>NC_090924.1:981402170-986402170 GCF_040938575.1 Ambystoma mexicanum
CCATGTCCAACTCATGTTCCCCACCCCCCCATCCCCCAGCACTGCGGGGCACCTGCCAGCAGGCCCCCACCCATGTCCAACTCATGTTCCCCACCACCCCCACCCCCCAGCACTGTGGGGCACCTGCCAGCAGGCCCCCACCCATGTCCAACTCATGTTCCCCACCACCCCCACCCCCCAGCACTGTGGGGCACCTGCCAGCAGGCCCCCACCCATGTCTCCCACCCCCCCACCCCCCAGCAGTGCAGGGGCACCCTCCACCAGGCCCAAACCCATGTCTCCCACCCCCCACCCCCCAGCAGTGCAGGTGCACCCTCCACCAGGTCCCCACCCATGTCTCCCACCACCCCCACCCCCCAGCAGTGCAGGGGCACCCTCCACCAGGCCCCCACCCATGTCTCCCACCCCCCACCCCCCAGCACTGTGGGGCACCTGCCAGCAGGCCCCCACGCATGTCTCCCACCCCCCACCCCCCAGCACTGTGGGGCACCTGCCAGCAGGCCCCCACCCATGTCCAACTCATGTTCCCCACCACCCCCATCCCCCAGCACTGTGGGGCACCTGCCAGCAGGCCCCCACCCATGTCCAACTCATGTTCCCCACCCCCCCACCCCCCAGCACTGTGGGGCACCTGCCAGCAGGCCCCCACCCATGTCGCCCACCCCCCCACCCCCCCAGCACTGTGGGGCACCTGCCAGCAGGCCCCCACCCATGTCCAACTCATGTTCCCCACCCCCCCAACCCCCAGCACTGTGGGGCACCTGCCAGCAGGCCCCCACCCATGTCCAGCTCATGTTCCCCACCACCCCCACCCCCCAGCACTGTGGGGCACCAGCCAGCAGGCCCCCACCCATGTCTCCCACCCCCCCACCGCCAAGCACACGCCCCCACCCATGTCCAACTCATGTTCCCCACCACCCCACCCCGCAGCACTGTGGGGCACCTGCCAGCAGGCCCCCACCCATGTCCAACTCATGTTCCCCACCACGCCCACCCCCCAGCACTGTGGGGCACCTGCCAGCAGGCCCCCACCCATGTCTCCCACCCCCCACCCCCCAGCACTGTGGGGCACCTTCCAGCAGGCCCCCACCCATGTCCAACTCATGTCCCCCCCCACCCCCCAGCACTGTGGGGCACCTGCCAGCAGGCCCCCACCCATGTCCAACTAATGTTCCCCACCACCCCCACCCCCCAGCACTGTGGGGCACCAGCCAGCAGGCCCCCACCCATGTCTCCCACCCCCCCCACCGCCAAGCACACGCCCCCACCCATGTCCAACTCATGTTCCCCACCACCCCACCCCGCAGCACTGTGGGGCACCTGCCAGCAGGCCCCCACCCATGTCCAACTCATGTTCCCCACCACGCCCACCCCCCAGCACTGTGGGGCACCTGCCAGCAGGCCCCCACCCATGTCTCCCACCCCCCACCCCCCAGCACTGTGGGGCACCTTCCAGCAGGCCCCCACCCATGTCCAACTCATGTCCCCCCCCACCCCCCAGCACTGTGGGGCACCTGCCATCAGGCCCCCACCCATGTCCAACTCATGTTCCACACCCCCCCCAGCACTGTGAGGCACATGCCAGCAGGCCCCCACCCATGTCCAACTCATGTTACCCACCCCCCACCCCCCGGCACTGTGGGGCACCTGCCAGCAGGCCCCCACCCATGTCTCCCACCCCCCCACCCCCCAGCAGTGCAGAGGCACCCTCCACCAGGCCCCCACCCATGTCCCCCAACCCCCAACCCCAGCAGTGCGCACCCTCCACCAGGCCCCCACCCATGTCTCCCACCCCCCCACCCCCCAGCAGTGCAGGGGCACCCTCCACCAGGCCCCCACCCATGTCTCCCACCTCCCCACCCCCCAGCAGTGCAGGGGCACCCTCCACCAGGCCCCCACCCATGTCTCCCACCACCCCGCAGCAGTGCAGGGGCACCCTCCACCAGGCCCCCACCCATGTCTGATACCCCCTCACCCCCAGCACTGTGGGGCACCTGCCAGCAGGCCCCCACCCATGTCCAACTCATGTTCCCCACCCACCCACCCCCCAGCACTGTGGGGCACCTGCCAGCAGGCCCCCACCCATGTCCAACTCATGTTCCCGACCACCCCACCCCCCAGCACTGTGGGGCACCTGCCAGCAGGCCCCCACCCATATCCAACTCATGTTCCCCACCCCCCCACCCCCCAGCACTGTGGGGCACCTGCCAGCAGGCCCCCACCCATGTCCAACTCATGTTCCCCACCCCCCCATCCCCGAGCACTGTGGGGCACCTACCAGCAGGCCCCCACCCATGTCCAACTCATGTTCCCCACCACCCCCAGCCCCCAGCACTGTGGGGCACCTGCCAGCAGGCCCCCACCCATGTCCAACTCATGTTCCCCATCACCCCCACCCCCCAGCACTGTGGGGCACCTGCCAGCAGGCCCCCACCCATGTCTCCCACCCCCCCCACCCCACAGCAGTGCAGGGGCACCTTCCACCAGGCCCCCACCCATGTCGGACCCCCCCGACCCCCCAGCAGTGCAGGGGCACCCTCCACCAGGCCCCCACCCATGTCTCCCACCCCCCCACCCCCCAGCAGTGCAGGGGCACCCTCCACCAGGCCCCCACCCATGTCTCCCAGCCCCCCCACCCCCCAGCACTGTGGGGCACCTGCCAGCAGGCCCGCACCCATGTCCAACTCATGTTCCCCACCCCCCCATCCCCCAGCACTGTGGGGCACCTGCCAGCAGGCCCCCACCCATGTCCAACTCATGTTCCCCACCAACCCCACCCCCCAGCACTGTGGGGCACCTGCCAGCAGGCCCCCACCCATGTCCAACTCATGTTCCCCACCACCCCCACCCCCCAGCACTGTGGGGCACCTGCCAGCAGGCCCCCACCCATGTCTCCCACCCCACCCACCCCCCAGCACTGTGAGGCACATGCCAGCAGGCCCACACCCATGTCCAACTCATGTTCCCCACCCCCCCCCACCCCCCGGCAGTGCAGGGGCACCCTCCACCAGGCCCCCACCCATGTCTCCCAACCCCCAACCCCCAGCAGTGCAGGGGCACCCTCCACCAGGCCCCCACCCATGTCTCCCACCTCCCCACCCCCAGCAGTGCAGGGGCACCCTCCACCAGGCCCCCACACATGTCTCCCACCACCCCCACCCCCCAGCAGTGCAGGGGAACCCTCCACCAGGCCCCCACCCATGTCTCCCACCCCCCCACCCCCAGCACTGTGGGGCACCTGCCAGCAGGCCCCCACCCATGTCCAACTCATGTTCCCCCCCCCACCCCCCAGCACTGTGGGGCACCTGCCAGCAGGCCTCCACCCATGTCCAACTCATGTTCCCGACCACCCGCACCCCCCAGCACTGTGGGGCACCTGCCAGCAGGCCCCCACCCATGTCCAACTCATGTTCCCCACCCCCCCACCCCCCAGCACTGTGGGGCACCTGCCAGCAGGCCCCCACCCATGTCGCCCACCCCCACCCCCAGCACTCTGGGGCACCTGCCAGCAGGCCCCCACCCATTTCCAACTCATGTTCCCCACCCCCCACCCCCCAGCACTGTGGGGCACCTGCCAGCAGGCCCCCACCCATGTCCAACTCATGTTCCCCACCTCCCCCACCCCCCAGCACTGTGGGGCACCTGCCAGCAGGCCCCCACCCATGTCTCCCACCCCCCCATCCCCCAGCACTGTGGGGCACCTGCCAGCAGGCCTCCACCCATGTCCAACTCATGTTCCCGACCACCCGCACCCCCCAGCACTGTGGGGCACCTGCCAGCAGGCCCCCACCCATGTCCAACTCATGTTCCCCACCCCCCCACCCCCCAGCACTGTGGGGCACCTGCCAGCAGGCCCCCACCCATGTCGCCCACCCCCCACCCCCCAGCACT
Source organism: Ambystoma mexicanum (assembly GCF_040938575.1). NCBI lineage: Eukaryota > Metazoa > Chordata > Amphibia > Caudata > Ambystomatidae > Ambystoma > Ambystoma mexicanum. The sequence continues at coordinate 981,406,062 of NC_090924.1, forward strand.
CTGGGGCACCTGCCAGCAGGCCCCCACCCATTTCCAACTCATGTTCCCCACCCCCCACCCCCCAGCACTGTGGGGCACCTGCCAGCAGGCCCCCACCCATGTCCAACTCATGTTCCCCACCTCCCCCACCCCCCAGCACTGTGGGGCACCTGCCAGCAGGCCCCCACCCATGTCTCCCGCCCCCCCATCCCCCAGCACTGTGGGGCACCTGCCAGCAGGCCCCCACCCATGTCCAACTCATGTTCCCCACCCCCCCACCCCCCAGCACTGTGGGGCACCTGCCAGCAGGCCCCCACCCATGTCCAACTCATGTTCCCCACCACCCCCACCCCCAAGCACTGTGGGGCACCTGCCAGCAGGCCCCCACCCATGTCCAACTCATGTTCCCCACCCCCCCCACCCCCCAGCACTGTGGGGCAGCTGCCAGCAGGCCCCCACCCATGTCTCCCACCCCACCCACCCTCCAGCACTGTGGGGCACCTGCCAGCAGGCCCCCACCCATGTCCAACTCATGTTCCCCACCCCCCACCCCCCAGCACTGTGGGGCACCTGCCAGCAGGCCCCCACCCATGTCCAACTCATGTTCCCCACCACCCCCACCCCCCAGCACTGTGGGGCACCTGCCAGCAGGCCCCCACCCATGTCCAACTCATGTTCCCCACCACCCCCACCCCCCAGCACTGTGGGGCACCTGCCAGCAGGCCCCCACCCATGTCTCCCACCCCCCCACCCCCCAGCAGTGCAGGGGCACCCTCCACCAGGCCCAAACCCATGTCTCCCACCCCCCCACCCCCCAGCAGTGCAGGGGCACCCTCCACCAGGTCCCCACCCATGTCTCCCACCACCCCCACCCCCCAGCAGTGCAGGGGCACCCTCCACCAGGCCCCCACCCATGTCTCCCACCCCCCACCCCCCAGCACTGTGGGGCACCTGCCAGCAGGCCCCCACGCATGTCTCCCACCCCCCCACCGACCAGCACTGTGGGGCACCTGCCAGCAGGCCCCCACCCATGTCCAACTCATGTTCCCCACCACCCCCATCCCCCAGCACTGTGGTGCACCTGCCAGCAGGCCCCCACCCATGTCCAACTCATGTTCCCCACCCCCCCACCCCCCAGCACTGTGGGGCACCTGCCAGCAGGCCCCCACCCATGTCGCCCACCCCCCCACCCCCCAGCACTGTGGGGCACCTGCCAGCAGGCCCCCACCCATTTCCAACTCATGTTCCCCACCCCCCCCACCCCCCAGCACTGTGGGGCACCTGCCAGCAGGCCCCCACCCATGTCCAACTCATGTTCCCCACCCCCCACCCCCCAGCACTGTGGGGCACCTGCCAGCAGGCCCCCACCCATGTCCAACTCATGTTCCCCACCACCCCCACCCCCAAGCACTGTGGGGCACATGCCAGCAGGCCCCCACCCATGTCCAACTCATGTTCCCCACCCCCCCACTCCCCAGCACTGTGGGGCAGCTGCCAGCAGGCCCCCTCCCATGTCTCCCACCCCCCCCACCCTCCAGCACTGTGGGGCACCTGCCAGCAGGCCCCCACCCATGTCCAGCTCATGTTCCCCACTCCCCACCCCCCAGCACTGTGGGGCACCTGCCAGCAGGCCCCCACCCATTTCCAACTCATGTTCCCCACCCCCCACCCCCCCAGCACTGTGGGGCACCTGCCAGCAGGCCCCCACCCATGTCCAACTCATGTTCCCCACCCCCCACCCCCCAGCACTGTGGGGCACCTGCCAGCAGGCCCCCACCCATGTCCAACTCATGTTCCCCACCTCCCCCACCCCCCAGCACTGTGGGGCACCTGCCAGCAGGCCCCCACCCATGTCTCCCACCCCCCCATCCCCCAGCACTGTGGGGCACCTGCCAGCAGGCCCCCACCCATGTCCAACTCATGTTCCCCACCCCCCCACCCCCCAGCACTGTGGGGCACCTGCCAGCAGGCCCCCACCCATGTCCAACTCATGTTCATCACCACCCCCACCCCCAAGCACTGTGGGGCACCTGCCAGCAGGCCCCCACCCATGTCCAACTCATGTTCCCCACCCCCCCACCCCCCAGCACTGTGGGGCAGCTGCCAGCAGGCCCCCACCCATGTCTCCCACCCCCCCCACCCTCCAGCACTGTGGGGCACCTGCCAGCAGGCCCCCACCCATGTCCAACTCATGTTCCCCACCCCCCACACCCCCAGCACTGTGGGGCACCTAACAGCAGGCCCCCACCCATGTCCAACTCATGTTCCCCACCACCCCCACCCCCCAGCACTGTGGGGTACCTGCCAGCAGGCCCCCACCCATGTCCAACTCATGTTCCCCACCCCCCACCCCCCAGCACTGTGGGGTACCTGCCAGCAGGCCCCCACCCATGTCCAACTCATGTTCCCCACCCCCCACCCCCCAGCAGTGCAGGGGCACTCTCCACCAGGCCCCCACCCATGTCTCCCACCCCCCCACCCCCCAGCACTGTGGGGCACCTGCCAGCAGGCCCCCACCCATGTCCAACTCATGTTCCCCACCCCTCCATCCCCCAGCACTGCGGGGCACCTGCCAGCAGGCCCCCACCCATGTCCAACTCATGTTCCCCACCAACCCCACCCCCCAGCACTGTGGGGCACCTGCCAGCAGGCCCCCACCCATGTCCAACTCATGTTCCCCACCACCCCCACCCCCCAGCACTGTGGGGCACCTGCCAGCAGGCCCCCACCCATGTCTCCCACCCCACCCACCCCCCAGCACTGTGAGGCACATGCCAGCAGGCCCACACCCATGTCCAACTCATGTTCCCCACCCCCCCCACCCCCCGGCAGTGCAGGGGCACCCTCCACCAGGCCCCCACCCATGTCTCCCACCTCCCCACCCCCAGCAGTGCAGGGGCACCCTCCACCAGGCCCCCACCCATGTCTCTCACCACCCCCACCCCCCAGCAGTGCAGGGGAACCCTCCACCAGGCCCCCACCCATGTCTCCCACCCCCCCACCCCCAGCACTGTGGGGCACCTGCCAGCAGGCCCCCACCCATGTCCAACTCATGTTCCCCCCCCCACCCCCCAGCACTGTGGGGCACCTGCCAGCAGGCCTCCACCCATGTCCAACTCATGTTCCCGACCACCCGCACCCCCCAGCACTGTGGGGCACCTGCCAGCAGGCCCCCACCCATGTCCAACTCATGTTCCCCACCCCCCCACCCCCCAGCACTGTGGGGCACCTGCCAGCAGGCCCCCACCCATGTCGCCCACCCCCCACCCCCCAGCACTCTGGGGCACCTGCCAGCAGGCCCCCACCCATTTCCAACTCATGTTCCCCAACCTCCACCCCCCAGCACTGTGGGGCACCTGCCAGCAGGCCCCCACCCATGTCCAACTCATGTTCCCCACCTCCCCCACCCCCCAGCACTGTGGGGCACCTGCCAGCAGGCCCCCACCCATGTCTCCCACCCCCCCATCCCCCAGCACTGTGGGGCACCTGCCAGCAGGCCTCCACCCATGTCCAACTCATGTTCCCGACCACCCGCACCCCCCAGCACTGTGGGGCACCTGCCAGCAGGCCCCCACCCATGTCCAACTCATGTTCCCCACCCCCCCACCCCCCAGCACTGTGGGGCACCTGCCAGCAGGCCCCCACCCATGTCGCCCACCCCCCACCCCCCAGCACTCTGGGGCACCTGCCAGCAGGCCCCCACCCATTTCCAACTCATGTTCCCCACCCCCCACCCCCCAGCACTGTGGGGCACCTGCCAGCAGGCCCCCACCCATGTCCAACTCATGTTCCCCACCTCCCCCACCCCCCAGCACTGTGGGGCACCTGCCAGCAGGCCCCCACCCATGTCTCCCGCCCCCCCATCCCCCAGCACTGTGGGGCACCTGCCAGCAGGCCCCCACCCATGTCCAACTCATGTTCCCCACCCCCCCACCCCCAGCACTGTGGGGCACCTGCCAGCAGGCCCCCACCCATGTCCAACTCATGTTCCCCACCACCCCCACCCCCAAGCACTGTGGGGCACCTGCCAGCAGGCCCCCACCCATGTCCAACTCATGTTCAAAACCCCCCGACCCCCCAGCACTGTGGGGCAGCTGCCAGCAGGCCCCCACCCATGTCTCCCACCCCCCCCCCACCCTCCAGCACTGTGGGGCACCTGCCAGCAGGCCCCCACCCATGTCCAACTCATGTTCCCCACCCCCCACCCCCCAGCACTGTGGGGCACCTGCCAGCAGGCCCCCACCCATGTCCAACTCATGTTCCCCACCACCCCCACCCCCCAGCACTGTGGGGCACCTGCCAGCAGGCCCCCACCCATGTCCAACTCATGTTCCCCACCACCCCCACCCCCCAGCACTGTGGGGCACCTGCCAGCAGGCCCCCACCCATGTCTCCCACCCCCCCACCCCCCAGCAGTGCAGGGCCACCCTCCACCAGGCCCAAACCCATGTCTCCCACCCCCCCACCCCCCAGCAGTGCAGGGGCACCCTCCACCAGGTCCCCACCCATGTCTCCCACCACCCCCACCCCCCAGCAGTGCAGGGGCACCCTCCACCAGGCCCCCACCCATGTCTCCCACCCCCCACCCCCCAGCACTGTGGGGCACCTGCCAGCAGGCCCCCACGCATGTCTCCCACCCCCCACCCCCCAACACTGTGGGGCACCTGCCAGCAGGCCCCCACCCATGTCCAACTCATGTTCCCCACCACCCCCATCCCCCAGCACTGTGGTGCACCTGCCAGCAGGCCCCCACCCATGTCCAACTCATGTTCCCCACCCCCCCACCCCCCAGCACTGTGGGGCACCTGCCAGCAGGCCCCCACCCATGTCCAACTCATGTTCCCCACCACCCCCACCCCCAAGCACTGTGGGGCACATGCCAGCAGGCCCCCACCCATGTCCAACACATGTTCCCCACCCCCCCACTCCCCAGCACTGTGGGGCAGCTGCCAGCAGGCCCCCTCCCATGTCTCCCACCCCCCCCACCCTCCAGCACTGTGGGGCACCTGCCAGCAGGCCCCCACCCATGTCCAGCTCATGTTCCCCACCCCCCACCCCCCAGCACTGTGGGGCATCTGCCAGCAGGCCCCCACCCATGTCCAACTCATGTTCCCCAAAACCCCCACCCCCCAGCACTGTGGGGCACCTGCCAGCAGGCCCCCACCCATGTCCAACTCATGTTCCCCACCCCCGCACCCCCCAGCAGTGCAGGGCCACCCTCCACCAGGCCCCCACCCATGTCTCCCACCCCCCCACGCACTGTGGGGCACCTGCTAGCAGGCCCCCACCCATGTCCAACTCATGTTCCCCACCCCCCCTCCCCCAGCACTGTGGGGCACCTGCCAGCAGGCCCCCACCCATGTCCAACTCATGTTCCCCACCACACCCACCCCCCAGCACTGTGGGGCACCTGCCAGCAGGCCCACACCCATGTCTCCCACCCCCCACCCCCCAGCAGTGCAGGGGCACCCTCCACCAGGCCCCCACCCGGTGGTCGGTCAAAATACCGAAAATAAAATCTCGAACTGCAAAAATCTCGAATACAAAATCCCGAAAAAAAAATATCGAATTATTTATTTATTTATTTATATGTGTTTTTGGGGTCAGGTAAGTAAAAAAAAAGGTTTAAAATAAAAAAGAAATAGAAAAAAAGGGGGGTTGGGGGGGAACCCCCCCATTTCGAGAAAAAAACTTCATAAAAAAATTCGATATTTTTTTTTTTTCGGCCTTTTGTTTTCGAGATTTTTGTTTTCAAGATTTTTGTTTTCGGTATTATCACTATAAACCCCCCCCACCCATGTCTCCCACCCCCCCACCCCCCAGCAGTTCAGGGGCACCCTCCACCAGGCCCCCACCCATGTCTCCCACCTCCCCACCCCCCAGCAGTGCAGGGGCACCCTCCACCAGGCCCCCACCCATGTCTCCCACCCCCACCCCACCCCCCAGCAGTGCAGGGGCACCCTCCACTAGGCCCCCACCCATTTCCCCCACCCCCCAGCAGTGCAGGGGCACCCTCCACCAGGCTCCCACCCATGTCTCCCACCCCCCCCGCCCCCCAGCACTGTGGGGCACCTGCCAGCAGGCCCCCACTCATGTCCAACTCATGTTCCCCAGCCAACATGTCATCACAATCTAGATCCCTGGTCCCTATGGTCAGCCTCCAAATGCAAAACACCCACCCGAGTATTGTATCCACCCACTCATAATTGGCAATTACATGACAGAACACCAATTGCAAGTTCCGGAACAAACACATTTCCCTCACATACACCCAATGGGTGTCAGTGAATCTCAAAACCCATATCATGAAATGCATGAAACCAATGAGATACCACACATTGAAGTTCACTAAAAAAATATGTATTAAAGGAAACATGAATATAATCAAAAATAAAGAAACACTAATGTGAATGTACAAAAATGAAAAGAAGCATGTCCGTGAAAAAAAGCAAAACCAAAAATCAAATTTCAAAGTAATGGTGTCCAAAGTCACTGTCCACAAAACAAAATCCAATGGGAAATAAAAAAGAAAGCCATTGCTCCATGGTTAAAATGTGAAAGAAAAATACAATCCAACAGTGAACTATGTACATGGGAACAAGCCAGGGTCCATTATCCCAACAAAAGAAAGGAAACCTATCTAACTACACTAACTAATAAAATAAACTATATACAAAAATGTGGACAATGTCCGAAAGGTAAAAAAAAAATAAAAAAAAAAATGAAACCTAACACTACCTACATAACTATGTACAAGGGCAGCGGGCTAGTTTGACGGCTCACTTGTGGATGTCCCGGGCCAGGGCATCATCGAACTCCTGCTCAATGCCCCGGAGGCGGTCCTCCTCCATGGCCCCGAGGGTTTGCAGGGCCGTTGCCGTGTCCACCTCCAAACCCCTGCGGATTGCCTCGAGGCACTCCGCCCGCCTCAGGGCCCTCCGCCTGGAGTTCTCCGCCCTCACCATTGTGAGCCGTGCCTCTTCCGCCCGCTGCCGCTCCGCATCTATGGCGTGGCCCAACCGCTGCCACATGGAAGACACTCTCTGTCCTGGGTCCTCCTGCCCTCCGGCCGATGCCTGCCCCTCCGATGTTGAAGGCCCCGAGCCTTCATGGCTCCCACCACGTTGCTGCTGCTGCTGTGCCTCTGCCCGGGCACTGCCTCCTGCTGCCTGCACATCCTCCGCCGGCTGGGGTGCAGTCGTTGATGTGGCCACCCCTGCTGGACGTCCGACTCCCGACTGTGGCAGGGATGTCTCCTCCACCAGCCTGGCCGCACCATCAGAGGCAGCTCCACAGGGCACCCAGGTGACTGATGGGTGGGAAGATGGCACGGAGGACGACTGGCGCGTAGGGGGTTCAGTTGAGGAGGGGGTCGTAGCAAGCCCCATCAGATGGAGGAATCCGGCCTGGGTGACCTGTCCCAGCAGGCTGACGTGGTCAACGAGCCTTTCGAGATGACGTGCAGTCTCCTCATGAAAAGACTGCAGGTCGCCTCGCATGGCCCGTTGACGCAACGCCACACCAGTCAGGACAGGCTCAACCCGGACCCGGATAGCCACGTCCGCAGGCAGAGGAAGGCCAGTTGACGTGAGCTCATCCCCTGCCTGAAAACGGGTCTGGACGTAGGCATCCCTGCTGGTGCAAGATGATGCAGGGACAGGATCAGGGACAGAATTGCACACAGGCACCTCCGCGGCGGCCTGTGCTGCCTCCTGTCCCTGGTCCTGCACTGCACCACTAGCACCAGTGGGATCCCCACCTCCAGACCCCGTCTCTGGTGCTTGCACGGCCTCCTCCTCCACCAAACCCCCCACCAACCTGGATGACTCCGTGCCATCTTCCCCCGTTGGGCCCTGTGGGGTCCCAGCTGCCCCTTCTGCTGCCGAGGAGTCCAACTCCAACCTCCACCTCTTGGACCTCCCCCCGCAAGCTGCGGCCTGGGACGCGGCACCGGACTCCTCACTCCCCGACGAGATGACAACATGGGAGGGGAGCCGGGCCTTGCGTCTCCGGCTGGCGGTGGGATCCCCGCCGCTGTGCTCCACAGCACCTTCTCCGCCCTCTTCATCAGTTGACGCTGCAGACAGGGAGAAATAAAACACAGGCATCAGGGCACTGTACAATGGACACATACACACATGACAGTTGTACATGAGTGTCATTGGCAAACCTCAGACATGTCATCACAATCCCCAACACACATGTCATTTCAACTCGCACACATGAGCCATACCACAGCCATATCGCAACTGCCAGCACCATCCATACACATACAACAGCATGAGCAGGCAAAGGTGAGCCAGACATCACATGCAACACAGGAAGTGCACCACACATGTACACACACCACCACACTTGCATGCATGTGTACACCTCTGCCAAGTGTACACCTCTGCCAAGTGTTCAGATGGGCATCCATGTCACATCTGCCGATCAGGCTTCCACATACCGCTGTCACATTCATCCATGTTGCATTACTGTTGCACCCTTGTCAAATACACACACATGCACATGTACACAGTGCTGATACATGCAGCCGAAAACAACATACATGCGTGACATCACGGACATGTCTACTTACATACACATTCATCCAAACATGTGTGCCCACACAACTGCATTTGGCATGCAAGCCTACACACACAAGCACCATCCATGTCTCACACATTCCAGCCCTCGCATGTGTTAGCCCCACGGCCCTGTACACCCCCACCCATACTCGACCCCATTCAAACAGATGTGCAACCTGCACACTACTGAAAAATCACCACACGCACATCTCACAATCAGGATGCATGTACACTTACCGCTCGACTCCAGACGGGTCTGCCTCTCAAGGACCTGGACGTGGAGCGCTGGGGATATGCGTTCCAGGACCCTCATCTGTTCTTCCGACAAGTGGCCCCGGCGCCCCTTGGCATCCGCTGCCTTCAAGAGGCGCCGGGCCTTGTTCAGGGTCCTGGACCTGAAGTCCTCCCAGCGCTTCTTGACATGTTGTAAGTCGCGGACTGCCACCCCCTCCGCGTTGATGGCAGTCACGATGTCAGTCCAGATCCGAGTCCGTCCTTCCTTGTCGGCGCGGGAACTTCCGAAGAGGCATCATACTGCCCCAGGACTTGCTCCACCAGGACACCAACTTCGGTGGCACTGAAGCTGGTGCCCCTCTGCCTCTCTGGCCGGGGGTTGTCAGTGGTCTCAGATGGTGTTTGCCCCGACATGACAACCCCAGAGGCAGCAGTGGGTGGGCAACTGGGTCCTGGGGCTGGGCTGTGGAGCAATGGAATCCCAGTCGGGAGTCTTCGGTTCCAGCAGGGGTGGTCACAGCAACAGCACCCCTGGCTGATGTGCAGGCAGCAAATGGCAGGGCACGTGGGCAGCAGGCAGTCAGGCAGCAGCAGATGGCAGGTGGGAGCGTGCTCGGGGCTCTGGGGGGCAGTAGTTCGGCCTTCTGGGCAGGAGCGTGGTCTTCCGTGTGCTTACGCGTGGCCAGCTTGATAAGGAGTGATTTGGCACGTGAAAAATCTGCACGTCAGCGTGTAATTCGAGGAAAGGCCCTTAGCGCGTAAGCGCGTCTGCACGCATACGCATTTTCATTGGACAGAAGGCCCCTCAAGCGCAAGCGCCCCTGTGACGTGACGCGTACAGGCGTGCATGGGCATTTCAGTGCACGTGAAAAACTGCACGTCCGCGTGTAATTCGAGGAAAGGCCGTTAGCGCGTATGCACGGCAGCACGCATATGCAATATCATTGGACCAAAGGCCCTTAGCGCGTGTTTCCCTCATTACACGTGATGACAGAGCACACGTGGATTTCCACCAATCGCGTGTGAAAGTTCCCGCGCACCCCGAAACACACGTACCCAGGCCAATCACGTGTACGCTCACTTCCCTCCGATTACACGCGATGACACTCGGACGTACAGTTTTACCACGTATCCGAATACGGGAAACCCGCGCACGGCAAAAGACGTGCACAGGCGGCAACGCGTCCGCCACACGAAGGCAGGCGGAAGCGTCCCCGCGCACAGCATAAAAGTGCGCGCAAACAACAAACGCGTATATACAGCTACGATGAATGCCCCATTTGTCGCAGCACTGGTCGTGGGACACCACAGGAGGAGGAGAATAGCCAGGGCACGCATTTTCGCACCACGGACAAGCCTTTTTGGGATGCCTGACGACCAGGCTTACGGCAGGTATAGGTTTCCACCCCATATCATCCTAGACCTGGTCAGGGAGTGGGAAGATGACCTTACATCCCCCACCCTTTGCTCCCAAGCATTGAGCCCCTTGGAGAAGCTGCTCAATGTCCTGCATTTTTTGGCCACTGGGTCATTTCAGCGGACCACTGCCATAGTGGGGGGGAGTCTCACAGGCCACGCAGTCACGCTGCCTACACCAGGTACTGGCAATCATGACAGCGCGCCCCTCAGTCCGCATGCACATATACATGCCCAGAACACCCGCAGAAAGGCAGGCTGTTGTCCTGGATTTTTTCAGGGTGGCACACTTCCCCAAAGTGCTCGGTGCCATAGATTGCACCCATGTGGCCCTACGTCCACCTAGGGCCACTGAGTACATCTACCGAAACCGCAAGCACTGGCATTCCATCAATGTACAGGTGGTATGCGATGCGAAGGGAATCATCACCTCTGTCTATGCAAACTACCCTGGCTCCACCCATGACAGTTTCATATACAGAATGTCTGCCCTGAGCCGGGCCCTGGAAGCTGGGCAGCATGGCGACACATGGCTCCTAGGTCAGTACAAATGCCCTTGCACATGCATGCAAGTCACACACAGACAATATCCAAACCCTAATAATCTCAACTATTATCACCTCCCCAGGGGACAGTGCCTACCCTCTGAGCAACCACATGATGACGCCAATCCGGAACCCCACCACACCACCCCAGGTAAGATACAATGCCGCCCATATTGCAACCAGGGGCATAGTGGAGCGCACATTCGGAGTGCTCAAGTCACGTTTCCGCTCCCTTGACCGCTCTGGTGGGCAACTACTCTATGCACCACCAGTAGTGTGCAGGATCATTGTGGCAGCATGTGTCCTGCACAATGTTGCAACACGGCAGGGCCTCCCGGTGGACATGGTGGTGCCCCCACATCCCCAAACACAGGCACAGGCACTGCCCATGGGAGGGGATAGGGCACGTGGCGAGGAAGCCCAGCTTGTGGCCACATTTTTCACCTAAACTCCCACCCCTGTGGAGTGCACACAGGCCTGGCACATACCAGGTGACAATCGATGATGACAAAGAGACAGTCAACTGTCACAACCCTACCACCCTGTGATAGTAGCCATGGAAGTGCCACATCATCTGCATCCCTAGCTACTTAAACACAAGCTATCCTGTGTGACCAAAAGGCACACATATGACATATGACATGATATGGCCTATGCACAAGTATTTCAAGGCGCGATGAGGCAGGGAGGGGGGAACAAGGGAAGACAGACAACGGTACTACTAGGCCAGGTGTCGTTGAGATTGTGCAAGTGCAGGGGTAGGGGGAAGGGAAAAGTGCAAGGGGAAGGGGGGAGTGCAGTACAGGGGAAGTAGCCCAAAAAAAAATACATAGGTCGGCTGGTGGCAACTGCAAAGGTAAGTGCAGACAAGTGCTGGGAAGGGTGGGCTGTAGGGATAGAGAGACAGTACCGCAGTGCAGGGGTTGCCAGGGAGGCAGTGCAAGTGGAGAGTGGCTGGGCCAGGGACCGAGGTCGGTGAGAGTGGCCCAGTTGCAGCTCCAGTGCAATTCCAGTGAAGAATTCTGCAAGGGAGAGGCAGAGAGAAAGCAGAAGCAAAGAGGAAGGTCTTGAGGTGCTTCCAGAACTGGAGATGGTTCCCCTCAAGTTCAAGTGAGGCAGGAAGTCTGTTTCAGAGGGAGGGCCCTGCCGCGGAGAGAGATCTACCCCCAGCTAGTTGCTCTGAGAAGCGGATGACCCTGACATGCAAGGTGTGCATCACACACACCTGCAAAACAGGCCATGGCCATCACTGTCATGTCACTCAAACCCTCCCAAACCACAACATGACATGGCAAGCAATACCCATACACCAACACAGTAACGATAAGGTACACATTGCCATGTCCTAAATGAACAGTGGCATCAGACAATGATGCCTGACCCGGAATCAGATGAAATGACAGACCAACAAAATCTCCCACCCAAAATAAGTCATTTCCAAATGCATTACAAGAGTCGTAGACGTAACATAACAATGAATGCCTGTCTACATGCACATTGTGCATTGCAAAATCAACACTCCAGCTCATGTGTGCAGTGTCCTACTCCTGCAACACACTGCTCAGCGCACAGCACAGTGAACAGCCATTGTGTGTGATGCACACCCTGAGCATCACATCTAAGTGACAGACCACATCAAACATCAAATTAGGCATGTACAGGATCCATAATCGGTCACAGAACATGTGCTGCAGGGACACAGTGGGCTCCAGAAGGCAAACAGTGTACACGTGGATATGCAAGGGTGGGAGTACATGTAGTGCATCAGAGTGCAAGTGTGTGGTTCTGCAAGGACATGCACTCCACATATGCATGTGCACTCAAGTGACCATTAGTGTTCTCTACACATCACATGTGAACATTCACCATGTGTACACCCCAGCATGTCAAACCACAACTATCCCCTCGCACCTGAAAGGAAAACACAACACATGAACAGGCATTGATCAGCAGAACACAACATGTACATAGGATACCACCATTACAATGTCAGAGTTCCCATCACACTGCAGGGCAAGGCAACTTTCAACAACAACCCCCCCCCTCCATCACAAATGACCATGACCCACTGAACAACTACACCTGGGTCATGGAGCCTTCAAACCTCAATTCCACCTGGCCAACGGATCACCTTTACCCTTCGTCACCATCTCCCACCTTGTGTGTAAAAAGGTGCCTGCACCCTCATAATCAATGTCCAAAATCACAAAATCCAAGCCAGAAAAACGAACCAGAACACCCACCAGTAGATGACTTGACGTAGCAGTACCTCACAAAGGCCAAGTACTACTACAATGATGCAACAACCAAGGTAGCACAGCAAAACAATGTCACGACAGGATGTGAAACATGTGTGGTACATGACATAGGATGATGCACCATGAACGGATGTGTACTGTCACAGGTCCCCTGTACAGGCACGGGAGTGTCACAAAACAACCACCCACACCATGTCCTGGGTGCCTGCAAGGTCAAACTCACACAGGCCCCTAAGACCCTGGTGGGGAAGGAGGTTCAGGGATATGCAGTCGGGACAGGTGTTGACACACTGGATGACTGGAATGAGTGGCAGGAGAGGGGAGGAGGAATGACACATGAAACTAGGGAATGCACGAAAATGTACTACCTGCATGAACACATACACAATCCAAACAAACTTGGACATCATTGTCATGGCCTTCTGTAGTCCAGGCTCAGGAGTGGTACGAACCAACCACCCCCTCTAGGGTTTTGGCTCCTGCAAGTTCGGGGCTTACACAGGCATCCGCAACCCCAGCGGGGAAAGAGGGTCAGGGAACGTTGCTCGGATAGGTACGGGAAGCAGGAACACCGGGTAGAGGGTACAGGGTTCAAAATTGCATGGGATCACGGGTGATTAGGGAGAAAAAACATACCAAATTGAACCAAACATACATCCATGCATTAGTACACTCCCCAGCAAGCCTATGCAGAGCAGTTCGAAAGAAAAACAACAAGATACTTAGCTCTGGTTTTGAGTGCTGGCCTCCTGCCTGCGCACTCTCAGGTCCGGTTACAGGAGCACTGCAATGCTGCAAATAGAGACACAGTCAACAACCTGTACGTGCCAATTACACAAAAACACAACACCAAACATGCCCCATAGCAACAAACTACTCTACAAACAGACAATCTGGTGTCGATGCTTCGTACCCATATATAACATCACCCCTGTGACGGGTCATACACAGTCAATGCAGGCAGTCAGCCGCTGGTGGGTGCGTGGCAAATGGAACACCAATGTGTCACAATTCACACAACATGCAATGTTCCCTGGGTAAGCAGACAGACCCATATAGCAAGCCATGACTTCAGAGCAAGTTGCGTACCACCATGACCGAAACAAAGTTGGCAGTGCATTTATCATAAAGTACATGGAAAAGACATGCACTGCACCCGAGTATGTCCCTTGCTGTATGTCCCTGTGAGCTGCCCCTTTCCATGTCTCGGAAGGCTACATGGTTGATACAAGTGCCTCAATGGACCTTGGTGTACCGGAGGGTATGTGCCACTGCCCCTGCATGTGTCCCAGACAACCCTACTATCAACAGCCATCAGTCCACCAACACATCTGAGCTGCATTGAGTGCTCCAACACCAATATTCGTCTAAGCTCACCCTCAGTGCTGTGACTAAGCCTGCATGTGCAACTCGCCTGGTGCAAGCTTTGCTGTGTCGTGGCCCCCCTGTGCTGCTCACCTTGCCTGGAGTTCCTTGGAACATGTCAGCAGTTCTAGGATGTGGGTCTGCAATCCCTGTGCATCTGCTTGTGCACACATGTGCATGTGGGCACCAACAAACGGGTCCAGAATTCCGTCGTCCAATGGGCCATGTCTGCTACACAATGCATAGCAATCAATGTACACATTAATCATGACACACCCCATCTAGCAAAAGCTGAACAGTGGACAATAACACCAAATCATCCCCACTAGGGGTGTCAACACAAGTCACACAGCACCAGACATGCCACAGATATGACAGTCCAAAGCCCTTGTGTAATATTCTGTAACACCGAACCATCCTTGCAAGGCCATGGATAAGGGAGGCAGGAGTGGCATATGTGAGTCAAGGACCCCAAGCAGCAAACACATACACAAGACAAGCCTGAAGGGCCCAGCTGGAACAGACAGTGGATGCCTTCAAAGCCACAAAGCACCGCACCGTCACATGAAAGCACAATAGACTAGCAATTTTAAACTAAATCAACTATTAACTAATTACACTAACAATGGAAAACCAACATTACCTAATTAAACTAACTATCAAACAGAAACTTAAAAACTTAACTAACTAAACTAAAAAAAAAATCAAAAATGGCCACATACGACCCGGGGGGGAGGGGAGGCACCCAGGAGGGGGGAGGTACAGGGTGCTGCTCAACATCCACATGCGATGATGCTGCGCCAAAAAAAAAACCTCCATGGGCTCAACGCCTGCACAGTCCAACCTATGTGGGAGATAGATGGTCATCCGAGTCTGGCTCATCCTGTAAAGGAGGACGTGGAACAGTAGCCTGGACACGCCTAGCCACAGCTTGCCCCTCGTCGGCAGCAGACTGCCGGACGTGTGAGCCTGGTTCTGTGTGGCGATGTGACATAGGTCTGCATGCATAACCTCACGTGATACACGTGCTTCCTCTTGCAAGGTAGCACGTGTAACACGGAGTTCCTCCTGCAAGGCCTGGCTGGACAACCGCTGCACCTCCCGGCAAGCCTGTAGCTCAGCCGAGATGGTACGCTCAAGCTGTGCAAACCACTCCTCTGCCTGCTGCCTCTGGGACATCATAAGGACACCCAGAGTGGATCTGAGGGAAGCATACTCCTCCCTCAGGGCATCCATGTGCGCCTCTGCGTGAGCCGCAATTGCTTGACGCAGAGACGACATTTCAGCCTGGCATGCCCTGTCTGAGGCCAACATGCCCCGCCTGCTGCTGGGGAAGCACCTGCCTAGCAGGGGGGAGCACAGATCAGGCCACACGCTCCATGCTCTCAGCGATGTTCTCCATTTCTGCCCCCTGCTGTTCGGAATTGGCAGTCATGTCTTGCTCCCACTCAGTATACAGCGGTTGCGTTGCCGGGCTTGACCCCTGCGGGACCCAAGGACCGGGGGTTCTCGCTGTGTTGGCACCGCCCGCGGCTGCACGACTACATGCCCCCGTCGATGTGATGTCCCAGGCACATCAGTGACTGGTGTGGAGGGACCCTGCGTCCCGATCCACCACGGGCGGAGGAACCAAGACTGTCTGATCCCTCAGTGCAGGTGTCGCAGATAGAGGAGTGTCCACATCAGAATCACTCACCCCTGACACATGGACTTGATGCTCATCCAACTCAACATGGACGTCAGAGTCGTCATCAAGGCTGGACTCATAGGCAGCCAGAGACAAGATGGACTGCAGCACTTGGGGGTTTTCGTGGCCTACCACCCCACAACCCCCACTGGTGCCTGGTTGATGTGGTGTTACCAACCCTGTGTCTGGCATGACAACACCATCCTCCGCTTCCATTGCGTCATCACCTGAAAAATAGAGAGAAAAAAGGTCACTACACATGTCAGAAGCACACGACACACACACACACCAACAGCAAACGCATCCGGCAGACATGTGACACACAACATATAACCTGGCATGCATGCTGGGTCTACTTTGAATAGCTTCTGTGATCAGACCTGTTGAAAGGTGGCAGTTTCCATGGAAGTGGGTCTATGCAGTGCAGAAAATGTGTATGCCACTCACTACCTACATGTACAAGCACTCCATGGTGTGTGCCAGGAAATGTGAAGGCAGTGCAATTTCAAATTCAGACATCACGTGCATTGTGCATTCAATGTGTACCATATCTAGAAGCCAAGCACCCCTCCACCCCAGTACCAAAGCAGGGATGCCTAGCATGGTATCAAAAGGCTGACCATACACCTGTGTATTGACAGGCAGTGTTGACTGGCATCAACAGCTTAATGTGATTCAAATGACAACACTGCAAATGATGCTGGGACAGTAGGCAGGACACATGATGAAAACTCTGGAGGCCGCCCACGTGTGAAGAAGACACAACAAGAGTTGGACAGAGTCATTGGCCATTGAACAGGCTGAGGCCTGTGAGCCACACAGATTGTCAGAGCCTAAACATGTGTGCAACGCAGGACTGAGCCACAGTTGACATGGAAAGGCTGATGAGATGGCAGGCAATGTATGTAACCAAGGACTTATATTAGTGATCATCCAGTCAAGGACACATAGGGGCATGCGTGCAATGCACATGGAGCATGAATGGGCACTCATGTCCCTGCGGGACATCTGACCCATGCACAGTACAAGTGAGATACCCTGCATCGATTAACAAGGCTGTACCACACGGCATATGTCTGGCAGATTCTACGCTGGAAGTTAGCATCTACACAGGACACATGAACAAGAAACTACACATTGGCATGATTGAAGCAGACCAGTACAAAGGTGTAACTAGGGTGCAGAGTGGCGGAGGAGGGGCAAGGGAGCATGCCTACATGGAGTCCCGCATGCAGGCAGAGGAGACATGCATGACGGAAGCATTGCATTACTTACACATCAGAACCATGTACACGTCACATGTAGCAGCAATCATGCACAACACATCCCACAAGTGAAACACACACGTCCTCAACAAACACACATCGACACTCACTGGACTGCGAATCAAAGTCCAGCATCTCTCCCACTCCTTCGACCAATTCAGGTGGTATGAACTCCGCAACGAGAGCCTCATGCGGAGTGAGCTCTTCCTCCTCTGGTGCAGGCCCACCGCCAGTCACCAGAGTCAAGTTGTAATTAGAGGCACGCTTAGCCTTAGTGCTGCGCTTGATGTCATTCCAACGCTTTTTGCACTCTTGCGCCGTGCGCACCCCATGGCCGAATGAACTGACATGTTCCGCAACATGCTTCCAGTGGGTGTCACGTTAGGCAGCCGTAGTCTGACTATTGGCACCCACTAGCATGTCACGGCTGTGGCTCCGCACGTAGTCCACGAGGAAGTCCAGTTCCTGCTTACAGAAAGGCTTCTTCCTCGACGTGCAGGAGGTCGTGGCTGTGTGTGGGGTCCCAGCCTGTGCTGCAGGTGCAACCTTCCTCCTCTTGGACTGTGGCGCAGACCCTGGCTGGCTAATGCCGGCCTGACCAGTATGGCCAGTGGGTTCGGTGGATTGAGCCAAGGGAGTGGCAGGTGGAGGGATGACCAAAGGCCTGACTCGTGTCAGTGGCAGCTGGGTGCCCACTAATGGACCCTGCGCAGCAACATCAGCTGTGGCAGGGTCATTGACCGCAATGGTCCTGGTTGGCAGACTCACAACCGGGGTGCTGTTGGGTGCATCTGCCCCTGCACTTGCCAACACCCGGCTATTCGGGGCAGCAGATGACATGACTGCCCCAGGGACACGTATCTTGGTCTGAGCAGCCCGGCCTGCCCCTATGGTTTCCCCCCTGGCCTGTTGGAGATCTACCAAGGGCTCTTCAAGTGCCAACGCAGCCTGCGCTGGCAGACCCTGAGCCTGGGTGGCGGTGCCCACAGCTGCACCTGCAGCTACCACTACCCTTGGGCCTGTAGCAGTCGATGGAACGGACTGGCGGGTCGAACGGGTGCCAGTGCCAGATGCAGGAGCTGCATCCCCCGGAACCACAGGGGGTGGTGGCATGACTGCACCGACACATGGCACAACATTGTGCTCAAGTGGCGCACCCCTGCCTCTTCCCCCTCTGTGGCCGCCCTGGACACCCTGGAGTCCCCCTACTCCCTGGTCACCACGGCCACGTCCCCGACCACACCCGCCACGAGGAGGATGCCCAGCTGAGGCGC
The DNA here is from genome assembly GCF_040938575.1 of Ambystoma mexicanum. Classification (NCBI taxonomy): domain Eukaryota; kingdom Metazoa; phylum Chordata; class Amphibia; order Caudata; family Ambystomatidae; genus Ambystoma; species Ambystoma mexicanum. The sequence goes on from NC_090924.1 coordinate 981,424,655, forward strand.
CCCTCACCTTTGGTGGCCTCCCAACCATGGCACTGATGTAGAAGTGCTGGCACAGATGGAGTGGTGCCAATGGGAGGTGTACACCACAATTGACCTGGGCAATTGGGGTGAAGGGGGTGGGAAGCAAGATGTTAACAGCCCCCCTGCACCTGCAAGGCTGTATGTGACCCCGGTGATGTGCTGACGGGTCACGCAACGCTTAGGCACCCCAAAACTGCAGTAAAACCGTGCACACAACCCTGCAGCCTACGTGCGTGGATTCAACCTCCCGCAGTAGGCGGTGGCACCCAGTAACACGAATAACGCGTACGCGTGGGACACGCAGGTACTATGACATCGAAAATGGGTGCGATACACAGGGGCACCCGCAGTGGGAAAAAGAGCGTGTGCGACTCACCGTCTGACTAGCGCGATGCAGAAAAACACGCGTAGCCAATACCCCTGCCAAAAGAAGAGATACGTCCTTGATAGCTGTGAAGTTGTGATGGCGCGCGAAACAACAGGAAGCAGCAACACACGTTGGTCTCCACGAAAGGCACGTACAGCGAACTGCTGGGCCCGCTCACCTTTAACCCGTGCTGAGGGAAACGCACGCGCGCATCACGTCACTTACGCGCATGGGCCCTTTCCTCGTATTACACGCGAACGTGCAGTTTTCCACTCGCGCTTACGCGCATTGGCCCTTTCCTCGTATTACACGCGGACGTGCAGTTTTTCATGCGCGCTTACGCGCATGGGCCCTTTCCTCGTATTACACGCGGAAATGCAGTTTTTCACGTGCGCTGAAATGTGCATGCACGCCTGTACGCGTCACGTCACAGGGGCGCTTGCGCTTGAGGGGCCTTCTGTCCAATGAAAATGCGTATGCGTGCAGACGCGCTTACGCGCTAAGGGCCTTTCCTCAAATTACACGCTGACGTGCAGATTTTTCACGTGCCAAATCACTCCGTATCAAGCTGGCCACGCGTAAGCACACGGAAGACCACGCTCCTGCCCAGAAGGCCGAACTACTGCCCCCCAGAGCCCCGAGCACGCTCCCACCTGCCATCTGCTGCTGCCTGACTGCCTGCTTCCCACGTGCCCTACCATTTGCTGCCTGCACATCAGCCAGGGGTGCTGTTGCTGTGACCACCCCTGCTGGAACCGAAGACACCCGACTGGGATTCCATCGCTCCACAGCCCAGCCACAGGACCCAGTTGTCCACCCACTCCTGCCTCTGGGGTTGTCATGTCGGGACAAACACCATCTGAGACCACTGACAACCCCCGGCCAGAGAGACAGAGGGGCACCAGCTTTAGTGCCACCGAAGTTGGTGTCCTGGTGGAGCAAGTCCTGGGGCAGTATGATGCCCTCTTCGGAAGTTCCCGCGCCGACAAGGAAGGACGGACTCGGATCTGGACTGACATCGTGACTGCCATCAACGCGGAGGGGGTGGCAGTCCGCGACTTACAACATGTCAAGAAGCGCTGGGAGGACTTCAGGTCCAGGACCCTGAACAAGGCCCGGCGCCTCTTGAAAGCAGCGGATGCCAAGGGGCGCCGTGGCCACTTGTCGGAAGAACAGATGAGGGTCCTGGAACGCATATCCCCAGCGCTCCACGTCCAGGTCCTTGAGAGGCAGACCCGTCTGGAGTCGAGTGTTAAGTGTACATGCATCCTGATTGTGAGATGTGCGTGTGGTGATTTTTCAGTAGTGTGCAGGTTGCACGTCTGTTTGAATGGGGTCGAGTATGGGTGGGGGTTTACAGGGCCGTGGGGCTAACACATGCAATGGCTGGAATGTGTGAGACATGGATGCTGCTTGTGTGTGTAGGCTTGCATGCCAAATGCAGTTGTGTGGGCACACATGTTTGGATGAATGTGTATGTAAGTAGACATGTCCGTGATGTCACGCATGTATGTTGTTTTCGGCTGCATGTATCAGCACTGTGTACATGTGCATGTGTGTGTATTTGACAAGGGTGCAACAGTGATGCAACATGGATGCATGTGACAGCGGTATGTGGAAGCCTGATCGGCAGATGTGACATGGATGCCCATCTGAACACTGCGACACTTGGCAGAGGTGTACACATGCATGCAAGTGTGGTGGTGTGTGTACATGTGTGGTGCACTTCCTGTGTTGCATGTGATGTCTGCCTCACCTTTGCCTGCTCATGCTGTTGTATGTGTATGGATGGTGCTGGCAGTTGCGATATGGCTGTGGTGAATGAGAGTTGAAATGACATGTGTGTTGGGGATTGTGATGACATGTCTGAGGTTTGCCAATGCCACTCATGTACAACTGTCATGTGTGTATGTGTCCATTGTACAGTGCCCTGATGCCTGTGTTTTATTTCTCCCTGTCTGCAGCGTCAACTGATGAAGAGGGCGGAGAAGGTGCTGTGGAGCACAGCGGCGGGGATCCCACCGCCAGCCGGAGACGCAAGGCCCGGCTCCCCTCCCATGATGTCATCTCGTCGGGGAGTGAGGAGTCCGGTGCCGCGTCCCAGGCCGCAGCTGCCGGGGGGAGGTCCCAGAGGCGGAGGTTGGAGTTGGACTCCTCGGCAGCAGAAGGGGCAGCTGGGACCCCACAGGGCCCAACAGGGGAAGATGGCACGGAGTCATCCAGGTTGGTGGGGGGTTTGGTGGAGGAGGAGGCCGTGCAAGCACCAGAGACGTGGTCTGGAGGTGGGGATCCCACTGGTGCTAGTGGTGCAGTGCAGGACCAGGGACAGGAGGCAGCACAGGCCGCCGCGGAGGTGCCTTTGTGCAATCCTGTCCCTGATCCTGTCCCTGCATCATCTTGCACCACCAGGGATGCCTACGTCCAGACCCGTTTTCAGGCAGGGGATAAGCTCACGTCAACTGGCCTTCCTCTGCCTGCGGACGTGGCTATCCGGGTCCGGGTTGAGCCTGTCCTGACTGGTGTGGCGTTGCGTCAACGGGCCATGCGAGGTGACCTGCAGTCTTTTCATGAGGAGAATGCACGTCATCTTGAATGGCTCGTTGACCACGTCAGCCTGCTGGGTCAGGTCACCCAGGCCGGATTCCTCCGTTTGCTGGGGCTTGCTACGACCCCTTCCTCAACTGAACCCCCTACACCCCAGTCGTCCTCCGTGCCATCTTCCCACCCATCAGTCACCTGGGTGCCCTGTGGAGCTGCCTCTGACGGTGCGGCCAGGCTGGTGGAGGAGGCATCCCTGCCACAGTCGGGAGTCGGACGTCCAGCAAGGGTGGCCACATCAACGACTGCACCCCAGCTGGCGGAGGATGTGCAGGCAGCAGGAGGCAGTGCACGGGCAGAGGCACAGCAGCAGCAGCAACGTGGTGGGAGCCATGAAGGCTCGGGGCCTTCAACATCGGAGGGGCAGGCATCGGCCGGAGGGCAGGAGGACCCAGGACAGAGAGTGTCTTCCGTGTGGCAGCGGTTGGGCCACGCCCTAGATGCGGAGCGGCAGCGGGCGGAAGAGGCACGGCTCACAATGGTCAGGGCGGAGAACTCCATGCGGAGGGCCCTGAGGCGGGCCGAGTGCCTCGAGGCAATCCGCAGGGGTTTGGAGGTGGACACCGCGACGGCCCTGCGGACCCTCGGGCCATGGAGGAGGACCGCCTCCGGGACATTAAGCAGGAGTTCGATGATGCCCTGGCCCGGGACTCCACAAGTGAGCCGTCAAACTAGCCCGCTGCCCTTGTACATAGTTATGTAGGTAGTGTTAGGTTTCATTTTTTTTTGGCTTTATTTTGGACCTTTCGGACATTGGCCACATTTTTGTATATATTTTATTTTATTAGTGAGTGTAGGTTTCCTTTCTTTTGTTGGGATAATGGACCCTGGCTTGTTCGTATGTACATAGTTCACTGTTGGATTGTATTTTTCTTTCACATTTTAACCATGGAGCAATGGCTTTCTTTTTTATTTCCCATTGGATTTTGTTTTGTGGACAGTGACTTTGGACACCATTACTTTGGATTTTGATTTTTGGTTTTGCTTTTTTTCAAGGACATGCTTCTTTTCATTTTTGTACATTCACATTTATGTTTCTTTATTTTTGATTCTATTTATGTTTCCTTTAATACATATTTTTTTATCATACTTCAATGTGTAGTATCATCTCATTGGTTTCATGCATATCATGATATGGGTTTTGAGATTCACTTCCATTGGGTGTATGTGAGGGAAATGTGTTTGTTTCGGAACTTGCAATTGGTGTTCTGTCATGTAATTGCCAATTATGAGTGGGTGGATGCAATACTTGGGTGGGTGTTTTGCATTTGGAGGCTGACCATAGGGACCAGGGATCTAGATTGTGATGACATGTAGGCTGGGGAACATGAGTTGGACATGGTGGGGGCCTGCTGGCAGGTGCCCCACAGTGCTGGGGGGTGGGGGGTGGGAGACATGGGTGGGGGCCTGGTGGAGGGTGCCCCTGCACTGCTGGGGGTGGGGGTGGTTTGGAACATGAGTTGGACATGGGTGGGGGCCTGCTGGCAGGTGACCCACAGTGCTAGGGGGTGGGGTGGGTGGGGAACATGAGTTGGACATGGGTGGGGGCCTGCTGGCAGGTGCCCCACAGTGCTGGGGGGTGGAGGGTGGGAGACATGGGTGGGGGCCTGGTGGAGAGTGCCCCTGCAAGGCTGGGGGGTGGGGGTGGTGGGAGACATAGGTGGGGGCCTGGTGGAGGGTGCCCCTGCACTGCGGAGGGTGGGGGTGGTGGGAGACATGGGTGGGGGCATGGTGGAGGGTGCCCCTGCACTGCTGGGGGGTGGGGGTGGTGGGAGACATGGGTGGGGGCCTGGTGGAGGGTGCCCCTGCACTGCTGGGGGTGGGGGTGGTGGGAGACATGGGTGGGGCCTGGTGGAGGGTGCCCCTGCACTGCTGGGGGGTGGGGGGGTGGGAGACATGGGTGGGGCTGGTGGAGGGTGCCCCTGCACTGCTGGGGGGTGGGGGTGCTGGGAGACATGGGTGGGGGCCTGGTGGAGGGTGCCCCTGCACTGCTGGGGGGTGGGGGGGTGGGAGACATGGGTGGGGGCCTGGTGGAGGGTGCCCCTGCACTGCTTGGGGTTGGGGGGGTGGGAGACATGGGTGGGGGCCTGCTGGCAGGTGCCCCCAGTGCTGGGGGGTGGGGGGGTGGGAGACATGGGTGGGGGCCTGGTGGAGGGTGCCCCTGCACTGCTGGGGGGTGGGGGGGTGGGAGACATGGGTGGGGGCCTGCTGGCAGGTGCCCCACAGTGCTGGGGGGTGGGGGTGGTGGGGAACATGAGTTGAACATGGGTGGGGGCCTGCTGGCAGGTGCCCCACAGTGCTGGGGGTGGGGGGATGGGGAACATGAGTTGGACATGGGTGGGGGCCTTCTGGTAGGTGCCCCACAGTGCTGGGGGGTGGGGGCGGTGGGGAACATGAGTTGGACATGGGTGGGGGCCTGCTGGCAGGTGCCCCACAGTGCTGGGGGGTGGGGGGGTGGGGAACATCAGTTGGACATGGGTGGGGCCTGCTGGCAGGTGCCCCACAGTGCTGGGGGCTGGGGGGGAGACATGGGTGGGGGCCTGCTGGCAGGTGCCCCCCAGTGATGGGGGGTGGGGGGTGGGGAACATGAGTTGGACATGGGTGGGGGCCTGCTGGCAGGTGCCCCACAGTGCTGGGGGGTGGGGAACATGAGTTGGACATGGGTGGTGGCCTGCTGGCAGGTGCCCTACATAATGGGGGGTGAGGGGTGGGGACATGGGTGGGGGCCTGCTGGCAGGTGCCCCACAGTGCTGCGGGGTGGGGGGGTGGGGAGCATGAGTTGGATATGGGTGGGGGCCTGCTGGCAGGTGCCCCACAGTGCTGGGGGTGGGGGTGGTGGGGAACATGAGTTGGACATGGGTGGGGGCCTGCTGGCAGGTGCCCCACAGTGCTGGGGGGTGGGGGTGGTGGGGAACATGAGTTGGACATGGGTGGGGGCCTGCTGGCAGGTGCCCCACAGTGCGGGGTGGGGGGGTGGGGAACATGAGTTGGACATGGGTGGGGGCCTGCTGGCAGGTGCCCCACAGTGCTGGGGAGGTAGTGGTGGGAGACATGGGTGGGGGCCTGGTGGAGGGTGCCTCTGCACTGCTGGGGGTGGGGGGGTGGGAGACTTGGGTGGGGGCCTGCTGGCAGGTGCCCCACAGTGCTGGGGGGTGGGGGTGGTGGGGAACATGAGTTGGACATGGGTGGGGGCCTGCTGGCAGGTGCCCCACAGTGCTGGGGGGTGGGTGGGTTTGGAACATGAGTTGGACATGGGTGGGGGCCTGCTGGCAGGTGCCCCGCAGTGCTGTGGGGTGGGGGGTGTGGGGAACATGAGTTGGACATGGGTGGGGGCCTGCTGGCAGGTGCCCCACAGTGCTGGGGGGTGGGGGTGGTGGGGAACATGAGTTGGACATGGGTGGGGGCCTGCTGGCAGGTGCCCCACAGTGCTGGGGGGGTGGTGGTGGGAGACATGGGTGGGGGCCTGGTGGAGGGTGCCCCTGCACTGCTGGGGGGCGGGGGGGGTGGGAGACATGGGTGGGGGCCTGCTGGCAGGTGCCCCATAGTGCTGGGGGGTGGGGGTGGTGGGGAACATGAGTTGGACATGGGTGGGGGCCTGCTGGCAGGTGCCCCACAGTGCTGGGGGGTGGGGGGGTGGGGAACATGAGTTGGACATGGGTGGGGGCCTGCTGGCAGGTGCCCCACAATGCTGGGGGGTGGGGGTGGTGGGGAACATGAGTTGGACATGGGCAGGGGCCTGCTGGCAGGTGCCCCACAGTGCTGGGGGGTGGGGGGGTGGGGAACATGAGTTGGACATGGGTGGGGGCCTGCTGGCAAGTGCCCCACAGTGCTGGGGGCTGGGGGGGTGGGAGGCATGGGTGGGGGCCTGCTGGCAGGTGCCCCACAGTGCTGGGGGGTGGGGGGGTGGGGAACATGAGTTGGACATGGGTGGGGGCCTGCTGGCAGGTGCCCCACAGTGCTGGGGGGTGGGGGTGGTGAGGAACATGAGTTGGACATGGGTGAGGGCCTGCTGGCAGGTGCCCCACAGTGCTGGGGGGTGGTGGTGGGAGACATGGGTGAGGGCCTGGTGGAGGGTGCCCCTGCACTGCTGGGGGGTGGTGGGGTAGGAGACATGGGTGGGGGCCTGCTGGCAGGTGCCCCACAGTGCTGGGGGGTGGGGGTGGTGGGGAACATGAGTTGGACATGGGTGGGGGCCTGCTGGCAGGTGCCCACACAGTGCTGTGGGGTGGGGGGTGTGGGGAACATGAGTTGGACATGGGTGGGGGCCTGCTGGCAGGTGCCCCACAGTGCTGGGGGGTGGGGGTGGTGGGGAACATGAGTTGGACATGGGTGGGGGCCTGCTGGCAGGTGCCCCACAGTGCTGGGGGGGTGGTGGTGGGAGACATGGGTGGGGGCCTGGTGGAGGGTGCCCCTGCACTGCTGGGGGGTGGGGGGTGGGAGACATGGGTGGGGGCCTGCTGGCAGGTGCCCCACAGTGCTGGGGGGTGGGGGTGGTGGGGAACATGAGTTGGACATGGGTGGGGGCCTGCTGGCAGGTGCCCCACAGTGCTGGGGGGTGGGGGGGTGGCGAACATGAGTTGGACATGGGTGGGGGCCTGCTGGTAAGTGCCCCACAGTGCTGGGGGGTGGGGGGGGTGGGAGACATGGGTGGGGGCCTGCTGGCAGGTGCCCCACAGTGCTGGGGGGTGGGGGGTGGGGAACATGAGTTGGACATGGGTGGGGGCCTGCTGGCAGGTGCCCCACAGTGCTGGGGGGTGGGGGTGGTGGGGAACATGAGTTGGACATGGGTGGGGGCCTGCTGGCAGGTGCCCCACAGTGCTGGGGGTTGGGGGTGGTGGGGAACATGAGTTGGACATGGGTGGGGGCCTGCTGGTAGGTGCCCCACAGTGCTGGGGGGGTGGTGGTGGGAGACATGGGTGGGGGCCTGGTGGAGGGTGCCCCTGCACCGCTGGGTTAGACATGGGTGGGGGCCTGCTGGCAGGTGCCCCACAGTGCTGGCGGGCGGGGGGGTCACATGAGTTGGACATGGGTGGGGGCCTGCTGCCAGGTGCCCCACATTGCTGGGGGGTGGGGGAGTGGGGAACATGAGTTGGACATGGGTGGGGGCCTGCTGGCAGGTGCCCCACAGTGCTGGGGGGTGGGGGGTGGGGAACATGAGTTGGACATGGGTGGGGGCCTGCTGGCAGGTGCCCCACAGTGCTAGGGGGTGGGGGTGGTGGGGAACATGAATTGGACATGGGTGGGGGCCTGCTGGCAGGTGCTCCACAGTGCTGGGGGGTGGGGGTGGTGGGGAACATGAGTTGGACATGGGTGGGGGCCTGCTGGCAGGTGTCCCACAGTGCTGGGGGGTGGGGGGGTGGGGAACATGAGTTGGACATGGGTGGGGGCCTGCTGGCAGGTGCCCCACAGTGCTGGGGGGTGGGGGTGGTGGGGAACATGAGTTGGACATAGGTGGGGGCCTGCTGGCAGGTGCCCCGCAGTGCTGTGGGGTGGGGGTGTGGGGAACATGAGTTGGACATGGGTGGGGGCCTGCTGGCAGGTGCCCCACAGTGCTGGGGGGTGGGGGTGGTGGGGAACATGAGTTGGACATGGGTGGGGGCCTGCTGGCAGGTGCCCCACAGTGCTGGGGGGGTGGTGGTGGGAGACATGGGTGGGGGCCTGGTGGAGGGTGCCCCTGCACTGCTGGGGGGCGGGGGGGGTGGGAGACATGGGTGGGGGCCTGGTGGCAGGTGCCCCATAGTGCTGGGGGGTGGGGGTGGTGGGGAACATGAGTTGGACATGGGTGGGGGCCTGCTGGCAGGTGCCCCACAGTGCTGGGGGGTGGGGGGGTGGGGAACATGAGTTGGACATGGGTGGGGGCCTGCTGGCAGGTGCCCCACAATGCTGGGGGGTGGGGGTGGTGGGGAACATGAGTTGGACATGGGCGGGGGCCTGCTGGCAGGTGCCCCACAGTGCTGGGGGGTGGGGGGGTGGGGAACATGAGTTGGCCATGGGTGGGGGCCTGCTGGCAAGTGCCCCACAGTGCTGGGGGCTGGGGGGGTGGGAGGCATGGGTGGGGGCCTGCTGGCAGGTGCCCCACAGTGCTGGGGGGTGGGGGGTGGGGAACATGAGTTGGACATGGGTGGGGGCCTGCTGGCAGGTGCCCCACAGTGCTGGGGGGTGGGGGTGGTGAGGAACATGAGTTGGACATGGGTGAGGGCCTGCTGGCAGGTGCCCCACAGTGCTGGGGGGTGGTGGTGGGAGACATGGGTGAGGGCCTGGTGGAGGGTGCCCCTGCACTGCTGGGGGGTGGTGGGGTAGGAGACATGGGTGGGGGCCTGCTGGCAGGTGCCCCACAGTGCTGGGGGGTGGGGGTGGTGGGGAACATGAGTTGGACATGGGTGGGGGCCTGCTGGCAGGTGCCCACACAGTGCTGTGGGGTGGGGGGTGTGGGGAACATGAGTTGGACATGGGTGGGGGCCTGCTGGCAGGTGCTCCACAGTGCTGGGGGGTGGGGGTGGTGGGGAACATGAGTTGGACATGGGTGGGGGCCTGCTGGCAGGTGCCCCACAGTGCTGGGGGGGTGGTGGTGGGAGACATGGGTGGGGGCCTGGTGGAGGGTGCCCCTGCACTGCTGGGGGGTGGGGGGTGGGAGACATGGGTGGGGGCCTGCTGGCAGGTGCCCCACAGTGCTGGGGGGTGGGGGTGGTGGGGAACATGAGTTGGACATGGGTGGGGGCCTGCTGGCAGGTGCCCCACAGTGCTGGGGGGTGGGGGGGTGGCGAACATGAGTTGGACATGGGTGGGGGCCTGCTGGTAAGTGCCCCACAGTGCTGGGGGGTGGGGGGGGTGGGAGACATGGGTGGGGGCCTGCTTGCAGGTGCCCCACAGTGCTGGGGGGTGGGGGGTGGGGAACATGAGTTGGACATGGGTGGGGGCCTTCTGGCAGGTGCCCCACAGTGCTGGGGGGTGGGGGTGGTGGGGAACATGAGTTGGACATGGGTGGGGGCCTGCTGGCAGGTGCCCCACAGTGCTGGGGGGTGGGGGTGGTGGGGAACATGAGTTGGACATGGGTGGGGGCCTGCTGGTAGGTGCCCCACAGTGCTGGGGGGGTGGTGGTGGGAGACATGGGTGGGGGCCTGGTGGAGGGTGCCCCTGCAGCGCTGGGTTAGACATGGGTGGGGGCCTGCTGGCAGGTGCCCCACAGTGCTGGCGGGCGGGGGGGTCACATGAGTTGGACATGGGTGGGGGCCTGCTGCCAGGTGCCCCACAGTGCTGGGGGGTGGGGGGGTGGGGAACATGAGTTGGACATGGGTGGGGGCCTGCTGGCAGGTGCCCCACAGTGCTGGGGGGTGGGGGGTGGGGAACATGAGTTGGACATGGGTGGGGGCCTGCTGGCAGGTGCCCCACAGTGCTGGGGGGTGGGGGTGGTGGGGAACATGAATTGGACATGGGTGGGGGCCTGCTGGCAGGTGCTCCACAGTGCTGGGGGGTGGGGGTGGTGGGGAACATGAGTTGGACATGGGTGGGGGCCTGCTGGCAGGTGTCCCACAGTGCTGGGGGGTGGGGGGGTGGGGAACATGAGTTGGACATGGGTGGGGGCCTGCTGGCAGGTGCCCCACAGTGCTGGGGGGTGGGGGTGGTGGGGAACATGAGTTGGACATAGGTGGGGGCCTGCTGGCAGGTGCCCCACAGTGCTGGGGGGTGGGGGGGTGGGAAACATGAGTGGGACATGGGTGGGGGCCTGCTGGCAGGTGCCCCACAGTGCTGGGGGGTGGGGGGAGACATGGGTGGGGGCCTGCTGGCAGGTGCCCCACAGTGCTGGGGGGTGGGGGGGTGGGGAACATGAGTTGGACATGGGTGGGGGCCTTCTGGCAGGTGCCCCACAGTGCTGGGGGGTGGGGGTGGTGGGGAACATGAGTTGGACATGGGTGGGGGCCTGCTGGCAGGTGCCCCACAGTGCTGGGGGGTGGGGGTGGTGGGGAACATGAGTTGGACATGGGTGGGGGCCTGCTGGTAGGTGCCCCACAGTGCTGGGGGGGTGGTGGTGGGAGACATGGGTGGGGGCCTGGTGGAGGGTGCCCCTGCAGCGCTGGGTTAGACATGGGTGGGGGCCTGCTGGCAGGTGCCCCACAGTGCTGGCGGGCGGGGGGGTCACATGAGTTGGACATGGGTGGGGGCCTGCTGCCAGGTGCCCCACAGTGCTGGGGGGTGGGGGGGTGGGGAACATGAGTTGGACATGGGTGGGGGCCTGCTGGCAGGTGCCCCACAGTGCTGGGGGGTGGGGGGTGGGGAACATGAGTTGGACATGGGTGGGGGCCTGCTGGCAGGTGCCCCACAGTGCTGGGGGGTGGGGGTGGTGGGGAACATGAATTGGACATGGGTGGGGGCCTGCTGGCAGGTGCTCCACAGTGCTGGGGGGTGGGGGTGGTGGGGAACATGAGTTGGACATGGGTGGGGGCCTGCTGGCAGGTGTCCCACAGTGCTGGGGGGTGGGGGGGTGGGGAACATGAGTTGGACATGGGTGGGGGCCTGCTGGCAGGTGCCCCACAGTGCTGGGGGGTGGGGGTGGTGGGGAACATGAGTTGGACATAGGTGGGGGCCTGCTGGCAGGTGCCCCACAGTGCTGGGGGGTGGGGGGGTGGGGAACATGAGTGGGACATGGGTGGGGGCCTGCTGGCAGGTGCCCCACAGTGCTGGGGGGTGGGGGGAGACATGGGTGGGGGCCTGCTGGCAGGTGCCCCACAGTGCTGGGGGGTGGGGGGGTGGGGAACATGAGTTGGACATGGGTGGGGGCCTGCTGTCAGGTGCCCCACAGTGCTGGGGGGTGGGGGTGGTGGGGAACATGAGTTGGACATGGGTGGGGGCCTGCTGGCAGGTGCCCCACAGTGCTGGGGGTGGGGGTGGTGGGGAACATGAGTTGGACATGGGTGGGGGCCTGCTGGTAGGTGCCCCACAGTGCTGGGGGGGGTGGTGGTGGGAGACATGGGTGGGGGCCTGGTGGAGGGTGCCCCTGCACCGCTGGGTTAGACATGGGTGGGGGCCTGCTGGCAGGTGCCCCACAGTGCTGGCGGGCGGGGGGGTCACATGAGTTGGACATTGGTGGGGGCCTGCTGGCAGGTGCCCCACAGTGCTGGGGGGGTGGTGGTGGGAGACATGGGTGGGGGCCTGGTGGAGGGTGCCCCTGCACTGCTGGGGGTGGGGGGGGTGGGAGACATGGGTGGGGGCCTGCTGGCAGGTGCCCCACAGTGCTGGGGGGTAGGGGTGGTGGGGAACATGAGTTGGACATGGGTGGGGGCCTGCTGGCACGTGCCCCACAGTGCTGGGGGGTGGGGGGGTGGGGAACATGAGTTGGACATGGGTGGGGGTCTGCTGGCAGGTGCCCCACAGTGCTGTGGGGTGGGGGGCGTGGGGAACATGAGTTGTACATGGGTGGGGGCCTGCTGGCAGGTGCCCCACAGTGCTGGGGGGTGGGGCGGTGGGGAACATGAGTTGGACATGGGTGGGGGACTGCCCGCAGGTTCCCCACAGTGCCGGGGGGTGGTGGTGGTGGGGAACATGAGTTGGACATGGGTGGGGGCCTGCTGGCAGGTGCCCCACAGTGCTGGGGGGTGGGGCGGTGGGGAACATGAGTTGAACATTGGTGGGGGCCTGCTGGCAGGTGCCCCACAGTGCTGGGGGATTGGGGGGGGTGGGAGACATGGGTGGGGGCCTGCTGGCAGGTGCCCCACAGTGCTGGGGGGCAGGGGGTGGGGAACATGAGTTGGACATGGGTGGGGGCCTGCTGGCAGGTGCCTCACAGTGCTGGGGGGTGGGGGTGGTGGGGAACATGAGTTGGACATGGGTGGGGGCCTGCTGGCAGGTGCCCCACAGTGCTGGGGCGTGGGGGTGGTGGGGAACATGAGTTGGACATGGGTGGGGGCCTGCTGGCAGGTGCCCCATAGTGCTGGGCGGGGTGGTGGTGGGAGACATGGGTGGGGGCCTGGTGGAGGGTGCCCCTGCACTGCTGGTGGGTGGGGGGAACATGAGTTGGACATGGGTGGGGGCCTGCTGGCAGGTGCCCCACAGTGCTGGGGGGTGGGGGGGTGGGGAACATGAGTTGGACATGGGTGGGGGCCTGCTGGCAGGTGCCCCACAGTGCTGGGGGGTGCGGGTGGTGGGGAACATGAGTTGGACATGGGTGGGGGCCTGCTGGCAGGTGCCCCACAGTAGTGCTGGGGGGTGGGGGTGGTGGGGAACATGAGTTGGACATGGGTAGGGGCCTGCTGGCAGGTGCCCCACAGTGCTGGGGGGTGAGGGGGTTGGAGACATGGGTGGGGGCCTGGTGGAGGCTGCCGCTGCACTGCTGGGGGGTGGGGGGGTGGGTGACATGGGTGGAGGCCTGGGGGAGGGTGCCCCACAGTGCTGGGGGGTGGGGGGGGTGGGAGACATGGGTGGGGGCCTGGTGGAGGGTGCCCCTGGTGGCTGGGGGTGCAGGGGGACATGCGTTGGTGGGCAGTAGTGCAAGTTGACATGTGGGTTGGCTGGGGGGCATGGCCATGGTTGATGGGGTGCCTGCAGGACATGTGCAGGGTAGGCCCCTGTGGTGTGAGCCACCTGCAGGGGCCGTGGAGGGTGTAGAGGGAACACCTGGGAGGACCCACACGTGCAATTCACGTGTGGTGCTCCCCGCGCACCCCTGTAATACACGTACCCTGATGGAATCGCGTGTGGAACTTCCCACGCACCCCTGGAATACACTTACCCTGATGATGTTGCGTGTGATACTTCCCCCACACCCCGAAGTACAGGTACCCTGATGAGATCGCGTGTGGAACTTCCTGCGCACCCCTGATATACACGTACCCTGCTGATGTCGTGTGTGAAACTTCCCCCGCACCCCGAAATACACATACCCTGCTGAAATCGCGTGTGGAACTTTCCACGCACCCCTGGAATACGCGTACCCTGCTCGCACGGGGCCAATCGCGTGTGGAACTTCCCACGCACCCCTGAAATACATGTACCCTGCTGGAATCGCGTGTGGAACTTCCCGCGCACCCCTGAAATACACGTACCCTGCTCGCACGGGGCCAATCACGTGTGGAACTTCCCGCGCACCCCTGAAATACACGTACCCTGCGGCAATCGCGTGTGGAACTTCCCGCGCACCCCTGAAATACGCGTACCCTGCTCGCACGGGGCCAATCGCGTGAGGTACTTCCCGCGCACCCCAGTGATACACGTAGCCCGCTTGCCTTGCTGGTACAGGGTTAGCGGAGCCCTTTGAGCTGGATTGGGGATTTTGATGGCTTTTCCCTGCGCAAGAGGCGTTCTTGGGGGCGTAACTGGCGCTGCTGCAGGGTCGCTGCGCCACTGTGCGCCACGGCTGGTTTTGGTGGCTGGAATCCATGAATACGCTGTGCGTGGAAATGGATTTTAGCGCACGCGGCTGGCGCAAGGATTCGCACGCGCACACTGTGTGCCAGCCGCGTGCGCCACTTGTGCGCTGCATTCTATGAATTACCCCCTTAAAGATTAGGCAGAGAAACTACGGTAGTATTGTACTTACTCTTTTTTTGTGGAATGGGCAGGTTTCTTTGTAGTTGGTGTTTGTAGTTCAGATGTTGCTGTTTTCCAGGAGAGTGGTCTTCACTGTAATTGTAAAAGAAAGAAGTCAGTAATTTTGTGTGTTTATAGCAGTGATGTTAATTGAGAGATTCATTTTTATGTCTTTGTAGTAGTATTCTTGTTTGATTTCTGAACATAGTGTATGCATGCAGTTTCATTTGACTATGTGCAGCCTTTATATTTTATTTATATTATGTTAGTTCAACATGTTTTTTAAATGAGTAAAATATTAAGTGTATGAAATTCACTTGGTTTTTTAAAGCTGTCTTATAGAATTTTAGGAGAAAGAAAAAATAATGTTATATTTATTTTGCATTTTTATTAGGTAAATAGAAACTGTATATAATAGCATGGAATATATGTATTTGTGAAGCTGTGGTTAATAACATAGAAGGATGTGAGTTACAGGTAGTGGTGTTATTATAGCTGGGAGCATTTCAATGATAGTGTCTATGTGTGTGAGTGTATGAAGATGCATGACATTTTACTGGCTGTGTGTAATTTTATGATACACTACTAAGTGTTTTTCCACAATTATATTGTTACTTCTTCCATTTTCTAATATTATACATTTTTTAGATAGGTGTGTGTGTACACACAAAAAAAATAGATAGCAGACAGGTTTGGAAGTGATAGTTGATTTTAGCAGGTGGAAAAAATGGCAATAAGTTCATTTTATAGGCTATACAGGTGAAGGGGCAGTTAGTCTGTTTATATTCATTTATAAGAGTTGTACATGTACTGTACGGAAAATATGCATACCTGTAGTTTATATTCATGCATGTGGATATGCATGCAGCTGCATGTAGAAATCTTGAAGACTTGTACAGTAATTTTTGTAGTAGGTGCTTTCCAATGATATGAGACTTGTACTCAGAGTGATCTACAGTACATTTGAAGTGCTGAACTCTGATGATGGAGTTAGATGTAGAGGTCTTGGATGTGATTGGTGGATGGTTGTGTGACTGGTTAGCTGTATCCAATGAGGGAATGGCACTGAGAGTGAAGTTGGAAATGGTAGAAGGGCTGTCCAAGTTAAGATATGTCAGCTGACATGGCGGTTCTCGGTGGATATCACATATTACATTCAGGGATTTTGGGGTGGAGAGGCATGTAAATGAGAATGAGCAGAGCAATTGATTGGTCAGTAAAGTTTAGTGGGTGTGTTGTGTAAGGAGAGAGTTTGTCAGAAAGTCGTTTTCCTGAGAGAAGAACAGTTAGCTATGGCTGTGTGTTTCAGAAAACAGATTGTCTGGATTTTGGGAGACTCATGGATACATTGGTTGGAGGTGCATGCACAACGCTGTGGAGTAGCTGCCGATCTTGGATTCCCTCATGTGGAAGTGCACTGGCATGGAGTACGTGGAATGAAGTGACTGGACTTGGTACCTCTCTGTGCTAGTTTGCAGACAGAGCTTCATCCAGACATAATTCTAATTCTAATTCATTGTGGAGGGAACAGTTTAGGACATGGGTCAGGAATTTCTTTGTAATTTGCAATGAAAGAAGGACTTGGGAAGGTCCTGGACATGTTTCCAATTCCCAAGTAATATTTTCTCCTGGTGCGCAGAGACAAATGTGGCTGCGTTCTTCTTCATTTGGTCCACAAATGGGAAAGCAAGGTGGAATGTTAATGAGGTTGTTTGTACCATTCTAGGAGATGTTGGCATGTCCTCTTTTCACAATGAAAATATTATGTTTCGTAGCACATACATTTTTCGCAGAGATGGAGTCCATCTTACTTATGCTGGTAATCAGATTTTTCTGAGAAATGTACAAAATGCATTGCGTCCCTTTGTGGAATTACAGCCATCCATTTTTCAAAACACAAAAAACACCACCAAAAGGCTCTTTTCAGAGCCACCACTTCCTCCCAGAGAAAAGTGCAATGATTGTGACAGGGCAACACCCCAACATTTTTGATGTTCGCGAACTGTCCGCGGACTTCTAAAAAAAATAAAGCACAGGATTTTTGTTGTTTTATATTTTTGGGGATTTTTTAAACATGACACACTCAGAGAGGAGGGGAAAGGAGGGTAAGGGGGGATACCAACCACAGGGATAAGAAAGGGCGGGTGGAGAGAGGAAGATGTAGGGTGGGCCTTACTTAGGTAGTGGGCAGGTCTTCTCATGCTCCGAGACCGTAGTCTCAAAAGCACTTCGAAGTCTCTCCCCCCTGCAGAGTACTGCGTCGCAGTACATACACAAAACTGTGACCCTCGAAAGGTAAGGGTCATCAGCATTGCGAATGGCCTGTGAGGCAGCTGGAGGGATGCGCTCTCGCACAGGAGTGTCTCTTGTGGTGAGAGGAGCGGAAACGTAGGATGAAGTAGAGGAACTCAACCTACTACACTCCTCACAAGGTACAACCTTGCGAACGGCCCCACCGTGGAATGACCACAGCTGTATGAACCAAGCCTCTTGTGACTCAGCACCATTTTGCACTGGTTGCAGGTGACTTTGTTCGCACGCGCCTTGGGTATGTTACCATGAATGGTAAATAATCGCCACACCCAAGACTCACGGCGAGTGCTGGTAGTAGGGACTTCCAATACCTCATCCTCGTCATCCTCTTCATCCTCCTCTACATCCGCACACCTATTCCCCTCTTTAGGCCCTTGGGGAGGTGGTGGTGGTGGTGGAGGGGGTGGGGGTGGTGCTAAGGCAGATGTAGCACCAGGTTGAAGTACAGCAGCCATGGATGCAATCTGGTTTCAAGATGCAACAGGAAAGGCAGCAAAAGCAGGTCAATCTTCAATAGTAGAAAGACAGAATGGAGATGAGCTCTGGGGTGTGGCCTTTTATAGGGGTGCGTGTGCGTGCTTCGCGACACCCGTGCTGTCCTTGGACAGATCGAACACCCCAAAAAGGCTCATAAAGGTCCAAAAAGTATGTAGAAAGCCAGGGTCATTGTCTGGGACATGTGCTATGGTGGATTTCTACTATAGAATACTGTGGATTGCCTGAAAAGGTACTTTTAAAATGTTCGGGGACTCGGACAGTGTCCGCAATTCAGGACACACACTCAGCGTGGGTGCGGCCACATGATGGCGCTGCAAACATGTCTGCGAAGGAAACGGTTGTCCGCAGGACACCAAATGCACGGGAACAGTTGTGCGCATGCACGCGGGTGTTCTACGGAGAGTGTTCGGGTACTGAAACTAATTAAAAGTGCGACACAAGTGAGACGAACAGTTACAGACAGGCGCGATGTTCGGAGAACCTACGGGTGTGGTGCGCATGTGCGTAGATGTTCTTTAGGCAGTACAGACAGGTATGGTGTCCTTAGAACACCCCCATTTTGCATATGCGGACATCCCAGACACCGTGTTTGTTCTTAGAACAGTTTCAACTTGCGTGCGAACAGTACGGACAGGTATTGTGTTCTTAGGGCACCTCCATTTTCGTTTGCTTATGGACATCACGGACACCCAGTGTGTTCTTAGAACAGTTTCAACCTGCCTGCCAACATTACGGACAGGTATAGTGTTCTAAGGACACCTCCATTTTGGTTTATTACGGACATCCCAGACACCGCGTGTGTTCTTAGAACAGTTTCAACTTGTCTGCGAACAGTACGGACAGGTATAGTGTCCTTAGGACACCTCCATTTTGGTTTATTGCGGACATCCCATACACCGTGTTTGTTCTTAGAACAGTTTCAACTTGCGTGCGAACAGTACGGACAGGTATTGTGTTCTTAGGACACCTCAATTTTCGTTTGCTTTTGGTTTATTGCGGACATCTCGTACACCAAGTGTGTCATCAAGGACATTTGTGATGTCATCTTTGATGTCCTGGGTGTTAGTTTTAGCAGCGCACAGTGATTGCGTGAGTTATGGTTGCTTAGTTTAACATAACTTGCGAATTTCAGGGGTTTTCCGGTTTTACTGGGAACCATAAGGTTCCTTTATCAAAGTTTTTTCATTAAATTTCATAGGTTTTTTAGTAGCACAACTTAACCATAACGCCCCTTTAACAAAGTTTTTTTACGGGTTAAGGGGTAAAAAGGGGGATTGAGACAGGTTTGAGGTAGGGGTGGTAGTGAATGGGGAAGGAGGGGTTGCCCCCATAAAAAAATGAGAAGTAAAAATAAGAAGTCATTTCCACAAAGTAAATTACCAATTGTGGAAATCACATGGAACCTTATGAACATGCCCAAACATGCCCGCTGGCACTGCAGCTGTTCAGACCATTAGGAACAGCCCACTGACCTTTCACCTGCACACCCTCTCCAGATAGGGGCTGCCATCATATTGTATGTTTTAGGGTAATAAAATGACCTTGATCCAAAGAAAAACAATGTTTATATCAAAAATAAATTAAATTTACATTCATATTAAAAAAGAAATAAACAAGTGATCCATTTTTATATAGAAACAAATGTTTTGATGAAAAAGAGATTAAAAAGGGGTGGGCAATATGGCTTTGAGGTCAACCCCCTATGGACTACCTGTTACCTTGATGAAAGGTATCCCAAGGTTCTACCCAGTGTTGTTATTTTCGAAATTGGGTTTTCATGATGTATTCATTGTTTCTGAGTGTGGCGATTCTTACTGTTTCCATTTCCACTTAAAATGTTGAGCAGAGAGGGTCTAGGGGATCAAGGAGGAGGTTGCGCCTGAACATTGTCCTCTGTTTTCCTGGATGATGATCCCAAGTCAAAGCTCAGTGGTTCTGACAAATCTCTTAAAAATGTCGTTGTAGCATGGATAAAAAGTCTCAAGAAAAAAATGCATACTCTATTGGCTCTAAAATCGTTGTCTTCATGGGTGAACGTTGTGTTTATTTTTTATACTAGGTGAATAACATTTCCAAACCCTCTTTGCAGTGGGCCCACCTCACTCCCAAATTATGACATCCAAGTGGTTTGCACAGTTCCAATATTCCCAGCTTGAACTTCTCCCTTTGTTGCTTGGCATCTTTTTCAAGTGTTTTCAGCATGACATTAGAACTGGTGGCCGGTCCGCCCACCACAGAAGCGTGCAGTTTATGTTTGTGAATAAGGTGACCTGCACATTTCTTGGTGAGTGACTACATTTGGTAGACACAAGCTAC
Organism: Ambystoma mexicanum; assembly: GCF_040938575.1. Lineage (NCBI taxonomy): Eukaryota > Metazoa > Chordata > Amphibia > Caudata > Ambystomatidae > Ambystoma > Ambystoma mexicanum. The sequence goes on from NC_090924.1 coordinate 981,444,288, forward strand.
TGCAGACATCCATGCATCGAGATGCCTTTTAGGTAACCTCATCAGGTTATGAATAAGTGAAACAATATATTAGTAGTTGTCCGATCAATGTTTTATTGTGCGTCAAGGATTATGCCATATTTTCTGGTTTGCATTTGGAAATAGGCACACATGTGAATATGGCTTTGTATAGGTGACTAGGGAAATTGTGGATACATGTATCGCTGCTCCCATCCCAAGCTCTGTAAATGGGTCATGCAACAGAATTTGATCTATTTATATGTATAGGTCAGGTGCTATCTATAAATCTTTTAGCTGTTATAAATCATGTATCTCCATAAAAAAGATTCGACATGTCTCTGCATTACTAAATTAATTATTTGATTGTTGACAGCTGTCAGTCACAAAGTGCACACATAGGAATATGGTTTATTCAACCGGGAATGCTTTGAAGAAGATCAATGAGGCAGGGGATTTGCACACAAGAAAGGCAAAAATAATGTCTGCTGGTCCGCAAAAAGATGTTGAGTCCCAAAAAATCCAGTAAGACAAATTTAATAATCTTAGAAACTATGCTATTGTCATGAACATCGAAGAAATATAAAATGGAAATATTTTCTTCAGCATAAACAGGAATAACTAAGGATTTCAGTTTTGGTCTTGGGAACAAAATACATGTCTTCCACTGATACAACGGATAAAAAACAATCTTTGGAAAAGTCAACAGATCTGTCTTTTTAATAGTTGCTAGTGTTTTATTATGGATTAACCAAAGGTTAGGTGGATGAGGTTGTGTGAACAGAGGATAGAAGGCTTGATGAGCATGATTGTTCATATGGATCTTGGATGCTGTTCTGTGAGTGGATATGAATGGGTCTATTTGTGGCAATAGGTGAAAAAAAGATGGATGAGTGCAATTGTGTAGAAGGATGGATGTCTGTGATTTATGAATGGGTGCATTTGTGTGTATACATAGATATGAATGAGCGCGTGTGATTTGATGAGCGTGACTGGATGGATGAATGGGACTAAATGGGTGTGCTAATTCAGCACAGGGGCATTGCACGCTGCCTAAGGGGAAGAGCTATAGTAACAAAGCTCTTTTTTCTACATTGGCATAGTAGCGAAGTGAGTATACAAGAATCCTACCACAGCAGAGGTGAGAGACTACAGTACCACATTCCTACATCGGCATAAGTAAAGATATATATATATATATATATAAATATATATATAGTGGCCGTGTAGTTATGGTTAAGTTGCTGTTTCCATAGGAAGAGCACTTTTTGGGCGGTCTATAACTTCGCTCCCACTGGACGAATCCTCACAAAACTTTGCAAAAAAAGTATATGGGCCACTCTGAATTTTTTTGCAAAGTTTGGTGATGTTTGGTCCCGGGGGGGAAAGTTATAGAGGGGTGCCAAAACGTCTTTTTTCCCATAGACTGAATGGGGGAAAAACTTTGTGCACGCCTACAGGCCAAACCGCTGGACGGATTTTCACCAAATTTGCAGCAGGGGCAGGGCCTTGGTCCCAAAAGCATGCTTTTGTAAATTTGGTGACAATCCGTCCAGTAGTTTTCGTTAAAACGACTAAAAAGTAGGTCTCAAAACATTAGTGATATCTATGTCCGCTCCGCATGTCACACTTCCCTGTTCCCTCCGCGGACAAGATCCCGATTGGCTAAGGAGCTGGCGTCATGACCGCGGACACGCGATGTCTCCGCCGATTGGCTGCAGTGAGCCGTGATGTGCGTCAGATTGTTTGGATGCGCCCGACACTTTGGATCCGCCAACAGCCCGGCGGCGACCCGAGGGGAAATGCTGTTTCGGAAACTGTTTTGGTGTGTCAGCGTGCTTGGGGAGGTTCAGAGAATAAGAGATGGGTGAAATACTGTATTTGTTTAGGCGGCAGGTGTTAATGATGTATTCCATATGCCCGCCTTGTCTGGGATGTTTGTAAGTACTGAAAATTAGGGGTATCTTAAGGATAGTGCTTCAGTCTGTGGTCTGCGCAGGAAACTTGAAACTGCTCTAGGGACACTTGTGGTGTTAGTGAATATTAAAATTGACTACATGCCGTAGTTAAATTTTTTTTTCTATGGGTGTGCTATTGATTTATATGGCGCCAGGGGTGTGATATGCTGCTGTGGTTGTGATCACGGCCTAGAGTCTTGGGTGCATGGCCGTAGGCCGTAGTTCTTAGGCCAGAGGCTGTAGGCCATACTCCTGAGATGCTAGGCCCTGGCCACAACCACCGCAGCATATCAAAGCTAGATACACCAGTAGTATCGCATATTCATCAGGTGGTTGTGGGGAGGGCCTAGAGTCTTGGTTGCATGGGCGAAGGCCATGCACCGAAGACCAAAGTTGTAAGCACTGCAGTTATAAGGCACCATGGGTTTTATATAGTGCGGTGGTTGTGGCCAGGACGTAGAGTTTTGGGTGCATGGCTGCAGGCCATAGGCCATACACCCAAGAATGTAGATCCTGCCCACAACCACTGCAGCATATCACATTCATACATCACACCCATACAATCAATTATGTATCTGGTAGGTGCGGGCACGGCCTAGAGTCCTGGGTGCAAATTGAATATATGCTACAGTTAAAATTTTACATTCTGTGAGTGTGCTAATGATTTATAAGCCACCATGGGTGTAATATGCTGCAGTGGTTGTGGCCAGGGCCTAGAGTCCTGGGTGCATGGCCGCATGGCCACAATGGGTGTGATATGCTGCAGTGGTTGTGGGCAAGACATAGAGTCTTGGGTGCATGGCCAGAGGCCATGCACCCAAGACTTAAGTTATAAGCACTGAGGCTATAAGTCAGCATGGTTGTGCTGTGATGCGGTACTTGTGTGCATGACCTAGAATCTTAGGTGTATGGCCGCAGACCATGCACCCAAGACCAAAGTTATAAGCAGTGCACATTAGTTATTAAATGTTGGCTTTAAGAAGATTAAATACGCATTCGTAAGATTAGCTGCCAATCTCTGCTTTAGAGTAATGGTACTATCATTACATTCGACCCATCCACATTTCTTTTTAATATATGCAGTGTAGTGACCTGCATTAGTTGTGGCTCCTGCGTGGTAGATTATACCTATTGTTGTAAAGGTTTTCTTACCAAGTGACACTTGACCGTGTGTGAATCCAGTCAGCTTGCAGTTGTTTTTGGTACCATCTGTATTGTACCGTAGAAGCATAAGTATTATGTAGTTACTATGTGTTTGTATCTGTAAGGTGGAGCGATTATCTGAATTGCACATAGTACATAATCTGCCATGGTTTACATTCTGTAGAAGTTCCTGAAATGGAATGGATTCGCAATTATGTATGGATACATACACAAACCGCTCATTTCGGATTTGTTCCTGTGTCACATTGTTACAGAGAGTGCATGTATGTTTCCACATGTATGAAATCTGGAAGATTTCATTTATAGGTATGTTTTTGTTTTCCAGTACTTGTAGTAAGTACATTAGAAATTCTTGTGGATCTTCTTGTGAGTTTATAGTGAATCTCACCATTCCAGCACAGTAGTCCAATTCTTGTCTTATTCCGTGAACACTATACGTGCTGTCAGGATTGTGTGTTGCGTTTCTATGAAGGAATAACATTTGCAAACACAATTGGTCTGTACTGTGTAAGTAAATACTGTTAACAATTGGTGGCAATTGAAATAGAATATTCATTGCTACATTTGCATCGCAATTTACACCAGTTTCATTTGAAAATTGGAATGGACCAGCTAGTTCTGTCTCTGGGTGATTTTTTCGGAGTTTCTGTTCCTTCTTTGCAGAAGTACCTGATTTACTTTCCCTGATAGATTCTTCTTTGCTTGTGGTAATTGATGAAGTTTTAATTTCTTTTGTTTTCTTTGAAGGATTTGCTGTCAGATTCTGTTGTATTTCTGTTTGAATTAATTTTCTTTTACAACGTTTTACTTTATCTGGAACAGGATATGATTTGAGATGGGGGTGTACAGTGAACGCAGTCTATTGTATTCTAAAATGCAAGAAATATCAGCGTTCAATTTACTTGCATCAAAGTTGAGTAGAAATAGACCGTCAAGTGTATGTAAGTGTGATAGTACTACGTAGCTCATGCCTTCTTTGAAGACTGTGTTTCCTATATCTATCAATGCTTTGTCTAGGGTAAGACCTTGGGATTTATGAATGGTGACTGCATATGCAAGAGTTAGAGAAAATTGTTCTCTACGTACATACATGTCTTTGAAGAGAAGGAATCGAGCATTTGAGTGCCCTATCCTTTTCACTTCTGAAAGTTTGTCAAAGCGAATATTGACAAACTGAATGTTGTTGTCACGTGGGTGTGTTTGAAAGCCAACAACTGTACCCAGTGCCCCATTAGCTAGCCCTTGCTCCATGTCAAGGTTACTTTTAAGCATTACTCTACAATTTAACGATAATTTTAATATTTTTTCCAACCCAGTTGTGTTGGAGATTGAATTTTCTAAGGTATTTAGTCTTGTTGTGGCTTGCTCACACATGGGTAGTGTCATACCATGTACGTCTAGTTTGTCTGTGGAGCAAATTTCCATTATTGGTTGCATTTCTTTTTTTAACATTGTTTCATTGAATTTGAAACAGCTTGCAAGAGTTGGCATTAAGGCCATACAATTGACATTTTTGTGCGCTAATTGTTCCATAACATCAGTAGAGCATGCGTTATCGCCATAAAGTGCATGAATGTGCCGGTTTTTCAATATTGCTTGTGCTTCTTGAGATAGTACACCAACTCTAATACTTTTTAAAATGTTGGCGTAAGTGAGATCTGCAGATTGACGCATGTTTTGTGTTCATTTTCTGTATTGAAAATGTTGCCAGAGGTTCACATTTCCTATGCTGCCAACAGTTTTACGGCAAAGTTTGTGTCCTAGGGTTTTAAAAATAGGTTCACCTTTCATTGGTGTCAATTGTAGAAGATCTCCGAAAATGATAATGCGTTTCCCTGCAAAGCATTCTTTGTAGTTTGTTTTAAGTGCTTCTTGAAATCTGAGTTGAATCAAAGCCAACATTAGGTTGGAGACCATGCTCACTTCATCTATTAGCAGCATTTTCATTTGTTTTAATACTCTCCGTAGTTCCATTGCAGCTTCTGCAGAAAGTTTGTAATAGTCTAATTTGTTTTGGTGTTCTACTGGAAGGAGTAGTAATCAGTGTAAAGTGACACCACCTATGTTGTAGGCAGCTAAACCTGTGGGGACAGTTACAACAGCTGACAGTTTGTTGTGTGTCAATTGTTGAAGGAACTTGCTGATGATTTTGATTAAGAATGTTTTTCCTGACCCAACTTCACCACTGACGTACAGGAGTATAGGCTTGTAATTTTGGCAGGTACATTCTTTATTTTCGTGTTGTACACCATGTGCAATTTCTTTTGTTACTTCTTCAAAAATGGTGCGCTGATCTTTGTCAAGTTTTGCTTGTAGTACAGTTAAGTCTTCTGTAGCTTCTTCATACTGACACATGGTGTTTTCCACTTCTGTCATAGCTAATTCTGCCTCATTTGCTATTAGTGGCTCTCCTAGTGGTACTTGACTTCCTGTTACAGAAGGCTGACTACTGTCGGAAGTGTCCTTATCTAGTTGGGCCTGAAGTTCTTCTTCATGATGCTGTTCATTGTGCAACATTGTTTTGTACTGTGTAAAGTTCACATTGGTGATAGTGCTTTCATTTCCTTGAAAGCATCTTCATAGCAGTCATAGTTATCTAGTATCTCTTCCTCTTTTCTCCATGGTTTAAAAAGTTGTAGCAAGGAAATGTAATATAGTTCTTTCTGTTGAGGAGTTTTTAATGACAATTTGACATGATTAATTAAGCTTTGTTTGGTAAGTTTCACTAAGCTGCCTTCACAATCTGTCACTCTATATCTACCTTTGCGTTCATCGGGTTTTATATTATTTTGTTATGCAAAGTTTTGAGGTATGTGGTATAGACACATGGTTTCCAAAGTGGTACTCCTGTTCGGATAGTATGTGTCCAGTAAATTGTTTTTGAAAATGTCTTGGCTGTTGGGAGCATTTCTGGCAATTGTTTCTATGTCCTCATATGATTTCAACTCTTTTTCTAGATTTAGCAGGACCAAGACTTAGCCATACTATGTTTTCTGATGTTCCATACAAAGCAGTACCAGTTAAACGATCTGCCACTTCATAGGCGCCACATTCTCTATGAGAGAGCATTTTTATGCCTAGGCGGTACAATTTCTGAGATAGTATTTTGTCTGATGATAGGTCATTCCAGAGGTCTTGAAGCTCTGCTTTTACTGCTTTTGTTTAGTAGGCTGTAACATATCGTGCAACTGCAGTGGAATTGTCTGCAATGTACTGCACATCTATGTTTGCATTCCATAAGAGGGCAATGATTGCATTGTAATCATTGATATATTTTATTCTTCTGTTCTTTGTATGTATTACGTGTTCTTAGGTGATTTACCTTTAACACTATGTCGAACTGAAGACATGAAGTTGTTCACTTCACCTGTTTCTGTAACTGGTCTAGGAAAACCAAAGTGGCATCTGGTGTAGTATTTCACTTTGCTTTTGTATTTGCGACGACAATATTTGCCACATTTGTGTCTTTGAAATTGTAAAATCTGTCCTTGAAGGTCACTATGTGTCCGTTGTGAAGGGATTTCACAAGTGACATATTTTTGGATGAACTGCAAAACAGTGGCATCACTATCCTGACCAAATTTAGGTGCACCTTTGATCCATAAAAACATGTGAATATGTGGTGCTCCTCTGGCTTGGTATTCTTTTCTCCAAAAGAAGTGTTGCACTTCTCCGAGGGGAGGAACAGTTTTATTACAAATAAAGTGTAGCATAACAATGAAACGATGATGGAAATATCTTGACACATTAACAGGATCTAGAGAGCAAAGTTCTCTAGGTGTTAGTATATCTATGTTGGTTTTGTTGTTGTTTGATATGCGTAGGAACTCATGTAAATCTTCCCATGCATACTCTGCACAACTTAATGTAACAAACCAAGTGGGTGGTCCAAGGTTTCTGATCATACAACGTACATCTCCGTGCCATCGTAACCAGTATTCTTTCGTACCACCCATGTTTGCAAACAAATTTGTTATACTTGATTGTAAACCTCATCTTTTTTTTGCACTTTTTGTATTAATTGTGTAGCTGACATATTTTGAAAGTGGGTTCCACATTTCAATATGTGTGCAACTCCGTAACATAGGGTTGCTAGTTCACTTTCAAAGAGTCGGTGGAATATGTATTCCACATTTTATCTAAATCTGGGATCTTCAGAATACATTCGTAATGAGCGGTATTCTGATGCCGTAATCTGAGTGGGTCTATCATCCTATCTTCCGCCTTTGCCAGTAGGAAATAGCAGTGGAAAAGCACGTGCTTCTATACCCTTTTCCCATATGCTCATTGGTGACCCTTTGGTTTGTCACATTTGGTAAGTTTATAGTGCATCATCTATGCTCTCATTAGAATGCAATGGATGAATTGTGTAATGGTCCAAAAGAGTGGATACTGCAGCAGGATCCAGAAGTTCATATTGACCAGTTTCTGATGTCTCTTGAATTATTTCTGTTGTTTCCCTTAGGCTTTCTTCAATATTTATTTCTTTTTAGTATTCATTATTGTCTTTCAGATAGTGCAAGGCTTGTCTAACTTTAAGTAAGTCCACCAGTTGATGCCATTTTTTTTTTCTTTTGTTGGTACACCATTTACTAAGACAATTAAAGAATGCTCTATTGGACATTGCACTCCTAGAGTGTGCACATTTTCTGTCAGATCTAATGGCAAATAAACTACTTTGCCACAAATGCCTTTCACCAATTCAGAGGGAGGTAATTTTGCTGTTTTTGGTTGAAGGCGTATTATTGCTGGAAATGGGTGAACTGTTTGAATTATGATGCTCTCATACAAATTGAGTTGTTGCAGGGGTTTTGGTAGAGGGAATAATTCCAAATTATTTGTGATAGCACGTGAAAGAGTTTGATTGTTGTCAAGTTTTCTAGTGCAGTAACTGCAAAGTGTTAAGGGGTCATTTATTTCATATTTGTTTTCTGCTATAAGGTAGAGAGCTAATTCAAACCATTTGGAATCTTCATTGTCTTCTATTTTGTATGTTATGTCTATAGTTTTTGTGTTACTTTTATAAAAAGTTCTGCGGCAACACACACACATATGGTTTGGTTCTTCAGCCGATGTACTTTTACATTTTAGTATTTCTTTTTTGTATGTGTGTAATAGAAGGTTGCTATGTGCAGAATTGTTGCTAGTCTGTTCTGAAACTATTGCTTTTTGTAAGTGGCTTTCACTTCCAAAATATTTTCTCTGGATACGGTCGATTTCTTCTTGTAGGTATTTGGGTGTACCATGTAGAAGAGTGTTATTTAAATTGGCAATTTCTAAAGCTGGACTTTTAGCATAGTACAGTTTATACACTAGATTTCATACATTTGAATGATGTATTGATATTCTTTCGATATCATGGAAGGTGCTTTTGCAGATAGGTCCTGAAATTCAGGCTAATGAATGTCTTTGTAGTCCTGTGTATTTGTGCACTGGACAGATATCCATATTTTGCAGCACTTTCATTTTGATTTTTTCTTTACGTTTCACATACTGAGAACTGACGTAAATATTTGAAAGATTTGTTAGGAATGTTCCACATTGATGTGCATGGCCATTTGTATACTGGACGGTCTGGTTCAGTCGAATGGAGAGGTAATTCTGAGTTTTTAGGGGATACTTTTGTAAGCAGTGTTTATTGTTCCATGATGGTATTATTGTTTCATACCCTCGTCCACTGCTATGGATGGCAATTGTGTTTGTTTGATTTTGTTTGTATGCTTCTTCATTAAAATATGGTTCTGTGGTTGTTGTGTGACTCCATTCACCTCCACAAATATTTAAGAAGTTATTTACTGGGTACGCCCACTCCTCAAAAAACCCTCGCTGGACCCAACGATCCCGGGGAATTATCGACCTATCACCACTGTACCCTTCCTGCTGAAAATCTTGGACAAAGCAGCTTACCTGCAAGTCCAAAAGTTCCTTGAAGAAAACCGTCTCCTTGGCCTGCGGCAATCTGGCTTCCGCCCACGACACGGCACCGAAACGGCTCTCTTGGACCTAAAGAACCAAATGGACGATCTAAGAGACGCAGGGAAACCTGCTCTCCTTCTGCTCCTGGATCTATCCGCCGCCTTTGACCTGGTGGACCACAACACCTTGTGTCACCATCTAGCTACCCAAGCTAACTTTTCCCCCAAAGCTTGTGAATGGATTTCCTCCTTCCTCCAAGAAAGGGCCATGAAAGTCTTCTCCGACTCAGCCTGTGCCACCCCTAGCCACATCACCTGCGGTGTGCCTCAGGGCTCATGTATCGCGCCCACGCTCTACAACCTCTTCACGAGGCCACTGTTCAGCATCCTTGACTCCCTGGGCATCTCGTATACCAACTATGCGGATGACACCCAGGTCCTCATCCCACTCACAGGCGACTACCTGGCGGATACTAAAACTCTTACCACCATCTACTCCACTATCCAATCATGGATGGCAGACAACTGGCTATGCCTCAATAGTGAAAAAACCGAACTCCTCCTCATAGGAGCACCTTCCACGTTGGGGAACCTCGGTGTACAGTACTCTTCCTTCACTATTGACAACATTCCCATCAAGGTCTCCAATCATGTGAAGACACTCGGAGTCTACCTAGACTCCGACTTGTCAATGGATAGACAGGTCAATGCCATTGCCTCCTCCTCAGCCTATTACTCGAAAGTCCTCAACGCTGCCAGACCTCTCCTGTCACGCCAGAATTGCCTCACCATTGCCAGGGCAATAATTGGATCTAGGCTGGACTACTGTAATGCCCTACTCGTTGGGACCTCCAATAAGAACCTGGCCAAACTTCAGCTAGTGCAAAATAATGCACTTAGGGCTGCCACAGGCACCGCGAGAAAAGACCACATCTCAGAAGTCAGAAGACAGGCACACTGGCTTCCGGTGAAAGAGAGGATTGTTTTCAAAACACTTGCCCTCACCCACAAATGCCTCCATGAACTTGCTCCACCCTACCTGACCCAAAGAATCACCAAGCACTCTGCCACCAGACCATTAAGAACGTGCTATTCCAACACGATTGTCACGCCCAAATCACGCAAGGTGCGCGCCGGTGGTGCCAGCTTTCCCACGCGGGCCGCCACCCACTGGAACGCACTGCCACCTCACATCAGAATGATTGAATCCCACCAAGCCTTCCGCAAAGCGGTTAAAACCAAGCTCTTTGTATGAAAAGTACCTGACTGCATTCTGTCACTGTATTATGATTATCATTCTTCACTTGTAACTATGCCTGTAATTATGTATCCATAAGACCTCTCGTCTCATGCATATCTGCTGAATTAAGAATCCAACACTTACTTGTAACAGCGCCTCGATGCCCATGGGCTGCAAGTGCGCTATACAAATGTGAATAAATAAATAAATAAATAAATAAATTTTTGTTGACATTCCGTTTATTGAGAAGCTTCTTTTGTAGTTTAGTACTTAGTATTGTTAGTGTTTCATCCTATTTAACACTAAAATAAATAACTTCCTTTTGAGAAGGATTGCACTGTCTACGAGAGCTTGTAGGATTAATTTTCTATGGTCGGTTGTAATGGTTGAGGATGATTTCGCTCCTCTTCTTATTAGATTCTGAAGGACTCTGTGGTGAAACATTTTTGCTAAAATACTTTTTTTACTATGGGTTCTTGTTACTATATCAGGATTCATAGGAGCATTGTTAGCATTACTGGTAGCCGATTTTTTGTAAAGCGTTTTCTGTTTCGTGCCACATTTTGATAGAGGAGTCAAAGTTTCGGTAGTTGAAGCTTCCTTTGTTTCGGTAAATGACTGTATTAGCTGTTTTGTTCCAACTTTCTCTACAAACTCTGCTAGAGATGGATGCTTACTTTGGACACTTTTACTTTCATTTGCTCTATTTCTGCGTTCCTTTCTACAGACTTGCTTTTTGGTAGGCATTCTTTGGGGTCTGTTGCAAAATAAAGAAGATATGGTTTGGTCTGTTGTACAGTGTATGTGTGCTGTGTGCATGCATGCATGAGTTTGATGGGGAAGCTCTTTGTGGTGGTGTGTGAATGTGCATTGGGCAATTACAATGACTTGGGAAGGCTATTTTTCTGTTTGTATATTACTACACTGTGCTTTAGATGAGAGTAGAAAGTGAGCTAGTGGTGACGAGAAGCATTCATAGTAAACGTAATGGTATAAAATTAAAACAGCTATTTGTTTTTTAGTACTAACATTCTAAGGCTTCTGTATGTTATTAGTGTTCCAAAAACACAGTGATTTTTGTGCCATTCTGCCTTTTATTTTTTGTTTAATAAATGGGGATTTGTGGGTAGAATGGTTCAGAACACAATGTTTTTTTTGGTGCGCAAATTACATAAATAACCCCACAGTCTCTTTGAGGAGCAGTAAGAATATAAAGGTAGTACAGTACTTACTTTTTTTTTGTGGAATGATCAGGTTTCTTCGGATATGTTGTTTGCAGTGTAGATGCTGTTGATTTTCAGGAGAGTAGTCTTCACTCCAATTGTAAAAGGAAGAAGTTAGTAACTTTGTGTGTTTAAAGCAGTGATGTTAATGTACACCTTCATTTTGCATCTTTCGTCGGAGTATTCACTTTTCATATCTCAACACAGTACATGTGTGCATTTCATTTCACTATGTGCAGCCTTTATATGTTATTTGCAGTATGTTAGTTGAACCTGCTTCGCAAATGAGAACAATTTTCAGTTCATGAAAATCGCTTGTTTTTTTTAGGCTGTGTTGTCCATAGCAGAGAGGTTTGTAAGTGATAGGTCATTATAGTAGATGGGAAAAATGTGACTACTTTCATATTATAAATATGAATGCGAAACATCGGGAGAACCTCAGAGGGAGATGTTACCACAGCAATCGGGAAAGTTAATTTCTCTCATACGATCGCATTGGAAGTAGCATTGATTTAGGCGGTAGACAGTAAAAAATTGTGACATTTTCTAATGGAAATTTGACTTTTGCGCCTAAATCGGGAGGGTTGTTACGTATATATAGATTATGTGGGAAACAGTAAGAAGTAGTGCGGTTTTTTCAATGAAAAATCGGAAGTCTTGCACTTAAAGGGGGAGCATTGGTATGTATTGGCTATGCAGATTTAGTGGCATTAATTTGTTTAAATGAAATCATAAGGGTTGCACATGTTCTCTGAATAAAATATGTATACCTGTACTTTATACTCATGCATGTGCATATGCATGGAGCTGTAAGTAGAAATCTGCGACACTTGCACACTAATTTTTGAAGTTGGTGCTTTGCAATGATAAGAGACTCGCATTCAGAGTGATCAACAGTAGATTTGAAGTGCGGAACTCTGATGACGGCGTTAGATGTAGAGATCTTTAATGTGATTGGTGGATGGTTGTGTGACTGCTTACCTGTGTCCAATGAGGGAATGGATTCGCGAGTGATGTGGACAGGGTAGAAGGACTGGCTAAGAGTTACGTGCCGCACGTAGACCGCGTTTGTCCATGGGTAGGGCATGGCACATACGGGGCTCTACAGCAAATCCAGCATGGAAAGGGGACTGTAGGCATCAGCCAATCAGATGTTCACATTGTTCATTTGTGTCCAAAGATGGTGCGTGTAGTGAAGATGGCAGAGGTGGAGACAGTCAGGGTGTTGGTGCTCGGAGATATTTTTGTCCATGGTTTACAGCACTATTCCGAAAGTAGGCATGTGGCACACAATTTCGATGTCAGAGGAGTGCAGGTGGTTTGGAGCGCTGCCACTGATTGCAATGTTGCGGCAATTCTCCAAATTTGCAGAGATATGCGTAGGGTGACCAGTCCCCATGTGGTAGTTTTGCACTACGGTGCTTGCCATTTGGGCTACATGATTTCACCTACATTGTTGAAGATTTCGAACAGTTGGTGCAAGCAGTCATTAATATCTTTCCAACTGCAAAAGTATTTTTTTGTTCCTTACTCCCTAGAGGAAAGTGGGACACCAGTTCTGTTTTTTGTCCTGATCAAAGTATGGGGAGGTGTACCATCAATTGCGGCATGTGTGCTTTCATGTTACACGCTGGCATGTTTTTCTGCAGCCATGAGAACATTGTTTCCAGTAATGCGGCTTATTTTGAAGCAGATGGTGTTTCGTTATCTTTTTTGGGAAATGCCATTTTCTTTTGGAATGTAAGGCTTGCTTTGGAGAAGGTTCTGTAATGACTGTAGGAGTAATGTAAGAAGAAAACAAATAAAAAAAATACAAAATAACAGGTGTCTGTCAGGCATCTTCCCAAAAAACAAAAAACAACGTCTCTTTTCAGAGCCCACCTTAAAGGGGAAAAGGGGAATACTATTCAAATGTACTGTCGTCACGCTCAGATCCTGTATGTCTCCGCGGACATGGCGGTAGTCTGCAGCGCCTATTACCAATGGGGTTTCTGGGGTGGAGACGCATGGAAATGAGCATGTGCTTAGCTAGGGATTGATCAGTAAAGTTCAGTGGGTGTGTTCTGAACGGAGAGATTTAGTGAGAACGTCATTTTCCTGAAAGGAAACCAGACAGCTATGGCTCTGTGTGCTCGAAAACCGATTATCTGGATTTTGGGAGACTCATAGATACATTGGTTGAAGGTGCATGCAGAAAGTTGCGGTATATGTGCAGATCTTGGATTTTCTCACATGGAAGTGCACTGGCATGGAGTGCGTGGATTTAAGTGGCTGGACTTCCTACTTCTCTGTGCTACTTTACAGACAGAGCGTCATCCTGATATAATTATCATTCATTGTGGAGGAAACAGTTTAGGGCATGTTTCTGGAATTTCTTTGCAATTTGCAATGAAGGAAGGACTTGTGAAGGTCAAGGACATGTTTCCAAATTACCAAGTAGTTTTTTCCCGTATTGCACAAAGACAAATGTGGCTGTGTTCTTCTGCATTTGGTCCACAAATGGAGAAGGTGAGGCGCAATGTCAATAAGGCTGTTTGTGCCTTTCTAAGAGATGTTGGCATGTCCTCATTCCACAATGAAAACATTTCACAGTACATTCATTTTTCGCAGAGATGGAGTCCATCTCACATTTGCTGGCAATCAGATTTTTCTTCGAAATGTTTAAAAATGTTTAAAATGCATTGCAACCTTTTTTGGATTCATAGTCACCTATTTGGCAATCTGTTTTTTCGAATGCACAGTTTTTGAAACACACAAAACACCACCAAAAGGCTCTTTTCAGAGCCACCACTTACTCCCAGCGAAAAGTGCATTGGTTTTGCTTTGCTTGCACCCTCCATTTTTGTGCATCCTATGATTGTCGGTGTACTTTTTGAAAAATGCACGGGGGCCTACACCAGTCACTTGATAGTTCCATTGTTTAAATGAGAAAGGCTGCTCTGAAAAGAGCCTTTTTTGTAATTTTTGTAGTTTTCCATTTTTTTATTTTTTAACACACGAGACACTAGGAGAGGAGGCTGAAGGAGGGTGAAGGAGGGTAAGGAAGGGACACCAACCACGTGGATAAGAAAGGGCAGGTGGAGAGAGAAAGATGTAGGGTGGTTTTTACTTAGGTAGCGAGCAGTTCTTCTGGTGCTCCGTGACTGTACTCTCAAAAGCACTTCGAAGACTCTCCCCCCTGCAGAGTACTGCGTCGCAGTATGTACACAATATTGTGCCCCTCGCAAGGTAAGGGTCAACACGATCGCGAATGGCCTGTGAGACAGCTGGAGGGATGCGCTCTCCCACAGGAGTGTCTCTTGTGGTGGGAGGATCGGACACAGAGGATGCTGTGGAGGAACTCAACCTACTACGTTCTTCACATGGTACGATCTTGCGAATGTCCGCACTGTGGAACAAGGTTAGGTGTCACCTCATGGTTGTCGTACCAAAGCTGTACGCACCAGGTCTCCCGTGACTCAGCACCAACTTGCACTGCTTACACCTGACCTGGTTCGCACATGCTTTTGGTATGTTTCCACAAATGGTAAACAACCGCCACACCCACGACTCCCGGCGAGTGCTTGTAGTGCGGAGTTCCTACACCTCATTCTCTTCATCCTCTTCTTCCTCGCTCTCTACATCTTCACGCCTATTTCGCTCTGCAGGCTCATGGGGAGGTGGTGGCGGTGAAGGGTTTGGGGGTGGTGCTGAGGGTAATGAAGCAACAGCAGCCATGGATGCCATTAGGATTGGTCGGCTAATCTTCGCTACTGCAGTAAAGGCAGTACAACTCAATCTGCTATAGCCAGAAGTACAATGAAGATGAGCTCGGGGGTGTGGCCTTTTATAGGGGTGGAGGGGTGCACCTCGTGACCATATCGAACACTCAAAAGCGTTGCAAAAATTCTAAACAATACGTTGAAAGGTAGGTCCATTGTATGGGACATGTGAAATGGTGATTTTATACTGTAAAATAATTTCCCATGTCTGTATAAGTTCTTTTGAAATGTTGCGGAAGCATACAAACTGCGCAAATTAGGCCACACGCTCAGTGTGGGTGCAATCACATGATGACGTTGTGAACGCAAATGCAGAGTAACGGACGTGCGCATGCGTGCGGGTGTTTTGCGGACAGTGTTTGGACCCTGAAACTAATTCAAAGTGCAACACAAGTGAGACGGACAGTTACGGACAGGCGCGATGTTCGCAGTACTTATGGGTGTGGTTCGCATGGGCGTAGATGTTCTGCTGACTGTACGGCTAGGTACAGTGTCCTTAGGACACCTCCATTTTGTTTGACTATGGACATGCTGGCCTCCGCACCTGTTCTACGGACAGTTCCATTTTGGCTGCGGACGGTACGGACAGTTATAGTGTCGTTAGGACACTCCCATTTTGTTCATTTACAGACAACCCGGACACCTGGTGTGTTCTAAGAACATGTTTTATCTTGGTTTTGACCAGTACGGAGAGGTATAATGTCCTTAGGATGCCCCCATTTTGTTCATTTACTGACAACTTGGACACCTGGTGCGTTGTAAAATTAGTTCCATGCTGGTTGCGAATGGTACGGGTAGGTGTATTGCCCTTAGAACATCCATATTATTTTGATTACGGCCAGCCCGAACAGGCGCGCTGTCCGCGGACATTTTAACTCTTTTAAAAAAAAATGTTTTGTTCCAAATAATTTCACTACAACTAACATAAAAAAATGTTCAATACCCAGACATACATCAATCAAGAGAAATACTGGGGGAAGCAGATACTGAAACGAATATAGGGAAATTAGGGTTTAACACAGGCTGGTTGTGAGGGGATGAAGGGATGGATATTTTGTCAAAACGTTTAGGTTCCTATTGAGAGTTTGGGGATGGTTCACTAGGAAATGGAGAAGGGGGACAGGTACAGGTGGGGCAGTGATATCTTATTTTTCCTCTCACGTATACCTCCACAAATTTCCTTAACCCGTTAAAATTCTCATTTAGTATGTCCATTTTCTTTTCTATGCATTTCAGGCTGTCTTGCTCTGTGTCCTTTGGTGGACTTTCTTCTTTTTTTACCTGGTCTGTTAAAAATAAATATATATATGTTAAATACCCATAAAATACTAAGGGCCTCATTACACAGACAGCGGTGGACCAAGGTGCTACTAGCACCGTGGACCATGCCGGTAAAATACTGCCACCGCCTTGGAGGAAAGGAGAATTACCGCCCTATTCCAAGGTTGGTGGGGCGGTAATTCCCCCTTCCCCCATTGCCCTTCCCTATTCCCATTTTTGCCCCATAGGGCATAATGGGAATGGGGAAGGTGCTAATTACGGCACCGCAAATTGTGGTACCGTAATTAGCTTCCTGGTCCCTTTGCGGGTTGGTTTTTAACGCCTGCAAAAAGCAGGCGTTAAAGTCTCCAACCCGCAAAAGGACCTCGTAGTAAGGCGCTAAGGGTTAACGGTCACCGGTACCATTACCGGTGACCGTTAACCCTTACCGCCGTCCGTGTAATGAGGCCCTAAGTATCAATTATGCAGAGAAGTTGTACCATTATTATCGCTATCTTTCGACATTTCCCCATGCGGAAAATTGTCCTCCAGCCACTCCAAAGTACTGTACATTTCTGTGTCAAAACAACAGAAATACATTATTTTTTCTGCACCTCATACAAAAAAGTACATACACATATAAGAAAAATGAAGCACACTTACTATTGTCTTGTAATTTGTCTTTTTTGTACTGTGTGCGTCCACTGTCGCTCCTGGCTGCACAGTTTCTTTGAGGTAATTACGTTGGAGGCATAACTTTTTTTGTTATGCTATAATCCATTTCATTCTACATGGTAATTAAATGCATGGTTAATGTTTGCGACGTGTAGGTTCAATTGGTTACTTATTAGTACTTATAATGTGTTTATGTGTTCTTTTTTAAACTTGTGCATTTCTTATATGGCACAGTAGTACAATTTCAAATACTCCCTGACTGTTTGGGTAGTGTTGATATCATTCGCGCCCGTCCGCAGACAGGCGCTCAGTCCGTTCGTTTCAAATATCATTAGCGAGGGGGTTCAGTATGTTCTATGTTACATGTATATAAAGTAAGGGAATTATAGTACATGTCTCCAAAAATCACATGATGAAAGTGTATATTCATTAAAAAAACGTTGTTAACGGGATGTTATGATTAAGTTGCCCTACTAAAAAACTATGAAATTCAGTAAAAAAAACATTGTTAAAGGGACGTTATGGTTAAGTTGCCCTTCTAAAAACCCATAAAATTCACACAAAAAAACTTTGTTAAGGGGTCATTATGGTTAAGTTGCCCTTCTAAAAACCCGTAAAATTCACACAAAAAAACTTTGTTAAGGGGAGGTTATGGTTAAGTTGCCCTACTAAAAACCTGTCAAATTCACTAAAATAACTTTATAAACGTGACATTATGGTTTGAAGTAAAACCAAAAAACCTCTGAAATTCGCCAGTTATGGTAGGCTAAGCAACCATAACTGCCTGCACCACTGTGCACTGCTAACAATAACACCCAGGACATCAAAGATGACATTGATGACATCACTGATGACATCACATGTTTAGCCCCTTCATTTTTTTCACTGCCATATCTAGGCCAGGTGGGTTTATTTACTGATAGGCAGAAAGTTAACTTTCAAAAGGCATTATATTTATAGATATTGCTATTCTCACATGTTCTTACAATACTTTCCTTATCATTTAATCGCATCTTATGATGCACATTTATATTGGTGGAAGAAGCAGGCCTGAAACACAGCAATCATTTTTGTGCATGAATACAATCATGTAGATTACACATATTTGCTAATGATACTACCTCTTATTTGCTGACTTTACTTTCTACATATAAGCCCCATATTTGTATGCATTGTAGTCTATTTATATTTCTGTGTTTATTAGTAGAAATATATAGTGAGTGATGTATTATTAGCTACTTAGTACATGTTTCACAGTACGGAACAGTCTGATACAGAAGCATTCAAGTTTGTTTTATATAACTTTGGAACATTACAAATATAGCTCCTCTGTGGTGTATGCTGCAGCCAATACCTACATTCTGTATGAGTAGGTTCCTGTACTAGAAAGAACACTGCAATGGAAATTTCTTTAGAGCACTACATTGCATAATGAAGTATGTTGTTTATTACACATCTTCCGATAATCCCTGATACTTTTTTGCCAAAATTACATTTACAACCCCATGTCTAAAAAGTAAATCCACATGTAATGTCATCAGTGATGTCATCAATGACATTTGTGATGTCATCTTTGATGTTCTTGGTGTTAGTGTTAGCAGTGCACAGTGGTGCGGGCAGTTATGGTTGCTTAGCCTACCATAACTGGCGAATTTCAGGGGTTTTTCGATTTTACTTAGAACCATAATGTCACGTTTATAAAGTTTTTTTGTGAATTCGATGGGTTTTTAGTAGCGCAACTTAACTATAACGCCCCCTTAACAAAGTTTTTTTTTAGTGAATATATATATATATATATATATATTTATTGATCCAGCATAAATGAGATAAGAACTTTATGGCAGAAACAAAATGTTGCTAGCATTGGACAATAACCTAGCAGACTCACTGAATAAGCCTTTTTTTATGTGTAAGTTTTCAATGCGTGAACATTTTAACGTTTGTTCAATTGTGTTTAATACAGTTGTAATCAATTTTTCACTTTTTGCACATTTAGGTATCCAGGTTTTAGCTCATCTTTTTAAGATGTTTTTTACTGACACCAGGCTGTTTTTATCATCAAACAACCAAGCAAAGATAGAGGGACAGACAAACAAAACTGTGCACCACACAGTAAAACATCAGAATCTAAATAAACATGCTAGCCCTATTTATAGTTATTATATTAAAAAGCAAAATAGTCTATATTGGATCTAAAATAGATAATATCAAGGTAAATAACAAAAGTGATCAGATAATTAATGAGCGTAACAAATGTTGTAATCTTTAAAGCACTAGGCACTTCATTTTAAAAGGCACTGCACTTTGAATCTGGAGCACATAGCATACACATATTTGCATCACCATATCTGTATATGGTATTATTATAATCTAGGAAAATACTAATGAAGAGATATAGAAGTTGATATTGCACAATACACTAGACACTTTACCTCTATATGTATTGGTACTCCATGGCAAATAAATACAGTTCGCTCAATACAGGTTACAATCAAAATATTTACTAAACAGCTTATTTGGCTAAACATTTATGATCACTTGATCTTCATTACCATCTTAATTGAAAACATACAGTTTCCATCTATGATCCAACATACGAAAATCTAACTTAGAGAGTATACATCCATCTCGCATGTTTTATTGACAAATTTTAGCACTTTATCTTTGAGCAAATTTTGCACATAATAAATTGATTGTCTTTCCCTATGTCCTCTTTCTCTTTATCCTCTTTCCCAAGCACATGAACTTTGAAAATATATAGAAGTCCGCTTTGCTTATAAATATATAACTTCCCATTATTTTTAGGAAGTAGATAGTGAGTATATGCTCACCCAACATGGCTGCCATTAGAAGGCAAACAACATTAGTAAAAGCACAAGTCTAGTGGTCAAAAACACAGAAAAGAGGTTGCAGCCAAACAGGAAATGAAATAAAATGCATTGCAAATATGGTGTCAGTTACAATCCGACGAAGCCCGGTTTGGGGTGAAAATTATTGTGTTTTTTTCATGGGTGTGCTCTTTAATGTCCACACCAAAGAATAAAGGACGTTTTTTTAAATGAATAACTGCGTGGTGCACCTTTTTGAAAAGCGAGATGGAGGAGTGCCGCTGTGAACTGCTGTTTTGCAGTTTGTTTTCTGCTTTGGATATATATATATATATAAAAACACAGCCCGCAGTAGCGGTCGTGTAGTTATGGTTAAGTTGATCATCTCATAGGAAGATCACTTTTTGGGCGGCTTATAACTTCGCTATCCCTGGACGAATTCTTACCAAACTTTGCAAAAAAACGATATTGCCCGCTCTGAATTTTCCTGCCAAGTTTGCTGTGGTTTCATCAAGGGGGCACAAAGTTATAGGGGGTCCCAAAAAATCTTTTTTTTCCATAGACTGAATGAAAAGAAACTTTGTTCACGCCTACAGGCCAAACCGCTGGATGGATTTTCATCACATTTGCGGCAGGATCAGCGGCTTGGTCCCCAAAGTGTGCTTTTGTAAATTTGGTGAAAATCCATTCAGTAGTTTGTTTAAAAACAGGCAAAATGTAGGTCCCAAAAAATTAGTGATATCTGCGTCCGCTCCGTGGAATCACTTCCCTGTTCGCTCCACAGACAGGACTCTGATTGGCCAGGGAGACACCCTGATGTCTGCGGACATATGACGTGCTTGCCGATTGGCTGGAGGGAAACATGAGGGCATCACATTTTCCAGATACGCCCACCATGTTGGATCCACAGATATCCGCGAATAGCGCAGCGGTGACCATGGGAAAGAGGGGCTGGAGAGGGTGAGGGAGTGAAAGATGGGTCAAATGCTGTATTTGTTTAGGTGGAAGAAGGCCGTGTTGTGATCGCGGTGTCTGTGGACACCACGGAAGTCCACGGACAGAAGCGCGGGCAAACAGCTTATGTGGTGACTGCAAGTAGGATTCATTAGGGTGGGGGAATGGAATGTAGATGATATGAGGAAGGTTATAGAAGTGGAGAGGGCTTCAGGTGGCTGAGTTATGTGTGTGGGTTGTAGTTAGTGTATAGATTGTTGGGTGCAAGGGTGTGTTATGTTGTGTTATGATATGATATGATATGGCATTTATAACACGCCTATACACAAGTGTTTCAAGGCGCGATGAGGCAAGGGAGGGGGAACGGAGGGAAGACAACAATGATCCTACTAGGCCAGGTGTCATTCAGATCGTGCAAGTGCATGGGAAGGGGGAAGGAGGAAAGTGTGGTGGGGGCCTGGGGAGGGGACAATGCAGTACATGGGATAATAGAATAAATAACAATAAGTAAAAGTACGGCCAGCAGGTGGCAAGTGCAAGGGTAAGTACAGACGTCGGGTGTCAAGTGCTGGTAGTGAGACTGGAGGGATACGAAAACTGTCCCCAAGTGTGGGGGTTGCCAGGAAGACAGTGCAGGTGTGCAACTGGTGGGGGAGGGAACCGGGGCCCGAGATCAGAGTGTGGCCAAGTGACCAGTGCAGTTTCAGTATCAGCCAGGAAGTTAGCAGGGGAGAGGAGGAGAAAAAGCAGAAGCAAAGAGAAAGGTTTTGAGGTGCTACCGGAACCAGAGATAATTCTCCTCAAGTTTCAGGGAGGCAGGGAGGCTATTCCAGAGGGAGGCCCCAGCTGAAGAAAGAGATCTACCACCAACTTGTTGCGTTGCTTGGACAAGCGACTGACCCTGAGTGAATTGGTGGCGGTTGAGCGAAGATCTCGAGAAGGAAGATATTTAGGAAGAGAGAGTTGAAGATAATGAGTCCCCCGGTCCCAGAAGGCCTTGTTGACAATGCAGAGGGTTTTGAACTTAATCCTCACAGCCACTGGGAGCCAGTGCAGAGATTTCAGTCCTGGAGAGATACGATCCCTGGGCTTGAGGCCAAGGACAAGTCTTGCAGTCCTGTTCTGGATGAGTTGCAGAGGGCGGAGAGTAGAAGCAGGCAGGTTTAGAAAGAGGCTGTTGCAATAGCCCAGCCTAGAGAGAACCAGAGCTCTGGAGACAGTGAGCTTCGGGGGAAGGAGAGGAAAGGAAGAATACCTATGAGGAGGTGCAGCTGGTAGTGTGACTTCTTGGAGACGTCAGAGATGTGAGAAGAGAAGGAGAGTGTGAAGTCGAAGATGACCTCAAGGTTTTTAGCCTCACAGGTGGTGGCAAGAAGAGGGCCAACAGACGCCGGCCAGAGAGTGACAGGAAAGGAAGGAGTGGGTGTGCTGATGAGGAGAATCTCAGTCTTAGTGTTATTAAGGCAGAGATCATTGGCAGCACACCACTCTTACATGGAGGATAGAAAGTCAGAGATGATAGAGGGAGAAGAGGTGGCTGAGGGTAGACTGAAAATGAGCTGAGTGTCATGAGCATAGCACTAGAAGTTGGGGCAGAGCATGGCAATGCGGTGGGTTAAAATAGCCAGGTATTGGTTGGACAGCCATGGAGAGAGAGGTTAGACCCCTGGTGCACACCACAGATAGAGATAGAGGAGAGGAAGGACCCAAGATGAATCTGGGAGGGTCAATCAGAGAGCAAAGAAGTCAGCCACACCAGGGCCTTACCGGTGATCACCAGGTTATCACAGAGATTGTTGATCCAGATGGCATGGTTGACCGTGTCAAAGGCAGAAGAGAGATCAAGTAAGATGCGTGCACAGGGGGTGTTGGAATCAGGGTTGCAGAGCAGGTCTTCACGGATGTTCAGGAGAGAAGTTTCTGTGCTTCCGCCAGCTCTGAAGCCAGACTGATGATTATGGAGGCAACCAACAGATTCAGTGTGAGGATTTAGCTGGGAGATGGCCAGCTTTTCCAGTAGTTTACCCAGGAAGGGATTGATGGAGATTGGGCGATAGCCGGGCAGGTCGGGTTGGCAGAGGGTTTCTTAAGAAGAGGGTGCACAAGGAGTGCTTCAGGGGGGAAGGGAAGACTCCAGTGGTGAAGGTGTGGTTGCAGAAGTCGGCCAGGGCAGCAGCCAAGAATTCAATGTGATCCTTGATGGTTTTGGAGGAACAAGGATGAACCTGTTTTGACAAGACTTTCATAGATCGGACTTGTTTAGAAACCTTGTCTTGGGAGAACCGGGGAAAGGCAGAGAAGGAGGGATGAGAGGTGGCCGAAGAAGGGCCAGAGGAAGAGCAGGGAGTAGAGGGAGTAGAGGGAGTAGAGGGAGGAGGGGGACAGGAAGAGAGAGAGGACAGGATGTCCTGAGTTTTAGAGATGAAGTGAGAAGCCAGGGCCATGCAGAGGGCCTGGGATGGGACAGGAGAGGTAGAGACTGTGCCAGGAATGGCCAGTTCCTTTCAGATTTAAAAGAGTTCAGCCAAGTTGTTAGATTCTGCAGAGACACAGGCGGATGTGAGCTCTCTTCTTTGTGAGGACAGAGAGATGGTATTACCTTTGGAGCAGGCAGCTGGCCAGTTTGTCAGAGGATGCACATGAAGCACGCCATTTCCTCTCCTCTACCCTGCACTTGCGTGTAAGGGTGACTAGGTCTGTGACATACCAGGAGTTGCACTTGGCTTTGTGCTTCAGGCGGATCCTCATGACAGGGGTAAGAACATCGAAAGTATCAGATATAGCAGAGTGGAGCATGGAAAGGGCTGTGTCAGGGTGTGAGTTGGCCAAAAGGGGAGGTGGGTGTGAGAAACTGGTGGTGAAAGCCTTAACTGACACGTGCTTCATGGATCAGATGACCGAGAACGTGGGTGGCAGTGATGGAGTTGGCTTGGCCTGAGGGGTAGAGAAGGTGAGCTGGGACGAAAGGAGAACGTGATCGCTCCAGGAGAGAGGAGTGGTGAGAGGGATAGAAAGGGGAAGGTCTGAGGAGATCAGAATATCCAGAGTGTTCCCTGCAGAGTGAGTCAGGGCAGAGGGGCAATAGAGAGTGAGAGTGAGTCAAAAAGTTTGCGAAAGAGTTCAGAGGAAGGACAGGAAGCATCCAGGTGGATGTTGAAATCTCCAAGAAGGAGGAGTTGAGTGGTCGAGAATAGGAGGGAAGAGGAAAGGTCTGCTCACTCAGAGAGGAAGGAGGAGATCTGACCAGTTGGTCGATAGATAGTATCCACAGTAAGGGAATGGCTAGGAGAGAGAGAGATCCTGCAGATGAGGCATTCGAAAGAGGAGTGTACCTGCGTAGGAATGACAGAGGCAGGAATCCACTCTGGGAAGATTGGGGCTACAACCCCTCCGGAAACGGTTGGACCTGGGCGCAGAAAGGATATTGTAGCCATCAGGGAGTAGAGTGTCGAAGCTCTTGACAGAGCCTGCCGTGAACCATGTCTTGGTGATACCGAGGACATTGAGGTCAAGGCCAGAAGGCAGCAGATGTCAGAGGAATGTTTGACAGCTGAGCGAGATTTAAGAGTGGCAATATGGAGAAGGTTGCCGTCCTTGAAAGACTTCCGGGGAGAGGTACAAATCAGAGGTACGTACTGCAGAGGTGTAGGAGAAGCCCAAAGGCAGGCAGAAAGGGAAGGAGGAGAGGGCGAGGTAGCCAATGAGGAGGCAACAGGGCAAGACGAGGAAGCCGTGGAGGTGGCAGAGGGGACAGCAGGAGAAGAAAGGGAATTGATGAGGCACGGTAAGCGTCTGTCGAAGAGGAGAAGGTTGGCCTGAGGGCCTTGGACCAAGACGGTACCATTCACATAAACATTAATGATGACCTTAAAGGACTGGAAGGATGCCAGGAGGGCCTCCCACCGGGTGCCACCATTAATGGGAGACGAAGAGAAAGGAGACAGCAGAGAGGCCATATGTAGGGTCCATAGGTCTCGTGAGGGAATGACAAAGAGGATGTTGGTGAAAGTTTGCATGGAGGAGGCACTGGCATAGGTGTCAGCGATAGGTAGGCCTGGGTTGGAGACCAGGATGTCCTTTTTTAACGTCTTCCTCCCAGATTTCGTGAGGAGAGCAGGATAGTCGATACAGAAGCAGTTAGAGAAAATAGGAGAGACAGAGTGCACCATAGAGTAGGTAGGCAGAGGAGAGAAGAGGAAGGGAGTGGGAAGGGGTAGGGGAGAACACTGGGGAAGGACACAGGGCAGGGTGCAAGCAGACGAGACAGAGTGAGGCGAGACAAGTTGAATTGGACAAGACGGCAGACAATCAGATTTAAAGGACTATCACAATTAAATTTTAAAAAGCAGGCAAAAAACACACCTAAGTTTGAGAGTCCTGAATAGAGGGGAGAAGGCCTAGATTTCACAATGCAATTTTAGATACTTCCCCAATGCAATTTTAAATACTTTCACAATGCAATTTTAAAAACAGGCGTAATCACACCTACGTTTGAGAGTCCTGAATAGAGGGAAGAAGGCCTAGGTTTCACAATGCAATTTTAGAGACTTCCACAATGCAATTTTAAAAACAGGCGTAATCACACCTAGGTTTGAGAGTCCTGAATAGAGGGGAAAAGGCCCAGGTTTCACAATGCAATTTTAAAAAACAGGCTATATTGTGTTCATTGTGACCCGCTATTACAGTCTTGGGTGCATGGGTGGAGGTGATGCACTGAAGAATCTAGTGGTGTGGCCACTCATTACAGTACTGTAACGGTATGTGTGGAAAAGTATGGCAGGTCTCAGTTGGTTGGCTTATTGATCTGAAGAGTGTTTTGACTAGTTTCATGTACTTGAATGCTATGTGTACTGTAATAGACAGGGCTTCAAGTGGATGCCTTATGTGTTTGGGTTGTGGCCACTCGGCAGATTGTCGGGTATTTCACTATGTTATGATGTATTGCTTTTGGCTAGTTAGTAGAGTATTGGTTGGAGCGGGCATGCATTGAAGAGTTTGTGCATTGGCTGCAAGTACTGTAATAGTATGTCAAGTGAAATGGATAGGGGTTGAGATGGCTGTGTTATGTTTTTGGGTTGTGGTAGGTGGGTAGGTGTTTGCATGCATGGCTATGTTGTGCTGCAGTGGTTGTACTACAGCCATGCACCCAAGACTCTAGGACCTGGCCACAACCACTGCAGCATACCACAGCCATGTATGCAAACATTTTGACAGTGGCATGTGGATTGCATAGGGGGCATGTACTGAAGAGTTTGTCCACTGGCTGCAAGTAGTGTAATAGTATTTGTTGAAAATTGGACTGGATGTGTGGCAGTTGGTTTGTTGGTCTGTGTTTAGAATGTGGGGTGTATGATATTCTATGCCTGGCTACAACTATCTACTGGTATAACTATTGTATACTTACTGTTTGCATTGTTGAGGCTGTATGCAGTTCTTTGCATGGTATGTGAAATTGTAGCAGACATTTCTGTTCTTCAAATCAGTGAACTGTGCAATGTGCTCAGTTCCTGTGTTTGTTCGTATAATCAATGGGTCTGTGGGAAAAAAATAAATCCATGCAGGATTAAAAAAAAAACTTTCTACGTTTATTTGTTGTTATATGGCACAGCCTTTTTTGGTGGTCTACTGTAGTAGGAGGAATTGAAAAGGTTTATGGTTTTTGGTTTGGAAGTGGTGGTACTATTGTTGCAGTTAGATACCAGTTGGCGTATTGTAATTTTTTATGATCTTTTGTAAGTATTGTGATATTGCACAGTAATGTTGCAGAATTTTGTGGGCAGTTAGATACCTGTTGGTATATTCTAACTGTTGATAGTTTCAAAGTTGTTGAGGGTATGTTAATACATAATACGTTTTACAGGGTTTCTTGTATTGTAGTATTATGGTTGCAGTCAGAATACCAGTTGGCAGATTCTAACTGTTTACATTTTTTCACATCTGCAGGGTATGTTTTCAAGAACGTTTTTTTCTTGTTAGTGGATGTACATATTTACTGTTAGATTGCTGATGCCTTATTCTACCAGTTTGTGGTTTTAATAGTTATTGAGGACAGTTTGTAGATGCTCATACTCAGATTAGTGAATACATTTTGGTTTCAAGAATATTAAGTAAACGTTTCAAGATTTACTGGTAAACTCTGTTTTAGATTAATGGAAATATCACTGCATTCCAACCATCCACATTTCTTTTTAATGTATGCATTATAGTGATCTGCATTGGTTGTGGCTCCTGTGTGGTAGATTATGCCTACTGTTCTGATGGTTTTCTTTCCAAGTGATACTTGTCCATGTGTGAAGCCAGTCAGCTTCCAGTTGTTTTGGTACCTACTGCATTGTAACGCAAAAGCATTACTATTACGTATTCGCTATGTGACTATATCTCTAAGGTGGATTGATTATCGGAATTGCAAGTAGTACATGATATGCCATGGCTTGCATTGTGTACGAGCTGCTGAAATGGAATGGATTCGCAGTTAGCTATAGATACATACACAAAGCGCTCATTAGGGACATGTGCATGCATTACATAGTTGTAGAGAGTGCATGTATGTTTCCACGTGTATGGAATCTGGAATATTTCATTTATAGGTATGTTATTGTTTTCCAGTACTTGTAGTAAGTACATTAGACATTCTTGTGGATCTTCTTGTTTGTTTATAGTGAATCTCACCATTCCTGCACAGTAGTCCAATTCCTGCCTTATTCCAGAAACACTGTAAATGTTCTCAGGATAGTTTGTTGCATTTCTATGAAAGACTAACATTTGCAAATACAAATGGTCTGTGCCGTTTAAGTAAATGTTTTCAACAATTGTTGGCAATTTGAATAGAACATTGATTGCTTCATTTGCATAGCAATTTACACCAGTTTTATTGGAAAATTTGAATTGACTAGACAGTTCTGTGTCTGAGTCAATTGATGGAAGTGCAAGTAGTTTCTTTAAAGAAGTAGTTGACTTTGTTTGTGCAGTTGAGTGTGCATTTTTTTTCAGTAGAACCTTCTTTGGTTGTGGTAATTGATGAAGTACCAGCTGCTTTTAATTTCTTTGGTGGTGCTGTTGTGAAATCATATACTAGTTTTCTGTTACAAAGTTTCCCTTTTTGAGGAGCAGGGTACATTTTGAGATGTGGTGTGTAGACTGCACATAGTCTATTGTACTCTACAATGCAAGGAATATCAGTGTTGACTTTACTTGCATCAAAATTGACTAAAAATAGTCCTTCAAGTGTACGTAGGCGTGACAGTGCTACATAACTCATGCCTTCTTTAAAGACTGTGCTGCCAATATCAATCAATGCTTGATCCAGGGTTAGACCTTGTGATTTATGAATGGTGACTGCATATGCTACATACATGTCTTTGATAAGAAGGAATTGGGCTGTTGAGCATCCTATCCTTTTAACTTCTGGAAGTTTGTCAAAGTGAACATTGACAAACTAAATGTTGTTGACACGTGGGTATGTTTGGAATCCAACAATGGTACCAATGAAAGGGGCCCCTAGGGGACCCTGACGTCTATGGAAACAAGGCGAGTCACCACACACGATAGAGACGCCAGACACGAGGTTGTATTCCCAAAGCTAGGGTTTTAGTGCAAAGCAAAAGTCTCAGTTGGCCAACTCGGTCTCACGCCCAGCGACGTGTATCTCTAGACCTCGAGGGACGCAAGAGAGTGAATTACGTACATCAGTTACATATACACGAAATGCATATCAAACAATTAGCTATGACATGTTTAACACCCCCCTTTATTGGGTTTCTTTGAACTTGGTGTGATGATGGACATCTCCGACCACTATGACACCTTCAAACATCTATTCTAGTAACAATTTGCAATTTGTGAGTGCAAAGGCATCTTTTGGTTTTTGAATAGAACACAGCGCTTCTATTCTTGGAAGCGAACTACATACGGGGGGGGGGAGTTGCATTCCGGACTTTGCTATCTATCAGGTGCTATTCGCGTCCTGGGAGCCGACATGCTCTAGCGGGCTCAGCGAAGGGGGGCCGTAAGAAAAGCATAATTCAAGCCTTTAGCGGTATTGTTCTAACATATTCTACCATATAACGAGACTGGCTGGCAGCTGTGAAATGATTAAATGCCCTGCAGCTCTGCTTCAAGGCTACATTCGGGAGGGAGCCGGGCATTCTTCCTAGCACTGCCTATGTTTGTGTTTCAGCAAACTCTTGTTATCCTCACGGCCCTACGGCCTTGTCCTTTTCACATACAGACAACAATGTTTCACAGTCGAGCAGTGTAAGCAGAAAATACACTGCGAAGCAATAGGAACAGAAAGCAATGAGCAATGGTTTAGAAAACAAAATGGCGATTCTTGTTACATCAAAATGGCCGTTCATTGGCAAACTCAAAAACCTATATTTTGTCATATCGTGCATGAGACGGTTGGCCCACGGCCACCAAAATGTGTTTGCGGTCTCAAAGTAGAGGTATCCGTATTTCTAGACTGACAAAGCCTCCTTTGGCCGTATGCCAAACGTCTCATCTATTTATTGAAACCTCCTCTAGTGATGATGAATCTGAATTACTTATGCCTGAGTCTTGCATGCTATCGTGGACATCATTGTCTTCATCAATATCTATTGCCATCAACTCTTTTACTGCTCTCATCTCATTTGGGTCTGGGCTAGTTCGATTATGAGGTTGTTTTTTCTTTGTTATCATATGCATGCATCCTTCCGTACATCCCTCAGTTACCTCAGCGCAAACTATGGGTAAACAATGTATACAACAACAGCACGTTAGGAATATTCCGAACACCACTACTAATTTTGAGATCAACTTCCATCCCCAAGATCGTAGTATTCCCCAAAACCAAGATTCTATTCCCCAGCTCCCTTCTCCCGTGGGGAGTTCAGAGCTTAGAACGTGCATTTTCTTTATTGCTTCAAAGATTGTGGGGGAATAGTCATCGACATAAACGCAAATGCTGATCCCACTATTTTGCAAATTCCCCCACGATCAACCAGGATTACATCGAGAGCCATTCTATTTTGCAGCGTCATTAACTTTCTTCCTCTTTCTTCCAACGTCATGTTAAATAATATATCTGTTGTTGTGTTTATTGTATTCTTTAGGATTCTGGACAGTTGCCTTATATTATAGGAGTTCACTATCTGTCCTAAGAATGGAATGAATGATTTCGCTACATCAGTTGCTATTAAAACACCTTGGTCAGTCCTTTTGACTCTAGTTCTGGATAATCTGGCCATGGCTGCTGTTTCTAAGAGGAATACTCCTGGGAACAGTAGCCCTAGGAAACATGTACCTCCCCAGTTTCTGGGCAACCAAGGGTATGCTTTCTCTCCACATATAAAATAAACTGGATCACCTACGTATACTGGTTCTATTTCCCATCTTAGTACCACTGTATTCATACAACCAGTACATGTTCCGACTGAAAAAGAGCCTTTCTTTCTTAGACAAAAAGGGACAGTTCTTGGGCTATAATTCACCGTGTAAGATGGGGGAATTGCATCTTTGTCCCTTTCTGTTCTTACACGAAACGTCATTTCAGATGTTTTTTCTGCCAGGGATAATCAATCTCCTCTATTTTGTCGTGTTATCTTCCGTGTACTTTTCCTCGTGGGCTCTGGGGCTATTACTTGTGCTTTATGGAAAATGGAACAACCCACAGGCTTCATTATTACCTCCTCAAACTCATTCATGTTGATTCTGTCTAATTGACCCGTATTACTCTCATTCCATTTCCCATAAAACATTACACCTAAAGATGCACTACATGCAGAACTTAATGGTAATGGCTGAACATACCACCCTATTCCTTTCCCGGCATCCTGTGGTAAATGGGCACATACCCAGCAGTTTGTTTTCTTCAGGATTGCATGTGTTCATTATCAGCAGTAAGGTGTTATTTCCAAAACCTTCCCTGTGTTTTTCTTCCATTGGGGGTAGGGTATAAGTGATCACCTGAACCGGGCTTTCAGTAGTGGATATATTAATTATTGGTAAAAACATTTCTAATGGGTCTATTGTTTCTACCCACCATAATATTAGGGCTGTCGATATTGGTGCTACCACGCTCATAAAGCACATTATTATCGTTAGTACCAGCATACAATTTTTTTTACCATGCGTTTTTCTTAAGCTTATAGTCTTTATAATTGACTCATTCTCAGTGGTGATGGTGCAGGAGGAGGCTGGAACCGGTCCCGGCATGTTTCTCGTCCTACTTCTTTTTTATCACAGTTCGTTGTGGATATCTTCCTTCGTCGCGCTTGCTCCGATGTTAATAAGTTCAATGGAATTGTCACAGTTCAGTTCTGCCTGTCCTTTTTAGCCTGGATTCGATTATTCGTTTTTAGGCGAGATCACTTGTCCCCTCTTTCACTGCTCAGAGGACCTTTGATCAGTTATCGCCTCAGTATCATGTGCGCCCAGCTTGTCCACTCTGGTTCCGGACACATGTACTGTTAATCAGTTATCTCACTTGCCATAGTACCATGTGCGCTCAGCTTGTCCCCACTGGTTCCGGACACATGTACTTTTTATGATCGCACCGAGGATCCGCGAGTCTTGAATTGTCTGACTTGCACAATTCTCACGCTTCTCTCCTCTACACCTCTGGTTCCTTCTCTGTCCATGAGCTGAACCAAAGGTTGACATAAATACCAAAAAGACTGCGGATCACTTTGTCTTCCGAGGCCGCAGGTTGTATTGCCTTGCTCCTGGTATCGTATTACCCGTGAACAGTGCCGGTGCACTTTCAGATTCAGGCTTGAAGTCAGCCTGTGGCGCTACTGCAGGTGCTGGTGTGCGCCGCGCCAATGATGCAGATCCGTTCTTTGGCGTGCTGGCAAGTGCTGGTGGGTGCGAAAGGGGTACATGATTTGGTTTTGCTGGTATCTGCAAGGCAGATTTTGCGTCGGTCAGCAGTGATTTCCATTTTGCTGGGCAACATTGGGGAACTCTTTGCCCTTCCCCTCTTTGGCAATCGTCTCAGGCTTTGTTTCGATTTTCACTTCTCGTTTTGGCAGATTAGGTGGCTGCTTACTGGCAACAGTTTCTTTCGTTTCTGGGACCGCTGTCTCTTTCCGGTCATCAGTGTCAGGCAAGTCTTTCAGTGCAGTTGGAATCTTCTTGGCATGGGTGGCATGGATCCACGACTTCCTTCCATCCACCCGTATTGCCGTCTGTGTCGCCAAAAGTACTTGATGGGGCCCGCCCCACCTGGGTGCTAATGATGACTTTCTTTCAAAGTTGTTTAGCAGCACCCAGTCTCCTGGCTCAAGCCACCTCCTTTCGATTACACTGACATTTCTTCAAACTAGCTTTATGGCCATGTGCCGCTAGGTGTGACAGTAGTAATACAATGCTTTTTTTTACAAATCTCCTCTGTGTCTGCAGCTAGCAATAGATCGTCTATGTATTGCAAAAGTACACAACCCATGGGTAATTCCAGCATGTCTAGCTGTTCTTTTAATGCTCTACTGTAAATACTTGGACTTTCCGTGTAACCTTGCGGAATCCGCGTAAATGTAAATGATCATCCTCCTAATGTGAACGCGAACAAATATCTACTGTCCTTGTCCACTGGAATACTAAAGAATGCATTTTTCAAATCTACTACACTAAAATATTCTGCTCAAACAGGTATCATTGTCAATATTGTAGCGACGTCTGGCACTAGAGGAAATTGCAGATCCACTACCTTATTCAATGCGCGTAGATCAATTATGAAACGGTATGGTACCTCATTACCTCCTTTTTTATAAACTGGAAGAATCGGGCTGTTGCATGTACTGCCTGTGATTTCCTCGATTACCCCTAATTTCACCAAATCAGTAACAATACTCTTCAATCCTTTCTCACCTTCAACTGAAATTTTGTATTGCGGTATTCGCGGTAGGGTAAAACGTTCTTTCAAAATAATCTTTACTGGCTCTATCTTTAAACATCCCACATCGTTGTCATGCATTGCCCATATATAGGTTGGTACTTTACTTAGCTCCCCTGGTAACGAACACTTCAGACATTAATTCTGACACAGGGGCATCGTGTGGTCATATCGTTAGAAACACTCCGTCTGCCGTGCAATGTATAACAGAACCTAGTTTTTTCAACAAAATTAATCCCAACAAATTTTCTCCACAATTTTCTGTTAGAAGGAAAGGACAATGTTCAGTAAATGGTCCTATGGTAACTGGGACTGGTTTGGACACTGGGTTTATGACTGGTGTACCTGCGAACCCTACGGAAATATTCTTTTGCCCTGACAGTGGTATATCTGGAACCAAGTGATGGTCTATTGAACACTTCTGTGCTCCTGTATCTACAAGAAAGCGGTGCCCCTCATTCCCGACACTCATTTCTACGTAGGGTCCTCTCTGATTCACGGGAATAGACACTGGTTCCGACCCCTGTCCTGGGCTGTCCTATTGGGGAAATAACACATCGTCCGATGTGTAATCATTACTATTACTGTAAAACGCGTTTGGCTGTGTATCGAAAACATTTCCACTCTTCCCTCTATTTCCTCCACTCTGATTTCCATATTGTTAATTTTGCTTTCCCTGACTCTGGTTTGGGGCATTTTGGTTTTGGCCTTGGTTTTGATTACCTCCGTTATTATGATGCTGCTGCATACTATTCCTATTTGGTCCATTCGCTCCTGGGTGTCCTCTATGCTGTCTCCTCTGACCATACCCATTTCTATTCTGTAGATGAGGTCATTGCGCTCGCCAATGTCCTTCCTCTTTACAATATGCACACTGATTCGGTCCCACTGTTCCGCCATGCATATTCGAACTACTCCTTCCTTGTGCGTTCCCTCGCCCTATATTATGTCCTGTTACTTGCTGCAATAGTACCTGTGTTCTTATTAGACATTCTTTCAAGTCTGCCCCCACCTGTTTTAGCAACGATAATTTGTTCACCATCTCCTTCTGCCCCGGCGATGGTAATTGCTGTCGTCTATTATGCAACCCCTTTTCCCCCTTCCCAAGTCTCCCGATATCCCTACTCCTGTATGCAGGTGTAGCAAACACTTTGACAGGTGCAGTAAACGTTTCGACATAATCATTATCTAATTCATCTCTAAGCTCAAAAAGTCTATACACATGTTCTCTCACTTCTTCATCCCTCTCCCTACAGCGTGCTAATGCATTCAAATCTAACAATCGCTGCGGTGGTAATTTCCCAATTAGCTGTTTCCATTTCTCCACCAAATATTCACCCATGCATTCCAACACTACCTGTCTTCCGTTGCTTCTACGGACGTCATATACCGAAGCCAATGTTGCCGTCCCATTATTCCCGTCTATATACATCTCTGCCTGTTGCTGCAATTCCACCTTCCTTTCTTTGCTGATTGCGCTGCGGGTTACCCTCATGCACCCCCGTTGGTCATTCCCGCCTCTTGCCCCCGTGGTTTCAACTTTAACCCCGGGAGGAACGGACGGTACCGAGTCAGTGTCTAAGGCGGGAGGTGCGGATGGGACAATGGGAACAGGGAGTGTCTGTTGTGGGCCTGGTTGGCTAATAGGAAGTGGTGCGCGGTCTGTGCTGTGGGAGGGCTTGAGCTACCAGAGGGGGAGATTGAGCTACGGGCGGGGTCTGGGCAATAGCTACTGACGTGTCTGGTCTTACTTCTGATCTTGGGCCTTGTTTTGTATGGGTCAATATATTTTCTATCAATTCATCTGCTATGTGTAATTCTCCTTGTGGGTATATCTTTTCTATATTCAACTGGTCACGCCTGCCTGCCCTTCGTAGACTCTAAGTCCACTCCTCCTCTTCTTTTTCTTCTGCTACCTCACCTTTTGATTTATGCCTGCGCGCATGCTTTGCTCTGCTTTTAAATCGGAGCATTGCTTCCTTTCTCCAGTCTTTAATAGTCTCAAATGCTGCAGGACGCGCTTTCTTTCTTATCAAAACCCTTTCAAGGTTGTCTATCCTCGCTATCTAAAAACTACCATTAATCGGCCACTGATGGTCTTGCTGCTTTCTGGTTTGCCTATGCCAAGTCTCACAGAATATTTTCACACCCACTCCATACTTCACATACATCTCATACGCCGGCGTTCCCCCAGGTGGTACAATTTGGCCATCTTCCAAAGATTGTCTACCACAGCGGAAAAACCCTGCTAGGGTGGACAATACCCCAGGCATGTTTCAACCTTCCCCCTGGTTAATCAACCTTACCTAAGGCGTTTGATTTTGCAAAGTCAACTCTCAACCAATATCAGGATGCTTTGAATCGGGGAATGACTCACCTGATAAATCAAGTCGTCTGTATACTGACGCACCAAAGGACGTCGTTGTCATGATGCCCGCTCCCGGGGAGCGGGGTTCAAGCCCTGCGTCCCCGAAAGCGGACATCCAGTCCCCAAGGAAGGATCCAGCAACCCCATATAGGGGCCCTTTGGACAGTGTCCTGGCGCCTATGGCGCCAGGCTCATAAAAGACATCAGTCCTGGCGCCGTAGGCGCCAGGCTCATTATGGGAGTGCTTGGGTGCACTTACCTGATGCAGACCATGCTGCAGGATCCCAGCCTCCTTGAGGCCTGAAAGGAACTACTTTACCTGTGGGACTAATTTACCATCCGGGCGTGGTCGGGGAAGGATACATACCTGATTGGAGGAAGGATACATACCTGGAACCTCTTCCAAGGCTATTTAAACCCCACCCGACCAGCCACACGTGCTTCGCGTTGTTCTGCATCTAGCAGCTGGACGCTCACCGTGTCTGCTCCTGCATCCTGACTTCTGCCACACCTGCCAGCATCCTGGATCACCTGCAAAGGAAGAGAAGAAGAGAACAGAAGAAGGAAAAGTCCTTAACTGCTAAATCCACATCCCGGAGACATCTCGCCGACAATCCTGAAAAGGAAGACTTTAATTTAAAAGCTCATTGCGTCGATCGCTGCAGCGCCGCATTCCACTCACCTTTACAGGGCGCCTCCATGTTCAGCAGCGATCATCCGGATTCGCAGTCACGCCCCAGCGCCTAGGGAGAAAAAGACCAGAACAAAAGGTGAGAGAGGGAAGGGAATAAGGAAAGCTAAATCTCCATGTTAAGACTTACCTGTTGATTCATTCCCTCTTCATTTCGGGTCCGCGCCGCATCCTGGCATTTCCGGACCCCGGCCCCTAAGGGGAAAAAAGACATCAGCGTTAATGAGCGAATGAAAAGACATTACCAAAAACGCTCATTAAAGACTTACCTGATTTCTACAAGGATTTCACCTCTCATCTCGGGTCGGTGCCTGTTCCCCGGCATTCCGTACCCCGGCCCCTATGGGGAAAAAGACACTAGCATTAGTACATTAATGCATGGACACAAGGGGAACCTCTTATCAAAAAACTTACCTGGAAGCCAAGCAAGTTTGGTTCTCACCAATCCGAAAATCCAGTGAAGTAACTGGATACCAACACGCCCCTGCATCAGAAGCAGGATGAAGAGCTTGTCCTTCCAGACCCTAAGGTGAGACGCTACGAGAAATCACAGAAGGGTTTCGAGGAGGGTGAGAGGGGAAGTGGGAGGCCGATTGCATTACCCCGCAGACAGTTAATCCCCTATTTTCGCCCACAGAAGGATACTTCTGTGAGCCAGACAAGCCAGATTTGGGGTCCCGGTCCAGTCCGTCTTCCGAACCCTGCGCATCACCTTAGAAGAGGTCACAGCAGCGCGAACCAGGCCAGCGCCTCCGTGGGAGTCAGGTGAGCGTAACAGTCGTGTCTGCGTTTCTTGGCTTCCGCCTCGTTTCGGGACCCTCGCCTCCTTGTTCTCTAGCCAGGCATGTCGATCAGGGATCAGATGTGTGCAGATCTGCAAAGGAGTATCTCATCACTTTTACAGGGCGCCCCGAACACCTCTTGATCCCGGCTTGATCGCACCGTCCTTGCCGTTCTCTGCCTCTCTCAATTACAACGTTACGCAATGGAACAAGTGAGGGAGGGTCCCTATTCGGGCGCCATCTTGAAAGAGGCCCCTAGGGGACCCTGACGTCTATGAAAACAAGGCGAGTCACCACCCACGATAGAGACGCCAGACATGAGGTTGTATTCCCAAAGCTAGGGTTTTATTGCAAAGCAAAAGTCTCAGTTGGCCAACTCGGTCTCACGCCCCGCGACGTGTATCTCTAGACCTCGAGGGATGCAAGAGAGTGAATTACGTTCATCAGTTACGTATATACAAAATGCATATCAAACAATCAGCTATGACATGTTTAACACCCCCTTTTAATTGGGTTTCTTTGAACTTGGTGTGATGATGGACATCTCCGACCACTATGATACCTTCAAACATCTATTCTAGTAACAATTTGCAATTTGTGAGTGCAAAGGCATCTTTCGGTTATTGAATAGAACACGGCGCTTCTGTTCTTGGAAGCGAACTACATACGGGGGGGTTGCATTCCGGACCTTGCTATCTATCAGGTGCCATTCGCGTCCTGGGAGCCGACATGCTCTAGCGGGCTCAGCGAAGGGGGCCATAAGAAAAACATAATTCAAGCCTTTAGCGGTATTATTCTAACATATTCTACCATATGACGAGACTGGCTGGCAGCTGTGAAATGATTAAATGCCCTGCAGCTCTGCTTCAAGGCTACATTCGGGAGGGAGCCGGGCATTCTTCCTGGCGCTGCCTACCTTTGTTTTTCAGCAAACTCTTGTTATCCTCACGGCCCTGTGGTCTTGTCCTTTTCACATACAGACAACAATGTTTCACAGTCGAGCAGTGTAAGCGGAAAATATACTGCGAAGTAATAGAAACAGAAAGCAATGAGCAATGGTTTAGAAAACAAAATGGCGATTCTTGTTACATCAAAATGGCCGTTCATTGGCAAACTCGAAAACCTATATTTTGTCATATCGTGCATGAGACGGTTGGCCCACGGCCACCAAAATGCGTTTGCGGTCTCAAAGTAGAGTTATCCATATTTCTAGACTGACACCAAGTGCTCCATTAACTAATCCTTGCTCCACATCAAGGTTATGCTTTAGCATCTCTCTTTACAGTTTAAACACAATGTTAACATTTTCTCTAAACCAGCTGTGTTAGAGCTAGAGTGTTCTAAGGTATTTAGTCCTGCTGTGGCTTGTTGACACATGGGTAGTGTCATACCATGGACGTCCAGTTTGTCTGTGAAGTAAATTTGCACTAGTGGTTGCATTTCTTTTTTCAGCATTGTTACATTGAATTGTGCACAGCTTGCAAGAGTTGGCACCAGGGACATACAGTTTACATTTTTGTGTGCTAATTGTTTCATGACATCAGTAGCATGTGTGTTATGGCTGTATAGCTCATGGATGTGTCTGGTATTTAAAATAGATTGTGCTTCCTTAGATAGTACGCCAATCCGAATACTTTACAAAATGTTGGCGCAGGTGAGGTCTGCTGACTGTCTCATTTTTTCAGTTAGTTCTTTGTGTTGGAAATGCTGCCAAAGATTTACATTTCCTATGCTGCCAATAGTTTTACAGCACAGTTGTTTGTGTCCTAAGGTTTTAAAAATAGGTTCACCTTTCCCTGGTGTTAATTGAACAAGATCCCTGAAAACAATAACATGTTTTCCTCCAAAGAGTTCTTCGTAGTCTGTTTTAAGGACCTCTTGGAATCTTAGGTGAATAAAAGCCAACGTTAGGTCGGAGACCATGCTCACCTCATCTATTAGCAGCATTTTAATTTGTTTCAAAACTCTGCGTAGCTTTATAGCAGTTTCTGAAGAAAGTTTGTAGTAGTCTAATTTGTTTTGGTGTTCTACTGGAATGAGTAGCAAGCAGTGTAAAGTGACACCACCTATGTTGTAGGCAGCTAAACCTGTTTGGGCAGTTGCAACAGTTGAAAGTTTGTTGTTTGCCAATTGTTGGAGGACCTTGCTGATGGTTTTTATTAAGAATGTTTTGCCTGAACCAGCTTGACCACTTACATACAGCAGTATAGGTTTATAGTCTTGCCAGGTGCAAGTTTTAGTTTTGTGCTGCACACTATGTTCAATTGTTTAGTTACTTCTAGGAAAATGCTACACTGTTCATTGTTTGTGATTTGAGTATAGCAAAGTCTTCTGTAGATTGCTCATACTGACACATGGGGCCTCATTCCGAGTTTGGAGGTAATCATGGCGCTATTAGCGCCATGACTACCTACAATACCGGTAATGAGTCCGTCCTCGTTCAATGGGGATTTGCCGGTCTATTCCGACATTTGCGGGACCGGTACGTTACATTTGAATAAGCCATTCCCCATTCCCATTTAAGCCCCCATAGGACTCAATGGGAAGGCGCTAATAACGGTAGCGCAAATTACGGTACCGTTATTAGCTCTAAAGTTCATTAACGGGTCCCATCCTTGGTAAAACCAGACTTTAAGGAAGGGATCCGCTAAGGGTACTCGGAATAGGGCGCAAAGGGATTACCGGCACCAGTATCCCTTTGCGCCAAACTCATAATGAGGCCAATGGTGTTTTGTACTTCAGTCATGGCTAATTCTGCCTCATTTTCTATGAGTGGCTAACCAAGTGGTTCTTGGCTTCGTGTTAGAGAAGGTTGACTTCTGTCAGGAGTGTCTATATTTAGTTGTGCATGGAGTTCTTCTTGTTGGCGTTCATTTTCCATCATGGTTTTATACTGCATACAATTTATATCTGTTATAGTGCTTCATTTGCATTGAAAGCATTTTGATAGGAGCCATGGGTATCTAATTAATCTTCTTCTTTTCTCCATGGTTTAAAAGGGTGCAGTAGGGCCAAGTAGTACAGATTTTTATACTGAGGAGTTTTTAATGATAGTTTCATATGATTAATCAGGCTGTGTTTGGTAAGTTCTAACAGGCTGCCCTCACAACCTTTGACTATGTCTTTTTTTTCTCATCTGGTTTAATATTA
This sequence comes from Ambystoma mexicanum, assembly GCF_040938575.1. Lineage (NCBI taxonomy): Eukaryota > Metazoa > Chordata > Amphibia > Caudata > Ambystomatidae > Ambystoma > Ambystoma mexicanum. Next base: position 981,484,126 of record NC_090924.1, read on the forward strand.
TTTTTGTATGTGAAGTGTTGGGCTATGTGGGATAGAAACATGGTTTCCAAAGCAGTACTCCTGTTTGGGTAGTAGGCGTCCAGTAAGTTGTTTTTCAAATTGTCCTGGCTTTTGGGATTGTTTTTGGCTATTGTTTCTATGTCTTGGTATGATTTGAGAACTCTTTTTCTGGATTTAGCAGGACCCAGGCTTAGCCACACTATGTTTTCAGATTTCCGATACAAGGCGGTGCCGGTTAAAAGGTCTGCGGCTTCATAGCAGCGACATTCTCTATGGGAGAGCATTTTTATCCCGAAGCTGTACAATTTCTGTGACAATGTTTTTTCAGATGACATGACATCCCAGAGGTCTTTTAGCTCTGTTTTCTCTGCTTTGGTTAAGTGGGCTGTGACATATTGTGCAACTGCAGTGGAATTGTCTGCAATGCACTACACATCTGTATTTGCATTCCATAGTGGGGCAATGATTGCCTTGTAATCATTGATGTACTTTGATCCTTCTGTTCTTGTTATGCAGTATGTGTTCTTAGGGGATTTGCTTTTTTCACACTGTGTCTAACTGAAGAAAAGAAGCTGTTCACTTGCCCTGTTTCTGAAACTGGTCTAGGGAAACCAAAGCAGCATTTTGTGCAGTATTTCCCTTTGTTTTTATATTTGCACCAACAATACTTTCCACACTTGTGTCTTTGAAACTGCTAAATGTGTGCATGTAGGTCGCTATGTGTAGTTTCTGAAGGTATTTCGCAAGTGACATATTTGTGAATGTACTGAAAAACAGTGGCATTACTGGCCTGACCAAATTTAATCCACAAAAGCATGTGAATGTGTGATGCTCCTCCTGCTTGATATTTTTTTCTCCAAAAGAAGTGTTACACTTCTCCGATGGAGGAACTGTTTTATTGCAAATGGAGTGCAGCATGGCAATAAAGCGAGGATGTAAGTACCTTGATACATTTACAGGATCAAGAGAGCAGAGTTCTCCTTGTGTTTTTATGTCTATGTTTGCTTTGTTTTCATTTTATATGCGTAGGAAATCGTGCAAGTCTTCACATGTGTATTCTGTACAACTTAAAGTCACAAACCATGTGGGCGGGCCAAGGTTGCATATCATACAGCGTATATCTGCATGACGTCAGAACCAATATTCTTTTGTACCACGCATGTTTGCTAAAAGATTTGTAATACTTGACTGTAAATTTTCATCTTTTTCTTGCACCTTTTTGAAAATTGGAACCTGTTGGAACCTGTTTTCAATGTGTGTGCAACTCCCTAACATAGAGTTGCTAGTTCACTTTCAAAGAGGAGGTGGAATATGTATTCAATGTTTTGTCTGAATCTTGAGTCTTCAGAATACATTTGTAAAGAGCGGTATTCTGATGCTGTTATTTGTGTGGATATTTCATCATACCTTCCACCTTTTCCAGTAAGAAAAAATAGAGGAAAGGCTTGTGCTTCTACACTTTTTTCCCATATGCTGAGTGGAGATCCTTTGGCTTACTGCATTTGAGATGTTTCCAGTGCATTGTCCATGGTGTTCTTGGAGAGCAGTGGGTGAATTGTATAGTGGTCTAAAATATTGGATGCTATAGTAGGATCTAGAATTTCAAATTGTCCAGTTCCTGAGGAGTCTTGTATTATTTCAGTGGTTTCCCTCGGTTTTCTTCAATGTTTATTTCTTTGTAGTATTCATTGTTGTCTTTTAGATATTGCAGGGCTGCCCTAACTTTATGTAAGTCTAGTTGCTGCCAATGTTTTTTTGTCTTTTGTAGGTATGCCATTCACTAGCATAATCAAAGATTGATCTATTGGCCATTGCACTCCCAGAGTGTCTACATTTTCTTTGAGATCTAATGGCAAATAAACTACTTTGCCACAAATGCCTTTCAGTAACTAAGAGGGAGGCAGTTTTGTTGCTGTTTTTGGTTGAAGGCATATTATTGCTTGAAATGGGTGCACTGTTTGGATTATACTGCTCTCATTTTAGTTTAGTTGTTGGAGTGGTTTTGGCAGTGGGAATATTTCCAAGTTATCAGTTATAGCCTGTAAAGGTATTTGGTTGTTGTCAGGTTTTGCAGTGCAGTATCTGCAAAGTATTGAGGGGTTAGTAATTTCATATTTTCTGCTATAAGATAGAGAGCTAATTGGGACCACTGTGATTCCTCATTGTCTGCTATTTTGTACATTATGTCTACAGTTTTGGTGCTCGTTTTATAAAAATGTCTGCGGCAACACACACCTACTTGGTTTGGTGCTTCAGCAGATGTGCTTTTAAACTTCAGTATTTCTTTTTTGTATGTGTGTAATAGTGGGTTGACATCTTCAAGGTTGTTGCTACTCTGTTCTAAAGGTACTGGATTTTGTAATGGGGTTTCACTTCCAAAATATTTTATCTTTGGATGTGCTCTATTTCTGCGAGTTGTTCTTTGGCTGTAGCATGTAGAAGAATGTTATTTAAATGATCCAGTGCTAAAGCAGGACTTTTTGCATAGTACAGTTATGAATGAGATTTCGTACAGTTGAATAATGTGTTGCTAACATTTTGATATGGTGGAAGGTGCTTTTGCAAGTAGGTCCAGAAATGCAGGCTAATGAATGTCCTCGTAGTCCTGTGTATTTGCGCACTGGACAGAAGTCTATAATTTGTAATATTAAAATTTTTAATTTGTCTTTGCCTTTCACATACTGATTGAGGAACTGGCGTAAAGACGTAAAAGTTTTTTGCGCACGTTACACATTGAAGTTCACGGCCATTTTCAGACTGGACATATTGGTTTGTTGGAATGGAGAGTTGATTATAAGTTTGTTGGGGATATTTTTGTGAGCAGCGTTTCTTGTTCCATAATGGTATTGTTAACCTTTTCGTACCCTCGTCCACTGCTAAGTATGGCAATTGGGTTTGTTTGCATTTGTTTGTATGCGTCTTCATTAAAATATGGCTCTGTGCTGGTGGTGTGACTCCACTCTCCTGCACAGATGTTTGCAAAGCTATCTTTGTTGATATTCCATCTGTTGCGAAGACCTTGTTGTAGTTTACTAATTAGTTTTGTTGGTGGTTTCATTCTGTTTAAAATTAATATAAATATTTCCTTTTGAGAAGGATTGCACTGTCGATGAGAGCTTCCAGGATTAGTTTTCTGCAGTAGGTTTCAAGGGTTGAGCGTGATTTGTGCCCTGTTTTTATAAGGTTTTGAAGGACTCTGTGGTTGAGCATTTTTTGTAAATTATTTTTTGGATATGCTTACTTGTTGCTACATCAAGATTTATAGGTGCAGTGTTAGCACTAGCAATAGTTGCAATCATCTTAATAAATTTCTTTTTAGTTTTACATTTTGAAAGAGGAGTCAGAGTTTCTTTCCTGCAACTGCTTCAGTTTTGCCTAGTGACTGTATTACCTGTTTTGTGTGAACATTCTGTACAAATTCTGCTAGAGACTGATGGCTATTTTGTACGTTTTTAGTTTCATCTGCTCTATTTCTGCGTTGCTTTCTACGGAGTTACGTTTTGGTTGGCATTCTTCAGTGGCTGTTGGAGAAGAAAGGAAACTGTGGGTTGGGAGGTTGTGCAATGTATATGTTTGCACTGTGCATGAGTGTCTGAATATGATGATAGGCATATGTATAGAGGTGTGTGATTGTGTAATGAAATGATATTTAATTTATAGTGTGCTCACACATAAGTGTTTCAGAGCACGAGTAGACAGAGGGAACTGAACAGGGGAGAACAAAACAACCATCTTACTAGGCCTAGTGACATTAAGATTATGCAAGTGCATGGGAAAGGGAAAAAAAGGGGAAAGTGCATGATAGGGGAGAAGAGTGTAAAGTATGGAACAGAGAGGGGACAGAATGAATAATAAGTGAAATAAATATGTAAAGGTGATAAAATATGGTAGTGCAGCTAGTAAGTGGCAAGTGCTGGGTTAAGTGGATATGGTAGAATTTGATACGTGCAGAAGAAAAGTGGGTGAGGGGACTGCATGGGTAGAGATACAGATGCCAGTGCAAAGGGTTGCCTGGAGGCAGTGTAGGAGGGTGGGAAGGTAATCAGGTACCTTGGTCCAAAGTACAGAGGGTGGCTAGGTGCACAATGTCTGTGAAGAGAAGATAGATCAGCAGGGAAGAAGAGGGGCAAAAGCAGAAACAAAGAGGAAGGTCCTGAGGTGCTTCTGGAACCGAAGATGGTTCTCCTCAAGTTTCCAGGTGGCAGGAAGGCTGTTCTAAAGGGAGGCCCCAGCCAAAGGCAGAGATCTGCCTCCAGCTCGTTTCTTTGAGAAATGACTGACCCTGGGGGAGTTAGATGTAGAGGAGCAAATTGACTGTTACTTCAGGTTGGGAAGGCTGTAGTGGTATTTATATGTTAATATACTGGTGTTTAGATGACAATACAAAGTGTGCTTCTGTTGAGGAGCAATGAGCAAGAGTGAAGCAAATGATGTTGGGTTGATACAATTGTTTAGCCTAGATGATACAGGAACACTGCACTGTCATTAGGTATGACAATATTGCACTTTGTTGGATGTGAACTGTAGGTTTCTTCTGGGTTGTATTTTCCACTTAAGACGCCACTGGCTTTCAGGAGAGTGCTCTTCACTGTAATTGCAAAAGAAGGAAGTTAGCACATATGTGTGTTAATGGCATAGTAATTGCACTTGGAGAACATATTATTTAAAGTTAGTGAAGGATTTCTTGCTAGAAAGAGTTAGAGTGTGTGTGAAATTGCACAGTTTTGTATATGAATGCACTATTAACTTTGAAAATGGATTAGTGCAAGTTGTAGTAGGGTAAGGAAAAGACTCAGAAAGATGTACAGATTGGAAAGTATTATGTTTCTGTGTGTGGAATTCTATTAACATGCCGTTTTCTTTTTCTGTGTGTATTGTAGGCATTTTATAGCAGGTGTGTTAATGGGGAAAGTAGGTGTACAAATGGCAGTAGGAATGAAGAGAATAACAGTTTGCACATTACAATGGGTGATATGGGTAAAAGAATATGTTTAAAGCACACAGCATTGTAAATGCCACTTGATGGTCCGAGATGGGACAAATGACAGTATGCTTATGGAGTAGGTTATGCAGGGTAAGTGGCAGGCGGAGTAGGTGCTGAGTAGGTGCAGTCCTGCAGTCTACTCTGGAGCAGTCTGTTTGCAGTGTCTACTGTGGGTGGAGCAAAGCAGAGCAAACTCAACAGTCAAAAACCCCATTCTCCAGCGGAGCGGAGCGGAGTAGGTGCTGAGTAGGTGCAGTCCTGCAGTCTACTCTGGAGCAGTCTGTTTGCAGTGTCTACTGTGGGTGGAGCAAAGCAGAGCAAACTCAACAGTCAAAAACCCCAATCTCCAGCGGAGCGGAGTGGAGTAGGTGCTGAGTAGGTGCAGTCCTGCAGTCTACTCTGGAGCAGTCTGTTTGCAGTGTCTACTGTGGGTGGAGCAAAGCAGAGCAAACTCAACAGTCAAAAACCCCATTCTCCAGCAGAGCGGAGCGGAGTAGGTGCTGAGTAGGTGCAGTCCTGCAGTCTACTCTGGAGCAGTCTGTTTGCAGTGTCTACTGTGGGTGGAGCAAAGCAGAGCAAACTTTACAGTCAAAAACCCCATTCTCCAGCGGAGCGGAGTAGGTGCTGAGTAGGTGCAGTCCTGCAGTCATGCAGGCAGGAAGGCATGAAGGAATGATCCCTATACCTTCTGTGTGTGAAGCTGAAGACGACATCAGGAGACTACGCAGTTCTCGACTACGCCTAGGCTCGGACGTTGTGATTGCCAAGCCAGTCTCTGGCAAAAGAGGTGAGCGATCACAATTGCCTCATACAACTGTTATCACGCTACCTAATGAAAGCCCAAACCATTCAAAACTAACATTGTCGCCCATACAAAGCACGATAAAGACAAAGGTCCCAGTGTACCCCCCCCCCGCCCAATCAGCATAATCCTGCGCTGCCCTCCCCCAGCGTGGCTGGTGACTCAGAGCCCACCAGTTCAGTGGCTCTTAACTTGGCGACGGTGGTGGTGGTAACTGGGACTGGCGTACGGAGAGAAGAGGAGGGGCACGGAGTGGAGCCGGAAGCAGCGGAGGACGAGGGGGACAGTGGGGGCTTCCCCCGCCTCGACTTCGCGACCCCAGGCAAATGCATCTCGGAAGCCGCTGAAGGCGCATGGAAGGGTTAGAATCCCCATCAAGGAGTTCACGCCATCGAGGGCCGTGGAGGCTAACGAGGAGGGGCTGCCCCCTAGAACTCCGCCTCCAAACACAAACTTGGAAGAAGGAAAGGAGCTCTTCCCGAGGGCCCCTCCTACAAATCCAAAGCAAATCCAGGAGTTTGCAGGACGAACAGTCTTGGTTGAAGCCATGATCCACCTTCCCCATGTACCCTGTGAGGTCAGGGCCGACCAGGTGAACCCGACAGAGAGTGAGCAGGAGCCAGGAGCCTCGGACTCCCTGGCTGTTGAAAGAAACAAATGCCTAAAAAGGCAACAGGTTGACACAGTAAATAGGGGAAAACCTAGGAAACGACAGAATAATAGGAACTCTTTGAGTAAAAACAAAGCAGCACCTAAAAGAAATTTAAAAGGAAAAGCACCAAATCCAGCGATATCCCGCGGGGGCCCCAAAACAATAGCATGCTCAAAGAGCAAAATGGGGATCGAAATGAAAGAAATAACTTAAAAAACTATATTTCCAACCTTCCCACAAAACACACAGGCCATTGATAGAGGAACTTTCAGACGCAGAAATCCTCCAGGCAGTTAAGGATTGCTGGTCTTTTTTTAGAAAAATCGTAGAACGGATGAGCCAGAGCCTCAAACAAACTTTACTCCTCGGGGTGACCCCCCAGACATTACAAGAGGAGAAGAAAACATGGGACCCGAGGAACTAATGGAAAGGCCTTCGACACCAAGCAAGAAAGTGGGATCAAAGTTGAGCTCTGCTCCAACCAACCAAATCGACGAAGCAATACCGTCAAGGGGCGATGCGACAGCCCAAACAAAAGCAGGCCCACAGACAACAGAGGAAGATCCTTCCACACTCGTAGCCCCTAAAGACTCATCCTCCATAGCGTCCCACACGTAAAAACGCATCTGCGAGGAAAACAGATCTACAGGAGCAACCACAGCACCCTTCCAAAGCCCAGGTCCTGAAAACTTGAATTCAACTCCAGTAAGTCAAAAAGATCCTGCGATCATGGCACAAAACGACAAGCCCCTTACTGAAGATCGAATTTGTGAGAAAAACATGAACACAGGAACAAATACAACACCTGTGAAAAAGTCAGTGACGAACAAGGGGACATTGACCCCAGTAAATCTAAAAGACCCTGCAAGTTTGGAGAACCTTCAACAATTACCTCAAAAAAGTAGTAAAGAAAATGTAAACTTACCTTTAATAGGTTCTTTAACCATAAACGAAAATGTACGACCACAGGATCCTCGAAGACACTCTTTTGGAGCAGTGGGGAGCCAGGGCATCTACCAACCGATGAGACAGCCCAGGATACAGGAACTCCAAGAGAAAACAAGAAGCAACGGCCCACAAAACCTGTCATCTCCAGACACACCAACGAAGAAAGGTGACATGCTTTCGATAATATCAGAAATTACAATAGCATTAAATCCATTCTTAAAGCTATATGAAACAATCAGTGACAGTTTAAAAGACCACACCAACATTCAAACTACAATGAACAATAAACTAATCTGCCTAGAGGCTCATATCCTGGCACGAGAGCAACTGGAGGCTGCGCTGCTCTCAGGTAGGCTAGTATCACGCTCCTCTGACAAATCCACACAAGGCGATTTGATACACCTGGAAACTAAAATATCTAGCAGCACTCAAACAGAAACAAAAATTGATCTGACTGAGGAGACTAACAACGTGTGGACAAAAAATACAAGTATCTGGGGCCCGTGCAGTAGCAATATGAAGGAGTGTATAACAGAAGAGTCGACAAACAACAACCTAAGTGCAATAAAATCTAGAAAAGTAACATTGGGACAACGTGATCAAACCACCGGTGAGAAAACAACAAAAGCAACTACGAAAGAACATACAAGTACGATCGTGCTGGCGGGCAATGAAACTCCATTAGCCCCAATGTTTAAAAAAGTGCTCATCACGAAGGCTACTACATCCTCTACATCCACAGCTTGTACTACCAACAAAGGTGATCCTTAACTGACCATGGATGAGGAGAAAGAAACTGAACCACAAACTGAAAATCCCAAGGTCATTCTTAGACCTGCAGGCTCCCCAAGGTCGGTAGAAGATTTCCTGGCAGACAAGGAAATGATGAACTTAAGCCAACATATAAAGGATGAAAATAGAGGGGAGGTTATTTCATCTCCTACACTTGCGACCTCCTTACAGATAAAGGAGCCTAGAGAAAAAACTAAAGCTGACCGTTTCTTAACATTGGAAGAGCGATGAAAGAAGACAGCTAAGAAGGATGGATGGACTCAAGGTACATCGGAATATTGCAATCACATGCAAGAGGCGAGACCACAAGAATCTATCCCGAGGGAAATCAGGAGGAAGTCCCGGGAATTATATCAAAAGGAGAACCCTCGAGAACGAAAAAGGTATAACAGAGCTTCGCCAAGTATTTATCACACGCATAAAGTAACAGGTGAAAGCAGGAGACATGAGAAGAAAAGGGGAAATGATCAGCCTCTAAGAAAAAAGGAGAACATCAAAATAAAGTATACTGACCCCGAGAAAAAGAGATGGGTGATCAATTTGGAACAGAGCCCAGGGAATGAAGATGACGTGATTCTGAATAGAGGGTCAGTTCTAAGGCTCTTTGCCTTTATCCCGAAACAAAGATCTATTAAATCGGATGACCTAATGATTGTCGACCCCAGCAAGACACATCAAAAGGCCATATCTCACCTATACCTCTCTTCCAAAAGGGTGCGCGACCTGTTAAAAGAAGAGACCAAATCGCTGTTCCGAATGGGCTATGACATTTCTGACTCGTCAAGGTCGATAGCCTTGACGCCAAAAATCAGGCGCGACGAGGAGCTTAAATTAAGAACAAGAAACTCCAAGTCAGTTCAGCGAGGGACTCGACATGAAAAAAGGTCACCCACCAAATCTGGAAACCAAGAGGAAGAGATCCCGGCCCAAAAAGACAGAAACGAAACAGTACATCGTGGACCTATCCAGGATCGTCACTTTGTACAATTTTCAGAAGAAGATGACAAGAACGTGGACAACAATAAGCATGAGACGCAAGATAACAGAAGTGCCAGAAGAGGGAGTGATAAAAGCAAAGTCATTATGATAACGAGAACCATAAAGAAAAGTAGCAGCCAAAGACAACAACAGACCCAATCCAGAGTCAAAATTGTCTCACAGCATTTGGACCTGGCTACCTAAAGCCCTCCAAAGGGAATCTAAGAGATAGCAACCCAACAATGAAAATCTAAAAAGCGGCGTCAACGACAAAGAAGCAACACACAGGCAAATTTTCCGTATAGGCTCATGGAACGCCAGAAGCCATGCTCATTTGACAGCACAAGGACCAATAAAATTAGCAGACTACGATCTACTGTGCCTCCAAGAAATGTGGTTAACACAAGCACCAACATTGGATGGCTACGAAATAGCGTACTCACCAGCAAAAAAAGGACCGAGGGGACGACCATCTTCGGGGCTTCTGATAGCCTGCAGACAGGGAAGTGGCTGCACTTTGGAAAAAACTTTGATCAGTAACCCTTCTTTGCTATTGGTCAAGGCCATATGGCTAGAGGGTATTAAGAAAGGAGACAAAGGTGAGCCACCAGTAATTATAATTGCAAACACCTATTGGAACCAGGGGCGACCCTCACTGATTTAGAGTACCTGGAAATGCTGGAAAGTGCAATTGACGAAGCCATAGGTGTCCATTTGGCACCCTACCTTTTGATTTGTGGTGACCTCAACGCCACGTGCATACAAGCTTCAAACAAGGTAGCACCCCACGATTCCACAAGCGCAACAGCTATAAGAGGTACGGCTTGGCTCAAATTGATGAAATCTAGAGAAATGCACAATATAGACAGTGTGTTCCCAGATCCCTCTCGCTTGCCAACCTGGAAAAGAGAGTCTTCAAGGGCCACAATAGATTACATTTTCATATCCACAACCTTGCTATCAGGTGTGACGGCATTTGAAGTAATCGAAACAGCAGCTTGTGACCACAATCTCCTCTGTGCAACGTGGCCCAGAAAAAGGACGGTAAAATCTACGGGGGAATTACCATTATGTATCAACAATCAGCGCACAAGACTGAAGCTAGCAGCAGCGATCTGTGACCTTAGGTCAAAGTACAACACCCAGTCAGATCTTACCTCTGAAAAACAGATCGACTATTTTCCATTGCTACTCATATACAGCCACAAAACTGGAAATAAGGATCCCAAAAGATCACATGTTCACAGGTATGACCTAAAAGTGGCGCCTAAAAAGAGGGAAATGCAAAAATTGAAACAACAAGCCTATAAACTAGGTACACAACTCGCAATTAAGGCAGCGAATGAAGGTCAACGAGAATATAAAACCTGGGTTCATAACCATCGTTTGACCTTATACCAACAAGACGCTGAGAACATCATAAGTGCAATAACAGCTAACAATACCCGAGAGTTTTGGTCTCTCTTAAAAACGAGCTCTTCTCCATCTGAGCCAGCGTTTATTTCAAACATCGGAGAAGGGACATGGGTGAACTTCTTCCAAACGCTTTTTGAGAAGACGCAAACACGGCCAAGACCAGCTAAAGAGACCATTCCAATAGTGTGGAGACCTCTAAATGACAAAAAAGAAATAACAAGACAAATAAAGAAATTGAAAAATTCTAGATCTCCGGGTCCAGACGGCGTAACCAACATGGACCTTAAAGCCTTTCCTGCGGAGTGGGCAAGTCTCTTGAGTGATATTTTTAAGAGATGTGCAACACTACATTCTATCCCACCCTCATGGAAATCCTCAATTGTGGTACCTGTCTATAAAATTGGGAACAAAGCCGACCTGGCAAATTACAGGCCAATAGCTTTATTGGACTGTATTGGAAAAGTCTTTGGCTCCTTGCTCTTGGAGGAATTTGACTTATGGGCAAAATCAGCTCCGTGCAGCGATTACCTTCAAACAGGCTTTAAAAAAAACCTGGGGACTTCGGCCAACATTCTGTTACTGAGTGCCCTAAAGAGCAAAGTCTTAAAAGGGGGCCCAAGGCTGTTTGTCATTTTCATTGATCTTACACAGGCTTTTGATCGTGTTGACCGAATTATTCTGTGGGAAAATCTGGAAGCCTGGGCATGTCCACAAGATATTCTGGACCCAATTAAGGCGCTATACACAGACACCACCATGAAAGTGAAGCTAACTCCACAAGGTCTCCTTTCTAAAGCTATTCCAACGGCCAGAGGAGTTAAGCAGGGGTATCCCCTGGTGCCTGCGCTCTTCCTGGCCTTCTTGGGTGATTTACAAGAAGTAAACTTGTCAACTCGATGCTTTCCACCCAAAATAGGAAGCGCCCATATAAATAGACTGCGATACGCTGATGATCTAATCTTAATGGATCACACTCCAATTGGATTGCAGCGGCAGCTGACCAACCTGGAGGAATACATGAGGACAAACAATTTGGAGATAAACAAAAAGAAAACTAAATTCATGATTATCTCGATTATCTCCAAAAAATCGGAAAAGATATCACTGCACCTGACGAAAGAACCAATTGAAAAGGTGCCGGGATTTAGACATCTGGGAGTGATCTTGGACAGCTCGAAAAAAGAAAATGCAATGCAGATGCACTTAAAACTGAAGGTAAAGAAACTGATTGGGCAAGGCAAATCCATTAACAGGAAATTTGGCTGCTTTTCGTTGCTGCCTGTGCTGGAATTTTACAAATAAAAGGTTGTTCCATCATTAACTTACGGGGCAGAGGCAATGCCAACTCTTCCAACTACATTTTGCCTGAAACTTGAAGCACAATTCTGGAGATCAATACTAGCCCTGCCGGACTCCACCTCTATGGCAGTGATAAGACAGGAACTAAGTTTACTATCTCTGGAAGGCACAGTAAAAATCAATCCCCTTGATGCTATTTCGCAAATGCAGAATGGCAGACAATCAGTCAATTTACAACTTGATACTAAGAGAAATTAAAAGTGGAACCAACAAAATGTTAAAGGTCTGGTGTACACAGAATTGCAAATATCTAGCATCAGTAGAATGCGACGAAGAAACTCTGTTCGTAAATCCAACAAAAATCCAGAAGAAATTGAAAGAACTGGACTGGATTAAAACCAAAGAAATAGCATCGCAAAATAAACTAATCCAGCACTTGCCACTAAATACAAGGAGGTTAAACTAAGTGCAACCTTACATTAAGAAATTTCCATCAAAACCAGCGAGAGACCTGATTATGAGAGCGAGATTGAACCTCTTACAAACTAATGAAATCCTATTCATTAGAGGCTTATCATCGAAAAAAGAATGTCGCTTTTGTACTGATCAATCAGCAACGGAATCAATTCGTCACCTGATCCTTGAATGTCCCAGTACCAAAGGTTTAAGATCATCATATCTTCCGGACATCCTAAGCGAGTTTGTTTTAAGCGACCAAGAAAATTGTTGGCCTAAGTTAATAGGGGGGACAGAACACGATGGCAACTGGCAACCTTTAACATCGTAAAATATGTAAACTCTGCTCTACTGCCACAAGACCCCCCTTGTCAGACACCTAGCAACTAAAAGAACCTTTTTGTTTAAAGAATCCGTGAGAAAGAGAATCTGTTTCTCAACATGATCACTTTGTAAAAAATCTTAATGATTAAACACATTAAAAAAAAAACAACCATCTTACTAGGCCTAGTGACATTAAGATTATGCAAGTGCATGGGAAAGGGAAAAAAGGGGAAAGTGCATGATAGGGGGGAAGAGTGTAAAGTGCGGCACAGAGAGGGGACAGAATGAATAATAAGTGAAATAAATATGTAAAGGTGATAAAACGTGGTAGTGCAGCTGGTAAGTGGCAAGTGCTGGGTTAAGTGGATATGGTAGAATTTGATACGTGCAGAAGAAAAGTGGGTGAGGGGACTGCATGGGTACAGATACAGATGCCAGTGCAAAGGGTTGCCTGGAGGCAGTGTAGGAGGGTGGGAAGGTAATCAGGTACCTTGGTCCAAAGAGGGTGGCTAGGTGCACAGTGCCTGTGAAGAGAAGATAGATTAGCAGGGAAGAAGAGGGGCGAAAGCAGAAACAAAGAGGAAGGTCTTGAGGTGCTTCTGGAACCGAAGATGGTTCTCCTCAAGTTTCCAGGTGGCAGGAAGGCTGTTCTAAAGGGAGACCCCAGCCAAAGGCAGAAATCTGCCTCCAGCTCGTTTCTTTGAGAAATGACCGACCCTGGGGGAGTTAGATGTAGAGGAGCAAATGGGCTGTTACTTCAGGTTGGGAAGGCTGTAGTGGTATTTATATGTTAATATACTGGTGTTTAGATGACAATACAAAGTGTGCTTCTGTTGAGGAGCAATGAGCAAGAGTGAAGCAAATGATGTTGGGTTGATACAATTGTTTAGCCTAGAATACAGGAACACTGCACTGTCATTAGGTACAACACTATGACAATATTGCACTTACTTTGTTGGATGTGAACTGTAGGTTTCTTCTGGGTTGTATTTTCCACTTAAGACGCCACTGGCTTTCAGGAGAGTGCTCTTCACTGTAATTGCAAAAGAAGGAAGTTAGCACATATGTGTGTTAATGGCATAGTAATTGCACTTGGAGAACATATTATTTAAAGTTAGTGAAGGATTTCTTGCTAGAAAGAGTTAGAGTGTGTGTGAAATTGCACAGTTTTGTATATGAATGCCCAATTAACTTGGAAAATGGATTAGTGCAAGTTGTAGTAGGGTAAGGAAAAGGCTCAGAAAGATGTACAGATTGGAAAGTATTATGTTTCTGTGTGTGGAATTCTATTAACATGCCGTTTTCTTTTTCTGTGTGTATTGTAGGCATTTTATAGCAGGTGTGTTAATGGGGAAAGTGGGTTTACAAATGGCAGTAGGAATGAAGAGAGTAACAGTTTGCACATTACAATGGGTGATATGGGTAAAAGAATATCTTTAAAGCACACAGCATTGTAAATGCCACTTGATGGTCCGAGATGGGACAAATGACAGTATGCTTATGGAGTAGGTTATGCAGGGTAAGTGGCAGGCATCTTGTTCAGAGGCATTTATAAAAGAATTGCAAATGTAGTGTACAAAATATATGCATACCTGTAGTTTGTGTTGATGGATCCAGATGTGGATAAATCTGGAAGCAGATATGTTGGGGAGTTGTACAGTACTTTGTTCTGGAGGTGCTTTACAATCACAGTAGACTTGTAGCCAGAGTGTTCAACAGTAGATATAAAGTGCTGAAGTGTGATCATAGAGTTAGATGTAGAGGTCTTGGATGTGATTGGTGGATGATTGTGTGACTGCTTATGTGTAGCCAATGAGGGAGTGGTGCAGAGAGCGATGTGGAAAGGGAAATGGGCTGCCCTGTGGTACGGGGTCCGCAGACACAGCGGTAGTCCGTGGACACGGAATGCCCCATCCGGGGCTTCTCAGCATGCTTGGCATAGAAATGGGTCTGGGGGATTAGCCAATCAGGTGTTGAGGGTTTGATTCATAGGGAGAGAGGGTACTCCTTTTTTCATTGCTGTTTGTAGTGAAGATGGCTTTAGTTGGAGAGATGGAGAGAGTGAGTGTGTGGATGGTGAGGGATAGTTTTATGGGAAATCTGCTGAGGTATGCAGAGATATGTGGCATTTCTGCCAAGCTTGGATTGGAGGGAGTGGAGGCTTTTTGGTGTGATGTGCCAGGGAGAAATTTGCAAGGTGTATTTACACTTTATAAAAATATGGCTGGTTTCAACAGTCCAGATGTCCTGATGATTGATTGTGGAGGAATGTATTTGGAGTATGTGACTGCAATAACTTTGCAGGGTGACCTGAAACAGTTCCTGAAGGCACTAAAGCAGTTCTTTCCATGTGCAAAGGTCATCTTTTCCCAAATACCACCTTTGGCTACATGGATGTGTCATAGTGTCTTTAATCCTGAACAAGAGATAGGAAGGTATCTTCTTAACCAAGGGATATCTTCTTTTATGTGTGCTGTTGGGATGTCATCATTCCCAAATGTGAAAATTTTGGAGAATAGTGCAAGTTCTTTTTTTTTGTCCCCACCCTGACAAATTGCACGATATGTCCACGGACACTGCAGTAGTCTGTGGAGTGCATGTGCCACATCCGGGGCTTTTAAGGCTGGCAGGCATGGAAATGGGACTGTGGAGGCCAGGGGATTGGTCAATAAGTTTTCCTGGGTGTGGTGTGCAAGGAATGACTGTGGCAGAAGGTCTGTTTGCTGAGAGGAGTGCAGTTGGCAATGGCTATTGCTGTGTCTTTCAGGAGGCAGAGTGTCTGGATTTTGGGACACTCTTGGATACATTGGTTGCAGGTGTATGTAAAGCATTTTGGAGTGGCTGCACATTATGGTTTCCATCACCACACACCGTGGGTAATAATATGCAGTGCTCAGATGCCTGAGGGTTTGTAGTGCTATATAAATGCTAAATTATTATTAATAATAATAATAATAATAATAATAATAATAATAATAATTATTATTATTATTATTATTATTATTATTATTATTATGTGGATGTGCAGTGGTTTGGAGTGTGTGGAATGAAGTGGCTGGATTTGGTTCCTCTTTGTGCTACTTTGGTGACACATCACCATCCAGACATTATTATTATTCATTGTGGTGGGAACAGTTTAGGACATGTTACCAGCATCTCACTGCAGTTTGTGATGAAGGAGGCACTTGGGAAAGTTATGGACATTTTTCCAAACTCCTGAGTATTTTTTTTTTGCATTGCGCAGAGACAGACGTGGCTTCGCTCTTCTTTATTTGGTCCGCAAATGGAGAAAGCGAGGCGCAATGTTAACAAGGCTGTTGCGCTGTTTTGAGAGATGTTGGTATGTCATCCTTCCACAATGAAAATATAACGTTTCGTAGCACGAACATTTTTCGCAGAGATGGAGTCCATCTTACTGATGCTGATAATCAGCTTTTTCTGCTAAATTATTCAAAATGCATTGCAGCCCTTTTTGCAAGTATAAGAAGCATTTTTCCAGTAGGTGTTGGTCTGTTCCAGATCCCCAGTGTACTGCAGGTGTAATAGGTTTTACCACAGGTGGTAAACCCTGAAGTGAGTTTTGGTGTTCATAGTAAGTAAGTTGAAAAGTGTGTGATGCATGTGTGTCTAGTGAATCATGCACAATGGAAAATGCTTTTGATTTGGCTGATAGAGCATAGCTCAGCATCGTAGATACGTTGCTGAGGAAAGACAGTGACACTATCAAATTATAAGTGTAACAGGTCCGGTAATTTTTAGTTTAGGAGGCCCAGAGATGAAATACAGACATTAGGATATATTCAGAAGGGAGGATTACCACAGGGAAGGCATCAATGCGTTACCACAATAAATATACCACCATTTAATCACAATAACAAAATGACACAAGATTAGGTGTATCTCCTCCAGACAATATCTCTAACACCACTATCTTACATTTAACACAGACGTAAGATCTTCCCCTGTCCACCTGCCTCTCCATATGTGTGATTGGAGCCCCTTCTGTCATTTCCCTCGACATCTTACTTTCTGGCCTCTCGCAAAAACATTAAAAAAAGGTTTCTTTAGGAACCACCTTTTACAGTTTAAAAACAGAACAAAGAAAAACCTTATAGTCACCATCTACTTTACATTTTTCAGTAAAGTAGTAAGATTCATTAAGGTTCTCCAACATTCCCATTAGCATTTTCTACTATGCTAATAATTTCTACTATGCCATTATGTAAATAATGGACAATTGTATAATGGAGAAAAAGAAAAAAGCCCACAAATCCTTCGCTCTAGTATACAATAAACACCATAATCCATTACCGTTTATAACTATCCAGTCCCCGCATTCACTTGTCTAGCCAATGCCATATTAGAAAACCTAGATTACACATGCACACCATCACATAAAACAGCCCTCCTACTCTTTTTACTGTTATGTTTGTAACACTCCCTCGTTACCTGTTTTAAACCATTCACATATATATCCTCCAATCACTTAAAAAATCTCTACATATAGCCTATCAACATATTAAACTTCCACCCACCAACTGCCATTTAACAATGTTCTACAAACCTTTTACATCTTCATTTCCCATACATATACCAAAAAACAGAACATAGTACCCCTGTAAATGCCCATATGCATTGTGCAGTGACAGAAGTGCATAAATAAAAGGAGCAGTACAGATGGACAAGTGCTCATGGGAGCCCAGGAGTGAAGTGCCAAAGGATTCCAAGATGGGAGGCCACTAGCTAACTGCTGGGACAGAGGAGTCCCATGGGTGGAGTGCATCTTAACCGTAACATACCTTTAGTAGAGTATTTTCTGTCAATTGAATAGGTTTTTATAAGTGAAAATGTTTCATAATGTTACATCACTGTGTATAAGTTATAAACACATGTGTATAGGATCTTTACAAATGCCATATCATATCATATATCATGTCAAATAATTCCTTTTTTAACATATTTGAAAGATCTATAAACCTCCTTTAACAAATATATATTTTTGCAATGAATACTTATGTGAGGCGTTATCAGCAGAGCATACCCCAATAGGCAAATCAGAGTAGACATTTGTCCTTGCTGAAGACCAGACCTTTTTCCCATAGCAGAAAAGTTGTATCACTATTTTTTGTACTTAAGTTTCAACAATTTCAAAAAAGTAAAACACACAACGTTGCTGCAATCCCATACAGCTGCAGCCGCAAGCAGTTTCTTTCCCCATTTAAACCTACAGCTTTGAGCATGCCGCATGCCCACATCTTTGCTGAAATCCTGTTCAGCACTCCGGCTGCAGTCGCAAGCCATTTCTTTTTCTTCCATTTAAACCTACAGCTTTGGCCATGCCACATGCCCCAATAAGTAAATCAGAGCAGGCATTCACCCTTGCCGATGACAAAGCCTGTTGTCCATGCACCACTATTTTTTGTGCAACTGCCCATGGCATACAAATTATATCACTATTTTTTGTACTTGCATTTTCAAACTTTCCCAAAAAAAAAAAAAATTACAGATTTACAAAAGCATCCTTTTATGTCCTTGCTGATGGTCCTCGCGCAGGTCTTTTGTCATTCAGTACAGCACTTCAGGCTGTAGCCGCGAGCAAAATATTTCTTCCCATTTAAACCTAGTATTCAGACATGCTGCATGCCCCAATAATCAAATCAGAGTACACGATTATCAACTAATTGTAGGGCGTTAGAATGGATAGATCACTGCGCTTCATCTATTACTTTAAACAGATTACCCTGCTGCTGATGATGGGGTTCTTTTGTGAAGGTGCACTTCCTTCTTTGAGTGTTATGTTTCGAATAGGAGAGTGAGCCCTGTTCACCTCAGCACTTTGTTATTCAATAAGTAACAGTTGTCATAATGAACCATTCTTGATGCTATGTTTATTGTTAGAACTCAGCTGACAGGTAATTCAAAACTCTAGAGTCTTTCTTAAGGCATATGGATTGTGGTACAGTCATCGCTGTGAGGTTGTGGAAATGAGTCTAGCATCCAGTCCCACAATCTTGTCCCACTATGGTTGCAAATAAGGGTGGCTAA
This sequence comes from Ambystoma mexicanum, assembly GCF_040938575.1. NCBI lineage: Eukaryota > Metazoa > Chordata > Amphibia > Caudata > Ambystomatidae > Ambystoma > Ambystoma mexicanum. The sequence goes on from NC_090924.1 coordinate 981,502,822, forward strand.
TGATTTAAAGGGGTCACCTGGTGGCCAGGTAGGCCCCGGGTTTGGCATGCTTCGTAATTATCTGATGATTAGCATTGTCTGAGAGTCTATGCAGTAATAGTCACAGCGATCTGTTGATGCAATCCTGTGCAGCACTTCGGCCCATTTAAACCTATCCAGATTTATTTTTAAAGTCATCACAAAGCTGGTCCCTGGTGTCCATGCCCATTTTAACCCCATTGCCAGTCTCAAAAAGGTCATAGCCAGTAGCCAGATTGTCCAAGTCAAGGCCTATGGCCATGACCCAGACAATTGGACCACTGCCCATGGCCACAAGCATTGGCTCAGACAATCTGGCCACTGCCCATGGCCACTGGCTATACCTCAGTCACCAATGGTATATCTCTATTTTTTGTACCTACATGAGGACACTTTTCAAAAAATAAGACACAGACACATTTGCAAAACCATATTTTCAAATCGTTTCCAATGCTCCCTGCACAACTTTCCTGCAAATCCATGTTTTATTTTTTGAAAAGTGTCAAAATGTAAGTCGATAAAATAGTCATATGACTTAGCTCCCCATTGACAAATTCCATTAAGACTTTGCAGGAAAAATCAAGGTTGAGTCTATAATCGTTTTAAAATCTTTTTTGCACATTTGTCAAATGGCAACAAAGTTATAACCCATCTAAAAATGTAATCCCTCCCTCTTATTTTGCACCCTCTTCACAAAATCCCACCAAACTTTTGAAAAAGATTCAATTTGGGTCTTAAAACGTTTTGCAAACTTTTATCCAGATTTGTGAAATGGCACCAAATTTATAAGCCTTTCAAATATTTTGGGACCCTGCCTCTAATTGTGTTCCCTCTTGTCAAAACAGCACCAAACCTTGTAGAAACATTCAAGGTTATATCTAGAATTATATCACAACATTTCCAACAGTTTCATTGAGTGGTGCAAAAGTTATATGCCATCCAAAAATTGCTTTTCACCAACCGTGTAAAGGAAAAATGTGTATGGACAGCTTAAATGTTAGCGAACATCACAGAGCTGTCCCCGAACTGTTTGTGGACATCGGAGATGAAAATCCGCCAATTTGTTTGGCTTTTTATGTCCATATCGTATCCCATCCTCATCCCCACTCAACTACCCAGAGATTGTTTTGTTAGTTTGACAAGTGTGTTTTGTGTTTTTTAATATGTATTTCCTTTGATGTTTGCAGACACAGGTCACTGTCCGCGAATACAAGATGGCAGACTATCCCCAAAAATTTGATGTACCTCTAGCTTTTCACCATCCAATCAGCGGACGTGTCTGATGTCCGCGGACATCACGCCACCCTCTCGATCAATTGGAAGCCCATTTGTGGGCCGAATAGGGAAGTGAGTCTGCAGACCGCATGGGCATCATGCCACCATCTGGACCAGTCACAGTCCTGTCTGCGGGTCGAATAGGGAAGTGAGTCCGTGGACCGAACCAAGATATCACACATTTTTTTGGACCTACTTTTTGTTTGTTTAAAAAAGAACTGCTGGAAGAATTTACACCAAATTTACAAAAGCACACTTTCGGGACCAAGCTCCGCTCCTGGTGCAAATTTTGTAAAAATCATTCATGGGGTTTGGGCTGTAGGCGTGACTAAAACATTTCTGCAATTTCATCTATGGGACAAACCACACATTTTGGGACTCCCCCCCTATAAGTTTGGCCCCCTCATCGGTACAAAACGTCACCAAACTTTGCAGAATCATTCTGATGGGACCATGCTCCACTCTGCTATATCTGATACTCTTGATATCCTTGCCCCTGTCATGAGAATCTGCCTGAAGCCCAAAGCCAAATGTAACTCCTGGTATGACTCGGATCTCGTCACCCTTAAACGCAAGTGCAGGGTGGCAGAGAGGAAATGGCGTGCTTCGTGTTTATCCTCTGACAAACTGGCCTGCTGCCTGCTCCAAAGGCAATACCGTCTCTCCGTTCTCATCAAGAAGAGAGCCCTTATCCAAGCCCGCATCCCTGCGGCATCTAACAACTCGGCTGAACTCTTTAAAATCTGCAAGGAGCTTGCCAACCCTGCTGCAGTCTCTACCTCTCCTGTCCCCTCCCAAGCCCTCTGCACGGCACTGGCCTCTCACTTCATCTCTAAAACTCAGGACATCCTGTCCTCACTCTCCTCCTATCACCTCCCTCCCTCTCTTCCCTGCTCTTCCTCTGGCCCTTCTGCAGCCACCCCTCCTCCCTCCTTCTCTGCCTTTCCCCTTTTTTCTGCTGACGAGGTCTCCAGACAAGTCCAATCTATGAAAGTCTCGTCTAAACAGGTTCACCCCTGTTCCTCCAAAACTATCAAGGACCACATCGACTCCCTGGCTCCCGCCCTGGCTGACTTTTGAAACCACTCCTTCACCTCTGGAGTCTTCCCATCCCCCCTCAAGCACTCCCTTGTGCACCCTCTTCTTAAAAAACCCTCTTCCGACCCCTCCTGCCCGGCTAACTCTCGCCCAATCTCCATCACTCCCTTCCTGGGCAAGCTCCTGGAGAAACTGGCCATCTCCCAGCTTAACCTCCATGCTGAATCTGTTGGTAGCCTTCATGACCATCAGTCTGGCTTCAGAGCTGCCAGAAGCACGGAAACTGCTCTCCTGAACATCTGTGAAGACTTGCTCTCCAACCTTGATTCTAACACTCCTTGTGTTCTCATTTTGCTCAATCTCTCTTCTGCCTTTGATACTGTCAAACATGCCATCCTGCTCAACCGTCTCCGTGATAACCTGGGTATCACTGGTCAGGCTCTGGCATGGCTGACTTCTTTCCTTTCCAATAGACCCTCCCAGGTCCAACTTGGGTCCTTCCTCTCTGACGTCTTCTCCACCTGTGGTGTTCCCCAGGGATCTAATCTCTCTCCCTGGCTTTTCAACCAGTACCTGTCACTCCTTGCCCACTGCATCGCCGCCCTCTGCCCCAACTTTCAGTGCTATGCGGACGATACCCAGCTCATTTTCAGGCTACCTTCGGCCTCCTCCTCTCCTTCCCTCATCTCTGACTGTCTGTCTGCTATCCAGGAATGGTGTGCCGCCAATGACCTCTGCCTTAATGCCAGTAAGACTGAGATTCAACTCATTGGCAAACCCACTCCCTCCTTCCCTGCAGCTCTCTGGCCGGCCTCTCTTGGCCCTCTTCCTGCTCCTACCTGCAAGGCTAAAAACCTCTGGGTCATCTTCAACTCTACACTCTCCTTCTCTCCTCACATATCTGATGTCTCTAAGAAGTCACACTACCAGCTGCACCTCCTCAGAGGTATTCTTCCCTTCCTCTCCTTCCCCCAGAAGCTCACTGTCTTCCGAGCCCTGGTTCTCTTGAAGCTGGACTACTTTAACAGCCTCTATCTTAATCTGCCTGCCTCCACTCTCCGCCCTCTGCAACTCACCCAGAACAGAACTGCGAGACTTGTCCTTGGCCTCAAACCCAGGTACCATATCTCTCCAGGACTGAAATCTCTACACTGGCTCCCAGTGGCTGCGAGGATTAAGTTCAAAACCCTCTGCATTATCCACAAGGCCTTCTGGGGCCAAAATACCTTCAACTCTCTCTCCCTGAATATATCTTCCTTCCCGAGCCCTTCGCTCATCCGTCTCCAACTCCCTCAGGGTCAGCTGCTTCTCAAAGCAACGAGCTGGGGGTAGATCTCTCTCCGCGGCAGGGGCCTCCCCCTGGAACAGCCTTCCTGCCTCCCTGAAACTTGAGGAGAACCATCTCCGGTTCCGGAAGCACCTCAAAACCTTCCTCTTTGCTTCTGCTTTCTCTGTCCCTCTCCCCAGCTAAATTCTACACTGAAATTGCACTGAATCTGCAACTGGGCCACTCTCACCGACCTCGGGCCCAGCCACCCTCCACTTGCACTGCCTCCCCTGCACTGCGGGACTGTCTCTGTATCCCTACAGCCCCCCCCTTCCCAGCACTTGCCTGCACTTACCTTGCACTTGCCACCAGCTGGCCCTATTTATTTATTTATTTATTTTTATTCTACTTACTTGTACTGCACTTCCCCCTCCCCTTCCCCTTGCACTTTTCCCTTCCCCTACCCCTCCACTTGCGCGGTCTGAATGATACCTGGCCTAGTAGGATCATTGTCTGTCTTCCCCTTGTTCCCCCCCCTGCCTCGTCGCGCCTTGAAACACTTGTGTATAGGCGCGTTACAAATGCCATATCATATCATATCATATCATATCATATCATATCATATCATATCATATACATATTTTGCAAAGTTTTGTGAGGATTCGTTGGGGGTGGGGCAAAGTTATAAGCCACCCCAAAAGTGCTCTTTCTATATGTTGAGCAACGTAACCATAACTACAGCCCACTAACGCTATATTACAGGGCCTGCGGTAGCAACCCTGTAGTTATTGTTAAGGTGCTCAACCCATAGGAAGAGCACTTTTTGGGTGGCTTATAACTTTGTCCCCCCAGACTAATCCTCAACAAACTTTGCAAAGAACATACCATCTCGGACTGAGTTTGGTGAGATGTTGTCAAGGGGATGCAAAGTTATAGGGGGTTCCAAAATGTGTGGTTTCCTCATTGACGCAATGGCAACACATTTTGCTCACCCCTGCAGCCCAAAGAGCTGGATGGATTTTCACCAAATTCGCACCAGGAGTAAATTTGGTGTAAATCCATCCAGTTGTTTTTTTAAAATGTCCAAAAGGTTGGTAAAAAAAATGTTGTGATATCTGGGTTCGGTTTTGCGGACTCACTTCCATATTCGGTCCCCGAACACCCCATGGGCCAATCAGGAGGCAACGTGATGTCTGCGCAAAGCAGATATGCCCACTTATTGGATGGTGAAAAGCGTGAGGTGCATAATATTTTTGGAAACGACTGCCATGTTGGATTCCTGGACACTGCCCGGTGTCCGCAAGTAGCACGGCGGGAAAAAAGTTTGGAAAACACATTTTGGGTTATTTGTTGGCCAAAAGAGGGCCTGGAAAGGGTGGGGGAGTGGTATAAAAATGACATTGAGCAGTTTTTATAGGTGAAAAAAGGGATTGTAGATGCCGCCGAGTCCACAGTTTATTTTGGTGTCAGAGCGAGTTTTGTTATTTAAAGGTGTATTGTATGTACTTGTTATATGGTTTAAGTATATTGTTGTGGTTTTGGCCAGGGGCCAGATTCTTGGGACCTTGGGCATAGGCCATGGCCATCGGTCCACTGGCTACAGCCCTTATAATATGTGATACATATATAATAGAAAGTATGTGATATTTATGATTGTAGTACAATTGAGGATAGTGCTAATGGACTATGTATTTGTTTACACTTGGTACAGTTACTTAGTGGTATACAGTAGTAAAGCTGGAATCTCTAGTTCATTTTCTGTGAAAAAAACAGTAAAATTTGTTAAGCAGGATATTTGAAAAGCTTTAATTGCATACAATTTTACATATACATTTACTTTTAATTGACCCTCATAAAAAGTAATTTCTATGTACTATGTTTGGTACAAAATTAGCGTGTGCTACACTGTTGTTGCATTGACTTGAATCTTCATTGGGTCATTGGGAGAAAAAAAATCCATAGAGGATTAAAAGAAAGCCAACTACAATTATGTCAGTGTAGGTGTGATAGTATATTTGATTGAAGTGTTTTGTTATTAAGGGAATGTTTAAAGTAGTTAAATACCTGTTGGTGTATTCTAAATACAATACACTTTAGAAGAGGTTTTGAAGTAACAAGAATTCTCATGGCGTATTTCAAGTGTACTGCAATGAAGGGTATTTTCTAAGTAGTTAGATACCTGTTGGCGTATTCTAACTATCTTGACTTTTAAAAGTACTATTGTAGTATTATGGATGTAGGTCAATACCTGTTAGTGCATTCTAACTGTTTATTGTGCTACAATTTAGTGAGTATGTGATGCTGGAAATGCCTTATGGAGCGAAAGGACATCCTGCCCTTGTCCTACCACTTTTCTGTGTGTGTTTTCTCTATGTTTTCTGCCATTGTGGTCCTGCCTGGACCACTAGGCAGTGCAGCTCTTAATTCTTATCTTTTGGGTGAACATCACCAATGGGATACTCTTATGGCATACATGGTTGGGGGTACACCTCTGTACCCCTTATATGTGTTTTTGTGCACCTTTATGTTGCCCACAGAGCAGGGTATGGGTTGGTGACAGCTACATTCTGACTTAGCAGTGGCTCTGAGTGTCCTCCATTTTTGAGACACCCTGGCCCTGCCATAGGAAACAGTGGACTCCTGTTAGGAGGCAAGATGGCCCCTGCGGCCTCTTAGTTTCTATTGCCTTTTACCTTGTTTCCCAAAGTCCTGGGAAGCCCTGAATCTGTCCCTTCCTTTTGAATGGCTGTTGGGTGGAAACACCATATATGGCTCTGGGGCTGCCTCCTGTCAGACTGATAGGTGCCTTCCCAGGTGTTGTGTGTTGATGGTAGACCCTAGGGGTGGGAACTGTGTGAATGGAGTCTGAAGTGAACCCACATTCTCTGCTGTGGGTGTCTGGTTTCTGTGCAGGTGACACAATTAATGAGATAGCCCTGTCTGAAACTGACATGAATTCAATGTAGTGTGCTAAAAGGCTGGGTACTTGCCCCATTCCATATTCCATTGTTATCGTTGTCTTGGTGGAGTGAATGGCCTGAATGCCTGTGAGCTTGATTGGCTGCCTGCCTGCATGAATGCCCTACTGTGTGATTGGCTGACTGTGCCTGGTTTACACAGAGTGAATGAGGGACAGATGTGTATATCTGAGAACCTCTCACTTACCAATTTGTCAGTAGCTGAAGTCGAACCTTAGCAAGAAGAAAGTGTTCCTTGAAGCCCAGCTGGAAGAGAAGTCTGCTGCTGCATTTCATCAATCCGAAAGATGTCCTGTCTTCCAAGGACTGAACCAGAGAGGACCTGCAAAGGAGACTTCTCCCTGAGCTACGAGGGATCATCATGCAAAACTGCTAGTCTTCATCAAAGCATCCTGGAAGCCAGTGTTGTGTGAATGGCATTCAGAGAAGTTGTAAGAATATATATAGCATTTTACCAAAATGTTATGGCATACTTTTATTGCAAAGTGCAGTGGCATTTGATTGCCAGTAGTAATGTGGCACATACATATGTAAGATCATTTTGTCTTGTTGGGGTAAATTTGGGGTTTGGTAGCATTTTCTTACCGTCGAAATATGAGGTGTAGTTTAGTGGTAAATTAGCCTTGCATTTAGATTGGGTTTGGCCTCATATTATTTTAGTGACCATACCTTGTTAGCTTATATTGGGTAACTTAGTGATATATTGTTTTGAGGTATTTAGTGATGAGCATGGTTTTCTTCCTTACATTATAACCCCATCATAAAACAAAACCTTCCTTTCTATTAGAGTACCTCCCAGCGGTCTATAGAGAGCCTTGGACCTATGCACATGATAGAAACCCAACAATTTTATTTAGAGTGCCACTTATAGGTTGTGGCCGGTATCACTGGCTAATCTACATTCAGTAATCTATGCCCATAGGTATCGCTGGCTCATGGACGTCCAGCAATCTATATATTATATAGGATTCCTTCCAATCAGCATGCAAGGAAGGCACACACTCACACAGAAACCTTTTCTTTGTCAATGAATATCATTAGCTCCTTCTGGGTTTTTATTTTACCTGCAATAGTAAATTGATACATGCACTACTGAAGAGAAATGAACCTCCCCTGTACTGTATACTTTACATGTATATAACTAAGTCCACAAATGCAAAAATGACACCAAAACCCATTTGTTTTATATACTCTCATTATATTGGATACAAATATAATTCACAATCATTAATTCTTACCAATAACATATTGCATCGTCATATGGAATACAACCAGAAAACAAAATAGAACAAGCAGATTTTTTTAGAAGCATGTGTTAATATTTCCACATTCTGAACATGGCAAAAAAATAAACATGCAGTGACTTTCCTGCCTTTCTACACTATAACTTGTAGTCAAACATGCACCATTCAAAAGATCCTCACTTGGCACAAATATATCTCACCGAGATTAGAGTTTCTTTGAAGCTCCAAGCATGGCCTTGCTATTTCCGCAAATGCGGGTCCAGTATCAACATGAACACTTCTGTAATTATTGTGTGTGTGGGGAGCACCAGCGAGAAATTCTCTAGCCAGCGCTCTGTGACCCCTTGGACTTCTGTCTTCACAGCCCAGTCTCCACAAACAAACTCCCCTTCTCCTCTCTTGTCATCAAGAGAGCTCTCCTCCAGCCCCTCTTTACGTAGTTCATGTGCCGACACTTTCCTCCAATCATGTTAAAAGGATTTTTTCGGTACTACCCTTCATTTGTAGAACAAAGAAATCCTTGCTCTCTGAGCAACTGTTTCAATTTAATTTCTAGCTGTGCATACTTTCCCTCTGCTCTCCACAAGTTAACACAGAAGAAAAATAAGAAAAGATAATGCCAGTGTGCATTTAAACTGCATTACAGCAGTGTAACCAAAATATGTATTTTCACCTCATTTTGCACATGAGACTACATTATACTGTTAAGGAAGTTAGAATTAGTGTTTAGTAATGCTAATTCAATCAGTCAGTTATATGATTAATGTAGTCTCATATATAAGGCATCACAGAGAAAAACATTTGTTGCACTTCATTCTCTTCAGTTTCACATTGGGCTTTGCTGTGTTATGAATTTTGTACCTTGTATGCCACCAACAACATATTCACATGTTATGGTGGCAACACAAAAACATATGTATATGCCGCATTACTACTGGCAATCAAATGTCACTGCACTTTGCAATAAAAGTATGCCATAACATTTTGGTAAAACACAATATATATATTCTTACATGTTCCCTCCTTTTCCGACAATTATGGCTACCCAAATCCACAATTGGAGGAAACCCAATAGTGCTTCTCTTTTTTTTAGAATGTATGTGGATTGGGATATCTTTCATTCCCTATTGTTGCCAATATCATAAGCAACATCTTCATTTTTATGGACAAAATGATTAACCATCCTCCCATCACTAACACTACTACGGTTTAACCCACCATAGTGCATTCCACCCAAGTTCCCCAATTAAACGCTTCCACCTCCATTACGCCCAGGTTACTAACTGTAATGTTGTTCTTTCTCAGATTCATCTTAATAGTATGTTTTTCTTTATGATTCAATAAAAATCCTAAATCCAGGTCTATTGGAAATGTATCCCTTTGAAAAAATTCAATATTTTCCACTTGGCATTCCCAAATATCATTTGTAATATGGACTGATGTTAGACCCCCAATCGAAACAACTGTATCCTTTGGAACCTGCAAGTAAAATACATTGGGCCTCATTCCGAGATTGGAGGTAGCCATGGCGCTATTTGCGCCATGGCTGCCTCCAATACTGGGTCCAGCACCGGTCTGGTTCAATGGGGACTTACCGGTGCATTCCGACTCTGGAGGGACCGGTAAGTCCTCATTGAATCAACCATTCCCCATTCCCATTTGAGCCTGATAGGGCTCAATGGGAATGGGGAAGGCACTAATTATGGGCCTGCTAATAGCTAATAGCAGGCCCGTAATAGCTAATAGCAGGCCCATAATTAGCACCCTGGTCCCCTAACGGGACCTCGGAATTGGGCGGTAAGGGATTACCGGATCCAGTCTCCCTACCGGTGCCCGGTATCCCTTACCGCCCACTTGTAATGACCCCCATTATATTTCAATTGCTTGACAACAAATGTTCCATGATTTAGATGCGTAACTGTCATATTATTCATGAAGGTGCTGACCAACCATCTATTTTTGACCATTTTGGCTTGTGCTAACTTCTCACCACCCAAATTGCTAATGACCATTTCACATCCTCCTGATACACCTGGATCAGGTTTTAAAACTCAAATAGCATCTGTAGCATCAGGAACAAATGCTTTACCTGGACACGTGTAATTTTGTTCTTTAAACTTTATACATGTTTCCAGGTTCGGAATCAAATAAACCTCAGGCTCCCATGACTGAAATACCACCACCTCAAGAGTTTTCATTTTTATATATTTCCCTTCTTGCCAAAATCCCATGTTATGTACCCACTTAGTTTGATAAATAAGTTCAGGAGCTATATAGGGGATACACACAAAAAATCCAATTTCCATTCTTTCCAAATTCACATATAATGTCATTGCATTGCCCATGTCAAATACAACCTTTACCTGTATTGTATCAATTTCCCTTTTAGATATTCTTTCCATCATTTGATGAACAATATTTTGTGAAACAAAATATTACGGTATATGTCCTTGAATTAATTGGGAAATCGCAGTTTGGACCCCCCTCATGTAATTTGTCAACAATCTATCAAAAGGAGTTATTACATTCATAATCTCATTACATATTTGGTCATGCTTGATTATTAGTTTAGTACTATGTTGTATAATTTCAGCCTGTTCATTTAGTAATACCGCAGTTTCATTAACAAATTTCATTTGTTCATCCAATTCACCCCTAATTCCATCCAATGTCTTTTGAATCATTTCTAGATCATAGTTCAATTGTTGTGCTTTGGCACTCAATGTCCCTACTGTAATGGCATTAGCTGTTGACATCGTAGTACCTATTACAGCTCCAATAATAGACATTACCAAGGAGACCACAAGCATTACTGCCCCTCTCTTTCCCCTCCTTTTCTTTATATCCGCTGAATTCACAAATGTCCTTTCTAATTGCATTAACATATCTCTTATTGCCTGCTTGGCGTCCTCTTTTCTTAATTCTAGCCACTTGTTAATTCATTCTCTGACACTAATTTGTCATTTGAGTGGCTTTTTATTATATGTAAGCATGCCTTTTGCTTTCCAGCCGGGCAAATATTCCACAAAGCTATTCCGTACATAATCAGAATCAGTCACCAGCACGATTTCACTGAATTTATTATCAACTGCAGTAGTAGTTGCTTTATAAATGGCTGCCAATTCCGCTACCTGACTACTCCTAGCTCCAATTCCCATCCCTATACTAGGAATCCCTTCACATTTCAACCAGACATTTCCTAGTCCTGATACCAACTGTTTATTACTGTCATTTTCAATGTGAAAAGCACTATCATCAACATACACAGTTGGTAAATTCTTGCATGTCTTTTCATCAAAAGCTTTGTGTGGTGATTGTTCAAACTCCTGCAAACTATATTCCATCTCTACTTCATCTGATACACATTCAGCTGCACAGTCATGTAAATCCGCTAAACCTTGAGCAACTGGGCTCTTTTTATTTTGCAAAACAAGGGGGGGGTCTGGGAATCTCTCTACCAGCACGAACACAGCCCAATGACCTGTTCTTGGGTGAGTAACCCCTGCAAGAGACTCTACCAAGTCTTTAGCTCACTGTCCCTTTCACAGAGAAGAAATTTCCCTGCATATCAGTCTTTGTCCTGCCCAGGGGCAGCCCAGCACCGAAATACCAGGCAATTCTCCTCTGAACAAGAGTACCAACAGCAGCCCCATACATGTGTTTCAGCCTTGTTGGGCATCATCAGTCAGGTGAAGCTGCGCCTCTCTAAGAACAGTGAGCAAGGGATCCACGTCTGGATTGCCCCTTTAACTTAGGGTGAGACCCAAATTTAATTTATGGAAAACAAGGAGGGTCTGGGAATCTCTCTACCAGCCCAAACACAGCCCAATGACCTGTTCTTGGGTGAGTAATCCCTGGGAGAGACTCTACCAAATCTTCAGCTCACTGTCACATTTACAGAGAAGAAATTTCCCTGCATATCAGTCTTTGTCCTGCGCAGGGGCAGTCCAGCACCGAAATACCAGGCAATTCTCCTCTGAACAAGAGTACCAACAGCAACCCTATACACATGTTTCAACCTTGTTGGGCATCAACAGTGAGGTGAAGCTGCGTCTCTCTAAAAACAGTGAGCAAGGGGTCCACGTCTGTATTGCCCTTTTAAATTAGGGTGAGACCCAAGTTAATTTATGAAAATCAAGGGGGGGGGTCTGGGAATCTCTCTACCAGCACAAACACAGCCCAATGACTTGTTCTTGGGTGAGTAACCCCTGGGAGAGACTCTACCAAGTCTTTAGCTCACTGTCCCTTTCACAGAGAAGAAATGTACCTGCATATCAGTCTTTGTCCTCCCCAGGGGCAGTCCAGCACTGAAATACCAGGCAATTCTCCTCTGAACAAGTGTACCAACAGCAACCCCATACACGTGTTTCAGCCTTGTTGGGCATCATCAGTGAGATGACGCTGCGCTTCTCTAAGAACAGTGCGCATGGGGTCCACGTCTGGATTGCCCTTTTAACTTTGGGTGAGACCCAAAGTTAACTTATGCAAAACACCGGGGGGTCTGGGACTCTCTCTACCAGCACGAACACAGCCCAATGATCTTTTTATTTTGGCCATGCAATCCCAATGTCCATGAAGTAATTCTGGACTGTGCTATATTGCCTGACCTAATCCTTTTACTCTGTAAAAACTGCAATGGTTGATGATTTGTCTCAATGATTACCTTTTCTCCTTGTACAATGGGGTGCAAATGCTGCAACGCCCACACAGTGGTCAAAAGGGCCTTTTCACATTCACTGAATTTAATTTCAACTTGAGAAAGTGCCATACTTGCATAAGCAATGGTTTTGTAGTTAACATCATGTTTTTGAGATAATACTGCTGAAATACAATGTTCAGTGAATCCTATTTCTATAAAGAAATCCTTGTATTTCTATTGGATACGCTAAACACGGTGACTTTATGAGACATTCCTTTAATTTAGCAACTGCCTTAGATTGCTCCTTTTTCCATTTCCAGGGTGTATTCAGCTTCAACAGTTTAGTTAATGGTTGAGTAATTTCAGCATAATTTTCAATAAATGACCTGTTATATCCCGTCATTCCTAATAAACTTTTAAACTTTTCACATTTCTAGGATCTTTCAATTTCTGTATGGCCTCCACCTTTTTCTTTTGTGGATTTAGTCCATGTTCAGTTACTTCATGGCCTAGGAAATTCACCTTTTTCTTGCACCATTGTGCTTTCTGTAAAGATACTTTGGCACAAACCTTTTGCAATTGGCAAAGTACATGTCTAAATTCATCAAAATGGCCTTTTATATTTTCATTTTTTAGCAGGACATCATCCACATAAACTATAGTTCCTCTTTCTACTGCATCAGGCATAGCCTTTCTCAAAAATATGCCAAATTCACTCCCACTGTTGACGTACCCGAATGGTGTTCTAGCTCATGCGTATTGCGTTTTATCAAATGAAAATGAAAACAAATTCTGAATGTCCTCTGCCAGTGGCACACACCAATATCCAGATGTGAGATCTAGTGTAGTAAACACCTTTGAGCCATGCACCTGAGCAAGTCCTTGATCAATGAATGGCAGTGGCCATCTGGACACTGGCACTCTTTTATTTAACTCTCTCAAGTCTGCACACAGGTGCAATTGACCATTTGGCTTTAACACACCCAAAATAGGAGTGTTGGAGGTGCTATGAATGGGCCTGATAATTCCCAGAGACTTCAAGTTTTTAATGATCTCTGCCAATGACTCTAAACATGCTAGAGGTAACTGATACTGGCGCACAAATACTAGACTTCTACCACACCCCTCCGGTAATGTGGCAACATGTAAATTAGTATCATATGCCTCTTTAGCAAAAACATCTTTAAATTCCATAAATATTTTCCTCAATTCATTTTTATCCTCATCGCTATCACATGCATCTGCTAACAAAATCTGCTCCTCTACCATTTGTGAAAATTCTGGGAAATCCTCCAGTGGAGGAATCTCTGTGCTTTCTTCCAAGTGTGTGGCTGTGTCTCTCTGTAAAGCTGCCACTTTTAAATATTTTGGAATATTAGCCTCCACTTAAATGTGCTGATTTTCTATTTCATTTTCATTTAAGTCAAATACTATACAATTTTCTTGGTGACAGCATTCTGTTTCATTTGAATCATAAGGGTACACAGATTGAATTTTAAAGATCCCTTTGTGTTGAGAATCCAGATATTCTGGCAACACACCCTGTGCATCTACATATCTCTCAGGAATATTTCCAATCACCATATTATTGAAATCTGCGGTGTAATGCGATTTTTGTATGGTCATTCCTAATGAAGAATTCTCTTCTAAATGCATATCGTGACACACTTTATTGTTCACCATAATTTTGGCAGATCCTTCTCTAACATTTATCAATGGGGTGTATTCATTATCCAGGCCCTGCTGTTTCATAGATTCATTCAGGCACACAAATGCATCAGAATCTTTCATTTGCTGTCCATCCTTGCACTTTAGTGTTATAGCAACATGCTTGGTGAATGCAGGAATAGTAATATCCTTCTTCACCTGTAATTCAATCGCATATGGGACCAGTTGTGCGCAATGATAAGCCTTTCTCTTGTATTCAAATTCGGGCACAGGCCCACCTAGCCGGGACCATATTTTTTGGTTAAGGAAATCTAACACCATACAGAATGATATAATTGCCCATGTAAAAATCATTTTGTGTTCCACCCACTAGCCACAAATTGTGGTAGATGGTTTTCTGTCCAATATTAATCTTTAGCGGCATCTTCCTGCAATTTTGTTTGCAAAATCTGGGTTGTCCAAACCAGAGACATATTGGATTTTAATTCTACATTTTGGGATCTCCTCCCTTTCCATTATTCTCTGCAGTAATTTCTCATTAATTAAGCTCCTTTCCTGTTCAAGCGCCAAAGTAGCTTTTATCACTCTAGAATGGTCATTTGTAGCAATGTAAATCCGTGGCTGCTCATCTTCCATGTGTATTTCAGCAAGGGTGGTAAAGTGTTTTTCTGTGTCTGTTTTAGGAATAGTAGTCTGTTTGCATTTCTTCTCTTTTAAATAAAAACGCAATGTGTGTTCATCTATTTCAGTTTGCCATTTCTTCCTGGGATCCAAATAAATCTGCACAGATTGTTTTTCTTTTTCATTTTGCATTTTATCCTGACACATCAAAATGACAATGACACTAGGCACACAATTATTCTGTAGGTATACCTCCACTGCATCATTCGTTTTAGCAAAAGTGTGACATTCATTTATACTTTTGTTTCTGGATTTTATTTTCTTAGGTCTTAATGGTTTTTTGGTTAAAGACCACAGTACCCCATTTACCCCATCTATGAGAGGAGACAATCTTTTCAGGCAATCTGTTCCCATTAGAAATGGAATTTCACAAATAGATGTGATCAGCACTTCCTGTTTCATTCTGTGTTTTCCTATCTTTATGTCAACCTCAGTGACACCCACAATAGGCACCTCCTCACCGTTAAAGTTATGCACTGGGCCTTCACTTTGACTCACTGTGATCTGGTTCTGTGGAGATCTCCCTTCATTGATACTTTTTACAAACTCTTTGGACATAATTGTGGCCTGTGCGCCTGTGTCAATCATTGCAAACGTATTGCATTTCTCTTCCACAGTAATGGGAGAATAGTATCTGTCTTCAACTTCCTCTAACATACACAAAAAATGTAAAGTCTTACTGATTTCAGGACTCACCTTCTCAGGCCCTTCTCACTCTTGGCTAAACACATTGTTAAATGAAAGGACATCTGTCCCTCCTTTTTCTCCATTTTCATTTGAGAAACCTTACTCATTTCTCCATATTCAGGTGTCCTTTGGAGTGTGGCCACTGTTCGCCCTTCCATCCAGGGATCATCATAGTTCACACTACAATTCTCCAGCTGAATATGTTTAGAGACATTACTTCATAATTTGTAATTTTCTAATTCAGGGCATTTGTGGTTATTTGGCATGGTACCATTCTTTTTAACTTCCTAATCTGTGACTCAAAGAACTCTTCAGGTGACTGATCTGTACCCTCCTCTTGAGTACTTATTTTTCCTGCCTGTATTTTGTTATTGTTTTGATTGTCTAGGGAGAGCGTTCTAACATCCTCACTTACTCCCTGTTCAATTGTATTCCCCATGCATGAGCTGTCTTTCTTAAATCTGTCCCTTTGTTCTCTTGGAATTTCATGTTTCCCTTTTTCATTTGTGCAAATCCCCAACATTTGATTTAACTCTGGGTTAAATCGAACTTAATTTTTAGATGTATTTGCAATTTCTGTCACATGTTCATTTTCAGATATTTTTGTTTTTAAATCATTAAGCATCTCAGAGTCATTATGCAAAACCAGACCAGGGCAATCTGTCTTTTTATCACTATAGGTATCATTCTTTAGTCACTTATCATCCGAAACCACCCAGTTATTACTATGGCCTTCTGCCCCCTCCTTTGATGACTGTTTTTGTGCCATGCAGAGCTTTCCTATTTGTTCAGCCAACATTTTCACTTGGGCCTCGAGACACTGGAATCTTTGCCTCTCTCTAGAATCTTCTCTCTGTGGCATAGGTCGATATTGGTTGTTTTCCCCCTGATTGAATCTATTCTGATATCTCTCAGGAGAATTATTTCTATTGGGGTTGTTTCTGAATTCTTGATTCATGTGGGGCAGGGAGCGGGGTGTACCTGTCCTTTGGTTATAGTCCCCTGGTGGCGGTGATTCATTGTATTGAGGTGGGGCATAATTCATACTTTGCCTCATGTCCTGTCTCTCATTTTGTGAGTATTGTCCCCTATGCTGATTTCCATTTTCAGTAAATCGATCCATATACCGGGGTCGGTCTTGATTACCATATATCATGGTATTAGGGTCAAATCAGCTTTGTGTCCCCAATGTCTGGTAGGGACCACTATTTCTTTGATCCTGACTATGTCTCTGATTATTATTCATACCTGACATGTCAGGCCGATATCCTGCCCGGGGCCTGTCTCCTAAATTCCTAGGGCTCCAAAGGAGGTAGAACAACCAGTAGTGCATTGGAGTTATGATACACCAGATCAAGATCTGATTAAGGCACAAAAAGATGATCCAATATTGGGGATCTATTATAATCATTTGATGAATCACAAACAAAATCCTTTAACTGAGAATTATTGTACAGGAAAAGAGGAGTTGAGGGTTTTATTAAAGAATAAAAAACAAATTAGACTACAGGATGGACTCATGATCAGGGAATCCATAACAGGACAAATACAGTGGGTGGTGTCCCTTTCATTCAGAGGGCTAATGCTACACCATGAACATGATGCAATAACTGCAGGACATAGAGGTTCACAAAAGATTTTAGAGATACTGAACGATTATGCTTACTGGCCACATATGTCCTAAAATGTGGAGTTATATACTAGGGCGTGCCTAGTGTGTGCCCAATTTAAACCTGCTTCACCAATGCATAGAGCTCCACTGATGAAAAGAGGCTTAACCCTTCCATGGTCAGATTTGCAAATAGACTATGTAGGGCATGCTGGCAACACAGAAACATATGTATGTGTCACATTACTACTGGCAATCAAATGCCACTGCACTTTGCAATAAAAGTATGCTAACATTTTGGTAAAATGCTATATATATTCTTACAAGGGGTCTTTGAAGTCCAGAGGAGGAGTGCCAGACATCTCGAGCCAGAGAAGCCCATTGGTATCGCCTTGGATCCGGAGTGTGTTACGTGATCGCGCCAAGCCGTTGCTGTCTACCGCCCAGAAGAAAGGGTATCCTGGCATAGTACTGCTCATCACCCAGAACTTTGAAAGTGCCAAACTGCCTAAGAACATTTGAAAGGACATCCTTGCAGTCACCACTGAGCACTATTTCCCACTGGAGAGAGCCCAGAGTCATTGGCTGCTGTGCAAGGTCCGCCAGTGGGTTTCCCACCACCAGAAGCTATTGAAGTCATCACGAGGGTCCAGACTTGGTGAGGGTCTGAGGTCCACTCCAGTGGTTGAGTCCAGGTCACCAGAAGGCGTCCAAAGGTCCATGCTGTGAATGCAGCACCAGAGAACCAAAAGTAAAAAAAAAACAGGCTATTCTGAGACCTGACTCTAAAAGTGACCTATGCACCCTCTGCCGCCGAAAGTCATCAAAGGGTACCAGGGGTCTTATCTTCATCCACCCAGCCTTGAAGGAGACCACAGCAAATTTCTTCTTCGCAATGTATTTGCAGTTTGACCTGAAGGATTGTTTGAAAAGCATAATGGATCTGTTTCCTTCTGCAAAGATGCCTTTTCCTGAAATGAATCAAAGGCAAACATGGAGATGTGCCAACATTTTCAGACCACAAATGGAAGAATCGAGATGGCTTGTAAATATAGCTGTTTCTGCTTTTTTATATGCTACATGAATGTCATCTTTTGAGAACAACAATATAAGGTCTGATGGTGTGAATCTTTTTCGTGAAGATGGAGTTCATTTCACAGATGTCGGAAATGCCATTATTCTTTACAAAGTTAGAATGCATTGAAACAGTTCCTGTAAGAAAATTTGAAGGAGGGAAGATGTAGAGTGTACAAAAAGAAGAAGAAAAGGAAAAAAGTGTTTGTTAACAAATCCCCAAAAAACAAAGGTTCTTTTCAGTTCCACCACTAAAGAATAAATAACCAAAATTGTGTTTAAACCCCCCCCCCCACCTTTGATTGGCCGTGGTGACCATGGGCTACCGTACTGTTCATGGATGGACTATATAGGCGGCAAAGGGTCCTGTGAGTTTTTTTTTCAATTCTACTTTTTAATTGTGAAAGATGGCTCCTAAAGGAACCGTTTTATTGTGTTTTTATGATTTACTATCTTTTGGGGCTTTTAAAAACTTTTTTTTCCAGGAGAGGGAAGGTAAGGTGTGGAGGGAAGGGAGAGAAGGGGCACCAAGCATAGAGATGGATGGGCAGGTGGATAGACAAAGATGTTGTGCGGGCCGTAAATCTAAGGTGGGGCAGTGTTTCTCGTGCTCCTTGACTGCGATCTCAAAAGCACTGCGAAATTGCTCTCCCCTACAGATAGGTACTTCGCAGTACGAACATAGGACTATGACCCTCACAAGGTAAGGGTCAACAGCATTCTGCATGGCCTGCAAGGAGGGCGGTGGGATCCTCTTTCCCAAGGGAGTATCCTTTGTGGTCACAGGAGTAGTTTAGGAAGATGATGCAGAGGCCCGCAGTCTGCTTCTCCATGAAAAAGGTACCACTTTTTTCAGAGCACCAGAGTGGTTGGGTCTGGTGTGGTGGAGCATGGAGGTATTCCCATAGGACTACAGCCCCGGTTTTCTTCAGAACGATCCTGCACTGAGTGCATCAAACCTTGGCTGCTTGAACCTGTGTGACATCTCCAACAATGGCAAAAAATCACCACACCCAGGACTCACTAAAGGTGCTGGAGAGAGGCACTTCCTCTATCTCATCTTCCTCCACATCCTCTTCTGCATTCTCATGCATGTTCCTCTTCCCAGGCCCTCCAGATGGTGATGGTGGTGGTAGTGGGTGTGACTGGGGAGGAGGTGTGGCCATGACTGATGCCACATGATGATGTCCTGGGACGTCTGCGGTGCTGACGGCTGTCCGTGGACACCCATCCAGTGGGATACGCAGTGTGCATGTGCGTGAGTGTCCATAGAACAGACGTGCTGTCCGCTGACTAATTAAACGTGCTTTATGTCAAAATGGACACTCCGGACAGTCGCATAGTCCACAGACTATTAATTGGGATTTAAAAAAAAAAGGAAAAATCACACAACAATGTACAACACATTTATAGTATAAAAAATACATTTATTTATGAAAGGGATGGGGTGCGGGGATGGGAAACATGAAAGGGAGCATTACGAATTTCTGTACAATAATGATAGGGGAGGAAGGGAGTGAGGTTTCATCAAAGCACTTTTCATTTACATTTTGGGAATTTGATTGGGATGATTGCTGGGGACAAATGAAACAGGTGCAAGAAGGATAGTGATAGTGAACATTTGTAATCACATGGTTTTTGACATAATGGAAAATTCCTTAAATTCATTAATTAGTTCATCCAATTTTGCAGACAAGTTTTTGAATTCATTATGTACAGTTCAGGATATGGCTTCTCTTTGTGGTTCTTGGCATTGCGTATAATTAGTTTGGGATGTGATTTCTTCATGAAAACTATGTACTGTAAGAAAAAAGAAATTATGATTTCAGTGTGGTCTGTACAAATTACATTATTTGTTTATTTATTTTTATTTTTTTAATTAATATACGCAAAGCCAAAACTTGGCTTTGGCTATACAAACATAGATAAACACACATACATTCCTCAAATATAATTATAGATATACAAACAAATTCGTTGATACTAAAAATACATAAATCTTAAAACAATAACATCTTTAATTGTCCTAGAATTCCAATAATATGTTGTGACACAGAACATAAAATTAGTATCATTCCCATCCATATATTTATTCCACATATCAGCCATAACAGTCAGGCTACTATCTTCTTTAGATGTGAACTAAAATAAGAGAGCCTAATCTGGGCAAGGCTTACCCAGTGCACTAGAATGTGTTCAAGTGTTTAATATTGGAATAGCCACAGAGTCGACACTGTCGCCTACTCCTGGAGATCCCCCTTCATGCATCTCTAATTTCTAAGACCTCACTGATATTGAACTTTAGAAGCAGGTATTATCGGACAATACCACTAACAGGGTAGGCCAGTATATAAGAGGGTTTAATTACATGCTGCATTCTGTATTGAACATAGGGCCCACTATCGCATTTAGTGGCCAGCTAAATACGGTCAGTCTCTAAGCTGTAGTCCAAAATGTTCCTTTTGAGCCAGCGCTCACATGTCACTAGATGAGGGCCAACTATACCATGTTCAAAATCCACCAGCTGTGACGTCCCCGTTTGGTTGTTGCGCATGCGCGGGCCTCGTTGTGGCCCCGCGCATGCGTAGTTTAATAAAGTGCGCCCGTGCGGCAGTTCCCGCGGGGACGCGGAGCAAGCAGCATCGCGTCCCGAGTGTTCTTGTGTGTTCGGGTCTGGGTGTGTGCCTGCGTGGGCCCACGGGGACCAGATATAACAACTGGCGACGAGGCGGGATCGCCGCCACAGCGTTCGCCCTACGGACGTGAGCGTAGGACACACGTTGTCGGCACGAGAGTGCACGACGCGGACTGAGCGAGAACGTTTGTCGCCTCGAGGCAGTAGCGGCCTGAAAGGGTGCTCGTGCGCTGCCACGAGGGAATTTTTTGGAACTTTTGATTGTCCCCAGCATTCTGGGGACAATCCAAAAAAAAAAAAAAAAAAAAATGTACAAAAAGCCAGGCACGAAGCCGCTGATTGGACACAGCGGAACGTGCGCGGAAGAACACATCAGCCAGGTTAGCGGCCTCTATCACACCGAGAGGTGCCTGTGCGACCTGTGAAGATGTCAGGCAGCGAGGATGAAGCAGAAGTGGCGACAAGAGTGGTGAGGACACAACGGGGATCGCTACTGCCCATGCAGGAATTCGACATGTCAGGGCCCCCGTCTAAGCTGGGTCCCAGGTGGCTCCGATGGGTCAAGAAGTTGTAAATGTACTTTACAGCGACGGGGACTTCGAATGACGACGCAAAAAGGGCGACCCTTCTATATTCAGCTGGCCTGGACGTTATGCGCATCTATGAATCACTTGCCATACCGGTGGTCACGTATGACACGGTCAAGACCGCGCTGGAAAACCATTTCATCCCACAGTCCAATGTCGACTACGAAAGGTTCCTTTTCTGCAGAGAGAAGCAAAGGGAGGAAGAATCTCTCTATCAATTCTGTGCCAGACTTCGATTGATTGCCAGCACGTGTCGCTGGGACAACGACGAACTGATGATTAGAAACCAGGTACTCCAGGGCTGCAGCTCGGGCAAATTGCGACGTCAAGTGCTGAGGGAGCCAGGATGGTCACTGCAGCAGATACTGGACAGTGGGAGGATTTACGAGCTAGCGGAATCCAGAGGGGCGAGTATGGACGCAGCGGTCAGGCCGAATGCAAGGGAGGAGGCCTTTGCCGTTTCCAAGAGAACTAAGCTGAAAGAAAAGTGGGCCCCGAAGGCATCGGGGAACAGGTACCTGTCCACGCCTGGGTCGATTTGTCCGGATTGCGGGTATGACTTGCCTCATGTTGAGGAGTGCCCCGCCAAGACGAGGTCGTGCGGGCGGTGCAATGGTCTAGGACACTATGCTCGCATGTGCCGCGCACCGGCCCCTGTACCCACCCAGAGAGGTCCCGCGAGAGCGAGAGGTGGCGGATTCAGAAGGCAACGCAGCATTGCTGCCCTCGAACAGGAGATACGGAAGTTACAGATCGCGGAGGAAGAGGAAGAAGACGAAGAGGACGAAGAAGAGGTATTCTTCATATCCAACATTGCCTCGGAGAGCAAAAGGAGGAGGCAGCCCAGGTGCGAGGTGGACATATTGGGGGTGCCGACCCAGATACTCATAGACACAGGTGCTTCTGTGGCAGAGGAGGACTACCAGAAACTTCCAGGTCCGCCGACACTAGACAAGTCCACAGCGAAGATATTTACTTTTGGAGGAGACACCCCGCTGCCACTCAAGGGTGTGTTCGTGTCACCTTTGTCGAAAGGGGGTAGTAGCATCAAGGCAAAATTCTTTGTCACTGACGTGAGCCCTCCCTCGCTCCTCAGCTGCGCGGCGTCGGAGGCCCTCAACTTGGTTCACTTTGCATATGGTGTATACCAGATAGACATTGAGACACTGCTGGACAGGTTCTCGGGCATCTTCGAAGGCATAGGGAAACTAAAAGCACCCCCAGTGCGCCTGCATATCGACGAGTCCATCAGACCGACGGCCCTCAAGCATCGCAGGATCTCGTTTCACCTGCGGGAAAAGGTGGAGGAGGAACTCCGATCACTGGTAGAGATGGACATTATTGAGAGAGTGGAGGGGCCGACGCCCTGGGTGTCCCTGATAGTGGTGGACCCCCAGCCAAAGCAGCCTGGGGCAGTGAGAATCTGCGTAGACATGCGCCTCCCAAACGCCGCAATTAAGAGGTAAAGGCACATTACACCCACTCTGGATGACATCATTGGAGAGCTTCAGGGGGCGAGAGTATTCTCGAAGTTGGACCTACGAGCGGGCTACCATCAGCTCGAACTGCACCCGGACTCCAGGTTCATAACTACTTTTACGACGCATGACGGCCTCTTCCAATTCAAACGACTGAGCTTCGGCATCTCATCGGCCGCCGAAGTTTTCCAGAACACCATCACAGGAGCTTTGGCTGGCCTTAAAGGGGTGCTGAACATGAGCGACGACA
The DNA here is from genome assembly GCF_040938575.1 of Ambystoma mexicanum. Classification (NCBI taxonomy): domain Eukaryota; kingdom Metazoa; phylum Chordata; class Amphibia; order Caudata; family Ambystomatidae; genus Ambystoma; species Ambystoma mexicanum. The sequence continues at coordinate 981,525,950 of NC_090924.1, forward strand.
TCTTAGTCTTCGCGGACTCTGAACGGGAGCACATGAAGAGGTTGGAGGACACGCTCCTGAGGTTGAAGAACCTAGGGCTCACCCTTCATCGACAAAAATGTGAGTTCTTCAAGGACCGCATTGGCTTCTTTGGGTTCATATTCCACGCAGCCGGTGTGTCGCCCGACCCCGCCAAAGTGAAGGACATTAAGGAAGCCGCCACCCCCCCAGTCACCTACGGAAGTGAGGAGCTTCTTGGGGATGGTAACTTATTGTGGGCGCTTCATCGAGGGGCTAGCGTCGCTGGCAGAACCACTCAGAGTGCTAACGAGGAACGACGCTGCGTGGAAATGGGGAGCCAATGAGCAGGAGGCATTCCAGACTCTGAAAAATGCCCTATCAGATGGAGACACCATGGCCTATTTCAACCCCAAAGTGGAGTCAGAGGTGGTGGTTGACGCCAGTCCGGTAGGAGTGGGAGCGGTGCTGATGCAGCCTGACGAACGTGGGGACATGCGCCCCATCGCATATGCGAGTAAGGCCTTTTCGGACACGGAAATGAGATACTCTCAGATTGAACGGGAAGCGTTAGCCATCCTGTGGGGCTGTCGCCATTTCCGGTTGTACATACTGGGCAAACCTGTAGTGGTGGTAACAGACCAGAAGCCGCTCCTGCCCATACTGGCTGGGGGGTCGTCCAAGCCGCCCCCCAGGATCGAGAGGTGGATGCTGGCCCTGATGGAGTACGGGGTGAAACTCGTATACCGACCAGGCACGAACAACCCGGCCGACTACCTGTCGCGCCATCCCAACAAAGAGAACTCTGTCACCGACATTGGGGCGAATGAGTGCCACGGGCTGTTGTGTCAGGTGGTGGAAGGGTCTCTTCCAATGGCAATATCGAGGCTGGAGATGGCAACGGAATGCTCAAAGGATGAGGTGTTCACCATAGTCAAGAATGCCGTGAGGAGCGGCGAGTGGAGGGAAGTGCTGCAGGACAACTCCCGCCGTCAAGCGGAGGCTCAGAGCGACCTCCGAGCGCTCTGGAAGGTGAAGGATGAACTCTCAGTCGCGGACGATGGACTCATACTTCGAGGGTGGCAAATTGTTATCCCAAGGGCACTGCGGTCAAGGATCCTCGAACTTGCCCATATCGGCCATCAGGGGATTGTCAAAATGAAGGCTCGGCTGAGAAACAAAGTATGGTTCCCGGACTTGGAGGGGCGAGTGGAGAGTTTCGTGAGTAGGTGTATCGCATGTCAAGCGGCGGCCCCGGGGGACAGAGCTCCGCCGATAAGGTCGATGGAGCGTAGTTGCAGACCATGGGAAACTGTCCATGTGGACTTTGGCTCGACTGGTCGAGGAATGTACTTCCTGGTGGCAGTGGACCAATGATCCAGGTACCCCGAGGTGGAGGTGGTACAGTCGACGGTGACAGAGTTTGCAACGAAGGCACTAGACAAAATGTTTGCCACCCATGGATTCCCAGACCTCCTGTGCTCGGACAATGGGCCACCGTTCACCGGCAACCAATTTGCAACTTACCTCTGTGAACGGGGGATCCGGCATCGCAGGGTGTCCTCGCTCTGGCCGCGGGCCAACGGAGAGGCTGAGAGAATGATGCGGACTCTTAACAAGGTCCTGAGGATCTCCGCCTGCGGCGGTGAAGACCTGGAGAGGAAGCTCGTGGAGTTTCTGAGGGAATACCGGACGACGCCACACCAATCCACGAAAGTGGCCCCAGCCGAAGCACTATTTGGGCGATGCCCGAGGGGAATGCTACCGGAGGAGGATGGCCGTCTGCCCGGAGTGATAGACGATGAGGGTGTCAGGGATGAACGGGCCAGGCGCAATGACAAAGAAAGTGAAAGGAGGGGTCTGCAAGAAAAGGAGGTGCGAGTGGGTGACACAGTGTTGGTCCGGAACAGGCACCCCGAGGGGAAGTTGTCCCTGCCCTTCGAGCCGCGCCCGTGGAAGGTAACGCATGTTAAGGGCACCATGGTGACGGCAGCCTGCGACCGAGGAACAGTCACGCGCAACCGGTCGTTCTTCAAACGCATTGAAAGACCGGCTGAGAATGGGACCTCCGAGGAAAGCGCAGGGCAGGCTGATCCGCCAGGAGATCCGGAGAGCGGGCAGGCCAGTCCGCCAGGAGCTCAGGAGAGCGTGCAGGGCAAGGAACCACCGAGACCGGAACATGAGGTTTCTACTCCGCCTCCCGCCTTGTGTGTTCGGGTCTGGGTGTGTGCCTGCGTGGGCCCAGGGGGACCAGATATAACACCAGCCACTGTTGATTTAACAATATTATTCTCCCTAATGTCCCTTTTCTTGCCGGTCTGTCTAATTTTACATATGCCCCGATGTATGCAACAATTATAGTGCCATTACGAAGCAGTCTTACACTTTGAAACCACATCAGCATTTTTTCAATCATTATTGCCCAACTGAAAGTGTTCTGGGCATGCAGAAAAGAATGCAAAGCATCTTTGCCTCAAATGTGCACAATTAATCTTGATAGCAATGCCCCCAAACCTCCACTGCATGCATTAGATTGGGAATGATCTTAGTAATATATAGCAACAGCACAGTACGAATAGAGCATCCACCATTCATCCCAATGAATCTGCTAATAGATTGTACAATTTTCATACATTTTTGTTTGGTGTCGAGCCGATGGGAAGCACAATTTAGATTTTCATTAATATGATCCCTAAATATTTGCAGTTCTTAACCTGCTCAACTGGTGCATGATTAATTGTCCAAATAGGACATGTTCTCGTCTTTGCTGTACCAATGAAAGCCATTGGCCCTCATTCCGAGTTAGGACTACACCATGGAGTAAATAGCTCCATGGTTGGCAACCATGGAGCTATTTACTCCATGGAATACCGGCATGGTGAATGGAGTAATTTCCGGTCCATTCCAAGGTTGGATGGACCGGCTAATTCCCCATTCACCATAGCCCTTCCCCATCCCCATTTCTGCCCCCATAGGGCTCAATGGGAATGGGGAAGGAGGTAATTACGGCACCGTAAATTACGGTGCCGTAATTTACTCCAAGGTCACTTTGCGGGTCCCGTAATTTCTTCCTGCTAAAAGCAGGAGGTAAAGAGGGACCCGCAAAGGGAACTCGGAATACGGAGGTAAGGGATTACCGCCATCGGTGCCCTTACAGACGCCGGTAATCCCTTACCTCCAACCTCAGAATGACCCCCATTATCTAAGTCTTAGTTATGGGGTGCAGAAAGTAGGGCTGTGGCTATGTTCGCCCTCAGTAATGTTTTAGCTCTTATGATCGCTGTATCTGAGAACGGTCGCTGCTTTGATGCCTTTGACCAACGTTCCTCTACTTTTATGGTGCCTTTTATTCTGGATCAACAGACTGATTTGTTGCGTTAAATTCTTAAAGTCTTGGTCCATGTCGATCTTTGCCATATGCATCCGTCTAATTCCGTATATATATATTGAAAGAATGTCATCAGCAGTCAACTTTGCTTTGCTTAGTCTCCCAGCATTCCAATGGATACGATTAGCACTATTATTCAAATAAATGTCTCCTGTCAGATGAAAACCTTCCACATTCTTGTCCAAATTGTTTTCATTGTAGTGCATAAGAACGCACAGGGGTAAGTGATCACTTTCCTCTCTAGGCTGTATAGCCACGTCTTTCACCATTTGTAATGCACTAGCGTTTACCAAAACCTAATCAAGGTGAGACGCACTCTTACCGCTTACTCTCGTAAAGGCTAAATTTGCATCACCAGGACAATATCCATTGAGCATGAACATATGGTGAGAGTCAAACAAGAGCGCCCAAGACCTACCTTGCGTGCTGAATTTCCCTGATTCAACAGGTTCAGAGGTACCTGTGCACTGCAATGCCCAATTTTCTAGGATGATTTTGGCATCGAAGTCACCCATGGTCCACACTGCGATACCACAGTCTTAATGACCCCAAAGAGCTTGTTGCATGTAGCAATATTTTGTTTATTTACGCTTGCTTTAGTGGGATCATATATGTTTATCAGGAACATCACAGTACTATTATGTTTGATCTTCACTATCTGGACTGTAAAGTAGATCAGTGCACTGTACTCAAGGTCCATGGATGCGGGCAGGACACCAGGAAGACCTTCCTTAGGTCAGCCAGATGGACCCTCTGTAGAAGGAATTTGCAGTGTGCTCCTGCCATCAAACTTACATGGATCGACCAGCCAGGTTTCTTGGGAGTGCAAGAATACAGAAGAGGTCCATATAAGCAATCAATCCATCATCATTAGTCACGTTCGAGAAGCCACAAGTTTTCCAAGAGCAGCATATAGGCTCAACATCGAGTACACTCAGAGAAATGGCTCTTGAAAAAAACTAGCCAGCCATTGCCAGTAACCGTCTTCATTATTTTGGCTAGGTTTGTGACTAACAGAGGGCTTCTGTGTAGATGAAGTAGGCAGTTGAGGGGGAAGTGTGTAGACAGTTGCCACACTTGTTGGATTACAGTGTTTTACTACATTCTTGAGGGCATCAACTTTAACATTTTGCACAGAGGGACTATGAGTCCGACTAATACAGTTATTAGCTCTTAATTTGTGGGATGACATTGTGGGGCTGATTCATGGAATTATTTGCGGCGAAAAACATGGATTTGTGCGCCATTCTGCCTGCAAATCCCCATTTGTTAAACAAGGATGTGCGGGCAGAACGGCACACAATTCCCCGTTTTTCGGCACAAATAATTCCATGAATCAGCCCCTTTAACTCCACTGCAGATATATCCGTTGCAATAGAGCTCATCCACATAATGTTAAGCGTAGATTCAGATGTAAACCATATATTAGCTATATACATGCTAGTATGTTATTCTCTGTCAAAAATCCTGATATCACTAGAGTTGATTGTCCGCAGTGCTGATACGCTATGCAAGATTTTTAGTACTGTTGTTAGATTCAGCGGTGAATGGTATTTCATATATGTAGGGAGAATTCTCTTTTTACGCTGAATTTCCTAACCTAGTGAGTCCCCCAGCAGCTTTGCTGGATTTCTGGAGTTTGTTTTTTCCATCCTGCCAAGAGTGCGACACTTTTTCTCCCACTCTTGGACATGAATGTGGTTAATTCCTTTGAATGTCAATGTGTTCTATGGGCTTTGGGGTCTTTTACTCCATAGGGTCTCATATGTTTTTCCATGCGTGTTACACAGCACCCTCCGTGCCGTAACGTTGGGGCGTCCTAGAAGATCCCCACTCCATACCCTGGGACTGACTACTGTCTCCCAAGGCATGTAAAGTCACCATTGGCTTTACTAGACCTAAATTTACTAACAGAACTAGTACAAACCATCCTATTGTCGACGTACTAGTAGGGGTAATTCGATTACCCCTGGGTCTGTTATTCGAGGGGGCACTGTCCCGTCCCCCCTCGTCGAGTTTTGGCTGGTGGCAGTGGAAACTACTTGTTATATTCGACCCCGAATATAACCCTATGGGATTCTTCCCATTGTTGGAGGTTAATACTTTTTCTCGTTAATCTCTAACATACCACCGGTTTATTTATCTTAAATAAATCTATCGGTTGGTATTTTCTGCCAGAACTCGGTTTTTAAAATGGCGTCAGTGTTCGTCTCTGTGACTCCTAAACCAAAGGTTGAGCCCTTTGTTCCACTTTGGCGGGCTTCTGCACAGAGGCCCTCCAAAGTGGTGCCATTCTGTCTGGGTACCACAGGGGGTGTGGGAGGGGGTTTAGGCACCCTGGACTGAGTTACCAGAGTGCGACTTGCCAACTCAAGTCGCACTCTGGTGTGATTGGCCCAAGTGGTGAGCCACCCCGCTCACCACTTAGCGTGTTTTGATTGACAGCTAGGCTGAATGAATGGGGGTTTTCTGCATAAAAGCAGGGCATTTGGGACTGGATCTTCAGAAGTCGCCACAGGACCTAAGAATCCGACAAGGGTAAAGCTGAGCCGACCTGAAACAACGACACCTCCGGTGGAGCCCTGCTGAACCGACTCACCACTTCCCAACGACAGAGGAGATCTCCCCGCCGGAGAGTCTTCTTCCCCTGACTGGTGGGAACAACAAGTGTCCTTTGCTTTTTCTTCGCTTCCTGGGCGTAGTGGTCGAATTGCCCGTGCTGAGCACCCCGGCAACCGGATAGCCACTATCCCGTACCGCGACCAAAAGGTGGTGCCTTGTGACGGAGCACTCCACGGCTGGTCTCTTCCCTGGTGGTGCAACGATCTTCAACTTTCCTTCGACGACGAGATCATCTCTTCTCTTGGCAAAGCCCTGACTTGCATCCACCACCATGAACAACTGCCCCCGCCGGAGCTGTCTCTCCACAAACAAGGTACCGTGTCCGCCTGGCTTCCCTTGTGTCGGTTAGCGTGAGGTGTCTTAATCCTCGCCTCCCCATTGGGTCGCCTCCAAGCCTTCTTAACTTTCTGTTCTGAACTGGACCAATCTTTCTGTGACAACTTGCGCCAAAGACTCAAAGTGCATTTCCACTGTGATACTTTTTGGGACATTTCGCCTTGCCTCTCTCCGAGTGGGCCTGGCCTCTGAACTTTGCGATCTACAGTAGACCCTGCCTTACTTGCCTTGCATTTGTTCGTAAAAGTGTTGGTACTGAGTTGATTTCATACCCTGCCTTTTCTCTCCCATCCTAACGAATACTAGAGTGCCATCTAGGTTAGAGCATTCACCTCTGTCTGCAAATAAGTGGTGCCGTTGAACCTAGACTTGTCGAACTATTGTTAGGAGGATTGATTTACTTATAGTAATTGTGATTGAAGTTGTTTGCCGTATTAGTGCCAGAGTGTTTTCTATAGATGTGTTGTTATAAATAAATACCTATATATCTTTACACCCAAGCTCTGTTCTGTGTTTGCTTGTTCTACTGTGTAAATTGCCCTATTTTGTATACTCCACATACTGCCTAACTTTTCTTGAGAGAGGTCTGACTGCTCAGCCACAGCTACCAGGTGAATCTGTGTGGTACAGACAGCTACCAAGTGGGTTTACTGCCAACACCTGTAAGCCTAAATCTTTTGCAGTGGTGCCAGAGGGACCTGCACAGGTTTTCCGCTTAACAATATACAAGACAGGATGAATTTGCAATGCATTAAAGACTTCAACTCGGGCAGGGTGAGCCGACATTGATTCATTCCTGACCGTAAATTCTTTCTTTTTAGACCAACTCCCACCAGTCTGGGACTGTTGATCTGGCCCTTATTTGCCATTACTTGCTTTTGCTATTTTTTTTGTTATTAATGGTAGACGCTTGTGTCTCATTTTCGTTCGCATTCGTCACCTCAGAACTTACTATGGTGTTAGTAAATAGGCATTGGATGTCGCCTAAAGCACTATATAGGTTACTAATGCAACCTTTGCGTGGTTTCTTGTTTTTTATTGTTTGTTTTGTCTGAGATGCATTAAGCACTAGTCTCGTTGCACCGTGCAAACATTGACCAGATTTACTTTTTTGAGCCACTCTTTCAGAGTGGTTACCAGCAGAGGTGTCTGTTTCCGTATCCACCGTATTTATGCAATCAACTGCCGAGATCGTTAGATCAACACTCTATATTTACTACGCATTTATTGGCTTTTGACTTAGCTTTATTGGTGAATATTATGCATTGAGTGATAACATTCTTCTTACATTTGCTTTGAGCGTTCCATCTCTCTTTAGCGTAAATCTGGGTGGAATTAGTGATTAGAGAGGGCAACGTGTTTGTTGTTTTCAGATTAGCTTCTACATCTAGATTTGGATTGTTTGTGCTTTGATCTTAAATAATTTTCCTGCTGCGATTAATGCTTTTATGGAGGAGTAGGGACTGGATATCTAGTTTTTTTTCTAGGCGGTCACATTTTGGCACGACGGTCAAAACAAGATTTTCAAATATACTTAACATGTCCGTGGAACTCATACTAACATTACTGATATTGCTGATCAGTCGCTGCCTGATCTTCCTTGGATCACTTGCTACAATTTCACATTCAGCAATCACACTAGTTACCAATGCCACACTTTCCTGATCAATTACATGGTTCTTCAAAATATCATTTAAGGTGGTGGACTCAGCCTCAATAACATTACAAGGGCTCAAACACTGTTGGTGGGGGGTGGAAGTCACATTGATAGAGTCAGGGCTGCCCGAAATAACTCCCAAGAGCTCTACGAGAATAATTGTGTGTGTGGGGACCCTATAGTCTATTTGTGTCTCGTTAGTTTGAATGAGGACTTCATGAGTGTGTAATGCTACAGTTGAAAAAATATCTGCGGGACCAAAACTTTCATTCACGCGGATTGCAGATGTTGTATCATTTGTTTTTATTAAAAGATGTATTGTATACCATTAGAGATGTTGTCATCACTCATTTCTTCTTTTGGGAAGTTCTCCTCCAACCAATCAAGTATGTTTGCCATTTCTGTCAAAATGAAAAAAATAGTGCTTATTCCTTATAAGACATGTTTCTATAATGAATGGTTATAATAGAGAAACGAATACAGTGTACTTATTATTTTGCAAGAGATTGTTTTGATATAAGTGCCTGGTGTATGTGAGTCTGTATGCAGAGTTGTACTGAGGTGACAATGTGAGGTGCAAAGTTATGTTTTGTGCTTGGTGCATTCCATTATGTTGTGTGCTAAATGAAAACACAATTTGTAGATTTTCAAATGATGATTTTGTGCAAAAACGTATATTTGGGTGTAGTAAATATACATAGTGTTGTTTTATGTATATATGTTTTATGGTTGAAGGGTACAACCATTGTTGTTTTCCCCTATGCTTCTGGGCTTTGTGTACTGTCTGCAGACTCTACAGCTGCTACATTCGGGGTGAGTATAACATAAGAAACGTGTAGGAAATTAAAATATAAGAAGTGCAGTAAATTTAGGGTGTACTGGTAAAAACCTATGAAATTCAGTGAAAAAACATTGTTAAAGGGGCATTATGGTTGCAAGTACAATCGAAAACCCCCAATAATTTGTCAGTTATTACAGCAAACTTGCACGACGAGCATAAGCATGGACCTAAAGCATGTTTTTGCAAACCTGTCTTATGTTTTATTTTTCCAAAGTGTCAGAATGTAAGTGGAAAAACAAGTGATATAAATTTGGTATCTGGGTAGTGGGCCTCACCCTTGGCAAACGCAAATGTGTGCTGTGATTTGTATATTGTGGAATACGGCGTGGCCGAAACCTATGCCCCATGGATTTGGAGTCTAGCCATGGTCACAAGCCATGAGCACTGGCCATTGGACACATTATTACGGTATAGTGGACACTGAGCTGGGATGCAAGGTAGGTGCAGTGAATAATAAGGGTGGTTTGGTGGAGCTGGGTTCATGCTTGAACCTCATGCCGTAGGCAATTCAATGATGATTTGCATCCGCAACATGCGCTGCTCATAACGATTTAAATAAGAATGAGTTGAAAATAATATGTTTGTTAAAGGAGATTTATAGTTCCGATGTAACATCATGAACCATTTTCGTTTATTAAAACCTATTAAAGTGACAGAAACAACGTTATTAAAGGGACATTAGGGTTAAGATGCACACCACCCTTGGGACTCCTTCACCTCAGCAGTTAGCCAGTGGCCGTCCACCTTGGCATCCCTTGGCACTTCCCTCCTGGGCTCCCATGAGCACTTGCCCATCTGTACTGCCCCTTCTATTTTTGCACTTCGATCACTGCACAATGCACATGTGCATTTGTTAAGTGGAAGTTGGTGTGTGGTGGTCCTGGAGGAGTACTGCCCAGGTTGACCATGCACTCAGTGCATTTAACCTTTGGAGCCTTAGCCTTCGATACATCACCAAGAGTGGTAACAAGCTGCCACACCCATGATTTTCTCTGGATGCTGGAGGTAGGCATTTCCTCCATCTCATCTTCCTGGTCCTCTTGATTGTTTTTTTGCATGATTGTGCTTTTTCCATTGTGGGGGCCCTCCAGGTGGTGGTGGTGGTGGCTCCTGGAGAGGAGGGATGGCCATGGCTGATGCCATTTTCGAAGTTAAATAGCAGCTGTGCTTATATTGTTACAAGCATGTGCTGTCTCCTAGGTTGCAGAAGGAAAATCAGTAAGAATAGGTTGAGTGGCTGTGCAAGGGTACATTTTCAACTTGAAACTTCCCAGATCAATTGAAAATACAGTTTCAAAATGTTTGTGGACCCGTTTGCGAAGCACATATGCGTTCGCGAACACGTCATCACATCAGGTGCATGTGGTCACTTGACAATGTCTGAACAGTCCGCAGTGATGTCAGACGTCCGTGAACATTGGCGAACAGGAAACAGTGCTAAAAAGTTGAAGAGAGTTAATAGAAGTGTTCAAAATGTTGCTAGGAGGTGGGGAATGGCACAGTTTTTAATTGCAACTTTCTAGATTAGCTGAAAATGCTGGCATATTGGGGATAAGTATGATTATGGTTAAGTTGCACAAATAAAAACCTATGAAATTCAACAAAAAAACTTTTAAAGGGATGTCATGGTTACAAGTGAAACCGAAAAACCTCAGAAATTCACGAGTTATTGTAAGCTTAGCAACCATCACTTGCACCACCACCGTGCACTGCTAAGACTAACGCCCAGGACATCAAAGATGACACCACAAATGTCATTGATGACATCACTGATGACATCACATGTGCAACTAATTGTGATGAAAAGTCCATATAAGGGGTTGTGTTTATAATGTTGGTAACAAGATGCCTGCAGCGTTCCGCTCTAGGAAGGAAAATCCTTTTCCAAGATGGCCACAATAAACGGAAGGCAGGCCTCGTTACAGAGCCCCTCTTCCCTTTCCATGGCAGCCTGCAGAAGATGAAGACAGAACCCTATGACCATATTACCACGTACACATTTTTCCCTTTCAAACCAGTCCCAATTTCGAATAACTTTACCACATAGCCGGTCCTAGGTGGACATAGCCACTTTAACCCCATTTGTCGTCCCTCGTAGTCATGGCCAGTAGCCAGATTGTCCGGGTCATGACCTTATGCCATGACCAGGACAATCGGCCCACTGCCCATGGCCACAGACTATACCTCAGTCACCAAATGTATATGACTATGTTTTGTACCTACATTATGACACTTGTCAAAAAATAAAACACGGGCACATTTGCAAAACCATGCTTTAAGGTACTTGCCAATGCTCCCTTGCACGATTTTGCTGGAAATCTGCCCAATTTTTATTTTCTCAAAAGTGTCAAAATTTATGTACATACAATATTCACATAACTTAGCCCCCACTTGACAAAATCCATTCAGACTTTGCAAAAACATTCAAGGTGGGGTCTATATTCTTTCTGAAAACCTTTGTCCACATTCGTCAAGCTCCAACAAAGATATTAGCCATCTAAAAATGTTGAGACCCACCTCTAATTTAGCACTGTCTTGACAAAATCCCACCAAACTTTGCAAACACATGTATATCTAGATTTAAAATCGTTTTGCAAACCTTTGTGCAGATTTGTCAAATGGCACCACATTTATAAGCCTTTACAATATTTTGGGACCCCCCCTAATTTTGTTCCCTCTTGACAAAACAGCTCCACACGTTCCTATTCAGAACGAGGGCTAGAATATAATTCCAAAATTTCATGCTGTTTCATTGAGTGGCGCCAAAGTTATAATCCATCCAAAAACTGCTTTTCACCAACCCTGTAATGCAGAAATAGGCATAGATGTCCTCGAACATCTGAAGTGTTTGCGAACATCACAGGACTGTTCACAGACTTCTGGGTTGAAAAACACCAGTTTTCAGGTTTCTAACAGTTATATTCCATGCCATCCTCATTACCCCTCACTTCCCCAGAGATTGTTTGATAAGTTTGACAAGTGCAATGTTGTGTTTTCAAATATATTTTTACTGCGATGTTCGCGGACAACGGTAGCTGTCCGCAAATCCAACATGGCGGGTGTTTCTAAAAATGTGACGCACTTCACGCTTTTTACCATCCAATCAGTGGGCGCATCAGATATCTACAGACATCATGTCGCCTTCTAGGCCAATGGAATGCCCGTCAGACCGAACAGGGAAGAGAGTCCACGGACCAAACCCAGATATCACTCTTATTCTTTTTTACCTACATTTGGCCCGTTTAAAAAAATAAACTACTAGACCGATTTACAACAAATTTACAAAAGCACGCTTTCAGGACAAAGCTGCTGCTCCTGCCGCAAATTTGGTGAAAATACGTCCAGCGGTTTGGGCTGAAGATGTGAGCAAAAATATTTTTCCATTGTGTCATATACTTGTTTTGCAAAATCCGTAAGGATTTGTCACAGAGGGCAAAGTTGTAAGCTGCCCAAAAAGTGCTCTTCCTATGGGTTGAGCAACTTAACCATAACTGCAGGGCCGCTACTGCACACCTTGTAATAACATAAGTGTAAAGTTTGATATATATAGTACATTATCCCCGCATCAGGAAATGTGTGGGGCTACAGCACCACACAGCACCACACCCCTCCCTGCTGCAATCACACTGTAAGCAGCGGAGTTGGGGTAGAGTGGCATGTCTAGCCTGCTTACCTATAAGGGAACTCAAGCACAATCACTGGGAGGTGGCTGAAAATCTCATGCTCATGAGGAAAGCCTCAGACATGAAATTGATTGGCCCTCCTGTGACAAAATGACTGCTGCTCTGCAGGAGTGCAAGGATGAGTAGTGGCTGCACCACCAACTCAGCCATCATACTACTACAGAGCAAAAGTGATCCCAATCATAAAGGCGAAACTTGATCAGTCAAGAGATATAATTAATTTGTATTTTCTGGTAATGTGGCAATCTATACTCTTAAGAGGGTTGTGCATGTGATAACATAGGCCACCCAAACAAGTATAAAAGTCCAAAATAAAGGAATGTCCAGTCATTATTCTCCGGTATCCAAATTATTCATTTTAAAAACACTAACAATGGTGGCCTGCAGCACGTAGCAGACTTCTACGAAGGAGACTATCCACTCACCTTCGAGGATTGCAAGAGATAATTACAGGTCCCGGAAACCTAGAGGTTTCACTACACCCAGCTCCGTCATTGGTTGTCACATGACTCAATGAGAATACATGGGCACAGAGAACTGTCAGCACTGGAGCTCACGCTAACGACAACCCCACCCAGGGGGAAGATCTCCACCCTGTACAGGCTGCTGGACAGGGCAGACCCCGACTATAAGGAGCCCTACATGACATGGTGGGAGAGAGACCTAGGCCAAGAACTAGACTTGTCCAGCTGGGAGCGCATCTGGAGAAGAACCCACAAGACCTCCAAATGCGTAACGAACAAAGAGGGAGCCATTAAGGTCTGTTACAGGTGGTACATGACACCAGAAATCCTTCACAAATGCAACCCCGCTATCCCGCCACACTGTTGGAGGGGCTGCACGGACACAGAAACGTTGTTCCACCTCCTCTGGGAATGCCCGAAGGCAGAGAAGTTCTGGAGGGAGGTCCTGGAGCAAATCCATCAGATCACAGGCCTATCAATACCGTGGAACTCTGGGATTGTCCTACTGGGAGACACAGGAGAAGGACAGTTCCCGATGATCGGCAACCTGGCGGACCTCTGCACACACCTACTGACCACAGCCAAGATTTCAATCGCCAAGCTGTGGAAACTTAAGAAAGGCCCAGCAATCCCTGTGTGGTGGGTCAAATGCTGGTATATCGCTGCAGCGGAGAAAATTACTGCCATCTGACTGGGCAACCAAAACAAGTTCCACTGCACCTGAGGCCCATTCCTGGACTTTGTGGGAAGATTCCCAGGAGTGGCCAGACAATCTCCAGCACTCCGCTGGCGACCTAAAATGGACTAACATCCTAGCTGCCCCCTGCACCGGCGCACATGGCTGCCTACCCTATCGCAACCACAGCACCCATACCCTGTAACTTCGATCTGAGACTGACGCAACCCCTCCCCCGGACCACCCCGGAACTCACCCCCCATTCTTTCTCCCCTTTTCTTTTGTCTTTTTGTTCCTTTTACCTCAGATGAGGCATGTTTTCTTTTTCTCGTTTACTATGTTTCACTCAAAAGCATATTACACAGAATAATGTAGCCTCTGTTGTTTATAAATGCCAATAAAATGTTACACTGAAAAAAACCACTAACAAAAATACACAGCTGTTCAAAGAAAACCAAAAAGGCAGAACATGGAGATTAAAGCACTCTGAATGATATAGCAGTGGTGTAGAGCAAGACATTACAACAATGTCGCTTTTTCAGGGTTATGTCTTTTGAGAAAACAGTGCAAAAGGATGGTGTACCATTCCCTAGAGTCCTAAAAGTGTACCATGGGGGCTGCACCTCATAAAGGTTCCTTAGTCTTTTCTTGGTGGTTTGTCGAACTGGCTTTCTCAGTGCTGTGTTTGTGGGTCGAACAGGGCCTTATACAGTGAGTCGTGGTGGTCCCGGCTGTGAGTCAGCATCGAGTTAGGTTCGATGTGAAGTTCCATGAGGTTTGATTCAGAGTCAGAACGGTTCCGTTTGAAGTGTCCACCAGTTTGATGAGATGAGTACCGCTTGGTCAAGTCCAGATTAGACCTTCCTTATAAACTACCAGAGTCCTACCAGTGGAAAAAATAGTAGGGAGGAGGTTTCATTAAAGCAGTGCAAGAGAAAACACAAACTGGCAATTTAAATATGCATGGAGTGCTATGATTGTAGCAAGTTTGGAATATGTTCGAGAAGAGGAACGTGAACGGTCACGCACACATGCCGCATGCAATTGAGATTGGCGACGTATGTCATAGGTTAAACATAGTGAATACATCTCTGTACGTGCTGTAGACAGGAGCACTACTTTAAATCATTCCCTGGATTTGGTGGCAGGTCTGCCAGAAAGAAGGTGTTCACCTGGTACCCCCATTCACTTGCACATGCATTGTACATTATCTTCTCAGTTTCAGAATGTGCTGCTCACTGGAGACGGATCCCCAACCACTGAGTCAGGTTAGAATGACACTCATGGGCGTAATTTTAGGGGGGGACAGGGTTGTTTGTCCCCCCAACTTTCATGGCACACCATTTTGTCTCCATTAATTTGGCTTGGGCACCTTTTCTTCAGATGTCATGTCCCCCCAACATTTTCAGCAAAGTTACTCCACTGATGACATTTATGATATTTGTGATAAGGTGGGATACATTCGTTCTATATTACACTTTTTTTGTAGTGTTGGTACATTCCTTCAAATTCTCCCAACCGTTCCTTCTCTAGCAATACAAGTCAGATGTTTATTCTGTATCTGTGTTTGACCATCCTCTGTAACTGCCTCAATTTTACACATAGATCAAAGCATGATTTCTTAGCCTAAAATCATTCCAGGAGAAAAATAAGATCACCGTTGTGTCTTAGAATACAGCATATTACACAGCAATGACAAACTATTAAGCACATATATTACTAAGTAAATATGGAATGCACAGCAATTAGCCATTACTTTTGCATATTTATGTAAAAAGGGTCATGCACCGCCGCACACATGCCCTACAGCAGTCCCATGTTACGTGGTTATAACATTTCTTCTTTACAGTGCTCTTCCTACTAAATTCCATTGCAGTGCAAATGTGCTGCTGAGAAGCAGTGTCACGAGTCAATGGTAAGAGTGGCATGCTGCTTTGACGAAATATGTCAAAATGCATATCACTTTACTATGAATTAGACGTGACGAAATAACTACTGTTCTGCATTGGTACTGGGATGAATAGTGGCTAAATGGTCTACCCAACCCCGCACTACTACTAAAACAGCATTGATCCAGTCATGAAGATAAACCAGACACAGCCCATTGAGTATTACTCAGAGCGTAGGATACATTCTCAGGAGGGGTGTGAGGTAATAACAGTAGCAACCGCAAACAGCAATAGTACAAATATTCCAAAATAAAAGAATTAGGTGAGGGGGTATAGCTCAGGGGCAACGTGTTTGACTTGGAAGCAAGACAACGTAGCAGCACAGGTTCGAATCCTGATCCTGTGCTTAGAAACCAATGTCTGGTATTAAGCACATTATAAAAGAACAATCATAATGTCTAATCAAGATATTTTCAAGTAAAAGGAAATAACTAATTAGAAAACACTAGCAATAACCTAACCTACCCCTGTAAAGAGAACACAACACATGCAGACTGTTGCAAAGCAGGGCACTCTGGACACTTGGGACACAGGTGTTCAACTTGACACTGTTCAATGATGTGCTTGGAAACAAGATGGAACAGGGTCCCGGAAAGTGGACCACTGGGACAGGGCATCCTAATAGTATCTGGTTCGTGTCTTAAGGAGGTTTGACTGAGTTTAACTGGGCTTCTTGGTCCTTAAGCTCTCGCGGCAGTTTGAGTTGATGCAATCCCACTGGCAGTCAGCATTGATTTGGTTCGAAGGTGCAAGCTCCCAAAAGGTCAGGTTGGTGTTTCGAGATGGATAGTCGATATCTTCCAATAGTTTGGGTAGCAGTCAAATAGGTGGCAAGACAATGGCTTCTGCTGGATCAAGTTGACATTTGTTATGACAGATTTGATGTTAACCAGATTGAGTCTGCATTCAAGTCGTTAGCTCTTTCGAATGTTGAGCTTCCAGTTCTGGGTGTTTGAGGCGTTCTGCAGTAATCTGTCCAGTTAGTGGGCCTCATTATGAGTATGCCAGTCCAGTAACAATGGTGCCGGTAAGCTATCAGCACCGTTGTTACCGGACCGGCATACTCCGAGTTCTGCGAGCGGGTGGCTTTCCGCCCGCCAGGTCTGACGGAAAGGCACCCACTCGCAGACTTTGACAGATGCACCTGCACTGTTGCACACTGTGCCGGTGCGTCCATCCTCCCCATTCCCTTTGAGTCCGATGGGACTCGAATGGGAATGGGGAGTAATTCTTTTCGGCGCCTGGGGTTGGGGAATTACCGGGACCACCGGGGCAGTAATGCCCCAGTTATTCCCCAAAGCCAGGCGCCGGAAAAAACACGACTCCGGCGGCAGCCGTTTTTTAAAGCTAAATCAAAATTTTTATAAGCCAAAATTACAACCGCATTGAACAGCCCCTAAGAACTATTCAAAACAATTGCTGACTTTGTTAGCCCCAATATATATGCACCAGTAAAAGTGTCTTCTGTAACCCATGTTAACGGCCTAAACATTTTTTTCAGAGATAAAATCCAGACTATTCAAAATAAAATTAGGTTGAATAGAAATCTGGATAGAGTCCTTCAATCAGAGGCTCTCAGCCCAGTTAATGAAAAATCCAGCGGGGTGGAGATGACACCGACTGGGATAACTCAGTTTAGATTGAATCAAATTCCAGAGGATGTTAATACTGCACTTCTGTCAGCATTGAAACCTACAAATGACTCCTTTTTTCCAATCCCTCCTTAGTCGCTAAACGACTCTCGTTGGAACTTACTCCTTTTATGACCACGTTTGTAAATCTTTCAATCACTCAGGGGTTAGTCTTGATGCTTTGAAACTATCAGTTGCTTCACCATTGCTGAAAAAAGTTAACCTGGACCCCGAGGATTATAATACCTATCGCCCAATTGCCGGCTTTCCTTATCCTGGAAAAGGGGGTCACTGGACAGTTGCAGGATTATGTCGAGGACCACAATCTTCTCCACCCTCCTGCAATCTGGCTTCCGTCCCTTACACGGGACTGAGACGGCATTTATGGCGGTCTGGGATGAAATGCTGCAGGCTGGGGATGCAGGCAAACTCTCCCTGCTTGCAATACTTGACCTGTCCACCGCGTTTGATACAGTGGACCATGGCATCTTGTTAGACCGTATGCAAAACCTTGTGAATGTGGACCCTTGTGCACTACAATGGTTAACTTAATTTCTCACTGGTCGTCAACAACGTGTTCAGGCCAGAGGCGTTTTGTCAGACATCCACCTCCAGTGCTGTGGTGTGCCACAGGGATTGGCACTTTCCCCTCTCCGCTTTAACATTTACCTATGTGCCCTTATAAATATCCTAGAGAAATACCATCTCAGATTTCATTCATATGATGACGACACTCAGCTATACATTAGGCTCGACGATGTGGAGGATGCTCGTGCCATGGTTAGCAGGTGTTTAGAAGAAATTGGAACATGGATGAAAAAAATTGCCTATAGCTTAACCCAAAAAAAAAAAAAAAAAGAGGCGATCCTCTTTGGGCCGAAGCATCTCCTTGAATGAAATAATTGTTCCCCTCCACCTCTGTTTTTGGGTACTAGCCTTAAGTATAGCTCCAAAGTAAAGAACCTCGGCTGAATTTGGCAGAGTGACCTGGGATGTAATTCCCGGTCTCATCCAAAGTCCAATCAGTTGTTTATAACATCCGCCTTTTGTGCCAAACACTACCCTATGTCCCTAATACTGATCGTGCTGTGGTGGTCGGGGCCTGAGTCAATTCCAATTTAGACTATTGCAACAGACTTTTGGCTGGAGCTCCGGGCAATCAGATCCACCAGCTTCAAAAGGCGCAAAATGTGGGTGTAAAATTGGTATTTGACATAGCCAAGAACATCCATATTTCTGGTCTTTGTCGATGACTACACTGGTTAGAGGTCAAAGACTGGATTACATTTAAAATTGGATGCTTGGTCTACAAATGCCTGACTGGGCTAGCGACAGTCTACCTGATAAATAAACTGAAGCGCTACCAACCAACGCAAGCTCTCAGATCTGAAGACCAACTTCTCCTTGTTATCCCCAGGACAAACTGTAGATCGAGAGGAGATCGTTGCTTCTCAGTTGTCGGTATTAGACTATGGAATAGTCTTCCACTGAGCCTAAGGCAGGCAACTTCTCTGTTGAGATTTAGAGCGGCTTTAAAGGCCTACTTATTTAAGTAAGTCTGATCCTGGCTTCCGTTGAACCTCTATGTCATCTGTTTCTACCAGGTTTCCATTTGCTTTTCATATATGGTTTCACCTGCGCCATTATACGATTTAGTTTGTTGTGTGCGCGTTATAAATTCTTCAAATTTAAATTCAAATAAGTATGTCAATTCTAATCAGAAAGGACTTAAAGGAAACACATTCACACATGGTGGAAGCATTCCCATGAAGGGTGCCCATACAACAGCATAAATAACTTAAAACATTCCCAAATGGCTATTGGGCAGGCTAATTCCTTACACTTAGGCTAAACCGGCTCCCCACTGGTGAGATTTGTAATATCAGGTCCCGGGAGGTGGGAGTGGGAAAGGGCTGTCTATTTAAAGTAAGGAGAATGTCATTCAGAATCATGAGCATATTGTTATGTTCTGTCCAGCCCTCCAAATAGTAAGAACTCAGCTGCTGGGTCAGTTCATAGATGATTTTGCTCTATTGGACTCTGGTCTCTTTTTTAGAAGAATCATAAGTGGGGAGGAAATTACAGCTACAATTGCTGTAATTAAAATTCTTAAAGAGTCTGGCTTGATTAGATTAAGTTGGTGATGTGTACATATGTTTTTTTTTTGTTTTTTGTTTTACTTAGCCTTTTGGACTGAATCATGAAGTGCGATGATCTTAAATGTAATGTAACTTTTTATTCTTTGTATATTGTTGTAGAGGAGCAGATGTATACATCTGCAGGAGATCCTACCCCCCTTGCCTCCCCTGTATTGGAGTCATCAGACCATGCCCTGTCTAACCTCAGCTACTATAACATTAATACAGTGAACATTTGGACGACGGTAGCCATTAAGACGACCATATCGAATGTACCCTCGAGTTGATAACAGCCTGCAGGAAGAACACCCTCAAGGAATATGAGAAAAAGCTGATGACGTCATAAGAAAGTGTGCACAACATCTTGAGATACTGAATGAAGATGATGTATGGATCCTTGAGGAGAAAGGACGAAGGAAAGAATCAAGTGAACTCTCAAGTGTAAAAGAAGAAGATTACATGGTAGAAAGCTCTGCAGAAATCAGAAGCATGAAGAAGGTACAGACGCTGAAATGCAAGGAAGATCAAGTCATCATATAGGCTAACTCTAAGTAGTGAATATAATGCATTGGTATCATGAAATAGTAAGCCAAAGAATCATTGAGAATGAATGAAAAGCTGTGTCACAGTAGAATAGCAAGGTAGTTGAGCTGCGTGGATAGGCTGTCTGACCTGAAGTCAAGAACCAAGAAGTCGATGTCAGCTATTTACTCTGAAGAAGAACGAGTGTGCGAAGGTTGAATACTCTCATGTTAAGGTGCAAGAAAGAACACAAAGGATGCCAAGTCTTAATTCATTTAAAGCATTTAAAAGCTTGTAGAATTAACATAATTGTGGTATCTTGTCACGTGAGTCAAGGATGAAAATAGAGTATGGACTTGGAGTTCCAGACACGATAGTGAGTGCCCTCAATCCCATGCATTCCCAGCACGATAATACTCTGCAAGGCCAAGTGCAAATACAATTTCATGGCAGTAGGCATGGGTTATAAGAGGTGCTGGGCTAATTGGCTGGTGAGGTAGCGTCATGTCCTATCTCCCTGCACCTGGGTCTTGGGTTATGTACTGCTAAATTAACCAAATGTTCCAGACATGGCAGAATCGTGCCAAACAAATTGTATTAGTCCATATAACGAAGGACCTTATAGCTTGAGAAACCAATGAAACACGGTGTAACTGATTGGTCCTAAAATTACACGTTTGAAGAGGTAGGCATAGGTCATCCATCCGATATTGGACAGCCAATAACAAACCTAGCCCCTATATGATTGTATATGTAGATGTGTCCCTTCACCAATCCCGACCCTTGATAGGTTTTTTACTTTTGCCACATAGTATGACATCACTCTGATGCATAAATGAAGTATATACACTGATGGGCCTCATTACAAGTCTGGCGGTAACCATGCCTGAAATTCCGTCAGGTTATCGCCGGACTCATATTACCATTCTGCCTATGTGATTTCTGGAATTACCGGGGCATTACGGGGCATAATTCGGTAAATCCCCATTCCCATTGAGTCCAACAGGACTCAATGGGAATGTGGAAGTGGAAACACTGGCACCATCTCGTGATGGTGCCGGTGTTTCCACATCCGCCTGCAGGCGGGTGGTGTTAAACCCGCCAGGTCAGACCTGGCGGAAATGACACCTCCCGCCTGCAGAACTCGAGATCATCCGGTCTGGAAACAACGGTGGCGGCAGGTTTACCGCCACAGTTATTTCTGGACCGGGTGACTCGTAATGAAGGCCATTGTATTTTTTGTGGAATTCACTGAGAGACTGTGCGTACGTCTGTTGATGTTCATTGTAACATCCCTGTTTTAGATAATTGTTAATAAAACAGTAACTTGCCATCTTCTTGAGTTTGTCCAGTTATTTGGACTCAGAATTATTCTGGTGTAATCCCATCCAGTAGCAGATGCACGTTCCAATGGCCAGAAGCTCATAGTGTATTGATTTGTGTAAGGTTGAGCATGAGCAACTAATCACATGAAAAGAAAAATACCATACAGGTGAGAAGAATTAGTATTTATTTTTATTTTAATTTTATTCTAATATTCATTTTATTCATTTATAAGGCGCACTACAGCCCGTGGGCAGCGAGGCACTGTTACAGAGTACACTAGAATGCTTACAAAATTTTGGGTACGGGTTATACAAAGTTACATGGGAACAGGAGAGGTGGATGGGGGAGCGATGGCAGAAGGGGTATACATTGGTTTTAGGTGAACAACCATGTTTTCAGAGCTTTCCGGAATGTATAGTGAGAGGGTTCTGCTCTGAGAGAAGTTGGCAGGGAGTTTCAAGGTCTGGCTGCAATAAAAGGGAAGCTGCCCCATCTGCTTTGGCGCGTTTGACTTTGGGAGGCACGAGACAATGGGAGTAGGGGGTTCTGGTGGGTCTGGATGTGCTTGCCTTAGTTAGTTACCTTGTTGGAGAGGTAAGGGGGGCTGTGTTGGTAATTCACTTGTGAGTGATGGCTAGCATTTTAAAAAGGATGCATTCTCTGATGGGAAGCCAGTGCGCTTTACGCCTTGCTGCGCTTATATGGTCCCATTTGAGAATGCTGAGGGTGGCTCTAAGTGCATTATTCTGAATGATTTTTCGTTTTGTTAGGTTTTTTGAGGGGGTGCCAGCAAAGAGGACATTGCAGTAGTCCAGTTATGACCCAATGATGGCTCTGGCAATAATGAGGCAGTTCTCGGTGGACAGGTAGGGTTTTGCTGCATTGAGTAGTTTGGTTGAGTGGGCAGCAGAGTATGCAATGGTGCTAACCTGTTGGGACATCGATATGGTGGTGTCTAGATAGACTCCTAGAGTTTTGACTGATGAAGATACAAGGATATGTATGTTGTCTGTGGCAGTGAACCAGTTTGTGAGGGTGTATACGATTATGAAATATACCAAGGACAAAGCAAACAGAAACAAAATGATTGCATTATTAAGCATTACTAGAGGCAGTTGTGGGGTCAAGTAGGGAGGATGGTGGAGAACACAGGGGGAATTCCCTTTCTAGCAAGTAAGTCAAGTTGAAGATGAGCTTTGAAGAGATCCACAAATAGGCTGGCTCTGAATGTTATGGGAAGCAGGATCCAGTAGGGAGAAATATCAGAATCAAGAGGAAGCACAGGAAGGTAATGGGACGGTGAGGTTGAGAGCAGAGGAGGATCTGAGGGGACTAGATGGTGAGTACACTGAGAAGGATCTTGAAAATTGAGCGGCACATGGGGAGCCAACCAGTATATAGAATCTGGATAGGTTGTAGATGGTGCCAGTAGCAAAAGTGAGGACTTTGTCTAGAGGAAAGAGGGAGTAGAGTGGAAGGCCAAGGAGTAGGCTTGAGCAGTAGTCCCATGTGGTTAGTAAGAAAATGACACAATGTCTGAATGTTGAAGAGATTAATACGAGGAGCAGAGGCTGTGGTAGTGATGAATTGTTGCAGCTATAGGACCCCACGATTGCAAGCCATGGGTGAGTGAGCAAGAAGTGTTACACATTGCCTATTGCCTGACGTGTTACAGAGAGTCAAGGGGCTGACACGGGCAGGACTTTTCTCTTGCAAAGATGGGCCCAACCTATGAGTGGATCCTGGATATTTGAACACCTGTCCCACTTCTGTCAGAATGCTAACAGGAAGTGACACCCCTACAATTGGTTTTCACTGGGCCCCTTACAATGGGCCAGCAAGAATGCATGAGAGACCACTCCTGAGTTATTCCGACATCAGGATGAATCACAAAGGGCATTTCATGCACCAACTGTAAGAGGAAGGGCCACACTTCCTGAGGTACCGCCATCCCCTCATGGTATCCTATGATGGACTCTGTGGGCTTGCTCACTAGTAACCCACCTTCCTTTTGTATTCTTTTCTTAACTGGAGATTTACCCTCCAACTTGAAGCAGACCTTTCTCCAAAGGCCTAGTAAAGATGGTTTTCTTGGTTGGCCTATACTAATCTCTCCCCTAGGGACCTCTTCTACTACAAGCAAGCTTTGTAGCTCAGGAGTCCCACAGGATCCACAATGTTCTGGCTTTCCCTCTTCCAGAGCTGGTGCAGGGACTTGGCCAACTATCTCAACAGCAGTTGAAGGAAGGACATGGGGAATATTTTCCTTCCCTCCGTCTCTTTTTCTGACTCCTCTAACCTTAGATTTCCCCTTTGGCTTAATCTTCCCCTTAGACATGGCTATGACAGCCTTGTCCTGAGACCTAGTGCTTGAAGGGACTGGAGAGTGTCTATTAGGACCTACAACTGAAGGCTAATCTCACCCAGGATTCTTCTATGAACCACTCTCCTAACACTGACAGTTGCCATGACCATCTCACTGCTCACAAATCTAAGGACAGTCAATTCTGGGAAGTTGAGAAAGTGCCTCTCAGCAAACTGAGTGTGACCCAAAGGATCGCTGGTAGGAGCCACTGGGTTTAACACAAGGGAAGGTTTGTCAGGAGGGCTGGGTCCAGTTTTCCTATCAGAAGAGGTACTTACACCTGCTAACTGAACACTAGCCTCAGAGGAAAAATAACTTTGGGACAGAACAGGTATGTGAGGAGAGGCTCCAGCATTGCTGGTTCAAGGGAAACTAACACTACTTCAGATTCTTCACCATTGGGGAAGGAATCCAAAGAGATGGACACTCATGTTAGAATGTCTTCCTCATTCTCATCCTTCCTCAGCAAAATTAAGGGTATCCAACATTGGATCCTTCTAGATCAGATTGGTCTCCCGTTGACACACCACTGATAAGCCCTGTCAATGGATGGGGGCCAATTTGTCAAATTCTCTGTTTTTTTCTGCTGGTACTGTCTTCTCTGCTGTTTGTCAGCTTAAATCAGTTGTCCCCTCTGACCATCTGACCTTGTTCCACTCCATGTTCTAAAAGACATCTGCCGGATATAATTCCTTTGATCAAACAAGCCTGTTCAATTTTGCATGTCAATCGGGCTATATTCCTGACGTGCTTAAACAAGCCATTGTGATCTCCCTGCTAAAAAAAGTCATCACTGGATGAAACTGAATTGTCTAATTTCCATCCTATCTCTTTACTCCATTTCTCTATGAAACTCTTGGAAGCTTTAGTTTCTCCTCTTCTTTCCTCTTTTATTGAGTCTTCTTCTCTGTTGGACCCCTTCCAATCAGGTTTCGGCCAGGAAGGGGCACTAAGAGTGTTTTAGTTTCAGTTGTGGATGATCTAGATGGGCTAGTTGACGGAGGTGTCGTTGGGGCCCTGACACTGTTAGAGCTATCAGCAGCTTTTGACACTGTGGACCATTCCATTCTCTGGTCCCGCCTGGCTTCTGCCGGCCTCTCTGGTAGGGTCCTGGCATGGTTTACTTTGCTCTTGACGGGCATGGGCCAGTCACTTTCTCTACCCCCTTTCTTGTCTTCTGCTGTTTCTCTTTCTTACACTGTTCCTCAAGGATCTGCCATGTCCCCAATGTTTTTCAACATATATGTTCAGCCTTTGGTTGACCTTATCCACTCCCATGGCTTCAGGTGCTACTCTTAAACTGATGACACACATATTTTGGTGCGTTTAGCTCTCGACTGTTCTAAGGTGTTGTCCCATTTGTGTAGTTGCCTAACGGCTGTGAAGGAGTGGATGGGCCATAATTGGCTTAAACGTAACTGGTATAAGATTGAGGCGATGGTGGTGGGTGTCCCTTCTTCTTCTTTCTGCTCTGACTCTTCATCTTCTTTTTTCTGCCCTTCATTGCTTGGGGAATCTCCTGTTCCAGTGACGGTTGTTAAAAATGTGAGTGTCTACATATCATCATCTCTTTCTATGGCTTCGCAGACCAGCACTGTTCCCAAATCTGGTCACTTTTTACTGAAGGTTCTCGTAGGGTTTTACCTTTTCTGCCCATGCACCTTCACTTGGTTGTTGTTTCCTCTCTTGTGACTAGTCCTCATGACTTTTGCAATGTGCTTTATCTAACTCAGCCTAAAGGCCGTATTCATTGCATTCAGCTGCTGCAGAATCTGGCAGCCCGGGTACCCACAGCCACTCCCTATGGTTATATGAGTTCAGTTCTAGGATCACTTAATTGCTCCCGGTGGAAAGGAAAGGATAACCTTTAAATCTCTTTGTTTGGTCCATCGGGCCTATTATAACATTGGGGCTGACTTTCTTCAAGATACGTTTGTGCCATCTGTTCCAAATAGGTCTCTCTGGTCTGGCAGTGACTGCTTGGTTATGGTTCCCAAGTTCCGTTTTAGCAGAGTCGGCGGCCGGACCTTCTATGTTGCTCCTAGTAAACTTTGGAATGCCTTCCCGGTCAGTTTGAGATGGATCAATAATCATCTTCAATTCCGCTGTCATCTTAAAACCGGGTTATTTTAGCCTGGGTAGTCACTGACTTTTAGTTGCATCCTTGCGCCTTCTGTTTTACTTGCGCACTACAATTGCCACTAACATAACCTAACAGCCTGAGAGTAGGCCAGACTTACAGAGTGGACCCTCAAGGTCTTACCCATACATTTGGGGTCCCCCTTCATATGGTCACTGGCTCCACAAGTGTACCAAGATCCACTGGACCTCGACACATAACAGGGCTTAGAGTAACCACTCTTGTGCTTGCGATTGTTAGTCCCACTAACCTTTCCAGCATCTTGTGGCTTCCCCTTAAACATTTTGAGGGCCTTCTGGGATGAGGACTTATCAGATCCCCCACCCTCCAAATCATCATGCTTTCTAGAAGCTGGTTTGTCCTTATGGGGCTCTCTATGGGACACCCACAAGTAAGCTGCAACGGCCAGTTTCTTTGGATCTGACTCCATAGAATCTGCCAAATGCTGCTTAAGCTCAGGGAAACATGAAGCAAAAATGTGCTCAAGCATGGCCAAATGGACCATGCCTTCAAAGGTGGTTACCCTCTGTAGCTCTCAAGCCAGCCAATGAAGTTTTTCAAGGAGTCTGGCACATAAGACATCCGAGTAATAGTTTCCTTTTTGCTTATGTTCTCTGAATCTCTTCAAGTATTGGGTAGGAGTCATCCTAAACTTTAGGATCAGAGATTGCTTCAATTTTGCAAAGCCCTTTCTGTCAGCTGTTGACATTTCCAGAATGACACTGCAGTAAGAATGGGGTAGCCTGCAGATAAACCATGCCATTTTATTAGCATCACACACTTCTTGCATCTCACAAGCATATTCAACAGTTACAAGCAAATACATGATATCATTCTTATCATCATACACAGAGAGCAGATCTTTTGTAAATCTAGGAGGAGAAGAGTGCATAGAACCGTTACCAGATCCTCTGGAGTAACATGTTGATACCTGAAGCCTGGCAAGCTCCAGCTGGTGTTTCCTCTCTTTTTGCCTTTTAACCTTATAAAATTCTAATGTGCCATATTGTACTCAATCTCCTTCTGACCGAGTTTGAGCTTCTCCTTTTCAGCTACCTCAGCCTCAAAGTTTGTAAGCGAACAATCAGTGGAACCATCCTCCTCCTCTTCCCTTTCATTTTCAGTTGATCAACTTTGTAAGTGCTTTTTCCATGTTATTAATTACAGTAGGTGACTGTTATACTACTAGATAAGACTGATTACAGTGTTTTGTGCAATTGTAATCCAGATACTACACCAGTGGACAACACTGGGGTACCCAAAAGCTTATCCTCACTGCTGTACACCAATTTGTTAGACCGGATGGCTACACTCTGGCCTGGTAGACAGATGTGTAGGAGGCTAACCTAGTTACTGAACAGGGATCAACTCTTGGATCTGTAGCCACACCATTCAAGGTAGCATGGAGAGTGGTCAAGTCTAAGCCTCAGGAAGGCTGAGCCTGGTTAAGGGTCCACAATGAGTACACAAGGTAAGTAATCAAGGATTATGATTACACAGATAGTTATAAAAATCCTATATTTATTTATGACCAAAAAACACTATAAAAATAACTATAAGCAACCAATGCTATCACACAACACTCACAATAAAGTACATACATACATCCCCTGTAGCCAGTGCAATAAAATTACAATCCCACCACCCCAACCAAAATACCAAAAGGGAAGGCAATGGTTATTATTTGCAATGGCAGCCCACGAGAATACAACCCTAACTTTAGAGATTCCAACCCTATGTTGACTGGGGCCTTGTTAAAGGTTAAAAAAAATGTCCAGAAGTTTTGTGAGCTGGGAAAGAATTAGGAGGAGGGTCTTGTGGATGGGATACAGGTTCCAAAAGTCAGGCAAGGATGTATTCCAGTAAATAAAACTGTCCCCAGCTTTCGGAGGGCTTTCAGCAACAGGTTTTACCAGAGCCAAACAAATGTAAAACATTTCAAAGTATTTCAAAACTTTTACAGGTGGATGTAGGGGGGCAGGTAAGTATTGTTGTAACTCACCCCCCATATTCTGGTTTCTCTTCAGACTTGTCAGGTCATCATAGGGTCATCCGATGTTGGTTTTCCCACTGGTGGTTCAAGTGCCAAGAGCCCAGGAGTCACAGGTACAAGAGATGTCCTGGTTGAATTCAGAAGCTTGTACAACCTGTTCCAGTCGATGAATGCAACTCACACTGATGCAGCACTCCTCTAGGTGCTAGATCAGATGCGGGAAAGCCAGTTTCGATGAAAGTCAGCAATACACAGTGCCACAGGGGGACACAGCTGTCACAGTCAGAGTCTGCCTCCTTTCTCGGGTCCAATTGAATCTGGAATGCTGAAATTTTAAGGAGAGTCTCCAAAGTTCAAAGCCAAAACATGGAACCACGATCCCTCTACCGGGGTAGCCCAAATAGGAGTTGGCGAGTTCACAGGATGATTCCAGGAATGCTTCCAAAGACTCCAGATGGCTGACCACTGAGCAGACGTCGGGATGGTTGGTCACAACACTCCAAGGGTTGAAGTACCACTGAAGGACTTCTAAAGCTCACCAGACAGACAGGGCTCCACCGGGACTGCAGCAAATGTTGGTCACCAGGCCTTCTTAGGACAGTTCCAGGGGTCTTTCATGGTCTTCACAGTTGGGCAGGATACTTGGCTCCTTGCAGGATCTCTCCAGGATCTCTGGGGCATGGCTGCAGGACTCCTCTTCTTATCCAGAAACTCAGGTGAGACAGAAACTCAGCTCACCTAATCGAAGATCTGCCCTTCACACACACCCTAGCAGTTGTCCAATCAGGACCACTGATGGTGAAATTCATGCATATTCTGTAGACATACAGATACCAGTTTGTGGATTATGACCAGACATTCCCAAACCTCTTCCCGGGAACACACATATGGCACTGCACTAGCCCATGAAACCCAAGGCGTTTCCTGGCAATGCATGATAATGAAGGTTTTTTCCTGATCTGGCAGGACAGGAAGAAGGCCACAGGACAACATGGCCAAAATAGTTAGTAGCCAAACGCGGTAAATGTGGTAAGGCTAACGAAAAGTATTGCACAAATAGTAAAAATGCAACTGCTGCCACCAGCTTGTCTAAAGGCACACGTAAAGTATGCAACAAAAAAAACTTTGATTGTAGTCTAAGGTCATACAAAAGAAACTCTGTTGCACTGCATTGTAAGATGCATTGTGCAACGATAAAAAAGTTACCAAAAAAATAGATAACATGTAAAAAGAAAAGGGTAACATAGTTCCCCAGTAGCGACAGTCTTAAGGACTAGTCAGATTCTCCATAACAATGAGCAAAGGTGCCGTTGAGTGAAGCTGACGGCTTCCCTTCACTGGTAAAAGTCAGGACAGAGTACAAAAACAAAAACAAAACATCCATAGTCCACAGAAATGGAGGGAAAGTTTCTAAAAATAGAAAACGTTCCTTACAACTACTTTGCAATAAAAGGATCAAAAGGTTCTGTGTCATCATTTTCGATTTTTGAAGGTCGCCTAACCAAAAGGTGATTTTTTTCAGCAAATTTTAGGCAGCCTACAAAAATCAAATAATGACATTTCTGTGCCTCCCACCCCCTCTTCCCAGATTTACTCCAAATCTGAACCACCCTTCCTCAGCCCCCGCTGCCTCCCTCCCCTCCCCTCCCAAGACCCCCCCCCCAAAATAACACACACAAACACACGCACTCTAATATTTACTTACCTGTTCTCAGTCAAGGCTGCTCCTGGGTCCTGGCATGCCAGTCAGCCCTTGCGCGCACTCATGTGCATGGCAGGGGCTGACAGGTCGATTTAGAAAGACTGCTCTGTGCGGTCACAGAGTGATGTTTCTAAATCATTATTTTTTATAGCTTTTTAAAAAAAGGGTCTTGACCTAATACCGATCAAACTCGCCCCTGGTAAAAGATATGCACATCTTAGAAAGGTGCAAGAGTGATCATGTACTCTTCCGTCTAGTAACACACTATGGTTCTGCCAATGTCCTCCACCACTAGCATTGTGTATCACCAATATTAATTTAATGACAAACTAGGGGGGGGAAATTACATGGGCTCTGCAGATTCCCTATAAAGAATATTCAGAAAACCAAATATAAAATAGAAACCTAAGTTTAAATAGTTCCCATGTTGAAGTCTATGTTCTTTCAATTGTCTCTCAAATGGAGAAATGCCTATGATTAGACCAGTATTTTCCACAATGAGAAGCTAATTTAGCTGCTACAACTATGCATAACAACTGGGCTAGTTTAACTCAGACTGCAGAAGGGTGAGAAGGTTTTACTTAAGAAATATTACCAGGTTCTGCAGGCTTTTCTGTCTGTTAATGGGCCAGGGTCCAAGCGGGGTCCGTTACTAGGCCAGTGCAGCCCACAGAATGCAGTATTATTCCTATTAGCACCCCGAGGCAAACCCTCAACAGCGACCGGAGGGAGTCAGGACTGCCTTGGAAATGGAATGTGAGGCTCCGCTCAGAGCCCCTCTTCCATTTCCATGCCAATGACAAGAAAGTTAGGTGGATGGTGCGGCCCGGACCAAGGTGCCTGTTACAAGTAAACAGTTGGGGGGTGTTGAGGGGCTGAATTTGGGGCAGAAAAACAGCTGCGCTGGGTGCAGAGAAAACTCAGGCTGCTCTGAACTCAGGAAATTCAGCCTGGGTCTGGAGCAATCTGATTGGCTGCCACACCAGCAAAGGGTGCTAATATTCATTTTAAAAGGCCCTGATGAAAACGTGGTTCCGATTTCCTCTGCCAGAATTGCTTACAAGGATCAATTTGCCAAAGCTAAAGTGGACTGGCCATAAGGCGTTTGGCTTGACCTTGAGGAAGTCGCTTACCATAATGATCATAAAACCTTGTGATCGATATTTGCTCATGGCAATCATTCCCATCTCAATTGCTGGCATCAGGTTCAGATTCCTGCATCAGAATTGGTGCCCTGTTTTTCAGGTATTTTCAATTTTTTAGAAGAATTCTTGCCAATTGTGAACGATTCTGGATAGAACACTCGTTTCGCATTATAATTGGTAACAATGCTTTAGGTCTGCAAGCTGGATGTCATCCCTAGGAACCTATTGAAAAATTAACCAGATCTATGGTTACCTCTGTTTACCAATGTGTTTACTGCTGTAGGACATTCAGGTAGAACTGCATCTTCTTGGTGCAAGGCACTTATTATACCACTATAGAAGGAAGAGTATAGAAATATTACCAAATCCTTGGACCCTATTTCACTCCTCAATGCCTCTTTGAGTACTGACTACACTTTATATGTATCTGGCCAAATGAAGAGATGTTGCCCTATACGGCTCTGTTGTGTGGGAAATTTAAGTTGCAAGTAGCTTTCAAAATTGTTGAATCATTTAAAATGTGCCGTATTTCTTCCCACATCACATCCTCATTTTGACATACATTTAGAACTCATTCAAGGTTATTTAGCAGACATGTTTAAATGTAGACCTGTTCTGTTCTGATTTTCCGTATGGAGTAATCCTAAAGTTAAATTTACTAGGAGAATCCTTGGTTCAAAAAACGTTAAACATCCACTATCTTTGGTTAACTGTTTAGACTGGTTCTTTAACCCTCCAACATCAACTAACCTAAAGAGTATGTAGGTATAACTGCCACTCGTAAACCAGCTCCAGGCAGACATGGAAGAATTTGAGTTAACTTAGAGCAGAAAAGGTCACATTTTATATTATCCACCTGTGGATCTAAAGGCCAGTATCTAACATGGGTCTTCGAAATCACCAGCAAGAAGGTGGCTTACCTGCTTTAGATTTAATACTTTATCTGTTATACACAATTTAGCTCTATAGTCCCCTTCAGTCTGAGTAATGTGTTTATGTGCCTTGTGCCCCCAGTTAAAAGAAACCTCTATGCACCTGTTCCTCTTTTGTTCTAACTATCAACATATTTATGCAGGTACAATAATACCTGATCTTGAAGCTTGTGGTTTCAACCAATGTTGTCCTTTTTACATTTACAACTGCTACTTGATCATATGATAACCTAGGCAGATCCATGCTTTTCAATAAAAGCATTAAGGATATGTATGAAAGTGTTTTAATCATACTTTGCCTCTGTATCGTCTGGTGCTAATATCATGTATTTGATGATATTTTCCCATGTATGATTTGTCAAATTCTTTTATGATTTTTTTCAAAATAAAGCTTTGATTGTATTGGTGTGTAACTAGTTTAAAATAAATGCTAAGTATTATTCACTCACATTTATCAGTCACCAAAATGTTCATTACAATTTTCCAGTAAAATATTCTTATTATGGCCCTCATTAAGAGTTTGGTAATAATTCTGGAAGAATTACTGTCAAATGTGTTAATTGTTGTTGCAGCTCAGTCCCACACATTTTTCAAGGGATTACAAGTGAGGTAGTGGTGGTGCTAGTCCTAATTTCTGCAGTCCATACGACTCTATGTGGATTTTGTCAGATTTACTGTAGACCATCTGCCACAATAAATCTGATGATTTTTAGAAGAGACATGGAGGTTTTCCCTCCAGCACCCTCCTAGCTCAGAATGCATCAGTATGGAGAAATGGGGTAAGTTTAGTGACCATGATTTTACCATCATTTTATACTGCATCACCCAACTCGTAATAAGGCCCATATATATCCTTATACTGCTCAATTTTAAGAAAATTACTCTTTTTATCACTATGAGTATTATTATGTATACTACTAATACTATTATCATGGGTAATATTAATAGTCACAGTAACTATTATTATTATTCTTATGTTTATTCTTATTTAATTTTTACAACACACACCCCATACTGGCAATTAAATAATAGTATAAAACATAAAGCATAAGTGAAGCTTCTTTTGTTAAAACCAATGGGTTAAAAAACAAATAATAAAAAAAAAAAAAAAATAGTTATTATTATTAGTCACGTCAATGTAACTAATTCGTAAACCCTAGATGATTTAACAGCTGTGTTGGCCCTACTGGGATGCCGAACTGATACCTTCTGTTTCTGAGAAGAGGATCAGCCCCCTGAGTTCCCACAAAGAGACCTGCAAGTCTTTCCTTCATCTTTAGGTGTACTTTTTGGCACATGGCATTGTCATTTACGGATCAGACAGAGTGAATTATCTTCTATCATACAAAGCAAGGTATTCCTTCATCTGCATATGGGTTTTCCCTGTGCAAATGCTGGCATCATTATAATGCCCATTGCATTTAAAAGTACAGTGCATTCGCCAAGAGAAGCATAATTCAATTATAAGTCCCTTTCCATACCAAATTAGAAGTGGCACAGAGAGCCTGCTTGATGAATCAGGAGCACCCTATCAGGTCTACTCATCCAGCCAGTTATTTACTATCCGTGGTTGAGCCGACAGATGAAAGCAAGCTTGTTGTGCCATGGCAACAGTTGCCTTAATTGTGGCTGTGTGTCTGGGAATCAAGGCACTATCTGGAGGCTGGGGACACCTAGCATAATCAGATTACTGGGGCATTGGGGAGAACTGCCGTCTCTTAGGTGGCTTTTGAGGCCTTCTGGAAATTGTAGCAGTGGGAGGTGATTGAAAAGGACTGGTATATATGCAGATTATTCCCAGAGGGCCTCAGCAGCCACCTAAGAGAGGGCATGTCTCCACAATGCACCAGGAATCGTAAATGGTTTGGCCGGAATTATCCAATGACTGCTCAGAGAGCAACCTTAGGGATGCATCCTCAATAGGGAATCTGCAGACTCAAAGCCACCATAACCTGGAAGTGTCTTCACAGTCACCCACTTTTCCCCACTACAGAACTGCCCGTTCAGTCGCTGAGGAGCCCTTCACTACAGCTGTTTATCTGCACTAGCATTTACATTGTTGTCTTGCGGCCTGAATGATACCCTACCCGCTATTGATTCCTTTGAGGTGGCCTGTCATAGCCTTACGGCCACAGTCATGTACCATACACAGCCCCCATGCACTCACAGATAACATATGATCAGAATACCAAACAATTCCCACTTCTTTCTGAGTTTTTGGCTTGCAGCATATCCTAGATCAGAGGTCTGTAACCTGTGGCTCTCCCAATGTTTTGAACTTTGAATCCCATGATCCTTCACTACTATCTATGCTGGCTAGGATTGATGGGAGTTGCAGTCCAAAAAACCTGGAGAGCCAGAGGTTGCACACTCCTGTCACAGATCATCGACTATATTTGATCTCTAAGGAGCCACAACACTAGTAACTGTCCCAGCAATTATGGTTTGACTCTTGATGATTGTCAAACAAGGATAAGAAGGCCTGGCCCGTACCCTGCCTCCTTATTAAACCGCACTCGATTTTTGCAGTTTTCTTCTGCTAAAGCCAGAGTACCATTAGTCTAGTTTGTACTTCGAAACCTGTCTGTAGCAGAGGCCCAATGTGCTGCCTAACACTGTGAGTTTACTGGCAAGGTCAGGCAGTAGGGGAGGAGTCAGTGGGGGTAAAGAAGCCGAAGTCATGGGGGTAGCAGGAGTTAGGGACAGTGCATTAAAATGCATACACATATGAACCCATTCCATTAGTAGGTGCTTCTCCAATCCTGTTTGTATTTGCATTCTAGGTCTTCTAATCCCGGGTTTCCATTGCAAATCCTGAAATGTAACAGGACTGGATACATATCGCCAGTCCTATTGCATGTGAGAAAATGGTATTCTTCCTTACAGCTAGATGCACACCCCCTTCCTGCTCCACCTAACCTGAGACTGGACGATCTGCTCCCCCCTGTTTCCGCCCCTGGTTGCTTGTAGATCCCTTGATGCCAAATTGCCCACCCTTCCCATCCACCATTGTTTGCTTGCAGTTCCCTTGCAATCTGCTTTCCTGTCGTGTACTTCACCCTTTGACTTGTAAAGTGCTCCATTGCTTCACAAAGCTAGGTCTGGACTCAACAAGCATCACAATAATAATAAGAAAAAGAATCTCCCAAATGTATGATAATGTATTTCTTAAAATGCACACATTTATCAAAATCTTCCTATTTTTAATAATTATGTTTGGAATCTTGAAGCTGCAAAGTGGAAGAATTAAACATGAAGGCTAGAACACTGGTGCATATCCAAACGACCCAGAAGTGGGAATGGGCATGTTGGTCATATCAGGGTAGTCTTTGTTGGCATTATTGTATTGCCTTTTACAATTTGTATTTGTATTTGTTTTATTTGTAACGCGCACCGTCAGGGCATCAGGGCCCAACTTTGGGCATGGTTACATAGCGAGAATAGATACAGTGCAAAGTAATTAAGAACATACCGCAATATACATCATTTACAGAGTAGAGGTTAGAACAGGCATTTTACTAGGGCAGGGCTCCCAGGTGCATAAGAAATCCGCGTTTCAAGGCTGGTTGAAGAGCCAGGATTTCGTTTTGGACTTGGAGGTACTAAAGCATTCTTCTGATCTGATGATGAAGGGGAGGGCATTCCAAAGCTTGGAAGCTAGGACGGGGAAGCTTGATCCACCCGCTTTTTGTAGTTTGAACCTAGGGATGGTTAAACAGTGGGTCTGGGCGGTTCTTTGAGGGCAGGTAGGCTCGTGGTGGGAAAGCCAGCTGCAGAGATACGGGAGGGCTTGGTTGGCTAGGCATTTGTGGGTAAGGCCTAGGGTTTTCAGTGCAATTCTCTGTTTGACCGGTAGCCAGTGTAGGTTGGATCTAGATTCCGAGATGTGATGTTTACGTGGGATGTTTAGGGCCGCTCTGATGGTGTTGTTCTGGGAGATTTGCAATTTGTTCAAATCTCTTGGCTGGTTCCTAAGTAGAGGGCGCTACCATAGTCGATTTTGGCCATGATGAGGGTTCTGGCCAGTGTGACTGTGTTGAGGATGGTCAGAAATGGCCTACAGGCTGCAATGAGTTTGCAGGTGTATGCTGAGGCAGATCTGACTGCATTTGTTTGTCGTGATAGGGATAAGGTGGCATCAAGGTATACGCCTAAGGTTTTAGTGTCTTTCGAAACTTGGATGCTGTTGCCATCAATGATGAACAATTGGTAGGGCGGCTCAAGTTTACTAAGACATTGCATAGTACCCAAGATGAGGAGCTCAGTCTTGTCATCATTGAGGCATAACTGGTGTTGTGCCATCCAAGCTTGGATGACCAGGTAAACATCATTCAGGGCCTTGGTGTCAGCCAAGTAGTCACCAGTGATGGGAATGAGTATCAAACATGTCATGAAGGTGTCACAGACTCTCTTAAGCATGCTTTTTTTTAAAAATGGGTTTTATTTTGAACTTTTTATGTGACCTTCTCCATAGGAAATGCTGGGGTTCTATAGCTCCTAACCCACCAGCATGGCCCATGGCTGTCTGACTTTGTGCAGTCATTAGGTTTAGAAGGTTATCTCTCTTGTTCTTTATTAGAAATCTGTAGAAGAATAGCTGACAATGTCATGGTATAATGAGTGGGAGTGGAAAGTGCGGTCCTCAAATACGGGCTCAAAAGAACAGGACTACCCCTCTTGCTCCAAAGGGGTTTTCATTCTGATGCACAGTTTACAAAGTCTATTGAATCCCAAGGTCAGGTGGTGGATGCAAACAAAAAAATCAAAAAGCCACTCAAAGTCTGCTCCAAAGAAAATCTTAAAGTGTGTACACAAATGTCTTCCCTCTCAGGTAGAAAGGTGTTTGCAGGGTCCTCCTGACTTTATCCTTCCAGGTCTTCTCTTTGGGGATCTCTTTTGACAGAGTGGTTGGACATTCCAGCCAGGCTGAATACAAGGTTAAGGCTTTCGGAATGTTTGGCTATGACCTGCTGAGGTTTGGTGGAGAAGCATGGCCCTACTCTCTCCCATCCACTTCTCTATTTGATGGTCTCCGTTGGGATGTTCTCATCCTGACTACCCTATGCTGTACCCCAATCCCCAGCATAGCTACGCTATCTCTTACACCAACCTGCCTCTATCCACGATTTTGCCACATGTGTCTTGTTGACTGCATCTCACTTTACCATGTCATCATCGACAAAGGAGTAGCATATGCTAGCTTGTTCCACCAGCCTAGGTGAAATGAAATGATATTTTATTTATATCGCGCTCGTACACCAGTGTTTCAGAGCACGAAGGTGAAGAAGAAGTAGCTGCATCACTCCCTACTCTTGCATTCTCTAAGGTGGGTAGGTAATATAACTGTGTGCAATGTTGATGGCTCTCCCCGATTGGCCCAGAAACCCTACCTGAATTAGGGATCCATAATTGAGATTGCTGATTCTTGGTGGTAGTTTAATGCTATGGGCCTGAGATCTGCAGGAGAAATCCTATGAATAAAGCTGACAGTCCACATGTTTGCGTGGAGCAGTAGAGAAGAAGGATGGGCTGATATGATTGCGGGATCTATTTTATTGGGGTAATAAAACAGCTTCTAATAGAGTAAGTCTAGTTTGAGTGGAGAGCAATGCGGCTTTAGTTAATAAATGTTGAGGGAGTTTGTGGCATGATGTCAGTAAGTTCAACTTTCCAGTGGGCGTTATGAGAGCACTGAATTGATTTCCTGTTTGATTGGTTAGACATCAGTGACACATCTGAAAGTGGCAGATATACGGTGTAATCATGAAGGCAAAGTAATGCGAAGTCGAGAGATTAAATAGCTTCAATGATGGCGCAGCAGGGAGTTCAATAGGCAAAGTAGACTGACCTTTTCTTTTACTTTATTTTATTTCATTTATATCACGCACAATGGACCCGTAGGCGTGATGGCGCATACAAAACATACAACACAAAAGAAAAAGATATATACAACAAAAACATAAAAAGGAGAGCAAAATAAACTAGTCTGAATATCATATATATGGAACACAAAGTCCACTATTAACCCCAGCACATAGCAAAGACAATGGCCCTCATCACAACACCGGCGCTAAACCATGGCGCTATTAGCACCATGGTTGGTGCCGGTGTTGTAACGGGTCCGCCATGGTACAATGGGGAATTACCACCCCATTCCAAGGTTGGCAGGGCGGTAATTCCCCATTGAAACATGGCCCTTCCCCATTCCCATTTTCGCCCCATAGGGCTCTATGGGAATGGGGAAGGCGCTAAGTACGGTACCGCAAATTGCGGTACCGTACTTAGCACCAAGGTCCCTTTGCGGGTCCCTACTTTAATGGCTGCTGTAGAGCTAAGTGTGTAACGGCGCCGCAGCCTTTTACAGCGCCGTTAATCACTTAGCGCCAGGGTCGAAATGAGGCCCAATATTTCATTTGCGAGTTTATGTCAACCATTTTTTGTTTTCTCATTGTTTCCCTGTACTCTTCCTTCTTCAGATTCCTGTTCATGAATAGTTATAATAACTAGATTCGATTTTTCATAAAAGGATGCAAAAACATGTTTACATGTGTACCATTAGATCCCCAGCTTCAAAGGCAGGCTCTGTCCCCACACATCACTTCACTTGATCATTTCCCTACAGACCTGATGTCGAGATGCGCTGGCTTCTGCGTGCACCAACGAGATCACAATATTCCGAACATACTCAGAGGGCTATCCTTTCCTAAGATCTTGGAAAAACAAGAAAACGTTCCTATGAATGATTTGAAGTTTTTGTATTATATATGACTCCGTTTTGCATCATTGTGGGATGTTTTTTTCCCGTCTCCCTTCCTCAGGGAAATTGAAAATGAGCAAACAGAAGGATTCCGCAAGCATTTTGATCAAAGCATAAACCACATTTCAGAAAATGGTCCCTCCGAAGACAGCGCCAGCCTTGAAGTTTTGCAGTTAAAGAACTTATTTTCCTTTTTGAAATATTGACTTTCACTAGTGAATTAATTTTATTTCCAAATGAACTGTCTTTTGCTGCGACAAATGACATTATTGAGTTTCTCTGAAAAAAAGTTTGGATTGCTCTAAAATTGTATTGTCGAAATAAATACTGATCTATGACATTCGTCGTACAGATTGCAAAATAACGAGGTGTAATTGCCTAAACACTTTGAGAATAGTTACTTTCTAGCGTGGAAGGGAATGACCGACACAACTCTGAAGCAAGTCTGGCGTTGCCTGCATCATTTTTAATAAGCTCCTCTTCAAATGTGATTCTCAAACTTTTGCTCAGCTACAAATCTTTTAATTTTTTCCTGTACAAATCATTGTAAATCAGGATCCATCTATTAATGTTTCTTTGCCAGTGAATGTTTCCTTGTTGTTGTTATGAGGCCTCACAGCCTTGCACTAACGTAGTCCCGGGGGCCCCCACAGAGTTACACGCACACGTGTATTCCGTCCGGGCTCAGCCTGCGCATTGTCACGCATGTGCAGGACTGCCCCATTTATTCCCCACGATGGAGTTGCGTCACTCTGTAATGGGCGTGGCATGACCACGTCACCACATCCCTCCTGCGCGTCCTCAGGCGCGTACTCAGGCTTCATCCTCCTCTCCTGGGCCTGGATCTGCTGCTCTGGATGGGCTCCAGGCATATTCAGGGTCCGGGTCAGTCTCACTCCACACAGGGTTTAGATTAACAGGGTGATCCTCACTAAACCTCTTAAAGAAACTGGAGTTGCGGGTCACCGTCTTTTTCCCATCTGATGCAATCACCGCAGACCCCTTAACGCCCACAACATCCAGCAGCTGTGGGTCATAGGGCAAAGAGAACTTGCCTTGCGGGTGCCAGTTCCTGACCAGCACCTCATCCCCCAGCAAGATGCCGGGTGGTTGCAATTTACTCATGATGTTCTCCCTTTTGTTCTGCCTCCTGCGGTCATCGGCCACCTGCTCCTCATTGATTACCCCCAACTCTCTGTCTGCACAGTCTGGTAGCGCACCACGCATGCACCTTTGGAACATGATTTTTTGTGGGAACAACCCCAATGGAGCTGTGGGGAGTAGCCCTATACTCTCTCAAAAACTGATATGGGGTTTGATGCAAAGACTGCCCCTGTCCCTTGGTGATTCTGAACACTTTTTTCAGCATCTGCATGAAGCTTTCAGCTTCACCATTCACTCTGGGCCATAGCGGAGAGATCTTCCGGTGTTTGACTATGCACTGCTGCAGGAAAGCAGCAAAACTATCCCCTTGGAAAGGTGGGCCGTTGTCCATACACACCTCCTCCTGGAACCCATGAGATGCAAACATCTTTTCCACCATGGCTATTAGGTTCTCAAAAGATGTCGACTCGATGAACTCTATTTCTGGAAATCTGCTCCATTCATCAATAGCCACGAGGAAGTGTACATCTTTCAAGCCAAAGTCCACGTGGCTTACTTCCCACAACGTGGTGCCCCTCAGCATTGACTCAATCTGGGGCTCTCTCTGCATGGGGGCTGCAGCCTGACACCACATACATTTCCTTACAAATTCATCAACAAGCATTTCCAGTTTGGGGATCCACACCTTCATCCTCAGACAGGATTTGGTTTTGGCTGACCCTTGATGTGCCAGTGATATGACCTTGTCACAAGCTCCGATGGTACGACCATTTTCTGGCCCCTCAACAGCAGCCCGACTCTGTGAAGGACAGCTCACTTCTCACCTTCCGCAGCTGCTCTAGCGTGGTCTTCACCTCCTGTGTGCACTTGTCCAGCCCCATCAGGCCCCACTTCCATTCTCCTTTGCTGAGAGTTTCTTGGAGTAACCAGAAACATTTGTCTCCTGTGGAGTGGTCTGCCATCGCCGGCACTGACATGGAATTCCGAACATTGGATTCCACCCCCATCTTGACAAATTCCTCGACATTCAATCCTCCATTCTCAGACTCCGCTTCAGATTTCCTTGGGATCTCTGGACAGATAGTCTGCAGCATTGTCTGCTCGCAGTCGATACACCAAGGAGACATCATACTCTAGTAGAGCGAGCATCCACCGCTCGATCAATGCTGTGGGCTTCGATGATGATCCTGCCTAGATTGGCAGCAACGGCTTATGATCTGTCACCACTGTCACTGGCCTCCCCAGTATTTAGAGCCTGAAGTGCGTGCACCCCAGAGCACCACCAGTGCCTCCTGCTTGATTTGGGCATATTGTTGTTCTGTGTCTATCAGCGCCCTACTTGCGAACGCTACTAGCAGGACATCACCTTTCAAGTTCTGCTGGTGCCCTCAGCTGTCAGGACCGACTTGATATCTTCAAATGCATTCTGTTCCAGTGGGCCCCAATGCCATACACAGTCTTTCTTAGTCAGATTTGCAGGGGCCCTGAGAGCGTCGCTAGATTCTGGATGAAGCACCTGCAGTATGTCACCATGCCAGGGAACCTTC
Source organism: Ambystoma mexicanum (assembly GCF_040938575.1). Lineage (NCBI taxonomy): Eukaryota > Metazoa > Chordata > Amphibia > Caudata > Ambystomatidae > Ambystoma > Ambystoma mexicanum. The sequence continues at coordinate 981,566,865 of NC_090924.1, forward strand.
TAACCTCTGTGACTGATTCTGGTGATATGGCTTCCTTGATGTCTTTAACTTTCTTGGGATCCAGTGACACTCCCCCCTGCTGAAATACAAAACCAAAGAACTCAATCTTCTGATTGAAAAACTCATAATTTTCCCTGTGGTGAGTTAGTCCCAGCACCCGGATTCTAACTAACATTTTCTCTAGTTTCTCCATGTGCTCAGTTTCAGACTCAGCGACCACCAAAATGTCATCAATGGTGTTAATCACTCCAGCCAGGTCAGCCAGCACCCCCTGTATGATGTTTTGTAAAACTTCCATGGCTAACGATACACCAAAACTGAGATGCTTGTATCTGTACAAGAAGCCCCTGTGAGTCTAAAAGTTGTGATGTTTGTTTTATTAGTATTTATATAGCGCACATCAGCCCGAAGACATTGTGGCACTTGCTACAGTACAAAGCTTAGTTACATAGTAATGCAGAGTATATATACAAGGTCACAATATAGTTATATTACAGTTCTGTTTATCTTACAATATACATGATAGAAGCAGAGGAGGAGGGGGCTGCATTGCTAGTTGAGGAAGGTGGTCTTGAGGTTGTTACGGAAGACAGAGATGGAAGTTTCAGCTCTAAGGGTGGCAGGGAGTGAGTTCCAGAGTTTTGGGGCAATATAGGAGAAGCCTAGACCTCCAGCGGTGGCTCTCTTGATGCAAGGTAAGTGTAGTTGGTTGGTGTACTGAGCCCTGGTGGGGCGTGTGGAAGTGGTCCTTGATATTGCTTCAGATAGGTATGTGAGAGAAGTGTTGTTGATGCATCTGTGTGTGATGGTGAGGATTTTCAGAGTAATTCGGTCTATGACCTGAAGCCACTGTGCTGCACGTCTGGCATGTGATATGTGGTCTCTTCTAGGGAAGCTCATAGCGGTTCTGAGGGCATTGTTTTGTGTGGTTTGCAGTCTGTGAATGTTCTTAGCGGAGGTGCCAGCTAGGAGGGCGTTTAGCACCTATAGTTGCTCTAGCTATGGCTAATCGGTTAGAAGCGGATAGGTAGGGTTTAATGGCATTGATGAGTTTGGTGCTGTACGCTGATGCAGAAGCTATGGTGCTGACTTGTTTGTTCATCGATAGATTAGCGTCAATGTGAACACCTAGTGTCTTGATGTAGGATGAAACAGAGATGGTTGGGTTGTCTATGTTGAAATTGGCGTATTGGGGACTGAGCTTCGTTATTGTGTTTTTCTGCCCAATGATGAGAATTTCAGTCTTATCCCCATTAAGACAGAGGCCATTGAGCACCATCCATGCTTGGATGGTAGCATAGATGTTTTGAAGGGCAGCAGGGTCGTAGTGATAGATTCCAGATAGAGGTTTGAGTACTTGATTGTCGTCTGCATAGTTAGTATATGCAACACCCATGGAGTCAAGTAGGTCAAAAAGGAGTTTTGTGAAGAGGTTATAGAGGGTGGGAGCTGTACAGGATCCTTGGGGGACACCGCAATTTATGGTGGTAGGATCTGCGTTAGCTGTGTCAGAGTAGACCTTCATGGCTCTTCCTTCGAGGAAGGATGTGATCCAGGATGCTGCTTGTTCAGAGAAATGGGCTGCCTGGGGGTGGTGGGTGGTAAGTGTTTGGTGATCTACCAGGTCAAAAGCTGCTGATAGATCTAGAAGGAGGAGCAGGGCAGGTTTGCCTTTGTCCATGATCTGTGAGATTTGATTTTTTAGGTCTAATAAGGCAGGTTCCGTTCCTTGCCCTATGCGGAAGCCAGATTGCCTTTTGCCTAGTATGGAGTTAGCTTCTATGTATGTTTGTATCTGGTTGTGGGCTGCTTTGTCCAGGATTTACAAGAGGAACGGGACTGTTGTTATCGGTCTGTAGTTGTTGGGTTGTGCTGGGTCAAGTGTGGCCTTTTTAGAAGTGGTCGTACCCATTCTTCCTTGAGATTGTTTGAGACAGTGCCTGTTTGGAATGATGCATTAATGAATGCAGTAATCAGGTATGCTAGATCATTAGCACATTCCTTGATGATTTTGGGAGGGCAGATGTCGGCTTTGCAGAGGGATGGTTTGAGGTTTTTGATGAGGTTGAGGATCTCAGGTTCAGTGACGGCTCTGAAGGCGAGTTGAGCGTGATTGGGATTGCTACACTTGTCTTATGTGTGGCGGTTAGCTTTTTGGATTGGGTGAGCTTTGCAGTGGTTTTAGATTTTATTCTGGATGAGTTTTATTTTGTTGAGCATGACGGGCTGAATGCTAGTGCACCAAGCCTTGTCTTTAGTTATCTCGTCTGCGGTAGCCGGTGGTTTGACTAGTTCATTAAAGATTGTTAATAATTCTTTAGCTTGGGAATTGGCCTTTGAAATCCTATCATTGAAGGAGTTGGATTTTGCTGATAGGATGGCTTGTTTATATTGGAGGGCTATCTGTTTGAAATGGCTCTTATTTAGGTCACTGGGATCCGTTTTCCAATTTTTTAGTGACTGACGCTTTTGCTTTCTGAGGGTTTGGAGTTCATCCGAGAACCAGGAGTTGCAGTGCAATGATTTTTTTTCTTTCTTGCTTTTGAGTGGGGCTATTTTTTGCAGGATAACTTGATGATAGCCAGCTCTCAAGTCCAAATTGGAGAAGACTGTTTCCCCATGTAACTCAGCAATGGTGTCATCCAAAGTGGCCGTGAGGTGCCATACTCACTTAATGGCCTTGTTGAGAAGGCGCATGTCCACACAAATCAGGGATGACTCCAACTGCTTCGGCTTCCGGTCCACCACAATTGGTGACAACCACTGGGTTGTGCCCTCCACAGTATTGATGAAGTCCATTTCCACTAGGCATTCCATCTCCTTATCCACCTGGTACTTAAGATTAAAAATGTGACCCTCCTGTGTTTGAGTGCCATGGGGCGGATGGATTTATCAATATGTAGCTTAACGGGATCACCTTTCAGTTTACCAATGCCGACAAACACCTCTTTCGCACTAACTGGTGGATGTCCTCTCCATAGAACCCATATGTGAAGCTAACAATCTTTAGGGCCTCTGCTGCAGCACAGTTTAAGAGGGTGCCCTTCCTGACATCGGTAATGAAGAATCTCACTTTAATGGTGTTTGAAAGCCCCCTTTAGCGGGAGTGGTTGCTTACCACCAAAATTGAAAATCCTCACCTTCTCCCATGCTAGGCGCCCCTTATACTGTTCCACAGCCATTATGCTTAATGAGGCCCTGGTGTCTATCAAAACAGGGATCTCACACCCATCCACTGACACGTCACATCTGGGTTGCCTCTTCCTCTTGCTTTTCAAGTCACTGTGGCTGGAGATAAAAAAAGTCTTCCTCTTCATCCTCCGGGTCTGGATCATGAGCCTGTTGGTCCTCATCCTGATCCATCTGAGCAAGCCTCAGGAATCTTCTCTGAGCAAACATGCCCATTTTGGTGGGGCTTTGTGGTGTGACGACTGGCCCTGGGGCCTTACACATGCGTGCAAAGTGATCCACTGACCCACACCTCCCACAAACACGCCCTTTGGCAGGCTCTCAGTTGCATGTGCCTGTGTTTCTGGCCCCCTGTACCTCCTGGGGCCCATTCGTCACCAACCACCACTAGCGCCTTGCTGGTGCCCTATCGCACAGACATCCTCCAACTTTAGCATCTTCATGGCCTTGTCCATCTTGGAGGCACTTGTGTCCACCTGCTCATAGGACTGTCCAATTTCAAGGATTCTCACCAGGGTGAGTCCTGGCTCCCTCAGGATTTGTAACCTCGCTTCCCTGAGGCACGTCCCTGAATTAGCTGGTTACACAACATCTCTTCCTCACTAGCCCGCGCACGTGGTTGCTAGTTATCTCAGCCTGCCATTGAAAGAGTCTAGCGACTCGTCGTCCCTCTGCTTGGCTGCACACATCACGAACCTCTGGTAATCTAGATTTACCAACAGGATGAAATTGTCCCTCAGAGAGTTCCTTGCTGCATCATAGGAGGCCTCTACTGGCCTCAAGGTCTAAAATAGCTTAAAAACATCCACCCCTGCCACATACAGAAGTGTTAACTTCTTTGACTGGTCGTTCACCTCCCAAACGGCAGTGAAGTACATCTCCAGGCACTTCAGCCACAAGTTCCATCTGGGGCCTAGGGCCACTGGCACCCCCGAAATGTAGAATTCTGGCATAGGAGCCAGTGCCCCTTGCTGGGGATGCACATGGGCCATTTTCGGTGCAGCTGCGGCTGCCGCCTGTCCATCCTGCATGCTGGCGTAGCACTGCACATAGTAGCATCACACTGTGCGCACAGGCACCCCCTCTCACCGGAGGCCACAACTCAGCATGACCTTCAAACAAGACGTGCACAGTAACAGCTCTAGTGAAAAATGAAGGATGATGTAAAAAAAACTCTCAAAGCTCCACTTGGAATAGGGAAAAAGAGAAAATAAAATAAACTTTTCTTTTTTTGTTGTTGAAGAAAACGCACCCTCAGGTGCTCCATAAATTGTTCTGGAGGCGAACGTGCACTTTCTTAACTGGGAAATCTCAACCTCCTTCCAAACGGCATTACAGGGCCTGTCTCACCACCCCTCGTGTCCTTGCTCAGCTGTCGAGAGAAGCAAGCATTCCAACCTCCTCCGTCAGCACAGCTGATGCAACAAGCGGACCCGGGAAAGCGACTTCTTCATCGACATTTTTATAAGGCCTCACGGCCTTGCGCTACGGTAGCCCCCATAACCCCACAGAATGACACAGACATGTGTATTCTGTCCGGGTGCCGCCTGAGCACTGTCGCGCATGAATGGGACTGCCCCATTTTTTCCCCATGACCGAGATGTGTCACTCCATCACAGGTGTAGCATCACCACGTCATGACCGAGATGTGCCACTCCATCACAGGTGTAGCGTCACCACGTCACTACATCTGTAACATAAAGCTGTTCTGCCATCATGAGTCTTCCTGCAGGTACAAACTTTATCATAGCTCAGTGGATGGTTGAATAATCAGTGTCCGCTTTGTGGGATGGTTTATTGGGAGTGTTGCATGAGGATGAGGAGGAACAATTTATTCCATTTATTTATTTATTTAATTCATTTTTTCTAATGTGCCTTATACCATACCTGAGATTCGGGATTCAAACCTCTGTTGCTGCGTGGTCTTGCTTCCAAGACCAGTGTGTTGCCCCTGTGCTATCCTCCGTTTACAAGCCCATGAGCAAATATTCCTGTATGATTTTTTGTGTTATGTTTCAAAATATAGAATAGAAACTTAGAATCCAACTCTTCACCACACCCCTATCATTTACCACCATCCCAGCACCCCAATCTTTTCTTCTTTGATCTAGACCTTGTACCTACCAATGTTCGTGTAGTCATACTGGACGACCTCAACAGCACCACCATCACTAAATTGCATCAAGTAAAGCTTGACATCACACTCTGACCACTCTCTGATCATCCATCATAGCTTTCCGACTCATACTTGTGGAAACTACCTTGATCTCATCTTCCTAAACGCCACCCTCACTCAGCAGTCCTCTATTGGCTACTCTCCCTCTGATCTCTCATGTATTCACTTTACCATTTCCTTTCCCCCTCCACTCACACTTATTCCTTCCTTATCTCTCACTAAGAGGAAGTCTACACCTAACTATAGGGCATCCTACCTGAACCAAGTCAATTCCTCCCTCCAAGCCATCTCTCCTCAGCTTGACCACTCAATTAAACTTGCCTTTGCTGTGTTCAACAATGAACTTGCCTCCTCTTTTGACTATTGCTACACTGCTCACTCCCTTAATCCCTTGCCTTCAACCATACATCTCCTCAGTCACCAGCTAAATGAGGACATCCATGCATTTCCACCAATAGTGCTTAATGATCACTCATCTACCCTTCTCACCGAACATAGAAACTGTTTCTTGCCCTCCCTTCTACACTTGTTGTGCCCTTTAGTTTATTCGCCCCACTTAAACCAGAAGGTCCCTTTCTCCTTTGGCTGATGACTTTGCCTCCTACTTCTCCTCTAAAGACAAAAAATATGAGACACCATGTAATCAGTCTTATCGCTCTTATCTCTTTGACTTCCCAACCATCTCCTCTCTTGACTTAACTATGTGGCCTCCTATAATTCTGACCACTACTTCTACTTCTTTTGGAACTCTAAAAACTCCTCCCAAATTCTCCTTCTACTGGGAATCTGCAGGTTTCTCCCCTGTGCCCACTTATTGTCACCCTCTGCACAACCACCCTAGGTGCTGTGACGGACACGGTAAACCCATGCTGCAGTCTAGTCAAGTGAGACTGCAGAGAAAGACGGTGACATTTAAAAGCAATACAGGTGAAACAAACTTAGGAGAACGAGAGAGACAAAAACTGGAAGAAGAGAGAGAAGTTTCCGCTTTTAAAACGGGCAGCTGGAGCTGCCAAAGTCAGAGGAAGGTGAAGCGGGAAGCGAACAACTCGCTGGACGCAAGACTGGTCAATGGACCGGGAGTACAGACACTGGGGAAACACAAGGAATGCTGAAGATGCAATCCATGACTGGCAACACCTGAGAGAGTGAGTGGGTTACAGCGGAGTGTCTGAGTAAATGCTGTGTACAACATACTAAACTAGAGAGCCCAAGAGTGAATATTAGCAATATGAACATTGTTGAAGTAATGAGCCTAAGTTAAGGCAAGTGAATATTACTGATGCAACATTGTTAAAGAACAAGTCTAAGTAAAGGCAGTACAAGTATTACCAATACAAACATCGTTGCGAAAAAGAGCCTAAGTAAAGGCAGTGCAGGTATTATCGATACACACCTTGTTGAGAAAAAGAGTCTAAGTAAAGGCAATGCAATTATTTCTGACATGAACATTGTTGAGAGAAAGAACCTGAGCAAGACAGTGAAATCATTGCAAATATGAACAGTGTTAAAGGCAAAAGCCTAGAGAAAGGAGATAGAAGTAAGAAAGGGTCCCTGGCCCTATATTGGAGCATCATGGCAAGCTGGATAAAAGAGGAATTGAAGCAAAGAACGGAGAAACCCTGGCAGGTTAGTCAACCAGGCAACCAGTGGGCAACCAGTGAGTGAGGGACTGAAACCCAAGCAAAAAAGAGATGACATTCTGGCAGGTGAGTAGACCAGGGGTAACAAGTGTAAAGAATAAAAAAGCGAAGGTTCCTTCTTTTGGTTGGAACACCGAACAACACCCTGGCAGGAGAGTACACCAGGGAAAAGAAGATAGATTGAGCAAGATCAGGGGTCAAAACTCCAATATGAGAAAGTAATAGACAAGGGAATATTCATGGCCCTTTAAAGAATTCCAGAGATAAAACCAAAGAAACTAAGTAGAAAGGGAAGAGCTTATCCCTTTAAGGAACAAACGTTTCAAGAGAAGAAATTAAACAGTGCAGCCCTGGCAGGGAAGCAAAACAGGAGCAGAACAATAGGTGAAGGAAGCTAACATTTGTTAATATTAACAAAGGGGGGAAGCCATACCCCTTTAAAGAGGAAGAAGAACAAGAGAGAGAGAAAAATGTAAATAAATTAAAGAACCGGGAAGATTTTTGATTCAGTGAAGATTAAAGGGGTTCCCCCCAAACCCTTATAACTGTGAAATAACACTGTGAATGCGGAAAAATATTCAAGGAGAGAGTCATCTTCTTGGAAAACATTGTAACATGTTTGGCTGCATCAGAAGTACCTGACTGATTGAAAGAAACCAGGAGAAACAGAGATGGGAGAGCCCCTGTTTCCTGGTGGAACTGTATTTCCTTTTTCCTTTTATGCATCTTAGAACTTTATGTTTGGGACTTTAAGAACACGCTATACGTTTGTTGTTCAAAGAAAATCCCATTTGCACCTGGCATTCAGTTTAGCATGTATGGGTCAGCTTAGAGTTGTTGACACAGGACAGAAGATACTTTATTTGTTAAACATCCTGACATAAATTAATTAGCTTTGTTGAGGCAAGGAAACCCCTCATGGACATAGGAACAGGGAGGATTTCCACAACCCCTCTTATTATTTTGATACTACAAGTTTATAAACAAAGCTTAAAGGCATGGTTTAGTAAAAAATTTTAATTAAAAAATAGATAGGCAACATAAAAAAAAATACTAGCATTCTCTTTTTTAAAACTTCCTATGTAAAATTTTGAGCTATTTAAGCTCAAAATTCGCAAAAGCAAGCACATGGGCGCATCCATTTTGTGAAATGGATGCCCTCCTGTGCTGGCTTTTGCTTTTGCGGCACTAATGAAGGAAAAGCCAGCCAGCTGTAGTAAACAAAAGCTACCGCTGGGTGGCTTTCCCTTCATTAGTGCTGTACGCGGAGGACGGGGGCCTGCTCTGGTCTCCGGTCCCCGTCCTCCACGTACAGCGCTAATGAAGGGAAAGCCACCCAGCGGAAGCTTTTGTTTACTACAGCTGGCTGGCTTTTCCTTCATTAGTGCCGCAAAAGCAAAAGCCAGCACAGGAGGGCATCCATTTCACAAAATGGATGCGCCCATGTGCTTGCTTTTGCGAATTTTGAGCTTGAATAGCTCAAAATTTTACATAGGAAGTTTTAAAAAAGAGAATGCTAGTATTTTTTTTTATGTTGCCTATCTATTTTTTAAATAAACATTTTTACTAGACCATGCCTTTAAGATGTCACTGTGTCCGAGTCTTACTACAGTCCCCTTACAGTGCATTCATTTTACCATTTGGCTTTCTCTGCCACATCTTTGCTCTTAACACCCAGATCCTCTTATACTTTCCATCTTTCAGTCCAGCATTTCTAAACACATCAAATTACACTGCCTGATGCAATACTCCTCCAAAGTACAGAACATCATTTTCCCCACCTCCAATGCTGATTACGCTCTAGCATCTACCATCGCCTACCGTCCTGATGATCGCATTCCTTCATTCAAGGCTTTGCAACATTAAGCATTAAGGTCCTCTTTGACAGCGATTTTAAGACTTCAACAGTTCATTATATCTACTGAAATAGATGCAAGAATAAATATTTTATTCTTTGGAAAATATCCCCAAACTCACCTACCACTAAGTCAAAACACAAATCTCTACTCTTGTGCTAAGAACAATTATTAATGTTCAAGCCTTCTGCTTGGACTTCCCCCCTACTCTTTCCCTCACCTTAGCAAAGTCCTCAACTTGGAATTTTCTCTCTTCACCCTCAGCTCTCTCTTATACAACTACTCATTTACATGACCTTCTTCAAGGCTAGACCAATGCACCCACCTTCAAGAATCACCAGACCTGCCCTGACATATATCTCTCTCTTAACAGGTCACCACAATCGCTTGGGCTGGTACTATACGAATTTTGTCATCAATCACAGTAGTTGTAGCAGGCAGTCTGACCCTATGTTTCTGCTACACACTCTGGAAGTGGAATACATGATTAACGTGACCGTGATATTATACATAGGGATAGTATATGACCCACAAAGGGCGGTAATGTGTAGCAATTATTGCAAAACTGCAGGCAGCGAATGAATTGCCAAATACAACTTGCAATCACTTAGATTAAGAAAGATGCCTTAAATACATTTCTGTAGTGCATCAAATTATTGTGTCTGCAACTAAAGGCTCAGACCAGGCACTCTTTAAAAATGGAGGAAAGAGACAAAGATTTTACTTGATGTGGGATCATACTTGATGTGAGATCATAGGGTAGAGTTCTAAAGTTAGTTTAGAGTTCATTGATGGTGAATTCATATCTAAAGACACAATATTTTTTAATGCATTGATTACATTTTACACTTGCCAGAGTGAAGAGATTTGTGGGTTGGGAATGGTCTCACTTATCTTGTCATATCTAAGGATCTCTAACATAAATATTAGCATATTGTCCAGTGAAAATTGAGTTTTCAGATGAGGTGTTCATTATAAGTGATTTGTGGGTTTAAGGACATAGAAAATGTTGGATTTAAAATATCTGGTTGGTATCTGACAAGAAGTGTTTAGAGAATGGGTACTCCCTGTTTTTTGTTGTCGTGGGGTCAACACTATCAAATGGGAGATTATTTCACAAAAAGAGAAAGTGATAGGTCGACTACCCCTTCCTTTAGTCCTAGAGGAACACAATGTTAGATCCACACTAATCTAATTAAATTTAAGATCAGTCATATCACAGCAGTTGTACATTGAAAAAAACCAATTCATTTTATTTTAGGTCATCTTATGCCAAACATAAACAAGGCTCACAAGAGGCCTATACACATAAAAACCAAATCTGTGCTATCCACTTACAATCTAGCTGGTGTACTGACACCAGACCTTTCATAGTGGATAGAGACAAGTACAAATACTTCAAACATAAACAACGGGAAATCAGTATGCAAAACTGTTGACACAAACACGTATTTTCATAATCGATTGGGGGATCAATGACCTTGATCCTGACAGCATTTATGCATACACCAAGAGTATTTTAGGAGCAGTTGATAGTTTGTTCATTTCATATACTTATTCAACAACCACTCTATTTTATTCTACCATGTCAGTATAAGGAATAGGGTTATCTGTTACACACCAAGTTGCCTATATTTTAGTTCTTAATTTGAGAGATAGGAAAAAAGCTAAAAATTCTTATTAACAAGTTGACATATGTTTCGGCCCCTTTAACTCATATAGTACACTCTCTCGGTGCCATTGGTTTTGATGTTGATGGCCGTCTTCAGGACAGAATATCTAGTGATTTCACATAAGTAGTTCATACTTTCCCATTAGCTTATTTTGCAGTCTAGAAATAGAAATAAATAAAAATTGTTTTTACAAAGAGCACAGATTATGTGTATTGGCCTCCGGTGAGCCTTTTTTATGTTTGTCATAAAATGCACTAAAATAAAATTTACTGGTTTTTTTCAATGTACAACTGCTGTGCTGTGACTGAAGAAAAGTTCGAGAAATTAACCCAATAGCGGGTAGTTGCGCACAAAATCAAAAGTATATCATGTAGATTTCTTAAATGTTGATCACATAGTATGCAGCAGGAGTGGGGCGCGGAGGGGTAATTTCATGACACCCCTACCTAAAGTATAGACTATAAAAGCTGGTTTGCCTCACTCCTTGCGCTCCTAACTCAGGGTTGTTATTAACACAGAGTATGTCTATGAAAATAGATGAACACCATAAATGTCACTTGAATTAGTAAATAACTGACAACAGAATAGTTCTAAAATTTCTATAAGTTTTAATCCAATGAAAATAAAACGCCACGCGTTTACTAATTCAAGTGACATTTATGGTGTTCATCTATTTTTATAGACATACAATGTGTTAATAACAACGCTGTGCTATGACTGATCTTACATTTAATTAGATTAGTGTGGATCTAACCTTGTGTTCCTCTAGGACTAAAGGAAGGGGTGGTCGACCTATCACTTTCTCTTTTTGTCAAATAGTCTCGCCATTTGATAGTGTTGACCCCCCGACAACAAAAAACAGGGTGTACCCATTCTCTAAACATTACCTTTGGACAACCCTTTGGTTGTTGGGTCCAGTAATTGTTGTGCAAACAATTCATTTTGAAAAATAATTGTGGTTTCTTTGGGACTAGCAATTGTTGTTTTCAATTCTATTGGATAGAATGGAGAACGTAAATATAGTTCCGTTCACAGATGAGGTCTATCTAAAATTGATGAGCATGCCCTCTTTGTTGGGTGAAGGCACAAGCGCACCACCCGTGAACATACAATCCAATGAAGCAGAATTATTGCTTCAAAAAAAAGAAAAAGCTGGTAAGAACAGAAAGCCACGGCCAACTAATGTTAGCTTATTTAAAGGCCGGAGTAATACCGGAAGGCCTACAGACTAGGAATATACCATGAGTTTTTACTCACAGCAACAAATTTACAGGTAAATTCAGTGGAGTAAGCAATAAATGCTCCTGTGACCTTCTGATTCTCATTATTGAAACTTCAGCTGAGGAAACAAAACTCCAACGTGAGGAAATCGAGAAGTTGGAACAAAAGATAAAACAAGAAAATGTAATTAAAGTTCTCCAAGAGGTTCTAGCCAAAATGGAAGAGGAAATAGCATTATTCAATAAAGCCATTAGAGAGAAAAAAATCTGGAAATTTAAAAAAAGATGTAGAACACTATAAAGAAACTCAAACTTATCCTTATTTGGTGGAAACCTACTATGATGATCTCAACAAACAAGCCCAGTTAAGGAATGCCAACTCAACTTTCAGAAAAAGACCATATGTGATTTTTTTTAATTCATCTAATAGTTCAACAAGTAGTGGTTTGAATGCCAGCACATCAACTGGTGCTAACACTTCGACCAGACCACAGCAACAACCCCAGTTTTTTCAGGTGCAGGGCAAGAGAGGCCGGAACAAATACCAACGGCCCCCCATATGCAGGCGAGGAACTGGCAAGGTCCACCACTCAATTGGTAGTTCCCCTGTACAATATAACCAAATATATTTTGTCCAAAGAAGAAGAACAAGTGTTATTGAAGGGTCTGACCTTTGTTCCCATGATGAGAGCACAAAGTTTTGAAACAGGAGTCAAGTTGCAAAAAATGTTCCAACTCATCAGACTCAAATATTTCTTTAGGAACCCTTCGACCAAAGGAAAAGAACCTTGCATTACTGGTTTAAAACCACCATCAAAATGTACACCATTGAATTCCATGGTCAGTTCGTCCATTATGGCATGTGAAAATCGCATAACTGCAGAAACTCATACCCTTTTACGTTCCAAAAACAACAACAAAGATAATTTATCAAAAAAAGAAAGAGAAGCTCTTGTCAAATTAAAATCAAATGACACTTTCATAATCAAACCTGCCGACAAGGGAGGGTGCATAATCCTTTGGGACAAACAAGATTATGAAACAGAAGTAATGATACATCTTAATGATCCTTTGGCCTATCGTAAACTTACCAATGACCCCACCAGCAGACTCAAAGATGAAATCATCAGTCTGATGAAACACGCTTTTGATGAAGGATGGATTGACGAAGATGGACAGTTATTCTTAGTCAATCAAAATCACACTTCACCAGCCTTTTATGTTTTGTCGAAGGTGCATAAGAATCTGTCCAAGCCCCCTGGATGCCCCATTGTAGCGGCCATAAACTCCATTCTACAACCCTTATTGGTGTATGCCGATTGGTTCCATCGCCCCTTTGTTGGGAAGATGCAATCATATATCAAAGACACTACTAGCATGATTAAGACTATTGCAGATATTCACATAACATCTGAAGACACACTTGTGACCTTAGATATAGTAGCTCTATACACGAGGATACCCAAACAGGACTGCCTCACAGTGATGTCAAAATATTTGGACCTACGCACCACCACTTTAATTTTAGAATGTATACGTTTAGCGCTAAGGGAAAATCTCTTTCTATATAGAACCACCTTCTTTAACCAACTACAAGGGACGAGCATGGGGGCAACATTTCCACCTGACCTCGTTAACCTCTATATGGACGATTTTGAGACTAAATTTATCTACCATTGCAATAATCCTTTCAAATCTAACATCCATGCCTGGTATAGGTACATTGATGACGTCTTCCTGATCTGGAGAGGCCCCATGATGCAATTGATGGATTTCTACTCATGGTTAAACACCCAAAATCTGTGCATCCAATTCACCATTGAACATAATAATACCAAGGTTTCTTTTCTAGATCTAGAGATTATTAAGACATACCACAAAACACTAGAAACAATGCTCTATAAGAAACCCACCGACAGGAACACACTGTTAAATTATGCTAGTTTCCATCCCAAAAGCTTAAAGGAAGAACTTCCTTTTCGTAAATTTCTATGCATTCGGAGGAATTGCTCCCAGATAACTGATTACAAAATACACAATCAAGCCCTGAAAATGAGACTAAAAGACCGAAGCTATCCAAAATCGACAATACAAAGAGCCTACAAAAGAGCACAGCACATGAACAGAGAGACATGCCTAACTCCTACACAGAAAACCACCTTGAACAAGATCACCTGTGTTAGTACTTTTAGTCCAATTAGTGCTCCCCTTCGGAAAATCATTTTAAAACATTGGGACATGCTAAAAACAGAGGATTTTAATCCATTAAAACCTTGGTTCGCCTTCAAAAGGCAAAACAAATTTAGACAGCCTGGTACATACTTACCCATCACCAGGTACATATAATTTCACTCAAAATACATTATGGGGTCTTCCACCGGTGACAGGTCACTATAAATGTGGCAAATGCTCTGTGTGCCCACAAACTAAGAACATGAAAAACATTACTTTAGGCACTCGAGTGGTCCCATTGCGGGAATTTACAAACTGTGCTACTACCTGGGCAGTGCATGCTATCATTTGCCCTTGTAACCTAGTTTACGGTGGTCAGTCAAAATCCCGAAAACAAAATCTCGAATGACAAAAAGCACGAAACAAAAATCTCGAAAAAAAAAATATCGAATTTTTTATTTATTTATTTATATATGTTTTTGGGGTCAGGTAAGTAAAAAAAAGGGGTAAAATAAAAATAAAATGAAAAAAAGGGGGGTTGGTGGGGGAACCCCCCCATTTTTAAAAAAAACGCATTGAAAAAAAAATGTGATATTTTTTTTTTCGAGATTTTTTTTTCGAGATTTTGACTATAAACCCTAGTTTACATTGGCAAAACCAAACAACAGGTGAGGGAACGCATTTGCAAGCACAAGTCTTGCATTAAAAATCAAATAGACAACAAACCTATGTAGCCCATTACATGAAAAAACAGCACAAATTTACAGATATTCTCTGGTGTGTCTTGCAGGTTGTCCAACAAGCCCCTAGAGGAGGCAATCGTGATCTGTCCCTTACTAGATGTGAACAATGTTGGGTCTATGAAACTAACTTGGTTAAAGAAGGCCTCAATGTGGCCGTTGAATGGAGCAAATTCCTATGAAGTGCTCCTGTCTAACCTTGTCGAACCACCGGGGAATAACATGTATAGACTTCTACCTAGCTGTTGGGCTGTCCCTCTGTTTATGTAATCACCGCTGACACAATCACTATATGGTAATGCCCTACCTATAGCCTTGTATGTTTATATTTGTCAATCTATGTGGTCTGCATTTGGAGGAAGATCATATTCTTGAAGAATGTAGAGATATTCTAGCTTAGGGCTCTTTCTATTACACCTTTGGAGGTTTCCCTACCTGAACCACCTTATGGTAAAACTAAAGTCCCAGCAGAGCCCCGCCTGTATTTGAAATTGGCAAGACCTACACATCATCAATAATATCCACTGGCACATTCCAGTTATAGTCACTTTTAAATACAACCATGCTGCATTGATAAAAGTCAATCTGACTAGCAGCCCCCTCACTAAAGCTGTTCAAGGCTGCACCATTGCAGCACCACAATGGTATAAGCTCACACTAATAAAAGCTTAGCACATTTATTGTAACGTATTTAGACCATACGGCGATTGGTAAAATACAGCGCCCACAGACAAATTAGAACAAATTAGAACGGGTTTGGCCTCCTTGAAGGCTAAGCATTGTCCATATCAAGATGTATTTCTGCTGATAATGATTGAAAAATTGACCTAAGATTGTGCAGGTCGGCCAATAGAATGAGGTTTTCTCGTGTTCCAATATTTTACCTCACATCCTAGTAGAGATGTGGGGCAGCATTTTCCTTTAATATGTGTTTTTCCATTGAAGGATCGCTTTGCGTAAACTACAAATTTCAGCAAGGTTGAAGTTCCATTCAAACTGTGCAGGTCTGCAAACAGACTGAGGTCTATTTACTTTCCCCTTAGTATTTCACCTCACTTTTTTATAGATATGCGGTGCTGCCACTTTTTCGATTTTCCATCACGGGATATTTGTCCTCAAACTTCAGATTCCAGCAATACTGTAGTTCTGTTTAAACAACACGGGCACGTCACGCCCGATCACATGACTGCCACATCATCCTATCTTCTGGTATAGCTGGAAGATAGAAAAGGGTTGTTCTTTCTCAATCGGAAATCTTCTGCTCTGACTGGAATAGATTGTGGACGATTGGCAGATGGTACTGCTCACGTAAGGTAAGCGCTAAGACTTGGTGCTGTCCTTGAATTTGATGCTAGATAAACTGCTAATGTAGCGAACATCTTTATTGAATGACGGGGACAATTCCCCTCTGGCTACCTGATCTCTTTGGAAGCACGGTTCCCTAGTTCTGGCACAGATAGATGACCCAGGCACCCCCAGATGAGTGCACCTCCCTTTTGCAACAAGAAATATCCCTATAGTTTTTCATACAAACACATAGGTAACCTATTGAAGGGCGTTAAATAAACTCCTATACAATATGCAATCATATTTAGAGGTGTTGAGGCAACTACACAACTAGGATAACACCCAGGGTGTTTTATGCATCACTAAAAAGCACAACTATAAGTGCAGCAGAACTTTGATTGGGCATGACTCACACCCCTTTGCCTTGTTCTGAATAGCCTGGGATGCATTAATGTGCTCCAGAAGGAAAAAGCAATGACAGCTATGCTGCCCTTTTTTGTTTTTCTAGCTGGTGCCCTTCCCTATTAAAACATGGAACTACTATCATACTGAACAAAGAGAGCGGTCTCACCAGTGGCACATTGTGGAAACAGGACTACAATGTCTGCTACGAAATAAAAATGTAAAAGGTACTTTCTAACATATGACTGGGTGCCTAGCACAATAGACAAAGCATTCTTGTACACCAGAAATGAACGTTACATTGATACAAATATATATATTTACAGATATGGTGAAGGAACACACTCTGTAGTTTAAGCATCCGTTAAGGAACCAGATGGTGTCATCTTACTAAAAATCTACCTAATACATCCTGAAGATACTTGAGTCGCACACAGGTTGCTCCACGAAGTGGCAGTGTAAATACTGTGTATTACCACAGCTTTTAAGCGTAGCTCTGTCTATGAGCTCTTTGTAAAAACAATTTTTATTTATTTCTATTTATAGACTGCAAAATAAGCTAATGGGAAAGTATGAACTACTTATGTGAAAACACTAGATATTCTATCCTGAAGACGGCCATCAACATCAAAACCAACGGCACAGAGAGAGTGTACCGTATGAGTTAAAAGGGCCGAAACATATGTCGATTTGTTAATAGGAATTTTTAGCTTTTTTCCTATCTGTCAAATTAAGAACTAAAATATAGGGAACTTGGGTGTAATAGATAACCCTATTCCTTATACTGACATAGTAGAATAAAATAGAGTGGTTGCTGAATAAGTATATGAAATGAACAAACTATCAACTGCTCCTAAAATACCCTTGGTGTATGCATAAATACTGTCAGGATCAAGGTCATTGATCCCCCAATCGATTATGAAAATACGTGTTTGTGTCAACAGTTTTGTATACTGATTGCCCGTTGTTTATGTTTGAAGTACTTGTACTTCTCTCTATCCACTATGAAAGGTCTGGTGTCAGTACACCAGCTAGATTGTAAGTGGATAGCACAGATTTGGTTTTTATGTGTATAGGCCTCTTGTGAGCCTTTTTTATGTTTGGCATAAGATGCACTAAAATAAAATGAATTGTTTTTTTTCAATGTACAACTGCTGTGGTATGACTGATCTTAAATTTAATTAGATTAGTGTGGATCTAAACTTGTGTTCCTCTAGGAGTAAAGGAAGGGGTAGTCGACCTATCACTTTCTCTTTTTGGTATCTCCAAGAACATATGTTTCCTGACAATGTATATGTACAACAAGTACTTCAAGAACTGCAATACCAAGAAGGTGGAAAATCAAGAAGAACCTTGATTTGAGGAATGGTGATAAGAGCTTAAAAACGGTAGCTAGTTTGGAATGTACTATTATGGCTAGGGATGGACTCAATTTCAAAATGTCAAGGTATGGAATGCATTGCATATTTGGGTCGCAGAAAAGGGATAGTACATGACTGAGTTATATTTTTCATTTTGTTTATGATAAATATTGAATAATTTGCCAATTTTCTCAAATAAAAGTATTTAATATAATTGCTTCATGAGAGCCACTCTCTTTATAATGGAAAACTGCCCATTATGGATTGAGAGCTTTGCTACTATAGTCTTTAACCACACTGTTATGCTGCACAAACAAACATAACACATCAATGAATCAAGGAGCATAGAAACAAAAGAGAAGTTTTTTAAAAGCAACTTTAAAGAATCTATAGCCAATTTACACAGTTATACTTCTTTTTACAAAATGGCTGAAGCTAGCACAAACATTTCACCATGATGAACTATTTTTTCATCCTGGATCATCTACTTGGAACCTAGACTTCTCTCCATATTGGGATGATAGTCAAGATCAACATGAAAACAGTATGATTCTGTGCAACATGGGTACAGTAGCGCAAGCATGCTGCCTCAGCCTTCCATCATCATTGATGAGAGACAAGAACTCTCAACCACTCAACTGGCAGAGTTATTTCCATACACAACAATTAAGGATCTTACCATTAACTCACCTCATGAGATTTATACCTTTGGACTTAGACGCCACAACGGCCCCAGCAGATTTCACTGATAGATGCATTGTTGCATCACTGCCACTTACCACAACCATGTTCCTCTTACCCCTTCTTTTTCTATAGATCACACATGCCGGAACGGCAGGTATTCAGCAGCCATTTCAGAGTGACCACACGGCTCTCACAACTGGTTTTCCAAATAATGGTGCACAAACTTTGCTCGCTAATTCCCTCTAACACAGAAGCGTGCATTCGAATGGGGATGAACCCATGAAGATCTCATTTGGACGCCTCTCCCGCTTTTCATAAAGGTACCTCCAATGTATATTAGCTACTTCCACCACATACTAATCCCCACAGTGTGTTGCATGGCCGGGTGGATGGTGCATTTCACGAGACACTCTTGCATGACACATAGGATAGAAAACCTGAATCTTTTTTCTATCCCTTCCACTGGCGATGAGGCAGTCACAGTAGAAAGTATTTGACAACTAACACACCAAGTAATTTTTTTTAAATGTATTTATTTATTGTGACATTTTGTTTTACATTTGAAAACTTTTAATACATTGTTAAAAAAAATGGAAAACCCATCTCTCCTACAAAACCACAAAAAACACTGTTATATTACTACATCCCCTTTTTCTCTGTCCCTTCATCATTGGTAGATTTCTGCACGCTAGTTTCAAGTTTCTGGAGAGTCTTTTCTAGGAAGTTTATCCCTTGACACATGAATTTGTGGTTATGTCCCTGCGCGAAATAGTCCCAACGTTCCTTGTTGCTTGTTCCCCCTTCTGTGTCGAGGTAAATCTTCAGCAAGTGTTTTCTTGCATTTTCTTCGGCACTACATTCTAATAGTAGGTGGGCTGTTGTTTCCCTTTGATTTGGTTTTTGACATCCTCTACAGCTTCCGTTGGCAATCCCTCTTTTGCCAGTCCGGTTTTTATACTCGTTGGTTGGGTAAACGTCCAGCCTGATTTTCATCAGTCTTTCTCTATAGAAATTTGAGGGAAATTTGTGCAGCTATCCAGGCATTTCATTTCTTTTTCGATGTTCGTTTGCCATATTTACACTATTTTTGAGAGCCATTTTCGCTTCTCTTGTCACAATCCAGTCGAGTCTAAGAAGTTTCTCCTTCACTTTATTTGGATTGGATCATAGTTCATCCATAGATGAGTCCAACTCTATCAGCAATTCTCCCCACTCCTGTTTCCATATGTTTAGGAGCTCAGCACTTTTTCCTTTACCATTTTTCAACAATATTCTATACCCTTCAGTGGGATTTTCTTCGCTGATTTACTTTAGAAGACATAGGGAGTTCCATTTCATCTTTGCTTCCATTGACTCTAGACATAGCTCTGCTCTTATTGCAACTATTGGCATTGATTTCGGCAATTTTAGTATGGTCTTCCAAAACATACTTTCAAGTTGTGGCCAGATTTTGTTACTTAAGTTCAAGCCTGCCTCACTTCCATACGTTAGCGACGGCACCACTTTTTGAGAGTAAAACATCCTCACCGGTACAAGGGAGGATTTACCAAATCTTCCATTTATAATAATACCCTGTGAGCATAACAGCTTTACCTTTGACAGTAACTCTTCCTCCCATTTTTTTTCTATGCTTGAGCTGTTAAACCTGATACCGAGATAACGGATCTCTGTGACATTGTCCAGTAGATCACCTCCAATTTGCCATTTGAATTTTTTTGTTGAAAGCATCATATTTCCTCCAATAGTGACAATCTTTGATTTCTCACTATTGATCACCAAGTGATTATCTGCCATATAGACCTGCAAATTGGTTAGTAGCCTCTGTAGCCCGATTCTTGTCTCATCCAGTAATACTATGTCATCGGCATAGCAAATGATTAGTATTTCTTTTTCGTTCAGTTTTGGAGAGAAGTGTCTTGTGTTCGTTGTTATTCTCGGGAGGTCGGATATATATAACTTACAAAGGGTAGCTGCCAACGGGCATCCTTGTTTAACTCCTTTTTTTATAGCCACGTCCCAAGATAGGGTCCCTTTATTGTCAAGACGTATCTGTGTTGTAGTGTTTTGATGTAAAGCTCTTATTGGGTATAGAAGATTTTTCGGGCATTTCCAGTTTTCCAGTTTTGTCCCATAATTTTCTTCTATGTACTGTGTCAAATGCCTGACTAAGATCTATAAATGGCAGGTGTAGTTCTCTCTTTGACTTTTGTGCATTTGTTTTGACCATGTTTAGTATAAAGAGATTCAGGTCTGTACTTGTTCTTTTCGTGAATCCCGTTTGTCTGGGGTCAATTATGTTGTTTTTTTCTGCCCATCTTGTCAATTGCCGTTGTAATTCTGCAGAGAAAATCTTTCCGATAGTTGCCAAGAGGGATATAGGATGATAATTTTTTGGTTCGTCCCTATTTCCTTTTTTATATATTGGAACTGTAATATTTTTATACCAAACTCCTGGTATTTTCTTTTGCAGTATTATCTGGTCAAATATGTTATAAATTAATACTGCCCATTTTTTCTGATCTTTTTTCAGATGTATATTAATTAATCCGTCCGGACCAGCCGCCGTCAAATTTTTTAGGTTTTTTATTGTGACTATTAGATCTTTTATCTCCATCCTCCCTGACCAAGGAGTCTTTGTGTCCTCTTCACACTGAGTCACATCTTCATCGTAAGCTTTGAAGACTTGAGTGTAGTGAGCGATCCAGTCTTTTTCAGCAACCCCAACCGTCAATCTCTGTTGTTGATTTAAGGAGCAGCTATTAATGATCTTCCATGTGTCTCTTAATGTTGCATTCCCTAGGGACTTTAACATTAGCTCACCTTGTTTTTGCAATCGCCTTAGTTCTTGCCTAAGTTGTTTCCTTATCGCCACTAGTTCAATGCTGTACTGATATTTGCGTATCATCGCATGTTGTTTTAGGCCTGTTTTTTTGTCACATATACTGATAGCAAGGAATCATATTCAAGATGTTTATGCAGAGCTGTGATATTTTCACTTAAGTTCGTAATGTCTTTAATGGTAAAACGTAGCCGATTTCCAGCTGGATTCAATGACAAGTCCTGTGTGCCTATGTTATCTGGTAACCTTCCTTTTCTCTTTCTTGGCAATAAGGATGCTTCTAATATTTTGTGGTCGGTGTCTTCTTGTTCGATAATTCTGAACCATCCAGAGGAATGGGCAAACTTCATAGAGCAGATATTCAAAAACTGCAGCACTGCAAGATCGATTCCAAATTCTTGGTGCACTGCAGTGATTGCTCCAATTTACAAAAAAGGAGACAGAACTGACCCGAGAAACTATCGTCCAATAGCACCCCTGGACACAATCAGGAAACTCTATGGATCATTTCTTCTAAGGAGCTTCCAAACATGGGCAAAAACAGCACCATGCAGAGACCCATTTCAAACAGGGTTTATGAAAAATTTGGGGACCACAGCGAATATCATGGCGCTGAGTACAATAAAAGCGAGATCCATGCAAAGACTTGGAAAGGTATATGTAGCCTTTATAGATCTAAGCCAAGCCTTTGATCAAATCGACAGAAATCTGCTTTGGTCAAAATTAAACAAATGGAAGTGCCCATCTAACATTCTTGACCCAATAAAGGCTTTCCACGATAAGACATCGATCAGGGTCAAGCTGGACCAAGCAGGAAGGCTTTCTGAAGAAATCTTGACCCTTAGAGGCGTGAAACATGCTGTCCATTGGCCCCAGCCCTATTCATTTCTTTTTTGGGCGACCTTAAAGACAATTCGGAAGCGATAAGATCTTTTCCTCTGAAAATTGGAACTACACCTGTGACTCGCCTATTATACGCCGATGATATCATCCTCCTGGATCAAACCGAAATTGGTCTTCAAAGGCAACTTGACAACTTGGCCAATTACATATCGAATAACAACTTAGAAATTAACAAGGAAAAAATAAAAATCTTGATATTAGGCCAGTCATCAAAGACGAACCTAAAATCCTTCAAATGGCACATCGAAAATTCACCTGTTGAAGTGGTAAAATTCTTCAAATACCTGGGGGTGTGGCTGGACAATTCAAAAAGGAGAAGCTTCAATGCAACAGCACCTATGGGATAAGACCCGAAAACTAACCACACAGGCAAGGATAATCGATCATAAATACGGGCGGTTCTCACTTCTCCCTGTTATCAAATTCTACAAGGGCAAAGTAATACCAAGTTTGACGTATGGTTGCGAGGCAATGCCAGCAATTCCTCCGGCGATTTGGCCTAAACTGAAGCCTATTTTTGGCGCAAAGTCCTTCAACTCCCAAATTCAACAGGTATTTCGATCATCAGAAGAGAACTGGGAACTCTCTCCTTAAAAGCAACAATTGAAGCTGGAGAAATGGCGCTTTTCAGAAAAATAATAATGCTGGACTCTCCACCGCTATACAAAATAATCAACTCCGAAATCTCTGAAGGAAGGTGCAAGGCCATCTCCAGCTAGGCAGCCAAACAGCGAGCATCTATGGCCAATAACGGATGCACCGAAGAAGACCTAATTCAAAACCCCACGAGAATAAAACGTAAGATGGACCAACTGGATTGGATTGATACCCTAATATTGGCAGGAAAGAATAAACTTCTCCTTCACGTGAACTTTGAACCAAAAAAACTGCATTCACCGAATGAAGTTCTGAAGAGATTTCCAGACAAGTTGTTAAGATCCATCTTCTTGCGCTCTCGCCTTAACTTACTGCCGACAAATGAAATAAGGGCCATTAGAGGTCAATCTCAAACAAATCTCTGTCGACTGTGTGGAACGGAGCGTGAGCCAGAAACAATAAAACATCTTCTTTTGCATTGCCCCGAAACAATAAAGTGGAGAGAGCTTACTTGAGACCGCTGATCGACCCAAATTCCTTGTATGAAGAAAAAGTCTGGTGGAATCGATTGATGAGTGGATCGAGGACAACTTGGGCTTTAGCAACTGCCAAAATACTAAAAAACGCCCTAGAGTCTTGTGTACACAAATCAGAGGGGACAGATAGTGCCAATCCCAGTTCACTGACAGGTCCAAGCTGAATGTGCAATCTACTCAGACTTCTAAGTCCAAGAGGGTAACTGCAAAGCTCAAATTTCAAACTTCAAGTCTAACTAAACTTGGGAAGAAAGAATAGAAAAGAAACTTTGAAAGATTTGTTTGTCTCGCTTTTGCAAAATCATTGAATTGATAAAAGCAAAAAAATAAAAAAAAAATAAAAAATAAAAATAATTCTGAACCTTTTTATTTTTTGCAGCATTGACGCTGATGCCCACATATAGTCAATTATTGATTTTAACATCCATTAGACCATGTAGCACCAGCGGGAATGTCACCCTTTGTCTGGGCGCTTAGCATTACTAGGTTATTTTCAAATGCCATTTGTACCCATTTTGAGGCATTTGAACCACCACAATCCAAATCGTCCCGACGCGGTATTCTGTTTACATTCAAACATCTTATGTTTAGATCACCACAAATAAGTATGTCCAAGTTGGTGTTTGTGGCAGTTTGGATTTGCAGTACTTCAGTTACTGCTGATAGTAAATTCTCTACCGTAATCCCTGTGTGGTTCCAGTAAACATTGATCAGTAATATTTTACATATCTTTTGACTTTCCTTCTCTATATTTTCAATTAATACCCATTGCAAAAATGTATTAGGGTTTCCGCTCTTTGATATCCGGTAACCATTTCCTTTTTTAACCAGTATCAATAAGCCTGCCGATGGTCGACAAAGCGGACCTTTTATAGCTTTGTTCATGTGTACGTCAAACCTGTTGCTAGTTGGGAGATCATTTACTCCCTTGTGTTCCATGAGATTATGATGTCGTGACTTGTGACGTTTTCAGCGTCATGCTACTGCTGTGTATTCTTATTTGCCAAAGAGGTTGCTATCCAAGACCAGTCCTCGCTGTTGTTTGTTAAACCTCCAGCAACCTGTTTTGGGGACTGGTTCATATTTTCACTATAATTATTTCTTATTGTTATTTTAAATTCTTCTTTACTTTTTTATATTCCATTACATTTTTAGTTGGCACATTAACTTCACCAACTTTATTCAGAAACAGTGGGATAATCTCGTTATTTACCCTCTCTGGGAACTCGTCATTGAGGCCCTTCATGTCATAACCTCTTTTCTTAAGGTCCTTTGCATTTTTAAGCAGAACTGTTTTTGTTGTTTTCTTCTTTAGATGCAAAATAACGTGATCAACCCGCTCTTCATTAACATATTCCACAACGGCACTGTCATTGGAGCTTATTACCCTGTAACCTGGGACACATTGTAATAGTTGCATGACATTCTTCCGATTCAGGTTGTATTCACTGTTCTTGGGTAAGATATTCTCAATCACAATCTTTAGTTCATCTGGGCAGTTTAACTTCTTTTTTTCGGGCTCTCTTTCCCTACTATTATATTTGTTGTCACCTTTGCCTGGCATTGTTGGATTCCACGTTGTTTTGTGTTCCCTGTTAGTTTCTTTTTTCCCCTGATCTATCGGTGGATGTTCACTTTGTCTCATAAGTATGTTTCTTTTTTTATATAATGTTAGAAATTCTTGGTCCCTTTCATTTGTGTCTTCGTCATCTGTGTCTATGGAGCCATTACTCCTAATCTCCACTACACGACCTTTTTGTGTTGTTCCTGAGCTTATCTTTTCTTCGAATTGACCCATTAGATTTGCTACTGGTATTTGTTCTGCTTCATTAATGAAAAATGAAACGTCATCTATCAGATCTTGCGATTGTTGTTCTGCCTCAGAATCTGTGTCCTCGATGCTCTCTACTATCTGCCTCGGTCTCATTTTCACTGTTTGAACTGTTGAACTGTCATACTGCCTTTGTTTTCCTCCATCGTGGCCTTTGGCTTCAGATTTATATTTCTAAAGAAAGCTCTTTCTCCAGTATTTTGGTTCCGTTGACTTCCTTTAACATTTTTTGATTTATGAGCCTCCTTTAGAGCCATTCCCTTCTTAATTCTTTTTCCATTTCCGAGGTTTTTTTGTAAGCCCTGTGCTGTACTGGATAGTAACGGACCTTGACTCCCTCCAAATACGGGGAATAGTTCGTCATTCACCGTGCTTTTTGCTGTTTTTGTCAGACTTTCCTTCTGTGGAGGTATTTTATCCACCCCCTCTTTTTCTGTTCAAGTTATAGAGATGTTTGTGTTGGTATCTTTCTCTTGAGTGATCTCTTTTACTTTGTTAGGTTCTGAGGCCATTATTCCTTGCATTGACCCCTCTCCATTCTGTGCCCTTGGTGTCACGTTTGAGCCTTTCGTGGTTCACACTATATTGGGAAGATTGTCTCCCTATCTGCTTCCAGTTTCTTTTTGCATATTTGAAATACTGCAGTTCCCCTCCAAGTCAGCGACCGCTTTATTCTATTATTATTGATCTTTTTTTCATGCCCATTCCTTAGGTCAATGTCTCTTGATTCGTAGGTTTTCCTCATCCATTTTAAGGAGTCCACCAGTGCATGCGATAGTTGTTCTTTTTCGCTTTTTTCGCCACTTGCTAGGTCAAAGAGTCTACGTTGCCAGGCCGCTGACTTTTCAGCTTCCTGATTGAGTTTGGCATCCAAGTTGACTAACATAATCTCTTGAGCTGACAGTTTGGTTAGCATTAGGGCTAATAATGCGTTGTTATCTTTTAAGCTGTCACTTACATTTTAATACACCTTCGTGTAGGGGGTTTAGGAGATTACAAGTGCGGCCATGAGGTTGTTGTGAATCTGATGCCTGCTGCAATTGACAGCTGACTTTTATTTCCTCGATTCCCTTCACCGTTGTCAGTTTTGTCAGATACTGTTTTTGACCCCTAATTTGCTACTTCCCTTTTTTCTATCTCTTTGTTTACGTTGTTTTCACTTCCAGTCGACACACCTTTATTTTTTGCAACGGTCGTGAGTTTTTCCATTTGCGTCGCAATTGACCTATTTTTTTCTTTTGCGCAGTTCATTGCCTCTTGCGTTTTAGAGCCATCACTGTGTTTTCCTTTGGCCATAAAGGTGGATTGCAAACAGTATTTATCTTTGTTGTAAAAATTTGGTTGTGTCTACATCTTCAGAACTATTCAGTAAGCGTGTGACCATCTGGGGATTCTTGGATGTCGCAGCATGTTGCGATTGTAGTTGTGATTGTACAATAGCACCTCCATTCAACTCCGTCAAGTCATTGTAATATGCCATCTTAACTGGTGTGTCTTGGTCTTTGTTCTTCTTGGAGTTTCCTTTCATCGTTTTTATGAATTGTTCTCTCCTTTCTTGCTCACAAATTTCATCTGCAATAGAAAGTTCATGTTTACTTGTACTTTGTTGCCTTATTCTTTTCCCAATTGGGTGGGGGGGCTGCTTTTTTTCTCACTTCATCTAACAGCCGTTTCACTTGGGTATGTAGATTTCTGGATTTGGAAACACGTTTTTCTTTGTTCTGAGTTTTAGATTCCTCCACACTTCCCCCCTCATTTTCCTTTCCATTGGAAATTGGAAGTTTTTTTCATGGTTTGGTATAGCATTTTCGTTGGTTTTTCCGGGGGCCTGGAGACCTTTCCATACTTTTGCCCCTCATATTTTGTTTGTTTTCCAGGTCATCGCTACTGCCCCTCGAGTGTGCCTCTTTTCTGTATTCAGGCACCACATACCCTACCTCTTCTATTCCTTTAACCAGCCTAGGGATTTTATTGGCGACCCTCAAGGACTCATCCGAATGTAGTGGAACTGCGGCAATGTTTATAGTTACTAATTCCTCTCCCATTGATTGTCCATTGGATGTTATAACTCTACAGCAAACATTACATCTGATGCATCAGAATATATGGATTCATCCAGATTTGTGACAGACACTAGGTCTGTCTCAGCTGAAATCTCTGCTAAATTTGATACATGTGGCGTATTTATCGAATCATTACTCTTGATGACTTTGTCATCCAATAGCCCATCTCCACCGTTGGTTTCCGTCTGTACATTAGCAAGGACATCATCCATCTGGTTCCCTATTTTGGAAAGCTCCACATCCGTAACCGCCACTGCATTGTCCACTCTTTTATTGGTGTTAAATGGCTTCTCCTGAGTCTCACGCCATAATTTCTGTTGGGCTAAGGCCCTTTTTTGTAAGGTATTACCAGTACTTTGCTGCAAACTGCTATTTACCCCCTGAGAAGAGGTAGGTAGATCTTGTGAACTGCCTTCTATAGTTAAATGTGTTTGCATTTGTGCTCCATAGTTTTCCAATGCTTGATGTATAGAACTGTTCCCCATATTGGATAGCGGTTCATCTCTTACAACATTACTTGTATGTTCTTGTTGTTTAGGTTTCCCCAAAGTGCCTCCTTTATCACCAACCTCTGTGGCTAATGCATTACCTGACGTGGGAGAGTCCCGATCCCCCTCCTCACCTGATCTTACAGCGACCAATTGCGTGGGCATATCAAAAGATAAAATAGCGCGAGGGTGAGTAGGTAATCTTGACTTTGCTCGGGTGTTGTGTCTCGGGATAGCCACATCCGCAGGGGATTTTTCAGCCATACTACCAACTATCCCCCGCCGCTGAAACTTCTCGGGTTGAACGTTCCTGTTCAGGTGTTATCCTTTTCAAATTTCACAAATCTTTGGCTACCGCTGCAGCAACGCAGCAAACAGCCAAACAGCGCCAGTAAAGAAAGCCCTTGACACCACAGGGCTTAACGCTGCAAGGGACGCCGGGGGGTTCTTTTGAACCTGCAACTTCCTGAAGGGGGCGGGGCCGAGGGCCGTAGGCGGGCTTCTGCAGACTTGCTACTCAATGACTCTGCCTCCCAGCGCTCCGTCAGCTCAATCCAAAAACAGCTGATACTCCTTGCAGCTGTCAGCCAGTGCTCGTGTTTCCCACTCCACTCACACAGCACAGCCAAACAGCGCCAGTAAAGACAGCCCTTGACACCACAGGGCTTAACGCCGCAAGGTACGCCGGGGGGTTCTTTTGAACCTGCAGCTTCCTTAAGGGGGCGGAGTCGAGGGCCATAGGCGGGCTTCTGCAGACTTGTCACTCAATGACTCTGCCTCACGGCGCTCCGTCAGCTCAATCCAAAAACAGCTGATACTCCTTGCAGCTGTCAGCCAGTGCTCATGTTTCCCACTCCACTCACGCAGCACAGCCAAACAGCGCCAGTAAAGACAGCCCTTGACACCACAGGGCTTAACCAAGTAATATCCTTATATGGTGACCTATCTTTCCCTTTCGATATAAAACAATCTACATCTAACCTTTGACAAACTCACCAGATATCAACAAATATGGCATTCATTGTTTTCTTTTTCTTTTCATGTACTGCAGGATTCTGTCACTACTGCCCTCATGAAGGTGGAATATTTTACTTTCATGATTAATTTGGTCATTAACTGCTGAAACGCAATATCTGTGAGGGGCTTGTAGGTTTTTCTTATACTCCAACACAAGAAATCCCACTCTTAATCAAGTTCCCCCGCTGCGTTGGCAAACCTGACCTCAGAAAACGAAGCTAATCCCGAGATGTATCACCATTTCTCTGTTTGCATCTTTTGAATTCTTCTCTAGATTCGAAGTGGGATTGACAACGTGATAATTCAAAACAAGAGATGTATAAATATTGTTCAGCTCAACGATCTATGTTAGGAAAGGAATGATTATGTTCGTTTCCTGCTAATATCACTTGTGTCTTTCCACACCTTTGCTACTTTTTCCATTTCCTCTCCGTTTATTTCCCCTTCCTTTCCTTCTTCAGTCCACTGGTTAAAACCTACATCTTTGTGATTATTGAACATGAATATATAGGTGTCTTTTTGATTCACAAACCAATTGCTGATAATGTCGTTTTTGTTCTCTGCATTTATTTACACTATTTATATGCTGGTTGTCTTTATTGTATGTTTTAATATCACCATTTAACAGTTATTCTATCCTTTTGTGCAACCAAATACAGAATCATCTTAGTATTTTTTCTGTCTCTCTGGTGTTCTCTTTTCCTTGTCAAAGGTATAGATGTGACACACACTAATTTACGTACTGCTAAATGGAGGGTTGGCAAGAAGAGGTTACCAAATTATATTAACCTGTTTGCTCTAAAAACCTGTGACACAGCAATACTCCCCTTTTCATGATTTATCAGCCTTCCATCATTGCAAAGTCAATAAATTGAGTATAACGAGTGGGTAACAATAATAACGCTGATAATTATAGCACTTAGCAACTTGAAGAATGTAACGTGGTGTACTCTATACATCACCAAATGATATTATTATTACTGCTGTAATGGCTGTGGTAGAGAACTAAATCTCTCATCGACCAGACCTAAAAAGCTACTTAAAAATTGTATTACTGCAATTGTGATATTTACGTAATGTCCTCTAGGTACACCATTCCACCGCTGATCTGATGTTAAGAGTCCATGGGCCTCATTACGAGTCAGGCGTTAAGGGGTTAACGGCGCCGTAAACGGCGCCAACCCTTAACGCCTGATTACAAGGTCCCTCAGCGCCATGGTGATTTTAACGCCTGCTTTTTGCAGGCGTTAAAATCCATGGCGCTAAGGGACCATGGTGCTAATTACGCCACCAGAATTTACGGTGGCGTAATTAGCGCCTTCCCCACTCCCATTATGCCCTATGGGGCAAAAATGGGAATGGGGAAGGGTAAAATGGGAAATGGGGATTTACCGCCCCACTCACCTTGGAATGGGGCGGTAAATCCGCCATCCACCATGGTGTAAACATAGTTTACACCATGGTGGTAAGGGTACGACCCAGGCAGTAACTTACCGCCTGGGTCGTAATGAGGCCCCATATCTGGTTAACATTTTTCCGAAAACAGGTGTCTTCTGTTGTTTAAACCTTTCACACCCTAACAACAGATGCTTCAGGGTTTTTACTTCTGTAGACACACTACAACATCTACATATTTTGGCATTATATTACAACTTGTTATGAGTTCCCAGCACCTTCTTTGTAGGTATCAAATGCAACTCTTAAAAAAACAGGTTTCTGTATGTTGCAGTGGGCAAATTTCCAAGATACTTCGGTAAGATCTCGAAATATTTAAATTAATTTTAAAAATTATTAAAAACTGTATACTGTTTACATACAACCTGAGTTTCCAACCAATCACTGATCCTTAACGTTTCTTTGACCATAAGGGGATTCTCAAACGGTAAAGCTATGTCTATAATTGCCTAATCCAACTCTTTTAGACATTCCTGTTCCCACACTTCTAACAAGCTTTCATGCCTCGATTCCATTTTTTAAATAGAGTGTGTTCCAATTTGCCATAGCATAAAATGAAAAGAGGCCCAACTCAAATTGCAAACACAGGCACTGGAAGGCATTTAGGAACAACCACAATTCTTTTCAAGAAGATGCCTTCTAATAAATGCCAATTGACACCAGAGGGATACAAAATTGTCTCTGCTCCAAACACCAATGATCTGACTATTGTTGGATTGTAAAAAATGAAAACCGGACAAATTGAGTACTGACCGAATCTCTCATGGAGCATCGTCCATTGGGATGTCTGCGCACACCACTAGTGAACTGATGTTCCTTTGATTGTCCCCATCATAGAACTTCACAAGTGTTTTATGAAGTTCATCAATCTGGGTCACATGCCATTTAAACCTTGTTTTGTTTTGATTTATTTCTAGTTGTGGTAAATATCGATCTTTCATTCTTTTCATAGAAGGAATCCTCCAACTGGCGAGAAGGATTGCGTGTTCACTATTCGGGGAAAGTGTTACAATCATGGCCTAGTTGTATGAGAAGATATTTCCTGATACAAAGAAATAATCTAATAATGATAGTGACGCATCTCACATCCAAGTTGTTCTGGCCGCTCCATTCTCCATACACAGGTCTCTAGATTTCATCAGTGAGGACCACTTGCAACCCCTCTCTCTAGCTTGGATTCTTCCTTTCTGTTAATCAGGTAAATCAGGATCCCCCTCTATGCTAGCAATATTTAAGTCTCCCCCCATGATTGATGACATTTCCGATTCTTGAAGGCAGAAATCACAAGCCTGCACTACTCAGGCCAAATATGCCTCTGAGGTGGTCGCCATCGGATTGCAATAAAAATTGAGCAAGACTGAGATCACCAAATACTTCCCTTTTGACTGAGGCCATTTGAATTTTTGGGAGAACCCCATTCTGGTAGTGAAAGACCACTGCAAGTGCTTAAAGATTTTAATAAACCTGATGTAGGTCTCGTCCCTGCTCCTTTACCAGCAAGGGTGAGTAAGGTGGTGAAACCATCTATTGATGGTACTGACGTAAGCCAGGTTTCATGCATTAGGATCATATTAAAAGAAGTTGAAGGGAAATTTGATGGCTGGAAGAGATAAAGAAATCTTCTGGTATTCGATGCGGCTGCTATCAAGTCATCTGACCTTTCCAAAGAGACTTATTATTCCTGGCTCTTGCAATTGCTGAGAATTGCTGGTAGCCAGGACCATGTGTGCTGTTTTACCGCAGCATCCTGGGACTTTGAGAAATTGGTTACAATCCTGCCTTCCGCCTCTCCGAAGGAACAAGTGATTTTTAGAGGAGCAAAATTAATAAACTTCACCTATTTAACCGGTTTATCAAGCATAGATGTAATGTATTCAGAGCTATTTATTTCTGTTAGTTCATAACCCATAGGATAGAATAAAGGAGCTGCCGGCAACAGAAAGGAAATTACCATCTTGGGACCGATATGCATAAAATCCCTGTCAAACAGGTGATTAGAAGAAATGTACACCTGGTCAATGTCCCCCAACTGAATAGTCCTTAAACTTAGAATGCTATTAATCAGTCTTAGGACACTGGAGCGATTTAAAATAAGCAAGTATACCCTCTATCAGCAAGCAAGTAAGTCCATCATAGTTTGACTGGCCCAAGGAAGAGGTTTGTATCTTCTTGTCTGTCTGAGGTCTTTGCTTGCCACCCAAGGCCCAACCTTTTCTGCTCTAGCGTTAATAAATTATGTGGGCCTTTATTGGTTAGAACCAAATTTTGTTTCATAAATCTTTTGTCACCTCCACGAGCCCTTTTAGCACCCGGGGGACTTCCACTTTTGACACTGACTTCACATTGCCCCCAGTAGACAGGCCCACTAATGCTGTCCCTGTATCTTCGGGGTTCAATGAGAGATCCATTAACTTCACCAAGTCTGATTCGTTGTTTGGATCTGAAGAAATGACCACGTTCTTCTTGGCCTTAGAGGTCCTTTGCTTCTGCTGACTAATGGCATTATTAACCTTTTTGGGTTTGATGTTTGGTCGAGAAGCACCCATCAGCTTACTTGACAACTGAGGAATAGTTTGGTTTTTAAACTTTACGAGATCCATAGTTGCTGTTTTTGACAACCAGCTTTTGATTTTTAGATGTTTTGGATTTATGTTTCCCCTTTACTTTGTTTTGAGGCCTGTTAGGGAAAATAGAATAGTTTGTTTTTCGTCTTCAATTTGAGATCTGGGTTGACATAAAACCGAAGGCGGAGTATCTATAAAAGGCGACTTCACAGACAGGTCTAATTCTGTTACACTTTTCTCCAGGTACATGCCCCCTGGATTCCTTTCTCCCCCAGACTCACTTGAGAAGAACACACAAGGAGCTAGTCAGCAATCCTTTTGTCCTGGTACTTCACTAGTGGGTGTCCCATCCGTGTCACCCAAATATAAACTATTCATCCCACTTCAAGTAATGTAACCTTCAAGGAATACACATTTAGAACTAAAGTGAGAGAGTGCTGCCGCTTGTTCATTGACCTTTATATTTATTAATTTGTATAATTCTACAAGGATGATCAATGCAACATGTAAGGTCGAGATAGAAGTTAAGGATGTGTGCATATTTGCAACTGGGTCGCTTTGGATAAGTGACGTCATGTGACTCAAAATGCTAGAAGACAAGGCATCTAAAGTGGCTGGTGTATTCGGATGTAGTTGTTGAGGGCCACCTAATTCAACTAGCCGTAAGTCGTAAGCACTCCTGGTGAAAATCTTTAATTTGGGCCGTAATTGAATTACCCAAATCCTTTGGTATCTCATCCCGGGCATTATGATCACATTGTAGGATTATTGCATTATTCGTCATGTTGCTTCTGCAATTTGATCAAAGTTCACCTTCTCTTGCTTGACTAATCTCTTGCGCTCACCTTACCAACAACTCATCCTCAATTTCATTAGAAATGGCCTCTTGAGCCTGATTAACTGGCTCTCTACCAGTCTGTTTGCTTCGGAAAAAACGATGTGATTTTAGGAGTGGAGACTGACATCGAAGCCGGTTTACCCGTAACCGCGGAAGAAAGCTGCAGTGATAGGTCCGTTATAAAGGGTTTAGCCTGTCCTCCCTTCACAGTGAGCTTCTGTAGCAGAATTCCCACTAAAGCCGATGTGAGGACCGGGATGTTCTGCAGAACTGTTTCCGAGGTTCCCTCCATGATACCCCCAGGGATGATGTTTCCAGACTTCGGGGTGGAAGCAATATTCTCAGATAACATTTTGCTGTAAAGGGCATATGCATATGACATAATGCCCAATGCTTAAGTTTATCAAAGATTAAATGCTCCTACACTTTATTAATTTGGAGTCTAGTGGACTAACCGTGCTTTCCAACTATGTGAACTTACCGGGAGTTGCCTGTAATGATGCTGATTGACTGCCTCAGACTGCCCCTTGCCATGTCACTTCATGCTGTTGCTACTCCCACATGTTTAAGGCTCAGTGTCCAGAAAGTAGCAAGGGAAACTCCAAAGTGCTGTATGCTTAGACCGTGACAGTCGCAGGATGCCACTTGGTGCGTCACATCTCTGTTGACTTTGAGTGTCGATTCATACAAATCATAGAAGTAGTAGGAGTGGCAGCATCTGACTTTTGTCTCAATGATGATGTCAAAGGAAGTCACATCAAATGACAAATATCCTCTGTGACTTTAGAGGCCGTTAGACCAGACACCTCAGAGGGCACACATTAACTGCAGGATGGGAACCGATGACTGCACTGTGTCTATCAGCACCACATCCTTGACGTAGCTGCCTGCCCAGACTGGAATACCCTCTGTACCCACAGACCAGACCCCCAATGTGGAGTGGGCTCTGTTTGGCTTACATGATGGCTATAGTGGACCGAAAAGTAAATGTGGGCAGGGCAGTAGGCGGGGCGTGGCAGGAGGCTTTTTCAACCCCCAATTTGTATTAAACACATGGAAAACGAATATGTTTTTGAGGGTAACGATTTTTATTTGTATTTCAAACTTACATTTTGTACTACACATTTTCCATTGTTATATTTCATTTCTATTTAGTTATTGTATATCGTCTGCTTAATAAAATTATATATATTTTATTGACCCTTGATTGGACATTCCGTTATTTTGGACTGCTATACTTTGCTGTTTGGGTTGCCCATGAGGAGTATGGCCTTCGTTGAGTCAGGTTTCCTCAAAAAGCAGAGGATGTACATCTCCTAACTCTGCCTGTTTTAGCTTTATTATTGGGTTCACTCTTGGAGTGCAACACTATGCCCCATGGCCCCCACCCCTCAAGCAAACACTATGCCCCATGGCTCCCACCCCCAACCAAACACTATGCCCCATGGCTCCCACCCCCAACCAAACACTATGCCCCATGGCTCCCACCCCCAACCAAACAAAATGCCCCATGGCTCCCAGCCCCAACCAAACACTATGCCCCATGGCCCCCTTATCCCTACAAAACACTATGCCCCATGACCCCCACCCATCAAGCAAACACTATGCCCTATGGCTCCCACCCCCAACCAAACACTATGCCTCATGGCTCCCACCCCCAACCAAACACTATGCCCCATGTTCCTCACCCCCAACCAAACACTATGCCTCATGGCTCTCACTACCAACCAAACACTATGCCCCATGGCCCCCTCAACCCCAACCAAACACTATGCCCCATGGCTCCCTCACCCCCAACCAAACACT
Source organism: Ambystoma mexicanum (assembly GCF_040938575.1). Classification (NCBI taxonomy): domain Eukaryota; kingdom Metazoa; phylum Chordata; class Amphibia; order Caudata; family Ambystomatidae; genus Ambystoma; species Ambystoma mexicanum. The sequence goes on from NC_090924.1 coordinate 981,602,205, forward strand.
ATGCCCCATGGCCCCCTCACCCCCAACCAAACACTAAGCCCCATGGCTCCCACCCCCAACCAAACAAATGCCCCATGGCACCCACCCCCAACCAAACACTATGCCCCATGTCCCTCACCCCCTACCAAACACTATGCCCCATGGCTCCCACTCCCAACCAAACATTATGCCCCATGGACCCCACCCCGCACGCAAACACTATGCCCGATGTTCCTCACCCCCAACCAAACACTATGCCCCATGGCCCCCACCACTGCACTTGCACTCAAAAACAAACATTCAAGCAGACCCGACACCCTCCACCCCCGCATCTCAACATACACCACACTCACACTTAAAAACAAACATTCATGCAGACCCCTCCAACTCAGCACACAAACTCTCAAGCATGCACCCATACAGACCCAAACCCCCCATGCCCCAACTCAGCATACAAACTCTCAAGCCTGCACCCATACAGACCCAAACCCCCCACTCCCCAACTCAGCACACAAACTCTCAAGCATGCACCCATACAGACCTGTACCCCCAACTCAGCACACAAACTCTCAAGCATGCACCCATACAGACCTGTACCCCCCAACTCAGCACACAAACTCTCAACCATGCACCCATACAGACTCAAAGACCCACCCCAGCACACACACTCTCAAGCATGCACCCATACAGACCCAAACCCCCACCCCCAATTCAGCACACAAACTCTCAACATGCACCCATACAGACCTGAACCCCCTACCCCCCAACTCAGCACACACTCTCAAGCATGCACCCATACAGACCCGAATCCCCCACCCCCAAATCAGCACACACTCTTAAACATGCACCCATACAGACCCAAACTCCCCACCCCCGATTCAGCATACAAACTCTCAAGCATGCACCCATACAGACCCTGCATCTCAACATACACCGCACTTACACTCCAAAACAAACATTCAGGCAGACCCGACACCCCCACATCTCAACATACACTGCACTGGCACTCAAAAACCAACATTCAAGCAGACCCAACACCCCCCACCCCAACATACACCACACTCACACTTAAAAATGAACATTCATGCAGACCTGACACCTCCACACTGCACAAACATACAAAAACAAACATTCATGCAGACCCGACCCCCGACCCCCGCATCTCCACAAACACCGCACAAATATACAAAAACAAACATTCATGCACACCTAGCACTCCCCACCCCCGCATCTCAACAAACCCTGCACAAACTTACAAAAACAAACATTCATGCAGACCTGACCCCCCCGACCCCCGCATCTCAACAAATACTGCACAAACATACCAAAACAAACATTCATGCACACCCGACACCCCCCCACCCCCGCATCGCAACATACACTGCACTTGCACTCATAAACCAACATTCAAGCAGACCCAACACCCCCCACCCCAACATGCACCACAATCACACTTGAAAACAAACATTCATGCAGACCCGACACCTCCCACCCCAACATACACCACACCCAGACTTAAAAAAAAACATTCATGCAGACCCGACACCCCCCCATCCCCGCATCTCAACAAACACTGCACAAACATACAAAAACAAACATTCATGCACACCCGACACACCCCCACCCCCGCATCTCAACAAACACCGCACATACATACAAAAACAAACATTCATGCACACCCGACACGCCCCAACCCCCGCATCTCAACAAACACCGCACAAACATACAAAAACAAACATTCATGCACACCCGAGACGTCATAACCCCTACATCTCAACAAACACTGCGCAAACATACAAAAACAAACATTCATGCACACGCAACACCCCCCCACCCCCAGATCTCAACAAACACTGCACAAACATACAAAAACACACATTCATGCACACCCGACACCCACCCACCCCCGCATCTCAAGAAACACTGCACAAACATCCAAAAACAAATATTCATGACACCCGACACCCCCCCACCCCCGCATCTCAACAAACACAGCACAAACATACAAAAATAAACATTCATGCACACCCGACACCCCCCCGCCCCCACATCTCAACAATCACTGCAAAACATACAACTAAAAACATTCATGCACACCCGACACCCCCCCACCCCCGCATCTCAACATACACCGCACAAACATACAAAAACAAACATTCATGCACACCCGACACCCCCCACCCCTGCATCGCAACAAACACTGCACAAACATACAAAAACAAACATTCATGCACACCCGACACCCCCTGTATCTCAACATACACCACGCAAATATACAAAAACAAACATTCATGCACAGCCGACACCCCCACCAGCCCCGCATCTCAACATACACCGCACAAACATACAGCAGAACAGACCCAACACACAAACACAAACAAACAGACCACTTACCAGACGTGTTGGAAGGCAGGATAGCTGGAACGCTGGCGAGGTAACTGGAGTGGTACTACAGCTGGCGGGGCAAGGCTGAAATGCCTTCCGGCATCAAGCATTATTGACCACGCCAACCGTAGTGCTGGCACTCCATTGGTGCAGCACACATGGACTATGTGGCTCGTAGGAACTACGTTGTGCGTGTGTGCTGAGCCAATGATGGCCAGTGTTTTGTTCTGCCCCAAAGAGAAGAGTTTCAAAGACTTTCCTAATGGAAGGCGGCCGATGCATGACTTGCAAGAAAAACTGAGAAAGAGGTGACAGAAAGGAAGTCACCCAAGTCACTGTGCAACCATTACTTGAAGGGGCTCCCACCCCCAACCAAACAAATGCCCCATGGCTCCCACCCCTAACCAAACACTATGCACCATGGCTCCCACCACCAACCAAACACTATGCCTCATGTCCCTCACCCCCAACCAAACACTATGCCACATGGCTCCCACTCCTAACCAAACATTATGACCCATGGCCCCCACCCCCCACGCAAACACTATGCCCGATGTTCCTCACCCCCAACCAAACACTATGCCCCACGGCCCCCACCACAGCACTTGCACTCAAAAACAAACATTCAAGCAGACCCGACACCCCCCACCCTTGCATTTCAACATACACCACATTCACACTTTAAAACATACATTCATGCAGACCCCTCCAACTCAGCACACAAACTCTCAAGCATGCACCCATACAGACCCAAACCCCCCAACCCCCAACTCAGCATACAAACTCTCAAGCCTGCATCCATACAGACCCAAATCCCCCACTCCCCAACTCAGCACACAAACTCTCAAGCATGCACCCATACAGACCTGTACCCCCAACTCAGCACACACACTCTCAAGCATGCACCCATACAGACCTGTACCCCCAACTCAGCACACAAACTCTCAAGTATGCACCCACACAGACTCAAAGCCCCCACCCCAGCACACACACTCTCAAGCATGCACCCATACAGACCCGAACCCCCCACCCCCCAACTCAGCACACAAACTCTCAAACATGCACCCATACAGACCCAAACCCCCACCCCCTAACTCAGCATACAAACTCTCAAGCATGCACCCATACAGACCCAAACCCCCACCCCCAACTCAGCACACAAACTCTCAAACATGCACCCATACAGACCTGAACCCCCAACTCAGCACACACTCTCAAGCATGCACCCATACAGACCCGAATCCCCCACCCCCCAAATCATGACACACTCTCAAACATGCACCCATACAGACCCAAACCCCCCGCCCCCCAACTCAGCATAAAAACTCTTACTCTTAAGCATGCACCCATACAGACCCTGCATCTCAACATACACCGCACTTACACTCCAAAACAAACATTCAGGCAGACCCGACACCCCTGCATCTCAACATACACTGCACTTGCACTCAAAAACCAACATTCAAGCAGACCCGACACCCCCCACCCCAACATACACCACACTCACACTTAAAAATAAACATTCATGCAGTCCTGACACCCCCGCCCCTGCATCTCAACAAGCACTGCACAAACATACAAAAACAAACATTCACGCAGACCCGACCCCCCCGACTCCCGCATCTCAACAAACACTGCACAAATATACAAAAACAAACATTCATGCACACCCAACACCCCCCACCCCCGCATCTCAACAACCACTGCACAAACTTACAAAAACAAACATTCATGCACACCCGACACCCCCCCGACCCCCGCATCTCAATAAACACTGCACAAACATACAAAAACAAACATTCATGCACACCCAACACCCCCCAATCCCCGCATCTCAACAAACATTGCACAAACATACAAAAACAAACATTCATGCACATCAGACACCAATCCCCACCCCTGCATCTCAGCATACACCGCACAAACATACCAAAACAAACATTCATGCACACCCGACACCCCTCCACCCCCGCATCTCAACATACACGGCACTTTGCACTCATAAAACAACATTAAAGCAGACCCAACACCCCCCATCCCAACATACCACAATCACACTTGAAAACAAACATTCATGCAGACCCGACCCCACCACCCCAACATACAACACACTCAGACTTAAAAAAACATTCATGCAGACCCGACATTCCCCCACCTCCGCATCTCAACAAACACTGCACAAAACTTACAAAAACAAACATTCATGCACACCCGACACACCCCCACCCCCGCATCTCAACAAACACCGCACAAACATACAAAAACAAACATTCATGCACACCCGACACGCCCCAACCACTGCATCTCAACAAACACTGCACAAACTTACAAAAACAAACGTTCATGCAGACCCGACACCCGCCGACCCCTGCATCTCAACAAACACCGCACAAACATACAAAAACAAACATTCATGCACACCCAACACCCACCCACCCCTGCATCTCAACAAACACTGCAAAACATACAACAAAAAACATTCATGCACACCCGACGCTCCCCCACCCCCGCATCTCAACATACACCGCACAAACATAAAAAAACAAACATTCATGCACACCCGACACCCCCCACCCCCAGCATCTCAACAAACACCGAACAAACATACAAAAACAAAAATTCATGCACACCCGACACCTCCCACCCCCGCATCTCAACAAACACCGCACAAACATACAAAAACAAACATTCATGCACACCCGACACCCCCACCACCCCCGCTTCTCAACATACACCGCACAAACATACAGCAGAACAGACCCGACACACAAACAAACAGACCACTTACCAGACATGCTGGAAGGCAGGATAGCTGCGAGGTAACTGGAGTGGTACTACAGCTGGCGGGGCAAGGCTGAAATGCCTTCCGGCATCAAGCCTTATTGACCACGGCAGCCGTAGTGCTGGCACTCCATTGGTGCAGCACACACGCACTACGTGGCTCATAGGAACTATGTTGTGCGTGTGTGCTGAGCCAATGAGGGCCAGTGTTTTGTTCTACCCAGAAGAGAAGAGTTTCAAAGACTTTCCTATTGGAGTGTGGCCGATGCTGCTTGCGGCCGCACTCCATTAGGAAAGTCTTTGTGCTTCGCCGGCCTGACAAAATGCATGGCGTGCCGCAACTGGCCCGCGGGCCGTATGTTGTGCACCCATGCAGAAGAGCATATCAATGTGGCTTCACTCAAAGAGTAGCAGTGCACAACTCGGTAGTCTGTTGTTTTTCTCTCCAGCTGGAGCAGTCCACTACCAAACAGACACGCGTCCTTTAGCAAGCCGAAACAGCACAATCACAATTAGTCAGCCATTTTTGCTGTCAGTCTCAGTAACAAGGGGAACGGTTGAACATGGCTGAAAAATGTCCGTGCTCACCTTGCAGTCATGCTCCACCTGTACAGGTTGAGGAGATGCCAATTTGCAGGGTCAGGGAAACCTTTTTTGCGGTATAGACGGGCCTCATTGGCCAACGCACCAGTTTACACACGTAATGGTTACACAGTCCAGCTATAACAATGAGCACAAGATAGCAAAGCATGGCATCATTGTTTGCTGGCTAATAAACAAGGGTGTCAATCATTAATAAATGTGGGATAAAAGCAACGCTACTTAGAATGGTGTTCATGTGAAATCCTTCTCTGGGACTGCAACCTGCTAATCACCAAGGCACACTACCTTAAAAGAGACGGCACAATAGGAGAAGGGGGCCCAGGGCTTTAAGTTTCTTCTTAGTTGGGGTGCATGCTGTCTCTACATACCCTTGACACACAGGTCCAGGAACAGGGTGTGGCGTCTGGGGAGCAGAGGAAAGTCTTTCAGGATAGGCAGGAATCAAGCTATCTATGTGATGAAAGCGCAGGCAAGCAGGCACGGACAGAACACAGCTCAAGTGAACAAAAGGTGAGCGCATCACAGTGTGCATGTTGGAGGGATTGGGGAGGAGTAAGAACAGAGAGCCTCAAGTTGAAAAAGGAGCATGACTTCCAAGAAAAACTGAGGAAGAGGTGACAGAAAGGAAGTCATCCAAGCCACTGTGCAACCATTACTTGAAGGTGCTAGCAAGTAAATTAATTTTTCCCACTCTATGACTGCTGCACTAGGTGCTAATGTTTTGCTTAGGCTGCAACTGACACCCCAGGTGTGTACACACCCATTCTCTGCTTTATGATTGGCTGTTAAGCAGGGCTACCTTGTTGAGCTACAAGCATTGGAGGAAATGGCCTGGGTTATCAGCTGCTATGCCTGGCCATTCCTAAATAGCACATCTGCCGCTCTAGTAGGTTACAAAGCCATGTTTGACTTTTTCAACTGCCATTGCTAAACGTTCATAGCATTGCTTCATTTCTTATTCCAAAGCAATAGTTTTTCACATCACAAATACCAGAGAGCGACTTCCTTTGCTATGAAGTACAATATTTAATTGAAATAGGATCATTTAAGATGATCATGCTTTCTGACCTTTTGAAGATTCAGAATCAGTGAAGAGTCTGTTCTCAAGACTTTCAATGTTATCTTTCCATATTTAACCTGTATGCGTACCAGGGGCAGGATAATGGCGCAAGTGCCGCTTGCAAATGCCATTTGTGCAAACCTTGTTTGTGGGTGAGCAGTAGGGGGGCCCAGCGGGCAACGCAAAGCGTTTCCCCCCCGGGGAGGTTTTTGGTGCTGCACACGGCCAGCGGGTGGCCGTGGGGGGCAGAGCGCCTCCTCAGGGTATTTAAGGGTCCAGGGAAGGTTCGGGAGGCAGGCGACGGTTGGGCTTGGTGATTGATCAGTCCTGTCGCCTGCTCCCGAGCCTTCCCTGAAGTAGCTGGGCCTTGTGTGTCCAAGGTTAGAGCAGGTGAGGTAGGGTTGGTGTTAGTGACTCAGGGTTTAGGCAGCTAGTTAGGTAATTTAAATTTATAATTTAGTGAAACTGCATATATTTAGGGGTGTCGTAGATAAGACACCCCTCTCTGCTTACGAGAGGTTCAGGCGGGTCGCGTAGAGAGCAGCTGTTGTTTTCGGTCTGCGGCGGGCATCTCAGCTCGTTTGTTGTTGTTATGAGGGAGAGTAAAGTGCTATTGATCAGCCATCGGTCATCCGGTGCCAGTGTAGTGAAGTTTTTGTCTCATTTGACGAGGATTAGTGAGGCAGGGATCATCGGGCCCCTCGTGTGTGGCTGTCATCTTTTTACGCAGCGTTTTATGCGTGGTAGCACTCGCTGGTGTTAGGGGGCACTGCAGTTCCCTTATAGTGACAGCTCTATTTTCTGTGCTAGTGCGGTGCAGCCTGCAGGCCACTAGGGGGCAGTGTGCGAATCTCGTTTTTGGGCCCCAGTTGATCCTGGGTTTCTGGTTTTGGGCGTTTTCTTCTCTGGGGCAGGTTAGGAGCCTGGGGTGGGGGATTTAGGACAGGGGTATTATTTAAAATACAAATAAAAAATAAAAAAATAAAAATTCCTGTAGGTTCATAATTATTTATATAGGTTGTATCTTGGAATTATAGAAGTTAATTGACCTTTGTTAAGGGATATTAGCTTTTAGAGCACAGTTATCTGTTCTGGGTTTCACATCCCTAGGGGGGTTTGTCCAAGGGTAGGTGCTGGCTCGGGGGTTTAGCTTAGCTAGTTGAGCTGCAAGGGGCATATTGGTAATGCACATTAAGAGTATTAGTGCACAATGGTGGGACAGGGAGCCAGTAAGAAGGGTCTCGTGGATGCTAGGGCTCTGAGGGAGGCCCTGGAAATCATTAGCAGGGCATCTAAGGCCCGATTGGAAGGGGCGGTAGGGGAAGTAACGGGAGAAGAGGAGGTAGGTGGAGGCAGGCCCAAGTGTAGAGCTGCAGCTGCCGGGGCTCTCGCGGCAGTGGTGGCTTGCACCCCCGCAGCGGGGAGAGGGGAGGTTTGGGAATCCAGAGGCAGGAAGATGAGGAGGGAGTTAGACAGGAGGGCGTCCGGGGGAGAAATGTCGGGTTGGTAGCCAGTGATGGAGGGAGTGAATGAGAGCCCAAAGGAAGCTAGGAGTGCTCAAAAAGAGGTGGGGCAAGGGAACCACGGTGGGGGCGGTGATGGGGCGCAGAAGGGGTTGACAGGGCAGAGGGGAAGAGGGGGTAAATAGCTGCAGAAGAGTGCAGGTGGGAGAAGGAAGGAGAGGTCCCCATCAATTGAGGAGGGTAGAGTGGGGCACGGAACGGCCCCCTGGGTACGAGGAGTGAGGGCGGAGGGTGCTGCGCAGCCCCCGCTGTTCAGGTGGAGGTAGAGGGTTTTAGAACGGCCCCTCCTCGGTTAGCGCAAGGAGAGCCTAGAGGGTGCAGAACGGCCCCTAACGATGAGGATTCCAGGGTGGAGGACTGCACGCCTCGCCCGAGAGAAGAGGACCAGGAAGGGGTTTCTGCGGCCCCGCCGAGAAGACGTCAAAGGAGTGGCGGGGCGGACACCCCGGGCTCGCAAGAAGAAGATCAACTTAACTCGGGCACGAGCTCACATCTACAATGGTATTTAAGGGGTGATGAAGTTGGATTGGAGGATTATGTGGGGCAGTGGGAGGTAGAAGGTTATAGGGCTGTAAGGGAAAGGGGGGAGGAGAGAAGAAGTTTGAGGTGGGATCTGGAAAGGCAGGTGCAGGGTTGTCGGGGGGCAAGAGGTCGGGGGAACTATTGGCTGGGTGAGTCTGCTGACATGTTTTGTCCCCGCAGTAGGAGTCCTCTAAGAAAAGAGATGAGGAGCATCGGTGTGGACGCCAGACTGCAGGCGGCCGGCATGGAAAGAGGTGAGCGGGCAAGGGAATGGTCATCTGCATGGCAGAGAGGGGACACGAGCAGGGGGACAGGAAATGAAAGGTCTGGACGACAAGTTGTAAGGAAAGAAGTTGGTGTACAGGCCATTGGAGCCTTGGGGGATGAGAAGAGCATTTACTCAGTGGAGGTCCAAACAGACAAGGTGGTGGAGCCATTGGTGCTCGAGTTGCAAGTTGAAAAAGAAAAGGAGGTTGAAGTGAAAGGCAAGGAGAAAAAACTGCCATACATGGGTATAACAAAACCGTTGGGGGCTCACTTGATGGCAGCGACCAGGGAGAAAATTCAGGCGGGGGAATTTGTAGATGTTTTTAAGTTGCTCCATAGGGAAGTGAGAGCAAAGGAGGGGTCTAAAGAAGAAGAGAGGAAACTGGCTTCGCGCCCAAGGGTCCCGGTGCCTATTGAAAATTGGACGTTGGCATTTATCATTTATGGCAGTGTTTATTGCGAAAAATTCCTGGAGCGTTGTGTGGCCCTGCTTAAATATATGGACGTAATTAGGAAGGCTTTCACAAGTTTTGGGGGTTTTGCCTGGGTACGCTATGATGAGGAATTCAGAGCAAGAATGGCGGAGGACAGTCAGGCGGTCTGGGGGGAGACAGACATGGATCTTTGGCTGCAATGGATGGCTCCGACGAGGCCTGCCCCGACATTGCACACAGCAAGTGGGCTGCCTGTGCCTTACCAGCCCTTTCTTGGTCCCCCCGCCCATGAGGGGGTGCGGGGAGGAGGCAGAGGACAGCCCTCAGCAGCATGTTGGGCGTTTAATAAAGAAGGCTGCACGAGGTGGATGTGCAAATTTAAACACGAGTGCAGTAGGTGTGCAGGTAGGCATCCGGTTACAGATTGTTTTCAGGCGGGGGACAGTGGGTCAGAGCCAGAAGCGGGGCAAGGAGGTGGGGGGGAAGGACCGCATGCCAGGTAAATTGGGGTGTGCTGGTAGGTCGAGCTCAGTTTATCGTAAAAGGAGGGGGGGCGCAAGGTTTGATGAGAGGTTTTGGGGGCAATCCAAAGGGGGTAGGAGAGGGGTGAGGAGGAAGACGTGTAGGTAGGGCAGGGGAGGGCCGCAGGGGAGATGTAACTGTGGAAATTGTTAAGGGGTGGTGGCCGTCGTTTGGAGGGCATGGACGACGGTGGCGAAGCCCTCACGCTTGCAGCATGACAAGGTGAGTAAGCTTCAGGCTGCATGGACAGGGGTGCGGGAGTGCCTCTGGTGCAGAAGGGGGAAGTGATGAGATGGGTCTGCATTGGCGGGGGGCACCAGGGCCCCTGGTGCAGCTGGGGGAAGTGGAGCAACGAAGCAAGGTGCTGGAAGAGGAATTTATATGGAATGGACTGCATGGACGGGGGTGCAGGTTTGGCCCCCGGTGCAGTGGTGGAGAGGAGTAAGGCAGAAAAGGGGCCTGCATGGACGCGGTTGCACTAGGGCCCCTGGTGCAGTTGGGAAACAGGGGTAATGGACGCAAGGAGCTTGAAGATTAGTTATATGGAATGGACCGCGTGGACGGGGGTGCAGGTTTGCCCCCTGGTGCAGTGACAAAGAGGAGTAATAAAGAAAAGGGCCTGCATGGACGGGTGTGCACGTGGGACCCCGGTGCAGGGGGGGCAACGCAGGGCCATATTAATAAGGTGATGGAAGGTGGGGGGCAAGGGTGAGCAGGAGTGGAATAGTTTAGAAGAAAAAGGGGGGCTAAGTGGGTTTAGGTGTATTGTTTAAAGGTTAGGTGAAAGGTGCGAAATATAGGGGGACAGGTAGGAGAGGCCCGGGGGTGTTTTCGGAGAGGGTTAAGGAAGGATAGGGTACCGAGGAAGGTGTTACTAGTGGTGTGGGAAAGGTTAGGGGGTTGGAACTCATTAATTTAGGAGGGGTGCAGCATCTTTAGGTAGCAGGCTGGGCTATTCAGAGGAATAGGTGAAAAGGTTGGGACGCTGGAAGTAAGGGAGATACAAAGGGTATGTCAGGGACTGGGGCAAATGGGATGTCTTTATAGAATTTTTCAGTAGGTAGCAGGAGTGTTGCATTTATTAGGTTGTTGTTGATTTGTAAGTGATTTTGTAATTTCTTTTTCAGATGCTGCTAGGAGGTCGGGTCAGCTGGTAGAAATCTGGTTTGTGGGACATTCTAGGTTTAAGTGGGCGGGGAAAGAAGCTGAGAAAAGGGTTGTTGGCAGGCAACTGGGTTGCAACTATAAAGATGTTGTGGTAAGATGGCACAGGTTAGGGGGTCTGCGCGGGGATCAGTTGCTTCCTATGTTGGCTGGGTTGAGGGAATGCTATGGGGCTCCGAGGCATTGATTATTCATGCTGGGGAGAATGACCTGGTAAGAGATACGGGGGTGGCTCTTCTGAGAAAAATGAAAAGGGATTTAGTCTGGGTTCGTGAAATGTGGCCTCAAGCAGCTGTAGCGTGGTCTAAGTTGTTGCCACGGACAGTTTGAAGGGGAGCGAGAAGTGAGGGAGCGATAGAGCGGGCTAGGTAGGGGATAAACAGAGAGATGGTTAAGTTTTGTGCCTCGGTGGCGGTACAGGTTATGGACCATAAGGAAATAGTCTATGAGGGATTCATGATCTTTAGAGAGGATGGTCTACACTTGTCGTTTTATGGGAATAATCATTATCTGGCGGACTTGGGCTCTTGGCTGGGAGATTGGTTAAGGAGTTGGAGGTAAAGAAAACTAGTGGGGGGTGGGGCAGAAAGAACACCTCGGTGGAGGGTTTTTCTGGTGCCGGGGGCATGGCCCCTTTAGATGTGGGGGGAGGGAAGCACAATGGGGGTATGGCACGGGAAAGGATGGGGTGGTGCTGTATGCACAAGCGGGCCACCCCGGGGGAACAGGTATTGAGCCTGGAGGGGCATGGCCCCGGGGAGAAAGCGGGACGCCTGGAAAAGGGGTAAGGAGACGGTAGGATCCAAGGGATAGTTAGGAAGGAAGTGGCTTTATTTAATTGTTTAATTGTTGGGGGAAAATGAAAATGTTTAATTATTTAATTGGTTGTTTAACATATTTCTTCAGTCTGTAAGGCCAAGGAGCCAGGTAAGCGTTTAATTGTAAGCTTTGGCCTGTCACATTAAAGCGACCTTTTCCACTTGTAAATGAGTCTGGGTTTTTGTGCAGTAAGCCAAAAGTATAAGTGCCAGTGGAAATGCTTTTGCACAGGTGCTGATGCCAATGCGCTTGTGAAAGATGGATTTTCGGGAATCTGTTATCACAAAGCACATCCACAGGTATAACTGTCAGGAACAGCAGAATTGTATCATGTCTAGCGGCGTGAATGGAGATGACTGAGTTTTTCCTTCTTAGGGCCACTTAGCAGTTTTCTGAAACCGTAGTCGCTTTTTCCAATTCGGGGCTGCAGAAAACTGCAACTTTCCTTGTGTGAGGTAATTGATGTCATGTAAGTAAGGGGAACAATACGAATGAGGAAATATAACAAACCATTGTTAAAAGACAGTGCAGAGAAGTGCAGATACCAGATAAATGCACACCTGCACATTTGATGTATATGAAGCAGAATGACCAACCGGACAAATATTTACAAGAATGGCTTGATTTAACGTGGGAAAATTGGCATAGCCCATTGCCGCTAGAAGATACCATTTATATAGAGAGGTAGCTAAATCAAAGCCTACATTAGAATCTAAAAAGGAAAACATCTGTCCAAAACAGTGTGGGGCATATTCTGATTGGAATGAAGAGGCATCAGAAAGACAACATGCTTCTAAAGTTAGGGGATTAAAGGATTCAAATGAGAAATTAAAAACCCAGGTTAAAAGTCTTAGAAATAAGGATCAAATGGGTTCACAGAGCTGCTGCAGGCTCAATTGGTAAAATAAAAGCAGGATGAGGAAATGGCAGAGGGCATAATATGATTCTTCACTGGCATCTGAGCCGCTCCTTGACAGAGGTAGTATGTTAATGGTGTAGCAGTCCCACCACCAACTGTAATTACATCGACTTGGGCAGCCCAGACTTTGAGGCCCTGTAGTCTTCAGGGGCTAGTTGTTGAACATCCTGGGTCAGCTCATCAACTGTTTACTCATCAGTTTTCATCCACAGACTTTCCTATTTACTGGATGTTGGTACACTGCAGTACCACGTTGCTTTCTCCATCACAGGTGCTTGTTTTTATCATCACTTACAAGGGGAGGTACCAATTTCAGGAGAGAACTCACCTACCATTTAAGCTCCACTAACACAGCTGCCGTGGCAACAACTGACAGAGACAAGGTCTTGTTAACAGTACATGTATCATGATCAGCTGGAGCCCTTAGAAATCTGGTCAAAGGTTTTTAAAATATCCGGGAGGTGCCTCAATATTTTGCTGAAGACTTAGAAGCTGTCATCCAGTGCTATCATCCCTGTTAGTATGACATGAACCAGCTAATGAAGGGTCATTATGCCAAAAGAGATCAGAGACTTGACCAACAAGGACAGTGGCCAAATGAACACCCTGTAATAGTTAGAGTGCTGGTACAAGCCAGGAATAGACTATTAGTTGCAGCTACCACAGTGTGCCCAGGGAACCCAGAATGAGGTAAGATGCACAACTGCAAACAAAACAAAGGGCCATCACCAGTCACTGGTGACAAGTGCATTATTGAAAATGTTCAAGATAGTCCTTACTGAACATTCAGGTATTCTAAAACCAGCAGACTGTGTGGTGGAAATGGTAGCTAATACCTTCATTACAGGATGGAGGCAACACCCCCCTCTGAGCTGCTGACAGAGGCAAATCATTGTGGTGCTAGTCAGGTACAGAAAAAAGGAGAACATTGATAATAGTCTTATGGTCATACAGTTGCAGAATCTGCAGTCAAGTTCCCCATGTGGGCAGAGCGGCTTTCTGGTGGGGAGTTAGAGAGGGGGTCAGAAAGATGTAGGGGTGTTCGACAGGAGGATTTCTGGAATAACAAATGCCTGAACCAACCAGACCCATACTGGTTTCTCAATATGAATGCATTAAGGCGAATAAATCAGTATTAAGAGCATTAGGGAAAATCTCATTATGGGCCCAATGATTCCAATAGATCATGAAGCCCATATTTACATTTACATTTTGAGGCAGAACAGCAAACCTTCTCATGCCTAATAGATACTGGGGCTAACCGCGACATCCTTTTGTCGACAGCAACCATCAATGCAAAAGAAATAGCCTTTACACTGGTCATACACTCAGTCACTGAACCTGTTTCTGTTACCTTGCGACCAATTGCTAACACACAAGCATTCCTAATGAGCCAATCAGCAGCTGTAACTCAGTTAAGGAGGGGTGTTCAATGCATACTGAACTGTAGCATTTATTGTACACAGAACGGATGGTTCTTACATGGTCCTGACATTAATACTGAAACTGTATGGGCCCTGTTGCAAGGCATATCGCCAGCCAGTTTAGCCTTCAAAAACACATTTATTCCCAGATCTATTAGCCACAGTCTCAAGTTCCTATTGGTCAATGCATGACAATGAAGTGGGCTGCATTTGCAATTCACAGCCAATACAAATTAAAATAGATCAGTTTAAACAATTGCTCATAATTTCCCAGTATCAATTGTGCGAAAAGGACGACAACGGAATAGCCCATGCCATACAATCACTTCTTGAGCAAGAGATCATTGATGCAATTAGCACCCTTTTTGACACCCCTTTCCTGCCCGTACAAAATCAAGGGGGAGCTACATATACATTTATCCAAGACCTCAGGGCAGTACATGTGATTGTGTTAACATCCGTATTGCTGGTCCCAAACTCAGCAATTATACTTTCTTCTACACCTTCAACATCAACACACTTTACCCCTGTAAGTGACTGTTCTGCCTTGTTTTCTACCTCAAGGCTAATGGTAAGTAGATATGTGTTTGCAATTTTATTTCGAGAAATACAGTACACAGGGACACGCCTCCGACACGGATACACTGATGCCCCCACTTTTTTCTCCCAAGAACTGAAAAACCCTAGAATATGTTAAGTTCCCTCGACAGTATATGTTAGTACAGTAGGTAGATGCGCTTGTGTTCGCATCCCCTTCTGATGACTTATGTAAACAAGACACATGGGTACTGTTTTAACTCTCAAGGGACATTAGGTCTCCAAGCAGAAGATGGGAAAGAGTTTATTATTGAAGAAATGACAGTATGACAGGCCAACAATTCCTAACCAAAATACAAACAGAAGCCATTTTGAAAGCACCTAAATCCCAAACAGTAACCTAGATTAAACTATTTCTATGGATGACAAAATACTGCAGACACCAGATATTAGATTGCACAGAAATTTTTAAGCCACTGCAACAGCTGAATAACACAGAGTCCTTAATAAACAGAAAACCATTTCACTAAATGGTTGCTATCATAGGTTCCAGCATTAGATTTACCTGATGATATAAACATTCCACCCAGTACAGTCACAATTGAAAAAGATTTCCTTATCCATTCTCTCAGAAAAGCACAGAAAAAAACAGCATATTACAGTGCAGCCCATAAGCATGATTGCAGCAGGACTGCCACAATGTCTTAGGTCAGTATCAGCTGCTGCTATTGAAGTATAACTATGAGAATCCAAAGTATTACGGCAGCCGCTATAGGTAGCCAGCCATATTAGCCCTATTGTTGAAAACAAAATCCCAACAATAGCTTTACCAAATAGGAGATTTTGCTATTGAACTCCTCAAATATAAGATTGATATGTTTTCCTATTCTAAATCCAATCTATTTGCTGCCACTCCATTTGATGGTGAACCACATGTCTACATTACAAAACCCTGACTCAATATATTTTGTTTATGAAGCTTGTGTCAGAGATGAGAAATGTTGTCTGACTGATACCAGGATATGCATTTGTGCAACTCATGGATAGAAGGCAATTAAAGGTACCCAGCAAATCCCTGCGCACCCCTCGGAATAGACGTACCCCACTCGATCCAGCAAAATCGCATGTAAAACTACCCGCGCACCCTTCAGAATACACGTACCCTGCTCGCGGCATGCCAATTCCCTATGAAACTCCATAGACATCCACGGAATACGCGCAGGCAGCCCATTCACCCTCCCAATGCGCCGCAGGCAGCCCATCACCCCAGTCCATGCCCCGCAGGCAGCCCATCACCCCAGGCCATGCCCCGCAGGCAGCCCATCATCCCAGACCATGACCTGCAGGCAGCCCATCACTCCAGTCCATGCCCCGCAGGCAGCCCATGACCCACAGGCAGCCCATGACCCCAGACCATGACCCACAAACAGCCCATCACCCCAGTACATGCCCCACAGGCAGCCCATCACCCCAGACCATGACCCGCAGGCATCCCTTCACCCCAGACCATGACCCGCAGGCAGGCCAAATGGCACCATGCACTTGGGAGCCCCAACTCATGTCCCCCACCCCACCCCCAGTGACGGGCACCTGCCAGCAGGCCCGACTAAGGTCCCCCACCTGCCCCCAGTGATGGGCACCTGCCAGCAGGCCCCGACTCATGTCCCCCACCACACCCCCAGTGACGGGCACCTGCCAGCAGGCCCTGACTCATATCCCCCACTCCCAGTGACAGGCACCTCCCAGCAGGCCCCGACTCATGTCCCCCACCCCACCCTCAGTGACAGGCACCTGCCAGCAGGCCCCGACTCATGTCCCCCACCCAACACGTCATCACAATCCAGACCCATGGCCTTTATGGCCACCCAAATTCCACTCCACGCCACTGCAGTCCAAACACCCAACCAAGTATTCGATCCACTCCACATTGAAATCCCCATGTCATGATAGATCCCAAATAACCAGTATAACCATGAATACATCTCCGTCAGACCCACACAATGGCGACACATGAATGAGAAAACCCACATTGTGACATGCACGAAACCAATGAGATAATAAAAATAAAAATGTATTATATACAAAACAGAATGAATTAAATGAAATCACACAAGAAAATAAATAATAAATAAAAGTCTGGATGTCCGAAATAAAGGAAAAAAAAATAATGCTGAAATCAATAAAATCAAAAGTAAAATGGCTCCAAAGCGTCCATCCACAAAACAAAATCCAAAGTTAAAAAAATAAGCAAACCATTCCTCCATGAAAAAAATAAATAAAGTTAAATCCGGTCCATGACTATATACAATTTAAAAATTAAGAGTCCATGATCCCAACAATCCAAAGGAAACCTAACAAAAAACCTACCTAATAAATAACTATTTACAAAAAGGCAGGGCACAGTCCATGCGCCCCAAAGGAAAAAAAAAGAAAGGAAACCTACACTTACATAACTATTTACAAAGGTGGCAGGCTAGTCCGACGGCTCACTCATTGATGTCCCGGGCCAGGGCATCATCGAACTCCACTTCAATGTCCTGGAGGCAGGCATATTCCCTGGCCTTGTGGTCTCACAGGGATGCAGCCATGGCCTCCTCCAACTCCCTGCGAGTTGCCTCGAGGCACTCAGCCCGCCTCATGGAGTTCTCCACCCTGACCATTGTGAGCCGTGCCTCCTCTGCCTGCTGCCGCTCTGCATCTATCTTCTGGCCCAACCGCTGCCACACGGAAGACACTCCCAATCCTGGGTCCTCCTGCCCTCCGACCGATGCCTGCCCCTGTGATGTTGATGGCCCGAGCCATGATCGCTCCCACTCTAAGCCTGCTGCTGCCGTGCACGTGCCCTGCCTGTTGATGCCTGCATGTCCTTCCCTTGCTGGGGTCCAGTTGGTGGGGTGGCCACCCCTGCTGGACCTCTGACTCCCGACTGTGGCAAGGAAGTGTCTTCCACCAACCTGGCCACTGGCTCAGGGGCAGCTCGACAGGGAGCCCAGGTGATACTTGGGTGGGAAGATGACACAGAGGACGACTGGCTAATGGGGGTTCAGTTGAGGAGGGGGTCACAAGAAGATCCAGCACACGGATGAACCCAGTGCCGGCAACCTGTCCTAGTAGGGTGATGCAGTCAATGAGATATTCAATATGACGTGCATTGTCCTTACGAGAACCCTGCATGTCATCCTGAATACCATGTTGGCGCAACACCATCCCAGCTAGGACAGGCTCAACACGGTCATGGATTGCAACGTCCGCAGAGAGAGGAAGGCCAGTTGTTGTTTGCGCATCCCCTCTCTGAAAACAGGTCTGGATGAAGGCATCCCTGCTGGTGCGGGATGATGCAGTCACAGGATCGGGGACAGGATTACACACAGGCACCTCCGCGGTGGCCCCTGCTGCCTCCTGTCCCTGCCCCTGGACTGCACCACTAGCACCAGTGGATCTCCCCCTCCAGGCCCCGTGCGTGGGCCTTCCACAGCCTCCTCCTCAACCGAACACCCCACCAACCTGGATGACTCCGTGCCATCTGCCTCCATAGGTCCCTGAGGGGGCTCAGCTGCCCCTACTGCTGCCGAGGAGTCCACCTCCAACCTCCACCTGTTGGACCTTCCCTCGGCAGCTGTGGCCATGGACGCGGCACCAGACTCCTCACTCCCGGAAGAGATGACTACGTGGGAGGAGAGCCTGGCCTTGCATCTCCAGCTGGCGGTGGGATCCCTGCCGATGTGCTCCACAGCACCGTCTCCACCCTCTTCATCAGTCGATGCTGCAGACAGGGAGAGACAGAACACAGGCATCAGGGCACTGTACAATGGTCAGATACACACATGACAGTTGCACATGAGTGGCAGTGTCCAACTTCACAGATGGCATCACACTCCTCAACACTCATATCATTTGAACCCACACACATGCACACATTAACAGGTATCGTACAGCAAGCAGCAGCATCCATACACACACAACAGCATGAACATCCGAAGGTTGGCATGACGTCACAAGCAACATGGGGAGTGCCGAACACATGCACACACGCTAATAGACAGACATGCATCTGTACATCTCCACCAACTGTCACAGTGCAATCATCGGCAACTATGTCACATCTGCCAATCGGGTTCCTACATGTCTGTGTCACATGCATCCATGGCGTATCACAGTCGCACACATGTCAAACACACACATGTATATGCATGCTGTGCACCTACATGAAGGTGGAACCAGCATCCATGTGTCACACCCCAACCATGCCATAGTACATACACAGAAATGCTAACATGTGTGCATCTCCACATGCAGTTGTGCATCATGCTTTGGAACACATACACCATTGATGTGCATCACACATGGCAGGACTCACATGCAACATGGTCATGTCCCTGCACATACACATCCATATATGGCAATTTTCAGACATATATCCAAGCTGCACACTCCTGGCACACCTCAACATGCACTGAGTTCCATAAGTACGCATGGACACTTACCGCTCGACTCCGGACCGGTCTCCCTCTTGAGGACCTGATGGTAAAGCGCTGGGTTAATGTGTTCCAGGGCCCTCATGTCGTCGGTGGTAAGGTGGACCCGGCGCCTCACTGCATCCGCTGCTTCCAAGAAGCACCGGGCCTTCCTGAGGGTCCTGGACCTGAAGTCCTCCCAGCAGTTACAGACGTGTGGTAGGTCGCAGGTTGCCACCCCCTCCACGTTGATGGCAACCACGATGTCCATCCAGATACTCTCCTGTCCATCCTTGTCGGCGCATGTTCTTCCGAAGAGGGCATCATAATGCATCAGGACGTGCTCCACCAGAATGCCAACTTCTCTGAAGCTGGCAGCCCTCTGCCTCTCTGGCTGGGGGTTGCCAGTGGTCTCCGATGGTGTTTTCTCTGAAATGGCAACCCTCGAGGCAGGTGTGAGTGGGCAACTGGGTCCTGCTGCTGGGCTGTGGAGCAATGGAACTGCAGTCGGGAGTCTTCTGTTCCAGAAGGGGTGGTTACAGCAACTGGACCCCTGCAGATGGCTGAAGTGCAGGCACCAAATAGCAGGGCACGTGGCCAGCAGGCAACCAGGCAGCAGCAGATGGCTGGTGGGAGTCGGCTCGGGGCTCTGAGGGGATGGAAAATGCCCTTCTGGGCAGGAGCGTGGTCCTCCGTGTGTTGTCGCGTGGCCAGCTTGATACGGAGTGATTTGGCATGTGAAAAAACAGCACGTCAGCATGTAATTCGAGGAAAGGCACTTAGCGCATAAGCGCGTATGTGATGTAACACACGCAGGCGTTTCCCTCATCACGGGTGCATAGTGATTCAGCACGTGAAAAAACAGCATGTCCGTGTGTTATGCGTGTAATTTGAGGAAAGGGCCTAAGTGTGTAAGTGATGTGATGCGCGCATAAATGATGTGATGCGAGCGGGCGTTTCCCTCAGCACGGGTTAAAGGTGAGCGGGTCCCAGCAGTTCGCTGTACGTGTCTTTCGTGGAGACAGATGCGTTTGTTGCTACTTCTGGTTTTTTCACGCGCCATCACTACTTCACAGCGGATCAAGGAAGTATCTTTTCTTTTGGCAGGGGTATTGGCTACGCATGTTTTTCATTACCACGCTAGTCAGACGGTGAGTCACGCATGCTATTTTTTGCACTCTGGGTCCCCCTGTGTATTGCTTACCCATTTTCGAGGTCATGGTAGCCTGCATATCCCACGTGTACGTGTTTTTCATGTCCCTGGGTGCACCATGTACTGTGGGAGGTTAATTCCACCCATGTGGGCTACCGGGGGTTGCGTGCACAGTTTTACTGCAGTTTTGGGTGCCTGAGCATTGCATGACCCGTCACTTTATCACCAGGGTCACATAAAGCCTTGCAGGTGCACAGGGGTGCTGTTAACATCTAGTATCCCACCCCCTTCAGCCCAATTGCCAAGGACAATTGTCGTGTACACCTCCCATTGGCACTACTACATCTGTGCCGGCACTACTACATCTGTGCCATGGTTGGGAGGCCACAAAAGGTGAGGGGTACCTCAGCTGGGCGTCCTCCATGTGGCGAGCATGGTCAGGGACGTTGCCAGGGTGACCAGGGAGTGGGGAGACTCCAGGGTGTCCAGGGTGGCTGCAGATGGGGAAGAGGCAGGGGTGCGCCACTTCTGCAGGATGTTCTGCCACGTGTTGGTGCAGTCATGCCACCACCCCCTGTGGTTCCAGGAGATGCAGCTCTTGCATCTGGCACTGGCGCCCATGTGACCGGGCAGTCCATTTCATCGATTGCCACGGGTACAAGGGTAGTGGTAGCTGCAGGTGCAGCTGTGGCCACCACCCAGACTCAGGGTCGGCCAGCGCATGCTGTGTTGGCACATCAAGAGTCTCGGATGATTTCCAGGAGGTCAGGAGGCACACGGTAAGTGAACACAGGGCTGCCCTGACCGAGGCACATGTCCCTGGGACAGTATTGTCATCTGCTGCCCCAAGCAGCTGGGTGTTGGCAACTGCATGGGCAGATGCAGCCGACACCACCCTGGCTGTGAGTCTGCCATCCAGCACAGTCTCGGTCAATGACCTTGGCACAGCAGATGTTGCTGCGCAGGGTCCAGTCAAGGGCACCCAGCAGCCACTGAAGCAAGTCAGGGCTTCTGTTCTTGTTCCACCTGCCACTCCCTCGGTTCAATCCACCAGCGCCACTGCCCCTACTGATCAGGGCGGCATTTGCCAGTCAGGGTCAAGATCACTGTTCAAGAGGAGGAAGGTTGCACCTGCACCAGAGGCTGGGACCCCAGACACGGCTCCTGCCTCTGGCACATCGAGGAAGAAGCCTTTCTGCAAGCAGGAACTGGACTTCCTTGTGGACTATGTGTCGGGATAGGACCGTGATATGGTAGTGGGCCTGAATTGTCACACTATGGCTGCCCAGCATTTGTACCACTGGAAGCATGTTGCAGAAGGTGTCAGTGCATTCGGACATAATGTGCGCACAGCTCAGGAGTGCAAAAAGCATTGGGATGACCTCCGACGCTGTGCTAAGCTAAAGCGTGCCTCAACTTATGCCATGACTCGGGTAACTGGCAGTGGGCCACCTCCTGAGGAGGAAGATCTCACTTCGCACGAGTTAATCACTGCAGATTTCATACCGGCAGAATTGTACAAAGGAGTGGGAGAGATGCTGGACTTTGATGCCCCGTCCAGTGAGTGTTGTTGCGTGTTTGTCCAGCCCATGTGTGGTTTGCTTGTGTGATGTGTTTTGCTTGACTGCCACTACATGCTATGTGTACATGGTTCTCATGTGCGAGTCATGCAATGGTTCACTTATGCGTGCCTGCTGTGCAGCATGCTGGACATATAGAGCAGACGGGGACTGTCCTCATCACCACACTTGCACCCTAATCACATGCTAGTACCCGACTGCCCCTCCGGGCCATGTTCCAGCTTACTGGCCCTTCTGCATGTAGCCTGGGGTGTCTTTCCATTCAGCACTCTGACTATTTCATCGCATGACTGACATGCATGTGTGTTCTTCCTACATGCAGGGACTCCACATAGGCATGCTCCCTTGCCCCTCCATCCCCCTTCTCCCCAATTTCACCATGGCACTGGTGGGTATCATGTTCGAGTACTGCAAGGGCCTGTTCAACGCTCCTGTGTACATGCACACTTCCCCCTGCCAACCTGCCAGACACATACTGTGCGGTACATCCTTTGTCCTTGACGCAGGGTGTCTCACTTGGACTGTGCAGATGGCAGATGCTCTGCATGGACATGAGTGCCCATTCATGCTCCATGTGCATTCCATGCATGCCCCTATGTGTCCTTGGCATGATGATCATTGTAGTACATGTGCAGGATCACATACATTTAATGGAATTTGAGCATCCGTTCCATGCCCACTCTGGCTCAATCCTGCATCACGCACATGTTTAGGGTGTCATAGTCTGTGTGGGGCACAGGCTTCACCCTGTTTCAGGCCCCTGACTCTGTTCAACTGATGTAGTGCCTTCTGCACAAATGGGTGTGCTACTGAGGGTTCATCATGTCTCCTTCTTACTGTCCCATTATCATCTGCTGTGTTGTCAGTTGACTCCGATGATGCAAGTCAACACTGTCTGCCAATACACAGTTCTCTGGTCAACCTTTCGCTGCCATGCAATGCCTCCCTGCATTTTCACTAAGGGGTGGGGGGGTTGCCTGTAGCCATGCAACCCCGTGATGCCTGAACTTGCCCTTACACTGCCTTCATGTTTATTGATTGCCATCATAATGTACTTGTTGATATAGATAGTCGGTAACGGACACATGTTCTGCACTGCACCAACCCACTTCTGAGCCATGTTACACCGTTCTACATGCCTACTCACTGCTGCAATGTCAAGGTGACCTGGCATGTATGGTCAGATTGTCATCCCTTCACTGCCATGAAAGGCACGGGCACAGGTGCATCCTGTGACACATGTACTCAGAATTGGAACACGCTAGTGGGTGTTTAGCAAAGTTGATTGGTCAATCTCTAGGCCAATACCAACTGGTATAGGCAGCAGATTGATTATAGCCTGCCAATCGGGTTGTAATGACTGTGGAGCTGCCTTCACGTGTGTATGTGTACACTTTCACATACATCGAAGCAAGCAGCGTTGTAGCTGCTTGCTTTGCTGTATAGGTTGCTGTTCATAATCACCATATGGGTGTATATGGACACGGGTGTTCTTGAACACTTTCACATGTACATATGCAAGCAGCTTCAACGTTGTGTAGTGCAACATTGCAGCTACTCACTCATGTTTGTGTGAAGGTGTTTATTTACACATGTGTTCTCTGCAGCTTTTTTGTTGAATGACTAAAATGTAGTTGATTAACGTTAATGCTGTTGCGATTTCAGCATTGTGCCCGTAATGTTCAACTGCCACAATCCTGAAGGTGCACTTTGGTGCAGTATGTGTACGCTCAGGCCCACTTAGCTAATCTGGTGTAGCCTGGCCGTGATGATTTGACACACTGAATAATGTTTTAGGGCACATCAGTGCACAATGTGCTCAATCAGGGGTGTTCTAGGGGCTTCATGGCCGGCAGCTCAGACCGTACTGGGTGTTATGGTCCCTCATGCCTGGTTGCAGGCCCTCGCTTTTGCTCGGGACATTCACTATATCTACATGGCCCTTTGTTGCCATCTGTCGTTTCTGCATGTGACATGTGCCTTACAGAGGTGGTGTGTGATGGAGGTGATATACTACATTCTGTACATGTGTAGGCTTTGCTATTTACACACATCCATTTCTGCTTTCGGTATGTATTTGCATATCAATGCCACTGGATGCATGCCGGAATTTCATTTGTGTATGACATGTCTGCTTCATGTGTTGGCTGTCGGTGTGATGTCTATGTGTGTGTGGGTTGTGTGCTTCTGACATGTGTACTCATGTTTGTTTTTTCTACATTACAGATGATGACGCAATGGAGCTAGAGGATGGTGATGTCATTCCAGACATGGGTTGTTATTACATCAGCAACCCAGCACAAGTGGGGGTCGTGGGGTGGTAGGCCACGAGAACCCACTTGTGCTCCAGACCATCGTGTCTAGGGCTGGCAATGAGTCTAGCTCGGATGATCACTCTTACGACAATGTTGAGTTGGATGCGCATCATGTCCATTCGTCGACGGTGAGTGATTCTGATGCAGATGATTTTTTGTCCGCGACACCTGCACTGAGGGGCCAGACGGTGTTGGAACCTCCGCCTGTGGTGGATCGGAATGCACAGTCACAATCCACAAAAGTTGATAATGTGCCTGGGGCATCACGTCAATGGAGGGATGTAGTCCTGCAGCCGCGGGCGGTGCCAACCCTTCGGCCCTGGGGTGTCAAGCCCGGCAACGTGGTGGGCGTGCGCCACTGGGGTATACTGAGTGGGAGCAATCCATGTGTGCCAATTCAGAACAAAAGGGGGCATCAATTGATAAGATCGCTCAGAGCATGGAACGTGTGGCCCAATCCGTGCTCCCGCCTGCCAGGCAGGTGGAGTTCCAGCAGTGGGCAGCACAGTCCACGGCCCACTCACTCAGGCTGGGCATGGCGGCCTCAGACAGGGCACGCCTGGCTGAAATGGTGTCTCTGCGTTAAGCACTTGCTGCTCACGCAGAGGCACACAGGGAGGCCCTGAGGGATGACCATCAATCCCTCAAATCTACTCTGGGTGTGCTCAACATGACCCAGAGGCAGCGGACAGAGGAGAGGTTGGAGCAGCTTGAGAATACCATCTTGGCTGAGCTACACGTATGCCGGGAGGTGCTCCAGATATCATGCCAAGCCATGCAGGAAAAACTCAGTGTTACATGTGCTACCTTGCAAGAGGAAGCACACGTATCACGTGAGGTGCTGCATGCTGATGTATGTGTCATCACCGCACAGGATCAGGCTTACCAGTCCCGTAGACTTGCTGCCATCGAGGAGCAAGCTGTGCATAGGCGTGGTCAGGGTACTGTGCCACGTCCACCTTTTGAGTCAGTGGGTGAGCAGGACAACGACTTATCTCCCAAACAGGTCAGGCTGTGCTGGCATTGAGCCCATGGAGGTTTTGGGTGTTGATGTGCACCCTGTACCTCCCTCCTCCTGGTTACCCCCCTCCGGGTCGTATGTGGCCATTTTCTATTTTATTAGTTAGTTTAATTAGTTAATATAGTTTAACATTGTTTGTCTATTGTGCATTCATGTGACGGTGTGGTGCTTTGTGGCTTTTGAAAGCATCCACTGTCTGTTCCAGCTGGGTCCATTCAAGCTTGTTTCGTGTATGTGTTTGTGGCTTGGGGTCCTGACTCACAAATGCCACTCCTGCTTCTCCTATCCATGCGCTTGCAAGGCTTGCTCAGTGTGACAACCATTTACACAAGGGAATTGAACTTTCGTCATATCTGCTGCTGTACTACTTGTGTTAACACCCCTAGTGGGGATTATGGATGTTTTCTCCATGGCATGTCTGCAATCAATTTTGGTGAGTACATTATTGAACTGTCCATTTATTGGTGTTGATTGTGATGTATGTTCTTTTCTTGTTGTATATGTGCGTGATGCACTTCATGCTGTAGACGGTAGCCTGCACCCTTTGGTTGTCAAAGTCACACTGATGGTGGGAGGGGGCTGGATGTTGACAATATCAAGTTGGTACATGTTGAGTTCAGCCCCTGGGATTGTGGCAAAGGAGGGTGCATTGGGAATGCGGCCCAAGAGGTTCAAGTCATGGTCCAGTCCTCACCTGAGATATCTGCCTATACTACTACTATGCTCTGTTCTGTTTGGATGGCACGTTGTGTCTGTCTTCCCTCTTGGGCTTTGATTATGCCTGAGGGTGCAGTTTTCCTACTGGACTACTGCTATTTTACTTGTTTTTCACACTCTGGTGCCTTTAGTCCCTTCTTCATGCTACTGTCCTTGTTGCAGATATGTCTGTCAGTCTCTCGGGCTGTTATTTCCACATACTCTTACACTGCCTCGGTTTGCCTCTGTACAATTCTGTTCAACAGCATCTTTCTGTCACTCCTCCTGTCTTTCATCTATTACATCCATACCTTTATGTTGGCTGTTGGCTTTTACCAATGCTATTCAACTGTTGTGGCTCTTAACTTGCTGTCAGCTGTTTCAAGCTATCTCACATTCTCTGTGCCTTTCAAGACTTCTGCTGTATCTGCTTTTCTTTGTTCACGCTATCAAGGATTGATTGTGTTTCAGCTAAACCATCCTGTGTTGTGCAAGCTTCCTTGGTTATCTTCGACTCAAGTTCCAGCTCTACCTGTCAGAACCTGGGGTTGTGTGGGAGGAGGTCAGATGTAGGTACCAGACATGGCTCAGTGACAAGCAGCATGAAGACACACACACAGGAAACTTTCCAGCCTTATTAAAAGCTTTTGTGACCTTTCTGCAGGAAAATGAGCCTCCAGACTACCTTTCCCAGCAGACACCGGGCCAAGAACTACAAAACCCTGGCCACGTTGGGTGGTGCACACGTGCGCATGCATGCACAAGCAGAAGCACGGGGCTTGTGCTCAGATGTCCGACAGAAGCAGACGTGTTTCCAGGATCTCCAAGCACGGTGAGCAGCACGAGGGGCCACGCCCCAGCCGACCTTCCTCCAGGCCCTTCGCACATGCAAGCTAAGTAGCGCCAGTGCTGGTGAACTTAGCCAGGCGTTGGGGAAGATGCACACAGTACAGCAAAGCCACGCTGAGAAGAAAATGCCAAGAAGCTTTCCAAGTTGTCAGAGGCACAAGCCGGGGGTTGTCGCCCATACCCTTGAGCCCCCCCTGCTTCATAGAAGCTAAGTTATTAGCGCAGTAGCGTTCCTAGCCACAAACTAATACAGCACAAGGGGGGGCAGCCAGTGACTCACAAGCTCAAGTGCAGTGCATATCATTAGCATATACAATTAGCCACGTGTGCTGCCTATAGAAGCCGCGGCTGGCAGACCGCTACTTGTACTGAAGTCGCACCTCACCACAAGCGTCTAGAAGCACATCCATGGCACATTCTATCATGTGTGATTCTTAACACATGGTCTTCCATTTAATGCGGGGCCATGTGCGGCTACCTTACCGCATTAACAGTGTATAAACTATGGAAGGAAAGTGAAATAAAATATAAACACATGATATCTGAGGCTAAGAAAAACTTCTACAATTAACAGATTTCTACAGCCGCTAATTCCACCAGCAAACTGTTCAAAATTCTAAAATCCATAGAAAAACCTAAAGCCATCACCCCTCCTTTCCTACCCTCACAAGAACAATGCAATGCTACTCAGATCGCTTTCTTCAACAAAATCTCTAAAGCTAGAGACACTATTATAAATTCCCTGACCAACAAAAAAACGACAGTCACTCTGCCAGATGAGACCGCAACACCATGTATTGGAACTTTCAAGTTCACAGAAATCACCAGCAGTGATTTGATCAGGGTACTTGCCACCATGAAGCCCACGACATGCGCAGAAAACATCATCCCGCCCAAAATAATACTGGACAACACAGACATATTCGCCCCTATACTGACAAAGATCATTAATGCCTCATTCAGAGATCAGGAAGTCCCTAAAGCCATCAAAAAGGTCACAGTAACCCCCCTGGTAAAAAAAAACAATCTCGACCAACGCGATTCGAACAACCTCAGACCTATAACAAACTGCAATTTCATCCTTAATATCATGGATAAGATCGCCACCATGCAGCCCCAGGCACACGTGGAGGAATCAAACTCCCTCCACCCACAACAGTCGGCTTCCACCCTGCTCATAGTACTGAGACGGTCATGTTAGACCAACAGACCAAAATGCTCAGTATTATCGACAAGGGTAGGACAGGTCTCCTCATCCTACTTGACCTCAGCTCCGCATTTGACCTCCTCGACCACAACCTACTTCAGAACGCACTAAAAAAGACCACCAACTGCTCCGATGAAGCTATCAGCTGGATAATGTCTTTCCTAAAAAATAGGATATCTAGGGTGCACTGGTGGACAAGTTCTCCTTGGAAAAAGAAATCCTTTGCGGAGTCCCCCAAGGGGCTAGCATGTCGCCACTGCTATTTAACCTCTACTTGAGGTACCTATGCCTTGTTCTCGACCATATCAACACCTATTTCACAAACTATGCTGACGACACGCAGCTGGTGTTTGAACTAAGTGGCGACTATCTGAAAGATAGTGAGCAACTAACCATGATATATAACAACGTTGAATAATGGATGGACTCCAATTGGATGTGCCTCAACGGGAAAAAAACAGAGCTCATGAAATTCGGCCCATCCTCAGCCCGAGCAAAGCTATCTCCCTCCTACACATCCTTCCAGATCCACCCATACCGGTCCTAGGTAAGGTTAAAACCCTTGGCATGCTGCTGGAAGCATCTCTGGGGGCGGACGCCCAAGTACAGTACATCAAAAAAAACTGTGCTTACCATCTCCGACTAATAAAAGCTATCAGACCCTTTATATCAGAGGACAACTGCACGGCCATAGTAAGAGCTACCATCATGTTGCGCCTTGACTATGGCAACTCCCTAGTCCTGGGTGCCTTCAAGCAGTGTCTACAAAGCTACCAAGTTGTACAGAACAACGCGGTAAGAATTGTCAAGCTCAAATCTAGAACCGAGCATATCAGCAGTTCCAGAAGGGAGTTCCATTGGCTGAAAATCGAAGACCGGGTGCAATTCAAGTCCTTAACCATTGTACATAGATGTATTTATGGAAAAGCACCAACCTACCTTAAAACGAGGATTAAACCGTATGTTCCAAATAGAACATTGAGATCGACCCAACTTGGTAAAATCGCAGCGGCCCCACACAAACTCAAAAACGGCTTAGGCAATAGTCTTCCGGATCATTTAAGATTGGAAACCAACTACACCTGTTTTCGCAAACTGGTAAAAACCCACATCTTCAAATAAATTGCCACCCAGTCTAACCCCAGCCAAAGTAAAATTATGTAGCCGTCCTGTCCTCATCGTATAATTCCTGTTACTGTTTGTCCTTCGTGTCCGTGTTTCTGCGCCCCGAGGCTTGCGAGCTACCGCCGCAATATAAATATTAAAATAAAATAAAAATTAAAATAAATAAACCATCACGGGGGCAAACTAAACTATACGAATGAAGCAGCAGAGAAGAGTGCTTGTTTGGGGAGGAGTCACTAAGTTGAAGACATGAATGGTGTTATGTGTGTGGGAAAAACACACACAGAATAGTAACTCACGCTCTCTTTGCAGCATTGAACTGCTCCTGTTACCGGACCTGAGAGTGCATAGGCAGGAGCCCAGCGTTCACCCCAGAAATAAGTCTCTCTTTTGCTTTCCTTTGAGCCATATTTACAATGTGCATGAAGTACATGGTTTCTCTTATTGAGTATGTGTAATTGTCAGTTGTTGTATTTTGTATTTTCACCACTTACCCTTGCCCATCCACCTCCCCTCTCCTGAGCCTCTTTCCAGTTATCCTGAATACCAATGCCTATCCAACCAACGGATCCCTAACCCTCATTCCCCGCCGGGGTCTCAGAGGCCTTTGAACGTTTTACCTTGCAGGCACCCAGATCGCAGAGGTGGTGGTTGGTTCGTGCCACTCCTGCGCCTGGAGACTGGTGGATCTGTGACATTAGCCATAAGTTGTTGCATCCTCATTGATTATTGTGTACTGAAATTGCTAACCATCCTGTTGAACCATTGTTCAGCTGTGCTACCTTTGTAGTTATTCTATCATTCTGCTTGGACATGTGCTTGGACATATTCAGCGACTTCAAGTCATCTACTGGAGACTCTTACAGGTTTTTTGGTGGCTACAGGCTTTTTCCCAAGTTTGGGGGTTTGGCTCCTTGTAGTTCTCTGCGATTTGGCATTTTTACCAGTCAAGGTGGCCTCTGAGGGGGCTGGACCCTATTTACACGAAAGGTAGAACAAAGAAAGCAATGGGTAAGGGGATCCTGAAGCCAGGTAGACTAGAAAGATGAAGCCAACAGACCCCAGACACAGTTCTTCTGAAGGTCATGGTGATGAGTAAATGAGGGAGGGCCTTTTGTTGTCGGTCAGTATGCTTGGGCTACAGTGTTTGGGCACTCTCTGACATTCTTATTGTGGGGTACTATGTACATGGTGTGTTCTGCTGGTCAATGGCTGTTCCTGTGTTGAGTTTACTTTTCAGGTGTCAAGGGATTGTTGTGGTTTGACATACTGGGGTGTACACATGGCCAATGTTCACATGTGATGTGTACAGGACAAAGAGGGTCACTTGATTTCACATGCATGTATTGAGTGCATGTCCCTACTGACACACACACTTACACAATGCTCCACCACACATACAACCACCCTTCCATGCCCACACGTGCACACAGATTGCCTTCTCTGGCATGCTGTGTCCCTGCAGCGCATGATCACTTACCATTTGGGGATCGTGTACAAGCATCAATAGGTTATTTTTGTTGCTTGTCCTTTTTATATGATGCTCAAGGTGTATCCCCAACACAATGGCTGCTCACTGTGCTGTGTGCTGAGCGGTGTGTTGCAGGAGACACACACAGCGCACGGGTTTGTGATTTGCGGATTTGGATTGGCCAATGTGCATGCCAACAGGCATTCTGTCTTTTGTTGATGGTACCGCTGGTGTCATGCATTTGTGTATGACTTTGTATGTGTGGGAGGTTGTTGGTCAGTCATTTCATCTGATTCCATGTCAGGTGTGATTGTCTCAGGCTTCTTTCCATTTATCACGTGTCACTTTGTATCTAATTGGTCATGTGTTGTGCTTTTGGTTTGTTCTTTTGCTGTTGCATGCCATGTCATGGTGTGGACGACAAGGGTGATGTGGGTTGGGAGGGTTTGGTTGACATACCACTGATTGTCATGGCATGTTTTGTAGGGGGGTGGTGTGATATACACCTTGCATGTTTTCCTTTTGGTCACACAGGATTGGTTATGTTTAAGTAGCTAGGGATGCACACAATGTAGGACTTCTGTGGCAACATTCTCAGGGTGTTAAGGTTGTGACAGTTGACTGTCTCTTTGTCATCATCGATTGTCACCTGGTATGTCCCAGGCCTGTGTGCACTGTGCAGGGGTGGGAGTTTAGGTGAAAAATGTGGCCACAAGCTGGGTCCGGGCTGCCTTGCCACATGCCTTCCCCTCCCATGAGCAGTGCCTGTGCCTGAGGTTGGGGATGTGGGGGCACCACCATGTCCAATGGTAAGCACCGCCGTGTTGCAACATTGTGCAGGACACATGCCGCCACAATGATCCTGCACACTACTGGGGGTGCATAGAGTAGCTGCCCGCCAGAGCGGTCAAGGGAGCGGAAGCGTGACTTGAGCACTCCGAATGTGCACTCCACTATGCCCCTGGTTGCAATATGGGCAGTGTTGTATCTTACCTGGGGTGGTGTTGTGGGGTTCCGTATTGGCGTCATCATGTGGTTGCTCAGAGGGTAGGCACTGTCCCCTGGGAAGGTGAGGATGGTTGTCATTAGTTGGGTTTGCGTATTTGTCTGTGTGTGAAATGCATGCATGTGCACAGACATTTGTACTTACCAATGAGCCATGTGTCGTCCATGCTTCCCAGCTTCCAGGTCCCGGCTCAGGGCGGACATTCTGTACCCGAAACTGTCATGAGTAGACCCAGTTTAGTTTGCATAGACAGAAGTGATGATTCCATGGCCATCGCATACAACCTGCACGTTTATGGAATGCCAGTGCTTGCGGTTTTGATAGATGTGCTCAGTGGCCCTTGGTGGACGTAGTGCCACATGGGTGCAATCTGTGGCACCAAGCACTTTGGGGAAGTGTGCAACCCTGTAAAAGTCCTGGACCATGGCCTGCCTTTCTGCGGGTGTTCTGGGCATGCATATGTGCCTGCGGACTGAGGGGCGCGCAGTCATGATTGCCAAAAGCTGGTGTAGGCAGCGTGACTGTGTGGCCTGTGAGACACCCCCAACTATGGCAGTTGTCTGCTGAAATGACCCAGTGGCCAAAAATGCAGGACTTTGAGCACCTTTTCCAAGGGGCTCAGTGCTTGGGAGCACAAGGTGGGTGATGTGAGGTCATCCTCCCATTCAGTGACCAGTTCTAGGATGAGACGAGGTGGAAACCTATACCTGCCATAGACCTTGTCATCAGGCATCCCAAAAAGGCTGGCCCTTTTAAAAAAAATGCGGGGCCTGGCTATTCTCGTCCTCCTCCGGTGTCCCACGATCAGTGCTGCGAGGAATGGGACATTCATCGTAGCTGTATATACGTGTTTGTTGTTTGCCCATACTTTTATTCTGCGTGGAGACGCTTCCGCCTGCCTTTGTGTGGCAGACGTGTTTCCGCCTGTGCGTGTCTTTTGTCGTGCGTGGGTTTCCTGTATTCGATTCCATGAATACGTGTTGTTTGCGTGCGTGTCGGCGTTCCGTGTATTTCCCTGCAGTTCTTCCCCAGTTACGCCTTCATTTTCACGCATTGTTCCCCATTCCGCGTGTTCCGCCCCCTTTTTGGTGTGTGCGCTACACATTGTGTGCGTCGCTGTGCGTGACAAGCACAGCATTCGGGATATTGCAGTGACGTGTGTACCCATGTGCGCCACACGCGGATTTGGAGCACATCCCGGGGAAAACACGCGAAGGGCATTCCATGAATCGCAAGCGCCTGCTTTTTCACGCTTGCACCAGCTTTCGCCACAAATTTTGGCGCACATTTGTTCCATGAATCGACCCACAACAATTGTGCTATAGAGTGCAGTTAAGTGAAGGAGATCCATATGATGGGGAAAAATAAGAGGAATGGGGTGAGAACACAGATGACCCTGATATAAAAGGGGGCCAATCAGTAGCAATGCTTTAAATGAATCCTTAGGATAGAAAAATAAACAGAGAAATTGAAATAGAGATGAGCATAAAGGGGGTTAAAATGTCATTTCATTTGCCCCTTTGCTTAGCAAGAAGCCAAGCAGGCCTAAATAAAATAAGTCCTGAGATGAACAACAATTCACACTTCCTTTGTATACTTGAAGAATGTGAACACAGGTATTATGCCCCCGTTATCATTAAAGAGAAATGCAATGTTTTTGCAATGGTGGACACAGGCACGCGGGCAACCATGATGTCAAGGAAACTTTTGGACAGCATAAATGAAGGAAGATCCCCACAAGACATGCTGAAATTGAGACAGATTGCAGGCCTGTGAATAATTTCAATAGGGAAGAAATACCAGGGGAAAGTGCCACTGAAGTTGACATTAAGGTAGGCAAGCATAGACTGAGACAAGGGGTGGTGGTCACACCTATTGAAGAGACCCCATTCCTTCTAGAAACAAATTGTCTAAAGAGACTGCCACCCCTAATTGATGGGGTAAATGGGGTGTTGTGGTCTTTGGCCAAAAAGCCCTTGAAACCTTAAAAAGTGATGAGACAGAGTAGCAATGCAAAAGAATGCCCCACTATTGTTAGATCAGAGGGAGCAATGGAAGTTTTTCTTCAGAATGGCTATGTGCCTAGTCGCATGGTAATTCTCATTTGCCAGGGTGAAATAGAAGGAGAAAAAGAAGAGCAGTCATGTAAGGTCCATTTGAGCACTCGTTTCTGACATCTGTGTGCAGCCTGCCGATGCAGGTTCAAATCCCGGCAGGGCCAACTCAACCTTTCATCCTTCTGAGGTTGATAAATTGAGTACCACGCAATCACGCTGTGGCATAATCGTATCAACTGTTATCTCAGTGCTCAGATGCCTGCGGGCTTGTAGCGCAATGTTAAACTAGATATTATTATTATTATTATTTGGATCCCAAGAAAAACTGGTGAATACATATAGATGAAAACACATTGTGTTTTCATCTAAGTGATGAAGACTGTGAATAAAGTGAGGTCTGGGAGCAGGAAAAATATATTTCAACAATTGCAAAAATACATATGAAGGATGGTCCAGGCCTTTCTACCTGTGCATGTGAATAGGCATCCAGAAATGATTGAGGCAGTTTTGGTCCTAGCGAAAGAAAGGAGTTTCATCAATGAGAATGTGTTCAAACAAATGCTTGACAGAGAAGAGATACCAAGTTTTTAAATAAAATATCAACACATTTTTATTTTAGATGGCCCTGATTGGGGACAAATAATTGCAGACATATTGAAAATCACATTACAGTCCAGAAACATTCATCACAATGTATGGATTGTATGTGGAACTAGGGCTATTTCTATTTGGTAAATGACATCATGCACAGTATGTGCATTGTTTAAATTTTCTTGAATCAAAAGGTTTGGTCTAGACTGGGTGGAGTAGCACCTGAATTTGAGGACAGAAGGCAAGCTTAGCATTGTGCACAAATAATGCCATATGCAACTGATCTATAAGTATAAAAAGAAGTTACTATTCCTGCTTTCACAAGCCAATTCGCAATAGCATTAAAGTACAGAAAGGGGCAACAGATGGAAGGGCCCAAAGCATCTGTATGTCTCAATGAATCCATGAAACAGCAGGGACTAGAATGTGAATATACACCTTTGGTGGAAGTTGAGAATGGTCCCATTCGGAGTCTGGTAAATAACAAAGAATGTTAGGACGTTCACTTGGAAGAAGAGACACCATTAGGGATGGAAATGCAAAATTCACACTACTGCAGATTTAAACAACCCAGTCATTGAGAATATTCCGGAAAGTTATGTCACCTCACAGGGTGAACTGCCTGAGTCTTCAGATTTTAAACTAAAGGGGATTTTCAAAATTCAGTCAGTATACCATTATGAACCAAAGGATGTGCTTTGTTGTCATGATTATGATGGCATCCCATTGCAAATTAATGAACGTGAGGAGGAAAAACAGCAAATAAAAGTAGTGGCTGAAATGCCAAGATACGTTAGGGTGGTGTCTCTCAAAAGTGATACTGCCACGCAGTTAGAAGCAAATAGTGAAGTTCCTCCTTCAGAGGATTTCACAGAATTCTCTAAGATGGTAAAGGAGCAAGTTAAAGCTATAGATGCTTGCACCAATGAAGAGGAGAAAGATCAGTTGAGGAAAATATTCATGGAATTCAAAGAGGTATTTTCCAAAGACACCTATGATTGGGGGAACACTGATTTGCATATTACTACACTGCCAGAAGGATATGATAGGGATCCTGTTTATTTGTGTGACAATATAGGCTACCTTTGGTCTGTTTAGAGTCCTAGGCAGAAATAATACTGAATTTAAAGTAGAGGAATTATTAGACCCATACACAGTACTTCAAATATGCCCAGGGTGTGCTGAAGCCCAGTGGTCAATGCCATTTGTGTGCAGACTTGAGAGAACTAAATAAGAGGGTACCTGTATCAAGGTGCTGGCTTCCATTTATTGATCAAGGCCTTGGGCAGATCCAAAGGTCAAACTTATTTGTAGCACATTGGATCTCACAGCAGGGTATTGTGTGTGTCCCTAGCCGAACATATACAAAATCTATTTGCCTGTTGGTTTAATTGATTACAATATGTGAAGAATCGTAGTCCCATTTGGGTATATCAATAGTGAAAGTGAGTTTGGGATATTTCTGAACACAGAACTCCCAGATACAAGTGAGTGAGGGACTGTGATGATGCCCTGATCAAACATGAAACATAAAAAAACATTTCAATGAAATTAACCATGTGCTCAGCCAGTTTCAAAAGTCTGGGGCAAATGTGTAATTGCAGAAAGTGCAGTGGTTCAGAATAAGGGTACATTTCCTGGGACACAAAGTGACAGAACAAGGGTTAAACACACAAAAGAACAAAAATTAAAACATCACACAAATCTGAATGGTTTGAAGAGTTTGTTAGAGATGACAAGTTACAACAGGAAATGTATTGAAGAGTATGCACAAATTGCACAACCATTGACTAAATTACTGAAGCAGGGAGTGCCCTTGAAATGTGGAAAGGAACAATGTGAGGCAGTAGCCAAAATGAAAAAGTGTCTGATAAAACCCTCATGTTTAGCTTATCCAAAGAAGAACCACAATGTATTTATAGAAATAGGGTTTACAAATCAGTGTATGTTAGCAGCCATATATCAAAAATATTATTCAAAGAAGAACACCATTGCATATGCCAGCAAAGCATTGTCACAGGTAGAAACCAATTTTAGAGAATGTGAAAAGGCCCTGTTGACCACTCTGTGGGCATTACAGTATTGCCACACCATTATTCAGGGGAGAACTGGTAGTTGTTGAAACTAATCATCAGCCCCTGAAATTTTTGCAAAGTAAAAGTATCAGGTCAGGGAACGTAGACCAGTCAAGAATTACATCATGGACATTGTAGGGGTTCCCAGTGGAAGTGAGATATGGACAGAACAAAAAGACCCCAGTTGCTCAAGGGCTGTCAGATTTACATGACTGTGCAGCCATGGGTGCCACATATGATGCAAAATTAGAACCAAATTTGGCTGAATTCGAACCATTCTCATGAAAGACCTCCAATGAAGAAGTGTGCAGGAATCTCCCTATCATGTGTGTGGGTGGATGTGCATATCACGCAGGGGGGGGAAATTCTGAAAAATAACTTGTGGCAGGAATAGGGAATGTGTGGGTCAAATGTAAGGGCATCCCAAGACTAAGCATGAGGCTAGGTTCCAAAAGCAGTCAATTTGCAGAATTGGTTGCCATTTATAAGGCAATATCCACAGAAGTAGGGCATACATTAAAAGAAATAGTTTTAGTCACCAATTCTAATTATGCCCAAAACTGTTTTATGGAATATTCACTGGGGTGGAAATTGAGAGGAATGGTCACATGTAACAAAAAGCCACTCAAACATAGAAAGCTGTGTCAGGAAATCAATACTCTGGTTTCAAATAATGACGTGATCATTCACTGGAGAAAGATAGAAGGCCGTTTGAAAGTACCAGGAGAAGACAAAGAGGGGAATGGCAAGGTAGATCACTTGGCGAAAATCAGGGCAGTGATGGCAGAGTTATTTCCCATTGAGCATCCGAGCATCTGGTGAAATAGAGGTGAATGTGATAACACTTTCCAAATCTCAGGGAACAGTTGATCAGCCTGTGGTGCAGTGTAGTTTTGATATGCTTGACCAGAATTTGATAAAGGCACAAAAAGAAGACCCAATCTTAGGTCTGCTCTACAATAATCTGTCAGATGCAGAGCAAACTCCTTTAACAAAGGTGGACTGCAAAGGGAGAACATCATTTAGGATGTTGTTAAAGAATAAAAAGAGATTTCAATTGAAAGATGGACTTTTAATGTGAGAATCTGTGTCAGGTCAAATCCAATGTGTAGTTCCTTTGACATTTAGCGGTATGATGATACATCATGCCCATGATGCTATTATAGCAACACAGAGGTTCACAGAAAACATTGGAAATATTCCAAAAATATGCTTGTTGGATACATATGTCCCAAGGTGTAGCATTGTATACTTGGGTGAGTGTGGTGTGTGCACAATTTCAACCTGCCTCTCCAACACATAGTGTGTCATTAATGTAAAGAGATCTGACACTACCCTGGTCATATTTGCATATATTCTTTTTGGCCCAATCCCAAGATCAGCCAGGGGAAACAGGTACTTCTTAACAGCTACCTGTTTAATGTCAAAATGGTTAGGGTGCATATCAGTACCTGACTACAGTGCACAAACAATAGCCACCTTGCTAGTGAATCATATCTTCTCTAGGTTTGGTTTGCCTCAAAGAATAGAATCAGACTGTGGAAGTCATTTTACTAGTGCATTGGTGACTAGATATGGCAGATTCATGCAGTGAAAAGGAAGCTACATATTTCCTATTGGCCATCTTCTTCTGGTGGTGTGGAACATTGCAATAGATCAATAATTGACAGTCTAAAAACATGTATGGCTGAAGCATGCTCCAGTTGGATTTGGTGCTGAAGCATGGTCCAGTTGGATTTGGTGCTCCCTTTAGTCCTAATGACCATTAGGTCAACACCATCAAGGTCCAAAAACCTCAGTCCACGTGAAATTATGACATGTAGGAAAATAGTTCTGCCTCAATATGTGTTCTACAGGGCCAATGAACAAGTCTTGGTAATGCATCCACAATTCATGAATATGTGGAAGAGCTGAGAAAGCAGTTGCAACACACATTTGAACAGCAGAATCTGGTAAGGGCAGCTGAGGGTGCCAAATTATATTGTAATAGGAAGACTTCTGTGAGGGAATATGAAGTCAGCAAGTAGGTGTTTAAGTTTAATT
The DNA here is from genome assembly GCF_040938575.1 of Ambystoma mexicanum. Lineage (NCBI taxonomy): Eukaryota > Metazoa > Chordata > Amphibia > Caudata > Ambystomatidae > Ambystoma > Ambystoma mexicanum. The sequence continues at coordinate 981,640,787 of NC_090924.1, forward strand.
TTGCAAAAGGCAAAAATAAAAATGCTAAATTTATGGTATCCTGGCACGGCCTATACAAAATTGTGGACAAGGTTTTGCCCTTTGTTTACAGGAATATGATGAAGGAAGGAGATATGGCTGTGGAACAATTTTTCCACGTCAATCAAATAAAGTGTTAGTCAAGATTGTATGTAGTAACCCTGTGGGAGACTACACCACCCTTGTCCTCTTGGCCATAGGGAATCCAAACTTTGGTATAGGTCTGGACTACACTAGTTGGTAGAGTGACTGAGCAGACAGAGTCAATGTGAGCTGTAGAGGTGCAACATAGATATTCACAGTGATAGGCATTAAAATAACACTTATACTGAAGGTTTCTTATTAAAATAATCATTTATTAATTTAACAGTCAGTTTTAAACTAAGCTTTCTTTATAGAGGGCAATATGCAACAATAAAATACACTTCAAAAGATACACTCCTTCAGTTACAGTTAAGTAAGTAGATACCCTTTTGGGATGTCACACACACACACACTTCCTACACCCTGAGATGGCTTCATTAGCTAGGACACTGTGGACATTAATATATCACGTTTAGCACTTAAATGCAATACTGAGATTGTAGCAAAATGAAAAGGCTAGGGAAGGAAACAAAGGTTAGCAAGTTCTCTGAACAGGTAAGTACTTTTACACTCCTCCAATGAAATATAGGTTAACCATTTCCCAGCTATACAAGTAACTTATGTATGACATTTTGGGGGACAGGTAAACACAAAGTCAGAGGGTCAGATGAGTCTGCAGGGAGCCAATACAGCCAATGTGAATTGAACAAAGTCTAGGGGAGTCATCTTCTTGAGGATAGCACAAATGTCTTGCACAATGTTATATAGAGAGTTTGTAGAAAAGAATCGCTGTTGGGCCACAGGCTGGGAAGCTTGCGAAAAGCAAAGATGCAAGCAACTCTGCAAAGGGCAGTAAATGCAAGTCTCCAGCAAGAGCAAGCAAGCTACACACAACAAGAGGTAAGTATCCCTAGTTAGACATTACCTTAGGTCTGAAGAAAAGGATCCAGCTGGCTTCTGTTCCTGTTGCAGTGCTGCAGATCCTGTGTTCCTGGCCTTCAGTCATGGGGACAAGAGAGAGGACGTCTGGGGACTCCTGTACTGTGGTTCGAAGGTTGTCGGCAGCAATGGGCTTACTCCAGATCAGCACCACTTCTCAGTTTCAACTACCGACAAATATCAACACTGTGGTTTTTGGACACCTTGTGGGCTCCCTTTGCTTCTGGGGTCCAGCACTCTGTTGGAGTGGGTCAGGCTTGTGTCAGACTGCTGCCTGGAGCCTGGAGCTTTCGGTCCGGCTTAAAGACAATGCGCTTGTTCCTGGTGTTCCTGTCCCCTGGCGCTCGTTTCCAGCAGCAGCGAAGAAGTACAGCCAGCAGGGAGAGGAGTTCCAGTCAATTTCGTCTTGGGGTCAGTTGGTCCCACCAACCCAAGGGAAGAAGTCATCTGTTCTGGCTTCTCTAGTCGATACGAAAATTGGAGCTTCAGGTCTGCAGCAGGGCTTCACCGGCCAACCAACAGTCCAGGAGGGTGCAGCAAGCTTCTCTTCCATTTTCTTTTTTGGTTCCTTCATCCATGGTCGACTCAAAAGACCTTGCCTTTTATGCAGGTTTCTCCCATTCATTTGCAGCCTAGCTGTCTCTCACACAGCAGGGTGGCTGTCATCCAAGGTCAGCCTAGCTGTCACTCACACAGCAGGGTGGCTGTCCTCCAAGGACAGCCAGCCAGCCAATCACCTTTGGGTGCATTCCTGTAACCAATAAGACCAAGCCCAGGGAGTTTCGGGAACCTCCCTCGTTTCCTGCCCTGCTAGACACGCTGGAGCCAGGTTTCAGCACTAAAGCACACCAAAGACAAAATGAACAAAGGGACCAAACCTGGTTTGGCACTCAGAGTAAAACACAAGAAAGACCTCACAAGAAATGGTGAAAAAAGAAGACTGTGGCCATTTTGATAAAATGGGCACCCATAGGTGCAATACTGCAGCTGAGGATACAGTCTGTGGTAAAAACGCAAAATGGTAGGAAAATTAAACCACTTCCACCAGCCATTAATAGTAGTGAGGGTAACATAAAAATGTTACATGAGAAAGTAGACAAAGAGGATACTAAGTAACCCCCCAGCACTCCACATAACATGAGGTTTGCTGGGTCTACAAAGAGAAAACAGTAAGTAAAGTCAATTTCACTTTACTACTCTTGGAAACAGTAGTTTATCCAAGAGAAGGTATTTAAACCTTAAGAGAAATCCAAAGGACTTCTCTGTGACACTGCACCGAAGGTGCTGTATGTCGCAATAAAGAAGGTGATGCCTATGGAGGTCAGACTCCAAAACCAAAAGAATTCAAAAAAGGTAGCAGGCGCTCCTCTCCAGAAAGAACAAGGCATGATAACCTGTTCTGAGATGAGAGTTTGCAGCACACGCTTTTTGCTCATTGTACCTTTCACAGATGGGAAATATCCATTTGCATTTCAGTCTTTGACCCGCCCACATGGGCAGTCCAGCACCGAAATGCTATGGCAATTCCTCTCTGAACAAGAGTACCAACAGCAACCCCATACACGTGTTTCAGCTTTGTTGGGCCTCATCAGTGAGGTGAAGCTGCGCCTCTCTGAGCACAGTGAGCAGGGAGTCCACGTCTGGTTGCCCCCAGGTAATTTAGGGTGACCAACCCCAAGTTCCTTGCAAATATTTCAAAAAAGGTAGCAGGCACTCCTCTCAGAGTCCAAATCAGATAAAAATACATGAGAGTGTGAGAAAAAGGTCTCACTCCAGGATCAAAATTAAAAGACCTCAAGTCCATCAAAAGAATTGGGGGGCTCTAAGGTAGAAGGGAATTAGCATAGACATGATAAGTATCCCTAACATAAAGCCATTCTCCTGATATGTGATATAATATGATATGATATGATATGGCAATTATAACGCGCCTATACACAATTGTTTCAAGGCACGACGAGGCAAGGGAGGGATAACAGAGGGAAGACAGAGACAACAATCTTACTAGGCCAGGTGTCATTCACATTGCACAAGTGCAGGGGAAGGGGGAAGGGGAAAAGTGCGTGGGCAAGCGGGAGGGGACAGTGCAGTACATGGGATAAATAGAATATAAATAAATTAATACGTGAAAGTGCGGCCAGCTCGTGGCAAGTGCAAGGGTAAGTGCAGACATCAGGAGTCAGTGCTGATAGGGGACTGTAGGGATACAGAAAAGAGTCAACAAGTGCGGCGGTAACCAGGGAGGCAGTGCAGGTGTGAAACTGGCAGGGGAGGGGACCTGGGTTTGAGATCAGAGGGTGGCCAGGTGACCAGTGCAGTTACAGTTTCAGCCAGAAGATCAGCAGGGGAGAGGAGGAGAGAAAGTAGAAGCAAAGAGGAAGGTGTTGAGGTGCTTCCGGAACGGGAGATGGTTCTCCTCAAGTTTCAGTGAGGCAGGGAGGCTGTTCCAGAGGGAGGCCCCAGCCAAAGAAAGAGATTTACCACCAACTTGTTGCTTGGAGAAGCTACTGACCCTGAGGGAGTTGGAGGCGGATGAGCGAAGAGCTTGAGAAGGAAGATATGTAGGAAGAGAGAGTTGAAGGTATTGAGGCCCCAGGGCCCCAGAAGGCCTTCTGGACAATGCAGAGGGTTTTGAACTTAATCCTCAAAGCCTCTGGGAACCAGTGCAGAGATTTCAGTCCTGGAGAGATACGATCCCTGGGCTTGAGGCCAAGGACAAGTCTCGTAGTCCTGTTCTGGATGAGTTGCAGAGGGCAGAGAGTAGAAGCAGGCAGATTTAGAAAGAGGCTGTTGCAATAGTCCAGCCTAGAGAGAACCAGAGCTCTGGAGACAGTGAGCTTCTGGTGAAAGGAGAGGAAAGGAAGAATACCTCTGAGGAGGTGCAGCTGGTAATGTGATTTCTTAGAGACATCAGAGATGTGAGGAGAGAAGGAGAGTGTGGAGTCAAAGATGACCCAGAGGTTTTAAGTCTCGCAGGTTGGAGCAGGAGGAGGGCCAAGAGATTCCGGCCAGAGAGTACAGGAAAGGAGGGGGTGGGTTTCAATACATGAGATCAGGAGTCTGGAACAGTCTGAAGAAACTAATAGGGAATGCAAGGTTTAATGGTTCCATAAACATCAAGATAAATAGATCTGTGAATGGAAGTGAGGTAAATAACTCACACAAAGGATGAAAATAATTAATCGGAGTAGGAAAGTAGGTGTGTAGGGTGTGGTGTTTATAAAGGTGTAAATAAAAGTTGAAGATATAAATTAAAAAAGTAGGAAATATATGATGCTAGTGTAACATTTGCTTTCCAGGTAATTGAAAGGGGAGTTAATAAATATATTGTGCTTGATGCTTAACCTGTCTGTTTCTCTTTTGGTTTAGATTGTTCATTTGTTTACCTCACCAGAACCCCTGCAGCCGAGTGTTGACCGAGGAGATCGCAGAACCCGAGTTCTCTGGACTGAGTCCCCTGAACTGAAAAGGGGGAAGAAGATGGGGAAACTAATGAGCATAAAGGAGGGACCCAGACATATGGGATGGAAACCTGCATCCATTTTGTGATGACATTTGTGGCATAGACACAGGCCTGTCTGGCAAACAGACGCATTGTGCAAAATTGCCAGGGCCAGCGTTGGACATTGTGATGCATATGCCATGGCTGGTCTAAAGGAGTTTTCATTTTCTGTACTTTCTCTAAAATTATTCAATGATATCCCCATTTCCTTAACCTCTGTCTATCCTTGACCTATGAACAATTGTTGAATTTTATTCCTAGGTTTGGACATTGGTTGAAATCTATTACTAGGTATTGACAATCGCTGCTATTTATTCCTAGGCACAGACAATCACTGCTACTTATGCCTAGGTATAGACATTTGCTGACGTTTATCCCTCGGCATTTATTGAATGTGTGGACATACATTGTTATTTTTCTTTTATCTGTGGTCAACTATATTTTTTTTTAGAAGGCATTAGTTACTGCGATATTTAACAGACCACATACTCTCATGTATGAATTAATTGTTACACTTGGTAAAAAAGGGTAAAAAAAAGAACAAAAATATTTGCAAAACACATTTTCAGTGCCGTGAGCATTTGTGAATGATTGGTTCAATAGACGATTGTCGCTAATTTTGAGTCACTCAAAACAAATATGTTCTTACACATTATCATGTCATGTCTGAGGATTACATGGGTTGGTGAGGTGTTGCTAGGACTCTTGTTTCTGTAGAGGCCCTTGTTGATTCAGGTCCCTACAGAAGAAAGGGGGGGGGGGGGTGATGTAGGGATAATTAGTACACACATTTCAGCCATGCACTAATTTTAGCAGCACCACTGACTCCAATTGTGGTAAGTGGCACACCGTGCACAAATGATGCTAATGTGCAGCACATGTTAGGTGTGTGACTAAGTGATGATGTGAGACGTTGAGGGTGAACTAAAGAAGAGGTGATTTGGGATCTAGCTTAGCACAGTGTAGTGTACAGTGCTACAAACTAAACATGATTAATAACTAACACTACTAATGACTGATGTTAACAAGAATACTTGTAATTGTTGGTAATTAGATTGGGTTGCTTTGGCATAGTCCACACTGCAGGCTGTGGGTGCAGGGGCATTCACAACACGATTTTGGCTTCGAAAATAAATGTAAAAAGTAGAAAGCTGAAATGCAGTGTGCTTTTGTGGACATGAGGTTCAGAGTGCAATGAGACAGCAGAATCTATTGCAAAGACAGCTTCTTTGTTTAAAAGGAAAGAACACAGAGAATGTCAGGATGCTATGTGGCACATTTCATCTGGGCTGGGGAAGATTGCTGTACAAGGGTCATTGAGGAAGGAGACTGAAAAGTTACTAGGTGTCGACTAAAGAAGGGTGGTATGTGTCTAGAAACATTATTAATGACATCACGATTTATGCAGGAATGAGTGCAAAAGCTGAAATGATTCTGAAGAAAGATATAAGCAAGTTGTGGGTGAACAGAGACAAGCTAATAGTCCAGATAAGAAGGAAATAAAGGGTTTGGCTAGAACAAGATGGAGTAGAGGAGCAGGAGAGAGGGAAGAAGAAAGAAATAAATCAAAGAAATTGGAGTGCTGGTGGTGCTGATCGGTGGGATGGCAGACTTGCTGACCCAAGCTGCAGAGGAAGGAGGGGTGGACGTTGCTGGGCTTCAGCAGGCAGCTGAAAGTGGGAGACATTGTGCACATGGGATGGGGGGCATCCCTCGTACAGACTGAATCCCCACCTGACGAGGCTCTTGGTGAGTATGAGTTTAAAACAAGAAGAATTAATGAAACAATGAATTAGGGAAACCCCTGACCTGATTTGTGAAGGGCCAAATTGGGATAAAACAAACACAAGGGGACATGATCAAGGGGACATGATCACATGCGTTCTTAGTTATGGAAAAACAGCTGTGTTCTCCTGTGCGAAAAGATAGATCCATGAAAAAGAGGTATTTAGCTGAGTTCCAAAGGCTTTAACTTCCAAAGTTACAGATAGATCAAATGCACGTTTTGCTTGAAGAAAAGAGATATAATTGCCTGGAGTGTGGCGGGGGGAGGAGGGGTGTATATGAATTGTATTTTCCTTTCTCCAAGAATAAGATACTAGAGGGGGGTCTGAGATTGTGTTGCCTTACAAACAATATTTTTTCCCAAGGCAAACTGTTCTTTCTGTTTATTTTGCACATATTCAAATTGAAGATAACTGCTTTCTCTCCATACTTTCACGGTTTGCTGAAGATTTAGTAAGTGTCTCAGGGCACAGCCGTGGAAACCGTGTGTGTTTTGTTATCACAAAAGGCACATCCTGGCTGATGTTTTCATGTAAACGTCTCATTTTGTGCTGGAGTTTCCAAGTGAGCATATAAAGGTACAAGTTTATGAAAGCTTGTTTCCTGATCTATTTTTTAATGTGATTTGTTTATTTGGTGATCAGAATTACTAGTATGAAAATTAGCGTGCTTGGCACTACACCAAGCCTTGTATCTCCCTAGCCAAGGGTCCCATATAAAAAAGAAGGTATGGATATCGGTAAGTTCCCCATATTTTAGCAAACAAAAATCAGGGAAATACATATCCCTACACAGAGTGAGAGTGCTCTGGGTACACATCCAGGCGACCGGGCCTTGATGAATTCAGCCTCCAGAGAAACATTGTACATCCAAGACCCTGTGGGCTGTTGTGGGGGATGAAGTGAAGAAGCCTGCCTACCGCCCCCCCAGAATGAGCCACCACCCAGGGCTCAAGTGCTGATGGCCCCTGCCATGTTTCGCCCAGCCGGTGACATTTACAGGGTAATTCATAGAATTTCGCAGAAAAGTGTCGCAAGCGGCTGGCGCAGAGTGTCCGCGTGCGATTGTCTGCGCCAGGCGCGTGTGCCAAAACCGATTTCCGCGCACAGCGTATTCATGGATTTCAGGCTCCCAAACCAGCCGTGGCGCAGAGTATCGCAGCGACCCTGCAGCAGCGCCAGTAACGCCCCCAAGAACGCCCTCGCGCAAGGAAAAGCCATCAAAATCGCTAAATCATCGCAAAGGGCTGCGCTATCCCTGGACCAGTTTACAGGGCTGCCAAACAAGGAACGCAAAGCGGGTAACGTTCATATCAGGGATACGCGGGAAGTATTACATGCGATTAGCCAGGGTACGTGTATGACAGGGGTACGCGGGAATTATCAAATGCGATTTGGCTGGGTACGTATATGACAGGGGTACGCGTGAAGTTTTACACGCGATTAGCCAGGGTACGTGTATTACAGGGGTACGCGGGAATTGTCAGACGCGATTTGGCTGGGTACGTGTATTACAGGGGTGCGCGGGATACTCACACGCGAAAAGGCTGGGTACGTGTATTACAGGGTGCGCGGGAATTATCACACGCGATTTGGCTGGGTACGTGTATTACAGGGGTGCGCGGGAAGTTACACACGTGATTAGGCTGGGTGGAACCTCACAGGTGTTTCCTGTACACCCTCCACGGCCCCTGCAGGCAGCCCACAAAACAGGGGACTACCCTGCACAACTGCTCATGTCTCCCACCCACCCCCACCCCCCAGCAGTGCAGGGTCACCCTCCACCAGGCTCCCACCCGTGTCTACCACCCCCCACCCCCCAGCCATCATGGGCAGCCCCCACCAGGCCCCCACTCATGTCTCCCACCACCCCCACCCCCCCAGCAGTGTGGGGCACCCTCCACCAGGTCCCCACCCATGTCTCCCACCACCCCCACCCCCCACCCACCATGGGCAGCGTCCGCCAGGCCTCCACTCATGTCTCCCACCACCCCCACACCCCCAGCAGTGTGGGGCACCCTCCACCAGGCCCCCACCCATGTCTCCCACCACCCCCACCCCCCAGCCACCATGGGCAGCCTCCGCCAGGCCCCCACCCATGTCTCCCACCCACCCCCACCCCCCAGCAGTGTGGGGCACCCTCCACCAGGCTCCCACCCATGTCTACCACCACCCCCACCCCCCAGCCACCATTGGCAGCCCCCACCAGGCCCCCACTCATGTCTCCCACCCACCCCCACCCCGCAGCAGTGCAGGGGCAGCCCCCACCAGGCTCCCACCCATGTCTACCACCCCCCCACCCCCCAGCCACCATGGGCAGCCCATGCCAGGCCCCCACTCATGTCTCCCACCACCCCCACCCCCCCAGCAGTGTGGGGCACCCTCCACCAGGCCCCCACCCATGTCTCCCACCACCCCCACCCCCCACCCACCATGGGCAGCCTCCGCCAGACCCCCACTCATGTCTCCCACCACCCCCACCCCCCCAGCAGTGTGGGGCACCCTCCACAAGGCCCCCACCCATGTCTCCCACCACCCCCACCCCCCACCCACCATGGGCAGCCTCCGTCAGGCCCCCACTCATGTCTCCCACCCACCCCCACCCCCCCAGCAGTGTGGGGCACCCTCCACCAGGCCTCCACTCATGTCTCCCACCCACCCCCCAGCAGTGCAGGGGCACCCTCCACCAGGCTCCCACCCGTGTCTACCAACCCCTACCCCCCAGCCACCATGGGCAGCCCCACCAGGCTCCCACCCATGTCTCCCACCACCCCCACCCCCCCAGCAGTGCAGGGGCAGCCCCCACCAGGCCCCCACTCATGTCTCCCACCAACCCCCACCCCCCAGCAGTGCAGGGGCACCCTCCACCAGGCTCCCACCCGTGTCTACCACCCCCCCACCCCCAGCCACCATGGGCAGCCCCCACCAGGCCCCCACTCATGTCTCCCACCACCCCCACCCCCCAGCAGTGTGGGGAACCCTCCACCAGGCTCCCACCCATGTCTACCACCACCCCCACCCCCCAGCCACCATGGGCAGCCCCCACCAGGCCCCCACTCATGTCTCCCACCCACCCCCACCCCCCAGCAGTGCAGGGGCAGCCCCCACCAGGCTCCCACCCACCCATGTCTACCACCCCCCCTCACCCCCCAGCCACCATGGGCAGCCCCCGCCAGGCCCCACTCATGTCTCCCGCCACCCCCACCCCCCCAGCAGTGCAGGGGCAGCCCCCACCAGGCCCCCACTCATGTCTCCCACCCACCCCAACCCCCCAGCAGTGCAGGGGCACCCTCCACCAGGTTCCCACCCATGTCTACCACCCCCCCACCCCCCAGCCACCATGGGCAGCCCCCGCCAGGCCCCCATTCATGTCTCCCACCACCCCCACCCCCCCAGCAGTGCAGGGGCACCCTCCACCAGGCCCCCACTCATGTCTCCCACCACCCCACCCCCCAGCATCCAGGGGCACCCTCCACCAGGCCCCCACTCATGTCTCCCACTACCCCCACCCCCCTGCATCCAGGGGCACCCTCCACCAGGCTCCCACCCATGTCTACCACCACCCCCACCCCCCAGCACTGAGGGGCAGCCTCCACCAGGCCCCCACTCGTGTCTCCCACCACCCCCACCCCCCAGCCACCATGGGCAGCCCCCACCAGGCCCCCACTCATGTCTCCCACCCACCCCCAAGCAGTGCAGGGGCACCCTCCACCAGGCTCCCACCCGTGTCTCCCACCACCCCCACCCCCCAGCCACCATGGGCAGCCTCCGCCAGGCCCCCACTCATGTCTCCCACCCACCCCCACCCCCCCAGCAGTGTGGGGCACCCTCCACCAGGATCCCACCCATGTCTACCACCACCCCCACCCCCAGCCACCATGGGCAGCCCCCACCAGGCCCCCACTCATGTCTACCACCCACCCCCACCCCCCAGCAGTGCAGGGGCAGCCCCCACCAGGCTCCCACCCATGTCTACCACCCCCTCACCCCCCAGCCACCATGGGCAGCCCCCACCAGGCCCCCACTCATGTCTCCCACCACCCCCACCCCCCCAGCAGTGTGGGGCACCCTCCACCAGGCCCCCACCCATGTCTCCCACCACCCCCACCCCCCACCCACCATGGGCAGCCTCCAACAGGCCCCCACTCATGTCTCCCACCACCCCCACTCCCCCAGCAGTGTGGGGCACCCTCCACCAGGCCCCCACTCATGTCTCCCACTCACCTCCACCCCCCAGCAGTGCAGGGGCACCCTCCACCAGGCTCCCACCCGTGTCTACCACTCCCCCACCCCCCAGCCACCATGGGCAGCCCCCGCCAGGCCCCCACTCATGTCTCCCACCACCCCCACCCCCCCAGCAGTGCAGGGGCACCCTCCACCAGGCCCCCACTCATGTCTACCACCACCCCCACCCCCCAGCCACCATGGGCAGCCCCCACCAGGCCCCCACTCATGTCTCCCACCCACCCCCACCCCCCAGCAGTGCAGGGGCAGCCCCCACCAGGCTCCCACCCACCCATGTCTACCACCCCCCCTCACCCCCCAGCCACCATGGGCAGCCCCCGCCAGGCCCCACTCATGTCTCCCACCACCCCCACCCCCCCAGCAGTGCAGGGGCAGCCCCCACCAGGCCCCCACTCATGTCTCCCACCCACCCCCACCCCCCAGCAGTGCAGGGGCACCCTCCACCAGGTTCCCACCTGTGTCTACCACCCCCCCACCCCCCAGCCACCATGGGCAGCCCCCGCCAGGCCCCCATTCATGTCTCCCACCACCCCCACCCCCCCAGCAGTGCAGGGGCACCCTCCACCAGGCCCCCACTCATGTCTCCCACCACCCCCACCCCCCAGCATCCAGGGGCACCCTCCACCAGGCCCCCACTCATGTCTCCCACCACCCCCAAACCCCTGCATCCAGGGGCACCCTCCACCAGGCTCCCACCCATGTCTACCACCACCCCCACCCCCCAGCACTGTGGGGCAGCCTCCACCAGGCCCCCACTCGTGTCTCCCACCACCCCCACCCCCCAGCCACCATGGGCAGCCCCCACCAGGCCCCCACTCATGTCTCCCACCCACCCCCAAGCAGTGCAGGGGCACCCTCCACCAGGCTCCCACTCGTGTCTCCCACCACCCCCACCCCCCAGCCACCATGGGCAGCCTCCGCCAGGCCCCCACTCATGTCTCCCACCCACCCCCACCCCCCCAGCAGTGTGGGGCACCCTCCACCAGGATCCCACCCATGTCTACCACCACCCCCACCCCCAGCCACCATGGGCAGCCCCCACCAGGCCCCCACTCATGTCTACCACCCACCCCCACCCCCCAGCAGTGCAGGGGCAGCCCCCACCAGGCTCCCACCCATGTCTACCACCCCCTCACCCCCCAGCCACCATGGGCAGCCCCCGCCAGGCCCCCACTCATGTCTCCCACCACCCCCACCCCCCCAGCAGTGTGGGGCACCCTCCACCAGGCCCCCACCCATGTCTCCCACCACCCCCACCCCCCACCCACCATGGGCAGCCTCCACCAGGCCCCCACTCATGTCTCCCACCACCCCACTCCCCCAGCAGTGTGGGGCACCCTCCACCAGGCCCCCACTCATGTCTCCCACTCACCTCCACCCCCCAGCAGTGCAAGGGCACCCTCCACCAGGCTCTCACCCGTGTCTACCACTCCCCCACCCCCCAGCCACCATGGGCAGCCCCCACCAGGCCCCCACTCATGTCTCCCACCACCCCCACCCCCCCACCAGTGCAGGGGCACCCTCCACCAGGCCCCCACTCATGTCTCCCACCACCCCCACCCCCCAGCCACCATGGGCGGCCCTCACCAGGCCCTCACTCATGTCTCCCACCCACCCCCACCCACCAGCAGTGCAGGGGCACCCTCCACCAGGCTCCCACCCGTGTCTACCATCCCCCCACCCCCCAGCCACCATGGGCAGCCCCCACCAGGCCCCCACTCATGTCTCCCACCACCCCCACCCCCCCAGCAGTGTGGTGCACCCTCCACCAGGCCCCCACCCATTTCTCCCACCACCCCCACCCCCCACCCACCATGGGCAGCCTCCGCCAGGCCCCCACTCATGTCTCCCACCACACCACCCCCCCAGCAGTGTGGGGCGCCCTCCACCAGGCCCCCACCCGTGTCTCCCACCACCCCCACCCCCCAGCCACCATGGGCAGCCTCCGCCAGGCCCCCACTCATGTCTCCCACCCACCCCCACCCCCCCAGCAGTGTGGGACACCCTCCACCAGGCTCCCACCCATGTCTACCACCACCCCCACCCCCCAGCAGTGCAGGGGCACCCTCCACCAGGCTCCCACCCGTGTCTACCACCCCCCCACCCCCCAGCCACCATGGGCAGCCCCCGCCAGGCCCCCACTCATGTCTCCCACCACCCCCACCCCCCCAGCAGTGCAGGGACAGCCCCCACCAGGCCCCCACTCATGTCTCCCACCACCCCCACCCCCCCAGCAGTGTGGGGCACCCTCCACCAGGCCCCCACCCATGTCTCCCACCACCCCCACCCCCCACCCACCATGGGCAGCATCCGCCAGGCCCCCACTCATGTCTCCCACCGCCCCCAACCCCCCCAGCAGTGTGGGGCACCCACTACCAGGCCCCCACCCGTGTCTCCCACCACCCCCACCCCCCAGCCACCATGGGCAGCCTCCGCCAGGCCCCCACTCATGTCTCCCACCCACCCCCACCCCCCCAGCAGTGTGGGACACCCTCCACCAGGCTCCCACCCATGTCTACCACCACCCCCACCCCCCAGCCACCATGGGCAGCCCCCACCAGGCCCCCACTCATGTCTCCCACCCACCCCCACCCCCCAGCAGTGCAGGGGCACCCTCCACCAGGCTCCCACCCGTGTCTACCACCCCCCCACCCCCCAGCCACCATGGGCAGCCCCCACCAGGCCCCCACTCATGTCTCCCACCACCCCCACCCCCCAGCAGTGTGGGGCACCCTCCACCAGGCTCCCACCCATGTCTACCACCACCCCCACCCCCCAGCCACCATGGGCAGCCCCCACCAGGCCCCCACTCATGTCTCCCACCCACCCCCAACCCCCAGCAGTGCAGGGGCAGCCCCCACCAGGCTCCCACCCATGTCTACCACCCCCCCCCACCCCCCAGCCACCATGGGCAGCCCCCCGCCAGGCCCCACTCATGTCTCCCACCACCCCCACCCCCCCAGCAGTGCAGAGGCAGCCCCCACCAGGCCCCCACTCATGTCTCCCACCCACCCCCACCCCCCAGCAGTGCAGGGGCACCCTCCACCAGGCTCCCATCCGTGTCTACCACCCCCCCACCCCCCAGCCACCATGGGCAGCCCCCGCCAGGCCCCCACTAATGTCTCCCACCACCCCCACCCCCCCAGCAGTGCAGGGGCACCCTCCACAAGGCCCCCACTCATGTCTCCCACCACCCCCACCCCCCAGCATCCAGGGGCACCCTCCACCAGGCCCCCACTCATGTCTCCCACCACCCCCACCCCCCAGCATCCAGGGGCACCCTCCACCAGGCTCCCACCCATGTCTACCACCACCCCCACCCCCCAGCACTCTGGGGCAGCCTCCACCAGGCCCCCACTCGTGTCTCCCACCAGCCCCACCCCCCAGCCACCATGGGCAGCTTCTGCCAGGCCCCCACTAATGTCTCCCACCCACCCCCACCCCCCCAGCAGTGTGGGGCACCCTCCACCAGGATCCCACCCTTGTCTACCACCACCCCCACCCCCAGCCACCATGGGCAGCCCCCACCAGGCCCCCACTCATGTCTACCACCCACCCCCACCCCCCAGCAGTGCAGGGGCAGCCCCCACCCGGCTCCCACCCATGTCTACCACCCCCCCACCCCCCAGCCACCATAGGCAGCCCCCGCCAGGCCCCCACTCATGTCTCCCACCACCCCCACCCCCCCAGCAGTGTGGGGTACCGTCCACCAGGCCCCCACCCATGTCTCCCATCACCCCCACCCCCCACCCACCATGGGCAGCCTCCACCAGGCCCCCACTCATGTCTCCCACCACCCCCACCCCCCAGCAGTGTGGTGCACCCTCCACCAGGCCCCCACCCATGTCTCCCACCACTCCCACCCCCCACCCACCATGGGCAGCCTCCGCCAGGCCCCCACTCATGTCTCCCACCACACCACCCCCCCAGCAGTGTGGGGCACCCTCCACCAGGCCCCCACCCATGTGTCCCATCACCCCCACCCCCCAGCCACCATGGGCAGCCTCCGCCAGGCCCCCACTCATGTCTCCCACCCACCCCCACCACCCCAGCAGTGTGGGGCACCCTCCACCAGGCTCCCACCCATATCTACCACCACCCCCACCCCCCAGCCACCATGGGCAGCCCCCACCAGGCCCCCACTCATGTCTCCCACCCACCCCCACCCCCCAGCAGTGCAGGGGCACCCTCCACCAGGCTCCCACCCGTGTCTACCTCCCCCCCACCCCCCAGCCACCATGGGCAGCCCCCACCAGGCCCCCACTCATGTCTCCCACCACCCTTACCCCCCCAGCAGTGTGGGACACCCTCCACCAGGCTCCCACCCATGTCTCCCACCACCCCCACCCCCCACCCAACATGGGCAGCCTCCGCCAGGCCCCCACTCATGTCTCCCACCACCCCCACCCCCCCAGTAGTGTGGGGCACCCTCCGCCAGGCCCCCACCCGTGTCTCCCACCACCCCCACCCCCCAGCCACCATGGGCAGCCTCCGCCAGGCCCCCACTCATGTCTCCCACCCACCCCCACTCCCCCAGCAGTGTGGGGCACCCTCCACCAGGCCCCCACCCATGTCTCCCACCACCCCCACCCCCCACCCACGATGGGCAGCCTCCGCCAGGCCCCCACTCATGTCTCCCACCACCCCCACCCCCCCCAGCAGTGTGGGTCACCCTCCACCAGGCCCCCACCCGTGTCTCCCACCACCCCACCCCCCAGCCACCATGGGCAGCCTCCGCCAGGCCCCCACTCATGTCTCCCACCCACCCCCACCCCCCCAGCAGTGTGGGGCACCCTCCACCAGGCTCCCACCCGTGTCTACCACCCCCCACCCCCCAGCCACCATGGGCAGCCCCCACCAGGCCCCCACTCATGTCTCCCACCCACCCCCACCCCCCAGCAGTGCAGGGGCAGCCCCCACCAGGCTCCCACCCATGTCTATCACCCCCCCCATCCCCCAGCCACCATGGGCAGCCCCCGCCAGGCCCCACTCATGTCTCCCACCACCCCCACCCCCCCAGCAGTGCCGGGGCAGCCCCCACCAGGCCCCCACTCATGTCTCCCACCCACCCCCACCCCCCAGCATTGCAGGGGCACCCTCCACCAGGCTCCCACCCGTGTCTACCACCCCTCCACCCCCCAGCCACCATGGGCAGCCCCTGCCAGGTCCCCACTCATGTCTCCCACCACCCCCACCCCCCCAGCAGTGCAGAGGCACCCTCCACCAGGCCCCCACTCATGTCTCCCACCACCCCCACCCCCCAGCATCCAGGGGCACCCTCCACCAGGCCCCCACTCATGTCTCCCACCACCCCACCCCCCAGCCACCATGGGCAGCCCCCGCCAGGCCCCCACTCATGTCTCCCACCACCCCCACCCCCCAGCAGTGCAGGGGCACCCTCCACCAGGCCCCCACTCATGTCTCCCACCACCCCCACCCCCCAGCCACCATGGGCAGCCTCCGCCAGGCCCCCATTCATGTCTCCCACCACCCCCACCCCCCCAGCAGTGTGGGGCACCCTCCACCAGGCCCCCACCCGTGTCTCCCACCACCCCCACCCCCCACCCACCATGGGCAGCCTGCGCCAGGCCCCCGCTCATGTTTCCCACCCATCCCCACCCCCCCAGCAGTGTGGGGCACCCTCCACCAGGCTCCCACCCATGTCTACCACCACCCCCACCCCCCAGCCACCATGGGCAGCCCCCACCAGGCCCCCACTCATGTCTCCCACCCACCCCCACCCCCAGCAGTGCAGGGGCAGCCCCCACCAGGCTCCCACCCATGTCTACCACCCCCCACCCCCCAACCACCATGGGCAGCCCCCGCCAGGCCCCCACTCATGTCTCCCACCACCCCCACCCCCCCATCAGTGCAGGGGCAGCCCCCACCAGGCCCCCACTCATGTCTCCCACCCACCCCCACCCCCCAGCAGTGCAGGGGCACCCTCCACCAGGCTCCCACCCGTGTCTAACACCCCCCCACCCCCCAGCCACCATGGGCGGCCCCCGCCAGGCCCCCACTCATGTCTCCCACCACCCCCACCCCCCCAGCAGTGCAGAGGCACCCTCCACCAGGCCCCCACTCATGTCTCCCACCACCCCCACCCCCCAGCCACCATGGGCAGCCCCCGCCAGGCCCCCACTCATGTCTCCCACCACCCCCACCCCCCCAGCAGTGCAGGGGCACCCTCCACCAGGCCCCCACTCATGTCTCCCACCACCCCCACCCCCCAGCATCCAGGGGCACCCTCCACCAGGCCCCCACTCATGTCTCCCACCACCCCACCCCCCAGCCACCATGGGCAGCCCCTGCCAGGCCCCCACTCATGTCTCCCAGGGGCATCCAGAGGCACCCTCCACCAGGCCCCCACTCATGTCTCCCACCACCCCACCCCCCAGCCACCATGGGCAGCACCCCCACCAGGCCCCCACTCATGTCTCCCACCCCCCCCACCCCCCAGCAGTGCAGGGGCACCCTCCACCAGGCCCCCACTCATGTCTCCCACCACCCCCACCCCCCAGCCATCATGGGCAGCCTCCGCCAGGCCCCCATTCATGTCTCCCACCCCCCCACCCCCCCAGCAGTGTGGGGCACCCTCCACCAGGCCCCCACCCGTGTCTCCCACCACCCCCACCCCCCAGCCACCATGGGCAGCCTCCGCCAGGCCCCCGCTCATGTTTCCCACCCACCCCCACCCCCCCAGCAGTGTGGGGCACCCTCCACCAGGCTCCCACCCATGTCTACCACCACCCCCACCCCCCAGCCACCATGGGCAGCCCCCACCAGGCCCCCACTCATGTCTCCCACCCACCCCCACCCCCCAGCAGTGCAGGGGCAGCCCCCACCAGGCTCCCACCCATGTCTACCACCCCGCACCCCCCAACCACCATGGGCAGCCCCTGCCAGGCCCCCACTCATGTCTCCCACCACCCCCACCCCCCCATCAGTGCAGGGGCAGCCCCCACCAGGCCCCCACTCATGTCTCCCACCCACCCCCACCCCCCCAGCAGTGTGGGGCACCCTCCACCAGGCTCCCACCCATGTCTACCACCACCCCCACCCCCCAGCCACCATGGGCAGCCCCCACCAGGCCCCCACTCATGTCTCCCACCCACCCCCACCCCCCAGCAGTGCAGGGGCAGCCCCCACCAGGCTCCCACCCATGTCTACCACCCCCCACCCCCCAACCACCATGGGCAGCCCCCGCCAGGCCCCCACTCATGTCTCCCACCACCCCCACCCCCCCATCAGTGCAGGGGCAGCCCCCACCAGGCCCCCACTCATGTCTCCCACCCACCCCCACCCCCCAGCAGTGCAGGGGCACCCTCCACCAGGCTCCCACCCGTGTCTAACACCCCCCCACCCCCCAGCCACCATGGGCGGCCCCCGCCAGGCCCCCACTCATGTCTCCCACCACCCCCACCCCCCCAGCAGTGCAGAGGCACCCTCCACCAGGCCCCCACTCATGTCTCCCACCACCCCCACCCCCCAGCCACCATGGGCAGCCCCCGCCAGGCCCCCACTCATGTCTCCCACCACCCCCACCCCCCCAGCAGTGCAGGGGCACCCTCCAGCAGGCCCCCACTCATGTCTCCCACCACCCCCACCCCCCAGCATCCAGGGGCACCCTCCACCAGGCCCCCACTCATGTCTCCCACCACCCCACCCCCCAGCCACCATGGGCAGCCCCTGCCAGGCCCCCACTCATGTCTCCCAGGGGCATCCAGAGGCACCCTCCACCAGGCCCCCACTCATGTCTCCCACCACCCCACCCCCCAGCCACCATGGGCAGCACCCCCACCAGGCCCCCACTCATGTCTCCCACCCCCCCCACCCCCCAGCAGTGCAGGGGCACCCTCCACCAGGCCCCCACTCATGTCTCCCACCACCCCCACCCCCCAGCCACCATGGGCAGCCTCCGCCAGGCCCCCATTCATGTCTCCCACCCCCCCACCCCCCCAGCAGTGTGGGGCACCCTCCACCAGGCCCCCACCCGTGTCTCCCACCACCCCCACCCCCCAGCCACCATGGGCAGCCTCCGCCAGGCCCCCGCTCATGTTTCCCACTCACCCCCACCCCCCCAGCAGTGTGGGGCACCCTCCACCAGGCTCCCACCCATGTCTACCACCACCCCCACCCCCCAGCCACCATGGGCAGCCCCCACCAGGCCCCCACTCATGTCTCCCACCCACCCCCACCCCCCAGCAGTGCAGGGGCAGCCCCCACCAGGCTCCCACCCATGTCTACCACCCCCCACCCCCCAACCACCATGGGCAGCCCCCACCAGGCCCCCACTCATGTCTCCCACCACCCCCACCCCCCATCAGTGCAGGGGCAGCCCCCACCAGGCCCCCACTCATGTCTCCCACCCACCCCCACCCCCCAGCAGTGCAGGGGTACCCTCCACCAGGCTCCCACCCGTGTCTAACACCCCCCCACCCCCCAGCCACCATGGGCAGCCCCCGCCAGGCCCCCACTCATGTCTCCCACCACCCCCACCCCCCCAGCAGTGCAGAGGCACCCTCCACCAGGCCCCCACTCATGTCTCCCACCACCCCCACCCCCCAGCCACCATGGGCAGCCCCCGCCAGGCCCCCACTCATGTCTCCCACCACCCCCACCCCCCCAGCAGTGCAGAGGCACCCTCCACCAGGCCCCACTCATGTCTCCCACCACCCCCACCCCCCAGCCACCATGGGCAGCCCCCACCAGGCCCCCACTCATGTCTCCCACCACCCCCACCCCCCAGCAGTGTGGGGCACCCTCCACCAGGCCCCCACATGTGTCTCCCACCACCCCCACCCCCAGCCACCATGGGCAGCCCCCACCAGGCCCCCACTCATGTCTCCCACCTACCCCCACCCCCCAGCAGTGCAGGGGCAGCCCCCACCAGGCTCCCACCCATGTCTACCACCCCCCCACCCCCCAGCCACCATGGGCAGCCCCCGCCCGGCCCCCACTCATGTCTCCCACCACCCCCACCCCCCCAGCAGTGCAGGGGCACCCTCCACCAGGCCCCCACTCATGTCTCCCACCACCCCCACCCCCCAGCATCCAGGGGCACCCTCCACCAGGCCCCCACTCATGTCTCCCACCACCCCCACCCCCCAGCCACCATGGGCAGCCCCCACCAGGCCCCCACTCATGTCTCCCACCCACCCCCACCCCCCAGCAGTGCAGGGGCACCCTCCACCAGGCTCCCACCAGTGTCTACCACCCCCCCACCCCCCAGCCACCATGGGCAGCCCCCACCAGGCCCCCACCATGTCTCCCACCACCCCCACCCCCCAGCAGTGTGGGGCACCCTCCACCAGGCCCCCACTCATGTCTCCCACCCACCCCCACCCCCCAGCAGTGTGGGGCACCCTCCACCAGGCTCCCACCCATGTCTACCACCACCCCCACCCCCTAGCCACCATGGGCAGCCCCCACCAGGCCCCACTCATGTCTCCCACCCACCCCCACCCCCCAGCAGTGCAGGGGCAGCCCCCACCAGGCTCCCACCCATGTCTACCACCCCCCCACCCCCCAGCCACCATGGGCAGCCCCCGCCAGGCCCCCACCCATGTCTCCCACCACCCCCACCCCCCCAGCAGTGTGGGGCACCCTCCACCAGGCCCCCATTCATGTCTCCCACCACCCCCACCCCCCCAGCAGTGTGGGGCACCCTCTACCAAGCCCCCACCCATGTCTCGAACCACCACCCCCACCCCCCACCCACCATCGGCAGCCTCCGCCAGGCCCCCACTCATGTCTCCCACCACTCCCACCCCCCCAGCAGTGTGGGGCACCCTCCACCAGGCCCCCACTTATGTCTCCCACCCGCCCCCACCCCCCAGCAGTGCAGGGGCACCCTCCACCAGGCTCCCACCCGTGTCTACCACCCCCCCACCTCCCAGCCACCATGGGCAGCCCCCGCCAGGCCCCCACTCATGTCTCCCACCACCCCCACCCCCCAGCAGTGTGGGGCACCCTCCACCAGGCCCCCACCCATGTCACCCCCCACCCACCATGGGCACCCTCCACCAGGCTCCCACCCATGTCTACCACCACCCCCACCCCCCAGCACTGTGGGGCAGCCTCCACCAGGCCCCCACTCGTGTATCCCACCACCCCCACCCCCCAGCCACCATGGGCAGTCACAACCAGGCCCCCACTCATGTCTCCCACCCACCCCCACCCCCCAGCAGTGCAGGGGCACCCTCCACCAGGCCCCCACCCATGTCTCCCACCACCCCCACCCCCCACCCACCATGGGCAGCCTCCGCCAGGCCCCCACTCATGTCTCCCAGCACCCCCACCCCCCCAGCAGTGTGGGGCACCCTCCACCAGGCCCCCACCCATGTCTCCCACGACCCCCACCCACCATAGGCAGCCTCCGCCAGGCCCCCACTCATGTCCCCCTGCCCACAGGCCCTGACAATCCTCAAGCATGTGCCTCATGGCCAGCCACCACAGCCCAAAGACACAACCAAGTATTACATGTGCCCATGATACTACTCCAATGGAAACAATGTAAATCAACACATGTGTCTCACACAAACACAATGGTTGCAAGTGAACCTGAAGACCCATATCATGACATGCATGAAAACAATGAGATGTAACCACACATTGAAGAATGAAAAAATCCAAATAATGTATTAAAAACAACAGCAATGGCAATCAAAATTAACCAAAATACACAAGTAAAAAAATAACAAAATTAAGCTGGCTGTCCCTTTTCAAATTAAAATCAATAAATGATAATCCAAAAAATATATCTTCCAAAGTTCAAGTCCATGAAAAGGAAATGAAGGGAAAAAAGAAATAGTAAACAATTGGTCCATGGGAAAAAATATTCATAGTAAAAAAAATATCCAAATCCAAAGTCCAACTATGTACAAAGTATTCAGGGTCCATCATCCCATCTAAAATGGAACTATATACAAAAGGTGGAGCAGTGTCCGTCGACTCCAAATAAAAATAAACTATAAAGGAAACCTATCACTAAATAACTATATACAATGGCGGCGGGCCAGTCCAGCGGCTCACTTAGTGGTGTTCCGGGCCAGGGCATCATCGAACTCCTCGTCTATGTCCCGGAGGCGGTCCTGTTCCATGGCCCCGAGGGGCCGACATGTTCACCTCCAACTCCCTGCGGATTGCCTCGAGGCACTCGGCCTGCCTCAGGGCCCTCCGCATGGAGTTCTCCGCCCTGACCATCGTGAGCCGCGCCTCTTCCGCCCGCCGCCGCTCCGCATCTATGGCGTGGCCCAACCGCTGCCACACGGAAGACACTTCCCGTCCAGGGTCCTCCTGCCCTCTGGCCGATGCCTGCCACTCCGATGTTTAAGGCCCCGAGCTATCGTGGCTCCCACCTACAGCCTCCTGCTGCTGCGGCTGCTGCTGTCCATGTGCCCTGTCCGATGGTGCCTGCACATCCTCCTCCAGCTGGGGTGCAGTTGTTGATGTGGCCACCCCTGCTGGACGTCCGACTCCCGACTGTGGCAGGGATCTGTTGTCCACCAGCCTGGCCGCACGGTCGGAGGCAGCTCCACAGGGCACCCAGGTGACACATGGGTGGGAAGATGGCATGGAGGACGAATGGGGCATAGGGGGTTCTGTGGAGAAGGGGGTCGGAACAAGGTCCAGGAAACGGAGGAGTCCAGCCCTGGTGAGCTGTCCCAGTGGGTCAACGCGGTCAACGAGCCATGCGAGAAGATGTGCAGACTCATCATGAAAAGACTGCAGGTCAGCTCGCATGGCCCGTTGACACAACGCCACCCCACCCTGGACAGGCTCAACCTGGTGCAGGATAGCCACATCCGCAGGGAAAGGAAGGCCTGGTGTTGTAAGCCAATCCTCTCCCTGAGAACGGGTCTGGAGGTAGGCATCCCCGCTGGTGCAAGATGATGCAGTGACAGGAGCAGGGACAGGATTGCACACAGGCACCTCTGCGGCGGCCTGTGCTGCCTCCTGTCCCTGATCCTGCACTGCACCACTAGCACCAGTGGAATCCCCACCTCCAGACCCCGCCACTGTCGCTTGCACGGCCTCCTCCTCCACCAAACCCCCCACCAACCTGGATGACTCCGTGCCCTCTTCCTCCGTTGGTCCCTGTGGGGTCCCAGCTGCCCCTTCTGCTGCCGAGGAGTCCAACTCCAACCTCCGCCTCTTGGACCTCCCCTCGGCAGCTGCAGCCTGGGACGCGGCTCCGGACTCCTCACTCCCTGACGAGATCACAACCTGGAGGGGATCTGGGCCTTGCGTCTCCGGCTGGTGGTGCGACCCCTGCCGCTGTGCTCCACAGCACCTTCTCCGCCCTCTTCATCAGTTGACGCTGCAGACAGGGAGAAAGAAAACACAGGCAACAGGGCACTGTAAAATGGACTCATACACACATGACAGTTATACATGAGTGGCATTGGTAAACCTCAGACATGGCATCACAATCCCCAACACACATGTCATTTCAACTTGCACACATGAGCCATACCACAGCCATATTGCAACAGCCAGCACCATCCATTCACATACAACAGCATGAGCAGCCAAAGGTCATCCACACATCACATGCAACATAGGGAGTACACTACACATGCACACACACCACCAAACTTGCATGCATGTGTACACCTCCGCCAACTGTCGCAGTGTTTTGATCGACATCCATGTCACACCTGACAATCATTCCTCCACATCCTGTGCCATGCAAGCCCACACACACACAAGCACCATCCATGTGTCACACATGAGACCCCTCGCATGTGTCACCCTCACGGCCCTGTACACCCCCCCTACTTGGCCACATAAAAATACATGTTCAACCTGCACACTCCTGGCACTCCACCACACGCACAGCTTACAATCAGTATGCATGTACACTTACCGCTCGACTCCAGACGGGTCTGCTTCTCAAGGACCTGGATGTGGAGCGCTGGGGATATGCGTTCCAGGACCCTCATCTGATCTTCCGACAAGTGGCCCCGGCACCCCTTAGCATCCGCTGCCTTCAGGAGGCGCTGGGCCTTGTTGAGGGTCCTGGACCTGAAGTCCTCCCAGCGCTTCCTGACACGTTCGTAGTCGCGGACTGCCACCTCCTCCGCGTTGATGGCAGTCACAATCTCCATCCAGATCCGAGCCCGTCCTTCCTTGTCGGCGCGCAACCTTCCGAAGAGGGCATCATACTGCCCCAGGACATGCTCCACCAGGACACCAACTTCGGTGGCAGTGAAGCTGGTGCCCCTCTGCCTCCTTGGCCGGGGGTTGCCACTGGTGCCAGATGTTGCAGTGCCCGACATGGCAACCCCAGTGGTAGGAGTGGGTGGGCAACTGGGTCCTGGGGCTGGGCTGTGGGGGGATGGAAAAGCAGTCGGGAGTCTTCGGTTCCAGCAGGGGTGGTCACAGCAACAGCACCCCTGGCTGATGTGCAGGCAGCAAATGGCAGGGCACGTGGGCAGCAGGCAGTCAGGCAGCAGCAGATGGCAGGTGGGAGCGTGCTCAGGGCTCTGGGGGGCAGTAATTCGGCCTTCTGGGCAGGAGCGTGGTCTTCCGTGTGCTTACGCGTGGTAAGCTTGATACGGAGTGATTTTGCACGTGAAAATCCAACACGACTGCGTGTAATTCGAGGAAAGGCCCTTAGCGCGTAAACGCATCAGCACACGTCTGTACATTCATTGGCCCAAAGGGCACCAGCGTATGTGCGTCTATGAAGTCACGTGCACGTTGAATAGGGCACACGTTGGAAATGTTGCGTGTTAAAAAAATGAAAGACACGTCCGAGTGTCAAAGCGTGTAATTGGTGGAAATGGCCTTAGCGTGTACACGCAGAAGTGACAAAGCGTGTAATTGGTGGAAATGGCCCTAGCGCGTACACGCCGCGTAAGTGACGCTGGACGTGTGGGCCTGCATAAAAGGTACGTGTAGAACACCATTTCCTTGTACGTGCTTTTCGTGGAGAGCGAGTGGGTGAAATCTGTACTTCTTGTCGTTTCACACGCGATTTACTTCACGGCGTTTCAAGTTCGTACTTCCTGTTACCTCTGACAGCTTTTTCTCTTTTTTCTCTTTTTCTGGTTTTCCTGGGCCTGTTCCCTCAAACAGCGTTCCCTTCTACAGTTGTCCTGTCTCCTCAGACAGCGTACAATTCTTCTTTTGGCGGGGGTGTTGCTAACGCGCACACACGCTTCTTTTTCACGCTTTTTTTCCTGGCAGACGGTGAGTCACGCACGTATCTAACATCTGTGCTTGCCCCGTGTGTAGCCTACCCCTTCAGAGGTCATTCTAGGCTGCGTGTGACACGCATACGTTCATTCTTGTGTTACTGGGTGCCACAGCGTAGTGCAGGTTTTTTTTTCCGCACACGTGGTCTAGGAGGGGTTGCGTGCACGTCATCTCCCTTTTTTGGGCTTCCTGTGCGTTGCGTGACCCGTCATCTTTCCCCAGGGGTCACATTCAGCCTTGCTAGAGCACTAGGGTACAATTACCATCTGGTACCCAACCCCTTTGACCACCAATTGCCCAGGACAATAGTTTACAGCCACTCCCATACGCACATTAACATCAGTGCCATGGTTGGGAGGCGAGGAATCCGTAAGGGTGGCAAAGGTGGACGAGCCACAAGTGGTGGCCGTGGTGGATCCGGTAGGGGACGTGGCCGTTACTTGCAGGGTGACCCTGTCCCCCCATGTGTGGAGGACCAGTCAAGGGCACCCATAATCACCCCCCCCCTGGTTGAGGCTGATGTGGCTGACACCATCCATGCTCAGCCCTTGTTGGACCAGCCCATTGTGGCACTAGACCTGGCTGACTCCATGGCAGACTTCCAGGTCAGCAGGCCTATGACACGTGCCCCGGTGCACGTTGATGTCATCAGGCCACGTGGATCAGGGGCAGCAAGGTCATCTGCTGCCCCAAGTAGGCAGGGTGGAGAGGCTGCAGGGGCAGCTGCGGCTCCATCCACCCCAGCTCTCACGCACCCAGCCAGGACAGTGTCGGTCCTAGTCCATCCTGCTGACATTCCCTCTGACACCATTACACTTGAGCCAATGCCTGCACCAACTCCCATGCTGAGTGTGCAATCCCACACTCCTGATACAGAGTCCACCAGGGCTCCTGCCCCTAGTGTCCAGAGCGGCGTAGGACACTCAGGATCACCACCACCTTCCAAGCGGAAGAGGAAGAGTGCTCGTCCGGCACAGGCTGATGCCCCAGACACTGCTACACAGTCTGGCCCGTCGAGGAAGCCCAGCTTCACGGATGCCGAACTGAATGCACTTGTCGAGTATGTGTCCGCACATGATAACGAGATGGTCATTGTTGCAGGATCCAAGACCACACCTGCACAACGCCAGGCACACTGGCAGACCGTTGCGGACATCGTAAGTGCCCTTGGAATCGTGAGGCGCACAGCCAATGATTGCTATAAGCGCTGGAATGACCTAAAGCGCAGGGCAAAGAATAAGCTGGCCTCAAGTCATGCCGCAACTCTAGTGACTGGAGGTGGGTCTCCAGTAGAAGACATGGAACTCACTCCACATGAGTCAGTCGCTGGGACCTGTGTCACGGAGGAACAGATCCAAGGCGTGGGAGATCTGCCTGATTATGAGGCATTGTCCGGTGAGTGCACATGCATGTGTGTGTCATCCATGTGCTTGGTGTGTGTGTGAGGGCTTCTGTTTGTGTGCCAGGTGAGGGTGTGTACGCCTGAGTCGTTTGGGTCACCCATGTGCTTCATGCAATACATTCTGCGCAGCAGCATTTGGCCATAGCAGTATCCCTTCTGCCAACAGTAGACATATGGCCCAACAGCACGCCAGTTGCCCTTGAAGTGTCACCTTGCACCAACATTGTTGCTTATTTTTCTCTGTTCAGTCAGGCAGATTGTTTGCATTCCACCACTTTTACTAGGCATTTCTCAGTCCTCTAGTCACATGTCTGACATGGCTATGGTAAAGTGGAGTGACTTTGTTACCTGGATATCATTTGTTTAGACATGTCCCTGTGCAATCGGACCATTTTGGACTGGCAGCTCCAGGTGAAAAATCAGACCTGTTTGAATTAGAAAAGCTGTTACATGAGGGAACTGGACTGAATGAATAAGTGCTGCCCTCCTCTCCATCTTCACTCAATAGCAATGGTGCATGCCATCTGTGTGATGGCATGTGTATTTCACCTGGCAATCACAGGCCAATGTGTGATGCCACTGCTAGGCAGCATGCAGCAAATTTGTTCATCTTCCATCTTGGTGTCATCAATGTGTGCCATTTGCCTCCCCTTCATATGCAGTGAGGGTGCATGCATGGGAGGGTTTTAGTCATGTGGGACATGTGTCAATCAAGTACTGGTTCTGTTGCTTCTCAGCCCTTATTGTGTGCCATGGTGCTAATGCCTGTTTCCATTTGTTTGCTTTTATGTCTTTGCAGGGGAAGACGCACCTGATACTGCTGGGGTTGTGGAGATGGTGCAGATCCAGGAGGGGTCCGAGGGCCGACCGACCACCAGTGAGGGACGTGGTGTGGTGGTGGGTGAGAACCCACACCTGCTGCAGGTCGTGCTCTCAAGGGGTGTCTCTGGCTGCACCTCCCCCGAGCTGTACTCAGGTGTTGATTCGGATGATGAGACCTACGTGCCGTCGCAGGTGAGTGTTCCTGGGAGGGATTCTGTTCTGTCCCACCCACCTGCACCAGGGTCAGAACCCTCAATGGGGATGTCAGTGTTGGCAGCTACGCCTTTGGTGGTTACGGATGCAGGGTCACACTCCGCGACATCTGATCCTGTTCCTGGGCCAGCAGATCAGAGGGGGAATGCAGCCCTGCAGCCTCAGGCAGTGCCGGCACAGCAAGGCGCAGTTCGCCTTGCCCCAGACAGGTGTGGTGCCCGCCGACGTGGTGGCCGTACGCCACCTGGCAATACCGCATGGGAGCAATCCATTTACGGTATGGCAACCCAACAGGCAGCATCATCAGAGATGATGGCTCAGGGCATGGATAGGGTGGCCACTTCCATTGTCCCCCCCGAAAGGCTGATGGAGCGACTAGAGCAGGCAACCGACTCCATCTGCCAGTCACACAGGGAGGACATGTTGGCGTCCAACAGGGACAGGCGGGTGGCACTGGCGATTCTGGAGGAAGCCATCTCTATAGAGTCCCAGGGCCACAGGGAAGCCCTGAGGCTGGAACTCCTTCACCTCAGGACGACTCTTGTTGAGCTTGAGGCTTCAACAAACCGAAGGACAGAACAGCAGATGGAGCGTCTCACCCGTACGCTCTCAGCTGAGATGCAGGCAACTAGGGCGGAGGCCCGGGCATCCCGTGAGTTGTTGCATGGGGACCTCCGCACACTCATCCTCCAGAACGAGACCTACCACACCCGCATGCTTGCAGCCATGGAGGAACAGGCTAGGGCCTTGCGTGGGCTGCCTCCAATAGTGCAACCACCTCCGGATGCAGCTGCACAGGGTGATAATAGCGACAGCAGTGATACTCCCACAATAGGGTAGCCGTGTGGGCCATGAGCCCATGGAGGTGTTTTTTATTTGCAAGATCCACACAGGTGGGTTTTGGTGTGCACCCTGTCCTCGGACCTCCTGGGTGGCCTCCCCAACCCCCCCGGGCCCATTAATGGCCATTTTTGATTTTTTTTTTTTTTTTGGGACAATGTGTTGCCTTGTGTGGCTCCCGTGGGCATACGCTGCATTGTGGCTGGGCACATGCAGGCTTGTCATGTATTTGGTTCAGATGCTTGGGTTTATGTCACACACACCCCTCCTGCTTCCCGTTTCCATGGGCTTGCAAAGGGTGTGCCCAAGTGACATTGACGTACATGGTGACATTGGACTCCCACTACATGTGTGGGCAGTCTAGTCAATACTGTGTATACATTCCTAGTGCATATTGCTGTTGTGTTGTACACTGCATGTTGCATTGATGTGTAACTCATCATCCGTGTCTACCTCCTAATTTGCAGGTCCTTTCCTCATGTCTACACAAGGCCCTCTACTTTGGAGATGGGGTCCATGTTGGCAGCAGTGCACCTACAACTCTACATGGCGGCAACACCATACAGTTGGAAGTGGTGGGAGTGCAGGCATTTCCAGGTGGTGAGACTACTAATTCCTTACATTCGTAATGTCATGTTAATGGTAGTTTTGAGGGTCAGTAGATGATAAGTGTTTTTGCTAAATACCTGCTCAAGTGTGTTGTTGGTCCTGCATTACTGTGAGCATTTCAGGTGTCGTGAGTTTCAATTAGGGACACTCTACATTGTGACACTTGTGTCATGTTGTGGGGATTACTTTGTTTACGTGCACATAGCATGACATGGCACGGTGTGTCGTGTGGCGGTGCTGGGGATGGGTTGGGTGACATGGCACTGTCCTCATGTTGCATTTTGCAAGTGGGTATTCATTTTAGCTGCATGAATGTGTTTTTTCACGAAACTGCATTGGTGGTGTCTGTGTAGGTAGGGATGCACACATTGTAACACTTCCAGGTGAACAATCTCAGGCTGATATGGTTTTGACGGTTGATTCTCCAGACATTCAGGATCAGTGTCAGGTTGAGTCATCATTGATTGTCAGATGATATGTGCCAGGGCAGTGTGCACTCCACAGGGGTGTGATTTCTATGTGAAGTAATTAGCCACTAGCTGTGTACGGGCTGCCTCCCCCCGTGCCCTTTCCCCTCCCATGCGCAGCAGCCGTGCATGTGGTTGGGGATGTGGGGGCACCACCATGTCCACAGGCAGGCCCCGGCGTGTTGCAACGTTGTGCAGGACACATGCTGCCACTATGATCCTGCACACTACTGGGGGAGCGTATAACAGCTGCCCGCCAGAACAGTCAAGGGAGCGAAAGCATGACTTAAGCACTCCGAATGTGCGCTCCACTATGCCCCAGGTTGCAATGTGGGCTGTGTTATATCTTACCTCGGGTGGCGTGGTGGGGTTCCGAATTGGCGTCATCATGTGGGGGCTGAGAGGGTAGGCACTGTCCCCTGTGGAGGTGGTGATTGGTATCATTGGTGGGGTTGTGACCTTGCTCAGTATCTGACATGCATGCATGTGCAGTGGCATTCATACTCACCAAGCAGCCATGTATCGCCATGCCGCCCAGCTTCTAGGTCCCGGCTTAGGGTGGACATTCGGTAAATGAAGCTGTCGTGGGTGGACCCGGGATAGTTGGCATATACTGAGGTGATGATTCCCTTGGCATTACATACTACCTGCACGTTGATGGAATGCCAGTGCTTGCGGTTCCTATAGATGTGCTCAGATGCCCTGGGGGGACGTAGAGCCACATGGGTGCAGTCGATGGCACCTAGCACTTTGGGGAATCGTGCCACACCGTAAAAATCCAGGGCGGCAGCATGCCTTCTGCCTGTGTTCTGGGAAGGTATATGTGCCTGCGGACTGATGGGCGTGCAGTGATGATGTTCAAGACCTGGTGTAGGCAGCGTGACTGCGTGGCCTGTGACACACCACACACTATGGCACTTGTCCGCTGAAATGATCCAGTGGCTAAGAAGTGCAGTACATTGAGGATCTTCTCCAGGGGGCTGAGTGCTTGGGAGCACAGGATGGGTGATGTGAGGACATCCTCCCACTCACTCACCAGGTCCAGTATTATGTGTGGTGGAAACCTGTACCTCCCATACACCTGGTCATCAGGCATCCCGAAAAGGCTGGTTCTGGGTGTGAATATTCTGGCCCTGACTATCCTCCTCCTCCTCATTTGGTAGCCCACGGCCACTGCTGCTAGGAACGGTATATTCATCCTGGTGTCTGAGCTTGTTTTTTTTTTGCGAGCAAATTTATGCGTCGCGGGTGGACGTATGCCTGCTTCCTACTGGCGTACGTGTTTCTTTGCGCGTGTTGTAGGCGAGTGTGTGAAACTTCCCGCACACCCCTGAAATCCAGTACCCAGGCCAATAGCGTGTGGAAATTCCCGCGCACCCCGGAATACACGTGCGCTGATGTACTCGCGTGTGTAAGTGCCCGCGCACCCCTGAAATACACGTACATAGGCCAATCGCGTGTACGTGCTCTTTTGTCCAATTACACGCGATGACACTCTGACGTGCAGTCTTTCCACGTGTGCTCCGTCATCACGTGCTATGAGGGAAACACCCGTGCGGGTCACGTCACAGATGCGCTTACGCGCTGAGGGCCTTTGGTCCAATAGAATCGCGTATGCGTGCTGACGCGCTTACGCGCTAAGGGCCTTTCCTCGAATTTCACGCTGACGTGCAGCATTTTCACGTGCCAAATCACTCCGTATCAAGCTGGCCACGCGAAAACACACGGAAGACCACGCTCCTGCCCAGAAGGCCGAATTACTGCCCCCCAGTGCCCCGAGCAGCCTCCCACGTGCCATCTGCTGCTGCTGCCTGCCTGCCTGCCTGCCTGCCTGCCGCCACCGTGCCCTGCCATTTGGTGCCTGCACATCAGCCATCTGCAGGGGTCCAGTTGTTGTGTCCACCCCTGCTGGAACTGAAGACTCCCGACTGGGATAACATCGCTCCACAGCCCAGCCCCAGGACCCAGTTGCCCACCCACTCCTGCCTCTGGGGTTGCCATGTCGGGCACTTCCACATCTGGCACCAGTGGCAACCCCAGGCCAGAGGGGCAGAGGGGCACCAGCTTCACTGCCACCGAAGTTGGTGTCCTGGTGGAGCATGTCCTGGGGCAGTATGATGCCCTCTTTGGATCGTCCCGCGCCAGCAAGGAATGACGGGAGAGGATCTGGGCCGACTGTGTGGTTGCCATCAACGCGGAGGAGGTGGCAACCCGCGACATCCAGAAGATCAAGAAGCGCTGGGAGGACTTGAGGTCCAGGACCCTCGTGAAGGCCCGGCGCCTCGTGGAGGGGGGCCGGGGCCGCATGAGTTCCATCCAGATGAGGGTCCTGGAACGCATACGCCCAGTGCTCCACGCCCAGATCCTTGAGAGGGAGACCCGTCTGGAGTTGAGCGGTAAGTGGCCAAGCATTGCTGTGTGAGACAGGGCATGTTGCGGTGTGCTGGTTGTCTGATACTTGCCTTTATGTGTGACATAGGCCATGTATGCATGTATGTGTGCAGGGACATCATGGTAATGCATGTGCGACCAGTGATGTGTGAACCACATGGTTGTTGCATGTGTTTAAATGCGACATGGGGAGCCCTATGCAGATTTTACACATGAGGGCATGCCAGTCTCTGTTCCTGGACATGGGTGGGGGTGAGGGATGGGTGCTGATGCCAGGTACATATATGGTAGCCATGTCTGTGTGCTTGGCCTGCGTGTCTGTGACTTGTGAATGCCATGGATGCATGACACATGTGTGTGACAATGCACAGATTCACTGATGCAGCCTAGTTATCCTTGTATCCGCTGTGTTTGGGGTGTATGAGGCCAGATGGATGTGACTGAGGTGTAGTGTGTGCATGTGATAGGCATGACCCATGATGCATGTGAGTTCCATATCATTGTATGTTTCAAGAGTCCATTGGACATGTATGGAAATGTCCATGGTATGCACCATGCCTGTTACTGTGTGTGTTTTGCCTGGACTGACCCATGTGTTGTGGAGGGACATGATGGAAGTGTACTTTGACAGTGGTACTCATCTGCTATTGCTTCCTGTCTATGGGACCATTGAACAGTACCCTGATGCCTGTGTTCTATGTCTCCCTCTACGCAGGGGCTAGTGAAGAAGAGGGCGGAGACGGCGCTGTGGAGCAAGGCGGTGGGGATGCCCCCACGGCTGCAGCGGAAGGGGTGGGTGAGCCCCCACAGGGGCCTGCTACGGCGGAAGACGGTGAGGAGCCATCCAGGTTGGTGGTTTCCACAGAGGAGGAGGAGGCCGCCACTGAGGCACACATGGGGCCTGGTGGGGGCATCCCTGCTGGTGAAAGTGGTGCAGTCCAGGGGCAGGGGCAGGAGGCAGCACAGGTCACCGTGGAGGGGCCTGTGCATGTCGCTGTCCCTGACCCTGTGAGTGCACCACCATGCACAAGCAGGGATGCCCCGTCCCAGGCCCGTCCGCAGGTAGAGGGGATGTCCATGTCACCTGACACCCCTCCACCTGCGGACGAGGGGACCCGTGGCCGTATGGAGAAGGTCCTGATCGAGGTCACGATGCGCGCGGGTGCAATTCGTGATCACGTGCGTGCTTCCTGGGAGGAGCACGCACGTCATCACGAAGAGCACCGTGCCGATGTGGCCCAATTGGGATCTTCCATGTTCGTGGGGTTTCCTGCATGTGTCGGCCAATCTGGCGGCCCTCTCCTCCTCTGTGGAGGCTATACGCCGATCGTTCTCCTTGCCGTCTTCCGGCCCAGATGCCACCAGGGCCCCCTGTGGACCTGCCCTGACCAATGCAGCCAGCTCGGTGGGGATCCCATCCCTGCCACAGTCGGGAGTCGGAGGTCCAGCAGGGGTGGACACCACAGCAACTGTACCCCAGCAGATGGAGGATGTGCCGGCATCATCAGGCAGGGCACGTGCACGACGGCGTCGGTGGATTCCATCAGCCTGGATGCCGTCGTGCTGGCAGAGGCAGTTGCGTCGGAGGCAGCAGCAGAGTCAACATGGGAGGCATCATGGCTCGGGGCCGTCAACATCGGAGGGGCAGGCATCGGCCGGAGGGCAGGAGGACCCAGGACAGGAAGTGTCTTCCGTGTGGCTGCGGTTGGGCCAGCAGATAAGTGCGGAGCGGCGGCGGGCGGAAGAGGCACGGCTCACGATGGTCAGGGCAGAAAACTCCATGCGGAGGGCCCTGAGGCGTGCCGAGTGCCTCGAGGCAATCCGCAGGGGGTTGGAGGAGCAGATGGCGTCTTCCCTGCGGACCCTCGGGGCCATGGAACAGGACCGCCTCCGGGACATAGACGAGGAGATTGATGATGCCCTGGCCCGGAACACCACGGAGTGAGCCGCTGGAATTTCCCGCCGCCTTTGTATATAATTCTTTAGTTTTAGGTTTCCTTTGTTTCTTCTTATGATTTGGAGTCGACGGACACTGCTCCACTTTTTGTATATAGTTGCATTTTAGTTAGGGTTTTTTGTAGGTTTCCTTTGTTCAGTGGGGGCCTGGTGGAGGCTGCCCCTGGTGGCTGGGGGGTGGGGGTGATAGGGGCCATGAGTGGGGCCTGGTGGAGGGTGCCCCTGGATGCTGGGGGGTGGGGGTGCAGGGGGACATGAGTGGGGGCCTGGTGGTGCTGCCCCTGCACTGCTGGGGGGTGGGGGTGCAGGGGGACATGAGTGGGGGCCTGGTGGAGGGTGCCCCTGCACTGCTGGGGGATGGGGGTGGTGGGAGACATGATTTGGGGCCTGGTGGTGCTGCCCCTGCACTGCTGGGGGGTGGGGGTGATAGGGGCCATGAGTGGGGGCCTGGTGGAGGGTGCCCCTGGATGCTGGGGGGTGGGGGTGGTGGGAGACATAAGTGGGGGCCTGGTGGAGGGTGCCCCTGCACTGCTGGGGGATGGGGGTGCAGGGCGACATGAGTGGGGGCCTGGTGGAGGCTGCCCCTGGTGGCTGGGGGTGGGGGTGGTGGGAGACATGAGTGGGGGCCTGGTGGAGGGTGCCCCTGCACTGCTGGGGGGTGGGGGTGCAGGGGGACATGAGTGGGGGCCTAGTGGAGGCTGCCCCTGGATGCTGGGGGTGGGGGTGGTGGGAGACATGAGTGGGGGCCTGGTGGAGGGTGCCCTGGATGCTGGGGGGTGGGGGTGGTGGGAGACATGAGTGGGGGCCTGGTGGAGGTAACCCCTGCACTGCTGGGGGGTGGGGGTGGTGGGAGACATGAGTTGGACATTAGTGGGGCCCTGGTGGTGCTGCCCCTGCACTGCTGGGGGGTGGGGGTGCAGGGGGACATGAGTGGGTGCCTGGTGGAGGGTGCCCCTGGATGCTGGGGGGTGGGGGTGGTGGAAGACATGAGTGGGGGCCTGGTGGAGGGTGCCCCTGGATGCTGGGGGGTGGGGGTGGTGGGAGACATGAGTGGGGGCCTGGTGGAGGCTGCCCCTGCACTGCTGGGGGTGGGGGTGGTGGGAGACATGAGTGGGGGCCTGGTGGAGGCTGCCCCTGGTGGCTGGGGGGTGGGGGTGGTGGGAGACATGAGTGGGGTCCTGGTGGAGGCTGCCCCTGCACTGCTGGGGGATGGGGTGCTGGGAGACATGAGTGGGGGCCTGGTGGAGGCTGCCCCTGGTGGCTGGGGGGTGGGGGTGGTGGGAGACATGAGTGGGGGCCTGGTGGAGGGTGTCCCTGCACTGCTGGGGGGTGGGGGTGGTGGGAGACATGAGTGGGGTCCTGGTGGAGGCTGCCCCTGCACTGCTGGGGGGTGGGGGTGCAGGGGGACATGAGTGGGTGCCTGGTGGAGGGTGCCCCTGGATGCTGGGGGGTGGGGGTGGTGGGAGACATGAGTGGGGGCCTGGTGGAGGGTGCCCCTGGATGCTGGGGGGTGGGGGTGCAGGGGGACATGAGTGGGGGCCTGGTGGAGGGTGCCCCTGCTCTACTGGGGGGTGGGGGTGGTGGGAGACATGAGTTGGACATGAGTGGGGGCCTGGTGGGGGCTGCCCATGGTGGCTGGGGGGTGGGGGGGTGGTAGAAATGGGTGGGAGCCTGATGGAGGGTGCCCCACACTGCTGGGGGGGTGGGGGTGGGTGGGAGACATGAGTGGGGGCCTGGCGGAGGCTGCCCATGGTGGGTGGGGGGTGGGGGTGGTGGGAGACGTGGGTGGGGGCCTGGTGGAGGGTGCCCCTGCACTGCTGGGGGGTGGGGGTGCAGGGGGACATGAGTGGGGGCCTGGTGGAGGGTGCCCCTGCACTGCTGGGGGGTGGGGGTGGTGGGAGACATGAGTTGGACATGAGTGGGGGCCTGGTGGTGCTGCCCCTGCACTGCTGGGGGGTGGGGGTGATAGGGGCCATGAGTGGGGGCCTGGTGGAGGGTGACCCTGGATGCTGGGGGGTGGGGGTGGTGGGAGACATGAGTGGGGGCCTGGTGGAGGGTGCCCCTGCACTGCTGGGGGGTGGGGGTGCAGGGGGACATGAGTGGGGGCCTGGTGGAGGCTGCCCCTGGTGGCTGGGGGGTGGGGGTGGTGGGAGACATGAGTGGGGGCCTGGTGGAGGGTGCCCCTGCACTGCTGGGCGGTGGGGGTGGTGGGAGACATGAGTTGGACATGAGTGGGTCCCTGGTGGTGCTGCCCCTGCACTGCTGGGGGGTGGGGGTGCAGGGGGACATGAGTGGGTGCCTGGTGGAGGGTGCCCCTGGATGCTGGGGGGTGGGGGTGGTGGGAGGCATGAGTGGGGGCCTGGTGGAGGGTGCCCCTGGATGCTGTGGGGTGGGGGTGCAGGGGGACATGTGTTGGGGCCTGGTGGAGGGTGCCCCTGCACTGCTGGAGGGTGGGGGTGGTGGGAGACATGAGTTGGACATGAGTGGGGGCCTGGTAGGGGCTGCCCATGGTGGCTGGGGGGTGGGGGTGGTGGTAGACATGGGTGGGAGCCTGATGGAGGGTGCCCCACACTGCTGGGGGGGTGGGGGTGGTGGGAGACATGGGTGGGGGCCTGGTGGAGGGTGCCCCTGCACTGCTGGGGGGTGGGGGTGATAGGGGCCATGAGTGGGGGCCTGGTGGAGGGTGCCCCTGGATGCTGGGGGGTGGGGGTGGTGGGAGACATGAGTGGGGGCCTGGTGGAGGCTGCCCCTGGTGGCTGGGGGGTGGGGTGGTGGGAGACATGAGTGGGGGCCTGGTGGAGGCTGCCCCTGGATGCTGGGGGGTGGGGGTGGTGGGAGACATGAGTGGGGGCCTGGTGGAGGGTGCCCCTGCACTGCTGGGGGGTGGGGGTGGTGGGAGACATGAGTGGGGGCCTGGTGGAGGCTGCCCCTGGTGGCTGGGGGGTGGGGGTTGTGGGAGACATGAGTGGGGGCCTGGGGGCCTGGTGGAGGGTGCCCCTGCACTGCTGGGGGGTGGGGGTGCAGGGGGACATGAGTGGGGGCCTGGTGGAGGGTGCCCCTGCACTGCTGGGGCGTGGGGGTGGTGGGAGACATGAGTTGGACATGAGTGGGGCCTGGTGGAGGGTGCCCCTGGATGCTGGGGGGTGGGGGTGCAGGGGGACATGGATGGGGGCCTGGTGGAGGGTGCCCCTGGGTGCTGGGGGGTGGGGGTGCTGGGTGACATGAGCAGGTGTGCAGGGTAGTCCCCTGTGGTGTCGGCTGCCTGCAGGGGCCGTGGAGGGTGTACAGGGAATACCTGGGAGCACACAGCCAAATCGCGTGTGGTACTTCCCGCGCACCCCTGAAATCCACATACCCTGCCAAATCGCGTGTGAGACTTCCCGCACACCCCTGAGATCCACGTACCCAGACAAATCGCGTGTGGAAATTCCCGCGCACGTACCCGGCCAAATCACGTGTGGAACTTCCCGCGCACCCCTGAAATCCACGTACCCTGCCAAACCGCGTGTGAGACTTCCCGCGCACCCCTGAGATCCACGTACCCAGACAAATCGCGTGTGGAAATTCCCGTGCACGTACCCGGCCAAATCGCGTGTGGAACTTCCCGCGCACCCCTGAAATCCACGTACCCTGCCAAATCGCGTGTGAGACTTCCCGCGCACCCCTGAGATCCACGTACCCAGACAAATCGCGTGTGGAAATTCCCGCGCACGTACCCGGCCAAATCGCGTGTGGAACTTCCCGCGCACCCCTGAAATCCACGTACCCTGCCAAATCGCGTGTGTGACTTCCCGCGCACCCCTGAGATCCACGAACCAGACAAATCGCGTGTGGAAATTCCCGCGCACGTACCCGGCCAAATCGCGTGTGGAACTTCCCGCGCACCCCTGAAATCCACGTACCCTGCCAAATCGCGTGTGAGACTTCCCGCGCACCCCGGAATACACGCACACGTTATTTTTCAGTCAGCGGGTGTCCGTGTTTGTGGGTACCCCTTTGCACGTCATTTGTCCTGGAGGGCCACAGTATAGGACATTCATCATGGCTGTATATAGGTGCCATTTGTTGGCGCACCCTTTGGCGCACATTTATTACAGGCGCAGAGACGCTACCGCCTGCTTTCTTGTGGCGGTCGTGTTTGTGCCTGTGCGCTGGTTTGACCGTGCGCTTTTTTGCCCTATTCGATTCCATGAATACGGGTTGTAGGCGAGCGTGTGGGCGTTCCGCGCACTTGCACCCTGTACTTCCCCCGTGACGCCCACATTTTGGCAAGTTGTTCCCCATTCCGAGTGTTACACCCTGTGTTCCGCCTACTTTTGTTGTGTGCGCTGCGCTATGTGCGATTTTCGCTGTGGCCTGTGCGATTTTCGCTGTGACCTGGCGCACGCCGTTAGATGGCCTGTGCACCAACGTGCGCCGCGCACTTTTTTAGTGCACATCCGATGGTTTTCTCGCGCACGGCCTTCCATGAATCGATGTGCGCTGCTTTTCGTGCGATTTTCACACTTGCACTGCGATTTTCGCTATTCCACTGCGAATCGCACGTTTTTGGCCACTTGCGTCGCGCTAATTATTCCATGAATCGGCCTGTTAGAGTACTGCCAGTGAAGTGGACGGCAGATGCCCTCTGTGCCAGGTTTGCATATAGCTGCAGGTTAGTTGATGGTGGTACACACTGATGCAGTACAGCCGGCTGTGGTGGGTGGAGAAGACCGTTGGGCTTGTGGTTATTGGAAAGAAGGCCATTAAGGAATCAGGAGCTGCGACTTTGTTGCGCTGCAGAGAGGTT
Source organism: Ambystoma mexicanum (assembly GCF_040938575.1). Taxonomy (NCBI): domain Eukaryota; kingdom Metazoa; phylum Chordata; class Amphibia; order Caudata; family Ambystomatidae; genus Ambystoma; species Ambystoma mexicanum. The sequence continues at coordinate 981,679,053 of NC_090924.1, forward strand.
GCAAGACAAACCAATGGGTGATTATCCCAGGGTGACAGCGTTATGTTCCAGTGAATGGTCAAAGGAATTCCATTGCCCAGAACGAGATGATCACCTGTGCCGAGGGAAAGGGCGCAGTGATGTGTGCGGCAGCCGGAGCACAAAGGCTTAAAGAGCAGTAACAAGATGGAGGAAGAGAAATGTCTAAGGCCCTCATTACGACCCTGGCGGAGGTCCATGGTGCAATTTGCACCATGGACCATGGCGCAGAGCTGCCAACTCCGCCATGGGGGTTGGCGGACTTACCACCCCATTCCGACCTTGGCGGGGCGGTAAGTCCCCAATCCCCATTTACCCTTCCCCATTCCCATTTTTGCCCCATAGGGTATAATGGGAGTGGGGAAGGCGTTAATTACGCCACCGTAGATTACGGTGGCGTAATTAACAAGAGGTCCCGTAGCGCCATGGATTTTTCCGCCCGGAAAATCCGGGCGTAAAAATCACCATGGCGCTACGGAAAGTCGTAATCTGGCGGAGAGGTACGCCATGCATTACGCTGGCGTAAACCCCTCTCCGCCAGGGTCGTAATGAGGGCCTAAGTGAGGAAACTGACCTTTCAGAGGAAAAATCATCAATGGGACATGGTTCCCTATGGTACTGTGCAGCGGGGAAGTGATTATGCAGTGACTGCTGGGAAAAAATCATCACTGTTCGGAGAAGGAAGAGATGTTTGCAGCAGAGCTGGGGTTCTGTTTAGTGTGCAGTGAAGTTTTAAAAGCTCCGGGAAATTATGATGTGTTTGTGTTACAGGAACTGGACCCAGACTTGTTGAACATTTTTAAGGAGATTTCATTAAAACATGTAAGTGAAGATTAGAGTTGTGATGTGCATGTTGCTAATGTTAGTTATTCTGCTGCAGTAACTAAGTAAGTTAAGGTGCCTTAATGTTCACTTGTTATTTATAGCGGGGTATAAGTGATACAAGGCTATTTGTCTGCAACGATTATATGAGAAGTGGAATGTGCGTGTTTATGTGGGAGATTTAACAGTCTATTTGGGGATAGGTATATCCTGTCTTGTATTGAAAGTGATCAAATGTGATTGAATGTGACATGCGAGGTGATGTGAGGTGCTAAGCACATGGGTAGTTGGTATCCAGGGTGTGTATTATGTGATTAGTGAGTTGTGTTTGCAAGTCTGCTATTGCTGCGAGGGATTCTTGAGGTAAATTAACACATCCCTAGCATTATAGAATTTGGTTTATTCCTTTTTCTTTATTGTGTAGTTATGGGAGCTTACCAGATGAGCAGGCTATCAATCAGATTTGTGATTTTATTGATATCTTCGCACAGTGAGTTTGAACTGTTAGTCCTGCCATGGGGGCATTGTATGTATACATTTGTGAATCATATTAGGCCAGTGTCCCTGCCAAGAGGGCATTGTATGTTTTAATATTTAATATGTGAATCTTATGGGTTCACATTAGGCCAAGAGGGCCTGCCAAGGGGGCACTGTGTGTTTTTAATTTGTGAATCTCATGGGTTCACATTAGGCCTGCCAAGGGGACATTGTGCGCACTCATTTGGTGACTCTTGTGAGTTCACATTAGGCCAAGAGGGCCTGCCATGGGGGCATTGTGTGTGTCTATTAGGTGACCTTCGTGAGTTCATATTTGGCCAAGGGGTCCTGCTGATAAACCTAGTAATTCAAACTGAGTCCTGGGGTATTGACATTGCCAGTGATGATCAATGTACATCTTGTAAGTACTGCAGGGATTTGGGAGGTGTACAACAGTACATTTCCCAGACTCCAGATACTTGGTTGGTTCTGGGGGTCTGTGATCTTGCCAGTGGTGTTGTAGAGGTAAAATATACGTGTATTCTAACTGGGGTGTCATGAGGTATGATGTTGGAGTGAGGTGTTATGCTCTGATAATTGACTGTTTAGAGCAATCATAAAGGAATTCATGTGTTTTCTATTTTCCTTTAAGTTGTTTTTGGTTAGTTGTGTTTTTTTCATGTTCAAGGAAGGGAGTCTGGTGTAATGAGTTTTGCTAATTGTTCATATGTTTAGTGGGGGATGAGCATGTGTGGCTGCACAATCTTTGCAATGTGCAACTCCACCTATCTATGAGTTAAAGTTGTTAACTGTTTCTGTGTATGATTGATGATATATGAGTATGGTAATGATGCATGAACATAGTACCCGTTCGAATAATGCACGAGCATTGTTCCAGTCCTAATAATGCACGAGCAAGGTTCTATCATTATCTAGTGTCTACCGTCATCACATTATTATGGATGTTTACTGTGATTTCAATGGGATATGCAACTTCCTATCAGTGTGTTATAGAGTGGTTTAATTATTTTTGTACAGTGACTATGCACTAGCTTGTTACATTTGTGCATGAAGTTTAAGCATATCTAGGTGTGGCGGTGATGCATTAGTCCAGTAGATTTATGCACTAGCCGTGTTCTCTTTAGATTCTCAGTACAGTCATAATGCTCTAGTACTTAGTATTATTTGGTACCATTTGTCAATTGTATCTGCTATTGCATTATTAAGGGGGATGGTGTGTATTAGGCAGCAGTCCACAGGGGTGACACAGCACTATGTTATTTACAGAATCTGAGTAAGGACTGAGGGTAGAGGGTTCCATGAGTAGCGGTTACTCAGCAAGAGAGAACTAACTAGCCTCCGTGGTGGCATTGGTAGTTTAGGGGAACAACTACTTGAGACGGGTACAACTGTATCAAGCATTGACACCTAAGCTCACTTAAATAAAGGTGACTTACCATCTCATACTTGTGTTATCTTGACTTCGAGATTTCCTGTCTCAGGGAGTCCACTCGAGTCCCGGGGACCCTGCAACACAGGCTGCCTCTTAGAGACAGTGGACTGTTCGTGGAAGGGTCTTCTTTCTTAAGTTCGTTTTGGTCATTGGTTATAAACTATAAAAGTGGAGAGCTGGTAAGTGGGTCAGATTGTTGTGGGATTGGCCTTGTAGAGTATGTAGCTCTGTTCATTGTATTGCAATACAATACATATTTCCCCCACCCCCCCACTCAAAAACCCAAACTTCCCAACCTCCCTGTTAAAAAAACACTGCGAATTATAAAAACATCATCAAGGAGCACCTTATGCAATGTCTAGACACATTTGAAACACTGGGAAATAATGAAGACACATGCGAGGCCACCCTATCCAACTTACTTAGCCACCTACAGGCCCTAGTGGACCTAGAAGCTCCACTTCTAACCAAAACCTCTAGGCCCAAGGACAAAAAATATGACTGGTTCACAGAGGAACTCCTCGAACAGAAAAAACTCAAAAGAAAAAAGGAAAATGAGTGGAAAAAAGAACCCACATCGGACAAGAAAACACTTTGGAAAATCAGTGAGAAAACCTATAAAGAAATGATAATTGAGGCAAAAAAGAACTACTATGACAAACAGATCTCAGTGGCAGCCAACTCCACAAGCAAACTCTTCAATATATTGAAATCTATTGATAAACCAAAAGGCATCACCCCCACATTCTCACCCACCCAAGAGGAATGTGATGCAACTCAGATAGCATTTTTTAACAAAATTGATAAGGCCAGGAATATTATAGCCAAATCCCAAGTGGCTACCAAGTCACCCACTCAAGACTTACCAAAGGAACTTACTCACCAGATGACCCAATTTAGGTTCAAGCCCATTACTGCCAACGACATGATAAAAGCCCTGGCATCCATGAAACCCACACTTGCGCCGAAAACATACTCCTGGCCAGCATCATCTTAGACCAGCCTGACATCTTTGCACCAGCCTCAACCAAAGTGATAAACTCATCTTTCGATCAAATTGTGCCTAAAAGTATAAAAAGGGTAACAGTCACCCCCCTTGTTAAAAAACCGAATCTAGACCAAAGGGACCCAAACAACCTAAGGCCCATAACCAATTGCAACTTTATACTTAAAATAATGGACAAGATTGCCACCACACAGCTCCAAGAACACGTAGAAAGCTCAGACATCCTCCACCACCAACAGTCTGGCTTTCGATCAGCGCATAGCACAGAAACAGCTATGCTGGATCTACACGCCAAGATGCTCAACATCATTGATCAGGGGAAAGCTGGCTTGCTCGTACTCTTGGACCTGAGCGCTGCTTTCGACCTATTAGATCATAACCTACTCAAGACAGCGCTAAAAAAAACAGGAAACTGCTCAGATGAAGCAACAAGCTGGATCATGTCTTTCCTACAAAACCGAACATCTAGAGTTCATTGGGGAAATCTATTCTCAATAGAAAAAGAAATCACCTGTGGAGTCCCACAAGGTGCCAGCATGTCCCCACTCCTGTTTAACCTCTATCTTAGGTTTCTATGCATAGTCCTCGACAACATCAACACTTTCTTTTTTTAATTTATTTTTATTGATGTATTGTTAGTTTACATAAAACCTTATACAACATTTCACACACAGGAAATATACACTTCATTTTATAAAACAAATATACAAATATATAAAAATGAAGAAAATGCTAAAATTCCATACAATCAAAAAAAAAGATTTCATCAAAGTCACAAACATTATCATAAAATCTTTAAAATATCTCTCCCAGCCTTCATTTTATTTTGCTTTTTGTTTTCATTGCCGTTATTCTACTGTAACGACATTACACATTCAATTCTTTATTTTTTACCTCCAATTTTTCCGTTATATTTTGGAGCAGTATATTCAATGCAAGAATTAAGGAAATATTTACACCCCACATACAGCGATCCAGAACAAATTGATAGATATTTCAAAATCCCCATTGAATCTGTCTTTGAGGTAGAGAGCTCGTTTAGACCCAAAATGGGTACATGTTAAGACAAGGTGCTTAAGGGTTTCTAACATGTCAGTCTCTCCACAGAAACGACATGTAAGACTAAGTTGGTTAGAATTAAGCACCTTTTCTTTATGTATCCAGTGATGTATTCTTTCTAAAGTTGGCATCTGATTGAGTCTAAACCGCATAAATATTGCTCTCGCCCTATGGCAAGGGAATCTTTATAAATAAAGGGGAATACATTCCCTTGCATGCCCAAAGTTAGCATATTCCTTATAAGTTGCATAGGACTCTACGCCATTTAGTGTATCCACCCAATCTGCCCTAAATAAAAGTCTCTTGACTAGTCCCGGTCGTAGGACCAGGTCATCTAAGCAAAAACCTAGAGTATCTAACAGAGAATTCATTCTATCACTGAATCCCCTGATAGATTTCACTGACCCGGATTCAGCGACCTGATCTAACAACTCATATAGGGTATTAATGGGTGGATCATTCATTTTTCTAAATAAGGATAATTGTCTCCACAAATATATAGCTTTGAGTGTGATATGACATAGCTCATGTCAAATAATGGCATTAGGGATTGCCATAGATAGGCCCATTACTTCTTTCCACATTTTCCCCTGAACCACATTCAAATATGAGCTCATGTCATGGGTACAGATGTCCAGACCATACAAAAGAACCGGCTCACATTTCGCAAGATAGAAACGTCTTATTGGTAAGAGCGAAAATGTACATACCTTAATACTCAGAAATTTCATTTGAGTCTTTAATTTAGCCACTTTTTCTACAAGACTCAATTTCCACATCTTTAAGCTAGATTAATTGGAAAACTTATAACCTAGGTATGTTATAGCCTAGACCTGTTCCACTTGATCATCTCCCATCTTCCAGATATATGATTTGACAATTCTCTTCCTAGAAACTACAATCGTTCAGGATTTTGATGCATTAGGGGAAAGATTGTTCATCATTGTGTATTGATAGAAAATATTCATCTTTCTACGAAGGCCACGTGGGGTACGGTCAAAAAGAATAAAATTATCTGCAAAGGCCATCCACTCGATAACCAAACTCCCCAACCTTACCGGAGCAATGGAAGGACCCTGCCACATGTCCTCTACATCGCTAACGTACAGGTTGAAGAGCGTGGGTGCAAGTGAGCAGCCCTGCTTGACCCCAACCTTAGTATCAATGGCATCGGAAAGAGAACCTTCTTGGGTTAAGCGCAACCCTGATCAAGGTATTCCTATGTAACAGAGCCAAGAGTTGGACAATTTTTTGTGGAAAATTCATAGCTAGCATTTTAGTCCACAATCTTGCTCTGATAACCCTGTCGAAAGCATTAGAAAGGTCCAAAGATGCCATAAAAACTTCACCCATATTGGATTGATGGACTGAATCTCTTAAATGGGCCAAAATATTCCCATTCAGGTCTGTTCCTAAGCCTTCTCTAAAGCCAACCTGAAATTTGCTAAAGCAAGCATTCCTTCTAATCACTTTATTAAGGTCTCTTAAAAGTAGAATTCCAAATACCTTACTAGCTGCATCTAAAAGCGCTATTGGTCTATAATTCTGGGGGTTGAGAACGTCCCCTTTTTTGAATATAGGAACAATAATACTTTGGGCCCAGGATTTAGGGATGATATGATATTTAAAAATATCATCAAATATGGGTTTGAGCAACTCTGCCCACATTTCAGGGGCCGCCTTTATGACAAAAGGAGGAATACCATCAGGGCCCGGCGCTCTAGGTGGTTTGAGTTTATTAATAACCCACATAATATCCTCAATATCCCACAGACAATCACCCACCACTGGTGGACCTAAGTCCAAATCCTGCTCCCTAGAGAAGGCAGAAGGCAAGGCAAACGTTTTCTTATAGAAGGAGCACCACACCTCCGCTTGGATGGGGCAATCAAGTCTGTCTTTTACAGGCGTAAGTATAGTATTAATAGTTGCCCAAAATTTTACATCTCTTCCTTTGTAGAGGTTATGCATCATCAATTGGTGCGCTTCAAGATATTGCTCCATTCTCAAGGACTTAATTAAATGTTTGTGTTTTAGAATCATTTTTGTCTTTCTAAGCTGTAGTTCAGAAAAGGAAATGGGTAATTTCTTCAAGGCTTTAATTTCCCTATATTTAATACGCTTAGAACTTTGGATTCTGGAGTCACCGCCCTCCCCCTTGGTTTCAGCATCTCCCTATCACTAGTCCTACTAATTTTATAAACACATGACAGTATCATGTTATAGTAGGATCCCCCCAAATCATTGTCCTCTCCCCTACTAATTTGATTCAACACTGGGGACACGTTCTCCAAAACCAAAGTATTAAATTCCATAATCATTTTCTTATTCCATGCAATCCTTCTCCCATTATTTTCAACCTTTAGGCCCAAAAACATAGGATTAATATAGTTACCAGCATTGGGAACTGAAAGAGAAAAACATAAGGGAAGTGGTCACCCAACCCTACCTCCATAAGTGTCAGTTTTCCACAGGCTTGCTTCCAAGTATTCGATACATAGAAAAAGTCAATTCTGGAGCTATTACTTCCTCTTTTCCAGGTATATTTAGGTAGATTCCAATATAAAGCATGATCTAAAAGACCCAAGTCCCAATGATCAAGGTAATTATCCCACCATATACCTCTTTTAAGATTGGGGTGAAGAAATCTAGGAATCACCCCTCTTTCGTTTAGCATAGAGCCCTCAGCACAGGCGTAGTTAAAGTCACCTCCTAAAATAATACGATTTCCCAACCCCTTCTCAAACCAACCTCCCAGAATTACATCAAGAGAGTCTTCCACTACTTCAATGGTCACCTTTAGTGGGTTCCAGTATAGATTCTACAGGAGGATCGGCTCTACATTATTCTCTGATGAAAGAGCAATGCCCAAAAGCCAATCACTCCTAAAAATCACATCACCATGTCATGATCGATGACTATAATCAAGCCACGTCTAGGCCTGCCCGCCAGCCCCCTTGATGCTAATGAAGAAAAAGTGTAGAAACCTTCTATATACATTTCAGACAACATCATAGTTTCCTGGAAAAAGTAAATACGGGGGCAAGTGTAGTTTTCCCTTTTGTTCAAAAACATATTCAAGTGTAATCCCCCACAAGAATTCCAGGAAATCACATCAATATTAGAGCTGTTAGGAGCACCCATTACCCTGCCTAAGTGTCTCCAAAGTTTTAAGTGCTGGTTAGAAACCATGACCAATCCTGACCACTATTAAGGAGGCTGGAAATTAAAGCCAACCCCGGACCGGAATTTTCTACTTTATTCTTACCCAATTGTGTGGTTTGTTGTGTTTCAGTATTATTCGGTTTCTTGTATAGAAGGAAATTATCGGCCTCTTTGTCATCTGCTAATGTAGATAGATCATAGCCCAAAGAGTTAAGGTTTTTTTCTTGAGCACGCACCATATCTGCTATCATCACTGAATGAAAACAGCTTACCATTCTATGGTTATTGTGATTAGGTAGAGAAATAGCGTCTATACCATCTGTTGTTATTGCCCGTAATAAGGGAATCTTTTTGAACAGATTTAAGAGATGTGTTCTGTTTAAACTAGCCTTAGAGTCTGTTTTATTATTGTTAATCCAACCCAAAATGTTCCCTGTATAGATCTTTGAAAGGGGCTGGGCCAGAGTAGATTGCTTCTTGATGTTATCAGCATAAGATTTACTCGATGCGTTTCCTTGAGAATCCTGGATTTTAAAAGATTGTGTATCATGGGGGTTTTCCCCCATATTATTAAGGGTTAAACTACTCCCACTCTCAACCATAGCAATTGGCCCATTAAGGGAGGGGAAGCTAGAACATACTACCAGTGTTATTACTTGAGCAATAGGAGGGAACTTAGTTTGTTGTGTGCCTATAGATGTTCTAGCATGTTTGGTACTGGTTATTTTACCAAAAGCTGTCATCTTTGTTTGTTTGGTTTGTGGGCGCTCTTGCCCAATTTTCAATGAATTACTCTCATCCATGTTAGGGTCGGTATTTATTTCTCCTCTGGCTAAAGAGCCTTTATTTATGGGCTCGCCCTGGACCTGACTCTCTTCCCTGTTACGGCCCTTGTTACCCCACTATCCTCCCGCTCTTCCTGAACCGGAATGCTTCTGATTGCTTTGAGATTCGAATTTCTACCTTTAATTTTAGTGTTAGGCATATTTTTGGTTTTTTTAAGCATCCTAACCTGCTTTTTTGCCTTTTTACGTCTACACACTGGGTATTGGGTCACCTCATTTATATCATAGTCAGAACTATTAACAGGGCCTGTTTCATCGGTATTCGTCATGGTTTCTAAAGCTTGGTCTACTAATTTTTTTCTCTCTATGTTTTGTCTTTTGTTTACATTTTTGCCCCTTTTTAGGTGGAGTATGTTGTCCTCACTACTAATATTCAAGCATTCCCCCTCCATTGCTATTTCTCTCCCATGCTCCTGAGCACTAAGATTTCCCAAATCCTGTTCTTGAGTAAGCCCTTTTGTTGCCTTAGTAATAACATCCAAAAGGTCTGAAGGACTATCTAGACAACTCAGTTCCTTTCCATAGTTTCTATTACTGGATTTATTACCTCCTTGGCCAGGGAAATCTAGATCCCCTATCCCTTTATTTGAAGAGGTAGGGTGATCCCCTGTAAGCATAACTCCCAACAAAGTGGTGATCTTAGCATCCATGGTTGTTAACCTAGTATCTTGTTCCTTTCTATATTTATCAAATAGACTCTGTGCTTTAATATTCTGTTCATAATTGGTTTTACCATCCGCTATGCCCTCCAGAAATGCCAGACGAGTCACAAGTTGGTTAAAAGCAGCTTGTTGCCCTACCATGGAGCCACAAAGAATCTTTTTTGACTCACTCATGGTTTTCAAAGCCAAGTTCAAGCTAATATGTAAGTAAGATAGGAGTGGTAGGAGATAATCTCCTCTATCCTCCCTACCTAAATCAGGTATTTCCTGTTTATCCTTAGCTACAGCGCGATTTTCCGGTATAATTTGATGGGGATCGGTTGCTCTATCCACTGTTTTAGGTCGAAAGTACCCTTCCTTATCTGTTTGAGTATAGGCTATCTTCCTTTGTGTGAGTGTTTTGGGTATCTCTGAAACCGGTCTGATAGGGGGTTGTTGCCTACCCTCTTGTTGTTTTCCCATCGTGAAAGTATTTCTAAATTGTGAGAGTGCACCACACGGCGCACCCTCTGATAAGCTCCTCGCCCCCTTATCTTTATATGAGGCTCTACCTACTGGTATCTCTAAATCAATAATTTCTTTTAGCAAACCACCCGTAGCATCTGCCATAAGAAAAAAAGAGTCATCCAAATCACTCTCCCCAATAGGTTGATTAAGATTATGCTTGGAACGAATAGGGGTCCCTTTAAATTGTTCTCCCCAACCAGCAAGCTTAGTGTTCCCCAACTGGGTAGAATCAAATGTACACTGCGTCTTATCCTGATTATCCTTTCCAAAAATAAATATTGCTGGCGAGATATGAGTGTACTGCTTAGTTCCAAACGGGTATTTTCCCTTATTATTTCCCATCATATTCAATGTTAATAAATCTGAGCCTTGAATTTCCCTAGCTTGCATTCTTCCATTTATAATCATCTTCTGTAGAGGAGTGGATGCATGATAACGGACAACCCTTTTAGTACCAATTAAGCTTTGTTGAAGACATTCTTTGTCTGTAAGTTCCTGCCTATAATCCAACATGTCCCTATGAGCCACAGAAGCCTCTATATCTCATATATCCAAATTTCCCTCAGTGGGAGCTTCAACCTCCAAGGTTGCGGGATCAGTAGTAGGATATCCCTTCATGCTCCCTTCAGATCTATAGTTAAAAATGTCATTATTGTTTTCAACAGATACATTTGAGGCAGCCATATTTTCCATATGATCTATATTAATGGGCGCCTCACAATGTATCGAAGAGCCCAATTGGACTTCTACTATCTTAGTCTCTTGACTCTCGACAGTTTCAAACCCGCTTCTAAGTGCAGGCATAATAAAGTGATTTGATTGTATAGGAACACTCCCTTTGGATAGAACAGAAAAAAAAGAGGAGAATACGACTCGCAACCTCTTAAAAGTAAGAAGGGGGAAAAAGGGAAAGAAAAAAACAATTATATATAAAATGGATGGGAAAAGAAAGCAATTAAAATTTGTATGATATTCAAAAATTTTCTAAAAGCAATCTAGCATCAAATTAAAAAAATAATTCTGTATAATATATTTGCACTGCCTTGGGAACGCCCGATGGCTTGAGGAGCAGCCTTAGTCCGTCTCTCCTCCCCAATGTCCAACTAAGAGCAACACAAATCCAAACGTATTACCTCCTTAATAGCCAAGTCACAGCAATATTTCCTGATATCAGGGCCACCCAGAGCCAAACACCAGCAAAACAGTTCTGATAAAAATAGAATGCACCGCCCTTTACTCCGCAGTCGGGCGTAACGCTGCAAGGGTGGTTGGGGCTGCTTTTTCAAGTTGGATAAAGTGTCGTGACTGCTCACGCGACCACCAATGGGCTCCGCCTACTCCAGGAAGCGAGCACAGATCGGCAAGAGTCCCACAAGACTCACAGTGCCGATTAGAAATGCTGCAGGAAACAAACGTTTTTTGTCTAATAGCAAACTTCCTCAATGCGACAAAGTACGCCACTCGGGCGGTTGGGGCTGCTTTTTCAAGTTGGATAAAGTCATGTGACTGCTCACGTGACCGCCGATGGGCTACGCCTCCTCCAGGAAGCGAGCACGGATCGGCAAGAGTCCCACAAGACTCGCAGTGCTCATTAGAAATGCTGCAGGAAACAAACGTTCTTTGTCTAATAGCAAACTTCCTGAATGCGACAAAGTACACCGCTCGGGCGGTTGGGGCTGCTTTTTCAAGTTGGATAAAGTCACGTGACTACTCACGTGACCGCCGATGGGCTCCGCCTCCTCCAGGAAGCGAGCACGGATCGGCAAGTGTCCCACAAGACTCGCAGTGCCGATTAGAAATTCTGCAGGAAACAAACGTTCTTTGTCTAATAGCAAACTTCCTCAATGCGACGTTCTTTACCAATTACGCTGATGACACTCAGTTGGTAATTGAACTAAGTGGAGACCATCATAAGGACAACAAAAAGCTAAGCCTAGTTTACAACGCGGTAGAGCAATGGATGGACCAAAATTGGATGTGCCTAAATGGCAACAAAACAGAGTTTATGGTCTTTGGCGCCAATCTTGTCAGATCTAAGCTCCATCCTGCATACAACACCTTCACCATCAAAAACACCCATATTAAGGTCCTAAACAAGGTTAAAACCTTGGGGATGATGCTAGAAGCATCCCTGTGATCAGATGCCCAAACCCTTTACGTTAAAAAAACGTGCACATACCACCTGCGCCTACTAAAAGCCATAAGACCCTACTTATCTGAGGAAAATAGCGCCACAGTCGCAAGAGCTACCATTTTATCTCGCCTAGACTATGGCAATGCCCTAATTCTAGGAGCTAATAAAAACTGCTGCCACAGCTACCAAGTTCTGCAAAACAATGCAGTGAGAATCATTAAGCAAAAAACCAGGAATCAGCACATCAGCGAAGCCAGGAAGGAACTTCACTGGCTGAAAATTGAAGGGAGAGTCCAATTTAAATCCCTCACGCTCATGCATAGATGTATTTTTGGCAAAGCCCCTGCATACCTGAAAACTAAAATCATTCCATACAAACCTACGAGAGAGCTAAGATCAGCCGAACAAGGTCTGATAGTGGTAGCTCTCTTCAGACTTAAAAACGGGGCAGGTAAATCCTTGCCTATAACAGCAGCAGGCCTTTGGAACAACCTCCCTGGCCAGTTAAGGTTGTAAGCCAATTACCAATGCTTTCGCAAACAACTGAAAACCCACATCTTCAAGTAATACATATACTACAACCTGCCCACCTACCTATGCAGCCCTAATATCTCGTGTTACGTGTTTTATTGTCTTACTTTTTGTCTTTGTGTTCTTGTCTCTGCGCCCCGAAGCTCGAGAGCTACCGGTGCAATACAAATAAATAAGTAAATAAATAAATAAATACAACTGTCTCTCTCTTTGGCCACTGAGGCTGAAATCGCTTAAGTGATATGATATGATATTTTATTTGTATCGCGCTCATACACACGAGTTTCAGAGCCCAACGATGCAAGGGAGTGGAACAAGTGAGGACAAAACAACGGTTTTACTTGGCCCAGTGACATGGAGAGGGGAGAATGGAGGGGGAAAGTGCAAGGGAGGGGGAGAGGTGGAAAGTGCTGAGAAAGGGGTAAAATCAACAACAACTGGTAGTGCAGCCAGCAGGATGGCAAGTGCAAGGTTTAAAGCGCAGCCAAGGGGTGTCTGATAAGTGTAGGTAAGGGGACTGTAGGGTTACAGATACAGACCCAAGTGCAAGAGTTGACAGGAGGCAGTGTGGGTGTGTGGCTGGGTGGGCAGGGAACTGGGCCCAAAATCAGAGGGTAGCCAGGTGCACGGAGCTGAAGCAGACAGATCAGCAGGTGAGAGGAAGAGCGAAGGCAGAGGTAAAGAGGAAAGTCTTGAGGTGCTTTCGGAACCGGAGATGGCTCTCTTCAAGTTTCACAGTGGTAGGGAGGCTGTTCCAGAGGGAGGCCCCAGTCGAGGAAAGAGATCTACCCCCAACTCGTTGCTTGGAGAAGCGACTGACCCTGAGGGAGTTGGCGGTGGAGGAGCGAAGAGCTCAAGTGGGAAGGTATTTACAGAGGGAGAGTTGAATGTATTTGGGACCCAGGCCCCAGAAAGCCATGTGGACAATGCAGAGGGTCTTGAATGTAACCCTTGCAGCCCCTGGGAGCCATTGAAGAGATTTCAGGGCTGGAGAGATGTGATCCCTGGGCTTGAGGAGGTGCAGTTGATAGTTTGACTTTTTACAGATGTCAGAGATGTGAGGAGAAAAGGAGAGTGTGGAGTCGAAAATGACACTGAGGTTCTTAGCCTCAAAGGTGGGAGCAGGAAGAGGGCCATGTGAGACCAGCCAGAGATTGACAGGAAAGGAGGGTGCAGGTGTGCCGATGAGGAGAATCTCCAGGCAGAGATCATTGGCAGCACACCAGACCAGGATGGCAGACAGACAGTCAGAGATGAGGGAGGGAGAATAGGTGGCAGAGGGAAGCCTGAAAGTGAGCAGAGTGTCTTCTGAATAGCACTGAAAGTTGGAGCAAAGTGATACCCAGGTTATCACAGAGACTGTTGAGCTCTGTTTCTCTGAATCAGTTCCACTGCTATATTACATCTCTGTTAGCATGCACTAAACATATGTCTATAAAATATGCTTTTCACTGTCTTCAAATATGCAAAGAGAATATTCTACTCTGATGGGTAGCTTCCCATCATGTATGCAGTGTCATCAGTGATATAAGTGATGACACAAATTATGTCATTGGTGATGCCATCATGAGCTGCACAATGGGGTGCTCAGAGTGAAGATGGTGTAGCCTACAACACTTGCTGAAGTTCCAGGGTTTTAGTGTTTGAAACCATCACACTTCAACTAAAGTTTTTTCGCTGACTTTGAAGTGTTTTGTTGCATTGACCTTTTTCAACTTAACATTCTCTTAAGAGTTTTTACTGAATTAAAAGGTGTTTGGTATGCCACATCTCATATCACCCTTAGTACTAACAATGTTTTCATTTCATGTCATCACAGATGTTAAATTCAATGTTGTTAGTATGTTTTCAATGTACGCACTATGGGACTTTTTACCATTACTGGTCCATGGCCGAGTCAGTGCTACTTAACAATAATGAGAATGGGAGCAATCATTGGTGCTTAAGCATACATTTTGAAAAGAGCTTTGTGTGACACCTCCTTTGTTATTAATTTACTGAGAAATGACAGTGAATTTATCACTAAATTATAGTAAAATGAACATGTAAATGGCTTGCATTCTTTTTGAAAAAAAATGTACCTTTTCATTTCTGAAAAGTCTTAGTTGCTGCAATGCACCATGGGAAATATATAAAAGATGTATGTGCCGGGCAGCATCCTGTTCTCCACAAAATGTTAAAAACAACTACTGGATGGATGTGTATCAAAGCATGAAACACCACATCTGCCTTGCTTTGTGTCTAACAGGTTTCAAATTTAAAGCAAATCTGTGATGCAGTTTAGGTTGTGCACCTGTTCAATGAATGCCGAGTATGGTGAAAACAATGCAAAGGGTTAAAACTGCTGATTATATTCAATGCTTTTTAATGTTTAAAACTTTACACACACATGTACTAAACTTTCAAATTTGCCGAGTCAAAAACCTCTTTCGAAAACTTCATACAGATTCATCAAATGAGTCAAACACTAGCAATTGATTTTGCAAAGTCAAAGGAATTTTTGTTTCACCCGCCCCATAGTATATACACACTTAACTTTGGGCACTATCACTTTTCTGCCACCTAAAAAGACAGCATGGATAGTCTGCTCTGCTAAGCATTGATGATATGGCATTGGGCTTGAATTGGGAAAAATTATCTTGCAGAACAAGAGTTTTCCAAAATCTTTAACCATGTCATGTTGTGCTTTTGGTGTTTCTCAAGGGTTTGAGATCGTCCACAGCATGTCATCATCAAACATCAACACATTGAAGTTATGAAAGCTAATTCATGCCTCTGTAGCATATGTTAATTACTTTGAGCTCAAGCCACAAGTTCAAGCAGACATTTGAATAACAGTAGAGAGAAGGCTCAACACTAGTAAATCCCTGTGTTTAAGGGGAATTTAGGTTCAGAGCCTTTAGCATTCAGTCAGTTCCATTGGACATCGTTGAAATCGTCCCTAGCGTTCCTAGCATGAAGGTTCATGAAGGTTCATTTTGCCACTTGTATAATTGCATATCGGCCTGCATTGGCCTGATGGTTGGTTTTTTGGTTCTTTTCCTCCCCTTAATAAACCCTACCTGAGCTTCATGGATAAGGGTGAATATGAGTGAGGTTTCAAGTCAGGATTTATGAGATAGATTAGCCTATAATTAACAAATTCCTGTTGATACCATGTGGTTCAACTAATAATGATATGCTATATTTGTACTGTGTAATGTTTCTACTATGAAAATATGTTAAACTGGGATGAATACCCCCAATCATTATGAGTATGGTGGTAGCTGTAAACACATGCAGTATTTTAAATATTTAATATTTTAAAATACCATATACTTATGAGCTTGAATCACATGGAGCAGTTTGAGCTTGAAGTATAAAAAAAGTACTGGATGAGCTAAGTAACCAAAAGGCAGAACTTCCATGTACCTCATAATGTAAAAATCACATGTAGGCCCAACTATTAATCAAGTGGTATTAAAAAAAAATAAGAGGTATTTAAAATATTATGGGCCTCTTTGTCACTAAGGCGATTTTGTCAGGTGTGGTATTTTGAATATTTCAATTAAAAAAAATATATATAATCCAGTTATGAGCTGTGATCACATTGGGTATTTACCATATGAGCTACATAGCAATTGTAGTAGTAGTAATTCTGTTCATTCAGATTTATAGTTAGAAATCCATCAAACATTAACATAGATCAAAATACACATGCAATACATACAGCATGCAGTTCATACTAACACAAATACACAAGCTATAAAGGTTCTATTTTGTCATTGTGAGATCATCTAAAAACACATATAATTAAAAGTGAGAGGAGACAGCAAAAACCTTACAACATACCAGCATCATAATTTCTCTGAAAACTAAAACAAGCAAAAGCAAAGGCAACTCCAACAGTGGGGAGAGGTAGCACTATCACGAGAGCAGGTCTCCAATGGTGTACACCACTTGATCTAAGAACATTCTGAAGATATATTTTGTGCATATTGCTATACAAGGGGCTGGACAATACAAAATGTGACAAAGTTTCTGGTAACCCACAGAGGCATTTGTCATCGCCTGTGTTGGGGCCCCTTGCCCACTTGCAAGTGATAGCTTTGAGGGCCAAAAAGTAAAAATGGCCCTAGTTAGCAATGTTTGGTGAAAAATATGTGAGATTCAGATAAGATATTCAGCTGGGCCACCCAACGGGCTCAGGGGAAGATACATTCTAATGGTTGGTTTGCCCCAGTTTGTCGTTTCATGCAAGCTGTTTTGGGAAGACCAATAATGAGTTTTTAGAGTTCCGATCGAGATGTGAATCTCATTGATTTCGTCACTATTGAAATAGCAGGCTACGATCACGTTGCACAATGCTACTCTGTGGGAGTTCCCTGGACTCAAGATGTTCTTTAATAATAGCCTAGTTAAGGTTCCCTCTTTGTTTGTCCACACAGAATGTCACATCAAAACCAACCTTAATCTCAGCACATTTGTGAAAAAGGGGGTACCAGTCACAATGTGTGTCCTATAAACAGCCTTAGTGGGAGGCACACCCAAAAGACGGACAAGAAATAGATTTGACTGTTCTGAAGTGTGTCAAGTTTACCTAAAAACACTTGACTCACAATACTCCAACTTCAACATCACTGGGTGTCTACATTGATGCCACCTTCTCCCTAACACGCCAAGTAAGTGCCATCCCATCGGCAGCAGCTTACACAACAAAATTACTCAATGCTGCGAGATCCCTCCAATCCCCTGACAACTGCCTTACAGTTGCCCGGGCAGTGGTGGGCGCTAGGCTTGATCACTGCAATGTCCTCTTTGCGGGCACCTCAACTCAGAATCCCACAAAACCCCAAACTATCCAAAATAATGCTTTATGCGCTGCCCTCAATATCCCATGGTCAGATCACTTCTCCGCCGCCAACAGAGCCACTCACTGGCTACCCATTAATGAAAGAATGAACTTCAAGACACTCTTGTTCCCCACAAATGCATCTCCAACTCAGACCAACCTTATCTGACCCAGAAAATTGTCAAAGCTCAATCTAGCAGTCCTACAAGAGCACCCTACGCCCACAGGCTGGTCCAACCCAAATTCAAACGAGCCAAAGCAGGAGGATCTAGCTTCCCAGTTCTTGTCTTATCTTACTGGATCTTCCACAAAACCCTAAAAACTTGGATGTTCACCTAGTCTAACCGCCTCACCACAATCATTCTGGCTTTGTTTGCCTCCAATTTATCATGTCTGTAAAATCATTTTGATAACACCTGTACCTATGCTTTGGTAGTTATAACTGTGAAAGAGGAACTATGCCTTCGCCCTTCCACGGGGCTCATGTAACTGGTAAAAAGCACCCAGATGCCTAAGGGTTTGTGTGTACTCTACAAATAGAAAAATAAAAAAAATGAATAAATAAATATCCCCAAAGTTCACATCTGTAGGCCCCAGACCCAATAGGTTCCCCCCTAAAAATCTCAAGCATGTGTCTGACCAAGAACGACTCCAAAGACCTGGCAAACACAAATATACCTCCAATAACCTGGTTCATTTTTGCCCTCTGGTTATTTATATTAGTGCTCCAGGCGAGGTGATGACTGAAGGTAGTCCCCAGATAGTAAAAGTCACGGTACACATGAAGTTTTTGCCCATTCAGAATAATGTGGGACCCTTCTGCAGATTTTAACACTTTGAAAAACACATGACCTTGCATTTGCCTGTGTTGGCAGTTAAACCTCTAGCCTGCATATAACCACTGTAAGTGTCCACCAATACCTGCAAGGTTTTGGGAGTTCTTGCGTGAAAGACCACATCATTGGCATAACTGCATATTGAGGCACATCAGTATTTGTGTCAACCAGGAGCGACACAAGGGAATTAACATAAAGTTTAAACAAAAGGGACTCAAGTACTGTCTGACACAATTTTTTGTCTCCACCAGCTTACTTAAATCGCCTTCCCTCCCATAGTGAGCCCGAACCTGAGAGTAAGTGTGAAGACTCAGAGTCATCTCAACCAGAGGTTTTAGTATGCCCAACTCAACAAGAGTCATCCAGTGCAACCCCCTGTCCAAGTGGTCGTAAGACTGAGCTCAAGTCCATAAGAGCCTTGTAGACAGGGGATCGCATCATGGAAACATATTTAGACAGAATCAAGTATAGATTGAGACACTGGTTCACAAGTCCCATACATGCCCTATAAGCCAGTTGAGTATCAGATAAGAGATGGTGGCCCTCGACCTATTCCTCCAGTATCCTGAGCAGGGTCCCAGTGAAAAGTTTTGACGTGCCGTCCAGCAGAGTCACTGGGCGATAGGTGTAGGTGTTAGCCCTATCATCCTTTTTATAAACGGAACAATTATACCTGTTTCCCAAATGTTAGGCATCTGTTTGGTGACAATGATTGCATTAAAAACAAGTGTTAAAAACGGAGTCCATAAATCAGGATTGGAGCAAAACAAATTATTCGGTAACCCATTAAAACTGGGGGTTTTGAGTGGTTTTAGTCTCCCTATCATGGACATAAATTCCCCCACAGCTAGAAGGGCCAATGCCTCCATAGACCCTGCAGTAACCTGCTTACTCAACTGCCCCTGGGCCTCATGTACGTAGTGTATGGTTCTAAAATGTCTAACCGAATCTTGTTCCTGGAAATGCATCTTCAGAACTATAACATGACCAAGGTCCAACTCATTCTTGATTCCCAAGATTATTTTTCTAAAAAGCTTTTGTGCCACTGGAGGCTGCTGTTTAGTAAAGAGCATCCCATAGTGCACTTGCTATTTCTGCCTTTTATATTATTGCCTCCTTAACTGTATGGCTGCCTCGTTTGGAGAGGGCATTTTGATGGCTGCGAGGAGTAACCTCTGCTTCTCCTTGAAAATGGGTCAAGACTTCCCTCATCCAGACTCTTTGGTCATAGCAGATTTGGTAGGGCAGAAGATTAGCTTACACTTCTCCACAAACAGAATGAAAGATGTAACAATTGCTATTGGAGAAGACTTAAGGTCTAGGCCGGTCAGAATGTCTTCCTTATTTAGTATCACTGTCTTTGTGGAGAATTCCAATTCTCTTGGCCTCATTACAAGTCTGGTGGTAACCCTACCAGCGGGTTGTCGCTAGATTTGTAAGATTTATAGTTGGTTTGCTTGCCAGTAACACTGGGGGATTACCACCCCAGCGTTCCGGAAAGTCAGGTGCTGGTAAATTGTAATTCCCCATTCCCATTGAGTTCGATAGGACTCAATGGGAATGGGGAACACGGAAGCATCAGCACTGTTAATAATGGTGCTGGTGCTTCCATTATGGCTTGCTTACTGTGGCTGCTGTGTTCTGCAGGGTCTGCCCTGTCGAGCACAGCGGCTCTGGCAGGCAGACTTGTACTTTGCTGGTCCGGAAACAATGGTGCCTTTAAGCTTACTAGCACCGTTGTTTCCAGACCGGCAAAGTTGTAATGTGGCCCGAATTCAACAACCAGCAGTGTTCGATTTCACCATCCCATTAATTGCCCAAAAACCAGCCACCATTAATGTTTCCCATAAAATCGAAGCATTGCTGGACATGGTGGGATCCACTAGACGTGTGCTAGGAATAGATAAAGACAGTTACTCTTCATTGGCCCTCATTATGAGTATGGTGGTAGCCATGGAGCAATTAGCTCCATGGCTCCCTCGCATACCGTGACCGTGTCCGGTTTGGTGCAATGGGGACTTACCGGCCTAGTCTGACCCTGGTGGGACCGGTAAATCCCCATTGCACCAACCATTCCCCATTTCCATTTGAGCCCCCATAAGGCTCAATGGGAATGGGGAGGGCGCAAATAATGGGCTTGCAAATGGCAAGCACGTTATTTGTGCCCTGGTCCCTTAGCGGGGCAATCTGTGGCACAAGTAGTAAACATGCGTAACTGCCACAAATTCCCATTGAGATCAATGAAGGAAAGATTTTTAGTCAATTCACATTCGGAACACCGTCCGCATTTGTGGTTACCTATTAGTTGTGGCAAATTCCAGAGTGTTGATTGTGGTGTTGTATCCTGTTTTACTGGATAAGAATGGACTAAAAGGTCCTTGTTATTCTTTTGCCTTTTAAAGGCAAATCTCGGGACTGTGGGGTTAAACTCTGCGGTTTTTAGAAAATGCCAGTGCTTTTTCACTATTCTTCTTAGGTTGTTGCTTATTGGGCTGTATGTCGTGACACAGGTGATTTTGTCATCTTTTACGGTCTTCTCCGGAAAAAGACTCCTTTCCCGATTGGTGTGCTGGGCCCGCTTGAAAGCTCAGTGAACTATTGTGTTCTGGTACCCACGGGATTTACGACGAAGTTTCAGATCTTTACCCTCATTTATGAAGTCACTCATTGATGAACAGTTCCTCCTAATCCTTAGAAATTAGCCCACTGGAAGATTGTCCTGGAGGCTAAGCGGATGGAAACTATTGTATTTCAACAGTAAATTGTATGAACTGGAGTTATGAACAGTGTGCTTACTTTATTCTGATGTCTAAAAATTATTTTTCAAAGTGAACTCTGTACTTCTGTATGGTTTGATAATGTATTTGGATTTGTAATAGTTTGGATGTGTTTGTTGTAGAATACAAATATTCATATTTGTCTGAGAAAAACCATGAACCCATGAAATGTATTAGATATGGTCTCTTATAGTATTTTTTTGTATATTCTGTTGTAGGATTGGTCCTGGTGATCAACCCTTGGGGTATTAAGTCTTTGTTGACTTTTCAAAAAGAAATATTGTCCTCAAGATGGCCTTTTCAAAGAAAAGAAGTCAAGACACTAGAGATAGTGTCTGAAACAATAAACTGCCGAAACATGTCAACAGTCATCTGAAATATCCATTTATATTGACTGCGGGATTTCGCTTGCAAACAAAGTGTTTTCGAATAACATCTACATTTTGAGTTGCGTACGCCCCCTGTGTTTTTTCTTCATTTTGTGTTGTTTGTTCTATCAAAAACTGTTTTAATCAATGGTGAATTGCCGAATTGTTGAAATGGGCAATATTATATATGTGGCAATGTGTGCCATTTTACCTATATGCAATATTTGATGATTACATTGATTTTTGTGTAATGATTGGTATGTGTCGGGTCCATGGTGTGTAAACAACATTAACATCAATATGATATCTGTTTAACTAGTAATTGTTGGTCACTTTGAAACATTGGAGTAAAGTAAAGAGGGGTAATTAGACTCACTTTATGTTTATCCGTTTTGACGTAGTTCCCTTTGAGTTCTAATCCCCAGAGAAAAAAAGTTGGGAACTTTACCTGGTTTTGGTAAGCGCTCCTCTCAAATGCTGTCATTTTCCAAATTCAGCAGTCTGCTAGATTTCTTCTAGATTTGGTAATGTCTGGCCAGAGCCACAGAAAAGGTCTTTGTCACAGTGGGGGATGATTTTGGGATGATGCTGCGAGTGTCAGGGCACTGATCAGACAACAGCTCTCAGCTGTATTTGACAATGTTGATCACCAAATCCTCCTGGTTTACATTTACTATGCAGGATTATCTGATTGTGCATATGACTGGCTTATATCCTTCCTCAAAGGTAGATGCCAGACAGTCAACTTACCCTCTTTCAAATATAGCCAGTAAGCTGTCTCTTGTGGTACTGCAATGGGGTCTGCCTTGCTGCCACTTCTATGGAAACCTACAGTAACAATGCAGATATTGGCTGATCAGATTCATGTGCGTGATCTTCTATCTTCTATATGCATGCTGATGATGGACCAATCAGCTCTGGATTGAGGGATATCCGTCAGTTTCAACATCGTTATTCAACACATCTTTAGAAATGGTGGCCAACTTGATGGCCAGGAAAAGGCTGAAGTTGAACACATCATAATTAGAGATGGTTCTCATTAACCGTAAGACAGATAAGAGGTTTTGGTCCTTGATGCATGAGTATGTCCCCACACCATAGGGCATGCCAAGAGTGTAGGGGTCTTGATAGATTGTGACTTTATGACAGGTCCAAAGATGGGTGCTTTTTTATCAACAGAAATGCCTTAAGTGCTTCCTTGCTTGTCTTTTTTGGTGAATTGACTACTGCAACTCAGCCTGTCTTGGTCTCTCTTAAACTGACTTGAAAGATCTTCAAAGTATTCAGAACATGGTTAGCATCAGCAGACCTTTCTGGTCCTGTAGTTCATGTATTGCCTCTCAGAGATCTACAGAGTGCAGTTGAAGATACATTGACTAACACACACGACCTTGTGTGTCACTGGTTCAAAGTCCTTTATCAATACAATTCCTGGACATCTTTTCAGCTACATGCTGTGTTATTCTGCGGGAAGACAGAGGACAATCAGATGGATTAAAACAGAGGGTCCTTGTCAATTTACAAAAGAAGATAACATGACTCACCTTGATTTACTCCCAAGTTACTTTTAGTGGGTCAGAGTGGGTCAGATGTACTTAAAATGCTTCAATTAGGGGAATCTGTCTCAAAGATTATTCTGAGTCCTTTGTACCTCATGTTGTCCCAGTAGGTATCATATGTATCCGCTTGTATTGCCATAATTGCATTGGCAGTGGGATTGCTACTGCGCTTGGCCATGGCCAATGCTTCATAGTCACATGGTACAATGACATTCCACACTTATAAGTGACATTGCTACAGGCACGCTGTATGCAGGTGACAGAGAAAGTGGTTTCTACTTTATGAATTAGGTAGACGACACTCAAATACTGGTCAAGTAATCGGGCTGACAAGACATGTCCTCCTAAAACTTCAGAGATTGCCTAACAACTATAAAAAGCTGAATGGGCAGGAACGTATTGAAGCTCAATCCCGAACAGGACTGGTGGTCATTAACACTGTTTTGGCCAGAATCCTTTGGCACATGCCCCACACCTTCACCACTGGTGATACATCTTGAAAACATAATACACTCTGACATTTCCGTGGACCCTCAGATGTCATCACTGGCTAAATCTTGTTTTTGTCACCTTTGCAATGCTGTATGCAGGTGACAGAGAAAGTGGTTTCTACTTTATGAATTAGGTAGACGACACTCAAATACTGGTCAAGTAATCGGGCTGACAAGACATGTCCTCCTAAAACTTCAGAGATTGCCTAACAACTATAAAAAGCTGAATGGGCAGGAACGTATTGAAGCTCAATCCCAAACAGGACTGGTGGTCATTAACACTGTTTTGGCCAGAATCCTTTGGCACATGCCCCACACCTTCACCACTGGTGATACATCTTGAAAACATAATACTCTCTGACATTTCCGTGGTCCCTCAGATGTCATCACTGGCTAAATCTTGTTTTTGTCACCTTTGCAAAATAAAACATCTTCTCTTGTTTTAACGTTTTCACACAAGGCCACAGCAGTGACTGCCTTTGTATCTTCCAGACTAGTCTTTGTCAACAACATGTATCTGGGTTTTCTTGAAGGGTCCAGAATGCTGAATCCAGGCTGCTTTTGAAGATCAAGCAGTTTATTTCACCTGGGATAGCCTGAGTGCAGATTGCGTTCAGTCAGTGAAAGGATGGATTTCAAGGCCATGTGCCTTGCCCACAAGACTCCCTATTGTGGTAGATCTACAATGTTTGTGTTGAGCCTTCTCTTTCACTGCAGATGCTCCCCCCAGAGCTTGCTTAGGAATCCCATATTCAGAAAGGTTAGGCGAAGATCTTTCTCATACCGGACAGCCAGGTGTTGGAATCAACTCCCTCAGACTCTCTGCCTGAAAAATAACATTCTCATTTTTAATGCCACCCTAAAGAATGGCTACAGTCGACCCTTAACACATTCTACTCCTACTTCCAGGATAGAACTACGAAACACCTCATAGTAATGCTCTATAAAGAAATACAAATATGAGCACAATGACCACTACCCAAAGGGCCTGGTCTAAGGCAATGCCATCTGTACAGTACCTCTCCCCAGATGGCGTGATGCGACACACTGTGGGTGTAGTGCAATGTGCATAGGATAAGGGGTTAACACTTACAGCACACCACACTACCCAACATCTACAACGCACAACATACATGCAACAGGCTATTTGCCAGAGATGGAATATTGCGCCGGATTAACACAACAAAATTATAAAACGAAAAAAAAAGGTCATGCTCTGCTCAGAGTAAGTCATGAGTAAGTCAGATTTACTCATATTAACCACTTATAATTGGGCAATAGCCTTTAGATAGATCACAAGGAGATCTCTTGGGTCATAAAGACATGCCTTTTTTCATGCTAGCTGAACTTTCCCCCTGCCATTTGCCTCCTTGGTCAACCACAAAGATACGAACAAGTGTGTACAAATAAAAAAAATAAAT
Source organism: Ambystoma mexicanum (assembly GCF_040938575.1). Classification (NCBI taxonomy): domain Eukaryota; kingdom Metazoa; phylum Chordata; class Amphibia; order Caudata; family Ambystomatidae; genus Ambystoma; species Ambystoma mexicanum. The sequence goes on from NC_090924.1 coordinate 981,704,015, forward strand.
ACATGAGGTACATTGATTTGTTGTTAGGTATATGAGTATGTGATATGGCATGTTAGATACATGTAAAAGCCTTCATTCTGTTATATAAGCAAGTTATGAAAGTGTGCATCACTGCATTACCATTTCGTGTTATTGGTATCTTCAAACAAAAACAATCTCTCCCTCTTTCTCTTTCTCCTCTCCCTACCACCAGAGGAGTTGCTAGGGAGGGATTGGGGGTCTATGGCTACAGGTCTTTTGGTTGTAGCCCTGGAAAGAGGCTCAAGGGCTACAACCAAAAGGCTAGTTAGCCCCGAGACGCAACATCAGCGTAGTCCCCGATCTTGTCCAGACCTAGCAAAACCCCTGCCTCCCACACTCACCCACATCTCATCAGAATGGAAGGCAGGGCGTATATTTTTTGATGTAGAGTGACAGACAAACAGCCTGATGAAATGATAGGCAGTCAGGTAAGCTAAAACACCTGCCAGGGAAGAGGTAGTCTGTAAAATAGGAAGGGAGACAGACATGCCGGCAGAAAACATATTTTCACAGTAATGCCCACATTATTTTGCCAAAAAGCAGTGATACAGATTAAGGTGCTGTTCAGTCACTTGCCACTGATACCCAGGGGAGTTGCTAGGTTTGGAAAAGACCCGGGGCTACGCTGATGTCGGAACTGCTGGCACTGGGGGCTAGCTAGTCTTTTGGCTGTAGCTCCTGAGATTCTATCCGGGGATACAACCAAAAGATCAGGGGCTATAGCCCCCTTAGCCCCCTCCTAGCAACGCCCCTGCTGATACCGAATGTTGAACCAGGTTGCTCGTTGCTCGTGGACTTGATAACACACAGCTGTTGCACATTTCTACCCACACACTGTTGAGCCAATTACCAATACCACGTGATTCAGCAGTTTGAGAAATCAAAAGTAGAATACACAGGAGCTTGCCATACTGCTGTTAGTTCGAATAATTTAGTTCTGTGTTTCTCTGATAGGTAATAAAGGGGAATGCTTCATTCCAAAGGAATTCATTCGGCCTCTTGGGTAAGATCCCTCATGGGGGTCTGACCCAGGCACTGCATTTGTCATCGGGCCTGCGACATGAAAACAACATCATTTCTTGTCAGCGTTGAATAAAATTGGGCCTTAGACATTTTAACTATGCCCGATAACATTTTTAATACGTTTCTGCTTCATCACATTCATTTTCAAAAAAGGTACGGTCACCCTAACTGCAGAGTATCTATTCAGAGAAAAAGTATAATTTCAGATACAATTAGTGATTGGTTATTACAGACATCAAACTTGAAAGGGATCCAATTAATTGTCATTGAATCGGAAATCCAACAGTCCCCGAAACCATATTTAAAGTAAATTAATTTAACGCAACATTTACCTTCATAGCATTCCTTTAAGAGCAGTCTGACATTGTCATCTTCATCAAACCGTTTGCCCTGTTTTCAACGTTGACAATGCCATATATGACCAACGCACAGAGAAACTTTTCAGATAATGGCAAAGGTACGCTCGTTAACATGAACAAAAAGGGGGTAAACATGCGTGCATAACCTATGTGTCTAGCGTCTTGACTGAGTGAAACATGTCTGGACCTATCTTTGTGCACCCTGTGTGCTCTTCTGGAGTTTGCCTATTTCACAGTTTTTCGGGAAAACGTATTACATTCTCAGAGAGCCTCAGAAATGTCTCAATTGCATGTCTTGGACATGGCAGGCACAAGTTACTTTGACCACCTGGAATTCTACCACCTTGTAATCGAGCAGCGGCCTAACATGGTTGGAATCATGGAAAACGCCTTTTCAGAGACACTGTTGTTCATGTTGCCCCAGCAGGCATGCTGGGAATCATGGAAAGCGTTCTCTCTGCCTTTTCAGAGCCACTGTTGTTCATGTTGCCCGAGCAGGCATGATTGAAATCATGGAAAGCGTTCTTTCTGCCTTTTCAGAGCCACTGTTGTTCATGTTGCCCCAGCAGGCATGATTGGAATCATGGAAAGCGTGCTCTCTGCTTTTTCAGAGCCACTGTTGTTCATGTTGCTCCAGCAGGCATGCCGGGAATCATGGAAAGCGGTCTCTCTGCCTTTTCAGAGCCACTGTTGTTCATGTTGCCCCAGCAGGCATGATTGGAATCATGGAAAGCGTTCTCTCTGCCTTTTCAGAGCCACTGTTGTTCATGTTGCCCCAGCAGGCATGATTGAAATCATGGAAAGCGTGCTCTCTGCTTTTTCAGAGCCACTGTTGTTCATGTTGCCCCAGCAGGCATGATTGGAATCATGGAAAGCGTTCTCTCTGCTTTTTCAGAGCCACTGTTGTTCATGTTGCCCCAGCAGGCATGCTGGGAATCATGGAAAGCGCGCTCTCTGCATTTTCAGAGCCACTGTTGTTCATGTTGCCCCAGCAGGCATGATTGAAATCATGGAAAGCGTGCTCTCTGCTTTTTCAGAGCCACTGTTGTTCATGTTGCCCGGCATGATTGGAATCATGGAAAACGTTCTCTCTGCTTTTTCAGATGCACTGTTGTTCATGTTGCCCCAGCAGGCATGATTGGAATCATGGAAAGCGCGCTCTCTGCATTTTCAGAGCCACTGTTGTTCATGTTGCCCCAGCAGGCATGATTGGAATCATGGAAAGCGTTCTCTCTGCTTTTTCAGAGCCACTGTTGTTCATGTTGCCCCAGCAGGCATGCTGGGAATCATGGAAAGCGCGCTCTCTGCATTTTCAGAGCCACTGTTGTTCATGTTGCCCCAGCAGGCATGATTGAAATCATGGAAAGCGTGCTCTCTGCTTTTTCAGAGCCACTGTTGTTCATGTTGCCCGGCATGATTGGAATCATGGAAAACGTTCTCTCTGCTTTTTCAGATGCACTGTTGTTCATGTTGCCCCAGCAGGCATGATTGGAATCATGGAAAGCGTGCTCTCTGACTTTTCAGAGCCACTGTTGTTCATGTTGCCCCAGCAGGCATGCTGGGAATCATGGAAAGCGCGCTCTCTGCCTTTTCAGAGCCACTGTTGTTCATGTTGCCCCAGCAGGCATGCTGGGAATCATGGAAAGCGCGCTCTCTGCCTTTTCAGAGTCGTTGTTGTTCATGTTGCCCTGGTCTCGCTGCTGTTAAAATACCTCTGGGCATGGGAATTTCCAAAGCTTTGTGGCCACATGACATGACCGTAGGCTACGCATATCAATGACATCGCTATCGCAACAGTCATTGCAACAGGCACATTGCCAGCGCGAGGAAACGTCACATGCGCAGAATCCCTGCCTGCATGACACGATGCTTTACCATGTGCGATCTGTTCAAGCTGTGCATAAGGCATTGGGTGCAGACATTACAGCATGGCACTATACATACCATATATGTGTATAGTACCAACAACACTGAAATACACTTGCTAGTGGCCACAGACTGGAGATTTGAACAGTTTAGCACAACAAATTACACACCAAGAAGAGCCATACTCACACAATGTGTATGTATATATAAATATGTGTTGTGTTCATGTATACAGTTTTTGCTCTCATTTATACTCATAATTATTTTGCATTTGTATGTATTTAGGCAATAATCCTCGAGAAGGCAGGGCGTTACCGCATTAAGTAATGCCCCTGGGACCTTAACGAAGGCCCCAGGGGCATTAACTGACGCTGTAATGGTCTGCTGGTGAGGAACCTACAGCCATTAGTACCCTAACCTGTTAGATGCGGGTACTAATGGTTTATTTTCAGTTTAGACGCGTTGCGTTTCATAGCCGGAAAAAAAAAGCCTGCTGTGGTCTGGGAAAAGTACTCTGCTTTCCATTTCCATGCCAGCTATGGTAAACAACGAAAATGCCCACCATGGAATGGGAAAAGGGACTACACGTAGTCCCTTTTCCCTTTACATGGCGACCATTGAGATAAATGTAAAAAAATATAAACAAAAAAATGTGCACCATGGAGGAGGGAGAGCGGACTACACGTATCCCTTCCCCCTTTCCATGGCGGCCTGACGGACGAAAGGTATCGGACGTGGCGCAACATGATAGGGATTGTAGGTGTGGTAAGGCTCACAATCGCTCCAATTGGAGAGTAGATTTAGATTTAATTTTCTGTTTTGTGTGTTGGGTACTAATTATTTATAAAGCCCCTTCTCCAAAGAGCTGTACAATTGTAAAGACGAAGCAAAGTATGAGGAATAAACAACACATTTAACAGAGATTAGTTACACGTGTAGGGAGATTGGATGAGGTTTAAGGGTGTAGCGAGGTATAGAAAGCGTAGGAGAAGGTCTAATAGCAAGGGGTAGAAAGTTTGATTATTTTGATAGCGAGGTAGAACGGAAACAAGATTAGGGCACTGGAGGGCATAGTAATTGACAAGAGAAAAGTTTGGGAGGGTAAGAAACACATAGGGTCAAAGATTGACACAGAAGAAAAGAGATAAACATTTCAAGGCATTAAAGGGAAAATGAAAAGAAGAGATCCAAAGGGAAGCCAGGAGATGGTTGAAAAACAGTAAGACTGGGAGGATAGCTCAGGGGCAAAGTGGTTGTGTTGGAAGCAAGGCAGTGCAGAGCAACACAGATTTGAATCTCAGCCCCACACTTGGAGGCTGGTCTCCGGTATTAGGTGCATTATAAAAGATGAATTAATTAATCAGAAACAGATGTGCTTGAGAGGGAGAGAAAAGAGACTGTAAATGGCAGATAAAAAAAAATAGCATTTAAGGGAGCAATTTGATAGGCCTAAAGGCCAATTTATAGAGCAGACCAATAGTCAAGATGAGAAAATAAGTCTAGAAATGGGAAATTTTGTGGTGTGAATGGAGAAGAAAGTGATGGCTTTGCAAAGATTCTAGAGCTGCAGAGGACACAGCAAGAGTAGATTATTATTATTGTTATTATTATTATTATTATTATTATTATTATTACTATTATTATTATTATTATTATTGAGCATGGACCTGGCTTTGATAAGCAACAGAGTGCTTTACAGAGGTATACAACAATGTTGATACAGAACAGAACCCTTTACAGAGGTATGCAACAGTACACATGCTTAACAGAGCGCATTTCAGACGTAACAACAGAACCGATATACAGAAGGGTTAGGATACAGAGGGCCACAAAGGAGGGTTACAGCTTTACCGAGTGGTGGAGAGGAGGGGGGGCGGCGTCTAGCGGATCAGGTGGTGCGATTGGTGACATGATGGCTTAGCTGTTGAGGAGGAAAGACTCCTTTAAGAGTGGGTCTTGAGTTCTTTTCTGAGTTGTAGGAACATGGGGGTGAGTCTGATGCTGATGGAGAGGAGGTTCCATAGTCTTGGGGCATAGGCACTGAAGGCTTGTTCTCTGGTACTTTCCTTTTTGCAGCAGTGGATTTCAAGTGTGAACGTGTCCCAGATTCTGGTTGTGCGCTGTCCACCAGAGATACTGAATGTCTCTGCGAGGTAGCTGGATGACTTGAGGGTGACTGCCTTTTACATGATGCAGCAAGACTTGACGGTGATTTGTGCATGTAGTGGAAGCCAGTGAAAGTCGATGAGGGCCGGGGTAATGTGGTTGTATCTGCAAAGATCCTTGATGAGGTGTGCAGCTGCATGTAGGACACTTCTCAGGGACACAAAGGAAGACGACTGAAGGTCTTCGAGGAGTGCCATGCCCCCATCCAGTTAGGATAGGACCAGTGCTTGAACGGTGGATCTCAAGCAGTCCGGAAGGAGAAATGGCTTGGCTTCACGCAGGAACGACAGCCGATACCAAGCTGTCTGAGTTTTCTTAGCTATGTGTATCTGGAAGGAGATGTGTTTGTTGATGTGAAACCCAAGGGACGTGGCCCAGGAGGTGAGCTTGGGTGTGAAATGAGTGTCTTGAGTACTAGTTTTTAGGTATGCATTTAGAATGTTTACCCAATTTGTATCTAAGTGATCTGTTACCCATATGCAAGTGATCACAAATGTAGGCAGAATAAAGTTGTGTTTTATTCTACTAGCAGGTGATAAGAATCATGGAGAAAGTTCACAAATCCAGTGCCTAGGCCATATAAGAAGACATCCCATGGGGCCTGTGAAGTCAGCCAGGGGATTGAATAAATAATCCTCAATGATATGTGTACACACTTGACTGTTACACAGTTTGAGATGAACATATGCCTTTTTTATATACATATACTGTTCTACTTATTCTTTAGATGTTTCAAGATTTGTGAAGAAATATAAATTACCACAAGGATAATTGCTCCTAATGAAGGGTTGATCCCAAAACGCGCAGAGTTCACAATACTATTTATTTTTGTTAATTATGTTTTTGATTAAAATGCTTGCAGAATTTTGAATACTGTCAGTTATATTAAATGTTCACTGGAGAAGAAATATCAGAACGTAGTATTACACATTCTAACTATTAACTAACCTAGTTCAGTATTGATGGTGTGCAGGGGATGGGAGTGTCTGACACTACTTTTGTTTCTGTTCTAGTAGCAGCTTATTGTGCCAGAGCTGTACCTTTCTCCGCTGCATACTTACTTACCTGAGAGAATCCATAATTTCTTGCAAAAACCTAAATTAGTTTAATTGAGAAGGTATGCTTTCCTCAGTGGTTTGTTACTCGGAAGTGAAGCCTTCAGAGTTCATGGTTGATAGCCAGGTCTGTATGTCTGGGTGTTCCGTGTTGTTGGTGAGGAGTAGGAATTCGGTCTTTGAGGGATTGGGCTTCAAGTATGCAATGGACATCCAAGACTGGATCAGCGCGAGGCAGGTTTTGAGCCCATTGATGTCCAGCATCGAGACGATTGTGAGTTATAGCTGTGTCGGCGTATTGGTGGATGGGATGTTGTGTGTGGCTAGAAGGACTCCCAGCTGCACCATGTAAAGAGGAATCAAGAGAAGGCTTCTTGAGTATAGGTAAAATTAGTGCATGTTTAAAAATCAGTGTGAGAAGGAGAGAAGGAAATGTTGAAAATGTTAGTCAAGTTAGGGAGCAGTGGAGGAAAAAACTTCAGAATAAGGGAGGAGAGAAAAGGGTAAAGAGAAGGAGCAGTGTGGTGAGCATGGGAAATAAATCTATCAGAAGGAAGAGAAAAGGAACCAAATGAAGTATGAACACATGATCATTGGGAGGGATGTGACCTATTGTGAATACTTGATGTTTAAATAGACGATAGCAGGAGTGAGGCTTTATCAGTAAAGAAATTAACACAATCCATAGAAGAAACGGACAAAGAGAGAAAAGTGGAAAGAATATGATTTAAGAGTTGAAAAAGCCAAAAGAATGCAGGACAGTGAAAGAATAAGGTCAAAGTAAAAATATTTTTGGGAAGCAAGCAAGGTAGAATCATAGATGGAGTGTGTGGAAAAGAGGAACTTGAGTTAATTCAACAAGGGAGGTGTAAAGGAACAAGAGCACAAGGATCAAGCAGCACTCTGCTCCCTATTCATCCCCAGTGCACATTGTGGGTGAACTGCTGCTGGAGCAAGACCTGCCACACTGCCAGCCACACAGGTACCAAAGACCTCATTGGCGGAGGGGGACTCCTGAAGGCATTAGCCAGCCTCCTCCGAGTTGGGAGAGCGAGAACAAGGACTCATTTCCTCCCTGGGGAGTCCCAATCCCCTGGATTGGGACTCACAATAGAGTCAAAAGAACAGTTTTTTATTTTGTGCATTTGTTTGCAAGGAAGCTTTTACACATCGATTGCAAATTAACATCAAATGAAAAGAAACAGAAAAAGAAATTAAAAAACAAAACCACAATCACAAAAATGATTTTAAAAATGCATATTGCAAATATAAAACTTCAATAACTCTGTACATACAATCTACATTAACTTTCCTATTCCTACCCATATATGGTATGCAGCAGTAGTAAGAATCAAAATTGTTGCTGAAAATAATAATGCCAAAAGTTGGTCAGTTTCAACTTGTGCCATTTTACAGCGACTTTTCAAATACCCTTTGTGGTATTGTACATACAAGGGTCTGGTAATATCTGTACAAAACAACCAGGACTTTTTATAATTTAAACCACACTCAAACCATGTTTGCCACTTTCGAACCAGCAGGATTTATAGTGCTGCCTTAGGGACTCACCTTCCCCTTTCTCACTTCTCCCTCTCTCTTCCCGCCCTCCTTTACTTTTTTCTATGCTCTTACTCTATCAGAATTGTCTGTGACCTAGTATGATAGCAACAAATGTGTGTCTCCTCCCCCTCACTTTAGTTGCCCCCCCAGCACTATCTTAAATGTCATCAGGCCTAGTACAATAGTCACTTGTTTTGTTCTTCTCCATCCTTTCTCCTCCCTCCTCCCTCACCTCTTGTTAATCGCCAGGTATACCAGAAATGTCGTCACGCCTAGTACGCTAGTCGCCTGTCTGTTTCTCATTTTCTTCCTGTCTTTTAGCTCTTGCACTATCTGAAATGTCGTCAGGCCGAGTACAATTGTTAATTTCACATTCTTGTTGTTCATGGCCTGTAAGAATGTAATTGTATTTTCCCTTGTTCCTGCTCTTGCAGTGAAGTGCTTTGAAACACCCTCTGTATAGGAGCTATATAAATAAAATATCATATCATACCTTAGAACTTCAAGTCACTGCTCACCTCTTCGAAGTAGTTTGATGCCACATTGCCTCCTCAGAGATGTCACATGGCTGGCTCGAGCACCAGCACACCGTGCAGATGAATTCCAAAAGCCATGTCACCAAATGAAGCATCGAACTGCCAGGAGTTTGCATTGCAGCTTGAAGCGAACAAGGTATATTGCTTACCTGGGACCTTTATGATTGGGATCACTGTTGTTTCATAGAGGTTTGAGGGCTCAGTAGGAGGCTTAGCCACTACTCATCCTTGTACTCCTGCGGGGCAGTAATCATTTTGTCACACTACTATTCTGCAGAAATGCATAAGTATCTTTCTTATGAAGTTTTGCAACTGCACAAGTTGGCAGATCTACCAGTGTGTGCCTTCTAAAGCAACTATGTAAACTGAAGTTCAGCAAGAAAGGAAAACTATATTTTCTATGCTACATTGTGCAGCATTTTCTGTCAAAATGACATACAAGTAAGGCACTCAAATGCGCTGCACTTGTACTGCACTTCTAGCGCTTTTGTGGCAAACAGGCGAATCAAAAAATACAAATAAAAAAATAACGTTGACATTGGTTTGGTGTATTGTGTTTATTTCACCATTTGGAACGTAATTGAGGGCAATTATAATAGGTGATGCAGGTTGAAAAAGACATTCCCAGGAACATGTTGATGTTAATTAACCACTATCAAGTGGCAGATCACACGAATGACTCAGGTGTGCAGTAATTGTTCACTAGATACAGGCAATCTAGCATTTGCAATGACTGGCACATGCGAAATATCACGCTTTGAACGGTCGCTTTCTGTCAATATATTTTTTCACTTTTCATTTGGGGCCTTTCCTTGCAAAACTTCCCTGTTCCTCTAAATGGCCTGGCACTGGTGCACTTCATGCTATTAGTCCACTGGAATAGTCTGACCTTTCAGAAGGTGTACTCAATACAATGCTCAAAAGAAATGCTTTAATGTTGTATGTAGTTTTATTAATTCCAGAACTTGTTAGCAGTACGACGCAGGGCCAGCCCAGTAAAGCAATGACCCACTTCAGTGCCTCTGGAGACAATATGCTCGCCACAATGGCAGGCATTATTCCCACTACAAAATGAGGCTTGCCTTCTCAGGCTTCCAACATGAATGAGAACAGGGCCCCAATAGCCTTTGGCGCATTTATGTGAATCGGGACCTGTGTTAAATAAGTGAGTTCCGACTTACATTGTAATCAAGTCAATACAGTGGTTAACACATATAAGATATACACATTGAGCAATTCACAAGATAATGTAGTTAACTGGCATGTTATCATTGATGTTCGCTGTCTTTGTTTTACTTCCTGTGCAAATATACTTCCAAACAAAGCAAATATAATTCCAAGCAAAGGTTTATAAAAATAAAATCACATCAAAAAAATAAATAAATAACTGTAACTGGCATCTTTCTGTTACATGCAGAACTGGATTTTGTACCGCACAGGCAGCAGCGGTGCAAGCGTCTTTAACGCACAGAATTGGAATCTGGAAAGCACAGGCAAAAGCTGTGAGATCCACTTACAGAAAAGTCACTATTCCAGCATAGGCTGCTTGTAAACGGAAGTATTGTATTTGGAGATTCTATGAGGAGAATGTACGGCCAATGCTTTAAGTGTGCAGGGGCTCTTTTGGGCTCAGTCACATCAAACAAAAAATTACTCTCGAGCCCGGGCTCTGACGGGGCTGCCAAAGCTGAATCACAGCAGCAGTTTCATACATTTGGAGTACTTGTTTTATGATACTTTGAATGTAAATTTTCAGATAAATAACACCTGGTTTGGTTTTTGGCACAGATTATTACCATGAAACCTAGCAATTAGAATGATTCATTACCAATTTTTAATAAAAAAATAACACAATCTGAAAAATATGAGAGTAATATAGTTGGTAACAAACACACTAGCATAATACGCATTTAATGTAAACATTTTAAATGGTAGTACAAATACGTTTTCAGGAGAGATTAAATAGCGTGTTTGTATACAGCTCATGGACAGCTGCGTGCACTTTTACATTTAAATCTGTAATGCACTTTTCCTCTTTCTATACTCTTTCTATACTATAGTCCCCCACTCCCTTAGCTCAACTTTCTTTATTTCACAAAAAATATCACAAGTCCATTGCACCAGGTTCATAGTAGGCTTTAATCTCCATCCGACTGGTCCCCTGTCAAAACTAATGGGGGATGAGTGATGTCAACACTCTCCCCGAACCACAGAAGCCGAATGAAGTCGACCCTCCACCCATGGTTGGCACAGGTATCTGATTATAACTTACAGAATACCATGTGACAGCCAGTGGGGGGAAGAGGGTTAGGGAGAGGTTGTGAATGGGGAAGGGATTATAGGATCACCGGAAAGAGGTTAAGGAAACACCTAGTGTGGATAGGACAGGGGAAGCAACAGGAAAACACCCAACTCTATCTAGTACCTTGGGAACATAGCATAGAGTCACATTCAACTTCCAATAAACACCCTAAAACCACTTAATACAGGTCTCAATGTACTGGTTCCTGAACACACATTTATATTGTACCCCTTGATACAGGCACACACATGGTATAGACTACATGTAAGCAAGCAGGATGAAACATATAAATGGGATTAATTCCCAACATGAAAAAAACCATCACACATGGCCCATAGGGCAAGCTTTTGCACATTTACATGACATAGAAACAAAACAGTGGTTGACACGTATAACAACACAGCCCTGGGACTGTCAAGGTTTGTCTTCCCCCTGCAATTCAGTTCAATGCACTGGAAACACTGCGCTACGAGAGTGTTTACTATACTCCAAAGGCCTGTACTTAATGAAAACCAAAGTTAGGCGCCAGAGCTACTTGTTCTGTGTTGTTGGACGTGTGCATAACCCCTGGACCATAGACGGCGTGAAAATGCCTGTCAACGTTTGTATCACACCATTAAATGAACAAAAACAGCAGCGTTTTGCATAGTAAATAAATGCAGTACTGATTTGTCGTCCGGGAAGCTCGTTAGCCTTCCCGGACGTAATCTGTATTGGCTCGTAACAGCAGCATGAGTCAGTTTTTCCTCGCTGCAAAAGGAACGTGTTGTTTTCAAGAAGACCGAGCACCCGGCGTGAAGGTTTCCAGCTTTCAGCGAGCGGCAGCGGTCTCCTAATCTTCCGGCATGGCTTTGCCCCAAAATTCAGAATAAGCCACACCTGCTGTGCGCCGTTGGCCCTTGATAAGCTGTACTAATGAGTTTCAGCTGGCCACACGTGCGCGTGGCACGAACTACAAAATGCCTCAAGGAATGCTGGGCAATGTAATTCATGCACAGCAATATCGTCTCCTGATGACCTTTCTCCTCCATCCCAGATTCCTAACATCCCCTTTCTTGCAGTTTAGACTATCACGATTTTCCAATCTACTTAATTTCACCCAGTTCTAATTTCAGTTCTCTGGGCTTCAACCTACAGTGTTAGTATACTAATAAGATGGGTTATGAGTCTTGAGCGAACAAGTTAGTCTGCACTATTAGCCCAAAACTGTAGGAAGCACCCCAACAGATTGCCTGTTCTGTTCTGGGAAGATATATCTACTCACTCTTCAAATTCTTGTGGCCAATCCTAGATGGGATTCTACATGTATCTGCATGTAAGTGCTGGGTTTAAGATAGTGGAAACCTTGCGGTAAAGCCAGAGTTCTGTACAACCAGCGACACCGTTATAGGGTTTATCACAATTGATACAAGGAATAGATTGTTAAGGGCACAGTTGGAAGGAAGTGAAGGGAGAATAAACCGATGATTACAGGCAGAGAATACAAGTTATAGAGAAAAGACTGATCAAGGCTTAATTATTTTGTTGATTTGTTATCGGAGAGGAAGCAAAGTGTGTTAGCTTTTATTAGAATTATTGTAATTATTTTTAGGGTATTTATTGAGTGTGAACCTAGGTTTGGAAAGCAATGGAACACATTACAATCCTAAGAAGAATAACATGGTGAGAGAAGCAGATAAATACAGGAGCAGCAAGCAAACAGCCGGGGAGGGGGAGGGCTGGCAGTTTATCAGCAATGGATCCACATGCAACCAGGTGAAGAAACAGTGGGTATCAGATCAACCAGTCTCATATTGGCGGGAAGTGACGGTGTCAGGAACTTGGTGTTAGGGATGTCCCCACAAAAGTCTCCACAGGTGGAAAGTCATAAAGCAACTTTTCCCACCTTTCGTTTCTATGGCAATTCCTAGGTGCATTAGAAGGCAACTTTGGATTTAATGTTCTGTGCTTTTCCCAAGGATTCCACAGTTCTGATGTTTGCCACTTATTTTGAGTTTCAATACATTTTGGTTGGATATTATCATGATACAATAGCCAACAAATAAAGAAGCAGTACTGTTTTAGGGCCACTGTTCGTTAATAAATTGGACCCAAGTTGTTATACCAACAAGGTAAATAGATGCATGGCCAGGCTGTGTGTGTGGGTTTAACACCTCAGTAAGAAGGCCATTACATGTGTGGGGTGTGTTTCCATATGAAGTGTTAAGGAGGGCCATGCGACAGTCTGTAGGAGTTCCTCAGTGGGACAAGAAAGGGAGCAACGCTCAATACATGCCCCAACCAGTTCCGTTCCTGTTTCACAATTCTGTTTAATGCAACAAAAACAGTTAAAAACAAATGAAAAGAGGCGGGATTATTAACTCCAAACAGGCCTCACATCACAGACCCCTAGAATAGGCCAATTATCATTTGGCAAATCATCTTGGCCTTGAGATATGTGCATCTTTTAAAAAAAGATTTGAGGAATGTGAGTTATAAATCTCAGCTGGCTTAAGTGAAGGTGTTCTTATAGGCTTGTACCCTAAGCGTTATACATTATGCCCTTAATATAGAGACACATATCTGCATTGTAGCATAACCAAGACCACCAAGTGCAAGAGCTTTTAAGAAGTTCAAACCAAGTTTGAGCAAGATGTATTCAGAAGGCCTGAACATTGGGATAATATAAGACATATTTCTTATTGTTTTGATAATTAAACCTTTTTAAAGCCAGATTTGGTGTTCCACCATATTGCATCTTGAATGGGCATAGTATCAGGCATCAACCGAAATTATGAAAGCATCAGAATTGTGGTCACCAAACTTTATGCCTCGAAAATAATAGGAGTTGGCCTTCCTGTTCAAATCTCACTAAGAATTCATGCACACATTATATTTCTGAAGCTAGTTCTAATAATGTTTTGTTTTTGTTTTTGCGATTTAAGTGTATTGGTTAAATATGACCTTTTAACACTATGCAATAAACAATATATGAAATACATGAATAAAAACATGAATACATTGACAAAGCAATAAAACCTGCATAGATAAAACCCACCTCAATTCAAATCTTGATATAGTCTTAAAGGGCAATAAAATGGCAAATTACAAATTAATATGTTTCAGGATTTCCTTTCATATATAAAACATTGCAAAATCCAGCAATAATACGTTCTAGACCAAGATTGATCAGGTTGGATAGTATTTATATCATGAAATAAACTTGAATATCCCTTTAAATAAACATCCGTGAAGTTGGGGCAGCCAGTCAACAGATGGCGGGTCGTTTCTATCGTCTTATTACGGAGACGGCGTATAGGATTTTGCAAAGGAACCCCTGTTCAAGCACGAATTCTAGAAAATGTAGGTAATTGTACAAGCTAAAGTTGCCTTATAAAATGCTGAACATTTGCATTAGAAAGTTTGTTAATATAGTTGACAGGGGAATGATTAGGGAAACTCTGTTTTACATATATGGAATGTAAGGATTTATTAGTTAAAATCGATAAACAATTAGATCTGCTCCATACCAGTGCTTTCTTCTTCAGTTCTTCCTCAACAATGATAAGATTAAAAGCAGGAGGCACAATAAAATCAATATTCATTAAAAAAAAAAAGTAATCTCCTTAACCACATTTTTTAACACACCAGTTGGTCTGTCTGGCTCAATATAGTTAGCAAAATAGGAGAACATAGGCATACCATTCCTTTTTTTGTTCATCATTTTCAAGTAGAAAATACTGCTATTGATCTTTTTTTTCGTACAGATTGGAACTAAGCCCTGCTCATATTAGATGGCTTCAAATAAGGTGGCGTTTGAAAGGACTACAGCCAGTCACCACAGTTTCCCCTCCAAGCTCTTAAACCACTCTGTTTCTTTATTGGTAAGGATCTCAAGGAAATAAAGGTCACTAAGGATAATACTAATCTTATAAAGATGTAGTAGGCCTTCCATTGAGTAGCCACCTCTATGGGTGATGAATCTCCTAATGGCATTACATTTCACCTTTGCCAGTAGATGACACCGGTACGTATCGAAGATGGTCACCCCCAAGTACACATATTTGGTGACCACTTCGATTAGTTAATTATGTACCTTCCAAACAAAAAAGTGCTCCTTTTCTTTTATTATTTGCTTTTATATTCATAATTTTAGCCTTTGTCTATAATTAACATGTTAACTGTCTTAAGAAAATATTTGTAAAGCCAACAAACTACACTGAAAGTCTATGGGACTATATTCAATAATGACCGTATCATCTGCATACGCCAGACAAGCAATATGCTGAGAACCAACTCAAGGTGGAAAATTATTGGCATTCTCCAACTCCAAATGAAGATCAGCAACATATACGTTTTATAATACTGGAGCAAGAGAACAGCCTTTGTTTGAGTCCATAGTTGGTTCCTATTAACTCACTCGGTAACCCTTCCTGGTTCACTCTTAGCTGGACAGTGGTTTTGAAGTATAAGCTTTGACAAAGTAGATAATCAATGGGTGTAGTCCCCATTTCTCTAATTTATCCAAGAGGTGCT
Source organism: Ambystoma mexicanum (assembly GCF_040938575.1). NCBI lineage: Eukaryota > Metazoa > Chordata > Amphibia > Caudata > Ambystomatidae > Ambystoma > Ambystoma mexicanum. The sequence continues at coordinate 981,719,418 of NC_090924.1, forward strand.
GGTGATCCTTGCTGTCAAAAACACCGGAGCAATCCACAAAGCAGATATAAAGCAAATTATTGTTGGTGCTTAAGGTGGATATTATCATGATATAATAGCCACCAAACAAAGTAGCCTTACTGTTTTAGGGCCACAGTGCAATAATAAATTGGCCTCCAGATGTTATACCAACATGGTAAATAGATGCGTGGCCAGGCTAGGTGTGTGGGTTTAACACGCAAGTAAGAAGGACATTGCAGTGTGGGAAACAGGGGTGTTTGTCCATATGAAGGGTTAATGAGGGAATTGTGAAGGTCTGTTGGATTTCCACACTAGGACAAGAAAGGGAGCACTGCTCAGTACATGCCCCAACCACTTCAGCTCATGTTTCACAATTGTGTTTGCATGCAACAAAAACAGTTGAAAACAGTTGAAAACAAATGAAAAGAGGTGGAATTATTAACTCCGAAGAGGCCTCACATCACAGACCCCTAGATTAGGCCAAACATAATTTGGTAATTCATCTTTGCCTTGAGATTTGTGAATCTTTTAAAAAAAGATGTGAGAAATGTGAGTTATAAATCTCATCTGGCTTAAGTGAAGGTGTACTTAAAGGTTAATATACTCTAAGCATTATAAATAATGCCTTACTATAGAGACACATATCTGCAGTATAGCATAAAAAATACTACTTAGTGCAATATCTTTTAACAAGTTCGGACCAATTTTTAGCAAGATGTATTCAGAAGGCCTGAAAATTAGGATAATATAAGACATATTTCTTAATCTTTTTAATAATTAAAAGTTTTAAACGACAAATTTGGTGTTCCATTATATTGCATGGTGAATGCGCATAATATTAGGCATCAACAGAAATTATGAAAGCATCAAAATTGTGGTCCCCAAAATATATGCTTCAAAAAATTTCAATTGCCCTTCTTGTTTAAAGCACATTAAGAAATAATGCACACATTATACTTCTGAATATGGTTCTAATAATACGATGTACTTTCTAAACAACACAGACCAAGTCCACAATTACATTGCCAATTAATGGGAACTGTATTCAACTACTTCAATTAGCAAAACAAAACATTGTATTCTCTCCAATAGCAATAGCAAGTTTAGGTATAAAAATGATTGCATACACTACTGTACAACACATTAACGGGGTAATTCATAGAAATTCGGACACAAGTGCCGCACGCGGCTGGCGCACAGTGTGCGCGTGCGAATCTCTGCGCCAGCCGCGTGCGTTAAAATCCATTTCCACGCACAGCATATTCATGGATTTTAGCTACAAAAACCAGCCGTGGTGCACAGTGCGTCCCTAAGAACGCCCCTCGCGCAGGGAAAAGCCATCAAAATCCCCAATCCAGCGCAAAGGGCTGTGCTAACCCTGTACCAGCACGGCAATCGGGGAACATGTATTACTGAAGTTTCACACGCGATAGGCCCTGTGCGAGTGTGGTACGTGTATTACTAGGATTCGCGGGAAGTTTCACACGCGATTGGAGCAGGGTACGTGTATTTCGGGGGTGCGCGGGAAGTTTCACACGCGATTGGCCCTGTGCGAGTGGGGTACGTGTATTACTGGGGTTCGCAGGAAGTTTCACACGCGATTGGAGCAGGGTACGTGTATTTCGGGGGTGCGCGGGAAGTTTCACACACGATTGGCCCTGTGCGAGTTGGGTACGTGTATTACTGGGGTTCGCGGGAAGTCTCACATGCGATTGGAGCCGGGTACGTGTATTCCTGGGGTGCACGGGAAGTTTCACACGCGATTGGCGCTGTGCGAGTGGGGTACGTGTATAACTGGGGTTCGTGGGAAGTCTCACACGCGATTGGAGCCGGGTACGTGTATTCCTGGGGTGGGTCCTACATGTGAATTGGCAGTGTGGGTCCTCTCAGGTGTTCCCTCTACACCCCACACGGCCTCTGCAGGCAGTCCACACCACAGGGGACTACCCTGCACCCCTGGTCATGTCCCGCAGGCAGCCCATCCACCATGGGCATGCCCCCTAGTCACCTTGCACTACTGATCACCAACTCATGTCCCCTTGCACCCCCACACCCCAGCACTGAGGGGCACCTGCCAGCAGGCCCCCACTCATGTCCCACTCATGTCCCCCTGCACCTCCACCCCCCTGCACTGAGGGGCACCTGCCAGCAGGCCCCCACTCATGTCCCACTCATGTCCCCCTGCACCCCCACCCCCCAGCACTGAGGGGGACCTGCCAGCAGGCCCCCACTCATGTCCCCCTGCACCCCCACCCCCCACCACTGAGGGGCACCTGCCAGCAGGTCCCCACTCATGTCCCCTTGCACCCCCACCCCCCAGCAATGAGGGGCACCTGCCAGCAGGCCCCCACTTATGTCCCCCTGCACGCCCACCCCCCAGCACTGAGGGGTACCTGCCATCAGGCCCCCACTCATGTCCCACTCATGTCCCCCTGCACCCCCACCCCCCAGCACTGAGAGGCACCTGCCAGCAGGCCCCCACTTATGTCCCCCTGCACCCTCACCCCCAGCACTGAGGGGCACCTGCCAGCAGGCCCCCACTCAAGTCCCCTTGCACCCCCACCCCCCAGCACTGAGGGGCACCAGCTAGCAGGCTCCCACTCATGTCCCTCTGCACCCCCACCCCCCAGCACTGAGGGGCACCTGCCAGCAGGCCCCCACTCATGTCCCCCTGCACCCCCACCCCCCAACGCTGAGGGGCACCTGCCAGCAGGCCCCCACTCATGTCCCACTCATGTCCCCCTGCACCCCCACCCCCCAGCACTGAGGGGCACCTGCCAGCAGGCCCCCACTCATGTCCAAAAAATGATGACAAGGCGCGCACTCTGGTTCCCAGTCAAGTTTTCCTGCTGTAGCAACAAATTGTCTTCTCCTCCAAACGTTTTCTTGACTCCATCAATCATCAGGGAGGCTGTGTTTCTTTTCCTTTTCAGGCATGTCTAGTTGCATTTCCTTTGAAGGTGTTTCAGGTTAATTCACATTGATGTCTCTAAGGATTCTGGTACTTGTATTCTCACACTTTTTTCAATTGCAGGTGACTGGCAACAACTCCCTCCAAATCACAAATTTATCCTTGATAAGGGGAGGGGGAAAACCATGTTTATGCCTCTCCATAGTAAGGCATGATGGCCCTGGTGCTGCAGCCTCTTGAGCCCAGGACTCCTGGAACATAGTCTAAAAAATGATGACAAGGTGGGCACTCTGGTTCCCAGTCAAGTTTTCCTGCTGTAGCAACAAATTGTCTTCTCCTCCAAACGTTTTCTTGACTCCATCAATCATCAGGGAGGCTGTGTTTCTTTTTCTTTTCAGGCGTGTCTAGTTGCATTTCCTTTGAAGGTGTTTCAGGTTAATTCACATTGATGTCTCTAAGGATTCTGGTACTTGTATTCTCACACTTTTTTCAATTGCAGGTGACTGGCAACAACTCCCTCCAAAGCACAAATTTATCCTTGATAAGGGGAGGGGGAAAACCATCTTTATGGCTCTCCATAGTAAGGCATGATGGCCCTGGTGCTGCAGCCTCTTGAGCGCGGGACTCCTGGAACATAGTCTATAAAATGACCCCCCACCACTGAGGGGCACCTGTCAGCAGGCCCCCATTCATGTCCCCTTGCACCCCCACCCCCCAGCACTGAGGGGCACCTGCCAACAGGCCCCCACTTATGCCCCCCTGCACCCCACCCCCAGCACTGAGGGGCACCTGCCAGCAGGCCCCCACTCATGTCCCACTCATGTCCCCCTGCACCCCCACCCCCCAGCACTGAGGGGCACCTGCCAGAAGGCCCCCACTAATGTCCCCCTGCACCCTCACCCCCCAGCACTGAGGGGCACCTGCCAGCAGGCCCCCACTCATGTCCCCTTACACCCCCACCCCCAGCACTGAGCGGCACCAGCCAGCAGGCCCACACTCATGTCCCTCTGCACCCCCACCCCCCAGCACTGAGGGTCACCTGCCAGCAGGCCCCCACTCATGTCCCCCTGCACCCCCACCCCCCAAAGCTAAGGGGCACCTGCCAGCAGGCCCCCACTCATGTCCCACTCATGTCCCCCTGCACCCCTACCCCCCAGCACGGAGGGGCACCTGCCAGCAGGCCCCCACTCATGTCCCCCTGCACCGCCACCCCCAGCACTGAGGGGCACCTGCCAGCAGGCCCCCACTCATGTCCCCTTGCACCCCCACGCCCAGCACTGAGGGGCACCTGCCAGCAGGCCCCCACTCATGTCCCCCTGTACCCCCACCCCCCAGCACTGTGGGGCACCTGCCAGCAGGCCCCCACTCATGTCCCCTTGCACCCCCACCCCCCAGCACTGAGGGGCACCTGCCAGCAGGCCCCCACTCATGTCCCACTCATGTCCCCTTGCACCCCCACCCCCCAGCACTGAGGGGCACCTGCCAGCAGGCCCCCACTCATGTCCCCTTGCAACCCCACCCACCCAGCACTGAGGGGCACCTGCCAGCAGGCCCCCACTCATGTCCCACTCATGTCCCCCTGCACCCCTACCCCCAGCACTGAGGGGCACCTGCCAGCAGGCCCCCACTCATGTCCCCTTGCACCCCCACCCCTCTGCACCGAGGGGCACCTGCCAGCAGGCCCCCACTCATGTCCCACTCATGTCCCCCTGCACCCCCACCCCCCAGCACTGAGGGGCACCTGCCAGCAGGCCCCCACTCATGTCCCCCAGCACCCCACCCCCTAGCACTGAGGGGCACCTGCCAGCAGGCCCCACTCATGTCCCCTTGCACCCCCACCCCCTAGCACTGAGGGGCACCTGACAGCAGGCCCCCACTTATGTCCCCCTGCACCCCCACCCCCCAGCACTGAGGGGCACCTGCGAGCAGGCCCCCACTCATGTCCCACTCATGTCCGCCTGCACCCCCACGCCCCAGCACTGAGGGGCTCCTGCCAGCAGGCCCCCAATTATTTCCCCCTGCACCCTCACCCCCAGCGCTGAGGGGCACCTGCCAGCAGGCCCCCACTCATGTCCCTTTGCACCCCCACCCCCCAGCACTGAGGGGCACCAGCCAGCAGGCCCCCACTCATGCCCCCCTGCACCCCCACCCTATAGCACTGAGGGGCACCTGCCAGCAGGTCCCCGCTCATGTCCCCCTGCACCCCCACCCCCCAGCACTGAGGGGCACCTGCCAGCAGGCCCCCACTCATGTCCCCCTGCACCCCCACCCCCCAGCACTGAGGGGCACCTGCCAGCAGGCCCCCACTCATGTCCCCCTGCACCCCCACCCCCAGCACTGAGGGGCACCTGCCAGCAGGCCCCCACTCATGTCCCCTTGCACCCCCACCCCCAGCACTGAGGGGCACCTGCCAGCAGGCCCCCACTCATGTCCCCTTGCACCCCCACCCCCCAGCACTGAGGGGCACCTGCCAGCAGGCCCCCACTCATGTCCCCTTGCACCCCCACCCCCCAGCACTGAGGGGCACCTGCCAGCAGGCCCCCACTTATGTCCCCCTGAAACCCCACCCCCCAGCACTGAGGGGCACCTGCCAGCAGGCCCCCACTCATGTCCCACTCATGTCCCCCTGCACCCCCACGCCCCAGCACTGAGGGGCACCTGCCAGCAGGCCCCCACTCATGTCCCCCTGCACCCTCACCCCCCAGCACTGAGGGGCACCTGCCAGCAGGCCCCCACTCATGTCCCCTTGCACCCCCACCCTCCAGCACTGAGGGGAACCTGCCAGCAGGCCCCCACTCATGTCCCCCTGCACCTCCACCCCCCAGCAGTGAAATGCCAATCTCATGACACAAACCAAAAGTCAACTATGTACATCAACACATGTCCGTCCCGGGCCAGGGCATCATCGAACTCCTGCTCAGTGTCCTGGAGGCGGTCCTCTTCCATGGCCCAGAGGGTTCGCAGGGACGATGACATGTTCTCCTCCAACTCCCTGCGAATTGCCTCGAGGCACTCGGCCCGCCTCAGGGCCATCCGCATGGAGTTCTCCGCCCTGACCATCCTGAGCCGTGCCTCTTCTGCCCCCTGCCGCTCCGCATCTGTAGCATGGCCTAACCGCTGCCACACGGAAGACACTTCCAGTCCTGGGCCTCCTGCCCTCTGGCCGCTGCCTGCCCTTCTGATATCGAAGGCCCTGAGCCATGATGGCTCCCACCTTATTGCTGCTGCTGCTGTGCCTCTGCCTGTGCCCTGGCTCTTGCTGCCTGCACATCCTCCTCCGGCTGGGGTGCAGTTGTTGAGGTGGCCACCCCTGCTGGACGTCAGACTCCTGACTGTGGCTGGGACGACTGGTGCATAGGGGGTTCAGGTGAGGAGGGGGTTGCAAGGGGTCCAGCACACGGAGGAATCCAGCACTGGTGACCCATCCCAGCAGGTCAACGTGGTCAAAGAGGCACCCTAGATGACGTGCAGTCTCTTCACGAAAAAACTGAACGTCACCTCGCATGCCCCGTTGACGCAACGCTATCCTGGCCAGGACAGGCTCAACACGGTCCCGGATAGCCACGTCCGCAGGGAGAGGATGGCCAGTTGTTGTGCGCTCATCCCTTCCCTGAAAACGGGTCTGGAGGTAGGCATCCCTGCTGGTGCCAGATGATGCAGTGACAGGATCAGGGACAGGATTGCACACCGGCACCTCCGCGGCGGCCTGTGCTGCCTCCTGTCCCTGGTCCTGCACTGCACCACTAGCACCAGTGGAATCCCCACCTCCAGACCCCGTGTGTGTCCCTTCCACGGCCTCCTCCTCCACCAAACCCCGCACCAACCTGGATGACTCCATGCCATCTTCCTCCATCAGACCCTGTGGGGTCTCAGCTGCCCCTTCTGCTGCCAAGGAGTCCACCTCCAACCTCTGCCTCTTGGACCTACCCTCGGCAGCAGCGGCCTGGGACAGGCGGCATCAGACTCCTCACTCCCCGACGAGATGACAATCTGGGAGGGGAGCCGGGCCTTGCGTCTCCGGCTGGCGGGGCAATCCCTGTCGCTGTGCTCCACAGCACCCTCTCCGTCCTCTTCTTCAATTGACGCTGCAGACAGGGAGAGATAAAACACAGGCATCAGGGCACTGTACAATGGACTGATACACACATGACAGTTGCACATGAGTGGCAATGTTTAACTTCAGACACGGCATCACACTCCATGAGACACATGTCATTTTAACTCACACACATGAACATTTCAACAGCAATATTGCACCAGGCAGCACCATCCATACACATACAACAGCATGAACAGCCAAAGGTGAGCCTGACATCACATGAAACACAAGGAGTGCACTAGACATGCACACACGCCACCACACTTACATTCATGTCTACATCTCCTCCAACTGTTGCAGTGATGAGATCACCATACATGTCACATCTGCCATTCATCCTTCTACACATCAGTGTCACGTGCATCCATGTTGCATCACAGTTGCACACTTGTCAGATACAAATACATGAACATGTACACAGTGCAAATACATGCATTATGAACCACCATCCATGCCACAACCATGCCAATGTACATACACAGAAATTCAAACATGTGTGCTCCCACACCTGCACTTGCCCAGCATGCTTACCAATACATACACCATCAATGTGTCTCACAACTGAGAGGACTCACATGTGGCAGCCTCACGCCCATGTTCATACACATTCCTACATGGCCCTACATAAACACATGTGCAACCTGCACACTACTGGCACACCACGACACGCACAGCGTACTATCAACATGCATGTACACTTATCGCTCGACTCCAGACGGGTCTGCCTCTCAAGGATCTGGACGTAGAGTGCTGGGCATATGCGTTCCAGGACCCTCATTTGATGGTTCGACAGCTGGCCCCGGTGCCCCTTGGCATCCGCTGCCTTAGTGAGGCGCCGGGCCTTGTTCAGGGTCCTGGACCTGAAGTCCTCCCAGCACTTCTTGACATGATGTAAGTCGCGGACTGCCACCCCCTCCGCGTTGATGGCAGTCACGATGTCCATCCAGATCCTGGTCCGTCCTTCATTGTCGGCGCGCGAACTTCCAAAGAGGGCATCATAATGCCCAAGCACTTGCTCCACCAGGACACCAACTTCGGTGGCAGTGAAGCTGGTGGCCCTCTGCCTCTCTGGCTGGGGGTTGCCAGTGCTGCCAGATGGTGTTGTGCTGGACATGGCAACCCCATAGGCAGGAGTGGGTGGACAACTGGGTCCTGGGGCTGGGCTGTGGAGTGATGGAATCCCAGTCAGGAGTCTTCGGTTCCAGCAGGGGTGGTCACAGCAATTACACCCCTGGCTGACGTGCAGGTAGCAAATGCCAGGGCACGTGGGCAGCAGGCAGTCAGGCAGCAGCAGATGGCAGGTGGGAGCGTGCTCGGGGCTCTGGGAGGCAGTAATTCGGCCTTCTGGGCAAGATCGTGGTCTTCCGTGTGTATTCGCGTGGCCAGCTTGATACGGAGTGATTTGGCACGTGAAAAAATTGCACGTCAGCGTGTAATTCGAGGAAAGGGCCTTAGCATGTAAGCACGTCATCACACGCATGCGATTTCATTGGACCAAAGGCCCTTAGTGCGTAAGCGCATAAGTTACATTACGCGCGCGGGCGTTACCCTCATAGCACGTGATGACAGAGCACACGTGGAAAAACTGCACGTCCGAGAGTCATCGCGTGTAATTGGAGGAAAGCGCCCGCATACACGCGTATCTGACGTGTACGTGTGGGCCGGTTTAAAAGCTACGTCTAGGACGCCATTTCATTGTACGTGCTTTTCGTGGAGAGCGAGTGGGTGAAATCTGTACTTCTTGTCGGTTCACATGCGATTACTTCACAGCGTTTCTAGTTCGTACTCCCTGTTACCTCTGACAGCTCTTTTCTGAATTTTTGTTGGGCCTGTTTCCTCAAACAGAGTTCACTTCTCCTTTTGTCCTGTCTCCTCAGACAGCGTACAATTCTTCTTTTGGCGGGGGTGTTGCCAATGCGCACACGCACATATTTTTCATGTTCTTTTTCAAGGCAGACGGTGGGTTCTGCACGTACTTAGCAACTGTGCTTGCCCCGTGTGTCGTGTTCCCCTTCAAAGGTCATTGTCGGCTGCGTGTATTACGCGTACGCTTAGTTTTGTGTTTCTGGGTGCCACAGCGTAGTGCGGGTTCATTTTTACATGCACATGGTCTACGAGGGGTTGCGTGCACGTTAATTTTTGATTTTGGGCTGCCTGTTCGTTGCGTGACCCGTCATCTTCCGCCAGGGGTCACAGACAGCCTTGTTAGAGCACTAGTGTATGAATTCCATCTGGTATCCTACCCCTTTGACCCCCAATTGCCCAGGACAATAGTTTACTGCAACTCCCATACGCACAACAACATCAGTGCTAGGGTTGGGAGGCGACCAAGCGGTAAGGGAGGCAAAGGTGGCCATCCTTCAAAAGGTGGGCATGGTGGGCGTGGGAGGGGACGTGGCCGGGATTTGAAGGGTGCCCTATACCCCCATGTGTGGAGGAACAATCAGGGACACCCATGCCCCCCATGGTTGAGGGAAACATGGCTGACACCATCCCAGCTCAGCCCCTGTTGGACCAGCCCATTGTGGCACCTGACTTGGCACAGGATGACTCCCTGGCTGACTTCAAGGTCGGCAAGTCTAGGCCATGTGTGGCGGTGCAAGTTGTTGTCACCAAGCCACGTGGATCTGGGGCAGCTATGTCATCTGCTGCCCCAAGTATGCAGGGCAGCTGCAGCTCCATCCGCCCCAGCTCTGACTCTCCCAGCCAGGACAGTGTCAGTCCAGGTCCATCAAACTGACGTTCCCCCTGCCAACATTACCCTGCAATCAATGCCTGCATCAAGACCTATGGTCGTTGTGCATTCCCACACTCCTACTACCCAGTCCACCGGTGATTCTGCCCCTACTGACCAGAGCGGCGTAAGCCACTCTGGCTCTGCTCCACCTTTAAAGAAGAGGAAGAAGGGTGCTCTGGCACGACAGGCTGAGACGCCAGACACAGCTACACACTCCGGTACCTCAAGGCAGCCTTGCTTTAATGATCCGGAACTTGATGCACTTGTGGCCTATGGGTCAGCACATAGCAGCGAAATGGTGATGACAGCAGGGTGCAAGACCACACCTGGTCCACGTAGGGCACACTGGCAGACCATAGCGGACCGCATAAGTGCCCTTGGTTTTGTGAGGCGCACAGCTGATGATTGCTACAAGCGGTGGAATGACCTGAAACGCAGAGCAAAGAACAAGCTGGCCTCAAATCATGCCGCTACTCTGGTGACTGGCGGTGGGTCTCCACAAGAGGACAACAAACTCACTGAACATGAGTCTGTTGCTGGGGCCTTCGTCACAGAGGAACAGATCCAAGGCTACTTGATTATGATGCATTGTCCGGTGAGTGCCCATGCATGTGTGTGTAATGCATGTGTATGTTGTTTGGGTGACGGGTTCGGATTGAGTGCTAGGTGAGGGTGTGTGTGCCTGAGTGGTATGGGTCACCCATGTGCTTCATCCAAAACATTCAGCGGCCTTGGATTTGGGTGTGACAGTATCCCTTCTGCCCACAGTAGTAATTTAGCGCAACATTACGGCAGTTGCCCTTGAAGTGGCATCTTGCAACAACATTGTTTGTATTTTTCAGTGTTCGTTCAGGCTGATTGTTTCAATTCTCCCACTTTTGCTACGCATTCCTCAGCCCTATTGTCACATTTGTGACATGCTTCTGTTATTGATGAACCCCACATTGACCCACATGTGTTACCTAGTTAGGTGAATGATTTGACCATTCAGGCTGATTGAGTATTGGCCTGATCACATACATTTTTGGGGCCTGTTTGAATGTGGAATGTGATAGTTGTTTCCTGTCATGTTGAAGTGCACAACCATTGATGTGTACATCGGCCTGCAATCACTGTATTTTGTACACTGGATGTGTTGCAGTGTGTGGCACATGCATATTTTGTCACACTATGTAGCATTTTTCATCTCATCATGTCCATCATCTCACATGGATGGCTGACAGTATTCATTCACTGACATATGGATGTACTTGTGGAATGTACCATGGCTATGGTACATGCCATCTGTGTGATGGCATGTGTCATGTATATGTATTGGACATGCCACTCACAGGCCAATGTGTGATGGCAGTGCTACCCAGCATTCAGCAAATGTTTTGCTCTTCCATCTTGGTGTCATCAGTGTCTGCCTTTTGCCTCCCCTTCCAACTCAGTGACAGTGCATGCATGGGAGGGTTATAGTCATGTGGTACATATGTAAATCATGTACTGGTTCTGTAGCTTGTCACGCCTATTTGTGTGCTATGGTGCTAATGCCTGTTTCCATTTTTTGTCTTTCATGTTTTTGCAGGGGATGACGCACTTGATGCTGTTGAGGTTGAGGAGATGGTGCAGACCCAGGAGGGATCTCAGGCACTGTTAGGCGGAAACCTGTGCAGTTCCCTCTGGGACCACTGCAAAAGATTTAGGACTACAGGTGTTGCGATGAACCCACTTGGTAGCAGTCTGTACCACACAGATTCAATTGGTAGCTGTGGCTGAGCAGTCAGACTTCTCTCAAGAAAAGTTGGTCAGTATAGGGAGCATACAATATAGGGTAATTCATCGCAGCAAAACGAGTAAACACGCAACCAGGCTTTAGTATAAAGATAGTAAGTTATTTATTGATAACAAAACGTCTACGAAAAATACTAAAGCGAATCACGGCAAATAACTCAAAATACAATTACTCTGCAAAATGGAATAAGCTCAATCCCCCGAAACACACTATCGACAACTCTAGGTTCTACGGCACCACTTATTTTCAGACAGAGGTGTATACCTCAACCCAGATGACACTCGAATATTTAGTGAGGAAGGGAGAGAAGAGAAAGGCAGGTAATGAAGTCAACACGGTTCGTACTGAAGCAGGTAAAAATGCAAGGCAAGAAAGCATTAATCACACTAGATCATACAGTTCGGCGGCCAGGCCCACTCGGTGAGAGGCAAGGCACGATGTCCTGGAAAGTCTCTACGGATGATGCATTCAAGTCTTGTTTAGCAAATTGGTTAGCGTCAGGTTGAACCAGTTCAGAACAAAGAGTGAATAAAGCTTGGAGGCAACCCAACGGAACGGGGAGGAATCAGATACCTCACACGAACCGATCGAAAAGGGAAGCCAGGCGGGTACGGTACCTTGTTGTGGAAGACAGCTCCGACGGGGGCAGTTGTTCCTGGTGGTGGATGCACGACGGGTCTTGGCCAAGAGAAGAGATGCTCTCGTCGTCGAAGAGAAGATGTCCGGTGCACCACCAGGGAAGAAACCAGCCGCGGAGTGCTCCGTCACAAGGCACCACCTTTCGATCACGGTGCAGGAGTAGTGGCTATCCGGTTGCCGGGTGCTCTGCACGGGCAATTCGACCACTGCGTCCTGGGCGACCAAAAAGCACAAAGAAGAAGAAGACTGGTTGTTCCCACCAGCCAGGGAAAGAGCCTCTCCGGCAGGGAGATCTCTTCTGTCGTCGGGAGATTGTGAGACGATTCCGCAGGGCTCCACCGGAGGTGTCGTCGTGCAGGTCGATTCAGCGTTACCCTCGTCGGATTCTTTAGGTCCAGTGGCGACTTCCTTAAGATCCAGTCCCAAAGGCCCTGCTTTTATGCAGACGTCCCCCATTCATTCAGCCTAGCTTGTCAATCAACACATGCTAAGTGGTGAGCGGGAAGGCTCACCACCTGGGCCAATCATTTCAGAGTGCGACCTGAGTTGGCAAGGCAACTCGGTCCAGGGTGTCTAAACCCCCTCCCACACCCCTGAGGTAACCCAGACAGAATGGCGCCACCTTCGCGGGTCACTGTCCAGAGGCCCGCCAAAAGTGGAACAAAGGGCTCAACCTTTGGTTTAGGAGTCACAGAGAAAAACACAGACGCCATTTTACAACCCGAGTTCTGGCAGAAAATACCACTCGATAAACCTATTTAAGATAAGTAGATCGGTGGTACGTTGGAGATTAACGAAAAACAGTATCAATCTTCAACAATGGGACGAATCCCATAGGGTTATGCTCGGGGTCGAACATAACAAGTAGTTTCCACTGCCACCAGCCAAAACTCGACGAGGAGGGACGGGACAGTGCCCCCTCGAGTAACAGATCCAGGAGTAATCGTATTACCCCAACTAGCACGTCCACAATAAGATGGTTGGTACTAGTTCTGTTAGCAAATTTAGGTCTAGTAAAGCCAATGGTGACTTTACATGCCCGGGGAGACAGTAGTCAGTCCCCGGGTATGGAGTCTATGGTGGGGGGACCTGCTAGGGCGCCCCCGTGTCACGACACGTAGGGTGCAGAGTGACACACATAGAAAAACTTATGAGACCCTATGGAGTAAAAGACCCCATAGCCCATCGAACACATTGACATCTCAAAGGAATTACACACATACATGTCCAAGAGTGAGAGGAAAAGGGTCACACTCTTGGCAGGATGGGAAAAACAAACTCCAGAAATCCAGCAAAGCTGCTGGGGGACTCACTAGGTTAGGAAATTCAGCCTAAACAGAGAATTCTCCCTAACACTCGCCCCCCCCAGACTAAGGGACAGGAGGATTTAATCCACTCCTGGATGAATCTCATACCTCTAGTCGATGATATACATCCTAGAGAGACCATCAGCATTTTGGTGGTGACACCCTGACCTGTGCTCAATGGTGAAATCGAACCCTTGCAGGCAGATCGACCATCTCAGTAGTTTTGGGTTTTCCCCTTTCCTTTGCATTAACCATCTCAAGGGTTGGTGGTCAGTCTGAATAATAAAAGTAGAACCATACAAGTACGGTCTAAACTTCTTCAGAGCCCACACGATAGCAAAGCATTCTCTTTCGATTGTTGCCCACCTTGTTTCAGGATCCTTCAGCTTGCGGCTGATGTAGCAAACGGGGTACTCCCTACCTTTCCCATCCAGTTGACTGATTACGGCACCTATCCCTACATTGGAAGCGTCTGTCTGCACAATGAAGTGTTGGCGGTAATCAGGAGCTCTGAGTACTGGGGTTTGGCAAAGAGCCTTTTTCAGGTTTTCAAAAGCCTGATTGCACTCCTCGTTCCATTTAACCTTTTTAGGGAATTTGGGCGAGGAGATGACATTCAGTGGAGAAGCTATGGTCCCATAGTTCTCTATGAAATTCCTGTAATACCCGGTGAGGCCTAGGAAGGCTCTCACCTGAGTCTGAGTAGTCGGTGTTGTCCAATTTTGCACAGCTTCAATCTTACTGAGCAAAGGCCTTATTTCGCCACCGCCTACCTCATGTCCAAGGTAGACTACCTTACTCTGTCCAATTTGGCATTTACTCGCCTTTACGGTCAGATTGGCTCGTCTAAGAGCCTGCAAAACATCTCTCAGGTGGGTTACATGTTCGTCCCAGGAATTGCTGAACACTGCTATGTCATCCAAGTATGCCATGCAGAAGTCCTCCATCCCGGTTAGAACCTGGTTTACCATCCGTTGAAACGTAGCAGGTGCATTTTTTAGTCCGAAAGGCATTACCGTAAACTGGTATAAACCAACGGGGGTAGAAAATGCAGTTTTCTCCTTGGCATGGTTAGTCAGGGCTATTTGCCAATAGCCTGACGTCAAGTCAAATGTGCTGAGGAACTTGGCGGCGCCAAGTTTATCCACCAACTCATCTGTTCTTGGCAAAGGGTGGGCATCAGTCGTGGTGACTGCATTAAGAGCTTTATAATCCACGCAGAATCTAAGTTCTTTAGATCCGGCCTTTGGTACTAACACAACTGGGCTAGACCATGGACTAGTAGAGGGCTCTATTACCCCGAGATCAAGCATCTTGCTGACCTCACCTTTGATGTGGGTTCTTACGTTTTCTGACATGCGATATCCTCTGCTTTTGACAGGCAGACAGTCACCAGTGAGTATCTCGTGCTGGCCCCAAGGGGTCAAGCCTGGTGAGAGCGAGAACAGAGAGGCAAACTGATTCAACATAGACTTGCACTCTTCTTGTTGCTCGGGTGTCAGATTGGAGGAGAGATTTACTCCTTCAATGTTTTCATCTAAAGGTAAGCCTCTGAGGAGATCCGCAAGAGCTTCACTCTCTTCTTCTTCCTCGGCCGATGCTAGAAGCAACGCTCCTACATCAGGTCGTGAGACATACGCTTTAAGTCAGTTGGTGTGAAAGACTGTCGGAGCCTCCTTGGGGTTGCCCAAGTCCACCAGATAGTTAACCTCACCGAGCTTACCCACTACTCGGTAGGGTCCCATCCATTTATCTTGCAAGGCCCTCTGCCTTGTGGGGATCATAACGAGAACAAGCTGGTTTTGAGCGAACTCAACCATGTTAGCCTTTTGATCGTGCCAGTGCTTGACCAATGCTTGTCCAGCTTTCAAGTTATCGCTTGCTTCTGTCATCAGGTGCGACATTCTCCTCCGGAGACCTATCACGTAGTCAGTCACTCTGACTGGCTTGGGGGAAGGAGCACTCTCCAACCCCTCCTTAATCAGGGCCAACGGACCTCTGACGGGATGACCATAGAGTAGTTTGAAGGGAGAGTAGCCTACTCCCTCCTGAGGGACTTCTCTATAAGCAAAAAGAAGGCATGGCAATAGAAGGTCCCACTTACGCTTAAGGGGTTCTTCTAGAGCACCTATCCTGCTCTTCATGGTTCGGTTGAACCGTTCTACCAACCCCTTGGTTTGTGGGTGGTAAGCCGTTGAGAACTTGTAAGTTACCCCGCAGGTTTTCCACATGGCTTTCATGTAGTGGGACATAAAATTTGACCCCCTATCAGAGATAACTTCCTTAGGAAATCCGACCCTAGTAAAAATACCAAGGAGGGCCTTAGCCACAGCCGGAGCTGTAACAGTCCTCATAGGAATTGCCTCAGGATACCTAGTAGCATGGTCTACTACAACAAGTATAAACCTGTTGCCTGAGGAGGTTGGAGGATCAAGGGGACCAACGATATCAATCCCTACTCTCTCAAATGGGACTCCCACAACGGGAAGAGGCACTAATGGTGCCACATTCTTGGACCCAACCTTACCAGAGATTTGGCAGGTATGGCAGCTTCTGCAGTGTTTTTCTACTTCGGCCCCCATTTTTGGCCAATAGAAGTAGAGTGAGAGCCTTTCCTTAGTCTTCTTGAAACTCAAGTGACCAGCCAAAGGAATCTCGTGGGCTAACTGCAAGAACTGTGGTCTGTTCTCTTGGGGTACTACAAGGCGTTTGTAGTCTCCAGGTGCAGACTCGGTTGGTTCACTATATAAGAGGCCATCTTCCCAGTGCAACCTATGTTTCCCAGGCTCTTGCCCTTCAGCCTGAGTTTCTGCCTGACGGCGAAGACCTTCCAGAGTTGGACATTCTCTCTGTCCCTTACTGCCCTGCTGGGTCCACCTTCTGCCAGTAACGACTGCAGCTCAGGATGGTCAACAGGATCCAGATCTCCAATGAGTTCCTGGCCTTCCATTAGCTCTTCTTCAGAGTCTAATTCTACCATACAGGGTTGTACTTCCCCCTCAGCCTCAGCTGGAGGTGGAGTTACGGGTGTGACGTTGGACAACCGCGGGGAAGTCCGTGTCGGCTGCATCGGAATGTGGGCTGTTGGTTTCGGTTTAGAAGTTTTAGGTTTCCCTTTTACTTCTGTGTTCCTAGAGACAGCGGCCGCCATTTCCAATGGAGCAGGAGTGATTTCTTTCTTCATCATCTCCCCGAGAGTACCGCGCAGGGTCCTCTCTCTTGCAGGTCTGGTTAGCTCCTGTAACCGTTTACTAGGAGGTCTGGGAGTATGCGATACAACTCCGAGAGTTTTCAAATCGTTACCCAACAGTACGCGTCCTGGTACCTCACTCTGTATGCTGACAGGTATCTTTACAGTCATGTCGTTACACTGAATGAGAACTGGTAATTGGGGAAGCATCTGCACAGGCCCTCCAGCTAACTTGGTGAGGCGTTTGGGTGCCTTAGCAACATCCTCAGCCTGAAAAAACGATTTATCCACCACAGTTATGCTGGCCCCAGTGTCCCTAATGGCAGGCGTCTCCTGACCATTCACCTGGACACTGTCCTTATAATACTCTTTAGTATTATCGGGGATAGAATTATAGACATCTAAATTCTGTTGTTCCCACAACCCCAGAGATACTAAAGAAACGCTGGCTGAGACTCCAATGGGTTCGTCAGCTAGCAGTAGAAAGTTTCCACTTGCCATTTGGACTTCCTCCTCTGGAGCGAAGGCTAAGGAGACAAGCTGGACCCCTGAAGGTTTACCCTTACATCTGGGATCTCCTTTCACGTGATCAGTCGAGCCACACACAAAGCATTTCCCGAATGCTTTCTGGAATGGTGGCTTGTTCTGACCTCCTTCCGGTTTGGCACCAGAAGACACACTATTCTGCTGTGGTTTTCCCGGTGGCTTACCCTTCTGGTTTTGTTTGGGGCCCTCTTTGGAATGTGAGTTATTCGAATTCTCTTTTGAGTCTTTTTTAGGCTGTTTTCCCTCGTCCTTTTTCTGAGTTGCCCCAGAATCCTTGTGAGTAGCCCTGTTGGCAACCCACAAGTCAGCAGCCTTAGCTAGAGCCCTGGAATCTAATTCCTTCGAATCAGCCAAGTGCTGTCTGAGCTCAGGAGAACAGACATCATAAATTGACTCCAACATAAAAAGATTTCGCATACCCTCGTAAGTGTCAACTTTGTAACCCTTAATCCATCCCTCTAAGTTTTTCAACCCTTCACTCACCCAGGTAGCCCAAGGGGTACCATCATGCTTTTTGAGGGTTCTAAACCTCTTAAGATACTGGGAAGGGGTCTTCCCGAATCTAGCTATCAAAGCTAGTTTCACACTTTCGTAATCCGTCTTATCCACCTCCCCCAATTCCATTACCACATCAGTCGCAACAGGAGGAAGCCTAGAGAACAACCAGGGAAGCAACGCATTCCCGGTGATGTCCTGGAGCCCATGATTGTATTCAAACAGTTTCAACCAATCCAACACATCCAATCTCGGTTCGTACATACCCACTAATTCCTTCGGCATCCGGGGTCTTTTGGGACTGGAGCTCCTAGAGGAACCAGAGGAGAGAGAAGCATTTTCCATAGACAACTTTTTCATTTGTAACTCATGATTAAGCTCTATTTCCCTGAGTCTTAACTCAGCTTGTTTCTGCTCAGCCTGGGCATTCATTCGTCTGAAATCGAGCTCTTGGTTTCGTTCAGCTTGAGCCAAGAACCGTTTATATTCTAATTCGAGCTTCATTTTTTCAAGTTCAAAATAAGCAGGGTTACTTGTGGGACCTGGTATGGGCCCCGTAGGCACAGTTGGTAAGGCAGGTAGAGGAGCGGGGGAGACAGTCTCGCTAGTCTCGCCGTCCTCGTCAGCCTCTTCATCGCTATCATCAGAATTACGATTCAGATCAACACCATTACTGTTATCTACAGTTGCTGGAGAGTTTGGTTCCTCTGAACCAGTACCCAGACTTTGGTTCGCCAGCAATATCTCTATCAGTTCTAACTTCTTGCCTTTTACAGGAAGATTATCTTGTCTACAGAGAGCTCGCAGCCTCTCAGTATTTTTATCCGACAAAGACTCTTGGCTGTAAATTTCCATTGTAGACATGTTTTTTGAAAGTTGCTTTTGTAACGTTTTGTGGTTAGTCGTCCTACAGCGTCGAAAAACACTCTAAACTGTATCCTCGATACTAATCCCACCGCTGTACACCAGTGTTAGGCGGAAACCTGTGCAGTTCCCTCTGGGACCACTGCAAAAGATTTAGGACTACAGGTGTTGCGATGAACCCACTTGGTAGCAGTCTGTACCACACAAATTCAATTGGTAGCTGTGGCTGAGCAGTCAGACTTCTCTCAAGAAAAGTTGGTCAGTATAGGGAGCATACAATATAGGGTAATTCTTCGCAGCAAAACGAGTAAACACGCAACCAGGCTTTAGTATAAAGATAGTAAGTTATTTATTGATAACAAAACGTCTACGAAAAATACTAAAGCGAATCACGGCAAATAACTCAAAATACAATTACTCTGCAAAATGGAATAAGCTTAATCCCCCGAAACACACTATCGACAACTCTAGGTTCTACGGCACCACTTATTTTCAGACAGAGGTGTATACCTCAACCCAGATGACACTCGAATATTTAGTGAGGAAGGGAGAGAAGAGAAAGGCAGGTAATGAAGTCAACACGGTTCGTACTGAAGCAGGTAAAAATGCAAGGCAAGAAAGCATTAATCACACTAGATCATACAGTTCGGCGGCGAGGCCCACTCGGTGAGAGGCAAGGCACGATGTCCTGGAAAGTCTCTACGGATGATGCATTCAAGTCTTGTTTAGCAAATTGGTTAGCGTCAGGTTGAACCAGTTCAGAACAAAGAGTGAATAAAGCTTGGAGGCAACCCAACGGAACGGGGAGGAATCAGATACCTCACACGAACCGATCGAAAAGGGAAGCCAGGCGGGTACGGTACCTTGTAGTGGAAGACAGCTCCGACGGGGGCAGTTGTTCCTGGTGGTGGATGCACGACGGGTCTTGGCCAAGAGAAGAGATGCTCTCGTCGTCGAAGAGAAGATGTCCGGTGCACCACCAGGGAAGAAACCAGCCGCGGAGTGCTCCGTCACAAGGCACCACCTTTAGATCACGGTGCAGGAGTAGTGGCTATCCGGTTGCCGGGTGCTCTGCACGGGCAATTCGACCACTGCGTCCTGGGCGACCAAAAAGCACAAAGAAGAAGAAGACTGGTTGTTCCCACCAGCCAGGGAAAGAGCCTCTCCGGCAGGGAGATCTCTTCTGTCGTCGGGAGATTGTGAGACGATTCCGCAGGGCTCCACCGGAGGTGTCGTCGTGCAGGTCGATTCAGCGTTACCCTCGTCGGATTCTTTAGGTCCAGTGGCGACTTCCTTAAGATCCAGTCCCAAAGGCCCTGCTTTTATGCAGACGTCCCCCATTCATTCAGCCTAGCTTGTCAATCAACACATGCTAAGTGGTGAGCGGGAAGGCTCACCACCTGGGCCAATCATTTCAGAGTGCGACCTGAGTTGGCAAGGCAACTCGGTCCAGGGTGTCTAAACCCCCTCCCACACCCCTGAGGTAACCCAGACAGAATGGCGCCACCTTCGCGGGTCACTGTCCAGAGGCCCGCCAAAAGTGGAACAAAGGGCTCAACCTTTGGTTTAGGAGTCACAGAGAAAAACACAGACGCCATTTTACAACCCGAGTTCTGGCAGAAAATACCACTCGATAAACCTATTTAAGATAAGTAGATCGGTGGTACGTTGGAGATTAACGAAAAACAGTATCAATCTTCAACAATGGGACGAATCCCATAGGGTTATGCTCGGGGTCGAACATAACAAGTAGTTTCCACTGCCACCAGCCAAAACTCGACGAGGAGGGACGGGACAGTGCCCCCTCGAGTAACAGATCCAGGAGTAATCGTATTACCCCAACTAGCACGTCCACAATAAGATGGTTGGTACTAGTTCTGTTAGCAAATTTAGGTCTAGTAAAGCCAATGGTGACTTTACATGCCCGGGGAGACAGTAGTCAGTCCCCGGGTATGGAGTCTATGGTGGGGGGACCTGCTAGGGCGCCCCCGTGTCACGACACGTAGGGTGCAGAGTGACACACATAGAAAAACTTATGAGACCCTATGGAGTAAAAGACCCCATAGCCCATCGAACACATTGACATCTCAAAGGAATTACACACATACATGTCCAAGAGTGAGAGGAAAAGGGTCACACTCTTGGCAGGATGGGAAAAACAAACTCCAGAAATCCAGCAAAGCTGCTGGGGGACTCACTAGGTTAGGAAATTCAGCCTAAACAGAGAATTCTCCCTAACACTCGCCCCCCCCAGACTAAGGGACAGGAGGATTTAATCCACTCCTGGATGAATCTCATACCTCTAGTCGATGATATACATCCTAGAGAGACCATCAGCATTTTGGTGGTGACACCCTGACCTGTGCTCAATGGTGAAATCGAACCCTTGCAGGCAGATCGACCATCTCAGTAGTTTTGGGTTTTCCCCTTTCCTTTGCATTAACCATCTCAAGGGTTGGTGGTCAGTCTGAATAATAAAAGTAGAACCATACAAGTACGGTCTAAACTTCTTCAGAGCCCACACGATAGCAAAGCATTCTCTTTCGATTGTTGCCCACCTTGTTTCAGGATCCTTCAGCTTGCGGCTGATGTAGCAAACGGGGTACTCCCTACCTTTCCCATCCAGTTGACTGATTACGGCACCTATCCCTACATTGGAAGCGTCTGTCTGCACAATGAAGTGTTGGCGGTAATCAGGAGCTCTGAGTACTGGGGTTTGGCAAAGAGCCTTTTTCAGGTTTTCAAAAGCCTGATTGCACTCCTCGTTCCATTTAACCTTTTTAGGGAATTTGGGCGAGGAGATGACATTCAGTGGAGAAGCTATGGTCCCATAGTTCTCTATGAAATTCCTGTAATACCCGGTGAGGCCTAGGAAGGCTCTCACCTGAGTCTGAGTAGTCGGTGTTGTCCAATTTTGCACAGCTTCAATCTTACTGAGCAAAGGCCTTATTTCGCCACCGCCTACCTCATGTCCAAGGTAGACGACCTTACTCTGTCCAATTTGGCATTTACTCGCCTTTACGGTCAGATTGGCTCTTCTAAGAGCCTGCAAAACATCTCTCAGGTGGGTTACATGTTCGTCCCAGGAATTGCTGAACACTGCTATGTCATCCAAGTATGCCATGCAGAAGTCCTCCATCCCGGTTAGAACCTGGTTTACCATCCGTTGAAACGTAGCAGGTGCATTTTTTAGTCCGAAAGGCATTACCGTAAACTGGTATAAACCAACGGGGGTAGAAAATGCAGTTTTCTCCTTGGCATGGTTAGTCAGGGCTATTTGCCAATAGCCTGACGTCAAGTCAAATGTGCTGAGGAACTTGGCGGCGCCAAGTTTATCCACCAACTCATCTGTTCTTGGCAAAGGGTGGGCATCAGTCGTGGTGACTGCATTAAGAGCTTTATAATCCACGCAGAATCTAAGTTCTTTAGATCCGGCCTTTGGTACTAACACAACTGGGCTAGACCATGGACTAGTAGAGGGCTCTATTACCCCGAGATCAAGCATCTTGCTGACCTCACCTTTGATGTGGGTTCTTACGTTTTCTGACATGCGATATCCTCTGCTTTTGACAGGCAGACAGTCACCAGTGAGTATCTCGTGCTGGCCCCAAGGGGTCAAGCCTGGTGAGAGCGAGAACAGAGAGGCAAACTGATTCAACATAGACTTGCACTCTTCTTGTTGCTCGGGTGTCAGATTGGAGGAGAGATTTACTCCTTCAATGTTTTCATCTAAAGGTAAGCCTCTGAGGAGATCCGCAAGAGCTTCACTCTCTTCTTCTTCCTCGGCCGATGCTAGAAGCAACGCTCCTACATCAGGTCGTGAGACATACGCTTTAAGTCAGTTGGTGTGAAAGACTGTCGGAGCCTCCTTGGGGTTGCCCAAGTCCACCAGATAGTTAACCTCACCGAGCTTACCCACTACTCGGTAGGGTCCCATCCATTTATCTTGCAAGGCCCTCTGCCTTGTGGGGATCATAACGAGAACAAGCTGGTTTTGAGCGAACTCAACCATGTTAGCCTTTTGATCGTGCCAGTGCTTGACCAATGCTTGTCCAGCTTTCAAGTTATCGCTTGCTTCTGTCATCAGGTGCGACATTCTCCTCCGGAGACCTATCACGTAGTCAGTCACTCTGACTGGCTTGGGGGAAGGAGCACTCTCCAACCCCTCCTTAATCAGGGCCAACGGACCTCTGACGGGATGACCATAGAGTAGTTCGAAGGGAGAGTAGCCTACTCCCTCCTGAGGGACTTCTCTATAAGCAAAAAGAAGGCATGGCAATAGAAGGTCCCACTTACGCTTAAGGGGTTCTTCTAGAGCACCTATCATGCTCTTCATGGTTCGGTTGAACCGTTCTACCAACCCCTTGGTTTGTGGGTGGTAAGCCGTTGAGAACTTGTAAGTTACCCCGCAGGTTTTCCACATGGCTTTCATGTAGTGGGACATAAAATTTGACCCCCTATCAGAGATAACTTCCTTAGGAAATCCGACCCTAGTAAAAATACCAAGGAGGGCCTTAGCCACAGCCGGAGCTGTAACAGTCCTCATAGGAATTGCCTCAGGATACCTAGTAGCATGGTCTACTACAACAAGTATAAACCTGTTGCCTGAGGAGGTTGGAGGATCAAGGGGACCAACGATATCAATCCCTACTCTCTCAAATGGGACTCCCACAACGGGAAGAGGCACTAATGGTGCCACATTCTTGGACCCAACCTTACCAGAGATTTGGCAGGTATGGCAGCTTCTGCAGTGTTTTTCTACTTCGGCCCCCATTTTTGGCCAATAGAAGTAGAGTGAGAGCCTTTCCTTAGTCTTCTTGAAACTCAAGTGACCAGCCAAAGGAATCTCGTGGGCTAACTGCAAGAACTGTGGTCTGTTCTCTTGGGGTACTACAAGGCGTTTGTAGTCTCCAGGTGCAGACTCGGTTGGTTCACTATATAAGAGGCCATCTTCCCAGTGCAACCTATGTTTCCCAGGCTCTTGCCCTTCAGCCTGAGTTTCTGCCTGACGGCGAAGACCTTCCAGAGTTGGACATTCTCTCTGTCCCTTACTGCCCTGCTGGGTCCACCTTCTGCCAGTAACGACTGCAGCTCAGGATGGTCAACAGGATCCAGATCTCCAATGAGTTCCTGGCCTTCCATTAGCTCTTCTTCAGAGTCTAATTCTACCATACAGGGTTGTACTTCCCCCTCAGCCTCAGCTGGAGGTGGAGTTACGGGTGTGACGTTGGACAACCGCGGGGAAGTCCGTGTCGGCTGCATCGGAATGTGGGCTGTTGGTTTCGGTTTAGAAGTTTTAGGTTTCCCTTTTACTTCTGTGTTCCTAGAGACAGCGGCCGCCATTTCCAATGGAGCAGGAGTGATTTCTTTCTTCATCATCTCCCCGAGAGTACCGCGCAGGGTCCTCTCTCTTGCAGGTCTGGTTAGCTCCTGTAACCGTTTACTAGGAGGTCTGGGAGTATGCGATACAACTCCGAGAGTTTTCAAATCGTTACCCAACAGTACGCGTCCTGGTACCTCACTCTGTATGCTGACAGGTATCTTTACAGTCATGTCGTTACACTGGATGAGAACTGGTAATTGGGGAAGCATCTGCACAGGCCCTCCAGCTAACTTGGTGAGGCGTTTGGGTGCCTTAGCAACATCCTCAGCCTGAAAAAACGATTTATCCACCACAGTTATGCTGGCCCCAGTGTCCCTAATGGCAGGCGTCTCCTGACCATTCACCTGGACACTGTCCTTATAATACTCTTTAGTATTATCGGGGATAGAATTATAGACATCTAAATTCTGTTGTTCCCACAACCCCAGAGATACTAAAGAAACGCTGGCTGAGACTCCAATGGGTTCGTCAGCTAGCAGTAGAAAGTTTCCACTTGCCATTTGGACTTCCTCCTCTGGAGCGAAGGCTAAGGAGACAAGCTGGACCCCTGAAGGTTTACCCTTACATCTGGGATCTCCTTTCACGTGATCAGTCGAGCCACACACAAAGCATTTCCCGAATGCTTTCTGGAATGGTGGCTTGTTCTGACCTCCTTCCGGTTTGGCACCAGAAGACACACTATTCTGCTGTGGTTTTCCCGGTGGCTTACCCTTCTGGTTTTGTTTGGGGCCCTCTTTGGAATGTGAGTTATTCGAATTCTCTTTTGAGTCTTTTTTAGGCTGTTTTCCCTCGTCCTTTTTCTGAGTTGCCCCAGAATCCTTGTGAGTAGCCCTGTTGGCAACCCACAAGTCAGCAGCCTTAGCTAGAGCCCTGGAATCTAATTCCTTCGAATCAGCCAAGTGCTGTCTGAGCTCAGGAGAACAGACATCATAAATTGACTCCAACATAAAAAGATTTCGCATACCCTCGTAAGTGTCAACTTTGTAACCCTTAATCCATCCCTCTAAGTTTTTCAACCCTTCACTCACCCAGGTAGCCCAAGGGGTACCATCATGCTTTTTGAGGGTTCTAAACCTCTTAAGATACTGGGAAGGGGTCTTCCCGAATCTAGCTATCAAAGCTAGTTTCACACTTTCGTAATCCGTCTTATCCACCTCCCCCAATTCCATTACCACATCAGTCGCAACAGGAGGAAGCCTAGAGAACAACCAGGGAAGCAACGCATTCCCGGTGATGTCCTGGAGCCCATGATTGTATTCAAACAGTTTCAACCAATCCAACACATCCAATCTCGGTTCGTACATACCCACTAATTCCTTCGGCATCCGGGGTCTTTTGGGACTGGAGCTCCTAGAGGAACCAGAGGAGAGAGAAGCATTTTCCATAGACAACTTTTTCATTTGTAACTCATGATTAAGCTCTATTTCCCTGAGTCTTAACTCAGCTTGTTTCTGCTCAGCCTGGGCATTCATTCGTCTGAAATCGAGCTCTTGGTTTCGTTCAGCTTGAGCCAAGAACCGTTTATATTCTAATTCGAGCTTCATTTTTTCAAGTTCAAAATAAGCAGGGTTACTTGTGGGACCTGGTATGGGCCCCGTAGGCACAGTTGGTAAGGCAGGTAGAGGAGCGGGGGAGACAGTCTCGCTAGTCTCGCCGTCCTCGTCAGCCTCTTCATCGCTATCATCAGAATTACGATTCAGATCAACACCATTACTGTTATCTACAGTTGCTGGAGAGTTTGGTTCCTCTGAACCAGTACCCAGACTTTGGTTCGCCAGCAATATCTCTATCAGTTCTAACTTCTTGCCTTTTACAGGAAGATTATCTTGTCTACAGAGAGCTCGCAGCCTCTCAGTATTTTTATCCGACAAAGACTCTTGGCTGTAAATTTCCATTGTAGACATGTTTTTTGAAAGTTGCTTTTGTAACGTTTTGTGGTTAGTCGTCCTACAGCGTCGAAAAACACTCTAAACTGTATCCTCGATACTAATCCCACCGCTGTACACCAGTGTTAGGCGGAAACCTGTGCAGTTCCCTCTGGGACCACTGCAAAAGATTTAGGACTACAGGTGTTGCGATGAACCCACTTGGTAGCAGTCTGTACCACACAAATTCAATTGGTAGCTGTGGCTGAGCAGTCAGACTTCTCTCAAGAAAAGTTGGTCAGTATAGGGAGCATACAATATAGGGTAATTCTTCGCAGCAAAACGAGTAAACACGCAACCAGGCTTTAGTATAAAGATAGTAAGTTATTTATTGATAACAAAACGTCTACGAAAAATACTAAAGCGAATCACGGCAAATAACTCAAAATACAATTACTCTGCAAAATGGAATAAGCTTAATCCCCCGAAACACACTATCGACAACTCTAGGTTCTACGGCACCACTTATTTTCAGACAGAGGTGTATACCTCAACCCAGATGACACTCGAATATTTAGTGAGGAAGGGAGAGAAGAGAAAGGCAGGTAATGAAGTCAACACGGTTCGTACTGAAGCAGGTAAAAATGCAAGGCAAGAAAGCATTAATCACACTAGATCATACAGTTCGGCGGCGAGGCCCACTCGGTGAGAGGCAAGGCACGATGTCCTGGAAAGTCTCTACGGATGATGCATTCAAGTCTTGTTTAGCAAATTGGTTAGCGTCAGGTTGAACCAGTTCAGAACAAAGAGTGAATAAAGCTTGGAGGCAACCCAACGGAACGGGGAGGAATCAGATACCTCACACGAACCGATCGAAAAGGGAAGCCAGGCGGGTACGGTACCTTGTAGTGGAAGACAGCTCCGACGGGGGCAGTTGTTCCTGGTGGTGGATGCACGACGGGTCTTGGCCAAGAGAAGAGATGCTCTCGTCGTCGAAGAGAAGATGTCCGGTGCACCACCAGGGAAGAAACCAGCCGCGGAGTGCTCCGTCACAAGGCACCACCTTTAGATCACGGTGCAGGAGTAGTGGCTATCCGGTTGCCGGGTGCTCTGCACGGGCAATTCGACCACTGCGTCCTGGGCGACCAAAAAGCACAAAGAAGAAGAAGACTGGTTGTTCCCACCAGCCAGGGAAAGAGCCTCTCCGGCAGGGAGATCTCTTCTGTCGTCGGGAGATTGTGAGACGATTCCGCAGGGCTCCACCGGAGGTGTCGTCGTGCAGGTCGATTCAGCGTTACCCTCGTCGGATTCTTTAGGTCCAGTGGCGACTTCCTTAAGATCCAGTCCCAAAGGCCCTGCTTTTATGCAGACGTCCCCCATTCATTCAGCCTAGCTTGTCAATCAACACATGCTAAGTGGTGAGCGGGAAGGCTCACCACCTGGGCCAATCATTTCAGAGTGCGACCTGAGTTGGCAAGGCAACTCGGTCCAGGGTGTCTAAACCCCCTCCCACACCCCTGAGGTACCCCAGACTGAATGGCGCCACCTTCGCGGGTCACTGTCCAGAGGCCCGCCAAAAGTGGAACAAAGGGCTCAACCTTTGGTTTAGGAGTCACAGAGAAAAACACAGACGCCATTTTACAACCCGAGTTCTGGCAGAAAATACCACTCGATAAACCTATTTAAGATAAGTAGATCGGTGGTACGTTGGAGATTAACGAAAAACAGTATCAATCTTCAACAATGGGACGAATCCCATAGGGTTATGCTCGGGGTCGAACATAACAAGTAGTTTCCACTGCCACCAGCCAAAACTCGACGAGGAGGGACGGGACAGTGCCCCCTCGAGTAACAGATCCAGGAGTAATCGTATTACCCCAACTAGCACGTCCACAATAAGATGGTTGGTACTAGTTCTGTTAGCAAATTTAGGTCTAGTAAAGCCAATGGTGACTTTACATGCCCGGGGAGACAGTAGTCAGTCCCCGGGTATGGAGTCTATGGTGGGGGGACCTGCTAGGGCGCCCCCGTGTCACGACACGTAGGGTGCAGAGTGACACACATAGAAAAACTTATGAGACCCTATGGAGTAAAAGACCCCATAGCCCATCGAACACATTGACATCTCAAAGGAATTACACACATACATGTCCAAGAGTGAGAGAAAAGGGTCACACTCTTGACAGGATGGGAAAAACAA
This sequence comes from Ambystoma mexicanum, assembly GCF_040938575.1. Lineage (NCBI taxonomy): Eukaryota > Metazoa > Chordata > Amphibia > Caudata > Ambystomatidae > Ambystoma > Ambystoma mexicanum. The sequence continues at coordinate 981,747,431 of NC_090924.1, forward strand.
ACTCCAGAAATCCAGCAAAGCTGCTGGGGGACTCACTAGGTTAGGAAATTCAGCCTAAACAGAGAATTCTCCCTAACACTCGCCCCCCCAGACTAAGGGACAGGAGGATTTAATCCACTCCTGGATGAATCTCATACCTCTAGTCGATGATATACATCCTAGAGAGACCATCAGCATTTTGGTGGTGACACCCTGACCTGTGCTCAATGGTGAAATCGAACCCTTGCAGGCAGATCGACCATCTCAGTAGTTTTGGGTTTTCCCCTTTCATTTGCATTAACCATCTCAAGGGTTGGTGGTCAGTCTGAATAATAAAAGTAGAACCATACAAGTACGGTCTAAACTTCTTCAGAGCCCACACGATAGCAAAGCATTCTCTTTCGATTGTTGCCCACCTTGTTTCAGGATCCTTCAGCTTGCGGCTGATGTAGCAAACGGGGTGCTCCCTACCTTTCCCATCCAGTTGACTGAGTACGGCACCTATCCCTACATTGGAAGCGTCTGTCTGCACAATGAAGTGTTGGCGGTAATCAGGAGCTCTGAGTACTGGGGTTTGGCAAAGAGCCTTTTTCAGGTTTTCAAAAGCCTGATTGCACTCCTCGTTCCATTTAACCTTTTTAGGGAATTTGGGCGAGGAGATGACATTCAGTGGAGAAGCTATGGTCCCATAGTTCTCTATGAAATTCCTGTAATACCCGGTGAGGCCTAGGAAGGCTCTCACCTGAGTCTGAGTAGTCGGTGTTGTCCAATTTTGCACAGCTTCAATCTTACTGAGCAAAGGCCTTATTTCGCCACCGCCTACCTCATGTCCAAGGTAGACTACCTTACTCTGTCCAATTTGGCATTTACTCGCCTTTACGGTCAGATTGGCTCGTCTAAGAGCCTGCAAAACATCTCTCAGGTGGGTTACATGTTCGTCCCAGGAATTGCTGAACACTGCTATGTCATCCAAGTATGCCATGCAGAAGTCCTCCATCCCGGTTAGAACCTGGTTTACCATCAGTTGAAACGTAGCAGGTGCATTTTTTAGTCCGAAAGGCATTACCGTAAACTGGTATAAACCAACGGGGGTAGAAAATGCAGTTTTCTCCTTGGCATGGTTAGTCAGGGCTATTTGCCAATAGCCTGACGTCAAGTCAAATGTGCTGAGGAACTTGGCGGCGCCAAGTTTATCCACCAACTCATCTGTTCTTGGCAAAGGGTGGGCATCAGTCGTGGTGACTGCGTTAAGAGCTCTATAATCCACGCAGAATCTAAGTTCTTTAGATCCGGCCTTTGGTACTAACACAACTGGGCTAGACCAAGGACTAGTAGAGGGCTCTATTACCCCGAGATCAAGCATCTTGCTGACCTCACCTTTGATGTGGGTTCTTACGTTTTCTGACATGCGATATCCTCTGCTTTTGACAGGCAGACAGTCACCAGTGAGTATCTCGTGCTTGCCCCAAGGGGTCAAGCCTGGTGAGAGCGAGAACAGAGAGGCAAACTGATTCAACATAGACTTGCACTCTTCTTGTTGCTCGGGTGTCAGATTGGAGGAGAGATTTACTCCTTCAATGTTTTCATCTAAAGGTAAGCCTCTGAGGAGATCCGCAAGAGCTTCACTCTCTTCTTCTTCCTCGGCCGATGCTAGAAGCAACGCTCCTACATCAGGTCGTGAGACATACGCTTTAAGTCGGTTGGTGTGAAAGACTGTCGGAGCCTCCTTGGGGTTGCCCAAGTCCACCAGATAGTTAACCTCACCGAGCTTACCCACTACTCGGTAGGGTCCCATCCATTTATCTTGCAAGGCCCTCTGCCTTGTGGGGATCATAACGAGAACAAGCTGGTTTTGAGCGAACTCAACCATGTTAGCCTTTTGATCGTGCCAGTGCTTGACCAATGCTTGTCCAGCTTTCAAGTTATCGCTTGCTTCTGTCATCAGGTGCGACATTCTCCTCCGGAGACCTATCACGTAGTCAGTCACTCTGACTGGCTTGGGGGAAGGAGCACTCTCCAACCCCTCCTTAATCAGGGCCAACGGACCTCTGACGGGATGACCATAGAGTAGTTCGAAGGGAGAGTAGCCTACTCCCTCCTGAGGGACTTCTCTATAAGCAAAAAGAAGGCATGGCAATAGAAGGTCCCACTTACGCTTAAGGGGTTCTTCTAGAGCACCTATCATGCTCTTCATGGTTCGGTTGAACCATTCTACCAACCCCTTGGTTTGTGGGTGGTAAGCCGTTGAGAACTTGTAAGTTACCCCGCAGGTTTTCCACATGGCTTTCATGTAGTGGGACATAAAATTTGACCCCCTGTCAGAGATAACTTCCTTAGGAAATCCGACCCTAGTAAAAATACCAAGGAGGGCCTTAGCCACAGCCGGAGCTGTAACAGTCCTCATAGGAATTGCCTCAGGATACCTAGTAGCATGGTCTACTACAACAAGTATAAACCTGTTGCCTGAGGAGGTTGGAGGATCAAGGGGACCAACGATATCAATCCCTACTCTCTCAAATGGGACTCCCACAACGGGAAGAGGCACTAATGGTGCCACATTCTTGGACCCAACCTTACCAGAGATTTGGCAGGTATGGCAGCTTCTGCAGTGTTTTTCTACTTCGGCCCCCATTTTTGGCCAATAGAAGTAGAGTGAGAGCCTTTCCTTAGTCTTCTTGAAACTCAAGTGACCAGCCAAAGGAATCTCGTGGGCTAACTGCAAGAACTGTGGTCTGTTCTCTTGGGGTACTACAAGGCGTTTGTAGTCTCCAGGTGCAGACTCGGTTGGTTCACTATATAAGAGGCCATCTTCCCAGTGCAACCTATGTTTCCCAGGCTCTTGCCCTTCAGCCTGAGTTTCTGCCTGACGGCGAAGACCTTCCAGAGTTGGACATTCTCTCTGTCCCTTACTGAAGTCTGCCCTGCTGGGTCCACCTTCTGCCAGTAACGACTGCAGCTCAGGATGGTCAACAGGATCCAGATCTCCAATGAGTTCCTGGCCTTCCATTAGCTCTTCTTCAGAGTCTAATTCTACCATACAGGGTTGTCCTTCCCCCTCAGCCTCAGCTGGAGGTGGAGTTACGGGTGTGATGTTGGACAACCGCGGGGAAGTCCGTGTCGGCTGCATCGGAATGTGGGCTGTTGGTTTCGGTTTAGAAGTTTTAGGTTTCCCTTTTACTTCTGTGTTCCTAGAGACAGCGGCCGCCATTTCCAATGGAGCAGGAGTGATTTCTTTCTTCATCATCTCCCCGAGAGTACCGCGCAGGGTCCTCTCTCTTGCAGGTCTGGTTAGCTCCTGTAACCGTTTACTAGGAGGTCTGGGAGTATGCGATACAACTCCGAGAGTTTTCAAATCGTTACCCAACAGTACGCGTCCTGGTACCTCACTCTGTATGCTGACAGGTATCTTTACAGTCATGTCGTTACACTGGATGAGAACTGGTAATTGGGGAAGCATCTGCACAGGCCCTCCAGCTAACTTGGTGAGGCGTTTGGGTGCCTTAGCAACATCCTCAGCCTGAAAAAACGATTTATCCACCACAGTTATGCTGGCCCCAGTGTCCCTAATGGCAGGCGTCTCCTGACCATTCACCTGGACACTGTCCTTATAATACTCTTTAGTATTATCGGGGATAGAATTATAGACATCTAAATTCTGTTGTTCCCACAACCCCAGAGATACTAAAGAAACGCTGGCTGAGACTCCAATGGGTTCGTCAGCTAGCAGTAGAAAGTTTCCACTTGCCATTTGGACTTCCTCCTCTGGAGCGAAGGCTAAGGAGACAAGCTGGACCCCTGAAGGTTTACCCTTACATCTGGGATCTCCTTTCACGTGATCAGTCGAGCCACACACAAAGCATTTCCCGAATGCTTTCTGGAATGGTGGCTTGTTCTGACCTCCTTCCGGTTTGGCACCAGAAGACACACTATTCTGCTGTGGTTTTCCCGGTGGCTTACCCTTCTGGTTTTGTTTGGGGCCCTCTTTGGAATGTGAGTTATTCGAATTCTCTTTTGAGTCTTTTTTAGGCTGTTTTCCCTCGTCCTTTTTCTGAGTTGCCCCAGAATCCTTGTGAGTAGCCCTGTTGGCAACCCACAAGTCAGCAGAATTAGCTAGAGCCCTGGAATCTAATTCCTTCGAATCAGCCAAGTGCTGTCTGAGCTCAGGAGAACAGGCATCATAAATTGACTCCAACATAAAAAGATTTCGCATACCCTCGTAAGTGTCAACTTTGTAACCCTTAATCCATCCCTCTAAGTTTTTCAACCCTTCACTCACCCAGGTAGCCCAAGGGGTACCATCATGCTTTTTGAGGGTTCTAAACCTCTTAAGATACTGGGAAGGGGTCTTCCCGAATCTAGCTATCAAAGCTAGTTTCACACTTTCGTAATCCGTCTTATCCACCTCCCCCAATTCCATTACCACATCAGTCGCAACAGGAGGAAGCCTAGAGAACAACCAGGGAAGCAACGCATTCCCGGTGATGTCCTGGAGCCCATGATTGTATTCAAACAGTTTCAACCAATCCAACACATCCAATCTCGGTTCGTACATACCCACTAATTCCTTCGGCATCCGGGGTCTTTTGGGACTGGAGCTCCTAGAGGAACCAGAGGAGAGAGAAGCATTTTCCATAGACAACTTTTTCATTTGTAACTCATGATTAAGCTCTATTTCCCTGAGTCTTAACTCAGCTTGTTTCTGCTCAGCCTGGGCATTCATTCGTCTGAACTCGAGCTCTTGGTTTCGTTCAGCTTGAGCCAAGAACCGTTTATATTCTAATTCAAGCTTCATTTTTTCAAGTTCAAAATAAGCAGGGTTACTTGTGGGACCTGGTATGGGCCCCGTAGGCACAGTTGGTAAGGCAGGTAGAGGAGCGGGGGAGACAGTCTCGCTAGTCTCGCCGTCCTCGTCAGCCTCTTCATCGCTATCATCAGAATTACGATTCAGATCAACACCATTACTGTTATCTACAGTTGCTGGAGAGTTTGGTTCCTCTGAACCAGTACCCAGACTTTGGTTCGCCAGCAATCTCTCTATCAGTTCTAACTTCTTGCCTTTTACAGGAAGATTCTCTTGTCTACAGAGAGCTCGCAGACTCTCAGTATTTTTATCCGACAAAGACTCTTGGCTGTAAATTTCCATTGTAGACATGTTTTTTGAAAGTTGCTTTTGTAACGTTTTGTGGTTAGTCGTCCTACAGCGTCGAAAAACACTCTAAACTGTATCCTCGATACTAATCCCACCGCTGTACACCAGTGTTAGGCGGAAACCTGTGCAGTTCCCTCTGGGACCACTGCAAAAGATTTAGGACTACAGGTGTTGCGATGAACCCACTTGGTAGCAGTCTGTACCACACAAATTCAATTGGTAGCTGTGGCTGAGCAGTCAGACTTCTCTCAAGAAAAGTTGGTCAGTATAGGGAGCATACAATATAGGGTAATTCTTCGCAGCAAAACGAGTAAACACGCAACCAGGCTTTAGTATAAAGATAGTAAGTTATTTATTGATAACAAAACGTCTACGAAAAATACTAAAGCGAATCACGGCAAATAACTCAAAATACAATTACTCTGCAAAATGGAATAAGCTTAATCCCCCGAAACACACTATCGACAACTCTAGGTTCTACGGCACCACTTATTTTCAGACAGAGGTGTATACCTCAACCCAGATGACACTCGAATATTTAGTGAGGAAGGGAGAGAAGAGAAAGGCAGGTAATGAAGTCAACACGGTTCGTACTGAAGCAGGTAAAAATGCAAGGCAAGAAAGCATTAATCACACTAGATCATACAGTTCGGCGGCGAGGCCCACTCGGTGAGAGGCAAGGCACGATGTCCTGGAAAGTCTCTACGGATGATGCATTCAAGTCTTGTTTAGCAAATTGGTTAGCGTCAGGTTGAACCAGTTCAGAACAAAGAGTGAATAAAGCTTGGAGGCAACCCAACGGAACGGGGAGGAATCAGATACCTCACACGAACCGATCGAAAAGGGAAGCCAGGCGGGTACGGTACCTTGTAGTGGAAGACAGCTCCGACGGGGGCAGTTGTTCCTGGTGGTGGATGCACGACGGGTCTTGGCCAAGAGAAGAGATGCTCTCGTCGTCGAAGAGAAGATGTCCGGTGCACCACCAGGGAAGAAACCAGCCGCGGAGTGCTCCGTCACAAGGCACCACCTTTAGATCACGGTGCAGGAGTAGTGGCTATCCGGTTGCCGGGTGCTCTGCACGGGCAATTCGACCACTGCGTCCTGGGCGACCAAAAAGCACAAAGAAGAAGAAGACTGGTTGTTCCCACCAGCCAGGGAAAGAGCCTCTCCGGCAGGGAGATCTCTTCTGTCGTCGGGAGATTGTGAGACGATTCCGCAGGGCTCCACCGGAGGTGTCGTCGTGCAGGTCGATTCAGCGTTACCCTCGTCGGATTCTTTAGGTCCAGTGGCGACTTCCTTAAGATCCAGTCCCAAAGGCCCTGCTTTTATGCAGACGTCCCCCATTCATTCAGCCTAGCTTGTCAATCAACACATGCTAAGTGGTGAGCGGGAAGGCTCACCACCTGGGCCAATCATTTCAGAGTGCGACCTGAGTTGGCAAGGCAACTCGGTCCAGGGTGTCTAAACCCCCTCCCACACCCCTGAGGTACCCCAGACTGAATGGCGCCACCTTCGCGGGTCACTGTCCAGAGGCCCGCCAAAAGTGGAACAAAGGGCTCAACCTTTGGTTTAGGAGTCACAGAGAAAAACACAGACGCCATTTTACAACCCGAGTTCTGGCAGAAAATACCACTCGATAAACCTATTTAAGATAAGTAGATCGGTGGTACGTTGGAGATTAACGAAAAACAGTATCAATCTTCAACAATGGGACGAATCCCATAGGGTTATGCTCGGGGTCGAACATAACAAGTAGTTTCCACTGCCACCAGCCAAAACTCGACGAGGAGGGACGGGACAGTGCCCCCTCGAGTAACAGATCCAGGAGTAATCGTATTACCCCAACTAGCACGTCCACAATAAGATGGTTGGTACTAGTTCTGTTAGCAAATTTAGGTCTAGTAAAGCCAATGGTGACTTTACATGCCCGGGGAGACAGTAGTCAGTCCCCGGGTATGGAGTCTATGGTGGGGGGACCTGCTAGGGCGCCCCCGTGTCACGACACGTAGGGTGCAGAGTGACACACATAGAAAAACTTATGAGACCCTATGGAGTAAAAGACCCCATAGCCCATCGAACACATTGACATCTCAAAGGAATTACACACATACATGTCCAAGAGTGAGAGAAAAGGGTCACACTCTTGACAGGATGGGAAAAACAAACTCCAGAAATCCAGCAAAGCTGCTGGGGGACTCACTAGGTTAGGAAATTCAGCCTAAACAGAGAATTCTCCCTAACACTCGCCCCCCCCAGACTAAGGGACAGGAGGATTTAATCCACTCCTGGATGAATCTCATACCTCTAGTCGATGATATACATCCTAGAGAGACCATCAGCATTTTGGTGGTGACACCCTGACCTGTGCTCAATGGTGAAATCGAACCCTTGCAGGCAGATCGACCATCTCAGTAGTTTTGGGTTTTCCCCTTTCATTTGCATTAACCATCTCAAGGGTTGGTGGTCAGTCTGAATAATAAAAGTAGAACCATACAAGTACGGTCTAAACTTCTTCAGAGCCCACACGATAGCAAAGCATTCTCTTTCGATTGTTGCCCACCTTGTTTCAGGATCCTTCAGCTTGCGGCTGATGTAGCAAACGGGGTGCTCCCTACCTCCCCATCCAGTTGACTGAGTACGGCACCTATCCCTACATTGGAAGCGTCTGTCTGCACAATGAAGTGTTGGCGGTAATCAGGAGCTCTGAGTACTGGGGTTTGGCAAAGAGCCTTTTTCAGGTTTTCAAAAGCCTGATTGCACTCCTCGTTCCATTTAACCTTTTTAGGGAATTTGGGCGAGGAGATGACATTCAGTGGAGAAGCTATGGTCCCATAGTTCTCTATGAAATTCCTGTAATACCCGGTGAGGCCTAGGAAGGCTCTCACCTGACTCTGAGTAGTCGGTGTTGTCCAATTTTGCACAGCTTCAATCTTACTGAGCAAAGGCCTTATTTCGCCACCGTCTACCTCATGTCCAAGGTAGACTACCTTACTCTGTCCAATTTGGCATTTACTCGCCTTTACGGTCAGATTGGCTCGTCTAAGAGCCTGCAAAACATCTCTCAGGTGGGTTACATGTTCGTCCCAGGAATTGCTGAACACTGCTATGTCATCCAAGTATGCCATGCAGAAGTCCTCCATCCCGGTTAGAACCTGGTTTACCATCCGTTGAAACGTAGCAGGTGCATTTTTTAGTCCGAAAGGCATTACCGTAAACTGGTATAAACCAACGGGGGTAGAAAATGCAGTTTTCTCCTTGGCATGGTTAGTCAGGGCTATTTGCCAATAGCCTGACGTCAAGTCAAATGTGCTGAGGAACTTGGCGGCGCCAAGTTTATCCACCAACTCATCTGTTCTTGGCAAAGGGTGGGCATCAGTCGTGGTGACTGCGTTAAGAGCTCTATAATCCACGCAGAATCTAAGTTCTTTAGATCCGGCCTTTGGTACTAACACAACTGGGCTAGACCATGGACTAGTAGAGGGCTCTATTACCCCGAGATCAAGCATCTTGCTGACCTCACCTTTGATGTGGGTTCTTACGTTTTCTGACATGCGATATCCTCTGCTTTTGACAGGCAGACAGTCACCAGTGAGTATCTCGTGCTTGCCCCAAGGGGTCAAGCCTGGTGAGAGCGAGAACAGAGAGGCAAACTGATTCAACATAGACTTGCACTCTTCTTGTTGCTCGGGTGTCAGATTGGAGGAGAGATTTACTCCTTCAATGTTTTCATCTAAAGGTAAGCCTCTGAGGAGATCCGCAAGAGCTTCACTCTCTTCTTCTTCCTCGGCCGATGCTAGAAGCAACGCTCCTACATCAGGTCGTGAGACATACGCTTTAAGTCGGTTGGTGTGAAAGACTGTCGGAGCCTCCTTGGGGTTGCCCAAGTCCACCAGATAGTTAACCTCACCGAGCTTACCCACTACTCGGTAGGGTCCCATCCATTTATCTTGCAAGGCCCTCTGCCTTGTGGGGATCATAACGAGAACAAGCTGGTTTTGAGCGAACTCAACCATGTTAGCCTTTTGATCGTGCCAGTGCTTGACCAATGCTTGTCCAGCTTTCAAGTTATCGCTTGCTTCTGTCATCAGGTGCGACATTCTCCTCCGGAGAATGGCTTGCTTGACTCTGACTGGCTTGGGGGAAGGAGCACTCTCCAACCCCTCCTTAATCAGGGCCAACGGACCTCTGACGGGATGACCATAGAGTAGTTCGAAGGGAGAGTAGCCTACTCCCTCCTGAGGGACTTCTCTATAAGCAAAAAGAAGGCATGGCAATAGAAGGTCCCACTTACGCTTAAGGGGTTCTTCTAGAGCACCTATCATGCTCTTCATGGTTCGGTTGAACCGTTCTACCAACCCCTTGGTTTGTGGGTGGTAAGCCGTTGAGAACTTGTAAGTTACCCCGCAGGTTTTCCACATGGCTTTCATGTAGTGGGACATAAAATGTGACCCCCTGTCAGAGATAACTTCCTTAGGAAATCCGACCCTAGTAAAAATACCAAGGAGGGCCTTAGCCACAGCCGGAGCTGTAACAGTCCTCATAGGAATTGCCTCAGGATACCTAGTAGCATGGTCTACTACAACAAGTATAAACCTGTTGCCTGAGGAGGTTGGAGGATCAAGGGGACCAACGATATCAATCCCTACTCTCTCAAATGGGACTCCCACAACGGGAAGAGGCACTAATGGTGCCACATTCTTGGACCCAACCTTACCAGAGATTTGGCAGGTATGGCAGCTTCTGCAGTGTTTTTCTACTTCGGCCCCCATTTTTGGCCAATAGAAGTAGAGTGAGAGCCTTTCCTTAGTCTTCTTGAAACTCAAGTGACCAGCCAAAGGAATCTCGTGGGCTAACTGCAAGAACTGTGGTCTGTTCTCTTGGGGTACTACAAGGCGTTTGTAGTCTCCAGGTGCAGACTCGGTTGGTTCACTATATAAGAGGCCATCTTCCCAGTGCAACCTATGTTTCCCAGGCTCTTGCCCTTCAGCCTGAGTTTCTGCCTGACGGCGAAGACCTTCCAGAGTTGGACATTCTCTCTGTCCCTTACTGAAGTCTGCCCTGCTGGGTCCACCTTCTGCCAGTAACGACTGCAGCTCAGGATGGTCAACAGGATCCAGATCTCCAATGAGTTCCTGGCCTTCCATTAGCTCTTCTTCAGAGTCTAATTCTACCATACAGGGTTGTACTTCCCCCTCAGCCTCAGCTGGAGGTGGAGTTACGGGTGTGATGTTGGACAACCGCGGGGAAGTCCGTGTCGGCTGCATCGGAATGTGGGCTGTTGGTTTCGGTTTAGAAGTTTTAGGTTTCCCTTTTACTTCTGTGTTCCTAGAGACAGCGGCCGCCATTTCCAATGGAGCAGGAGTGATTTCTTTCTTCATCATCTCCCCGAGAGTACCGCGCAGGGTCCTCTCTCTTGCAGGTCTGGTTAGCTCCTGTAACCGTTTACTAGGAGGTCTGGGAGTATGCGATACAACTCCGAGAGTTTTCAAATCGTTACCCAACAGTACGCGTCCTGGTACCTCACTCTGTATGCTGACAGGTATCTTTACAGTCATGTCGTTACACTGGATGAGAACTGGTAATTGGGGAAGCATCTGCACAGGCCCTCCAGCTAACTTGGTGAGGCGTTTGGGTGCCTTAGCAACATCCTCAGCCTGAAAAAATGATTTATCCACCACAGTTATGCTGGCCCCAGTGTCCCTAATGGCAGGCGTCTCCTGACCATTCACCTGGACACTGTCCTTATAATACTCTTTAGTATTATCGGGGATAGAATTATAGACATCTAAATTCTGTTGTTCCCACAACCCCAGAGATACTAAAGAAACGCTGGCTGAGACTCCAATGGGTTCGTCAGCTAGCAGTAGAAAGTTTCCACTTGCCATTTGGACTTCCTCCTCTGGAGCGAAGGCTAAGGAGACAAGCTGGACCCCTGAAGGTTTACCCTTACATCTGGGATCTCCTTTCACGTGATCAGTCGAGCCACACACAAAGCATTTCCCGAATGCTTTCTGGAATGGTGGCTTGTTCTGACCTCCTTCCGGTTTGGCACCAGAAGACACACTATTCTGCTGTGGTTTTCCCGGTGGCTTACCCTTCTGGTTTTGTTTGGGGCCCTCTTTGGAATGTGAGTTATTCGAATTCTCTTTTGAGTCTTTTTTAGGCTGTTTTCCCTCGTCCTTTTTCTGAGTTGCCCCAGAATCCTTGTGAGTAGCCCTGTTGGCAACCCACAAGTCAGCAGCCTTAGCTAGAGCCCTGGAATCTAATTCCTTCGAATCAGCCAAGTGCTGTCTGAGCTCAGGAGAACAGGCATCATAAATTGACTCCAACATAAAAAGATTTCGCATACCCTCGTAAGTGTCAACTTTGTAACCCTTAATCCATCCCTCTAAGTTTTTCAACCCTTCACTCACCCAGGTAGCCCAAGGGGTACCATCATGCTTTTTGAGGGTTCTAAACCTCTTAAGATACTGGGAAGGGGTCTTCCCGAATCTAGCTATCAAAGCTAGTTTCACACTTTCGTAATCCGTCTTATCCACCTCCCCCAATTCCATTACCACATCAGTCGCAACAGGAGGAAGCCTAGAGAACAACCAGGGAAGCAACGCATTCCCGGTGATGTCCTGGAGCCCATGATTGTATTCAAACAGTTTCAACCAATCCAACACATCCAATCTCGGTTCGTACATACCCACTAATTCCTTCGGCATCCGGGGTCTTTTGGGACTGGAGCTCCTAGAGGAACCAGAGGAGAGAGAAGCATTTTCAATAGACAACTTTTTCATTTGTAACTCATGATTAAGCTCTATTTCCCTGAGTCTTAACTCAGCTTGTTTCTGCTCAGCCTGGGCATTCATTCGTCTGAACTCGAGCTCTTGGTTTCGTTCAGCTTGAGCCAAGAACCGTTTATATTCTAATTCGAGCTTCATTTTTTCAAGTTCAAAATAAGCAGGGTTACTTGTGGGACCTGGTATGGGCCCCGTAGGCACAGTTGGTAAGGCAGGTAGAGGAGCGGGGGAGACAGTCTCGCTAGTCTCGCCGTCCTCGTCAGCCTCTTCATCGCTATCATCAGAATTACGATTCAGATCAACACCATTACTGTTATCTACAGTTGCTGGAGAGTTTGGTTCCTCTGAACCAGTACCCAGACTTTGGTTCGCCAGCAATATCTCTATCAGTTCTAACTTCTTGCCTTTTACAGGAAGATTCTCTTGTCTACAGAGAGCTCGCAGCCTCTCAGTATTTTTATCCGACAAAGACTCTTGGCTGTAAATTTCCATTGTAGACATGTTTTTTGAAAGTTGCTTTTGTAACGTTTTGTGGTTAGTCGTCCTACAGCGTCGAAAAACACTCTAAACTGTATCCTCGATACTAATCCCACCGCTGTACACCAGTGTTAGGCGGAAACCTGTGCAGTTCCCTCTGGGACCACTGCAAAAGATTTAGGACTACAGGTGTTGCGATGAACCCACTTGGTAGCAGTCTGTACCACACAAATTCAATTGGTAGCTGTGGCTGAGCAGTCAGACTTCTCTCAAGAAAAGTTGGTCAGTATAGGGAGCATACAATATAGGGTAATTCTTCGCAGCAAAACGAGTAAACACGCAACCAGGCTTTAGTATAAAGATAGTAAGTTATTTATTGATAACAAAACGTCTACGAAAAATACTAAAGCGAATCATGGCAAATAACTCAAAATACAATTACTCTGCAAAATGGAATAAGCTCAATCCCCCGAAACACACTATCGACAACTCTAGGTTCTACGGCACCACTTATTTTCAGACAGAGGTGTATACCTCAACCCAGATGACACTCGAATATTTAGTGAGGAAGGGAGAGAAGAGAAAGGCAGGTAATGAAGTCAACACGGTTCGTACTGAAGCAGGTAAAAATGCAAGGCAAGAAAGCATTAATCACACTAGATCATACAGTTCGGCGGCGAGGCCCACTCGGTGAGAGGCAAGGCACGATGTCCTGGAAAGTCTCTACGGATGATGCATTCAAGTCTTGTTTAGCAAATTGGTTAGCGTCAGGTTGAACCAGTTCAGAACAAAGAGTGAATAAAGCTTGGAGGCAACCCAACGGAACGGGGAGGAATCAGATACCTCACACGAACCGATCGAAAAGGGAAGCCAGGCGGGTACGGTACCTTGTAGTGGAAGACAGCTCCGACGGGGGCAGTTGTTCCTGGTGGTGGATGCACGACGGGTCTTGGCCAAGAGAAGAGATGCTCTCGTCGTCGAAGAGAAGATGTCCGGTGCACCACCAGGGAAGAAACCAGCCGCGGAGTGCTCCGTCACAAGGCACCACCTTTAGATCACGGTGCAGGAGTAGTGGCTATCCGGTTGCCGGGTGCTCTGCACGGGCAATTCGACCACTGCATCCTGGGCGACCAAAAAGCACAAAGAAGAAGAAGACTGGTTGTTCCCACCAGCCAGGGAAAGAGCCTCTCCGGCAGGGAGATCTCTTCTGTCGTCGGGAGATTGTGAGACGATTCCGCAGGGCTCCACCGGAGGTGTCGTCGTGCAGGTCGATTCAGCGTTACCCTCGTCGGATTCTTTAGGTCCAGTGGCAACTTCCTTAAGATCCAGTCCCAAAGGCCCTGCTTTTATGCAGACGTCCCCCATTCATTCAGCCTAGCTTGTCAATCAACACATGCTAAGTGGTGAGCGGGAAGGCTCACCACCTGGGCCAATCATTTCAGAGTGCGACCTGAGTTGGCAAGGCAACTCGGTCCAGGGTGTCTAAACCCCCTCCCACACCCCTGAGGTAACCCAGACAGAATGGCGCCACCTTCGCGGGTCACTGTCCAGAGGCCCGCCAAAAGTGGAACAAAGGGCTCAACCTTTGGTTTAGGAGTCACAGAGAAAAACACAGACGCCATTTTACAACCCGAGTTCTGGCAGAAAATACCACTCGATAAACCTATTTAAGATAAGTAGATCGGTGGTACGTTGGAGATTAACGAAAAACAGTATCAATCTTCAACAATGGGACGAATCCCATAGGGTTATGCTCGGGGTCGAACATAACAAGTAGTTTCCACTGCCACCAGCCAAAACTCGACGAGGAGGGACGGGACAGTGCCCCCTCGAGTAACAGATCCAGGAGTAATCGTATTACCCCAACTAGCACGTCCACAATAAGATGGTTGGTACTAGTTCTGTTAGCAAATTTAGGTCTAGTAAAGCCAATGGTGACTTTACATGCCCGGGGAGACAGTAGTCAGTCCCCGGGTATGGAGTCTATGGTGGGGGGACCTGCTAGGGCGCCCCCGTGTCACGACACGTAGGGTGCAGAGTGACACACATAGAAAAACTTATGAGACCCTATGGAGTAAAAGACCCCATAGCCCATCGAACACATTGACATCTCAAAGGAATTACACACATACATGTCCAAGAGTGAGAGAAAAGGGTCACACTCTTGACAGGATGGGAAAAACAAACTCCAGAAATCCAGCAAAGCTGCTGGGGGACTCACTAGGTTAGGAAATTCAGCCTAAACAGAGAATTCTCCCTAACACTCGCCCCCCCAGACTAAGGGACAGGAGGATTTAATCCACTCCTGGATGAATCTCATACCTCTAGTCGATGATATACATCCTAGAGAGACCATCAGCATTTTGGTGGTGACACCCTGACCTGTGCTCAATGGTGAAATCGAACCCTTGCAGGCAGATCGACCATCTCAGTAGTTTTGGGTTTTCCCCTTTCATTTGCATTAACCATCTCAAGGGTTGGTGGTCAGTCTGAATAATAAAAGTAGAACCATACAAGTACGGTCTAAACTTCTTCAGAGCCCACACGATAGCAAAGCATTCTCTTTCGATTGTTGCCCACCTTGTTTCAGGATCCTTCAGCTTGCGGCTGATGTAGCAAACGGGGTGCTCCCTACCTTTCCCATCCAGTTGACTGAGTACGGCACCTATCCCTACATTGGAAGCGTCTGTCTGCACAATGAAGTGTTGGCGGTAATCAGGAGCTCTGAGTACTGGGGTTTGGCAAAGAGCCTTTTTCAGGTTTTCAAAAGCCTGATTGCACTCCTCGTTCCATTTAACCTTTTTAGGGAATTTGGGCGAGGAGATGACATTCAGTGGAGAAGCTATGGTCCCATAGTTCTCTATGAAATTCCTGTAATACCCGGTGAGGCCTAGGAAGGCTCTCACCTGAGTCTGAGTAGTCGGTGTTGTCCAATTTTGCACAGCTTCAATCTTACTGAGCAAAGGCCTTATTTCGCCACCGCCTACCTCATGTCCAAGGTAGACTACCTTACTCTGTCCAATTTGGCATTTACTCGCCTTTACGGTCAGATTGGCTCGTCTAAGAGCCTGCAAAACATCTCTCAGGTGGGTTACATGTTCGTCCCAGGAATTGCTGAACACTGCTATGTCATCCAAGTATGCCATGCAGAAGTCCTCCATCCCGGTTAGAACCTGGTTTACCATCAGTTGAAACGTAGCAGGTGCATTTTTTAGTCCGAAAGGCATTACCGTAAACTGGTATAAACCAACGGGGGTAGAAAATGCAGTTTTCTCCTTGGCATGGTTAGTCAGGGCTATTTGCCAATAGCCTGACGTCAAGTCAAATGTGCTGAGGAACTTGGCGGCGCCAAGTTTATCCACCAACTCATCTGTTCTTGGCAAAGGGTGGGCATCAGTCGTGGTGACTGCGTTAAGAGCTCTATAATCCACGCAGAATCTAAGTTCTTTAGATCCGGCCTTTGGTACTAACACAACTGGGCTAGACCAAGGACTAGTAGAGGGCTCTATTACCCCGAGATCAAGCATCTTGCTGACCTCACCTTTGATGTGGGTTCTTACGTTTTCTGACATGCGATATCCTCTGCTTTTGACAGGCAGACAGTCACCAGTGAGTATCTCGTGCTTGCCCCAAGGGGTCAAGCCTGGTGAGAGCGAGAACAGAGAGGCAAACTGATTCAACATAGACTTGCACTCTTCTTGTTGCTCGGGTGTCAGATTGGAGGAGAGATTTACTCCTTCAATGTTTTCATCTAAAGGTAAGCCTCTGAGGAGATCCGCAAGAGCTTCACTCTCTTCTTCTTCCTCGGCCGATGCTAGAAGCAACGCTCCTACATCAGGTCGTGAGACATACGCTTTAAGTCGGTTGGTGTGAAAGACTGTCGGAGCCTCCTTGGGGTTGCCCAAGTCCACCAGATAGTTAACCTCACCGAGCTTACCCACTACTCGGTAGGGTCCCATCCATTTATCTTGCAAGGCCCTCTGCCTTGTGGGGATCATAACGAGAACAAGCTGGTTTTGAGCGAACTCAACCATGTTAGCCTTTTGATCGTGCCAGTGCTTGACCAATGCTTGTCCAGCTTTCAAGTTATCGCTTGCTTCTGTCATCAGGTGCGACATTCTCCTCCGGAGACCTATCACGTAGTCAGTCACTCTGACTGGCTTGGGGGAAGGAGCACTCTCCAACCCCTCCTTAATCAGGGCCAACGGACCTCTGACGGGATGACCATAGAGTAGTTCGAAGGGAGAGTAGCCTACTCCCTCCTGAGGGACTTCTCTATAAGCAAAAAGAAGGCATGGCAATAGAAGGTCCCACTTACGCTTAAGGGGTTCTTCTAGAGCACCTATCATGCTCTTCATGGTTCGGTTGAACCATTCTACCAACCCCTTGGTTTGTGGGTGGTAAGCCGTTGAGAACTTGTAAGTTACCCCGCAGGTTTTCCACATGGCTTTCATGTAGTGGGACATAAAATTTGACCCCCTGTCAGAGATAACTTCCTTAGGAAATCCGACCCTAGTAAAAATACCAAGGAGGGCCTTAGCCACAGCCGGAGCTGTAACAGTCCTCATAGGAATTGCCTCAGGATACCTAGTAGCATGGTCTACTACAACAAGTATAAACCTGTTGCCTGAGGAGGTTGGAGGATCAAGGGGACCAACGATATCAATCCCTACTCTCTCAAATGGGACTCCCACAACGGGAAGAGGCACTAATGGTGCCACATTCTTGGACCCAACCTTACCAGAGATTTGGCAGGTATGGCAGCTTCTGCAGTGTTTTTCTACTTCGGCCCCCATTTTTGGCCAATAGAAGTAGAGTGAGAGCCTTTCCTTAGTCTTCTTGAAACTCAAGTGACCAGCCAAAGGAATCTCGTGGGCTAACTGCAAGAACTGTGGTCTGTTCTCTTGGGGTACTACAAGGCGTTTGTAGTCTCCAGGTGCAGACTCGGTTGGTTCACTATATAAGAGGCCATCTTCCCAGTGCAACCTATGTTTCCCAGGCTCTTGCCCTTCAGCCTGAGTTTCTGCCTGACGGCGAAGACCTTCCAGAGTTGGACATTCTCTCTGTCCCTTACTGAAGTCTGCCCTGCTGGGTCCACCTTCTGCCAGTAACGACTGCAGCTCAGGATGGTCAACAGGATCCAGATCTCCAATGAGTTCCTGGCCTTCCATTAGCTCTTCTTCAGAGTCTAATTCTACCATACAGGGTTGTCCTTCCCCCTCAGCCTCAGCTGGAGGTGGAGTTACGGGTGTGATGTTGGACAACCGCGGGGAAGTCCGTGTCGGCTGCATCGGAATGTGGGCTGTTGGTTTCGGTTTAGAAGTTTTAGGTTTCCCTTTTACTTCTGTGTTCCTAGAGACAGCGGCCGCCATTTCCAATGGAGCAGGAGTGATTTCTTTCTTCATCATCTCCCCGAGAGTACCGCGCAGGGTCCTCTCTCTTGCAGGTCTGGTTAGCTCCTGTAACCGTTTACTAGGAGGTCTGGGAGTATGCGATACAACTCCGAGAGTTTTCAAATCGTTACCCAACAGTACGCGTCCTGGTACCTCACTCTGTATGCTGACAGGTATCTTTACAGTCATGTCGTTACACTGGATGAGAACTGGTAATTGGGGAAGCATCTGCACAGGCCCTCCAGCTAACTTGGTGAGGCGTTTGGGTGCCTTAGCAACATCCTCAGCCTGAAAAAACGATTTATCCACCACAGTTATGCTGGCCCCAGTGTCCCTAATGGCAGGCGTCTCCTGACCATTCACCTGGACACTGTCCTTATAATACTCTTTAGTATTATCGGGGATAGAATTATAGACATCTAAATTCTGTTGTTCCCACAACCCCAGAGATACTAAAGAAACGCTGGCTGAGACTCCAATGGGTTCGTCAGCTAGCAGTAGAAAGTTTCCACTTGCCATTTGGACTTCCTCCTCTGGAGCGAAGGCTAAGGAGACAAGCTGGACCCCTGAAGGTTTACCCTTACATCTGGGATCTCCTTTCACGTGATCAGTCGAGCCACACACAAAGCATTTCCCGAATGCTTTCTGGAATGGTGGCTTGTTCTGACCTCCTTCCGGTTTGGCACCAGAAGACACACTATTCTGCTGTGGTTTTCCCGGTGGCTTACCCTTCTGGTTTTGTTTGGGGCCCTCTTTGGAATGTGAGTTATTCGAATTCTCTTTTGAGTCTTTTTTAGGCTGTTTTCCCTCGTCCTTTTTCTGAGTTGCCCCAGAATCCTTGTGAGTAGCCCTGTTGGCAACCCACAAGTCAGCAGAATTAGCTAGAGCCCTGGAATCTAATTCCTTCGAATCAGCCAAGTGCTGTCTGAGCTCAGGAGAACAGGCATCATAAATTGACTCCAACATAAAAAGATTTCGCATACCCTCGTAAGTGTCAACTTTGTAACCCTTAATCCATCCCTCTAAGTTTTTCAACCCTTCACTCACCCAGGTAGCCCAAGGGGTACCATCATGCTTTTTGAGGGTTCTAAACCTCTTAAGATACTGGGAAGGGGTCTTCCCGAATCTAGCTATCAAAGCTAGTTTCACACTTTCGTAATCCGTCTTATCCACCTCCCCCAATTCCATTACCACATCAGTCGCAACAGGAGGAAGCCTAGAGAACAACCAGGGAAGCAACGCATTCCCGGTGATGTCCTGGAGCCCATGATTGTATTCAAACAGTTTCAACCAATCCAACACATCCAATCTCGGTTCGTACATACCCACTAATTCCTTCGGCATCCGGGGTCTTTTGGGACTGGAGCTCCTAGAGGAACCAGAGGAGAGAGAAGCATTTTCCATAGACAACTTTTTCATTTGTAACTCATGATTAAGCTCTATTTCCCTGAGTCTTAACTCAGCTTGTTTCTGCTCAGCCTGGGCATTCATTCGTCTGAACTCGAGCTCTTGGTTTCGTTCAGCTTGAGCCAAGAACCGTTTATATTCTAATTCAAGCTTCATTTTTTCAAGTTCAAAATAAGCAGGGTTACTTGTGGGACCTGGTATGGGCCCCGTAGGCACAGTTGGTAAGGCAGGTAGAGGAGCGGGGGAGACAGTCTCGCTAGTCTCGCCGTCCTCGTCAGCCTCTTCATCGCTATCATCAGAATTACGATTCAGATCAACACCATTACTGTTATCTACAGTTGCTGGAGAGTTTGGTTCCTCTGAACCAGTACCCAGACTTTGGTTCGCCAGCAATCTCTCTATCAGTTCTAACTTCTTGCCTTTTACAGGAAGATTCTCTTGTCTACAGAGAGCTCGCAGACTCTCAGTATTTTTATCCGACAAAGACTCTTGGCTGTAAATTTCCATTGTAGACATGTTTTTTGAAAGTTGCTTTTGTAACGTTTTGTGGTTAGTCGTCCTACAGCGTCGAAAAACACTCTAAACTGTATCCTCGATACTAATCCCACCGCTGTACACCAGTGTTAGGCGGAAACCTGTGCAGTTCCCTCTGGGACCACTGCAAAAGATTTAGGACTACAGGTGTTGCGATGAACCCACTTGGTAGCAGTCTGTACCACACAAATTCAATTGGTAGCTGTGGCTGAGCAGTCAGACTTCTCTCAAGAAAAGTTGGTCAGTATAGGGAGCATACAATATAGGGTAATTCTTCGCAGCAAAACGAGTAAACACGCAACCAGGCTTTAGTATAAAGATAGTAAGTTATTTATTGATAACAAAACGTCTACGAAAAATACTAAAGCGAATCACGGCAAATAACTCAAAATACAATTACTCTGCAAAATGGAATAAGCTTAATCCCCCGAAACACACTATCGACAACTCTAGGTTCTACGGCACCACTTATTTTCAGACAGAGGTGTATACCTCAACCCAGATGACACTCGAATATTTAGTGAGGAAGGGAGAGAAGAGAAAGGCAGGTAATGAAGTCAACACGGTTCGTACTGAAGCAGGTAAAAATGCAAGGCAAGAAAGCATTAATCACACTAGATCATACAGTTCGGCGGCGAGGCCCACTCGGTGAGAGGCAAGGCACGATGTCCTGGAAAGTCTCTACGGATGATGCATTCAAGTCTTGTTTAGCAAATTGGTTAGCGTCAGGTTGAACCAGTTCAGAACAAAGAGTGAATAAAGCTTGGAGGCAACCCAACGGAACGGGGAGGAATCAGATACCTCACACGAACCGATCGAAAAGGGAAGCCAGGCGGGTACGGTACCTTGTAGTGGAAGACAGCTCCGACGGGGGCAGTTGTTCCTGGTGGTGGATGCACGACGGGTCTTGGCCAAGAGAAGAGATGCTCTCGTCGTCGAAGAGAAGATGTCCGGTGCACCACCAGGGAAGAAACCAGCCGCGGAGTGCTCCGTCACAAGGCACCACCTTTAGATCACGGTGCAGGAGTAGTGGCTATCCGGTTGCCGGGTGCTCTGCACGGGCAATTCGACCACTGCGTCCTGGGCGACCAAAAAGCACAAAGAAGAAGAAGACTGGTTGTTCCCACCAGCCAGGGAAAGAGCCTCTCCGGCAGGGAGATCTCTTCTGTCGTCGGGAGATTGTGAGACGATTCCGCAGGGCTCCACCGGAGGTGTCGTCGTGCAGGTCGATTCAGCGTTACCCTCGTCGGATTCTTTAGGTCCAGTGGCGACTTCCTTAAGATCCAGTCCCAAAGGCCCTGCTTTTATGCAGACGTCCCCCATTCATTCAGCCTAGCTTGTCAATCAACACATGCTAAGTGGTGAGCGGGAAGGCTCACCACCTGGGCCAATCATTTCAGAGTGCGACCTGAGTTGGCAAGGCAACTCGGTCCAGGGTGTCTAAACCCCCTCCCACACCCCTGAGGTACCCCAGACTGAATGGCGCCACCTTCGCGGGTCACTGTCCAGAGGCCCGCCAAAAGTGGAACAAAGGGCTCAACCTTTGGTTTAGGAGTCACAGAGAAAAACACAGACGCCATTTTACAACCCGAGTTCTGGCAGAAAATACCACTCGATAAACCTATTTAAGATAAGTAGATCGGTGGTACGTTGGAGATTAACGAAAAACAGTATCAATCTTCAACAATGGGACGAATCCCATAGGGTTATGCTCGGGGTCGAACATAACAAGTAGTTTCCACTGCCACCAGCCAAAACTCGACGAGGAGGGACGGGACAGTGCCCCCTCGAGTAACAGATCCAGGAGTAATCGTATTACCCCAACTAGCACGTCCACAATAAGATGGTTGGTACTAGTTCTGTTAGCAAATTTAGGTCTAGTAAAGCCAATGGTGACTTTACATGCCCGGGGAGACAGTAGTCAGTCCCCGGGTATGGAGTCTATGGTGGGGGGACCTGCTAGGGCGCCCCCGTGTCACGACACGTAGGGTGCAGAGTGACACACATAGAAAAACTTATGAGACCCTATGGAGTAAAAGACCCCATAGCCCATCGAACACATTGACATCTCAAAGGAATTACACACATACATGTCCAAGAGTGAGAGAAAAGGGTCACACTCTTGACAGGATGGGAAAAACAAACTCCAGAAATCCAGCAAAGCTGCTGGGGGACTCACTAGGTTAGGAAATTCAGCCTAAACAGAGAATTCTCCCTAACACTCGCCCCCCCCAGACTAAGGGACAGGAGGATTTAATCCACTCCTGGATGAATCTCATACCTCTAGTCGATGATATACATCCTAGAGAGACCATCAGCATTTTGGTGGTGACACCCTGACCTGTGCTCAATGGTGAAATCGAACCCTTGCAGGCAGATCGACCATCTCAGTAGTTTTGGGTTTTCCCCTTTCATTTGCATTAACCATCTCAAGGGTTGGTGGTCAGTCTGAATAATAAAAGTAGAACCATACAAGTACGGTCTAAACTTCTTCAGAGCCCACACGATAGCAAAGCATTCTCTTTTGATTGTTGCCCACCTTGTTTCAGGATCCTTCAGCTTGCGGCTGATGTAGCAAACGGGGTGCTCCCTACCTTTCCCATCCAGTTGACTGAGTACGGCACCTATCCCTACATTGGAAGCGTCTGTCTGCACAATGAAGTGTTGGCGGTAATCAGGAGCTCTGAGTACTGGGGTTTGGCAAAGAGCCTTTTTCAGGTTTTCAAAAGCCTGATTGCACTCCTCGTTCCATTTAACCTTTTTAGGGAATTTGGGCGAGGAGATGACATTCAGTGGAGAAGCTATGGTCCCATAGTTCTCTATGAAATTCCTGTAATACCCGGTGAG
This sequence comes from Ambystoma mexicanum, assembly GCF_040938575.1. Lineage (NCBI taxonomy): Eukaryota > Metazoa > Chordata > Amphibia > Caudata > Ambystomatidae > Ambystoma > Ambystoma mexicanum. The sequence continues at coordinate 981,770,005 of NC_090924.1, forward strand.
GCCTAGGAAGGCTCTCACCTGACTCTGAGTAGTCGGTGTTGTCCAATTTTGCACAGCTTCAATCTTACTGAGCAAAGGCCTTATTTCGCCACCGTCTACCTCATGTCCAAGGTAGACTACCTTACTCTGTCCAATTTGGCATTTACTCGCCTTTACGGTCAGATTGGCTCGTCTAAGAGCCTGCAAAACATCTCTCAGGTGGGTTACATGTTCGTCCCAGGAATTGCTGAACACTGCTATGTCATCCAAGTATGCCATGCAGAAGTCCTCCATCCCGGTTAGAACCTGGTTTACCATCCGTTGAAACGTAGCAGGTGCATTTTTTAGTCCGAAAGGCATTACCGTAAACTGGTATAAACCAACGGGGGTAGAAAATGCAGTTTTCTCCTTGGCATGGTTAGTCAGGGCTATTTGCCAATAGCCTGACGTCAAGTCAAATGTGCTGAGGAACTTGGCGGCGCCAAGTTTATCCACCAACTCATCTGTTCTTGGCAAAGGGTGGGCATCAGTCGTGGTGACTGCGTTAAGAGCTCTATAATCCACGCAGAATCTAAGTTCTTTAGATCCGGCCTTTGGTACTAACACAACTGGGCTAGACCATGGACTAGTAGAGGGCTCTATTACCCCGAGATCAAGCATCTTGCTGACCTCACCTTTGATGTGGGTTCTTACGTTTTCTGACATGCGATATCCTCTGCTTTTGACAGGCAGACAGTCACCAGTGAGTATCTCGTGCTTGCCCCAAGGGGTCAAGCCTGGTGAGAGCGAGAACAGAGAGGCAAACTGATTCAACATAGACTTGCACTCTTCTTGTTGCTCGGGTGTCAGATTGGAGGAGAGATTTACTCCTTCAATGTTTTCATCTAAAGGTAAGCCTCTGAGGAGATCCGCAAGAGCTTCACTCTCTTCTTCTTCCTCGGCCGATGCTAGAAGCAACGCTCCTACATCAGGTCGTGAGACATACGCTTTAAGTCGGTTGGTGTGAAAGACTGTCGGAGCCTCCTTGGGGTTGCCCAAGTCCACCAGATAGTTAACCTCACCGAGCTTACCCACTACTCGGTAGGGTCCCATCCATTTATCTTGCAAGGCCCTCTGCCTTGTGGGGATCATAACGAGAACAAGCTGGTTTTGAGCGAACTCAACCATGTTAGCCTTTTGATCGTGCCAGTGCTTGACCAATGCTTGTCCAGCTTTCAAGTTATCGCTTGCTTCTGTCATCAGGTGCGACATTCTCCTCCGGAGAATGGCTTGCTTGACTCTGACTGGCTTGGGGGAAGGAGCACTCTCCAACCCCTCCTTAATCAGGGCCAACGGACCTCTGACGGGATGACCATAGAGTAGTTCGAAGGGAGAGTAGCCTACTCCCTCCTGAGGGACTTCTCTATAAGCAAAAAGAAGGCATGGCAATAGAAGGTCCCACTTACGCTTAAGGGGTTCTTCTAGAGCACCTATCATGCTCTTCATGGTTCGGTTGAACCGTTCTACCAACCCCTTGGTTTGTGGGTGGTAAGCCGTTGAGAACTTGTAAGTTACCCCGCAGGTTTTCCACATGGCTTTCATGTAGTGGGACATAAAATGTGACCCCCTGTCAGAGATAACTTCCTTAGGAAATCCGACCCTAGTAAAAATACCAAGGAGGGCCTTAGCCACAGCCGGAGCTGTAACAGTCCTCATAGGAATTGCCTCAGGATACCTAGTAGCATGGTCTACTACAACAAGTATAAACCTGTTGCCTGAGGAGGTTGGAGGATCAAGGGGACCAACGATATCAATCCCTACTCTCTCAAATGGGACTCCCACAACGGGAAGAGGCACTAATGGTGCCACATTCTTGGACCCAACCTTACCAGAGATTTGGCAGGTATGGCAGCTTCTGCAGTGTTTTTCTACTTCGGCCCCCATTTTTGGCCAATAGAAGTAGAGTGAGAGCCTTTCCTTAGTCTTCTTGAAACTCAAGTGACCAGCCAAAGGAATCTCGTGGGCTAACTGCAAGAACTGTGGTCTGTTCTCTTGGGGTACTACAAGGCGTTTGTAGTCTCCAGGTGCAGACTCGGTTGGTTCACTATATAAGAGGCCATCTTCCCAGTGCAACCTATGTTTCCCAGGCTCTTGCCCTTCAGCCTGAGTTTCTGCCTGACGGCGAAGACCTTCCAGAGTTGGACATTCTCTCTGTCCCTTACTGAAGTCTGCCCTGCTGGGTCCACCTTCTGCCAGTAACGACTGCAGCTCAGGATGGTCAACAGGATCCAGATCTCCAATGAGTTCCTGGCCTTCCATTAGCTCTTCTTCAGAGTCTAATTCTACCATACAGGGTTGTACTTCCCCCTCAGCCTCAGCTGGAGGTGGAGTTACGGGTGTGATGTTGGACAACCGCGGGGAAGTCCGTGTCGGCTGCATCGGAATGTGGGCTGTTGGTTTCGGTTTAGAAGTTTTAGGTTTCCCTTTTACTTCTGTGTTCCTAGAGACAGCGGCCGCCATTTCCAATGGAGCAGGAGTGATTTCTTTCTTCATCATCTCCCCGAGAGTACCGCGCAGGGTCCTCTCTCTTGCAGGTCTGGTTAGCTCCTGTAACCGTTTACTAGGAGGTCTGGGAGTATGCGATACAACTCCGAGAGTTTTCAAATCGTTACCCAACAGTACGCGTCCTGGTACCTCACTCTGTATGCTGACAGGTATCTTTACAGTCATGTTGTTACACTGGATGAGAACTGGTAATTGGGGAAGCATCTGCACAGGCCCTCCAGCTAACTTGGTGAGGCGTTTGGGTGCCTTAGCAACATCCTCAGCCTGAAAAAATGATTTATCCACCACAGTTATGCTGGCACCAGTGTCCCTAATGGCAGGCGTCTCCTGACCATTCACCTGGACACTGTCCTTATAATACTCTTTAGTATTATCGGGGATAGAATTATAGACATCTAAATTCTGTTGTTCCCACAACCCCAGAGATACTAAAGAAACGCTGGCTGAGACTCCAATGGGTTCGTCAGCTAGCAGTAGAAAGTTTCCACTTGCCATTTGGACTTCCTCCTCTGGAGCGAAGGCTAAGGAGACAAGCTGGACCCCTGAAGGTTTACCCTTACATCTGGGATCTCCTTTCACGTGATCAGTCGAGCCACACACAAAGCATTTCCCGAATGCTTTCTGGAATGGTGGCTTGTTCTGACCTCCTTCCGGTTTGGCACCAGAAGACACACTATTCTGCTGTGGTTTTCCCGGTGGCTTACCCTTCTGGTTTTGTTTGGGGCCCTCTTTGGAATGTGAGTTATTCGAATTCTCTTTTGAGTCTTTTTTAGGCTGTTTTCCCTCGTCCTTTTTCTGAGTTGCCCCAGAATCCTTGTGAGTAGCCCTGTTGGCAACCCACAAGTCAGCAGCCTTAGCTAGAGCCCTGGAATCTAATTCCTTCGAATCAGCCAAGTGCTGTCTGAGCTCAGGAGAACAGGCATCATAAATTGACTCCAACATAAAAAGATTTCGCATACCCTCGTAAGTGTCAACTTTGTAACCCTTAATCCATCCCTCTAAGTTTTTCAACCCTTCACTCACCCAGGTAGCCCAAGGGGTACCATCATGCTTTTTGAGGGTTCTAAACCTCTTAAGATACTGGGAAGGGGTCTTCCCGAATCTAGCTATCAAAGCTAGTTTCACACTTTCGTAATCCGTCTTATCCACCTCCCCCAATTCCATTACCACATCAGTCGCAACAGGAGGAAGCCTAGAGAACAACCAGGGAAGCAACGCATTCCCGGTGATGTCCTGGAGCCCATGATTGTATTCAAACAGTTTCAACCAATCCAACACATCCAATCTCGGTTCGTACATACCCACTAATTCCTTCGGCATCCGGGGTCTTTTGGGACTGGAGCTCCTAGAGGAACCAGAGGAGAGAGAAGCATTTTCAATAGACAACTTTTTCATTTGTAACTCATGATTAAGCTCTATTTCCCTGAGTCTTAACTCAGCTTGTTTCTGCTCAGCCTGGGCATTCATTCGTCTGAACTCGAGCTCTTGGTTTCGTTCAGCTTGAGCCAAGAACCGTTTATATTCTAATTCGAGCTTCATTTTTTCAAGTTCAAAATAAGCAGGGTTACTTGTGGGACCTGGTATGGGCCCCGTAGGCACAGTTGGTAAGGCAGGTAGAGGAGCGGGGGAGACAGTCTCGCTAGTCTCGCCGTCCTCGTCAGCCTCTTCATCGCTATCATCAGAATTACGATTCAGATCAACACCATTACTGTTATCTACAGTTGCTGGAGAGTTTGGTTCCTCTGAACCAGTACCCAGACTTTGGTTCGCCAGCAATATCTCTATCAGTTCTAACTTCTTGCCTTTTACAGGAAGATTCTCTTGTCTACAGAGAGCTCGCAGCCTCTCAGTATTTTTATCCGACAAAGACTCTTGGCTGTAAATTTCCATTGTAGACATGTTTTTTGAAAGTTGCTTTTGTAACGTTTTGTGGTTAGTCGTCCTACAGCGTCGAAAAACACTCTAAACTGTATCCTCGATACTAATCCCACCGCTGTACACCAGTGTTAGGCGGAAACCTGTGCAGTTCCCTCTGGGACCACTGCAAAAGATTTAGGACTACAGGTGTTGCGATGAACCCACTTGGTAGCAGTCTGTACCACACAAATTCAATTGGTAGCTGTGGCTGAGCAGTCAGACTTCTCTCAAGAAAAGTTGGTCAGTATAGGGAGCATACAATATAGGGTAATTCTTCGCAGCAAAACGAGTAAACACGCAACCAGGCTTTAGTATAAAGATAGTAAGTTATTTATTGATAACAAAACGTCTACGAAAAATACTAAAGCGAATCATGGCAAATAACTCAAAATACAATTACTCTGCAAAATGGAATAAGCTCAATCCCCCGAAACACACTATCGACAACTCTAGGTTCTACGGCACCACTTATTTTCAGACAGAGGTGTATACCTCAACCCAGATGACACTCGAATATTTAGTGAGGAAGGGAGAGAAGAGAAAGGCAGGTAATGAAGTCAACACGGTTCGTACTGAAGCAGGTAAAAATGCAAGGCAAGAAAGCATTAATCACACTAGATCATACAGTTCGGCGGCGAGGCCCACTCGGTGAGAGGCAAGGCACGATGTCCTGGAAAGTCTCTACGGATGATGCATTCAAGTCTTGTTTAGCAAATTGGTTAGCGTCAGGTTGAACCAGTTCAGAACAAAGAGTGAATAAAGCTTGGAGGCAACCCAACGGAACGGGGAGGAATCAGATACCTCACACGAACCGATCGAAAAGGGAAGCCAGGCGGGTACGGTACCTTGTAGTGGAAGACAGCTCCGACGGGGGCAGTTGTTCCTGGTGGTGGATGCACGACGGGTCTTGGCCAAGAGAAGAGATGCTCTCGTCGTCGAAGAGAAGATGTCCGGTGCACCACCAGGGAAGAAACCAGCCGCGGAGTGCTCCGTCACAAGGCACCACCTTTAGATCACGGTGCAGGAGTAGTGGCTATCCGGTTGCCGGGTGCTCTGCACGGGCAATTCGACCACTGCATCCTGGGCGACCAAAAAGCACAAAGAAGAAGAAGACTGGTTGTTCCCACCAGCCAGGGAAAGAGCCTCTCCGGCAGGGAGATCTCTTCTGTCGTCGGGAGATTGTGAGACGATTCCGCAGGGCTCCACCGGAGGTGTCGTCGTGCAGGTCGATTCAGCGTTACCCTCATCGGATTCTTTAGGTCCAGTGGCAACTTCCTTAAGATCCAGTCCCAAAGGCCCTGCTTTTATGCAGACGTCCCCCATTCATTCAGCCTAGCTTGTCAATCAACACATGCTAAGTGGTGAGCGGGAAGGCTCACCACCTGGGCCAATCATTTCAGAGTGCGACCTGAGTTGGCAAGGCAACTCGGTCCAGGGTGTCTAAACCCCCTCCCACACCCCTGAGGTAACCCAGACAGAATGGCGCCACCTTCGCGGGTCACTGTCCAGAGGCCCGCCAAAAGTGGAACAAAGGGCTCAACCTTTGGTTTAGGAGTCACAGAGAAAAACACAGACGCCATTTTACAACCCGAGTTCTGGCAGAAAATACCACTCGATAAACCTATTTAAGATAAGTAGATCGGTGGTACGTTGGAGATTAACGAAAAACAGTATCAATCTTCAACAATGGGACGAATCCCATAGGGTTATGCTCGGGGTCGAACATAACAAGTAGTTTCCACTGCCACCAGCCAAAACTCGACGAGGAGGGACGGGACAGTGCCCCCTCGAGTAACAGATCCAGGAGTAATCGTATTACCCCAACTAGCACGTCCACAATAAGATGGTTGGTACTAGTTCTGTTAGCAAATTTAGGTCTAGTAAAGCCAATGGTGACTTTACATGCCCGGGGAGACAGTAGTCAGTCCCCGGGTATGGAGTCTATGGTGGGGGGACCTGCTAGGGCGCCCCCGTGTCACGACACGTAGGGTGCAGAGTGACACACATAGAAAAACTTATGAGACCCTATGGAGTAAAAGACCCCATAGCCCATCGAACACATTGACATCTCAAAGGAATTACACACATACATGTCCAAGAGTGAGAGAAAAGGGTCACACTCTTGACAGGATGGGAAAAACAAACTCCAGAAATCCAGCAAAGCTGCTGGGGGACTCACTAGGTTAGGAAATTCAGCCTAAACAGAGAATTCTCCCTAACACTCGCCCCCCCAGACTAAGGGACAGGAGGATTTAATCCACTCCTGGATGAATCTCATACCTCTAGTCGATGATATACATCCTAGAGAGACCATCAGCATTTTGGTGGTGACACCCTGACCTGTGCTCAATGGTGAAATCGAACCCTTGCAGGCAGATCGACCATCTCAGTAGTTTTGGGTTTTCCCCTTTCATTTGCATTAACCATCTCAAGGGTTGGTGGTCAGTCTGAATAATAAAAGTAGAACCATACAAGTACGGTCTAAACTTCTTCAGAGCCCACACGATAGCAAAGCATTCTCTTTCGATTGTTGCCCACCTTGTTTCAGGATCCTTCAGCTTGCGGCTGATGTAGCAAACGGGGTGCTCCCTACCTTTCCCATCCAGTTGACTGAGTACGGCACCTATCCCTACATTGGAAGCGTCTGTCTGCACAATGAAGTGTTGGCGGTAATCAGGAGCTCTGAGTACTGGGGTTTGGCAAAGAGCCTTTTTCAGGTTTTCAAAAGCCTGATTGCACTCCTCGTTCCATTTAACCTTTTTAGGGAATTTGGGCGAGGAGATGACATTCAGTGGAGAAGCTATGGTCCCATAGTTCTCTATGAAATTCCTGTAATACCCGGTGAGGCCTAGGAAGGCTCTCACCTGAGTCTGAGTAGTCGGTGTTGTCCAATTTTGCACAGCTTCAATCTTACTGAGCAAAGGCCTTATTTCGCCACCGCCTACCTCATGTCCAAGGTAGACTACCTTACTCTGTCCAATTTGGCATTTACTCGCCTTTACGGTCAGATTGGCTCGTCTAAGAGCCTGCAAAACATCTCTCAGGTGGGTTACATGTTCGTCCCAGGAATTGCTGAACACTGCTATGTCATCCAAGTATGCCATGCAGAAGTCCTCCATCCCGGTTAGAACCTGGTTTACCATCAGTTGAAACGTAGCAGGTGCATTTTTTAGTCCGAAAGGCATTACCGTAAACTGGTATAAACCAACGGGGGTAGAAAATGCAGTTTTCTCCTTGGCATGGTTAGTCAGGGCTATTTGCCAATAGCCTGACGTCAAGTCAAATGTGCTGAGGAACTTGGCGGCGCCAAGTTTATCCACCAACTCATCTGTTCTTGGCAAAGGGTGGGCATCAGTCGTGGTGACTGCGTTAAGAGCTCTATAATCCACGCAGAATCTAAGTTCTTTAGATCCGGCCTTTGGTACTAACACAACTGGGCTAGACCATGGACTAGTAGAGGGCTCTATTACCCCGAGATCAAGCATCTTGCTGACCTCACCTTTGATGTGGGTTCTTACGTTTTCTGACATGCGATATCCTCTGCTTTTGACAGGCAGACAGTCACCAGTGAGTATCTCGTGCTTGCCCCAAGGGGTCAAGCCTGGTGAGAGCGAGAACAGAGAGGCAAACTGATTCAACATAGACTTGCACTCTTCTTGTTGCTCGGGTGTCAGATTGGAGGAGAGATTTACTCCTTCAATGTTTTCATCTAAAGGTAAGCCTCTGAGGAGATCCGCAAGAGCTTCACTCTCTTCTTCTTCCTCGGCCGATGCTAGAAGCAACGCTCCTACATCAGGTCGTGAGACATACGCTTTAAGTCGGTTGGTGTGAAAGACTGTCGGAGCCTCCTTGGGGTTGCCCAAGTCCACCAGATAGTTAACCTCACCGAGCTTACCCACTACTCGGTAGGGTCCCATCCATTTATCTTGCAAGGCCCTCTGCCTTGTGGGGATCATAACGAGAACAAGCTGGTTTTGAGCGAACTCAACCATGTTAGCCTTTTGATCGTGCCAGTGCTTGACCAATGCTTGTCCAGCTTTCAAGTTATCGCTTGCTTCTGTCATCAGGTGCGACATTCTCCTCCGGAGAATGGCTTGCTTGACTCTGACTGGCTTGGGGGAAGGAGCACTCTCCAACCCCTCCTTAATCAGGGCCAACGGACCTCTGACGGGATGACCATAGAGTAGTTCGAAGGGAGAGTAGCCTACTCCCTCCTGAGGGACTTCTCTATAAGCAAAAAGAAGGCATGGCAATAGAAGGTCCCACTTACGCTTAAGGGGTTCTTCTAGAGCACCTATCATGCTCTTCATGGTTCGGTTGAACCGTTCTACCAACCCCTTGGTTTGTGGGTGGTAAGCCGTTGAGAACTTGTAAGTTACCCCGCAGGTTTTCCACATGGCTTTCATGTAGTGGGACATAAAATGTGACCCCCTGTCAGAGATAACTTCCTTAGGAAATCCGACCCTAGTAAAAATACCAAGGAGGGCCTTAGCCACAGCCGGAGCTGTAACAGTCCTCATAGGAATTGCCTCAGGATACCTAGTAGCATGGTCTACTACAACAAGTATAAACCTGTTGCCTGAGGAGGTTGGAGGATCAAGGGGACCAACGATATCAATCCCTACTCTCTCAAATGGGACTCCCACAACGGGAAGAGGCACTAATGGTGCCACATTCTTGGACCCAACCTTACCAGAGATTTGGCAGGTATGGCAGCTTCTGCAGTGTTTTTCTACTTCGGCCCCCATTTTTGGCCAATAGAAGTAGAGTGAGAGCCTTTCCTTAGTCTTCTTGAAACTCAAGTGACCAGCCAAAGGAATCTCGTGGGCTAACTGCAAGAACTGTGGTCTGTTCTCTTGGGGTACTACAAGGCGTTTGTAGTCTCCAGGTGCAGACTCGGTTGGTTCACTATATAAGAGGCCATCTTCCCAGTGCAACCTATGTTTCCCAGGCTCTTGCCCTTCAGCCTGAGTTTCTGCCTGACGGCGAAGACCTTCCAGAGTTGGACATTCTCTCTGTCCCTTACTGAAGTCTGCCCTGCTGGGTCCACCTTCTGCCAGTAACGACTGCAGCTCAGGATGGTCAACAGGATCCAGATCTCCAATGAGTTCCTGGCCTTCCATTAGCTCTTCTTCAGAGTCTAATTCTACCATACAGGGTTGTACTTCCCCCTCAGCCTCAGCTGGAGGTGGAGTTACGGGTGTGATGTTGGACAACCGCGGGGAAGTCCGTGTCGGCTGCATCGGAATGTGGGCTGTTGGTTTCGGTTTAGAAGTTTTAGGTTTCCCTTTTACTTCTGTGTTCCTAGAGACAGCGGCCGCCATTTCCAATGGAGCAGGAGTGATTTCTTTCTTCATCATCTCCCCGAGAGTACCGCGCAGGGTCCTCTCTCTTGCAGGTCTGGTTAGCTCCTGTAACCGTTTACTAGGAGGTCTGGGAGTATGCGATACAACTCCGAGAGTTTTCAAATCGTTACCCAACAGTACGCGTCCTGGTACCTCACTCTGTATGCTGACAGGTATCTTTACAGTCATGTTGTTACACTGGATGAGAACTGGTAATTGGGGAAGCATCTGCACAGGCCCTCCAGCTAACTTGGTGAGGCGTTTGGGTGCCTTAGCAACATCCTCAGCCTGAAAAAATGATTTATCCACCACAGTTATGCTGGCACCAGTGTCCCTAATGGCAGGCGTCTCCTGACCATTCACCTGGACACTGTCCTTATAATACTCTTTAGTATTATCGGGGATAGAATTATAGACATCTAAATTCTGTTGTTCCCACAACCCCAGAGATACTAAAGAAACGCTGGCTGAGACTCCAATGGGTTCGTCAGCTAGCAGTAGAAAGTTTCCACTTGCCATTTGGACTTCCTCCTCTGGAGCGAAGGCTAAGGAGACAAGCTGGACCCCTGAAGGTTTACCCTTACATCTGGGATCTCCTTTCACGTGATCAGTCGAGCCACACACAAAGCATTTCCCGAATGCTTTCTGGAATGGTGGCTTGTTCTGACCTCCTTCCGGTTTGGCACCAGAAGACACACTATTCTGCTGTGGTTTTCCCGGTGGCTTACCCTTCTGGTTTTGTTTGGGGCCCTCTTTGGAATGTGAGTTATTCGAATTCTCTTTTGAGTCTTTTTTAGGCTGTTTTCCCTCGTCCTTTTTCTGAGTTGCCCCAGAATCCTTGTGAGTAGCCCTGTTGGCAACCCACAAGTCAGCAGCCTTAGCTAGAGCCCTGGAATCTAATTCCTTCGAATCAGCCAAGTGCTGTCTGAGCTCAGGAGAACAGGCATCATAAATTGACTCCAACATAAAAAGATTTCGCATACCCTCGTAAGTGTCAACTTTGTAACCCTTAATCCATCCCTCTAAGTTTTTCAACCCTTCACTCACCCAGGTAGCCCAAGGGGTACCATCATGCTTTTTGAGGGTTCTAAACCTCTTAAGATACTGGGAAGGGGTCTTCCCGAATCTAGCAATCAAAGCTAGTTTCACACTTTCGTAATCCGTCTTATCCACCTCCCCCAATTCCATTACCACATCAGTCGCAACAGGAGGAAGCCTAGAGAACAACCAGGGAAGCAACGCATTCCCGGTGATGTCCTGGAGCCCATGATTGTATTCAAACAGTTTCAACCAATCCAACACATCCAATCTCGGTTCGTACATACCCACTAATTCCTTCGGCATCCGGGGTCTTTTGGGACTGGAGCTCCTAGAGGAACCAGAGGAGAGAGAAGCATTTTCAATAGACAACTTTTTCATTTGTAACTCATGATTAAGCTCTATTTCCCTGAGTCTTAACTCAGCTTGTTTCTGCTCAGCCTGGGCATTCATTCGTCTGAACTCGAGCTCTTGGTTTCGTTCAGCTTGAGCCAAGAACCGTTTATATTCTAATTCGAGCTTCATTTTTTCAAGTTCAAAATAAGCAGGGTTACTTGTGGGACCTGGTATGGGCCCCGTAGGCACAGTTGGTAAGGCAGGTAGAGGAGCGGGGGAGACAGTCTCGCTAGTCTCGCCGTCCTCGTCAGCCTCTTCATCGCTATCATCAGAATTACGATTCAGATCAACACCATTACTGTTATCTACAGTTGCTGGAGAGTTTGGTTCCTCTGAACCAGTACCCAGACTTTGGTTCGCCAGCAATATCTCTATCAGTTCTAACTTCTTGCCTTTTACAGGAAGATTCTCTTGTCTACAGAGAGCTCGCAGCCTCTCAGTATTTTTATCCGACAAAGACTCTTGGCTGTAAATTTCCATTGTAGACATGTTTTTTGAAAGTTGCTTTTGTAACGTTTTGTGGTTAGTCGTCCTACAGCGTCGAAAAACACTCTAAACTGTATCCTCGATACTAATCCCACCGCTGTACACCAGTGTTAGGCGGAAACCTGTGCAGTTCCCTCTGGGACCACTGCAAAAGATTTAGGACTACAGGTGTTGCGATGAACCCACTTGGTAGCAGTCTGTACCACACAAATTCAATTGGTAGCTGTGGCTGAGCAGTCAGACTTCTCTCAAGAAAAGTTGGTCAGTATAGGGAGCATACAATATAGGGTAATTCTTCGCAGCAAAACGAGTAAACACGCAACCAGGCTTTAGTATAAAGATAGTAAGTTATTTATTGATAACAAAACGTCTACGAAAAATACTAAAGCGAATCATGGCAAATAACTCAAAATACAATTACTCTGCAAAATGGAATAAGCTCAATCCCCCGAAACACACTATCGACAACTCTAGGTTCTACGGCACCACTTATTTTCAGACAGAGGTGTATACCTCAACCCAGATGACACTCGAATATTTAGTGAGGAAGGGAGAGAAGAGAAAGGCAGGTAATGAAGTCAACACGGTTCGTACTGAAGCAGGTAAAAATGCAAGGCAAGAAAGCATTAATCACACTAGATCATACAGTTCGGCGGCGAGGCCCACTCGGTGAGAGGCAAGGCACGATGTCCTGGAAAGTCTCTACGGATGATGCATACAAGTCTTGTTTAGCAAATTGGTTAGCGTCAGGTTGAACCAGTTCAGAACAAAGAGTGAATAAAGCTTGGAGGCAACCCAACGGAACGGGGAGGAATCAGATACCTCACACGAACCGATCGAAAAGGGAAGCCAGGCGGGTACGGTACCTTGTAGTGGAAGACAGCTCCGACGGGGGCAGTTGTTCCTGGTGGTGGATGCACGACGGGTCTTGGCCAAGAGAAGAGATGCTCTCGTCGTCGAAGAGAAGATGTCCGGTGCACCACCAGGGAAGAAACCAGCCGCGGAGTGCTCCGTCACAAGGCACCACCTTTAGATCACGGTGCAGGAGTAGTGGCTATCCGGTTGCCGGGTGCTCTGCACGGGCAATTCGACCACTGCATCCTGGGCGACCAAAAAGCACAAAGAAGAAGAAGACTGGTTGTTCCCACCAGCCAGGGAAAGAGCCTCTCCGGCAGGGAGATCTCTTCTGTCGTCGGGAGATTGTGAGACGATTCCGCAGGGCTCCACCGGAGGTGTCGTCGTGCAGGTCGATTCAGCGTTACCCTCGTCGGATTCTTTAGGTCCAGTGGCAACTTCCTTAAGATCCAGTCCCAAAGGCCCTGCTTTTATGCAGACGTCCCCCATTCATTCAGCCTAGCTTGTCAATCAACACATGCTAAGTGGTGAGCGGGAAGGCTCACCACCTGGGCCAATCATTTCAGAGTGCGACCTGAGTTGGCAAGGCAACTCGGTCCAGGGTGTCTAAACCCCCTCCCACACCCCTGAGGTAACCCAGACAGAATGGCGCCACCTTCGCGGGTCACTGTCCAGAGGCCCGCCAAAAGTGGAACAAAGGGCTCAACCTTTGGTTTAGGAGTCACAGAGAAAAACACAGACGCCATTTTACAACCCGAGTTCTGGCAGAAAATACCACTCGATAAACCTATTTAAGATAAGTAGATCGGTGGTACGTTGGAGATTAACGAAAAACAGTATCAATCTTCAACAATGGGACGAATCCCATAGGGTTATGCTCGGGGTCGAACATAACAAGTAGTTTCCACTGCCACCAGCCAAAACTCGACGAGGAGGGACGGGACAGTGCCCCCTCGAGTAACAGATCCAGGAGTAATCGTATTACCCCAACTAGCACGTCCACAATAAGATGGTTGGTACTAGTTCTGTTAGCAAATTTAGGTCTAGTAAAGCCAATGGTGACTTTACATGCCCGGGGAGACAGTAGTCAGTCCCCGGGTATGGAGTCTATGGTGGGGGGACCTGCTAGGGCGCCCCCGTGTCACGACACGTAGGGTGCAGAGTGACACACATAGAAAAACTTATGAGACCCTATGGAGTAAAAGACCCCATAGCCCATCGAACACATTGACATCTCAAAGGAATTACACACATACATGTCCAAGAGTGAGAGAAAAGGGTCACACTCTTGACAGGATGGGAAAAACAAACTCCAGAAATCCAGCAAAGCTGCTGGGGGACTCACTAGGTTAGGAAATTCAGCCTAAACAGAGAATTCTCCCTAACACTCGCCCCCCCAGACTAAGGGACAGGAGGATTTAATCCACTCCTGGATGAATCTCATACCTCTAGTCGATGATATACATCCTAGAGAGACCATCAGCATTTTGGTGGTGACACCCTGACCTGTGCTCAATGGTGAAATCGAACCCTTGCAGGCAGATCGACCATCTCAGTAGTTTTGGGTTTTCCCCTTTCATTTGCATTAACCATCTCAAGGGTTGGTGGTCAGTCTGAATAATAAAAGTAGAACCATACAAGTACGGTCTAAACTTCTTCAGAGCCCACACGATAGCAAAGCATTCTCTTTCGATTGTTGCCCACCTTGTTTCAGGATCCTTCAGCTTGCGGCTGATGTAGCAAACGGGGTGCTCCCTACCTTTCCCATCCAGTTGACTGAGTACGGCACCTATCCCTACATTGGAAGCGTCTGTCTGCACAATGAAGTGTTGGCGGTAATCAGGAGCTCTGAGTACTGGGGTTTGGCAAAGAGCCTTTTTCAGGTTTTCAAAAGCCTGATTGCACTCCTCGTTCCATTTAACCTTTTTAGGGAATTTGGGCGAGGAGATGACATTCAGTGGAGAAGCTATGGTCCCATAGTTCTCTATGAAATTCCTGTAATACCCGGTGAGGCCTAGGAAGGCTCTCACCTGAGTCTGAGTAGTCGGTGTTGTCCAATTTTGCACAGCTTCAATCTTACTGAGCAAAGGCCTTATTTCGCCACCGCCTACCTCATGTCCAAGGTAGACTACCTTACTCTGTCCAATTTGGCATTTACTCGCCTTTACGGTCAGATTGGCTCGTCTAAGAGCCTGCAAAACATCTCTCAGGTGGGTTACATGTTCGTCCCAGGAATTGCTGAACACTGCTATGTCATCCAAGTATGCCATGCAGAAGTCCTCCATCCCGGTTAGAACCTGGTTTACCATCAGTTGAAACGTAGCAGGTGCATTTTTTAGTCCGAAAGGCATTACCGTAAACTGGTATAAACCAACGGGGGTAGAAAATGCAGTTTTCTCCTTGGCATGGTTAGTCAGGGCTATTTGCCAATAGCCTGACGTCAAGTCAAATGTGCTGAGGAACTTGGCGGCGCCAAGTTTATCCACCAACTCATCTGTTCTTGGCAAAGGGTGGGCATCAGTCGTGGTGACTGCGTTAAGAGCTCTATAATCCACGCAGAATCTAAGTTCTTTAGATCCGGCCTTTGGTACTAACACAACTGGGCTAGACCATGGACTAGTAGAGGGCTCTATTACCCCGAGATCAAGCATCTTGCTGACCTCACCTTTGATGTGGGTTCTTACGTTTTCTGACATGCGATATCCTCTGCTTTTGACAGGCAGACAGTCACCAGTGAGTATCTCGTGCTTGCCCCAAGGGGTCAAGCCTGGTGAGAGCGAGAACAGAGAGGCAAACTGATTCAACATAGACTTGCACTCTTCTTGTTGCTCGGGTGTCAGATTGGAGGAGAGATTTACTCCTTCAATGTTTTCATCTAAAGGTAAGCCTCTGAGGAGATCCGCAAGAGCTTCACTCTCTTCTTCTTCCTCGGCCGATGCTAGAAGCAACGCTCCTACATCAGGTCGTGAGACATACGCTTTAAGTCGGTTGGTGTGAAAGACTGTCGGAGCCTCCTTGGGGTTGCCCAAGTCCACCAGATAGTTAACCTCACCGAGCTTACCCACTACTCGGTAGGGTCCCATCCATTTATCTTGCAAGGCCCTCTGCCTTGTGGGGATCATAACGAGAACAAGCTGGTTTTGAGCGAACTCAACCATGTTAGCCTTTTGATCGTGCCAGTGCTTGACCAATGCTTGTCCAGCTTTCAAGTTATCGCTTGCTTCTGTCATCAGGTGCGACATTCTCCTCCGGAGACCTATCACGTAGTCAGTCACTCTGACTGGCTTGGGGGAAGGAGCACTCTCCAACCCCTCCTTAATCAGGGCCAACGGACCTCTGACGGGATGACCATAGAGTAGTTCGAAGGGAGAGTAGCCTACTCCCTCCTGAGGGACTTCTCTATAAGCAAAAAGAAGGCATGGCAATAGAAGGTCCCACTTACGCTTAAGGGGTTCTTCTAGAGCACCTATCATGCTCTTCATGGTTCGGTTGAACCATTCTACCAACCCCTTGGTTTGTGGGTGGTAAGCCGTTGAGAACTTGTAAGTTACCCCGCAGGTTTTCCACATGGCTTTCATGTAGTGGGACATAAAATTTGACCCCCTGTCAGAGATAACTTCCTTAGGAAATCCGACCCTAGTAAAAATACCAAGGAGGGCCTTAGCCACAGCCGGAGCTGTAACAGTCCTCATAGGAATTGCCTCAGGATACCTAGTAGCATGGTCTACTACAACAAGTATAAACCTGTTGCCTGAGGAGGTTGGAGGATCAAGGGGACCAACGATATCAATCCCTACTCTCTCAAATGGGACTCCCACAACGGGAAGAGGCACTAATGGTGCCACATTCTTGGACCCAACCTTACCAGAGATTTGGCAGGTATGGCAGCTTCTGCAGTGTTTTTCTACTTCGGCCCCCATTTTTGGCCAATAGAAGTAGAGTGAGAGCCTTTCCTTAGTCTTCTTGAAACTCAAGTGACCAGCCAAAGGAATCTCGTGGGCTAACTGCAAGAACTGTGGTCTGTTCTCTTGGGGTACTACAAGGCGTTTGTAGTCTCCAGGTGCAGACTCGGTTGGTTCACTATATAAGAGGCCATCTTCCCAGTGCAACCTATGTTTCCCAGGCTCTTGCCCTTCAGCCTGAGTTTCTGCCTGACGGCGAAGACCTTCCAGAGTTGGACATTCTCTCTGTCCCTTACTGAAGTCTGCCCTGCTGGGTCCACCTTCTGCCAGTAACGACTGCAGCTCAGGATGGTCAACAGGATCCAGATCTCCAATGAGTTCCTGGCCTTCCATTAGCTCTTCTTCAGAGTCTAATTCTACCATACAGGGTTGTCCTTCCCCCTCAGCCTCAGCTGGAGGTGGAGTTACGGGTGTGATGTTGGACAACCGCGGGGAAGTCTGTGTCGGCTGCATCGGAATGTGGGCTGTTGGTTTCGGTTTAGAAGTTTTAGGTTTCCCTTTTACTTCTGTGTTCCTAGAGACAGCGGCCGCCATTTCCAATGGAGCAGGAGTGATTTCTTTCTTCATCATCTCCCCGAGAGTACCGCGCAGGGTCCTCTCTCTTGCAGGTCTGGTTAGCTCCTGTAACCGTTTACTAGGAGGTCTGGGAGTATGCGATACAACTCCGAGAGTTTTCAAATCGTTACCCAACAGTACGCGTCCTGGTACCTCACTCTGTATGCTGACAGGTATCTTTACAGTCATGTCGTTACACTGGATGAGAACTGGTAATTGGGGAAGCATCTGCACAGGCCCTCCAGCTAACTTGGTGAGGCGTTTGGGTGCCTTAGCAACATCCTCAGCCTGAAAAAATGATTTATCCACCACAGTTATGCTGGCCCCAGTGTCCCTAATGGCAGGCGTCTCCTGACCATTCACCTGGACACTGTCCTTATAATACTCTTTAGTATTATCGGGGATAGAATTATAGACATCTAAATTCTGTTGTTCCCACAACCCCAGAGATACTAAAGAAACGCTGGCTGAGACTCCAATGGGTTCGTCAGCTAGCAGTAGAAAGTTTCCACTTGCCATTTGGACTTCCTCCTCTGGAGCGAAGGCTAAGGAGACAAGCTGGACCCCTGAAGGTTTACCCTTACATCTGGGATCTCCTTTCACGTGATCAGTCGAGCCACACACAAAGCATTTCCCGAATGCTTTCTGGAATGGTGGCTTGTTCTGACCTCCTTCCGGTTTGGCACCAGAAGACACACTATTCTGCTGTGGTTTTCCCGGTGGCTTACCCTTCTGGTTTTGTTTGGGGCCCTCTTTGGAATGTGAGTTATTCGAATTCTCTTTTGAGTCTTTTTTAGGCTGTTTTCCCTCGTCCTTTTTCTGAGTTGCCCCAGAATCCTTGTGAGTAGCCCTGTTGGCAACCCACAAGTCAGCAGAATTAGCTAGAGCCCTGGAATCTAATTCCTTCGAATCAGCCAAGTGCTGTCTGAGTTCAGGAGAACAGGCATCATAAATTGACTCCAACATAAAAAGATTTCGCATACCCTCGTAAGTGTCAACTTTGTAACCCTTAATCCATCCCTCTAAGTTTTTCAACCCTTCACTCACCCAGGTAGCCCAAGGGGTACCATCATGCTTTTTGAGGGTTCTAAACCTCTTAAGATACTGGGAAGGGGTCTTCCCGAATCTAGCTATCAAAGCTAGTTTCACACTTTCGTAATCCGTCTTATCCACCTCCCCCAATTCCATTACCACATCAGTCGCAACAGGAGGAAGCCTAGAGAACAACCAGGGAAGCAACGCATTCCCGGTGATGTCCTGGAGCCCATGATTGTATTCAAACAGTTTCAACCAATCCAACACATCCAATCTCGGTTCGTACATACCCACTAATTCCTTCGGCATCCGGGGTCTTTTGGGACTGGAGCTCCTAGAGGAACCAGAGGAGAGAGAAGCATTTTCCATAGACAACTTTTTCATTTGTAACTCATGATTAAGCTCTATTTCCCTGAGTCTTAACTCAGCTTGTTTCTGCTCAGCCTGGGCATTCATTCGTCTGAACTCGAGCTCTTGGTTTCGTTCAGCTTGAGCCAAGAACCGTTTATATTCTAATTCAAGCTTCATTTTTTCAAGTTCAAAATAAGCAGGGTTACTTGTGGGACCTGGTATGGGCCCCGTAGGCACAGTTGGTAAGGCAGGTAGAGGAGCGGGGGAGACAGTCTCGCTAGTCTCGCCGTCCTCGTCAGCCTCTTCATCGCTATCATCAGAATTACGATTCAGATCAACACCATTACTGTTATCTACAGTTGCTGGAGAGTTTGGTTCCTCTGAACCAGTACCCAGACTTTGGTTCGCCAGCAATCTCTCTATCAGTTCTAACTTCTTGCCTTTTACAGGAAGATTCTCTTGTCTACAGAGAGCTCGCAGACTCTCAGTATTTTTATCCGACAAAGACTCTTGGCTGTAAATTTCCATTGTAGACATGTTTTTTGAAAGTTGCTTTTGTAACGTTTTGTGGTTAGTCGTCCTACAGCGTCGAAAAACACTCTAAACTGTATCCTCGATACTAATCCCACCGCTGTACACCAGTGTTAGGCGGAAACCTGTGCAGTTCCCTCTGGGACCACTGCAAAAGATTTAGGACTACAGGTGTTGCGATGAACCCACTTGGTAGCAGTCTGTACCACACAAATTCAATTGGTAGCTGTGGCTGAGCAGTCAGACTTCTCTCAAGAAAAGTTGGTCAGTATAGGGAGCATACAATATAGGGTAATTCTTCGCAGCAAAACGAGTAAACACGCAACCAGGCTTTAGTATAAAGATAGTAAGTTATTTATTGATAACAAAACGTCTACGAAAAATACTAAAGCGAATCACGGCAAATAACTCAAAATACAATTACTCTGCAAAATGGAATAAGCTCAATCCCCGGAAACACACTATCGACAACTCTAGGTTCTACGACACCACTTATTTTCAGACAGAGGTGTATACCTCAACCCAGATGACACTCGAATATTTAGTGAGGAAGGGAGAGAAGAGAAAGGCAGGTAATGAAGTCAACACGGTTCGTACTGAAGCAGGTAAAAATGCAAGGCAAGAAAGCATTAATCACACTAGATCATACAGTTCGGCGGCCAGGCCCACTCGGTGAGAGGCAAGGCACGATGTCCTGGAAAGTCTCTACGGATGATGCATTCAAGTCTTGTTTAGCAAATTGGTTAGCGTCAGGTTGAACCAGTTCAGAACAAAGAGTGAATAAAGCTTGGAGGCAACCCAACGGAACGGGGAGGAATCAGATACCTCACACGAACCGATCGAAAAGGGAAGCCAGGCGGGTACGGTACCTTGTTGTGGAAGACAGCTCCGACGGGGGCAGTTGTTCCTGGTGGTGGATGCACGACGGGTCTTGGCCAAGAGAAGAGATGCTCTCGTCGTCGAAGAGAAGATGTCCGGTGCACCACCAGGGAAGAAACCAGCCGCGGAGTGCTCCGTCACAAGGCACCACCTTTAGATCACGGTGCAGGAGTAGTGGCTATCCGGTTGCCGGGTGCTCTGCACGGGCAATTCGACCACTGCGTCCTGGGCGACCAAAAAGCACAAAGAAGAAGAAGACTGGTTGTTCCCACCAGCCAGGGAAAGAGCCTCTCCGGCAGGGAGATCTCTTCTGTCGTCGGGAGATTGTGAGACGATTCCGCAGGGCTCCACCGGAGGTGTCGTCGTGCAGGTCGATTCAGCGTTACCCTCGTCGGATTCTTTAGGTCCAGTGGTGACTTCCTTAAGATCCAGTCCCAAAGGCCCTGCTTTTATGCAGACGTCCCCCATTCATTCAGCCTAGCTTGTCAATCAACACATGCTAAGTGGTGAGCGGGAAGGCTCACCACCTGGGCCAATCATTTCAGAGTGCGACCTGAGTTGGCAAGGCAACTCGGTCCAGGGTGTCTAAACCCCCTCCCACACCCCTGAGGTAACCCAGACAGAATGGCGCCACCTTCGCGGGTCACTGCCAGAGGCCCGCCAAAAGTGGAACAAAGGGCTCAACCTTTGGTTTAGGAGTCACAGAGAAAAACACAGACGCCATTTTACAACCCGAGTTCTGGCAGAAAATACCACTCGATAAACCTATTTAAGATAAGTAGATCGGTGGTACGTTGGAGATTAACGAAAAACAGTATCAATCTTCAACAATGGGACGAATCCCATAGGGTTATGCTCGGGGTCGAACATAACAAGTAGTTTCCACTGCCACCAGCCAAAACTCGACGAGGAGGGACGGGACAGTGCCCCCTCGAGTAACAGATCCAGGAGTAATCGTATTACCCCAACTAGCACGTCCACAATAAGATGGTTGGTACAAGTTCTGTTAGCAAATTTAGGTCTAGTAAAGCCAATGGTGACTTTACATGCCCGGGGAGACAGTAGTCAGTCCCCGGGTATGGAGTCTATGGTGGGGGGACCTGCTAGGGCGCCCCCGTGTCACGACACGTAGGGTGCAGAGTGACACACATAGAAAAACTTATGAGACCCTATGGAGTAAAAGACCCCATAGCCCATCGAACACATTGACATCTCAAAGGAATTACACACATACATGTCCAAGAGTGAGAGAAAAGGGTCACACTCTTGGCAGGATGGGAAAAACAAACTCCAGAAATCCAGCAAAGCTGCTGGGGGACTCACTAGGTTAGGAAATTCAGCCTAAACAGAGAATTCTCCCTAACACTCGTCCCCCCCAGACTAAGGGACAGGAGGATTTAATCCACTCCTGGATGAATCTCATACCTCTAGTCGATGATATACATCCTAGAGAGACCATCAGCATTTTGGTGGTGACACCCTGACCTGTGCTCAATGGTGAAATCGAACCCTTGCAGGCAGATCGACCATCTCAGTAGTTTTGGGTTTTCCCCTTTCATTTGCATTAACCATCTCAAGGGTTGGTGGTCAGTCTGAATAATAAAAGTAGAACCATACAAGTACGGTCTAAACTTCTTCAGAGCCCACACGATAGCAAAGCATTCTCTTTCGATTGTTGCCCACCTTGTTTCAGGATCCTTCAGCTTGCGGCTGATGTAGCAAACGGGGTGCTCCCTACCTTTCCCATCCAGTTGACTGAGTACGGCACCTATCCCTACATTGGAAGCGTCTGTCTGCACAATGAAGTGTTGGCGGTAATCAGGAGCTCTGAGTACTGGGGTTTGGCAAAGAGCCTTTTTCAGGTTTTCAAAAGCCTGATTGCACTCCTCGTTCCATTTAACCTTTTTAGGGAATTTGGGCGAGGAGATGACATTCAGTGGAGAAGCTATGGTCCCATAGTTCTCTATGAAATTCCTGTAATACCCGGTGAGGCCTAGGAAGGCTCTCACCTGAGTCTGAGTAGTCGGTGTTGTCCAATTTTGCACAGCTTCAATCTTACTGAGCAAAGGCCTTATTTCGCCACCGCCTACCTCATGTCCAAGGTAGACTACCTTACTCTGTCCAATTTGGCATTTACTCGCCTTTACGGTCAGATTGGCTCGTCTAAGAGCCTGCAAAACATCTCTCAGGTGGGTTACATGTTCGTCCCAGGAATTGCTGAACACTGCTATGTCATCCAAGTATGCCATGCAGAAGTCCTCCATCCCGGTTAGAACCTGGTTTACCATCCGTTGAAACGTAGCAGGTGCATTTTTTAGTCCGAAAGGCATTACCGTAAACTGGTATAAACCAACGGGGGTAGAAAATGCAGTTTTCTCCTTGGCATGGTTAGTCAGGGCTATTTGCCAATAGCCTGACGTCAAGTCAAATGTGCTGAGGAACTTGGCGGCGCCAAGTTTATCCACCAACTCATCTGTTCTTGGCAAAGGGTGGGCATCAGTCGTGGTGACTGCGTTAAGAGCTCTATAATCCACGCAGAATCTAAGTTCTTTAGATCCGGCCTTTGGTACTAACACAACTGGGCTAGACCATGGACTAGTAGAGGGCTCTATTACCCCGAGATCAAGCATCTTGCTGACCTCACCTTTGATGTGGGTTCTTACGTTTTCTGACATGCGATATCCTCTGCTTTTGACAGGCAGACAGTCACCAGTGAGTATCTCGTGCTGGCCCCAAGGGGTCAAGCCTGGTGAGAGCGAGAACAGAGAGGCAAACTGATTCAACATAGACTTGCACTCTTCTTGTTGCTCGGGTGTCAGATTGGAGGAGAGATTTACTCCTTCAATGTTTTCATCTAAAGGTAAGCCTCTGAGGAGATCCGCAAGAGCTTCACTCTTTTCTTCTTCCTCGGCCGATGCTAGAAGCAACGCTCCTACATCAGGTCGTGAGACATACGCTTTAAGTCGGTTGGTGTGAAAGACTGTCGGAGCCTCCTTGGGGTTGCCCAAGTCCACCAGATAGTTAACCTCACCGAGCTTACCCACTACTCGGTAGGGTCCCATCCATTTATCTTGCAAGGCCCTCTGCCTTGTGGGGATCATAACGAGAACAAGCTGGTTTTGAGCGAACTCAACCATGTTAGCCTTTTGATCGTGCCAGTGCTTGACCAATGCTTGTCCAGCTTTCAAGTTATCGCTTGCTTCTGTCATCAGGTGCGACATTCTCCTCCGGAGACCTATCACGTAGTCAGTCACTCTGACTGGCTTGGGGGAAGGAGCACTCTCCAACCCCTCCTTAATCAGGGCCAACGGACCTCTGACGGGATGACCATAGAGTAGTTCGAAGGGAGAGTAGCCTACTCCCTCCTGAGGGACTTCTCTATAAGCAAAAAGAAGGCATGGCAATAGAAGGTCCCATTTACGCTTAAGGGGTTCTTCTAGAGCACCTATCATGCTCTTCATGGTTCGGTTGAACCATTCTACCAACCCCTTGGTTTGTGGGTGGTAAGCCGTTGAGAACTTGTAAGTTACCCCGCAGGTTTTCCACATGGCTTTCATGTAGTGGGACATAAAATTTGACCCCCTGTCAGAGATAACTTCCTTAGGAAATCCGACCCTAGTAAAAATACCAAGGAGGGCCTTAGCCACAGCCGGAGCTGTAACAGTCCTCATAGGAATTGCCTCAGGATACCTAGTAGCATGGTCTACTACAACAAGTATAAACCTGTTGCCTGAGGAGGTTGGAGGATCAAGGGGACCAACGATATCAATCCCTACTCTCTCAAATGGGACTCCCACAACGGGAAGAGGCACTAATGGTGCCACATTCTTGGACCCAACCTTACCAGAGATTTGGCAGGTATGGCAGCTTCTGCAGTGTTTTTCTACTTCGGCCCCCATTTTTGGCCAATAGAAGTAGAGTGAGAGCCTTTCCTTAGTCTTCTTGAAACTCAAGTGACCAGCCAAAGGAATCTCGTGGGCTAACTGCAAGAACTGTGGTCTGTTCTCTTGGGGTACTACAAGGCGTTTGTAGTCTCCAGGTGCAGACTCGGTTGGTTCACTATATAAGAGGCCATCTTCCCAGTGCAACCTATGTTTCCCAGGCTCTTGCCCTTCAGCCTGAGTTTCTGCCTGACGGCGAAGACCTTCCAGAGTTGGACATTCTCTCTGTCCCTTACTGAAGTCTGCCCTGCTGGGTCCACCTTCTGCCAGTAACGACTGCAGCTCAGGATGGTCAACAGGATCCAGATCTCCAATGAGTTCCTGGCCTTCCATTAGCTCTTCTTCAGAGTCTAATTCTACCATACAGGGTTGTACTTCCCCCTCAGCCTCAGCTGGAGGTGGAGTTACGGGTGTGACGTTGGACAACCGCGGGGAAGTCCGTGTCGGCTGCATCGGAATGTGGGCTGTTGGTTTCGGTTTAGAAGTTTTAGGTTTCCCTTTTACTTCTGTGTTCCTAGAGACAGCGGCCGCCATTTCCAATGGAGCAGGAGTGATTTCTTTCTTCATCATCTCCCCGAGAGTACCGCGCAGGGTCCTCTCTCTTGCAGGTCTGGTTAGCTCCTGTAACCGTTTACTAGGAGGTCTGGGAGTATGCGATACAACTCCGAGAGTTTTCAAATCGTTACCCAACAGTACGCGTCCTGGTACCTCACTCTGCATGCTGACAGGTATCTTTACAGTCATGTCGTTACACTGGATGAGAACTGGTAATTGGGGAAGCATCTGCACAGGCCCTCCAGCTAACTTGGTGAGGCGTTTGGGTGCCTTAGCAACATCCTCAGCCTGAAAAAACGATTTATCCACCACAGTTATGCTGGCCCCAGTGTCCCTAATGGCAGGCGTCTCCTGACCATTCACCTGGACACTGTCCTTATAATACTCTTTAGTATTATCGGGGATAGAATTATAGACATCTAAATTCTGTTGTTCCCACAACCCCAGAGATACTAAAGAAACGCTGGCTGAGACTCCAATGGGTTCGTCAGCTAGCAGTAGAAAGTTTCCACTTGCCATTTGGACTTCCTCCTCTGGAGCGAAGGCTAAGGAGACAAGCTGGACCCCTGAATGTTTACCCTTTCATCTGGGATCTCCTTTCACGTGATCAGTCGAGCCACACACAAAGCATTTCCCGAATGCTTTCTGGAATGGTGGCTTGTTCTGACCTCCTTCCGGTTTGGCACCAGAAGACACACTATTCTGCTGTGGTTTTCCCGGTGGCTTACCCTTCTGGTTTTGTTTGGGGCCCTCTTTGGAATGTGAGTTATTCAAATTCTCTTTTGAGTCTTTTTTAGGCTGTTTTCCCTCGTCCTTTTTCTGAGTTGCCCCAGAATCCTTGTGAGTAGCCCTGTTGGCAACCCACAAGTCAGCAGCCTTAGCTAGAGCCCTGGAATCTAATTCCTTCGAATCAGCCAAGTGCTGTCTGAGCTCAGGAGAACAGGCATCATAAATTGACTCCAACATAAAAAGATTTCGCCTACCCTCGTAAGTGTCAACTTTGTAACCCTTAATCCATCCCTCTAAGTTTTTCAACCCTTCACTCACCCAGGTAGCCCAAGGGGTACCATCATGCTTTTTGAGGGTTCTAAACCTCTTAAGATACTGGGAAGGGGTCTTCCCGAATCTAGCTATCAAAGCTAGTTTCACACTTTCGTAATCCGTCTTATCCACCTCCCCCAATTCCATTACCACATCAGTCGCAACAGGAGGAAGCCTAGAGAACAACCAGGGAAGCAACGCATTCCCGGTGATGTCCTGGAGCCCATGATTGTATTCAAACAGTTTCAACCAATCCAACACATCCAATCTCGGTTCGTACATACCCACTAATTCCTTCGGCATCCGGGGTCTTTTGGGACTGGAGCTCCTAGAGGAACCAGAGGAGAGACAAGCATTTTCCATAGACAACTTTTTCATTTGTAACTCATGATTAAGCTCTATTTCCCTGAGTCTTAACTCAGCTTGTTTCTGCTCAGCCTGGGCATTCATTCGTCTGAACTCGAGCTCTTGGTTTCGTTCAGCTTGAGCCAAGAACCGTTTATATTCTAATTCGAGCTTCATTTTTTCAAGTTCAAAATAAGCAGGGTTACTTGTGGAACCTGGTATGGGCCCCGTAGGCACAGTTGGTAAGGCAGGTAGAGGAGCGGGGGAGACAGTCTCGCTAGTCTCGCCGTCCTCGTCAGCCTCTTCATCGCTATCATCAGAATTACGATTCAGATCAACACCATTACTGTTATCTACAGTTGCTGGAGAGTTTGGTTCCTCTGAACCAGTACCCAGACTTTGGTTCGCCAGCAATCTCTCTATCAGTTCTAACTTCTTGCCTTTTACAGGAAGATTCTCTTGTCTACAGAGAGCTCGCAGACTCTCAGTATTTTTATCCGACAAAGACTCTTGGCTGTAAATTTCCATTGTAGACATGTTTTTTGAAAGTTGCTTTTGTAACGTTTTGTGGTTAGTCGTCCTACAGCGTCGAAAAACACTCTAAACTGTATCCTCGATACTAATCCCACCGCTGTACACCAGTGTTAGGCGGAAACCTGTGCAGTTCCCTCTGGGACCACTGCAAAAGATTTAGGACTACAGGTGTTGCGATGAACCCACTTGGTAGCAGTCTGTACCACACAAATTCAATTGGTAGCTGTGGCTGAGCAGTCAGACTTCTCTCAAGAAAAGTTGGTCAGTATAGGGAGCATACAATATAGGGTAATTCTTCGCAGCAAAACGAGTAAACACGCAACCAGGCTTTAGTATAAAGATAGTAAGTTATTTATTGATAACAAAACGTCTACGAAAAATACTAAAGCGAATCACGGCAAATAACTCAAAATACAATTACTCTGCAAAATGGAATAAGCTCAATCCCCCGAAACACACTATCACAACTCTAGGTTCTATGGCACCACTTATTTTCAGACAGAGGTGTATACCTCAACCCAGATGACACTCGAATATTTAGTGAGGAAGGGAGAGAAGAGAAAGGCAGGTAATGAAGTCAACACGGTTCGTACTGAAGCAGGTAAAAATGCAAGGCAAGAAAGCATTAATCACACTAGATCATACAGTTCGGCGGCCAGGCCCACTCGGTGAGAGGCAAGGCACGATGTCCTGGAAAGTCTCTACGGATGATGCATTCAAGTCTTGTTTAGCAAATTGGTTAGCGTCAGGTTGAACCAGTTCAGAACAAAGAGTGAATAAAGCTTGGAGGCAACCCAACGGAACGGGGAGGAATCAGATACCTCACACGAACCGATCGAAAAGGGAAGCCAGGCGGGTACGGTACCTTGTTGTGGAAGACAGCTCCGACGGGGGCAGTTGTTCCTGGTGGTGGATGCACGACGGGTCTTGGCCAAGATAAGAGATGCTCTCGTCGTCGAAGAGAAGATGTCCGGTGCACCACCAGGGAAGAAACCAGCCGCGGAGTGCTCCATCACAAGGCACCACCTTTCGATCACGGTGCAGGAGTAGTGGCTATCCGGTTGCCGGGTGCTCTGCACGGGCAATTCGACCACTGCGTCCTGGGCGACCAAAAAGCACAAAGAAGAAGAAGACTGGTTGTTCCCACCAGCCAGGGAAAGAGCCTCTCCGGCAGGGAGATCTCTTCTGTCGGCGGGAGATGGTGAGACGATTCCACAGGGCTCCACCGGAGGTGTCGTCGTGCAGGTCGATTCAGCGTTACCCTCGTCGGATTCTTTAGGTCCAGTGGCGACTTCCTTAAGATCCAGTCCCAAAGGCCCTGCTTTTATGCAGACGTCCCCCATTCATTCAGCCTAGCTTGTCAATCAACACATGCTAAGTGGTGAGCGGGAAGGCTCACCACCTGGGCCAATCATTTCAGAGTGCGACCTGAGTTGGCAAGGCAACTCGGTCCAGGGTGTCTAAACCCCCTCCCACACCCCTGAGGTAACCCAGACAGAATGGCGCCACCTTCGCGGGTCACTGTCCAGAGGCCTGCCAAAAGTGGAACAAAGGGCTCAACCTTTGGTTTAGGAGTCACAGAGAAAAACACAGACGCCATTTTACAACCCGAGTTCTGGCAGAAAATACCACTCGATAAACCTATTTAAGATAAGTAGATCGGTGGTACGTTGGAGATTAACGAAAAACAGTATCAATCTTCAACAATGGGACGAATCCCATAGGGTTATGCTCGGGGTCGAACATAACAAGTAGTTTCCACTGCCACCAGCCAAAACTCGACGAGGAGGGACGGGACAGTGCCCCCTCGAGTAACAGATCCAGGAGTAATCGTATTACCCCAACTAGCACGTCCACAATAAGATGGTTGGTACTAGTTCTGTTAGCAAATTTAGGTCTAGTAAAGCCAATGGTGACTTTACATGCCCGGGGAGACAGTAGTCAGTCCCCGGGTATGGAGTCTATGGTGGGGGGACCTGCTAGGGCGCCCCCGTGTCACGACACGTAGGGTGCAGAGTGACACACATAGAAAAACTTATGAGACCCTATGGAGTAAAAGACCCCATAGCCCATCGAACACATTGACATCTCAAAGGAATTACACACATACATGTCCAAGAGTGAGAGGAAAAGGGTCACACTCTTGGCAGGATGGGAAAAACAAACTCCAGAAATCCAGCAAAGCTGCTGGGGGACTCACTAGGTTAGGAAATTCAGCCTAAACAGAGAATTCTCCCTAACAGGCACGACTGGGCACCAGTGGGGGACGTGGTGTGGTGGTGGGTGAGAACCCAATCTTGCTGCAGACCATTCTGTCCAGGGGTGTCTCTGGGTGCACCTCCCCAGACCTCTATTCAGTTGCTGATTCGGATGATGAGACCTATGTGGCGTCGCAGCTAAGTGTTTCTGACAGGGATTCTGTTCTGTCCAACCCACCTGCACCAGGGGTAGAACCCTCTATGGGGATGTCAGTGTTGGTAAATCCGCCTTTGGCGGTTACAGATGCAGGGTCACACTCCACAACATCTGATCCTGTTCGTGGGCCAGCAGATCAGAGGGGGAATTCAGTCCTGCAGCCTCAGGCAGTGCCGGCACAGCAAGGGGCAGATCGCCTTGCCCCAACCAGGTGTGGTGCCCGCCGACGCGGTGGCCGTACGCCACTAGGTAAAATTCCGCATGGGAACAATCCATGTACGATATGGCAACCCAACAGGCAGCATCAGTTGAGATGATGGCTCAAGCAATGGAGGGGGTGGCCAATTCCATTGTCCCCCCTGAAAGGCAGATGGAGCAACTACAGCAGGCAACAGACTCCATTTGCCAATCACACATGGAGGACATGTTGGCATCCAACAGGGACAGACGGGCAGCACTGGAGACTCTACCCCAATCGATATCAATAGAGTCCCAGGGCCACAGGGAAGCCCTGAGGGTAGAACTCCATCACCTCAGGGAGACTCTTGTTGACCTTGAGGCTTCCACTAACTTGAAGACAGAACAGCAGCTGGAGCGGCTCACACGTTCGCTCTCAGCTGAGATGCAGGCAACTCGGGAGGAGATCCGGGCATCACGACAGGTGGTGCATGGGGATCTCTGCACTATAATCCTCCAGAACGAGACCTTCCACACCCGCATGCTTGCTGCCATGGAGGACCATACCAGGGCTTTGCATGGGCTGCCTCCCATAGCACCACCACCTCCTGTGGCAGCAGCAGAGGGTGATGAGAGTGACAGCAGCAGTTCTCCCACATTGGCATAGCTGTGCAGGCCATAAGCCCATGGAGGTGTTTTTTTTTCTAACATCCACACAGGTGGCTGTTGGTGCGCACCCTGTCCTCGGACCCCCTGGGTGGCCTCCCCCCCCGGGCCCCACATGGCCATTTTTGATTATTGATTTTTTTTTTACAGTGTGTTGCCTTGTGTGGCTCCCGTGGGCATCCACTGTATTCCGGCTGGGCACATGCAGGCTTGTCCTGAGTTTGGGTTAGATGTTTGGGTTCGTGAGACACACACCCCTCCTGCTTCCCATTTCCATGGGCTTGAAAGGGTGTGCCCAAGTGACAGTGACTTACCCAGTGACGTTGGACTCCCATGAGCTGTGTGGGCAGTCTGTAGTCAATACAGTGTATACATTCCTTGTGGATATTGTTGTTGTATTGTACAATGCATGGTGTATTGATATGTGCTTGTGCATCCATGTCTTCCTCCAAATTTGCAGGTTCATTCCTCATGTCTTCACAAGGCTGTCTACTTTGGAGATGGAGTTCATGTTGTAAGCAGTGCACTTACACATTTGTGTGGCAGCAGCACTGTACAGTTGGAAGTGGTTGATGTGCTGGCATAATCAGGTTGTAAGACTACCACTACTTTAACTTAGTACTGTCATGTTTATGCTATGTTTGAGGTTGTGTAGCTGCATTGTATTGTTGGTAAGTGTTTGGTCATGTGTGTTGTTAGTTCTACATTACTGGGAGCATATTGTGTGTGGCCAGTTTCCATTAGGGACACTGTACTTTGTGACACTTGTGTCATGTTTTGGTGTTTGCTTTGTTTGCTCTCACATAGCATGACATGCCATGGTGTGTTGGGTGGCGGTGCTGGGGAGGGGTTGGGTGACATGGCACTGTTGTCATGTTGTATTTTGCAAGGGGGTAATGAATTTAGCAGCATAGAAGTGTGTGTTTTGATGACACAGCATTGGTGGTGTTTGTGCAGGTAAGGATGCACACAATGTAACACTTCCAGGTGACCAATCTCAGGCTGGTATGTTTGTGACAGTTGACTGTCCCTTATGTCATCATCATTGATTGTCAGATGGTATGTGCCAGGGCTGTGTGCACTCCACAGGGGTGTGATTTTAGGTGAAGTAATTAGCCACCAGCTGCGTACGGGCTGCCTCACCCCGTGCCCTTTCTCCTCCCATGCGTAGTGGCTGAGCATGTGGTTGGGGATGTGGAGGCACCACATGTCCACGGGCAGGCCCCGGCGTGTTGCAACGTTGTGCAGGACACATGCTGCCGCTATGATCCTGCACACTACT
The DNA here is from genome assembly GCF_040938575.1 of Ambystoma mexicanum. Lineage (NCBI taxonomy): Eukaryota > Metazoa > Chordata > Amphibia > Caudata > Ambystomatidae > Ambystoma > Ambystoma mexicanum. The sequence goes on from NC_090924.1 coordinate 981,800,834, forward strand.
GGGGGAGCGTATAACAGCTGCCCGCCAGAACGGTCAAGGGAGCGAAAGCGTGACTTGAGCACTCCGAATGTGCGCTCCACTACGCCCCGGGTTGCAATGTGGGCTGTGTTGTATCTTACCTCGGGTGGCGTGGTGGGGTTCCGAATTGGCGTCATCATGTGGGTTCTCAGAGGGTAGGCACTGTCCCCTGGGGAGGTGGTGATGGGTATCATTAGTGGGGTTGTGACATTACTCAGTATCTGACATGCATGCATGTGTTGTGGCATTTATACTCACCGAGCAGCCATGTATCGCCATGCCGCCCGGCTTCTAGGTCCCGGTTTAGGGTTGACATTCTGTAAATAAAACTGTTGTGGGTGGACCCTAGATAGTTGGCATATACTGAGGTGATGATTCCCACATACTACCTGGACGTTGATGGAATGCCAGTGCTTGCGGTTTCTATAGATGTGCTCTGATGCCCTGGGGGGACGTAGAGTCACATGGGTGCAATCAATGGCACCTAAGACTTTGGGGAATTGTGCCACCCTGTAGAAATCCTGGATGGCAGCCTGCCTTTCTGCAGGTGTTCTGGGCAGGTATATGTGCCTGCAGACTGATGGGCGTGCAGTCATGATGGCCAAGACCTGGTTGAGGCAGCGTGACTGCGTGGCCTGTGACACCCCCCCACTATAGCACTTGTCCACTGAAACGATCCAGTGGCCAAGAAGAGCAGTACATTGAGGACCTTCTCCAGGGGGCTGAGTGCTTGGGAGCACAGGGTGGGTTATGTGAGGTCATCCTCCCACTCAATCACCAGGTCGAGTATTATGTGAGGTGGAAACCTGTACCTCCCATACACCTGGTCATCAGGCATCCCAAAAAGGCTGGTTCTGGGTGTGAAAATTCTGGGCCTGACTATCCTCCTCCTCCTCCTCCTCCTGCGGTATCCCATGACCACTGCTGCTAGGAACGATATATTCATCCTGGCGTCTTAGCTTGTTTGTTGTTTGCGTGCACTTTTATGCTGTGCGGGTCCACGTACGCCTGCTTCCTGCTGGCGTACGTGTTTCAGGATTAGTGCGTCTTTTTTGGCGTACACGTTAGCCCCATTCGAATCCATGAATATGTGTTTTGAACGTGCATGTGGGCGTTCCGCGCATTTGCCTCCTGTACTTTCCCCGTGACGCCCACATTTTCATGCGTTGTTCCCCATTCCACATGCCATGCCCTCTGTTCCTCCTACTTTTGTTGTGTGCGCTGTGCTATGTGCGATTTTGCTGTGCGCGTAGCGCACGCTGTTTGGAGATGTGTGCGCCAGCGTGCGCCACGCAGAATTTTGGCGCACATCCTGGGATATACATGCACACGGACTTCCATGAATCGCTGTGCGCGGGTTTCGCTGCGATTTTCGCACTGGCACTGCGATTCGCACGCTTTCGCACGCTTGCGCCAAAAATTTCAGTGCACATTAATTCCATGAATCGGCCTGTAAAAATGTATTCCCCCCGTGTAGATGTGATACGGTGCGTTTCTTGCATATGCATGGAAGTTGAAAGCAAGCTGTTGTGAGTTGCATCAGACTCTTTAGGTTTGCGTTTAGGGACGGGGTGCTATCAATCTAGAACAAACAGTGTTGGGATGCATCCACACAACTTTTGAATATAGATTTATGATTTTTTTAAATAAATACCCCTTCTACCTTACTTCATAGATTTAGTCACATTGGTCCTCCTCCAAATATGCAATGACGGAGGAGTCAATGGAATTTACTTTGGTTCATGTTCTATGGAAATGTAAGTGACACAGCTAAGCTCCCTTTCTAACCCAATCTACCTATTACATGTTACCTATGGTTTTTACAAGTCAGAAAGGATCAATCAATCCTGGAGATGTGGAACCGTGCACTCTTCCACAAATCTGGTGTACAATGACACCTTAGAAAATCCACAGGGCTTCATTTGGTTGGCCCTTGATTTTCAAAGTGCTGCACTTTAGCTGTGCAGAAATGCTGTCTTTTCCAATGTAAAAAGAAATCTGGCTTGGTTTAGAATACAGTGATAAAGCAAAGTGCAGTTCCCACTTTGCATATTCAAGCATTCTATTTGGAATTAGCTACTTCTAGTGTTCTTCCCAGTCCTATTACACCTGAGCCTTAGCAGACAAATGGTTCTGGAGTGCCTATTACATTGAAGGATTTTCATATTCACTTTTGAATACTTTTTTAAGTCACAGTGCTAGGAGGGACCCTAAAGAGTTTTCAAATGAATTACCAGACATCCTTCTCCTGGTCTCTTTCTCCCTCCTATAGGAAAGCAGGTCTGTGTCGGGTACAAGTTTCCTTTTGGATAAGCCCCAAATACCTCCAGATAATATACAATCTCAGCTCTCATCCATTTGGAACAGGTATTCTCCTTCTTTATAGGCTGTAATTCGAAAGCTGTCCCTTTCCCCTGTGTGTTTCTACTTTTATAATTGGAAATATTCCCACACTTTGTCATGGTTTCCTTTACAGACAGTGACAGAGAATAAACCCCTTAATTTACATAGGTTGACCATATTTCTAAACATGTGACCCATATGGGCTGTATGATCTGGACACTTTTGACTTCAAAAATCATATTTCATTCCATATCCAATTACATATATCATTAGCAACATGACACATCAATGAAATATGGATTTCTTTGATTCCCAGGAACCTCACAAATGGAAGGATATGCGGCATAAATGCATGTAATTTTTTTGATGGAATTATTAATATTCATAAGTATGTCCATTAATTCTAAACAGTGTTATGTCAAATTTGGTGTCATTTTGTAACTTATAATACCGCAGTTGCAATACACATTTCCTTTGAGTCTACATCGTATCATTATAAAGTTATGTCAGAAATAGTGATTTTGGACCTGCACTGTCATCTTAAAATGCAAAGTGTGCATCTTTGTTTTCGAAATGGAGATGTGAAAATATGCCTGCGCTTCTCTGTAGCTAATGATTAACCTTGATCAGCTGAAAGGGCTTCCTGGTTTTGCATAGACTTCTATGGATCCAGGTGGAGAATTGTATAGGTAGGCCTAATTCAAAGTTCAGATCTTAAGTAAAATAACCTCTTAGCTCTTAGAAGCTTAGCCTGACTTTCACAAGCCAGGTCACCATGTAAACAGTGCATATTGTATTAGCACATACTACTGCATTTGAGACCAATTTGGATGGTTAAATGTATTATTTCTTAATTATTCCCTTGTGATGGGTTCATGATAGTGGGATGCATCTCAATAATCAGAGGCCTTGTTCAGGTGGTCTTTGTCATAGGAAGTTTAATGACTTTCTCTGAAGCAAGATAAATAATTCTTGTTTGTTTGTGATGGTCTGCTGATCTCCTGGAATTTCAAATCTACCCCCATTCAACAATGGAAAAATGGTGTTGTTTTTAAGTTCTTTGGAAAATCATCAGTGGCACGCTACACCAGAATACCATATTTGGCCATTCAGATTTAAACAGTAATGTATTCCAAATTTTAGCATATATACTTTAATACCTGTTATATTCCCTATCCCCTTCAATTTGCATTTATAAAAGCATCACTTTTATATATATTATTATTATAATTATTATTATGTTACCTAATTAAATTCACTGCAAGATGATGTGCTTGGTACAATATGATGCTTCATTTGAAATTACATGGCAATGCATTACATAATTAAAGTGTCATGCCCGATGATCCTTCACTTAGATAACACATACCAACACTGAGTCTATAACATTTCACGTGAATACATTAAGCTCTATTTACAAGTTTAATAATGTTCCCTTGTAATGTAGAAACCGGCAACAATGATCTTGACTTTCTTGCTTGCATTTATCCCAATCATTTGTAGGTGAGAAACATGGCTACTTTGCATTTTGCAGCCTTCACTTTTCTTCCTTTATTGAGTACTGTACAGTACCCAAGTACAATGAAGAAAGTTAACATTTTTCAGATGAAAATATAATGTTGTAGTTTACAAGATGGGCTTTCAGCATTTCTTGCACTAAGTTTATATTTGGTCACAGACATATCTTTGGGCCATAACTTCATTTTCACCTATGCAGTTCACATTGCCGTTCAGTTTGTGGCAACATTTTAGCCGTATGTTGGTTGCTGTCCCTACAGTGAGCATCCCAGAGGAGCACCCTTTTCTGCTAATTGAAAAAAACTACAGCACATGAATAAAGCGAAGCATTTTTATGCTTCCTCCTACTTCAGATTCAAACAGCCTTCATCTCTTTTTTCATTCTTACCTATATATCCTTATCCTGTTATGGAACTACAATTGGAAAACATAGACTACAGTTGACATAATATAAAACATGGCAGTTCAAAATCTCCCTGCAAAAGTCAGCAATTCATTTTTCTAATACAAGCGAGTTGTAACTTTATATCTTATGTTTAATAAGGAAATCACAGTCAAGCTAGTTGTGTCCAGTTATCACAGTCAACTACTGACATCACAATGTCCACTGACAACTCTGACAGTCTGCACTTATAATAGCTCACTGACTGAGATATGATACTCACAGAGATGGCTGTTTATTTTTATTAGTATGGCCTTTCCCACAGCATTCTATTGAGCTTAGAGCCCTTTAGGTAATGTGCATGCAATGAATGGGGATGCAGAATAACTCCGATACCAAATAATCGAACCAACTCAGGAAGATGGCAAAGATTGCTGTTTTATAAACAATTATCTAAAACAGGGAGTTACAACAGACATCAACGGATATTCGCTCGAGCACTCAGCGTATCTTACAAAAAATCACATTTATATACTAAATATTTGTCATACGTGATGTAACACTATGTGGCAAATAAGAAAACCTACGAGTGGTTGTAATTGGTTCAAGGGGAACATCTAAGCATGCTTTCTATAAGGGGTGGGATTGTGATTGGATATCTACTGTCAGGTAGACAACTTATGTCTGCCTCTAAAACATGTAATCTTCAACACTATTAAGTACACGGTACATCATTGGACCTCAAACTATAAGGCCTTTCATTATATGGCCCTCTACAATTGGTTAGCATGCTCATGCCAGTCTGGAACATTCAGTTTACTTATCAACACATAAGCTCAGACCCAGGTGCCTGCAGGTGGACTTGACTGTATCTCTCCAACCAATTATCCCACCATCTCTCATCACCCATGCTTTCTGCATGAAGATTGTCTTAGGACTTGGCCCTGCAGAGTATTCTTGTCTCTGGGAATATAAGAGAGTGCGAGCATGCACTATCGTTATTCTAGAACTCCTCGCTCAACTCTATTGCCATCCTTGGCTCACGTGATAGGAGACCCTGATTTGGTCCATTTTGCAGCATTTAAATGTCTTAAATGAACTTGCACGCTTGATGTTCTTTCTTTGCACCTTAACAAGGGATGATTCAGCTTCTCACGTTCACCACCTTCAAGAATAGATAACCATTCTTGGCTGCTTCAGCTTTGATACAGGCCAGATAGCCCTTCCAAGCTCTTCCACGATCTCAGCTAAGTCTTGCTGCGACACAGCTCTCTGCCTTTCCTCTCCATGGGTCCGGGTTTACTAAATTCATGACACTGATGCCCAGCTTCTATACAATGGCAGCTTCCCCTGCAGTCTATTCACTACTTATAGCCAACATCTAAGATTACTTTATCTGCTTGCATTACATCATCTGTACACTTATTGAACGGCTTGCATTTTCTGAAGTGCTTCTCACACGTGCTATCTTCTTTTGGCATATGAAAGTTTACTCGATTCTTAACTTCGTCATCAGTTTCTATATGGTCCATATGTTTTACTTCAGCCAGTATTCTCAGGGCATCACACTCCTCTTTCGTGACATCACCAGCTCATCTTTCATTCTTTTTCATATTCCTTTAGGATGCTCCTCCCTCAGATGGTCATCTCTTCGAGGATAAATTTGATAGGGTTTTCTCAGTTGGTATCTTTTCTCGAATAGTCGCTGTGGAATGGTCAAGCATGGCACAAACTCAGGTTTCCAACATACAGGTGGTAGCCGGGCAGGACCTCCTGCAGGGCCATGTAACTGCTCTTCTACATTACCCCCTCTGGTTCAGTCATCAACCACCTCTTCACCGGTTTCCACATCTTGATTCTTTCTCTTGAAGAAGGGTTTCTTTGGAGTCCAGATCTTCATCACCCCCTTCAGGGTGCCGGCTGATTTTACATGTTCGTCCACACTCCAGGTCATGTAGCAGCACTGTCCATTTAGATTACAATAGATCCATTGTCCCACATACTTCTTGTGATTCTTCGGATACAGGAGCTTCGTTTCTTCAGGTGCTACAATGCTGGCCTCTATATAGTTCCTGAAATCTTCATCTGTGAAATCCTTGAGTCCAAACCCTGATTCGAAATAGATCATGATCTTCATTCCTACTGACTTCTTTGCTGTCTTCTTAAATTGGGCAATTATTATCCTGATCACACAGAATCTAAACATCACGTCACCAATACTGCTCCAGAAACTTGAAGATGTTCACCATCCACTGCAGAATCCATGAGAATATAGATGCAAACCAACTGTGATCTGTAATGTCCTCTATCTTGTCTTCCATCTGGTTATGCAGGTTCGTCAGCAACGTTATGGCCTCTGTCAAGGTCCCATTCTCACCATTGTGAGAAGGTGTGAATGTGCAACATGATGGCCCAATTTTGGCACAAACTCTTCCTACCATCACTCTGATCATGTCAAGAACATATCTGTTCTGCAGGGTCATCAATTGTATGGCCCTCATCTCTTCCTTGATAGAATCAAATCCCTTTATGGTGGTTTTGTTTGTCTGCAGAACGTCCAAACCTGTAATCTGCAACCAGTTAGCATTGGCCATCGTCTGGATCCCAGGCATGAAGATAGTCATGAAGATTGAAGCAGTCTTGCTGAACAACCTGTGCTCATATGGAATAGAGTCAAATGCTTCTATTGACTTATCTGAGAAGTAATTCTCTCTTCTGGATCCATTGAGAAATTCAAGCGATCTTCTCCTACCCAAATGTGCATCTACTTTCGGAAATTCTCCAATGTTCAGGTCACTCTAAGGAATCACTAATACTGGAACATGGATGTGCACCAAGGAGCATGTCCCTCCCCATTGATAGAAAAAACAGCAGGGTATACCACTAGCTTCCCACCTCTACCACACACCAGTACTGGGCAAAACCTACTCACAACAAATGGTACAAACCATTAAATTCAACAGAAGGGCCTCATATATCTTTTAATATTTATACATCAGACAGTATGCTCACATAAAACATATAAAAACACTAATATATGCAGGTGTAGCTTTAAGAGCAACACAACAACACCATGGGAAATCACCCACAGGGAGTGCTGTTTATAAATGAGCTGCAAAGATTATTCATTTGGAGTAATGTGATGTTAGTAGTAGTGACTTCAACAAAGTAACAATTTTACTTTTTTAATTTTAATTTTACTATTTTAATTCAGTTTATCCCACATGAATTAGGGCAGTATCAAATACAGGTATTCATCCAACATGGATTAAGACAGCGTCTACACTTAAATGTGTTTCTGGGACAAGGAACAACACTTCCGTGGTCTAACTTTGGTTAGTGCAGTTCCGAGACCCGTCTTCAGGACGCAGAAAAATAGTGGCAGTGTTCAACTATGGTGCCTGGAGCCTGTGCATCATAGTTACAACCTATAAAACAGGTAAAAACAAATACAATTTAAAAAAAGGCCTATAGAAAAATGCAACATGCTATATGCATTATGCAGAAAGAGAGTAGGGATACCACTGACCTGGTAAACAATTTCTTTTTAGGTGTGGCGGGCAATTTATTTAGACTTTGAGATTAACCGTCATGTACATTCGGCATCCAAAGAAGTCCATGATTCTAAAAATGAAATAAAGTGGACATCAGGCATGTCTTTGTCCTTTGAAGCCAAACATACAGTTTGTATTACTTGTAGGAAAAGGTATATTAATTACCAGATTCGATTTGATGATTTCTTATAATGAGTCGCGTTCCCTCGGCAGGAAAGTGCAAACAGCATTACCCATAATGCATCATTTGTCCTGTAGGGTCACAATAACAAGACACGGGACACCTATTAGTCACCTGTGTCATCATTGGGATTATCAAAATATATACACCGCGGTGAAAGCCACTTACTTGCTGTCCGCATGTCATAATATAAGACAGGAAGATTTCTCAACTCGTGTAACTGCACGAAATTCAAAGCGCAGCCAAGATGCTATCAGCCCACATTATGGACACTCGCACCGCTGTGATCTGCAGATCTGTAATTACATTTCATGAGCCTGGATGAGAGAAAAGCAGGAATTACCCCTTAGTTTCAGTAATATAAATTGAGATCAACCTCAAAGGGAGACATATTCTCTCGCAGAAAGGTGCTTACCTTACCGCACCTAATCGGCGTCTTTGGGTTCCATGTCACGTGTAAAAATAGACAAAGGACTATTCATTTGAGTGCGGCTCGTTTGTAAAGAGCCCGCTGTCCTGCGATTGGATATTCATAATGCTAAACACTATAGACGGTTCCCACGGTGCCTCGTAGTGTTTGCAGCAGTGCAGAACACCATCATGCAGTGGTCAGGAACTGCCCAGCAGCTTGCCTGATATTATGCCACCGATGTATGTGTGATTACAAGCAACCACTTGGTTTGCAAATACATACCAAAACCAGTTACACGGCCCAATTTATAGAATGTTGGTAATACTAATCGGGCATTTCACACTTGACACCGAAACAGCATATATATTCTTGGGCAGCTTCATGTAGGCCCTAGGCCCTCAAGTCCAATATCGATCCGCCCATTCTGGAAACATCAACTGTAGTTTTGCAGCCTATGTTATCTCCCACATGTTTTCTTCCTTCTCTTTGAAAGAGAAGTATCACATTTGCCAATGGAACCACAACCATTGGACCTGATTCATCTTCTACCCATGTCAGTAGTTTGGCATGCTTAGCCCATGTTTTCAATAGAATCCATTGTTTACTCTTTGTACCTCTTGCACATATTCTGACTTTACTTGATGAGCTGCACAGGACATCAGTCCTCCTTCCGATTCCTTCTTGGACTTCACTCATCCATAGACTAAAACTTGAGTTTGTTCCCAACATCCAGACAATCCAGCTATTTCTGTTATATCAGAGCATTGCATTCTCTTCATATCTTTCATGGCTACCTCCTCCTATTCATCTGCAGGATACACAAGCATCTTACTCTCCCATCCAGGTTCCTTTCGTATCTGTGAAGTCTTGATATAATCATCCTGGAACAGAAACGACCATTTCGATCTCCATCAAAGAGTAGCCCAAATTCCCTGGAATTGTCTTCTGGTCTTACATGCTGCAAGATGAATGAGGCATCTGGCATCGTGTTCTGGGACTTCTCTAGAAATGAAAGTTCGCACTGTATTCATGGCATAGGGTATGAGAGCGCAGATGTAGCAACTCTCCTTAGATGTTCTCTCTCCCACATGTATCATGTGGTGATACCACATGTTATTACCCAAGTGTGCTGCATTGTCTAAATAGGTATTTATCCCCTCATTATCTTCCTCTGCATTTCTTCTCTATCTCCCACATGCAATGTTTGTGTATTTGCAAATCAAAAGCAGTTCTCATAGTGGGGAGACACATAGGGGCCTTTGTCTCAGCAGAAGTACCAACAGGAGGAACAGAAAGACAAAAAGAGTAATAGTATAGGTATATACTGTGCACAAACCATAGACATCCACTTCTCACACCATCCTGGTACTGGCTGCACTTGTTCATTCTCTAGAATCGTACCAGCTTCTACATATCTAATTTTCACTACAATCATTACATTTCTTTTTTGCTCTATTATTGCAATGAGGAGTCTTCTAAACACAGGGCCATTTTTAGGATCCTGTAAAAAAATGTGAATATCAATGTCTCATCTGACAAGAGCTGGATAAGCTTGAAGGATAAATACAAAAACAGCAAGCACAATCGATGCACATCACTGTCCGTATGTATCATATGGTTAACTGCTTAGAACAGATATCCACCAAGAAATGAATCTGGATACTGAGCTCATTTCCATTTTCTGATCAAGAACTGACCTTTAGGCATAACTTTGATGATTCAATGGGTTTCTAGAGTTCATTTTTGGCCTACTAAAAGGACTATTAAAACTCACTGCAAGTCTTTGTACTCCTACTCAAATACCTATAAGGATTATCACCTGAGTTCTAGTCCAAATTAAAGCTGAATCATTCACTGGTTGTTGCTTTAGCGTCTTTCTTCTTTGTCATCAATCGAGTCTGCACACACTGAAATTCTTCTTCTTGTCTTGCTTCTGGATCTGCAACGGTAGCAGGTAAGGTCTCACCCTTATAGGCCTTTACATCTCGTAAGTGAAGCCAAGCTCGTCACCCTTGGACCTTCACAGCTGACGGGGATATATTTTCAACACAAAAGGGGCCATTAAAGCGTGACTCATGACATGTCCTAGCAAAGTTCTTTATGAGGATTAAGTAGCCAACATATAGCTTAGGTGTGGATAGAAGTTCGGTTTGCTTGGTTGTTGAATTATCTTCATCTGTGTTCTGAGACCAACCCCCCTGGTTATGAAATTCATCACCTAACGTTTTAGCTACACTTTGGGCATCACTTCTACTTCTAGATGGAGTTGTAAGAGGCGTTCTCATTCTCCGCCCTGTCACTAGCTTGTGAGGGGTGAGGTGATTGTCTAAACCTAGCTGATTCTGAATGGGCATATAGCGCCAGGGGTAGGCAATATAGCCATCCTTCTTCAATGTCAATGTAATCTTGGCAATCCTTTCTTTAAGGAGGCCGTGGAGTCTCTCACATAACCTGTTCGCTTGCGGGTGATAAGCAGAAGAAAACGTGTGGTTAGTGTTCAATAGAAGCCCTATTTGTTCAAATACCTCATTAACAAAATGTGGCCCATTATCAGATCTCAGCACTTCACACGCATCCCATCTCAGGAAGACTTCACATACTAAAAACTTCACTGACCAAGAGGCATCAGGATGTGTACACGGACCTGCTTTGATCCACTTAGAGAAAGGACACACCACCACTAATAGATACCTATACCCATTACACACCTGTAGCATATCAACATAGTCAATATGTAAATGCTGAAACGAACCATTCAGTCAAGGTATTACCCCTCTCATTGTTCTCAGTGTATGCCCAGCAGTAAAGCTTTGACACACGATGCAGTTTACCATCAACAGTGCAATGTGCTCCAATAAATTTGGAATGAACCAGTCTTCTGCAATCGTTGCAGCAAGACTTTCCCTAGTTACATGCGCAGCGTAATGCAGCTGTTCAAGCACTTTTAATAATGCTGCTGGCATCACCGGCTTTCCAGTGCTATCCTGTGGCCATAATGCTTCTGTGGGGGATAAAGAACACCCCCTTTGCTTCCATAATTCCTTCTCTTCCTATGGTGCACTCCCTCAAATCTCCATTAATTGGGTTATTGATAATTTATTAAACCCTTCTTGCATCAACATGGTTGTGACTACTTTTCCTTTAATACTAGGAGTATCGAAACTCGAAATATTTGGGGAATATGCAACCATTATCGCTTCTTTGTCTGCGGCTTCGATCCTGCAAGAAATAAAATCTGTTTGCTTAGTGTGAGCTGTGCATTTGATGACTGCTATGGCCACTGGCAGTTGTAGTGCCTTAATAAGCATGTCCAGTAAGGATGCGTGCTGCACTGGAGTGCCGTCTACATGCAGGTAGCATCTTCTTTTCCAATGCGCTAGTCCTGCATGTACAGTCGATGTCACATAGGCGGAGTCACTATACACCGTCACTTCCTGCCCTTTGGGTTTTTCGAAATGTGACAGTAAGCACTACTAATTCTGCTGCTTGAGCTGAAAAGTAAGATGGTAGCATTGCACTTGCCACAACTTCGAATTCTCCATTTAATCTATGTCTCACTACGGCTGCGCCTAAATGCCTTTATCCACTAGTCTGATACATTTTCAAACAACTATCAATAAAGAGAATTTCCCTTGCTGACAAAGCATTTTCCTTCACACGGGTATCTCATCATAAAATTCTAAATAATTACCACAGTCATGCACCTGATCGCCTTCTGCTATTGGCTCAGCTATAAACGTGGCAGGATTCACTATTTTACATCTTACAATTTGAATTGTAGGGTTTGAAATCCTTACCTCATAAACTGAAGCTCTTAGGGATGTCAATGTACCTTTACGTTACCCTAAAATGGCAAACAGAGCATGCTCCATGAAGAGAGTCATAGAGCAGCCCATGACAATACTTGTAGACTTATCAATTTGTGAATGTAGCAGCTGCCAATGACTGTTCGCAAGGAAAGTGTTCTCTCATAACTGGGTCTAAAATCCCACTATAATACCCTGGAGGGTTGTACCCAATGTAGTCTTCTGTGTAAACCCTGCTGTCATGACTGTCCCATTTGTGTGCAAAAACAAATAAAATTCCTCAGCATAATTGGGAATTCTTAAATAAATTACTTTTTTTAACTCCATTTCTTCAGTCCATTCTACTTTTACTTTTTCCACTTGTGCTTTCTTTAACACTTGCAAAACGGGTGTTGTGTACGTACTGTAATCAAACACCCAGGCTCTAACATAGTTGTATAACCCCAAAAAATGTTGCATCTGTTTCACTGTATTTTGCTTTGAGGTTTTCATAATCGCCTCAGCTCTTTCAGGTGTCACCTTCTTCCCTTCATGTGAAATCAACCTTTGTATAACACCTATTCTTGACAATATTGCAGTTTCTCCTTGTCTACCTTATATCCTTTGTCTGCTAGAATAGTCATCAACTGAATAGAATCTTGTCTGCACTCATCTTCTGTGGTACTACAAATTAAAATGTCATCTACATACTGTATCACTGCACTCTTAGGACTCTGTTAAAGATTGATGTGGACTCACAGTATCACTGGGGCAAACAAGTATGTTTCAGTCGAGTTTGGCGAAACATAAAGGAAGTCAAGTCTTGAGAGTCTTTGTGCAATGGGATCGAGAAAAAATAATTTTTCAAATTGATCACCGTGAAATATCGAGCTTCCACTGGGATACTACATAGTATCATAGTCGGATTAGGAACTAAAGGAAATGCTGCATCTACAATCTGGCTAATCAGTCTCATACCTTGTATAAATCTCCACAACCCTCCTTTAGATTTTTTGATCGGATACACTGCAGTATTACACAACGATTCCGAAAGCACCAGAATCCCCTGTTTCATCAGTGCTGAAATAGTCTAAAATATACCTTCATCAGCCTCTCGCGACACGGGGTTTGCGCAAGGTAGAATCACTCCTGGCTTCAGTTTAAAGTTGACCTCCCCTATTCCCTTTAATAAACCTACGTCATAAAGGCCTGGGGTCCAAAGGACACTTGGAACCTTTTCCAAATCTTCCTGAAAAAATGCTTGATGCTGCCGCATTATTGTCATTCGCCGAGGGACTTCCCTCTTCTCTATTCTTATCCAGTATGTGATGCTCATAAAGAACACAACTTCATCATCTTTTCGGTCTTCCCTAAACATGTCGTCATCAGTTATGTCAGTCATTCTGTACCCTTTATTTGAGAGCATTACTGTCCTCCATGGTCTACCTTCATCGTCCATTCCTTCAAGCATTGCCATTTCCATTCGTACTATGGCTGCTTCTAATTCTACAGGGATAGTCTGTCCCCCTTCTTCGTCCATAGGTATTTGTGGTCTAAACAAAAACTCATCCGGTATCCTTACAATTTTTCCCACTAAGCCAGGTAGCTATGTCAGTAGAATGCTCACCCCACACAGGAAAACCTCTGGCTCTGTAAGGAAAGATTTCTTAATTGTGGGTAATTTTCCTTCCATGTGGCAACCCCTAAACTTTTTGCTGTTGTTTTCACCATGATCTAGACTTTGCCAGAGAAGTGCAGCCTTCTGCCGCACTCCTCTGGGCTTTCGCTCCATTCTTACGGGGAAACTGACATGCCCTTAAGACAGTCAGTACCGGGAAACGTTGTTTTCCGTAGTTTCTTTATCATGTTGCAGCTTTCGTGCAACATGGCACAAGAGGGCACTGTAAGCTAAGTTACTGCTCTCCTGGGTCTCTAGTCTTCTACAGGCCCTAGATACTCTCTTTGGATTGTAAATGAACGGTACAAGTGAATCACGGACGGGATTGGTGGCAGCGATTGTTTCTTGTGTTTTTGAGTTCCTTTTGGCGTTTTAAGCGCGTTTCTCGCGCTTAGCCCAAAATGGTGGCCTGGCTTTTTTCTAACTCATATATCCATTTCCCAGCACCCGAAGTCAAACTCGGAGCTTTCACCATAAATTATCCTTGTCCACCTGCGGCCATGGAATATACTGTGGTCTTGCTCCCCCTTTTACCAATAAGGGAAAGTGCATAAACCCCGACCCACAGTCGGCTCCCATTGTTAGTCTATCTATGGCAGGGATGATTGTCCCCATCCATCTCCTTGTCGGTAGCAACCTTAACCTGCTGACATATGGCAGCGATTCTCCCTTCTCACTATACGATCATCCTCGGGGATTCTCTGGATATTCTATGGGATCTGGCATCCTATCTTTAGGTTGTTCCAGATCGGACCATCTTACTTCTTTATCTATTTGCAGGCTTCCTTCGGGGGAGCACACATTCCCTCCATCTTCCACAAGGAAGGATTCTCTTTCCTCATCTGATATGTCTTGTCCCCAAGAAGTGTGAATCATTGTCATGATCTCTGCTTCCAAAAGGTCAGGGTTTTCCCAACTCCCTTGGAAGCAGATCCATAACCCAGGTTCCGAGTGCCAACCAGTCCCAATTGGGACCTTTTGGACCCAGTCCTGGCGCCAGTGGCACCAGGCTCATAAATATGCCCAGTTCCAGCGCTGGAAGCGCCGGGCTCATAATGCTTGGGTGGACTTACCTTCAGCAGACCATGCTGCTTACTTGCCTGCCAGTTGAGCCTCTGATCCTCTTCTGTTTGGAACTACTTTTCCTGTTGGGTGGGGCTGGAGCCACTCCCTAGATTCAGAACACTGGAACTCTTCTGGAAGGCAGGAACTCTTTTCTTACCAGGAACTCTTTTCTTACTTAGGCGTGGCTGTGGAAGGAGACACCTAAGCACTACAGGAGGCTATTTAAACCACACCCGGTGGATGAATCTTGCTTTGCGTTATTCTGCAACCTCTGCAGCAGAACGCTCATCGTGTCTTCTGCATCCGGTCCTGGGCCTAAGGAAAAAGGCTTACCATCCTGAATCCAGTCTTCAGCAACACCTATAAAGACAAGAAAGAACAGGTTAGCATTCCGGCATCTGAAAGGCAAAGGCTTACCATCCTGAATCCAGTCTTCAGCAACACCTATAAAGACAAGAAAGAACAGGTTATCATTCCGGCATCTGAAAGACAAAAGTTTACCAACTCTTTGCACGCTCCGGAGGCCTTCGGCGCTGCATCCCGCATCTGAAAGACAAAACAAGGTGCGTTTAAAGACATTGGGGAACTTTAATACTCACGTGCCATTACTCCTTTCCACATCTAATCCAGTGGGTATTCCGGCACCCTGCAGCCGCTCCGAACTCGTACCTGCAAAATAAAAAGACAGTTAGAGCGCATAGTGAAGCAGGCAACAAGCGCTTACTTACGTGCTTCCAGGCGCTTCTATTCATCACACGGGCTCCATCTTCAACTCACTTCAGCCCGTCATCCGCCATCGCCGGAACCCTGCAAAACAAGAGACATCATTACTAAAGACTTTAAAGACATTTGAATGACTCGAAACTTACCGTTCGTGCAGTAAACGACGGACAGCAGTCCTCTGAAGTCAAGAGGCCTGCGCTACCTATCCAGTGAAGAAACTGGTTACAGCACCCTGCCCCGAGGCAGATGGAGAGCTCGGCATTCACTTACCTAAGGTGAGAGCGTTAACCTTTGGGGGTCTACAGGAGAGGAGAAGAGGAAAGAGATAGGGACACCCCAATAACCCCAGTTCATTAACCCCATATTTTCTATCTGCAGACATCTTACTCTACACGTCAGGCATACAGTGCACAGAGGTCCAGCCCAAAGAGCCAACCGGGTGCTACACATCACCTTTGAAGATACGGTAGTCACCCAGTCAAGACCGGCGCCTCTGCGAGAATCAGGTGAGCGTTACAGAACGCAAAGCCTACCGCAAAACTCTCGCCCAGGCGCTATGGAAACCTCGGATACTGACCCCCTAGCCCGGTTACTTGGGGAACTAAGGGCAGAAGTGCATGCAGCTCATCAGGAAACGAATGCTCTAAGAAGGGAACTAATTATTTTCAAGGAGAGAACAGACAATCTTGCTAGACAAGTGCTACAGTCACAAGCCGGACAGACCCCGTTACCCGCATCAGGGGCAAATCTTCCTTCAACATCCTCTATGAATCCAGTGCAGATCAACCTACCTGGGAATGTACCTCTGGCTCCGCCCGAACGATTTTCTGGTGACCCAAAGAGGTTTGCAGTATTTATCAATCAGTGCCGGTTGCACTTCTTATGCCGGCCAGCAGCCTTTCCAACTGATCAAGCAAAAGTAGCTTTTGTACTTTCGTACCTTAGTGGCAATGCGGCAGACTGGTCGATCCCTCTAGTTAATCAAGATGATCCGGTTCTCCATGATTTTCAAGCCTTTCAGCTTAGTATGGAAAAACTGTTCGCAAGACATTCACAGGGGCAGGCCTTGGACAATGAGCTCCTTTCGTTGCGACAGGGTAATCAAGACCTTTTGGCTTATATTGCATCTTTCAATAGACTAATAGTGGAAACTCAATGGCCTGAGGACAAAAGGATTACGCTGTTTTATAGAGGTCTACGTGGAGAGCTCAAAGACGTTTTAGCCCAAGTAGTGAATCCCCCACAAGACTGTTCGGATTATATAGACTTGGTCGTTCAAATAGATCACAGGCTGCAGAACAGGAAGGCCGATCGTTCCAAGTTTGATGCTCGAGTATTTTCCAAACCGCCAACTCCTTCCAAAGGAGTAGACTCCGTGGAACCCATGCAAATAGGGGGTCTGAAAGGTCCTCTAACACAAAGGGAGCGGGAAAGGAGGAAACAGTTGCAATTATGCCTATATTGCGGAAACTCAGGGCACTTTCTTCGAGACTGTCCGGTGAAACCTGCCAGGAAGGCAGTAGGAGCTGCAGTTACCAAAGTTACAAACTCTGAGCAGGGAAACGACCTCGCCCGACAAGAATAGAGGTCCTCTTGCCGAGCGTGAAAACCAGTTCCGTGACCTCGCATTTCGTGATACCTATGGTCCTCATTAGCCCTGATAATCCGGATCGATTACATGCAATTGAAGCTTACGTCGACAGCGGTGCCATCGGCAATTATGTGGATCATGAAATGGTTTTGAGGATGAATCTAACTCTTTGTCCCAAGGCTGTAAAGGACGTCATTACTACGGTGGATGGTACGGAGATAGCCTCCAGGCCAGTAACGCATACCACTCAAGAGGTGACGCTAGTAAGTCAAGATGGACACCATGAGAAGATCGTGTTCGATGTGATCAAGGCCCCTCAGTTTCAGATTATTCTAGGAATACCTTGGTTAGAGAAACACAATCCTCTGATCGATTGGCGAGCAAGAACGGTCCAGTTTCCAGAATGTGTCTCTACTTGTCACCCTCCACCTGGTGTTGCACTGGCCGCAATTTCTTCAGAGACTCCCCAGTTACCTCCCGAATACCTAGAATACCAAGATGTTTTCCGGAAGGATCAGGCTAACTCTCTACCTCCTCATAGGTCTTATGACTGCCAGATAGACCTGATACCTGGATCTACTCCTCCTTGTAGTAGAATTTATGCCCTCACCGAGCCTGAGAACCTTCACCTTCGACAATACCTGGATCAATACCTGGCAAATGGGTTTATTCGTCCTTCCAAGTCCCCTGCTTCTTCAGCTTTGTTCTTCGTTCCAAAAAAGGAAGGAGACCTTAGAACTTGTATCGATTATCGCTCCCTGAACCAGATCACCGTTAAGAATAGATATCCGTTACCTTTGATCCCTGAACTCCTGGACCAAGTCAGAAAAGCATGCATATATACAAAGCTGGATCTTAGAGGAGCTTACCACTTGGTACGAGTAAAAGAGGGCGATGAATGGAAGACGGCCTTCCGCACCAAGTATGGGCTATTTGAATATCAGGTCATGCCCTTCGGACTTTGCAATGCCCCGGCCGCCTTTCAATATTTTATGAACGATGTCCTCAGAGAGCTCATAGATGTATGTGTTGTTGTTTACATTGACGACATCCTCGTTTATTCTTCATCGGAATCTGAACATCGGAAACACGTGAAAATGGTCCTCGAAAGATTGCGTCAACACAAACTTTTCGCTAAGTTGGAAAAATGTGTTTTCAACGTGACTGAAGTTGAATTCTTGGGATTCATATTATCACCTGGCGGAGTGCGTATGGATTCAAAGAAGGTCGATGCAGTTCTCAAATGGCCATCACCATCCTCCGTAAAAGGTGTGCAAAGCATGTTAGGCTTCGCTAACTTTTACCGCAGGTTTATCCCCGAATTCTCTCGAATAGTCCAGCCCATCACTGCCTTGTTAAAGAAAAACAAACGTTTTGAATGGTCTACCGAGGCGGAACAAGCTTTCCAGGATTTGAAGACTAAATTTATCTCTGCACCAATCTTAAAACACCCTCGCCCTGAACTCCCCTACATCGTGGAAACTGATGCTTCAAGCCTTGCCATGGGGGCAGTTCTATCACAAAAGGACCCGGTAACCAATCAGTTGCATCCCGTGGCATTTTGGTCCCGCAAATTCTCGCCTCCTGAAATCAATTACACGATTACTGACAAGGAACTTCTGGCTATCAAGTCTGCCTTTAAGGCTTGGCGGCATTATCTGCTGGGGGCCCGACACACCGTTACTGTGATTACGGATCACCGAAACCTGCAATATTTGAAGACCGCAAAAGCCCAATCCTCTAGACAACTCCGTTGGGCATTATTCTTTGCCGAGTTTGACTTCATAATTACCTATCGACCTGGTACAAAGAACGGTAAAGCCGATGCCCTTTCTCGGATGGGAGTGGAAGAACACTTGGTCAACCCTAAACCTGTACCAATCATTCCCGAACAAAGAATTCTGGGTGTAATCGCCACAGAATCCATAGAGGAAGTTAAGGATAAAGCCAGGCAACTTGTAACTCCAGCAGACATACAGAATTGGCATCTGCAGGGAAAGGACTTTGCAGTAAAGGACAACTTATTGTATTTCCAAGAACGATTATACCTACCCAGCACAGATTTACAGAAAAAAATAATCTCTTGTTATCACGACTCTTTAATGGAAGGTCATCCCGGTATAGCCAAGACCTCAGAAAAGATCAAGCGCTACTTCTGGTGGCCGTCTTGGAAAAAAGATATCAGAGACTTTATAATGTCCTGTGGAGTATGTGCCCAAAACAAGAGTCAAAAGGAAAGACCAGCAGGCCTCTTACGCCCTATTTACATCCCACCTCGCCCTTGGCATACGCTTTCTATGGACTTCATCACCGATCTACCTCCATGCTCCGGATACAATACGATTCTAGTAATCGTGGACTTATTCTCCAAGATGGCGCATTTCATTCCGCTCAAAGGCTTGCCAACAGCAGCAACTCTGGCCCGAGAATTTCTCGAAAACATCGTCCGACTGCACGGTTTTCCTTCGGTTCTAATTTCGGATCGAGGTAGTCAATTTATTTCTCATTTTTGGCGAAGTTGCTGTCGGTCGGCTCAAATTGATGTGAGACTATCGACCAGTCACCACCCTCAGACCGACGGACAAACCGAGAGGACCAATCAAACTCTGGAACAGTATTTACGCTGCATGCTGCAACAAACTGAAAAAACTTGGAAAGATATCCTTTGGATAGCCGAGTATGCCTACAATAACTCTGTCCATTCGGGAACTGGGAAAACCCTGTTTTTTCTTTTGTACGGCAGTCACCCTCGAACCTCCGAGTTGGATCCCCTCCAAGATCTTGAAACACCAGCAGTAGACTACCTGCATTCTACAATCACCCAAGCCTTTAAGGAAGCTGTTTCTCACCTTCAAAGGGCTAAAGAACAATACAAGAAAGGAGCAGATCAACATCGGAAGGAAGACCCTCACTATCAAGTAGGGGATCAAGTCTGGTTATACACCAAATATCTATCTCTAAAAGGGCCACGCACATTCAACCCAAGATACCTTGGTCCCTATTCCATCACTACCATAGTAAACCCAGTAGCGGTCAAGTTGGACTTGCCCCCGCACATGAAGATACATCCGGTCTTCCACGTCTCTCTATTAAAACCCGTGCAACCTCAAACCCGACTAACCAAATCTCCAAAACCTATCCTAGTGGATGGAGAACTCGAGTTTGAAGTCAAAAGCATTCTGGACTCCAAGATCTCCAAATCTAAACTATTCTACCTAATTGACTGGAAAGGCTACGGCCCCCAAGAGAGATCCTGGGAACCTGCTGAATATGTCCACGCTCCTCGCCTAATCAAAAGATTTCACCGAACATTTCCTGACAAGCCAAAACCCCTGGAGAAGCCCGGTTTGGGAGGGGCCTTGAGGGGGGGTACTGTCATGATCTCTGCTTCCAAAAGGTCAGGGTTTTCCCAACTCCCTTGGAAGCAGATCCATAACCCAGGTTCCGAGTGCCAACCAGTCCCAATTGGGACCTTTTGGACCCAGTCCTGGCGCCAGTGGCACCAGGCTCATAAATATGCCCAGTCCCAGCGCTGGAAGCGCCGGGCTCATAATGCTTGGGTGGACTTACCTTCAGCAGACCATGCTGCTTACTTGCCTGCCAGTTGAGCCTCTGATCCTCTTCTGTTTGGAACTACTTTTCCTGTTGGGTGGGGCTGGAGCCACTCCCTAGATTCAGAACACTGGAACTCTTCTGGAAGGCAGGAACTCTTTTCTTACCAGGAAGTCTTTTCTTACTTAGGCGTGGCTGTGGAAGGAGACATCTAAGCACTACAGGAGGCTATTTAACCACACCCGGTGGATGAATCTTGCTTTGCGTTATTCTGCAACCTCTGCAGCAGAACGCTCATCGTGTCTTCTGCATCCGGTCCTGGGCCTAAGGAAAAAGGCTTACCATCCTGAATCCAGTCTTCAGCAACACCTATAAAGACAAGAAAGAACAGGTTAGCATTCCGGCATCTGAAAGGCAAAGGCTTACCATCCTGAATCCAGTCTTCAGCAACACCTATAAAGACAAGAAAGAACAGGTTAGCATTCCGGCATCTAAAAGACAAAAGTTTACCAACTCTTTGCACGCTCCGGAGGCCTTCGGCGCTGCATCCCGCATCTGAAAGACAAAACAAGGTGCGTTTAAAGACATTGGGGAACTTTAATACTCACGTGCCATTACTCCTTTCCACATCTAATCCAGTGGGTATTCCGGCACCCTGCAGCCGCTCCGAACTCGTACCTGCAAAATAAAAAGACAGTTAGAGCGCATAGTGAAGCAGGCAACAAGCGCTTACTTACGTGCTTCCAGGCGCTTCTATTCATCACACGGGCTCCATCTTCAACTCACTTCAGCCCGTCATCCGCCATCGCTGGAACCCTGCAAAACAAGAGATATCATTACTAAAGACTTTAAAGACATTTGAATGACTCGAAACTTACCGTTCGTGCAGTAAACGACGGACAGCAGTCCTCTGAAGTCAAGAGGCCTGCGTTACCTATCCAGTGAAGAAACTGGTTACAGCACCCTGCCCCGAGGCAGATGGAGAGCTCGGCATTCACTTACCTAAGGTGAGAGCGTTAACCTTTGGGGGTCTACAGGAGAGGAGAAGAGGAAAGAGATAGGGACACCCCAATAACCCCAGTTCATTAACCCCATATTTTCTATCTGCAGACATCTTACTCTACACGTCAGGCATACAGTGCACAGAGGTCCAGCCCAAAGAGCCAACCGGGTGCTACACATCACCTTTGAAGATACGGTAGTCACCCAGTCAAGACCGGCGCCTCTGCGAGAATCAGGTGAGCGTTACAATCATCACCTTTGTCTAGGTTCAGTCTGCTTAAGGACAATGCTCTACGTTCGTCACTGAACAGATTTTCTTCTTCGCTTCATGATTGGAAGGCTAGGGATGGATCCCTTTTCCCTCGAACTTCATACTTGCCATTTTACTTTAATTCCTGATAGGCCTTAACGATCCTTTCTCCGATGCTTCCTGCATCAACGTTTTCTACTTTCAATACTACCCTAGATGCCCCTGAGATTGCTGCCTTTATCAGAAGGAACTCTTCTGTTCTGTCACATCGCATTTCTGGGCTTGGTCCTATTGGTTCCTTACAAATGAGACTGGCATCAAGACCCCACTGTTCTCTCCTCTGTTCTATTTCCTCATCTAGTTCTCTTCGCTATCCTTGTGTCCCTTAGTTTTTGCGCATCCTCCTCTTCTCTCTTCCTTTCTCTTTTATCACTGTCTTCTATCGCTTGCTGTCTATTGACATACTTTCTATGCTCTTCTGCCTGTTCTTCTTTTTTCTCTTGCTCCTCCTGATACATCTGTTCTCGTCTCTCCCTGCTCTTTCTTTTCTTCTCATCTTCCTTCAATCTCTTCTCTCGTTCCCTGTCTTTTCTATCCTGTTTGTCCTTTTCTTCTCTTTGCCTCACTTCCTCAATGCTTTTCCCATCAATTTTAAGTAATATCTGTACACCCGTCCATTCATTTTGCACAAGCACTATCTCGTCAGCTTTATCCTTCTCTCCTTTCCATCTCTTAATCTCTCTTTCTATTTCTGTCGACACATTCGACCACTCAATCTTCTCGCTTTGTCTTGTATGAAATTATAGATCTCTTCTTTTCTCTTATTCTCCTCTGGACTATCAGAACTCTATAAGTGGGAGGTGTGTACATCGGGTTACTATACCCCATCACCACTTTCAATTCCTTTAAAGGATACAAACCTATTTCTTCCACTCTAGCACCTTTCACTTCAGGTGAGGTAAGGGGAGCAGAGGGCTCAACAACTTCCTCCTTACACTGGCTAAGAATACACTCGTATCTCCCCTCTCTTCCTGATACATTTTCCAGAGCTCTAGTATCGTTAATCTTTTCTCCAATTTCTTCCCTGTGTACACAGTGTGCAAGTATGTGGTCATGTGTTGCGATACCGCTTTTGACAGTGATCCCCCTTGTGGCCACAGGATGAACATTTTACAAATATGAGCATGCACCAACCATCGCTGCTCAAGCCTCTAATCCCTCAGTTAGCTATCTCTACCTTTGACTTGGTACCAACCACTTCACTAGGTAGTCACTATAGCTGCTTAACTTTTTCTCTCAATTATTTCACAACTTTTATCGCTCTTCGATATCTTTACTAAACAAACAATATATAGAATAGTCGACTTTACACATTAATAAACACTGTGATCACCTTTTTCTCTCTCGCCTTTACTAAAATACCCTCTACAGGTTTTAAGACGTCATCTCAAAAATGATCACAATCCCATTACCTTAATTTGCCATTCCCCTTAGTCTACTCACCATTCGTTCGTTAATCGACTCGAGGCCTTCAGTATTGTCTCCTCCTCCAATCCGACCACTTTGCCTTCCATCCGCAGAGCTCCCATGGAAACCGGGCAGGAATTTCATCAAAGGGGGACCTACCCACCATCTCGGTTCTTCTTGCAAGTTTATTTATTTCTATCAGCCGCTCTCCACATGAAACCCCATGATCTTCCAGCTTACCATCCGACACTGCTACCACATGAGCTTAGAACCCTTTGGGTAAAGTGCATGCAATGGATGGGGATGCAGAATAACTCTGACAGCAAATAATCGGACCAACTCAGGAAGATGGCAAAGGTTGCTGTTTTATTAACAATTATGTAAAACAGGGAGTTACAACAGACATCAACAGACATTTGCTCGAGCTCTCAGTGTATCTTACAAAAAGTCAAATTTATTTACTAAAAATGTGCCATACGTGATGTCACACTACATGCCAAATAAGAAAAACCTACGAGGGTTTGTGAATGGTTCAAGGGGAACATCTAAATATACTTTCTATAAGGATGGGATTGTGATTGAATATCTACTGCCAGGTGGTAAACATATGCCTACCTCTAAAACATGTTATCCTCAACACTAATAAGTACATAGTATATCATTGGCTTTCAAACTATAAGGCCCTTTGTTATGTGGCCCTCTACAACTGGTTGGCACGCTCGTGCCAGTCTGGAACATTTGGTTCACTTAGCAGCACATAAGCTCAGACTAAGGTGCCAGGAGGTGGACTTGACTGTACCTCCCCACCCAATTACCCCATCATCTCACATCACCTATGCCTTCTGCCATGGAGACTCTCTTTGAACTTGGCCTTGCAGAGTATTATTGTCTCTGGGAATATTAGGGAGTGCGACAGGAGACCTTGATATGGTCCATTTTTCAGTATTTAAATGTCTTAAATGAATACAAATTGGCATACTTGGTGTTCTTTTTTTGCACCTTAACAAGAGATGATTCAGCTTCTCACGTTCACTGCCTTCAAGAATAGATAACCAGTCTTGGCTGATTCACCTTTGGCACCAGGCCAGACAGCCCTTTCAGGCTCTTCCATGATCTCAGCTAATTCTTGCTGCAACACATCTCTCAGCCTTTCCCCTCCATAGGTCTGGGCTTAATAAATTCATGACATCGATGTCCAGCTTCTATACAATGGCGGCTTCGACTGCAGTCTATTCACTACTTATAGCCAGCGTCTAAAATTACTTAATCTACTTGCATTGCAGCATCTGTACAGTTATTGAACAGCTTATATTTTCTGCAGTGCTTCTCACACATGTAATCTTCTTTTCACATATGGAAGCTTACTCGATTCTTAACTTCATCATGAGTTTCTATATGGTCCATACGTTTTCTTCAGTCAGTATTCTCAGGGAGTCACACTCGTCTTTTGTGACATCACCAGCTCCTCTTTCACTCTTTTTCATATTCTTTCAAGGAGTTCCTCCCTCATATTGTCATGTCTTTGGGGATACAATTGATAGGGTTTTCACAGTGGGTATCTTTTCTTGAATATTCGCTGAGGAATGGCCACAACTGTGTGTGTTAAGCATGGCACAATCTCAGGTTTCCAACATACAGGTGGTAGTGGGGGCGGGGCTTCCGGCAGAGGCATGTAACTGCTCCTCTACACTATTGTCGCTGGACATTTACAATTGGAAAAGAGCCATCATCATTCCTGACTGCTCATAATTTAGCAATAACGTTATCTCTCCTTTTTCACTCTCAATATTAAAAAATAGAAAAGAACACAAGTTTTAGTTTCATCTTAATATGCTGAAAAAAACTTTAATTTCTGTTACTCGAACATGCAAAATATGGCTACATTAATACTGTAAATTTCCATTGCGCGCTCCCACACTGACTGCGGCAAATCTCTGCGAATATAACATAAGGACATTTTGGTTGTGCTAAAATTATGGGGAATGTACTTTTTAAAACTAAATAGTATATACTATCTAAAAACTTTGCAGATTCTACGGTGTAATAGGCCATGGTATGAAAATGCATTGTGATGGAAAAAGAAGGGGTGCATCGTATCGCCAAGGGAATACTGTGAACACGACAACAGGGTAATACTTACACCACCACCTCTTTGGAGAAGGTAATGATTAGGAAATCCTAAATAGAGAACAGATTAATTTGACCTAAGATATGGCTTTTGTGAGCAGCAATGTGAAAATCAGGGATGGGAAAATAAAAGAATAAACACAGGTTTTAAACCATATTTTTTTTATTTAGTGCATGTGTGCAACCACATAATTAACAGTTGTAAAGTGTTCTAAATTAGTGTGTAGGGTGGAACAGAACGAAATAAGTGTCTCACTGCAGTACAATTTCTTTTGACCAGAAGAAATAAAACTCCTTTGTACAGATATAAAATGTCTTGCAGTTTGAACAGTTTCTCCTGAAGTTCTTAATCCGGATAATGTCCATCTTGGAATTCTGGGCAGAAGGAGATATGGGAGAACAGGTTATGTTCTTCAGGTACGCTGAAGAGCAATCTGCTCAATACATCCAATGTGTGCTACAATGTGGTTGTTGAATGACCTCATCTCTGTTTCTCGAGAAGTCCTCTGGATCAACGTTCTAGCTCTCCTTTGTCTCATCTCTGTCAGCTGTCCTGGTACAGTCTGACTCCATTGCCACTGAAGGTAGGAAGGTGGACTGATGTTCATTCCTTGGCATCCACATCAACATATCTTGTAGTAAGTCTATATCACTGAATAAAATAGGTGAGGGTCAGAACTGGATCAAACTGGTTTTAATAGAGCCATATTCAGTAATATTCCACAATGCCATTCCAAAGGCCCTCGCAGCCCCTTCTAGGATGCAGTCGTTTCTCAGTGTCTACAGTCTTCAAATATCCTTCAATGAAAAAGTGCCCTTTATACTTTGGCTTTTAGGTCCTGGGGAATGAGCATTACCTTTATGCATCCATAATTTAAGGTATACAGTGGAAACCTTGTCTATACAATTTAGGCCGCAGATAAATATGTGAATAATACTTGTGTATACCATTACATGTAATATAGTATGGGGCCCAATTCGTATCTGAGGCATACAGCATTATGAATGCATCATAAAGGATTGATCTTATCCTTCACAAATATGTAGGGTGCAACGTATAAAAGACAGCATAATCATGATGTCTGCCAGTCTATAAGTGTAAGTAAGAAAAGAATGAAAGGCCAGTTGGCTCTGTGTGATGATAAAACAAAGAGTTGGCTGGTATTGCATTATCATTTATGCCTTCAAAAATATACACAGAAGGTAGAGCAGCAGGAAACCCACTGCAAACTTAACTAAGACTCAACACGTATGCTGAGGTATGATGTGATATGATATGATATGTCATTTCCAATGCGCCTGTTCACAAGTGTTTCTAGGTGTGAGGTATCAATCAAGAAGTATTTTTGCTCTTCAGAATGGTACTACATGTATTAATTACTTACAACTATGCCAGGAAGAAGAAATGTCCTTTGACTTTTATGGGTGTGGTATTGCAGTAACGAAGGGCATACTGAGAGAAACATTATTGCACATGTTAGGAAATTAGGGTGAATGAGAAATGACATGAAGAATTGTTAGGGAGAACTCTCCAGAATGGCTCATTTCCCTTACCTACTGAGTCCCTCAGCAGCTTTTCTGGATTTCTAGGATTAACTTTTTTCAGCTAGTAAGAGTGTGAGCCTTTTTTCCCACTCTTATATGTGTTTTGCTGTGTGTGTTTAACATTTTTTGTGTTTATAGACTGAGGAGCTTCACCTAATCCATAGGCATCATTGTTATACTGTGTGTTACACGGCACATTTAGTGCAGTGACACAGGGTTGTCTTTTCAGACTTTGCACTTTAAGCTCAATTTTCTGGGACTGACTACTGTCTCCCAGAACATGTAAAGTTGCCATTGACTTTATTAGTCTTTTTAAATCCACAGACCCAAAACAAACTATGTTACATAGAGTACTGGAAAGGGTTAATAGTTATCCCTTTTTGTCTGTTTCTCATGGTACATTATTTCGTTCCCCTTTCTTTAAGATTTGGCTGGTGGCAGTGGTATCTACCCTATTTTTCCAAGTGCAGTCTACGTAAATAGCCTTGGTACTGTTTTAGGCTAAGTTAGTCGCCTCAAACTGAAATCCGTTGGACCCCATTTACTTTTATCTGGTTCCCTCTGGGTTTATTCGCCATTTCTTTTTGTAAAGGTCTTTCTCGTGTTTTACTCTGTGCGCAAAACCAGGTTTGGTTCCTTTGTTCGCCATCCTTTGGCGGGCTTCTGCACAGAAGCCCTCCTTAGGTGCCTGAATGTCTGAGGGGGACAGAATGTGAGGAAGGGGTTTGAGACTCCCTGTACAGGGTCTCCTTGGAGACCCATGTCGAAGTCTGTATGATTGGCTGTGGTGACTGTCCCGCCAGGATGGCCACCCTGCTGTGTGATTGACAGCCAGGCTGTGTGAATGGGGGAAAACTGCAGGTCTCTGGGGCTTGGAAGGCAGAGTCGCCACTGGATCGAGAGAACCGTGGAGAAGCTGAAAGAAGAGGACCACTACCACGACTGAACCTCCCGGTGAAGCCCTGCTGCGGGTCCGAATCTTCAAACTTCGACGACAGAGAAGATCTGCAAGGAATCTTCTTTGCTTGAGCTGGTGGGAACAACTAGTTCGCCAAACACCAAGCAAGGCTTCCCTCCCCTGTTCGAATTTGCTGTGCACTACTGCAGTGAACTGGATAGTCAGGAGGACCAGTCCCTGTTTTGGTTTTAAGGAGCGCACCTTGAGTTCTTGGCATTTAATCCAGGATTTATGACCAATAAATGATATTGTTGAGGCCGAGTTCCCTTTAGTCCCTATCCCCTCTACAATTCTATGTAATATACCCGTTGAGGCAAAGTATTTCACGATGATTGACTTGCAAAATGCATTTTTCTCAATCCCGTTGCACCGTGACTCACAAGATCTGACGTTATTCAAGTTCAGACAAATGCATCTGAAAAGCACAAGGCTGCCACAGGGGTACTGTGAGTCCCCATCCATTTTCAACAGTGTCCTGCAAATGGATTTGAGCAATGTTACGTGGATGACATCCTAATTTGCAGCACCTCAGAAGAGCAGTGCAGGCATGATTCTATACAGCTACTGTCTATATTGGCTGAGAAAGGATATAAAGTTGACAAGGAAAAATTACAATATTGTCAACAAGAATTGTTGTACATAGGCCAGCTGATCTTACATGAAGGGAAGAAAGTGACCCCAGAAAGGGCTGAAGCCATAATGAACACGGCTAAGCCACTCACGATAAAGCAAATGCAGAGCTTTCTAGGCCTGTGCAACTATGTTAGGGCTTGGGCTTTCGATTACAGCTCGTACACCAAGCCTTTACTCCAGGCCCTAAAGAAGGCCCCAGTGACAAAGAAAAAATGGAATGGTCTGAAGCCATGGAGGAAGGGTTTGCTGAACTCAAGAGAGCGATTTGCACAGCCCCAGTTCTCGGAATTCCCAATTATGCTGAGGAATTTTACCTGTTTTCACACACAAATGGCAGCGTCATGACGGCAGTACTCGCACAAAGAACCTCCTTTGGGTTCAAGCCCCTAGCATACTACAGTGGGAATCTGGACCCAGAAATTAGAGGCCACTTCCCATGCAAACAAAGTTTAGCTGCCGTGGCATTCGCCATAGAGAAGGCTACAACCATTGTGATGGGATGCTCCATGACGTTGTACGTCGAGCACTTACCATTTGCCATTCTAGAGAAACCAAAGGGCACATTGACATCTCAGAGAGCTTCTGCCTATGAAGTGATCATATCTAACCCATCGATCAAAATAATTCAATGTAAGATAGTAAATCCAGCTATGTTCATTGCAGAACCAGTCACTGAGGGAGAGCCGATACATGACTGCGCAAACTATGGAGAATTCAATGATGAAATTCCCACAGTAAAAGAAAATGTTGTGGCAGGAGGTGAGATTGTCTTTACTGACGGGTCTTCGAGAATCGAACAAAGTGATGGGCAAAGATACACAGGCGTTGCTGTGATGAAACACACAGCGAATGGGGAGTTTCGAGTTCTTCTTAGTGGATGAATACCATCTCACTATTCAGGTGCAGAATTATTGGCACCAGGAAGTAACGGTGTACAGTGACTCCGCCTGTGGGACGTCAACAGTGCACACAGGCTTAGCGCGCTGGAAAAAGAGTGGCTACTTCCTAGCGGACGGCATGCAAGTGCAGCACGCAACCTTATTGGACAGGCTGATTAAGGCACTACAGCTCCCAGTGGGCATAGCGGTCGTGAAATGCACCGCCAACGCCAAGGGCACAGATTTTATCTTGCACGGAAATCATGCATCAGACATGGAAGCATGGCATCCAAAAGTGACACGGTTATGAAAGTGGAAATGGTGTGCACAAATGAAAGGATGTTGGTTGCTCGAACAACTTCCGAAACCTATAACCTAGGGCAAACCCAATTAATGGAGCTCCAAGGGGAGGAACCGCAGGAAGAGAAAAAACTGTGGAAACGTCAAGGGAGTTCTTTAAACCCCTCTGACAGCTTGTGGCGACAAGACAGCACTGGTAAACCAGTAATGCCTGTAGCCCTATTCAAAATAGCACTGGAGCAATTACAATACCCGGCGCATATGTCAAAAGAGAATCTAGCAGCAACGCTCGCGGAAGACTGGTTCATACCGAATTTAGCAGAGCATGTTGCATTTTTCAACTGTTTAATCTGCCAGCAATTCACCGCTGGGCACACATTAAAAGTAATGAGATGAGTCATCGCCAGGTCAAATGGGCCTTTTCAGCATTTACATGTCAATTATGTCGACATGATTCAAGTATGCAACGGGTACAAATACTTAATTGTTGTGGTGTGTCCAAGATGCATAGCAGCAGGTCCATGTACACACCCAGACTCTACCTGTGCGGCCACATTTCTAGTGAGGGAAGTGTTTCCCAGGTGGGGGGTGTGTGAAGAAATAAGATCAGATAATGGGGCCACTTTGTAAATGCATTCTTTGAGCAGATTTGCTTGCTGCTTGGTATAAAGCACAAGTACTCCTCGACGTATCATCCGGAAGGAAATGGTATCTGTGGGAGGCTCAATGGCTCAATGGCTTGTTAAAGGAAAGGATAGCCAAGTTGAAGCTTACTCTTAAGAGGGGATGATTGCACTGCCTTCCATTGGCACTGTATGCACTTCGGAGCTAACCCGGCTCCGACCATCATCTTATGCCACACAAGGTAGTCACAGGAAGAAGAATGAGAACTCCCCTCAGACCCCTAGACAGAGCTGGATGCAATGCCCAGTCAACAGGAGAGGTCTTCGGGTCTGAGATGCAAAAAAACTATCTGAACTGCATGACATCTTGCCTTACTGTCATTTCAGACCAGCTGCAGCGACGACGAAAAGGGTGCAGCGCAGCACAGAACACAGAAGGAGACACTACACCAGACTCAATTCAAGGTCCACATGTTCCACTCGTCTTCCCTGGAGATGCCGTTTTGGTAAGAAATCATACAAGGAAAAAGTGGGATGAACCAAGATTCAACGGTCCTTTCATTATAGAGGACCGCACTCCGTCCGCTGTGAAGCTACAGAGCAGGAGAGCTTGGATTTTTCTTGGGGACATTAAACCTTACTTCAGAGAAAGCCCCCTGCCTGCACCCCAACAAGAGGAATCGATGAGCAACGGGGAAGAACCACAGCACGTACATACGAGATCCATGACGAGGAAGGACGCATGACCAGCAAAGTAAAAGACAAAGAACTTTTTGCAAAAGGTTGTGGCTTCATTTTGGACATTCCTCTAAGCAAAAAAGAGGATAGGGACATGAAAATGGACACTCTGTGCATCCTAGTTGCAGGGTGAAGAAGAAGATTTTGCTTCCAAGCCACAACTGAACTTTGGACTGAGGCACGCTAAAGCCTTGATTAGAAGACTATGCCAAATGTTGATCAAGAACACATTAATTGAAACAAGATACAGTACCCTGATTCCTTCCACAACGAAACCCTATTTGTAAATCACTTATGGTGTCCCACGGCAGAGAGATCACAAAGGACGTTGTTGCATACTTCAACCTAGTGCTGAGATCATACCCGTCACCAGTAGGAAGAATCACAAGTGTTGCAGACTTCCTTCAAGATCGTGAAAACGAAAAAATAATATGACACCTGCTTACTGTTATTGCAGAACAATTAATCATACTCCCCGAGTACAGTAATATAGAAGCAAATGTTCCCAACACAGGAGAAGATAAATGAATGTATCCTCACGGTGTTCCTCCGCATAATTGAAGACTGTCTAACCATTGTCGGAAGAACAACCAACGCACGTACATTTCTACGAGACCCAGCGGAACACTGAACATTTAAACCATCTTCTAGATAAAACAAGAATTTTGGTCGCACTTGACGCAAACGGACAGTGCAGACATTGTTTACATCATGGAAAAACCTGTGATCCTGAATCTCAACAAAAATTGGACCAATCTCTCTATCACCAGAGGACAGCAGACTGGCGCATAATGTTCTGTTTCACCTCGTTACTGACTTTCCAGAACTAGTGGGGAGACCAATCGATGTTGATGTTCTCACATTCATTAGAGATCCAGCTAATATTGCACACATGGGAACGCTAATGCATGGGATCATGCTGCAAGTGGAACTTTCAAACTATCAGATACGTTTTCTGAGGAGATTGTGAAACTTTCCGCTGAGGGACAGATCGAGGAAAAGAAGTTGATAACTTCACTTGTTGTACATGTTCCTATCTTCCTCACACTGCTCAGTTTCCAGCATGTCCTCAGGACTGAATTAAATTCAGGGGGTGGATTGGGTGCTCACCTACATTGAACACACACAGTAAAAGGACACACTGAAGTATTGTTTAATTTGATTTCTTTCCCATAGTCTAACAAAGGAACTGTGTCCTGAACTAAAAAGACAATTGCCACTTGCAAGAAGGGGAACACCTTCCTAAACAACAGACGCTCGTAAATTCTGAACTTGAAAGGCGACATTGAATAAAGAAATACTAACATTAACATTGGTGAATGATCAAGATGGGGCCCCAGAGCAGCAACCTGGTCCTCCCACAAGAAGAGAGGCATCCTGGCTTCTCTGGAAGGAAATGCTGTCACCTCACGTATCAAACCATTATGTACTTATGCATTGTATTCATCATTATTTTACTGTCATTAACAATCAGAACTGTATTCTATATTGGCACACAAAGCATCCCAATTTCAGTGCACCAAGGCACCCAGACCCTATACAGTCATTCCAGTCCCTAGAAGATCTGATGGTAGAGTGAGTGAACTTGAAATAGATGTAACTAGCAATGATACACACTCTTTTGTGGTAACGAACGAGAAGGAAAGCCAGATACAGGGTCGGCACGGAATGTATGAAGTAACATCACTGACAACTACACGCACAAAAACACTGAATGTACACGAAACAGGCCTAGCATCAATGACTGCAGAACCACAAACCAAAGCAGCAGGAGGGAAGAGACCTCCTGCCCTGAGAAAAGTCACAGAAGCGGCTATGAGAAAACAAGAAGAATTAAAAGAAAAGCCAATGGAAGCAGTCCTGACAGAAACCATTAAGAAAACAGAAGCGGCCTCAGAAGAGCTTTCCGCAAGGACACAAATGTTAGTAGACTTACTATTCCCGTTCATAGCCAGAGCGAGGAAACTACAAATGAAGAACAAAACAGCAGAAAACTGTATTGCCAAGCATATGTGTTCCAACACAAGGGACAAGTACCAGTCCCACAGAACAGCCATACACCGGACCAGGGTCAGGCTGGTTGGTATGGGCATTTACACGCAGCAGAGAAAAAATGCACGAAGAAAGGAAAAGGAATGCCAGACTCCTGTCCGCTCAAATGGCGCAGATGAAGAAGCCTGCACCGTGGACCAGGATCCATGAGGCCCCTCAGCAAGAAAAAGCCACATAGATGCATCCAGAGATGTAGTAATAGCAAACTACATGAAAATCTTAAGGATCAAGAGAAACACACATGAAGATGCCAGTGAACTGAACGATTACCTGGAAAGCACCGCACACCTGGGAAATAACATTTGGTACCAGCACATGAAGGAAGTTGGAAGACAAAATTCTGAAGGAGAATGCTTTGTTTGTGCTCTCCTACCATATAGCATGCGAAAGTCCAAGATCTTCGTGGCTGTAGAAATTGATGTCCAGACAGCACACTGTCTCTCACACGTGGCAATGTGCAAAACTAGAGGCCAGTTTATGGGAAGTGATGCTTCACTAATATGGGCCACTGAAACAGCTTATCCTGATGAAGATGATTATGTTCAAGACATTAAAACAAGAAACAGAGCTCATACGAGGAATCATGTGATCAGATACGAGAAGCCTGGAGTTAAAAGAGCAGGAATAAGATGGGAAGTAAACCTGTAAGTGATTTCAACCCGGCACCCCACCTAAGTCAATGTTTAGCATGAGATGCACAGCTGGAACCTTTAATTATTTATTTATGTCTATAAGTTCTTTTATTTCTGAATGATATACCCTTTTATAACGCCCCTCACTTTGAATCCCCCCCGGTCAAACAGAACCAGGAAGCAGGCTGTTTTGCAAAGTTAAGCTAAAAGGATTTATTTTATGGATTTTCACAGTATATATATATATCACCCGATTTTATATTTATGCAAGGATCACCAATAGGGTGATGTCGCAATAAATCTCTTTAATCACACAGAGTATTGATAGGAAAAATAATGCAGCATATAAATATATGTGGGTTCAATCAAAATGCAATGTGATCACTCTTTCCCCCTGCACACTACTCAATCCCCCAAATATGCAGTACAAAGAGATGTAAGGTGAGAAAACAGGTTTCAGGAATACACACTCAACAAATACAGTATAAATCCCAATGTCCCCCAGCAAAATCAGAGAAAAACAGGAATGATTGCAACTTGTCAAAATGGTTTTTAATGTGGTTTTGAATAGAACGGTAAAAACACTGAAAATTGATTTAATTCACTAAAATGGTTTCAATACTAGTGGGAGCCGCTTTGTATGGTTTCAGATAAACACTATCAATGATTATTGAGTAACTAGCAGGTTGAACACTTAATTCTGAGGTCAGATGCAATGTCCATCTGTTTCACACGTGATAGATTTGAGTCAAACAAATAATTTGTGGCAAACTTTTCCGCATGCGGTAAGCGTGATTGCGGAAAAACTATAAGGAGTTGGAATGCAGTTTTGGATTCATTGGAAAGCTGAGGATGTTAGCTTCAATTTGCCACAATTTCCTTACTAGCATAAACGGTGAAGAAGTTATGAAGGTTTTTGTAGAGGTCGGTTTTTTCAGAAAGATTCAAAATGTGTAAAATAAGGTTGCACTTTTTTTAAAATTACAAACAAGGTTTCTTATACTAGGGAGACTATGAAGCCACAAACTACACGACAGCACGGCCACCAGTCTAGCGACACCTCTGGCTGGTTTTTGCCCACCGAGACGCTTGTCTTTCTTCAGGAAATATATTAGCGCAAAGATGATTTTAACACTACTATTACCAAAGGACTATAGGGATGCGAGAAAGATTCAGGTAAGACAAAAGATTTTCTACAATGTAGTTCTGGATATAAGAGAGTCGGTTTGGATAGGGATGACTTATGGATAATACATATGCTAGAGAAAATCCTATGCTATGGATACTCACTACCACTGTTTGGAATGGACCCATCAGGGATCTGGTCAAAGACTTCTGGACTGGAATTCTGCTAGCACACTGGACTGGACTCAAGGCGCTCTGGTTCTGCACTCAGCACGGCACTCTGGACACTGCACAGCAGGATTGGGCTGGATCTGACGGGTTGGTTCAGGTTTGCAACGATCTGGTCACAGCTCTGCTCTACTGGGTCGGATCTCTGGATTCTGGCAAGAATTCTTAGCAAGAAAGCCGCACAGCTCAGCCAGGCTGTTCTTTTTGTTGTTCCTCTTGGAGGTCTGGGGTAAAATCTGGTTTCAGGATTTATTAAAGGCCAAGCTGAAAAGGGTTCAGCTTTGGAAGTGGGCCTTTCTGCTTTCAAAGTTCTGGAGTCTGGAATATGGATTTCTCTTGCAAAGTGCTTTACCAGCAATCGGATGGTGGTTGATGTGTGTGTCTTTCTAGGTCCTAAGCTATCTCTATTTATGTATTTTCTAAAAGGGTGGGTATGCTGACTTCTACTAGGCACATCCCCTGGTATTCTATTGGTTAGGGTCTTTCTTCTCCCCTGATTTGAGAAGAAAACATGGTGTCATGATGATGCTGTATTTTGTATTCCAGGGAATATCTCCCCTTTGTTTCTGCACATGAAATCTATTTTTCATACAAGACATATTTACAATTTTACAAACTTTCTAGCAACAGCATATTGATATAACAGATTTGGTGGAACAAATATTCATCTGAGCCCCATCACGGTGAGAGCTTGGGTCTAGATTTGGCACTTTTGGTCCGGTACCCAATGTCAGATTTGTCCACATTTTTACACATATGTGCGCATGACATCTGGGCATAATCATGTGAAGTTTCATGTTTCTGGCCTCACCACAATTGCTACAAGACCACAAATTCTGTAGTCTTGTCCCTGAACATAGCACAGTTCTGAGTAGTTTTACAACATTACAAGCATTTTCATATTAACTATACTGTTATTTTACACATTTTTACAATTTTGCACAGTCCTCTGTCAGTCCTTTTCAAAAATATACTTTCTTGTGCTTTAAGAATACACATAACTGTCTGTCCCGCCTCCAAAGTTTTGGTGGGTCAAGAGCAATCCGGCCTCTTTCCCCTGGGAAGGAGTTTCTGTTGACAGTTGCATCAGCATATCTTTTCAATCAAGGGAGTCTTTTGTCACTCCCCAGAGCAGCAGAGCAAAATCTCCTCCCCTCTTCATTAACATCTGACTGGGAGTTCCTGTGGCAGAGAGCAGGAGGAAGGTGCCTTTTGTTTGGGGCACGCTGTGGAATTTGCTTTCAAGTTCTGTGACTGGCATCAGGGGTTGAGTTTAAAAATCTACTTTGTTTAAATTTTTCTTTGATGAAAATAAACTTACATTTTCAAAACAGGCAAGCATATCTCCAATTCCAGTCTTTTTAAACATAGAAATTAAATAGTGGCAACCTACATTGTTTTCAATAGCAAGTCACTTCATTTCAACCATTTGATTTTACTGTACAAGTGTAAGCTTCCAGTGTATTTAAATGACAGCTTTCATACAGGAGGCCAGCGGTACTGCGCCCGTATCTGACAGATTTTCCCAGGCAAGCACCTTTTTTAATGTGGATATTCTTGTGATGAAATCTGCTTCTCCTGACATTGTGTGCTTATGTGGATTCTTTAAATAAAGTGACGGGTAACACCCAGCAAGGATGTTGGATCTTTTCTGATGTTTGGGAACCATTATTTTGTAATTTCAGCAACCAAGGAAAAACAGATTTCAGAGCACTTCTGGGTTTCCTTCAATGAAGCACTGCCTTTCATGTAGTTTCCATTTTCCCTCTGTGGGCAGCCCAATGACAGGTTTTAGCAGTGTGGTCTCCTGTTCCATCACTGACACAGGCAAAGTAGATTGGCAGCCAACTTTCTGGTTTCACAGCGCAATGTTCATGGGTTTAGCGCGCATAGGGCTTCCTGCGGCAATTTTGCTGGTTCTAGTGCAACCAGTAGACAGTGATGTCGCAGGGCAGAACCTAGTGGGTCATTGCATCCCACAAACCCGACACTAAATATCCAAGGAAAAACTCCAGAAGAAGCACAGAAGTGGAAAAACAGAGCCCAAATGCAGATTTGGGGAACAGTGCTTTCACCAGACGGATGGGAGAAAGGAGTGGTGATTTCCAGAGCTTGGATGATCATTGGAGTCTACAAAGAAATCGTTGACATTGAAACTACTAAAATGGGTTGAAGACAGAGGACGGCCCTTTCAGATAGTCCCACTGGAAAGCCCAAAATTCTGCTTCAGAAACAATGGCACAAGAAAGATGGGAGAGAATCAAAACTTTGGACAAGTTTTTGATGCTCCAGGAATGATTCATGGAACTGCAGTGATCATGGATCATTATTGGGCATGTAGATCGAAAGCATACATCAGACTGCCAAGAGACTGGGGAGGTATATGCACGATTGTGAATGTCCACGTTCCAGCATTAGTGATCCCGAAAAGTGACCAGAATATTGACAGTTTCCCGAAAGCAGATGCTCCCCTGAGAAAGAAGAGATCTGTGGAACTGATAACTCGAGTGAAGAGAGAGAATTACTTTTCTGCCAAATCAGAAGAATATTCATGCAATCCCATATGAACACCGGCTATTCAGCCTCACCTCATCAGTGTTCACGACAATCTTCATGCCAAGATTCCAAGTTGGAGCAAATACTAAATGGTTGCAGATAACCAGATGGGAGTTACTGTAAACAATCAACACGACCATAAAAGGATTCAATGCAATCAAGGAAGAACTAAGAGCCATCCGACTGATGACTCTCCAGAACAGATATGTACTTGATATGTACTTGACTTCACAGCTATGGATGGAGGAGTTTGTGCCAAAATAGGAGAATCATGTTGCACATTTAAACCTTCTCACGATGAGGAAAATGGAAGCTTAACAGAGGCTATAGGTATGCTGACAAACCTGCAGAACCAGATGATCAATGAAACTGATGAAGTTGATGATGACAGCTGGTTTGGATCAATGTTTTCATGGGTTCCACAATGGATGGCGGATGCATTCTAGTTCCTAGGAGCCGTGCTAGTGACGATATTACTAGGATTTTGCATTATCAGGATAACAATCTCACAATGCCAGAAGACTGCAAAGAAAGCCATAGGGATGAAGATCATGATTGATGTCAAACCAGGATGGAAGCCCAAAGATCTGACTGATGAAGAAATAAGAAATGTTGTGGAGGCTAGCAAGTACGCCCCAAAAGATATAATGTTTCTTTATCCCAGGAAGCAAAAAAATAATGTGGGAAATGGATCTACTGCAACCCAAATGGACAATGTCAGCTGATGACATGGAACAAAGACGAACATGTGAGGACTGTGGGAAGCCTGAGAGGAGTGATAAAGAAATGGACGTCAAAAAGACACTTCTTCAAGCCATCATGTACAGAACCAGAAGATGAAGAGGGAGTGAGCCCAGAAGATGAAATGAAAATGAATGCAGAAGAACCAAGTAAGATGGATCCAAAGAAAAAAATGGAATTGGTCGATGAATCGATCACAGGGGGAAGTGTAGAGGAGGTCCCAAATATATCCCGCACTCCAGTCACCCATTTTGAAGTACCAGGAACGTTCACACTGCAATATGTGATGTATGATGAGCGAATAAACCAGCAGAGAGCTGCAGTGGGGCTCTGCCCAGTGGCAATTAGAAGAATAAAACCTATTGAAGTATCAATAACCAGACAACCATGGGCAGTGGGGTACCCATTGAGAAGACCCTACCAGCAAAAGAAATGAAACGAAGATTGATTAAGTACTGTACAAAAAGAAGCCTGAAAATCATTAATGAAAGGTGAATGGTGACGTCACAAAGGCCTGGACTAATGTACAGATTACGACATGAAGACCCAAGGATGACACAAGGAAACGAAACGCCATGTTAAATATATTGTGAACCCAAAGGAAGAGAACATTGTTGAAACAAAAGGGATATTAAGCTTAAAGCATGGTGAATATATTCAACCAACTAACGCCTGTACATATGCTTGGAACCGCAAGAAGCTGAAGAAAATAGTGCGGCTTGCAACACTTAGTAGAAGAATAGAGCGGCAAGTGCCATTGTACAAAATCTACCTCAAAATAAAGAACAACAGTATAAGTGTGAATCCACTTTGCATAAAAAGCAGAACCAACCCAGGTTATTCCAGATCAAACGCAAAAAGTTTCATATTTTAGCATCAAGAGGAAAAAGACTGAATCGAAACTTAGCAGAGGCAGCTTGTGCCAGGAAAGTCGAGGCCACATAGATAGAAGCTGTAGACAGTAGCTACTTTTCAGTGAAGCTAAGAACAGAATATCCTGTCTCTAAGGAACCAAGATAAGAAAGTGAATGCAGGTGGCAGGGTGAAATGAAAATCAAATGACTAAATGGAGAGAAACGAGGCAAATCCATGCTGTGCTAGCACGTGACCAGCCGAGCGAAAAGAGGCACGGTTTCACACCTACGCCTGGCACCGGCCCAGACAGAGATATTAGAACTTTTGTGAGTCAAGAAGATGCAGTTTTGAGGCCAACCACAGTGAACTAATAGACACATAGCCCATAAAGTGATGATTGATTGAAGGAAGACAGGGTGAATTGGAGGACACCCTGCACCTGGTTGACCATTCTGCGTGCTGCTAAGCAAAGTGGAGATTTATGCATGGGGTTGATGCCAACCCAATCACGATGAACCAAATAATCTAGGGTCCTATAGTTAGTAGAAATAATGAGACATTGTACTTTTAGTGACGTCTACAGTAGTCATTTGTGAAGGAAAGGCATAGATGCCCACCTGACAGTATTTATCCATTCCCCTCACCCCTTACCATATACAGATATAGCACCTATACTAAAGTTAACTTTTTTCCAACCAATCGAATTGCATGTTAATTTTGAGTGTTACACGTCAGATTATGACGCGTTTTGAGTATAAAAATTATGTTGTGTGTGAAGCCAGAGGGAGTTGAAGTGAGATGGGCTGTCACACTGCTCTTGATGTCCATGTTTCCCTGTTTTTTGTACTTGTCATTAAACAGACTCCCCTTTGCCAAACCATTGAGTTGTCCTTATTGATTGGTGTTGGAGTAAGAGACCCTGCACCCACATCCATCTCGAGGTGCAGCTATCTCATCTTAAAGTACTGCAGGGCAGACCCCGACTCCATGGGCCGGCTGGGGGTCCCTCAGTACACTCCCCCCCATAAAATTGCTCAAAACACTCAAGCATCACCTAGATCGAGCCTGGAGGAGTACCGCCACTCCTGCTAACAAAATGGCCCTTGCAAGACTGAACAGGCCTTACCCGTAGGAAATCAAGAAAGCTAAAAAAAAAAACATCATGGGAACATAATCTCCATTTCCAAAAATCTATGCAGGGAATTCCACAGCTGCTTAACCCCCCTCGTCAAACTCCCAAGTCCTCTGAGATGAACTGTCCCACCACTTCCACAATGTTGTGCTTGAAAAACACC
The DNA here is from genome assembly GCF_040938575.1 of Ambystoma mexicanum. Lineage (NCBI taxonomy): Eukaryota > Metazoa > Chordata > Amphibia > Caudata > Ambystomatidae > Ambystoma > Ambystoma mexicanum. The sequence continues at coordinate 981,841,641 of NC_090924.1, forward strand.
ACTCCATAACCTCCAAACTAGCTCTGATCCTGCCATTATCAACTCCCAGACCCTGCACTAACCCAACCCCCACTAGCCCTCCGGACCTACTTTCAATTCATTGCCCCCTGTCTCCCAGGTCGATTTCAGCAACCTATTGCACTCAACCAACCTTCGGGCTCACCTGGAGGCCCTTGCCCACCGCCCCTTACAAAAATGATCCTTACCACCACCTGTGCTGGCAGCGTAGCCCGTTCCATTGTTACTGACTCGCTAGCATCGGGAACTTTCCCACAGGCCTTCAAAACCTGTCATGTAAAACCACTTCTCAAAAAACCCAGCCTCGACCCACTCTCTCCATCAAGCTACCACCCAATCTCCAGCACCAACTTCATTGCCAAACGAATTGACTGTATGGCATATAAGCAACTGGGCCTTTTCACAGAAGCCAAAAGTCTCTTCGCTACACCCAACACTACCTCTCCTTCAAAAAAAGCCCTTAATAACCTGCCTATTTACTGCTTTATCCTGAAACCCCTAACGGTGCTGGCTGTGTTCGCAGCAGCCGAGACCACACACACTAACATACACTTGTCATGATCCTGTCCCCCTCTAACGCCTCTTGCTGACTCACAGCCTTCACACATGTAATGTCACAGAATTGATGAATTACTGCACCAGGCATTTACAGAGAACAGGCAAATTTCAACAACAGTGCTAGAAGCACACTGGTGTGATAGAACCAATGCCACCACCACTGCATTTCTACAGATTGGGATGCATTGTGGGAATCCATGGGATGTTGGGCCACCATAGCCATATCCTCATCCAACTGGCCAGGTGGGGGTCCCCCGTCCAACATCACAAGAGAGCAAGCATGAATCAGCTCAACATCGCTCTTGGCGGAATGGGGGATATGAGAAATGAAAAGGTGTCTCACTCGCTAATCCCCACAGATCTCTCTCTCAGGTGGCCAGGGCACGGCTATTGCCTTTGGATCCAGACTCGGGGGTGGGCCAGTGCGGGAGGATCACCTGGGTGAGGGGTCTTTGGGAGTGGAAGTAGGATGCCTGATGGTGAGACGTGGTATCCCTCTATTCCCTGTAACATCGGAAACTCTTCCCTCGTGAAAAGAACTACTCTGTATTGGAGTTAGAGGCCCTTGCCACCAAATGGGAAATCCCCCATCTAAAATACTACCTTTTGGGGAGGAAGTTCACCCTTGCACAGGCCACTCACCTTTAGTATGGATAAGCCAAGGAAATGACTCTAACCCTCAAGTCATGCGATGGTTCTTAGACCTGCAACCCTACTATTTCACTGTGCCACACCGAAAAGACAAATACCAAGGGAACAGCGATTTTCTTTCCCAGTTTCCCTGTGAAACAGATGTGGCTACATCACATAGGGGAAGGGTATATGAGAAACTAGAAGGTGTCTCAACCACTAATCCCCGCGGATCTCTCTCTCAGGTGACCAGGGCACGGCCATCGCCTTTGGATCCAGACCCTAGCGAGGACAAGTGCAGAGGATCACCAAGTTGAGGGGTCTTCGGGGAGTGGAAGTGGGATGCCGGATGGTAAGACGCGGTATTCCTCTTTTCTCTGTAACATCTTTACCCCATCCTACCAGGTAGGATATATGGAAATCACTCCCCTGTTTTCCTGCACAAACACATTCACACAGACAGCCTGCTCTGGAAGAAAACAGACTCACAACCAAGCTGTGTATCAGACATGTTGGCCCTCATTACAAGTCAGGCGTTAAGGGTTTAACGGTGCCGTCGGCGCCGTTAACCCTTAACGCCTGATGCACACTTTAACGCCTGCTTTTTGCAGGCGTTAAAGTCCAAGGCGCTAAGCGACCTTGGTGCTAATTACGGCAACACTTAGTAGAAGAATAGAGCGGCAAGTGCCATTGTACAAAATCTACCTCAAAATAAAGAACAACAGTATAAGTGTGAATCCACTTTGCATAAAAAGCAGAACCAACCCAGGTTATTCCAGATCAAACGCAAAAAGTTTCATATTTTAGCATCAAGAGGAAAAAGACTGAATCGAAACTTAGCAGAGGCAGCTTGTGCCAGGAAAGTCGAGGCCACATAGATAGAAGCTGTAGACAGTAGCTACTTTTCAGTGAAGCTAAGAACAGAATATCCTGTCTCTAAGGAACCAAGATAAGAAAGTGAATGCAGGTGGCAGGGTGAAATGAAAATCAAATGACTAAATGGAGAGAAACGAGGCAAATCCATGCTGTGCTAGCACGTGACCAGCCGAGCGAAAAGAGGCACGGTTTCACACCTACGCCTGGCACCGGCCCAGACAGAGATATTAGAACTTTTGTGAGTCAAGAAGATGCAGTTTTGAGGCCAACCACAGTGAACTAATAGACACATAGCCCATAAATTGATGATTGATTGAAGGAAGACAGGGTGAATTGGAGGACACCCTGCACCTGGTTGACCATTCTGCGTGCTGCTAAGCAAAGTGGAGATTTATGCATGGGGTTGATGCCAACCCAATCACGATGGACCAAATAATCTAGGGTCCTATAGTTAGTAGAAATAATGAGACATTGTACTTTTAGTGACGTCTACAGTAGTCATTTGTGAAGGAAAGGCATAGATGCCCACCTGACAGTATTTATCCATTCCCCTCACCCCTTACCATATACAGATATAGCACCTATACTAAAGTTAACTATTTTCCAACCAATCGAATTGCATGTTAATTTTGAGTGTTACACGTCAGATTATGACGCGCTTTGAGTATAAAAGTTATGTTGTGTGTGAAGCCAGAGGGAGTTGAAGTGAGATTGGCTGTCACACTGCTCTTGATGTCCATGTTTCCCTGTTTTTTGTACTTGTCATTAAACAGACTCCCCTTTGCCAAACCATTGAGTTGTCCTTATTGATTGGTGTTGGAGTAAGAGACCCTGCACCCACATCCATCTCGAGGTGCAGCTATCTCATTTTAAAGTACTGCAGGGCAGACCCCGACTCCATGGGCTGGCTGGGGGTCCCTCAGTACACTCCCCACCATAAAATTGCTCAAAACACTCAAGCATCACCTAGATCGAGCCTGGAGGAGTACCGCCACTCCTGCTAACAAAATGGCCCTTGCAAGACTGAACAGGCCTTACCCGTAGGAAATCAAGAAAGCTAAAAAAAAAAAACATCATGGGAACATAATCTCCATTTCCAAAAATCTATGCAGGGAATTCCACAGCTGCTTAACCCCCCTCGTCAAACTCCCAAGTCCTCTGAGATGAACTGTCCCACCACTTCCACAATGTTGTGCTTGAAAAACACCACTCCATAACCTCCAAACTAGCTCTGATCCTGCCATTATCAACTCCCAGACCCTGCACTAACCCAACCCCCACTAGCCCTCCGGACCTACTTTCAATTCATTGCCCCCTGTCTCCCAGGTCGATTTCAGCAACCTATTGCACTCAACCAACCTTCGGGCTCACCTGGAGACCCTTGCCTACCGCCCCTTACAGAAAAGATCCTTACCACCACCTGTGCTGGCAGCGTAGCCCGTTCCATTGTTACTGACTCGCTAGCATCGGGAACTTTCCCACAGGCCTTCAAAACCTGTCATGTAAAACCACTTCTCAAAAAACCCAGCCTCAACCCACTCTCTCCATCAAGCTACCACCCAATCTCCAGCACCAACTTCATTGCCAAACTAATTGACTGTATGGCATATAAGCAACTGGGCCTTTTCACAGAAGCCAAAAGTCTCTTCGCTACACCCAACACTACCTCTCCTTCAAAAAAAGCCCTTAATAACCTGCCTATTTACTGCTTTATCCTGAAACCCCTAACAGTGCTGGCTGTGTTCGCAGCAGCCGAGACCACACACACTAACATACACTTGTCATGATCCTGTCCCCCTCAAGCGCCTCTTGCTGACTCACAGCATTCACACATGTAATGTCACAGAATTGATGAATTACTGCACCAGGCATTTACAGAGAACAGGCAAATTTCAACAACAGTGCTAGAAGCACACTGGTGTGATAGAACCAATGCCACCACCACTGCATTTCTATAGATTGGGATGCATTGTGGGAATCCATGGGATGTTGGGCCACCATAGCCATATCCTCATCCAACTGGCCAGGTGGGGGTCCCCCGTCCAACATCACAAGAGAGCAAGCATGAATCAGCTCAACATCGCTCTTGGCGGAATGGGGGATATGAGAAATGAAAAGGTGTCTCACTCGCTAATCCCCACAGATCTCTCTCTCAGGTGGCCAGGGCACGGCTATTGCCTTTGGATCCAGACTCGGGGGTGGGCCAGTGCGGGAGGATCACCTGGGTGAGGGGTCTTTGGGAGTGGAAGTAGGATGCCTGATGGTGAGACGTGGTATCCCTCTATTCCCTGTAACATCGGAAACTCTTCCCTCGTGAAAAGAACTACTCTGTATTGGAGTTAGAGGCCCTTGCCACCAAATGGGAAATCCCCCATCTAAAATACTACCTTTTGGGGAGGAAGTTCACCCTTGCACAGGCCACTCACCTTTAGTATGGATAAGCCAAGGAAATGACTCTAACCCTCAAGTCATGCGATGGTTCTTAGACCTGCAACCCTACTATTTCACTGTGCCACACCGAAAAGACAAATACCAAGGGAACAGCGATTTTCTTTCCTAGTTTCCCTGTGAAACAGATGTGGCTACATCACATAGGGGAAGGGTATATGAGAAGCTAGAAGGTGTCTCAACCACTAATCCCCGCGGATCTCTCTCTCAGGTGACCAGGGCACGGCCATCGCCTTTGGATCCAGACCCTAGCGAGGACAAGTGCAGAGGATCACCAAGTTGAGGGGTCTTCGGGGAGTGGAAGTGGGATGCCAGATGGTAAGACGCGGTATTCCTCTTTTCTCTGTAACATCTTTACCCCATCCTACCAGGTAGGATATATGGAAATCACTCCCCCGTTTTCCTGCACAAACACATTCACACAGACAGCCTGCTCTGGAAGAAAACAGACTCACAACCAAGCTGTGTATCAGACATGTTGGCCCTCATTACAAGTCAGGCGTTAAGGGTTTAACGGTGCCGTCGGCGCCGTTAACCCTTAACGCCTGATGCACACTTTAACGCCTGCTTTTTGCAGGCGTTAAAGTCCAAGGCGCTAAGCGACCTTGGTGCTAATTACGGCAACACTTAGTAGAAGAATAGAGCGGCAAGTGCCATTGTACAAAATCTACCTCAAAATAAAGAACAACAGTATAAGTGTGAATACACTTTGCATAAAAAGCAGAACCAACCCAGGTTATTCCAGATCAAACGCAAAAAGTTTAATATTTTAGCATCAAGAGGAAAAAGACTGAATCGAAACTTAGCAGAGGCAGCTTGTGCCAGGAAAGTCGAGGCCACATAGATAGAAGCTGTAGACAGTAGCTACTTTTCAGTGAAGCTAAGAACAGAATATCCTGTCTCTAAGGAACCAAGATAAGAAAGTGAATGCAGGTGGCAGGGTGAAATGAAAATCAAATGACTAAATGGAGAGAAACGAGGCAAATCCATGCTGTGCTAGCACGTGACCAGCCGAGCGAAAAGAGGCACGGTTTCACACCTACGCCTGGCACCGGCCCAGACAGAGATATTAGAACTTTTGCGAGTCAAGAAGATGCAGTTTTGAGGCCAACCACAGTGAACTAATAGACACATAGCCCATAAAGTGATGATTGATTGAAGGAAGACAGGGTGAATTGGAGGACACCCTGCACCTGGTTGACCATTCTGCGTGCTGCTAAGCAAAGTGGAGATTTATGCATGTGGTTGATGCCAACCCAATCACGATGGACCAAATAATCTAGGGTCCTATAGTTAGTAGAAATAATGAGACATTGTACTTTTAGTGATGTCTACAGTAGTCATTTGTGAAGGAAAGGCATAGATGCCCACCTGACAGTATTTATCCATTCCCCTCACCCCTTACCATATACAGATATAGCACCTATACTAAAGTTAACTTTTTTCCAACCAATCGAATTGCATGTTAATTTTGAGTGTTACACGTCAGATTATGACGCGTTTTGAGTATAAAAGTAATGTTGTGTGTGAAGCCAGAGGGAGTTGAAGTGAGATGGGCTGTCACACTGCTCTTGATGTCCATGTTTCCCTGTTTTTTGTACTTGTCATTAAACAGACTCCCCTTTGCCAAACCATTGAGTTGTCCTTATTGATTGGTGTTGGAGTAAGAGACCCTGCACCCACATCCATCTCGAGGTGCAGCTATCTCATCTTAAAGTACTGCAGGGCAGACCCCGACTCCATGGGCCGGCTGGGGGTCCCTCAGTACACTCCCCCCCATAAAATTGCTCAAAACACTCAAGCATCACCTAGATCGAGCCTGGAGGAGTACCGCCACTCCTGCTAACAAAATGGCCCTTGCAAGACTGAACAGGCCTTACCCGTAGGAAATCAAGAAAGCTAAAAAAAAAAACATCATGGGAACATAATCTCTATTTCCAAAAATCTATGCAGGGAATTCCACAGCTGCTTAACCCCCCTCATCAAACTCACAAGTCCTCTGAGATGAACTGTCCCACGACTTCCACAATGTTGTGCTTGAAAAACACCACTCCATAACCTCCAAACTAGCTCTGATGCTGCCATTATCAACTCCCAGACCCTGCACTAACCCAACCCCCACTAGCCCTCCGGACCTACTTTCAATTCATTGCCCCCTGTCTCCCAGGTCGATTTCAGCAACCTATTGCACTCAACCAACCTTCGGGCTCACCTGGAGACCCTTGCCTACCGCCCCTTACAGAAAAGATCCTTACCACCACCTGTGCTGGCAGCGTAGCCCGTTCCATTGTTACTGACTCGCTAGCATCGGGAACTTTCCCACAGGCCTTCAAAACCTGTCATGTAAAACCACTTCTCAAAAAACCCAGCCTCAACCCACTCTCTCCATCAAGCTACCACCCAATCTCCAGCACCAACTTCATTGCCAAACTAATTGACTGTATGGCATATAAGCAACTGGGCCTTTTCACAGAAGCCAAAAGTCTCTTCGCTACACCCAACACTACCTCTCCTTCAAAAAAAGCCCTTAATAACCTGCCTATTTACTGCTTTATCCTGAAACCCCTAACGGTGCTGGCTGTGTTCGCAGCAGCCGAGACCACACACACTATCATACACTTGTCATGATCCTGTCCCCCTCAAGCGCCTCTTGCTGACTCACAGCATTCACACATGTAATTTCACAGAATTGATGAATTACTGCACCAGGCATTTACAGAGAACAGGCACATTTCAACAACAGTGCTAGAAGCACACTGGTGTGATAGAACCAATGCCACCACCACTGCATTTCTACAGATTGGGATGCATTGTGGGAATCCATGGGATGTTGGGCCACCATAGCCATATCCTGATCCAACAGGCCAGGTGGGGGTCCCCCGTCCAACATCACAAGAGAGCAATCATGATTCAGCTCAACATCGCTCTTGGCGGAATGGGGGATATGAGAAATGAAAAGGTTTCTCACTCGCTAATCCCCACAGATCTCTCTCTCAGGTGGCCAGGGCACGGCTATTGCCTTTGGATCCAGACTCGGGGGTGGGCCAGTGCGGGAGGATCACCTGGGTGAGGGGTCTTTGGGAGTGGAAGTAGGATGCCTGATGGTGAGACGTGGTATCCCTCTATTCCCTGTAACATCGGAAACTCTTCCCTCGTGAAAAGAACTACTCTGTATTGGAGTTAGAGGCCCTTGCCACCAAATGGGAAATCCCCCATCTAAGATACTACCTTTTGGGGAGGAGGTTCACCCTTGCACAGGCCACTCACCTTTAGTATGGATAAGCCAAGGAAATGACTCTAACCCTCAAGTCATGTGATGGTTCTTAGACCTGCAACCCTACTATTTCACTGTGCCACACCGAAAAGACAAATACCAAGGGAACAGCGATTTCCTTTCCCAGTTTCCCTGTGAAACAGATGTGGCTACATCACATAGGGGAAGGGTATATGAGAAACTAGAAGGTGTCTCAACCACTAATCCCCGCGGATCTCTCTCTCAGGTGACCAGGGCACGGCCATCGCCTTTGGATCCAGACCCTAGCGAGGACAAGTGCAGAGGATCACCAAGTTGAGGGGTCTTCGGGGAGTGGAAGTGGGATGCCGGATGGTAAGACGCGGTATTCCTCTTTTCTCTGTAACATCTTTACCCCATCCTACCAGGTAGGATATATGGAAATCACTCCCCCGTTTTCCTGCACAAACACATTCACACGGACAGCCTGCTCTGGAAGAAAACAGACTCACAACCAAGCTGTGTATCAGACATGTTGGCCCTCATTACAAGTCAGGCGTTAAGGGTTTAACGGCGCCGTCGGCGCCGTTAACCCTTAACGCCTGATGCACACTTTAACGCCTGCTTTTTGCAGGCATTAAAGTCCAAGGCGCTAAGCGACCTTGGTGCTAATTACGGCACCGTAATTTACGGTGCTGTAATTAGCGCCTTCCCCATCCCCATTATGCCCTATGGGGCAAAAATGGGAATGGGGAAGGGCAAATGGTGAATGGGAAAAACACTCAAGCATCACCTAGATCGAGCCTGGAGGAGTACCGCCACTCCTGCTAACAAAATGGCCCTTGCAAGACTGAACAGGCCTTACCCGTAGGAAATCAAGAAAGCTAAAAAAAAAAAAACATCATGGGAACATAATCTCTATTTCCAAAAATCTATGCAGGGAATTCCACAGCTGCTTAACCCCCCTCGTCAAACTCCCAAGTCCTCTGAGATGAACTGTCCCACCACTTCCACAATGTTGTGCTTGAAAAACACCACTCCATAACCTCCAAACTAGCTCTGATCCTGCCATTATCAACTCCCAGACCCTGCACTAACCAAACCCCCACTAGCCCTCCGGACCTACTTTCAATTCATTGCCCCCTGTCTCCCAGGTCGATTTCAGCAACCTATTGCACTCAACCAACCTTCGGGCTCACCTGGAGACCCTTGCCCACCGCTCCTTACAAAAAAGATCCTTACCACCACCTGTGCTGGCAGCGTAGCCCGTTCCATTGTTACTGACTCGCTAGCATCGGGAACTTTCCCACAGGCCTTCAAAACCTGTCATGTAAAACCACTTCTCAAAAAACCCAGCCTCGACCCACTCTCTCCATCAAGCTACCACCCAATCTCCAGCACCAACTTCATTGCCAAACTAATTGACTGTATGGCATATAAGCAACTGGGCCTTTTCACAGAAGCCAATAGTCTCTTTGCTACACCCAACACTACCTCTTCTTCAAAAAAAGCCCTTAATAACCTGCCTATTTACTGCTTTATCCTGAAACCCCTAACGGTACTGGCTGTGTTCGCAGCAGCCGAGACCACACACACTATCATACACTTGTCATGATCCTGTCCCCCTCAAGCGCCTCTTGCTGACTCACAGCATTCACACATGTAATGTCACAGAATTGATGAATTACTGCACCAGGCATTTACAGAGAACAGGCAAATTTCAACAACAGTGCTAGAAGCACACTGGTGTGATAGAACCAATGCCACCACCACTGCATTTTTACAGATTGGGATGCATTGTGGGAATCCATGGGATGTTGGGCCACCATAGCCATATCCTGATCCAACAGGCCAGGTGGGGGTCCCCCGTCCAACATCACAAGAGAGCAAGCATGAATCAGCTCAACTTCGCTCTTGGCGGAATGGGGGATATGAGAAATGAAAAGGTGTCTCACTCGCTAATCCCCACAGATCTCTCTCTCAGGTGGCCAGGGCACGGCTATTGCCTTTGGATCCAGACTCGGGGGTGGGCCAGTGCGGGAGGATCACCTGGGTGAGGGGTCTTTGGGAGTGGAAGTAGGATGCCTGATGGTGAGACGTGGTATCGCTCTATTCCCTGTAACATCGGAAACTCTTCCCTCGTGAAAATAACTACTCTGTATTGGAGTTAGAGGCCCTTGCCACCAAATGGGAAATCCCCCATCAAGATACTACCTTTTGGGGAGGAAGTTCACCCTTGCACAGGCCACTCACCTTTAGTATGGATAAGCCAAGGAAATTAATCTAACCCTCAAGTCATGCGATGGTTCTTAGACCTGCAACCCTACTATTTCACTGTGCCACACCGAAAAGACAAATACCAAGGGAACAGCGATTTCCTTTCCCAGTTTCCCTGTGAAACAGATGTGGCTACATCACATAGGGGAAGGGTATATGAGAAACTAGAAGGTGTCTCAACCACTAATCCCCGCGGATCTCTCTCTCAGGTGACCAGGGCACGGCCATCGCCTTTGGATCCAGACCCTAGCGAGGACAAGTGCAGAGGATCACCAAGTTGAGGGGTTTTCGGGGAGTGGAAGTGGGATGCCGGATGGTAAGACGCGGTATTCCTCTTTTCTCTGTAACATCTTTACCCCATCCTACCAGGTAGGATATATGGAAATCACTCCCCCGTTTTCCTGCACAAACACATTCACACGGACAGCCTGCTCTGGAAGAAAACAGACTCACAACCAAGCTGTGTATCAGACATGTTGGCCCTCATTACAAGTCAGGCGTTAAGGGTTTAACGGCGCCGTCGGCGCCGTTAACCCTTAACGCCTGATGCACACTTTAACGCCTGCTTTTTGCAGGCGTTAAAGTCCAAGGTGCTAAGCGACCTTGGTGCTAATTACGGCACCGTAATTTACGGTGCCGTAATTAGCGCCTTCCCCATCCCCATTATGCCCTATGGGGCAAAAATGGGAATGGGGAAGGGCAAATGGTGAATGGGGAATTACCGCCCCACTCACCTTGGAATGGGGCGGTAATTCCGCCATGCACCATGGCGGAATCCGGCATGGACCATGGTGCTAATAGCACCATGGTCCACCGCCTGACTTGTAATGAGGGCCGTTGTATAAACCAATAAATACAAATACAAATGTTCCACTACCATTGTCAGGTAAGGTCAGGCAATTACTACCTATCACTCACAGCTGACTGCCATTAAACATCCCTACATGGTTAAAAGGCGGAGCATGAGAGCACACTCTGAGAGAGCCAAAGCACATGATATTACAGCAGTTTCGAGTCAGTAGCTGAACAAGGGGAGAAAGACGGCAAACCAAGGAGGGTTATTAAGAAAGGTAGCACAATTGACCTTTTTGGCAAGACGCTCTTACTTTCAAGAATTCTAAAAACAATAAATTTCCCGTATGTGGGAACTCCCGTCCTCTGCACACTATCAATGGCTCAAAACATTATGAGTCCGGGTAATTTGATGGTGTTTTATATATTTGTTTCCCTATGATTCCCCATCTTGTTATTTACATCAATAAACAATTAATTATATAATTACATGCATATCAGATGAACTGACACAATCACATTTCTTGTAAAACATAGATTATTTATTTGTGGTCCAACATGTTTCGAGAATTATCTCTTCTTCAGGGGCATATAAACAAATTTCAAACAATATCTAGAAACAAATATTAAATGGTATACATTAGTACACAAAAATTGTCAAAGATTGGAAAATATTACCGACGCTAGTCACAGTTTTTGTTCAAAAGACAACATATTTTAGAAACCTCATTTTATCAAAAAGACAACAAGTTCACATAATTCCTTTTGTGTAACACTAAATACATAGTAGTTCAAAATTTGAAAGATAATATGTCTACACAATTCCTTTTGTGTAACACTACATTCATAGTAGTTCTGAATTGGAAGGATTAGTATGATAGGATCAATCAGTTCATCTCAATACCCCCTAGGAGAAGGTTTGTGTAGCAATGACCATAAGTCCAGGGTTAAAAAAAGGGAACAGTCTGTCACAGTATTAATCAACTTAATAAAGGTTGTATTGAAAGCTTACCCAAAATTGTGACCATCAACACAAACGTGTTGTCTGATCCATATCAATTGCAGACTCTCAAGTGAAGGTTGAAGAGCCAACCAGAGGAAGGATCTTTATTGTGGTGCTTCTAAACACCTAAATGAAAAATGTAGGATATAATGTAAAATCAAATCCTAACGTAATAGACAATTTGGGGAAAGAAATAGAGGGTAGTCGAAGAACTTACCAAAAAACGGAAACCGCCAATGGTAAAGTGGAGACTAGAGCATGGTCATAAGTCCCTCTGGGTAAACAGGTTGTGCACAGCTTCAGATGCACGGAAGATGTCAAACACTGTCTAGTGTTTTCTAGGTTAGGTAGAAGACCTAAAGAAAAAGAATATCCCTTTTAACAGGGTAAACAGAAAGGATATCATAGAAAAATATCGAGAAGAGAGGATGCTGATAAGTCACTTCCCGGGATAACTTACTTGACTAGGAGTTAAAGAAGGTTAGACCATGAGGAACCGCACCAATCCAACCAAGATCAGATTCTGGATGAAGATGGTGTAAGAAATGGCCGCCAACCAGAGTGCAAATGTCACAATGTAAACTATGTAACGTCATTACGCGCATGCGCGCTGTGATGTCATAATGTGGCTACAGTTTGTATGGTAAATACGAGCTTATTTAAAATGTGGATGATTTAACAAAGTAGATCATTTAAAAACAATCCTTTAAGGCAGAAAGTGCAAGGCCATGAAGCCAGACTGAGAATCCTGTATTGTGTGTCAGAGATACTGAGGGCCCTCCTGCGTAATTGACCAAGGCAGGGAGGAGGAGCTGATGCTGTGGTATCGTCCTTGGCTCCACGAACAAAGAGGTGACAGAGAGATCAACACAGCCAGTGAGTTGGGAAAACTGATGCAAGACCGGTGTGTGTTGAAGTCAAGGTTGAAAGCTGCAACATTGTATAACGAGCACTGTAACGAACATTGTTAAACGCGCGTGATGAAAAACACGAGTAAAGCTAAACTGCTGATGAATGTTTAAACTTGAGAAGGAAGCATATGATACAGTTAACAGAGTGGTCCGGCACTGTGAATTTGCTCAATCCAAAGTCTCTGTAAGGTATCCGGCTAAGAGAAGCTTGATGAGAACTATTGTGTGAAGTGAACCAAAGTGGTCCTGCAACAGTTTAAGCAAAACCCCTCGCACATTCGAAAGTCTTCGATTATGATATCTGGAAAAGGGATCTGGGCCCGAATGAGGGGGATCTGTGGTCTGAGCCCAAATGAGGGAGACCAATTTGGAACATTGTCGAAAAGGGTATGAGCCCGAACGAGAGGGACCTGTGGTCCGAGCCCAAACGAGGGAGACCAGTTGTGAACTTGTGAATGTGAAAACCCTGATAAAGGAAAGGAACTTTTGTGTTTTGTTTGTTACATTAGGCCCTCTCCAATAAGAGACTGTTATTGGGAGAGAGACTTTGGCAGAAGGCCCTGATGCCTATATTTTGAACTGTTACCTCATGGCCAAGAAGCCAGAGTGTGTGTAAAGCTAGCACGTGACGCCTTGCCCCGTGCTGAAATCATGGGGAAGGGAAGCCAACTTCTCAACCATCCTGACAGATTCTTTCTTGAACATTTTCCTTTTGCATACATTGTTAGCCCACACCATTTGCATTTAGAAATAAGGATTGGCAATAGGTTTATTAGTATAGGTCCTTTTATTTTGACAGAGACTCCACTAGAATTGTTCCCTTCCTTAGATTTATGTTTAGATAGGTGTTTAACCAACCTTTTTGAATTTCACTAAACACCATTGAACTGTGATCATTTGTCTCACTGTTTTATACCATGCCTTCCTTAGAGGGGCTAGGTAGATATTGTGTAAATATGAACCACAGGATGGGCAGCCCTTGGTAATGATTCCTCCTCTAATATGATCAGTAATTGTTCGATACCTGTATAGACTCACCACCCAACCCACCGTCAAGAATCTGGAAGCACAACCTGTGCACCTCCTGTGGCAATTAATTGAAGCATACACTGTCACTGCTGCTAACTGCTTTTTATCACAGTCGCTAGAACCGACTGGAGAAGCCAAATACCAGAGCAAACTCCCTAACAATAAAGTGCCACCAATGTCAGAAAGGTACGTATAATACACCACTCAACTGGCCGCAGGCATGGCTATCCACGCACCTCAGTATAAAGAAAGGACTATGACAAAAAACATGTGTTTTTGCTGTTCACATAATCTCTCCTTAAACAAAACTATATCTCAACACCTCTGACAGCAGAATGCAGCACAGACTTACGATAAATTCTGGCACGCTGTGCACATAGCGATCCTCTAGTATTGACACCACCCCTTCTCTCAGCATCCACCCACATGCCTGAATGCATGGGTAGCGTCTCTCATTCTGAGCCTGGACAGCCTGGCTAAGCCTTTTTTTGGGCAAATGCACACACGCATCATAATTGTGCTCCATGACCTCTTACTTTCTAGACTTCGGTCCTCTGAGGGAGTTCCCACTAACAGCGCATTGATGCTATAATCATGGTAAAATTAGGGCTACACAAATAACAAATACAATACAATACAATGACAAATAAACAAGTTTAATCTAAAATGAGTTTTTCTGAAAGACAGAATATTCACGCTCACAAAACTCTCAATGCTGCTGCTTTTTCCGCTATGGTTTTCCTGCAAACTAATATACACAAATTACAATGCGCAATTTTAAACCCATAGTGCTTCATTACAAGTCTGGCAGCATTAGTACTGATAATACCAGCACACTTGATAAATATTACTGCAGGTGGTAAACAAAAGTGCTGCCTGATTTAAAGTTCTGGTTACTCCTCATGCTGAAGTCCCATACAACTTAATTGGGGATTTGCTGTATTACTCGTTGTACAATACCATTAACATATATCTGCCACCATTACTGCCTTATTGTAGAGGTAATACCTGCACTCAGAGATAGGGTGTTTTTTCGGATTGGGTTCGTAAACCCATCATTTTGTGGAGTGGAAATAAAAGGCGGTATTGTAAACATGCCACTTCTGCCTTTCCCACGTAACACGTAATGAGGACCTTTGCGTCATTTAACAACCCATAATGTGGTACACACACATAGGTACAAACAGTACAAAAACAATATTTTTAGTGCTATGTGAAATGGTGTGAAAAACATAATCCTGAAATGTCCCTGACTAGAACCATGAACGTAAGGTGGACCTTTTAAACCTTATTAGACGCAACACCATGAAATATACGAGATGCTTTTCAATCCTTCAGATAATGGCATGGTGTATTCATATCATAGACATTGCATCTGAATCACAGTACAAGACAGCCATACATATTTTACACAGCAAAACAGAAGCAGAGATTGATGTGTTAAATGACTTATATGTGATGCTGAGGCAATTAACACAAGAATGTTCAGTGGAGGATGCAGGCGAGCCTTTTTTTATGGCAGTATTTGTAGAGGCTGAAGCAGGATTACTAATTAGGTGGAGAGCGGGCTGTGGTTTGATTATGCTCTGGCATTCAGTTTGAGTTTAGTTCGTGGTGTGTATTCAATGACTGAGGCTACACTTTTAAATTCTAACACTGGTAATAGCAGAACGGAGGTGGCGTGGAATAGGTTTGTGGCAGTACACAATTGTACCTTACGGTGAAAAATGGCCATTCCAAGAAATGTCTTTTATAATAGAGATAGTTTGTAACGTGTAGACTGTAGTGAAACCACTTTTGAATAATCCTTTCAAGTAAAACTGTTATTTTTATTTAACACAAATAAAGAAGCGTTTGAAATAGAAATGTAGATGCAATGTGGACCTGATGGTGATTCCTCAGAAGGGAATTAGATGTACAACAGCACAGCCATTTGAAAGAGCCCTTGCTCATGTTACCTACTGCCAGAATCTCCCTCATAACAATGCCAGAATCATTTTACTTGCGAAGTCACTGGTACCCAAACATTTAGGAAACTGCAAACATGCTTGAGAATATTATGAATACAGGCATCACAGTAACCCACAATGAAGCCTTAATATAAAGCATTAGCACCCAGGTGGGGGGAGCCAGCCAAACGGATGGCTGGGAACGCAGGCTTGAACCGCTGGTACAAGCCCGCGTTCCGAGCAACCTGATGGCCGGCTCCCCCCACAGCAATCTTCAACCCACCCTCCATTGCATTTTTTTTTTGTGTCCGCCATGTGCCCCTACTTACCTTATTTTGGCAGCGACAGTTGCCGCTGCCGCATCTACTCCTTCCCTTTGCCTCCTGTAGGCCGGCATGGAAAGGGAAGGAGGGGCTCTATATGGAGCCCCTCCTTCCCTTTCCATGGTGGCCATCTTGGAAAAGGATTTTGCTTCTTACAACAGGACGCTGCGCTCGTCCCATTGTAGGAAGGAAAATCCTTTTTTTTTAGCAGACTGGGTTACCGCTTTGGTAACTCAGTCAGTGTGATAATGGCCTTCATCCCCCGTTCCAGGTGCTAGAATGGGGAATAACGTCCCGGAGCTCTCGTTATCCGCCCTCGCTTTTCTCGGGCCGATAACTTGGGCTCCCGGGCTGCTATCCCCATTCCAGTCCCTGGAACAGGGGATGAGCGCCACATTACTGGATGCTTCCATATCAGGTAGTAAGTGAACAGGAGATTCTGCATAGCATAATATGCTTAAGGACACGCTTTTGGTAGTTCTTCTCCCTTGGTGTTTAAAATCCCGTTGAACAAAGTTAAATGCCATACTTAGGCGATGTATGCTCTATAGAAATCTTTCCAAATCAATTTTCTGATCTTAGAGTTCAGTATGCGGCTCTCCCGAAAGTAGGAAACATGAACGATTACCAAAAACTGCATGTTCAAATAACTTTGCACATGCATGTATGTCCGCATGAAACGTTTGTAGGTGTAAGGGCTGCCAGATGTGTGCAAAGGGGTAGCACATTTCTTATTTACAAATGGATCGAACTTGAATAAAGGTGCTGATTCAGTGCCAGATAAGGGGTGCACATACCAACTGAGGGAAGAAGCGGGCACGCTGGGACGCCACTTGAGGGGAACAGGGGGATTCTGGGAATTGAGTCAACCATCTTATCAAGCCTGGAAGGGCACCAGGGGTAGGGGATACCCTGTTCACGACATCGACATAAGGAATATGTATGCGCAAGTGTAACCACAGGTAAGCACACACTTTGGGGATACTGTAGGTTAGGTTTCATCTTGAAAGTGCACTCCAAACACATGACCCATACACATTGGTTAAGGGAGGGGGGAAGCTGTACTCAAGCTGCTCGTCTCCATCAGACCAAAAGTCTCTGAAACAGCAATGGGCAGTGTAATCAAGGGCCCGGCTGCAGCTGCTCCATTGCATGTGAGTGCCACCTCTTGCCCCCTCCATCCATCTTGCTTTCCTGTCTTTGTTTTTGCTTTTCTCCTTATTTTTCTTTTCTCTTATACCCAACTTGCCTTATTTCCTGGTTTACCTCCCCTGGCTTTGCTCCCTCCCTCTTCCTGCCTCATCTCGCCTGTAATTGGCTCTTGGTAGCCTTAGCTTCCCCTGCATGATTGCTCGGAGCAGCATTTGGATCTGCAGAGGACCTGTATAAACAGGCCCTGCTGCACCTGCTCTGTTGCAGGTGAGTGACCCCTATGCCCCCTCCATCCATCTTGCTTCCCTGCCTTTGGTTTTGCTTTTCTCCTTCTTTTCTCTTCTCTTTGACCGGACGTGCTTTATTTCCTGTTTTGCCTCCCTGGCTTTGCTCCCTCCCTCTTCCCGCCTCCTCTCGCCTGCAATTGGCTCTTGTTACCCACAGCTTCCCCTGCCTCATTGCTCAGAGCAGCATTTGGATCTGCAGATGACCAGTGTACACAGGCTGTGCTTTATTTTATTAATTTATTTGATAGTTATATAGCGCACAAAGCCCAGAGCCATCTAGGCACTTTAACTTAAGAATATTATGGTTTTTAAGAGCTTGAAGAAAACAAGTTACAATAGTTACAGCCAGCTATACGTTGGACCTGGATATTGCAAAAAATACGTACTTGGAAAAGCTCACCTCTTGTTGCGGGGAACTACATCAGGAGTAAATACGGGGACTTAATAGGTGCATATCACACAGATGCAAAAGTATACCAATGGGCAAATACATGGTGCCTACCCATGTTACAGGGCGGCAGCAACACACAGATGTGAAAGACCAGCAATGGGCAAATACATGGTGCCTACCCCATGTTGTCGGGCGGCAGCAGCACACAGATGCAAAAGTCCAGTAATTGGCAAATACGTGGTGCCTACCCCATGTTGCAGGACAGCAGCAGCACACAAATGGTAATGTCAAATTAATGGGCAAATACATGCTGCAGCCGCTCTGTTGCAGGTGAGTGCCCACTCCATCCGTCTTGCTTTCCTGCCTTTTTTTGCTTTTCTACTTCATTTTCTCTTCTCATTGACCCGACTTGCTTTATTTCCTGGTCTCCCTCCCCTGGCTTTACTCTCTCCCTCTTACTGTAATAACGTAGAACAACAGGTAAGTGGAGCGTTATGTTTATTCTTCAAACCCGTACACCGTAAACCACCATCACCTCCCAGCTCCTTCCTTTCAAAACCCCAACCGCCGCCCCGAGCGTGGAACTAATAAACATTCCACGCGCCTGGAACCTTTGACAACAGCTCGCGGAGGCGCGAGCAACTACTACACATCTCCCCCTGTAAACCTCAAAAACAATTGAAAATACATCAAATATGAACACCAAATAAGGAAATAGGGAAATAAGGAAAAAACAAAGTAATAGAAGATTGCTAATTATCTACAGTTCAAGAATTAATCATCTGCAAATTCTAAAACAAAATCCTTGTACTTTACTGGAATCTTCTTCATTCGGGTCGGGCGATTATTCACCTTGTTGGAGGCTTCCGCTAAAACAGAGTCCTCGCATAGTCCCTTTCCGTGTGGAACCAAGACGGAATTACCTGACACAAGCACTGAAGACTCCTCTGCAACCCTTGTTTCCACCCCAGTCGGGCCAAGAGCACAATTGTCAGAATCACACTCAGAAGATTCATCCACCCCTTTCGCACAAGATGCTCCATCTAATGGCGCAACACAATCACTTCCCGAGACAGGCATCTCCATACTTCCATGCCCCACCCGAGTAGCCTGTCCAGGAACTGCCACAGCACAACTGGAACCCTTATCGCTCCGTAGGGGAACCACACTTTCAGACGCACAATCGGGACCATCCCCAACTGTAGCACCACCTCCTTCACAACACTGGTCCTTAGTATTCGCCAGCTTTCCTTTAACAAGGACCACCCGCCTCAAACTCCATCTGGTACCATCTTGCAGTTTAACATATCCATGACCTACTTTGGTCACAACACACAGTTTCATAAATTTGGACAAACCCTTGGCTACAAATCTTGGATTTTTCACCACCACAAGATCACCAACTTGCACACGCAGGGGTTTCCTTTTGGCAAGCGGAGATTCCCAAAAACGGGATTGTTTAATGCGCACCTTGTCAAGAACTTCCTGCATGTCGATGCAACTTTGCACACCACCCCCAAGAGCGGCCACCCGGAGTTTAGAGCCTGGTTTCCTACCTCTCATTAATTCAAACGGAGACACACCAGTAAATGATGAAGGGGTAACCCTATAAGCCTTTAGGGCCTCAGTCACTACACTGCACCACGGCAAACCATTTGCGAGGGCCAACTGAACCGCCCCTTTCACGAACCGGTTCATCCGCTCAACTAATCCATTGGCTCTGGATTGTACAAAGCCACCCTATGGTGACGAATTCCTAGTTGGGAGAAGAATTCTTGCATGGCGACTGACACAAATTGGGGACCATTAGCGGTGATTACTCCAGCAGGAACCCCCTCCCTGTCAAACACCGCCGACAAGAAGTCAATTACCTTCTCAGTGGTGATCGAGGACAAAGCCGTGGCCTCCACCCACCTAGATGTGTAGTCAACCAACACTACAAAATATCTGAAACCTCCAAACAAAGTGTCCATGGGACCCATAATGTCTATGGCCACCTTTGACCACACGTCTTGCGGCACTTCCACAGGCTGTACGGGTTGGGGCGACGTTGTCCGACTCTTATCACTGACTGAACAAGCCACACAATCCTTAACTACTTTCTCAACCTCCTCATCCATCTTGGGCCACCAATACCCCTCTCTAAGCCTTCTTTTCGTCATAGATCTACCGATGTGCCCTTCATGAGCCAACTCCACCAACTTGGCCTTAAGAGATTCAGGTGGTACCCCTGGCAATGCCCCACGGACCCACAGACAGCTCAGACCATACTTGTCCGAACGATTTATCCAATTCATCCATGCCAGCACCGGTAGCGAGAGCAGCCTTGATGTTGTTCAACACGGGATCCATTGCACACTCTCTACCCCATTCCTGCTCATTGACGGCCGGAAACACCTTGGCCACCAACACATATTCTTCACTCGTCACAGCCTGTGTTGAGTCTTCCACAGTTACATCATGGCGGGGAAAACGAGAGAGACCATCTGCAACCATATTTTTAGTGCCAGGTAAATAATTCACCTTAAAATTATACTCACTCATGTCTGCCATCCAGCGCATCACCCTAGAGGATGCCTGGAACAAACCCTTAGATGTCAATACATGCACTAGGGGTTTATGATCGGTGCGTATAGTGTATTCTACTCCCCACAAGAATGTTCTAAAATGTTTGCCATTTGCCATAGCAGCCATAGCAGCCAAGGCCTCCCTCTCTATGACAGCATATCTACGTTCTGCTTCACTAAGAACCCTAGACGCAAAAGCAATGGGGCGGTACGATCCATCAAAACACTGTTCAAGAACAGCCCCTACCCCATACTCACTAGCATCCACTGTCAAAACCTAAATGGAGAAAAGGAAGCTAACGATGGAGCCTGGTCCACCTGAGCCTTCAAGCCTTCAAATTCAAGTTGGCACGACTCTGACCACTCAAAACGTACACCCTTTTTGAGCAACGCTCTCATGGCCACTGTCTTGTCGGAGTACGTGGGAATAAACCTGCTATAATATTCAGCCAATCCCAAAAACGACCGTAATTGGTCCTTACTGGTGGGTGGAGATACTTCACATAACGCCTTCACCAATTCAGCCTTGGGATGTATCCCTTTGGCATCCAGTGTGTGTCCTAAATAAGTCACACTCTCCACCCCTATCTTACACTTACTCAATTTGACCGTCAAACCACTCTTCTCCAAAATGCCCAAAACTCGTAGAATCCTCTCATTGTGTTCCTCACGCAACCTGCCCCACACCAAATTATCGTCCTGGAAATACTCCACACCATCCACTCCACAAAACAACTTTTGCATCACCCGCTGGAAAACAGCGGAGGCAGATGCCAAACCAAATGGCATACGCCGGAAACGAAAAGCTCCAAATGGCGTAATGAACGAAGTTAGAGGGCGTGATTCGACGTGTAGATCCACCTGGTGATAGGCAGAGGACAAATCTAAGGTGGAGAAACAAGATGCCCCTCCTACAAGTGAAAGCATTTCGTGTATATTCGGTAAGGGATGCCTGTCTATCCAGATGCTTGAATTTAAATCTCTTAGATCAACACACATCCTCATACCACCATCGGATTTACGTGCCAATACAACCGGGGCTAACCACTCTGAAGATTCTACCTCCTCATTTACACCAGCTTCCATCAGCTTTTTAAGCTCTGTCTGGAGACTTTCACGTGCCATGATGGGTACACGCCTAACTCTGTGCACAACGGGAACGGCACTCCTCTTGAGCACGATCTTGTGTGAGAAACCCCGCAACTTGCCCAGGACAGAGGAGAAAACTGACGGAAACCTCTCTTGGAGAGTATCAGCTGTCAACGCACTCCCTTGACTCAAACCACTTTCTCTTCCCTTGCTCACACACAAAATAGGTACAGCTTTGCCAGGGCGAACCTCCATCTCCAGGGCAGCCTGCTCATCCCACCCAATTACTGGATCACCCTTACAAGCTACATACAGTTTTCCTCTGGTTTTCCGCCCATGAAATTCAATATCAACCCACTCGTATCCCAATACTTTAATCGGAACACGCCCATAAGCACAAGGATTAATATCAGACGGATTCAAACTAGACACCTCCTTATGGAACTTAGATTTGTACATCTCAGGAGAAATCATAGTGTAAGGAGAACCCGTGTCAACCAACACACTGAGGGAAACTCCATTCACATTAAGGGTAGCCCACGCACTTTTTTTTGACGGTCCCACACTCAACAGCGCACCTTCTTTTGGAAGCACATCCGCCATAACAGAGGGACTAACATATCCTACAACCGTTACATTACTATCGTCCTCTTCAGGGTCCACCATCCGCACAACTTCCTTCTGTGGAATAGCCTTACACATCCTGGCAAAATGTCCTCTTCCCTTGCATTTTCTGCACACAACAGCAGAAGCAGGACACTCCCTAGCTCCAGCAATATGACCCCTCCAACCACATTTCTTTCAGAAATCTCTGCTATTCGGCGTCACTCTTTGATCCTTGTCCCTGGCCCGATTTTCTTCGTTCTTGCGTGGCTGAACCATGTGTACAATGTCCGCCTTTTCCGTCACTTCCTTGACACTCTTCCTTGACTCCTCCAGGGCACGAGCGATTGCTATCACTTTCTCTAACGGAGGATCCTTCTCTGTCCATAATCTCTCCCTAACTTTTGAGTCACTAGTCCTCATCATGATCTGGTCACGAATGTATTCATCCGCCATGCCCGTGAACTTACACGTAGAAATGAGGGTGCGCAGTGCCGTCACATACGAATCAATGTTCTCGCCAGGACCTTGTGCCCTTGAGAAAAAATTATACCTCTCAAGCACAATGTTAGCTCTCTTGCCAAAGCGTGTCTCTAGCTTTTTAAGAGCAGTCTCAAATGCCAAAATCACTGCCTGCCCCCCTTCTCCATCTCCTTCGCCTGAAGACAAAGCCAAAACATCCTGGCCCGGAAGATGCCTGAACACCCTCAAACCCTCCGTACCAAGGCAATTGAGCAGAGTCGCTTCCTTGTCATCATCAGGCATTCTGGAACCACCTGACGCTCTCAGGTATACCTTGAAAGTGTCCACCCAAAGCTCCCATGCAATGGGGGGCTCCCCCGGATTGGGAAGAAATGCTGGGGGAGGGCGAGCATTGCTGTGCTGCATGGTCAATGGAACCGACATAGCCACTGACTGAAGTCAATGCAATGGAACAGGTGAAATGTCTGCGCACTTCCTTGAATAATAAGGTGCTATCACCTACACCTTGTCCTAAACAGCAGACTAGTATGATGAAATACTCCACACAAAACCCTTTACTGGCAGAGAATACGTGGAATGGTTTGCACCATATGGTTACACCGGCAGGCTCTAATCACTTCCCTCCTCTTTGCACAATTGTGGCCAACAGAAACGTGCAGTTCTTTTAACGTCCGCACTCAAGGAGTTAACCCTCCTCTCCTTGCAGTTAATGTAGTGCAGACACACCCACCAATGAATAGGAAGCCTTCGGCTCGCTTCCTCATGTAGTGGGCGGAGCCGAACTGCGTGACACCCGTAGTCTATTAGCGCCTTCCCGGCTATGAAGAGCGCAGGGCTGTGCTCCCTCCCAGGGTCCACCTCTCACCTGCTCTGCTCTTCAGTCCCCTTTTTTTTACTGCAAGGAGTCAGCCGCACCCTCCCTCAAGCCGCACTCGACCTCCTCCGGGAGCGCGGCTCGGCAGGATCTTCTGCGTATGAACAGCGGCCGCTAAGCCGAGGCACGGCTGCACTCCCCGCCGTGTGCCGCGCTCGACCTCCACCGGGAGCGCGGCTCGGCCGGTCACTGAAAGCGAAGGTAGCGCTGGCCCAGCAGACACCAATCACGCCGGGGGCCGCGCTCGACCACGTCCGGGAGCGCAGCCCGGACAACCAGCTGAGGCACCTGATGATGTTTACGGCTTGGCAAGGCGCGTGGGTCAGGTTTGAAGATCCTCGTCACCAGTGTAATAACGTAGAACAACAGGTAAGTGGAGCGTTATGTTTATTCTTCAAACCCGTACACCATAAACCACCATCACCTCCCAGCTCCTTCCTTTCAAAACCCCAACCGCCGCCCCGAGCGTGGAACTAATAAACATTCCACGCGCCTGGAACCTTTCACAACAGCTTGCGGAGGCGCGAGCAACTATTACACCTCCCCTCGCCTGTAATTGGCTATTGGAGGCCTGCAGGACCCTGGGCAGCATTGCCCGGGCAGCTATCTGCTAAGGGCCAAAGGCAAAGGGCAGTTCTGCAATGAGCAGCTCCAGCACGTGTTTGCCCTTGTTCGCCTGGGACACCTGACACAGACAGCCTACAGCGACTAATAAGGTAAGTGTGGTGTCGGCTGGGAGTACAGCCATTACTGTACTTCAGTTAAACCCCACCACTCTTACTACCTAATAAAATATTCCTACATGCATTTATCCTAATTGTGTAAGATTGCTAAACTTTGTATTCAGCCCAACTGTGCTAATTGGCCATATTTTGAATTTAGCCTAATGGGGTAAGGTAGCCATATTTTGCATCTTGCCTAATTGTAAGGTAGCCACACTTTTATTTTAGCCCGTCTGTGTTAGTCAGCCATATTTTGCATTTAGCCTAATTGTGTAAGGTAGCTAAATTTTCATTTAGCGTAACTATGCAAGGTAGACATATTTTTAATTTAGCCTGTGGTATCCATACCTTGATTTCAGGCCAACTGTGTTAGTCGGACATATTTTGCATTTAGCCTAATGGGGTAAGGTAGCCATGTTTTGCATTTAGCCTAATTGTGTAAGTTAGCCATGCCTTGCTTTCAGCCCAACTGTGTTAGTTGGACATATTTTTCTATTAGCCCAATTGTGTTAGTCAGTCATATTTTGAATTTTGCCTAATTGTGTACGATAGCCATATTTTGCATTCACCATAACTAAGTAATGTATCCATACCTTGCTTTAGCCCAACTGTGTTAGTCAGACATAATTTGCATTTAGCCTAATTGTGTAACATAGCCATACCTTGATTTTAGCCCATCTGTGTAAGCCATCCTTATTTAGCATTTAGCGGAATTTGGTAAGGTAACCATATTCTTGCACAGCTAACCCATTTTCTCCCCTCACTCTCTGCACCTTTGTAACTTAGCGTAAGGCACTGACTCAATCCATTCACTCTGCACTCACATATAACACAAACACTACTGCAGAACACCTCTGCCATTAAAATGAAGCTACCTTTTACGACAGAAATTCGAATTGTGGGTTCTCACATAATTCTCTAACGCCTTAAACGCAACCCATCCCTGTTTAGTTCATAGTTTACCTCTACTGCGCCCATCCACTCATCACTCAGAAATGGGTGATTAGCAGGGGTTTGGCCCCACTCACATAGCTTTAATGAATGAAATTCACACACGCATATTAGCACCTGCCCACTTATCCCAACTATGGACTCTGATCCCTCCAAACGCATTCAACCAATAGCACGTTGTACCCATAATTAGGGTCAAAGGTGCTATTCAAATGGCAAAATGAATGAATGAATATGCTCCCCGGCCCATCCCCTTTGTGTGTTCTGACAGATGCTGTGGAATTCACAATGTTGAGTGGGCTTTTTGTGACCCGTACCCACATTACTGTACTGGGAATAGAGACACACATGCTTATACATTTCTAGTCTCACTTTTACTGTTCAACTGGAAAGAAATGATGGGAAGATATGCATTGCAGTGGATGGGAACCCATTGAAGGATGTAACCTCCAATGTGGAAGCCACATCCCCTTGTTTAGGAGGTAACCACTACCCTTCCAAATACATAAACATTTTGGATAATTAAGGAGAATACCAGGAATAACAACTTCTCAGATTTCCTTGCGATCACATGATTCACTGATTGTTTAAAAAAAAAAAAAAATTCACATTTTTGTCCACAAAGAGAGTACAGTATTTTCCTTTAAAATCCCCCTAAAATGAAAGCACTTCAACAACAAAATTAAAATACATATAATGAACAACTAGTGTCCAAGCAGTTATGACATTTAATCTTCTCCTCACATTTATCACAAATAGCATCATTTTACAGCCTCAAGAAGAGAAAACAATATTCCTCATAACTCAGTTTCAAATAATATACACACACACATTCTCGTTGAGCACAATACTATCAATTGTTAATTATCAAGTCAAACAAAAAAGCCTTTTCTTGCTCACATTATTTCATTACAAAGAGAGGTGAATGTGTGACATTTGAAGAACTTATAGAACTCAGTATTTATTCAATTTTGCAAATTCCTTTGATTGCATAGGACAGAAACCTGGCAACTGAGGAGTAAACAAAACTAAGAATCTGTTATAGTGTTGCTTGATGGATGAAATGTGATGATGTTGCATGGAGTGTATGATGAGTATGGGTTCTGAGAATGTTGCATTCTTTACTTTTGTTGGGGTTCTATGGTGCAGCAGTTGGAGAGCAGCAGCCTGGATGGTGGCTGTTCTTGGCTGTGCTGGGAGTCTTTTATGTATCAAGCTTATCAATAAAACTTCTTTGAAGTTACAGTGTGTCCTGCCTCTTTAACCTAACAGAATCATTCCTACAACTTCTTTTATCCTCCTGAAGAGTACACAATACCATGACTGGCATAACATACAACCTTGTATATTTGCCAACCATACTAAGGAAGTTTTCTCAGGAATTCTATTATCCCAATGGATATGGCATTTGTTTTTTTTAGCATAAATCGATTGACCAAATCTTTTTTCCAACACATCTTACCTTTGATTTTCTGATATCTAGACATGTGAACTGGACGGGTCAGAAACCGCCATCTTGTGATAATCTTATCCGTTGATCAATATTCTTTCTACAAGTTATATTCTAATAAAACAAATGTGCTGTCATTGTGTCAAGTGGAAGATAAAAGTACACCTGAGGAAGAGGATCGAATCATGTTAGTCAGTTGATTGAGGGATTTAACCAGCTGATGAGGGGTGCAGTAGGATCCTCAATTGAATCTGGACATAGAAAGTTGGTGCTCTACCTCACGTCCATTGATGTTACAGCTTACAACGGGTTCCTGAATGACTGACAATATGACTGAAGGGAAAACTACATCACACTCTCTTCCTCAAAGTACATTTTTGTCCTGGTTATGCAAGTGCGGGTGCTTTGACCCTGTTCAATGACAATAAGTAACCTTATGTTAAAATGATATACAGCATCTAAGATGGGTGTGTCCGCGGTGTAACAGTGATACATTGCTGACAAAATAGTGGCAAAATATGCCATTGAGATGGCCAAAACAGTTCATAATAAAGGGTGAAATGTACATCTCAAGTAGTGAAGGCTAATATAGTACAAACAAATGTTCATGATCTCAAGGGTCCATGCGAGTAACCGCACCATGACTAGCCAATGTTATTCTCACCAGACAGGCACTACAGTAGTCTGGTCTCTCTGCTTTGTTGGACATGTAGTGATAAATAAATCAATGATAGGCACTTAAAAATGTTGCTGGAATTTCAACGGCCTCCAAGCAGTACAGATGTTTTTTTTATCAAGCCATGACATACTGTGCTGGGCTTCTAATCTGAAGGCAAATGTTCCCTTTGTTTAATTGAAAAATTATACATTGTACAAGTGTTCAGATTATTATTTAAGCAATAATCCCTTATGGTGGGGGCATTACCAGGCAAGATCTTGCTGAATGAACATTTTTGTATTTGAACTTCAGAGATTTTGTAGTGATTTTCCATGCTAAGCAGTATCCACAAGAATTATATCCCAAACTCTGCATGAGTCCCCATGTCTCTGTAAGTGAGGGGATGAAAGGCTCCATTCATGTTTCCACTAAATTCTGATTACTGTTTTACCCTTTTTACAAGCAAAGATATTCATTTTATTGATCTGTCCGCTGCATTTAATAATATGCTGACTCACATTTAGCCTCTACGAGTATCTCTCTATGAGGGTTCTGTTCCCTTTTCTATGTATCCCTTAGCTCTCGGCATGTTTAACCTTGCTCCATGAATGTATTGTGGAATACGTGGGCTTCTTGTTTAAAATCCTCATTACGTGTACAATTTCTTTGATCCCAGTGCATCAACGTATTCTGAAGATTAGTAAACAACTTTGAATGTAATTTGCCAAACTCATGCCAAATTTGTAGCGCCAAAAACTGCAACATGTTGTTGACTGCAATTCAGAGTGAACATTATATTAGGTGAACAACTAATCAACCATCATTTTAAAGAGTCCAACTCATATACAATGTCGGTCCATATAAAAATAATAATTAATATATCGTATTTACAGCTTCAGCCTTGGCTACTGTTCTTGTTGTACCAATACGTTTCTTTGGGGTTCACTAGCTATGGCCTTCAGCTGTGGCCACTGTACATGTTGCACCAAAGTGTACCTTTGGGTCCGTTAGCCATGGCCTACCTCCAGTGACCACAGCCTTTGGCTTTGATCACCACTGTACATTTTGCACCAATGCGTTTCTTTGGGGCCCACTAGCCATGGGCTTTGGCCATGGCCAATGGCACAAAGACGCATTGCCCCCTGCCTAGTAGATGTGGTCCCTGTAGGTGTCAAATTTTCTTTTTTTCACTCTCTCCCGATTCCCATGTGAATCCCCCCAAAATGCCCCTGATAATGGCAATGAAATGCCCATTCCTGCAGTATTCCCCCAGTATCATTATTTTATTATTATTATTGCTATCACACCCCAGATAATCTAAAAACGTTCCAAAATCAAAAACTTTTCTCAGACTTCACATGCACTCAGCCAGTGCCCCCATCCTCTTTCTAGGGTCTCCCCATTCCTCTCAGATGACTTTTCCCTCCCTGGCCCTCTCCCATTACCCCCTTTCACTCCTTTGTTTGTCTGACGCATTTTTTTTTCTGCGCCCGTCTTCCGTTGTAGGGAATCTCGTGAGACGCCCCTGCCATTCCCCATATAATCCAAAAACATTCAAACTCGAATTGGCGCCCCACAGCACACCCCCACCTCTACAATTTTACATACTCTTTCACCCTCCCCACCTCTAGCCTGATGCAATTTCATCAATTTTCTCCTCCAAATAGCTTTTTGAGCACTTTTCTTTTTCGCGTTATCCTTTATCATTTCTGCAAAAACACCATGGGCGATACAGCTATATTTTTGGGAGCAAGGGGCAACCCCTTCCCTGTCGAATATTTTATAAACTCCTTGATGGACTAACCCCAAACCTGTCCTGGAAATTATTTCAATGCTTCATGCCCAAGTTGTTTCTTATTTGGTCCAAATTGGCACAGCAGTTTTTGCGCTTCGACTTTACCAAATTCTGACTTTTTCTCTGAGGGAAAATGAATGCTAGTAGGCCGAAAACAGCTTTTTTTTCTTTCTTAATGTTCAAAATGTCCAGTCTTTGGGGGCTGGAGGTGCCTGACAAACCTTCTGTTTGGAAAATATCAGCCATATCTGGCCTGCAAGTCCAAAGTTATTAGCAATAGAATTTTTGGATTTCCTATGACTCAAGGCTATCACCTTCAATATAGGGTGGCGATATTTCGCTGTGCTAGGGGAAAACAAGGATCTTATGCACATGCCTTTAATCTGATACAATTGGTTGTGATATATGAAAAAAATAATGTCCATTGCCAGTTCTGCCAAATCCACCAGAAATACAGGATTTGTCTTCTGAAAATTCTACACCTGTTTTTTAAAGAGTACGATCAACCACACTGATGGCTCCCTCCTGAGGGATCTTAGTGTAGAACATCTCTACATATAAGGTCACCAACACTACATTGTCACTCTCAATATGCATATCCTAAATCATAGCAATAGGATTGTTCATAGTATGCTTATTGTATGTTGGATTTATTTGCAAAATGGCTTTAACACAATTTTAACAAAGATGAGAGGCAGTCCTAAATCAAGCTAATTGCAGACTCAATTGGACAAAGCAGGACTTGTCACATCCGTTGAGACGAGGAATCCACTCACCTTCTTCATGTTCCAGTAGTTTTCTAGTGCTCTCATGATTAAGTTGTTAATTATGTGTTGTAGATCATGATTTGGGTCATGATTGATGGGCAGGTAAAAGGTGCAATTGGTCAACTGTTTTTACATTTCTCCATCATAAACCTTATCATTTTGAAGCACTAGTCTGGCACCCTGTTAAAAGGTTTAATTACTGTCATTATCCTTTCTGGTGGTGAATCATACTCATTTTCATCAGATGTGATATTATGACTGATAAATCAGGGCTCTGTGTCCAGTTGATCAATATGGTCCCGTACAAATCACATTTCACATCATGTTACTGAGTGGATTGATGAGGGAGGGAGTTCTGAGACCAGTAGTCTCATTCTCCTCAAACCTTTTATGGATGGTTTTTAAAGTAGTGCTCTGGTCAAATATTTTGTAGAAATTGTCTAATCTCTATTTTGAAACAAGCAAAGTCAGTCCTATTCACAGACATAACATAAGTTCCTTTCTATTTTTTTTTATTGTATACGGTTTATTCAAACCTTTACAACATATAATAGAACACCAGAAAGAAAAAAAAAAACATTCCAATAAATAGAAGAAAAAAAACACAAAAGAGTTCAAACACAATCTATTTAGACACTCAACATAATGTTATATTCACCCAAACCCATACACAATATCACAAATCAAGTTTCAAGAGCAATAGACTTAAAAAAACTGGCTACTGCCAGACCATCGGATGCGTGTTCAGAATATAGGCATTTACACCAGAATGAGTCGTGGTCTAACCAGTTTACTCACAAGAACAATTTGCCCGGAAAAGATATTCGCTGCACATTCAGTGATGGACATTCTAAAATTAAATGTCTAGTGGTTTCTTTAGTTTCCGGGATCTTGCAAAATCTGGAGCAAACCCCCTCAGCATTCCCTGTGCCCCGCCTATTCAAAATCTCAAGGGTTGAGAGCAAGTTCCAGCGATATCTCATGAGTACAGCTCTATGATAGATCCTGGGAAACTATCAAATATGAAGCTGTTTCTCCTCTTTTTTTGTTTTCGTGCCTAAGATGACTCATAGAAGAGTAACTGTCAAACTTGTGAACATTCTGAACCCAATCTAAATCATACAAAAGAGTCTTAACCCTTAGTGGGTTCTCAGTAAAGGGTTTCCTGCCTACATTCAAGCTCTCTAAATGAGCTTTGCAGTACTCCTGCAAACCTAGCAGCAGATCTGCTTGCCCTCCCCATATGTCCAGCCCATAGAGGTGCTTCCTTCTTCATACAGGGAGTCAGGAAGAGGAAAAGTAATTTCCAGTACAACTGCAAAGTCTGCCACTGAACCCGAGTTTTTGAGGGAGGTAAGCCCCAGCTGACATCTGATGGCAGGTATTGGAACACAATTGGGGACTCCCAGTATCCTCCTCCAAGTTTTAGCTTCCAACTTATCCAACCAATTGGGGACCACGTTAAAGTGTAGTTCCAGTACATATATAATTTTCGGGACAAATTTCCCTCCATAGAATATTAGCGCTGGCCTAATAGAGTAGTGGGCACAGTTTTTGTTCCTTTCATCAAGATTTACTTTTCTGCTGCTGCAAAATATCTTGATGGCATATTTTGATAACAGTGGTTGCATTTAGCCCGCGTGGTTGCCCTTTATGTTCGCTCCTTGTCTCGTTTGAATTGGGCTGTGGAGCGAGGTAATGAAACCTCCATCTTTTGCCCCTGTTCCGTCTGCACTGAAAGAATGCTGGGGTCCGTCTTCTCTGTAGGCTGTCACCGGTCTTTCACTGGATCTTCTTCACTGGAGCTTGGGACAGTACTTCTGGGTTGTACCATTTCCCCTTGCATCGTTGGTATTCAAGTTCACCAAGCATTAAACATCTGTAAAATAACCAGTCAATCTTTGATCCACTGTGTCAACACCATAAAAGATCTCGACTCACTAGAACGACTGTTGCTACAGTCTTACATCTTCTTTTGAGTTGGACTAGGCTTGTCAACAGACCGTAGTGCAAACTACACGCAGCTTTTGTCATTGCAATTGAATGATGACGATTCCCATATAATGAACTTCAAATCAGCTTATTTCCACACTATTTGCTCATTCTTCAAACCTGGTTTGATTTTAGCATTCAACACATTGGCAAACCAGTGCCACTATGTAGAAGCAAAAATACACACACCAGCTCAACGTAGACTGTGATTTGTGCACAGTGCCGTTTGTGTTTTGATACACATTCGGCCTGATTTACAGAAATGTTTTCAAAGGGACTCTCCCATGTTAAAAATGTTTTGTGAATCAAGCCATTGTTTATTAGATCCAATGTGAGAACTGCAACGTGCAGACAGGAGCTCATCTCCTCCATTATGAAAACATAGAAGTCTTAAAAGAGAATTATTTACAGAACACCGCAGAAGAAACCTTTGCATTCATATGTGTTTTGATGTTTTCGTTATGTTGAAGACAAAGGCCCCATTACCATTCTCCAGCACTTGCGCAAACTGCAGAAGGAAAGGCCTGTATGATCTGTGTATTCAATTCATTGATCCCATTGGCTGAGCTCCCTCGAGTGATTTTAAGTGTAATCAATACCCCTCTTTACTTCTTCAAGCACAGTCCGGTTAACCATTTCCTGGGTTTCTTGGGTGCAAGCAAGCTGTGGCGAAAATACCAGTAAATAACCAGTGGACTGACTGTTATTTCCTTTGCAAACCTCCACAAACAGGCATTGCAAGGAAACACAACCCGGTTCACTCTCTGACGCAGAATGTTTAATAATACATTGGCATTTTATTGCATAGCGCGTTACTGACCCGCGCCTATGCGCAGCGACAATAAAAGGCATATGTGTCTCGGAGCGCTGAAGAATCCAGATATTGTCTTTGAACCAGAATTGGAAATGTCTCCATACAAAGAAGCTGGAGGGATAACTCTCTTCTGTGATGTACCTCCAGCTCTGAGATATAGGAATTCTGAAGGTCGCGGATTTCAATTCTAGCAATGTAAATGCAGACTTTTATCTTGCCATCAATAACAACCAACCCGAGAACAAAATGCAAATTGGAAGGGGCATGCTATTGAAAATGTGGGAACTCTAATGATGCCATGGTGTGATTTGGGAAGACTGCGTTCCTTTATAACAATATTGAATTATAACTATGAAAATAGCATGTTATGCAGACTGACTGTATCTGTAATCCAATGTATATAATTCGTTTTAAAATTACAATTCAGTAGTTCAAATTATTAGTGTTTTCATTAATGATTTGTCCCAAGCAAGCTTTTTCAGAGGTCAAAATTCTTCTCCACGTATTAAGTCTCTATTTTGTTCAGTACAGAGAGGCTGTTCAGCGTCCGCTGTGCAAGAGTGAGTGTTTTTGTTAAGTTTCAAAAGGTTAAGGGTCATGGAACTCTATACATATAGCTGTACTGATGCAGTAAAGATTTGGTCTACTTTTGCGCCCTTAATCGTGCTTTTTAAGGCCAGTAACAATGTGTTGCACAAGGATTATGTCTGCACCCCAGCCAAATATGGTATTTCAGGGTGCAAAAATGTCGATTGCCTTGGAACACAAGTTAAAATACTTCGTGCCCACTAAATAGTGTAACATAAGGAAATTACGCTAGGAATAATTTCTCTAAAAAAGATCAAGGCAACCTTTCGGGTTTGTGTTTTGTGTGAGGAATTTAGCTCTCATAATGAGTGAAACGTTGGGCATAGTCAGACAGCATACGATATACCCAAAGCATGGTCCATAAAAGGGAAAAGTACCCAGCCTGGCCTCTTCAGAACATGTCCCAATAGAGCACATTGCACCAACAAGTCCAACAGGTTAAGATGGTGTGCATTTCCTAGACAAAAACACAGGGGTCCACGATAGCAAGTAAATGTGCATATTGCCAGTGCTGAACTTATGAAATATTAGCACCGTATCCCTTACCAGACAAGTAGCAGATACGACAAGGGGGTTGATTGTTAATTATTCCTGCCACTACCTTCAAATTACTCAGGGTGACAAAATGTTTTTTTGATCAGAGCTGTCACAAAGTGGAGCAAAGTCAATGCGCTATGCCCAAACTTGCAGAACATCTCGACTCTGAGTTGTGTTGGTCAAAAAGTGCAAACAAGCAAAAAGTAAAGGTATACCTCCTTCGCCCCTATGTTGGTAGCATTGGCTGAGAGAATGTAAAACTGCAGCAATGTTGATTAGAAGTGTAAGCTTCCAAGCAACAATACTACGGCATCACATTAAAAGAAACGTATAACTAAGGGCCTGCTGATTCACAGAGAGTTTTGCAATGGGATTGCGCCAAGAGTTTCTGTGAATCCGGCCCTAAGACTCTTAACTTCAGTACAAACACACACATTGATGAAAACTAACATTTCTGAAAATACACATGAAATACAGGCTGCATGCATTTGCATGACCCGTTTCAGCAAGACCTGCTGTTTCCAAGATGCTATGCATTAGGACCCTGAAGACTTGAGGTACTGCTGCAACTAGTGGCCCGCCTACTCATGGGATGAAGTACACGGCAAAGGGTGCAGCAGTAGGGGCACTCAGTGGACCCTGCAGCAGTGAGACCTGATGCTTCCAAAACTCTGCCTGGTAGGACCCTGGGGACCGAGGAACCAATACAATTGCCGGCCTCTCTGCGCCCACAGAGGGGCCCACATCAAAGGGTATGCCAGTCAGGACAGTACAGTGAACGGTGAACAAAGTGTCCTGGTCTGTATGCTTCCACAAGCCTTTATTGGAGGAGCAGAGCACCCTTGCCTTGAGATAGTGGGTGTCTGCAATTACCTACACAAAAGGCACTAGCTATTTATTTCAGCTCGCAGTGTCCTTCAAACAAAAGGGGGTGAGTTAAGCAAGTGTATGTTTGTTATCAGAACATTATTTTACCTAGTGGCAAAGAGTATGCACTAATAATCTGGCTTGAAACTTAGAATGGACAAACAGAAAGCAATTCAGCCCAGCTGGTGAGCAATAAGAAAATCAAATCACTACATGGGAGTGCGGTGTTTCCAACTAATGAAGGAAACCTGCTCATCATTGAGATCAAAGCACTGCTATACGGATCCCAGCAAGACAGTCGGTCCAACACAGAAATCCAATTGGGGGCATCCAAAAATGCAAATGGTACCATCGGAAGGGGCAATGAAGGCCAAGCTATCGAATTACCTGCAAGGGGAATGGCGACCTCTTCTTCCCCTCATATATCAGACCATCAATCTAGTGGCCGTGAACACACATATACAGGGGACATACCGTGGAAGGAAATGAGGTCTAGGAATTTAAAACAACTACAACTTTTTCCTACCCAAACAGAGAGAGCACCTGGAAATGTGCAAGTTACCAACCTGGCTACCAAATGGAACACAGCGTGAGAGAACAGTACAGTGGAGATAACAAATACCACACATAGAGCCTTCCCTAGACACACATGTGCCCTGGCTAATGTAATAGCACATGACAGGAAGCACCCAATCTGGAATCAACATCGGGAGTTATGAACGAGGAGGAGGATGAGGGGGAGGGGGAGGAATCTCTTGAACCCGCAGAGGGACCCCACTTACCTATTCATGCAGTGATAAGTTTGCTCTGCTTGCAAATCAATAGGGGTAATGATTATTTGATTGCAAAAGAATGCCCTCCATCCTCTAGTGTCTTGGGACATGCTACAAAAATTAACATAAACATAACAGCCAGTGCAACAGGATCGAGAACAACTAGCCTGGGGAACTGCCCGTCTCCCACAGCGTATTACCCTACCCATTACAGTGCTTGACATCCCAAAGGTACTGCATCCTATCAGCCACCAACCTGAGCAGATCAAAAGCACTATACGCCGAGAAATAGAACAAGCAAATTGCTGTAAGTTCTGCTGTACTACCGTGGGCAGCATACATGCTTTTTGGAATGAGGTGAACTCTCGAAGGGAAATTGTTGTTGAACTGGAGCAAAATGATGGACTGTCAAGGGAAGGAACTAGTGGGATACCGCTGCAAAATATGAAACAAGGAAAGTAGCACTTCATTTCATGTCTTAAAATACTTGTGCATAGGCGCATTATGAATGATATATCATATCATACCATATCATTTGGCCTCAGAGAAGATCCCCCACTTCATTGGGGCCAAAAGAAAGTTACAATCTAGTGATAAGTCCAAGGGAAGAAGGCATCAAGAAAGGCCATACACTGTCTCAGGTTAACAACAAAACCCGGCATCCACACGCCGATCATTTCAGTAATAAACATCCCTCCGCTTTTCCTAAAGGACAATCTCCAGCCTGGGAAAACCTTAATTTCCACATTTCCACTTTTGCTGAAATCCGGGGAAAGAGGTGGGGTGTCCAGGTGTCATGTAGCCAGTAATGTCTGCAGGGTCTGAACAGGTGACTGTGCATAATTTTGTGCTGATTGGTGAAACGGTGTGGAATTGTATAGGGAACATACGCAAAGCCACAAACCCAAGCCCAAATGTTCACTTTTGCTGAAATCCGGGAAAAGAGGTGGGGCGTCCAGATGTCATGAAGCCGGGAATGTCCGCAGGGTCGTAACAGGTGACTGTGCATAATTTTGTGCTGATTGGTGAAACGGTGTGGAATTGTATAGGGAACATACGCAAAGCCACAAACCCACAAAACCACACCCAAATGTGTACTTTTGCTGAAATCTCGGGAAAATAGTGGGGTGTCCAAATGTCTTGTAGCCAGTAATGTCCGGAGGGTCCTAACAGGTGAATGTGCAAGGTTTTGTGTAGATTGGTGAAACAGTGTGGAATTGTAAAAGGAACATACGTGAAGCCAAACACCCACAAACCCAAACCCAAATGTTCTCTTTTGCTAATATCTTGGAGAAAAGGGTGTCCAGATGTAATATCGTGTAGCCATTAATGTCTGTAGGGTCCCAACAAGTGACTGCGCAAAATTTGGTGCAGATTGGTGAAACGGTGTGGAATTCTATAGGGAATATACGCAAAGTTACAAACCAAGACCCACATTTCCACTTTTGCTGAAATCTGGGGAAAAGAGTGGAGTGTGCAGATGTCATGTAGTCAGTAATGTCCAGAAGGTCCTAACAGGTGACTGTGCAAGATTTGGTGCAGATTGGTGAAACAGTGTGGAATTGTATAGGGGACATACACTGAGCCACACAACCACATGTTCACGTTTACTGAAATCCGGGGAAAGAGGTGGGGTGTTCAGATGTCATGTAGCCAGTAATGTCCGGAGGGTCCTAAAAGGTGACTGTGCAACATTTGGTGAAGATTGGTGAAACAGTATGGAATTGTATAGAGAACCTACGCGAATCCACAAACCCACACCCAAATTTGCACTTTTGATGAAATCTGTGGAAAGGAGTGGGGTGCCCAAATGTCATGTTGCCATTAATGTCTGGAGGGTCCTAACAGGTGACTGTGCAACATTTTGTGCAGATTGGTGAAACAGTGTAGAATTGTATAGGGAACATACGTGAAGCCACACACCCATAAACCCACACCCAAATGTTCACTTTTGCTGACAACCGGGGAAAGAGATGGGGTGTCCAGATGTCATGTAGCCAGTAATATCTGGAGGGTCCTAACAGGTGACTGTGCATGATTTCGTGATGATTGGTGAAATGCTGTGGAATTTTATAGGGAACAAATGTAAAACTACAAACCCACACCTACATTTCCACTTTTGCTGAAATCTGGGGAAAAGAGTGGGGTGTGCCGATGTCATAAAGCCAGTAATGTCCGAACCGTCCTAACAGGTGACTTTGAAACATTTGGTGCATATTGGTGAAACTGTGTGTAATTGTAAAGGGAACATATGCAAAGCCACAAACCCACAACCCCACACCCTATGTTCACTTTTGCTGACATCTGGGGAAAGAGATGTAGTCTCCAGATGTCATGTAGCCAGTAATGTCCAGAAGGACCTAACAGGTGACTGTGCAAAATGTGGTACAGATTGGGCAAACGGTGTGGAATTGTATACAGAACATACGCGAAGCCACAAACCCACACACACGTTTTCAATTTTGCTGACATCCGGGAAAAACAGTGGAGTCTCTGAATGTCATGTAACCTGTAATGTCTGGAGACTCCTAAAAGGTTACTGTGCACAATTTGGTGCAGATGGCTGGACCGGTGTGGAATTGCATAGGGACATACACAAAGCCACAAACACACACACGCATTTTCACTATTATTGAAATCCAGGGAAAACAGTGGTGTGTCTGAATGGCATGTAGCCAGTAATGTCTGAAGGGTTCTAACAGGTTACTGTGCAACATCTGGTGCAGATTGGTGAAACGGGGTGGAATTGTATAGGAAACATACGTGAAGCCACAAACCCACACCCAAAATTGTACTTTCCTGAAATCTGGGAAGGGGTGGGGTGGCCAGATGTCATATAGCCATTAATGTCTGCAGGGCCCTAACAGGTTACTGTGCAAAGTTGTGTGCAGATTTGTGAAATGGTGTGGAATTATATAGGGAACATACACAAAGCAATAAACCCACACCCATATTTCACTTTTGCTGAAATCCCAGGAAAAGAGTGGGATGTTCAGATGTCATGCAGCCAGTAATGTCCGGGGGGTCCTAAAAGGTGACTGTGCAACATTTGGTGCAGATTGGTGAAGCGGTGTGGAATTGTATAGGGAACATACCAAGGCCACAAACCCACACACCCATTTTCACTTTTTGCTAAAATCCAGGGAAAAAGGTGGTGTGCCTGTATTTCATATAGACAGTATTGTCTGGAGTGGACTGTGCACAATTTGGTGCAGATTGGTGAAACGGTGTGGAATTGTATAGGGAACAAATGTAAAGCTACAAACCCACACCTACATTTCCACTTTTGCTGAAATCTGGGAAAAAGAGTAGGGTGTGCAGATGTCATATAGCCAGTAATGTCTGAAAGGTCCTATAAGGTGACTTTGCAACATTTGGTGCAGATTGGTGAAACCGTGTGGAATTGTAAAGGGAACATATGCAAAGCCACAAACCCACACAACCATTTTCACTTTTGCTGACATCCGGGAAAAACAGTGGAGTCTCTGAATGTCATGTAACCAGTAATGTCCAGAGGGTCCTAAAAGGTGACTGTGCAAAATTTGGTGCAGATTGGTGAAACGGTGTGGAATTGTATAGGGAACATACTTGACGCCACAAACCCACACACCCATTTGTACTTTTGCTGAAATCCAGGAAAAAGGGTGGTAGGTCTGAATGTCATGAAGACAGTAATGTCTGGAGGGTCCCAACGAGTGACTGTGCAGAATTTGGTGCAGATTGGTGAAACCATGTGGAATTGTATAGGGAGCATATGCAAAGCCACAAACCCACACCCAAATGTCCACTTTTACTGAAATCCGGAGAAGGAGGTGGGTTGTCCAGATGTCATGTAGCCAGTAATGTCCTGAGGGTCCTAACAGGTGACTGTGCAGAATTAAGCGCAGATTGGTGAAAGGGTGTGGAATTGTATAGGGAACATGCACAAAGACACAAACCCACACACCCATTTTCATGTTTGCTGAAATCTGGGGAAAGGGTGATTTGTCTGAATCTCATGTAGCCAGTAATGTCTGGAAGGTACTAACAGGTTACTGCGCAGCATTCGGTGCAGATTGGTGCAACAGTGTGGAATTGTATAGGGAACATACACAAAGCCACACACCCACAAAACCACAACCACATTTTCACTTTTGAGGAAATCCAGGGCAAGGGGTGGGGTTTCCAGATGTCATGCAGCCAGTAATGTCAAGAGAGTCCTAACAGGTGACTGTGCAGAATTTAGTGCAGATTGCTGAAACGGTGTGGAATTGTATAGGGAACATACGTGAAGCCACAAACCCACACACCCATTTTCACTTTTGCTGAAACCCGGGGAAAAGGGTGATATGTCACGTTGCCAGTAATGTCTGGAGGGTCCTAATCATTACTGCGCAACATTCAGTGCAGATTGGTGCAGCGGTGTGGAATTGTATAGGGAACATACGCAAAGCCACAAACTCACAAACCCACACCCACATTTTCACTTTTGCTGAAATCCAGGGCAAGGGCTGGGGTTTCCAGATGTCATGCGGCCAGTAATGTCTGGAGGGTCCTAAGAGGTGACTGTTCAAAATTGTGTGCAGATTGGTGAAATGGTATGGAATTGTATAGGGAACATACGCGAAGCCACAAACCCACACCCACATTTGCACTTTTGCTGACATCTGGGGAAAGTTGTGAGGTGTCCAGATGTCATGTTGCCAGTACTGTTTGGATGGTCCTAAAAGATGACTGTGCACAATTTGGTGCAGATTGGTGAAACACTGTGGAATTGTATAGGGAACATATGCGAAGCCACAAACCCACACACCCATTTTCACTTTTGCTGAAATCCCGGAAAAAGGGTGCTGTGTCTGAATGTCATGTAGCCAGTAATGTCTGGAGGGTCCTAATAGGTTACTGCACAACATTTGGTGCAGATTGATGCAACAGTGTGGAATTGTATAGGGAACATATGCAAAGCCACAAAGCCACACACCCCCACCCACATTTCCACTTTTGCTCAAATCTGGGGCAAGCAGTGGGGTTTCCAGATGTCATGCAGACAGTAATGTCTGCAGGGTCCTAAGAGGTGACTGTGCAAAATGTTGTGCAGATTGGCGAAACAGTGTGGATTTGTATATGGAACATACGTGAAGCCACAAATCGACAAACCCACACACAGATTTGCACTTTTGCTGAAATCTGGGCTAAGGGTTGGGGTGTCCAGATGTCATGTAGCCAGTAATATCCAGACAGTCTGTACAAAGTTTTGTGCTGATTGGTGAAACGGTGTGGAATTGTATAGCGAACATACGTGAAGCAACAAACCCACAAATCCACACATGTTCATTTTTGTATATATTCAATATAAAACTTTGTTAAAGGGACATTATGGTTAAGTTGCACTAATAAAAACCTATGAAATTCAATGAAAAAACTTTGTTAAAGGGACGTTATGGTTACAAGTAGAACTGAAAAAACTCAGAGATTCACCAGTTCTGGTAAGCTAAGCAACCATAACTCGTGCCACCACTGTGCACTTCTAAGACTAAAACGCAGGACATCAAAGATTACATCACACATGTCATTGATGACATCACTGATGACATCACATATATGGCACACTTGTTTTTGTCCACTGACATATCTAGGCCAGGTGGTTTTGTTCACTGACAGTCAGAATATTCAAATTAAAAAGGTGCTGTATATCTAGACATTAACCTTGACATATGTTCTTAAAGTACTTTTCTTAGGGTTTGGTCTCAGCTCATGGTGCACGTTCATGGGGAAATATGTAGGCCTCAAACACCCAATTCATTTTTATACATGAAGATAAATGTTAATGCTATTAACATTTTCTGATGATGCTGTTTCTTTCTTCCTTATTTTATTTTCCCTGTATGTGCCTCTGATTTGTATGCATTGTTGGTCTTCATATGTATTGTTTGTACTAGCACAAGTTTGTAGTAAGTATTGAATTGTTAGCTAGTTATTACATGTTTAACATTACACAATCACCCCTGACATCGTGTTACCAACATTATAAACACAACCCCTTGTAGGGACTTTTCATCAAAATTAATTTCACATGTGATGTCTTCAGTGATGTCATCAATGACATTTGTGATGACATATTTGATGTCCTGGCTGTTAGTCTTAGAAGTGCATG
The DNA here is from genome assembly GCF_040938575.1 of Ambystoma mexicanum. NCBI lineage: Eukaryota > Metazoa > Chordata > Amphibia > Caudata > Ambystomatidae > Ambystoma > Ambystoma mexicanum. The sequence goes on from NC_090924.1 coordinate 981,883,180, forward strand.
GTGGTGGCGTGAGTTATGGTTGCTTAGCTTACCGTAACTGGCGAATTTCTGAGGTTTTATGGTTTTACTTGTAACCATAATGTCCCTTTAACAAAGTTTATTCATTGAATTGCAATTTCATAGGTTTTTACAAGTGCAACTTAACCATAACGTCCCTTTAACAAAGTTTTTTCATTGAATTGCATAGGTTTTTATGAGTGCAACTTAAGGTCATTGCTAATGCTTCTTACATGGGTTTGCTTGAAAAGTGTCAAAATGTATGTATATACGATAGTCATATCACTTAGCCTCCACTTGACAAAATCCATTTACAGGCCGATTCATGGAATAATTTGCGCGGCGCAAGTGGGCAAAAACGTGCGATTCGCAGTGGAATAGCGAAAATCACAGTGCAAGTGCGAAAATCGCACGAAAAGCAGCGCACATCGATTCATGGAAGTCCGTGCGCGAGAAAACCAGCGGATGTGCGATAAAAAAGTGTGCGGCGCACGTTGGCGCACAGGCCATCAAACAGCGTGCGCCAGGTCACAGCGAAAATCGCACAGGCCACAGCAAAAATCGCACATAGCGCGGCGCACGCAACAAAAGTAGGCGGAACACGGGCCGTACCACTCGGAATGGGGAACAACTTGCCAAAATGTGGGCGTCACGGGGGAAGCACAGGGTACAAGTGCGCGGAACGCCCACACGCTCGCCTACAACACGTATTCATGGAATAGAATAGGGCAAAAAAGCGCACGCTCAAACCAGCGCACAGGCACAAACACGACCGCCACAAGAAAGCAGGCGGTAGCGTCTCTGCGTCTGTAAGAAATGTGCGCCAAAAGGTGCGCCAACAAATAGCACCTATATACAGCCATGATGAATGCCCAATACTGAGGCCCTCCAGGACAAATGACGTGCAAAGGGGTACCCACAAACACAGACATGCGCTGACAGAAAAAAAACGTGTGCGTGTATACCGGGGTGCGCGGGAAGTCTCACACTCGAATTGGCCGGGTACGTGGATTACAGGGGTGCGTGGGAAGTACCACACGCGATTTGTCAGGGTACATGGATTTCAGGGGTGCGCGGGAAGTTCCACACGCGATATGGCCGGGTACGTGGATTTCAGGGGTGCGCGGGAAGTTCCACACGCGATTAGGCAGGGTACGTGGATTTCAGGGGTGCGCGGGAAGTTCCACACGCGATTTGGCCGGGTACGTGGATTTCAGGGGTGCGCGGGAAGTTCCACACGCGATTAGTCAGGGTACGTGGATTGCAGGGGTGCGCGGGAAGTTCCACACGCGATTTGGCCGTGTACGTGGATTTCAGGGGTGCGCGGGAAGTACCACACGCCATTTGTCAGGGTACGTGGATTTCAGGGGTGCGCGGGAAGTTCCACACGCGATTTGGCTGGGTACGTGGATTTCAGGGGTGCGCGGGAAGTTCCACACGCGATTTGGCCGGGTACGTGGATTTCAGGGGTGCGCGGGAAGTTCCACACGCGATTAGGCAGGGTACGTGGATTTCAGGGGTGCGCGGGAAGTTCCACACGCGATTTGGCTGGGTACGTGGATTTCAGGGGTGCGCGGGAAGTTCCACACGCGATTAGTCAGGGTACGTGGATTGCAGGGGTGCGCGGGAAGTTCCACACGCGATTTGGCCGTGTACGTGGATTTCAGGGGTGCGCGGGAAGTACCACACACGATTTGTCAGGGTACATGGATTTCAGGGGTGCGCGGGAAGTTACACACGCGATTTGGCCGGGTACGTGGATTTCAGGGGTGCGCGGGAAGTTCCACACGCGATTTGGCCGGGTACGTGGATTTCAGGGGTGCGCGGGAAGTTCCACACGCGATTAGGCAGGGTACGTGGATTTCAGGGGTGCGCGGGAAGTTCCACACGCGATTTGGCCGGGTACGTGGATTTCAGGGGTGCGCGGGAAGTTCCACACGCGATTAGTCAGGGTACGTGGATTGCAGGGGTGCGCGGGAAGTTCCACACGCGATTTGGCCGTGTACGTGGATTTCAGGGGTGCGCGGGAAGTACCACACGCGATTTGTCAGGGTACGTGGATTTCAGGGGTGCGCGGGAACTTACACACGCGATTTGGCCGGGTACGTGGATTTCAGGGGTGCGCGGGAAGTTCCACACGCGATTTGGCCGGGTACGTGGATTTCAGGGGTGCGCGGGAAGTTCCACACGCGATTAGTCAGGGTACGTGGATTGCAGGGGTGCGCGGGAAGTTCCACACGCGATTTGGCTGTGTGCTCCCAGGTATTACCTGTACACCCTCCACGGCCCCTGCAGGCAGCACACACCACAGGGGACTACCCTGCACACCTGCTCATGTCACCCACCACCCCACCCCCCAGCCACCAGGGGCACCCTCCACCAGGCCCCCACCCATGTCACCCACCACCCCCACCCCCCAGCCACCAGGGGCACCCTCCACCAGGCCCCCACCCATGTCACCCACCACCCCCACCCCCCAGCCACCAGGGGCACCCTCCACCAGGCCCCCACCCATGTCACCCACCACCCCCACCCCCCAGCAGTGCAGGGGCATCCTCCACCAGGCCCCCACCCATGTCTCCCACCACCCCCACCCCCCAGCACTGTGGGGCACCTGCCAGCAGGCCCCCACCCATGTCCAACACATGTCTCCCACCCCCCCCACCCCCCAGCACTGTGGGGCACCCTCCACCAGGCCCCCACCCATGTCACCCACCACCCCCACACCCCAGCCACCAGGGGCACCCTCCACCAGGCCCCCACCCATGTCTCCCACCACCCCCACCCGCCAGCACTGTGGGGCACCTGCCAGCAGGCCCCCACCCATGTCCAACCCATGTCTCCCAACACCCCCACCCCCCAGCCACCAGGGGCACCCTCCACCAGGCCCCCACCCATGTCTCCCACCACCCCCACCCCCCAGCACTGTGGGGCACCTGCCAGCAGGCCCCCACCCATGTCCAACCCATGTCTCCCACCACCCCCACCCCCCAGCACTGTGGGGCACCTGCCAGCAGGCCCCCACCCATGTCCAACCCATGTCTCCCACCACCCCCACCCCCCAGCCACCAGGGGCACCCTCCACCAGGCCCCCACCCATGTCTCCCACCACCCCCACCCCCCAGCACTGTGGGGCACCTGCCAGCAGGCCCCCACCGATGTCCAACCCATGTCTCCCACCACCCCCACCCCCCAGCCACCAGGGGCACCCTCCACCAGGCCCCCACCCATGTCTCCCACCACCCCCACCCCCCAGCCACCAGGGGCACCCTCCACCAGGCCCCCACCCATGTCTCCCACCACCCCCACCCCCCAGCACTGTGGGGCACCTGCCAGCAGGCCCCCACCCATGTCCAACCCATGTCTCCCACCCCCCCGACCCCCCAGCCACCAGGGGCACCCTCCACCAGGCCCCCACTCATGCCCAACTCATGTCACCCACCACCCCCACCCCCCAGCCACCAGGGGCACCCTCCACCAGGCCCCCACCCATGTCTCCCACCACCCCCCAGCCACCAGGGGCAGCCTCCACCAGGCCCCCACCCATGTCTCCCACCACCCCCACCCCCCAGCCACCAGGGGCACCCTCCACCAGGCCCCCACCCATGTCTCCCACCACCCCCACCCCCCAGCCACCAGGGGCAGCCTCCACCAGGCCCCCACCCATGTCTCCCACCACCCCCACCCCCCAGCCACCAGGGGCACCCTCCACCAGGCCCCCACCCATGTCTCCCACCACCCCCATCCCCCAGCACTGTGGGGCACCTGCCAGCAGGCCCCCACCCATGTCCAACCCATGTCTCCCACCACCCCCACCCCCAGCCACCAGGGGCACCCTCCACCAGGCCCCCACCCATGTCACCCACCCCCCCACCCCCCAGCCACCAGGGGCACCCTCCACCAGGCCCCCACCCATGTCTCCCACCACCCCCACCCCCCAGCACTGTGGGGCACCTGCCAGCAGGCCCCCACCCATGTCCAACCCATGTCTCCCACCACCCCCACCCCCCAGCCACCAGGGGCACCCTCCACCAGGCCCCCACCCATGTCTCCCACCACCCCCACCTCCCAGCCACCAGGGGCAGCCTCCACCAGGCCCCCACCCATGTCTCCCACCACCCCCACCCCCCAGCCACCAGGGGCACCCTCCACCAGGCCCCCACCCATGTCTCCCACCACCCCCACCCCCCAGCCACCAGGGGCAGCCTCCACCAGGCCCCCACCCATGTCTCCCACCACCCCCACCCTCCAGCCACCAGGGGCACCCTCCACCAGGCCCCCACCCATGTCTCCCACCACCCCCACCCCCCAGCACTGTGGGGCACCTGCCAGCAGGCCCCCACCCATGTCACCCACCACCCCCACCCCCCAGCAGTGCAGGGGCATCCTCCACCAGGCCCCCACCCATGTCTCCCACCACCCCCACCCCGCAGCACTGTGGGGCACCTGCCAGCAGGCCCCCACCCATGTCCAACCCATGACTCCCACCACCCCTACCCTCCAGCCACCAGGGGCACCCTCCACCAGGCCCCCACTCATGTCTCCCACCACCCCCACCCCCCAGCACTGTGGGGCACCTGCCAGCAGGCCCCCACCCATGTCCAACCCATGTCTCCCACCACCCCCACCCCCCAGCCACCAGGGGCACCCTCCACCAGGCCCCCACCCATGTCACCCACCACCCCACCCCCCAGCCACCAGGGGCACCCTCCACCAGGCCCCCACCCATGTCTCCCACCACCCCCACCCCCCAGCAGTGCAGGGGCAGCCTCCACCAGGCACCCACACATGTCCCCCTGCCCCCAGGTCCTGACGATACTCAATCATGGCAGTAATGGGCAGCATACCCAGCACAAACACCCAGGCAAGGATTGCATCCACCCACATAGTGAATGCAATTACATGATACAACCCCAATAGCAAGTATGTAAATGAACACATGTCCGTCACACACACATACACAATGGGTGCAAGTGAATGTCAAAACCCATATCATGACATGTATGAAACCAATGAGAAAATACCACAAGTGAAAGTTAAAAAAACATGTATTAAAGATGAAAAATAAGTAAACAAATCAAACATACAACAATGGGGATAACAAAATAAATGGTCCATGTCCGAGAACAAATTTAAAAATAAAAAAAACAAAGTAATCCAAAAACAAATGTTGTCCAAAGCAATATCATGTGGAAGGAAAATAATGAAAAACCATTTCCTCATGGTGAACACAATAATTAATAAAAAAAATGTTTCTTCAAAAAGCAAACTATATACACGAATATTCCAGGGTCCATGAGCCCAACACCATAAATGAAACCTACTACTACCTAATGAAAAAAATATATACAAAAAAGTGGCCATTGTCCGAGCGGTCCAAAAAAATAAAAATTAATAAAGGAAACCTAACACTAACTAACTAAATAACTATATACAAAGGCAGCGGGCAAGTCCTGTGGCTCACTCGGTGATGTTGCTGGCCAGGGCATCATCGAACTCCATGTCGATGTCCTGGAGGCGGGACTCTGTCCTGGCCCCGAGGTCTCGCAGGGATAACCCCATGTCCAGCTCAAACTCCCTGCGAGCTTCCTTGAGGCACTCAGCCCGCCTCAACGCCCGACGCATGGAGAACTCCGCCCTGACCATGGTGAGCCGCTCCTCTTCCGCCCGCTGCCGCTCCGCACCTATCCGCTGGACCAACTGCTCCCACACGGAAGACACCACCATCCCAGGGTTGCCCTGCCCTCCGGCCGATGCCTGCCCCTCTGATCTTGATGGCCCCGAGCCATGATGCCTCCCACGTCGAGCCTGCTGCTGCCTCCGACGCCACTGCCTCTGCCAGCACGACGGCATCCAGGCTGATGGAAACCACCGACGCCGTCGTGCACGTGCCCTGCCCGATGATGCTGTCACATCTTCCATCTGCTGGGGTCCAGTTGCTCTGTTGTCCACCCCTGCTGGACCTCCGACTCCCAACTGTGGCAGGGATGGGATCCCCACCGAGCTGGCTGCATTGGTCGGGGCAGGTCCACAGGGGGCCCTGGTGGCATCTGGGCCGGAAGACTGCAAGGAGAACGACTGGTGTATAGCCTGCACAGAGGAGGAGAGGGCCGCCAGATTGGCCAACACATGCAGGAAACCCCCGAACATGGCCGATCCCAATTGGGCCACGTCGGCACGGTGCACTTCGTGATGACGTGCGTGCTCCTCCCGGGAAGCACGCACGGCATCACGAATCACAGCCGTGCGCATCGCGACCCCAATCAGGACCTTCTCCACACGGCCAGGGGTTCCCACGTCCGCAGGTGGAGGGGAGTCAGGTGACATGGACGTCCCCTCTACCTGCGGACGGGCCTGGGACGGGGCATCCCTGCTGGTGCATGGTGGTGCACTCACAGGGTCAGGGACAGCGACATGCACAGGCCCCTCCACGGTGACCTGTGCTGCCTCCTGCCCCTGGCCCTGGACTGCACCACTTGCACCAGCAGGGATGCCCCCACCAGGCCCCATGTGTGCCCCAGTGGCGGCCTCCTCCTCCTCTGTGCAAACCACCAACCTGGATGGCTCCTCACCGTCTCCCACCATAGCAGGCCCCTGTGGGGGCTCACCCACCCCTTCCGCTGCAGCCATGGGGGCATCCCCGCCGCCTTGCTCCACAGCGCCGTCTCCGCCCTCTTCTTCACTAGCCGCTGCCTAGAGGGAGACAAAGAACACAAGCATCAGGGCACTGTACAATGGTCCCCTAGACAGGAAGCAATAGCAGATGAGCACCACTGTCAAAGTACACTTCCATCATGTCCCTCCACAACACATGGGTCAGTCCAGGCAACACACACACAGTAACAGGCATGGTGCATGCCATGGACATTTCCATGCATGTCCAATGGACTCTTGAAACCTTCAATGATATGTAACTCACATGCATCATGGCTCATGCCTATCACATGCACACACTTCACCTCAGTCACATCCATCTGGCCCCAAATACACCAAACACAGCGGATACAAGGGTAATTTGGCTGCTTCACTGAATCTGTGCATTGTCACACACATGTGTCATGCATCCATGGCATGCACAAGTCACAGACACGCAGGTCAGGCACACAGACATGGCTACCATATATGTACCTGGCATCAGCACCCATCCCTCACCCCCACCCATGTCCAGGTACAGAGACTGGCATGCTCTCATGTTCAAAATCTGCATAGGGCTCCCCATGCGGCATTTGAACACATGCAACAACCATGTGGGTCACACATCACTGGTCGCACATGCATTACCATGATGTCCCTGCACATATACATGCATACATGGCCTATGGCACACATACAGGCAAGTATCATAGAACCAGCACACCGCAACATGCCCTGTCTCACACAGTAATGCTTGGACACTTACCGCTCAACTCCAGACGGGCCTCCCTCTCAAGGATCTGGACGTGGAGCACTGGGCGTACGCGTTCCAGGACCCTCATCTGGATGGAACTCATGCGGCCCCGGCCCCCCTCCACGAGGCGCCGGGCCTTCACAAGGGTCCTGGACCTCAAGTCCTCCCAGCGCTTCTTGATCTTCTGGACGTTGCGGGTTGCCACCCCATCCGCGTTGATGGCAACCACACAGTCGGCCCAGATCCTCTCCCATCCTTCCTTGCTGGCGCGGGACGATCCAAAGAGGGCATCATACTGCCCCAGGACATGCTCCACCAGGACACCAACTTCGGTGGCAGTGAAGCTGGTGCCCCTCTGCCCCTCTGGCCTGGGGTTGCCACTGGTGCCAGATGTGGAAGTGCCCGACATAGCAACCCCAGAGGCAGGTGTGGGTGGGCAACTGGGTCCTGGGGCTGGGCTGTGGAGCGATGTAATCCCAGTCGGGAGTCTTCAGTTCCAGCAGGGGTGGACACAGCAACTGGACCCCAGCAGATGGCTGATGTGCAGGCACCAAATGGCAGGGCACGGTGGCAGCAGGCAGGCAGGCAGGCAGGCAGCAGCAGATGGCACGTGGGAGGCTGCTCGGGGCACTGGGGGGCAGTAACTCGGCCTTCTGGGCAGGAGCGTGGTCTTCCGTGTGTTTTCGCGTGGCCAGCTTGATACAGAGTGATTTGGCACGTGAAAATCCTGCACGTCAGCGTGAAATCCGAGGAAAGGCCCTTAGCGCGTAAGCGCGTCAGCACGCATACGCGATTCTATTGGACCAGAGTCCCTCAGCGGGTAAGCGCGTCTGTGACGTGACCCGCACGGGTGTTCCTCACTCAGCACGTGATGACGGAGCACACGTGGAAATACTGCACGTCAGAGTGTCATCGCGTGTAATTGGACAAAAGTGCGCGTACACGCGATTGGCCTATGTACGTGTATTTCATGGGTGCGCGGGCACTTACACACGCAAGTATGTCAGCGCCCCTGTATCCCGTGGTGCGTGGGAATTTCCACACGCTATTGGACTGGGAACTGGATTCCAGGGGTGCGCGGGTCACACGCTCGCCTAGAACACGCGCAAAGCATAAATTTGCGCACTTTAACAATAACAAGCTCAGACGCCAGGATGAACATACCGTTCCTAGCAGCAGTGGCAGTGGGCTACCAAAGGAGGAGGAGGAGGATAGTCAGGGCCAGAATATTCACACCCAGAACCAGCCTTTTCGGGATGCTTGATGACCAGGTGTATGGGAGGTACAGGTTTCCACCACACATAATACTGGACCTGGTGACCTCACATCACCCACCCTGTGCTCCCAAGCACTCAGCCCCCTGGAGAAGGTCCTCAATGTACTGCACTTCTTAGCCACTGGATCATTTCAGCGGACAAGTGCCATAGTGGGTGGGGTGTCACAGGCCACCCAGTCACGCTGTCTACACCAGGTCTTGAACATCATCACTGCACGCCCATCAGTCCGCAGGCACATATACCTGCCCAGAACACCTGCAGAAAGGCATGCTGCCGCCCTGGATTTTTACGGTGTGGCACGATTCCCCAAAGTGCTAGGTGCCATCGACTGCACCCATGTGGCTCTACGTCCCCCCAGGGCATCTGAGCACATCTATAGGAACCGCAAGCACTGGCATTCCATCAACGTGCAGGTAGCATGTAATGCCAAGGGAATCATCACCTCAGTATATGCCAACTATCCCGGGTCCACCCACGACAGCTTCATTTACCGAATGTCCACCCTAAGCCGGGACCTAGAAGCTGGGCAGCATGGCGATACATGGCTGCTTGGTGAGTATGTATGCCACTGCACATGCATGCATGTTGGATACTGAGCAAGGTCGCAACCCCACCAATGATACCAATCACCACCTCCATAGGGGACAGTGCCTACCCTCTCAGCCCCCACATGATGACGCCAATTTGGAACCCCACCACGCCACCCGAGGTAAGATATAACACAGCCCACATTACGACCCGGGGCATAGTGGAGCGCACATTCAGAGTGCTAAAGTCACGCTTTCGCTCCCTTGACCGTTCTGGCGGGCAGCTGTTATACGCTCCCCCAGTAGTGTGCAGGATCATAGTGGCAGCATGTGTCCTGCACAACGTTGCAACACGCCGGGGCCTGGCCGTGGACATGGTGGTGGCCCCACATCCCCAACCACATGCACAGCCGCTGCGCATGGGAGGGGAAAGGGCACGGGGGGAGGCAGCCCGTACACAGCTAGTGGCTAATTACTTCACATAGTGATCACACCCCTGTGGAGTGCACACTGGCCTGGCACATTCCATCTGACAATCAATGATGACTCAACCTGACACTGATCCTGAATGTCTGGAGATTCAACCGTGAAAAGCATATCAGCCTGAGATTGTTCACCTGGAAGTGTTACAATGTGTGCATCCCTACCCCCACACCACCAATGCAGTTTTGTGAAGAAACACATTCAAGCAGCTAAAATGAATACCCACTTGCTAAATGCAACAAGAGGACAGTGCCATGTCACCCAACCCATCCCCAGCACCGCCACACAACACACCGTGCCATGTCATGCTATGTGCAGGTAAACAAAGTAATCTCCACAACATGACAAGTGTCACGATGTACAGTGTCCCCAATTGAAACTTGCTACACCTGAAATGCTCACTGTAATGCAGGACCAACAACAAACTTGAGCAGGTACTACCATTAACATGACTTCACTAATGTAATAAATCAGTAGTCTCACCACCTGGAAATACCTGCACTCCCACCACTTCCAACTGTACAGTGTTGGCGCCATGTAGAGTTGTAGGTGCACTGCTGCCAACAAGGACCCCATCTCCAGACTAGAGAGCCTTGTGTAGACATGAGGAAGGGACCTGCAAATTGGGGGCAGACACAGATGATGAGTTACACATCAATGCAACATGCAGTGTACAACAGAACAGCAATATGCACTAGGAATGTATACACAGTATTGACTAGACTACCCACACATGTAGTGGGAGTCCAATGTCACCATGTACTTCAATGTCACTTGGGCACACCCTTTGCAAGCCCATGGAAACGGGAAGCAGGAGGGGTGTGTGTGACTCAAACCCAGGCATCTGAACCAAATACATGACAAGCCTGCATGTGCCCAGCCACAATGCAGCGTATGCCCACAGGAACCACGGAAGCCAACAAATTGTCCCAAAAAAATTGGGAAAAATATAAAAATAAAAATAAAAATAAAAAAAAATAAAAAATGGCCATTAATGGGCCCGGGGGGGGGGGGGTTGGGGAGGCCACCCAGGAGGTCCGAGGACAGGGTGCACACCAAAACCCACCTGTGTGGATCCTGGGAAAAAAAACACCTCCATGGGCTCATGGCCCACACGGCTACCCTATTGTGGGAGTATCACTGCTGTCGCTATTATCACCCTGTGCAGCTGCATCCGGAGGTGGTTGCACTATGGGAGGCAGCCCACGCAAGGCCCTACTCTGTTCCTCCATGGCTGCAAGCATGCGGGTGTGGTAGGTCTCGTTCTGGAGGATGAGGGTGCGGAGGTCCCCATGCAACAACTCAGGGGATGCCCGGACCTCCGCCCTCGTTGCTTGCATCTCAGCTGAGAGCGTACGGGTGAGACGCTCCAGCTGCTGTTCTGTCCTTTGGTGTGTTGAAGCCTCAAGCTCAACAAGAGTCGTCCTGAGTTGATGGAGCTCCTGCCTCAGGGCTTCCCTGTGGCCCTGGGACTCTATGGAGATGGCCTCCTGCAGAGTCGCCAGTGCCGCCCGCCTGTCCCTGTTGGACGCCAACATGTCCTCCCTGTGTGACTGGCAGATGGAGTTGGTTGCCTGCTCTAGTCGCTCCATCAGCCTTTCAGGGGGGACAATGGAAGTGGCCACCCTATCCATGGCCTGAGCCATCATCTCGGATGATGCTGCCTGTTGGGTAGCCATACCGTAAATGGATTGCTCCCATGCGGTATTGCCAGGTGGCGTACGGCCACCACGTCGGCGGGCGCCACACCTGTCTGGGGCAAGGCGGACTGCGCCTTGCTGTGCCGGCACTGCCTGAGGCTGCAGGACTGCATTCCCCCTCTGATCTGCTGGCCCAGGAACAGGATCAGATGTCGCGGAGTGTGACCCTGCATCCGTAACCACCAAAGGCCTAGCTGCCAACACTGACATCCCCATTGAGGGTTCTGACCCTGGTGCAGGTGGGTGGGACAGAACAGAATCCCTCCCTGGAACACTCACCTGCGACAGCACGTAGGTCTCATCATCCGAATCAACAGCTGAGTACAGCACGGGGGAGGTGCAGACAGAGACACCCCTTGAGAGCACGACCTGCAGCACTTGTGGGTTCTCACCCACCAGCACACCACGTCCCTCACTGGTGGTTGGTCGGCCCTCGGACCCCTCCTGGCTCTGCACCATCTCCACAACCCCAGCAGTATCAGGTGCGTCTTCCCCTGCAAAGACATAATAACAAAGAAATGGAAACAGGCATTAGCACCATGGCACACAATGAGGGCTGAGAAGCAAGAGAACCAGTACTTGATTGACACATGTCCCACATGACTAAGATCCTCCCATGCATGCACCCTCACTGCGTATGAAGGGCAGGCAAATGGCACACACTGATGACACAAAGATGGAAGATGAACACATTTCCTGCATGCTGCCTGGCAGTGGCATCACACATTGGCCTGTGATTGCCAGGTGACACACACATGCCATCACACAGATGGCATGTACCATTGCTATTGAGGCAAGATGGAGAGGAGGGCAGCACTTATTCATTCAGTCCAGTTCCCGCATGTAATAGCTTTCTAATTCAAACAGGTCTGATTTTCACCTGAAGCTGCCAGTCCTAAATGGTCCAATTGCACAGGGACATGTGTGAACATATGATATCTAGGTAACAAAGTCACTCCACTTTACCATAGCCATGCCAGACATGTGACTAGAGGACTGAGAAATGCCTAGTATAAGTGGTGGAATGCAAACAATCTGTCTGAATGAACAGAGAAAAATAAGCAACAATGTTGTGGCAAGGTGACACTTCAAGGGCAACTGGCGTGCTGTTGGGCTAGATGTCTACTGTTGGCAGAAGGGATACTGCAATGGCCAAATGCAGCTGCGCAGGATGTATTGCATACGACTCAGGCGCACACACTCTCACCTGGCACACAAACAGAAGCCCTCCCACACACACCATGCACATGGATGACACACACATGCATGTGCACTCACAGGACAATGCCTCGTAATCAGGCAGATCTCCCACGCCTTGGATCTGTTCCTCCGTGACGTAGGTCCCAGCGACTGACTCATGTGGAGTGAGTTCCATGTCTACTACTGGAGACCCACCTCCAGTCACTAGAGTTGCGGCATGACTTGAGGCCAGCTTCTTCTTTGCCCTGCGCTTTAGGTCATTCCAGCGCTTATAGCAATCATTGGCTGTGCGCCTCACGATTCCAAGGGCACTTACGATGTCCGCAATGGTCTGCCAGTGTGCCTGCCGTTGTGCAGGTGTGGTCTTGGATCCTGCAACAATGACCATCTCGTTATCATGTCCGGACACATACTCGACAAGTGCATTCAGTTCGTCATCCGTGAAGCTGGGCTTCCTGGACGGGCCGGACTGTGTAGCCGTGTCTGGGGCATCAGCCTGTGCCGGACGAGCACTCTTCCTCTTCCGCTTGGAAGGTGGTGGTGATCCTGAGTGTCCTGCGCCGCTCTGGACACTAGGGGCAGGAGCCCTGGTGGGCTCTGTATCAGGTGTGTGGGATTGCACACTCAGCATGGGAGTTGGTGCAGGCTTTGGCTCAAGTGTATTGGTGTCAGGGGTAATGTCAGCAGGATGGACTAGGACCGACACTGTCCTGGCTGGGTGTGTGAGAGCTGGGGTGGATGGAGCCGCAGCTGCCCCTGCAGCCTCTCCGCCCTGCCTACTTGGGGCAGCAGATGACCTTGCTGCCCCAGATCCACGTGGCATGATGGCATCAACGTGCACCAGCGCACGTGTCGTAGCCCTGCTGACCTGGAAGTCAGCCATGGAGTCAGCCAGGTCTGGTGCCACAATGGGCTGGTCCAACAAGGGCTGAGCATGGATGGTGTCAGCCACATCAGCCTCAACGGGAGGGGGGGGGGGGTGGATTATGGGTGCCCTTGACTGGTCCTCCACACATGGGGGGACAGGCTCACCCTGCAAGTTACGACCACGTCCCCTACCGGATCCACCACGGCCACCACTTGTGGCTCTTCCACCTTTGCCACCCTTACGGAATCCTCGCCTCCCAGCCATGGCACTGATATTAATGTGCGTATGGGAGTGGCTGTAGACTATTGTCCTGGGCAATTGGGGGTCAAAGGGGTTGGGTACCAGATGGTAATTGTACCCTAGTGCTCTAGCAAGGCTGAATGTAACCCCTGGGGAAAGATGACGGGTCACGCAACGCACAGGAGGCCCAAAAAAGGGAGATGACGTGCACGCAATCCCTCCCAGACCACGTGTGCAGAAAGAAAAACCTGCACTACGCTGTGGCACCCAGTAACACAAGAATGAACGTATGCGTGTCACACGCAGCCTAGAATGACCTCTGAAGGGGTAGGCTACACACGGGGCAAGCACAGATGTTAGATACGTGCGTGACTCACCGTCTGCCAGGTAAAAGAGCGTGAAAAATGAGCGCGTTTGGTTGGCAACACCCCCGCCAAAAGAAGATATGTACGCTGTCTGAGGAGACAGGACAACAGTAGAAGGGAACACTGTTTGAGGGAACAGGCCCAGGTAAACCAGTACAAGAGAAAAAATAGAAAAAGCTGTCAGAGGTAACAGGGAGTACGAACTTGAAACGCCGTGAAGTAAATCGCGTGTGAAACGACAAGAAGTACAGAATTCACCCACTCGCTCTCCACGAAAAGCACGTACAAGGAATTGGTGTTCTACACGTACCTTATATGCAGGCCCACACGTACAGCGTCACTTACGCGGCGTGTACGTGCTAGGCCCATTCCCACCAATTACACGCTTTGACACTTCTGCGTGTAGGTCCATTTGCACCAATTACACGCTTTGACACTTCTGCGTGTAGGTCCATTTGCACCAATTACACGCTTTGACACTTCTGCGTGTAGGTCCATTTTCACCAATTACACGCTTTGTAACTTCTGCGTGTAGGGCTATTTCCACCAATAACACGCTTTGACACTCGGACATGTCACGCAACTTTTTCCTACGCGTGCACGTGACTTCATAGATGCGCATACGCTAGTGACGCGTTTACGCGCTAAGGGCCTTTCATCGATTTACACGCAGACATGTGGGATTTTCACGTGCAAAATCACTCTGTATCAAGCTGTCCACGCGTTCACACACGAAAGACCACGCTCCTGCCCAGGAGGCCAAATTACTGCCCCCCAGAGCCCTGAGCACGCTCCCACCTGCCATCTGCTGCTGCCTGACTGCCTGCTGCCCACGTGCCCTGCCATTTGCTGCCTGCACATCAGCCAGGGGTGCTGTTGCTGTGACCACCCCTGCTGGAACCAAAGGCTCCCGACTGCTTTTCCGTCGCCCCACAGCCCAGCCCCAGGCCCCAGTTGCCCACCCACTCCTGCCTCTGGGGTTGCCATGTCGGGCACTACAACATCTGGCACCAGTGGCAACCCCCGGCCAAGGAGGCAGAGGGGCACCAGCTTCAGTGCCAGGGAAGTTGGTGTCCTGGTGGAGCATGTCCTGGGGCAGTATGATGCCCTCTTCGGAAGGTTGCGCGCCGACAAGGAAGGACGGACTCGGATCTGGATGGACATCGTGACTGCCATCAACGCGGAGGAGGTGGCAGTCCGCGACTACGAACGTGTCAGGAAGCGCTGGGAGGACTTCAGGTCCAGGACCCTCAACAAGGCCCGGCACCTCATGATGGCAGCAGATGCTAAGGGGCGGGCGGGGCCACTTGTCGGAAGATCAGATGAGTGTCCTGGAACGCATATCCCCAGCGCTCCACATCCAGGTCCTTGAGAAGCAGACTCGTCTGGAGTCGAGCGGTAAGTGTACATGCATACTGATTGTAAGCTGTGCGTGTGGTGGTGTGCCAGGAGTGTGCAGGTTGAACATGTATTTTTATGTGGCCAAGTAGGGGGGTTGTACAGGGCTGTGAGGGTGACACATGCGAGGGGTCTCATGTGTGACACATGGATGGTGCTTGTGTGTGTGGGCTTGCATGGCACAGGATGTGGAGGAATGATTGTCAGGTGTGACATGGATGTCGATCGAGACACTGCGACAGTTGGCGGAGGTGTACACATGCATGCAGGTTTGGTGTTGTGTGTGCATGTGTAGTGTACTCCCTATGTTGCATGTGATGTGTGGATGACCTTTGGCTGCCCATGCTGCTGTATGTGAATGGATGGTGCTGGCTGTTGCATTATGGCTGTGGTATGGCTCATGTGTGCAAGTTGAAATGACATGTGTGTTGGGGATTGTGATGCCATGTGTGAGGTTTACCAATGCCACTCATGTATAACTGTCATGTGTGTATGAGTCCATTTTACAGTGCCCAGATGCCTGTGTTTTCTTTCTCCCTGTCTGCAGCGTCAACTGATGAAGAGGGCGGAGAAGGTGCTGTGGAGCACAGCGGCAGGGGTCGCACCACCAGCCGGAGATGCAAGGCCCGGATCCCCTCCCAAGTTGTGATCTCGTCGGGGAGTGAGGAGTCTGATGCGGCGTCCCAGCCCGCAGCTGGCGAGGGGAGGTCCAAGAGGCGGAGGTCGGAGTTGGACTCCTCGGCAGCAGAAGGGGCAGCTGGGACCCCACAGGGCCCAACGGGGGAAGATGGCACAGAGTCATCCAGGTTGGTGGGGTGTTTGGTGGAGGGTGCCCCTGCACTGCTGGGGGGTGGGGGTGGTGGGAGACATGGGTGGGGTCCTGGTGGAGGCTGCCCCTGCACTGCTGGTGGGTGGGGGTGGTGGGAGACATGGGTGGGGGCCTGGTGGAGGCTGCCCCTGGTGGCTGGGGGGTGGGGGTGGTGGGAGACATGGGTGGGGGCCTGGTGGAGGCTGCCCCTGGTGACTGGGGGGTGGGGGTGGTGGGAGACATGGGTGGGGGCCTGGTGGAGGCTGCCCCTGGTGGCTGGGGGGTGGGGGTGGTGGGAGACATGAGTTGGGCATGAGTGGGGGCCTGGTGGAGGGTGCCCCTGGTGGCTGGGGGGTGGGGGTGGTGGGAGACATGGGTGGGGGCCTGGTGGAGGCTGCCCCTGCACTGCTGGTGGGTGGGGGTGGTGGGAGACATGAGTAAGGGCCTGGTGGAGGCTGCCCCTGCACTGCTGGTGGGTGGGGGTGGTGGGAGACATGGGCGGGGGCCTGGTGGAGGCTGCCCCTGGTGGCTGGGGGGTGGGGGTGGTAGGAGACATGGGTGGGGGCCTGGTGGAGGCTGCCCCTGGTGGCTGGGGGGTGGGGGTGGTGGGAGACATGGGTGGGGGCCTGGTGGAGGCTGCCCCTGCACTGCTGGTGGGTGGGGGTGGTGGGAGACATGGGTGGGGGCCTGGTGGAGGCTGCCCCTGGTGGCTGGGGGGTGGGGGTGGTGGGAGACATGGGTGGGGGCCTGGTGGAGGCTGCCCCTGGTGGCTGGGGGGTGGGGGTGGTGGGAGACATGGGTGGGGGCCTGGTGGAGGCTGCCCCTGCACTGCTGGTGGGTGGGGGTGGTGGGAGACATGGGTGGGGGCCTGGTGGAGGGTGCCCCTGGTGGCTGGGGGGTGGGGGTGGTGGGAGACATGGGTGGGGGCCTGGTGGAGGCTGCCCCTGGTGGCTGGGGGGTGGGGGTGGTGGGAGACATGAGTTGGGCATGAGTGGGGGCCTGGTGGAGGCTGCCCCTGGTGGCTGGGGGGGTGGGGGTGGTGGGAGACATGGGTGGGGGCCTGGTGGAGGCTGCCCCTGCACTGCTGGTGGGTGGGGGTGGTGGGAGACATGGGTGGGGGCCTGGTGGAGGCTGCCCCTGGTGGCTGGGGGGTGGGGGTGGTGAGAGACATGGGTGGGGGCCTGGTGGAGGCTGCCCCTGGTGGCTGGGGGGTGGGGGTGGTGGGAGACATGGGTGGGGGCCTGGTGGAGGCTGCCCCTGCACTGCTGGTGGGTGGGGGTGGTGGGAGGCATGGGTGGGGGCCTGGTGGAGGCTGCCCCTGGTGGCTGGGCGGTGAGGGTGGTGGGAGACATGGGTGGGGGCCTGGTGGAGGCTGCCCCTGGTGGCTGGGGGGTGGGGGTGGTGGGAGACATGAGTTGGGCATGAGTGGCGGCCTGGTGGAGGGTGCCCCTGGTGGCTGGGGGGTGGGGGTGGTGGCAGACATGGGTGGGGGTCTGGTGGAGGCTGCCCCTGCACTGCTGGTGGGTGGGGGTGGTGGGAGACATGGGTGGGGGCCTGGTGGAGGCTGCCCCTGGTGGCTGGGGGGTGGGGGTGGTGGGAGACATGAGTTGGGCATGAGTGGGGGCCTGGTGGAGGCTGCCCCTGGTGGCTGGGGGGTGGGGGTGGTGGGAGACATGAGTGGGGGCCTGGTGGAGGCTGCCCCTGCACTGCTGGTGGGTGGGGGTGGTGGGAGACATGGGTGGGGGCCTGGTGGAGGCTGCCCCTGGTGGCTGGGGGGTGGGGGTGGTGGGAGACATGGGTGGGGGCCTGGTGGAGGCTGCCCCTGGTGGCTGGGGGGTGGGGGTGGTGGGAGACATGGGTGGGGGCCTGGTGGAGGCTGCCCCTGCACTGCTGGTGGATGGGGGTGGTGGGAGACATGGGTGGGGGCCTGGTGGAGGGTGCCCCTGGTGGCTGGGGGGTGGGGTTGGTGGGAGACATGGGTGGGGGCTTGGTGGAGGCTGCC
The DNA here is from genome assembly GCF_040938575.1 of Ambystoma mexicanum. NCBI lineage: Eukaryota > Metazoa > Chordata > Amphibia > Caudata > Ambystomatidae > Ambystoma > Ambystoma mexicanum. The sequence continues at coordinate 981,901,432 of NC_090924.1, forward strand.
CCTGGTGGCTGGGGGGTGGGGGTGGTAGGAGACATGGGTGGGGGCCTGGTGGTGGGTGCCCCTGGTGGCTGGGGGGTGGGGGTGGTAGGAGACATGGGTGGGGGCCTGGTGGTGGGTGCCCCTGGTGGCTGGGGGGTGGGGGTGGTGGGAGACATGGGTGGGGGCCTGGTGGAGGCTGCCCCTGGTGGCTGGGGGGTGGGGGTGGTGGGAGACATGGGTGGGGGCCTGGTGGAGGCTGCCCCTGGTGGCTGGGGGGTGGGGGTGGTGGGAGACATGAGTTGGGCATGAGTGGGGGCCTGGTGGAGGCTGCCCCTGGTGGCTGGGGGTTGGGGGTGGTGGGAGACATGAGTGGGGGCCTGGTGGAGGCTGCCCCTGCACTGCTGGTGGGTGGGAGTGGTGGGAGACATGGGTGAGGGCCTGGTGGAGGCTGCCCCTGGTGGCTGGGGGGTGGGGGTGGTGGGAGACATGAGTGGGGGCCTGGTGGAGGCTGCCCCTGCACTGCTGGTGGGTGGGGGTGGTGGGAGACATGGGTGGGGGCCTGGTGGAGGCTGCCCCTGGTGGCTGGGGGGTGGGGGTGGTGGGAGACATGGATGGGGGCCTGGTGGAGGCTGCCCCTGGTGGCTGGGGGGTGGGGGTGGTGGGAGACATGGGTGGGGGCCTGGTGGAGGCTGCCCCTGGTGGCTGGGGGGTGGGGGTGGTGGGAGACATGAGTTGGGCATGAGTGGGGGCCTGGTGGAGGCTGCCCCTGGTGGCTGGGTGGTGGGGGTGGTGGGAGACATGAGTGGGGGCCTGGTGGAGGCTGCCCCTGGTGGCTGGTGGGTGGGGGTGGTGGGAGACATGAGTTGGGCATGAGTGGGGGCCTGGTGGAGGCTGCCCCTGGTGGCTCGGGGGTGGGGGTGGTGGGAGACATGAATGGGGGCCTGGTGGAGGCTGCCCCTGCACTGCTGGGGGGTGGGGGTGGTGGGAGACATGGGTGGGGGCCTGGTGGAGGCTGCCCCTGGTGGCTGGGGGGTGGGGGTGCAGGGGGACATGAGCAGGTGTGCAGGGTAGTCCCCTGTTTTGTGGGCTGCCTGCAGGGGCCGTGGAGGGTGTACAGGGAACACCTGTGAGGACCCACCCAGCCTAATCGCGTGTGATAATTCCCACGCACCCCTGTAATACACGTACCCAGCAAAATGGCTTGTGATAATTCCCACGCACCCCTGTAATTCACGTACCCTGCCAAATCGCGTGTGATAATTCCCGCGTACCCCTGTATTACACGTGCCCTGGCTAATCGCATGTAAGACTTCACGCGTACCCCTGTAATACACGTTCCCTGGACAATCGCGTGTTGAACTTCCCGCGTACCCCTGTAATACACGTACCCTGGCTAATCGCGTGTAAAACTTCCCGCGTACTCCTGATATGAAGGTTGCCCGCTTTGCGTTCCTTGTTTGGCAGCCCTGTAAACTGGTCCAGGGTTAGCGCAGCCCTTTGCGATGATTTAGCGATTTTGATGGCTTTTCCTTGCGCGAGGGCGTTCTTGGGGGCGTTACTGGCGCTGCTGCAGGCTCGCTGCGATACTCTGCGCCACGGCTGGTTTGGGTGCATGAAATCCATGAATACGCTGTGCGCGGAAATCGGTTTTAGCGCACGTGCCTGGCGCACACAATCGCACGCGGACACTCTGCGCCAGCCGCTTGCAACACTTTTCTGCGAAATTCTATGAATTACCCTGTGAGTGTCTCCGAAGTCCGCCATGTATTACCCAGTCGCTGGTGTGTAGGCAGAAATATGGTGTGTTCCAAACGCTATAAGAAATAAAAAAAATGACGGTATGCTGACCAATGTAGCAAAAAATGGCCTTGTTAATGCGGGTGAGGCAAGGAGGCAATGGGGGGACCGCAACATTTCTCAGGTACTAGGGTTCTTACAGGTGCTGAACTGGAACTCGTAGAGTTCTCCGGAGTGTGGGGACCAGAGCTGGGTCACGGTAAAAAGTGAGCTGTGTACGTCTGTGGATAATAAGGGTCAGCGCGCATGCTCGTAAACAAAGTGTCGTTTGCCTACTATGTGTATGTATGTAGCTGCGTTGCCTGGGCAACGTTGATGTATACAGGTAGTATTCCTATGTACAAGAATGTAAAAAGGGGCTTCCTATCGTGAAATAAGCCCGGTGTTGAGTTGAAACTGAACTGGAGGGTCTAAATAAGATAACATGGTGGACTGCTGTACCGGTGTTAGCTGATGGTCTGACCGTACATGTCTCCTGTCAGAGCTGCCAGGGGGCTCGTAAAGGCATAAATCGAGTAACATTGATGTATACAGGTAGTGATCCTATGTACAAGAATGTAAAAAGGGGCTTCCTATTGTGAAATATGGAAAAGGCTCATACAGGCATAAATCAGATATTGTTACAACCCTTAAACAACCACTGTCTATTTAAGTGTATCTGCGAGATTCCAGAAACAGCAAAAACAGTGAAGATGGCGTTTTTTAGTGCTGTTCCATACTGATGGGTCCCAGACATGTACCGTCAAGATTGAAAGTTGACAGTGCATGTGTACCCTCCTGCAGTGTGTGGTTGCAAAGTTGCAAATTGTAAAAGTACCCTTACAAATGATCTGGGGTAAGTCTGGAGACCCAGACGGGGCGGGTTACTTGGAGAGCAGAGCTGGAGGAGGTGGCGAGAAGATGTATATATATATAATTGGTCCTGTAGTAATTGGAAACTGGATAGTTCTTAAAAGAAGTTGCGCAAGTATCAATATGATGGGATCTGAGTGCACCAGATGTACAAACTAGGTATATTCCTAATGTGGCATGAATTCAGAAGCACGTATATTAATAGTGGTAGTAGTTGTCTGTCAGGGTTACTTCATTAAGACCAAACTCAATCGAATGCAGCTTAAAGATCCACCAGGCCTCTTTGTAGTTGAGGGCATTAATGATGTTGGAGGTGTTCTGCACTTTGTCTAGGACCCACCATTTCAGTTGGTCTTGATTGTGTTGGAATACCAGGTAGTGAGATAACATGGGTGCTGATGCAGAGCGACATCTGATTCTGGAGTGATGTTCCTCAATAGGTTTGTGCACTGGTCTGCCCTCCGCCCACACTACCACAAAAGAGAAAGGAAGTACACCCATTAGGCTTGGTCTGTTTTACCTTTATGATTGAGATCACTGCTGGTTTAGTAGTAGTGTGGGGCTGAGAAGGTCGCTTAGCCACTGCTCATCAAGGTAATCCTGTAGAGCAGCAGTCATTATTCACACTGGCCATCTCATGATGGTCACATCATGCCTCATCCTCGCTTCCACTTAGTGTTCCATATACAATGTTTGCTGACTTGGTAGGTACTTCTTGGTCATCCCTATGTGATTCTATAGCACTCCCTTGCCAGTTCTCATTGTGCATATCTGACAGGACTACCTGTCTCCTGTCAATCCCCCACTCTCTGTGCTTTCTTTGTTTTCTGATGCTTTTCTCAGTCACACGGTCCCAAGTCACAGAGGGGACACTACCTTTGTATCCCTTGTTATTTGTTTTGGGATATCAGTCAGTCCTTTTGTTTCAGATTAAGTGAAATCCATAAAACCTACCATAATAATACACAACAATACACAAAATATGCAAATAACACTATGATATATTACTAAACACAAAATAAGACAGTAAGGGCAGATAAAACATCATAGTATCTTATACAGATATTAAGTAAATCCAGTTCTGCTCACACAATATTACTAAGAGCTGATTCTAACAACTTGCATCTTCTTTTCCAGGTTTCAGTAACTAGCAATAATATAAGCAGCTTTAGTGTCTAAGACAGACAGTAACAAAAAGAAAGCCGGTCTCCACTGTCACAGAGAACTTTCCCTTAAATAACTCGGCCAATACTGTTTCCGTATATCTTTGCATACAAGACAACATAATACAAAGTGAGACAATATGGCTTTCACCCCATCGGCGGGCAGACATGGCTGAAACATCCTGCCAGTCCAGCCTTGGTAGGTTCACTCGGGCCTCAGCAAGGTCTGGGGGCTGTTATCAGTCATGTTTGCCCGCCGATGTCAGGGTGAAAGCCATTCACACCATGGGGTTTATTCTGGGTGCGAATATTTTTTTTGGGGGGGGGGGATTGGCTGTGCTTATTGCCATAAGGAAAAGGGACTATGTCCCTTTTCTATTTCTTTGGTGGTGGCTGAAAGCAGGAGGAGCATGGGGACTGGAGCACACAGCTCTAGTCCAGCAGATAAGTGGGGAGGGAGGGAGAGGATGGGGAAGGGGTATGGGTTGTTTTGGGGGGATGGGGTGGTGGAGAAGCAACAGGGAGAAGCTCCCTGTTGCTGCCCCACATTAAAAAAAAGAATTCACCACCCGGGAATGGCCTTGCATGACTGGAAAAAGCAGGCAGAGAATGTGTTTTTACGTCCGCTGTTCCAGTCACCTGATTGGCTGAGCGGCTTTTCCTGGATGCAAATGTTTCTTCCTCCCCACAAAAGCAGATCATGTCTGCTGTGGGACAGTTTCCAGTCCACATACAAGTAACGGTTTTAAGGGGAGAACATTGAATCATGCTTTGGTTAGCAAAGTTCAGTGCAAAGAATTAGTAGCTACCAGAAACAACCTAAGGGAGAAATGGCTAAATATAACCTAAAAAAATCTTTGAGGGGTTGGCTTCTTCTTTGCTATGCACCCATAAACTGCTGAATTAGTATAAGGACATGCTTTGGGACTTTTGCAATATTTTCAGGCGACTCAAAGCAGGTCTCCAGACCCACTTTCTGCAAAGCCTTCTTGATATGACATAACCATACTATTTTCCTGTAATTTCCCAATACTAACCGATTTCTACCTAACATTTTAGTCATTTCCCCATCCTCCTTCCATCATAATGCATGCCAAAGCCAGATAGGCCTTAGGGAGAGTAAGTCTGTGAGGTATGGAATGAGTAACAACCAGGAGTTGGGCAAGAAAATAATGTTCAACTCCTTGTAGTGTTGCCAGATTCCCAGAACCCCACAACTGGATCCTATAAGCACCAACATCAATTCCCTTACTCTTATGAATTGTCATCATATGGTTGACTCAGTGTTGCTGCATGATAATGGCAAATCTGAAGAGACTGCCTATAATCTGCCTCATCTTTATTCCTTGTTTTCGTATTTTGTCCTTCCATGTAAAAGCTTATGAAATCTTACCCCTAAGTTGTCAAAATGGTCACATATCCTTATCCTCTACCTCCAACATGAGTGAGCCAGTTGTCCAAGCAGAGATTTGGAGGGAGAACCTTATCCTCAGCAGGTGCCTCCCTCTGGAATAGCCTCTTTGCCGCCCTACGTCTTGAGCCTAATCTTCTTAAGTTTTGGAAACTCCTCAAGACTATCCTCTTCGCCTCTTCCTTCTCTCTCCTTCTACCCTGCTAATCCAGCTCTCTTCACTTTCCCTTTCTCCCTCTTCGTCCCTCACAGCTTGCTGAATGGCCACCTGGTGTACCTCAGAGTCTCACAGGTCCCTGGCACCCCTCCAGTCCTCTCTCACACTTGCCTCAGGGCCCTACACCCCACCCACACTCACTGCACTGGGAAACATCCCTAGAGTGGCTCTCTCTGCACTTACCCCAGTCTCTACCGACTGGGTGCACTCTTTTACGCTTGCCTGAGGGGCCTACACCCCAGCCACACTCACTGCAGTGAGAAATATCTCTATCTCTAGAGAGTAGCTTCCTCTGCACTGACCTCAGTCTCCACGGACCAGGTGCACTTGGACCTCCCACTCCCTGTTATCGTCTGTGCACATGCATGAACTGTACACTCCATGCCAAAGATTGTCTGTTTGTCCTCACTTGTCCTCACCCTCCAACCAGCAGACACCCTACCCAACCCACACAGCCTGCTCACCACAGTGAACCTCGCTCAGGGAGACGCACAGTAAAGAGAGCCACTGATAATACCCAACTTAACAACCCTTACCACCCCCCTGCCCCTCTGAGGACAGCGAATGAATGAGTCACCAACTCCAGCCGGAATACCACCTACAGACAGAGCCCAGACTAGTAGCGGACACCACCACTACACCACAAGACCACAAGACAACCAGATCAAAAGCAGGACCAACTAGACGTCACCAAACAAAGACTAAACAACTCTCAATCTTACAATGCCGTGCAACCGACCCATTCCAAGGAAAAGACGAAGAGATGAAAGAACAAACACACCAGAACAGCAACTTAGAACAACAACCATATACTGGACCCCCACAGACAAGAACACAAACCGAAGCAACTCTGAGAGAAGAGAAAAATCCCTCTACCTAACTCCATACCTCGCAGACAACTGGCCACCACGGCAACCAAACCCAACTTTAGAAGCAGCAACATCAAACAACCTAACACAAGCAAGGAGAAGAGGGATGACCAACACAAACAACAAACAGACGACCAATGCAATAACCCCCTACATCAACAAAGCAAGAGGAACTTCCAATCAACAACAACAACTCCCAGAAGACGAATGCGATGAAAACACAAAAAACCCAAGACAAAACCTAGAAGAACTCTTCGAAGACGCTGACACCCCGAATCCCATAGCCAAACAAGTGACCGACCAGGAAGGAAACCTCAACACCGAGCAGAACACGACCTCGACAAAGCCCAAACCAAACAACACCTCCAAACATCACAGCAAGCTAATAAACGCAAGATCCATGTCAAAACTCTCAACAGAGATATTCAACCTACTCGACGACAACGGCATTGACATCCTGTTCATTACAGAAACATGGCTGGACGACAACTACAAAATCACACTCCAAAGCTGCCTTCCGACCGACTTCAAATGCCTACAAATAAACAGAAAAAACAAAAAAGGAGGAGGCATCGCTATAGCATTCATAGAACACCTGAAATTAAAAACTGACGATCCACTCAACATCCTCAACTGCGAAACCATGGTAATACAGCTAACAGCGAGTCCAAAATCCAACATCACATTCATCCTGGTATACAGACCACCAACATATGATGCAACATTCGTCAATAACTTCATAGAAGCCATCACCAACTTAGCCATCAACCACGAACACCTAATCATTCTGGGGGACTTCAACATCTGGTTTGAAGACAGCCACGCCAACTCCCAAAACTCACTAATTGAACAACTGAGCACCATGAAACTACGACAAGTAGTCAAAGGAGCAACGCTCTCGGCAGGTCACACCATAAACGCAATTTTCGCTAAAGAAAAACTCATCACCACGGCACCTCCTATACAAATACTGTGGAGCGACCATCTCATCCTCCCATTCATGATCACTCTGCCTACCCGAGCCTACATCCAACATCCGAAACTCACAACCACCACAAAAAGAAACTGGAAACACATCAAAGAAAGCAACCTATTCAAACAACTGGAATTAACGAAACCCTCAACTACAGAACTGGAGCTAGCATACCTAGATGGGAAAGCAGAGATTCTGTGACAAATGGATTGCGGATACAATAGACAAGATCGCCCCAGAAAAACCGTTCATCCCATCAAAAAAAGAGCAATGGCAAAATGGTTCACCCCACTAGTAAACAACATGAAAAAAGAAAACAAAAAGATGGAATTGGAATGAGGAAAGAATACAACCCAGGGAAAAAAACACTGTACCAGAAACAAATCCGCGCATACAAGAAGGAAATTCAAAAGGCAAAGAGAAGACATTACGATGACAGAATCAACAATGCCACCAACACACAAAAAGAAATGTTTAGCATCATTGAAGAAATGGGAAATCCACCAGGCTGCGATAACACCCCAACCCCCTCAGAAAAACTATGCAACGACCTGGCAGACCACTTAAAAAAAAAATCAATGACATCCGACAAACCATACAAAAGCGACCAACCAACAACAACATACAACCCAACAAACCTAACATGGAACCACAGCACAAACTCCAAAGCTTTCCTGAAATATCAGCAGAGGCATTCTTAATGCAGGTAAAATGAAGCAAGACAGCGGGATCACCCATGGACCTCTGTCCCCCAGACATCTACACATCAATCCTCACACAAGGATCTCCAGCAGAACACTATAGAAACCTTCTAAATCTATCACTATCAACAGGGACTGTACCACAGGTCTTCAAATCAACATACATCAAGCCACTCTTGAAAAACACAAGTGGTGACGTAGATGCCCTCTCCAACTACAGGACGATCTCTAACATCCTCTACCCAGCAAAACTTCTAGAAACCTACGTATATAAACTAACCCAAGAACATGTAGAAAAACACCATCTGCTGGACCAAGCTCAAATCGGTTTCAGACCAGTGAAAGTAACGGAAACAGCACTACTATCCATCTGGGACGACCTAAAAACTAACGCAGACTCAAACACTACCTCAGCCCTTATTCTGCTCGACCTCTCCGCAGCCTTTGACACAGCCACGACACCCTGACCAAAAGACTAGAAGACATAGGCATAACAGACACAGCACTACACTGGACCAAATCATTCCTAGCAGACAGAAGAGAAACCGTATGGCTAAAACCTTTCAAATCCACTCCACGAGTTAACGACTATGGAGTGCCACAAGGATCCTCACTATCTCCACTATATTTCAACATCTATCATCAGAATATTCAAAAAATACAACATTATATGTTACAACTACGCAGATGACACTCAGACCATCTACAAAATCAAAGACACTGATGCCGACCATTCAACCCTAACCGACTGCCTAAAAGAAGTCTTCAACTTGAATGGATGCCAACAACCTGAGAACGAAACCACCATCCCAATGGCGTATGGAAATGGGAAACGCAAAAATACCATCAAAGGTAGTAAAAAATCTGGGAGTCCTAATGGACAACACCCTAACCCTGGAACCACAAATAAATGCAACAGTGAAAAAATGCTTTTTCCTCCTCCACACGGCAAGAAGAACTCTACCTTTCCTCTCCTTCACGCACAAAACACTCACTATCATCGCCCTAATCATGTCACAAATCGACTATTCAAGCAGCCTCTACCTCGGAATACCAGAATACCTCCTGAAGAAACTGCAACAGATCCAAAATGCAGCAGCAAGACTACTGCTCAAACTATCCAGAAGAGACCACATCACTCCAGCCCTAAAAACACTACACTGGCTCCCAGTAAAACATTGCATCACCTTCAAAACAATGTGCATAACGCACAGGGCAATCAACGCACAAGGAGCAGAATTCCTACAAAAGAAAATAACAGTCTACAAACCAACGAGACCCCTCCTATCAAGCAACGAAATCCACCTGGAACTCAAACCATACCTTAAGAAAAAACTTGGAGGCACCTCCTTTTACCACTTAGCCGCAAAAACCTGGAACAACATCCCAAAAGAAATAAGAAACACTGAAGATCACCTAAAATTCAGGAAATCACTAAAAAGCTGGCTCTTCAACACTACAGACTAAATCTGCAAACCAAAACTGGAAAAAAGGATGACTAAACCGGAAAGGACACGGACATCCACGGCCCGAGAGGATAACTCCCACGGCACCTGGACGGGTAACACCGGATAGACTGGAACACAGGCCGCATGCATGGAGACTGAGTCAACTACCCAGACAATCCCACCAACACTTTCACCCGCCCCTTAGTTACCGCCAGGCACCACAGTGGTGTGGGATTGTCGAGATATTGGAGAGAGGTTGACATTGTCGAGAGGTTGACATTGACAGGTGCACTGGCCACAGGAGTATGAAGTGAGGATAAGGAGAGCTATGAGAGAGCATGTTAGAGGTGGGGACCAAAGGAGTAAGGAACCTTATATGCTACTCGGACCCAGATCAGGACAGAGCCGCATCAGGGGAGACTATGCAAGCCGAGCGCCTTAATTCAGGATAGAGACGCAAACTAACCAACCCTACTAACATTTCCCTTTCTGCATACACCTCTCAAACTCCAAACCAAACACAACCAAAACCTACAGCACAACAAACCGCACAAATATCACTACATTGCAACAACAAAACAAAAAAAACACATAGTCTTGCACAACAGTACACGATGACTACCGGCTGCAAACACCCCTGGCCCAGCCAATGGACCCACCATGCTGAGGCCGCCAATAGCACATCACTGCTCTCTTGCACTTTTCCTTGCTTCCTCCCACTAACTCAACCTCCCCTCCTCTTTCAGAGCCGCCAGAGCACCAGGTGACCACTCCGGTGGTGACAGTGCATGGTACAAATGTCCTTTAACATTAACATTTAACATTGTTTCCACTCCTTAATTGCACTGGTATAATCGGCAGAATCGTCGTCAAGCCTATTTGTAGTATCTCAAACTGTTAAATGTATTCTATGCACTTACTCTGCCTTTGCAGACTATTATCACCTCAGAATGTCATGGTCTCTGAGTGACTTGTTTGCTCCCACCCACCTTAAGCAATTTGAAGCACTTGCCTGTGTCTATACAATTGATTTGCCATGGAAAAATGCATAAAACTCTTCTCTTTACTGGAGAAAAACATTATGTAGAACTTTGTTGCATAGACTCGAAGGCCCCAAAGTGACATACATTCTTCATATGTATCAGCAACTGGTTTGGGATATCACTTCACAACAGCATGCACTCAAATTGAAATAATTCCATGGGGAGCAAAGCTGTCCCCAGTGTGTGCCTGTATTGCTGCTTTGCACACAGTTCTCATCTAAAAAGAACAGACCATTCTGACTAATGAAGTATTGCCATAATACATAGCTTGCAAAATTGTTTCTTTATGTCAAAATGTGAGTTGTACATTATTGAATACTACCACCAACCATGCAACAAGCAAACTTTGGAGTCACGAGTATACTTTGCTGAAGGATGTTCACAAAACTTTTACCAAAACCATAATAAGAGATCATTTTCAACAGGTCTGGCCTTCAGAAATGGTCTAACCATGGGAACCTCGCAACTGCAGATGAATCATGTTTGCCAGTCACAGTCACCTTTAATTTCCTGTATTAGGTCCATGGTTCTCTGAGTTCTCCAACAGTACTTTTTTCTATTTCATTATATTAACATTGTGGATCTTAATCATAAAACATATTTGCATTCTGAAGTGTCTTTACGTGTTTTATCATTTCATAAACAGCCAGTACCTTACACATCAAATATAGAGGTATACCAGGAATGATTAAATCAGGCTGAGAGTAGCTTTGCCTTTTTGTATGGGCACTGCTTGCCATACAACCACCTAGTCTGAAAATGCTCCCGTGGGTGTGCACTGCTTCTCCTTGATGTATGTAGAATTTATAATTTAGTGTTACTCCTTGCTTCAGTACATATCTGTTTTCGAGTTTTCTCTATGTTGATCAAGTCACAACTACAGGTGTACCGAACTTTGCTTTAGGTAACTATTTGCCGAATACCACCTGTAAAAATTATATTCAGCTCCAGCTATATAGTATCTTGCTATTCGGCTCCAGTGAAAAAACATTGTCTTCTCACATGAATGCAATATAATAAATTAGAGGGGAACTATGGAGTGCAGGTTGCAAAAGTAAATGGCACTAAATATTGCCTGACAGCATTCCTGACAAAACATCAGAAAATGTGCTTATGTTTGCGTATTGGAGAGAAGGATGGGTGAGCATGATTGTTTCCAATGGACAAAAATGTACGAGGAAACTTTAATAAATCACAACAGGTAGTGGAGACAAGTATGAGGCAGTCAGATATATGTTAGACAGAGTGACTTGCCACCTGTAGGGACACAATGGAAGCAATAAATAGTGGTAGGGGGTTAATGTAGAAAAGCAAACGTCATGAATGGCCATATTGTAAATGAAATGCACACATTCTGGTACTGTCACATATTTCAAAATGGTCTACTTCAGGGTAAACTGATAATCTGTCTAGTTTGCACTATGTTCATACATGCTAACATGAACTAACCATTCCTGTGGGCTGCCAGAGTGTGGGGAGGTTGCCACACTTCTTTTGGCTGCCAAACCAACACAGAGGTGTGTTCTAGAGATAGCAGAGAAAGGATCTCGCCAGAGTTCAAGGTGAATATACCATTCAATAAATGAGGTCATGCCTGAATGGATGCGGTTTCATAGTTAGCCAGTGGGGAATTAATTTCATTTGTAATGCTTCAATGTCAAAAGTAAATGCAGTTCTCAAATTACACGTTTTCTTTATTAAGTGTAACTTCTGCCAAGTCCCATAGTTCGAGGTTGGGGTTGAACCGACGACAGTTCATTCTATTATTGAATTGTGCTTTTTGAAATTGTTTTTTCTATCTTCTTGCTTCTCCACATTCGCACTGACAAATGTGTTCCATGTATAATTGTTGCAGTGTATTATTGGTAAATTATCTGTCATGATAAAGCCACATTACAAAAATCACTTTGTGTTCTGATACATTTCTATGGCATTTGGGTCAGCTTATTTAATTTGCTCATACAGGCAAGTGTGTAATGGTAAAAGCTTTCATGAGAAGGATATATTGTGGGCTCTGTAGTTAGAAAGTGTGCAAATGTGCTGTATTTCATTTTGCATGTTTAAAGCTGAACAGATCTGCCATCAAGGCATTAGCCCAGCATCGTAGATTAGTTGCTGGAGAAAAGCAGTGACACTATCAAAATACAATTGTAATAAGTCTGGTAACTTTTACTTTATGAGGCCTTGGGATGGAATACAGACATTAGTGGATGTTCTGAGGGGAGCATTACCATTATAGCTAGGGAAGACACCAATGCATTACTATAGTGAAACCTACCACCATTTTACCACAGTAACAAAATACCACAAAATTAGGTGTATCCCCTCCAGACAATATAGCTAATGCACCCACCTAAAAGCACTGTCAAGTGATGTCTTGGTTGGGAAATCTCCCCAGTTTCTCTGTGTGGCAGTCTGCCAGAGGGAGTATAAAAGATTCTATGTAAATATTCAGCTGTTTGAAGGCCGCACATAAAAAATACCAATTTAATTTTGCAGCAGAGGCTTTTCTTTATTAGTGGGTTTTCACCTCCCCTCACCTGTTTCCTCCTTGCACCCTGCGTTCCCACCACGTACACACACACACATATAACCAGTTTCATTTTCCCCCTGCCCCTCGCCCGTCTCAAATAGTCCTTTTCACACACATACACACACAGACACTCACTCGCCTGACTCTCCTGCAACGGCTCTGGGTCTCGCTGTGCCTGTCAGCCCCTGTGTGCACTCATATCCATCGCAGGGGCTAACCGTTCGATTTAGAAAGACTGCTCTGTACGTTCACAGAGCGGCCTTTATAAATCGATCTTTTTTTTCTGGCAAAAATAAAACTGCCATTTCACTTAACACCGTACAAAGTATGAAGGCTCTGTTTGAATGGAATATAGTCAGAAAATTGAGTTGCGTTGGTAAAATTGCAAGAAAGAGAGGATGTTTGGAAATGGCAAGACAGCCCAATAGGTGGGCTGCCACTTTTAGGCCAAAAGGTCTGGGTACAAGTCAGTTACATTTCAGGCAGTGCAAGATGCGACTGACATTTCCATCTCTCCATTACACTGGAGGCATGTCAACCCCATCATGAAAGGGTGGGAGAGCTGAGAGCATTCTTCTGTGTGGACAGAGCGAGGTAGGGAGCACTGTATCTGCTGGTGTTGTGGGATTGAGAGCTGAGAGACATATGAAAAGCCATGGCGTGCTTGCTTCCTCTAGTATTGTGAGAAAGAGGTGGGGAAGGTGGATGTGGATTCAGAATTGGTGGAATTGACTGACTGCCCAACAGGCAAGTGCCATTTTAGAACTTGTAGGGTTTGGGCATATTCAGTCATGTCAGGTTTCTCTATGTGTGTCCTCCCCTACTCTGATCCTACTGGTCTCTCTGGGAGAGCACTCCCTACAAGGGGGGAAGGAGTCGGGCGATGGAGTCCACTCACCTCATATGTACCCACGACTTGTGTTCTGTATGAGTGAACAAAAACATATTTATGTTACCTTACTTACTTTCTGCCTACACTACCTTGCACCTTACAAGAAATTGCAATGTGTTTGATTCGCAAAGGCAAATGCAAACTCCAATTTCCATTTTGTTCATTGCAACTAAGCATCTTTGTATTTGTGAAGCCTTCCACTTTGAGCACCATTGGTTTTGCACATGCAGCATCGCTCTGTACATTTGGCCACTGCTTTGTTGTCCTATTTTTTTCCTGGCTTGTAAGCTTAACATAAGGATGGCATGGTGATTTTAACAAAGACAAATACGTGAAACATTGAACAATTACAAAATAGTACTTTTTTCAAATTTGGAACATGAATAATTAAATAATTCTGCTACACATTCATCTTCTTCACAACTGCTCATCTCTGGCAAAGACGGGGGATTTCTACACATAGAAAAGTGAATCCCAGATTGAGAAACAGGATGTGCATATATGACAAAGGTGCAGAAATACATCACTCATGCTGCATACAGCACCCATATCACTGCTGGAAACATTTTAAACATTAGTGCTTGACGGCGTCATATGCACTAAACATGTACATTTGATGACCCGAGCACTTCTAAGAATTGTGCACCTAAAAAAAGTGCTTCTCGTGTGTTTTTCTTTTATGCATGAGTCTTTTGTAATCTGGCGCAGTGTTTGTAATGCAGGCTTTAATTGTGTGTATTTGTGCAGTCACTAACTGGATCCGTATATACATTGTGCCGAGCCTGGATTTCCTCATTATTCACCCACTGGGAAAGCTATATTCATAATATACCTGGAGCCAAAGAGTTTTCATTGGTGCTGTGGCATTACACTGACCAGCCAGACTGATTCAAAGGAGACGCAGAGTTATACCTAGACCATGCTCAGTGATGGCGGCAAATTAATGACCTGCACTATTGCAGAAATTAGATTCCACTGTCGCAGAAATAACGGCGATTTGCCCTTAAATAAAGAATGAGCACCCTTACAGAGAACATGTAGACTGACATTAATACATGTCAATAACCCTGCCTTGGCAAATCAGTCAAAGGTCGCTAGGATTGCAGCAGACGTGACCTTTTATAATGGTCTGCAGGTCAGGTCTTCTCTGAAGGTTACCCGCTTTTGAGGTGCCTGAACGTTTAAACATCTTTCTGTTGGAGCTCGGCACAAGTAGGTTTCATGCAGCACAACCCTCCAATGCGATTTCATCTGATGGATTATAAGTGAAATAATATCATGTCTACGATGTCTACGAGGCACTATTTGAACTGCAGCCTCTGATACACATAATACCATTTTTTTTTAATGTCCCATGTGTTGGTATTGTTCATTTGTAAAGCATCTATACTCAAAGCAAGTGTTTCAAAGCTCTCAAGGAGGGAGGGAACAAGGGGAAAAACAACAGTCATTCAGAGCCTTTGGATTTTTGAAGGAAACAAGGCTGCACGGGCAGAGTTGCTGCATGTAACAAGTACATATTATACAATTAATGGAGTAGATAACAGCAAATAGGTCTGACGACGATCCTGCAGTTTTTCCAAGTGCATTGAGGCGCCACCATGCAAGGAGGGCAGACAAGGGAAAAACCGACAGATGATCTTCAAGGCATGCTGCATTCATATCGTGCAAGTGCGCAGACAGGTTCAGGAGAGGGGAGGGGGGACTATTGACTGGCCATTTTAAAATCCAACAGCACTGGCTTTTGTGTAGGAACTGGCTGAGCATTTCCAGGTACAGACCACATAAGCCATCATATTCCCAGGTACTCAGACAATTTGCCAATTTTTGACTCCTTACTGCCAGGATGCATCATTATTTGGTATGTATTTCATGATTTGGCATGCACATACTTTTCAAAAAGAAGCACAAGAGCCCCTCAAACATTTTAGAAAGGAGTATGAGGGGTTTGAAGGCCTTTAGAATGGGACATTCTAAAATGTAAAATGTGAAAAATGTTTAATGTTGGTTGTATTTTTTTATTCTTACATTTATAGAGCGTGCAAAGCCCATGGGCATCCGGGCGCTATAACATGACCAGTTCTTACGAGTTAGTACAAGCATAGTAGACATACATTGGGCCTCGTTACGAGTTTCGAGGTAGCCATGACGTCATTACCGGCATGGCTACCTCCAAACTCGTGTCAGGGTCTGGGTCCTGAAAAAAGGGGATTACTGGGCCATTCTGTCTTTTGCGGGCCCGGTAATTCCCATTTTTGGGACCTGGATCCAGTACGTCACCATTCCCATTTGAGGCTCTATAGGGCTCAAATTTGAATGGGGAGGATGCTAACAACGAACCCAGTAATGACGGGTCCGTTGTTAGCATCCGGGTCTGCTCGCGGGTGCCGGTATGCACTTCTGGCCAGATCAAACGTGCATACCGCCACCCGCGAGCAAACTCATAATGTGGTGGCCCGGTATGAATGGTGCCGGTACCTTACCGGCACCGTCCATACCATGGCCGCCAGGGTCATAATGAGGCCCATTGTGATTGGATTGACAGTTCCTGTGGTGGTGATCGCCAGTTGAGGTTAGGTGAACAACAGTGTTTTAGAGCTCTTCGGGATGACCAATACAAATGTTCAGATTGATGCTCCAAATTGGTCCAAAACATAAATCAATTACCCAGAAACTCTGCAGATTTCATGTGTCCTACTGAAACATCACAGTAAAGTTCGATTGAATTTGGTGGCCCAACCTGCAAACTATTCACGCTAAACACTTCTCTTAGAGAACTTAATGTTGCTTAATGTGACAAATTGAGAACAAACTAAAATCAATTATTCAGATACTCTACACAGTATATGTTTCATACTTCTGTAGAGAAGGAGCCAAGTACCCCCTCCAACTGCCCCGCCCTTATTACCTATAGAGTGGGAACCAAAGTATGCAACGTATGCAGAGCAGTTGAACAAGCAAAGAGCAGAGCTTGGACTCTGTGCAGTACCCATAAGAGTACCAGCACCTAAGAGAATCTGGGAGGCAAGGTATGCATTGAGAAAACTGTACCTGCATGCAAGACAATATGATGGCCATTTGAATGAGATTCCTGAAGAAGCAGAGCAGATGAAAGGCAAGGATGAATGGTGACATCATACAGAAAGAGATGATACACACAGAAGCGATGCAGGGATCAGAGAATGCAGATATTCTATAAAGCATCAAGAAAGTACCAAGGATAAGTGACATTTTGGGACCAAGGTGAAGAAGCTTATGACACAGACACAGATGAAGACATTAAGCCAGTTTAAATGTGTACAGATGCCACAGAAACACAAGCAGCAAAGTAATCTTGAAAGCTAGCTTCAAGCTTTACAGTTAATAGATTGCGGCAAGCACCTATATATATATATATATATATATATATATATATATATATATATATATATATATATATATATATGTATATTCAGTGAAAAACTTTGTTAAAGGGACGTTATGGTTCCAAGTAAAACTGAAAAACCCTTGAAATTCACCAGTTTTGGTAAGCTAAGCAACCATAACTCGCGCCACCACCGTGCACTGCTAAGACTAACACCCACGACATCAAAGATGACATCACAAATGTCATTGATGACATCACTGATGACATCACATGTGTATGTACTTTTCATGAAATATGTGTACAAGGGATTCTTATTATAATGTTGCGAAAAAAGTGTCAAGGATCATTGCAATAAATATCATACCCTAATTAGTGCATTGAACGATGCATTGATATAAATAGCATTCTATTATGGGGTTCTATCTAGTATACTAAGCTACTCATGCAGAAACATAGCATTGTGTGCAGCGTACAAGATGAAGGTATAATATTCGTAATGTTAATATGTTGAATAATGAAATGATAATTGTTTTCTTAATAGATTTTTGTGTACTGTGAAATATGTAATAAGAAGCTAATAAAACCCATGTATTACATAATTGCATTACTATAGACAAAACACAAAGAGACCAGAACACATACCAATATGGGTATATACAGGGAAAGTGAAGTTAGCAAAAAAGCACAAGTAGTAGCAGAAACAATTCATAACCTAACTGATTATTTTCATGCAAATAAATGATTGCTGTTTCAAAGCTGCTATTTACCCTATGTATATGTATCACTTGATGTGATTGGACCCTAAGGAAAGTAGTGTGAGTAGTGTGAGTACAATGTATACAAATATGACCATATACAGGGAAAGTACAGCCATAATAAAACAACAGAAATATCAGAAAGTGCTGATAAGTCTATAGATTATCTTTATGCACAAAAAGGATTGCTGTCTTTCAAGCTTGTGTCTTCCCATATGTATATGTTTCATATGATGTGACTGGACTCTAAGGGAATTACTGTAAGAACCTACTTGAAGGATACGTCTACAAATAAAATAAATGTTTTAGTTTCTGACTGTTACTGAAGAAAACCATGTGGCCTAGATATGTCAGCAAAAGAAAAAAGAGTGAGCCAGACATGTGATGTCATCATTGATGTCATCAATGACATTTGTGATGTCATCTTTGATGTCGTGGGTGTTAGTCTTAGCAGTGCACGGTGGTGGCATGAGTTATGGTTGCTTAGCGAATTTCAAGGGTTTTCCGGTTTTACTTGGAACCATAACGTCCCTTTAACAAAGTTTTTTCACTGAATTTCATAGGTTTTTAGTAGCACAACTTAACCATAACGTCCCTTTAAAAAAGTTTTTTCACTGAATTTCATAGGTTTTTAGTAGCGCAACTTAACCATAACGTCCCTTTAACAAAGTTTTTCCATTGAATTTCATAGGTTTTTATTAGTGCAACTTTACCATAACGTCCCTGTAACACAATTTTTTTTACTGCATTTCATAGGTTTTTATTAGTGCAACGTCACCATAACATCCTTTTCAATAGATGAAGACCACTAGCATCTTAGGTCCTCAAAGTGTGAACCCCAGGTGGTAAAAAAAAAGATTTTTCTTCCCAAACCGGGACGCCGCAGGAAGGAAAATCTTTTACCAAAATGGCCACCATGGAAAGGGAAGGCGGGGTGTATAAAGAGAACACAACAGGGCATGAGCGGGGGGTGGGGGGGACAGGAGAGAGACACGGGGCATGAGCGGGGGGTGGGGGGCAACAGCAGGGAGACACGGGGCATGAGCGGGGGGTGGGGGTAACACGAGGGAGACACGGGGCATGAGAGGGGGGTGTGGGGTAACAGGAGAGAGACACGGGGCATGAGAGGGGGGTGGGGTAACAGGAGAGAGACACAGGGCATGAGCGGGGGGTGGGGGGAAACAGCAGGGAGACACGGGGCATGATCGGGGGTGGGGGGCAACAGGAGAGAGACACGGGGCATGAGAGGGGGTGGGGGTAACAGGAGAGAGACACTGGGCATGAGAGGGCGGTGGGGAGTAACAGGAGAGAGAGACACAGGGCATGAGCATGGGGTGGGGGGCAACAGCAGGGAAACACGGGGCATGAGCGGGGGGTGGGGGGCAACAGCAGGGAGACACGGGGCATGAGCGGGGGGGTGGGGTGCAACAGGAGAGAGACATGGGGCATGAGAGGGGGTGGGGGGTAACAGGAGAGAGACACGGGGCATGAGCGGGGGGTGGGGGGCAACACCAGGGAGACACAGGGCATGACCGGGGGCACGGGGGTAACAGGAGAGAGACACGGGGCATGACCGGAGGGTGGGGGGCAACAGGAGAGAGACACGGGGCATGAGATGGGGTGGGGGGCAACAGCAGGGAGACACAGGGCATGAGCGGGGGGCAACAGCATGGAGACACGGGGCATGAGCGGGGGGTGGGGGGCAATAGGAGAGAGACAGAGGGCATGAGCGGGGGGTGGGGGGAACAGGAGAGAGACACGGGGCATGACCGGGGGTGGGGGGCAACAGCAGGGAGACATGGGCCATGACCGGGGGGTGGGGGGCAACAGGAGAGAGACACGGGGCATGAGAGGGGGTGGGGGTAACAGGAGAGAGACACAGGGCATGAGCGGGGGGTGGGGGGCAACAGCAGGGAGACACAGGGCATGAGCGGGGGGTGGGGGGTAACAGGAGAGAGACAAGGGGCATGAGCGGGGGGCAACAGCAGGGAGACACGGGGCATGAGAGGGGGTGGGGGGTAACAGGAGAGAGACACGAGGCATGAGAGGGGGTTGGGGGGCAACAGCAGGGAGACATGGCGCATGAGTGAGGGGTGGGGGTAACAGGGGAGAGACACGGGGCATGAGTGGGGGGTGGGGGGCAACAGCAGGGAGACACGGGGCATGAGAGGGGGTGGGGGTAACAGGAGAGAGACACGGGGCATGAGCAGGGGGGGCAACAGCAGGGAGACACGGGGCATGAGCAGGGGGTGGGGGGTAACAGGAGAGAGACACGGGGCATGAGCAGGGGGTGGGGGGCAACAGCAGGGAGACACGGGGCATGACCGGGGGGTGTGGGGAACAGGAGAGAGACACGGGGCATGAGAGGGGGGTGGGGGAACAGGAGAGAGACACGGGGCTTGAGAGGGGGGTGGGGGGCAACAGCAGGGAGACACGGGGCATGAGTGGGGGGTGGGGGGAACAGGGGTGACACGGGGCAGGAGCGTGGGGTGGGGGGAATAGGGAAAACACGGGGCATGAGCGGGGGGTGGGGGAGAAAAGGAGGGAGACACAGCATGAGCGGGGGTGGGGTGGAACAGGGGAGACAGGGCATGAGCGGGGGGTGGGGGGCAACAGCAGGGAGACACGGGGCATGAGCGGGGGATGTGGGGCAACAGCAGGGAGACACAGGGCATGAGAGGGGGGTGGGGGTAAAAGGAGAGAGACACGGGGAATGAGAGGGGGGTGGGAGGGCAACAGCAGGGAGACACGGGACAAGACCGGGGGGTGGGGGACAACAGAAGGGAGACACGGGACATGACCGGGGGGTGAGGGGCAACAGGAGAGAGACACGGGGCATGAGCGGGGGGTAACAGGAGTCAGACACGGGGCATGAGCGGGGGGTGGGGGAAACAGCAGGGAGACACGGGGCATGAGCAGGGGGCGGGGGGAAAATGAGGGAGACACGGGGCATGAGAGGGGGTGGGGGCTAACAGAAGAGAGACACGGGGCATGAACGGGGGCTGGGGGGCATCAGGAGGGAGACACGGGGCATGAGAGGGGGGTGGGGGGTAACAGGAGAGAGACACAGGGCATGAGAGGGGGGGTGGGGATAACAGGAGAGAGACACAGGGCATGAGAGGGGGGTGGGGGGAAACCGCAGGGAAA
This sequence comes from Ambystoma mexicanum, assembly GCF_040938575.1. Taxonomy (NCBI): domain Eukaryota; kingdom Metazoa; phylum Chordata; class Amphibia; order Caudata; family Ambystomatidae; genus Ambystoma; species Ambystoma mexicanum. The sequence goes on from NC_090924.1 coordinate 981,922,579, forward strand.
CATGGGGCATGATCGGGGGGTGGGGGCAACAGGAGAGAGACACGGGGCATGAGATGCAGTGGGGGGTAACAGGAGAGAGACACAGGGCATGAGAGGGGGGTGGTGTGTAACAGGAGAGAGACACGGGGCATGAGAGGGGGATAACAGGAGAGAGACACACGGGGCGTGAGCAGGGGGTGGGGGCAACAGCAGGGAGACACGGGGCATGAGCGGGGGGTGGGGGGCAACAGCAGAGAGACACACGGGGCATGAGCGGGGGCTGGGCGGGAGGGGATAGACACACGGGGCATGAGCGGGGGGGTGGGAGGGATAGAGACACACGGGGCATGAGCGGGTGCTGGGTGGGAGGGATAGAGACACACGGGGCATGAGCGGGGGGTGGGTGGGTGGGAGGGATAGAGACACACAGGGCTTGAGCGGGGGGGAGAGACACACGGGGCATGAGCGGGGGGTGGGGGGAGGGAGAGAGACACACGAGGCATGAGCGGGGGGTGGGGGGAGGGAAAGAGACACACGAGGCATGAGCGGTGGGTGGGCGGGAGGGAGAGAGACACACAGGGCATGAGCGGGGGTGGGGGGAAGGGAGAAACACACACGGGGCATGAGCAGGGGTGGGGGGAGGGAGAGACACACACGGGGCATGAGCAGGGGTGGGGGGGAGTTAGAGAAACACACAGGGCATGACCGGGGGTGGGGGGGAGGGAGAGAGACACACGGGGTATGAGCGGAGGTGGGGGGGAGGGAGAGAGACACACGGGGCATGAGCGGGGGGTGGGGGGGAGGGAGAGAGACACACGAGGCATGAGCGGGGGGTGGGGGAGGGAGAGAGACACACGGGGCATGAGCGGGGGGTGGGGGGACAAACAAAAACACGGACATGCCGCACGGACATGAGTTCGTGCGGCAGATCCCGCTCCTCGGCCCTCCGCTGGCCACCGTGTGCGATGGCGTGAGCGGGGGGCTGGAGGAACAGGGGACACACGGAGCATGAGCGGGGGTGGGGGGAACAGGAAGGACACACGGGGCATGAGCGCGGGTGGGGGGGACAGAAAGGCCACACGGAGCATGAGAGGAACAGGAGACAGACACGCTCCTGCTCACCTGACAAAGCCTCTCATGCGGGAAAGAAAGATGGCGGGCGTCTCTGAAGCCAGACGCACTGCACACTTTCACCGCATCCAATGAGAGAGCACGTCAGATATCCGCGGACATCACGCAAGCTGCTGGCCCAATCACCGTCCTGTCCGCGGAGCGAACAGGGAAGTCCGTCCGCCGACCGAACACAGATATCACAAATTTTTTTTGCCCTACTTTTTGGTCATTTTAAAAAAAACTACTGGACGGATTTTCACCAAATTTGCAAAAGCAAGCTTTCGGGACCAAGCCACTGCTCCTGGTCCAAATTTGGTGAAAATCCGTCCAGTGGTTTGGGCTGTAGGCGCGAGCAAAGTTTCTTTCTCATTCAGTCTATGGGAAAAACAGGTATTTTGGGACCCCCCTATAACTTTTCCCCCCCTGCACCAATCCTCACCAAACTTTGCAAAAAAATTCAGAGTGGGCCATATACATATTTTGCAAAGTTTGGTGAGGATTCGTCCAGGGGGAGCAAAGTTATAAGCCGCCCAAATAGTGCTCCTCCTAGGGCAACAGCAACTTAACCATAACTACACTATCATGGCTGTGTAATATATATATATATATATATATATATATATATATAGATGCATATGGACAAATAAAAGATGGATGGTTCCACTGCGCATTATAAAGCAGTGCTGAACATGAACAAGAAGGCCTCACATCAGTGTGCCGCAGTTAAAAGCAATTTTAATTAGAAATGATTCTCAGCAGAAGAAGTTGGATGAACCAAGAAGCCAAAGTCTTATCAAACAGGAATTGGTTGACATTGGATACAAATTATGTGAAGGAACAAGAGGCTACTGTTCAGAAGGCTTGAGCAAAACAAAAGACGTCAGAGGACTATTAAAAAATAATATAAATACACAAAAAGGCTCGATTTCATGGTGTCCAGTCACGTGGAAGGAAGAAATTGGACAATCAAGGTGGTCACACCTAGGCACGAGGGCAGGCTGTGCCTTCACTACTTAAAAATTCTCAGAGCACAGTACAAACTCAAGGCCAAACTTCAAAGCAATGATTGACACTGGACCATTGAGGTGATGATGGATTGATATATTAATTGGTGGGAAACTAATGTTTATATATGCCCACTAGCACCTGGATGTTCAGTCTGCATGCTGCTTGACGCAGGTGGAAAAGTACTGACGGGGGTTAGAAGTCAACCAATTATAGAGGACCGCTTAATTAACGGTCCTATAGTCTGTGTAATCAATGGAACGTTGTGTATTTAGTGATGTTCATAGTGGCCATTTTGAAGAGAGGGCTTAGTTGCCCCACCTGATGTTAAGTACCATATCACTTTCCTTCACAGTTCTACACTGATACTTAGCTATTCACTTAGAGCCTATCACTTTCCACAATAGGTTTTTCTAGTTTGCCACGCAGGTAATGATGCAGGTCAATATCAATGATGATGATTTTATGCAATATAACCTCAGTTTCTACTAAGATGCATTGAGTAAGAGGATCAAACAAATGCTGATGTTCGTTGTACTCCCTGTTTATATACTTGTTAATAAAACGGACTCCCCTTTTTGCCAAACTACCTGAGTCATTTTGATTATTGATGCATGAATAAAATCTGCATCCCCATCCATCTCCAGGGTATTGCTACTCATCTTAAAGTGCTGGGAAACCCAGTTCACTTGGTAGCAGAGAGAGGATGGTTCTTTAAAAGGTGCATCGACCGGCGACATAAGTAAACTTTAGAGTCTCTGTAATATTGCATGACCTTTGCATTTGGCTGACAGGACGTGAAGCTCCCCGTAGATAGTGGTTAGTGTAAATGACAAATAAAATCCTTGCAAGGAGGGTGTGATTGGTCCCCTTAGTTTGTATAAAAATCGCCTCCCCTTCGATGAAGAGCGGAACGGAAAACAGTTTGAGGAAGCGGTAATGGAGGTGGCGATCCTGAGGGTCCAAAGCAGAAAAATATGCGAATGGTGAGTTGAAACTGAGGAGTGTGGCAAATTGATGCATGCGTAGTAAAATAAAGGAGCATAACGGAGGGAGGTGGGATAAACGTAACGTAAGAGTAAGTGTGTACAAATATATATATATATATATATATATGGCGAATGAGATATTGACTTGAGTGTGACCGAGCAATATAATAAGTAATATTGTGTGAGAGGCCACAATAAAGAGGATACACCCTGTACCTAAGTTTCAAAGAATGTTAGAAGGAATCTTACTCTAAAATCCCATTCGTGGATGATGTAGAAAACGGATCCGATTGAAGACGGACCTAAAGAGATAGAGTTAAGTCCCGTGAGGAGCATTTTTAGAGGGTAAAAAGAGTCTTAGAGAAAAAGATCGTAGGAGATTTCATGTGACCGGTCAAGTTTGTCTGTTTGTTTTATGTGGTTTTGAAGCATGATGACGTCATAGCTAAAGAAAAAATGTATGATGAATAAGAGAAGTTCGAAATTAAGGAAAAAAAAAGTGATTGTTTTTATTGTATTTGATGGTTGTTTTTTAGCAAGATTAAAGTAAAACTGTGATTAAACAGTATTGGAGCTTGTGACGATTGGTGCTCGCTCATATGGTATTGTTCTCTTGAAACTATGATCAAAAGCAAACGAGTGTTAATTAAGTTAAGAATAGACAAATTGAGAATGGAGGATGTTACTCCATTAGTGCATCTCTGCAAGCAATTGCCAAAACATACACCTAAACTTAGAAAGTACAGTGAAGAATGGGTTAAAGGAACAGCAGACAAAATGTTTATGCTGTAGCCACAAGGCGGATCACTATCAAAGGCAGTCTTGCAGCATATGATGACATATTTACATGCAGTGTATACTGGGAAAAAGCTAGACAAGCGCCTAGCGAGCTTAGAGCTTTAGAAAATGTATCAATAAGAGAAAGATGAGGAGCCTCCTTCAGATTGGATACTTTATGTATGCAACGAGAGGGGTGAAGAGCCCTCTGCTACAGCCGCCCTGTCTGAAATAGAAGACGAGAACAAGAAAGACAATGGGTTATACCCATTAAGGGAACTTAAAGCAGTAGCGGGGTATAGCAACCCGGCTTATGAGTCACCTATGTAAAGTAGTGACGAGGGCCCAGAGAAAAATTTGAGAAAGATGTAATCTCGAAAATCTTGAGAGACAAGGAGAGACACGATAAAGAAAGAAGCAATCGACCAAGTACATCTCTAGATATAGGAAGAGAAATAAAGAGATGGAAGGGAGAAAGAGATAAAACTGATGAGATAGCGCTCTTACAGAATGAATGGATGGGAGGTCAGATGTTGCTGAAACTCGATGGTAAAGGCATTGAGGATGTAAGACAAAGGGGAGATGAAGACGAGCAAGATAAAAAGAATAAAGAAAGGGAAGAACGATTGAAAGACGAAGGAGCAAAAAGGAAATATAGACAGAGACAAGATCAGTTATATCAAGACGAGCAGGCTAAAAAACAAAAGAGAGCAGAAGAGCAAAGGAGACGTGACAGTAAACAGTTGATGAGCAAGAGAGGCTAAAAAGTAAAAGAATGGAAGAGGAAGAACAGAAGTTAAGAGAAAAAAGAATGCAAAGACAAAGGGATGAGGAGATACGAAGGGCAAATGAAAGAAGAGATATGAAAAGGAAAGAGGAAGACAGAGTGAGAGAGGAAGCTAGAAAACGAAGAGAATTTGACGATGATATGGAACGTAAAAGAAGACAGAGAGCACGCAATCTCGATAACATAGTAAAGGAATAAGAAATCCTGATTCAAAAGTAGTATGGAAAGATATAGAGGAATTCTTCCCAGAATACGAGTCATTACCAAGCCCGTCCAGAGCAAATCTAGAAGATGAGTTTGACTCAAGGAGCATTGGGGAAGTGATTGATAAAGTATACCATGAAATGAGAGCTCAGAAAGACACGGAGGAAGCCTCATGTGGTGTGAGACATAAGGAGCTGTCTTTAGACAGACTGACTCTGAATAGAGATGACGAGAAGAGAAGTTGCACGAGTTGGGCACAAGAAATGTCAGGCGAAGAAAGGGAAGCCTGCCATGGGGAAGAAAGAGATAACACATGTGGTTCTGAAGGATGCATTTCTATGGAGAAGGAAATAAGATGGTTGGATATAAACGTGCCTGTATCTAAGGCGTTGGAGCCATTTACACAGTCAGACTGACCTAGGGGGCAACGCTATGGTCAGAGGGGGAAGTTGCGGCCAGATAGACAGCGATGTGGCAATATTGTCCCTGCGGTGGACAGATAAATGATGAGAGACGAGTTGAGTTTGGGGGGGTCTCATTTTCCCTTGTTAGAAAAAGGAGGGACCAGACAACAGTATATACCGTGGGCTCAGATGGACAAGTATAATTTACGGTGGAAACTCCTGATTTTAACTTCCGGCACTGGAAATTGAATCCATGAATTAGAGAAACTAATGGGAGGGAACATGTTGGCTATAGGGGACATTAAGGGTCTTTTAATCACCATACTTGGTGAGAGAGCTGATGACGTGTGGACCTGGGTAGGGTACCCTGGTGTGACTACAGTCAGCACTACTCACAATGGAGCAACATTCAATAACTGTAGAGCGGCAGTATTGAAAGCGCTTTGAGTACTGTTTCCAGACACGTCTGATATGGGAGCTATAATGACAAAAAAGATGAATGAAGGAGATGGTCCGTTGGTTTACATTCAACATTTTCAGGAATCCTGGGCTTTGGAAATGCGTGAATCATGGGGAAAATCTATACCAGTGTTCAAAGCATGCATTATGCCATGGGCTGCCAGAGCCAGTACAGAAGCAGCTCACGAAGTTAGTGGGGATAGAGGCTAAACCATGGTCAGAAATCCAGCTGACCATTGTGCATTACTGCAGACTCTTGCAAGAAAAGAAACACACATAGGACGATGCTCGCAAAGGCAAGGAGGCAAAGTTAGTGCAGAAAAAACTATCCAAATACGCCATTGAAGGGGCATTGTTGACCAGCGTTGATGGATCGAACTCACAGCAGACAGTGAACATTCCCCAAGTGAATAATCAAAGGCAGTTCAATCAAAACAATAGTGGATATACTCCACGAGGAAGGGGATTTCGAGGATGAGGTTGGCCAGGTTATCAAGGGAATTGGCAGAATAATCAGGGAAGCTTTCAGAATAACCAAGGTGGGTTTCATAATATGCAAAATGGTAATCAAACAGTGCGGCAGCATGCGCCAAGAGTACAGCAAGGCTTAAAACCACAGCAGATAGCAGTTAATCTGCCAAAAGGACAGTCGCAGCAATCACCTATGCAGCTTCAGCAAACCACGAACACAGGTCAGTAAATGACTCCTGGAATAGGGGATGTCACTGCCGATGGAGGGAATCCTTTCACAAGTAATGGGATGAGGCAGTACCGACAATGGGACCGCTCACCGGGAGACCTGATGTGTTCAATACTATCAGTGATGCCAAACCCTCACGAGGAACCAAGGGTGTACATCAGTATAGTAGGCAAAAGTTTTTTGTTTTTAGTAGACATGGGTGCAATGCGCTCATGTATACTTGAGGGGATATTTTCAATGTCTGGCAATGCCATGGATACTAATGGGTTCACAGGAGCTACGAGCTGAGTTCCTTTTACTGAAGAATTAACAGTGTCTATAGGAGAATATGACATGAAGGTGGCACTGCTATATTCGAGGCAAACACCTGTCAATATATTAGGACCAGATTTAATGACTAAGTTGAATATGACAATCTCATTCACTGATGAAGGTATAGTGTATTCAACACCAGGAATGCATTAAGTAAACGTGTGTGAAATGATTTTGGCATATGCAGAACAACTGGCTAAGAGAGCAATTCCATTAGAACCAGAGGTTTTTCAGTATGGGTTATGCATTCTTTTGTCAGGGTTACCAGGCCTAGCAGGCAGACCAATGAGAACTCCAGATGAATTTTTGTTCAGAGCAAGAATACCTATGCTCGAAGAAAAGGGATGAGCTTTTCCCTTAGAGATACAAGCAGCCCTAGTGTGAGTGGAAATGGCTTTGCTTGATGGACATGATGATGAAGGAAAACAATGGAGCGCAGTAATCGCCATTGCGGAGGGTTACAGACTAACTGACGTCACTGGTGAAGATCTGTTTGAAGATCATCCATCTGAAAACAAAGTAATATTCGAGATGTGCATTACTTATTGGGTAAGAGTAATTAAAAGAGAAGTTCCTCAGAAAATGATGATAGCACAAAAACATCCCGAGTATTTTGATGAAGATATGGCGAAAATGCCAGTTTCATTATGGACCACTGGCCCCTATGACCTAGGCCTACTAAAGGGGGTTGGAGAAGTGAAGAATAAATTGAAACCAGGAGCAATTTTACCTCGAGCACGACAATATCCCATGTCTCGAGAGGCAAATGAAGGAATTTTTAAGACAATTTTTGCCATGATGGATCAGGGTATCTTAGTGATGTCAGACTCACTGTGCAATAATACATCAGCGTACCCTGTGAAAAAAAGTAAGGGGGGGTATGGTGTTTAGTGCAGGACCTTCGCCCAATAAACCAAATTGTGGAGGCTAAGTTCCCTCTAGTCCCTAACCCGTCCACGATCCTATGTAATATACCTGCTAAAGCACAATATTTCACTGTGATTGATTTGAAAAATGCGTTTTTCTCAATCTCATTGCATAAAGATTCGCAGGATCTGACGTCATTTACTTTTAGACAAACTCGCCAGAAAAGCACTTGTTTACCCCAGGGGTATTTTCAATAGAGTACTTCAGATGAACTTACGCAATATTGCTTTGGAAAGCCTTGTGTTGCAATACATAGATGACATTTTAGTCTGCAGCACCTTAGATGACGAGTCCAGACGCGATTCTGTCCAGCTGATTATACTTGCTGACAAAGGGTATAAGGTTGACAAAGAAAGGTTACAGTATTGTCAACAAGAAGTGTTGTAAATAGGCCAATTGATTTTGCATGAAGGGAAAATGGTTACTCCTGAAAGAGCTGAGGCTATTTTAAAAACAGGCAAGCCACACACGACAAAACACATGCAGAGATTTTTGGGATTATGTAACTACATCAGAGCATGGGTCTTTGACTACAGTTCATATATAAGGTCCCTATAACAGGCCCTAAAGAAAGGAAAACAATTGTGTGGACAGAGGAGATGGAAGAAGGGTTTGACGAATTGAAAAAAGCAATTTGCACAGCTCCAGTTTTAGGGAATCCCAATTGTGCTGAGGAGTTCTTCCTGTTTTCACATACAGATGGCACTGTTATGACAGCAGTCCTTACACAGAGAACCACGTTGGGGTACAAGCCCCTTGCATATTACAGTTGAATCTTAGAGCCAGTGATGAGAGGTCATTTTCCGTGTGAACAAAGTTTAGCAGCCGCTGAGTTCGCCATAGAGAAGGCTGCAAGATTAGTAATGGGATGTTCCATGACGTTATTTGTTGAGCACGCACTATTTACCATCTTAGAAAAACCAACGGCACATTGACTTCTCAAAGAGCTTCTGCGTATGAGGTAGTCATATCAAATCCAACGATTAAAATAGTTTGATGTAAAATAGTGAATCCTGCATGTTTATAGTTGAGCCAATGACAGAGGGAGATCATGTACATGCTTGCGCGTACTATGAAGAGTTCTGTGATGAGCTCCCCAGAATAAAGGAGAAGGCATTAGCAGGAGGAGAAATAGTTTTTATTGACAGTTCCTCAAGGATTGATCAAAGTGACGGACAGAGATATACAGGTGCCGCTGTGGTAAAACACACAGCTAATGGGGAATTTCGGGTGCTTATTAGTACTCAATTACTGTCTCATTATTCAGCAAAGGCTGCAGAATTATTGGCATTGATACTCACAATCCAGAGTCATACAGACCAGGAAGTAACAGTGTACAGCGACTCCGCCTATGTGACGTCAACGGTGCACGCAGGGCTAGCACATTGGAAAAGGAGGGGCTACCTCCAAGCAGACAGCACGCCAGTGCAATACCCCTCCTTATTGGATAGGCTCATTAAGGGACTACAACTCCCAGTAGGCATTTCAGTCATTAAATGCGCAGACCATACTAAAGGGGCAGATTTTATCTCACGTGGAAATCAAGCAGCAGATGCTGAGGCCAAGCGCGTATTGATTGCAGATAAAGAGATGATGAATGTTGAAATTTCTGATGTGAATGAAAAAATGATTGTTATGATGACTGTATCTGAAGGGTACAACCACTTGTCAAAAAGACAGTAATAGAGGCCCATGGGGAAGCACCTCACGAGGAAAAGAATTTGTGGACACGAAGAGGGTTGTTATTTAAATCCCTCTGAAGCATTGTGGCGACAGAGCATCACTGGTAAACCGGTGATGCCAATAGCCTTATTAAGGGTAGAGCTGGAACAGCTACACTACCCCACGTATACAACGAGGGATACTCTTGCTGCAACTATTGCTGAGGAATGGTTTGTGCCAAATTTGATGGAGCATGTTGCATTTTTTATAGTCAACTGTATCGTGTGTCAACAATTCATGGCTGGGCATACACTGCGCACAGTTAGGGGGGTCATTCGGAGACCTAATGACCCATTTCAGAACTTGCATATCAACTATGTTGACATGATACAAGTATGTAATGGATATATATGTATTATGGTTGTGGTGTGTCCTTTCTCAAGATGGATAGAAGCAGGACCATGTAAACACCCAGACACTACCTGTGCAGCCACATTTTTAGTGAAGGAAGTATTTCCTAGATGGGGATTATGCGAATTTAAGAGGTCGGATAATGGTCCTCACTTTGTGAATCAGATATTTGAACAGATGAGCTTGTTGCTTGGTATAAAGCTCAAGTTTTCTTTGGCTTATCAACCGCAAGGAAATGGGATCTGTGAGGGGCTCAACCGCTTGCTAAAAGAAAGAATAGCCAAGTTGAAGCTTACCTTGAAGAAAGGGTGGTTGCATTGCCTACCACTGGCATTATATGCTTTAAGGAACCAACCAGGTTCTGACCACGATCTCACACCCCACGAAATAGTGACAGGGAGACAAATGAGAACCCCCTAATGACTCCATCCAGAGTTAGAAGTGATGCTCAGCCAACAGCAAAACTGTTAGGATTGGAATTACGTGATTATCTGAACTGTATGACTTGCAGTATCTCTGTCATTTCAGGACAGCTGCAGAGATGAGGGTGTAGAGCAGTACAGAACACAGAAGGCAATGCTTCGACAGACCAATCTCAGAGACCAATCTCAGAGACTTTGTGCTCCCCAACTATTCCCAGGAGATGTGGTTTTAATCCGCAACCATGCAAGAAAAAAGTGGGATGAACCCCGTTTTTGCAGTCTGTTCATTGTGGAAGACATCATGCTGTCTGCTGTCAAAGTGTAGGGCAGGCGTTCTTGGATCTTCTTTGGGGACGTTAAAATCTTTGCTGGAGAAACTCCCCTGCCTGCACCCCTACACGACTATGCAAGTACAATCATCGGGGAAGAATCACATCACGTGCAGATGAGATCTATGACAAGGAAGAAGGATGCAGAAGCTGACAAGTAGAAAGACAAGGAATTCATTGGACTGTGGCTTGATTCGGGACACTCCTTTTAAGTCATTTATAAAAGTGTCAAGGAAAACTGGTTTGAACACTCTGTGCTGTCACTTCAGGGAGAAAGAAGATCTTTAGTTCTTAAAGCCACAGTAGCTTATTGACTTTGGAATGAGGCATGCTTAAGTCTTGATAAGAAGCAGATTATGGCAGATTTTGATTGTGGACACAGCAATTGGAAAAGGGTACAATACCCAGATTCGTTTGATACTGAGTTCCTGTTTGGATGTTCCTATTGTGTTACCGAGTGATGACCTTTCTAGGAACATTCTTACTTATTTCGAGCTGGTGCTACATGCTTACCTTTTGCTGGTGGGGAGAGCCACTCACATTCCAGCTTTTGTACATAATCCTAAGAATGAAGAAGTTATAAGAAGATTACTCATAGTCATCATTGAACAATTCTTGCAGCTACCTGAGTACAGTGAGAGTACAAATGCCCCTATCAAACAAAGCATCTCATAGACTAGTCAGTGTGGTGTTCTTTCATCTGATTGTAGATTATCCGCACCTTGTTGGGAGGCACACTGATGTGCTCACCTTTCTAAGTGATCTGAGAAACACTGCAAATCTGAATGTGATACTGGAGGGTATCATTATTCATTATTCAAGTTAGCATCTATTCTGAGCGAAATCACAGGTCGGTGTAGAAACTTTCCTTCGAGGGACAGATCAAAAGGTTGATAAAGAAAGACTTTTGTTTCCTGCTGAAAGAAATTTGACATGTCGTCTGGGCTGAGGCAGATTTGAGGCATAGATTGGGAGATAATCTATGTCATTCAGCTTGTTTAGACTTACTGAGGTTGTTTTTCTTCATACTAAATAGGCATCTACAGCTCGACTGATGAAAGACTGATTCGAGAGACACAGAGAAAGTTGTTTTTGTCGTCCAACAAGCAGACAACTGATCAAGGAAGAATTGCTGAGTCAAGACAGCAGCTTCAAGAAGCAGTTCACAATGCTGATGTATTAACGTTTTAAAGTTTTTCCTTCCTTTAGTAGTCAAGATGGGAAACGTAAGTAGCAATATCATTCGACCGCATGAAGAAAGGCGCTTACGTTGTCCAAGAAGTAAATGCTGTAGGTTAACATACCACTGTGTTATCTACACTTGCATTGTGTTCATAATCGTACTGCTTTCCTTGACTGTGAGAGCGGCATTCTATATTGGTGCAAATGGAGCTAACACTCTTGTGCATGTTTTTTGAACAGAGGGAAAATGTATGTGTGGCAACTACTAGGCAGCCTAGACCCAATTTAGTCATTCCTGTTCCCAAAGAAGGATGGTAAATTGCCTGAGCTTGAGATGGATGTCATTAGCAATAACACACATGCAAAATGTGTCTTAAAGACTGTTTCTGGATGCCAGAGACAGGCTCGGTGAAGCAGACAAGGTAAAGGGTAGATAAAAGGTGAGCCTACACAAGTAATACATGCAAATACACCTGGTCCAGTGACAATAGACCCAACAACAGTTTCAAAAAGTAGATTCCAAATGGAGATTATGCGAGACATTTTCATGCCTAAATGGGCTGCTGAGCAAATGAGACGTTCTGAACTTTCTCCTACACAGAGAACCCGGACGGATGTTCCTGTGATTAATTCAGTAAGAAGAAGCTATGTTGGTACACTTCATGATATGATTATGGAAGCTCATATGAAAAGAATGAGACCTACTGGAAGCACACAGGAAGATAATTACAAATTAAATGATTACCTGGACAGCACGGCCCACTTGGGAAATAACATATGGTACCAACACATGAAGGAAGTTGGGAGAAGAACTTCAAAAGAGGAATGCTTCATATGTGCACTCCTGCCATACAACATGGGGAAGTCGAAGATCTTCATAGCTGTTGAAATAGATGTTCACACAGCACATTGTCATTCACACAAAGCACTTTGCAAGACCAGGGGCCAGTTCATGGGAAGTGGTGCTTCTCTCAATTGGGAAACTGATGGGACAGATCCAGATGAAGACGATTATATTCAAGATATAAAGACAAGAAACATTGCAAAGACAACTAGTATTGTGGTCACATATGAAAAACCTGGAGTGAAAAGAGCTGACATCAGAAGGGAAGTGAATAAAAAACTGGAGACCGCAGGAAAATCTGCAGATGATATTCGAATTTGGAAGAACAGAAGTCAGATGCAGATCTGGGGATCAGTGTTATCACCAGGTGGATGGGAAAAAAGAGTGGTAATCTGCAGAGCCTGGGATGGTAACTAATCGTCCTGAATCCACTATTTTGAATGTACAAGTAGTGTGCAAACCGTTGTGGCCAAGACTTTCTAAACTACTGACATGGGTCGAAGACAGAGGAGGACCCCTGCAGATAGTGCCTTTGGAGAGCTCAAAGCTGTGTTTCAGAGGGAATGGTACAAGAGAAGTTGGAGAAAATCAGAAGTGTGAATGTATCTTTGATACATCAGGGATGGTGTATGGATAAGAAGTAATCATGGATCATTATTGGGCTTTTTTATCCAAGGCCTACATAAGGCTACCTAAAGACTGGGGAGAAATATGCACTCTGGTGAATGTCCATATTTCAGCATTAGTGATTCCAAAGAGTGATCTGAATCTTGACAGTTTCCCAAAAGCAGATGCTCACCTGAGGAAGAAGAGATCTGTGGAGCTGATAAGGAGGATGAAAAGAGAGAACTACTTTTCAGCCAAGTCAATAGAAGCCTTAGACTATCCCATATGAACACAGACTGTTCAGCCAGACTTCTTCAGTGTTAACTTTGATCTGTATGCCAAGAATCCAAGTTGGAGCAAATACCAAGTGGCTTCAGATAACCAGATGGGAATTGCTGCATACAATAAACACTACTATAAAGGGATTCAATGCAATCAGAGAAGAGATGAGAGCCATAAGACTGATGCCTCTCCAGAACGGATATGTCTTGGACATGATCACAGCTATGGATGGAGGTATTGGTGCAAAAATTGGAGAATCATGTTGCACATACATGCCTTCTCATGATGACGAGAATGGAACCTTGACAGAGGCCATAGACATGCTGATGAAACTCCATGGCCAGATGATAGACAAAGTAGAAGACATTGCTGATGATAGCTGATTTGGATCGCTCTTCTCTTGGGTTACACTATAGATGGCAGATATGTTCAAGTTTCTTGGAGCCCTGATCGTGTTGGTATTGCTTGGATTTTGTGTGATCAAGATAATAATCTCACAGTGCAAGAAGACAGCAAAGAAAGCCATAGGGATGAAGATTATGATTGATGTTGAATCAGGATGGAATCCCAGAGACCTGACAGATAAGGAAATCAGAGACTTTGTGAAGGCCAGTATCCATGCACCTGAGGGAACAAAGTTCCTGTACCCAAAGAACCATAAGAAATATGTGGGAAGATGGATCTATTGCAGTCCAAGTGGACAAGAGTGCATTCTCATGACATGGAACAAGGATAAGCATGTGAAATCAGCAGGTTGTCTGAAAGGAGTCATAAAGATATGGATCCTCAAGAAACATTCCTTCAGACCAGGATGTCTAGAGGTGAAGGAGGATGAGAAAGTGGTCAATGAATCACCCAGAGGGGGGAGTGTAGAGAAGGAGCCAAGTACTCCCTTCCGACTGCCCCGTCCTTATTACCTATAGAGTGGGAACCAAAGTATGTGAAGTATGCAGAGCAGTTGAACTAGCAAAGAGCAGAGCGTGGACTCTGTGAAGTACCCATAAGAGTACCAGTACCTAAGAGAATCAGGGAGGCAAGGTACCAATTGAGAAAACCGTACCTGCATGCAAGACAATATGATGGCCATTTGAATTAGATTCCTGAAGAAGCAGAGCAGATGAAAGGCAAGGATGAATGGTGGCGTCACACAGAAAGAGATGACACACACAGAAGAGATGTAGAGACCAGAGAATGCAGATATTCTATAAGGCATCAAGAAAGTACCAAGGATAAGTGTCATCTTGGGATCAAGGTGAAGAAGCTTATGCCACAGACACAGATGCAAACGTGTACAGATGCCACAGAAACGCAAGCAGCAAAGTAATCTTAAAAGCTAGCTTCAAGCTTTATAGTAAATAGATTGCAGCAAGCGCCAATATATATATAGATACATATGGACAAATAAAAGATGGATGGTTCCACTCCGCATTATAAAGCAGTGGTAAACATGAACAAGAAGGCCTCACTTCAGTATGTCACAGTTAAAAGGAATTTTAATTACAAATAAATCTCAGCAGAAGGAGTTGGATGAGCCAAGAAGCCAAAGTCTTATCAAACAGGAATGGCTGACATTAGATACAAATTATGTGAAGGAACTAGAGGCGCCCGTTCAGAAGGCTTGAGCAAAACAAAAGACGTCAGAGGATTATAAAAAAAATAATATCAAATACACGAAAAGGCTCAATTTCATGGTGTCCAGTCACGTGGAAGGAAGAAATTGGACAATCGAGGTGGTGACACCTATGCATGAGGGCAGGCTGTGCCTTCACTCCTTAAAAATTCTCAGAGCACAGTACAAACTCAAGGCCAAACTTCAAAGCACTCATTGACACTGGACCATTCAGATGATGATGGATTGATAGCATCTGGATGTTCAGTCTGCGTGCTGCAAGACGTAGGTGGAAAAGTACTGACGGGGGTTAGAAGCCAACCAATTACAGAGGACCATGTAATTAAGGGTCCTATAGTTTGTGTAACCAATGGAATGTTATGTATTTAGTGACGTTCATAGTGGCCATTTTGAGGGGAGGGCTTAGTTGTCCCACCTGATGTTAAGTACCCTATCACTCTCCTTCACGGTACTACACTGATATGGAACTTATTCTTAGCTATTCACTTAGAGCCTATCACTTTTCTCAATAGGTTTTTGTAGTTTGCCACGTAGGTAGCGTCGCATGTCAACGTCAATGATGAAAACTTTATGCAATATAACCTCAGTTTCTACTAAGATGCTTGAGTAAGAGGATTGAATGAATGCTGATGTTCGTTGTACTCGCTGTTTTATATACTTGTTAATAAAATGAACTCCCCTTTTGCCAAACTACCTGAGTCATTTTGATTATTGGTGCATGAATAAAATCTGCATCCTCATCCATCTCCTGGGTATTGCTACTCATCTGGGTTTTAGTGGTACAACCTGCAAATTGTTCACGTTAAGCAATTTTCTTAGAGCACTTAATTTTGCTTAATGTTCCAAATTGTGCAAAAACGTAAAACATTCACCAGGAAATGCAGCCAAATAGATGTGTCCTAGTACCAAAAAATAGCTGGAAATGGTCACGATTTCTAGTGGCCCAACAAACCAAGTATGTATGTTATGAACATCTCTTTGAGCAATAGATGTTGCTTAATGTGCTAGTTTGAGCCAAAACATACATAATTTACACAGAAACTCTGCACATTACATGTTTTGCACATTCAAAACATAACTGGAAAATTCCATGGCTTTTGATGGTGTGACCTCTACATCATGCACGTTAAGCTCTCAGTAAGTCCCTGCTTAGAACAGTTGATGTTGCTTAATATGCCAAATTGACCCAAGATATAAATCATTTTCCCTAGAAACACTGCCCATTACCTATGTCCTACTTCCTAACCATAACTGAAAAGTTTCACAGTTTTTGCTGGCTCAACCTCCAAATGAAGCACCTTAACACTTTCCTTAGAGCATGTACTGTTGCTTAAGGTGCCAAGTTGAGCCAAAAAATAAATGATGTACATGATTTTGGTTGCTCAACTTCCAAATTATGCCAGCTTTTCACTCTTCGTAGAACACTCTATGTTGCATAATGTGCGCAATGTGCCAGAATATAAATCATTTACCAAGGAACATTGCATATTACACACTTTCTGCTCCCTAAGCATAACTGGAAAGTTTCATGTTGTTTAGCGTCCCAAAAACAAATTATTCACATAAGCATTTATTTTGTACCCTTTTTTTTGTTTAATGCTATTGGGACATATACAGCACACCGCTACCATTATCATGGTTTCCAGGCACCCAGGGTGATCTGAAAAGGAAAGAGGATTGGGATGGGATGGTTACTTGGACTGGGAGGGAAAAGCACAAGAATGCTTTGATGTGCTGTTGGTTGCTTGTATTTTCCAGTTTTTTCTTTTTTTTTTGTGAAAGTATGTGTCTTGTCACTTCAGTGTTAGGTGGCGGGTATGAGAGAGTTTTTATTTGGTTTAGTTGCAGGTGTCGTCTGAGTCTTTTTCTTTGTGGTGGGTTGATCCGTTGGGTTAATCTTGTTCTATGATGTTTGAGCCTGAGTGTTTGATTTTTCTGGGTGGTCCAGTTTCGGATTTTCTTGTGTTGCGTTGGTGGTTTTCCTTTGACAGTATTCCCTCTTTATCTTGGTGAGTTCCAAGATCCATGTTTTTCACAGTTTCCTGAATTTTAGATGATCTTCTCTTGTTCGTATTCGCTATGGGAGTGCGTTTCAAATTGTCACTGCTATGAAGGAGAATGCTGATCCCCCGAATTTGTGCTTTGCATGTTGTTTCGGTTTGAGGAAAATGTTGTTGCTGGACCTTAGTGTTCATGTTGGTTTGTAGATGGAGATTTTTCTGTTTATAAGTTCTACTCCTTGGCCGTGGATTGCTCTGTGTGTTATGCAGAGTGTTTTGAAGAACATTCATTTTTTGGCTGGTAGCCAGTGTAGTGTTCTCAGTGCTGGGGTGATGTGTTCTCTCTCAGTAAGTCTAAGGAGCAGTATTTCTGCTGTGTTCTGTCATCGCTGTAGTTTTCTCATAAGTTATTCTGGCATTCCGAGATATATGCTGTTGGCGTAGTATATTCTTGACTTGACGAGAGAGATGTCGGCGAGTCCTCTGTGTGGGAAGGTGAAGTATTCTCTTGATTGTGTAAGTGGAAAAATAATTTCTTAACTACTCTGTTGACTTGTGGATTTAGTGTTAGTTCATTGTCCATTAGTATTCAAAGATATTTTACCACTTTGGATGGTTCTGGCGGCTTTCCCAGTTTGGTAGGCCATGGAATGTCAGGGTTATTCAACGGGTTATTGAGTGTGATCATGATTTCTGTTTTATCCCTGATTGAGTTTAAGTTGTTGGTGCTCACTCACTGGTTTAATTAAGTGAGGCAGTTGGAGAGTTGTGGAATCGATATAGTATTGTGACCCCAATCGCATTGTTTGAATATATGTTGGCCTACGCCAAGCCGCCAAAAAGAATACTATGTACATAGGTTCCGCGGCAAGGTCTTGACCTTAATGTATCATGAAAGCCGCCATCTTGGATTTAGCCGCCATTTTAGGTACTCTTGCAGTGTGGAAGTCACCTCGAATCACAAAATGGAGGCCGAATGACATTTCGAGTAAGACTTCGGCTATGGTGACCTCCGCACTCGTGAATGAATAATATGTCCGCAGGCTACCTGTTAGGGTCATGAACTAAGACCCTGTCCTCTGTTTAACCTAGGTGTAAATATGTAACTGTATCAGCGGAACTGATCTAATACATGGAAATTGCGTGTTCGACCTGGCTACGAACCCTAGCCGTTGTTCCAAGAATGGTTAACTTGCAAGAGGGCTGGCCAATGCAGCACAAAATGTATAAAAGCCCGAGCATCCCGATGATCGGTCTCTCCCACTTTCAGTGCTAACCTAACGTTGAAGGTTCGTGTGTAAGTCAGAGGGCCGAATAGCTATTCGCATGTCAATTGACTTTGGTAACTTTGTAACTTTGAAATAAAGCGCTTTATGTGTCCTTTGTAACCTGTGTTGGTGTGTTTCCTTTTGGGCTTCCCGGCCTCATATCAATTTCTCTGTTTCCACAGTTGGCGCCCGAATAGGGACCCTCAAGATTGATGCCGGATCATTGAAGGTTGACGCAGACTATCGAATTGGGATCGGACGGTGTGATTCTGCGGGCCCGACCGATCGAGACGCGATACCTCGGCAGCGCTGCACGATCCGATCCTTGGGCGATAGTCGTGCGGTCTGACACGGCATCTTGACGAGGGTCCAATTCCGAGGCGGGCAGATTTGCCGAAACCACCGAACGCAGGTAAAATTCGTTAGTTGAAGTCCTTTGTAAACCGTACGGTCCTCCTTAGGTTTGGTCAGGTGTAGTCGTGACCCGGCTCTTAATTTAACCCTGACAATTTGAATTTGGCGTATTGTATCTGCAGACACAATTATTGGACCAGGTAACACCAATTCTTTGAGAAATGCCTGGGAAATTGTCTAGCTGTTTTAGGGCTCTGTTCCGCAGCGATCGACAATCTTTGGAATTTAGCCGTCCGGCACCACAGGAGGGGTCGCCGGCGTGTACTATGTACTGTAAGTATGGCATTGGTAGTATTGTATTTAATGACATTTGGCACAGACAGACCAGAAATGCCTCCGAATTTCAGTGGCCAATCAATGGTAGTTTTGAGATCCCCCGTATCGAATACTTAGAGTCGATCTTGCTTAAGAAAAAGGCTAGGCCAGCAGCCTTTGATGTGTTACAAAATTGGAAAAAGGAAGCATTACAGCAGCTTAAAAGTAGGGATAAACATGCACGACGTCATAAAACGAATGCCGAAAAGGCATTGTTATATGACAAGGAAAAACGATTAGATGAAACCCAGAAAATGGACAGAGCTTTCTCGCTCGGAGTCCAGAAAATTTACCCCTCTAAAGATTTCCATGTTTCCGAGGAGTTTATCGAGAAAATATTAAACGAACGGAGGCCTGATTCTTCAGCGCCACCTCCGTATGCTCCCGTTGTGGGCGCTTTGCCCATTCCTGCTATTGCTCCTATCGCTATTCCTACTCCTCCTGCGCAGCCTACTGCCCCTAGTTCTTTAGTTGTCGCTCCTCCGTCTATTTCGTCTGTTACATTACCTCTTTCCCCTGCACCCATGTTAGGTTCACCTACACTTTCGATTCCGGGAAGTCCTGTGTTCACTAAATCAGATCCCGGTGCAGGGTCAAGAATAGTGACTCGTAGTACTGTTCCTGCAGGCAGGAAACAGGAACTATTTGCTTGGGCTAAACATTGCATGGAAAAAGGTGATCAAACTGATGTATTTTCAACATTATCTAATTTGCACGATTTTCCCGAGAAAAACGTTTTTATTGAAGGACTGGGGATTCACTTATGTGTAATGTGGGGTAGATTGCAGACTTCGGATCTCCCACAAGGGGTGAGAGATCTGAATGCCTTGGCACTCTCGAGGGATACAGAGCAGAAAGTATATGGGCATGTCGGTAGGTTGTTTGAGTTTAGAAGGGATTTTGAAAGGTTACAAAACGAGGATGATGAGGACGATAGGATATATGTGCAGAAACGGTTCCTTTCGTGCCGAAGATCAGCACCTGAGGAAGTACAGATTTGTACCAGAGATGCGATTCGGTGGATCTCGGATTCATCGATACCGCCAGATGAGGTATATGACACATATAGTCAATACACGGTAGAGATGCAAAGGAAGGTAATCCAAGTGATGGTACAGCATTTACAGGAGGAATGTATAAGGAAGAAGGTTGGTTGCCCCACAGAGTTATTAGGTATTTGTAAAAGAGCTTTTTCGCCCGACACTTCTACAGCTGCTTTAGCGCTCGATTTGGCCTTATTACTTAGTAAGCGGTCGGAGGTCCCTATATCTCAGTTGCCTATGAGAGAGGTCCCTCCGACCCTTGTCCCAAAAGTAGAAATCCCCGCCAACGCGGCGGCTGGTACTGCCGCGGTGGATATCCCTGCACATTACGTATCACAGTTTGTTCACGTCCCGTTCTCTCGACAGGAAGTGAACACGATTAGACAATCAGTCCCTGATATCAGGAAGAACCCGACAGGGTTTTACAAAGAAATAGAATCCGTTTTGCAGTCTTCTGTGTTCACCTTAAGTGACATGGATTTATTGTTTCCAGTGCTTTTACCTGTTGATGTATGGAAACAGGTACGAACAATAGATGATGTGCCGGGGTTAGGGGATACATGGGTAAATTTGACTAGAATAGATGGGGAACGACCAGCTGGTGAGAAACCACCCCAGGTAATACTCACTTTACCCGATAGAATAGTTGCCAAATTAAAAACTATAATCCCAGAAAAAAGGATTATTTGGGACAAGCTTACGGCCTGCGTCCAAGGGAAAACTGAAGGTACTACCGAATTCTTTAATAGATTCGAACAGGTGTTCTCCGACTTCAGTGGACAGGATTTAGGTACAGAGTCGGGGAAGAGGTTGTTTGTGGACAAATTTGTGCGTGGATTGTTGCCCGACATCCAGTCACAAATTATGTCCTCAGAGAGCGCTTGGCAGGCAAAATCTCAGTCAGAGGTTTTGCATATGGCTCAGTATTATGAGAATCGGGTTAATAATGAAAAAGAGAAAATCGAAAAAAGAAGGGGTGACCTAAAGACTAAGGTATTGTTGCAGCAAATTGTCAGAAACCCCAGAGGAGGTACGACACAAACTAGAGGTCAGTACATTCCAAGAGGAAATACTCCTCCAAATTCTATAAATATTAATCAGTGTGCTTATTGCCGCCAGGAAGGTAACTGGCGAGCACAGTGCCCTGCCCTCCGTCAGAGGTCAGGATGCACATTCGGAGGTATGGGTAGGCGACCACGGGGCCGCCCTGGAGCAGGGGGCCCTGATAGGGGTCAGCTTCTACAAGATCCACAGCAATCTTTTTCACGGGAAAATCAGACTCCGAGTATGGACTCGAGAAATATATTTGATCATCCTTCCGCCGCCTATCTTTCTGAGGAACTTCCCTTTGATGAAGTTCTGCCTTATTAGGATTGCCCGAAGCAGCGTTTGGAACCTTTACCTATTCCCGTTATTCAGAAGGGCCCCTACGTTGAATTATTGGTGGGGAATAGGAAACATCAGTTCTTGATCGACACTGGAGCACAGAAGTGCTCCATCGATCATTCTCGGGTTCCAAACATCCCCCTGTCAGGGCAAACAAATGTTTCTATAGGGTTCTCTGGTATACCAACTGTTTGTCCGGTTTCTGCGCTGGTATCTGTTTCTTTGGGCCCTTTTACAGACCAGTGCCCTTTTCTTCTTACTTCAAACTGTGGAGAAAATTTGCTGGGGTTGAATTTGTTGAAGAAATTGAACGCAGTGATTCATTGTTCCCCTGATGGAATAAGATTAACAGTTTCACCACAGCAACCCTTTAACTCCCAATACTTGACCCGACCTCTACCTCCCGAATTTGACATTGTCCCAGAATGTTTGTGGGCAATAGACGACAATGATGTCGGGATATTGCACATCGACCCTGTTAAGATAGTATTGAAACATGGGGTTAAGCTACCGCGCATTCCGCAATATAAAATTTCAGTTGAAGGTGAGCGCGCTCTGAAATGCATTGTCTCCGATTTTGTACATCGTGGAGTGATCGAAGAGATTACAGGTAGCTTATGTAATAGTCCGATCTTGCCGGTATATAAGAAAGGCGACAATGCAATTCCGTACCGGTTTATAATAGATCTTCGTGCTATTAACCGGGTAGTGGCCCCACAATTTCCAATCGTGCCTGATGTAACAACAATCTTAACAATGACCCCTGCTACGGCTACACACTTTAGTGTCGTAGATTTGAAAAACGCCTTCTTTAGTATTCCGATGCATGAGGAGAGCAGGTATTTGTTCGCGTTCACCTTGGGGGGACGCTCATTTACATTCACAAGGGCACCTCAAGGGTATACTGAAAGTCCTAGTATCTATAGTAGAGCCTTAAAAGAGCAGCTCGACACCCTTGAATTGCCACCTACTTGCAAGCTGCTTCAATATGTAGACGATTTGCTCTTAGCTGCAGACTCTGAGAAAACTTGTAAAGAAGGCACTATATTGTTGCTTGTTCATTTAGCCGAACATGGTCACAAAGCTTCACTTAAGAAATTTCAATATTGTTGCCAGGAGGTTGCCTATTTAGGCTACCTCCTGTCAAAGGAGGGGAGAAGATTGACACCTGAACGAATAAAACACATTTCTGGCATGTCTGTCCCAAAAACACAGAAGGAAGTCAGAGCCCTGATAGGGATGGCGTCCTACTGTAGACTGTGGATCCCGAACTTTGCCCTAGTGGTAAAACCGATGTTGGCTTTGACGAAGAAGGGCATTTCTCTGCCACTGCCATGGGAATCGGAACATCAACGATCATTTGAGCTTCTCAAAGCCGCGCTGTGTTCAGCACCGGTTCTGGGTACACCAAATTACGATAAGGCCTTTGTGTTGTTTGTGCATGAATGTAATGGATGTGCTTTGTCTGTGTTAACGCAGGAACATGGAGGGAAGAATAGGCCGTGCGACTATTATTCCTCCGCCCTCGATCCTGTTGCATGCGCTTTGCCGCGATGTCTGCGCGCTGTTGCTGCTACCGCTGCGTCTGTAAAACAGAGTGAGGGGATGGTCCTAGGCCACGATTTGATTCTGATGGTACCTCACTCTGTTGATATTCTATTGAATAAAACTCAAACACAACACCTTACTTCTGCCCGGTTGACCAGGTATGAATTAGTTCTATTTGCTCCTCATATCCAAATTAAAAGGTGTTGTGTTCTCAATCCGGCTGAACTTTTGCCTCTCCCGCAAACTACTGCTTGCGGCGATGATGGATCACATGACTGCCTGTATGCCACCGAACAAGAAACAAAGGGCAGAATAGACCTCTCAGATACTCCTTTGGAGAATGCGGAAGGGGAGCTGTTTTGTGATGGCTCCTGTTTTAAACTTCTGAATGGCACATCTACAGCTGCTTATGCAGTTACTACTTTGAACAAGATTGTAGAAACTAAAAGGATTCCGCATAACTCCGCGCAGGCCGCAGAGATTATAGCATTGACCCGTGCTTGTGAGCTCTCCCAAGGGCATAGAGTTAACATTTATACGGATAGTCAGTACGCCTTTGGGGTGGCTCACAACTTCGGAAAACTGTGGTCGGAAAGAGGGTTTCTGACCTCACACGGGACCAAGATTCAGCATGGCCCCTTAATAGTACAACTACTCTCAGCACTCTCACTCCCTGAACAACTAGCGATCATGAAATGTGCAGCACATCGGAAGGTCATAGACGATGTGGGCAAAGGAAATGCTTTTGCAGATTCGATAGCTAGACAAACAGCCACAGACCTTAGCACAGACATGTATACCTCGAGGGAAGTGAGAGATGGTTGTATAATAGATGAAGGCATTGGGTCTGTGCGAGATATTCAGACTGATGCCTCTGTTGAAGAATCTAGGAAATGGGCTGAAGGCATGGGGAAATTGGATGACGAAGGGTGTTGGGTGGACACATCTGACGGGAAATGGTTGCTTCCTGATTCTTATGTATTAGCAATGGTCACAATGGCACACGGTCCAACACATGTGTGTGCCCAGCAAATTGCGAAGATATTACAGCAGGTTTGGGTGAATGACAAAATTTTGGAAACTGCAAAAAGATATGTTCAGAATTGTATGATTTGCCTGCAACACAATGTGGGTAAAGGGACAGTGACTCCAAGGGGAAGTTTCGGGCCCCCCTCTGTCCCCTTTGAAACCATTCACCTTGATTTCATTGAAATGGAACGATGTAATAACTTGAAATATGTTCTTGTTATCATTTGTGCTTTTAGCAAATGGGTCGAGGCTTTCCCTGTCAAAGATGCTACCGCCATGACTACCGCAAAGATCTTGGTGAAAGAATATTTTCCTCGATTTGGGCTCCCGAGGATAATCTGGTCGGACAATGGCCCACACTTCATCGCAGCTGTAATGTTGCAAATATGTGTTGCCTTGGGGATTGAGAAACGTTTTCATTCAGCTAGGCACCCTCAAAGTGCGGGGTTGGTAGAAAGACACAACGGTATTTTGAAAAACAAACTTGCAAAAACATGTGCCGACACTAAATTAAAATGGCCAGATGCTTTACCTATTGTGTTGTTAGCTATGCGCACCACACCCCAGACTAGAACTGGGCTTTCTCCATTCGAGGTAGTAATGGGAAGGCCTGCTAATATTTGGGGTCTCCCTAAACCTAAAGCCCTGAGGGATGTGGAGAATGTATTGCTCATAGACTATTGTAATCAATTGACTAAAAACCTGTATTTCATTTACCACCAGGTGAATGCCGCCTTACCTGTACGGTTTACGGGCCCAGGACACGATATATTGCCCGGCAGCTGGATCCTGGTAAAGGCCTACGAAAGGTCTTCCTGTCTCGCGCCTCGCTGGCGGGGACCCTACCAGGTTTTATTGGTCACCAGGACGGCAGTGCGGGTGGCAGGAAAGAAGAACTGGGTACATGCAACGCATGTGAAGAAGATCCCTCACCCGACGCCACACGTTACAGAAGAAACAGAACCCCTTGCTGATGCTACGATCTCTGATCTCGGAGTAGCAGGCAGCGCTGTGAGTGCGTCGGAGAAGTTCTCTGAGCCCGAGGAGCTCGGGGAGCCGTCCATCTTGTCTCCGTACTCTCCTGATCGATCACTTCCGGAAACTCTTGTTTCAAGTTCTGCGACTTCCGTCGCCACCGACGCGACGCTCCCCTCAGGGAGCGACGATACTTTGCTTTTGGATTCAGCAAACTTGGGTACCATCAGGTACAACCTTCGACCACGAAAATAGAATCGCTGCATGAGTATCGTGCATCTGAAAGAAAAAGGAGGGTTCTGTTGGCTAGGGTTGGGAAGGACTAAGAAGGCGCGCGGCCGAAGTGCCGCCAGCAACGAACATTGGGGCCGACGATCGGGATAACCATGATGCCTGCCGCCTTCACCGCTGCTCCTCGTATTGAACTATTAGATAAGGAGGTGACCAAATCGAACAATGGACAATGTGCCTGGGCCCTGAAAACGTACTGTTGTGTTCTTGTTTTGATTATTGTTAGTTTTGCAACTGCTGCCGTGGGACTTTGGTACTTTGAAGAAATCTATCCTTTGAAGCCTTTGTTACCGACCAAAATTGTACCAACTGTTTTGACTCCCTCTGTACACCTTCACACTCTGTCCCCTAGGGACTCTCGGCATAGACAGAAATATCATAATAACACTTTGATGATAGTGATGAATGCTACGCATGCTATTTTTAATAGGAGTAATTGTTGGATTTGCACTCACTTACCACAACATGGGAACAAGGGACTGGGATGGTATATACATCCCCTACCTCTAACGACTTCCTGCTATGCCTATCTCAGAGCACTCTTCTTTGGCCGATGGAATGATAGCATCTCAGGGAACTTCGATGGCACTAATTTGAATGAATTTGAAAAACGTGAATTGACTCCCCTGGGATGCTCGCTTTTCGCAAATAGGAGTAGACCTAATATCGCTTCTATTAGGCCGTCTGATAAACTTTCTTTTCCTTTTCAAAATCTAGTTTCTTTTAAGATGGCTCCGATAGGCAATAAGGATGCCATGCCTCCTTCTTATTCTGTAAATCACAGTCCTGATTCTGTCCCTTTCTGTGTACAAAGAAATGGCACTAGGCCAATGGGAGATTTCGAGCCTTGTGTAAATATTGTAAATTTGACTGGGGAAAATAGGCCTTTGTATGTAGGGGGACCCGTTTATTTTGTTTGTGGTGGTTTAGCCTTTCCCTGGTTGCCCAAGGATTGGCAGGGGACTTGTTATTTAGGGATATTGTTACCAGGTGTGTTTATAGCCAGTACCTTAGAGGTATCTAAGGCTCGCCCGCGACGAGATAATGATGGAGATACCCCTGGACAAGTATTCGGGGATATAGCCAAATTAGTAGTCCCCTTCTGGGGACAAATAGCAAATTCAGAAAACATTAGGGGATTAGCGAGGGTATTGGAGAAAACGATCAACCGGACCACGGACATACTTTACAATATGACCTTAGAGCAAAAGGCGATAAGATTGGTAGCACTTCAAAATCGAATGGCATTAGATGTCATTTTAGTTGAACGAGGTGGAGTATGTAAATTAGTGGGGTCTGCTTGCTGTGTTTTCGTACCAGATTCTTCACCAACAATATTTAAAGCAATTCAGAAATTACACACTCTTAGTTCTGAAGTCCATATCCCTGTAGGAGACTGGAGCCTTAGTACTTGGTTTTGGGATTCTCTACGATCTTGGGGGTGGAAGGTGCTTTCTGTTATTTTAGGTATTTTAGGGACTCTGTTATTTCTTTGCTGTTGTTTTCAATGCCTCCCGAGTATATGCGGAATGATGGGGGGATGTTGTGCCCAGGTAATGAGCGCAATAGGGCGTAAAATATACACCCCGAAGACAGCATCTAAAGAGTTCATGTTGCAAGAAGTTCTTATGAATAACTTTATGGCTATTGACATTTCAGACAATGATGCGGAACCTATGGATGATAATGCCTTCAAGTATTTTCAAAAGTACTAGGAAATTATGTTTTAGCACTTGGCATAGGCCAAAAGGAGGGTCTGTGGAAATCGATATAGTATTGTGACCCCAATCGCATTGTTTGAATATATGTTGGCCTACGCCAAGCCGCCAAAAAGAATACTATGTACATAGGTTCCGCGGCAAGGTCTTGACCTTAATGTATCATGAAAGCCGCCATCTTGGATTTAGCCGCCATTTTAGGTACTCTTGCAGTGTGGAAGTCACCTCGAATTCCAAAATGGAGGCCGAATGACATTTCGAGTAAGACTTCGGCTATGGTGACCTCCGCACTCGTGAATGAATAATATGTCCGCAGGCTACCTGTTAGGGTCATGAACTAAGACCCTGTCCTCTGTTTAACCTAGGTGTAAATATGTAACTGTATCAGCGGAACTGATCTAATACATGGAAATTGCGTGTTCGACCTGGCTACGAACCCTAGCCGTTGTTCCAAGAATGGTTAACTTGCAAGAGGGCTGGCCAATGCAGCACAAAATGTATAAAAGCCCGAGCATCCCGATGATCGGTCTCTCCCACTTTCAGTGCGAACCTAACGTTGAAGGTTCGTGTGTAAGTCAGAGGGCCGAATAGCTATTCGCATGTCAATTGACTTTGGTAACTTTGTAACTTTGAAATAAAGCGCTTTATGTGTCCTTTGTAACCTGTGTTGGTGTGTTTCCTTTTGGGCTTCCCGGCCTCATATCAATTTCTCTGTTTCCACAGAGTGTTGGGTTTTATTTTTCACTGCCGTTGATTTCAAGGTGATTTGAGTGTCATCTGCATAGTGGTAGCAGGTGAGGCCATGAGTGTGATCATGATTTCTCTTTTATCCTGATTGAGTTTAAGTTGTTGGCGCTCACTCACTGGTTTAATTAAGTGAGGCAGTTGGAGAGTGTTGGGTTTTGTTTTTCATTGGCGTTGATTTCAAGGTGATTTGAGTGTCATCTGCATAGTTGCATAGTTGTAGCAGGTGAGGCCATGTGTTTTGATGAGGTTAATCAGGGGGGTCATGTAGATGTTGAAGAGTAGTAGTGATAACGATGAGCCCTGTGGGCCTTCACATGTTGTTTTGCGAGGTGCTGACTTGAATGGTGCTATCCAAGTTGTTTCCATTCTTTCTGTCAAGATGGATTTTAGCCAGAGGTGTGCTGCATTTTCGATTCCAAACCTTCAAGTATTTTGATGAGTATTTCGAGAGGGACTGTGTCGAAGGCTGCTGACAGGTCTGAAACCTACCTTTTCATGGTCTAGTATCTGATTGCTTTCCACATGTTCCAGTATTTGTTCGTAGACGTAGCTTTCTAGTAGTTTTGCTGGGTATGAGATGTTTGAGATTGTTCGGTAGTTGGTTAATTAAGTCTTGATGTACACCGGTTTCTAGGCTTGTGGCATGTTTCCGGTTACTAGTGAGTAGTTGAAGAGCTTGAGGAAATATTCTTCAGGTGTTCTCTGGGCTAGAATAGTCTTGTATACATCTGGTGGGCAGGGGTCTGCTGGAGAGCTGGCTCTGTTGCTTTTACTCACCAGGCTGTTGAATTGTGCCATACATCACATACCTGAAAACACTGCACATTACATGTTTCCTTCTCTCTAAACATAACTAGACATTCTCATGCTTTTTTGGTGGCTGATCCTCTAAATTATGCATGTTAAGCACTTTTCTTATAGCACTTATATTGCTTAATGTGCCCAAAAGTTACAAAACATAAATCATTTGCTGCACATTAATAGCTTCCTACTTCCTAAATATAACCAGAATGTTCTATAGTTTCTAGTGGCCCAACCTGCAAATTATTAATGCTAAACATTTTTGTTAGCTCACATATTTATTTATTTATTTGTTGTTTGCTTGTTAGACGCTTATGAAGGCAGTAAATAATGATTCAAAGCGCCCGCAGGGCAACAAAGAGGGGACGAGGGGATGAGATACAATTAAAATACATACAAAAAATATTAACTACAGTGGAGGGGGGACACACCTACTATGCCTTATGAGTGTTCAGAACGTGCAAGTGCTGAAGGGAGGGAGAATGGGATAGGTGCTCGGGTGCTCATAGGTGTGCAACAGGTTAAGTGCAATGAAAGGTGAGTGCGAGCCTCCATGGTGGAGAGTGAGCCGAGGCAAGTGCTGAAGATGGACTGAAGCTGGGGGCGATTCGGTGTGGGGGGTCTGGGCCCCTGAGGATGCATAACGGCTCTCCACACCAAACAAGTAACTGTGAGATTAGTAGAGGAGAAAGTGAGGGAAGGAGGGGGTAAAGAAGAAAGTCTTGAGGAGCTTTTGGAATTTAAGAAAGTCCTGCTCAAGACAAAGAGGGAGGGGGTAGCTGTTCCAAAGAAGGGAGCCAGCTGAGGAAAGTGATCGACCACCTGCACTCTGTTTAGCGAAATGCTTAAAACTCAAAGATTTGGTGCCAGAGGAGTACAGAGGTCTAGAGGGGGAATATTTAGTAAGGAAGAGTTGCAGATGGTATGGTCGCATTCCCCAGATAACCTTGTGGATGATAGAGAAGCATTTGAATGTAATCTGTGAAGCAACCAGGAGCCAGTGAAGACTTTTTAGAGCAGTAGAGATGCGGTCCCTGGTCTTGAGGCCAAGGATAAGACTTGCTACCCTATTCTGGATTAGCTGGAGGGTCGCAGAGTGGAAGAAGGTAGATTCAAGAGGAGGCTAAAGAAATAGTCAAGCCTAGAGAGAACCAGGGCTCAGGTAACATTGAGCTTCTGGGGGAATGTGAGAAAAGGTAGAATTCCTTTGAGAAGGAAGAGCTGAAAGTGGGACTTCTTGGCAATGTCCTGAGTATGAGGGAGGAAGGAGAGAGAGGAGTCAAAGATGACTCGAAGGCTTCTGGCTTCAGAAGAAGGAGGAGAGGGAGAGCCCATGGAAGAAGGCTAGAATGAAGGGAAGAATTCAGGAGCCGGGTCCCAATGGGAAGGATATCCATTTTCCTTCCATTGAGGCAGAGAGCATTGGAAGTGCACTAGGCCTGGATGGCAGAAAGGCAGTCAGGGTTGATGGAAGGTGCAAGAAGGTCAGCAGAGTTGTCATGAGCATACCACTCGAGGTTGGGGGAGAAAGAGGAAATGAGGAATGCCAGCTGAGTGGCGTAGTTGTTAAAGAGCCAAGGCAAGAGAATAGAGCCCTGGGGGAGGAAAGAAGTAGGAGAGGAGAAAATGCCCAGGATGATTTGGGAGGAGCAGTCAGTTAGGAAAGGTGGTCAGCAAGTCCATTGCCTGCTCCGAGATACCAAGTGTGTCGTGGAGCCTTTGTATGAGGATGGAGTGGTTGACCGTGTGAAATGCAGAGGAGAGATCGAGAAGGATGAGGACACCAGGGGAGTTGGAATGCAGGGGTGCAAGCAGTTTTTCACGGGTGTACAGAAGAGTAGTTTCTGTGCCTCTATGAGATCACCAACAAGATCCCTGTGAGAGTTAAGGACAGGGCCAACTTCTACAGCAATTTCCCCAGGAAGGGGGTGATGGAGATATGACAATAGTTGGCTGGACAGGTAGAGTCTGCTGACAGTTTCTTAAGGATGGGATGAACAAGCGAGTGCCTGTGGGAGGAGGGGAAAGAACCAGTAGCAAAGGAGTGGTTACAGAGATCAGCGAGTGTAGGGGCAAGGGAGCCAATGTTGTCCTGATGGTTTTGG
Organism: Ambystoma mexicanum; assembly: GCF_040938575.1. Taxonomy (NCBI): domain Eukaryota; kingdom Metazoa; phylum Chordata; class Amphibia; order Caudata; family Ambystomatidae; genus Ambystoma; species Ambystoma mexicanum. The sequence goes on from NC_090924.1 coordinate 981,953,243, forward strand.
ATGAGCAAGGGGAACCTGTTTGGAAGAGACCTTCATGGAGCGGACAACTGTGGTGACTTCTTCCAGTGAGACAAGGGTGAAGGAGGAGAAGGAGGAAGGAGGAGGGTAAGTGGCCAAGGGAGGCAATTGGGTGAGGGATGGGTTGGGAGAGTGAGTGACAAGGATGTTCAAGATGTCCTGAGTTTTGGTGGTGAAGTGGCGAGTGCGTTGCAGAGGGCCTGAGAAGGAATAGGGGAGAGGATACTGTGGAAGGGTTGGCTAGTTCCCTGCAGATTTAAAAAAGTTCAGCCGTGCTGTTGGATGCGCCAGATACCCATGCCTGAATGTGGGGCCATTTCTTGGCATGGCTAGAGCGTCTCTTTTGCCTTTGGAGCAGGTGGCAGGTCAGTTTGTCAGAGAATGAGCCTGAGGTTTGCCACTTCCGTTCGGCAGCTCTGCACTTTTGTTTCAGGGCTGCACGTTCATTGTTGTACCAAGTGTTGTGTTTAGAGGTGGGGTTCAAGCAGATCTTCAGCCTGGGGCAAGAATGTCAAGGGTGTTGGTGATGGACAGGTGGAAGCTGGTGAGAGCAGTGTTGGAGGTAGAGTCTGAGTTGGGAGGGCAAACAGGGATAAAGGTGGAAGCCAAGGCAGCAGCTGACACTCGTTTCATCGGGTCAATGTCTATGAACGAGGTTGGCAGGCTTTGAAAGGAGTGGTCAAAAAGCCATAGGAATCCAGGTGGGAGGAGAGTAGAGAGTGTTCTGACCAAGAAAGAGGTGTGACCAGGAGAGATGAGAGAGGGAAGTCAGAGTGGATGAGGGCATCCAGAGTGTGTCCAGCAGAGTGGTTTTGATTTGTTTTTTTGATTTGTATATTTATATTGCGCATGTGCATTTGGAGCAAAGCAAGGAATTGCATCTGGTCAGAGAAATGGGTTGGACCAGAAGGGAGAATGGAGAGGGATAGAGAGGTGCAGAGGTCAATGAAAAGAGTGGATGCTCTGCCATGGAGTCCAATTGGATGTTAAAGTCACCCAGGCAAAGCAGATTGAAGGAGTTTGAAAGTGTCATGATCTCTGCTTCCAAAAGGTCAGGGTTTTCCCAACTCCCTTGGAAGCAGATCCATAACCCAGGTTCCGAGTGCCAACCAGTCCCAATTGGGACCTTTTGGACCCAGTCCTGGCGCCAGTGGCACCAGGCTCATAAATATGCCCAGTCCCAGCGCTGGAAGCGCCGGGCTCATAATGCTTGGGTGGACTTACCTGCAGCAGACTATGCTGCTTACTTGCCTGCCAGTTGAGTCTCTGATCCTCTTCTGTTTGGAACTACTTTTCCTGTTGGGTGGGGCAGGAGCCACTCCCTAGATTCAGAACACTGGAACTCTTCTGGAAAGCAGGAACTCTTTTCTTACCTAGGCGTGGCTGTGGAAGGAGACACCTAAGCACTACAGGAGGCTATTTAAACCACACCCGATGGATGAATCTTGCTTTGCGTTATTCTGCATCCTCAGCAGCAGAACGCTCATCGTGTCTTCTGCATCTGATCCTGGGCCTAAGGAAAAAGGCTTACCATTCTGAATCCAGTCTTCAGCAACACCTATAAAGACAAGAAAGAACAGGTCAGCATTACGGTCTTCAGTGACAGCTCTTCACTTACCTGGTCCATCGGCTGTCACCAACGCCTCGCGCTGCATTCCGGCATCTGAAAGACAAAGGCTTACCTACTCTTCGTGCGCTCCGGAAGTCTTCACACTGCATTCCGGCATCTGAAAGACAAAAGCTTACCAACTCTTCGGCGCTGCATCCCGCATCTGAAAGACAAAACAAGGTGCGTTTAAAGACATTGGGGAACTTTAATACTCACGTGCCATTACTCCTTTCCACATCTAACCCAGTGGGTATTCCGGCACCCTGCAGCCGCCCCGAACTTGTACCTGCAAAATAAAAAGACAGTTAGAGCACATCGTGAAGCAGGCAACAAGCGCTTACTTATGTGCTTCCAGGCGCGTCTATTCATCACACGGGCTCCATCTTCAACTCACTTCAGCCCGCCATCCACCATCGCCGGAACCCTGCAAAACAAGAGACATCATTACTAAAGACTTTAAAGACATTAGAATTACTCGAAACTTACCGTTCGTGCAGTAAACGACGAACAGCAGTCCTCTGAAGTCAAGAGGCCTGCTCCCCTTATCCAGTGAAGAAACTGGTTACAGCACCCTGCCTCGAGGCAGATGGAGAGCACGGCGTTCACTTACCTAAGGTGAGAGCGTTAACCTTTGGGGTTCTACAGGAGAAGAGAAAGGGAAGAAGAGAGAGACATTCAATAACCCAGTTCATTAATCCCACATTTTCTATCTGCAGACATCTTACCCTTCGAGCCAGACATACAGTGCACAGAGGTCCAGCCCAAAGAGCCAGCCGTGTGTTACACATCACCTTTGAAGATACGGTATATGCCCCGTCAAGACCGGCGCCTCTACGGGAATCAGGTGAGCGTTACAGAACGCAAAGCCTACCACAAAACTCCCGTCCAGGCGCTATGGAAACCTTGGATACCGACCAGCTAGCCCAGGTACTTGGGGAACTAAGGGCAGAAGTGCATGCAGCAGTCAGGAAACGAACGCTCTAAGAAGGGAACTGATTATTTCCAAGGAGCGAACAGATGATCTCGCTAGACAATTGCTACAGTCACAAGCCGGACAGACCCCGTTACCCGCATCTGGGGGAAATCTTCCTTCTACATCCTCTATGAATCCAGTGCAGATCAACCTACCTGGGAATGTACCTCTGGCTCCGCCCGAACGATTTTCTGGTTACCCAAAGAGGTTTGCAGTATTTATCAATCAGTGCCGGTTGCATTTCTTATGCCGGCCAGCAGCCTTTCCAACTGATCAAGCTAAGGTAGCTTTCGTGCTTTCGTACCTTAGTGGCAATGCGGCAGACTGGTCGATCCCTCTAGTAAATCAAGATGATCCGGTCCTCCATGATTTTCAAGCTTTTCAGCTCAGTATGGAAAAACTGTTCGCAAGACATTCACAGGGGCAGGCCTTGGACAATGAGCTTCTTTCGTTGCGACAAGGTAATCAAGACCTTTTGGCTTATATTGCGTCTTTCAACAGACTCATAGTGGAAACTCACTGGCCTGAGGACAAAAGGATTACGCTGTTTTATAGAGGTCTACGCGGAGAGCTCAAAGATGTGTTAGCCCAAGTAGTGAATCCCCCACAAGATTGTTCGGACTATATAGACTTAGTCGTTCAAATAGATCACAGACTGCAGAACAGGAAGGCCGATCGTTCCAAGTTTGATGCTCGAGTATTTTCCAAACCGCCAACTCCTTCCAAAGGAGTAGACTCCAGGGAACCCATGCAAATAGGGGGTCTGAAAGGTCCTCTAACACAAAAGGAGCGGGAAAGGAGAAAACAGTTGCAATTATGCCTCTATTGCGGAAACTCAGGGCACTTTCTTCGAGACTGTCCGGTGAAACCTGCCAAGAAGGCAGTAGGAGCTGCAGTTACCAAAGTTACAAACTCTGAGCAGGGAAACGACCTCGCCCGACAAGAATAGAGGTCCTCTTGCCGAGCGTGAAAACCAGTTTCGTGACCTCGCATTTCGTGATACCTATGGTCCTCATTAGCCCTGATAATCCGGATCGATTACATGCAATTGAAGCTTACGTCGACAGCGGTGCCATCGGCAATTATGTGGATCATGAAATGGTTTTGAGGATGAATCTAACTCTTTGTCCCAAGGCTGTAAAGGACGTCATTACTACGGTGGATGGTACGGAGATAGCCTCCGGGCCAGTAACGCATACCACTCAAGAAGTGACTCTAGTAAGTCAAGATGGACACCATGAGAAGATCGTGTTCGATGTGATCAAGGCCCCTCAGTTTCAGATTATTCTAGGAATACCTTGGTTAGAGAAACACAATCCTCTGATCGATTGCCGAGCAAGAACGGTCCAGTTTCCAGAATGTGTCTCTACTTGTCACCCTCCACCTGGTGTTGCACTGGCAGCAATTTCTTCAGAGACTCCCCAGTTACCTCCCGAATACCTAGAATACCAAGATGTTTTCCGGAAGGATCAGGCTAACTCTCTACCTCCTCATAGGTCTTATGACTGCCAGATCGACCTGATACCTGGATCTACTCCTCCTTGTAGTAGAATTTATGCCCTCACAGAGCCTGAGAACCTTCACCTTCGACAATACCTGGATCAATACCTGGCAAATGGGTTTATTCGTCCTTCCAAGTCCCCTGCTTCTTCAGCTTTGTTCTTCGTTCCAAAAAAGGAAGGAGACCTTAGAACTTGTATAGATTATCGCTCCCTGAACCAGATCACCGTTAAGAATAGATATCCGTTACCTTTGATCCCTGAACTCCTGGACCAAGTCAGAAAAGCATGCATATATACAAAGCTGGATCTTAGAGGAGCTTACCACTTGGTACGAGTAAAAGAGGGCGATGAATGGAAGACGGCCTTCCGCACCAAGTATGGGCTATTTGAATATCAGGTCATGCCCTTCGGACTTTGTAATGCCCCGGCCGCCTTTCAATATTTTATGAACGATGTCCTCAGAGAGCTCATAGATGTGTGTGTTGTTGTTTACATTGACGACATCCTCGTTTATTCTTCATCGGAATCTGAACATCGGAAACACGTGAAAATGGTCCTCGAAAGATTGCGTCAACACAAACTTTTCGCTAAGTTGGAAAAATGTGTTTTCAACGTGACTGAAGTTGAATTCTTGGGATTCATATTATCACCTGGCGGAGTGCGTATGGATTCAAAGAAGGTCGATGCAGTTCTCAAATGGCCATCACCATCCTCCGTAAAAGGTGTGCAAAGCATGTTAGGCTTCGCTAACTTTTACCGCAGGTTTATCCCCGAATTCTCTCGAATAGTCCAGCCCATCACTGCCTTGTTAAAGAAAAACAAACGTTTTGAATGGTCTACCGAGGCGGAACAAGCTTTCCAGGATTTGAAGACTAAATTTATCTCTGCACCAATCTTAAAACACCCTCGCCCCAAACTCCCCTACATCGTGGAAACTGATGCTTCAAGCCTTGCCATGGGGGCAGTTCTATCACAAAAGGACCCGGTAACCAATCAGTTGCATCCCGTGGCAGTTTGGTCCCGCAAATTCTCGCCTCCTGAAATCAATTACACGATTACTGACAAGGAACTTCTGGCTATCAAGTCTGCCTTTAAGGCTTGGCGGCATTATCTGCTGGGGGCCCGACATACCGTTACTGTGATTACGGATCACCGAAACCTGCAATATTTGAAAACCGCAAAAGCCCAATCCTCTAGACAACTCCGTTGGGCATTATTCTTTGCCGAGTTTGACTTCATAATTACCTATCGACCTGGTACAAGAAACGGTAAAGCTGATGCCCTTTCTCGGATGGGAGTGGAAGAACACTTGATCAACCCTAAACCTATACCAATCATTCCCGAACAAAGAATTCTGGGTGTAATCGCCACAGAATCCATAGAGGAAGTTAAGGATAAAGCCAGGCAACTTGTAACTCCAGCAGACATACAGAATTGGCATCTGCAGGGAAAGGACTTTGCAGTAAAGGACAACTTATTGTATTTCCAAGAACGATTATACCTACCCAGCACAGATTTACAGAAAAAAGTAATCTCTTGTTATCACGATTCTTTAATGGAAGGACATCCCGGTATGGCCAAGACCTCAGAAAAGATCAAGCGCTACTTCTGGTGGCCGTCTTGGAAAAAAGATATCAGAGACTTTATAATGTCTTGTGGAGTATGCGCCCAAAACAAGAGTCAAAAGGAAAGACCAGCAGGCCTCTTACGCTCTATTGACATCCCACCTCGCCCTTGGCATACGCTTTCTATGGACTTCATCACCGATCTACCTCCATGCTCCGGATACAATACGATTCTAGTAATCGTGGACTTATTCTCCAAGATGGCGCATTTCATTCCGCTCAAAGGCTTGCCAACAGCAGCAACTCTGGCCCGAGAATTTCTCGAAAACATCGTCCGACTGCACGGTTTTCCTTCGGTTCTAATTTCGGATCGAGGTAGTCAATTTATTTCTCATTTTTGGCGAAGTTGCTGTCGGTCGGCTCAAATTGATGTGAGACTATCGACCAGTCACCACCCTCAGACCGACGGACAAACCGAGAGGACCAATCAAACTCTGGAACAGTATTTACGCTGCATGCTGCAACAAACTGAAAAAACTTGGAAAGACATCCTTTGGATAGCCGAATATGCCTACAATAACTCTGTCCATTCGGGAACTGGGAAAACCCCGTTTTTTCTTTTGTACGGCAGTCACCCTCGAACCTCGGAGTTGGATCCCCTCCAAGATCTTGAAACACCAGCAGTAGACTACCTGCATTCTACAATCACCCAAGCCTTTAAGGAAGCTGTTTCTCACCTTCAAAGGGCTAAAGAACAATACAAGAAAGGAGCAGATCAACATCGGAAGGAAGCCCCTCAATATCAAGTAGGGGATCAAGTCTGGTTATCCACCAAATATCTACCTCTAAAAGGGCCACGCACATTGAACCCAAGATACCTTGGTCCCTATTCCATCACTACCATAGTAAACCCAGTAGCGGTCAAGTTGGACTTGCCCCCGCACATTAAGATACATCCGGTCTTCCACGTCTCTCTATTAAAACCCGTGCAACCTCAAACCCGACTAACCAAATCTCCAAAACCTATCCTAGTTGATGGAGAACTCGAGTTTGAAGTCAAAAGCATTCTGGACTCCAAGATCTCCAAATCTAAACTATTCTACCTAATTGACTGGAAAGGCTACGGCCCCCAAGAGAGATCCTGGGAACCTGCTGAATATGTCCACGCTCCTCGCCTAATCAAAAGATTTCACCGAACATTTCCTGACAAGCCAAAACCCCCGGAGAAGCCCGGTTTGGGAGGGGCCTTGAGGGGGGGTACTGTCATGATCTCTGCTTCCAAAAGGTCAGGGTTTTCCCAACTCCCTTGGAAGCAGATCCATAACCCAGGTTCCGAGTGCCAACCAGTCCCAATTGGGACCTTTTGGACCCAGTCCTGGCGCCAGTGGCACCAGGCTCATAAATATACCCAGTCCCAGCGCTGGAAGCGCCGGGCTCATAATGCTTGGGTGGACTTACCTGCAGCAGACCATGCTGCTTACTTGCCTGCCAGTTGAGTCTCTGATCCTCTTCTGTTTGGAGCTACTTTTCCTGTTGGGTGGGGCAGGAGCCACTCCCTAGATTCAGAACACTGGAACTCTTCTGGAAAGCAGGAACTCTTTTCTTACCTAGGCGTGGCTGTGGAAGGAGACACCTAAGCACTACAGGAGGCTATTTAAACCACACCCGATGGATGAATCTTGCTTTGTGTTATTCTGCATCCTCAGCAGCAGAACGCTCATCGTGTCTTCTGCATCTGATCCTGGGCCTAAGGAAAAAGGCTTACCATTCTGAATCCAGTCTTCAGCAACACCTATAAAGACAAGAAAGAACAGGTTAGCATTACGGTCTTCAGTGACAGCTCTTCACTTACCTGGTCCATCGGCTGTCACCAACGCCTCGCTCTGCACTCCGGCATCTGAAAGACAAAGGCTTACCTACTCTTCGTGCGCTCCGGAAGTCTTCACACTGCATTCCGGCATCTGAAAGACAAAAGCTTACCAACTCTTCGGCGCTGCATCCCGCATCTGAAAGACAAAACAAGGTGCGTTTAAAGACATTGGGGAACTTTAATACTCACGTGCCATTACTCCTTTCCACATCTACCCCAGTGGGTATTCCGGCACCCTGCAGCCGCCCCGAACTTGTACCTGCAAAATAAAAAGACAGTTAGAGCGCATCGTGAAGCAGGCAACAAGCGCTTACTTACGTGCTTCCAGGCGCTTTTATTCATCACACGGGCTCCATCTTCAACTCACTTCAGCCCGCCATCCGCCATCGCCGGAACCCTGCAAAACAAGAGACATCATTACTAAAGACTTTAAAGACATTAGAATTACTCGAAACTTACAGTTCGTGCAGTAAACGACGGACAGCAGTACTCTGAAGTCAAGAGGCCTGCTCCCCTTATCCAGTGAAGAAACTGGTTACAGCACCCTGCCTCGAGGTAGATGGAGAGCACGGCGTTCACTTACCTAAGGTGAGAGCGTTAACCTTTGGGGTTCTACAGGAGAAGAGAAAGGGAAGAAGAGAGAGACATTCAATAACCCAGTTCATTAATCCCACATTTTCTATCTGCAGACATCTTACCCTTCGAGCCAGACATACAGTGCACAGAGGTCCAGCCCAAAGAGCCAGCCGTGTGTTACACATCACCTTTGAAGATACGGTATACGCCCCGTCAAGACCGGCGCCTCTACGGGAATCAGGTGAGCGTTACAGAAAGTAAGGAGGAACGGAAATCAGCCCATTCAGAGAGGAACAGGGAGGTAGCGCCTGCATGCCGGTAAATGGTAGCAATGGTTTGGGTGGAGCAGGGAGAGATAACCAACTTGCATACCAGGCTCTCAAAGGAAGAGTAGAGCTGAGTGAGTAAGATGGAGGAAGGAACCCAGTCAGGGAAGATTAAGGCAACCCCACCACCAGCACGGTAGGGTTGAGGCTTGGAAATTATCTTAAAGCCGTTAGGTAGGAGGGAGTTTAAAGTGGTGACTGAGCTGATATTGAACCATGTCTCAGTAAGAGCGAGAATGTCAAGATCAGTGTCTTCAAGGAGGAGTCAGATGTCAGCAGAGTGTTTGTTGGCTGAACGGGCGCTGAGAGTCGTAAGGTGGATATGGTCTCTACCTTTGAAGGTTTTCTGAGGTGGAGTACAGGGGTATGCGACTTCAGTAGAGGGGTGTGGAACTAGGGGGAGAGGCAGCAGAAGGAAGAACATTAATGAGAGATGGCTGGATCCCGTCAAAGAGAAGGAGATTGGCCTGAGGACCCTGAACCAGGATGGTGCCAGTGTGGTAGACATTAATGATGCAGGGTGAGGAGGAGAAGCTCGCTAAGAGCTCTTCACACATGGTGCCACCATTAATGTGAGAGGGTGTGAAAGGGGAGAGAGTAGAGATGAGATGAGAAGTCCATAGGTCTGGAGAGGGGACAGAGAAGAGGATGTCAGTGAAGATCTCTCTGGAGGATACACTGACATAAGGGTCTGCGATGCGAAGGCCAGGATTTAAACCCAGGATGTCATTTTTGTGCTTTTTCCATCCATATTTTGTGAGAGAATGAGGATAGGTGATAGTATAACAGTTAGAAAAGATTGGAGAGATGGTGAGTGTCATCTCAGGTGGGAGAGGATAGATGAGAGAAGAAAAAATAAAAGGGGGGCTGCAATGCACAGTCCTGGCCCTTACTCAAAGGCAGCCTGGTAGTAAAGAGGGCACACATCCAAATGCAGAGCAATAGGTGGGGTACAGGATTCAATTTTTTTCAGAAGGGAATACAATGCAGTGCACACAATGCATGCAAGATTTAAAACCACACCCACCTAGATTTTTTTTTTTTCAAATCAAAAGCGAATACAATGCAGTGCACAAATTGGGTGCGAGATTTAAAAGCACATACACCTAGATTCGATTTTTTTCAAAAAAGGAATACAATGCAGTGCACAAAATGGATGCGGGATTTAAAAGTACACCCACCTAGATTACATTTTTTTCAAAAAGGGAATACAATGCAGTGCACAAAATGGATGCGAGATTCAAAAGCACACCCACCTAGATTCAATTTTCTTTCAAAAGGGAATGCAATGCAGTGCATAAAATGGATGTAACACTTAAAAACACACCCACCTAGATTCCATTTAATAAAAAAAGAAAATGCACAGTTCAGTGCACACAGGGATGGCAGAGGAAAGGAGAAACACAACGTGAAATGAATCTAGTAATTGTAGCTCACAGAGAGCAGTGATGTAAAGAGGTGGTCAAGGGATAAGGCAGAATAGGAATGGCACAGTTACAGTTCAAGGGGATGGCAGGAGGAGGCAATAGTTCTCGAGCCCTTCGCTCAGCCAACTGAACTCTCTGAGGGTCAGACGCTTCTCCAGGCAGAGAGTAGTTGGTAGATCTCTCTCCTCTGCAGGTGCCTAACTCTGTAATGGCCTCCCTGCCCCTCTCAAACTTGAGCTGGACCACCTGAGTTTTCCGGAAGCAGCTCAAGACGTTCCCTTTCGCTTCTGCTTTCTCTCTCTCCCCTGCTGATCTACTGCTCTGCTGTGCTGACTAGTTGGCTGGCTACCCTCAGAATTTCAATGGGCCCCAGGCACCTCCACGACCAGTAGCCCCTGCACTGTCTCCAGCCCTGCACTTGGGGCTGTATCTGTAAACCTACAGTCCTCTGCCTCCTTGCACTTACCCAGAGCCGCACTACCCTGGCTACACTTATGTAGAGCATTACTTCCCTGATTGCTTTTCCCCCTTCCCTCCCACTGACACTTCTCCTCTCCCTCTCCCCCCTGTACTTGCACGATCTGAATGACACAAGGCCTAGTAAGATAGTTTGTTGTGTCCTCTGTCTGTCTTCCCTACCTTCTCTTTTTGCATCTAGAAACACGTGAGTACATCCTCGGTATGAATTACTCATCATATCATATCAAAGACACAACCAGCACAGCATGCGCACTATGCCAACACGGCACTGAAGATATCAAGCACATTTTATTTCTGTGCCCAATGTTTGTAAAACCCAGATGAAACTGACTATTAACTTTAATAAAATAATAATGTTACTACAATTAAAGAGGCCTATGAGCTGTGCAAAGACACAACTAAGAGACCTGTAGTTACTGCTGTAGCTCTTTATCATGAGGAAGCATCTCATCAGAATAGCTGGACCTCTCACATAAATCATGATTATTTTATTTTTATAATTGAGAATTTGTAAAATCATGTTCACATGACGAGAGTGTATACTAAATAGAAGGTCCTTATATATGGTTTGAAGAAAGTGTGCCCTACTGTAATCAATGAAATGTAAATTGTACTTTTCACTTTAGACTTGATTGTATATATATCACATTTGATATGAACTCTGTGCTGCTTTGGTATGTTATTTATATTTGGTGTGAGTTCATGCATTTTTTATCTGAATATAGTTTTTTTTAATAAATGTCATTGCCTTTGGTGACTCTTTGCATGCTTCAAGGCGCTCTAAATATCCAACCATATGCTTAAGGTTTCATCAACAGCTGGTGCTCTGTTGAAATACATCTCATTTGTTTTTGATAGGACTGGTAGAGACATATTTTTAATGTTCATCAATGCTTCCCAGCACTGATTCACCTTTACTCAGTTTAAATTCTATCATTCTTTCCCTAAAAACAGGCGTTTTACTGAAAAGAAGCACAATTATCAACAAATAAAACGATTAAAATGAATGCAATCCTTTATAAATATAGACACTCCAGCAACTGTTTCCTTGCTTCTCCTCTGTGCCCTTTCTCCCTCCATTCTGACTTCCTGTACCTGGTGAGGCCCAGCAAAACATAGAGATGGAAAGGCCACAGAGCCAAGCCATTAGAAATTGTACAATTGTGTATATTCTACCGCTCTCCACGTTCCATGGACTAGCAGAAGCATTTGTCTGCAAGGGCCTCAGGTTGCTTGTTACAAGTTTCATGGTATCCAGCCGGTAATTCCAGCGGGATACCGGGAAACTGCCCCTATCATCTCCACCATCTGATATCCGATATTACTGGGATACTACAGGCGGCGGAAACGCTGGTAAGTTCCCATTCCATGGAGTCCGATGGGACTCCATGGGATGGGATAGCAGGAAGTACCCTTTATTTGCCTCTAGGGGCCGGATCTAGGGGTCAGGCCTGACAGCAGATCTGTGACGCCATCAACAAACTTGTGTTTCCAGGTGCGGAATAAATGCTGGTGCTGGAATTACTTGCATTTTTACCAGCCCTGTTTCTGCACTGGGGAACTCCTAATGAGCCCCTATGTGTCAGTTACGTTTGCAGAAGCAGGAAGTTCTCTAAGGGTTTCAAACTGAAACATTGAATACGAGTTTCAGATGTTTGGTACCTATTTACCATTTTAACACTAGTCTACTGCAAAATGATGGGTGAGGATAGTTTCATATCCCTGGAGCAGGGAATGTTGGACGGATGCCGTGGGATCCTATGGCGAGGTGAGGTGCATTTAGCACTGGCACATCAGATTGAGCAATTTAACTGTAGATTGAGAGCAAATCAGTGTATTTTCGTTCATTTAACAAGTAGATTTTCGAACATCTCCAATACTTTTTGCTTAATTTAATAACACATGTAAGAAAGAGAATTGGACAGAACACAGCCCTATCATTCAATTTTGGAAAGGGGTGCAATATGAATTTCGTTCTTACTTATAATCAATTTATTACACTACGTTTCTATTCCTCATTCAAATCTTTGCATAATATGGTTCCAGTTAAATGTGTAGCTATGTATGTTCACTCAATTCACTATTATGCAACCAGAGACAATGTGCAAAACCATTTGCCTAATTTGTGCCCTAGTGCAAACATCTTTAATATAAATTGAAGAATAACATCATTGCTTCATTTCGTATTGCACAAGATGCTAAAATAGTGCAGGGTGGTTCATATGGAATCATTTCAGACTCAGTGCATATTGAGCCATATTGTGAGTTAGAAAGGTTCTATTGTTATTGTGGTTATTGTTATTTCGCATTTATATAGCGCCTTATATACCATTGATATGGTCTGAAGGCGCTGGTAGGTTGAACGCCCTTGGGAACCGAAGTTCGGATCAGTAGAGAGAGTAGAGAGAGTCAAAGGTACGTGTGAGCACCGGATATGTGTGCAGCTGGTGCGGTATTTGTGTAATAGTTGCTTCTTAGCGGTAGGTGTGGTAGTTGAGAGATCAGGAGTATGTGTTCGTTCTGGCAGGATTTATCCAGACCGAAAGTGGCTGCGTTAGGCCTGAGGAGCATGCCTGGCTGGGGGGTGAGTAACCAGCAGTGTTTATTTAGAATGATGGGGAGTGTGCGGCAGATGTTGGTATAAGAACAGTTATACCGAATGGTGTCATAGTATCTCTGTGTTCTAGTTGAGTGGTGGTGTAAAAAAGAGGGTAAGCGTATGGTGGGTTATATGCTCTTTCAAATGTTGCCTTCAATTCAAACCATACTATATATGTCGCGCAAATAGGCCTTTCTCAATTCAACTTTATACAGGGAGGGTATTAGGCATAAATCTAAAAATAACTTTGCACAGAGAGGTTATTAGGGAGATTGGTCGGTTCAGCCGAGCACGCTATTAGACTATTAGGATATTGGACACACTTCTAAATTCAACCTTCATAGCGAGGCTATTGGGTACACTTTTAGATTCAACTATTCACAGCGAGGTTATTGGGCACACTTCTAGATTCAACTTTTCACAGCAAGGCTATTGGGCACACTTCTAGATTCAACTTTTCACAGCGAGGCTATTGGGCACACTTCTAGATTCAACTTTTCACAGCGAGGCCATTGGGCACACTTCTAGATTCAACTGTTCACAGCGAGGTTATTTGGCACAGATCTAGATTCAACATTTCACAGCGAGGCTATTGGGCACACTTCTAAATTCAACTTCTAAATGCACTTCTAAATTCAGCTTTCACATGGAAGCTATTGGGCACACTTTTAAATTCAACTTTCCACATGAAGCATATTGGGCATATTTCTAAATTCAACTTTCACAGCGAGGCTATTGGGCACACTTCTAAATTCAACTTCTAAATGCACTTCTAAATTCAACTTTCACATATAAGCTATCGGGCACGCTTCCAAATTCAACTTTCCACTTAGAGTATATTGGCCACATTTCTAAATTCAACTTTCATAGCGAGGCTATTGGGCACACTTCTAAATTCAGCTTTCACATAGAAGCTATTGGGCACACTTCTAAATTCAACTTTTCACAGTGAGGCTATTGGGCACACTTCTAGATTCAACTTTCCACAGCGAGGCTATTGGGTACACTTCTAAATACAACTTCTAAATACACTCCTAAATTCAGCTTTCACATGGAAGATATTGGGTACACTTCTAAAATCAACTTTCCACATAGAGTATATGGGCCCGCTTCTAAATTCAACTTTTACAGAGAGGCTATTGGGCACACTTCTAGATTCATCTTTCCACAGCGAGGCTATTGGGCACACTTCTAAATTCAATTTTCACAGAAAGGCTATTGGGCACACTTCTAGATTCAACTTTCCATAGCGAGGCTATTGGGCATACTTCTAGATTCATCTTTCCACAGCGAGACTATTGGGCACACATCTAGATTCAACTTTCCACAGCGAGGTTATTGGGCACATTTCTAGATTCATCTTTCCACAGAGAGGCTATTGGGCACACTTCTAGATTCAACTTTTCACAACGAGGCTATTGGTCACACTTCTAGATTCAAATTTCCACAGCGAGGCTATTGGGCACACTTTTAAATTCAACTTCTAAATGCACTTCTAAATTCGGCTTTCAAATGGAAGCTATTGGGCACACTTCTAAATTCAACTTTTCACAGCGAGGCTATTGGGCACACTTCTAGATTCAACTTTCCACAGCAAGGCTATTGGGTACACTTCTAAATACAACTTCTAAATGCCCTCCTAAATTCAGCTTTCACATGGAAGCTATTGGGCACACTTCTAAAATCAACTTTCCACATTGAGTATATTGGGCGCGCTTCTAAATTCAACTTTCACAGAGAGGCTATTGGGCACACTTCTAGATTCATCTTTTCACAGCGAGGCTATTGGGCACACTCCTAGATTCAACTTTCCACCGCAAGGCTCTTGGGCACACTTCTAGATTCAACTTTTCACAGCGAGGCTATTGAGCACACTTCTAGATTCGACTTTCCAAAGCGAGGCTATTGGGCACACTTCTAGATTCAACTTTCCACAGCGAGGCTATTGGGCACACTTCTAAATTCAACTTCTAAACGTACTTCTAAATTCGGCTTTCACATGGAGGCTATTGGGCAAACTTCTAAATTCAACTTTCACAGAGAGGCTATTGGGCACACTTCTAGATTCAGCTTTCCACAGCGAGGCTATTGGGCACACTTCTAGATTCAACTTTCCACAGCGAGGCTATTGGGCACACTTCTAAATTCAACTTCACAAATGTACTTCTAAATTCGGCTTTCACGTGGAGGCTATTGGGCACACTTCTAAATTCAACTTTCACAGAGAGGCTATTGGGCACACTTCTAGATTCAACTTTCCACAGCGAGGCTATTGGGCACACTTCTAGATTCATATTTCCACAGCGAGCCTATTGCGAACACTTCTAGATTCATCTTTCCACAGCGAGGCTATTGGGCACACTTCTAGATTCAACTTTCCACAGCGAGGTTATTGGGCACACTTCTAAATTCAACTTCTAAATGCACTTCTAAATTCGGCTTTCACATGGAAGCTATTGGGCACACTTCTAAATTCAGCTTTCACATCGAGGCTTTTGGGCACACTTCTAAATTCAACTTCTAAATGCACTTCTAAATTCAGCTTTCACATGGAAGCTATTGGGCACACTTCTAAATACAACTTCTAAATGCACTCCTAAATTCAGCTTTCACATGGAAGTTATTGGGCACACTTCTAAAATCAACTTTCCACATAGAGTATATTGGGCGCGCTTCTAAATTCAACTTTCACAGAGGGGCTATTGGGCACACTTCTAGATTCAACTTTCCACAGGGAGGCTATTGGGCACACTTCTAGATTCATCTTTCCACAGCGAGGATATTGGGCACACTTCTAGATTCAACTTTCCACAGCGAGGCTCTTGGGCACACTTCTAAATTCAACCTTTCACAGCGACGCTATTGGGCACACTTCTAGATTTGACTTTACACAGCGAGGCTATTGGGCACACTTCTAGATTCAACTTTCCACTACAAGGCTATTGGGCACACTTCTAAATTCAACTTCTAAATGTACTTCTAAATTCGGCTTTCACATGGAGGCTATTGGGCACACTTCTAAATTCAACTTTCGCAGAGAGGCTATTGGGCACACTTCTAGATTCAGCTTTCCACAGCGAGGCTATTGGGCACACTTCTAGATTCAACTTTCCACAGCGAGACTATTGGGCACACTTCTAAATTCAACTTCTAAATGTACTTATAAATTCGGCTTTCACATGGAAGCTATTGGGCACACTTCTAAATTAAAATTTCACAGAGAGGCTACTGGGCACACTTCTAGATTCAACTTTCCACAGCGAGGCTATTGGGCACACTTCTAGATTCATCTTTCCACAGCGAGACTATTGGGTACACTTCTAGATTCATCTTTCCACAGCGAGGCTATTGGGCACACTTCTAGATTCATCTTTCCACAGCGAGGCTGTTGGGCACACTCCTAAATTCAACTTTCACAGAGAGTATATTGGCTAGGGTTCAGAATCCTGAGTGTGGTGCATGCTAAGAATCACATATGCTAACAATCACATTTCTGTCTGGATTTGTCGCAGGCTAATCTTTGTGGTTCTCTCGGGGTATGGTACTAGTTAACATTATACTGCAGGCAGTGTATGCTGTCCAGCCATGAATAGGTTTAGGCTGGTGGTCACATATCTCTCTAATAATGCATGGTGTAGGTCTGTAGCAGTCTAGGCCATTGAAAGGTAAGTTAGAGTGACAGGAGCTTTCAGGAGTAGAGTAATTGCTCTACCCCCACCCATGCCAGCACTTACAGTTTTGTCGGTGTCTGGTGGCTTCATTGGCTTCCCCTGCTGACATCTGCATACACATCTTGGAGCCACCAATGTCGAAGCCGCCCTTTGCCTGGGGGCCCTTAGCCGCTGGGGCTGCCGGGCAGGGGGAATGGCAGAATGGCAGAATTGGACACTACAAACCATGTTTCTTCTCCACCATACACATCCTTCCATATCCAATGGTGTACACATGCTTTTTGCACATTGGTCAATGCACCTACCTGATGGCAAATGACCCCCAAGATATGTAAAGAGAATACTTTGAAGGTTGATCCAACAGTGCTGCAAACATGTTTAGTATTGTTTTGGGGGGTTGGAAAAATAACATGTCCAAACCTTCTAGGAATTTGGTTTAAATTTTGTCAATTGTATGCACATTAGCCCACATTAAACATGTCCAAAACATGCCTAATGTAAACACGTTGCATGCCAGGTCACCAAATGTCATTGGATTTAAAGGACATATTTGGAAATTGGAAATATGTGTGCCAAATCTCGATGAAAACAGGTTATCCATTTTTGGCACTTCTTGGTGTACTAGCACTCTCAACAAAGTCCTTAATATAAATAAATTGTAGGTTTCACACACAAGAATACATTTTAAGCATCATCTATTTGGGATGAAATCATAATTTGACCAGTGGTTCAAGGCACAGAGATTTTCATTTAGCAATTTCAGGCACATAATTATGTACTTACAGTGCTTAATCTGAATAGTTTACAGGATGACCCACCAAGAGCTATGTACATTTTAATACATGAATGGGAATGACAGGTAAATAGTTAATCTTTTGATACTTTTAGGTACTTTAAGCAGCATTAAGCACTACCAACAAAGATCATACTGTGAATAACGTACAGGTGAATTACATGGCTTAATTAGGGTATATTTTGTCAGTTGGAAACATATGTGTAGAGTTTTCAAAAGCACATGGTTTATGTTTTGTCACTTTTGTCACATGGGGCAACATTAATAAAGCGCTTAATGCTTATAATTTGCAGGTTGTGAAATCAACAGCTGTAGACGTTTTAACAAAGTGTTTAGTTCTCAGTAACATTTTGTGGGATATACTTATGTTTTTCGTTCGCTTTAAGGACCATTTAGCAACGCTAATAGCTGCCCACAAATTGTTTCATTTGAATAATTTGCAGGTTATGACACCAAATGGTGTAACACAACATTTGGGGGCACCCCTGCAAGCCATGCTGAGGGCCCCCCACACCCAACTTGTCAACAAATCCCGAATCACGCAACACTCTGGGCCAGCCTAGATTACCACACTTGCGCAATACACACAAACGTGCTGCTGCAGGCGTATGCCACACACTGCACTACGAGAAAGACATAGATATGTGTTTTAATGCATTATATAGCACACTTTCTGAGAAGAATTGGCTAAAAGGCCAGAGCGTTTGCAATTGTTTTGTAGGGTAACACCAATCCAAAAATACAACACATTCAAATCACCAACAGTGCACAGGAACGTTATTGCTTTAATATAATGCATTGCTGTTAAAAATGAAAACATGCCCAACTGGCTGCACAATGTCGACCATTCTAGACACGTAATAACATATTACAATAATGCATGCCGGGCCACATTTAGACATACATAGACTGCTTGCACCAAAATGTGAGTCGAAGCAATACACTTAGTATGGTTATTTTATCACAGATGCCCAGAAAAATAAACAATGCCGAAGTAAGAAACGACTAGACTGGCAGCACCCACATGGCAGTCTAGCCAGGTAATTACATTTAGCAGGACTGCTTTATCAGAGATGCCCAGTTAAAAAAATAAAATCAAGCCAAAATAAGAAATGACTAGACTGGCTGCACCAAAATGCCTCACTAACCACTAATACCAAATTGCATGCCTACTTACCCTAAACATGGATGACCATTATGATTTATCACACAATCCCCGCTTCACCTCACCCCCCAATCATCCCTTCACCCTCCCACCCCCTGCCCAAACCCCCAAAATCAGCTTCTTTGCCAAGAAGTACCTCCATGTCCCTGTTCCCTTTCCCAGTGCTTACGTATGAGGCTCCTTGCCACATAGGTAAGTACTGGGATGAGGAAGAGTAGGGCTAGGAGTCATGAAGATTACAGGTAACTAAGCCAGGAATTACCTCCCTGTCGCTCTACCTCATCAAAGTACTTGTGTTTGAGACAAAGTACCTCATACACAAGTACTGGGGCGAGGATGAATAGGGCTATGAGTAATGAAGACAACCAATAAGTAACCAAGGCTTTAAACACAAGTTGTGCTACAACACCATTGAGTTTACTTGGCTGCAGCCTTCCCCCAGGACCCCCCAGAAATGTTGGGCTATGTTGACTCGACCTGGCTGACCTACAGAGCTGTTGCCGGACAGAACAGGACAAAGATGTTAAACGGCACCTGGGTTTTGCTGTTAACAAAGGCCCCACAATTACTATCGTAAAACGTTTCACTGTTAGTACCTGCATTCAAATACATCATTTTTTAGGAAATTGCAATCTTGATGTAGGTTTAGTACTTTCATGCCATGGAAGTGATTGGAAGGGTAGAGAGGGGACCGGAGACTGCTTATTCTCACAGCAGTCCATATGTGAGTGCTTTCAGACTTAAAGGAGAGAGTTAACTGATTGTAAAATTGAAGCTGCACTAGAATTGTCTCATTAGAAGGCATAAAGAACTTAGATGCCCTCACACAAAAAGTTAGCCCGTCCCCCACCGCCCTTGAAGTTAGCACCTCTCCCAACATTTGAACGGTTAGCACCCCCTCCCCGAAATGTAGATTTCATTGCAACCCTGAACACAAGAACACACAGCATTCACCATATGCACACCCAGCCACTCATACATTTAACTGTGCACCCTTTCACCATAGAGGCACACCCAGACAACCGCCCATACATTTAAGTTTGTACCTGTTTACCATACAGGCACACAACCAGTCACCCACCCATACATTTAAGTGTGCACCCTTTCACCATACACTCATACACTCACACAGGCAGCCGCCAATACATTTAAGTGTGCACCCTTTCACCATACACTCACACAGGCAGCCACCAACACATTTAAGTGTGCACCCTTTCACCATACACACGCACACGTCATGGGGTTGAGGGAAGCTCTATTGAAAGGGGCCCCTAGGGATGCCTCGCAATATGGAAACAAGGCAATAACCATACACGAAAAGATGCGCCAGACACGAGGTTCAAATGCCCAGTGCTAGGGTTTATTGCAAGCAAAAATAGTCCCAATTGGCCAACTGTGGTCTCACGCCCCGCGACGTGAGTTTTCTAGACCTTGAGGGACGCAAGAGAGCGAATTACGTACATCAGTTACATATATACAAAATGCATATCATACAATCAGCTGTGTCATGTTTAACACCCCCCCTTTATTAAGTTTCTTTGAACTCGGGATGACGATGGACATTTCCGACAGGTAATGACAATTATGACACTTTCGATGTCTATTCTAGTAACAATGTGCAATTAGAAAGTGCGGATGCATCTTTTAGTTGTTTAACAGAACATGGTGGTTCTGTTCTTGGAAGCAAGCTGCACATGGGGGAAGAGCCACATTCCAAGCTTTGCTATCTATGAGGAACTATTTGTGTCCTGGGAGCCGACACGCTCTAAAGGGTTTTGCGAAGGGGGGCCGTAAGAAGAGCATAATTCAAGCCTTTAGCTGTTTTATTCTAACATATTCTACCACAGTACGAGACTGGCTGGCAGCTGTGAAATGATTAAATGCCCTGCAGCTCTCCCTCAAGGCTACAGAGAGGGAGCATGGGCATTCCTTTCTGGGCTACTCATGAGGAGTTTCAACGAACTCCTCAGTCCCGCGACCTTGCCCTTTCATATTCAGACAACAATGTTAACAGTTGAGCTGAGTAAGCAGAATTCGCAAGAATTGCAAGCTGCAAAGCAGTTTTAGACAGAAAGCAATGAGCAATGGTTAACAAGCAAAATGGCGATTCTTGCTACATTTAAAATGGCCGCTTTTTGGTCAAGCATAGCAGTCTGTGTTTCTATAATTCTGTGCATAAGACGGTTGGCCTTCGGCCATCAAGTTACGTCTGTCATTCAAATGAAGGGTATTCACTTTTCCAGATTGACAAACCCTCCTTTTGGCCATATGCCAAACGTCTTATTCATTCATTGCATCCTCTTCCGATGAGGATAAGTCTGGGGTATCTATGTCTGAACCTTTCATGCTATCATGAGCATCATCTTCATCATTAATGTCTATAGCCATGAATTGTTTTACTGTTTTTGTTTCATCAGTGTCTCTGTTATTTCGGCCATGCGTTTGTTTTCCTCTCGACACCATGTGCATACATCCCTTAGTACATCCATCAGTTATCTCAGTGCAAACTATTGGTAGGCATTGTATGCAACAGCAACATGTTATGAATATACCAAGTACCAGCATTAGTATCGAAATTAACTTCCATTCCCAGGACCGCAACAGTCCCCACAACCAGGATCCTATCCCCCAACCCCCTTCTTCAGTAGAGAGTGTGGAACTCAGGACATGTAATTTCCTGATTGCTTTAAATATCGTAGGGGAGTAATCATCTATATACACACAGCATGCAGTTTTTACGAGTTTGCAAACTCCCCCACAATCAACTAATATTATATCGAGAGCCATCCTGTTTTGTAGTGCCATTAGTCTTATTCCTTTCTCTTCTAACGTCATATTCAATAAAATATCCGTTGTTGAATCTATTGTATTTTTTAATATTCTAGACAGTTTTCTTATATTGTAGGAATTTTCTATTTGGGACAAGAATGGTATAAATGATTTGGCTATATCTATTGCTATCATTCCATCCTCGCTACTCCTTTGAGTTCTACCTTTTGTTCGTCTGGCTACTTCTGCTGTTTCCAAGAGGAACACTCCTGGAAACAGTAGACCTAGGTATGTACCTCCCCAGTTCCTAGGTAACCATGGATATGCTTTTTTCCCACATATAAAGTAAACAGGGTCCCCTACGAACACGGGTTCTATTTTGTGCTTTAAAACCACTGTGTTCAGGCAGTTGCTAAACGTTCCTGCTTTATAGGAACCTTTTTTCTGTAAACATAGGGGAGCAGTTTCGGGGCTGTGATCCACTGTATAGGCAGGGGGCACAGCATCTTTATTCCATTCATCCCTCATTCGAAATGTCATTACTGATGTTTCTTCTGCTGGCGGGGTTGGTCTATTCTGCCTATGTAATCTATCTAGTCTTGTCTTTCGTGTATTCTTCCTCATGGGATCTGGTGAAAACACGCGAGCTTTGTGGAATATGGAACAACCCACAGGTCTCATGATCACTTCCTCAAATTCATTCATATTGGTCTCATCTAGATGACCCGTATTACTCTTGTTTCATTTCCCAAAGAACATTGCACTCAATGATACTTCACATGAATAAACCAATGGTAACGGTTGTACATACCAGCCTATCCCTTTCCCGCCGTGCTGTGTTAAATGGGCACAAACCCAGCAATCTTTTTTCTTTAAAACCGCATGGGTCATGTTCAGGATGAGCAACAATGTATTGTTGCCATATCCTTCTCTATGTCTTTCTTCCATTGGGGGCAAAGTACCAGTGATTACATGAACCGGGCTTTCAGTAGCTGCTTTTGGCAAAAGTGTTTCTAATGGGTGCACAGACTCCAGGAACCATAGTGTAATAGCTGTTATTGTTGGTACTACCATACTTAAGAAACACAGGACCAATGTCCAAATCAGTACCTTATTCCTTTTACCATGCTTTTTCCCTAAATTTACAGTCTCTATATCTACATCTTTTCAGCAGGGGTGCAGGAGGAGGCTGAAACCGGTCTTGATTTGTTCTTCATCGTCCTTCTTCTTGCTGGCAAAGTTTGTCGCAAATGTCTCTCGTTCTTGATGCCAGAAAAGTTCAACGAAAATGTCACAGTTCAATTCTGCCAGCCCTTTCACAGCCTAGATCACTTATCCACTCCGAGCAAGATTAGTTGTTCTTTCTCCCACTGCTCAGATGATTTCTGAACAGTTCTTTATTAATAGAGTACAATGTGCATCCAGCTTGTCCCGCTCTGGCTTAGGACACATGTACTCTATCAGCCTTAGTACTTATGTGCGTCCAGCTTGTCCTGCTCTGGCTCCTGACACTTGTACTTTTTATAAGCGCACAGACGAGCCGTGAGTCTTGAATTGTCCGACTTGCACAACTCTCACACTTCTCTCCTCTACGCTCCTGGCTCCTACTCCATCCGTGAGTGGAACCAAAGGCAAAAGAAAAGCACCAACGATCTGCAGATTACTTTGCCTGTCGAGGCCGCAAATTATACCGTTTCACTCCTGGTATTGTATGATCTGTGAATAGTGCCGTTGCACTTCCAGTATCAGGCTCAATGATGGGTAGCTCAATGATGGGTAGCGATGAGCGCCGTGGCAATGATGTAGTTTCTTTCTTTGGCTTTGGTGCGTTTGCAGAAACTGATGGGCACCAAAGGGGTACACACGTTGTTTATGCTCGTGTTTGAAATGCAGGGTTTGTGTCACTCAACAGTGATGTTGTTTCTGCTGAGCAACGTTGGGGCACTTTTCGCCCTTTCCCCTTACTGGCAGCGTCCTCAGGTTCTGTTTCGAGTTTCACTTCTCGCTTGGGCTTTGTTTCATCTTTCACTTCTCGCTCAGGCTGATGCTGTGGCAGTGGACTGGCAACAGTTTCTTTCGTTTCTGGGACCATTCCCTTTCTCTGGTCATCGGAAGTTGTCAGCAGTCCTGGGAATCTTTTGGCATGTGTTGCATGGATCCATGCCTTCCGTCCGTCCACTCGAATGGCCGTTTGCGTCGCCAAAAGTACTTGGTAGGGGCCGCGCCACCTGTGTGCTAATGCTGTCTTCCGCTCAAAGTTCTTTATCAGGACCCAGCTTCCAGGCTCCAGCGAACGCCCCGGTCCGGTGTATCGCACTGGTAACGCCTCCTGCACCTGCTGATGAATCAAACGCAACTTCTGCATTAAAAGGCCACAGTATGTGCTTAACATAGGATGCTCGACCTCACATAAACTTTTGGGCTGCGGTGCGCACCATACATTTGCCGGTCGCCCCATTATAATTTCATAGGGGGAGAGCCCAGTTTTAGCCTGCACAGACGTGCGCATGCACAATAGCGCTAGGGGTAATGCATCCACCCAACTCAACTTGCTCCCAGCACAGATTTTAGCTATCTTTGACTTTAAGATACCGTTATGTCTCTCAACAAGCCCGGCAGAACTGGTATGCCTGGAACTGTGGAATCGTTTCTCTATCTGTAGACCTGCACAGATCTGTAGTACTACTGCGTCCACAAAGTGTGGGCCGTTGTCTGACCACAGGACACGGGGCAACCCGAACCGGGAGAAATACTCTTTCAACATTACTTTTGCCGTTGACATGGCAGTGCAGTCTTTTAAAGGATATGCCTCCACCCACTTGCTAAATGCACAAATCACCACTAACACATATTTGTAGTTCTGGCACCTTTCCATTTCTATGAAATCAAAATGGATGCGCTAAATGGCATAGGGGGTGGGCCAAAACTACCTACTGGAGTCACGGTTCCCTTCCCTACATTGTGTTGCAGGCAGGTAATACAATTCTGCATTAGCCTTTCTGCATTCTTTTTTATGTGCTCATTTTTCCATACTGTGGATAAATGCTGTACCATTTTCTTCGCGCAAATGTGGGTAGGGCTATGCGCCATTGTAACCATTGCAGTCATGTAACAATTTGGCAACATCCAGTTATTTGTTTCCTTGTCCACCCAACATCCTTCCAAATCTACCTCAGCAGAGCCCTCAGGCCACCCCTGAATCTCTTCGGTCGTGGCCTCAGCCTGCATTTCTTTGACTGTGGCAACTCCATTCTCCATCATACAAGGTACTTCCTCAGTCTGTACTGTCATCATTTTATTTCCCAAATCTGTGGCTGTTTGCTTCGCAATCCTGTCTGCATATGCGTTTCCCTCTCCCACTTTACATGTTACTTTTTTATGCGCCTCGCATTACACTATAGCTAGGCGCTATGGAATCGTGAGTGCAGACAACAATCGCACAATCAAAGGCCCATGCTGAATCCTGGCCCCATGTGATGTCAAGAAACCCCTCTCAGCCCAGAGTCGGCCAAAGTTATGAACCACGCCAAAGGCGTACTGGCTGTCAGTATAAATATTCACGTTCAAATTCTCAGAGAGTTCACAGGCCCGGGTCAGTGCTATTATTTCTGCGGTTTGTGCCGATTTGTAGGGGATTCTTCTGCTTTCTACAACACTCTCTAGGGTAGTAATTGCATATGTGGCCGTTGATGTGCCATCAGGTAATTTAAAACAAGAGCCGTCACAAAATAACTCCCCATCTGGCTCTTTCTGTGGGATGTCGCTCAAGTCAACTCTTCCCTTTGTTTCTTCTTCAGTGACCATTAAACAATCATGGGGTGGCGATTCGTTGTCACCAATTTCTGCTATGGGCAGTGGCATTAATTCTGCAGGATTCAATGCGCTACACCTCATAATTTGGATGTGGGGTGCAAACAAGATGAGCTCATATATTGTTAGTCTAGCAGAGGTGAGGTGTTGCGTCTGTGTTCTGTTTAATAGAACGTCTATGGCATGTGGCACAATCAGAATTAAAGTGTGCCCCAATACCATTCCTTCCGTTTGTTTCACTGACGCAGCAGCCACTGCGACGGATCACAAACATCGTGGTAGTGCGCGCGCTACAGGGTCCAGCGCGGAAGAATAATAGCTGCACGGCCTATTTCTTCCACCTTGTTCCTGTGTCAAAACCGCCAATGCACATCCTTCACTCTCGCTCACAAATAGTCTAAAGATCTTTTTATAGTTAGGAGTGCCTAAAACTGGCGCAGTACACAATGCAGCTTTCGATTGCTCAAACGCTTTCTGACATTCCTCATCCCACTGTAAAGGCATCACTGCATCCTTTTTAGTTCACTTTATCGTCGGCTTCACAATCAACGCAAAATTACTGATCCACTGCCGACAGCTCTCACTCCTTTTTGAATTTTTAGAATAGGGATACTAGAAATACTTTCTATGCGTTCTGGTGTTAATCTTCTCCCTTCTTTCGAAAGTAGGTAACCCAAATAAGACACCTCCTTTTGATTATACTGGAATTTCTTCAAACTTGCCTTGTGATCATGGGTCGCTAGGTGTGTCAATAGTAATATAGTACTTTCTTTGCAGATCTCTTTTGTGTCAGCAGCTAGTAACAAGTCATCTATGTACTGTAAGAGTACGCAACCTTCGGGTAATTCTAGCAAGTCTAGCTGCTCTTTTAGCGCTCTGCTGTAAATGCTCGGGCTTTCTGTGTATCCTTGTGGAATGCGTGTGAATGTGAATGATCGACCTCCTAGAGTGAATGCGAACAGATATCTACTGCTTTTATCCACTGGAATGCTAAAGAACCCGTTCTTCAAATCAACTACACTAAAGTATTCTCCAGTGGCCGGTATCATTGTCAGTATTGTTGTGACGTCTGGGACCAAAGGGAATTGTGGGTCTACCACTTTGTTCAATGCACGCAGATCAATTATGAAACGATAGGGTACTTCATTGCCTCCTTTTTTGTAAACTGGAATAATAGGGCTGTTGCACGTGCTACCTGCAATTTCTTCAACCACCCCCAATCTCACCAGGTCAGTAACAATACTTTTTAATCCCTTCTCACCTTCAACAGAAATTTTATACTGGGGAATTCGTGGTAATGTAACACCTCTATCAAAGTTATTTTTGCTGGCTCTATTTTCAAGCATCCTACATCGTTATCATGCATTGCCCACGGACAGGTTGGTACTCTACTTAGCTCTTCTGGTAACGCTTTTGACATAAATTCCGTCACCGGTGCATCGTGAGGCCACATCGTGAGGAACACCCCATCTGCCGTACAATGTATAACTGCCCCCAATTTTCTTAACAAATTTAATCCTAGCAAGTTCTCCCCACAATTTTCTGTCAGAAGAAATGGACATTGTTCCGTAAATGGTCCTATTGTAATTGGGACAGCTTCGGACATGGGGTTAATTACTGTTGTACCTGCAAACCCTACAGAAACATTCTTTTGCCCCGACAGTGGGATCTCCGGAACCAAGTGGTGGTCTATCGAACACTTTTGTGCCCCTGTATCTACAAGGAAACAGTGCTCCTTATTCCCGACTCTCATTTCTGGTTCCGACCCCTGCCGTGGGCGGTCCTATTGCGAAAATAACACATCGTTCGATGTGTAGTCACCGCTGCTGCTATAATACGTGTTTGGCTGTGTATCAAAAATATTCCCATTTCCCCCTCGGTGTCCTCCACTCTGATCATTTCTCTGTTGGCCCTGCCCGCCCTGATTTTGGTTCGGAACACTTTGGTTCAATGCCTGGCTCTGTTGAGCTTGGTTTTGACCATAGGATTGGTTTTGAGTACCTCCATTGGTATATCCCTGCTGCTGCTGCATGCTATTTCTGCTTGGGCCATTTGACCCCTGATGTCCTCTATGAGGCCTTCTCTGCCAAACCCACCTCTATTCTGTAGGTGCGGGCATTGCGCTCGCCAGTGTCCTTCCTCCTTACAGTACGCACATTGATTTACTCCCAATGACACCTCGTGCATATTCTTCAAATTTCCCCTGCCTTGTGCATTTCCTCTACCTCTATTGTATCCAATGACCTGCTGCAGTAACACTCCTACTATCGTTCGCATCGCTTCTTTTCTCATCTCCAATGGGTACCCATTACATATCTCACTTATTTCCTTCACTGACGTTCTTTTGTTCGGCATCCATCGCATTGTTTCCCCCACCCATGCCTGCAATCTTTGTTTATCACCTATTTGTCCCGGTACCGGCAAATGCTTTGCACCACCTGTTAAAACTCTCAGCCACGATTTTTGCATATACAACCTCGACGCCTCCTTCCTACCTTTCTTAATACACTCACTACTAAATTCAGGTGTAGCAAACATTTCAGCATATCTATCTTCCATTTCATTTTTCAGTTCAATGAGTTTGTACACATGTTTTCTTACATCCTCATCTCTTTGCTCACTTCGTGCTAACTTATTCAAATCTGACAATCGCTGTGGCGGTAAATTCCCAAGTATCTTTTTCCATTCTCCCACCAAAATTTCCCCCATGCATTCCAACACTACCTGTCTCATGTTGCTTCTTCGGTACCCATACAATGAGGCCAATGCTGCCGTCCCATCGTTTCCTTCTATGTACATTTCTGCCTCTCGCTGTAATTCAATCTTTCTTTTTTTGCTGATCGCGTTTCGAGTTACCCGTCCAAATCCTGTTCCTTCAGCCCCGCCTCTCACCTCCCCGGTCTCAATTTCGACTTCGGGAGGGGCGCATGGTGCTCAATCTGTCTCTGGAGCGGGAGGTGCGGATGGGACAAGTGACACAGGTGGCATCTGTGAAGGGCCTTCCTGGGTGCTGCGAAATTGTGTGTCTGCGGTCTGCGCTTGTGGGAGGGCTCGAGCTGTGGGTGGGGCTTGGTTTAATGCTTGCGTGAGGGGTAGTGCTTGGACTTTGGGAGGGGGTATGAGAGCTACTGGTTGGGCCTGCGCAGTCACTTCTGGCGTGTTTGGTTTCGATTCTGGTTTTGGGCCTCGACCCGAATTAGTTAACAAATGTTCCATTAATTTGTCTGCTATGTGTAGTTCCCGCTGCGGGTATATTCCTTCTATGTTCATTTGCTCACATCTCCCTTCCCGTCTTAGACTTGCCATCCACTCCTCCTCCTCCTTTTCTTCTGCTACCTCAAGCTTCGATTTGTGCCTACGCGCATGCTTCTCTCTACTCCTAAGTCAGAGCATTGCTTCCCTCCTCCAATCTTTGACAGTCTGAAAAGCTGTGGGTTGCGCTTTTTTCCTAATCAGCACCCTTTCTAGGTTATCTGTCCTTGCAATCTCAAAGCTACCATTAATCGGCCACTGATTGTCCTATTGCTTTCTAGTTTGCCTATGCCAAATTTCACAAAATATTATCGCACCCACACCATATTTTGCATACATGTCATAAGCCGGCGTTCCCCCAGGCGGTGCACTTTGGCCATATTCCAAGGACTGTCTACCGCAGTGGAAAAGCCCTGCTAAAGTGGACAGTACTCCAGGCATGTTTTAACCTTCCCCTTTGGTTAGCTAACTTTTACCTGGACGTTTGAATTTGCAAAATCAACACTCTACCAAAAATCAGGTTTTTGTTTGAATCGGGGAATGACTCACCTGATAAAAACAAGTCGCCTGTCCTAACGCAACCTCTCCCAACGTCGTGTCTGCGCTTCTCTGGCTTCTGCCTCGCTTCGGGAGCCTCGCCTCCTTTGCCCTCTGGCCCGGTACGCCGATCAGGGATCAGATGTGTGCAGATCTGCGGACGGAATCTCTCCTCACTTCTACAGGGCGCCCCGTACACCTCTTGATCCCGGCTCGATCGTCCCGTCCTCGCCGTTCTTCCGCCTTTACTCCGTTACAACATATACGATGGGGCAAGTGGGGGAGGGTCCCTATTCAGGTGCCATCTTGAAAGGGGCCCCAAGGGGTCCCTCGCGATATGGAAACAAGGCAATAACCATACACGAAAAGATGCGCCAGACACGAGGTTCAAATTCCCAATGCTAGGGTTTATTGCAAGCAAAATAAGTCCCAATTGGCCATCTGTGGTCTCACGCCCCGCAACGTGAGTTTTCTAGACCTCGAGGGACGCAAGAGAGCGAATTACGTACATCAGTTACATATATACAAAATGCATATCATACAATCAGCTATGTCATGTTTAACACCCCCCCTTTATTAAGTTTCTTTGAACTCGGGATGACGATGGACATTTCCGACGGGTAATGACAACTATGACACTTTTGATGTCTATTCTAGTAGCAATGTGCAATTAGAAAGTACGTAGGCATCTTTTAGTTGTTGAACAGAACACGGTGGTTCTGTTCTTGGAAGCAAGCTGCACACGGGGGAAAAGCCACATTCCAAGCTTTGCTATCTATGAGGTACTATTCGTGTCCTGGGAGCCGACACTCTCTAAAGGGTTTTGCGAAGGGGGGCCATAAGAAGAGCATAATTCAAGCCTTTAGCTGTTTTATTCTAACATATTCTACCACAGTACGAGACTGGCTGGCAGCTGTGAAATGATTAAATGCCCTGCAGCTCTCCCTCAAGGCTACAGAGAGGGAGCGTGGGCATTCCTTTCTGGGCTACTCATGAGGAGTTTCAACGAACTCCTCGGTCCCGCGACCTTGCCCTTTCATATTCAGACAACAATGTTAACAGTTGAGCAGAGTAAGCAGAATTCGCAAGAATTGCAAGCTGCAAAGCAGTTTTAGACAGAAAGCAATGAGCAATGGTTAAGAAGCAAAATGGCAATTCTTGCTACATTTAAAATGGCCGCTTATTGGTCAAGCATAGCAGTCTGTATTTCTATAATTCTGTGCATAAGACGGTTGGCCTTCGGCCATCAAGTTACGTCTGTCATTCAAATGAAGGGTATTCACTTTTCCAGATTGACACTATTACTTAAAAAAGAAATAGTTTATTTTCAAAGTCACTTCGACTTCATGAAGAAATTATTTCCGTTAAGAACCAAACTAAAATGGAAATCATTTCTTTATGAAGGCAGATTGATTGCAAAAAGAGAATATTTCTTTTTGAAGTCATAGAGTTCCCTCCACCCTGTCACATGGAGGCCTCCAGCCTAGAGGCTTACATGTCATGCACTGGGGAGAGTCCTCAGACTTCAAAAAGATATATTTTATTTTTGTAATCACGCTACCTTCATAAATAAATTATTTCTGTCACAGGGCTAAAAAAATCTTTTTTTTATTTTTCAAGTCCGGGGGGCCCTCCTCCCAGGACATGTGGAGG
Organism: Ambystoma mexicanum; assembly: GCF_040938575.1. NCBI lineage: Eukaryota > Metazoa > Chordata > Amphibia > Caudata > Ambystomatidae > Ambystoma > Ambystoma mexicanum. Next base: position 981,983,838 of record NC_090924.1, read on the forward strand.
CGGGGTCCCCTACACCACAGGGGCTGCAGGGGCTCCCATTACGCCAGTGATTACATGGTAGTTACTGGATATATTCAGGCACTTGGAAACATGATGTGTGCAATGTTCTGAAGCACATGGTTCATGTTTTGGCACTTTAAGGCACATTAACCAACATTAAGCATAGTTAAGAATTACAATCAGGTATCACACACTGGACCAGGACACTTGGTCTTGACCTGAGATGTGATGCTCAATAGGAATGCTTTTTCTTTAATTTAATTGAATTCAAATTGAGCCGGTATCTGACCTGTCTCACACCCCCTTTTACAAATACCCTGGGTCACAATGGACCATGATGCAGGCCGGTTGGTGAAAATTCAATATGCATTTATTTTTAAAGTTCACAAAAATTACGCACATTTTTATATGGGGCAGCAATCACAAATAGGGTGATAATGACTATAGAAAGGTAAGTAATGCACTTGGTTAACCTTCTAGCATAACATATACAAAGCACAATTGAATAGAAACACTTTTTGAATTAGGATAGATAGCACCCAAGGTAAGGTTTCCCCCTTCAAGGTTCCATCAAACCACAAATAATCAATTCTGAGTGGATAGAAGAAGCAGCATGTAGTCAGAAATAAAAGGCAGCAAACAGATTCAAAATCCGACCGAAAGCAGATCTTAAACCCTTTGCAATAGAGTGAAATGACACTCTGAAATTGACAAATAAATAATCAATGTTCGGTTGAATCTGTGAGGCACACCTGATTTCTGACACTAGCATGAATGCATAACCACTAATAATCACAAGGCAAGGGATCAACAAGAAGCATACAAGTCAAAAACAAGTGCAAACTTAAAACATGCTGCAGCCGAATGACACGCTGGAAAAAGTTGCAATTTTCACAATTCCTGTTTAAATTTAAAAACCAAACGGTTTTTAATCAAAACGGGTGAAATACTGAAAATCGCAATGCGGTTTTTGGTCTGGGGGAAAGATGTATATCACAGGGACAATATCAAAGTGAAAGGACGTCTCTAGCTATGAAATTGGATGAGATATGCAAGATAGAAAAGGTTTGATTGGAGTAAAATGAAGCCGTGAAATAGGAAAGAAAATCAGTTGAGACAAAAGCAGGTTTACATTTAAACTAGAGTATTCAGACTAGACCACCAAAGAGGGACACAGTAAGCCCCAAGGTTGATTTGTGACGTCAACCTCTTCACCCCAGTCTGACCACTCAAAATATGAGTAATGGGTTAGGATTTACACAAGACAAAATTAATAAAGAGATGGCGCTAGCACTTAGAAATTAAGGACAGGGTGCACAGAGAATTCTAACAGTTTTAACAAGTTACCAGGGTAAAATAGGATTGCTTATAGAGTGGGATAGAGACAAAAGGGTCAAGATGAGGTAGGTTATGTGTTTCTATGTGGTGGGGATTTATACTCACAGTCCATGGATTTTGGACGGTCATCAGGTTCTGGTCACAACAGATTCTGGTCACCGGATAGTGGACTCAACTGGCAAAGGACAGCCGGGCAAGGTCTGGTCGACGGATGCCAAGGGTGAGCGGAGAGAGTGTGTGTAGAGTTCTGCTAGGGGCTCTTATTTATAATGCATAGTGACATCATAGACTATATGGTGGGGCAGGCTTAGCTAAGCATGCCTCTAAACAACTGGATTGGACAATCAATGTTGATTGCCTCCTCTAGGATGTGACTCAGTTTAGGGGTTGTACTTTACGATGTACAAAGCCTTCCCACAGTCATTTTTGACAAAAATCAGTCAGAACAGAATTTACACATTTGTACAGTTGTGGCATGGTAATAAATCACATGAACAGATTATATATTTTATGTAGAGCATAGCAGTCCAATTCTCCAGTTTGTGAGACATTGTTTCATCCAACAGTTTTTCATTGTTTTAGTGAGAAATATTCGGCCTAAACTTCCATAACTTTATACATATGTGTGGATTATCAAATGGGATGTAAGAATGAAAATGTTCATCGACATCATGGATCCTTTCCTTATAATCTCCTATTCTCTGCCACTTTTGTTCCCCATGCAGCAATGATGTCTATGACGTCTTTAAACTAACCACTTTCTACCCCTGCCCTATTCCTCTTCCTCCTCCCTACTCTTGAAAATTACAAAATGTTCTATCTATACAGCACAATATGTATTACTGCCTGCTTTTCTATATAACTAAGTTATGATCACTCAATGTAACAAGCACCACAATGCTTTTGGGCTGCTGCCCGCTCTACAAATGTGAAAAAATGAATAAAAATGAAAGCCCATAAAACCATATTTAAACTGTAAAATGTTCGCATTTTTGCAAAGTCCTATGGCAAAGATAAAAGTCTTCAAAGTTTGTTTACAAAATAGTCTCTGGAAACAAATGGGCTGGCCTTTGTCCTTCACTGGACCATTTTTTTCTCTTCAGCTACCACCAACTGCCATTTCCTCCAGAGTAAGGATGCGGGTTTCCCAGCTTGATTGAAGGTTCATTGCCCCTTATTCACTTCACACTTTGGTTTCCCAGAACTTCTATTGAAAGAGGCTGGAGCACAGACAACAGTCTGTCCAACCTAGTAATTATCACCTGTGTGTTCGAGGATCTACTGTGGGGGTCCTTCTGTTGCTAGCATCCCCCCGCAGACCTGTTTGGGTGGTTTCCCACATGTAGCCACTGCAGTTTGATTTATTTTATTTATTTTTGCTCTGAATTGGAAGAAAACCTGCTGAGCAAAACCATCTCATACATGTATTTTCTCAGCACAATCCCCTTTCACATTGCTAGGCATGGACAAGCTTTCATTCAACATCGTACTTTTTAAAACAGGCATTTTCTTCTTTAATTTTCAAAGGCCCATTTTGACACATGTTGTGCAAACTGCGACCACTTTCCTTTCAAATTCTGTTTTTCCACCTGCCTTTCCAATATTGTTTTGGCAGCCATAGTTAGTTTCTGGTAGGCAGGAGTTTGTTTGAAACACAGATGCACTGGGCTGGAATTTCTTTGAATTATTGATCCTTGACACTTTCTAATTCAAAAAGTACAGCGGTTCCTGTGCGGGTAAAAGTGAAGTTTCTAGGGCTTTTTTCAGATTTAGCTTGACAGAGCCTGTCATTCCCGGGTCATGTTTTCTTTTGCTGGAGAACAATCGGGTATGAATGGGCATGTCAGGACCTTCTTAATAACAGTAGTTTGATGAAGAACAGATGAAACTAGCGTCAGAGCAGTGTTTTTTTCAAGGTAAAATATCCCCTTTACAATGGGGACTTTTTGCAAACAGTAGAGCAGGACCGCTTTGATTTGCTTCTTTTTGGGTGCATACGTGAGCACACACAGGCACCTTTCTCGGTGTGCTCCTTGTTCCAACTCGCCCATTTCATGTTTGGCAAGGTGGTGTATCCATCCATTTGTCGTGGCAAAACGCAGTTTTGAGGCCATGGTGCTCACAGGAGCTAGCACAGCCATTTTTGCTGTTGTGGGAAGTACTGCTGAGTGGGTAAATATTTCCCACAGCATGCACATAAAAGTGTTAGAAGTGAAAACTAGAGTCCACAGACGTTTAAGCATACAAATTTGCAAAGAGCAAAGGCTGTAAGAATATAGTTTGTTTAGGCAATTTCATGCACATTAAGCAACTGTAAGCCCTGCCATCAAAGTGAGTACTATGAATACAGTGATTTATGTTTAGGCATAATTGGGCACATTAAGCTACATTAAGTGCTCAAAAAAAGTGCTGAATATGAATAGTTTGCATATTGGGCCACCAAAAACTATGAACATTTTCAGCTATGTTTATCGAGTTGAACACTTGTAATATGCATTGTTTCCTGGTAGAGTATTTATGTCCGGCCTCATTTTGGCAAATTAAGCATCAATGGGTGTTCTACTAAGAGTGCTTAGCATGCATAATTTGGAGGTTGAGCAACCATAAAATCATGGATCTTTCCAGTTATATTTAGGAAGTAGGAAACATGCAGTGTGCAGAGTGTCTAAACGATTTATGTTTTGGCGCTCTTTGGCACATTAAGCAACATCAAGTGGTCTAAGAAAAGTGCTCAATAGGCATACTGTGTAGGTTGTGCCACCACAAGTCATACACATTTCCAGTTATGCTTAGGGAGTAAGAAATGTATCATGTTTGTTTGTTTGATTTTATTATTTGTAATGCACACCTAACCCAAGGGTAGCACGGCGCAAGAGCAACAAGAGGAATGTATAGATTAGGTTACATATGGCGAAATGGATGGAGTCCAGATATGGTTACAGTACTGGACACATCCGCAACATTGAGAACAGATACAATTAAACATATTTACAGACAGTATAATATACAAAATTTACAAGTTATAGCTAAGCATATAGGGTAGTAGGTGATAAAAGCAAGTACGTTAGTCGTGTTCCTTGTGCAGAGTTTCAGAGTAAATGATTTATTTTTTAAATCTTTTTGCCACATTAAGCAACTTTACGTGTTCTAAGATGAGTGTGTATTGTGCAAAATTTGGCGGTTATGCCATTGGACTTCAGTTTTGTTTAGTAATTGATTTAAGTTCTTTTTTACATTTATAGTGCATGTGGTTACATTACAAACCTTAACACAATTTGTATTCAAATTGCCTGTATAAAAAGAAAAATACTAATACCATATTCATAAGATAATAAAAGCTAATTTTTCAAATCACTTATACAAATTCTTTCCATATAAAATATGCTGCTGGCTTAATAACAGGGGACTCTCCAGAATATACATTACTCCAGAATTGATCAGTTTTGAGGGGTGCAATATCATTCAAAACAAGGAATAACCTTTAATATACAGTTCAGTCATCAAAGCACACTAAGTTAATGCATGCTTAGTAGTCTCCACAACCAAATTGCATATTCCGCATTTATGTTGTTCATATGGAGTTTTAAGCTAGGATCCTAAATTTTCGTTTGTGTGGTGCAAATTGAGCCTCAAATACATTATACATTTCCTTAATGCCACAGACTGAGTTTTCGTAATGCAGGAGAAGGACAGAGGGAACTGGAAAGCTTGTCTAAAGTATATACAGAATTTAGGTTTATGAGACAATTTCTCCACTAGATCCACTCTGTCCCACAATAATGTTTTGCTTTTCATCACTGCAACACTAACACTCAGGTTAAAGGGTTCCTCAAATTTAAAAATAATCACTTTATGAAAATTGTGCACGTCATTCATAAAATTATTGAAAACATCTGTAGTCATAACCAAGCCTTTTAACATATGAGTGTTGGGATGGTTCCCCGGTATGCCAGAGGTCATCTGGGGGTCTATCCGACTCCCAAGGGCCCAACACCCTTTCCCAGATATATGGAGGACTCAGCCAACGGCAAGTTCGAACTGTGGGTTATTACCATAAAAACCAACAGGGATCATAGAAGACAATCAGGATTCTCCAGTACATCTCAACTTTACAAAGTGTGCTCCCCAATTTTGTTGTGATATTGTGTCATCACCTGGGCAATTCCCGAAAACCTATCCACATTGCCCATTGGGTGCTGAGAGTGGTAGCCCTTATAGTAAACACCTTTAGAGGTTATTCTACTGGTCCTTGCATGTCAGGTGGTGGACCAGCCCAGTCCCAAGAAACTATCTACTACATTGTTGCAGAGTAGTGGGCTTACCATTGGCTCTTGCCCATTGCTATCCACCCCAGTTTTTCTGTCTCATGATTGGCTGGAGTTGGTCTCCCCAGGCCTGGGACCTGACTCGGTTCTCAGCTCTCTGTTCACTTCTTCTAGCTGATGTGAAATGACTATGTGTCTGAATTGTATCTGGTAGTATACCACCTTTGTCTATGAGAGTTTGTCTCCATGTTGCAACACTTGTTTCAGCCTCCGTCTGGGCTGCTGGGCTCGGCCTGCTTTCCTACCACGGGTGAATGGCCATTGTCTACTTCGGCTGCATCACATGCTTGTGTACCATAAAATCGAGCTCTTGGATCTGCACTTATGAGGATGTATTGTTTTCTAAAATTTGGAATGTGACTCTGCTATTTCTGCGCTTGGCTGTGAACCTGGTCTGCACTCTGTGTAGCCTGAGGTTGCTCCTTCTGTCATCGTTCTGTGGCTTGAGGCCTTCTGTAATTTTCCTCAGGCTTATAATGTGATTTCTAAATGTTTGTGTTATGCCAGTTTCCAATAGATTAGACACACGTGGTCCTATCAGGCTCCATACACACTCCTGCAGTCCCATAGGGTTAATTGACATAAGCATTAGCAAGCTTGCTCAGGATCTCGTGTTGCATTCCGTTTCTGTATTGCTGAATTTGGCTAATGAGTAAAATAATAAAAGCTTTGACAGTGTGTATATGTATCCATCCTCTATCTATAGAACTTCGTAAGAGATGATAACAAGATTGTTAGATATTATAGCAAATAAAAGAACATCATACATAGTCCTAGTAACATGAGATTTAAACATAACATGCATTAAAGGCAAAGAAAACTCAATGCAACCGAAAGCTAAGAGATGGCTAGCACTTATGAAACAAAGAAATCTAACAATGCTGAATGGCACTTTTGAAGGTGATTGTCCGCTGAAAGCCACCTGGAAAAGCGAAAAAGCAGCTTCAATCATCGATTATGCACTGATCTCACCGGAAGCTATAATGTTAGTAAAACAATTTAGCATAATACAGACATCTCTCAGCAATCATAACATACTAACAATTAATTATCAAAATTCCAGACAAACTGAGAATAGGTTTTATACAACGCATTGTACACTCACAGAACAACGAAACAAAATCAAATGGTCTCAGTTCAAATTAAACAAACTGTTAACTACCTTATCTACGGCAAACAGAAGCCAGACAAAAGAACCCAGCGAGGATTATACACATATTCATTTGTGAACCAAAACTCATAGGAACATGAGACTTTGACAGAAACGTACCTTAGTCAATCTATCATGTAAATATGTATTATGAACAAGTTGTGCATATTGTAAATATGTTTTTTATGAAAAATAAGATATACTGTACATAGACAAAGTGGAGGTTTTCTCCCTAAGCCATGAACATGACACATCATGACACATCATGACACAATGTTCCTTTCTCAAATCAGGAGAGGGGGTATTCTTTGACCTATCAGATCCTTAGAGGGTTGGGCATAGACAATCAGCCTCCCCACCCACTTTGGAAAATCGATAAATAGGGACTATTGAGGACCCAGAAGGACACACACATTCACTCATCAACTGATCCACTGGCGAAGCACTCTGAAGGAAGATCCAGATCCAGAACCCATCACTGGACTCCAGAACCAGACTCCAGAACCCTGAAACAGAGGCCTAACCCAAAAAGCTGAACCCTTTTCAGCAGCCCTTTAAAATCTAGTAACCTGATTTTAACCCCTAAACTTCCACCGGGCGTAAGCCATTCAACAGCCTGGCTGAGCTGTTTCCTGCTTCTGGCCAAGAACCCATGCTAGAACCAGAGATCCAAAAAGGTAGAGCAGTGCTGTAACCCAGAACCCATCAGATCCAGTCCTAGAGGCTGTGCAGACCAGGGTGCCTTGCTGAGAGCAGAACCCGGCACCTGAGTCCTGTCTGGTGGTGAGCAAATCCCAGCCAAACCCTTGACCAGATCTTTGACGGGCCCATTCCATTCCAAAGCCATAGTAGTGAGTATTTAGTATAGAACTGTCCATAGTCATCTCTTAGTTGAAAGTAATCCTATTCAATCCATTTCAACCTATCCAGAACTGCATTATAGAATCTTGTGTCCATCCTGAATCCTTCTCATTATATAGTCTGTGATAATTGTAGTGATAATCATCTGTGCGCTGATACTTTTCTGAAGAAAGTCAAGTGTCTTGGTGGACAGAAGTCAGAGCGGAAGGTGCCCTGTTCTGGTGGCTGTCCTATTGGGTATCTTGCACTTTCATAGCCCCTTAGTATAAGTCCATCTTGGTTCCTAATCTTTAAAGCGCATCTTTCATTTGTAAAATCTTGACCCTTTTGGAGAAAAATCGACCTTCACTAAAACCTCTGTAACTTCTGAACCGTACGTCCTAGAAACGAAATTTCATTTTGAAGATAACATCCTCAGCTTTAAAACGAACCCAAACGACATTCCAATTCCTTAGTTCTTCCATAACCACGTTTCTCGCATGCGGATAAATTGCCACTTATTTGCATTTGGCTCAATTTCACTCCATATAAAATAGCTATTTCTTGTTTTCAACTTCTGAATTTCGTTTTTCCATCTGCTAAGCATTCATAAATCATTGCTAGTGTCTACCTGAACCAATCCAAAGTCACTCTCACTAGTTCCGAATCTCATTTAGCGAATAAAAATCATTTTTAGCATTTTCCCATTCATCCAAACCACATTAAAAGCAATTGACCTGTTTTAAAAGCATTTCTGTTCTGTCTAAGCTTGTTGGGGGGAATCAGGATTGAAACTGCAATTGTTGATTGTTATTCCTGAAACCTGTGTGCCCTAATTCCATCTCTTCATATTGCATATTGGGGGGGAGTGAGTAGTAACAGAGGGAAAGAGTGATTATATTGTCTTTGGTTGAATTCATATCAAGTTTATTTCTGTGTTGCATTCTTTCATATCACTGCATTTCATTCAACACACACAAAGTTCTTCTCTGCTACATTAAGCTTCCTAGTCCTACTCCTAATTGATTAAAGAGATTGTTCATATTGTCACATTACCCATTGCTGATCATTGCATAAGTATTCATAAGTGTGATATTCGGATATTATCCATATTTATAAAAGTGTGATATATATATTGTTCAATTCTTCAAATAAATCTTTTAATTTGCAAAACAAATCTATTTATTGGTTCAGTGAGACCAGGGGGTTTCAAAGAGAGGGGTGTTATATAAGGGTACATAAGGGTTTCCATTGGGCATCCCATACTAGGCATTGACTTAGTTGGAGTGCTGGATTGAAATCACTTACAAAATCAAACATCATCCAAATTCAGCCAAGTCCAGGGATAGGAAAACAACAAAAGTTCAAATGGCATATACGTAAACAAAGAGTAGACATAACTAAAGAATATAAGTCTCTAGGTCGTAATATAAATAATCACAAAACAGACATCCAATTTAAAATCATGAATGAAGCAAAGATGCAGTCATTAATACCACAGGCCAACTGGTACAGAAAAATTATGGTTCTTATACATATATTATGTTGATAAAACTTTACCAAGAAAAAGTGGTTATACTAAATCTCTGTAAAAAAATCCTAAATGTCATGTAGTCGAAGGGCGAATCTGGAAAACGATCTTACCAGTACCACAACATGTCCCTATACAAATCATACGCTATGAGCTGGGTCTTACAGCCTTGGAAGCATAAGTAACATGGAATGCAATATCATTATACGGTAAATGTACCAACAAAGACAAAAGACAAGACACAATGATACTGGTTATAGCAAAGCTTCTAGAAACAAAGAATGTAATCCCACTATAAACATGGGAACAATATTGTATTTTTCAAATGCAGAAAACGTATATTGACCTAATGCTTTTGTGGTCAATTTTGCGGAGCACTTGACAAAGTGGAAACCCTACAGCATCTCATAATGGAATGCACAAATTTACATACGCTGCATCAAAAATTCTTGTTTAAGTTCTTTAATTAATACCGCCTACTTGACCAGCAACAAATGTGGGAGATGATATTCAATGGCGCAAAAATATCAGTGAATCTCGCAACAATAAGATTCCTAACTAAACTGAAGATAGAACCTACAAAGAAATCTGACATCATAAGAAGAGCACAACAGCCAAATGCAAGTGTGTGAAGAGTCTATTCTAGCACCCCTCCGAACAAAGGGGCTGAGGAAAGAGAGAGCAGATAATATGCAGCTTTAACAGGTGAACTTGTAAAAAATAAAAATAATAATATTTTAAAGCGCTCTAAGGACTATGAAATGATTGTGCACCCTGTTAGAATCTTTCCCATTCAGAATTATAATCTCATAGCACAATTCCTGCTCAGATGAAATCTCAGCATACTTAGACTATTAAATGGTGTACTGTTTGCTCGTATCCTGCCTTTCTTTTTCCTTTTTTTACTCACTGTTTTTTCTTTTATTTCTTTTTCTCTTTTCTTCTTATTTTAATTTCTCTTACTCTCTATCTTTGGTGACTTAATCTTCTCTTCTAAAATGTAAGGACAACACTGAAATGTAAAGAGTACTATTTTATAGATTTGGAAAGTTGTATATCAACTGAAACTACTCTTTATTTTAAAAAACATTTTTAAAAATCCTGATGATTTATTCCCTTTTTTGCAGCTGGTCTCTTGTCATCTAGAGATTGGAATGTGACTCTGCTATTTCTGACCTTGGCTGTGAGCTCGGTCTGCGCTCCGTGTAGCCTGAGCCTGCTCCTTCTGTTATCATTCAGTGGCTTGAGGCCTACTGTAATTTTCCACAGGCTTATAATGTGATTTCCTATAGCTTAGTCACACGTGGTCCTATCAAGCTCCATGTATACTCCTGCAGTCCTATAGGGTTAATTGTCATAAGTATCTGCAAGCTCGCTCACTATCTCTTGTTGCCTTGATTTTCTGCGTTGCTATATTAGGCTAATGAGAACAATAATGAGAGCTTTGACAGTATGTATATGTATCCGTCCTCTATCTATAGAACTTTGTAAGCATGTTCGTTGTGTAATTAAATGTGTGTTTGTGTAATGCGTTGCAGGGCTGCGAGTGTGCTTCATGACTAACGCTGCTATGTCGTGGTGTCACTAATGACGTCAGTACAATGGTTGCTTAGTGTTTAATCGAGGCTGTCCATTAGAGTATTCCCATCCACAATCTCCGGTGTGTCCCCTATACCTGTAAATATATGTACTGGATTAGGTCTGAATGTCTGACTAAGGGGGTACATTTCTGTGTACGTGTCAGCCTTTGGTGCACTATGTGTTTGTCCGAAATATGATGGGTGACTTTGAGCATTCCTGGCTCTTTGTTCTATCATGTTCCTGGGTGTGAGGAGGAGCATTCCTGGGACCCCCTCTTCAGTAGCAAAATGGTTATATAAAGATCCCTTGTACTCCTCCTGAGACAACATTTTTAAATATAAAGAGCTACATGCAATTCTCCCATATGTTATTAACGAAGTTAGGCCCAGTTTGCAGCACATGACCTCTATCGGTGCACATTTAGATAATCCTAAATAGTGTTTCCATATTTTCTCCTCGAGCTGAGGGAGTAATTTTACCTCTGTTTCAAAGAAGGCTTCAAGTCCAAACAAAATACACTGAATCACACTGACGTTATATACAGTCAAGAAGCACTCCAAAGTATAACCTCCTCTAGTTGTTATAAAGGATGTAATCAATCCTTGTCTTCTTCAAGGTGTTGGGGACAATATATCTTGCGAATGCATTGCCCTGAAGTTGAGAACTAACAAGCACCTCTATATACATATATTCATCCACTAACTCAACAGGAATATAATTTATATACCAAACAAGATTCCTGAAGGACTTATTTCGAGACTCAATAGTCATTATTCCTGTTTTAGACACATTTAAAGATAATCCATTGACCATAGAATATTCCACCAGGTCATTGGTACTTCATTGCAGGCCTGTGGGGGTTCTGTCCATAACAATAGTGTCAGCAGTATAAGAAAGCCAGGGTAGTGTGCGGGCACCAATATGCAGAGGAAAATTTGTGAATTCTGTAAGACATGAACCCTTGTCCCCCACATAAAGATTGTATAACAATGGTGCCCACATGCAGCCCTGCTTTACTCAATGATTCATTCCAATGTCAGCCAATGTACGTCCCTCCACATCTAATCGAATGGAGACAGAGGACACCTGGTACAGCTGTTTTATAATGCTAACTATGGAGGGATCACAACCCCAGTCTTCTATTTTATTCCATTACCGAGGCTCAAAGGCAGCTGAATAATGCACAAAGCAGATGAATACATTGTGACCTTCACTAGAAAGAGTTGATCTAATCAAATACATAAACATCCATATATTAATTATTGTTCCATGAACTTTTCTGCATCCCGTCTGCTGGCTAAACAGCAACCCTCTCTCTGCAACCCACTAATTACATTTTTTGCAAAATGCAAATGGAAAATATCTTAGAGATTGGTCGCAGCCAGCAGATGGAAATTTTTGGGATTCTCTCTCTATAACCATTTTTAAATCCAAAATAGATTAGCTTTCTTCCAGCTAGGTGGTATAGTCCAGATCAGACAATTTTAGTTCAAATTATTTGGAGAAGAATGGCCCAATAGCTTGGTGAAGCCTTCAATACCACATTTGAGATACCATCAGGCTCAGGTGTTTTAAATTCATAATCATTTTAAATAGCTCCTCAGCCTCAAAAGTGTACCACTTTCCATTATAGTCAAAATTAGAATTAGCAGAGTATTCATTGCATTGATCTTCATGATATAGCTCAGAGGAATGTTCTACCCAAGATGTCTCCATGAACAGACTAATTTCAGGCAACTTCTTCCCTTCATATATTTGATGGCAATATGCCAAAATGTATGGCTCTCTCGATCTCTCAAGGCAATGAAAATAATTCATCAGTTTGCATAATGCATTGAACATTTGAGCAATCTGATCCTGTTTTTATACCAGCTTGTTTGATTACCTGTTGCCTTTGGATCAGATCATACACCCATTTTCTGTAGTTCCTTATGTCCACTTTTACTGACCTTTTTCTAGCCAATGTAGCTGCATCATCCACAATAAAGATTGCCCACGCTAATAGCTCAGGAAAGTCTTCATTCTATTAAAGACAAGGAGGCGAGCATTATGCTTTAGCTTTCTTTAATACTGCCATCTCAGCACTTTAAAACTTTAACCTTAACTTTATGTTTAGTTTTTCTTGCATGTTATTAGGAAAACCAAATCAATAAGTTACAAGTTCCATATTTCAACAAATTTAAACAAAAGTTCCAGGGACCACGATTCCCATGATCCTGAGGCCCTTTGAAGTCCTGTCCTCTATCCACCCACCAATCAGTGGCCAGGTCGGGGTATAAACACTCTCCCCCCTAGGTCCAGTCCTCTTTCTTTGCCATTAGAGTTCTAGATCCACAGAGAGTCCATAATATGTTCAACATAATCCATCAGGTCTGCCTTGATCCGCAGCTGGCGTAACCGAACGGTCCAACAGGGACAACTTGCCAGAGCATCACTTGTTCATAGTGTAACTTGCTCACAACGCCTTCTGGTCGCCTACTGCGAGAACAGAAAAGTCACATAAGGACGGGAATTAACGAAAAAATGTCACACAGTACATCACAATATTCTTTTATCTTTGTCATTTTGGGTGGGATATAATGCTCGCCTCCTTATGTTTGATAGAATGAAGACTTTCCTGAGCTATTAGCGTGGGCAATCTTTATTCTATGACAAGACAGGAGGCTTGCATTATGCTTGTTCAAAGCTTGCTATTACTCTATTTGGTATATCAGATGCTGATTTGAAAAAAAAACGACTTAAAGGTAGACTCAGAGGAACAATCTGCTGATTTCATAATATCTTACAAAGACACTCCTGTCGAAAAGGCTCTAGAAGCCATTGCTCCTCTAGCTGAATGTGCACCAAATAAGGATAAGTCTATCCCTGCCCATTGCATCACCTCTCTCACCCATCTCACAATGGTCGCTGTTGCTACCGCATGGTTGGGCTTCCTACGCACTATAAGCAACTGGGTTATGCTGCGCGGTCTTATCTGTGCTGTTGATGCTTCATAATCTTTAATGCACTGTGCCACACTTAACTTCTTATTCTCTGCAAAATACGGATAGGAAATTACTCTGGAATTGGTCTTCGTTCTTTTAGCGATAGTAAACACTACCCCTTCTGGATAAAATATCTTTCTATCAATCTCTAATGCTTTCACGACCGATACTCTCCGGCACGCTACAAGACACAGGAGCATAGCTAATTTGCCTGACAATTGTGAACAGGACAAAGCTTCATTCTCAGGCCACCTAAGGAATAGGTGAAAAATGTCATTGATGTCCTATAAAACCGCATACTTGGGTTTCTGCGGTCTTCTCAATTTTATGCCCTTGAGGAGATGCAGGACTGCCGGATGCTCCCCCACAGGATTACCTTCCACGTTGTTATGTCCTGCTGAAATTGTGGATCTCTAAACACCTATCGTTCTGTAGGCACAACCCTCCTGAAACCTTAAAACTAAAAAATTGAGGATGTGCACTAGAGGTGCTGAAATGGGATCCAAACTGTGTTCTGTACACCACCGCGTCCAACTGTTCCAAGCTGTGTTATAGCTCCTAACGGTGGAAGGCACCCAGGAATCTCGGATACAGTCTGCAGCGAGGCCTGAAATTCCCAGCAACTTCCATCTTCTCCTGAAACCCTGCAGGCAATCAGCTGCAAGGAGCCCGCTTCTATCAGCGGATGGACTTGACCGGTCAGGTCGAGTAGAAGGCCCGGGATGCTTGGAACTATCCTCGAAAAATCCGTAGAAAGTTCCATTGATACTGGAAACCAGGCCTGCGCTTTCCATCAAGGCAGCACCGTGACCACTTCTGCTTTGTCTCTGCAGACTTTTGCTGGAGCTCTCGTGATCATTATGAATGGCGGGAAGGCGTAGTGGACTGCTCCGTTCCATGAATGAAGAAAGGCGTCTGTACCCGATGCTCCCGGGTCTATCCTCCAACTGTAGTACTTCAGTGTTTGCGCATTCAGCCTGGACACAAATAGATCTATGTCTAGAGCTCCTCATATCTCTTGTAAATGCCTGAAATTCAGAGGGTTTAGCTTCCAATTGCTGGAGTCTACAAGATATCGAGAGTTCCAATCTGCTATACTGTCTGACTCCCTGGGAGGTATTCTGCGGGCACTGTAATGTTGTTCTGGAGTCAATAATGCCAGAAATCCTTCGCTAGTTCCGCCAGCATTCTAGATTTCGTGCCCCCTAACTTGTTGATGTAGCGGACTGCTGAGATGTTGTCCATCTTGAGCAATATGCAGCATCTTATTTTGTCTCTTGTAAATGCTCAAACTGCGAAGGAGCCTGCTAGAAGCTCAAGGCAATTTATGTGGAGACTCAATTCTTCGTCAGACCATTTCCCACCTGTCTGAATCTGCTCGCACCTGGCTCCCCAACCTGACCTGCTTGCGTCTGACTCTATGGTCAGCTCTGGCACATCTCCGAAAATCGCTCGTCCGTTCCAGGCTTCCATATTCTACAGCCATCAATGAAGTTCTGTAATGGCTTCCTGATCTAGGTTCACTAGCTGATAGTATCTTGAACCTCCACAGAGATGCTTGGATTTTGAGCCTCTGTAATGCTCAATAGTGCAACGGTCCCGGGAAAATGGCTTGAATGGAGGCTGCTAGGTCACTTTGCTATCACTGTCCTGAGCTCCTTCTTTATCGCTCTTACTTTGTGAACTGGGAGCTCTAAATTTGCGTTCACAGTATTTATGGTGAAGCCTAAAAATTCCAGTTTCTGAACTGGCAGTAATTGAGATTTCTCTAAATTCACCAAGTATCCCAGAGAGGATAGGAACTTGAAAATCCAGTGTACATCTCTCGTGAGAGTGTCTTTGCTGGATCCCATCACTAGGATATCGTCCAGATAGATGATTATACAAACACCTCTCTCCCTGATAGCTGTGGCTACTGGTTTCATCACCTTCATGAAAGCCCAAGGGGCTGATGCCAGACCGAATGGAAGGCACGTAAAGCGCCAAATCTCTCCTCTCCATCGGAACTGCAGATACTTTCGAAATGCTGCTGCTCTCAGAATCGTTAGATAAGCGTCTTTGAGGTCTAGACGTGCTAACCAATCTCCTGAACCGAATAGATCTCGGAGGAGGTGTATGCCCTCGTCTTGAAATGGTTGTACTCTAGCCTGCTGATCAAGTCTTTCAGATTTATGATGGGACGAATCTTTTCTCCTCTCCGCACAAGAAACATGTTGCTGAGAAAGCTTTGACCTTCTATGCTCTCACGCTCTATCACATTCTTCTTTACTAGATGGACTAACTCGCTGTGTAAAAGCGGTTTCTACTCTTGCGGCATGCAAATGGGGGAAGGCTCCCTGTCCTGCCTTGGGATGCCTACATAATCTAGCTGAAGGCCTGCTACTGCTTGCAAAAACCCAAGCATCACTTGATAAAGTTTGCCATTGTTTCAGCAAGTGGAGAGTTCTCCCTCCGATAGGAACATTTGGTGTACTCAACGCCTGCTGCACTGGGCTGACGGAAGGAGCCCCTCCCTCTGTGACCTCTTAGATGCCTTCCTCTGGCCGGGAAAAAGGTATCCTGCTGAAGGCCTTCCCAATATTGCATGCGTGGACCTTGAGGCCTTATTTGATAGTTGTAGCGACCAGACGAGCGACCTCTGAATCGTCCGGTCCCAGCAAAAACACGTCCCTGAAATATTTTTCAAATGGAGCTCTGGGCTTTTTCAAGCGCTGAATATGTACCTACAAATTGGGACATCTCCTTTGCAAAGGCTTCCCCGAAAAGAAGACCTTTGGCGCCTTCACCAGCTTCATATGTGGCTAGGTTGCTGAGTTTGCTATTGATCTTTATGAGGACGCCTCTTCTCCTCTCAGAGGAGAGGGCGCAGTTGGAGTTTCCCAATAGGCATACTGCCCTCTGTGCCCAGTTGTCGCTTGAGTATCTACTGGGGTACCAGTGTCTTTTGACTTCTCTACCAAGTCCATAATTTTTTTAAGCGGTCCAGCCAAGTCAAGGAGCTTGTCCTGACAACCTTTCCACGCACAATCAACACCCTTTCTATTGTCTTGCGCGGATTTGGTAACAAAGGTGACCATCTTTGGGTCCTGGTCTGGTGTAACCGCTAGCTTCCCTGCCAACTCCGGCCTTGGGCATTCTGATCGCATGCAGGATCGAACTTCCCTGTCCAGAGGCTTCCTAATGTGTTGTGATATGTATAATGCCACTCTGGGCCAGGGCACCCACTCAGATGACTTTCGGTGCCTAATGGCCTCTGGGTCAAACATATCTATTATGTTGTCTTCCTCTTCGGGAGCATTCTGCAAAATGGGCTGAGGAATATCTTCTTCTTCGCCACCTCTGTCGTCAGGGGCATATCCTTCCTCATAATCCCCTGTATTGTCCACCCCTGGGACAGGGGGTCTGTTATGGCAATCTGCCATTTTTGCTAGAAAGGCTTCTTTCAATCTGGCGACTGGGTCGCTCTGACTTTGGAGAACAGAGTTAACCCTATCATTTGCGACCCGAGGGGGGTCAAAGAGTCTGCGCTCTTTCGGGCCTTCTTACACCCCTTATTTTCAACCCTTTCCGGATGGTGTCCAGCTGACATCCCTTCCCCAGGGCTGTCTGTCCGTCTTTTACTGGCTGCTAGCTGTTGTTGCTGCTCAGCCATGCATGCTTCCAGCATCTCTAACCTTTGCGTCAAAGGTTGCACCCCCTGAGAGACCGCTTGTGTAAGTGAATCTCCCAGTCCCCTCTTGAAACTGAGGGACAAATCAGTGTCTTGCCAGATGGGCTCTTCCTCCCACTCTTGTTCACTCCACTCTGGTGTGGTAGATTGAGAATCTCTGGGGTGCGATGAGTGAGCCATTGTATTTTGTTAGCACTTCTTGTGAGTCAGCTATTAATAGTGGCTCCGAATCAGAGTTTGTTCCAACTGCACTCTGTACCTTTCTAGCTGTGTCCGTGTGAATTACCCAACGTTCACTGCAGAATATACAATATAATTTATTATTATTTTTTTTCTTTTTTTATGTAAATCCTTCAGGACTGTACCACACGACTCTCTGCTCCATTTCGCTATGTTTTTGCGCGTAACGAGCATTGGAGAGCCGTGAAAGATGACAGGAAGACTTGGAGGCAGGCCCTGATGTTGCAGGGTCCTAAATCCCTCTGTGTTCGTTGGTGCGGGCTGACTGCACACACATGCGTGGAGGCAGGCCCGACACCGCAGGGTCCTAAATCCCTCTGTGTTCGGCGGCGCCACTCTACACGCACACGTGAAGAACGGGGTGGCTGCCTGAAGCGAGTGGCTTTGCTTGTGGCGCCACGGCGCTTCTCCTCACTGGATCTCGCGGCTAAAGCAAAACACTTACACCTCTTCTCGAAATACGGGTAAACTGGTATTGCGTGTACGTGTGCCTACTGCAAGTCACCTCAGCGTTGTGAAACGCTATTAAACTGGGAATACATTCTTCAAGAATACAATTTAGAATACGAGGTGATAGTTAAACCATTAACCTAATCTTTACCCTGAAGAAAAATTGTTATACTCTTAATACAACCATTAAGACTCTTAATATAACCATTAAGCAAGTAAATAACACTTATCTCTAGTATGGCAGCAAAAAGAAAGAGGAATGGATCTAGTGGGGAGAGTGTTTATACGCCGACCTGGCCACTGATTTGTGTGTGGATAGAGGACAGGACTTCAAAGGGCCTCAGGATCATGGGAATCATGGTCCCTGGAACTTTAGTTTAAATTTGTTGAAATATGGAACTTGTAACTTATTGATTTGTTTTTCCTAATGACATGCAAGAAAAACTAAAACATAAAGTTAAAGTTAAAGTTTTAAAGTGCTGAGATGGCAGTATTAAAGAAAGCTAAAGCATAATGCGAGCCTCCTGTCCTGTCATAGAATCCCAGTATTACTTTTTGTACAAGTGGATTTTACATGGCTGTTTCTTAATCTCCCGATGACCTCACACATTTCTTCACATATCTCCTCAAATTCTGATACATGAGAATCTTTGGTTACATCATGAGGAATTCCCCTAATGTTGACAGACTCTTTTAGTATCATATTAACGTTTTCAATATTACTCACAATCGATCATAATCGATTTCCCTGAGGATTAATTTTCACATTACACAGAAGGGCTGAATATTAGGCCCATTATCAATGATGAACTTGCATATCAGAACTACATGATCACTAACCAGAGTTACCAATGGCACATAATTAGGGTATTAATTCATCAACGGGTCAATGGATGCCCCATCCGAAGGTGAATCATCAGGGTGTAGAATCCCTAAACCATAAGCCTCCAAAAAGGTGGACCAGCACACTGTTGACTGTGAACCAGGAATATTTTCACAGTCATCCTCTAAACTAAAACAATGAGTATTAAAGTCACCTGCCAAAATTAATTGAAGATTTGAAAAATCCTGTGCCCATATATTCAAGATATTATTAAGGTGCTTCATAATGGCTCAAGGGCATCCTCTGCCAGGGGGAACATATACATTAATAGGAAAAGATTTTAAATATGGCTTCACATATGGAATAGAGACAATCACTCCCAACAAATTAGGATGCACAATATGAGGCAGAAATTCCGTGAGCATCAATTTAGCTCTAGTCCCTATTACCAAACCGCCCAAAGGTCTACCCAGTTTTTTCCGAGTGGCAAAGAATAGCCATCAATACACACTGCATCAGTCATCCAGGTCTCTTGGAGTGCAAAAATATCAGCATTGAAAATAATGTTAACATCCTCCTCTTTTACAACCACAAATTGAAACCCAGAGTATGCCAAGATATAAACTTCAATCTAGAATCATTCCATTCAAAGGAAATACCATCAAAGTCAGCTGATCATTCTTTTTTCATACTAAGGGCTGCAGGAAGCCATGCCCAATTGGAATTAGCTTCTGATAATTTGAACAATTCCATATTGGTTATCATCTACATTATGGATCGACCCAAATCATGTTTCAATCCTTTGAGGTTGTAGCTAGGGTCACCCTCTAATTCCAGTTTGGTGACCACATCAATGGAGACTTCAAAGCCCATTTTTAAAAATTCAAGAGCACATGTGGATACATACTCAACAATTACTGCAGATATAAAAATGAACCACAGCCGAATTGGACGGGCTGGCAGTTGAAGGTAATTCCATCAAGTCGATGTCTCTATTAGTAATCGATGAGAGATGGGAAATACAATGTAAACATTGTAAAATCACTTGTCTGTTCAAATAAGGGCTATCATCTGTGGCAAACAGATCTATAAATTGCACTTTCCTCGACCCTTATTTCAATAGTTTAGCCACTTTGTTGAAATATGCCCGACACACTGTGTCCACAGGAGTCTCACCATACCATCCATCAAGGCCTTTGTGCTTCCCCTGCGCCATCTTATCCCCCAATTTAGACTCCATATCAGAGGAGGAGGAGGAGTGCTGTACTGACTTCTATTGTGTGGGCACAGATGTCAACTTCCTACTGGATTGTTGCAGCCTCAATGCGACCATTTGGAATAGGGCCCTTAGGCATCCTGTCCACATTGAATAAGGTCCCTGAATTAGGTCCATCCGCTGATTGAACATAGGAGACTTTAGAAGCAGACGTGGCTGCTAGAGAAACAACATGTTCCCTTTCCTGACACTTAGTATTTATAACCTGTTGGAACACATCAGGATTAGTACGGTTGCGAAGTTTGCACTTCATTCTGCTTGTTGCTTTTCTTTTACTGCGTTTGTCATTCCCTTTATCGGACCAGTCAATTTCTTCAGCTAGTTGTATAACTTTCACCTGCCCAGGCGCAAATTTCGCTGTGGCCGCACCTGACACTGAATCATACAATATCTCTTCAGCAATATTTGGCACTGATGTTACCTCTGTCTCAATCACAGGTGCATCAACAAGCAACCACACAGTCACAGTTTCCAGAGCAGAGTTGGGAGCAGCACCCTTCATCTCTGTGCCACTGTTCATCAGAATGATATCCACAACACGACTCACAGCAATCACCAGCTCTTTTTCTTCACGTACCATGTTGCTGCAGCACATAAAAAGTGCTTTGATCAAAGCAAACATTTTAGCAACCTCTGAGTGAAAGGAAGAAGAACAAAAACAAGAGTCCTCATGGTCATGGTCATCATATGCACTTTCTGTGATTTTGACCGCGTCGGGGGATTTAACTAGATTGGTCCTGATTATATTACTACATTCTCCGAGGCTACCAGGTGGAATATTCAAATCTTGCGGACCTAAAGAATTCCATTGTACCGAACAACAGAGACTGAGTAAAAAATAGTGCTTATAAATACGAAAGGAAACTGGCGAGTCCAGAACAGATATAGGCCAGGGGAATGAGGTACACGTGGTGACCGAGGCTGAAGGAATCATAGAGCTATCAGAGGTGGCTCTTTCCACCTGAAAGAAGGAAGTAATTATTCCCAAATTGCCTAATTTATTAGACATGCCGGGTATCTCAATAGAGGCCGCCATCGCAGGCGCATTGTTGGTAGAACTCCGATTCACTTTAGATATAATATTGTTCTTGGTGGCAGAATCTTTTGTGCGTGTTGCGCTTCACAATTGGTAATTACCTGAGCGAGACAGCTTTCTAACCATAATACAATGTCACCAAATAATTCTGAATGATAAGATCTTAATGGAGCACTCTTACTGAGACTTCCAGCACCGGTGGTGATATTTTGAGTATAACCACCTGCAACTCCACCAGACAGCGCCAGACAGTGAGACAGCACTTGCAGCGCACTCGACCAGTGGACACGCGCCAGTGTGTGCCAGATTCAGTTTATATACACTTCCTGCTACAAGGAGGGCAGGGTGTCAATACTCCAATCCGCAGTAAGGTAATTCCGCGATGAAGCTCCCAAGCACAAAACCAGCTTTCTTGGCAATAGTAAGAAGCAGTGACAAGCAGTGAGACAACACTTACAGTGCACTCCACGAGTGTGCGCAGGCAGTGCACACCGGATACAGTTTGAATACACTTCCTGCTTCAAGGAGGGCATTGCATCAATCCACCAATCCACATTAAGATAAGTCAGCGACCAACCTCCCAATCACAAAATCAGCTTTCTTCACAAACTAAGAAGCAGCGAAAAGCAGTGAGATAGCACTCGCAGTGCACTCCATGAGTGTGTGCATGCCAGTGCGCACCGGATTCAGTTTAAATAACGCTTCCTACTTCAAGGAGGGAAGGGCATCAATCTACCAATCCACAGAAAGATAAGTCAGTGACCAAGCTCCCAGTCACAAAACCAGATTTTGCCACAAAGAAATAAGCAGTGAAAAGCAGCAAGACACTTGCAGCACACTTGACCAGTTCTGTAGGTTCTGGCCCAATTTGTCACATGAAGCAATGTAAAGCATTTTTAACATGAAATGTTTCAGCATGTAAGCAACTGGCTTAATTTGAAAAATGTGCAGGTTGAGACACTAAAAAGTATGGAACTTATGTCAAGTTATGTTTAGGAAGTAGGAAACATCGAATGTGCAGAGTTTGCGGGTAAATGATTTATGTTTTGGCACAATTTGGCACGTTAATAAACATCAAATGCTATTACAAAAGTGCTTAACGAGAACAGTTTACAGGATGGGACACCAAAATCCATTGTACTTTACAGTTATAGTTAGGAAGTAGAAACAATGTCCTTTGCAGACTTTCTGGGTACATTATTTATAGTTTGGCACAGTTTGGCACATTATGCAACAATGTGAAATGTTCACATTAAACTTTTTGGAATGTCTCCTCCTGCAATTCTCCATGGATTGCATTCCAATCCTCAAACCTCAATTGTGGTTTGAGGCAGTTGGAGAGATGTGAGTTGATTTGGGGTGATGAGAGGGATGTTTGAGGTACCTTACAGGTTTAGGCTCACTTGTAAAGAATCTCAGAAGGTTAACAGAACTCCTGAAGACATCCTGTGAAACCTATAGTACACAGGTTTAAATGCAGGCATGAATGTCATTTATTCTTCTGAAGTGGATACAATGAGCACCATTAAGATGGGAAATGCCTCTTGTTTTTATGCCTTAAAACTTTGCCAGTAAATATAGGAATCCAATTTTCAGGATGGAAATGAGTATGTCCCGCCCCCCAGGCACTTTAAGATGAGGCAAATCCCCTATGAAATCGTGTAGTGTACAAGGGGGGAGAGGACCGCACTAGGAAACTTGGCACGGATATAATATAACGCAAAAAATAGATGCATAACCTTAGAAGGTGCATAGAAAAGAAATGCCATTTTGTATTTATGGCAGAGCCACAGGCTTGCATGGCCGCGATGCACCAGTCGAGCTCCATGGAAGGATTTCACCGGCCCATATCATTAATGCAGAATGAGTCCACACTACCAGTTCTCACGGAAGGTCACGTCCCGCTTGTCCCTTCACTGTTGCAAACACATAGTATCATTGGGAGGACTGCGCCCTGCAAGGCCGTGAGACAACAGACTTCTCGCTGTGCCCATTCATCACAAACAAGCTGCCAGCAGGCCTCTAAGCCCCACCCAGCCACCCAGAGCCCACACCACTGACCCGACCCCCAAACCCCTGCATTCCATGATAGCGAGCGACCCCCTAACCCCTGACATAAACCAAACAATCATTGAAGATCTAAGCATGCGTGACTGTTTCACCCCTCAGCATAAAATCCATCCTTTGTAACACAAGGTACAGGCAGGGATAAATTATAGATCAAACAAGGGAGGAAGCTTTGGGTGCGAGAGGAGCGGTACCAACAAAGCCTAGAATGCGTGGGTCATTATGACTGTATTTCTTCCTCCCTCCCCACCTGGCAGTAAGCTTAGCATGCTAGCATAGTTTTCACATTGTATGAGAGACCTGACCTTCACTCCACAGAGAGATGAGCCCAGCTGACCCACGTGGAGCCTGACAGATGGCGGAGAAACTAACCAATTGTGTCCTGGCATCCCATATGGAGCAGGATCATGTATACTGTCTTTCCAATCAACTGTGTGGGTTTAGATGTGATGTCATCTATGATGCTGTGGCCTCTTAAAAGGGGCCGACAAGTACTCTGGAGTCAGAACGTTCTCGAGCAGCAGAGTCATTTGCTGATATTTGGTATTCTGTACAATTAAACCTTGTTATGCTCGCAAGCTATCTCCTGGCTTATTTCCCTAGAGGGTTGTATTAATTCTGGAGTGGCCGTAAACAGGGACTTGCCTTTACAATTAAGATTCTCTCTGAGAAAAGAAATTGCAATTTAAGCATTAATTAACACCACACTTACGAAAAAGCTTCAAAGCTGGACCTGTCATGTAATGCTATCTGTCAAATGAATTAGCAACATTAATGGAAACTGTAAACGGATTTCATTACAAAATGTGTTTAACTAGACAAACATTGTGTTTACTATGAAAGGAGCAAACATCTCCAACAACTCCTTTGTTCTATCGATGCCTGCAATTTTCTAAACAAGATGTGAATTTAAAGTTGGTTCCTTCAAGCCGGCTATGGGGGCCGGTCATTGGCATCAAACTGGCCCACTGTGGGTGCTATGGCACCCCAGCACCATGGAGGCCCAGTGCCTCAGAGGGTTGCCGAGGACACCCAGTCTTAGATGGGGGCGGGTGGACCTTGCCCAGCACATGCAGATCCTGGCCACCTTGCTGTCAAAAGGGCCCCATAGCAACATGGCCTGCAGGCCCGTGCTCACACGGTGTGGGCCTGCAGGCCTAAATGAGAGACGGACTCAGGCATTCCTCTTTGGGAGTCTGCAGTCGTTCTGTAGGGGCTCCTTTTATTAGCTTGGGCCATGACACAATTATGGCCCATCTTAAAAGGGCAATACACATGGGAGGGTCACATCACATTAAAAGGGCAACACACGTCCGAGGGTCACACACAAACAAACACATGTTACTACAACATAAATGATTCCCTCCCCCCATTACAGAATGGCCCTCATTACGACCCTGGCGGAGAGGGGTTTACGCCAGCGTAATGTATGGCGTACCTCTCCGCCAGATTACGACTTTCCGTAGCGCCATGGTGATTTTTACGCCCGGATTTTCCGGGCGGAAAAATCCATGGCGCTACGGGACCTCTCGTTAATTACACCACCGTAATTTACGGTGGCGTAATTAACGCCTTCCCTACTCCCATTATGCCCTATGGGGCAAAAATGGGAATGGGGAAGGGTAAATGGGGATTGGGGACTTACCGCCCCGCCAAGGTCGGAATGGGGCGGTAAGTCCGCCAACTCCCATGGCGGAGTTGGCAGCTCTGCGCCATGGTCCATGGTGCAAATTGCACCATGGATCTCCGCCAGGGTCGTAATGAGGGCCAATGACATTACCTGGGCTACTTCAGAGTCGTAGGACCAACAACACATAGGATATTCCACTGCTACACACATGGGGCTCACATAGTTAAAGATATACAACACATCTCAATACATAACCAGCAGGTGACAGTCGCGGTTTGCGAACCGCCGGTGGAATATTGGCAGTTCGACCACATGTTACAAAATCCATTATTGATCTGTGGTGTGGAACTGCAACCACTGAATGATGACATTGTTAGCTGCTGGCACCATATAGAGCACACCTACGAACTGCCGGATCGCAGCTTCACATAACTGTTCTTTACCAAGACCACTTTAAGCATGTTGCTAATATGCAGGCTCACAGCATCAAAACATGTGTTTACTGAGTCCTCTTTAAGCAATTGCAGGACTGCAGGAGATCAGTTAACTTTCCATCAGTGTCCGTTCAGGATAGTCACTTCCACGGGTCATGGGCAGTCCATGGCACAATCCACAGGCTGGTAAAGTCACACATCGGTCACCAGGGGGCACATTGGCCTAGTTCCTTGATGTTGGGGTAGGCAGCGAGACGTGGGTAGCAGGGCATCCTTGTCCTGCTCCTTCCCAGTAATCAACCAGCATAGTTCTTTCAGTACCACAGTTTGGTTGAATGGCATGGCTTGTTGGTGCAGGCAGCAAGACACCTTTTATTGTGTTGGCCTGGATTACTGGCAGGTTGGGCAGCATATTCCTGGTTTGATACTCGGTGGACAGGAGTGTCTGTTATTTCACTCCTGGGCCCGGGATATGCAGTGGGCCTTCTCCATCTTGCTCCTACATGGGGCGCATCAACATTCACCACTGTGCTGCCCGGAATCCGCAGGGGGACATCATGTTTTCTTGTGCCAGCATGCAGCATCCACTGCTTTCTTTACTGACTCTGATACCGGAGTATCCTCCACTCTTTGCTCCAACATAGAGCTCAGATCACCTCACCGCTGACGGCCCGGGATGCCTCTCTGGGGCCAGCAGTGCGGCCACCTTCATGTTTCCCTCTCTCGTACCCAGCCACCGGGGCTGGGCTGCACCTTTGCAGACCTCCCCATCATGTTTGCGGTGCAGGGGCAGCAGGGTTGTCTCCTCCTCTGCTCTGACATGGAGCAATCTCTTTTCTTTTGGCGCCCGCCTAGCCCAGGATCTTTATGAGGGCTTCGGCAGGTGGCCAGCTAGAGAACTCTGTTGAGGCCTGTGGGGGGTGCAGGGGCCGCATACCAGGGTGCGGAAGGCCACACAGGCAATGCATCATCTGGTGTTCGGGGGCGGGCGCTCTATTCTTTCGCTTCAAACCGGAGCATATGCTAATCACCGTCTAGCGGCCCGGGAACACTGGTGGATGCGTGGAAAGCCATGCTCCCTCCTATCACTCCCCGCACACTCCGGGAATCACAGCAGGCTGGTCTTCCTTCTTCCTCTTGGGGGGAATTGTGTTACACTCAACCTGGATTAAGCAGCAGCGGCCGCCCAGCTCCTCTCTCCTTCTCTTCTCGCGGCAGAAGCTGCAGGGGGGTTGTGGCCTGACCCCCATCCTGGCCGCACAAGCACCTTCTTTACAGAGGGCAGCGGCCGGTGGGGTCGCCGACAGGACTCCTGCAATATCTCTGGATGTCACTCCTCATCTCCCTCGTGGGGTCAGCTCCTTTCCTCCTTTCTCGCGTCGATGGCAGTCCCCTCCAAGTCTCTCCCTCTTTCTTCGAGGACAACACAAGTTTGAGGGACAGTCGGGACAAGGACCCTCGCAAGGTGTCTTCCTCCTCGTCATCGTTATGGGGGCCGGCCATTGGCATCAAGCTGGCCCCCTGTTGGTGCTCTGGGACACCAGCACCACGGAGGCCCAGTGCCTCAGAGTGTTGCAGGGAACACCAGGTCTTAGATGGGGGGCAGGGTAGACCTTGCCCAGCACATGCAGACCCTGCCCACCTTCCGGGCAAAAAACCCACATGACAACATGGCCTGCAGGCCCGTAATCACACAGTGTCGGCCTACAGGCCTAAATGAGAGACGGACTCAGGCATTCCTCTTTGGGAGTCTGCAGCCGTTCTGTTGCAAGTGCCTTCAGGGGCTGCTTTTATTAGCTTGGGCCATGACACAGTCAATACACATGGGAGGGACACATCACATTAAAAGGGCAGCACACGTGCGAGGGTCACTGCACAACAATGCCCACCGACACATTGTCAATTACAATTTCACTGCCCAAAAGCAGATGGTGTCCACAAACGGGGGGGCCTATGCACCATTGCACCTCTCACACAAAACATGGTAGACTGAAAAACACGCATTTCACTATTATTTAGCATTCTATGTCAGGAAATGATATACTGGAAAACCCAGATGTGTGCACTTCCTCAGAGCCAACACTGCTGCTAGTTCTTGTTGAGGATTATCTGTTTATACATGCAACGTAACTGTGAATGTGCCCTTTCTAAAACTGTGGCTGGAAAAGTGAGCTGATAATGCCCTTATGTCCAAGCAATATTTTAAATAAATGACATGTCAGCGAAATAACAATTGGACACAATCGGAGAAACAGGCTTATTTTGTTAGACAAAATCTACTCCTATTCCAGGAGAAAAATGTGTATGAATAAATAAATGCCAGGCAATAGCAGGGCATAAACAGACTGCCCCATGGGTGACTGCAGATGTATTATTTATTTACAGTTGTAAGTAATGACATTTCTTGGTTGCCTGTGGCTTTGCTTCAGTAAACCAGTCTAGAGTAAATCAGTCCATCAGTAATGCAGGGATGAATAATGTAGCGCGCGCCATCCCAAGTGGGGCGCAGGCCGCTATGTCTAGCTTGTAACATGCAACGAGCAGAATAAAATATCATTTCACAAACGGATCATTGGCTTATAAAACAAAATGGAGGGCATTTGGATGAAACCATTCAAACTAATTATCCCAAAGGAAAACATTTTAATGTGTTTGCTTTATTGTCGTTCTCGCACTACATTAAAACATACGTGGTCACTAGTATGTTAGAAAGTTAGGAAGTAAACTAGATCAGACCATTGAAAGTGACAGCTATCAACACACTCCAATTCTTTTTCTACAACTGTCAGTGAGGAAATATTACACAAGCCACAGCATCCCGCAAACCGACCACTTTCCCAATGACTAGACTTGCTAGACCTCAATAAGCACCACATTGAGCTAGCAATCAGTCTTTACACCTTAGATCTTGGTGTTTTGCCAAGAAAGCTAAAGCTGTGGCTACCTCGACAAGGAGGAAAGTCCTGCCCTAATGGTGGACCAGACACCCTCCAGTCTCTAAATTCCTGCTTCTATTATCAAGTTTGTAATGATGTTGACTACTTTCAGGAACTATGTTCTCCTTTAGTTGGGTAGGTCGTGTAACCAATTTTAGCTCCTTGTCTCTGTCCCACAAGTCATCATTGCTGCACTGCCTCACTCTACCCAGCACATTGCCCCATTTAGGATCCCTGTATAAGACGTCTTTTGCACAAAAATAGCATACATATTGGTACTCTCTAGTATGAGAAACATACAGTGTTCAATAAAAAAAACACCATGGATCTTTGAGCAAACTGAATCAGTCTTCAAAACAATAATATGTTTGTACAGCAAGTAGCCCTGCTGTGCATTAAGAACATGTTGTTCTTTGTCCTGCATGGACCACAGATTGATATTGAAGAAGGGCCTCGACGGATAGCAATTTTGCTCAGTTAACTTTGTGGGCCTGAACTGACAGAGGGGCATTCCCTTCTTTGCATAGGGAGTATGTTCCATGCACATGGCTACATCATCCATATTGTCTGGGTGCAAGCTATTCAACATAGCAACTTTCATACAGTTAGGCCTTGGGGGCGGGAGGGTGGCAAATATGCAGCACGTACCTTAAGGAGAACTTATGGAACAAGAAAGGAGAGTCCACACAGGACTTCCCCAATGGGCATAGGAAAGGGGGGGCAGAGGTGATGAGTCGCCCCAAAATTTTCAGCAGGGAGATACAATATTATTTACCCCGCTCCACAATCTGAACAAGGGAAAAGTAGAGCTGTTTATTTTTTCAATTGCAAAGCAGGACTGTTTTTGTTCCAGAAATATGCATTTCTTTTTTCAAGTGGTCAAAGACAGACACAGCTTTCCTTAAATTGCAATGCACATTAAGGTCATTGTCCTGGCATAGTAGGGGCAGAGTGGGTGCACAGCTGGATGCTGTCACACCCCTCCCACCTTACTGTCAGAGGCTGGCGGGCAAAAATCAAAACTCAAAAACAATCTGCAGGGTATCTTTTCAAAGATACTGAAAATATTTGAGCTTTAAACCGACAAGGTAACATCATACTCTGTATAATTCAGAGTAAAAATGTTTTGATATACAAATAGAATTGTTGTAATTTAGCAATTTGCTAAATCAAATGAATGCCTTTGTAACAAAATCTTACTGAGCAAAATGTCACCTTCTAAGTAAGATGACATGTTTTATTTCCTGCACAATTTAGCTTAAAATACAACCACTAAGGCTTTCTTCTCCAACTAGGACAAATATTGAATTCTTATTTACTAATTGGATAGTATAGAGGGGCACTGAGTCTGCAGTACGAGTTTGGTAGCACAATATCCCACTGCACTCTACACCGACACTGGTCAGCACATCACTATACATTGTTGGGTGTCCTGACCCACGTTTGAGCTATCATGCTGCAACATTTGGTGCTGTGGGCTTAGAAAATCCAAGATGGCCAAAAAGCCCACAAGTGCGCCAGAATCCAGGAGAACCACGCAGTTTGTGCGCACACCCAAAATGGTTACCTAACTTGCCACCCACAAGTGTAAAGAAAGATCTTTGTTAACAAAATCCACTGTTACTGATGTCAAAAAGTTGCTGAAATCGTGACTCATTGGACCACTTTAAAGATTCAACCCTTTTGTGGGGTTCCACATAACCATCTTACTGTAAGGAGCACCATCAAAACAATGTTAATCAAGGATTTACTACCATGGAAGAACCATTCCTGTTTAGAATGCATTAATCCAAGAAAGATCCCAAAATTGCATGCAGTACCAACAAAATCCTCAAGGTGGCGCTAGCGGTCTAAACTCTGACAGGAGAACTGAGTGCAGTTGCTGACAAAGGGATTTGACTCAGCTGACTTCAAAGGCTGCATTTTAATTAAAAATTAGGCACATGCTGTTCCCAGAGGCCTGAAGCCTGGGAAACCCTCCCACCTCCAGAGATTCACACCAGGAGTTAGAATCTCACATGACCTCTTGATTGATAGAAGGCAGACTGGCTGGGAGCCTCCTGGAGACCACACAATAGGCTCTTGCAATTGAATAGGATATGTTGATTTTGACTGTTTCCTGTCAACAAAGGCCTGCCTGCCAGAAGACACATGTGACTGACCCACCCAAGTCTTGGAGGCGGACTCCAACACTCTGAGAACTGAATTGAAAGCAAAATATATATTTTACAGAAACACTGATAACTCTTTGTAATCAAATGACAGAAATGTATAACTTTGAAAGCCTTAATTTAAAAAATGTACCTTCAATTCAAGCCCAAACTCCAATTTGTGTGATGTTCTGGGGGCAAACCAGCAGTTAAGAGGGTATTACTTAAAATGTCTGCATGTGAAAAGTCTGATACTTCATCAATCAATGCCTGCATGCCTTGCACACATTTGGGTAAATTTGAGTAAGAATCTGATATTGGTAACTTGACCAAAAAGTGAAATATGTTGCCATTTCTCAATGCAAGCTCCCAGGAAGAGCAGATTTGGACAGGGTATACCTCCTGTGATATGTGATGGGTGCATGTAATTTTAAACAAATGTGTACCTGTGCAAATATGTCTTTTGGGTCAAAATATAGATTGTGTGTAATTTGACAGGGGTGGGTTCTCTGTATCATAAACAGACCTCATCATGATGATACTTCATTTCATTCCCCCAATCAAGGGGAAGAGGAGGAAGTGGCCAATGACAAGTGGAGAGGGGTAGGGCCTAGGAAGCTAGCCTTTCCACCCACTTTCAAAACACATAAAAGCAGACAGTCAGGACAGATAGGGACAGTCAATTCCATTTGCTGCGGAGCATGCTGCCGGACCATACAACATCCAGAGATCCAGACTTCAAATCCATCAATCTCCAGAATCCAGAGAGGCTAGACCAGCAGAGCAGAGCTGACCCAGACCGCTGTTAGCAGAACCAGAGAGCTGACTCAGACCACTGTTAGCAGAACCAGAGAGCTGACCCAGATCACTGTGAAGTGCCGAGACCAGACCAGAGTCCAGTCTAAAACCTGACCAGATCCGTGGCGAGGCCCATTCTATTTCTAAATATATTGTGAGTACCTAGCAGAACTGTGCAGAACCAATCTCTTAGTTAAAATAATATAATTCAATCTATTTTAATCTAAGTAGAACTGCCTCCTAACTGTCACCTGTCATTTTGTAACGCTGTCACCTGTCATTTCTAGTTGCTAGCTGTCAATTGTCACTTTGAACTTTTAAAATTTCAAATCTGAAAAACGACCTTTACCATATCGCTCACATCTCCGTGACCGTTTGTCTTAGAGACTTGCAGTAACTTTCCTCTGAAAGCTGGGAATCGTGGCTTTTCAACAAACCTAGAACCGCATTCCTATTCCATACACTTTTGCCGCAATCGCGAAAAACGCACTCGCAAATTTTGCCGCGATTTGGCCCGATTTCTTTACTTGTAAAAAGATAGCTGCTTTTGCCTGAACAACTAAATTTCGTTTGCCTCTTAAGAACCATCCCTGAATCATTGCTAGAGTGAGCTTGGACTAATGTTAACTAGATACCACTCACCCTGAACCTCTAGAGGGAATTAAAAGCATTTTAGCATATTTTTCACTTCATTGCCAGCACATATAAAAGCATTTTGGGCCTGTGTTTCAAACTTCTGTAGTCTAAGCTTGCTGGGGTGAACTGAATTACATTTGATTGCATTTCTGAGAACTGTGTGCTTTCCTTCCATTTCCTTGCATTGCATAAAGGGGGGAGGGGATTGCCAGAGAAAAGTGATTACATTGTTTTGTTGAAATCATATTGAGTATTTTCTGTATTGTATTTTCATTCAACATTACATCCATCTGAACCCTATAAAGCATTCTCTACCACATTATTCTTCTGTCCCTATTTACCAGTGTTGCTATCTTATCCATCCTATAACCACTCATCATTGATTATAAAGAAGTGTGCTAGTGCCGGACTATCCATTATTGATTACTGCTCAGATTAAGTATGATATTCAATTATTAATTTATTATAAAGTGTGATATATATATATATTGTTTAAATTATCAAATAAACCTTTAAACTTGCAAAACAGAACTACTTCTTGGCTCAGTGAGGTCAGGGGGATTACAAGAGAGGGGTGTTATATAGGGGTAGTCATCCAGAACGCATGAACTGGACATAAAGATATATCAATAAGGGTTTCCATTCAGTATCCCAGACTAGGCATTGACTTAGCTGTAGTGTTGAATTGAATCCTCTTACAAATTGGGGGCTCGAGCGGGACGTTTGGGTTAGATCTATCACTTGTGCAGATTAATACAGTGTGCCAGCTGACCAGATACACATATCCGGTCGGATCACCACGCTGTGTTTTGCTGTAAAGCACTCCTCAAAGGAACGCTCTAAGGAAAAGGTCTGTTTTGCAAAAATAAAATACAAACTTCTGTAAGTCAGGAAGGAACTCAAATCTCTAGAATGACGACCTTAGTAGACATGAAAATAGCCAGAGAGCACTTCTTACATAAGTTATTTGTGAGAGGTGAGTGGACTCATCAGGACCAGACGGTCTGGTTGCAAGCAATCGCACCCCAGATCACGGAAACAGGGTCAGATATATGGAGAGACCAGGGTCCCTTAGATGTGGCCCTGAGTGAACTATATATGTCCTCTAAGGCCAAGGATGAGCACAACAAGATTGCCAGGGTAGCGGCATATTTATATTCACATATCGGAGCCATGCAGGACAAATGTGCTGAAGGCCAAGATCTGGCGAGTAGGCAACTGCTGGCATTACAGAAGGCCCAATCTGATCTGGACTCTTCTGAGCAGAGGCTGCAGAGGAGCCAGGAGTCAGAAAATGATAGTAGGCAGTATATCATTAAAATAAAAGAGGACATGGATATACTGCAACAGGAAAAGGCTGACCAGGATACTAGACTTCTGGCCCTGCAGAAGGAGCACCAAGACAGTTTGGACTCCTTACTGCAGAGCCAGAAAAAGCTGGAGCAACAATTAGACTTTAACAGGGCATGCACGGAGCAGGTAGCCACCCTGCAAAGTCATCTAGATAGAGTGAAGGCAGAGAGCAACAAGCTGATTTTGAAAGACCTGCATACCCAGGCAGAGTTTGATGAAGAACGCCAGAAAGCTGGTGCCTTTCAAAGGCAGAGGGACGACCTGGCGGCACAAATGCAGGCTCTTAGCCAGGAAAGAGACGCCTTAGGCCAGGAAGTCTGCCATTTAAAAAGAAAAACAGAAGAAAATCACTTGGCCCTCCAGGGGCTGGGTGACCTCCAAAAAGAACACCAGAACTTGTTAGAGCACACCAGGAAGGTGGAGGATGCTCTGGCAAGAAAGGAGCAGGCCAATAGGGACACAGCTCAGGAGGTAACCCTCCTGCAGCAAAGACTGGCCCAGTGCTCCAGGACCAATCAGGAGGCACAGAGAGAGAATGAGGCTCTCTGCCAGCACAATGATAGACTCCAACAACAGGTAGCGATGCAGGAGAGACTGATAGAGTCTAGTAAGGTCTTAACTGAGTAACTGAAGGCGCAGGCTCTTGCATTGCAACAGGGAGCAGGGGCGGATAGAGATGAGGTTCGCTGGGAAAGAGAAACTCCTGAGCATAACCCCAGGAGCCCTAGTACCAGAGGCCTTTATTTCTCTCAGTCCCTGGACTCTGCCACCCCCATGGCCCCTGGCGCACATGAGCACAGGGCCACAGGGATGGCAGATTACTATCCAGCCAGAAGCATGGGGCTCATAAGCCAGTACCACCCAGGAATGGAGGGGCGGGCATCCGGGTATGGGCACCCAAGCACAGTGCAATTTAATGGGGAACCCCAGGTGAGTAGGCCCATTAAGGGCATCCTGAAAACCTCTGCCCAGTTAGGTCAGTGGGGGGGTACCCATCAAATCCTGGCAGCAAGGAGGGATCTGAAGACTCCTCTGAGTGGTACAGGACACAGGAGACCAGGTCCCCACATTCTGCCAGCCATTCCCAGGCTCGCAGAATCCGGGAAAACCTGGAAGAACAGACGGGAACCTCTGGGAGCAGTGCCTCTGAGTCAGAAGATGAATGGACCAGGGTTACCCGGACCAAAAGGGCCAATAAGACAAAAAGGGCCTTGCTTAAGGACCCCTTAAAGCAGATTAAGGCAATCAGGAGCGTCATCACGCCTTATCATAAGAACGCCAAGTATTCTGTTTGGGAGCACTTAGAGTTGTTTGAGCAAATGATGGAGACTTTCCATTTGAAAGACAGCCAAAGCTGTATTCAATATGTAAAGTGGACCTTCTCCCCGGAATACTCCAGTTTCTTTGCGGGGCTGGAGGACCAAAATCATTTAAGGTGGTCCACCTATAAGGCGGCCATCTTGAAACATTTTTCTACTCATAGAAATCCTCAAGAGGCTCGCAAGGCAGCCTACAATTTACAATGTGGGGAGGATCAGGCCCCACAAGAATTTGTGCAGGAGTTAAAGCGTGCTTTTGCACAGACCACAAGAAGGGTGCGCACGGATAGCAGAGAATTTATTAATACGTTTTTCCATGCCTTGCCCAAATACATAATGACCCAGCTCGTGAGGGATTTTCACGAGAAAAGATCTTTAGACTGGGTCATTGAACAGGCTACCCGGATCTATGAGGTGCAGAAGCCCATAGAAAATAAAAGCAATACCCAGAAAAATCCCAAAACCAACAGCACCCCTGCTGCTGCCAAGGTGGCAGAGTTAAAGGTCACCCCCGTTTTGGATTTGGAGATGGGGGGGCCTAAAAACCTACCTGCACCTAATAATGCTAGGCCCAGAAGATCCTCGGGCCAGTCACAGACAGGGAGCCAAGGAGGCAGCCCCACAAATGGGGTCCCTCGCTCTCCTGACTATGTAAGTCCCCGTTACAAGGGAAGTCGACCCATCCTGGGTTATGTGTGGACTCCTCCAGCCCAAGGGGGGGGATGCAGCCAAGCACCTAACCCAGGGAACTTCCCTCCTAACTTCCCACCGGAGGGCAGAAATTCTCCAAATCCTGGGCAGAACTTTTTCCCCAGGTATCCACCCAACTTCCAGCCCCAAAATCATCCATCCTTCTTTCCCCAATTCCCTGAGCCCAGACAACCTAATCCGGGAGAGGGGAGGCCAAGGGTGGAGGGGTACCAAAATCTTCCCAACCAGGGGTACTACCAGAGAAGGGATAGCTACCCTTCCCGGGATCAGCCCAGGGGAGAAAATAGAGCCCCGTATCAGCCTGAGCGGGTTTCCCAGTTAGAGCGCCAGGTCCAAAATATGGCACAGGATCTGGGTCAAATACTGAGGGCACAGCAGAACCCTCAGATGGGCATGCCGGCACAGAATGCCCCAAACTCTGGACCTGGTACTCCAGAACAATGACGGGGGCAGCACCCCGATAACACACCGGTTCCCAGGGAGGAGGCACAAAGGGAAGGGGGGTGTAAAGCCTTGGAGGAAGCTTCCTTCCTCACTTGTAAACAGCCCCTGGAAACCCAGGAACCGGAAACAAAATCTCTTGCCCCTGAAAGTCTGCCTCCTAAGGAGCAGAGGGGGGATAGGAGAAACAAAAGACCCAAACAGACTCAGTTTGAGGAGGAGGTACAGATCTTCCAATTTGAGGGAGAGGGATCCTCAGAGGATCCTGGGAAAAGGATCTTCTCCTTCAGAGAGGGGGGAACTTCTACCAAAGAAAAATGGGTCCCTAGGGATGCAAATCCAGACTTGGGAGATGTGGAGACTGAGCTACCGCCGCCCACCATCTCATCCCAGAACCAACAGCAAGAAAATCCCCTGGTTCAAACCCATCCTGATGACTGCCTCCAAAAAGGCGGGGGCAGCCTAGAACCGGAGCCAGGGGAACCCACAATGGCTCTGATCTCCAGTTGCCAACTTTTTCTTTCAGATTCCCAAGGCTCTCCACAGAATTCTGCCCAAATCTCTTCGCTAGCGATGTCCAAAACTAGAAAGTTAGCCCACCAGTTGTCCAAAAATGTGCATTATCTGTGCCCCCTTGAGGAGAAGGAGGGAAGATACTTTACCCCGGTACAAGTACAGGGGCAGGGTACAATTTTGGCACTGGTGGACACTGGATCTCAAGCTACCCTTCTGTCCAGAAGGGCCTTTGACGAACTGAATGCAGGAAGGGGAGAGAATTACCAAATTCCTCTCACCTCTCTTCCTGGACAACTGCAGAACTTTGACGGGAAGGAAATTCCCGTTGAGGGGACTGCAGACTTGGACATTAAGATCAGGCGACACAAGGTGAAACACCCGGTCATAGTAGTGACTCCAGAGGGCACCCCTTGTTTACTGGGGAATGACCTCCTGAGGAGGTTGTCACCCTTAATAGATTGCGTAAACAAGGTCCTCTGGACCCAGACTAGCCGACCAATAAAATTAAAACAGAGTGTCAACCATGTTAGTTTAAACGGCACCTGCCACATGGTTGAACAAAAATCTGACCAAGTAGAATTTCACTTCCAGAATAGCCAAATTCCAGACGTGACAGTAATGGCAGTAGGACAACAGACCGGTGATGGAGGGTCCTCTCTATTTCTGAAAATCAACCTTCCTTCCAGTTTAAGGTGGTATTCCACACTGGAAGGAAACACCCTGAAATTCTTTACCAATCCACAATCAGAAACTCCCACTCCTATAGTCCAGAAAGATGTGAAATCAGCTCAGAGCCAGGCTGATATTCAGCAAATTGGAGAGCTGTTGTTCATCCCTGTTCAGTTAAATGATGGGAAGGACTCTGTTCTCGCTCGAGTGTGCGTGAACAATGGTAAGAGCTTCATCAGGGAAGCCATGTTTCGCCAACTCCCAAAAGATCCAGCCATTCCCACATTCAAACTGATAGACAAATGGGAAATGGACCTGGAAGCACCTAATTCCAAACATCTCCTGCCAAGCAGGTGTATGCTCAAAATCTCCATTGGCAACAAGAGCATAGTCCACAATTGTTGGGTCGTGCGAGACGTCACTGCCGCTTTTTACTTAGGCAGTGACATTCTCAATCGCTTTGCCATTAGTTTGGACCTAATAAACTTCAAAGCTTGGTCCCGATTAGCGGATAATCCCATGGGCTTTGATGATCCAGAAAAAGCATTTAGGTCAGCTCAATTGCTACCTTATGCAGTTGAAATTCAGATCAAAGAGGAAGTCACCATCCCAGAAAGGATCCGACAATTCTCCCTGGAAGTGAAAGCTAAAAGAGGACAACATTTGAAAAACCCTGATGCTTACATACATCTAAACGCTTCTCTCCAACAGCAAGGGTTGGGGGTAAACCCAACACCATTAGTCAACATAGAACCTGACACCATTCTAATAGAGGTGGATAACAGCGACTTAAAGAGTATTACTCTAGCCGCAGGCACCATTATTGGAATGGCGGTTGATGACCGACATTTTTCCATCGATTTAGGTAATGAACTGTTAGGACCAATCCCCAAGGACTGTTTTGACAGTGACAGTGAGGACAATACAACACCAGACAGGATTTTTCCCCGGCATGGGGGGAACTTCCTGGTGTACACTTCTTGCCCTTATGGTAAGGAAGATGTGACTTGTGACTTCAGAAGGGATGAGGTGATTTTCCAGGTCCATGAGTGCTGCCTTTCCCACCTGAAGCCTCCAGTCCAAATCAGCACTCTGACCAGGGACTTCTCCACCCAGCTGGAGGAGGCCGCTGAGATAGCCAAACCAGAAGTCTTTCCAGGCTTCAGGCAGATGGTGGAAGAGAGAGTCAACCTAGCTGATGCCTGTGTGACTCTGGAACAAAATCAAAAGTTGAAACAAGTTTTCTTGGATTTCCAAGATCTCTTTGCAGTAGACTCATATGACTGTGGCCGCACCGACATCCACACAACAACAATCCCCACGGACCCTGGCATGACTCCAGTGTTTGTGAAGCAATATCGTTTGCCTCTCGCATCCATGGAGTCCCTTACTGAAATAATTAAGAACCTTGAATCCCGGGGAATAATCCGTCCAGTTCACAGCACCTTCAATAATCCGGTGCTGGGAATATTGAAGCCAAACGGCCAGTGGAGACTCTGCGCCGACCTCAGGGAGCTCAACAAACGGGTCCATACTTCCCGATGGCCTCTGCCCTACATTGACCAAGGGTTGGCCCAGATCCAGGGGTCACAGGTATTCACTGCAATAGACCTGACCAATGGATACTGGACTGTGCCTGTCAGCAGGGAGGACCAATACAAGCTGGCTTTTACCTTTGGGGGCCAGCAGTACACATGGACCCGGACTCCCTTCGGATACCTCAACCCCGGCAATGAATTCAACATTTTCCTACATAAGGCCATGCCCGACCTGGGTGCGAGGGGTAACCTGGCTTATGTAGATGATGTCCTCATCAAAAGTTCATCTGTGGAGGAACACATTGCGGAGATCCGTTATGTTCTGACCCAGTTGAGGGCCGCCGGAGCAAAACTTTCCTTTCAGAAAGCACAGTGGTGTAGAACCCGTTTTAATTTCTTGGGGCATGAGATTACTCCTCAGGGTCTCTGTCCCCAGGAAAAGAAAGTGGAAGCACTTCAGAAACTGAAAGACCCCACAACTCTGCGGGAACTAAGGAGCCTCCTTGGACTGACTAATTACAGCAGAAAGTTCATTGAGGGCTACGCAGAGATCACCAGACCCCTGATTCATCTCCTGAAGGGGGGGGTCAAGTGGGAATGGGGTCCAGAACAAGCCGAGGCAGTAAGACAACTCAAAAGAAGCCTCTCACAAGCGCCCTGCCTAGCTTACCCTGTCAGAAATAAGGAGTTCTTCCTGGAGACGGGGTTCTCTAATACGTGCTTGACGGCAGTATTATACCAAAAGCATGACAAGGTCAATAAAGTAATCTCCTATGCGAGCAAAACTTTATCCTCTGTGGAGGGAAAATTCAACGATTGTGAGAAGGCACTCCTGGCAACGGTGTGGGCATTGAAGAATTACCGCCCGTTTATCCAGGGGGAACACATCATAGTGGAGACTCCACACCAGCCTCTGCAATATCTCCAAAGTGACAGAATCCGGGCCGGAAATGTGAGTAATTCCCGAATTACTTCCTGGATTCTATCAATGCAAGGCTTTCCTGTGGAGATCAGATATGGCCAAAACAAGAAGAGTCCCCTCGCGCAAGGTCTGGCTGACTTGCATGATTGTGCCAGAGAAAACTGTCTCGAGGACGAAAGTCTAAAAATAAAGGGCAACATGGAGGCATACCTTAATTCCCCACACAAAGTCTTTGAAGAGGACAAGTGTGAGGGAATGCCCACTGTCTATGTGGATGGATGCTCTTACCATGTTGACAACAACGGGGAGAAAGAACTGGTGGCCGGCGTAGGGAATGCATGGGTGAATGAGTCCCCAGAACCCTCCGCTGGATACAAAATTGGTCCCCGAAGTAGTCAGGTGGCAGAATTGATGGCTGTGCATCAAGCCATCCTCACTGCTGCCCAGCATCAACTCCACGAACTGGTCATAATCACAGATTCGGATTATGTACGGAACGGGTTCGTGGAGCACCTGGTTAATTGGAAAACCAGAGGCATGTTATGTGCTAATAAGAAACCCTTGAAACATGGGAAGTTGATCCAAAACTTTGATGATCTGGTCACCTCGAATGAGATGACCATCTATTGGAAAAAGATCAAGGGTCATTCCAAAGTAGAGGGACCAGACAAAACTGGAAATGACTTAGCTGATCAGCTGGCCAAAACCGGGGCCATCCAAGGGGATCCAATTGAGATTGAGTCCCTGTTGGGGGAAATCCAGGTCACTGCTATCACTAGGTCCCAGACAAATGCTCGCAACTACCTTTCAATTGCACAATGGAGTAAGGAGACCCCTGATGCTGATTTGATTACCGCTCAGAAGGGGGATCCAATTATTGGTAAGTTTTACCAACACCTTGAGGACCCTGAGAACTTTCCCCTGACGGATACCGATTACATTGGGAAAGAGGACCTAAGAGTGTTGATGAAATGTCCAAAAATGTTCCGGATCCAAGACGGTTTGCTGGTAAGGAAATCCAAAGCTGGCCACGATCAGTGGGTGGTTCCTACCTCATTCCGAAGCCTGATGTTAAGTCACGCCCATGATGCGGCCACCGCCGGTCATAGGGGGTTTCACACAACACTGGAGATCTTAAGAGAGGTTGCCTACTGGCCACACATGGGCCAGGACCTCAACCAATATTTGAAGGGTTGTCTTGTGTGTGCACAATTTCAGCCAACATCCCTCACACACCGGGTGCCTCTCCAAAAGAGGGGGATGACACTGCCATGGTCAGATTTGCAAATCGACTTTGTAGGCCCCGTGATTCGCTCTGCTAGGGGGAATAAGTACATGTTGACTGTGACATGCTTGTTTACCAAGTGGGTGGAATGTCTCCCAGCCCCAAATTGCAAGGCAGAAACTGCAGCTGCCCTGATGATTAACCACATCTTTTCCCGTTTCGGTCTACCTCAAAGGATTGAGTCAGACAGATGTAGCCACTTCACCAGTGAAGTGATGACAAAGATGTGGGAGATACTGGGGGTCAAAAGGAAGTTGCATATTGCTTACCGGCCAGCTTCTTCTGGGGCCGTAGAGAGATATAACCGAACCATTGTGAGCATATTAAAGAAGTTTGTGGCAGATTCTGGGCCAAGTTGGGATATCCGATTACCTCTGGTCCTAATGGCCATCAGATCTACCCCTTCATCTGCAACCAAAATGTCACCATTTGAGTTGATGACTGGGCGCAAGATGGTGCTTCCTCAGCATTTGCTCTACAGGACCCAAGAGCAGACACTAATAAATGCCTCCACAACTCATGAGTATGTGGAGAATTTAAGGAAACACCTTCAACATGCTTTTGCTTATGCTCAGCGGAATCTAGAAAGATCAGCTGATAGCATGAAGACCCACTATGACCTGAAAACTTCCAGGAAGGAATATCAGGTGGGGGACCGGGTCTATCTATACAATTTCCAAAGGAACCAGGCCAAACAGCGAACATTTTTGCCTACATGGAAGGGACCCTTTGAGATTATAGACAAAATCTCCCCTGTGGCCTACAAGATCCGCATCCCCAAAGGCGGTTTGGCAGAGGGGGAAGACAAGTGGGTCCACATAAACCAGTTGAAGTGTTGCCATCCCAGGCACACTCTGCAACAACTGGAGGAATCCTCTGGAATCCTAGAGGGTACTGTCTCAGATTAATTCAGTTCTAACTTAAAATATCCTACATATCGCCTATCAAATTCTGAGTTTCTCAATGTGGGTGTTTTTGTTTTTGAATGCAAAAAGAAATGTGCATGTTCATATGTTTTGACTATAAATTTATATGCCACTACCACTATATCAATGGTGGGGGAAAAATGTCTATGAATAGGTATTGCCGCTCTCCCTTTGTCGTCCTAGGAGAAAGAAAACCTCGAGACTGGCCAAGGAGGACGATCCGGAGACTGGGAGGATAATCCGGAGACCGGGAGCAGAGACGCAAGGGGCCCGGGGTACCGCCCAATATTCCCATCAGGACCGGCGAGGAGAACCGATCGAGCAGTACAGGATGGAGGAAAAGATGCTGAACTGTGCCATTTGCAGAATTGGAAGAAGATTATGCGGACGGACCAGTGCGTGGGTCAAAACCCTTGTGCACCCGAATCCCCATCGACTCAAATTCAAAGGGCAGTCATGTGGGGGGATCTGTTGGGTGTCCTGACCCACGTTTGAGCTATCATGCTGCAACATTTGGTGCTGTGGGCTTAGAAAATCCAAGATGGCCAAAAAGCCCACAAGTGCGCCAGAATCCAGGAGAACCACGCAGTTTGTGCGCACACCCAAAATGGTTACCTAACTTGCCACCCACCAGGGTAAAGAAAGATCTTTGTTAACAAAATCCACTGTTACTGATGTCAAAAAGTTGCTGAAATCGTGACTCATTGGACCACTTTAAAGATTCAACCCTTTTGTGGGGTTCCACATAACCATCTTACTGTAAGGAGCCCCATCAAAACAATGTTAAGCAAGGATTTACTACCATGGAAGAACCATTCCTGTTTAGAATGCATTAATCCAAGAAAGATCCCAAAATTGCATGCAGTACCAACAAAATCCTCAAGGCGGCGCTAGCGGTCTAAACTCTGACAGGCGAACTGAGTGCAGTTGCTGACAAAGGGATTTGACTCAGCTGACTTCAAAGGCTGCATTTTAATTAAAAATTAGCCACATGCTGTTCCCAGAGGCCTGAAGCCTGGGAAACCCTCCCACCTCCAGAGATTCACACCAGGAGTTAGAATCTCACATGACCTCTTGATTGATAGAAGGCAGACTGGCTGGGAGCCTCCTGGAGACCACACAATAGGCTCTTGCAATTGAATAGGATATGTTGATTTTGACTGTTTCCTGTCAACAAAGGCCTGCCTGCCAGAAGACACATGTGACTGACCCACCCAAGTCTTGGAGGCGGACTCCAACACTCTGAGAACTGAATTGAAAGCAAAATATATATTTTACAGAAACACTGATAACTCTTTGTAATCAAATGACAGAAATGTATAACTTTGAGAGCCTTAATTTAAAAAATGTAACTTCAATTCAAGCCCAAACTCCAATTTGTGTGATGTTCTGGGGGCAAACCAGCAGTTAAGAGGGCATTACTTAAAATGTCTGCATGTGAAAAGTCTGATACTTCATCAATCAATGCCTGCATGCCTTGCACACATTTGGGTAAATTTGAGTAAGAATCTGATATTGGTAACTTGACCAAAAAGTGAAATATGTTGCCATTTCTCAATGCAAGCTCCCAGGAAGAGCAGATTTGGACAGGGTGCATGTAATTTTAAACAAATGTGTACCTGTGCAAATATGTCTTTTGGGTCAAAATATAGATTGTGTGTAATTTGACAGGGGTGGGTTCTCTGTATCATAAACAGACCTCATCATGATGACACTTCATTTCATTCCCCCAATCAAGGGGAAGAGGAGGAAGTGGCCAATGACAAGTGGAGAGGGGTAGGGCCTAGGAAGCTAGCCTTTCCACCCACTTTCAAAAACACATAAAAGCAGACAGTCAGGACAGATAGGGACAGTCAATTCCATTTGCTGCGGAGCATGCTGCCGGACCATACAACATCCAGAGATCCAGACTTCAAATCCATCAATCTCCAGAATCCAGAGAGGCTAGACCAGCAGAGCAGAGCTGACCCAGACTGCTGTTAGCAGAACCAGAGAGCTGACTCAGACCACTGTTAGCAGAACCAGAGAGCTGACCCAGATCACTGTGAAGTGCCGAGACCAGACCAGAGTCCAGTCTAAAAACCTGACCAGATCCGTGGCGAGGCCCATTCTATTTCTAAATATATTGTGAGTACCTAGCAGAACTGTGCAGAACCAATCTCTTAGTTAAAATAATATAATTCAATCTATTTTAATCTAAGTAGAACTGCCTCCTAACTGTCACCTGTCATTTTGTAAAGCTGTCACCTGTCATTTCTAGTTGCTAGCTGTCAATTGTCACTTTGAACTTTTAAAATTTCAAATCTGAAAAACGACCTTTACCATATCGCTCATATCTCCGTGACCGTTTGTCTTAGAGACTTGCAGTAACTTTCCTCTGAAAGCTGGGAATCTTGGCTTTTCAACGAACCTAGAACCGCATTCCTATTCCATACACTTTGCCGCAATCGCGAAAAACGCACTCGCGAATTTTGCTGCGATTTGCGATTTGGCCCGATTTCTTTACTTGTAAAAAGATAGCTGCTTTTGCCTGAACAACTAAATTTCGTTTGCCTCTTAAGAACCATCCCTGAATCATTGCTAGAGTGAGCCTGGACTAATATTAACTAGATACCACTCACCCTGAACCTCTAGAGGGAATTAAAAGCATTTTAGCATATTTTTCACTTCATTGCCAGCACATATAAAAGCATTTTGGGCCTGTGTTTCAAACTTCTGTAGTCTAAGCTTGCTGGGGTGA
Source organism: Ambystoma mexicanum (assembly GCF_040938575.1). Taxonomy (NCBI): domain Eukaryota; kingdom Metazoa; phylum Chordata; class Amphibia; order Caudata; family Ambystomatidae; genus Ambystoma; species Ambystoma mexicanum. The sequence continues at coordinate 982,028,153 of NC_090924.1, forward strand.
ACTGAATTACATTTGATTGCATTTCTGAGAACTGTGTGCTTTCCTTCCATTTCCTTGCATTGCATAAAGGGGGGAGGGGATTGCCAGAGAAAAGTGATTACATTGTTTTGTTGAAATCATATTGAGTATTTTCTGTATTGCATTTTCATTCAACATTACATCCATCTGAACCCTATAAAGCATTCTCTACCACATTATTCTTCTGTCCCTATTTACCAGTGTTGCTATCTTATCCATCCTATAACCACTCATCATTGATTATAAAGAAGTGTGCTAGTGCCGGACTATCCATTATTGATTACTGCTCAGATTAAGTGTGATATTCAATTATTAATTTATTATAAAGTGTGATATATATATATATTGTTTAAATTATCAAATAAACCTTTAAACTTGCAAAACAGAACTACTTCTTGGCTCAGTGGGGTCAGGGGGATTCCAAGAGAGGGGTGTTATATAGGGGTAGTCATCCAGAACGCATGAACTGGACATAAAGATATATCAATAAGGGTTTCCATTCAGTATCCCAGACTAGGCATTGACTTAGCTGTAGTGTTGAATTGAATCCTCTTACAACATACACACATCTCACTGCACACCCACACTGACATGCTCCCAAACCACCCCACTGCACTGTAGGCATGCACACAACCCCCAACACTGATCTGTACTCACACCATCACCACACTGTCTGAACATAAACATCTCCACCAATGCTCTGCACAGACTATCTCCTGCCCTATACTCACACCAATCCTGCAGTGCATGCATGCACACAACCCAACACTGCTCAGCACACACTGCCTCCAACACTTCTCTGCACCATCACCACTGGTAAACCCTACACTGCAATCACACAAAGCCAACAACACTCTGAACACAATGCATCTGGCACTTTACTGCACTCAGACCATTCATGCACTGCATGCAAGCACAGCCCAACACAATGTATTCAGCACTGCACACACACTCACACACATCCTCAGCACTGAACTGTACACACACACACACATACACAACCTCTTACAGTGCACTGTACACAAAGAAACGGATCACATTCAGCACCATACACATTGTCCTTTGCACTGCATTGCAATGCACACCCAGACTAATCCCAGCACTGCACACACACATACTGCCCAAGCAGTGCACACACATCACCCTCAGCAACGTACACACACACCACTCCATCACTGCAAACACATGGCCTCAGCACTGTACTGCATGCACACACACTATGCCAGCAGTGCACACACTGCCTTCGAACTGCAATTCACAAACACCACCCTCAGAACGCACTGCACACACTATTCCAGCACTGCACTTCACACAAACCACCCAGGTTTGCACACTGTGCTACAGCACTGCACTTCACAATCGCACCACAAACATACATCTCGCTGTATCACACACAACTGGGCATACTGACATCTAGGTTTACTGTGCTGGTGGTCATAGCAGTTACTTGCATCACTGCAACTCCTGAAATGTGGCCTTACTGCACTAGCTTGGCATATTTGAATCCGCCATTGAATGTGATAATTTAGTATAATGGTATAAACATTCTGTGCTACGTGAACAGAATGAAACCTCCCATTGCTGTCCTAATTGGGCTTAATGGAATCTTGCACTGCTATGCTAACTGGGCAGAGTATATCCAGGCACTCCTTTACTAACTGGACATAATGGAATCCGACACTGCCTCCTAGAAGGGCATTGTGGAAACGGACGCTCCAATGCTAATTGTGCATAGCATTGATAATGGAGCGAATACTGGGGCATTGGATGGTAATGGTGCAAGAACGTGGTGTATTGGTGGCAATATTTGCTAATAGTATGAGTGCCCTGGAGTTTGATAACAAAACCACGAAACAGTGATTTCCTGGCTTTTTGATGACAATACCTGTTATTCGGTACTTTGACTAATCCAGTGAATGTGTCGCTTCCCCCCAAGGGGAGGAATACAATCCCTTCCCTAGGGGACAGGGTAAGTGGGATCCCAATGGGGGTTACCCTCCTCAAGGGACACGGTTCAGCAGAGCAGATAAGGGTTTTATACCACCTCCCTTTACTTCAGAGTCTAGAGAGTTATATGGGGATTGAACAGGGCAGTAATGTAAAAGGCCCTTTAAAAGTAGATGGCTTGGTTTCTGACTTAAACTTGGTGCTGCCCTTTCATGGAGAGTGGACCCAATGGATTCTCCCCTTTTGTTCCAGGGAGAAAAATAAAGGTCCCTGGAGTCAATCCCTCGATGAGGGAACCACCCGGAGAGCACCCTAACACAGGTAGAGCCTGGAGGATGAGCCATGCTGTCGACATGGTAGGCAGAGAGTCAAGGCAGCCCACGGAATGCTGCCACTTGGAAAGAAAGATCCTCTTTTGTTGTTCCGAAAATTGTTTCTTGTTTTGGTGTCCTGGTAGGTGCATCTACCAGGACACCATGACTTCTACCCTTATCACAGCAACTTTAACATCTATAGTTATGCGCTAAAGCTTTTGGACCTGTTGTAAACACGATAAGACAAAGGATCTCCATCACACTAATTGGAATTCTCAAGTTAACTCTTTGCCTAATTGAACAAAACAAGAAACAATTTTTTGGAATAGCAAAAGATGAACTTTCTTTTCTCTCCTGATGAACCATTGCCACTAGCATTGGGGAAACATCTGTTGAGAGAACTAACTGCAATTATTATTTTGAAGATCACATTGACAACTACTGTGTGAAAATTGATATCATTTAATTTTGAGTGAAGCAAAACAAAATTTGTTTACTATCAATGGTGTGACGTAACACCTTGATGAATTTATAATTCTATATGCAATCAATAATAAAACCCCTTTTTGAATCTATAAACCACAAGTAAGTCTCAGTGAAATACATTATTCATTGACTCACCAACAAACCAACAAGCACCTTATGGGTCACTGATTATTCAGGTTGGCGCATTGGATTTTCTTTCCATTCTTATGTATTTTGACTATAAATAAATAAACAATTACAAAACAATTACAACAAGGGGTGAATGAACTGACAAATAGAATCCAGCTCAGAAAGTCACAAGTCCGCACTCGGCTGAGAATGCAAGTATCCCATGATTGGTTGAAGAAATTAATGAACAGTGGAAGGAGCAGCAGGCATATAGCCTATACAGGGCTAGGAGTCCCATAACCCCATGCAGGGCTGAGAGAATCAGTTTACAACTAGAGGCTGAAGAGCCAAGGAACCTAGGCTGGGCCAACAGATTAAAGTTTCCACAAGGGGAAAAGATGTCCCATAACTCAAGCAAGAGTGAGCAAGGAAGTGACACTAAATTGCAAAGTACTGCAAGCTGGCATGAGAGTGTTTAAGGTGTTGTGAATACCAACCAACCACGGTCATGAGGAACTGTCATTTCCATAGAGGAGAATATGTCTGTGGGAGACTGGAAAGGTATGGAGTTGATGGAACTTCTGGACAAGGCCTTTTTGCTAAGCAGAAAGCTGAGGGACATTACTTTCTTTTGTTTTGTCACAACAGGCCTAGGACCAGAAAAGATATTGAGAACTCTTGTGGGGACGGGGGGAAGGGTGGTGTATGATGAAAACAGCTGGTAATTAGCATGCATACCGTGAGTTATGATGTCAATGCCTAATAAATGCCATCAGCAAAGATGTCTGGCTTTGTCACTGCATGTCCTAAATGGAGTCTAAAGTCTTATAGCAGGCATGTTAATAGGCAAATTCGTAATTGGATCTAAAGACATTTATTGTTGTTATAATCTGCATATAAATGCCCCACTGCCCCTTCCAGACTCCTTCACCTTGATCATCTTCTGTTACCACCGCTGTCGCTCTAATCTGTTTAAAACTCTCCTCATGTCCACTCCCTATTTTAACTCTTCTCCTACTCCCACTTTCAAATCTCTTCCATTCCACTCTTCCACCAACCAGGAAGAAGCTCCAAAATTATTTTTTGAATACCCATATCTATAAACTGATCATTTCCTCCTCTCTGCACAACAACCTTATCAAGCGTCCACAAGTATTCTTCAGTCTCAGAACTGGTAGACATTTTTCGGGGGATGCTGCCAACAGAAAGAGTGCAGGTGGATAAGCTACTGCAGGGTCTCTTAACTGTTCCAGCTTCTTCCTGTGAGGCTGAGAGAAGCTTCAAGGTTTTGCAACGACTGAAAAACCTTGCTGCGTTCAACTTTGTCTAAAAAAGACTGAACCCTGTTGCTGTATCAAATATGCATAAAGAATCATGGATCCTGAAGAAATACAAACAGTAGCAAAATAATGCGTCATGAATACTGATCTACACCATAAAATATGACTTTTTTAAACAAATGTGCATGATTATCACTGGCTATGAAATAATTGCCCCTTTTACTCTGTCTCTGACTCTGAAGAGCGATGGTGAATGTGAGGGAAACAACAGTGCAATCATGGAATGGAAATGGGACTGATTGGTCTAGATGGAATTTCACATTTATCCTATTTGTCATAGAGTATGTATTTCATATAATTGTATTGCCAACTTAAGTTTCTTCATACCTTTGTGAGTTAATTAGTTTGTGGTATATAGTATATATGCATGAAAACAAAATATATTGCAGATCTTTTTATTGTGAATTAGGTTATCACTCATGGACAAGTGAGATTTTTCATCAAGAACCTGATCATCCGATTGCACACTGCTGCCTGTGGATGTTGTGCGACAGCGTCAATTGGTGTATGTAAGTGGTTTGGGGGTGGATCTGTCTTTGTAGTCTCCCATATCACCAGCATTTTGAGTGAGATTCCACCAATGGGGCCCAGCTAGTGTACTGGGGCACCAGGAATGACATGCCAATGGAACAAAAATCACACTTTCTTCCAACTAAGCACTTTGTTGCATTTGGACATTGGCAGTGTGGCTTTCTCCACCAATGTATTGTCAGTGATATAAGGCTCTAAAGTTGTTTTTGTGGACAACCATAAGCTTCTATCTATTGTGCATAATGTTACAGGAATTGAATACTGCAGAGACAGTTGCCTGAACTGTATTTTCCTCATTTGGAGGAAGCTCATTCAAATATTTATTAATTTGACCCATTTTTATATAAAAACAATTTTTATTATGACCCTCAAAAACATTCTCCAAGTCCAACAATTTTCCATTGAACAATATCAAAGGCCACTCACTACAACTACAATGAGAGTTTCTAAGAGTTTCTAAGAGTTTCTAAGGGTTTAAGAGAACATTGTTTCCTTAAAATCCTTGCTCTAAGATCTTAACTGTTTGAAAGTGTATTCTACAGTGCACAAATACTTTACTTCTAACGCCACTTTCTTGAACTATTTTACAATCATCTTTCAATGTTGTGCAATAGATGAGAAATCTGCAACTTATTGGAAGTATGACCATGTTTCTAAAACTGCCAATATTTTGTTTTCATTTTTTAAATAAATCTAACTGCACATCTTTATAGGGGCTCTAAGGATTGGCACTCCGCCCTTTGGCAGTTTGGAGTGTGTTAGGTTTTGTCTGTAGAAACATCACCAAGGTGTCCCCTGCCCACCTCCCAGATGTTGTGTGCCCCCTACACCCCTGACTCCCGCAGCAGGGAAAGCAGTGACATGATAAAAAAAAGCCTTGGTGGGAGGGCACTGGTCCCCCTGCATGCCGTTCTAGAGAATTTGCGATAACACTGGATGCCTGATTTGGAATGCAACATAAAATAGAAATCAGCCAACAATCTACCAAAAACACCTCAGAAACCCAGCAGAAGTGGATATGTCATATATATGCTGATTATAAGCAGTCAAGAGCAGCAGTAACTACAAGCCTACAAGAAGGCCAACCTACCCACGTAAAACTAGTGGAAACCCATAATTGAAACAACCAATGGTGGATGTGTCAAGGCTGCACAAGGAAAAGTCAATCCACCCTTACAAATATCAAATAAAATCACTGTCACTATGGATCCAGCGTAAAAGGCTCAAAAACAATCAGACATGAAACAAAACACCCACTAGAGCAAGAATGTGGTACCACAATCCACCTGAGTGCATGCAGATGGCAAGGGGCAAGACAGCTAGTGGAAACAGCAGCACCAGAAGAGGACCCCTCACAGGGTGATCCAGCAGCAGAGAATCAAGCTGCACCACGTGTAAAGGCATGGAAAGGTTAAGGTCTAAGCGTGAAATGCCCACCCACAATCTGTAAATGCCCACTCATCAACGCTGTGTGGGTATTTACAGATGTTAATGTCACTGAAGTGGGCAGAACTACATTAGCTTCAGGCCCCACTTGTTAGGCAATCCTGGCTACACCTTTGACCACATTAACGGTTAGTTGTGCAATGCAAATGTGGAATTGTGGAGAAGCGCATGTCTATTGTGTAGGTAGGACCGACAGGAAAAAGCACATGAAGGGCGACAACTAGACATCACATCCAACACTCCCATGTAGTGAACTATGCCAGGGAGACCACATGCAAAATTATATGTCAGTAGTGAAACAACCACGATGGAATGTTATGTAACTGCAAATTGTGGAAAGTTAGAGCAGCCTCTCATCCTGTATTGTGAGGGGCCAGAGCTACAGGTGATTGGAGTGGTCTGGCTGCTACCTGATGTGACCCCCAGAGGGTTTTTGTAACAGGATACCCTGAGCTCTCTGCCCCCCAGAAGACACATGTCAATGCTCACATCAAGAGCAGGTCAGGAACCAAGGCTGTATTAGTGAAACTCCAGGTACCAGCAGCATTTGTTCACAACCAAGCCAGGTTGTGGAGCAGATGTCAATGGTCTGAGTGGCATATCCGAAATGAGAACACACCAGCATAAATATGCAGAATATGGTCGACAGACTCGTCTCTTACATAGTGGTAAAAGCAAGACACTATTCTTACTTGCCAGCAGGTGGAAGGATGGCGCAGACGCCGTCATGTGCATTTAAAGCCTTAACCACGGCCATGTAACGGCCATGTAACAGGAAATAAGGGCAAATAAAGACAATTGGGAAAATTGCCCAGCCCATTGGAAGCAGAAAATACTGTTGGTCTATACTGGACTGACCATTAACCAAATTGGGATCCTGAAGCATTTTAGGCACCACTTAGCATTGCCAACGGGGGCTGTAGCAACCCGGTTCCATGTACATTGCCTCACATGCAATGGTAAGGTTGCAAATATGGTTGCCGAAGTGGAGCTGTGGTCTTCTGGCTGGATCTATGTGATCACTTTGAAAATAAAATTTCGAAGCCCAAAATAGAAAATTGTTTTTTCCTTCTGCCCCTTTTCACCAAATGTATTTGCTGGGGGAGACACCCCGCTTCCTCTACTATACCCCTCCACCTTTTTCATTCACTTAACCCAGACCCCACATATATGTGTGGTGAAATGGGGTTATCAAATTTCGATATTTTGGGCCCCACAATAATTGCATTCGACATTTTGGTATCATACCTCCTAGCTATATGCACATTGCCTCATGTACATGTATTCCAATGTCCCATTCCTGGTATAAAAAAAGGTGCAGTGCTCCCTGTGCTTTGGTAGCTTAATTTCTCTTTCTCATCCTTGCAGGTGCTGCCTGGTCCTCTGATGCTTCTGCTGCTGTGGGAGCAGGGTGGCTCCTGGTGCATAGTGGAAATGGCTCCTGTGGTGTCAGGCTCATCACACCTGATGTTGAGGTTTGGGATTGCTGCAAATACACGAGTGCTTGGTGGACACAACGTCTATGTTGCTCCAGCTAAGAGGTCATCTATTCCTGCACTGTATTGGTTGTCCCTGGACCAAGTCCACATGCAGATCATATTGTAGGATTCTGAAGACATTTACTGATAATGTGACACCCTTTGGATTATGCAAGGGCTGCACTCTGTCGCCTCATGTTCCTCCTGCCTTCAATAGACTGCTTTAGGCCCTCCTTTTGAGCTTATGTAGGAACATGAGGGCATCAGGTTATCACTCAAGTGAATCCCTAATAGATGCCTGTATCTCATTCTGCCTTGTTAATAACTGGTCCTGCTCCTCAAGCCACAGGCGTATCTGTTCATGGAAGAGCCCGAGGGATTTTAGGAACAGGGGTAAGTGTGAGCGCGTTGCCTGGAAATGGGCAATTTGTCAATAGTTAATGTGGTAATCATGTGACTTCTTTATTCTAGGTGTGTACGCGCACAAAGTCTTCTGTAGGGCCAGAGAAGTTCGTGGAATGCTGCAGTAAGTATGCGCACGTAGATTTTGGAAGTGCGTGATCAATAATAGTGCAAGTCTTAATGTCTGTTCCTTGTCTTTTCAGATTCTACTGCAACCGGAGTTAGCCACTCCTTGGCTGGAACGAGCGCCGAGTGATTTCTTGCCGAACTCGAACACGGGTCTCAAGTGATTGATCAGCTGCATGTAACTGCTGCTGACCATAACTGGTAAGTATAGTTCTGTTATCTGTCTTTTCTCTGAATTTGTAATGCCTTTAATGAGTCTTCTCTCTTCTTTTTAGGTCTGTGAGCAGGAGTGCCGCTAAGCGTTGTGCCGCATTCGCGAAATTCGGGCAGGGCTTAAGTAGGCTACCACGCCTAATGACTAGTCTTTCCTGCAGTCTTGCTTATGTTTGTGTGATAGTAAGCACAAGGAATGCATAGCACGCCTGGCAAGGACCCTTTTAGCCCCTACATGAGTACTCTGAGTAGTGTTGCTACACTGTGGTGGGTGTCCCAACCAATGAGACCCTTTGGTGATCATAACAGTTCCCCCACAAGGATCACTTCCACCTTCCGATTATCCATCTAAATTCCCTGTGGTGACAGAACAAATCCCAGGATCTCAATTTCTATAATATGGAAGGAGCATTTCTCTAGTTTGGTGTACAGTTGGTGTTGCCATAGTTTGGTGAGAACAGCCCACACATGAGAAATGAACTCCTGGACTGTGGCTGAATAAATTAATATATCATCAATATACTCCACTGTGCACACATCCAACAACTCTCGTAGCATGTCATTCATGAAATTTTGGAAGGCTGCAGGAGTGTTACACAGCCCAAATGGCATCACTTGATATTCGTAAAGGCTATACCGGGTGCAGAAGGCGGTCTTCCACTCATCACCTTTTGTAACCCGTACCAGATGGTAGGCTCCCAAAGGTCTAGCTTGGTAAAGATTTGTGCTTGCTTGACTTGGTCCACTAACACCGGAATTAGCGGAAGCGGGTATCTGTTTTCCACCATGATCTGGTTTAGTGCGTGGTAATTGATGTACGTACGGAGGTTCCCCTCCTTCTCAGGCACGAAGAAGTGGGGAGAAGCCGCAGACGATTTTGAAGGCCTCGTGAATCCATTTGCTAGGCACTGGTTGAGATACGCCTTCAAGTGAGTGTTCTCCTGTTCCGTCAGAGCATATATGCGACTGCACGGTACTTGGGTTCCAGGAATGAGGTCGATCTGGCAATCGTATGGTCGATGCAGTGGTAGTATGTTGGCCTGTTCCTTTTCAAAGACATCCTGGAATTCACCGTTTTCAGGAGGCAGGGTGCAGACCAAACCTAGAGCAGGGCCGGTCTTTCAAATGGTCTGTACCAGATTTCTGGAGTCATCTTCTACCCCGTAACACAAGTTCTTGCACTCATCAGTGAATATCAAGGTCCTTGTACGCCAGTCAACCTGTGGGTTGTGTCCTTCTAACTACGGACTACCCAAAATAAGCTGAAACTGCAGAGCACTAATAATGTCAAACATCTTATTGATGTTTCTGTGATAGTAAGCACGAGCGATGCCTGGCAAGGACCCATCTAGCCTTTACATAAGTAATCTGAGTAGTGTTGCTAGACTAAGGGGGGTGTCCCAACCAATGAGCCCTGTAAGGATATATTTGGGGATTTTATTGATAGTATGCAGTATGCCATATCTAAATGCACCTATTTTGAAATGGCTGCATTTAGATATGGCATACTGCATAGTATCAATACAATTCCCAAATATATCCTTACAGGTCTCATTGGTTGGGACACTCCCCTCAGTGTAGCAACACTACTCAGATTCCCAGCCAATGCATCATTTTGTAGGAGGTTTTGTCTTATTGGGGTAAATTCAGGATTTGGCAATATTTTCTTACCCTGATATTTTTTTGGTTAATTGGCGGTAAACTGGCCTTACATTTAGAGATAGTTTAGTATTACTCTATTTTGGTGATGATATAATATTAGCCTGTGTTGGTGGTAATTTGAGTGGTATCTTACTTTGTGGTATTTTCAGAATTACCTTATTTTTGTGGTATAGTGGTGAGCATGTTTTTTTATACTACAACCCCATCATACGTCAAACCTTTCCTCGCTATTAGAATGTCTTTTGGTCGCCTGTAGAGTACCCCCAAACCTATCACATTTCAGAGAACCCAATGAGTTTATTCAGAACACCACCTATGGTTTGGTGCTGATACTACTGGCTTATGTACATCCAGTAATCTATGTGTCTCATCTGACACTGCCTTCTTTTCAGCATGCAAAGAAGGAATCACTCACAACACCTACATACACCTTCCTACGTTACAGGTATTTATTCACTTTTTCTTGCTTGCTATTTTAGCTACAGCTGTAAATTAGCAAATGCTTTACCACTCTGGTATAAACATCAAACCCTTGTGATTCCCCTGTACTGCCAACATATTATGTCACCTTCCATTCATTCTTTTTCCTCACTTGAGACTAACTGACCCAGAACTCTCGTTGTCAGGATTTTGTCTGTATGACCTTGCTGCTTTGCAGACCCAGTGCCAAGAACTCCTTCACATGTGTGGGGAGCTCCCAGCTGTTTAAGTTCGTAGCTAGCGCTCACACCCACATCGAGTCCAGCAGCAATTATTATGAAGCATCGTCTGTCTCTCTGTCCCAGCACGGTCTGACTTCTCCCTTCTTCAGGCACTGTTTCCACCTTACCATGGACAAGTGGCCTGTGAAGCATCAACAGTCATGGGAAAGCATACATTTGTCATTGCCTCTGTGAGAAACCAAAGGGTGTTTTACCTACTAGCCCCCGAGGATCTCTCTCTCAAGTGGCCAGGGCATGGCCATCACCTTTGAGTCCAGATCCTGGGGGAGGACCAGTACAGGAGGATTACCTGGGAGAGCGGTCTTTGGGAAATGGGAGTGAGACAACTGATGGTGAGACGTGCTATTACCCCCGTTCCCAAACCCATAACCCATCCTATTTTATAGGATTCTCCAACATCCCAACTGACAGAGGGACGAGAGCAAAGGGTAGAGAAACCCAGAAGATACCAGCATGCAGTCATTGCCTCCGAAAATCCATGAAACATATGCAGAGAAAGCCAAATCCCAGACAAAAAGACTGCATTGTGTTTCAAGGGTGCCAGCGACCCTCCCGGGTGAATGGCAGAGTTGGGGAGGCGAGGCCAAGCCTGTGTTAGAGGCCAAGTCTGTGGTATTAACCTTGACTTGTGAATTGAAACAGAAAAGACAAGAAAGGAATGCACACAGTCGGTGAGTTGGCGAGCAACATGAAAGGCTGGTGTATGTTAAGGAAAGATTGAAAGTGCAACAGTATATCTCACAATTGAAGGCTGCATGCGTGTGGATGAGATGCAAAGGAAGTCAGACCTCTGGGGCACTTTTAATTACCATTACCGATAGCTGTGAGTCCAGTGATTCAGAGTAGCAGAGTGGTCCGGCAAAGGTAGTAGCCCACTCGAAAGTCTCTGGATGAACTCTAAAATGTGTAATGACCAAGAGTAACCGTAACAAAAAGGGACGTAAAAAGGTGAATGTTGAACATTTGTGCTTGTGATACTGAACTTCCCAGACCAAGAGACACTGGGGCAAATAACACAAGAGTGTGAGCTGAAGGGAAAGTTGAAGTGGTCCTGCAGAGGCCCATAGCAAAACCCCACACATTCAAAAGTCTTCAACATCAGGAAAAGGTCTGAGTCCGACTGAGGGAGACCAAAAGTGTAAAAAATGAGTGGAGTATGTGAATTAAGTTTGGGGAAGGGAACCCTTAAAGGTGCTGTGATTGAACGGTCTGAGCCTGACCGATGGAGACCTATGTGAACTTTTTGCTTTGAAAGATCCGAGGGAGACCTATGTGAACTTTTTGTTGAACTGTGAAAGAACTGGTGAAAGCTGAAATAAGTGATTTAATGTGGAAGGTCAACCGGTCCATGTTCCATGTTTTTTTAACTGCATGTGTTTTGAGAACCTGAGCCAGAGTGTGTCTTCCTGTTTATGGTGACCGCCATACTCTGTGCTGTCCAACGTGGGAAGGAGAGCTGACTCAGCCACATTGATTCTTCATGTTTTGACACTGACTTTCCTTTGCATACATATTCCCCTTTACACATGTTTTGTATAAGAGATAGGGCAGACATTAGGTTTTGTTAGTATAGGCCATCTGTTATTTGACAGAGGCTGACAAGGACGGTGTTTTTGTATTATTTGATGGTAGAGAAGATGGCGCATTAAAACCCCTTCGTTTAAACAGGTTCCGGTCTTCTTTTTTTGCTGTTTCATTTTGGAAAGGTCCTTCTAGAGTTTGTCTCTGCACACCAAACCAGGTTTGGTCCCTTTGTTTGTGTGCCTTTGGCGGGCTTCAGGACTGAAGACCACCTCTCACGTCTGAGTATCTGGGGCAGGCAGGAAGTGAGGGAGGTGCCCGAAACTCCCTGTGCCTAGTCTCCTGGGAGACCCAAATGCACTCTGGTGTGATTGGTTGGCTGACTGTCCAGCAAGGACAGCCACCCCGCTGGTTGAGTGACAGCTAGGCTGGAATGAATGGGAGAAAACTGTTTAAAAAGTGAGTTTCCAGGACTGGAAGACAGAGTCGACCACTGGAACGAAAGAACCGAAGACGAGCTGGAAGAGGACGGCTGCTGCAACTCCTGGACCATTGGTTTGCCTGGTGAAGCCCTGCTGTAGGGCCGAATTGGCAAATTCCATTCGACAGAGAAGCTCCTTCAAGGACGGCTTCATCCTTTGCATTGGTCGGACCAATCAACTCGTAAGCCACCTGGACACCATTCTCGGAGCGGGTTGTATTTTCCTCAGAGTGCTGCAGGAAACCAAATAACCAGGGAGAAGGACACCACCTTGTGCGCTTTAAGACAGCTACCGGAATCAAAGGTTTGCCAGTTTGCCAGCTTTGTGACCAGTCCCCGTGCAGTGCAGGAGTCCCCCGACATCCTCCCTCTTGTCCCCACGACTGAGGCTCAGGAACAGCGAGATCTGCAGGAACTGCCAGGAACAGAAGTCTTCAGCTGCATCTTTTTCTTCTGCTCGTAAGACACCTGGATACCATGTAGGATTAACCAGGGAGAGGGACACCAGCTTGTGTTCATGAATTTACAGCTACTGGAACTGAAGTGACTACATTTTGTTTGCTTTCTTCAACGATCCCGTGCAGTGCACAAGTCCCCCGACGTTCTCCCTCTTGTCACCATGACTGAGGCTCAGGAACAGCGAGATCTGCATGACCTGCCAGGAACCACAACTTCAGCAGCATTTGTTTCTTCATACAAAGGTACTGTGCCAACCCGATTGAGAGTACGCCACTCTCACGGTGAAAGTTTGTTAAACTTTCCCAACTTGCAGGCGTAATCAGCTTGTGACCTGACATATGATCCTTTTTCGCCTAAACTTCTTCACAAAGACTTTATCGATTGATAACAGAAGTGCTCTTTCTTATTGTAACGCTCACCTGATTCTCGCAGAGGCGCCGGTCTTGACTGGGCGACTACCGTATCTTCAAAGGTGATGTGTAGCACCCGGTTGGCTCTTTGGGCTGGACCTCTGTGCACTGTATGCCTGACGTGTAGAGTAAGATGTCTGCAGATAGAAAATATGGGGTTAATGAACTGGGGTTATTGGGGTGTCCCTATCTCTTTCCTCTTCTCCTCTCCTGTAGACCCCAAAGGTTAACGCTCTCACCTTAGTTAAGTGAATGCCGAGCTCTCCATCTGCCTCGGGGCAGGGTGCTGCAGCCAGTTTCTTCACTGGATAGGTAGCGCAGGCCTCTTGACTTCAGAGGACTGCTGTCCGTCGTTTACTGCACGAACGGTAAGTTTCGAGTCATTCAAATGTCTTTTTAAAGTCTTTAGTAATGATGTCTCTTGTTTTGCAGGGTTCCTGCGATGGCGGATGACGGGCTGAAGTGAGTTAAAGATGGAGCCCGTGTGATGAATAGAAGCGCCTGGAAGCACGTGAGTAGCGCTTGTTGCCTGCTTCACGATGCGCTCTAACTGTCTTTTTATTTTGCAGGTACGAGTTCGGAGCGGTTGCAGGGTGCCGGAATACCCACTGGATTAGATGTGGAAAGGAGTAATGGCACGTGAGTATTAAAGTTCCCCAATGTCTTTAAACGCATCTTGTTTTGTCTTTCAGATGCGGATGCAGCGCCGAAGGCCTCCGGAGCGTGCGAAGAGTTGGTAAGCTTTTGTCTTTCAGATGCCGGAATGCAGTATGAAGACCTCCGGAGCGCACGAAGAGTAGGTAAGCCTTTGCCTTTCCGATGCCGGAATGCTAACCTGTTCTTTCTTGTCTTTATAGGTGTTGCTGAAGACTGGATTCAGGATGGTAAGCCTTTGCCTTTCAGATGCCGGAATGCTAACCTGTTCTTTCTTGTCTTTATAGGTGTTGCTGAAGACTGGATTCAGGATGGTAAGCCTTTTTCCTTAGGCCCAGGACTGAATGCAGAAGACACAATGAGCGTCCTGCTGCAGAGGGTGCAGAATAACGCAAAGCAAGATTCATCCACCGGGTGTGGTTTAAATAGCCTCCTGTAGTGTTTAGGTGTCTCCTTCCACAGCCACGCCTAAGTAAGAAAAGAGTTCCTGGTAAGAAAAGAGTTCCTGCCTTCCAGAAGAGTTCCAGTGTTCTAAATCTAGGGAGTGGCTCCAGCCCCACCCAACAGGAAAAGTAGTTCCAAACAGAAGAGGATCAGAGGCTCAACTGGCAGGCAAGTAAGCAGCATGGTCTGCTGCAGGTAAGTCCACCCAAGCATTATGAGCCCGGCGCTTCCAGCGCTGGGACTGGGTATATTTATGAGCCTGGTGCCACTGGCGCCAGGACTGGGTCCAAAAAGGTCCCAATTGGGACTGGTTGGCACTCGGAACCTGGGTTATGGATCTGCTTCCAAGGGAGTTGGGAAAACCCTGACCTTTTGGAAGCAGAGATCATGACAGTACCCCCCCTCAAGGCCCCTCCCAAACCGGGCTTCTCCGGGGGTTTTGGCTTGTCAGGAAATGTTCGGTGAAATCTTTTGATTAGGCGAGGAGCGTGGACATATTCAGCAGGTTCCCAGGATCTCTCTTGGGGGCCGTAGCCTTTCCAGTCAATTAGGTAGAATAGTTTACATTTGGAGATCTTGGAGTCCAGAATGCTTTTGACTTCAAACTCGAGTTCTCCATCCACTAGGATAGGTTTTGGAGATTTGGTTAGTCGGGTTTGAGGTTGCACGGGTTTTAATAGAGAGACGTGGAAGACCGGATGTATCTTCATTTGCGGGGGCAAGTCCAACTTGACCGCTACTGGGTTTACTATGGTAGTGATGGAATAGGGACCAAGGTATCTTGGGTTGAATGTGCGTGGCCCTTTTAGAGATAGATATTTGGTGGATAACCAGACTTGATCCCCTACTTGATAGTGAGGGGCTTCCTTCCGATGTTGATCTGCTCCTTTCTTGTATTGTTCTTTAGCCCTTTGAAGGTGAGAAACAGCTTCCTTAAAGGCTTGGGTGATTGTAGAATGCAGGTAGTCTACTGCTGGTGTTTCAGGATCTTGGAGGGGATCCAACTCCGAGGTTCGAGGGTGACTGCCGTACAAAAGAAAAAACGGGGTTTTCCCAGTTCCCGAGTGGACAGAGTTATTGTAGGCATACTCGGCTATCCAAAGGATATCTTTCCTAGTTTTTTCAGTTTGTTGCAGCATGCAGCGTAAATACTGTTCCAGAGTTTGATTGGTCCTCTCGGTTTGTCCGTCGGTCTGAGGGTGGTGACTGGTCGATAGTCTCACATCAATTTGAGCCGACCGACAGCAACTTCGGCAAAAATGAGAAATAAATTGACTACCTCGATCCGAAATTAGAACCGAAGGAAAACCGTGCAGTCGGACGATGTTTTCGAGAAATTCTCGGGCCAGAGTTGCTGCTGTTGGCAAGCCTTTGAGCGGAATGAAATGCGCCATCTTGGAGAATAAGTCCACGATTACTAGAATCGTATTGTATCCGGAGCATGGAGGTAGATCGGTGATGAAGTCCATAGAAAGCGTATGCCAAGGGCGAGGTGGGATGTCAATAGGGCGTAAGAGGCCTGCTGGTCTTTCCTTTTGACTCTTGTTTTGGGCGCATACTCCACAGGACATTATAAAGTCTCTGATATCTTTTTTCCAAGACGGCCACCAGAAGTAGCGCTTGATCTTTTCTGAGGTCTTGGCTATACCGGGATGACCTTCCATTAAAGAGTCGTGATAACAAGAGATTACTTTTTTTCTGTAAATCTGTGCTGGGTAGGTATAATCGTTCTTGGAAATACAATAAGTTGTCCTTTACTGCAAAGTCCTTTCCCTGCAGATGCCAATTCTGTATATCTGCTGGAGTTACAAGTTGCCTGGCTTTATCCTTAACTTCCTCTATGGATTCTGTGGCGATTACACCCAGAATTCTTTGTTCGGGAATGATTGGTACAGGTTTAGGGTTGATCAAGTGTTCTTCCACTCCCATCCGAGAAAGGGCATCGGCTTTACCGTTCTTTGTACCTGGTCGATAGGTAATTATGAAGTCAAACTCGGCAAAGAATAATGCCCAACGGAGTTGTCTAGAGGATTGGGCTTTTGCGGTTTTCAAATATTGCAGGTTTCGGTGATCCGTAATCACAGTAACGGTGTGTCGGGCCCCCAGCAGATAATGCCGCCAAGCCTTAAAGGCAGACTTGATAGCCAGAAGTTCCTTGTCAGTAATCGTGTAATTGACTTCAGGAGGCGAGAATTTGCGGGACCAAAATGCCACGGGATGCAACTGATTGGTTACCGGGTCCTTTTGTGATAGAACTGCCCCCATGGCAAGGCTTGAAGCATCAGTTTCCACGATGTAGGGGAGTTCGGGGCGAGGGTGTTTTAAGATTGGTGCAGAGATAAATTTAGTCTTCAAATCCTGGAAAGCTTGTTCCGCCTCGGTAGACCATTCAAAACGTTTGTTTTTCTTTAACAAGGCAGTGATGGGCTGGACTATTCGAGAGAACTCGGGGATAAACCTGCGGTAAAAGTTAGCGAAGCCTAACATGCTTTGCACACCTTTTACGGAGGATGGTGATGGCCATTTGAGAACTGCATCGACCTTCTTTGAATCCATACGCACCCCGCCAGGTGATAATATGAATCCCAAGAATTCAACTTCAGTCACGTTGAAAACACATTTTTCCAACTTAGCGAAAAGTTTGTGTTGACGCAATCTTTCGAGGACCATTTTCACGTGTTTCCGATGTTCAGATTCCGATGAAGAATAAACGAGGATGTCGTCAATGTAAACAACAACACATACATCTATGAGCTCTCTGAGGACATCGTTCATAAAATATTGAAAGGCGGCCGGGGCATTGCAAAGTCCGAAGGGCATGACCTGATATTCAAATAGCCCATACTTGGTGCGGAAGGCCGTCTTCCATTCATCGCCCTCTTTTACTCGTACCAAGTGGTAAGCTCCTCTAAGATCCAGCTTTGTATATATGCATGCTTTTCTGACTTGGTCCAGGAGTTCAGGGATCAAAGGTAACGGATATCTATTCTTAACAGTGATCTGGTTCAGGGAGCGATAATCGATACAAGTTCTAAGGTCTCCTTCCTTTTTTGGAACGAAGAACAAAGCTGAAGAAGCAGGGGACTTGGAAGGACGAATAAACCCATTTGCCAGGTATTGATCCAGGTATTGTCGAAGGTGAAGGTTCTCAGGCTCGGTGAGGGCATAAATTCTACTACAAGGAGGAGTAGATCCAGGTATCAGGTCTATCTGGCAGTCATAAGACCTATGAGGAGGTAGAGAGTTAGCCTGATCCTTCCGGAAAACATCTTGGTATTCTAGGTATTCGGGAGGTAACTGGGGAGTCTCTGAAGAAATTGCAGCCAGTGCAACACCAGGTGGAGGGTGACAAGTAGAGACACATTCTGGAAACTGGACCGTTCTTGCTCGCCAATCGATCATAGGATTGTGTTTCTCTAACCAAGGTATTCCTAGAATAATCTGAAACTGAGGGGCCTTGATCACATCGAACACGATCTTCTCATGGTGTCCATCTTGACTTACTAGCGTCACTTCTTGAGTGGTATGCGTTACTGGCCCGGAGGCTATCTCCGTACCATCCACCGTAGTAATGACGTCCTTTACAGCCTTGGGACAAAGAGTTAGATTCATCCTCAAAACCATTTCATGATCCACATAATTGCCGATGGCACCGCTGTCGACGTAAGCTTGCATGTAATCGATCCGGATTATCAGGGCTAATGAGGACCATAGGTATCACGAAATGCGAGGTCACGGAACTGGTTTTTACGCTCGGCAAGAGGACCTCTATTCTTGTCGGGCGAGGTGGTTTCCCTGCTCAGAGTTTGTAACTTTGGTAACTGCAGCTCCTACTGCCTTCTTGGCAGGTTTCACCGGACAGTCTCGAAGAAAGTACCCTGAGTTTCCGCAATATAGGCATAATTGCAACTGTTTCCTCCTTTCCCGCTCCCGTTGTGTTAGAGGACCTTTCAGACCCCCTATTTGCATGGATTCCCCGAGTCTACTCCTTTGGAAGGAGTTGGCGGTTTGGAAAATACTCGAGCATCAAACTTGGAACGATCGGCCTTCCTGTTCTGCAGCCTGTGATCTATTTGAACGACCAAGTCTATGTAATCCGAACAGTCTTGTGGGGGATTCACTACTTGGGCTAAAACGTCTTTGAGCTCTCCACGTAGACCTCTATAAAACAGCGTAATCCTTTTGTCCTCAGGCCATTGAGTTTCCACTATTAGTCTATTGAAAGATGCAATATAAGCCAAAAGGTCTTGATTACCCTGTCGCAACGAAAGAAGCTCATTGTCCAAGGCCTGTCCCTGTGAATGTCTTGCGAACAGTTTTTCCATACTAAGCTGAAAGGCTTGAAAATCATGGAGAACCGGATCATCTTGATGAACTAGAGGGATCGACCAGTCTGCCGCATTGCCACTAAGGTACGAAAGTACAAAAGCTACTTTAGCTTGATCAGTTGGAAAGGCTGCTGGCCGGCATAAGAAGTGCAACCGGCACTGAATGATAAATACTGCAAACCTCTTTGGGTCACCAGAAAATCGCTCGGGCGGAGCCAGAGGTACATTCCCAGGTAGGTCGGTCTGCACTGGATTCATAGAGGATGTTGAAGGAAGATTTGCCCCTGATGCGGGTAACGGGGTCTGTCCGGCTTGTGACTGTAGCACTTGTCTAGCAAGATTGTCTGTTCTCTCCTTGGAAATAATTAGTTCCCTTCTTAGAGCGTTCGTTTCCTGACGAGTTGCATGCACTTCTGCCCTTAGTTCCCCAAGTAACCGGGCTAGGGGGTCAGTATCCGAGGTTTCCATAGCGCCTGGGCGAGAGTTTTGCGGTAGCCTTTGCGTTCTGTAACGCTCACCTGATTCTCGCAGAGGCGCCGGTCTTGACTGGGCGACTACCGTATCTTCAAAGGTGATGTGTAGCACCCGGTTGGCTCTTTGGGCTGGACCTCTGTGCACTGTATGCCTGACGTGTAGAGTAAGATGTCTGCAGATAGAAAATATGGGGTTAATGAACTGGGGTTATTGGGGTGTCCCTATCTCTTTCCTCTTCTCCTCTCCTGTAGACCCCAAAGGTTAACGCTCTCACCTTAGGTAAGTGAATGCCGAGCTCTCCATCTGCCTCGGGGCAGGGTGCTGCAGCCAGTTTCTTCACTGGATAGGTAGCGCAGGCCTCTTGACTTCAGAGGACTGCTGTCCGTCGTTTACTGCACGAACGGTAAGTTTCGAGTCATTCAAATGTCTTTTTAAAGTCTTTAGTAATGATGTCTCTTGTTTTGCAGGGTTCCGTCGATGGCGGATGACGGGCTGAAGTGAGTTGAAAATGGAGCCCGTGTGATGAATAGAAGCGCCTGGAAGCACGTGAGTAAGCGCTTGTTGCCTGCTTCACGATGCGCTCTAACTGTCTTTTTATTTTGCAGGTACGAGTTCGGAGCGGCTGCAGGGTGCCGGAATACCCACTGGATTAGATGTGGAAAGGAGTAATGGCACGTGAGTATTAAAGTTCCCCAATGTCTTTAAACGCACCTTGTTTTGTCTTTCAGATGCGGATGCAGCGCCGAAGGCCTCCGGAGCGTGCGAAGAGTTGGTAAGCTTTTGTCTTTCAGATGCCGGAATGCAGTATGAAGACCTCCGGAGCGCACGAAGAGTAGGTAAGCCTTTGCCTTTCCGATGCCGGAATGCTAACCTGTTCTTTCTTGTCTTTATAGGTGTTGCTGAAGACTGGATTCAGGATGGTAAGCCTTTGCCTTTCAGATGCCGGAATGCTAACCTGTTCTTTCTTGTCTTTATAGGTGTTGCTGAAGACTGGATTCAGGATGGTAAGCCTTTTTCCTTAGGCCCAGGACTGGATGCAGAAGACACGATGAGCGTCCTGCTGCAGAGGGTGCAGAATAACGCAAAGCAAGATTCATCCACCGGGTGTGGTTTAAATAGCCTCCTGTAGTGCTTAGGTGTCTCCTTCCACAGCCACGCCTAAGTAAGAAAAGAGTTCCTGGTAAGAAAAGAGTTCCTGCCTTCCAGAAGAGTTCCAGTGTTCTAAATCTAGGGAGTGGCTCCAGCCCCACCCAACAGGAAAAGTAGTTCCAAACAGAAGAGGATCAGAGGCTCAACTGGCAGGCAAGTAAGCAGCATGGTCTGCTGCAGGTAAGTCCACCCAAGCATTATGAGCCCGGCGCCAGGACTGGGTCCAAAAGGTCCCAATTGGGACTGGTTGGCACTCGGAACCTGGGTTATGGATCTGCTTCCAAGGGAGTTGGGAAAACCCTGACCTTTTGGACACTTATCAAGAACACTAGCCCATTGACTTTGGCCTGGCCTATTGACTTGAATTGAACTCCTCTGGTGAACTGAAATTATTTGCACTGTCTAAAAAGTATATATGACCTATTTTGCTTACCTTGTGCCTTTTGCTCCTTTCTAAGTACTGAACTGCTATTGGCTCCTATTTCAGAGGAGCTCAAACTGTCTCAAAACCTTAGAATTTTGTATTGAAGTGTGTTGGTTTATAATATTAAGTTGTCTTCTCCTAGTGAAATGTTTTCTAAATGATTGTGTAATAAATTAATAAGTGTTTTTTACCAAGAAACCTTTAGTAAGTAAGTAAGTGTTTACTTGAACTACTGTGATTGAAAGTCCTTTGTGTAACTACTTGTACTGCTCACATTCACTCTTGAGATAAGACTGGCTGCTCAGCTCGCTACCAAAAACTGTGTGGTACAGACTTATACCAAAGGTTGGTTTGGCTAACACCTGTAGTCCAAATTGTGTGTAGTGGTCCCAGAGGGAACTGCCTGCAATTCTGCCTAACACTCCCATCCTGGCTATAGGGCAAAATAGGAGTTTTTCCAAACCCTGAAAATTGAATAAAGTTTTGGAAATTGCATCTATTGTGTCAGTGACATACTTGAATCCTCCCTCAAACACGTCAGTCAATGACACATCTCCCATCAAGGGTGTGCTGGTAAATGCTAGATCAGTGGCAGCGCACGCCTTAGACATTGCAGACCTCATAGTCTAAAATCAATTAGATTTCCTAGCTATAACTGAGACCTGGCTTCATGCAGCTGCAGGGCCATCTCTGTCACTAGCCATAACCAAAAATTACACCATACTTTAGCTCGACAGGGAAACCTCTAGAGGTGGTGGCATCGCCTTTATGGCCAAATCCAAGCTAGGACTAAGGGTCCTACCCCATATCCCTTTCACCTCAGGAGAACTTCTAACAGTCATTACCACTCACAGCCTCACGCATAATAACTATGCACCTAATATATATAGACCACCAGGCCCAATTTATTCCTTCGAGGAAGACATCACCTCACTGCTCACCACACACACTAAAACAGGATCACAAATCATACTACTAAGAGACTTTAATCTAGGCCAATCTAGGCCTCCACGACTTGAATGATGACAATGCTTCAGCACTGGCCAACACTATCATGGAATTAGGCTACACCCACTGTAGATGCCTTTGCTTAAGAAAGGAAGAACCTTAGACTGGTTAGCTGACCTCAATTGCGATATCAGATCCTATCAAATGAACCCTGTGCCTGGACTGACCATCACATAATTTCCTTCACCATACAAGACAGCACACAACTTCATCTGACGAACTTTCCGGCTCCTCTGGCACTCACTAGAAACAACCATAACATAGCAATGGAGAATCGAGTACCATTACTCCAACCTATTACTAATCTCACCTACAGTATTAGTAGAATTATACAACCATACTATACAGCAAGCGATTGACAAAATAGCACACTTAAACTCTTGGTTCACCTCCAGCCTCAAAGTCCTATGCAATGAAAAAAGAAGTGCTGAATGGACGAATAACTCCAAAACACTGAACAAGGAAATACTCTCCAAATTTTCTACTAGATACAAATCCGAAATCATTCAAACTAAAAGGGACACTTACAATGATAGAATCAACAAAGCCAATTCAAGTACTAGAGAAATATTCATCATCTTGAGAGAGTTAGAGTCCCCTACACCACCAGTGGAAACTATATGAGTCCCATGCACTCAGCGAGGTGCGGTACTTTGCTCGGCCCGTTGCTGCGCGAAGGTACGGCGAGGGGGACAGACCCGGCAGAACCCTGGCCAAATTGGTACGTGCGGAGGGAGGCAGGTTCCATATAGATAGCATTATAGATAGTCAAGGCACATGACACTGGTCTGATCAGGCCATAATTGACACCTTCGCACACTTCTATGCCAATTTGTATGCCCCCCAACAGGAACACACAGCCCATGACCTAGACGACCTGCTAGAATGCATCCCGATAACCCTTATCTCCCAAAACACCAGCGAGCAACTTGATGCCCCATTCACCTTGGAAGAGATAGTCCAGGTAATCTCAGACCTCCCAAAGAACAGGGCCCAGGGCCCCGATGAACTAACATCTGAGTTCTACCGGGAACATGTTGCCATTCTAGATCCCATATTGCATGGGGTCTGGACCGAATCACTCTGATTAGCCACCCTCCCTCCTTCATTAAGAGAAGCCCTGATAACCGTCCTTCCCAAGACAGGGAAACCCCCAGACGAATGCGGTTCCTATAGGCCTCTATCGCTTATAAACACTGACGTGAAAATCTTTGCTAAAATAATAGCGAACAGGTTCCTCCCGATCATGCCCCACCTGGTCCACGTAGACTAAAGCGGATTTGTCCCTGGCCGCTCAACTGCACTTAATATCCGCCGTCTTTTCAATGTGATGTCCAGAATTGACCCTATGGCAGATGCAGTGGCGGTCACACTAGACTCCCAGAAGGCTTTTGACATGGTCTCATGGCAATACTTATGGGCTGTGCTCGACAAAATGGGAGTGGGACCAAATATGATCTCCTACATAAAACTGCTACATACTGAACCAATGGCCAGGGTCCTAGTGAACTCCCTCACATCTCCCCCCTTTGTGTTGCATAGAGACACCCGTCAGTGCTGCCCTCTCTCCCCTATTCTATTTGCACTCGCCATCGAACCTATGGCGGACCACGTCAGGGACCGACAAACCCGCAAGGGCATTCGCCTACAAGACACACCGGAAATCATCTCACTGTATGCTGACGATGTACTCCTATACCTCAGAAACCCATCCATACATTAAGGCCCGATCATTCGTGACATAACCAAGATTGGCACGTACTCCGGCTTTACCATCAATTATTCCAAATCAGAAATATTTCCGCTCACTGCGGCTACCCAGCAACCGTCATGTGAATTCCCTCTATGTTGATCCCCGGAAGGCATCAAGTACCTTGGGGTTCAAGTGTCTCTAACCAAATCCTCCCTACTGGCAGATAATTATACGACAACGGCACAGGTCATTGAATCCAAAATGCTCAGGTGGCGCAACCTCTGACTGTCTCTTGCGGGTAGATTATCCCTCATTAAAACGATTGCGGTCCCCAAGCTCCTCTATATCTTTGCCAATGTTCCGGTATTGCCCGGGAAGCAATATTTCAAGAGGCTTCACTCGGTGTGTGCCCAATTCCTATGGCACTCCGGAGCTGTCCGCAAGAAGTGGCAACATATGACCCTACCCTACGAAAAAGGGGGCTTCACAGCCCCAGACCTGACAATGTACTGGATCGCGGCACCGGCCGAACATGCTACACACTGGTACGCACACGTAAATCTGCCCCCGCACGTTAAACTTGAGAAACTAGCTGGAAAGGGGACCAATATTATGACCATAATACTGCACCACTCGTTTCAAACAGCAGCCCTGGCAGACCCAGTGGCTGCCACGATCAGGGCGTGGAACAGTATACTTTACCCTCAGCATGAACATTGCCCATATTACAAGTGGCTCCCTATCTGGCAATTCCCAGGACTCTCCCTCACACACGACCATCATGTCCTACAACACTGGGAGAACCTAAGCTATCGAGCACTAACGGATCTATACTAAGACGGTATATTCATCACCCCCCAGACTTGGCAACCCGAACACTCTAACTCTGTGTTAGAGTTACTACAATATTTTAGGCTAAGAGCGGTAGTCTGTGAAATGTGGCCCTCCTACCCTGACGAGCCCTGGACTCGCCTGAACTCCAATACGTAGCAAACTCCGCAGGCCGTAGGGGCATTATATCCTTACTCTACAAAATGCAGCTGGGAAAACCTAGGGATGCATGGGCTAGGGAGCTGGAGCTGGAAATCACTGAAGAGATGTGGAACAAAATGTGCAAAGTTTCCCTCAACGCCAGATTCCGGTGCATACAATACAAACTCCTCAACAAACTCTATTACACACCACACAAAGTAGCGAAATTCACACACACCCTGACCCACGTATGCCCTAAATGCAAATCTGAGGGGTCAGATCACTTACACATGTTTTGGTCTTGTGTGGAGCTAAGGGCTTTTTGGACAGAGGTAACAAAGGCGCTCTGAGATAAATGGGTCCCCAATGGACCTTCACCCACTGGCCTTGCTGTTCGGAATATGGGCTGGCGATGATGCAAAGAAAATGTCAACATTTTTAAATGTAAGCGCTAAAGTGGCAAAAAGATGCATATTACAATATTGGAAGTGCCGCTCCCCCCAACCCTCGAGATGTGGCTGAAATTCCACACTTGCGTGCAAATGTGCGAAGAGGAATACATTGGTACCCTCCGATGTAACATGTGTGGTCTGCATTCTGCATTTATCTTAATAACAATGACGAAGTTGAGTGGAGCTCCACCCCCCAGCCGAGTCCTGCTGATGCTCCCTGAGCTCTGGACTCTGCATACTCTATCGAGTTGTCAGTGTCCCCCCCTCCCCAGCACGTCCTGCTCGAACATTCATATGATATACTGTTTAAGTGTGTTTTGCTTTTTTTTCCACTGGCTCCTGTATATCTCTGTGAAATATATGCTGTACCTGTTGTAACTTCCTGCCAATAAATAAATAAATTTAAGGAAAAGGAAACTTGTACTAAAAACACAACCTGGTGCACGAATATTCAAACTTCACTCCTAATTTTTTTCCTTTTCTACAAGAGAAAATCGAAATAAAAAAACATAGTCTCTCAGGGGACCTGCCCTTGCAGGAGTCGCAGGCGACTTCTGCAAAAACATGCAACCGCTTTAAATTTGCCCCGGTATCCATCCTTGAAGTAGTGGACATGATTGCCAGCCTTAAACTGTCTAGATTCCAGTTGGACAGTTGCCCGGCACCAATTATCAAAGAGGCAGCCTGGGAACCAGCGCCTTTCATCGCTACTCTAATAAATGCATCCTTCGAAACGTGCACCGTCCCTACCAAATTAATTTTTTAAATAATGCTCCCATTATTTAAAAAACTAAGCCTTGCTCCTAACAACCCGACCAATTTTAGGCCTATAACTACAGTTCCATTCCTCCTGAAAATTCTAGACAGGATGGCATTTTTGCAGATTCCGGCTCACCTCGAATCTAACAATCTCCTTGTTCGTGACAGTCAGGCTTTAGAACCAAACACGGTACAGAATCAGCTTAATTGATTTAAAAAAACAAATGGACAATTTAAAGGATCAAGGTAAGGTTGCGCTCCTTCTTCTTTTGGAACTATCGGCCGTTTTTGATTTAGTCAATCACAAAGTACTATGCAATCACCTGATGACAGCTGCCCACTTTTCTGGCAAAGCCACTGCCTGGATACAATCCTTCTTGGGTAATAGAACCATGAGGGTTTTGCACCAACTGCGTCAGCTGAGCCTGCTCCAGTCACCAGCGGAGTACCTCAGGGGTCATGTGTCTCTCCAACGATGTAGAATATTTTTACCAAGCCTCTATTTGATGATCTTGACAATCTGGCTGCCACCCACACTAACTATGCAGATGACACCCAGATTCTCATTCCCATCATAGGCGATTACAACACCAACTCGACCCTACTTAACAAAATCTACCTAATTTTCCAAGCGTGGATGGCCACTCATGGTCTTTGTTTGAATGATGAAAAGACAGAGGTACTTCTCACTGGCTCCACGGCAAGACTGCATACCTTAAGTAACCATTTCAAATCTTTTGGCTTCAATAGAAATGTATCTAAGAAGGTAAAAACTCTGGGCTTTTTTTTTGACTCAGCCTTAAACTTTAAGAGACAAGTCAATGCCACAGCCTCTGCCAGGGCATACACTTGCAAACTAATCAATGCCTGCAGACCATTTCTCTCGACAGCAAGTTGTATTACATTGGCAAGAGCACTAATCATATCTAAAATAGACTATTGCAATGCCTTATACTTAGGGACAAGTAAGCAAAATGTTAATAAAACTACAAATATTGCAAAAAACCCCGTTCATTCTGACCCAACACACACACAGACACACAGACACACACATACACACACACACACACACACAAATATACATATGGATCCCCACTATCAGACAGGAACATGGGGAGCCACATACCACAAAAACAAACAGTCAACTCCCTTGATTATCAACAGATTGTTTGCAGCCGTGTGACACTTCTCATTGGCACACATCTCATTGCTTGCTGCCAAGTTGTTTGTATAGCAGCTCATTTAGTAGATTTCCTGGTGCTCATTTGTAAGCTATACCCTTAGTCTGGGTCCCTCCTGGCCCCTGCTATTGATTGCCTTTATGCACCCCCCCGTTTCTATTTCCCTCTCTGTCCACCTCTGTTCCCTCCTGCCTCCCTCTAGCTATGCGCTTGTTCTGTGTGTGCTGTGCAGGATGGACTCCCAAACAAACCCAAATATGGCAAAGACGAGTTGAAATAAAATAACCCTTTTCCTCCATTAAAAAGAGTAAACTTCTAAGCATTACATTACTAAAAATGAAACACCTGTTTTTTATCATGAAAATGCAGGACAAAAGATGGGTTCAGATTCTTCCAGTTATAAGGATGTACTTTTCAGCAATGCCCAACCACAAGGCAAAGATCAGGGAAGGGTTGTGCTGTTTGGATGGCTTGAATATTTGCCTTGAATGGAAAATGTACCTCTATCACCCTTTTGAACTGAAGTTAATTTCTCATAATATGTGAGAAATATTTTAAGCAATTAGTGTTATGCAGGAATAGTTACCCATACAAACATCCTGCTGGAAATAGATGCCATATGTTAGTGGAATTATTGTTTAGTTAAAGCTGTTTGTGGAGGTGCCTAGTAACTATGCCACAGTAAGAAAAGGCTAGACTGGCTACACCAAAATGCCAGTCTAGCCATTGAATAACACATATCATGATTCTTGCTTTATCAAAGAGGATCTGTGATAACACAAGCATGATAGGTCTTATTACGTGTTTCCACTGACAGTTTGGTGCAGTCAGTTTAGCCTTTTCTTACTGTGGCATGGCATGTTTTACTCAGCGTCTGTAACAGATACCGAGTAAAACATGCCATGCCACAGCAAGAAAAATATAGACTGGCAGCACCAACATGCCAGCCTAGCCACGTAACAATATTTATCACGTATGATAAGTGTTGCATGTATGATAAGTGTTGTTGTGTGGCTAGTCAGAACTGCATTGCTGCAGGCACTCTGGTTACGTTTTCAGACTCAGGCATGACATTTTCCACTGGCCATCCTGGTTAAAGTAAACATGATAAGTGTTATTATATGGATAGACTGGCTTACATTGCCACAGCCATTCTAGTTTAATATTCTGACTGCCATGGAATTTATAACTGGCCATCAAGGTTAAAGCAAATATGAGCAAACATTTTTTGCTTTAAATTTGAAGCCCAATAAAAAAAAAGCCATGTCAGAGAAAACATAACCAGACTGGCTGTAGAAATGTAGGTTAGTCTAGCCACATAACAACTCTTACCATCTTTGCTTTACCCACATTACCCATAATGCCCATCCAGAAATGCCATGCCAGGGGGATAAAATGTAATTGGACTGGCTGCAGCAGTGCATTCCAGACTAGCCAGGTAACAAAGCTTATCATACTTAATAAGAGTTCTTACGTGGCTATAGTGGCTAAATTCTGACCAGGATCTTACCTCCACTCTATTTCCTCTTTGCAATGCTACTCAATATAGGGATTATTTTATGTTCTAATATGGACATGCTCCAATCTGTATGTAATTGGATTGGTCCCATTCAGGGCAGACAACCTACAAAACATAACAGTCAGTAATGTTCTGCTTCAATCCACAACTTCAAGCAAGAATATCACAGAAAAGAAAAGGCCTGGAGCAGGAATATACTTGCTACTTCCCTTCATTCAGTCAAGACAGCTCGACAAACCGATAAAAAAGCCAACTTTACTACAAAATCTAAACCTAAAGAGCTATTTAAAACTATAAACAAATATTAACCCTTCATGTATGTCATGAAACATTTCTCCTTCAACGGAATTGGCTAACAAATGTAATGCATTCATTTTTTATCAAATCTCTTTAATTCGGGACAATCCTATACAAGTCCATCATAATAGATAAACTTAATTTATAAACACGCTACCTTTTACTTTTCTTACATGTCATCAGAACTGGTTTTATCATACCTCCTGACTCTCGAATCCACACATTATAGTTACAATTTACTGCCTGCAAATTTTGCTAGTCCCCAGGCTCATACCTGGGAAAACTTTGCTACTTGAGTGTGTTATCTTTTGCTCAATCAAGGGATTGTTTACAAGAGCCTTAATGTTTCTATGGTTACTAATTTACTAAAAAGTCCTCACTTGAGTTCAGTGTCATTCAGAATTATCGACTGATTGTCCGTGTACCCTGGCCTGTCAAAGTCTTGGAATGACTCAACAATTGCAAAAACATTTTGACAAGCACTATCTTCTGGTCCCTTTTTAGGTAGGATTTTGCCCGATTTATGGCACAGAGACAGCTTATTGGCTGGGGTGAGATACAGAACCACACTGTCAAAGAGGCTTTTACCCTCTTGATAATGTTGGCTGTGTCTGTAACTTTTGACACTGTTAACTTTCGTGTCATATTCTCACATTTGTTAGAGTGGGCATGTCTCAAAAGGTTTTTCCTGACTGATCATTCTCAGAAGGTTAAAATGGGCAAATGTCACTCTGACCTCATCCCAGTTAGATGTGGGGTGTTCCAAGGCTCCTTTTTGTCCCCTTTAGATTTAATATATAAATCTCCAGTCTCTCACAAGCATTTCTCGAAATTCGATAATGCGTACCATTTCTACAATGACAACACTAAGATGTACATGTGCAACAAGGATTGTGCTACTGAAGTCAAACAGTGTATGACTATCAATAAAAATTTAATTTGTCTAAAATGGAACTCACCCACTTTGGTTCTAAACATCTGTTGTATAATCCCTCATGCATGTCATCTCCTCCTTTGTTGTTCAATCTCTCTGTCGCTCCTACTCCTTCGCATCCAAGGTAAAAAGCTTAGCATGCTATTGGCATGCTAACATAGGATGTGATGCTCAGGTGGGTGATATTGTTACATCAATCCAATTTCATCTTCAGCTTCTTTGCTCTGCTAGACTATTCATCCCCGGTCAACTCTTAATTTGATGACTACTTTAACACTATTGTCATATATATTCCTGAGAAACAGATCTCATGACTTCAAATTGCCTAGAATTGTGATGGTTATACTACTTAGCCAGGTACCCAAATACACACCTGTCTCCCGATAGCAGAGCTTGCTACTCTGGTCACAGAGAATTGCTCTGATCTTCTCTGCCTGGTCTTCAAATTCATCCATGAGCTGGCCCCATGCTACGTGTATAATAGGATTCAAACCTACTGTCCTACTCGCTGTCTTCCATCTTCTTACCAACAGCATTCCGACTGCACTGCTCAAATTGATAGCCACTTGTCTTTTGAGGGGCTGTGTCTCTGCAATTATCTTCCAATAACACTCAAATCCTTAGACTCCTTAACTCTTTTACACACAAAAATTGGAGGCACATCTCTTTTCCTAATCTATCTTTTTCTGCTTCTCATTGTTTATAACATCTGCACCCAATCAGAAGAATTTTTGTTTTATTCTGTTTGTCACTAAAGGCAGACATAGTGATGTTTGGTTCCCTGACAAAATCATTCTCTCTCTCACTGATGTCAGGTATTGAAATGTTTTGCATCCTTGCACAAAATATTGTATTTATGTATCATTCATACTGGTCCCTATATTTTTTGATCCCTTGAAAAAATCATGTTTGCTTAATGTATTGGTGAATTTGATTGTTTGAACACTCTCTCAAATCATGCGTCTATCACTCAAGCTAGCAACTGTTATTTTATCTACCAGTCCAGAAAAGGCATGTGTTTGTGCATGTGTGTCACTCCAGCATAATGTGTTCATCATCCATATGACCAACTATCACTGTACTTCATCAGACATTATAATGTATTACTTAAGTCAGGCACTGTGATTTCCTTTTTCCGCTTCACAAAAACTTGTGTCTATGGCCCTAAAGAAAGCCACAGTGTTATTGTTACCTCAAAAAGCAATTCTTTTGTCAATACTGTCACTACAATATTCTGCTACCAGTGAGGAATCTGATGATGTCAGCACTCCTTTCCCGGTGGTAGCGTCTCCCCATTTAGCCAGGGGATGGCAGCCGATATCTGAACCTGACACTAGGGGCAACTATATGAGGGAGGACCGCAGGGGGGGAGGTGACACTCAGATGGGTGACATAACATCCTCAGATGAGACATGGTATCCCTTGTTTTCCTTTTAGGAATACCTCTTCCATTCCCCATGCCTCAATGGCATATTGTCATGACTCCCTTCAACCACCCATGGAAGCTACTGAGAATACCTTCCAATGTTCTATACATAAGACGAGAAAGCTGAACAGAGTAATGAGGATCAGTAAAGGCGAGAAGCACAAGATGCTCTCTAGTGGTTGCAAGCACATAATAGGTGCTGGGAAAATTTAAAAACCCTAACCATCTGACAGGAGGGAAACGCTGCCTGGTGAAGCCTCATCCTCTTGGTGCTGACTGAGCGACTACCGTGCTGCAAAGAAGACCATGGAGCCAATCAGCTCAAGCAGAAGTCCATAGGAAGAAGACTGCAAGTACCAGTCTGCTGCATAGAAGCCACAAGGAAAATCTAGAGGAAGACTTCTTGGCATTCGCGGGAACCGGAGAGCAGTATCCACGCAGCCCGATTACAGAGAAGCACACAGCTGGCAGGCAGGAGTTGCGAAGGAAGTTGGGGCCAACAACCAAAGTCGGTGAGCCTGGAAAGTGGGGTCGGAACACCAAAGAACCACTTCACATTCATCATGGGAGAACAAAAACATGCCACAGAAAGCCAGTGAGTCCTCAGGAGGCAAACTGGGATGCTGGGGCGTTCCGGCAACCTTTCCAAAGTCACCACAGAAAGCCAGTGAGTCCTAAGGATGGAGGCTGTGACACCGGGGGACATTGGCAACCTTGCCAAAGACAAATAAAGATAAAGGAAGTGATTTGCATAAAAAAGCCCTAGCAAGAGAGTAGACCAATCAAAGTCAAGTTTGCAACTGTACAAAGTGAACTGCACAACGAAGTCCTGGCACAAGAGTATATCAGGCAAAGTCAAGTTGGCAAGTGTGTAAAGGGAATCACATGGGGAAGTCCTGGTAGGGGAATACACCAGGCAAAGCTAATGCTGTGAGTAAAGAGTTACATTACAGTGGAAAAGAAACCTGGCAGGGGAGTATACCAGGTATGCTGTGAAATTGGCACTAAAAGCCAAGTTGTTTGATATTCACATTGTTTTTGTTGATCAGAGAAGTCAAAGAAAGACTCATATCCTTAAGAGTTTAAAGTGTATTGAAGATAAACCCAGGGGAATGGAGCCATCCGCTGGAACTGTGAACTTTGTCCATTGGGAACTTTGAAGTTACATCTTTCCTTTTGAACTTGAACATTTGTGCACTTTCAAGGCCAAAGGCATTACCCTTTTCACCTTAGAATTTGTTTTAGAATGTGAGGTTGTAGTGCTCGAGTGAAAAGCGAGCTAAAACATGGCACCGGTTAGCAGCCATTTCGGACATTTGCTTCCGACCACAGTGAAAGTCTGCATTTTTCAATGAACCCCTTGTAGAAAGCAAACATGATTTAGCAGTGCTGGCAGTATTCTAGTGAGAAGCGCATGAGTTCATCGCATAGGATCGCTTTGCATTGCTCGTTCAAGGACGAGCTACGAGAAAAGGCTGAGATGAGCAGGTGCACTGTTAAGGGTGCTGGGAATGGGAGCACAGTAGCCTTAGATGGGTTTTTCTACTGTCTGGATTTTTCCACTCTAACAGTGCCTCCGATGCTTGCTCTCTGTCACTCTGGCCGTAGACATTCAGTAACCTGTGGAAGGCAGATAATCTGACCAAATAAGAAGAGTGGGGTAAATCGTGGAGGTAGAAGTCCCACTGAGAAGGAGGACACTTTGTTTCATGCCAGTTAGCTGAGGTGTTTTCTCTACTTTGGGGCTTTGCAGTGTAGTGCCGGGCGATGGTGTTCTCTACAGCTGCACTAATAGTGATGTATTAGATTATATTCTTGTCGTTGTATGTATTTATGTGTCATAAGTAGCATTTATTCATGTGTCTGTTGTTTGTTAGTAACTGTGAATAAAGGGCCTGTAAAGAGCCAATTATATTGGAACTATTGCTCTAAGATTGTGTTATTGCCTCCATGTGTCCAAGAACTTTCACCTTAGGTAGTGGGATATGTATTACTAATCTGAGATCCCTACACTTTCTGAAAAGCAAAACATTATGTTGCTGTGAGCAGGGTACTTGTGAGGTAATTGATTCAGAGTATTAGACAAATCTGAGCTTGGACACGGAAAGGCAATTTCTTTGATATTTTAGGTTTGACAAGTGTTTGTTTGTGTTCTTTGGGATTTGATGGGAGATTGTGGAATATCCATTAATCAGATTAGTTCATTATTTAGGAAGAAGGGAAGCTCTGAAGGCAGAGAATGTCCCAAAGTGATAATCCCAGGGTGGGCTGAGAGTCCATATGACAAACTTGCCGAGACTAGGGCGTTTGGTGCAGGTATGTGATCCATGGGATGAGAGTATAGGAGATGCCAGTCCAGCCAAAGTGATATCTGGGTTACAGCAAGTGGAAAGAAAAAGAAAAGGAGTGCTCAGCAGAAGTGGTTGGATTTAGAAAGATGCACCAGTAAAATGTAGAAATGCAGGCAAATGTCTTGAAATTAGAGAAGGAGTTGTCTGCGGAGAAGCAG
Source organism: Ambystoma mexicanum (assembly GCF_040938575.1). Classification (NCBI taxonomy): domain Eukaryota; kingdom Metazoa; phylum Chordata; class Amphibia; order Caudata; family Ambystomatidae; genus Ambystoma; species Ambystoma mexicanum. Next base: position 982,062,040 of record NC_090924.1, read on the forward strand.
ATTGTGTTAATGCAGCAGATCAGATGAAATTTATCATGATAAGGCAGATCGATATCAGGCAGTGGCCGAAGGAACTGCCATGAGAGTTGCCCGATACAAATATCGGAAAAGCAGAGGGAGAGTAAATTCTTAAAAGGTGACAAGTGTAATCGCCTCCGCAGGGGTCGACTTGGATCCTGACCTGTGGGATGGAGATGTGTTTGACAGCATGAGTTCAGAGAGACACCGTCTAAGCCAGAACCTGACAGGAAGGAAGTGACCATTAACCGATCTTGTGCAGAAGAGCAGGGCCACATCCACAAAATCCGGCGGGTGGGTTGGTAGATTTAACCATGCTAGAGGATTTTACTCAGCAAGAGGTTGGGGAGATTATCAGTCGATTAAGACAGCAGGCGGGTGAGCTTCTGTTAACATGGAATGTTGAGATTATTCCACAGAGGGACAGCAGGCCTTTTCATAGATGTACCAGATTCCCCCCGATTTTTGCCATTTTCTCACGAAAATGAATATACAGGACGTCTTGTGAGCAGGGCCGCCTCCTGATGCCCAGGGGTGGGAAACAACAGGTTTATTGTTACAGTTAGCAGCTCAGGTATGTAATCACAAATATCCGATTATTTCTGATTGGCCTAGTGAGGAGAAGAGATGATATACATTGAGAGAGGCCATTCAGGGACTTCGAGAGTATGCTATGAAGGAAACGATCCACATTGATGAGTCAGAACATATGGGAGTAGTAGCGCTATCCATTTTGGCACAGAATTCAATCAAACTACCCGACTGCATACAAAAATATCATCATGACACTACTGGTGGGAATGGCAGGCAAATTAAAGGATGAAAGCGACAGTTATCAAATCTGGGCGAATGGGATAAAATTGAAGGGACAGAGAGGGGCGGAGTGAAAGAGGCGCTCTGGGTAAGAGGTCCAATAGTCGAGATTCTCGACTATCAAGGAAGGACATGTTTTGGCGCTACTAAAAGACGGGATGCCACAGGAAGAAATTGATAGGATTGAAACCCCGGAAATGTATCAGCTGTACAAAAAAAGAGGGCTTTATGGAAAAGAGAGATACAGACAGGTTAAATGACAGGTTGTGAATTAGCGAGATCGGGACACTTCCCCTTCTGCGCCGCCTGAGGAAGAGGTGGACGAAGGGTTCTTAGGGATACTTTTACCATATCAGCCAACATATGCTGATTTGAGGAAAGTGGTGAGCGCGATGCTGGAGACTGAATTCAGATAGACAAATTCAAAATACGAATAGGGAGGATGGGGGCGTGGCTTGGCGCCGAGAGGGATGGCTGCCTAACCTTTGAGCTCCGCTGCGGTGGAGCAACTTTATAAATAAAAAATCATTTAACTTACCTTTTCCTGATCCGCTCACCTATTATTTGTTCTCCGCTTTCAAGTCCCAACGTCAGAGAAGCGTGGAAATCCTCTGGTGACCGCCCTGCATTGATGACAGCTTCCTCGGCCCTAAAGCCGCGTCATCGCGCACGTTACGCAGCTGGCTCTTCCAGTCAGCTGTGTGGCCGCAGCGATGGACGCGGCCTGCTTCATTTCACGGGAGCCCTTTTTCAGCTACAAGACTGGTAAATAGAGAGAAAAAAAATATTATAAACTCTGCTAATTTTATTATTGACTTTCTTCACATTTCCTATTGAACTGCTTTTTTCAAAAAAAGGAAGGGGAGAGAAATAAATAAGGAAAAACGGAAAAAAGAAAAGAATGTAAAGTGAAAAAACACATTACTATTCCTCCTTCCTTCCAAAAATTAAATAGAATTTTGTTTTGCTTGCCCCATCTACCTCTGCCTCATTACTGGGGTAGCAATATGGTCTGTGAGGTAAATCTAAGTAAAGGAAAAGCAGTACCAAGAAAAGACAAAGCAAAGAAGAGAAGTAGAAGAAAATATAGGAAAAAGAAAGGAAAGGTACAGTGCAGGAAAAGTGGGCACGTAAGGGAAAGAGAAGGAGAAAACCAGAAAGGGGAAAAGAAAATCATCTGAAAACAGCAGAAAGATAAGAAAACTAAGAGAGAAGTGGGAAGAAATCATCTTTGCATTATTGCCCTTCCTGAAGGGATTGAAAAAGACAACCCACTGCCTTCCTGTATATGTTTCTGCCTAGAATTCTTAGCCTCTCGGCCTCAGTACAACTAAATATCCAAAGAGCACACCGAATTGGACCGCTTAGACCCTCACAGAGCTCCAATAACCTACCCAGGACCATGATATTAGCACTCCTTGATTTCAATCATGTAGCTCTTATCATAGAAAAAGTTAAGCAAATCAAAAACTTAACATGCGAAGGAAAAATAATCTTTATAACACAGGATGTTGCCAAAGCAACTGCAGCAAGAAGAAAGGAGCTCCTCGCCTTTAGACCAGCATTAAGGCAATTAAATGCCAGATATGGCATCATACACCCTGCCTCTCTCAAAAAGTTTCACTAAATGGGCAAACTTCAACTTTTCAGAATTCAACGGATCTACGTAGATATATCCAATCTCAGAAAAGAAACGACATGGATACACTACCTCCTATCACATGACAACTATGTAATACACTTTCTGTTATCTCCACCGGAGTGGGGTTTAGGTGGGCCTAGTCCTTCTTTTTTTCTCTTTGGCTCCCCCCCCCCGCCACCACACGTTTGCTTTTACTACAGCATGGTCTGGTGTGGCTGTGTTTTTATAGCCACCTTTTTTACCTCAACTTTTATATATGTTTCATTGTTGCTAAAGACCGTGCTTCTCCTTTTGTTTGTATCTCCTCCTCATGTCTTTCTCCCTTTGTGTCATCCTTTGTTATACTTAATACATGGTTGCATTTCATATGAATTTGCTATGCATTGTTATTCTATTGGTATCTAAAACTTTTACATTGCCTCTTCTTATGTATACCCAATGATTCATATATATATATTACTCCACACTCATGCCTCTAAATATAGTGTATTGGAACATTAAAGGTTTCCATAATCCAATTAAGAGACAAAAAATACTATCTCATCTGAATAGATTGAAACGTTCAATTGCCTGCATCCAAGAGTCACATCTTTCCAATGAGGAAGCAGCCAAACTCAAAAGGCATTGGGTTGGTCAGGTATTCTCCAGCGCTGCAGATGGAAAAAGAAATGGTATTATAACCTTAATCAACAAGTCTCTCAAATGTAACATACTGGGCCTCATTACGAGTCAGGCAAAATGGGTTAATGGGTGCCGCTAATGGATGCGGACCCGTTAAACCCATTCCGCCTGATTACGAGGTCCCCTTGAGGGACCCGGTAAGGACTGTTAGGCGGAAACCTGTGCAGTTCCCTCTGGGACCACTGCAAAAGATTTAGGACTACAGGTGTTTGGCAGTAAACCCACTTGGTAGCAGTCTGTACCACACAGATTCACTTGGTAGCTGTGGCTGAGCAGTCAGACTTCTCTCAAGAAGAGTTAAGCAGTATGTGGAGTATACAATATAGGACAATTCTTCACAGTAAGACAAGCAAACACGCAACAAGGCTTCAGTGTAAAGATATTAAGGTATTTATTTATAACGGAACATCTATAGAAAACACTATGGCACTATCACGGCAAACACTTCAATTACAATTACTCTACGAAGAAGAAACGATCAAACCCCCTAACAATATTTCGACAAGTCTAGGTTCTACCGGCATCACTTATTTACAGACAGAGGTGTATGCCTCAACCTAGATGGCACTCTAATATTAGTTAGGACGGGAGAGAAAAATAGGCAGGTTACAAAATCAACACAGTTCAATACTTCACGGATAAAATGCAAGGCAAGAAGGCAAGAACCACAATAGATCATAAAGTTCAGAGGCTAGGTCCACTCGGAGAGAGGCAAGGCGATATGTCCCAAAAAGTCTCTAATGGAAATGCGTTCGAGTCTTTGTAGCAAATTGTTATCGGCAGATTGAACCAGTTCAGAACAACACGCTAGAGAAAGCTTGGAGGCGACCCAACGGAAAGGCGAGGATTAAGACACCTCACTCGAACCGATCGAAAGGGAAGCCAGGCGGACACGGTACCTTGTTTGTGGAGAGACAGCTCCGGCAGGGGCAGTTGTTCCTGGTGTTGGATGCACGTCGGGTCTTTGCCAAGAGTAGAGATGATCTCGTCGTCGAAGAAAAGTGAAGTCTGGTGCACCACCAGGGAAGAGACCAGTCGCAGAGTGCTCCGTCACAAGGCACCACCTTTTGGTCGCGGTACAGGGGTAGTGACTATCCGGTTGCCGGGGTGCTCTGCACGGGCAATTCGACCACCGCGTCCTGAGGCGAAGAAAAAGCAAAGGGGACTGGTTGTTCCCACCAGTCAGGGGAAGAGACTCTCCGGCAGGGAGATCTCCTCTGTCGTCGGGAAGTGGTGAGTCGGTTCCGCAGGGCTCCACCGGAGGTGTGGTCGTTGCAGGTCGGCTCAGCGTTACCCTCGTCGGATTCTTAGGTCCTGTGGCGACTTCTGAAGATCCAGTCCCAAAAGCCCTTCTTTTATGCAGAAAACCCCCATTCATTCAGCCTAGCTGTCAATCAACACTCGGGCCAATCACTCCAGAGTGCGACCGGAGTTGGCAAGGCAACTCGGTCCAGGGTGCCTAAACCCCCTCCCACAACCCTGTGGTAACCCAGACAGAATGACACCACTTTGGAGGGTCTCTGTACAGAGGCCCGCCAAAAGTGGAACAAAGGGCTCAACCTTTGGTTTAGGAGTCACAGAGACGAACACAGACGCCATTTTAAAAACCGAGTTCTGGCAGAAAATACCATCCGATAAACTTATTTAAGATAAGTAGACTGGTGGTACGTTAGAGATTAACGAGGAAAAGTATCAATCTCCAACAATGGGACGAATCCCATAGGGTTATATTCGGGGTCGAACATAACAAGTAGTTTCCACTGCCACCAGCCTAAACTCGACGAGGGGGGACGGGACAGTGCCCCCTCGAGTAACAGACCCAGAAGTAATCGAATTACCCCTACTAGCACGTCCACAATAAGATGGTTTGTACTAGTTCTGTTAGTAAATTTAGGTCTAGTAAAGCCAATGGTGCCTTTACATGCCCGGGGAGACAGTAGTCAGTCCCCGGTATGGAGTCTATGGTGGAGGTCCGCTACGACGCCCCAGTGTTACGGCACGTAGGGTGCGGTGTAACACACATAGAAAAACATATGAGACCCTATGGAGTAAAAGACCCCATAGCCCATAGAACACATTGGGCCTCATTACACGGAAGGCGGTGAGCCATGGCGCTATTAGCGCCATGGCTCATGCCGGTAAAATACCGGCACCACCTTGGCAGAAAGGGGATTTACTGCCCCATTCCAAGGTTGGTGGGGCGGTAAATCCCCCTTCCGCCATTGCCCTTCCCCATTCCCATTTCTGCCCCATAGGGCTCTATGGGAATGGGGAAGGCGCTAATTACGGCACCGCAATTTTGCGGTGCCGTAATTAGCTCCGAGGTCCCTTAGCGGGTTGGTTTTTAACGCCTGCAAAAAGCAGGCGTTAAAGCACCAACCCGCTAAGGGACCTGGTAGTAAGGCGGTATGGATTTACCGGTACCGGTATTTTACCGGTACCGGTAAATCCCGACCGCCATCCGTGTAATGAGGCCCATTGACATTCAAAGGAATTACACACATTCATGTCCAAGAGTGGGAGGAAAAGAGTCTCACTCTTGGCAGGATGGAAAAAAACAAACTCCAGAAATCCAGCAAAGCTGCTGGGGGACTCACTAGGTTAGGAAATTCAGCCTAAACAGAGAATTCTCCCTAACACTCACCCCCTCCCCAGACTAAGGGACAGGAGGATTCAATCCACTCCTGGATGAATCTCATACCTCTAGTCGATGACATACATCCTAGAGAGACCATCAGCATTTTGGTGGTGACATCCTGACCTGTGCTCAATGGTGAAATCAAACCTTTGCAGCCAGATCGACCATCTTAATAGTTTTGGGTTTTCCCCTTTCATTTGCATTAACCATCTCAAGGGTTGGTGATCAGTCTGAATGACAAAAGTAGAACCATACAAGTACGGCCTAAACTTCTTCAGAGCCCACACGATAGCAAAGCACTCTCTTTCGATTGTTGCCCACCTTGTTTCAGGATCCTTCAGCTTGCGGCTGATGAAGCAAACGGGGTGCTCCCTACCTTTCCCATCCAGTTGACTGAGTACGGCACCTATCCCTACATTTGAAGCATCTGTCTGCACAATGAAGTGTTGGCGGTAATCAGGAGCTCTGAGTACTGGGGCTTGGCAAAGAGCCTTTTTCAGGTTTTCAAAAGCCTGATGGCACTCCTCGTTCCATTTAACCTTTTTAGGAAATGTGGGCGAGGAGATGACATTCAGTGGAGAAGCTATGGTCCCATAGTTCTCTATGAAATTCCTGTAGTACCCAGTGAGGCCTAGGAAGGCTCTCACTTGGGTTTGAGTAGTAGGTGTTGTCCAATTTTGCACAGCTTCAATCTTACTGAGCAAAGGCCTTATTTCTCCACCTCCTACCTCATGTCCAAGATAGACTACCTTACTCTGTCCAATTTGGCATTTACTCGCCTTTATGGTCAGATTGGCTCGTCCAAGAGCCTGCAAAACATCTCTTAGGTGGGTTACATGTTCTTCCCAGGAATTGCTGAACACTGCGATGTCATCCAAGTATGCCATGCAGAAGTCCTCCATCCCATTCAGAACCTGGTTTACCATCCGTTGAAACGTAGCAGGTGCATTCTTCAATCCGAAAGGCATTACCTTAAACTGGTATAAGCCAACGGGGGTAGAAAATGCAGTTTTCTTCTTGGCATGGTCTGTCAGGGCTATTTGCCAATAGCCTGACGTCAAGTCAAATGTGCTGAGGAACTTGGCGGCGCCAAGTTTATCCACCAACTCATCTGTCCTTGGCAAAGGGTGGGCATCAGTCTTGGTGAGTGCATTAAGAGCTCTATAATCCACGCAGAATATAAGCTCTTTAGGTCCGGCCTTTGGTACTAACACAACTGGGCTAGACCATGGACTAGTAGAGGGCTCTATTACCCCGAGATCAAGCATCTTGCTGACCTCACCTTTGATGTGGGTTCGTACGTTTTCTGACATTCTGCATCCTCTGCTTTTGACTGGCAGACAGTCACCAGTGAGTATGTCATGCTGGCCCCAAGGGGTCAAGCCTGGTGAGAGCGAGAACAGGGAGGCAAACTGATTCAACATGGATTTGCACTCTTCTTGTTGCTCAGGTGTCAGATTGGAGGAGAGATTTACTCCTTCAATTTGTTTGTCTAAAGGTAAGCCTCTGAGGAGATCCGGAAGAGCTTCACTCTCTTCTTCTTCCTCGGATGATGCTAGAAGCAACGCTCCTACATCAGGTCGTGAGACATACGCTTTGAGGCGGTTGGTGTGGAAGACGGTCGGAGCCTCCTTGGGATTGCCCAAGTCCACCAGATAGTTAACCTCTCTGAGTTTACCCACAACTCTGAAGGGTCCCATCCATTTATCTTGCAAGGCCCTCTGCCTTGTTGGGATCATAACGAGAACGAGCTGGTCTTGAGCGAACTCAACCATGTTAGCCTTTTGATCGTACCAGTGCCTGACCAATGCTTGTCCAGCTTTCAAGTTATCGCTTGCTTCCGTCATCATGTGCGACATTCTCCTCCGGAGACCTATCACGTAGTCAGTCACTCTGACTGGCTTGGGGGAAGGAGCACTCTCCAACCCCTCCTTAATCAGGGCCAATGGACCTCTGACAGGATGACCATAGAGAAGTTCGAAGGGAGAGTAACCTACTCCCTCCTGAGGGACTTCTCTATAAGCAAAGAGAAGGCATGGCAGTAGAAGGTCCCACTTACGCTTAAGAGGTTCTTCTAAAGCACCTATCATGCTCTTCATGGTTCGGTTGAACCGTTCTACCAACCCATTGGTTTGGGGGTGGTAAGCTGTTGAGAACTTGTAAGTAACTCCACAGGTTTTCCACATGGCTTTCATGTAGTGGGACATAAAGTTTGACCCCCTGTCAGAGATTACTTCCTTAGGAAACCCGACCCTAGTAAAAATACCAAGGAGGGCCTTAGCCACAGCCGGAGCTGTAACAGTCCTCATAGGAATTACCTCAGGATACCTAGTAGCATGGTCTACTACAACAAGTATAAACCTGTTGCCTGAGGAGATTGGAGGATCAAGGGGACCAACAATGTCAATCCCTACTCTCTCAAATGGGACTCCCACAACTGGGAGAGGCACTAAAGGTGCCACATTCTTGGAGCCAACCTTACCAGAGGTCTGGCAGGTGTGGCAGCTCCTGCAGTGTTTTTCTACTTCGGCCCCCATCTTTGGCAAATAGAAGTAGAGAGAGAGCCTTTCCTTAGTCTTCTTGAAACTCAAGTGACCAGCCAAAGGAATCTCGTGGGCTAACTGCAAGAACTGTGGTCTGTTCTCTTGGGGTACTACAAGTCGTTTGTAGTCTCCAGGTGCAGACTCGGTCGGTTCACTGTAGAAGAGGCCATCTTCCCACTGCAACCTGTATTTCCCAGGCTCTTGCCCTTCAGCCTGAGCTTCTGCCTGGTGGCGAAGACCTTCCAGAGTTGGACATTCTCTCTGTCCCTTACTGAAGTCTGCCCTGCTGGGTCCACCTTCTGCCAGTAAAGACTGCAGCTCAGGATGGTTAACAGGATCCAGATCTCCAATGAGTTCCTGGCCTTCCATTAGCTCTTCCTCAGAGTCTAATTCTACCACACAGGGTTGTACCTCCCTCTCAGCCTCAGCTGGAGGTGGAGTTACGGGTGTAACTTTGGACAACCGCAGGGAAGTCCGTGTTGGCTGCACTGAAATGCTGGCTGCTGGTTTCGGGATAGAAGTCTTAGGTTTCCCTTTCGCTTCTGATTTCTTGGAGACAGCTGCCGACAATTCTAGTGGAGCAGGAGTGATTTCTGTCTTCATCATCTCCTGGAGAGTACCGCGCATGGTCCTCTCTCTTGCGAGTCTGGTTAGCTCCTGTAACCGTTTACTAGGAGGTCTGGGAGTATGCGATACAACTCTGAGAGTTTTCAAATCGTTACCCAACAGTACGCGTCCTGGTACCTCACTCTGTATGCTGACAGGTATCTTTACAGTCATGTCGTTACACTGGATGAGAACTGGTAATTGGGGAAGCATCTGCACAGGCCCTCCAGCTAACTTGGTGAGGCGTTTGGGTGCCTTAGCAACATCCTCAGCCTGAAAAAACGATTTATCCACCACAGTTATGCTGGCCCCAGTGTCCCTAATGGCAGGAGTCTCCTGGCCATTCACCTGGACACTGCCCTTATAATACTCTTTAGTATTATCGGGGATAGAATTATAGACATCTAAATTCTGTTGTTCCCACAACCCCAGAGATACTAAAGAAACGCTGGCTGAGACTCCAATGGGTTCGTCAGCTAGCAGTAGAAAGTTTCCACTTGCCATTTGGACTTCCTCCTCTGGAGCGAAGGCTAAGGAGACAAGCTGGACCCCTGAAGGTTTACCCTTACATCTGGGATCTCCTTTCACGTGGTCAGTCGAGCCACAAACAAAGCATTTACCGAACGCTTTTTGGAATGTTGGCTTGTTCTGACCTCCTTCCGGTTTGGCACCAGAAGACACACTATTCTGCTGTGGTTTTCCCGGTGGCTTACCCTTCTGGTTTTGTTTGGGGCCCTCTTTGGAATTTGAGTTATTCGAATTCTCTTTTGAGTCTTTTTTAGGCTGTTTTCCCTCATTCTTTTTCTGAGTTGCCCCAGAATCCTTATGAGTAGCCCTGTTGGCAACCCATAAGTCAGCGGCCTTAGCTAGCGTCCGTGAATCCAATTCCTTCGAATCAGCCAAGTGCTGTCTGAGCTCAGGAGAACAGGCATCATAAATCGACTCCAACATAAAAAGATTCTTCATACCCTCATAAGTGTTCACTTTGTAACCCTTAATCCATCCCTCTAAGTTTTTCAACCCTTAACTCACCAAGGTAGCCCAAGGGGTACCATCATGCTCTTTGAGGGTTCTAAACCTCTTAAGATACTGGGAAGGGGTCTTCCCGAATCTAGCTATCAAAGCTAGTTTCACACTTTCGTAATCCGTCTTATCCGCCTCCCCCAACTCCATTACCACATCAGTCGCAACAGAAGGGAGCCTAGAGAACAACCAGGGAAGTAAATCATTCCCGGTGATGTCCTGGAGCCCATGATTGTACTCAAACAGTTTTAACCAATCCAACACATCCAATCTCGGTTCATACATACCCACTAATTCCTTCTGCATCCGGGGTCTTTTGGGACTGGAGCTCCTAGAGGAACCAGAGGAGAGAGAAGCATTTTCCATAGACAACTTTTTCATTTCTAACTCGTGATTAAGTTCTATTTCCCTGAGTCTTAACTCAGCTTGCTTCTGCTCAGCCTGGGCATTCATCCGTCTGAACTCGAGCTCTTGGTTTCGTTCAGATTGAGCCAAGAACCGTTTGTATTCTAATTCGAGCTTCATTTTTTCAAGTTCAAAATAAGCAGGGTTACTTGTGGGACCTGGTATGGACCCCGTAGGTACAGCTGGTAAGGCAGGTAGAGGAGCAGGGGAGACAGTTTTGTTAGCCTCTCCGTCCTCGTCAGCCTCTTCATCGCTATCATCAGAATTACGATTTAGATCAACACCATCACTGTTATCTACATTTGCTGTAGAAATTGGTTCCTCTGAACCAGTACCCAGACTTTGGTTCGCCAGCAATCTCTCTATTAGTTCTAACTTCTTGCCTCTTACAGAAAGATTCTCTTGCCTACAGAGAGCTCGCAAACTCTCAGTATTTTCACCTGACAAGGACTCTTGACTGTAAGTTTCCATCGTAGACATGTTTGTGAAAGTTGCTTTTTAGTGCTAAGCTTTGTGGTTAGTTATCCTAAAGTGTCGAAAAGCACTCTAAACTGTATACTCGATACAAATCCCACCGCTGTACACCAGTGTTAGGCGGAAACCTGTGCAGTTCCCTCTGGGACCACTGCAAAAGATTTAGGACTACAGGTGTTTGGCAGTAAACCCACTTGGTAGCAGTCTGTACCACACAGATTCACTTGGTAGCTGTGGCTGAGCAGTCAGACTTCTCTCAAGAAGAGTTAAGCAGTATGTGGAGTATACAATATAGGACAATTCTTCACAGTAAGACAAGCAAACACGCAACAAGGCTTCAGTGTAAAGATATTAAGGTATTTTTTTATAACGGAACATCTATAGAAAACACTATGGCACTATCACGGCAAACACTTCAATTACAATTACTCTACGAAGAAGAAACAATCAAACCCCCTAACAATATTTCGACAAGTCTAGGTTCTACCGGCATCACTTATTTACAGACAGAGGTGTATGCCTCTACCTAGATGGCACTCTAATATTAGTTAGGACGGGAGAGAAAAATAGGCAGGTTACGAAATTAACACAGTTCAATACGTCACGGGTAAAATGCAAGGCAAGAAGGCAAGAACCACAATAGATCATAAAGTTCAGAGGCCAGGCCCACTCGGAGAGAGGCAAGGCGATATGTCCCAAAAAGTCTCTAGTGGAAATGCGTTCGAGTCTTTGTAGCAAATTGTTATCGGCAGATTGAACCAGTTCAGAACAACACGCTAGAGAAAGCTTGGAGGCGACCCAACGCAAAGGCGAGGATTAAGATACCTCACTCGAACCGATCGAAAGGGAAGCCAGGCGGACACGGTACCTTGTTTGTGGAGAGACAGCTCCGGCGGGGGCAGTTGTTCCTGGTAGTGGATGCACGTCGGGTCTTTGCCAAGAGTAGAGATGATCTCGTCGTCGAAGAAAAGTGAAATCCGGTGCACCACCAGGGAAGAGACCAGCCGCTGAGTGCTCCGTCACAAGGCACCACCTTTTGGTCGCGGTACAGGGGTAGTGGCTATCCGGTTGCCGGGGTGCTCTGCATGGGCAATTCGACAACCGCGTCCTGAGGCGAAGAAAAAGCAAAGGGGACTGGTTGTTCCCACCAGTCAGGGGAAGAGACTCTCCGGCAGGGAGATCTCCTCTGTCGTCGGGAAGTGGTGAGTCGGTTCCGCAGGGCTCCACCGGAGGTGTCGTCGTTGCAGGTCGGCTCAGCGTTACCCTCGTCGGATTCTTAGGTCCTGTGGCGACTTCTGAAGATCCAGTCCCAAAAGCCCTGCTTTTATGCAGAAAACCCCCATTCATTCAGCCTAGCTGTCAATCAACACTCGCTAAGTGGTGAGCGCGGAGGCTCAGCACTTGGGCCAATCACTCCAGAGTGCGACCGGAGTTGGCAAGGCAACTCGGTCCAGGGTGCCTAAACCCCCTCCCACACCTCTGTGGTAACCCAGACAGAATGGCACCACTTTGGAGGGTCTCTGTACAGAGGCCCGCCAAAAGTGGAACAAAGGGCTCAACCTTTGGTTTAGGAGTCAGAGAGACGAACACAGACGCCATTTTAAAAACCGAGTTCTGGCAGAAAATACCATCCGATAAACTTATTTAAGATAAGTAGACCGGTGGTACGTTAGAGATTAACGAGGAAAAGTATCAATCTCCAACAATGGGACGAATCCCATAGGGTTATGTTCGGGGTCGAACATAACAAGTAGTTTCCACTGCCACCAGCCAAAACTCGACGAGGGGGGACGGGACAGTGCCCCCTCGAGTAACTAACCCAGGAGTAATCGAATTACCCCTACTAGCACGTCCACAAGATTAGATTACATTTTCATTCCCAACTACATGGCTAGCCTTCTCTTAAAAGCCCAAATAGAGTCTATTGCGACATCTGATCATACTCCCGTTAATATCCAAATACAATCTCCCTGTAACTCTAAGCCCTCAAATAGATGGCAACTTAATACTAATCTACTGAATGATGTCTTATTCGCACCCTTCATTACCCAGCAGCATAATAATTATTTTACCGTGAACATAAATTAAGACAATTCCACTTCAAACAACTGGGACTGTTATAAGGCTGTTCTTAGACAGGCAATAAAAAGAAAAAACTTTAACAGGAGTCTGAATCTATTCTTAAACAATTGAAACATAAACAATGGGTATACATTGAAAATGTCTACCTGCGCCCAGTCACGGTGGGGGAATGGCTATGGGTCCCACTGAAAAAGCTCCCCAAAAGAATTAGGGACCACCCAATACTGGGCACAATGTGGAAAGCACTAGCAGGGAAAGGCTCTAGCGAGAAAGTCACCACATGGCCCTCCCCTCTGAGCCACATCTGGTCAACGCCAGTCCTCGAAGAAATTCCGGGCCACAAACACTATCAGTCATGGTTTGACGTTGGCCTGTGTAGAGTAGGCCAATTGGTAAGGGAAGACACTTTCATAAGTATCCAGGAACTCGAAGCGGCTCTGGGAATCGGCAGGCTCTCCCCGCTCTTATACCTGCGCCTTAAGGGCATCCTAATGAAACCTAAACTAAAATCATGCTTACAAAGAGGGCTGACCCCGGTTGAAAAAATCTTAGACTCCCACACAGAAATGAAGGGCCTCACCTCCCTCCTTTACAGAGCACTGTTGACCTCCCGCGAGGGAACGACTAAGAGCCTTAGAGGGAAATGGGAGAGGGACTTGGGCTGCACCATCGGGGACGGGCTCTGGGGGAGGCTATGTAGCAGGGCATTTAAGACTTCTATCTCATGCCAGTACAAGTCCCACGCCATCAAGCTTCTCCACAGATGGCAGTACGACCCGATCTCCCTCTCTAGGATGTTCCCATACACTGTCCCGTTGTGTTGGCACAGATGTGGGGAAAGAGCCGACTACTGGCATATGTGGTGGTCCTGCAGGAAAGTACAAGTCTATTGGTCTGAAGTGCTCAGCTGGCTCGAGGAGGCGGGAGAGGGGGTTTACCCATCAGACCCATTGTTATTGATATTTGGCCTCCGCTACAGGGATGACCACTGGGAGAAACTCCCGGACCCTGTACGGGCCAGGACTTGGAAGAGAGCATCCCTCCCCTCGAAGAGGGAATGGGTGTTGGTGGCCAAAGACATTTATTTAATGGAGAGACTAACATCAGCATTACACGGCTCCTGCACGCAGGTTGAGACTGATTGGCTGCAATTTATGGAAGCGTTCGCCAATGTTGAGGACGATACGGGAGCCTAGTTGATGTGCCCCACCTGGCCCGAAAACTGGTTGTGGTAGGAGACTCTTTGCACTTCCTCAAGTAAAGTCCATTTATGTTAATTCCTTGTATGCCCGGTTGGAGCTGCCCGAAACGTTTATTCATGGAGATGTGGATCGTGTGCCTCATCGTTAGGGGTCTTGTGCGGGAGGGGGCAGGTAGGGTGTAAACGCAGAGTTTGTCTAATCGAAGTTGGCTCGGGCCGGTGCCCGGTTGCCATTGTTTGTATTAATGCTCTGTTGCCTTGAAAAAACAATAAAATTGAATTTAAAAAAAACAATTGAAACCTCTAGAGATTCGATTTGCTGGCACCGGCTCCCTAAACTTGAGATTTCAGTATAATAAAATTGTAACTCAATACTCCTGTGCAAACATGCTCAAATATAAGTCATAAATCTATCAACTTTCCAATAAGGCGGGCAAGTCTTTAGCTTCCTACCTCGAATTCAAAAAAGAAAGATCTAGAGTTGTAACCTTACAAGATCATCAAGGAAATAGAAAGAATTCATATACAGATATTCTCTGAATCTTTTCAAATTTATACTCTAAACTATATACTTCTGAAGCTACCACTAATAATCCCTCCATTGAGGATTTTCTCCACAATCTAACCAGGAACTCTTGCCCCTAGATAAATCTTTAATCTCTTAATGCTCCAATTACCCCGATGACATTTTTCATGCCATCAAACATCTTAAAAAGGCAAAGCTCCTGGGCCTGATGGCTTTCCTACAGATTTCTACTCCCATTTATCTAATATATTAGTTCCTAAACTTAGCGTTATTTACTCTCACTTCTTATCAGAAGGAAAAGCTCAAGGATCTTTCCTTGAAGCTATGATTATTGTCTTTCCCAATCCCAATAAAGACCCTAAAATCCCTCCAAGCTATTGGCCAATCCCTGATTAACACTGACTGTAAGATTTATGCGAAAATCCTAGCCAATAGACTTCTCCCTTTTCTTCCCAATCTCCTTAAACAAGATTAGGTTGGATATGTCAAGGGCAGAGTGTCTTCCTCCAATATTAGACTCCTAAAAATTATAGATTTAATACACCATTCCAAAGATCCCCATGCTACAGTAGCCCTAGTTGCCGAAAAGGCATGGTTTTGGCACTCCTTTTTTTAAATCTCTGATCAGCATTCTTTACTCAATGCCTAAATCTGCTATTTTTGTTAATGGTCAACTATGTGCTTTTTCCCCTCTTTCTAGAGGAACACGTCAAGGTTGCCCTCTCTCCCCAATTCTCTTTATTCTAGCCCTTGAACCTTTCTTAGAAACTATTAGACTAAATGATAATATTTTAGGAGTCCGATATAAGCACCCTCATATTAAAACTGCAGTTTATGCAGATGATGTTCTTCTCTTTCTGAGAAACCCAGAGCAAAGTGGCCCGCATCTACTACAGGTTATTTCCAACTTTGCTAAAGCATCTGGGTATAAACTTAATATTGATAAATCTGAGGTCCTTCCCCTGAACCTGTATTGTACACCACATCACACAATATCCCTGGGAATGAAATAGTGCCCTCAAGGCCTCAAATATCTTGCCATTAATATTTCCACATCTGTGGTTGATATAAGAAAGAAAAAGATTGATAACATACTTACCAGAGTTAAAAAACTTGTAACCTCATGGTCACCCCTATATCTCTCCTGGTGGGGCTGGTTGGAATCCATTAAGATGATGATCACCTCTGTCATCCTATATCTTCTATATATGTTACCTTTTCCCCTTCCCCTTTCCTTTTTTAAATCCCTAGATTCCTGCTTAAATGGATTTCTATGGGGGAAAGGAAAACGTCCAATTTCACTATGTAAAGTAAAGAAATCTCGCTCTATGGGTGGTGTCAATTTTCCGGATTTTAGAAAATATCACATGGCCTTTGTTATTAAGCAAGTACAGATGTGGTTTGTACAAGATGAACTCGAATACTTACCCAATTGGCTAGTTCTGGAGAGGGCTATGGCTTTCCCAATTCCCTTATCGGATATTTATCTCATTAAGAATAAGAATACATTTATAAAATATTCCTGTATTCACCAATCTGCATCTTATCTCAAAGTATATATGTTTCCATCTCTGACCAACATTTCTACATTTACCTCTCCTCTTATCTGGCGTAACCCCCTCATTAAGGTAAAAGGAAAATCAATGTTGTGGAAGCCATGGCTATCTAGAAACATTAAATATTGTAACCAATTTATTTCACAAAATGCTCCCATTACTTTTAGAGATTGTGCTACAAAATACCAGTTGCCTGCCTCTGCCATGAAACACTATTTGGTCATTATTGCTGCTCTGTTTGAAAATTATGAATTACTTATCCATAGCGCCAGTACGCCTGATATGTTAAGACTGTTTCACATACTGAAACCTAAAAATACTGCCTCCTTCTTCTATAGATCCATGAGATCTACTTCAATAGCTGGTGTACACCACAACGACTGGGAAGAGGATTGTTCACTGCCAAACCATCAATTTGACTGGCCTCCACAATGGAAATACATCTCGAAAATTACCTCATCAGCCTACCTAATCCAAACCCTGTTTTTCTTCAACCATAGATGCTTTGCCACCCCTATCTCCCTATTCAAATGCGGCCTTCTACCTAATGACCTTTGCTGGAGCTGCTCACACGTCCCTGGTCCCTTTAAACACATGTTCATCGAATGTAAACATGTTAAGGCCTTCTGGATTTCAGTATGGCAAACAATTAAGCTCATTTTTAAAACCCAACAAGATTTTTGTTTTGATTTTCTCATTTTTGGAAGCTCCCTTTTACAATCAGCTATAGCCAATGTTCATTCTAGATTGCTCTTTCATTTGTGTCTCATGGTAGCACTCCAAACTATTACCACCAATTGGATTAATTTACATCGCATTCATTATAACTGATGGTGGAATAATAGTTGTAATATTCATAGGATGGAAAACTGCATTGCTTCCTGCCCTGCTTTACCTTGCAAATGTACGCTGAAATGGCAACCTTTTATTGATTTTCTTTTAAATGTAGACTATTATTGATGTTATTACTATGTATCCTTCATCCCTGTCCTCTCCTAACCCTATGTTTGTGTTACGTCCTGTATGTGATGTTAGTTACATGTTTTTTTCATTATTGTTATGTCACCCATTTCCCCCTTAATCTTAAAACTTTTTGAAGTTTATCTAGACTCAGCCATTGATACATGTTTGACATAAATATAAGTCATGTTAATTTTCTAAACAATTCTATTGATACCTCATGTATAATAGTGGATAGTTGCTTGCGTTTATTATTAATGACTATTGATTGTCTTGCATGTTGACCGCTTACAATAAAAATCTTTTGAAACTAACAAAATACGAATAAGATTGTGGTCAAACTCTGGTAGGGTCTTGCCGGCTTACGGTGGACAGGCAACCTCATGTGAAGGTAAAAGGTTTTTGGCAATCTGGGAATACCCAAGAGGTTTGTGCTTTGATTGATACCGGGGTGGCGGCCTCATTGATTCATGGAAATCCTTTGAGATTTAAGGGTGACAGTTTACTATTATTGGCCTGGGAGGGAAAGAGACACACACAGTTCAGACGAGACTTGACATGAAAATTGGTAATTTAAAATGACAGAAATATCAAGTGTTAATTGTTCCAATGCCTGAGTACATTATTGGTTTTTGATATTTTGGAGGTATTGACCTAAGGTTTCGAAGGCAAAATCTATCAATTCAGAGTGAGTGCATTGACTTGTACCCCAGTTATTGTGGGAAAATGGAAGATGCCCCAGTGCAGGTTCCTTTGGCCACAAAACTTGTGTTGATGAAACAATACAGCATTCCATGCTGGCAGAAGGACATTTCAGACACTATCAAGGGATATGTTGAGGCAGGGGGGTTACGTCACATGACTACGGCATGGAACAATCCGGTCTGGCCGATCAAAAAGCTTGATGGAAGTTACAGAATGAATATGGATTATCGTGAGTTCAATAAGCATACTCCTCCTTTGATACCCATAGTCCCGGATGCCGTTACTCTGATTGAGAACATGCAAAGGTTTGAGGGAACATGGTATGCAGTCATTGAGTTGGCTAATGCATTTTTCACCATACCAATTGCAGAAGGGTGTCAAGAGCAGTTTGCATTTTTTTGGAATGGACGGCAATATACGTTTGAACATTTTCCTATGGGATATGTGCATAGTTCGACCACCTGTCACCGGCTGGTGGCAGACCACTTAGACAGAATACCGAGCAAACCTGATGTACAGATTTTGCACTACATTGATGATATTCTAGTGCAGGGAAAAGATTAGCAAAGTGTGAGGATGTCCTTCGAAATAATCATGGAGGGATTGCGAAAGAAAGGCTGGGAGATTAATGAGGACAAGATCCAAGGTCCAGCACAGACAGTGATCTTTTTGGGATTCACTGGCACAATGGACATCATGGTGCCGAAGGCTAAACAAATATACTTGAATTTGCTTCCCCTGTGAACAAAAAACAGGCTTAGCTGTTCATTGGGTTGTTTTGGTATTGGAGATAGCACATACCACATTTGGGACAAATATTGCCCTCCTCTACAAAGTGACACAGAAGAAATTTGACCTTGAATGGGGAGTGGAGCAAGAGAAAGCATTTCAATTAGCAAATGACACAGTGAAAACATGTGCTTGATTTGTGGCCGTTGAGGGCAGGTGAGGTTGAACTTAATGTATCTGTACATGACAATTATGCCAAATGGAGTCTGTGGCAAAAGCAAGACAGGAACGTGTTTCTTGAGGTTTTTGGAGTCGTAATTTACCAGAGGCTGGTGACAGATATATTCTGTTTGAAAAGCAATTGCTAGCATGCTATTGGGCTCTTGTGGACACAAGCGGATGACAGTGAATCATGATGTATTGATTAGGTCTGAAATTCCGATCATGCAATGGGTACTGAGAGCTCCTAAAACACATCGAATAGGACATGCCCAACAGGCTAGCATTATCAAGTGGAAAAGGTACATTCAAGGTTGTGCCAAATCAGGGAAGGGTGGAGTTTCGAAGTTACATGAGCAAGTAGCTGATATGCCACCTGTAGATGTTGTACCACAGGAAGTGACAGCAATCTGTGAATCTCCCAGTGAAATGGGGAGTACCATATAGAGATTTGACAAGTGAACAAACAGAACATGCTTGGTTTACTGATGGTTCAGCCTAATATGTAGGGACTAAACGACATTGGAAAGCATTGTCATATAATCCCAAAATGAGGAAAGCTTTGACAAGACAGGGAAAGGACAGAGCAGTCAGTTTGCAGAACTATATGCAGTGTGTCAGACATTAAAACAAGAAGCACCTGGTCAGTGTCATGAATACACAGACTCTTGGTCTGTGGCCAATGGACTAGCTGTGTGGCTGCCAACATTGCAGAACAATGGGTTGAAGAGTCATTTGAAAGAAGTGTGGGGAAAAGAATTATGGCAAGATATTGCGGAAATGTTGACAAACAGTGAAGTGACAGTGGGCCAAAATTACAACCCTAGCGGTAGCTGTGCCTGTAAAACAGGCATGGCTGCCTGGCGGATTTGCATTTTTTCCTGTGCCCGCGAATGGGCAATTACCGGGTCATTATTGCCCTGCCAGACCCGGTAATTGCCCATTTGCGGGCACTGGAAAAAAGATGCACCCCATTCCCATTCTTCCCCAGTGCATCCGACATACTGTGCTTGCGGCTGCCTTTCTGCCCGCCAGGTCCAACTTAGTTCCCGGACTGGCAAAATCGCAATGAGGCCCAGTGTATCACGTAGATGCGCATTGTGTGACAAACTCACTAGAATGTTGGTTTAATTCTGTTGCAGATGAACATGTCAAAACGTAATCTGTGAATGCAAGGGATAGAGAAGACAATGATATGGAGGGTCTTGCCAGATGGGCACATCAGAAAAGTGCACATCTCAGAGAAAAAGCCACTATCAGGTGGGCACAAGTGAGAGGAATTAATATTGCATTGGAAGTAGTGAAAACTGTGATTTTGTATTGCCCAATATGTCAGCATCAGAGACATCAACCTATTCCTCATGTAATTCAGGGTACATTGAAGCGAGGTATGCTACCAGGATAAATTTGGTAGATTGATTATATCGGTCCGATGCCAATCAGTAAAGGATGTCAATTTGCACATACCATTGTGGACACGTGTTCGGGATACTTGATGGTGTTCCCATGCAAGAGAGCAACGCAGTTAAATACCATAAAGTTGTTCAGATTGCATTGTACTATGGAGTACCTGTACAAATTCAAAGCGATAATGGATCACATTTGAAAGGCAAGTTAGTACAGGAAAATTGTCAGGAAAAGGGCATTGAGTGTATATCCCACGTCCCGTATCATCCGAGGCTTTGGAGTTGATTGAGATAATGAATGGATTTTTGAAAGAACAACTACGTAAGGCTGGGGATGGTATCTTGACAGGGAAGCAGGATTGCAACTGGGATTCTGTGCAAGTGTTGAATAACAGATATATTACAAACAATGAAACCCCACATATGCGCATGTTAATGCCAGTTTTACAAATGAAACCTAATGTGCCAGTGGAAACTTTGTTGTACTGGGAGATATTGCCAGGGGCTCTAGCTCCTTACAGAGCCATCCCAGAATAAGTCGTAATATGAAGAGGTCAGACTTGAACCTAGAGGGATCTGTGTTATTGATACAGGGATTAAAGTACGAATACCATTGAATCATATGGGATTGATTGCCCCTAGCTCTGGATTAGCATTTAAGGGAATTCAAGTGCTATGAGGTTTTGTGAATGCAGATTACTAAGGGGAGATGAAAGTTATTTTAATTAACAGTGGAGACCAAATTCTACCTATCCACAAAGGGTATAGGGTGGCACAATTGATTATTGTACCTGTGAAGTTAGCAATGGTGAAAAAAGGAGAGCCACACAGTGTGTTAACTACACATGGGGACAGAGGTTTTGGCTCATCAGACAAAATGGTGCCGCTTCCGGCAGATGTAAATGCAGCAGGGCAGGATCAAGTAATCTTAGTGCTGTAACTTGGGAAGAGGAAATGGAGCCACAGCTCCACTAACAAATATTACTTACGTGAATGATGTGCAACGTTGATATCTATTTTTTTCTGAAACTGTTTTGCAGATCTTGTATATAGTGATTGTGCTTGTATGGCTGTGTGAAGTCCATTTGGGAGGGTTCAGGGACATGCAAAGAAGAGTGGCAAGTGTCTCCTTTGTGCAACCGACTCCGGTGACGCGAATGATGTCCCGCAGCGATGACTACACTACATTGCCCATGGACGAAGCCGGATGGCCGGCCAATGCGGCAGCGAGAATTTGGAAATTTGCGAGAAGACACCAGAGATTTAGGCGTGATGCTTTGCCTACCGCCTCCACAGATCTTTATTTTCTTCAGCATGACTATTCTTCCATCAGGAAGGAAACGGACAACATTTGGGCCTTCTTGGTGTGACATGTGTTAAGTATATCACACTTTTGCTTGACTGACAATCATGATGTTGAAAATCTGCTTTCAACGTGTCTTGTGGCTGTGCCGACGCCGGCTACTGTGTTTCGACATTTGTTTGGAATCCTGCATAATGATTCACTTGTTGAAGAATATGGCATGAGGAGTTTGTTTTCCGTCTGTAAATATTGCACGTTTTGTCAGGAAGCAACCCGCAGATGGAGAAATAAAACACACATTGTGACTTACAATGTTGCGCATGGAGAGGTGTGTTATAACATGACTTGTCAACCTAAAGACATTGGCAAGTGTCGACAATTGGACTTGTCCAATGGGCAGAACCGTACTGAGTTTGATGAACAGTTGTATTCGTGACCGGCTAGTGCATGTCGTGATGTTTCGAATTTTATGTTATGTAATTTTACAGTGAAGGCTGCAAGCCATTTAAAACATGTGAAGTTGCCTACTGGATGCATGTTTTCTTGTGGGAACGTTACCTAGACTTACATTCCTGCTAACATTTATGGAGGACCTTGTGTTTAAGCTCGATTGGGACTGACTATGTTTCCTTTGCAACCTGCTTTGCATCGCATGAGGATATCTACTTTTGAACACGTGGGTTTATCGCCTGATTGTGATTCTCATGTGCATTTATTGTCTGAAGCTGTAGTGTTAACTCTTGCATTTTCTTTGGTGGGTGTGTGGGGACTTGCTGCCGGGGGTTATAAATCCCTGATTAGATTAGATTGTTTAGTGGTAAAGCGGCTAAATCAGACTTCTGGAAGAATTGATTTTAGATAGTAGAATTTTGAAGAAAGCCATTTTGCAGAACAGAGCTCCCATTGATTATAGATTTCTGAAAGATATTTTGGGGTGTAATGCGGTAGAGGGTATATGTTGTTTTGACCCGTGTGATCTTTCCCGATCTATATAAAAAACATATTGGTAGTTTAAAAGACCTGATTTCTGAAGTGACCCAGGATCAAACGGAAGCTGGTGGGATAAAAAGAATTTCTTGGATTCCTACCTCGTTACGTTACACTTTTGTGTGCATTTTTATGATTGTTTTAATTTTATGTTAATTGTTGTTGTTGTATTTCTTGTGTTCCTGATTTAGTGATGATTTTTTGTCAGTTTCAGAAACCATCTTTTGTTTAACTGGGATATGGAAGCTAAATGTCCAAAGGTGGATTGCAGTGCTAGTGTGAAAAGCGAGCTAAAACATGATGCCGGTAAGCGGCCATTTTGGACATTTGCTTCGAACCACAGTGAAAGTCTGCATTTTGTGATGAACCCCTTGTAGAAGGCAAACATGATTTAGCAGTGCTAACAGTATTCAAGTAAGGAGTGAATGAGTTCATCACCTAGATGGTTTTGCATTGCTCGTTCAAGGACAAACTATGAGAAGAGACTGAGATGAGCAGGTGCACTGATAAGGGCTCTGGGAATGGGAGCACAGTAGTCTTAGATGGATTTTTCCACTGTCTGGAATTTTCTACTCTAATAGTGCCTCTGATTCTTGCTGTCTGTCACTCTGGCAGAGACATTCAGTAACATGTGGAAGGCAGAGGCTCTAGCCAAATAAGAAGAGTGGGGCAATCCACAAAGGTAGGAGTCCCACTGAGAAGGAGGATGCCCCGTTCCAGGCCAGTTAGATAAGGTGTTCTCTCTGTCTACCTGCTTTGGGGCTTTGCAGTGTTTTGCCAGGCGAGATTAAGGTGTTCTCTACAGCTGCGCAAATGGTGATGTATTAGATTATATATCTTGTCATTGGGCCTCATTACGAGGTCAGCGGTAAGGGGTTAATGGCAACGGTAAGGGTGCCGTTGCCGTTAACCCCTTACCGCCGCATTACGAGGTCCCTTAGCGGATTCCGCTATGGGCACCTGGTTTTACCAGGCGCCCTTAGCGGGTGCCTCTAAGGGACCAGGGAGCTAATAACAGGCCCGCTATTAGTGGGCCCGTTATTAGCTCCATCCCCATTCCCATTGAGCCCTATGGGAGCTCGAATGGGAATGGGGAATGGTCCTCAGAATGGGGACTTACCGGGTCTTCCAAGGTTGGAATGACCTGGTAAGTCCCTATTCCGTGAACTCGGACCCAGAATGCGGTACCTCCTACCTCGTAATGAGGCCCATTGTATGTATCTATGTGTGATACGTATAATCTTTTCATTTGTTTGTTGTTTGTTAGTAACTGTGAATAGAGGGCCTGTAAAGAGACAATTATATTCTAACTATTGGTCTCACTTTGTGTTATTTCCTCCCTGTGTCCAAGACCTTACACCTTGTGAAGTGGGGTATGTATTACAGAGGTCCAGAATAGTATTTCCGACACAGGACATTTTTGCTTTGGACATCTTGACATTTGATAAACTCTTAGTTTTTGGTTGAGGTAGGGAAACACCTGTTAGAATAGGGATAGTGAGGCATTTTCCAATCCCCCTTTTATTTTGAATAAATGTTTATAGCCAAAAATATGAGCTGTCTGTGATCGTGTCTTACTATTGGCTCCTCACATAACTCACCAAAAAAAGAATGTATTTGTATGTGTCTCTCTGTGTCAGTCACTGTGATTTTGTGTTCCTTCACAAAAAACATGCATGTATTTACCATCCAAAACATTTACAGTTACTGTGTTTTTACTCACAAAAACGAATGTGTAGCATGTGTCTCACTCAAGCTAATCAGTATAGCTGTCAGCTTCTTCAACATAAACACTGTATGTATCACTGAAGGCAGCCACTCTGGTTTTCTACTCTTTCCTAAAATAAAACATGTGTGCTGTGTGTAACAGAATGCAATCTGTTGATGGAGTGGTAGCCTGATCTTTTTTTTTATTTTTAGCAATAAAAGTATGTGGGTAATTCTGGTTCTGGAAGTTGGCTCTGCATATCAGACCGCATTTCCATAATACTTTGTGCTAAAAAAGCATAGTACACCCATGTACCTTTGCAAAGACTGTCTCCTAACACCCACAGCAGCAGCCCTACAGTGACAGCTGAGCAGGGTCAAAGGTCAGATGTTTATTCCCGGCCACATCTGCTGGAACCCCAATTTCCAACTGGCAAAGTGGATTTGTAACAATATGAACCTGTGGTTCAAATTACTGTGTACCCCAGAAGCCTTGTTGCAGTTAGTACAAATTAAATATAAGCCATGCCTGGTTTTGACATTGTGGCTACTGAGAATACACAATGAAACCGCTTTGAGCAATTCATGTAATTTCATTGTCAACTTGGTGTGCAGTGACTCATTCATGACAGGGCATAGTGTGTATTAAGCTGTCTGGAATGGCTGTACCCACAACAGTCATATGGGTCCTATCAAGGAATTCTCCCCTGAGAAGCTGTGCCACCCCCTCAAGGGAACATGAACACTCCCTTGAGGTCCAGACTTCAAAGGGAGTCCTGACACTACAATAGTAACCTCTTACCAGGGCTGATTACCGGAGTCCTTTTGATATAGGCAGACACAGTTAGGGTGTTGAATTAGAGTAGCTCAGGGGAGGCATCAATCGACAGAGGGGTCACACCATGTTGGATTTTGCTAGGGCTCCCAAACTCCCTGTCCCACTCCCCACTTCGTACAGACAAAGCACTCCTGGTCTGACATCACCAAAGGATCATCTATTTAGTTAAGAGCCCTCCCGCCAATGTTACAGAGGACATTTACTTCTTGACCTCTGCTTCCTGTGGTTAGTCAGAATAGAATGCAGGAATCCAAGGCACACCTTTCCCAGAGGATATTCCTTGCAAAACATCACTGGGAATTCATGGCAAATCTCAATTTCTAGTAAGCAACCTTTATGTCACATAATGGAATCAGAGGCTGATGATAACGTGTGTGATAGATCCCATACCCATACTCCACCCCCCATCTGGGAAGCTGGCTTTTTCCTTTTTCAGTCAGCAGCCTTTTCATACTTATATGAACTCCGCATTCTCTCTTGGGACATTGCTGGATTCATTAACTAAATGGACAATATAACTTGGCTAGAATTCATTAGACCATTTGATATAATTTGATTTCAAGAATCATGGGCAATAGAAAAAAAAGATGTGCAAAAAAACTGTTCTTATGATCATTTTGTAAAACAATGAAGGTTGTATAAGAAATTAGTAATCTATTTATCTAGTATTCCTAATTTAATTTGATAGGATCTTGATTACCTGAAAAAATATTCATTTATTTGAATTATAAATAAAAAAAGCTATATGCATAACTAAATAATTTCTGACACAACAACCCCTTTGGGTATATTTGTCAGTAAAATTGGCAACAACATAAACCATGATAGGGAAGATCGTCATTATCAGGAAGATGGACCTTTATTTATGTTTTATAGATCTTAAAACGGCTTTCGGCTCGGTCCCAAGTCAAGCTTTGTGTCTGAACTTGCTAAAACAAAGGGTCCCTTTAGACCTCTTTAAGCCAAATATGTGTTTAGAAACACAAAATAGGGCAAGAATGCCTTATGGCACAGTAGGAGAGCAACAAGCCATGTGCATGTTTTATGTAACTTAAGTCAATCACTGTGATTTTGCGCTCTCTCACAAATAATGTGCTATGTTTATCATTAATACAAGAAAGCAAGTCACAATTAATTTCTGCCCAAATAAATCCTGTGTTTGAATCAGTCACTATGTTCCCTAGAAATACTGTGCATGTATTCATTGAATGTGCTTAGGATCCAATCAGAGAGGCACTATAATCAAAAATGATCATGTGTGCTTTGTGTAGATCACTCACTAAATCCTGCCACTGAGTGATTTTCTGCTGCCCTACAAAAAGAATCACGTGTGCAGATTGTTTCACAGCAGTCAGTTCACTCCTAAAATTCAGGTGTGCATGTATCATGTATATGTGTACATAACCCTTCCTCTATGTACCACCCAACATTGATGATTCCAGCTGCTAATAATTTCTCTTCCTCGTGGACGCAGCCTCAACAACCAAGGATCCGTTCTGAAAATCCCAAAGTGTACCATGTTCATCACATACATATCTTAGTTCTAATTGGTCTAACTTACCCACTGTTTCAGATCATTCAGAGATGTGCAGACAGTTCACAATTTCGATGGAGTCGCAATATATGAAACTTATAGGATGCTGGACTCATTCAAGCTAATAAACACGTGCATCAGTTAGGTGGAGTGAGGGGGAGATGCTGCATGAAAAAGTACTCAATCAATAACATGCATTACTCTCTATAATTCCCCCAACATTGTGGCTCAACTAAATCAATCAACCATGTACTTAAAATTCAGCATCACGGGCTTCATAGACATGACTCTTCGCACCAGCAAATCTACCTTTCAACAATCACAACAATAAAACCCTCAAATGCCAACTCTAAAATCCTCCCTTTCATTACCTTCTCAAGAAAAATCTGGGTGGTACTGGTTCCGTGTCTTAGCTCAGTGACATCTACTGGGAGGGCCTTTCCCATTCAGCAAATGCCACGGAGCACTTCCCATTGTAGCTCGGCACCCAAATTGCTTCATGCAACGGGGAAATCCATTCACTCCCAATATCTAGCTCATTCATGTAAATATTGGTTCTCCTCTTTCACCTCCCTGACCCCCACTCTCACCTACTCCGCCATTTACTTCATTCAGCATTTCTGTGGCCTGTGTTCTCTCAGACACCACCAGCATGATGTTGACATTGTCACTCTTGAGCACTCTGAATAAAATGCATGCATGGACACGCATACACACACAACACAATCATACTTCTTTATTGTACGGCCATTACAGTGAGGCAAAGACATGCACTACAATTGCTGCACAGTAAAAACATTTGACTTCCAATTTTCATGTTAAGAAGATCCTTTTTGATTGATTTAACTGTATTTTTTTAATGTAAAAGGTTTATGAAAGCAATCATATAATCATAAAAGTCTAAATTCATCAATACAAACAAACAAACAAGCATCATGTGAATCAATCCTTTGTTTTTTTTTATTGTATTAGTTGAATTTAATCAACCTTTCAACAATTTTACAAAAAGACTTTGTCCAATAAAACAAATTTTAACAATACAACTGATAATTGAACTTAAAACAGCAGTGTCAAATAAAATCATTCAAAAGTTCAAATATACAAGCACTATTAAAGCATCGTAACTTCATTAGAACAATCCTGCCTCTTGACATCCGCCATTATCAATTACAAAGCAACATTGTTCCCTTTTTCTCTGACCATGCTAATACAACATTAAATTCACTGGCTCAAAGAAGATGTTACAAAATAAGTTTGTTTGACCTTCCTAGTTTGTTAAGAGTCTATACAGTCATGAGAATACCACATCAGCAACATTTAAGAGGCATCTTTCTCATTTGAAAACTCTGCCCTCTTCTTTTCAAACTGCAACCCATTAAAAAAATGTACCTTAGCAATTTAGATTGATAAATGTGAACAGTCTAGTATTATAGACCAACATCGATGAAATTCCAGACTTCCTAAAAATCTACGTCTTGTAAAATGGATCACTCTAAGAGATCTTAAATGTTTCTCTTGTTCCTACTGCATTACAGAATCGACAGATGTTCTTTTCAACCTCCAATTGTTTCCGCTTAGCATAAACATCTTTAGTTGGCCAAAGATTGATACTAATGCATAGAATTGCTGAGCGATATAATACTGATGGTGCTTTAGTCAAATAGGTTGGCAATAATCGAATTTTTTTCAGAGGAAATCACTGGAAATTGCCGTCTACATATTGAAGACACCTTTCCTGGTTCTTTATCCAATCAGAGTTATAAGTTTTCTCGTTGGCCTTATCTGGGTTATTAATTAGCAATTCAATAGTTATATCTGCTTCCGCCAATTTTTGGTAAACGTTTGATGTCCATGCTATAACATGTGCGTGTTGGGTTGTAAATATATATCTGGAAAATGTTCTTAAAATCACATTCAAATTAGATTAAATCAGACATTTCCTGAAAAAAGATCATAGCTTCCAGATATAGAGTTCATGGAGAGAGATTAGACCCAGTTCATATCGGATCTACACAATTGGCATACATTTGGGCAAGTGTAGAATTTGTTTCCAAAATGTACCTTTCCATTGTTCAAATTGAAGATGAGAATTGATTGAAAGAGTCTCCAAACCATACAATAGATATGGCTCTCCTTTTAAACACCAAATAATTGACATCTAATAAAATATGCAGCATTGACAAATGTATCAATAACAATCCAAGTAATTAAATCTGCAATTGAAATAAGGAAGTAGAGTGCTGGTTGACATTAAAGATAACCATTTTCCTTCAATGTTTTTAAGTTGTCTCTGTAGGTCTATTAGATAATTGGCAAACATACGTAAAGTACAGTATAGATTTTACCATTGGAGAAGAACAAATACATGTTGTTCTCTCCATAACACTGTGACCCGTCCAGCCGTTACCGATCATAACGCAAGGCAACTGAAACTCAGACGGCCTATGATGGAACATCATCTGTAAAAACTAATTACAGTTGAGTAGCAGTAGAGATCAGTGGTTGGAGCTAGAGGAAAATACAATTTGACCGTAGTTCATTGTTCTTTTACATATTCCCATTCATGCTGTGAGAGAGCATGATATCTAATTTTAAGTTCCACGCTGATAGCTTGTGTCATGTTAGCTAGATAGTCCCGCTATATCTTCCCAGTAAGACACCAAAAGAGAAGCCTAATATAATTCAGCCATGGAATTGGTGTCACCGCAATACTACATAGTACATTACTAGGAATGTCACATGTGAGTGTATTTACGCCAAAACAAAGTCCATAGCTGCAAAGGACACGTCTTAATCATATGTGAAAGTTAGGGCAGCTTCAATTTTAGATAGAAAATATAGGTAGAGGTTGAATGAGATGCATCTAATAAGTGATATAAAAAGCCTTCTCAGTGCTTTGCAATTTACCAAGTATCCATTCCAACATTGTTGGGGAAATTATATTTTGTTCTCCCACCATCCAGCACTTCCTCCACTTATTCTAGGACTGGAGTTTGTTTATATAATTATACCAAATCCAGAATATGTTGAGATTGCTAATAAGTAGGAGAAATAAATATTGTTGGTCCCCATAATTGTATGACTCAGAACAATTTTGCCATCCTTAGACACTCTCCCAAATACGAGCACTATAAAAGGTCATTAATAAGGCGTTAATGCAATAGATTTCTACAGTAGGAACAATTGGTCATATATGTGAGCTAGGGCCAAATCTAAAAAAAGATGGTGCAGTCGCTGTCAACCTTATTACTTGTCCCTCAATCTGTCTGCTCCAAAGTTTATATTCAGAAAATGTGATGCCAAGATAAAGAGAAAGTTCACATTGCGATATTGAGAGGCTTTTAGCAAATGCAGCTCTGATCAGTGTGCCTCTGACAGATTTCAAATTATTTACTTTAGGACATCTTTACAAACAGAAGTTAACATATCCATAAATCAGTTGTTTCAAGGTGGGTTGAGTTTCACGAGTGACCCAGAATCATATGCTTGAAGCCTCATTGGGAGCTGGTGACTGGCCTATGATGGAACATAGAGTGATATAGATTTGAAACACAGAACTGAATATTTGGTTTGAACGTGAGGTTTTGCGCCACTGGATCACTTATATTTGAGTGGGGTCTAGCATGAAAATACATGGTAATGTCACACAAACCTAGTGTCATTGTATTATCAATATGAAAGCCTGTGGCATTAAGTAACACAATGGCAGATTATATTTGATTAACATTTACTAATAGCTATCAAACAACAGATGTTAATGGGGGCTGAACATGATACGTGCACGTGAACGTTTTTTGATATAGATTCTAACACAGTTGCCAAATCATTAGTATATCAATTAAAAGGTAAGAGAGAAAGGACACATCCTTGATGCACCAAGCCTTATGGGAGATGTACGTGCACAACTACTATCATCACTGCAAACTTGAGTTTTGTTATCTGTAAGCTACTCCCTCAGCTTATGTCCCCTGTAACAGATATGCAACACTTTCCTAAACAGCAGCTGCTTCAGCAGGGGCCTTCTAATAAACAAATGTCTGCTGTCATGGATAGAATTTGGTAATTTCTTACAAAGCCTGTATCCCAAGCCTGGATGTCTTCTATCTTCTATGGTCTGACAGAACCTTGGCATGAAAAGCCTTTGGTCCTGAAGTATCACACAGCAGTGTATTATAGTAGTGTAAGTGACTAGTTACTAAGATGCCTACTATAACTGCACACTTCACCAGTGGCATGAAGGGGCAAACACCATGTAGCCACTTAAAGTTCAAATACAATCCAATGGCCTGAACCTTTATCAACTGCATCAAATCAGGGGGAGATGGGGTGTCAGGAGAGGATCTCCTTCATTTTCAGATATGTAAGATGAAGGTAGATACTGGGTAAAAGCTTTGCGTAAGGCTTCAACACAGTAGATTCTCCTCACGGCCATTTTTCATGGATGTGTATGGTGTAAGGGAGGGGCGGAGCATTTCTTACATATGCACTGCTCCCATCCTCTTTGCCATGCAACTACTCCAGCATTTGTGCTGGCATGGCTCTTCATGCCGGAGCAAATGCTGGGGATTCCTATGAAAGCTATTGAAGCTCTTTAAATGTGGCCATCAAAATAGTCTGACCATGTTTTGCACCTTAAAAAGTAATTTTCTATGAAAGAAGGATGTCTACAAGTGTCATTATGAGGATAGGAATAGCAAGCGCACAAAACCAGGAATGTGGCTTTTTGTTTTGAAGAATGTGTGTCCTATATCATGGCAGAAAGCTTGGAAAATGAAAAAATAAGAACCATTTTTGAATTTTTCAAACTAATCCAACTTACTGGTCAAAAGCCTGCAATTGCATTAGAAACAGGGTTTGATGCGTAACTGGGTAGTATATAGTCAAGCAATTCCAATGCATATTTCTGACATGGAGACAAATCTCAATACAACTGTATCTTAAATTGTGTATTATATATCGGTTAATCGTTTTAGAGAAAAGAGTGCATCAGTTCCATGACCACAAGGCCGATGGCAAATTCCTTTATAAGGTCACAGAACTCAGAGGTGACTTGAACTATTAGTTTTACATTCGGTAGCAGGTATTTTATTACTTATAATGCATGCCCACACACTGCCGCCCCCCCCCATCCACGGCCTCTTGCTTAATTAATGTAAGAGATCTTCCATTCGATGATCCATGGAATCAATGTAGAATCTGTTTGGATTTGAAAAAGCTAACATGCAGCTTTTAACGTGTTGCAGACAGAAAAGTTGATTAAACATTTTACGAAAAGGCATGGGAAAAAACGTTATCATTCTTTACTTTAAGATAGATAATAAGCTGTTCGAATGCAAAGGGTCGAATGACCTTTTGATCGAAAGTAAAATGACCAAAAAAAAGGATTGAAATTTGTATGTATTTATATATTCTTTTAGTTTAGCATATATAAAAACCTTTTTTATGAAAAGAAAACGGGGGTTGGGGGGAACCCCACCATAAATAAAACATAAAAATAAAAATGTACCCTTTTTTTTGGTCATTTTACTGTCGAAAAAAGGCATTCGAGCCTTTTGTTTTCCAACTTTTAACCTAGAACCAGATAATAACATGCCACTTCTTGCTCACGTTTTAAACTTTAGAATTGCAGAAATTAAACATTATACCATAAACAGTTCTTTGGCCATGAAATAAATGAATCGCTATTAACTGTCACAGAAAAATATTTAACAAGTGAGGAATTTGAAAATCTTTAATTAACTGCTGTCTTAGCACCCGTGGCCGGAGAGGCCACCAATCAGGTTGCTCGGATTGCAGCCTGAATCCCACAATCTCAGCCTGTGTTCAGCCTGATGGCTGCTTCCGCCATCTTCTCCCCGCCCTCTGCTCCCCTACGGAATTCAACCACAAGGAGATTTGATTGGTGAATGCCTTTTTTCCTCTGGTGCCTGCTGGGGTTCATGAATAGGGTGGGGGTTGACCGTTTGGTTTCCCTTTTTTTGATTTCAAAACATGATTGAAAACTTAAGTTTGCAGTATCCTAAAGAACACGTTTGTGCAGCTCTTTGCTGTACACAAATTCAAAACTCGTAGACCGGCCACCCAATCAATTAGAAATGCTGCTAATCACTCTGTCAGCACATTCATTTTTCAAACCATATCCAGAAATCTCCCATGGAAGAGTAAGCATCTCCTATGCTAGTTCTGGTGCCTGTGGCTCTTTGTGCGCTGTGTACTTCCACTAGCATTGATATTTTCAGTTAGCAACTGCACGCTAGCAGCGCAACAGGCAGCTTACATAAATGATTAAGCAGGCATGAGCCTGCAAGGCGTCCGTCCCATCGAACTGCCACGGGAATTGGCTCCATCTGTCCGAATGGCTGAAACAAATGGCTCTCCGGTTCTGGCGCTGGAAGCCATTACGGTAACAGATTGTACAGTGTGGCACAAGGAAACAAATATGTTCGGATCATTGCAGGTCTGGGAAATGCGCCAGCACATGTAAATGCGTTATTGCGCTAGACCTGTGTGCGTAATTAATGAATTAGATTAGCCTGCTAATTAAGATAGTCGATGAGTATTATTACGAATGAAGCAATTAGGCACCGCGGTGCCACACTCTTTTACTACATTTTGTAGGAGTCATAGTGTGTTTCTGTGTCATCTGCCAGAAGCAATTGCAGTGAATGTTGTGCATTTTCCGTCAGTCTGCTCCCTTTGTGAAGAGTAGACAGCGGCGTCATTTAGCAGTATATACAGAGTAAGTATATTCTCCACCATCCAAGAAAGGTAAGGCAATGATGATAAAATGCCATTTTCCCAAAATATTAGCACTGTGCTATTGGTGTTCTTCCTAATCTCATGCCCTCTTAGATAGACCACTTCCACCCGTTCTATAAACATGGGCCCGGCTTCATTTTTCCGTGCAAATTGTTGGATTAACAAAACTAGCAACAATTTACGACAACATTGTTAAATGGGTGTGAAGGGGTTTGCTTGCAGAAGCTCTCAATTTGCATGAGCACAGAGATAACTTGCCACAAGGTGGTTTCCGACAAAACCAAATGAGGAACGCACCTACAAACGCAAATGGGATAGGGTGATTCACGCAAAAAACGTTACTTGCGCCTTCCGTAACATGCCTATTTTAACATTAAGGTAAGTCAAACTTAGTACGCGGGGAAAACCCACAAACTACACATTTGCTTTGTCAAAATGTTTTCTTGTGTGGGATCCACTTGCCGAAAAGCTTGACACCACTTTCCAGTAAACATCTTAACAAATGTTTTTGAGAAAAAATGACCTCCCCTGCATATTTTTCACTTTCAAGGTCTAAGCATGTTTTTGTTAGAATCAGGTCCATGTGCTGGTCGAAAGTGGGATAGGCGCAAATTGCGCGTCACATGTTTGATTGCCTAGTTTGCAGGTGGTCACAGACGCAATTTGCGGCCTGCTATTATTGCACCCACACATGCAGTTCTTTGTCAATCAGAAATTGTGCTCATATTGCCTCTGCTACATTCCTGGGAAGAGCGTAATTGGCCTGATTTTCAAAGCATTTTTAATGAGACTGCGCCACTGTAAACATGCTTTTGTAAATCAGGCGGAGTATGTGCTGAGTGCTATGCTTCATTAGTTGTTCAAAAGAATGATTATGGTAAAAATACCAGGGCACGCAAGCCATACCCTACACGTTCGGGGCTTGTCCTAGCATGGAGAGCATTGAGTCGTATGGGACATACATTGTTGCCTCATAATTCAACTTCACGCGGGAAGCGGGAACTGCAGAGAGGATCTCATTCATGTTAAGGTCTTCATTTCCTTTGCTCTAAATATTGAACAAGCCGCGTGGAGAGTCTCCTCCCCATTCTTGTATAGTTTGGTGTTGATTAATGTTGGCCCCGCACAGGTCCATATTTAATTATTATTTCCACACTGATGCTGCCATTTCTGACGTGTTTGATGTATGGCAATGAACACATGTTGCAAATGACCAATTGATCACTTTCTTCAAAGCATTAGCTTTATGTGCTGGTGAATTTTCCTTGATAATGATGGACATTGGCCATAAGAAAATGTGCCCTGTAGTAGAATAAGTGGTATATTGATATATGACGGAATCAGTAATGGCATGTTTTAGGAAGGCCCTAGACGCACCTTATATGCCCCTATGATGTCTTGATCTTTTGGTGTCATAGTTGAAGTGATGATGCTGATTATACCCCATGCATTTGGTTGTATCCAATAGCATGGCCCATTCACATGATCACTGTCTGCATAACAGAGGTAACAGATGTCTAACCCAGCATGTCACCTTGCAGGACATTTCACTGGATCCCATTCCTCTGCACTCCTCGAGAGAGTGTTTTAAGGGCATCAGTCAATTTTAGCGTGGGGGAACATCCCCTTTGGTGCAATAAGCTTTCTCCTAGGCTTCGCAACATGATGGAGTGTCTGAAAGCGCTAGGAAGCAAATGCGAGGCAGCAAGCTAGCTCTATAGAAAACACAAAACAGATAAGGAAGAAATTCTGTTGCATGAAAGAGCCCCATTTGATTCAAAGGATAAGACATACCTCAGTTGCTAAGAAAGGGCCTGCAAGCTTTCTGTTTTTTTTTTTTCTCATGCAGTATAGATGAAGCGTCTCTTATTGAAAGGAAGGGGCAATTTGCCACAGGGAGGAACAAATGAAAGGTGTGAAGGGTGGAAAACCTGGTAGGGTAAATTCTGGGCCGACAGAGCCGTACCTAGGGTCAGCGGACCTCCAGCTCTCAGAAGGCACTAACTCCTTCCAATGTCCCAAAGAAGTCGAGGTCCACAAAAGGAGCAAAGGGTTACTGCTGTTTTATTATAGCAAACAAGCAGGGATCACATGCATGGAGCAAAATCCAGTCCAGGCACATCTCACCGATTTTGGGCTTGCAGGCCACTTTTGTACACTTGTGACGTCACAATCAGCATCACTTACCAAAATCCTTCCCCGAACCTAACACCACTCAGGGTTTGTTCCCTGATTGGTAGGTCCAGTATAAGAAACATAAAGTGCACGGTATTACTGATGCACACTGTGTCAGGTGGTAGACTCGGATCATCCCTAAAAATTGCTACCTGAAAAGTGTTACATTAGAGAGCCCGATGATTGGCTGGGGATTCCCGACGCCAGCCCCTAGCCCCCAGTGTCCTCAGGCCACAGGCCCCCAAGCCTGGGACTACTGTTGTTCCCAGCCCGCAATACACCTGCTCTCATACAGTGTGTATCAACAAGGTGTGACTATGTGACAGTGCGTAACAATGGGGTGCTTCTACTAATGCCATGAGAGCGGTTCATTCCCAGCGCATGCTGTAGGTGGATTGTTGCAATTGGTTGCAAGCTCGGTCCCAGACGTGAGACGGCAGCGTCTTCCCAGCTTCCAGGT
Organism: Ambystoma mexicanum; assembly: GCF_040938575.1. Taxonomy (NCBI): domain Eukaryota; kingdom Metazoa; phylum Chordata; class Amphibia; order Caudata; family Ambystomatidae; genus Ambystoma; species Ambystoma mexicanum. The sequence continues at coordinate 982,098,030 of NC_090924.1, forward strand.
CTTGGCACCATGTCAGTTCTGCCGAGTCACATGTGAAGAGACCGTCACTGAGGCCAAATAACTTTGATTTAATTTGTTTTTTGGCTTGGAATATTCTCCCCTATAGCCAGTTCCACCGTGGCGCGGTGGGTGAGGAATGTCACTTGCAACATCATGGCCTTGGCGGCAGCAGACCCTGCCAGGACTATTCTGCTTGCACAGCATCTTGTGGCTTGGGATGTCTGTGAGACGATTCTGGCTTGCTGGGTTTTTCTAAGGCCTACCTCGGCTCCGATTATGCATTCAGCGTAATTGTCCATAGGGTTAGGGCATAACATAGTCACTCAGGTCCCTTGAGTGCTCCTGTCCATCCATAGGGTTAATAGTATGTAGCATCTACAAGCTATGCACAAGCTATTCTGTCATCTTGCGTTTCTGCGGTGCTGTAGTGAGCCTAAGTGTAAAAGTAATAAACATGCAGATAGTATGTATATGTCACTGTCCTCTAGCTCATAGAACTGTACGCACGTTTTCTTCGTGTGGATTGGTGTCTGAGTGTCCCGAAGGTGCAGGTTGCACGTGTGCTTACTGTCTAATGCAGCTATGTCGTCATGGTGTCTCTAACGACCTGCAACATGGTTTGCAGGAGATTCAGTCAATTTGGTCCATATAATCATCTCCAGCTCGGTCTTGACTGTCGTCACTTGGTTTCGATAGAGTCCGTACCATCGCTGGGTTCGCTGGGTTATATGGTCGGGTAGCTGGATACCGTGTGTCAATCATGTGACAAACATCACAATCAAAGAATCGTCAATGTAACCAAAGGGCATCCATTTTGTATAATGTCAGCCATTTGCTTTTTTCATTTCTGTCAAAACGCTTTGCAAATATATTCCTTGCCTCGAACTCAAACACAGTGCGAGGCCACGGCTTGAATGTTGAAATACTAACACAGACAGGAATGTCAAACTGTGCAGAAATACATTGGGCCTCATTACGACCCTGGCGGAAATCGTGGTGCAATATGCACCATGGAGCACGGCGGAAAGCTGCCGATACCGCCATGGGGGTTGGCAGATTTACCGCCCCATTCCGACCTTGGCGGGGCGGTAAATCCCCATTCCCCATTTTACCCTTCCCCATTCCCATTTTTGCCCCATAGGGCATAATGGGAGTGGGGAAGGCGTTAATTACGCCACCGTAAAATACGGTGGCGTAATTAACAACAAGGTCCCGTAGCGCCATGGATTTCTCCGCCCGGAAAAACCAGGCGGAAAACGCTCCATGGCGCTACGGGAACTCGTAGTAGGGCGGAAGGGTCCGCCGCGAATACCGCTGGCATAAACCCACTCCGCCAGGGTCGTAATGAGGCCCATTGTTTTTCTCTCTCACTAAGTCCTTGAAGGCGAGCAGAAGCTGCATCTAATCAGCAGACCAGGTGCCGGGTTGTCTTGCAAACGCTGTAGTAAAAGGCAGTTAAAACATGAATTATATTCTTCTAGTGGTGCTCCTTCACGGAGAATGGTATTTTCTGCTTCAGAACTATCTGACCCTCAGATCATGACCCAAGTCAAACAGATAACATAGTAAGGAATGTTTCCCTGCTAAGAACACAATATCCTTGTCGAGCCAGAAGCTCCATGTTCCCCATAATAGAAAGCTCTCTCTGATGCCTTTGCTAAAATAACTATGTTTAGGCTGAATGAAGACTTGTCATAACGTGTCATAATTGTCATAATTGTATAATTGTCAATCACTGAACCCTAGCCTGAATGACATGAATATGGGCGGATCCAATTGCCTTCACACAGATTATGTCTAATGTATATATATTGCTGCTTGAGCGCTGTTCGCTCTCTCTCGCATTTCACAGTGTTTGGGAACACACGTCGTGAGGCGTTGAGACCCAGTCGGCCGACTGAGAATACTTTGAAATAAACCAGACTTTTTTGGAAAACGAACCTCGTTTGTGACGTGTCGTTATAGTATATGATTATTGTCCCTTAGTTGCCATATGCAGTCTTTATGGCCTAGCACTGTCTGTGTCTTAAACCTAGCACTTGCCACTTGCTGGCTGCACTACTACTGTTGTTTTTTATTCCTTTGTTCAGCACTTTCCACTTCTTCCCGTACTCCCTGCACTTTCCCCCTTCCCTCTCCCCTTGCACATTCTCTATGTCACTGGGCCTAGTAAGATCGTTGTTTTTGTTCTCCCTTGTTCCCCACCCTTGCCTTGTCGCACTCTGAAACACTTGTGTATGAACGCGATACAAATAAAAATCAATCAAATATATCGAAAAAGGGGTTTTCAGGTGTGAAGCTTCCCAGATCTCCCTTTCTCTTGGCTGTGAGTCTGTTTTTTAGCACATTTACTTCTGTTGCATGCTCATTCTTTCCACTTCGGCTGGCTTCCTGAGGGGCCCATCAGTGCTGATATTTGGGAGCGCTGGTGTTCATGTTATTGCTGTGCACTCCAAAAGATTCTGTCCCTGCCCCTCAGTCCTCTGATGTGGCCTTATTATGGAATAAATCACTGTAGAAGCAACAAAAGGTAGCCTAGCCTTTTGTTAATAGTGAAAGAACAGTGCATAACATAACTTAACATAACATAACATAATGTTACCAGGCTGTCAATGCATTCAGCAAAGAAATTCAGGGATTGATATTTGATATCACCTCTTTTGCATTGCGTAGAAATTGTTGAAGCAAGAATGCAATAGAACATCTCAATGTGGAGGACCCTAGAATACCCAGCTTCTATGCTTTGTCAAAAATCCATAAAAACCTTGTAGGAGCCCCAAGTAGGCCGAAAGTAGCAAGCTGTGGTTCAGCATTAGAACCCATCTGCAAATATGTATATATTTTTTCTAAAAGCAACCAGTCAAAAAACAGCAGCATATTTCCAAGACAGTACATCAGTAATTAATACATTTCAAGTCACAATAGATATTCAATTGCTATGTACCAATATTCCACAAATGGAAGCCATCAAGGTAGTCAGAGATCGTCTAGCCGCAAATAATTGAGTAGACAATATACAAAATTAATTCATTATCGATCTAATGATACTGGCACTTGAAAAAACTATTTTGAGTTTAAGAATTATGCCTGCCTATAGGAGAGCGGGAATGCGAAGGGGGCAGCCTTTGCGCCCAGTATTGTGTGATGAATCAGAGATAATTCCCCAAGAAACTATGACCTGGAACCCCTCTCATGTGGCCAGGGAAAGGCAAACGCTTCCTGATCTTGACTGCGGGGGTGGTGTTCTGCATGAAGATTGCATGGGGGGGAACAGGTCAAGAAGAACGTGAAAATCCTTTTTGTAATTTCCCCATAGACCCTACCCTTCTGATGATATACTGAAAAAATTGAAGAAGTAGAGCAAGTTGAGTTTTACATTGTTAACTCTTAATCCCATTATTGCCAAAGTACTGGGACGAAGAAGAGGGCTGCAGAGGCACAAGACTGCAAGTTGCAGCCTATTAGTGGTAATGATCCACACCTTAGGGAGACTGGAAGGCATAAAAGGCCCCCTCAGTTGCAGGGCAATGGGAAGAGCAGTAGCAGAGGGTGGAGTAGTTGTAACACCTCCATTTGGCAGCAGAAGCAGAAATTAGATGAGAGTGGAGACACCGGGACGACTGTTGTGTATAAGACGAATGCTGTTTCTGAGAGGGGCTCTTATGCTCGAGATCTTGATTGCAGAGGTGGTGCAGTTGGAAGCATTAGGATTGACGAAATTCCCCTTCAGGACCGCAGCTGCAGAGGTTGCGCAGCTGAAAGCGCACCATTTGAAAGTTTTCCCCATTGTCAGTCAAGTGCTGTTTGTAGACAAGCACCGGAGAGCTGTGGGAGCCAGGAGGGCTCTTCTAAAGACATAGGAGGGCCACGGGAAGCCGAACAGGAAAACAGAAGCAGAGGACCTGCTCGGCATTGCAGCGAACTGACGCGCAGACCAGAACTGGTGAGTTCATTGTTAGATTGAGACCCTGAAGCGCTCCCTAACCACCTGCTGGCCAAGTCCAGGGGCCTTAACCTGAGGAATAATATAAACACAGTGAAGTTGAAGAAGAGGAAAGTTTTTGAATATCGACCTAATGTAATGCAGGCTAATTATTCTGTTGCAAACCAAGCTGATTTAAAAAGGAGTAGATGGCTGAACAAGAACCTATCAGACCAGAAGGGTGCCATTATAATTTTGTGGGTCATATTAAAAGGCAACAGCAAGAGAGGGCAACAGCCCGAGAAGAAAATACGAACCACTGTTGCCAAAAGAGATTCATACCAAGGCAATTTACAAAGAACCATTATTGCCCAAGCCAAAAGAGGGCAATTGAGAATTCCAGTGATTATTTCTCAAATTTCAAGAGAGGAAATGTCTTAAACCCACATAACCAAAGCCAAAGAAGTGTGAAAGTGAGAAAGAATTATTATCAGCATTTGGTTAATGCTGAAGTGTGGAAACAAGAGTGGAAGGAAGGCTGCCTTTCTGATAGAAGGTATTCAGGAGGAGTGGAGCATAACCTGCATGTGTGTGGCAATCACAAGAGTGTAATACATAGCTCCAATGTGTTTCTTGTTTCCCAGAAGAAATACTTACACTGTATGTTGTGAAGCAAAAGACATTGCTAACTTGTTGGAAGCTACATTTTAACACAGAAGTACTTGTTAGTAGTTTATTCTGGCATGGCAGGAGAATACGCCAAGACAGAGAAATTTGTAGTAGTTTATTCTGTTCTGGCAGGAGTGTACACCAGAGAAGAGTACTTTGGAGTAGTAGGCCTGTCAGGTGAGTGGAACAGGTGGAAGTCATTGAAGTACTGTGGTGTGGTTAAAATTCTTGAAGAAGAAGTAATAAAAACAATAAGATGTATTTTGAATTGCTATAGAATGATCCTGACAAATCAATATTACTAAAGCAAGTGTTGTATGAACAGCTGCCGAATTATCTACAATTCGTAAAACAAGTTTTTGTTTTATTGTCCCAGAACAAAGACAATTTTGTTGATCCTAATGAACTAAGGAAGTATTCTTTATGAGATGAAATTACTTTGAGCTCTTTGTCAAAAGTGGAAGGAGGACAAACCTTTTTGAACTGCAGATAAAATTCAAGTTGAAACAAACCTAACTGTATTGGAACTTTTGTTGTCAAGTTGGAACCAAAAGAACTGAGTTGGAACTTTGTCAAAAGACAGGATTTCCTTATCCTTTTGGTACTGTTAAATACAATCCTGCTTGAATCTGGGGAAGGAGAATTCACCCAGATTATGAGGAGAGACAGTTCCCAGAATTAATCGAACTGTTATAATTGTTCTACTTATTTTTGCCATATATTACCTTATTGAGATGGTGTATGAACAAGTCTAAGGGACTGAAACCCTTTATTAGTGTTTTCTTTAGTCTATTTTAGGCAGGGAAATCCTGGTTAGGGTAGGGATAGTGAGGCATTTATCCAACCTTTTGAGTTAATAAAAGGGCCCTTTTTTTTACAATCCTCACAAAATTGTCTGCCTCACATTTCTAATCCCACACACTTGCCACGCTCTATATGGCTGATTTTGAAAAGACATTTTGTTTTCCTAACAACCCCTTCTGTGATATGATAACCTGGAAAAGGAATATTGAAGATGTTATTATGATATGGGATGGAGAAGAAAGTAAATTATTATGGTTTGTTGACTGGATTAACAGCTGCAATATGAATATAAAGTTTCCAAAGGAGTACAGTAAAGAGAAAATCAGTTTCTTAAATCTTGAAATTAAAGTAGAAGAGGATAATCTGATGTGCTCCCTATTCAGACAACCAACCAATAAAAATACTCTCCTACATTACAATAGTTTCCACCAGGGGTGTTGCTAGGTCTGGAAAAGATCTGGGGCTATGCTCATTTTGGGACTGTCAGGACTGGGGGTTAGCTAGCCTTTTTGGTTGTAATCACTGAGCTTCTATCTGGGGCTACAACTAAAAGACCTGGAGCTATAGCCCCCTCACACCCCCCCAGCAACGCTTCTGCTTTCCATAAACGCAACCTTAGAGATAACCTGCCATATGGCCAAAGTTGTTTTTTTGAGATAGTGTTGAACCATTGGGGCAGTATTCCATTTGCACTTAATCCTTGTTGTATGTTTAGCTATGCTAATTCGGGTGCTCTATTCATTTAACCCATGCATTGGAGACCACACAGGCATTTGTTACAATTTATGCATTTGCCGTTTTACAATTAGTTACAGTTCTCAGTATCCAGTCCTTATTCAGGACTTTAAAGGTAGTCATTTTTCTTGTGAGGCTGCACACTGAGCAAGTTCCACATGGAAAATGTGTTTTTTCTGCAGCACTTGCTGTCTTGAATGCACCAAAAGCTTGGTGATAATTACTTGTAATATGATCTGCAATGTAATATGAATGTATTTCTGATAAATGCCTGTAATTGTGCTGTTTGCATATAATCTGCAATGTAATTAGAATGTATTTCTCTGAAAATGGCGTGTTTATTTCATTTGCACCCCACATCCAGATGACAAAGATTTGGCGTGGGGAGCTGTTTACATTGCAGGGCTGACGCAATGGCTCCCCACCGCCAAATTATGAGATCTTTTAAAATGAGCACAATTGGGGGTCATTACGAGTATGGCGGTAGCCATGGAGCAATTAGCTCCATAGCTGCCTCCCATACCGTGACCGTGTCCGGTGTTGTGCAATGGGGACTTACCTGTCTAGTCCGACACTGGTGGGACCGGTAAGTCCCCATTGCACAACCCATTCCCCATTCCCATTTGAGCCCCCATAGGGCTCAATGGGAATGGGGAGGGCACAAATAACGGGCTCGCGAATAGCAAGCCCGTTATTTGCGCCCTGGTCCCTTAGCGGGACCCGTAAGGGACGTGTGGTCCGACCACATGTCCCTTGCGTTTCCCGTTGGGGGACCTCTGAATTGGGCGGTAGGGGATTACCGGCACCGGTCTCCTTACCGGTGCCCGGTATCCCCTACCGCCCGACTCGTAATGACCCCCATTGTGGCTTAACCGATATTACAACTGTCAATGACAGGTACTTCGTTTGTAAAATGCTAAATGCAACTGGTATGGCCTTTAAACATTGAGTGAATTTCAGTAGTCCATTTTCACACCTAATTGGCTTTCCAGTAGAAAGAGTAAATAAAACATTACTAAACAATTGGCACGTTCACCAGTAATTGTAGTGGTAGGAGACAGGAACAAATCCATGGGCCTCATTACTCGGACGGCGGTAACTTTGGCGCTATTAGCGCCATGGTTGCCGCCGGTATTTACCGAGTCCGCCATGGTGAATGGCGCAATTACCGCCCTATTCCAAGGTGTGTGGGGGAGGTAATTCCCCATTTACCATGGCACTTCCCCATTCTCATTTTTGCCCGCATAGAGCTCAATGAGAATGGGGAAGGCGATAATTACGGTACCACAAATTGCGGTACTGTAATTACCTCCAAGGTACCTTTTGCGGGTCCCGTCCTGGTAAAACGAGCCGTTAAGGTAGGGTCCCACAAAGGGACCTGGTAGTAAGGCGGTAAGGGTTTACCAGCACTGGTACCCTTACCGGTACCGGTAAACCCTTACCGCCGTCCGTGTAATGAGGCCCCATGTGTGGGATTGTGGTGCGCTGTTTGAGGCTAAATCTTTGCATAGTATTGGGCGATGGAAACAGTGGTATCCACCGGATTACTCTATTACCCAGATATAGCTATAGACGTCTTCTTCAGTGTCGCAAGTCTAATTTATTTTTAAAATTGGATCCAGACATGGCAATTGCCAGGGCATTTCATCAGTGCTGAAGTTCTGCACTGAGGATGGGATAAATGCTTAGAGGCCTTTGTGATAAGATGATAGCATGTGCCACTGTACGATTATCATTCTGGGTGGCTTTAGAATTACATTGTGGCATGGTTTTTAAAAAAAATTGTGGTACAATTATAGACTGCACATAATAGGCCATGATATGTTCTTGTTATTGTAATTGTTTTTCTTTGTATTTTTTTTTAATGAGATACTTGTCTTAGTTGTTCTTATTTTATGAGGAACTGCATCATATTGATTTTAACTTATTATGGAAATGTAAAATATGTTTTTTTTGCTCATGAGTTTTATGGATTATTTTAATACGAAATAAAATGCAATGATGATGATTGTGACAGATTCAATCAGGCTTACCTTGTCCTAATTCAGGATGAAAGATCCAATATTTGACGTTCAGATCAGAGCCGGGGCCACCTGAAACAAATGTGATAGTTGGAAGGATGGACAAAGACTGTGACAGGGTTGCAGAGAAGAAACTTCACTAGGAAGTAACTAGACATTCACTCTATTTCATCAACCAGTGCTGGGCTGCTGGCTTAATGGAGGATTGTGCATAAAGCTCACATTCTCAAAGGAACCAACCTGCAGAGATTTAAAGACAAATTTCCTCCTAGCAACTGTGTGCGAACAAATTGAGGGTTCAACCTCAAGCACAACGTCAAATGCCCCATACTAATATACTGACAAACTAGCACATCTTCTATATATAGACCTCAAGTGGAGAAGAAGTAGTCTTTTAGGTCGGGTACTGGGAGAGGAGTATTTTCTTTTCAGTGGCAATCAGTGCACTGGGAGATGCATCCACTTTGACTGCAAACATAAATAAGCAGCCCTAGGGCAGAGCGGCACACAGACCTCAAGTGGAGTAGAAGTTGTCTTTTAGGTCGGGTACTGGGAGAGGAGTATTTTCTTTTCAGTGCCAATCAGTGCACTGGGAGGGGCATCCACTTTGACTGGAAGCCTAAGAAAGTAGCCCTAGCGCGGAGTGCTGCACGGACCTCACGTGGAGCAGAAGTGGTCTTTTGGGTATGGCAGTCTGTGGTGGTTTGCCTCAAAGTTTCCCCTGCCTACGTATATCGCCCATTTCTCCGGGAATGCTCAACACTGATCTTGGTTTGCTGGCGTTATGTGCAGGCTGTTTTCGTTTCTCCATGACTCGATACTTATTAAAGCTAACACCTTGACTTACGGAGCATTTAAAGTGTGGTAAGGCGCCTGACAGTAGCAAACATTCATTCGAGGAAACATTGAGTCAGGAGTTTGCTGCTGCAAATCTTCTTTTATGAAGAAATATCTTCTCATAATTACTCAGCTGCCGGGGGGGGGGGAAAGGCAGCGACTGCTCTTCATTTGTTTCATTGAAATTGACTCGAACGCGGTGAAACCTTTGTGATCGAAATCCTTAGGATGCAGTAGTGAAAGTTGCACACTCTGAAGTCTTTGCTTGGAAGTGGAAACAGTATCACTGCTCACAAGTGCGTTCAAACGGCCGAGTAACCGTTTGCTCTGCTACATACTAGTGACAGCGTGCTATTGAGGATTACAGTTGGGTGAATTTACTGAATTTGGATTACCCCTTTTGAATATACTGCGAAAAATAAATATTTTTTCCCGTCTTTTTATCTTTCCATGTGTGTGGAAACGTAATATAATACGGACTGGAAAATAAGTGTTTTAAACCATTAATTGTTTGCCTCCTAAGAAACTAGTGACATTAGAATACTTTGCAATCAACCATCCCTAGCTAAAAAAGCGCATTGTTATAACATTATTTGGAAACCTTATGCCCGCTTTGGCAAAACAATATCAGCTCCCGAAGGAAGGCTCTAATAACAAGAAGTGAAAAACTAAACTACATTCTAAAGCGGCAGGTGTTGGAATCGTGGAGACAGAGTGGAATATAAGAGGAGAGGTGGGAATTGGTCAGTAAAAAGCACTACCTACCTAAGCCAATGCTGAAACAACTAAGTATCTCTCTTCCTGAATTAAGTGAAATCATACATATACATATGACAGAACTAGAGCCAATAGATAATAATTTGTTCTAAAATCTTTGCCTTCAACTACAAAGTGATACTGTAAAGTTCATATCTACAATACAAACTACACAGATTGACATTGCTCCTTGTAATACACTACATGATAAAGAAATTAATGTGTGCCTTCCAGCAAATCTCTTTAAGTCACCTGACTTGGTAAAAATAAGTGTGTATGATTCATCACCGGTACATACCAGTCCATACCACAACGTCCTCATCATCTGATACTTCTGATGAAAATGAGCAAGCAGATCCTGGATACCTTGTAATATTGAAAGCCCTTTTCACATTGTGTAACGCCATGTACACAGAGCAACAAGTATTAGAAGAAGGGATAACCAAATTAGTTAATGTAGTTTTGTGTAATGAAAGCTACACAATGAATACAGAGACATCCCGAAGATGCCCAAGTATAGAAAGACTTGAAGAGCAGACAGTGGTGAAAAATAATCAGACACATATCAGTGACCTAAATGGAAATAATGGCACATTCCGATCTATAAATGATGAGTCTGGCACTACTGCTAATGGAAGACCAGGTTTCAATAAAAGTGAATACACACAAAACAAACCATATAGAGGGAAAACAAATCTTAGACGATGAAGAAGAAAAATCTTGTAATCAAAAAATGAATACAAAATCTCTGCGAATTACCCAGTCATTAGCTGACACTGCAACACGTGATAATATACTTCAAGAAACACCTGACAAGTTTATTGTAGTTCAAAACAATATTCGTAAAGGCAAAAAGAGACCCCAAAAAGGAAATTAGAACAATGAAGGAGAACTGGATGCATGGTTAAAGAAGCAAAGCCTAAAGTATAATAGTTTGATAGTTGAAACAGTGGACCCCCCTCAAACAGCAAGAGAGGAGAACAATATAAAGCCAGCTAAGGAAGAATGGAAAAACTAATTCCTTGTATATTGAAAACTTTAAGTATACAGAATGAGAACTCAAGATAGAGAAATACAAATAAATCATTACATTCCAGAAAAATACAAATATCAGACACTTTTGCAAGCACTAACAGCCCTTTCTTAAATAGAGCTAATGTTTTAGAACTCATTAATCTACTGCAACTATGGATTATCTCAACTACAGACATGGCCCTGGTTGAAATAGCATATACTCCGATGGATTTGAATTGGGCTTTAATACATCTGGTATCATCTGTCATCACTGAATTAATATTATCTTACTCAGAGAAATTCACAGAAACGTGGAAGAAAAAAGTCTTGGAATGGAGAAAAAGCCAAAATCCCAACTAGAAGAAAAAGAATGATCTTTAACAGACCAAGAAATGAACATAATAGTGGAAAAACCTATTTAAGTATTCAATTCAAATAATAATATTCAGCTTTATAATGAGAATGTGTTGGAAATGGAAACTGAAAGTTAAATGATAAATGGCAGATAAGAATTATATCCTGGAACACAAGAGGTTGCAGCTCTTTTATTAGTAACCCAAAAGGAGTATTGTATTTACTTGAATCAGATGTATTTGCTTTGCAGGAACGTGGTTAAGATATCAATTTGCATTCGATGGATATCAGATTGTCCAGATATTTGCTAATCATAACCTAAAAGGGAGGCCTTTTGGAGGTCTTATGATTGGAACAAAAAGCACATTATGTTTAGTGGCATGAGAAGCACCACACGAAAACAAATTTATTCTAGCTGTGACTATTACTTTTTCAGTGACTTGGGGAGAACAACAGATACTCATTATAAATGTGTAAAACCTCACAGGAGACCATTTCTCTTCAGTTATTATAGAAGAGGTGGAAAATATCCTAAATGAATGGGCATGAAAAGAACCCAAAGCTACGTTTTTGATGATGGGTGACTTTTATCAAAAGTTACAATCTAAGACAAGTGAAGATCTGAATGATCTCTTGATCATTCAAAACTCTAATGGAATAATGGGGACTATTTATACAGAAGAACAACACCCTATAAAATTGGACCATCTTTATTAATACATCTTATCTACTGCAGTTGTACAAGAGTAATGTAGTGTCTGATTTGATTAGATTCAATGTAAGGGCACCTGTCAAAACCCTGAAGAACCCAGGTGGGCGTACTTGAGTGAACAAAACCAAAATTTCAGGGTGAGAGGTCACACCAATCCTACATATTAACACACATCACAGTAATAAGTAATACATTTCTGAACTGAGACTATTTAATAACATTTACCAGAGAATGGTGGGGATAGAGCACCCAGGGGTGTTTAAAATACAATACAAGTATATATAATCCAGTAAACAAGAGCTGGATTTAAATGTAACCAACATAAACAGAAAATCTGCCAAAACCTAGTCAATTGGTTCAATTGTGCAGTTACAGAATGAACATAAACATGGTTTCATGGACATTTTGGAGAAAAACAAACAACAACAATGCTTGAACTGTGCATTGTTCAGATGGTATGATCGTCGACACAACAGTGTTTCGGCCTAGAAAAGAGCTGTAAGATGCAGCTGCGTGGGCAGGCCTTCATCAGGGCATGTGATGGGGTAGTCCCGGGGTCTCTATCTACAAATAACAAATGGAGTGTGATGAGTAAATGTGTGACCTCGAAATAAAATAATGATTCATTAAGCTCCCTAAGGATGCTTCATTAAAACAAAGAAAAAACTTCACGAGAGTGTAGCCTAGTTCTTACCAGTAGCTTATCCAGTGCATGGATGAGCAGTAATATCTATCATGGGTGTAGATATCTGGACGGCACAAAGTATGCCAATGAGGGAACAAATAGCCATCACTGCTAAACACACACTGCAAATAATCAGAGTAAGCAAACAAATATGATATTCATGTGAGAATTAAAATCATAGGTAAATAAAATTTGGTGTTCAATTAATTAGTGAAAATAACATGTATCGAGTTTATTGCAAAACAGATCAATGAAAAGAGAGACACAGTAACTTTCTTCTAAAAAAAGTAAAAGAAAAGAAATGCAAGAACAGTATAGCACAGAGAGTGTGATAATGAGCACTTTCTAAAAATGACCTGTAGATGGCGTGTGGAAAACCACAAAACCTAATGCAGAAAAAAAAACATGAATTATCTCTGGAACGGGATGACATTGCAAGTTAGAAATAGTTGCATTAATTTGGCAATGAAATAAAGAATATTCCATGTAAAATTCATGATGCCAGATCTCACCGTTCATGAGGAGATACGTCCCCAAGATCAACAAAATATACAAACACACACACACACACAAACAACTTTGTTTCATATATATAGATTCTAGATGCTTTATTGGACGGATTATACATTAATTCTGGATGCTTTATAAGAAAATATAGTACATTTTCCGACCAAACAAACTTCGGCAAGTGATCATGTAGTGATGAGAATAGTGCTGCAGTTCACTAATCAAGTTGAAAGACCTACAACTAATTTGATTGGGGAATATAAGATCAATAATGGCAATATTGTATGGTTTGACTATAACATATAATTGTTTAACACTTATGTATATACATTGTTTGATAAAGATTTTGAGAGAGACACATTGGATAAAGTGGAATTTGAAAACATATTGGATACGGCTAGAAATGCTATCAAGATAAATAACAAAATGCATTTAAATACAAAAGGAATTAACAAAATTATGATGTGACAATTGCTCAAGCAAAAATGCGAGTAAAGATAGAAATAAAGAAAGTAAAGATGGAACTTGAAGCTACTAGCTGGAAAGCCTCAATTTCTATCCCAATTTTGGGGGAAATCTGGGGAACTATAGGTTGTTGGCCATGGTAGATGCAAGCTCTAAATTATTTTCCCAGTTCATATTGATTAGGAAAAAAAAGCATTCTGAAAAACCAACATTCAGGATTCTGCAAAGGAATGGATGTTAAAATGGATTTCTGGAATCTGTCCTGGAGGGGCAGAGGTTCAGAAGGCCAGCCTAGTTTCTTGGAACAGGGTAACCTCTGGACAAGCCAGACCAATCAGGGTAGCGATAGCGGCGGTCAAGACTACGTATCAAGAGGGGTGAGGGTGACTGAAAGCCCGCAATGAGCACACAAAGCAAGGACGCTTACAAATTACTCCAGACAGGTGTTATATTAAAAATATAGACACATTTATTACAAAGCCTTTGTAACATCGACCATAGTAAAGAATCACGGTAAAACTCCAATAAACCAACACATCACAAGCAATACAATATATATACAAGACCAAGGGGTCTAAAGAGTTAGAAGCACAAAATATGCAGACCACCTAGATGGGGAGGAAAACAGGCAGTGCAAGTAATCGTTAGACCCAGTTCGACATCAGAGGCCACCTAACTAGAAGGAAGTCCGAGCCCTACGAAGAATGGAGCCTTGTGCTCAAAAGTACCTGCACACGCGGGTGCCAACGGGCAAAGGAGAGTCTCCTCAGGGAAATCAGGCAGTTCAGAGAGGTGAACAAACGATGAAGAACAGTTCCCTGCTACTCAAGCGCGGCCTCCACTTGTGGGCAGAAGCAGGGCACGAGTGCGGAAAAGGGTTGCTGTTTACGACATCGATGGAAAGTCACAGGCTCCTGCGGGAGGGCGACCGGTTAGGGTATTGACCACTCACCGGTCCCCGATGCAGGCAGATCCAGGCTTCTCCGGTTCCGTTCCGGTACTGGCAGGTTTAGATGCGATCAGCAGGATATCTCGACGCCATGTAGAGTCTGCGACAGCAGGAGTCAGGGTTGAGGGTGTCCCAAAATGCAGCGAACATGCACAGGTTTGTTACCACAGCAGGGCAACTCGGCAACTGCAGGTATTCTGGTCCCAAAGCACACGTCTCACTTCAGACCTGGGAATGCCAAGTGTACGAATCGTGTGAGAGTGCCGAGGACACGGGATTAGCAGTAAGCCAGACAGCGGTGACAGGGCAAGGTTCCTGTGTAGGCTGGTCAGTGCACTGGATAGCCCAGGGACGTTTCCGAAGGCTTACGTACAGGATTTGGTGAAGATGCCGAGAATAGCTGTTCCCACTATTCTAAAGGGTCGAAGCGCCAGTACAGGCCTTCTCGTTCGATCAGAGGCAGAGGGGTCTCACAGGACGACAGCAGTGCAGGGTGCCAAACCTTCAGCGGATCACCAGCGATTCCTCGACTCAGCTTCTTAGTTGCAGGATACTTGGCTCCTTATCCTTTGTTCGTGGGAACGCAGGAGATCGGTCTGGTAGTGGTGTTTCCAGCCTCCTCTTATCCAGAGTTCCCTTTGCGCCAAAACGGAGAGGACCCAATGGGAGATCTGCTCACAAAACACTCACACCATACGTGGACCTATCACGGACCACGGTGGTCCCAGGCATTCAAGACACTCTAGACTCTCTGGCACCCAGGATGTGTATTGGGAACAGACATTCCAGCCCACATCCTGGAGGTACACACAAGGCATGCAGAAGCCCGCGAAAGCATTGTGTTTTGTGGGAAAGTGCATGACCAAATAAGGACTGCCCCAGGTCGGCTCGACCTGGGGGAAGGTGAAGGGGCAAGACGGTCAGCGGACAGGACAAAGAACCTCGTGGCATGGCCATTTTGGAGGCCAGGCCACCCATTTGGGCCAAACGCGGGAAGGACGTTTAACATGGCAAAAAGGAGTTCAAAACACAAAGAAATGATAGCTGCCACCAGTACCGTCCTTGACACACTTGCAGATTTCATGATAAGTCCAGCAAGAGTTTCTAGGGCCATTGGAATGACTAGAGACCCAAGAGCGCGGTAATGTAAGTTATGGTGCACTCTTGTTTCATTTTGCCCAAAAGCTGCAACATGAGGAAAGGACTAAGGGAAACGAAGTCTTCCAGTACTGACTGTCTTAAGGGCATGTCAGTTTCTCCTTAAGAATAGAGCGAAAGCCCAGAGGAGTGTGGCAGAAGACTGCGCTTCTCCGGCAAAGTCTAGATCAGGGTGTAAAACAACAGCAAAAAGTTTGGGGGTTGCCACATGGAAGGAAAATTACCTACAATCATGAAATCTTTCCTAACACTGGGCACTGTCTAACCTATGATCATTAACCTACCGTATTCATACTAATTTAAAAAAACAGGAACACTTATTCATATGCTATCTAAACTACAAGGCAGCATTTGACACTGTAAACCGCCAAATATTATGCAACAAATTAGAAAAGTGGAATCTTCAACCCATAATATTATACTTCTTAAGAGCGTTATACTCAAATACTAGTGTTCAAGTTAGAATGAGCCAGGAAGGGGAATTATCTAAGAGTATATTGACAAACCATGGCTTAAAGCAAGGCTGTCCACTATTGTATAAGCTTTATGTAGCTGACCTGGGAGAAGCGCTGGAGAGCTGTCATAATTTTCCTCCCTGCATAGGCCCAGCATAGGCAAACAGCATGTATCATGGTTGGCCTATTCCAATGATACTATCTTCCTTGACAGAACTCAAATAGGACTCCAATGAGTTTAGATGCATTCTATGAATAGTCAAAGGAAAATGGATTTAGTGATAAATTAGATTAGATAAAAAGATTAAAGACATTTAAGTAAGTTTAATTGGAAGATCCAGGAAAATCATGTAGATATAGTACGTTCATACATATATTTGGGTGTTAAGATTACAGATTCTTTGAGTATTTGTCTTAAAGTAAAAAGGGCATGTAATGCAGCCTTGAAACTTATTAAAAATCAAAGTGGATACTCAATCGAAGGGTTCTTAAAATTATATAAGACTAGTTTTGTCCCTAGCGCGCTATGTTATGTTATTCATATTTATAAAGTGTGGGGTCACCCAAAGGTATCATGGTGCTGAGGTGAGAAAATCGCTGCCCGAAAGCCAAACCAAAAAGCCTAAAATAAGGGAGTTTTAACTGCCTTTCTAAAGGCCAAGTAGTTAGGGATTTTTTTTTATAGCCACTGGAATTTCATTCCATAGCTCTGCTGCTGTAACAGAGAAAGCACGTCCTCCAATCCGGGCGCGCTTGAATGTAGACACTATTACCAAATCAGCAGAGGTGAAGCGCAATGTCTGGCGAGGAACGTAGGGCGCAAATTTGGCTTGGAGATATTCAGCACCTTGGCCATAAACGTTACAGAGAGCTTTAAAATTAACTTGTTGCATCACCGGAAGCCAGTGCAGGGTTCGAAGAACTGGTGATATATGGGCTCCATTTGGCGAGATATATGCTAAAGAGGGAACCCCTTCAAAAAACTACTCCCAAGGGTAGTAAAGTCTCTACCTTCAAATTAAAGGGTATAAAGAGACTAATTATAGAAATATAAGGTAGAGAGAAACATTCAGCAGCACCCACTCATAGAGTTCTTATCACAACACATACATTTTATTAATCGTCATTAAAAAACATCATGAAATACAAATAAATACTAAAACATCATTAAGAGAAAAGTGCAAGTGACAACAAGCAAAATGCTCACAAATAAAATGTAGTGTGTTTTTATATATGTTTCAGCAGCACCCATCTAGTTCAAGCACATGTTAATGTTAATGTTAATGTTAATGTTAAAGGACATTTGTACCGCGCACTATCACCACCGAAGTGGTCCCCTGGCGCTCTGGTGGCTCTGAAAAGGGGAGGAGATGAGGTGGGTTAGTGGGAATAAGCTGGAAAAGTGCAAGAGAGCAGTGATGTGCTGTTGGCAGCCTCAGCCCGGTGGGTCCGTTGGCTGGGCTTCGGGTGTTTTATGGTCTGTAGTCGTCGTGTGCTGTTGTGCAAGTCTATGTGTGGTTTCTTTTGTTGTTGCATTGTTGTGAAGTTTGTGCGGATTGCTGCGTTTTAGGCTTGTGGTTGTGTTTGGTTATAGTTTGAGAGGTGTATGCAGAGGGATGGAATTGTTAGTTGGTTGGTTAGTTAGCATTGCTATCCTTGCAATTGTGGGATTCCATCTAGGTGCGGTACATGCTAACAGTCACATTTCTATCTAGATTCAATGCAAGCTAAAGTTCAGAATTCTAAGTGTGGTATATGCTAACAGTCACATTTCTATCTAGATGCAACACCTGCTAAAGTTCAGAATTCCGTACTAGTGTGACATATGCTAACAGTCACATTTCTATCTAGATGCGACACAAGCTAAAGTTCAGAATTCTATGTGTGGTACATGCTATCAGTCACATTTCTATCTAGATGCGGCGCAAGCTAGGTTCAGAATTCTAAGTGTGGTGCCTGCTAAGAATCACATATGCTAACAATCACATTTCTAAAATGCCATCTAAGTGTGGCATATGCTAACAATCACATCTTGAAAACCTTGATGTGCAGTATTGAAGTGCAAAGAGAAAGTGACGGATTAGAACATCCTCCTGAAGAAAGTTCTAAATGAAAATATATGAACTGAAACATGTCGAGGCAGAACACCAGTAATTAGCCTTGCTGGTCTATGTATTTGGGTCTCTATTGATCAAATTGTCTCTCTTTTATGTGTTACATCCACGTTTAAATAAGAGATTTATTCTAGTACATTGAGAGACTACTAATGAATTGGTACAATTTATTTGTGAGCATTTTGCTTGTTGTCACTTGCACTTAATTCTTAATGATGTTTTAGTATATATTTGTATTTTATGATGTTTTTTAATGACGATTAATAAAATGTATATGTTGTTATAAGAACTCTATGAGTGGGTGCTGCTGAATGTTTCTCTCTACCTTATATTTCTATAATTAGTCTCTTTATACCCTTTAATTTTAAGGTAGAGACTTTACTACCCTTCAGAGTACTTTTTTGAAGGGGTTCCCTCTTTAGTATATATCTCTGTTTACAGTGGCAGCTTTGTCACGGGAAACCTAAAGAGTGGTTTTTTTGGAGCCTCTAGCTGTACTGTTCTAGCTCTAGTACTGTGCCTTTTCACTTTTCAGTAGAGATGACGGACGACAGAACCTTGTCATATAGTGATGATTATGTCAATGCGCTCATGAACACCATTTCCATCATAAATAGTAGTACGTTGGGAGAAAACAATGATAAGTGCACTGAGTGGGATGAAGTCGTCCAACTTAAGAAAAGACTTGTCTGCACCGAATTGCAAGGTGCAATTTTGCTCGAGAATTTAAAGAACAAATCTTTACCAGAGGGCCTGATAGTGCTCAATGAACCTAGGTTGTTTTAGGATAACTCCAAATTTAAACTCCAATGTAATTGTGTATCCAACCATTGCGGTAGGGACTGGTTAATTCTTATCATTGATACTGCTAAAGAGACTGCAGAGAAAATCAAAATCGGACTAAAGAAAATCGAAGACGATATTAAAAAATGTATATCTCTCGGTAGATACAAAAAAAGAATTGAGGAGATCGAGAAAGAGATGAAAGTGTTCAAAGAAAGTAATACTCTGGACTGACTCTCTCGACTCAAAAAAGACCTAGCCAAATTCACTCATGAGAGAGCATTTGCATATACAAAAGAAGGGTATCAAACCCCAGAATATCAACAGAATGGTCAGAATAATCGATCAAGAAGAGTCTGTTTTTGGGCCACATCCTATAGCAGTAGCAATGATAGTAGTACCAGTGAACCTGCTGATCTAAGTGCAGGAGGTTCTAATGAACCACCTAAAAGAGGTAGAGGCAATGCCAATTCTAGACAAACATGAGGAAACCGGAATTCCTCACTGAGAACTTTTTTATATCAAGGCACGTCCAGCGGGACCTGTAGCGACAACCACAAACAAACACACAGCAGGAGTCACTTCTAGTGAATTTGTCCAATTACTTCTTAACAAAAACGGAACAGTCAGTCCTAGAGAAAGGGTTAGGGTTTGTTATGACTAAGGCACATAACCCTTTTGAATTCCACACTGATTTTTACAAACTTATGCGGAAGATCCATGTTAAGGAATTTTTCGCTGTGTCCTCAAGCGATTCGAGCTCGAACAATATGGTGAATCATATTGGCCTTCGCCCTCCTTCGCATTTTTATCCTCCTGCACATTGGCACTCTCCCGAGTCCTTGGTCTTTGAGAAGCGAGTTCTAGCTGAGGTTGCAAAACTTGAACAACGGAATGTGAGAGTGTTTGAGAACCTCACCAAATTGGAAATCTTGGCCCTTACGAGCCTTGCTAATAATGAATCTATTATGATTAAAAAAGCGGACAAAGGTGGTGGAATAGAAGTGCTGAACTGTACCGATTATGTGAATGAATGTAACAGATAACTCTTGAATTAGGCTTACTACAAAAAACTTAGTGGGGACCCGACTAAAGACCTAGCCCAATTGATTGAGCTTAAAGTTTCCAAAGCTAAGGCACGAGAATAGATTAGCCCTCATGAAAGTGATTTCTTCATTAACAAATATCCCAGTATTCCTTGTTTGTATTGTCTTCCCAAGATTCATAAAACCCTCAGTAATCCACCTCATAGGCCGATAGTTGCGGACATTAATTCCATTCTGGAACCACTGTCCATCTTTTCCGATCACTTCCCTAAAGGGTATGTGTTGACTATGAAATCCTACTTAAAAGACACCAAAGATGTGATTAATAAGTTTGAAGACATGGAATACAATCGAGATAGTCAATATATGTTGACTCTCGATATTGTGTCCAATAAATGAATATACCACAACAGGACACTTTGGAGAAAATAGAGGATCTTCTCTTGACTCGAACTGATTCGGATCTGGTCCCTAAATCTTTCATCATGTGGTGCATCACTCTAGCTTTGACCAAACATTTCTTTGAATTTGTGGGTACTTTTTACCAACAAATATAAGGTACTGCCATGGGGACACAATGGCCCCCAGTTTGGCAAACCTCTATGTAGAATTTTTTGAGAAACAGTTTGTATTTGCATCTAACCCATTCAGCAACAATATCAAAGCATGGTCATGTTATATCAACGACGTGTTGGTTATTTGGGAAGGCACACGACAGACAGCATTAGAATTTTTGAATTGGATAAATAGCCTGAACAGACATCTTCAATTTACCCTAACCATAGAGAAAGAGGCGACTAATTTCCTTGACCTAACTCGGTACCATGAAAATGACAAAATCAGTGTTAAGCCTTTTCACAATGAAACATAAAAAAACTCATTTTTGCACTACCAATCTCATCATATTAAACACCTAAGAGATAATCTGCCCTATGGGCAATTTTTTAGGTTAAAACGCAATAGTTCTAGTAAAGAATCCTATGAAAAGGAGGCTAAACATCTGAAGTCTAAGCTCCAAAACAGAGCCTATCTGAAGAAACTTATTAGAAAGGCGGCAAAACACACTCTTAATAACAATAGACAAGCCTTGCTGGATGAGAAACCTAAAAATCAGCTTGAAGACAGAATAGTGTGTGTAAACACATTGACGAACCAGAGTCTGGCCATTCGAAACATTATCTCCAAACAATGGAGAGTGCTAAAAACCACTAAATCTGACCCTGTCGTTCCGCTTTTTGCCTGCACTAAATCTGCCTCTATAGGAAATCGAGTTAGCCAAAACAGATTCCACACCCATACTGTGCCGAAGACCAGCATCACCAGTCTATGAAATTTACCACCAGTGATGGGCCACTACCCATGTGGCCAGTGTGTAGTTTGCAAATTGACATCGAGATTACAGGAAGTTAACCTGGGCCCAAATAAAGTGTGGACCCAGAAATCATTTTCTAACTGTAACACTGAGCATGTAGTATAAATGGTTATGTGCCCCTGTGGCCTTCACTACATCGATAAGACCAATCGGAAAATTAAAATCCGATTTAATGAACACAAGAGTTGCCTTAAGAACAAGACACTCCAAGCTCTGATGGTTAAACAATTTGTTGATAAATCACATGGTTTCAAAAGCTTCAGTTGGAAAGTTCTCCTTGTGGTTCAAGCTGGTACTTTGGCAGCTCAAAATCATAAGCTTTTGCAAAAAGAACAACAACTTATTTTTCAAACGCGGAGTGATCTTCACATTTTGAATGATGCCATTGAGTGGCATAACGTTTAAATATTTGAGGACACACCTGTAACACTGTTTGGTATAAGAGACCAGTTTGCACTGAAACTGCATTTTTGTTCGGTTTGCCTCCATCGTAAACTGGTATTTTTACGCCCACACAGAAATCCGATCAAGCCTGTTTTCAATCCGGTAATTTATGGGATTGTTTAACAAGTCTTTATTGTGTAGGTGTGCTGGGTTTGTATTCCAGTGCATGAGAGGCCTTAAAGGTGGTTTTTTGCTTTCTGCCACTAGAGAGTGCTATCCTGACAGCTTTGTCCTTCTGAATTAAACATTAAAAAGGGTCTAAGACCCCTTGACTTTGCTAGCATCTCCATCTCAAGATGGCCTCTTCTGATTGACACACCTCCAAACCCCATTAGCCTCTTGGGATTTTTTATGAAGAGCATACGCGTCCATACGTTCCAACCAGACAATTGCGAGTAACAGCGGGACCTCATAATAATAAGACCTCACTGAGCCTTTACAGCCGCGGTCCCCGCCAGACGCATCAACAAGAAACACTATCTCAGGTAACTTGAACTTATTGAACGAACGCGATAGGCGCCGTGCTGCTGTGCATGGGTGTAACCTGTTGCATGAACCCTCTGAGGTCCGGCATTTTCTCCAGCATTTGAACACTATGCAGACCGCTTTCCTTTTGTTCATTCTTGCAGAGGTCACACACCTTTGGTTTGCAGACCCTCTCTTTCTGGACGGTGTCTGGAAGTTAATGTATATGCCCAACACGATTGGATGATGACGCGTTCTGAGATTTCGCTACCTATGTGAACGTGCTGCAGAACTCCCACACTTAAATGCAGAGGTAATTAGTTACACCCTTTTTTCCTCTGTCCTCCATGCTACATTTCTAGTGAATAATACTTGAGCTGTTTGGCTTTTTGGTTCTGCCTCATTATAAGCAGAAAACCTTTTTGGGCGAACACAGGTGGCCAAATTAAACATTAAAAATGAAAAATTTAACAGGATGTAGCAAAGGCAACCCTATCGATATCATATTGCTCAGGAAAGTTGAACTAAAATTGTTGATGAGAACAGTTTTTATGGCGCTGGTACACGTTAGAGCTTGATAGACAGTTATTTTAGGCTGCCCATAGTAGTCTGATGCAATTTACATGTAACTATGCAGATAATTGAACCTTTGATGGGCGAAATACCTGTTTGAAGATGGAATTCAATCCAGTTTCTTCCTATACTACTACCACTCCCACGCTAGGTAAAGATGCTTCCTTTCGTCTTTCCCTAGTGAGACACAGATTTAATTTGTTTACCCTGTAGCGAATGTTTAGGCTTACAGTGTGTTTTTATATTTGTTTCAGCAGCACCCATCTAGTTCAAGCACATCTTGAAAACCTTGATGTGCAGTATTGAAGTGTAAAGAGAAAGTGACGGATTAGAACATCCTCCTGAAGAAAGTTCTAAATGAAAATGTATGAACTGAAACGTGTTGAGGCAGAACACCAGTAATTAGCCTTACTGGTCTATGTATTTGGGTCTCTATTGATCATATTTTCTCTTTTATGTGTTGCATCCACGTTTAAATAAGACATTTTTTTTCTAGTACATTGAGAGACTAGTAATGAATTGTTACAATTTATTTGTGAGCATTTTGCTTGTTGTCACTTGCACTTTATTCTTCATGATGTTTTAGTATATATTTGTATTTTATGATGTTTTTTAATGACGATTAATACAATGTATATGTTGTGATAAGAACTCTATGAGTGAGTGCTGCTGAATGTTTCTCTCTACCTTATATTTCTATAACTAGTCTCCATATGGCAAGCCAGTAGCAATACGGGCAGCCAGATTTTGAAGTCATTGCAGCCAATAGATCAAAACCTTTGGTTGCACCAGGTAAAGGGAGTTACAATAATCGAGTTGCGAGATCACCATGGCCACCACCACAGGAGGGCGAAGGGGGGCTGGTATCATGGGGAGCACATTTTTAAGTGTTTTTAGTTGGAAGTGGCCAGATTGGCACACGGCTGTAACCTGTCCGACCATAGACAAGGATGCAGAAAGTACTACCCCTAGGTTTTTCACCTTGTCCACCAGAGTGGGGAGGGGACCCAGAGAGAGCGGCCAAAAGAAGGAAACCCAGAGTGAAGAATCGAGGGGGAAACCCACCACCATCACCTCAGTCTTGTCTCCATTCAACTTGAGCCAGTTGTGGTTCATCCACTCTCCCACGGCCGCCAGGCACCCATGCAAGCACTACACCTCAGCCTGATCAAGATCTAATCGGATCAGGATCTGAGTGTCGTCTGCATATGAGTAGCATCTGATGCCAAAGGAGCAGATTTTATTTTTATTTTTTATTTTTTTGAATTTGTATAGTGCACTACAGCCCAAGGGCATCGAGGCGCTGTTACAGGAATATGACTTTGTCACAGAAAATGCATGATTACAGGATTGCAGAATGAATTACAAGTTCATATAGATAGTTAATTAAGGCAAGTCTCGATGTTACAGTGAGTGAGCACAGACCTTGTGTTTGTAAATACTGAGGCAGGTAAATTCATACACTACAGTGGTTACACAAATAGAAGTGTCTTGATAGCTTTCTTGAAACCTGTGTAGGAGTCAATGTTACTGATGTGAGGAGGGAGCAGGTTCCAATTGGAGGTTGCAATGACTGGAAAGCTGATTCCTCCTGCTCTTGCTCTGAGTGTTTTGGGGATGCGGATCCTGTTTACATAAGCCATCCTAGTGGGTCTATCCGAGGAGGGTTTGGTAATCCTTTGGGATAGGTACAGGGGAGCGGTGTCGTGCAGACATTTATGTGTAAGTAGCAGGGTTTTAAACAGGATACGTTCCCTAATGGGTAGCCAGTGGACAAGTTTTCTGGTTGCTGAAATATGCTCACGTTTGGCTATGTCTGTGACAGCTCTCAGTGCATTATCCTGTACAGTCTGGAGTTTCCTAAAGTTTCTAGTGGGGGTACCAGCCAGGAGTGCATTGCAATAGTTTAGCCTAAATCCCACAATAGCTCTGGCTACGGTAATGCAGTTGTCTCTCGTTAGGAATCTGGCTGCTGTGATCAATTTTGAGTGCTAGACTGCGGCGTAGGAGATGGCGCTAACCTCCCTATTCATGGAGAGGTCTGATTCCAGGTAGACTCCTAGGGTTTTAACAGTAAGCGCAACTTTGATGGGCTTATTGTCAACTGAGAATGAGTTGTATTTCACGTCCAGTTTTTTAAGATGAGACACACAAGGGCCCAAATGTAGATGTTAAAAAGAATTGGAGACAGGGAGGAGCCTTACGGCTCTCCACAACTGATGTCACAGGGGGCAGAGAGAAAAGGAAGCATTGCGAGGGTCTGGGTGCGATCCACCAGGAATGAGGTGAACCAGTCTAGTACCTGCCCAGATATTCCCATCTGGGCAAGGCGGGACCGCAGGATGTGGTGGTCGACAGTGTCGAAAGCCGCTGACAGGCCTAACAAAATCAGGACACTCACTCCACCTGCATCCACCAGCCTGGCCATGTCATCCTGGACGTCGATCAGAACACTCTCTGTGCCTCTACACGGTCGTAAACCCGATTGAGCAGAGTCAAGTAGACATGAAGAGTCAAGAAATGTAGAAAGTAAAGGTGACACCAGTGATTATAGGAGCTTAGAGAAAAATGGGAGAAGAGAAATAGGATAGAAATTATGCAGAATGGAAGGGTCAAAGGAAGGTTTCTTCAAGAGAGGAATCACTCTGGCAAACTGCAACTCTTGAGGCACACTCCCAGACTGGCATGAGATATTAATGGCTGCTGTGATCTCCGTAAGGGTGATCTGTTTCATCACAACCAGTGGGACGGCATCCGAAGGAGAGCATGATTTTGTTTTTTGGATGGCCATTAATAATGATTCTTCGGAGAACCTAGGCAAGGCAGAACAACCTGCTGGGTTAACTGAGGCAACAGCGGGAAGAGAGTGCTTTTCCACATAGATGGAAGGGCTGAGTGACATGGAGATGTTCTGATGAGTAGTATTAATCTTCTCTATAAAATACTGTGATAAAGCACTCTATTGACTATATATCTTCACACAGAAAAAAACGAAGGGGTTGAAGAGACTGGAGAGTAGACTTTGGTTTAGAACATTGGAACTTCCCAAGACTACATCGATAGAGGCAATATACTGCGAAATGGGTATGACCTCTCTATGCACCTTTTTTATCAAAAAGTGTTGATGGAGGAAAAAGATTCAACTATGGCCAACTATGTAGGATTATTAAACTCTGACAGTGTATTGAAAGATTGGGTAAAGGAAAACACAATATATTTTGATCATATTGGATTTGTGATAGAGAAACATATGCACATTGGCTGGAATGAAGGTCAAAAAGTTGGCTAAAATATGGGACAGAAATAATAACGCAACAATATTGGTTAAACAAGCTAAATAACAAATGTATGTTAGACAAGGGTTCCAGGTGAATGAACCTTGTAGGTATGATTCGTTTTAGGTCCTTTGAGACGACATAACACTCTACAGGGTGGATGGGGATGGAGAAATTACTCAAACATCAATAATTCAACCGACTGAGGAAGTTGGCAAAGACTTTTGTCTGTTTTAATATCCATTATCTAAAACAGGGGGTACAACGGACATCATCAAAATCCGGCAGTAAGGTCTTGTTCGTATTTCATAAAAAACATGATTATATAGTAAATATTTGTCATCAGTGATGTCATCATACGTGGCAAACTACTTATGGAGGGTTGTGGTTCGGTAACTGGAAACATCTAGGTATATCTCCTATGAGGGTTGGTGTTGTGATTGGATCTCTACTGTCAGGCCAACTCTGCCCACCCATAGTGCAATTCATTGTGAGTGTCATAAAATACACAACGTCTTATTGGGTCTCTAAACTCTAGGGCTCTTTGGTACGTGGCCCTTTATAATTGGTTGGCACGCATGTACCATTCTGGAATATTACTCTCGTTAGCAGCATGCATGCTGGTACCCCAGGTGCGAGTGGGTCAGGCTTGACCACTACTCTCCACCCAATTAGCCTATCATCCATCATCACTCAAGCTGTCTGACAAGAGAATAGTCTTTGTACTTGGACTTGTAAAATAGCACTGCTCCTGGGAATTAAAGGGAGTGTGGGTATGACTTTATCTTCTGGTCTCGGTGTAGCCTGTCCAAGAGTCTATTTTCATCTGACCATGTGACTGAAGACCACATTTGAGCTTCCTAGCTGTATTTGATGGTATTAAATTATTAGAACTTGGCATCCAATGTCCTTCCGCCGCACCTTAACAGGAGCTCGACTTCTCGCCTTCTCGTACATTGTATCATTCGATTATAATTGACTAGTTTATTAGCTGCTTCTGCCCTTCACACTTGGCCAAACAGGCCTCTTGATGCGCCTTCTATTCTCAGCTGAGTTTATCTTGCTGCGCCACACTTTTCCAGCCCTCCTATTCACAGTGTCCTGTTTGCTCAAATACTAAGTTGGTCTTCCAAATTCTTATGCATATATATACCTTAGCACATCACCGCAATCTATTCACTACGTATAGCCAGCCTTTTGATTACTTCGTCTACTTGCTTTACTGCATCTGTAAAATTATAAAATGATTGTCTTTTTCTTCAGTGCTTCTTTGAGTGTGTGATCTTTATTTTGCATGTGAACGTTTACTCGGTTTTAGTTCGTCATCAGATTTTATATGATCTATTCATCTTTTCTCTTGTCATCTCTTCTGAGGTGTGTCACTTTCTTCATGTGATGTCACCAATCTCTTATTTCATCTGTCTTCACATGCTCTTCAGGGATCTTTCCCAAAAGGCTGTCAGCTCTTCGTGGGTACATAAAGAATGGTCTTTTCAATGGATACTTTGCTCCAAAGGCTGCTCGGGTTATAGGCATCATTACAGGTTATGTTATGTTATGTTAAAGGATTTGTAATGTGCACCTGATACCCGAAGGCTGATGGGTGCAGACTGGCAAACACAAAACAAAACTACACATGCAGCAGAACTATAAACTGTCCATTGTTACAACTAGCAAGGCTCTAAACAAAGAGTAATGTTTTCAGCTTTTTATAAAAAAAGTTCTGTTGTCTTGCTTGTCACTATTTCAGGTTTCCAACATATAGGCAATTTAGGGGCGGGACTTCCTGTGGATGCTTTTGGCTCCTCCTCTACATTTACATAAATAGTCTACATAATGGTAAAGTAAGGAGGTTTATTATGATGTTAAGAATGGATGTTTAGGAAAGGAGCGTGGAAAAAGATCCCTTATCAGGAACGTGTATGTTGCTTATGTCAAATTGAAGTTTAAATGCCTGGACATATATTGACAGCTTGCAGAAAACTGAATGATCTTTACTTCACTTCAGGGGATACACAACCTGCATTATGAATTGAAATATTTTGACTCAGTGACCGGTACTATGTTACGTTTTACAATGTATCATATTTGTCTGCACATTTTGTACCCTTTAGAACATATAATATCATGAAATATATTAGATACATCAAATTAGTAATCTAATGTGATGATTTTTTCCTATTTTTCAACAAAATATGAAATTAGCTATGTTTTAACAATTGAGAAGTCTATGAATGTGTATTTGGAAATGTATTGTTAATATGCATTTTAATAGGATTTAAAGATTAATTCATTGTGATTGAATATTTTATAGAATGGTATAACATTTGTTATATGTATTACTGTTGTATTGCTGTACTTATGTAGTGTTAAAATATTTAATTAACTAAAACACTTTAAATTAAAACAAAATAATAAATTACACGCCAGTGGCCCTGCAGTTATGGTTAAGTTGCTCAACTCATAGAAAGAGCATTTTTTGGACGGCTTATAACTTTGCCCACCCTTGATGAATCCTCATCAAACACAAACGTATATGGCACCCTTGGAATGATTCAGGAACGTTTGGTGCAGTTTCGTGAAGGGGTGACAAATTTATAGGAGGGGAAGTTATAAGAGGGGTACCGCATTCTTATTAAATCCTCATAGACACAATACAAAAGAAAATTACTCGAGCCCACAGTTCAAATCGCTGGATGGATTTTCACCAAACCTACGCCAGGAGCTGCAGCTTGGTCCTGCAAACGTGCTTTTGTGAATTTGGTGTAAATCCGTATAGAAGTTTTTTTAATAATGGCCAAAAAGTAGGCCAACAAAAATTAGTGATATCTGAGTCCAGTCAGCGGACTCATTTCCCGATTCGGAGTCCGTGGACACCAATGGACCAATCAGAGGGGTGCTTGGTGTCCGGACAGACACCAAAAATGCACGCTGATTGGTTGATCAAAAATGTGAGGTACGTCAGATTTGTTGAAACAGTCGTCATGTTGGATATGTTAAAATCGCTGCAGACCGCAGACAGCGCAGTGAGAAATAAGTCTTGAAAATTCATTTGGGGTTATTTTGTAGCAGAAAGCGGGACTGGGATGGGTGGGGAAGTGGGAAAAAGTTGACAGGGAGCTGTTTTTAAAGGTGAATAAAAGTGATGCAGGTTCTGCCCAGTCCGCAGTCATCTCT
The DNA here is from genome assembly GCF_040938575.1 of Ambystoma mexicanum. Classification (NCBI taxonomy): domain Eukaryota; kingdom Metazoa; phylum Chordata; class Amphibia; order Caudata; family Ambystomatidae; genus Ambystoma; species Ambystoma mexicanum. The sequence goes on from NC_090924.1 coordinate 982,127,322, forward strand.
ACTGTCCGCAGACTACATCGAGAGTTCAGGGTGAGCCTTTTTATTTGAAGATGCATTGCAAGTACTTGTTATATGGTTTAATTCTATTGTGGTGGTTGTGGCCAGTCTATGTAAAGGGCTGCCTTGTGCGCTGGTTTCGGCGGACCTCGGACCAGCACCTGCCATCCAAGTCTTTTAAGGATGTCTGGCATGGAAATGGGACATTGGGGGACTAGCCAATCAGGTCTTGTGGGTCTGGAGGATGAGTTGAAGTGTACAGGAGTACAGGGGAGGAAGGATTGTATTTGTTGTGTGTAGTGAATGGGGCTATGTCAATGGCTATGAAGAGGCAGAGTGTGAGGATGGTGGGAGATTCTTGGATCCATTCATTAAAGGTTTATACTGAATCTCGTGGCATCTCTAATACTATTGGAATCGGCGAAGTGTTAGTTTTTGGTATCCATACTGTGGCTTAAACTGGCTAACTTTATTACCATTCTGTGACACTATGGCTCTCTTTAAACGTCCAAATATTAGTATTGTGCATTATAGAGGCAACGGTTTGGGCTATGTGACTATAGGATCTTTCGAGTTTGCCATGAAGAATATGTTCTGAAGCCAAAATGGAACTGTTTCCAGCTGCAAAGATAATTTTTTCTGAAATAAATCAAAGACAACTATGGAGACAGACAAACCTTTTGTCCTCAAATGTAAGAAGCTAGACAACATGTCAATAAAGGTTTATGTGCTTTTTTATATGCTTTAGGAATGGCATCTTTTGACAATTTTTTTTAAAATATTTTTTTAATTAAAATGTTTTGTTTGATTAATCAAACTTTTCATTTACACTTTTGTTACATCTAAAACGTATCATTAAATCATTACATTTCGATCATTCATTTAGAAGCCTGTGTTGATCTCAGTCCAAAATTTGATTACTGTGATGATAAGGCGTTGATCTTGTCCTCTAAGTAGGTTGGCCCATCTTTCTTCAGTCGTCGTTTGTTTGTGGGATATCCAAAAGAAGTTTCTATATAAATCTCTTTTTTCTTTAAGAGCCGGGCAGACCATGATCAGGTGAAAATGTGTTTCTCGCATGTTTGTCTCTTTACAGAAACAGCAATCAGAGGATTTATTTTCTGATTTATCTGTCATAGTTAAGTAGTCACAGGTCGGTAAAATGTTGAGTCGAAAGCGCAAAAAGAGATCACGGATGTTGCGATCCGGAAATTGATTCAAGTAGTGTGGTAATTCGTGAACGGCCCTTATTTCAGTTTCACATTTGAGGTGGTGTTTATATTTACTTTGTTCTTCTATAGTTCTTATCCAATCATTGGTCCGAATTTATCGTTTCGCATGCTGTGGTCTATTTATCAGCATTTCTTCAGTGATTTCTTCTGTTTGCATTTTTTGTTTAATCTCGGAAGTCCACTTGGAAAGGGCTATAATCTGAAAGGCTTGTTTCTTTTCTTTAAGAATTTCCAGCGATGGTATTATATCTTCTGAGTTTATTTTCCTATGGAGATCCATTTGCTTCCAAAGAACTATAGATTGTATAGACTGGAGGGCTAATTCAAATCGGATTCCTGGCATTGGGAATGATTTCCGCAAGGCTAAGGTTTTCCTCCAGAATATCGCCTCATAGCGGGACCATTTTATTGTTTGCTGGTTAATCAATGATTCAGCGGTGTAAGTCAGGATCGGAATTACTTTTTGTTTGTACAATGTAGTTGTAGCTTTTATTGAGTATGTTTCAGATTTTAGATGAAAAAACCAACCTTGTCTTGCCAATGATCTTGCTTTTCCGTCGATATGATCTTTCCATTCTTTTTCATTCAAGGGGGGGTCAATCAATGCACCCAGATATTTTATGGTCTTAGTTATCACAATCTCTTTTTTTTGTAGATGTATCTTGAAGTTGCATTGGTTCTTATTTGTTTGAGAAGAGAGTTTCATTACCTTAGTTTTGTTGATATTTATTTGCAACTCATTTTCAATCAAGAAGAATTTTTGCTTTATCTAGGATTTTTTGAAGGCCTGTCACAGTTTTATCTAAGATGTTAATATCATCAGCATAAATCAGAGTTTGAATGGGCTCGTTGTTGATCTTTGTAGGGTTCGCCGCTTTGTTTTGGATCTTTTCCCCGAATTCAGAAGTATACAGATTGTATAGGCAGGCAGCCAAGGGACACCCTTGTTTCAAGCCGTTCCAGGTGGGAATCGGCTTTGTCACCATACAATCATTCGTTAACCGGACCTGAATGGAGGTGTTAGTGTAAAGTTGTTTTATTGGGTTCAGGATGGATAAAGGACATCCCCATGATGTTAATTTGGTCCAAAGTGTTTGTCTGCTGACAGAATCGAAGGCCATCTTTAAATCTATAAAGATGGCATATACTTGTTGGGTCTTGACTATGGCTTTGTGTTTTATCATATTCAACAGTAGGAGGTTCGCATTGGTTCCTATTTTGGTGACAAAACCAGTTTGTCTTTTTTCTTGCTTGCCATTTTCTGCAATTTGACAATTAAAATATTAAGTTGATTGCATAAATATTTTTCGAGCAGATGGAGTGCATTTGACTGATGTTGGAAATCAGATTTTTCTTTGGATTATCCAAAATGCACTGAAAAAATTAGAAGCAGTTTTTGTAAACGTTAGAAAAAAATAATTAAGTTCAGTAGAACATTTGCTAGTTCAGTATATAAAAACGCCCACAAATTTAAAAGAAAAAAGCCTGTTTTAAGAGCCACCATTATTTTATGAAAAAAAAGTTCATTGAGTTTAATTACACCACCCCACACCTGGAATTTTCCAGGTGTCCGTGGACATTTGTACTCTCCATGCTATACAGACTGGAAAGGGCCCTCTTATTTTTATTTTTAGTTCCATTTTTTAACTGTGAAAGGTGGGTCCAAAATAAACTTTGTCTTTCTGGCTTTTATGAGTTTTTGGGATTTTGTTTTTCTGCAGGAGACGTGAGGAAGTAAGGTGGGGGAGGGAAGCAAGGGAAGGGGCACCAAGCACAGATATGGAGGGTCAGGTAGACAGGAAAAGATGTTGGGCATGCATTAAATCTAGGGTCATGGCAGTGTTTCTATTGCTCCTTGACCGTGGCCTTGAAAGCAGTCTGACACTGCCCCCCCTTCAAAGTGGTGTGTCACAGTACATTCCAAGTATTGTGAACCTTGAAAGGGGTAGAGGAAGATAATCTACTTCTCCCTGAGAAAGGAACAGCCTTTCTCAGAGCACCTGGGTGGTTGGAGCAAGTGTGGCATTGCATTCGAGATTGTCCTAAAAGAGTACTGCCTAGGTTGTCCCTGACAGAGTACGACCCCGCACTGAATGCATTCAATCTTGGCAGTCCGACCTTTTGGTACACCTCTAATGGTCTTAAAGAACTGCCACACCCATGACTCTTTCTGGGTACTGGAGATAGGAAATTCCTCTACCTCATCTTCCTGTTCCTCGTCATCCTCTTCCGCATCATCATGCCTGTTCCCCCATACAGGCCCTCAACGTGGTGTTGATGGTGGTGGTAGTGGTTGCCCTTGGGAAGGTGGGATGGCCTCGACAGTTGCCATTTTTAAACTACTGGAAGTTTCGTGGAAGTAGCTGTTAAAAGATCTCTCCTGGTGTGCCAGATTGAGAATGACTAAAGGTAGTGGGTGGGTCCCTTCAGAGGAGCTCTTCAAGGATAAACTTTCAATGTGAAACACCCTAGCTTGACCAAAAATGCAGTTTCAAACTGTCTGCGGTGACGGACATTGTCTGTGCACACGCTGTCACGCTGCATGGGCACGGTCACATGATGACTTCCGGGGGTGTCCGCAGTTACGGCGGGTGCCCTCCGACCCCGTCGAGTGGGGTTGTATTTGCAATGTTGGTAACAAGAAGTCAGGGTTGATCGAGAGACCTCTCATGAACTAGTTAATGTATTAAAAAATGTACTTCTCTAAACAAAACATTGTATTAAGCAATGGCTGCAGCATGCACAACAGAAGTACAGCATTTTAAATCTGGTAATTTTGCCCACTAAAATAATAAATTCAACCCTATCAGAGTTAAACATGGAAAAAATTGCTAACAATTCTAGACTTACCACACTCTTGTGTTAGTACAAACAATACATATGAGGAGCCACAATGCATAGAAATCTGAGGCACATACAGGGAAACTGCAGTAAGGAGGTAAGTAAGGAGGTAAGTAACAACATCACCAGAAAATGACAGTAAGATTAGAGTGTATTATCATGTATACAAATGAATTGTGTGTTGTAGGCGTGCTTATTTCCCCATATGTGAGCTGAGGCCAAACCCTAAGGAAAGTACCTTAACAACATAGGACACGGTTAACGTCTAGATATCAAGCACCTTTTGAATTTTAAAATTCTTACTGTCAGTGAAAAAGAAACTGGCATAGATATGTTAGTGAATAAAAACAAATGACCCAGATACGTGTTGTCAAATGTTCTGCATGTCCCATTTATGTATACTGTGTAGACAGACCTGTTTTTGTTTGCAGTTTTTTTAATACACCCACATAGTGCCATACTGGGTAGCGGTTCCGTGATTATTTCATTTTTTTCCCTGTTTCTCCATTAAATTCGTGATTTTTGCAATATATTTCAAATAAATTGTTGAAATTGAGTCCACAAATGAAGGAATTTGTTGATTCAGGTAATAAATATAGTCTTGTGAGTCTCGGGCACTAACAAACCATGTTACCCAGCAAGAACAGCAAGAACGTGGCATTGTCATCACGTTAGAACGTAATGACGTCATTGTGTAGATGCGGGATGATGTCATGATGTCATTCTACACTGATATAAATGCGGCCATGTTTTTACCTGTGGTGTGGCATTTTCTAACAGCAAGATGCTTTTGCGGTTCCCAGGAAAGAAAGAAAATACTCCAATGAGTAAGTTTGCATATGACATGGGCAATGTTCAAAGAGATGGATGAAAGCAAGGAACATATGGTGCTGACCATATATATTCTTTTCTGATGTCCGTTTAACAGGGTTAAGGAAATCTGCAGGCTGAAGTATAAGACACTGACACCTTTAACTCGGGTTAGGCGAATCAGGAACATGTGACATTATACAGCGAACACAAGTAAGTGGATAAGATCAGGACAAGATGCTACCATATTTTTCCATTATAATACTTTCTAATTATTTTAGATTTAATGGGGGATATTGCGCTGTCTTTTTGTTGATTTGCAGATAATAGTGTGATCACCAAAGAGGATGGGAATTACTATAAAACACCAATAGACAACAGGATGGGTTGTATACCACACTCCCTATCACTATACCTAAATAGATGACAGTGACAGGTCCCAGTGATTTCTGACAAGATAATATCTTTTGGTACAGGAGTGCGGATAATAAGCAGAGAAAAACACTTATATAAAAAAAACACACTTTTCAAGGGGTCTAATGTAGACTTTTTATTGTTTACTGGGATGTGAGAAGAAGACAAAGGCAAGATTTCCTTAATTAATTGGAACCTGCCATTGACAACCATTGAAGGCTGAAAGAGACTTGGGGATTTTCACCCTAGATGTCGAAGACGTATGTTATTAGTAGCATGCTTCAAACCCTTATGGGGAAGAGCATTATCACAAAAGGTCAACATTAAAGACCTGTAGATGTATATATAGTATTAATGTAGTGCCTCTTTCTTTGATCAACGGGGTACCTCAGTGTTGATAGAAGATGTTTTTTGAGTCCAGCTCTTCTACGAACATAACAGACACAAGACATTACATACCCCCGAAGAATGTCCTACATTTTTGTGTTAATGGGACAGAAACTTGTACAAGTTGGGAAATAATAGAGTAAAAAAGCTAATATGCAATAGCTGGAATTAGTACGGCAACAAGGATCACAGTGTGAAGGAATCGCACCTTTGACCTATGATATAACATCTTATTAGGACCCCCTTATATTGTTTTACTTGTGTTGTTTTTTTAAGTCTTTATATATGTTTTATGTGACATGATCATTTTTATGATTGCCCTTCAAAGTGTTTCTTTTAAAGTGAATAATAAAATGTGTATTTTGTTGTAAGCGAAAATAAGAAATGGTAATATTAAACTGCGAGATAGGATACCCTTTCATATAGGCACAGTTTGTCACATGATTTCTTTTTGTAGAATACAAGTTCTTCTCCACATGGTAAGAAGTTTGTGAATCCCCCAATGTGGATATAGTCATTTTCAGACAAGTGTTTTCAGTGCTGTCATCAATAACATTTGTGATGCCATCTTTGATGTCCTGGGTGTTAGTCTTAGCTGTGCACAGTGGTGGTACGAGTTAAGGTTGCTTAGCTGACCATAACTGGCAAATTTCTCTGAGTTTTCAAATTCATTTGTAACCATAACTTCCCTTTAACAAAGTTTTTTTCACTGAATTATATAGGTTTATATTAGTGCAACTTAACCATAATGTCCATGTAACAATGTTTTTTCACTATCAGTCCAATTTGTGGCAGTGCTAGTCTCACCAGATGCACACACTGCTGGCAAATGTGTCATGTCAAGGAAAGCTAGAGACCAACTCGGGTACCATTTCTATGTAGTTCCATATGCTGAGACAATAGATATGGGAAGAACTCGACAAGTAAATTGCATCCCTCCTCACACCACCAGACAAGCATTCATCAGTCTGCACAATAACCCCTGAAAATATTGACTTTCAGTGCTGGGAGTCACTATGCTTGAAAGACTGTAATGCAGAAGTACATAAAATTGAATCTTCATTGTATCAAGGCAGTGTTATGCAAGCAGTTGAGCGTGGCATAAGATATAGCAAATCCCATGACTGACAGCTCCTGCTTCATGCTATCTTTGTTATAATGTTGGAACTAGATCTCTTGCCCCACTATTTTGTGAAAAACCCTGTATTTCAGGGACTTATTGCAAAAGTCTATCAGTGCCGGGCAGTTACCAATTACATTATCAATGCATTAGGGTCAGTTTAAATAGTTCTAAAGCAAACTGTGGGGCAACATATGCATATATGGATGAGCAGCCAGAGTGGTTATTACATGGCCATCACAGCACACTGGGTGGCTATTTTGTCTTCAACACTCATGAGGGGCCCTGGAGTAAATCATGGAGAAGTAGGTGTATGACATTTGGCACCAGGTAATGTTGTTCATGTAAGCATTTCAGGGATGATGCCACAGGGTAGTTGACATCTGGGAGAATTTGGAGGAGATGGAAGCACAGTAGCCAAGGCCTTGTAGTTTGAAATTGGGCATTGTTGCAGGAGGCAATTGATTGAATGTCCATGCAACCTTATGAATTGGCAAGACAATGCACATCCCTTGCTTTGTATATACACTTCACTTCATGGTCACCCGCTGTATCTAAACCTATAAAAGAAATTGACCATGTGGCCCTGAAGATTAGCTTCTATTTCATTCGGGATTCACACACCAAAGATGTAAAGTGTCAACTGCAAATGCCCTACAAGCTGCCACTGCACAACCTGAAGGCCTCATTGTTAGGCAGAATTTTATGCAGTACCCTTTGGGAACACCACACAGAATTAGGACTAGAAGTGACAGTACAAATTCACCTTTGGTACAAGCCTGTACTACACAGTAAAGTGGTAGCGATAGCTGAGCAGCCAGACATATCTCAAGATTAAAGTGAGCAGTATCAATAGTTGCACAAAGGACAACAATTACTATGATTCAAATAAACACTGACTCAAGGTTTCTGAGTAAAAGAATATACATTTATTTACACATTAGTTATTAAACATTTCACTATTATGAAGCAGTAGAAAAATCACGTTACCAATACACTACACCGCACCCAATAGATTCTGGACAAGTTAGGCTCAAAATGAAGTGTGAGCAAAATGACACTCCAGCATTTTAAAAGGGAGGGAAAGACAAAGTTAGACAGAAATTGAGCAGCACCAACAAGTAAGTAATCAGGGCAATCTAGAAAAAGGAACTACAGTGAGGAAATCAAATTAAAGGGGCCTGGCCCAAAGTCAATGGACCAAAGTCTTTGCAGAGGATCACACAGTTCAGAGTAGTTTGCGGTTAAGTCTTTGCCAAGAGTTCAGAACAAAGTTGGTCAGACGAAAAGTTACTTTAAAGAAGGGAGAAGGACAAGACCTCGGATTGGCGAAATATTTCACACACTTTTACCGCGGCTGGACGAAACGGACAACCGGGTTAGCACAGTACCTTTAAAGCAGAAAATGCTGCAGCTGAGGCAGATGTTCCTGCCAGGTCCTGTAGGCTCACGGCTCCTGAAGCGACTGTCGGACTGACAAGAAGGAAGAAGACTGGAGGGTCCTGCACTGCCCAGGGAAGAAACCAGCAGCAGAGCAAAGCGATGAATAAAAGGTGCATTCCTTAAAATGCAAGCAGGGTCCGTTCCATCTGGCTATCCGGTTCACTGTAGCTCTGTACAGATAATTCAACCAGAGAAGGGAGGCCTGGCGAGCAGTTTGGTGAACTGGTTGTTCCCACAAGCTCAAGGGGAGAAGATTCCTAGCAGATCTTCCCTGTCGTCGAAGTTTGAAGATTCGGACCCAGAGCAGGGCTTCACCGGGAGGTTCAGTCGTGGTAGAGGTCCTCTTCTGTCAGTTGCTCATGGGCTCTCTCGATCCAGTAGCGACTCTGCCTTTCCAGACCCAGAGACCTGCTTTGTATGCAGTTTTCACCCATTCACACAGCCTGGCTGTCAATCACACGGCAGGGTGGCTGTCCTGCCGGGACAGGCACCACAGTCAATCATATCAGAGTGCGACATGGGTCTCCAAGGAGACCCTCTGCAGGGGGTCCTAAACCCCTCCCTCGCATCTTGTCCCCCTCAGACATACAGGCACCTAAAGAGGGCTTCTGTGCAGAAGCCCGTGAAAGGACGGCGAACAAAGGAACCAAACCTGGTTTGGCGCGCAGAGAAAAACACGAGAAAGACTTTTACAAAAATAAATGGCGAATAAAACCAGCCAGAACCGTATAAAAACATATATGATCCAGCGGGTTTAAGTTCGAGGCTACCAAGATAGCCTAAAACAATACCAGGGCACTTTAAGATAATTGAGGTAGGAAAAATAGGGTGGTTACCACTGCCACCAGCCAAGTCTTAATGAAAAGGCAATGAAACAATGTTCCAAGAGAAATAGACAAAAAGGGGTAAGTATTAACCCTTTCCAGAACTCTATGTAAGATAGTTTGTACTGGGTCTCTGAATTTTAAAAGAGACTAATAAAGTCAATGGCAACTTTACATGCTCTGGGAGACAGTAGTCAGTCCCAGAAAATGGAGTCTGAGTTTGGGAAGTCTAAAAAGACAACCCTGTGTCACTGCACTGAAGGTGCTGTGCACTACACAGTAAAAAGATGATGCCTATGGAGTAGGTGAGGCTCCACAGTCTATGAATACAAGAAAATGTTAAACACACACAGCAAAACACATGCAAGAGTGGGAAAAAGGGCTCAGACTCTTACCAGGTGAAAAAAAGAAATCCTAGAAATCCAGCAACGCTGCTGAGGGACTCAGTAGGTAAGGGAAATTAGTCATTCTGGAGAATTCTCCCTAATACTCATAGGCCATCCACTTGAACTCTAGTTTGAACAAGATGGAAAGTCTACCTGAGCAGTGCAAAACCATCACAGTTTAATGTAACACTCACTGCACATTCTAGATGAGGCATTCTTGACACTGTGTCAGTGGCAGCTGCTTACCCATGTCTGCTCCATGCAATGACCTTTTGAGGAGGCCTCTATGCTAGTTAGCTATGACAATGCATCCCTGAGTGAGGTTCTCCTCCTAGTTTACCTGCCTGAGCTAAACTTGATCCACATGGCAAAAACATCTTGCTTGGCAGGTGATGCCAATGCTGGACAGTTGGTGAGGGACATGCTTTAAAACCTGTTGGGGATCCAGAGGTAGTTAGTTTCAAAGGTAACATTAAACTTGTGCGTGCTGACTTCCTTTGTGAACCCGCATTTCAAAGTAAAAGGGGATGCATTTCATCTGCATGTCTCAGGGTTGAGCACACTCTTAGTAATACCACAAGAAGTAGACACTGTGCAAATGTGGTTGGATGCTTTTCTGTTTCATTTGCAATAAAGTGTAGAATGAATACAGGCAGCAGGTAAAAAACAACCAGCTTAAATATTTCCAAGTACTCTGGGTATGCCAAACTTATCGAGAACACCATCAATGGGAAATACCTCACTGACACTTGTTGAAATCTTTGTGAGTAGTGTGGGTGCAGCTACTGTGAGAGGAATCTGTGGCACAGCTCCCTTAGACAGGTTATCATCAGTAGCAAACAGTAACCTACCTTCAGGGGAACATATGCAAGTGGTTTATCTGGCCTGTGGCCTTTGTTCAAGTTGCTGTAGAACTCCTAAGCTTCCCGAACCATCTGTGTGCAGTCCAAATAATTTTAGTTCAGCCAGGACTATTGTTCATAACCACAAAAGATGACTTACAGTTCAGCTTGTTGAACAATTGATATGTATAAAAATGAACAGGCACCTCATTGCAAACGACAATGGAAAGACATCTACCCATAGGCAATACATCCACCCACATCATGCCGATGATACGTTCTTTAAAGTTTTCAGTCTTTTTCACAGGGTGCAATCACCTACGGAGGCTGTCATACTCTTTCACATGGCACAGCCACCCACCAACATGCTGGGGCTCTTTCACATAGTGAAGCTGCATATTAAAGTGTTCAAGCACTCCTACAGAGCATTTCCTAAGGTTCTACATCTCTCCCACAGATGTTTCCCACATTTGTCTGTGGGAGTTTCCTTGTGGGGCTAGTTCCTCCCCATCATTGCCCCATTCATCTTCCCTGCACAACACCCTACAGGAGAGGAGAATGGTGGAGCTCCATGAGCATCTTCAAGTTGCCCACCCCCACATAGTCATTCAGCTCCTCCCAGCTAATGGAAAATTACAGCAAAGTTAGGTACCGTCATTCATAAATAAATCATCCAGGGAGTCCTGCTTAAAGTGAATCCTGTCAGTGGCACACCACCTCCAACTGCTTGTTGGGTAGTGCTGACAACAGAGCCCTGCCACCGATCAAAGTTGTCCATGCCACTAGCAAGAATTGGGCACAATTAGCAGGTGCTGGGTTTTGTGGGTGGTCTACCAGTTGTTGCCACTGTGTGGCTCCTCAGCACTGGAATTTGATAGGAGCTTCTATTTCCTCTTCATCACTGCTGGAGGGGACCTTGGTGGCTGGATGATCTCTAGCAGTTTCTATGGAAACAGAGGACGCATGCGCCTGGAACACCTTCTTCTGCCATTGGTGCAAATGGTTTCACATGACCTTCATCCCTAGGCATGGCCCTTTTCATTTCCCCTCTGTCCTTGTGTCACCCTCTTCCATCAGTCCTCCACCATTTAGAAGTCTTCAGCTCCTCCACCTCATGCCAGTCTTCTAAGTGGGAGGACTCCCACCCAGACAGGAACCATCCAAAACTCCTTCTCCAGGGTATGTTCATTGACTGTCCCATCCATCCACATGAGGAACATTCCTTCCTGCTCCTTCAATGCACCCATTTCCTCTGTGATGGCATCTACGTGAGGCCTTACTTCCCCTTCCTCTGTGCTAATTGGTACCAGGTCCCCCTCTGATGACCATGCTTCCTCTCTCATTCTTGAGGTCCCGGACAACTCCTCAGCCTCCTCCGCCAACTCAGAGGATTGACACTGCTGTGATGCAGACAAATAGCATGGGGTTTCCCTCTCCTCCTCTAGCATTAGACCTCCTCCTACTCCAATGTAGAGAAATGTAGTTCCTCCCCCTCCCTCTAGCCTTCTGCCCCTTCCCCTTTCAGCTTCTCAGGCATGTCCTGAGCTCTCTATATATAAAGGGAAATGTGTGGGTATGTGTGTGTGTCTACTCGAAATGTTCAGCATACTTCCAAACATGATACAGACCTGAAATTTGGCATGTAGGTAGGTTCCATGGTGTAGACGATGTAAAACATATCAAATATACATTTTTTGAAAACAAAAAGTAAGTGTTTTTTTTAAGCGGTCTGCAATGCTTGGATATGTGTGTGTGTCTGTTCGAAATGTTCAGCATACTTCCCAGCATGCTACAAACCTGAAAATTGGCATGTGCATGGGTTTCATGGTGTAGACAATGTAACAAGTATAAATGATACCTTTTGGGGATTTCTTTATTTTTTTTAAGCAGTCTGCAAAGCTTACCGCTGTCATATAGCTCTTTGTGCCATAGTTCTGCTGTAGTTCTACGTTCATCGTTCTTAAAGTTCAGCAGATCATGAAAAGTTTAGCAGTTAATGTTTCTTGACCTTTCCACGCATTCTAGCTGATATTAGGGGTACTCACTTTTGAAGTCATGTGAGTGACAGAATATGGTGCTCTTTATGTCTGTATGAAGCTTACATGCTTCAGCTGTACACATGCGGGTAAGGCACTTCAATCTTACGTGCTTCAGCCTTACATGTATGGCACTTATGTTGAGGTCACTACTGCCTCTGCTGTAGATCGGGACACCAATAATGTTGTTGCACAATCGCAATGCTCCAACTCAAAGTAGCTGGAACCGATTTAATGGGATTCATGCTGTTCTCATGGTTAGCTTTATGTGGCTTGCTCCAGAGTTGGAAATAAAGGCAATTTCTTCACTCTAACTCCTACAGGAAAGACTAGCAATATTGTCCACAAAGAAGCATTGGTTTAGTTCATTAAATAAAGTTCAAACTAGGACTGAAGTAGGAATTACTGTGCAAAGCACGGTTACACCTGCTAGTAAGTGTTATAAATGTCAATGTTGAGAACCATGCGCACACCCTGGTTATACTGTTATGTTTGTTGAATCATGTATTACTATGTACAGTATATCAAGTGAGATTCTCTTTATTTAATTTGTTTATTTATTATTTCTTTTTCAATTTTGTTAAATATAAATAACACTTAATGTCTTATATCATGAACCGAGTAGTTCATGTTTTGAGTGGATACATCTGTAGCTTGTGTAGTGGGGCGACCATAGACGGTTGTCTCTGGTATTAGTTAGTATTTGAATTTCTCTTCCAACCAAGGTACAAGGTGCCTCATTAGCCCCTGCACGCATATGATGTGTTTGTTGTTTCTTTACAATTTATAGTATTCTTAGTCCATTTGCTAGGTTTATGCTGATACTTAATGATCTGGTCTGAAAATGTGCACAAAACGGTCTATGGTTAATTCCAAGCTTTACAGACCTCACTCTTTAGTATTAAGAACGTTATCCAGATTGGAACAACTATGCCTAGTTGAGGTGATTCTCAATGACACAGAATATCATTGTGGTTGATTGGGGTCATGCTCAGAAGATATGCGTCCTAGCATTTTTGGCAGCAATGCTCTTTTTGGGTTGAGGCCACACCTAATTTGCATATGCGATTCTCCTTCTGTAATGGATGACAGGCTGAACAGACAATTGTCTAATGTGTTGCCATGAGCATAGCCAGTAGATTTGTATTTATTCAAACTATTTTAACTATGTATCTCTAGGTTTGCAGGATGTGACGTTTATTGTATTATGAAGGTGCCTCACTTCGGACCATATCGCTCCATGCAGATGACAGCTTACAGTCATTTTTGCGAGGGGCCATCTGTCCCCTCTTAGGTGCTGATAAAGGGCCATAGAGATTGCAAACCCTGTGGACTCTGCTGAAGGCTATCACTACTGAAGTAAAGTAAAGCAGACCCTTGAGAGTTTATAGGGGAAAAGGCCACTGAGAAAAAAGAAAACTTCAGCTGTCAGCTTCAGCCACTGTTGAGGCAAAGGGGAAGAAAATAAATGTTAACGTTAGTATTATACTTCACCACAGTAACCTTGCCTATTACCCCACATACTACTAACCAACCATCTACCACATGATCAGTGGATCTTGGGGTCTCAGGGTGTAATGCAATTTTGACATGAAAGTGGCACAGAACCGCTATGATCCCATATGTCATGCGAATGCCATACAAGTGCCAGGTCCCAGCATGCAAAGTAAAGCAATTGCCTATAGACATCATGAGGAAACCTCTAGGGAATGAACCCCACTGCCTTACAAATTAGCAACTGGCATTTTTGGACATAAACATTGTAATGACAACTTGTGGACAGTGGGTGCAGGCAGGAACAGGACATGCAAAATGGACATGCTGGTGGCATTTATGTCATACAAATCAAGAGGGATCATGTTTAATAGGAATAATTGTGATACACAGGATTGGCCACAGAATGGACATTCAAACATGGTACTGGAAAACAATAGTTGATTGGATGTGATTCTTTGCACTGAAATATCGAGTAATTAAGATTAAACAGACACATCAAAATAAGCAGAGAGAACTTGCTATGCAGTAGGCTTTAATGAAAATGGAATTATGTAATGCAAAGGAGATTCAGTATGTATGATACTTTGTTGCTTAAGATAAATGACAGAATGTTAAACCATTTACCAGGCTAGAATATGTTTAATAGATCACACCATATCAGTTGGTAGACCGATACTTTATATATTGCCATTACAGGCAATATTGAAATTGTCGGTTTAAAGTGAACTAAAAGGTCTGTTTGTGCAGAGGTCAGATATTCTGTGAAGAAGAAATGTCCAGAGGCCAGTTTAAATTCTTAAAATAGTTAATAGGTCCAGATGTGTTTATCGAAGATAAAGGCCCTGTTTCCATACTCCAAGCAATACAATAAAGTACCAGAATTTTGCTAATTTGAAAGTCAACTATTTCAGTGTCTCATGGATCATTACTTGCGATTTCAAGTAAGCAGATGTTGACCTTTAACTTTGGCATAGCATAAGGCCTCATGAAGAAAGAATCTTTTCCATTAAGCTGACTATTAAAATGATCCCTTTGTGTAACAGAATGTCTTTCTCAGCAGAGGGTCTATTAGTGTTGATTTAGTCCAGAGACAAATGCAATTCAGCTTGAATGAATGAAAACAATGTCAGTTTTAAATGTTCAAGACAAAATTACTATGCGATCTAGATGTTCGCTATATCTTTAGAACCCATGGTCCAATTTGAAAACTAGATACACATATTTTGTCTAGAAAGAAGAGCACACATTACAAGCATATAGCACTAGTATATAAAAAGGTATGATTCATTAATAATTCACATGTTTTTTTTAATACCTCTGTTATAAATGCGTTGGCAAGAATGGAAATGTTCTCTCCAGATTCAGAATACTTATATGAACCCGAATATATGATTTTCAATGATATCACACATTCATACAGCGAATTATAAGACAAATGACTATTCCAGCCCAATTTTGATTGCTCATTCCTGAGGGGAAGGATAATCCATAGATGACACATCCCCCTATAGCCATGAGACTTCAATTTGCCAATGGAAGCAAGGAGGAGGACAGGTCCTGGTGACTGTGTGAAAGTAAAGAGAGACCAACACAGGTTCTTTCTAATCCAAATGTGCTCTGTCAAATGATGCTGAATGGTTTGAGTTTACTTGTATTTAAACTCAAAGACGATTGAAGAACGGAGTTTGGGAAAAACAGAAAGGCAAGAGTAGCCATACAAGAGAATAGAATATATGGGCTCCTACACAAAATTAGCTGATGGGGAAATCTTCTTAAGTGGTCCTTTTCCAGATGGGACTGAATGCATAGGCCTTTTTCCAAGGCAGGACTTATTACATGAGAGGTATTTTGGGAGCAGGACCACAAAGCGGAAGGAAGAACTTACCTGGGGCAATCAGCATCCTTACCTGTCCTTGGCCGTTGAAATATAAATGAAGATGTGAGTGCCATGAGCCAAAATTATGTAGACACATTTCCCAAGAATTAATAAAGTCTCAGATATCAATTGAAACTATTTCAGGGAACCCTGTTTAAAAATTATATCACTGAAAGGAGAAATATAGTGCAAGGTATGTGTTACTTGTTATTTAAAATGTATATTAAAACCCTAGAAAGCATCGCACACATACGTTTTTTTTCCTTCAATTTAGGATCTCTAAAAGCTTGAGACATCCCAAATTGAAATGTGGAATTAATTCCTTGTGATTAGTGAATGCGTTAGTCACTAATGTAATTGAAATAGATTCCATAATAAACACTTGGAAATGGGGTGTTTTCAGGGTGAACCTGATTCCTTGAGAATAGAGAGAGAGTTAGGCAGTGCTATCCCAGTATTCCAAAATAAATAGAAACGCTATTAAAATCACACCTTCAAAAATATTTGCAACCATCTATATATTATTTGTACTACCTATGTAATATTTTTGACATAAACATACAATCAAACACACAACACATTAAGGTTTGCAGGTGATAAACACATTAACATGCATTGCCCTATATATTATATGCGGAAATATTTTCACTCGTAAGCATTGCAAATATGCACATAATGCCTGTTCTGCATTATGTGTATATTTGCAACACCTAAGATTCAAGAATTTATATATGTAGCATGAACAGTTGGCTTAATGTCAGAACAAGAGAATACCTAAATGCGATTTGCTTGAAGAAAGCTAAACACCCCTTGGACAATCATTGGATAATCATACATATAGATTATTTATTTATTTTTATATTTGTAAAGCGCCTTAGCCATGGGGCATCAGGGCACTGTTATTGGAACCAGTTACACACAAAGCTTGTAAATCTGGGGCATGAAAGGTTGGCACTTCAGGTAGTTGGGGGAGGTGTTAGCTCGTCTTGAAAAGTTGTTTAGGAGAAGAGCCAAATATTGGATGACGTCCATTTTTTGGGATGGAAGATGGCACACAAGAAACCCAGAGGAGTTAACAGACAGTAAGATCTATAACTGATGGAAGCAATATTACTCTTTGAATACACATGCATGAAAGATGTATTGAATAAAAATCCCAATCTTAATACCTTTCATTAGTAATGACGAAACTGTTCTATAACTGGTGTTTTACAGATATGGCACTTCATAAATACTCAGTCTATCAGGATGTGTGGGATATTCCAATTACCTATTTTAAAATGTAGCATGTTCCCTTCAATAGTTCTAATGATCTGGAATTTACTTTTCTTTCTAAGCAAATACACATGTTATAAATGCAGTTAACAACAAAGATGACCAACTGGTGTACAATTCATTTTACATAAAAGGGTATAGAGATGCATTGAAGGTGATTGAACATGACCATCAGGAGAATGGCCACGAGTTTGAATATTAAATAAATTGGTGCAGTAAGTAACAGAAAGGGACTTTGTCACTGGTTCACATACTACATGGGACCAAGAAATGATAGGCTCAATGTATTTGAACATCACCGAAGTTACGAATGAAGGTACTACATTATAGTGCTAATACATGCTCATTACAAAATGGCCACCAGATTCAAAGTACTTGTCTAGTTAGTTCATTTTCCATATTCAGCAAAGATGATAGAGAGTAAAATCGTACTACTATAACAAAATAAGATGAACTCAAATGTAATAGCTTCTCATATCAAACGAGATTAAGCAATTATTGGCTGAATGCATTTGAATATATTAGTACAAGCTCATTGCAAAATGGCTGACGTATTATAAGGGCTTGTCTAGTTAGTCCTGCTTCTATGTTCAGCTCTAAGAGCATAAATCATGCAAAAGTAAATTACATTAATTCACCTCAATTAATCTCTAGATGGCCACTTCAATAAACTACAACAAGTGGATCATAGTTGTAAATGGTCGTTAATGCCACAAACAATGCCATTACATTACAGCACCCACATACATTACAACATGGCCACCAGAGTAGACAAACCCTATGAATTAGTCCATTGTCTATGTCCTTGTTTATTATGAGCAATAGAAGGTTGTCCAGAATGGTGGCCAAATGCCGGTGTTCATGTAGTTTTCAAGCTGTTTTCTGAATGTTTAAGGTATGATCCGATGAAGTAGTGTTTAAAGATGCAGGTACATATTTTGGGTTACTTTTTCTTTCAAAATTGCACATCACATTTAATTCACTACAGACCAAACTATCAAATAATTACATGAATCTCACAGATAATCCCATCTAAAAACAAGTATCACAAGGGGAATTTGACTATTTAAAGGGGACATTTTATCAAAGGATTGTAAGATGTGTATTTTAATACCTAGTACAGTAAATGTTATAGGGCATCATTAGATCACGATACCTGCAACAAACAGAATTTTTAATTTGTTTTTACTTGACTTGGGTGGATATTAATTATAAGTGATGGTCAAACCACAAAAAATCTGTGAAGAAGATCTATATAGGCAATTTGGATTTTCTTAGTAATTGTAGTCAGGACAAACATCTTGTCTAGTTAACTGATCATTTATTTCTAGGAAATGCAAATTGTTTATTAAGGAATCTGTTTTATTTCTATACGACTATCTAGTAAATGTGAATGTCACAATGTAGAGAGATGAAGAACAATTTACTAGTTAAGCAAAGGATAAGAAACACTTCTGTAAAATTATGTTCATGACAATATTGAGAACACTCTTTGTTGTAAAAAATATTTGTTCATGTTTTTTTTTTTTATCCCTTCTTTATAAGTTGAAATGATGATAGTGCAATATGTCCTAAGTGGGATGGACACACTTTTACATGCCCTAAGTGAAATTGATAAATTGTATATTCTCTGTGATTGATAATATATACCACTCACAATTACATCACAGGCTATTGTATAGCCCTGAAGATGAGTCAGTATACCCTAAACAAGTATTGGCTTGCAAGCAGATTTAATTATGTCAATAACATGTATTGGGCTTACATTTTGATATGTAAATATATTGACTATAATGGTTAGTAGGTGAGAATGCATGTGACCAATAGTTAATTTTGGCAAAGCAAGTGTTATTCATAAAGACCAAGTAAATCAGTTGATTGTTAAATTAAGCACTACTAGTTAAAGTTTGGGTTAGAAAAGTGCCTCCAGGAACTCAGGCACTTTTTAAGCGAGTAGCTTAGAAATAAAAAGTAGTAGATTTGTGAAATAGTATCAAGGATGGGACAGCACAAAGTGGGGTTCTACAGCTTCATTCCATCATTTTGAGGTATTGATTTCAATCAACATAAAAACCTAAACCCTAATCTTAGCAAGTCTTTGTCCCTCTGTGGATAACTACTCTATTTATCTATCAGAACATAAAGTATAAGCCTACTTCTAACAAGTCCTTCAGCCTCATAACTAACCCTATGCTTCCCAAAGAAAATGTTATGCAAACCTAATGTATCAATGTTTGTTACTAGTTTGCAAATCAACACAAGAAATGGTTTCCTGGGCACATTCCTCCAAAAGTCATGCATACGTTTGACCTTGCCATGTTGTTTCAGTTTCTCCTCAAGACCTCTCAATGGTCTTTCCTTCCTCCAGAAATTCTTTCTCTTCCACAAACCCCTCTAAGTTCTTTCTCTTTTTAGCCTTTGGTTTTCACTATGGTAGGGGTCCCACCCTTTCCCTTGCCTTTTGTGGATTTCTTTCCCTTCAACATACACATTGTCGGCCATCTCTATTATCATTGCCACAGTTTTCTCCTATGTTGGCTTTCTTCAACACTGGATTATCTGGAAGCTGACACTTATGATAAAAATGTCATCCACTCCAGAAGCTAAATGCAGACATGTCTTCTTTGAAAGGTGAGATACATGACTAGTCTCCTTTCTACCTCTATGCTTTCGCTTCGATTTAGCAAGCCGCTCACGAAGAACACATAGAGATTCTAACCAGAAGTGCCAGCAGGAGCTCTCAGACGACGCGAGCACCAGCAGTCAACACCCGGATACTGACGCTTTAAGGTAAGCTGAGTGACTGGCGTGCTACACGTGAATTTATAGCCCGTGAATTTATGAGCATACCGCTCGGTTACTATACATAGCACAATCAGGAAACAGCTATGTCAAAAACTGTCTGACTAACAGGAGGGACAAATCCTTTTTCTGGGCACTCTATTTACATGAGGGATAATGTGACTCTTTAGCAACAACTTTGGAAAAATTAAACACAGCTGGGGACGTGACCAATGCCTTTATGCTTTTTTAGGCTAGCAGAGACCGCCACACAGTGGTCGTATGGTTTTTGAACCAAATACATTTTCTGGCATTCTATTTACATGAGAGATAGCGTTACTCCTTAACAACAACTTTGGAAAAATGTAACACAGCTGGTGACATGACCAATGCCTTTGTGCTTTTTTAGGCTACTACAGACCGCCACACAGTGGGCTCATGGTTTTTGAACCAAATGAGTTATAGCATATGAAGCCCCAAGACACTGTAATGACTCAACCAGGTACTCTACACGGCCAGTGAAAGCATCACTAAGTGAGTATCCATGGGTTTGGTAATGAATGACGCGATCAAGGTGAGGTTGATACATCTGGCTTTCCCAAGCTCACAGATAGGCCTTGTGTTTCTTTCTTGCTCTGTAGGAATGCACAATTTATTTATCTATGGCACTACGCGACAGAATACGCAACAGTGATTGATTGACTTCATTATTAAGCTATCGCTCCTTGTAACTCACGTGAACCCCACGGATGAACATCCACATGGCTAGATAAACCATTAGCTAAGCAAACTAGAAGTGAGTACCTTTCTTTCCCCTAAATAATTTATGTAACCTGATTGAGTTATAATGAATGATCATGTGTAGTTTTAAAACAGGCCATTCTGGGTGTTTCTTGTATCCTGTAGGAGGACATTCAGCCTTTACCACATCACGTTACAGAAGATACAAATAGGGATTAATCCCACCATCAAGTTACCATCTCCTGCAATCCAGTGGAGGTGAGTTAGATATGGGCAATAGATTGAGATAATGCTTATCACCCACATTAAATGTACTATGAAAATTACACAAGATGACAGGCGCTATAGGAATGGATTGTGATTAGTTTATCCATATTACTTTGTAGATTGCGAGCTAATCCTATCCACCCTCGAGGCAATGCATATTGGACAGTTGCACTCCATCCTGATGAAGGTTGTCTAGAATATCAGGTCATGGTGTTTCCCACCGACATTGAACCACAACCGAAACACGTGTTGACAGATATCTAATCCATGTAACATATATAGGGAAATACATCCAAAAAGCATATGAGTTTTGAATTTGAATTCATGGTTTCGCATTATGTAATGGAAACAATAAATACCCAGTTTATGAATATTTGTTTGGTATGAAGATGGTATTCATGAGATATGAATGAATTATGAATGATGGGAAAAGTTTTGTTGAGCCTTTTTATCGTGTTGTAAGATCCAAAAGAATTATGTTCAGAAATCAAAATAAATATTATGTATTGCTAAAATTTGATCATAATTATACAGAATCCTGTCATCGTTGTTCTACTGGTCCAATTCTTTTTTGCTGTGTTCTCTCTAATGAGTCCAGTCCTAAGGTCTTCCTCTTTCCTCCAGGTTTCTGTGGCAGAACCTTTCTGTCAGTTCCAACTCCTTCAGACTGCTGGTCGTTGCAGAGTGCTCTCTGGCTTGCACCTAGAAGAGCTCCTGCTGGATAACTGTCATCAGGCAAGCTACCTCATTCCACGTAGCAGTCTCCTTATTTCCGTAGGCAGCCCTGTGAAGCACATCTGCTTCTTCCTGGTCTGCATGATTTTTTGTCTTCCTTCAGCCCTTCTTATATACCTGTGGTGGTGAGTGTCTTTGTAAACCAGCCCGTAATTGGTCTTTCCCTTAGGCGGCTGGTCCCAGGTCCCCTTAATGACACCTTCTCTTAATTGAGTCTTAATACCAATGTTATTATTCCCTTCATATTGAGTGGAAGTAAAGTTGCCTTTATTATTCTACAATGATGGCTATGCATGTTAATATGTTTGCCATGTCATCAGCGCTGACTTGGAGTTCCCTATGTGTGTTTGCTGCTTTGTGGTGCTACATGGATGCCTCGGTTCTTTTGTGAGTGGGTGATGAGTTCCCACCTGATTGGCCGATCCATGGCCAACCTGCAATCTTTCTTCTTCTCTAGTACTCAGCTATGTAGCCAAGCACTCATGGTTATGACTCAACTCTGTCATCTTGATCACATTGAATCATTAGCCAAGGACGAGGAATTGACCATTAAACCTGCTGACAAGGGAGGTTCAATTGTATTAATGGATACTGAGGACTACACACAGAAATGGCTGGAACTCCTCAATGAGGAGAATACATACACCAAACTGGATAATGATCCTATTCACAAGATCAGGATACTGATTGAGAATACCATTGAAGAAGCACTTGATTACAGTTGGATCAACATTAAAACAAGTGAATTTTTGAGAAATCCTTATCCCATCATTCCTGTCTTCTATGGCCTCCCGAAGATTCACAAGAACCCTATCAATCCCTCTCTGAGACCAATAGTAGCCAGCTCAGACAGCACTTTTGACTCTTTGGCAGTGTACGTTGACAGATCTTTGCAACAACTGGTACAAGAGACCCCTACATATCTCTGTGACACAAATGATTTTTTAAACTGCATCAACGACATCTCAGCCCTCAGCACTGATGGTATCATCTTCAGTATGGACATGTGCAGTCTTTTCATGTCCATCCCTTATAAAGAAGGCATTAGAGCAGTCTAATGGCTTCTCTTGAACTCAACAACCATCTGAGTCTGAAACTTTTAGATCTCATACTGTATAACAGTTATTTCAGATTCCAAGGGAAGTATTACCTGCAAACTACAGGAACATCTATGGGCTCATCTATGGCCCCAGTTTATCCTAACACATTTATGTATATGTTTGAACATCGTTATGTATTGAACCACCTGGAATGGTCATGTAAGATACTAAGATGGAAACGTTACATAGATGATA
The DNA here is from genome assembly GCF_040938575.1 of Ambystoma mexicanum. Taxonomy (NCBI): domain Eukaryota; kingdom Metazoa; phylum Chordata; class Amphibia; order Caudata; family Ambystomatidae; genus Ambystoma; species Ambystoma mexicanum. Next base: position 982,150,121 of record NC_090924.1, read on the forward strand.
TTTTCGGCATCTGGTGTGGGACCCGAGAGGAACTGGCTTCCTTTTTCAACTATCTCAATTCAGTACATAACCACATCAAATTTGCAATGGAAGTGGGGACACCAACATTGCACTTCCTGGATGTCAACTTGGAGATTAAAGACAACCGGATCAAAACATCCCCATATCACAAACCCTTGGATGTTAACTACTTATTGCATTTCACAAGCTCGCATTCTAAATCAATGCTTAAAGGTCTACCATTTAGCCAAATCTTGAGACTTAAACGGATCATCTCTGATCCTGTGGGACTTGATACAGAATGCTGTAAGCTAATGGAGAAATTTGAGACAAGGGGTTACCCTGACACAGTCCTACAAGAGGCCAAACAAAGATCAGACTTCTTCAGCAAAGAACATCTACTGACTCTGAGGAAGGAAAAGAACGAAACGCCTCTACTGTATATCGCAAAATACTCCAGACAGAGCTTTCACGTGGGCAAAGCCATAAGAAAACATTGGAGCATTCTACAAAATGAACTTCTGTGACAAACTTGAAAAAGTTGAAAAACCCACAAAAGACAAACAACAGGTTCTCAAAACAAGAAAGACTGGCACATTCCACACATTGCAACAACGTAACTAAGGGTGTCACGATCTCTCATCCCCACACAGGGAAGAAAATCAAACTGATCGATTACACAACATGCATGACCACAATTGTCATATACACCATCAAGCGCCCCTGCGGGAAACTATATGTGGGTCAAACCACGAGACCCATTAAAGACAGAGAAACCGAACACAAATCCAACATTAGATGTAAAAACAGCAAATCACTTCTCACAAGACACTTCCTAGAAAATAGTCACACTGTGGCACAGTTCAAATTTCAAGTCTTAGAGGTAGTGAAAAAAACCCTCTAGAGGTGGAAATTGTCAAGTGATTTTGTCTTGCAGGGAAACATTCTGGATCCATTACCTTGACACTTTATTCCCCAGAGGGCTAAATGATGAATTTTTATTTCAATGTTTTGTGTAAATTGGTTACCTAACTGCTTTGTACATAATAATGGTGAATTTGTGACCTCCTGTTTATCTTCACTGCTGTATGTTTCTCATTGACTCATCACCTTAATAATGATTGTAGACATGAACAAACACCTCAAACTTTCATCATCAGCTACACCCGTCACTTGTAGATCATCTTTACCAGTATGACCAGAAAATCCATGCAAAAATATGAATATGGTACAACTCTACAAGACCTTATTTTCGCACTATTGACTCTATAGTAGACCTTCGAATGTCCGACAATTTGTGATTTATGACTTTAATCTGTAAGGCATATCCAATCTGTATTATAGCCTGTTATATCTGGTATTTAATAACATGTAAATCCGAAGTCACCGACCTACACTTCTTCATTATCTCTAGCCATTATATATTCCATTTTTACTTCCCACTTCTATTTTATTTCACTCATCTCAATTTTGTTCTATTCTGATTACTTGTTCAGTAGAATCCAGTGTATCTGACTTTCATTAGGACATGAATGCTTCTGTATGAGATTACTCCATTACCCAACAGTACCATTCCATCATGGCTGCCCTTGTCGTATGCTTTTTCAGAAGAGTCCATATCATACTTTAGTGCTTCCTTAATGTCTATCCGTCTCAGAACCACTTCACTTTGCACACAAGGGGCGTGCACTATGGAACTCGAGTCTGTGCCTTAGTAACAGTTGCCATTAGTTACCTTTCGCGTAGCTCACCGCACAGAGGATACTCTTCCTGGATGCCCATCCGCGCACTACTGAACTACTTTCTGGCTCCAGTGATGCAGCATGATACAGTAAGCAATTTGGTTTTACTCTTTACACAGCGGATATGCACTGCCTTTTACTTTAAGTGTATTAATTTCCTTCTACATTTGTAAACGTGGTTTTCTGTCTTTTCTACAGCCTTTTCTTGACATACTGCAATACATGTCAGTGTGACCAATACTGAATGGCGCCTCACACTCCAGCATTTTTTGCTGCACATCTACTCGTATGTGCCTTTAAATTTCCCACACTGGTGAGTTATCCGATACATTTCCCTACTTTCTTACTCCACGGACATTCATACATTTATACCCATCCCTCTATTACAGGACCATCTTTTCCCTGACCACCTTATGGCCTATGGTTCCCACCCCAAGGAACCTCAGAGTGTATGGACGCTCGGGTCCAGTTTCTCACTAAGCTCATCGAGCTGCACAACAAAGTCACCAGCTCATCCCTTGATGAGTGCCCAATTTCATATCCAATTTATCCTTTTTTGTCTCCAACCCATCAGGGTTTGTAGATTTGACAATGCCAGACTGATCAATTTGGACATCTTGAAACGTTTCATATGCTCTTAAAATGTCAGCTGTTTTTTAGGTTGTTACCTACTCTATTCCCACAGTACCCAACTTAGAGATTAACTAAACACGTGGTGGTTAGTGACTTCGGATAATGTCTTAGACTGTTAAACATCACTATCAGTGACATGTGAACATGTGAATAATGTTATGTTATGCACTTATATGGCAGTTATCATCCATTTTCACATTTATGGGATTTAGAATTATTGTCTCTCTCCTTTATTTTAATTTACAGTACAGAAACTTCATCTGGCTCTGGAAGAAGAGAATGTTTTTCTCGAAATGCGTCAGCCATTTTTCAAGTTGAACTGTACTTTCTTTGACCTATATGTTTTCTACATTTAATCATTAAACACACTTTTGTACTGCAGTTATGTTAATAGCTGTTTTTTTCTTGAACTAACAGACCAAACATGAACTTATTAGCACATTTTTACTAATTAACGATTTAACCATCTATTGACGGGATTGTAAGTTGTGCAGGGGACGGGAGGGTTCCATCTACGGATCCTCTTTTCTTTGGGCGATTACTCAACTCTGCTCCGTGATCTGACATGGTGAGGGACATGGGCTGCTGGGACTTTTAGTCAACTTGCTCTGTTGGAGATTCTGGAATTCACCAAGAGGAAAACATAATACTGCATCTCGGCGGTGGTATTGAGCACCAGGAATCTCGCATCTTCCACTCTTTGGAAGTACATCGGGTAGTAGCCAAAAACTTCTCAGTTCCATGCGGATGGTTCACCCAATAGTCACCCGATAAAACAGGGTGGTGCATGCCTCTAACCCACCAAATATTGCAGAGAGGGTGACTACTTCATTATTTACGTAAATGTTCAAAATGTTCTATGCTTCACACGTATCGTTCCTACTAATGTAATCTTACAAGGGGATTGTTGGCATTGCCCCGCCTGAAGTTAAACTCCTATAATACATAGGTTACATTCCTCCTGGCCTTAATGCCAACACCACACTTCTAGCCCCATTCTTTGTTCCCCAGACCACTTCATCCATCATCTTGGGCTCATTACCATGGGTCCTCTTTGACAGAACACTTCAACTAAATCACTTCTTGACTGCCACTGCCACTACAGCAAGATCAACTTTATAAATGTCATAAAGATAATTAAAAGTAAAGTCAAGCAGCACAGATCTCGACTTACTTTGAGAAAAAATGTTCTTAGGCTCTGTGTGAACAAATACAGATGACGCATGTGCTGTGCACCAGGACTTGCTATAAATGACAATATGATCAATGACCACCCAAGCATACGCCTGGTTGGGTTTAACAAACTGGTCCATAACCCTTTTAAACATTATGGGTACCACATGAAGACAAAAGGACATGTTGGTGAACTGGCAGATCCCCATATGAGTTGAAAATGTTGTTGTCTAAATCTACTCCAGAGCAAGGGGAATTTGCCAGTGTCCCTTGTGCAAGTGAAGTGTAGAGCTGTATGTGGTTGGCCCAATTCATCTTACCATGTTGTCTGTGCATGCTATAGGCGAGACATAACACCTTGAGATATCATTGATGTTGCAGAAATCTACACAAATACACCACACCCCATCTGGCTTGATGACTAATACTACAGGTGAAGACCTGTAACTCTGAAAGGTCTTGATGACTTGAAGTTGTAACATATTCAGTAACTCAGACAGGACCTCTTCATGCCTGGCTATGGGGGAGCAGATGTGGCTGAATGTGGATGAGCTTTCACTGCAATCTAGATAGCCTGTTACAATCGCACAAAAATGTTTTGGAGATAATTGAAATGACCTCATATATCATTGGCCTGATAGACCTTCAGTTTCTTGGGAATGATCTTATATGCTTGCATATTGATCGGATGATCTGATGGTGTGCAGGTTTCCATGCTAGCCATCAATGTCAGTTCCTCTGATATTTCCATGCTTTCAACCAGTTGATATGATACACCTCTGCAAATGATAATTTAAGTCTGGGTGTAGCATCATGGCATTGGTCGTGGCACCCAGCCCATGTGTCCAGCCTATCCACCACCCCCAGACACAGGATAGGAGACTGCCTCACAGTGCATAACCCAACATGGCATGGGAGTTCTTTGGAGCACAGTCATGCCATATCATTGTTGTTTATTCTTCAATGGTGTACAATCATGATATGGTTTGTGGTTGATAGATAGTTAGCTATGTGGAGGTCATCTCCCAGCACCAGTGGGTGCTCGCACCAAGATGTGTCAAATGACTGATACGAGGTAAGATAATAAAAATGATGTAGGTATGTGGAAACATGCATTTCAATGCGCTATTATGTACACACTCAGGAGCCCCACCCAGTAACAGATTGCTTTGATGCAGATTCATGAAGTCATGTGTTGACCCGGGCAATTGTGCATAGATTTGGATAAAGACAAGGTCTGCATCACAGACCATTTTCATGTTGATGCTGTGCTGCATGTGCATTTTACAATACACCTGCACTTGATCCCTGTTAGGGACAAGGGTCATGTGCTTGCAGATAAACAGCACCAGCAATGCCAGTGAATCTATAAAGATAGTTTTCGGGCATTTATTGCACTTGGATCACTGGGAAATATGAAGTGGTGGTGCATGAATCACATAATTACGGGTATGACTTGAGAGAGGATTTGGGAGAAATATGTCTGCACTCGGCCATGCAAAAGTGCCAGAATGATTTTGAAGATGAAATAGCAGTTTCAACATGGTGGTATTGATGTTATGATCTGCGTGCTTGGTTCTATGTATTCCTCTATTCCAGTCCAGAGTGAAAGTAAATTGGTTATGTCCTAGTGGTAGAGTAGGTGTAGAGTTTCCTGGACAGTGAGGTTGTTGGGTGCCGACTGAGACCTTTACACCCTTGTCATATATGGCTTTCTCAATCTACTGCCCATTTTCCCCTGCAGGTACTGATGATGGTGGAGGTCTGGCAAACAGGATGATACCTGCTGGTGGCATCTGGTCAGGCTGAAGTGCTGCGTTCTGGAGGATGGGTTTGCTGCTCGTCCACCAGAACTGCTGCTAGGAGTAGACGGTTTGCCTCAATTGAAGTAATTGCTGTGCTGCTCCATCCAGGATGCTGCTTTTACATGTTGTCATCGTGTTGGTCTTTTCATGCTGAACTCACACCCTAATTCTTGCATGGTTTTAGGTGAAAGCTGTTTCATTGTCTGTTCAGGTTTGTATTAATCATTGGAGCCTACTGTGTGATTCCCAACCCCTTGTCATCACTTAATTTCAGGTACTGTTTCTGGTGTAAAACTCGGGTTATGTGTGAATCAATAAACTAGTCGGCAGACATCTCACCCCTAAATTATGGGTGAAATACCTGCCTGTTACAGGTGGCCAAATACACTTATTGTATGATGATTGTGCCACCTGTAGTTTAGAAATTCTTCCTCACAGAGATTGCAAGCAAATGTCCACTATTTTCTTGGTGCTTGTCAAAAATGGGTGAAAAGAGGTGTTTAATGGTTTTCTACCTTTTTAACAACCTCCTTGGGATCCTTCAAAATGGAACTGCTAGCAGTGGTGCCTGATGATTTTATTTGAGGGGGGCTTACATATTTGGCACAAGTGTACCGAGGGAGCCCGAACAAACCAAGAGGGACCTCAGAGGGGGGTGGAGGCTTTGAAAACCTGTTTTGAATAATGACTTAAAATGATGCATTACATAGCACACTTACGGTGAAAAATGGGTAAAAAACTAGACAGTTTGCAATTGGTTTTGTTGGGCAACTCATGAAAAAATCCAATAGATGCAGATCACCAACAATTCACAGGAGCATTTCCCAATGCATTTCATGATGCCTTTTCCCACAATATATGCCAATTAAAAAAAAAAAAGGTTTTCGCTGGTTGTGCCCATACATTTTCATGCAGGCTGCACCAATATATGACAGTATTGACAAATAAGAACATGCTTCTGTTTCTGGTATGATGCTGCGTAACTCCTGAGTCCTCGGCGAGGCCTGGGAGTCTGGTGGTTGTATCGCTGATGGCATCTACAGGATCGGCAACCCCAGCATTGCACCTCTTATCTGGGTCCTGGCGGTCTTGCCCCATCTGCTCTGAGGTGGTCTCCTCTTGCTCCTTGTTGGCTTGGCGGAGCGCCCAGTCCGTGTGGGTACGAGGCTACCGGAAGTGGCCATGTTTATCTGGACATAGCAGGTATGTCATTGACAAGTTCAGGCATACGTGTGCTTACATTCTTCACAGTGTTGCCTAGAAACACATAACAATCCAGCGGGCTTCAAAGCAAGCAGTAAACACAGCCTTGTGCGTCTCAACAGCCTTGTTGTCCCACTCCAGTTTCCTGCTCCTCTTTTCTCTGCACATCCTCCCAGGGTGTTTCCTTGCCTGCTCTCTGTTTTTGCCATATATTCTTGTTTTACTCTTTTCATGCTCAGTGCTCTTTGTTCTGCCTTTCTTACATTTTCATGCCCTGAGTTCTCTGCCTTGTTGCTAACCTCTCTTGAACTTCCGGACTGCTTCCTTTTAGTACGTGCCATATGGATTTCCCTGATCAGTGCCTTGCACTGTTTTTGCACCATGTTAATTGCGGGGAATCCTTTCTGTGGTGCGAGAAGACTTATCCTGTATCCTGCAACCTAGGTATCAGTCAGGGCAGGTGGGTACAGGGTGGTGCTTCTATACTGCTCTTCTCCAGTTCCAGTAACGGGGGGCATCATGCTAAATCCCATTCAATGGACCCTGAGACGAGGTACGCTTGACAGTTTCCTTTTTGCATAATTCCAGTACTGATACTTAAGGAAAATATGTCCAAGCTGACTCTGCCAATATATGCAAGCATCCCCACATACAAATGTGCTCTTGTTGGATTTGCATTCAAATTACAATGCCACAATAAGAACACATGTGCAAACTGTCCCCACCAAGGTAGGCCAGTCTAGACACTTAATAACACTTATCATGTTGGCTTTAAAATAGCTGCCCAGTATAAAATGCCATGCAACAGTACAATATTATAGCTAGACTGGATGCACCAAAACTACAGTCTAGCCAGGTAATGACACTTATCATGCTTGCTTGATCATAGATGCCTTGTACAATGCCTCAGTAAGAAAAAGGGTAGAATGGCTGCACCAAAATGCCAGTCTCGCCACACACTAGCACTTATCATGCTTGCTGTATCAAAGAAGCCCAGTAAAAAAATGTCATGTCACAGTGAGAAAAGGCTAGAATGGTTGCACCAAAATGCCTGTCTAGTCATGTAATAACAGCATGCTTGCTTTATCAAAGATGCCCAGTAGAAATGTCATGCCACAGTAAGAAATGTCTAGACTGGTTGCACCAAAATGCTAATCTAGCCACACATTAACACTTATCATGCTTGCTTTATCGAAGTACAAATGTCATGCCACAGTTAAAAATGGCCACACTGGCTGCACTAACATGTCAGTCTAGCCACGCAATAACACTCATCATGTTTTCTTCATCAAAGATGCCCAGTAATAATATATAATGCCACAGTATGAAATGACTAGACTGGATGCACCAAAATGCCAGTCTAGCCAGGTAATGACACGTATCATGCTTGCTTGATCATAGATGCCTTGTACAATGCCTCAGTAAGAAAAAGGGTAGAATGGCTGCACCAAAATGCCAGTCTCGCCACACACTAGCACTTATCATGCTTGCTGTATCAAAGAAGCCCAGTAAAAAAATGTCATGTCACAGTAAGAAAAGGCTAGACTGGTTGCATCAAAATGCCTGTCTAGTCATGTAATAACAGCATGCTTGCTTTATCAAAGATGCCCAGTAGAAATGTCATGCCACAGTAAGAAATGTCTAGACTGGTTGCACCAAAATGCTAATCTAGCCACACATTAACACTTATCATGCTTGCTTTATCGAAGTACAAATGTCATGCCACAGTTAAAAATGGCCACACTGGCTGCACTAACATGTCAGTCTAGCCACGCAATAACACTCATCATGCTTTCTTCATCAAAGATGCCCAGTAATAATATATAATGCCACAGTATGAAATGACTAGACTGGATGCACCAAAATGCCAGTCTAGCCACACAATAACTCTTATCATGCTTGCTTTATAAAATATACCCTGTAAAAAATGACATCCCCCTAAAATCAGCACCCCAGGTAGCACAAATAGAGGCTCACATGCCCACATTCACAAACTCATTCAAAGAGACCTTTACACATCATTCACATGCTCATTCACATGTGCACCAACCCACCAATACATCATGCACTTGCTCATTCATACATGCATACATACACATATAACAACATGCTCAGTCATACGTACAAAACACCATTTTGCATTTACCTTTTGTCCTGGTATGGGGTCTGGTTCTTGCTCCGATGCTTCCTCCCATAATGAAGGTCCTCCAGCTCCAGGTCACAAGAACAGGAGCCAGGAATCACAGAGTGCTTCCTGGTCCTTGCGCATGTTTTTAGGTGCCAAAACACTCCGTCAGAAAAGCATCTGCCTATCAGAATATGCATATATCCGCTATGCACATTCAGATGAGCAGTTTCCCAGCCTACATGTATATTGGGCCAAGCAAGGCTGGGCAAGCAAAGCGCCCCTGACCCAGTTTGGTCCATATGCATGCTGGGGAACAGAACTGAAGGGAATATATGTTTCTCTTTGACAGCTTATGCCAGCTTATGCCAGCTCACGTATCCCATTCCAGCTCAGGTATCCCATTGTGGATGTGCTGCCCCTGACTGTTAGTGCTGGCAAAGAGCTAGAACGAAAGAGAGATATACATGTAAACAGACTGGCCCCCAGACCAATCATCAATCTATACTCAGGCCTGGACACACACACACACACAGAAAGACTGGTATTTGTACAATAGAAAAATGAAAGGTGGATTGATGACAAAACATAGCAAATGGTCCACCTGCGTATGCACATTGTGGACAGTAATAAAATAAATGCACACATCTTGACCGTGCGTGATTCTTAGATCAATAAAATATTCATATCCTACGGGAACGACAACAAGCTGGCTTTGACTTGGATAGCCAACTTTCATTGCACATTCTTTCAACTTATTCTCATGTCATTGAGTCAGACACCAATTGCATCACATTAAATAATTATGATGGCATCCTAGGGTAGCCTCTCTCTTTTAAGTGAAGCCATTACTCACTGCCATGTTGAGAATTAGATTTACCTGAGGTCTACATAGCTGTCCAACCACTATGAAAAATCATTATCATGCAAAGCTCTGCACTGCAGGTGCCTCGCTGCTGCAATGTAATACTTCATTGCCTTAGTCATTCACTTTGAACATCGTGCTTTTCTTGACTTTAAGTTCTAATCTGCATTGCAGTTCATTACTGTGCTGTGTCTCACGTTCTCAAGCATCGTCAGATGTATGCAAAAACCCAATGTGCATACTCAATCTCGGGAGGAACACAGTCCTGTCGGGTGTAGTATTTGTTTTGTATTTGCCAATTTGTAATACAAGCTTAGTTGATAGAAAATGCAAAGGGCACGGTAACTAAATCTTTGTAATAAAGCTCTGTCTCCATTAACGGGGTCTTTCCATTACTCGCATAATGCACTCTATTCTTCTTTTTGCCCCAAAATCTGCATGATTCATTCCAATGTTGCCTTTTCTATATACAGCCCCATTACGAGAGAACCTTGAATTCTGCACTCTACAAAAGCTCAGCTACTATCCTCTCAGACACAAGACTAACCGTGGTCGAATATGTTCGACCAAATCAGGACTCACCAGAATTTCTACTGTATTTGGAATCTGCTTTTGCGAGACTCGGGCAACTAAAGTCACTTGACTGTATAAGGGACTTTTGTGGAACTTGAGCAGTCACTGGGAATCATTCAGAGAGATAGCAGAGTAATGTCTCTTACGGTCTGAGATTTTGAGCATTTTGCTTTAGGCAGGTATGTTAGTTGTGATTTTAGGCAGGGTTCATCAGAAGATAATTTTATAAGAATGTAGCACCCTTGTTGGCTGCTGTTAGGAAGCATTCGCAGAAATGTGTGAATTCCCTCCACCTTAGCAACCCCCTGCAACTTTGCTGGATTTTGAGGACTTGATTTTTTTAACCTGGGGAGAATGAGACCCTTTTTTGCACTCTCTCATGTATTTTAATGTGATTTTTGAACTCTGTGCTTCTTTTGGTTATGGAGTCTGACACACTCCATAGGCATCATCTTTTACATTGTGTCACACAGCAGCTTCAGTGCAGTGGCACAGGGAAGTCTTCCAGATTTCCCAAAGGTTTAAATACCTTCTCTGGGATAAACTACTGTTTCCCAGAGCAGTAAAGTGAAATTGACTTTACTTACATTTGTAACTTTCTAGACCCAGCACACACTATCTTACAATAGGGTGCTGGAGGAATTACTTAGTATCCCCTTTGTCTAGCTTCTCATGTAAAATGTTTATGTTAACCTTTCCTCACTGAATAGTTGGTGGCAGTGGTTTACTTTTAACTACCGTGGTGTGCATTTACCGCGGGCTGTGTTAGCAGCTGCAGCAAAGCACCCAAGGCTGCAATTTTTGTCATAATGGCCCGGTCTTCTTTTTTCACCATTTCTTTGTGAAAAGGTCCTTCTTTAGATTTACTCTATGCGCCAAACCAGGTTTGGTCCATTTGTTCACTTTGCCTTCCATGGTATCTGATCGGGGCAGTAAGTGAGGGAGGTGCCCGGAACTCCCTGTGCTTAGTTTCCTAAGAGACCCAAATGCACTCTGTGGTGATTGGCTGGCTGACTCTCCAGCAAGGAGAAGCCACCATGCTGGGTGACTGACAGCTAGGCTGGAATGAATGGGAGAAACCTGAATAAAAGGCAAAGCTTTTGGCTTGAATGGCAGAGTCGACCACTGGACAAAGGAACCGAAGAAGAACTTGAACGCCTGCTGCAACTCCTGGACTGTTGTTTTGCGTGGTAAAGCCTGCTGCTGTGCTGAAACTCCAAATACCTATCGACAGAGAAGCCCCTGCAAGGACGACTTCTCCCTTTGAGTTGGTGGGACCAATCAACTCCAAAGTAAGACACTTGGACATCTTCTCAGAGCTGGTTGAATTTCCACAGAGTTGCTGCTGGAAACTGAATAGCCAGGTAGGGGAACACCAGATTCTGTGCATTGCTTTTAAGTCACCAAGAACTCCAGGAAGATCCTCCTGACTCCCAGGAAGCAGGACTGACCAAGCCTGAGCCCCCTCAACAGAGTACGGAACCCCAGAAGCAAGGAAAGTCCATCTCGACAGCTAGAAACCATGGTGTTGCTATTTACGGTAGTCTCGAGGAGGAGAAACACTGAAGTGCCACTTGTTTGAAGATTGCCGGTTGCGAGCGGTGACCATCACATTGCAGTGCAGGAGTCCCCAGAAGTCCTCCCTCATGACCCCACGACTGAGGCCCAGGAACAGTGAGATCTGCAGAGATTCACAGGCACAGGAGTCATCTGCTGCACTTTCTCTTCAATCCAAAGGTACTGTCTAGTATGAGAGAACTTAACTCTTATTGTAGAGTTGCTTGCATCTTCTACTACTCAGAAGCATACACAGCTTGTGGCTCTACATTCATTCTTCTTTTCTTCAAAGACTTCTAAAACATTGTGCAAAGACTTTTCTACTTTCTACTTACCTACCAGAAGTGCTTCAGCTCATCTAGACTGTTTGCCCATTGACTTTGGCGTAAGCTGTTATACTGAATGACTCTGCTTAGGGGATCCAAAAGTATTTCACTGCTTAAGAAAATTTGTGGTCTCTTGTTTGTTCTACTAACCATTTCCTTTGACCAACTTCTAAGAGTATTCTAAATGCAACAGTAAGATCTTAGTGTCCCCAGCACCCTAATTATTGAAGTTGAGGGTGTAGGTTATGGCTGTGGGCCATCCCAAAAGGGTCTTTACTTATTTAGAAACTAAGAGTGTGTAGTTTTGGAGTGTATTTGTGTGTTGCTTTTATATTGCTCCCTTCTGAAGCAGGCTTATTCTAACTGACTGATGAATACATTAATAATTGTTTTTTTCAGGAAACCTTCTGTGTAAGCGTTTATTTGAATACTTGTCACTGTGAATCTCTGTGTAACTCCGCCACAGCTCACATTGACCCCTCTTGAGATATGCCTGGCTGCTCAACACGCAACCAACCTGTGTAGTACAAACTTATACCAAAGGTTGGGTTCCTATTGCCCGGAGGTCAGGGTTGTTGTCGTGCACCCAAGGGTATTGCATACAATCTTGCCTAACAGCTGCGTGAGCCAATGAGGTTGATTCAAACTGGGGCTGAATCTACTGATGCAAGCCCAGGTTTGGAGCAACATGAGTGCTCTTTGCACCTGCTCTCCCCCAGAGCTGCCGTTTCCCATCCTTTCCTGCCTGCTCCCTCCAATCCCGCCCCTCCACACCGCTCCCCACCCTCCAATACAACACTCCTTGCTTCTGGGGCTCCTATGCGCAGGCTGCATGGCTTCCTCATTGAGTGCCACGAAAATGGAAAAGGGGCTCTGCTGGGACCACTGAGCGGAGCCCGGACAGCCTTTTCCATAGCAACCCTGACCCTCCCCGGCCACGGCTGCAAGCAAAGCAGCTTGGCAGTTTTTTTTTTTTTGTTTGTTATTAGCACCGCAAGGGTTCACCTCGGGGTGGTAATACCAAGAATTCTGCATTGTACGGGCTACACTGGCACGGTAGCAGTACCGCTGACCAGTGTTAAGTACCTTGCTTCGCTATGGCCTGTAACTTGCACCCCGGCCTGTTACTGGCTGGTGTAGCCGCAGAACGTGGGATTATTGCTAAAATAATGATATTCTTTGAAAAGGATTATATGCATTTTAGGGAAAGTCAGAATAGACTAGCCTCATTGGGACTCTGGGAATTTGCTTGAAGCTCATTTTACTTTGTCTGCCAGGTTCATCAACACTTTGCTCGAACCTACAACAGTGCACAAACCATTATACAAGCACTTCAATACATTATATTGTCACCACTTTGGTGAAGAGAAAAAGGTCCGGGAGCATGCTGGTTAGAACTGTTTCCGGGGCGTCAGTGATCTGGCAGTGGCATTAGTGGCAGAGTAATATGGTGTATGGCACAACACACCACCTGCCTAGACAGGGGAGGAATTACTGCTGGCGTGGCTTCCTTGACAACATAAAATACTATAGTGCTCTATCTCAAGCACCTAATTTAATTTCTTTACCGCTGTTTAGCTGAAGGGAAACAGTGTGGGGTCATGATGGGAAAACATTAGTGCAGGGTGCTGGTGATCAGGCAGTGGCATTGCTGGCTGAATGATTTTGTGTATGATGTAACAATACATATGTCTGGATGAAGGAGACTTTGCAGTGGTGTGGGTTCAAAGAAACGTTGCAGCTTGATTGAGCAGTTGAAGACTGCTGGAAGATGGCACAGCACTTCCTAGTTTCAAACACATGATACCAATCCATGTCAAGGTGTGTGAAGTAATAAGCGAGACCAATGTCTTGAAGGACAGTGTAAGAAACATGAGATGGATAGAGGAAGCCATGGTAATGAAGTGCAATATGCAGCTACTGCAATTGTTAGGAATGTATACCTTACTACTGGCAGTAAAGTACTGTGCCAGGCAACAATTGGAAGTAGCACGAAGCCCATGGCAACAACTGCTCCAAGCATTGAAAAATGTGCTAATAGGGCTAAAGATAAAGTGGACCTCAGCAGGTGAGATTGGAGACTCTCTAATACAAGCAACTACACTATGCTTAATATCACAAAACATATTTATTTAAGCTTCACTTAACAATATTTGTCATATTTATCTGACATCTGCACATCAATTCCACCATTCAAACCACTATTCATTCATACCCTCATAAATGTACATTGCCACTCTCTATGGGTTGGTTAAGAACCCTGAAAAACTCATATACTACACCAATTCTTAACACCTATGTCCATACTCAGTAGGTGTCCATTACGCAAATCAAATAGTATTCTGCTTATTTGATGACATCGACATATGTTTCGGTCGCCTGTATGTGGCTTCCAATTTAGCCACAGTAGTTGGTGACCTTCTTCAGGATGGAGGTAGGCAGAGCCTAGCCCCAGCGTATCATCCGGTGGGGGATGTTGTCTAGTATATATCACCAATACACACATTTTTAGGGTAGTGTCAGTGTTGGATTGGATCCTCAACCCTCATAGACATCAGTTACAGAGGTTTAATCTTGCATGCCACAGCACATCTGTTAATCCCTGCACCCAATCCAAAGTTAGTGGGCTGTACAATGTGGTTTCTAATCAACTTGTGTGTCAATTAGTTGAATACCTGATGTTGGTTAATAATGCACTGTTAGTGTCATTAGAGGATGTTCAATATAATCACCACGGGTGTCTGCAGCATTCCGTTTCTCTGCAGACCATGAGGCTGGGCAGATCTCCTCCAAACTATCCGAGGGCGACACACTGAGCGCCCGTAAGGAGGATAAATATGACAAATATTGTTACGTGAAGCTTAAATAAATATATTTTGTGATACTTAGCATAGTGTAGTTGCTTGTATTAGAGCGTCTACAAACTCACCTGCTGAGGTCCACTTTATCTTTGTTTCATGTTGCTTACCTGGAGGACCGTTAGCATTACAAGTACCCTTATTATTTGAAACTAATTGGGCTAACGCTGTGGGATATATTGACCCACTCAGCTGTGCTTCACCACATCACTTTTCTGCATTGGTGCAAGAAACAGCAAAATGGCTGCGCTGACTGCTGTGCATGCCAGGATCTCAAAATTGCATTTTTGCAACCACCAGAAAAATGGCTGCACCACCCTGCCACACACATTTCAGGCGGTGGCGACCAGAGTACACACTGCAGGAATGTGCCAGTGTGCTCTGCAACAATTAACATGGAATTAAGTAAATAGGCAGCATTGCCTTGCTGAAAAACTCCAAAATTCCCTTTTAAAATGAAACTCTTTCACTCTTTGTAAAAGCTGCTTTGACGCTAACTCCATCCATTCATTTTGAAACTACTCTGATTAAAAAGGCCATGCCATGCCCAGGATCATCCATTGTGTCTCAGCAAAACTGGGCCTAATTCCTGAATGACAGCCCCTGTCAGAAGTAACTTTGAAAACGTAACCACAAAAACTACTTTTACTCGCACAGGAAAGTGCGTGTATTTCTCCACATTGTATCAAACACCAGCTGTCTCTAAAATACCTTTAACTATCTGAGCCTGGTCAGTTTCATATACCAGTGTTCAGATAAAACTCATGCATTCAAAGAAAAATGACTTTAGCTGCAAGGACATTGTGGAAATCTGAGTGAGCTGCCCAAAACCGAATTAAAGAAAGAAATGTCAGTTTGCACCACGTGTGAAAATAGGCTGCTTACAAAATATGGAAAAACGAATGCCTGTGTTTTAAAACAGTATACTGGAAAATAAAGGTTTTACTGGTCTTTAGAAATATAAAGGGGTTTGTCACTGGGGAGAATATATCACATGTGTTATTTGATGTAATAGGCTTATTTAATTCTGGATTTAAGGTCAAAAGTCAAAGATGTTAATCCCAGGGTGGTTTGAGTTATCAAGTTGAAAAACAGGTTTTCTGCCAAAAGGCTATTTCTCCAAGCAGATCCTGCCAACCCACTGATAATTATATGGTGGAGCAGACATTCGTCTCTGTTGGAACCCAGGACAATGCAGTTTCAAGGAAGGTAGCCGGAGGTGTCAAAGACCATAAAACCTCACTCAGACTGAAGCAACCCCCTATCCTGCTTGAAAGGAAATGCCAGTTGGTGTCAGCTTGGAAGAACAAAATGACAGACAATGACTCCCATTTGTTCTTAAAGACTATTTTATAAAGAACTTTAAAAGACTTGTATCTCAGCTTCCAAAATTGGTCTAAAATGTGGAATTTTCACAGCATAAAAGTGGAATTCCGGCCTGTATTTTAAAACTTGGTAGAATGTCTTGACACACTCTGGACAGAAATGGTAATATATGTTGTATTACAAGAAAAGCATCCATGTTGCAAACATAACATTTTGTACATAAATCCCTGGGAATAAATTGCATCTTTCAAAGTTGGGGAATTTTAGGCCACATCTTTCATGTTTAAAATTACCAAAATGTAACAGAAAGGCGAAACAAGTTTGCACAGACTGGAGGTTTGGACTAATCTGTGCTGCACATCATGTGTACCCTGTGTGTATAATTTGCCAAGAGATTGCAAGTAAATAAATTTAGGTTTTTGGCAAAATTGGAAATCCAACCAGCAGAGAGCAAGGCAAAGATTACTACCCTTGCCCAATCCTATTGTTAGGGACGTGTGTAGTAAAGCCTGCCTCTGTCATATACTGTGATGATGTCACCTGGCATTATAAATAAGAGCCCCTGACAACACACAAGGACACACTGATTCCTGATTTCCTAACCGGCATCCTGTCCTGTTCCTGTCTTCATCTTACATTTATTCATCTAGACTCCAGATCCCAACCACAAGGCCAAACCTTGCTGATCCTGCTTCTTCTAGGCCATAAAATTCTAATTTATCCCAATAACTTGTTTGTCAATTAGTTGAACAACTGACCTCCATCAAAATGAACGAGCACCATATCACAGTAGACTATGGCAATATAAAGGTGTTTTATTGTATTTTATTGATTGAAGCACTGACCTAGCTTGAAAGCAGTAGAGCACTGCATAGGTTGTGAATAGCCACTGTTTAGCCTGGAGTCTTTTAACAGTAGCACATTGCTGCAAGTTACAGTCTGTGCGTTAGTCTGTGCACCCATTGGAATTAGTCCTTGGTCAGATGTTGTTGAAAAAGCCACTTTTTGAAAGATTTGCAAAAGTGGAGAATTGTGTTATCATTCTGAGCCAATACCAGGATTTAGTTCCAGAGGATGGGTGGGAGATGTTTTTTCGGACACATTTCGATATGAGCCAGTTTATTAAATTGCTGCATGAGGAGAATATGCCACCAAATACTTGGAGCTTACTCCCAGGTACACTAGTGTGCTACTCATGATGATTGTGTAGATGATACATACAGTCTTGAACAATATCCTTGTCTGGACAAGAAGCCAATGCAGTTTGCGTAGGACGGGGATGATTTTGTCAAATGTCCACACAGCCGTGATAAGGCATGCTGCAGGAGAGTGGACTACTTTTAGGGGAGCCAAGTGAACGTCTGGGAGCCCCATCAGGAGAGACTTTCCCCCATTGCAGTGCCAGACAAGAAGCCCCTACACTATGGTTGAAAAGTCCTGCGGCGGAAAGAAGGGTTTGATTTTGTCAAGGGTGGAGAGTTGGAGAAGGCCATTTGGGCCTTCTTCTCTAGGATTTCTGGAGGGACAGGCTGCTGTTAACGGTGTAGCCTTGGGAATTTACTGAATCCGAGTTTTGTGGATCAAATCCTTCTAGGCGTATATCATTGGGTCATTGTTGTACGAGTTCTTGTTTAGCAGGGGGAGTGATGAGGAAGAATCCCATCTTGGAGAGATTAAGAATGAGGTAGGCATTCCAGATATTCCGGTCTGTATAATGATGCACTGTATGCTTTTTACTCTCACATATAACTGAGTATAATCTGAAAAATGATGTATAGCTATAACAGGATATTTCAGATCTCCATGTAAAGGTTAGAAAGTACTGGTGAGAGAATGGTTCTTTGGGGACTATGCTGGAGACTGGTAGTCGCTTAGAACGCAACGTGTTCATCTGGATGGCCCTGTGCATTTTAAATAATATTTAGATTTGTCTAATTCTTTTGTGTTCCTTTTTTTTAAGAGGGTAAGGAATCAACAAACACAACACAAATAAACCCCCTACACATATACATTGAAATGTATTTGAAGATTCTCTTACTGCCAGTGCCATGACAAGAACAGTCTCCATTTTCAAATGCTGTCTGGTAAGTACTTCAAAAAAGTATTAAGTGCACTAGCCCATACATTAGGCTGCATGTCCCAAACGGCTGGGCAATGTTGTCCCTGTCCCTGCTCTCTGGGACACTGATTTTGGAATCCACACACCTAGTATGTTGCCTGGAATTGGCTGGGCCTTTGCCTATGGGTGACATGCTGGAGCTTCCAGAGTCGGACTATATCATTGAAGATTCATGCTTTTGCCTAACAGATTCAAGATAGCAGGCAAACAGGTCCACATCTGTCTCTACCTCTGCATTAAGGTTATTTTGCTTACTGATGGATTTACTG
The DNA here is from genome assembly GCF_040938575.1 of Ambystoma mexicanum. Taxonomy (NCBI): domain Eukaryota; kingdom Metazoa; phylum Chordata; class Amphibia; order Caudata; family Ambystomatidae; genus Ambystoma; species Ambystoma mexicanum. The sequence goes on from NC_090924.1 coordinate 982,168,695, forward strand.
CATCCTTGGCCTCAGACCCTCAATGTTTCTTAAAAAAAAGTGTTTCCCTAACAATTGATTTGACTAACTAAATTAAAAAAAAACAGTCTACCTACAAGTAATAAGGCTGCCTAAAACAAAATGGATTTGCAAAACAAATTGCTTCTTAAGGTGAACATAATAAGGTTTCCCCACAAAAGTCACAGAGAATTCACACACTGCACTGTCCTCTGTAGTATGAAAACTAATCTCCTCGGCAAAATCTATCTATCTCTGTCGTGGTTTGGGTCAGCCCAGCCTCAGCTTCCTGCACCCAAACACAACTCACAGAGGAGACAAGAAGTTTCTGTTTCTCTTTATAGCTGTCTGAACTTAATGTCCACCAAACAATTCACTTGCAAGATTTCCTCAATGCCACATCAACATCAATATCTTGGCTGAATCATTGCACCAGCTTGTAATTTGGGGACTTGCCTCCTGATTACCAAAGGTCCCATACAGATTCAATCAAATCAAACATTAGAACCTGCAGGGATATGCTTCTGTTTTCAGGAGATTCGCCCAGGCTTAGAAGTGTTTTCTCTCCAAAATGTCTCTTTCACAGTAAACGAACTGGATCAGATCTAACTACTTGCAATCACTGTTCTGTTTGGATTGAAAGGAGGTGGGTATGTGGCCTCTCCCTCATAGGTAGGCAACGACCATCAAGCCATCTACCAAACAAGAGGTAAATAACCTGGGAATTTCATAGGTGATCTCCAGGTCTTTCATTTTGATAAGGAAAATGAGACCTATATTGCCCTACCTAACATTTTCACATCAAGTTATGGTGATGAATGCTTTGGTCTCCTCGATGCTCGACTTTGGCAATAGTATCTAACTGCGGCCTCTCAAAAGCCTTTGTCCAGCAGTTATATCATGTTCAAAACACAATGGCAAGAATTCTTGTGAAAAAGAAAAGGTACAATCAGATTTTCTCGGATTAACTACACTGCACTGGTTACCAAAAGCCTTTGTATTATGTTCAACAGCCTTCCTCAGCTTACTTTAGACCCTCTCTCCAGTAAGCCTAAACTACATATATCTGTAAGAAGTTTAAGATCGAGTCATAAATTGGTAGTTGTTCCTAAATATCGCAGAGAACAAATCGGAGGCTGCACATTTTCAGTTCAGCCAGCAAAAATATGGAATACTCTACCATGTCCACTTCGGATGGAGCCTGATCTATTAACTTCCGGGAAATCATTGAAAACGTATTGGTTCAATCTATCTTAAGGCACCTTCTCTGCTCGGCTCATATGGGACATATGAAGAAAAAACTAAGGTACCCTTTATGGTGATAGTGTGCTTTATAAGACTACCTATCCAATACCCCTAATACCCAATACCAATAGCCAAGCAAGGCAATAACCATCAAATTAAACAACCATAGTCATACAGAGCATGGAAATATTTGATGAATTAACTAGGACAAACCAATCAGACAAGTGTACAACTTTGATTGTCCTGATTAAATGAATTTGGACTGCAAAGCACATGCTGGCACAGTAAAACCATTTAATTTAGCTGAGCAATCTAATTGATACCTCTTTATGGCAAAATACCTTCTAGGGAGTGGATAAAGCAGATTTTTCTTGGTCACTTTTTTCTTAGAACATCTATAGCATGGTAAATTGAAAACCTGTAGTAGACACTGTTTCATACTGCCTGCCCTTCAGTGCATGCTAGAATGGGAAGCTTTACAGACCACCTAAATGTCAGGATGTTAGTGGCTCCAGCTTTGTTTGATTGGCTGCTGCAGTAAACCAGGAGCAATGTTCTTCTGCTGCCCTTCTCTGTTGTTCCTGAGGTGAGTTGCTGTGTGGGGGCATCATAATGCAATTCTTAGGAATGTACTTTATAACCCCTGCTTGCCTGAATACTGATGGTGATGACCCATGGTAGTCTGAATGCTTAAAGACCTTTGTGGCACTGAAAGCACAGTGCCACAAAGGTCTTTGGCCACCTCCCTCTTCTTTGTACCCACTACATGGAGGACTGGCATAACTCTTCCGAGTTCATGACTTTGGACATCCTCCAAGGAGAATGTCTTTCAATTAGGGCCGATTGTTGACGCAATTACGGCAAAGGCCCTTAAATCACTTACACCCAATAACCTTGTATATTCTGAAACATTACCCAAGGGGACATTATTCTGTTCTCTGCAGCCTTACAACACTTCTTCTCCTCCGGTGAGATACCCTTTCATTTGAAGCACACTTTGGTCTCCCATCTCAAAAAACACCACCTCAACCCTACTCTGCCTGAAAACTACCACCCTATATCCCTGCTACCAATTGTGATGAATTTGATGAAGGCTCTGCTCATGCCTTCTTTTTCTCAATTCCTGGAAGTCAGCAATTGTTTGCGCCTGTTTCAGTCGGGTTTTCATCCCATGATGGGTACAGAATCTGTCATGGTCTCTCTCCTGGATGATCTGGCTCTTCTCCAGGATCGCAGAGGGATCAGGGTGTTGTTTCTTCTCCAACACTCCACCACTTCACAGGTTTCGACACTCTAGATCATGTATTTTGATGACCCACCTGGAGCAGGCAAGGGCCAAGGGCTCACTACTGGCATGGTGTAATTCCTTTTTGAGAGACTGCATGCAAACGGTCTCACTTCAGACATGCCAGTCCACCAATCAAACTCTCCCCTATGGGGTTCCTCAAAGGTCGGTTTTGTCCCCTCTTTTGTTTAATCTCTAACTGCGGCTACTCCAAAGTTTGGAGTCCTTTTTTACACCTATGCCGATGACACCCAATTGGTATTTCAGCCCGACTCACCATCAACTGATCCCCTTCCTAAGTTTAGAAATGTTGCCTCTCTGCTATCGGCAAGTGGATGGCCGCCAACTGGCTCAAATTAAAAGGGGGAAAAACTGAAGTGCTGATATTTGGCTACCAGGCTTTGGTGTTCTCAATTCTGGGCAGACACCCTGGGCCCCTGTATGGTGCCCAGTATGTCGGTAAAAAGTCTTGGTGTGAGGTTTTTGCCTAATGGCTCTAGAGAGGCCCAGGTTACAGCGGTTTGCAGTGCCGGGTACAGCAAATTAAAGGTACTGAAAAAGATCCTGCCACTGCTCCCACCCACTTACTGCACACAGATGGTCACCTCAGCAATAATGGGTTCGCTGGACTACTGTATGGAATCTATCTGGGGCAATCCAAGTGCCAGATACAGCGGCTACAAATACTTCAGAATTCAGCAGCCAGAATGGGCGTGAATGCACCTAGGCTGACCCCTTCTGCAGGTTTGCTGCAGCAACTTCACTGGCTGCTGGTTGCCGCCAGAGTCGAGTTTACGACTCACTGTGTCATTCACTGGGCTCTCTACGAGGGGGCACAAGTTACCTGAAAAGCAAGATAGAGAGATACCACCCTACTAGATGTTTTTGTTTATCAGCGTTGGATCTTCTCAGAGTGCCTAGGTTTCAGCGTGCATGGGCAGGTGGCCGTTCCTTCTCGTTACCTGCCCTGACTTTATGGCACTGGCTCCCTCTTTCATTGCGATTAATAGAGGAGTACCTTCCCTTTTGGAAGGCACTTAAAATGTATCTTTTCTAAATCTGTTCTGGTGTATCGATTAGACTCCCTGGGGTCCCCTAGTGTCCTTTTTGGGGCTTTAGTGCCTATACGCACTTGGGCCTTAGTTGCACTCTATACATTCTGCTTACATTACATTACATGACATTATAATGCAGTGATGATATGCTGTATGTGTGCCTGAGGTTTCATAGTGGAATGGGGGTGCTTGTACTGCACTTGGTCAATATTGATCTTGCTTCTGCTTCCTCACTCATTTTCTGGATCTTATCAGCTTTTTGTGTGAATCAGAGTGCACTTCTGTATCTATAATTATGGTCATCATTGTTACTAGGTGAGTGCTGCCCTGCATACCCGATCCTTGACACCTCTCACTCAATAACATGATGCCATAACACCGCCCTGCAGTGTTTGCACTCACAGTGTCTAGGCTTGTAAGTGGATGAGGGGGTGTTGGACTGTGCACTAATTGTTGTGTTAAGGAGCATGTTCCACACTTATTAGTCGAACTAGAAAACAGCTGAACAACCACTATAGCCCTTCTATAACCCAGTGTCATTTGTTACACTGCTTGAGCTTCATCTCAATGTTTCCCTGCGTGAGAAAACTCAAAGACAGTACTGTACTGGAAGGATGTTGCGTGTTGCAGAACAGCAAAGGTGTATCATCAAAATGGGTGCACCGATCATTCAACATAAAACACCTGCTGTCCCTCTAGGGGTCCATCCATCTCACCTGCTAAACCAAGGCTCTGTGAAAAGTGATGGCCCTTCTAAACTCAACATCCAAGACGAAATCAGCTCTGCATTCTCTGATGTACTTCTGAACCATCTGTCTCTGATGACCAAAACCGTGTTCTTGAAAACATTTATTTAGAAGCGAATGTAGAGGATCAGCTAATTGCCTATACAGGAAGTCTCACCCCCGTCCAGATGTATGCTGGAAGCCCAAAACGGTGCCATGCTTGATGCCAGCAGTTGTGACCATTCCACGATGACTATTTGAGAAAACCCTATCTGATGTATCCCAAAAGAGATGATAATCTGAGGGAGGAGCTCCTGAAAAGAATATGAAAATGAATGAAAGAGAAGCTGGTGACGTCAAAAGAGATGAGCGTTACACACTGGCTGAAGAAGAAAATGCATGGACCTTATAGAATTGAGGACAAAGTAAAAAATCGAGGAAACTTTCATATGCAAAAATAAGATTTCACGTGTAAAGAGCACTGCGGAAAATGCAAGTCGTTCACTAACTGTACAGATGCTGTAATGCAAGTAGATCAAGTAATCTTAGATGCTGGCTATAAGTAGTGAATAGACTGCAGGCAAAGCCGCCATTGTATAGAAACTGGACATCAGTGTCATAACTTTAATAAGCTTAAACGCCATGGAGAGAAGAGCAGAGAGATGTGTTGCAGCAAAGAACGAGCCGAGATCATGGATGAGCCTGGAAGGGCTGTCTGGCCTGGTGTCAAAGCTGAAGCAGCCAAGACTGGTTATCTATTCTTGAAGGCAGTGAACATTAGATGCTGAATCATCCCTTCTTAAGGAGCAAATAAAGAACACAATGAGTGTCACGGTTTATTCATTTAAGACAATTAAATGCAGCAAAATGGTCCAAATTGTTTTCTTCTGTCACATGAGCCAAGGATGAAAAAAGAAGCGGGCGAGGAGTTCGAGAACAACAATGGTACATGCCAGCACTTCCTTCTATTCCCAGAGACAAGGATACTTTGCAAAGCCAAGTTCAAAGACAATCTTCATGGCAGAAGGCATGGGTGATGAGAGATGTTGGGCTAATTGGGTGTTGAGATAAAGCCAAGTCCACCTCCTGGCACCTGGGGTATGGGTTTACGTGCTGCTAGTGAGTCGAATGTTGCAGACTGGCATGAGCATGCCAACCAATTATAGAGGGCCGTATAACGAAGGGCCAATGATATACTGTGTACCTAATAGTAATGAAGATGACTTGCACTAGAGGTGGGCATAAGTTGTCCACATGATAGTAGATTTCCAATCACAACCCAACCCCTTCTAGAAAGTATACTTAAATGTTCCCCTAAATCTGCATCAATGCACATTTAGGGAAATTAAGCTTGCTCAAATAAAGGGGTCTAAACCTAGGTGCTGCAATTATAGCCCATGTGGCATAATATTTTTCTACTGTGGTACCTTTAAGAACAGTAGATTTTGTGCACAGTTAAAGTGGTTTGGTTCATTGCTTTGGCTGGTGTGAGGATCTACATCAATCAGGATTCTCTATAGCGGATTAATGAAAGTCCCTCCTCCCAATAAGACTGGCTGTGAGAAACCTGAACATTAAAAACATTTGATACTGCAATATGAAGTCAGCAAGACAGTACTGTCATTTTCAAATACCCTGATGAGTTCTATATACATGTTAACCTGCACTATATGGATAAGAGAGAAAACTGAAATCATGAGGCGGCTGCTGCTTCTGCCTCATCAACATTCTTAATACCACTGAACTGATGTACCTTCTGGGGTTTGCTTTTGTTTTTGTGTATACTCCACACAATTCTATTGCTGACTACCTGGTTCAGCATGCTAGCTTAATTTCTGTATTGCTAACTTCTTGACACTTCTATTGCATATTCACATGTTATGATTTTTATCTTTGGACAGGGACTCCACCCAAGGGGCATGGTGCTGAAACTTCCTGAATCCAGTGTCCTTGTGTTCTCACACAGTGGAGCCTTTGGCTTCTTCATTCTTAATACCTTAACCACTTTCTTTCCTATTCTTCCTAAATCTTTTCCCCCCCAATTGGTGAAGCTCCAGATCCCAAAAACAACATCCTTTGGTTTTGAAAATGGCCCTAAAAATAACATGTTTCTCAGTACACCCATGATCTCCCTTTCTCAATTTGAAAATGGATATACAAGCATGTTCCTTCCTGTATACCACAGTTAGACCACAGAGTACTTAAGGTTTCTTTTAGAATATAACATTAATGGGGTGAACTGGCTTGATAAAGTCACTAAAGTGCTTTCTTATCTTTGTCAACATAATGTGCTTTTGCCCTAGTACAGGAAACCCACCTAAATACCATTGGATCTCCAAATCTGCATAGCAACTGGGTATTCACTGTCACCTGGTCACTCGTGCATGATATAAGGAGCTGATGACAATCTTATTGAGAACGAAATGTGACTTAGTTACTGGACATCAGACCTGAGATCTGGATGGACTCTGGGTCTTGAGTGAATTAAGGAAAAAGTCTTTGGTGCTCATAATATGTAATGTCTGAGGGCCCACGAAAGAAGATTCAGTCTTTAGGAAGATCCAACTAAAGTACTGCTACAGCAGGCAGACATACATCTATTCCTGGGTGGAGGCCTAAACCTGCCCGTAAGTTACTACTTAGCTTTACTGTACAGTTACCCAAAATTCATATTACATGTATTCATATAAAGATTTCTTACAACAGCAGGTTTCTATGAGTTTGAGGAATTCCTGGTGTATCCTTTCTCCTAAGGAGAAGGGCTGCTCCTTTTATTCCCCACCCTTGCCAACACTTGCATGGATTGCATCCTCTAGAGTAGAGTGTATAGAAGTGTTAAGAATGATGCTAGAAGATGGGAAATGGCAGAGTTTTAAGGGAAAACTTTGTAAATTGGATAAAAATGTTGCTATATTGGGGTAAGTATGATTGTAGGAAATTAACATGGACTGGTAAAAAGCCTTGAAATTCACTACAAAAAACGTTGTTAAAGCAGTCTTGTTGGTGCTATATTTATTGTTAGAAGTCAGCGACACATGTTTTCTCAATGCGTGTGGATTGTGGGCCAGTCATTGCTGTGAGGTTGTTGAAATGAGTCCAGCATACAATCCCAATGTCTTGGTCTGGTATGGTTGCAAATAAAGATGGTTAATGATTTGAAGGGGTGGCCTGGTGACCACGTGGCACTTGGTTTGGCGTCATTGGAAATTATCTGCTTTTTAGCATTGTCTCAGAGTTTATGCAGCGGCAGTCATGACGATCTGTTGATGCAGTCCTGTGCAGCACTTTGAACTGTAGCCACGGGTAGAATTTTACCACATAGCCAGTCGCTGGTGGGCATGGCCATTAGCCAGATTGTCTGAGTCATGGCAGTTGGCCATGACTTAGAAAATCTGCCCAATGTCCATGGCCATAGTCCATGACTTGTACAATCTGGACTTTGCCCATGTCATAGGCTATACCACAGTCACCAAAAGTAGATCACTATTTTTTGTACCTACATTATGACACTTTTCAAAAAATAAAACATGACACGTTTGCAAACCCATGCTTTCAGGTCCTTGCCAAAGCTCCTTGCATGTCTTTGCTGCAAATCCGCCCAAGTTTTTTTTTTTAAAGTGGCAAAATGTACATACATAAAATAGTCATGTAACTTAGTTCCCACTTAACAAAAACAATTCAGACTTTGCACAAACATTCAAGGTTGGGCCTATTATCTTTCTAAAATCTTTTGTACACATTTGTCCAAAGGCATCAGTTATAATCCATCTAAAAATGTCCAAATCCCCCCTCTAATTTTGCCCCCACTTCACAAAATCCCACCAGATTTTATAAAAAACATTAAAATCTGGGTCCTAAATCTTTTTGCAAACCTTTGTGTAGATTCTTGAAATGGAACCAAATTTATAAGCCTTTGAAATATTTTAGGACCCATCCTCAAATTGTATTCCTTCTTGGCAAAACAGCACCAAACTTTGTAGATCCATTCAAGGTCAGATCAAGAATGATATCACAGAATTTCATGCAATTTCATGCAGTGGCGCCAAAGTTATACCCCATCCAAAAACTGCTTTTCACCAACCCTGTAATGCAAAAATATGTATGGAAGTCTCTGAACATCTCAGATGCTAGCGAATATTACAAGACTGTCCCGAGCTGTTTGCGAACTTCAGTGGTGGAAAACCACCTGTTTTTTTCCTTTTTATGGCCAAATGCCATCCCATCCTTATCACCCCTCACCACCCCATAGATTGTTTCATTAGTTTGACAAGTGCAATGTTGTGTTTTTCAATATGTTTTTAGAGCAATGTCCGTGGACAACGGACGTTGTCCAGGAATCCAACATGCCAACTGTTTCAAAATATCTGACAAAACTCATGTTTTTCACCATCCAATCAGAGAGGCGCCTCTGATTTCCACAGACATCACACGGGGCTCCGATTGGTCTGGAGGCCTGTCCATGGAGTGAAAAGGGAAGTGAGTGCGCAGACCAAAAGCAGATATCACTACTTTTTATTACCTATTTTTTGGCCATTTTTTAAAAAAAAAGATGGTCAGATTTATACCAAATTTACAAAAGCATGCTTTCAGGACCAAACCGCAGCTCCTGCTGCAAATTTGGTGAACATCCATCTAGCAGTTTAGGCTGTAGGCATGAGCAACATTTTTTAGCCATTACATCTATGAGGACAGAAACACATTTGGGACCCCCCGTATAATTTTTCCCCCTTCATAAAACCTCACCAAAATTCACAAAATCAATTTGATGGGGCCATATACTTTTTATGCAAAGTTTAGTAAAGATTTGCCCAGGGGGGATAACGTTATAAGCCGCCCAAAAAGTGCTCTTTCTATGGGTTGAGCAGCATCACCATAACTACACGGCCACTACCGCAGCCTGTGTAATATAGATAAAACCTTGATTGGACATTGCCTTTATTTTGGACTGTGTTGTTTGGGTCACTACTGGTTCACTTTCATACGCCTCTTAAGAGCATAGCCTTCCCTCTGCCCATGTTAGCACAAAAGGCATAAGAGATATATCTCTTCACTGTCCCTGTTTTATCTTCATGGTTGCGTTGTGTTTTGGTTTGTATAAGTGTGAGGGCTGAGTGGGCCATTTTACCCCTAATCATCCTCGTACTCCTGCGCAGCAGAATCCAATTAGTCACAATGCCTCTGGGACCTTATGGGCGTCTTCTTGAGATGTATAGCAGTTTCTGTGTACAGACCCACAGTTTTCTGCGTTATGTCAATGCCCAAATATATGAGTCTAGTCAAGGGCCATCAGAATTGAGTATTATTTATTTAGGCTTTGACAAACCTTTTGCACTCTGCATAAGGCGTAGGCCTTTTGTTTTTATGAAATTAACTTTGAAGCATGAGACATGCCTAAAGTCTATGAGTATGTGTACTTGTTTTGGAATGGAGAAAGAAGTGTCTGCTGTGATGATTATGATATTGTCTTCAATCAAGGGTGTGCTTTGTGGTTCCCCTACATATCCTTTCTCTCCAATACAGTCATCCTCTGTTTTCATTTGTACATGAGGTTATACCACTAGAGACAATAAAATAGGAAAGGTGTTCCTTTGTACAATGAGAAGGGTGTGGATACGTACATGCTCCTCTTAACTTGAGCCGTAATTGGAAAACATATATTACCCTGATTGCTCTACAAAACTTCACACCCCTCTATATTTTGCATAAGACCTGCTTTTAGAAACACCATTCAATGTGGTTAACTGCTTTTTCAGCATCAAGGGAAATTAGGGAAACAGGCGCTTTGATTTTATGTACTATGTAGACTAGGTATGTCCGACACATGTTCATCCATTACACAATCCTATTGATCTTCTCCTTTTAAGGGTGCAGCAATGTCTTTAACCTTTAGGACATAATCATAGTGTACAATTTAGCATCGATATTCAGGAGAACTATATACGATGGATCATTTCACTGGTTTTGCTAGTACCTTCACTCATTCTTTAGTTTACAGCCTCATCCCATCACAACATTTCAACAGATCATCAATGATCCTTGGCGCTGGCATTGACATTTTTTAACAACATCTGGGACAGAGGATCCATGCATTTTAATGAATGGATGGCATCGATTATATCATTGTTCATAATTGTCATAGCCAATCTCTATTTTTCTTCTTCAGTAAACCTAAGGATCTGGATTCTGTCTAAAGATATGCAATTACCTAATTGCCCTTTTATACAACAACTGCATTGTTTGTAGTTTGAATTGAGCCTTTTTAATTTGGTTAGCATTTAATTGGTGTCTGTTCATTTGGGATTGACATTAGTTTTTGTGTAACCTATTACTCTGTCTAAAATCCTGAAGCGTTTTAAAATATTTGCCCCTTTTGGCTATTCTTTAGGGCTCCAAGCTGGCACTCTCTTCTGTTCCAACAACATTGTTTAGAGACAGATATTAGTTTATCCTTTCTTCTAGTTTCTTGAGTAATACTTGCTCCCATTATACGGAGCAGCACATCTTTCATCTTCTAGGATTTGCTTCCACGCAGATGATTTCTAACTCAAAATTTGCTGGAGTGTGGTCTGATAGTGTAACCACATAATCTATGTCTGAGTAGAATACACATACATATGAATAGTAAGAAATGGCTATCTCCATATGGTGTGTCTCACGCCATTTCCCAAGGGCAGATAATCTTACAGTGATGAAAAGAGGCTAAAGGCATTTCCGTTCCTCCACTTTGAATGATGGTCTTTGAAATTGCTTGGCTCATCAGGATCACCATTCTCAGGGTACAGGACACTGCTAGTTGGCTGTTGCAATATTTATTCTGACTGTTAGCCATTGAGACTCCAGATGCACCTTTCAAAGACTGGGTTCCTCGGAGCCTTATCTCTTGGTACTACTTTCCACAAGATATGATATGATAATATAGTTTACTCATATAGCGCCTATACACAATGTGTTTCAAAGCGCTTCAAGGCAAGTGAAGGGAACAGGAGAAAATACAATGGCATTCTTACAGGCCATGAACAGTAAGGATGTGAAATTAACTATCGTACTCGGCCTGACGACATTTCAGATAGTGCAAGAGCTAAGACATAGATAAGGAAGGGAGGGGGAGAGTGGGAAGGAAATGGAAAGAGACAGGCGACTATTGTACTAGGCCTGATGACATTTCTGGTAGAGCCGGAGAAAAACAAAAGGTGAGGGAGAGGGGTGCAGAAAGGGGGGGGAGGAACAAAACAAGTGCCTATCGTACTATGCCTGACAACATTTCAGGTAGTGCTGGAAGGGGGGTGGGGGTGACAGCAAGAGGAGGTAGGAGGAGACAGACAAGGTTGCTATCATACTAGGTCCAGGGACAATTCTGATAGAGTAAGTGCATAGAAGAAAGTAAGGGGACGAGGGGATGAGATAGGAGAATGGAGAGGAGGGCAGAACAGAGAGTAAGCAGTCAAAAAGAGTGGAGAAGCAAGAGGGGAGAGCAAATACAATTGCAGAAGTCAGTAGTAACACATCATGTTGCAAGCCAGGATGCAAGATGAAGACAGGAACATCATGATTCAGGGCCACCATGAATACAAGATGCAAAGGAGAGTTGAGAAAGGGTGACACACTATGAACCAATGAAGTCCATAAAAGTCAAATCCAGCATTGGCCACAAGACGGTGATGGTGAAACCAGAATGTGTTCAGGACAGACTTCTGCAGAAGTAGGCTGGAAGCTGGGGAGAAGAATCAAGCAAAACAGGCAACATCTGTGTGTGAGAAGAGGGGGCACAAGGGAACATCACGGGGGGACTAGAGGGGGTGGGGATGGCCTGTGGGGACAGAAGGTGTAAACACATGTTGGTGCATGCTAACCTGCTGTCTGAGCAGGGGGTCGGCCCCTGGGTCCTCCTGGTCCGAACAGGCCCAAAGAGTAATTGCCCTTTTCTTTGTCTGCCCTTCGCTTCGGACGCCCGGGCGAGAGACGCCCTTGATCTAAGAGTTAAGAGCAGGAAAGAAGAGGCAGGGCTAAGAAGGTGGGTGGGGGTTAGGCCAGGTGACCTAGATCCACTTGCACCTGCTCCCCAGCTGCAAAGGAAAAGAGGCTGGAGGGCTCCTTAAGTAGGGAAAAGAGCGGCAAGCAGGAAGGCAACAGGTGGGCGGGGCTTTCTAAGTGGTGAAAAAGAGCGGCAACCAGGAAGGCACCAGGTGTCCGGGGCTAAGGCCAGGTGACCTAGATCCACTTGCACCTGCTCCCCAGCTGCCCAAAGTTGTATGCAACCAAGATGGTTGCACCCAACTTTGCAGTGTGTCTCCTTTCTTTGGCATGTTTAACTAAATGTGTGTGCAGTTTACGCTGCTGGCCTTGATAACACCATGAAGTAATATCACACGGCCACAGTAGTGGCCGTGTAGTTATGGTTAACTTGCTGTTTCCATAGGAAGAGCACTTTTTGGGTGGCTTATATCTCCGCTCCCCCGGACGAATCCTCACCAAACTTTGCAAAAAATGTATATGGCCCACTCTGAATATTTTTGCAAAGTTTGGTGAGGTTTGGACCAGGGGGGTAAAGTTATAGGGGGGGTCCCAAAACTTATTTTTTCCCCATAGACTGAATGGGGGAAAAACTTTGCGCACGGCTACACATCAAACCGCTGGTTGGATTTTCACCAGATTTGAGGCAGGAGCAGCGGTTTGGTCCCGAAAGAGTGCTTTTGTAGATTTAGTGAAAATCCATCCAGTAGTTTTTTTTTGAAACGATCAAAAAGTAGTACTAAAAAAATTAGTGATATCTATGTCTGCTCCGCGGACACACTTCCCTGTTCGCTCCGCGGGCAGGACACCAATTAGGTAATCGGGCGTGTCATGTCTGCGGACATGTGACGCGTTCGCTCATTGGATGGTGAAGGACGTCAAGTGCGTCAGATTGTTCCAATGCGCCCGCCATCTTTGATCCGTGTTTTGGTGTCCGCGGACATCGCTGCAAAAACATATTAAAAACCACAACATTGCACTTGTTAAACTTATCAAATACTGTCTGGGGAGTAGAGCGTTGATGAGGATGGGACGGGATGTGGCAGCAAGATGCAAAAAAGTGGTGTTTTTTTGTCACAAAAGTCATACGGTATATTTGGAGGTAAGGTGAGCAACTGTCCCGTAATTTGCGGGATGGTCCCGTAATTGGTGCCTGTGTTGGGCAGTTTGCCGAGTGGTTCCTCCCTTAATGCCTGGTTTTTCCAGGTGTTAAGGACGGGACCCGCAAAGGGAGTCGGGAGCGAAAAACGAGATCGCAATTTGCGGTACCGTTATTAGCGGCTTCCTCATTCCTCTTGAGCCCTATGGGGGCTCAAATGGGAATGGGGAAGAGCCCTGGTGAATGGGGAATTACCGGTCCCGCCAACCTTTGAATGGGCCGGTAATAGCTCCATTCACCAGGGCGGAGTCGGTAAGGTTTTGGAGGTAGCCATGGCGCTCATAGCGCCATGGTTACCTCCAACCTCGTAATGAGGCCCATTGTGCGTAAACTACCGGTGAAGGAGTAATGTGTTTGTGTTACAATTTATGTAAAATAATATTGGAGTCACATTGGTGCCCCCTAGAGTTTGGCATCTGAGGCAGCCACCTGCAGTGTTTGATGGAAACAGCAGCTGTGCACGTGTATGACAATACGAGTTCACATGGGTGCGTTGAGCCGTGTTGTTGCAAAATGAGAATGTATTTAGATTCTGAGAGAAGGTCCGCAACTTTCATATTTTGGTTGTGAGCTAAACCAGCCCACGCATGGGACAGAAAGTAGAAGGGTCAATTGTTTTTTGACCTTGAGAAAAAGGGATTTTTTCGTGAAGAGTCAGTGAGAGGAGGTTTGTAATAAAGAACATTCGATAAGGTTATGCATTCCAAAAGTGTGTACGGAACATGTGAATTCAGTTCATGAAGATTCTTTGATGCAAGCGGATTGAGCTTTATGGACTGATTTTCACAAATACAATGGAGACGGTGAATATTATGTATGTTTGATTTTTGACGACTGTATACCAGAACGAGCTTTAACCTATTATTCTCTGAAAATTAATTTTGGCAATGTAACTCAAGTACTATTTTTCTGTGTAGTTGTTTTTTATGTGGTTATGGGAAGTGCAGAATGTAGGCGTTTGTCGACTATAACTAGATTCACCCGGGTGTATGCCTATATGGAATTGTGTATCAGTTTCTAGGTTCTTTTTGTATTTTTTGAGATTGTTTGATGTGTGTGCTAATCGTTAGTTTAAACTCTCTGCCAAATTAAGAAAATAATACATATATTGCAATAAAAGTGTAATAAATATTGGGTATTGATACATATTTTCTGTTGTGTTTTCCAAATAGGTACATGCTGCCTTACTGTGATTGCCATGGATTCCAGATGCCAACTGATGGGTTCTTCATTTGTCAGGTGCACGTACACGTGAACGGGTGGATTACTGTGACTGTTTTGTGGGACGATCGGCCAGGGCCCATGTGTCCGTACGCTGCACTAGCGATTAGGAGTAACATAACATCTTTTATGGTGGTCTAGGCGTAAGTTGATGCAGACGCCCTGGAAATCACTGTTGGACCCAAGCAGTTCTTTCATCAAAAATGAACACTTTGTGTATGTAAAAAGAAGAATGTGTGTCTCACAATTAACATTTTCGATCACGAGCGAAGAAATAAATTTGCAATTTGATTGAATATGGGAACAGTTGGATGTTCTCAGAGAGTTTATTGTGAAATAAAAGTACTTTACAAATTGTATACTGTTATTGTTTTCTTTTAAAGAGCGGTTTAATAATTTGAATTGTGACGTGGTATGTTGTTAGTCGCTGTGTGTTGATTTTTGGGTTCTGCATCACGTAAGTGGTTATGGGTGCATTTGGCTACGCTAAAGAGAAACATCACAGAGAAATTTATTCATTATAACTAGGGTTGGTTATGTGAGGTTCAGGGGCGGGGCATGTGATTTAGTGATGTCCGGCCAGTTTACCTTAGGCTGATGCAGCAATAGTTAACAATAGCACAAGATGGACGCACCCTGTTGCCAGAATTTGTACGTTTCTCAAAGAGGACAAATGCAGTAAGCTGATGTCGAAATGTTTGTGATAAATGAACGTATGTGCAAAAATACATGGTCAAACCGTCGTGACAATAATATTTTGTGAGCATTGCACTTGTGAAACTTATGCAATCATTTTTGGGGAGGTGAGGGGTGATGATGATGGTTGGAATATTTCAGACATAATTTCGAATGAGTTTACAAAGTTTGTTGGAATTTTGTACACAGCTTATATGACGATTGCTTTGTGTATTATTTTGACAGTTTTGAAAAAATAAAACGTGGGTGGATTTACAGCAAATTTGCGTAAGGCTCATTGGCAAGGATCGAGAAGCATGTTTTTTTAGCGCCTGAGGGGTAGGCTGTAGTCATGGGCAGTGGCCCGAATGTCGGAGTCATGGTATAAGGTTAAGATCCGGACAATGTGGCTACTGGCCATGACCAGAAGGGACAAAACATAGTATTAAAGTGGTCATGTCCACCTGGAACTGGCTTTGTCGTAAAGTTATTTGCAATTATTTGAATATTTGAAAGGGAAGAAAAATGTGCTTATGTTAATATGGTTAGAGGATTTTTTTTTTGCCTTTTGGAGGTTGCCATGGAAAGGGAAGATGGGCCCTGTATGGAACTGGCGCTTTCCCTTTCCATGGTGGCCATCTTGGAAAAGGATTTTGTTCCTAAACCAGGACGCCACGTCCCAATATAGGACGAGAAATCCTATTTTTTAGTAGCACGGGTTATCGCTTTGGAAACCTAGGCTGGTAATGGCGTTCATCTCCCATTTCAGGGGCTGAAATGGGGGGTAATGGTCCAGAGACCTCGTTATCCACCCTTGCTTTGCTTGGGCTGATTACTAGGGCTACTGGGCCATTATCCACCGTTCCAGTCCCTGGGAAGGCGCATGCACGCTACAATATTCACATTACTATAACAAAAAATGCAAATGGAAATGTTGGAAAATCTTATTGCGTCTATGTATTTTACTGAGAAATACAAAGTAGATGGAGTCTATGCAGTTTTTTTTTACTTCTTTTTTTAACTGTGAAAGGTGGTTCCTAAAGAAACAATTTTTTTTATTTTTGGATGGATTTTTTTTTTTGGCAGGAGAGCTAAGAACAAAAGGTCGGGACGGAAATGAGGGAATAGGTACCACACACTAATATGGAGGGGCAGATGGAAAAGGGGGAAATGTTGTGGTTGTGTTATTTCTAAGGTAGGGGGTAGTATGGTTGCCTCCAGCACATCCACTCTGCAAACTGACGTGGCCATCTGCTCAGCACAGCGCTGCCACCTGCTGCTTTCTTTCTCTGGGCGCCTCTGCAGGCCTGGCTCCTTTTGAGTCTACAGGTCAAGCTGTAACGCTCGGACACCTGCCTTAATTCAAATGCGAATGCTTTGCTCCTGGGGTCGTGATGGTTATGTTTGCAGTTAAAATACGTGACCATCACCTCCCCAGGACAAAGCATTTGTATTTAAAGTAAGCCAGGAATTAAGAGCCATTAAAACGTGAATGATTTGACGTCATCACCGTCTTGTGGCCAAGTGTCCCTTGGCACTATCAAAGAGTTGGCCAGCCTAGGGAGCAGTGTTTCACATGCTGCTTGATTACAGCAGTGGTGGTGTCTCTTGGGGAGGAGTGATGGGGTTCGCTGATGTCATTTTAACGTAAATAGCCATTTTGCCAAAAGTATGTACTGTGTACTACATTGTTAATGGATGAGTACGAATAGGTGTTGGAGCTTTGCAAGGGAAATGTTGAAGTTGCAAGTTCCTACATCAGTAGAAAATGTAGTTCCAAACTGTCATGAGGCACAGATGTTATTGAGAAGTGTGTATGGGTTCTCGGACACGTCATCATGCTGTGCACAAGCATATGGTCATGTGGCATTCTCCGGAAGGTGTGCAATGAAGTCAGATGTTCGTAGACATTATGGTTAAGTTGTGCCACTAAAAACCTATGAAATTCAGTAAAAAAACGTTGTTAAAGGGACGTTATGCTTAAGTTGTGCTACTAAAAGCCTATGAAATTCAGTAAAAAAAACTTTGTTAAAGGGACGTTATGATTCAAAGCAAAACCGAAAAACCCTTGAAATTCACTAGTTATGGTAAGCTAAGCAACCATAGCTCGCACCACCACCGTGCATTGATAAGACTAACACCCAGGACATCAAAGATGACATCACAAATGCCATTGATGACATCACTGATGACATCACATGTCTGACTCGCTCTTTTTTTCTGTAGTGATATATCTTGGCCAGTAATAGTTAAGAAAAAAGTGCAAAAAGTACTATATTTGTACACTTCTAATAAGTTCTTACAATAATTCACTTAGGGTGCATTCACAGCATATTAAACATATACATACAAAGTGGTCTGCTTGAGATCAAAATAGGGCATTGTGGTGTCTTCTGCAATTGTGATTTTAATGTCCTCTAAGTTCTTGGGCTGATGGTATTTCCTTCTCCCCCAGGGTTTCCATTTAGGTGTGCCTCCTGAGAGGTTTCAAAATGGATTGGCAGTGGAGAATGACTCCCCCACAACAGTTTATCATGCTCAGGAAGCTCTGAACTTTGGATTGATTTCACAGGACTGGCACTGCCTTGATTTCTCTGAACTTTTGGCGGCCATTGAAGTCGCCTAATTTTTGATAGGCAAAACTGAAAATGTGTCTCTGCTAAGTGTGTTGCCTTTGCAGGATGGCCCTTAGCCAGCGATGTGGTTTTGTGGGGTTCCTGGCAAAGATGAATATTTCATAGCTGTCTTTGCAGACACCAGGAATGTCCTCAATGACTCCCTGGATTATGTTCTGGAAGATATCTGCAGCTGAGGACACCTCAAAGATCAGGCACTTGCATCGATGTAGGCCTACAAGAAGGAGGTGGTGTAGCGAGAGGATTCATATTGAGGAATTTGGTGGTATCCAACCATTAAGTCTAATTTTGAGAAGTGTTTAACTCCTTGAATGTTTGAAAGGAGGTCGTCCAGTGTGGGTGTGGGGTGTCATTCACTCTTGACTGCCAGGTTGGGCAGGCGCAGCTCACACATATGCATACTTGATCAGGTTTTTTGGGCTTTCTCGCTGCCACTTTGTGGGAGACTCAGGATGCAGATCTGCTTAATCACTCAATTATTCTTGCCTCATTCATCTTGCACAGTTCTTCATCAACTTTGGATCTCAAATGGAAGATCAGTCCCCTGTGCTTTAGGGCAACTGACTGGATGGTCTTGTAAGCAAACTGAAGAGGGAAAATTGAGATCAAACTCCTGCCCCTCACCCCAGGCACATTGACAGACAGGACAGCAGGAAGAATAATGAGCGCACTTATCATTTGAACCAGGCCCCAACGCACCCATGGGTGACAAATATGCTAAAAGACACCCACTTCACTAACATTGCAACTTCCATGCTACATTAGCCAATGCAGCAATACCAGAATCTACAAAACACAAGAATCCCTGTTGAATGGCTTGCAGATGCCTATATGAACTAACCTGATCTAATTGCATAGTGTGAAGCCATGTTTCAGGAAGATCACAGCCAAGTGCATTTGTCTCACTGAACACCAGCCGCAGTGGAGATTCGTGCTGACTTCAGCAATGCTCCTCGCAAACCCAGGAGCAGCCAAGGTCGCACAGTAAGATAAGATTACTTTCTTTGAACGACAGTGAACCCTGGCAGACAAACATTTAAATTCTTCACAAATATGAGTAAGCTACGGCAGAACATCCAGAGCCCAGGGTTTTTATTTCTCCTGGGAATGAAAGACATTTTCGCAAGACTCACACACCATTTGAAACATAATTGTAACAAGAATGGCTCAGCTCTGGCCAATGAACACTGAGATCCCAGGGGCGAAAAGCCTGTTTCAGCTAAAGCTGATGGGAACAGATTCATACTGCAACAATTTTAGAATTAGGTAATGGGGATGGCGCAGCTAAACCAACCCACTGACGCAAAAGTCCTAATGTCCAATTATCAGGCTTCCTATAAGGGCTACATAGGTAATTTATCACTTAGCAGCCAATAGCAGGATGAGATAGGTTTCTGGGAGCTGGTCCAATTCTGTGAGGTCAGCCTGCAGTGTGTTACAAAGCTGGCTTGCAAGCCAGCCCCGGGGAGACGGTGCCTGGATTCTCGCTGTGCACAAAGCGCTCTGTGTGTTTTTATTTTGCTGTCCAGAAATAAACGCAGTTTGGAACATGTTGCTGCCTGTTTGGGACTCTGCTGCATTTCTTTGGGCAATATGGGAGATGTTGGGGTCTCCCATAGCTGACTCCCAGAAGCCCTGGTGGGGGTCCAAATTCTCCCCATCAAGTTGGTGCCCTCTGTGAGGCTCATTGCTCATTGTAAGAATGGGCACTGCCTGCACAAGCCCTGCATGAAACTGCCATCCCTGCCACCGACCCAAGAAGCTGTGGGACCCTCGCCTGCACCTGAAGACCACCGGAAGACGCATTCACCGGGTAAAGGCCTCGGAGGCCACTTGGAAATACCCCGCTTAAGGGCAGGTGAGAGCTCTGCAGAAGAAGGGGTCCGATGAAGCACTTGATGGGGTGTCCGGTAGCAGAGCAAGTGCCAGTGCAGCATAGGAAATGTAAGTACAAGTTCAAGCAACCAGCAACATGGGCTTTGAGGGGAGGGTTTGATTGTGTGGGGTAACAATGGGCAAATGTTTTAAGTATTAGGAAGTATTGTTGAGCAGTATGTGGTAGAAATGTTAAATTGTATTGTCTGAATAAGGACTGGAGATTTTGTGTGTAGGGAATGTTCGGTCTTCGAGTTAAAAGGTTCTGGTGAATAACCAGGACTATAGACTTAACAGGCTTGGAATACAGAGTATGTAAATAGAGGTTTACCTGTGAGTCGAGCATTGTAGTGTGGATCATGAATGAAGTATTCCCGTAGTGGTTGGTTGGCTGGAGTTATCCTAGATTATGGAAGGTGTTTGACTGGTTAAGTTTCCTGGAGAGAGGCGTTTCATCCGTGAGGCAACGCCACAGATGCAGTTTAAAACAAATACAAGTTAAGACAGCTGTCGGGGGAGGTATTGTAAATAGGGTGGTGGGTAATTGTACATTGTCGCAAAATTCGACATATTCGTTGTGATCAGCACGTGAATTGTAGTTGGGACTGAAGGGGTAGCAGTGGTCCCTTCTTGTGTTTATGAGGTTATTGGGTGGGGTAGTGACTCCCCACGTATCGGACGGAGTGCCGCGCTGGTTGGTCTGGACGGCGATTACATGTACGGGTGTATGGCTTTCCTATGAATTGACGTTGTAGATCAATGAGAAGATGAGGTTCCCTGCTGATTGAGCGTTGTAGTTCAGTGAGTGGATGATGTTTCCCCGCAGGAGGTAGCTAGATTGTTCCCGAGTGCGGAAGATAATTGGCTGGTTAAGCTCCCAGGTGAGGGGCGTATCACACGCGAGGCGACGCAGCGTGCGCAGTCCGATTATAAGAGTTTATTGTGGATTACCTTTCTCCATTTGTAGCGGGAAGACAGCTGTGCGGATTGTGGGGTTTTATTTTGGGATATTTGTGGGGTTGGAAGCAATGGGTTATTGTTCTGTGTATGCACATTTGTCGGTTCATTTGTACTGTATTTTTAGTTTGGTGACGTTACCTTTAGATTGATGCATAGGATACAGATTCTTGACGGTGAGGAGCTAGTGGTGTGGATTTGGAGAGGAAGAAGAAGAGGTGACCCAGAGGCGGTGTGGAAGGCACATGCGCAAGATTGTGTGGGTGTGCCGGAGAAGGCAATGGTTTGGTGGAAATGGGCTGTATGTGGAGTGCACTGGCTAAGGTGCAGAGCCAAGAAGGCTGATAGAAATTTTAAAAAAATAAATAAAAAAAAGAAGAGAAGAGAAATTGTTACACTATTTTCTAACTTTTGCTCCCTGAACAACAGACTATCGAAATTTTCAACTTGAGGTGAGGTAAAAGGTATCACACAATAGAGAAATGACTCCCCTTCAACTGTTATGTAGGACACAGCCCCATCCCAAGATAAATTAGTAAAAAACGTAGTGTGCAAAGATTAAAAAGTACTGAAGGTAAATAAATAAGACCATGGCTGCCATAGGCGGCCTCTCCAGAGGCGTGCAGCAATTGCTACTGACACACATACACAGCACTTACAAGGGAAGAGGCTGAAAAGCACCTGGCTACAGGTGAACTGTCACGCATGATGAAAAGGAAAGTGGTAAGGAGTCAGTAGATGCTGAACTAGCACGAGAAGAGCGAAGAGGGGTCTCACCCTTCTGCACATCAGGGAGTGTAATATTTGAGGACACAGATGGTAAGCAAGGAATGCATTCCATGAGAGAAATGAAAGCAGCAGCAAGGACAGATACAGGGATCATTTCAACAGACACCACAAGCACCAACCCGAGCACTGTCACCACTATATGTACAGACACAGAAACAACAACAAATGACAGCACCACCACCCCAGGACTTACAAGCATCACAACCTAGGGGCACTGCACAGCAGTCAGCGCCCATACAGAACACTGACAAAATAGCAGCAGTACCGCTTACATGACCGGGAGGGGTCATATCGGTGGGGAACAACCCTTTTAAAGGAAATTGATTGACATTATACTCCTAATAATACAGCCCCAGACAAACTTGATTTGTATCACTCTGCCACACACTCTCAGGCACACTCAATACTGCAGAGGACAATTGCATTGGGGTGGTGATAGCTAACAAAACATTTTCCTTTCTGGGTGACAGTAGGGCGACCAGGCCATCCATTAGGGAAGGGGCATTTGTGACATCACGAGTAGACTAGATATGACCATTTTATTCACAGACAAAGCTATAACTTGTTCAACACCAGGCATACACATGCTGAATGTAAGGAAGATTGTTTAGGTATGTTGGGGGTGCACGGTACAGAGGGGGGTGCGTTGAAAGAAAGTAAATTGGGCTACATTATGAGCACACATCTTTCAGCGAGGAGACTGGGCTCATGCATAAACAAATAAAACAGAGCAATTAAATGAGACACCCAAGGTGGAGGAAGGTGCACTTGAGGGGGGAGGCGTACATTTCATTGATAGTTCACCATGGGAGGAGTGAAATAGGGGTAAAGGGTGGATGATCCATGTTCCCAACAGGCACCATTTGGAGACAAAATAACACAGTGCAAGTAGTAATGTCACTAGAGCTTTCGAACACAGCACTGGCACAAATGCATTAGCCAACACACATAGGGAAAGAGGTCATTGCTGCACGAATTGGAGAATAATGGTTGTATTAAAATTTGGGAGTAGATAATGAGGGTACAAAAATATTGTTCAAATTTAACAGTAATGGAAGTAGTGGAGTAATACAATGCTAGGCTTAAATGCATGAGTAGTTAATAGACTAGGGTTTAACAAGTGGAAATGTAGTGGGATACAGGACGTGGGAGTAAATTGTGACGGTTGCAAATGAAAGATAAAGAGGAAATAAATAAATAAATAAATAAATAAATAAATACATAAAAGAGTGGGGGAGGTAGCGAATACCTGGTAGTAAATTTCATTATTACCAGCTTAAAGTGCCTGCAGTTCACTGCGGGGCACGCCCTGAGAAGTTGTGAGAGGAGCCATAGAAAAAAGATTTAAAAACCCTGCAATTATCTTAACTAAGGAACATGATACTTTTAATTTAGATACACAGCCACCCTATATGACAGATTTACCACCATGACGTTTCCCTGTTTAGCTTTTCAGTGCCTAATGACCCCCTCCCGGGACAAAGGCGTGCACAATAAATAGCTTAGAGTACAGTAAATACAAGACTCAAAGGCCCATTTGTACATCACCACATAAATTACGTGTATATGATCCAAGTATGTCATGAGTATATTCACTATAATTAAGTACAGATGATCCAGATGTGTTAAGGATACAGCTACGGGCTAGTGGTTGTCTACCCATTTTCCAGGTAAATTTTGAATTATGTAACAATTTACGGTCAGACCGCCACTGAACACCCACCAGGTGGTGACAGGATGGTGCATAAATGTACCATTGGCTCCTCCCACTAGGACACGGAATAGTGCAAGAGTAGTGCAGAGAGGTTAGGTCAAGAAAATGAAGAATATGTAAATTCTCAGGTCTCAAGCGCTTCTTTTTCATTTCTCGCCAGATACAAAGGACCCAGGGCAGGCCTGAAGACAACGGACGACTAAAACCCAATGGCTATGGACTAGAGCGGGACATTTTGCCCTCCTGACAGACTTTGTTAGATGTGTAAGGCGTCAAGCCCTACAAAGCGGTGGCCACCCTGGCAACGAGGGAGCAATGATCAACGGGCCAACGCAAAGGATTTTCATGAACTGCAAGACAGCACAAACACTCTCGAGTTAGGGAAACGTGGCCATGCTATGGTCCAACGCACACAAGCAGCTAGAATAGGGACCAACACCCCAGTGTGCATAGCATGCTGAAAAAGGATTTAAATGATATTTTGTGCACTGTAACACTGTTTTTGTTCTTTCTCTTTTCCTCAAAACATGCAGGTTGTTGCGTATGTATGCTGTTAGAATTGTGTAGGACATTTCCTTAATATTATCTCCCATTAGTCACCCTGAGGCCTACTCATTGAACCATTCTGAAGAGTTTCCCACTCAATTTGCCCACTATGTCAGAAAACTCAGACACCTTAGAGCACCTTTCTCTGAAGTATATTTCCTCGCTTACATTGAATACAAAGCCCAAACTTTTCCCCAACTTGAATACAGTACATATACTGTCAGACTCACATTGAGAAACCCTCAACGGGGAGGTTTCATTTTTGCCCTTAGTGATTGCGAGGGTTACTAACAAATACTAATGTAATAACGCCTTTCTTGCGATTTTCAGGCAGGCAACTTTATGATCTCATCAGCTGCAAGGACCCAGCAGCTTAAGTGGTTATGGGCATGCCAATAAGGACTATTACCTTCATGATGGGACTGTTAATGATGAACGAAATAATGGGGGCGGTCATTTAAAAATTATATGTAATAGTGAGCATTACCGCTGTATCCCCTACTAACATTCCCTAACCCAAGCAGGAAGACTTACGGTGTCAGTGGGTGAGGAAAAGGTTGCTGCGAAGTAAGGAGAGGTAAGCGCAGACACAAAGGGAGTAAACCATACACATCACACACATAGCAGAAGTAACAAACAACATGCACACATGCACAAAATTGGTAGGGACACCACTGGGGAGAGCTGTGCTGACTGCTCTTTAATAACTTATGCCTTGAGAGAATTGATTACAACAGAAATTACTACAGCAGAGCACAACGCCCATGTATCTCAAAGTGTTCCAAACGTGAAGAAGATTGCAAGGGAAGACTGCAACATTGAGATTGATAAAAAAAAAAAAAACTAGCAAATGCACCAGTGAGCAAGCTGCAAGAGAAAAAAAAAGAAGAAAGAAAAAACAAAAGAGAGGAGAAACAAAAAAAGAGAAAAATATGATAAGTGCATAACAGAGTGGGACAAGAGAGCAAAGGTGGTGACTCGGGTGGAGAATGAAGAAGGACTTATACTGTGAAGGCACCAGCCTTATTTTACCAGCACAAAAGTGAAAAGAAGTGGCCAATCATGCTGGATGCAAGAAGGTTGAGAGAAGTAGGGAGATGAGAGCAGGAACATCAGTGCTTATGGACTACTATTGAGCATATGCATCTAAAGCTCAAGAGAAACTACCACCGAATTGGGGAGGAGACTGTTCATTGGTGCGCATCAGCATGCCCTTGTTGGTGATGCCCAAGGAAGATGTGAAGAATGACACATTCCCCAAGATGGAAAACAACGGAAGAAGAGAAACAGGCAGAGGAGTGAAAAGAGGGGGGAATTACTTCTCGAGCGAGAGAGAAGCAACATTGGATGAAGTACCATTACACAAAAGAATGTCCAGTAGAAAACACATGTGAACAGAGAAAGGCAAGAAATGGCTAGTGTTTCCATGTTAATGGATGCCATCATGACTGGCTGGTCGATTGAAGGTGATAACGGAAGCACTAGTACCGATACATTGCAAGATGCGAGAGAACAGCAGAAGATGAGATCGGAAGCAAATAAGAGACATGGTGAAAGGAAGAGCTGGATTAAGGGAGAAGATAGCGGTGTGCGACATGGTTCTATCAGTAATAAAGGTGGACACTCCCTGTGATCTGAGGAAGTACGAAGGGAAGTGAGCGTGGTGGAACGCAGAAGGTGAACACTCCTACATGTACTGTTCATCGACAACAATGTCAACAATTATGGACACTTCAAAGAATTGACAAAGATATGCAGACCGGAAGGAGGTGAATGTTGCTTGGTGGTGTGGTCGACAAAGTCGACCAGAGGGGGGACTGAAGAGGGAAAATCGAGATCAAACTCCTGCCCCCTCACCCCAGGCACATCGACACACAGGACAGCAGGAAGAATAAGGAGCGCACTTATCATTTGAACCAGGCCCCAGCGCACCCATGGCTGACAAATATGCTGAAAGATACCCTCTTTACAAGAATCCCTGTTTAAAGGCTTGCAAATGCCTATATGAACTAACCTGATCTAATTGCACAGTGTAAAGCCATATTTCAGGAAGATCACAGCCAAGTGCATTCGTCTCACTGAACACCAGCCGCAGTGGGGATTTGTGCTGACTTCAGCAATGCTCCTCGCAAACCCCGGAGCAGCCAAGGTCGCACAGTAAGGTAAGATTACTTTCTTTGAACGACAGTGAACCCTGGCAAACAAATATTTTAATTCTTCACAAATAGCCCAGTGTTTTTTTTTTTCCTGGGAACGAAAGACATTTTCACAAGACTCACACACCATTTGAAACATAATTGTAACAAGAATGGCTTAGCTCTGGCCAATGAACACTGAGAGCCCAGGGGCGAAAAACCTGTTTCAGCTATAACTGATGGGAACAGATTCATAATACAACAATTTTATAATTAGGTAATGGGGGTGGTGCAGCTAAACCAACTCACTGACACAAAAGTCCTAATGTCCAATTATCAGGCTTCCTATAAGGGCTACATAGGTAACCTATCACTTAGCAGCCAATAGCAGGATGAGATAGATTTCTGGGAGCTGATCCAATTCTGTGAGGTCAACCTGCAGTAAAGCTGGCTTGCAAGCCAGCCCCAGTGGAGACGGTGCCTGGATTCTCACTGTGCACGAAGCTCTTTGTGTGTTATTTTTTTGCTGCCCAGAAATAAACGCAGTTTGGAACATGTTGCTGCCTGATTGGGACTCTGCTGCAATTCTTTGGGCAAAATGGGAGATGTTGGGGTCTCCCATAGCTGACCCCCAGAAGCCCTGGTGGGGGTCCAACTTCTCCCCAACAAAACTTTGTGTACTGGAGGGATCCTATGCCTTCAAACAGGTCCTTGATTACTTTCAGGAGTTCTTTTTCCTTCAAATGCACTCTTAGTGCAAATGATATTGGTCCATGGTCTTCTGCTGTTTAGCAGCGAAAGAGTGTTACAGTGTCATTGGGTGTGTTGTACATCCATATTTTTTTTTAATGCCATTGTGTTGGTAAGTCATATTTGACATCACTTTTAAGGGGATCAGTGTGTCTCCTCTGTAGGTATATGTATGCAAATGTATGTTGGTCTCAGGGCAGGCTGTAGTTTCAAGAGTGCAAATTGAGCACAACTCATGAAGTTGACTGAGGCACCCTGGTCATTTAGGGCAGGCATGGGTATGCCTTCAATGAGTATCCAGCACCGGGACTGGCAGCATGAACCTTGCTTGTGTCCTACGGTTGAGATCATGAATACAGCATGTTAATTTTCTGACTAGGTGGGGTCAGTCATCTGTGCCGCTTCCACTTGCCTCACCCTGAGGCATGTCGGTTTGCTGGGTTTTGAAGGAGGTATGAATATCCATGTGCAGCATACTTTCAGGAGATGGTTTGTCTGGCCGCACTTTCAACATAGCACACCAAATGCTGGGCATCAACCTTTGTGAGGTAGGTTTTCGCTGCAATAGTTGCACAGTTTCGTAACTTTGAGTGTTGGGATTATGTCCCTTCCTCTTTGGACTATCTCTTGGCTGTATCCATTTTGTACTACTGAGGTCTTTTTGTGAGAACATGCTTTGAGCACAATGTTCTCGAAGACCGCTTCCATCTTCTCCACTCTAACTTCCATCAGCTTGTGCTATCGGCTCCATTCGAGAATGCGAGTGAAGGCCCAGTTGTCATAGAATTTTCCTACGGAACTTGTTGGAATAGCAACTGTGAATTAATTGGGCACCCACTTCATCCATTTCACCCCATGTGGGAACACGTGGAGGCAAGAGGGTACAGTTGTGCATGAAAGGCATTAATGGGGTAATGTGCGGCATGCTTTGCGCTGCTTTTCCCCTCCACAAATGAGTTGCAAGTAGGGGTCAAGGTCTTGGAAATGTTGTGTATGGGAAGAGCTATTCCTTGAAGAGGTGGTCCTTCAGCTCCTTCCAGAACTGTAGAAGTGAAGTTGATATCATGCTGTTTGTGTTTGGCTTGCTACATGATGTTTGAAGGAGAGGTGTCTGTCACAGGTGGCCAGCTGGGGTGTAAAGCCCTTGAGATTCATAGCAGGGAGCCAGGTCTGGAGGTCATGGCGTTTGGGTTTGTTGGTCAGTATTAGGAATTCAGTATTGGAGGGTGAGCTTCAGGTAAGCCCTGGACATCCACGACTGGATCAGTGTGATACAGGCCTTAACCCTGTGGATGTCTTCGAGGGAAGATAGCTTGAGGTAGAGATGCGTGTCATCTGATTATTAGTTAGTATGGATGTTGTGTGGAGTTAGGAGGGTTTAGAGCAGTTCCATGTAAAGATTAAAGATAACGGGGGAGAGGATTGATTCTTGCATGACTCCACAGGTGATAGGAAGACTTGGAGATCTGACGGAACCCTTTTGTACAAACTGGTGGTGATAAGCAAGGTATGATTTGAACCAGCTGAGGACGATCTGGCTGCTCCCCAAGTGGTGATGCAGATCGTTGGTGAGTGTCTGGTGGTTGACTGTGTTGAATGCTGTTGAAAGGTCGAAGAGAACCAGAAGGCAAAGGGGACCATTATTGAGGATTTTAATGGCATTGTTAATCACCTTGATGGTAGCAGTTTCTGTGCTACACCTGGGTATGAAGCCGGATTGGTAGAACTGTAGGAGGTTGTTGGCTTTGATGTATTGGAGGAGTTGCATGGCTACTGCTTTTTCAAGGATCTTACGTAGGAAGGGATGATGGGTGATGGGGCCATAGTTGCAGATGGCATCAGGGTCCAGTGTTATTTTCTTGAGAAGGGAGGATTTGCACAATATTTACAGTTGAGGCCTTTTGCTATGGAGCTGTGATGTTTGTCATGTAAGGTAGGAGTGCTTCAAATGGAAGGGCCTTGAGTATGGAGGCACCTGTGTGTGATGTGGCCTTGAGGGATGCTAGGGTGGTAGTTATGTCTTACATAGTGAGTGTCTTGAACGTTTTTCATGAAGTTTTGATTATGTGAGATGGAATGTACAGTCTGCTGTCAGTTGTGAAGTTCGTTTCTATGTGTTAGTGGATCATACTGATCTTGTTGATGAAAAAAGAGTTGATGGCAGTGGATTTTTCAATGAAGTGCGGTATGGGTAGGTCAGGAAGAGGGTTGATGAAGTGTTTGATGTCTTTAAAAATGGCTTGGCTTTTATTGTTGTCAAGGGCTATGGTGATTAGGTAGAAGTTGGCCTTTTCAGTGGTGATTAGTCATCTATGTGTAGCACAGAGTTCCTTGAGCAGTGCAAGATCGATTTAATTCAGGACTTTCACCAAGTCATTTCTTGTTTTCTGTTAGTTTGTTTGTTGAAGTTGAGTTCTTGATTGTGCCATGTTGTAGAAGGTTTATGGTTGAGGGTGAGTTGTTGTTTCACTGGGGCACAGCAGCTGATGTTGGTTGTGAGATTGGCGTTGAGTTCTTCGAGAAGCGATTCACAGTCTTGGTTCATCAGAGGAAGAACAGTCCATCTGAGGTGGAGTTGGGCGGGGTCTTCCGTGAGAGTTCCCATGATCTGAAAGCTTGTTTGTTGGGTTTCCGATGGGTTTGCTTGACTGGTGTTGTGTGACTAATGTCAAAGGGGATTGCCAGATGGTCCGATCAGTCAAGCAGGACTGGAGAGCTGGGATGTAAGGGGGCAGGGTGGTTATGATGAGATTGAGGATATTACCTTTGCTGTGAGTTGGGTCTTTCGTGCGCTGTGTGAGGTTCATAGTTTCGAGTAAGCAATGGAGATCTTCTTTCAATTATTTGGTTGCTGAGTTGCCGGGGATGTTGAAGTCACAGAGAGAAAAGTTGTGGACATGCATCAGAGACATGGTTGTGACCAAGTATGTGAAATCTTCGATGAAGGAGGTGTTGCTCTTGGGGGGTTTGTAAATGAGATGAAGAGTGACTGTGTCCATTGAGAAGGGCAGGAGTTTTTTGTGTGTTTTTTTTTTTAAGTGGCAGGAAAAGTTTTCGAAAGAGCCAATGGTGGTGAAATCCAGTTGGATGAGTGGCCAGGATGCCTTGTGAATGATGGTAAGTCCCCTGCTGATCTTGGCTGGGCTGTCTCGTTGTAGAATTCTAAAGCCAATGGGGGTGAGGATATCTAGGATGTGTGTGGAAGTCGATGTCAATCAGGTCTCTGTAATGAAGATGCTGTCCAAGTCATGGGGTCTGTAATGTCTGCTGTATGATTGATTGCTCAGTGTAGATAGATGAGCATCAGTTTTCGTGTAGTGCTGAATGATAAGAGTGCTGATTAGGTCTATGGTGACATGGGTGAGCTTGTTGTGATGCAGTGTCCATAATGTTGCTGGTGAACATCATGGTGGTAATGAGTGGTGATGGTAGGAATGGGCTGTTGGGAGAGAAGGGTGATACAAATATTTGGGAGAAATTACATGTTATTAGAGGAACAATTGTTTAGATCCAGGGTCCTTCTGGTCCGAGCAAGAATTTCACTTTTGTTTGTCTGCCCGAGTGAGAGTCACCCTTTGAACAAAGAGTTAAGAAAGGAAAAGGAGAGACAGGGCTAAGCAGGCGAGTAGAGCTTAGGTCATGTGGCCAAGATACACTTGCACCTTTTCACCAACTGCAAAGAAAAAGATGCTTGAGGCCTGCTTACGTAGGGAAAACCAACATTGAACCTCGGCTCAAACTGCTGGAGCAACACTTGCCAACCCTAAACAGCAGTTACCACACCTCAAACCAGACCTATTGAGACATTCAAATTACATCACTTTAACACCACACTTGAACTGCTCGGTGCTACTGCTATGAACCAACTCCAAACCTGCTCGCCGCTTGACCCTATGTGACTCGTCACACCCGAACCAAGTTCGATGCGCTTGTGCAATGCCAAGAAGCCTGGTTTGATGTTGTCGAACAACCTACGAACAGCGAGGAGGTACTATTGATGCATGCGTGCAACCGTGGTCCACCTTTGAGGCCTAGAAACTGGTTGGGTCACTTTTAATCCCTTTCCCCGTTCAAGACATAGGCCCTCATTCCTAGGTGGGCGGTAAGGGATACCAGGCATCAGTAAGGAGACCAGTGCCGGTAATCCCTTACCGCCCTAGTACGAGGTCCCTTAGCGGGTCCCTCCATTAACGGCTGGTCTGACCAGCCGTTGTGGACGGGACCCGTTAAGGGACCAGGGCGCAAATAACAGGCTTGACATTTGCGAGCCCGTTATTTGAGCCCTCCCCATTCCCATTGAGCCCTATAGGGGGGGAATGGTTGGTGCAATGGGGACTTAGCGGTCCTGCCAAGGTCGGACTAGACCGGTAAGTCCCTATTGCACCAAACCAGACACGGGCTCGTTATTGGTGGCAGTCATGGCGCAAATAGCGCCATGACTACCACCAAACTCGGAATGAGGGCCATATTCTTTGAAATGTATTTGGGTTGCTGATTGCCTTTTCACCCCTGTTTCATTACCCAGAGTACTGCTTCTTTCTGGCTTTGGCATATTCTGTGTTCTGTCTACAGAGGTTTTTTGTTCATATCATGTTTTAATAGTTGTAATTTGGTGTGCTTAATTAATGTATGTAAATTGTATAGAACGTTGATTGGGCATTTCTTTATTTTGGACTATTGTACTGTTCTGTTGGGATTACTTCTGGATCACATTCACACCCTTTCTGAGAGTATAGCGGCACACATTACCACAGAAGGCAAAGGAGGTATTTCTCTTAGATACGCCTGTTTTGCCTTTATGTTTGTGATCACTGTTGGTGGTTTGTAAAACTGTGGGGGCTTACTATGCAGTTTAGCCACTACTCATCCTCTTAAGCCTGCAGAGCAGAATTTAGTATGTCCCCTGTCCACAGTGCAATATGCAGCTATACCAAAAAGAAACACAAGAGCCTGTCAGTTAACTATTGAGAACAGGACTCGCCACTAATACGTGGAGTCCCTCTTTATCAAAGCAGTGACATTTCCTCGCATCACTGCATGCCGCATTGCTTGGCTGGAGGAGTATGTGTGGGATGAGCACATTGTATGTCACGTTGCATGGGTGTCTTCAAGACGCTATCACACCTTACACCAAGGCAGGCCCCTCTTAGCTGTACTGTTGAGTTCCCTATCCCCATCACTCGTCCCATGACAATTGGGCCTCATTATGAGTTTGCTACTGGCTGGTTGTTGCTGAACTCATAACACTGTTCCGCTGCCTGATATCCCGGTGCCACCAGAACATACAAGTCACAGTGGCCCAGGATGTCAGGCGGTGAAAAGTGTAAGTCTCCATTCCCGTGGAGACCCACATGACTCCACAGGAATGGGAACACAAAAGAACCAGCACCGTTGCTAAGAGTGCCGGTGCTTCTGTGAAAACCATGCCTGCAGGAGCCGGTGGCCCGGAGGCCGCACCGATGAGGAGCAATCATCTCTGCAGATATACTTGCAGTCTGGTGGTCCGGAAAGGGTGCCAGCAATGTCTCCATCCACTCTCTTGCCCTTATTTTCCCAGAAGCACTGGGTAAGTTACTGCAGTTAAGCACTGAAGCATTGGTAGCTGATATGCTGCATTTTAATTACTACTGATTTTTCTTACAGATTTCAACTTCACGAAAGGAAAGTTTTCCTGCACATTTCAGTTGTTTTTTATTTCCTTAAACTCAATGTTTTTAGAACAGTGGACCTCATTACGACCCAGGCGGTAAGTTACCGCCTGGGCCGTGACTTTACCACCATGGCGTAAACTACGTTTACGCCATGGTGGTTGGCGGACTTACCGCCCCATTCCGACCTTGGCGGGGCGGTAAGTCCCCAATCCCCATTTACCCTTCCCCATTCCCATTTTTGCCCCATAGGGCATAATGGGAGTGGGGAAGGCGTTAATTACGCCACCGTAAATTACGGTGGCGTAATTAACTCCATGGTCCCTTAGCGCCATGGATTTTAACACCTGCTAAAAGCAGGTGTTAAAACCTCCATGGCGCTAAGGGACCTCGTACTCAGGCGGTAAGGGTCGGCGCTGTTTATGCTGCCGTAAACCCCTTACCGCCTGGGTCGTAATGAGGCCCAGTATCTTTTAGAGATGGTAGGTTATGGGAGGTTGGAAACCAAGGCTGTGCATGTATTTGAAAATGCCCCCTTGAAGACGATTTTCATGAGGAAAACATGCAAGGCTTTGATGCGGGGAAACAGATTTCTATTGCAACTTTGGGCAGAACTGAGCAAAGAAAAAGGAAAAAGGACAGTAGCATTCTTTTAAGTTGATCAATATATTTGAAAGAAATACAAAGCTACCAGTCGGCATGGACAAATGCCTGTTTGCATTATAAAGAAATATATTGGCAATTTAAAAATAAACAATCTAATTAAGTATTGATCGGGACTGATGTGATAGCTTACAACTATCTTTATTAAAAACAACATATCGATCTTTCGCTCAAAGAGAATGGAACTAATTTATCAGAATAACGTCTGGCAGTATGTACTCTATTAAGATCTTCATTCCCCCCATGGTTTTGTCTGTTCACACAGGCAAAGTATTCATTGAAAAGTGATTGTTTTAAGCGCTTCTACCTATTTCTTTACATCTATCATGTAGCCATCTAGTTTTCATATCATAATATTTAGTCGGTTTTGTGGAGTGCGAAAGCTGCTCATAATCTAATTCCATGTGCACGACAGGTATTTGAAAGACATAAATATATCAGTAGATGGGATTTCTAATGGTGATATCAAGCAAGCAGGCACAAGCGAGAAATACATGATGTGTTATATTAATAACAATGTTGAAGAGGGAGGTGATACTATGCTTCACACTCTACACCAGGGGTCTGCAACCTTTAGCCCGCCAGATGTTTTAGACTAAAACTACCTTCACCCCTTGCCAACGTAGTCAATAGTGAGGAATCAGGGAGTCCGAGTACAACACATCTGGAGAGTCGCAGATTGCAGAGGCCTGCTCTATACCAGGGGGTCCACTCATGCAGGTGATAAGTCAACAATGTACAGCCATTGCTATAACCATTTACCCCTTGTCGCGGCTTCAAATCCAGTCCTTACTAATCAACGTGAATCCTAGATTACACAAGAGGATCATTTTGACAAGTGCAAAAAAATAAAAAAGATGCTTTCTGCCCAATCAGTTGGCAGCAGACTCCATCTTCTCTTCTCCCTGTTGGTTAAAGGAATCGTAATCCCAGCATTCCCCTGGTTCATTTCCTGTTGTGGAGGGAAACTGGTGTGCTTGGACCCATGCAGGGCTTTGGTCTTCTATGGGGGGTCCTTGCATATTCCTCCCTGCCTGGCTTAATCCGAGTATGGAGTGGACCTCTGTCCCTTGGGTTTTCCCTTACCACACCCAGTCTGAGGATGCCTTGGACAAGAGCAGGGGCCAATGCATGCTTGAACTGAATTTGTGTGTGTGCATTGTGGCTTGGGTGTCTTAGTCCCGACTAGTCAGATTGGTGTTTTGTCTTTTCAGGGTTGATAGACTGATAATTTTCTAGAAATGCAGTTTGATTCTGTTCCGGTCCAGTTGGGAGTGCCTATTTATGTACGTGTTACTCATATTAGTAGATTTTCTTTAGGGATTGAGTCATGTGAATAAGATAATCATAGGAAAACAATGATATCTGAAGGTAGATTTCCTAATGCTCTTACCACCTCTGTTCTATGATGATTTATAGAAGATTAGGATGACATGTGGCTATTCTGATTCTGATGTCAGGGTAATGTATAAAGGAGCAAACTACCTTCCCCAGGTTAACACCTTCTCTGGGTATAGATGATAGGGGCCAGTGTATGCATCCTGGCTCTTTTACTACTTGCATCGTGAGGCCTCTGTTCAGTGTGATGCAGATAACTATGACAGCCTTCACTTGACACATAGTTGCTTTCTGAAGGTTATTGGCCACTCAGTACTCTTTGTAACTGCCACTTTGGGAATTTAGCTATTTAGCTGGAGGCCTTAGGAGACTCGGTTGTAGCAGTCTGTGTTCTCTGACTTTCCTTATCTTCAGTGGTGTATGGAGATTGTTCTGCAGGACTATTTTTGTCCTGTAAGGTGGTATCTAATCTTAGGCGATGGCCTACTGATTCCATTGTTCAGACAACAGACCTGTTCATCCACCAACTAGGATTGTTTTGAGGGATAAATATTTAGGGCCTGATTCACAGAGCGTCTTCCAATGGGATTGTGCCATTATAAAACCTTCTGTGAAAAAGGTCCTTGGGGTCAAGATATCATAGAGAATTTTGCACGTAGGTCTGGACTCTGTTTCTCTGTGAAATGTCTTTGCTCTTAGAACCTGAGACACTGGTGGAATAGTTACAAGCACTCCATGAACAGTTCAGGTCCTGGTCTGGTCCAGTACCTGTCTTCGAGTGTCCAGGACCCTTTCAGTTCTATCTCACATCTTGTTGGAAAGCTGTGGTGTAACTGGATCTCTTTTATGGCACCCATTATTGTTAGGAGACCTATTTGTGTGGTTAGATTCTAACTATTCACTTCTCTTCCAAACAAGAAGCTTGCTTCACAGATTTTCCAGTGTCATTGTTTTCTGAAACTGTATTCTTACGTCAGCTCTTTTTTCAGTCATTTTTCGCTTTTGTGAGACAGGAGCTTTTTGTCTTTATTTTTCTGAGTTGCAGCCTTCTTTTCTCTGTTTCTTCTCTGAGGTCGTCCAGTTGACAACTCGGGATCAATTTACACTCTCTTAAGTATCCTGATGCGTAGCCTCTTAAAACAATCATTTGTTTGTCATGGGGGGATATTTCCTTCCTAGATTCATTCTTTCTAGTACATCAGTTTGGTGATCATGTATCTAAAAATATGTTCTTTTTTATTTTTGAAGATTTGACAACAGTGTATCTCTTCTACAAGTACGATGGACTCTTTTGAGGTTGTGGTGTCCCCCTTTTCATCATGGGGACACCTGGTTCCACCCTTGCAATGTTTACTGCCACCCCTGCATTGCTGTACCACTTGTTCTGATGTTCAGAGCTGGTACATCAGTAGCTGGATTTGGCCTCTTCGTAGGCTAGATGTTCCGGTGAGCAATAGAGCCAGGAACAGTATACATTCCATAGTTCCCGCACATTCCATGTAAGCAGTGAGGGTATGGCCAGGGACTGCCATACTGTTGTCTTGATTGGAACTGGTAGATAGGGAGGGGAACACAGAGGGAATACAAAGTCTCTCATTAAGTAATTTCATGCACTGGGTTTCGCCTGTAGCCTTCTCTGATCTTTTCACCTTTGATTTTAACTTGGGTTGGGTTCTTCACTTCTCCTGATTTCTCTGCCAGTTGTTGACATCATTCTGTTAGTGCCAGTCTCTCCAGAGCTCCACTCGATATTTCCAATGTGCACCTGCTGAATGTTGTAGCTAAGGAGACTGGTGCTTATAGTTGGGGGAAGCCTCCCACTCCTTCGTGGCTTTGGAGAGACATTGGGCCTTTCATCTTCTTTGTGGGAGGGTTAGAGGTTTACTGCTTTTTACCTGAGCTGCTTGTTGAAGTATTCCACCCATATGTTTTTCATGCCTTTTTATTCTGTCCATGTATATGCAATTGTAGAGGCTCATAGTTCTACATATTGCACTTGAGGTTTTTCACTTATCTGTGGAGCTGTGAATGAAGCGTTAATTCTATTACTAAGGTCAGGGGGCCGTACTCCAGATTCTTCGCCTTCATTCCTTCCTGCCTTTGAGAAAGGTGGAACATTGTTGGAACTTTCACAGGGGGTGCATGTAACATGTTGTGTGCAGTGTTAGACTCATGTGCACTCTCACTTTCATGTGATCTCACAATCCTTGTCTGATTTGCCCTCATGAACTGTGGTCAAGGATTCATTTTAGTGGAGGTCTATTAGCATGATTGGCACCTTTATATTATGTATGTGACCCAGTTGTCTGTGGCATGGTCTTCTTTGTCTCTGGTCTTCTGGTAGAGTCGCACCTAGATTCCTGGCATTGAGCAGAGATTGCATTCTGATTCAGTGGTTCTAGTCCCCTTCTCTGTCTTAACCTCTTTTTACTTATATCTGGATGTGGGGTTACTGACTTGTGACTGGCGGCAGATGAAGGTGGGAAGCATGGGCTGAGAATCGGCACTCCCTTTTACCATAAATTGGTTGAGTTTGCCAATGGTCCGATCCAAAACAGCACCTAAATGGCTGGTAACAAAAAGGGGAAAGAGGAGAGCACCTGCCAGTGCCTGAAACTGTAGTGAAGTCTTCCCTGTATACGTGTCATTGCTAAATTATTGAAAAATAAAAAATAAAATAAATAAATGACAGTATCAATGAAGGATGCTTGCTTCACGGGGAGAATGTTCTAATTGTTAATCCAGCAATTATATGGCTATCTAACGGTACCTGTTTGTCTATGCCCCTGAGAATGCTTTTTTCGCATGCATGTGAATGTGCGTTTATAAAGCACACCTCGAGCATCTGTATTAGTAGATTTTGGAGTCAGAATAGTGATATCTCTTGATGAAACAGCTTTTTCGGTTTATGTCCAAATTTAGCTTTGAATTACAAAATAGAATGACACAAGCCGTCTTTGATTGTGTGTTGGGAAAAGGGCATTATAATTTGGTCAACAAAGCCACTTGGAAAGCAGGTTTATGGCCACTGTGCACAAGCTATACAGGCAGGAAACATGACACATGTCTGCATCAACATGGTGACTACCAATTAGATGCTGTCTTTGCCTGATTCCAAGATGGCAGACAGCTCTTCTGGGGCAGGAGAGCCTTTGATCTTGTTGATTAACTAAGAAGGCAGCAGAATGAAACTTGGAGTGTTGCAAAACTCAGTGACAGTCTTGTATCACCCGACAGCTTGCTTTGTCCTTGTTTCTTTCTATTTATATGCGGTATTTGTAATCATATTTGTACTTTTACTTATTATGGACACAGTGTTTCACAAATAAATATTTAAAGGGTATTACACAGCACAAAACGATGTATGTGCAGTGAATAATTGGTACATGAACAGGAACATGTTTAAAAGAAAGCAACATCAAACAAGGAACTATAAAGAAAAGGGCAAGTGCTCAGTCAGCTGGATGGATATTTATATGCCTTCAAGCTGACAGAGGTGGATCTTGAAGGCTGACATGAGTGAATACATGAACGTTGGTGATATTTATGATGTTCAGGGAAGGGAATTTCAGTGGAGGGGTGAGGAGGGAGAAATAGTGGAAGCCAGACGTTGTACAGGGCGGGTGTGGGATGGACAGATTAAGTTGGGGATTGAGGAGGCTGTTAGATCGAAGGGTGAGAGGCAGAGAGGATAAAAATATGTAGGTAGCCAACTTGAGTTACATTAATTGATTTGAAGTGGGACAACAAATTGTACAGTCACCCGTTATGTGTTGATTGCAAACCCGCATGTAGATGGTGAGGTGAGGAAGGAGAGGAACTGGAGGATAGTACAGGATGCGGGTGGTGAAATTGAAGATTTCTTCATGGGAATCAGTTGAGTAGCAAGGTAAGGTCATAAGGAATCTCGAGCAGTCGTCAATGTGACTAAGTTCCTGACTGGAGATAAGTTTTCTTGTGGCATGGTAGGTGAAGAAGGGACAGATCTTGCGGATGTTAAGGAGATTGATACTAGTGGCAGTAGTTGGAGATCTGATTAGGTGATGCAACTTTCTGATCACTTTCAAAGAGAACCTATGTCTGCAAGCCCTGACAAAGGTGAGAGGTGTTAAAGGGAAAAATAATGAATTGTGGGGGAGAGAAGAGGGATTGGAGGCTGGAAAATAGATGATTTCAGTTTTAGAGGAGTTAAGCTTATGCCCTTATGACCGCAAAGTGCCAATCATTAACAGATACCATAGAGGCGTTGGAAATCCTCGAGGAGAGGTCAAAACAGAAGGCAAAGAAGGGAAGATGTGTCTACCATCACCAAAGAAACCACAACAAAGAAGAGTAGTTTACAAGGAGAGAAGGTGTGAAGATCAGTGTGCTCATGATGGTGTAGTGGGGAGAGTTCATGAATCAGAGGTGCCAGTGCTACAGTATATAGAGAAAGAACATCCATCAAGGTATAAGGTTAGACTGTAAAAACATTCTAAAAAGATCAGCTGGCTCCCCTGAATCTCTGAAGATTGCTTTCCCACATAGAGTAGGGCAGAATATCCTTTATGTGACACAAATCTTCAATGAGGTTTGGATAAAATTCAGGAAGGATCAGGCTAATTCTTCACGAAAAAGCATTCCGAATGTATGGAGGGGGAAGAAGTTCAGGAGAAGGGAGGGATCGGGTCAGCCTGGTTATGGTGGGTGTCCTTTGCATTGTGTGAATGCCAAGTGGAACAGCACATTAAACTCTGCAGTACGATATTACATTAGCGAGAGGTGGGGAGTGTGGCAGCCTCCCAGCCAATGAGGCGGCTCAGAAAAGGTGAATTACCACATGGTAATCCCCCCGCTCCGAGCCTTCTCATGGCTGGAGGCCGTCATCTTCCCCCTCCAGGGATTCAGGTAAGTGCTCCCATCTCCCTCCCCCTCCCCCTCTGCAGATGTCCACCCCCCCACCCCTTCCCTACACTTATCTACTTTTTCTGCTCCTAATTGGGGCAAGGGGAAAGAGGAGAGCACCTCCTAATTGGGGCAAGGGGAAAGAGGAGAGCACCTGCCAGTGCCTGAAACTGCAGTGAAGTCTTCCCTGTATACGTGTCATTGCTAAATTATTGAAAAATAAAAAATAAAATAAATAACGCTGGAATCACTTCTGTTTCCAGCGCATCCACTCCCGATCTGTGACAGGCCGCCTTGGAAAGGAAGAAGGAAGAAGGGACTACACATTTGCAGCAAGCGGCCTATTTACAGAACTTTATCTGCCACAAGTAATGAAATGGGCTGCCGCATCTCATCACTTGTGCCCCAAAAAGATGTGCCCTATTAACACAATTCCTTTTAATGTGTGTATCATACATTAACGCAATCATAATCCCTTTTTCATCCTCTTTGAACATTTCCACAAATAAGGGGGCATTTCTGCACATTTGAATGTGCATCCGATATTCAGAAACAGGTTGTACTTTAAAACATGTAGAAAACCACACATTCCTCTGTACCTCTATCGTAGGGGAAGTGCAATGCTTGGCAGGTCTATTTCGGACCTATTCATAAATTATTTTTAAGTGTGGAACAGCAGTGGTATGGAGTGCTGATGACCCATTTACCATGTACTCTACTATCTCTCAAATAGTTATAGAAATGTGCTTTTCATGTTTACACATTTCAAAATGGCAGGCTGCTTAAGGGCCAACCCTGATCAAATGCACTGTCAGCATCCACATGGGTGAAGGGAGTGTCATACCTGCTGTGGACACAAATGTATGGAAGGGGGCTGGCGAGTGCGTTGTGTTGTTTTTGATTCTATATGAAAGAAACAGCCAGGCACAATGCGTTAGTTATTTAGACACTTTGCTTTTTTTGAGAATGTCTGGCAGCAAAGGTTCTGAACTTATATTTGCAATTAATTGTATCCTTTGTTTGCTTTTACCATGTGCTGGCAAGAAAGGTCTGACATCTTCAATCGGAATCTTTCCGAATCTATTAAAGGTTTGGCCGAACTGGAATCACACACATGAAGTGCAAATTAAAAGTATTCAGTGTTCACTCTAATTATTTCCTCTGGCTATTTATAAGGCAACGCACGTGAGAGCCATGTTCTGCTTCAGAAGAGTGACAACTGCAGAATCTGGATTGAACAAGGTCATAGGCATTGTTGGTCTCAAAGCAGATTTGATCTTCTTTAAAACCACAATTTTGCAATAGCAAGTGAGGATAGTGATGGCCCAATAGTTAAAAACTGGAGAAGGGATATAAGGAATGACAAGGAGCAGTAGGACTAGCTATAATAGAGATTAACAGAGGTTATATAGGTTTAGCGCCATGCCGTCCTCCTCTTCCAATCCTTATAAACTGAGGCACACCCAAGGTTAGCAATCAAAATAAAAAGCACACCAACTCAGACCACAGTGTTCCCAGAGCCCATGTGCAGCAGCACCTCCCTATGAAAGTAGGTAATGGTGAAGAAGGCCAAAATGTGAAGTATCAGACTACATCCTGGTAGAAGGTCACTCCCATCCCCCACCCCCACACCCTGGGTCTGAACACTACTACTCCAAATGGCCGCTAAATACAAGTTCACTCCATCAAATGCAATAACTCATTTGCCTCATGTGGTACAGAGGGTAGCCAGGTAACAAGTGCAGTATCAGATAGGAGATCAGCAAGGTAGCGGAAGTGAGAAGGCAGAAGCAAAGAGGAACGTCTTGAGCTGCATCTGGAACCAGAGATGGTTCTGCTCAAGTTTCAGAGAGGCAACTAGGCTGTTCCTGAGGAAGGTGCCAACCAAAGATAGAGATCTGCCCCCAACACGTTGTTTGGAGAAGCGGCTGACCCTCAAGGGGCTGGAGGTGGAGGAGTGAAGTGCCCAAGTAGGAAGATACTTCAGAAGAGAAAGCTGGAGATATCTTGGTCCCTAGCCCCAGTAGGCCTTGTCGACAATGCAAACGGTCTTGAACTTGATCTTTGCAGCCACTGGGAGCCAATGGAGAGATTTCAGGGCTGGAGAGATATGATCCCTGTGCTTGAGGCCAAGGACAAGTCTCACAGTCCAGTTCTGGATGAGTTGCAGAGGACAGAGAGTAGAGGCAGGCAGATCTAAAAGGAGGCTGTTAGAGTAGTGAAGCCTAGATAGAACTAGAGCTCTAGATACAGTGAGCTTCTGGCAGAAGGAGAGGAAAGGAAGAATACCTCTGAGGAGGTGCAGTTGGCAGTTTGACTTCTTAGAGACGTCGGAATTATGAGGAGAGAAGGTGAGAGAGGACTCAAAGATAACCCCAAGGTTCTTAACCTCAGAGGTGTGTGCAGGAGGAGGGCCAAGGAAGGCTTGCCAGAGAGTGGCGGGAAAGAGGGCTGTGCCGATGAGGAGGATCTCCGTCTTGCTTGCATTCAGGTGGAATCCTTTCCCAACTGTGCTAAATTCTCTCTGACTACACTAGTCCTGTCCCTTTCTCCGACCCATTGCATCAAAAGCCTTTTGGTATGCAGCACCCTGGTGTGAGCCCTTGACCTCTGGATGTGCTCTTTGCCAATGGAGAGGTGATCGGTAGGTCAGGAGACAGATGCACCAGTGTATTATATTATCATGCTTTTAGCATGGAGCTTAGGGAAAGGGGTCTGGCTAGCAGACCAGCCTTTCTGATATGGAATTACCTGCATCATTTTATTAATCAATCACAATTAAAAAAAGGGCTTCTATACCATTGCCAGATGGCATTTTCTCACACTGCCCAACTGCCATGGAGGTATCTTTGCATTTCAGGTGGGGGCGGGCAGTGACTGCCCTGGCATGGCTGAGGTGCAGGCTCACATGCCCTGACACATTCATCATTCTCAGAGTGCCTATGGACAAGATGTTAGAAACCTTGCATGGGAAGCGTGCAATTCCAGGAACCAGGGGCTTGTTCCTCCGGGGCAACGTTTGCATGTTATTATTTATCCTCTCCTGCAGTACAATACATCAGCCAGTTGCTAAAAAATCTCGTTTTCCTTTTGTGAATGGCCTTTAAATTATTTCTTGATGTAGTCTGATAAATGATGCACAGATTCGGGCAAGGCTGCTCCATATCCTAAACAATAAGGCAAAAGGAAAATCTACAGGCCTCTTACATGATTGACTGTATTTGGCTAAGTTGTGAAATTCAGCCAATGAGCACCTACTATTTTCAAAACTATTCTATGTATATTATGATTATTGTTTTAATTGATGTATTAATAGAAATAAATCCTAATATTTCCCTATGGCTTTGGTAGCCCATGGGAACTGCTACTGAGAGGGCTGGAGATACTACTTCCATCC
Organism: Ambystoma mexicanum; assembly: GCF_040938575.1. Lineage (NCBI taxonomy): Eukaryota > Metazoa > Chordata > Amphibia > Caudata > Ambystomatidae > Ambystoma > Ambystoma mexicanum. Next base: position 982,211,399 of record NC_090924.1, read on the forward strand.
ATCAGAATGAGCTGTTGTGGGATAGGAGGGTGTGGGCAGATCTAAGTAGCAAGCAGGGAGGATATTTGCCCAAGCTTCCAATTGGCGCCATGAGTGTTCAATGATGGCTTTGTATGATTACAGCCATTTGATAGGCGATCAATTGGTTTTCAAGAAACTATGTGAAAAATGTAAAGCAATGGGTGTAGGTGTGAGCCCAGCTCTTGTGGCTGCTCCTTTGTTTTCAAAGTCGCTGTTATTGTTTCTTGTTTAAGATTTACATGTTTGCCCAATTTCCCATATTTATATTATTTTTATACTGATTGTGGGCCATTTGTAGGCCATATTATTAATAACATATGTCTATGCAAAATAAAATAAAAAGTAACATGCCGGCGGAGAGGTGGAAGCTCAGCTCTCAAGGTGGGTTCCTTTGACAAGTTTTAGCATCCAAACCTCTTTGCTGCCAATGCTTTGAGTATGTAGTTTGAATAACATGTATTAGATTAAACACAGAACGGTATGTCATCATAGTCCAAGTTCTATCTAGGGGATGGCAAAGAATGCCTACACTAAGGGATAGAATATAATGCAGGATTGTAGTTATGGATAGATGTTAAGCATGGGCAGGGCAGTTTGCATCTACTGTCACATGTGACGAGAGTGGAGACTTGCACTTACTTTTCTTAATGGTGAATCTATGATGGGCTAAAGGAAATAAATGTGTTATAGGCAGAGGTCATCATGTCCCACCAAAAGGCACAGGGAGTGTCAGCCGATGTTACAAATGTTGATGACAAATGTTGTACTTTGGTATAAACACTGTCTGTTGGGTGATTCCGTGGGTAAACAAGTAAGAAAATCAGGTTGGTTCCCTCAACCGTGACCATTTTAGGTCAGGCTCACAGTTGGTAGATAAGGAACTGATGGTGCAGGAATGGAAATGCATGAGGTGTTAAATTTAATGCATTTTAATAGACATACTTTGCAGTCAGGTTAGCCTGTGGCTAAGGGAACTTCATTGTTCTGCTATGCGTTACAAGGCAAACTAAATAATATTGACCTAATTTTTGTGATTTGGAGCAGCACATGTCAGGGCTTTGACAATTATTGACATTACCTAAATGATAACACCTATGGTATCGCATTGACACGACATTGCAGTGAGACTAGCATTGACTTTCTGGATCTACATATTTATATAGATAAAGAACAAATACCATCTGGTGAATTTTATAGGGCACACCGCAACTGCAGTCAAAAAGAATCTTGTGAAAGAGAATGCCAACTTCTGACAGCAAGATTTAGAGAAAGGGGTTATCCACTAACAACACTTAAGGCATCACCTAATAGGACATGCAACTTAAATTGGACACCATGATTAAGACGAAATCAACAAAAGACACAATATCTAACAAGACAATAGATATTATTACACAATATTCCAAAGATACCCATCACCTCTACAACTAGTACACAGACATTGGCACATCTTAAACCTAGATCCTGATTTGAAGGATCACATTACTACCAAACTGCAACTGCAGTCAAAAAGAATCTTATGAAAGAGAATGCCAACTTCTGACAGCATGATTTAGAGAAAGGGGTTATCCACTAACAACACTTAAGGCATCACCTAATAGGACATGCAACTTAAATTGGACACCATGATTAAGACGAAATCAACAAAAGACACAATATCTATCAAGACAATAGATAGTATCACACGATATTCCAAAGATACCCATCACCTCTACAACTAGTACACAGACATTGGCACATCGTAAGCCTAGATCCTGATTTGAAGGATCACATTACTACCAAACCAAGATTTGTATATGCACGGGCACCAGCGATTAAGAATATTCTGTGTCCATTCTTTGTTGATGTTAGCACTCGAGATACCATTGGTAGCAGTGACTGGCTGAGGACTCGGTCAGGCTTCCACAAGTACGGTAGCTGCAGCATGTGCCAGTACGCGCATGCTGATTGCGGATCGCAATTCATTTGACCATTCAGTTGGATCTAAAATTGTCATCAAACACTTTATCAATTGCAGAACTACTTATTGGTATATGCCATTATATGTGTGTGTGGCAAACTATATATAGACAGCACCATACATCAGGTTAGAGTTAGAATTAGGGAGCACCTTGCCAACTTCAGTAGTCAGGATCCTAAATTACCACTAGCTGTACACTGGCAAAATCATCATCATCAACTGCAAGACAAAAAAAGAGTTACGATATATAGGATTAATGAGGGCTAAACAAGGTAAAAGAGGGGGAGACTTGATATTGAAAGTACGACGCATGGAATCAAAATGTACCTGCAATTTGCGTAGCACCTCTGTGGGCTTCAACACAGACTGCGAAATGCATGTGTTTCTGTGATAGTGTAAAAAAAATGTTTTACATCACTCACATGCTACATGCTAAATGTCAGAATGTTTAATACAGACTTTGATATACATGAGCTTTATGTGCAATATCTTACATGTGGTGGAACTGCGATTAAACTAGGGAATTATTCCTGTGTTAAGCTTTGAATTCCTCACTCTAATACATCTCATTAATAAGAGAGATCATGATGGAACACATGCATCAATGATCTGCTTCTTTCTAATTATGCAGGTACTGCTGTATACAATGGCTCATAGAACTTGTCCAACCTTGTAAGCCTAGAAGGATTATTGCGATACTCACTCTATTCTCTTGCAATGTACCATCCCTAGCATTAACAATGTAACCATGTAACTAAATATCATGAAATGTTCTTACACTCTGGGCTCTGACATCAGATGTCTACTTATCTGTTGTTAAAATTGAAATAATAGAGTTGTCTTGCAGTATTGGACGGCAAGCATGTCCTTAGCCATACCTTGAAACTCTAATACTGATTTGTTGACAAACAGGATGCCACGCACGTTGCTATGGTGTTCACGTTTCTCGCATTGGAAACAAGCAATTTTAAAGGTCAGCTCATGGCGCCCACGTGCGAGTGAATCTAAGAGGCACCAGGCATCTGCCAATGATATGGACATCATTCCCACTGAGGTAAGTGATATCTGTAGCTTTGAGAATGAAGCTCATATTGTGATTTAATGATGGATCCGTTCATTTCTGGGAATGCTGCGAATATGGAACCTAGGATTTCTTTGTGTACCTATCATTACAGCAACCCAGCAACTATGACCTAAAAGAACTATACATATTTCTTTTCAGGTCAATATAGAAATACTTGAGAAAGAGGGTCAGAATGTTCCTTTCCCATCTATATACAGATAGTTTGAGGAACGGTGCTTAAGAATCATGGTAAGTTTGGATGAACTCCAATAATGTATTATGCGCTAACTTCCATAGCACATGCACAAACATACTGTTAATGTCAGACGCTTTTCAGAGTACGTATCTATGCTAATATAATAAGTGCCATAATTTGATATATCAAATATATATATTGATGACAAATTCATCATTAATTCTTCATGAATTTATATCTTGTGTGCTTAGATTATTGAAGCATATCAATTTATGGTAAGCTAGCATGCTCACAACTTTAATGACCACAATATCACACAAAATACTACTTAACTATTATGGTGTAATCCTGGAAAATGGACGCCTCTAATATTACAACAACCATTATTAATTAATGCTTAAGGAGGGATTTTAGCGAGTCATCACCTAGTCACCGGACTAACATCATGGGATAGAACACATTGGCCCTCATTACGACCCTGGCGGAAATCGAAAAACGATGGCGGAAATGCAATACCGCCATCGAATAGCGCTCGGTGCGACTATGACCCGTCACCGTAAAGTACGATGCCATTAGCGACACCGTAGTGAACGCCAACGCTAACTGCACCAAGTACGCGCGCGCGCGCGCCATGCCAAACTGTAATTAGCACCATGGCGCAAGGGTACATGAATTCCGACCCTAGCGGACATGTACTTAACGCCATCAAGCACGGCGGAAAGTACCATTCCGCCATGGTGAGAAGTACGGCATCGCGAATCAACCGTAAACGGCCCCACTGAGTGCCTGTACACCGCTTCCTGGCCACATAGTACAACTCCCCGTAGGTGCAACGAAGTCACAATGCAACCAGTGAAATGTACAAGTCACCCATGCATGCCAACGAACAAAAGAATCACAAGAGGGGCCAATGGGAGCTGCAGGGCACAGATGGCACGAATACAGAAGCTATACCAATGGACATGACCTCAGTCTCCCACCAAGAAACGCACGCAAACACAGGCACCTGTGACCAGCAATATTCCGATAATCACATCATTCCACCAATCCACCTGGCTGACCGGCATCTGTTACACAAAACCTAATCCCCCGCCCCTGAGCATGACATCATCCAAACAGTCATATTGGCAGCCCTCACCCCTGACCTCACTGGGCTTCGTAGGCAAACGCGCCCAGCACAGTACCACGCAACTATACTCCGAAGCTGGAACCCAATGCAGATCTCCTCACAATACATCGCTCCCCAAATAGGAATATGCCACATCACTTGCAAAGAAGAACGCTACACGGCCCATATCAGAATAGAAATTTAATGCACAACAAATTCACCAAGCCCATACAGCCATTAGGCCATGAACTCCAAAACACATTTCACCATTGTGGGCTGCATCCGCAAGAAATGACCAGCTACTTCTTGTGTGGTACACAGGGGCTACATTCTCGTACGAAAAGGCAACATGGAAGCGCCTAGAACCGCAGGGCCGTCCCAATAGGGAGGCACTAGTCCAGCTGAAAGGCCGAAATGTTGCTCCGAGCCACTAGTACTGCGTAAGGGCATGTGGCCCATTGGCGATCGTCCCATAAGATCGTAATGCTGCTCCACTGATTAACACGAAGCAGCAGGTGTCGGGAGTAAAACCCATCTGCAGGAGTGGCATACAGATGGCAGTGGCAAAAGGGGAGGAGATACCTGTCAACCAAAAGAAAAGAAAAAGAAAAGAATGGCCATCAGAACTACATTCGAACAACTCACTTCAATGATCACACTAGATCCACAGCCATATGCATGCTAGCCCACTCCAAAGGATCATCACCACCCCAAAACCACTTGCGACTCATAACTATCCATATCGAGGTGAAAACACCATCACAAACGAGTGTACCTGTGCATGCGTCTGTGAAAACAGAATCCATCAGATGGGATTGGTAACGTGCATGGACACAAGTGTCTGAAGGCGCGTCGAGACAGGGAGGGCTCAACAAGGCCAGATAGACGATGGTCCCACTATGGCAGCCCTGCATCACATAGCGCAGGGGAGGCGGACAGATTCCAAGAAGCCCTGTACATGGCAAACACCGTATCAAATCATCTGCCCATGCATCCATTCATCATTCCCTCATCCCGTAATGATAACGCCTGTTTCCATACTCACATAACATGTGAGAATTCCATTGAGTCTGTGCGTTATGCAGCCTGCAAAATCCACTGTGCCCCAGCCCGTAATTCCAGTGTTGTGAAGTAACATGTATTTGGGAACGTCCGGCCTCATCATCCACTTCGCTATTGCGCATCCCAAACTATTCATATCAATCATTGCATCCTCGCCATGGCCCCTGTCCCAAGGACACTGAACAATAGAACGTTATATTTGCAGTCAGACCTGTGGGCATCTCCTCGCCGCTAGCTGAAGACCGAAAGCGCCGCCCTTCGAATTCCTCATTTGCAACATCACGTCGAAAAGGCATCTGTGGCCGCTTGAAATCACAAATTAATCCATCTAGTGCGGCTGTGTGTGAAAATGGCAACTGCCTTCACTCACAAATGGGAGGCCCCGCCCGTCGGTGAACCTCGGTACAGTGATGCATGAGGGTCCACCGTTACTCGAGTACTACGTTCCACTGACCCTTCACAAGTCTGTTCGCGACTGCAAAGAATGCATGTGAAACAATGGGACCATAGCCGAATGAACATATCAACCAATGTTACACGGCCATCGGGTACTAATACATGATTGTAATAGCAAGATGCCATTCCTCGAATTGCAGCGTTGTGTGCGGGACGTGCTCGCCCAAAGGGGAGAGCATCTTGCACAGGTGGAATGAATCACCACAGGTGGAGGCCATACAGCCTGAAAACACATAAATTGCACGCCCAGTCAACTCCCACAACCACTCCGAAATGCTACCGGCAGGACTCGCGATGTTGGCCCTGGGGGACCTGATAGCACTGCAAGTACTCCAACTCCAAGAAGAAGACGAACACCAACTACAACCGGCCGCACGGAGGAGACGCAGGAGGAGGAGGAGGGCAAGGCAGGGCCAGCAAGGGCTGCCAGCACAGCCACTACCACCACGCAGGCAGCCCGCAATCCCACGCCTCCGAGCACATCCGTTCAACCTCACTGATGAGCAGATCCACACCCTCTACCGTTTGGACCGGGACACCATAGCCGCCATTGTGGACATGACACAGGCTGACCTTGTCAGCATGATAGATAGCCCAACCGCCATCCCACCCCTACTGAAGGTGGTGTCTGTACTCCACTTCCTGGCCACAGGCACCTACCAGCACACAGTCGAACAGTTGCATGGCATTTCTCAGCCACTGTTCTTACGGACACTATTGCAAGTGCTCGATGCCCTCCTGCAGCACGCAGACGACTACATCTCTCTACCACGCTCGGAGCAGGAAATAACCAACACAAAAGTGGGATTCCATGCACTTGGCGGCATACCGGGTTGCATTGGTGCCATCGACTGCACCCATGTGGAATTGGTCGTCCCACATGCCATGGAGGCCCAGTACCGCAACCGAAAACAATTTCATTCACTGAATGTACAAATGGTGTGTGACTCCAACAGGATCATTACACATTGTTGTGCCCGATTCCCTGGATCAACCCATGATTCTATGGTCTTGAGGAACTCTACAATACCACGCTACATGGAGCGACACGCAGGGAACAGATCCTGGCTACTCGGTGAGTCTCATTTCATGCATGATGATGTGGGGTATGTGATGCGGCAATGACCTGGCAGGAAGGGGGGGGGTGCGTACGTAGCAATGGCATTCCACATAATTCGTTTATCGTCCACATACAGGTGATGCCGGATATCCACTGAAGAGATGGCTCCTCACACCAGTCCGGAACCCACGGGACCAGCATGAGGAGGACTACAACCATGCCCACTCACGTACCCGTGTAGTCATAGAACAGGCATTCGGCCTACTGAAGACTCGTTTCCGGTGCCTCAGCAGGTCTGGCGGGGCACTCCTGTACCGCCATGAGAAGGTTGCAAAGATGGTGATGGCATGTGTCATGCTCCACAACATGTGCGTACGTAGAAATGTGCCCATGCCCCCTGACGCAGAACTGCAAGCACCTGAAGATGGTCATGATGAGGGTGGGGATGTGGCAGCACCTCAAGGAGTCTGCGAGGCACAGGAGGGCCGTGAAATTCGTCAGCATCTCATAGATGCATGCTTCTAGCACTCACGCCTGGTGGCTGATACATGGACACGGGACTCGTGGCACTGTGTGTGTCTGGTACATGCACAATATGGACTGTACGCATATGATGGCCTAGTACACAAAGATCATTGTCCACACATCTCATTGTTTGATCGTGCATTGTTTATGGCATATGTGATATCATGTGGAACACCCTATCGACCTGCCACCCAAGTGAGCCCAACACACCCCCTCCACCCTCCCACCTCCCCCCCGAACACCAGTGTCCAAAGATGCTCATTGTCAGTGGGCAGTCGCTATTGCAAGCCCCCTCTGCGGGTATCAGGGGCACCCCTGCCTGTGGAGCGCAGGTTCCTCCCAGATCTACGTTGGGGGCTGCCCTGGACGGAACTTGCAACGGATGATGTCTCTGCCTGCTCACGTCCATGCATGTCCCTAAGGGTTTGTGAGAGCTCAGTGAGCACACGGCGCACTGCGGCAAGTTCGGCACATACGTCTTTGGACGTCGCATGCAGTTCCCCCCTCAGGCTCTCGGTGCTTCTCTCCATTTGGACTCTCAGGCTCTCGGTGCTACTCTCCATTTGGACTCTCAGGCTCTCGGTGCTACTCTCCATTTGGACTCTCAGGCTCTCGGTGCTACTCTCCATTTGTGCCCTAAGTGTCTCAGTTGATGTTTCTATGTCTGCCTTAGTGCCCCCACATCCATCGGCATGGTCCTTGAGGAGCGTGGCCAGTTGCTGCTGTTGCACGATTAACTGGTCGAGGGACTGTTGCCTCTGCTGGGCCATGGCCATTTGCGGTGGTGTCACAGAGGGGCTGTTCGCCTCATGTTGCCCTGCCACAGGGCTTGTGGGGGATGGCCAGTCGTCGTCTTGTGGGTGCCCCTGCGTGGTATCCTCATGGTGTACGGGATGGAACAGACAGGGGGATTGGGACAGGTCATGGATGGATCTGACTTCGACATCCCCGTCTTCTGTGTCGGAGCATGCTGCCATTAATGGGGTGTCACCTATGGTGCTGCTGCCACCAGAGGCAGTACCTTCTGTGGCATCCATTGGGGGGACCTGTGGTGGTGCTGTTGTGGGCATGCTGGCTGCTGGGGTGCCTGTTGATGTTCCCTCCTGTGTGCTGCCACTTGATATGTGCTGCTGCCGTGTCTTGATGCGTGCAGCTGAGGTGGAGGGTCTTTGGCCGTCGGTCTTGGCCCTCTTTGCAGGTTTGCTGGTAGGGGTGTCCTGGAGCTCGTCGTTTGGATCGGACCCTGTGGTGGAGTAAAGGAGGGCGAGCGTTATTAATGGGTCTGTGGGAATTGGAATGGCAATGTATCACATGCATTGGGGTGGTACCTGAGGGTGATTTGGGTCGGGGCCTTGGAGGTGCTTTCATTTGTGTGTGGAGTGAGGGTGCAGTTGTTTGGCAGCCTGCAGTTAGGGTGTGCCTGCTGCACGTGTAGTGGGTGTTTTTGGGGTTTTTACTTATTTATGTATTTATTGTGTGTTTTAAAGTGCGCTATCAGGCCAATGTGTGTGGACGTTCTCCTGGCCATGTGTTGCTGTTGCGCTATGTGGACACATGTGAGTCACATGATTGGACATTGTGGATTTGGCATGGTTTTATTTGGGCCACCTACCTGATTCTCCGGATGTCTGCACTCCTTTCTCCATCCCTCCGACTCCCTCTATGCTCTGCATTCCAATGGTGGAGGCACAGATTTCTTCCCAGGGGGTCAACTTGATGGGTGATTCCGACCCTCCCCCGGTGGCTGTGGCAATGTTGCGGTTGGCAGAAAGTATGCTACGGACGCGTATCCGCAGGTCGTCCCACCGCTTCCTGCATTGCTGTGGGTTGCGGGGTGCGGTCCCCACCGCACTTACCCGCTGTGCCACCAGGGCCCATATGGCCTTCTTGTTCGCAAGTGCCGTCCTGGTCATTTGCGTGGAGAAGACGGCGGCGGCGGCATTCTCCTGGAGGGTCTCTGTGAGTACGGTGAGTTCCTCACGGGAGAAGTGGACCTGCCGCTTGCGGTCGCACGCTTTCTTCGCTACTTTTCCCATTTTTCTTGGTTTCACTAGGGTGGATGACGGGTTGGGATGTGTCTCAGGGTGGTGTTTTTAGTGGTTGTGTGTATTTTGTGGTTTTATAGGTGTACGGGGTGTTGTTTCCCGTTCCGGGCCCATGTTTTTACTTCCGTTTCCGTATATTTACGGTCGCCGTACTTTCCGGTTGGCGCTCACTGCGGTGTCCGCTATGATGGGTGGCGGTATTGCACCTAGGGCGCCGTACGGCGGCGGTGTGGGCCGTTTTGGGGTCATTTCCGCCATCGCGGACTTTGCACTTCCGCCATGGCTTGGTGCTCGTGCCCAATGGGTCGGAATGGGCCGCACTTTGCTCCATCGTGCAATGGCGGAAACGCTATTTACGCTGTGGCGGTCCGGTCAGTCACTTTCCGCCAGGGTCGTAATGAGGGCCATTGTGATTAATTGATCACTTTGACAGATGAAAAGGGATGTGACGTCACTTGCAAGGTTAGCTGGGGTCAGTTAAAGATAATGGCACATTAACATACAGATCATGGAATGACTAAGAATCGATGATTATACGTGTGTACAATTTTGCAAATATATTACTCAATTAATAACTTTTTCAAACTTAGCTATTAACTTTACTTTCTGTTCCCTGTCTTGTGATTTTTGCTTGCTTCGTCCAACCGGACTGCGCCTTACTTTAACTGTTATGTAATGTTCATGTTTCTGTTGATTTGCAAAACGGTATTGCTGTTAACTGTTATTTTATTTATTTATATTATTGTGTATGTTTGTGTTATATTATCCGTCACATGTTGGTGTACACTCTTTATTATTTTTCTATTTAATTTGTTTGTTGAGTCAAAAAAAAGTGTTCACTGTGTTTGTGCAACCATTCTGTAAATGGCAGCCTTGAGGACGACGGTTGGTCGAAACACTTGTCGGCTGCATTCTTAAGCCTAACATTTAGCCTTATTAAACCAATTCGTAGTTACAAAACATGTTTTTAATTTTGCTGAATCTTTATTCTAAACGCAATAGTGACATTGGTTTTGCCCTGTGCAATCCATCATTCCCTATCAAACAAAGTAAATAATCAGAGGCCTAGCCAGAATTGTCTAGAAAATGGGGCCTGATGCTAATGTAGTTGGGCCCACTGCACTGACACAAATATCTGTAGATGCCCACACAGCGCTGCTGAGTGGCCATTTACAGATTTTGGGTGTGCCTTGCCCCCCAGGCCCTACTCTGCCTACGCCTCTGTGTTGCTTCAGTTATGCCAAAACCTAAAACGTGTACAGAATTAACATATGATTCAATAATTCCAACACACTCTGAATAAAAAGAAAGGTGAAATGATAGGTTGTGGGAGGAGGAAAAAAAAGTGGACACAGTTAGGAGGCGGATTATAGGTGCCTGTGAATGAAGACGATAATTTCTAGGTGGCACAAGGGCCCAAACAAGGAGGAATAGGAAAACCCAGAGATACTTCTCCAGCACCATGCACGTAGCTGGGAAAAGACACCCATTGGCTAATGCCTTGAGGTGATTCTTAGTAGAGCCTTCCACGTGCACATTCACTCACTGCCTGAGTCAGGGAAGAAAAACAATGGGCCTCATTACCACCTGCCAGTCCGGGACCGCGCAAAATCCGTGATGGCGGTAAAAACGTTTCCGTGTCCGCAAGGGTGCGGAAAAACCGCACGATTACACGCTGTCGGTCGCGCGCACCACACGGACTCGGAAACGTTGTTACCGCCGTCACGGAATACCCCAGGGAAATGGAAATAACGAAGCCACAAGTGGCGCAAAACCCGTTTCCGCCTCCGCCGCCACGGACACGGAACCGGAAATACCATGATCGCCAAAACAGGAAACAGAGAGGCGGCCATCATATAAAAGCACAATCCATTGCCATCCAGAGCCAGCACAAGCACAATCCTGACTCTGAGAAGCCAAAAGGGACCACCAGCATGTCTGCCAGGATTCCTGCTCAGAGGCAGCGCAAACAGCGCTTCAGCGAGGCGGAGCTAACCGTCTTGGTGGAGCACATTGTGGACAATGCTGAGATGCTGTTCAGCGCCGACCAACGGCGTGCCACACAGCAGCGGAGGAAGGAGGTGTGGGCCGAAGCTGCACGCAAGTGCACCGCTGTGGGCGTGGCAGTGAGGAGCGTGAAGGACTGCCACAAGCGTTGGGACGACCTGAGGCTGAGGGTACGCAACCTCATTTCCACGCACTGCCAACGCAGCAGTGGGACAGGCGGAGGACCCCCTTCCCCACTGAGGCTGCAAGCATGGGAGGAGCGTTGCAGCAGCGTCCTCCACCTAGAGGGAATCCATGGGATTGGGCAGGCTGAGGCAGGAGTGAGCCCACCTGCAGATGCCGGTAAGTGCCCAAACATGAATGCCACATGTAAATATGCAGTTGTGAGTACTGGGCCAAAGGACCCATTAACAACCCCCCCCCCAGGCAGTGCATGTGTGGGCCAAAGGACCCATTAACAACCCCCCCCCCCAGGCAGTGCATGTGTGGGCCAAAGGACCCATTAACAACCCCCCCCCAGGCAGTGCATGTGTGGGCCAAAGGACCCATTAACAACCCCCCCCCCCCAGGCAGTGCATGTGTGGGCCAAAGGACCCATTAACAACCCCCCCCCAGGCAGTGCATGTGTGGGCCAAAGGACCCATTATGATCCGTATGGCAACCAATGTCACTGAATGCAGACACCAGCAATCAGATGCATGTGACTAACACTATTCAATGTACAATCTTAATGACGCATGTGATGCACCCATCTGCCACCACAACAACACTAATTGCATGCCCTTTGTGTCCCCACAGCCGTTTCAAGTGACAGTGATACTGCACAACAGGCCAGCCAATCAGCATCGGCAAGTACACTAGCCACCGCCACCACACAGGAGGATGCTGCCGGCAGTTCTGCACCTCTGGCCACATTACCAGCCACTACAGATGTGCAGCACACCACCACCACCACCAACATCCCCACCATCTCCACACTGGCTGAGTCCAGACAGGTGCCACAGGAACCTATCATGGCCCCCCAACAAAACACCGAAGGCAGCAGCACTGCAGAGGGGGCGGCCTGCAGTGATAACAGTGCCCCGCAAGAGCACTCGGAAACGGGGCCACAGGGGGAGATGACCACATTGGAAGACCTGGGCTCCTTCCATGAGCTGGGGTTCAGCCCCACTTCACTGGGGAGTCCCATGAGGTCGCCCAGCCCATCCATGGCCGAACTGAATGCCCGCATGCAGCGGATGGAGGACCAGCAGGCTACCCTCACCCAGCTGGTGGAGAGGCAGCTAGAGGAATCCAGGCTGCAGAGGGAGAGCTACAGCGCCTCAGTGCGTCGCCTGTCGAGGTCCATTGGACGCTTTGCGAGCACCATAGTGACCCTTGCACGCCATGTGCGGGAGGGCAATGACCACACCTCCAGGCTTGTGGAGGCCATGTTGGTTGGCCAACAGGCAAATCTGGCACGGATGCCCTCAATCCCTGATTCTGGCCAATCAAACACTACCACCCCATCCAGCTCCACTACTGCCAGTCCAAGGAGGCGCTCGAGTAGGCTAACGGGTCCCTTGGGCAAGGTTGCACAGAAGCGCACACGGAAGTGATGGCATGTGTGTGGGGCAGTGCAGGACACATGTGGACTACAAGGGTGTGAGAGGGGTGGTCACGTTTGGGTGGTGGGGTAGGTAGTTTTGGGGGTTTGGACAATGGGCTCTGGGTGGGGGTGGGCACGTTTGGGTGGTGGGTGGCCCCGGGTGTACAGCTTCCCTAACCAATGCACCTTCTTCCCTGTTGTTATTACATCAATACATCACCATTTCAAATCAAGACATACATGTGTGGACATTGATCATTTATTTTGCAGTGCAACTATTAATTCATTGTCGTCACCATGTTTGTGCATTACTGTGAATGTGCTGTGACTCAAAAGTAAATGCGAATCAGGGCATCCCGTGCTCTCTGGCCATCATGTGCACCCCCAGGGGGAGGCGGTGCCATCCCATCCCCATCTCCATCTCCATCCCCATCTCCATCCCCATCTCCATCCCCATCCCCATCCCCATCCCCATCTCCATCCCCATCCCCATCTTCCTCATCTGCGTCTGGTGGCATTGGGATGTTCCTGCGCAGGCATATATTGTGCAGCATGGCACATACCAGCGTGATTTTGCCCGTCTTCACTGGGCTGTACAGCAGTGATCCGCCAGATCTGCTCAGACAGCGGAAACAGGCCTTCAGCAGTCCAAATGTCCTCTCAATCATTCCACGTGTGCGGATATGTGCCCTATTGTATGCCTCTTCATGCCTGTTCCTTGGTCTCCGTACAGGTGTCATCAACCATGGCGTGAGTGCATATCCCGCATCACCTACATGGGATGTAGATGGGGGAACATGTCAGTGTTTGTGGCATCATGTCCTCATCTGCTGCTGTGCATTCTTGTATCATCATTCATTCATGCATATGAACCATGCAGTGTCTGGAGGTATGTTTTGGCCATCACGAGGAATGTCGCTGACTGCATATGGGCCTACACATTAACTTGCATGTTTGCTGTGCCCTGCGGGTGACATTTGATTGTGTGCATGTCATGGTGCAGTGCTGTCCACACATGGCAGAGTGACTCCACTGTACGGAAGTAGTAAATACTCGTCGTATCATTTACACGCCTCTCGTGCTTTTTGGGGCAGTGTTTCAATTGAGGGTGGGTGTCTGCAGTGGCACAGGGTTCATGGGACAGTGACGGGATTGGCTGTGGCAGCGTGTGCACGGGCACATTGTGGTGCCCTGTCATGTCTTCCTTCATGATGTTTGGCATCCGCTGTGTATTTGGTAGATGGAAGGGGGGTGATGCATGTGCGGTCACAGCGGCACACTCACAATGCTCATTGCCTGGACACACACACACCACTCCGACAGGGTTGTAGCATCGTCAGCTGTACTCACCCAATAGCCACGTGCTTTGTCCGGCATAGCGTTCCATGTACCGTGGCAACGTGGAATTCCGCAGTACCATTGAGTCATGTGATGAGCCTGGGAAACGTGCGCAGCAGTGTGTAATCAGTTGCATGGCATCACAAACCATCTGGACATTCAAAGAGTGATACTGTTTCCTATTGCGGAACACCGCCTCAATTGCATGTGGTACTGTCAGCTCGACGTGGGTGCAGTCAACTGCGCCTATGCAATTTGGCATGCCTGCTATGGCATGGAAGGCCAACTTGGTGGCAATGACCCCGGGGAGGGTGCGGGGTAGGGCTATGTGTTCCGACACATGGCGCAACATGGCATCCAGTACCTGTACCAGGACTTTTGAGAAACACGGTTGTGATATGCCGTGCAGCTCACCAACCGTGTGTTGATAGGTGCCAGTGCCAAGGAAATGCAGAACTGAGACAACCTTCAAGAGGGGGGGATGGTGGTGGGGGTGTCAATTAGGCTGCTGATGTTGTCCTCAATCATGGCAGTGATGTGCATGATTGTTGCACGGTCCAGCCGGTATAGGGTGTGGATCTGTCCTGGGGTGAGGTTCCAGGGTGAGGCCCTGATGCGTGGTATTGGTGGCTGGCGGCGGGGTCGGGCTGGCTGGGCAATGGGGTTTGCCATAGCTGCAGGGTTGGCTGGTTGCCGCCTGCGCCTCCTCCGCCTACGCCTCCTCCTCTGCGCCATTGCTGCCACCATGTGCAGTACTGCCTGTTGGTTGAGTAGGCCCAGTCCCAGTGCTACTAGCCCTGCTGCCTGCATGGTTCTGTGTTGTGTTGGGCTGGGTGTGGCCCTTTTGTTGGCTCCCAGTGGCCTGCTAGGTCCAGCTGGGCTGATTTGGTGCACCTGTGCCCTGATTCAGTTCAGCCGGCAGTGTATAACGCCATGTTCGCGGTGGCGGCGGTTCCGCCACCGTGATCACGGTATTTCCGCCATTTTTTTCCCGGTATTTCCGTGTCCGCGCTAGTTGTGATGCTCACGGTGTTTCGTGTTGCCGGTAACGGAGGGGTTTCCGTGCAGGCGGAATTAAGGGGAACCCTATTTCCGCGGTGGCGGTTTAGGGTGGTGCTATTACCGGGGCTGCGGGTCATGATTGCGCGGACATGCAAACGGTGCCGGTATGGTTTTACCGGCAGTGTTAATTCCGGACCGGAGTACTTGTAATGAGGCCCAATGTCATTATAACCTATGCACTATGGGGAGGCTCATTTAGCTCATTGCATATCTCTGAAAAAATAAATACAATGTATGCAAGCACCTGAATCAAGTGCAACATCTATTTTCCTCTGTTGGCAAAAACAAAATAATGAATTCAGTGGTTTGTTTTATATCTCGATAAAGGTTAATGATTGTCCACGGACCTGCAATAAATTCACACATTTGAATAAAGGGTTATTTATATTGGCTGTTCAAACTAACTGCCATTGTTTATTGTGCACTCCTTTGTGGGATCCTATTGAGCATGTGCTGCAAAAGTGTGGACAAGTGGAATACTGCAGCCTTCTGGGAGCTCTCCCAACCCATAATGAGTTCAGAGAGCCTCTATGTGGGTCCCGTGGAAAGAGCAACCATTTTGTCCTCTGTGTTTTCCGACCCATGGAGAGAATGAGGAGGACACTGGGAGGAGATATATATATATATGAAGCCATTCCCTTTAAAAAGTGGCTAATGGCCCGAGGTCATAGCCTGTGCCTACATGACATAGGTTTGGGGGTGCCTGGTGCATGCCAGAGGTCCTCCCCTACACAGAGTGGCATAAGGCCATGACTGCATGCCATGGCCCACAGACATTGGTTTGGGGGCCAGGATCATGGATGAAGGGCAGGCCTATCTAAAAGGGACCTCTGGCAATAGATGGAAACCGATGGACCGTGCAAATGAAAGGTTATACAAGGGGCCCATATGGGTTGGTTCTGTTTTAAGGGCCTGAGCCATGCCTGAAAGGCATGCTATCAGAAAAATGGTCTCTGGCCACGGCCAGTTTCCTCTACATTGCAGTTCAGGGAAGTGATCCGGCATGGCTAAATGCCATGCCTAGGGTAGGGGCCCACTCATGATAAGCGCCCACTACAGGTGGCTTTCAGGAACCAGATGCCAGGAACATGTTGAAAGTCATGCCCCAGACAGAGTGAACATGGCTGCAAGTCACAACCAATGACCCCAATGGGTGATTTAGCCTATTGCATGGCCAAAAGCCATACCATCTAAAGTGACCACTGCCTATGTTATGTTATGTTATGTTGACTTATAGAGCGCACGGTCGCCGAGGCATCATGGCGCTAGAGAGGGTAAAGCCACAACATAGAAAACCATACTACAGCCAGGAAGTAGACAGCGCAGAACAAATATGTTTTTAAAGCTTTACGAAAAGTAAGATTTTTTGACAGCAGCTTCATAGGAGAAGGGAGAGTGTTCCACAATTGTGCTGCTGCAATTGAAAAGGCACGGATGCCCACGTGAGTCAATCGAAAGGAAGGCACATGCAGCATGCCCGCTGCCGTAGACCGTAGGGGACATTTAGGAACATAGCGCTCAAATTTAACATGCAGATACTCTGCACCCTGATCATGTAAGGCTCGATGTACAATGCACAGCGCCTTAAACTGGATGCACTGGGCCACTGGGAGCCAGTGAAGGGCACGCAGGACAGGGGATATGTGGGGCACATACGGCTTACCTGTTGCCATCCTAGCGGCACATTCTGGAGACGTCGTAAATGGGCTACCAACCCCTTAGGCTGCTCTAAGTAAAAGGAGTTGCAATAGTCCAGCCGCTCAAATCATAGCCGCCACCACCGTGGGGCATAGCCTTGTTGGAATCAGGTGGAGCACCTTTCATAGGATTTTTAACTGAAAATGCCCCATCTGGCATACACAGAAACCTGTACCACCATGGACAGGTCGGCAGACATAATAACCCCCCAGATTTTTTACCTTGGTCTTAGGTACTGAAAGCAGACCCAAGGAAGGCGGCCAGAAAGAGAAAACCCAGAGTAAGGGATCAGGAGGAGAACCCACCACCAGCACCTCCGTTTTATCCCCATTCAGTTTCAACCAGTTGTGCCCCATCCACTCCCTCACAGCTGTCAGGCACTTATGCAGGCATGCCGACACCTCAGACTGGTTAAGGTTGAGACGAATCAGTAATTGGGTATCGTCGGCGTACGAATAGCACCTGACGCCGAAGGAGCGGATGAGATGTAACAACAGAAAGATATCAAGGTTGAAAAGAATGGGGGACAGAGCAGACCCCTGGGGAACACCACAGATAAGGTGACATGGCGGGGACGTGGATGAGGGGAGAGAAAGAATTAGGGATCTTTCGGCTAAAAAGGAGATGAACCAGGCCAGTACCTTACCCGAAACACCAATATGGGCCAGGCGGGCTATCAGGGTAGCATGGTCCATGGTGTTGAATGCTACTGAAAGATCTAAAAGAATCAGGGCGACAACACCCCCCATCCCCCACCCTGGCCATTTCAGTCCGCACCGAGACAAGAACACTCTCTGTGCCCCTGCCAGGACGGAAGCCAGATTGGGCCGGGTACAGCATCCTGGAAAATTCCAAAAAAGAAGACAGCATCGGAGAGACCAGTGACTTTAAGAGTTTCAAGCAGAAGGGAAGAAGAGAAATAGGGCAGAAATTAGAAGGAAGAGAAGGGTCCAGAGTGGGTTTATTCAGAAGGTGGATAAACAGGGCAGTCTTCAGCTCAGAAGTGATGGGACTCCCAGAGGCAAGGGATCTGAAGGAGCGCAGGATTTGATCTTTTGTATGGCATTAGAAACCATGTCCTCTGAGAATAGAGGGAAGCAAGATCAACTGAAGTCAACATTATTAACATCACCGTTGAGGGACAGGTTACAAGGCAGTGAAGTGTGGGCCTGGGAGCCAACATTCTCTACAATATTTGTACGAATGGTTGCGACCTTAGCGATGAAAAACTCAGATAAGGAGTCACACGGCCCTTGAGTCGGTCTAATGGTAGGGGCACATTTAGTGGCAGAGGACATGGACTTTATCACTGAAAAGAGAGTTTTAGGCTGGTTTAATGCAGTTTCAATTCTGTTGGCGAAATAACGTGTTTTGCCTGTATTGAACCCTATCATCAGGATAGTAGCTAGTACGCCATTTCCGCTTCAGCTGCCTCACCATCAGCTGAGTGGATTTCAGCTGAGGCCAGTACCAAGGCTCGGGGGGGGGGGAAGGGGTCTACGAGGTTGAAAATAGCAAAGAGGAACAACTTCGTTGGCAGCATCCATAAATGAAGTGGATAAAAAGGACATGGGGTGTGAAGCGGCAGTTACCCATTTTTCTTTAACATAGCCTACATAATTTTGCAGATTGGCTGAGTGCCAGCAGCGCCGCCAGATGCGGTCAGGTGAAGCCTTAGGTAATTCATGGGCTATCATAAGTGAACAGGTTACCAGGTAAATGGTCAGTCCAAATTATAGGTTCAGCGGACTGGAAGGAGAGAATATTTTTGTTAGCCAAGACCACATCTAAAGTGTTGCCCAACTTGTGGGTGGGTCCGACCACCTGCGGAGCGAGATCCAAATCCACCAGGCTATCATAGAAAAGATCCAGGGCAGCTGTCCTAGGAGTATTACATTTCAAATTGAGATTGCCAAGTACAATTACATTACAATGTTTAATTTGCAGGTCCACTGTAAAATCCACCAGAAATTCCAGTAGGCCAACATAGGAGCCAGGAGGCTGGTAGATGACCAGAATGTGGCAGACGAAGGTAGGGGAAATACTACACCTATGCAGCATAGACTCTAAGCTGGAGAAATGCTGGCAGCACACTTGTGTACACAAGAATTCAGCTTAAAAATCACGACCACCCCATCGCCATGATGCGGTGCAGGCCTGTCTAAATGTATAATATTGTAACCATCAGGCATGGTCTGGACCACAACCGGCCCTGAGCACTCCTGGAGCCAAGTTTCCGTAAGGACCAGGAGTGCTGGACAGCGGTCAGGTAGTAAAAAAGACACTTCTGCTGCATGTGCTTTGAAAGACCTATGGTCATAGTCCTTGGACAGTGCCCATTACATATGGCTCGGGAAGTCAGGGGCATCACCTAAGGCCGTTCCCACATCAAAGACACTTCTGGCTGCTGGTCATGGTCGCAAAGTGACCAGCACAGGCCATGCCCATGCTAATACAGGTGGCTTGGGTTTGACCAGATCATAGCGAAAATACTGTTGGTATGATTGTGTATATCTTTTTTTTTGGCATGTTATTTATTTGTATTTAAAAGAAAACAGTGTGTTTAGTTTATAAATACACTTTTACACTTCAATAAAAGAAAGAAAAGACAAAAAAGAACTCAAATCTAAACATACAGCAAACATAAGTAGTATACAAATAGCATACTCAAAAACATGAATTCCATGCACATTTCTTTGTAATTCCTGCCATGATAAAAGTACAGGATTGTCCAAAAATATTAACACGTTCCTATTCGGACTAAATTTATATCATGTTCCACCCGATACCCCTCCTCCTTGTCAAAATTAAAAAAACACGATCCAGCAGCCAGGCAGCCTTTTGGGCGGGCAGTTAGTTCCCCCAAATTGCTCTCCAGTCTGATTCTCCCTGCAACATTTTCTTTTTCAGCTACTCAAATATTTGTGCCATCAGCATTGCCAGAGCTACTATGAGACCCTCATTTGTGGTCATCATCAACCTCACCCGCAAATTGTCTGATAGTGCACAGGAGGTCGAGTGAGTAAACTTTCCCAAAAGACAAATTTGCTGCTCCTGAAAAACCAGACATTCCACTACAAGATGAAACAGGGATTCATTTGGGACTGACCCGCATGCACGACAACCTTGCATTTCCCTTGGGACTTGGAGTTTTGGCCCTAAAACCCCTGTTGTCGGGAGGACATGCAGGTGAAAGCTCAAGTATATATCCCTGTGCTTTTTGGAGGGGAATTTTTTTTAAGATAATATTTTGCCCTATTCGAAGGAGTGCATACGTTTTAATTATGTTGTATAGTTGTAGCCTATTAAGATCCTCGTAATCAGTATTTCTATCCCAGCACTGTATTTTGTTTTTTATTGTATAGGCGCTGTAAGGAACTCATATGGAAAAACACCTAACCTAAACCTAAATATAAGATGGGAGCAAGCGTCGACCATCAAAAGAAAAATATGGCAGTCCTTGTGGCGTCTTGTCAAAGTAAAAGGCCTATAATAAAAAACAAAAATATTCCTTACAACTAATTACAGAAAGATATTCAAATAAAGGAAAAGTGTTCACAAATAATAAGATTAGAATGTGATTGCCTTGAGGTCTCCCTTCCACACGTTTTTAGCACGTGACAGGGTGGGACTTTGGAGCACAGCACAGACTCGAGCCTTGCCAGCACAGGCTTACAGTTCTATAGCTGTTCTATAGCAGTTATCAGGTACTTCATTCGTAAAGTCTCTTTTCAATAAAAGTCTCTTGCCTCTGAGGACTTTTGCTCTCAAGAAACAAACACAAAGTTCTTGTTCTATGAACACGTTGGGTGATGGTTTCACCCCTGGGTTTCCCTCTTCTGGGTGCTGACCCCTCACAAGCCGTTTTCAAAAAATTAATAAGACAGTTATTTTCTCAGTGAACTTTGGGGGGTGACTTTCCACCCCTGGATCTCCCTCAGCCGGGCCCGGGCCCAAATGACAAGGAGGACACTTCACCTCCCCTTGTCTTGCAGTACTTCTTGCTTTCACAAATCTTATTGTCCTTTTGAACAGTTCTTCGGCTTTGCCCCTGGTTGCCAACTTCTACAGACAGTTCACTGTGCACACCCCTGGTCAGGTTCACTTCATATCACACACTATTTGCGTTGTTGGCTTCCCTCTGCCGGGTTCACTTTCGCAACTTTTATGAAACACTGTTCAAGTGCTCACTTTCACCAAGCAGGATTCGTGTCCCTTTCGCTTCAGAATCATCTGCCAGTCAAAGACTTTCGACGGTACAGAGGATTTTGCAAGACCCCTTTATGACCACTTTGACCTTTCTTCGCCTCTTCTCAAGGCCTTCTGGTTACTGCAGTCTTTATGATATGATATGATATTTTATTTGTATCGTGCTCATACACAAGTGTTTCAGAGCACGACGAGGCAAGGGAGGGGAACAAGGGAAGACAAAACAACGAACTTACTAGGCCCAGTGACATATTAGAAGTGAAGTGAGTAATGTTTCCAATGAACAGTTGCAATGTTAACTATCAGTTGAACAGTTAATAGCAGTGGGAACAGTAAGTTGGTGCCAACCAATAAAGTCTAAACTGTCAAATCTTAAATAGGGATTGGTAAAACCCATCACGTCACTCACTCCAAGGACACGCCACATGAAATAGCCAATCAAAAGTTATAGTTTATATTATACAACATAAAGGGGTTAATATCCCATCAGCATCATGGGAAAAGAGATGGTCCCATCACCAATTAATGAATAAACTGAAGTCATCACACAGTCACAAGGGGTAGGATAGGCATCAGGGTTACCCAGAAGCTTCCCTGATCGCTCCAGGCCTCGGCCTGCCCCCAATAGTGCAGGCCGATTATGGGGAGCGGCAGCCCCAGAGGACTTCGGAAGACCATAGCGAGCCAGTGCACCTGATCCGAGAACTACAGTGAAAGAGTGAGTATTAATGCAATAGTGGAGTGAGTGACAGTGTGAACCATGTGTTATTATTTGCTTTGTTCTTTTGTGTTTTCCATTTAGTAAAAACTGAAGAGGGCTCCCGTAAAGAGGAGCAATGACATCACAGTATTTATAAACTTGGTAAGTGGAGTGTACATGTCCCTCAGTAGGAGGAGGGAAGGAAGCACTGCTTGAGAAATAGAGTGGGAAGTCCCGCACTAGTGAGGGCTGCACCCTCATCCGAGGTAAGGAACGAGAGGCAGAGAACATACAAAATTGTGTAAATAAGTGCAATTTTTAATTGTGCTGTATAAAGTGTATATACTTAAGGTATCGTGTGATCAGAGGCGCAAGTATTGGATGTAAGGTTTCGAGTGAGGGGAAAAAGGATTGGGGTGGAAGCTGCATTTGGCAGGGGTCGGCTTTTGATTAATCTGTTTTTGTGTGAAGTCGCAGAGTGAGTCTTGTTTATTTCTTTTGTGTTTTGTGTTTGAAGGTAACTCAGAGGGTGCGCCATAGAAAGGCAACACTTGGAGGTGTTGTAAGAGACAGTGTTTTGGTTTATTGTGAGTGGTAGGTATTGTCCAGTTGTGTTTGTGAATTTTGTTGTCTAGTGGAAATGTGCAAGGAGCTCCCAACGTATAGAGAGAAGACAGTTAAGTGCAATAATGAGTGGGTGGTGGGAACCAAATGATAAGAATATAATCCAGCATGTGTACACCCATTTGTTGTTCACATACAGGGGTTAAAGGCTGAAAAGGAGGCAGAGTATATTAGAGTGGTGGAAACTATATGAGGAAGCTTAGGGCAAGAATAAACAAAAGGAGGACACAGAAGGTACAACAGCTCTGCCCCTTGCAGATAGCACAATGATAGATGCTGACACTTGGGCAGAGGGAGAAATATTACTAAAATTGAATAAAGCAGTGAAAGGATCTGAAAGTGGAAACAGAAGAGCCAGAGCAATAGGATGTAGAGTATGACTCTGAGGTAGTAGAGAGTGAAGATGAGCAAGAAGAGAGAGAGCAAATCTGGGAAACCAAGGAGCCTCAGGAAGAGAGAACTCCATGGGAAAGACAATTAAGGCCTCACCCCAGAATGATGGCAGTAGTTAGAGGGAAGACGAAGGCTAGGAAACATTGTAGCCCACAAAGGGGAAGACAATTCCCATGAATACAGACAGGGGTAGGTAGGTCACAATACATACCATGGACCATGATGGACAAAAATCATTTGATAAAGATCCTATCCACTCTTACAGTGGGGGGGGGGGTGGATCTATGCTTTGGAAAAAAACATACAGCAGGGACCACTTTAGCATTAGGAGATATGAAAAGTTAATTAGCCAGTATAATAGGGGATCAGACGAACACCATTTGGGAAAGAGCAGGGTAACCAGGGTTTGATTAGAGAGCAATACACATTTATGGATCTCCATTTAATAGCGGCAGTCTGTGTGCGGGATGCATTGAGAAGGGCATACCAGATAAACCTGATGTGGGTTGAATCATGGCACGTACAATGAAACATGATGAGGATCCAACTATATATATTCATTTCATCCAAGAGATGTGGCGAGAGGAGACAGGGGAGACATGGGAAAATAATGTACTTTTCTTCTACCATGTACTTCGAAAGGGTCTTTCTACAGAGGTGCAAGTAGAGATAGATCGAATAGTAGGTATGGAAGCGAAAGGATGGGGCGAAATACAGGCACGCATAGAGAATGAAAGGGCAGCGGAAGAAAAGGTGCAGTGCGCAGAAGCTAAATTAGTACATAGGAAATTAGCGAAGGTAAGTATGGGAGGCGCAGTAGTAATCAATCCTACAAATGCCCAACAGCAGTCAGAACAAGCGCAAGGATGGTCAGATAATGCAAATAGCCATCGAAGAAACAGGGGAGGGCTCCAATGAGCAATTCACACAAGGGGTGAGGGGGAGGATTCGGAGTGTTACAACCACAATTTGGAGTCTCATGCTGGACATGTCGAAAGCTGGAGCACATAGCCAGGGATTGTCATAGAAAACCACCCATGCAATACCACCGTGGAGCACCCCCAAGTTCTTTCGCACCAGACCCCTCAAATCGAGGACCAGTATAGGGAGCGTATGTTTCAAGCCAAGCCATAGCCCCAGGACCCATGTATGCCCCAGAATCCCCACAAGCACATAACCTAGGCCCAGTGGAGGTAATGGCACCCACACAGTGACAACCCATACAATACCCAATTCCAAATATGTTGAATGTCACCCAACAAGCTCCATCCCAAGCACTTATTGTACCATGGGAACAAAATACCTGTGCACGAGGAACAGTGACACATTATGCTGGAGCTGTGTCCAAAGGAGCAATGCTTTCCATCTTCCAAGGCCAACCACATTTGCACAATAGGACAGCTCACAGTGGGCCCTGATGTGCCCAGTCCTCTCAATCACCTGAGACTCCGACAAAGAACCTTAAGTGGGAGTGAAGATAGGGGACAGAATGTTCACCTTCATGATAGACACAGGAGCCACAAGATCCTGTATAAGAGAAGGATGGTTTCCATTGACAAACCAAAGTATGGACACCCAGGGATACTGTGGGGCTTTTATAAATGTTCCTTTTAGAGAAGAATTACCCCTTAGGGACTCAAGATATCGAGGCACCATTACTCAATAGCACAGAGAGACCAGTGAATATATTAGGTAGGGACATCCTCCATAAGTCAAATATGACCATTCATTCACTGACAAAGGAATCATGTGCTCCACACCAGGCATGCATTACAACAGAGTAGCTGCAGTCATACAAGAGCTCTGTAGCACAAACACAATTTGAGTCCTACCATTACATGGGACTCTATTCACCTATGGAGTGACCATTTTGGTTGGCAGGTTACCTGGCATGCAGAATATAATATTCCTCCTACCTATAGAATTCCTATTCAGACCAGCAGTACCACATGAGAGAGTCCCAGGGGCAATTCCTACATTATATATAGAGGCAGTGATCATGAGGAAAGACACATTCATCCTGACAGGCACAGACCAGGAAGGAATAGAGTGGAGGATAATACTATGCATCGACCCCACATTGCCATTAAGAGACATCACAGACAAACAGTTAGTTGCAGACATGGAAATGTACAGACAGATAATATTTGAAATCAGCATGGCGTGCCACATGGTAGCGCAACAGAGAGATGTACCACAGACAATATTGACAGCCACAGCAACACTGTCACAGCTGCAGGAGGACATGGCACTAGTGCCCAGTTGTTTATGGACAGAAAACGCACACAATGTAGGGTGACTGAACAGTATAGGAGCAGTGCAAATCAAACGCAATCCAAGAGCCATACTCCCCAGAGTAAAACAATACCCACTACCCAAAGAGGCAGATGACAGAATCTATGACACCATCAAAGCACTACTTGACCAAGGCATTATAGTGCCCTCAGACACACCATGTAATACCACTATATACCCCCTGCAGTTTGGGCTGGACTGCCCCTTTTGGGGTAGGATCAAGCCTGATTTGCATATGGTTTTTCTCCTTCTGTAATGTTTTGGCAGGCTGAAAAATGATGGTCTGGAGGGTTGACCAGAGCTATGCACGTGGTTATAAGTAATTCAAAACCTTCCAGCCATCACCTTTCTGTTTTGCTAAAGTCACCCCGAGTGGGACAGTATGCCCAGACGTGGGTCCTGAGTCTGCCCAGCCTAGAGAACCAAGCTACTCCTCACTAATGATGCCCAACAAGGCTGAAACATGTCTGGGGATGCTTGTGGTCTTGTGCAGAAGGGATGTGACCTAGCAGTTCGGGCTGGACTGCCCCTTTTGGGGTCGGACCAAGTCTGATTTGCATATGGTTTTTCCCCTTCTCTAATGGCTTGGCATGCTGAAAAACGATGGTCTGGAGGGTTGCCCAGAGCTATGCCTGTGGTTATGATTAATTCAAAACCTTCCAGCCATCACCTTTTTGTTTTGTTTTGCGAACAACATGAAGATTCTTCCAGGATCTTCACTCTCTGAACGACATAGTGGAAGCAGCGTACCCACTAGTGCCCAACCCTGCATGAATATTATTCAAGATACCTTCAAACACAGTCTATTTCACTGTAATCGACCTGAAGAATGCATTATTTTCCATACCATTGTATCAAGAATCCCAGTACTTAACCACATTTTCACGTAGCAGAAAAAAATTTCACCACACTTGTTTACCACAAGGATACTGTGAATCCTTGAGTGTCTTTAACAGAGTCCTCCAGAGAGACCTAGGAAATATTCACATGGCCAATACAGTACTGCCGTATGTAGATGATTTATTAGTATGGAGCACCACGGAGGTACAGTGCAAAAAGCACACAATAAGACGCCTGACACTCGTGTGCAGACAAAGGGTACAAAGTGGACAGAGCAAAGGAAGTAGTATGCTTAGGACAGATCTTATCCTCCGCAGGAAGGAGGATAGCCCCGTGCAGAACCACAGCACTGAGAAATGCACCACAGCCTAAAACAGTCAAAGAGATGGAGCAATTCCTAGGCCTGTATAATTACTGTCAAACATGGGTATTTGACTATTCGACATATGTTAGACCTCTGTTAAATGCACTCAAAGAAGAACAAAAGATAAAAGGCACACTTGAATGGACAGAGATGACATAATATTTTGAGGACCTCAAAGTAACCAGAAGCAGCGTACCAGTACTAGCAACCCCAGACTACAAGAAACAGTCGTATTTATTCTCACACTCCAATGGACAGGTCATGACAGCAGTACTCATGCAGTGAACATCACAGAGACACAAACCATTGGCACACTACAGTGGTCTTCTAGACCAAGTAATACAGGATCACTTCACATGCCTTAGCCGCTGCAGCATTTGCTGTACAGAAAATCTGCTACCATAGTTATGGTGTGCCAAGTCACTTTTTATGTTGAGCATGTAGTCTTCTACATTTTGGAAATAATAAAATCAACTCTCACCAACCAGAGAGCTAGTGGTTATGAGATAATCATAACCAACACAGCCATCACCATAGTGAGATGCCACATTGTGAAACCAGCAACATGCATAGCTAAAGGGATCATCAGATGATGATTTCGCCATATATACAGACTCAGCTTACATGATATCTACAAAACACTATAGGCTACAGAAGGGCAGACGAATCACCAGTCTAAAATGCCACCTTATTAGCCACATTAATAGAAGCATTGAAAATTCCCCTTCATGTTGCCATTGTGAAGTGTGCAGCACACTCCAAGGGGAAAGACCTGATCTCCTGTGGACACGAGGCCCCTGAAGCAGCCGTCAAACAGGCAGCTTATATGCCCTTTCCAGAGGGAAGTCAAACGTCTATCACAGCAGTACAACACAAGCGATTTTCAGAGGTTTATAGTTCTTTACCTAAAGAACACATCATTGAGTTCCAAAAAAGAGCATCACCAGAAGAAAAGGCATTATGGGTGAAAGGGGGATGCGTCCTATTGCCCACGGACATCATTTGGAGACAAAACAGCATAGGTAAAGTAGCAATGCCGATAGAGATATTGAATATCACCACAGAGCAGCTCCACCACCCGACGCATACACCGAAGCAGCACATTGCTGCTGATATCAGTGAGGACTGGTTCAGACCAAATTGGCCAAACAAGTCGATACATTTGTGGCAAATTGCATCACATGCCACAAGTTTAATACGGGACACACCTTTAAGACATTAAAAGCGGCATGGCCCTGCCCATCAGGACCCTTCAGAGAGCTCCACATCGATTAAATCAATATGGAAAATAGGTACAGTTCATAAGGTATGTAATATTCCCGTTGGATTAAAGCAGGACCCTGTGTGAATGCAGATGCCAAATCTCCTGCCAGATTCCTGGTGAGAGAAGTGTTACCCAGTTGGGATATCTGTGAAATACTGAGGTCTGATAATGGCCCTCATTTTGTATATACATTTTCTAAGGAGGTAACAAGATTTTTAAGTATTAGATACAAGCTGTGCAGAGCCTATCCCCCCCAAGAAAATGAGATGGTACAGCTATGTGACACAATAAAGAAAAGCTGGCTCCATTGTCTGCCTCTAGCACTGTTCAGTCTATGCAACGAGCCAAGCTAAGACCACCACTTGTCACCTCACGAGGTGAAGACGGGAAGGAGGATGCATACGCTGGCTGTGCCCATACGAACAACAACTGATGCACATAGAAGTGCTGATTTGTTGGGGGAAGAATTGAATCTGTATCTCACAAATATGTCAAACTCTGCTAAGCTTATCTCTTTGCAAGACAGCATATTCATATTCATCACTGTAATCAGTCCAATTTCATGAAATGGAGAAAGCTACGCCTACTGCAGTAAAATTGAAGAACCGTCACTCCTGGGTTCACCTCACCGATCTTCACAAGGACACCAGCACCACATTGCAACATTGAACAGAAGCAGGCATTGAGACCAGCAACCAAAGTTGAGTTGAATTTATAGACAATGATTGATTACATTAGGAGAATGCAACCTTTTGGGCACAGCAGAGCCAGTGCAACGGCAAACATTCAGGTTGAACAATTATAGAAATATTAAGAATATGTTTCTAGGGATGTGTTGTATTTCCCTTCTCTTTTCTCTCCTTTTCATTAATGAAATAATGGGTTTAGGTTTTTGTGGTAAAGGAAAAAATGATACAGAATTAGTAACTATAGTCACTTTTAGAAATAACCTTGCGAGTAGAGATAAAGACAATTGGATACAGATGTAAATACTAACTCGTTGGATGAGAACCATTGTGATGGTACTTATATTTTGGATGACACAATGAAAGCAATCAGTAAGGCCCAAGTGAATGTAAATGGATATGCTGTCTTTTCTTTTCTCTTCTCTCCTTTTCAATAATGAAGTTAATGAGTTTAGGTTTAGGTTTAGGTAAATGAACCAACAATACAGAAGTAGTAACTATAGCCACTTTTAGAAATAACCTTGTGAGCAGACATAAAGACAATTGAATACAGATGTAAATACTAACTCGTTGGATGAGCACTGTTCCGATGGTACTAATATCTGGTATGACATAAAGAAAGCAATCAGTAAAGCCCAAGTGAATGAGTCATATTACATATGTGGGATTTTTCCACATGAGGTTGGCGCCCCAGACTGTTCTTATCTAAGGAAGTGCTGACTTTAGAGGCACAGTGCTTAGCACATTTAGTACTCTGCAAGGTTCAGGGACAGTTTCTGGGACACACAGTGCAAATTAAAACGGAAAAGGATCTGAAGAAGAATACAAAGGGAAGGGGAACACTGAAGGTGCACAATGTATTATACAACCACAGCTGATAATAGAAGGAGCATCATATTGGAACAAGAAGTCTGTAAAGGGGCAAGCATTACTCAACAAAGTGGGACTAATGGGATTTACAGAAGAAGCTATAATGAGAACAGATGAGAGTTGCAAAAATGTTTGGGCATTGCATGTGAATAAATTGACCAACCTACATCAAAATGAACAACCTGTAAAATCACTCGATCTTCATTTTGTTTCAGGGCAAAGCAAGCATGCCAGTATGCCAGAATAGTAACTGCAACAGCATATTTGTGATGCCAGCCTTGAATGAGGGAACTGCCAGAATCATGGACTTCCTATGACAGGAGGTACAAAAGCTTACTTTTATTTGCCCCCCTCCTGAAATGGGTTATTATGTCCCTTAATGACCTTGCATGCCCCTGTATTGTTGCTCCCAGAAAGTCCTGTTGAATTGCCCAAAATACAGTCCCAGTCCCCTGCACTGTCCACAATAGTCACAGTAAAGGTGAACTCACAAGCAGCAAGGTGAAGGAAATGCCAACTATTTATCAAAGGAAGCAGATAAGGCCCTGGAGAAGATCCAACCTACAAAAGAGAAACCTTTTTTTTTTACCTCCCCTGGAACACAAACAGCTACAAACAACTACAAACACTAAATGGATCCAAACAGTCAGCTGAAACTTGATGGAACTCTCAAATGTCACTGAACATGGATTTAATGCATTCCGTGGAGAAGTGCATGTGCTACGGCTTATGGTGCAGCAAAAGTAGACAGTATTAGATTTAACAACAGCAATGGAAGGTGGCATCTGCCGCAAAATAGGAAGCACATGTTGTACAGACAATCCTGCTAATGATGCAGATAATGGTACATTGACAATCGATATGACATGATATGATATGATATGATGTGATATGATAGGTCATTTATAACGTGCCTGTACACAGTGTTTCTAAACAGAGGACAAATATAAAAAAGGACATGGAAGAAGCAGGGCGGTATCAATAAAGATGCACATTGGTTATCAATCCTTACCTCTTGGATGCTACAATGGCTCACTGATATATGCAGAGTCCTATTTCCCATCCTCATTTTCTTGATAATATGTTGGTGTGTTTACCAATAGTCATTGCATGTTGTGTGCCCATGGATTTAAAGTACATCTTCTTGCAGTGATGGTAGATGATGTCACTTCTCCTTGGAAACATGAAAGCTGCCAAACTGACCAAGAACTAGAGGTATGGAAAATAAAAATGGTTCCAATAGATCATCCCATAGGCCCATAAGGTACCCTGTGGTTACTACCCCCGACCCAGAAAATTATCTTGTATGTTATATAGACCCAAGAGCAAATTGAGGAGGCAATTTCTTAGGGTGCAGCCCATGAGAATTTGGCAAGGTGGGAGGACAGTTAAGAAATGTATGCAAAATATGGGTACCCAAGACTACATACGATTGGTAACAAGAAGAGAGGAAAGTTAAAGAATATATAAATAGATTTGTCCGTAACGGGACCAAAGGAGGGGAATGTTAGGGAGTGTATCCAATGCCCCCAACGTGCATGGAAATACAAGCTCCAAAATTCCCATTGAAGAAAAGAGAGGCTGTAATGAAAGTAACCCCACCCATGTAGAACCTTCTGTATAGGCCCAAAGCACAATAGTAACTGTGCTTCAGTAAGCAGTGTCACTGAGGAAAGGTTGGCCATAAGGTGCAGCCCATATACATGGATATACACACATATCACAAGAAGTATAGCAACATTTAAAACTAATTAATTAAACAAAATATGAGTGGACATTGAAACCAACAAAGGCTGCCCAAAAGCATAGGAATTAGCATAAATTAGCAGAACATATAAACCAGGCATTTATAAAACGCTTACATATTCTAATCCTGCAAACTTCAACAGCAGGACTGAATGCTGCGCAACGATTGGTCAAGCCAAGTAGTTAAACACATTCTCAAGCCCTGAATCTCAGCAGTGAAATCATGCATTGTCAACAAAGAAATAACTGACCTTGGAGCTAGGAGAAAGACACTGCATGCAGATTGGTTAAGAAACATCAACCCGGCCAAGTTCCAAAGCCTGAGTACAAAAGAAATATAACAAATTATATTCCTAGAAAGGACATTGAAACTTAACACAGTGAAGGTCATAATGCGGTGGGTATGAAACAAGGAGCAGTGAAAAGCATGAATGTTAAGGAAATACGATAAAGGAGCAACACTGCCCCCTGTAGGAAAAATGCTCACTGGAAGAGGGACAACCACCGAGCTAGGGACCTTATGAGATACCAATTCCAATAGAAAAAAAAAATGATGCACTTACAGCCTTTCGTAGAAATTTATGAACACCCAAATAATACACAGGTCAGCTCAGAAATACATTAATATTATTTTGATTTAAGCATATAAACACATATCATTGCAAAGAAATGAAGATCGCAGACAACATAGTCCACAGTTCATAAGGTTAATGACCGTGCAAATGAAGTTGCGCACAAGTCATGAGAAAGGAAATATTAGAAGGGAAATAAGTGATGTTTCCAATGAAGAGTTGCAATGTTAACTGTCAGTTGAACAGGTCATAATGGTGTGAACAGTAAGTTGGTGCCAGCCGATGAAGTCCATGGGAAAGGATGTTAAGTTATCATTTTTGTTGCCACACTGTCACAACTCACATGGGGATTTGTTAAAACCCATAAAGTCACTCACTCCAAGGATACTCTACATAAAATAGCCAATCAAAAGGTATCTTTATATGATACAAGGTAAACTGATTAATATCAAATCAGCATCATGGGAAGAGAGATGGTACCATCACCAATTTAATTAATAAACTGATGTCATCACATCACACGGTTACGAGGGGCATGATAGGTCAATAGGGCTAGGTATTGTATAGATTCAACTAGTGAGTACATTAAATTGCCCAATCACAAGCTGAGGATTTGTGAATAACCTCTAACATCTTTTGCCATCTCACCTCTGATTCTTACTATAAATCCAGTCAGTTTATAATGCAATGTTGAATGTCTTTTGGATTATTCCCCAGTCCGGGCTATGTGTATTAAACTTATGTTTTTCTCACATCTCACGCATTAATTTTTGGCATATTGGAATGATTTATATTATTTGGATTTGGGATTTACCTTACAAAGCATTTACTTTGTGTTTGGTATTTCTCATCCAAATACAGACTTTATCAAGTCTGTCAGTTAAGGATTCAAAATTATCCTGAAGGCCATTGGCACTTCAATAACTCTGCCTGTCATCAGCATATGAATGGTACTGAAAACTGAGCAATGCATTGAAATGCAGACAGCGGATAGCACTGAGGAAGGCCGCACTCTAAAGAGTGGAATGCAACTTGGCTGATGAGAACCCTTTGGAAGTGGCTATGAAGAAATGAATGGCACTAGTAAATTATGATTCCTACTGCTCCTTCCACAGAGCCCAAGAGTTCATGCAACATGTCATATTTCACCATGTTTACTGGTGCTAACAGGTCCAGCATGCTATCATGTGCCTCAAGCAAATATTTCATCCCAGATAGTCAGGAGTGTCACCTCAGTCGCATGACTGGGACTTAAACCTAGATGATACTTATCTAAGATAGAGGATTTCATTATGCCTGCATCTGATTCACTACCACTTTCTCTAAAATCTTGTAGAGCCAAGGTAACCTGGAAATAGGTCTGACTTTGTTAAGGCTTACTGAGTCCATGTTTGGGGTGGTCAGGGAATTTTCCTGATGCAAGGAGGCATTCAGTAATTCAGTGCAAATCCTCTGCATGTTCATATGTTCCTGACTGACAAGAATGGGGGTAACATCTATTAAAGTAGTATTGAGGTCAAGGGATTTAATAAGATTCAGATTTTCGTAAATAGCCACTCTGCTGATCAAAGGACATTGCAATATGTTTATATGTTTCTGTTGTTAGCCGTGACTGTGAAAGAGGGGAACATGAAAGGCTATATATCAAGATCATTCTGGATAAGCTGTTTTTTTAAATAAAAGGCAATTTGCATGCCTTATAGTGCTCTTGTGTTGTACCAGTCATTCCCATAATATATAATAAAGTGACAAAAAACGTTGAACAATTTTAAGCAACATCTTCAAGATATTCAATGGTTGTGAAATGTTGGCTTCTGCAAAAAGCATTTTGAAGCTTAATGATGGCCTTTTTATAGGAAGTTAATACCAATTTATAATTGGGGTTGTCTTCATTAGTCTGAGATTTCCACCATTTCATTTCACATACATCAAGGTGAAGATATCCTACCTTTACGTATTCTTGTAGAGTAGATACTAAATTAATAACTTTCTTTAGGGTACAACATATGTTATTAAAATAACATATCTATTGGCTCCCATCAATATATAAATTAATCAAATAAAGAGGTTGGGTATTGACACATAAGAGCTTCACTGAATGATAAATTCAAACTTCTGAATAATATCAGACCTAAACAATAGTCTTTTGTCATGGGAGGGGGAGAATTTCAATATTGAAATATCCTAGGAAGCAATCAAATTCGAGACTCTGGTGCTTCTGATCGATATTGGAATACTAAACAAAGATTAAAATCTCTGAGTATTAATAAATGCTGTTTTGCTAGTCTTCAAGTTGTGAGAAACTGGGAGGAGCTTGAGTAACATGCTTGCTTCAGTTGAGGCCTTGGGCAGCGCTCAGTGGGATCTTTGCCTGAGGGAGTCCTAAAGGTTTAATATGCCATACAAACCTCCATAGAGACTTTTTGCTCTCACCATCAGCAAAAACTGTTGGGATGGATTTATACCAAACATGTGCAAGATTTGTGCACCGTATCACACTCACGATGTTCACTTGGTTAAAATTGAGATTTCTAACAGACCAACATTATACTATTGAGGAATTTGATTATTTAATTTCATACCACAAGCATACCCAGGTTGGTAGGTCACAGTAAAATTATATTTGATTGCCCAATTTACTTCTCTTAAATAAATGGATTGACCACTTTAAAAGAAGAAATCAAAGCAATTATAGGGCAGATGTAGGCGCATGGACAAGATACAGGCTCTACTCGATTTTTTGGACGAATATACCCCTAACTCAGAGCTGGGGTTGAATAAGCCAGACTTGTGATAGGGTCAGCCCTTAAATGCAGCGTTAATACTATTAGCGTGGCATTTAAGGGCTACTTCCCAACTTGTGATCAGGTGCATTATTGGGAGGCCATGTGGCCACATATATCTCTTGTGTGTCCATAAGTGAGCTCACTTTTGCTTAGTGGATAGTAACCACATGCAGTTGGTTTAGTACCACACAATGTTGGTACATAGTGATAATAACGAATTCACAATAACAAATTACTTATTTAGTGAATACAAAATAACGAAAAAATATAGAATTTCTGAGCAAAATTTAATATGGTGGTGGGGTAAAGGATTAAAAAGGGTGGGGAAAGGGGTTAGAGGAGTGATAACAATGGGGAAACAGGGGGTTTGGGGTGACCCCCAAATTGAAAAACAAAAAAGAAATTGATATTTATTTTTCATTATTAATTTGTTATAAACACATGGAACCCATAATGTTTTTCTACAGGATTTTCATATCTTAAGGATCTCTTTTTTCACACTGATCAGTGCCCAATAGACACAAAAAAGTTCCTCATGTGCGAGATTTTAAGTTTGGGGGAAAATCCCCAAGATCATTAAGAATTATTTGTTGAGAATTCAGAGATTCTGTAAAGCACGGGCTGTGGCGTACATTTGAAGGCCCCAAACAGAAGTTCCTTTCACCTGAACAGCAGCATTTTATACCTGCAACCAAAAATGGCCTGCTTTGCTCTCCCTATCACATGAATGACAAGAGGTAAACACTGCAACCAAAAACAGCCTGGCTTTTGCTTTTATTTTCATGAGTGGCAAGAATTTCAACACTGCAACAAAAACAGCCTGGCTTTTGCTTTTATTCTCACGTGAGTGGCAAGAATTTAAACACTGCAACAAAAACAGCCTGGCTTTTTCTTTTTGTTCATGTAAAATAAAGAACCATGGGGAAAGGGGCCTACCTGTCATTATCAATGGACCAGCAGCAATGTAGTTCACCCAAGAAGGAGAAATCAAAGAATCCTGTGACATGGAAAACTGGATTTTTAAACATTCAAAGCAAAAACGGCCTGCACAGGTATTTGCATATAAAAACAGCTTTAAAAAGCAACAATGGAAAAAGATACCACTGCTCACAGAAACATGTCAGGAAAGCAAAATCTGATGCGTGGGGTGACCAAAGCAAATGTATATATATTATGTTTCACCCACAAAACTCCTGTAAACAAGTGAAGAGACACTTACTTCAGGAAAAACCTGTTCTGGCTGAGTTCTAAATTTCACAATGAAAGGCCCCGCTTCCAGCTGGATGTCGCACCTCCCAGATAACAACCCTGAAATAAAATGTGATACTGTTGGAGGCGACAAACTTTCCAATTCTGCAGAGTGGCTGGCAGGAGAGCAGAGATTTCAAAAGAAAGCAATCCTTGGCTAAGGCATGACAAAAAGGTGTGAGCCCTTGTTGCACCCACTTCAAAAGAGCCCACACCACTTCAAAGAGACTTAAAAAAAAACTCTGGTCACAGGCTGAGCCCAGGAAGACAGATGGCTGTGGGGGATGAAGCGGCACTCCCACATGTTGAACAAACATTCACAATTGATTCAAAGACTATATTCATTTTAGGCATTTTGCACAGCCATCAGACTGAGGATTGATCTCAGTTTTATGCCATTGTTCATGTAATTTCCAGGCAGTTTTGGGGATATTCGTTGCATTTAACTGGGACTCTCGGAACTGTAATGGCCAATTAGATTAGGTTTCTGGCTGATCTGGACATGTGACAAATGTAAAAGTGGGTGAAAACATGGAAAATGAAATTGTGAATCTGCTTGATGACATACATATTCATAACTGTTGTACATTTTATGAAAATGACAAAAATGTGACACGTGGCCATGCTACCTTGTACGGAGTTGGCGATTGGCTTATCTTATTCCCCATGGGCAGCTAAAACTGAATATATGTTTCATATGGCAATGGCTAGTACAATTATGAAGTTATGATACATAATTAGTTTTTGCCAAAAGGTGGAAATGAGAACAAAGGGTGGTAATAAAAGAGGAAAAGACAAATGGTATTCCAAAATCTCTAAACCAATCCTGACGGGGGGGCAGAGAGAAAGAGAAAAACTGTCCAATCCTAGCAGCAGGGATTATTGAAGGGTACTTCCCCTAGATGGTAAAATTACTGATGTCATTTCTGCTATGTAAGGGGGACTGCACTAGGATGCACAAAAACCAGGGAAGACAGAAAAAGTAGGACGGAGAGAACACTGCTGAAACTTACCATCTTTGAGAGTGCAGTGACCAGACCCTTGCCCTATCTTTCCAGAGTGTCCTGAGATCCAGATGGCTTTTCTGAAACTTAAACGAAGGCTTATTTTGTAAGTAGCAATAACCCAAGCCCTAAATTACATAAGCCCTTCATTTTTCTAGCAGTGCATTCAATATTTCCCACTTGAAACCGCCAAATTGTTAGTGTAGTCCAGCCAATCCCCATAATTATGCCTACCTGTACAGTTTTCCCTATGATATGGTAAGTATTCTCTTAAATGGTACTGTATATATGTAACATGCTTTTATTCTGTTCAAATACAAATGTATATTTTAACTTTGTAAAATGTAATTATGCAACTTCCAAGCCATGCAGCCAGATGCCTCAGGGCTTGGAGCGTTCTTACAAATAAATGTCATGATGCCTACCTCCAAGGAGCCAGGTCCGACCCAGCAACCCCAGAGGCAGGCATCATTTCCCCCAGGGGAGTGCCAGCGGGCCCAAGCTGGGGCCCTTTGGACGCAGTCCTGGCGCCTTAGGCGCCAGGCCCATGTTGGACCCCTGTCCTGGCGCCTTAGGCGCCAGGCTCATAAAGCTAGACATGTGTTCAAGTGTTTTAATGTGCACTTACCTGATGCAGACCATGCTGCTACATCCAGGCCCTCTTGAGGCCTGAATGGACTACTTTACCTGTGGGGCTATTTTCCACCAGGGTGTGGTCGAGGAAGGATACATACCTGATCGGTGGAAGGATACACACTTGGAACTTCTTCCAAAGCTATTTAAACCACACCCGATCAGCAAATCACGCTTCGCGTTGTTCTGCTCCTCGCAGCTGGACGCTCACCGTGTCAGCTCCTGCATCTGGACCTCAGCCACGCCTGTCAGTATCCTGGGTCACCTGCAAAGGGAGACAAAAGACCTTACCTGCTAAATCAGCACCACGGAGACATCACACCCACGATCCTGAAAAGGAAGACATCATTTTTAAAAGCATTTCGCTACGATCGCTGCAGCGCTGCATTTCACTCACCTATCCTGGACGCCTCCATCTTCAGCAGCGATCATCCGGATCCACAGCCACTTCCCAGAGCCTAGAGAGAAAAAGACAAGAACAAGGTGAGAGAAGGAAAGGAATAGGAAAAGCTCAGTTTCCTTCTAAGACTTACCTGTTGGGTCATTCCCATTTCATTTCGGGTCTTGCCGCTTCCAGGCATTTTCCTATGGGGAAAAGACAAAGACATTGAATGAGCAAATGCAAAGACATTACCCGAGCGCTCATCCAGAACTTACCTGTCATTTACTGGAACTGCACTTTTCACTTCGGGTCGGCGCCATATCTCCGGCATTCCGAACCCCAGCCCCTAAGGGGAAAAAGACATAAGCATTAGCGCTTGCTGCAACAAGACAATGAACATTATTATTAAGCTTGTACTTTTGAACTTGCAGCAGAACTTTTACAGCGCCTTACCTGAATAGTCAAGCTTACCTGAACTCCCATCAATCCTCAATCCAGTGAAGTAACTGGGTTTCAACGCGCCCCTTCATTAGAAGCAGGATGGAGAGCTCATCCTTCCTAACCCTAAGGTGAGACTTCACGGGAATCGTGGAAGGGTATCGTGGAGGGTTGGAAGAGAGTGGGAGGCTTGAGCATAACTCAGTCAGTAGGTAATACTCCCTTTTCACGCACAGGGGAATATACCTGCGAGCCAGAGAAGCCAGAGTAGAGGTACCCTTCCTGTCCATCTTCAGAGTCCAGCGCTTCACCATTGAAGAAGCATCAGCACTCGAAGCCAGACCTGCGCCTTCATGGGAATCAGGTGAGCATTACAGAACGCGAAGACTACCCACAATTTCCCACCCGGGCGCTATGGAGACTTCCGAGACTGACCAGCTGGCCCAGCTTTTGGGGGAATTACGGGCATAGGTGCACTCAGCCCGCCAGGAGACTAACGCTCTCAAAAGAGACCTGATCCTATCCAAGGAAAGAACAGACGACCTAGCCAAAAAGTTATTACAGGCCCAGGCAGGGCACACTCCTTTACCTAATTCCGGAGACATTTCCACATCAATGGGTTTGAATAACCCGGTACAAATCAATCTACCTGGACACATGCCTTTGGCCCCGCCTGAACGTTTTGCGGGGGATCCCAAGAAATATGCCGTCTTTATGAACCAATGTCGTTTACACTTTCTATGCAGACCCGGAGCCTTCCCTAACGACCAGACCAAGGTAGCCTTTATACTATCTTACCTCAGTGGCAGTGCTGCCGATTGGTCTATTCCATTGGTAAATCAGGTTGATCCCATTCTCCAGAATTTTAAGGGCTTCCAGGCCAGCATGGAAAGATTGTTCGCTCGACACTCTCAAGGACAGGCCCTTGATAACGAACTGCTATCATTACGACAAGGTAATCAGGATCTCCTGTCCTATGTTGCCACCTTTAATAGACCGGTTGTGGAAACTGGATGGCCAGAAAACAAAAGGATCACATTGTTTCATCGAGGCCTGCACGGAGAGCTTAAGGATGTTCTAGCTCAGATAGTAGATCCACCCCAGGTCTGCGCAGACTACATATACTTGGTGGTTCAACTTGATCACAGACTTCAAAATAGAAAAGCAGATCGGTTCAAGTACGAAACCCGAGTACCGATCAAAACCCACGCTAACTCCAAGAGTACCGACGTATCCGAACCTATGCAAATCGGCGGTGTTAAAGGACCATTAACGCAGAAGGAGCGAGAGAGAAGGCGGCAAATGCAACTTTGTCTGTATTGCGGGACTTCCGGTCACTTTCTTCGAAATTGTCCAGTTAAACCACCTAAGAAGGTGGTTGGAGCTACTGATAACGAATTATTGACACCTGATTCGGGAAACGACCTAGCCCGACAAGCGTAGGGGTCCGCTTGCCGAGCTTGAAAACTAACTCTTTGACCTCGCATTTTGTCATGCCAATGGTGCTCGTGGACCCAAAACAGCCTCAACAGTTGCATGCTATAAAAGCATACATCGACAGTGGAGCTATTGGAAATTACATAGACCGGGAATTGGCTTCCAGGATTAAGCTTCCTCTCCGCCCGAAAGTAACCCAAGATGTCATTCCTACATTAGATGGAACCGAAATAGCCTCAGGGCCTGTAACACATTCCACTGTTGAAGTGACACTGATGGGTCAGGACGGACATCGGGAAGCAATTGTGTTTGATGTGATCAAGGCCCCACAATTTCAAGTAATTCTTGGAATTCCTTGGTTAGAAACACATAATCCCAGAATTGACTGGCGAGCAAAGAAGATGCGTTTTCCAGATTGTGAACCAACTTGTTATCCAAGAAATCCAGCTATGGGTCTAGCCTCAGCAACTTCCACCCCTGTACAGTTACCTTCAGAATACCAAGAATTCCAAGACGTTTTTCAGAAAGAACAGGCTAACACGTTACCTCCCCATCGGTCTTATGATTGCCAAATCGATCTGGTACCCAATGCTCAACTAGCTTGTAGTAGGATTTATGCTCTTACGGAACCTGAGAACCTGCACTTGCGTCAGTACTTAGATCAGTACCTAGCCAATGGTTTTATTCGCCCGTCCAAGTCACCTGTTTCTTCAGCTCTGTTCTTCGTGCCGAAAAAAGAGGGCGACCTTAGAACGTGTATAGACTATCGCGACCTAAATCAAATAACGATTAAGAATCTTTATCTTCTGCCCTTGATCCCTGAGCTTATCGACCAGGTGAAAGACGCTTGTGTGTACACCAGGTTAGATCTCCGAGGAGCATATCACCTGGTGCGTATAAAAGAAGGCGACGAATGGAAGACTGCATTCCGCACCAAGTTTGGGCCCTTCGAATATCAGGTGATGCCCTTCGGTTTGTGCAATGCACCTGCCGCCTTTCAGTACTTTATGAATGATGTTCTTCGGGAACTTATCGATGTCTGTGTCATTGTTTACATTGACGACATCCTGGTGTACTCTTCTTCAGAATCTGATCACAGAAAACATGTTAGGGCAGTTCTTGAGAAATTGCGCCAGCACAGACTATTTGCAAAACTCGAAAAATGCGTTTTTCATACCACAGAAGTTGAGTTTCTCGGATTCATCCTGACACCTCAAGGAGTCCGAATGGACTCGCGAAAGGTGGACGCCATCCTCAAATGGCCATCTCCTAGCTCGGTGAAGGGAGTTCAGAGCATGCTCGGCTTTGCCAATTTCTATCGAAGATTCATCCCGGAATTTTCCCGAACAGTCCAACCCATCACAGCTCTCCTAAAGAAAAACAAACGCTTCGAATGGACTCTTGAGGACGAACAAGCCTTTCAGGACCTGAAAACCAAATTCACCTCTGCACCTGAATTGAAGCACCCGCACCCAGATCTCCCGTACATTGTGGAAACCGACGCATCCAGTTCGGCCATGGGAGCTGTCCTGTCACAAAGAGACCCAAAAACTAACCAACTACACCCAGTGGCCATTTGGTCCAGAAAATGTTCTCCTCCTGAAATCAACTACGCAATTACCGATAAAGAGTTACTGGCCATCAAATCTGCTTTCAAGGCTTGGCGTCACTACCTTCTCGGGGCAAGACACACCATCACCGTAATTACGGACCACAGAAATTTACAGTATTTAAAGACGGCCAAAGCTCAATCTTCACGACAACTCCGATGGGCTCTATTCTTTGCGGAATTTGATTTTGTAATTACCTATCGCCCTGGCTGCAAGAATGGAAAAGCGGACGCCTTATCCCGGATTGGCATGGAAGAACCTACTTCGAGCTTAGAACCTGTGCCCATCATACCTGAGCAAAGAATCTTAGGCTTAACTTCATTGCAAACTATTGAGGACATCCAAACGCAAATAAAACAACTTCTAGACTCTTCAACCTTACTGGAATGGAGTCAAAAGGGTCCTCATTACACCGTTAAGGATGACTTACCCTACTTCCAGGAGCGGTTGTTTCTGCCAAGTAAAGAATTGCAAGAACTTGTTATTGCCCATCATCATGAATCTTTAATGGAAGGACACCCTGGTATCGCTAAAACGGAGGAAAAAATCAAACGCCACTTCTGGTGGCCTTCTTGGAGAAAAGACATAAAGTCTTTTGTTCTGTCTTGCGGAATTTGCGCCCAAAACAAAGCTCAAAAGAAAAGGCCAGCCGGCCTACTTCAACCCTTGGATATTCCACCGGCACCATGGCACACCCTGTCAATGGACTTTATGACCGACCTGCCTCCCTGTGCTGGTTACAACACAATCCTTGTAATTGTGGACCTATTCTCCAAAATGGCCCACTTTATCCCTTTAAAAGGTTTGCCTTTAGCTTCCACCTTGGCCAGGGAATTCCTGGAGAATATAGTTCGCATACATGGTTTCCCTTCCGTATTAGTCTCGGATCGTGGAAGTCAATTTATCTCCCATTTTTGGAAGAAGTGTTGCCGATTAGCACAAATAGATGTGCGGTTATCCACCAGCCACCACCCCCAGACCGGCGGACAAACCGAGAGAACCAATCAGACTCTCGAGCAATATCTTCGGTGCATGTTACACCAATCTGAGTTGAATTGGAAAGACATTCTTTGGATCGCAGAATATACATACAACAACTCAGTGCATTCTGGGACCGGACAAACCCCTTTTTATACTTTGTATGGTCACCATCCTCGGACCTCTGACCTAGATCCACCTCTGACCCTGGAAATGCCCGCAGTAAATCATCTGCATTCCACAATAACCCGAGCCTTCAAAGAAGCTGCAAGTCATTTACAGCAAGCCAAGAAAAAGTATAAAGAAAACGCTGATTTGCACCGAAGTAAAACTCCTCCTTACCCAGTAGGAGACCAGGTATGGCTAGCAACTAAACATTTACCCCTCAAGGGCCCGCGAACCTTCAATCCCAGATTCATAGGACCTTACCCCATCAAGGCTATAATCAACCCAGTGGCCTTTAAACTGGATCTACCGTCCAACATGCGTATTCATCCAGTTTTTCATGCATCACTTTTGAAGCCAGTACAACCAGGAACCCGATTGTCCAAGCCTCCAGATCCAGTTCAAATTGAAGGGGAATTAGAATTCGAAGTTAAAGACATTTTAGACTCCAAGGTGGTAAAGTCGAAACTCTTCTATCTTGTTGACTGGAAGGGATATGGACCTCAGGAGAGATCGTGGGAGCCTAGTAACCATGTCCACGCACCTCGATTAGTACAAAGGTTTCACCAGAGATTTCCGAACAAGCCAAAACCCCCGGAGGAAAGAACCTTGGGAGGGGCCTTGAGGGGGGGTACTGTCATGATGCCTACCTCCAAGGAGCCAGGTCCGACCCAGCTACCCCAGAGGCAGGCATCATTTCCCCCAGGGGAGTGCCAGCGGGCCCAAGCTGGGGCCCTTTGGACACAGTCCTGGCGCCTTAGGCGCCAGGCCTATGTTGGACCCCGGTCCTGGCACCTTAGTCGCCAGGCTCATAAAGCTAGACATGTGTTCAAGTGTTTTAATGTGCACTTACCTGATGCAGACCATGCTGCTACATCCAGGCCCTCTTGAGGCCTGAATGGACTACTTTACCTGTGGGGCTACTTTCCACCCGGGTGTGGTCGGGGAAGGATACATACCTGATCGGTGGAAGGATACACACTTGGAACTTCTTCCAAAGCTATTTAAACCACACCCGATCAGCAAATCAAGCTTCGCGTTGTTCTGCTCCTCGCAGCTGGACGCTCACCGTGTCAGCTCCTGCATCTGGACCTCAGCCACGCCTGTCAGTATCCTGGGTCACCTGCAAAGGGAGACAAAAGACCTTACCTGCTAAATCAGCACCACGGAGACATCACACCCACGATCCTGAAAAGGAAGACATCATTTTTAAAAGCATTTCGCTACGATCGCTGCAGCGCTGCATTTCACTCACCTATCCTGGACGCCTCCATCTTCAGCAGCGATCATCCGGATCCACAGCCACTTCCCAGAGCCTAGAGAGAAAAAGACAAGAACAAGGTGAGAGAAGGAAAGGAATAGGAAAAGCTCAGTTTCCTTCTAAGACTTACCTGTTGGGTCATTCCCATTTCATTTCGGGTCTTGCCGCTTCCAGGCATTTTCCGGACCCCGGCCCCTATGGGGAAAAGACAAAGACATTGAATGAGCGAATGCAAAGACATTACCCGAGCGCTCATCCAGAACTTACCTGTCATTTACTGGAACTGCACGTTTCACTTCGGGTCGGCGCCATATCTCCGGCATTCCGAACCCCGGCCCCTAAGGGGAAAAAGACATAAGCATTAGCGCTTGCTGCAACAAGACAATGAACATTATTATTAAGTTTGTACTTTTGAACTTGCAGCAGAACTTTTACAGCGCCTTACCTGAATAGTCAAGCTTACCTGAACTCCCATCAATCCTCAATCCAGTGAAGTAACTGGGTTTCAACGCGCCCCTGCATCAGAAGCAGGATGGAGAGCTCATCCTTCCTAACCCTAAGGTGAGACTTCACGGGGAATCGTGGAAGGGTATCGTGGAGGGTTGGAAGAGAGTGGGAGGCTTGAGCATAACTCAGTCAGTAGGTAATACTCCCTTTTCACGCACACGGGAATATACCTGCGAGCCAGAGAAGCCAGAGTAGAGGGACCCTTCCTGTCCATCTTCAGAGTCCAGCGTTTCACCATTGAAGAAGCATCAGCACTCAAAGCCAGATCTCCACCTCCGTGGGAATCAGGTGAGCGTTACAATAAATAAACAATACTAAACTATAGAAGAATGTTTTGTTTGCCTGTGTATGTTAGTATATCTCATTTGAAAAACCCCTCAGTTGACTGAGTAAATCCTTTGTATTTTTAAAAGTAAATCCATTAATTCCCCCATTGAATTT
The DNA here is from genome assembly GCF_040938575.1 of Ambystoma mexicanum. Taxonomy (NCBI): domain Eukaryota; kingdom Metazoa; phylum Chordata; class Amphibia; order Caudata; family Ambystomatidae; genus Ambystoma; species Ambystoma mexicanum. The sequence goes on from NC_090924.1 coordinate 982,256,041, forward strand.
TACAAATCGGGATTGTTGAAATTCGAAACTAACCATTCTTGTTTAGTGTTTTTATTTAATTGTTATAGTCATCAAAGTGTTGCCTCAAAATAATTATTCCCATTGTGAGCTGACAACCAAATGTGTTTGTGTATTGTGTGTGTTACCAAACAAATTCCTATTTGCATCTGTCAGTTTAACACCCCAACTGGATTCATTAGTGTGAGCAATCCCTTTGCCTAGAAGTCTACCTGTTATGTACCTCTGTCATTATCACTAAAAAACGATTTTCCTACTGTAAAACCCTTCCCTGAGCTGCCTGTCATTGTAAGCCACAGTGTAAACTAATTTACATTTGCCACAGTTTTTTCCTTTTGCATTTGCTTTCTCCCCAAACCGATTTTCTTACTTAATTTGTATTTTGCCCTGTTGTGCGGATTACTATTCTCTAACTTTGCTGAGTGTAAGCAAGACACATTTTCTTCTATTCTGTTCTCTAGCAGTTGTGAGAAATAATCAAAACCCCACTCCTCCCATTTGATCCAAAAACGGGTTTTCCCTTTATTTGCTTGCTTCCCATCTTGTGGTGATGGGATTCACCCCAAATCCAATTTTCCCAGTATATTCCTACTCCTTGCCACTGCCTTACATTCAAAGGAATCAAGTTTAATTGAGGTTTGGGGGTCAGTGTTGCAGGGGGGGAGTGGTTAACTGCAGGTTCTATCACTTTGTGGTAAATTGTTCTTTTTCTGTTATGCTATTAAAAAAAGGAAGTAACTGTGATAATATATCTTAACATGGTTGATTTCTATACATTATTGCATTTTGTGTTGCCACAACTTTGGTAGCTGATGTATTTTTATTATACTCCTTTACATTAAATAATAAATTAATAAATATCTTATTGATACACACCGTCCTGGTTCCAAGTCCATTGTGACATGGGGTGTTTGTGGAGTTTAGGTGTGAGACGGGTTGGAAGGCTACTCAAAAGAATCTGTAGTACACTAAAAATAAAAAGTGTTTTATTGTGTGCCACATTCATTGTAGGGGAAGGAGTTCCCTGGCTGGCGTGTGCCGTATAATAAACCGTGACAGGGCAGGAGGGCATCCTTTTTCATTCTTAGCTCCCACGCTGTGGAATTCTCTTCCTGCTCATTTGAGAGGGATCTCGGACCTTTGGAGTTTTCGGAGAACTCTCAAGACGTTTTTGTTTTGAGGTTGGATGTTTCTGAGGTATTGTTGCTGTTGCTAGCACCTAGATGCCTTTTGACCTTGGTTTCCGCTTAATGAATGTAGTTAGATACAGTAAAGCACAATGGGTCGCTAGGTACCACAAAGTTGACTATCATGCCCATTCGATCAAAATCTCCTCGCAGTAAATACTCATCCATTCACTCTAACAAAACACATGACATGTCCCTTTCTTTCTTGCATGCCCAGCCGCCATCAGACAGACACAGCTTGCAAGACAACACAGACCAGTAGAGTTAGAAAAATGTTTCTGTTGGCACACTAGATTCACGTCAATTTAAAGAGTGCAATTCAGTACATTGGCAAGAACAGTTAAGGCTAACTGGTGTGTCTTATCTTTCCCTGCACCCTGCCCTGTATGCATGGAATGCTCTGAGTGACCTTATGTAATAAAAAACCTTTGAAGCGAAATGAAAAAATATTTAGTTGAGAGACTTTATGGGTACAAAGAACAATTTAAAAAAAGAATCACATTACAGCAGTTATAGTTAACAGAGCAACCACCACTCCTGGCAATGCACTGTTCAGCTCCTAATGTCATACATGGTTTCACAGATGATATGTACATTGACGCTGTTTTAGTAGGGCAGGAGGAGAAAAATAGCTAAGGATCACCCCATTTGTCTTCAGTTCAAAAAGCATTCCAAGCAGGTCATAAACATTATACTGAAGAGTCAATTTTCCATGATAATTAGCTCAGTCTGATGTCATTAGTAGCACATTGGCGGGGTCAAGGTATACTTGTTTTGCTGAACATAACTAGTGAATTTCTGTAGCCCGATAAGTTGCTTGCAACCATAATATCTCTTCAGCTGTAGTTTATTTCAGTGACTAAATTAGATATGCATGTGCTATACACACCGACTGTTATATTTCACAAACCTAAAATCTACTTGGGAAGTACAAATTCAATCACATTTTTTCCCAAGTGCTATTTGCGATTTCATCAGTGCGGGTTTTGATCATACTGTCAATAATTCAATCTAATCCAACATGACTAAAATGGTTGTTTTTCTGTGTGCCTTGATGACAGAAAAGCTACAATGGCAGCTCTCTGGGCTAACTGATTTCAATTATTTCTATAAATTGTATTTTCATTCAGATTTTTTTCAGTATTTCACTGTTCTCCACCTGTAGTAATTTCCAGTCAGGAGTAGTTTTGTGGGCACTTCGAGGTGTGTCTATTTTCCTGCTGTGATTAAATAATAACGTATGTGTGCCATTTGCTTTTCTACAAATATGTGTTCATTTTACAAAAAATAAGTGTTTACATGGAGTTTATAATTTCACAAAATGTATGTAAAATAAAAGACCATGAAAAACAATGTGCTCTTTGGTTACTTCATACCTGCAGCACTGACAGAATTTTACTTGCTTTGATAATAATGATAAATTATTTGACAATTGTTGGTGTGAGCGTTTAGAAATATGTGATCTTTACTTTTACCACAGTTTTTCAAATTGCATTCTGCAAATAAATAAAAACACTGGAAGGTTTTCTTCTCTGGGAATCACCTACTGAATTGTGTTTTGTGTAATTCCTCTATTTCACAAATAACACCAGCTCAAAACGTGACTCATTGAATAAATAGAGATTTTATAACTTGGCCACATTAGAGCATTTACTCACTTATGAAACCAACATCAAGTACACACGCTCCACATGCCCACAGTAAGAGCCCTATTGCCATCCACGGAGCCTTGATCAATGCCAGATCCCTGGTAGCCATGGAGCTGAGATTGCCGACCTGATAAAGAAAAATAAAATGACTTCCTTGCAGTTACCGAGACCTGGTTACATACAGCAGCAGGCCTGTCCTTACTTATCGCAACACTGGACAACTATACGGTCCTTAGATCAGACAGAGAATCCTCTAAAGGTGGAGGCATCGCCTTAATTGCTAAAGTCTCACTAGGACTCACAACTGTCCCACATGACCTTATTATATCACGTGAACTACTGCCAGTCAAACTTCCCCTCACCTCCTCACGCCCCATAACAATGCATTTGATCTATAGACCCCCTGGACCTATAGGATCCTACGGAGTAGAAATTAACACTCTGCTCTCAACTAACACAAAGCCCTGCTCACAAATCCTCATACTAAGTGACTTCAACCTAGGATTCAATTACCCCACAGACCAATCTGCACTGATTCTGGCCAACTCCCTATCTGAACTAGGCCTTACTCAGAAAGCCCTCCTACCCACACATGAAAAAGTACGTATTCTAGACTGGGAAGCAGACATCAACTGTGCAATTATTATAACCACTATCGAACAGCAATCTTGAACTGACCACTCCCTATTGACATTTAATCTGCAAGATTTGATACTGCCCAATAGATAGACACTGATTGCTCCACCCATTCAGACCAGGAATAAGAAAAACATTATGTTAGATAATCTTAAGCCATTTCTCCAACCTCTCCAATCCAGCAATACTAGTGGATCTCTATAATAAGACCATTAGCACAGCTCTAGACTCTATTGCACCTTTAAAAATGTGCAAAAGCAAACCCATAGCCCATCTGAACACCTGGTTCTCTCCCAAACTTAAAGACTTAAGAAATGAAAAAAAGAGATGTGAAATCACCTGGAAAAACAACCCCTCCATAGCTAACAAAGATACCCCACTAAAAAATTACACCAAACTATAAAGAAGAAATTCTCCTAGCAAAATGTGACACCTACAATGATAGGATTGATAAAGCGAGTTCTAGTACCAGAGAACTCTTTACCATCTTAAGAGAACTCGATTCTCCCACACCCTACAGATAACTGCATCAAAGATCAAAAATGGTGTACCAAAATTCAATATGCCCTAGCCAAGAAAATGACTCTGCTCCAAAACAAAATAGCAGCAAAAAAACTTAACCTGCCTACTCAAGGGAACACCTGGAATCAGAGCCCCTTCACCTCTAAACCGGCTCAACGCTTCAAATTCACCCCAGTGTCTCCCAAAGAAGTGGAAAAAATCATAGCCTCCCAATTGCCAAGGTGATGCCTGTCCAACAACTGTCATAAATTATGTGGTGAGTGTTCTCACCCACTTCATCACCTAGTTAATCAATGCCTCCTTCTGCACTTGCACTGTCCCTACTACCTTAAATAACTCATGGGTACTCCCACTTCTAAAAAAAACTCACCAGACCCAAACATACCTACAAACTTCAGACCTATTACGACAGTCACCTTCTTATTAAAGATTAACGACAAGGCAGCTTACAGTCAAATACAAAACTATCTGGAGACCAATAAGTTACTTGGATTTGTCAATCTGGCTTTAGGCCCCAGTACGGCACAGAAACAGCCCTGATTGACCTAAAGATACAGATTGATGATCTAAAAGATAAAGGGAAATCAGCCCTCTTGCTTTTGTTGGATTTGTCCACCGCCTTTGATCTGGTTGATCATAAGCTTCTGTGTAAGCACCTTTACACAGCTGCACATTTCTCAACAGAAGCAACAGAGTGGATCCAATCCTTTCTAAACAATAGATGCATGAGAGTCTTTTCTGAATCGGCTGCAGCCGACCCCATCCCCATTTCCTGTGGGGCCCACAAGGATCACGTATATCGCCAACCATGTATAATGTGTTCACAAAACCATTGTTTGATGATCTGGACCATCTGGGTGTCACCTACACAAATTACGGAGATGACATCAAGATCCTCATACCTCTGACTGGCACTTATGATAAAGACCTAGCCCTTATTAACAAAATCTAACTCATCAATCAAGCCTGGATGGCGACACACGGTCTCTGCCTGAATGATGAGAAGACTGAACTATTCCTCTTAGCTAATCCTATCAACATGAAAAGAATGAGTGATCAATACTGCTCCTTCAACATTGATGGAAATAATATCCAGGTCGCCAAAGAGGTAGAAACTTTGGGTCTCTACATAGACTCTTCCCTGAACATGGTCAGTGCAACAGCCTACGCAGCAGCATACACCTGCAAGCTTATACACACCTGTAAACACTTTCTATCTGCAAAAAGCTGCACCACTCAGGCCAGAGCCTTAGTATTATCCAAAATGGACTACTGTAATGCACTGTACCTAGGTGCCAGTAAACATATTATCAAGAAACTCCAGATCCTACAGAATCATGCACTCAGGACTGCATTGAGCATACCTCGCAGTCATAACATATTTGCAACTAGACGTGACAACAATTGGCTATCCATCAAGGAGAGAATACAACTTAAAACAGCATCCCTGATTTATAAATGCCTCAACAATGCAGCCCCTCAATATTTTACTGAATAATTCACAAAAACCACCACGCCCGACTTACTAGTTCATCCAATTCCAACTGCCTACAAGTGCCCAGGTACAATCTCAAAAGAGCAGGATGCAGCAGCTTCCCAGTTATGGCCGCACAACTTTGGAATTCCCTACCTACTACATTAAGATCGGACCAATCCTTCTATACATTTAGGAAAGACATAAAAAGCTGGCTGATCTCCAATGATGCACCCTACTTGTCCTCTATAGCCCTCCTTAATTTGAACTATGTATAATAAATCTGTATAACTTATACCACCTGTAAAATCAACAGTATATTTTACCACTGCCTGCGTCACTGTATATTGCCTAATGTGTAAATAATGTAAACTGTATATTGCCCAGTGTGCAAATAATGTAAAATGTATATCCATTGTATTCCTGTACTGCCCTCGATATATTTACTGTGTGTAACTAAACAACTGCATATCCTTGCAATGTGCCCAGATACCTTCGGGTTTGGTGCGCACTATAAATAAATAAACAAACAAACTCCACAATTTCATATGTTGAAGTTTTTGTGACTGATTGGAATATTTCATGTCAGAGTTATATGGGAATGCAAAGGCCCATAACAAAAGGCCAGAATTCTCAGCCAATACCTTCACTGGGGAATAGACCAGTGTAGATAAAGCAGAAGCAAATTCGGGCACATTTTCCAGGGAATCATTTTTGGCTGGAGTTCCGGCACAGCAGGATGCCAGGCTCTTCCTTTGGGCATTTTATTCTGAAAATAAAACCAGGAGGTGTTTAGTCCATGATGGAGCCAAATAAATGAATGACTGAATCAGGCAAAGGGAAATAATTGAATGACTCCCGCTGGGTGCACCAGGCAAATGTGCGGCATGTGTGTGCGAGTCAGATTAAATGTGAGCATGAGTCTTCTTGATGGGCCATGAGGTTTTTCGGTAAACATAGCAATATTCAAGTCCAATCAAACGTGCTGATCACATCTACAAAGTGGTTAACACCGCCGGCTGCATGCTGGGAGGGATAATTCTGAGGATGTTACCCCACATCAAAAATAAAAAAATGTAAAAAACTCATTGCCCACGATTCTTAATGCACAATGTTACCCCGTATTACCCTGGAATTCGCCGACATGCTTTGATCACGGGCATCTTCTATATCAGTATTGCTCTGGCTCAAAAGAGCGTTGCTCAGCAATAGAAACTTAATAACCAGATTTGGGACACGCAATATTACTTTATGATGCAATCACACCGGTTCATTATTAACTCAAAAAAGCACCCTCAAGAGCCGGTGTGGCTTGTTCAGGCTCCTCGGCCAGCATAGATCAACTGCCCTGCTTCACCAATAGCATGTTTCACTTGTGGGTGTCGCCAGCAGACACAAGTGACAGACATTGATTCATTTTGGTGTGGGTAATCCCCTAAAAGGAAACTGCTCATATTAAAATGTGCTTTACAGCCATCCACAGAATCGGGAGCCTGTGCCACATGTAGTGGGAGTGGAGGCGAAGCCCACAACATATTGCCTATTCTCACTGAGATGACCCCTGTGGCGAACTTAGACCTGTCGCAGGTTCCACACGCGCCTCGTCTGTCCTGTCACAAGCAAGGCATGCGAGATGGCGCAATGCATACAGGTGGCCTCTCAGAAACCTGCCTGCGTTCCTCTCTGCCCGACATGAGAACACACACGGAGAGTATGAGCACTTCAATAATTTGTTTCATGTTCACTCCTGAAACAAGAGTAGACATGTTAAATATGCATCGTCAGTAAGGTGCTATGTAAGGACTGTCAATGACATGACCTAGGTTAGTGGAGGGCTGCCCTGAGCCCTCCTCCCCTTAGGTGCATGGCGGCCAATGCATATGTGAATGTTGGAGCTCTGACACCTGCATGCAAGTCCACTGCAGAAATTGTGGGACTTGAATTTAGAAAAAGAGGAGCAAAGTGTAAGGTGCACTTTACTCCTCACATTTAGGGCCGATTCATGAAAAGTGTGCATTTCTCCCACAAAGGATGTGTGCCGAGAACAACACTGCGCAAGCCTGCACGCAGAATAAAAAGTGCACGCTATGCGTTTTCATGGAATTGTCGGCATAAAGTTACCATATACGCAAGTCGCAGCTGGAACGCCCCCGACACGCCAAGCAAAAACATCCAGAACACCTACCTTTGCATGGTCCACCGGGTGGGAATACCATTCAAACAGTGCATTTGGCAAGCAGGCCTGCATCTCGGGGTCCCTGTGCAGGGTCCCTCATACCTGTTACCGGCACCACAACAACATGCAAACGTTTTATCGTAACTCAGGGAAAACTCAGAAAATCTGTGTGTTTACAGCAATAAACCGTTCCTGCACCCTTCTACATTGCATACGCGCACCCTGAGTCAGATCGGAACCACGGGTGCGTACACGCACCCCTAAATGTGACACCCGATCTTAGTTCTGCATGGTGAAACCTATGCACAAGTGTCTGCATGGCTGCTTTGTGGTGGCGGACAGTATGCCATTTCCAACGCCGAGAGGTTGTGCACTCGGATCCATGAATACGTATCATTCCATGCAATAGTGGGCATGCAATGGTCTGCCTGCGGGCCGTCCCTCATAACGCCCACTTTTTGCCTTGTTCTTCATCATTTTCTGTGTTCCGCCCCCTACCCTGACCCCTACTCCACCGAGCCTGCGCAAAGTCCCTGCAAAGTACGAAAAAGTGCTGCGCAGTAGATTCCATGAATTGACAAACAGAATTTTGCGCGCAGTTTGGCACGCAAAGTCCCGATTTTTCACTCAGATAATTCCATGAATTAACGTCTATCTTTGTTTGTATATCAGAGACAAACATTGTCACTGACTTTAAAGTACAGGCCTGTAACTGTTGTGCTCTGGATTGTGAGGAGACATCTATTAACATTTAATAAATACAAAAAACTAAAATAAATCGTCAAATTCAAGGCCGACCATGATGGTGTGAGTTTAAACTATGGTTTAATACCAGGGACATGCCTGCAATTGCCATTGCTCTCGTGGGAAAACGGATGTCAGCAATAGGCTCAGCGTGCATTAAGTCACATTAAGTCATATTTGCATGCTCCCACGCAGTGCAGAAGCTGGCACGTGGTGTAGAGTGGGGAGGCTGGAGCCTCGTTCCAAAAATGTAATTCCAGTAGCTGTCATTAATATCATACGATTGTGTGAAGGGCAACTCAATAGTAGCCCCTGCTATTTGTATGCTATATATTTGCTTAAGAACAGGGCACATCAGTTCCACCTGCTATTTTAAAGTGTTCTTATACATGTACTTACACAGGCTTACGGAGTGAGCATATTCTGATTAGGTTCGATCTAAAGCGAATGCTACACATTGGGGGTCATTCCGAGTAGGGCGGTAAGGGTTAACGGTCACCGGTAACGAGACCAGTGCCATTAAACCCTGACCGCCCTATTCCGAGTTCCCCTTGCGGGTTGGTACTTAACACCTGCTTTTTGCAGGCGTTAAAAAACCAACCCGCAAAGGGACCTAGGAGCTAATTACGGCACCGTAATTTACGGTGCCGTAATTAGCGCCTTCCCCATTCATATTGAGCCCTATGGGGCAAAAATGGGAATGGGGAAGGGCCCATGGTGAATGGGGAATTATCGCCCCCGGCAACCTTGGAATGGGGCAGTAATTCCACCATTCACCATGGCAGAGTCAGAAAAATAACGGCGTCAACCAAGGCGCTAATAGCGCCATGGTTAACGCAAGGGTCGGAATGAGGCCCATTGAAGGTTTACAGTAGGACACGTTTAGAATTGTGCTTGTGTCCTTTGAGATCCACTGTGTTGCTCTATTCAGGCAATCCAGGTCCCTGCTCTTTAGCGCCTCTGCCAAAACAGATGAAAGCATCTAAAGGAACAGTACACAATAATCAGCAGTGCAAAGGCAACAGGTTTGGCTTTTCTATGTGCAGATGTGCTGCCCAATTCATCTATCTATAATTTTAAAACGTGCATACATTGGCATTTCTACACATTATCCAAGTAAAATGACAGGTTACTACTAGTGTTAGTTTTCGGTGAGAAAACAAAATATCTTACTGCACTTTTTCATAAATTATTTTTAAAAAAAGAACCATCAACTTCTACCATTTACATTAGACGACCTATTCAGCAGTTACGGATCAAAGTCTACTCTTTAAATGTTCTGGGTTTTACAGGCTTTCCATATTTAAGGCAGATGTAAGTAGGGTTTTAATGCATCCTTAGTTAGGACGGGATGACGTGGACGCTAAGTGGTAAAGCCTCCGTAGAAAGGTTTTGCCCCCTATTACCACTTTAGGACATTGCAAGTCCATCAATGCTAGTCAAGATCTTTCCTTTGTCTAGAGCTGGCTTCAGAAATCCTTTTTATTTTCCTTAGGATTGGTGTATTTTGCAACTCATCAGTCATGCTTCTCTCCCCATCTTCTGTTCAGCAACTTTGATGCAACACTTCCCCAGGTTTAGTTTCCTCCTCCGTTTATGTTGACTTCCATGACAGGAGTTGGAAGGCGTTCTTCCATTCTCTGCCAGGAATTACCAACAATTTGTTCTCCTCGATAGTTTACCTGAGGGTCCTTCCTCCTGTCTTGAAAGACAGCAACTTGGTTCAATTCAAATTGATTGGTCTGGCGGTTTGCACTGGTTTCTAAACTCTTGTACATTTGGTATGGAAGGTAAGGTAATGTATGTGTTTAGAGCGCTTCTGCTATTAATGAAACTAACAGCATAAGCAGAGACTACTGGCCATTGGTGCTTGGTATATCGAGGTGACCAGAGGCTGTTTCATCTTTGGTATACCTCAAAGGTAAGGGCTGGGATGAGTAAAGGGAAGCAGTGGTCTCACCACGATTACTTACTGGTGATCGTCATTACTTCTAGACCTACCCTTCCCTCACCTAGTACTTATTATTTGACTCACCCTTCCACCTGACTAGATGGGCTCAGCCCTTGAGTCTTGGTTATTTACCAAGGAGATGTTGGCACAGTGAAGGGCTTATGTAAGTAAGATAAATACCGGAACCTGGAAAAATAGGACTAGGCCAATTTAAGCTTATGCATATGTAATTTCAGAATGCCATTGTCAATCTCACCCTCAAACTACGAGGTTGCTGAGCAGGAGCAGTAGAAGCTATTATCACCAGCTCAAGGCCGGTACAACCATAAGGCAATTCTATGCAGTTGCCTAAGGTGCTACGAACAGTGAGGCACTAACCCACGCCATATTGTCGGGGACATTTTTAATCTGGCTTCAAAGCAACAAAAATTACCGGGTAATATAACGATTTGCTGGAGAGATATATATCCTTGGGGCAGCCATGTCCCTGTTACTTTACAAGGTAAGTACGAACACAGGCTTCCCTGTGCAATGTAGATTGTGCGCTTCCGCTTGCATTGTGTATTTGGGTATGCACTTCCTGTTGCTTGGGGGATTTTTTGATAAAATTGAACTGGTGGGCCCTGTCAACAGTAAGAACATAGTCTGGAACGGCATTCTGTTGCAAAATGTATGTAGTGTGCTTTCTGCTAGTTTTTGGGAGTGAACAAACCTCATGTACCCTAGAACCCAAACAGCACAGCCAACCACTCTACTAGCTAAAGTACAGGAAATGTGGAAACTGAAGAAAGACAGAGACCTTCTCATTCTTAGAGAATATCTTTTGCATAGATTTCCCTCTTCAGCATTGAAACGGGTGTGGATCCAGGACAGCGATTGGTAAGTATCCCAGACATGAGGCCCAGATGTACAGACCTGCTACGCCAGTGCAAAGCCAGATGTATGCACTCATGTAGCTCGCATGTGTGCAGATGATGCACAAAGTACACGTTCACAAAGTAATGTGGTGCACAAAGTACACGTTCTAAACAACAAAGCACACTTTGATTCATAATTAACTCTGTGTGAACTAATGTGCCTCATTATCTAATAGCTTCATCGTCTCTGTGGTAATGGAACAAAGTGGGCTTTTAGAAGTTTGACAACTGCCTATTCTGCACCAAAAGCCAGAGGTTACCACAAACTCAATCATTCAGTAAAAGACAACTGTCCATTTCGGGGTAAGAGCTGACTTGCCCCAGTCCCCTTTCTCAGCATGGTGGCACACGTTTCCCTTGAGACACTCCTGCACCCTTATAGAATTAAGAATAAAAAAAAGCTTTGTTATATGCAGCAGATGACTTGCCCCATGCCCCTTTCTCTGCATGGTGGCACACATTTCCCTTGTGACTCTCCTGCACCCTTATAAAATTAAGAACAACATAGTTGTGTTAATATGCAGGATTTGAGAACTGATGTTCCATTTGGACTCCCATCCAAAGAATATCCTGGTGCAATATGGCACAACACCCGATCACTGGCTTATGCTTTATTTTGGGAGTCCTGAATGAGATGTCAAGTGATTTGTGGATGCAATGCTGGGCAAACTATACGACCATCACTGTTTTGAAGAGAAAAAGACATCGGGGGACATTTTACTAAAAGTGGCAATTGCACGGAGCATACCGCCAACTTTCGCACTCATTTGCTGTTGGGTCCCAATTTTAATCATTTGCAAAATGTAATGCAGCTAATCACCATTACAGCTAGTTAGGTTCGCTCTCCGTTCGGCATTTACGCAATTTCATCTGGAATCCGCTAGCTTGTAGCAGGTGCAAAAACGGGTGGATTAACTATAATGCCATTGGTTTTCTGCGAGCACAAAAATGCCATGTTGCCATAAAGCCATATTGTACTTTAAGGGGGAATGCACACCTGTAAAGTATTCCTTTCCAAGACCTTCCTTTGCCTCCAAATAGAATGAAAATGCCCTAAAGTGTAAAAGCCACGTCTAAATCGCGTACACATTTATTTTTACACCTTACTTTTACATTCTGGAGCACTTAAGAAAAATTAACATCTCAAGGAGCAAACTATGGAACCATTTTTCCATCTAGGGTTTGTGACAAGCAATTCATGAACATTTGTAAGATTTTATGAACTATCTTCTGAGCGTATTCCTAATGGATCACAGCTGTGCTGCTATCCTCTATTTAGCAACCAAACTTCCTCATAGAATGCGTAAAGGTATGCCGTGGCCTGACTAGACAACAAACTCAACAAAATTACCCAAGTGACGGTCAAGTATGCATGGGGAACAAACGAAGAAAGAAAGAGGCTCATCCTATGCATAACCTGTGCTTTATGATCTTTGAGGAGCACACACAAACATTCTAGAAAGCAGAGTTGTAGACTGCAAATAAGACCCACAGAGGAAATGGCTGAATGACTGACAAGCAGCGATTTCAGGAGTTATTTTGGCCATATTGCATCTATGAAGCGAACTGCATCCTGCTCCCCGCTTGTGCCTACAATCATAGCGCATAGATTGTTCTGACATTCATATAAATACAATTAAATAAACATTGGCAATGGAGTGGTTTTAAAGGTGGTTTCTCACACTGAATTTCGTTTCATACCAAGTAAAGAAAATGGCAGACCACATAACCTTCTCATATGTTCAAGCAGACACTGGCTTCTTTACTTTGCTGAAATAAGCGGAGGACTGGAACAACTACACCCATTGTACATTTTTCACACGGCACAGGCATCTGATTCACAAAGTGAACGTTACTTTAATGTCTCTGACCCAGCAGTAGCGGGCACCATAATGCACATTAATACAGGGCTGGTCTAAATGCCAGCACACTGCACTTCAATTCTATATCGTGAGTCAGGTGCATTTTACTCAGGTGCATCTTGCACATCTAAAGTGGCTGTAAGAGCTGCTTTGCCAGTATGAATCGCAGCCATGTTGCTTAGAAAGAAGGTGGAGTGCTGGGAGTGAAGGACCTGAGATGTATTGAGTTTGGCTCAATAATGTCCCCACAAATGGGCATGATGCGTGTTGCACCGAAAGGCTGCAAGAGAAGCAGGTTTTTCAATGACAGCATACCCAATATTGTTATTTCGTAGTATACATACATGGCCACCTGCACAGTTCCCTTTCGAAGATGATAATCCAGTCCTGGTTTTAACTTTAAATTCTGGGACTGCAATTACCAGACTTTCCCATTTTAAACCCAGAACCACAAGTCCCAGAACACGAAGTTAAAACCAGGACTGTACTGGCATCTCCTGACTCGACTGGGACCTCCTGACTCGAATGGGAGCTCTTGGCATATATGATTTACTACATTTAACAGCCAATTGGCATTGCCCATTGTTGATTACATAACCTGGTGGGAGGAATGGCTTCATACGAGCCCCTTTATTTTCCATGCCACTTTGAGATGTGTTCATTTGCAATGTGTTGTCAACGGCACAGCTACATTTTGTCCTAAAACAAAGTATCGGTTGAGACACACCTGCATCAACTCTAGGTTACAACTGTGAACCTGCTGCAAGGTAGTGATACCTGCAAGGCTTATTCATTTTAAATTGAATGGTGATATTCATACATTTTAAGATTGTAATTGTGGGATGCTTTTACCCATGCATCCAAGCCCTACCACAAAAACTGTGCAATACTGGCATGAAAAACATCATGATGCCCAGAACTCCCCAGAGAGTGCACAGGGAAAACATGAAGAATAGGCTGCCACCCATTTTTGCCTATGTTGTGAGCACAGGAGGGCACTGCCTAAAACCACCAGTGGGCTACACACACAGTAGCCTGAAACCATTGGGAATGGCAATGCTGATTGCCAAAAAAGCAACTCAGAACTGTGGGGAATTCATTTTCTTAATCCCAAAAATGGTTGCATTACCAGTACTCACCACTATCAGAAAGCCGGCGTTTTAAAACCACCAGACTTTTGTGTAAAACTGAACAAAACCAGACCAAGGAAAGACTTGCTAAGAGGTGGATACAATGTAAAACTATATTCTGAAATGACTTGAAGGAAGTCATTATTTAATGTATATGTAAAAATTGTCAGTTTGATTTGAATGTAGAAAACTGGGAACAAAAAGTGACATTTAGCTGAAACCTGGCTTAATGAAACTGGATTCTGCCTGACAACTACCCCCGACAGGAGTTGAAACCTGCTCAGCCACTCCCCTTGCCAAAAGGAGTTGTCACCTCTGTGATTAGATTAGGGGTGGAGCAGCTGGGGACTACTGGGAGTTGAACAAAGGCCTGTCCTGGACTCAGGCAAATGTTATATTGGGGGGCCGTAAAGTGGCTTCCTCTCAGGGGAAACTGGGAGGGGCAGTGCCTCTGCTAGCAGCTGAGCTTGGGGGAAGTGGATAAACCAGTTATTCCACCCTGTGATTTGGGAAGCCACACCCCTTTTTGACCAGGGCATAATTTTAAAAAGATAGATAACTCATAGTTCGGACTTGTCAGAATTATATAAGTAATAACATTATTTTTGTGATTTTTCTGTGAACATTTTGAGCGGAAAATAGGGTCTCACTCCAAATGTCTGCATGTTAAAAATCTGACACTTCATCAATTAATGTCCATACTCCTTGCGCACATGTGTGTAATTTTGGGTAAATGTTCGATATTGTAAAACCAGTTAAAAAGCGCAAAATGTTGTCATTTTTTAATGCAAGCCCCCAGGAAGATCAGAGGCGGACAAGCATGGACCATAAGGAATATATAATGTGCACATGTAATTTCAACAAATTGTATATCTGGGAAGGATGTATTTGAATCAAATATAGATTTGTGGACAAACTGACCAGGGGAGGATCCTCTGACCCATAAACAGACTTCATCATGCTGACAATCCATTTCCTTGCCCTAATCATGGGAGAGGGGAGAATTGGGCCAATGACAAGTAGAGAGGGGCAGGCTTAGCTAGGCCCAGGCACACACCCATTTTCAAAACACATAAAAAGAGACTGCTGGGACAGGTAGAGACATTCAATTCCATTTGCTGCGGAGCATGCTGACCGACGACTTCACATCCAGAGATCCAGACTTCAAATCCATCAATCTCCAAAGACCAGAACTTTACTTCAGAACTTAAAGCAAGGGCCTAAACCCACAAACTGAGAACACTTCTCAGCAGGCCTAAGCAACCTTAAAATCATTTGAAAACTATTCCACAGCCGGGCGAGCTGTTTGAATTCTTTTGCCAAGAACAATTGCCAGAGACCAGACCAGAGATCCAGAGTGACCCAGACCACTGTCAGCAGAACCAGTGCCCCAGATCGCTGTGAAGTGGCGAGACCAGAACCGGAGTCCAGTCCAAAACCTGACCAGATCCATGGCGAGGCCTATTTCAAATTTATATTGTGAGTACCTAGCAGAACTGTGCAGAACCAATCTCTTAGTTAAAATAATCTAATCCAAACTATTTTAACCTAAGTAGAACAGCCTCCTAGAAATCGTATCATCTGTCATTTTTAAAGCTGCACAACTGTCACCTGTCAATTCTGCAGCTGCAAGCTGTCACCTGTCATTTTGAGTTTACTTTAAATCCGAAAAACTACCTTTATTTAATCGTCCGTATCTCTGGAACCGTTTGGGCTAGGAACGAAATTTAACTTTCATCTGAAAGCTTAGAATCTTGGCCTGATTTCTTTACCTGTAAAAAGATAGCAGCTTTTTGCTTTCCTCTGCTATAAATGTGTTTGCCTCTTAATAACAATCCCTGAATCATTGCTAAAGTGAGCCTGAGCTCATCCCAATTATCTCTCACTCACCCTGAAACTCCTAAAGGGAATTAAAAGCATTTTCAGCATATTTCTCACTTCATTGCCACCACATTCAAAGCACTTGGGCCTTTGTTTTAAAACTCATACTGGTTTTCTATAAGCTTGCTGGGGTGGGAATTGAATTTCGTATTGTATTTGATTGCATTCCTGAGAACTGTGTGTGTTACTTCTATCTCCTTCCATTTCTTACATTGCATAGGGGAGGAGGGTGAATTGCCAGAGAAAAAGTGATTATCTTATCTTTTGCTAAAATCATATCAAGTATTTCTGTACTGCATTTTATTCCCCATTGCTTTTCCCTTGAAATCATAAAAGTATTTTTGCTACTGTATCCATCCTATACTAACTCCTCATTGATTGTCAAGAAGTGTGCTAGTATCAGATTACCCATTGTTGATTAACATTATATTTATAAGGGCGATATCGATTATTAATTTATTATAAAAGCGTGGTATCTATATTTTGTTTTATTTCTCAAATAAACCTTTTAAACTTGCAAAACAGAACTACTTCTTGGCTCAGTGGGGTCACGGGGATTCTAAGAGAGGGGTGTTATATAGGGGTAGTCATCCAGAACTCATGAACTGGACATAAAGATATATATATAAGGGTTTCCATTCAGTATCCCAGACTAGGCATTGACTTAGCTGTAGTGTTGAATTGATTCCTCTTACAAATTGGGGGCTCGTAACTGGGGATTCCGGATTAGGTCTATCACTTGTGCAGATTAATACAGTGTGCTAACTGACAAGATACATACATCCGGTCGGATCACCACACTGTGTTACGCTGTAAAGCACTCCTCAAAGGAACGTTCTAAGGAAACGGTCTGTTTTGCAAAAATAAAATACAAACTTCTGTAAGTCAGGAAGGAACTCAAATTCCAGAATGACGACACTGGTAGACATCAAAATAGCCAGAGAGCACTTCTTACATAAGCTATTTGTGAGAGTTGAGTGGACACATCAGGACCAAACGGTCTGGTTGCAGGCAATCGCACAACAGGTCACTGAAACAGGGTCAGATAAATGGAGAGATCAGTGTCCCCTACATGTGGCCCTGAGTGAACTATATATGGACCCTAAAGCCAAAGATGAACATAATAAGATTGCCAGGATAGCGGCATATTTGCACCTATATATGGGAGCCATGCAGGACAAATGTGCTGAAGGCCAAGATTTGGCAAATAGGCAACAGATGGCGTTAGAAAAGGCCCAATCTGATCTGGACACTTCTGAGCAGAGGCTGCTCAGGAGCCAGGAGTCAGAAAAGGACAGCAGACAGTACATCACTAAAATAAAGGAGGATATGGATTTGCTGCAACAGGAAAAGGCGAACCAGGATACCAGATTTCTGGCCTTGCAGAAGGAGTACCAAGAAGGTTTGGACTCCCTACTGCAGAGCCAGAAAAAGCGGGAGCAATAGTTAGACTTCAATAGGGCATGTGCTGAGCAGGTAGTCACCCTGCAAAGCCACCTAGATAGGGAGAAGGCAGAGAGCAATAAACTGATTTTGAAAGACCTGGATACCCAGGCAGAGTTTGACCAGGAGCGCCAGAAAGCTGGTGCCTTCCAAAGGCAAAGGGATGACCTGGTGGCACAGATGCAGGCTCTTAGTCAGGAAAGGGATACCTTAGGCCAGGAAGTCTGCCACTTAAAAAGGAAAATGGAATAAAATCACCTGGCCCTCCAGGGACTGGGTGACCTCCAAAAAGAACACCAGAACTTGTTAGAGCACACCAGGAGGGTGGAGGATGCTCTGGCAAGAAAGGAGCAGGCCAATAGGGACACAGCTCAGGAGGTGACCCTCCTGCAGCAAAGACTGGCCCAGTACTCCAGAACCAATCAGGAGGCACAGAGAGAGAATGAGGCTCTCTGCCAGCACAATGATAGGCTCCAGCAACAGGTAGCCATGCAGGAGAGATTGAGTCTAGTAAGGCCTTAACTGAGGAACTGAAAGCGCAGGCTCTTGCATTGCAACAGGAAGCGGGGCGGATAGAGATGAGGTTCGCTGGGAAAGAGAAACTCCAGAGCATATCCTCAGGAGCCCTAGTACCAGAGGCCTTCAGCTCTCCCAGTCCCTGGACTCTGCCACCCCCATGTCCCCATGCGCACATGAGCCCAGGGCCACGGGGATGGCAGATTACTATCCAGCTAGAAGTATGGGGCTCATAGGCCAGTACCTCCCAGGAATGGATGGGCGGGTATCCGGGTATGGGCACCCAAGCACAGTGCAATTTAGTGGGGAACCCCAGGAGAGTAGGCCCATTAAGGGCATCCTGAAAACCTCTGCCCAGTTAGGTCAGTGGGGGGGATACCCAGCAAATCCTGGTAGCAAGGAGGGATCTGAAGACTCCTCTGAGCATCACAGGACACAGGAGACCAGGTCCCCACATTCTGCCAGCCATTCCCAGGCTCGCAGAATCCGGGAAAACCTGGAAGATTAGACGGGCACCTCTGGGAGCAGTGCTTCTGAGTCAGAGGATGAATGGACCAGGGTTACCCGAACCAAAAAGGCCAATAAGTCAAAAAGGGCCTTGCTTAAGGATCCATTGAAAAAAATAAAGGCAATAAGGAGTGTCACCACGCCTTATCATAAGAACGCCAAGTATTATGTTTGGGAACACTTGGAGCTCTATGAGCAAATGATGGAAACTTTCCATTTGAAGGACAGCCAAAGCTGTATTCAATATGTAAAGTGGACATTCTCACCAGAATACTCCAGTTTCTTTGCTGGGCTGGAGGATCAAAACCATTCAAGGTGGTCCACATACAGGGCGGCCATCTTGATACATTTTTCTGTGCACAGAAATCCTCAAGAGGCTCGCAAGGCAGCCTACAATTTGCAATGTGGGGAGGATCAGGCCCCACAAGAGTTTGTGCAAGAATTAAAATGTGTTTTTGCGCAGACCACCAGAAGGGTGCGCACGGATAGCAGAGAATTTATCAATATGTTTTTCCATGCCTTACCCAAATACATAATGACCAAGCTTGTGAGAGATATTCATGAGAAAAGATCTTTAGACTGGGTCATTGAACAGGCTACCCGGATCTATGAGGTGCAGAAGCCCATCGAAAATAAAAATAATGCGCCGAAAAACCCCAAAACCAACAGCACCCCTGCTGCTGTCAAGGTGGCAGAGGTAAAGGTTTCCCCCGTTTTAGATTTGGAGATGGGGGGCCTGAAAACCTGCCTGCTCCAAATAATTCACAGCCCAGAAGGCCCTCGGGCCAGTCACAGACAGGGAGTCGAGGAGGTAGTGCCACAAATGGGGTCCCCCGCCCCCGTGACTATGTAAGTCCCCGCTACAAGGGAAACCGACCAATCCTGGGTTATGTGTAGGCTCCTCCAGCCCAAGGGGGGGATCCAGCCAAGCACCTGACCCAGGGAACTTCCCTTCCAGCTTCCCACCGGAGGGCAGAAATTCTCCAAATCCTGGGCAGAACTTTTTCCCCAGGTATCCACCCAATTTCCAGCCCCAAAAGCATCCATCCTTCTTTCCCCAATTCCCTGATCCCAGACAACCTTATCCGGGAGAGGGGAGGCCAAGGGTGGAGGGGTACCAAAATCTTCCCAACCAGGGGTACTACCAGAGAAGGGATAGCTACCCTTCCCGGGATCAGCCCAGGGGAGAAAATAGAGCCCCGTATCAGCCTGAGCGGTTTTCACAACTTGAGCGCCAGGTCCAAAATATGGCACGAGATCTGGGTCACATACTGAGGGCTCAACGGAACCCTCAGATGAGCATGTCACCGCAGAATGCCCCAAACTCTGGACCTGGTGCTCCAGAACAATGACGGGGGCAGCACCCCGATAACCCACCGGTTCCCAGGGAGGAGGCACAAGGTTAAGGGGGGTGTAAAGCCTTGGAGGAAGCTTCCTTCCCAACTTGTAAACAGCCCCTGGAAAACCAGGAACCGGAAACAAAATCTCCTGCCCCTGAAAGTCTGCCAACAAGGAACAGAGAGGAGATAGGAGAAACAAAGTACCCAAACAGACCCAGTTTGTGGAGGAGGTACAGATCTTCCAATTTGAGGGAAAGGGATCCTCAGAGGATCCTGGGGAAAGGATCTTCTCCTTTAGAGATGGGGGAACTCCTCCCAAGGAAAAATGGGTCCCAAGGGACGCCAATTCAGACGGGGGAGATGTGGAGACTGAGCTACCGCCGCCCATCATCTCATCCCAGAACCCACAATACCGAAATCCCCTGGTTCAAACCCATCCTGATGACTGCCTCCAAAAGGGGGGGGGGGGCGGCCCAGAACCGGAACCAGGGGAACCCACAATGGCTCTGATCTCCAGTTGCCAATTTTTTCTTTCAGATTCCCAAGACTCTCCACAGAATTCTGCCCAAATCTCTTCTCTCGCCATGTCCAAAACCAGAACGTTAGCCCACCAGTTGTCCAAAAATGTGCATTATCTGTGCCCCCTTGAGGAGAAGGAGGGAAGATACTATGCCCCGGTACAAGTACAGGGGCAGGGTACAATTTTGGCACTGGTGGACACTGGATCCCAAGCTACCCTTCTGTCCAAAAGGGCCTTTAGGAACTAAATGCAGGAAGGGGGAGAATTACCAAATTCCTCTCCCCTCT
The DNA here is from genome assembly GCF_040938575.1 of Ambystoma mexicanum. Classification (NCBI taxonomy): domain Eukaryota; kingdom Metazoa; phylum Chordata; class Amphibia; order Caudata; family Ambystomatidae; genus Ambystoma; species Ambystoma mexicanum. The sequence continues at coordinate 982,276,801 of NC_090924.1, forward strand.
CTTCCTGGCCAACTGCAGAACTTTGACGGGAAGGAAATTCCTGCTGAGGGGACTGCAGACTTGGACATTAAAATTGGGCGACACAAAGTGAAACACACGGTCATAGTAGTGACTCCAGAGGGCACCCCTTGTTTACTAGTGAATGACCTCCTGAGAAGGTTGTCACCCCTAATAGATTGTGTAAACAAGGTCCTCTGGACCCAGACTAACCGACCCATAAAATTAAAACAGAGTGTCAACCATGTTAGTTTAAACGGTACCTGCCACATGGTTGAACAAAAATCTGACCAAGTAGAATTTCACTTCCAGAACAACCAAACTCCAGACGTGACAGTAATAGCAGTAGGACAACAGACTGGTGATGGGGGGTCCTCGCTATTTCTGAAAATCAACCTTCCTTCCAGTCTAAGGTGGTATTCCACACTGGAAGGAAACACCCTGAAATTCTTTACTAATCCACAATCAGACACTCCCACTCCTATAGTCCAGAAAGATGTGGAATCAGCTTAGAGCCTGGCTGATATTCAGCAAATTGGAGAGCAGTTGTTCATCCCTGTTCAGTTAAATAATGGGAAGGACTCTGTTCTCGCTCGAGTGTGTGTGAACAACGTTAAGAGCTTCATCAGCGAAGCCATGTTCCGCCAACTCCCAAAAGATCCATCAATTCCCACATTCAAACTGATAGACAAATAGGAAATGGACCTGGAAGCACCTAATTCCAAACATCTCCTGCCAAGCAGGTTTATGCTCAAAATCTCCATTGGCAACAAGAGCATAGTCCATAATTGTTAGGTCGTGCAAGACGTCACTGCCGCCTTTTACTTAGGCAGTGACATTCTCAATCGCTTTGCCATTAGTTTGGACCTAATAAACTTCAAAGCTTGGTCCCGATTAGCGGATAATCCCATGGGCTTTGATGATCCAGAAAAAGCATTTAGGTCTGCTCAATTGCTACCTTATGCAGTTGAAATTCAGATCAAAGAGGAAGTCACCATCCCAGAAAGGACCCAACAATTCTCCCTGGAAGTGAAAGTTAAAATAGGACAAAAATTGAAAACCCTGATGCTTACATACATCTAAATGCTTCTCTCCAACAGCAAGGATTAGGGGTAAACCCAACACCATTAGTCAACATAGAACATGATACCATTCCAATAGAAGTGGATAACAGCGACTTAAAGAGTATTACTCTAGCCGCAGGCGGTGGAATGGCAGTTGATGACCGACATTTCTCCATTGATTTAGGAAATGAACTGTTAGGACCAATCCACAAGGACTGTTTTGACAGTGACAGTGATGACGACACAACCCCAGACAGGATTTTCACCCGGCATGGGGGGAACTTCCTGGTGTACACTTCTTGCCCTTACGGTAAGGAAGATGTGACTTGTGACTTCAGGAGAGAAGAGGTGACTTTCCAGGTCCATGAGGGCTGCCTTTCCCACCTGAAGCCTCCAGTCCAAATCAGCACTCTGACCAGGGACTTCTCCACCCAGCTGGAGGAGGCCGCTGAGATAGCCAAACCAGAAGTCTTTCCAGGCTTTAGGCAGATGGTGGAAGAGAGAGTCAACCTAGCTGATGCCTGCGTGACTCTGGAACAGAAGCAAAAGTTGAAACAAGTTTTCTTGGATTTCCAAGATCTCTTTGCGGTAGACTCATATGACTGTGGCCGCACCGACATCCACACCACAACAATTCCCACGGCCCCTGGAATGACTCCAGTGTTTGTGAAGCAATATCGTTTGCCTCTCGCATCCATGGAGTCCCTTACTGAAATAATTAAGAACCTTGAGTCCCGGGGAATAATCCGTCCAGTCCACAGCACTTTCAATAATCCGGTGCTGGGAATATTGAAGCCAAACCGCCAGTGGAGACCCTGCGCCAACCTTAGGGAGCTCAACAAACGGGTCCATACTTCCCGATGGCCTCTGCGCTACATTGACCAAGGGCTGGCCCAGATCCAGGGGTCACAGGTATTCACAGCAATAGACCTGACCAATGGATACTGGACTGTGCCTGTCAGTAGGGAGGACCAATACAAACTGGCTTTTACCTTTGGAGGCCAGCAGTACACATGCACCCGGACTCCCTTCGGATACCTCAACTCCGGCAATGAATTCAACATTTTCCTACATAAGGCCATGCCCGACCTGGGTGCGAGGGGTAACCTGGCTTATGTAGATGATGTCCTCATCAAAAGTTCATCTGTGGAAGAACACATAGCGGAGATCCGTTATGTTCAGACGCAGTTGAGGGCCGCCAGAGCAAAATTTTCCTTCCAGAAAGCACAGTGGTGTAGAACCCGTGTTAATTTCTTGGGGCATGAGATTACTCCTCAGGGTCTCTGTCCCCAGGAAAAGAAAGTGGAAACACTTCAGAAACTGAAAGACCCCACAACTCTGCGGGAACTAAGGAGCCTCCTTGGACTGACTAATTACAGCAGAAAGTTCATCTAGGGCTAAGCAGAGATCACTAGACCCCTGATTCATCTCCTGAAGGGGGGTGGTCAAGTGGGAATGGGGTCCAGAACAAGCCGAGGCAGTAAGACAACTCAAAAGAAGCCTCTCACAAGCGCATTGCCTAGCTTACCCTGTCAGAAACAAGGAGTTCTTCCTGGAGACGGGGTTCTCTAATACGTGCTTGACGGCAGTATTACACCAAAAGCATGACAAGGTCAATAAAGTAATCTCCTATGCAAGCAAAACTTTATCCTCTGTGGAGGAAAAATTCAACGATTGTGAGAAGGCACTCCTGGCAATGGTGTGGGCATTGAAGAATTACCGCCCGTTTATCCAGGGGGAACACATCATAGTGGAGACTCCACACCAGCCTCTGCAATATCTCCAAAGTGACAGAATCCGGTCTGGCTGACTTGCATGATCGTGCCAGAGAAAACTCTCTCGAGGACGAAAGTCTAAAAATCAAGGACAACATGGAGGCATACCTTAATTCCCCACACAAATTCTTTGAAGAAGACAAGAGTGAGGGAATGCCCACTGTCTATGTGGATGGATGCTCTTACCATGTTGACAACGACGGGGAGAAAAACTGGTGGCTGGCATAGGGAATGCATGGATGAAGGAGTTCCCAGAACCCTCCGCTGGATACAAAATTGGTCCCCGAAGTAGTCAGGTGGCAGAGTTGATGGCTGTGCATCAGGCCATCCTCACTGCTGTCCAACATCAACTCCACAAACTGGTCATAATCACCGATTCGGATTATGTACGGAACGGGTTCGTGGAGCACCTGGTTAATTGGAAAACCAGAGGAATGTTATGTGCTAATAACAAACCCTTGAAACATGGGAAGTTAATCCAAAACATTGATGATCTGGTCACATCGAATGGGATGACCATGTACTGGAAAAAGATCAGGGTGATTCTAAAGTAGAGGGACCAGACAAAACTGAAAATGACTTAGCTGATCAGCTGGCCAAAACCAGGGCCATCTAAGGGGATCTAATAGAAATAGAGTCCCTGTTGGGGGAAATCCAGGTCACTGTTATCACTAGGTCTCAGACAAATGCTCACAATGATCTTTCAACTGCACAATGGAGTAAGGAGACCCCTGATGCGGAGTAAGGAGACCCCTGATGCTGATTTAATTACAGCTCAGAAGGGGGATCCAATTATTGGTAAGTTTACCAACACCTTGAGGACCCTGAGAACTTTCCCCTGACGGATACCGATTACATTGGGAAAGAGGACCTAAGAGTGTTGATAAAATGTCCAAGACGGTTTGCTGGTAAGGAAATCCAAAGCTGGCCACGATCAGTGGGTGGTTCCTAACTCATTCCGAAGCCTGATGTTAAGTCACGCCCATGATGCGGCCACCGCCGGTCATAGCGGGTTTCACACAACACTGGAAATCTTAAGAGAGGTTGCATACTGGCCACACATGGGGCAGGACCTTGACCAATACTTGAAGGGGTGTCTTGTGTGTGCACAATTTCAGCCATTATCCCTCACACACTGTGCGCCTCTCCAAAAGAGGGGGATGACACTGCCATGGTCAGATTTGCAAATCGACTTTGTAGGCCCTGTGATTCGCTCTCCTAGAGGAAACAAGTACATGTTGACAGTTACATGCTTGTTTACCAAGTCGGTGGAATGTCTCCCATCCCCAAACTGCAAGGCAGAAACAGCAGCTGCCCTGATGATTAACCACATCTTTTCCTGTTTTGGTCTACCTCAAAGGATTGAGTCAGATAGGGGTAGCCACTTCACCAGTGAAGTAATGACAAAGATGTGGGAGATACTGGGGGTCAAAAGAAAGCTACATATTGCTTACTGGCCAGCTTCTTCTGGAGCAGTGGAGAGATATAACCGAACCATTGTGAGCATCTTAAAAAAGTTTGTGGCAGATTCTGGGCCAAGTTGGGATATCCGATTACCTCTGGTCCTAATGGCCATCAGATCTACCCCTTCATCTGCAACCAAAATGTCACCATTTGAGTTGATGACTGGACGCAAGATGGTGCTTCCCCAGCATTTGCTCTACAGAACCCAAGGTTGATAAATGCCTCCACAACTCATGAGTATGTGGAGAATTTAAGGAAACACCTTCAGCATGCTTTTGCCTATGCTCAGCGGAATCTAGAAATTTCAGCCGAGAGCATGAAGACCCACTATGATTTAAAAACTACCCGAAAGGAATATAAGGTGGGTGATCGGGTCTATCTATACAATTTCCAAAGGAACCAGGCCAAACAGCTAAAATTCTTGCCTACATGGAAGGGACCGTTTGAAATTGTAGACAAGATCTCCCCTGTGGCCTACAAGATCCGCATCCCCAAAGGCGGTTTGGCAGAGGGGGAAGACAAGTGGGTCCTTATTAACCAGCTAAAGTGTTGCCATCCCAGGCACACTTTGCAGCAACTGGAGGAGTCCTCTGCAATACCAGAGGGGACCGCTCCAGATTAATTCAGTTCCAACCCTAAAATATCCCACATATAGTCTCTAAAATATTGTACTCTTGTAAGCCACTGTCTTTGAATGATAACTTGTATCTCAAAAGTAAAATGTTAGGTATTTTAAAGTATAAAATGTATATGTCTGCCACACCATTAGTAGTGATGGAAAAATGTCTACGAATAGGTATTGCCGCTTTTCCTTTGTCGTCCTTCGAGAAAGAAAACCTGGAGACTGGCCAAGGAGGACGATCCGGAGACCGGGAGCAGAGACCCAAGGGGCCCGGGGTACCGCCCAATCCTCCCATCAGGACCAGCAAGGAGAACTGATTGATCGACTGGAGGGAGGAAAAGATGCTGAACTGTGCCATCCATGGAATTGGAAGAAGAGGAGGCGAACATCCCAGATCTTGCGAGTTCCATCTGTGAAGGATCAGAATGGCCATCGCAAAAAGGGGGGCTTGTGGGATGTTTTTACCCATGCATCCGAGCCCTACCACAAAAACTGTGCAGTACTGGCATGGAAAACATCATGATGGCCAGAACTCCCCAGAGAGTGCACAGGGAAAACATGAAGAATAGGCTGCCACCCATTTTTGCCTATGTTGTGAGCACAGGAGGGCACTGCCTAAAACCACCCGTGGGCTACACACACAGTAGCCTGAAACCATTGAGAATGGCAATGCTGATTGCCAAAAAAGCAATTCAGAACTGTGGGGAATTCATTTTCTTAATCCCAAAAATGGTTGCATTACCAGTACTCACCACTATCAGAAAGCCGGCGTTTTAAAACCACCAGACTTTTGTGTAAAACTGAACAAATGAAACAAAACCAGACCAAGGAAAGACTTGCTAAGAGGTGGATATAATGTAAAACTATATTCTGAAATGACTTGAAGGATGTAATTATTTAATGTATATGTAAAAATTGTCAGTTTGATTAGAATGTAGAAAACTGGGAACAAAAAGTGACATTTAGATGAAACCTGGCTTAATGAAACAGGATTCTGCCTGACAACTACCCCCGACAGGAGTTGAAACCTGCTCAGCCACTCCCCTTGCCAAAAGGAGTTGTCACCTCTGTGATTAGATTAGGGGTGGAGCAGCTGGGGACTACAGGGAGTTGAACAAAGGCCTGTCCTGGACTCAGGCAAATGTTATATTGGGGGGCCGTAAAGTGGCTTCCTCTTAGGGGAAACTGGGAGGGGCAGTGCCTCTGCTAGCAGCTGAGCTTGGGGGAAGTGGATAAACCAGTTATTCCACCCTGTGATGTGGGAAGCCGAACCCCTTTTTGACCAGGGCATAATTTTAAAAAGATAGATAACTCATAGTGCGGACTTGTCAGAATTATATAAGTAATATCCTTATTTTTATGATTTTTCTGTGAACATTTTGAGAGGCGTTAGGACCCTGTGGTGTATTCTGGGGGGTTGCTAGCGGAAAATAGGGTCTCACTCCAAATGTCTGCATGTTAAAAATCTGACACTTCATCAATTAATGTCCATACTCCTTGCGCACATGTGTGTAATTTTGGGTAAATGTCCGATATTGCAAAACCAGTTAAAAAGCGCAAAATGTTGTCATTTTTGAATGCAAGCCCCCAGGAAGATCAGAGGCGGACAAGCATGGACCATAAGGAATATATAATGTGCACATGTAATTTCAACAAATTGTATATCTGGGAAGGATGTATTTGAATCAAATATAGATTTGTGGGCAAACTGACCAGGGGAGGATCCTCTGACCCATAAACAGACTTCATCATGCTGACAATCCATTTCCTTCCCCCAATCATGGGAGAGGGGAGAATTGGGCCAATGACAAGTAGAGAGGGGCAGGCTTAGCTAGGCCCAGGCACACACCCATTTTCAAAACACATAAAAAGAAACTGCTGGGACAGGTAGAGACATTCAATTCCATTTGCTGCGGAGCATGCTGACCGACGACTTCACATCCAGAGATCCAGACTTCAAATCCATCAATCTCCAAAGACCAGAACTTTACTTCAGAACTTAAAGCAAGGGCCTAAACCCACAAACTGAGAACTCTTCTCAGCAGGCCTCAGCAACCTTAAAATCATTTGAAAACTATTCCACAGCTGGGCGAGCTGTTTGAATTCTTTTGCCAAGAACAATTGCCAGAGACCAGACCAGAGATCCAGAGTGACCCAGACCGCTGTGAGCAGAACCAGTGCCACAGACCGCTGTGAAGTGCCGAGACCAGAACCGGAGTCCAGTCCAAAACCTGACCAGATCCGTGGCGAGGCCTATTTCAAATTTATATTGTGAGTACCTAGCAGAACTGTGCAGAACCAATCTCTTAGTTAAAATAATCTAATCCAAACTATTTTAACCAAAGTAGAACAGCCTCCTAGAAATGGTATGATCTGTCATTTTTAAAGCTGCACAACGGTCACCTGTCAATTCTGCAGCTGCAAGCTATCACCTGTCATTTTGAGTTTACTTTAAATCCGAAAAACTACCTTTATTTAATCGTCCGTATCTCTGGAACCGTTTGGGCTAGGAACGAAATATAACTTTCATCTGAAAGCTTAGAATCTAAGCTTTCCAAAGAACCTGAATCCGACTTGCTTCTCCTTATACTTTTGCCGTAATCATGATTTACGCACTTGCGAATTTTGCCGCGATTTGCGATTTGGCCTGATTTCTTTACCTGTAAAAAGATAGCAGCTTTTTGCTTTCCTCTGCTAAAAATTTGTTTGCCTCTTAATAACAATCCCTGAATCATTGCTAAAGTGGGCCTGAGCTCATCCCAAGTATCTCTCACTCACCCTGAACCTCCTAAAGGGAATTAAAAACATTTTCAGCATATTTCTCACTTCATTGTCACCACATTCAAAGCACTTGTGCCTGTGTTTTAAAACTCATACCGGTTTTCTCTAAGCTTGCTGGGGTGGGAATTGAATTTCGTATTGTATTTGATTGCATTCCTGAGAACTGTGTGTGTTACTTCCATCTCCTTCCATTTCTTACATTTCATAGGGGAGGGGGGTGAATTGGCAGAGAAAAAGTGATTATCTTATCTTTTGCTAAAATCATATCAAGTATTTCTGTACTGCATTTTATTCCCCATTGCTTTTCCCTTGAAATCATAAAAGTATTTTTGCTACTGTATCCATCCTATACTAACTCCTCATTGATTGTCAAGAAGTGTGCTAGTGTCAGATTACCCATTGTTGATTAACATTATATTTATAAGGGCGATATCGATTATTAATTTATTATAAAAGCGTGGTATCTATATTTTGTTTTATTTCTCAAATAAACCTTTTAAACTTGCAAAACAGAACTACTTGTTGGCTCAGAGGGGTCAGGGGGATTCTAAGAGAGGGGTGTTATATAGGGGTAGTCATCCAGAACTCATGAACTGGACATAAAGATATATCAATAAGGGTTTCCATTCAGTATCCCAGACTAGGCATTGACTTAGCTGTAGTGTTGAATTGAATCCTCTTACATAATTGTGAAGTTAAGGACCTTCATTGGCTGGAGCTGTTTATTTATTGGTATTTATAATGTGCTTATACAGCAAAAAGGTGTTTCAAGGTGCATCAAGACACGGAGGGAGCGGTAGAGGGAGAACAGCACCCAATAACATCACTACTACGTCTTGAGACATTCGGATCGTGCAAGTGCAGTAACAAGAAAGCAGAGGAGGGGTGGAGTGGAGGTGAGGATGGGGTTGAACAGGGAAAGAAGACAAACAATAACGGCCTCTGAAATGGCCTCCCTGCCCCTGCCTGACTTGAGCTTGATCTCCTTAAGTTCCAGAAGCTTCTCAAGACCATCCTTTTCACCTCCTCCTTCCCTCTTCCCTCCCTTGCTAGACTCCACCTGCTGCTGTGTCTGGTTTCCTCTGTCCCTTACGAGCCTTATCGGAGCCAGGCCCTCCTTCGGTCAGTCTTCCCTCGCACCCCAATACCAGCACCTGCTCTTGGGAACCCTTGAGCCGGATCTCCTTAAGTTCCAGAAGCTTCTCAAGACCTTCCTTTTCGCCTCCTCCTTCCCTCTCCCCTCCCTTGCTAGACTCCACCTGCTGCTGAGCCTGGTTTCCTCTGTCCCTTACGAGCCTTATCGGGGACAGGCCCTCCTTAGATCAATCTTCCCTCGCACCCCAATACAAGCACTTTCTCTTAGACACCCTTCCCTGTCTAGCCTACTGAGTCTGGTCCATCCCATCCTCGCATTAGTTGACCCACTCCCCTGCTTCCCTTTGCAATTGCCCTCCTGGGCTCCCCTTAGCACTTGCCCAGCACCTGGGACCCCTACCCTCTTGCACTTCTCCCTCTTCCCCTCTCCCTATCCCATCCCTTCACCCTGATCTGCCCCCTCCGCCTGCACAAACCTGCCTATGGGGCAGAAATGGGGAAGGGCAATGGTGGTACCGGTAAATCCCTACCGCCATCCGTGTAATGAGGCCCTAAAACTTTTAACACTGACCCTAAATAAGAAAGAATAGGAATACCAAATAATGTGTCTTCCTGGAATTCTATACAATAATTGCTAAACTCATTGACGGTTTATGTCAGGCACACTTCAGGGGGTGAGTCCCTGATTTAGTCTCTTCTTAAACACCTCAACTCAGCCTTTCATCCTTCTGAGGTCGATAAATGAGTACCTACACAGGTTGAGTGACACTGGGTGTATATTTTTTCCATATAAAGCGCTTAAGTGTAAGTGCTATATAATAGCACATCATTATCATTTGGCCATGGACGTCTGCTTGCATTCACAGTAATTTGGTAATAGGTGTCTATACACACTGATCCTAACAATACATATGGTGATCCATTTTTGTATGAAATGTACATCACATTATAGTGATATTGTAACCATATTTTTCGTAGCATACTTAGGAACGATGCTAAGCGATGCCACTTCCTGTTTTGTCAAGGGGTGAACAGTCGAATTCCATCGCTTCCAGCGATATCTCTTCGGGTGGGGTCAAATGATATCACTTTGTGTGATGTCATCAGAGGCCAAGGGTCATGTGATGTCACTTCAGCTACCTTAGGCATTTTGGTGAAATGGCGTCCCTGCTCTTTTTGTCTTGTGGCACCTGGAAACACTTTTTTGCTGTATAGGTTCCATACACATGTTCAACAAATAAAAATAAAAAAACCTTCCTACTATGTCATTAGATATTTTGGAGGGTGCAAGGTCACAGAGGACATGAAGGAAGAGGGTGGCAGAGGGGAAAAGAAGGTTGCTGTGAACAGGGAAGAAGACAAACATTCCTATTAGATCAAGAGACAATTCAGAGCATGCAAGTGCAGTAACAGAAAAGAGGGGGAGGAGGGGAAGTGAAGGTTGGGAAGAAACGGGAAGAAGACAAACAGAAATGTTCCTATTAGGTTGTGAGACAATTCGAAGCATCCAAGTGCAGTAACAGAGAAGAATGGAGAGGTGTAGAAGAAGAAGTGAGTTTGGGATGGACAAGGAAGAAGACAAACAGAAACATTCCTACTAGGTTGTGAGAACATTTGGAGCGTGCATATGCAGTAAAAGAAATAAGGAGAGAGGGGAAAGAGGGGAAGTGAGGTTGGGATGGGCAGGGAAGAAGAGAAACAGAAACGTTCCAACTAGGTCATGAGACGATTCAGAACGTGCAAGTTCAGCAATGGAAATGGGGGCAGGAGGAGGAGGAGTGCAGGACAGGTAAGAATGGTAATGCTCAGGTGGGAGGGAGAAAGGTACATTAAGTGCAAGTGAACAGATTCACATGCACTTGTGAGGAGAGGCTGCACAAGGGAAGGCATGAGGAGGAGCGGGAGGAGCCAATGGCAAGGAGTGAATGCAGAATCAGCCATGACTGGGGCAATGGAGGCAATGTTGTCCTTGATAGTTCTGGAGGAGTAGGGGAGCACCTGTTGATGAAAGTTACATAGAGCAGACTTGTCTAGAGACCTCATCAGGTGCTATGGGAGAGTAGAGGAGAGAAGGTGGCATGGTAGAGAGGGGGCAAGGGAGGCCAGAGAGAGGGTGAGTGAGAAACATGACGTCAGCTTCAACACAACAGCAATGTAACCATCTGGATTCAAGTGTGCAGGATAAAGGGGAAAAGGCCTAGGTTTCAACGTACGGCAGAAAAAGCAAAAACACCTAGATGAGAGTTTCCTGGAAAGAGGGAAAAAGGTCTAGGTTTCAACATACAGCAGAAAAGCAAAAACATCTAGATGCAAGTTCCTGGGTAGGGCCTAGTGCCCATCATGGACAACATACCAAACAGACTAAAGCATTTGATAAAAGGAGTAATAATAGAGGAGGGACGGTTAAATGGGGAGCAGTAATTGCTGTTTGCCCTGCCCACACCTTTCTTACCATGTCAGTCGCTGCTGGTTGAGGGTTGCTCTGCATGCTCCATCGGTGAACACACGCAAACACAGTCCGGAGCTGCTACTGGAGCAGGTGCCCTTTGCCTCAGGGCCCTTCGCAATGGGAGGCTGCCCTATGGGAATGAATCATATGGGGCTGAAAGCCAAATCATGTGGCGGGGTTGGAGCGGGAGGAGGGGGTCGGGTTGGAAGCACAAAGAGGGTGGAGGGAGGCAGAGAAAATGCATAACAAGCCACATAGTAGCAAAGTGTAAAGTAAAGAAAAGAAGGAGAAAAGTTACAAAGGGGAGAACAAAACGCAATGCTCAGGAGGGCACTCACCACCTCAGACACAGCGTTGGAAATGCAGTGGGTCCTGCCTGGCAAGTGAATACACTTGCAGATGTATTCCAGGACTCAAGGCCCAATCATGTGGCGAGGCTGGAGTGGGAGGTGAGAGTTGGGAGGGAAGCAGGAAGATAGTGGAGGAAGGCAACGAGAAGGCATAACAAACCACAGAGCATCAATAGGAAAAGTAAAGACAAGAAAAAGAAAAGTTACAGACAAAGGGGAGAACAGAGTGCAATGCTCAGGAGGGCACTCACCACCTCAGACACAGCATTTAAAATGATGTGGGTCCTCCCTGGCAAGTGAGTACATTTGCAGATGTAGCCCTGGGCCGACAAAATTTTAGACCTTAATATCTTTAGGTGGCGAGGAGCCAGAGGTGGGAGTTGAGAGGGAATCAGGAAGAGGGTGGAGCGAGGCAGGGAAAAGGCATAACACACTGCGGAGTGGCAATGAGAAAAGTAAAGACAAGAAAAAGAAAAGTAGTACTGGAGATGTGAAAACTCCCAAAATTGACCAAAGGGACAGACGCCTCCAACAGTTCCTGAATCCAGTTCCTAGGCATTTTGATAGGGTTGAACCAGGCTTATTAATGTTGTGTGAGCAGGTGGAACCAAGATGTGGTAGAGTTCTGTTCATCCAAGCGGGAGCTGGCATCAAGAGGTTTGAAGCAGTAGCACGGTGTGTTTTGACGGTGGCATTTGGGCGATGCAGTTCGAAGGGCACACAAGGGCTGGTTCTAAGGTCCAGTGATGGAACAAAACCATGATTCTCATGGTCCGATATGCGGTTCGACGATGCAGTGTTTTGAAGTGGAGCCAGTTCGAGAGATTTTCCAACCGCTGGTTCTATTTGATGCGTGATGTGGTACATCCAGCAGTTTTAGTCCATGAGCTGGTGGTTTGAGCCAAACAAATGACAGGCTCTGCTTGGTATGATTCAGCTTCTGGCTGGTTTTATGAATAGGCAACAATGGTCAAAGAAGTTTGAAGAAGTGCCAAAGGCTGCATCACAGGTCGTGATTGCTCAGCAGTTGTTAAACTAGGCTGTATTTCAATTCTATGGAAGTTCGATGCAGTAGAATGCAGGACATCAACTTCTTTGCTTCTTCTGATGCTGAGATTCTCAATCCAGTGGCCAGGGACGGATTGGTCCTGGTTTGTTTCATGCATAAACCTTGGGATGCATGGTTTAGCTGTACCTGCAGGATTTGTTCACCTCCAGTGAGCGGCTTGGGTACCAGTCTGTACTACTCCACAACAGCAATCCACACCCAATGTGCCTTTGCCATGGAACACTCTATCTTCACCTCACTGGCAGAGGACTTTGGAAAGCACTACTCTCAAATAGAAGTCCAAACAAATTATTTCGGATGTCCTTGGACTTCAAACATTAATCAAAGAAGGAGTGGTAGACCCCTCATGTGTAACGGCAAAAGTTCAACCAGGATTAGAGAAAAGCAAAGCAAATCCCCTGCTTTAAGGGGTCCAATTCCTGTTAAGGTAACAAGAGAATTGTACCCTCGGTCAACATATATAAAGTGCTTTGCTGTTCAAAAAGTGTAGGAGACAGGAAGGAAAGAGAAGCCCTTGGAAAACCAAGATGTAGGAATTATTCCACCCTTTTTGTTCTGCACTGTATTGGCTATCTAAACCCACCCCTTTTCCAAGCATGCAGCTTCAAAGTCTATCTGGTATGCAACACCCTGATGTGAGGCTGGGCTTTTTTCATTCAGGGTATACCTCTTTGGGACCCAGTTCCAAGGAATCCTCTGCTGAGTGTTTTCTGGGCTGGAGAGAGGTGTTACCCGACCTCACAAACTATCAGAGACAGGCACAACCTTCCTGCCCATTATCCTGCTGGCTGACACAAGATATGATGGTTTACTTATAACACGCTTAATACCCAGAAGTTTCTAAGCGTGGACCCGGGGATCGAACCCATGTTGCTCCATGTCGTCTTGCTTCCAAGGCGAGCACGTTGCCGCTGAGATATCCTCCTGAGACAGTGGGCCTCATTACACGGATGGCGGTGGACCAAGGTGCTATTAGCACCTTGGTCCATGCCGGTAAAATACCGGCACCGCCTTGGTGGAAAGGGGAATTACCGTCCTATTCCCAGGTTGGCGGGGTGGTAATTCCCCTTTCCCCCATTGCCCTTCCCCATTCCCATTTTTGCCCCATAGGGCTCTATGGGAATGGGGAAGGCGCTAATTACGGTGCCGCAAATTGCGGTACCGTAATTACTTCCCTGATCCCTTTGCGGGTTGCTTTTTAACGCCTGCAAAAAGCAGGCGTTAAATTCACCAACCCGCAAACGGACCTCATAGTAAGGCGGTAAGGGTTTACCGGTACCGGTAAAATACCGGTACCGGTAAACCCTTACCGCCTACCGTGTAATGAGGCCCAGTATGTCTACAATACACACAGATGTTATACTGCTGGCCTGGCTTTAGGTGTTAACATGAGTATGCTACAAATCAGATGTGGCTTTAATAATTATGTGAACTACCATCGACCACACCAAACTTAGGTATGGCTTATATTTCAAGATTATCCAGCCACCAGGAGATATTTTATTGTACATATTATGGTTTTGCATCAGAGGTGCATATTTAAATGCATCCTCTGTCTGCATTGACATTGATGTCAGCTGCACCTGTCAAACAGAGCATCAGTGACCTCTGAACCTGCACTGTCTCACTGGAGATCAGGAGGTGCTGATAAGGATACCAATACAACAGGGTACAGAGGTCTCTATGCTTTAGGTATAGAGCTTTCTGAAAGGTGGGTGTCTGTTCAGTTGAGATGAAATTATGTTGTGTTCTTTTCATTTTATTTTTATTGCATTCGGTGTAATTTAAACCTTTACAAATTGATGTTAAACAGAAAAAAATCCCATAGTCATCATAGTCCATCAAAAAGAAAAGAAAAAAAGGCAAACACCTCATAAGATAGAACAGAACAGATAAGACATAACACCAACAAACAATGCAAATAAAAACAGAATAGGAAAATAAAAAGAAAGAAAACATTAGCCACCTATAAAAAAACATCCAAGCATATTACAAACAGCATACCCGCTGAACAGAGTTAATAAAAAGGACATTGTATCAATATAAGATTACAGAATACAAATAAAAACATTATACACATTCCAGTCTGACTGACCATGCAGGGTAAATCCCTAACAGATAACCAAAGAAGGGATAACTTAAGCTCATCGATTCCCAATACTGCTAGACCTTTATCCCCAAATAGGCGAAAGAACAATCATTATGAGGATCCTCTTCAGTTTTTCTGCAGATTAAGACTTTTGATGAAACCTGAAACAGCCAGGCCCTCATGAATGTTCTGGATAATGAGGCAGTGCTTCCATGTCATTTCCTTACTGCAATATACATTGTTTAAGTGCAGGGCTGACAAAAATGTTGACCCTAATATCTTTAGTGATTAGCAGTCCAATAATAAATGACGTAATGACTCAGGTTTCAACAGGCAGAACCCACAGCCAACTGCATCATTCATTATTCATTTACTCCTAAACTGGATTTCCTTAGTAGGTTGAAGGGTCCATCGCCCCGTAAGTAGCAACCCATGATAATAGCAAATAGGGCATTGGAGCAGAATATAAGAAAGAGATCTTCTGCGTTCGTGTTCATGCACAAGATGACCCATAGATGCATATGAGTGGAAGGCATTAATCGTCTGAATCCAATTGAAGTCAAGCAGGGCCCTTTTAGCTTTCATGGGGTTGTTAACCAAGGTCTCCAAATTCAAGCAATATCAAGAAGGATGGATTCACATCTTTCCCTCAGGTTGTTTAGATCACATTTTCCCCCAACAAATGATAAAGAGAATCGGGCATTGAGTCCATAATCTTTGCATATAATGTCAAAAGGCGCCACTGCACCCTGGCCCATATGGATGAAGCCACTAGTTGAAATCTTAATGCGGATAATTGGATTGAATTAGAGACACCGAGGATCTGCCTCCATACAGAACGTTCATTTGAACACACATTTCCAAATACCTCAGAGAAAAGAAAATAAGGCAAATGTGACACCTAACACTGTGCTTAATTGTGAGGATAGTGTAAGTAACACTGAAATAGTGCATATTGCTGGCTGACTCATTAAGCCATCTGACTGTAGTTAGGGAGAATTCTCCAGAATGGCTAATTTCCTTTACCTACTCAGTCCCACAGCAGCTTTGCTGGATTTCTAGGATTTATTTATTTCACCTGGTAAGAGTATGAGCCCTTTTTCCCACTCTTCAGTGCAGTGACACAGGTTGTCTTTTAGACTTCACAACTCAGACTCCATTTTCTGGGACTGACTACTGTCTTCCAGAACATGTAAAGTTGCCATTCACTTTACTAGTCTCTTTATATCCACAGACCCAGTACAAACTATCATGCGTACTGGAAAGGGTTAATACTTATCCCTTTTTGTCTGTTTCTCTTGGGGCATTTTTTCTCTCCCTTTTCATTAAGACTTGACTGGTGGCAGTGGTAACTACCATATTTCTCCTACCGCGGTTATCTTAAATAACCTTGGTATTGTTTTAGGCTATCTTGGTAGCCTCGAACTTAAATCCACTGGACCATATTTGTTTTAATTTGGTTCCGGCTGGGTTTTTTTGCCATTTCTTTTTGTAAAAGTATTTCTCGTGTTTTTCTCTGCACGCTAAACCAGGTTTGGTTCCTTTGTTTGCCGTACCTTCATGGGCTTCTGCACCGAAGCTCTCCTTGGGTGCCGGAAAGTCTGGATAGGCAGGATGTGAGGGAGGGGTTTTAGGACCCCTGCCATGGGTTCCCTTGGTAACCCAAGTTGCACTCCTGTTTGATTGGCTAGGTGACTGTCCCCCCAGGACAGCCACCCAATGTGTGATTGACAGCCAGGCATTGTGAATGGGGAAAAACTGCATAAAAAGCAGGTCTCTGGGCCTGGGTCGCCACTGGAACGAGAGAAACGAAGAGGAGCTGACAGAAAAGGACCCCTACCACGACTGAACATCCCAGTGCAGGTCCGAATCTTCAGACTCCAACGACAGAGAAGATCCACCAGGAACATTCTTCCCCTGAGCTGGTGGGACCAATCAGTTCACCCAAATTGCAAGCCAGGCCTCTCTCCTCTGGTCGAATTTAGTGTACAGAGCTAGCCAGGAAGGTCGGACCCTGCTTGGGTTTTAAGGAGCGCACCTTTTATTCATTGCTCTGCTCTGCTGCTGATTTCTTCCCTGGGCAGTGCAGGACCCTCCAGTCTTCCTACTTCATCTCAGTGCGACAGTCGCTTCAGGAACCATGTGCCTGCAGGACCTGCCAGGAACATCCGCCTCAGCTTCAGCTGCTTGTCCATTTTAAGATACTGTTCAAATCCGTTGTTTGTTTCTTCCAGCCGTGATGAAATTGCATGAATCCTTCCACCAATCCGAGGGCTTGTCCTTCTCTATTCTTTAAACTAACTTTTCTGCTGACCAACTTCGTTCTGAACACTCGGCAAAGACTTAACCGCGAACTAACCTGAACTGTGTGATCTTGAGCAAAACACTTTTGTCCTATTGACTTTGGCCCTAAGCCCTTTTGATGTGATCCCTCACTGTAGTTCCTTTTTCTATACTGCCCTGCTTACTTACCTGTTGGTGCTGCTCAATTATGGTCCAACTTTGCCTTTCCCTCCATTTTAAATTGTTGGAGTGCCATTTTGCTCACACTTCATATTGAGCTTAACTTGTCCAGAATCTATTGGGAGTGGTGTGGTGTATTAAGAGTGTGATTTTTCAACTGCTTTACTTTAGTGAAATGTTTTAAAACTGATGTGTAAATAAGTCTATGTTCTTTCACTCAGAAACCTTGAGTCAGTGTTTGCCTGAATCATAGTAATTGTTGTCCTTTGTGTAACTATCTGATACTGCTCACTTTACTCTTGAGATAAGTCTGGCTGCTCAGCCATCGCTACCACTTTACTGTGTAGTACAGGCTTGTACCAAAGGTGAATGTGTACTGTCATTTGTAGTCTTAATTATGTGTGGTGTTCCCAAAGGGTACTGTATATTAATATGCCTAACAACTGGAACTAAACCGCTAGTTTGTAGTATAGAAGTTTAAGTACATTCATGGGGATTTTTGTTAAGTTAGGGTACACAGTAGATTCAAGAAGGGGGACTAGAGATGAGCAAAGGGGAGGAGGAGGTGTGCATCATTAAATAGAGTGTTCTTTGAAGAAAAAGGGCTCCAGTTCCTTCCTGAATTGCAGGAAAGAGGAGCCAACCTCATGTGTGCTGACATTCTATTTTAGGAGTATAGCAGGAAAACAACTGTCTCTTGTTATTTCTTTCTTTAAATTGTTTCCAGTCTGGTGATTTTATACGTTTGTTCATCGTAGCATGAACTCTGTTATGAGAGCAATCATTTGTTTGTACTAAACCATACAACATTATTTAACAATGGCAGACGCATCCCAGCGATGTGAAGCTGAGCCCACATTAAAATGGCTCTGAGCTAACTTTGTGACACTTGTCCCCTGCATGGACGTCATATGGGGCCACCAGGGGTCACAGCTGAAACCCCTAATGATTTCCCTGCAACCCCTGGAACTGCCTCTGCGACCCCTTGTCAGGGATTACAGAAGCTGTGTCACTGACATAACAGGGGGACTGTTACACTCACCTAGTCTCCACAGGGGCGCCGAACGGGACTGCCCGATCTGATGTTAAATGGTTTCACGTGTCTCCTCTGTATCCGTGCCGTCACAAAGGTTCGCCTAAGTGGTTAAATGAAACGTTACCCAACTGTTAGGCGGAAGGCCCACACCAGCCTCCCGTGGTCTTCTGAAACCCCCTCTGCTATGTCTCACCTTTGTTTTAAGAATGGCAGGCTCTCCGTCCTGCAACAGTATGCAGGGGTGCCTAGAGTTCTAGGATCCAGTTACTTCACTGATCCTGTCCAGTCTCAGTCAACGTTGATAAAATGGGCAAGTCTTTACCATCTATATGGTTCTCCAAAGAGTTCAAATTGCACTCCGTTGTCTTTTCCTTGTAGGTTTCCCTTTGATGCGAAAGTACGTAGAATGCAGAGTTGTTTTCCAAGAAAAGGTAAGTTCACACCAGCGTTCTGTGATAAGTCTTTATATGCGCTATTGCTCTTCTGTGCGACTGACCTGCTGCTCTTGTATTGCAGGTGCTGTACCTTGGACCGCGTGGTGAAGACTAGCGGGATCGCTAGTAGGAGCAGCCTTCAGGTGAGTATGACGCTGCAATGAGTTGACTGTTCAAAGTGGCTTTTCCCCAATTTGCGCTAACCTGATGTTTCTTCTTGCATGCGACAGGTGCGACGACTCCGGAGCGGCGGGCGAAAGATGGGAGCGGTCGAGAGATGGAGGTTCGTTGGTTCGCTGGAAAGAGCAGCTCTCAGGTAAGTATGAACGATGCGCTGGATAGCGATGTGGAATCCTTGACCAGCGCAGCTAATCTGATGTCTTTTCCTTCCTTTGCAGGTTGCTCGAGAAGAAACTGGACTGGCGTTGTAGCAGACTGACCTGAAGGTAACAGACACGGTGAGCGTTATGCTAAGGCATGGTTTATATAGCCTTCAGAAAGTAGTCCCCAGTTAAAGTAGTCCCAGCAACCACACCCAAGCGAATAGTTCCCTAGGCAAGTAGTCCCTTAGGCCTGCCTCAGATCGGTCCACATGTGCTTCACTTAGTTTGAAACTTGCCATGTTGGGGATGGCAGCATGAGCCTGGCGCCAACGGCGCCAGGACCAAGTCCAGGTGGCCCCTGAGAGAGCCTTTACGGCCTTAAAGGCCCTCATGGAAGTCGAAGTCTTGGGCAGGTTGCTCTGTACCTGATGTCTGGGGGTATGGACCGTGACAGCAAACCCCTCAAGGCCCCTCCCAAGGTGGTTTGTCTCGCTGCTCCGGGTTTGGTCGGGTAATTTCGATGGAACCAGTTTACTAGGCGGGATGCATGAACGTGGTCACTTGGCTCCCATGACCTTTCTTGGGGACCATAGCCTTTCCAGTCAACTAGATCGAAAAGTTTCGATTTGACCCACTTTGAGTCCAGA
The DNA here is from genome assembly GCF_040938575.1 of Ambystoma mexicanum. NCBI lineage: Eukaryota > Metazoa > Chordata > Amphibia > Caudata > Ambystomatidae > Ambystoma > Ambystoma mexicanum. The sequence continues at coordinate 982,296,459 of NC_090924.1, forward strand.
ATGTCTTTCACCTCGAATTCGTGTTCACCGTCTACCAAAATAGGTCTTGGCGGTTTTGTTATCCGAGTTCCTGGTTTTACTGGTTTCAAAAGGGAAACGTGGAATACGGGGTGGACTCGCATGTTTGGAGGTAGCTCCAGTTTTACTGCCACTGGGTTGATGATGGCCTTGATGGTGTATGGTCCAAAATACCTGGGGTTGAATGTGTGGGTTCCTTTTAGTGGTCTATGTCTGGAGGCTAACCAAACCTCATCTCCAATCTGGTATTTAGGAGCTTCACTCCTATGTTGAACTGCAGATTTCTTGTATCTTTCTCTAGCTTATTTCAAATGTTCCGTTACCCTCTTGAAGGCTTGGGTAAAGGTTGTGTGCAGACTTCTTACGGCAGGCATTACCAAATGTTGAGGTGGGTGTTACGCTCACCTGGCTCCAACAGGGGTGTCGGTCAGACCCGGACAGCTGCGGTCTCCACCCACGTGATGCGTAGTGCAGCGATGACTGACTGGATCTGCCCTCCTAATCTTGTCTGCTTAACCCGTAGAAATATTCTCCTGCAAGTGGAGAGATGGATTTAGCCACTTGTGGATTCAAGTGATGGCACCCCCACAGTCCGCCCCAACTAATCACCTCCGAAATGCCCTCACAGCAATCTCACCTTATATTCTTGAAAGATGAGCTCTCCATCCTGCGTGGATTTGCAGGGGTGCATCGATTCCAGTTACTTCACTGGTTTGAAGGCTCGGGAGAGTTCCGGAGAGTATTGACTCTGAGGTTCCTGGTGAGGACCAGTAAGTATTAAGTTCATAGAGTTCAATATTTCTGATGTTCACTCTTGTTCCCCCTTCCTTTCTTGTCTTGCAGCTGGCTCGTGAAAAGATGCTCTTGTGGCAGCTGGTGGTGCTCAGGTAAGAGTCTGTATTACCCGGCGCTGTCCGGTAAATGTTGCACGAGGAGAAACGTGTTGTTTTGTCTCTCTTTACAGATGTGGCACGTGAAAATATGGAGAGTCACAAAAGGATGACTCCAATGGTAAATCAGGTAAGTCTATGGTGGTAAGAATTATATTTGTTGGTTCCCTCGGCTCACCTTGTGGTTTTCTTTTGTCTCCTAGGTGCCGAAGTTCGGCGAAGAAATGATGGAGGCAGCGCCTACCCGAAGGATGCTGTGAAGACTGGTGAGTATGGCGCGGCGCTGCAGTTGGAGGTGCGGCGTGTGCAGAAATTATGTTCTTTACCGGAGACTAGATGGATCCAGAATCAGGTGTGGAATAGAAATAAGTGTTTTCTAACCTTGTCCCTTTCTTTCCTCTTTGTTTTAGGAGCTCCGGTTTCGAGGCGGGCGTGGCAGAAGACTGGATGCAGGCTGCAGGCACGGTGAGTGTTACGCTGCTGGATGCAGAATAACGCGAAGCGTGTGATGCTTGTCGGGTGTGGTTTAAATAGCCTCAAAAGTAGTCCCAGGTAAGAAGTCCCTAGAACCACACCCGAGTAAAAAATAGTCCCTGTAGAAAAATAGTCCCTTTAAGGCTTCATGTTGGATTGGAGTCATTTGCAGCATGGTCTGCCTGAGGTAAGTAATGACTATGAGCCTGGCGCCTTGTGGGATGTATTTACCCATGCATCCGAGCCCTACCTCAAAACTGTGCAGTACTGGCGTTGAAAACATCATGATGGCCAGAACTTCCCAGAAGATGCCCAGGGAAGGGCATGAAGAATAGGCTGCCACCCATTTTGCCGATGTTATGGGCACAGAAGGGCACTGCCTAAAACCACCATTGGACTACCCGCACAGTAGTCTGAATCCATTGGGAATGGAAATGCTGATTGCCAAAAGCCACCTAGAATTGTGGGGAATTCATTTTTCTTGAATGTCAAATATGGCAAAATCATGGGCACAGAATTACTTTACTTCAGAAACACACCAATGCCATGTCCTGAACATGGACAATATACTCCATGTAATATCACTTGCTGAAATGAATCAATCTAAAAAAAATCCCAAGGAGGGATGCAGTAACCGCAAAATCCTGAGGGTGGCGCTGGCGGTCTAAACTCTGACAGGAGAGCTGTCTTGCAAAACTGTCTAGTGCAAAGAAAGGGGTCTCATTTCATCAAAAGTTCAAAGGGGTTGCCTGTCCTGAGAACTCTTGACACTTCAGAACTCAACACAAGAAGCCAGGAAATCACAGGGTTCTGTTAATTAAATGCAAAGTGGCTCCCTGGCCTCCTGATGTCAGCTTCCCAGAGACCACACAATGGCCCCTCTCCTCTGAAAGGAATATGTTGATTTTTACTGTTTCCTGTCAACAAAGGCCTGCCTGCCCAGAGGATGCATGTGACTGACCCACCCAAGTCTTGGAGGCGGACTCCAACACTCTGAGGACTGAATTGAAAGTAAAATATATATTTTACAAAAACACTGATAACTTTTTGTAATCAAATGACAGAAATGTATAACTTTGAGAGACTTAATTTAAAAAATGTACCTTTAATTCAAGCCCAAACTCCAAATTGTGGGATATTCTGGGACAAAACCCTGCTGTTTATTAATATTACAGACTCCCTGTTTCAGCTAGACAAACGAAAATGCATTGGTATGTGGGTAGATATGTGAGGAACAGTTGTATAAAATTTAATGAAGATCCAATGTTGTTTAGCACATTAAAAAGTGCTAAAAGTTGCCATTTTTGAATGCAAGCTCGTAGAAACAGCAGATTTGGGACAGAGTACACCTCATGTGATATGTGACATGGGTATGTAATTTCAAACAACTGTGTAACTGTGAAATATGTATTTTGATCATATATAGATTTGGGTGCACAGATGACAGGGGAGTTTTTTCAAGAGATCATAAATGGCTGACATCACTCTGACACAACTTAGCTCCCCCAATCAGGGGAGAAATGAAAGCTGGACCAATGACAAGTGAGAGGGGCAAGTTTAGTTATGACCAACACACACACCCACTTGCAGAACATATAAATGGACCACTGAAACTTAGGTAGGGACATTCATTTCCATCTGCAGCGGGACGCTCTGCCGGAAAAATCCATACTTACCTCCATCAACCTTCAAGGAGCCAACACTTAGACTCCAAGATAAACAGAGACTACAGAACCTTAACCAAAAAGGCCACTGCCAGCAAGAGTATTTGCCAACAGGCCTGAAAATCTTTTTGCAACTGAACTCTTCAGACAGCCGGCTGACGCCGTCTGAATTTTGCCAAGAACTTTTGCAAGAACCCGGTGACAGAAATATCCAAAGAGAAGGCAGGACCCGACCCAGAGAACCGGTGCCTAGCAGAGACCAGGCCATTGTATTCAGAGTGCTGACCCCGATGCTGTGAGCAGTTCCAGAGGCCAGGCGCTGTGAGCGGAACTCGGGAAGACCTGACCAGACTGAAGTCCGTGACCAAGTCGCTTTCCGGTTCAAAATCTCTTGTGAGTACTCAGCAAAACTCACAACACATCTCTTAGTTAAAATCATATAATTCAATCCATTTTTAATCTAAGAAGAACTGCAGCTTAGCAATTGTGTTATTCTGCCATCATTTTTAAAGCTGAAAAAGTGTTGCGTTTAAAATTTGCAAAACCAAAAACGACCTTCACTAAATCGCTCATATCTCCGCGACCGTTTGTCGTAGAGACATGCAGTAACTTTCATCTGAAAGCTTAGAATCTTAGCTTTTAATCGCACCAAGAACCACATTCCCCTTATAGTTTTACCGCAATCGCGGAACACGCATTCGCGAATTTTGCCGCGATTTGCAAATTTCTTCACGTGTAAAAATCCGCTGCTGCTTGCCTTCCATTTGACAGAAATTCGTTTAACCTGCTAGTTACTCCTAGATACTTGCTAAAGTGAGCCTGGACGAATAATAACTTGATTTCACTCACCCTGAACCTCCTAGAGGGAATTAAAAGCATTTTAGCATATTTTTTCTACATTGCCAGCACATTTAAAAGCATTTGGGCCTGTGTTTTCAACTTCTGTCATCTAAGTTGCTGGGTGAACTGAATCACATTTAATTGCATTTCTGAGAACTGTGTGCCTTTCTTCCATTTCCTTGCATTGCATAAAAGGGGGGGGTGAATTGTACAAGAAAGTGATTACATTGTTTTTGCTGAAATCCTATCAAGTTATTTTCTGTACTGCATTTCATTCCACATTGCATCCATTTGAAACCATAAAAGTATTGTTGCTATCTTATCCATTTCATGTCAACTCCTTAGTAATTATCAAGAAGTGTGCTAGTGCCAGATTCTCCGTTGTTAATCTTTATCATACCAGATTAAGTGTGATATCCAATTATTAATTTATTAAAAAGCGTGATATAATATATATTGTTTAAGTTATCAAATAAACCTTTAAACTTGCAAAACAGAACTACTTCTTGGCTCAGTGGGGTCAGGAGGATTCCAAGAGAGGGGTGTTATATAGGGGTAGTCATCCAGAACGCATGAACTGGACATAAAGATATATCAATAAGGGTTTTCATTCAGTATTCTAGACTAGGTGTTGACTTGGCTGTAGTGCTGAATTGAATCCTCTTACAAATTGGGGGCTCGTGCCGGACGTTTGGGTTAGATCTACCATTTGTGCAGATTAATACAGCGTGCCAGCTGACCAGATACACATATCCGGTCGGATCACCACGCTGTGTTACGCTGTAAAGCACTCCTCATAGGAACGCTCTAAGAAAAAGGTCTGTTTTGCAAAAATAAAATACAAATTTCTGTAAGTCAGGACAGAGACCAATCTCTAGAATGACGACCTTAGTAGACATGAAAATAGCCAGAGAGCACCTCTTACATAAACTATTTGTGAGAGGTGAATGGACTGAACAGGGCCAGGATGCCTGGTTGCAGGCCATCACGCGACAGGTCACTGAAACAGGGTCAGACCTATGGAGAGATCAGGGTCCATTACATGTGGCCCTGAGTGAACTATATATGGCTCCTAAAGCCAAAGATGAACACAATAAGATTGCCAGGATAGCAGCATACCTGTACCTATATATGGGAGACATGCAGGATAAATGCACTGAAAGCCAAGATCTGGCAAATAGGCAACAGATAGCAGTAGAGAAGGCCCGATCTGATCTGGCCTCTTCTGAGCAGAGGCTGCAGAGGAGCCAGGAGTCAGAAAATGATAGTAGGCAATATATCATTAAAATAAAAGAGGATATGGGCATCCTACAACAGGAAAAGACAGACCAGGATACCAGATTTCTGGCCCTGCAGAAGGAGCACCAAGACAGTTTGGATTCCTTACTGCAGAGCCAGAAAAAGCTGGAGCAACAGATCAATTTCAACAGGGCATGCACAGAGCAGGTAGCCACCCTGCAAATCCAACTAGACAGAGAGAAAGAGGAGAGCAATAAACTGATCCTGAAAGACCTGGATGCCCAGGCAGAGTTTGATCAGGAGCGCCAGAAAGCCGGTGCCTTCCAAAGGCAAAGGGACGACCTGGCGGCACAGATGCAGGCTCTTAGTCAGGAAAGAGACACTTTAGGCCAGGAAGTCTGCCACTTAAAAAAGGAAATGGAAGAAAATCACCTGGCCCTCCAGGGGCTGGGTGACCTCCAAAAAGAAAACCAGAACTTGGTAGAGCACACCAGAAGGGTGGAAGATGCTCTGGCAAGAAAGGAGCAGGCCAGTAGGGATGGGACTCAGGAGGTAAACCTCCTGCAGCAAAGACTGGCCCAGTTCTCCAGGACCAACCAGGAAGCACAGAGGGAAAATGAGGCCCTTTGTCAACACAATGATAGGCTCCAACAACAGGTAGCGATGCAGGAGAGACTGATAGAGTCTAGTAAGGCCTTGACTGAGGAACTGAAAGCACAAATGCAGGCTCTTGCATTGCAACAGGGAGCAGGGGCGGATAGAGATGAGGTCCGCTGGGAAAGAGAGACTCCTGACCATAACCTCAGGAGCCCTAACACCAGGGGCCTTCATCTCTCCCAGTCCCTGGACTCTACCACCCCCATGTCCCCTGGCGCACATGAGCACAGGGCCACAGGGATGGCAGATTACTATCCAGCTAAAAGTATGGGGCTCATAGGCCAGTAGGGGGTGGGCATCCGGGTATGGGCATGGGCACCCAAGTACAGTACAGTACAGTACAGTACAGTTCAGTGGGGAACCCCAGGAGAGTAGGCCCCTTAAGGGCATCCTGAAAACCTCTGCCCAGTTAGGTCAGTGGGGGGGGTACCCAGCAAATCCTGGCAGCAAGGAGGGATCTGAGGACTCCTCTGAGCACCACAGGAAACAGGAGACCAGGTCCCCACATTCTGCCAGCCATTCCCATGCTCGCAGAATCCGGGAAAACCTGGAAGAACAGACAGGAACCTCTGGGAGCAGTGCCTCTGAGTCAGAGGATGAATGGACAAGGGTTACCCGAACCAAAAAGGCCAATAAGGCAAAAAGGGCCTTGCTTAAGGACCCCTTAAAGCAGATTAAGGCGATCAGGAGCGTCATCACGCCTTACCCTAAGAACGCTAAGTATTCTGTTTGGGAGCACTTAGAGTTGTTTGAGCAAATGATGGAGACTTTCCATTTGAAGGACAGCCAAAGCTGTATTCAATATGTAAAGTGGACCTTCTCCCCGGAATACTCCAGTTTCTTTGCGGGGCTGGAGGACCAAAATCATTTAAGATGGTCCACCTATAAGGCGGCCATCTTGAAACACTTTTCTGTTCACAGAAATCCTCAAGAGGCTCGCAAGGCAGCCTACAATTTGCAATGTGGGGAGGATCAGGCCCCACAAGAATTTGTGCAAGAACTGAAACGTGCTTTTGCGCAGACCACCAGAAGGGTGCGCACAGACAGTAGAGAATTCATCAATACATTTTTTCATGCCTTGCCCAAATACATAATGACCCAGCTCGTGAGGGATTTTCACGAGAAAAGATCTTTAGACTGGGTCATTGAACAGGCTACCCGGATCTATGAGGTGCAGAAACCGGTAGATAGCAAAAGTAATGCCCAGAAAAACCCCAAAGCCAACAGCACCCCTGCTGCTGCCAAGGTGGCAGAGGTAAAGGTCACCCCCGTTTTGGATTTGGAGATGGGGGGGGCCTAAAAACCTACCTGCCCCTAATAATGCTAGGCCCAGAAGGTCCTCGGGCCAGTCACAGACAGGGAGCCAGGGAGGCAGCCCCACAAATGGGGTCCCTCGCTCTCCTGATTATGTAAGCCCCCGTTACAAGGGAAACAGACCCATCCTGGGTTATGTGTGGACTCCTCCAGCCCAAGGGGGGAGATCCAGCCAAGAACCTAACCCAGGGAACTTCCCTCCTAACTTCCCACCGGAGGGCAGAAATTCTCCAAATCCTGGGCAGAACTTTTTCCCCAGGTATCCACCCAACTTCCAACCCCAAAATCATCCATCCTTCTTTCCCCAATTCCCTGAGCCCAGACAACCTAATCCGGGAGAGGGGAGGCCAAGGGTGGAGGGGTACCCAAATCTTCCCAACCCGGGGTACTACCAGAGAAGGGATAGCTACCCTTCCCGGGATCAGCCCAGGGGAGAAAACAGGGCCCGTATCAGCCTGAGCGGGTTTCCCAGTTAGAGCGCCAGGTTCAAAACATGGCGCGAGATCTGGGTCACATACTGAGGGCTCAGCAGAACCCTCAGATCGGCATGCCGGCGCAGAACGCACCCAACTCTGGACCTGGTGCTCCAGAACAATGACGGGGGCAGCACCCTGATAACACACCGGTTCCCAGGGAGGAGGCACAAGGGGAAGGGGGGTGTAAAGCCTTGGAGGAAGCTTCCTTCCTCACTTGTAAACAGCCCCTGGAAACCCAGGAACCGGAAACAAAGTCTCTTGCCCCTGAAAGTCTGCCTCCTAAGGAGCAGAGGGGTGGTAGGAGAAACAAAAGACCCAAACAGACTCAGTTTGAGGAGGAGGTACAGATCTTCCAATTTGAGGGAGAGGGATCCTCAGAGGATCCTGGGAAAAGGATCTTCTCCTTCAGAGAGGGGGGAACTCCTCCCAAAGAAAAATGGGTCCCTAGGGATGCAAATCCAGACTGGGGAGATGTGGAGACTGAGCTACCGCCGCCCACCATCTCATCCCAGAACCAACAGCAAGAAAATCCCCTTGTTCAAACCCATCCTGGTGACTGCCTCCAAAAGGGGGGGGGCGGCCCAGAACTGGAGCCAGGGGAACCCACAATGGCTCTGATCTCCAGTTGCCAACTTTTTCTTTCAGATTCCCAAGGCTCTCCACAGAATTCTGCCCAAATCTCTTCGCTAGCAATGTCCAAAACCAGAAAATTAGCCCACCAGTTCTCCAAAAATGTGCATTATCTGTGCCCCCTTGAGGAGAAGGAGGGAAGATACTATGCCCCGGTACAAGTACAGGGGCAGGGTACAATTTTGGCGTTGGTGGACACGGGATCTCAAGCTACCCTTCTGTCCAGAAGGGCCTTTGACGAACTGAATGCAGGAAGGGGAGGGAATTACCAAATTCCTCTCACCTCACTTCCTGGACAACTCCAGAACTTTGACGGGAAGGAAATTCCCATTGAGGGGACTGCAGATTTGGACATTAAAATTGGGCGACACAAGTTGAAACACCCAGTCATAGTTGTGCCTCCAGAGGGCACCCCTTCTTTACTAGGGAATGACCTCCTGAGAAGGTTGTCACCCCTAACAGATTGCGTAAACAAGGTCCCCTGGACACAGACTAGCCGACCAATAAAATTAAAACGGAGTGTCAAACATGTTAGTTTAAACGGCACCTGCCACATGGTTGAACAAAAATCTGACCAAGTAGAATTTCACTTCCAGAATAGCCAAATTCCAGACGTGACAGTAATAGCAGTAGGACAACAGACTGGTGATGGAGGGTCCTCTCTATTTCTGAAAATCAACCTGCCTTCCAGTCTAAAGTGGTACTCCACGCTGGAAGGAAACACTCTGAGATTCTATACTAATCCACAATCAGAAACTCTCCAATAGTACACTCCAATAGTCCAGAAAGATGTGAAATCAGCTCAGAGCCTGGCTGATATTCAGCAAATTGGAGAGCAGTTGTTCATCCCTGTTCAGTTAAATGATGGGAAGGACTCTGTTCTCGCTCGAGTGTGTGTGAACAACGGTAAGAGCTTCATCAGCGAAGCCATGTTCCGCCAACTCTCAAAAGATCCAGCCATTCCCACATTCAAACTGATAGACAAATGGGAAATGGACCTGGAAGCGCCTAATTCCAAACATCTCCTGCCAAGCAGGTGTATGCTCAAAATCTCCATTGGCAACAAGAGCATAGTCCACAATTGTTGGGTCGTGCGAGACGTCCCTGCCGCCTTTTACTTAGGCAGTGACATTCTCAATCGCTTTGCCATTAGTTTGTACCTAATAAACTTCAAAGCTTGGTCCCGATTAGCGGATAAACCCATGGGCTTTGATGATCCAGAAAAAGCATTTAGGTCAGCTCAATTGCTACCTTATGCAGTTGAAATTCAGATCAAAGAGGAAGTCACCATCCCAGAAAGGACCGGACAATTCTCCCTGGAAGTGAAAGTTACAAAAGTACAACATTTGAAAAACCCTGATGCTTACATACATCTTAACGCTTCTCTCCAACAGCAAGGGTTGGGGGTAAACCCAACTCCATTAGTCAACATAGAACTTGACACCATTCTAATAGAGGTGGATAACAGCGACTTAAAGAGTATTACTCTAGCCGCAGGCACCATTATTGGAATGGCGGTTGATGACCGACATTTTTCTATCGACCTAGTAAATGAACTGTTAGGACCAATCCCCAAGGACTGTTTTGACAGTGACAGTGAGGACAAAACAACACCAGACAGGATTTTTACCCGGCATGGGGGGAACTTCCTGGTGTACACTTCCTGCCCCTATGGTAAGGAAGATGTGACTTGTGACTTCAGGAGGGATGAGGTGATTTTCCAGGTCCATGAGGGCTGCCTTTCCCACCTGAAGCCTCCAGTCCAAATCAGCACTCTGACCAGGGACTTCTCCACCCAGCTGGAGGAGGCCGCTGAAATAGCCAAACCAGAAGTCTTTCCAGGCTTCAGGCAGATGGTGGAAGAGAGAGTCAACCTAGCTGATGCCTGTGTGACTCTGGAACAAAAGCAAAAGTTGAAACAAGTTTTCTTGGATTTCCAAGATCTCCTTGCGGTAGACTCATATGACTGTGGTCGCACCGACATCCACACAACCACAATCCCCACGGACCCTGGCATGACTCCTGTGTTTGTGAAGCAATATCGCTTGCCTCTCGCATCAATGGAGTCCCTTACTGAAATAATTAAGAACCTTGAGTCCAGGGGAATAATCCGTCCAGTCCACAGCACCTTCAATAACCCGGTGCTGGGAATATTGAAGCCAAACGGCCAGTGGAGACTCTGCGCTGACCTTAGGGAGCTCAACAAACGGGTCCATACTTCCCGATGGCCACTGCCCTACATTGACCAAGGGCTGGCCCAGATCCAGGGGTCACAGGTATTCACTGCAATAGACCTGACCAATGGATACTGGACCGTGCCTGTCAGTAGGGAGGACCAATACAAACTGGCTTTTACCTTTGGGGGCCAGCAGTACACATGGACCCGGACTCCCTTCGGATACCTCAACTCCGGCAACAAATTCAACATTTTTCTACATAAGGCCATGCCCGACCTGGGTGCGAGGGGTAACCTGGCTTATGTAGATGATGTCCTCATCAAAAGTTCATCTGTGGAGGAACACATAGCGGAGATCCGTTATGTTCTGACACAGTTGAGGGCCGCCGGAGCAAAACTTTCCTTTCAGAAAGCACAGTGGTGTAGAACCCGTGTTAATTTCTTGGGGCATGAGATTACTCCTCAGGGTCTCTGTCCCCAGGAAAAGAAAGTGGAAGCACTTCAGAAACTGAAAGACCCCACAACTCTGCGAGAACTAAGGAGCCTCCTTGGACTGACTAATTACAGCAGAAAGTTCATTGAGGGCTACGCAGAGATTACCAGGCCCCTGATTCATCTCCTGAAGGGGGGGGGTCAAGTGGGAATGGGGCCCAGAACAAGCAGAGGCAGTAAGACAACTCAAGAGAAGCCTCTCACAAGCGCCTTGCCTAGCTTACCCTGTCAGAAACAAGGAGTTCTTCCTGGAGACGGCGTTCTCTAATACGTGCTTGACGGCAGTATTATACCAAAAGCATGACAAGGTCAATAAAGTAATCTCCTATGCGAGCAAAACTTTATCCTCTGTGGAGGAAAAATTCAACGATTGTGAGAAGGCACTCTCCTGGCAACAGTGTGGGCATTGAAGAATTACCGCCCGTTTATCCAGGGGGAACACATCATAGTGGAGACTCCACACCAGCCTCTGCAATATCTCCAAAGTGACAGAATCCGGGCCGGAAATGTGAGTAATTCCCGAATTACTTCCTGGATTCTGTCAATGCAAGGCTTTCCTGTGGAGGTCAGATATGGCCAAAACAAGAAGAGTCCACTCGCGCAAGGTCTGGCTGACTTGCATGATTGTGCCAGAGAAAACTGTCTCGAGGACGAAAGTCTAAAAATAAAGGACAACATGGAGGCATACCTTAATTCCCCCCACAAAGTCTTTGAAGAAGACAAGTGTGAGGGAATGCCCACTGTATATGTGGATGGATGCTCGTACCATGTTGACAACAACGGGGAGAAAGAACTGGTGGCCGGCGTAGGGAATGCATGGGTGAATGAGTCCCCAGAACCCTCCGCTGGATACAAAATTGGTCCCCGAAGTAGTCAGGTGGCAGAATTGATGGCTGTGCATCAGGCCATCCTCACTGCTGTCCAGCATCAACTCCACGAACTGGTCATAATCACAGATTCGGATTATGTACGGAACGGGTTCGTGGAGCACCTGGTTAATTGGAAAACCAGAGGCATGTTATGTGCTAACAACAAACCCTTGAAACATGGGAAGTTGATCCAAAACATTGATGATCTTGTCACCTCGAATGAGATGACCATCTATTGGAAAAAGATCAAGGGTCATTCCAAAGTAGAGGGACCAGACAAAACTGGAAATGACTTAGCTGATCAGCTGGCCAAAACTGGGGCCATCCAAGGGGATCTAATTGAGATTGAGTCCCTGTTGGGGGAAATCCAGGTCACTGATATCACTAGGTCCCAGACAAATGCTCACAATGATCTTTCAATTGCACAATGGAGTAAGGAGACCCCTGATGCTGATTTGATTACCGCTCAGAAGGGGGATCCAATTATTGGTAAGTTTTACCAACACCTTGAGGACCCTGAGAACTTTCCCCTGACGGATACCGATTATATTGGGAAAGAGGACCTAAGAGTGTTGATGAAATGTCCAAAAATGTTCTGGATCCAAGACGGTTTGTTGGTAAGGAAATCCAAAGCTGGCCACGATCAGTGGGTGGTTCCTACCTCATTCCGGAGCCTGATGTTTAGTCACGCCCATGATGCGGCCACCGCGGGTCATAGGGGGTTTCACACAACATTGGAAATCTTAAGAGAGGTTGCATACTGGCCACACATGGGGCAGGACCTCGACCAATACTTGAAGGGGTGTCTCGTGTGTGCACAATTTCAGCCATCATCCCTCACGCACCGCACGCCTCTCCAAAAGCGGGGGATGACACTGCCATGGTCAGATTTACAAATCGACTTTGTAGGCCCCGTGATTCGCTCTGCTAGGGGGAATAAGTACATGTTGACTGTCACATGCTTGTTCACCAAGTGGGTGGAATGTCTCCCAGCCCCAAATTGCAAGGCAGAAACCGCAGCTGCCTTGATGATTAACCACATCTTTTCCCGTTTTGGTCTACCTCAAAGGATTGAGTCAGACAGAGGTAGCCACTTCACCAGTGAAGTAATGACAAAGATGTGGGAGATACTGGGGGTCAAGAGAAAGCTGCATATTGCTTATAGACCAGCTTCTTCTGGGGCAGTAGAGAGATATAACCGGACAATTGTGAGCATATTAAAGAAGTTTGTGGCAGATTCTGGGCCAAGTTGGGATATCCGATTACCTCTGGTCCTAATGGCCATCAGATCTACCCCTTCATCTGCAACCAAAATGTCACCATTTGAGTTGATGACTGGGCGCAAGATGGTGTAAGAGGATTCAATTCAACACTAAAGCTAGGTCAACGCCTAGTCTATAATACTGAATGAAAACCCTTATTGATATAACTTTATGTCCAGTTCATGCGTTCTGGATGACTACCCCTATATAACACCCCTCTCTTGGAATCCTCCTGACCCAACTGAGCCAAGAAGTAGTTCTGTTTTGCAAGTTTAAAGGTTTATTTGATAACTTAAACAATATATATTATATCACGCTTTATAATAAATTAATAATTGGATATCACACTTAATCTGGTATGATAAAGATTAACAACGGAGAATCTGGCACTAGCACACTTCTTGATAATCACTAAGGAGTTGACATGAAATGGATAAGATAGCAACAATACTTTTATGGTTTCCAATGGATGCAATGTGGAATGAAATGCAGTACAGAAAATAACTTGATAGGATTTCAGCAAAAACAATGTAATCACTTTCTTGTACAATTCACCCCCCCCTTTTATGCAATGCAAGGAAAGGGAAGGAAGGCACACAATTCTCAGAAATGCAATTCAAATGTAATTCAGTTCACCCCAGCAGCTTAGACTACAGAAGTTGAAAACACAGGCCCAAATGCTTTTAAATGTGCTGGCAATGTAGAAAAAAATATGCTAAAATGCTTTTAATTCCCTCTAGGAGGTTCAGGGTGAGTGAAATCAAGTTATTATTAGTCCAGGCTCACTTTAGCAAGTATCTAGGAGTAACTAGCAGGTTAAACAAATTTCTTGCAAATGGAAGGCAAGCAGCAGCAGATTTTTACACGTGAAGAAATTTGCAAATTGCGGCAAAATTCGCGAATGCGTATTCCGCGATTGCGGTAAAACTATAAGGGGTAGGAATGTTGTTCTTGGTGCGATTAAAAGCTAAGATTCTAAGCTTTCAGATGAAAGTTACTGCAGGTCTCTAAGACAAACGGTAACAGAGATATGAGCGATTAAATAAAGGTTGTTTTTCAGATTTGAAATTTTAACGTTCAAAAAGACAAGTGCAGCTTGCAACTAGAAAATGACAAGTGACAGCTTTACAAATGACAGGAGACAGTTAGGAGACAGTTCTACTTAGATTAAAATAGATTGAATTATATTATTTTAACTAGGAGATTGCTTCTGCACAGTTCTGCTATGTACTCACAATATATTTAGAAATATGCCTTGCCACGGATCTGGTCAGGTTTTGGACTGCACTCCGGTTCAGCTCTCTGCACTTCACAGTGATCTGGGTCAGCTCTCTCTGGTTCTGCTAACAGGTCAGCTCTACTCTGCTGGTCTGGTCTAGGTCTCTAGTTCTGGATAGATTGAAGTCTCTAGGTTGGCTCTCTGAAGGTTGATGGAGGTAAAGTATGGATTTTCCCGGCAGAGCTTCCAGCTGCAAATGGATTTGAAAGTCCCTATCTGTCCTGTCTGTCTGCTTTTATGTGTTTTTTTAATGGGCGTGTGTGAGCAGCATCACTAGCCAGCCCCTCTCCACTTATCATTGGCCAAGCTTTCATTTCTCCCCTGATTGGGGGAGCTAAGTTGTGTCAGAGTGATGTCATTTTACAGCCTGCAGAAAGTCCACTCCTCCTGTCAACCTGCACACAAATCTAGATCCGAACCAAACACACACTTCCAGAGGCACATGCTGTTCTAAAATCACATGCACCCATCATGCACTACAGGAGGTATACCCTGTTCAAACTCTGCTCTTCCTGGGAGCTTGCATTCAGAAATGGCAATATTTTGCACTTTTTAACTGGTTTGCAATACCGGACATTACCCCAAATTTACACACATGTGCACAAGGAGTATGGACATTAATTGATGAAGTTTCAGATTTTTCACATGCACACATTTTGAGTAATATCCTCTTTTCCGCTAGAACCCCCCTGAACATACCACCGGTTCTAAAAACCTCTCAAAATGTGGGCAGAAAAATCACAAGAATTATGGTATCATTTATAAAATTTTCACATGTCCGCTCTATGAGTTATTCATCTTTTTAGAGTTATGTTCTGGCCCCAAAGGGGTGTGGTTTTCCTCCAGCACAAGGTTGAATTTCTGGTTTTTCCAGTTCTGCCAAGCCAGCTTGCTCTCACAGGCAGTGCCCCTCCCCTTTGCTTCAGGAGGAAGCTACTTTTACGACATCTGCAATAAACCATCTGCCTGAGTCAGGAGAGGGCTTTGTTCAGAGCTCCTGTATTCTGTGGGGGCTCCCCTTAATTCAATTATCAGAGAGATGGCATATCCTTAGTGTGGCCAGCAAAAGGCAGATAGGCCTGGGAACACAGCTGTGACTCAAGTTTCACTCCTGATGGGGGTGGCTGGTGGGCAGAATCCAGTTCCTTAAGCCAGGTTTCAGATAAAATGTCACTTGTTGTTCCCCAGTTTTCTGCATTCAAATAAAACTAAACATTTTTACATATGCAGCTAGAATGCTGATTCTAAGTTTAAAACTATGACATTTAAACAATTGCAACCTATGTGACACTCAGAAGTAGGTCACTCAGTCAATTTAAACATTTAGATTTTTAATGTCTTTCAGTCCAAATTTACTTAAATTGCTGAAATCCACAGCTCAGCCAGTCTTGTTATAAACCTTCAAGTCACTTCAGAATATAACTTTACATTGGATCCACCTCTCAGTAAGTCTTTCTTTGGCTTGCCTTGGGTTCATTTATTTAGTTTTATACAAAAAGTAAAATCTGGTGGTTTTAAAACGCCGGCTTTTGGATAGTGGTGAGTACTGGTACTGCACCCCTTTTTGGGATTTAAGAAAATGAATTCCCAACAGTTATGGGTTTGCTTTTGGCAATCAGCATTGCCATTCCCAATGGTTTCAGACTACTGTGTGGGTAGTCCAATGGTGGTTTTAGGCAGTGTCCTTCTGTGCCCATAACATCGGCAAAAATGAGCGGCAGCCTATTCTTCATGCATTTCCCTGTGCATTTTCTGGGAAGCTCTGGCCATCATGATGTTTTCCATGTCAGTACTGCACAGTTTTGAGGTAGGGCTCGGATGCATGGGTAAATACATCCCACAATGGTGCTTCCGCAGCATTTGCTCTACAGGACCCAAGAGCAGACACTGATAAATGCCTCCACAACTCACGAGTATGTGGAGAATTTAAGGAAACACCTTCAACATGCTTTTGCTTACGCTCAGCGGAATCTAGAAAGATCGGCTGATAGCATGAAGACCCACTATGACCTGAAGACTTCCAGAAAGGAATATCAGGTGGGGGACCGGGTCTATCTATACAACTTCCAAAGAAACCAGGCAAAACAGCGGAAATTCTTGCCTACATGGAAGGGACCCTTTGAGATTATAGACAAAATCTCCCCTGTGGCCTACAAAATCCACATCCCCAAAGGTCCTTTGGCAGCGGGGGAAGACAAGTGGGTCCACATAAACCAGTTGAAATGTTGCCATCCCAGGCACACTCTGCAACAACTGGAGGAATCCTCTGGAATCCTAGCGGGTACTGTCTCAGATTAATTCAGTTCCAACCATAAAACATACCACATCTAGTCTCTAAAATATTGTGATTTGCATGAAACTGTCTCTTAGTTATACTGTTTTTTTTATCAAAATAAGAATGTAATGTTTCGTTATGATGAAATGCATATGCTGCCCCACTATCTCAACAGTGGTGGAAAAACGTCTATGAGTAGGTATTGCTGCTCTTCCTTTGTCGTCCTAGGAGAAAGAAAACCTGGAGACGGGCCAAGGAGGACGATCCGGAGACCGGGAGCAGAGACGCAATGGGCCGGGGTACCGCCCAATATTCCGATCAGGACCGGCGAGGAGAACCGATCGATCCGACCGGATGGAGGAAAAGATGCTGAACTGTGCCATCTACCGGAAGAAGATGAGAACAACATCCCAGATCTTGCGGGTCCCACCAGTGAAGGATCAGATGGCTACCGCAAGAAGGGGGGCTTGTGGGATGTATTTACCCATGCATCCGAGCCCTACCTCAAAACTGTGCAGTACTGGCGTTGAAAACATCACGATGGCCAGAACTTCCCAGAAGATGCCCAGGGAAGGGCATGAAGAATAGGCTGCCACCCATTTTGCCGATGTTATGGGCACAGAAGGGCACTGCCTAAAACCACCATTGGACTACCCGCACAGTAGTCTGAAACCATTGGGAATGGCAATGCTGATTGCCAAAAGCCACCTAGAATTGTGGGGAATTCATTTTTCTTGAATGTCAAATATGGCAAAATCATGGGCACAGAATTACTTTACTTCAGAAACACACCAATGCCATGTCCTGAACATGGACAATATACTCCATGTAATATCACTTGCTGAAATGAATCAATCTAAAAAAAATCCCAAGGAGGGATGCAGTAACCGCAAAATCCTGAGGGTGGCGCTGGCGGTCTAAACTCTGACAGGAGAGCTGTCTTGCAAAACTGTCTAGTGCAAAGAAAGGGGTCTCATTTCATCAAAAGTTCAAAGGGGTTGCCTGTCCTGAGAACTCTTGACACTTCAGAACTCAACACAAGAAGCCAGGAAATCACAGGGTTCTGTTAATTAAATGCAAAGTGGCTCCCTGGCCTCCTGATGTCAGCTTCCCAGAGACCACACAATGGCCCCTCTCCTCTGAAAGGAATATGTTGATTTTTACTGTTTCCTGTCAACAAAGGCCTGCCTGCCCAGAGGATGCATGTGACTGACCCACCCAAGTCTTGGAGGCGGACTCCAACACTCTGAGGACTGAATTGAAAGTAAAATATATATTTTACAAAAACACTGATAACTCTTTGTAATCAAATGACAGAAATGTATAACTTTGAGAGACTTAATTTAAAAAATGTACCTTTAATTCAAGCCCAAACTCCAAATTGTGGGATATTCTGGGACAAAACCCTGCTGTTTATTAATATTACAGACTCCCTGTTTCAGCTAGACAAACGAAAATGCATTGGTATGTGGGTAGATATGTGAGGAACAGTTGTATAAAATTTAATGAAGATCCAATGTTGTTTAGCACATTAAAAAGTGCTAAAAGTTGCCATTTTTGAATGCAAGCTCTTAGAAACAGCAGATTTGGGACAGAGTATACCTCATGTGATATGTGACATGGGTATGTAATTTCAAACAACTGTGTAACTGTGAAATATGTATTTTGAACATATATAGATTTGGGTACACAGATGACAGGGGAGTTTTTTCAAGAGATCATAAATGGCTGACATCACTCTGACACAACTTAGCTCCCCCAATCAGGGGAGAAATGAAAGCTGGACCAATGACAAGTGAGAGGGGCAAGTTTAGTTATGACCAACACACACACCCACTTGCAGAACATATAAATGGACCAGTGAAACTTAGGTAGGGACATTCATTTCCATCTGCAGCGGGACGCTCTGCCGGAAAAATCCATACTTACCTCCATCAACCTTCAAGGAGCCACCACTTAGACTCCAAGATAAACAGAGACTACAGAATCTTAACCAAAAAGGCCACTGCCAGCAAGAGTATTTGTCAACAGGCCTGAAAATCTTTTTGCAACTGAACTCTTCAGACAGCCGGCTGACGCCGTCTGAATTTTGCCAAGAACTTTTGCAAGAACCCGGTGACAGAATTATCCAAAGAGAAGGCAGGACCCGACCCAGAGAACCGGTGCCTAGCAGAGACCAGGCCATTGTATCCAGAGTGCTGACCCCGATGCTGTGAGCAGTTCCAGAGGCCAGGCGCTGTGAGCGGAACTCGGGAAGACCTGACCAGACTGAAGTCCGTGACCAAGTCGCTTTCCGGTTCAAAATCTCTTGTGAGTACTCAGCAAAACTCAGAACACATCTCTTAGTTAAAATCATATAATTCAATCCATTTTTAATCTAAGAAGAACTGCAGCTTAGCAATTGTGTTATCCTGCCATCATTTTTAAAGCTGAAAAAGTGTTGCGTTTAAAATTTGCAAAACCAAAAACGACCTTCACTAAATCGCTCATATCTCCGCGACCGTTTGTCGTAGAGACTTGCAGTAACTTTCATCTGAAAGCTTCGAATCTTAGCTTTTAATCGCACCAAGAACCACATTCCTACCCCTTATAGTTTTACCGCAATCGCGGAACACGCATTCACAAATTTTGCCGCGATTTGCAAATTTCTTCACGTGTAAAAATCCGCTGCTGCTTGCCTTCCATTTGCCAGAAATTTGTTTAACCTGCTAGTTACTCCTAGATACTTGCTAAAGTGAGCCTGGACGAATAATAACTTGATTTCACTCACCCTGAACCTCCTAGAGGGAATTAAAAGCATTTTAGCATATTTTTTTCTACATTGCCAGCACATTTGAAAGCATTTGGGCCTGTGTTTTCAACTTCTGTCGTCTAAGTTGCTGGGTGAACTGAATCACATTTAATTGCATTTCTGAGAACTGTGTGCCTTTCTTCCATTTCCTTGCATTGCATAAAAGGGGGGGGGGTGAATTGTACAAGAAAGTGATTACATTGTTTTTGCTGAAATCCTATCAAGTTATTTTCTGTACTGCATTTCATTCCACATTGCATCCATTTGGAACCATAAAAGTATTGTTGCTTATCTTATCCATTTCATGTCAACTCCTTAGTGATTATCAAGAAGTGTGCTAGTGCCAGATTCTCCGTTGTTAATCTTTATCATACCAGATTAAGTGTGATATCCAATTATTAATTTATTATAAAGCGTGATATAATATATATTGTTTAAGTTATCAAATAAACCTTTAAACTTGCAAAACAGAACTACTTCTTGGCTCAGTGGGGTCAGGAGGATTCCAAGAGAGGGGTGTTATATAGGGGTAGTCATCCAGAACGCATGAACTGGACATAAAGATATATCAATAAGGGTTTTCATTCAGTATTCTAGACTAGGTGTTGACTTGGCTGTAGTGCTGAATTGAATCCTCTTACAGCCTTAGGCGCCAGGACTGAACCCAGATAGCCCCTAGCCGGGGCTGCTGAGGTTTTACTAAATGTCTAGATGCCTGCTCCCGGGGCTGATGGACTTGGTCCGGATGCCTGGGGGTAGGCATCATGTCAGCGGGTCGAGTTCTGAGGTTTGTGGATGTATTCCATTTATTGTATAGAATGGAGTTTGTCCCGTGCTGGAATGCAAAGGGTTATTGTAGGCATACTCGGTTATCCATAAAATGTCCTTCCAATTGCCTTCAGTTTGATGCAACATGCATCTTAGGTATTGCTCTAATGTTTGGTTGGTTCTCTCGGTTTGAACATCCATTTGGGGATGGTGGCTGGTCAAAAGTCTGACGTCAATTTGGGCCAACTGACAACATTTTCTCCAAAACTGTGAAATAGACTGACTGCCCCAATCTGAGACTAAGACGGAGGGGAATCCGTGTATCCGGACAATTTGTTCTAGGAATTACTTCGCCAAAATTGAAGGGCAGGGCAAGCCTTTTAACAGAATGAAATGGGCCATTTTTGAAAATAAGTCTAACACCACTAATATGGTGTTGAAGCCGTTACAGGGAGGAAGATCCGTGATAAAATCAAGGGATAACGTATGTCAGGGTGTAGGCGGTATGTCCAAAGGCTGTAATAGACCGGGTGATTTCTTTTTTTGGGCCTTGTTCTGCGCACAAATGCCACATGATAGTACAAATTGTCTGATATCTTTTTGCCATGTTGGCCACCAAAAATGTCTCTTGATCTTGGCTTCAGTTTTTGCAATTCCAGGGTGGCCTTCCATAAATGACTCATGATAATTTGAGCGAACCTGTCTTTGCAGTTCCTTACTAGGTAAGTAGAGGCGTCCTTGAAAATAAGGTAAGTGCTCAATAACAGAATGATGGCTGCTTTTGGTCGACCACTCTTGTAAAGCCTCAGAATTGAAAAGGTGCGAGATTTCCTTGTGGATGTCGTCCAGGGTTAGTGAAGTGATGATTCCAAGGATTCTTCCCCCTGGAATGATGGGCACGGGATCCGGATTTGAGTATACCTCTTTCATCCCTAAATGTGACAGTGCATCAGCCTTGCCGTTTCGGCAACCAGGTCAGTACGTAATCACGAAATCATATTCTGCAAAAAATAAAGCCCATCAGAGCTGGCGAGAGGACTGGGCCTTGGCTGACCTGAGATACTGTAGATTTCGGTGATCGGTAATCACAGTGATGGTGTGCCTGGCCCCAAGGAGTTAATGTCGCCATGCTTTGAATGCTGCCTTGATGGCCAGAAGCTCCTTGTCGGTTATAGCATTGTTCAGTTCTGGCGCCGTGAACTTTTCTGACCAAAAGGCCACCGGATGAAGTTGACTTGTTTTGGGATCTTTCTGAGAAAGAACCACCCCCATCACCAAGCTGGACGCATCAGTCTCCACCACGTAGGGGAGGTCTGGGCGCAGATGTTTTAAAACTGGAGCTGAGGTGAATTTCTTTTTCAAGTCTTGGAAGGCCTTTTCAGCTTCGTCCGACCACTGGAAGCTTTTGTTCTTTCGTAACAAGGATGTGATGGGATGTACTAAATGCGAAAAACCTGGAATGAACCTGCGATAGAAGTTTGCGAATCCAAGCATGCTTTGCACTCCTTTCACCAAAGTTGGAGAGGGCCATTTAAGGATAGCATCCACCTTCCGTGAATCCATTCGCACTCCACCTGGCATTAGAAAGAACCCTAGAAACTCAACCTCTGTAACATGGAAATAACATTTTTCGAATTTGGCATATAGCTTGGGTTGCTGAAGTTTCTCAAGTACGGCACAAACGTGTTTTACGTGTTCCTGTTCTGAGGCCGAGTACACAAGGATATCGTCTATATGTACGACCACACAAACGTCGATTAGCTCTCGAAGGACATCGTTCATGAAATATTGAAATGCTGCCGGGGTGTTACAAAGGCCAAAGGGCATCACTTGATATTCAAAAAGTCCATACTTAGTGAGGAAGGCGGTTTTCCATTTGTCCCCCTTTTTAACTCGTACGAGATGGTATGCCCCTCTGATGTCCAGTTTAGTGTAAATTCGAGCCTCCTTTACTTGGTCCATCACTTCCGGGATTAGAGGTAGGGGGTACTGATTTTTGACTGTCACTTAGTTTAATGCGCGGTAGTTGATACAAGTTCTTAGGTCCCCCTCCTTTTTTGAGATCAAGAATAAGGGGGAGGCCGCCAGGGATTTGGACGGACGAATAAAGCCGTTAGCCAGATACTGATCTAAGTATTGTTTTAGGTGAAGATTTTCGGGTTCCGTGAGGGCTTAAATTCTGCTGCATGGGATCTGAGCTCCAGGTATTAGGTCTATCTGACAATCATATGGCCTATGAGGTGATAGCGTGTTGGCTTGGTCTTTCTGAAAAACGTCCTGAAAATCCTGGTATTCCTGGGGTAGCTGATTTGCTGGACCCATGAGTGTTGCAATTGCTTTGGGCAGTGATTTCTCTGGATAGCAGGTATGAGCACATTCTGAGAAGGTTAACCTCTTGTCACACCAGTCTATGCAAACATTATGCGTTTCTAACCACGGTGTTCCCAGAATTACTTGAAATTGCGGGGCCTTGATTAAGTCGAACACAATGGTTTCTCGATGCCCATCTTGGCACAACAGGGTCATCTCCTTCGTCGAGTGTGTTACAGGACCCGAAGAGATCTCTGTTCCGTCGACGGTGGTGACCAAATCGGTTGTTGCTCTTTGAGACAGAGAAAGACACATTCTTGATGCCAATTCTTGATCCATGTAGTTACCTATAGCTCCACTGTCGATGTAAGCCCTAACTGCGTGCATACGAGATGGGTGCTGGTGACTAATAAGGATTATTGGTAAGGCTAGATGCGAGATCTGGGATTCCTTCTTCTCGCTCGACAAGCGGACCTCTACGCTTGCCGGGTGGGGTAGTTTTCCGGCTCTGGTTCAACACTGACCTTGTTGGCAACCCCGACTGCCTTCTTGGGAGGTTTCACAGGACAGTCTCGGAGGAAGTGACCGGCCATTCCGCAATATAAGCACAATTGTTGTTGTCTCCTCTTCTATCTCTCAGATTTAGATAATGGCCCTCGAACACCTCCGATTTGCATGGGTTCTGAAGTGTCTGAACTCTTGGGGGTGTTGTCTTTCGGACGCACAAACACTCGATTATCAAATTTAGCTCGATCAGCTTTCCGGTTCTGCAACCTGTGGTCTAATTGCACCACAAGGTCTATGTATTCCCAACAGTTTTGGGGAGGATTCACGACTTGGGCCAAGACATCCTTCAGTTCGCCTCTCAACCCCCGATGAAATATGGTAGTCCTTTTGTCTTCTGGCCAACCAGTCTCTACCACTAATCTGTTGAAGGTTGCAATATAAGTTAACAAGTCTTGGTTCCCTTGGCGAAGAGACAGCAGTTCGTTATCTAAGGCCTGGCCTTGGGAGTGTCGGGCAAACAGCTTTTCCATATTCTGCTGAAACCTCTGGAAGTCTCGGAGGAGAGGATCATCCTGATTAACTAGTGGTATTGACCAGTCTGCTGCGCTGCCGCTGAGGTATGAAAGCACAAAGGCCACCTTGGATTGATCGTTCGGAAAGGCCCCTGGCCGACATAGAAAGTGTAGACGGCACTGGTTCATAAAGACCGCAAACCGCTTGGGATCTCCCGCAAAGCGTTCTGGTGGAGCCAATGGTATGGCTCCCGGTAGGACCACCTGTAATGGGTTACTTGACGGAGTTGAGATTGATCCCCCCTTCGTGGGTAGCGGTGTATTACCATCCTGGGCTTGGAGTAATTGTCTGGCAAGGTCATCAGTGCGCTCTTTTGCCACAATTCTTAGAGCATTAGTCTCTTGCCGAGCCAAATGCACCTCTGCTCTGAGTTCCCCCAAAATCTGGGCTAGTTGATCCATTTCAGAGGTTTCCATGGTGCCCAGGTAGAGGTTTATGTGAGGCTTCGCGTTCTGTTACGCTCACCTGGTCTCCACAGGGACGCCGAACGGGACTGGCAGATCTGATGTTAAGTGGTTTCACGTGTCTCCTCTGTAGCCGTGCCGTCACGAAGGTGCGCCTAAATGGTTAAATGAAACGTTACCCAACTGTTAGGCGGAAGGCCCGCACCCGCCTCCCGTGGTCTTCTGAATCCCCCTCTGCTATGTCTCACCTTTGTTTTAAGAATGGCAGGCTCTCCGTCCTGCAACAGTATGCAGGGGTGCGGAGAGTTCGGAATACAGTTACTTCACTGATCCTGTCGAGTCTCAGACAATGTTGATTCAATGGGTAAGTCTTTACCATCTATATGGTTCGCCAAAGAGTTGAAATTGCCCGAGTTTCACTTCCGTGAGCCTCATTACACGGATGGCGGAGAACCATGGTTCATGCCGGTAAAATACCGGCACCGCCTTGGCGGAAAGGGGAATTACCCCCATTCCAAGGTTGACGGGGCGGTAATTCCCCCTTCCACCATTGCCCTTCCTCATTCCCATTTTTGGCCCATAGGGCTCAATGGGAATGGGGAAGGCGCTAATTACGGTACCGCAAATTGCGGTACCGTAATTAGCTCCCTGGGTCCCTTTGCGGGTTGGTTTTTAACGCCTGCAAAAAGTGGGCGTTAAATACCCCAACCCGCAAAGGGACCTCGTAGTAAGGCGGTAAGGATTTACCGGTACCGGTATTTTACCGGTACCGGTAAATCCTTACCGCCATCCGTGTAATGAGGCCCCTTGTATTTCCCTTGTAGGTTTCCCTTTGATGCAAAAGTACGTAGAACGCAGAGTTGTTTTCCAAGAAAAGCTAAGTTCACACCAGCGTTCTGTGATAAGTCTTTATATGCGCTATTGCTCCTCTGTGTGATTGACCTGCTGCTCTTGTATTGCAGGTGCTGTACCTCGGACCGCCTGGTGAAGACTAGCGGGATCGCTAGTAGGAGCGACCTTCAGGTGAGTATGACGCAGCAATGAGTTGACTGTTCAAAGTGGCTTTTCCCCAATATGCGCTAAACTGATGTTTCGTCTTGCATCCGACAGGTGCGGCGAGTGGCGGGCGAAAGATGGGAGTGGTCGAGAGATGGGGGTATGTTGGTTCGCCGGAAAGAGCAGCTCTCAGGTAAGTATGAACGATGCGCTGGATAACGATGTGGAATCCTTGACCAGCGCAGCTAATCTGATTTCTTTTCCTTCCTTTGCAGGTTGCTCGAAAAGAAACTGGACTTGCGTTGTGGCAGACTGGCCTGAAGGTAACAGACACGGTGAGCATGACGCTGCAGGAGTGCAGAATAACGCGAAGCGTGTTCTGTACTAAAGGCGTGGTTTATATAGCCTTCAGAAACTAGTCCCCAGGTAAAGTAGTCCCAGCAACCACAACCAAGCAAATAGTTCCCTAGGCAAGTAGTCCCTTCAGCCTGCCTCAGATGGGTCCACACGTGCTTCACTTAGTTTGAAACTTGCCATGTTGGTGATGGCAGCATGAGCCTGGTGCCAACGGCGCCAGGCCCAAGTCCAGGAGGCCCCGGAGAGAGCCTTTAGGGCCCTAAAGGCCCTCATGGAAGTCGAAGTCCTGGGCAGGTTGGTCTGCACCTGATGTGTGGGGGTATGTACCATGACAGGGACCCTGAGTGCTGTGGGGGCCCCAGCCATGCCATGCTAAAAAAATAAATGATTTATTTCTAAGGTCTGAGTGCATGCACTCAGACCTTAGAAATAAATCATTTCTTTTGTGGCGTGAGGTGGAGGTTCTCTGGCTCCTCCATTTCGTGCCACAAAGGAAATCATTATTTGTTTTGCAGCAGGAGATGGGGTGCTTCCATCTCCCACTGCAAAGTAAATGCTTGCAGAAAACTAATGGCATTGTATGTAATTCACCAATTTTTGCACCCCCACCTTTTTGTTATGCCACTGAGCTGCAAGCAAACTAACCATGATATCTTATCAAATTTCAGACTTGTGAGTTGAATATAACCCAACCATCTTTGCAAAAGTTCCTTTTAATCACTAAGTTCTGTCTTAGGAACGGAGGCATGTGATCTGAAGGATAAACATAGATATCTGCATCAGGTGCATGAACACATCTGTGGGGGTCTATGAAACTTGCTGACTCTGTACTTTAGGCTACATTATCTGGGTACAATCTTTTCTAAATAACAGGACAATGAGAGTCTTCTCTCCCATAGCAGCAGCTGACCCCATTCCCATTACATGTGGTGTCCCCCAAGGCTCTTGTGTATCACCTACTATGTACAACATCTTCATGAAGCCTTTGTTTGATGAACTGGACCGTCTAGGTGTAACCTACACTAATTATGCAGATGACACCCAGATCCTTCTTCCTCTAACGGGTATTTATGAGGATGTTGCAGCACTTGTGAATAAAATATATCTCATCATTCACTCATGGATGGCAACACACGGCCTCTACCTGAATGATGATAAAACTGAATTGCTGATTGTGGGATCCACAGCTAACCTGAAAAAACTGAACTCAGACTACACTTCCTTCAATATCAATGGAAATAAGATCCCAGTGGCCAAAGAGATAAAAAACTCTAGGTCACTCTGAATCTATATAAACCAGTGAACGCTACGACCTAGGCTACTCTCTACGCTGGGAAACTGATCAGGGCATGCAAACTTCTGCTCTCTAAGGAGAGTTGCATCACACTTGCCAGAGCATTAATACTGTCCAAGCTAAATTATTGCAACAGGTTTTACTTGGGAGCTCGTAAATTTGTTCTTAACAAACTACAAACCTTGCAAAATAATGCTATTAGGTCTGCTCTGAGCATCTCAAGGATAGCACACATATCGGAAACAAGTAAACAACATAAATGGCTGTCCATCAAGGACAAGATCCAACTCAAAATTATGTACCTCACATATAAAGCATTGAATCATGCAGCCCCCATATGTTTAACAGCCTCAAAATACCGACTTGAGTCAGCAGGTCATCTAACACTCTCGGATCGATAGTCCCCAGATATAAATTACAAAAGTCAGGGGGGATCAGTTTCCCAGTTATGGCTGCTCAGCACTGGAACTCGCTCCTCTTTCCTTGAAAACCTCGAAGTCACACTCAAACTTCAGAAGTAATTCCATCAATTGGCTAACTGAGAAGTACTAACATTAATAATATTCTTATACCAATCCATTTTTGAACCTCCTACTTCGAACCTAGGACTGTGCATCTTCTGTAACTTAGTGTCCTTATTGAGGCATATTTCTGCAATACTGTATTCTATGATTGTCATATTTCTGCAATTCTGTATTATGTGTCCTCTGTATACCTGTAACACTTGCAACTGTCAAACGTGCCCAGATACCTCTGGGTTAAGGTGCACTATAGAAATAAATAAACAAACAAACAATCAAACATTTGGCATACTGTGTTATGGCAACACCTTGAAATATGGGTATTTACTTGGCATATGATTACGAGACCTGACATGTGCAGCTATAATTGGTGTTAGATGGCAGTAAACGGCCATAAAACGTTGCAGTGGAATATGTAGTGCAGTGCCCCTAGCCTATGTTTGTTCTAATGGGTACAGCCCTGTCATACCTTGAACGCCTCCACGGCTTATCAAGGTAGCACACTATTTAAAGTGCGTTTGGTATTTAAAACAATTCTAAAGCCTGCTTTAGTATCAATTTGGAATTTTATGAAATGTGAGTTTATATATATTTTTTATACTCGTCAGTCACTTCAAGTGATGCTATCTGAGTTAAATGGCATGTGATGTTATTTCCTGTGATGTCATCAGGGTCAAAGGTCATACGGCATCACTTTCTGCTCTGTCATCGCATGTGTGATGTCACTTCTGCTACCCCTGGCATTTTGGTGAAATGACGTCCATATTCAGTGAAGAAACTAGTTGAAACACAGTTAAGGTGATATAATCTGATGTCAGAAAAAACCCTTGAAATTAAATTTTAGTTGACTTTAAGGTGCATGTTTAATGCAACAAAACCCATGAAAATAGGCAGGTGTTGGGAGATAAGCCACCTTAACTACGAGCCCTGCATTGTTCAACCCCTAAAGCACTGATGATATCATGAATTACATCACTGCTCACATTACATATGAAACTAAACCATCACTTCAACTAACGTTTTTTCATTGCATTACAAGGGTTTTGTTATGCTATTCCCTCCACCATGTGTAATTTTACCATTATTCATTGTGGTATCACAGGTATGCTTACAGTGTATGCACATAAAGTCCCCATCCTGGGTTTCCTCTATTCATTCTAAGGTCAAAATACTGGTCGACATGAGTGGTTGAAACTGATGCATCATGTTGGCAATTAAAGATAAAAACATGTCAACTCAAGAAATTAACTACTCAGATTTCTCATAAAGGATATTGGGCCTCATTACACGGATGGTGGAGAACCATGGCGCTTTTAGCGCCATGGTTCATGCCAGTAAAATACTGGCACCGCCTTGGCGGAAAGGGGAATTACCGCCCCATTCCAAGGTTGGCGGGGCGGTAATTCCCCCTTCCTCCATTGCCCTTCCCTATTCCCATTTTTGCCCCATAGGGCATAATGGGCATGGGGAAGGCGCTAATTGCGGTACCGCAAATTGCAGTACCGTAATTAGCTCCCTGGGTCCCTTTGCGGGTTGGTTTTTAACGGCTGCAAAAAGCAGGCGTTAAATTCCCCAACCCGCAAATGGACCTCGTAGTAAGGCAGTAAGGATTTACCGGTACCAGTAAAATACCGGTACCGGTAAACCCTTACCGCCTACAGTGTAATGAGGCCCAATGTCAGGAACATATGTATTGTTAATCTGACATAAAACATATTTTCTGCAGGAAAGAGAACAAGCAACAGAAAAAGGATCAATCATAAAAGATAATTTGGGTCTCATTAAAAGTTTGCCAGTACTGTAAAATTGATGCTGGTACGTTAGAACCAGCATTGTTTATTGGACCGGCGTATTACGAGCAGCGATGCTGGTGTCACCGGCATCGGCAGGTACCAGCTGTGCAGGGGCGTCACCAACGGGTGGCCAGCGGGGCCATGGCCACCCTTATAAAAATGCAGGCCCCCCCATTGGCCACCCTGCGAACAAGCAACAAAAAAAGTTTTTTTGTTGGTCTTTATGCACTCAACTGTTCATGGACAATAACATGCCCAGTTCAGTGCGAAAAAAGTATTTTTTTCTGCTTTTTTACCGCGACCCACCGCCCGCGATGGTCTGCAGTCAGAGTTGGAGGAGGACCCGGAAATAAACACAGCCTGAGCCTGGATGCGCACATTTCTGCTTTGGCTCGCGCTTCCAGCCATACTGTGTTTATTTCCGGGTTTCGTCCTCAGGCTGCATGGATCTGAGCCCATTCCATATGGCCCCTAACCCCCTGAAAAATGCCCAATTCCGGCTAACAAGTAAGGAAGTGGTGCCTAAACATATGGCCTATAAATCTTGTTCAGATTGGTTGACGGAGCGGCGAGAACAGCCCACCAAAAAGCTTTGGCCCGTACGCGACAAAATGGCAGCTGGGTGCTGCGGACCCACTCAACAGCTGCAGCGCCGCATCTATGGAGGGTCAGAGAGGAGAGTGCTCCATGACCCTAGGGTGCAAGCAGAATTTTGGTCGGCGCTGAAAGGAGGGGCAAAGGTTCTTGCTGCCGGCTCCCAGCATCCGACGCTGGGGACAGACTAGAAGCTCCAGCTCCGTGACTGGGTATGCAGCGGGCTGTACCGGGACCGCTATCAGGCTCTGAATCTACTGCCGGAGAGTGAAAAATATGGTGGGGGCCCACTGACCCGGAGAGCGGCACGCCGTGTCCTGTATGTTAGATTCTACTCACGGACGGTACAGCATGATGGGGGAGGAGTCAGGTGAGGGCCCCGTTCCCCGCGGGCTATTTACCAACCATACTGAGAGGAGCATCCTCCTGAGAAAGAGGTTGGCAAATGTATGAATGGGATCCAGCGCTTAGAGAATACACCCATTTATGGACCGCGTCCATCTCTCCAGGACTGTGCTACAACATTCAGGCTACAGCATATTACACGCTCTCTCTTGAATACCCTCCAAAAATGGATTGATGGAACTGGTATGACCCAATCCTATGGAGCTTCTAGCGTGTGCATTATTTGCTGGCTGCCTATCTGACATCTACAAGGCTGCCGCCCACTCACCATAGAATGGAATCCGAGAAAGCTACACCCACCTGGTGATGCTTACTCAATCAAGGAGGGAAGCAGCACACCACAAAAGTCAGAGGGGCTCTGGGAGAGTGGACTGATCACCTCAAAAGATCAGAACAGTTGTCAGGATGAAGCCATACAACATCAACTACGTCCTGAGTGGACACGGAAAAGGTGGGGCACCCCCTCCATTGAGACTGGCTTCATGTCTACAGACAGTGATCCCGGGTGCCTTCTGGGGGGGTCAGCAATGGTAGCAGAGATGTGAACGTAACAGGCATCGAAGATGTCGAACTAACCCAAAGAAAGCACAAGAGGTGAGCTGAGGAATAATTCACCAGAAGGGGATAGAAGAAGTCTTGGCACGTGCCAAAACGGTGAGTCCCTGAAGAGGCAAATTTGGAGTAGGGCTGAGTGCCCCTACCGTGTGTGGCTATCATCTACCCCAGACAAACTTGTGCCAGCACATGCGCAATATTTTTG
The DNA here is from genome assembly GCF_040938575.1 of Ambystoma mexicanum. Lineage (NCBI taxonomy): Eukaryota > Metazoa > Chordata > Amphibia > Caudata > Ambystomatidae > Ambystoma > Ambystoma mexicanum. Next base: position 982,327,087 of record NC_090924.1, read on the forward strand.
GATTGGCAGTGGCACTGCACGCAAAGGAGACCTGGGCTGCGTCGCTGAGAGATTCCACCAGGCAGGCAAGCAAGCACTTCAGAGGAGCTAAGAGGAACGCAAAGTGTGTCTGGAGATACAGTCTGAAGTGAAACTATACAAGAGACCACACACGCAATGTCATTGAGCTAATCGCCAGTCACCTTGCAAATCTGTGACACTTAAAGCAAGCAGCACAATAAAGCACCCTTTGAAATATTTGCTCATTCCAATAATGTCTAATATCTTTATTTTGCTAAAAAAGTTAAGTTTGCGTTAATGTCCTTAGTTGAATTTTCTTAAAACCATACATAACACACTGGAGGGCTGTGACGAATCTCCAAACCTAAGTAAGTTTACTACACAACTTCTTTTATTGTGCATCTTAAAGCACTGAAAATAAAGTGGGTAAATAGATAGTTTGCCATTTGCATCTTATAGGTTTCCATCCAGGATGTGGAAAATAAAGGTACTCTGATATTATTGTATCTCAACATGCTGCTATAAGGATTTATGTCATGATGCTTTATTATGCAATTTGTATATTTTGCAAGTGAACTCGATGAGACAGTATTATTGTAGGCCTCGACTCCCAAAAATGTATTATTTCTTCTCACGTAAAGCGTGGAAGAAGGTGGTTATGCCTAAATTGGAGAGTGGGTTAAAATCTCTGCTTCACTGTTTAGTTTAAGCGTGTGATCCTGGGCAAATAATGCAATCTCACCCTGACCTTACAATAGGACAGTTTTAATAAGTGTCGGGATAAATTGGTGTACCCTGGTGCTTCTCTGCTAGTGGCTCCAATACTGTCACATATCATTGCATGATTGCTGCACTGGCCCTCTCCCAGTCTCCAATCACGTGATTTGACAGTCAGACAGTCTCTCCAGCCAGTCAGTGCACCAGAGTTTCTAGTATAGCGTACTAACTGTGGTTGAACCAACATTACATTTTCTCCCCTGTTTCTCCCAGCCACTGAAGTTGCTTGTGCCATCTAGAGTACTGCCCCACACTCTGAAAATTCCTGTTATGCTATGATATTGAGTCTTTCATTGCACACCATCTGCCATTTTCACACTTTCTAGGAGCTTCAGAATCTGCAAGTAATAGGGCAGGGGGCTAATGCAGTAGAAGAGGGATCAGGCCAAGATTTCTTTGTTACAACATTGATGTTTGCAGACCTTAAAATATATTGCTCTGTACGGTGAATGTTTTAGATATTTTGTCAGCTGTGTGGAGCACTGGTTATGTGCCTTTCATGTAGCTAAGTTACTTGCTTGTATGATTGACAGAAAATTGAAGCATTTCGCTTCTTGTTTTTGCCACCAACTCACCAGAGAGCCAAAGGCCAAATGAGGGATGGACCAAAGGTTCACCTGAAAGGGAGCCAATGACCACAGGAGAGTTCACCAGAGCAGCCAAGGACCAGAGGGGCAACTGAACAGAGAGGCTCACTTTTACTATAGTTTTACTTCATTCCATTTTGAATTGTTGCTGTAAACTGAAACTATTGAACCAGAGTACAATTAGGAAGGACAGGACTTGTGAGGAGGGACACTTGAGGGTATTTTATTTACCAGCCCACTAACTGCCCATGGCCATGCTAATTCCTATGGAAAATCCCACCCACTACCTGAAGAGTTAGAGTATTCCTAAGAAAGTCTCACTTTTGAACTACCTCAGATTTGTTTATGTACACTGGCAGGTAGTGACTTTACCTGGGTGGTGTTCTCAGTGAAACAGAATAGTAAAGGAAAGATGTGTTGCTCAAACTTACAAGTAACATTCTGAAAACTAAATCGGGCATAGCAGAAGGGCTGCCATTTCAGAAACTGAATAAGCCTTTTGGTAGACCCTTATCTTACCATCAACCTGACTTCCCTAAGATTCTTTTGTTGTGACCAATGCCTAAAATGTACCACTGGGTGTATTCCCATCGTAAATGCAGTCCAATGGCAAGATACATCTAGTATTCTAGTCAAACCCTGCTGAGTGCACCATATTTGATAGACATGTTGGCAATTAAAAACTTGTGAGTGAGGATTTAGAGGATTTTCTGGCTATCATATATTTTATTTGTTTCATGCTCACACACAAGTGTTTCAGAGCACAACAAGGCCCAGTGAGATTGAGAACACGAAGGGGGAGGGAAGGGGGGAAAGTGCAAGGGAGAGGAGAAAAGTGGAAAGTGCTGGGCAAGAGGTACAACAATACAAAAGGTGGTGCAGCCAGCAAGGTGGCAAGTGCAGGTTTTGAGCGCAGACAAGAGGTGTCTGGTAGCGCAGGTAAGGGGACTGTAGGGTAACAGATACAGACCCAAGTGTAGGTGCTGCCACGGGCAGTGCGGGTGAGTGGCTGGGTGGGCATGGACTTGGGCCCGAAAGCAGTGGGAAAACCAGGTGGACTGTGCCAAAGCAGACAGATCAGCAGGGGAGAGGAGTAGAGAAGGTAGAAGCAAAGAGAAAGGTCTTGAGGTGCTTCCGGAACCAGAGATGGTTCTCCTCAAGTTTCAGGTGGCAGGGAGGCTGTTCCATCTAGAGTTGGAGGTGGCGGTGCGAAGAGCTCGAGTGGGAAGGTATTTACAGAGGGAGAGTTGAAGGTATTTTGGACTTGGGCCCAGGAAGCCCTGTGGACAATGCAAAGGGTCTTGAATTTAATCCTTGCAGCCACTGGGAGCCAATGAAGAGATTTCAGGGCTGGAGAGATTTGATCCCAGGGCTTGAGGCTTGAGGCAAAGGACAAGTCTCAAACAAACAGGATTGTGGAACTCAAAATGTTAACTGTACTGGTATTCGTCTATGCGCATCAGATACATTAATTAGTTAACAGTTAAATAATAAATGGAACTATATCAATATGCAATTCCTTAACTCTCATATATACATTGTTTTCAAATGGACTATATACTACATTGGCATAATAGATTTCCTGAAATTCAGTTATGTTTTTGTTTTGGTGTGCCACCCCAAGATTTCCTGTGGCCTCATCAGGCCACCCATATAAAACTTTTCTGGGGGTGCCACTGCAGCTGTGTGCAAGGTATGTGCGAGGACAGGTGTGAGGCGGAAACCTGTGCAGTTCCCTCTGGGACCACTGCAAAAGATTTAGGACTACAGGTGTTTGGCAGTAAACCCACTTGGTAGCAGTCTGTACCACACAGATTCACTTGGTAGCTGTGGCTGAGAAGTCAGACTTCCCTCAAGAAGAGTTAGGCAGTATGTGGAGTATACAAAATAGGGCAATTTACACAGTAGGGCAAGCAAACACATAACAAGGCTTCGGTGTAAAGATATATAGGTATTTATTTATAACAACACATCTACGGAAAACACTCTGGCACTAATACGGCAACCAACTTCAATCACAATTACTATAAGAAAAAGATCAATCCCCCTAACAATAGTTCGACAAGTCTAGGTTCAACGGCACCACTTATTTGCAGACAGAGGTGAATGCTTTAACCTATATGGCACTCTAGTATTCGTTAGGACGGGTGAGAAAAGGCAGGTTATGAAATCACTCGGCGGCAACACTTTTACGAACAAATGCAAGGCAAGTAAGGCAGGGTCTACTGCAGATCACAAAGTTCAGAGGCCAGGCCCCCTCGGAGAGAGGCGAGGCGATATGTCCCAAAAAGTGTCTCAGTGGAAATAAGCTTCGAGTCTTTATCGCAAATGGTTATGGAGAGATTGGACCAGTTCAGAACAGAAAGTTTAAGAAAGCTTGGAGGCGACCCAATGGAGAGGCGAGGATTAAGACACCTCACTCTATCCGGCAGAAAGGGAAGGCAGGTGGACACGGTACCTTGTTTGTGGAGAGACAGCTCCAGCGGGGTCAGTTGTTCCTGGTGGTGGATGTACGTCGGGTCTTTGCCAAGAGGAGAGATGATCTCGTCGTCGAAGGAAAGTTGAAGATCGTTGCACCACCAGGGAAGAGACCAGCCGCGGAGTGCTCCGTCACAAGGCACCACCTTTTGGTCACGGTACAGGGGTAGTGGCTATCCGGTTGCCGGGGTGCTCTGCACGGGCAATTCGACCACTACGTCCTGGAACGAAGAAAAAGCAAAAGGGGACTGGTTGTTCCCACCAGTCAGGGGAAGAGACTCTCCGGCGGGGAGATCTCCTCTGTCGTTGGGAAGTGGTGAGTGGGTTCTGCAGGTCGGCTCAGCTTTACCCTCGTCGGATTCTTAGGTCCTGTGGCGACTTCTCAAGATCCAGTCCCAAAAGCCCTGCTTTTATGCAGAAACCCCCATTCATTCAGCCTAGCTGTCAATCAAAACACGCTAAGTAGTGAGCGGGGTGGCTCACCACTTGGGCTAATCACACCAGAGTGCGACTTGTGTTGGCAAGCCAACTCAGTCCACGGTGCCTAAACCCCCTCTCACACCCCCCATGGTACACAGACAGAATGGCACCACTTTGGAGGGCCTCTGTGTAGAGGCCCGCCAAAAGTGGAACAAAGGGCTCAACCTTTGGTTTAGGAGTCACAGAGATGAACACAGACGCCATTTTAAAAACCGAGTTCTGGCAGAAAATACCAACCGATAGATTTATTTAAGATAAATAAACCGGTGGTATGTTAGAGATTAACAAGAAAAAGTATTAACCTCCAACTATGGGAAGGATGCCATAGGGTTATATTCGGGGTCGAATATAACAAGTATTTTCCACTGCCACCTGCCAAAACTCGACGAGGGGGGACAGGACAGTGCCCCCTCGGACAACAGACCCAGGAGTAATCGAATTACCCCTACTAGTACGTCCACAATAGGATGGTTTGTATTAGTTCTGTTTTTAAATTTAGGTCTAGTAAAGCCAATGGTGACTTTACATGCCCGGGGAGACAGTAGTCAGTCCCCGGGTATGGAGTCTATGGTGGGGGTCCGCTAGGATGCCCCAGTGTTACGGCACGGAGGGTGCGTTGTAACACACATAGCAAAACATATGAGACCCTATGGGGTAAAAGACCCCATAGGCCATAGAACACATTGACATTCAAATGAATTACACACATTCATGTCCAAGAGTGGGGGGAAAAGAGTTTCACTCTTGGCAGGATGGAAAAAAACAAACTCCAGAAATCCAGCAAAGCTGCTGGGGGACTCAGTAGGTTAGTAAATTCAGCCTAAACAGAGAATTCTCCCTAACAACAGGCGGCAGCCATGCCAGTGACACCGGCATGCCGCAAGGAACTGCACATTAAGAGTCGCACGGGCATGCAATTACCTGCATATAGATGCTGGTAAGAACGATTCCATGATGCCGTCAACACCAGCATCGCTGAACAGCCGTAAATTGGAATCTGCTGTGTAGAAATCTGCCACAGGTGCACACAATCAGCAGAGGTGGCGGCAATGGAGTCTGGCATAGCACAAAAGGAGCACTCCCACACACCACACCCCTCACAAGTCCACAATGCTACCATTAGAGGTTGCAATACTGAGGCTGGAGGACGTGCCTGCACTGATACTCCTTGAGCAGGCAGCGAACCAGTGAATGCAGGGGAGATGCAGGAGGAGAAGGAGGGCAAGACTGACCCAGCACATACCAACAGTGCAGGCAGTTGTACCCCGCAGGAAGCCACCAATCCCTCACCCAAGGGCCAGTCCTTTGACCTAACCCCTGCACGCCCCCCACCTCCTTTGCTGAAGGTAGTGTCTGTGCTACACTTCCTTGCACAGGTCACTAGCAGGACACAGTGGGGCAGGTGCATGGCATCTCACAACCATGTTACTCCCATGTGCTCAACCAGGTGCTAGATACCCTTCTGAAACATGCAAGGAACCACATTCATTTACCACGGACTGCGGAGGAGGTGAATGCTACCAAAATAGCATTCTATGCAATGGCAGGAATGGCAAACAAAATAGGTACCCTCGACTGCACACATGTGGAGCTGATAGTCTGGCATGCTGTGGAGGAAGTGTACTGCAACAGGAAGCTCTACCATTCCCTGAATGTATAGATGGTGTGCGATGCACGCAAAATTATGATGCATTGCTGTGCAAGATACCCAGGCTCCCCACATGATGCCATGGTGCTGCGCAACTCCACCCTTCCCTGCTACATGGCACTACACACTGCACAACATACCTGGCTGCTGGGTAAGTCTAACCACAGGGTCATGAGGGGAGTTGAGTGGGGGGGACCACACGCATAGGCAACCTGTCTGCTGGCTGGGCCATGAGGGGTGTTGTTTGGGGGGACCACAGCGTCCTGAGTGCCCAAAACTGTGACCCCAAAGAATTCAACAGAATGTGGGACACAGCCAATGGATGCAGATGTGGCATGCCTACACAGTTGTGCATGCATGGAATCAGCATGCACAGTGCCACACCAGCACATGCATTAGGAACATCATTAGACATGAACCACAAGTACCACAATGCACCACCCTGCAGTCACAATGCATGAAATACATTAGCACAGCAAAGTAAATCACTAGGTCATGCAGCAATGCCTGAGCTAAATGAAACTGCCACACAGGGGAATCTTTGTCACTGCACCCACCCCACAGGTACACTGCAGACCAGTATACCTGTACAGGCACCTTAAGGGACAGTTCAAAATGCAATGGGTCAAGCATGGAACCTATTGCAATCATCAATCAGTTACCACCACTAACATATGATCGAGTGGTGCAGGAACCATCCACTGCAAACTTTTTCCAGGATAGAGAAATGTCTGAACAGGAACCAGAAACAGGTTTACACCCGAAATCTACATTTTGCTCCTCAGAAAATCAAATGCCAAGTGATTTGATAACTTTTGAGAAATGTATACTGAAAGATTACAAAAATTGAACAAATAAAAAAAAGAAAATCAGACATAATTGTACATAATCGGAGAAAGAGACACTCACACAACTAGTTGCCAACATTGAGATTGTTATCAACCAGCAGACAAAGAAGGCGGCATTGTTATCATGACATCAGAACAATACAAAACCATGGTCATGACGTTGATAAGTGATAGGGAACGTTACTGCCCTTTACGGAAAGATCCAACCAAAGAAATGCAAACTGAAATCTCAGAAATAGTCAATTTTGCTTTAGAAAGAGGCTGGATAACAGACACAGAGTCGATGTTCCTGACTACATCAGAGGGCCAAAACCCATGCCTGTATGCCCGACTGAAATCACACAAAGATGCAATCAACCCAACGGGCCACCCAATTGTATCAGGATGTGGGTCCATTTTGGAGCATTTGTGCAAATTCATAGATGAATTGCTAAAACCAATGATCGGAGAGACTGACTCCTACCTCTGAGACACCACCCACACTATATTGATCTTTGAAAACCTGGAATTTAATCTGGCTATCCAAATTTTGGTCACAATGGACATCAAGGCATAATACATGAGTATCCCACAACTTCCTGCTCTTGACTGCATCCTTGATTTACTGACTGATACAAATTTACAATTGAGAGTCCCACCGGCGTTCATTATTGAACTTATGACTGTGGCGCTGTGTAAGAACTTCTTTACCTTCAACAATCAATTCTATTTAGAAACTAAGGGCACCACCATGGGCGCAACCTTCGCTCCAAGCATAGCCATTCTATATATGGCAGCCTTTGAAAAGAAACATATCTCAAACGAAGAAAACCCATGGTGGGAACATATAAAATGGTGGCGTCGATTCATCGACGATATCATCTTTATATGGGAAGGAAGCTCAACAGAATTAGAAACTTTTCTCGTGTGGTTAAACAATCAAGATCCGGACATCCAATTCACCATGGAACACAGCAGGCAAGTCATACACTTTCTGGATTTACAAATTAGCCACCGAGATGGTAATCTCATGTGCAACCTATACAGGAAGCCCATGGACTGGAACACACTGCTACATTTTACCAGCAACCACCCCAAACATCTAAAAGAAAATTTGCCCTATAGACAATTTTTGCATCTACGAAGAAATTGCACACAATTGGAAGACTTTTACAGCAATGCGGCAGAATTAGAGGAGAGACTCAAGAGCAGAGGCTACCCGAGGAAGCTCATAACAACATCCAAGAAGCGGGCAAGGTTCACGTGCCGTGAGTCGATTTTGGAACCACCGGAACGCCAACAAAAAGAGCAAGATAACAGACTAATGTGTACCTACTCATGGCCCGCATACATTTACATTAAGAATATCATTCGGAAATACTGGCCGCTGACAAAACTTAATCTTCCAGGGGAAAATTAACCATGCTTCGCATTCAAGAGATCACGCAACATTTGAGAATTTTTAGTCCATTCCAATCTCACCAAGACAACTCCACGAGGAGGACCATGGAATCTCAGAACTCTATTTGGACATTATCCATGTGGCTCATGTGTGGCTTGCAAGTATACAAAAAAGATGCAAAGCTTCATCTTTGGGAATAAAACCTGGGTTTTTTGACATTTCAGCAATTGCAAGTCCGCAAAAGTAGTTTACTGTATCGAGTGCCCCTGTGGCCTACCATATGTAGGACAGACCATGCACAGCGCCAATACTTGCATTTCTGAGCATAGATCGAGAATCCGATGTAAGAATGAAACTTCACCTTTGGTCCAACATTACATGGAAATGAAACACACACCTGACAAACTTCTGTGGTGGGTTCTTGAAAAAGTGACAACTGGCTCAGGTGCACAACATCACTTACTGAGACTGGAAAGTCGATGGATCCATAGACTGAATAGCTGGAACAACAGGATGAATGAACAATAAACACCAACTTAGACACAAACAAGCAACAGTATTGGCTCAAAAACCTCTACTCTAGACACCTTCTAACTGTGCGGACTCGTATCTACCACTATAGTGTAATCTCCATACACAAGCAGCCTTGTGACCAACATCACCGAATTTGAAGGCAAGAACCTAAAAAGTCTTCGAATTCCTCTGTCGCACATTCGGGAGATAGCATTTATCAACTGAACATACCACATATTACAACCTGTGTTACAACCTGTGTAGCATGAACAAGGCCACAGGCTGTACAACCCGGACATGGAGAAAGTTCATTTGGAACGTATTTACATTTGGAACAAGACAACGCGCATTCGCGTAAGTCAGATATTTACATTGTGCAAATACATGCAACCTTAAACATACTACTACAGTGTAATTTCCACTCAAAGGTAGCTCCCTGAACAACATCCCTGCATATGCAGGCATTAATTTATAAGTCCTCGGTTTCCCCCGTTGCATTATTTTTTTTTGAGAGAGGCACTCACCGGTTAACATACTGCACACTCTAACTTGCAGCTTTATTAGTACGGCCGGGGCCAGGGGACGAACAATCCACCCATGTCCATGACATTATGCCACACCGCCGAGCTGGAGAAATTTGGCATACAATTACATATGAAATATGACAGCGCGCAATCACGGGAGTCAGATTTTGGCTTTTTTGCAAACTCATGCAACCTTTCCCAAGCCTGCCTGAGGGGGCACACTCTTTACTATTGTGTAAACAGACACCTCCCAGGTTTTGACCAATTGGCAGTCGGAAACTGAGCCACCACTTCATTCTCTCACTCTCCCTTCTGGGTCACCTGAATCCCGCAGACCAAGCCCCCAGTTGCCTAGCCACAAGCTTTAGACGCTGGGCCTCACTGACGATGCCATTTCCGAACGCGGAAAGAGAAACTTAGAGCCCCCGTGTATTTGGGAATACTAACTCACTGCGGATGATCGCTGTCACTGATGTTTTTCTAGGTAAGCACGATCGCTGACCTGCACCGATGCGACCCTAGCTTTCAGAAGAGTTGTTGATTAAACAGAGACATAGGGCCTCATTACACGGAAGGCGGTAAGGGTAATGGTACCGGTGACCGTTAACCCTTACCGCCTTACTACGAGGTCCCTTTGCGGGACCCGACATTAACGGCTGGTGTAGACCGGTACCGTAATTAGCACCTTCCCCATTCCCATTATGCCCTATGGGGCAAAAATGGGAATGGGGAAGGGCAATGGAGGAAGGGGGAATTACCGCTCGGTCAACCTTGGAAGAGGGCGGTAATTCCCCTTTCCTCCAAGGCGGTGCCGGTAATTTACCGGCATGGACCAAGGTGCTAATAATCCACTGCCTACCGTGTAATGAGGCCCATAATGCCCATTTATGTCTCTCTACAGGCCCACGGTCCTATAAGAACATTAAAATGCTGGCATGTATCCATATGCACACACTCAGGTACTCAACAGGACCTGACAACTCACCCATTTTCTGAACAAGAGGACTACCGCACAGACAAAAATAGGCAGCAACACAGAGGTATTTAAAAACAGGGAATCATGGTAGGTACATAGGGCCTCATTACACGGAAGGCGGTGATCCAGGGTGCTATGAGCACCCTGGACCATGCCGGTAAATTACCGGCACCGCCTTGGCGGTAAGGGGATTTACCGCCCCATTCCAAGGTCGGTGGGGCGGTAAATCCCCCTTCCGCCATTGCCCTTCCCCATTCCCATTTCTGCCCCATAGGGCTCTATGGGAATGGGGAAGGCGCTAATTACGGCACCGCAATTTTGCGGTGCCGTAATTAGCTCCGAGGTCCCTTAGCGGGTTGGTTTTTAACGCCTGCAAAAAGCAGGCGTTAAAGCACCAACCCGCTAAGGGACCTCGTAGTACGGCGGTAAGGGTTAACGGTCACCATTGCCATTAACGGTGACCGTTAACCCTTACCGCCGTCCGTGTAATGAGGCCCTATATTTTTCACTCCTACCATGTTTCATTTTCACAACAGAAACAAATGAGAACTGTGAGACCAACTTGAGAGGTGGTACAACTAGTAAATACACTTAATTTATTTTAATACAGGACAAGGAACACCATTGATTCATTACATAGGCACCACCTGTTAGCCTGTGACTCACCCACGCCACGTTTCCCGGCAATCCCGCTGCAAGGTCTTGTCGGAGCCGCGAGAATTGGCTTGCAGCCCCAATTTCACATTTCTGGAGATTCTGAAATCCTTCTAGGTAAGAAATCTTTCTACCTAAGGTGGGGGCCTTGTAGCTCTACATGCAAAACGTTTCCCCACAACTTAAAGCATGCTTGTTCTTAAACATGGTTCCGAGCATGCATCTCGGCACAATGCCCAACATTGAGACTCAAGCTCTATTCTTTTTCCCTTTTTCCCCATAGGGTACCTTGACTGCACCCTGATGAAGGTGACAGTATAAGACCACCGAAACACAGACAGCAGTACATACCAACTTTCCAGTGTATTGGATCAAGACTTGAATTGTTTTTATAGATTGCCAAATCATTCTGATATTGTATAGAGCTTCTCTTCAACTTTTCTTAAAAAAGATTATCAACTCTTTTTTCTGTACCTAGAGATATTTACTCTTTCTCCCTTAGCACTGGGTTCTGTCCACTTTTAACTATCACTTTCTTTTTTCCCCTCTTTTCAAAATAAGGTTGGAGGGTCATTTAGTTATACATTGTCTAATTTTTGCCAATATATAATTTTGTTTTTGCCTTGTATGTAACTCGATGTGTACAATAATTATAACAACTGTATATCTAAAATGTTATGGCATATGTGTTGTTTTTTCATATAAAGCATGCACTGAATGTGGTGTCTGGGATTAGATTTAGTATAACCCCGGCAAGAGGTGCTTTACTCATTTAGCACATTTTTAAGGTATACAGTACCGTTTTACTTGCAGCGATTTGCCTTTTTATTACTCGGACCCATCCACAGTACCTCAGTTCCACCATGCCAGTACACACCCAGCCTTATCACAGAAACATTACCTTCACCAGCGGACCATACCAACAATGCCATTGTGCCTTAGTCATATGGGGGAAGGAGTTGATGCACATGCACAGTCGAAAGCATGATTAGCAAATGACTGTGTATCATGAAGCACAGCAGGCAAATGTGTCATAATGCACTGTACGTGTATAGTACATTTTCATTTGCAACACACCCATCAGATGTGAGTACATCATGAACCTTTTGACTTCATTTGTGTGATTGCTGTATCTGATGGAAAGGTCCCTGAGACATGAACAGCACCCATCCCACCTAACCATGGATCATCCCCAAGTACACTTACCTGGGTCTTACTATAAGGAAGTGTCAAGTGCAGTCATGAACACTCTGTGGCATGTGATCATAAACACTGCACAGGCTGTGTACACAAGGAATGACTAAAATATTCACAAGTATACTTACTATTGCTCCCATACAGATGATGCTGGGTATCCCCTGAAGCCATGGCTCCTGACCCCTATCAGGCAACCAGTCAACAGGCACGAAGAGGTCTAAAACCGTGCACATGCACGCACTCGTGTCACGATTGAGCAGACTTTTGGGCTGTTGAAGGCTCGGTTTTTGCTGCCTCAGCTTGTCGGGTGGGGCACTCATATAGGTGCCTGAGAAGGTGGGCAAAATGGTGGTGGTATGTGCCATGCTGCACAACATAAGCATCCGTCGCAACGTACCCCCAACCCCTGATATGGACCTGATGCCACCTGAGGATGAGGATGGGGGAGATGCTGCAAATCTCCCACGGCACAATGTGAATGAAGGATGTGCAGCACGCAAAGATTTGATTGAACAACACTTTTGATGGACTGGGAAACACAAGGCACTGGGAATGGGGAACACTGGGCACGGGGCAATGTAAAACATTAAATTCACACACACTCAAGAAGCAATGTCCAGTCATGTGTTTTTCTTACGCACACCAGCTGTATTAATTAGATGTGAATTATGTACATTTAACATGAATTAACATGCACCGCTATCCCAGAAAATTCACCACACTACCCCCACCCCCACCACCCCAAAACCCCATCACCCCAACATCCCCCAGCCCCCCACAGCCCAACACCCCAACACCCACACCCCACCACCACCACCCCCACCCCAACTTCCCCCACTGCAATTTCAATTTGGCTCGCTCCTGAAATGCACATGTGAGTCTGACTACTGACGCCCCCTTTTTGGAGGAGGGGGTTGAGGGTCTGTGCGACACAGACATCGCAGTGACTGACACGCCGGGCTTGTCTGCGTGGAACTTGGCGGGGTCACGATGGATGATGGAGCGGGTTGTGGGTTTGTGTTTGCATTCCTCTGTTCGGTCATGGCAGTCACCAACTGAGTGATGGCCTGCGTCATGGCTTCCATCCCTCCCGCACGCACCGGTCCATCCGGTCCACATCCCGGCTGACTACCCTAGCATTATCCTGGAGGGCTTCCTGCATGGCCTGGCGTGTAGCTTCACCATCCGCCACATACTGCCTGACCATGCATGGCCTGCTGGCACTCTGACATGTGGGTCAGCCACCCCTCCAGATCCCTCATGCTTTGTGCTGCAGGTGTTTGCATGGGAGGTGGGCTGTGTGGGCTCCCCGGGCTGTACACAGCTTGGTCCCTGTTACAGTAAGAGGGACACTGTCATCCACTAAGCTGTGGCCATCTGAGCCATGTTCCGGTGAGTCTAGTGGGGTAGCCGGCATGGGTGGCATATTTTCCTGGTCTTCATGCATGCTGTTTGCTGCAGTGTCTGCCACCTCCTCCTCCTCCTCAGCACTGTGTTGTGCACATTGGGCCGCCTCACCCAGCTCACTAGTTGCCGTTGATTGCGGCTTCTGGGGATACCAGCTCTTGCACCTGAGGTGGTTCCTGTGCCCCAGATGTGTTTTTTTGGTATAGGGCATTTGTGCCAGGGGTGCCTTTTGGCTGGTGTGCCTTGCTGCAGCAGTGGGTCTTTGCTGGGGTGCCTTGCTGGGTATACGTTGTTCCTGCTGGGCCTGCTAGCCAGCCTGTGTGTCCTCCTGGCTGGGGGGCTGTAGCGTGGAAGCTGTGGGACGCTTCTGTCCTGCCATAGATGTTGAAGGCCCCTAGCTGGAGTCGGCGTCGTCACCTCAGCTCTGACGTGCCGGGGCTTTCTTGGGTGTTGGGACTTGTTCTGACTCACTGTCTGATCCTGTGCCTGTGGGGGACAGTGAGGCAGGGCATCAGTCATGGGTCATCATACATTTTACATACATCAATGCTAGTACATTCTGGGTCCTGTGCATTCTCGTGGACATGTAGGAGGGGCAGGAATGGTGCTTACAGGAATTGGGGGTGCAGTGTTTGAGCATCCTTCTGGTGCAGCCATGTGGTGCATGGTGTATGTTGTGTGGCCTACAGGTGTCTCGTGGTTTGCATGTTGTTGCCATGCCTCAGGCGCTGTGTGCCATGTGTTGTTTAGATGTGGGACAGATGTGCTTACACTATGTGCATAGATGCATTAATGTTTACTCTGCATGCATGGTCATGGTGGGTGGGTCAGGTGTGCAATCGGCAGTGGTGATGTGTGCACCGTGCCATGGAGTGGCACGGTGGTCAGGCCTGCATCTGTGTGGTGATGTATATGTGTGTATGCGCATGCAGATGATGCATGTGTTGGCAATTGGGGACTCATGTGGGTTGTGTCAGTGGGGTTAGTTGGGTGTGTTTGTGGCAGGGACTTTGAGGTTTTGTAGGGGGTGATTTTAGGTGGGAGGTGATGGGGCATGTATTTGCTCTCACCTACTTGCCATTTGGACTTTGACATTGAAGTTGGGGTTGAAGGTGTGTGTCCTGACTTTGGTATAATGCTAAGGGTCACTCACCATCATCAGCCGATGTTGGGACTCCCATCTCAGCCTGGCCAACGCCTTCAATTGCATCCATGTCCATCACCGTGCTGCACGTCTCCTCCGATCGTGCAAGCTTTATTGGGGATGGTGCTCCTCCTCCTGTGGCCAATGCCTAGCTGCGATTGGCAGAGAGGATGCTGCGGACCCGCAGTTGCAGATCATCCCACTGCTTTCTGCAGTCACGTACTGTGCGGGTTGTTGTCCTCACCGCAGAGACCTTTTGCTCCACCTCCTTCCACACAGCACATTTGTGCTCCCCGGCCCAGGTCTGCGCAAATAACGACATCTGCGTGTCCTGCCAGGGTATCTGCGAGCATATTCAGCGTCACGTCGCTGAACCTTGGCTTTCGCCGACGCACTGTGCCTCGCCTCAAAACCATGTTCGTCTGCTTGCTTCCACACTACTGAGTCCTCTGATCAAGGTTCTGTAGGCTGAGGATTTTTTTGAAGATGGCCGCTGGTACATTTCCCGCTCTGGCGCAATGACGTTGCTTCCGATGCTGTTGTTGCTGGTATCGGGGTACCGGTACTTCTAGCATTGAGGATGCCGCTGCCGGTGTCTGCGGCATCGATGATGCCACTATCAGTGGGATGGGGGCCTTACCAGCATGCCGGTGCAACCATTTCCGGCATGCCGGATTTGCGCGTGCACGGTGACTTGGAATCTGCTGTAGCAGTGCTACAAGCACACAGTTGCACCGGCATGCCGGTAATTGCTTTTTCTTACCGGCAAACTTGTAATGAGGCCCAATGTCCTCGTTTGGCACTTCTGCATTGTCTTTCTTTTCTATCCATTATGGAATCAGCTTGAGGCAGTCAAGTCCTTGGATCCAACTCAGTCATCTCCTGAGATCCCCAGAGTGGCACAGGAGACAGGCACAAGAGCTCTGCACTTATTTACCCATCCCAGCCGTCTTATGAAAGCTAACTGTTACGTACCCAGCTGGCAAATACCTTTCACCTATCTTACTTTTTCAAACAGAAGATTATCAACTTGCAACTGAGTGGCTGCAGAGTGGGTGCAGTCTATGCAGTCTGCTGGTGTGTTTCTCATGCTGGTCTGTCTTTCCTGTTTCCTGGCTGGCTTTTGGAGGCAGACCTAAACATGACAAACTCACGAAGTCCGCAGAGCGTAGTGGCTGCAGAGTTGGTGCAGTATATGTAATCTGCTGGTGTTTTCTCCTGCTGGTCTGTCTTTCCTGGCTGTCTTTTGGAGGTGGACCTAAACATCAAAACTCATGAAGTCAGCAGAGTGGAGCGCAGAGGCTGCAGAGTGGGTGCAGTCCATGCAGTCCACATGGGGAGCAAAACTGGCATCGAGGACAAGAAGAATGGAACACTAAATTCTGGTCGCAAAGCTCTCCAGCCAGTTTTCAGACATCGATTGTGACGTATGGTGAGTGACTTTGTGTTATCTAGAGACATATTGAACTCCTGCTCTACAGCATTTGAGCACTCCTTCTGGCTATTCAAATTTGGAAGGTTTCAATTCTCTTGACATTTGGTGGGGCGCATGGGGAAGAAGATGCCGTCCAAAAACAAACAATATTGGCGCATGGGGAAGAAGATGCCGTCCAAAAACAAACAATATTTGTTGCATAGTAAAAGTACGGCCCCTGCTGTCACCCTCAGCTACATGAACTCAAGTCACTGGCAGCTGCCCGCAAAGCCAAGGATATTGTATGCACAAGCAATTCAATCTGAAGGCTTGGGGGCACAGAGTGCAAAGGATGGCGGCCTTGACTATATTGTGGTGGACTGCGATGTCTCATGCTCAGTTCTCACACAGGTGGAACAATAAGCAAATTCGTCCATTTTTGTAGCCTGTGTAAGCCTTGAGAATGAAATTCAGGCAATTGAAGCAACAAGAGACAGACTTAGCATCTCCCCCATCCTATTCAGAACTCAAGAAAAGACCCTGGATGCAATTTCAGATACGTCCAATTTAGATTCATCTACTTCAACTGACAATCAGGTGACAGCGGCTGCTCAAGAATCCCTTCATCAGGGAAATAAGTGCCATCACACGACTGACTGATATAGGAGAGAGCTCCCTGGCAGCACTAAACTCTTTCAGTCCTTCATCAGATTGTCTGAGACAGTGGCCCTCATTACGACCCTGGCGGTAAGTAACGTACATTACCGCCAGGGCGTAATTAATGTTTCCGTGCTGGGTCGGAGCCGTAAAAAGCAGCACATTACGACCCATCGGGCACGAGCATTGCGCCATGGCGGTAATGTAAACAGCGCCATGGCGTAAATGCCCCCAAAACGGCACCTACCGGCACCCGATCTTAGCACTGACCGTAATTAGCGGTCACCGTAATTAGCGGTGACCATCAGTAAGCGGAACCGGAAGTAGCGTCATCGCGGCGGAACGGGAAAGAGCACGGTGGCCATCTTTAAAAACACAATCCATTGTAATCCTCCACTACCACTGCACATCTGACCCCGAGACCTTGCAGAAAGCTACAGCCACATCCACGCATCCCCACAATGCCAAAAGTTGTTAAAAAAGCCTGCGATCGGCAGCGGCAGGACCGCTTCAGCAGGGAGGAACTAACAATGTTGGCTGAAACGCTACAGGAAAAGGCAGACATTGTCTTCTCCGCAGAAATGACAAGACCAGCCATAGCCCGCAAAAAGGCCAT
Organism: Ambystoma mexicanum; assembly: GCF_040938575.1. Lineage (NCBI taxonomy): Eukaryota > Metazoa > Chordata > Amphibia > Caudata > Ambystomatidae > Ambystoma > Ambystoma mexicanum. The sequence continues at coordinate 982,344,388 of NC_090924.1, forward strand.
ATGGGATCTCGTAGCACAACGGGTCAGCGCTGTGGAAACCACCGCACGCACCTCAAAACAGTGCCGCAAAAGGTGGGATGACCTCCGGCTCCAAGCAAGGAGCATACTGTCGGCCAACCGCAACATGGCCATGGCAACTGGCGGAGGAGCAGACTCCCCAATTAAGGTGCAGCCATGGGAGGAGATATGTGCCTCAACGATCGGCATGGAGAGCATCGAGGGGGGTTGGTGGAATGGAGAGAGGAGCCCCGGCATCAGGAGACACAGGTAGGTGCCTCTAATTTAGCCATGCGAAACCCCCTGAATTCCACTTACATGTACATCACAATGTTGCCCTATAGGGTTAACGCAACACATCAGCAGAAGACCTACACCCTGCACACATATAGCATGCACACTCCACAGCAGGCACCCACATTCCTGCATGTTCAACCCACCCAAAAGGGAGACAACCTGTATGTCATAGCCTACAAAGTGCACCATCTATCCATCAAATTCATGGCAGTCATCACAATGCCTGCTCAATGTCCGCTGACCCATCAATAACACTTTCCCTCCTTTGCTCCACCACAGGCTCCCAATCGGGCACCGGCAGGGACAAGAGTGGCAGCACACCTGCCAAGAAGGCCAGGCCAGAGGCAAGAGCCCACCAACCCTCCACCTCTGCTGGACCCAAAGACCAACCACAGCAGCCAAAATTGCCTGTCGCAAAACAGCCCAGGGCAGCAATGATCCCCGAGGCAAGCAGCATGTCACCACCCACAGGAGACATACAACAACTGCTGCCCACTGAGGGGAATGTGTCTGCGGGGAGCAGTACAATTTGGGAGACTGCTGCCATCGCAGCCTGCTCTGACAGCGATGTGGGGAGTGAGGAGGATGACACAGAAGGTCCCCCCACTGCCCACCTTCATTCCCCCCACCTGTCCCTAAGTAGCCTGAACGGAGACGGCACACAGGGGCTATCCCCTGAAGAGTCATGGCCAGCCACTCCCAGCCCAGTGGGAGGAGGGGAGGAGGGGAGTAGCCCAATTACCCCGGCAATTGCAACATCCAATGCCCCAGATTTCCAACAGTCGCTGGACCAAACAATGATGAGGCAACAACAACTGTCCTCACTACTCACGCAGCATGTGGCTGATTGTGGAGGTGCCAGTGCACACATGGAACGATGTGCTGAGACTGTCAAGGCAGCCATCCAATCCACAAGCAAAGACATATGTGCGGAACTAGCCGCGGTGCGGAATGTGCTCGGTGAGCTTTTACAGACAATAAGGGACACACGGCATACCAAGCAGCCCAGTACCTCCTCCGCTGCAAGTTCTGCAGCAACCAGCCCCGTCCGCAGGTCAGCCAGGAACCTGCGGAATACAGGCAGGGGGGCCCAGGGGCCGGGAGAGGGGGCTGCCAATAGTGGCCGCCCAGTGAACAAATGGAACATTACCCACTTCATCACGGGCACCGTCACACCTTTGCAGGGAGTTCAGGGGGGAGAGGGAGGGGGGATTGGGTGTGTTGGGGAGTTCAGGGGGAAGGGGGCTGGGGGGAGGGGGGATTGGGTGTGTTGGGGAGTTCAGGGGGTAGGGGGGGAGGGGAGATTGGGTGTGTTGGGGAGTTCAGGGGAGGGGGGAGGGGGATTGGGTGTGTTGGGGAGTTCAGGGGGGAGAGGGGGGATTGGGTGTGTCAAACCTATTCACATTCATAATACACTTTTTCCTTTTGCACAAATCAAATGTGTGGACATTGCTCATTTCATATGTGTGCTTTATTGGTGTACAGTCCACAGTGTGCATGTCCCAGACACACAGAGTGCCCCAAGTGCCGTCTCCATGTTACACACACCAGCCGTGTGTGCTAGAAGCATTGGTCAATTATATTTTGACGCATTTCACGCCCCTCCTGTGCATCGCAGCCTCCATGAGGTGCTGCCCCATCCACACCCTCCTCATACTCATCGTCAGGTGGTTGCAGTTCAGCGTCAGGGGGCAGGGCCACATTTCGTCTGACGCACATATTGTGTGGCATGACACATTCCATGACGATCTTTGCCACCTTCTCATGGCGGAACAGGAGTGCCCCACCAGACCTGCTGAGGCAGCGAAACCGTGCCTTCAATAGGCCAAATGCCTGCTCAATCACCACACGGGCATGTGTATGTGCACGGTTGAAGTCCTCATTGTGCTGGTTCTGTGGGTTCCGGACTGGTGTAAGTAGCCACCTCTTCAGGGGATAGCCTGCATCACCTGTATGTGGGCGAGAATGTATGTGTCAGTCATGATGTCAAACTCAAAACTTGACATGCCACCATGGCTTGCATCCAACTGTTACTTCGGACCACTTTGACATGCACTAATTGATTCACACTATGCGACAGGAATATGCTCATGGCTCTTACGGACTGTTGTGCATGCCATCAACCAATGTATGCAGGGGGGTCATGTGCCTCCTTCGTGCGCAGTTATGGGGGACAGGCCTTTCAGTTGATGGTGTTTGGTGACGTGCATGTAGGTGCATTTTGTTGAAGTCATTGTGGTCTGAATTGGTTCAATGCACTTGCAGATGGTTGTGTTATGGTTGGGACACACCTTCATTCACATGGTAGGGCTGCATACATCAGGCCTTAGGTTTACTGGTGTCAGCTGAGGTTTGTGATGCATTAGGGTATGATATGGCTCCGTTGTCTTTGCTACTCACAGCCAGGTGGAGTATGCATTGGTACGTCGTTCGCCTACCCACTTCGCAATTCCATGGTCATGACATTAGACTCACTGGCCCTCATTACGACCCTGGCGGAAAGTGACTGACCGGACCGCCACAGCGTAAATAGCGTTTCCGCCATTGCACGAGGGAGCAAAGTGCGGCCCATTCCGACCCATCGGGCACGAGCACCACGGCATGGCGGAAGTGCAAAGTCCGCGATGGCGGAAATGACCCCAAAACGGCCCACACCGCCGCCGTACGGCGCCCTAGGTGCAATACCGCCACCCATCACAGCAGACACAGCAGTGTGCGCCTACCGGAAAGTACGGTGACCGTAAATATACGGAAACGGAAGTAAAAACATGGGCCCGGAACGGGAAACATCCCGCCGTACACCTATAAAACCACAAAAACCACACAACCACTAAAAACACTACCCCGAGACACACCCCAACCCGTCATCCACCCTAGCGAAACCAAGAAAAATGGGAAAAGTAGCGAAGAAAGCGTGCGACCGCAAGCGGCAGGTCCACTTCTCCCGTGAGGAACTCACCGTGCTAACAGAGACCCTCCAGGAGAATGCTGCCGTCGTCTTCTCCACGCAAATGACCAGGACGGCACTTGCGAACAAGAAGGCCATATGGGCTCTGGTGGCACAGCGGGTAAGTGCGGTGGGGACCGCACCCCGCAACCCACAGCAATGCAGAAAGCGATGGGACGACCTGCGGATACGCGTCCGCAGCATACTCTCTGCCAACCGCAACATTGCCACAGCCACCGGGGGAGGTCCTGAATCACCCATCAAGTTGACCCCCTGGGAAGAAATCTGTGCCTCCACCATCGGAATGGAGAGCATAGAGGGAGTCGGAGGGATGGAGAAAGGAGTGCAGACATCCGAAGAATCAGGTAGGTGGGCCAGATAAAACAATGCTAAATCCACAATGTCCAATCATGTGAAGTACCATGTGTCCACATAGTGCAACAGAAACACATGTCCAGGAGAACGTCCACACACATCGCCCTGATAGCGCACTTTAAAACTCACAATAAATACATAAATAATTAAAAACCCCTAAAACACCCACTACACATGCAGCAGGCACACCCTAACTGCAGGCTGCCAAACAACTGCACCCTCACTCCACACACAAATGAAAGCACCTCCAAGGCTCCGACCCAAATCACCCTCAGGTACCACCCCAATGCATGTGATACAATGCCATTCCAATACCCACAGACCCATTATTTAACCCTCGCCCTCCTTTACTCCACCACAGGGTCCGATCCAAACGACGAGCATCAGGACACCCCTACCAGCACACCTGCAAAGAGGGCCAAGACCAACGGCCAAAGACCCTCCACCTCAGCTGCACGCATCAAGACACGGCAGCTGCACACATCAGGTGGCAGCACAGAGGAGGGAACATCAACAGGCACCCCAGCAGCCAGCATGCCCACAACACCACCACCACAGGTCCCCCCAACGGATGCCACAGAAGGCACTGCCTCTGGTGGCAGCAGCACCATAGGTGACACCCCATTGATGGCAGCATGCTCCGACACAGAAGACGGGGATGTCGAAGTCAGATCCATCCATGACCTGTCCCATTCCCCCTGTCTGTCCCATCCCGTACAACATGAGGATACCACGCAGGGGCACCCACAAGACGACGACTGGCCATCCCCCACAAGCCCTGTGGCAAGGCAACATGAGGTCAACAGCCCCTCTGTGACACCCCCGCAAATGGCCATGGCCCAGCAGAGGCAACAGTCCCTCGACTAGTTAATCGTGCAACAGCAGCAACTGGCCACGCTCCTCAAGGACCATGCCGATGAATGTGGGCGCACTAAGGCAGACATAGAAACATCAACTGAGACACTCAGGGCAGAAATGGAGAGAAGTACAGAGACACTAAGGGCACAAATGGAGAGTAGCACCGAGAGCCTGAGAGTCCAAATGGAGAGAAGCACCGAGAGCCTGAGGGGGAAACTGCATGCGACGTCCAAAGACGTATGTGCCGAACTTGCCGCAGTGCGCCGTGTGCTCACTGAGCTCTCACAAACCCTTAGGGACATGCATGGATGTGAGCAGGCAGAGACATCATCCGTTGCAAGTTCCGTCCAGGGCAGCCCCCAACGTAGATCTGGGAGGAACCTGCGCTCCACAGGCAGAGGTGCCCCTGATACCCGCAGAGGGGGCTTGCAATAGCGACAGCCCACTGACAATGAGCATCTTTGGACACTGGTGTTCGGGGGGGAGGTAGGAGGGTGGAGGGGGTGTGTTGGGCTCACTTGGGTGGCGGGTCGATAGGGTGTTCAACATGATATCACATATGCCATAAACAGTGCACGATCAACCAATGAGATGTGTGGACAATGATCTTTGTGTACTAGGCCATCATAGGCGTACAGTCCATATTGTGCATGTACCAGACACACACAGTGCCACGAGTCCCGTGTCCATGTATCAGCCACCAGTGCTAGAAGCATGCATCAATGAGATGCTGACGAATGTCACGGGCCTCCGGTGCCTCGCAGACTCCTTGAGGTGCTGCCACATCCCCACCCTCATCATGACCATCATCAGGTGCTTGCAGTTCTGCGTCAGGGGGCATGGGCACATTTCTACGTACGCACATGTTGTGGAGCATGACACATGCCATGACCATCTTTGCAACCTTCTCATGGCGGTACAGGAGTGCCCCGCCAGACCTGCTGAGGCAGCGGAAACGAGTCTTCAGTAGGCCGAATGCCTGTTCAATGACTACACGGGTACGTGAGTGGGCATGGTTGTAGTCCTCCTCATGCTGGTCCCGTGGGTTCCGGACTGGTGTGAGGAGCCATCTCTTCAGTGGATACCCAGCATCACCTGTATGTGGACGATAAACGTATGATGTGGAATGCCATTGCTACGTACGCACACTCCCCCCCCCTTCCTGCCAGGTCATTGCCGCATCACATACCCCACATCATCATGCATGAAATGAGACTCACCGAGTAGCCAGGATCTGTTCCCTGCGTGTCGCTCCATGTAGCGTGGTATAGTAGAGTTCCTCAAGACCATAGAATCATGGGTTGATCCAGGGAATCTGGCACAACAATGTGTAATGATCCTGTTGGAGTCACACACCATTTGTACATTCAGGGAATGAAATTGTTTTCGGTTGCGGTACTGGGCCTCCATGGCATGTGGGACGACCAATTCCACATGGGTGCAGTCGATGGCACCAATGCAACCCGGTATGCCGGCAAGTGCATGGAATCCCACTTTTGTGTTGGTAATTTCCTGCTCCGAGCGTGGTAGAGAGATGTAGTCGTCTGCGTGCTGCAGGAGGGCATCGAGCACTTGCAATAGTGTCCGTGAGAACAGTGGCTGAGAAATGCCATGCAACTGTCCGACTGTGTGCTGGTAGGTGCCTGTGGCCAGGAAGTGGAGTACAGACACCACCTTCAGTAGGGGTGGGATGGCGGTTGGGCTATCTATCATGCTGACAAGGTCAGCCTGTGTCATGTCCACAATGGCGGCTATGGTGTCCCGGTCCAAACGGTAGAGGGTGTGGATCTGCTCATCAGTGAGGTTGAACGGATGTGCTCGGAGGCGTGGGATTGCGGGCTGCCTGCGTGGTGGTAGTGGCTGTGCTGGCGGCCCTTGCTGGCCCTGCCTTGGCCTCCTCCTCCTCCTGCGTCTCCTCCGTGCGGCCGGTTGTAGTTGGTGTTCGTCTTCTTCTTGGAGTTGGAGTACTTGCAGTGCTATCATGTCCCCCAGGGCCAACATCGCGAGTCCTGCCGGTAGCATTTCGGAGTGGATGTGGTTGTGGGAGGAGACTGGGTGTGCAATTTATGTGTTTTCAGGCTGTATGGCCTCCACCTGTGGTGAATCATTCCACCTGTGCAAGCTGCTCTCCCCTTTGGGCGAGCACGTCCCGCACACAACGCTGCAAATCGAGGAATGGCATCTTGCTATTGCAATCATGTATTTGTACACGATGGCCGTGTAACATTTGTTGATATGTACATTCGGCTATGGTCCCATTGTTTCACATACTATCTTTGCAGTCGCGAACAGACTTGTGAAGGGTCAGTGGAACGTAGTACTCGAGTAACGGTGGGCCCTCATGCATCACTGTACCGAGTTGCAACGACGGGCGGGGCGTCCCATTAGTGGGTGAAGGCAGTTGCCATTTTCACACACAGCCGCACTAGATGGACTAATTTGTGATTTCAAACGGCCACAGATGGCTTTTCGACGTGATGTTGCAAATGAGGAATTCGAAGGGCGGCGCTTTCGGTTTTCAGCTAGCGGCGAGGAGATGCCCACAGGTCTGACTGCAAATATAACGTTCTATTGTTCAATGTCCTTGAGACAGGGGCCATGGCGAGGATGCAATGATTGATATGAATAGTTTGGGATGCGCAATAGCGACGTGGGCGATGAGGCCGGACGTTCCCAAATACATGTTACTTCACAACACTGGAATTACGGGCTGGGGCACTGTGGATTTTGCAGGCTGCATAACGCACAGACTCAATGGAAATTTCTAATGTTATGTGAGTAAATATTCAGGCGTTTTTATACCGGGATGAGGGATTGATGAATGGATGCATGGGCAGGTGATTTGATACAGGGTTTGCCATGTACAGGGCTTCTTGGAATCTATCCGCCTCCCCTGCGCTATGTGATGCAGGGCTGCCATAGTGGGACCATCGTCTATCTGGCCTTGTTGAGCCCTCCCTGTCTCGACGCGCCTTCAGACACTTGTGTCCATGCACGTTAACATTCCCATCTGATGGAATCTGTTTTGACAGACGCATGCACAGGTACACTCGTTTGTGATGGTGTTTACACCTCGATATAGATGGTTATGAGTCGCAAGTGGTTTTGGGGTGGTGATGATCCTTTGGAGTGGGCTAGCATGCATATGGCTGTGGATTTAGTGTGATCATTGAAGTGAGTTGTTGGAATGTAGTTCTGATGGCCATTCTGTTCTTTTTCTTTTCTTTTGGTTGACAGGTATCTCCTCCCCTTTTGCCACTGCCATCTGTATGCCACTCCTGCAGATGGCTTTTACTCCCGACACCTGCTGCTTCGTGTTAATCAGTGGAGCAGCATTACGATCTTATGGGACGATCGCCAATGGGCCACATGCCCTTACGCAGTACTAGTGGCTCGGAGCAACATTTCGGCCTTTCAGCTGGACTAGTGCCTCCCCATTGGGACGGCCCTGCGGTTCTGTGCGCTTCCATGTTGCCTTTTCGTACGTGAATGTGGCTCTGTGTACCATGATGGAACAGGGCGTCACACAAGTAGTAGCTGGTCATTCCTTGCGGATGCAGCCCACAATGGTGATATGTGTTTTGGAGTTCATGGACTAATGACTGTATGGGCTTGGTGATTTTGTTGTGCATTAAATTTCTATTCTGATATGGGCTGTGTAGCGTTCTACTTTGCGAGTGATGTGGCATATTCCTATTTGGGGAGCGATGTATTGTGAGGAGATCTGCATTGGGTTCCAGCTTCGGAGTTTAGTTGCGTGGTACTGTGCTGGGCGCGTTTGCCTACGGAGCCCAGTGAGGTCAGGGATGGGGGCTGCCAATATGACTGTTTGAATGTTGTCATGCTCAGGGGCGGGGGATTGGGTTTTGTGTAACAGATGCCGGTCAGCCAGGTGGACTGGTGGAATGTTGTGATTTTCGGAATATTGCTGGTCACAGGTGCCTGTGTTTGCGTGCGTTTCTGGGGGGGGGACTGTGGTCATGTCCATTGGAATGGCTTCTGTATTCGTGCCATCTGTGCCCTGCAGCTCCCATTGGCCCCTCTTGTGATTCTTTTGTTCGTTGGCATGCATGGGTGACTTGTACTTTTCACTGGTTGCATTGTGACTTCATTGCACCTACGGGGAGTTGTACTTTGTGGGCAGGGAGCGGTGTACAGGCACTCAGTGGGGCCGTTTACGGTTGATTCGCGATGCCGTACTTCTCACCATGGCGGAATGGTACTTTCCGCCATGCTTGATGGCGTTAGGTACATGTCCGCTAGGGTCGGAATTCGCGTACCCTTGCGCCATGGTGGTATTTACGGTTTGGCATGGCGCGCGCGCGCGTACTTGGTGCAGTTAGCGTTGGCGTTCACTACGGTGTCGCTAATGGCTTCGTACTTTGCGGTGACGGGTCATAGTCGCACCGAGCGCTATTCGATGGCGGTATTGCATTTCCGCCATTGTTTTCCGATTTCCGCCAGGGTCGTAATGAGGCCCACTGAGTAGCCCGGATCTTGGGCCTGCATCTAGCTCCATGTGGCGTGCTATTGTGGAGTTCCTCAGGACCCTTGAATCATGGGTTGCTCCGGGGAATCGGGTACAACAATGTGTGAAGATCCTGTTGGAGTCACAGACCATTTGCACGTTGATTGAGTGAAATAGTTTACGGTTGCAGTACGGTGCCTCCATGGCATGTGGGACCACCAATTCCACATGGGTGCAGTCGATGGCACCAATGCAACCAGGTATGCTGGCTAGTGCATGGAAACCCACTTTGGTGTTTGCAATCTCCTGGGCAGTCCGTGGTAATGAGATGTGGTCGTCTGTGTGCTTGAGGAGGGCATCGAGCACTTGGATCAGTGTACGAGAGTATAATGGTTGTGAAATGCCATGCAAGTGCCCCACTGTGTGCTGGTAGGTGCCTGTGGCCAGGAAGTGGAGCACAGACACCACCTTCAGTAGGGGTGGGATGGCGGTTGGTGTTTCTATCATGCTGTAGATGTCGTTGTGTGTCATGTCTGCGATGGCGGTGATGGTGTCCCGGTCCAAACGGTACAGGGTGTGGATCTGCTCAGCGGTGAGTATGAATGGACTGGCTCTGATGCGTGGGATTGTGGGCTGCCTGTGTGGTGCCACTGGCTGTGCTGGTGGGGCTTGCTGGCCCTGCCTTGCCCTCCTTCTCCCCCTGCGTCTCCTCTGTGCAGCCTGTTGTTGTTGTTGTTGTTGTTGTTGTTGTTGTAGCACTTGCATTGCTATCAGGTCCTCCAGCCCCATCATTGCTAGTCCTATTGGTATCATTGTGGAGTGTGACTGGGTGTGGGAAGGGGTGGGGTGTGCTCTTTTTGTACTTCCTGAGTCTGTATTGCCTCCACCTGTGCTGATTCTGTGCACCTGTGGCAGCTGGATTCACTGCACATGGCCATTTACGGTTGGTTCGCGATGGCGTAATTAGCACCATGGCGGTAAGGTACTTAACGGGCTTAGTGATGGCGTTAGGTGCGTGTCCGCTTGGGTCGTGATCCGCACAGCTTTGCGCCATGCCGTTATTTACGGCGTGGCGGGTCGCGTGCGCACGAACTTGTTGCAGTTAGCAGCAGCGTTAACTACAATACCGCTAATGGCATCGTAGTTAACGGTCACGGGTCATGATCGGACCTAGCGGAAAACGATGCCGGTAATCATTTACCGCCATCGTTTTTTGCTTACCGCCAGGGTCGTAATGAGGGCCAGTGGCTTTTGAAGTCAGAACGAACTCTGGTATGCTAATGGGAATACGATCGCTGCTCTTGGGCATTTGTGAGCCCAACAAGAGGGCAGTGCCGACAGTGCCCTTACTTGCTGCAAAGCAAAAGCAGGCTGATAGTGACCAAAATACATCTGGACAACTTAAAAAAAGGCCAATGAAAATGACGAGGTTCAGGCAGTTTCTGGACAATCGGGTGCACAACTGGAAATGTCTGAGGCAAATACACCTCAACGTATGGTAAAGAAAACCAAAAACATGAAAGCGGATGTAAAATCAAGGAGAAATGGGTTGCGCAAGTTCTTAAGGAAAATCATGGCTGCAGCCAGGAGTTCAGCGGCCGATACGGCTACTGAAAAGCATGACGTGATACAGTTGGAAACTGATTGCAGTCCTCGAACAACTGCAAGGCCAACAAAGGGTTGACGGAGAAAGGAACATTTGATCACTGGCCCGTCTCTCAGGTTGGCCCCTCTGGCCAAGGACCATAGTCAAGTGAAGACCAAAATTGCCTTAAAGGATGGCAGTGGTCCTAAGTTCAGATCCACTAAGGACTGGGACGGTGCAGTGCTGGAGCGTAACTATAAGTCCTCTCTGAGGCACATTTCTACAAATCGCACCAGTGTGCGAGTGGAAAAAAGTGTTTCTCAGCATCCAGGGACACTGAAACAATATATCTGTCAGCACAGCAACCATCTCCAAAGATTTCCAGCTGAGGGTAGGGTCAGCTAGCCTTTGGGTTGAGCCGCACAGAGTCTATGTCCAAACACTCCCCCACTGTTCTAAAAGATCAGGCTATCAAGAATGAGATTCAGATTTTGATTTTTGTATCAGTCTTTGAGGAGGAAAGGCATATTCCACTAAATCTTCAGAAGGTGTTGTCGACAATAGCATCTATGCTCGACCTCAGTTCTATTTCCTCGGCTGATTTATAATTCATCCATCCATTCGACAGAGAGTATCTGGGAAAGTGCGCTGTTCACTTTGAGTAAAAAATTATTGAAAATTTGGTGTTTGATCATCAGGAGGCGTTTCATTTGAATGATTTTGAGTGCTATCAAGCGGCGCGTACAGTTATCACTCCAAAACCCTACCCATGCCCTAAAATCACTGTAAAAAGGTACTTCGAGTTGGGGCTGCCTGGCAGCAACCCTTCCCAACTGCTTTGGCAGGCATGCAGGCTTCTAGGGACACTCTCCAAATAGCAAGCTAGAACTCATGGGGCTATAGCTACTTTATGAACAACACTAAGAAACAGCTCCTCGATTATTTTGACTTCATCTTAATTCAATAAACATGGTTTAGGAGTAACCCAATATGAGACGGTTTTCTGTTTCACTCTCTGCCGGCAAAGAAGGCTCATGTGGGGAGGCCCAAGGGTGTCCTCATCACAGCCGTGAAAGTGAGAAAGTTTTGTTCGCTCACACAAAATTCCAGCCAATTTGGAGGCGTACCTAGTAACAATGATCCGTGATGACAATGAATTTCACAAACAAACAGTTACACTGATGATAAATGTTTAATTTAAACCCCATGTATGGATGCCGAAAAAGTGACCTATGACATCGGAAAAATTCTAATAACATGCTCTGGTGAACATCCTCCTGGGGTAGTCATTATAGCAGGGGACTTTAACTGTAGCTGCTTGATTATAGACAGAAACTGGGAAGAGCTAGACGACTGGCAGGGGGTCATCCCTCTTTCTCGTCTGGCAAGCAAAGTTAGTTGTGGCAAAATATGGTCACAGTTTTTGTCAAGCTAGTCTTTCATGCAATTAAATCAGCTCTTGGGGGGGTGTGCATGCAGGGATTCCCACATGGTCAAGTGCTCTGGCTACATCTATCATTGATTACATTTCGTTAAGTATTTAGATGTGGGGGAGGACGTTGACCATAAGATAGTAACTGACCATGCAATGCTGCACTTAACCCTGGCGGGGTCTGTATTTGGGGGATATGGCAGAGGTTTCAAAGGTGGGGTCACTGGTAATATCAGCATAGGGTAACAGGGTAGCACAGTACAGTACTAATGTAAACTCAGTGAATTCAGATCTTTCTTAAATGATGGGAAAAATCTCTCTCCGAATAAGAAAATACTATACTCTGATTCAATGAAGTTCCCTGAAATCTTGTTGAGATTGAGAAAACGGAGGATGGTAAACCTGCCTGTCCAATCAAAGATCGCTTTAACTGGTGCTGATCACACCTACGATGGGGAAATCCAAAGGCGCAAATGTCAGTTGGAAAGGGAACTTCGACAGTTGACGAAGTGTAGAAGAGTGGGAGGATTAAGTTAAGGGGAAAAAAAGTTGAGGCAACAATTTAGAATTTGGTGTCGAGTTCATCGTACTGAGAAATATAGGGAAACAATCAGTCATTCCACCAGTCCTAAGGAGTGTCAGAAGAGTGACGGTTTGAGTTTTTCCTCTGACAAATATGCGGTAATTGGCAGCAAAGACCTGACGCCAAGATTGGAAAATTAGTCTGTGCGTCCTCCCCTAAAAAAATGTTTCAGATCGGTCAGCTATAGAGTTTATTATTAATAAACTCAATAACTCTTGTGTATCTGGCCTGGATGGTGTGCCAAATGGTATCATCATAAGTAACGCGCCCTTAGGGGCAGACATTCTGTACCATCTATTTACCCATATTATGAATGATTACACCTGTTCATCATCCTGGGCTTGTTAGACGCTGATTCCTATTTTCAAAAGGGGTGAGAGAGGGAATCCCTCATGTTACAGACCCATCTCTTTGATCAACAGGAGATTTTGCAACATTATTTTTGAGCGAACTTACTAGGTGGGTCGAGGGGGCCAATAGCTTAAGCCCATTTCAAATGGGCTTCAGGAGAGGAGGAGGAACACTTATTAGTGGGCTGACTCTGACAGCAATTCTGTGGGATTTTGGGCCTCCGACAGGTCGGTCACTGTATGTGGCCACTATAGAAGTCAGATGATTTTGATAACATTAACATCGCCAGACTCTGGCAAAAATTGGCTAAGTGGGGGATAGATCCGGACCTCCTGTTGTTGATCCAACTATTATACTCGACCAACTCGACTAAGGTAAGGCTGAATCTGTTGGGGGAATTATCTTGGAAGATCCTTCTTAACAGAGGTGTGCGTCAGGGTTGTATGCTTACACCAACACTATTCAATTTGCACCTGGCTGATTTGTGGAAGAAGAGTATAGAATGGGGTAGGTTTGTTCCAAGTTTGCCTAATCTGAAATTAAGGTGCCTCGCCTATGCAGATTACCTCATATTGATGGACTATACACAAGCAGGATTACAATGACAACAGGAGGGTTTAGACAAATATTTAAAATCAAACAATTTAGAGATAAACACGAGTAAATTATTTAATATGATTGATTCCACACGTAAGAAGCTATAACACTTTACCTCGTCTCTCATTAACATTCCTATCAAAAGAGTTACCTCCATCTGCTACCTGGGATTTTTGATTTTCTCACTAAGCCCCTTCATTGAGTTCTATAAAACTAAAGTGTCACCAATGGTCTTATATGGCTGCAAACTGCTAAACATAAGGGTTAGGAATTCTTTCGACGTTCGCAAGCAAAAGTTCTTAAACAAGATTTAGGCCTTCAATTTTCTACACCATTCAGTGCCATCAGACTGGAATTGGGTCTGACATCTTGGTGGGCCCAATATACTAAGAGGTTTATGTTTCTAATGGGAAATCATGAACGAGCGGACAAGCCAGCCCTAGGGACTTTTCTTATGGTGCTATTAGTAGCAGATTCAAATCCTTATCTAAAGAAAGTAAATCAATGAGTGAATCAGATAAAGGAAAACCTAGATTTGGTAGGGATTGAATCAGAAGCAATAGTGAAGAGGAAGATAATTGTGATGGTATAACGGATCTACAAGACCTAAGTAGACAGGAGCAATTCTTTCTGCAAATAAAGGTGCTGAGGGTGTACCAGATGAGATTTCCATCTGTAAAACTCAGGCATTGGTACCTAAGATTTCAATTACATCAACTTCCCACCTTGGAATACTTGGGGCCAAAACTAGAAATACCTAAGGGCCTGAGAGTCTGCAGAATGTGTTACACAGCGGATGTCAAAAATGTGTTCATTTTGTGTTGAGTTGCCCATGTTTCTTGTCTCTGCAAATTGAAAGTTGGGCAGATTTGTAAACTCTACATCGCAGAAAGCAGGATCTGTGGTCTAGACTGATGACAACCCCTAAAACGTCATAGATTATTGCATTGGCTAAAATGCTAATAGTAATTTTATTTAGACCTAGCAAGGGTATCTAAACAAGGGATCAGTGACTTGTTACGTATAGAGGATTGTAAGCTTGAATAAAAGGGGACGGTCTGGTCAGAGATACCAAACTAAAATGAGCAAATGAAGAATTCTTGGCATTATGGATTTTGCTACTATCTCCTCCTGATGAATTAATCATGTTTTAGGTTAGGCATTATAATTTTAATTGTAAATTCATGTCTTTTCGTTGTTCCGGCAAAGACAGGTATGTTTGAAACTCATAACACATATTCCTGGGTTGGGACGTGGGGGGTAGTGAGGTCACATGCTGTTCCTCCCAGCCCTGGGCTCAGGTTTGTGTGGCCATCAATACTTTGTTGTTGGGCGGAGAGGTGTGTTTCCATCTCTGTAGCACACATCTCTTAGTGATCATACAACCTAAATTTATTAATGCATGTATTTTCTTGTTCGGGATGTTGTTCCCTACACCAAACAGAGCAGCCAGAGGGGAGCATTCAAGAGGGACGTCCACTATGTCAGAGAGAGATTTTAATACATTGTCGCAGAAGGTCTCCAATTGAAAACAAGACCAAAACATGTGCATATAGTCAGCTGAGTTAGACCGGCATCTGGGACAAAGGTTTTCAGTGCCCTGAGAAATGTTGCTGAGCTTTTGAGGAGTGTAGTACAGTCTGTTCTACAATTTACATTGTATACATCACAACCTGAAGTTCAAAGAGACCTGTTTAGTATGTGTACACATGTGTTTCCATTGGGCATTGGATAAATCCACCCTCAGATTGTTGGACCAACTATTGCGTGGAATCAGGTTGTCTGTTCAAAAGCATTTTGTATAATGTTGACAGTATTCTGCTGGCTCCACAAGTTTTGGCTATGTACATCACCTCTTCAGTTTGTGGGGGCTCGGATGGGAAATAGTGCCACAGTGAGTGGGCCGCTGCTCACATCCTGTAGTATTACAGTAGTTCTAACCCCAAGCTGGTGTGTTCCCCCAACCATGATTGTGGTGTAAGAATTTTCCATCTGGGAACAAGTCAGCGAGTGCTCTGTAGCCTCCCCCCTCCCAATGTATCACCAGTGCTGTGTCCCAGATGGGGCCCAATCCAGGGAATCTCCATAAAGGAATCCATTTGTGATATGCATGTACCTCAGTACTTGCTGCTAGTATGTCGCGCCAGGCCAGTAGAGTGGCAGAGACTGGGTCATATGGGCAGTCATATTTATGTGTGTGATTTATTATGAGTGTTTTGAGATCTGATTTGCTGGTTGCTAGGCGCTCAAGTTTGATATGTGGTGGTTGGTGATTTTCCCCATACCAGCTAGAGGCATACTGGGCCTGCACCGCCAACCAGCATAGTTCGAGGTTGGGGGCCGCAAAGTCCCCCCTGTCACATGGCAGAGTCATGTCCAACCATTTCTTCCATACCACCATGGCGTGCCACAGGAATTGCACACAGAGTCTGTGTAGTTTAGAGAAGTAGGGCTTTCCCGGCCAGACCGGGACATTGGCAAATATGTATAGGAGTTTTGGTACTAGCACCATTTTACGAGGGATAAATTACCAGGCATTGTGATTGGGAGTGCTCACCACCTAGTCAGTTTGCTCTCCACATAGTTCTCAATTGCGCCATAGTTATCTGATAGAAGAGATGATTTTTCTTCGGACATCCTCACCCCTAGGTATGTTATCCCATTGGGGGACCAGCAGATGGGATATATGCCACTTGGTTGCTTGGTGTTGCTAGCGAGTGGAAATATTTCTGATTTGGTAATTTATTGTGAACCCATATAAGCCACCGAAGTGAATCACATCCCAAAGGATAGGGTCAAGATTTTCCTGAGGGTCCCTTATATATAACAGGACATCCTCTGCATATTGTGACACTATCTCAGGCTGGCCTTTGAGGCAGATTCCATGATGACCGCGACAGGAACGAATCAGGTCAGCCATTGGCTCGATGTCTACAGCAACGAGGATCGGGGACAGTGGATAGCCCTGCCATGTGCCCCTACTTAGACCAAAGGGTAACGATTTGTAAGAGTTGACTAAGACACTGGCTGTGGGGCATGTGTATTGAGGTTTGATATAACAAAGCATTTCTGGGCCGATTCCAGCAGTGGTGCACTCGCTACATTACAGGCAAAGTATGTCCCTATGTCTGAGCGAATCTCCATCTTAAATACCACTCCATTGAGTGCTTCCGATTCGAACCACCAGGTGCTACCCAACTAAGGGGGTCTTCCTGTAGTTAGGGTCAGTACCACTGGAGAATGATCTGGTAGGGTGCGGGTAGTATTGTAGCATTCCCTACTCTGCTCATTAACGAGCCAGAGGTCAGATATATGTCTATGCACTGATGTATAGAACGTGTATTTTCACTTTTGTGGATGCCTGCCATGTGTCCCTTAGTTCCAAATATTCCATGTGTGCCTGGAGTTGCCAAGTCGCCCGCGATTGTGGCCTGGGAGCCACACCGGTCCTGTCCATAGTCTGATCTAGGATCAAATTTTTACCGCCCCCCACACAGGATTGGAATTCCAATGTACCCAGTGAGAATTGATACATCAAAGAATTCAGGGATGTCAATGTTGGGGCAATAGGTGTTGACCAGTAACAACTTCATTCCGTCTATAAGGCAGTGCAAGATCGCATAGCGCCCACCATGCTCTAAGTATTTCTTTTGTAGATTGGGTGGAGTACAAGGTGAAAAACCTATTTGGCCCTAATGTTGGTGTGATGCCATGGATGCCCCCTCCTTGGCGTGTGTCTCATGTAGGAGAAGAACCTTTACCCCGTGCCTATTTGCATAAGCCATGATCGTGCATGCTTTAGTGAAGTTCCCTATCCTCCTAACATTCCAAGTCATCACTTTCAATTCCATTGTGGCAGATTTGTCTTTTTTGGTGGGTGCCAAAAGAAATGTTTTTTTTGTGTACCCAGCCGCCTAAAGGTGTATATTAAATGGGCAGTGTAGGAAAAACCAACACACTTCAGAATAGAAAACCTCCACATAAAAATGTATCACTCTTTTTTTAATGTACCACATTAACAATAAGAAGTATGTTCAGTAACGTCTTGCAAAATTGCTTCTTGCTCTCAGTTTAGTTTTGACACTAAGCCTGGAAGTTGAAACTCAGCATCCGTCACCTGTTGCATTGCAATTTCCACTTCTCCATAACAATTTCAGCCTAATCACACAAAAGGGATTTCTTAGAGCATTTTAACTGTCATTGACAAACTCTTGACTTCCTTCAGGAGTTTCTTTTGCAATTTCAGTTGCCACCATTTCCTCCTGAGAAATGTCCTCCTCACTTTTTTTTATTGTCAAATGTTGCCTGGTAAGGTTTAAAACTACCAAGCAACTCTTCCTTACTAAGCCAGGGTAGGAATACCTGAAAGACACAAAAGTAGAACACCACATTTTTTTCTGCATGTCCACAAAACAGCTTCATTTAGTTCATGTTGTTGATGAGGCATGCTTTCTCATGTCTAACTAGGCATCCTGGACAATCATGCAACTTGAAATGTCTCTTTATACTGTAGCCTTCTACATTGTAGTATGAGTAGTGCTCTGCTACTTCATACATGCACCGGTTCTCTGTAACACTAGCCCTCTTTGGATATTATGTGTCAATCTAATTATTCTTCAGTATATCCTTACAGTTAGGCATCCTTTTGGCTAAACCTATCAATTTTAGACAGGGTTTTGGCATTTGCTTTCTGCAATTGGCAGGTCCAAAGCTCATCCCCCAAATATTTACACTTGGTTCATGAAGAGGACTGCTAGTACCTGTTTGGGTGGTCAGGAAAAAGCCCCATGATGAAGAGGGGGTTCATATTGCGCATGCCATGTTTGTGACTGTTGGTGTGGCGAACTAGAAGTATCCACAGTATCCAGTACATAGAAAGGTAAACTTTTTTTGGAGGGAGTCCTTTTTCGCTAATATGTACCAAGAGTAGGACAGCTAACAGGGATCTCTGATGTGTCCAATCTGATGTGTCCAGTCCTTTCTGTTACCACTGATCCAGAAAAGGAACCCTGGATAGAAATGCAGGTAGGTGATCAAACGTTTTCATTCATGGTTGATATGGGGGCAACAAAATCTTGCATCAAGGATGGTGAGTTACACTTGTCATGCAAAACAATAGAAACACAGTGATTTTCTGGGGCTATCCTGTCGGTTCCTTCGACTGAAGATCTACATAGATAGGTACACAAAATATATCTGCTCTTTTGTTGTATTGTGAACCTTCTTTGTAGAGGCCACTTGTGTAAGTTGTTAATGTCGAGTGCTTTCACGAAGGAAGGTAAGAGAAGCACCACATTTGCATGTATACTGTAGCGACAGTGCGATAAGGGGGTGCCTGTACCTTCAACTTTATTTCTTTATGCAGTCATGGTTTTGTTGAGTTGAGTCCCTGGGATGAGAAATCAGACATGACGGGTACCAACTGAGTTTCTGTTTCGGCCTGTTGTGCCAGAGGAGGTAACACCAGGCACCATTGTTACAATTCCCTTAGAGGCAGTAGTGATCAAGAAGAGCAGGGTGGTTCTCTCGGGCACAGATGAGGAAGGGCGGAGAATGGAAAACAGTGCTGTGCATCAATCTGACCTTGTCGCTAAGGGACGTGCCCGACGAGCAATTGTTCGAAGAGACTGCAGACACAGGAGAGATGGTTTTTGAGATTGGGGTGCCTTTCCAGATAGTGATAGATCAAAAGGTAGTACCACAGACCATGCTTATCATTAGAAGTACATCACCACATTGGAAGGAGGATTTGGAAAAGATGCCAGACCATTTATAGACCATCAATCCTCATGATGTGGGCCTGCTAAAGAGTGTTGAAGCAGTACAAATTAATTGTAATCTGGTGCAATATTGTCATGGGTTAAGCAGTACCCCATATCTAGAGAGGCGTATAAACGGATTTCCGACACCATTATGGCATTTTGAAGCAAGGAATAATACAACCTTCTGTGTCCCCATGTAACACGGCCATCTACCCTGTGAAAAAAGCAAAGGGGTCCATTTGGTGGATGGTCTAGGATTTGCAACCCCTCAATAACATTGTTGAGGCAGAATATCCGGTGGTACCAAATCCTGCAACCATTCTATGTAATATCCCTACTGGCTGACCCACTTCACAGCAATTGATTTAAAAAGCATATGTTTCTCGGACCCCTCCCCCCCAAATTCTCAGTACCTCACAGTATTTATGAATTGTGGTCTGAGATTCCAGCACAAGGTTTCCCCAGGGTTACTGTGAATCTCACAGTGTTTTTAACAGCGTGGTTCAACTGGATTTGGACGTGTACATGGATGATTTACTACTCTGTAGCACTATAGAAGAGCAGTGTCGAGGAGATTCAATAATGCTCCTCACCCTGTTTGCGGAGAAGAAAAATGGCAGTACTGCCAGACAGAGGTAGTATATTTGGGACTGCAGGAAGGAGGTTCATGCCAGAGAGCGCCACTGCAGTTCAGAATCCTCCTCAGCCAGTCACGGTGAAACAAATACAACAGTTTTTGTATCTCTGTAGCTATTGTAGATCGTGGATATTTGACTTCTCTAGTTACGTGGGGCCCTTACTGCAGGGCCTTAAGGAAGCGCACAAGGTTAAATGTCCGATAGAATGGTCTGGAGAAAGGGCAGCTTGCTTCCGGAAACTCAAGGCTGCAATCAGCAATGCTCCATTCTTGGCGACTCCAAATTACAAGAAACCATTTGATTTGTTTTCTCACTTGAACCGGGAGGTGATGACAGATGTCCTGATGCAGCAGACATTGCTAGGCCACAAACCTTCCGCATACTATAGCAGACTCCTAGACCCAGTGATACAGGGACAGTTTCCTTGTTAGCAAGCTTTAGCGGCAGCAGCTTTTGAAATTCAAAAGTCTGTAACGCTCACTTTGTATCCACAGGGATGCTACCCGACTCGGCTGGATCGCTTCTGAGTTGGATTCACCTCCACCGGGGACCTGTGCTGCCGTGGGTCTATTCTGGAAGACAGGAGTTCAGTTTTAGCCACAATCATCTTCTCTCAGGGCCCGCCTCCCAAGTGCCCCCCTAGTGATCACCTTAGAGCTTGCCTCACCTTGTATTTCGATAAGGTGCGCTCTCCGTCCTTCTGTTACTTCACTGGCGTGGGCCCAGGAGTCCGGTCCTCCTGCGACTCCGCTCTTGAGGTAAGTTTTTAGTTCGTAAAGAGTATGTGTCTGTATTAGTAGTTGCCCTGGTAACCTTCCCCTTCTCTCGTAGATGCAGAAGGGATGATGAAGACATCGATCTGATGGCGAGGGCAATGCTCGAGAAGGTAAGGAATGTGCGAAGCGCGGCGCTATGAGCGTCTTTTGAATCAGGCTAACCTGTGCTATTCTTCCTTGCAGGTCGCCGAGAAGTTCCTGGAAGAAATGTGGCCAGATGAAAACGGGACGTAGCGTGGAAGATGTCCGGACCGTTGACGAATTCCAAGAGAGCCTAGGTAAGTAAGCGTGAGTCTGAAAGGCAACAGAATCGGAAGACGAACACTTACTAATTGTCCTCTTCTTTTTTCTCCTCCCTAGGATGTTGCTTGCGGCTGAGGACGAGCTCTTGAGAAGACTCCGGAGCGGTTGAGGAGCTGGTTGCTGAACAGGTAAGGAGGAGGAATAATGGTGTTCTTCTTCTTCTCCCCTAGTAGATGCAGGCCAAGGATGCTGCAAGCAGGTCTCGATGAAAGTCATGCTGCGAGTGCAGAGCAATGCGAAGCACGTGCCTCTGCTTGGGTGTGGCTTAAATAGCCAGCAGGTATCCCAGGTGCCTCCCGGGAGAGCCACGCCCTAGATGCTAGACTGCATGGTGCAGTTCCATGCCGAACATTGTGGGGGCAGCCATGTTGGTCCATTCCCCAATGTAAACTCCACCTGCCATATGAGCCTGGCGCCAAATGCAACAGGACTGGCTCCAGGACAGCTGAGAGGGGCATGATTGGGCCCTTGGGTCCTTGCAGGAACACTGTGGCGAGGGCCAGAGACACAGAGTTCCAAGGCCAGGGGCTATGGTCGTGACAAAGTCTTCAACAATTAGCATGGGTTCCCCGGTGACACTGTATGTGATGCAGCTGTCTTTGTGATCTTGGAAAAGTCTGAGTTGACTTTGATGACCCAAAGAGTTTCGGGGTACAAAGTCATTCTATCAAGCACATCGATACATCCAGTGCAGGGTCATCTAGTCGATCCTATGACATTTGTAGACAAGTCAGTGAAACCCGATGACATTGGTCATGATTGTGCCACTTATGAGGGAGAAGAGGAAGAAAGGATGAATGTTAAAGAGGATGCTTCAGAGACAGGTGAGGTACTTTTTAATCAACACACTGGCGAGAGGCATACGGTTGCAGCTGTTGTGGATCTTGTGGAGGGGGAATACCGGGTCAGACTAAAGAAACGGTTGCCTTTGCATTACTCCTTGCAAGCGGCAGAACTAGTGCCACTTACAGAGTGGCTAGGAATGAGTGAGGATAAGTCATTTATTCTGACTCTGCGTATGTGACCTCCACTGTACATTCAGGGTTATCAATGTGGCATAGAAGAGGGATTAGGAGATTGGACGAGTCCCCTGTTCAGCATGCCGCACTGCTATCCAGACTAATCAAAGCATTAACCCTGATACAGAATTAGGCATAGTTCAATGCGCTGCACACACTAGTCATACTAACTCTATAGCTCTCAGGAATTATGCCGCAGACAAGGCAGAGAAGGAAGCGGCGTACTTACCATTTACAGATTCCCGAAAAATGGAAACTCTGTCCTAGCAGCTACAGTTGCGAGCTTCATACATTTCAGTCCCGGTGCATCAAATTGTAGAAATGCAAGGAAAAGCCCCTAGAATAGAACAGGAGCTCTGGAAAAAGAGGGGATGTGTTCTCTCACCCATAGATTTGCTGTAGAGAAAAAAGTTGAGGGGGAAGGTAGTAGCAGCAGAGCTCCAGGTTGAGTGGTTTATACCAAACCTCCATGAAGAGGTAAGTAGATTTGCAGGAAATTGTGTAGTTTGTAAAGAATTCAATTCTGGACACAAATAATTAAATTCTGGAAACACCATGAGGTCAGTAAATTGAGTCTTGCCTAAGCCCTCTGGACCATTTAGGGAGCTTCACCAAGAGTTTCTGGACATGCTCACAATATGTAATAATTATCGTTATCTTATTGTAATTGTTCGTCCCTTCTTCTGGTGGCTTGAGGTTGGTCCCTGCGTACATTCTGATGCTAAGTCTGCAGCAACATTTGTGGTGAAAGAAGTATTTCCACAGTAGGGAATTTGTGAAGTTTTGAAATCCACTTCTTTAATGCCTTGTTTGCAGAAATACTTTGCTTTTGGGAATCAAGCACCGGTTGGTCTCTGTGTACCACCCAAAGGCCAATGGTTCTGTCATGGAATGGTAAAATGGGGTCCCTAAGGCTCAGTTGGCCAAAATATTCAATGATTTAAGAAAGTCATGGTATTACTGCTTAACCTTGTCAAGATTATGGGCCTCATTACACGGTAGGCGGTAAGGGTTAACGGTCACCGGTAATGGTACCGGTGACCGTTAACCCTTACTGCCTTACTACGAGGTCCCTTTGCGGGTAGGTACTTTAACGCCTGCTGTTTAGCAGGCGTTAAAAACCAACCCGCAAATGGACCAGGGTGCTAATTACGGTACCGCAATTTGCGGCACCGTAATTAGCGCTTTCCCCATTCCCATAGAGACCTATGGGGCAAAAATGGGAATGGGGAAGGGCAATGGGGGAAGGAGGAATTACCGCCCCGCCAACCTTGGAATAGGGCGGTAATTCCCCTTTCCACCAAGGCAGTGCCGGTATTTTACCGGCATGGACCAAGGTGCTAATAGCACCTTGGTCCTCCGCCTACCGTGTAATAAGGCCCATGTCTTCACAGGTTGTGTCTTCTCACCAACAATCGACAGAACAAAGCAAACAGATACTGATGAACAGCACAAGAA
This sequence comes from Ambystoma mexicanum, assembly GCF_040938575.1. Lineage (NCBI taxonomy): Eukaryota > Metazoa > Chordata > Amphibia > Caudata > Ambystomatidae > Ambystoma > Ambystoma mexicanum. The sequence continues at coordinate 982,367,834 of NC_090924.1, forward strand.
ACAACTGCTCCTGGGAGACCAGATTTACTTCCTGGCCTTCGTATACCCTTGGAATGAGCAGTGTTTCCATGGGCTGCAATGGGTTATTTACTCGACTCTTACTGCTGTGAAGGTGGAAGGCAACAAGAGCTGGATCCACATCAGCGATACACAAATGGATACCGGTACCCCTCCACTTGCACGGGAGCAGGCTCAAAGTTAAGTATGCACTAAGGATTTGCAGTTCATTCCAGTGGAAAAAGGGGGTGAAAACAGAAATCTGGGGATTGAATCTTGTTGCTTAGCAAAGGAAGAACATATTCGATTCAGAATGTATATTAGGTTGAGTGTTCATATGTTCTTTGTGTTCCTTTAGTTATCATGTTTGAAGACGGCAACAAGTGTAAATGTAAACTGTTTAAATGTATCTAGTTTGACAGAATCTGAGGATATATTGCTAAGGTCAAGAAGAAATTAAAAATGTTTATTTTTTTTAACAATGAGGATGATGACATAGATCCAACAGTAGATGCATACGGTTTTGCAAGAGATCATGTGTGGTACAGCCACATTAGGAAAGTTGGGAGACAGAGAATTGTAGGATTTTATTACATTTGCTCTCTCATGCCCCACTCTTCTGGGGTCCCCAGGGTGTTTATGCCAAATGAAGTAGAGGTAGCAGAAACACTGTGTCTGGTGCACCTAGCAATGTGCAAGGTCCAAGGGCAATTTAAAGGGCAATCAGTTATGGCATCCATTTTACCTATCGATGAAGAATGTTCAGCCACAGATCGTAAAGAGAAGAAGAATGATCAGTGTACACAAATAACCCAGTTGAGTTTTAGAAGGGGCTGTTTTCATCAGAAATCAATCAGAGCAAGGGATGAAGAGTTGCAGAGGTGGAGGAATGGGAGGATTCTCAGATGAAGGGGTGACATGAGTGAATCAAGAATCTGGAAATGTGTGGCAAAGTTAGCTGCAGCATCTGACATGGCTCAAGAAGCCTGGAAAACCTGTTAATATGCAGACACTTAACCTTTTTTCTCTGTGCTTTAGGGGTAATGGCACAGCGCCCATTGGCAGAAATGGGAACTGCAGCTGCACGCTCTGCATCGCTGATCTGGCTGGAGGCACAGCTACACTTTTGGATGTTTTTGGATGTGTGGATTGTATGCCTATATGCAGTTGCCTAAGCCCATTTAGGGAGCTTCACCTAGAGGCTCATGTCTTTACAAAATAGTTATATACTCGACCTACTAACAGTTATGGAGAGAGGGGGTTTTCAGAAGATACGGAGAACATACCGCACATGTGTGTGTCCCAATGATTCAGAGAATGGGTCCCTGATGCATACTGCCGCTGCCTTACAGAAGCTCAGAGTGTTCATGGAAAACCAGGCAGAAATAACAAATGTCCTGTGGCTAGATTTGCTTTCCTCTTGGGTGCTGTCTTGGATTAGCCTTGCTGTAAAAACTATTCTATGGGCCTCATCATGAGTTTGCTGTAACCCTTAAATCCAGCGGTAGCGCTTTTAACGCCGGATTTAAGGGTCTGCCAAATCTCAGCTCTGAGCTGAGGGGAAATCCGCCGAAAATGTGCGCTCATACCGCCCGGGGGAAATCCGCCGGTGGTATGAGCGTGAAATTTCCCCATTTAGCCCAATTGGGAATGGGGCATTCCCAAATGGGCTCAATGGGGAATGGAGAATTCCAAATCCGCCAAACCTGTGATCCGGCACTAATAGCACCGGTGGGTTTGGCGCTAGGGCAGATAGCACCAGCGCTATTAGTGTCGGCGTTACCGCCCAACTCGTGATGAGGCCCTTTGTATGCGAAGAAAGGGCCTGTTCTGAAGAACCCCTGTAAAGGAGAGATCATATTTATTAAACATGTATGCACACTGAGGAACATACAGTGGAAATGTATAGATCTGTATGTAGCAAGCTTTTATGAATTCATTTAGACTCTGCAGCCAGCAGTTCATGCAGTGAATTTCAGATGGCTGGGAAAATCTAGTTCTGCGGGATGGAGTGCTGGGGGAGGAACAATGATTAACCAAGAAGATGGTCAGACATTGAACAAGACACAATGTGTATGGCTTGCTTGTTCTGCAGGAGGCAGATGTAATCTCTTTAAGTGCATTGACGTTTTGCAGAGGCACCCTGTCATTTGATTTGACCAGCAATAAAAATGGTTAGAGGTAAGATGTGCCATGTGTGCTGAAATGGTAGTTATTTAGATTAGAATGTTCCAATGACGCCAGTAAACTGGGGTGGATGAGACAGTTATCGACAGTTCAAATATCACCTGTTTATTCATGCAAACCATATACAATTATGATTAAGGTTAAGAGGTTTCAGGCCAGTTATTACGTATAATTAATTATGTTTGTACACAATGTTTAACTGTTTGATGATGTCATGACCTATCACAGAGGAATCCCAAAGAGGGGCGTTTATGAAAATGATCTGAAGATGGTAGTAAACATAGTAAAGAGGCCAATGACATTGGAAGAATTTGAGAAATATGGGATTTAATTGTAAAGGTTTTATCCAATCACATTTGGGGGGTAGATTGTAATAAAATGTATGGAAGTGTTTTGACTGTTGCATAAATGTATATAATGTGTCAACGTATGTCGTTTGGTGAGACTTGAGTTAGTTTGACTCCATAGGGTCATATAACTGCTCCCCGGACAATTGTACAATAAACGTTTTAGCAATGATGAAAAATAAATCTGGAAGATTCTCTGCACTTCCTGTATTTAAATATTACTATCAAAAAATAGTTCTGTGTTTGCTTTATGGGGCAGACACTGGTCTTTCAGCAAATTGATGGGATAGATTGGAATCACTGTTATGAAAGAGGTTATTTATACTCCCTAAGGGAACCCCTATTGCAGCCCTCCGGCGTGAGATGGGCCTGATTTCTTTACAAGCCCGAGTAGACTGGAAGAGACAGCAACTATTGAGTGTAAATTTGCAAGCACCTGAAAATTGTTTGATGTTTGAATTATGCTTTGTGTTATTTTCAAATACTTGTAAAGTCTTGAGAGACTAGGTGTAGGACTCCTTGAAGATTCTGGCAGGTAACAATCTGGACTCCCAGGACGTTATGGTTCCATCACTTAACGGTAAAATGCTTATTTTCCTAATCAGTGAATCTGATTCCTACCTTATCTCCAATTGATGGCATTCTTGCCAATGTACCGCCAATGGCAGTCTCATATCCTCTTTGTGCAATGCATTTATATGTTCTCTAATTCTTATACGAAGATCTCATATTGTGCTTCCTATATAAACGAGATTACACACACAAATAATTCCATAAATCACAAATGTTGTCTTACTATTGATAAACTCCCTTATTTGTAGCTCCTCATTCATGTTAATCATCAAACTCTGACATTCATTTGTGTAACAACACATGCTACAATTTACACATTTGTGGAATCCATTTAAATCTAGATATAACCATGTCTAGTCTGTCTTGGTTGGTTTTAGAAATGATGGATACAATACATTTTTCCCAACATAATCTGTGAGGTCCAGATCTAACGTTAGAATTTTCCAGTGTTTCTGCATTAAACCTTAGAATCTTTGACTTTCAGCTGAAAATTTGTATTAGGTTATTCTAAGTTGACACCTATGTCAAGGAATGGAATAAGGTACGAAGTATTAATTTAAACCACATGAAGTGAATTTTAAAGAAGCAAAAAATAAATAAGCCCAGATTGGGGCTATTACAAATAATGGATACTTGGTGGTGGACATAAGATTACACCGGTGCATGGAAAATAAGGTGCCTATGAAATAAGTAGTGATCCAATTAATATGAGTAAATACGAAGTAGTACACAAATTAGTTAACTAAACTCTTTGGTGAAATTAACTATTAATGAGAGTATAGGTTTTTATTGGTTTTTGTGTCTTAATTACTTTTTCCCACCTGTTGCGACTCGTCGTTGACCTGGCTGTTGATTTGTACATATGTATAATTGACTGTATGTGTTACTTATAATGATTATGTTCAAATTAATGTTATATGATGATAATTTGTTATGCCTGAGGACCATCAAAGGTGAAAGTTTGAAACACGCGTTGGCAACAACTGTAAAATTGTCAAAGCAACAACTGCTAAAAATGTCAAGGGACAATAATTAAAAAAGAAAAAGGATATAAAAACAATTTTTACAAAAAGTTACATTGTGTATCTAATGTTTAGTGTCTGGCGCATTGGGAATGGTTCAACCAAAGAAATGTATATTTGATGTGACATTAGGCTTAGAGTCACATTCTAAACAAGCTAATGCTGCCTGCTAACTAAGAATACTTCAGAGTATGTACAAAATACAAAATAATAAGATTTTCTTTAATAGCAAGGTAGTGAGTGCAGAAAAGTATGCAGCCCTCCCTTTTGTTTCACAATTATAAAAGGTGTCTGTGAATCAGGCCCTTAGTCTCTAACCGGACTGCAACCTGACATAGATTACAGTCTGTAAAGCAACCACTTCCAACATATTCATGTTCTGAAGAGTCGAGGGAACAACACAAATTTCCATTTTGTTCAAAATGCTCCTGGCGGGCATTCATCCTTTTATGATACCATTGAAACAATGCTTACACATGTTGTGAAATTCACTACAGGAAGAGTGATTTCCTGTTATCATCTCTCTCAGGATGTAGCTTCCCTGTAATATCCACTTTGGGACCTTTGACAAGTAGAATGTGTGATGACAAGATACACAGACCTTGTCTGAATTTTGTCCAGCAACAGCTTCTAAGATAGCCACACCTTTTCCAAATGTTTAAAAAATCGCTTTCTTTGAAAGCATAATGTTAGTCTGGCCAGGCCCAATGATAGGCTCTTCTAATATTGGATCTTATCCAAAGTATAAATCATGATAAGCAGGTTGACTTTATGTCCAGTGCACTACTCTATAGGATTATAAATGCAGATGCTGCATAGCATCCCATATGTGATTCCTGCTTAAAATTCTCCCAGTTTACTAAATGTGAGGATAGTGTGCTATAACTTCTAAAAATCCTAAACTGAAAATCATTTTGATTTTAGGTACTGGGAAATGTATTTGTGAAAAAAAAATTAAAAAGATTTTGAGTTGATCTCTCAATAGTCCATCAAATCCATTGATTGTTTCGTTATTTTACCTGACAAAGTGTACTTCATACACTACCAAAAATCTGTCTGGTTACATTTTCAAATTTAAGTTAATTTTTGCTTGATTCGTGTGATGATCAATGTTCAATTATTAGTTCCAACATTTTCAAAATTACATCTGATTAAACGGCTAAATATGAATTGATAGAAGCTTTCAACCATTCAGTTTCATCATCAAACATCCCTTATATATATCCTTGTATTTATCTATTGTTCATCTCCTTCATTTTCAACAGTTTCACATTGCATCCTTCTTTTCTACCTTTATCTAACAATAATATATTTAATGTGCCTTTCCTTTATTGAATGATCATATTTGTATATACCACTTTAATTCAATGATCATTACCTTCATTTGGATATCCTTTTTATACAGGCTCTCTTCAATTATATACTTCATTTAGACTACCTCTTGAAACGAGCTCTCCTCTTGCATCAGATAATAATATCCTTCATTTAGACTTCCTATTTCATAAAGGTTCTCGTCATTTAGACTTTGTTTGCATAAAGACTCTCCTCAAGACAGTTTTTGCTAAGTTGCTTATCAGGGGGATTTTTATATGTATGGCTATATAAATTGTCTTAATGTCCTTGATGTTGTAGCCCCCTTGTTGTTTATGTTCATTGTTTTAATTTTACAATAAATTGTTCCAAAAATAGATCAATTCCATTGTCCTTTTATTCATAAAAGGGAGTGTCTCTCTGTCCGTCTGTTAATGCTCAATTTGCACAATTGGGCATGGCAGTAGTTCAGTTTTTCCACAGTTGAAGAAATCAATACTTGTTTGAAGAGTCTAATTGAAAGGGCTGGAGTTTTGGTAAAAATATCACACAGTAAGAAGGTGCTGCATTCTGGTACAATGCACAGCTAGCAACATACATGATGGAAGTTACTTGAGCATTGATTTTCAGCTAAACTGTCCAAAGAGTAGCCCGATAAACTTGTGAGTTGTTTTACTGAACAGTAATCCATATATTGAAGCATTTTAGTCTGCTTTTTTCACTATTTGTATTGTGAAAACAAGTAAGGAAGACCTTAACAATATACAAGATTGTTCTTGTATATTGCACATGAAAAAAACATTTCCATCACAACACAGACTCGGTGCATGAAACCTTTGAAACCCTGCATCCCCATGGTTCATAATCACACCCTGGTATCAGTTGCATTAAAAAATGCTCATTTAATGCCAAAGTGACTGTACATTTATGTTGGTAACATCCTTCATTATAATACTACACAGTTAGAAAAGTATGCAACCACTTCTTTCTAAAAAGTCACAAAAATGGTTAGGTATTAGCCTTCTCTTAAAAGGAAAATTGGTAGGAGCTCATGGGTGGCTTTTCCCAATCTTTTCATCTGATTCAGAGCCAAAATAGCCAACTTTCTTTTGAGGAAAACAGTTTTCTTTATTAGAGTTTGAAGTAGCTTTTTTCCCTATATCGTGCAATAAAAGACCAATTCTGTTTGCGGTTGTCCAAAGGTTTGAACCAACCCTGCTGTAAAACATCACCAGGCACACTGATTGCATCCGTCTTATATTTTTACCTCTCTAGTTTCTTGAAAGCTGTTTTATTCCATCAAATTGTTTCCTTGAACTTTCTATTCCAGATGTTTTGCTACTCGTCTCTTTATTTAGCTACTTAGCATTAGAAGATGTCTCACCAATATCTTGGACTGAATTTATGGCTTCGATATTTGGTTATATAGATATGCCAATACATTCCATGCATTAAGCATCATCAGCATTATTAGTACTAACAATTTCAAGTAATACAAGTATTGTATTTGGTTCCTGAATTCACTTTTATACTTCACTGAATATAGATCTCACGCCGCTTCTGCTACTTCTGTGATGGCATCTTGAGTCGTCACCCTACCAAAAATATAATAAAGGGAAAAAATAATTAATTATATCCTAATAGTTACAAATTGTACTACTAACACTATGACTTCTGAACTAGTCATCAGAAATATATCTTCTCAAATGTGTTAATTAGTCTGGGATGTAACATATGTAAAATGATATGATATGACATGGCATTTATAACGCACCTATACACAAGTGTTTTAAGGCACGACAAGGCAGGGGAGGAGAAACAGAGGGAGGACTAAGACAACGATCTTACTAGTCCTAGTAACATTGAGATTGTGCAAGTGCAGGAGAGATGGGAGGACAGAAAGTGCCAGGAGAAGGGGAGGATGGGAGAGTGCCATACACGGGATCAAAAACAACAAGTAGTGCGGCCAGCAAGTGGCAAGTGCGAAGGCTAAAGTGCAGACAGCAGGTGTCCAATAAATACAGGTAAGGTGACTGTAGGATGCAGATACAGACCCAAGTGCATGGATTACCAGGAGGAAGTGCAGGTGTGCAATTGGGTGGGCAGGTACTGGGCCCAAATTCAGAGGGTAGCCAGGTGACCCGTGCAGTGTCTGAGAGGAGATCCGCAGGAGAGAGGAAGAGAGAAAGCAGAAGCAAAGAGGAAGGTCTTGCGGTGCAGCTGGTAGTTGTTTCACTTCTTAGAAACTTCAGAGATGTGAGAAGAGAAGGAAAGTATGGAGTTGAAGATGACCCCAAGTTTCTTAGCCTCACAGGTGGGAGCAGGAAGAGGGCCAAGGGAAGCTGGCCAGAGAGTGACAGGAAAGGAAGTTGCAGGTGTGCCGATGAGGAGGATCTCCGTCTTAAAGGCTTTAAGGCAGAGATCATTGGCGGTACACCACTCCTGGATTGCAGACAGACAATCCGAGATGAAAGAGGGAGAAGAGGCGGCAGAGGGAGCCTGAAAGCGAGCTGAGTGTCATTTACATCGCACTGAAAGTTGGAGCAGAGAGCAACAACACGGTGGGCGAGAGGTGACAGGTATTGGTTGAACAGCCAGGACCTGGAGGGTCTGTCCGAGAGGAAAGAGGTCAGCCGTGCCAGGGCCTGATCAGTGATACCCAGGTTATGATTGAGCCGGTTGAGCAGGATTGCATGGTTGACCATGTCAAAAGCAGAAGATATATTGAGTAGGATGAGGACAGAGGGATGATTAGCATCGAGGTTAGAGAGCAGGTCTTCACGGATGTTCAGGAGAGCAGTTTCTGTGCTTCTGGCTAGACTGATGATAATGGAGACAACAAACAGATTCAGTGTGAAGATTAAGCTGGGAGATGGCCAGCTTTTCCAAGAGGTTGACCAGGAAAGGAGTGGTGGAGATCGGGTGATAGTTAGCCATGCAGAAGGGGTCAGCTGAGGGTTTCTTGAGAAGAGGGTGCACAAGAGAGTGATTTGGGAGGGAAGGGAAGGTTCCAGTGGTGAAAGAGCGATAGCAGAAGTTGGCCAAGACTGGGTGTCAATGCGGTCCTTGATGATTTTGGAAGAACAGGGAAGCACCTGTTTTGATGAAACTTTCATAGATCAGACTTGCCTAGAAACCTTGTCAGGAGTGAACAGAGGAAAGGCAGAGAAGAGAGGTGGAGAAGTGTCTGAAGGGAGGCTGGAAGTAGACGAGAGAGTAGAGGGAGAAGGAGGAGAGGACGAGAGGGTGGCCAGGATGTACTGGTTTTTAGAGATGAAATGAGAAGCCAGGGCTGTGCCGAGGGACTGCGAGGGGACAGGAGAGGTAGAGACTGCAGCAGGACTGGCCAGCTCCTTGCAGATTTGAAAGAGTTCGGCTGAGTTCTCAGATGCCGCAGAGATGCGGGTTTGGATGTGAGCTCTCATCTTACTGAGGACAGAGCCAGGATTTGCTTTGGAGTAGGCGGCAGGCCTGTTTGTCAGAGGATGCACAAGATGCTAGCTATTTCCTCTCACTCACCCTACACTTGTGTTTAACGGTGACGAGGTCTGAGTCGTATCAGGAATTGCACTTGGCTTTGGGCTTCAAGAGGATCCTCATGACAATGGCAATTACATCAGAAATAGAAGAGTGGAGTATGGAAAGGGCTGTGTCAGGATTTGAGTCAGCCAAAGGTGGAGGAGGGGGAGAGAAAGTGCCGACGAAAGCCGCAACTGACACACGCCTCATGGGACGGATGACTGTGTAGGAGGGTGGCAGTGTGTGGGTTGGCTTGGCCTGAGTGTTAGAGAGAGAGAGAGATGAGAGGAGAGGAGAAAGTGATCACTCCAGGTGAGAGGAGTGGTGAGAGGGTTAGAGAGGAGGAGGTCTGGGGAGATCAGAACATTCAGATTGTGCCCTGCAGAGTGACTCGAGACAGAGGGAAGAATAGGATAGAGACATAGGGCCTCATTACACGGTAGGCGGTGAGCCATGGCGCTATTAGCTAATAGCGCCATGGCTCATGCCGGTAAAATACCGGCACCGCCTTGGCGGAAAGGGGATTTACCGCCCCATTCCAAGGTTGGAGGGGCGGTAAATCCCCCTTCCACCATTGCCCTTCCCCATTTCTGCCCCATAGGGCTCTATGGGAATGGGGAAGGCGCTAATTACGGCACCGCAATTTTGCGGTGCCGTAATTAGCTCCGAGGTCCCTTAGCGGGTTGGATTTTAATGCCTGCAAAAAGCAGGCGTTAAATCCCCCAACCCGCAAAGGGACCTCGTAGTAAGGCGGTAAGGATTTACCGGTACCGGTATTTTACCGGTACCGGTAAATCCTTACCGCCATCCGTGTAATGAGGCCCATAGTAATTTCTAGTAATATGCTCAGGGAAGGGGTGCAGGTCTGTGTACATTTTGAGGAAAAAACAATATGGCGAAAGTCACTAAAAAGCACAAAATGTTGCCATTTGTGAACCCAGGCTCTGAGCGGGATCCGAGTTGGGTTAGAGTGTATCTTAAATTAATCTGTGAATTGTGTATGTAATTTCAACGACGTGTATATCTGGGAAACCTGTTAGTTATGGAAAATTCAATATCTAAGTAAAAGCAACACACTATCCCTTCTCAAATCAGGTCACAGAGAATCCTTGACCTATCAAATCATGAGAGGGTTGGGCATGCAGAATGATCCGTCCCACCCACTTTCAAAACACATAAAAAGAGACTGCTTGGACAGGCAAGACATTCACTTTTCATTTAGTTGCGGAGCATTTTCCCGGACCACACAACATCTAGAAGGAACATCCAGAACTTAGACTCCAGATAGACTACAGAAAATAAATCAAAGGCCTAACCCACAAGCTGAGAACTCTTCTCAGCAGGCCTTCAGAATCCAACAATCCAACCAAACTATTCTACAGCCGGGCGAGCTGTTGGATTCTTTGCCAAGAACTTTTGCCAGAACTGGTAGCAGACCCAGAAAGCAGTGCTGTATCCAGAATCCACTTGATCCAGACCAGCATAACCACAGACCAGACCACTGTGAAGTGCCGACATTAGAACCACAGTAAAGACCAGAACCAGAGATCCAAACCAGAGAAGCAGTACCAGAGACCGCCCGGAGTCCAGTCCAAACCTGCTGACCAGACCCTGACGGCCTATTTCAAATTCATAGTGTGACTACTCAGCTAAAACTGTGCCAGAACCAATCTCTTAGTCTAAAATAAACTGATCCAAACCATTTTAGCCTGTCCAGAACTGAGTCATAGAATCGTGTGTCCCTTCTCCGATGTTAAACCTGTAAAGTGTCATTTTGCCAATTTGAATCATTATTTCATTTCTGAAAAACTACCTGCATAGAATCGTCCATAACTTTGGAATCGTAGGTGCTAGGAACGTGGTTTCACTTCTAAAGCTAAGATTTTAAGCTTTCCAACAAGCCTAGAACCGACTATCTACTCCTTATAGTTCTGCAGTAATCGCGATCGACGCACTCGAAAAATGTGCCACGAATTGACAGTTTGCTTCATTTCAACCACGTGTAAAAATATCTGTCTTTTGCTTCCATTACTGAATCCCGTTTTCTACCTGATAACCATCCCTGAATCATTGTTAGAGCTGACCTGAACTGATTTAAAGTATCTCTCACTCTCCCTGAACCTCCAGAGGGAATTAAAAGCATTTTCAGCATATTTTCACTTCATTGCCACCACATTTAAAAGGATCTAGACTGCTTTAAAATCATACCTGTTTTCCTATAAGCTCGCTGGGGGGAACTGGAAATTTGCATTTCATTTTGTATTCCTGAGAATTGTGTGCTCACCTTCCATCTCCTTATCTTGCATAGGGGGGAGGGAATTGTCAAAGAAAAAGTGATCATATTATCTTTTGTTGAAATCATATCAAGTTTATTTCTGTGCTGCATTTTTCCCTCATTGCTTTCCTTGAAACCATAAAAGTATTTTCTGCTACCTTATCCTTCCTATACTAACTCCTCATTGATTGTAAAGAAGTGTGCTAGTGTCAGATTATCTATGGTTGATCAGAATTATATTCATAAGTGTGATATCAAATATTAATTTATTATAAAAGTGTGATGTATATATATATATTGTTTAATTTTTCCAATAAATCTTTTAAATTGCAAAATACCTACTTCTTGGCTCAGTGGGGTCAGGGGGATTCAAAGAGAGGGGCATTATATAAGGGTTTATCGTCCAGAGTATAACTTGTCATAAAAATATATAAATAAGGGCTTCCCTTGAGCAATCCCAGACAAGGCACTGACTTAGTGGGAGTGCTTGATTGGAGTCACTTGACAGATTGGGGGCTCGTCGGGGATTCTGGATTAGATCTATCACTTGTGCAGATTAATACAGTGTGCTAACTGACAGGATATATAAATTCTGTTGGATCACCACGCTGTGTTACACTGTAAAAACACCCCTCAAAGGAACGCTCTAAGGAAACGGTCTGTTTTGCAAAATAAAATACAAACTTCTGTAAGTCAGGAAGGAAATCAATTTAAAAAATGACGACCTTGGTAGATATCAAAATAGCCAGAGAACACCTCTTACATAAGCTATTTGTGAGAGGTGAGTGGGCTCATCAGGACCAGGTGGTCTGGTTGCAGGCAATCACACCCCAGATCACTGAAAAAGGGTCAGACATATGGAGAGATCAGGGTCCATTACATGTGGTCCTGAGTGAACTATATATGGCCCCTAAGGCCAAGGATGAGCACAACAAGATTGCCAGGGTAGCGGCATATTTATATTTATATATGGGAGCCATACAGGACAAATGTGCTGAAGCCCAAGATCTGGCAAATAGGCAACTGATGGCATTAGAGAAGGCCCAATCTGACCTGGTTTCTTCTGAGCAGAGGCTGCAGAGGAGCCAGGGGTCAGAAAATGATAGTAGGGAGTATATTATTAAAATAAAGGAGGATACGGATATCCTGCAAAAGGAAAAGGCTGACCAGGATACCAGATTTCAGGCCTTGCAGAAGGAGTACCAAGAAGGTTTGGACTCCCTACTCCAGAGCCAGAAAAAGCTGGAGCAACAAATAGACTTTAACAGGGCATGCACATAGCAGGTAGCCACCCTGTAAATCCGACTAGACAGAGAGAAAGAGGAAAGCAATAAATTGATTTTGAAAGACCTGGATACCCAGGCAGAGTTTGATCAAGAACGTCAGAAAGCTGGTGCCTTTCAAAGGCAGAGGGACGACCTGGCAGCACAGATGCAGGCTCTTAGTCAGGAAAGGGACACCTTAGGCCAGGAAGTCTGCCAATTAAAAGACAAAATTGAAGAAAATCACTTGGCCCTCCAGGGACTGGGTGACCTTCAAAAAGAGCATCGGAACTTGTTAAAGCACACCAGGAGGGTGGAAGATGCTCTGGCAAGAAAGGAACAGGCCAGTAGGGATGGGACTCAGAAGGTAACCCTCCTGCAGAAAATACTGGCCCAGTATTCCAGGACCAATCAGGAGCCGCAGAGAGAAAATGAGGCTCTCTGTCAGCACAATGATAGGATCCAGCAACAGGAGAGACTGATAGAGTCTAGTAAGTCCTTAACTGAGGAACTGAAAGCGCAGGCTCTTGCATTGCAACAGGGAGCAGGGGCTGACAGAGATGAAGTTCACTGGGAAAGGGAAACACCTGAGCATAACCTCAGGAGCCCTAATACCAGAGGCCTTCATCTCTCTCAGTCCTTGGACTCTGCCACCCCATGTCCCCTGGTGCTCATGAGCACATGGCCACAGGGAGGGCAGATTACTATCCAGCCAAAAGTATGGGGTTCATAGGCCAATACCTCCCAGGAATGGATAGGCGGGCATCCGGGTATGGGCACCTAAGCACAGTGCAATTTAGTGGGGAACCCCAGGAGAGTAGGCCCACTAAGGGCATCCTGAAAACCTCTGCCCAGTTAGGTCAGTGGGGGGGGGTACCCATCAAATCCTGGCAGCAAGGAGGGATCTGAAGACTCCTCTGAGCGGCCCAGGACACAGGAGACTAGGTCCCCACATTCTGCCAGCCATTCCCAGGCTCGCAGAATACGGGAAAACCTGGAAGATCAGACGGGCACCTCTGGGAGCAGTGCCTCTGAGTCAGAGGATGAGTGGACCAGGGTTACCCGAACCAAAGAGGCCAATAAGGCAAAAAGGGCCTTGCTTAAGGACCCCTAAAAGCAGATCAAGGCAATAAGGAGTGTCATCACCCCTTATCACAAGAACGCCAAGTATTCTGTTTGGGAACACTTGGAGCTTTATGAGCAAATGATGGAGACTTTCCATTTGAAAGACAGCAGTAGCTGCATTCAGTATGTAAAATGGACATTCTCCCCAGAATACTCCAGTTTCTTTGCGGGGCTGGAGGACCAAAATCATTCAAGATGGACCACTTACAGGGCGGCCATCTTGAAACATTTTTCTGTTCACAGAAATCCCCAAGAGGCTCGCAAGGCAGCCTACAATTTGCAATATGGATAGGATCAGGCCCCACAAGAATTTGTGCAGGAGTTAAAGCGTGCTTTTGTGCAGACTACAAAAAGGGTACGCACAGACAGTAAAGAATTTGTTAATACGTTTTTCCATGCCTTACCCAAATACATAATGACCCAGCTTGTGAGAGATTTTCACGAGAAAAGATCTTTAGACTGGGTCATTGAGCAAGCCAGCCGCATCTATGAGGTGCAGAAACCGGTGGAAAATAAGAATCAGCCCAAAAACCCCAAAACCAACAGCACCCCTGCTGCTGCCAAGGTGGCAGAGGTAAAGGTTGCCCCCGTTTTAGATTTGGAGATGGGGGACCTAAAAACCTGCCGGCACCAAATAATTCTAAGCCCAGGAGGCCCTCGGGCCAGTCACAGACAGGGAGTCGAGGAGGTAGTCCCACAAATGGGGTCCCTCGCTCCCCTGACTATGTAAGTCCCCGCTATAAGGGAAACAGTAGAATCCTGGGTTATGTGTGGACTCCTCCGGCCCAAGGGGGGGGTCCAACCAAGCACCCAACCCAGGGAACTTCCCTCCGCACTTCCCCTAGGAGGGCAGAAATTCACCAAATCCTGGGCAGAACTTGTTCCCCAGGTATCCACCCAACTTCCAGCCCCAAAATCATCCATCCTTCTTTCCCCAATTCCCTGAGCCCAGACAACCGAATCCCGGAGAGGGGAGGCTAAGGGTGGAGGGGTACCCAAATCTTCCCAACCCAGGCGACTACCAGAGAAGGGATAGCTACCCTTCCCGGGATCAGCACAGGGGAGAAAATAGAACCCTGTATCAGCCTGAGCGGGTTTCACAGTTAGAGCGCCAGGTCCAAAATATGGCACGGGATCTGGGTCACATACCGAGGGCTCAACAGAACCCTCAGATGAGCATGCCACCGCAGAATGCCCCAAACTCTGGGCTTTGCGCTCCAGAACAATGACGGGGGCAGCACCCCGATAACCCACCGGTTCCCAGGGAGGAGACGCAAGTGGAAGGGGGGTGTAAAGCCTTGGAGGGAGCTTCCTTCCCCACTTGTAAACAGCCCCTGGAAACCCAGGAACCGGAAACAAAATCTCCTACCCCTGAAAGTCTGCCACCCAAGGAGCAGAGAGGAGGTAGGAGAAACAAAGGACCCAAACAGACCCATTTTGTGGAGGAGGTACAGGTCTTCCAATTTGAGGGAGAGTAATCCTCAGAGGATCCTGGGGAAAGGATCTTCTCCTCCTCTTCTCCTCCTCTCCTCCTCCCAAGGAAAAATGGGTCCCAAGGGATTCCAACCCAGACTGGGTAGATGTGGGGATTGAGCTGTCGCCGCCCATCATTCTATCCCAGAACCAACAAGACCGAAAACCCCTGGTTCAAACCCATCCTGGTGACTGCCTCCAAAAAGGGGGGGGTGGACCTGAACCGGAACCAGGGGAACCTAAAACCGAATCAATAGACTGGGTAGATGTGGGGATTGAGCTGTCGCCACCCATCATTCTATTCCAGAACCAACAATACCGAAAACCCCTGGTTCAAACCCAACCTGGTGACTGCCTCCAAAAAGGTTGGAGCGGCCCAGAACCGGATCCAGGGGAACCCAAAACCGCATCAATAGACTGGGTAGATGTGGGGATTGAGCTGTTGTTGCACATCGTCCTATCCCAGTACCAACAGCATCAAAATCCCCGGGTTCAAACCCATTCTGGTGACTGCCTCCAAAAAGGGGGGCCCGCCCAGGACCGGAACCAGGGGAACTTGAATATCCTCTTTCAAGTTGCCAACTTTTTCTTGCAGATTCCCATGACTCTCCACAGAATTCTGCCCAAATCTCTTCTCTCCCAATGTCCAAAACAAGAACATTAGCCCACCAGTTGTCCAAAAATGTGCATTATCTGTGCCCCCTTGAGGAGAAGGAGAGTAGATACTATGCCCCGGTACAAGTACAGGGGCAGGGTACAATTTTGGCACTGGTGGACACTGGATCCCAAGCTACCCTTCTGTCCAAAAGGGCCTTTGATGAACTAAATGCAGGAAGGGGGGAGAATTAACGTATTCCTCTCACCTGTCTTCCTGGACAACTCCAGAACGTTGATGGGACGGAAATTCCCGTTGATGAGACTGCAGATTTGGACATCAAAATTGGGCGACACAAGGTGAAACACCCGGTCATAGTAGTGACTCCAGAGGGCACCCCTTGTTTACTAGGGAATGACCTCCTGAGAAGGTTGTCACCCCTAATATATTATGTAAACAAGGTCCTTTGTACCCAGACTAGCCGACCAATAAAATTAAAGCAGAGTGTCAACCATGTTAGTTTAAACGTCACGTGCCACATGGTTGAAAAAAAATCTAACCAAGTAGAATTTCACTTCCAGAACAACCAAATTCCAGATGTGACAGTAATAGCAGTAGGACAACAGACTGGTGATGGGGGGTCCTCTCTATTTCTGAAAATCAACCTTACTTCCAGTTTAAGGTGGTATTCCACACTGGAAGGAAACACTCTGAAATTCTTTACTAATCCACAATCAGACATTCCCACTCCGATAGTACAGAAAGATGTGAAACCAGCTCAGAGCCTGGGTGATGTTCAGCAAATTGGAGATCAGTTGTTCATCCCTATTCAGTTAAAGGATGGGAGGGACTCTGTTCTCGCCCGAGTGTGTGTGAACAATGGTAAGACCTTCATCAGCGAAGCCTTGTTCCGCCAACTCCAAAAAGATTCAGCCATTTCCACATTCAAACTGATAGACAAATGGGAAATGGACCTGGAAGCACCCAATTCCAAACATCTCCTGCCAAGCAGGTGTATGCTCAAACTCCATTGGCAACAAGAGCATAGTCCATAATTGTTGGGTCGTGCGAGACGTCACTGCCGCCTTTTACTTAGGCAGTGACATTCTCAATCGCTTTACCATTAGTTTGGACCTAATAAACTTCAAAGCTTGGTCCCGATTAGCGGAAGGTGTTTGATGATCCAGGAAAAGCATTTAGGTCAGCTCAATTGCTACCTTATGCAGTTCAAATTCAGATTAAAGAGGAAGTCACCATCCCAGAAAGGACCCGACAATTCTCCCTGAGAGTTAAAGTAAAATGAGGACATAAAATTGAAAAACCTTGATGCTTATATTCATCTAAATGCCTCCCTCCAACAGCAAGGGCTAGGGGTAAACCCAACACCATTAGTCAACATAGAACATGACACCATTCCAATAGAGGTGGATAACAGCGACTTAAAGAGTATTACTCTAACTGCACGCACCATTATTGGAATGGCGGTTGATGACCGACATTTCTCCATTGATTTAGGAAATTAACTGTTAGGACTAATCCCCAAGGACTGTTTTGACAGTGACAGTGATGACAATACTACACCAGACAGGATCTTTACCCAGCATGAGGGGAACTTCCTGGTGTACACTTCCTGCCCTTATGGTAAGGAAGATGTGACTTGTGACTTCAGAAGGGATGAGGTGATTTTCCAGGTCAATGAGGGCTGCCTTTCCCACCTGAAGCCTCCAGTCCAAATCAGCACTCTGACCAGGGACTTCCCCACCCAGCTGGAGGAGGCCGCTGAGAAAGCAAAACCATAAGTCTTTCCAGGCTTCAGGCAGATGGTGGAAGAGAGAGTCAACCTAGCTGATGCCTGTGTGACTCTGGAACAGAAGCAAAAGTTGAAACAAGTTTTCTTGGATTTCCAAGATCTCTTTGCGGTAGATTCATATGACTGTGGTCACACCGACATCCACACAACAACAATTCCCACAGACCCTGGCATGACTCCAGTGTTTGTGAAGCAATATCGCTTGCCTCTCGCATCCATGGAGTCCCTTACTGAAATAATTAAGAACCTTGAGTCCCGGGGAATAATCCGTCCAGTCCATAGCACCTTCAATAATCCGGTGCTGGGAATATTGAAGCCAAACGGCCAGTAGAGACTCTGCGCCGACCTTAGGGAGCTCAACAAACGGGTCCATACTTCCCGATGGCCTCTTCCCTACATTGACCAAGGGCTGGCCCAGATTCAGGGGTCAAAGGTATTCACTGCAATAGACCTGACCAATGGATACTGGACCATGCCTGTCAGTAGGGTTGACCAATACAAACTGGCTTTTACCTTTGGGGGCCAGCAGTACACATGGACCCGGACTCCCTTCGGATACCTCAACTCCAGCAATGAGTTCAACATTTTCCTACATAAGGCCATGCCCGACCTGGGTGAAAGGGGTAACCTGGCTTATGTAGATGATGTCCTCATTAAAAGTTCATCTGTGGAGGAACACATAGCAGAGATTTGTTATGTTCTGACACAGTTGAGGGCCGCCGGAGCAAAACTTTCCTTCCAAGGAGCACAGTGGTGTAGAACCTGTGTTAATTTCTTGGGGCATGAGATTACTCCTCAGGGCCTCTGTCCCCAGGAAAAGAAAGTGGAAGCACTCCAGAAACTGAAAGATCCCACAACTCTGCGGGAACTAAGGAGCCTCCTTGGACTGACTAATTACAGCAGAAAGTTCATTGAGGGCTAAGCAGAGATCACTAGATCCCTGATTCATCTTTTGAAGGGGGAACAAGTGGGAATGGGGTCAGAACAATCTGAGGCAGTAAGACAACTCAAAAGAAGCCTCTCACAAGCGCCTTGCCTAGCTTACCCTGTCAGAAACAAGGAGTTCTTCCTGCAGACAGGGTTCACTAATACGTGCTTGACGGCAGTATTATACCAAAAGCATGACAAGGTCAATAAAGTAATCTCCTATGCGAGCAAAACTATATCCTCTGTGGAGGAAAAATTCAACGATTGTGAGAAGGCACTCCTGGCAACGGTGTGGGCATTGAAGAATTACCGCCTGTTCATCCAGGGGGAACACATCATAGTGGAGACTCCACACCAGCCTCTGCAATATCTCCAAAGTGACAGAATCCGAGCCGGAAATGTAATTCCCGAATTTCTTCCCGGATTCTGTCAATGCAAGGCTTTCCTGTGGAGGCCAGATATGGCCAAAACAAGAAGAGTCCCCTCGCACAAGGTCTGGCTGACTTTCATGATTGTGCCACAGAAAACTGTCTCGAGGACGAAAGTCTGAAAATCAAGGACAACATGGAGGCATACCTTAATTCCCCACACAAAGTATTTGAAGAAGACAAGTGTGAGGGAATGCCCACTGTTTATGTGGATGAATGCTCTTACCATGTTGGCAACAACGGGGAAAAGGAACTGGTGGCCGGCGTAGGGAATGCATGGGTGAAGCAGTCCCCAGAACCCTCCGCTCGGTACAAAATTGGTCCCTGAAGCAGTCAGGTGGCAGAATTGATGGCTGTGTATCAAGCCATCCTCACTGCTGTCCAACATCAACTCCACTGGTCATAATCACAGATTCAGATTATGTACGGAACGGGTTCGTGGAGCACCTGGTTAATTGGAAAACCAGAGGCATGTTATGTGCTAATACCAAACACCTGAAACATGGGAAGTTAATTAAAAACATTGATGATCTGGTAACCTCAAATGGGATGACCATCTACTGGAAGAAGATCAAGGGTCATTCCAAAGTAGAGGGACCAGACAGAAATGGAAATGACTTAGATGATCAGCTGGCCAAAACCGGGGCCATCCAATGGGATCTAATAGAGATTGAGTCCCTGTTGGGGGAACTCCAGGTCACTGCTATCACTAGGTCCCAGACAAATGCTCACAATGATCTTTCAACTGCACAATGGAGTAAGGAGACCCCAGATGCTGATTTGATTATGGCTCAAAAGGGGGATCCAGTAATTGCTAAGTTTTACCAACACATTGAGGACCCTGAGAACTTTCCCCTGACAGATACTGATTACATTGGGAAAGAGGACTTTAGAATGTTGATGAAATGTCCAAAGATGTTCCGAATCCAAGACGGTTTCTTGGTAAGGAAATCCCAAGCTGGCCATGATCAGTGGGTGGTCCCTACCTCATTCCGAAGCCTGATGTTAAGTCACGCCCATTATGCGGCCACCGCTGGTCATAGGGAGTTTCATACAACACTTGAGATCTTAAAAGAGGTTGCATACTGCCCACACATGGGGCAGGACCTTGACCAATACTTGAAGGGGTGTCTTGTGTGTGCACAATTTCAGCCAACATCCCTCACACAACGGGCGCCTCTCCAAAAGAGGGGGATGACACTGCCATGGTCAGATTTGCAAATCAACTTCATAGGCCCCGTGATTCACTCCTCTAGGGGAAACAAGTACATGTTGACGGTCGCATGCTTGTTTACCAAGTGGGTGGAATGTCTCCCAGCCCAAAACTGCAAGGAAGAAACAGCAGCTGCTCTGAGGATCAACCACATCTTTTCGCGTTTTGGTCTACCCCAAAGGATTGAGTCAGACAGAGGTAGCCATTTTACCAGCGACATAATGACTAAGATGTGGGAGATACTGGGGGTGTAAAGGAAGCTACATATTGCTTACCGGCCAGCCTCTTCTGGTGCAGTGGAGAGATACAACAGAACCATAGTGAGCATCTTAAAAAAGTTTGTGGCAGATTCTGGGCCAAGTTGGGATACCCGATTACCTCTGGTCCTAATGGCCATCAGATCTACCCCTTCATCTGCAACCAAAATGTCACCATTTGAGCTGATGACTGGACGCACGATGGTGCTTCCCCAGCAGTTGCTCTACAGGACCCAAGAGCAGACATTGATAAATGGCTCCACAACTCATGAATATGTGGAGAATTTAAGGAAACACCTTCAACATGCTTTTGCCTGTGCTCAGCAGAAAGATCAGCTGATAGCATGTAGACCCATTACGATTTGAAGACCACCTGGAAAGAATACAATGTGGGAGACCGGGTCTATCTATACAATTTCCAAAGAAACCAGGCCAAGCAGCGAAAATGTTTGCCTACACGGAAGGGACTGTTTGAAATTATAGACAAGATCTCCCCAGTCGCTTACAAGATCCGCATACCCAAAGGTAGTTTGGCGGAAGGGGAAGAGAAGTGGGTCCATATTAATCAGCTAAAGTGTTGCCATCCCAGCCACACTCTGCAGCAACTGGAGGAGTCCTCTGCAATAACAGAGGGGGCCGCTCCAGAGTAATTCAGTTCCAACCCTAAAACATTCCACATATAGCCTATAAAATTCTATGATTCTTGAATGATAATTGTCTCCTGATTAAAAAAAAATGTATATGTTTTTGTCTCCTAAAAAAAAAAAGTATATGTTCATGTCTTTTGATTTATAAAATGTATATGCCGCCCCACTATATCAATAGTGGGGGAGAAATGTCTATGAATAGGTATTGCTGCTTTGCTTTGTCATCCTAGGAGAGATGAAACCAGGGAAACTGACCAAGTTAGATGACCGGGGACCGGGAGCAAAGATCCGAGGGGCCCGGGGTACCGCCCAATACTCCCATCAGGACCGGCTAGGAGAACCGATCGATCCACCCTGATGGAGGAAAAGATGCTGAACTTTTTCATCTGCGGAATCGGAAGAAGATGATGCGGACATCCCAGCGTGTGGATCAAAACATCCTTTGCACCCGTCTCCCCCTCGAATCGAAATCAAAGCGCATTCGGGCGGGGGGGCTTGTTGGGTGTCCTGACCCACGTTTGGACTATTATGCTGCAACATTTGGTGCTGTGGGCTTAGGAAATCCAAGATGGTGGAAAAGCCCACATTTGCACCAGAATCCAGGAGAACCGTGCAGTTTTGCACACACCAAAATGGTCCCCTGACCTGCCACCCACCAGTGCAAAGAAAGATGGTTCTGTTCAAAACCCGTTTTTATTAATGTCAAAAATTGCTAAACTCATGGGCCCGAAACCACCAAACAAAAATCCAACTATGGTTGAGTGTTTTACTTTACTCTACTACAGATACACATCAATGCCATGTCAAGCAAGGATCATATACTATCAAGTAAAATCCTTTCCTTTTGAAATGTATTAATTCAAGACAGCTTTCAACAATACGTGCAGTACCGGCATTGGACACTGACTGGCGCTGGTGCTCTATAAATCCTGACAGGAGAGCTGTCTTGCAGAACTGGGCAGTGAACAGAAGGGGGTCTTATGTAATTAAAAGTTCAAAAGACTGGCCTTTCCTGAGAACTTTTAACACCCTAGAGACCCACACCAGGAGGCAGGATATCACATGGCCATGTTGATTGAGAGGGAGGGGACTTCTCTGCAGCTTGCTGGACCCAACACAACAGACCCTTGCAATTGCATGGCGTATGCTGATTTTTGGTGTGGACTGTACACAGAGCTCTGCCTGGAAGGAGAGACATGTGATCCCTGACTCCCCCAGTTCCTAGGGGCGGGCCAGACAGGACTGTGGATTCATATTGCAGCAAATATATGTTTAAGTTAAATGCTTCTAAAATCTTGTATTAAGCTCACAGAAATGTACAATTTGGGGATCCTGAAAATGAAAAATGCCCTCACGATTTGAGCCCAAATTCCACTTTGTACGTTGTTCTGGGACCGAACCCCACTATTTATTAATATTGCAGGCACTGTGTTTAGGATAGAGACATGGTAATTGCCAGTAATATGCTCAGGGAAGGGGTGCAGGTCTGTGTACATTTTGAGGAAAAACCAATATGGTGAAAGTCACTAAAAAGCACAAAATGATGCCATTTGTGAACCCAGGCTCTGAGGGAAATCAGAGTTGGGTGAGAGTGTATCTTAAATTAATCTGTGAAATGTGTATGTAATTTCAACGGCGTGTGTATCTGGGAAACCTGTTAGTTATGGAAAATTAATTTACTAAGTAAAAGCAAAGGGGCGTTTCTTCAATAGACTGTAAGACTCTGACTCACTCTGACACACTATTCCTTCTCAAATCAGGTCACAGAGAATACTTGACCTATCAAATCATGAGAGGGTTGGGCATGCAGAATGAGCCGACCCACCCACTTTCAAAACACAGAAAAAGAGACTGCTTCGACAGGCAAGACATTCACTTTTCATTTTCTTGCGGAGCATTTTGCCGAACCACACAACATCTAGAAGGAACATCCAAAACTTAGACTCCAGATAGACTACGGAACTTAAAGCAAAGGCCTAACCCACAAGCTGAGAACTCTTCTCAGCAGGCCTTCAGAATCCAGCAATCCAACCAAACTATTCTACAGCCGGGCGAGCTGTTGGATTCTTTGCCAAGAACTTTTGCCAGAACCGGTAGCAGACCCAGAAAGCAATGATGTATCCAGAATCCACTTGATCCAGACCAGAAGAACCACAGACCAGACCACTGTGAAGTGCTGACAGCAGAACCACAGACCAGACCAGACCAGAACCAGAGATCTAAACCAGAGAACCAGTACCAGAAACCGCCCAGTCCAAACCTGCTGACCAGACCCAGATGGCCTATTTCAAATTCATAGTGTGGGTACTCAGCTAGAACTGTGCCAGAACCAATATCTTAGTCTAAAATAATCTGATCCAAACCACTTTAACCTGTCCAGAACTGCATCATAGAATTGTGTGTCCCTTCTCCGATTTTAAACCTGTAAAGTGTAGTTTTGCCAATTTGAATCATTATTTCATTTCTGAAAAACTACCTTCATAAAATCGTCTGTATCTTTGGAATCGTAGGTGCTTGGAACGTGGTTTAACTTTCATCTTAAAGCTAAGATTCTAAGCTTTCCAACAAGCCTAAAACTTATATTTCCGCAGTAATTGCGATTGACTCACTCGGAAAAAAGTTCAGCGAATTGACAGTTTGCTTCATTTCTACCACGTGTAACAATATCTGTCTTTTTCTTCCATTACTGAATCCCGTTTTCTACCTTATAACCATCCCTGAATCATTGGTAGGGCTGGCCTGAACTGATTTAAAGTATCTCTCACTCACCCTGAACCTCTAGAGGGAAATAAAAGCATTTTCAGCATATTTTCACTTCATTGCCACCACATTTAAAAGGATCTTGCCTGCCTTAAAATCATACCTGTTTTCCTCTAAGCTCGCTGAGGGGAACTGGAAATTTGTATTGCATTTTGTATTCCTGAGAATTGTGTGCTCACCTTCCATCTCCTTATCTTGCATAGAGGGGGTGGAGGGTCTATTGCCAAAGAAAAAGTGATCATATTATCTTTTGTTGAAATCATATCAAGTTTATTTCTGTGCTGCATTTTTCCCTCATTGCTTTCCTTGAAACCATAAAAGTATTTTCTGCTACCTTATCCTTCCTATACTAACTCCTCATTGATTGTAAAGAAGTGTGCTAGTGTCAGATTATCTATGGATGATCAGCATTATATTCATAAGTGTGATATCAAATATTAATTTATTATAAAAGTATGATATATATATATATATAAATATATATATATATATATTGTTTAATTTTTCCAATAAATCTTTTAAATTGCAAAATAAACCTACTTCTTGGCTCGGTGAGGTCAGGGGGATTCAAAGAGAGGGGCGTTATATAAGGGTTTATCGTCCAGAGTATAACTTGTCATAAAAATATATAAATAAGGGCTTCCCTTGAGCAATCCCAGACAAGGCACTGACTTAGTGGGAGTGCTTGATTGGAGTCACTTGCCAGAAGGCAGCAGATGTCGGAGGACTATTTGACAGCTGAGTGAGAGTTGAGAGTAGCAATATGGAGAAGTTTGCCACCCTTGAAAGATTTCCGGGGAGTGATAATCCCTGCGGAAGCATAGAAGGAGCCAAAGGGAGGGCAGAAGAGGAAGGAGGAGATAGAAAGTTAGCCAACAAAGAGGATGAGGGAACCCGAGAGGTGGCAGAGGGATGGGGAAGGTAGCCAAAGAAGATGGAGAAGGGGCAGCTGGATAAGAAAGGAAATTGATAAGGCACGGGAAGAGTTTTTCAAAGAGGAGGAGGTTAGCCTGAGGGCCTTGGACCAAGACTGTGCCATTCAGGTAAACATTAATGATGACCTTGGAGGAGTGGAAGGGGGGGGCAGGAGGGCCTCCCACCAGGTGCCACCAGAGAAATCTACATGGAAAGCAGCAATAATAAGGCAACTGACAGTAGAGCCCTAATAATTGCATAGTCTGCTCTATAAACAGAGGCTTCCCCACCTGTGTACAGCCTCTTCATAAATCAGCCTTGAAGTCGCAGATCACAAACATTTTACATTGATACATGGCACCTAGAAAACACAGTCATGGCGTCCCTACCCAGTTCCATTGTGGTAAAATTACTCACACTGTGTGAACAGTAGACACAAGTGTGCAGTACTTCAAGCAAAATAGATATCAATAGAATCTGCTCAATCAAAGGCACTAGACTGTAACACATTTCTTCACATCATTTATGTGGAAGTGGTGGTCATAGTGTCCTCAGGTTCTATAACAAGCAACACCAGCTCAATGATAATCCCCTATAATAATGAAAATAGATCTCTGTGTCTACTGTTTTGGGAAAACATTGAATTCTGATTACACGGTAAAATAGAATCACTACTTTTGTTTAAAACACAACAATTTGTAAACATCACTCAATGGGACTGGGTTCATCCTTAAACATATTCCAGATATTGCAAGCTAAATAATACATATATTAACACAAAACACTTAGTCAGTTTTGATATACAATAGGTTATTTCCTTGTAAAGTTCATAGTTTGCATGTGTAAAAGTGCACATCATTTATCAAAATTTCTAAGCAGATCTAGTGTATTCACCCTTAAAGAGAATATGGTGAAAACCTTTTTCAAAAAAAGTGTTAGGCACAAGATTTCAGTCCAGAAAGAGTAGACACCCCCTAGAACGTAAGGCACTATACTTTTTTGGCCGAAGACCAACCGCCTCATGTGTTTAGTAATAGAAAGGTATAGTAAAAGCTTAACCATTGTGCGGCCATTTTAAGATGAATGAAATCGCCATTTTGTTTTCTTCTTCTTTTCTCTAACGTTGCCTTTTTGCTTCATGTAAAACTGCTTTGCTGAAATATTATTCTGCTTCACTGGTGCACAATGCAAGGCCACGAGTGGCATGTTGAAACATAACGCAGTAACCCAGACAGAAATGCCCGGTCTCCTCCCTTGCATATCCTTGGAGAGTGAGCAAGGCATTGTAATCAGTACAGCAAGTGCCAGCTAGTCTCGGTAGCACAGTAGAAATGCAAGGAGCGAACATTAAATGACTTGAATTATGCTCTTCTTTGCGGCCCCCCTTTCCTGAGCCCGGTAGAGCCCTGGAGAGCAAGATGACCTCCAGCACACAATAGAAACTAGGAGATAGCAAGGCCTGGAATGTGTCTCTCCCTACACACAGCTTGCTTTTAGAAACAGAAGCATTGTGTTCTTTAAAACAAACACTTATGTCTGTGGGCTTACAAAATTGCAACCTGGTACTAAATGAATGTTTGAAGGTGTCATACTCATCACCATTGTCAATCATCGTGCCTAGTTCAAAGGAAATGCAATAGGGGCTGTATAAGTTGTGACACTACTGATTACTAGATGCTTGTTTTGTATATATGTAACTGTTGTACGAATTTCTCTCTCTTGCTTCCCCCTAAACCCTAGATTTTGGGAATACAACCTTGTGTCTGGCGTATCAGTTTGTGTGTGGTGATTGTGCCTTGTTTCCATAAACGAGGGTCCTTCAGGGGCCCGTTCAAAGAGGATACCAACCCAACTATAGATCTCGAAACAGAAAATACTCAAGAGGGAGGAGGGGGCAACACATTTTTCAGCAACAGAACTACTCACCATTTAGTTACCCCTCGACTTCAAATTTTGTACTCAAGGACATCAGGCACTACATCCTCCTCAAGAACTCCCTTTTTCATCTCAAGAGAAAGGCCCTCCACAACTACAATGCTTTTTTGAGACACAGAAACGGGCGTACAGACGATAGAAAGATTGTCAGCTGTTTATAACATCTCTAATGAGATACTAACAAAACAAGAGGTGTCAATATGGGAGAAAGGCTTCTCTTTTATACCGATGAAAAACCTTAGCAGAATGGAAGCAGAAATTGAACGACGTACATTTTTTCAAAAAATGCAACTCAGAGATTTCTTTGGTAAAGACAACATAGAGTGACAGGAGCATATAAGTAATACTCCATTTAAACCTAAATCCTCTTTTGCACCAACTTTACAGATGGTTTCCAAGGAAACTGCAACCTTTTCAAAAAGGTGTGTTAAGAAATTTCCATATGATATCCGATCTACAAGAAAGAAGTAAATATAACACTATTTATAACTTCTCCAAAGCCGAATTGAACAGTCTACTATCACTAAGAAACGACCAATAGGTTGTGATTAAAAAAGCCAACAAAGGTGGGGTTATAGTGGTGTGGGACGTAAAGAAACATGGCCTAGAACCTATGTCAAGCTGGGAGGAGACCCTAGAGACAGCATAACAAGAGACATTGTACAGCTCTCATGTAGAGCTTTAGAAGAAGGCTTCTTGACCAAAAAAGAATTATCTTTCCTTACTCCTGACAAAACTAGAATCCTGTTGGTCTACATATTACCCAAGGTGCATAAAGACTCTCTTAATCCTCCAGGAAGACCTACTGTGTCCCTATGTGGATCAATCCTAGAACCAATTTGACAGTTCTTGCACTTTTCCTTTAAAACCTTGGCCAAATAATTGTTGACATATTTGGCTGATAGTACAACTGTAATCAAAGAGATAGAGAATCTACCATATGATATTCACTCAGAGATCCTCATCACATTAGATGTTCAATCCCTCTAGTCAAATATCCCTTAGATGGAAATCCTAAAAATCATGAAGACATTTCTGGAAGAAAGGGAAGCACCACAAACTGACCCTAGTAACTTTTTGGTAGAATTGCAAGAGATAGTGTTGACTAAAAACTTTTTTAGATTTAAATCCACATATTATATCCAGATAAAAGGAACAGCTATGGGGCGGCTCCTACCCCTACTATGCCACACTGTACATGGGGGAAATTGAATATCTTGACCCATACGAATGCATATAGAGAGGCGCTGAATTTCATAAAAGCATCAAGGTTGACCACAATCTTTTTCTACAGTGGAACAATGCTCTTAATCCTAACCTACACTTTACAATGCAATCAAACAAAAACAAATAACTTTTTGGGACCTTTTAATTAAAGAAGATGGCCAGATATTGGTTAACCTATATCGGAAAGAATCCAACAGAAATACTATTCTACATTTATTTTGATAGTTCCATTCTCAAGCATTACACATAAATATATGCTCAATTTTTGAGGGCCAGGCGTCATTGCTCAAAAATAGAAGATTTTTCCTTTCAGGCTAAAGTTATACAGAATAGATTACTGGAAAGAGGATATCCAACCAAATTATTGAAACAATCCAAAAAAAGAGCTAGATACCAACACAGAGACAACCTGTTAACTAAAAAGACAAACACTGATAACAGCAAGGACCATCTAGTGCGCTATGGCATATAATACCCATCATAATACAATCAAAAAAGCAATATCAAAACATTGGCATCTGCTGCAATTAAACATTCCTATGTTTCAAAGTTCAATGTACGCTTTAAAAAAAGGAAAGAATCTAAAATAAGCTGATGGAGTTTCTATGGGTGAAAAGCAACCAACGATCATCTCATTATGGGGTCTGGTGCCTGTCATTGGGCACTTCCCTTACAGAGGCTGCTGTAATTGCAGCTCCACTTTAGCATGCACTACTGTTATCATTAATAAAAGGAATTGGTTTTTGAAGACCAACACTACCTGCAATAGGAGAAATATTATATATGCAGTAACTTGCCTTGTGACAAAACATACATTGGTAAAACTTCTCGAGCAATTAAATTGAGAATTACAGAGCATAAATCTAAAATACGTAATAAAAACATCAATGCGCCATTGGTAGCACACTATATTGAGATAATCATAATTGTGACGATCTTAAATGGTGGGCCATAGATAAAATTAGGGGCAATGATGGACCAAGAACCGCTGTAAGGCTATCTCAGAGAGAACAGTGGGGGCTCTACTATACGCAGATCTACCTAAATGGCCTGAATCTACAGGAAAAATTGAATCACTGCTGTGTAATATGGACAATTATACATACGAATTGCCATAAACTGGCATGTTGAATAACTGAGGTGCCATCATTGCAGATTATTGCTAATCATGGGTCAACCATTCTTTCCTGTAAAGTCTAAACATATTGCCAATTGTATTGGTTTGTTTAGAAAGCATGCTAAATTTGGTCCATTTGTTTAGTTTTGTTAAAATGGAAAAGATCAAAATAAAGTAATGAACACCTTGGAGAGTTTAAGATTAAATAAATAAGCGAAACTAGTCCTCTTTCTATGACCAGATGTGTGGTCTGTTTCTCACACTAATGATTGCAAGTCATAAGTATGGAGGCAACCATGCCAATAAATGTGTGTGTGATGTTGAAATATTTATGGTTACCACAATATTTGCAGCAAGCCGCGAGATCTACACAACTCGCGTTTACTAAAAATCATTACACACCTGTTTTTTGGTGTTTAAACCTGAAAAGATTATGGGCTGGATGCATCTAAGGATCGTCATAGAACTAAATAATATAAAGTTAAACGTGCAATATGCGGTCACCAAGCGTGTGTCTTTGTCTTAAGTTGTAGAAACATCTGAGTGATATTATATACAATTTATAGATGTGAAATCGGAACTTTAATGGTTCCTTTATTTTATAGATATCCATCCGTAGGAATGCGATAAGAAATGAAAGAGTTGAGCCATAAGACTGCATAAGTCAACAGCGATAGATGGATGAATGGATACTGCCATTTCAGAGGTTAGCGTAAGTGGCCTACACACTGCTGTGCTGTGTTTGTTGTGCTTTTACATGAAAGGAAGTGAGTGACTCATTCCCACTTTCTGGTTTTGCCGTTCCTTTTCCTTGATTAATTCTGCTACGCCGGGAACGGATGAAGCAGTGCCTATCTGTATGGCCTTTGAGTTGAACTAAATGGGTAAACGTTCCTCATACATAAACACATAGGAACTTAATGGCCAACAGGAGTGGCAAAGTGAAGTATCAGTGTTTGGATTTTAAATGTAGTTTTCTGTTTTTATGTTTAGCATTATCAAGTCACATCATGGGATGGTGAGTGCAATAACAGGAGGGAATACCTCACCACCTTGCAAGTCCTGAGGAAGACGGGCATCAGTCCCCATTTGGGGCCCTAGCTGTTTTTCTGTCAAAACTATATATCAGGGAAGTTTAGAAATTATAATCAGAGGAGTCTGTTTATATCTACACCCCTCTCTATGTCAAATGCATACACAATAAATGGGGAAGAGAGGTTGACACTCTCCCCTGAACCACAGAAGCTGAATGAAGTCGACCCTCCCACCGTGGTTGGCACAGGTACGTACTAGACTGAAAAACAGGGCACCGCGGGGCAGCCAGTGGGGGGACGACGGTTAGGGAGAGGTTGTGGACAGGGTGGGGGATGTTAGGAACACTGGATAGAGGGTAATGGAGAACCTAGTTTAGATAGGACCGGGGAAGTAACAGGGGAAAAGCCCTACCCTGCCTAGTACCTTATATAAATAAATATATAAATAAGGGCTTCCCTTGAGCAATCCCAGACAAGGCACTGACTTAGTGGGAGTGCTTGATTGGAGTCACTTGACAGATTGGGGGCTCGTCGGGGATTCTGGATTAGATCTATCACTTGTGCAGATTAATACAGTGTGCTAACTGACAGGATATATAAATTCTGTTGGATCACCACGCTGTGTTACACTGTAAAAACACCCCTCAAAGGAACGCTCTAAGGAAACGGTCTGTTTTGCAAAATAAAATACAAACTTCTGTAAGTCAGGAAGGAAATCAATTTAAAAAATGACGACCTTGGTAGATATCAAAATAGCCAGAGAACACCTCTTACATAAGCTATTTGTGAGAGGTGAGTGGGCTCATCAGGACCAGGTGGTCTGGTTGCAGGCAATCACACCCCAGATCACTGAAAAAGGGTCAGACATATGGAGAGATCAGGGTCCATTACATGTGGTCCTGAGTGAACTATATATGGCCCCTAAGGCCAAGGATGAGCACAACAAGATTGCCAGGGTAGCGGCATATTTATATTTATATATGGGAGCCATACAGGACAAATGTGCTGAAGCCCAAGATCTGGCAAATAGGCAACTGATGGCATTAGAGAAGGCCCAATCTGACCTGGTTTCTTCTGAGCAGAGGCTGCAGAGGAGCCAGGGGTCAAAAAATGATAGTAGGGAGTATATTATTAAAATAAAGGAGGATATGGATATCCTGCAAAAGGAAAAGGCTGACCAGGATACCAGATTTCTGGCCTTGCAGAAGGAGTACCAAGAAGGTTTGGACTCCCTACTCCAGAGCCAGAAAAAGCTGGAGCAACAAATAGACTTTAACAGGGCATGCACATAGCAGGTAGCCACCCTGTAAATCCGACTAGACAGAGAGAAAGAGGAAAGCAATAAATTGATTTTGAAAGACCTGGATACCCAGGCAGAGTTTGATCAAGAACGTCAGAAAGCTGGTGCCTTTCAAAGGCAGAGGGACGACCTGGCAGCACAGATGCAGGCTCTTAGTCAGGAAAGGGACACCTTAGGCCAGGAAGTCTGCCAATTAAAAGACAAAATTGAAGAAAATCACTTGGCCCTCCAGGGACTGGGTGACCTTCAAAAAGAGCATCGGAACTTGTTAAAGCACACCAGGAGGGTGGAAGATGCTCTGGCAAGAAAGGAACAGGCCAGTAGGGATGGGACTCAGAAGGTAACCCTCCTGCAGAAAAGACTGGCCCAGTATTCCAGGACCAATCAGGAGCCGCAGAGAGAAAATGAGGCTCTCTGTCAGCACAATGATAGGATCCAGCAACAGGAGAGACTGATAGAGTCTAGTAAGTCCTTAACTGAGGAACTGAAAGCGCAGGCTCTTGCATTGCAACAGGGAGCAGGGGCTGACAGAGATGAAGTTCACTGGGAAAGGGAAACACCTGAGCATAACCTCAGGAGCCCTAATACCAGAGGCCTTCATCTCTCTCAGTCCTTGGACTCTGCCACCCCATGTCCCCTGGTGCTCATGAGCACATGGCCACAGGGAGGGCAGATTACTATCCAGCCAAAAGTATGGGGTTCATAGGCCAATACCTCCCAGGAATGGATAGGCGGGCATCCGGGTATGGGCACCTAAGCACAGTGCAATTTAGTGGGGAACCCCAGGAGAGTAGGCCCACTAAGGGCATCCTGAAAACCTCTGCCCAGTTAGGTCAGTGGGGGGGGTACCCATCAAATCCTGGCAGCAAGGAGGGATCTGAAGACTCCTCTGAGCGGCCCAGGACACAGGAGACTAGGTCCCCACATTCTGCCAGCCATTCCCAGGCTCGCAGAATACGGGAAAACCTGGAAGATCAGACGGGCACCTCTGGGAGCAGTGCCTCTGAGTCAGAGGATGAGTGGACCAGGGTTACCCGAACCAAAGAGGCCAATAAGGCAAAAAGGGCCTTGCTTAAGGACCCCTAAAAGCAGATCAAGGCAATAAGGAGTGTCATCACCCCTTATCACAAGAACGCCAAGTATTCTGTTTGGGAACACTTGGAGCTTTATGAGCAAATGATGGAGACTTTCCATTTGAAAGACAGCAGTAGCTGCATTCAGTATGTAAAATGGACATTCTCCCCAGAATACTCCAGTTTCTTTGCGGGGCTGGAGGACCAAAATCATTCAAGATGGACCACCTACAGGGCGGCCATCTTGAAACATTTTTCTGTTCACAGAAATCCCCAAGAGGCTCGCAAGGCAGCCTACAATTTGCAATATGGATAGGATCAGGCCCCACAAGAATTTGTGCAGGAGTTAAAGCGTGCTTTTGTGCAGACTACAAAAAGGGTACGCACAGACAGTAAAGAATTTGTTAATACGTTTTTTCCATGCCTTACCCAAATACATAATGACCCAGCTTGTGAGAGATTTTCACGAGAAAAGATCTTTAGACTGGGTCATTGAGCAAGCCAGCCGCATCTATGAGGTGCAGAAACCGGTGGAAAATAAGAATCAGCCCAAAAACCCCAAAACCAACAGCACCCCTGCTGCTGCCAAGGTGGCAGAGGTAAAGGTTGCCCCCGTTTTAGATTTGGAGATGGGGGACCTAAAAACCTGCCGGCACCAAATAATTCTAAGCCCAGGAGGCCCTCGGGCCAGTCACAGACAGGGAGTCGAGGAGGTAGTCCCACAAATGGGGTCCCTCGCTCCCCTGACTATGTAAGTCCCCGCTATAAGGGAAACAGTAGAATCCTGGGTTATGTGTGGACTCCTCCGGCCCAAGGGGGGGGTCCAACCAAGCACCCAACCCAGGGAACTTCCCTCCGCACTTCCCCTAGGAGGGCAGAAATTCACCAAATCCTGGGCAGAACTTGTTCCCCAGGTAGCCACCCAACTTCCAGCCCCAAAATCATCCATCCTTCTTTCCCCAATTCCCTGAGCCCAGACAACCGAATCCCGGAGAGGGGAGGCTAAGGGTGGAGGGGTACCCAAATCTTCCCAACCCAGGCTACTACCAGAGAAGGGATAGCTACCCTTCCCGGGATCAGCACAGGGGAGAAAATAGAACCCTGTATCAGCCTGAGCGGGTTTCACAGTTAGAGTGCCAGGTCCAAAATATGGCACGGGATCTGGGTCACATACCGAGGGCTCAACAGAACCCTCAGATGAGCATGCCACCGCAGAATGCCCCAAACTCTGGGCCTTGCGCTCCAGAACAATGACGGGGGCAGCACCCCGATAACCCACCGGTTCCCAGGGAGGAGACGCAAGTGGAAGGGGGGTGTAAAGCCTTGGAGGGAGCTTCCTTCCCCACTTGTAAACAGCCCCTGGAAACCCAGGAACCGGAAACAAAATCTCCTACCCCTGAAAGTCTGCCACCCAAGGAGCAGAGAGGAGGTAGGAGAAACAAAGGACCCAAACAGACCCATTTTGTGGAGGAGGTACAGGTCTTCCAATTTGAGGGAGAGTAATCCTCAGAGGATCCTGGGGAAAGGATCTTCTCCTCCTCTTCTCCTCCTCTCCTCCTCCCAAGGAAAAATGGGTCCCAAGGGATTCCAACCCAGACTGGGTAGATGTGGGGATTGAGCTGTCGCCGCCCATCATTCTATCCCAGAACCAACAAGACCGAAAACCCCTGGTTCAAACCCATCCTGGTGACTGCCTCCAAAAAGGGGGGGGTGGACCTGAACCGGAACCAGGGGAACCTAAAACCGAATCAATAGACTGGGTAGATGTGGGGATTGAGCTGTCGCCACCCATCATTCTATTCCAGAACCAACAATACCGAAAACCCCTGGTTCAAACCCAACCTGGTGACTGCCTCCAAAAAGGTTGGAGCGGCCCAGAACCGGATCCAGGGGAACCCAAAACCGCATCAATAGACTGGGTAGATGTGGGGATTGAGCTGTTGTTGCACATCGTCCTATCCCAGTACCAACAGCATCAAAATCCCCGGGTTCAAACCCATTCTGGTGACTGCCTCCAAAAAGGGGGGCCCGCCCAGGACCGGAACCAGGGGAACTTGAATATCCTCTTTCAAGTTGCCAACTTTTTCTTGCAGATTCCCATGACTCTCCACAGAATTCTTCCCAAATCTCTTCTCTCCCAATGTCCAAAACAAGAACATTAGCCCACCAGTTGTCCAAAAATGTGCATTATCTGTGCCCCCTTGAGGAGAAGGAGAGTAGATACTATGCCCCGGTACAAGTACTGGGGCAGGGTACAATTTTGGCACTGGTGGACACTGGATCCCAAGCTACCCTTCTGTCCAAAAGGGCCTTTGATGAACTAAATGCAGGAAGGGGGGAGAATTAAAGTATTCCTCTCACCTGTCTTCCTGGACAACTCCAGAACGTTGATGGGACGGAAATTCCCGTTGATGAGACTGCAGATTTGGACATCAAAATTGGGCGACACAAGGTGAAACACCCGGTCATAGTAGTGACTCCAGAGGGCACCCCTTGTTTACTAGGGAATGACCTCCTGAGAAGGTTGTCACCCCTAATATATTATGTAAACAAGGTCCTTTGTACCCAGACTAGCCGACCAATAAAATTAAAGCAGAGTGTCAACCATGTTAGTTTAAACGTCACGTGCCACATGGTTGAAAAAAAATCTAACCAAGTAGAATTTCACTTCCAGAACAACCAAATTCCAGATGTGACAGTAATAGCAGTAGGACAACAGACTGGTGATGGGGGGGTCCTCTCTATTTCTGAAAATCAACCTTACTTCCAGTTTAAGGTGGTATTCCACACTGGAAGGAAACACTCTGAAATTCTTTACTAATCCACAATCAGACATTCCCACTCCGATAGTACAGAAAGATGTGAAACCAGCTCAGAGCCTGGGTGATGTTCAGCAAATTGGAGATCAGTTGTTCATCCCTATTCAGTTAAAGGATGGGAGGGACTCTGTTCTCGCCCGAGTGTGTGTGAACAATGGTAAGACCTTCATCAGCGAAGCCTTGTTCCGCCAACTCCAAAAAGATTCAGCCATTTCCACATTCAAACTGATAGACAAATGGGAAATGGACCTGGAAGCACCCAATTCCAAACATCTCCTGCCAAGCAGGTGTATGCTCAAACTCCATTGGCAACAAGAGCATAGTCCATAATTGTTGGGTCGTGCGAGACGTCACTGCCGCCTTTTACTTAGGCAGTGACATTCTCAATCGCTTTACCATTAGTTTGGACCTAATAAACTTCAAAGCTTGGTCCCGATTAGCGGAAGGGGTTTGATGATCCAGGAAAAGCATTTAGGTCAGCTCAATTGCTACCTTATGCAGTTCAAATTCAGATTAAAGAGGAAGTCACCATCCCAGAAAGGACCCGACAATTCTCCCTGAGAGTTAAAGTAAAATGAGGACATAAAATTGAAAAACCTTGATGCTTATATTCATCTAAATGCCTCCCTCCAACAGCAAGGGCTAGGGGTAAACCCAACACCATTAGTCAACATAGAACATGACACCATTCCAATAGAGGTGGATAACAGCGACTTAAAGAGTATTACTCTAACTGCACGCACCATTATTGGAATGGCGGTTGATGACCGACATTTCTCCATTGATTTAGGAAATTAACTGTTAGGACTAATCCCCAAGGACTGTTTTGACAGTGACAGTGATGACAATACTACACCAGACAGGATCTTTACCCAGCATGAGGGGAACTTCCTGGTGTACACTTCCTGCCCTTATGGTAAGGAAGATGTGACTTGTGACTTCAGAAGGGATGAGGTGATTTTCCAGGTCAATGAGGGCTGCCTTTCCCACCTGAAGCCTCCAGTCCAAATCAGCACTCTGACCAGGGACTTCTCCACCCAGCTGGAGGAGGCCGCTGAGAAAGCAAAACCATAAGTCTTTCCAGGCTTCAGGCAGATGGTGGAAGAGAGAGTCAACCTAGCTGATGCCTGTGTGACTCTGGAACAGAAGCAAAAGTTGAAACAAGTTTTCTTGGATTTCCAAGATCTCTTTGCGGTAGATTCATATGACTGTGGTCACACCGACATCCACACAACAACAATTCCCACAGACCCTGGCATGACTCCAGTGTTTGTGAAGCAATATCGCTTGCCTCTCGCATCCATGGAGTCCCTTACTGAAATAATTAAGAACCTTGAGTCCCGGGGAATAATCCGTCCAGTCCATAGCACCTTCAATAATCCGGTGCTGGGAATATTGAAGCCAAACGGCCAGTAGAGACTCTGCGCCGACCTTAGGGAGCTCAACAAACGGGTCCATACTTCCCGATGGCCTCTTCCCTACATTGACCAAGGGCTGGCCCAGATTCAGGGGTCAAAGGTATTCACTGCAATAGACCTGACCAATGGATACTGGACCATGCCTGTCAGTAGGGTTGACCAATACAAACTGGCTTTTACCTTTGGGGGCCAGCAGTACACATGGACCCGGACTCCCTTCGGATACCTCAACTCCAGCAATGAGTTCAACATTTTCCTACATAAGGCCATGCCCGACCTGGGTGAAAGGGGTAACCTGGCTTATGTAGATGATGTCCTCATTAAAAGTTCATCTGTGGAGGAACACATAGCAGAGATTTGTTATGTTCTGACACAGTTGAGGGCCGCCGGAGCAAAACTTTCCTTCCAAGGAGCACAGTGGTGTAGAACCTGT
Organism: Ambystoma mexicanum; assembly: GCF_040938575.1. Taxonomy (NCBI): domain Eukaryota; kingdom Metazoa; phylum Chordata; class Amphibia; order Caudata; family Ambystomatidae; genus Ambystoma; species Ambystoma mexicanum. Next base: position 982,404,833 of record NC_090924.1, read on the forward strand.
GTTAATTTCTTGGGGCATGAGATTACTCCTCAGGGCCTCTGTCCCCAGGAAAAGAAAGTGGAAGCACTCCAGAAACTGAAAGATCCCACAACTCTGCGGGAACTAAAGAGCCTACTTGGACTGACTAATTACAGCAGAAAGTTCATTGAGGGCTAAGCAGAGATCACTAGATCCCTGATTCATCTTTTGAAGGGGGATCAAGTGGGAATAGGGTCAGAACAATCTGAGGCAGTAAGACAACTCAAAAGAAGCCTCTCACAAGCGCCTTGCCTAGCTTACCCTGTCAGAAACAAGGAGTTCTTCCTGCAGACAGGGTTCACTAATACGTGCTTGACGGCAGTATTATACCAAAAGCATGACAAGGTCAATAAAGTAATCTCCTATGCGAGCAAAACTATATCCTCTGTGGAGGAAAAATTCAACGATTGTGAGAAGGCACTCCTGGCAACGGTGTGGGCATTGAAGAATTACCGCCTGTTCATCCAGGGGGAACACATCATAGTGGAGACTCCACACCAGCCTCTGCAATATCTCCAAAGTGACAGAATCCGAGCCGGAAATGTAATTCCCGAATTTCTTCCCGGATTCTGTCAATGCAAGGCTTTCCTGTGGAGGCCAGATATGGCCAAAACAAGAAGAGTCCCCTCGCACAAGGTCTGGCTGACTTTCATGATTGTGCCACAGAAAACTGTCTCGAGGACGAAAGTCTGAAAATCAAGGACAACATGGAGGCATACCTTAATTCCCCACACAAAGTATTTGAAGAAGACAAGTGTGAGGGAATGCCCACTGTCTATGTGGATGAATGCTCTTACCATGTTGGCAACAACGGGGAAAAGGAACTGGTGGCCGGCGTAGGGAATGCATGGGTGAAGCAGTCCCCAGAACCCTCCGGTCGGTACAAAATTGGTCCCTGAAGCAGTCAGGTGGCAGAATTGATGGCTGTGTATCAAGCCATCCTCACTGCTGTCCAACATCAACTCCACTGGTCATAATCACAGATTCAGATTATGTACGGAACGGGTTCGTGGAGCACCTGGTTAATTGGAAAACCAGAGGCATGTTATGTGCTAATACCAAACACCTGAAACATGGGAAGTTAATTAAAAACATTGATGATCTGGTAACCTCAAATGGGATGACCATCTACTGGAAGAAGATCAAGGGTCATTCCAAAGTAGAGGAACCAGACAGAAATGGAAATGACTTAGATGATCAGCTGGCCAAAACCGGGGCCATCCAATGGGATCTAATAGAGATTGAGTCCCTGTTGGGGGAACTCCAGGTCACTGCTATCACTAGGTCCCAGACAAATGCTCACAATGATCTTTCAACTGCACAATGGAGTAAGGAGACCCCAGATGCTGATTTGATTATGGCTCAAAAGGGGGATCCAGTAATTGCTAAGTTTTACCAACACATTGAGGACCCTGAGAACTTTCCCCTGACAGATACTGATTACATTGGGAAAGAGGACTTTAGAGTGTTGATGAAATGTCCAAAGATGTTCCGAATCCAAGACGGTTTCTTGGTAAGGAAATCCCAAGCTGGCCATGATCAGTGGGTGGTCCCTACCTCATTCCGAAGCCTGATGTTAAGTCACGCCCATTATGCGGCCACCGCCGGTCATAGGGAGTTTCATACAACACTTGAGATCTTAAAAGAGGTTGCATACTGGCCACACATGGGGCAGGACCTTGACCAATACTTGAAGTGGTGTCTTGTGTGTGCACAATTTCAGCCAACATCCCTCACACAACGGGCGCCTCTCCAAAAGAGGGGGATGACACTGCCATGGTCAGATTTGCAAATCAACTTCATAGGCCCCGTGATTCACTCCTCTAGGGGAAACAAGTACATGTTGACGGTCGCATGCTTGTTTACCAAGTGGGTGGAATGTCTCCCAGCCCAAAACTGCAAGGAAGAAACAGCAGCTGCTCTGAGGATCAACCACATCTTTTCGCGTTTTGGTCTACCCCAAAGGATTGAGTCAGACAGAGGTAGCCATTTTACCAGCGACATAATGACTAAGATGTGGGAGATACTGGGGGTGTAAAGGAAGCTACATATTGCTTACCGGCCAGCCTCTTCTGGTGCAGTGGAGAGATACAACAGAACCATAGTGAGCATCTTAAAAAAGTTTGTGGCAGATTCTGGGCCAAGTTGGGATACCCGATTACCTCTGGTCCTAATGGCCATCAGATCTACCCCTTCATCTGCAACCAAAATGTCACCATTTGAGCTGATGACTGGACGCACGATGGTGCTTCCCCAGCAGTTGCTCTACAGGACCCAAGAGCAGACATTGATAAATGGCTCCACAACTCATGAATATGTGGAGAATTTAAGGAAACACCTTCAACATGCTTTTGCCTGTGCTCAGCAGAAAGATCAGCTGATAGCATGTAGACCCATTACGATTTGAAGACCACCTGGAAAGAATACAATGTGGGAGACCGGGTCTATCTATACAATTTCCAAAGAAACCAGGCCAAGCAGCGAAAATGTTTGCCTACACGGAAGGGACTGTTTGAAATTATAGACAAGATCTCCCCAGTCGCTTACAAGATCCGCATACCCAAAGGTAGTTTGGCGGAAGGGGAAGAGAAGTGGGTCCATATTAATCAGCTAAAGTGTTGCCATCCCAGCCACACTCTGCAGCAACTGGAGGAGTCCTCTGCAATAACAGAGGGGGCCGCTCCAGAGTAATTCAGTTCCAACCCTAAAACATTCCACATATAGCCTATACAATTCTATGATTCTTGAATGATAATTGTCTCCTGATTAAAAAAAAATGTATATGTTTTTGTCTCCTAAAAAAAAAAAGTATATGTTCATGTCTTTTGATTTATAAAATGTATATGCCGCCCCACTATATCAATAGTGGGGGAGAAATGTCTATGAATAGGTATTGCTGCTTTGCTTTGTCATCCTAGGAGAGATGAAACCAGGGAAACTGACCAAGTTAGATGACCGGGGACCGGGAGCAAAGATCCGAGGGGCCCGGGGTACCGCCCAATACTCCCATCAGGACCGGCTAGGAGAACCGATCGATCCACCCTGATGGAGGAAAAGATGCTGAACTTTTTCATCTGCGGAATCGGAAGAAGATGATGCGGACATCCCAGCGTGTGGATCAAAACATCCTTTGCACCCGTCTCCCCCTCGAATCGAAATCAAAGCGCATTCGGGCGGGGGGGCTTGTTGGGTGTCCTGACCCACGTTTGGACTATTATGCTGCAACATTTGGTGCTGTGGGCTTAGGAAATCCAAGATGGTGGAAAAGCCCACATTTGCACCAGAATCCAGGAGAACCGTGCAGTTTTGCACACACCAAAATGGTCCCCTGACCTGCCACCCACCAGTGCAAAGAAAGATGGTTCTGTTCTATTAATGTCAAAAATTGCTAAACTCATGGGCCCGAAACCACCAAACAAAAATCCAACTATGGTTGAGTGTTTTACTTTACTCTACTACAGATACACATCAATGCCATGTCAAGCAAGGATCATATACTATCAAGTAAAATCCTTTCCTTTTGAAATGTATTAATTCAAGACAGCTTTCAACAATACGTGCAGTACCGGCATTGGACACTGACTGGCGCTGGTGCTCTATAAATCCTGACAGGAGAGCTGTCTTGCAGAACTGGGCAGTGAACAGAAGGGGGTCTTATGTAATTAAAAGTTCAAAAGACTGGCCTTTCCTGAGAACTTTTAACACCCTAGAGACCCACACCAGGAGGCAGGATATCACATGGCCATGTTGATTGAGAGGGAGGGGACTTCTCTGCAGCTTGCTGGACCCAACACAACAGACCCTTGCAATTGCATGGGGTATGCTGATTTTTGGTGTGGACTGTACACAGAGCTCTGCCTGGAAGGAGAGACATGTGATCCCTGACTCCCCCAGTTCCTAGGGGCGGGCCAGACAGGACTGTGGATTCATATTGCAGCAAATATATGTTTAAGTTAAATGCTTCTAAAATCTTGTATTAAGCTCACAGAAATGTACAATTTGGGGATCCTGAAAATGAAAAATGCCCTCACGATTTGAGCCCAAATTCCACTTTGTACGTTGTTCTGGGACCGAACCCCACTATTTATTAATATTGCAGGCACTGTGTTTAGGATAGAGACATGGTAATTGCCAGTAATATGCTCAGGGCAGGGGTGCAGGTCTGTGTACATTTTGAGGAAAAACCAATATGGTGAAAGTCACTAAAAAGCACAAAATGATGCCATTTGTGAACCCAGGCTCTGAGGGAAATCAGAGTTGGGTGAGAGTGTATCTTAAATTAATCTGTGAAATGTGTATGTAATTTCAACGGCGTGTGTATCTGGGAAACCTGTTAGTTATGGAAAATTAATTTTCTAAGTAAAAGCAAAGGGGCGTTTCTTCAATAGACTGTAAGACTCTGACTCACTCTGACACACTATTCCTTCTCAAATCAGGTCACAGAGAATACTTGACCTATCAAATCATGAGAGGGTTGGGCATGCAGAATGAGCCGACCCACCCACTTTCAAAACACAGAAAAAGAGACTGCTTCGACAGGCAAGACATTCACTTTTCATTTTCTTGCGGAGCATTTTGCCGAACCACACAACATCTAGAAGGAACATCCAAAACTTAGACTCCAGATAGACTACGGAACTTAAAGCAAAGGCCTAACCCACAAGCTGAGAACTCTTCTCAGCAGGCCTTCAGAATCCAGCAATCCAACCAAACTATTCTACAGCCGGGCGAGCTGTTGGATTCTTTGCCAAGAACTTTTGCCAGAACCGGTAGCAGACCCAGAAAGCAATGATGTATCCAGAATCCACTTGATCCAGACCAGAAGAACCACAGACCAGACCACTGCGAAGTGCTGACAGCAGAACCACAGACCAGACCAGACCAGAACCAGAGATCTAAACCAGAGAACCAGTACCAGAAACCGCCCAGTCCAAACCTGCTGACCAGACCCAGATGGCCTATTTCAAATTCATAGTGTGGGTACTCAGCTAGAACTGTGCCAGAACCAATATCTTAGTCTAAAATAATCTGATCCAAACCACTTTAACCTGTCCAGAACTGCATCATAGAATTGTGTGTCCCTTCTCCGATTTTAAACCTGTAAAGTGTAGTTTTGCCAATTTGAATCATTATTTCATTTCTGAAAAACTACCTTCATAAAATCGTCTGTATCTTTGGAATCGTAGGTGCTAGGAACGTGGTTTAACTTTCATCTTAAAGCTAAGATTCTAAGCTTTCCAACAAGCCTAAAACTTATATTTCCGCAGTAATTGCGATTGACTCACTCGGAAAAAAGTTCAGCGAATTGACAGTTTGCTTCATTTCTACCACGTGTAACAATATCTGTCTTTTTCTTCCATTACTGAATCCCGTTTTCTACCTTATAACCATCCCTGAATCATTGGTAGGGCTGACCTGAACTGATTTAAAGTATCTCTCACTCACCCTGAACCTCTAGAGGGAAATAAAAGCATTTTCAGCATATTTTCACTTCATTGCCACCACATTTAAAAGGATCTTGCCTGCCTTAAAATCATACCTGTTTTCCTCTAAGCTCGCTGAGGGGAACTGGAAATTTGTATTGCATTTTGTATTCCTGAGAATTGTGTGCTCACCTTCCATCTCCTTATCTTGCATAGGGGGGGGGAGGGAATTGTCAAAGAAAAAGTGATCATATTATCTTTTGTTGAAATCATATCAAGTTTATTTCTGTGCTGCATTTTTCCCTCATTGCTTTCCTTGAAACCATAAAAGTATTTTCTGCTACCTTATCCTTCCTATACTAACTCCTCATTGATTGTAAAGAAGTGTGCTAGTGTCAGATTATCTATGGATGATCAACATTATATTCATAAGTGTGATATCAAATATTAATTTATTATAAAAGTATGATATATATATATATATATATATATATTGTTTAATTTTTCCAATAAATCTTTTAAATTGCAAAATAAACCTACTTCTTGGCTCAGTGAGGTCAGGGGGATTCAAAGAGAGGGGCGTTATATAAGGGTTTATCGTCCAGAGTATAACTTGTCATAAAAATATATAAATAAGGGCTTCCCTTGAGCAATCCCAGACAAGGCACTGACTTAGTGGGAGTGCTTGATTGGAGTCACTTGCCAGAAAGCAGCAGATGTCGGAGGACTATTTGACAGCTGAGTGAGAGTTGAGAGTAGCAATATGGAGAAGTTTGCCACCCTTGAAAGATTTCCGGGGAGTGATAATCCCTGCGGAAGCATAGAAGGAGCCAAAGGGAGGGCAGAAGAGGAAGGAGGAGATAGAAAATTAGCCAACAAAGAGGATGAGGGAACCCGAGAGGTGGCAGAGGGATGGGGAAGGTAGCCAAAGAAGATGGAGAAGGGGCAGCTGGAGAAGAAAGGAAATTGATAAGGCACGGGAAGAGTTTTTCAAAGAGGAGGAGGTTAGCCTGAGGGCCTTGGACCAAGACTGTGCCATTCAGGTAAACATTAATGATGACCTTGGAGGAGTGGAAGGGGGGGCAGGAGGGCCTCCCACCAGGTGCCACCAGAGAAATCTACATGGAAAGCAGCAATAATAAGGCAACTGACAGTAGAGCCCTAATAATTGCATAGTCTGCTCTATAAACAGAGGCTTCCCCACCTGTGTACAGCCTCTTCATAAATCAGCCTTGAAGTCGCAGATCACAAACATTTTACATTGATACATGGCACCTAGAAAACACAGTCATGGCGTACCTACCCAGTTCCATTGTGGTAAAATTACTCACACTGTGTGAACAGTAGACACAAGTGTGCAGTACTTCAAGCAAAATAGATATCAATAGAATCTGCTCAATCAAAGGCACTAGACTGTAACACATTTCTTCACATCATTTATGTGGAAGTGGTGGTCATAGTGTCCTCAGGTTCTATAACAAGCAACACCAGCTCAATGATAATCCCCTATAATAATGAAAATAGATCTCTGTGTCTACTGTTTTGGGAAAACATTGAATTCTGATTACACGGTAAAATAGAATCACTACTTTTGTTTAAAACACAACAATTTGTAAACATCACTCAATGGGACTGGGTTCATCCTTAAACATATTCCAGATATCGCAAGCTAAATAATACATATATTAACACAAAACACTTAGTCAGTTTTGATATACAATAGGTTATTTCCTTGTAAAGTTCATAGTTTGCATGTGTAAAAGTGCACATCATTTATCAAAATTTCTAAGCAGATCTAGTGTATTCACCCTTAAAGAGAATATGGTGAAAACCTTTTTCAAAAAAAGTGTTAGGCACAAGATTTCAGTCCAGAAAGAGTAGACACCCCCTAGAACGTAAGGCACTATACTTTTTTGGCCGAAGACCAACCGCCTCATGTGTTTAGTAATAGAAAGGTATAGTAAAAGCTTAACCATTGTGCGGCCATTTTAAGATGAATGAAATCGCCATTTTGTTTTCTTCTTCTTTTCTCTAACGTTGCCTTTTTGCTTCATGTAAAACTGCTTTGCTGAAATATTATTCTGCTTCACTGGTGCACAATGCAAGGCCACGAGTGGCATGTTGAAACATAACGCAGTAACCCAGACAGAAATGCCCGGTCTCCTCCCTTGCATATCCTTGGAGAGTGAGCAAGGCATTGTAATCAGTACAGCAAGTGCCAGCTAGTCTCGGTAGCACAGTAGAAATGCAAGGAGCGAACATTAAATGACTTGAATTATGCTCTTCTTTGCGGCCCCCCCTTTCCTGAGCCCGGTAGAGCCCTGGAGAGCAAGATGACCTCCAGCACACAATAGAAACTAGGAGATAGCAAGGCCTGGAATGTGTCTCTCCCTACACACAGCTTGCTTGTAGAAACAGAAGCATTGTGTTCTTTAAAACAAACACTTATGTCTGTGGGCTTACAAAATTGCAACCTGGTACTAAATGAATGTTTGAAGGTGTCATACTCATCACCATTGTCAATCATCGTGCCTAGTTCAAAGGAAATGCAATAGGGGCTGTATAAGTTGTGACACTACTGATTACTAGATGCTTGTTTTGTATATATGTAACTGTTGTACGAATTTCTCTCTCTTGCTTCCCCCTAAACCCTAGATTTTGGGAATACAACCTTGTGTCTGGCGTATCAGTTTGTGTGTGGTGATTGTGCCTTGTTTCCACAAACGAGGGTCCTTCAGGGGCCCCTTCAAAGAGGATACCAACCCAACTATAGATCTCGAAACAGAAAATACTCAAGAGGGAGGAGGGGGCAACACATTTTTCAGCAACAGAACTACTCACCATTTAGTTACCCCTCGACTTCAAATTTTGTACTCAAGGACATCAGGCACTACATCCTCCTCAAGAACTCCCTTTTTCATCTCAAGAGAAAGGCCCTCCACAACTACAATGCTTTTTTGAGACACAGAAACGGGCGTACAGACGATAGAAAGATTGTCAGCTGTTTATAACATCTCTAATGAGATACTAACAAAACAAGAGGTGTCAATATGGGAGAAAGGCTTCTCTTTTATACCGATGAAAAACCTTAGCAGAATGGAAGCAGAAATTGAACGACGTACATTTTTTCAAAAAATGCAACTCAGAGATTTCTTTGGTAAAGACAACATAGAGTGACAGGAGCATATAAGTAATACTCCATTTAAACCTAAATCCTCTTTTGCACCAACTTTACAGATGGTTTCCAAGGAAACTGCAACCTTTTCAAAAAGTTGTGTTAAGAAATTTCCATATGATATCCGATCTACAAGAAAGAAGTAAATATAACACTATTTATAACTTCTCCAAAGCCGAATTGAACAGTCTACTATCACTAAGAAACGACCAATAGGTTGTGATTAAAAAAGCCAACAAAGGTGGGGTTATAGTGGTGTGGGACGTAAAGAAACATGGCCTAGAACCTATGTCAAGCTGGGAGGAGACCCTAGAGACAGCATAACAAGAGACATTGTACAGCTCTCATGTAGAGCTTTAGAAGAAGGCTTCTTGACCAAAAAAGAATTATCTTTCCTTACTCCTGACAAAACTAGAATCCTGTTGGTCTACATATTACCCAAGGTGCATAAAGACTCTCTTAATCCTCCAGGAAGACCTACTGTGTCCCTATGTGGATCAATCCTAGAACCAATTTGACAGTTCTTGCACTTTTCCTTTAAAACCTTGGCCAAATAATTGTTGACATATTTGGCTGATAGTACAACTGTAATCAAAGAGATAGAGAATCTACCATATGATATTCACTCAGAGATCCTCATCACATTAGATGTTCAATCCCTCTAGTCAAATATCCCTTAGATGGAAATCCTAAAAATCATGAAGACATTTCTGGAAGAAAGGGAAGCACCACAAACTGACCCTAGTAACTTTTTGGTAGAATTGCAAGAGATAGTGTTGACTAAAAACTTTTTTAGATTTAAATCCACATATTATATCCAGATAAAAGGAACAGCTATGGGGCGGCTCCTACCCCTACTATGCCACACTGTACATGGGGGAAATTGAATATCTTGACCCATACGAATGCATATAGAGAGGCGCTGAATTTCATAAAAGCATCAAGGTTGACCACAATCTTTTTCTACAGTGGAACAATGCTCTTAATCCTAACCTACACTTTACAATGCAATCAAACAAAAACAAATAACTTTTTGGGACCTTTTAATTAAAGAAGATGGCCAGATATTGGTTAACCTATATCGGAAAGAATCCAACAGAAATACTATTCTACATTTATTTTGATAGTTCCATTCTCAAGCATTACACATAAATATATGCTCAATTTTTGAGGGCCAGGCGTCATTGCTCAAAAATAGAAGATTTTTCCTTTCAGGCTAAAGTTATACAGAATAGATTACTGGAAAGAGGATATCCAACCAAATTATTGAAACAATCCAAAAAAAGAGCTAGATACCAACACAGAGACAACCTGTTAACTAAAAAGACAAACACTGATAACAGCAAGGACCATCTAGTGCGCTATGGCATATAATACCCATCATAATACAATCAAAAAAGCAATATCAAAACATTGGCATCTGCTGCAATTAAACATTCCTATGTTTCAAAGTTCAATGTACGCTTTAAAAAAAGGAAAGAATCTAAAATAAGCTGATGGAGTTTCTATGGGTGAAAAGCAACCAACGATCATCTCATTATGGGGTCTGGTGCCTGTCATTGGGCACTTCCCTTACAGAGGCTGCTGTAATTGCAGCTCCACTTTAGCATGCACTACTGTTATCATTAATAAAAGGAATTGGTTTTTGAAGACCAACACTACCTGCAATAGGAGAAATATTATATATGCAGTAACTTGCCTTGTGACAAAACATACATTGGTAAAACTTCTCGAGCAATTAAATTGAGAATTACAGAGCATAAATCTAAAATACGTAATAAAAACATCAATGCGCCATTGGTAGCACACTATATTGAGATAATCATAATTGTGACGATCTTAAATGGTGGGCCATAGATAAAATTAGGGGCAATGATGGACCAAGAACCGCTGTAAGGCTATCTCAGAGAGAACAGTGGGGGCTCTACTATACGCAGATCTACCTAAATGGCCTGAATCTACAGGAAAAATTGAATCACTGCTGTGTAATATGGACAATTATACATACGAATTGCCATAAACTGGCATGTTGAATAACTGAGGTGCCATCATTGCAGATTATTGCTAATCATGGGTCAACCATTCTTTCCTGTAAAGTCTAAACATATTGCCAATTGTATTGGTTTGTTTAGAAAGCATGCTAAATTTGGTCCATTTGTTTAGTTTTGTTAAAATGGAAAAGATCAAAATAAAGTAATGAACACCTTGGAGAGTTTATGATTAAATAAATAAGCGAAACTAGTCCTCTTTCTATGACCAGATGTGTGGTCTGTTTCTCACACTAATGATTGCAAGTCATAAGTATGGAGGCAACCATGCCAATAAATGTGTGTGTGATGTTGAAATATTTATGGTTACCACAATATTTGCAGCAAGCCGCGAGATCTACACAACTCGCGTTTACTAAAAATCATTACACACCTGTTTTTTGGTGTTTAAACCTGAAAAGATTATGGGCTGGATGCATCTAAGGATCGTCATAGAACTAAATAATATAAAGTTAAACGTGCAATATGCGGTCACCAAGCGTGTGTCTTTGTCTTAAGTTGTAGAAACATCTGAGTGATATTATATACAATTTATAGATGTGAAATCGGAACTTTAATGGTTCCTTTATTTTATAGATATCCATCCGTAGGAATGCGATAAGAAATGAAAGAGTTGAGCCATAAGACTGCATAAGTCAACAGCGATAGATGGATGAATGGATACTGCCATTTCAGAGGTTAGCGTAAGTGGCCTACACACTGCTGTGCTGTGTTTGTTGTGCTTTTACATGAAAGGAAGTGAGTGACTCATTCCCACTTTCTGGTTTTGCCGTTCCTTTTCCTTGATTAATTCTGCTACGCCGGGAACGGATGAAGCAGTGCCTATCTGTATGGCCTTTGAGTTGAACTAAATGGGTAAACGTTCCTCATACATAAACACATAGGAACTTAATGGCCAACAGGAGTGGCAAAGTGAAGTATCAGTGTTTGGATTTTAAATGTAGTTTTCTGTTTTTATGTTTAGCATTATCAAGTCACATCATGGGATGGTGAGTGCAATAACAGGAGGGAATACCTCACCACCTTGCAAGTCCTGAGGAAGACGGGCATCAGTCCCCATTTGGGGCCCTAGCTGTTTTTCTGTCAAAACTATATATCTGGGAAGTTTAGAAATTATAATCAGAGGAGTCTGTTTATATCTACACCCCTCTCTATGTCAAATGCATACACAATAAATGGGGAAGAGAGGTTGACACTCTCCCCCGAACCACAGAAGCTGAATGAAGTCGACCCTCCCACCGTGGTTGGCACAGGTACGTACTAGATTGAAAAACAGGACACCATGGGGCAGCCAGTGGGGGAAGAGGGTTAGGGAGAGGTTGTGGAAAGGGTGGGGGATGTTAGGAACACCGGATAGAGGGTAATGGAGAACCTAGTTTAGATAGGACCGGGGAAGTAACAGGGGAAAAGCCCTACCCTGACTACTACCTTATAAGTACCATAAACTATGTAGTTCCTTGACTTATAACACAAATAGTAGTACACCTTGATACATGTACCAATTTCACCCTCTGACATGAACAACATGCATAGCAAACAGTATGAGACATACGGCTGGGAATATTCCTACTAGGAAAGACACACCACATGGCCCACTGGGCTAGCATAAGCAACACTTAAAAACAATGAACATATCTGGTCGTTAACATGAAAACATAAAGAATATGCCGTTTGCACACTCTGATCATGAGTTTTCCCCCAAAGAACCTAGCTGACAGCACTGCCGGGGAAATGCGGCACATAAAGCGTTGGAGCACTAGTATTCCATGAACAAACACATGCTGGAGTTCTTCTCCCCTGAAGAATGACATGCAGCGCTCCTGTGGAGTCCCAAATACTGATATGCTTAAATCACAATGCCCCCGTGATATGGATGCCGGTTCGTATGCATTCTGACCATCGTGCTGAGAGCATACACCTTTTCAGTTCATTAGAACCCCCCTTTACTTATCTTAAGTTCGGGAAGCTCGCAAGCCTTCCCGGACGAAGTATTATGTAGCCCGTAGCAGCCGTCAGCGTTCTCTCCCCTCGCTGCTCATGTTCCTCCGACACACCGGAACAAAATAAGCCACACCTGCTGTGCGCCATTGGCTCTTAATAAACTGTTGCGAATCAGTGTCAGCTGGCCACACGCGCGCACGGCTATAAACTACATACTTTTCCCAAGTACTGCTGGGAAGTGTAGTTCTTCATGTATTTTCAGGCCCTAGCACTTGCTGAGTCCACAACACACTCCCCTCCTACTCCAACCCTTATTCCTGACACTCTAATACCTGTAGTTGGCATTTACTTGAATGTCTCATGAATCTTTTAGTTGTATAAAGGTGGAAAAAAGTTTTTAACCCTTTTTTAAAAAAAAAACGGTTTACTCCATATTCTCTTTAAGGGTGAATACACTATTATTTTCTTAGGAATTTTAGTAAATTGTATGCGCATTGCACATGCAAACTTTGCACTTTACTAGGAGATAACCTATTTACATCAAATTGACTAAGTGTTTCATTTTTGATTAATGTATTATTTAGCTTGTGAGATCTAGAATATGTTAAAGGATGAACCCAGATTAATTGAGTGATGTATACAAATTGTTGCGTTTTTAAAAAAAAGTATGAATACATTAAAATAAAGAACATGATTTTTACACTGATCCTTTGCTTCTCTCATGTTGACCAAAGTCCTTTTAAAATGAAGTCAGTCTAAATAATGTACGTTCTGCGAGGCATCACACTTGTTGGTTTATATAAATGAGATAGATACATGGGGTAGAGCAGGTGAATGGTTAGCAACCCTAGATAAGATAGTCCACCTGGGAAAGTGTAGGACAAAAAGAGAGATACAAAGTGCTGATACATCTTACACCTGGAAGGCAGCAGTATTAAAAATGCAATGCCTGGGGATAATTCTATAGAAATGAGCTTCAATGTAGGTGTCAACACTTGATTGCATTGCAGCAAGGAATCTACAATATCAGAGATGTGGTAGTTGACATGGTGCACATAATCCAAGAAGATTTGGAAACTCCACAAGACAATCAGCAAGCTGCTGTCAAACCTCTAAATGTTACTGACTTCTTGGACACGTTTTCTATGGGAGTTCCAGAAATGACAACCTTTATATGGCCTGTGTAACTGATGATCTTGTCTATACAGGACACAGGAACAAACAATCTAAGAGTCAATCTATACTCTCTTGAGTGTCTTCAACAAGACCTGGATCATCGGCATGGGAAAAAGACTTCATGTCATAGTTAATCCATGGAATTGTGAACATTCCAGTGCCAAAAATACCAGCTTTAATGTGTGAAACATTGCAGTGGAAGATCACTGGGTAAAAACCATCAATGAGGTAGCCTACACCCATCCTTGTGTGACACAGGGAGACTCTACTGTTCACCAGTATCCTTTCAAGGACTTTGTTGGAAAACTTGATGTAAGATTCTAGGACATCTCAAAAATCCGACCATGTGAGAAGTATTCAAACTCTGCAGTTTGTACATTGAGTGCAATGTGGATCAAAATCTGCAGCAGTAAAGCTGTGCTACTACCTAATGTTTCCTATATTGTGCAGTTCAACTCATCATGCTGTGATGTGCCTATGGGAAGTTCCAGCCTAATCACAGTCTCTGAGATGGAAACATGCTGAGAAATCATCCGCCAGTGCAGTCTGAACCTGTGCTATGGAACTGGCCAGAAGTTATGCTGAGGCTTCAGTTCCCACAGTTGTCAAAGTAGCTGGCATAGCTCCTGAACATGCAGATTACAATCACCAGCTCCACAGATTCTTATGAAGAAGCATCAAATAGAGCAATATACTTGACCAAAGCGCTGCTAGAGAAAGTATCTCATTGAACAAAAGCAATACAAACCCTAATGGAAAGTTCCTCCCAATCGAATGGGAGTTTAATTGTACCAATCATTGCAGACTTGCCGATGACTTCAGTCTTCTCCTTCAATCCATTGACAAGCATAATGGACATTATTGGGAACATATGCACAGGAATATCCCCAAACTTCTGTATCCTTACAACTGGGTTCATCCTGATCATTTTTATCTTTAGTCATCAAAAATAACAAAAGATACGAAAATCTGTGCAGCAGCGCTCTGAACCTGAATGATAACAAGTACTGTTTGATCGATTTTATAAAGCAATACATCTAAACATCTCTGTCAACTTTTAAGGACCGTTCTAATCAATTTAAATCAAATTTAACATCTTCTTTGCAATGACTGCGTCCATGACTAGTCTTGCAGGATCAACTGAAAGCAGAATACATCCTTGTGCCAATCTATAATCTTACATTTGCCAGAGCCAGCTCTTCTCACCAGTAAACATGTGTTTGTATTGATATATTTGTTATTTTGTCTCTTAGTTCTTATTTCCATGATTTCTTAGACATCCTCTGTGGCTTGTTCCACTATCAGGTATTTAAGCTGAGCTGGAAGAAAACATATTCTTCAGGTCTGAGCATTTTCACAAACCATGTAGCCCTTTTGCATATTTAGGGAACACATGGAACTCAGATAGGTTGGCATTTGTTAGGCATATACATTCCATACAGCTTTTCAAGAAAATGAGGCATAGTTTACATTTGAATTGCATTTAGGTATTGTGCGTACATGAATAATCCTTTGCTGTCTCCTGTGCAGTTCGAACCTTGAGCCAGATTACCATGGGTTTATGGTACATGAGCGAACACAATAAATAATGGTTCTGTTCTGGGATTCAGAGGCTATTTTGTTTATTTAAATGGTCCCCAATGTTCCTGTAAATAATAAGCAATTTTCTGGGATGATCTCCAAGCTACAGGATGTACTTAATATGGTGGCCAAGGTCAGGCATTCTAGGAGGCCTTAGGTCTCATGGATTGAAACTTGTGGAATATGCTCCATATACCTTCAGAATATGTAAACATATTCTCGGGGAACATGTTGCTGATGCTCTGGGCATATGTTTTGTAAGCTGATGGAATATTAAACATTAACAATCCAGAAGTTATACAAAAGTTTCTCCTTTTTGCTTTTTGAGAGAAGTATCCTTTTTTATTGAGATGTATATGGAAACTCAACCACTTAACAACAGCAGCCCTGATCCATTGAACTATCTTATTTGAATGTGGCTTATGTTTGCATCATGGCTAACTAAATGTATTTTAAGGCGTTTGATATAGCCCTTAGAGACCATGGTGTTTATTTAGGTGGCTTTTAAATTAGATTTGATATTTTGAAGATGTTTGTAATTTTGGGGATTTTTCAACCCAAGCCTCCGTCCAGCTTCATGCTGACACTTTCAACTCTCTACTGTTACAGCGGAGTGGTGTGAAAATGAGAGATGTGAGGTTTTACCTGTTTTTATATCACATTGAAAAAGGTAAGAGGGTTTAATGGCAAGGTATTGTGAGCAACAATTCAATTAAGTAGTCATTGATATGAATGAAGCCTTTTAGTGAGAGCCAATGGCCCTCATTACGAGTTTGGCGGTAGTCATGGAGCTATTAGCTATTAGCTCCATGGCTGCCACCAAACCGGGCTCATTTACTGGGTTCCTGCAATGAGGAATAACCGGGTCATTCCAACATTGGAGAACCCGGTAATTCCTCCTTGCAGGAACCATTCCCCATTCCCATTTGAGCCCCCATAGGGCTCAATGAGAATGGGATTGGAGGGAACAATGGGCACATTATGAGTGTCCCGTTGTTACCTCCCTCTTCCCCTCGTGGGACCCGGAAAGGACGCCTGGTTTTACCAGACGTCCGATCTGAGTCCCGCAATGGGAAGCTCGTAATCGGCCATGATGGAATGAAGGGGAGCGGTCCCGTACCGGCCCCCTTCATTCCGTCAGCGCCAGCCTCGTAATGAGGCCCAATCAGCATTAAAATTACCTTCAAGAAACTTTTCACTATATGAGGCATTCCTAATAAAGCTTCACATAAATGACTGACTCATTATAGATATGATTACAGGATAGAAGATGATATAAGTGTTTTCATTATTAAACTTTATTATATTGGGTGTGTTATCTGGCTAAGAAAGGAGTGGACATACTGGCCACCATATATGTGCACAGCGACGAGGGAATCCCTATGGATTCTGCCATCATTTTAGAGGTGGAAAACCAGACAGAATCCAAAGGGATTTGAGCCTCTCCTCCTGCATCGAAGTTAGGTGTGGGTTGAGATGCTGGCAATATTCCTGCTCACATGAGGGGAAACAGCAGGAGCAAAAATGACTTACTGTGCCACTGCTGCATCCAGATAATAATTCCTGAACCTGAGCATAATAAACGAGCAGAGTGCCTGTCTCTGCATATGTACTACCTTCTCTGTAATTAACCATCCGATGTACAATGACCATCTAAATATACCATTCCTTAGTGTCTGACATGCCTGGTTAGTTTGTCCTATGGCACAGATTTTGATTTTAGTGCAATAACTTCCTTCAACTCCCATCTTTATAATACTACATCTGTGACAAAGGAGATTTGTTGTAATTCTGTAATGACTCTGCAATGTGCCTGCCCACTTGGTTTGCACCCCTGCATGAAGATATTAAATGCATTGACTCATATAGCGTTAGTAACCTCTTCCACGGGCTACACCTGGGGTAACAATACGGCAGGCCGAGTTAAAGGCCAGAGCGAAGCAAGGACATTGAACAAGGGCACCTGGAAGTTACCCCTCAGTATAGCCTGTGGAACGGGTTACTAACGCTATTAGCACCCCGGGTTGCCAAAGCGGTAACCCAGGGTGTTTAAAACAAAGATTTCCATTCAAAGAATGTGACGCATGTGGCGTTCCGTTCATTGAATTAAAATACTGTGCAAAGATGGCCGCTATGGTTGAGGAAGGCTGGGATCTGTACCGAGCCCCTCTTCCCTTTGCATGGCAGTCAAACGGAGCAAGGAGAGAAGCTGTAGGTGCTGCGGTGGCGGTTGGTGCTGTAGGAGCTGCGGTTGCCGCCACAGGATCAAGGGAAAATTTGGCATGCTGGGTAGCCTGCTATCAGGCAGCTTAGAACGTGGGCTTAGCCCGTGTTTGTAGCCTTCTAATTGGCCGGCTCCCACCCACAGGGTGCTAATAGATCATATATTGTCATATTAACATTCAGAATGAACAACAGATCCTAATGGACATGTAAATAGAGACAATTTATAGAAGCAATTACATTTCCTCTAAATAGTAGGGATTACTCCCGCCATAATGAATTCTCTTACAGTAAAAAAGAAAACAAACAGTTCATGTAGGACATTTTATTTTTTTTTGGACATTATGAACCCAAGAAACGTCTTGGCTATCTCACATATGTGTATCTAAGCACGTTATTCCGCTTGTTTTTAGTAGCAATTGGCTGAAGATTGTTCTAAACATTTCATATTGTAAGTATCGTCTTGCGTCTCCCTAAAGACCTGTGAATTCTGATTATTGACAGGACTGAAAAATGCCCATTGGGTCTAATCAATGCCTGCGCTAAATGAATACTGAAGTCAAATACTAATGAGGTCTGGCTAGAAGCAATCGATGGACTGAGTACATTATTTTGGTTTTCACGTTGGCATTTGTTTCAGAATTAAGGGTATCTGAAAGAGTTTGGTTTATGTCCTTGGTTATGGGGTCCTGTTAGAGATCACGCCCTCCCCTTAAATGTATAGCTGAGGGCATGGGATCATGCTCGTCTCTGAAGCAATGCATTGCAAGCTGCTTGTTGCTAGAACATCAATCACAATAAAAAGGGAAAAAACTCCAATAATTAGCCGTTATACCGTTCGACTGCATGAGTCACAGAGACGCGCGCGTTGTGAAAATTAGCATAATTGCATTTGCAGAAATATGTTTCATTCAATCAAGTTTAGCCATGCAACTATGAAGTCATATTTCAAAAACATCAAAACTAATAATAATAAACCCCTTTAATAATTGCACTGGGAAACAAGCATGGGCAAAGCCAATAGTTTTGGATGATGTATTATGAAAAGATAATTTTCCTCCAAGTGTTTCTAAGAAAACATGCGTACAAAGTATGAGTAGCAGTTTTTACACATGTTTTAAAAACTGCTTAATTTTTTTACATTTTTATTGCAGACAGGTTGCATCGATCAATGTATTGATTCCGTCACCCCTTCAGCAATAGAAAATAGAATGCATTAAATCCAGAATGACACTTAATGCATAGGATGACAATGGAATCGGCCTGTTTTTACCACCAGCGAATTAATATTGTGTTACGTACAACAGGACCCGGAATTAAACCTGTGTTGTCTTGCTTTCAAGACAAACGCATTGCCCCTGAGCCAGTCTCCCAGACCAAAGTCTGTTTCCATCTGCCACATGTAGCTGTCAGGCAGCATTGACACTATTCGACTGCAAAGTCCCCAAAAATGTGTAATGGAAATTTCACCTGCTTTTACAACTTGTTTTGCACTTTGTAGCACAATTGATGAAAATTGCATGGGGGACTATTTTGCATTTAATGCAAAAGGGAAATGTTCCCTTATCTGCAATTTTACTCTTTTAACAAAATATCCTCTGGTGAGTTCTTGCACATGGATACACTTATGCAATGGGAAAGGAAACAGGGTGGAGAAAGGTCATAGGGGGGGTGGAGGAATGAGTCCAAATATGAGAAATGATGAATGAATGAGAGTGAGAGCCGATGGGGCAACGGATATTAATGAGACTAGATGAATGAGTAAGGAAGTGGTGCTGGAGGACTGAATGTGATGTTTAAAAGATGAATCAATTGATGTTGAGGGGTATGTGATAGTGTATGGAGATATGGATGTGTAAATGCACTCAAAACGGATGAGAGAATGCATGGTGAGGAAGAAAAAAAAAGGCTAAAGAGAGCACAGAGAATGAGAACAGAGAGAAATAAGTAGAAAGAGACAGTTGGCCTGATTTACAAAAAAAAGCGCTAAGTTTGTGCAATAATGTTTGCGCGTGCACTAGGATCGCACAGCACAAATGCATTGTGCGAGATGGTGATTTACAGAAATAAGCGCAAGCAGGGACCAACAGTGCAGAGAAAATAGGATTGCACCAGATAGACCCACATCACCCACCTAGAGCAAACCAAGGAGCCACCTAAATCTAGCCACCAGATGCAGCCAAATAGCATGGCGAGTACCCACAAGCAACCACCAAGAGCTGTACCCATACCAATCATCAACAACCCCATCCATAAAATAAATCTGCCCTCTCCAAATGCAGCATGCACCTACACCCATCAGTCCTACTCTCTGTACACCCAGCAAACTAAGCCAACCACATGCAAAGGGCACCTACACCAACTATTCCCACCTTCTGTAAAACCACCAAACTAAGCCACCCACATGCAAAGGCCACCTGCAACCACCATTCCCACCCCTATACCCCCATTCAACTAAGCCAACTACATGCACAGTGCACGCACACCCACTATTCCTACTCCCTGTAGACCCATGACACTGAGCCACCCACATGCAAGGGCACATAAACCCACAATTCCGATCCCTGCACACCCACCAAACTAATCCACCCACATGCTAAGTGCACCTACACCCACTATTCCCACCCCCTTAAACCCACCAAACCAAGCCACCCACATTCACAGGGTACCTACACCCAACAAAACTAACCCCTGTACTGCCACAAATCACCACACCACACCCATAACCCCACACCCATGCAACCCCCTCAAAGGATCAGCACACACAAGGTGCACCACAAAACTGCACAACACAGCACCCATGCCTCCCCCATCAATCCAAAATCAGGCCACAAGTCCAAACCATATAAATGCCACGTGACTGTCACCATCAACACCCACCGGGGGGGCACAACGGTGGATGAGAACTATCAACCCCCTGCTAGTGGTTATGTGGAGCATCATGCAGATGCCACACCTGCACCAGTATGTGTGCAACAGGAAGTCCAGAATCCAACTAACCCACACCTGGAATGTGTGCCCCCAGTGCACGTGTTGCCCTATTGCCCTGAGGACAGATTGACGCTGAAGAGAGACCCGAAGTTGTGGGCCATGCGGCACCCTGCCCCTGGCAGGGTTCCCAGGGGAAGAGCATGACATGCATTGTGAGGTGGACCATGACACACTTTGCCATCAATCCTGACCACCAGGCACCCACCAAGCAGGACAAAATGCCCATAGTTGAATGTGAGTCACAATTAAGCTCATCCGTTGGACGTACAGGCATGGAGAATGCAGTGAGGGCTGGACCGTGGGCCTGGAGAGGGCTACATCAGGCTGAGTCTTCCTGGTACTGCACCACAAAATAACCCAGACCTGTGGCCACATAAAAATCCAAAGAATGTCAGTACCCAGTCCAATAACCAACAAAATCCACCAGAAGTGTCACCACCTTCAGGGTGCGACCACAACACCCTACTGTAACCTGTTGATGGACATAGATCGAACATCATCCCAATTACATCCTGTGTGTGTTACAATATGAATGAGTGTCCACAATCTGTGACGCAACTATTAATTGTTATAACCTCAATTACTGACATTGGGCCTCATTACACGGTAGGCGGTAGCCATGGCGCTATTACTGCCATGGCTACCCTCTTACCGCATTCCGGGTCCGTGTTCCCGGAATAGGGATTTACCGGGTCATTTCGACCTTGGAGGACCCGGTAAGTCTCCATTCCGGGAACCATTCCCATTTGAGCCCCCATAGGGCTCAATGGGAATGGGGATGGAGCTAATAACGGGCCCGCTTTTAGCGGGCCCGTTATTAGCTCTGAAGTCCCTCAACGTAATACCAGGCGTTAGGGAAGGGACCCGCTAAGGGACCTCGTAGTAGGGTGGTAAGGGATTACTGGCACCGGTGCCCTTACCGGTGGCGGTAATCCCTTACCGCCTACCTTGTAATGAGGCCCATTGTCACTGTATCTATGGTGTAACTACTTATCCACCATAGCACCCCTCCTGAGCAAATTGACTCCACTTGTCCCGCCACAAGAAGATGGTGGAGGAATACCACCTGATCTCAGCACATCCACATGACTGCATCATCACATCATCCCTAGAAGAGAGAGTGATCAGTTGGCCATGACATCCCCACCCACCCCAGTACACCAGTCAGACAGAAACAAATACTACCTAGATGTGTGCCACATGATGTACGCCATAGAGAAACCAAAGATTACGTACATCGGAGCAACACATGGTGGAGTAGACACTCATTCTTCAGAAGCACATGTACAGCCACAGACACCCTTATGCATAGATCCATCAGACCTACAGATGTTGGAAAGTCATTTGTGAGTAACACATGGATCAGCATCCATGGTTCGTGAAAAGAATGCAAACCCACACAAAGGTACCTGTCCGGGAGCACAGACATTCCCAATACACATACTGAGCATGACAGTGACCTTCACTGCTATCATCAAAATCACAGATCATCAAACACCAGCACTGGTAATGTAACCACACCCAATAGACCTGTTAAACCCAAGCAACATCGACAAAGCCTTGGCAATCGCAACGTCAACCATGCAAGAACACCCACATCAACGACACAATCCCAAACACACATGAGCAGTGGGGCAATATACAGCAACCAAATCATCTGTAAACATGCGTCTCCAGTGCAACATCCATGCCCACAGCAAGGCACAGTCATCATCGTCACTCATACTGACACATAGACCCATACAGGGAACTCACATGGATACACAATGATCTGTGCAAGGAATATGATGCAGGACAAAACCCAAAACCCCAAGGATGAACATCACAAATACTACACCACCATCACCATCACCACCCTCACATGCATTCAGCCACACATGCACATGACAGTCTGCCGACCACACAATTACATGTACCAAGCCCATTCATATGCAATGACTAGATGCATGGACGACTGAGAAGGCGACAATGATTACATTAGGGCATGTCTGTGATCCTGACACCTGGTACAGCACACATTTGACTTGTTGGCAATGTGCACACGAAAACCTGAATCCCACATGCACAGTGTACATATGCATGTACCAATGCCACACATAACCTTGTCAACACAAAACCAAGGCTGAGTGTTGACACATGAATCCCAATAAGTATACCACATGAGAATGGGGCATGCACCCTCAAGAACAGACAAGTGTGACATGCACTACAAAGGATGTCTGCACACACACATAAAAGTTGTAGAAATTGATTCTCAAACAAAAAATAGCCACATGATTCCAATTGAACAAAAACTACAACTGTAATAGTATTTAAACCGAACAAAAAGCATGGAACAATCATTCCCCAAAAAATATACAGGAATCCTCCTTCATAAAACAACAGTGGCAAATGAGGCAAACACACAATAAAAGAAAATATCACCAGTCACTGCAGCAGTCCAAGTCCTGATAACT
Source organism: Ambystoma mexicanum (assembly GCF_040938575.1). NCBI lineage: Eukaryota > Metazoa > Chordata > Amphibia > Caudata > Ambystomatidae > Ambystoma > Ambystoma mexicanum. The sequence continues at coordinate 982,427,865 of NC_090924.1, forward strand.
GCAGCTGCAATGCTGCATCAGACTCTGCCACCAATTGCTGCAGGCATGCCTCAGTGCTGTCCCTGAAGGCCTGCATGCTCTCTCGAGTGGACTGCTCAATTTGGTCGGCAGCCCCCTGTTCTCCCCAGAATGGTGGCACTCAACAACTCCATTCTTGTACATGCCACATTCCTGGCCTTGGCAGCTGCCTCCGCTATAACCTGAAGCTTTTCTTCCTCCTGCTGACACATGTGCTGCAGTTGGCATGTTGTTGCCATATGAATCCTTCACCTTCCCTGATGCCTCCCCTTCCAGATCAAGTTTTCCTTCTGTGTTCTCCGTGCCTCAAACCGGTGGCATGCTTGTCTCGGCTGCCACAACTGCTCCTTCTGCCTGGTCGCCCGCCTCTGGCACTGAGCGTCCCTCTGGCAAGATAACTGACTCCTGGAGGGGAGTACTGCACCACCACATGCCTCAATGGCCATATCCACCTCCACCACCTGATCATGAGAGAATGAAATTCCAGACTCTGGTACTGCCGGAATGCCCACCGTGTCCAATTGCACCCCCACAGAGTGAGAAGGAGGCACCAGACTAGTAAATAGGTGGACATGGGCAGAGGATCACACCTGTGCGTGCCTGGGGCACTGCTGCTGATGAGGAGGTTGGTGTTACTTGTGCCGCCTGTGCCATTTTCAGCACACACAGCAGGACACCAGCCATCTGCAACACCATGTGGCACACCTGCCCATGGTGGCTGACAAGTTGGCCACGGATCACAACCATGGACTCAAGTGTAGCCACCTGCTGCTACAGCCTGAGATCAGCAAGGGCAACACTGCATTCCAGATTGCATCAGCAGCACTCACTGACAGGGTAGTCTGTGTAGAATTGTCAACGAATGTGTGCAGCCCTGCAGACGATGACCCTGGAACAGTGGCAATATATGACCCAACCAATGTGTCCTGCCCAATGTCCTGTCCCAGGCACATGTCCTCATCCAGCACATTGGATGCTGTACCACCACCAGACACCATGACCAGGCCGCCAATTGCACCCTTCCCCTCAACCACTCCTGGCTCTGATACCCCAGATGGCACCTGGAGCATATGACCAAGACACGCAGTCATCAGCATTGCACTATTGAGACAAACATTCCTCATAATCCACTGACCTAGTAACCTCCTCCTTCATATAACCATGGCACATGGCCATGGGTAAAGTGGTTATGGCATACACATCCTGCCACATTAAACTAACAGTGTGGACTCACCTGCTGCCTGGATCTGGTCCTGCAGTACAAGGACCTACGCAAGAAGATCCAGATTCACCCTCAGCAGTATCCTGAGATGCAGAAGAGATATTCTATGATGCCCGCCCAATTGCACCTCCGCAGGGGATCCTGCCTCAACAGCTGCCCGGGCCTTCTTTTGGCACCAGATCCTCATGTCAACCCATCTCTTTTTAAAATTTTCATGGGTACGGTCAGCCACACCCTCTACATTAATGGCAGTGGTGATGTTCTGCCAGATCCTCTGCCACCCACCTGCCCCAAGTTGCTGCTCCGGGTGGAACAGGGCATCATAGTGCTGCAGCACTTGTTCGCATAGAATAGCCACTTCTTCCACCGAGAAGTTAGCTGCCTTCATTTTCTCTACCCTTGAGGTTGAGGTGGCTGACATGATGATGTTGACTCTGGTGGTCTGGCACAGGTTCTGGGATACACCTGTAACAGAGACAAAATTGTAAGGACCTTCAGTGTGATGATGTAGCAACACTCAGTTGGATCCACTCTTAGCACACCCACACCTCATGGCCCAACATATGCTCCCCGAACATTGTCCCCCATGCCTGGCCCAATGTTGACTCAGCCGTCCAAGGCAAATCACCCACTGCATGAATACCTGCCAACATTCCGACCGATGTGGGAGGCAAATTTTGTGAGACATATCGACAGATGTAATTTTCCTTATAGGAATGCATTGGCACAGGAAACATTTTAGGCTGGAGAACGTGAAAAATAGCAATATATTTCACTCAACAGTTGTGAGTCTCCCACCTAAATCGGGATGGTTTGTATGTATGTGCATATGCCAGGACTGACTCCTGGGCATGCACAGACACACTAACACATGTGCACACCATGTCCAGCTGTACATGTCCCTGTAGCCCACCCAATTCCGTACACTTGCCAGCACCATCCATGCATCTGCTGCAGTGGACCCCATATGCATCAGTGTTAAATTAAAGGCAAACTAATAGGCATTGCAAACGTAACCATGAAAAAGGTGCATATCAGTGCATGTGTGAGCTCCTTCATACAAGACACTGCACCCCTCCAACAGTACCGCTGCCCCATGAGGGCCACCATCCCACCCTCCACTGGCATGTCCTATGCCCCACTCACCTGCAATGAGTATCAACAGGCAGCATTACAGTGTGGATTGGGCAATGGCACACCTGCAAAGTATTGCAAATTGCATAAGCTGTCCACAAAAGATGCCACAGAGTGTCTGGAACAGTTAGCAGGAAAGCTCCCTCTGGACAGAAGCAACTCCAGATGGAACAGACAGCTACGTGCATCACGGAATGCATATGCTGCCCACGCTGCCAACTACGAATACGGTGCACATGTGCATGGATCATCTGCGCATCTTATTCTCAACAGTCGTCAGATGTGAAGCAATCCTATGCTCGGTGATAGCGGCGTAGACAGAGAATACGTGGCGCAAGCGCAGGACAGCAATAATTGCTACTGTGCATCTCCAGGGACACAGACATGGACAGGAGGGGCACTGGCAGATCTGGGAGACCAAGAAAGGGGGGGGCAATGCCACAATGTGCCATGAGAAGGGCACAGGCTCACAAGCTGGGGATGTACCACTGCCACAGGCAGCACAGCCACTGAAGTTAAGACTGGTACCCTTCCAAGCCAAGGGCCGCCCACACTCAGTGAGAAGGGGCCAAGTCGGAAGCGCAAATGTACTGATGAAGAATTGCAGATCCTCACAGAATTTGTTGAGGAGAACCAGTCCGAGATGTACCTCTGTGCTGGGAGCACAGTGACGCAACCCAGGCGCAAGCGGAAGTGGCAGGAAGCGATGGACCTTGTGAATGCCTGTGGGCTGGAGAGGAGCACTGCAAAAGATGTACATAAGCGCATGGATGACCTGACCAGGCATACAAAGGAGAAGCTGGGAGAGAATGTGTCCCCTGCACAGGCAATTGGCGGTGTTCCACCACAGATAGAAGAACTCACACCTTTTGAGGAGGCAGCCTCTGGCCTCATCTCAAGTGAACAGGTCATTAGTGACAGAGGCATCAACACCTTTGGACAAGCTGCATTTTAGTGATATGTGTGACTGATGGCTGTGATCGTGATGCCACTTTTTATGGCCGAATGGGTGTGGATTGCCGTTGCAGGGTGGCATGCACTTCATGGTATTGGCGTACAAGCTGCACATAGGTGGGTAATAATTTTGGCAGGATGCATTGTGGCCATTGGCTGCATAGGGTAGACATCACTGCACCTTACCAGTGAAGATATGAATGGCATTGTCACCATGGCACTGTGTCCAGCTGCTGCATGACAGCATGTGAAATGGAAAATATATAGTGCCTCCCTATATTTATATTGGCCTAAGCCCAATCGCTTTACACAGAAAACCGTGTTGCAAAGTTCCGATTTTGGATGGACTTCGCCACCATTTCAAGATTCATCCGCCATTTTGATTTCTGTTTTGTACGATTCTCTGTTCTAAAATGGTGGATTGTGTTTTCAACTTGCAAGCAAACCTCCCGACCTTTGAGTCCTTTTAATGTGTAGGCTGTCCGAGAGCCGACGGTTTAGACTAGGTAAAGAGACCTTGCGCACCATATGAACTGTCAACTAAGTATTGTCTGCGCACATAAGACTCATCCCTGTATAAACGTTGGGACAATGAAGAACAAACCTCAAGTGTATACTCAGGCCGAACTGTATTGTGCGGAGATGTAGAACAAGGCTTACCACGGGATCCGAGAACATACACCACCATTGTGCCTTCATGGAAACGCAAATCTGTGTAATCCTTTTGCATTTTATTGTATGAGCTGTATGTGAACTAGGCACAAACTCTAGACCACGAATAATTAACATGAAGAGAGGCTGGACAATATTATTCAAAATTGTATAAAAGCATGAATGTTTAGACGTCCAGCACTCTCTCTCCTCTCTTTGACGGGCTGGTACTCATTGCGGGGTGTTGAGAGCCAGATAGCTATCTGTTTCTTTGTAAACTGTACAGTAAAATAAAGATCTGTGAATGTTTCTAGCGCGTGTTTGGTGTATTTCATTTGTGGTACTCAGCCTCAATATTTCTTTGCTTTTACAAGCATAGACAGCATCTATGGCGTGTCTGTGTACTTTCAATGTTGCGTGCACTGACATGACTTCACCAATGTCATTGGCTCACGCATGTGTCTGTCATTTAATGTTCTGGTCATACAGGGACCCAGGGACATGTGCAATGGCAATGTACTGAAGGGGGGTAATGACCTGCAGACCTCTTGCTGGTAGCCGACTGTCCAGCCATGGATATCCAGGATGCATGTGCATATGGGACTCCAAGCAAAGTTTGGCATGAAGGTGCACACTGGTGACATGCGTGTGAGTCCTTTGCATGTCATGCATGCAGTGCATGTGTGTGTTGGTCCCTTGGTGCAATCTTTAATGTGACCTTTGCAGGGGAGAAGACTGTCAGTTTTGCATTGCCTGTCCACATGGGGGTGGGATTGTGATTACACTGGCCAATGACTGCACATGGCCACATCCACACATGGACTTGATTCACTGTCTGACAGGTTGCAGGGTTGGCATTAGAGTGCACCAGGCTCTTGCCACGTTGGCACACAGGACTTGTGTTTGCACCTATGCCACTGTGTATCCACTTCCACGGTCCTTTTGATTCTTGATGTAAAGAATTGTAAAAATAATGCAATACACATTATTGTGGTGTGCAAATTTGAATGCAAAGCGAAACTGAGGTTTGCTTTTTAGATTATTTGTATGCTTTTGTGCATTTATTGTATAAAGGTTTTCAATTGAAGTCTTTTAAAAAATAAACGTACTGCGGGGAAGACAGGGAACTGTACACAGTTGTCAGGCTTTTTGGGAAGGGGCGGTCGGATAGAGTGATTGATCCAGTCTTACCCAGCTATTTTAACATTTGGCCATCTTGATATACCCTCATCTTGCCAGCCACTAACACGTGAACTTCAACACTTATTCTCACTCAAGACAGTAATACGCCACACGTTTCCTAGATCATGCTGGTTCCTGGAGCACACAGGTTCCCGGAACGTCTTCGGCCATTCTAGGCACTCCCCAAACCATTCACAGAATCCACATCCATCTTAAATGCTAGAGTGCTCTCTACCTCCTGCGTATCTCCACTACTATTAAAATTCTCCATTGACGTCAGTCCTCAGAAGTCACATGCAACTGTATCCGCCATCATTCACTCACGTGTGCTCCCATGAGCTGACATCCTTCTAGTCCACGCCAATGCCACCCGTGATTAGACTAACAAAAACTCTACTACATTACTACTCTTCCAGCACTGCACCCCCAAACCAGCAACCCCCACCATGGTGACACCAGGCTCTGCCTCCTGCTCTTCCTCCGACAATTGCAGATTATTCTGTCTGTTGCCTTGTTTATTTCAATGGCCGCTAAACCCCTGAGAGGAACAATCACCTCAAATACCTACTTAGAAGGAGCCAGGTATACAGGCTTTAACAGAAATATTCCTAGGTTCAACCTCCCCCGACAGGAGAATGGCAGTTGGCCCTTAGAACCAAGGCATTGAAACAAAATTCCCATCAGCTTGCAGACAGAGACAGACTTCTGGAGATTCAGAAGGCTTCTAAAAGCCCTATAATTCCAGCCCTCACCTCTGACATCCCCAGAGGGATCTTCCCAAAGACACTGGATCAATGGCTGAAGAGGGGTTACTCTTTCAAGAAACAATTCTCCTATTCTTTGTCCCCACAAAAAATACCTAAAGGGTAATGGGTCTGAGTCATATGTTTGCCCCCAAAAGGATTCCATGAAAGTCATGATCTCAGCTAACATTTTCAGCCTTTGCTAGCATGACCGCCGCATGGAGACTCCTGCAGCAAGTAAACTGTAAATATAAGACTCTATAATGATAATCTATACCCCCATTGTTTAGTAACCTTGTTTCCAATTCTGTCTGAACTTCCCTTTACTAATTCTTGAAATGGTAACGAGTGGCATGAATCCGTAGAATTAAATAGTTCTATGGCAAAACAAACAGCGGAAAGAGCACACGGTCAGACAACAAAACACTGTCAACCATTATACAATGGAAATAAGCAATAACCAATGGTAATAACCTATTTCTAAAGAAATTCCTCCAAAAATAGCAGATAGCTTTGCATCTTGAGCAAAGCATTGACCCGTAATACTTCACTTCATTTGTCGAAGCTGAAAATTAGCAGTTAATTCAGCATCAAGTCTCGTGGATCACAACATGTCACAAAAACATAACTTAAATCTTTCTGTGCAACCTCTTACTGTCAGTTTATCTGGTAAATGTGCCACTACATTGTACTTCTTAGGCTCAGAAATGTGATCTGCTGCCCAGTTCAAAGGTAAAAAAGGCATGGTGATGTAATGTAGTGTAAGTGGTCATGTGCCTGTCTGCCACTATTGGTGACCTCCCTGTGCTTGCCAATGTAAGATAAAGGGGGATGGGGTTCATTAGTGGGACAGGCGGAAAGGCAGATGAAAAACATGTGGTATTGATTGTGCAGGTTGGAATTAATTGGTTCCAGTATGCCAATCTGCTTTCTATGGGTTTAGCGGAAGAAACCTGGGAGTATGGTATCCATAGGGAAGAGTCCAAGATCTGATAGACTACAATGCTTTGGGTTTGGTTAGTTGCTGTTGTTGGAGAGTTCCACAGGGCTAAAGATGAGAGCTTAGTCATGGCTTGGGTTGTGTTGATGTGCTACAGGTTATGCCTGTGGTGGCCTTCTGTATTGGTTTTGTTTGTAAAGTGTAAGGTATTGGGAGATCCTGGAGGTGAATCGATTGTTTGGAAAAAGACAGGAGTAGGCCTTGCTAGGGCAAACAACATGTAACCCTGTACTCCTACCCCAGGCCATTTGCAGACAGGTCCAATTTCTCTAGCTCCCAGTGCCACCCCCCCCACGCTCTCTATATCTCTCCCTCTCCCTTTCTCTCTTTCTCTCTCTCTCTCTCTCTCTCTCTCTCTCTCTCCCTTCCTCTCGCTGTCTCTAATAGGTATATTGTAGCCTATGAGGTGTAAAACAAGCATCTGCGAGTTTTCAGATGAGGAAAAAGGTTGGTGTTGTGACTCAGACATTACATTAACCTGCAATGGGCTATAGGGGGCAAGAACTTAAGATTCAGTGGAAGGGCAGTTTAAAATTTGAGGACTGCAGTCAGCCATTTCACCTTCTTTAGTATGTTGGTTAGCAGGCTGATAGATGCCTGAAACGTTACTCTAACATGCTCAGGTGTTCTGTTCAGTGGCTTGCTGGAACATTTGCTCATGGATGGAAGGGCAAGGTGTTTGTCTGCCGTTTGTCAGGGGATTGGTCAGGGCAGGTGCCAGAATGCCTGCTCATTCTGTTCACATACCTAGCGTGCTGGTTCTGTAGACTGTCCAAAATGAACCCACTCTCCTGCTAACAGCAGACACAACTCACCAGGTTTTGACACACCACTAGGCCTTCAGTAAAATTCAAATACGATTCAATCTTTCACATTCCTTTCATCCCAATTTATTATTGCATTGCCAAAAACAAGCAGTTTTACATGTAACTGAGGACAGAAACGTGTAACATTATTTTATTCAATGTTTAACGTTTATGCTTCCGTATGTTCACTGCATACATGTGAATGTATGTATTCAGTGTGTGTGTGTTCTTAAAGCGTAGTCAATTATGGAAAATACATTTGATTTAATAAATTGACTTACAAAAGCGCAGTGTACACTTTTATGAAAGTTGACGAAATGACAACATTACGTCAACACTGAATGCCACTTGCAGTTAGTTACATGATAGATCAGATGGCAGACTATAGGCTTCATTACCGATATGCCAGTCTGAAAAAAGGTGCCGGTAACAAAGATTACCGGCACCATTTCCAGAACGGCATACTCTCGGTCTGCCAGAAGAGGCAGTGAACAACCGGCAGACCTGACCTGCAGGCCTTTCAGGACCCTACCGGCAGATAAATCACTTAAGCACCAGCACCATTAACAATGGTGCCGGTGATTAAGTGTTACCTTTCCCATGGAGTCGTACCACTGCCGCCTGTAATACCAGGATATCAGGAGGCAGAATCCGAGGTTGGGCCTACCAGCAACCTCGTAATGAGGCCCACACACTTTAGATAAAGGCACTCATTTAGAGTGAGGAAGTGCAATTACAAGTGACAGTAATGGTGTCACAGCTACTTTTAACACACTGCCAAATACAGTTTTGAATAGAAAAGAACATTCCACCTGGTTTTGTGTGGAGGAAATGTCCTCCACAAGAAACCACGTTTGGTATTTACAGCATACAGTACTTTCTGATCCCTATGAAATCCTATAGGACTCCAAAATGGGGCATAACTAAAGGGTTAGCATGACTCCGAATCATGCAGACTCTTCCTGTTACTTCGTGCTTACTGCATTTGTTAATAGCAATTTCATTTGAATGCTGCCAAACTCTGGACTTGGTAGTTTATGTTACAATAGGGAAACCATGCATTTGTGAAAGGCTCCTACTAACTTAAGCATTAGGTATTTTTGTGAGCATCAAACATGAAAATGGAAGAAAGGTTAAATGGTATTAAAGCTACTTCATTGATACTTCATTCACACATCCTTCATTGTAGAAGTGTTATTCCAAGAAAACAAATTAGCAGAATTCATAAATGATTTTTAATTTCACAAATGTCTTTCTTAAATTTCACAAACATAATTTTCTTAAATATATCCTTCAAACAATATCGGCCTTTCAGAACTTCTTTATGCAATATTCATATGTCTATATATAAATTATTGAGCTGATAGACAGTAGCTGCCAACATAATGAAACTTTCATTCCAGAATGTTGTTAAGAGCTGGCAGCTCATTATTTTTATTTTGGAAGCTATGTGGTATAAGCAATTATATTTCATATGATTTTTTTAGATGTCCACATTTCCAAATGGTTTGTGCTACAAATCACACACACGATCTTGATTAAAAGGAAATTATATTAACCAGTTTCGTTTCAAAGGACAGCCACAAAATGTGGATTATAGAAATATATTTTCTAAAAAGGATAAACATTTGACAGGTGCATGCATTTAACAATATACAATACACTCTTCTCTACTGTCAAGGCAGAGAGAACATTCGGTACCTGCTTTATAATCAACTCCTAGAATTTTGTCACAGGTATTACTTGACCAGGTAATAAGAAATGTGATCATAATACTATTCTGAAATGTCAGTGTCATGTCATGTGTAATAAAATAAATGTCCAGGCTACCAGCCTATTTTCAACGATTAAAACAAGTTGCAGCTATGTAGACTATCCTCAGTGCCTTGTGTCTGGAGGCAACAATCTAAAAAGTCATTCTGCTGTTTCTTTTTGTTTTTTTTACAGTAGGAATCCGTTGTTTCCTGTCCACCTTTTGATTATGCACATGGACCATTATTTATTTATCTCAGTGAAACTAGGATACACAATGAGGCATAGTTGACCAAAATCACACTTCTGCCCTAGCTCAAAATATCTAATTGCATGTGTCCACACATAGTAACAGCTTCGATGCCCTGATCTAAAAGAAGCTAGCTGTGACAGCTGGCATCCTTTGCCCAATGCAAAAGTGACAGGTATGCAGACACCTTCCAGTAGTTCCAAACCGATGGTTTTGACAGTTCTCTGATAAGCACTGATCATGAGTCAGCAAAGGCAGAACTACACACATCATTGATTATTGATCTGAGATAGTAGAACCGTGAGCAACCATAACTGTTTGGCAGAGATCTAAAAGTCCAGAAGGCAGTGGGGCTGTGACGTTAGTCTCTGCTAGGGACATGAGGGAGAGGTCCACTTTCCTGAGAGCTGGAATATGGAAAAGAAGGGCGCTGGTCACTAGACCATGACTTGCTAAGTTTGTTGATCCGCTTTGGGAAGAGATTGTGCCACGTAGGTTGGGTTGAGTGAAATGGAACACCCATAGCATGTTGCTGCTAAGCATGTTAAGATTCATATTGTGAACAACTAAATTTCTATTCCTGGCTAATGCATGAGTCTCATTGTGTAAAACCATATAAAATCACAGAGAGATGTGTGCTCAGAACCACATTGGGCCTCATTCCGAGTATGGCGGTAAGGGATAGCAGCCACCGGTAACGAGACCGGTGGCGGTGATCCCTTACCGCCATACTCCGAGTTCCCTTTGCGCCCTCGCCTTTAACGCCTGCTTTGAGCAGGTGTTAAAGTCGAGGGCGCAAAGGGGCCTCCAAGCCAATAACGGTGACCGTAATGAACGGTCACCGTTATTTGCATCTTCCCCATTCCCATTGAGCCCTATGGGGGCTCATTTGGGAATGGGGAAGAGCCTTGGTGAATGGGGAATTACCGCCCCGCCAACCTTGGAATGGGGCGGTAATTCCGCCATCCACCAAGGCGCTGCCGGTCCGGGTACGGCGTCAACCAAGGCGTTAATGAGGCCCATTGTCAGGATGAGGATACTGTGCCAGTTTCCCTGTCCATTTCTACACTGCTGTATGAATATATACCCTGGTTGCACCGACGGTTCCCACAAACATAAGTCCCATCTCTTAGGTTTCAGAATGGCTTGTGACTCTCTGCACCGAGCATTGACCCATGCATGCCCAGTCACCTGAAATTAGAGCGTGGATGCCTTAGAAATAAGACCGTAACCAGGGACGTCATTTAGGGATCGCCAGAGGTTGCAAATGCGACCTCTGAGGTCTCCCTTGCGACCTCTGTGGTCTCCCATGCGACCTCTAAAAGAAAGCATAGCACTGATTTCCAACAAAACTTCTTTTGGAACCCTTACCCTGAATACAAATGCATATTCTAGGAGAATCCATTTAGTGAGCAAGTGTTCAGGGATTCATACTGTGCTTTCCAGTTTTTAGGGTTTTTAATCATTTAATCAGCACTATTGTAGTCACTTGGACAGAAGAGTGCAGTGGGGTAGGCTCCCCCTGTCCATTTGTTCATAGTTGTCTATGCTTAATATCTTCCCAATGTAGGTAATGTGTATTTTAGTGTTATCTTCCTCTTGGCTTTTACTAAATAACTAGTATCAGTATAAGCCGTTAACAACAGCAAGCCTCAACAGGGCTGCTTTAATGTTAAAGTCACAAATAACCAAAGAACACAATTGACATCTTTTTAGCTACAAATGAACACATGATCGCTATGTTTTGCATTTTCATAAAGGCAACCCTCACAAAATTAACTTGGTGCAATTAACAGGATTGAACCCCACAACATTGCATCATCAGTGATAGATTTGACTCTGACTAATAAGTTGTCTGGCTGTGAACTCATTTGACAGGAGTGGTGTATTGTTGGCGAGAAAAGGTGGGTGACATAGGTTGAAATGTTTTTTTGAGTGTGCACAAGCACACCTCCCTGATGAGCCAACTCCTAGATTTTAGAAAGCATTTAAAGACAAGCCAAAGTCAATGGGCGTCATTATGAGACCGGCAGTAGCCGTGCTGGTAAAACCGGCACACATGCCGGCGGGATAAATTTTTTTCCAGTGCCCGGGAATGGGCAATTACCGGGGCATTACGGACCCAGCGGACCCAGTAATTGCCCATTCCTGCGCGCCAGAAAATATTACTCCCCATTCCCATTGAGTCCTTCTGGACTCAATGGGAATGGGGAGGTCAGATGCACCGGCACCATTTGTGGTGGGCGAAAAGACACCCGTGTGCAGAACTTGCAGATCCAGTAACAACGGTACTGGCAAGCTTACTGGTACCGTTGTTACTGGACCAGCAAACTTATAATGAGGCCCAATGTGTCAAAAGACCTACTTATTTGATTGCTAATCTAAAATGGCCTAAAAAGTTGAGATTTTAAGGGAGGCACAGAGGAGCAATAGTTTGCCAAACGTGTTTCTTCTTTTATCCCAGCAGTAAGTATGCAAACATTTCTACATTCCCCATAATTCCCTGTATCTATTCCATTGGAGCATAAGAGAACCCAAACTTCCTTTTCCTTTGTAGCTGTCGTATCCATTTGAATTAAGCAAGGCCCTCTACTGAGAACGAACATGGATCACATACCCTGATCTTTGGCATTTCTTACACTCAGGAGGGTCTACAACCACGTTTTAGCTCACTGACCCTTCACCGAGGAGAATATCCAGTTGCACATCAGTCTTTGTCCCACCCACAAAGGCATTCCAGCACCAAAATCCTAGGCAATTCTCCTCTGAACAAGAGTACCATCAGCAACCCCAGAGAGATGTTTTGGCATTGTTGGCCTCCTAAGTGAGGTGAAGCTGAGCCTCTCTAAGGCACAGTGAACAGGGGGTCCTCACCTGGATTACCCTTGGTTACTTAGGATGAAACCCCAAGCGTTACAGTGTGGGAGCCCCTCTACTGAGAATGTACATGGGTCAAATACGCTGTTCTATAGAATTTTCTCCATTTAGAAGGATCTACAACCACGTTTTAGCTCACTGCTCCGTTTGAATTCATCCTCTTCCTGTGTAGCTGTCCTATCTGCTTGAGTACATCCTCTTTACTAGTTGCTGAATCTTCATATAAGTATTACGTTGCTTTGATTTGAAACATGAGCATTTATATCACGACTCATTGATCCTATGTATACTTTTCCACAGCAAAAAAGTGGATGAGCCTTGGTTTGTGTGCTAGGGCAAACGTGTTCATACAGTGTGTCCCTTATTGAAAGAGTCTTAGACCTTGCAGAGTCAGAAAAGGAATATGAGGGACATGGCTAAGTGCCGGCTAGAATGGGTGCCTAATTTGATTGGATGCACTGATGCATTGTTGGTGGTGATGCAGAATGGCTGGGCAAAACCCTTGAAGGAGTAGAGCAGGAGCACTGGGGGGGGGGGGGCATGTGGCAAGCTGCTGCGCTGTAGCCTGCAATTAGCTTACTGAAGAGAGTGGGCCTTGAATTTGGTGAATAAAACATTTGTGTGCACCACAATGTTCATCATATTATGTTTAAGTTCAAAATTAGTTATTAGAAAATGTATAAGGTATATCAACCCAAATAATAATGTTCCATACAATTTTATCAGGAGCTGACAGTCACGGGTCTGGAGACACCCTGACCCACAAAACAACTGTACGAGGAAAGGCTAGGTATAAGCTCCGAGCCACACTGTCGCTCTCTGTTAATCCCAACACGGGATGTTGAAATTCAAACAAATTCAAGAGAATTCAGTGCTTCTGTTTCAACCAGTAATGTTCAAAGAAAAAAATCCATAATGAATCAATCTGTGCTTTGTTTTTTCCAAATGATTTATATCCAAAAGGCTGGAAATTCACAAATAGTCTCTTAACGAGGAAACAGTCAACATTTTCCCAAGATTCCTGCCCTAGAGTCCTGCCTTTTATGTCAAAATCTCCCATTCACACAGCCTGGCTGTCAATCTCGCAGCAGGGGGGTTGTCCGGCCCGGACAAACACCTCAGCCAATAAACACAGAGTGCAAAATGGGTCTCAAAGGAGACCCTGTACAGGGGGTTACTAAACCCCTCACTCAAATTCAGCCCACCTAGACACCCAGATGCCAAAGGAGGGCTTCTGTGCAGAGCCCGCCAAAGGATGTAGAACAAGAAAACCAAACCTGGTTTGGCGTGAAAAGCAAACAACAAGAAGGACCTTTTCAACACGAAATGGCGAAAAACCATGCTAGGACCCACAATAAAAACGATATGGGTTACCGCGTTTTATGTTCGCGTCTGTCACAACAGCCAGAACATTAACACACAAATCTGCATAAAAATGATAGTTACTACTGCCACCAGCCATGTCGAGTCGGGAAGGGGGACACAAAGTGCCCTTGAGTTACAGAATGACAGGGGAAAGATATTCCACTGAAGTACTCCATTGTAAAATGGGTTGTACTGGATCTGTATTTTAAAAGGACTAGTAAAGCCAATGGTGACTTTACAGGTCTCTGGGGGGACAGTAGTCATCCCCAGAAATGGAGTTCACAAGGGAAGTCTAAAAGACATCCCTGTGTCACTGCACTAAAGGTGCTGTGTCACACACAAGTAAAACGCTGATGCCTAGGGAGTTGGTGACACTCCATAGCCCATGTGCATAAAAAGTATGACACACACAAAAAATATACTGTAAGAGTGGGAAAAAGGCTCACACTCTTTCCAGGTGGAAACAAATAAACCCCAGAAATCCAGCAAAGCTGCTGAGGGCCTCATTAGGTAAGGGAAATTAGCCATAAATGAGAATTCTCCCTAACAGGTGTTACAATGTACTACTTGAAATGTTAAAGGTTTATATAATCCTATTAAAAGACATTACATTTGTTCATATCTGAATAGATCCAAGCCATCTATTGCAAGTAGCAAGATACTCATTGATTGTTAAAGGAGGCTGCTAAGTTAAAAGTATACTGATTGTTGAAATACTGTCTAGTGCAGCTGCTGGAGAACGAATGGTGTTTTAATTCTTATAAATACATATTATAAATATAAATTATTACATACTGAAGCTGATGACAATGTTAGGTTAGAATGGTTCCATATTTAAACAGGAGACATGAAGTGATTTTCAAAAATAGTAGAACACATAAAGAATTGTTAAAATGTATACATAAATTTGTAGTATTAGACTAATATAAAATGTACATTCTTAACCTCATATTTAGTTATCTCGCAATAATTATGTTTGTATTTCGAGATTCTTATCTGCAGTACTGATTGAGTCCCAAATAGATAGGTTAACACTTTGTGATTATGTGTCAGTACAAATGGCTCTTGAGCTTGGATATCAATCACAGAGTTCTAACAGATGGAGATTTAATTATTCCCTTTGAAATGATGATTATTTTATTAAGTCTATTAATACAATTCATTAACAATTTGTTCAGGTTAACAAAATGAAGGTACATCAGTACTAAATAATTTGGAATGTTATGAAGCTGTACTCAATAAACATATTATTTGTCATGAAGATGTAGAGGAGGTGCGAAGCTCGATTCACACTCCAACCACCCATTTTGAAGTACCAGGAACATTCACGCTGAAATATGTGACGTAGGGTGAGCAAATAAACCAGAAGAGAGGAACAGTTGGGCTCTGTCCAGTACCTATCACAATAACAGCACCTGTTGAAGTACTAACACCTCAGAAAACCTGTACAGTAAGGTACGCATCGAGAAAACCATATCGACAAGTGAGACAGAATGACGGTTGTAAGAATACAATACCTGAAGAAGCTAAAAAGATACTGAAGGAAGACGAATGGTGATGTCATTAGAACCCAGATTGACTCACATATAGAAGATATGACAACCTGTAAATGATGAAAAGAGACGAAACACCATGGATAAGTAACATCCTGAGTCTAAAGTGAAATAATTGATGTCAAGATGTCAGAAATTATGCCATATGCGCGATGAACATATTCAGTTAGTTTCAACATGTACATATGCGAAGTAACCGCAAGGAGCACAGAAATTGTGAGGCTTGCCTTTGCTTAGTAATAAGATAGATTGCAGAAAGCGCCACCGATACATATCTACCTCAAAGAAGCACTTTATATAAGTATACTTCCACTATGCACAAGAGCAGAATCAACGAAAGGTTACTAAAGGTCCCAAGAGGAGAGCTTTGCAGCAAACAAATCGAGAATTAAAGACGGAGAGAAACTCAGACGAAGGTAATCATGCCCAGAAGCCAAGTTCGTATCGGCTGAAATAGGCCAACAGTGGATACAATTAATGAGAAGAAGAACAGAGTATCCTGTGCAGAAAGGTCAAGATAAGCCACAGATGTCAGACGACTGGCAGAATTAATCAAATACACGAAATTGCATGAAGGAAAGGACGATTTCACGGTGTCGAAATCACGTGACTAGACAAGCAAGAAGGGATGAAACTTTCACACCTACGCATGGACTTTTGCCATGCACAGACACCTTAGCTTTCCCAGACTCGAGGCCAACCACAAAGAAATAATTGACACATGACCACTGACATGACCACAAGTGATGATTGATTGTAGCAGTAATTGGAGGGAAGCTGGGGGTGCAGACAAACTCCCTGCACCTGGCCGGCTATTCTGCACGCTGCTAAGCAAATGGAAAGTATGAGTGGGGTTGATGCCAACCCAATCATAGTGGACCATGTAATCTATGGTCCTATAGTTAGTAGAACCAAATTGCATGCTACGTTTTGAGAGTTACACGTCAGTGATGATGAGTTTTTGGTATAAATACTATGGGCCTCATTACACGAATGGCGGAGAACCATGGCGCTATTAGCGCCATGGTTCATGCCGGTAAAATACCGGCACCGCCTTGGCGGAAAGGGGAATTACCGCCCCATTCCAAGGTTGGCGGGGCGGTAATTCCCCCTTCCACCATTGCCCTTCCCCATTCCCATTTTTGCCCCATAGGGCATAATGGGAATGGGGAAGGTGCTAATTACGGTACCGCAGATTGCGGTACCGTAATTAGCTCCCTGGGTCCCTTTGCGGGTTGGTTTTTAATGGCTGCAAAAAGCAGGCGTTAAATCACCCAACCCGCAAAGGGACCTCGTAGTAAGGCGGTAAGGATTTACCGGTACCTGTATTTTACCGGTACCGCTAAATCCTTACCGCCATCCGTGTAATGAGGCCCTATGTTTTTTTCTGAAATTAATTGGAGTTGAAGTGAGAAGGAAGATCGAGCGATTTCTGATATTCATGAACTCCCTGTTTTTTGTACTTGTCATTAAACGGACTCCCTTTGCCAAACCGTTGAGTTGTCATTATTGATTTGATGCAAGAGTATGAATCTGCATCCCCATCCAGCTCAAGGGTGCTGCTGCTCATCTTAAAGTGCTGTTTGGAAACCCCCAGTCCTATGGGCCGGCTGCGGTCCATCAGGCACACTTGGTAGCATAGATTGATGGTTCAATTAGATAAGACACCCGTTAGAAATTGGTAGGAATAGAAGCTAAAACGTGGTCTGAAATACAGTTGACCAATAGCCCACTATTGCAGGCTACTGAAAGAGAAAAATCGCAAAAAAGAGGCTGCACGAAAAGCTGAAGAGGCAACATTAGTGCAGAAGAAATTGTCAAAATATGCCATTGAAGGGGCAATGATAACTAACACAGACGGATCAAACATGCAGCAGGTCAATAATCAAGGGCAGGGTGATCAAGGCAATAACGGGTTTTACCCAAGGGGAAGAGGCTTTCGAGGAAGAGGATGGCAGAGTAATCAGGGAGGTTTTCAAAATAATCAGGGAGGTTTCCAAAACATTTAAAACGGCAAGCAGGATATGTCAAACGGACAAATAATCAGAACACCGCCAATATGTTGGATGTGTGGGATGACAGGGCATCTAGCACGCACATGCAGAAGTCAAGGCATGGTGCAAAATGACCAAGGAACAAGAGTAGAGATGGCAAATCCACCTGTGTTTTTACAGCAGGGTGGAAATGGAGTTGCACAAAATCACACGGTGCAGCAGCAAGCGCCGGGAGAAGAGCAAAGCTTACAACCTCAGAATATGACACATTTTCCACAAGGACAGTCTGAACAGTCGCCACTGCAACTGTCACAAACAACAAGTACATGACAGGTACTGAATTCTGGAATAAGAAATAACACTGGTGATGGTTGAAGTCCATTCACTCAACATGGGACAAAGTTATACATGGATTAGGAAAGCTCACTGGGAAACCTGATGTGTTCTATCCTATCAGTGACACCAAACCCTCACAGAAATCAAGGGTAGATGTCTGTATAGGGGATAAAGAATATTCGGTGCAACACGCTTGTGTATACGTGGAGTCGTGTTCCTTTTACAAAAGAACTTCTAGTTTCTATAGGAGAATGTAACATGAACGTGCACCTGCTGTATTCAAGGCCAAGGCAACCCCCAGTAAATATATTGTGGCGAGACCTAATGACGAAGTTAAACATGACAATCTCGTTCATGGAGGGCATAGTATGTTCCACTTCAGGAATGCATTATTTGAATGTATGCAAAATGATTAGAGCATACGCAGGACAACTGGCTATGAGAGCTGTTCCATTGGAACCAGAAATATTTGCATATGGAGTACGCATATTAATGTCATGGCTACTACCAGGCCTTGTAGACAAACTAATGAGAACCCCAGATGAGTTTCTATTTAGGTCAAGAATACCTATGCATGAGGAAAAGGGGCGAGTGTTCCCCTTGGCAATACACACAGCCATAGTGTGAGGAAAAGTGGCATTGATCGATGGTTCTGATGACAAAGGTAGACAATGGTGTGCAGTGATCGCCATCGAGGAAGGATACAGATTGACTGAAGTCACTGATGACGATCTGTTTGAAGAACAAGCAGGTGTAGAAAAAATGACAGTTGAAGTTAATCTCACTTATTGGGTGAAAATGATCAAAATAGAAATGCCCCAGAGAATGATGCTGGCACAAAAACGGCCTGAATATTTTGATGACGACATGGCAAAATTGCCTGTCTCAGTATGGACTACAGTCCCTTATGACGTAGGCTTGTTAAAAGGGGTGGGAGAAATGAAGATTAAATAGAAACCAGGAGCAATTTTACCAAAAACACAACATTATCCCATGTGTAAGGAAGCAGATGAAGGAATTTTCAAGACAATTTCCGCTATGATGGAGCAGGGTATTTTGGTGATGTCAGAGTCATCATGCAACACTGCAGTTTACCCTATCAAAAAATCAAAGGGAGGGTCTTAATCCAAGATCTAAGGCCAATAAATGATATTGTAGAGGCAGAGTTCCCTCTTGTCCCTAACCCGTCCACAATCCTATGTAATATACCCATTGAGGCAAAGTATTTCATGGTGATTGACTTGAAAAATGCATTTTTCTCAATCTCATTCCACAAAGACTCACAAGATTTGACGTCATTCACATTCAGACAAATGTGTCTGAAAAGTACAAGGTTACCCCAGGGGTACTGTGAGTCTCCTGCAATTTTCAACAGAGTCCTACAGATAGACTTAAGCAATATCGCATTAGAGAGTGTTGTCTTGCAATATGTGGATGACATCTTAATTTGCAGCAAGACCGAGGAAACGTGCTGGCACGATTCTATTAATCTATTGACTATATTGGCTGAGAAAGGATATAAAGTTGACAAAGAGAAGTTACAATATTGTCAACAAGAAGTGCTGTACATAGGCCAGCTAATCTCACATGAGGGGAAAAGGGTTACCCCTGAAAGAGCTGAAGCAATATTGAACACAGCCAAGCCACATACGATAAAACAAATGCAGAGTTTTCTAGGACTATGCAATTATGTCAGGGCATGGGTCTTGGACTACCGTTCGAATACCAAGCCCTTGTTACAAGCCCTAAAGAAGGCACAGGTGACGAAAGAAAAAATTCAGGTGACCGAGACCATTGAAAAAGGGTTTGTTGAACAGAAAAAGGCTAATTTCATGGCACCAGTTCTAGGGATTCCCAATTATGCAGAGGAATTCTACATGTTTTCACACACGAATGGCAGTGTTATGACGGCAGAGGACCACGTTGGGGTACAAGCCCCAGGCATACTACAGTGGGAATCTAGACCCAGTAATGAGGGGTCACTTCTCATGTGAACAATGTTTAGCTGCCCCAGCGTTCACCATAGAGAAGGCTACAACCATTGTGATAGGATGCTCAATGACGCTATTCGTCGAGCATGTATTATTTGCCATTCTAGGGAAACTAAAAGGCACATTGACATCGCAGAGAGCTTCTGCTTATGAAGTGATCATATCAAATCCATCGATTAAAATAATTTGATGTAAGATAGTGAACCCAGCTATGTATATAGCAGAGCCAGTCACTAACGGAGAGCCAATACATAACTGTGTGAACTATGAAGAATTCTATGATGAGATTCCCAGAGTAAAGGAAAATGCATTAGAAGGAGGAGAAATCGTCTTCGTTGATGGTTCTTCGAGAATCGATCAAAATGATGGCCAACGATATACAGGCACCGCTGTGATGAAGCACACAGAAAATGCAGAATTTTGAGTACTAATTAGTTCACGATTACCATCACATTATTCAGCACAAGCTGCAGAATTATTGGAGTTGATACTCGTGATCGAGAATGACGCAGACCAGGAATTGACGGTGTACAGTGACTCCGCCTATGTGACATCGACAGTACACGCAGGCCTAGCACGCTGGAAAAGGAGGGGCTACCTCTGAGCAGATGTCACACCAGTGCAGCACGCAGCCTTATTGGATAGGCTCATTAAGGCACTACAACTCCCAGTGGGCATAGCGGTCGTGAAATGCACAGCCCACACAAAAGGGACATATTTGATCGCACGAGGAAATCAGGCAGCAGACACAGAAGCCAAACGTGTAGCAACCAAAGACGAAAAAATAATGAATGTGGAAATAACTGACGTGCATGAGAGAATGCTTGTTGCACGAAGTGAACCTGAAAGTTATAGTAATATGGGGCAAACCCAGTTAATGGAACTCCAAGGGGAGGCACCACAGGAAGAGAAAACCCTTTGGAAGCGGCAAGGGTGTTCTTCATACTCCTCCAATAGCTTGTGGTGACAAGACAGCACTGGTAAACCGGTGATGCCTATAGCCCTATTGAAAATAGCTCTGAAACAGTTACATTATCCAGTATACCTGACAAAAGAGAATCTAAAAGCGATAATTGCCGAAGACGGGTTTATACCAATGTTGGCAGAACACGTTGCATTTTTTTATGGTGAACTGTATAATCTGCCAACAGTTCATGGCTGGGCATACACTACATGTAATTAGAGGAGTCATCCCCAGGCCTAATGGACCGTTTCAGCACTTGCATGTCGATTATGTCGATATGATTCAAGTATGTAACGGGTACAGGTATCTAATTGTTGTGGTGTGTCCATTCTCTAGATGGATAGAAGCAGGTCCATGTACACACCCAGACTCTACCTGTGCGGCCAAATTCTTTGTGAGGGAGGTATTTCCCATATGGGGAGTATGTGAGGTCATGAGGTCAGACAATGGACCTCACTTTGTTAATACAGTATTTGAACAGATTAGCTTGTTGCCTGGTATAAAAGCACAAGTTTTCCTCGGAGTATCATCCCCAAGGAAATGGGATATGCGAGAAGCTCAATGGCTTTTTAAAAGAAAGGATAGCCATTTGAAGGTTACTCTAAAGAAGGGATGGCTATACTGCCTTTCACTGGCACTGTATGCGGTCAGAAACCAGCCTGGTTCTGACCACCATCTCATGCCGCATGAATTTGTGACAGGCAGAAGGATGCACAAGTCATTGACACCCCAAGATAGAGCTAGATGTGATGCTCAGCCAACAGGGGAAGTGTTAGGATCAGAAAGGCAAAATTACTTGAATTGCATTACATCTTGTCTTACTGTAATTTCAGGACAGCTGCCGCGACGACAAAAAGGGTGCAGGGCAGCACAGATCACAGAAGGAGATACTACAACAGACCAAGTTCAGGGTCTACATGTTCCACAACTGTTCCCTGGGGACACAGTCCTGGTGAGAAACCACACAAGAAAAAAGTGGGAGGAGCCAAGGTTCAACGGTCCTTCCAGAGTGGAGGATGTCACTCCCTCTGCTGTCAAGTTACAGGGAAGAAGAGATTGGATCTTCTTGGGTGACATCAAGTCATACAACGGAGAAGACCCTCTGTCCACACCCCAATGCGTAGAGACTACAGACAACGGGGAAGAACCACAGCACGTGTAGACGAGATCCATGACGAGGAAGAAGGATGCATGACCAGCAGAGCAAAAGCAAAGAACTTTTGTGCAAAGTTGTGGCTTAATTTTGAACATTTCCTCTGAGCAAAAAAGGGGATAAGGACATACACACGGACACTCTGTGCATCCTAGTTGCAGGGTGAAGAAGAAAATTACACGTATAAGCCACAACATAGTCTGTTGACTTTGGACTGCGGCACACTGAAGCCTTGATAAGAAAAGGGTATGCCAAATTTTGATCGAGGACACATAAATTGGAAGAAAATACAGTATAAAGACTCTTTTAACACAGACGCCTTATTTGGACTCACTTATGGTGTACCACAGTAGTGACATCACTAAAGACGTTTTAATCTATTTTGAATTAGTATTGAGATCGTACCCGTCATTAGTGGGAAGGCTCACTAACATCACCGAATTTCTTCAAGATCCTGAAAACGAAAACACAATAAGGAGGCTGCGCACTGTGATTGCCAGGCAGTTCCTTCTGCTTCCGGAATACAGGGAGGACAAGACAAATGTCCCTGTCACCAGAAGATTGCAGATTGGCAAGCAACGTCTTCTTTCGCCTAATTGAGGATTTTCCAGACCTTGTGGGGAGACCTGCAAGGGTTGACGTCCTTACTTTCATCAGAGACCCAGTGAACTCGACATAAATTAGCATGCTCCTGCATGGTATTGTAATGCCAATCGAACTTTCTAATCATCATCACAATTTCCAGAGAAGATTGTAAACTTTCCGATGAGGGACAGATCATGAAGGTGTTGCCAAAAACATCACTCTTGTTTATGCTGACAAGGACACGACATGTCGTTTGGAGTGAAACAGATAAGAGGCATTGACTGGGAGCTTGTTTATTTTGAATATGCACATTGAAGACTTGCTGAACTTATTACCTTATTTGACATTTTCGTATACAGAAAAGAGAACTATTTCCAGAGACAAGAGACTATCTTTTATTCAGACAAAGAAGGACAATCGCTCCAGTATCTGCAACCTACAATCAGAGACAACAGAATCCAGAGATAACGACATTACCTAGAATGTATAAAAGAGTTAGTTTTATTTCCTTAAATGATCAAGATGGGCAACCAAAATAGTAATCATGTCATCCCTCAGGCGGAGATTCACTCGTATTGTCCTGGAACTAAGTGTTGTAGGTTAACCTATAGAGGAATCATGTACCTATGCATTGTATTCATCATTGTTTTAATGTCACTGATGATTCGAACTGCATTTTTTATTGGTGCACAAAGTGTTCCGATTTCAGTGCACCCACCTAATGATGTTCACATGAAACCCACAAAGGCACCCAGACCTTACATAGGTCATTCCAGTCTCTAGAAGGTCTGACAGAGGAATGAGTGAACTTGAGATGAATGTGATTAGCAAGGTCACACACACACCTTTGGTAACAAACAAATTGAGCCGCCGGAGACAGGGTTGGCAGAGCAAGCATGAGAAAAGGTTAATGAAAGATACACACACGCAAACAATGAGTGCACATACACCATGTCTAATGTCAATAACTGTAGAACTACAGTCCAAAGAATGGGAGAAGTTTGGACAACCTACGATGAGAAGCTCCACGGCAAGTGAAGTGAAAAGACAAATGGAGATAGATGAACTCTCAAAGAGACAAAAGGAGTTGGAGAACAAACCAACAGAGACAGCATTGATGAGCACCCCTGATCCAGCAACGAAAGAGGCAAGTGCAAGTTCTACAAAACTATCACGTGGAGAGATGATAGCATAATCAATATGGCTGTTCATGGCCAAAGCCAGGAAAAGACATAGAGAGAAAGGAGGACTAACAGAGTTTTCTACTACTCAAGGAACCCAGATGTATACACGTGAGAATCCTCCAGCAAGAAGAAGCTATATGGATGCTATTAAGGATGTGATGATAGCAAACTACATGAAAACCTTGAAAATCAGGAAAAGCACACCAGAAGTCAACAACAAACTAAAGGACTGCCTGGACAGCACAGCACACTTGGGAAATAACATATGGTTTCAACATATGAAAGAAGTTGGAAGACGAAGTTCAGAGGAAGAATGCTTTGTTTGTGCACTCTTACCATACAGCATGGGGAAGTCAAAAATCTTCGTAACTGTGGAAATCGATGTCCAGACAGCCCACTGTCTATCACACATAGCAATATGCAAGACCAGAGACCAGTTCATGGGAAGTGATGCTTCACTGAAATGGGCAACTGAAGCAACTGATCCAAATGAAGACGATTATGTTCAGGACATAAACACAAGAAACAATGGAAAAACAAAGAACATTGTGATTAGATATGAGAAGCCTGGAGTTAAAGGAGCAATGATCAGAAGAGAGACAAACCAAAGACTGAACATTCAAGGAAAAACTCCAGAAGAAGTTCTGAGTTAGTAGAACAGAGGCCAAATGCAAATATGGGGAACAGTGCTTTCACCAGACGGATGGGAGAAAGGAGGAGAGATCTGCAGAACATGGATGGTCATACATCGTTACCAGGCTACCATTGACATAGTACAGAATGGATGCAAGTAATTATACCTTCAGGGTTCCACAAGATAAGTTTCTTTTCTGTGTTGCTTTCCAAATAAACATTCATTTTTATTTGCGTTTTTTGGATTTTACAACTAATTAAAAAATATAGAGTATCGGACCTAAATCGATGATAGTCTAAAAATGATTGATCATCAGAGGTAACTCCTATTTCAAGAGGATTGCAGTGATCTATTTCTTATGTGTATAAACTCCGTTCCTCAGTAGGTAGATGAAAGAGATGAAAAAGATACTGTGTTACTGGGATCAAAGTGCAATCTGATTTAGGGATCTCCCTGATCCGTATTGATCTACTCAGGTCGCAAGAGAAGCCGACCGGTTTCAGTGGTATAGGAATAAATGTCACCACTTTCATCAGGGCTGGAGACACTCACCAATTTTGTTGTGCGGTCTGATTACTTCTTGTTGAAAGAGCTCAGTCTCTAGTATCCAGGAATAGGAGGTCGCCCCAATAGAGCTGTAGGAACTACCACAGTTCCGGCATACAAGCCGGTTGTTTGTATGCCGGCTGCGCAACGACTGTTGCGTTTCTCTCAGCAAGTGGGAGGTGGGCAAATAAACAAACCCCTTTGGATTCGGGAAATAGTGAAAGAACCCCACTCAAATCCAGGACCCAGGACCCTGATAGATAGGAGTTCCTACAGCTCTATTGGGGCGACCTCCTATTCCTGGATATCTTGCAGCATTATTTACCACTTTGTACCACAAACAGTTAGATGGCAAGAAGGGGTGTAGTGGAAAGGGGTTTGTGGGCTGTCTCACCCTAGTTTTTGTGTTAAAATCAGCAAAGAAACATTCTACGAAATGTCACTCTGCAAAATAATTTGAGGAATGTGCATATATCCCTATTTTTCCCTCAAACACATTTTTTCTCCAATCATGTGGTACAGCAAACTGTTGAAATGCAGATGCCACCCATGTATCCTATCCTATCCTTAGCTTCAGGTACAACACAAAGGCCATGAGACCTTCTATCTTCAGACACTAGTTTTTGTAGTAAATCAGGAGATATCAGATGTGTGCCTGCCACAGAAAATGTAGCTTCTGGAGTTATAATCAGCACAACCCAGGACTGATTATGTATTACAAAAGGTGAGATTTGTTTTATAAAGAGGGTAATGAGAATGTACTGGAAGAGTCAAGGATATCCCTTCAATGTCCGTCCTCGATAATTCGACTACTTTCCTCATCCATCCAAGAAATCTTTACGGGACTCCTCTACTAAAGGAGGTTGCGCAGGGGGGTGTACAAGTAGGACAAGATCATTCATGCACTGATTGGTCACGAATGTGATGTTTGTCTAAAGAAAAGCTTAAACAGTGTTATTCTGCATGGATGCTTCAAATAGCAGAGACATATTTGATCCATTCCCAGAAACAGATGCAAGTCTGATGGGCCATGGTCACTCTGGGAATTAACAGTTCACACACACTTTCCAGAGCCTCTTGCAGGCTTCTTTGCAGACAAAAGATTCACAAAAGACAGTGGGCATCATTTTTTGTTTGGTGGTCAGGAAAAGTACTGGTAATAATGTTTACCAGCATCAGTTTCCTTTATGTCAAACTACAGGTTTGATGGTGGGGGTTACAGGACCCCACTGGCATTAAACAGACAGTATTTCTGGCAATTCCACCCATGGAGTACTATAGGACTCCATAAAATGGGGATTTACCTGTATTTCCACTGCTTGCAACATCCCACTAATACCGGGTCAGGCGGCAGAAACAGTAGTACTGTTTGGTGGAATCCCACTTCAATTACAGGCGGGATACCACCAAACCTGGAATGACCCCCAGTATTCAGTGCTCCATCATCTTTATTTATTTGATATTTATATGTTGTTAATGTGTATGGTGATGGCCTCGATAAAATTGCTTCTACCATAGGGGTAGTGGGAAGGAGAAAGGGGCAAACAGAAAACATTGAAGGAAAGGAGGGTCTGTTAATTTACCAGCCTTTGTACCTTCTAGATCAGAGAATTGCAAGTGGAGCGCAAAAAGATAAGTGCAACGATACAAAATAATGCTGGAAATTAAGTAAGTGCAACCTTTAATAGTTCCAAGGGGGGCACAATGACACAATGAAAAGGATGGAGATCACTAGGTTCAAAGCCACATTAGGTTGTGACAAACAAAGCTAGCTTTGCCATACCAAAAGCCTAGAATGTATCAAAGGCTGATAGAATACAGCACTGTGAGACCGTTAAGGAAGGACCATCTCAAGTGGTAGCAAGCATTTCCTCACAGCAGTTGGAAAGGGTCAAATGTCAAAAGCTTTTTGGAAGACACATGTTTGAATTTGTATCTGGAATCACAAGTTCACTTCAGAGGACAAAGGGTAAAATTATCTATAGGGCAGCACCAACCAATGCTAAAGACCAGTCTCCGAACCTCTTTTTCTTGACAGTCACACTTGCTCTGGCGGATCTGATGATTCTGGTTGTTAGGCAGAATTATATGCAGTACCCTTTGGGAACACTACACACAATTAAGACTACAAGTGACAGTACAATTTCACCTTTGGTACAAGCCTGTACTACACAGTTAAAGTGGTAGCAGTACTGGAGCAGCCAGACTTATCTCAAGAGTAAGTGAGCAGTACAAATAGTTACACAAAGGACAGCAATTACTATGATTCAGGCAAACACTGACTCAAGGTTTCTAAGTAAAAGAATATATATTTATTTTATAACATTTCACTATTCTAGCAAGGTCAAAATCACAATCATAAATACACCACACCACTTCCCTTAAATTCCAGACAAGTTAAGCTCTCAAAATGAAGTGGGAGCAAAATGGCACTCCAGCAATTTAAAAGGGAGGGAAAGACAAACCAACAGGTAAGTACTCAGGGCAATTGAACAAGAGAGACTACAGTGAGGAGATCAGCTAGAAAAGGCTTAGGGCCAAAGTCAATAGGTCAAAAGTCCTTTGCTGAAGATCACACAGTTCAGGGTAGTTTGCGGCAAAGTTTGTGGCACATATTCCAGACGAGGTTGGTTGGTAGAAAAGATAGTTCAAAGAGAAGAGAAGGACAAGCCCTCGGATTGGAGAAAGATTTCAAACACTTTCACAGCGGCTGAGCAAAATGCACAACCGGATTTGCACAGTACCTTGAAATGGAGAGGGGGCTGTAGCTGAGGCAGACGTTCCTGGTAGTTCCTGCAGGCTCACGATTCCTGAAGTGACTGTCAGACTGATTAGAAGTAGGAAGACTGGATGGTCCTGCACTACCCAGGGAAGAAACCAGCAGCAGCGTCAAACAACGAATAAAAGGTGTGCTCCTTAAAACCCAAGCAGGGTTCGACCTTCCTGGTTATCCGCCCCACTATAGCTCTGTACAGCGAATTCGACTAGAGGAGGGGTCCTGGCTTAGGTACGCATTCCCTAGATCCCAGTGTGCACTATGAAGGAAGCAGCTAGTTTCTAACTCTATTTTGCTTCAAGAGGAAGCCAATGGAGATATATTAGAGCAGGATTAGTGTGATCTTGCAAGCTGTCTTATTCTGGATTACAAAGTTTGGTAGGTCATGTGTTTAGGGAGGCATAGATAGCGGCTGATGCAGTAATCCAACTGGCATACCAGCATGGCTCTGGCCACTTCTACTTTGTGACACATGATCAGGAAATGTAGGATTTGCTTTAAGCAAGAGTGAGTGGACATGGAAACTTGTTGGGTCAAGAAGAACATCTCATCAAAAATAAAGCCATATTTCTTTACTGACAAAACAAGAGTGGGTGTCCATCCCATATTAGGATGCAAGATGAATGGTAGCTGGACAGAGAGAGGGTGAGCAAAAGAAATAATTTAGCAGATTTGAAGACTGTTTTGTTTCCTTCATTCCTGATTGAGCGAGAGACAGGATGAGATAAAGTTATGAGAATGGGTGGGTCCTGTAATCTGAAACCAAAGTGTAATCTGCATGCATTTCAAATGTTATGTTATTTGGCATTCATATAGCGTTCTATATATCATTGGTATGACCTCAAAGCGCTGGTAGGTTGAACACCCTCAGGGTCCGTGGTCCAGGTCAGTTGAGAGTAAGGTGGCATACGGTGCATGGGTGCACCGATTATGTGTGCAGCTGGAGCGAGTGTGCGATGGTAGCTGTATCCTAGCATTAGGTGTGGTGTTATTTGGTAACAGTAGAATGTGTGCAGTCAGGGCGATGGTCACCAGGAATGGGTTCTGGTTGCGTTAGGCCTGATTAGGACACTTATGTATGCAGCTAGGCCGAATTCGAGGGGTGTAGCAGTGTTTTATCAGAGTGTTGAAGTGTTCATGGGGTAATGTTCGTATGTGAGCAGCTAGGCCGAAATTGATGGAGGGGTGTAGCTGTATTCGAATTGTGTGTTGTGTAGAAAAGAGAGTGATATGAGAGGTGAGATTATGGGATGAGTGCTTGATCGAGTAATCTGGCAGTTCCAATATTAAGGTCCGTGTTTGCGATTGCTGCGTTCATAGAAAACGTATTCGTAGTTTATTAGCCGTCTTCAGTGGCGGTATTGCTCAGGATTTCTGAACATTTTTCATCAGGTGGTAAGGTTTCAGCAGTTTTAAATGGTCATATTCAGCATTATGGGAAGAGCCAGGTTTTAAGAACTTTGCGAAAGGCCATGTAATTTTGGGTGTGTCGAATATGAGCGGGGATAGAGTTCCACAGAGTAGGGGATAAAGTTGAAAAAGCAGATGAAAAATGCAAAGGCAAAAAGGACTATGTGTACAGCTAGTAGCCAAAAAAGTGCATTGAACATCAAATGTGATAGTACTGCGCCCTGACTCCCTGCACAGTTGCTATCATGCACCTTTGTAATGAAGGGCTCGGTCTCTACTTGGGGTTTTCTGTTATCAAGGAAGGAAGAGGTCTATCTTAAGACACACCTTTCAATACAAGCTCAGACGCGTCTAACCATTTCAGTAGTGTGGAGTGGTTCAGAGTGTCAAAGAGCACAGACAGATCCAGCACAATAAGGATGGCAAGAGTGTTGTTCTAGGGTGTTACATGGGTCTGAACAAAAATTAATGGTCATAGAGCAGGTTCAAGGTTTCACTGGGTGTGTTAATTGTAGGGCAGTGTTCGGCCAGAACATCTGGGTACTCCGTTATTTCTTTTAAAAGCAGGTACTTTCATAATAAACGGGAAATGCCACTGTTCAAATGATCAGAGCCGACAATCGTAGTACAAGGGTCAATGCACTTGACAAGGAACAGTGCAAATGGAGAATGTGTCACAATAGAAGTTCTATGTGAAAATATCTCATGGGAAAATGTCGTCAGGTAGGAGATTAATTCCCTGAACCATTTAAAGCCTTCCCTCACATATTCAAGAATGGGTATTATTTACTATTATACACTCGAGCTCTATAATATTTGGAGAAAGTGCTTGATTTTCTTGGGAGTGCAATTTTGGGGAATTATCACCAGGGCGCTCTTTTCCCAGGCAACTTTATCACTGGATTCCACGATAGCAATAAAAACAGGTTATGAGGTTGGGAATCCACAAATAAGTTTGGGAGGTTTTTAAAATGCTAGCTCCTAATCCCCTCATTTCCTTTTTTGGCACTCCACATTTAATTAATTCAGGTAAAGAATACACAGGGCATAATTTACAAAAATATTTGTGCGGCGCAAAGTGAATTTGCCTTGTAAAAGTACAATTTGGGCTTCACAAAAATCTAATTTTAGGTTAACAGATCACACTTTGCGCAGCCCCTTCTCATTTTTCGCTGTCCTGGAGCGATTTGAGCAACACATAGTGCAACGGTCGAGAAGGGCCAACGCAAAGAACTAAATAGAGGGCAGAACATGCAAAATCACCATTCAAGGAGGAAAATGTGGAAGAACACCAGTGTGGAGAGGAAGGTACTGTGCAAACAACAAACACACCCCAGCTAGCACTAAAGAAACCTTATTCAAAGGAGCTATCGTGTTATTGTCTGTAGAACACACATCTTGCTGTCATTCCACCACCCGTTACACGTCGCAATGCAGAAAGCGCAATGAAAGCTCATGCATAAAAGCACAATGCAACCCCAATGAACAAACATTGCTGCAATGCCAGATCCTGCATTGCTAGCACTGATACTATTGTATGGAAGGAGGATGAGGAAGAGGCCCAAAATATTCCATCCACAAACAATGTTATTCGGTTTCTGGAGGATAGCTCAAGGGCAACGTGCTTGCCTTGGATGCAAGACAACATGGAGCACCACAGGTTTCATCCCCGGGTCCGCGCTTAGAAACCTCGAGGTTTTAACCACGTTATAAATAACCTATCATATCATTATCACACCAGAGGAGGAGGCGCATGGAAGATACCGCTTCCGTTCCCATGTCATCCTGGACCTGGTCAGGGAGTGGGAAAATGACCTGGTATCACCCACAGTGTTTGTGTGTGTCAGGTGACTGCTTGTGTGACTGTGCCACCTCGTGTCAAAGTGCTTTCAACCATACACTTTGTGGCTACAGGATATTTCCTGCGTACACAGCCATAGTGGAAGGAATATCACAGCCCACACAATCAAGGTGCCTTCACCAGGTCTTGCACTGCATCCTAGCACATGTGCATAGGCACATACACAGTTCAGGCAAGGCAGAGAGTGTGCCAGGAATTCCATGCATTTGCACACTTTCACCAGGTCCTGGGAGTTATTGACTGCAACCATATGGCGCTGCATCCCCCCGAGAGACTGAGCGCATCTATTGTAGAGGAAACATTGGAATTCCCTTAATGTCCAGGTGATATGTGATGCAAAGGGACACATCATGCATGTCAATGCCAATTACCCGGGATGCATGCATGACAGCTACTTATAAGAAAATTCCCACATATACGAGGCCTTTGCATCAGGAACCTTTGGAAAGACCTGGATGGTGAGTGACTATAAACTATCATGCACACAAGGCAGTCACCTGACACACACAAACACGAGAAATGACAATTCATACAATTAACAACCATTCACTATTTTGCAGAGGACAGTGCCTACTACCCGCTGTCAACATTTCTGTTGACACACATCAGGAATCCAGACACCCCAGGTGAGGCACACTACAAAGCAAGCACATTTGGAGTGCTCAAGGCACGATTCCGCTCCCTTGGCCTCTCAGGTGGTGTATTGCTATATGCACCCCTTGTCCTATGCAAAATCATTGTGGTATGTTGTGCCCTTCATAATCTTGCGGCATGCCATGGCATAGCAATAGAGGTGCAGGAGGGCTTCCGCTCTCATCCACAGACACAACCCATTCCGTTAGCAGGCCAAGGGGCACGGGGAAAATACACATTCAACCAAGTAGTACACCTACTTCACATGAATGCCAACCTTCCTGAAACACACACAGTAAAGTCTCATCCCTGATGGACTTCAATGATGCAATCGGGCTCATCCAGTTTGCCCATAACAACACCCTGTTTGCCCATAACAACACCCTGAAAAAGTGCCTCTTGGACTTGCAAAATGTGTGTGCCCCATAAAACGAAAAGTGCAATGCCACCCCATCAACAAACATAACATGAAGTGCACAAGGCACTGCCGCAGTCATTATCAGTGGAATAAAAATTCACCATGTCACTGGCCCAAAAAGCAAAACAATGTAAAACCAGCCCCAGGCACAATCTCCCCATACCATGTGATCCCCTGATAGGCATGCATCAGGTGCAAAAAAGGGCTCACCTGACTCCCATCCTGATGATGTGTCCCTGCACACTATTGCTGCTGGACCTGCACACCTCCACTCACCACTGGCCAAAAAGCAAAACATAGTAAAGCCAGCCCCTGGTACAATGTCCCTATACCATGTGCTCTGCTGAGTTGCATGCATCAGGTGCAAAAAAAGGGCTCACCTGACTCCCATCCTGATGATGTGTCCCTGCGCACTATTATTGCTGCTGGACCTGCCCACCTCCACTCACCACTGGCCAAAAAGCAAAACGTAGTAAAGCCAGCCCCTGGTACAATGTCCCTATATCATGTGCTCTGCTGAGTTGCATGCATCAGGTGCAAAAAAAAGGGCTCACCTGACTGCTATCCTGATCATTTGTCCCTCTGCACCATTGCCACTGGACCTCCCCACTTCAACTCACCACTGCCATGTACATGCATCTGCAATGGGAAAAACAACATCTGCCCTCCCAGCCCCTCTACATGCATGTCTGTGAAACCCTCAACATGCCCCTTGCCCAATCAGGAAGATGCCCTACAGAAATTCCAGAAAGCAAAGCAGCCAAAAACAGGATACACAAACAGGTTAAAAAAGACAAGGTAAAACACCCCTCTCAATCAAAACACCCCTCTCAATCAACAGCCCCTGACCACATCAATGGGAACACATCAGAAATATTAACCATGACACATCAGAAATACATGGCAGCCTCTGACACACACACCTCACAAGCAATGCACTGTATACTACACACATCACCCACATGCATACTTGTCAACTGGGTTATCCACCTATGTGGATCGTGACAGGTATTTAGTATGCCCATGCAACATGAACCGGGATGGACTGGGAACTAAAAGGCGCCCTTGAAATAATACTGGACCTATATATCACTTCTACTACAAAGCCAACCTTATTACTGTGCGAAAATGTGGAAACACCACACACAAAGAGGCACAGGGTGCAGAGTCCTACCGTGAAAGACACAGGGCCTCATTACAAGTTTGAACGGTAACCCGCTGGTGCCACAGGCGGGTTGCCGCCAAACTCGTAAAACAGTTTCACCCCCAGAGATCTCAGTGCCACTGGGACATTACAAGTCCCGGTGGCCCAGTATAACAGACGGCGGAATGTGTAAGTCCCCATTCTCGTGGAGTCGCGTAGGACTCCACGGGAATGGGGACAAGGAATCACCAGCACCATTGTTAATGGTGCCGGCGCTTCCGTGACAACCCCACCTACCAGGGCCATTGCACCTGGAAGTTCAGACCCGCAGGGCGCAAAGTCCCAGGAAGGCAGAGTTGGAGTGTGGCAGTCCAGAAAGTGTGCCGGTACGGTGCAACGACAACCTTATTTCTGGACTGCCACACACAGAAGGTAGCCCACAGAGTTGAATAAGTTATTCTTGATAATAAGAAATCATTTGCACCCTTTCTTACTCGATTTGTCAGTGCCTCATTTAAGTATAACATTGTTCCTGACAGTATTAAGGGAGCTACAGCTACCCCACTAATCTCAGGCCCATTACAAACTCATATTTTCAGCTGAAGATAGTGGATAAAATAGCCACTATCCAATTTCAGGAATATCTACATCAGACTGCCATGTTACATATCAGACAATCCAGCTTTCGATCAAACCATGGGACGAAGAGCCCTCTGCTCAATTTGCAGACTAATATGCTTGATATTGTGTAATAAATCAAGTATGGACTTTTGGTTCTGTTTTGTGGACCATGATCTCCTTTTACTTACCCTTAATAAGATAGGGAAATGTTATGGAAGCCCTATAGACTGGATTCACAACAGGAATTCCACTGTGCACTGTGCTGGTGCGTGTTCCAAACTAGTCACCATCTGCTGTGGAAGACCCCAGGGGGGCATGTTTGTCCCGTGCCCTTCATTTTAACATCTATACCAAGATTCTTTGTGACCTGTTATCCCAAATGGGTGTCCAATTTACGAACTATTCGGATGACACGCAACGTTTGTTTGAGCTTGATGGTGACTATGATTTGGATGCCAAGAAACTGAATTCTGCATTTAAAAGTATGAGAAAAATGGGTGCCCATACACAGGATGTCTGAGTAACTCAAAAACCGAGCGTCTGCTGTTTGGATCACCACAAGCTAGGTCTCAACTTGATTCACAGTTTTCAAGTTTTACCATCAAAAATCAGTTTTTTCCGGAATCATCTTTGAGCTCTGATGCTTAGGTTAACACCATTGTCAAAAAGACACAATACCACTTAAAATTACTTAGACAAATCAATCCGTTTGCCTCAGAAAAAGAAAAACTGCGAGACTTTGGCTAGAGCAATGATCTTACCCAGAAATCGACTACTGTATAGCTCTCTTTGTGGGTGCTACTAAAAGTAATCTCCAAAAACGTATCCGCCTGCATAATCAAAGGCATTCCTCGTGGAAAATATATTTCAGAATTGAGGAAAGGTCTACAGTGGTTTCCTGTAACTGTCAGGGTGCAATTTAAAATACTTACCCTGACACACAAGCATGTTTACGGGAAGGCGCCGGTTTATCTCAAAGAAAAACTAGTCATTTACCATCCAAAAAGAACTTTGCGATCAAGCAATAATCATCTACTCTCTTGTCCTAGATCAAGACGAGTTAATGGGAAAGGCAAGTCCTTCCCTTTTCTAGCAGCTTCTGCCTGGAACTCCTTATCACCGACTGTGCTACTGGCAGTGCCTTAAGTGGCACTACAAATCGAGCCGGGGCCCATCGAGGGGGCGTGGCCTAACAACGGGGTCTTGATGGGCCGTTAGGCCACACCCCCTTGACGAGCCCCGGCTCAATGGGCTACTGGCACCCCTGCCAGGCAGCCTTTTGTAGAGATTAGCACCCTCTCCCCTGTAGGGGAGAGGGTGCTGATCTCTGCATTTATTTTGTATAGGCTTGCCTGGCAGGGGACAGCGCCTCGCCTATTCAGCCTTAATGGTGGTGCTGCCCCTCGCCAGCTGGGGAGGGGCAGCATCACCATTAAGGCTGAAAGGGTGAGGCCGCTGGAAGCAGAGGCCTTTTTCCTAAATACTGAAACTCCCGCGAATCCGCGAGAGCTTCAGTATTTAGAAAGCAAGGCCTCTGCTTCCAGTGGCCTCACGTTTTCTCCATAATGGTGGCGCCGGCCCACGTGCATCCCTTGATTAAAGGGATGCCTCGCAGGTGCGGCGCCACCATTATAGCTGAAAGGCATTTTTTTCTGAAGCCTGAAGCTCTCGCACACGAGCGAGAGCTTCAGGCTGTAGAAAAAAATGCCTTTTCGTGTAGTGGCCGGGGCTGCCCGGGGAGATTAGTGGGCCCCGGCAGGGCCCCGCCTCAAAACGAAATTTCGGAGCCTGCAGGGGCCCAGCCCCGGCAGGCCCCGGCCCACTTAAAGCCCTGGCTACTGGAGAAGAGCCTACTGCCCTTTAGGAAGCAATTAAAAACCTCTCTATTTGAATGAACGCTCCACATACAATCCCTTCTTCAGTTGTCTCATGTTGTATGTTCTGCCCTATTGTGTTTTTGTTGGGGCCTGTTGGGCTAAGGCACGTTATAATAAATAATAAAAAACACAAATAAGAGTTCCCAATATGGCTGTCCACCTCTGTTCATGGAGTGGCTACTCCACACGACACATGTCTGGAGGTGACATGCAAGGCTGACATGGCCGAAGTGCAAATGTAATGCCACACTAAAAATAAAGCTACTGCATCAGCCCTCACCAAAACCATGTGCACAGCAAAATCCAGAGGAGACTGACTCGAAGCAGCAAGTTGCGGATGAGCAACCAGTAACCCAAGGCACATTGCATAGCTGATCGAGGAGACATGCACACATACAATTATGCAAGACAACTCACATCTTCAGTGACAGTGCTCATCACCAAATCACATTATCCGTGCAAACCCTACGTGTGCCACCTCATGTCACAATTGGGATGCATTTGTCATCAGCCATGAAAATGAATGACAGTGCACAACCTTACCTGGTGGTACAGCTGTGGTGCTGTGAATCACTCACCACCTGCTCCTAACACTGAGCTTCTGCATTGGTGCTAGGAGGGCCAGTGTCCAGCTGAGGGAATGGGGACTTGGGTGCAAATAGGGTGCACATAGGGTGCTGCGGGGTCCTTTCAGGGAGTTTGGGTACTGGATGTAGCAACATACCTGAAACAACATTCAATATTTGTTTGGACCAGCAATGGGAGTATGGCGGACAGACTGTACATATGCACATCAATGTTTAAAGGAATGTTCACCTGAATGTGGGAGGCTGTAGCAGTATACAACAAAACATCAGTTGACTCCACTGAGCATGGCCACATGTCCTGTCCCCCAGTCTGGAATTGTGCCCACTACCATGAACAGCTGACCCACTGCCCTCATGAGCACAATGGCCTGACACAAGGACACTAAAACTAATATAGTCCACCCTAGTCAGAAAACAAATAGAGTCCACTTGGATGGGGGTAAAAAACAAACATAGTCCCCCTTGGACAGGAGTAGAAAACAGATACAATCTACCTTGGACGTGGGTACAAAATTGAAAAGTACAAAAACATGTCCACCCTGTAGGCAATGAGTGCTAACAAAAAATAGGAACAATACATGCTCCATCCATGGGCTCATGGACAACAGGGTGCATATGAAGAAGATAAGTGGTGGAAAAGGAGTGGTGTGTGTGGAAATTGACAATGGCATTACCGGCATGGTTCAACTGGAACCCCCATCATGCGGTAGATCGTGGGATGGTTCATGCACTCTGGCCATGCAATGCTAAAGCCCTGTCCTCATTGACTACAGTCACTCATGAGAGGGATGCATGCATGAGGGCCCCAATAGTTACAAGGTTCTGCTGATGGATGTCGCGAGTGGCGAGAGGGTCATCATTCATCGTGACCTTTGACACTTCCAACTGCATGTTGAGAGATCATCTCAAGGAATCCATCTCTTGCTGGAGGTTGTCCTTTGTGGCAAAGATTGCATCATGCAGAGAGTGCCTCAAGGAATGTGTGTCCTGATGGTGGGACTCCCTCACGACCAACATCTCTGTCTGCAGGCCTTACGCTGGGATTCTTCATCTTGATGGTATAATTCCCTTAAGGCCAACATCTCAACACGCAGTGTTTCCCTCAAGGTGTCCATTTCCTGCCACTTTCAGTCCCTTGAGGCCAACAACTCATCTCCCAGGGATTTTCTCAAAGCCAAACCATCAATGTCAACCGCCGGCCTCAGTTGTTGCATGTCCTCTATCGTCTCCTGCCATAATAGGTGTAGTTCAGCAGTGTGTGCAGCATTTGAGGAGATGGCATTTTCTTCCAGGTGATGGATGCCCCAGCT
The DNA here is from genome assembly GCF_040938575.1 of Ambystoma mexicanum. Classification (NCBI taxonomy): domain Eukaryota; kingdom Metazoa; phylum Chordata; class Amphibia; order Caudata; family Ambystomatidae; genus Ambystoma; species Ambystoma mexicanum. The sequence continues at coordinate 982,465,396 of NC_090924.1, forward strand.
GAGACTGAAACATGTTTATAGATGTGTGTTAATGGCAATTGTGTGCATTTGACTATCTGGGATGATATTGTGATCGTGCAGGCCACTGAATGAAGGGCCATTCATAGTATGTCATTATGGCATTTGTTGTGGTTGGGAATGACTGCATTGCTGCTTGCTCCTCAGCAGTGGGTGCATGTACGTGTTGCATGCTTACATGTTGGACTGTCAGGGGTGAAGAGGAGTAGGGGTGCATGTTGCTAGATGTGGTCGGTTAGAGATGTGCCTTTGGTGCTACAGACAGATGTGGCTAGGTGCCCTTTCCACACTTTGGTCACTGCATCATAGGTATTGTGATGTTAAATGAATTGTTGCCATGTGTATGTGGCCACACATGAATGTGCTAGGTTCACATGTGTATGTCTCATCATTGTGACTTGTGAGACGGCATACATTCTGATTTCAGGGCATGGGCTTGTGTGAGGCAGTTGCTTGTTGACACATGCAGACTGTATGCTACTGTTACTATTGAGGAGACTACACATGTATTGGAACTGATGATGGACATATGTACGTTGTTCCATTTTCCACATTTGTTGTGGCTGGAGAAGATGGTAAAGATTGTAAAATCTGTGATGTGGAGTTGCAGTCTAGGGGCAATGTTTCCAGACTCAGGTGCAGACCCCGGCCATGGTAAGTTGTTTCCACCTCTTCTGAGGGCAATGTGGCTGGGGGAGCATACAATACCATACATCTGGCAATGCTGCTGAGGGGGAGTCCAAAGTCTTCCTTCATTGTAGTGGACAGCTCGGCAGCAGTGGGACAGGGTGGTGGTGATGTGGCCACACAGGAGCCTCAAACCACAGAGACCTCATTGGAGATATCTGGACTGATGGAGGAGGAGAAGGAGGAGGAGGCCATTGCAGGCATGCCCACCGTTTCAGGTGTGGGTACCTAGGGAGATGTGCAGGCTGCCCACCTAGCCCTGAGACAGGAGGATGTGCAGTCCACTGTGGAGGGGTCAGCACAACTTCCTGTCCCAGTGCCGTCTGCTGCAGCACTATCCACCTTCACTGATGTGTCCATCCAGACAGAGGACCTACCTCCATCCAATGTGGCCATCTGGGATGATGTGCTGCCCCTGCTGATGGGTAGCCAGAGGCATCAGATTTCAATGTGTGATGCTGTACAAGCATCTTGTGATCTGCTTGTAGAGCATCAGGTGCAGCTGGGCTGCCTCTTGTCACAACTAACAGCAGCACTTCTTTCTAGTTTTCTCTCTGGACAGGCCACTGCAATGGCCCCTTCTCCTCCACCTCCTCATCTGTGCCCCAGTCATCCTCAACTGGGGCCTCCATGCAGCTAAAACCGTGGCATCCTGTGCACCTGTCCCACCATTGCCCAGTCTGGATGTGTCTGTGTCTCTTGTTGGAGGTGAAAGTCCATACGATGGCATGTAAGCTGGTCACTGAGACTGCCCAGGAGCCTACAGGGGAACAGGCTGTGGATGAACACCAGGCACTTGAGGCTTGCGAGCATTGGAGGTGCTGTATTCCCCCGACACAGATTGTGATCCAGTCAGAGGGAATATCTGCTCCAGAGACACATTGCCAGGCAGCAGGAGATGTTGATAGAGAAAAAGGAAAACCTGGATGGCATTGCCAGTAGGAGAAGGCAAGGAAGCACACACATGGCGAGCAGGAGGCACAATGTTACCTGCAGGCTCTGGTTTCGGCCCAGGTGCACTTCGAGGGGAAACAGGAGGAAGAGAGGCATCAGACACATGATGCAGCAATAGTCAGTGCCAGAGCCGAGGTTGTGGAGAGGATGGTGCAGGCACGGCTGCCATCCTGGAGGACTCTTGCAGGGCAGCAGAAGGGATTACACGTGGGAAGCTGGAGGCCCTGCAAGCCCTCCAGGAAGCAACAGAGGCTTGCCTGCCGGAGGCAGAAGTGAAGGGAGAATCTGTCTTGGCTGAGGCAGTGCCATCGATTGGCATGAACTAACCCGCTGACTCCTGTATATAGTTCAGTAGTTGTAGGTTTCCTTTTTTTTCTAAGCCTATTTATTTGTTGGCATTCTTGCTTTTCATCAGTAGTTTACTTTTGTTATTCACCACCATCGTTTGCTGCCTCTTTGACCATGTGCACATTATGTTTGTACATGATCTCCAACTAATTATGTCCAATGGCTTTCATGTGGGTTTAGGCCACATTCTGTGGGTCATGTTGGTACTGTGCTATTTTTTCTTAGGGACATGTTTGCATGCCTCAAGTGAGTGTGATGCTTACTATGATGTCTTTGTGGGGGTGGTCAAGACAGGTCCCAATGATGAATAGGGGTCCATGTTGCGTGTTATATTTGTGACTGGCGCTGAGGCAAAGTTAGCACGAGGTTGCAATGTTGTATATGTATCCAGTGTAGTTAAAATGATAAAATTATATATATTGGATGTTCAAGTGCATAGAAAGATAAATGCTAAAACCAATAAATGTATATAAAGCATGATCCAGATATAATATGCAATAAGTTCCTAGAGGATGGGTAGCAAGGAGTTTTATTATGTGCATGCGAAGAAGGGGACTGGTCATAGAGAACCCAATGTGAAGAAATGGGACAGTTATTAAACGTGCATGCACACTGATATACATACACAGTGGATTATAAATCTACATGTAATGGGTTTTTTTTTATAAATGGATTAAACTCGGCAGTCAGGGTTGTGTGAGATGAATTTTAAGTCACTTGGGGAAACTGGTTTTGCAGATTGACAGAGGCCAGAGCAAGGGTAAATGAGTAACTAGGACCTTCACAGGTGTTCAGCTCACTTAAGAAACCAGTCAGATCCTGGCAACATCACAGAAATCAGATGAAATCTCTTCTAATGGCATGAGAGCTTGCAGAAGGGGTCTGGGCAATTGTTTTTGACAGAACAGTAAATGTGAAGTGATAGATGCCTGAGTCCAGGGTTGACCGATACTCTGTGTGTATCGATTGTTTTCAGGATGTGCCGTGCATGTTGAAATGGTAGTCGTGAGATAGTTATCAACAATTCAAAGGGAACCTGTTTATTCTCATGTCATTTGAAGTAGCTGTGCAAACCATGTGCAAATTACATTTAGGATTAAGAGGTCTCAGACCAGCTGCGACTTGTAATGAATTATGTTTGTATGTGAATGTGTAACTGTATGATGATGTTGAACTGGATGATCTCCAAACAGCCCTTTAAGATGAGTAGCAGTACCCTCGAGATAGATGGGGATGCAGATTCATACTCATGCATCAAATAATTAAGACAACTCAATAGTTTGGCAAAGTGAGTCCGTTTTAATGAAATGTTCATAAAACGGGGAGTACAACGAACATCAGCAATCGCTAGATCTTCTCGCTCTCCTTACTTTTAGAAAAAACACAATATTTATAGCAAAACCTCATCATTACTGACGTATAACCTGTGCACATACTAACGTCATTCTATGTGGCAATCTTAAAAACCTAACATGCAACGTGATTGGTTATAGGAAGTAACTTAACACAGGTACTATATCTGTATATGGTAATTGGGAGAGGGGATTGGATAATCAATGTCAGGCAGGGTAACTAAGCACGCCCTTCAAAATGGCCACTATGAACGTCACTAAAAGTATGACGTCCCATTGTCTCTGCACACTATAGGAACCTAGATTACATGGTCCAGTATGATTGGGTTGGCATCAACCCCACTCATACTTTTCCATCTACGTCTAGCAGCACGCAGAAAGAACATCCAGGTACAGAGAAACTCGTCTGCACCCCAGTTTCCCACCAATTATGCTACAATCAATCATCACCTCAGTAGTCATGTGTCAATTACTTCTTTGTAGTTTGGCCTTGATACTGCTCTGTGTTCTGAGAACTTTTAAGCGGTATTGGCATGGCGCAGATCCATGCGTAGGTGTGAAAGTTTCACTCTTCCAGCCTGCCTTTGTCACATGACTGGACACCGTGAAATAGTTTTCTTTCAGTGTCTTTTCGTATATTTGATTTAATTCTACCAGTTCTCTGACGTCTGTGGCTTATCTTGACTTTTCTGAACAGGATCCTCTGTTCTCTTCTCCCCTTAATTGTATCCAATGTTGGCTTATTCCAGCCAGATAAGACCTTGTCTTCTTGGCATGGTCATCCTTAGCTGAGTTTTGCTCTGTCTTGATTCTCTATTTTCGTGCTGCGACACACTCAATTTGAGGCCTTTAGTAACCTTTGTTCAATTTTGCTCATATAAGTAGTGGACTTGCATTCATACATAAAGTGCTTCTTGAGGTACATACTTGTAAACGTTTGCACTTGCCACAATATATTGACTATTTAGCATAAGCAAGCTTCACAATTTCTTTGCCTCTTGCAGTTACTTGCATCTGTACACATTTAAACTAACTAAATATCTTCATCATGTATGTGGCATAGGTTTCTGCATCTTGACATCAACTTCTTCACCTTAGGCTCAAGATGTCACTTATCCATGGTATCTCCTTGGTATTTTGTCTCTTTTCAGTTTTCTTAGGTCATTACATCTTCTATATGTGCGTCAGTCCGATTTCTTACGATGTCACCATTCATCTTCCTTCATTATCTTCTTTGCTTCTTCAGGTATTGTATTCAAACAACCATCATATTGTTTAGAATGTAGGTATGGGTTTTTTAATGGCTACGTTACTGTCCAGGTCTTCTTATGTGTTGGTATATTAATAGGTGCTGTTACACTGATAGGTACTGGGCAGAGCCCATGTGCTGCTCTTTGCTGATTTAACTGTTCTTCATACGTCACATACTTTGGTGTGAACTCAATAGGCAATGGGAGGGGGGCAAATGGAGTGGGGGCGATACTCGAAACTTCCTCTTCAATGTCATTACCTACCACAGATGAATCCTAAAAAGAGGTGTGTTCTACACATGAGCTGAAGATGGTAGATATCCATGGCCAAAATGAATGGAAGAATTGGAGAAAGATGGGATTTCTTTGTATTGGGTTTATTCAATCACATGTGGGGGATGGCTTGTAATAAAATATATTGGAGTGTTTTAACTGTTGGAAAAATTGTATATAATGTGTCAATTTATGTGGTTTGGTGAGACTTGGGTTAGTGTGACTCTGCAGCATCATCTAGCTCCTCCTTGGACGATTGTACATTAAACTTGCTTTACATACAAACATGCTATTTCTTCTTAAGTGGTGGGCCTTTGTTGGGTTGCAGTGATTAAAGGTCCCTCCTCACACCTCCATGGCCAATGTACATTTGTGGACAATGGTAGATGTGGGGAGATGACATGTTTGGATTTGCACGTGTTTGACATCTTTGTCATTAACATCGGTCGCTTGCCTGCTTCCCTGCTATGCAGTGCGGGCATGTTGGTCCTTATTGTGCATGGTGTACCTGGACGTGTCTGACATGTATGCTGTGGTTGCCATAGCCCTTCCTTTGTACATGTGTTCATGGCTTTTGGGTCCTGTTGGGGGTTGTCTGAGGTAGGTCTGATGCCATTACTTTGATTGGATGGCCCATATGGCCATATAGACATGTGTTTCTCAAGTGGGGAAGGGAGCAGCAGAAGTCTGGAGGTGCCAGGAGATGGTTGCCTGATGCTATTTATGGTTCAGAGGCATTGCATGTTTACTGTCAGTGTATCAGTGTTGGTTGGGTAGGTTTTGGATTGTGATTGTAATGTTGGCGATGTGGGGAGACATTTCAAGATGGAAGGTATGTTTCATGATGATATTTTGGGTCTCTCATATAGGATGGATACTTATTTGTTTCAGTGTTTGTCCATATGTTCCATGGAGCAGTGATGTGTGAGGGAGCTGTTGACAGGTCACTCACCTCTGCCCATTCACTTATCAGGATTTTTGTTTCTTGGACGTTGTGTACCTTTATGATGCTTCTACAGCAGTTTGGGTGGCCTTTTGGCACTTGTTTGTCCATGTGGATGTGCATGTATGGGTATTGCTTATTGCCAATTGGGATGAAAAGGAGGGATGTTGTCTCACTCTGATTCACTGGGCTACACACCTCACATGTGGACTATGTCACCTGACCATCAAGGGACAAAGGTTTAGGTGCTTTGATGTTTTGATTGGTGTTGTCTTGCAGCTGAGTGTTATCCAGGGGAGGCCATGAATGGGTTGATTGTCCTGGATTCACCAGCACTGCTTCCAAGTGATCATGTTAGAGGAGGATGCCTGCCAGGTGTGGTTCATGGAAGACACAGCGCAGAGGAGTTGAGAAAGGTAAGTGCTCCAAAGCGAACTGGGCCATGGGTATTCATGATGCATAGCTGCCAAGTGTTGTTGGGTTACAACAATCAAAAGACTGACACAACCATCGTACTGAACAGGGCCGGCAGGACTATTTGTCATCTTTAGACACAGTTTATTGGTGTGGGTATCCATTGCTGTTGGGTATGTGACAGTACCCTTTTCCCAACAGGCCATGGGTGTGTGCCAGCATACTGTTTTGTCTGTTCAGAAGGCAACACGTTTTGTGCATCTGTGGGAGTATGGTTGTTGTGTTACGATGTGAAAGAGACATTGTGGGACATCCAGTAAGCTGCTGTCAAGCTAGTGTTGTGGCCAAATTACATGGGGGTGTATGTGGTCTACTCAGGTAGTCTGGGGATTCATCATGGACCTCTGTTATGTTATGTTATGTTATATGGATTTGTAAAGAGCACGTTCACCCGAGGGCATCATGGAGGGGCGTCAGTAGTTATAAAGAGAGGCCTAAAACACTACAGTTTTCAGGGAACAGTGAAAGGCAAGATGGTCAGCAGTGGTTCAAAGAGCAAAGGGAAGTTTGTTCCAAGCCTTCCCAGCCGTCAAAGAGAAGGCACAACCACCTATACGGCAGAGCCTGACACGAGACACAGAGAACTGAAGGGCCGACTGAGAGCGAAGGAGGCAAGCAGGAACATACTGTGAAAACCTTTCCTGAAGATATTCTGTCCCAATTTTATAAAAAGCCTGGTGGACAATACACATAGATTTGAAAAGAATCTGCTTCTCGATAGGCAACCGGTGAAGTTGTCTAAGCAGCAGAGACATATGTGCTCGAAATGGAGGATGCAGAATAGATCTGGCAGCAGCATTCTTGAGCATCTGTAGCCAAAGCGTGGTTGGTCTAAGTCGAGCAATTTGCAATCATCAACCACGCTGAGAACAAGCACAGCCACCACAGGGGCTTGGAATTGAGCTGAGATGATAGGAAGTACTTTCCGCAGGATACGTAGTTTAAAGTGACCAGATTTACAAACAGCTGCAACCTTCTCCACCACAAAGAGAGAGTATGACATTTTTACCCCCAGATTTTCTACTGAGGAGGATGGCCAGGGAAACGGACAAAGAGAGGATGGCCAAAAATCAGTAGTCCAGAAAGAAAGAGGGCTGGAGGTTCCAACAACAAGAACCTCCGTCTTGTTGCCATTCAGTTTTAACCAATTGGCCACCATCCAGGGGCCCAGGTCCTCTAAACACCTCCTAGGAAATGCCGCAGTATCTGAGCGAGTGAGATCCAAACACACCAAGATCTGCATGTCATCAGCATAGGAGTAGTACCTGAACCTGTGGGATAGAATGAGATGGAGAAGTGGCCTAATGTAAATGTTAAATACTATTGGAGATAATGCAGATCCCTGTGGGACCCCACATGACAACAACACTGATTTAGAAGGAAAAGGGGGAAGCAAGACTGACTGAGAACGGTCGACCAGGAAGGCAGAGAACCAGTCCAGGACTTGGCCAGACAGACCAGCATCAGATAACCAGGAGACCAGGGTGGGATGATCAACCGTGTCGAATGTAGCAGATAGGTTTTACAGAAATGGGATGAAAACTTTCAAGCACCCCAGGAACAGGAGATCCCGCTGGCAGCTGCTCATCACTAGGTCACGACACACCATGGCGTGCGCTACCAATGAGCCAGTATTTAGTAGTCCACATTGGAAACCTACTGCCGGTGTAATTTTGGCAGTTACAGGAGATTTGTCAAAGCCCACTGGCCATCTGGTGTTACAGGGGGCTAGAGATAACTAAGTGCTACGTTCCAGGAAAGCAGCTGCCCAAAGATTGCCAGTGCCAACATGCAGACTATGCACGGCCCATGCACGGACGGCCTCAGACGGGCTTGCCTTAAGCGCGCCTTTGGAGAGCTGACGGCGTGCCCCCTGACTGCTGCGCGGGCGTATTAAGCAGCACATAAGCTGCATTTTTCAATGGATGTTCTGTTAGACATGTCAAATTTCAACCAACTCCTGGTGCAAGTAGTATGCACTGTATGAGTAAGTGTGGGTGTTTGGGTGATTTGTGTTTGGGGGGCTTTATTGTGATGTGGCACCTTGTTGGAGCAAGTACTGTGTGGGTGAGAAATTAGCACAGAGTGATGCGGATTGGGGGCACAGTTTAGTGCGGGTACTGGAACTAGGGCAGACTCATGGGTGCTGGCTTAGGTTAAGGGGTTGGGCAACAAATCAGTGGGGGTACTAAGATGAGGGCAGACTTGTGGGTGTTGCCTTAGGTTAGGGGTTTGGGGCACAGATCAGTGAGGGTACTGGGACAAGGGCAGACTTGTGGGTGCTGCTTAGGTTAGGGTCTTGGTGCACAGATCAGTGGGGGTACTGTGATGAGGGCGGATTTGTGTTACTGCCTTAAGTTACTGGGTTGGGGCACAGTTCAGTGAAGATACATGGGTGTTGCCTTAAGTTAGCAGGCTGAGGTGCAGTTTAGTGGAGGTACATGCATGCCGCCTTAGGTTAGTGGTCTGAGGTGCAGTTTAGTAGAGGTACGTGTGTGCTGCCTTGTTGTAAGGGTGGGGTGCAGTTTGTTGGGGGTACCTGGGTGATTCCTTGATGTACGGGACTTGGGCACATTTTAGAAGGGGTTTGTGGGTGCTGCCCTAATGTAGGGGGCCAGGGCACAGTTTAGCGGGTGTAAATTTGTTCTACCTTCATGTAGGGGGCAGGGGTGCAGTTTAGTGGGTGCGCTGGGACCATGGGATACTCTTGCACATGCTGGAGAGGCAAATGTGCTTTAGGGGTTAAGTCCTGGAGTGTTTGTCACCTTTTCTTTAAGGTCAAATACAATGGGCCTCATTACGAAATTGGTGGTAGTCATGGCGCTATTTGCGCCATGACTGCCACCAATAACGTGTCCGGCACCGGTCTCGTTCAATGGGGACTTACCGGTGTAGTCCGACCTTTGCGGGACCGGTAAGTCCCCATTGAAAAAGCCATTCCCCATTCCCATTTCAGCCTCCATATGGTTCAATGGGAATGGGAAAGGCGCTAATAACGGTACCGTTATTAGCTTCAAGGTTCCTTAATGGGTCCCGTCCATAACACTTGGTCAGACCAGGCGTTACTGGAGGGACCCACTAAGGGACCTCGTAGTAGGGTGGTAAGGGTATACCGGCACCGGTCTCCTTACCGGTGCCGGTAATTCCTTACCACCCACCTCGTAATGAGGCCCAATGTGTCTTAATGGAAATGTCTTAGGTACCACAAGGTGCAATTGTAACTCAATTGTTATTCTATCTATACATGGAGCCCCTGGGGGATCTGGTGGCAGGATGGGGGGTTCCTATCCATCAATATGTCGATGACACTCAAAGTGTCAAGGGCTGCAGATGTTCACTGCTTGGAGAATCCATTAATTGCTATTGAAAACTGGATGGCGCCTGCTTCTTTGATCATCTAAAAGAGAATGGGGGTCATTACGACCCTGGCGCTAAGGGATTACCGGTACCGCCCAATTCCCATAACGGCAGCTGGAACCAGCCGTTATTGCAGGGACCCGCAAAGGGACCCTGGCGATAATTACGTTAGCGCAATTTGCGGTACCGTAATTACCGCCTTTCCCCATTCCCATTATGCCCTATGGGGCAAAAATGGGAATGGGGAAGGGCCATGGTGAAATGGGGAAGTACCGCCCCGCCAACTTTGGAATGGGGTGGTACTTCCCCATTTCACCATGGCAGATTTGTTACAATACCGGCAGCAACCATGGTGCTAATAGCGCCATGGTTTAGCGCTGGTGTTGTAATGAGGGCCAATGTATGTTATTTGCCCTGCAAAACTACGAGTTTACTCATCTAGAAAGTCTGTTCCTTTAGGAGGCATACCATTTCTAGTTTATTTCTTAGATCCTGAAAATTAAATTAAAGTTTTATATAGAGACGTGGCAAAGATAGTTATTTTTCAATTGCATCCAGTGAAGAAAACCATAAACTGTTCTGCCCCCCGTAAATGTTCACACTTTTGTGTAGATAGCGGCAATGCCATCTTTTTTTTTTAAACCCTCTTTATTTGCATTTGGAAGCAAGACAAACAGTTAAAAATCCAAACTTTCCTCTGACCCCAACCCCCTTTTACCCATCTCTAGGTCGATTTTCAAAAGACCTCTCCACCCACTTCTCCCCTTCCTCAACCTCTCTCCTATCCTGTGTATGGCCATCTTTGTACGTCTCAAAGGTTACGGGGCTACTGTTAAGAATGATCCTGCATACAGCTGCCTGATTGGTGACAGGGAGTCAGAAGTTTGATTCATCCCACCGATCTTGAGGACCTTGCATTGGAAGCCCCTGGCAGCATTGATTATCTTCAAGATAGGATGTGCGAGGTTTAAGGCGGTGAACTGGGGACAGCCAAGTTGCCTCTCAGATAAACCGAGGGTCTCTAGAAGAAGAGAATGATTCCTAGAGGGAAATGTTTAAGATTAGACATTCCATGTGCAAAAAAGGAAAATCAAGGAAACAAAGTTTAACACAGTATGCTACGAGACTTTGGAATTAGTTTACAGTTTCCTAGTGGTTCTCCTCTGCCATACATGTGTTTAGAAAAACTCAGAAGACTCTGTTAGTTACTCAGAGCTCTCATGTTCAGTTCCCCTGAAGATGACAGGAACACTTGGGTGAGTGGGTGGGCTTGTTGATTGTTTTTTAATGTTTTGTATCTTTGGTATGTACCGTGTGCCGATTCTCCTAAGAATTAGGTGTGCACGTTGTAAATCTGTAAAATAAATATAATGCATTGAGTATGTTCATCTATACAGTACAACGTAGGCACCCGAGAGCATGCTGTAGCAGAATGTCTGCAAACAATCTAGTAAGGGGATACATATAGGCAGAGGCTGAAGAAAATATCTTGTGCCTATTTGACAAATGAAGACTCCTTTGTTCTCCCCGCAGATGCCGGGAAAAGTCTTAGATTAGGTGCATGGTCACTATGGCAGTGGGCACCAGACTCTGGAGAGAACACTTTGTTCACACCACTTTGATTCGAACAGGGGGAGCCCTAGAAGCCAATTTATTAACATTATTAACACTTTCCAGTTATTTTTTTTTATTTTATTTGATTCAGCTAAATTAAATCAACCTTTCAAAAACTATTTACAGAAAACAGAATATACTTAATACAATATTGTCAAATTAAAATTACAAATTCCAAACAATGATAAAATATTAAAAGTAGAAACTACAAATTATGAAAGGCATACAGATGAAAAAAAATGTGCATAATATAAAACATGAGACACCTTAATAAATGATCACAATTCATTCTGAGTCGAAAGGTTTTAGAAAATGCTACAGTTCAAGGAATACTAATAATACCAGATTCTCAATGTATCTAACAACAAGCATTGCAAAAAATTAACTGTTGCTAATTGAATTGGTGTATAATGGGAATTTAAGATGGCAGGCCAGCATTGCTCAGTTTCCAATTGACCTAAATATTTGGGCCTCATTACACGGACGGCGGTAAGGGTTAACGGTCACCGTTAATGGCAACGGTGACCGTTAACCCTTACCGCCGTACTACGAGGTCCCTTTGCGGGTTGGAGGATTTAACGCCTGCTTCTTACAGGCATTAAAATCCAACCCGCTAAGGGACCTCGGAGCTAATTACGGCACCGCAAATGTGCGGTGGCGTAATTAGCGCCTTCCCCATTTCCATAGAGCCCTATGGGGCAGAAATGGGAATGGGGAAGGGCAATGGCGGAAAGGGGATTTACCGCCCCTCCAACCTTGGAATGGGGCGGTAAATCCCCTTTCCGCCAAGGCGGTGCCGGTATTTTACCGGCATGAGCCATGGCACTAATAGCGCCATGGCTCACCGCCTACCGTGTAATGAGGCCCAATAATGTCTTGCAAAATGAACGATTCTGAGGTTCGTCAGAACAATGCACTCTGTGATCACATGAAACAAATTCTCCAGAACCTTGTGGTTCAAACAAAAACAACAAAAGTTCAATGCGGACGGCAGTTGATTACGTTTGGCCTGGACGTCTTTTGTGAGCCATAGATTGAAGCGCAAGCGTAGAATGCCAGCACGGTATTTTGGCGTGGGTATTTTCACCAAGTAAGGAGGTAAGATGCCAACTTTTTTCGGCGGAAATCTATACACATCTGCATCCCTGTATTGAAGACACAATTCTCTAGTGATGATCCAATCTAGCTTATCTATTTTAGCTTTTGCTTTGTCAGGATTGCCACACAGGTTTGAACGAAAATTTACCGTACTTAAACATGATGAGTTTAGCTTGCGAGATGGCAGTCATTAATTTAGCCTCGACCCGTTCAATCTGTCCTTTGGCATGAATATTACCTTCAAATATTATTCCCAAGTATGTATACTGAGGGACGACAGATAGCTTAATTTTATTAATTGACCAAATAAAGTATTTCTTGACCCGACTGTATGGTGAATACATCATTATTTGGGTTTCAGTTGTATTAATTTTCAATTGATTGTGTATAATGTATGATTCAAAAGCTGTCAATAAATTCTGCAGACCCATCTGAGTCTTTGATATCAATACAAGGTCATCTGCGTAAATAAGTGTTTTTATATGGCAATTGTTAAATTTAGGGGAGTCTGAAGTAATAGAATTGAATATTTCCCAGACATCATGAATGAAATATTAAAGACTGCGGACGCTAAGAGGCAGCCCTGCTTCAAACCTCTAGAGGTACGAATGGGAGCTGATATAGCTCCATTTAGAGTCAATATAATGTTGACAGAGGTGTTAGAATGGAAAGCGTAAAAGATATCACTTATGGACGGCGGACATTGATCTCGAGCCAGTTTTGCCATCAAGATAACACGAGAAACGGAATCAAATGCAGCGTGCAAATCTATGAAGGCAAAAAAAAAACAGGCTGTTTTTTCAGCTGGCTTTGATGGCATTGAGACAAAGTAAATCGATGTTAGTGCCCATTCCAGCAACAAACCCTGTCTGATGTGGGTCACGCAAATGATGTTTATATGTCCAAGCATTGAAGTCTCGCAAATTGGAATAATGGTCAAAGTATTTCACGCGGCAGACACCATGCGAGTTCTCAGCACTTGGCAATAGATCTTATCCAGTATCAGTGCCCATTCATATGGGTTAGCTTTAAACATAAGATTGTGAAAACCGTCTGGTCCTGCTGCACGCGACGAGCTAGATGTCATAATGAACTCTTGCAAGGTGGTGAGTGAATAAGTGACATGCCAGCAAATTACAGACTTTTGAATATATTTAAAGCTATCAAAGTGCTTATCTGCATATAGGTCGGAGAAATGCTTAATCGATTGATGTTCGGAGGTGCTGTTGATTTGGGCGTCGACTTGAATGTTTTGGTTGTGATTTGAAAGTAACTGCCACATTTGGGCCGAATTTTTATTGAACATTGCGCGGGTCATTGTTTCACTATCTTGCTGAAACATTAAATATTTCCTACTGCCTAGCCAGTTTTTGTAATGGCATTTAGCAGTTTTCAAATCCTGGCACCTGGTGCATAAATTCAAATGTAAAATTTGTCTTTTTATGCATCTGTATTCGGCTTGTTTTAATTTAATCTCTGCATCAAAAGAATGCTAGTCCTAATGGCATTATTATCTTGTGGAATGATAGTGTTAGTAAAAGGATATAATAAATCAGTATATTGGGCAGGGAACTTCAGGGAATTATTTATTTCCAGGGAATGACAGTAAGTGGCCAGTGCATATGGATTCCATCGCAGTCTATTTCTAGACAGATTAATGGTGAGTGTTTGCTTCATCACAGGCCTCATTGAATGGGCAATGTCCCAGGCAAGTTCTAATGAAAGCGTCCTATGATCGCTTTGTTTATGATCGTTAATGCTTAATTTGATCACATTTTAGAAGAGAGAGGCATCAACATAGATGTAATCAATTGCACTGGTGGAAATGCCCCTGTGCCAAGGTGTTGGGCCGAGATGTCACCCCTCACTGACCCGTTTATCATGTAAAGGTCACATCTTTGGTTAAGCGGTTAGGATTCCAACAATCTAAATTCAAGAATTTTGATATTTGTGAACTGGTCATGCATGTGGATTAGGTCCAAGGTTTTTGCCAAGCCAGAATGAAAGGCGTCATCAGATAGCCCTGCTGCATTCCTATTTAGATTAACTACAGCTAAGGTATGGTCCCTGATGGTTATCTTCACCAACTGGATATAGGCACTAACTGAGGCCCATGAGACGATGGTCATACCTAGACTGGTACGGCCACCAAAAGTCCTGATGAAGGTCGGCCCTGGCTAGCAATGGTAGGAAGCAGGATTGAATCATAGCCATCCCAAATGGGAGGGGTGAGCAGCCATGTCTCCTGCAACACTATAATGTGGTGAAGGTAAGGTAATTGTTTGATCGAGAGTTGTAGATGAGAGTGGCCACAAGTATTCCAGCTCAATATATGAAGGAGCAATTTACCTGTGAAATTGATGGTTAATTTGAAAAATTAAAAAGTGGCCTAAGGTTCTGGCCATTTGTTTCCGGCAAGCCCAAGTAAATGTTAGTCCTATAAATCTCACTTTGAGGCTTTTCAATGTGTCGTGCAGGATTTTGCGCAAGCAAGAATCCACATTCTAACTATGGAACGTGATTCTACCTCTATAAATTCAATTTGTTCAATGTCTCTTGAGGAGACATCTCCAAGGGCAACTACATCACTAAAGATGTTCAAAATGCTACGCCTGTTCAGATCATAACCACCCTCACGACATTTCAGAATCAAGGTATGGCAAAATTATTTGAACTGATCTGCCGTCTTAAGAGCGGGAGGCATGGGAGGGTGATGAGAAGCCCCTCGCAATGACTCTTGAGCTGAATGACCAGACGATTTCATTGGTAGGACCGGGGAGGCTGGACGATGGCAATGTGCCATGTCTTGCATTTGCCTTGTAGTTTGGTGGGATTCTAAGCAGGAATTATTTTAGGCCATTTGATTAGTGCACTGAGATAGAGTTCCAGCTTGTTTTGCTGTAACTCGCTCAACTGTTGATGAATCTGCGGGCATCCCTTGATGTGAGAAATTAGTGTGTGCTACCTGTGTGCATTCCCCCTGAGCCTGGATGTTTGAACGGGACAGGCGGCTGTTAAATAGATATCGACCATTTTTTTCAGGTCTGTCGGCATAGTCTAGTTTTGGTCATCATCCATGGCAGGTGAGTGCATTTCAGAGAACTTCACACTTTTCTTAAGTGCTGTATCTGAAGGGTTTTTTTTGCACAGTCTCTTTTTGTTCAATGATTTGAACTAAGGCATTTAGAGGAAAATGTGAAGTGACAACAGTGGGTAAATTCGAGGGTAAGGCAGAGTTGATAGATGTCGGGGAAAGGGCAGAACTGGATGGGCCTGAATCACCCCTGCATACAGAGGAAGGCAAAGTAGGTGTAGATTTAGCTTCATTAGTCTTACCAATGACCTGAAAAAAGGCATTTAGTGTGCTCTTTGCAAATTTAGTACTGGCCATGTTCTTTGATTTTTGTGGAAGTAAACATGGGCCTTTGACCAGACGCTTGGTAGACCTTTTTGGGACATTGCCAAGACTGACTGCCAAGGGTTCTTGCGGCGCTGAAGGCGCACTAACACTATTGGATATAGGAATGGTAGATGAGGACAGAGAATCAGAGGCGACCCATGAGGCATCTACGATAGGGATTGCGCTTTGGAGTGGAGATGAGTCAATGGGTCGAATTATACCAGGAATGACGGGCAAAAGAGAACTTGGTCTTAATGGCCGAGTCTGCAGCGCATCTGTCCCCCTCCTGTCCTCATGGATATTAAATTCGTCTACTGCGAATACTGAGGTATCAGGGTTTGTGGGGGGTAGGTTAGGTAGAGCATCATGGATCTGTAATGTTGCACAGTTGTCGTTTAGCCACTGGCATCCAAAGTCTCAAAAGATTTTACCAAACTCAAAATGGTGGTATTAATGGCAACCAGAGCAGGTTGCAACAGGGCTGTATAGTTTGGAGGCCCTGTGTCAGCAGCCCTAGTGTGTGGACGAGGGGTAGGATGTGCAAAAGAATTAAGCATAGATTGTATCTCCACCGAGGTGGACGATAATGCGCTGGAATGCAAGGTATGGGAGTCTCTTTGATATATGCTTAATTCAGGAGTTTCACAGTGACTAGCATTGATAGATATGACAGAAGCATCCAAGTTCAACACTGGAAAAGAAATAGGATATAAATGGCAACCAGGTGTAGATGGCATACAGTGGCCCTTGACTGACTTTAACATTGTAGCATCCGAAAGGGGCAGTTGATGAGGCCGTTTACGTGTGCGTGCAGAAACCGACTGTGTGCAATTCGATGCTGGAGAGCAAACACTTCTTCTGAGGAGGGATTATTAAATCTGATACAGATGATGCCATGGGACAGTTGTAGGCTGTACTCGCCACGCTCTCATATGAGGAAGGAGCCGGTTCAAAGTGCTGATCATGAGTTAGTGTTGCCACAGTCGGAGTAATGGAGATAGTAGATTGAAAAAGCTGAGGCGTGGTTGCAATGAGGTTGAGAAGTGGCAAACACAGTGTGGATATAAAAGGCAAACACAGTGTGGATATGACAGGCATATCAGTTTTGAAGGGTAGGTCGAAAAGAGCATCTTGCGTGAGTGAAAAAAAAACACTAATGCCTTACCTCTGGACAAAAATAGTTGTACTTGTAAAACGGCAGAGTGTAAGCCAGCAGTGCTGCTGCTTCGCAGCTAAGCGGTGAAGCGGATGCTTTAACGGTGCTTCCACGAGTGTGCGCGCGCTGTGTGCGAGTGAACTCGTAATATACAGGAAGCAACCTCGATGTGGAAATGGGGGCAGCTTCACACAACAGCCGCAATGCACCTACAACAACACGCAAAAGAACAATTAGTGACTTATGACACAATTGTTACACAGTTATGGAGCTTGTGCGCTAGAAATTCTGCACCTTCGCAGTGTAGCAAATAAAGTCACCTTGCAATATGTAGTCCACAGTCCACAAAGTCCAATAAAACAAATGCAATCCAACAGAATCCAACAGGAAACGGAGAGCAGAGCAGAGTGACTCGTGGCAAAGCGAATGCTTTAACGGTGCTTCCACCAGTGCACGCGCGCTGTCCGCGAGCGAACTCGTGATATACAGGAAGTAACCTCAATGTGGAAATGGGGGCAAGGTGCAACAGCCACAATGCACCTTGCAATATGTAGTCCACAGTCCACAAAGTCCAATAAAACAAATGCAATCCAACAGAATCCAACAGGAAACGGAGAGCAGAGCAGAGTGACTTGCGGCGAAGCGGATGCTTTAACAGTGCTTCCATTAGTGTGCACCGGTTAATTATAACCCCCACAGTCTGATGAACGTGTTACCCTTTTCAGTTTTGTCTATTAGGTCTCCTTTAGTGCCACCTTTAAGCCAAACCCACTGAATTGCAGTACAGCAATGAGGGAGATGACATGTGAAGAGGGTCACACAGCTTGCGAGTCACTTGTGGCTACATACCCAACCCCTGACTGACCAAGGCAATGCTAATCCTTATGGCCATTCCCACCCACGACCTGCCCCTCCCTACTCATATACATCCTCCTGGGATCTCTTTGGGCTAGCTCTATCAAGCAGTATTATCAGGCCTTGGCCTGCCAGTGTTACTTCTAAGCAGCTTGTTGATAGATAGCAGTTACTGGTGTAATACAATTCCCTTAAATAAGAGTACTTCCATCCACTTGTTTTATATCAGTTTCTTGAACTTAAGTCCTGTGAAAAACAAGCAACATTTTTGGATTGTGCATACATTTTGGATATGAATTTAGCCTGAAATGCTATTGTATGCACAGGTAATGGCACCATGTTCCAGCTGGTGCAACCTTATGGCAATGTGGTATCATTATGGCAGTTGCTGCAAAATACCTGTCCTCTGCCTACTCATAAGTAAATAAAATGTTGGCTTTGCCAATGCTTGTTCACTTTTGCTTTGCAACAGAGAAATTGAACAGATAACCATGAACTTTGAATGTGACAAACTGTGAAACTGAGACATTAAAACTGTGAAATTGATGTGGTGGCATGTTTTTAATGAGATTCCCAAAGTTGTATTTTCTTTTGCCAATTGAACAAAAGGTTAGCCTTATGTCATTGACAATCAAATATGAACAATGTATTGCAAAGCCTAGTGGTTGTATTACATAAACATTTCACCAGTGCAAATGAAATAATGGTTGGTATTACCACTAGAGTGGAAATTGCTTTAGTGCAGAAAAGGTATTCTATAAATGCATTTTTGCAACAGAGCAGTGTTTGCACTAGTGTGAATGCCATTCCGTATTAGCACGAGAGCAAACACTGTCCTGTGCACAAACACATACAAATTAGGTGTGCCTGTTTATTTTAAGAAACAAAGTCTCTGCAATATTGTGAACATTTTTGTAATTTATTAATTTTATTGATTTTGAATTTGTGTTGTACTTTGCTGCATGCTGTGTTGATAATATGCAGTTTAACTTTTATGGTTTTAACCAAAATGAAGCTAAGAAGGATACATTATTTGCACGAATACATTGTTTTCACTTCTCACTCTCACGGCCTCTCCGGCTTCAGGGATGTCCACACCATTTCAACTTGTTTCAGTCTCTCACGCTTAAGGGATTTCTTGTGATCTCCATTGTTCCTCTAACAGGCTGTCAGGCTTAAAGGATTCCTGCACCTTTGGTTCTTCCGCTGCCAGTTATGTCAGAGTCATGGATATCACTGAGTGAAAAGAGGTCAATGAATCCTTTAAGCCTAGTGTAGATTGCCTGCCAGGGCGAAACAAGAGCCAGACCTCTACAAAGGCAATGTGAGGGAGTTGAGTGGGCCCTGTCCCTGACTTCCAGATATTCATGGAATCATGTATGCATGTTGCAAACCTATTCTCATTCCTTTGCAATCACCCCCTCAAACCTTTCTCTGCCTCTAATTTTTGCTAACAACTCCCAAGCCAATATCCATTGCCTCCTCTGTTTCTGCTAATTACTTTACTTACTACTTTTCCTTTAAAATACCTTCTCGCAGCCCTTCTCTCTCACCCTCCCAAACCCTCATTTGTCCAACACCTCCCCCAGCCTTTTCTATTCTTGACTACTTCTTCCTCCGTCTCCTATTGAAATAGCACCCATCTTTCACAGTGCCAATCCATCCTGCACTCCTATTGAAAATGCTGCTCCCCAAATGGTCAAAAAGTAAGTCTTAATTGCTAGCCCTTATCTCCATGGACACTTTAACCATCTCTCCACTGGACTCTTGTCTGCTTCTTTCAAATCTGCAGCTGTCTTAATCCTTTTGAAGAAAGCCTCCCTGACTCTCTGAAACTTAAGGAGAACCATCTCTGGTTCTGGAAGCACCTCAAGGCCTTCCTCTTTGCTTTTGCCTTCTCTCTTCCTCTCACCTGCAGATCTTCTGTCTTATACTGCACTGGACACCTGGCTTTCCTGTGATTTCAGGCCCAGGTCCCTGCCTGCCCAGTTGCACACCCACACTGCCTCCCAGTAACTCTTGCACTTGGGTCTGTACCTGCAACCCTACAGTCCCCCTACCTCCGCTTTTGGACACCTGCTGTCTGCACTTACCCTTACGGCCACACTTCTTGTTATTGTTTTGATCCCATGTACAGCACTTCCCCCAACCCCTTTCCTCTGGCAGTTTTCCCCTGCCCCTTCCCCTGCACTTGCACAATCTCAATATCACTTGGCCTAGTAAGATCGTTGTCTCTGTCCTCTGTTCCCCCTTCCTTGCCTCGTCACATCTTGAAACACTTGTGTATAGGCGCATTACAAATGCCATGTAATATCACATCATATCATACCATATCATACCTTCCTGTTCAATTCCTCCTTCTATTTCCTTTTGATGTGGCTGCTTCTTGAGTTTAACAATTCTTACCACCTCGCTGTGATATTGCCACTTTTACTCCTAATGTCCTCTTTGTACCGCTCTATGATGTCACAAGGTCTTTTCCTTACTCGCTCCATCCACCCTTCTCTGATGTGCATATGTCGTCCTTACTCCTTCGGTCCACCGCTCTCTGACATTGTCACATCTAATTCACATTTCCTCCTTCCACTTCTCCCTCCTTCTATTGCTACCAACCTCCCTGCTTTCCTTTTTTAACACTTCTCTGCTCCCAGGCTAATTTTGACAATCATCACCAAAGTCATTAGATGGTGCCTCTCAAAATGCTCAAACTGACTGACTGGGGCATGGAGTTTAGATAGTAGGGTGATCCCTCCCACACAAAGAGGCTCTGGGAGATGTTCTTGCCCTGTATTTGAGAATAAATATTGGAGGCATATAGTTGGTTATCTCTGATTGCCTCACTTGAACTTACTGAGAGGGTCTTGAGGTGTACCAAGAACTTAAAGGACGTGTTATTAGGGAGAATTCTCATTTCTGCGTGAATTCCCTTTAACCTTAGAGACCCCCTGCTCTTTTGCCGGACGTTTGGACTTTTTAATTTTAACCCTGGAGTGAGTGAGACCTTTGGATCATGCTTCCTCTGTTTTTGGAGTCTGAAAAACTCCATAGATATATACTTTTTATATGGTGACACACAGCACCTTCAGTGCAGTGTCACTGAGAAATCGTTTAGATTTCTCATAAGGTTTAAATACATTTTCTTGTGTGAACTACCATTCCCAAGATCAGTGAAGTAAAATTGACTTTATTTACCTTTTCTCTTTGTAGGTCCAGCACACACCATTTTATGTGGAGTGCTGGGGGCTTACCTAGTAGTCCCTTATCCTACATTCTCATGTAACATTGTGTGATTGACAGCCTAGGCTGTGCATGAATACAATAACCCTGCTTAATAGGTGAGGGTTTTGGGACTAGAGGCAGAGTCGACCACTGGGAGAAAAGCCAAATGAAAAAAACGTGAACGAAGCTTGCTGCATCCTCCTGGACCTTTCAATTGCCCAGTGAAGACCTGCTGCTTTGCTGAAACGTCTTTTTCTAATCGACAAGAGAAGCTCCAGAGGGGAAGACGTCTTCCCTTGAGTTAATGGGACCAACTAACCCAGAGATGATCTCCACTGGTCTATCTTCCCTGATTGGCTGTACTTCTTTGCTGCTGCAAGAACCGAGTGCCAGGGGTTGAGGAATCCGCAGTCGAGAGTAACATTTTAAATCGGTCCAGAATGTCCAGGAGTCTCCTAAGGACCCTCCAGAAGCAGGACGACCACAGCTCGAGCCCCCTCAGCAGAATCCAGTTGGACCACTCTTCTTCAAACCAGAGTTCCTGTTTAGACTTGGAGTACTTACCTCAGTGTCCTTTGAGCTGTGCTTTTCTGAGTTGAGACTTGCAGTGCCTTACCTTTTTGGATTCCAGCTCTGCTTTTCACAGGCTTAACAGCTGTTGACGCTACAAGTGATTTCTTCAAAACTCTAACTTTGTGCAAGACGTTTATCATCTAAGAAGTGCCTCAGCTCCATAGACTGTGCTCCAATTGACTGTGGCTGTCCTGGCTCCCTGCAGAGTCTTCTAGTCCACTGACTTTGATATTTCTGTCCATCATAGGTGGTAACTTATTTTAGACTGTTATGCTGGGAAAGGCTTGTCTAGACTTCATTGGAAGATTTAAATATACACACATGCCCTGAGAACCTGTTTAACCTTTTTCCTTCCTTAAACTTTTCCTTTCTGCAACTTCAGAATCTGCAAAGTATAACTAGTGATATGTAAATGCCATTACTGTCTTTGTGAATGAAGTCACCTCCAGGTCTAGGAATTGTGCAAGAAGCATATCCAAAGAGTATGCACTAACTTGTGCTGATTCTGAAAAGGCTTTTAAAGTATATTTGATTGATGCATAACTTGCCCTTTTTAAAGAACGCTTACTTAAAATTTGATGTTAAATAAATAAATAAATAATTTGTAACTGAGACTTTGAGTGTGTTACTTGGATACTTGTATTTGCACATTTCATTGCTACAGCTCTACAGCTCACATTTACCCCTCTTGAGATAGGCCTGGCTGCTCAGTCACACTACCAACCAGTGTAGTACAGGCCTATATCAAACGGTGGGTTACCTAATACCAAGCAGATAATGTTGTGTAGTCTCACACAGTATAACTACACCAATTCCTACCTAACACTTGTTCAGTTTCTGGATGCTAATTCTCTCTTATCTTTATTTCCTCCATGAAATTGTGTGGGTTCCCGAGAACTTGCTTGGCAATCCACACAGGAACGTATAAAGTACTCCCAAGATCTATGTATTTTTAGAGAGCAGGTCACAGTGGCAAATGAAAAGGGTCCATTGCATTCCAGTAGGACGTCGGAGTTCCTCTAATAATATACTAAATCACTATGTGCATTTTGAACTTTGTGTTCTCTTAAAGCTCATTTCCAGTCCTGGGCTGGGCTGTTTTCTAATATAATGCTACTTGTCTTCTGAGACACAGCAGTGACGTTGCTCGTACTGGGAAACAAAGGTGGATGTGTGTTATGTCCTTGATAATTTTGAGGAGACTGGAATTCCTTGGTATTTTTAGAGGATCACTTCTGCACCTGTGACAACTCCTGACTCGCCGGGGGGTAAGGGGCGGGGGTATATATGAAGCTGACCACAGGATGCTCCACATTCCAGCCATTCATCCTCTAGCCGACCTTCGTGAACAGCCAACTGGAAGTCCCCATAACCAGTTAAGGGACTTTGTGACACCTTCTACCACATATAGTGCATTACGGAATACATAAATCAGGACATACATAGGGGTACATGGACACAAACACGATGGTGAAGTGTGGTCAAGTAGACATTTGAAAATCATGGTTTTTCAAGTGGTAATTGTTTCTCTTGACCATTCTGCATCTCATACGGCTACACTGTTCTACTCCCATCAAGTAGACCATTAAAAACTTCACAGGAGCCTGGGCATCTTCATTTGTTATTGATTATTCCATAGGCCATGCAAATTAAAATGCATGTTTGCAATGTGTCCAACATTGTACAAATCTATGTAGTGCATGTACTGCTTGGCATCAGAGTGCCTCCGATTGAGCTAGGGTAAAATGCATGTTTGCTAGTCGTGTGTTATAAATATGTCACGTTTCAGTGTCACGTGGACACAGGTGAATCAGCTGAGCCTTGCGTTTGCATGAAGACGTGCTATGAGGTTGGAAATCGATTTATGACAAAGTTCTAGGGAATGACGGAGAAGGTGCGCAGTAGTTGGAAGAATGCGGCAGCAACATATTTGAATTACAGAGTGCCTTTAGATCTAAGCAGTGTTGCAGCTTTCTGTCCCTGAAATGTGTTCCTTTGAACATGGCGGCGCTGGAGAGCTTCAATGTCGTTTACATCCTAGCCAATAGCTCTGGGCGTACGTGGGCTTCACAGAGCGCGGCCGCCATTCTGTTCCTGTGAATTCTGTATGACCTTCCCTGCAGAGATGGAGAGATGGTGATAACGCTGATTTCTAACTGGTTGTTTCCATGCCGCTCTCAAACTACTTTTCATCCTCTCACTTTGGATAGTCCTGGTAGGTTTTCTTAGTATTTTTTCTTTCTCTGACATTGTGACAATGCCATCCAGAGCAGTCGCTGGGCCTGCTGCCTTTCAATACAGGTAAATACATTATGTGTACGTTTCTCGTTTTGGATCATGAATGCGCTTTTGTAAATTAAATCAGAGGCTGGTTTTGACTGATCTGCTGCCCTCATCATTTATTTATTTAATTATCGATGCCTTTGTTTGCTTGCTGTTGCTCGTTAAGGCACCAATGGCAATACGCAGATTGTTTCTTTTTTCTATTTTATTCATTAGGCTTTTATTGGTTTTACAACATAGAAAATCTTTTGCCAACATCATCATCCTAAATATACATCATCACAAGGAAATCAGATCAACCCTCTCCATCCAAAGTAACAACCTGATCTCTTATTCAGTGTCTATTGATGTCCAGTTAGTTAGAATCAGAAGACTCTGACCACCCTCCTAGGTCCATTACAGGGCCATTGATTGTTGTTTACTAGCTTCAATTTTTTCACAAATATTTATCAACGTTGTGGGAGTCTTTTCTCCTGCAGTAAACACCTTCCACCAGTCACCTGCCGCCATCGACCCATGTCTGTTAATCACCTCTCCTAGAGTTTTAGTTCTTATTTCTCTCAGAGCTGGGCAGAGTAGTGCCAGGTAGTGCCAGGTGTTTTAGCATTTCATTAGAGCATGTTGTATCCGATCCGCTCATTCTTGCTCTTGGTCTCAGCAATTCTCTAGTTGGAAACAGATTTAGGCGAAATATTTTCTATATAAGGAGAGGGATTGCCAAATCACTATTGCGTTCACTGAAGTTAAGCCAAGTTCCATCCTGACTTCTTGGATGGGTGTGCTTTTTGGCAGTCGCAGAACTCTTCCAAAAGATTCCTTCAAGGTTTGGACAATTCTCTGCTGGAAATGAGAATAATGTTTCGGCTCCATATGTCTAGATTGGCAATAACTACATGCGGTAGAAGGAGACTAGTGGCACTAATAAAAAGCCACAGTACCTATTAAAGAGGAGTCTGCCCTGAGCAGCCAAATTTCTTGCTTTGTTTCTCAGGGCTAACTCTATTGGAGCATCTCTGCTACTGGTGTTCATGCAGACATCCAGGTAAGTGAAGGAACTTACCTCTGGAATTATTTTGCCCCTTAGGTTCCATGAGTGACTCTTCCCTTACATTCCCCTTTTATCCTTGCCAAAAATCCTAATCCTTGATTTTTTTTGGATTGATCTTGAGTCCATTGGCCTCGATGTAGATTTGTAGACCATCCAGCTGCTACCAATGGGAACATCTGCTTTTTTTTGCCGAAAACATCTGTTATTGGCATAAGCCTATAAGCCTCTATTAGGTCCAATATAAAGAGGTTAACAGTTCTGGGGCCAGTGTGCATCCTTGTTTTAAACCCTTATTTGTAGGTATTGAGTCGGATAAGAGGCCTGATCTGTCTGATCTGTCAAGCCTCACCCTTATGTTCGTTCCTGAGTACAAATCTTTCAGTGTATTAGAAATGGCTTCAGGGCACCCCAAGTCATTCAGCATCCTCCATAACCTCAGATGTTTTATGGTGTAAAAGGTCTGTGATAGGTCAATAAATGTATATAGATCTTTGTCTCCTTTGTTCTCAACGCCCGGCCCTTTATTATGTTTATTATGAAGATGTTGAACAAAGTTCCAATCCCCTTGACAAACCCGCCTGCCATTCATCTCTATGTCCAGTCGAGATGCTCCATTTCACCAAGGCCTTTAAGATCAGAACAGCAAACACTTTACCAGCCACATCTAACAATGCAATGGTTCAGTAGTTATTTGCGTCCGACCTCAACCCTTTTTGAAGATGGGAATCACCACTGCTGTTTTCCATGTAATCGGGACCTGCTTTGATTTCAGAATAAATTTGAACATGTTGTACTAAAATAAGGCCCATTGATGTGGATACTTCTTCAGCATTTAATTCGTCTTCCTGTCTGGGCCTGGGATTCTTGAGTTGCTGGACTTCACAATGATCTCCTCAATAATTTCCAATTCTATCCCAAAGTTCTCCAGTGTGTTGTTCCTCTGGGAAAGACTGACAGACTCCTCATCATTTGTATAAAAAAAAAAAACATGGAGAAATAAACTGTCCAAGTTTTAGCTGATATGGGGTTCGCTGTTAAGGCATCTTGTGGGGCGTTCATCTAATCTATTGTTAGCCATATTTCTGCATAGTTTTTGGAACTAATCTTCTGCAGCATTGCTTCCAAGTTCTGTTGCAGCAGCCACTTCTCATGCAAACCCAACCAATTACAATATTGTTGTTTTAGTTTGTGACTTTAAGTTTGAGCCTGCAATGTCGAGACCTTTCTAACCAAACATACTTCGGAATTAAGGGTTTTCTTTCTAGCCGACTTCAGATCATAAATGTTGCAATGACACATGATCTTTTTCCTCCCGTCACTTTCTGTGTCACGAAGTCTTGCAGCATAATGGAGTAGTCGATTGTTTGTACTCCTTCCCTGTTGTTTAATTGTTGAATTGTAGATCTTAATTTGTTTGTGAGTCCTCCAATTTTATCCGGGCCAATTCTCAACCTGTTTCTACCTGGGGTCGCTCCCATTACCTCTGATACATGGCCCATTGTGGATTGCTCAAAGGAGCACATGTCAATCTTAACAGATTGTGGTCACTTGCTGACATTTGTTCGACTTCCATTGTCCGAGCAACTGCAGTCATGATACGGGACATGAATATATAGTCTAGAGTTTGACCGCCTTTTTTTCTTGTTGTCTATGTTGGGATATCGCCCTCGATGTTAACATTCAGAATTTCAATGTTTTTTGAGAGCAAGTTGCTTCTCCAAAATTGGCCTCTTCTTTCAGCTCGGCTGGCCAATGACACTTCATCCTCGATGAGAACTCTGTTTTCATCAAAGCAAATGCAATTCAGATCTCTGCATATTATGATCCAAGGATTTTGTATTTCTCAATTTGCTGGTCCATCAGGTCTGATATCTTTTCTGGTAAATCTTGTATTTCCACGATTTTCGGATTCCAGTACAAATTGATGATGATCATTATCCTTTGGTCGTTTTTTCTTCCTTTTGATATCTCCAAGGTTAGCTTCTGAATATATGGATTCAGGTGTGCAACTTGCAGCGATGTAAAGTGCACCCTGTTTTTTATGGCAATCAGTAATCCTGACATAGGTCTTCCTTTTGACCCCTTCACTGCTGGGTTCAGGAAGATGGTGTAACCCTCTAATATCAGTGTCTCCCTAAGCCATATCTCTTGGAGACTCATCATATCAAAGGATTCAAACTTCAGTTCCCCTTTAGCAAACAGATGGACAAATCCCTGAGTATTCCAACTGCCAAATGTAAAGTCTTTTCGGTCGATGGTTTCTTGTCGTTATGATTTACCGATTTTCTCCACTGGAAAACCTGGCAACCACTTCCAGTTCTCTTCATTTCCCTCCTTTTTTGTTATTTGGTTGTCAACCCAGGGATCGCTCTCTTTCTGCTGACCCGCCACCATCATTTTCATCCTCAATTGCCTATCTGTATTTTGCACCTGATCTTTGTCTACTTCTATGTAAGGTTTGGGATTTATAGCCTCTCCTACTTGATATTTTTTTTGGCTTTCTTTCCCCGATGTTTGAGGTTCTTGTTCAATCAGATCGAATCCCTTTGGCCGCAGGCGATATGCCTCCCCCATTAGTAGCTGTTTTTATTATAGATGAATAGGTGTACAGAATTACCTTATTCAGGCACACAATGAAGAAGGCGTACCAGATTAGGCTGATTTAGGATTAATCCATCGGTCAAATAGTATTCTTTCCAAAACCAATCCATTACTCCACGGTGGGTGGCTTCTCCACTGGGCCTTCTTTAGATCTTTACTTCATCGCTGGTTGTACCTCTACCAGTTGTTTGCCACTGTGTCCTGTCATATCTTTCTGCACCAGTTCTATCCTTCTGTCCTCCATTGTTATAAAGGGGGCCGGGGGGAAGGGGGGAATCATACTCTATTAGACCTTCACTCAAGTGCTTTCCTTGTTTTGTCAGTGCAGGTCTTTTCCCTCCTAGTTATCCTCCCGTTCCACAACCCTTCTTTTCTTCCTCTCCACTGATTTCCCCTGTTCTGTGGGGATCTGCAACTGTGTGGGTCTTTGTTCTGTTGACCCAGATCTTTCAGTTTCTCTGTCCATCTGCTCTGATGGTCTAGTTACGTTGTTTGCACTTCCCGCCTGCCAAGTTGTGGGTAGTTTTGCTTCTTGCCACCTCAATCGGGGGGCTGGGTCAGGTATATCATTCTCCAGCTTGTATCCCTTTGATTTACGTGTTTCTCTGCAGACTTTTTTCCCTCAGGTCTTTCCCTCAGCCCGTTGCCCACTTTCTCTGCCACACTCTTCTTGCTCTCCATAGTATCCAGGTCAATGTTACTTAGCTCGTTCTCTGGCCTGCTGACTTTTTCAAACGAGTCACCTTACGACACTGTGTATGTTGAGAGATCCATCAGGTCAACCTCGTCCCTCTCATCCACTTGTTCTAGCCTCTCCCCTAGGGCACTTGTTAGTTGTCTGTAGCTTGCTCACTGTAGGAATTTTGGTAGGATCCTTATTTTGTAATGTGGTTAGATTCCTAATGAAGGCACAGCTTTCATTAGATCTCTGCCTTGCTGTTTTACCTCTTTTTTTAGACTTTTTCTGGAGATCTTCTTTAACTTGAGAGCAGTTTGAAAGACTTTTTGTCAATTTCTATGTGGTCAATGCCAGTTTTGCTAGACCTCTCTTTTGGTTTTTCCGGTGTTTCTTAAAAATATCTAAGACCTTCTCAGCACTTTACTCTTCTGCTCGGTTTTTCCCTTTTTTGCGCCGCATATCTTGGTTTCTCGTCTTGATGGATTATTTTGTAGTCTTTCCATGTCATCCAGTCGTACTGATGTACTTCTGAATTGATCTCCCAGCTGTTATGTTATGTACCCTTATATAGTGCACGATTGCCCAAAGGCATCATGACGCTGGAGAGGCAAGTAACTAACAAACCAGGGCAACACAGCACAAGGCCATCATCCACAGGGATCAAAATAGATGTGTTTTAGGGATTTCCTGAAGACCAAATGATTAGGCATTTTTTTCATTGCCAGCGGAAGATTGTTACACAGTTGTGCCGCAGCAATGGAGAACGCATGACCCCCAATACGGGAGCGACGGAAGGTGGGCACACATAACAGTCCTGCCAGCCGATCACCCACCCACCCTTACCCTCACCCTCTCCTATGGTAGCAAGAATTCCTTTTAATAGAGGGTTTTGTAGACCCGAAACCCACTTGTCTCCCCACAGCATGCTCCCTTCACCAACAAAAATAAACCCAATCCCCCTCGCACACACACAGACTTACACCGACCTTCCCTCCCCCACCCTTTCCTTTCTACATACAAACCTGCTCCCTCCCCTCCAAGCTTTACACACACACAAAACATACATGCATACATTTATACATACATATCTACATACATATATACATTCATACCATACCATACTTGATCTTGCTGCCCTGTCAGACCACTTACTGTTATCGACTAACCTGCAACTGGGACACCCCCTACACTCAAAAGAACTAATATCCATGTCCAGCCTCTGAAATATGAAGACCGTCTTTACTTCAGCAACTCCTACGCTGTATCTATTGGCGCTGAACTTCTGCTTGGTGATGTGCTAAGGAAACACAAAATGCATATCATCCAAAAACCACTTAAAAACCTTACTAAAGCCTAACACGTGGTATGACAGTGAGCCTGCTCTCCTAAAAAAAGGGCAAATAGAAAACTGGGACATAGATATAAAAAAGGCAGTAAAGACAGGCTATATTGCCTGAATCACCTTAGAGTATATCATTGTGCTAGATATTGGAGGGAAAAAAACTTCTTCCAGAGTGGACTTGCACAGGCTAGCAACACATCTCCTGAAATCCATAACCTCTACAGTCGGAAAGAGCTACACACTCCATCAGAATGCTCTCCAGCCCCCCCACCTGTCAGCAAAGCACTGATGATCAGGCGACCTTCACTCAAGAGGAGACACAGCTGCTCAACATATTGCTACTCAGCAAATATTTGATTGACTGTTGGTGCCATAAGGACATGTAACAGCACCTTTGACACGTTCAAAATAATCTAACTGGATTTACTAACTTGATTGGAAAACTGTTAGAGAAGGTTATATGACAACAACATTTGGAACACATAGAATCCAGCAATCCAACAACCTTTTACATTGAAACCAATCTAAAACAATTTTTAGATGTGTCTCTCTCTTGCAAAAATGTTCTCTGCCTATAGCCGTGTTCTCTCTTTTCACCCTTGTCTGTTTAGTGACTGTCTAACATGCTTGGTCTTCCCCCTGTTACCTCGCCGGGTATGTATGCTGGTTTGAATGTACCAAGAACTGTAACTTGCCTTTCATTTTTAGCCCCTCTCTTGTATTTATTGCAATCCCGTTGTTACCATGAAGCAATCTGCAACAGAGGTGAAGCAGTCTTGGCAGTCTGGGCTAAGTCTGCACTAAGCCTGTGTAACGTGAATGTCGTAGAAGAAACTTCTTGCAATGGATGGGTGCGTAGTTACCATTGACTCCTTACCTTCATCACAGAAGGGGGCTTTGAATGAGACACCCCAAAGTAGCACAGTGAGTCACCTGAGGCTAAGTCCGACAGGCAGAGAGATGAATGACAAGAAGTCAAGGAAGGAGGCAGGCCACTCCTAACGGACACTGGGGCGACGGGACTGATTGGCAGCCCCTTCAATGTGGAAGTCTCTATTGGGGGTAGCACAGCATTATTTGTGGGCAACCACCCTTTAAATAAGCCCCCGGCATCAATAGCCATGACGAACACTGACTTTTACAGAGAGGGGAATTCAGATGAAAATGCTAGTCCCAGATGATCGGAGACGGGAGGAGACACTGTGAGGGAGCAGCCTGAAATAATATTGATGCAGGATGCCCAGGTCACTCCACAGAGAGGGAGGGGGGATACAGTAGCCTGTGTTGGGAAAAAGACCATCAAGGACAAATTCAGCAGGAAATATCAGCCTCCCTTCCACCCTACACCTCCAACTACTCCCAAGGAAGTACCATCTTGGGAAGGGGGGGGCATGGAGACATCAAAGTTCCTAATGTACAAGGGGGCCCCCGCAAAACTCTACAATAGACCTGACGCGGGAAGTACTGGAATTGTGCCCAGCCGGCTCATGTTAGAAGTCTGACATAACCGAAACTAGGACGGAACAACTGGATTTGACCATGCTGTATTTATTTAATGCAGCAAACAGATTTAACAACGATCGAGCCCTAAGTCGGCTCCAGCTGATAGTTTAACTCTGAGCGGTCCATCAAAGAGCACTCCCCCTGGTACATCAGTTTTTTGCCCACAAACATCATTCTAATCAGGACTTAATAGAAAACCCCTGGGGAGAGGGCTTACCACAAACCGGAAGAAAATACATGAACACTCTTTGAATCAGAGAAAAACATCTGGAAGTTACCAAGTCTGGCACCTGGAGGTCTGTCAGCTAAACACTGCTTCTTATATAAGAAACCAGGGGAGAGGTTATACACAGAACAAGTATCAACGTCAAGAATCAAACTTGAGAACACTGCCCAAGGGGGAGAGATTTTGGACCAAGCCCTGCTGGAAAGCACTATCTTGGTAGAGGGGGGTGGGGGTGTTGGTAAAAATGCAAATCATAAAGGAGGAAACATGGCAAGCTCCCCAACATTTGAGGTAAATGAGAGGAGTATTCAAGGGGAAGGGAGGCAAAGAAAAGAAGTCCAGCACCATCATCAATGGGGGCTGATGCAACCAGAAAGGAAGCCCTAGAGATATGGGCAGCTGAGCTTGCTAAGGCGGATCTAAGATCCAGCAAGAATTCTTATGTAACCACACCACCCACCCATGTAGTGGGGTGGGCAAGAGAATGAAACAGAATTACACCTCACACTGCTAAATCAAGTGGTACTTCAAAAAGAAGGAGGATGGAATCTTCTAGTGAAGAATGCAACATTAAAGGAATACACACAAAGGATCGCGCCACAATGGCGGACCATATAATAGAAAGAACTCCCATTGTAGAACAAACAGAGGGTAATCCAGTGGGGCCAAAGGGAACATACGTTTCCACAATTGCCACCCTAGCTGCTACAATGGCCTCCTTTATGAAACATTATGAGAATATAGGGACCAACTCAAGGACCAGACCACCATGATAGCCGTGATACATGCCAAAATGCTGTTTGTTGAAGGATTTATACCGACGAGCAAAAACAATCTAGATAATAGCTTGGCGCGTGTTTCTAATCTTCTACACAACATACTAGAGCCCATCATTAAAGATAAGAAAAACAAGAGGAACCCTAGAACCTCAGAAGAGATTACCAATCCTTCAATAGATTGTGTGGCTAAAAAATGAGCTAATGGCAGCATAGTACATTTGGACATGGACCACCCCTGGAAATGACCATTGATACTCAACCAACTTGATCGGTTTCTGAAGCAATACCACTGGTAGAGAGCATGGCCATGGAACAACAAGATCATCTAATTCCTGCCACCTTAGCTGCGGTGTGCTGCAGGGCTCTGCTCCCTATTCTCTCCAATATTTACATCTATGTACTGCTGTGTCTCATCCGCTCCTTCAGCGACAGATGCTATTCCTATGCCGACGACACCCAGATCCTGATACGTTTATATCTCGATCAGGCTGAGGTGTGGTCGTCCCTTCATAAGTGGGTCAACAATTGACTTTAAAAGAGGGATGATAGTTGGCCAATTGCATAGGTAAGTACCAGTCAAAAGCAAGGTTTGTCGAATCCACAGATAATAACCACACTAGAGAGCGGATGATAGTACTGATAGTACTACACACTACACAGGCAAGTAACAGTGAAAGTGCACCTGTGAAACACATCTGTTGCTTCAGTGGCCAAGATATGGCCCCAAAGAATCTCCCATACACCCGCTAGGATTGGTGCCCCACCATTGTTTGCTTTGTGCCTCCCAGAGCCTCCCTTTCCAATGATGGCAACCAGGGTGGCAAGTAGCAAGCAATGGGTGACTTGTAGCAGGTTGTGAATGCAACAAAGCACAAACTTCACCCCCAGACATCCTATTTCCACCCTGTAAGTACCCTTGTTCCTTTTTCAGTAACGTTCCTTTTACTCTTTCTCTCTATCTGGTTTGTCTTTCACTCTCTTCTTCCAGCTAGCTCTCTCCACCCGTAGGTCCCACTCTTTGACCTTAGGTTAACTCTCTTACCTATCTTGACATCTCATCTCCCATATAATTAGCTCATCTCTCTAATTCCCTTCCCCACCTTCTTAGTTATTCCATTCCCCTCATCACCTGAACAAGCACCGCACCGTCTTGCTCTCTTCTATTGTCCTATATACTGCTCCCCCTTTTTGGACAGCTCCCCCAAGCCCCATTTCTTCACCCGTGGCTGTCTCTGCCCTTTCGCTCCTTGCATCAGCCAGAAGGAATCTTTCTGTCTCTTTAGCTTGTCGGTTCTCTGACAATACACTCACCTTTTCGATGCTGATATATTTATGGAAAGAGCTTTTGTTAATGGATGCATAATTGATGTGTATTGGGCCCGGTGCACTAAGAGACTAATCATCCTAGGATAACACTATTCGCTGTGCCTTACATTTCTGGCCACCCCTTGCCGCAAAACACATTGACCTCATTACATGTTCAATGGTAGGGGAAAACATGGTGGTGAAATAGTGGTAATAGAATGACCACCACTGCATATCCACTTTCCCACAACAGTGAACTCTGAGATCACAAGTGAAGTAGGGGATTTACCCACTGCCTGCAGCTGGGAGTAAATCCTTACTTCCCCTTGAAAAATTGGAAGATTTATCGCAGCAGAATTACACTGTGCGCTAAATCCTCATGAAGTCCTATGGAGTCCAAAGATGGAGATTAACACCACCTTACCACCACCACTTAGCACCCTGGTGGGGGGGTTCAGGTAGCCTCCAGGTAAATCAAGTAAATCCACTGTTCCTAGCCTCCTCAAAAACAACAGGCAGCCATCTTCCCTGCCAGGACAGAAGGTAAGTGTGCCCCCACTCCCTCCTGTCCTTTTCCCCCAATCCAAATGTCCACATCCCTCACCCACCCTCACCTGAAGCTTCCTTGTTCTTTGCCGGTGCCGGGAACACTTGGTGCATCCCTGTGGCGTTAATGGTCATCATGGAAAAGTCAAATGGGCTACGTGTAGTTTCCTTCTCCCTACTCCGTGGTTGTCACCATGTTTGTAGTTTTTTTCGAGTTGAGAAACTGCAAACACACAATTTCTCAACTTTATAAAAATAAATATTAGCATCCCAGTAAAATATGCTGGGATGCTAATAACAATAAACCCATCTGGGAGGCAGCATTACTGTCTCTGGTAATGCCCTGGAGCTAACGCTAAGGCCCGAGTGACTACGGGGCATTACCTGAACTAATGCTCCTGCCCCTATGGGCTAATTGCTTAAATACTAACATATTCAGGGTCGGACTAGCTAACTCTTATTTCCACCTGTGAGGTACTATACATGTCTCTGTGTTGTGTTGGTTTCTACATGATGCCTGCTGGCTTGTGCAGGATGTGTAAATAATCTTTCACCCTCACTGCATTGCTACACTTAAAGTGTGGACAGGGTGATTTGACATTTGCTTTTATATACAGTTGGCTGTTACCCACCATGCTAGTACTCATAATATCTTATTCACATTTATGCGCAATTACTGAAGGTTTCTCAGGATGTAGGAGAAATGAAAGTCAGTTTGAGTGAACTATCCTCTCAAGTGGGACATATGGAGAATAAAGTGACTAAAGTGGAGGCTGCAAATTCAACACGTTGCTGGAAACTACAGGGCATACAAAGAATTAAGCTATGAAGCAGAATGGACAAACCTGAATCTGCGCTTGCTGGGAGTGAAAAAAGATCCAGACTTGGACAAAGACCTTAATCCAAGAGACAAAGGAGTCCTATCTGAGACATTGGGGAAGAATATC
The DNA here is from genome assembly GCF_040938575.1 of Ambystoma mexicanum. NCBI lineage: Eukaryota > Metazoa > Chordata > Amphibia > Caudata > Ambystomatidae > Ambystoma > Ambystoma mexicanum. The sequence continues at coordinate 982,500,226 of NC_090924.1, forward strand.
GGAGCTGGGGGCGGGGTGTGAGTTGGTGGGAGCATTTGTTTGCGGTAGGGTAGCTGTTGGTGTGGACTGGGGGTTGTGGTTTTTGCGGTAGGGTGGCTGGTGGTGTGAAATTGAAGGGAGTGGATGTTTGTGGTTGGGTGGCTGGAGGTTGTGTGGATGTGTGTGTGTCGCGGGGGATGGGCGGCAGTGCGCGGTGCCTCGCCTGAAGCGCATGTGTAGGCGTACGGGCCAGGGTCTCGCGGGTCTGCGCACCTGTCTCCGGGGCTTGCTGGGTGGTGTTTTGAGTGGTGGGAGGTGTGAGTTTGGGGTGTTGTGGCTGTTGGTGTAGATTGGTGGGGTGTGGTTGTTTGCGGTAGGGTGGCTGGTGGTGTTGAATTGGGGGTGGTAGTTGTTTGTGGTTTGGTGGCTGGAGGTTTGTGTGGAAGTGTGGGTGTCGCTCGGGTTGGTCGCGGTGGGCGGCAGCGCGCGGTGCCTCGCCTGAAGCGAATGTGTAGGCATACGGGCCGGGGTCTCGCGGGTCTGCGCGCCGGTCTCCGGGGCTCGCTGAGTGGTGTTTTGAGTGGTGGGAGATGTGAGTTTGGGGTGTTGTGGCTGTTGGTGTAGATTGGTGGGATGTGGTTATTTGAGGTAGGGTGGCTGGTGGTGTTGAATTGGGGGTAGTGGTTGTTTGTGGTTTGATGGCTGGAGGTTTGTGTGGAAGTGTGGGTGTCACTCGGGTTGGTTGCGGTGGGTGGGCGGCAGCGCGCGGTGCCTTGCCTGAAGCGCATGTGTAGGCGTACGGCCCGGGGTCTCGCGGGTCTGCGCGCCGGTCTCCGGGGCTCGCTGGGTGGTGTTTTGAGTGGTGGGAGGTGTGGGTTTGGGGTGTTGTGGCTGTTGGTGTAAATTGGTGGGGAGTGGTTGTTTGCGGTAGGGTGGCTGGTGGTGTTGAATTGGGGGTAGTGGTTGTTTGTGGTTGGGTAGCTGGTGGTTTGTGTGGAAGTGTGGGCTGTGTGTTGACTGGTGGGTCTGGTGCACATCATCCTTTAGGATGGGGAAGCGCCTGCGTGGGTCTGCCCATGCATTCGATAATTAAGAAGAAGAAGAAGAAGACTTGTGGGCAGCGGACTTGACTTTGCAGGATTATTTGGAAGGTTATTCTGATCCAGTCATAATGGTAGTATGCAGTGTGCATATTAGTGATTATGCGCATGCCCCCCTGTAAAACCCCATTGTAATCCGATTCATAGGGGGGGGGTGAAATCGTAATGTATGTTTTCAAGCCATTCTTTAATGATATGAGAATAGATTATTGCCTTGGATGGGAGGGGTTTTGGGAGAGGGGTCGCTACAGTGTTTTGTGAGGTCGGGTTTGCTCTTTGTGAGATTGCTTTGGGTCGGTCGTTGGTTGCTGGCGTTGCTGTTTCGTAGTGCTGTTTGTGAGAGCCTGATATATGGGATTTTCAACCTCTTACTGTGGCCAGAACATAAGTCAGTAGCACTATAAAATGTATCTCTGCAGAACACAGTGCATAATTGGGCTGAACATTAACCAGGGGCATTACTGAGCAACACCAGAGGTGCCCTGTGCAGCAGAATAGTGCAGTTTACACAAACATGCTGCAAGTGAGATGTCCCCTTTTATTAGTAAAACATGCTGGAAAGCTCTGCTCCCATTTCAGTTTTGGATGTATGGCTCAAAACACAGACTCCCATCAGTATGTATTGGCAGGGCTTGCTCGAGCACTAATCTGATTTTTTGATATGCCATTTTTGATTGTAGTTGTATTAGGATGCATTCTTGAAAAGACATTGGGGATAGGTTTGTGTATTGGAGATGCAGGAATTCTAATTAATTCTATAAACTGCACTATTCCATGCTAATGATGGATAACATTGTTAACTAAAGTTATATTAGGATGCAAGATGGAAGAGATGTTGGAATGTGATATGCTTATTGGCCGGGAACTGTCACATGTTTATTGGTGCTAAGGTGGATTAGGTCTGTTGAGGTGATTGTACTATTTGCTCTCTCTTTTCGTTAGCATAGCAACAGAGTAGGCACGTGGGTCTCATACATGTCCTCTGTTCAAGCACATTTCCTGCTCCTGCGCTGCTATTTTCTTACTGGTGCTGGTGCATCCTCTCCACGCCAGGTGCATTCACAAAATATGCATTTGGATCCTTAATTAAACAAATGTGTGTGGTATATGTTATGATATGGTTCGTGGGTATCTATTAGTAAGTCTAGTATTTCTTAGGAACATAGGGCATGCATGGTCTAGACTATAGTATTGGGCATGTTCATGCGGGAGCCAAGTTTAATGTTTCTCAATGGGTGGGGCATGGGATAAGAGGTGTGGGTGGAGTGGCGAATTTCAAGATCCATTCTGCTGGTGATAGTGGTGGCGGATGATCTTGCGTAGTTTTGGTAGGTATATTAGGGGGTGTTTTGTCCCACATGTTAGGAGGGAGGTTAGAAGGTGGTATGTTGTGGAAAAGGGGGAGGATTGTGGCCATAGTAAGAGTCACGATTCTAAGTACGGCCATAATTGGGTGCAGGGTTATTGCCCAAGGGTGGCGTATGTTGCTAAGAGTCAGAGTATAGTAGGCTAATTTGGGTTAAGCAAACGGGTTAGATCAGGTTATATTGTAGTCCGCCGTGTTAGTCTATGTTAGGTAGTGTATAGAACTGCGCATCACATGTGTAATGTTTATGCTCCTAATGGTGGGGATGGGAGTTTTTTTTTCTTCACTTACACAGTTCTTGGAGAATGTGAATGTGAGAAATGTTATAGTGGGGGGAGATTTTAATGTTACTCCAGATCTGCAGATGGATAAAAGTGGATATACTATAGACAATGTGAATAATCTGAAAAGGGAAGCCTTTAAGAAATGTATGGTCGAATGGAATCTTTCAGATGTGTGGAGATTAAAGAACTCTTTGGTTAAGCAATATACCTTCTTTTCTGCAAGACATAAAGTGTACTCACGGATTGACCTCCTCTTGACTTCGGGCTTGTGCACACAGTCTTTCAGAGGAGGAGATATTAAAGCCATCCTAATTTCTGATCATGCACGGATCACTTTTGAAGTGAAACTTACTTTCCCCTACCTAAATCAAACACTTGGAGGATGAATGTTACATTTCTTGTTCACAATTATATGGTGGATAAAATAGTAAAAGAAGCAAGGTTTTTTGCGGCTCAAAATTGGACTGGTGAAGTGAAAGTAGAATGTGTGTGGGAAGCCTTTAAGGCTTACATGAGAGTAATGTTGATTGGTATGTTGAGCAAAAAGAAAAAAGAGAAGGACACTGAGATTAAGAAGCTGAATGAGGAAATTGAGATTCTTGAAAAAGAAAACATGCTGAAATTCTCTATGTGCTCTTTTGGTTCCATGCAAAAGAAAAAATAAAAGCTAGAAGATCTGCTTATGTCAAAGGCTGAAAGACTCCTATTTAGAACAAAATGCAAGTACTATGCAAGAAGAAAATAAGAAGAAGAGCATTAAGATGTTCATCATTTTTAAACCCTCAAACATCCCAAATGGATTCTCCTTTGATAACTCAAATGATTCATTTATTACTGGTGCATTCATCTTGTGTTTAACCTTATGAAAGAGTAGGTTGTAATAAACACTATAGGCCTCATTACACGGAAGGTGGTAAGGGTTAACGGTCACCAGTAATGGTAGCGGTGACCGTTAACCCTTACCGCCTTACTAGGAGGTCCTTTTGCGGGTAGGTACTTTAACACCTGCTGTTTAACAGGTGTTAAAAACCAACCCGCAAAGGGACCAGGGTGCTAATTATGGTACCGCAATTTGCGGCACCGTAATTAGCGCCTTCCCCATTCCCATAGAGCCCTATGGGGCAAAAATGGGAATGGGGAAGGGCAATGGGGGAAGGGGGAATTACCGCCCCACCAACCTTGGAATAGGGCGGTAATTCCCCTTTCCACCAAGGCGATGCCGGTATTTTACTGGCATGGACCAAGGTGCTAACAGCACCTTGGTCCTCCGCCTACCGTGTAATGAGGCCCTATATGTTGTCTGTGTGTCTGCATGAGATTTGCATATATATATATATATATATATATATATATATATATATATATATATATATATATATATATATATATATATATACCTGTGCTCAGCAGAAGTACAGAGATGGGTAGTGGTTTCTAAATGCCTACTCCTCACCCACCCTACTACTAAACCAGCTTTGATCTCAGTCATAAAGGTAAAATGGGTACAACATGAACGATATATATCGTTTTCACCACTATAAGGTACCATGGGCAGAGGGTGTGTGCTGCTAAGGAAGCATACAGACAAACATAGTACTGTGGTACAAACATAAATCAAATATTCAGTAAAGGTTCTATAAAAAAAATGCAAGAATTTAATCAAACCAAAAAGAGAGACAAACCAACAAAATCAAAACACTAACAACCCACCCCTGTAACGAAATACATATAATATGCAATGCAATATGCAATGTATGTAACAGGCACAGTGGATTTGAAGACAGGGGTATGCAGACAATCATCTGTTGGAGCAATGTTCAATTGTAGGCAACTGTCTTAGAAGAAGGTATGGAGTGGGGTCTAATTGCCACTAGGAACCAAGTGCAGGGGAAATAACCACTGTAGATTCCTTGGTATCTTCTTTTTTCACGTCAACAATGCTGAGACGATCTTCTGGGCACTTTTATGTTCATCAAACCTGATTCGAGGTGGTGCAGGTGGACTCAGCAACACAGTGCAATTCAACAAGTGACAACTGCACCAAGCTCAAAGAAGTATAGGTGATGTTCAGGTCAGCATAACTTGCAGACAGAGCTTAAGGCAGCAGATGTTGCTCCTGGGGTGCTGTGAGGCCATGTCCTGGGTTTCCGAGGAAAGGTGAGTCTTTTTCCAGCCATTCACAGCCAGGAAGTTTGCCAGTGGCACTTGCAGGGTTTGACTCTAAAGCAGTCAAAGTCTAGGGTACCAGTGCCCAAGTAGCGTTCAAGCAGCAGGTAGGCTTTCCAACAGAAGGTTGTTGGTGTGCTGTGAGACACTGCACCTTGTCTCTGTGAAAAGGTGAATGATTATTCTGCCCTTCCCAGCCACAAATGGTGCCAGACACATTTGCAAGTTTGCCACTTAAGCAGGCAGATTCCTGGGTGCCAGTGTACAAACAGTAGGCCAACCTTTTCAAAAAGTAGGTGAACATCTTTATCTTCACCCCAATGGCTGGGGACTTTGGCAGACATTAGCTGTGGGATATAATTACCCCCTCAGCTGTACTCCCTTCCATAACCAAGCGGCACTTCAGCAGAAGCAGCAAAATGGCTGCGCTGGCTCATGTGAGCACCACTGTCTCATGGCAAAATTGCGTTTTGCAACTACAAAAAGATGGCTGCACCATCTTCCCAAGCACATATTGGGCTTGGAAATCAGCATCAACCCGGTTTCTGCATGGGGGTTGCCAGCAACAGAAGGCCCTTCACAGTAGATGCTAGAACACACAAGTGATAATTGCTACCCTGGCAGACTTTCGTCTGGGCTGAAGCCTATTAGAATGGAAGTTCGAGGACACCAACCTGTGAAGTGGAAGCGGCCATAAAGCTTCAATCAAACTGTGAAAACCCCTTCTCACACTGGGCTGAAGTCACAGTTGGAGGTAGCTGAAGAGATAAAAATGGTCCTAGTGAAGGACAAAGGATGCCCATTTGTTTCAAAAGACTATGGGGGTCATTATGGGCCTCATTACGACCCAGGCGGTAAGTTACCGCCTGGGCCGTGACTTTACCACCATGGCGTAAACTAGACTTACCGCCCCATTCCGACCTTGGCGGGGCGGTAAGTCCCCAATCCCCATTTACCCTTCCCCATTCCCATTTTTGCCCCATAGGGCATAATGGGAGTGGGGAAGGCGTTAATTACGCCACCGTAAATTACGGTGGCGTAATTAACTCCATGGTCCCTTAGCGCCATGGATTTTAACACCTGCTAAAAGCAGGTGTTAAATCCGCCATGACGCTAAGGGACCTCGTACTCAGGCGGTAAGGGTCGGCGCTGTTTACGCTGCCGTAAACCCCTTACCGTCTGGGTCGTAATGAGGCCCTATGACTTTGGAGGCAGCCATGGTGCTATTAGCACCATGGCTGCCTCCAAAGTCGTGTCCGGGTTCTCTGAATGGGGATTTACCGGGTCATTCCAACTTTGGAGGGCCCAGTAAGTCCCCATTCAGAAAACCCTTCCAAATTCCCATTTGAACCCCCATAGGGCTCAATGGGAATGGGGAGGGAGCTAATAACGGGCCCGCAAATAGAGGGCCCGTTATTAGCTCCCTGGTCCCTTAGCGACCCGCTAAGGGACCTCGGAATGTGGCGGTAAGGGGTTAACGGCACCGGCATCCTTACAGGTGCCGTTAACCCCTTACCGCCGCACTCGTAATGAGGCCCTATGTTATTAAGAAACTTTGATGACGTTATTTTTGCAACACAAATTCTGAGGAATTAAAAGAATTAACAGTTTTAATGTAATTTTTTGGGTTTTAATTTAAGACGTTGTAGCCTTCACTGCCACTTTGGGAACAGAAATGGCAGAGAATTGGGTATTCCACGGAAAGTGTACATGATGCCAATGTAAAATTCAACACTGACATGCCTAATGATGATCCATACACACGTGTAAAGTTATAGAATTTTAGGCTGAATATTTCACACTAAAATGACTAACAATTATTAGAAAGGCAAAACAATGTCTAACAAATTGCAGAGTTTTACTGGCATGTTCTGCAGAAAATGTGTAACCTATTTATGCAATTTGTTAAGATTCCGCAACTGTACAAATGTGCCATTTATGGCAAAACTGAATTGTAGCTATAGTAGCTATAGTAACTGTGGGAGGTTCTGTACATTGTAAAACTCACATCATACATCTGATATCGTGCCCTTGAATCCCAACCAGCTGAGAGGAAGGCGGTAACCATCTCCCTGACCAATCCAGTTGTTTAGAGGCGTGCTTAGCTAAACCTGCCCTGCCGTATAATTCTATGATGTCACCGTGCTCTATAAAAAGGATGGCTGACAAACTCTACACAGACTCTTTCCTGGATTTCCTGCGCCTGTGTTACTGATCTTCTACATTCTTCTTGCCAGATTCCGGATCCCACTGCAAAGCCAAAGCATAGCTGATTCCAGACTCCACTGGAAGGCCAAAGCATTGCTGACCATCCTAGCAAGGCCTCAATCCAGAGATCCCACTAATAAAATCCCAATAACCAAAGGGAAAAGCCGTGGTGTTCTTTTGAAAAGTATCCTGAAACCAGACTGGCTTTTTGCCCACTAACTGCATGCCCGCTGCTACCCTGCCATCCAGCTGTCCTGATTATCCGGTAACCATACAGGCCCAGCTGTTTTTTCTGCTAGGAGAGTATGCCGCTACCTGGTGACCCGAGCCCTGGAGTCCAGAACCCGGTTGACTGTTCCTAATCCCAAATTTAAGAGCAAACTGTGAGTTTCCCCCATCCCATAACACATAGTCTACCCAATCTTGACTTTTGTCATTGTGCTACTCTCTTAGCAACCCTATCCATACCCTCATAACTTCTATAGACTGTTTCAATTTTCTGTGCACCCTGTTCTTTTTTCCTAGTGTTAGCGCAACTCTTTTATTCACCTCACCTTGTAACTCATTAGTGATATTTGGAGTAATTTAACTTAATTCCCACATAGATCAGAACACAGCGGAAAAAGGTTGATGTTGCAAATCAATTTTTGAACGTACCATGGCTTTCTTTAACAATATAGTGTAAACAATTTAGTTTAAGTAAAATTTGCCTTTCATTTTTTTAACCGCATTTTCTCTTTTTCACTGCTCTATTCTCCTAAAATTGAACCTTATTCTACCTTCCAAATCTCTCCCAATTCTGCAGCTATAGCCCTTCTTTCACTTCTATATTGTCCCTGTGCTGTACATCTATCTGCCTGCCAAAAAACGCATTCCAATTCAGTGTTTTTCACCCATTCTTTGAAAAAAACATGTTTGCAATTAAAACTGCAAACCAGACCAAAAATGCAACTTTTCCATGTGTGAATTCGGCTGCACTGGGTTTTCAATTTCAATGTGTTTTGTGAACTGTATGCTTTTGTGATACCTTACCTTGTGGTTGAGAGTGATACAACATCCCTAATACTGTGATAAAACATATGTATATCCTTATTTATACACACATATAATTAATTATTTGTCAAAATCCGAATGTCATTTTAGGCCTTTGCAAAGGGTTTAAAATCTGTCGGATTTTGATTCTGTTTGCTGAATCTGATCCCTGACTACCTGCTGCTTCTTTCTTTCCACTCAGAATTTGATTATTTGTGGGTTGAGGGAACACTGCAGGGGGGAACCTTAACTTGGGTGCTATCTATCCTAATTCAAAAAGTGCTCCTATTCATTTGTGCTTTGGATATGTTTTACTAAAAGGTTTACCAAGTGCATTGCTTCCATTGCCATTGTCATTATCACCCCATTGCTGATTGCTGCCCAATATTAAAATGTGTGTGATTTTTGTGAATTTTCAAATAAATAAATATTGTATTTTCACCAACCGCCCTGGTTCATGGTCAGTTGTGACCCGGGGTATTTGTATAATGGGGTGTGAGACGGGTCGGGTACCGCCTCAATTTGAATTTGTTGAAATGAAAGAAAGAGCATTCCTATTGCGCACCAGATCCCAGGCTAAGGCCAAGTGCCCTGGTCCAGTGTGTGACACCCGATTGGAATCCTTAACATAACCCAACTAAACCCCAGTAATATCTTCTTCAAAGTCATACAAGAATAGTCTTCAAGATTATTAAACTGAAGGGGTAGTATGCCCCCTTTTATATCCATTTAGCCACAGCAGACTTGTCATTTTCAAACTTTCTATAAGGGGGCAATCTCAGCTGTTGTAATAACAGTGTTTGCCTTCTGATGTCAGCTCCAAGAGCACATTGGGCCTCATTACGAGTCCGGCGGTAACCTGCCGGTTTTTCCAGCTCGGTTACCGCCAGACTCGTATTACGATTCCGCCTCCTTGATTCCCGGAATTACCGGGGCATTACAACCCCGGTGACCCGGGAATTCCGGAGGCCGAATTCGGTAAATCCCCATTCCCATTGAGTCCTATAGGACTCAATGGGAATGGGGACCATGGAAACACCGGAACCATCTCGTCATGGTGACGGTGTTTCCACGTCCGCCTGCAGGCAGGCGGTGTTAAAAACGCCAGGTCAGACCTGGCTGGAATGACACCTCCACCTGCAGGACTCGAGATCAACCGGTATGGAAACAACGGTGGCGGCGGGTTTACCGCCACCGTTATTTCCATACCGGGTGACTTGTAATGAGGCCCATTGTCTTCAAAGTTGGGAGGGGGAGAGGTATTCCCATTTTTATTTCAAAAGAGGGTCACTGTAAAATGTGGAAACCTTGATCCTAGACATGCCAGTAAGAAGTCCTTTGCATGACACCTTCCTGATGTAGTCAATTTCATCAGGAATGTACCTTCCAGTGTGCAGGCTGATAGCACATGTGTAGCAGGATTGCCAACCAAAAAGGTGTTTACCCATTTTAGTGAACAAATCAGCTGGGCCGCTTTCTAAAAGTGTAGCCCCATTGTTGCTAACTGCTCGCTTGCCATTCACTAATGTCCAGCAGCAAGTGAACATGGGGTGACTTATAGGTGCTGTGGGTAAGTTCAATTATGTACCTAATGGCTGTCAAGATGGTCTGCCTACAAACCAGAGCTAGTCTTTGCAGAGGCATAGACAGGGTAGGGCCGGAGTGGGCAAGGCCTACCCACAATCTGTAAATGTCCACCCAGTAGAGCTTTGTAGGCATTTTCAGATGTTAATGTTACTGCAGTGGGCCCAACTACATTAGCTTAAGGCCCCACTTGCTGGACAATCTTGGTTACACCTCTGTATCTTTGTACTTGGGCTCGTTAATTCCATCTCTCAATATGTGTGAGGATTACTGAAGATGGAGATAGGGAGGCATACAATGCCAAGTTGTGTTATCCGAAGTTGAAATTATCCGGAATCAACACAAGTATGTCTTTGAAGCAATGTGCTGACACGTGGCTTGCGACCCAAAGAGAGAAAAGGCCGTACTGCACGGAAGAGATGAAAGTCTGAAAATACTTGATTTAAATGCACAAGATGAAAGACCGCAAACTGTGCATCTTCAATTATTTTTTGGTTTAAATAAATATTAAGTGTTCATACGTCAGTGCAAGCAACACTAATAGTTCATAGAACATATGAATGCTGAATGTGTTTTGTCAGAGCCTGCTGACAATGAATGAAAAAGTAATGATCAGAGCAGCAAACACGTAACACGGTCGGACATTAAAGGCCAGTTTCGTCATGCTGTGCAATCTTGAAAGAGAAAGCCAGCGTCATACCCAGCATTAGATTCAATTATGGGGAGGAACTGTTTCAGCTTTTTAACTTGCGTTCTAGTGAATGAGAGGTTCCACAAGTTGGTTAATGAAATTACTATTCATCTGTATTTGAATTTGGGGTATTTGTATTTAATAGCCGCCGATTTCCAGTTCTTCTGCATTCGATGCTTCATGAAAATGTTTGGGGTGGTATTGTTGACCAATTACAAAAATGCATAGGAAAAATGTGAGGGGCAGCATCGCTTATGTACGGAATTATGTTTCCATGAGTTGGCCAATTACAACTGCGATATATTTGATTAAAGGGTTTGTAATCATGTTGTTCTTTGTAAGAAGCATTTAATGAAAAATACATTGCTTTATTGATGATATTTGGTATCTAGTTGTGTTGGCTCTTGCTTGCTACTCTTTAATCAATGAACATACAGTACATAAAAAACTATGTTTGTCCCATGGTTGACTCAATTTCGCCTGGGTATGAGAGGACTTGCACTAATATTTTAGGGGAAGAGGTTCTGTTGACTTTTGACCTCTTCTGTTTGATATTTATTGTAGCATTCTCTTCATATTTCTCAGCATCTCTTTTTATAAATCACTCCATCTGTTTGTCTTACCTTTCAACCAAAGAGTTTGGATATTGGCAATAATACTATGTTTGATTGACAAAATTATGATAGACACCTGCAGATGGGAGACAGATGCTTAAGCCTTCGGCAAGACGTACAAGATGACAATAAAACAAGGGGATAATTTAGAGACTGATTCATAACCCGGCAGAACATGTGAAAAAGAAAGGTGAAAGGTCAAATGAAGTGAAACTGATAACAATGGTTAGAAACAATTGCAAAACCTTGAATCTTTTGGAGACTGGCCATGGAGGGAATTGATGATGTTGTTACTGTCCTGCCTAATGTATTCTCAGAAACATCTTGGTGAATTCATATTGAGGTAGCATTATGGAGACAATGCTCTTACCATGGTTCCAAAATGTGCCACATCTCTACTGTGATTTATGTGTTTTCCCTATCATGATCGGCAATATGAATTGAAGTTTTGGTTTAGGACTGCAGCTCCCATAATTCCCTCTCCTATTAGGCACAGTTCTGTGTCTGTATCCAATAAGCTTCTATCTGGTAGAAGAAATCCGTACTGAGACAGCTCCTCCCATTTTCTTACTGCTGCCTCCATCAGATGAGTATCGCTCATTGATTACTTTCTATATATCAACGTTGGTATTTGGGGTTTGGTGTGATTGCTTTCGTGTGAATATTGGGGCTGCCTTTCATTCCTGTGGCGCAGTGGGACTGCACTGTCCCTCTTCCTTTCTTTTTGTCTCAGCAATTTCCTAGGTGTGGGGGAGCGCTGCCATTTGGTGGTGAGACTCCACCAGATGCAAGCTAGTCGTGTGCTATGTGGCTGCATGATCTCTTCATGGGCTGTTTACAGTGGGTGAAGCCTGCATTCACTGGCAGAGAAGCGGACATCTCTGGAGCTGGGGCGCATCTTGCAATTGCATTCTCTACTCCTTGTTAACATCAATTTAGTGTGGCTACTGAGAAAGCATCTACCGATTCCTGCTCTTATGGAGGGTCTTGCTTGCGATGGCCACACCCATTCATCTCCTGATCAAGGTACCCTTTCCCCACTGATAGGGATTGTATTGATTCATTGGATATCTCTGGAGTCAATGGTGTCATGAAGGCTGTCTCCATTGACCAGGTTGGGATAGTTGCACCCATAAATAAGCCATGGTTAAGGTCCACTTCTAAGGTCAGGCTTGCACTGGTCATGCAGGCATTCGGCTCAAGTCTGAAATTCTATTAAGCCAGCTGTGTGGACAGGTGTTAAAAGCTCACTCAAGGCCAGTTTTTCAATAAATTGTTGATTTTCAAGCAGGTGCTAGTAATATGGGCAACTCAAACACAGGCACACAGGACGCATGTACCTTCTTACTGCTTAAGTAGTCTGTCTCATTGATATGACAGAGTTGTGTTATGCATTTGCAAGAGTCAACTATGCACATGTTGTGTGCGCGTGTTGCATATCTCTCATTGTCATTATTCTAGAACAAAATGGCATACCTATAGGTTATGGGGTCACCAGTTAGGGTTTTTATACCAAAGGTGTTTCTTGCTGCATATGTATCCAGGCTATGATTGCTTCTGAAATTATTGAAATCCTATTGTTCACTGATGGTCTCTAAACGGTGTGTTGTCCGTTATCTACTCTAATATCTCCTTTAATATTAATATTTGGGGCAGTGGACCATGGCACTAATGTCATTTCAGAACTAAGTCTGTGTGAGTCATAATTCATGCCCCATGTTTTGTAAATGTTTCCACGTTGGGGTGGGAGATTTTTCAGACATTTCTACATGGCGAGTAACATTCTTGCCATGGGACACATGCTCTGATCTCATTTCAGCCACTCGTAAAGCACCAGAAATGCGGTAAATGGCTGTGCCAACCCACTGGAATCCATATGCCTTACCACTTGTGTGAGCAAAACAATGCGTTATCGACTCATTCGATATGATATGATATGACATTTATAGCGCGCCTATAAACAAGTGTTTCACGGTGTGACAAGGCAAGGGAGGGGAAACAAAGGGAGGACAAAGGCAACGATCTTATTCATTTTGCACTTTTATGTGAAATATCTTCTTTGTGCTACAGTGACGGCCCTTTGAGGAAGTCACACGTCATAAGAGCAATAGCACTGTATCTCTTCATGAGGTATTTCCATTAATATACTTGTTGGAAATTAACCTGGCCAAAATATCAATAGAATGGGAAAGCATGGGGAGTCAGACATTGCAGAGCAGGTAAGAAAACTGCTGTCAATATTTTCTGATGGAATTTAAACCTTTCCTTGACACTTCGCTTTAGGGTGAATGTGGATACATTCCACAAAGGTCAAATGTGCAAGATTGCATTCGAGAGGTGTTTGCAAGAACATTTGCTCACAGAGCAGATAAATAAAAAACAGACAACAGATGAGTACCTCCAACAGCCAGTTAGAGACATCTGGCATCTACCAGCACCTTCTTACCCAGTGCCACTATGTACAGGGCAAACCTGCATAGGGTTACACAGAACCATGGGGCTCATCTCCTGATTTTACATTCCTCAGCATGTGCGGGCAAGGGTGTAGAACATCATGTGCTAGGAGGCCCACTGATGTACAGATGATGGATGCATGTTGGTCTATGTGGCCAACACCACTTGTTTGTGTTGCCATCCCCTCCCTAAACTGTTCACCAGCAAGTGTGCTAGTGTGCAGTTGTATTCCAATGTTTATCATTCGTTTCGAGTTGGGTATTTGCTCAGGTAACATTTTACTTTCTTGGAAACGTCTTCTGAAGTGCAAGAATTCTTAAATAAACCTCCTAACTCTCTATTAGGAACATGGTATGAAATCTTAATGGGAAACCAAACAGGTATGTGGAAAAATGTGGGACTCATTTAACCGATAAAGACTTTTATTTTGAAAACATCATGAGTAACTTAGAAGCATCTAAAAAAACTCAGAAAACAGACAGATTGGTGTTTGACCGGCTTTGCTAATACGAAATACAAGGTGTTCTCCATTATATAAGGGACACACAAAGGGCTATGAGTGCAACCCCTTTACCTCATAACATCTCCTTCACCATATGTGAGAAAGGTCCTCATGAGGTTCATGCTTAACTTCCTAAAGACGACGGAGAACACCTTACATTGGGAAAGAACCAATTCCTCAAAATAAATTGTCGTTTTTGTCTTACTCATATTGACAGCCTAGAACATCTTGCTATTCATTGTGTGTTTTTTGGGAAATCTTCATATATGAATTTTTGGGGGATTTGTACATGATTTGGCAATTTTTATTTTTGCGAAACCTTGTGGGAAAGGATCACCCAGAGAACCTTGTTAGCTCTAACATTTGCCATATTGAGATTTCTCCATAGACTGAATTTAATAGACCTTTAAGGACAATAATGCTAACACAAAGGCTCTCCATCTAATTGAACCCCTACTTATGTATCCCTCAGATTTTTATGAGAATTTCTATGTTTGGGATCCATTCATTTGAACAGCATTTGATAGCCCCCAATTTCATACAGCATAGAGTAGTTTTAAAAACTTATAATGTGAGCATTTATGGCATAATAAGACTAATTTGATATGGTGGCTGAAAGGCAAAATATTAATAGTCTGGTCAATGTTGTACCTTTTTAAAATGCTATTTTTATAGTGTGGATTATTTTGTACATTCTCTGCAACTTATCAAATGTTTGAACTTATCAAATGTTCTTCAATTGCCACATTATATCTTGTTCTACGAATTGTGAAACTGATTAATTGTGTAAGGTTTAAATGGAAGCCAAAAAACACAAATAAATATAAATAAAACAATTAGTGATTACAATGCTCCTGGAAAAATGTTTCTCTGACATCAGAAGTCTCTCTGCACCTCATGCAAACAACTGACATTCATCAGAATGTGGCTAGAGCTCCCCTGTGGCTTCTGTACTGCTTTGCTAATGGAGGTTTGGGATATGACATGGGTATCCTCTGTGACTATGGCAGTTTTGGTATGTTGTTAGCCTCTATCATGTGCCAGACGTTTTGGACAAGGTCCTCTCAGGATGCATTTGTGGTCAGTGCAGCAGCATGCCAGGCTTCTGCACCTGTGTGCCTTTCTCAGTTTTTTTGTGAAAAATATGCATGACGTCATTAGAAAGCCGAAGCATCAGTCCCATCTGATCCATCTTGTGATGCTGCTTGAGTTTTTATATAGGTAGCATGGTGGTGTTAGCTGAACAGTGGTGGGTTTTGCATGATATAATTCAAATGTCTACTGTGTTGGATTGGAATATATAACTCCATGGGGGATTCTGGCAAATACTGTAGCTTTTTCTTTTTGATGTACATGATGTGAGGGGGTAGCGGGTGCCATGTTTTTTACATTTTGCTGGACAAAGACAAGTTACTGTTTTGTGACTCTCCTGTATCCCAATTTTGATCATAGCTTTCCTGTATGTTATATCATATCATTTGTGTTGATTGGAGAAATACGTTGTTCTCTTGAATGTCAATGTATTGCCTTTTACTGCTGCATTGGTGGTGGCTTATATTTCCATTTGTAATGAAGCAGTTTGTAGCGCATTACGTTGTTATGATTTGGGACCGGTTCTGCTCAGGAGACACAGCGAGACACTGGGTGACATATGGTACTCGTGTAGTAGGACCCCGGCCCTTATGCAGGGCTGCACCACGTTCTCATGATTAATTGGGACGCAGCCCATCAAAAGAGCGGGACTGTGTGCACCTTTCTCAATCCTTTTCCTGATCTGGGCTTCTCCCCTGTGGCTGCCAGCAGGATTGTTTGCTCCTGTGATGAGACAAGGCCAGGCACGTTGTAATTAGCAATCAGTGTCTGTATTAGTTCCAAAGCGAGTGTCTATGTTATTTCCAACGCTGCAAATGGTTCATGCACTTGCTTAATAACCATGTAATAAGTATAATATCTGACCTCTCTGTTTCCTCCTACAGGCGCGTAGAGATGGAGTTCAGGAGCGACCTAGCAATCAGGTTAGTAAACTTACACAACATTCATGACAGTGCTTTTCATGAGACTCACCTTTTTTTTCTCTTCTTTTACAGAAACAGGATTCTGGATGCCGATTCAGAGACGCACAGCAGAGCAAGAGGTCAGGGGGTGATGACGGCGCAGCTTCAGGGGTAAGAGTAAGACTCAACTGTTTGCTATTTAAAGCAGGGGCATGAGGAGGGCGTGTGTAGTATAATAATCAGACCTTCTTAAGGGTTCGTCACTTTCGTTATTGGTTGCATGAACAGTAACTATATACACGTGGCAGTTTATTCACTGTAATGAGAGTTCCTTTGTCTTTGGGTGGTCTCAAGGATCACTGTTAGATGGAGAGGTCCTACTCTCCACTCTCAGGAGGAGTGCAGGAGCTGCTTGCTGTTCCGTCGTTCTGCCCCCTCTGCCGACTTCTTGTCGGTTGCGCACTTTGCGTGAAGCGCGTTTCGTGAGAACTCAGATCTGTCGGGTCTCACGAGTGTGCTCTACAGCATGGCTATTTATAGTGCAAGCCCATAAAATGGCCCCCTTGACTTGATGTATCTCATAGGAGTCCCTGAACGAACTGCAGAGGTTGCTTGGGGTTGTAGTGTTTTCCCCTTTTTTCTGCTGCTAGCCTGTGTGCCTGGAGCCCACTTTGAAGCATGTCTGCCTGCATGTTTCTCTGTGCACCCTGTCCCTGCGTGTAGTGAACCTTGGCACCTCGGGTGCACATGTTCCAGGTGGGAGTGTTCTCTGGCTAACCCTGACAGAGTTATTCTCTTCATTTCATATGTGTTGTGTTCATTGAGGGAATTCTGTGTTTGTCTTTCCATTTTGGATGTTTGTTTCTGTGATGGATCATTTGGTAAGCATGTTTTACAACCATGATTCTTGTTTGAGGCTTGGGTTTGTAAAAAGTGTTGGAGATTATCTCTAGTCACTTTGGGCTCTTGGCATATATGGGGTGGTAGCTGCCAGACTCTATGAGCCCAAGGAGAGCTGCCAGGGACTTAGCCACTATATCAATACCTGCTTCAACTTATCCTAGATGTCTGCACCTGTGTGGCTCCTTGACTGTATGGGTAGTGCCAGCATGCTGCTAAATATTTACCCATCCTGCAAGGCACTATTCCAGAGTTTTTTAGCTTCTCCATTGCTGCCATCACTGCCTCTATCGCATTACTGGATCTGGTGCTGGACTCAGTTTCACTGTTCTTAAATATATATAGGTCTTCCCTTTCCTGCAAAAAGGTTGTTGCAGTCAACATTTTGGTTATTATCACCCTCACCAGATTCCTCACCATTGCTATCATCAAATTCATAGGCCAAAGGAGGGGATTAAGAGGGTGCATTGGGTGAACAGGCTGAGAAATATTCTACACCGCTAACATTGGTGAGTAATGAGAGCGCAGATGCCTCTGTTCTATGGAAACCTCAAACTCTCCTCATTAACAACACTCCTTTCCAAAATAGATTCATTGTGTGTGGCTCCTCTGCTGACATCTCAACAGACATCTCAACAGACGTGGGCAAAACATAGATGTGTACCCTGGTCTGGCGCAACATGGGAGAATAGGATATATATCCCACCTTCCCCAGACAGAAATGTAAGGGAAGCTGGGACTTGGGAAGGCAGTAATGACGTGTCAGGCACAGCCAAGCTAATGATGAAATTAGAAGCATTAGTGCCCGCCCCGCCTGGTGTGTCAATGCTCTAAATCCTTGTAGCTGTGATTGATGCGCTACCTCTGGTAGTTACATGTTACTGTGCTATGCTCCAGCATGTCAACCCATGATTCATATTTACAGCCTTACCTGTCAGATTGGTCAAGGTGCTGGATACACACACCAATACCTATGGCCACCCCCTACCCTCCCTGTAATCCTCAAGAAGTAAAAGGATGGGACCGTCAACTGGGCAAAGCGGGCGCTAATCAAATACACCTCTAGAGACCCCAAACTCTTGGCAGCTACACAGGACCTGAAGACAAACAAAAGAAGGTTGAGTTGCTCACATCCTGAATCTCCCATCTGCCCCCTAGACAGACCCAGCTTACCCTAGATGAGACATGTTAGTTCCCCTGAGGAGCTGGGAAGGCCTCTGGTCAGACAATGGTGACAGTCCTTTTCTTCTCCTCGCATGACTTGATCAGTGAATAGTCTCTTGTGTCTTCACAAGATGACATGTGTGGTAATGCCTACCCCATGTTAATGCACAGGGGTGCTTACTAAGAATATATATGATAATGCGAACAAACCTGCTTCCGGTATTGTCTGTACTAGCACCTAGACTGGGCATAAGGAGATCAAACAGGACTTGTGACTGGGAAAATTACCTATTTTGGTGACGACATGATAAATTCTCTCAGAATGTACTAGTGTTGAAATGTTACATATGCAATACATGGGCAGATGTGTTCACAACTTGGCATCTGTAAAACTAGAGAATTCTGGTTGTGCTTTTTGGCAGGATCTCAGTTTTCACTTGAGATGGCCTTGATGAACCTGTGGTTTGAAACTGAACACAGACAATACTAGGAATTAGATATCCCATGCTCAAATTTGATGCGCTGAACTTTGTTGTATAATTTTACAATTGTCTTTTCTATGA
Source organism: Ambystoma mexicanum (assembly GCF_040938575.1). Lineage (NCBI taxonomy): Eukaryota > Metazoa > Chordata > Amphibia > Caudata > Ambystomatidae > Ambystoma > Ambystoma mexicanum. Next base: position 982,518,827 of record NC_090924.1, read on the forward strand.
AATAGACTATCAATATTTATATTGATTAATCATATTTGTTGTAATTTGTATGTTAGTTGTGTGAAAAGTTTGATATATAACTATACTACACTTATAAACATATTTATAAAACAGGGGTGCTTACTTAAACACAGTCTCCATTCTCTGTTCCACTGGATGATAAGCTCCAGTCAGAATCAAGGTGACGTCAGGAAGATAAGCAAAGAAAAACAAAGTTAGAGAATCACCACAGGTTGCTCCTGTTGTTGTGATTACTTAATGATCTGGAATGAACACAAGAGTTTTAAGATAATAGCGATTTCTCGCTAGCTAAATGGCATTGCAAGATGCATGTTCATTTTCAACCATCACTTTTATTTCTGAAACTATTGCCGGAAGCTTGTAACTTCAAGATGTTATGCACTGGTTCTCCAGCATGTGAAACCAATCTTTGAGCGCACCTTTTCTTTTATCTTCAAATGATGGATAGTAGATTAGCCGAATGCTCACAGGAAGTGTCTTGCCTACACAAAATATCCAAGAGGCCTCTGCACAATTACCAGTGATGCAAGAAGTCATACAGTGCTTAGAGGCTGGCATCTCATATCTTAATGACATTCATAGTCAATGGGTATCATTACAAGTCTGGCGGGAACCCTGCCTGTGCTTCTGGTGTGTTGCTGCCAGACTCGCAACACTTTACCGGCGCCTGACATTTGGGTTCCACTGGGACATTACAACTCCCGGCGGATCAGGGGGGTCAAGCGCTGGTAAATGTTGATCCCCTTTCCCATGGAGCCCCATAGGACTCCATGGGAGTGGGGAGACAGAAGGACCGGCACCGTTGCTAACGGTGCCGGTGCTTCCGTGGAAACCCTGCGGGCGAGTACCATTGTGCCAACAGGTCTGACCTGCTGGGCGAAATGGCCCCCGCCCACAGGGTTGTAGTGTGGTGGTCCAGAAATTAGTGCTGGTACGGTGCGACCTGTTCTCACATTCCAGACCACCACATTCGTAATGAGCCACTAAGTATACAAACACATGAAGGATTAAAGGCCAAAACAAAAATGAAGCCATGTATACTAATAGCTTATTAGAAGACATTGTGAATATAAACCTTCAATTGAGACAGAGTCAAGATGATAATGCCAAGCTCGTAGAGAAGCAGATTTACTCACAGACAGAATTTGATCAGCTATACAATGATATAAAAATCATCAAGAAGCAAAGAGTTCAAGTACCTCAGGAGAAAGATGTTGGCACACTATTAATCAAGAGTCAGAAGATGAAACACAACAACAAAGAGACTTATTACAGAAGGAATATATTAAATATGAAAGAAAAAGTGGTTTCCGAAACTAGGACATTTCACTCGAGTCAGACTAGTTTGAATGAGTCTAGGGAGCAGCTCGTTCAAACTAAACAGCATATCCTAAAAGAAATGGATCATAATACTAGACTAAGACAAGAAATTAAAGATGTCCATGCAACTTTGGACTCACATTCAAAAACACAGAGACAGACCAGTTTTATGGAGGAGGGGAGATTGTCCCCAATACCTGAGATTACCTCTCAAATCTCATACATCATGCAAGCAGTATTGGTTCACCGAGCCATATGCTTTCTATGCTCAGAACTATGGTGAGAATCTAGAGTCTCTGAGTAGATGGAGAAACACAGAGTTTGAATGACAATATGATAACATGCCATACTATCCACCCCCTCATAAAAGATCTGAGGCCCCTAAACCCGTAGATGAATGGCAAAGAGAAATGAGAGAGGAATCCCCAGTACTGTTCATATAGGCAGCCTCCTTATAGTCATAGTGACAAAGGGTGGAACTATGCAAATTGGGAAGGGGATTCAAGCAACGCCTCTGATTCTGATTAAGGAAAATGGATCCAAGTAAAGAGACAGTGAAAACGAAAACCACAATCACAGTTAGTGAAAGACCCAATCAAACAGGTCATGGCCATAAAACGCTTTATGAACCCTCACCATAAAAATGCTAAAAATTCAGTTTGGGTTGGGAACATCTAGAAATGGATGAGCAGATGATGAGATCATCTGGATTGATGAATGATCAAAATAACATGGACTTCATTACATGGACATTCTCTACCAAGGTTTCTACTTTCTTTGCTTGGCTGGAAGATCAAAATCGTTATAAATGGTTATTACTGGTTCACTTAGAGGGGTGCTAGAGAGCAGCAGTCAAAATGGCTGCTTAATATCGTGGCTCTGGCACCCAACACCAACATCTTATAAAATATCATGATGGTGGAGGTGGAATCACTGGCAGAACTCAGGATTGACAGATAGATGCTTGGGGGCATGATCCAAAGCAGGGTGGCTACTGTCAGTCTGTGGGTCCCTTGCACTGGGACTGAGCCCTGGTGCTGCACTGTAGAGGGAAACCCTGTGATGCTCATGTGGAAGTTTCTTCTTGAAGTGTGAGCTCGGTCTTGCACGCTGAAAATACAGTGTGGAGTGGTGAGGGCCCGGGCTTGGGTAATATGCCATGTATCACGGAGTGGCATGCTCATGGAGCTCACAGAGTACAGCTCACACACTGACTGCCATTCGGCAGACAACAATGCCAACAGAGCCAAGGACGCGTAATACTAAGCAATCAAGAACACTGATCTGGTGCATGGGCTCTCCTAATACAACATTAAGCAGTGTGAGGGGTCCAAAATGATCTGCAAACACAAAGTTGTACATTTTAATTCTCAGACATCTTTATTAAAACAAAAAGGTTGGATAAAGGCCTTTCTATCCCTAACCTAAGGAGAGTTTCCCTACCTAGGAAAATAAAACTAAAGATCAAACAGTGTCACGTCATTAAACTTATAAACTGCCCTTGTGTCCAAAACATTCTTATCTGATCCTCACACTAAAAAGAAACAACAAAAGGGGTGCAAGGACCTGTTCTGATCTATGTTTGGCAAAAAGTGTTCATAATTAAAGTAAATAAATACATCCATCTTTTCCAAGGCGAGACCCATAGATACAAAGGGGGATTCCCTTCCCTTAGATATTTAGGCAGGATGGCAAAAAGTGTCTCTTTTGAACAATATTTTCTGGAGGATAGCAAACGTTTCTCCTTTAAACAATAGTTCCTTTAGTTTTGTGTATTCATAAAAAAAAGGTTCTGATATAAAAAAAATAGGTTCCTTAACTTTCAGTTCCTGCTTGACCTCGTTGAATTGGATTCACAAAAAGAGAAATTCCATACTATGGGCCTCATCACGACCTGGGCGGTAACCCTTAAATCCGGCAGTAGCGCTATTACCGCCGGATTTAAGGGTCCGCCGAATCAGGGCCTAGGCGGATTTCAACCCAGCTCTGAGCTGGTGTGAAATCCGCCAAGAATTCGCGCACATACCGCCGGCGGGAAATCCGACGTCGGTATGAGCGCCAAATTTCCCCATTGAGCCCCATGGGGAATGGGGCATTCCCGAATGGGCTCAATGGGGAATGGAGACTTCCAAGTCCGCCCAACTCGTAATCCCGCGCTATTAGCGCCGGGGGCTATGGCGGTCGTGCTAACAGCCCCCGCGCTAATACCGCCGGCGTTACCGCCGAGGTCGTGATGAGGCCCATAACTTTAAAGGTGTCCCTGGTATACTCTCCTGCCGGGTATATGTGTTTTAACTTTAAGTGCTCAATTGGATTACCTGGCATATTTTTGAAGATCCCTTGGTATACTCCTCTGTCAGGAATCTCTGCTCCCCAAATGTCCACTGTCTGATGTCCTCCTTTTACTAGGACTTCCTATCAGTTTCACTTTCTTCAGATGTGTTGCCTGGCATACTCCCCTGTGAGGAATCCTTTTATGGAGTTTTGCAGATCCCTTGGTATACTCCTCTGTCAGGAATCACAACCACCCCCTCCCCAAAATGTCCACTGCCTGATGTATTCCTTTCACCAGGACTTCCTTCTTTAACACAACATAGTTGTATCATTTCAATGTGTTTCTAGTCGTTCGCTTGGGGTAATGCTTGTTCCAACTTAATCACATTGGCATCTTGCTCCAATTTTCCCCACATTATTTCATATATGGGGCGCGGTTTAAGTTTTGATTTTGTGCTTAATCTGGATGGTATTCAAACACTCTTGTTTAATTTACTTGTTTAAATGTCTGTCAGTATGCCCCAAGGTCTCAAATGGCTCTAGGTAAAATCACTGGTTGTTCGTAGCGTCCCCGACCCCTGGTACTTCTCTGCAAGGGAGCTTCTTCTCTGTGAAGGCCTCCTTCACACTGCGGACCTTCTTCCAACATCTGCTACAATCCCATGCTTGTTCTCCGGCTTCTCTCCATGCTCTGGACAGAGGAACGCTGCTTTTCATCATGACCATTATTCCAACACCACTGCTGCCAGAGCTCAGACGGTCCACCAAATGTGCCTGCTGTGTTTCTCTTCCTTTTCGCACCAATCCGGTATGTAGTACTCGCGGTTGCAAGCTGCAGTTTGAATGTGCTTGTAATTGCCTCCGGCATGGTCGGCTGTTGTTCTGCCTCCTTCTTTGCCTCTGCTACCACGTTCTCTGACTCTCGCTGCTTCTTGAACGCAGACAAAAACTAGTCTGCATATTTAACTGTGAGCTATTTCACTTTGCATTAACTCCTTCTTCCTGTTCCTCATCTCAATACTTGAGGCTTTATGGTAGTTGAAGTCCCTATAAATCATGGGATTTCTGAAACTATGCTGGTTAGTGGTTTCTCTTAGAAAAACATCAGAAACAGGGAATGTTATGTATGTGTTGTATGTATTTGATGGAAGAATGGAATTTTGTCTAGAACATTTTAAACGAAGGATTTTCTGAGTTTTACACTCGGGGGAAATTAGGTATTATAAGGTTTTACTCCTAAAAAGGGGAAGAATACTGCGTCCCTCCTGATGGAGTCACCACCTTCCCCCCTCAGCCATCTCCTCCCACATGATCCTTCCTCATAATACCACTCCCAGGGTCAGGTTCAGGTAGTGGCTGCTGTCCCTTGGCCATGTGGGAGGAGATCTTTGACAGGGATCTGTGAGAGGAGGAAACTGCAGAACAGGAAGATTGGTGAGTGCTCCGACGCAGCTGATATGATACAGTGATTAAAAACAAAGCTGTTTTATGTGTGGCGGGTTGAGAGTTGGGCACCTTTTCCAACCCATAAAATGACAATCTGTGATTTGAGAGTGACTTATGGTGTGCCATCCCCACTGTGCAATATGCAGGCATCTTAGAGAGCGGACTCCCAGCAGCCTGGTGTGAGAGCTTTGCAGGTCTGACTTGCGAACATTCTGGCCATAGGTGCTACCCACACTCCGAAAGACTGCTTATTGAGCCAGAGCATGCTCAACCCAAAGCAATGTTTGCAGGCCAAACTCGAGGCATTGTGTGGGTCATACAGCACTATGGAACAGCCTCCCTACACGGAACTCTGTACATTACTGGTTGAAATAAAGGGCACGCTCCATAACCTTGATCAGTAATTTATTTTATTTGTATTAATTTACTTAGAGCCGAAACGGCTTTGTATATACGCATACAACATAAAAACACATTACTCCAAATCACATAATAAAATACATAAAACAATATTTACATCAAATAATTCATAGTGGGAACCTCTTCATCATAGCCTCGTTAAAAAAAAACCCTGCGATAGATTGCCTACATTTTCTAAACACACATTATAAAAAGTAACCATGTGATATATACATTTCACATTATTTCCTTCCAACAAGTCATTCCATGGGACATTCCAATCACCCTGTTGTCATTTTCTTATAGGATTTCATACAATATATCATAAAACCTCAAACTAACACACGTGAATATAATGTGTTGCATGGTTTCAATGTCAATTTTATCCACAAAGTCGGCACATTCGCTTCGATCTTAGAATACCAAGTTTAACACCCTCGATCTCCAATACCTTGGTGGCATTAAACTTAATCAGGAGATCCTGCCTGACTATGTTACTATTAGGGAATGATTCAATATATTTAGGAAACTGACTCCGCTCAAGCCTATAGTGGATAAAAGGACCACTGTTCACATTAGATGCCAACCTCGCAATGTCAGCCTCATAACTGCACTCAGTTAGATTCCGCTTAACTATTCTCTTCCCAGTCAACGGCGAGGACCCGACATAGGTATGTACTTGCCCCATGTACCAGGTTTTATGTGTTCCCAACAATCTTCCCAAAGTGCTAAACCTCTCATAATCACATATCCCCCTAAAAGGGTGGAAAATCTCTACCATTATTGTATCGTTTGCCAAGTTCATCAATTTATCACAACACATGGCCGATTTATAGTAGCACTCCATCAAAATGCTTATCACCTCAAACTCCAATCGAATAAACTCTATTTGCAGCATCTTGGACATTCGTAAAAGTAGTCGCAAGATTTTCCCCTCTAGCTTGGCCATCTCATTCTTAAAATGATGGCCCCATGCTTCCGCTCCATATAGCATAGAGGATACAATTTTGGTGGAGTACAATAACAAGACCGTCTTGATGGAATAACCATTGTGTTTTCCAATGAAGAGGCGGAATAATCTTGATCGTAAATTAGATGCTGTAGCAAACTAAGTCAAGGCCTAGCAACACAAGATTGAGCAATTGTGCAACAGGTTGGCAGAAACTGAAAACCACATTAGTGAGATGGAAGACACGCTAGCTCTCCCAGAAGCTAAGTTTGTGAACCTGGAAAAAGAGATGATAGTCATCAAGGCTATGACAAAGACTTCAAAGAAAGGTCACAGCATAATCATTTCTGCATCGTGGGGCAAATGGGGTCGGCCGTACAAGGCCTGATGGAAATATATCTAAAGAAGATCCTGCTTGAAACCCTGTGTTCTTTGGTCACTTTCAGGTGGAGCAAGCATACCCTGCAACGGGACATAGTCCTGCCCCTGGAATACCAACAAGGCCCATCATAGTGAGAATTGTCAATTACAGAGACAAGAACCTAATTCTGAATGTGGCCAAAGAGAATGTGGAGCTTTGCTCAGATTTCAACCCAGTGAGGCAAGCAGCTAGGAAATCGTTGATGGACATTAAAGGCAGTGTGGGAGTCTGGGAGAATCACAGCTAAAAATCGTAATGCTGGGTAAATCACATTTCTTCAACTCTGTTGAAAAAAGCTTCATCCTTTATTGACATTGACAAATCCAAAAATAATATGCCAACCAAGTGAGGCAACAACAGTAATTGATAAAAGGGCAATACTACGCAAGAGAAGGGGAAAGTAGATCTGCACCTCTGGAGTTTACGACATGTACCAGAGTCACCTGGATCCTGTAAGTGACTTCAATCCAGCAATCCAACTAATTCAATGCTTAGGATGGGATGCCCAATGGAAGCCCTTTTTATATATTGTTTTGTCAAAGTTCTTTGAATCTGGATGATGAACCGTTATATATTGCCCCTCTCTTTGGATCCCCCTGACCTCACTGAGCCAAGAAGTAGGTTTGTTTTGCAAATTAAAAGATTTATTTGAAGTATTAAACAATATATATATCACAATTTTATGAATAAAATAATATTTGAATAGCACACTTATGAATATGAACAGTGATCAGTACTGGGTGATATTACAATAACAACAACTCTTTAAACACTTAGGAGTATGAATAGGGAGGATACTGTAGCAGAGAATACTTTATGTTATTCAAGGCAATACAATAATGGGAAAGAATGCATCAAAATATAATATGGTCACTTTTCCCCTGTGACTGCTCACCCCCCCCATGCAATATGAAGAGAAGGAAATGAGGGTACACAGGTTTCATGAATATAATCAAGAATGCAGTTCAATCCCAGGTTCCCCCAAGCAAGCTTAGAGAAAACAGGTATGATTTTAAAACACAGGTCAAAAAACGCTTTAGAAAGGGATTGCAATGGATGGGAAAATCTGCTAAATTGATTTTAATTTACTAAAAGAGATTCAGGATGAGTGATAGTTACTTTAGATTGGTTCAGGTCTACACTAGCAATGATTCATGAATGATTATCAAATTGGAAACGAAATTCAGTAGTGGAAAGCAAGAAGCAGCTATTTTTACAAGTGGTGAAATGGAGCTAAATTGCAATTTGTGGCAATTTGTCTGCGTGCGTAAATCGCAATTACGGAAAGATTATAATGAATTGGAATGTTTTGGGTTTGTTGGAAAGCTTAGGATCTTAGCTTTAAAATGGCAGTTAAATTTTGCTTCTAGGACGTGCAGTTCAAAAGTTACGGATGTTTTTGTGAAGGTAGATTTTCAGAAATAAAGTCAAGATTTCAGAATGACAGATGGCGCTTTACAGATTTTAAATCAACAGGATGAACACAGGATTCTATAATGCAGTTCTGGATAGGTTGAAGTGAATGGAAGGGGATTACTTTAAACTAAGAGATTGGTTCTGTACAGTTCTAGACTAGATACGCACTCCTAGTTTTGGATTGGAAAGCGCCTCGTCAAAGATCTGGTCAATGGTTTGGCTTCACTCTCGCCACCGGACAGGTCTCAGGCCCTCTGGGTTCTGCTCTCAGCACTGCAAAGTGGTCTGGATCTCTTGAACTGGATCTGATGGGTCTTGGATACAGCTCTGCTTTCTCTGGATCTGGGTTCTAGCAAAGGGTTCTCGGCTAGAATAGCAAAACAGCTCAGCCCGGCTGTTGAAAATCAGGTTGCAAAAGTTCTGAGGCCTGTGAATTAGGACTTTGCTTCAAAGTTCTGGATTCTGGATTCTGGAGTTTGGTTCTAGAGTCTGGATTCTAAGTTCTGGTCTCTGGATCTATATATGGAGTCTCTAGCTGGATATTGCCTGGATCTGGTCCGGCAGAGTGCTTTGCAGGAATCGGTGAGTAGTGGAAAAATGAGTGTGTCCTATCTGTCCTAAGCAGTCTCTATTTATCTGTTTCCAAAGTGGGTGTGAAGGCTGACTTTCTAGGCCCCACCCCCTAAGGATTTGATAGGTCAGAGAATTGTCTGTGTTCTGACTGGAGAAAGGATCAGCGTGTCCTGAGGTGTCATCATGATTCTGTGTATATGGCTTAGCTGAAATCCCTCCCCTCTGCTTTTACATGGAAAATCAATTTTCCCAAAAAACATATTTCCCAGATACACAGGTTGTTCATAATACATGCACACATCACAAATTATTTTACGGTACATCTCTGTTCAAGTCCCACGTTCCTACGATCTTTGGTTCAGAAATGACAACTTATTCGTGATTTTGGTGCGTTTTCCAATATTGGTTCTGCACCAAATTTCACAGACATACACACCCTCTCTGAGCATATTACTGTACGTTTTTACGTTTCTAGCATAAACACTGTATCTACAATATTAATAAATCCCAGGGTTTGGTCTCAGAACATCACCCAGCGTCCAGCTTAGTCTTAAATTGTAAGTGAATTTTTCATTGTCACAATCTCAAAGTTGTACATTTTTGTCAGCTTGTTACAATATTTTAGAACCACTTTCCTTAAACATATATTTGGTGCAATGTTAAATCCACTCCCCAGTCTGGTCCGCCCCCAGAGCTGGGTGAGTCAGATGGTCACATGGCCTGCCTCTCCCAGAGCAGTTGTTGACAAGGCACACCCAAGTTAGCATTTTCTGTTCAGTTGAAATACTCTATTGTCTCTTTCCTCCTGGCAGCAGGGGAAATCTCCTCCTCTCACAACAGTTCTAATTAACATGTCCATGCAATATCCTCTCCTGTTGGTAGGAAGGCCAGGTCTGAAGGGTTCCCAGGGACAGAAGGCCTCTTGAAGTTTTAATTAAATCAGATTCCTTCTAGTCAATTGAAACTTAGTTCCTTGTAAAAAAAAATACATTTTATAAACTTAAAATAAGCAATATATCTTTAAATCAAGTCTTTTTCAACATGAAATCACTGTGTAGCACTCTATATGGCATTTTGATGTAATTCTCTTCTTTGGCATATTTAGCTTCTGAAACACAGCTCTCCTGTCAGAATTTTGAATCGCCAGCACCTGTCGGAGGCGAGCAACCGTACTACACCCATTTTTGACAGCTGTCTTTACATCAGTATCTTTAAAAGGAGATTCAGCTTGATAGCATATGATTCTTGCTGACATTGTATTGATGTGGATTCTTGCAGTAGAATAATGGGGAACACCCAACAAGAAGTTTGGATCTTTTTGGTGATTTGTGAGCCATGATTTTAGCACATTTTGACAATCAAGAAAATGAATTCCCAAACAGCTCTGTGTTGCTTTTGGCAATCAGCATTGCTATTTCCAAGTGGTTTCAGGCTACTTGGTGGATAGCTCAATGGTGGTTTTGGCCAGTGATGTCCTGTGCTCACTAAGATAGGCAAAAGTGGTTGGCAGCCTATCTTTCAGATTTTTACTGCGCATTTTTGGATGATTTTGAGCGAGCAGCATGCTTTCCAATGTCCATTCTGATGTTTCTTCTGCCAGCAATGCCTAGTGATGTTGCAGGGCTGGGACGAGTGGGTTAAGACATCCCACAAGCCCCCCTCTTGAGATGGCCGTTGATCTTTCATCGATGGAACTTCGCAAGACTGGATGTCCGCATCATCTCTCCGGATTCCACGAATGGCACAGATCAGCATCTTTTCCTCCATCAGGGGTGGATCTATCAGTTCTCCTCGCCAGTCCTGATGGGAGTAATGAGCGATACCCCAGGCCCCTCGGATCTTTGCTCTCGGTCCCCGGGTCGTCCTCCTTGGTCACTATCCATGGTTTCACACTCCTAGGATGACAAAGCAAAAAGGCAACAACATATTTGTAGACATTTCCCCACCACCATTAATGTAGTGGGGTGGGCATATACATTTTATAAATCAGGAGACATGTGCATTTTTATTATTGTATTTTATAGACTATATGTGGAATATTTTAGGGTTGGAATTTTATTGATCTGGAGCAGCCCCCTCTGGGGTTCCAGAGGACTCCTCCAGTTGCTGCAGAGTGTGCCTGGGATGGAAACACTTTAGCTGATTAATATGGACCCACTTATCTTCCCCCTCTGCCAAACTGCCTTTGGGGATGCAGATCTTTTAGGCGACTGGTAAGATCTTGTCTACAATTTCAATAGGTCCCTTCCAGGTAGGCAGAAATTTCTGCTTTTTGGCCTTGTTCCTTTGTAAATTGCATAGATAAATCTGGTCTCCTACATTGTTTTCTTTCCTAGTAGTCTTCAAGTCATAGTGGGTCTTCATGCTATTGTCTGATCTTTCTAGATTTCGCTGAGCATAGGCAAAAGCATGTTGAAGGTGTTTTCAACATACTCATGAATTGTGGAGGCATGGATCAATGTCTGCTCTTGGGTCTTGTAAAGCAGATGTTGGGGAAGCACCATCCTGCGTCCAGTCATCAACTCAAACGGTGACATTTTAGTTGCAGATGAATGGGTAGATCTGATGGCCATTAGGACAAGAGGTAATCGGATATCCCAACTTGGCCCAGAATCTGCCACAAACTTTTTTAAGATGCTCACAATGGTTTAGTTGTGACGTTCTACTGCTCCACTAGAGGCTAGCTGGTAAGCAATATGTAGCTTTGTTTTAAGCCCAAGTATCTCCCACATCGTTGTCATTACTTTGCTGGTGAAATGGCTACCTTTGTCTGACTCAACCCTTTGGGGTAGTCCAAAACCCGAAAAGATGTGGTTGAGCATCAGGGCAGCTGCTGTTTCTGCCTTGCAGTTTGGGACCGGGAGACATTCCACCCATTTAGTAAACAAGCATGTCACAGTCAACATGTACTTATTCCCCCTGGAGGAGCGAATCATGGGCCCTATATAATTGACTTGCAAATCTGACCATGGCAGTGTCATCCCCCTCTTTTGGAGAGGTGCACGGTGTGTGAAGGATGTTGGCTGAAATTGTGCACACACAAGACACCCCTTCAAGTATTGGTCGAGGTCATGCCTCATGTGTGGCCAGTATGCAACCTCTCTTAAGATTTCAAGTGTTGTATGAAACCCCCTATGACCGGCTTTGGCCGCATCATGGCCGTGACTTAACATCAGGCTTCGGAATGAGGTAGGAACCACCAACTGATGGGATTTCCTCACCAACAAACCGTCTAGGATTCGGAACATTTTTGGACATTTCATCAACACTCTGAAGTCCTCTTTCCCTATGCAATCGGTATCCGTCAGGGGAAAGTTCTCAGGGCCCTCAATGTGTTGTTAAAACTTACCAATTACTGGATCCCCTTTTTTGAGCTATAATCAAATCAGCATCTGAGGTCTCCTTACTCCATTGTGCAGTTGAGAAATCATTGTGAGCATTGGTCTGGGACCAAGTGATAGCAGTGACCTGGATTTCCCCCAAAAAGGACTCAATCTCTATTAGATCCCACTGGTTTTGGCCAGCTGATCAGCTAAGTCATTTCCAGTTGTGTCTGGTCCCTCTACTTTGGAATGACCCTTGATCTTTTTCCAATAGATGGTCATCCCATTCGAGGTGACCAGATCATCAATATTTTGGATTAACTTCCCATGTTTCAAGGGCTTGTTATTAGCACATAGCATGCCTCTGGTTTTCCAATTAACCAGGTGCTCCACGAACCCGTTCCGTACATAATCCAAATCTGTGATTATGACCAGTTCATGGAGTTGATGTTGGACAGCAGTGAGGATGGTTTGATGCACAGCCATCAACTCTGCCACTTGACTACTTCGGGGACAAATCTTGTACCCAGCGGAGGGTTCTGGGGACTCATTCACCCATGCATTCCCTACGCCGGCCACAAGTTCTTTTTCCCCGTTGTTGTCAACATGGTAAGAGCATCCATCCACATTGACAGTGGGCATTCCCTCACACTTGCCTTCTTCAAAGACTTTGTGTGGGGAATTAAGGTATGCCTCCATGTTGTCCTTGATTTTTAGACTTTCACCCTCGAGACAGTTTTGTCTGGCACAATCATGCAAGTCAGCCAGACCTTGCGCGAGGGTACTCTTCGTGTTTTGGCCATATCTGACCACTACAGGAAAGCCTTGCATTGACAGAATCCAGGAAGCAATTCAGGAATTACTCACATTTCCGGCCCGGATTCTGTCACTTTGGAGATATTGTAGAGGCTGGTGTGGAGTCTCCACTATGATGTTTTCCCCCCTGGATAAACGGGCGGTAATTCTTCAATGCCCACACCGTTGCCAGGAGTGCCTTCTCACAATTATTGAATTTTTCCTGTACAGAGGATAAAGTTTTACTCGCATAGGAGATTACTTTATTGACCTTGTCATGCTTTTGGTATAATACTGCATTCAAGCATGTATTAGAGAACCCTGTCTCCAGGAAGAACTCCTTGTTTCTGACAGGGTAAGCTAGGCAAGGCGCTTGTGAGAGGCTTCTTTTGAGCTGTCTTACTGCCTCGGATTGTTCTGGACCCCATTCCCACGTGACCCCCCCTTCAAAAGATGAATCAGGGGTCTGGTGATCTCTGTGTAGCCCTCAATGAACTTTCTGATGTAATTAGTCAGTCCAAGAAGGCTCCTTAGTTCCAGCAGAGTTGTGGGGTTTTTCAGTTTCTGAAGTGCTTCCACTTTCTTTTCCATGAGGAGTAATCTCATGCCCCAAGAAATTAACACGGGTTCTACACCCCTGTGCTTTCTGAAAGGAAAATATTGCTCTGGCGGCCCTCAACTGGGTCAGAACATAACGGATCTCTGCTATATGTTCCTCCACAGTTGAGCTTTTGATGAGGACATCATTTACCTAAGCCAGGTTACCCCTCTCACCCAGGTCGGGCATGGCTTTATGTAGGAAAATGTTGAACTCATTACCGGAGTTGAGGTATCCGAAGGGAGTCCGGGTCCATGTGTACTGCTGGCCCCCAAAGGTAAAGGCCAGCTTGTATTAGTTCTCCCTACTGACAGGCACAGTCCAGTATCCATTGGTCAGGTCTATTGCAGTGAATACCTGTGACCCCTGGATCTGGGCCAGCCCTTGGTCAATGTAGGGAAGAGGCCATCGGGAAGTATAGACCCGTTCGTTAAACTCCCTAAGGTCAGCGCAGAGTCTCCACTGGCCGTTTGGCTTCAATATCCCCAACACCAGATTATTGAAGGTGCTGTGGACTGGACGGATTATCCCGCGGGACTCAAGATTCTTAATTATTTCAGTAAGGGGCTCCATTGATGCGAGAGGCAAGCAATATTGCTTCACAAACACTGGAGTCATGCCAGGGTCCGTGGGAATTGTTGTTGTGTGGATGTTGGTGCAACCACAGTCCTATGAGTCCACCGCAAAGAGATCTTGAAAATTCAAGAAGACTTGTTTCAACTTTTGCTTCTGCTCCAGAGTCACACAGGCATCAGCTAGATTGGCTCTCTCTTCAACCATCTGCCTGAAGCCTGGAAAGACTTCTGGTTTCGCTAGCTCAGCGGCCCCCTCCAGCTGGGTGGAGAAGTCCCTGGTCAGAGTGCTGATTTTGACTGGTGGCTTCAGTTGGGAAAAGCAGCCCTCATGGACCTTGAAAATCACGTCATCCCTCCTGAATTCACAAGTCACATCTTCTTTTCCATAAGGGCAGGAAGTGTACACAAGGAAGTTTCCCCCCATGGCGGGTAAAGATCCTGTCTGGTGTTGTGTTGTCATCACCGTCACTGTCAAAACAGTCCTTGGGGATTGGTCCTAACAGTTCATTACCTAGATCAATGGAAAAATGTCGGTCATCAACCGCCATTCCAATAATGGTGCCTGCGGCTAGAGTGATACTCTTTAAGTCGCTGTTATCCACCTCTATTGGAATGGTGCCATGTTCTATATTGACTAATGGTGTTGGGTTTACCCTTGTTGTTGGAGAGAAGCATTTAGATGAATATAAGCATTTCCAGGGAGAATTGTCGGGTCCTTTCTGGGATGGTAACTTCCTCTCCAATCTGAATTTCAACTGCATAAGACAGCAGTTGAGCTGACCTAAATGCTTTCTCTTGATCATCAAGGCCCATGGGATTATCCGCTAATCGGGACCAAGCCTTGAAGGTCCCGATTAGGTCCAAATTAATGGCAAAGCGATTGAGAATGTCACTGCATAAGTAAAAGGTGGCAGTGATGTCTTGCACAACCCAACAATTATGGACTATGCTCTAGTTGCCAATGGAGATTTTGAGCATACACCTGCTTGGCAGGAGATGTTTGGAATTAGGTGCTTCCAGGTCCAGTTCCCATTTGTCTATCAGTTTAAATGTGGGAATGGCTGGATCTTTTGGGAGTTGACGGAACATGGCTTCGCTGTTGAAGCTCTTACCGTTGTTCACATACACTCGGGCGAGAACAGAGTCCTTCTCTTCATTTAACTGAACAGGGATGAACAACTGCTCTCCAATTTGCTGAATATAAGCCACGCTCTGAGCTGATTTCACATCTTTCCGGACTATAGGAGTGGGAATGTCTGATTGTGGATTGGTAAAGAATTTCAGAGTGTTTCCTTCCAGTGTGGAATACCACCTTAAACTGGAAGTAAGGTTCGATTTTCAGAAATATAGAGGACCACCCATCACCAGTCTGTTGTCCTACTGCTATTACTGTCACATCTAGAATTTGGTTGTTCTGGAAGTGAAATTCGACTTGGCCAGATTTTTGTTCAACCATGTGGCATGTGCCTTTTAGACTAACATGGTTGACAATCTGTTTCAATTTTATGGGTCGGCTAGTCTGGGTCCAGAGGACCTTGTTTACGCAATCTATTAGGGGTGACAACCTTCTCAGGAGGTCATTCCCCAGTAAACAAGGGGTGCCCTCTGGAGTCACTATTATGACCGGGTGTTTCACCTTATGTCGCCCAATTTTAATGTCCAAATCTGCAGTCCCCTCGACGGGAATTTCCTTCCCGTCAAAGTTCTGAAGTTGTCCAGGAAGAGAGGTGAGAGGAATTTGGTAATTCTCCCCCCCTTCATGTACTTGTACCGGGCCATAGTATCTTCCCTCCTTCTCCGCAAGGGGGCACATATAATGCACATTTTTGGACAACTGGTGGGCTAATATTCTGGTTTTGGACATGGAGAGAGAAGAGATTTGGGCAGAATTCTGTGCGAAGTCTTGGGAATCTGAAAGAAAAAGTTGGCAACTAGAAATAGGAGAAGTTTTGGTTTCCCCTCGTTCCGGTTCTAGGCCGCCCCCCCCCTTTTTGGAGGCAGTCACCAGGATGGGTTTGAACCATGGGATTTTCTTGCTGTTGGTTCTGGGATGGGATGATGGGTGGCGCTAGCTCAGTCCCCACATCTACCCAGTCTGGATGTGAATCCCTTGTGACCCATTTTTCTTTGGGAGGAGTTCCTCCTTCTCTGAAGGAGAACATTCTTTTCCCAGGATCCTCAGAGGATCCCTCTCCTTCAAATTGGAAGATCTGTACCTCCTCCTCAAAGTGGGTCTGTGTGGGTCCTTTGTTTCTCCTACCGCCTCTTTGCTCCTTGGGTGGCAGACTTTCAGGGGCAGGAGATTTTGTTTCCGGTTCCTGGGTTTCCATGGGCTGTTTACAAGTGGTGAAGGAAGCTTCCTCCAAGGCTTTATACCCTGCTTCCCCTTGTGCCTCCTCCTTGGGAACCGGTGGGTTGTCGGGGTGCTGCCCCATCATTGTTCTGGAGCACCAGGTCCAGAATTTGGGGCATGCACATCTGAGGGTTCTGTTGAGCCCTCAGCATGCGACCCAGATCCTGTGCCATATTTTGGACCTGGCGCTCAAGCTGTGAAACCCGCTCAGGCTGATACGGGCTTCTGTTTTCTCCCCTGGGCTGATCCCGGGAAGGGTAGCTATCCCTTCCCTGGTAGTACCCCGGGTTGGGAAGATTTGGGTACCCCTTCACCCTTGGCCTCCCCTCTCCTGGATTAGGTGGTCTGGGCTCAGGGAAGTGGGGAAAGAAGGATGGATGATTTTGGGGTTGGACATTTTGTGGATACCTGGGGAAAAAGTTCTGCCCAGGATTTAGTGAATTTCTGCCCTCCTGGGGGAAGTTAGGAGGGAAGTTCCATGGGTTAGGTGCTTGGTTGGATCCCGCCCTTGGGCTGGAGGAGTCCATACATAACCCAGGATGGGTCGGTTTCCCTTGTAGCGGGGACTTACATAGTCAGGGGCGTGAGGGACCCCATTTGTGGGACTACCTCCTTGGCTCCCTGTCTGTGACTGGCCCAAGGGCCTTCGGGGTTTGGAATTATTCTGTGCAGGCAGGTTTTTAGCCCCCCATCTCCAAATCTAAAATGGGGGCAACCTTTACCTCTGCCACCTTGGCAGCAGCAGGGGTGCTGGTCGGTTTAGGGCTTTTCTGGGCATTATTTTTATTTTCTATGGGCTTCTGCACCTCATAGATTCGGGTGGCCTGTTCAATGACCCAGTCTAGTGATCTTTTCTCATGAAAATCTCTCACTAGCTGGGTCAATATGTATTTGGGCAAGGCATGGAAAAACGTATTAACAAATTCTTTGCTATCCGTGCGCACCCTTTTGGTAGTCTGCGCAAAGACACGTTTCAACTCCTGCACAAATTCTTGTGGGGCCTCATCCTCCCCACATTGCAAATTGTAGGCTGCCTTGCAAGCCTCTTGGGGATTCTGGTGAAAAGAAAAGTGCTTTAAGATGGCCGCCCTGTATGTGGACCATCTTGAATGGTTTTGGTCCTCCAGCCCTGCAAAGAAACTGGAGTATTCTGGGGAGAATGTCCATTTTACGTACTGAATACAGCTACTGCTGTCTTTCAAACGGAAAGTCTCCATCATTTGCTCAAAGAGCTCCAAGTGTTCCCAAACAGAATACTTGGAGTTCTTATGATAAGGAGTGATGATGCTCCTTATTGCTTTGATCTGTTTTAAGAGGTCCTTAAGCAAGGCCCTTTTTGCCTTATTGGCCTTCTTGGTTCGGGTAACCCTGGTCCATTCATCCTCTGACTCAGAAGCACTGCTCCCGGAGGTGCCCGTCTGATCTTCCAGGTTTTCCTGGTTTCTGCGAGCCTGGGAATGGCTGGCAGAATGGGGGGACCTATTCTCCTGTGTCCTGGGACGCTAAGAGGAGTCTTCTGATTCCTCCTTCCTCCCAGGGTTTGATGGGTACCCCCCCACTGACCTAACTGGGCAAAGGTTTTCAGGATGCCCTTAGTGGGCCTACTCTCCCGGTGTTCCCCATTAAATTGCACTGTACTTGGGTGCCCATACCCGGATGCCCACCCATCCATTCCTGGGAGGTACTGGCCTATGAGCCCCATACTTCTGACTGGATAGTAATCTGCCATCCCCGAGGCCCTGGGCTCATGTGCGCCAGGAGACATGGGGGTGGCAGAGTACAGAGACTGGGAGAGATGGAGGCCTCTGTTCCTAGGGCTCCTGAGGTTATGCACATGTGTTTCCCTTTCCCAGCAAACCTCATCTCTATCAGCCCTGCTCCCTGTTGCCCTGCCAGAGCCTGTGCTTTCAGTTCCTCCATCAAGGCCTTACTAGACTCTATCAGTCTCTCCTGCATGGCTACCTGTTGCTGGTGCCGATCATTGTGCTGGCAGAGAGCCTCATTTTCCCTCTGTGCTTCCTGGTTGGTCCTGGAGTACTGGGCCAGTCTTTGTTGCAGGAGGGTTACCTACTGGCCTGCTCCTTTCTTGCCAGAGCATCTTCCACCCTCCTGGTGTGCTCTAACAAATTTTGATGCTCTTTTTGGAGATCACCCAGTCCCTTGAGGGCCGGGTGATTTTCTTCCAGCTTCCCTTTTAAGTTACAGACTTCCTGGCCTAAGGTATCCCTTTCCTGAGTAAATGCCTGCCTCTGTGCCACCAGGTCGTCCCTCTGCCTTTGAAGGGCGCCAGCTTTCTGGCGCTCTTCCTCAAACTCTGCCTGGGTGTGCACGTCTTGTAGAAATAATTTGTTGCTCTCTGCCTTCTCTCTATCTAGGTGGCTTTGCAGGGTGACTACCTGCTCTGCACATGCCCTATTGAAATCCAGCTGTTGCTCCAGCTTTTTATGGCTATGCAGTAGGGAGTCCAAACCTTCTTGATACTCCTCCTGCAAGGCCAGGATTCTGGTATCCTGGTCTGCCCTTTCCTGTTGTAGGATACCCATGTCCTCTTTGATTTTAATGATATACTGCCTACTTTCGTTTTCTGACTCCTGGCTCCTCTGCAGCCTCTGCTCAGAAGAGTCCAGGTCAGATTGGGCCTCCTCTAATGCCATCCGTTGCCTATTTGCCAGATCCTGGCCTTCAGCACATTTGTCCTATATGGCTCCCACATATAAATATAAATATGCCGCTATCCTAACAATCTTGTCGTGCTCATGTTTGGCCTTAGGGCCCATATATAGTTCACTCAGGGCCACATGTAACGGACCCTGATCCTTCCAGGTATCTAACCGAGTTGCAGTGACCTGTCCATACATTCTGATCCTGCTCAGTCCACTCACCTCTCACAAATAACTTATGTAAAAAGTGTTCTCTAGCTATCTTGATGTCTACCAATGTCGCCATTCCGGAAATTGATTTCCTTCCTGATTTACAGAAGTTTGTTATTTTATTTTGCAAAACAGACCGTTTCATGAGAGCGTTCCTTTTTGAGGGGTGCTTTTACAGCATAACACAGCGTGGTAGCCCAACAGGATTTATGTATCCTATTAGTTAGCACACTGTATTGAGCTGCACAAGTGGTAGATCTAATCCAGAATCCCTGGCTACCGAGCCCCCAATCTGTAAGTGACTTCAATCCAGCAATCCAACTAAGTCAATGCTTAGGATGGGGTGCCCAATGGAAGCTCTTATTTATATATTTTTATGTCAAAGTTCTTTGAATCTGGATGATGAACCCTTATATAACGCTCCTCTCTTTGGATCCCCCTGACCTCACTGAGCCAAGAAGTAGGTTTGTTTTGCAAATTAAAAGATGTATTTGAAGTATTAAACAATATATATATCACACTTTTATGAATAAAATAATATTTGAATAGCACACTTATGAATATGAACAGTGATCAGTACTGGGTGATATTACAATATCAACAACTCTTTAATCACTTAGGAGTATGAATAGGGAGGATACTGTAGTATAGACTAATTAATGTGATTCAAGGAAATGCAATAATGGGAAAGAATGCAACACAGGAATAAACTTGATATGATTGCATTCAAAAGATAATATGGTCACTTTTCCCCTGTGACTGCTCACTCCCTCCCCACAATGCAATATGAAGAGATGGAAATGAGGGCACACAGGTTTCAGGAATACAATCAAGAATGCAGTTCAATTCCAGTTCCCCCCAGCAAGCTTAGAGAAAACAGGTATGATTTTAAAACACGGGTCAAAAACGCTTGAGAAAGTGATTGCAATGGATGGGAAAATCTGCTAAATTGATTTTAATTCACTAAAAGAGATTCAGGATGAGTGATAGTTACTTTAGATTGGTTCAGGTCAACACTAGCAATGATTCATGAATGATTATCAAATTGGAAACGAAATTCAGCAGTGGAAAGACAGAAGCAGCTATTTTTACAAGTGGTGAAATGGAGCTAAATTGCAATTCACAGCAATTTTTCTGCATGCGTAAATCGTGATTACGGGACAACTATAATGATTTGGAATGCTTAGGATCTTAGCTTTAACATGACAGTTACATTTTGCTTCTAGGACATGTGGTTCAAAAGTTACGGATGTTTTTGTGAAGGTAGATTTTCAGAAATAAAGTCAAGATTTCAGAATGGCAGATGGCGCTTTACAGATTTGAAATCGACCGGATGAACACATGATTCTATAATGCAGTTCTGGATAGGTTGAAATTAATGGAAGGGGATTACTTTAAACTAAGAGATTGGTTCTGTACAGTTCTAGACTAGATACTCACTCCTAGTTTTGGAATGGAATGCACCTCGTCAAAGATCTGGTCAATGGTTTGGCTTCACTCTCGCCACCGGACAGGTCTCAGGCCCTCTGGGTTCTGCTCTCAGCACTGCACGGCGGTCTGGGTCTCTTGAACTGGATCTGACGGGTCTTGGATACATCTCTGCTTTCTCTGGATCTGGGTTCTAGGACCGGGTTCTTGGCTACAATCGCAAAACAGCTCAGCCCAGCTGTTGAGAATCAGGTTGCAAAATTTCTGAGGCCTGCTTGTGAATTAGGCCTTTGCTTCAAAGTTCTGGATTCTGGAGTTTTGTTCTACAGTCTGGATTTAAGTTCTGGTCTCTGGATCTAGATCTGGAGTCTCTATCTGGATATTGTCTGGATCTGGTACGGCAGAGTGCTTCACAGGAACCAGTGAGTAGTGGAAAAATGAGTGTGTCCTATTTGTCCTAAGCAGTCTCTATCTGTTTCCAAAGTGGGTGTGAAGGCTGACTTTCTATGCCCACCCCCTACAGATTTGATGGGTCAGAGAATTTTCTGTGTTCTGACTGGAGAAAGGATCAGCGTTTCATGAGGTGTCATCATGATGCTGTGTATATGGCTTAGCGAAAATCCCTCCCCTCTGCTTTTACATGGAAAATCAATTTTTCCCAAAGACATATTTCCCAGATACACAGGTTGTTCATAATACATGCACACATCACAAATAATTTTACGGTACATCTCTGTTCAAGTCCCACGTTCCTACGATCTTTGGTTCAGAAATGACAACTTATTCGTGATTTTGGTGCGTTTTCCAATATTGGTTCTGCACCAAATTTCACAGACATACACACCCTCTCTGAGCATATTACTGTACGTTTTTACGTTTCTAGCATAAACACTGTATCTACAATATTAATAAATCCCGGGGTTTGGTCTCAGAACATCACCCAGCGTCCAGCTTAGTCTTAAATTGTAAGTGAATTTTTCATTGTCACAATCTCAAAGTTGTACATTTTTGTCAGCTTGTTACAATATTTTAGAACCACTTTCCTTAAACATATATTTGGTGCAATGTTAAATCCACATCCCAGTCTGGTCCGCCCCCAGAGCTGGGTGAGTCAGATGGTCAAATGGCCTGCCTCTCCCAGAGCAGTTGTTGACAAGGCACACCCAAGTTAGCATTTTCTGTTCAGTTGAAATACTCTATTGTCTCTTTCCACCTTGCAGCAGGGGACATCTCCTCCTCTCACAACAGTTCTAATTAACATGTCCATGCAATATCCTCTCCTGTTGGTAGGAAGGCCAGGTCTGAAGGGTTCCCAGGGACAGAAGGCCTCTTGAAGTTTTAATCAAATCAGATCCCTTCTAGTCCATTGCAACTTAGAACTTAGTTCCTTGTAAAAAAAAAATACATTTTATAAACTTAAAATAAGCAATATATATTTAAATCAAGTCTTTTTCAACATGAAATCACTGTGTAGCATTCTATATGGCATTTTGATGGAATTCTCTTCTTTGGCTTCTGAAACACAGCTCTCCTGTCAGAATCTTGAATCGCCAGCACCTGTCGGAGATGAGCAATGGTACTACACCCATTTTTGACAGCTGTCTTTACATCAGTATCTTTAAAAGGAGATTTAGCTTGATAGCATATGATTCTTGCTGACATTGTATTGATGTGGATTCTTGCAGTAGAATAATGGGGAACACCCAACAAGAAGTTTGGATCTTTTTGTTGATTTGTGAACCATGATTTTAGCACCTTTTGACAATCAAGAAAATTAATTCCCAAACAGCTCTGTGTTGCTTTTGGCAATCAGTATTGCTATTTCCAAGTGGTTTCAAGCTACTTGGTGGATAGCTCAATGGTGGTTTTGGCCAGTGATCTCCTGTGCTCACTAAGTCAGGCAAAAGTGGATGGCAGCCTATCTTTCAGATTTTTACTGCGCATTTTTGGATGATTTTGAGCGAGCAGCATGCTTTCCAATGGCCATTCTGATGTTTCTGCCGCCAGCAAGGCCTAGTGATGTTGCATGGTTGGGATGAGTGGGTTAAGACATCCCACAATCCCGACTGACACACTTTACCATTGTTTGGTCATTGACACTGACACTTGCTGCCACCCCTTATCAAGACGTGCTAGGGTTGCTTGACGTTTATAGTAATCTTAATTTAACACTGCAAATTCAGTGGCATTGTAACTGCGGAATAGTGCAATCATTTAGTTTATACTGGTGGGAAGGGAAGAGGAAACATTGGTAGTTGAGGGTAGGCCAGTGAGGGAGGGATACGTTCTACTGTGGTTACAATGGTATTCATGGTTGCACGTAAAGGCTGTGGTCTGGGAGGATTTATATCATCGCTGTACAAAATGGAGTGTCATGGGATGTAGCAGCTTGTAAACATGGCAGTACATCTAAAACTTTCACTGATGCTCAGAGTTGTGACTTGTCATGTAAAGGGCTGAATAAAGTAAACTTTGGCCACCTCAAGTTCTGGCATTACAGAAATTTTGCAAAATGGTAGACATCATACTACACCCACATGGGGGTGGGGGTCATAATCTTGGTGCCAAACTCAATTAGATGTAATCCTGAATGTGTATTTAGAGACTTGGAAGACCCTTATATCATAATAGTGAGGAGATAAGCATGAACCAGTTCACCTTTATTCATGTATATTTTACTTCAAAACTATAACAGACCTGGCACTGGACAGATCCTCCTGCTCAAGTAGGTAACTAGGCAGGACAGCTAAAGATCTAATAGCACTGTGTGATGAAGATGATTTAAGAGATGCCTAGAGAATCCAACAGGGCCCAGTTAGGAAAAGCACATTTTACTCAGCCATACATGATTCACACTCTAGATTAGATCAAATGTATGTGTTAAAGGAGCTCACACCCATGATAACAGAGTGCCTCATTTTACACTATCCGAAGACTCGCAGGTTGTTATGGATATAATATGATCAATCCTCGATATTAAGGAGACACTGGAGTTTTAAGTCTGATGCGCTCAGCGACGTGGACTTTAAATCTGACTTCCTTATAGAAATAATGCTCTGTCCCTCCTATGGCAACATATTGGGACTCCTTCAAGGGGTTTGTGATGGGGGCGTGCATCTACAAAGAATACAGTATTTTGAAACTTACTAAGAGGCTTCCTTGACAGGCTTGAGACCTCCCTTAGGATAGTGAAACAGCAGTATGAAACCCATCACAGTATAATGTACTAGCTGAGATTTGAACTCAGTTGAATGAATCTCAAGAGGTGGCTACATTTTCTATCTAGCAAAGTCAAGACAAGAATATGCAAAAAGCAAATGACCATGGAAGATTGTATCCTAGACAATTGGAGACAAACATCCCACCACTCTGGTGGTCTAAATATCTCAAAATGGTGTAAGGTATACAGATCAGGAAAACATAATGAGAATCTTTGTAGAGTATTACATAGCTGTACCAGCCCCACATGGCTACAACTTGCCATGAAATTAACAAATATATAGATAGAGCCGTACTGGCTTGGATTGTGGACACTCATTGGGAACCACTCAACATATCAATTGTATCCGCCGAGGTAGCTGCTGCTATAAAAGATTTATCATAAGGGAAAGCCCCAGGACCAGACAGTATAACCCTTGAATTTTACAAAGAGTTTATTGACATTGTAGCACCCATGCTAGCTGGGGTTTGTCAGGAAGCTTTGCAGAAAGGAGTATTACCCAAGTCCATGAGGGAGGGAACCATCATATTACTCCCCAAGCCAGGAAAAGATAAAACATTGTGTACTTCTTACAGGCTGCTCTATTTATTCAATCTTGTCAATAAAATACTTGCAAAATGACTGGCTTGGAGACTAACTCCATGTATGGATAAACCTGCTTTACCTGATTAAATACAACTTCATCCCAGGATGGTAGACTCAACAAAACCCCAGAAACCATGTTGCCATTCTATACCAATCAACCCTGAAATGCAAGCAACAGCAAGGGTTTTGGATGCAGAAAAAGTGTTCTATTCACCAAATTGGGAATTTGTGCTCACTGTATATATGCATATGGGGACTAGGAAGACATTTATGCCTCTAGTCAGGTTGTTCTACCATAATACATCTGCCAAGTTATTAGTAAATGGGGCCCTCTCTCACATTTTCCATCTACATCGGGGCACAAGTCAGGGTTTCTCCCTATCACCACTATTATTTGACTTAGCTTTGCAGCCCTTGGCATGTATCCTTATGGTGGGGCATATCCACAGAGGCTTGCAGTTTTACATTCAAACAGCGCTTCTGTCCCTATACACAGATTATCTTCTAATATATACGCGGATCCCTGACAGCAAAATTGCCCCAATAATTCATACAGTTGCTAAATTTAGCAGATATTCACGGTTGAAAATGAATTGGAACACATCTGAGCTGTTGGTATTGACATCAACGCACCTAAGACACACTAATCACTGTTGGTGCAGATGGTGCCCAGAAGGGGCAAGTCACCAGGGAGTAATAGTGGTGGGTGATGGCCTAGGTCATCACATCGCCCCCCCACGCCCTCTGAATCCATAGACGATGCCTGACTCTCTCCTCTCCAGCACCCTGTACAGGTGCACCTCTCCCCTGTGCCCGGCTATATCTCATCCCCAGCTGTATATCTGTTTTGTTGTTGCCTCTGAAAAACGCTCTGTTATGCATCTGTACTGTTGTATACCTCTGTAAAGCACTCTGTTATGTATCTGTATTGTTGTATACCTCTGTAAAGCACTCAGTTGCTTCTTGAAGCTAGGTCAGCACTCAATAAATACCATAATCTATATATATATGTGAAAGTGTTTTTGTATGTTCGGGGTTGACTACAGCCCCATAGCAGTTAGTGGCTGAAATTCTAGGCCAAGGTCGGTACCAGTCTGGCGTGTACTGGCAATAGCAAAAATTGACCAACCCCACAATTCACTGTGCACAGGGCGGGGTCTGGCCCTGTGCTATAGGTATAGGCGATTTCGGGGGATTGCCGATGTTGCAATATTTGGGTCTCGACACACAGCAGTTGGTGGGCTGAAGTTTTGGCACACAGCATACCAGTCTGGGGTGTACTGGAAATGGTGAAATCTGACCAACCACACCCATTCACCCTGCACAGGGTGGGGTCCAGCCCTGTGCCATCAGCAGAGGTGATTTCAGGAGATTGCTGATTTTGAGACTTTTCCAAAAAAAGGTAGTTAGGGCAGAAGGTCAACGTACCAGTCTGGTGTGTACTGGTGATAGTGAAATTTGACCAACCCCACCCATTCGCCCTGCACAGGGCAAGGTCCGGTCCTGTGCTATCATTATAGGCGATTTCGGAGATTGACGATTTTGTGATATTTGGGTCTCGCCCCACAACAGTTGGTGGGCTGAAATTTAGGACCAAGGTCGGCATACCAGGCTGGGGTGTACTGGCGATGGTAAAATCTGACCAAGCCCACACATTCACCTTGCACAGGGCGGGTTCCGGCCCTATGCTATCAGTATAGGTGATTTCGGGAGATTGCCGATTTTCCAATATTTGGGTCTCGCCCCACAACAGTTGGTGGGCTGAAATTTTGGCCCAAGGTCGGCATGCCAGTCTGGGGTGTACTGGCGATTGTGAAATCTGACCAACCCCACCCATTCACCCTGCACAGGGTGGGGTCCAGCCCTGTGCTATCAGCATAGGTGATTTCAGGAGATTGTGGATTTTGTGCCTTTTCCAAAAAAAGTAAGTTAAGACGGAAGGTCAAGATACCAGTCTGGTGTGTACTGGCGATAGTGAAATTTGACCAACCCCACCCATTCACCCTGCACAGGGCTGCAGCGGAGTCAGTATAGGCGATTTCGAGAGATTGGTGATAGTGCGATGGTGAAATCTGACCAACCCCACCCATTCACCCTGCACAGGGTGGGGTCCAGCCCTGTGCCATCAGCATAGATAATTTCAGGAGATTGCCGATTTTGCGACTTTTCCAAAAAAAGGAAGTTAGGACAGAAGGTCAACGTACCAGTCTGGTGTGTACTGATGATAGTGAAATTTGACCAATCCCTCCCATTCGGCCGACACTGTGCTATCAGTATGGGCTATTTCGGAGATTAAAAATATTGCGATATTTGGGCCTTGTTCCACAACAGTTGGTGGGCTGAAATTTAGGCCCAAGGTAATAAGGTTGCAAAATTCTGGGTTGAGGCCATGTCCAAGCTTATGAAAATTCTAGGGGAAGGTATACCACTGGACATGAAAATATGCTTAAATGGTTATATCAAGAACATTTTCAGGAGGCACTGTAGACCTGCTGGCATCACCCTGATATTGACCAAACACCAAGTGGTGCTCAGCTGCAAAACCTGACATGGTGCAATGCATAGGAGGATACATATAGGGAATATGCTTATCCACACAATTGTCCTACAGATTAATGATCTGCCCTAAGAGCATACCCAGAGAGAGATACAAACAGTCATAAAGACAATTCCTCATGACCTGCCCTCTCTGTGACTGCTGACTGGTTGTAAATTGCTGTGCCAGTGCAGGAGAATAATTGTGTAGCTTTATGATTATAGCCCCAAAAAGGGTTGGAGATTATCACTTGTACCCGCTTTAAAGCCATTGAATCATGGGGAATGATCCCTGAATGTTACCCCGTGCCAAGGTGGTATATGTAGTCTGGGTTTACACTTTAAGCTGCCTGGGATGGCTATCTTACAAACATCCTACTTTTGCACCTAAATCAATGTTTCTGTTAAACATGGTATTCTATTCTGAAATGTATGAAACTCCCTGTGGGCTTAAATACTGTTATAGTTTTAGATAACAAGTTAAGTACAAATGATAAAAGTTTGGAAAAGAAATGGTCCCCTTACAAGACAGATATTTTGAAATGTGTTTCAACTTATAGAAATCCACAGGAAGCCTGCAAGACAGTCTACAACTTAGTATGTGCTGGCTGAGGAGCAATCGCCCATGGAGTTTGCTCAAGAACTCAAGCATGTATTGGCTCAGATTTATCGATGTGTCGATACCAAAAGTAAAGAATTCAAAACCACATTCTTCCATGCTCTCTTAAATTATTTAGTGACTCAGTGCATGATTCCGATGACTCAAGGACCCTCTAGTGGATAATCATGCAGGCTACAAGGACTATGAAGTGCAGAAGCCAACAATGACCAGAAACAAGGGAGAGAACCCCAAGAAAATGCCTGCTCCAACCACAACCATATAGCTGAGGTGAAGAGTAGTCCTCAGTTGGCCAAAGACCTATTCCTATGACGTTAAGAAGCCTAACAGACAGAAAAATACCCTGTGTTCAAAGCCAGCCAACTCGTCCTCCACGAGTTGCACGAATGCAAAATACTGACACGCCAAAATCAGAGACTTACATAGGTCCTAGACATTTAGGCTCAAACACTATGCTAGGCTATACATATGTTTCTCGTAATGAGAGAAATATGCAGAACCCAGGAGCAAACTCACAAGGAAATTCTAATCAGACTTTTTTCAGGGAGAGAAGGCAATTTGCACCTTCTAGGACCGTGGTATTAAAATGTTTTCATTCTTGGCCCCCTTGAGTATAAATGCTGCCGCTGAGCCTCCCTTTGAGTAAAAATATTGCTGTTAGACCACCCTAGATGTAATTTCTGCTTATATTTTCTTTTACAATCAGTTACCATACTCCCTTTGGAAGAACCTCATCCCCTCCCCGGACACCCTTCCGGCCCCCAGTGGGGTCAGCCCCACAGTTTGAAGACTGAAGTAATTATCCAAAAAGTTACCTGCCACCTACTCCTAGGTTCCAGGATAACAGATCTCAATACCAGGCAGAGTGGAAATCCAACAATACATACAATAGTTCCTACAACTACCAAAACTATTCCTCTAGAAGAGACAGTTACACTTCTAGAGAGAACAGAGATAGGTACCAAGAAGACCACATAGTCCGCAAAGTGGAGAGACATTTTCCCAATGGGAGGGGCAGCTCAATCAATTGAAAGAGAGAATTGATCAATTCATAAGATCCACACACGGAAATCCTGATTCTATGCTCATACATACTTAAGCCTGAAGGAATCGGCAGGTCAGGCTGGACAGTGACAAGAGGGAATTGTTCAACTTCATAATGCAAAAGATAGGGGGAAGGCAACAGAAAACATATGCCATAATTAAAGGAAGCCTCTTTTACCTCATGCAAAAATACCCCTGAGTTTGCTGAAAAATTGGCCCTTATTTGTTGACATAAAACTAGAGAAACCTATAATTGTTGAATTCAGTGAAGGGAAGAATGCAACCATTACATTTGAAAAATAAGTGCACTCTGTGGAGTTGAAACCCAATGCTGCTTATTTCCCAGATGTAATACCTCCTCCTAAAGAACAAAGAACCAGAGTAAAAAGAAGTCTGACAGAGACCCTGAAAGAAAGAGAGTAACAAGAAGACCCTTAACCACGAGACCCATATGTAACCAAATCCAATAATTCCAACAGAAAAGGATGTTCCTCCCACTTCGGGTTTTTCTAGGATTCACAATCCAAGCAGTAGCAGTGACCTGAAACCCATAGAAAATGGGGAAGTCCTCATCTCTTACAGCATTTCAAAATATTACTTTATTCCTACAGAGTCCTTGACCAACCAACATGAACTTGACACTCACGAGAATGACCATGAGGGGACTGCCAAAGGTCAAGCTTATGAAATCCCAAATATCCACCAAATCAGATCTGAATTATCCTCCAACTCACACTTTCTCTGTAAATTGGAGAAGAAAGATTAAAGGTTTTTCATGCTTGTCCAAGTTAAGGGACAGTGTGACTTAACAGCTCTCATAGATACTGCGCCCCAAGCGACCTTGATATCCACATAAGTACTCCTTGGACAACTTCACAACTTTGATGGAATGCAAATCCATGTAGATGGGATTACTGAAATTTAAATCAAAATAGGGCGACACCGACCCACCCATCCAGTGATAGTCAGGTCCTCTTGTCCCAAACTTGCTGTCCAGTCAAATTAAAACAAAATACTAACTATGTCAGTTTTAATGGATTGTGTTATTTGATTGATAAACATCCTGATCAAGTAGGAGATTTATTTCAAAAATACTCACGTCCCTAACATCACTATCATATCTGTGAAAGAACAAGATGGAAGTGAAGGGACTTTTACTGAACCTTTAAGAATAAATCTTCCTCCAAAAAATGAGTGGTTCTCCACTCTTGAGGAAAATACCCTGAAATGTTATCCACAACAGACTTCCTGCGAGGGCCAATGTCAACAAGAGGATAATTCATGCAAAAGAATCAGCAGTTTAACTCCACTTCAAAGAAAAGGAGAACTCATACACTTCCTTATTCAACAGAATAAAGTTTAGAAAATAGTTCTCTCCACAGTTTGCATAAATCAAAAAAGAAGTTTTATTAGTGAAAGATATCTCAGGAAACTTAAAAGGACAGAAGATTGCCATATTTAATCTGATTGATAAATGGGAGTCTTTACTTGATGTGATACATTAAAAAACATGATTACCTGCAGGTGAATGCTGGAAATCTGAATTGGAAATAAAAAGTTGAACCATAATTGGTGAGTCGTGAGAGATGCTTTGTTAGATTCTTTTATCGACAATCACATACTGCTTTGAATCACAATTAATTTGGATCTTATTAATAACAAAGTTTCGTCTCAAATCAGGGGAAACCTGATCGACTTCAATGATCTAGAAAAGGAACTCCGGTCAGACCAATTGTTGCCTTATGCTAAATTCAAATTAAAGAAGAAGTGACTATTCGAGGAAATATGTCACACTACCATTGAAAATTAGAAAAGGACATAGCTTGTTTAATGAAGAAGCTTTTACTAACTTAAATAATATTCTTCAGCAACAAGGCCTGCCTCTGCATTTAGCCCCAGTAGATGATCTCAAAGATGGCACAATACGAATTCTAGTGGATAATAATGATCCCAAAATCATCATTTTATCCTCAGAACCCACTGGAATGTCTGTTTGTTCAAAATACTTTTCCATAGTTTTGGCCAATCCTATAATTGGTCCCATACTTGAAGATTGCTATGGCAATCTGATGGTAACCCACCAGAAAATGTTCATACTCAACAATGTGACAAGAGGGAGTTTTATGGTTCAATCCCAGTCCCCTTAAGAGTGGAGAATGTTGTATGTGAAATACAAGAATATGAGATAGTGTTTAAAGTCACAAGTAACTATTATGATGCTAAGGAATAAACTGCCAAGGTAAGTGTTGTGAAAAAAGATCACTCCACTAAGTTAATAGATACTTCAGAAATAGCCATCCCAGAAATATGTACAGGCTTCTGCAAGATGTTAGAAGAGCAGATCAGTATAAATGATGCCTGTGAGACAGAAGAGCAGAATCAAAAGTTGAGACAAATATTTATAGATTTTCAGAATGTTTTTTCTGTAAATTCAGAGGGTCGTGGACATACCTCTCTTCATTTTTTACCCATAGCTACGGGCTCTAATATGGCACAAATATTTGGAAAACAATACCAGTTTCCTCTAGCATCCATAGAGACACACACAGAAATGAACAAGAACTTGGAATCATGTGGGATTATTTGATTTATTTAAAATACTTTTAATAACCCAGTAATAGGAATCTTAAAACAGACAAAGGAGACCTGAGAGAACTGAACAAGATGGTACATGTGTCACTATGGCTTCGTCCTTATATTGATCAGGGCTTTGCACAGATCCAGGGATACTGCCCTTGATTTGACTAATGGATTTTGGACTGTCTCTGTACCCAATGAACACCCATAT
Organism: Ambystoma mexicanum; assembly: GCF_040938575.1. Lineage (NCBI taxonomy): Eukaryota > Metazoa > Chordata > Amphibia > Caudata > Ambystomatidae > Ambystoma > Ambystoma mexicanum. The sequence continues at coordinate 982,550,379 of NC_090924.1, forward strand.
AAAGTTGCTAATTCCTTTGGGGAGGCTGCAGTAGCCGTGGACCATAACTCCATTTGGCTAAATTAGTAGCAGAAATGGGTTTACATTTCCCCGCACAAAGCTATGCTTGGAATTTGACTTATGTAGATCACTTACTGATTAAAAGTACATTTATGGAGGAACACCTGGAGGACTCAGCTAAGAAATGCAGGTGCAAAGTTGCACAGTGGTGCAGAACTAAAATAAACTTTCTAGGCCATGAAATCGCAGTTGAGGTCCTTAATCCTCAGAAAAAGAAGGGTAAAGCTCTACTTTAATTGAAAAATCTCACAAATCTGCATGAGTTACATAAACACTTAGGACTCACTAACTATAGGTTCAAGTTCATAGAGGATTGTGCCGATATCATTAAACCCTTCCTCCATCTTTTGAAGAGGAAGGGTCAAGTGGGAGGGGGTGGACTCTCAAACAAAGGCTGTGAAGAAACTGAAAAGAAGTTTGTCCTAAGCTCCATGCTTGGCTTGTCCCACCAAAAATGAGGAGTTCTTCCAGTAAACAGGATTTTCTGATACATGTTTAAAAGTGATCTTTTTTCAGAAGCATTACCAGGTTAATAAAGGTATCTCTTAAAACATTATAACCACTAGAGATAACATTTATCACCATGAGATATCACTCCTGGCCACAGTGTGGGCATTGAAAAACTACCATCCATTGATCCATGGGCAATTATAATAGTTCAGATTTCCCACTAGCTTCTGCAACATTTGCCAGGTGACAGGATATGCACTGGGAATCCCTCTTACCCAAGGATTCTTTCAATGCAGGGTTACCATGCAGAAATCAGGTATTTTCAAAATAAAAAGAGCCCGATGGTACACGGCTTAGCTGGTCTGCATGAATGTGTCCAAGACAATTGTGTGGAAGATGTAGATCTCAAAACCACCAATAATATGGATTCATAGTTAGCTTCTCATAAAGTATATGATGCAAACACCTCTCAGGGAATGCACATAGCTATGTGGAAGGATGTTCCTTGCATACTTAACAAAATGAAGCAAAAGAATTAGAAGTATCCGTTGGGAATGCATGCGTCAATCACATCCCTGAACCCGTAGCTTGTTATAAAATTGGTCCCTGGAGTAGTCAGTTAGTGGAACTAATGGCAATATACAAAACTGTCCTTACTGCGTAAATCACAGGCTCCAGAAACTAGTAATAATAACGTATTCAGACTACATCTGAAATTGATTTGTAGCACATTTAGTGAACTGGAAAGACAGAAGAATGCTTCCTGCCAACAACAACCCCAAAAGAAATCTTAATCCAAACAATAGATATTTTAGTATAATCAAACAACATGACACTATATTTTCAAAGAAAATCAAGGGTCGAGACAGATATGAAGGTTCCTGATGAAGCGGGAAACAGTTTGTCCAATCATCTGGCCATAACTGGAGCAATCCAAGTTGAGGACATGGATATGGAATATCTCCCTTTGGAGATTCAAGTAGCCACAAAGACTCAATCACAAAAGCACATTGAGAATGAGCCTTCTATTTTACAATGGAGTATAGATGCTCCCGAACAAGATTTAATTGCTGCACAGAAAGGCGTTCCAGTCTTTGAATGATTCTATCAATATCTGGAGGACACAGAAAATGTTCCTTTATCGGAACCAGTTTGGCAGGGAAAGGAAGATCTGTGGGTATTGATGAACTTTCAGAAAATGTTAAAAATTCAGGACACATTTTTGGTTAGGAAACCCTGTGGGTCTGATCAGTGGGTGGTTACCCCCTCATTGCAAGGTATAATGTTGAATCATGCTCATGACACAGTAACAACAGGTTCTTAGGATTTTAAAAAGACAATGGAGATCCTACGTGAGATTGCTTTTTGTCCACACTTGGGTCAAGACCCATACATTTATTTAAAGGGGTGTCTAGTGTGTGATCAGTTCCAGCTGAGTTATCCAACTCACCAGTCTCTGCTACGAAAGAGAAAGAGAGGAATGCTCTTACCATGGTCAGATCTTTAGATTGACTTTATTGGGCCAGTGACTCATTCTGCACATGGCAACAAATATATGTTGACTGCTACTTGTCTCTTCACCAAGTGGGTCGACTGTCTTTGTGCCACAAATTACAAGGCAAAAACAGATGCTATTTCATTGATGTACCACACATTTTCATGATTTGGCCTTCCTCAAAATATTGAGTCCAATTTAGGCAATTGCACCAGTGAAGTTAGATAATGACTAAAATGTGGGAAATTCTTGGATTGAACAATAAAAAAACACAAATCACCTACCACCTAGCATCTAGTGATGGGGTGGAGAAATACCACAATACAAGAGTGGAATTATAAAGACGTTCATAGTGGATTCTGGTCCCAGTTGGGACATACAGTTCCCACTAGTCTTGATGGCTCTAATTGAGGCACCCAGCTCTGCAACCAAAACTTCCACTTTTGGACTCATGACTGTTAGGAAAATGGTCTTGCCTCAACATCTGATACCAAACATAGGAATAGACATTGATCAACCCATCTACCACTCATGAATAGATGGGGGACCTGCAAAAGCCCCTTCAAAATGATTTTGCTTATCCACAGAGAAATCTGAAAAAAGGTGAGGTAAGTACCAAGTCCTACTATAGCAAATGAGCAACCAAAAAAGAATACTGGGTAGGTGATAGAGTTTATCTTTAACATTTCCAAAGGAATCAGTCCAAGAAATGCCAGTAACTTGCAAGCTAGAGGGGGTCATATGAGATCAATGACAAGCTCTCTCCTGTTGCTTATAAAATCAAGATCCAAAAAGTGGAACAGTCGGAGGAATGGTTGGTCCACATGAACCAGTTAACAGCCTGTCACCCTCAAAATGCTCTTCATCGGGTCAAGGAATCAGTTACTCCTCCCAATTCCTACAAATTCTTATCAAGCAAAGGAATCTCCATAAGAAGGTAAGAATGAATGATTAGACTGAAAGGATAAATGTTTGTCAAACAATACAAATTCAAATTTAATTGCTAAAAACGTATATGTAAAATTGTACATTTTGTAATGTATACAGCGTAGGGCCGATTAGAGACTCTTAAAGATATGTAAAGATATTGCTTGTATTCGATACTAAATAGGCCTTTCCACCAAGCTCTTTCTAGTGAACCCTTAGAAACCATATATTCCAGCCTCCCAGACTCCTGGAAGTGGAAGGGGAAATCTAAGGAAAGGGTGTCAGCAAAGAAAATTGATGCAGCAGTCTGCATGCCTATCACTGAAGAGAGGAAGAACATCCAAGCCCCATAGTTGATGGGATGATACAGAGAAATAGTACTATTTGGGACTGTATTTTAGTCAGAAAAGGTACCAGAGTTGCTGCCTTCCTCCTGGAGATACCATTTCCATGTGGGGGAGACCTGTGGAAGATGTTACAGCAAATATGAGGCCCAAAACAAAGTTAATTGGAATAAAAGTATTTCCTAAAAGAGAAAGAGAAGCATGATTCCCTAATTATATAAATAATTGGAAATCTAGGTCTCTTGCTCGCTGTTATAACAAGAGGCTGACCATGGAAAAATGCAAGATAAAATAGGTGTGCACCCGCATGCAATATCTGTTCTAAAATGTGTATATGTTTCCACAATAGTCAAACATTGGTTTAGCAGATCTGAAGGAAATCAGGAGAACTGCATTCATTTGACTCGATATATCACAGTACCAAAACATTTATTCAACATTGCCTTAATGATGCTGATGATATTTTGGGAATTAAGTGTATTTAAACAGGAGCTTTCTTTATGTAAAGCTACCAGACAAGTTCAAGATCTGAACACGAATTATATCCCATTTACTGGAGTGCATTGTCATCATCCAGAGGAATACTACAGCCCACATAAAGTGTACTGGAAATGCATTTCCTATTCAATGGCCATCTTTAATATGTGTTTTAGAATATACAGATTAACATTGTTAAAGTTGTATGTGATTTCCTGAGCTTATAACATAAAGCACAGAAAATCAAAATACATTCAAAATGTGTGATTCCGAAAACTGTAATATATTCAGTAACTGTATTATGCACTTCGAGTGTAAAATTAATGAATAAAAATGTGTAAGCCATATTGCAGCATTATGGGAAACAGTATTGTACAATTTGGCTGATTAAAAGTGCATAGGTTTTATTTTAAACAGGAGTATCTGAAATGCAAGAACAAAATTGAATCAAAATGTAGGTTTCATTTCTGCTGTGCCATGCATGTTGAAAAGGGGAACTCTGGAAACGGCAGAGAACATAACTTGAAATACTTTGTACATTAAAGTCTCCAAGCCTATTCCAGAAATTCTGAATTCCCACACATGAAGAGCACAAAGATCTTCAGTATGGTGAGGGTCTGTTTAGAAGAATATTGCGTTTAATAGCCGGGCCAGATAGTCTTGGGCTCACACTAAACTGTTGATATATGTTTTGATAGTAGATTCATAAGGAGATAGCCCAATAACCTTACTTCAGAGGTCATGTAAGGGTCCAGGGTATTATATTCAAAGAGAATATTCCATTTCACATATGCTCACAAAACTCACTTAGCAAAGAGTCAAGGGAAGGTCACTGAACATAAGCACCACAAAGACATTCTGACCTGAATCCTTAAAGGAATTAAAGGAAAGAATTCCTGTTCACAAACAAATGTCTGCTCTAAATGTACATAGACAGTCTACGAATGGGAACATATAGGCATTGCACCACCTCTGGCACCTGGTGTAGAACATCTGCAAGTGCACATTAGAAAACCCAATTCATGTTAACATGAACAAAAAACTCACATTACGTGTTTAAAATTTAAATTTATCGCTGCATTATAATGCAAGCTTGGTTTGACAACACATTTGGATATGTTGTAGCTAGAAGTGCAATATATCTCATAATATGTAATATAATATAGGGGTGCCATGTTTTGAATAGGCACAAAATTCCAAAAACTTAAGTACACCAAATATTATTGTATTGCCATCATTCACTTTTTGAAATGTATGCCCTGACTTGCAGAATCTGAACATATTAATTTCATAGATTTTTGAAGTTCACAACCAAGGTTATGTCAAACACAATATTAGTATCTTTTCAACATGAACATTTTCCACCTTTGTGGCAGGGAAACCACAACTGTCACAAGGGAGAGGTCGGGCTGGTAAGGTATATATTCTGATGCACGCAGGACATAGTAACTTATTAATAAAGAAGGAGAAGAACAGAAAGACTGATCCTAGGCAGTCCATTGAGAGAAGGAGGCCAGTAAAGGTAAGAAGAGTGACCAGTATATGGCAGATTGATTTCCAATAGCTATTGGAAAAGAGGATTTGCTAAAGGAATTATTTCAGGCTGAGTCATCTGCTGGTGCTCCAAAATTAGTTGCTATATTAAGAAGGAAAATTCAAACCCCAAACAAATTCCAAATTGTCGCTACAGATATTCCTATGGCGAATCTGGGCGATCAAAGGAAAGGGAATTGCAGTGAATGTAATTTGAAAACAGGGACACCGGTACTGGTACCTTAATGCCTTGTGTTCCCCATCTTTAGTGAATACAAATTAAGATGTTTGTTTTAGCCCAATCCACTTTGTACTGAAAAATGAAATTTAAAACTGAACACATTTTGGTGTGATTTTAATGTGGAATTGCCTTTTTAAAGTTAAGTATTATTTGAAATGGAAATATAAGTAGTGGATTAAACCGGTGTAGAGTCACACTGAGACATAGTGTAAATGCATAATACTCTTACCTAGAGTGACATGCATTTGATGAAACTGGTGAAAGCCATAGTCATAGCCTGTGATTACATGTTTGCGGAACAAAATGTATGCTGAGAAAATTCATTATATTTATTAAGAATTGTGTTATGTGCTAACCTCTACATTCCTTGTTCATTTAATGCATAAGCAGAGTCAGGTGTAATGTGGGAGGAAAGGGGGTCTTCAACTAAGTGTCTGTTGATCAAGAATAGTACATCTTCAGCCCAGAAATGCAAGGAGACTGAAAGCATAATACCTATGCTCTTAAACTGTGCATGCATCTATATTGAGAGCAACACACTAGTATTTAGTGAAAGCCACATATTCATGACTATATAAAGCTGCACCTACACATTCTGAAAATGCAGCATACATCTGGGTTCAGAACAGGGTAAATAAATCACTGCATACAATTTCTAATATAAACCTGCATGCATGATACACTTAAGCTGGTTATTGTCTACAGTTAACTAGTCTATACATGGCCAGTAAATTAATTACCTTACACATGCATAGGGCTGCCAAGTTGATTGCCACTGTATTCTGAGTTGTTAAACATATGTCAAATAACTTGCTCTGATACCATACTTGTTTTCATACTGGAGAAAATCAAATGTTTTAAACACACTTTCATCATTTCATGCATATACCATTAAGTAACAACAAAGTTGTATAGAGAATCCAATGTAGAAGAAAAATGTTTAGAACGCCTATCATCCTCTAGAATAAATCATAATTATATGAAGACTGTTATGATTGAAGTTGATTCATTTAGACAGGGAAGTGTGTTGATAGATTACTTGGTTTTGGAGTTGTTATTATTATTATGGACCTAGCTTCGAGAAGCAACAGAGCGCTTTACAGAGGTATACAACAATACAGGTACATAACAGAGCGCTATTAAGAGGTAACACCAGAACAGATTCACAGCAGGGGGTAGGATACATAGGGGCACAGAGGAGGGGTACAGCTGTGCCCAGTGGCAGGGAAGAGAGGGATGGGTGTGGTCTAGTGAGTCAGAGGGGTAATGTAATGGCTTAGGTGTTGAGAAGTAGAGATTCCTTGAAAAGGTGGATCTTGAGTTATTTTCATTATTGTAGGAATGTAGGGGTGAGTCTGATGCTGATTGGGAGCAAGTTCCATAATTTTGGGGTGTAGCCAGAGAGTTCTTGTTTTCTGGTCCTTTCCTTTTTGCAGCAGCAGATTTCAAGTCTGCACGTGTCCTGACTTCTGCTGGTGTGCTGTCCACCGGAGATGATGAGTTTCTGTGCGAGGTAGCTGGATGACTTGGGAGCGACTGTCTTATATATGATGCAGCAAGACTTTAAGGTGATGGTGCGTGCAGTGGGAGACAGTGAAGGTCGATGAGAGCCGGGGTGATGTGGTCCTAGCTGCGTATACCCTTGGTGAGGCATGCAGACGTGTGTAGGACACTTCCGAGGGGCACATGGGAGGACGACGGGAGGCTTTTGAGGAGTGCATTGCCCCCATCTCAGGGGCACAAGGGAGTATTAAGGGAGGACTTAGAGGAGTGCTTTTCCCCCATTGTTGTACCTATATTGTGTTGTTCTCCTTAGTGTTATGCTACAGACCAAGTTGGTTGATGTTGCATTATTCTTTTAAATAAAATGTGTTGTTTGTCTTCCTCAGTATCTACTCCTTGTCCAGCATTTTGGTGGTGGGATTGTATAAGTGGGAGCATGAGATTGGCATGTCACCTTTGCGTGGGCCAATATTAAAACACAAATATTTCTACATCATGTTGCTGCACCTGTGCCTACTCAGGCTTCTCCTATGGTGTTCTAGGGGAAATGGCACACTGCACATCTACACTGCACTTCACCGAGGCCTTAACAGATTTTTGACCCAAACATTACCAGTGATTTCACTGTGTCCAATGCTGTAACATTTATGAAAGCACCTCTTGCATTCACATACGTCTCCTAAATATGCTATGACAATGGCAATCCATCTGGGGCAAAATGACATAGTAAACATAGGAGGATATTACAATTGGTAGCCCTCATAAGGCCAATTACATTTAGAAGAGCAGAAAAATGGTTAACAATTCTTACAAAAATACAACTATATACTACATTTCATCAATACGCATGTGACAGAGCCCATCTCATTTAAATCTAACAAAATATTACACAGACATATAAGACTATCAAATTAGACATTTTAGTGGTAAACAGTCATAAATACTCCTTCCTACCTATTATCCAATGTTACTGATATCAAAGGACCGTTACAAAACACACACAGTGTAAAATCAGCTGCTATTGAGCACACAAGTTGTATTTTTAAACAGTAGGCCCCCGCCTCCTCCTTATGCAATCGCCTCTTCGCCCTATAATGATAGTTTTATATGTCTATGTAATATTTTGTTAGATTTAAATGAGAGGGGATCTGTCACATTTGCATTGATTAAATGCATTATATAGTTGTATTTATGTAAGAATTTCTTTAAATTTTTCTGCTATAATAAATGCAATTGGCACATGATCACCTAGTGTGCCATCAGTATGGGAGTCCCAGTGGTGCCATAACACAATAAACCTGAACATAATGCATGTGGGGGGCACCGAATTGAACTTCACATACATTCTTGCACCTTTCCTGTATTCAATTCAATCTTGTAGACCACCAAAGTGAAAACCATAGTAAAGTAACCACATTCAGGTAATGTACACACTTCAGTTTTGTTTGACAATGCTGTGTCTGTCTGCACAGTGCACAAGCCCATGTTCAATTCATGGGATAGTTCAAATGCAGGAGAATTAAATTAGTGTGTACCATAGCAATTCATTTGTACACGTGCAATACCTTTTCCCAGCTACAACCAATATTCAAAGGTTCTGACCAATTCTGACCTTTGCGTCTTTAAACTTGGAGCTCAATTCAAGAACAAACCGGAAACCTTGGTGAATTCACCATTATGGATGTCAGTGGCTGCTCCCACAGATTTTGACTTCATCTAAATTATAGATTTTAAAAAATCCTAGCAGCAGAATGTCCATCTTAAACACATTGAGGGCTAAGTCAATGCCCTGCATTAGGGGGCTTGCATCTCTCAGGCAGGCCCCTATTGCCAGCTACACAACCTCACTATCTGTGCTATCAACACTGTGTCCCCAGCATACACACAGAAACCCAGATGGCATGCCCTGACAACCCAGCTAGTGGGAACAGGTAGTTGTTAAATGGGGGAGACAGTGCCCACCTCTATGAGGCATCACAACCAAAAGGGCACACAGAGGAGAAGGTGCTGGCCCTTTTGGATCTGTTGGGAGCAGTCTGCTTGGGATAACTATATACATTATGAGGTGATGTCCTCTAATGAAAACCAGCTAGCCTTCAAGGGGTACCTATGGTATCAAAGACAAGGGGGGCGTGACCTGAGCTCATGGAGTAGGGACATGCTGGGACAGAGCTCCCGTCCAGATCCTTTGAAAAGATCCTTTAAACATATGGCAACAGTTGCATAGAGTGCAGGAAAACGAGTGCTGGCATAAAGTAAGCAATCCTGCACCCAACCGTGGAAGACCCGACAAAAATCAGAGTCTGGAACCCAAAGAACGAAGAATCGAAACTCACGCCCTGGGGCAGGCAAGATGGCGGGCAGCATTGCAGCCTGAACATGAGGGTAAGGAGAGGCCGAGCGCTGCAACGCCATATTCAGCACTGGGTGTGGATGAGAAGGCAAGCGCTGTCTCCGGCTCAAGCCATACTTTGAGAAGGGAAGCTGCTGGAAATGGGACAAAAGCAGGTCAGCCAGGCAAGCCTAGTGGGTCGCAACCCGGAGTTTGTAAGAGGCACTGACGAACCCGCTGTTCTGAGGGGCTCCTCAGTGCAACAGAGAGATTAGATGGAGGAGATTAGATGGAGGAGCACACGTGGAGCTGGCAGAAGGAGCAGATGGTGAGACACAGTGAAGCGGACATCTATGCTGCAGCAACACCAGGGACTGCATGCGGCAGCCCCTACCACAGAGTGAAGGGTGCACCAAGCACGCGCTGCCTGCGGAACCTGCCAGGTACCTGAATATCAATAAGGCCCTGAGAGGCACGCCAAACACAAGCGGACACCAAGCAATTACCAATACGGCTGCCTGACCAGCGGAGCGACACCTGCTTTGGCCACTAAAGCACCGGCGCACACAAGGGGTTCTGGTACAGAACGCTGAGACACAGAGGCACAGAGGCACAAAGGAGAGTGGCAAAAGCAACGAGAGGTAAGCCTAACTGTATCGGGCACTGCCCCCGTAGCAGCATCAGGAAATATATGCTGCAGTCCCTGGTATAGCGTCAAGGGCACTCAGGGATCTCTCTGTTGGGGGACGCACCAAACAATATAAATGACATGGACACTCTGAGGGGCATACTAAATAAAGCCTGGGTAAATAAAGGGAGCGGATAACACATTCTGGCTAACGTACTCACTTGACTGGAGGAGCGACACCCATCCCACTCCCTACACCACCATTGCATACAAGGGAACCTAACAAATATGCTGCCCCAGGAATAAGGAAACTAATCTAGTAGAGGCACACTCAATAACTTCAGTCACCAGGGGCAGTGTGCTGGGAACACACAAACCAAAGGAAGAAGAGCCAGTTGGGCCGAGCGATCTGGCTGCTTGGAAAAACTGTGTTTGGCCACAACACTGCCCTAACCAAGCAGGAACCAGGGTACTAGCCAGTAATAACAGATATGTGGTGAGAAAACAAACACACGAGCCAGTGCGGCATACCCACCCTAGCTGAACCTTTGACCAGGGCTGGGAGAGGGGGGTCGACAAACCAGTGGCAGTAAACACTGCAAAGGCAAGAAACGGCCACTAACTCAGCCTGACTGTGCCAGTTTGCACACCTAAATCACTTGGGGACAGGGTGTGCCTCTACCGCCCACGCAAAGCAGGAAAACCAAGTGTGCAGTGCATATAGAGGGAGCAACTGTCACATATACACTGCAATTGCAGCAACGGACCTATGGGGATAGCACTCAATTTAAATCTGCCGGTGGTGAATAACGCTAACATGGTAGCTTGGAGCTAGGGAAGAAAGACTGGTGCATGCAATCAGAAGAAAAATAGTTCCAGGCCACACAAGACGTGGTACCTGCTGGTAGTCCATCACTATCTCAGACCTCCGCTGGCAGATATGTCCCTGCTCAAAGGGAAAATCAAGACCACCATCATGGAGTCTTTTGCCACAGCTGAACACGGGAACAACGGCAAGGCACCACTTAGGCCGGCTCAGACCAAACAACACCAGAAGCAATTGACAAAGACAGGCAGGTGCTGGAGGCCATTGCAGGACTGCGCTCTTTTATTGACACTAAAATAGAGGAGGTAAAGACAGACGAGCAATTGATGCAGCAAGATATGTGCAATTTCACAGAGCAAGTAACCATTACAGAGACTGGCCAACGAGAAACAATGTAAACATTGAAAGACATACAGAACAGGGTCCAGGAACTAGAGAGAAGAAACAAAGTCCTGGAGGAAAGGGCGGAAGACGCAGAAGGACGGTCCAGACGCAACAAAGTACGCCTATTGGGAATTCTGGAAGGGATGGAGGGCACTAACCCTACAAATTTTGTGGAAACCCTTCTACAACAGGAAATAGGCGCTGGCCACCTCTCACAGGGGTTTGCAGTCGAAAGGGGCCACAGGACCTTGCAAAAGAGGCCACCGCCAGGATCACATCCACGCTCGATAATAGCAAGGACGCTGAACTTCCAAGACAGGGAAATCATATTGCGCTATCCATGAGAAGGGGGCGAAAATTGCAATATATCCGGATTACACTCCAGCAGTATAGAGAGTACGAAACTCTTTTGTCCTGATCAAAACCAGACTGCAGCAGCTAAATCTCAAGTACATGCTGATGTACCCATCCAGGCTAAAAGTGATATACAAGGGGAGACCAGAAACGCTAGCTGTGGCCAACATGTGGCTGGAACATAACAACATGGCGGAGGGTCAAGGAGCTGCACCATCACCCAAGCTACTTAGACAATGAGGCCTGCACTCGGATGAAGATAGATGGATACCTGCACTTATGACAACCACTTGTGACAACCAAGCCAAAGTACACTAGTAGGACGGGAGAACTGCCAAGCCATCTGGACTGGGGCGAAGGTACTCACCCCATGAAAAGTCTGGTGCTGGCCTGTTGCCGATGCATGGCGACCCGCACAAATGTCCCGGAAGGGTCAAGATGGAGCGGGGGAACCTGAACGTTGCCTAAGTAGTGCAACTGCTGGGTGCAGTTTCATTAAGTTTACTTTGTTATTGTTTGAAATGTGTTGAAGTCCTCACAGTAACTGATGCAATGAAACAATGGGCGCGAGATAGGGGTGAGCTGGGTTCCACTAGTTAGCGATAGCTGCTGACATAAGGGTGTTGACATGGAATGTTAGAGGGATGAGCACCTATATGCGTAGGAACAGAATTAAATCCTTCCTGAGGAGAAAGAAATGTGCTATCGCATTGCTACAAGAAACCCACCTCACTGCTGAAGGCAATAGTAAAATAGAGGAACACTGGGGATGGCAAGGCTTTGGAGCAACCTACTCTAAATATGCATGCGGGGTATACATGTGGATAGACAATACAGTGCCTTTCTGACTATTAACAAAGAGGTAGATGCAGCTGGGAGATACCTGATACTCAGTGGATATATTAAACAAATAGAAATCTGCATTGTCAACTCATACCTCACTAACTGCAGGACATCAGCATACCTGACCAAGCTGGGCACTAAGATAACTCCTTATAGGTATTGCTTTTTCATATGGGGGGGGGGTTAATTGTGTTCACAACCTCGACATGGATAGGTCTAACCCACCGATACAAAGGGCGAGGCCAATTTACTCAGCACTGAATGAAGTAATAGGGAACCTGGGCCTGGCAGAGGTGTGGAGGTGTGGAGGGAGTTACACCCAGAGAGCAAGGAATTCTCCTACTTTTTGTCCCCCCATTAGCTCTATACCAGAACAGACTACCTACTAATAGACAAGATACATTTGCCCCAAGTACAATCAGCATCATATCTGGGTAGAACAATATCAGACCACTCACCATTGCTCATGGAATGGGAGACAAGAGGCCCCTGGCCACCCATACCACTGTGGCGTTTGCCAACGGATACCTTGACAGACAGCGCCTTCAGGGAGTGGCTCCAGAGCAGAATAAAGGAGTACATGGATCACAATGTGGGGAGTGTAAATGGCTGGGACACAATCTGGGGGGCATTGAAAGTAGTGGTTGGGAGGAAGTCATTGCCAGTGCTGGGGGCATCAGAAAGTTACTAAAGAATGACCTGGAGGTAGGTGATTGAAGGATCAGGCAGATGGAGGCCTGTAGCCAGAAAACCAGGGAGGTGAAGGAATTAGCAGCAGTCAGAGATGAATGCCAAAGCGATTGGGCTAGGTTAGCCAAGTTCAATTATATCGCAAAGTCCACCAGGGTACACTCAGAGGGAGATAAACCAAGTAGGCTATTACTGTGGCTGTGCAAGAGGGAAAACCCAAAACACCTAATCATGGAAATCAAAGACGAAGCAGGTGTGGTACACACATCTCAAATGTCGATTGATGACACATTAAAAAACTTTTATTCCTAATTGTACCGCCACAAAATATGAATGCCCCAAGATGATGTATTGTATACACTAGAAGAGATAAGACTCCCTTCGTTAGATGATGCACATCAGGAAACATTAAACGGGGAGTTAACGATCGAGGACATAAGCAAGGCGTTTAAATCATTAGCCACCAGCAATATCCCTGGGAGCGATGGACTGCCTGAGTTTTATAAGGCGTACAATACGGAACTAGCTCCGACCCTACATGAAGTATTCAAGGACTCAGATGAAACGGTAGTGTTGCCTAAGAACATGAGGGAGACACTAGTGGTCCCGAAACCAAAACCGGGGAAGCCTACAAGCGAGTGTGTTTCATACAGGCCAGTAGCAATGTTAAACTATGATATCAAGATCCTGACGATCATACTGGCCGAATGATTGTCGAAGGTTATAGGGGGCATATTACATGGGGACCAGAATGGGATTGTACCGGGCCAAAGCACGGAAGCAAATCTATGAAGGCTGCAACACATCATCGCGTAAACAACAGACTCGCAGGAGTCATATTCGGTGATATCCCTGGATGCCATATAAGCATTTGATTCTATATACTGGGAATGGCTAGTCACTGTTTTGGGACAATTCTGACTGGGCAATTACTTTATTAGATGGATTAAAACTCTTTACGATACACCGGTAGCCAGGATACAGACGGGTGGTGTCATCGCTGTGGGACATACAAAGGGGCACAAGACAAGGCTGCCCGCTGTCGCCAATGCTTTATGTTCTGGGGTTCGAGCCAATAGCCATATACATCAGGAAACAATTTTTCGGCACAGGCATAAGGGTGGGAGGAGTGTACCATGTTCTCTCCTTATATGCAGACGATGTTATGCTGTACCTACAGGAAACACACCTCGACATGCCAGTAATCCTAGAGGTGCTGTAGAATTTTGCACGGGTATCGGGGATCTCCTTCAGCACAGAGAAATTGTGCACATTCCCACTAGCTGGGCTGGCAAGGAAGAGGAAAGAGGACCTCTCGAAAGGTTAGGCTCAGATGGAAACTACACACGTTCAGATACCTAGGGTGAAAATATGGCACACACCCGAACAGATGCACGGGGCAACACTCTATTAGCAGTACAGGGGCTCAGGAAGTCCATGAAGTTTTGGTCCAAATTGACGCTATCGGTCATGGGTAGGCTTTCCATCATTAAAATGATAGTCCTGCTGAGGTTTCTATACATTTTCAACAATGTTCACTACTATATAGCAGCCTCATTTTTTCAATTACTGGAAAAACTACTGAGGGAGCTGTTGTGGGGTCCAGTCAGACACAGACTTTCCCTCAATGCACTTATGCTTCCATACAGAGCTGGTGGAGTTCAATTACCAGACCTTGAGAAACATTTCCTGGCAGCACAACTCAGCTTTGTGGCCAAGTGGCTCGCGGACGAGACCACCTCGGAAACTGTACTGTCAAAACAACTCACAGCGCTGGTGCACCTGAAAGAAGCGATGTGAGTACCACTGAGGAGCTTGGGGGAGGCCCCAATGATCATACAGCGGGGTAGGAGAGTTTGGAGCAGGGCCCTGAAACTGCTGGGACATGAACATCACTATTCCCCTGCGACCCCGATTGCGGCTGATGTCTGTGCAGTCAAGACAGACCTACTATAATAAGGCAATGGGAAAGACACGCATCTACACTTGGGGAGACACATATGAGGAAGGTGTATTCAGGGAATTTGAAACCATGGTGGAAAAGGCAGGGCTACCCAACAGACAATTTTTATGCTACCGGAAGATCAGAAAGGTGGCTAAATAGAAGTGGAGGGATGGCCAGAGGAACCTGCGGCGGAACCAGTCCTAACGCTACTTTACAATTTAGGAGATGGGTGGAAACCAGTGTCCAGACTCTATAACCAACTTGCAGATAGACCCAACCCTAGAAGCAACATAGTGAAGCAGTGGTGGGAGACGGACTTGGGATCAACATAACAGAGAAGGAATGGGAGAGGGTCCTAGCATATCCCCGGGAAGTGTCAAGAAATGCCTGATTCCGATTGATCCAATTGAATATCCTTTATAGGACCTATATGACACCCAGCAGAATAGCCAAATTCAACAGCAACATGAATCCACTATGTTCCTGGTGTGGGTCGGAGGGTGCGGGCATGATGCATACGTTCTGGGAGTACCTAAGGATACAGTGCTTCTGGGCCAGGATAGAAAATGCTTGCAGAAAGGCGGGGGTAGCAAAGTATGAATGGACACCTGTTAGGCAGAATCCTGTGCAGTGCCCTTAGGGACCACTACACACAATTTAGACTACAGGTGGCAATACAAGTTTTACCTTTGGTACAAGCCTGTACTACTATGTTAGAGTGGTAGCAGTAGCGGAGCAGCCAGGCTTATCTCAAGAGTATATGAGCAGTAGCAGAGATTACACAAAGGGACCACAATTACTGTGACTCAAGCAAACACTGACTCAAGGGATTAGGTAAAAAAGAAAAAGATATGTATATTTATTTTTAAACCATTTGTTATCAACACGACACTTCTATTAATTCAAAAACCACAAGTAGTACCCTGTGTTTGAATGGACCGGTGTTACGAAACAGAACACGTTACCGTGAATACAATTGCAATCACTTTTGACAGTTCGGTCTACTAGATAAACGCATATCCACGGTAAGAAATGCTACCGGGGTAAAAACTCACTTAGCACCCGAGATACCCAGAGCGAGTTGGGGGCAAAAATCACAGGCAATATGATAGTTAGGCAGACAGAATTGAAGAACATACATAGACAGGAATTCAAGAGTCAAAGGCCGGAGCCAAAGTCAAATGACACCGGGGGCCTGTTGCCAAGGATCACACAGTCGTACAGTTCAAGATTCAACGTTGCCAAGAGTACTTTGTTATTGCCAATGTTCGGAAGCAAAAGTTATAAGAAGGAGGTAAAAATAAGGACAAGCCTTAAAGTAGAGAAATAGGGATTTCACACAAAATTCCTCAAACAGGACACAGTACCTTTCTCAAAGAACGAAGCTGGTGCCATGGCAGTTGTTCCTGTTGGTTTCCTGCAGACCCACGCTTTCCTGCAGCTTCAGCACAAAGGACGATGATGGGGTCTGCACCACACAGGGATGAGGTCGGCAGCAGCGACAATGAATAAAAGGTGTGCTCCTCCTTAAAAACAGGAGAGGGTCTTCAGGTGGCTATCCGGACCACTACAGCAGTGTGCAGCGATTTTGACCACGAAGGTGACCTCCAGACTGGATATCCTCTTAGTTGTTGAAAGGTAGATAGCTCAGGACTGCAGCAGGGCTTCACCGGTACGGGGTAGTTGCAAAAAAAAACCATTCACACAGCCTGGCTGTCAATCACCCAGCAGGGGGGTTGTCCAGCCTAGACAACCACCCTGGCCAATCATGACAAAGTGCGACTTGGGTTTCCTAGGATACCCTGTTCAGGGGGTGACTACACCCCTCCCTCACATTCAGCCCACCTAGACACCCAGGTGCCTTGAGGGGGGCTTCTAGGTAGAAGCCCGCCAAAAGACAGTGAACAAAGAAGGCAAACCTAGTTTGCCGCGCAAAGTAAAACAAAAGAAGGAGTTTAACAAAAAGAAATGGCGAATAAACCGCACCAGAGCCAAACAGAAAAGGATTTGGTCAAGCGGGTTTAATTTTGAGGCTAACACAATAGCCTACAATATTACCACGGTTATATAAGATAACCGCGGTAGAAATTTAGGGTAGATACCACTGCCACCAGCCATGTCTAAATGTTAAAAGAGTGAAACAATGCTCTAGGAGGTACAGATAAAAATAGTTAAGAGTTAACCCTTCCAGTACTCCATGTAAGATGGGGTGCATTGGATCTGTGGTTATTTTTGACTAAATAAAGTTAATGGTTACTTTACCCTTTTCTGGGGGACAGTAGTCACCTCAGGAATGGAGTCGGTGGGAAGTCTGAATGACAACCCTGCGCCACTGCACCGAAGGTGCTGTGTGACACACACAAAGAAGGGGGCTACTGAAGTGGTGCACTCCAGAGCCCACAATCACAAAAACAGGTAAAAATACATAGCAAAATACAAGTAAGAGTGGTGAAAAGCTCACACTCTTACCAAGTGGAAAATAAACAACTCCAGAGATCCAGCTAAGGTGCTGAGGGACTCACTAGGTAAGGGAAATTAACCATGGAATGAGAATTTTCCCTAACAACACCAAAAGAGTGTCTCCTGTGGGCCTTCCCAAGAATAAGTAAAGTCCGGCATATAATCAAATTTATGGACATGGTATGTGTGCTGGCAAAGAGGGCCAGTGCAATGATGTGGAAATCGGCTGAGGGCCCCCAATATGACAGATGGCATAGAGACCTGGAACATTGGACAGGGGCAGAAATTAGGGTATGGGGCGATGGTATGGCTAAGTCTGGTGGGGATGCAAGTCCTGCTTACGAGGCCTGAAAAGCTCTAATCTAGGACATGTTTCACCCATCGGACGATGCACCCCCATGAATGAACTGGGCCAACTTTTGAGATGGCTAGGACTTGGTATCAGCTGGGCCTCTATCAGGCTGCCGGGCTGCTACACTTGGGCCCCAACCAAGCTCCTGAGGATACCCTAGGCACTGAAATGTTTCAGTGAACAAAAATAGGCACCCTCTCGAGCAAACACAGAAGTGAAGACTGTTGTTATTATAAAGTTACTTGTTGATGTTAACCTGTTTTGAGTGCATATGCGACAGCAATTGAAAATTGAGGAGTGAACTGTTACATGTACATTACAAATTTCAATTAAAACATTTAAAAATAAATGGTATCAAAGACAGCTGGCAAGTCCAATAGTAGAAGGATTGTCGGTCGTCATCATCAATCCTGGACCCACAGTAGTTTCTCGCATACAATTGGCTACCCTGTTTGGGTGCTCAGCCAGACAGAAACATGACAGTTGTACCACACCTAGACCAGTTTATGTGTAGCTAAAGTTGGTCATGGAGTACACTAATCATCTCACTCAGATAAACTGGAAGTTAATGATCTAGAAAGAAATTTGAAGGGTCACCTGCTGAGAGTTATGGCTTTTTTTACAAGAGGGGTCCCGACTACATCTTGGAGTTGGCCTGGAATTAAGGACCCATGTGTGGACTAGTGACTAATGTCCTCTACCCTTTTGCAAATAGCCAGGATATTTGCTTAATGTCTATTAGAGGAAAAGGTTGCAGAAGCCAGAAAGATGTCTCAGCTTTTCAAGTGTAGCACTTCTTCGAGTGAGCTCTGCATAGTCAATAAAGAGAAGGACTGGTCAAAGTTTGAAATCAAGGACTGCGGTCCAGTGGGATCATAATGCCGAAATGTGGGTCCAGTGCCTGCAGCGGCTAGAGTCCCAAAATACATCTTTCTGAGAATGATCAATGAGGCCACAGCGTATCTTGGGTTTGCTTGTGGTCTCTTGTATATTGAAATATGTCCTAGCATTTCCAGCTTCATAGCTGCTTTAGTGGTGGGACAATGCTGGATTGGCTTATAGTGTTTCCCCTTTGGAATAGCAAATCATGCTGAAATATTCTGGTTTTGGAGCTGTGAAGAGGAATCCCAGTGGTTATGACTGTATCAAAACCATCCGTTCATCGCTGCTCGGTGTTGCATTGGCAAATAACAATCTTACCTGTTCCACTCCATGAAGGTCCTCAGAAAGCCAGCTTTCCCCACACAGATGCAAACATCCAAAAATGAAACACGCTGGTGAGATGGGTCAGAAGAATCCCTGATTTGCATAAGTGACGGGTGGGTGCTGCTCACAAAGAGGCCCTTCAAAAGACACAGAGCTAAGTCCTCCAAATATCACTTTCAATACATGTGGGAAAGCCCTGTCAGCCCTTACCTGTAGTTTTCAGCCAGATACTCAGCGTAAGACAATTCTTTGGATACACATAGAGTCATCTGTGTTGTTACAGAGATGGCAGTTTTGCATACTCAATGCACACCCAGACATTCTCGGTAAATAAGCATTGTAGGATGTGTTCCTGCTATTTATGAGAACTGTATGGAGTTACTGAACTGCACACATTGCTTTCTTAAGAGCTTTACATTTAAACATTGCTGCAGCTAATTTTTATTTCTCTTCCCAGTGGCCAAGATATAAATGAACACAATTATTTAACCTACGCATGGACCACCCTCAAAACAAAATAAAAGTAATGAAGCAGAAGAGTGCCTGTTACCAAACAAATCCCAGTTCTGCAGGAAGCAAAACCACCAGGCAATAAACAGACAACCTTCATTTGCACATTTGCCTTCATGCTGAGAAAACAATAAAAGACAATTGTGGAAACCAGAGAGATGGATAAAAGGGA
This sequence comes from Ambystoma mexicanum, assembly GCF_040938575.1. Classification (NCBI taxonomy): domain Eukaryota; kingdom Metazoa; phylum Chordata; class Amphibia; order Caudata; family Ambystomatidae; genus Ambystoma; species Ambystoma mexicanum. The sequence goes on from NC_090924.1 coordinate 982,570,111, forward strand.
AGCACACATGGAAAATCAGATATCTAATATATCTGCCTCACTGGAGCCTGAGTACTCGGGATCTGAACATGCTTTATTGATCTCCCCTTTATGACACAGTGGATGCTCAAATAGTCAATAACGGCCTCTAGGGCAAAACTTGTGATTGAATGGTTTGTCCGACTGCTGTGAGAAAGAACATTTTACAGAACAGGCGGAACTTATGTAAAGTTAACTAAAAACTAATTATAAGAATTGCTATTTGTGATTTGTATTAGACAAAACAATTGCCGAACATCTGCATGGAAAGACATCTTTCGTGATAAATGAACTGTATCAAAATAGGGCCACACGATTGGTTAGTGATGATCTCACAACTGTGATGACACACCCACAATGGACAGCAACTTCGTTAAAATGATGCTTTGCTCCTCGGATGCACTCTGGCATATGAGCAAAGGTCGCAAATCCAATCCTCAAGCTTGAAATTATCTCCATGTTTTCATGATACCAGCACAATCCTATTTGAATACAATGCAGCTAAATAGGAGTTATTTGTATAGTCGGTGGCTGTTCTGCAAACCTGGTGTGGTTGAGGCTCGTGAGGGCCATTCTTACAGAGCCTGCAGTAGGGGTGCAATTCCGAACAGGATTAGGTCCCAGGGCCGGGAGGATAGCTCAGGGGCAATGCGTTTGTCTTGGAAGCAAGGCAAGGCAGGGCAGTCTCCGGTATTATGTGCGTCATAACAGATAAAAGACTGCTAAGAGCACTATGAAAGTTTCCTAATACAACTCCATGCCATGCAACTCAGCTGTGATGCATATTAAATTGTTCAGCTGGGCTACAGAATGTGAGTCAACTCAATGAAAAATATCTGATTAGTCAACAGTGTTCAGCACTTATTCTGGAAATTATTGCTGGGAAAGCCAATCTCGTTTTATCAGCAGGAAGCTGTAACCTTGTGGAATCATTTCGATCAATATTAAGGTTGCCTCTTTAGAGATAATCATGCCTAATCCCTGCTTTTAAGTGCTCAGTGAATGACTAGAAGATGCCAGTTCAAGAGATGGAGGTCTGTGGCACCTTCAACACATTCAACCATGCACAAACCATGTTATTTGCATGGTTTTCCAAAACTGAGTTAGGAACCTTCTTGATAAAACATTCAGTCCCAGTCAAATTTGTAAATCCTTGCATAAACCAAGAAACATATATTATCTTGTTGATAGTCTAGACAACTGGAGAGTGTTACCTTTAGCAGGATTGTCAATATTTGTATTTATTTGCACATTTAGAGGATATTGTTACAAGAAAATGCCATACAGATGATAGATAACAGATAGCAGAGTTAATCTCCAATTAAGGTTCCCTAACAAATTGCAATGCTGTATGGATTCAGGCAGGCCAATTGGTGAGGGGGAAATTCATACAATACGTATAAAGGGGATAATGGCAGGGGAACACACAAGTATTAATGCCATTGGACCACTGGGCCAGCACTTAAAAAGGCGTAAGCTTCCTGAATCCATATACCTATGTAGCATTACCATGAAGCCAATCTGAGGTGTAAATGAAGAGGAAGCAGTGAGGTGGTTGGGACACCAGCACTGGCTAACAGGTGGATCTTGAGCCTGATTTTCATCAGTCCAACTTGTTGAATTCTGTTTATGTCAGGGGGAGAGAATTCCAATGCAGGGGGCAAGTAGTGAGAAGGAACAGAGTCACCAGGAGGCTCAGCAGGGGACAGATACATTTTCTATGCATAGTATAGTTTTAACGGGAAAGTAAAGGGAAATGCAGTCATCATGGTAGTGGGGTGCAAGACTGTGAAGTCATTTGAAGTTGAGGAGTACAAACTTAAAGAGGGAGCGATTTGTTCATACAGTGCCATCCAGCATGATGGTGGTAAAAGGGGATGGGAGATGATCTAGGTTAGTTATGGTACACTTGGCAAAATTGAGACATTTCTTGGGGGCGGGGTGAAAGAGTAGACATGGGTAGGAGTAGGCCATGGTCGAGATTAAAGTTTTTCTGAGTGGTGAGTGAGCTGCAGGCTTATCTTCCTAATGTTTAGAAGGCTGATTTTTGCCTAGATAGCAGTGCCGTGTTGCACTGATGGCATTTAGAATACCTGTTGAAGAGGGCACTGTGGTTATGAGTCATGGGTGAAGGAGTAAATAGATAATCAGGAAAGGAGGTGGTGGTTGGGAGATTGGGTTGATATTGGAGGCCAGGAAAACAATGAATGGCCTTCATCTTAGAGGAGTTTAGCATTGGGCAGCATAGCGATATCCATGCAGCTGGTGATGTATTTCGAGGTGCCGAGGGGAGAGAAGGGAAAGGAGAAGATGTGAGTGTCATCAGCAAAGAGGTCAGTTTAGCAGTAGTTAGTTTCCCTGTGGGCTTTCCTTAAGCCCACACGGAACCTACATTTTGTGTTACCTCCACTTGCTTAGCTTTATAACCACTAATCTAAAAACATGGCTGGGTATTTATCATCCAGAGTTGAGGATATTAAAGCTCTTTTCACATCTGGAGAGAGTGCCCTTGATACACAGAAGAGAGGCAAGTGCTTAGTTCAAGGCAAAATAGGTGACATGGGTCAGAAAGAGAGCAAAGAGCGGTGACCTTACTTTGGCTAGTTATGGTGCCATGGATTACTGTTTGTATGTATCTTTGCTAATTGGGAAGATAAGTGAGATGGAGAAGGAAGGGACTTGAGAAAGAGAAGTAGAGGAAGAAATCCTTAGGGAGAGAGGAGGGGCAATGGAAAGATAAGTGGAGTTGAAAGAATAGGAAAGGAGAACAAGTGAAAGAGAGTTACCACATTTGTTTGTGATGTGGTTGTGAACGGCAGTCAAGATGAGGTCAGAAAGGATGGAATAAAGCTCAAGACAATTGGAGTTTGAAAAGTTAGAAAGGTTTACGTCCTCTATGAGGATAGCGGGTGTTTTGGTTGGGAGTGGAAAAATACCCAAAGGGGTGATGTGTCACCCAATTTACAGAACATCAACAGAGCAGTGTTTGCTGAAGTCTTTGGGGTTCGTTTTGAACTCAGAAGGAGAGAACAACTCAACCAGCAGAGCCAGTAGCCCATAGCGTGTGGTGAAGGTAGACGCCACTCACTGTAATAATTAAGCCTAAGCAGTGTGCCAACAAAGCAAGACCCACTAGCTCTTCTGTCAATGTGCCCTGTAAGCAAGAGAAACAGCATAATGAGAGAAAGTCAACCAGCAGAAGTAATTCCTCAAAACTTGAGGTAAACTCAAATGGAAGACATCCAACCCATCAAGTTCATCACATCTCCTTGACGCCTGATGACGCCAGTTAGGCCCTAATGTTAATTTATGCATAGATTACACTGTTTTCGTGGTCCGCTCAATAATATTTTACTCATTTTCCACTTGCATTGGTAAATGAAACTGGAATCCTAGCCGTCCTTGGATTCCCATGCCATCATCTGCCCCAGGCAGAAAATCGGCTGGGAACACTGCCATATGAGAATGCAGTACTGATGGCCGTCATGTGCAAAGATAGTAGCCATCTTTACAAGAATACCTTTGGGCGCTGTCTGCTTTTCAGTTGGGGAAAAAGCTGCCAGAATCCATAGCGGTCTTAGCCTCTCCAAATGCATCAACATATCAACCCAGTGGAAATCCTGTCAGTTTCTGTGCATAGTGCACAGAAACAAACATAATTGATTTCCTGCTCCATGCCCCACTCCATCATGTGTACGATATCCAGATTGGCCGAGAGCCAAAATTACTTACTGAGAGCTTCTCTCTACATGCTTCACTGTCTCCTGGTTATTTAGCTGCCCTTTCAAAATGCGAATATCAGAAAACTCAATGCACAGAATTGTACTCCACTGAACTCTGAAGCAGTCAGGTTGACATAAGACCTTTTGAAAACTGCTTCCCTCGTTAGTTAGTTTTCCCAGGCAAAGAGGAGTACATTACCATTCAAACTGGCTGAACTAGAGTCTAGATTTAGTAATGGTATAGAGCCATGGGCGGGCTGAGAAGAGGGACATGGGGGTTATTGCACCCCAGGCTGGGATGGCTCCGCTCCCTCGGCCACAGATGCAATATGTAACAAAAAACATTGAAAAAGATAACATCTTTCAGAATTCAGCCTGGTCTACGATATTAAGTCCCTTATAAAAGATGAATTAATTAATTAAGTGTACATATCACATTAGAGTTCGTCCTTAGATTCATTCTGTAAGAAAATGCTTCCCCTGTGGTCTAGAAAGTGTCATAATTGGTGTGGTAATTACAAAAAGAATGTATTCACACCCCGAATAGCACCCATGGATGTTACTATATGGTGCTCACAGATGTGGATGTTGGACTGTTTGTGGTACTCACCGTACTGCACAGTTCAAAAACACAGGCAGAAAGATTTAACAATTAGGTATTATTTATTAGTTACCACAAACTAAGGGCGTTAATTGGAAATGGGCTGATATGTATTTCTATGAAATACAGCTGAAGAAAGTTACCACCACTGCTGGTGGCATTTCTGAAAATCCCTCCAACTCAGAGTTTACCACTGGCAGAGGTGGTATTTCCAGCATACTTCGGAAAGTACTTTACCGATACAACATCCACCAGCAGTAACACAAAAGGTGTTTTAAAAACTTGTATTCAGTCACTGTTTACCTACACCTCTTAGGTGAAGGTAAAAATAGTCAGATTTTAGGGAGACTGTCTGACTAAAAAAGTGCCACTGGTATCCCATGAAATACTGCTGGTGGTATTTGATCAAACCTTGAATTGGGTAGACAGTAAAATCGGTGGTATTGCCAAATATCTCCGATTCTACCACTACCATCCATCTCGAATGATCCCCTGTGTTTTCCATGTGTTTATCTTGTGCAGAACACTTTATGAGACCAACAAAAGGCATTTATAGAAATGAACAACATGTTCACATATACAGATAGATAGCAACTTGAACAAAGCTACATCCTTCCACATATACTTTAACTAGTCACAAAGGTAATCCCCCAAAATGTGAATAGAAAGACAACTAGGACGAAAATAGTGAATTTCGTTGGTCGAATTTGTCAATTGTTTTGCATCTTTTAACACAATAAATAGATGGTGGGGTTGCGTTAGGATGTAGAAAAAGGTCGGAGGATCTTAGGAGGGGGGTTTCCCTCTGCATATTTTATTTTTTTAAAGTGCACAAAAACGAAACAAATATTTTCGCTATTTGACCCAAAAAATATCGTTGTGAGGGTCCTCATTTTTTCGATGTAGAACTGTCACAAATATGCTCAAACACATTACCACAGTCACACAAACCAAACTTAAACACACACAGACTCCACCTGCCATAAAACATGATAGGTCACTCTTACACCCTCTCGATCAACAGCGTCCAGGCAGACTCTCCTCATATTTCCTTCTGGTTCCATGAACTAAAATATGGAGCCAACTTTCCAAGAAAGTACAACTTGGGAACACAATAAAAGCCAAGTGACCATGGTATTGTTCTCTTTGCATTGTCCAATTGCAGACACATAGCCGTAATTACCAGCAGAGCCCTGACCACAACATCTTGTTGTGTCTGTCAGAGGTGGACTTGCAAATCACAATGGTCTACTGTTTACATGCAAGGCAGGGCAAATAGAAGAGGTGGGTGACAAGAAATGTGTGACTGAACAATGTGGGCAAGAGAAGGGATTCATGCATGATAAGGGGAGGGGATTGAGCGAACGGATAAAGCCAAAGGGGAAGGGAAGTGTGAAAGTTAATTTTAAGGGAGGTGATGAATGGGCATTTAGGATGTGGTGCAAAGGAAGCACAATGGCGAGTGATAGGTAAGGAAAATAGGGTGAGACAGAGGTGCACATTTGGAAGGGTAGGTCAGCAGATTGAGGGACTTTTGCTCAGATCTATGGGACTGGATGAACCCCTTTTTGTATATGATAAAGTGCTTTATTAACATATCTTACAATTAAGTTGTCGCTTATATTGTTTCAGAACGTGTTTTGTTGGTTCTAATATTGCACATGGACTAAAAGCAGATGGGGTTTCCTCTGCTGTCTAAATTTTAAACTTTGAAGTCAGGAAGCTAGGGCTCAAACCGCTACCTTCCACATTGGACGCAGTATGTTATCCTGAGAAAAACACTTGTCATCACTGTGCTTTATTTTCTTTGACTATAGAAATTATGGAAAGTCTCATTTCTATTGGATTATTTTCTATAGTGTTACTCCATAAATAAATAATAAACACATATATAATTCATAAAGATGGGGAGGGATTGTATGTTGTTACAGGAAGGAGGAGAGGCTAGAAAGGGTGCCAGGAATGGGTTTTGAATTGTGGGGTGTGGAGGTAGGATGCCACGTATGGCTCTTTTGTTGTGCCAGCACATGTTTGGCTCTTAGAGTAAAGTCAGAACTCCCCCTCCCAGCCCCTGACTCAGGTATACCAATTAATTATCTGGCTTTGCCACTTCTTTACGCTGGTCTTAATCAGGGTTGTCCAAATCCAGGCCTCGCAGGCCAGATGAATGCCAAGTTTTCAGGACAGCCCTTGTTAATATTTATGAGATAGATTTTGATAGAATGATTCTAAATGTATGCAAATTGTTCCTCATGAATATTAATGAGGTCTATCCGCCAAACCTGTCAGGATTCCTGCCTTCGAGGCCTGGAAATGGACAACTTGGGTCTAAACCTAAGGATAGAATTGGGAGGTGATGTAGCCTGCTGCCAAATTGAAAACTGGCATACCAGGAAACCTGGGCTCAAATCTCAGATTTCCACATTTCAACAAATAATATTAGTTTGGGTTTAGTTTAGTTTACTAATTTATATGATGCGCACCGGACCCAGGGGTATCAGGGCGCAAGCAGTACAGACAATGCAAAGCTTAATTAACAAGTTACATAGTTATACACAGCAAGTATAATATAATACAAATATAATACAAAGTAGTGCATAGAAAAGGCATAGCTGGGTACATAGGTATGCTCTACAAAAATAGGTAGACATGGCAAATATACAGAGAAAAATGTACACAGGTATGTTCTTGATTAGTTATCATTTGCCTTGAGCCAGTTGATATAGCTAAGTAAAAACCAGGGGTAGGATTGATCCGGCCTGAGATGGTGTGGTAGGGAGTTCCAAAGTTGGGCCGCTTTGACCTGGAAGCTGTTCCCACCAATCTTGGTTAGTCTGAATCTAGGAATGTTAATGCAGTTGGCATTGGTAAGTCGTGTGCGTCTCGTGGAGTTTCTTCTTTGGACTCTACAAGGTAAATGGAGGCAGCATTTTTCAATGCCTTATGTGTCAAGGAGACAGTTTTTAAGTTGATTTTGTTGAGAGTGGAAAGCCAATTATTTTGACGCCTTATGGCGGAGATGTGGGACCTTTTGGACACACCTACTGCCGCTCTATATTATCCTGGTGAAATCATTTTACTATGTTCTGTATGTGGGCACGGTTCTCTGGGGCCCAGGTCTCTAATAAACAATGAACAGAACTGTGATATATGTTGATTAAATGGAAAGTAACATTAGTAATGTCTGCTAAGTATTTTAGAATATGTGGGTGGGGAGGGGGTGGTATAGAGATGAGATATTCTGGAGGTTGGTGCTGCTGCATTGTGTGCTTTGCTGTGCATCATGGGCCAGAAACTGGAACTTGCCCCTGAGGCCATCAATTGCCAGTCCTTCCCTGTATGCAGCAAACCATGGGGGTAATTAATAGAATTCAGCGCACAAGTGGCGCACGTGGCTGGCGCACAGTGTGCACGTGCGACAGTCTGCACCAGCCGCGTGCACCAAAATCCATTTCCACGCACAGCATATTCATGGATCTATTACCAGCCGTGGCGCAGAGTGGCGCAGTGACCCTGCAGCAGCACCAGTTACGCTCCCAACCCCTCCCCGTATGCCATGCACAGCGCACAAATCCCGTCCATGGCGCACAGGCCAGTGGACCAGCATACAGACCCCCAACCACGAAAACGCCTGTAAAACTCCCCGCGCACCCCTCCGAATACACGTAAACCCCTGTGCGTGGAAAATCACGCGCAATTGGCCCTCTGCGAGCAGGGTACGTGTATTACTGGTGTTCGCGGGGAGTTCCACACGCGATTGGCCCTGTGCGAGTGGGGTACATGTATTACTAGGGTTCACGTGGAGTTCCACATGCGATTGGCACTGTGCGAGTGGGGTACGTGTATTAATGGGGTTCGCATGGAGAATCACACATGATTGGCCATGTGGGAGTGGGGTACGTGTATTACTGGGGTTCGCGGGGAGAATCACACGCGATTGTCCCTGTGTGAGCGGGGTATGTGTATTACTGGGGTTTGCATTGAGTTCCACACGCGATTGGCCCTGTGCGAGCGGGGTACGTGTATTACTGGTGTTCGCGGAAGTTCCACACGCGATTGGCCCTGTGCGAGCGGGGTACATGTATTACTGGGGTTTGCGTGGAGTTACACATGCGATGGGCCCTGTTGCGAGCGGGGTACGTGTATTACTGGGGTTCGCATGGAGAATCACACGTAATTGGCCCTGTGCGAGCGGGGTACGTGTATTACTGGGGTTCGCGGGGAGTTCCACACGCGATTGGCCGTGTGCGAGCGGGGTACATGTATTACTGGGGTAAGCGGGGAGAATCACACGCGATTGGCCCTGTGCGAGCGGGGTACGTGTATTACTGGTGTTCGCGGGGAGTTCCACACGCGATTGCCCTGTGCTAGCGGGTACGTGTATTACTGGTGTTCGCGGGGAGTTCCACATGCGATTGGCCCTGTGCGAGCGGGGTACATGTATTACTGGGGTTCACGTGGAGTTACACATGCCATTGGCCCTGTGCGAGTGGGGTACGTGTATTACTGGGGTTCACATGGAGAATCACACGCGGTTGGCCGTGTGCGAGCGGGGTACGTGTATTACTGGGGTAAGCAGGAAGATTCACACGCGATTGGCCCTTTGCGAGCAGGGTACGTGTATTACTGGGGTTCACGTTGAGAATCACATGCGATTGGCCCTGTGCGAGTGGGGTACGTGTATTACTGGGGTTCGCAGGGAGAATCACACGCGATTGACCCTGTGCGAGCGGGGTACGTGTATTACTGGGGTTCGCTGGGATTTCCACACACGATTGGTCGTGTGCGAGCGGGGTACGTGTATTACTGGGGTTCGCGTGGAGAATCACACGTGATTGGCCCTGTGCGAGCGGGGTACGTGTATTACTGGGGTTTGTGGGGAGAATCACATGCGATTGGCCCTGTGCGAGCGGGGTATGTGTATTACTGGGGTTCGCAGGGATTTCCACACGTGATTGGCCCTGTGCGAGCGGGGTACATGTATTACTGGGGTTCCCGTGGAGAATCACATGCGATTGGCCTTGTGCGAGCGGGGTACGTGTATTACTGGGGTTCGCGGGGAGTTCAACATGCGATTGGCCCTGTGCGAGCGGGGTACGTGTATTACTGGGGTTCACGGGGAGAATCACACGCGATTGGCCCTGTGCAAGCGGGGTACGTGTATTACTGGGGTTCGCATGGAGAATCACACGCGATTGGACCTGTGCAAGCGGGGTACGTGTATTACTGGGGTTCGCGGGGAGTTCAACACGCTATTGGCCCTGTGCGAGCGGGGTACGTGTATTACTGGGGTTTGTGGGGAGAATCACATGCAATTGGCCCTGTGCGAGCGGGGTACGTGTATTACTGGGGTTCGCAGGGATTTCCACACGTGATTGGCCTTGTGCGAGCGGGGTACATGTATTACTGGTATTCGCGTGGAGAATCACATGCGATTGGCCCTGTGCGAGCGGGGTACGTGTATTACTGGGGTTCGCGGGGAGTTCAACACGCGATTGGCCCTGTGCTAGCGGGGTACGTGTATTACTGGGGTTCACGGGGAGAATCACACGCGATTGGCCCTGTGCGAGCGGGGTACGTGTATTACTGGTGTTCGCGGGAGTTCCACACGCGATTGGCCCTGTGCGAGCGGGGTACATGTATTACTGGGGTTCGCGTGGAGTTACACATGCGATGGGCCCTGTTGCGAGCGGGGTACGTGTATTACTGGGGTTCGCGTGGAGAATCACACGTAATTGGCCCTGTGCGAGCGGGGTACGTGTATTACTGGGGTTCGCAGGGAGTTCCACACGCGATTGGCCGTGTGCGAGCGGGGTACATGTATTACTGGGGTAAGCGGGGAGAATCACACGCGATTGGCCCTGTGCGAGCGGGGTACATGTATTACTGGGGTTCACGTTGAGAATCACACGCGATTGGCCCTGTGCGAGCGGGGTACGTGTATTACTGGTGTTCGCGGGGAGTTCCACACGCAATTGGCCCTGTGCTAGCGGGGTACATGTATTACTAGGGTTCGCGTGGAGTTCCACACGCGATTGGCCCTGTGCGAGCGGGGTACGTGTATTACTGGTGTTCGCGGGGAGTTCCACATGCGATTGGCCCTGTGCGAGCGGGGTACATGTATTACTGGGGTTCGCGTGGAGTTACACATGCGATTGGCCCTGTGCGAGTGGGGTACGTGTATTACTGGGGTTCGCATGGAGAATCACACGCGATTGGCCGTGTGCGAGCGGGGTACGTGTATTACTGGGGTAAGCAGGAAGAATCACACGCGATTGGCCCTTTGCGAGCAGGGTACATGTATTACTGGGGTTCACGTTGAGAATCACACGCGATTGGCCCTGTGCGAGTGGGGTACGTGTATTACTGGGGTTCGCAGGGAGAATCACACGCGATTGGCCCTGTGCGAGCGGGGTACATGTATTACTGGGGTTCGCTGGGATTTCCACACACGATTGGTCGTGTGCGAGCGGGGTACGTGTATTACTGGGGTTCGCGTGGAGAATCACACGTGATTGGCCCTGTGCGAGCGGGGTACGTGTATTACTGGGTTTTGTGGGGAGAATCACATGCGATTGGCCCTGTGCGAGCTGGGTACGTGTATTACTGGGGTTCGCAGGGATTTCCACACGTGATTGGCCCTGTGCGAGCGGGGTACATGTATTACTGGGGTTCGCGTGGAGAATCACATGCGATTGGCCCTGTGCGAGCGGGGTACGTGTATTACTGGGGTTCGCGGGGAGTTCAACACGCGATTGGCCCTGTGCGAGCGGGGTACGTGTATTACTGGGGTTCACGAGGAGAATCACACGCGATTGGCCCTGTGCGAGCGGGGTACGTGTATTACTGGGGTTCGCGGGGAGTTCTACAAGCGGTTGGCCCTGTGCAAGCGGGGTGCGTGTATTACTTGGGTTCGCGGTGAGAATCACACACGATTGGCCCTGTGCGAGCGGGGTACGTGTATTACTGGGGTTCGCGTGGAGAATCACACGCGATTGGCCCTGTGCGAGCGGGGTACGTGTATTACTGGGGTTCGCGGGGAGTTCAACACGCTATTGGCCCTGTGCGAGCGGGGTACGTGTATTAGTGGGGTTTGTGCGGAGAATCACATGCGATTGGCCCTGTGCGAGCGGGGTACGTGTATTACTGGGGTTTGTGGGGAGAATCACATGCGATTGGCCCTGTGCGAGCGGGGTACGTGTATTACTAGGGTTCGCAGGGATTTCCACACGTGATTGGCCCTGTGCGAGCGGGGTACATGTATTACTGGGGTTCGCGTGGAGAATCACATGCGATTGGCCCTGTGCGAGCGAGGTACGTGTATTACTGGGGTTCGCGGGGAGTTCAACACGCGATTGGCCCTGTGCTAGCGGGGTACGTGTATTACTGGGGTTCACGGGGAGAATCACACGCGATTGGCCCTGTGCGAGCGTGGTATGTGTATTACTGGGGTTCGTGGGGAGTTCCACAAGCGGTTGGCCCTGTGCAAGCGGGGTGCGTGTATTACTGGGGTTCGCGGTGAGAATCACACACGATTGGCCCTGTGCGAGCGGGGTACGTGTATTACTGGGGTTTGCGGGGAGTTCAACACGCTATTGGCCCTGTGCGAGCGGGGTACGTGTATTACTGGTGTTCGTGGGGAGTTCCACAAGCGATTGGCCCTGTGCGAGCAGGGTACGTGTATTACTGGGGTTCGCGGGGAGGTCAACACGCGATTGGCCCTGTGCGAGCGGGGTACGTGTATTACTGGGGTTCATGGGGAGAATCACATGCGATTGGCCCTGTGCGAGCGGGGTACGTGTATTACTGGGGTTCACGGGGAGTTCCACAAGCGGTTGGCCCTGTGCGAGCGGGGTGCGTGTATTACTGGGGTTCGCGGGGAGAATCACACACGATTGGCCCTGTGCAAGCGGGGTACGTGTATTACTGGGGTTCGCATGTAGAATCACACGCGATTGGCCCTGTGCGAGCGGGGTACGTGTATTACTGGGGTTCGCAGGGAGTTCCACAAGTGATTGGCCCTGTGCGAGCGGGGTGCGTGTATTACTGGGGTTCGCGGGGAGAATCACACACGATTGGCCCTGTGCGAGCGGGGTACGTGTATTACTGGGGTTCGCGTGGAGAATCACACGCGATTGGCCCTGTGCGAGCGGGGTACGTGTATTACTGGCGTTCGCAGGGAGTTCCACAAGTGATTGGCCCTGTGCGAGCGGGGTGCGTGTATTACTGGGGTTTGCGGTGAGAATCACACGCGATTGGCCCTGTGCGAGCGGGGTACGTGTATTGCTGGGGTTCGCAGGGAATTTCACACGTGATTTCACTGTCAGAGTGGGGTACGTGTATCCAGTGGGGTGCGTGGGGAGTCCCACACGTGTGGGTCCTCCAAGGTGTGCCCCCTACCCCCTCCACGGCCCCTGCAGGCAGCCCACACCACAGGGGACTACCATGCACCCCTGGTCAAATCCCGCAGGCAGCCAACCACCATGGGCATGCCCCCCAGCCAGCCCACATGTCACCTTGCATTAGTGTTCACCAACTCATGTACCCCAGCACCACCACCCACCCAGCAGTGAGGCTCAGGCCCTGACTCATGTCCTCCAGCACCCCCACACACCCTGCAGTGAGGGGCACCTGCCAGCAGGCCCCGACTCATGTCCCCCAGCACCCCCACCCACCCAGCAGTGAGGGGCACCTGCCAGCAGGCCCCGACTCATGTCCCCCAGCAACCCCACCCACCCAGCAGTGAGGGGCACCTGCCAGCAGGCCCCAACTCATCTCCCCCAGCACCCCCACCCACCCAGCAGTGAGGCTCAGGCCCCGACTCATGTCCCCCAGCACCCTCTCCCACCCAGCAGTGAGGGGCACCTGCCAGTAGGCCCCGACTCATGTCCCCCAGCACCCCCACCCACCCAGTAGTGAGGGGCACCTGCCAGCAGACCCCGACTCATGTCCGCCAGCACCACCACCCACCCAGCAGTGAGGGGCACCTGCCAGCAGGCCCCGACACATGTCCCCCAGCACCCCCACCCACCCAGCAGTGAGGCTCAGGCCCCGACTCATGTCCCCCAGCACGCCCACCCACCCAGCAGTGAGGGGCACCTGCCAGCAGGCCCCGACTCATGTCCCCAGGCACCCCCACTGACCCAGCAGTTAGGCTCAGGCCCTGACTCATGTCCCCCAGCACCCCCACCCACCCAGCAGTGAGGGGCACCTGCCAGCAGGCCCTGACTCATGTCCCCCAGCACCTCCACCCACCCAGCAGTGAGGGGCACCTACCAGCAGGCCCCGACTCATGTCCACCAGCACCCCCACTCACCCAGCAGTGAGGGGCACCTGCCAGCAGGCCCCGACTCATGTCCCCCAGCACCCCCACCCACCCAGTAGTGAGGGGCACCTGCCAGCAGGCCCCAACTCATGTCCCTCAGCACCACCACCCACCCAGCAGTGAGGATCAGGCCCTTACTCATGTCCCCCAGCACCCCCAACCACCCAGCAGTGAGGGGAACCTTCCAGCAGGCCCCAACTCATGTCCCCAGCACCCCCACCCACCCAGCAGTGAGGGGCACCTGCCAGCCGGCCCCGACTCATGTCCCCCAGCACCCCCACCCACCCAGCAGTGAGGGGCACCTGCCAGCAGGCCCCGACTCATGTCCACCAGCACCCCCACTCACCCAGCAGTGAGGGGCACCTGCCAGCAGGCCCCGACTCATGTCCCCCAGCACCCCCACCCACCCAGCAGTGAGGGGCACCTGCCAGCAGGCCCCGACTCATGTCCCTCAGCACCACCACCCACCCAGCAGTGAGGCTCAGGCCCTTACTCATGTCCCCCAGCACCCCCAACCACCCAGCAGTGAGGGGAACATGCCAGCAGGCCCGACTCATGTCCCCCAGCACCCCCACCCACCCAGCAGTGAGGGACACCTGCCAGCAGGCCCCGACTCATGTCCCCCCAACACGTCATCATGATCCACAATCATGGGCCTCATGGCCTCCCAAATCCCACCGCACGCCACCCCTGTGCAAAGACTCAACCAAGTATCCCATCCACCCCACATTGAAATGCCCATTACATAATACAACCGAACTGGCAAGAATGTACATCAACACATGTCTGTCACACACACACAATGGGTGCTGGTGATTGTACATGAAACCAATGAGAGAATACCACACATCAAAGTAATAAACCAAAATGTATTGAGCACAAAAAGAATGTAATCAAATGAAAACATAACAAAAAATGTTTTAAAAAAAGATGAAATGCAGCATGTCCAAAACACAAAAAGAAAAACATGAAGTCTTAATCCAAATAAATCGAAATGAAAATGTGTCCAAAGTCTCCGGCCTCCAAATCAAATCCAAAGGAAACGGAAACAGCAAAATCCATTGCTCCATGGTGATAAAAATAAGAATAGATAAATCCACTGTTCAACTATGTACAAAGAAGTAATCCAGGGTCCATGAGCCCAACGAATGAAATGAAACCTAGCAAAAAAATTACCTAATAAAGAACTATATACAAAAAGGTGGGGCATAGTCCAAGCGCCCCAAATGACTGAAAGAAGATAAAGGAAACCTAAAACTACAAACTATATACAATGGCGACGGGCTAATCTGACGGCTAACTTTCCGATTTCCCGGGCCAGGGCATCATCGAACTCCTTCACAATGTCCTGGAGGCGGTCCTCTTCCATGGCCCCGAGGGTTCACAGGGACGATGCCATGTTGGACTCCAACTCCCTGCGAATGGTCTCGTGGCACTCAGCCTGCCTCAGTGCCCTCCGCATGGAGTTCTCTGTCCTGACCATTGTGAGCCGTGCCTCTTCTGCCCGCCGCCGCTCTGCATCTATACGCCGGCCCAACCACAGCCACACGGAGGACACACCCATTCCAGGGTCCTCCTGCCCTCTGGCCGATGCTTGCCCCTCTGATGTCGATGGCCCCGAGCCATCATTGCTCCCACCTAGAGCCTGCTGCTGCTGCTGCTGTCCATGTGCCCTGTCCGATGATGCCTGCACATCCTCCATCAGCTGGTCTCCAGTTGTTGTGGTGTCCACCCCTGCTGGACCGCTGACTCCCGACTGTGGCAGGGCTGGGATCTGCACCAAGCTGGCTGTGTTGGTCAGGCCAGGTCCACAGGGGGGCCTGGTGGAATCTGGGCCGGAAGACGGCAAGGAGAACGACTGGCGCATAGTCTCCACAGAGGAGGAGAGGTACAACCATTGATGTATCCATCCGACTGCCAACACTGGATGTGTTGAAGTGTGTGGCACATGCATATTTTGTCACACCTTTTTACATTTTTCATCTCATCATGTCCATCTCACATGGATGGGTGACAGTACTCATTCACTGACATATGGCTGTACTTGTCAAATGTACCATGGCTATGCTACGTGCCATCTGTGTGCTGGCATATGTCATGTATGTGTATTGCCCATGCCACTCACAGGCTAATATGTGATGCCAGTGCTATCCAGCATGCAGCACATGTGTTGATTTTCCATCTTGGAGTCCTCAGTGTCTGCTTTTTGCCTCCCCTTCCAAATCATTGACAGTGCATGCATGCCAGGGTTCTGGTCGTGTGGGACATGTGTTATTCATGTACTGGATCTCTGCCTTGTCAGGCCTATGTGTGTGCTATGGTGCTCATGCCTGTTTCCATTTGTTGTCTTTCATGTTTTTGCAGGTGATGACGCATTTGATGCTGTTGAAGTGGAGGAGATGGTGCAGACCCAGGAGGAATCTCAGCCACGACCGGGCACCAGTGGAGGACGTGGTGTGGTGGGGGGTGAAAACCCTATCCTCCTGCAGACCATACTGTCCACGGGTGTCTCTGGGTGCACCTCCCCAGACCTCTATGATTCAGGTGCTGAATCGGCCAGTGGGACTTATGTGCTGTCGCAGGTGAGTGTTTCTGGCAGGGATGCTGTTCTCTCCAACCCACCTGCACCGGGGGTAGGCCCCTCTATGGGGATGTCAGTGTTGGTAACTCCGCCTTTGGCGGTTACGGATGCAGGGTCACACTCCACAACATCTGATCCTGTCCCTGGGCCAGCAGATCAGAGGGGGAATGCAGTCCTGCAGCCTCAGGCAGTGCCAGCACAGCAAGGTGCAGATCGCTTTGCCCCAAACAGGTGTGGAGCCCGCCGACACGGTGGCCGTACGCCACCAAGCAATACTGTATGAGAAAACTCCATGTACAGTATAGCAGCACAACAGGGAGCATCGGTTGAAATGATGGCTCATGCAATGGAGAGGGTGGCCACTTCCATTTTTTCCCCTGAAAGGCAGATGGAGCAACAACAGCAGGCAACAGACTCCATTTGCCAATCACACAGGGAAGACTTATTGGCGTCCAACAGGGACCGACGGGCGGCACCAGAGACTCTGCGCGAAGCCATATCTGTCGAGTCACAGGGCCACAGGGAAGCCCTGAGGTTAGAACTCCATTTCCTCAGGGAGACTCTGGGTGAACTTGAGGCTTCCCGAAATTTTAGGTCAGAACAGCAGCTGGAGCAGCTCACATGTTCGCTCTCAGCTGAGCTGCAGGCAACTCGTGAGGAGATCCGGGCATCACGCGAGGCCATGCATGCAGAAATGCAGGCAACCCGTGAGGTGCTGCATGGGGATCTCCGTACTATCATACTCCAGAACGAGACCTTCCACACCTGCATGCTTGCTGCCATGGAGGACCATTCCAGGGCTTTGCGTGGGCTGCCTCCCATAGCACCGCCACCTCCTGATGTAGCAGCAGAGGGTGAAGAGAGCGACAGCAGTTCTGCCACATTGGTGTAGCCGTGCAGGCCATGAGCCCATGGAGGTATTTTTTTTTTCGCAACATCCACGCAGGTGGGTGTTGGTGTGCACCCTGTCCTCGAACCTCCTGGGTGGCCTTCCCCCACCCCCTGGTCCACACATGGCCAGTTTTTTTTTAACATTTTTTTTACAGTGTGTTGCCTTGTGTGGGTCCCGTGGGCATCCACTGTGTATTCCAGCTGAAAACATGCAGGCTTGTCCTGTCTTTGGGTTAGATGCTTGGGTTCATGACACACACACCCCTCCTGCTTCCCCTTTCCATGGGCTTGCAAAGGGTGTGACCAAGTGACAGTGACTTACACGGTGACATTGGGCTCCCATGAGCTGTGTGGGCAGTCTGTAGTCAAAACTGTGTGGACATCACTAGTGGGGAATGTTGTATTGAACACTGCATGGTGTATTGATATGTGCTTGTGCATCCATGTCTTCCTCCTTATTCACAGGTACCTTCTTCATGTCTTCACAAGGCCGTCTCCTTTGCAGATGCAGTTCATGTTGTATGCAGTACACTGACACATTTGCCTGACAGCAACACTCTGCAGTTGGAAGGGGTCGATGTGCTGGCTTATTCACGTTGTAAGACTTGCACTACTTTGATTTTGTACTGTCATATTTTGCCACTATTTCATCCTGTGTTGCTGTATTGTGTTGCTGGTAAGTATTTGTTCATGTGTGCTGTTTGTTATTGATTACTGGGAGCATATTGTCTGTGGCCTGTTTCCATTTGGGACAGTGCACTTTGTGACACTTGTATCATGTGTTGTACATTCAGTTGGTTGCTTTCACATTGCATGACATGCCATGGTGTGTTGGGTAGCTGAGACGGGGAGGGTTTTGGTGACATGGCACTATTTTCATGTTGTATTTTACAAGGGGGTAGTCATTCATGCAGCATGAATGTGTGTCTTTTTGTGACAGAGCATTGGTTGTCTTTCAGTAGTTAGGGATGCAGACAATGTAACATTTCCAGGTGACCAATCTCAGGCCGCTATGGTTGTGACAGTTGACTGTCCCTTATGTCATCATCATTGATTGTCAGCTGGTATGTGCCAGGGCTGTGTGCACTCCACAGGGGTGTGATTTTAGGTGAAGTAATTAGCCACCAGCTGCGTACGGGCTGCCTCACCACGTGCCCTTTCCCCTCCCATGCGCAGTGGCTGTGCATGTGATTGGGGATGTGGGGGCACCACCATGTCCACTGGCAGGCCCCGGCAGGTTGCAACGTTGTGCAGGGCACATGCTGCCACTATGATCCTGCACACTACTGGGGGCGTGTATTGCAGCTGCCCACCAGAGCGGTCAAGGGAGTGAAAGCGTGACTTGAGCACTCCGAATGTGCACTCCACTCTGCCCCGGGTTGCAATATGGGCTGTGTTGTATCTTACCTCGGGTGGTGTGGTGGGGTTCCGAATTGGCGTCATCATGTGGGTGCTCAGAGGGTAGGCACTGTCCCCTGAGGAGGTGATGATGGGTAACATTAGTGGGGTTGTGACATTACTCAGTATCTGACATGCATGCATGTGCAGAGGCATTTATACTCACCAAGCAGTCATGTATCGCCATGCCGCCCAGCTTCTAGGTCCCGGTTTAGGGGTGACATTCTGAAAATGAAACTGTCATGGGTGGACCCTGGATAGTTGGCATATACTGAGGTGATAATTCCCTTGGCATCACATACTACCTACAAGTTGATGGAATGCCAGTGCTTGTGGGTTCTGTAGATGTGCTCAGTTGCCCTGGGAGGATGTAGAGCCACATGGGTGCAATCAATGGCACCTAGCACTTTGGGGAAGTGTGCCACCCCGTAAAAGTCCTGGAGGGCAGCCTGCCTTTCTGCAACATGTTCTGGGCATGTATATGTGCCTGCAGACTGAAGAGCATGCAGTCATGATGGCCAACACCTGGTGTAGGCAGCGTGACTGCGTGGCCTGTGACACCCCCCCACTATGGCACTTGTCCGCTGAAATGAACCAGTGGCCAAGAAGTGCAGTACATTGAGCACCTTTTCCAAGGGGCTCAGTGCTTGGGAGCACAGGGTGGGTGATGTGAGGTCATCCTCCCACTCACTCACCAGGTCGAGTATTATGTGTGGTGGGAACCTGTACCACCCATACACCTGGTCATCAGGCATCCCAAAAAGGCTGGTCCTGGGTGTAAAAATTCTGGGTCTGGCTATCCTCCTCCTCCGGCGGTGTCCCACGACCACTGCTGCGAGGAATGGTATATTCATTGAAGTGTCTGAGCTTGTTTGTTGTTTGCTCACACTTTTATGCTGCGATGCGCTGCATACGCCTGCTTCCTGCTGGCGTACTTGTTTCCGGATTAGCGTGTCTTTTTTGGCGCACGCGTTTCCCCTGTTCGATTCCATGAATACGTGTTGTAGGCGTGCGTGTGGGCGTTCCGCGCATTTACCTCCTGTACTTCCCCCGTAACGCCCACATTTTCACGCGTTGTGATCCATTCGCGTGTTACGCCCTGTGTTCCGCCCACTTGTGTTGTGTGCGCTGCGCTATGTGCACTTTCGCTGTATGCGTAGCGCATGCTATTTGATGACGTGTGCGCCCGCTTGCGCCACGCAAGATTTTAGCGCACATCCTAGGATTTACACACGCACGGACTTCGATGAATCGATGTGCACAGCTTTCTCACGCTTGTGCTGCGATTCGCATGCTTTCGCACGCTTTTGGACGCTTGTGCAGAGATTTTTGGCGCACATTAATTACATGAATCGGCCTGTAAATATTTAAAAGAGACATGAAGCTTGATGCTCCGTTAGCACCATATGCCAGAGGAGTGAAGGAAGGAAAGACTTGTGGGCTGAAGTTTTGTATAGGTATTTTTAGTCAATTATGCACTTGAAACAAATACAGTCTTCATGGAAGGGAGCTCATATCATTCACATTTTTAAGAAAGGAGCGAGAGATGCCGCAGAAAATGATCACCCGATTGCTTTGCTGGATGCTGACAGTCCAGGACAGTCTCCAATAATGGATTTTTAGTTTTGCGTGTGTTCTGTGGTTCAGTTGTTGTTATGTTTGTGTTGTTTCTGGGGCAATGTTGCTGGTTTGTTGTTATTGTTGCAATTGTGCTTTATTGTGTCGGACTTGAGATCCCAGCCACCACACACAACACAAGAATACAACATAAGACATTGGGCCAGATTCTCAAAAACAAGGACAAACAAAAAAAGTGCAATGAATGTGCCTTAATTATTTGCAGATGTTTGAGAAATTAGCCTGTCACCTTATTCGCCAATGTGGCCTGCATATTTTTCTGGGTTCGTCATGCCGCATTAGTGTCAGCAGTATGCTCCTGACAATCAGTATACGGGCTCCTAGCCCCCACATAACATGATGCTCATTTAGCACCAGAGGTATGAAGGAAGGACTGGCAAGAAGAGCATTAGACTGGAACAAGAGATCATGGGATATCATGCGAGGGAGAGCAGCACTGCAAGTTCAACCCCATCATCAGTGGTGATTGGCCCCCAAGGGCCACTGGCTTTCTCGCTTGCTGTGAAATTTACATCCTACCAAGTGGCATGAGTGAAGGCGGTGATTCCCATAGCGAGTCTTCCATGAGTCGGCAATAGTGATGTTTTAGATTTGCTTTTGTTGAGTTACTGTTATGTTTGTGTTTCTGTGGCAATGTTGTTGGTTTGATGTTGTTGTATTGTTGTGCTATTTTGGTTTGGCCTTGTATTCCCTTACCACTTGACACTACGATCTAGTTATTAGCACTTCTTTGAGAAATGAGTGTGTCACCTTTTTCTCAAAGGTGCCCTGTGCATTTCTGTGGGGGAGGACAGCAGCACGAAAGCATGCTCCTGAAATAATGTATTACAGGCTTCCAGCACCTACGTGAATGTGTGGAGAGAATGCCACTGTGAGAAAATAAAAAGCATTGCTATTCCTGTTAGAGGGATAGGAAGGCAAGTGGAACTGCAAAAGTTCATACAACTGCTGTTCCACTATTAAACAATACACATCACGGTCATGAATTGATTTGACATGTGATGTGCATCCCCCTGTGCCTGGGCCATTCAGGCAGAGAAGGATGTCTTAATTTTCAGTCCATCTTAAAGTGCATCCTGTTTTTGGAAACGAGATGCACCTCAAAATGTGATGAAATGCACTGATATTTGAGCACATGCAGAATGCAGAATGCGGCAAAAACAGGCATCTGAATGTGCACATCTCATCACGTATGCCCCACAGCATTTTGAGAATTTGGCTCTCATTATGAGTGTGCCTGTCCAGGAAAAATGCTGTTAAAACGGCTGGTAATACCTGGTCTGTCATTTGACCTGGACTGGCACCCTCCGACTTTGCCGGTAAGGGCAGTGAACTACCTGCCAAGAGTTCAGGCCCCTACCAGCAAAGAACTGACCCTATCACCGCCACTGTTACTACTGGTGCCGGTGATAGAGGCAAGTCCATTCCATGGAGTCCAATGGGATTCTATGGAATGGGAACTTACCGCCATTGCTGACACCCGTAATATCCTGATATATCGGGCACCGGTAATGGTAAGGCGAGTCTCCCGGTAACCCGCCAGTAGCACCAACGGGTTACTGGCAGACTCGTATTGAGGGCCATAGAGTGTAACCTAAAAGGACTTGAGTTTTAGGAGCTTTCTGACAAAATGGATGGGACTCTGTTTTCTGTAAACAGATGTTACATGTATTCCTTATTGTTTATGCTTGAATGAAGAGAGTATAACCTCCCTGTATTTCCCATTTGAAACTAGGAGTACAGAACCTTCTGTGTGCAGTACTGCCGATCTTTTTTTTATCAGAGAGGATGACTGATCTCACAATGTATTCCATCTGCCATGGACTCTTTGTCTATGCCATCCTTGCTGTTTTACATGATGACTAGAAAAAGAAATCCCAGTCAGACATCTACCTGTCGCCCACAACGTTCTTGGAAACACACTCAGTAAGCATAATCAGCAATTTTCTGATGACCAATTCTCTACCCACAAGTTGGGACCCTCAAAACCAGATATGATCAATATATTGCACGACTAGCAGGTACAATTCATTGCACTAGCCCCTAGACATCCTGTTAATCCCTGTGCCAAGTAAATGGATTTCAAATGGTTTACACCAGCCCTCCAGGAAGAAAAATAAATCAGTTTGGGAGCAAAAAGGAGGACTTTTCATATATCTGAGGAAAAAGCCATATTCATATCATATCTATCTGCATACAAGTACCTGATTATCATGGAAACATGCGTTTCTAATAGACATATCACCAAAACTGATAATATACAAAAGGAACATTTTAGCATCCTCAATGAAGTTTGCTTGCAGAAAGCACTTGTCATGTCTATACCTCCGGCACAATTAATGTGCAACTGTCTGGAAGGCTTTTTTATGAATAAGATTAGCATGATTCATGTTCATATTAATTCTAAGACACAAACAAAGGCCATATGCACAGACTCTACAAAATGTCGGTCCTCCTCCTGACAATTGCATTTAACTGTTACCCTTCTTCGGAAATAGACTACAACTAATGTATGTCCCTAATCAAAACCAACCACTATGCTGGTTCTTCCCTTGACACCTGCTCACCAAAAGTAAATAAAGAGTAGCCAAAGGCCCCATTCAACAACTTGTCAACACTTCTCTCTTTCAGGACATGGCTCCATCCAGCCTAAAAGTAACATGAATCCCCTTAATTTAAAAGACTTAGAGAATCGTTTCACCTGTGTTCTAACCTACCATTTACAGCAAAGCTTATTGAGTGGGTAGATGTCTCTAAGCTGCAAACCTTGGTTGAATCTCATGGCCTTCTAGACCATCTCCAGGCAGCCTTCCGATTGGTCAGAGGCACTGAGTCTGTCCTGTAATCAGTATTAGATGACCTACGGATACTCATGGAAAAAAGGAATTCCACAGCTCTTGTCCTAGATGCATCAGTGACCTTTGACATGGAGGATTACACCATTCCCCAGAGACTTGATAACCTCCAAGTAGTGGACAATGGATCACCTACCTCTTTAAAGATTGCACCTAAGTCTTCTCTCTTCTATCCTTTAGGTCTGAAACGGTCTCCCTCATGTGCTGAGTGCCTCGGGGATCGGCTCTGTCCTGACTTTTCTATAATACTTATATCCTTCCACTAACACAGGTTATTTAAAGTCATGAAATGTAAATCTAACACTATGCAGATGAACACAGTTTATCATCAAACGTGTGTACACCTTAATATATTGTTAGAATTTAACTATCTCCTGGAAATTCGACCTTGGTTGCATCTAAATGTTTTAAAACTAATCAAATTATGTGACAGATTCTGGTGGTTGACTTTCAATATCATCTATGACAAACTTCCTTCAGGCTAGTAAAAGTGAAATCTTGCACTCAGGTGGAAAATACAATAAACACCTTTGGTGTTATATTTGATAGCTCCCTACACCTAAATCCTCAGACGGCAATGGTTATTCAGATAATTTATTTGCCTCTTTCAAGTCAAGCTTTATTCTTACCATGCAATTGTAGCACTGGTATTTTCTAGAAATGACTAAGCCACCTTAGGTCTTCCTTTCATTCTGGCTTATCTGTAGAGCCTTTAGAATTTAGTGCCTCAGGCAATCACTGGGCTGAGGTGAAGTGATTATATTTCCCCACCCTTTGTACTGTGGACTGGCTCCTGGGTATGTCTAGGATTAGTTTCAACATTCTCTGTATCGTTCATGAGCAGTCCATGAACTCCATTCAGAATACGATCCAATGGTATCATCCAACTAAAACGCTCTGATCATCCCTCTCCCTCCTTGATTCCAAAATTCGGGAAGACCTTTCTTTCTTATGGACCCCATCTGTTGAACTCTCTCCCTTCAACAGATCTTTAAACTGTTCATAAAGAAACTAAAGACTTTCCTTGCCACTTTACAATATGAACCCTCATCACTGTGTAACACTTGGTACCTACATCCTCAGCTTGTTTGACCCAGCGTCATGAGTTCCATGAAACCAGAACATTTTCCCTACTCGGAATTCTGAAGGCAATTCTGACTATCAAGTTCTGAATTTGTGATGCATGAGATTGAGAGACTTGTAAAACCATATTTCGCATAATACTGCTTGATAATGAACATTGGCCTAAGCACATTCGCATTGCACTGAAAACCGCTTCCGAAAGAACTTGAATAAAAGCTTACTATGCTGCCATTTTAAAAGTCATCCACCATTTTGATTAACTCCTGCTTTCTGTCTCATGTTAAAATTTGTTTCGGCTCCAGTTGGAAAAAAAATTCTTTGTACTGTGACAACATGTTGAGGTTGCCAAAAGCAGAATGTTTGTCCTGCACTAAGAAACCTTGGAGATGAACTGATCCTCAATTTAGATGTTGTATGTACCAATAGTATCATCCGTATTCAAACAGTGGAATAGAATGCTGAATAGCTGAAACCGTGTGCCTTTGCAGAAATCTTTTGTGTTTGTGTCTTGAAACTGGACTTACTTTAAGCTTTAAAACAAATTTTACCATTGTATTTTGTGTGCAGAAAAACATGTCTAGTGTTTAAGGAAAACATTGAACAAATGTATAATTATTTGATTCTGTATTAGCAATGTGAATTGGGTATGCACCCTAGTGAATTGTTAACTTGAAGAGGGGCTGGAAGATGTAATGTGGATTGTGGAAAAGAGTATATAAGTTGATGCCTTTGTAATAGTCAGCACTCTCTCCCCTCATAGTGTCTGCTGGTACACACAGCAAGGTGTTGGGAGCCAGATAGCTATCTGCCTATTCAAATTGTACATGTACCTCTGACGTCGTGACTGGCATATTTAATTTTTGGTGGTACTAAGCTTTGATATTTCTTTTGGTCTTTCAGACTGTCCTTGATTGCGTTTTTCATAGCAAACTCAACACATGAGCAATGCTACTAGCACCTGTATCTTATGAAGGAATGACAAAATTACCCCTAATTTAAATACTGTGAAAATCGGTTGAGGACCAACATAGACAGCTAGGCCAGATGGTAGATGGGCCTCTCGATGGTTGGCAACCTGTGCCCATCATTTTGTTTTCTATGGGGTTAATTTTTAGCTTTTTTTTCCAGAATCTAGAATCATTTGCCTTTAGGCACCATATGAAATTACGTTGTATATCACCAACATTGTTATACAATTGGATATTTCAATATTGGTTCTATAAAGCATGTTAAATAAAACCTGTAGGGATTGCAATGTACAAGAAGAATCAAATCATTATGGTGGCAAACACATTATTCATGGGAAGAGTGGGGGCATATTGGGTGACAAAGTATTGGGAGAGAACTTTTTATTGGTCCATGGCATAACTTAAGTTTGTCTCAGAATAGCCAGCAGTCTGCCCATTCCCACGTAGCAAACAACAGCACCATGAAACACCCGTAGGACGCAAAGGCAGCTAGAGGCACACCCCTGGTAAAAGGGAGGTTTTGTTCTTGCAAACGATAAGATGCTATGGTAAGGATTATGGGGGTATTCAACGGGTGGTTAAACGGTTATATTTCAAAAGTATTTTAGGGATAAACAACACATTGTTAGAGATAAGCAATAGGTTGCTACATTTTCTATTCTATCTATTCTATCTACTTATATTTTCACCTTGTATGCGACTTAGCTTAGCTCACTCCTTACTGTTATCTTCACTACAAGGAGTCCTAACGAGCCCTCCTCTGCTTCCATGGCCATGTCCTTGGGCGGAAGTATTTTGTGACAATATTACTTGAAGTCTTGGTACTCATTCGCCTTCGCTGGACAATTGGTAAGTTCCCCTGAACTCAATACCTGTGCACTCCTCCACTTAAGTGGCTATGCTGCATGAGATCCTGGCAGCAGAAATGAGCTGTTATCTCAGAGGCAGACCCTTTACTTGGTCTTTCTCTATTTTAGTGTCTGGATACCAGTGCCTTCAGCACACTTACATGCCATTCTTAGAACTCTACATTACCACACAAGAGAGCTGTGTTAAGTGGAGGTGTATTCACTGTATTCCTTTGTAATCAACACACACACACACACACACTCTGAAATATGTTCTTGCAACCTAAGATAGAAGCACTATGAAGAGCAAACATTTTAGATTTTGGAAGGCCCGGAAGAAGTCATAATAAGTGAAAAACGCTGCCTGAAGTACAACAACTGAAGTACAACAACTGCGAAAATGTTCTTAAATTAGCAAGCTACTGTATATCAAACAGTACTCCCTGTATTTCTACTTTTTGAATATTCTTGAATGTGAGATAATAAGCGCCTCTAAAGTGTTGCTAGCCTTTCTTGGTGACATGGTTGCACAGTGATGCATTTGCATCTTCGTGCATTTGCATTGGTATATTGGCATCTGTGCACTTACATCGCTTTCACTCATTTGTCAGCGAGCAAGCAAAATAGATGTAAGAAAGAGAAACGTGTATAGAAAAAATAAAACAAGAGGGCAGCATGGGGGTGTGTCCCTGGTTTAAAACAATGATGCAGATGCATTGATGCAAATGTAAAAATCTGTAAATGCACAGATGTAACGGCATGGAACCACTTTCTTTATAGTTGCCTACCTACTGCACTGGCTCCAGTCATTCCACTTTTCTTAATGCTCATGTGGGCTTTTTCTCTTTCTGGAAGGGCAGGAAGAGCGTGACATTCCATAAGTGTAAACATGAAGTCAATGAGGAAGTCACAACATGTTAAAAATGTTCACATTCTGCAGATGATTTCCAAAATATTTCAAGAATATTGAACACCCGCACTCACATAGACAAATGTGTTGTCCACAGAAACACCTGTGAAGCAGATTCAGACTGATTCTAGGTAGAGCTTTTCAAGACATTTTTATTGTTTACATAATTCCTGCATTTCTTCATCCTAGAGGAACTACATAATGTTTGTTGCTGCAAATACATTTTCTGGTCACATTAGGAAATGTGTGCAGTCTATGCAAAGGAATGCGCAAATGGATACTAAATACTGTAGTTGACATCGATATTTGAAATATCAGACAACTCCCAAAGTACCCGTTGACCTGATAGAAGACGTATATTGTTTTAGCGAGAGACCTTAGGCTGATGTATTTCTTTTATTCATTTTCACTATGTTTCAAGAGAAAATAACAGCACCTCTCCGCTCTCTCCATAGTGTTGCACTAGACATACACCACAGTGCCCTCATGACATGTTTGGCTAAGCTGACAGCATGACGACATATGAGGATGTGTTATATGTGTCATGGACACTTTTAAAGGCTTCATGAGAATAGCTTTGGAAGTGAAGAGGTTAGGACACTGCCCTCTAGTGGGGAGAAGTCCTGAGAGCTGGGTGAGCATTCAACCTCCTCCACTGCCTTTCTGACTTGGACTTTTATTTTATTTTGTTGCTTGACAATTAGAAGAAAAGCATAACTACTGTAGCAAGGCATAAAATAAGCAGTGTCGCGTGGCAATTCTGTAGGTTTGCACTTGTGTAGCAAACCTAGCTATTTAAGTCACCCTGTTCAATGAAAGCACATTTGTCTCTTGCTTTCAGGGCTCCCTCCACCCTCTTTTCTCTGTTCACTGCAAATTCAAAGGGGCGAATGGAGAGAGAATGCAGCAGCCTCCTCCACCCTTATGTGCCAGAGCCCACTGTGAGTATGCAAGCAATAATTTATTTTTATTTTTCAAATAATTGCAAACCAGAAGTAATCGTGATAATACCTTTATTAAGCTAATCGTATCCTGTCTGCCAAAGACAAGTATGTGCTAACTTATTTTTAAAATGCAGTCATTTAATTCCATTTCTAAAAAATGAATGTTACATAATGCATTATTACAGCATTGCTACAGCAAAACACTGTATCATCTCCTTGCTTTACATTAAAGTGTAGGTTAGTGTATCTAAATATCATAGTGTCAACTATATTTCATTTTATTTGGGAAGATGCATCATATTGAAGAGTGGACACTTATGAAAATGTGCATGATCACACAGCCAATGCTTTTGATGGCAAGCCTAGTTCTGTAACCTGTTGGTTCCATGCAGCTTGCAACTGGTGTTCAACTCGTGAGCTGATCCTGTTGCTTTATACCAGCTACCCTGAAAGTGAGATGGCCGCTAGCTACAATATTCAACCTAGTTTGCCCAGTTCTCTGCCTGCTACAGCACCCACTCTGCTTAGTCTCTTACTTTCTTTCCACTTACATAATGAATAGACAAAGCTAACTAGATGTTTACGCATAGCAGTGATCAACAGTTCCATGCAGTCTGTACATCTATAGATCTACTGCACTACCATCACTGTAGCTAGCCTCGAGAGCTTGCTTTGCTCTTGGATTATGATTACAATATATATTAGCACCTCCAGTTGAGGGCTGGTCAAACTGTTTTCAGAGCCTTTATATTATATCTATTTGTGTTCATTCATGGAGCTAACCTTGTACCGTCACTCATCCAGGGATTGCAAAGTATTTTTGCCCATTCACATTGTTGAGTGGATTTTAGGACGGGCCAGTGCCATTTGCAGGAAATGTTTGAAACTTTTATTTAAACTTTACTTGGTTTGCAGTTCATATCAAATAAAGGTTTCACTGTGCAGGGCTGGCCTCTACATGGGAGCAGTGTGCCAACTAAAGTGGGATTGTGGTGATAGCCACCATTTTACAGAAGGCACATTTAAATGTATTGTCATCCCTTGTCATGGGTCTAATGCATTTCTCTTTGGTCTAGTGGGTAAACCAAGTTACTCGACCTGCGGGTCAAGTGGAATTTTAAAGAACTTATGTCACTAATGTCTTACTTTAATGGTACACAATACTGCTGCATTGTTGGTCATTTGTATGGCACATGTAACTTCTGGTGGCATTAAAAATATGAGTACAACATTGCTAATCAAATGGTTTTGTTTGCTAATCAAGAAAATATTAATTAGCAAACATAGCTAATCAATTTTGGAAAACTAATGTATGCCTTGTGTAGGAAATATGGCCTCAAAGCTTACATATGCTTAAAGTAGGAGTTTGACTCACCTTGTGGGCCAAGAGTCGCATCTTGTGGCCCAAGGGGATGATGTGCTCGTCTCTTCATGGATCTAAACATTGTGGTCTCGCACACCTCAAATCCAATATTTATTTGTAGTTCCTTCCCCACAAACAGTTCACAATTTTGTTGCTTGTGTTGCTTTTTTGATGTATGCATCCAGCAAAAATACATCTAGATATTATGTGGTTGACATACAGTACAATTGGAGACGCAGTTTGCTTACACTTGCTGCTTGGCAACCAAGGAATTCTGTCCCCTGACTTTACTTGATGGAGTCTGAGGTAGTCCTTCCATCTGTTACCTTGAACAACCAGGGTAACTGATGGATTTATCAAATAGAGTTCTGTGCAATCAACTTTGTTTTTGTTTTTATACTTACTATAAAATAACCAGCTGGCTTGAAACCCATTTGCAGGACCAATCCTTCTACACAAACAGGTTAGGCCAGCGCTTTTAGTTTCTTTTCTTACAGTTTACTGTGATGTGATGTGTTTACCTGGTGCTCTATTGCTTGGTTTGTTTCAGTGATGAGCACTGCATACTGTCTTTATTGAAATTTCTGAAATTATTATAGACCTTTGGGCTGGTTTTAACTGAATTCAAACCCAGGGCCCAGTCTAATCCCTCTCCACAAAGAGTTCTCAACTCTCTCATGTAGCGTGTTATAGGCCAGAGTGTGGGTTGTTTGGTAAAACAGACTTGGATGCCTGGCTCATAGTGTAGCGAGTCTTGGCTTAGCTTCTCAAAAGGTCTGGTCCCCTCTGACCCTGTCTTTCTTTATGTCTTACACATGTGTGAATTCACACCTCTAGCACTGACTCATTCTTACTTATCTGATTCAAGGCACGTATGTGAGCCATAGAGTACTGTAGCGGTAGCAAGAGCTGTGTAGTAGCAAGAGCTGTGTAGCATAGCAAATAGATAGCAGGTTATACTGCATCAGTACAATCTTCGCTCCCATTTGTCATCCTCAAACCGTGTTTAATGATGCCCATCGACGTGACATTTGCTCATTACCTTGCAGGTCTCCCACCCACTCCTATTTATCACCACATGCTCCCACTCACTGTAATTTATCAGCATACGCAAATAGAAATGAAGAGTTTCTTTTGGTCTTCATTTGCAGAGTTTGATTGATTGCAAACATTAATACATAATTAAAATAATAAACAGATACAATAAATAAAGGCATAACGTTCTGCCTGGTGAGGGTAATTGCCAGTGCATCTTGGAGAGGAGTAGTGTGTTGGCATGATGTGGATGTGGGCCTAATGAGCCTAATCAACGTTTGCTCCCTGCAACCTGACACTAATAGGTTCTGACCCCTGCTCATTCGGTGCTGTCATCGTAGGCTGGTTCATCAGGCCCTTGACCTTTCTCTTACTCCATGGTATTGCTCAGTGCCAATGACGGCTCAGGATTGATGCTCGGCACTGGTAGAGGTGGTGTCACTAAAGAAAAAGAACACACAAGCCAGCATGTTATTGTCGTGATCTCTCACAAATGCGAGCACACCAGTAAAGTATCAATCCTTATACATTTTCAGTAAAGACTGTAGGATACACTTGGGATGGAAAGAGCTATGGCTTTAATGGGAAGAGCACAACAGACAGTACTGTAGTCCCATACTGTATCAAACCCTTCCAGTGACAATAGAACGTGAATGAGAAGTGTGTAATGGGAAGGGCTGTAATGGGACACAGACATTACTTGATCCCATTACAGTTTTAAACCCTTCATTAGCAATGGGAAAAGTAAGATTACAAAGTGCAGGGACCTACCAAAGCCACTGAATAGAACCGTGCTCTTCTATTTAGGTACTCAGATTTTCTTGGCTTTGGGGGCCATATTGTCCTGCGTCTTCACTGGTCTCTTCTGTTTAATTTGTGCATCTGATGTCCCAAAAGACCTTTATCTACTGAGGGAAAGGTAAGCCTGGAAGGCATGGTATGCTGCTTGCTTTAGAAAGTGTTGCCCTCCATTTAGAAAACCAAACCGGTGGAACCGATCAGGTCTAAAAAACACTGTGTTCTGCCTACTTTTTCTGCTTGAAGGGGCTGATTCACACTTCTCCTTGTGGCCAATTCTCCTGATGGCCTATGATGGCCCAAGCACTGTGCTGTAGGGCTTGGCAGTCAGAACTCTCTAATGTGTGAATGGGTGGGGGTAAGGTGAGTGGAGCGCAGCTTCAGCTGAACAGGGCTTTTCAACAAACTTATTTCTGAAAGGTTGTGTGTAGTACATACCAATACCTAATGCATTCTGGAACATGTAGTTCTCTAATGGTAAAAAACATTGCACCTGTAAGAAGTAGTAATCAAACTAATACAAATGTGTACTGTTAAAACGGTTCCATGTCTTAAAATCGCGGCAATAATGGCTGTGTATACAAAATATTGCGGCAAAAATGCTGTGGTTTTGCTGCCACAATCATATAAAGGATGCGGGGGACACCCCTGCAACCCCCAGACCCATTATACCATTTAAGGGGAGCAAGGGACACCCCGCAACCCCTGCTCCCCTTAAATGGTATAATGGGGTACACCTTTACTGGGTCAAACCACTGCATTTTTACAGCAACCTTTTTTTACCAGCAATATTTTTGCCGCAATTTTATTACCTGATACCGTTAAAACCAGAGAGAATAAATAAAAACACAAAGACACATCAATATCACATAGTATCAGGGTTGCAATTCCTGAATTATCTTCTGACAGACTGTAAGCCACTTAGGGTTCGGATGTTTAAAACGTACCCTGTTCCCTGTGTAAGTCTCATGTTTATGTGGGCTTCCCTGGTTGGTGGTAGAATCTGTATTTGATTTTAGTTTACCTATTGGAACCCATGTCCAACATCTAGTACT
The DNA here is from genome assembly GCF_040938575.1 of Ambystoma mexicanum. Lineage (NCBI taxonomy): Eukaryota > Metazoa > Chordata > Amphibia > Caudata > Ambystomatidae > Ambystoma > Ambystoma mexicanum. The sequence goes on from NC_090924.1 coordinate 982,602,144, forward strand.
TAATCAAACCGCCTAACATTGTTTCCTGCCAAAGTGTGAGGGATGCGGATGTTCCCATAAATGATTATGCATTCAGTGAGTGGGAGTACTGCAGAACCAGAACTGATATGAATGCTTAAACGATATTTGGATTCAACTTTGAAACGATGCCTGTGAAGATGCCCAGGAAAGCTTGAATGTGGCAACCCTTAGTGATTTGGTGATTGTCTAAAGGTTTGATGCATGCAACCCTGTGGTTAGTAATTAGCACTCATGTGCCAAGCTTCATATTTAACACAAGGGTGTTTGCACATAGCTTGTTAAAACTGGGAGTAAGAACAAACAAGAAGCAAATCCGTGACAAATCAGAAGGTTCTGGCAGACATGCAAATATTAGTATGCTTCTTTCTGATGTGAATGTAAACACAGGCCTTCTATATCAGGTAGAGAATGGGCCTCATCACGACTTCGGTGGTAAGCCTTAAATCCGGCGGTACCGCTATTACCGCCGGATTTGAGGGTCAGCCGAATCAGGGCTTCAGTGGATTTTGCCCCAGCTCTTGGCTGGGGGGAAATCCGCCGAAAATTTGCGCTATTACCGCCGGCGGGGAATCCGCTGGCGATAAGAGCGCGAATTTTCCCCATTGAGCCCAATGGGGAATGGGGCATTCCCGAATGGGCTCAATGGGGAATGGGGACTTCCAAGTACGCCCAACTTGTGATCCCGCGCTATTAGCGCCGGGGGCTATGGCGGTCGCGCTAATAGCCCCCACGCTAATAGCGTTAACGTTACCGCTGAGGTCGTGATCAGGCTGCCTTTTGTCTCTTGGTCTGATGGGACAAGTCAAAGTATCAAACCAGCCACACGCCCTGCCCTGAGACACGTGGCTACAATCCTTATCCTGAGCCTGACCTGAAAAGGTGAGGATATAGGGTGATTGAGAGCAAAGACAGCTAGCAGCAGATACAACCTTCTGCTACCCCAACAATCTTTCAAGAAGCTGTTCAGATCATAAACAATTAGTTTTTATTGTTGTTCCCTTCCGACAATCAGTGACCCAGTGTGTCACTATGTTGGCCTGTTGGATTATGGAGACTATTTCAAAGGCTTTGTCAGTAAATGTATTTGTCATTTTAGGCCTTGTGGGACTTCTGCCGTTTGTTCCCCTTACCTTGCCTTTAAGGTCAACATTGAGGCTTCCTTCTGGCGATCATCGTGTCACTTCGTAGTGTGTTCAACACACAGTGATGCTACTGGGGCCCAGCCGACGTGCAGGAAATTGGAAAGGGAAACAAAACCAAACCAAACAGAGATTTGATTTCGTTTCCCTTTCCCAAGTTCCAGCATGTGGTTGGGGCCCCAGTAACATCCGTGTGTCATCCTCCCCAGACTCTGAACATTGACCCTCGTCTTGGGAGGAGGGTCAATGTTCAGAGGCTGGAACTGAGACTGACCCTCCCTCAGCTCCCTACCCTCTGTCCTATCTCTTGCACCGATTAGGGTGGGGTCTGCAAAGGCTGGCCCCACCATAGTCAGTATGAGGGACAGAACAGAGGGCTGATTGTTAAAAAAAAGATGTATTGGGGGTGTTTCTTTGTTAATGTCCCAGGCATCAATTTCAGCCGGGTTTATCAGCTTTTTTTCGTGCCCGTCCAGTATGGTCTGCACAGGGCATGTGCAGCGGGATGGCTCATTAGAGCACTGCCCATTGCACATTCACTGCAGCCCCACCATATCCATGAGTGACACGATTTTGCTGTTACTCATGGACATGATTGGGGAGTGTCATTGTCGGTGAGGCACTGCCTCCCTGCCCCCATGTGCCAACCACACCTGGTTTTCTCCAGCAGTATGCAAAATGCTGCCAGATTGGAATGAACACCTTGTGTTATTCAATCTTCTGTAATTAATGCAAGAATGGACAATGTGTAGTAGCTATGGTGGAGAGTTATGGAAAATACTTCTAGCCTCTGATTTCAATGTCAATATTATCTAGGTTAACACAGCTCTTCTTTCCTTTGCATCATCAATGGGGGGCATCCACATTCAGTCACTAATTAAGGCCTACAAGGCAAAAACTGTAGGGCTCTCAGCTTCTGCTACAGGAATCTGGGGCAAGGCAGATGCGCACAAGCTAGCCTTAGCTGAAAAATCTGTCTTGCAAAGTATTTTAAAAGTTCTGCCGTCAATCCCTTCCTTCCTTCTCCTTAAGGGAGTTGGGTTACTGTATATTTCAGCTTGCTTGAGAATGCAGACAATCTCATTAACAACCTTGTGGGGGGAGCCAGCCAATCAGCTGTCTAGTAACACAGTGAAAGCCTGCATTCCATGCCGCCTGACAGCATGCTCCCCCACCACCATCTTCCCCCTCTGTCCCTTTTTTACCCTCCCACCACCCACTTAACTTATTTTTGCGGCAGCATGAGCCACAGCCGCTCCTTCTCCCAGGGTCCCGCTGGCCACCATGGAAAGGGAAGAGGGGCTCCATGGAGAGCCCCGCCTTCTCTTTCCATGGTAGCCATTGTGGAAAAGTATTTTCCTTCTTTCAAGGGGACGTGCATGGTGTCCCGTTGAACGACGGAAAATACTTTTCTTTTTTAGCACCCTGGGTTACCGCTTTGGCAACCAGGGGTGTTAATAACCTTAATCCCCCATTCCAAGGGTTAGAATGGGGGTAATGCCCCAGAACCCTCATTAGCCACCCTTGCTTCGTTTGGGCTGATAACTTGGGCTGCTGGGCCGTTACACCCCGTTCCAGTTCTTGGAACGGGGGATTAACACCATACTATAGTGTTCAATTTGAACCAATCCAGAAATGTGTGTGACTAAAAGCATACTGTCTGATGTTATGACTAGTGTCATGGCAGGCCACATACCTTGGCTGTTTTATGTAAAAAAGGAGTTAAATAAAATTGGCCTGGCAGTCTAGTTTATTAAACCAGATTCGATTCCTAATGACCAAAAACCTAGATAAGAGATAAATATGTCTTCTTACAATAAATTCAGAGAGAATGCATATGTACAGAGAAATGCATAATAAGGCTGCATCTCTAAAGACCACACCAGGGCCTGAGCCATATGTACATTGAACAAGGCTTACATTCTTGCTTGCACTTCTAACTAAATGTTGATTGAACATACTGCTACTAAATTATGTTAGAAGAACATGTCAACATGGCTCAATAAAAACAGCTGTATGAACTTGCACTCTGGATCTCCCTGAGTACTTACTACATTTAATGTTATTCTCTCCCAAGTACACTGCTATTCGTGGCTGCATGCTGTTACCCATCTTGAGGTAATATAGTTTAGACATTTTCACCAAGAACTTATATTTGTATTAATCCGTAATGAACCTTTGATATGCTTTGCAGTTGAGAAAGTTTTATCAGCTATGAAAAATGCATTCTTTCTGACTTTTTAACACATTTGTATCGTTGTTTACTGTCTATTTTACATGATACTTCTAAATGGACTTAATTTAAAATAATTAAATATTTATCTTTTTAGCAAGTAACATGGTTGTTTTTTATACTTTGATGAAAATTGTGTACTTTCCAAAATAAAGTATTATTGCTCGATTGATTAAGGCTAAAAAAAAAAAAAGTGGAAGCCTTTCAAGCAGTGCTCCTATTGTCACAGAAGGGTGTCTCATCCTGGTCCAGTCTGATTTCCTTTTATTATCCACTGCGATAGACTGTTAGTTTGAAAGTTCTTCTCACTGGGCTATAGGGAGTTTATCAGGATATATGATTTTAATTGTTTTCAGCAGGTATTGGGGCACTACGTCGATGATATTTTTATCATTTAGTAAGTTTCAATATGTACATTTAATGGTTTTTCCATTACCTGAATGTAATTGATGAAACAATTCAGTTTACTAACGAGATTGGGAAACCTGACATACATTTTCTTGGTGTTTCGGTCAAGGGAACAGGACCCCATTTTGTGACAACTCTATATTACAAACAAACAAGTAGGAGTAATCTTCTTCATTGACTTAGTTTTCAGCCCCCTGCCACTTTAAGAAAATTACCTTATAGTCAACTGCTAAGGATTAAAAGGATTGTCAGTAACAAAGATAAGTGCAAGGAAGAATTTGAGAAGATGTCTAGAAAGTTCCATGACAGAGCATATACATCAGAGGAAGTTGATGAAGCTGAACAGAAAGCAGATGGTAAAACAAGAAATTCATTGTTGAATGAGCAGAAATGCAAGACACAACCACCTCTTGTCTATGTTAGTAAATACAGTGTACAAACACACAAAGTGAAGAATTGTTTCATTAATAATTGGAACATTCAACGGTGTGACAGAAGGATAAGTTATCTTTTTGAGGTTTTGCTGTTTTTTGCCCTTGAAAGGAGTAGTAACTTGTGTGACCTTCTTGTGAAAATAAAGGGTACAAGGACAAAGAAAACTGGTAATGATTGAACAGTTACTATGTCTTGCCTTGGCTGTTGTAATTGTAACAACATCATTAAGGGAATACAGTCACACACCCCACTAGTGACGGAGTGAAAGTGAAATATTTTGCTACATGTGATTCCAAAATCGCAGTATATGCCATCAAGTGTCCCTGTGGAATATAGCATGTGGGACAAACTACTCAAAAAGCCAACATTTTTTGGAATGAGCATCATTCTAGCATAAGACTTAACAATACAGCGTCGTCAGTAGCCAGCCATTTCAACACAATTGGATACCAAATAGCACAGATGTGATTTAAAATGTTAGAGGTCATTGATGACAAAGATTTGACTATGAACTTGATTAAAAAATTGGAACAAAGGAAAACTTATTGGATTGACAGGCTAAGAAGTGTGATACCACATGGTATGAATGAAGAAATTAACTCTGCATATTAGCTCTAAAAAATCTGATGTGGTCTAGTGGAAACAATCACAATGCTTTCGCTACTTTGAAGTGGCTGTGACTACACAGATTGTATTGCCATTTGTAATCCATTTCTTAATATGGCACTCTGTACCATTTGTTTATTCTATTCTCTACTACTTCCTTTGATAGTTTTTTTTCAATATGCAAAAATGCCGAGCTGTTGGGCCTTCATACCAATGTACATTGCTCATCAGTTCCTTATTTACTTGTTAACAAATTGAAAATCAATGTATATCTAAATCAAAATATAGAACATGCCCTTTCGTTGAATTACCACTTTTGTACACTACCAGAAGCCATAGATGAGAAATGATGTTGACTAATTTTATAATAGCACGTTCAAGCATTATATACGTTAACATTCAGTTATTTTTTCTATACATCATTGTGAACTGTGAAAATATGGTGAGACTTTGTATCAAGTACATGAACACTTATTATAAAGTCCATATACAGATATTTAAGTGGTTAAGTCACATGACCACAGTACAAGAATATCAGCAGATGTGGACATGATTGATGGTGTTAAATTTATGAGTCTTACATGTATAATTACTCTGTTTATTTGTTTCATACTGATAGGTCCAGCTATTCAGCTGTATATATTTGTTTATATTGCATAGCATACTTCTTACACATTGGCAACATGTTTAAATCACAATAGTGACGTTCACAGTTGTTGTTTTATTTTTCGTCTTTTTTTTCTTCTTTTGGCATTTATTGTTCATATGTAAGAAGATACATCATCACATTTTGATGTCATCATGTCTGATGATGTCATACGTCGACAGGTTCACCCTCAATTTCCACACTTAGGGGGTAATTCATAGAATTCGGTGCACAAGTGGCACAAGAGAGCGCATGCGGCAGTCTGCGCCAGCCGCGTGTGCCAAAACCCATTTAGGCGCACAGCGTATTCATGGATTTATACATCGATAACCAGCCGTGGCACAGAGTGGTGCAGCAACCCTGCAGCAGTGCCAGTTATGCCCCCAACCCCGCCCCGTGCGCCAAAGAAATTGCACAAATCCAGTACCAGGCGCAAAGGCCAGTGGACTAGCATTCAGCCCCACGTGTGTAAAACTCCCCGCGCACCCCTCAGAATACACGTACCCCGCTCGCGCCAGGCCCACCGCGTGTAAAACTCCCCGCACATGCCTCAGAATACACATACCCTGCTTGCGCCAGGCCCATCGCATGTGAAACTCCCCACGCACCCCTCAGAATTTACGTACCCCGCTCGCACCAGGTTAATTGCATAGAAAAAGCACCCCCCTGTGGTGTGGGCTGCCGGTGGGGCATGCCCACGGTGGATGGTCTGCCTGTGGGGAATGGGGAGGGTGAGTGGGCTGCCTGTGGGGCATGCCCAGGGTGGATGGGGTGCCTGCGTGTATTTGGGGGTTCGTGGGGAGTTTCACACGCGATAGGCCTTGGGAGAGTGGAGAACGTGTATTTGGGTGTTGCGCAGGGAGTCTCACACGTGATAGGCCTTGGGCAAGCGGGGAACATGTATTTGGGGGTTGCGCAGGAAGTTTCACACGCGTTGGCCTTGGGCGAGCGGGGAACATGTATTTGGGGGGTTCGCGGGGAGTTTCACACACGATAGGACTTAGGTGAGTGGGGAACGTGTATTTGGGGGGGTGCACGGGGAGTCTCACACGCTATAGGCCTTGGGCCAGTGGGGAACGTGTATTTGGGGGGTGCATGGGGAGTTTCACACGCGTTGGCCTTGGGCAAGTGGGGAACGTGTATTTGGGGGGGTTCGCAGGGAGTTTCACATGTGATAGGCCTTGGGCGAGCATGGGGAACGTGTATTTCGGGGTTGTGCGGGGAGTTTCACACGTGATAGGCATTGGGCGAGTGGGGAACGTGTATTTGAGGGGAGCACGGGGAGTTTCACACACGATTTGGCATTGTGGGCCCTCCCGGGTGTGTGGTTTCCCCCCTCCCCATGCCCTGCAGGCAGCCCACATGGCACCATGCACTTGTGAGTGCACCTGTGAGCCTGACTGATGTCCCCCTACACCCCCACCAACCCAGCAGTGACGGGCATCTGCCAGCAGGCCCCGACTCATGTCCCCCTGCACCCCCACCAACCCAGCAGTGACGGGCACCTGCCAGCAGGCCCCGTCTCATGTCCCCCTGCACCCCCACCATCCCAGCAGCGACGGGCACCTGCCAGCAGGCCCCGACTCATGTCCCCCTGCACCCCCACCAACCCAGCAGTGATGGGTACCTGCCAGCAGGCCCCGACTCATGTCCCCCTGCACCCCCACCAACCCAGCAGTGACGGGCACCTGCCAGCAGGCCCCGTCTCATGTCCCCCTGCACCCCCACCATCCCAGCAGTGACGGGCACCTGCCAGCAGGCCCCGACTCATGTCCCCCTGCACCTCCACCAACCCAGCAGTGATGGGCACCTGCCAGCAGGCCTCATCTCATGTCCCCCACCCGACACGTCATGACACTCCAGACCCTTGGGCCTTATGGCCACCCAAATCCCACCCCAGGCTACCCCAGTCCAAACACCCCACATTGAATTCCCAAAGTCATGATAGAAAATACATAACCAGCATGCCCATGAATACATGTCCCTCAGACCCACACAATGGTGACACATGACTGTGAAAAACAACATTGTGACATGCAAAAAACAAATGATAGAAGACCACACAAGTAAAGTATAGAAAAAAAGTGTATTGAATAATTAACTAAATGAATAAAACAAAATCACACAATAATGAATAGAAAGAAACCAAGTCCGGAACTCCAAAATGCTAAATAAAAATAAATGCTTCAACAAATATAATCCAAAATAAAATGGCTCCTATGGGTCTGTCCATAAAAAAAACTCAGAGTTCAAAAAAAGATAAGTATTCTACCATGGGTCCAAGAAAATGAAATCCACATCGAAAACTATTTACAAAAGAACACCCAAGGGTCATTGAGCCCAACAATCCAAAGGAAACCTAAAAAAACCCTACCTAATAAATAACTATATACAAAAAGGTGGGGCATAGTCCATGCGCCCCAAAAGAAAAAAAAATGAAAGGAAATTTACACTAGAAGATATATATACAATGGCGGCGGACAAGTCCAACGGCTCACTTGTTGATGTCCCGGGCCAGGGCATCATCGAACTCCTCTTCAATGTTCTGGAGGCGGGCCTCTTCCCTGGTCCCGAGGTCTCACAGGGATAATGCCATGTCCACATCCAACTCCCTGCAAATTTCCTCGAGGCACACAGCCCGCCTCAACGCCCTGCGCATGGAGTTCTCCGCCCTGACCATAGTGAGCCATGCCTCTTCTGCCCGCCGCCGCTCCGCATCTATTTGCCGGCCCAACCGCTGTCACATGGAAGACACTCCCAATCCAGGGTTCTCCTACCCTCTGGCTGATGCCTGCTCCTCTGATGTTGATGGCCCTGAGGCATCATCGCTCCCACCTTGAGCCTGCTGCTGCCATGCACATGCCCTGCCTGTCGATGCCTGCACATCCTCCTCCTGCTGGGGTCCAGTTGTTGTGGTGGCTACCCCTGCTGGACCTCCGACTCCCGATTGTGGCAGGGATGTGTCCTCCACCAGCCTGGCCGCTGGGTCAGAGGCAGCTCCACAGGCTGCCCAGGTGATACGTGGGCAGGAAGATGGCACAGAGGATGACTGGCGCATAGGGGGTTCAGTTGAGGAGGGGGTCGATAGAAGGACAAGCACATGGAGTAATCCGTCACCGGTGATCCCTCCTAGCAAGTCGACGTGGTCAACAAGGCATCTGAAATAACATGCAGCATCCTCATGAGAACCCTGCATGTTATCCCGGATGCCAAGTTGATGCAATGCCACCCCAGCCAGGACAGGCTCTGCACGGTCCCGGATTGCCATGTCCGCATGGAGAGGAAGGCCAGTTGTTGTTTGCTCATCCCCTCTCTGAAAACGGGTCTGGACGAAGGCATCCCCGCTGGTGCGGGATGATGCAGTCACAGGATCGGGGACAGGATTACACACAGGCACCTCCGCGGCCGCCTGTGCTGCCTCCTGTCCCTGCCCTTGGACTGCACCACTAGCACCAGTGGAATCCCCCCTCCTGACCCCATGTGTGGCCCTTCCACGGCCACCTCCTCAACCAAACCCTCCACCAACCTGGATGACTCAGTGCCATCTTCCTCCATAGGCCCCTGTGGGGTCTCAGCTGTGGGGCATGCCCAGGGTGGATGGGGTGCCTGCGTGTATTTGGGGGTTCGTGGGGAGTTTCACACGCGATAGGCCTTGGGAGAGTGGAGAACGCGTATTTGGGTGTTGCGCAGGGAGTCTCACACGTGATAGGCCTTGGGCAAGCGGGGAACATGTATTTGGGGGTTGCGCAGGAAGTTTCACACGCGTTGGCCTTGGGCGAGCGGGGAACATGTATTTGGGGGCTTCGCGGGGAGTTTCACACACGATAGGACTTAGGTGAGTGGGGAACGTGTATTTGGGGGGGTGCACGGGGAGTCTCACACGCTATAGGCCTTGGGCCAGTGGGGAACGTGTATTTGGGGGGTGCATGGGGAGTTTCACACGCGTTGGCCTTGGGCAAGTGGGGAACGTGTATTTGGGGGGGTTCGCAGGGAGTTTCACATGTGATAGGCCTTGGGCGAGCAGGGGGAACGTGTATTTCGGGGTTGTGCGGGGAGTTTCACACGTGATAGGCATTGGGCGAGTGGGGAACGTGTATTTGAGGGGAGCACGGGGAGTTTCACACACGATTTGGCATTGTGGGCCCTCCCGGGTGTGTGGTTTCCCCCCTCCCCATGCCCTGCAGGCAGCCCACATGGCACCATGCACTTGTGAGTGCACCTGTGAGCCTGACTGATGTCCCCCTACACCCCCACCAACCCAGCAGTGACGGGCATCTGCCAGCAGGCCCCGACTCATGTCCCCCTGCACCCCCACCAACCCAGCAGTGACGGGCACCTGCCAGCAGGCCCCGTCTCATGTCCCCCTGCACCCCCACCATCCCAGCAGTGACGGGCACCTGCCAGCAGGCCCCGACTCATGTCCCCCTGCACCCCCACCAACCCAGCAGTGATGGGTACCTGCCAGCAGGCCCCGACTCATGTCCCCCTGCACCCCCACCAACCCAGCAGTGACGGGCACCTGCCAGCAGGCCCCGTCTCATGTCCCCCTGCACCCCAACGCGTCAGCCACAAATTATATAAATGGACTATCACTGTTTACTTTTCTTATGTTTCTTTGTAGACAGTCATTTTGGCGTTTTCACTCCAAGTCTGTATGGTGAATTTACTGTGACATTAATTAAACCCCCCCTGTTTTTGGGTTTTTACGAAATTACTGAGTGTTCAGTCTTACTACTAACCTAATCAGAATACCATTGGTTAACTATAACAAATGCATTTAAAAATTGTTGAACCATCATTTGATGGACTTATGATAGAGTGCAGGGGACGGGAGGGCTCCTAACTTTGGATCCTCGTTTTTTGTTTCTACTTATACGGTTGTTGTGATCCTGTGCCAGGTTCACGTTTCCTCCCCCGCACCTCAAAAGAATATTTACATTTTTACACATCATTGAGTAAATCAATCTCTAACTATATAATATTAGGGAGTGCTTCTACTGATCTACCCCTTTGCATAGAGTGTCAAACTTCACACATGGCATCACAATCCCTAACACACCTATCATTTGAACCCACACACATGCGCAAATTAACAGGAATGTTGCAGCAGCCGGCACTATCCTTACACCTACAACAGCATGAGCATCCGAAGGTTAGCCTGACATCACATGCAACAAGAGAAGTGCCAAACACATGCACACATGCCACCAGACATACATGCATCTGTACATCTCCACCACCTGTTGCAGTTAAATCATTGGCATCCATGTCACATCTGCCAATCAGCCTCCTACATGTCGGTGTCACATGCATCCATGGTGTATCACATTGGCACACATGTCAAATACACACACACACATGTACATTGTGCTCATACATGAAGGTGGAACCAGCATCCATGTGTCACGCCACAACCATGCCACAGTACATACACATAATTCAAAACATGTGTGTACCGACATTCAAACACATACATCATTGATGTGCCTCACACATGACTGGACTCACATGCGGCAGGCTCATGTCCCTGTACATACACATCCATACATGGGCCTTCCAAGGCATATGTCCAACCTGCACATTCCTGCCACACCTCGACATGCACAGCGTCCAATCAGTAGGCATGGTCACTTACTGCTCAACTCCAGATGGGTCTGCCTCTGAAGGATCTGGCAGTGGAGCGCTGGGTTTATTCATTCCAGGACCATCATCTGGATGTTGCTAAGGCAGACCCGGCACCCCTCTGCATGCTTTCCCTTCAAGAGTCGCCGGGTCTTGCTGAGGGTCCTGGACCTGAAGTCCTCCCAACGCTTCCAGACGTGTTGCATATCGCGGGCTGCCACCCCCTCCACGTTGATGGCAGCCACAATGTCCTTCCAGATCCTCTTCCAAATAGGGCATCATAATGCCCCAGGACTTGCTCCACCAGGATGCCAACTTCATTGGCACTGAAGCTGGCAGCCCTCTGCCTCTCTGCTGGGGGGTTGCCACTGGTACCAGATGGTGTTGTGTCGGACATGGCAACCCCCGAGGCAGGTCTGGGTGGGCAACTGGGTCCTGGGGCTGGGCTGTGGAGCGATGGAATACCAGTCGGGAGTCTTCTGATCCAGCAGGGGTGGTCACAGCAACTGGACCCCTTCAGATAGCTGACGTGCAGGCACCAAATAGCAGGGCACGTGGCCAGCAGGCAAGCAGCAGCAGATGGCAGGTGGGAGCGTGCTCAGGGCTCTGGGAGGCAGGAAAATGGCCTCCAGGGCAGGAGCATGGTCTTCCGTCTGCTGTCGCGTGGCCAGCTTGATACAGAGTGATTTGGCATGTGAAAAGAATGCACGCCAGCGTGTAATTCAAGGAAAGGCCCCTAGCGCGTAAGCGCATCTGTGACGTGACACACGCGGGTGTTCCCCTGGCACGGGTTGAAGATCCCACGTGGGTTTCCATCGCTCTGTACGTGCTTTGCATGGGAAGTGGTGTGTGTGTCTTCCAGGCATTGGGGTTCACATGCGATTACTTCACAGTGGGTGGGTGTGGGCTACGTGTTCTTCTTCTACACGCAAGGCAGACGGTGATTCGCACACACTATTTTTCCCACTGCGGGTGTCCATATTTGTCGCGTACCCCTTTTTTTATGGCCATATTAGCCTGCATGTTGATAACGTACGTATTTTTTGTGTTCCTGTGTGTTTTTCTACACGCACGTGGGCAACAGGGGTCGCTTATCTCTTTTTCTTGCTTTTCTGGTATGCCTGTGCGTTGCGATACACGTCATTGCTCATAGGGGACCACAGAATGGGACATTCATCATAGCTGTATATACGCGTTTTTTGTTTGCGCACACTTTGTAATGCGCAGGGACGATTCCATGAATACGTGTGGTTTGCGTGCGTGTGGGCGTTCCATGTGCTTCCCAGCAGTACATCCCCAGTTAAATCCTTATTTTCACGCGTTGTTCCCCATTCTGCGTGTTACGCCCCGTGTTACGCCACCTTTTTGTTTGGTATGTGCGCTAACGTTGTGCGCTTTTGCTGTGCACCTTGCGCACAGCGTTCTGGATGTTGCAATGACGTGTGCACCCGTGTGCGCCACGCACTGATTTGGCGCACATCCCGCTTGAAACATGCGCAGGCCCTTCCATGAATCGCACGCGTGCTCGTGCGCTTGCTTTTTCATGCTTTCGCCAGCTTGCGCCAAGATTTTCGGCGCACATTTGTTCCATGAATCACCCCCTAAATATCACTAATATCATAATATTATTATTTTGAAAACTTGATCATGCTCACATTTTATGAGGCAATATTATTGTTTATTACAGCCTGAACGTTTTTACCTTTTTGTTAGGCAAATCTATGCATGCACTAAATGAATAAACCTAAGGGTATAACGAAAAAACAAATCTAAAATGATAAATAAACTGGATTATATATACTAAATACAATTCCTAGTGAGTACCTAAACACAACACCATGTCTAAAGAGATTCCCCCAAGTTTAATCTATTGCGAAATCCGGTAACCGCTATGACCATGGAAGTTGTTTAACCAGCCAGACACTTGTTCCAAACTTGTTCAGGATTCAGAATACAAGACAGGTAGACCCATCCATGTCTAATGAATAGCATGTGGGGCCCTTGTAGATCAGGGCAGTAGATTATCAGGTGCTTCACAGTCTCAATAGAGTTCATATTCTTCCAGAATCTACACGTACTATACTTCTTAGGGATACATTTTTCTACATGGCAGTATTTCTTTGGTCAAATACAGGTTCCAAATAAATTGCATGAATTCTTGCATACAGAGGAACTCAGACATACCTGGAGGTAGGGTGCTAAAACTGCCAGATATTTGTGTTCCTGTACTATGTGATGAAGGGACTTATAACTGTTGAATTTCTCAATAGTCCAACACCAATCACTCCTATACAGTTCCTTTTTCACTCTACTTGGATTGCTTCTAAGGTCTTCTATGTCTATATCTGAGACCAACAGTATTTCCTGGCAGTAATACACAAATATATTCATGGCAGAATCATGACCAATTTTAACCATGGTTCCCATGTCCTCTACAGGAGTCAGAAATGTACAGTAAAGCTGCATGAGCTCCTTCTTGGCTTGGAGATCAACCACAAATCGGACTGAATAGCTGCAGTAGGCACTGTTTTGGGGATGTGTAAAACTCTTTGCCATATAATTCCCTCCAACTGGTCCAAAAAGCAGATGAACTATTATTATTATTATTATTATTATTATTATTATTATTATTATTATTATTATTGTTGTTGTTGTTGTTGTTGTTGTTGTTATTATTATTATTAATATTATTGTATTTATTGAGTGTGGACCTAGCTTCAATAAGCAATGGAGCACTTTACAGCAATATACAACCGAGTGCTTCACAGAGGTATACAGCAGTACAGATGCATAACGGAGCACTTTACAGAAGTAACAACAGAACAGTTATACAGCGGGGCTTGGGTACAGAGGGGCATAGTGAAGGTGTACAGTTGTATCGGGTGGTGGGGTGATGATGGAAAACTTGCATTATTTGACTTTGATTTTACGCATCTGAATAGTTAGGAGCTGCAGTTTATCGAGAAGATGATCCTTTATGATTTTCTAATTCAGATAAGCAATAACAGGGAAACCCAAATATTTCATATTGTCTAGTACCTCAAGTTTATCTTGGCCCACTTTCCAGGCAAAAGGGGGATGCCGGTATATTTTCAAACTTTGAAAGATTTTCATCTTAGAATGGTTAACAATCAACAAATTCTCCTCCGCATGCAATTTGAATGTCCGGATTACACACTGGTGACCTGTCGGGGACTGATCAAACACTAGGAGGTCATCAGCATAGGCCAACCAAATGAGCCTTATAATCGACATCTTGACGGGAGCGAAAGCCTGGGCTTCTAAGCTTTCATCAATGTCTGATAAGTATTTATTGAAGAGGCAGGGGGCGAGGATTCACCCCTGCCTCAAACCCTGTTTGTGGGATCTCCCTAGAGTGTGTGCCCTCAGTGTCCATCCAGCCTTACCCTAATTTAAGACTGATCATACAGGCCACTTATCAGACGCAATAGGCTCTCAGGGATCCCCCATTTGGAGAGCGTAAAACCACAGTATACCACATTAGGCCCCTGTCAACTAGATCGAAGGCTGCTTTTAAATCGTTAGACGCTAGGAAGATGTCACTATTCCCCCCTTTCCAAATAGTGTCCTACAGGCACTTCAAAATGATTCCGTTCAGGCTGGTGCATGTCGCCTTCGAAATACTTCTTTTAAAATGTTTACCTGTTCCCTGATTTTCGGGCCCAGAACTCCCAATGGCACAGCAAGACATGTGTAAAATCTTGCTGTTTGAATCCAAAATGGAGATCGGGCGATAATTAGTTGGAACGGTTTTAGGGCCCCTTTTGTAAATTGGGCTCAAATGCGCCAACCTCCAGGAGGAAAGATAGTGACCTGTAGTCACAATATGTTTAAATAGAAAGGCAAGGGTAGTAGTCCAGGTCTCGGAGTCCCTCTTCAGTAGCTGGTTACTCAGCATATTAGGAGTATGTGAATTACTTGAATGATCAATGAGCTCTTGGATAAAATCCTGGTTAATGTTTAATTCAAAGGCATGTTCCAAAGCAGATGGTTCAGGGAAAGTCAACACCTGGAGAGCTGTTACAGCTGAGTAGAGTTATGTAAAGTGGGAAAATCAATCCTGTTCTGAAACTGCATTAATCTGACGTTTGCTGTTGTCCCTATTAATCAAATTTATTAAGGACCAGAAACGTCCACAGTCAGTACTTTTCAGGCAGTTTAACATTACTTCTGCATCCCTTTATACCAGTCTATCCCTTTGATGCCTCCTCCCGTTTTTTAACTCCTGTCTGATCTTTAAAATTGCAGATGTCAGGGCCAAGCCATTTAGGGACAACTGGGCCAATGAAATATTCACTCTCATAACACGTTTTCCCTCTGCTACAGATGGGTCAAAAGCATCATTAAAAAGTCTATTTTTCGCTCTGTCTAACTTAGTGCAACTTCTCCTCCCGTCAGAGGCTCAACTAATAGATTGATAAGTGACCCAAATTTGTCCACACTAAAAGTGCGCAGTTGCCATTCATAGGCTCGAGATTTGATGTTTAGACCCGTCACCTTTGCGCTGGACACTTCGATTCATAGGAAGAACCTGCTTCCTAATAAGCTCACGAATTTTGGAATGTGTGATATTTCAAAGGTTTTTTATTGAAATTTATCCGACACGTGTTTGCTCCTTAGAGGTCATTTTCAAGGCTACTTATAGTCATGGATTACAATGCACCAATTTGTATCACCATACGTGTGGTACCCCAAGTGTTTTCACAATGGCATGTGTGATACAGTCATTACATTCAGACAACAACAGGTTGATTTAGTGCAGTGAGTAAATGAGCAGTTGCATTTTGATGGCGTAGTAATAATAAAGAAGGAACAGGGCAAGGCAGGAGGGAAGAAAAAGGAAGGGCGGAGGCAATTTGGAAACATTTGGAGGAATTATTTTAGGTTGTTATATCACTTTCAGCAAAAAGAGCATGGGAATGGGCCAAGGCTTACCAGGAATTATGTGGTTAGCTTGGTTATAGTTTCTCATCATCAAGAGGGGTAGGCCCGTATCATTATATCTGGTGGGTGATCCAAAGGTAAAGTTGACGGCAAGCCTACATGGGGCAAGTAGGATATGGACACTTACAATTCAGCTGGGCCGAACTTTAGCTGGTAATCAGACGATGGCTAATTATCAGACTGTCAGGTAAGGAGCCAGAATGTGCTAAACCAAGTGTAATCTGCGGGCAGGATCATGTTGGAACATGTCATGGTACCTTGAAATGGTGATGGTGTCATGCAGTGACCCGGTGAGTGTGGGGGTCTAACTTTGAGGGGGACCTATGTTGTACATTCAAGGGTATACCAAGTTTTGATCGTTCATGAGATCAATGCAGTCACTGTGGAGCAATCAACAATGTTTTAATGATACCCAGTGTTGGCTAAGGAACATAAAATGTCCAGTCTGTGCGGGCGGTGAAGCCGTTTGTTGCATAAATTGGGCATGTCAATTTAGCCCAGGCTGTGTGAACGTCTAGCCCTCCACTCTGTGCATCTAAGTAGCAGTGTAATCGTGTGCATAGTACTATGGAAAAGGTAGATGCAGGCTGATGCCAGTGCAAGGATAGTTCATGTTTTGCATTCGAAATAAAATGTGCAGAACTTGTGAGGGTTTTCCCATTATTAGGTTACCCATGACTAACTTAAAATAGTTAAATGCCTAGTCAAGTTGCTCGATAGAGCTAGAGGTATGCTTCCTAAACTGATAGTTGCTTGTACCGGTAGTCTTTGTCGGATGCACTGTTTCCAGTGTCGGCAGCCATTTTGGGTTGCAGTTTAAATATGCCCCATTTCTAATTCGATATATGACGAGGCTGGATGCCATTGGCTTTTGGGTCCGAGACCTGAGTCCCAGGTGAACTTGATACCAGTTGGTCAAGTGAGCAATAGTTAGCTATGTCCTGCCTACATGGCCGCGACAGTGCGGCAATAATGAGCCAATGAGGTTCATTAGTGGCAAAGGTGAGTCTATCTAAAAAAGCTCTCACGCAGGGTGTAGAAGCCCTGTCGCTGAACACAGTGCATAACCATGGGTGTGCAGAGCTATTTCAAAGTAATTAAGACATACGATTGAAATTATCTCAAGGTTTCTACCTCAAGCATACATCCCATGGGACAGGCCTGTGTTGACGTCTAAGACAGTAGAGAAGGTGGAGCCCAAATTCAGATCGCCTCCAAGACATAAGGGGGTAGGTTAGTATGTGCTCCTGACAAGTCACCAGGGGCAAGGTAATCCCTGGTGCTCGTCATGGCAACAGATATTGGACATTGTCGGGCAGTGCAAGAAGATCTGATTTGGGGGTGGATGTGTACGGGGAATGCTTACAGCTGGGCTATGTTGGGACAACAGCCTGGAAGCGCAGAGAATGGTTTCATGCATGGTGGATGTGTACAGTGAATACTTCCAGCTGGGCTGTGATTGGACACCGGCCTGGAAGCGCAGAGAATGGTTTCACGCATAAGGGTCGGGAGTACTGGCATATAGTTTGACAATCAGTTAGGGGAGTAAGGTACCCACTCTACTAAGCCAATGCATAGAATTGATCTATATTGTACCCCTAACCGGTGTTATATGAGGTTTCCCTGTTGAGAGCCTTCAACCTCACATTGAATCTATTCCCTCCATCACACCTCCAACCAATCCCCTTGCCGGAGGGATTCACAGTCAAATTTCTCATCACTCGCTCTCTTTGCCATTGTATTCCCATATGAAACACGGAAACCAGCATATTGTGGCCACTGCAATCAGTGTTAAAAATATCAAAGAATACACACATATTAAAAAGCATGGAATAAACAAACATATAATCAAGAATTTAAACACAAACCCCTTTTTCCCATATTGGGCGATACGGTTATTGATGTATCAATCCAGAAATAAGTAATAATTGACTTAGTTTATACATTCATGGTTAATTTTGTATCATTTATAGAGTCGATCGTGAGGATGGATATGTGGTCCAAAATGCATTGGCCACACTCTGAAGCACTCTGAAGCACTGCATATGAAGCATTTTAAATAAAAGAGAAAGGGGGTCATCACGAGTTGGGAGGAGCTGAAATATGCAGTGGTAATGCCATTACTGCCCATTTACCGCTCTGCCTATTCCCATGTTCTGAGGAATTCACCTCCGGCTCTTAGCTGGAGGTGAATACGCCGGGTGTCATTTTTGGTGCTAATACTGCCAGCACTATTACCGCCGGCAGAAATAAGCCCCCCAACCACATTGGGTCCAATGGACCAAATGGGAATGGGGACTTACCGCCCCTTCCCCCACAACCTGGGATGTGGTAACGCTAATTGCTTCAGGCGGTATCCTGGTGCAATTAGCACCGGGATACGGCACAACTCATGATAGAGCCAAAATATTTGTATCAAAGAGATGATGTTGTAATAATTGATGTTACTTTGACATTATTGATTACATGTTCAGTAGTGTATACTACTAAGATGCAGCCATGCACTGCAGAAGATCCCCCAGTTTTCTTGTGTGCACCTTTTACCTGGAAGAGTACAATTCAGGTTGTTTGGCCAGCACCAAATACTAAACTATCACATACATTAGGTATTAGCACTTAGACAGTTGGTCATTTGCAATGACAGTGGTGTAAGAGCTGCTGGTGTGGTTGGCACCCAGTTATATTATTGCACTTTCAGACAAGATCCAATGGTAGAAGCTAACACATGTCTTGTACGCATATTTGAAGAAACCATAGAATGATGGTGAATGATGGTGAATGGTGTTCCTTGAAATATTGGGTTTAGAATGCACAACTTCGAATGTAGAAATATTAGTTAATTGAAAGGAAAAGGTTCATTTCAAGAAAATATAAAGTTTCCAATTATTTGACATGTAACAATTGTATAAGTTCATAGTGTCTCAAATGATTTCAGAAACAAATCACGGGATGAGTGAAAGGGAGCAATCTAACTTAATTCAATCTTTGAAATGCACACATCAGAACATGATTTGTTACATGTCCATATCCATTCTGAACAGAATTCATCTCAAGAAAATGGTGGATGATGTTATCCACAAAACACATTTAAAATCAGCTTTGCGGTTGCAGAGGAGGAATGTTCAATTACAATGATAAGCTACTAAACACAAGAGAATCTCATTCCCGCTTCACTCCAACTCTACCATCAGACAACACCATAGATCTTTTTCAAAAAGCAGTTCAAAGTGATTTAAGGCAACTATATTTAACCAACCATAAAATCAAAGCAAGCCATAACCTTAACCAACAACAAATGTTAGCTATCAAAAAATTGAAAGAAAACCATGACATCACTGTGAGAACAGCTGATAAAGGCTGGAACATTGTCCTCTTGAAGACTGATGACTATATCCAAATAGCAATGAACCATCTGAATGACACAGAATGTTACCAATCACTTAAAATGAATCCTACCATGAAACTATTAGCAGATTAGAAACTAATGAGCTCACACTGGCATGAAAAAGGTTTACTATCAGATGAAGAACATGAATATGTGAATGTTACACACCCAGTTCTTTCAACAATTTACTTCATGCCCAAAATCCATAAACCTTTCACTGATCTACCACAATGTAGACCCATTATCAACAGTCTTGGGTCAATTACCGAAAGAATCTCTGAATATATAGATCATTATCTACAACCTTTGGCCTCCAATCTGAGCTCTTTCATCAAAGACACTACCCATGCACTAAATCAATTTGGTTTGTAACATTTGATGTGATAGCATTATATACCAGCATCATCCATCAAAAAGGAATCACAACAACCAAAAATTCTTTGAAAACCAGATCTGTTTCAATTCAAGAACAGAACATGATGATTTTAGAAATGATTCAAGTTACCCTAAATAACAACATCTTTTGCTTTGGAGACAAAATATTTAGACAAATTCAGGGCACAGCAATGGGGACAAAATTCACCCCTGCCTATGCTAATCTCTACATGGGACATTTTGAAATATAATTCGCCTGGCAACATCCAGACTTCACGATCAACAACAGAATTGCTTTTTGGGGGAGATACATTGACGATATTATTGTCATTTGGAATGGATCAGAACAACAACTACTTGAATACCATGCTTTTTTTTTAACAATAATGATTATAATTTGAAATTCACCATCAATTACAATCAACATGCCATTCATTTTCTGGATCTCCATTTGTATATACAAAATCGGACTATTCACAGTACATTGTACACCAAAGAGACTGCTGGTAACAGTATTCTTCATGCTTCTAGCAACCATCCTCGCCATATCATTCAGAATATTCCATTTGGAGAATTCATTCGCATCAAACGGAACTGTACATCAAACTTGGAATGTAATAAACATCGATCAGCAACCATCAAAAAATTCAAAAATCGTGGTTACAGTCCAAAACATTTAAAAGCAATGCTACTAAAAACTAAAGAGAGATCCAGACCAATTTTACTACAAGAAAAAGCCAAAAAGGTACCAGCAAAAGATACACTCAGGTTCATCACCACCTACAGTACAAATAACAACAGCATTAAGGCAATCTTACAAAGAAATTGAAATATCCTGACAACTGATGTGGACTTAAATATGTTCTTGGATGAAAAGCCAAATGTAGTTTTCCGCAATTGTATCAACCTCAAGAAAATAATAAGTCCAACGTACTTTGACAACAAAAAATACTGGAAGTACAAAAAAGACTCTGCAACATATACGCAGTCTTGGCTACCAGCCCCTATTCAAGGGAATTACAAATGCTGTAACTGCCAGATTTTTCCGCACATGCTCAACGACAAAAAGGAATTTGTACTACCAAATGGTAAATCAACTAAGATCAAACAATAGATAAACTGTAACAGTCACTTTGTCATATATATCATCATCTGCGCATGCAAGAAAACATATATAGGAAGCACAATAAGGAAATTAAAAATCAGAGTGGGTGAACACCAGAGAGCAATAAAGAATAAGGACATGAATTCCCCTCTAGCATTTCACGTTCATCAACACCATCAAGACTCAGACTTAGCAAAAATCCAATGCTATGGGATCGAAAAACTCTCACCTCCGAAAAGAGGAGGCAATTTGGAACTATGCCTTCGAAAGAGAGAAGCCTACTGGATCTGGTCTATGGACACAATCCATAGTGGTCTTAACGTAGATCATGAGCTACACCACTTTCTCCAATGATTTTGAACATGCATGTTTATTTAGTAATAGTTTTGAAGAAAGTTAAAAGTATTTCTATTGCCCGAAATGGGCTAACCTTGCTACTGCTAAACAGACAATGGGCCTCATTACGACCCTGGCGTTAACCATGGCGCTATTCGCGCCATGGTTGACGCCGGTATTTTACCAACTCTGCCATGGTGAATGGCGGAAATACCGCCTCATTCCAAGGTTGGCGGGGCGGTAATTACCCATTCTCCATTGGCCCTTCCCCATTCCCATTTTTGCCCACATAGGGCTCAATGGGAATGGGGAAGGCGGTAATTACGGTACCGCAAATTGCGGTACCATAATTACCTCGAAAGTCCCTTTGCGGGTTCCTTCCTTAACGGCTGGTAAAACCAGCCGTTAAGGTCGGGACCCGCAAAGGGAACACGTAATTAGGCGGTAAGGGTTTAACGGCGCCGACACCTTTTACGGCGCCGTTAACCCCTTAACGCCTGCATTGTAATGAGGCCCAATGTTTCTTTATAACCACTTGAACATGCATTTGCTCCACTGGCAGTATTTCCCAAATAACATTGTATTTTCTTCTTTGTGGCACACCAGGCAACAAATGTATTACATTGAAGTTTTTTTGAGTACTAGTAGTAATATACCTGATCCATTTATGTCTACCTCCCCAATAACGACTCTTAACCTTGGTTTAAATATTGAAACACGTAGCCTTGGAATAATATATAAGTTAAGGTAAAATGGGTTTCTGTCCAGGGCTTACCAATTAGTATTTACCATGAGACATGTACATCATCATGTGAACTCTCTTCACACACAGCACTCTTCGAGACCATTTCTGTTTATTTTCACACAAATGGGGAATTGTAGTGAACCCACAAGGTTTCAAATGATATATTTCGGACATTTTTGCTTTTCGAATCCTAATTCAATTATGCAGTGGCGAGGCAATCGCAGCACCCCATTCCAATATGGCGTGCACACAAAGCATACTTTCGAATGTGTACACATGACGTCCACGTCACAGAGGTTATCCTTTTTTCACACTTCCGGGTTAGATCCGGCAGAGTTCACAACACGGATGCACGGCAATCGCACCGTGGATCTACTCGCATTAGAAACTAAAATCTTTTCACTCTACACTAAGGTAAGAAGCTCTGTTACATAGACATCACGAAGCAGCACTAATTATAATCTGTACGTGCTTTAGAGCATTGTATCTTTTGCTATTTATAAATCAGGCACCACAGACACACATATATATTGCCTCTATTCAGGGACACCTTTGAAAGCAGTTAAAAGCAGTACTGACAGTAGACAGCCCAAGTTCTAAACATCTCTTGTGCAAAAAGGGCTGTTCAAGTAAGTCTTTCTACTTATTTTGCGAAATGCGTCTCGAACAGTAATTTCCCCAAAATCACCCGTTTTTTAGAAGTTTAGTAACAAAGAAACTTCGTAAACAGGATACATGTAAATTGGGAAACCATATTCTTCTTTTTTAAAAAAAGTAATTTTCTGTTTCTTTTTTGATTCCCATTAGGTACTCTTGTATAACCCATAATATCATCAGTACAACCAAACACAAGTGAAATAGCAAACTTTTTTTCACTTTGAACAAATTTTAAGTCTAAAATCCCCTGAGGAACAGCCAAACGAAAGGCGGAGAAACACGTGTCGGGTACAGACTAAGAGGGTACAGACTAAGAACTAATTGGATCTGTGCAGTAATAGTACTGAATTGAATGAAACTGGACTGTGAAGTAACAGTACTTAATTGAATGCAACTTATATTTCAATCAAAGGGTACAGACTGAGAGGGTACAGACTAAGAACTAATTGGATCTGTGCAGTAATGGTACTGAATTGAATGAAACTGGACTGTGAAGCAGCAGTACTTAATTGAATGCAACTTATATTTCAATCAAAATACGTATTGAAGTGAATGAAACTCACAAGTGAATGCAACTTACAAATTCAACCGAAATCTGTACTAAAGTGAATGAAACTTCCAATGAAACCTAATATGAGTTTTGGGAATAGTCAAATTCTGTGATGCAACAGTTTTTGCTCTGAATGCATTTTATAATTTAACAAATCATCCTCTGTTTGGAATAAAACAAAGGCTAAGACAAACAAACAATTTTCTTTGGTTCAACTTACTATTGAAAACGACCTCGAAAACCACAACAGAAAATCATTTTTGCCTACTGTGTAAATAGTCTTTTCTACTAGCAGAGCGCGAAACACCTCAAGGTCTAAATAATCATTGGTGCATAAAAACAAGAGAAATAAGCGTTTGCAAATCTCCTATGTATTTATTGGGAGCAGGCTTCAGCAATGGTAGTGTTTTATACTCCGAACATGTAGGAAAGTGTCCTTATACACATAACAAGGAAACTTAGAGGGTAATTCATAGAAATTCGCACAAAAGTGGCGCACGCGGCTGGCGCACAGTGTCTCCGTGCGATACACTGCGCCAGCCGCGTGCAAAAAATCCTTTTCATCGCACAGCGTACTCATGGATTTTAGTCTCCGAAACCAGCCGTGGCGCAGAGTGGTGCAGCGACCCTGCAGCAGCGCCAGTTACGCCCCCAAGAACGCCCTCGTGCATGGAAAAGCCTTCAAAATCCCCAAATCATCGCAAAGGGCTGCGCTAACCCTGGACCAGTTCACAGGGCTGCCAAACAGCAAACGCCAAGCGGGGAACGTGTATTTCAGTGGTTCGCTGGAAGTTTCACACGCGATTGTCCTGGGTAAGTGTACATCAGGGGTTTGTGGGAAGTAACACACGTGATTCCATCAGGGCATGTGTATTCCAGGGGTGCGTGGGAAGTATCACACGCCAAAACAGCAGGGTACGTGTATTCCAGGGGTGCGCGGGAAGTATCACACGCAAAAGCAGCAGGGTATGTGTATTTCAGGGGTGCGCGGGAAGTATCACACGCAATTCCATCAGGGTACGTGTATCCAGGGGTGCGCGGGAAGTATCACACGCAATAGCAGCAGGGTACGTGTATTCCAGGAGTGCGCGGGAAGTATCACACGCAAAAGCAGCAGGGTACGTGTATTTCAAGGGTGCGCAGGAAGTATCACACGCGATTCCATCAGGGTAAGTGTATTCCAGGGGTGTGCGGGGAGCACCACACGTGAATTGCACGTGTGGGTCCTCCCAGGTGTTCCCTCTACACCCTGCACGGCCCCTGCAGGTGGCCCACACCACAGGGGCCTACCCTGCACATGTCCCGCAGGCACCCCATCCACCATGGCCATGCCCCCCAGCCAACCCACATGTCACCTTGCACTATTGCCCACCAACGCATGTCCCCCTGCACCCCCAGCCACCAGGGGCACCCTCCACCAGGCCCCCACTCATGTCTACCACCACCCCCACCCCCAGCATCCAGGGGCACCCTCCACCAGGCCCCCACTCATGTCTCCCATCACCCCCACCACCCAGCAGTGCAGGGGCAGCCTCCACCAGGCCCCCACTCATGTCCCCCTGCATCCCCACCCCCCAGCATCCAGGGGCACCCTCCACCAGGCCCCCACTCATGTCTCCCTGCACCCCCACCCCCCAGCAGTGCAGGGGCAGCCTCCACCAGGCCCCCACTCATGTCTCCCTCCACCCCAACCCCCAGCAGTGCAGGGGCAGCCTCCACCAAGCCCCCACTCATGTCCCCCTGCACCCCCACCCCCCAGCATCCAGGGGCAAACTCCACCAGGCCCCCACACATGTCCCCCTGCACCCCCACCCCACAGCATCCAGGGGCAGCCTCCACCAGGCCCCCACTCATGTCTCCCACCACCCCCACCCCCCAGCACCCAGGGGCACCCTCCACCAGGCCCCCACTCATGTCCAACTCATGTCTCCCTGCACCCCCACCCCCCAGCAGTGCAGGGGCAGCCTCCACCAGGCCCCCACTCATGTCCATCTCATGTCTCCCTGCACCCCCACCCCCCAGCAGTGAAGGGGCAGCCTCCACCAGGCCCCCACTCATGTCTACCACCACCCCTACCCCCCAGCATCCAGGGGCACCCTCCACCAGGCCCCCACTCATGTCTCCCATCACCCCCACCCCCCAGCAGTGGAGGGGCAGCCTCCACCAGGCCCCCACTCATGTCTCCCATCACCCCCACCCCCCAGCAGTGCCTGGGCAGCCTCCACCAGGCCCCCACTCATGTCTCCCACCACCCCCATCCCCCAGCATCCAGGGGCAGCCTCCACCAGGCCCCCACTCATGTCTCCCACCACCCCCACCCCCCAGCAGAGCAGGGGCAGCCACCACCAGGCCCCCAAACATGTCGCCATGCACCCCCACCCCACAGCATCCAGGGGCAGCCTCCACCAGGCCCCCACTCATGTCTCCCACCACCCCCACCCCCCAGCATCCAGGTGCACCCTCCACCAGGCCCCCACTCATGTCCAACTCATGTCTCCCTGCACCCCCACCCCCCAGCAGTGCAGGGGCAGCCTCCACCAGGCCCCCACTCATGTCTACCACCACCCCCACACCCCAGCAGTGCAGGGGCAGCCTCCACCAGGCCCCCACTCATGTCTACTACAACCCCCACCCCCCAGCATCCAGGGGCACCCTCCACCGGCCCCCACTCATGTCTACCATCAACCCCACCCCCCAGCAGTGCAGGGGCAGCCTCCACCAGGCCCCCACTCATGTCTCCCATCACCCCCACCCCCCAGCAGTGCAGGGGCAGCCTCCACCAGTCCCCACTCATATCTCCCACCACCCCCACCCCCACCCCCCAGCATCCAGGGACACCCTCCACCAGGCCCCCACTCAAGTCTCCCATCACCCCCACCCCCCAGCAGTGCAGGGGCAGCCTCCACCAGGCCCCCACTCATGTCTCCCATCACCCCCACCCCCCAGCAGTGCAGGGCACCCTCCACCAGTCCCCCACTCATGTCTCCCACCACCCCCACGCATAGCAGTGCAAGGGGCAGCCTCCAACAGGCCCCCACTCATGTCTACCACCACCCCACCCCCCAGCATCCAGGGGCACCCTCCACCAGGCCCCCACTCATGTCTCCCATCACCCCCAACCCCCAGCAGTGCAGCGGCAGCCTCCACCAGGCCCCCACTAATGTCCCCCTGCACCCCCACCCCCCAGCATCCAGGGGCACCCTCCACCAGGCCCCCACTCATGTCTCCCATCACCCCCACCCCCCAGCAGTGCAGGGGCAGCCTCCACCAGGCCCCCACACATATCTCCCACCACCCCCACCCCCCAGCATCCAGGGACACCCTCCACCAGTCCCCCACTCATGTCTCCCATCACCCCCACCTCCCAGCAGTGCAGGGGCAGCCTCCACCAGTCCCCCACTCATGTCTCCCATCACCCCCACCCCCCAGCAGTGCAGGGGCAGCCTCCACCAGGCCCCCACTCATGTCTCCCACCACCCCCACCCCCCAGCATCCAGGGGCAACCTCCACCAGGCCCCCACTCATGTCTCCCACCACCGCCACCCCCCAGCAGTGCAGGGGCAGCCTCCACCAGGCCCCCACTCATGTCCCCCTGCACTCCCACCCCACAGCATCTAGGGGCAGCCTCCACCAGGCCCCCACTCATGTCTCCCACCACCCGCACCCCCAGCATCCAGGGGCACCCTCCACCAGGCCCCCACTCATGTCCAACTCATGTCTCCCTGAACCCCCACCCCCCAGCAGTGCAGGGGCAGCCTCCACCAGGCCCCCACACATATCTACCACCACCCCCACCCCCAGCAGTGCAGGGGCAGCCTCCACCAAGCCCCCACTCATGTCTCCCATCACCCCCACCCCCCAGCAGTGCAGGGCAGCCTCCATCAGGCCCCCACTCATGTCTCCCATCACCCCCACCCCCCAGCAGTGCAGGGGCAGCCTCCACCAGGCCCCCACTCATGTCTCCCAACACCCCCACCCCCCAGCATCCAGGAGCAGCCTCCACCAGGCCCCACTCATGTCTCCGACCACCCCCACCCCCCAGCAGTGCAGGGGCAGCCTCCACCAGGCCCCCACACATGTCCCCCTGCACCCCCACCCCACAGCATCCAGGGGCAGCCTCCACCAGGCCCCCACTCATGTCTCCCACCACCCCTACCCCCCAGCATCCAGGGGCACCCTCCACCAGGCCCCCACTCATGTCCATGTCCAACTCATGTCTCCCTGCACCCCCACCCCCCAGCAGTGCAGGGGAAGCCTCCACCAGGCCCCCACACATGTCTACCACCACCCCCACCCCCCAGCATCCAGGGGCACCCTCCACCAGGCCCCCACTCATGTCTCCCATCACCCCTACCCCCCAGCAGTGCAGGGCACCCTCCACCAGGCCCCCACACATGTCTCCCACCACCCCCACCCCCCAGCAGTGCAGGGGCAGCCTCCACCAGGCCTCCACTCATGTCTACCACCACCCCCACCCCCAAGCATCCAGGGGCACCCTTCACCAGTCCCCCACTCATGTCTCCCATCACCCCCACCTCCCAGCAGTGCAGGGGCAGCCTCCAGCAGGCCCCCACTCATGTCTCCCATCACCCCCACCACCCAGCAGTGCAGGGGCAGCCTCCACCAGGCCCCCACTCACGTCTCCCACCACCCCCACCCCCCAGCATCCAGGGGCAGCCTCCACCAGGCCCCCACTCATGTCTCCCACCACCCCACCCCCCAGCAGTGCAGGGGCAGCCTCCACCAGGCCCCCACTCATGTCCCCCTGCACCCCCACCCCCCAGCATCCAGGGGCACCCTCCACCAGGCCCCCACACATGTCCCCCTGCACCCCCACCCCACAGCATGCAGGGGCAGCCTCCACCAGGCCCCCACTCATGTCTCCCACGACCCCCACCCCCCAGCATCCAGGGGCACCCTCCACCAGGTCCCCAATCATGTCCAACTCATGTCTCCCTGCACCCCCACCCCCCAGCAGTGCAGGGGCAGCCTCCACCAGGCCTCCACTCATGTTTACCACCACCCCCACCCCCAGCAGTGCAGGGGCAACTCCACCAGGCCCCCACTCATGTCTACCACCACCCCCACCCGTCAGCATCCAGGGGCACCCTCCACCAGGCCCCCACTCATGTCTACCATCACCCCCACCCCCCAGCAGTGCAGGGGCAGCCTCCACCAGGCCCCCACTCATGTCTCCCATCACCCGCACCCCCCAGCAGTGCAGGGCAGCCTCCACCAGGCCCCCACTCATGTCTCCCACCACCCTCAACCCCCAGCATCCAGGGGAACCCTCTACCAGGCCCCCACTCATGCCTCCCATCACCCCCACCCCCCGGAAGTGCAGGGGCAGCCTCCACCAGGCCCCCACTCATGTCTACCACCACCCCCACCCCCCCAGAAGTGCAGGGGCAGCCTCTCCCAGGCCCCCACTCATGTCTACCACCACCCCACCCCCCCAGCAGTACAGGGGCAGCCTCCACCAGGCCCCCACTCATGTCTACCACCACCCCCACCCCCCAGCATCCAGGGGCACCTTCCACCAGGCCCCCACTCATGTCTCCCATTACCCCCACCCCCCAGCAGTGCAGGGGCAGCCTCCACCAGGCCCCCACACATGTCTCCCACCACCCCCACCCACAGCAGTGCAGGGGCAGCCTCCACCAGGCCCCCACTCATGTCTACCACCACCCCCACCCCCAGCATCCAGGGGCACCCTCCACCAGGCCCCCACTCATGTCTCCCATCACCCCACCCCCCCAGCAGTGCAGGGGCAGCCTCCACCAGGCGCCCACTAATGTCCCCCTGCACCCCCACCCCCCAGCAGTGCAGGGCACCCTCCACCAGGCCCCCACACATGTCTCCCACCACCCCCAACCCCCGGCAGTGCAGGGGCAACCTCCACCAGGCCCCCACTCATGTCTACCACCCCCCACCCCCCAGCAGTGCAGGGGCACCTTCCACCAGGCTCCCACACATGTCACCCTGCACCCCCACCCCACAGCATCCAGGGGCACCCTCCACCAGGCCCCCACTCATGTCTACCACCACCCCCACCCCCAAGCATCCAGGGGCACCCTCCACCAGTCCCCCACTCATGTCGCCCATCACTCCCACCTCCCAGCAGTGCAAGGGCAGCCTCCACCAGGCCCCCACTCATGTCCAACTCATGTCTCCCTGCACCCCCACCCCCCAGCAGGGCAGGGGCAGCCTCCACCAGGCCCCCACTCATGTCTACCACCACCCCCACCCCCCAGCATCCAGGGGCACCCTCCACCAGGCCCCCACTCATGTCTCCCATCACCCCCAACCCCCAGCAGTGCAGGGGCAGCCTCCACCAGGCCCCCACTATTGTCTCCCATCTCCCCCACCCCCAGCAGTGCAGGGGCAGCCTCCACCAGGCCCCCACTGATGTCTCCCACCACCCCCACCCCCCAGCATCCAGGGGCAGCCTCCACCAGGCCCCCACTCATGTCTCTCATCACCCCCACCCCCCAGCAGTGCAGGGGCAGCCTCCACCAGGCCCCCACTAATGTCCTCCTGCTCCCCCACCCCCCAGCATCCAGGGGCACCCTCCACCAGGCCCCCACTCATGTCTCCCATCACCCCCACCCCCCAGCAGTGCAGGGCACCCTCCACCAGGCCCCCACACATGTCTCCCACCACGCCCACCCCCCAGCAGTGCAGGGGCAGCCTCCACCAGGCCCCCACTCATGTCTACCACCACCCCCACCCCCAAGCATCCAGGGGCACCCTCCACCAGTCCCCCACTCATGTCTCCCATCACCCCCACCTCCCAGCAGTGCAGGGGCAGCCTCCACCAGGCCCCCACTCATGTCTCCCATCACCCCCACCACCCAGCAGTGCAGGGGCAGCCTCCACCAGGCCCCCACTCAAGTCTCCCACCACCCCCACCCCCCAGCATCCAGGGGCAGCCTCCACCAGGCCCCCACTCATGTCTCCCACCACCCCCACCCCCCAGCAGTGCAGGGGCAGCCTCCACCAGGCCCCCACTCATGTCCCCCTGCACCCCCACCCCCCAGCATCCAGGGGCACCCTCCACCAGGCCCCCACACATGTCCCCCTGCACCCCCACCCCACAGCATGCAGGGGCAGCCTCCACCAGGCCCCCACTCATGTCTCCCACCACCCCCACCCCCCAGCATCCAGGGGCACCCTCCACCAGGTCCCCACTCATGTCCAACTCATGTCTCCCTGCACCCCCACCCCCCAGCAGTGCAGGGGCAGCCTCCACCAGGCCCCCAATCATGTTTACCACCACCCCCACCCCCAGCAGTGCAGGGGCAGCCTCCACCAGGCCCCCACTCATGTCTACCACCACCCCCACCCCCAGCATCCAGGGGCACCCTCCACCAGGTCCCCACTCATGTCCAACTCATGTCTCCCTGCACCCCCACCCCCCAGCAGTGCAGGGGCAGCCTCCACCAGGCCCCCACTCATGTTTACCACCACCCCCACCCCCAGCATCCAGGGGCACCCTCCACCAGGTCCCCACTCATGTCCAACTCATGTCTCCCTGCACCCCCACCCCCCAGCAGTGCAGGGGCAGCCTCCACCAGGCCCCCACTCATGTTTACCACCACCCCCACCCCCAGCAGTGCAGGGGCAGCCTCCACCAGGCCCCCACTCATGTCTCCCATCACCCGCACCCCCCAGCAGTGCAGGGCAGCCTCCACCAGGCCCCCACTCATGTCTCCCACCACGCCCAACCCCCAGCATCCAGGGGAACCCTCTACCAGGCCCCCACTCATGTCTCCCATCACCCCCACCCCCCAGAAGTGCAGGGGCAGCCTCCACCAGGCCCCCACTCATGTCTACCACCACCCCCACCCCCCCAGAAGTGCAGGGGCAGCCTCCACCAGGCCCCCACTAGTGTCTACCACCACCCCACCCCCCCAGCAGTACAGGGGCAGCCTCCACCAGGCCCCCACTCATGTCTACCACCACCCCCACCCCCCAGCATCCAGGGGCACCCTCCACCAGGCCCCCACTCATGTCTCCCATCACCCCCACCCCCCAGCAGTGCTGGGGCAGCCTCCACCAGGCCCCCACGCATGTCTCCAATCACCCCCACCCCCTAGCAGTGCAGGGCACCCTCCACCAGGCCCCCACACATGTCTCCCACCACCCCCACCCACAGCAGTGCAGGGGCAGCCTCCACCAGGCCCCCACTCATGTCTACCACCACCCCCACCCCCCAGCATCCAGGGGCACCCTCCACCAGGCCCCCACTCATGTCTCCCATCACCCCCACC
Source organism: Ambystoma mexicanum (assembly GCF_040938575.1). NCBI lineage: Eukaryota > Metazoa > Chordata > Amphibia > Caudata > Ambystomatidae > Ambystoma > Ambystoma mexicanum. The sequence goes on from NC_090924.1 coordinate 982,633,645, forward strand.
CCCCCAGCAGTGCAGGGGCAGCCTCCACCAGGCGCCCACTAATGTCCCCCTGCACCCCCACCTCCCAGCAGTGCAGGGCACCCTCCACCAGGCCCCCACAAATGTCTCCCACCACCCCCACCCCCCAGCAGTGCAGGGGCAGCCTCCACCAGGCCCCCACTCATGTCTACCACCCCCCCCCCCACCCCCCAGCATCCAGAGGCACCCTCCACTAGGCCCCCACTCATGTCTCCCATTACCCCCACCCCCCAGCAGTGCAGGGGCACCCTCCACCAGGCCCCCACACATGTCACCCTGCACCCCCACCCCACAGCATCCAGGGGCACCCTCCACCAGGCCCCCACTCATGTCTACCACCACCCCCACCCCCAAGCATCCAGGGGCAACCTCCACCAGTCCCCCACTCATGTCGCCCATCACTCCCACCTCCCAGCAGTGCAGGGGCAGCCTCCACCAGGCCCCCACTCATGTCCAACTCATGTCTCCCTGCACCCCCACCCCCCAGCAGTGCAGGGGCAGCCTCCACCAGGCCCCCACTCATGTCTACCACCACCCCCACCCCCCAGCATCCAGGGGCACCCTCCACCAGGCCCCCACTCATGTCTCCCATCACCCCCAACCCCCGGGAGTGCAGGGTCAGCCTCCACCAGGCCCCCACTATTGTCTCCCATCTCCCCCACCCCCCAGGAGTGCAGGGGCAGCCTCCACCAGGCCCCCACTGATGTCTCCCACCACCCCCACCACCCAGCATCCAGGGGCAGCCTCCACCAGGCCCCCACTCATGTCTCTCATCACCCCCACCCCCCCAGCAGTGCAGGGGCAGCCTCCACCAGGCCCCCACTAATGTCCTCCTGCACACCCACCCCCCAGCGTCCAGGGGCACCCTCCACCAGGCCCCCACTCATGTCTCCCATCACCCCCACCCCCCAGCAGTGCAGGGCACCCTCCACCAGGCCCCCACACATGTCTCCCACCACCCCCACCCCCCAGCAGTGCAGGGGCAGCCTCCACCAGGCCCCCACTCATGTCTACCACCACCCCCACCCCCAAGCATCCAGGGGCACCCTCCACCAGTCCCCCACTCATGTCTCCCATCACCCCCACCTCCCAGCAGTGCAGCGACAGCCTCCACCATGCCCCCACTCATGTCTCCCATCACCCCCACCACCCAGCAGTGCAGGGGCAGCCTCCACCAGGCCCCCACTCAAGTCTCCCACCACCCCCACCCCCCAGCATCCAGGGGCAGCCTCCACCAGGCCCCCACTCATGTCCCCCTGCTCCCCACCCCCCAGCATCCAGGGGCAGCCTCCACCAGGCCCCCACACATGTCCCCATGCACCCCCACCCCACAGCATCCAGGGGCAGCCTCCACCAGGCTCTCACTCATGTCTCCCACCACCCCCACCCCCCAGCATCCAGGGGCACCCTCCACCAGGCCCCCACTCATGTCCAACTCATGTCTCCCTGCACCCCCACCCCCCAGCAGTGCAGGGGCAGCCTCCACCAGGCCCCCACTCATGTCTACCACCACCCCCACACCCCAGCAGTGCAGGGGCAGCCTCCACCAGGCCCCCACTCATGTCTACCACCACCCCCACCCCCCAGCAGTGCAGGGGCAGCATCCACCAGGCCCCCACTCATGTCTACCATCACCCCCACCCCCCAGCAGTGCAGGGCACCCTCCACCAGTCCCCCACTCATGTCTCCCACCACCCCCACCCACAGCAGTGCAGGGGCAGCCTCCACCAGGCCAACTCATATCTACCACCACCCCCAGCATCCAGGGGCACCCTCCACCTGGCCCCCACTCATGTCTACTATCACCCCCACCCCCCAGCAATGCAGGGGCAGCGTCCACCAGGCCCCCACTCATGTCTCACATCACCCCCACCCCCAGCAGTGCAGGGGCAGCCTCCACCAGGCCTCCACTCATATCTCCCACCACCCCCACCCCCCAGCATCCAGGGACACCCTCCACCAGGCCCCCACTCATGTCTCCCATCACCCCCACCCCCCAGCAGTGCAGGGGCAGCCTCCACCAGGCCCCCACTCATGTCTCCCATCACCCCCACCCCCCAGCAGTGCAGGGCACCCTCCACCAGTCCCCCACTCATGTCTCCCACCACCCCCACCCACAGCAGTGCAGGGGCAGCCTCCACCAGGCCCCCACTCATATCTACCACCACCCCACCCCCCAGCATCCAGGGGCACCCTCCACCAGGCCCCCACTCATGTCTCCCATCACCCCCACCCCCAGCAGTGCAGCGGCAGCCTCCACCAGGCCCCCACTAATGTCCCCCTGCACCCCCACCCCCCAGCATCCAGGGGCACCCTCCACCAGGCCCCCACTCATGTCTCCCATCACCCCCACCCCCCAGCAGTGCAGGGGCAGCCTCCACCAGGCCCCCACTCATATCTCCCACCACCCCCACCCCCCAGCATCCAGGGACACCCTCCACCAGGCCCCCACTCATGTCTCCCATCACCCCCACCCCCCAGCAGTGCTGGGGCAACCTCCACCAGGCCCCCACTCATGTCTCCCATCACCCCCACCCCCCAGCAGTGCAGGGCACCCTCCACCAGGCCCCCACACATGTCTCCCAACACCCCCACCCACAGCAGTGCAGGGGCAGCCTCCACCAGGCCAACTCATATCTACCACCACCCCCAGCATCCAGGGGCACCCTCCACCAGGCCCCCACTCATGTCTCCCATCACCCCCACCCCCCCAGCAGTGCAGGGGCAGCCTCCACCAGGCCCCCACTAATGTCCCCCTGCACCCCCACCCCCCAGCATCCAGGGGCACCCTCCACCAGGCCCCCACTCATGTCTCCCATCACCCCCACCCCCAGCAGTGCAGGGCACCCTCCACCAGGCCACACCCACATGTCTCCCACCACCCCCACCCCCCAGCAGTGCAGGAGCAGCCTCCACCAGGCCCCCACTCATGTCTACCACCACCCCCACCCCCCAGCATCCAGGGGCACCCTCCACCAGGCCCCCACTCATGTCTCCCATCACCCCCACCTCCCAGCAGTGCAGGGGCACCCTCCACCAGGCCCCCACACATGTCACCCTGCACCCCACCCCATAGCATCCAGGGGCACCCTCCACCAGGCCCCCACTCATGTCTACCACCACCCCCACCCCCCAGCATCCAGGGACACCCTCCACCAGGCCCCCACTCATGTCTCCCATCACCCCCACCCCCCAGCAGTGCAGGGGCAGCCTCCACCAGGCCCCCACTCATGTCTCCCATCACCCCCACCCCCCAGCAGTGCAGGGCACCCTCCACCAGTCCCCCACTCATGTCTCCCACCACCCCCACCCACAGCAGTGCAGGGGCAGCCTCCACCAGGCCCCCACTCATGTCTACCACCACCCCACCCCCCAGCATCCAGGGGCACCCTCCACCAGGCCCCCACTCATGTCTCCCATCACCCCCACCCCCAGCAGTGCAGCGGCAGCCTCCACCAGGCCCCCACTAATGTCCCCCTGCACCCCCACCCCCCAGCATCCAGGGGCACCCTCCACCAGGCCCCCACTCATGTCTCCCATCACCCCCACCCCCCAGCAGTGCAGGGGCAGCCTCCACCAGGCCCCCACTCATATCTCCCACCACCCCCACCCCCCAGCATCCAGGGACACCCTCCACCAGGCCCCCACTCATGTCTCCCATCACCCCCACCCCCCAGCAGTGCTGGGGCAACCTCCACCAGGCCCCCACTCATGTCTCCCATCACCCCCACCCCCCAGCAGTGCAGGGCACCCTCCACCAGGCCCCCACACATGTCTCCCAACACCCCCACCCACAGCAGTGCAGGGGCAGCCTCCACCAGGCCAACTCATATCTACCACCACCCCCCCAGCATCCAGGGGCACCCTCCACCAGGCCCCCACTCATGTCTCCCATCACCCCCACCCCCCCCAGCATCCAGGGGCACCCTCCACCAGGCCCCCACTCATGTCTCCCATCACCCCCACCCCCAGCAGTGCAGGGCACCCTCCACCAGGCCCCACCCACATGTCTCCCACCACCCCCACCCCCCAGCAGTGCAGGAGCAGCCTCCACCAGGCCCCCACTCATGTCTACCACCACCCCCACCCCCCAGCACCCAGGGGCACCCTCCACCAGGCCCCCACTCATGTCTCCCATCACCCCCACCTCCCAGCAGTGCAGGGGCACCCTCCACCAGGCCCCCACACATGTCACCCTGCACCCCACCCCATAGCATCCAGGGGCACCCTCCACCAGGCCCCCACTCATGTCTACCACCACCCCCACCCCCAAGCACCCAGGGGCACCCTCCACCAGACCCCCACTCATGTCTCCCATCACCCCCACCTCCCAGCAGTGCAGGGGCAGCCTCCACCAGGACCCCACTCATGTCTCCCATCACCCCAACCCCCCAGCAGTGCAGGGGCAGCCTCCACCAGGCCCCCACTCATGTCTCAACACCACCCCCACCCCCCAGCATCCAGGGGCAGCCTCCACCAGGCCCCCACTCATGTCTCCCACGACCCCCACCCCCCAGCAGTGCAGGGGCAGCCTCCACCAGGCCCCCACTCATGTCCCCCTGCACCCCCACCCCCCAGAATCCAGGGGCACGCTCCACCAGGCCCCCACACATGTCCCCCTGCACCCCCACCCTACAGCATCTAGGGGCAGCCTCCACCAGGCCCCCACTCATGTCTCCCACCACCCGCACCCCCAGGATCCAGGGGCACCCTCCACCAGGCCCCCACTCATGTCCAACTCATGTCTCCCTGAATCCCCACCCCCCAGCAGTGCAGGGGCAGCCTCCACCAGGCCCCCACTCATATCTACCAACACCCCCACCCCCAGCAGTGCAGGGGCAGCCTCCACCAGGCCCCCACTCATGTCTACCACCACCCCCACCCCCCAGCATCCTGGGGCACCCTCCACCAGGCCCCCACTCATGTCTCCCATCACCCCCACCTCCCAGCAGTGCAGGGGCACCCTCCCCAGGCCCCCACACATGTCACCCTGCACCCCACCCCATAGCATCCAGGGGCACCCTCCACCAGGCCCCCAATCATGTCTACCACTACCCCCACCCCCAAGCATCCAGGGGCACCCTCCACCAGTCCCCCACTCATGTCTCCCATCACCCCCACCTCCCAGCACTGCAGGGGCAGCCTCCACCAGGACCCCATTCATGTCTCCCATCACCCCCACCCCCCAGCAGTGCAGGGGCAGCCTCCACCAGGCCCCCACTCATGTCTCCCACCACCCCCACCCCCCAGCATCCAGGGGCAGCCTCCACCAGGCCCCCACTCATGTCTCCCACCACCCCCACCCCCCAGCAGTGCAGGGGCAGCCTCCACCAGGCCCCCACTCATGTCCTCCTGCACCCCCACCCCCCAGCATCCAGGGGCACGCTCCACCAGGCCCCCACACATGTCCCCCTGCACCCCCACCCCACAGCATCTAGGGGCAGCCTCCACCAGGCCCCCACTCATGTCTCCCACCACCCGCACCCCCAGCATCCAGGGGCACCCTCCACCAGGCCCCCACTCATGTCCAACTCATGTCTCCCTGAACCCCCACCCCCCAGCAGTGCAGGGGCAGCCTCCACCAGGCCCCCACTCATATCTACCACCACCCCCACCCCCAGCAGTGCAGGGGCAGCCTCCACCAGGCCCCCACTCATGTCTACCACCACCCCCACCCCCCAGCATCCTGGGGCACCCTCCACCAGGCCCCCACTCATGTCTACCATCACCCCCACCCCCAACAGTGCAGGGGCAGCCTCCACCATGCCCCCACTCATGTCTCCCATCACCCCCACCCCCCAGCAGTGCAGGGCAGCCTCCACCAGGCCCCCACACATGTCTCCCATCACCCCCACCCCCAGCAGTGCAGGGGCAGCCTCCACCAGGCCCCCACTCATGTCTCCCACCACCCCCACCCCCAGCATCCAGGGGCAGCCTCCACCAGGCACCACTCATGTCTCCGACCACCCCCACCCCCCAGCAGTGCAGGGGCAGCCTCCACCAGGCCCCCACACATGTCCCCCTGCACTCCCACCCCACAGCATCCAGGGGCAGCCTCCACCAGGCCCCCACTCATGTCTCCCACCACCCCCAGCCCCCAGCATCCAGGGGCACCCTCCACCAGGCCCCCACTCATGTCCAACTCATGTCTCCTGCACCCCCATCCCTCAGCAGTGCAGGGGAAGCCTCCACCAGGCCCCCACAAATCTCTACCACCACCCCCACCCCCCAGCAGTGCAGGGGCAGCCTCCACCAGGCCCCCATTCATGTCTACCACTACCCCCACCCCCAGCATCCAGCTGCACCCTCCACCAGGCCCCCACTCATGTCTACCATCGCCCTCACCCCCCAGCAGTGCAGGGGCAGCCTCCACCAGGCCCCCACTCATGTCTCCCATCACCCCCACCCCCCAGCAGTGCAGGGGCAACCTCCACCAGGCCCCCACTCATATCTCCCACCACCCCCACCCCCCAGCATCCAGGGACACCCTCCACCAGGCCCCCACTCATGTCTCCCATCACCCCCACCCCCCCCAGCAGTGCAGGGGCAGCCTCCACTAGGCCCCCACTCATGTCTCCCATCACCCCAACCCCCCAGCAGTGCAGGGCACCCTCCACCAGGCCCCCACACATGTCTCCCACCACCCCCACCCACAGCAGTGCAGGGGCAGCCTCCACCAGGCCCCCACTCATGTCTACCACCACCCCTACCCCCAAGCATCCAGGGGCACCCTCCACCAGTCCCCCACTCATGTCTCCCATCACACCCACCTCCCAGCAGTGCAGGGGCAGCCTCCACCAGACCCCCACTAATGTCTCCCATCACCCCCACCACCCAGCAGTGCAGGGCACCCTCCACCAGGCCCCCACACATGTCTCCCACCACCCCCACCCACAGCAGTGCAGGGGCAGCCTCCACCAGGCCCCCACTCATGTCTACCACCACCCCCACCCCCCAGCATCCAGGGGCACCCTCCACCAGGCCCCCACTCATGTCTCCCATCACGCCCATCCCCCCAGCAGTGCAGGGGCAGCCTCCACCAGGCCCCCACTAATGTCCCCCTGCACCCCCACCCCCCAGCATCCAGGGGCACCCTCCACCAGGCCCCCACTCATGTCTCCCATCACCCCCACCCCCCAGCAGTGCAGGGCACCCTCCACCAGGCCCCCACACATGTCTCCACCGCCCCACCCCCCCAGCAGTGCAGGGGCAGCCTCCACCAGGCCCCCACTCATGTCTACCACCACCCCCACCCCCAAGCATCCAGGGGCACCCTCCACCAGTCCCCCACTCATGTCTCCCATCACCCCCACCTCCCAGCAGTGCAGGGGCAGCCTCCACCAGGCCCCCACTAATGTCTCCCATCACCCCCACCACCCAGCAGTGCAGGGGCAGCCTCCACCAGGCCCCCACTCATGTCTCCCACCACCCCCACCCCCCAGCATCCAGGGGCACCCTCCACCAGGCCCCCACTCATGTCTCCCATCACCCCCATCCCCCCAGCAGTGCAGGGGCAGCCTCCACCAGGCCCCCACTAATGTCCCCCTGCACCCCCACCCCCCAGCATCCAGGGGCACCCTCCACCAGGCCCCCACTCATGTCTCCCATCACCCCCACCCCCCAGCAGTGCAGGGCACCCTCCACCAGGCCCCCACACATGTCTCCCACCGCCCCACCCCCCCAGCAGTGCAGGGGCAGCCTCCACCAGGCCCTCACTCATGTCTACCATCACCCCCACCCCCAAGCATCCAGGGGCACCCTCCACCAGTCCCCCACTCATGTCTCCCATCACCCCCACCTCCCAGCAGTGCAGGGGCAGCCTCCACCAGGCCCCCACTAATGTCTCCCATCACCCCCACCACCCAGCAGTGCAGGGGCAGCCTCCACCAGGCCCCCACTCATGTCTCCCACCACCCCCACCCCCCAGCATTCAGCGGCAGCCTCCACCAGGCCCCCACTCATGTCTCCCACCACCCCCACCCCCCAGCATTCAGGGGCATCCTCCACCAGGCCCCCACTCATGTCTCCCACCACCCCCACTCCCCAGCAGTACAGGGGCAGCCTCCACCAGGCACCCACTCATGTCTACCACCACCCTCACCCCCCAGCATCCAGGGGCACCCTCCACCAGGCCCCCACTCATGTCTCCCATCACCCCCACCCCCCAGCAGTGCAGGGGCAGCCTCCACCAGGCCCCCACGCATGTCTCCCATCAACCCTACCCCCCAGCAGTGCAGGGCACCCTCCACCAGCCCCCCACACATCTCTCCCACCACCCCCACCCACAGCAGTGCAGGGGCAGCCTCCACCAGGCCCCCACTCATGTCTACCACCACCCCCACCCCCCAGCATCCAGGGGCACCCTCCACCAGGCCCCCACTCATGTCTCCCATCACCCCCACCCCCCAGCAGTGCAGGGGCAGCCTCCACCAGGCCCCCACTAATGTCCTGCTGCACCCCCACCCCCCAGCAGTGCAGGGCACCCTCCACCAGGCCCCCACACATGTATCCCAACACCCCCACCCCCCAGCAGTGCAGGGGCAGCCTCCACCAGGCCCCCACTCATGTCTACCACCACCCCCACCCCCCAGCATCCAGGGGCACCCTCCACTAGGCCCCCACTCATGTCTCCCATTACCCCCACCCCCCAGCAGTGCACGGGCACCCTCCACCAGGCCCCCACACATGTCACCCTGCACCCCCACCCCACAGCATCCAGGGGCACCCTCCACCAGGCCCCCACTCATGTCTACCACCACCCCACCCCCAAGCATCCAGGGGCACCCTCCACCAGTCGCCCACTCATGTCGCCCATCACTCCCACCTCCCAGCAGTGCAGGGGCAGCCTCCACCAGGCCCCCACTCATGTCCCCCTGCACCCCGACCCCCCAGCATCCAGGGGCACCCTCCACCAGGCCCCCACTCATGTCTCCCCCCACCCCCACCCCCCAGCATCCAGGGGCACCCTCCACCAGGCCCCCACTCATTTCCAACTCATGTCTCCCTGCACCCCCACCCCCCAGCAGTGCAGGGGCAGCCTCCCCCAGGCCCCCACTCATGTCTACCACCACCCCCACCCTCAGCAGTGCAGGGGCAGCCTCCACCAGGCCCCCACTCATGTCTACCACCACCCCCACCCACCAGCATCCAGGGGCACCCTCCACCAGGCCCCCACTCATGTCTACCATCACCCCCACCCCCCAGCAGTGCAGGGGCAGCCTCCACCAGGCCCCCACTCATGTCTCCCATCCCCCCCGCCCCCCAGCAGTGCAGGGCAGCCTCCACCAGGCCCCCACTCATGTCTCCCATCACCCCCACCCCCAGCAGTGCAGGACAGCCTCCACCAGGCCCCCACTCATGTCTCCCATCACCCCCACCCCCCAGCAGTGCAGGGGCAGCCTCCACCAGGCCCCCACTCATGTCTACCACCACCCCCACCCCCCAGCAGTGCAGGGGCAGCCTCCACCAGGCCCCCACACATGTCTCCCACCACCCCCACCCCCCAGCAGTGCAGGGGCAGCCTCCACCAGGCCCCCACTCATGTCTACCACCACCCCCACCCCCCAGCATCCAGGGGCACCCTCCACCAGGCCCCCACTCATGTCTCCCATCACCCCCACCCCCCAGCAGTGCAGGGGCAGCCTCCACCAGGCCCCCACTCATGTCCCCCTGCACCCCACCCCCCAGCATCCAGGGGCACCCTCCACCAGGCCCCCACTCATGTCTCCCTGCACCCCCACCCCCCAGCAGTGCGGGGGCAGCCTCCACCAGGCCCCCACTCATGTCTCCTACCACCCCCACCCCCCAGCATCCAGGGGCACCCTCCACCAGGCCCCCACTCATCTCCAACTCATGTCTCCCTGCACCCCCACCCCCCAGCAGTGCAGGGGCAGCCTCCACCAGGCCCCCACTCATGTCTACCACCACCCCACCCCCCAGCAGTGCAGGGGCAGCCTCTACCAGGCCCCCACTCATGTCTCCCATCACCCCCACCCCCCAGCAGTGCAGGGCACCCTCCACCAGGCCCCCACTCATGTCCACCTCATGTCTCCCTGCACCCCCACCCCCCAGCAGTGCAGGGGCAGCCTCCACCAGGCCCCCACTCATGTCTCCCACCACCCCCACCCCCCAGCATCCAGGGGCACCCTCCACCAGGCCCCCACTCATGGCTCCCATCACTCCCACCCCCAGCAGTGCAGGGGCAGCCTCCACCAGGCCCCCACTCATGTCTCCCATCACCCCCACCACCCAGCAGTGCAGGGCACCCTCCACCAGGCCCCCACACATGTCTCCCACCACCCCCACTCCCCAGCAGTGCAGGGGCAGCCTCCACCAGGCCCCCACTCATGTCTACCACCACCCCCACCCCCCAGCATCCAGGGGCAGCCTCCACCAGGCACCCCCTCATGTCTCCCATCACCCCCACCCCCCAGCAGTGCAGGGGCAGCCTCCACCAGGCCCCCACTCATGTCCCCCAGCCAACATGTCACCACAATGTAGATCCCTGGCCCTTATGGTCAGCCTCCAATGCCAAACACCCACCTGAGTATTGCATCCACCCACTTAGAAATGGCAAAAACATGATAGAACCCCAATTGCAAGTTTGGAAATAAACACATGTCCCTCACATACACCCAATGGGTGTCAGTGAAGGTCAAAACCCATATCATGATATGCATGAAATCAATGAGATGATACTACACATTGAACTTTGAAGAAAAAATATGTATTCAAAGCAACATAAATTGAATCAAAAATAAACAAACAATAATGGATTTTTTTTTTTTTTTTAATCCAGCAGGTCCGTGAAATAATGCAAAACCACAAAACATAATGCAAAGGAAACGTGTCCAAAGTCACAGTCCACAAAAGTAAATCCAATGGAAAATTAAAATCGAAAACCATTGCTCCATGGGGAAATCATAAAAAAAATTGAAAATCCAATAGTCAACTATATACAGATAAACAATCCAGGGTCCATGATCCCAACCGAAGAAATTAAACCTATCTAATAACACTACCTAAAAAAAAAAACTATATACAAAAATGTGGCCCATTGTGCCAAAAGTCCAAAAAAAATGCAAAACCAAAGGAAACCTAACACTAACTACAGAACTATTTACAAGGGCAGCGGGCTAGTCCGACGGCTCACTTTGGGATGTTCCGGGCCAGGGCATCATCGAACTCCTGCTCAATGTCCCGGAGGCGGTCCTCCTCCATGGCCCCGAGGGTCCGCAGGGCCGTCCACATTTTCACCCCAAACTCCCTGCGGATTGCCTCGAGGCACTCGGCCCGCCTCAGGGCAGTCCGCATGGAGTTCTCCGGCCTGACCATCGTGAGCCGTGCCTCTTCCGCCCGTTGCCGCTCCGCATCTATGGTGTGGCACAACCGCTGCCACACGGAAGACACTTCCCGTCCTGGGTCCTCCTGCCCTCCGGCCGATGCCTGCCCCTCCGATGTCGAAGGCCCCGAGCCATCATGGCTCCACCACGTTGCTGCTGCGCCTCTGCCCGTGCACTGCCTCCTGCTGCCTGCACATCCTCGGCTGGCTGGGGTGCAGTCGTTGATGTGGCCATCCCTGCTGGACGTCCGACTCCCGACTGTGGCAGGGATGCCTCCTCCACCAGCCTGGCCGCACCGTCAGAGGCAGCTCCACAGGGCACCCAGGTGACTGATGGGTGGGAAGATGGCACGGAGGACGACTGGTGCATAGGGGGTTCAGTTGAGGAGGGGGTCTGAGCAAGCCCCATCAAACAGAGGAATCCGGCCTGGGTGACCTGTCCCAGTAGGCCGACGCGGTCAACGAGCCATTCGAGATGACGTGCAGTCTCCTCATGAAAAGACTGCAGGTCACCTTGCATGGCCCGTTGACGCAATGCCACACCAGTCAGGACAGGCTCAACCCAGACCCGGATAGCCACGTCCGCAGGCAGGGGAAGGCCAGTTGTCGTGAGCTCATCCCCTGCCTGAAAACCATTCTGGATGTAGGCATCCCTGCTGGTGCAAGATAATGCAGTGACAGGATCAGGGACAGGATTGGACACAGGCACCTCCGCGGCAACCTGTGCTGCATCCTGTCCCTGGTCCTGCACTGCACCACTAGCACCAGTGGAATCCCCACCTCCAGACCCCATCTCTGTTGCTTCCACGGCCTCCTCCTCCACCAAACCCCCCACTTTTAGGCGGAAACCTGTGCAGTTCCCTCTGGGACCACTGCAAAAGATTTAGGACTACAGGTGTTTGGCAGTAAACCCACTTGGTAGCAGTCTGTACCACACAGATTCACTTGGTAGCTGTGGCTGAGCAGTCAGACTTCTCTCAAGAAGAGTTAGGCAGTATGTGGAGTATACAGCATAGGGCAATTCTACACAGTAAGACAAGCAAACACGCAACAAGGCTTCGGTGTAAAGATATAAAGGTATTTATAACGACACATCTATAGAAAACACTCTGGCACTAATACGGCAAAACAACTTCAATCGCAATTACTATCAGAAAAAGATAAATCCCCCTAACAATAGTTCGACAAGTCTAGATTCAACGGCATCACTTATTTGCAGACAGAGGTGTATGCTTTAACCTAGATGGCACTCTAGTATTCGTTAGGACGGGAGAGAAAAGGCGGGTTAAGAAATCAACTCGATACCAATGCTTGTAAGAACAAAGATGCAAGGCAAGAAGACAAGAACCACTGTAGATTCCAAAGTTCAGAGGCCAGGCCCACTCGGAGAGAGGCAAGGCGATATGTCCCAAAAAGTCTTAGTGGAAATGCGCTTCGAGTCTTTGGCGCAAATTTTTATAGGCAGATTGGACCAGTTCAGAACAAAACGTTATAGAAGTTTGGAGGCGACCCTATGGAGAGGCGAGGATTAAGACACCCCACTCTATCCGGCAACAAGGGAAGCCAGGCGGACACAGTACCTTGTTTGTGGAGAGACAGCTCCGGCAGGGGCAGTTGTTCCTGGTGGTGGATGCACGCCCGGTCTTTGCCAAGAGAAGAGATGATCTCGTCGTCGAAGGAAAGTTGAAGATCGTTGCACCACCAGGGAAGAGACCAGCCGCGGAGTGCTCCGTCACAAGGCACCACCTTTTGGTCGCGGTACAGGGGTAGTGGCTATCGGGTTGCCGAGGTGCTCTGCACGGGCAATTCGACCACTGCGTCCTGGAGCGAAGAAAAAGCAAAGGGGACTGGTTGTTCCCACCAGTCAGGGGAAGAGACTCTCCGGCAGGGAGATCTCCTCTGTCATCGGGAAGTGGTGAGTCGGTTCAGCAGGGCTCCACCGGAGGTGTCGTCGTTGCAGGTCGGCTCAGCTTTACCCTTGTCGGATTCTTAGGTCCTGTGGCGACTTCTGAAGATCCAGTCCCAAAAGCCCTGCTTTTATGCAGAAAACCCCCATTCATTCAGCCTAGCTGTCACTCAAAACACGCTAAGTGGTGAGCTGGGAGGCTCACCACTTGGGCCAATCACACCAGAGTGCGACCGGAGTTGGCAAGGCAACTCAGTCCAGGGTGCCTAAACCCCCTCCCACACCCCTGTGGTAACCCAGACAGAATGGCACCAAATTGGAGGGTCTCTGTACAGAAGCCCGCCAAAAGTGGAACAAAGGGCTCAACCTTTGGTTTAGGAGTCACAGAGACGAACACAGACGCCATTTTAAAAACCGAGTTCTGGCAGAAAATACCACCCGATAGACTTATTTAAGATAAGTAAACCGGTGGTATGTTAGAGATTAACGGGATAAAGGTACCAATCTCCAACAATGGGAAGAATCCCATAGGGTTATATTCGGGGTCGAATTAACATTCAAAGGAATTACACACATTCATGTCCAAGAGTGGGAGAAAAAGAGTCTCACTCTTGGCAGGATGGAAAAAACAAACTCCAGATATCCAGCAAAGCTGCTGGGGGACTCACTAGGTTAGGAAATTCAGCCTAAACCGAGAATTCTCCCTAACACCCACCAACCTGGATGACTCCATGCCATCTACCCCCGTTGGGCCCTGTGGGGTCCCAGCTGCCCCTTCTGCTGCCGAGGAGTCCAACTCCAACCTCCGCCTCTTGGACCTCCCCCCGGCAGCTGCGGCCTGGGACGCGGCTGCGGACTCCTCACTCCCCGACGAGATCACAACTTGGGAGGGGAGCCGGGCCTTGCGTCTCCGGCTGGCAGTGCGATCCCCGCCGCTGTGCTCCACAGCACCTTCTCCGCCCTCTTCATCAGTTGACGCTGCAGACAGGGAGAAATAAAACACAGGCATCAGGGCACTGTACAATGGACACATACACACATGACAGTTGCACATGAGTGGCATTGGCAAACCTCAGACATGACATCACAATTGGCAACACACATGTCATTACAACTTGCACACATGAGCCATAACACAGCCACATCGCAACTGCCAGCACCATCCATACACATACAACAGCATGAGCAGGCAAAGGTGAGCCAGACATCACATGCAACACAGGGAGTGCACTACACATGCACGCACATCACCACACTTGCATGCATGTGTACACCTCAGCCAACTGTCGCAGTGTTCCGATGGGCATCCATGTCACATCTGCCAATCAGGCTTCCACATCCCGCTGTCACATGCATCCATGTTGCATCACTGTTGCACCCTTGTCAAATACACACACATGCACATGTACACAGTGCTGATACATGCAGCTGAAAACAACATACATTCGTGACATCACGAACATGCCTACTTACATACACATTCATCCAAACATTTGTGCCCACACAACTGCATTTGGCATGCAAGCCTACACCCACAAGCACCATCCATGTCCCCACCCACAGCAGTGCAGGGGCAGCCTCCACCAGGCCCCCACTCATGTCTACCACCACCCCCACCCCCCAGCATCCAGGGGCACCCTCCACCAGGCCCCCACTCATGTCTCCCATCACCCCCACCCCCCCAGCAGTGCAGGGGCAGCCTCCACCAGGCCCCCACTAATGTCCTGCTGCACCCCCACCCCCCAGCAGTGCAGGGCACCCTCCACCAGGCCCCCACACATGTATCCCAACACCCCCACCCCCCAGCAGTGCAGGGGCAGCCTCCACCAGGCCCCCACTCATGTCTACCACCACCCCCACCCCCCAGCATCCAGGGGCACCCTCCACTAGGCCCCCACTCATGTCTCCCATTACCCCCACCCCCCAGCAGTGCACGGGCACCCTCCACCAGGCCCCCACACATGTCACCCTGCACCCCCACCCCACAGCATCCAGGGGCACCCTCCACCAGGCCCCCACTCATGTCTACCACCACCCCACCCCCAAGCATCCAGGGGCACCCTCCACCAGTCGCCCACTCATGTCGCCCATCACTCCCACCTCCCAGCAGTGCAGGGGCAGCCTCCACCAGGCCCCCACTCATGTCTCCCACCACCCCCACCCCCCAGCATCCAGGGGCAGCCTCCACCAGGCCCCCACTCATGTCTCCCACCACCCCCACCCCCCAGCAGTGCAGGCGCAGCCTCCACCAGGCCCCCACTCATGTCCCCCTGCACCCCGACCCCCCAGCATCCAGGGGCACCCTCCACCAGGCCCCCACTCATGTCTCCCCCCACCCCCACCCCCCAGCATCCAGGGGCACCCTCCACCAGGCCCCCACTCATTTCCAACTCATGTCTCCCTGCACCCCCACCCCCCAGCAGTGCAGGGGCAGCCTCCCCCAGGCCCCCACTCATGTCTACCACCACCCCCACCCTCAGCAGTGCAGGGGCAGCCTCCACCAGGCCCCCACTCATGTCTACCACCACCCCCACCCACCAGCATCCAGGGGCACCCTCCACCAGGCCCCCACTCATGTCTACCATCACCCCCACCCCCCAGCAGTGCAGGGGCAGCCTCCACCAGGCCCCCACTCATGTCTCCCATCCCCCCCGCCCCCCAGCAGTGCAGGGCAGCCTCCACCAGGCCCCCACTCATGTCTCCCATCACCCCCACCCCCAGCAGTGCAGGACAGCCTCCACCAGGCCCCCACTCATGTCTCCCATCACCCCCACCCCCCAGCAGTGCAGGGGCAGCCTCCACCAGGCCCCCACTCATGTCTACCACCACCTCCACCCCCCAGCAGTGCAGGGGCAGCCTCCACCAGGCCCCCACACATGTCTCCCACCACCCCCACCCCCCAGCAGTGCAGGGGCAGCCTCCACCAGGCCCCCACTCATGTCTACCACCACCCCCACCCCCCAGCATCCAGGGGCACCCTCCACCAGGCCCCCACTCATGTCTCCCATCACCCCCACCCCCCAGCAGTGCAGGGGCAGCCTCCACCAGGCCCCCACTAATGTCTCCCATCACCCCCACCACCCAGCAGTGCAGGGGCAGCCTCCACCAGGCCCCCACTCATGTCTCCCACCACCCCCACCCCCCAGCATTCAGCGGCAGCCTCCACCAGGCCCCCACTCATGTCTCCCACCACCCCCACCCCCCAGCATTCAGGGGCATCCTCCACCAGGCCCCCACTCATGTCTCCCACCACCCCCACTCCCCAGCAGTACAGGGGCAGCCTCCACCAGGCACCCACTCATGTCTACCACCACCCTCACCCCCCAGCATCCAGGGGCACCCTCCACCAGGCCCCCACTCATGTCTCCCATCACCCCCACCCCCCAGCAGTGCAGGGGCAGCCTCCACCAGGCCCCCACGCATGTCTCCCATCAACCCCACCCCCCAGCAGTGCAGGGCACCCTCCACCAGCCCCCCACACATCTCTCCCACCACCCCCACCCACAGCAGTGCAGGGGCAGCCTCCACCAGGCCCCCACTCATGTCTACCACCACCCCCACCCCCCAGCATCCAGGGGCACCCTCCACCAGGCCCCCACTCATGTCTCCCATCACCCCCACCCCCCCAGCAGTGCAGGGGCAGCCTCCACCAGGCCCCCACTAATGTCCTGCTGCACCCCCACCCCCCAGCAGTGCAGGGCACCCTCCACCAGGCCCCCACACATGTATCCCAACACCCCCACCCCCCAGCAGTGCAGGGGCAGCCTCCACCAGGCCCCCACTCATGTCTACCACCACCCCCACCCCCCAGCATCCAGGGGCACCCTCCACTAGGCCCCCACTCATGTCTCCCATTACCCCCACCCCCCAGCAGTGCACGGGCACCCTCCACCAGGCCCCCACACATGTCACCCTGCACCCCCACCCCACAGCATCCAGGGGCACCCTCCACCAGGCCCCCACTCATGTCTACCACCACCCCACCCCCAAGCATCCAGGGGCACCCTCCACCAGTCGCCCACTCATGTCGCCCATCACTCCCACCTCCCAGCAGTGCAGGGGCAGCCTCCACCAGGCCCCCACTCATGTCCCCCTGCACCCCGACCCCCCAGCATCCAGGGGCACCCTCCACCAGGCCCCCACTCATGTCTCCCCCCACCCCCACCCCCCAGCATCCAGGGGCACCCTCCACCAGGCCCCCACTCATTTCCAACTCATGTCTCCCTGCACCCCCACCCCCCAGCAGTGCAGGGGCAGCCTCCCCCAGGCCCCCACTCATGTCTACCACCACCCCCACCCTCAGCAGTGCAGGGGCAGCCTCCACCAGGCCCCCACTCATGTCTACCACCACCCCCACCCACCAGCATCCAGGGGCACCCTCCACCAGGCCCCCACTCATGTCTACCATCACCCCCACCCCCCAGCAGTGCAGGGGCAGCCTCCACCAGGCCCCCACTCATGTCTCCCATCCCCCCCGCCCCCCAGCAGTGCAGGGCAGCCTCCACCAGGCCCCCACTCATGTCTCCCATCACCCCCACCCCCAGCAGTGCAGGACAGCCTCCACCAGGCCCCCACTCATGTCTCCCATCACCCCCACCCCCCAGCAGTGCAGGGGCAGCCTCCACCAGGCCCCCACTCATGTCTACCACCACCCCCACCCCCCAGCAGTGCAGGGGCAGCCTCCACCAGGCCCCCACACATGTCTCCCACCACCCCCACCCCCCAGCAGTGCAGGGGCAGCCTCCACCAGGCCCCCACTCATGTCTACCACCACCCCCACCCCCCAGCATCCAGGGGCACCCTCCACCAGGCCCCCACTCATGTCTCCCATCACCCCCACCCCCCAGCAGTGCAGGGGCAGCCTCCACCAGGCCCCCACTCATGTCCCCCTGCACCCCACCCCCCAGCATCCAGGGGCACCCTCCACCAGGCCCCCACTCATGTCTCCCTGCACCCCCACCCCCCAGCAGTGCGGGGGCAGCCTCCACCAGGCCCCCACTCATGTCTCCTACCACCCCCACCCCCCAGCATCCAGGGGCACCCTCCACCAGGCCCCCACTCATCTCCAACTCATGTCTCCCTGCACCCCCACCCCCCAGCAGTGCAGGGGCAGCCTCCACCAGGCCCCCACTCATGTCTACCACCACCCCACCCCCCAGCAGTGCAGGGGCAGCCTCTACCAGGCCCCCACTCATGTCTCCCATCACCCCCACCCCCCAGCAGTGCAGGGCACCCTCCACCAGGCCCCCACTCATGTCCACCTCATGTCTCCCTGCACCCCCACCCCCCAGCAGTGCAGGGGCAGCCTCCACCAGGCCCCCACTCATGTCTCCCACCACCCCCACCCCCCAGCATCCAGGGGCACCCTCCACCAGGCCCCCACTCATGGCTCCCATCACCCCCACCCCCCAGCAGTGCAGGGGCAGCCTCCA
The DNA here is from genome assembly GCF_040938575.1 of Ambystoma mexicanum. NCBI lineage: Eukaryota > Metazoa > Chordata > Amphibia > Caudata > Ambystomatidae > Ambystoma > Ambystoma mexicanum. The sequence goes on from NC_090924.1 coordinate 982,652,342, forward strand.
CCAGGCCCCCACTCATGTCTCCCATCACCCCCACCCCCCAGCAGTGCAGGGCACCCTCCACCAGGCCCCCACACATGTCTCCCACCACCCCCACTCCCCAGCAGTGCAGGGGCAGCCTCCACCAGGCCCCCACTCATGTCTACCACCACCCCCACCCCCCAGCATCCAGGGGCAGCCTCCACCAGGCACCCCCTCATGTCTCCCATCACCCCCACCCCCCCAGCAGTGCAGGGGCAGCCTCCACCAGGCCCCCACTAATGTCCTGCTGCACCCCCACCCCCCAGCAGTGCAGGGCACCCTCCACCAGGCCCCCACACATGTATCCCAACACCCCCACCCCCCAGCAGTGCAGGGGCAGCCTCCACCAGGCCCCCACTCATGTCTACCACCACCCCCACCCCCCAGCATCCAGGGGCACCCTCCACTAGGCCCCCACTCATGTCTCCCATTACCCCCACCCCCCAGCAGTGCACGGGCACCCTCCACCAGGCCCCCACACATGTCACCCTGCACCCCCACCCCACAGCATCCAGGGGCACCCTCCACCAGGCCCCCACTCATGTCTACCACCACCCCACCCCCAAGCATCCAGGGGCACCCTCCACCAGTCGCCCACTCATGTCGCCCATCACTCCCACCTCCCAGCAGTGCAGGGGCAGCCTCCACCAGGCCCCCACTCATGTCCCCCTGCACCCCGACCCCCCAGCATCCAGGGGCACCCTCCACCAGGCCCCCACTCATGTCTCCCCCCACCCCCACCCCCCAGCATCCAGGGGCACCCTCCACCAGGCCCCCACTCATTTCCAACTCATGTCTCCCTGCACCCCCACCCCCCAGCAGTGCAGGGGCAGCCTCCCCCAGGCCCCCACTCATGTCTACCACCACCCCCACCCTCAGCAGTGCAGGGGCAGCCTCCACCAGGCCCCCACTCATGTCTACCACCACCCCCACCCACCAGCATCCAGGGGCACCCTCCACCAGGCCCCCACTCATGTCTACCATCACCCCCACCCCCCAGCAGTGCAGGGGCAGCCTCCACCAGGCCCCCACTCATGTCTCCCATCCCCCCCGCCCCCCAGCAGTGCAGGGCAGCCTCCACCAGGCCCCCACTCATGTCTCCCATCACCCCCACCCCCAGCAGTGCAGGACAGCCTCCACCAGGCCCCCACTCATGTCTCCCATCACCCCCACCCCCCAGCAGTGCAGGGGCAGCCTCCACCAGGCCCCCACTCATGTCTACCACCACCCCCACCCCCCAGCAGTGCAGGGGCAGCCTCCACCAGGCCCCCACACATGTCTCCCACCACCCCCACCCCCCAGCAGTGCAGGGGCAGCCTCCACCAGGCCCCCACTCATGTCTACCACCACCCCCACCCCCCAGCATCCAGGGGCACCCTCCACCAGGCCCCCACTCATGTCTCCCATCACCCCCACCCCCCAGCAGTGCAGGGGCAGCCTCCACCAGGCCCCCACTCATGTCCCCCTGCACCCCACCCCCCAGCATCCAGGGGCACCCTCCACCAGGCCCCCACTCATGTCTCCCTGCACCCCCACCCCCCAGCAGTGCGGGGGCAGCCTCCACCAGGCCCCCACTCATGTCTCCTACCACCCCCACCCCCCAGCATCCAGGGGCACCCTCCACCAGGCCCCCACTCATCTCCAACTCATGTCTCCCTGCACCCCCACCCCCCAGCAGTGCAGGGGCAGCCTCCACCAGGCCCCCACTCATGTCTACCACCACCCCACCCCCCAGCAGTGCAGGGGCAGCCTCTACCAGGCCCCCACTCATGTCTCCCATCACCCCCACCCCCCAGCAGTGCAGGGCACCCTCCACCAGGCCCCCACTCATGTCCACCTCATGTCTCCCTGCACCCCCACCCCCCAGCAGTGCAGGGGCAGCCTCCACCAGGCCCCCACTCATGTCTCCCACCACCCCCACCCCCCAGCATCCAGGGGCACCCTCCACCAGGCCCCCACTCATGGCTCCCATCACTCCCACCCCCAGCAGTGCAGGGGCAGCCTCCACCAGGCCCCCACTCATGTCTCCCATCACCCCCACCACCCAGCAGTGCAGGGCACCCTCCACCAGGCCCCCACACATGTCTCCCACCACCCCCACTCCCCAGCAGTGCAGGGGCAGCCTCCACCAGGCCCCCACTCATGTCTACCACCACCCCCACCCCCCAGCATCCAGGGGCAGCCTCCACCAGGCACCCCCTCATGTCTCCCATCACCCCCACCCCCCAGCAGTGCAGGGGCAGCCTCCACCAGGCCCCCACTCATGTCCCCCAGCCAACATGTCACCACAATGTAGATCCCTGGCCCTTATGGTCAGCCTCCAATGCCAAACACCCACCTGAGTATTGCATCCACCCACTTAGAAATGGCAAAAACATGATAGAACCCCAATTGCAAGTTTGGAAATAAACACATGTCCCTCACATACACCCAATGGGTGTCAGTGAAGGTCAAAACCCATATCATGATATGCATGAAATCAATGAGATGATACTACACATTGAACTTTGAAGAAAAAATATGTATTCAAAGCAACATAAATTGAATCAAAAATAAACAAACAATAATGGATTTTTTTTTTTTTTTAATCCAGCAGGTCCGTGAAATAATGCAAAACCACAAAACATAATGCAAAGGAAACGTGTCCAAAGTCACAGTCCACAAAAGTAAATCCAATGGAAAATTAAAATCGAAAACCATTGCTCCATGGGGAAATCATAAAAAAAATTGAAAATCCAATAGTCAACTATATACAGATAAACAATCCAGGGTCCATGATCCCAACCGAAGAAATTAAACCTATCTAATAACACTACCTAAAAAAAAAAACTATATACAAAAATGTGGCCCATTGTGCCAAAAGTCCAAAAAAAATGCAAAACCAAAGGAAACCTAACACTAACTACAGAACTATTTACAAGGGCAGCGGGCTAGTCCGACGGCTCACTTTGGGATGTTCCGGGCCAGGGCATCATCGAACTCCTGCTCAATGTCCCGGAGGCGGTCCTCCTCCATGGCCCCGAGGGTCCGCAGGGCCGTCCACATTTTCACCCCAAACTCCCTGCGGATTGCCTCGAGGCACTCGGCCCGCCTCAGGGCAGTCCGCATGGAGTTCTCCGGCCTGACCATCGTGAGCCGTGCCTCTTCCGCCCGCTGCCGCTCCGCATCTATGGTGTGGCACAACCGCTGCCACACGGAAGACACTTCCCGTCCTGGGTCCTCCTGCCCTCCGGCCGATGCCTGCCCCTCCGATGTCGAAGGCCCCGAGCCATCATGGCTCCACCACGTTGCTGCTGCGCCTCTGCCCGTGCACTGCCTCCTGCTGCCTGCACATCCTCGGCTGGCTGGGGTGCAGTCGTTGATGTGGCCATCCCTGCTGGACGTCCGACTCCCGACTGTGGCAGGGATGCCTCCTCCACCAGCCTGGCCGCACCGTCAGAGGCAGCTCCACAGGGCACCCAGGTGACTGATGGGTGGGAAGATGGCACGGAGGACGACTGGTGCATAGGGGGTTCAGTTGAGGAGGGGGTCTGAGCAAGCCCCATCAAACAGAGGAATCCGGCCTGGGTGACCTGTCCCAGTAGGCCGACGCGGTCAACGAGCCATTCGAGATGACGTGCAGTCTCCTCATGAAAAGACTGCAGGTCACCTTGCATGGCCCGTTGACGCAATGCCACACCAGTCAGGACAGGCTCAACCCAGACCCGGATAGCCACGTCCGCAGGCAGGGGAAGGCCAGTTGTCGTGAGCTCATCCCCTGCCTGAAAACCATTCTGGATGTAGGCATCCCTGCTGGTGCAAGATAATGCAGTGACAGGATCAGGGACAGGATTGGACACAGGCACCTCCGCGGCAACCTGTGCTGCATCCTGTCCCTGGTCCTGCACTGCACCACTAGCACCAGTGGAATCCCCACCTCCAGACCCCATCTCTGTTGCTTCCACGGCCTCCTCCTCCACCAAACCCCCCACTTTTAGGCGGAAACCTGTGCAGTTCCCTCTGGGACCACTGCAAAAGATTTAGGACTACAGGTGTTTGGCAGTAAACCCACTTGGTAGCAGTCTGTACCACACAGATTCACTTGGTAGCTGTGGCTGAGCAGTCAGACTTCTCTCAAGAAGAGTTAGGCAGTATGTGGAGTATACAGCATAGGGCAATTCTACACAGTAAGACAAGCAAACACGCAACAAGGCTTCGGTGTAAAGATATAAAGGTATTTATAACGGCACATCTATAGAAAACACTCTGGCACTAATACGGCAAAACAACTTCAATCGCAATTACTATCAGAAAAAGATCAATCCCCCTAACAATAGTTCGACAAGTCTAGGTTCAACGGCATCACTTATTTGCAGACAGAGGTGTATGCTTTAACCTAGATGGCACTCTAGTATTCGTTAGGACGGGAGAGAAAAGGCGGGTTAAGAAATCAACTCGATACCAATGCTTGTAAGAACAAAGATGCAAGGCAAGAAGACAAGAACCACTGTAGATTCCAAAGTTCAGAGGCCAGGCCCACTCGGAGAGAGGCAAGGCGATATGTCCCAAAAAGTCTTAGTGGAAATGCGCTTCGAGTCTTTGGCGCAAATTTTTATAGGCAGATTGGACCAGTTCAGAACAAAACGTTATAGAAGTTTGGAGGCGACCCTATGGAGAGGCGAGGATTAAGACACCCCACTCTATCCGGCAACAAGGGAAGCCAGGCGGACACAGTACCTTGTTTGTGGAGAGACAGCTCCGGCAGGGGCAGTTGTTCCTGGTGGTGGATGCACGCCCGGTCTTTGCCAAGAGAAGAGATGATCTCGTCGTCGAAGGAAAGTTGAAGATCGTTGCACCACCAGGGAAGAGACCAGCCGCGGAGTGCTCCGTCACAAGGCACCACCTTTTGGTCGCGGTACAGGGGTAGTGGCTATCGGGTTGCCGAGGTGCTCTGCACGGGCAATTCGACCACTGCGTCCTGGAGCGAAGAAAAAGCAAAGGGGACTGGTTGTTCCCACCAGTCAGGGGAAGAGACTCTCCGGCAGGGAGATCTCCTCTGTCATCGGGAAGTGGTGAGTCGGTTCAGCAGGGCTCCACCGGAGGTGTCGTCGTTGCAGGTCGGCTCAGCTTTACCCTTGTCGGATTCTTAGGTCCTGTGGCGACTTCTGAAGATCCAGTCCCAAAAGCCCTGCTTTTATGCAGAAAACCCCCATTCATTCAGCCTAGCTGTCACTCAAAACACGCTAAGTGGTGAGCTGGGAGGCTCACCACTTGGGCCAATCACACCAGAGTGCGACCGGAGTTGGCAAGGCAACTCAGTCCAGGGTGCCTAAACCCCCTCCCACACCCCTGTGGTAACCCAGACAGAATGGCACCAAATTGGAGGGTCTCTGTACAGAAGCCCGCCAAAAGTGGAACAAAGGGCTCAACCTTTGGTTTAGGAGTCACAGAGACGAACACAGACGCCATTTTAAAAACCGAGTTCTGGCAGAAAATACCACCCGATAGACTTATTTAAGATAAGTAAACCGGTGGTATGTTAGAGATTAACGGGATAAAGGTACCAATCTCCAACAATGGGAAGAATCCCATAGGGTTATATTCGGGGTCGAATTAACATTCAAAGGAATTACACACATTCATGTCCAAGAGTGGGAGAAAAAGAGTCTCACTCTTGGCAGGATGGAAAAAACAAACTCCAGATATCCAGCAAAGCTGCTGGGGGACTCACTAGGTTAGGAAATTCAGCCTAAACCGAGAATTCTCCCTAACACCCACCAACCTGGATGACTCCATGCCATCTACCCCCGTTGGGCCCTGTGGGGTCCCAGCTGCCCCTTCTGCTGCCGAGGAGTCCAACTCCAACCTCCGCCTCTTGGACCTCCCCCCGGCAGCTGCGGCCTGGGACGCGGCTGCGGACTCCTCACTCCCCGACGAGATCACAACTTGGGAGGGGAGCCGGGCCTTGCGTCTCCGGCTGGCAGTGCGATCCCCGCCGCTGTGCTCCACAGCACCTTCTCCGCCCTCTTCATCAGTTGACGCTGCAGACAGGGAGAAATAAAACACAGGCATCAGGGCACTGTACAATGGACACATACACACATGACAGTTGCACATGAGTGGCATTGGCAAACCTCAGACATGACATCACAATTGGCAACACACATGTCATTACAACTTGCACACATGAGCCATAACACAGCCACATCGCAACTGCCAGCACCATCCATACACATACAACAGCATGAGCAGGCAAAGGTGAGCCAGACATCACATGCAACACAGGGAGTGCACTACACATGCACGCACATCACCACACTTGCATGCATGTGTACACCTCAGCCAACTGTCGCAGTGTTCCGATGGGCATCCATGTCACATCTGCCAATCAGGCTTCCACATCCCGCTGTCACATGCATCCATGTTGCATCACTGTTGCACCCTTGTCAAATACACACACATGCACATGTACACAGTGCTGATACATGCAGCTGAAAACAACATACATTCGTGACATCACGAACATGCCTACTTACATACACATTCATCCAAACATTTGTGCCCACACAACTGCATTTGGCATGCAAGCCTACACCCACAAGCACCATCCATGTCCCCACCCACAGCAGTGCAGGGGCAGCCTCCACCAGGCCCCCACTCATGTCTACCACCACCCCCACCCCCCAGCATCCAGGGGCACCCTCCACCAGGCCCCCACTCATGTCTCCCATCACCCCCACCCCCCCAGCAGTGCAGGGGCAGCCTCCACCAGGCCCCCACTAATGTCCTGCTGCACCCCCACCCCCCAGCAGTGCAGGGGCAGCCTCCACCAGGCCCCCACTCATGTCTACCACCACCCCCACCCCCCAGCATCCAGGGGCACCCTCCACTAGGCCCCCACTCATGTCTCCCATTACCCCCACCCCCCAGCAGTGCACGGGCACCCTCCACCAGGCCCCCACACATGTCACCCTGCACCCCCACCCCACAGCATCCAGGGGCACCCTCCACCAGGCCCCCACTCATGTCTACCACCACCCCACCCCCAAGCATCCAGGGGCACCCTCCACCAGTCGCCCACTCATGTCGCCCATCACTCCCACCTCCCAGCAGTGCAGGGGCAGCCTCCACCAGGCCCCCACTCATGTCTCCCACCACCCCCACCCCCCAGCATCCAGGGGCAGCCTCCACCAGGCCCCCACTCATGTCTCCCACCACCCCCACCCCCCAGCAGTGCAGGGGCAGCCTCCACCAGGCCCCCACTCATGTCCCCCTGCACCCCGACCCCCCAGCATCCAGGGGCACCCTCCACCAGGCCCCCACTCATGTCTCCCCCCACCCCCACCCCCCAGCATCCAGGGGCACCCTCCACCAGGCCCCCACTCATTTCCAACTCATGTCTCCCTGCACCCCCACCCCCCAGCAGTGCAGGGGCAGCCTCCCCCAGGCCCCCACTCATGTCTACCACCACCCCCACCCTCAGCAGTGCAGGGGCAGCCTCCACCAGGCCCCCACTCATGTCTACCACCACCCCCACCCACCAGCATCCAGGGGCACCCTCCACCAGGCCCCCACTCATGTCTACCATCACCCCCACCCCCCAGCAGTGCAGGGGCAGCCTCCACCAGGCCCCCACTCATGTCTCCCATCCCCCCCGCCCCCCAGCAGTGCAGGGCAGCCTCCACCAGGCCCCCACTCATGTCTCCCATCACCCCCACCCCCAGCAGTGCAGGACAGCCTCCACCAGGCCCCCACTCATGTCTCCCATCACCCCCACCCCCCAGCAGTGCAGGGGCAGCCTCCACCAGGCCCCCACTCATGTCTACCACCACCCCCACCCCCCAGCAGTGCAGGGGCAGCCTCCACCAGGCCCCCACACATGTCTCCCACCACCCCCACCCCCCAGCAGTGCAGGGGCAGCCTCCACCAGGCCCCCACTCATGTCTACCACCACCCCCACCCCCCAGCATCCAGGGGCACCCTCCACCAGGCCCCCACTCATGTCTCCCATCACCCCCACCCCCCAGCAGTGCAGGGGCAGCCTCCACCAGGCCCCCACTCATGTCCCCCTGCACCCCACCCCCCAGCATCCAGGGGCACCCTCCACCAGGCCCCCACTCATGTCTCCCTGCACCCCCACCCCCCAGCAGTGCGGGGGCAGCCTCCACCAGGCCCCCACTCATGTCTCCTACCACCCCCACCCCCCAGCATCCAGGGGCACCCTCCACCAGGCCCCCACTCATCTCCAACTCATGTCTCCCTGCACCCCCACCCCCCAGCAGTGCAGGGGCAGCCTCCACCAGGCCCCCACTCATGTCTACCACCACCCCACCCCCCAGCAGTGCAGGGGCAGCCTCTACCAGGCCCCCACTCATGTCTCCCATCACCCCCACCCCCCAGCAGTGCAGGGCACCCTCCACCAGGCCCCCACTCATGTCCACCTCATGTCTCCCTGCACCCCCACCCCCCAGCAGTGCAGGGGCAGCCTCCACCAGGCCCCCACTCATGTCTCCCACCACCCCCACCCCCCAGCATCCAGGGGCACCCTCCACCAGGCCCCCACTCATGGCTCCCATCACTCCCACCCCCAGCAGTGCAGGGGCAGCCTCCACCAGGCCCCCACTCATGTCTCCCACCACCCCCACCCCCCAGCAGTGCAGGGGCAGCCTCCACCAGGCCCCCACACATGTCTCCCACCACCCCCACCCCCCAGCAGTGCAGGGGCAGCCTCCACCAGGCCCCCACTCATGTCTACCACCACCCCCACCCCCCAGCATCCAGGGGCACCCTCCACCAGGCCCCCACTCATGTCTCCCATCACCCCCACCCCCCAGCAGTGCAGGGGCAGCCTCCACCAGGCCCCCACTCATGTCCCCCTGCACCCCACCCCCCAGCATCCAGGGGCACCCTCCACCAGGCCCCCACTCATGTCTCCCTGCACCCCCACCCCCCAGCAGTGCGGGGGCAGCCTCCACCAGGCCCCCACTCATGTCTCCTACCACCCCCACCCCCCAGCATCCAGGGGCACCCTCCACCAGGCCCCCACTCATCTCCAACTCATGTCTCCCTGCACCCCCACCCCCCAGCAGTGCAGGGGCAGCCTCCACCAGGCCCCCACTCATGTCTACCACCACCCCACCCCCCAGCAGTGCAGGGGCAGCCTCCACCAGGCCCCCACTCATGTCTACCACCACCCCACCCCCCAGCAGTGCAGGGGCAGCCTCTACCAGGCCCCCACTCATGTCTCCCATCACCCCCACCCCCCAGCAGTGCAGGGCACCCTCCACCAGGCCCCCACTCATGTCCTCCTCATGTCTCCCTGCACCCCCACCCCCCAGCAGTGCAGGGGCACCCTCCACCAGGCCCCCACTCATGGCTCCCATCACTCCCACCCCCAGCAGTGCAGGGGCAGCCTCCACCAGGCCCCCACTCATGTCTCCCATCACCCCCACCACCCAGCAGTGCAGGGCACCCTCCACCAGGCCCCCACACATGTCTCCCACCACCCCCACTCCCCAGCAGTGCAGGGGCAGCCTCCACCAGGCCCCCACTCATGTCTACCACCACCCCCACCCCCCAGCATCCAGGGGCAGCCTCCACCAGGCACCCCCTCATGTCTCCCATCACCCCCACCCCCCAGCAGTGCAGGGGCAGCCTCCACCAGGCCCCCACTCATGTCCCCCAGCCAACATGTCACCACAATGTAGATCCCTGGCCCTTATGGTCAGCCTCCAATGCCAAACACCCACCTGAGTATTGCATCCACCCACTTAGAAATGGCAAAAACATGATAGAACCCCAATTGCAAGTTTGGAAATAAACACATGTCCCTCACATACACCCAATGGGTGTCAGTGAAGGTCAAAACCCATATCATGATATGCATGAAATCAATGAGATGATACTACACATTGAACTTTGAAGAAAAAATATGTATTCAAAGCAACATAAATTGAATCAAAAATAAACAAACAATAATGGATTTTTTTTTTTTTTTAATCCAGCAGGTCCGTGAAATAATGCAAAACCACAAAACATAATGCAAAGGAAACGTGTCCAAAGTCACAGTCCACAAAAGTAAATCCAATGGAAAATTAAAATCGAAAACCATTGCTCCATGGGGAAATCATAAAAAAAATTGAAAATCCAATAGTCAACTATATACAGATAAACAATCCAGGGTCCATGATCCCAACCGAAGAAATTAAACCTATCTCATAACACTACCTAAAAAAAAAAACTATATACAAAAATGTGGCCCATTGTGCCAAAAGTCCAAAAAAAATGCAAAACCAAAGGAAACCTAACACTAACTACAGAACTATTTACAAGGGCAGCGGGCTAGTCCGACGGCTCACTTTGGGATGTTCCGGGCCAGGGCATCATCGAACTCCTGCTCAATGTCCCGGAGGCGGTCCTCCTCCATGGCCCCGAGGGTCCGCAGGGCCGTCCACATTTTCACCCCAAACTCCCTGCGGATTGCCTCGAGGCACTCGGCCCGCCTCAGGGCAGTCCGCATGGAGTTCTCCGGCCTGACCATCGTGAGCCGTGCCTCTTCCGCCCGCTGCCGCTCCGCATCTATGGTTTGGCACAACTGCTGCCACACGGAAGACACTTCCCGTCCTGGGTCCTCCTGCCCTCCGGCCGATGCCTGCCCCTCCGATGTCGAAGGCCCCGAGCCATCATGGCTCCACCACGTTGCTGCTGCGCCTCTGCCCGTGCACTGCCTCCTGCTGCCTGCACATCCTCGGCTGGCTGGGGTGCAGTCGATGATGTGGCCATCCCTGCTCGACGTCCGACTCCCGACTGTGGCAGGGATGCCTCCTCCACCAGCCTGGCCGCACCGTCAGAGGCAGCTCCACAGGGCACCCAGGTGACTGATGGGTGGGAAGATGGCACGGAGGACGACTGGTGCATAGGGGGTTCAGTTGAGGAGGGGGTCTGAGCAAGCCCCATCAAACAGAGGAATCCGGCCTGGGTGACCTGTCCCAGTAGGCCGACGCGGTCAACGAGCCATTCGAGATGACGTGCAGTCTCCTCATGAAAAGACTGCAGGTCACCTTGCATGGCCCGTTGACGCAATGCCACACCAGTCAGGACAGGCTCAACCCAGACCCGGATAGCCACGTCCGCAGGCAGGGGAAGGCCAGTTGTCGTGAGCTCATCCCCTGCCTGAAAACCATTCTGGATGTAGGCATCCCTGCTGGTGCAAGATAATGCAGTGACAGGATCAGGGACAGGATTGGACACAGGCACCTCCGCGGCAACCTGTGCTGCATCCTGTCCCTGGTCCTGCACTGCACCACTAGCACCAGTGGAATCCCCACCTCCAGACCCCATCTCTGTTGCTTCCACGGCCTCCTCCTCCACCAAACCCCCCACTTTTAGGCGGAAACCTGTGCAGTTCCCTCTGGGACCACTGCAAAAGATTTAGGACTACAGGTGTTTGGCAGTAAACCCACTTGGTAGCAGTCTGTACCACACAGATTCACTTGGTAGCTGTGGCTGAGCAGTCAGACTTCTCTCAAGAAGAGTTAGGCAGTATGTGGAGTATACAGCATAGGGCAATTCTACACAGTAAGACAAGCAAACACGCAACAAGGCTTCGGTGTAAAGATATAAAGGTATTTATAACGACACATCTATAGAAAACACTCTGGCACTAATACGGCAAAACAACTTCAATCGCAATTACTATCAGAAAAAGATCAATCCCCCTAACAATAGTTCGACAAGTCTAGGTTCAACGGCATCACTTATTTGCAGACAGAGGTGTATGCTTTAACCTAGATGGCACTCTAGTATTCGTTAGGACGGGAGAGAAAAGGCGGGTTAAGAAATCAACTCGATACCAATGCTTGTAAGAACAAAGATGCAAGGCAAGAAGACAAGAACCACTGTAGATTCCAAAGTTCAGAGGCCAGGCCCACTCGGAGAGAGGCAAGGCGATATGTCCCAAAAAGTCTTAGTGGAAATGCGCTTCGAGTCTTTGGCGCAAATTTTTATAGGCAGATTGGACCAGTTCAGAACAAAACGTTATAGAAGTTTGGAGGCGACCCTATGGAGAGGCGAGGATTAAGACACCCCACTCTATCCGGCAACAAGGGAAGCCAGGCGGACACAGTACCTTGTTTGTGGAGAGACAGCTCCGGCAGGGGCAGTTGTTCCTGGTGGTGGATGCACGCCCGGTCTTTGCCAAGAGAAGAGATGATCTCGTCGTCGAAGGAAAGTTGAAGATCGTTGCACCACCAGGGAAGAGACCAGCCGCGGAGTGCTCCGTCACAAGGCACCACCTTTTGGTCGCGGTACAGGGGTAGTGGCTATCGGGTTGCCGAGGTGCTCTGCACGGGCAATTCGACCACTGCGTCCTGGAGCGAAGAAAAAGCAAAGGGGACTGGTTGTTCCCACCAGTCAGGGGAAGAGACTCTCCGGCAGGGAGATCTCCTCTGTCATCGGGAAGTGGTGAGTCGGTTCAGCAGGGCTCCACCGGAGGTGTCGTCGTTGCAGGTCGGCTCAGCTTTACCCTTGTCGGATTCTTAGGTCCTGTGGCGACTTCTGAAGATCCAGTCCCAAAAGCCCTGCTTTTATGCAGAAAACCCCCATTCATTCAGCCTAGCTGTCACTCAAAACACGCTAAGTGGTGAGCTGGGAGGCTCACCACTTGGGCCAATCACACCAGAGTGCGACCGGAGTTGGCAAGGCAACTCAGTCCAGGGTGCCTAAACCCCCTCCCACACCCCTGTGGTAACCCAGACAGAATGGCACCAAATTGGAGGGTCTCTGTACAGAAGCCCGCCAAAAGTGGAACAAAGGGCTCAACCTTTGGTTTAGGAGTCACAGAGACGAACACAGACGCCATTTTAAAAACCGAGTTCTGGCAGAAAATACCACCCGATAGACTTATTTAAGATAAGTAAACCGGTGGTATGTTAGAGATTAACGGGATAAAGGTACCAATCTCCAACAATGGGAAGAATCCCATAGGGTTATATTCGGGGTCGAATTAACAAGTAGTTTCCACTGCCACCAGCCAAAACTCGACGAGGGGGGACGGGACAGTGCCCCCTCGAATAACAGACCCAGGAGTAATCGAATTACCCCTACTAGTATGTCCAAAATAGGATGGTTTGTACTAGTTCTGTTAGTAAATTTAGGTCTAGTAAAGCCAATGGTGACTTTACATGCCCGGGGAGACAGTAGTCAGTCCCCGTGTATGGAGTCTATGATCGAGGTTCGCTAGGACGCCCCAGTGTTACGGCACGTAGGGTGCGGTGTAACACACATAGAAAAACATATGCGACCCTATGGAGTAAAAGACCCCATAGCCCATAGAACACATTGACATTCAAAGGAATTACACACATTCATGTCCAAGAGTGGGAGAAAAAGAGTCTCACTCTTGGCAGGATGGAAAAAACAAACTCCAGATATCCAGCAAAGCTGCTGGGGGACTCACTAGGTTAGGAAATTCAGCCTAAACCGAGAATTCTCCCTAACACCCACCAACCTGGATGACTCCATGCCATCTACCCCCGTTGGGCCCTGTGGGGTCCCAGCTGCCCCTTCTGCTGCCGAGGAGTCCAACTCCAACCTCCGCCTCTTGGACCTCCCCCCGGCAGCTGCGGCCTGGGACGCGGCTGCGGACTCCTCACTCCCCGACGAGATCACAACTTGGGAGGGGAGCCGGGCCTTGCGTCTCCGGCTGGCAGTGCGATCCCCGCCGCTGTGCTCCACAGCACCTTCTCCGCCCTCTTCATCAGTTGACGCTGCAGACAGGGAGAAATAAAACACAGGCATCAGGGCACTGTACAATGGACACATACACACATGACAGTTGCACATGAGTGGCATTGGCAAACCTCAGACATGACATCACAATTGGCAACACACATGTCATTACAACTTGCACACATGAGCCATAACACAGCCACATCGCAACTGCCAGCACCATCCATACACATACAACAGCATGAGCAGGCAAAGGTGAGCCAGACATCACATGCAACACAGGGAGTGCACTACACATGCACGCACATCACCACACTTGCATGCATGTGTACACCTCAGCCAACTGTCGCAGTGTTCCGATGGGCATCCATGTCACATCTGCCAATCAGGCTTCCACATCCCGCTGTCACATGCATCCATGTTGCATCACTGTTGCACCCTTGTCAAATACACACACATGCACATGTACACAGTGCTGATACATGCAGCTGAAAACAACATACATTCGTGACATCACGAACATGCCTACTTACATACACATTCATCCAAACATTTGTGCCCACACAACTGCATTTGGCATGCAAGCCTACACCCACAAGCACCATCCATGGCTCACACATGACAGCCCTCGCATGTGTTAGCCTCATGGCCCTGTACACCCCCACCCATACTCGGCCCCATACAAACAGATGTGCAACCGGCACACTACTGGCACATCACCACACGCACAGCTTACAATCATGATGCATGTCCAACTACCGCTCGACTCCAGACGGGTCTGCCTCTCAAGGACCTGGACGTGGAGCGCTGGGGATATGCGTTCCAGGACCCTCATCTGATCTTCCGACAAGTGGCCCCAGCGCCCCTTAGCATCCGTTGCCTTCAAGAGGCGCCGGGCCTTGTTCAGGGTCCTGGACCTGAAGTCCTCCCAGCGCTTCTTGACATGTTGGAAGTCGCGGACTGCCACCACCTCCGCGTTGACGGCAGTCACGATGTCCGTCCAGATCCGAGTCCGTCCTTCCTTGTCGGCGCGCACACTTCCGAAGAGGGCATCATACTGCCCCAGGACTTGCTCCACCAGGACACCAACTTCCCTGGCACTGAAGCTGGTGTCCCTCTGCCTCTCTGGCCGGGGGTTGTCAGTGGTGCCAGATGTTGCAGTGACCGACATGACAACCCCAGAGGCAGGAGTGGGTGGGCAACTGGGTCCTGGGGCTGAGCTGTGGAGCGATGGAATCCCAGTCGGGAGTCTTCGGTTCCAGCAGAGGTGGTCACAGCAACAGCACTCCTGGCTGATGTGCAGGCAGCAAATGGCAGGGCACGTGGGCAGCAGGCAGTCAGGCAGCAGCAGATGGCAGGTGGGAGCATGCTCGGGACTCTGGGGGGCAGTAAATCGGCTTTCTGGGCAGGAGCGTGGTCTTCCGTGTGCTTACGCGTGGCCAGCTTGATACGGAGTGATTTGGCACGTGAAAATCCTGCACGTCTGCGTGTAATTCGAGGAAAGGCCCTTAGCGCGTAAGCGCGTCTGCACGCATACGCGATTTAATTGGCCCAAAGGCCCCCATGCGCAGCTATGATGTCACGCGCATGGCCGAAGAGAATGGCGCATGTAAAAAAAAAGATTCACGTCCGAGTGTCAAAGCGTGTAATTGGTGGAAATGGCCTCATCGCGTATGCGCGTCTGTGACGTGTGTATAAAAGGTACATGTAGAACGCCATTTCCTTGTACGTGCTTTTCGTGGAGAGCAAGTGGGTGAAATCTGTACTTCTTGTCGGTTCACACGCGATTTACTTCACGGCGTTTCAAGTTCGTACTCCCTGTTACCTCTGACAGCTTTTTCTCTTTTCCTCTTTTTCTTGGGCCTGTTTCCTCAAACAGCGTTCCCTTCTACTGTTGTCCTGTCTCCTCAGACAGCGTACAATTCTTCTTTTGGCGGGGGTGTTGCCAACGCGCACACGCGCATATTTTTCACGCTTTTGTTCCTGGCAGACGGTGAGTCGCGCACGTATTTAACATCTGTGCTTGCCCCGTGTGTCGCATACCCCATCAGAGGTCATTCTAGACTGCGTGTGACACGCATACGTTCATTCTTGTATTTCTGGGTGCCACAGCGTAGTGCAGGTTTATTTTTCCACACACGTGGTCTAGGAGGGGTTGCGTGCACCTTACTTCCCTTTTCTGGGGTGCCTGTGCGTTGTGTGACCCATCATCTTTCCCCAGGGGTGACATACAGCCTTGCTAGAGCACTAGGGTATGATTACCATCTGGTACCCAACCCCTTTGACCCCCAATTGCCCAGGACAATAGTTCACATCGACTCCCATACGCACAATAACATCAGTGCCATGGCTGGGGGGCGAACAAACCGTAAGGGTGGCAAAGGTGGCCGAGCCCCAAGTGGTGGCCGTGGTGGATCCGGTAGGGGACGTGGCCGTGACTTGCAGGGTGCCCCTAGCCCTCCATGTGTGGAGGAGCAGTCAGGGACACCCATGCCCCCCCCCCTGGTTGAGGGTAACGTGGCTGACACCATCCATGCTCAGCCCTTGTTGGACCAGCCCACTGTGGAACCAGACCTGGCACAGGGTGACTCCATGGCTGACTTCCAGGTCAGCATGTCTAGGCCACATGCGCCGGTGCAGGTTGGTGTCATCAGGCCACGTGGATCAGGGGCAGCTAGGTCATCTGCTGCCCTGCGTAGGCAGGCTGGGGAGGCTGCAGGGGCAGCTGCGGCTCCATCCACCCCACCTCTCATACACCCAGCCAGGACAGTGTCGGTCCAAGTCCATCATGCTGACATTCCCCCTGACACATTCACACTTGAGCTAATGCCTTCACCAACTCCCATGCTGAGTGTGCAATCCCACACTCCTAGTACAGAGTGCCCCTAGTGTCCAGAGCGGCGTAGGACACTCAGGATCCCCACCACCTTCCAAGTGGAAGAGGAAGAGTGCTCGTCCAGTAGAGGCTGATGCCCCAGACACGGCTACACAGTCCGGCCCGTCTAGGAAGCCCAGCTTCAATGAGCACTGAATGCACTTGTAGAGTATGTGTCCGCACATGACCGCGAAATGGTGATTGTTGCAGGATCCAAGACCACACCTGCACAACGTCAGGCACACTGGAAGACCATTGCGGACATCATAAGTGCCCTTGGAATCATGAGGCGCACAGCTACTGAATGCTACAAGCGCTGGAATGTAACAAACAATAGGGGAGCCCCTGTGTGCAAGTGTGAGTGGGGGCAAAGTATGTAGAATTTACAAAAACCGACAAAGGGGTACTCACACTCGAGACAGTCCTAGATTCTGTCCGACATTCAAATTAAATCTCCATAGTAATTTAAAGGCTAGTGTTTGCGAGGCAAATCACTGGAGATACACCAAGGGAGCAGTCTGAGAAGTGCTAACCATAAATTTATTGTTGAAAGCATAGTTTTTTTTGAGATTTTACACAATTTCTAAAGCAAAAAATAAGTAGAATAGAGCAATTGAAAAAATAAAGAAAAACAGAACATTCATCACAAATATATCAAGTGCAAAAGAAGGGATAACATATTAATCACATCAAGATAAAACAATTATTAAAGGCTACCCATAGTTCCTGCAACATAGGGCCACCCAGGGTGTATAAAAAATTACCCTGGTAGGTATGTAAAAAGAATATTATTTTAGCTGAGTTTGTATATTTAATCTGCCAACATGTGGGAAAGAATCAAAAGTTTGTTCCTAAAGGGAACAACATATATATAAATCACGTTTCGGAATGTCAAACTGGCATCAGTACTCAGAGCCTTCCTCAGGGCAGGATAGAGGTGAGTTGATAGTATCACCATAGAGGGGGCAGAAAAAAGGGAATACTTAAGTCATATAGACAGGCTGCTATACAGACAACTTCAGAGGGATATCATAATTCAAGTGTATGCTGTCATAAATATACGGACCACTCACCCAGTATAGATTAAAGAACGGAGTGCAGTCCGTAGAAGGCTACTTTTCCAAACCTATTGAACTTCGTACGCTGTGTAACAATGCAGCCAAGTAGAAAGAAAAAGGTAGAGCGCACCTGGGTCACGCTTCTGAAAATGCTGTGGAGAGAATACACCCTTAGTGAGAGTAAAATTCATAGAAAGAGCGAAAAGTCAGTGAAGGAGTTTGTCGGACGCCATCGGAGCATGTTGTGGTATTGCTCCTGATTATTTTATCTGAAAGGTAGCGCTCCGAATCATGAATATAACTAAAGAACACGCACTACAATAAGCAAAAGGAGTGCGAGGTGCCCAGACAGGGTCATAGAGTGAATGGTGAGGGATCCTATAGAGGAGCATAATGGGAGACGGCATGCATGTTTATAAAAGCATGGTATAAGTATACAGGTGCATGCAAGGCCATATGTGGATATGAGCATAGCATAGTGCTAAAATCAAGGTTTAAAAAGGATTTATGTTATTGGTATTTAACAGTAACAGGCCCGGTGGGGCAGAGACACACGTAAAAGGTACCTTAGTAGTGAAATGCTCCGGGAAGAACTTGTCCGAAGAGTTAGGTGGAAAGGAAAACACGTCCGTCTTCAGTAAATAAAGATGGAGTCAGTAGTCACCAAGGGTGCTATAATGAGCAAGCACACCTAACCTGGAAAGCCAAAAACACTGTGTGAGCGCTTGTGCTGGACCTAGGCGGAAACACAGTAACAACTATGTGGAGAAGCCATATGAAAGGAACCATGTAAAGAACCGGGCAGGGGGCTGTTGCTGAAACCCAGAATAAACTGGAAAACTTACCAGTGTACGAAAGTAGAAAACAGCAGAGGTTGGATTCGTCTTTGCAAAATCCCTGTGGAAACAATGCCACGTTCTGCTAACTCGGTTCACTGAGTTGAGGACAGAGTGCCTCGTCATGCTGGGGTGAAATGGCTGACCGAAGGTCCTGTTCGGAACCGGCAGCTGTGATAGATTAGCGCCGGCTTGTTGGATACGAGGGGGTTGTCACGGTAACCCCGGTCCTCGTCAAGAGGGTGGAGCAAGCGTCCGGCGTCTGGTGCTCAGAGCGCGGGCTAAGCAGCCAATGGAAAGGGGGCGGGGTTGCTAGCCCCATATGTACACATACCAGCCCTGATGCGCTGGAATGACCTGAAGCGCAGGGCAAAGAATAAGCTGGCCTCAAGTCATGCCGCAACACTAGTGACTGGAGGTGGGTCTCCAGCAGAGGACATAGAACTCACTCCACATGAGCAGGTTGCTGGGACCTACGTCACGGAGGAACAGATCCAAGGCGTAGGAGAACTGGCAGATTACGAGGCATTGTCCGGTGAGTGCACATGCATGTGTGTGTCATCCATGTGCATGGTGTGTGTGGAAGGGCTTCTGTTTGGGTGCCAGGTGAGGGTGTGTGCGCCTGAGTGGTTTGGGTCACCCATGTGCCTCATCCAATACATTCTGCGCACCAGCATTTGGGTATAGCAGTATCCCTTCTGCCAACATTAGACATCTAGCCCAACACCACGCCAGTTGCCCTTGAAGTGTTATCTTGCCACAACATTGGTGCTTATTTTCCTCTGTTTATTCAGGCAGATTGTTTGCATACCACCACTTTTACTCGGCATTTCTCAGTCCTATTGTCACATGTCTGACATGGCTATGGTACAGTGGACTGGCTTTGTTCCTGTGCTATAGGACCAATTTGGACTGGCAGCTCAAGGTTAAACATTTGAACCATTTCAATGAAAAAATCAATTTCATGAGCAAACTGGACTGAATGAACAATTGCTGCCCTCCTCTCCCTCTTCACTTTATGGCTAGGGTACATGCCATCTGTGTGATGGCATGTGTATTTGACCTGCCAATCACTGGCCAAAGTGTGATGCCACTGCTAGGCAGCATGCAGTAAATGTGTTCATCTTCCATCTTGGTGTCATCAATGTGTGCCATCTGCCTACCCTTCACACGCAGTGACGGTGCATGCATGGGAGGGTTTTAGTCATGTGGGACATGTATCAATCAAGTACTGTTTCTCTAGCCTCTCAGCCCTAATTGTGTGCCATAATGCTAATGCCTGTTTCCATTTGTTTTCTTTTATGTCTTTGCAGGGGATGACGCACTTGATACTGCTGGGGTTGTGGAGATGGTGCAGACCCAGGAGGGGTCTGAGGCCCGACAGACCACCAGTGAGGGACGTGGTGTGGTGGTGGGTGAGAACCCATAACTGCTGCAGGTCGTGCTCTCAAGGGGTGTCTCTGGCTGCACCTCCCCCGAGTTGTATTCAGGTGTCGATTCGGATGATGAGACCTATGTGCCGTCGCAGGTGAGTGTTCCTGGGAGGGTTTCTGTTCTGTCCGACCCACCTGCACCAGGGTTAGAACCCTCAATGGGGATGTCAGTGTTGGCAGGTACGCCTTTGGTGGTTACGGATGCAACATCTGATCCTGTTCCTGGGCCAGCAGATCAGAGGGGGAATGCAGTAATGCAGCCTCAGGCAGTGCCGGCACAGCAAGGCGCAGTTCACCTTGCCCCAGACAGGTGTGGGGCCCGCCGACGTGGTGGCCGTACGCCACCTGGCAATACCGCATGGGAGCAATCCATATACGGTATGGCAACCCAACAGGCAGCATCATCAGCGATGATGGCTCAGGCCATGGATAGGGTGGCCACTTCCATTGTCCCCCCCGAAAGGCTGATGGAGCAACTACAGCAGGCAACAGACTCCATCTGCCAGTCACACAGGGAGGACATTTTGGCGTCCGACAGGGACAAGCGGAGAGCACTGGCGACTCTGCGGGAAGCCATTTCCATAGAGTCCCAGGGCCACAGGGAAGCCCTGAGGGTGGAACTCCTTCACCTCAGGACGACTCTTGTTGAGCTTGAGGCTTCAACAAACAGAAGGTCAGAACAGCAGCTGGAGCGTCTCACACGTACGCTCTCAGCTGAGATGCAGGCAACTAGGGCGGAGGTCCGGGCATCCCGTGAGTTGTTGCATGGGGACCTACGCACAATTATCCTCCAGAATGATACCTACCACACCCGCATGCTTGCTGCCATGGAGGAACAGACTAGGGCTTTGCGTGGGCTGCCTCCCATAGTGCCACCACCTCCTGATGCAGCTGCAGAGGGTGAGGAGAGCGACGGCAGTGATTCTCCCACAATAGGGTAGCCGTGTAGGCCATGAGCCCATGGAGGTGTTTTTTTTCCGCAAGATCCACACAGGTGGGTTTTGGTGTGCACCCTGTCCTCGGACCTCCTGGGTGGCCTCCCCCACGCCCCCCCCCCTCGGGCCCATTAATGGCCATTTTTTATCATTTATTTATTTATTTTTTTGGACAGTGTGTTTGTTAGGCAGAAACCTGTGCAGTTCCCTCTGGGACCACTGCAAAAGATTTAGGACTACAGGTGTTTGGCGGGGAACCCACTCGGTAGCAGTCTGCACCACACAGATTCACTTGGTAGCTGTGGCTGAGCAGTCAGACTTCCCTCAAGAAGAGTTGAGCAGTATGTGGAGTATACAAGATAGGGCAATTCTTCACAGCAAGACAAGTAAACACGTAACAAGGCTTAGTGTAAAGATATTACGGTATTTATTTATAATGAAACATCTAAGGAAAACACTAAGGCAAATCACGGCAAACAAATCAAACACAATTACTCTACGAAGTAGGAAACGATCAATCCCCCTAGCAATATATCGACAATTCTAGGTTCTACCGGTACCACTTATTTTCAGACAGAGGTGTATACCTCAACCTAGATGACACTCGAATATTAGTTAGGACGGGAGAGAAAAAGATAGGCAGGTTATGAAATCAACACAGTTCAATCCTACGCGGATAAAATGCAAGGCAGGAAGGCAAGAATCACAATAGATCATAAAGTTCAGAGGCTTGGCCCACTCGGAGAGAGGCAAGGAGCGATGTCCCAAAAAGTCTCTAGTGGAGATGCATTCAAGTCTTTATAGCAAATTGTTGTCGGCAGATTGAACCAGTTCAGAACAAAGAATGAGAAAAGCTTGGAGGCGACCCAACGGAACGGAGAAGATTAAGACACCTCACTCGAACCGATAGAAAGGGAAGCCAGGCAGACACGGTACCTTGTTGTGGAGGGCCGCTCCGGCAGGGGCAGTTGTTCCTGGTGGTGGATGCACGTCGGGTCTTTGCCAAGAGTAGAGAGGTTCTCGTCGTCGAAGAAAGTGAAGTCCGGTGCACCACCAGGGAAGAGACCAGCCGCAGAGTGCTCCATCACAAGACACCACCTTTTGGTCGCGGTTCAGGGGTAGTGGCTAAACGGTTGCCGAGGTGCTCTGCACGGGCAATTCGACCACTGCGTCCTAAGGCGAATAAAAAGCAAAGGGGACTGGTTGTTCCCACCAGTCAGGGGAAGAGACTCTCCGGCAGGGAGATCTCCTCTGTCGTCGGGAAGTGGTGAGTCGGTTCCGCAGGGCTCCACCGGAGGTGTCGTCGTGCAGGTCGGCTCAGCGTTACCCTTGTCGGATTCTTAGGTCCTGTGGCGACTTCTGAAATCCAGTCCCAAAAGCCCTGCTTTTATGCAGAAAACCCCCATTTATTCAGCCTAGCTGTCAATCAACACATGCTAAGTGGTGAGCGGGAAGGCTCACCACCTGGGCCAATCACTCCAGAGTGCGACCGGAGTTGGCAAGGCAACTCGGTCCAGGGTGCCTAAACCCCCTCCCACACCCCTGTGGTAACCCAGACAGAATGGCACCACTTTGGAGGGTCTCTGTACAGAGCCCACCAAAAGTGGAACAAAGGGCTCGACCTTTGGTTTAGGAGTCACAGAGACGAACACAGACGCCATTTTACAAACCGAGTTCTGGCAGAAAATACCATCCGATAAACTTATTTAAGATAAGTAGACCGGTGGTACGTTAGAGATTAATGAGAAAAAGAATCAATCTCCAACAATGGGACGAACATAACAAGTAGTTTCCACTGCCACCAGCCAAAACTCGAGGGAGGACGGGACAGTGCCTCCTCGAGTAACAGATCCAGGAGTAATCGAATTACCCCTACTAGTACATCCACAATAAGATGGTTGGTACTAGTCCTGTTAGTAGATTTAGGTCTAGTAAAGCCAATGGTGACTTTACATGTCCGGGGAGACAGTAGTCAGTCCCCGGGTATGGAGTCTATGGTGGGGGATCCGCTAGGACGCCCCCGTGTTACGGCACGTAGGGTGCGGTGTTTCACACATAGAAAAACATATGAGACCCTATGGAGTAAAAGACCCCATAGCCCATAGAACACATTGACATTCAAAGGAATTACACACATTCATGTCCAAGAGTGGGAGGAAAAGAGTCTCACTCTTGGCAGGATGGAAAAAACAAACTCCCGAAATCCAGCTAAGCTGCTTGGGGACTCACTAGGTTAGGAAATTCAGCCTAGACAGAGAATTCTCCCTAACACTCGCCCCCCCCAGACTAAGGGAAAGGAGGATTTAATCCACTCCTGGATGAATCTCATACCTCTAGTCGATGACATACATCCTAGAGAGACCATCAGCATTTTGGTGGTGACATCCTGACCTGTGCTCAATGGTGAAATTAAACCCTTGCAGGCAGATGGACCATCTCAATAGTTTTGGGTTTTCCCCTTTCATTTGCATTAACCATCTCAAAGGTTGGTGGTCAGTCTGAATGACTAAAGTAGAACCATACAAGTACGGCCTAAACTTCTTCAGAGCCCACACGATAGCAAAGCACTCTCTTTCGATTGTTGCCCACCTTGTTTCAGGATCCTGCAGCTTGCGGCTGATGAAGCAAACAGGGTGCTCCCTACCTTTCCTATCCAGTTGACTGAGTACGGCACCTATTCCTACATTTGAAGCATCTGTCTGCACAATGAAGTGTTGGCGGTAATCAGGAGCTCTGAGTACTGGGGCTTGGCAAAGAGCCTTTTTCAGGTTTTCAAAAGCCTGATTGCATTCCTCGTTCCATCTAACCTTCTTAGGAAATTTGGGCGAGGAGATGACATTCAGTGGAGAAGCAATGGTCCCATAGTTCTCTATGAAATTCCTGTAATACCCAGTGAGGCCTAGGAAGGCTCTCACCTGGGTTTGAGTAGTCAGTGTTGTCCAATTTTGCACAGCTTCAATCTTACTGAGCAAAGGCCTTATTTCTCCACCGCCTATCTCATGCCCAAGATAGACTACCTTACTCTGTCCAATTTGGAATTTGCTCGCTTTTGTGGTCAGATTGGCTTGTCCAAGAGCCTGCAAAACATCTCTCAGGTGGGTTACATGTTCTTCCCAGAAATTGCTGAACACTGCGATGTCATCCAAGTATGCCATGCAGAAGTCCTCCATCCCATTCAGAACCTGGTTTACCATCCGTTGAAACGTAGCAGGTGCATTATTCAATCCGAAAGGCATTACCTTAAACTGGTATAAGCCAACGGGGGTAGAAAATGCAGTTTTCTTCTTGGCATGGTCTGTCAGGGCTATTTGGCAATAGCCTGACGTCAAGTCAAATGTGCTGAGGAACTTGGCGGCGCCAAGTTTATCCACCAACTCATCTGTTCTTGGCAAAGGGTGGGCATCAGTCTTGGTGACTGCATTAAGAGCTCTATAATCCACGCAGAATCTAAGTTCTTTAGATCCGGCCTTTGGTACTGACACAACTGGGCTAGACCATGGACTAGTAGAGGGCTCTATTACCCTGAGAACAAGCATCTTGCTGACCTCACCTTTGATGTGGGTTTGTACGTTTTCTGACATGCGGTATCCTCTGCTTTTGACTGGCAGACAGTCACCAGTGAGTATGTCGTGCTGGCCCCAAGGGGTCAAGCCTGGTGAAAGCGAGAACAGAGAGGCAAACTGATTCAACATAGATTTGCACTCTTCTTGTTGCTCGGGTGTCAGATTGGAGGAGAGATTTACTCCTTCCATTTTTTCATCTAAAGGTAAGCCTCTGAGGAGATCCGGAAGAGCTTCACTCTCTTCTTCTTCCTCGGATGACGCTAGAAGCAACGCTCCTACATCAGGTCGCGAGACATACGCTTTAAGTCGGTTGGTGTGAAAGACTGTCGGAGCCTCCCTGGGATTGCCCAAGTCCACCAGATAGTTAACCTCTCCGAGTTTACCCACTACTCGGAAGGGTCCCATCCACTTATCTTGCAAGGCCCTCTGCCTTGTTGGGATCATAACGAGAACGAGCTGGTCTTGAGCGAACTCAACCATGTTAGCCTTTTGATCGTGCCAGTGCTTGACCAATGCTTGTCCAGCTTTCAGGTTATCGCTTGCTTCCGTCATCATGTGTGACATTCTCCTCCGGAGACCTATCATGTAGTCAGTCACTGTGACTGGCTTGGGGGAAGGAGCACTCTCCAACCCCTCTTTAATCAGGACCAATGGACCTCTGACGGGATGACCATAGAGTAGTTCGAAGGGAGAGTAACCTACTCCCTCCTGAGGGACTTCTCTATAAGCAAAGAGAAGGCATGGCAGTAGAAGGTCCCACTTACGCTTCAGGGGTTCCTCTAAAGCACCTATCATGCTCTTCATGGTTCGGTTGAACCGTTCTACCAACCCATTGGTTTGTGGGTGGTAAGCTGTTGAGAACTTGTAAGTAACTCCACAGCTTTTCCACATGGCTTTCATGTAGTGGAACATAAAGTTTGACCCCCTGTCAGAGATTACTTCCTTAGGAAACCCGACCCTAGTAAAAATACCAAGGAGGGCCTTAGCCACAGCCGGAGCTGTAACAGTCCTCATAGGAATTGCCTCAGGATACCTAGTAGCATGGTCTACTACAACAAGGATAAACCTGTTGCCTGAGGAGGTTGGAGGATCAAGGGGACCAACAATGTCAATCCCTACTCTCTCAAATGGGACTCCCACAACTGGGAGAGGCACTAAAGGTGCCACATTCTTGGAGCCAACCTTACCAGAGATCTGGCAGGTGTGGCAGCTCCTGCAGTGTTTTTTTACTTCGGCCCCCATCTTCGGCCAATAGAAGTAGAGACAGAGCCTTTCCTTAGTCTTCTTGAAACTCAAGTGACCAGCCAAAGGAATCTGGTGGGCTAACTGCAAGAACTGTGGTCCGTTCTCTTGGGGTACTACAAGTCGTTTGTAGTCTCCAGGTGCAGACTCGGTCGGTTCACTGTAGAAGAGGCCATCTTCCCAGTGCAACCTGTATTTCCCAGGCTCTTGCCCTTCAGCCTGAGCTTCTGCCTGGTGGCGAAGACCTTCCAGAGTTGGACATTCTCTCTGTCCCTTACTGAAGTCTGCCCTGCTGGGTCCACCTTCTGCCAGTAAAGACTGCAGCTCAGGATGGTCAACAAGATCCAGATCTCCAATGAGTTCCTGGCCCTCCATTAGCTCTTCCTCAGAGTCTAATTCTACCACACAGGGTTGTACCTCCCTCTCAGCCTCGGCTGGAGGTGGGGTTACGGATGTAACTTTGGACAACCGAGGGGAAGTCCGTGTTGGCTGCACTGGAATGCTGGCTGCTGGTTTCGGGATAGAAGCCTTAGGTTTCCCTTTTGCTTCTGATGTCTTGGAGACAGAGGCCGACAATTCCAGTGGAGCAGGAGTGATTTCTTTCTTCATCATCTCCCCGAGAGTACCGCGCATGGTCCTCTCTCTTGCAGGTCTGGTTAGCTCCTGTAACCGTTTACTAGGAGGTCTGGGAGTATGCGATACAACTCAGAGAGTTTTCAAATCGTTGCCCAACAGTACGCGTCCTGGTACCTCACTCTGTGTGCTGACAGGTATCTTCACAGTCATGTCGTTACACTGGATGAGAACTGGTAATTGGGGAAGCATCTGCACAGGCCCTCCAGCTAACTTGGTGAGGCGTTTGGGTGCCTTAGCAACATCCTCGGCCTGAAAAAACGATTTATCCACCACAGTTATGCTGGCCCCAGTGTCCCTAATGGCAGGAGTCTCCGACCATTCACCTGGACACTGTCCTTATAATACTCTTTAGTATTATCGGGGATAGAATTATAGACATCTAAATTCTGTTGTTCCCACAACCCCAGAGATACTAAAGAAACGCTGGCTGAGACTCCAATGGGCTCGTCAGCTAGCAGTAGAAAGTTTCCACTTGCCATTTGGACTTCCTCCTCTGGAGCGAAGGCTAAGGAGACAAGCTGGACCCCTGAAGGTTTACCCTTAGATCTGGGATCTCCTTTCACGTGATCAGTCGAGCCACAAACAAAGCATTTACCGAATGCTTTCTGGAATGGCGGCTTGTTCTGACCTCCTTCCGGTTTGGCACCCGAAGACACACTATTCTGCAGTGGTTTTCCTTGTGGCTTACCCTTCTGGTTTTATTTGGGGCCCTCTTTGGAATGTGAGTTATTAGAAATCTCTTTTGAGTCTTTTTTAGGCTGTTTTCCTTCATCCTTTTTCTGAGTTGCCCCAGAATCCTTGTGAGTAGCCCTGTTGGCAACCCACAAGTCAGCAGCCTTAGCTAGTGCCCGGGAATCCAATTCCTTCGAATCAGCCAAGTGCTGTCTGAGCTCAGGAGAACAGGCATCATAAATAGACTCCAACATAAAAAGATTCCTCATACCCTCATAAGTGTTCACTTTGTAACCCTTAATCCATCCCTCTAAGTTTTTCAACCCTTCACTCACCCTGGTAGCCCAAGGGGTACCATCATGCTTTTTGAGGGTTCTAAACCTCTTAAGATACTGGGAAGGGGTCTTCCCGATTCTAGCTATTAAAGCTAGTTTCACACTTTCGTAATCCGTCTTATCCGCCTCCCCCAACTCCATTACCACATCAGTCGCAACAGGAGGGAGCCTAGAGAACAACCAGGGAAGTAAAGCATTCCCGGTGATGTCCTGGAGCCCATGATTGTATTCAAACAGTTTCAACCAATCCAACACATCAAATCTCGGTTCATACATACCCACTAATTCCTTCGGCATCCAGGGTCTTTTGGGACTGGAGCTCCTAGAGGAACCAGAGGAGAGAGAAGCATTTTTCCATAGACAACTTTTTCATCTCTAACTCGTGATTAAGTTCTATTTCTCTGAGTCTTAACTCAGCTTGCTTCTGCTCAGCCTGGGCATTCATCCATCTGAACTCGAGCTCTTGGTTTCGTTCAGATTGAGCCAAGAACCGTTTATATTCTAATTCGAGCTTCATTTTTTCTAGTTCAAAATAAGCAGGGCTACTTGTGGGACCTGGTATGGGCCCCGTAGGCACAGCTGGTAAGGCAGGTAGAGGAGCAGGGGAGACAGTTTCGTTAGCCTCTCCGTCCTCGTCAGCCTCTTCATCGCTATCATCAGAATTACGATTCAGATCAACACCATTACTGTTATATACAGTCGCTGGAGAGATTGGTTCCTCTGAACCAGTACCCAGACTTTGGTTCGCCAGCAATCTCTCGATTAGTTCTAACTTCTTGCCTCTTACAGGAAGATTCTCTTGCCTACAGAGAGCTCGCAGACTCTCAGTATTTTCACCCGACAAAGACTCTTGACTGTAAGTTTCCATCGTAGACATGTTTTTTGAAAGTTGCTTTTTGTGCAAAGTTTTGTGGTTAGTTATCCTACAGTGTCGAAAAGCACTCTAAACTGTATACTCGATACAAATCCCACCGCTGCCACCACTGTTAGGCGGAAACCTGTGCAGTACCCTCTGGGACCACTGCAAAAGATTTAGGACTACAGGTGTTTGGCGGGGAACCCACTTGGTAGCAGTCTGCACCACACAGATTCACTTGGTAGCTGTGGCTGAGCAGTCAGACTTCCCTCAAGAAGAGTTGAGCAGTATGTGGAGTATACAAGATAGGGCAATTCTTCACAGCAAGACAAGTAAACACGCAACAAGGCTTAGTGTAAAGATATTACGGTATTTATTTATAATGAAACATCTATGGAAAACACTAAGGCAAATCACGGCAAACAAATCAAACACAATTACTCTACGAAGTAGGAAACGATCAATCCCCCTAGCAATATATCGACAATTCTAGGTTCTACCGGTACCACTTATTTTCAGACAGAGGTGTATACCTCAACCTAGATGACACTCGAATATTAGTTAGGACGGGAGAGAAAAAGATAGGCAGGTTATGAAATCAACACAGTTCACTCCTACGCGGATAAAATGCAAGGCAGGAAGGCAAGAATCACAATAGATCATAAAGTTCAGAGGCCAGGCCCACTCGGAGAGAGGCAAGGAGCGATGTCCCAAAAAGTCTCTAGTGGAGATGCATTCAAGTCTTTATAGCAAATTATTATCGGCAGATTGAACCAGTTCAGAACAAAGAATGAGAAAAGCTTGGAGGCGACCCAACGGAACGGAGAGGATTAAGACACCTCACTCGAACCGATAGAAAGGGAAGCCAGGCGGACACGGTACCTTGTTGTGGAGGGCAGCTCCGGCGGGGGCAGTTGTTCCTGGTGGTGGATGCACGTCGGGTCTTTGCCAAGAGTAGAGAGGTTCTCGTCGTCGAAGAAAGTGAAGTCCGGTGCACCACCAGGGAAGAGACCAGCCGCGGAGTGCTCCGTCACAAGGCACCACCTTTTGGTCGCGGTTCAGGGGTAGTGGCTATCCAGTTGCCGAGGTGCTCTGCACGGGCAATTCGACCACTGCGTCCTGAGGCGAATAAAAAGCAAAGGGGCTGGTTTTTCCCACCAGTCAGGGGAAGAGACTCTCCGGCAGGGAGATCTCCTCTGTCGTCGGGAAGTGGTGAGTCGGTTCCGTAGGGCTCCACCGGAGGTGTCGTCGTGCAAGTCGGCTCAGCGTTAACCTCGTCGGATTCTTAGGTCCTGTGGCGACTTCTGAAGATCCAGTCCCAAAAGCCCTGCTTTTATGCAGAAAACCCCCATTGATTCAGCCTAGCTGTCAATCAACACATGCTAAGTGGTGAGCGGGAAGGCTCACCACCTAGGCCAATCACTCCAGAGTGCGACCGGAGTTGGCAAGGCAACTCGGTCCAGGGTGCCTAAACCCCCTCCCACACCCCTGTGGTAACCCAGACAGAATGGCACCACTTTGGAGGGTCTCAGTACAGAGCCCACCAAAAGTGGAACAAAGGGCTCGACCTTTGGTTTAGGAGTCACATAGACGAACACAGACGCCATTTTACAAACCGAGTTCTGGCAGAAAATACCATCCGATAAACTTATTTAAGATAAGTAGACCGGTGGTACGTTAGAGATTAACGAGAAAAAGTATCAATCTCCAACAATGGGACGAATCCCATAGGGTTATGTCCGGGGTTGAACATAACAAGTAGTTTCCACTGCCACCAGCCAAAACTCGACGAGCGGGGACGGGACAGTGCCCCCTCGAGTAACAGATCCAGGAGTAATCGAATTACCCCTACTAGTACGTCCACAATAAGATGGTTGGTACTAGTCCTGTTAGTAAATTTAGGTCTAGTAAAGCCAATGGTGACTTTACATGCCCGGGGAGACAGTAGTCAGTCCCCGGGTATGGAGTCTATGGTGGGGGATCCGCTAGGACGCCCCCGTGTTACGGCACGTAGGGTGCGGTGTAACACACATAGAAAAACATATGAGACCCTATGGAGTAAAAGACCCCATAGCCCATACAACACATTGACATTCAAAGGAATTACACACATTCATGTCCAAGAGTGGGAGGAAAAGAGTCTCACTCTTGGCAGGATGGAAAAAACAAACTCCCGAAATCCAGCAAAGCTGCTGGGGGACTCACTAGGTTAGGAAATTCAGCCTAAACAGAGAATTCTCCCTAACAGTGTTGCCTTGTGTGGCTCCCGTGGGCATATGCTGTATTGTGGCTGGGCACATGCAGGCTTGTCATGAATTTGGTTCAGATGCTTGGGTTTGTGTGACACACACCCCTCCTGCTTCCCGTTTCCATGGGCTTGCAAAGGGTGTGCCCAAGTCACATTGACGTACATGGTGACGTTGGACTCCCATTCGATGTGTGGGCAGACTGTAGTCAATACTGTGTATACATTCATAGTGCATATTGTTGTTGTATTGTACACTGGATGGTGTATTGATATGTGCCTCTGCATCCATCTCATCCTCCTAATTTGCAGGTCCATTTCTCATGTCTTCACAAGGCGGTCCACCTTGGAACTGGAGTCCATGTTGTAAGCAGTGCACCTACACTCTTGTGTGGCGCTAACACTGTATACTTGGAAGTGTTCGAAGTGCTGGCATCATCAGGTAGTGAGGCTAGCAAATGTTTAAGTCTGTAATGTCATGTTTAAGGTAGGTTGGAGGTTGTGTAGGTGATTGGTATTCTTGGTAAGTATTTGGTAATGTGTGTTGTAGGTCCTGCATTACTGTGAGCATTTCATGTGTGGCCATGTTTCCATTAGGGACACTGTAGCTGGTGACACTTGGGGCATGTTGTGGGAATTAATTTTTTTGCGCTCACATTGCATGACATGCCATGGTGTGTTGTGTGGCCATGCCGGGGAGGGGTTGGATGACATGGCACTGTTCTCATGTAGTATTTTGCAAGTGGGTATTCATTTCTGCAGCATGGAAGTGTGTCTTTTGATGACACTGCATTGGTGGTGTTTGTGTAGGTAGGGATACAAACATTGTGACACTTCCACATGAACAATCTCAGGCTGCTATGGTTCTGACAGTTGACTGTCCCTTTGTTCGTCATAATTGTCAGGTCGAGTCATCATTGCTTATCAGATGGTATGTGCCAGGGCTGTGTGCACTCCACAGGGGTGTGATTTCTATGTGAAGTAATTAGCCACCAGCTGCGTACGGACTGCCTCACCCCGTGCCTTTTCCCCTCCCATGCGCAGCAGGCGTGCATGTGGTTGGGGATGTGGTGGCACCACCATGTCCACACCCAGGCCCCGGCGTGTTGCAACATTGTGCAGGACACATGCTGCCACTATGATCCTGCACACTACTAGGGGCGCATATAACAGCTGCCCGCCTGAACGGTCAAGGGAGCGAAAGCGTGACTTGAGCACTCCGAATGTGCACTCCACTATGCCCCGGGTTGCAATATGGGCTGTGTTGTATGTTACCTCGGGAGGCGTGATGGGGTTCCGAATTGGCGTCATCATGTGGGTGCTCAGAGGGTAGACACTGTCCCCTGGTGAGGAGGTGATGGGTATCATTAGTGGGGTAGTGACCTAACTCTGCATCTGACATGCATGCATGTGCAGTGGCATTCATACTCACCAAGCAGCCATGTATCGCCATGTCGCCCAGCTTCTAGGTCCCGGTTTAGGGTAGACATTCGGTAAATGAAGCTGTCGTGGGTGGACCCTGGATAGTTGGCATATACTGAGGTGATGATTCCCTTGGCATTACATACTACCTGCATGTTGATGGAATGCCAGTGCTTGCGGTTCCTATAGATGTGCTCAGATGCCCTTGGGGGACGTAGTGCCACATGGGTGCAGTCAATGGCACCTAGCAATTTGGGGAATTGTGCCACACTGTAGAAATCGAGGGCGGCAGCCTGCCTTTCTGCAGGTGTCCTGGGCAGGTATATGTGCCTACGGACTGATGGGCGTGCAGTGATGATGTTCAAGACCTGGAGTAGGCAGCGTGACTGCGTGGCCTGTGACACCCCACCCACTATGGCACTTGTCCGCTGAAATGATCCTGTGGCCAAGAAGTGCAGTACATTGAGGACCTTCTCCAGGGGGCTGAGTGCTTGGGAGCATAGGGTGGGTGATGTAAGGTCATCCTCCCACTCACTGACCAGGTCCAGTATTATGTGTGGTGGAAACCTGTACCTCCCATACACCTGGTCATCAGGCATCCCAAAAACGCTGGTTCTGGGAGTGAAAATTCGGGCCCTCTCTATCCTCCTCCTCCTCCTTTGGTAACCCACGGCCACTGCTGCTAGGAACAGTATATTCATCCTGGCATCTGAGCTTGTTTGTTGTTTGCGCGCACTTTTATGCTGCGCGGGTCGACGTGCGCCTGCTTCATGCTGGCGTACGTGTTTCAGGATTGGACCATTTATTTTTTGGCGCGTTGTAGGCGAACGTGTGAATTTCCCGCCCACCCCAGGAATACACATAACACGCTCTCCCAGGCCCAGTCGCGAGTAAATATTCCCGCCCACCCCTGGAATACACATACCGAACTCTCACAGGCCCAGTCGCGTGTGGAAGTTCACGCACACCCGAAATACACGTACCCAGGGCAATCGCGTGTGGAACTTCCCGCGAACCCCGTAATACACGTAGCCTGCTGGTATCGCGTGTGGAAGTTCACGCGGACCCATAATACACGTACCGTGATGGTATCGCATGGGAGACTACCGGCGCACCCCAGGAATACACGTACCCAGGCAAATCGCATGGCTGGGGGCTGGGGGTGCAGGGGGACATGAGTGGGGGCCTGGTGGAGGCTGCCCCTGCACTGCTGGGGGGTGGGGGTGCTGGGAGACATGAGTGGGGGCCTGGTGGAGGGTGCCCCTGGATGCTGGGGGTTGGGGGTGCAGGGGGACATGTGTGGGGGCCTGGTGGAGGGTGCCCTGCACTGCTGGGGGGAGGGGGTGATGGGAGACATGAGTGGGGGCCTGGTGGAGGCTGCCCCTGCACTGCTGGGGGGTGGGGGTGGTGGGAGACATGAGTGGGGGCCTGGTGGAGGCTGCCCCTGCACTGCTGGGGGGTGGGGGTGGAGGAAGACATGTGTGGGGGCCTGGTGGAGGGTGCCCTGCACTGCTGGGCGGTGGGGGTGATGGGAGACATGAGTGGGGGCCTGGTGGAGGCTGCCCCTGCACTGCTGGGGGGTGGGGGTGGTGGGAGACATGTGTGGGGGCCTGGTGGAGGTTGCCCTGCACTGCTGGGGGGTGGGGGTGCAGGGGGACATGAGTGGGGGCATGGTGGAGGGTGCCCTGCACTGCTGGGGGGTGGGGGTGTTAGGAGACATGATTGGGGGCCTGGTGGAGGCTGCCCCTGCACTGCTGGGGGTGGAGGTGATGGGAGACATGAGTGGGGGCCTGGTGGAGGGTGCCCTGCACTGCTGGGGGGTGGGGGTGTTAGGAGACATGATTGGGGGCCTGGTGGAAGCTGCCCCTGCACTGCTGGGGGTTGGGGGTGGTGGGAGACATGGGTTGGACATGAGTGGGGGCCTGGTGGAGGGTGCCCCCGGATGCTGGGGGGTGGGGGTGGTGGGAGACATGAGTGGGGGCCTGGTGGAGGCTGCCCCTGCACTGCTGGGGGGTGGGGGTGCAGGGAGACATGAGTTGGACATGAGTGGGGGCCTGGTGGAGGGTGCCCCTCGATGCTGGGTGGTGGGGGTGGTGGGAGACATGAGTGGGGGCCTGGTGGAGGCTGCCCCTGCACTGCTGGAGGGTGGGGGTGCAGGGAGACATGAGTTGGACATGAGTGGGGGCCTGGTGGAGGGTGCCCCTGGATGCTGGGGGGTGGGGGTGGTGGGAGACATGAGTGGGGGCCTGGTGGAGGCTCCCCCTGCACTGCTGGGGGGTGGGGGTGATGGGAGACATGTGTGGGGGCCTGGTGGAGGCTGCCCCTGCACTGCTGGGGGGTGGGGGTGGTGGGAGACATGTGTGGGGGCCGGGTGGAGGGTGCCCTGCATTGCTGGGGGGTGGGGGTGGTGGGAGACATGTGTGGGGGCATGGTGGAGGGTGCCCCTGGATGCTGGGGGGTGGGGGTGCTGGGAGACATGTGTTGGTGATCAGTAGTGCAAGGTGACATGTGGGTTGGCTCGGGGCATGGCCATGGTGGATGGGTTGCCTGTGGGACATGAGCAGGGCTGCAGGGTAGTCCCCTGTGGTGTGGGCTGCCTGCAGGGGCCGTGGAGGGTGTAGAGGGAACACCTGGGAGGACCCACACGGCCAAATCACGTGTAGCATTCCCCGGCACCACCGAAATACACGTACCCTGCTGAAATCGCGTGTGAATCTTCCCACGCACCTCGGAATACATGTACCCAAGCCAATCGCATGTGGAACTTCCCGCGCACCCGAAGTACACGTACCCAGGCCAATCGCGTGTGGAACTTCCCGCGCATCCCGAAGTACACGTACCCAGGCCAATCGCGTGTGGAACTTCCCACGCACCCCGAAACACACGTACCCAGGCTAATCGCGTGTGGAACTTCCCGTGCACCCCGAAGTACACGTACCCAGGCCAATCGCGTGTGGAACTTCCCACGCACCCCGAAACACACGTACCCAGGCTAATCGCGTGTGGAACTTCCCGTGCACCCCGTAGTACACGTACCCAGGCTAATCGCGTGTGGAACTTCCCGCGCACCCCGAACTACACGTACCCAGGCCAATCGCGTGTGGAACTTCCCACGCACCCAGGAACACACGCACACGCTATTTTTCACACAGCGGGTGTCCGTGTTTGTCGGTACCCCTTTGCACCTCATTTGTCCTAGAGGGCCACTGTATGGACCATTCATATTGGCTGTATATGGGTGCTTTTTGTTAGCGCACATTTTGGCGCACATTTTTTTCAGGCGCAGGGATGCTACCGCCTGCTTTCTTGTGGCGTACTTGTTTGGCCCTGTGCGCATCTTTGACCGTGCGCTGGTTTGCCCTATTCGATTCCATGAATACGGGTTGTAGGCGAGCGTGTGGGCGTTCCGCGCACTTGCCTCCTGTACTTCCCCCGTGACGCCCATATTTTCACACGTTGTTCCCCATTCCGAGTGTTACGCCCCGTGTTCCGCCTACTTTTGTGATGTGCGCCGCGCTATGTGCGATTTCGCAGTGGCCGTGGTGCACGCTGTTGGATGACCTGTGCGCCAGCGTGCTCGGCACACTTTTTCAGCGCACATCCAATGTTTTTCTCGCGCACGGACTTCCATGAATCGCTGTGCGCTGGTGTCCCTGCGATTTTCGCACTTGCACTGCGATTTTTCGCACTTTTACTGTGAATCGCACGTTTTGGCACCTCTGCGCGGGAATTTATGGCGCACATTAATTCCATGAATCGACCCCTTAATCTCATATCTTCTCCAATTAATTAAATAATGTAAATACCTTCGACAAAATATATTTTGATATTATTTAGACGATCAAATGAAATTATGAATTAATTAAACAACTTAGCACATTTCCAATAAGGAATTAACATGAACATTGCTCATGAGTTGGCAATAAGTTAAACAAATGTAGCAAATGTACACAAAATTGGGCAAACTATGTAGTTTGTATTATTTTGGAACGCATGCACAGGAAGTTGGTTGTATAAAGTGGGTGATTCTGGTAGTATATTTATCAATGAGAAGTAACCTTCCACATGATAAGAGGCAGGTAAATAAGTGCTGTTTCCATATCTTGTACTTGTGTTGTTTAAAGTGTGTGGGGAATTGCCATATGGCAAGGGTAAGATGCCCAAGGTTTATTTTTTTATTTTATTAGTACATACAATGATGCAGGAAATTCCATCTGCAAAAGGGTAATCTACTAACCAGGTTCCTCTTTTGTCAATTTCATGCAAAAAACACTGTATAATTGTGCCCTGTTGCATCAGTAGCCTGATCCGCAGTGTCTGCTCTACTCGTTACATAGAGCAGGTTCAAAGGTCACAAGAAGGTCACAAGATGCCCACTCCACTGCCGCAGTGACAGTCAAGTCTCTGCAGATCAGGGGCAGCATTTAACATATGCCCTCCTGTACCAAAACTACAATGATCATAAGCAACCCATGATGGTTAAAAGCTATGCCTGAGTTTGGACATGGAGCATCGTACTAATTATGATCATGGCTGCCCCATCCCAATTGATATTGCACATCTGTCAGCTCCAGTGAGTCAGTTCTGTTGTGGAATGTGATGTGAATTCTGCTTAGCCGGGTGGAGACTGCCTTATGGCCTTTGATCTTATTGTGAGGGCAGGCAACACTCTGCCCCAGAAGACAGCCGCGCAGCAGGCAGCTCTCCTGGGCCCCAGCATCAAAGGAGCACACACATTCAAAAGGAGTAGACTCACACCAGGGTGATGCATATCTAAATACCTTTTTTCCTAGTGAGAAGGGTAGGGGGGAGATTAGCGTAGACAGGAGTGATCTGATCAATGGAGGACTTCCACCATTATGTTCCTCTCTGTCCCTCTTTCCCTTTCCTGTTCCCTTTACTTCCTCTCGAGCAAAGCACTGATGTGACATCAGAAGGACAAATACCACTCTGTTCAAGAGCAGAGATTGGACCACTAAGGCAAGCTAGCTTTAACCCAATCACAAGAGGACATTTACCTTTAAAAGAAGGGTCTCCCACCCACTTCTTCACATTATCTCAGATCCTCTCAAGACTTGCAGATTCACTTTGACAGAGCTCTCTGTACTTCCTGCTTATTCCACCTACAATACTTTGTTCTAGGTTTATAAACAGCTCAAGACCACTAATAAATACTGGTCTGATTTATGAAAACCTGTGTATTCAAATGCTTAATAAGGTTACAAATAATGTATATGTTACACCTGAATTGTTCTCTAGTGTACCTCTCATGACAAATACATAAGTCAGTTTTACCAAATGTACAGTAAAACAACAAAACACCTAGGAAAGGACACCCCCATGTATCCAAGTGATACTCTCATGGCAGAGGAGGAAGAAAATATAATAAATGTGGGCATCTTAGATGATGAATTTCCACTCTGCCTGAGGCTAGCCAAATTTGCTCAGGTGGAGTAATCTCTCAGGGCAATTTTCTTACCCATACGCGGGTGACAACCACTTTGCTCTTTGATGCAGTGTGTGAAACTCAAGCACGGACAAGTGCCCTTCTTTTTTGTGTTCAAAAGAAGTTGTTTATCCTTCGGTGTTTTTCTGCCCTTTCCAGTTTGTCCTTAAAGTTTCTCTCTCTCTTTAAGCACATCATAGGAGCCTTAGGGAATAATCCGAGAAGTGAGGGATCATTATGAAATATGTTCCAATGCTCTTTTATGCTTTCGCTGATTTGAAAGCTTTGGCGGGAGAGTTTGGAGATGAATACAATTTCAATTTACCATGGAGTCTTGTTTATTACATTTTCACATTTTTCTCCCCAAAACATTTTTTTACTATAGGCTTTTTATTTTTTGTATTTTCTATTACTTATTATTCTTCCCATTTTCCTGTATGTGTGACACGTAACTTTTTCTTTTTACCGCCATATTGGCTGTGATGTTGAAGAGCCCATTGGGGTTTATAATATTGTATTCCTGTTTATAATGGTGGCTCTCTTGGATTGAATATTCAAGAATGCTTAGTCCTTTCTCTTATACACCGTCTATATAAACATATTCTTGTTGCTTTTTCGGATATTGGCATGAGGAGAGATGCACTACTGTGGGATGTCTCAACCCACTGGTCCAGGCCCTGCAACATTCCAATTCCTTATAGTATTTCCGCAATCTTGTTTCCTGCACGCGGAAAAGTTGCCGCGAATTTGCAATTTGGCTCAATTTAATCACATGTCAAAATAGCTGTTTCTTGTTTTCAGCTGCTGAATTTCGTTTTCAATCTGCTAATCATTCTACCATCATTGGTTGTGCTTACCTGACCTAATCCAAACCCACTCTCACTAGTTCTGAATCCTATTTTGTGAATTAAAGTCAATTTTAGCATTTTCCCATTAATTCAAACCACATTTAGAAGCAATTGACCTGTTTTTTTAAATCAAACCTGTTCTCTTTAAGCTTGCTGGGGGAACTGGGATTGAACTGCATTGTTGGTTGTTATTCCTAAAACCAGTATGCCCTCTTCCACCTCTTCATATTGCATACTGGGGGGAGTAAGAAACAGGGGGAAAGATGGATCATATTATCTGTTGATTGAAGTCATATCAAGTCTTACTTCTGTGTTGCATTTTTTCTTATCCTTGCATTTCCTTGAACCATGCATAGTATTCTCTGCTACGTTATTCTTCCTATTTCTACTCCTAATTGATTAAAGAGATTGTTGATATTGTAATGTTACCCATTGCTGATCATTGTTCATATTCATAAGTGTGATATTCAGATGTTATTCATATTCATAAAAGTGTAATCTATATATTGTTCATTCTTCAAATAAATATTTTAATTTGCAAAACAAACCTTCTTGGCTCAGTGAAGCCGGGGGGATTCAAAGAGAGGGGCGTTATATAAGGGTACATCATCCAGAATTAAAAGAACTTTGACATAAAAATATATATAAATAAGGGTTTCCATTGGGCATCCCATACTAGTCATTGATTTAGTGGGAGTGCTGGATTGAAATCACTTACAATACCTCCACTAAGTAATCTTTCATTTAACTTCAGTGACCAGGACAGGAAATAGCTCACCTCCCTTCTCTGCCACAGCCACAGGTAGCAGCACCATGGCGGCACAACAATGGTATGTTTTGAACGGGTTCCCATGTAGGACCTCAGCTGCTCAAATGTAAAATAGGTAGCTGACCTCACATACCTTCAAAACAATAAGATGGGGGAAATGCTGTTTATTTTTCACTCACCTTGTCCTTTACTGGCCAATAAGCTCAGCGTCCAATTCTTGACTGGCATAGAGGTTTATTTTTGGCTTTTTGAAACATATAATCCACATCATTTTGTTCCCAACCTCCCTTGACTGCTGATAGCTGAGGTAATTTTGGATAACGAAGGAATGGGTAGAAACTGGGCTTTGGGCTAGGAATACAATGAGGGAGTCCAGAGACTGTGATGGGAGCAGGTGGGGGAGGCCAGGGACTACACTGGGAGCAAGGTGCAGTGACGGCATGTGATAGCTCATTGTCATGTGTACTTACTGTCCATTTGGCATTTTTGGGGGGCCCAGCCTGCTTGCATTTTGCTCAAGGGCAGCCCAGGCCAAAAACGTTTGAGGACCACTGGCGTAGGGGGAGTCCCTTTAGTTCTTTATCACCCTGCTGGGCATATCTGGTGCGGCCCAGGGCATCTTGCAGCAGGTTGGAGAAAAATTAATTCTCCAACCTGGGAGTGTCTGCCAGCAGCGGCCGGGCGAGTCTGTGAGGCCCGGCCTGCCTGCAGCAGTCCTTTTCTTTGTGCACAGTGCTTCCATTCCTGAACCGGAAGCTCTGCATATTATATTTGCAGCCCAGGCAGAGATGAGGTGAATGTTTGGCGCTCCACCTTTTGAGGAATGCCAGTGAGCCCGGCCCAGCAACACACAGTGGCATCCCCTGGGCAACGGGGCCTGCGTAATACTGGAAAAACGGGCAGGGTGCAGTGGTCATGGGCAGGTATAACAGTGCTCTGCTGGCACTGCAAGCAACGTTCGTTTTAGTTTTGCTTCTTTTCCCCAGCAGGGCTTTACATAGTATTTCTCTTTCATATTTGTGTTAACAGGTGCTCTTCAATTAGGCCACTATCTTGTTCTCTCAATGGTTCTGCCTGATTCATTCATTCAGGCAGAGAGAGAAGGGGCATGTGCTGCTATGACTCTCTGCCTGGGGTATTGCTGCTTATGTGTCATAGGTGAAGTATGTCCCTTTGTGTAGCCTGTGCAAAATAATGAAACTAATCAGGCCCAGCACAAAGGCCAGTGCTTTTCACAGTAAGTAAGGAAGTGCATCGACTTAGTTGGTTTTACTTTACTTTGATGCTCCTGCGGACAGTTTGCACAGCGACCACATAAGTGGGAAATGGCTTCATGAAAATTGTAAATTTCTCTTGCCACTATTCTTAGTGAATGTTCCCCAGGGCATTCAGCTGCTGATGACACATGGCTTCACCAAACCAGGAAAAAGGTGCACGTTACTACGTCAACACACATCCGAAGAATTCTGAGATGAGCCCACCACTGCCTGCAGTTCTTTCCTGGAACAATACTTGTTATTGCTTCTTCAGGTTTTGAAACGGAGGTGTCACTAATTAGATTTTTCAGTCTGTGCTTTGCAATTTTCTGAAATTTCACTTTGTTCAGAGGATGTCTCTCTCTGCCTCGGGACTTTATTTATTATTGTCAGGTTATAGCCACTTCTTTTATCATGAAGTTAAATACATAGACTTGTCACATGTCTGTTTGCCTTTTTAGATTTTGAAGTTCAACTTGCAACTTCGATGGGTTTATTGGTCCTCTATTTCTTCTCCTATTTGTCTCCAATACTATCAAGGCTCTCCTTATACATATGTTGACATTTTCCAAAACAGGCAGCGTTATAAATACTGCTTGCTTTTACTGACCATACTCATTTTGAGTTCGGAGGTGTTGGGGAAACGTGGTATTTTGGAAAAATAAAGTATGCCATAATGACTGCATTGCTGGTTTAAATACATTTAGGTCCAACTAAAAACCTTATTCCCCATAAGTGACCAGTCTCATTTGTCCCGTTCACTTGTAGCACAAAATGTGTCCCACAGGGGGTCACAATCTCATTTGCTCACAATCACTCCCCATGTGGACCTGGAAATGTTATGTTATATTAGCTGGCATCTGTATGGCGCCTGATGCCATTGGTATGACCTCAAAGATCTATAAGGATTAACGTCCTTCGGAAGACCCTAGTCTGTGTTGAAAGTAATGATGGGTAGGTAAAATGTGTGCATGCATTTATAGCCAGTTAGAAGCTAGGTAGAGAATCGTTATGTCTCTAAACATCAGCCCCTATTATAAAGCTGTGTGGATCGGTGCTATGTCAGATGGTCAAAGAGTCAAGCTATGTGAATGGCTAGACCAAATTTTGCATGGGACTGATGTATTCTATGGGTCGTAGGGTTTAGTGGTCGAAGGTGATGTATCTTTTTAGGGCACAATATGCACAATATGCAGACGGCTTCTACTGCCATTAAAGTGTTGGGTAGAACTGGTATGCCAGAGCGATGCTGGAAGTCTGCGATATGGAGAGCCCAACTCAATGCGCCAGTATGCATGGAGGACTCAGTCAATGGCAAGTTCAAACTGCGGTTTATTACAAATAAAACCAACAGGGATCAATACAAGAACACAGGTGGAATCCAGTACTTCTCGACATCTCCTGGCTCGCAGGCCAGTTTTACTCTAAAACTACGTCACTTCCCTGTCATTACTATTGATATGAGGGATTGGCCATCGGGAGTCTAATAACCTATATGGTCACCTATATGTGTTATTTTTCTGGCTCTCACATGTCAGGTAGCTGGCCTGTCCAATCCGCAATTCACTATGTATTACATTGTTGCAGAATAGGAGGCTTACCATTGGTTCTTGTCCATTGCTACCCACCCCTGGAATACTAAAATGTGATTGGTTAGAGCTGATCCCCCAGGCCTGGGACTCGAAAGAGTTCTCAGCTCATGGTGTACATCTTCAAGGTAATGTGAACGATTATGTGTCTGTATTGTAATTTGTGTAGACCACCTTGCCTTATGAGAATATTCTCCTAAAGGTAGCAACTCTTGTAGTGGTGTGCTTCTGGCTACTGGGACTGGCTTCTTCTTCCCACCTGTAAGACTATCCATTGTTTCATTCGGCTGTACTACGTGTTTAGAGACCACAAAATCGAGCTCTGCAGCTCGTAATTATGAAGATTTATTCTGTTTCTCTGCAGCTGGTCCCTTTGTCGTCTGGGGATTGGAATGTCTCCCCATATCCCTTGACCTTGGCTGTGGGCCCTGTCTCACACGTCTTGCTCTTCATCCAGCCTGAATCAGCTTAGCTTGTCTCCTGCTCAAGATTTGAGGCCTGCTGCAATTTTCCTAAACCTTATAATGCGGTTTCTACATTGTCCATATTATACTGCATTGCCTATGGGTTAGCTATACGTGGTTTTATCAGGTTCCATATATACTCCTGTATGTCCATGCGAATATGGGCTTTAACGATCAGCAAGCTTGCTCCGGATCTCTTGTGCCTCGCGGTTCTGTGTTACTGCATTTGGCTAATGATAAAATAACAGCAATGACAGTATGTATATGTATCTGTGCTCTAGCTATGGAGCTGTGTACTCATGTTCTTCATGAATTTGGGTGTGTGTTTGGGTGGTGCAGCGCGGATCGCACATGTGCTTCATGTCTAACATGCTATGTCGTGGTGTCTCCAATTACATCAGTAACATGGCTTCTTGGTGTCTAGTCCAGACTGTCCATAT
The DNA here is from genome assembly GCF_040938575.1 of Ambystoma mexicanum. Classification (NCBI taxonomy): domain Eukaryota; kingdom Metazoa; phylum Chordata; class Amphibia; order Caudata; family Ambystomatidae; genus Ambystoma; species Ambystoma mexicanum. The sequence goes on from NC_090924.1 coordinate 982,694,987, forward strand.
AGGTGTCACTTGGGATTCGTCCAAAATAGAATGAGGGGTTGCAGGCTTTTCTGGCCTTCCGTCTTGTCATGAACTTGATGGGATGGGGATGGTGGTGCCAGGATCCCGACTCCCTCTTCAAAACAAAAATATTCTCCACAGGACAGAAGCAGTGTGAACTTATGCTGTCAAACATGTACATGCATCCCTTTTCATAGTGATGGAAATGTATCTTCACACTTTTTAGAAACAATGACATGGGATATTTCCGAACATCTTCATGCATGTATTCTGAAATACTACCTGTACTGAATGTTTTTACCTGGCTACTGCTAAGTAGTCCGTAATGGGAGCAGGCTTATTTGGTGAAAGGATTTAAAACAATTATTTGCACCCGGGCGGGTGCTGCAGACAATCAAGGTGCTCAGATTGTGGACTGCTTTCTGACCAGCTGCACCTGGCCTGCTATCTTGCCCCACACCAACTGTGCACTGCTTACCACCTTCACTCCATCCCCCAGTCATTCGATCTGTACAGAGCCTTTCATTCATTTCCATGTCCCGCTAAGATCTGCACACATGCCCAGAGTCATTTTATTTTTAATTAAAAGGAACTTCTTCTCAGGATTTAGGATTAAATCTTGTGGTACTAATAGCAATAAACTCTCTTTGCTCGGGCCTATAACTTGTGCCGTGGGCCATAACTGGCTGATCAGCCCACCGCCACAGGTTTTATTTATGAATTACTGCATGTGGTAAAGGAAATTCATAATTTCCCATAATGACCACCACATTTAACTCACCATGTTTTCTTTCTTCTGCAACTTGACCATGGATAATCTGTTTGGAGTATGTTTGCCTGCAGTTTTGATTTTGTTCATAGGGCTTGGCTTGCTTTTATATATTGTTCATTTAAAAATATCCTTCCTTTTCTCTTGCCTGAAATGGGTGCATCATACACACAATTATCTCTTCTATTTTAGCTAGGCAATCTCACTGAGATACAGTTGATACAACTGTTAAAATGCTGTCTATCATTTTTCCACTAGGTGTCTTGTTTTCATTCAGCTGGGGTCATCATGCCCCAACATGCAAGCCGTGTCCACAATGCACACTTGTGCATCATAATCAGACATATAGTGCTCAGGTGCACTTCATAGACATGCCATTGATGGACTATATATTAGATCACTTTCCTGTGAGCAGCTATAAGTGCTGGGTTGAGTCTACTCACCAATGGTCTGGTATATATTTGTTATTGTTTTTTCACTTTCCCAGGGAGGAGGAGGAGGGGGTGAGCCTTGTGGGGCTCCAACATCTGGCTCCAAGCACCCGGTCCAGGGACAGTGGCAGGTGGGGAGTTTGACTGTGTCAGTACACCTGTCAAACGATGATGCAGGTGTCCTAAGGTGAGCTAAGGGAGGACCTTTTGCATTTCAAGCAGGATGTGTCTGAAAAGTTACCACAGGGACAACTGACCTATTTTCTAGTTCTAGGAGATATAAGAAAGAGCTCTATTACAGTAATGCACTATACAAAACATGCAACTATCTGTGCATAGAAAGAAATACGAGAAGTAGTTACTTAGTGGGGTGACGCTGCAACTAACATGGTCACCTGATTCCGTGCTCCGGTCCTGACAAAATCCTGTGATTAAACTAATCCTTATCATGACCCGATCGCCGTATCTGCATGAGCGCATTGGGTTGCGCATGCAGTCTGACAGTATGATGAAGACTACGATTCGGAGGGAGCAGAGTGGTGAGGACAACTGCTGTGCGGGGGTGTGAGCCTGAGAGGGGGGGCCTGGCCAGGGCTGCCCACGATCGCAGAGAAACACCGGTGAGAGTGGTGCTTTTATTGTATTTCAATCCTCCACTGAGTGGGCTGTGAAGACTGTGGGCCATGGGTACGCTGGAAAGCGACAGGAGGTGGAGAGGAGCCCAAATCATAGTCGTGTGGCATACTACAGCCTGTATGCCATGGTTTGCTGCTCCATTCAATCCTTTGTCCTCGTTCTGGCAGAGAAGTGATGAAGGTGATTTCTACATGTGGGAGTGCTTCCAAAGTGGACAGAGGAACCCAGGAGTCCTCTTGGATGGCTGTGGAGAGAGTTGCGTCATATCATGAGGGAATGCGCTTCTCCTTTGTGCTGGCTGTGGTGTAAAGTAGTGGGGAAGACCACTTCACTTTGGCATCGGAGACATATTGCTGCCTGTATGCAGTGGGGCAGTGCATAATTACCTCCTTGAGGTGTGGCGCTGCACTTGTATACTGTAGTATAGTGATTCATAGTCTGGCATCCTGAAAGTGGGCAGTGAACCCCAAACGTCCCCACATATAGCGCTGCTCCTGCAAGCTGGCTTGGGAATATTGCAGTGGGGAGGACCACTGAGTGTGTGTTACCAGCTTACTATGGGCGCGGGTGGTCAGCTGGTTGCGGGAATGATGAAGGGCGCAGGCAAGCAAAAAGAACCAATGGATACCTACACCAGTACCCCGTTGGGGACACCACAGCCAGCGCCACCCGTGAGTGGTGCTGAAGGGCAGAAGCCAGCGGAATCAACACCCCTGGACCCTCTCTTGGCTGCTATGCAGAATTGCTTTGCCACTGTGAATATGAGGTTGGATGATATCTCTGTTAATATCACCTCCCTGCGTTCCAAGTTGGAGAAAGAACATGGTTGGAGGTGGAAACTAGAATTAGTAGCACAGAAGACAAAGTGGACCAACATTAACGGGACATTACTTCGATGAAGAAGGAATTGGCAGTAAAGAATAACTCTTCGGGCAAACAGTGGAAGACTTAATAAACCTGTAACTGTCTACTGACAGTCTGCCAACACGATGTTCAGAGAAAATGTATTCCCCTATGCCATGCCATAATCTGAGAACAATGAATAACAGCAGCGGTAGACATAGAACTATTGCTGTGACAGAATGCCATCTGTGTGGGAACAATCCTGAGCTTTTTTTTTTGTCATACAAAGTAAATGTAGAGGTTATTACCTGAGCTCATAAATGTGTTCCCTGTCACTGATTATGAATTCTTTACACTGGCTCCCACCTAAAAATGCATACATTTCAAGTGAATGCTGTTTAATTTTTAAAGATTTAAAATTAGGTGGCCCTTCATAGCTTGTTTCCAAGTTACACTTTCTTGGATGAGTCAGTTGGCCTCATTATAAGTCAGGCAGTCTGGTAAGAAAGTACCGGTATCAACAGATACTGGCACTTTCACTGGACCTGCAAACGACATGTGAGGCAGACCACAAGCACAAGATACAGCAGCACATGTATAAGCGTATCCACAAATAAAGGCACCATCAAATCCGGCACCTCAAAGTACTCGACAACCGCGTAACCTGTGCCGGTATTTAGGGCACAACAGCAACACCAGCACATCCCAAGGCTATCACATCCCGTCTAACGGCCCAACAAAATTCTGGTAAAACAGGCAAATACCAGGCAGTGAAATCTTGTGATTTCAACCCAGCACTTCACCTAAGTCAATGCCTAGCATGTGATGCACAGCTGAAACCCATAAATAATTATTTGTGTCTATAAGTTCTTTTATTTCTGAACGATGTACCACTTATATCACGACCCTCTCTTTGAATCCCCCCCGGTCACACTGAACTGAAATACATTTATTTTATATATTACACTATTGAATAGGTATACAATGATCACCAATGGGGTGATGTTACACTAACAATCTCTTTAATCACAAGGAGTAATGATGGGAAAAATAATGCAGCATAGAAATAATACCTTTGTGTGTTCAATCTAATGGCAATGTGGTTAATATTTTCCCCTGCACACCCTTCAATCCCCCAATATACAATATAAAGAATATAGAAGGAGAGAGTACAGGTTTCAGGAATGCAGAATTAAAGCAAATAGTATCAATCCCAATTTCCCCCAGCAAACACAGAGAGAGAAACAGGAATGATTGCAAACTTGTCAAAAATGGTTTTAAAGTTGGCTTGAAAGAAATGGTGAAATGGTGAAATTGTGAAAACACTGAAAATGTTCTAAATCACTATAATTGTTGAAATACTAATGGGAGCCACTTTGTATGGTATCAGACAAACACTAACAATGATTTAAGAGTGATAAGCAAGTAGAAAACTTAATTTTGAGGTTGGGTGCAATGTACAGCTATTTCACACGTTATAAATTTGAGCCAAACAAAAAATTTGTGGCAAACTATACCGCGCGCGGTAAGCGTGATTGTGGAAAAACTAGTTGAGATGCTGGTTCATTGGAAAGCTTACGATGTTAGCTTCAAGTAGACACTTAATTTCGTTTCTAGCATAAACGGTGAAGACGTTATGGAGGTTTTTGTGGAGGTCGTTTTTTTCAGAAAGAGGCAAAATTGCAATACAAGAATGCGCTTTTAAAATTACAAACAAGGTTTCTTTACACTAGGGGTAGACTATGAAGAAGCTAACTACACGACAGCACAGCTAACAGCCCTGGATATGTCTGGATGGTTTTGCCTGCCGAGAAGCTCGCCTTCTTCAGAAAATATATCAGCACAAAGATGATTTTAACACTAATAGTTTAGAAGATAATAGGGATGAGATGGAGAGTTCAGGCAGTTCACTAATATTCTAACAATGCAGTTCTGGATACAATAGAGAATGGGTTTGAATAGGGATGACTTATGGACAGTACATATATTAGTGACAGTCCTATACTAAGGATACTCACTAAATATTTTTGGACAGAACCATCAGGGATTCAGGTCAGTCAAGATTTCTGGACAGGAATTCTGCTAGGCACACCGGACTGGACCGCAAGGCGCTCTTGACACCGTACGGTGGGACTGGACTGGATCTGCTCTGGTTCTGGTTCACAACTATCTGGTCACAGCTCGGCTTTACTGGGTTGGATCTTTGGATTCTGGCAATAGTTCTTAGCAGGAAAGCAGCTACAGCACAGCCAGGCTGTTCTTTGGTTCCCCTTGGATGTATGGGGTAAATTCTGGTTTCTAGATTTTTAAAGGCCAAGCTGAGAATGGTTCAGTTTTGGAAATGGGCCTTTCTGCTTTCAAAGTTTCTGGAATCTGGAGTCTGGAATATGGATTACTCTTGCAAAGTGCTCTGTCAGCAATCGGTTGGTGGGTGAATGTGTGTCCTTGTGAGCCCTCAGCTGTCTCTATTTATGTATTTACTAAAGGGGTGGGTATGCTGAATTATCCTAAGCACACCCCCTAGGTATTCTATTGGCTAGGGTCTTTCCTCTCCCTTGATTGGAGAAGAAAACAGAGTGTCATCATGACGATGTGGTTTATGAGGCAGGAAAACCCTCCCCTTTGTTTTTGCAAATGAAATCTACTTTTCATATAATACATATTTACAATGTTACAAACTTGATAGCAACAGCATATCTAGATCACATATTTTGTGGAGCAAGTATTCATCCAAGCCCCGTCTCTGTAGGATCTTGGGTCTGGATTTGACAAATTTCTGCACTTTTAGTCCGGGATACAATATCTATTTTGTCCAAACTTGGTACACATGTGTGCATTGCATAGGGGCATAAGTGTGTGAAGTTTCATATTTCTGAATGCATTTGCTATAAAACCACAATTTCTACAGTTATGTCCCAGAACATTGCACAGAGTTCTCGCACCTCTTAAAATGTGCACCCAAAATTTAGATTCAGAAGTCTGGGGTTTCTATATTTTTAACAATTGTCCACAATAAATTATCAGTCTTATTAGAAATCTGCTTTTTGTCCATTTGTGAATCAACAAAACGGTCTATCTCCGTCTCCAAAGGTTTCTTGTAGCTCAAGAGCAATCCCCACCTTCTTCCTCTGGCAGAGAGCACTGTTGACACATTCATCTGCATATCCTTTCAGCCCAGGAAGGTCCTTTGTCTCTCCCAGGAGCAGCAGCCCAAATCTCCTCCCCTCTTCATCAACACCTGAATGTGATTTCCTGGCCTTTTGGTGGGAAGCAGAAGGGAGGTGGCTTTCCCAGTGGAGGAAGCTTGTTTGTAGATTTTCTGAATCAGGCTTACTTTAAAAGTCAATTTGTTACATTTTTCTTTGTTGAAATTAAACTTACAATTTTAAAACAGACATCTAAAACACTGATTCTAGGATCTAAATCATGGAGTTTAAATAGTGACAACCTAGTTTTCTCTTGATAACAAGTCACTTAGATTTGAGACATTAGATCTTAATGGCACAACTTTTACAGTTTTAAAACAGGCTTTTGAAACAGTCACAGGCGGCCGCTGTTACTGCGCCCAGATTTTGACAACTTTCCCAGGCAGACAAACTAGCTGTGGATGTTTTTGTGACCAATTCAACATTCCTGGATATTGCAAATGCACAATAATTCCTTGTATTCCATAGCATGGATCACCCAACCCGAAGATTGGATGTTTGCGGGTGTTTGGGACCAGCATTCTGTATTTTTTAGCAATCAAGAAAAGATTTAAAAGCAGATTTCGGATTTCTTTCAGCAAGCACTGCTTTTCATCTGTTTCTCCATTTTTACATGTTGGACAGCCCAATGACATGTTTCAGAGTGCGGTCTCCATTCCACGACTGACAACATGCATGGTAGATTTGGCAGCCATCTTTTTGTGCTTGGTGGAGCGCAATTTCCTAAGGTTTTGGCGTGCATGGGATTTTTGAAGCCATTTTCCTGATTCTAGTGCCACCAGCACACAGTGATGCCGCAGGGCAGAGCCTAGTGGGTAAAAACATCCCACAACCTCCACCTGATAGCAGGTGGTAAATGGCAGAAAATGCCTGCAGGTGTAGGAAATGAGGCCACAGGTTCATTCAATGCATTCAGGTGAACCCACACCAGTATGGAGGAGCTGAAACCTCCACCTTCAACAGACACACTTCCAAACACCACCATGATGCCACTGACTTACATGCAGCTGTTCCAGGCCAAAATAGCACCGCAGAGGCTAGAGGATCAACAGAGGGCCCAAGAGGCAGTGGACAGGAGGATGAGGAGGAGGAGATGCCACGCAAGGCGTGCACGCATACGCTGTGTTCGGGCCACACCAAGGACCCTCACTGACATGCAGATCCTAACCCTGTACTCCCTTGACAGGGAGAGCATAGCATATATCCTCAGCATGATCCAGGAAGATATTGTGAGCAGTAGTGTCAATCCTGCACTGCCTTGCATTGGTCCCATTCCAACACACCATAAGCCAGCTGCACAGTCTATCACAGCCTTCATTCTCAAAACTGTTGATGGAGGTACTGGACGCACTCCTGCTGCATGTGGAACAGCATATTGCACTCCCAACAATCATGGCACATGTGAACACCACCAAGGCAAGATTCTATGCCATAGCAGGCATGCCCAATGTGGTAGCTGCCCTGGATGCATGCACGTCAAGCTAGTGGCACCCCAGGCCCTAGAGGAAGTCCACAGGAACTGGAAGCAGTGCCAATCACTTAGCGTCCAGGTTACCTGTGAAGTGGACCTCACGATCATCCACTGCTGTGCCTGGTTCCCTGGCCCAAACCATGATGCCATGGTCCTGCATAACAGCACGCTGCCAGCGTACATGGAGGGCCACAGAGGCCAACGTACCTGGGGATTGGGTGAGTACAAGTCCCAGCACACTGAGCATCATGCATGGGGGGTGTTGGCACAATGTAAATGTATACCCTGAGAAGCTCACACAGATACTGGGCCGACACACACACCTGAGACAATACAGGCTGCTGGCCACCATAATGGGACATGACACACTGAGCAGCAGTGAATGGGCAAACCATGCAACCCGAACATGCCAGACACAGACACTGGACCACAGGTACCACAATGCAACAGTGCGGCAAAACCCACATAATGCATGGCCTGCAAATGGGTTTGGCATGGTTTCCTAGGTGTGTACAGAGTATGTGTACCGGGGCACCAAGGATCATCGAGAACGTGCAGATACGACATGCAACAACACCCCCAAGCACCAAATTCACCGGCTACAGTAAGCAGAAGCACACGTCAAATTCATTGTCAAGTCAATTAATGTGCTGTATGGCATACTGCATGTCAGCATGGCTGTCAAGCCCCAAACACTAATTGTGCATGTGGATGAACTGGAGTAAGGAACAGACCCATGTCACGGCAATGGGAATCAGACACATGGGGTGAATACTGTGTCATTCACTGCATCACATACATGACATTTCTGCCAGATGAACTGCCACAGAAGGACCCCTCAGTAGCAATGGACATGGCATGTGTACCAGACCTATCCTGTGAGCCCACACCCATGACTGCTATGATTGTTTGGTGTGTGCAGGATTAGGCATGCCTATATGTAGTACACTCCACATGCAAAGGCCTAAATATGAATAGATGTAGGGGGCTGACAGATATGACATTTGTATTTGTTTACTATTTTATATCGTGACAGATCATGAAACTCTGACTATTGTATAACCGCTGTAAAGATGCACCCATCCACAGTGCTCAATGGCATGCTCCCATGTCTGTACACCTTGCAGGTGAAACTGGATTTCCACAGCTCCCATGGTTGATGACTCTTATGAGGAATCCCAAGACGCCAGAGAAGGTGCCATACAATCGGGCCCACATCTGGATCGGGGTGGCAATTGAGCATACATTTGGCCTGTGGATGGCACCACTTCCGATGTCTACATCAGACAGGGGGTGTGCTAATGTATAGGCTAGACAAGGTGGGCAAGGTTGTGCTTGCATGTGCAATGTTGCACAACATATGCGTCTGGCGGAACATACCCCTGCCCCAGATGTGGACATGCACTCCCAGAAGATGATGGTGCAATGCCTGCGGGAGCCACACATGAACACACTGAACAAGCATGGTGACAACCACTATTTCTATCCATGCACCATTCGCTAGTAATTGCACACAATAAAGAATTGCACCCAATGATGAATGTCCAATCATTTTGGCAAGTGATAAGCATTTATGTAATTAAGTGAACATTGTAATGTATAGGGATTTAACATCCCACCCTCTCCAATCACCCACCCCAACAACACCCTAGTCTGTGACAAATCAACTGTGTCTGTTGGTGGTGATGGCTGGGCCACTGCAGGCGTTGGTGGTGGTGGCAGGGCAGCTGCTGGTACAACAGCCGCTGGCTGGCTGGGCCAGCAGCACAGTCCTGCTGCTTAATCTGGCTTTCAGTTGGTTTGCCCTGCGCAGGTGTGGGGGCTGTTTTGGTTGGTGCGTGCGAGCGTCCTGCCTCATCACTGTCCATGGAGAGGGTACTTGTTGGGGAATTGAGATAGGTTGTTAACAATTTGCCACACATGTCATCGGTCATGCATTCAATCCATCCCATGATGTGTGTCTCCCAGTGTTGTTGGTATCATGTGTCTCAGATGGATGGTATTACTCAGATGGGTGACCATGCAGAGCGGTGAGGGGGTTCTTGCTGGGTGTGTACAATGTGAATGCATGTGCATTGTTTTGGGTGGGGTACCACTGCCATTGACAGGTATGCACTGCCTGACATGGCATGTATCTGATAACTTGGCATGTTAATTGCTCTACACTATGCTGATGGATGCAAGCAGTGGGGGGAATGCACATGTTCATGACTTTGTACTTACTGACGTCTCCGTGGGTCCCTGCTACAGCCTCAGCACCTCTGATGCCCTCAATTCTCTCCATGTGGAGAATGCTGCTGAGTCACTACTCCCATGGCATCAATCGTAGGGGGTCCACTGTGCCTCCACCAGTGGCTGTGCACTCCCTCCTGTGCTTTGAAATGACAATGCAGAGCTTTGCTTTGAGGTTATCCCACCTCTTGCACAGTACTTCCTTGTGCGGGTGAGGGTCCCCACGGCAGTCACACTGGCCACCACCTCTCCCCATATGGCGGTCTTCCGTTGGCTGCTAGTCTTCCGCTGTCTGGCCCCAAATAGTTCCTCTGCAAGTTGCTGTACTGTGTCCACTAGGGATGTGAGTTCTGCATCGAAAACTTTGGTTCGCTTAGCCGGGAATCTTTTCCTGGCGTGCTCTGGTCCTGGGACATGTTTTTTGCTCAGTTCTAGGCCTGGTTGGCTGATGGACCAGGTGAATTGAGTTGGATTCTGTTTTTGACGATGACCACCACAGGTCTTCCAGTTTCGACAGCATTTCAGTTTCTGGCACTGGTATTACTGCCACTGCAAGCTTTTTCCAGTGTTCCAGGAATATTTTGGGGGGAGGTGTTCGGCAGGGGCCTGTGCGCGCACCCTCACCCTCATATTCATAGTACGCTGGAGATTCTGGCACTTGCCCTACTAGAAACGCTAATAATGGAATACTCGGAATGAGGCCCAGTGTTCAATCCAAAAATGGGAAAACAACAAAGATTCAGAAACAAGCATTATCATGTGCAGCTCCAGTACTTTGGAACATATTACAAGTGTCAATTTGGTTGTCCTCTTCTCTGATTGACAGGAAAAAAACAGAAAATAGTTCTTGTTCTCAAATGATAAATTCATTGTTTTAGCTTTTTCACTCTATTTGCACATTTTAAAAGTTAGATGGAGAGACGTGAAGTTTTAATTGTATATTTTACTTTTGACTTATAGCTGACATTTTTTAAAATGTTTGTGTTGTGTTTTAGCTTATAAACATAAGCCTTTCACAATGATACAAAAGACAAAAGAAGTATTTAAAATATACACACAATTACACGCACACAATGTCCTACAATGACACAAATAAACAACGTATGTCAACTTATAATCTAAAACATCGTCTCGTTTTTCCAAAATGATTCTTTAAAAAGCATATAATGCCGGGATCAAAGTAACCACATTGCCCCACATCAATCTGACTCAAAACATCTCTGTAAGCAGTTTCTTCCCCAAGTACTGAACCCTGTGGTCCTTAAACGTGGTACATTGCAAAATCAAGTGTTTCAAGGTTTCCTCAAAGAGGTTTTCTCTACAAAGTCTACAATGTGAGCTAAGTTATGTTATGTTATGTTATGTTATGTTATGTTATGTTATGTTAGTTGGTTTTTATATAGCTTTCTATACATCCTTAGCGTGCTGGTAGGTTAACCACCCTCGGGGACCGTTGTCCTGGTCAGTTGAGAGAGTAGGGTGTTGTAGGGTACTTGGGTGCACCGGTTATGTGTGCAGCTGTTGTATTTGCCTGATGGTAGCTGCATCCTAGAACTAGGTGTGGTGGTATTGACGTATTGAATTTGTGCAGTCTGGCGGGTGGACACCAGGACTGGGTTCTGGCTGCATTAGGCCTGTAGGACGCTTCTGTGTGCAGCTAGGCCGGTTTGTCATGGGGTACAGATGCGTTTTATTAGAATGATGAGGTGTTCATTAGGTAATGTTTGTATGTCAACAGCTAGGCCGAATCGATCGATGGGTATAGCTGCATTCTAATTGTGTGATGGTGTAGAGTAGAGAGTAAGCATAATGATATGGGATGAGAGTGTTTGCGTGGATTTATGAACCAATGCATCAAGAGCAATTTCTAGGTTGATGTTAATGTAAATGTGTGCTCTTCTATCTAAATGTGGCACTAGCCTGACATTTACAATCCTGTCTAGATGCGACGCAGGCTAATGTTCACAATTCTATCTAAGTGTGGCATTTGCTAACATTCACAATTCTATCTGGGTACGGCGCAGGCTTATGTTCACAATTCTATCTGAGTTGTCATTTTCTAACATTCACAATTCTATCTGGGTAATGGTGCAGGCTAATGTTCACAATTCTGTCAAAGTGTGGAACTTGTTAACATTCACAGTCCTATCTAGATGTGACGCAGGCTAATGTTCAAAGTACAGATTTATCCCATTTACTCCCGTGTTCCAAAGTTAGAAACTGGTTCAATCGGAAGCACAGGTAAACCCCACAAATTTGACAGTTGCATAAAGAAATATATTGTGGAATATCTCCTCTCTTTTTTCTGACGTTAGCATACTCTTTGTAGAGTAAGTATCTAGTCAACAAATCAGTAGTTTTTGCCCAGTCAAAAAAAACATTTTCCTTTTTACCACCAAAGGAGTCATTTTCAGCTGTAAGATGCTACACATGTTTGTTTATTGTAACTTCTGAATCTAAGATCGAAATCACACCCAAGTCTTGATACAGGGAGTTGTCCAAGTGATTGAGGAACTTTGCAAACCAGATAACTTCCTCCCTCTAGCCCTCCTGCTAAGGAAACCAGACCAAACGTGTGCCTGCTGACAGCGTTTGGCATAACAGTTTACATTGATCTGCACTGTGTATTCTTTTGTAATATTTCATTCCTGTATTGTGAATGTTCAGTTGATTTTTACTTATTGCTGTACAAGGCTCCGATAATCAATTCTTTGATAAGCTTTGCACTTTGTAAATACCCAGAAGAAAATTACAACATGTAATAAAGTGGATTATCTGCAAGCAAGTTGTGCTGCTAAACAGACCCCCTTTCCACATATACTCTGTTGCAGAAAAGGTACTGTCAGTGATTATACGTTGGATGGTTTCAGGCATTGTCACTGTGTAACATGATTACTGCCAGTCATATGGTGGAGAGATTCCAAACATCAGAGCAGCTGAAATGTGAATTACCCACCTCAGAGAGAAAACTATCATGTCCTTCAAATGTGCAGATGAAGAGGCGGTTAGCAGCTTTGCATCTGAGTTTCCTGTTAAAAACTCCATAGGCGCTAAAGAAATACTTTCATACCACATAACTCTATTTAAAACGCAACCAGCTGCCTGGTTATCAGAAGGATCTTTTGTTTACTACACAATTCAATCTTTCTAAAACGCAGGATGTTAATTTTAACTGAGTTCACATGTTATTATAGTGCATCTCGGGATCAGGTAATCGCCCGATCCTTCTTCTTGTCTACCGGTTTCAGCGGATCTTAAACCATTTCCCTTTCTTCAGGACAAAATATTGCTCAGTTTACAACAACATCTGTTTGACATTAAAAAGACAATCTGTTAATTCTTGTCTATTCTCCGTTACTGCTGGGGAGAGCTTCTCTCATTATTTCCTGATTCTGTTTTCAGATCCACGTGTCCTAAAAGGGGATATTTACAAACAGGGATATCATCAGTGCCTATCTCATGGCACCTGTGCACACTACACTGTCATTTATAATCCTGTCCTAGGTGCGCAATGGTCACTCTTACCTGAACAGCTGGAGGGACTTGATCAACTTCTGTTCTTTATGGTTCAGATCCTGTGCTGTCCGGATTCTTTAGCCCACCTAAATAATATAATTACACAGGGTGGTTTTTTTATTAGTCTAAAACTGTGTCTCTTATCGGGCATAGGTCAATATTTTTTATTATTTTTTGCATATCTTACCCAGGCTAAGTTTGCTTCCTAATCAGTATTACTCTTCTCTGTGGGGGCTTCTCAATGTGATTTTCCAGGAGGTGTATGTAATTTCTCCTCCTCTTGAAGGTTAACCATCCACTTCAGTGTTGCATGACCTGGATCAAAAAGATTTTTTTCTCTCATGAGACATCTACATTATCATGTATTCGGTGTTGTATTTCCCTGTTTCATGACCCTCCAGTGTCTACTTTACTCCATCCCTCATTGCTATCTGTCTTCTTTCTAGTCTTACCTTCTGGTAACGTATCCGGTATTCAGCTCGCTCTCTCCCGTGTTCGTATCGCAGCCGCCATTTTGGGAACCTTTTCTTATTCTGAACGTATGGTGTCATGTGATTGCTACGCGATACCGGTGTAGCACTGTTCGCATGTTGAATATGATTTATCTTCTTGTTATTTGGGTGTTCTTTCCCTAGAGACCACTAGATGTGCCTCAGTTTTATAGATCTTGGTGCCACTGCGATCGTAATGTTAACAGCATGATTTAGATGCTTGCCGTATGGTATTATGGGCATTGTGGTCCTAATTTCTTCTACCTTTGATTTTCATGTCGTTTTCTATAGCAACAGGTTATGGAGTTGGCTCTTGCCACAACGAGAGGTATCATGGAGTTCTTACAACCCATTTGTCATGGGGATTATATCCAGATTGTTGCCTCATGCTTTCTGGGTAATGTAGTTACCGGTCAGGATTGAAATACTAAATGAGTATCGCCTCTGTAGTCTCCTGGTGTGTGTTTTAGATCCATGTTTTATTGGGTAGCCGAATACTGGGGCAATATCCCTCAGGTTCCTATTTTGTCTCTTAAACCAATTGGAAGGCACAGGATGTTTCTGTGCGGTGATGCTTTTATGCAAGAGACATGGGTTAAAGTGGGAATAGGCAAATTCTTTCAATATATATATATATATATATATGCCATCTACCCTAGATCTTATAACATGGTTAGGGTCTGCCAACAGACTTCCTCGTTAAGGCCTTTTTGATGGCTCTTGAGTCTAAAAATCCACATTTGCTCTCTCCTCAGCAATAAAGCTGCTATGTTACCCCCTCTTCTTGGTACCTCTACTTTTTCAATTATGGTCCATCTAATGTCATTATCAGTGTGTTGTTCTTGAATAAAGTGTGCCAGTCAGGCATTTCATCCTAATATTGGATCGGTGTTTACATGTCCTGATCCGTATTGCCCTTTTTGTCATTCTAACAAATTTCTTGTAAACCACATTTGTGGTGTTGCAATTCGTGAGTTATCTCTGCTCCCACGGGGTCTTCCAGACTATGTCTATAGTTGTATTATGTTTAGTAAGTGGACACACTACACAACCACCACAAGGTGTATGATGAATTGCCTTGGGAGACCCCCATAGTGATGGTTGGCTCAATAGTTCTTTATTTTCCTCCTTGTAGGTGTGCACAAGTGCATCTCCGATGTTTGTTCTTCTCTTAATTGCAAAGAGTGGGAGGATCAGATTTGTCTCTCCCACATTGAGGATGTGCCAATGTTTCCTTATCTCTTTTTTTATTCGGTTCAAGACCGGCGAGTGGCTAAAGACTGCTGTTATTATGTTGTCATCCCTTGTCTTCTTCTCTTTTTGGGTCAGGGTTAATTCTCTCGGTATGTTTCTCACCCTTTTCTTGGCCTGTCTGATGGTTCTTTAAGGTAGTGCCTCTCTCGCAGGTTCTGTGTTAGTCTTGTCGCTTGCTTGTCATACTCTTGCCACTAGGAACAAATTCTTCTAAATCGGAGGAATTGTTCAAATGGCAAGTTTTTTTTAAGAGTTCTCTGATGGTAGCTATTGAACTCCAAGAGAGAGTTTCTGTAAGTCTTTTTTTGATATACAGTAGTTGCTATTCCTGTATCTGTTCTGATTATTTTTAGATCAAGGAATGTGGCTTCTTTCTTACTATACTCATTAGTGAATTTCAAAAAGGGGTTTATTCCATTCAGCCAAATCTTAAATGCCTTTAATGTTACTTCTTCTCCTTTGAAGAACATTAGTTTGTCGTCTATAAAGCGACGCCAGCTTAGTTTGTTTTTTGCAAACGGATTGGATTGATGGTAAATGCTCTGTTCTTCAAATTCATGTTGCCCCCATCACTGTACCTGAAATCTGTTAAAAAAATCTTTCGTCCAGTAGGGAGACATTTTTAGTCAACACAATTTCTGCATGATTAGGGTGATTGGCATATCAGGTGGTGGATGCTGCGTCCGTAGCACTTCTTTCAATTGCTTTCAAAGATTCGATTTGTGTAATCTTAGAATACAGTGATTCAATGTCCATACTGACAATATAAATGTCCTCAGTCTCTATCACCATTGTTTCTAAATGTTACAATACTGCTGTGGTGTCATTAGTGCATGATCTCATCTGTGTTACTTCATCCTTCTGCCATTGGCTTAGATATGTCAGTAAAGGAGAAAAGAGGGAGCCAGACATGTGATGTCATCAGTGATATCATCAATGACATTTGTGATGTCATCTTTGATGTCCTGGGTGTTAGTCTTAGCAGTGCACAGTGGTGGCGCGAGTTATGGTTGCTTAGCTTACCATAACTTGCAAATTTCTGGGGGTTTTCGGTTTTACTTGGAAACTGAATTTCATAGGTTTTTAGTAGCGCAACTTAACCATAATGTTCCTGTAATAACGTTTATTCATGTGAATATAGATATATAGAGAATGTAAATTTGATAAATGTTTACTAGCATGCCTTTAGTTTATATACATATAACATAGAACATACTGAACCCCCTACCTGCGCTAGTGCAACTGATACCCGCGGACCATGCGCCTGTTCGCGGACGGACTCAGATAACATCAACACTACCCAAAAACTCAGGTGCTATCTTACATTGTTATATCATCCCAAAAAAACCCACTAAACATGTTAAAAAAGCAGCACATACATACATTACATTCAATAATAAATAAGAAGTGGAAACTGTATATGTAAGACACAGCCATGTCTAGTACTTTGGAATACGTGGAACAAAATGTTCCTTGTGATGAAATGAGTGAAAACAGTGATACTAATGGTAGACACTACACTTCTATATATAAACAAACTATTACCCATTACTTTACATGTACTTACCAAATTATTTTTTTTTAACTCACCATGCAGACATAAAAAATAATACAGAAACAGAGACCTTAGAAAATCATCTGCAGCGAATGCAGTAAAAAATGGATCTATTAAAGGAATGGTGCGCTCAGAAATATTATTGTCCCAAGGGGTCGGGCATGTGTTTCTAAGCATACGTTGATCGATCGTACAAACATTTCCTATGCACCTTACTGTAGTTTTCCTCTTTTTTACACATGCAAAATCAGGCAGCAGGGCGTGGCCATCTTGTGATAATCGTATCCATTGCTGCATCACCCAAGGTGGACTGCCCTGGCGGCACTAACTCATAGGCCCCGCCCCTGAGGCTGATATCAGCAAACCTAGTGATATTCTGCGCCTATCTCCAAGACGATACTGGACAGCGCAGCCTAACGTGATACCGTTAGTTGATGCAGAACCAGGAATATCAACACACATCATCTCACAACACAGAGCGTCCCAATTTTGAATATAAAACCATACTTTTAAAGGAAATAGCAAAACTCTACAATTTTTAAAGTACTTTTAGTTCACAATAAATGCGCCGAGAACATCCGACGATTGCCATATTCAAGCAAATGGGTCATTTTTTTCTTCGCTCTCGATCCACAAATGTTTATCGTGAGTCACGCAGTGTTCCTTTTGGGTATAAAAAGCGCATTGGACGCACTGTGAATGGCAAGGCTTTGGCATCAGCCTGGCCCTAGGCCACCGTAATTGTTGTCAGGTTGCTCCTTATCGCTGGTACCGCATAAGGGCATATCGGCCGATGGCGACCGTCCCAAAAAAGAGTCATTGCTATCCAGGCATATCTGCACCTGCCAGTTGAAAAACCTGTCAGTTGGTATCTGGAATCAATGACAATCGCAGAAAGGCAGGATGTAACTATTTAAAAACAATAACAGAAATGTGTCTCAGTAGCCGATATTTAGTACAGTTTATAATTTTACCCATTAATTCAGCCACGTGTTAAAAGTAATAATGAACATGGACGTGAAACAATGGGAACGCACAGAAAACAAGATGCAAAGTATTCTTCAATTTACTTCAAAGGTTAGTCTATGCAGTATGTTCAGCTCGAAATGGGATGCAGAAGCTGACACTAAAATTCGAAGAACACAGAGACGGAATTTTAATGATATATTAGCGTTAAATTAAGCATTCATGGAACCTGGGGGAACCCACTAGTGGAGTACACGCATCTCGATCCTGGACTGCCCATGTGCCTGAGACAAAGGCAAGTAAACACAGAAATGTTGTATTTGCGTTTCATTGCAATATGACACAAACAACAACCGAGTACAATATATGCCAGCAATAATGGTCAGCGAATGAGAAGTTGATCTGTTGGTCTATAAAATCGCCAAAAGTAAAACTTACATAATATTTAGCATTTCCATTCTCTCGGCGTAACACAGACACTCCGTTCAGGTCAACCAAAGTTCGTAAAATGAAATTACATGTTCCTTTGTCCAGTTTTGACAGTGTAACATCCCTCGCTTCTTGCATTCCTTTTGCAATGCTGCCTTTGTTTCAAGGTCAAAAAACAATTGAACCTTATATTGTGTACGATGCGTCGGTTTCCTCAGCTCAGAAGCGAAATTTCAATAACACTGACCTTCACTCAAAATGGGAACCAATAGCCATTCAGACCACACTGGCATAAGAAATATTTTGTAAAAAGACATCAATTGTTTGCTACCATTCACCAATACGGGTGCTACTTCTACGCATGTACTTTGTTCCTCTGGAGAACTTTGCACTCTCCCAGCAACTCCCACAGCGAAGCCACACCACCTGTCAGCTCAGCCCACCTCCTCTTCACATGGCAAATCACGTAAACATTCTTCGCAAGGAGCAAGTCTCCAGCCCTGACAAAATGTGCTTGCACAAAGATTTCCAACCAAGCCGTACTGCTACCCCCTCCGGCCAGGCCGTTGTCCCCTGACCCCATGACCGCAGTTGTACATTAGAGGTCTATAATTCGTTTGTACTATCCCACTTTGTGTCAGTAGGAAGGTAAACGGTGTGGGGGTCTTGCCACCTTACAAATACAGACACATAGTAAATACGTAATAGTAATGCTTTTACGTTATAAAGCAGATGGTACCAAAAACAACGCCAAGCTAAGTGGATTCACACATGGTAAAGTATCACTTGGTAAGGAAACCTTACAACAATAGGTATAATCTACCACGCAGGAGCCACAACCAATGCAGGTCACTACACTGCATATATAAAAAAGAATTGTGATTGGGTCAAATGTAATGATACTAACATTACTGTAAAACAGGGATTACCAGCAAATCTTCTAAACGCTTACTTAATATTTTTAAAACCAAAATTTACTAACTAATCTGTGTATGAACTTAAAAAAAACTTGAACTTCAAAACTATGACCAGTTAGAAAACGCCAACAGGTACCTAACTGCCCCAAATTTCTCCAGCATACAAACAGTCCCGGGAGGATAGCTTAACGGCAACGTGCACGCCTAGGAAGCAAGACACATGAAGCAACACAGGTTCGATCACCGGGTCCGCGCTTAGAAACCCCTGGGTCTTTAAGCGTTATAAATAGGCAACTAAGACAAAAAATAAAAACAATTACGCAACTGAAAAAACAAACAATTCCTGTAACAGCGCCTCGATGCCTGCGGGCTGTGTGAGTGCTTTAAAAATGCAAAACAAAAATAAATAAATAAATAAATAAATAAATAAATAAATACCATTAAAATGTACCAAGAAATGAACAGTTACAATATGCCAACAGGTTTCTAACTGCCCCAAAAATCTGCAACCAGCCAACAGATAGATGAATATCACTAAAATGGGATAAGAAATAAACAAATAAAATACACCAACTGCTATCTAATTGCAACAATAGTACCATCACTTCCATTCAAAAACCATACACATATTCAATTCCTCCTACTGAACTCAATGAAACAAATGTATTGCACCACAACGTAGAAAGTTTTTTTTTTTTAATCCAGCATGGATTTTTTTCCCACACACCCAATGATTTATTCAACACACAGAGGAACTGAGCAAATTGGGCAGTACACTTGTTTGAACTATAGTACCTCTAAAGTTCTAACTATGAGGGTCTACAAAATACAGAAATGTCTACTATGCAATGCAATACTCCTTATAAACAACCTGCACTAACATGTGTTTTTTTTATCACAGTGATTGAAAAAAAAGTCTGCTCCAATTACCCATTTCATGAAAAAACTGCAAAAAGCAAGGGGGTTCCTGGGAGTTTCTCTGCCAGACATTAGTCCTGGGTACGAGAGCCTTACCCAGATTCTGTAGCTCACTATCTTTCACACAGGAGAAATATCCCAATCATATCAGTCTTTGTCCTGCCCAGGGGTAGTCCAGCACTGAAATGCTAGGCAATTCTCCTCTAAACAAGACTACCAACAGTATCCCCAGACACGTGTTTCAGTCTAGTTGGACCTCATTAGTATCGTGGAGCTGTGGCTCTCTAAGAATAGTAAGCAAGGGGTCCACATCTGTATTCCCCTAGTAACTTAGGGTGAGACCCAAAGTTAATTAAATATGCAAAAAACAAGGGGGGTCCTAGGAGTCTCTCTGTCAAACATTAGGGCTAAGTGTGAGAGCCCTACCCAGAATCTTTAGCTCACTATCTTTCACAGAACAGACATATCCCAATCATATCAGTATTTGTCCTGCCCAGGGACAGTCCAGCACCGAAATACTAGTCAATTCTCCTCTGAACAAGAGTACCAACAGCAACGCCAGACACGTGTTTTGGTCTGATTGGACCACATCAGTAGGGTGGACCTGTGCCTCTCTAAGAATAATGAGTAAAGGATCCACGTCTGGATACCCCTAGTAACTTAGGGTAGGACCCAAACTTACTTCAATATTGAAAAGAAAGGGAGTTCCTGGGAGTCTCTCTGCCAGACATTAGACCTGGGTGCAAGAGCCTTACCCAGATTATTTATCTCACTACCTTTCACACAGGAGAAATATCCCAATCATATTTGTCTTTGTCCTGCCCAGGGGCACTCCAGCACCAAAATTCTACGCAATTCTCCTCTCAACAGGAATACCAACAGCAACCCCAGACACGTGTTTCAGTCTGGTGGACCTCATCAGTAGGTTATAGCTGTGCCTCTCTAACAATAGTGACCAAGGGGTCCACGTATGGATTCCCCTAGAAACTTAGGGTGAAACCCAAAGTTACTTAAATATGCAAAAAACAAGGGGTGTCCTTGGATTGCTATTGGTACTCTTCTTTGGAGGAGAATTGCCTAGCATTTCAGTGCTGGACTACCCCAAGGCAGGGACAAAGACTAATATGTTTGGGATATTTCTTCTCGTAACCAGGACTAATGTCTAGCTGAGGGACTCCCAGGACCCCTCTTGGTAATTTGCATGAAAAAACTGCATACAACCACAAAAACTCAAACAGTAACTATATAATGATTGTACTCACAAACACCACAGCATAACACACCCATTCAAGTAAACACCTAATCACATACTGCAATCCACCATGTTTGCTTCCATGGGAATCCTATGCTGCAGCGCTTGTTGCCAAACACTACAATTATGACTGCACGGCCTGGCCAAAAATCTTTATATAGCCTCACCAAAAGAAACACTAAGTATGTCATAATTAAACTCACCACCACCACAACATAACACAGCCATGCAAACGAACACCTCACCAATAAATACAACCCAAAATGCCTAGTCTTCAACACCAACATTCTAAACACAATCCAACAAACAAACTAAGACACATCATCTCAGTGTCCTATAAACACTATTACACTACTACCAATCAGTACACACCTTTTTTAAAACATATCTCCTAAGCAGCCCACATACCACAGTCAAAATCTTTGGTAATATGAGTGTGTTATGCTGCGGTGGTTGTAGCCAGGGCCGAGAGTTGTGGGTGCATGGCTGAATGCCTACAGCACTTCGGCCAGGCACCCAAGACTCTAGGCCCTGGCCACAACCACCGCAGCATAACACACCCATAGAAACAAACACCTACCAAATAACAACAACCCAAGAACATAATACTTCCACCTCAAAACCTACCCACTTCAATTAACATTCTAAAAAATAATTACAACCAACGTAGAAACTCTTCAATACATACCCTCTTCACCCAATGCTGTTCTAACGACCGAAAACCAACATCATACTAAACTAAAATATCCAGTAGTGCGCCCAGTGTTTATTATGTCCGTGGACACCGCAAACACATCACAGCCTTCTCCCACCTTAATCAAATACAGCATCTGACCCATCTCTTACTCCCCCACCCTCTCCAAGCACTCACACACACCAACACACTGCCCAAAATTGGATTTATGCTCACTTCCAGCGCATGTCCGCGCATCCAATATGGCGGGTGCATCTAAACAATTTGACGCACCTCACACCTCATTCCAGCCAATCAGAGAACACGTTGCGTGTCCGGAGACATGATACAAGTCGATTATCTAATCGGTGTCCTGTCCGCGGAGCGAACAGGGAACTGTGTCCACAGAGTGGACATAGATAACACAAATTTTGTTTAGACCTACTTTGTTGTCGTTTTAAAAAAAACTACTGGACGGATGTTCACCAAATTCACAAAAGCACACTATCGGGACCAAGCTGCCATTCCTGCCACAAATTTGATGAAAACCCATCCAGCGGTTTGGACTGTAGGCGCGACATAATTTTTTCTCCATTCAGTCTATGGGAAAAAAATAAATTTTGGGTCCCCCCCTATAACTTTGCCCCCCCGGACGAAACCTCACTAAAACTTGCATACAAATTCAGAGTGGACCATATACTTATTTTGCAAAGTTTGCTGAAGATTCGTCCAGGGGGAGCGAAGTTATAAGCCGCCCAAAAAGTGCTCTTCCTATGGGTTTAGCAACTTAACCATAACTACACAGCCGCTACTGCGGGCTGTGTAATATATATGGAGGGGAGGTGTGTTATATACTGCAGTGTTTGTAAGTCATGCTACCAAAACATCAGACCCTAGTTACCAATGCAAACATGTTTACTGTTAATGCTTTGATGCATTATCCTCTTTTGGCCTGCCATTGCCTGGGTGATGCAACCAAACAAGTATGGATCTGAAATGTTTTTAAGTTTCAGTGACAGCACATAAAGGCAAGGCTGAGAACCTCACAGACACTTGCTGAGAAGAGAATTGCTTGGGAAATGAATCACCTCCTGGTGTGCCTGGGGGCTTGTTTGTACCCACGTTATCCTGTAACTCATACAATAAACATATGAGAAGCGAAAAAAGGAGTGACCTACTTTTATAATAATTGGTTATCACATGAATGCAAATGATATGCAGATTCATAGCAAACAGCAATACTGATCTTGGGATGAGAAGGAAGTAGGAAACTACCCTGATAAAAGTTCAGCAACAGATGCAGACTTCATGCCCCTACCTCAACAGACAGAAAACAGAGATGCTGCTTTTCAACACAGTGGACCTATTACCCCAGCCATTTATCTGGCCAACCTCTGGGTGCCCACTCAAAGCCCGTCTAGAACATGGGCAGCTTTGGAGTGCTAATTAACAGTGATCTCTCACTCACAGTGCAAGTCAATGCTGTTGTAAAGTATGTATGGGCTTCTTCACTTATATCTGGTTTAAAGGGTCTGTACGCATCAGCACCATTGACACATGCTTAAGTTATTTATTACAGTAACAACAACGTAGCTAAAATTTAGCAATGAGCCCCATTACAACTATGCTGGTATCCTGGCAGAAATAATGCCAGGACACTGTTAAATGGTAATACTGTTACTGGCACTCAGTCCGGCAGAATTACTTCTGGATTATGAGTGCCGGTAATGGCAGTAAATTCCCATTCCATGGAGTCCCATAGGACTCCATGTGGGATTCACTGGTATTACCAGCACCGGTAATATTGGTGCCAGTAATACCAGCTATTTTTTGCAAGTAGGTTGGTGGAATTACCTCTAGATCTTACCTGAAGGTAATTCCAGACACCCCACCAGCAAACTTGTACTTTGCTGATGCAGAAACGTGCAGGTTAATACCGGCGTGTTATTTCCGCAACGGCAAAGTTGTAATGAGCCCCAGTGTCTTGTAAATGGGACTTTAATAAATATTAACTGAAAAGAGAACAAGATTATACTGACTGTCTTATATTTGGCTTGAAATTGCGAGACCACATCACAGCAGCCTTGAAATGCCAACACTAACACCTGATCATGGGAAGATCACACTTTAAGACATTTTGTTTTCTGCATATGACCCCCCACCCCCTATTGGAATAAATACAGAATGTTTTACAACCCTAAAATCTCCCAAGTACATGAAGTAATCCCAATAAAACGTACTGACTGTCCCCACAGCAATACGCTAACGAGTCAAGGTCATTACTCTCCACATGCAGGGGGTACTGACACGATCCTGAAGGCTACCGTAGCCTGCCTGTGCAGAGTTAGCACAAACTCCAAAAGCCCTCAGTGATGTTGGCATCTACGCTGAGAATGTATACGGTGCACAACAACCTCTGCGGCAAAAGAAGATTAGGGAGTCATCTGTTGGATGAGTAGGGAGTTTGAAGCCCATCTGGTAAAGGGTTAGGATAGATAGTGGGGATATAGAGAAGGAAGCTTCTCATCTTCAATGGTCCCTTGGCACGCAGAGCTCACACACATCTGACTTTAGAAAGCTCTAAGCAGCTTACATTCCTACTTGCATTCACATTATATAGGCTTTGATATTTGTCCATGCACTATTCTGCTGTATCATGCATTCTCTCATAAATTGACATTAAACCTATTCACAATACAACAGCAGTAGGCATCAGTCCAGGCTAGAGGACCTGCAATAGCATCATGCAGGTAAACAATTGTCTTTAGGTTTGTCACACGGGAGTACACGCCTAAGTGTTCATGTAATCTGTTACTTCAATAGAAATCATGAATTGGCTCTAGTTCGTTACGGCCGCTGAGGACCTGGCACACTCTCTGGGTGTTTGAGAACTGAAGTAAATGTCTTGCTTCAGGAAAAGCTCTTGCATCTTTGAAAGGTCTGCACATAAATATAACAAACAACAAGTCTAAATAGAATCGCCAACAGTGATACTGAAAGGATGGCCGGGATCCAACCCCAAAATACTCTGCCTGCACCCAATCTTAACAACTACAAGTTTGCCCGGAATCACCCTCCAGCGATACTGAAATTGGTGTGGTCCAAACCCAGAATACTCACTTTGCCAAATCAGAGCAAACCCTCCCGGAACCCCTCCAATACTTAGCTTGTTTGTGTGTGGGACCGGCTTGTGGTAGGGTGTGGCCAAGCCCAAGATCCCGGGTGATGCAATGCTCCATGAGTCTGTGACCACCCATCAGAGAAGCTCAAGCACAAGCAATGCTCCTGCACTCCAGATGCCAGCGTGCCCATGTTCCCAACATGGATGCTGTATTGTAATCTTTCACGCAATTCATGCCTGGGAATTGTAGTGTTCTGATGTATTCTTTTCCCTTGCATTCACCTTTGCGTATAGACTAATAAATAGCCCCGAGCTTCAACTCCATTAAGAGAAAGTAAAAACTGCAGCAAATCGTTTGGCATGGATTTTCTTAGTTGAGTAATATGTTCCACAACGTTACGAACAGTAATACATTTAAAAAGATTTTTCTTGACACCAGAGGTTCAACATTGCAGACAGTGGTTGGTGTTTCCCACACATGAGACACAGCAGCTGTCTAGTGGATCTGAGTGCTGCTCTTTTCAGGTGTCCTTTGCAAATCTTGGCCATTGTTAATGCAACACTTAGGCCCTCATTACACGGTAGTCGGCGCTAATAGCGCCATGTCTACCCCCTTACCGCATTCCGGGTCCGTGTTCCCGGAATAGGGACTTACCGGGTCATTCTGACCTTGGACGACCCGGTAAGTCCCCATTCCGGGAACCATTCCCCATTCCCATTTGATCCCCCATAGGGCTCAAATGGGAATGGGGATGGAGCTAATAACGGGCCCGCTAATAGCTCTGAAGTCCCTCAACGGGTCCCTTCCTTAACGCCTGGTAAAACCAGGCGTTAGGGAAGGGACCCGCTAAGGGACCTCGAAGTAGGGCGGTAAGGGATTACCAGCACCAGTGCCCTTACCGGTGCCTGTAATCCCTTACTGCCTACTGTGTAATGAGGCCCTTAGTCTTTTTGCCTGTGGACGATATCATCTAGAAAGGATTTCTCCCCTCTTTAAAAGTATTAATATAGTCCTTGATGACACATTCCTTCCTTCTACTAAGCCTTCGGCCTATAAAATCCAACCCCATCAACTGTAACCTCCAGCTCTTCTGTCCTTTCTTCCTGATGATGGGACACTTCCCAGGTCCCATCCTAGACAATCAAGGCAAGATTTTGGTCATTGAGAATCATTCCCATTTTTTTGGGTCCATTGATGGACCCACATGCTCATAGAATAGAGGTCTGAGAAAACATTATCGCTCGCTTCCTTTGCATTTGTGCACATTGTGGAGCATCCCATACAAGAACCTTACCTTTGGTTTGGCATGTAGTAGAAGGATGTCACGTGCTCCTCTTGCTCTACTTTTGCTGCAAATAAACAGCTCTCTCTCCCTAATTACGTCTGTCTACTCTCAATAAAAGGTAATGGGGTCATTATGAGTTTGCTGGTATTCTGGCGGTAAATCCACCGGAATACCGTCAAATGGAATTACCAATAACACCACTTGGTCTGGCGGTATTACCACTGGAGTTATTACCTCTATTGCTAATACCACCTGATTACAATGATGGTTTGCCAGTGTAAATCCCAATTTAATGAAGTTCATAAGACTCCATTGGGGGTTTTGCCGGTATTACCTTCGGCGGTATTGACAAATGGTAATACAATTAATTTTTGGAGGTAAAGTGTAGGAGTTGCCTTCAGTTTAAGCTGGAGGTAACTCTTCCACTTTACCTCTGAAAATCGCTGGTTTTACCATCTGGTAATCCCGCCAGAGTTAATGCTAGCAACCTTGTAGTTTAGCAGTGTCGGAAAAATTGAGGTAAATGGTATTGCACCACCAAACTCATAATGCACCTCAATATGTTGCCCTTAACAAAAACCTGAAAATAAAGAAATAAAATCAGTGTTGTGATAACTGAGTTGGTGCCCAGTAGGGGTTACTATCAGCCCTGAGTCTTGTCAAGAATGTTGCTATGCTCAAAGTAGCACTTAGGTTGGTAGGCCACACTGGGGAAGCAGGATTGAGATATTTGAACAAGGCAGGTTGAGCCGATCAAATGGAGATTTCAGAGAAGAGTGGTTTCAGAGGAAGGGCTTATTCAGTAATGGGAGAATGGAGACATAGGGCCTCATTACGACCCAGGCGGTAAGTTACCTCCTGGGTCGTACCCTTACCACCATGGTGTAAACTATGTTTACACCATGGTGGATGGCGGATTTACCGCCCCATTCCAAGGTGAGTGGGGCGGTAAATCCCCATTTCCCATTTTACCCTTCCCCATTCCCATTTTTGCCCCATTGGGCATAATGGGAGTGGGGAAGGCGCTAATTACGCCACCGTAAATTACGGTTACGTAATTAGCACCATGGTCCCTTAGCGCCATGGATTTTAACGCCTGCAAAAAGCAGGCGTTAAACTCACCATGGCGCAAAAGGACCTCGGAATCAGGCATTAAGGGTCGGCGCCGTTTACGGCGCCGTTAACCCCTTAACGCCTGATTCGTAATGAGGCCCATAGCCAGCTCTAAAATATTCAACTGCATCTGCATGAAAAAGAGAAAATACAGATCACCAATGGCCCCATGCCCTGGCTTGCTCGCTTGCACAGCTTTGTGAGATTAATAGTTTTATGTCCAGTTACTTTGAAAGTTTAATCATCGGCAATCCATTGGCAGTAGTTATTTCTCAAAGAACAGGCAACTCAGTCAATATAGAACAGGATGCATGCTAATCCTAAGCACCTCTCAGTATTGTTTGACATTTGTATCCACTATGTTACCTTTGCAGGTCATGTCATCCAACTGCATCCACGTTGTTGCTTTTTAGGGTTCAGGTCCTACATTACAGTTTCTTGCTTGGTTTTCACAATGTAATTTTCAAAATTGTAAAACGAAGGCAATTCTCTCTAATGTTTGAGAGATAGAGGCATTGTGAGAAAGAATATACACAGCAAGGGAATTCACTCTTTTCAGATTATGCATGTATAGAGAATAATGCATGCATAAACATAGGGCCTCATTACACGGTAGGCGGTGGACCAAGGTGCTATTAGCACCTTGGTCCATGCCGGTAAAATACCGGCACCGCCTTGGCGGAAAGGGGATTTACCGCCCCATTCCAAGGTTGGAGGGGCGGTAAATCCCCTTTCCGCCATTGCCCTTCCCCATTCCCATTTCTGCCCCATAGGGCTCTATGGGAATGGGGAAGGCGCTAATTACGGCACCGCAATTTTACGGTGCCGTAATTAGCTCCGAGGTCCCTTAGCGGGTTGGTTTTTAACGCCTGCAAAAAGCAGGCGTTAAAGCACCAACCCGCTAAGGGACCTCGTAGTACGGCGGTAAGGGTTAACGGTCACCGTTGCCATTAACGGTGGCCGTTAACCCTTACCGCCGTCCGTGTAATGAGGCCCATAGTCGTGAAAAAAATCGAATAAATTAATATTACAAAACACGGAAGAAAGCATAAAATAAACTTTCAAAACATTGCGACAAACATCATGATTGCTTCCTAAATGGGTGTATGAAACTTGTTTCTGATAGGTTGAAGTGGTGTGAAACATTAAAGTACAACTAATCATTGCATCATTAATGTTTCAAACAAATAGAAAGTAGTTTCTGAGATATATACAATGAGGAGTGAATCGAGTTACACCAACACAAATGAGTAAGCTAGCATTGAAGAAAGAAAATTAATTGGAAAATAGTCAATGAAGAGACATTATGGGCTGAATTAAAGAATGATTCGTCGACTCAAGCCACTTGAGTATCGGCTAACTGGCTCATTGTTGGTCTATCTGTCAGCCTTCATCAGGATGAAAGGGAACTTGAGGTAGCTGCAGGATTGAGCCTTTAGCAGAAATTGTGTGGGTGGACTCTCTGTAAATCGGAATTCTAAACGAATTTCCTCAGTAACTTCATGAAGGCATAAAGACGTGCCTTTTAGGTTCACAGAATATGATTGGTGTGTATATGGTACCTTTGGTGAGGTCGGATTAAGACTTAATTAAGAGGGCGAGTTCCATATTGATAGTTTTCCGGCTCCAATATATTGAGTGGTTATTTTGTGATATCCACAATCCCTAAGGTAGTATCTTCTGTGTATAAAAATTAATAGTCAGAAATGTGTCAAAAAATATAGGGTCACATATGGAACACTTAGACATTTTGGAATGGTATTGAAATGGCCTACCACTGAATAATAAAGTTGTGTCCGTGTCCCAGGTAATGTTTATCTTATGTAGTTCAGGTCAAAATGTGTTTATTGTTATATTGCCTCTATAAACAAATTCTAAGAAAATAATCTAAGAAGAGTGCCAACTAGAAACTGTTGTTAATTGTTTTAACATCTGGAATAGTGTGTTGAAGAACCTATTCAACAAAACGTAAAATGTCAGCAAACTGTGATTTTGGAAAGGGCCCAAAGATTCCAGACAACACATTTATTCATTTAAACACCTTTAATTGAACCTTTGCTTTGGGTACTTAATAAGCCGAAAACGTAGCAAATAATATGTAATAATCTCGCTGACGATTTCCTCAGAAAATACGTTTTTTTCCAAAAATGTGAAGTAATTAAAAAATCATCATCTTGATGTTTGATTTTGAAAATTATGTTTCTATCAAAGAACTCTACTAATAAAGCAAAACACATCAATTAATAAAGAAACTATCCTATCAGAAGTATTATCAACACCATACAAATATTATCATCGTATTATTAGGACTAGGTCCTCCAAAGTCAGGAGAGATGTCCATTTAATTAACACATCATGGATATATATACATGACCGCCGTAAAACGTGCTTTCCTAAAAGTAGTCATGGCACTCAACCACAGTTTTCCATTAGCTTGCGGTTTGCTATGTAATGCTGTCTCATTTTTAAGGCTTGCAGTCTATAACATATTTAGAACGATTGCCACCCACATGTGGACAAGTAAGTGTAAGAGCGTTGGCAAGCATTGTCCGGCACCTCTCCACTTCAGTACAGGTAGCCAAGTTCTTGTACATATAATGGTAATGATAATGCTGTGTTATTTATATAGCACCTTTATCCAAAGCACTTTACAGAGCACATATTTACATACAATATCACCCAACCGAAATTGGTACTTATTGGAGCATATACTACTACATAGTTAACCTAAACATGAAAAATGCAAAGGGGTTTGATAGGGGTGTCAGCATAGATGCACTCACCTTTGGATGTTTGATTTGCTATCCCATTGCCTGGTCGGTTTCACCAGTACTAGTACATATATCCAAAGGCTGATCAAGTTCCTTCTTTGATTTTATTGGGCAATGCCATTCTATGTATTTCTCTACATTTTAAGATATCTTTCCGAATATACTGATTTTGATAGTCCTACATTCTCGCTTTCAGTCTGTACCCCGTGTGCCCAGATGATTTTAAAAGGTGCTTGCTGAGGTTTCCATTGGGTCTGTATTATCATACCAACTGGTTACAGAATAGATTGACATAGGTGTACTGAGGTGGACATGAAATCAATAGTAAAGTGTTCTTGCCTTTGGAGCATGCAGTGAACATTTCTACAAATTCTAGCAAAATATTGTGCTGTTGTAAGTGATTTGGTGACATCTGACTTATTTCCAGAGAGCTAGAATGTCTTACAATTCCTCCAATATACTGAGATATTTTCATAGCGTGTCTTGTCGCATTGTGTGTGGGCAACACTGAAGATCATTAATTATTTATATATATACTGTGAAGGATTGCCATCTGGCAAGGGTGTAGAAGCCCTGCCCTTTTGATTGCATTAATAATACAAATGATGTGGGTAATGCATCTCAGACAAGATGGTTACACTCGATTGTAAAAGCATATTGCACACCTGTGCCCTGCTGCATCAGTCTCCTGGTCTGCAGGGCACAGAGCAGGTCCAGAGGTCACAGGTGTCCTGTTTGACAGTTGCTGTGACAGCAAAGTCACTGGAGAGGTTGCATTTAAATAATCTCCACTGGTGAAAAACCATAATAAATATGCTAATGCATCCACTGTAGCAGAGTAATCTTGAATAATAAGCCATACCTTGGCTTTGATATGATGGCTGATATATTGCCTAATTATTAAAGCCACATCTGACTCAAAGCATATTCATGTGAACACTGTAAGCCCAGGCCAGCCTAGGACAATCTGTGTGTATTCTCTTTAGACTGCCTGTCACTGCTGAAGCCAGCAGGACAATAGGCGTGGGTGGGGGGCATGGGTTGTCTCTCTTTGATCCTTTGTGGCATTGTGTAACACCTCTTTCCAGCGCCGGAATCTCCCAGCAGAAGGGTCCTGGGAACAAAGCATAAAAAAATCACACCCTAAACAAGAGGGCCAGCCTCAAACCAAAAGTGCTATTAACTTTTACAGGCTTGTGAAGGGGATGAGACTAGACAATCAGACAGAGCATAATGGAGGAAGGGTTCCTCCATCTAGGTTTCGTATGGGCTTATCTTTCTTTTGTATTTGCTTCACTTCAAGCACAGCAAAACACATTAGGTATGATGAAAGAAGGCAAAAGTAATGTGTTACTTTAACAGAGATTGAACCCCTTCAAACAGGCTTGCTTTCATTCCATATGGCCCTTTCACTTTAATGGTAAGGAGTCACATAATCCTTCTTTAATTCTGTTGGACGTCTACAAGAAAAACAGAAGAATGGTTGTTTTGACCCTGTTGTCTTCTGGTTGTGAGGTGAAGGCAGATGGTCCAAGGTAGAGCAAAGCTCTGTCCCATACCAATCCCCAGGGCACATTAGAGGTGAACTGCTCTGGGGGAAATACCTGCACTCTCTACCAGCTGCACTAGTGCCCAGGCCCCTCACTGGAGATGAAGGGCTCCTGCAGGTGCTAGCTAGCCTTATCAGATGGGAGTGAAGAGAACAAGGAGCAATTGTGCCCTTTATCCCCAGGATTAGGACTTGTAGCATGAGAAGTAAAGCGGATGGATTGCTGAATTCTACTGTTTCGAACCATCATTGAGCCAGAGTTGACCGCATTAAATGCCTTCGAACCACCAGGACCCTCAGTTTTGCTTTGGCACTGCATTTCTTCAAACCTTCTTTGTACCGCTGTTATTGCATTTATTGAACCAGTTCAATGCCACATTGTACCAAATAGAGCACATCACCTGTTTGGCTTGAACAACCAGCTTGCTGTTGAGGATGACTTTGGTCCGTCGCCTGTTCGAACAATGCATTGAGCCACTAGAATCACAGCATCAAACCTCTCCAGATGTTGATGCCTTTCGCTATAAGAATCTTGTAACTCATCGAATCGACCCAGTGGTTCCCAAGTCTTGAACTGGCTAAACCCTCAATCCAACCCTGCTGTGCCCATCAAACTGCATTGCTCGAACACCACCTTCAAGGGACACATAGCACCTGCTTTGAATGGACTTGATACCAGCTTGCTGCTTGGTTCAGCATGACTCACCATGTACAAACCTGGTTCCACCCACAAAGACATCATCCTGAAGCCTAGTTTGATATCATAGAACCACCTAAGAACTGGGAAAAGTACTGTTGAGAGACCCCAGCACCTTTGGTCCTCTTTTGGGACCCAGTGGCTGCTAAGCCAGCTATGTGCACCTTTTTATCTACAAGACATATCCTTTTTGGTGATAGTGTTTTTGATTTAGTGCCTTTCACCCCAGCTACATTACCTAGAATGCTTGCATCATCTATATTCTGCATATTCTGTGATCTTCCCACATGGGTTGGTGTTTGTACTGTTTTTATAGACAGTTATCAATGCATATTGGTGTTTAATTATGTCTATTTATATAGAACCTTGATTGGACATGTCTTTATTTTGCATTGTTGTACTATTGCTGTTTGGGTTTCTACTTTTATCACATTCACACCCCTCTTGAGAGTGCCCTCGACCCACGCTATGGCAAAAGACAAAGGAGGTATATCTCTTGAGTCTACCTGTTTCACCTTTATGATTGTGATCACTGTTTGTGTGTAGTATTGTGAGGGCTGAGTAGGGGATTTAGCCACTACTCATCCTTGTACTCCTGCAGAGCAGAAGTCATTTTCTCACGTACATCCAGAAAAACAAACCTACTTACCCATTCCAGTTTATCACACACTGCATAGCTCAGAATTAGGGGCAATATATAAGCCTGAACATATGACGTTTGTTTTAAAACAACTGATTTAAGAGCACCACTAATCGATCATAAAATGCTCAACAAAGGCATGCATACTACATACTGTCTCCAACAGCTCATACAACATGGCCCTCTTTACTAAGTCAAAAGCTGATTTATGCTCCACAAAGGTCTGATATAGCGCTCCACTCAAACCTATTATATACTTATCAAGAATAAGATGTTCATTAAGGACCAGTTCTGAAGTCGTCAGGCCATATTTTTCGCTGTCATTCACAAAGTGCCAATTTTATTAAACAAAAGTCAATGAACCTGTCAGAGATCTTAGCAGTGGAGTCATTAAGGAAGATATGAAAGGAAACACCTGTGGACAGTCCTATCTCCTTCTTTAATATTAGGATCACAGCTGCCTGCTTCCAGACTGCTGAGATCCCTCAAGAAGAAATCAGTGTCTTCATTAATTTCATGCATATCACATTGATAGTATTTGCTCCAATGTGTAGTACATCGTATCAACTGGAAGCAACTTCAGGGCATTTCCTACTTTGTCAAACTGCAGTGAGCAAGCACATGAACACGTCCTGACTTGATGCATAGGCCAACATGTACTGACTTGATGCATGAGGCAACACGTCCTGACTTCATCCATAGGGCAACATGTCCTGACTTGATGCATGGGGCAACACGTCCTGACTTGATGCATCGGGCAACATGTCCTGACTTGATGCATGGGGCAACACGTCCTGACTTGATGCATCGGGCAATATGTCCTGACTTGATGCATGGGGCAACATGTCCTGATGTGATACATAGAGCAACACACCCTGTCTTGATGTGTATGGGTAACCTGCCAGAGCACAGTTAATCAATGATAGTAGAAGGCTGGCGAATGTGTGAAACAGTTCAGCGAGTTAATAGATTGCCTCGGACATCTGTTTGAAGCATGCATTGACAGGTGTGACTCCGAGATGTCTTCCAAGGTCGATCAACTAAGCGTCAGTAAAATCAGCACAAACACTGGTTTTCGCAGTGCTTAGAAGTTGGAGGAATCCGTTATGAAACAATAACAACGGGATATGAATTTTATGAACGTTATGTGGAAGTAAATTGGTTTACTCATCATGCACGATTAATATTTGCTGTTGACACCACAGGGCCACTCCTTCAGCTTCCACCGTACAAAATAGACAGCAATCCATAGCGCAAGCTCCACAGTATAATTCCCATTTGAAGGGGCCATCAGGATAAGCTAATTACTTTCCTCCCTTGTGATCACTTGCTGGTTGTTAAGTATGCAAAATTTCTATTTTTTCATTGTTAAGTAATCAATTCAAAACCTTTTCCTTTTGGGGAGACACACAATGTTTACCTGGTCTTTCGGAAGAGGTTCTACCAAGCTACAATACTGGAAAATGTCTCAGATCTACATTATTTCATCTTAGGTCCGCCATTAAGGTGGTCATTGCATTAATTTAATTAGCTTTTTCATTCCCAATGTCTCCTTCCATTGGGCTGGCTGCCAATTTGATGTTACAGTCACTTCCATTCAAAGGGGTCGTTTGGTCCAATGGGAAATCCTCACCCACACAGTCTACTTACTTACAATTGAATTAATAGGTTAATTTACAGTATCATTATATTAATACCATGTATCAGGACAGTTAGAACGTGATTATGGTACGCATTGTGCACTCCATAGCCATTAGAGTTACTACCATTATTGTCCAGGATTCAATTCTAGCATGAGAAGTTTTTAAGCTTACTGTCAAAGAAATGTAAATATGCAAGTCTCTTTATTCTGCCCAATGGTAGATTGAAAAACTTACACCATAAAACATTCAAAGACACTTACAGGAAATTGATCTGGTATCCATGCTCCCAGTTGCAATTCCTAGGTACAGGGTTCATCCAAGATACGCTATAAGCTTGCATCTTTCTGTTCCTTATCCACACTGCGGAATTCCATTGGCACTCGGTGGTGCACCTCTGCCCCCTTGGTGTATAGTTTTCCTGGTGGTGAGCTGGCCGGACTCCTTACCTGTACCTGTGTCCTGTGATGGTTGTAAAAGTAACCAAGGGGATTGAGATCTACTTCCTGTTTATCAATCTTTGGAAAACACTTTCTGCTCTTAAAGAAATATTCAAGCCTAGTTTATCTAAAGAATTAATATCACACTCTCTACCCAATAATTTGCTTCCAACTCCCATCCATTTTTGTCATCGCCCCATAATATGTCGGATTACCTAGGACTTTTCTCTGTTGGGCATCCAATGACTAATGTTAGTAATTGTTGCAGCATCCTCAGTTTAGCAACAGACATTTTACTAAAAGTACAACCATTGGGGTCGCACTGGGGCGAGGGGAGAGTAAAGGGAAAGTATTGGACATGGTTTTCCTGCAAAGATGCAGGCCTGTTGGATTTGCCACATGGTTGGACCTGTTTTCAGAATGGAACTGAGAAATGTCCACCCTCTGGGCTCGGAATTCTGATGTGTCTGTTTGGGTTGATCTTTGTGAATGAAAACAGAGCTGCATCTCCTGATGCTCTTCCCTTCTTTCGTTATTTGTAGATTATAAATGCTGTGTTTGTTTGTGTTGGTGTGAGTTCTTGTATAATGCTAAATCGTCGTCCTTATTCCTGCAGGCAAAAAGAAATTATTGACAGAGAAAGCTAGCATAGTGGAATGAGGATTCTCCCATAGGATCCAGCTCTAGCCTGAGAGGGGCAGGGAGACCATTCCAGAGGGAGCCTTATTTTTTCACTTCATTTGTTCGACTGGAGACAGGAAAATTCAGGATGTTATAGTTTGAGCTTTGTTAGGATTCAGCCAGATGCAAGGTGAGAGCCCTTTTGCGCTCTAGGTGGCTGACCAACATCACATCCCATAGAATCCAAGTCACTGACAGGTGCGGGTGGATTTACCTTTGTTAGGCAAGAATTGATGTAGTAACCCTGTGGGAGACTACACAACACATGTCCTCTTGGTATTAGGTAACCAAACATTTGGTATACACCTATATTACACAAGTTGGTAGTGTGACTGAGCAGCCAGGCTTATCTCAAGAGAGGTACATGTGAGCTGTAGAGCTGTAGCAATTACATTCAGAAATATAAGTAGCCAAGAAACTCTTAAACTCAAGTGTTTAGTTATAAATATTTATTTATTTATTTATTTAACAGTAGTTTTTAAATAAGCATTCTTAAAAAGGCCAATGTATGTAAAAATCAAATATATTTAAAAAAAACTTTTCCACAATCAACACAAAGCTCGTAGATACTCTTTAGAGATGCTTCTTACACACTTCCTACACCATGATGTAACTTCACTAAGTAGGACATTAATGGTATTTATATATCACTAGTACACATTGTGGATTCTGAGGTTTGTAGAAAGGGAAGGTTAAGGGAAGGAAAAGGTTAAACAGGTTATCAGAGCATGTGAGCACTTTAAATCTTCCAATGAAGTCTAGACAAAAACTTTTCTCAGCAATAATAGTTAAAAACGAAGTTATCACCTATGAGGGACAATATGTATCAAAGACAAAGGACTAGAAGAGTCTACAGGGAGCCAGGACAGCCAAAGTCAATTAGAGCACAGTCTATAGAGCTGAGGCACTTCTTAGAGAGCAAAGTCTTGCAAAATGTTAGAGAGTTTGTTGAAGAAAAATCACTGTAGGGTCACACGCTGTTACACTTGTGAAGGGTAGAGCTGAAATCAACTCTATAAAAGTAGCTACTGCATGTCTCCACTGAGAACAGCAAAGCTAAAGACACTGAGGTAAGTACCCCAAGTCAGTATAGTACCTTTGGTTAGAAGAAGAGTGGTTCAGCTGGCTTCTGTCTGGTTGCAACGATGCAGATCCTGGGTTCCTGGGCCTCAGTCATGGGGACAAGAGGGAGGACGTCTGGAGGACTCCTGCAGCAGCAATTCAGAGGTCGGTGGCAGTTACGGGCTCTTTTCAGGTCAGCAGCACTTTGCGGTTTCAGCGCTTGGTAAATAGCACCACCGTGGATCTTGGACACTGGTTGGGCTTCCTTCGATCCTTGAGTCCTGCACTGTGGTAAGGTGACTCGAGCTCTGGTCGTCCTGCTTCTGGATGGTCCTGGGAAGACTCCTGGAGCTTTTGGCCAGATCCCAGATGTTGCACTCGACTACGGATTTCTCAACCCCTGGCACTCGGTTCATGCAGCAGCAAAGAGGTACAGCCAGTCGGGGAATATGGTCCAGTGGAGTTCATCTCAGATTAAGTTGGTCCCACTAACCCAAGGGAAGAAGCCATCCATTCCGGAGCTTCTCTTGTTGTTTAGAAAAAGGAGTTTCACCACAGCAGCAGGGTTTCACCGAGAAATTCAAACATCCAGGAGGATGCAGCAAGCTTCATTCATGGTTTCTTCATTCTGTTGGTCTTCCCAGTGGTCGACTCTGCCTTCAGTCCCAAAACCCTCAACTTTTAAGCAGGTTTCTCCCATTGATGCACAACCTAGCTGTCACTCAAACAGCAGGGTGGCTATCCTGAAAGGACAGCCAGCCAATAAGGGCTGGGTGTATTTAGGCATTCATAAAGACAAAGGACAGGGGAGTTTCGGGAACCTCCCTCACTTCCTGTCCTTCCAGACACACTGGAGCCACGGCGGGTTTCAGTACTGAAGCCCACCAAAGACAAAATGGACAAAGGACTCAAACCTGGCTTGGTTTACAGAGAAAAACCCACGAAAGACCTCACAAACAGAAAATGGTGAAAAAAGAAGACTGGAGCCCTTTTGACAAAATGGACACCCATGGGTGTTATACTGCAGCTGAGGATTCCGCCTGTGGTAGAAAAGCAATATGGTAGGAAAATAAAACCACTGCCACCAGCCATTTAAAGTATTGATGGTAACATGAATTTATTTACATGAGTAGGTAGGATAAGGGGCTACTAAGTAACCCCCACAGCACTCCACATAAGATGGTGTGTGCTGGATCTACAAAGAGAAAAGGTAAGTAAAGTCAGTTTCACTTTACTATTCTTGGGAAAAGTAGTTCACACAAGAAAAGGTATTTAAACTTGATGGGAAATCTAAGGGATTTCGCTGTGACACTGCACCGAAGGTGCTTTGTGTCACCATACAAAAAGTAGATGCATAGGGAGTTTGTCAGACTCCAAAAACAAAGGAAAAACATAATCCAAATAAGGTTAAAACACATGAGAGAGTGCGAAAAAGGGCTCCCTCACTCCAGGGTTAAAATTAAAAAGTCCTAAAGTCCAGCAAAAGAGCTGGGGGTCTCTAATGTTGAAGGGAATTACCACAGAAATGAGAATTCTGCCTAACAACCTTCTGTCTGTAATGAGTCTTGTCTTTAAACGATTGCTCTGCTATGAAGGACTATAGGATAATTCCTGACACTTCTCTTTTTCCATGGGATCTCAGCAAGACGCCTACATACCTTGTAATGTGCATTTTGTTGTATATGGGCTTTTTAATTTTAGGTGCAAACCCAAAACCAACTAGACACAATAAGTAACCATCACACTCTTTCACAGTTAGACCCTTTAATATTCACTCATCAGAAAGAACATATAGACAATCAAACCAGCTCATATGTGTTAAACATTGAAACATCTGTGGTAAGCATTTGCATTGGATTTATGAGAAAGGAAAACACATTTCACAGCAACAAGCATTTTTCATCTGGACAGCATCCTAACTGGCACCCTTTGGTTATGAACACATTACACTATGAAACAGTTTCAGCTCGCAGCTACTCCCCTACCCTCACATTGGATTAGAGGCAAAATTGTGATTATGAGATTATGAGATTGTAGCCCCTTCTGCACAAAAGAAGCAACCCCCCCGAGCTAATACTTTTTGTATCTCAGCTACTTTGTTAAGCCTTTGGTACCAAAAAGATTTAAAATGTTCCACTGTCTGTGACCAGTCTGACACGTTGCCAATCAAAAGACACTGCAGAAGGGACCCTAACTGCTTAATTAATTGAACAATTTATTCTAAGACTGAGCTCTCTACTTTTTTGGAACGATCGGCCCATCTCTGCCAGGACACTGCCCCCATTTCAAACTGCAGCCTTCCTTCTGCAGCTACACCGGTCCTTTCAGCCAGCCGTCAGTCCAGAAGCAGTTTCTCCCTCTCTGCAGCTACCATGGTCTCCGACCCCTCCTTTCTCCTGCCAGTCAGCAGCAGCACCTCTCAGAACCTCGAACCAGAAGCCCAGGAATCATCAGCCCAGCAGAAAAAGCAAGAAGAAGAAGACTCCTCTTTCTGCCTTTCTTCACCTTTAATACCTTTCAGAGAAAGCTGCCTCTCAACCTATGTTTTCCTGCATTTTTTAAAACATTTACCAACCTCTTTTGTGGTGTCAGCTGTCATCTGTCACACATGCCAGAACTTTCAAGCACTTTCCTACACCTTTCATGCCTTCCTCTCGTGTATATTTCCAGCCCAGGCTCAAATGACCTTTGGACAGTTTTCGGAACACAACTTGTCACAATAATGTTGTATCTCCTTCCTGGCGCTTCCTGTTCCACACAGTGCAGTTTTTATTCTCAAGGCCCTTTTTTGCAGCTGCATTGCACACTCTACCTTGCAAAGGACTGGTGTCAGCTCTCAATTTTGCATTATTCCTGAAATTGGCAAGGATCAGTCAGCGTGTTGTTTGTGTGCATCTGTGCAACACAGTACACTCAGACTCTGTGGCATACACATCTAGCCAACACAATTTACCCCTAATAAAAGTTGTCCCTTTGTTGTCCCTAATACTAAATGTTAGTACCCACAGGAACTGGGCATTTATGGATTGGAGGTAGTCCTGGGTTTGACTGAGACACCTGGCTCATGCCACATCTTTTTAACCCTTGCATCTCTGCACTTCAGGACACAGATCAATCCTTCTGGCTTCCTGGGCCTTATATCTGGTGCTCAGATCAGCTTGTACACGTAAAATATGACCCCGTGAATGACCCTTAGAGAACACAATCAGGAATTGACCCATAGTTAAGGGGATTATTTCACGAGACCAGATATACCAAAGGAAAAGCGAAGACAACCCCCAACATAATGTCAGTGAAGAGCTCCACTCTGCTCATTATCGAGGCCAAACCAATGCTCAGTGTATTTGATGCTGTATAGCTTTTAATAGCGTTAACTCCCGGGACAGAATTGGTTGCCTCTCTAGGGCTCCTGCATTTCGGCAAACAGTGCTAACTTTGTTCATATCTGTTGTATATTGCCACTTTCTAGGATGTAAGCATGCTGATAGAATAGGTTGCTGCAACGTTCAGTTGTGTTTGTACCCAGTGGCGTTATTGCTAGGTTGGACTGTTAGGCAGATTTACTTTTGATGCTGATGTAGTCTGTCAAAGTCCATCTTTCAATAGCGCAGCAGATGAAGCTTAAAGTTAGGGCTGACTTTTTTCAAGGTGCCAAAGTTCATGAATTGTGATTTTGTGCTTAGTAGTTGTATTCGCTGAGGGATCCTGTGCAATTGAATGCAAGCTTCTGTCCTCTGGAGGAAGTGTTCTCATGCAGCAGTTGCGGTTGTTGTCATGTAGTCCCTGAAAGAGTAGCCTCCCAGGGAGAGTTGCAGCAGCAAGAGGGGTTCCACAGGGACATCAAGGCAGAGCATCAAGTGTTTCAGCACTACAAGGACGTCTTTGTCTTTGATGGCCCAGATACCATCACCAATAAGTGAAGGAGATGGTGAGGGCAAATGGCGGCTTTCGTTTTTGAGGAGGTGCCCAGCAGCATTGAAAATGAAAAGTTCCAGAAGCAATAATGCTGTGTATTTAAGGACCCCAATGGAGCATTATTTGTGAGGGGCTGGATGCCTGTGACTGTCTGTGTGATGCGAGCAGGACCTCACTTGCATTAGAACACATGGAAATGGCTGCACGTCCCCATCTGTAGCATCCAGGTGTTTTCCGAGGTTTTCCAGTTTGTAGCCAAAATTTCAAATTGCAAATGAATCAAAGAACAGTGTGTAGGGTTTCACTCTTGAGGATAGGCATACAGACAGTTTTGCTGGAACTGCGGAGAGATACACACAATACATGGGAAGTCCATAACTTGCGCTTCTCAAGATGTCTTGGACCGTGACTGCCTTGATAACATACCATTGACTATGCTGGAGGATGCAGCACACAATAGTTGGAAAGCTAAAGGTCCCGTACGCCTCTATATTAACAACAAACACACTAACCAGGACACAGGGAAACATACAACTACCTTCGTGGAGGAAGGCACTCATTATGCTAATCTGGGTCCTCTCATTGCTCAAACTACCAGTCCCACTATCAGTGTACCTTAGGGATTAGCCCTCTCTCTGATCATCTTTAACCTCAAAATGGCCCCACACACCATACAGAAATACAACATATGCTTCCACATGGATGCTGGTGATAGCCTGTTGCATGTATGTGTATAGATCACCAAATAGGGACTTGCCTAAAAGATGTCCAATGCTTATTGTATTATAATTATCCCTGCCTCAATGGAGCAAACACTGTGATCCCACTTTTGACCCCTGGGGCTCCCAAGCCTCTGCTCTTTGACTGACCAGACCATCGGCCCATCCCCCAAATCCAGCATTGAAGGCATAAAACTGAGCATTCCTTTTTTATCGTGGCATGTTTCTTTCACAAAAATGTAAACAGACTCAAACGAATGTGCACATCACCTCACGTACCTTTGTGTTGTGCTTCTATTAGTGCAGTTGTCCAATAAAAAGTTTTTGATTTCTGTTTCATCCCTGTCACATCGCAATGCCATATAAACAGGGATGTCCTAAAAGGCATTCATTACATTTTAAGATCCCCCTTGCCTGCTATGTACTGAGCGACCATATGACACCTGCTTTAAAGTCACTTCACTGACTGCATATCAAGGAGATAAAGACATTCAAGTCTCTGCATCAGGTGCTCTCAAACATTGTAAAATCTTACCAACCAACCCATCTCCTGAGATCAGCCTGTAGAACACACTATCTCAATGGAGGGTAATCATATGGCCTGCTGTCTAAGAATGGTCGAAAACACATGCATATCTCTGCCTGGTTCACGACCTGCATAAAACGTCCTATAAGGTGTCTCCCTCTAGTCCCCTTTGCTGCGGTGTAAAAGATGTTGCGTTTTGCTATTGGTACTCTTCATATTTCTATTTTGATCCTGGAGCTCAGGAGCAGGTGGACAAGCAACTTGCCTTCTCCTTTGCTATGGCACAGAAACCTAAAACGTGAGTTTGCACTATCCCCATGAACACGCTATAGGATCCAGTTGGTTCTCTGTAGGGGGTCAGACGATGTATTAGCGATTGTGGAAATGATTGTGGTTTCAATTTAGATTTGTGAGGGTAATCCAGACATGTACCCGCCCTACCCTATGTGGCGACTCAGACCACAACTCAGTCGCACCTCACTTAATTGATGGCAACAACGAGTCAGAATCACTCGTTTTGGGTTTCTGGGGTGGCACATACAGCTAATATGTGATTGTAGACCTTAATGAGTGCCCACCATCCCATAAAACACCTTTTGGCTTTGTTCATTTTCAGTATAGGGGATTTCACATGTTCTGCAAATGTTGAAACAGAAGGGGGTTTTTCACCTTATGTTAGTAAGAGCAATCCAACATGGACCATTTGTCATCTATGGGCCTCATTACGACCCAGGCGGTAAGGGGTTTACGGCGCCGTAAACAGCGCCGACCCTTACCGCCTGAGTACGAGGTCCCTTAGCGCCATGGCGAATTTAACACCTGCTTTTAGCAGGTGTTAAAATCCATGGCGCTAAGGGACCATGGAGTTAATTACGCCACCGTAATTTACGGTGGTGTAATTAACGCCTTCCCCACTCCCATTATGCCCTATGGGGCAAAAATGGGAATGGGGAAGGGTAAATGGGGATTGGGGACTTACCGCCCCGCCAAGGTCCGAATGGGGCGGTAAGTCCGCCAACCACCATGGCGTAAACGTAGTTTACGCCATGGTGGTAAAGTCACGGCCCAGGCGGTAACTTACCGCCTGGGTCGTGATGAGGCCCTATAGAGAGATGTTTCATCCTAGCCTCCCCTCACCTCACTAATGACCCCTAACAATGCATAGTTCATAGGAGAATTGCTTGGTGTTTCTGTGCTGGACATGTGTCTTCTGGTATGCACAGAGAGCAAAACGTTAGTGTAAGACCTTCCTCATTGGGCACTATCCCAAGGAATAATGTATTTGCCCTTGCTTGTTCTTAGTAAAGGGTCTCACCTAATTTTGCCAGCTGATATCTTTCTAATTGACTCATTTGTGTACCGTGATCCTTGCATCTCCACTTAATGACGGTGACCCTATCCATGTCCCCCCTGGTCCATGGGCTTAGAAGCGGATGTTCAGGACAACATAGGGCCTTACAAAACCATGCAATAAATTAAACAAGAATGTAACCCACCAGAAAAGCACACTCCCCTCCCATGTATCTATACATCATAGGTTGTCTGAGTATTGTGAACTGACCATGTACACAGGCATCGTTACCCTGAGGCCTAGATAAACGTCGGCACACGATCCCAAAGGAGTGATTGCCAGAACAGCTGCTTTGTCCTCACTTCTAAATCAAATGGCTGTCTGAATTTGCATAAATGTTTCAATGTTGCAAACATTTCAATGCAGGGTGAGTTTTGTGAAAAACGAAATGAGCATCTGGCTAATTATGTACTTAATGGCTCAAGCATGCAACCCCTTTATCATGGACACATTTGTCAAACATAAAGATCTGTGGTCATTCATATTTTCCCAGAATGTGCTTTGATTTGATGCAAAGCAGGCTGCATCCCTCCCCTGGTGTTATATTTTCCTTTCCCCTTTGTTATAGGAGCATCGTTAAAGAATACAATACGAGTGACCCAGGCTGCTCAATACGAGTGACCCAGGCTGCTCAATAC
Organism: Ambystoma mexicanum; assembly: GCF_040938575.1. Lineage (NCBI taxonomy): Eukaryota > Metazoa > Chordata > Amphibia > Caudata > Ambystomatidae > Ambystoma > Ambystoma mexicanum. Next base: position 982,738,695 of record NC_090924.1, read on the forward strand.
GAGTGACCCAGGCTGCTCAATACGAGTGACCCAGGCTGCTCAATACAAGTGACCCAGGCTGCTCATCTTGGAATGATAACCTGGTTGTATGTCAGAAGTGTGAATTGCATGTTTTCGTGATTTCCTGAAAAATGAGGAAACGCTGGGCTATTTTTTTTCAAGACTTTTTTCGTTTTGTCTAACTGGGGATAACACAGCCATGCCTCCTGTGCCCCTTCTCCTGCCCGCCTCCTCTTGGTTCTCCTTTCTGTGCGCCGATTCTCTTTTTTCCACCGTTTTTCGCACGTTTAATTACTTTTCCATACCTACACATCTATTGCTATCATGGAAAGTCGCCAGAAAGGAATCAGGAAATCGAGATTCATGCATTTGTTCTTGGGTTCATGACTGCAAGCCTGATAACCTCATATCAGCAAATAATTGACATGGTTAATCTAGGTTTTGCTAATGTAAGATACAAACAGAATGTTCGCTATGTTTACTATGTCAGCATTTAGTTAAAACAGGAGTAAAATAAAAAAAAAAATCTTGTCAAAAGCTGCTTTTGAACCCTCAAACCCCCTTGCAACCGCGACCCCACCCCCCTTCAACCTTCTGCCGTTCGTGGTCTTAAGAAATGTGTTTTTTTCTCTGGTCGTGCAACTGTCAGCAAAGACTGAGGTGGATTTAGCCGAGATGTGAGTCCAGATTCCCCAAAGCTTTTGTGGCGCAAGTGATGAGTCTCCTTCGCACATCTCATCACTTATGCCAAACAAATTAGAATTCCTCTTCACAAAAGGTTTCTGAATGCTCAGATGCCCTTTTCACTCCTTCAAACGTTTCCACAAAAAAGGGGCGTCACAGTGCATTTCATTGTGCATCCCAAATTCCCTTTGACATTCTCGGAATCCATGGACAATCCCCTGCGTCTCTTGGGGGCAGGCTCCAGGGAAGCCGCAATTCAGGAGAGGGTCATTTCAGCTGTTCTTGTATGTTATTTGAAGTGGAACAACAGCCTCTCACTTGCATTTGTGTCCATCAACAATTGATACAAAATAGATTTATTGTGTTTCACACATTTAACAAATTTGGCCCCTTTTTTGTAATTGGTTTGTTTATAACACACTTAATACCAGAGGTTCTAAGCGCGGACCCGGGGATCGAACCTGGGTTGATCCATGTCGTCTTGCTTCTAAGGCGAGCACATTGCCCCTGAGCTATCCTCCCTAGAGGCTGTGCCAATCAAAGGCTCAGTGCTGGCATCTTATCAAACGTCAGTATTAGGATTGTATGCAAATGGAGTGACACACTTCTGCACACCCCCCCCCCCAGCCCCCTCTTTAAATAATCAGGTCACCTCTGTGAATAAGGTGAACTGCGAATGTGTCACACTAGATGAAAGTTCAAAAGTTCATGCTTGGCACATTTCTATACATTTGGCCCATAGCGTTAGGTTAAGTGAACGAGAGGGGCATAGGGGAAAGAGACTAATGAGAGTGAAACAGCGCAAGAGGGAGAGAGACAGAAAGGGAGACAGAGAGGATGGGAGCGCTGAAAGCTGACCATCTAAACCGTAGTGCTTGGTAAAAAGCGCTTGGGGCTGTCGGAAGCATAAACAAATATTATATGATATGATATGATGTGATATGATATGATACTCCACTAAAGAGACAATCCTGACATGTGAAATGTAGAATAACGCTATAGTCATCCAGACAGAATTAACCCACATGGGAACCCATCTAAAAGGAAAGCGGCGACCTGTGATATGTGCCTGTACCCCTAACCACAACACCATCGGCGACCTGTGATATGTGTCTGTACTCCTATCCACAACACCATCGGCAACCATATGTGCCTGTACCCCTATCCACAACACCATCGGCAACCATATGTGCCTGTACCCCTATCCACAACACCATCGGCAACCATATGTGCCTGTACCCCTATCCACAACACCATCGGCGACCTGTGATATAAGTGCCTGTACCCCCATCCACAACACCATCGGCGACCTGTGATATGTGCCTGTACCCCTATCCACAAACACCATTGGCGACCTGTGATATGTGCCTGTACCCCTATCCACAACACCATCGGCGACCTGTGATATGTGCCTGTACGCCTATCCACAACCCATCGTCAGCCATATGTGCCTGTACCCCTATCCACAACACCATCGGCGACCTGTGATATGTGCCTGTACTCCTATCCACAACACCATCGGCAACCATATGTGCCTGTACTCCTATCCACAACACCATCGGCAACCATATGTGCCTGTACCCCTATCCACAACACCATCGGCGACCTGTGATATGTGCCTGTACTCCTATCCACAATACCATCGGCAACCATATGTGCCTGTACTCCTATCCACAACACCATCGGCAACCATATGTGCCTGTTCCCCTATCCACAACACCATCGGCGACCTGTGATATGTGCCTGTACCCCTATCCACAACACCCTCCAACTGAAGTCTGCAGAAGATCAGTGGGTGGGGGGAATGGTCGGTGTATTCACTGAGGATATTGGAATGAATGAGACGGCAATGGTATCCATGGAATATAAAACACGTGTAGAAGGTGCAAACATCTTTTTGGGGAGGCAGCAAACGTGAATTTTGAATTAATTATGGTTTGAGAGGGTTGCTGCCAAACACTGAAGGATATGAACTTTGATTGGCAAAATCAATCGGCTAACATTTGCTTTGTGCTCTGGCAGGATAAGGCTTGTTTACACAAGATGGCAATAGACCGTTTATGGCAGTCTATAGAATTAATGGGGTGGAAATAAAAATAGCTTACAGTATTTTGTGCGGCCCATGTTGGGATTATGTTTTCATCAATTGTACCATGATAGTAATCAGCCAGAGCAGTGCCACCATTTCACGTGATACACAATGATCTTCACAGTGGCTTTAGTTGACCCTGCAATCGACATTACAGCCGGATGTGTTCATGCACGACACGTCCTCTGCAAGTCAGCCTCAGCAGAGAGTTGCAGAATAAATACGGCTGCGCAGCAACACACTACCGGGTGGCAGCTACGCCCTTATGTGTTGCAACGAAATGTTTTGCCTAGTTTTTTCTTTCGTTTCCCGTGTAACGCTATGAAAAAATGCAGAAAAGTGTGCGAAATTCAGTGCAATGCGGCTGAATGAATGTTACATCTGGCACTAAAATAGGACATTCATAACATGAAGTAATATTATTAATAATTCTGAAGAGTAATGAAGGAAAGTTGTTTTAATGAATGAAGCGCGCTGAGGTTTGCTGCAGAAGCAACCGCCGAGGGCACCACTTCTCGGGCGGCCTCCAGATAGAAACCAACTATCCGGGGCCCATGAGAAGAGCTAGAGGCTCGGACCAGTCTGCAAATTGGCAAAGAGTCGCCAGGGTAAATGGCAGAGGGCAAAGGATCAAGGTTCCCTTTGCATACAATGGTAAGAGAGTAGAGTGAGAGAACACAGCTAGAGCACAACGCCAGTCAATTGTGATCGTGGCGTCGTAGCACAACCCTTTTGTGTGGGTAAGTGGATACAATGTGAGTGGATCATATAAGCATGTCAAGTGGGAGAGGTCTCTTGATTATATGATGCATGCACTTGTTTATTTTGCAGGTGTGGGGGTAGCCAAGGAGGGTCCCTTCTATTATGAAGAATTCATGTTGCAAGTGCCATATTGATTACTGGGGGTGCGGCAAACTGAGACCGGTTTACTTTTTGTTCAGAACTGATACAATGGGCCTCATTACGACCCAGGCGGACTTCGCGGTGCTAAATGCACCGCGAAGCATGGCGGAAAGCCGCCGATAGCGCCATGGGGGTTGGCGGATTTACCGCCCCATTCCGACCTCGGCGGAGCGGTAAATCCCCAATCCCCATTCTGCCCTTCCCCATTCCCATTTTTGCCCCATAGGGTATAATGGGAGTGGGGAAGGAGTTAATTACGCCACCGTAAAATACGGTGGCGTAATTAACAACGAGGTCCCGTAGCGCCATGGTTTTCTCCGCCTGGTAAAACCAGGCGGAAAAGGCCGCCATGGCGCTACGGGAACTCGTAGTATGGCGGAGAGGTACGCCATGCACTACGCTGGCGTAACACCCTCTCCGCCAGGGTCCTAATGAGGCCCAATATTTGCCTGCATGCATGCAGAAAGATGAAGTATCAAATCTACCAAATGTAAAAACTTACATGTACCTTAATATAAATACCAAGACCGTGGGGAGTAAGGGCACATGGTGTTCCCGCTCTGCATCCCCCCTCTGTTCTGGCCCAGAAGGGCATCAGTTGCTTGTTCGAGCCCAGGCCACACCCCTTAAATTGTAATTGTTTATTTGTAAAGAACTTATGCACAAGTGAACTGCTTCAAAGAGCTTCAAGGCGGTAAGGGAACACAGGAATACAGTCATCATTCTTAGGCCTTGAAGATTCTGAATAATCTTAACAAAAATAAAAAGCATTCTAGGCCAGAGGCATTTTACTAGTGCAAGTGCATGAAAGGAGGAATGAGAGAAGGGGGGGGCAGGGGGTAAGAGCATCCAATCAATAAACTACCGTACTATGCCCAACGACTTGTCAGACAGTGCAAGTGCATGACAAAGAGTGGGGAGAGAAGGGGGGCATACAGAGCAATCAACTACCATACTAGGCCTGGCAACATTTCAGATTGATTGGTGGTTGGTTGACACTAATACGCCTATGCTGGAGTATTTCAGGTACAACCAAGCAAGGGAGGGGTGACATAGGACAGGAAAGACAGACTTGCTAGGCCAAGTACGTTCAAGGTTGTGCAAGTGCGCAGACAAGAAGTGCGTGTGTGGGGGGGGGAGTTCACCCAGTCCAGCAAGTGCCTGGGTTAAGTGCAGAGTGATTGCCCCTCTCATGGAGAAAATTCTGAGTTCAGTAGTGCCAAGCAGAGTGCAGAGGCCTGGAGGCATGTGGAGGACAGGAGGGGGGACCTGGGACCTATGAGGCTCTGGAGGTGCACCAGGCGACCAGGCAGTGAACTGAGCAGGTTGGGAAGAGAAAGAAGGAAGGAGGCAGGGAGAAGAGAACGGAGATTAGCAGGGGAGAGGGAGAGAGAAAGAAGAAGAAAAGAGGAAGGTTTTAAGGAGTTTCCGGAATTTAAGGAGGTCCGGCTCAAGGCAGAGAGAAGAAGGGAGCCTGTTCCAGAGGGAGGCACCTGCAGAGGATAAGGATCTACCCCCAAATCTGTTTGGAAAATCGACTCACACGCATCAAGTTGGTGGAGACCGAGCAGAGGGCTCTAGAAGGAGAGTATATAGGAAGAGAGTCTTGTAGGTAGTACGGGCCCCGGCCCAGAAAGCATTGTGGATTATGTAGAGGGACATAAACTTGATCCTTGCAGGCATGAGGAGCCAGTGGAGAGAAATGCGGTCCCTGGGCTTGAGGCCAAGGATAAGTCTTGCAGTTCTGTTCTCGATAGGTTGAAGAGGTCAGAGAGTAGCAGTAGGAAGATTGAGAAAGAGACTGTTGCAGTAGCCCAGTCTGGAGAAAACCAAGACTCTGAAGACGTGAGCCTCTGGGGGAAGGTGAGAACAGGTAGAATGCCTTTGAGGAGGTGCAGCTGATAGTAGGACTTCTTGGGGATGTCCGAGATGTGAGAAGAGAAGGAGAGAGTAAAGACGAAGATGACCCCCAGATTTTTTGCCTCACTGGTGGGTGAGAGCGCAAGTCCAAGAGAAGCCGGCCAGAGTGAAAGTGGGAAAGTGGCAGCAGGGGTCCCAATGAGGATGATCTCTATCATACTGGCATTAAGGCAGAGACCATTAGCAGCACACTGGGACTGAGTTGTGGCCAGCTAGTCAGGAATGAGTGAAGAGGAGGAGGAGACCGAGGGTAGCCTGAAAGAGAGCTGTGTGTCATCCGCATGGCAATGACAGCTGCAGGTGAAGGCAGAGATTGTGTGGGCCAAGGGGACCATGTAGACATTGAAAAACCAGGGGGACAGATTAGATCCCTGTGGAGCGCCACAAGTAGAGAGAGTGATAGCAGAGAGAAAGGATCCAAGTTCTACCTGTGAAGGATGGTCAGAGAGAAAGGACGCTAGCCACGCAAGGGCCCGATCTGTGATACCCAGGGTATCACGGAGACTGGAGATCAGGATGTTGTGGTTTACCCTATCGAAAGCAGAGGAGAGGTCAATAAGAATGAGGAAAGAGGGAGAGTTAGAGTCAAGGTTTGAGAGCAGGTCTTTGCGGGTGTTCAGAAGAGCGATTTCCATGCCTCTGGCTGCTCTAAAGCCAGACTGATGGTCATAGAGACAACCAACAGATTCAGTGTGGAGGGTAAACTGAGAGACAGCCAACTTCTCCAGGAGTTTGCCCAGGAAAGGAGTAATGGATATCGGGTGATAGTTTGCCGGAATAGAGGGGTCAGCAGTGGGTTTTTTGAGCAGAGGGTGTACAAGAGAATGCTTGAGAGAAGTGGAGAAAACTCCAGTGGTGAAGGAGAGGTTGCAGAGGTCTGGCAAGTCTGGAGCAAGAGAGTCAATGTTGTCCTTAATGATTTTGGAGGGGCAAGAGGCCATCTGTTTGGAGGAGGCTTTCAAAGACCAGACTTGTCTAGAAACCTCCTCAGGTATGGCAGGGGAAAGGGAGGAGAGAACAGGGGGCATGGTGGGGGCGGCCCAAGAGATGATGGTGCACAATTGGGGGCAGAGCAGAGAGAGGACAAGATATCCTGTGTTATGATGGTGAAGTGTGCAGCCAGGGCTCGCAAAGCTCCTGGGTGGGTGCAATAGAGGATGAGGCTGCAATAGGGTTGGCCAGTTCCTTGCAGACTTTGAAAAGTTTGGCCGTGTTGTTTGATGCCGCGGAAATGCGGGCTTGCATATGGACTCTTTTCTTGCACCTGATGCAGAGTCTATATTGCCTTTGCAGAAGGCGGCAGGCCAGCTTGTCAGAGGGTGCGCCTGAAGATCCCCATTTATGTTCTGCTGCCCTGTACTTGCATTTAAGGTCAGCCCAGTCAGAGTTGTACCAAGAGTTGCACTTTCGGCAGACTTCAGTCAGACCACCATGACAGGGCAAGGAAGTCCAGAGTATTGGAGATGGAAAGGTGTAAGTTAGAGAGGGCTGTGTCAGGGTGGGAGTCAGCTGCAGAAGTATTAGGAGAGTAGTTGGAAGCAAAGACAGCCTCTCATACTTTTTTCATGGGTCAGGTGACCATGAGGTGGGAGGCCGTGCAAGGTGTGACAGTGCTAAGGGAGAAGAAAGCTTTAAGTGAGAGGAGAGAAGAGAGTGATTGGTCCATGAGAGTGAGGTAGTGAGAGGGACAGAGAGAGGGGTGTCTATGGAGATGAGCGCATCCAAGGTGTTGCCACCAGTGTACATCAGAGCAGAGGGTAGAATGGGACAGAGCGAGAGAGAGAAAGAGTCCGATAGGTTGCGGAAAGCTCCTAAAGAGTCAGGAGAGTCAAGATGTATGTTACGATCCCCAGCAGGAGGAGTTGGAAGGAGGAAAGGAGAGAAGATGCCAGGTCAGCCCATTCCAAGAGGAAACAGGTGGATGGGCCCGACAGTCGATAGAAGGTGCCCAGAGTAAGAGAGGAGACAGGAGAGAGAAAGACCCCACAGACCAGTCATTCAAAGGTGGAATATGCTTGAGTGGTAATGGTGGAAACAGGGATCCACTCTGGAAAGATCACAGAAACTCCCCCTCCTGGCCTGTTGAGCCTGGGATTAGAGAGGATCAAGTAGCCTTCAGGGAGAAGCGTATACAAATCAGTCACCGAGCTGTCCTTAAACCATGTCTCAGTGAGAGCAAGAACATCAAGGTCCAGGTGTTCAAGGAGGTGGCAGATGTCAGAGGATTGCTTCACAGCTGAGCCAGAGTTAAGTGTGGCAACATGGAGCAGATTGCCATTTTTGAAAGATGTACAGGGGGTGCAGGTGACAGTCCCCCAGTAAGCGGGAGGGTGCCTGAGAGATAGAATCAAGAGAAGGCAGAGGGGCCAAAGGGACTGCCAATAAGGGGGCTGGGACAGTGATAGATGGCAAGTGAGCCAGTGAAGGAGCAGCCCCATGGGGCAAAGGAGTCCCATATATGTCGACAGTGGGTGGCAAGGGCACCAGCGTGGAAAAGACTGACAAGGTTGTCAGTACAGAGAGTGTGGGCAAGAGAGCCAGGTTAGTAGGAGACGTCAAAGGAGCCATAGTAAGAGAGGCGGTGTGACCAGGCGAAGGTAAGGTAGCCAAGGTGTGCCTAGCAGGCAGGGGGGCCAGGGAGGCCGTAGCTGCAGTTGAAAAGAGAGCCAGTGAGGAGGGAGGTGGAAAGTTGATAAGACGAGGGAAGAGCCCATCAAAAATAAGGAGGTTGGGTTGGTACACTTGCACCAAGATGGTACCATTTCAATAGACATTTATGATAGATGGTTAGGAGGTTGGGTTGAGGCCCTTTTACCAAGATGGTACCATTTCGATAGACATTATGACTGCAAGCAGCCCGCAAGGGTGAAGCCCGTGGGGAGCAAGGAGGAGGGGCGTTGCGCTCCATGGGGGTTTTCCCCGACTGCAGGGTGAGAGGCACCTGAAGCACAGCGGTGGTGCAGTTTGGCCCTAGGGCCCCCCACTCATATTGCAGAGACTGAAACTGGTCCCGCACCCAGAGGAAAAGCCTGCAGCCCCACCAAGCCCATGGGAGAAGCGTATCTTTTCATTAAAGAAATCCAACAGAACTTGGGACTGACCATGATGCCCAGAAGGAACCAGCGGGTAATCTACGAGATACTCCTCACAGCAGTGGTAGTGTGGCCACAAGCTGCTTGGGGGATTTGGTTGGTGCCTTATGTATGGATAGCTTTTCTTCCAAGAAGCAGATTGACACACCTGTGAATAAGGGCCACCTAATCATCCCAAGTGGCGATACCCGTGTAGATGGGGGTTCGGGGCCAACTCTCGGTCTTGCAGCTATGCCGACAACTCCGGTTGGTGAAGTTCCCTTGATTTTCAAGTTCTGCTGCTCAGCTTATTACTATTAGTGTGGACATCCACCAGCCAAAAAGTGCTTTGATTAACTATGAAAAAGAGCAAGGACGGGGGCCAGTTTTGGGAGGCACTGGTGTGGCTTCCACTCAGCCCAGATATCGGGGGGTGGGATGCCTCCTGAGAAACGTCTTAGGAGTAACTGTGAGTCCTCTGAGATTTTGAACCTGTTGAGTCTGAACTATGTGGCAAAGGAATTACCCCCACCATTCAAGTAACAAAATAACTCAAGCTTCAACTCTAAGAGAACCCAATGTGCCCATATTAAGGCCAGAGAACCACAATGACCAGTTTACCCGGGAGTCCAAATAAAGGGGAGGTTTATAAGCCACCCATTGTCAATATGAACCCGGCTATAAGGGAAGATGGATCTGTCAACCAAGAGGGAAACAATGGCATGAATGCCAATTACCATAGTGCCCCAATATCTCTGACCAGAGACGGCCTGATTAACAGCAAAGAATTTGGGGGCAAAAGGAGGGGCGCAGTATTCCTGCATGGGCGACTCAAGTTCCCAATCAACGAGAACTAAGGGATGAGCTTTAATATAAATGTGTGCATTGGCTTTCTACAGTTAGGGGTTGTTGTTTTGTTAAACAGGACATAATGGTGAATTTCTCTACACTGTATTATGAGGTTGACACTAACAATGATTTTGAGACCTTGGTATTCAGGGACCAGAAAGTGGCCAATGGGGTACTAAATAGCAAAATGAATCATGGCTGGAAAACAAGCAGTGTGATTTATATTAGTTCTCATTCTTCCTGTAGTACCACCCACCTGTCTGGAAATAATTGTATAAATCCTGTCCTTTCTGGCGCCAATATAATACCACTGGAGAAGAGGCCCATGGGAAATCTCCTTGATATGGGAACCAAGGGCTCTCCAGTTTATAGATGACTATGGATGGGGTTCTTTACCGTTGTGTCTCACTATTTTTGAGGAACATAAACCAGTTTGGTTGTGTTATATTAGGATGCACTTTGATGGCCTTATGGCCGAATAAAGTTATATTATTAAAAAGAATACATGGGCAATTCGTGAATCTCAATATAAGTGCCCTTTTTACAATTAATCAAAACATAGTCGTAAGGGCTCTCTTGCTAAATGCACTTTGACTTATAAACAGGTTTTCAGACACAGAAGCGGGTACATGAGTAATCCTACCCTTTTACGGTCAGCATCTGCAGAAATAGCCTTGAGGGTTTGCTGAGGATAAGTCTTGTAGATAGTAGATATAATCTCCTGATTTTTCAGAGCATGACCAAAAGAGTTTTGTTGTTTATTCTGGTCAGTAGTAAAACATGTGTAGAGGAGGAGCCAAATACCCCTACCAGAATCTCTGCCCCCATGTTGCCTATATGTTGGGAACCGGAAATTGCGACATATGCAGTGCCAGTTAGGATGCCTGTACCACAAAGAATTATTGAAACAAGATATCCATTGCGAAAACCCTATATGCATTCACAAAGAAATGATGGCCTTCTAGAGTCCCAGAAGAAGTGTGAAAATGGATGAGACAGAACACTGGTGATGTCATGAAAAGCAGAACTGACGCACCCAGAAGAGGAAGACAACGAAAGAACACATACATTTTATAAGATCTGAAGAGGAGGTGTCAAAGTTAAGCAACATTTTTGGTATTGAAAATGAAGATGCTCATACAAAGTAACAATGAAGAAAATGCAAAGTAATTTTAGACTTGTACAGATGCTGTAACGCAAGTAGACAAAGTCATCCTGAGGCTGGCTACATAGTGAATAGATTGTGACGATGCACCAATGTATATACATAGGAATGTATAGAACCTGGATATTCTACAATGCACTTTAGCAAGACTTGAACCTCGAGTATGAAAAGGGCTTGAGTGTGGCGCAGGTGGAAATAGCTAATGGTGAAAGGAGAATTCAAGAAAGGCTGGCTGGCCCAGCACTAAGAGTCGAGGCCACCTTGAGCCTGGTTGTCTGTCAAGAAGCTACATGAACGTGAGAAAGAAACAAACTTCTGTTTGAGGTGAGATGAAAAAACACTGAAGGAGTCAAGAATTCATCATTTAATAGTATTATATGCAACGAAGAGCTCACAAATGTGGTCTCCAGTCACATGGTCTGATGAAAATAGACTTTGGGTCGAGCTACTCCTAAACCAGAAGATAAGACCATGCCACACTCCCTTTTATTCTCAGGCACAGACAGCTTCTGCAAGTCCAAGGTCAAAGCCTTAATTGAATGGAAGACCGCAGGAGTGATGAGGTGACTAGTTTACGTGCTGATATCAATTGGAATATTCCAGAAGGGTACAAGTGTGCCAACGAATTGTAAAGGGCCACATATCAGAGAGCCCTATAGTTTGTATAACCAATGAATCATCATGTATTTTATGACGATGAAGATGACTTGCACTAGGTGAGGGCTTAGTTATCCACCTAATGTTAGAGACCCAATCACAACCCCCATCAGTATGGAACATATACCTAGATGTTACCTGCAAGCCTATCACATCCCCAAGTAGGTTTCTGTAGTTTGCCACGTAGTGTGACGGCAATGATGACACATTTTTACTATATAATGAAGCTTTTTTATGAAATTTGTTGAGATTGCTTGTGCGACATCCGTTGATGCCCGTTGTACTCCCTGTTTTAGGTAATTGCAAATAATACAGCACTAAGTTTTGCCAATTTCCTGAGTTGACTTTATTATTGATGTATGAGTAAGTTCTGCATCCCCATCCATCTCTAAGTATTGCTACCTCTTCATAAAGGACCCCCAGTGCTCGGGGTTCACGTGGTAGCACAGGTAGGATCATTAAAGATGTGTCAACCCAGTAGGCTTTTAAGGGTCTCGGAATATGGGATGTCCTCCGCCATTTAGCTGGAGGACCGTGAGCCTTACAGTGGATAGCGGCCCAAAAAAGTTTTTGTGAGACATAACGAGATAGGTGGGATGGGTCCCTCTTTCACGAAATCCCGTCCTGGTTTTTACAGGGAGCTGAGTAGGCCGAAGGCGATGGTGGCCGGTTGAGGAGGAGACAATCCCAAGGTTCAGGAGCTAAAAAGTGAATGGTGAGTAGATTGAGAAAGGTAGGAAACAATGAATGAGCATTTAGTGGGGAAACTGATAATGGAAAGAAAGTAATGGAGGGTTGGTGGGTACTTAGTTAACAACGAAGAGCGTCACATAGAGCTACATATATGACAAGGAGCACCACAGATTAAGCCCATAAACGTACGTTCAAGGAATGTTTGGAAGGAGTTATTTCAAAATCCAAGTGGATACATAGGTGATAAGCAAACAAGGTTTGCTAGAGGGAATAACTCACACCCACATGGGGGTATTTTTAGGGGCAAGAATAGCAGCGAGGAGTGCTGAGAAGAGATATATGTTGGGGCCGGCCAGTTTGTCTGTTTGTGTATTTTATGTATTAAGGAAATGATGCGATGTCGAAGAGTGGCAAATGATAGAGTGTGTTAAGAGGTTGAGATTACATTTATTTATTTATTTAGTCATTAATGATATTGACTGAATAGGTAGATTGAAGTACAGTGAGACATAGAGGTTTGGAGTGGTGACGATTGGTGTACGCTCATATTATATTGTTTTTCTGAAAAGTATTTTTGTGTGTAAAATAACGGTAAGTATTGACAGTCGATTGTGACCTGTCATAATGGAGGATGTTACTCCGCTGTTCAAACAGCTGCCAAAACACACACCCAAGCTTAAGCAATATAGTGCTGAATGGTTGAAGGGCATGGCAGATAAAATGTCCATGCCATGGCCACAAGGGGATCACTGTCAAAAGCGGTTTTCCAACATATGACCACATACCTGCACTCTGCTTACACGGAAAAGAAGGTAGAGAAAAGGTTATCTAGCCTAGAGCTTTGGAAGATGTACCAAGAGGATTGAGAAGACTGGATGCTTAACCAGTGCAAAGAGGGAGGTGTTGAGCCTTCTGCTCGCCCTACCGTGCCAGAAGAAAATGTCGATAGTACGAAAGATGAAGGATTGTATCCATTAAAAGAGCTTAAAGTAGACAGCAAACAGTAATCTGATACATGAGCCGCCTGCATATAGCAGTGACGAGAGCCTAGAAAGCACTCCAAATCTCTAAAGTCTTACGGGACAAAGAGAAGAGTGAATGACCAAGATTGACGGTAGATATAGAACGAGAAATTAAGAGATGAAAGGGAAAAAAAGATAAAGCTGATGAGATAGCACTCATACAGAACAAATTGATGGGTGATCAGATATTGTTCAAACTTGATGTGAAGAGCATCGAGGAAGTACGGCAAGGGGAAGATCAAGATGAGGAAAATTAAAAAGACAGGGAATGAGAGAAACAATTGAAAGAAGATGAGTGTAGAAGAAAGAGTAGACAGCGACAGGAACAGATGTATCAGGAAGAAAAGTTAAGAAAGGAAGAGAGAGCAGAAGAGCAGAGAAAATATGACAACAGGCAAAGAGCAATCGAAGAACGAGAACTAGAAAAGGAAAGAGAAGAAGAGGAAGAACAGAAATTAAGAGATACAAGAATACAAAAACGCAGAGACGAAGAGGTGCGTAGGGCAAATGAGAGAAGAGAAGTGAAAAAACTGGCAGAAGAGAGTGTTAGAGAGGAAGCAAAGAAACAAAGGGTATTTGATGAGGAAATGGAATGAAAGAGAAGACAGAGGGCACACGACATTGATCGCATTGAAAAAGAGCTAATGGAACCAAGTCCAGTAGTATTATGGGAGGACATAGAGGTGTTTCTCCCATCAGAAGATGCAATACCAGGACCCTCTAGGGTAAACCTAGAGGAGAATTTTGAGATAGGGAATATCTGAGATAGAATTGAGAAGGCTTATCAGGAGATGAGGACAAAAAGTGAAACGAGAAATAAAGGGAAAGCTGATCGATCTGAAATTGAACAGTCATGAGGCAAGGAGGGAAGCCTGTTTTATCTCAAGCATAGAGCCCTGTCTTTGGGCAGGCTGACTCTAAATAGAGATGAGAAGGAAGACAGCCATACAAGTTGGCGGAAAGATATGTCAGACGAAGACAGGGAAACTTCATGTGAGGAGAAGAGTGCTAGTGCATGCGGTCCTGGGGGATGTTTTCAGACTGATGAAGAAGTGAGGCGGTCAGACTTAGACCAGCCTAAAGAACCAACGCCAGAGCCTTTGGCGTACCCAGAGTGACATAAAAGGCGATCTCATAGTGAGAGGGGGGAATCGCCAAATCGCCACCATATGTGAACAGACTGAGGTAATTACCAGGAAGAAGGCAATTAGGAATCATTGTCCCTACTATGGATAGGCAGACCATGGGAGCTGATTGTGATTTTGGGATTTCGTAATTCCCTTTGTTAGAAAAAAGAGAGGACAGACCTCAATATATCCCATTGCCCCGATGGATAAGGACAATTTAAGATGCAAATTTCCCAGTTTAATGTCGGGGTGAGGAAATGGACCTATGAATTGGAAGAAATGACAGAAGGAAATACGTTACCTATAGGGGGCATTAAGGGTCTTCTAGCAGCTATCCTTGGGGAATGGGCTGATGACATTTGGACAAGAGCAGGATATTAAAGTGTCACGGCACTGAACACAGTGCATGATGCAGCGGTGTTTAATAATGGCAGAGTGGCAGTCTGGAAAGCGCTTAGAGTACAATATCCCGATACGTCAGATATGGGTGCAATTATGCCACGCAAGATGCAGAAAGGCGAGAATCTGCTTGCTTATATTCAGAATTTTCAGACACAGTTGTCTTTGGAAACTCGAGAGCCTTGGGGGAAATAATACCTGTATTCTATCCTATTTGATGTCAGGGATTGCTAGAACAGGTACAGAGACAGCTAAAGAAGCTGGTGGGTATGGAAGCAAAGCCATGGCCAGAAATACAGCTGACCATTGTGCACCATTGCCAATTGTTGCAGGAGAAAAATCGAAAGAGGGAAGATGCTAGGAAACTCGAGGAAGCTAAGCTAATACAGAAAAAACTGTTGAAATATGCTAAAGAAGGAGCAATGTTGACTGGCAGAGAGGGGCTAGGGTCACAGCAAGCAGTAGGTATGCCGCAAGTGAATAACCAATGGCAGACGGATTATACCAAGAGGCAGGGGAGGATTCTGAGGAAGGGGAGGCTTTCAGAATAATCAGGGAAACTTTCAGACGCACCCAGGTGGTTTTCAGAATGTGCAGAATGATAATCAAGGCATACAGGGAGGGCAAATTAGACGACTCCCTCCTGTGTGTTGGTCAAGTGGAATGACAGGACATATTGCGTGAACATGTGGGAACCAAGGGTATGTACAGAATGGGTAATTCTCAAGAGGGGGACAGCTTATCCTCCAGCATATAGCCCACAAATTTGAAACCACAGCAAGCACCATTGAATCCACCACAAGGGCAGTCACAGCACACACTCATGCAGATACAGCAGAGTGCAAACACAGGACAGGTATTGACTCCTAGAGTAGGGGGAGTCACTATCACGGGAGGACATCCTTTCACAGGTACTGGAATATGTATGTACCCACGGTAGGAGAGCACACAGGGTGACTTGATGTGTTCAGTACTATCAGTGACGCCAAATCCTCAAGAGCAACCAAGGGTTGATGTTACCATATGAGGCAAATCCTTTTCTTTTTTAGTAGATACTGGGGCAACTCGCTCATGTATGCCAGAGGGAACATTTTCGTTATCAGGAAATGCCATGAATGCTCAAGGATTCTCTGGAGCTACAAGTAGAGTTCCTTTTACTGAGAAATTGCCAATCTCTATAGGAGAATGTTATATGTTTGTCCCATTGTTGTATTCAAGTCAAACAACAGTGAACATACTGGGCCGAGATTTAATGACGATGCTAAATATGACGATTTCCTTCACTGATGAAGGCATAGTGTGTTCAACGCCAGGAATACATTATTTAAATGTGGATGAATATATCATAGCATTTACAGGACAAAAAGCTCTGCGTGGAACACCATTAGAGCCAGAAAGTCATCAATATGGGGCACGCATTTTGTTAACGTGGTTACCCAGTTTAGTGGGCAAGATTATGAGGATACCTGATGAATTTCTGTTCAGGCCACAAATACCCATGGACAAAGTAGGGGGGACAGGTTTTTCCCTTGGAATTACAGACAGCCATACTGTGAGGGGAATTGGCCATGCTTGAAGGATTTGATGATGAAGGCAGGCCATGGAGAACAGTGATTGCCATTGGGGAAGGGTATAGGTTGACTGACGTCAATGACGAAGATATGTTTGAAGACGATCCGTCAGATGATGAAGTGGTGTTCGAAATGAGCATTGCGTATTGGATCAGGATAGAAAGGAGAGAGATCCCACAATGAATGATGATAGTGTGGCAGCATCCTGCATTTTTTGATGAGGATATGGAAAAAGTGCTAATTTCTTCATGGACTACGGGTCCTTATGATGTAGACCTGTTAAAAGGGGTGAGAGAAGTTAAGATTAATTTGAAACCAGGAGCAATTGTACCTTGAGCAAGGCGGTATCCCATGTCTCAAGAGGCAGAGAAGGGTATTTCCAAGACTATGAAGGTCATTACAACCCAGGCGTTAAGGGTTAACGACGGCGTTAACCCTTAACGCCGGATTCCCACTTTAACGCCTGCTTTTGGCAGGTGTTAAAGTCCATGGCGCTAACCCACCATGGTGCTAATTACGCCGCCGTAATTTACGGCGGCGTAATTAGCGCCTTCCCCACTCCCATTATGCCCTATGGGGCAAAAATGGGAATGGGGAAGGGAAAATGGGAAATGGGGATTTACCGCCCCACTCACCTTGGAATTGGGCGGTAAATCCGCCATCCACCATGGTGTAAACGTAGTTTACACCATGGTGGTAAAGTTGGTGCACTTAGCACCAAGGTTGTAATGACCTCCTATGACCCTCATTCCGAGTTTGGAGGTAAGTAATGTCCCTTACGGGCATGGCGCAAATAGCATGTCCGTGCTGGCACCAGTCCGCTAATTAAGGACTATTATGACTTCGCGGGCACGAGCTTTGCGCCATGCCGGTAAGGTACCTAGCGCCATGCCGCAAAAGGCTCCCAAAAAGCCCTTACCGGCATGATGCTAGGTGCAGATTACACTTCCGACATAGTGCATTGCGACATTAGCGATGACTGTAAACAGCAGTGACCGTAATGAGCAAACACTGCTATTTACAGTCACCGCTAAATAACAGACACGGAAATAGCGTCATCGCACAGGAACGGGAAGGAGCACGGCGGCCATCTTTAAAAACACAATCCATTGCCATCCTCAGCACACAGAACCCCTGGGACACTGCTTATTGACTGAAAAGTACCCCCTAAAAGCCAATAATGCCTAAAGCTCTGACAAAGGGATCTGCCCACCTCCGAAAGGAGAGATTCAACCAGGACAAACTGCAGATGCTTGTGGACACTTTGCATGAGCATGCAGCTACAGTCTTCAGCAGCAACATGAGGAGAGAGGCAGTGCTGCATAAAAAAGAGATTGGGGCACTTGTTGCCCAGAAGGTTAGCACAGTGGTTAACACACTCTGCACAGTGAAGGACTGCCATAAGCGGTGGGATGATCTGCTCTTAAGGGTGCGCAACATGTTATCTGTAAATCGCACCCAGGCCATGGAAACTGGAGGGGGACCTAGTTCACCATAAAGCTCACCCCGTGGGAGGACACATGTGCAAGCATGATTGGGTCTGAATCGATTGAAGGCGTAGGTGAGATGGAGTGTGGCGCCACGACATCTGCTGATGGAGGTGAGTGTCCAAAGTAAACACTGCTAAGCCAAATCTGATGAAAGTCAATGCCAATGTCTGTCCAAAGAGTCACGCCATGGTCGGCCACACACACACACTCCCTGTAAAGTAGGCCGAAGCAAGTGAGACACATGCTGATGCCTGCTGCAAGGCCATATCGTACATGACACATACCACACAAAGTAGGAAATTCCACGAGGCACACAGCGTGCATGACCAAAATAGTGAGCATGTCAGTCAGCACTGTTCCTAGCTAACATGAGTGACTTCGACATATGGCTGCATTTACCACCCATGTATGAAATGACGTGCCCTTCCCAAAACAAATGCCTCTTACCCAAAATTGTGTGGATGAGCAATTGTTCCAATGTATGTATGATGCCTATCGAAACATCACTCATGCCGTCCCTCTCTTCCACACCCACAGGCAGTGAGTATGACAGCGAAGAGCAGGACACCACCTCTGCACAGGCCACACCCAGCAAGAGGTCCCAGGAGGACATCAACCATCCGTCAACTTCCAGGGGACAAGCCAGGGGGCGCTGTGTTCCAGCAAGCAAGCCACCGCAGGGACACATAGCACCTGTACCACCAAGGCCCGTGGAGGGCACACCACCCCCAGCCCCCACCCACTGTTCTGGCTGGTGACACCTGTCAGACACCCCATTCGGAGGAGTCCAGTTTGGCTGGGGAGGTGGCAGCCACGGCACCCCTCACAGTGGAAGACAGCCAGGATGACATCTGGGGCACCATTGAGGAAGATACAATGGATGTTGCCCATACCACAACCCAAATTGCATCCCCCCAGGTATCTACGAGCGATACCCTTAACACCAACACCCCAGAGCAGTTTGCCCATGATGACACCCAGCGACATATCAGTCCAGTATCCAGTGTTGGGGAGGATGAGCAAGCAGGGCATGCCAGCCACATACCCAGCACACCCACAGGTGCAGCCACAGGACCACAGCGGGCTGACGTGCTCACTGCACTCATCTGATAATTTGTAGAGGACAACCGTCAGGCCAGAGTTGAGTGGCGTACTGAACTGTCAGCACTGGGCCGGTTCTTTACAGACAACACCAACCGCCTCTGTTAGGAGGTCTCGGGCCTCCGGCAGGTGCTAGGATGCATCGCTGATGCCTTAGAGGCAGGTCGTCCCGCCCCACCACCTCAGCAGGAGGCCACACCATCCTCCAGCAGTTCAACCCAAACCAGCCCGATCCGCCGGTCGGTCTGTGCACTGCGCCGACGGGACATGCCACCCCCTGGCTCTGGGAGTGCCGAGTGAATGTTATGGCAGCCTCATGTAGGCTTCGTGGACTCAATGGGACTTGTGTGGGGGAGTTGTGGGAGAGGGGAGTGAGGGTGTGTGGGGGAGTTGATGGGGGAGGGGGAGAGGGGTGAGGGTATGTGGGGGAGTTGGAGGGAGGGTCTGTGGGGGAGTTGTGGAGGGATGGGGAGGGGGTTGAGGGTTGTGGAGGGTTTTGACACGTTAATATTGTAACATTCAATAGACCAGTTGTGTGAAAAAGAAGACCTGAGTGGACATTAATCATTGTGCATATGTCATTTAATCATTCACAGTGCATACTGTACATGTAACCCACACCCAGTGCCCTATGTCCAAACATTATGTCACCCTCTGCTGACATGTGTGTCAGAAATATTGTGTGATCAATGACTGCTGCACAGCACGTCCCTCCTGTGCATCGGCACTGTGATGAGGTCCTGCCACATCTTCCTCCTCCCCTTCATCATCATCAGGTGGTAGCAGTTCCATGTCAGGGGGCAGGGGCACATTCCGGCGGATGCACATATTGTGCAGCATGACACATGCCATGATGATCTTGGCCACCTTCTCATGCCAAGGAGTGCCCCACCTGACCGGCTGAGGCAGCAAAATCATGCCTTCAACAGGCCAAAGGTCTGCTCGATGACCACACGTGTACGGGTATGGGAACGATTGCAGTCCTCCTCATGCCTGTTCTGTGGGTTTCGGACAGGGGTGAGAAGCCACGGCTTCACGGGATAGCCACTATCACCTGTATGAGAGAAAAATGAAGGTAAATGTCAGGGTAATCATGAAGGACAGCTGTTCTAGTCACACATGCCTGCAGTTTATGGTTGCCCATATGCACATGTCCCTGGATGCATTGCCACAATTTACTGTCCCACCATGTGTCCTGTGCCATGTTCTAATGGTGTGGGTTTCATCTTCAAGATGATGGTGTGCACTGACGTCTAGTTGCACATGCATGGTGTATGCATACAGCTGTGTGAGTGTCAAAATAGTGAGGTGTTGTGTCCTGTGAGATTTGACAGTAGTCTGTGCAATATTGGGCAATCAGCATTGGCATTCCCGTGGTGACATGCAGCACTCCTGTGATTGTGCCGGCCCTGTGCCGGACTTTGGATTCCCTAGTAGGTTCAGTATGATGCACTCCCAGGGATGCTTGTCCTCTGTGGTCATATGCTTGAGACATCAACATGGTGCATATGCACTGCATGGTGCAAGATGGCGTTACAGAGGGTGAGGGTCGCTGATGGGTGGTTTCCTGTTAGTCATGACGTTATAGGTGTGGACCTTACTTCATTCATATTGGATTTGTGTGTCTTGTACGGTATGTGATGGTTTGGGGCACAATGTTTGGTGATGTGTACATCGTGCAGTCTCATCAACATTGGCAGCATGGTGGTTTGTGTATCTCTCCCCTCTTTTCAATGCCATTTGCCAGTCCTGCCTCTTACCAAGCAGCAAGGCACATCGTCCATCATGTCGCTCCATGAAGCGTGGTAGCGTGGAGTTCCGCAGGACCAAAGAGTCATGAGTTGATCCGGGATATCGGGCACAACAATGTGTGATGATCTTGCTGGCGTCGCATACCATCAGCACATTGATGGAGTGGTATGGCTTGCTGTTGTGGTACACCACCTCCATGGCATGCGGGACCACCAACTCCACATGGGTGCAGTCGAGGGCACCTATACAATTTGGCATGCCTGCCAGTGCATGGAAGGCAACTTTTGCATCAGTTATCTCCTGGGGAGTCTGTGGTAGGGGTATATAATCCCTTGTGTGGTTGAGGAGGGCATCCAACACTTGGGTCAGGATCCGGGAAAATAAGGGTTGTGATATGCCATGCATGTGCCCCACTGTGTGCTGGTAGGTGCCTGTGGCAAGGAAGTGGAGCACAGACACTACCTTCAGTAGAGGGGGAGATGGCGGTGCGTATTTCAATGAGGCTCACAATGTCGCCGTGTATCAGGTCCACTATGGTGGTGATGGTGTCCCGGTCCACACGATACAGGGTGTGGATCTGCTCAGGGGTTAGGTTGAAGGGAGCGTCTCTGATGCGAGGTATTGGGGGCCCACGGCGTGGTAACGGTGGCTGCACTGGTGGGGCATGCTGGGCCTATCTCACCCTCCTTCTCCTCCTGCGTCTCCTCTGTGGTGGCAGCTGTTGTTGTTGTTGATGTTGAGGCATTGCAAGCAGGTCCTCCAGCTCCAGTAATGCTACTACTATTGGTATCATCTTGGTGTGGGAGGGGGTGGGGTGTGTGGGTGTGCTCCTTTTGTACTGGGCCTGACTCCATTGCCTCCACCTGTGCTGATTGTGTGCACCTGTGGCAGTTGGAAACACTGCTCAGGGCTCTTTACGGCAGGTCGGCGATGCCGGTATTTACGGCATGCCGGTAGGCATTTTTTCCGCCTTCATGAGGCCGTTATTCGCATGTCCGCCTCACTTGTGATCTACTCCGGGTTTATGGCATGCCGCTAATGCCGGCATGGTGGGTCGCATGCGTGCGCCCAGTCCGCTATTAACGTCATCGTACTTTACGATGCCGCTAATAGCGGTCTGGTTGGTCAGAATAGCCCGTAGCGGTAAGCGATGCCGGTAATCCTTTACCGGCATCCTTTTTCCCTTACCTCCAAACTCGGAATGAGGGCCTATATCACTTATGATGGAACAAGGTATCTTAGTGACATCATGGTCACCATGCAATACCGCAGTGCATCATATAAAAAAATCAAAGGGTGGGTCATGGCGTTCAATTCAGCACATGAGACCAATAAACCAGATTGTAGAGGCAGAGTTTCCTCTAGTTCCGAATCCTGTGACGATTTTATGCAGCATTCCCTCAGAAGCACAATATTTCACAGTGACTGACTTGAAGAATGTGTTCTTCTCAATCCCACTGCATACAGATTCTCAAGATCTTGTGTCATTTACATTCTGTCAGACCAAGCTGAAAAGTACACGTTTGCCCCAGGGGTACTGTGAGTCTTCATCAAACTTTAATAGGGTCCTGCAGATAGACCAAAGCAATGTTGATTTGTCAAGCGTTGTGCTGCAATACGTAGATGATATATTAGTCTGTAGCACAATTGAGGAAGGGTGCAGACGAGACTCGATTCAGCTGATGATTATTTTGACAGACAAATGATATAAAGTGGATAAAGAGAAGTTTTGTCAGGAAGAGGTGTTATACATAGGACAGTTAATTTGGCATGAAGGAAAGAAAGTTACACCTGAAAGAGCTGAGGCGATCAAGCAAACTTCAAAACCACACACGATAAAGCAAATGCAACAGTTTCTAGGATTGTGCAATTATGTTAGAGCATGGGTATTTGAGTCTAGTTCATACACAAGACCCTTGTTGCAGGCCCTGAAAAAGGCACAGGTGAATAAGGAAAAAATTGAATGGACTGAGGAAATGGAGGAATGCTTTGATGAACTAAAAAAGGCAATTTGTACATCTGCAGTTTTAGGAATTCCCAATTATTCTGAGGAGTTCCTTTTTTTCACACATGAATGGAACTGTTATGGCAGCAGTACTTACACAGAGAACCACATGTTGGTCCAAACCCTTAGCATATTACAGTGGAATTCTGGACCCAGTTATGAGGGGTCACTTCCCTTGCGAACAATCGCTGGCAGCAGCCACGTTCATCATTGAGCAATCTGCAAGCAGAGTGATGGGGTGTTCCATGACTTTATTTGTTGACCATGCTTTATTTGCTGTTTTGGAGAAACCTAAGGGTATCCTGAAGTCTTAAAGAGCTTCTGCTTATGAGGTGGTTATATCGAATCCAGCGATCAAAATAGTCAGGTGTAACATGGTGAATCCTGCCACGTTTGTAGCCGAACCACTGGCAGCGGATGAGCATGTGTGTGATTGCTCAAACTACGAGGAATTCTGTGATGAGATCCCAAGGGTAAAGGAAAATGCTCTAGCAGCTAGGGAGGTTCTCTTTATTGATGGTTCTTCGAAGATCAATCAAACTGATGGAGAAAGTCTTTCAGGCTCCGTCTAATTTTTTGGCACAGGCTACAGAGTTGGTGGCTCTTATTGTCGCACTCGAGAATCATGCAGGGCAGGAAGTAACAGTGTATAGTGACTCTGCCTACTTGACATCAACCATGCACGGAGGGCTAGCACATTGGAAAAGGAGGGGCTACCTCCGAGCAGACGGCACTCCAGTGCAACACCCTACATTATTGGACAGGCTTATTAAAGCACTACAACTCCTGGTAGCCATGGCAATAGTTAACTGCGCAGCACACACTAAAAGAACTGACTTTATTTCATGCGGAAACCAATCTCCAGATGAAGAGGCCAAAAGGGTTGCTTACTCATCTGATCTTTTTAGTTTTGATACTCCTGATATAAAAGAAAAGAATGTTGTAATAATGGTGGTGAATGAAGGGTTTAATAATTTATAACAAACCATTTCTTGTAAAATAGGCTATACTGTTGAATTCTTACCTCCTGATGAATGTTCCACACTTTTTCCTACGGAACAGAAACATGTCGAGACACATCTCTGGACTTTAAACAGGGATTATATTATATGACATATTGCTCCATATGTGGATGGGTACTACACCTTGTTGCTAGACGAGTACCCACAGTGGTCGTATTCCTTTGGTAATATTTTTGTAAAGTGGCCATATAAGCCTGTTACGTATTACCTATTGTTGTTTGTACATTGGAAGTTTTTATATGCACTGACATGAACCAATTTATTTAATTTGATGTTTTATACCTGCCGATCTCTTCGTTATTATTAAAATTTGATACTATTTTTTAATTACATCTGGTCCCTCCTATTGTTTTGCTTAAAGTGTTAATGCAAGGCACCTCTAGTACCTGACTTTAAACTTTGTCTCCCCATACATTGACTATTATCCTCCCGGATATAGACAAAGCATACACTGCTAATTTTGTATTAGTCAGTAGTATCCCGGGTTTCCTCCCCTTGTAAGCAGGCCGTAACAATGCTAACAAATCTTCATGTCAAGATGGAAGACGAAGTGGAAGATATTGCAGATGACAGCTGGTTTGTGTCAATCTTCTCATGGGTTCCACAATGGATGGCGAACATTTTCAAGTTCCTTGGAGCCCTGTTGGTGATGATCATGTTTGGATTCTGTGTGATTAGGATAATAATCACAGAATGCAAGAAGACTGAGAAGAAGGCAGTAGGAATGAAGATTGTGATGGATGTCGAACCAAGATTCGAACCAAAAGAGCTGACAGATGAAGAAATCAGAGACTACGTAAGAGCCAGTATTCATGCACCTGAGTGTTACGCTCACCTGGTATCCACAGGGACGCCACCCAGCCGGGTTACTCGCTGGTATGCTTCTCAGCTTTGCCCTGATGTGGTCTGCAAGGAAGGTTCTGCCTTATGGTAGAATTAGGCGTTCTCTCCATCCTGCCTTCTTTGCAGGGGCGCGTTGTCTTTCATGGGCAAGTACGGTCCAGTTACTTCACTGACACCGGCCCGTTTGATATTGTTCAGGTAGGTCTTATTGCTGTTCTTTAGTTTTGTTGCTATCCTGCATGCCTTTCTTTGTTTAAAATGTCTCTTTTTTCTCCCTTAGGTATCCGGAGCTTCAGCGCGGCGAACTGGCTTGATTGAGCCCCGCTGGTAAATGATGGTGCATTAAGAGCACTATGATGCGGTAAGTAAGCGCTATGCACAGCGCTGCAAAGTCTTGCCTTTGCTAACCTGTGTTTTCCTTCCTTGTAGGTCACAGTGTTCTTCAGCGCAAGTGGAATGTCCGGAGTGGTGCCAGCCGAGAGGCGACCAGCCAGGTAAGCCTTTTGAGCAGTTCGTAATTTGTAAGTGTCTCTACTGCTTTCTTTAATGTTGCCTCTATCTTCCTCTTTCAGGTCATTCTGTCCGGGAGACGTGCAGATTTGAAGAAGCTGTTCTCGGTAGCTGCGAGTGTTTAAAGGAGAAGACTGCAGGTGAGATGCTGCTGCTAATGATGTTCCTTTTGTCTCCTTGCAGGTTCTGCTTCTCCGAGGGAATAGCTGGACACGGTGAGCGTCACGTTGCAAGCTGCAAAGTAACGAGAAGCGTGTTGTCTTGCTCGGGTGTGGTTTAAATAGCCCCAACAAAATAGTCCAGGTAAAGTAGTCCCTAGGCTACCACACCCAAAACACTAGACTTAGTTAGACGGTTCTTAGGAACCAAGCTATGTGGATGCCTCCATGTTGGCTGACAATACAATAAAGTAGTTCCCAGGCACATAGTTTTTCATGGTGTATGAGCCTGGTGCCATAGGCGCCAGGACTGGCCCCATGAGGGCTTTTGAAGAGGATGCCAGGCTCTAGAGGCCCGAGTCCTGACTCCTCCTGGCCAATGGGTTTGCCAGAGGGGGTTTTGGGCGAGGGTTGTGACACTGAGGGAACAAAGTTCTTGTATCTGAGGTATGTGGGAAGATGGATTTACTGCAGTCCCAATGGACAGTGCAGTTTTATGACCTGGAGTGTTGATGAGCATGTGAAATCAGCAGGATGCATGAAGAAATCAGCAGGATGCCTGAAGGGAGTCATAAAAATATGGACTCCAAAGAAGCACTTCTTCAGACGAGGATGTCTTGATGTGAAGATTGATGAGAGAGTGGGCGATGAATGGCCCAGAGAGGGGAGTGTAGAGGAGAAGCCAAATACCCCTACCAGAAGCCCCGCCCCCATGTTGCCTATATATTGGGAACCAGATATTGCGACACATGCAGTACCAGTGAGGATGCCTGTACCACAAAGAATTCTTGAAACAAGATATCCATTGAGAAAAAAACTATATGCAATCACAAAGAAATGATGGTCTTCTGGACAGAGTCCCAGAAGAAGTATGAAAATGGATGAGAAAGAAGACTGGTGACATCATGAAAAGCAGAACTGACGCACCCAGAAAAGACAAATGACGAAAGAACATAGACATTCTATAAGATCTGTAAAGGAGATGTCGAAGTTAAGCAACATTCCGGGATCGAAATAAAGATGCTTGTGCAAAGTAATGCTGATGAAAATGCAAAATCATTTTACACTTGTACAGATGCTGTAACGCAAGTAGACAAAGTAATCCTGAGGCTGGCTATGTAGTGAATACATTGCAGCAATGTGCCAACATATATACATAGGAATGTATAGAACCTGGATGTTCTACAATGCACTTTAGCAAGACTTGAACCCTGTGAATGAAAAGGGCTTGAGTGTGGCGCAGTTGGAAAATAGCTAATGGCAAAGGAGAATTAAAGAAAGGCTGGCAGGCCCAGCACCAAGAGTCGAGACCACTGTGGGCCTGGTTGTCTGTCAAGAAGCTACATGAACATGAGAAAGAAACAAACTTCTGTTTGAGGTGGGATGAAAAAACACAAAAGGAGTCAAAAGTTCATCATTTAATAGTATTCTATGCAACCAAGAGCTCGGAAACGTGGTCTCCAGTCACAAGGTAAGATAAAATAGACTTTGGGTCGAGCTATACCGAAACCAGAAGATAAAACCATGCCACACTCCCTTTTATTATCAGGCACAGAGAACTTCTGCAAGACCAAGTTCAAAGTCTTAATTAAATGGCAGATTGCAGGAGTGATGATAGATTTTGGACTATTGGGTGGGGAGGAATAACCAGCTTGTATGCTGCTAGCAAGCGGAATATTTCAGAAGGGTACAAGTGTGCTAACCAATTCTAGAGGGCCACGTATCAGAGAGCCCTATAGTTTGTACAACCAATAAATCGTCATGTGTTTTGTGACGAAGAAGATGACTTGCACTAGGTGAGGGCTTAGTTATCCACCTGATGTTAGAGATGTTCCCTGTAAGCCTATCACATCCCCATGTAGATTTTTGTAGTTTGCCACATAGTGTGACGTCAATGATGACAAATTTCTACTATATAAGAAAGCTTTTTTATGAAACTTGTTGAGATTGCTTGTGCGACTTCCGTTGATGTCCATTGTACTCCCTGTTTTAGATAATTGCAAATAAAACAGCACTAAGTTTTGCCAACTTCCTGAGTCGGTTTGACTATTGATGTATGAGTACGTTCTGCAGCCCCATCGATCTCTATGTATTGCTACCTCGTCTTAAAGGACCTCCAGTTCTCTGGGTTCACACGGGATAAGCTAACTTCCTAAAGCTATTTAGGAGTTTCAATTGTGTGATAAAGTGAGAGCCTTGTAGATTGGAAAAGTTGCAAGGGAACAGAAGTTATCTTGCCCTTTGTATTATAATCTTTAGAGGGGATTAGTCATTTGTACGGTTAAATATTTTTCCAGGTCATCAGAGGTTGTATGTAGTCGCACAACTTAGAAGGTCTGTTAAAGGCGTCAGAAGCTGTGGAATTGAGATGGCTATCTACAGTTCACTGGAAATAATCGTTAAGCAACCATTCAACTATTTGCTAAAATAAATCAGCAAGACCATGTGCAATCATACTTAAAGATTAAAGGTTTTAGGCCAGTTATTGCTAGCAATGAATTATGTTTTCAATAGTCATTTTTTTACCATGCACCAATGTCAGGACCTAGTACAACCAATCCAAAGAAGAGGTGTGTCTTAAAATATGATCTGAAGATAATAATGAAGATAAGCCAATGACGAATGAAAATGAAAGAATTGTGGAAGGTGGGATTTCTTTGAAGAGTTTTTTTCCAATCATATTTGGTGGGTGGTGTGTTATAAAATATATCTGGGAGTGTTTTAAATTGTTGCAAAATGTATATAAACTACCAATTGATGTTTGTATTGTTGAGACTTGGGTTAGTTTGGTCCTGCTAACCGCTCCCTAAAGCTTTTGCACAATAAACTTGCTTTATGTACAATAGTGTACTTGCTTCTTTAGTGGCGGGCTTGGTTTGGGATAATGTGATTAAAGGGCCAGCACCACATTTGGAGAGCCAAGGTGGGAGACCTGGCATTCTGAGGCGTTGGGGGTCTTCTGTCTGCACCTCTCAGTTGTGGTACCTCACATCAGGGACCAGTCTTAGATGCACGGTGAAAAAGAGGTATGTGGGCACCAAATTGGTTAAAGGTCCATCCACTCCCCAGAGACGTGGTGCCATGGCCTAGCTGTGCAGAATGATTTGACGAAGCACCACAACAAAGCATCTCGGGTTCGTTCATGTGAGTACACAATTGGGGGTGAAAAGCAAGAGGGGAAATAGGTTTAGAAAAGGGGTTGTTTCCTTGATTTAAGGGGTTTGGTTTTGATTTTTGGGGGATTTATTTGGGGGTAAAGGTAGACTTGGAGTGTGGGTGTGAGATTAGCTGAGGTTGCTGCGTTTGGAAATGGTTTTTGATAGTGATTGAACAGTTTTGTGTTGTAAGATCTTTGTATATATTTCTTACTTAGTTTGTTCTTTTAGAGGTGTGAGGGGGTATCTTACCCCACCCGCCCAGTGTGAAGCTTGTCCTGATACTCTTAAATTTGCTTGTCTGGTTGGCTGGAGCCCTCACTTGAAGTTGGCGTGGTATTTTAGGGTAAGTCCAACCGTACATACATTTCTGAAATAGGTTAAGAGTTACGTTGGGAGCACCAGGTACCATGGGTTGCCGCGCCCACAATCTCTGTTATTGGTGCACTAGCAGCCGGTTGGTGGGAGCTTGAAAAAAAGGCCTGTGCTCGTGGTGCCTGTTGTGTGTATCAAGCAGAGTTGGTTGAAGCTTCCACTCATTTGGCGCGTGTGCTGTTATCTATGCTGGGATTTGACCCATTGCTTCATTGGCGTATGAAAAATGTAATTTCCACAAAGCTGCTGGTTATGATTATTTCCAAATGTTTATTATTTCCTTGGATTCATCGATTGATGGAAAAACAGGTGGAGCCGACACGTGTTTCGACCAAACAGGTCTTTTTCTAGGCTACCATTTTTGATTTGAAGTACATCCTAGAATGGATACATATACAGTGAGTGCAGTGTCCCCAAATGGGACATTAACAAATGTGTGATCGAGTAGTCAATATGTGGCAACTGTGTTGAACCACATAATGTGGCGGCGAATCAGTTCCCACTGATAGTGACATAGAGTTAGATTTATGGAATTTACATATAGTTTTATATTTGTTTGTCAATCGTTACATACAATTAAGAGAACACATTGCACATATTAGATTCATTACATGGTAATTCATGAACATGAGGGAGAGAAAAGGAAAGATTTTAGTCAGCTAGATTAGATTGGCTCCTATATGTTGTCTCATTAAGTGGATGCCTGAATCAGTTCAAAATGGTCTCACCTGGTAGGTGAGGGTGGGTGTCTAAAGTACAGCTTGTCACTATTGCATCAGGTTGATCCTGGGTGAGTGGATTCATTGGGGGCTGTGGTCTGCCTCCGTTCCCTAAGAGGTTATTACCTAAGGGTAAGGGAGAATGTATGTTTACAAGGATGCTGGTAGGGGATAGCTGCGAGAAATTCCCATGATACATCCGAATCCCATGGTGGAGGGTAAATGTAATGGAGGACGAATGAACCAGTGAAAAGTGCGATTACCCATAGTCAGACTTAGTCATGTGGCATTGGTGCACGGTGATCCTTTCCCACATGCCTGGAGTGGCTATTGTGGGAAATCCCGTATTTATTGGCTGCACAGAGTGCTTTATAAATTGTGTCCCATCGAGAGAGGGTCAGTGCCCGGTTGGGTACTGAGAGAACAGAGAGACCTTTGTGTGTGGGCGGTTGCACGTGGTGGCTCCGGTCATAAGGGAACTGGTGCCTGGGGACCCTTCCCTCAGTTTTCCCCTGAAGGAGGCAGAAGCGTGAGGGAAGGGTTTCTAATGGTTGGAAGTGCGTGGGTTGGTTTTGGGGGTGCATTAGATTATTGGTTATTCTGTGCGCTGGTGCCCGTACAACTTTACCTCACTGTGGCAAAAGGCGGGGAATGAGGGAAGGGTCCATATCTGTTGTAGTGCCATTATTGACGATACGTAGTGTGTTTATTGACGATCCGTAGTGCACCATTGTGAACAGGATCAGAACCGGCTGTTAGGTTTATCAAGAGGTGAGGTGGTATACTAGTATATGTGCCACCCTCCCATACTAAGCTTGCTGTATTACGGTCACGGTCGAGGCGTGACTCCCCTCATTGGGTCACCGCTTTGGAGAAAATAAAATAGAATAAAGTGAAGGGAGTAAGTCTGAACAGTTCAGATTGGAGACATCCTGAGCGGACAGAAGATCGTGCAAGGGTTGCCGCTTACTTCTTGTGTTTGGTGGCTAGCCGAATCAGGATCCAGCTACAATTTGAGTAGCTTTTCCTGTTGCGTTATATTGCATGAGCCGCTGTCCCCTATTGGCCAAATGGACGAGCGCCTATTGGTCGTAGAGCTACGTAGCCTGATTGGTTGTGAAGAAGGCTGAATGTGGTTGTGGCGTTTCAAGCATTTCATGTTGAAAATACAGCTGAATAAGGCTGTGGCGCGTATGCATTCAATATGAATGTGACGTGGCCAGTGATGTTCACTACGTTCGCGCAAGTTGGGCGTTTGATGAGAGGTCTGTCACGTGGTTTGCTGGGACTGGTCGTACCCATTGTCAATGTACTGGGGGTCAGGTGACTCCCCTTATACACAGGGGTTCATCCAGGTAGGTACCCTGAAATCCGGGCGAGGGTAAGGGATTGTAAACGTGGCCCGAGTTGAAAAAGGGGGTCAAGATGGTTATTGTGGTTCCTGGTAGGAGTGGGATCGGTCAATGAGTTATGTCAGGGTTTGGGGGGCATGAGAGCGATGCCATGTTGTCAAGGCCACTTGGCTAAGGCGATGAGCTAGCTCATGTGATGTAGTGAAATCAGTTGTGATACAGTAATAATCGCAATTTTTACAAAAACACATTTAGCTCATGTTCGGTATTTAAACCGAGTTCCGTATTTCTAGTTCTCCAGATGAGTCTTGCTTCATTTTGCCGGAGCTTCAGGGCCCGGTTTCCTCCTCTGGAGTAAAGCTTGATGGTCTCCAGACCAACAAATCTGATGTCCTTTTGGTTGTCCATTTGATGTTTCTCTTGCCAGTGGGTGGCCAACGGATACCTTGCTTCTGTGGTTTTCAAGGATTGTAGGTGTTCTCTTATCCTCGTCCTTAGTTCCCGAATGGTGCTGCCGATGTACTTCAGTCCACATATGCAAATAATAACATATATAACAAATTTTGAGCGACAGTTAATGAATTGATCAATCTTTTTTTCATAAAGATTGCCAAAGTGCACTCTATCGGTTGTGATGGTGTGAGGACACATTGTACAGATTCCACATTTATGGAACCCAGAGCCAGTCTGTTTGGCCAGCCAATTCTCCCCTAGGTTTGTCAGGGGTTCCATAAATGAGGGACTTAGCATGCTTTTAAGTGTCGGTGCCTGACAGTAGGTGATCTTGGGCTTATTTGATATCCATTCCTTTATGTCTTGGTCTACTCCTAGGATATGGCAGTGTTTGGTAAGTACTTTCTGGATCCGTGAGCTGTCCCTGTTGTATTCCGTTATAAAGCGCATGTCCTTCATTGATTTGGGGCAAAACTGAGGGAAGGGTCTCCGGGCACCAGTGCCCTTATGACCGGAGCCACCATGGGCAACCGCCCACACACAAAGGCCTCTCTGTTCTCTCACTACCCAACCGGGCACCGACCCTCTCTCAATGGGACACAATTTATAAAGCACTCTGTGCACCCTATAAATACAGGCCTTTCCCACAATAGCCACTCCAGGCATGTGGGAAAGGATCACCGGACACCAATGCCACATGACTAAGTCTGACGATGGGTAACCCCACAGTAATCGCACTTTTCACTGGTTCATTCGTCCTCCATTATATGTACCCCCACCATGGGATTCAGATGTATCATGGGAATTTCTCGCAGCTATCCCCTACCAGCATCCTTGTAAACATGCATTCTCCCTTACCCTTAGGTAATAACCTCTTAAGGAACGGAGGCGGACCACAGCCCCCAATGAATCCACTCACCCAGGATCAACCTGACGCAATAGTGAAAAGCTGTACTTTAGACATCCACCATCACCTACCAGGTGAGACCATTTTGAATCTGATTCAGGCATCCAACACATAGGACAACACATAGGAGCCAATCTAATCTTGCTGACTAAAATCTTTCCTTTTCTCTCCATCATGTTCATGAATTACCATGTAATGAATCTGAAGTGGGAGAATGGAAGACCAGGCTCCCGTCCTTCCCCTCTCACGCCTGGCCTAAAGGATCACGGCCCAGGCACCCGCCACGAGAAGAGTTTGCCCATCTACCAGATGACCAAATACCCTGGTACAGGAACATACGGATGTGTCCATCTACCTGCCCAGCAGCCCGCCCTGCCCATGCCGACACCTGCGGCACGGATCAACTAGACTAAAACCTACACGTCGTTAGAGATGCCATGACGACCTAGCCAACGGTCAGCACACCTGTGCGAATATACACACTGGACACTTCCGCACCAATCTACACGAAGAATATACTCAGTGCTATGACGTAGGCGACAGACATACTCACGGACGTGCATCTTTATTATTTTCCACATAGGCTCTCAAAATGCAGAAACGCAAGACGCATCATGAACTCATCTAAAGAGCTTGCTTACGCTTCTCCTAAACCCAGGTGCCATAATGAGAAATATAACGAAGACACGATGCTGGTCATAAGACAATATGATACTATAACCTAAAGCGCCTGTGCACCAAACGGTTCTATCTATACACCAGGCCTAAGTAGGCCGCAAGCAAGAGCTTCCATGGACGTTAAAAGAACAACAGTCAGGTTGCTGATTCTGCAGAATGAGCCCGGTGAAAGCAAACAGCCAAGGTCGCAATGTTGCAAACCCACATTCCGAGAGCAGACCATCAAGGGCACGATGTTGCAACCTCGCACACCGCACACCAACGTTAAAGTCACACCTGCAAATTAAACCAGGCACACAGTGGAAAAACAATATTAATTGTGCAGAATTCTGCCTCAAACACGGTCCCACCTCACGTGACCAAGCCGAACCTGACAGGATGCCAAGCCCAGGAGGAAGAAGGCATCTGGATCCCTCGTTACAAGACACAGGCAGATACAATTAAAAGGCTCAATGGACATCTGCGACAGTGGGAGTAGTCGGCCTTCCAACTCATGAATAAGTCCTCACATTGTCTGCACGTACTCATAGTGAAACATTGTTGCAAATGACAGGTACACCGAGAGCTGGGAACAGCGATGGTCCCAGGCTGGGAAGCTCGCGGGCGCACCAATCAGAACATGGGGCTCTTATCACTGACGCCATTAACATTAACCAATCATCAGGGGTCTTCATGTAACAATTCTCATGTATCTAATTGTAGGGACAACCCAGATATATCACCTGACTAACCCTTGTCCACTAATATTGTTCTCTATACGTATGCTATACTAACTCTACCACTCGAGCAACCAATTAAGAGTGGCGATAGGTTTTTTGCTAACTTTCCAAGGTGACGCAAGTAGCGCGTCATACTAAGGTAAAAAGGGCCTGCGAGCCCCACGATTGTGTGTGTGTCAGGACGGACGCGTACGATCCTTGACCCATCCCTGCCGTTTTTGTCTAATAAACAGCAGAGTCACCTTGCTTCTTGCGTGTGTCTCATACTCTATCTCTTTTGGGATATACGGGAGGAGTTGGGGCCTCCCTGCCCGGAGGTCTGCGGACGGCCCGGCCGACCCCGGCAGAATTTCCCCCCCGACAAATCTAATATGTGCAATGTGTTCTCTTAATTGTATGTAACAATTGACAAACAAATATAAAACTATATGTAAATCACCTAAATCTAACTCTATGTCACTATCACTGGGAACTGATTCACCGCCACATTATGTGGTTCAACACAATTGCCATTTATTGACTACTCGATCAGACATTTGTTAATGTCCCATTTGGGGACACTGCACTCACTGTACATGTATCCATTCTTCAATGTACTCCAGATCAAAAATGGTAGCCTAGAAAAAGACCTGGTTGGTTGAAACACGTGTCGGTACCACCTGTTTTTCCATCAATAGATGAATCCAAGGAAATAATAAAAATTTGGAAATAATCATAACCAGCAGCTTTGTGGAAATTACATTTTTCATGCGCCAATGAAGCAATGGGTCAAATCCTAGCATAGATAATAGCACACGCGCCAAATGAGTGGAAGCTTCAACCATTTCTGAAGTAGGTCTTGACATTCTTTTGTATTTGACATGTGGGCAGAGCCCATCACTTCGATTTTCTTGGTTAGTTGAAATAGAGAAGGGGAAACTTCCTGTAGTCAGGAAAAGATGGGTTTGTAGTATAGAAGGCCAGACTAGTAAAAGAAGAGAGAGCGAGAACAGCAGTGCTGTAGTGGAAAGCATTGTGCCTCTCCTATGCTTCAGTGGTGGGGATATCTCAGAAATATTGGCCGGTGAGTGTTTTTGATAAAAAGCATTGTTCTGTGTATGTGTGAGGAGTAGAATTGGAGTAAAACGTGAAGTGAGGTAATTTTGGTATAGGTGAGTACGGTAAATGAGTGTGAAGGGCGACCAAGGAATCGGGAAAGGGAAAAAAGGGAGCTCTTGGGTGAACATTTTTCATGGCACAGGTTCGTCTTGGTATCCCATTTTTTGTGAAACAATTTTTTGATAACTTGGATTGGAGTATGGAGACTCCATTGAATCTTTTATGCCATGTGTTTCCCGGGTATAAGGTGAACATTTTAAAATATTGTAGGCAATGGTTGTGGGAGAGTAAGAGGAAAATGATACATTCTTGGTCTTCTGAGAGATCCTATATTACAGGCATATTGGAGAACCAGAATCCCTTTTTTTTTTAAATACAAAGCATAAGGGCTCGAAGTTGGAAAAGAAGTTAAACATCTTGGAATTATGGAGGAGATATGAAAAAAGCGTAAAGGGCCATAATGTTGAAATTGTGGGGTGAGGACTGAAAAAAAAGAGGCTGCAGGAATTTCTTCTGCACACCCCCATATGGGTGCTATCCTTTATCATCCGCAGAGGGGTACACAGACCATGAGTTTGCACCACCGTTTTCCCCAGCAGCTACTCCAGTGGTTGCAAGACGGACACAGGTAACGCCTCCCTCAGCTACGATTTCTAAGAACTGAGATTCTGAGGAAAGTGCAAAGGTAACTCCTTCAATGGTTAGGGCTGCAGAGAGGTTGAAAATAAAGAGCGGGAAGGGGATAACTCCCCCAACTGCTAGGTTGACAGATAGATTAAGGGTGGAGGATCAAGAAAGAGTGAGACTGATAGTTAGAAGAGCAGAGGAAGGATTGTACATAAGAGAGAAAGAGGAGGTTAGGCCTCATCCTGCAAGGATAAAGGATAGATTGCAAAGAGTAGTAGATGTGCAAGAACAGGAAAACATGAAGGAAGCACTATGGTTAGCAAAGGAAGAGGTAATGCTTTTATGGCAGCAGAGAGATGAAGAGCGAGAGGAAGTAAAATTACAGGTAAGGGATGTAGAAGAAGGTAGGTGGAGACATGGCAGGTTCTTGTTAGATTGGATAATTTGGTTATCAGGACTGTTGAGGTGGACATGGAGAACATGAATGCTTCCAGGGGTACAGAAGCTGAGCACGGAGGACGGGAGATGGTACCCCATGGTAGTGCTGATTATGCTTCTGTGCTTGTAGAAGGGTTAGGGGAAGTAGCTGCCGGAGCATATGATGAAGAAGATGAGAAAAGGGATGTCAAGTAAGGAGAACAGAGTGTACATACCCTACCTCCCACTCCAGCAGCAGCGATAGAAAGCACCCCATGGAAACATAGGACACATCAGGGTATTCGCATGGCTGTATTAAGTGGTAGAGGAGAGATGGGGGTAGCCTCAATAAAACAGGTATAACTCAGTTTCCATTGCTCCAGAAGGGTCTGGGAAGGGTGTATTGTGTCACATGGTCACACATGAACCAGAGTAACTTAATGAAGACACTAACCTTTGCTCACTGCAGGGGTGGGAAAGTGGATTTATGCACTGGAGAAGCATACTGTCGGTGCCATGTTGGCCATAGGGGACATGAAGAGCTTAGTCACTGCCCTTATGGGGGAATGGTCAAATGAGCTTTTGGAAAGATTGGGCTATACAGGAGTACAGTTAAGTACAAATACCTATGATGGGGCAGCTTTTAATAATCCTATGGCACTGGTATGAGGCCTTGTGGATTATGCACCCCGATACACCTGATATCAATTCAATTTTAGCTAGGACAATGAAATTGGATGATGATCCTGCAACACACATCCAGTTAAGTCAGAAGATTTGGAGGGCAGGAATGGAGGAGCATGGGACAAGAATGTGGCAATGTGTTACCATATGCTGATGAAGGGACGTCCCAAAGAAGTCCAGCACAGTTTAGATAAAATAGTAGGGATGGAAGCCAAGAGCCGGGCAGAAATTCAGGCACAGATTGTGCATTTCTGCAAGAAAAGACAGGAAAAAGAAAGGGAGAATATAAAGCAGGCACAAAAAACAGAGGTTACTCTCGTTCAAAAGAAATCGGCAAAGATTTGTTTAACAGGGGCAGTAATTACAAATTCTATGGAGGGACTGCAGGGGAAAACAGGACAACAGGGACACAGTGAACTGGGTATGACGCAGAGTTGGGTGGACAGGTATGTTCCTGGTCCAAGGCCAATGAGGGGGTTTCTGAGGGGCAAAGGAGGATTTCCACTGAGAAGAGGGTCATTTGGCAGGCTCAGAGGAATGTGCCCCAGTTTAATGGGCCAACAGGAAATGATTATGTAGGATTTTATGGGATTGACTGTTGGTCATGTGGTGAGTTGGGGCACGTGTCACAGGATTGCTGTGAACAGCCACAGTACTTTAACATGGGAGCTCAACAGATGCAGGCCCCAACCTTGCCATATGTCCGAGGCCCTGTGCAATTGCAGCAGGCACAGGTTGAACACAACCTAGCAACTGGGGCTGCACAGACCTACCTTTAGGATACCACCAACCATGCCAGCACAAGCATCAGTGCAGACATGGGACAAGAATCCTTTACCCTAAGGAGCAGTTGCGCACTACACTGGAGCAAGTGTTTTCGGGGGAAATGCTTTTCCTCTCCTAGGTGCTAATATGTACCAGGCGTAGAACAGCCCACAGGGATTTCTGATGTAGCCAGTCCTGTCCATTACCACTGATCCAGAAGAGCAACCCCAGATAGGTGTGCAGGTAGGTGACCAAATGTTTTCATCCATGGTGGACACAGGAGCTACCAGGTTTTGTATTAAGGAAGGTGAGTTTCCCTTTTCAAGCAAAAGGATGGACACATAGATTCTTTGGGGCTGTCCTTTCGATTCCTTGCACTGAACATCTTTGTATCAAGGTGAGTAATCAACATTTATCAGCCCCGTTCTTGTATTGGA
Organism: Ambystoma mexicanum; assembly: GCF_040938575.1. Classification (NCBI taxonomy): domain Eukaryota; kingdom Metazoa; phylum Chordata; class Amphibia; order Caudata; family Ambystomatidae; genus Ambystoma; species Ambystoma mexicanum. The sequence goes on from NC_090924.1 coordinate 982,776,112, forward strand.
TGGATACCCCAGCAAATCTATTGGGAAAGGACATCCTGTGGTGGAATTTGTGGAAATCGATTGCTTTCACAGAAGAAGGTATTGCATGCTCAACTCCATGGTTGTATCAGCTAAGGGAAGCAGTGCATTTTTCAGACCTATTGTAGCGACAGTATGATTATGGGGGGTCCCCGTGCATGCAGCATTATTTCTTTATGTGTTGATGGTTTTGCTGAGTTGGGTCCCAGGGATCAGAAATCAGACATGGCGGGTAACAATTGAGTTTTTATTTCAAACTGATGTGCCGCACGAAGGAAGGAAATGCAAGGGAAAGCTACCACAGTTCAAAATACACCTCAGCCAGTCACAGTGAAACTAAGGATATTGTTCACAATTTCACCACGTTTAAGGAAGATGAAGAAGAGAGAGTAAATGTGAAAGAGGATGCCCTGGAGGGGGTGAGGTGATTTTTGTTGATGGGTCTTCGACCATCAACTGAGAGACGGGAAAGAGGCATACGGGCACAGCTGTCGTGGGTCTTGTGGATGGGGAGTGCTCGGTTGGACAGAATAAATGTTCGCTTTCTCATTACTCTGCACAAGCAGCGGAACTGATGGCACTTATAAGAGTTGCTAGAAATGTGTAGAGGAAAGGCAGTCACTGTTTATTCTGACTCTGTGTACATCACTCCCATCGTCCATTATGGGTTATCAAGATGGCAGACAAGAGGATTTAGGAGGTCTGATGGGTCCTCTGTCAAGCATGCTGCGCTGCTATCCCTTCTGATTAAAGTGTTAACCTTGCCAGTATAGATAGATCTAGTGAAGTGCACTACCCTCACTAATAAGGAAGCAGCATATTTTTCTTCACAGATTCCCAGGAAAGGGATACTGTGTCCCAACAAGTACAGTTCCGAGCCCGCACACTGCTGTCCGGGTGCTCCAAATAATAGACCCACATATCTGCTTTGGAGACAGTATATAATGGGGAAGGTAGTAATGCCTGAAGAGCTGCTTCTTTTGGCCCTATAGCAACTACATTACCCATCACGTACTTCTCGATGACAAATCACAGCAGAGCATCAGGATGATTGATTCCTCCCTAACTTACAAGAACACATTAGTAGATTTGTTGGGAATTGTGTAATGTGCAAGGAGTTCAATCTTGGAAATACCATGAGGTCAGTTTTGGGGGTCTAGCCTAAGCCCTGAGGTCCATTCAAAGAGCTCTGTATCGATTTTGTGGTCATGAAAATGAGGTACATTAACTTCAAATATGTAATTTGTATGGCTTGTCCATTCTCCCAGTGGCTTGAAGATGGTCTCTGTGTATGAAATGTACAAATTATATCTTAAATGTTTTAAGATTATATCTTCACAGGTTGTCTACATCCACACCTTTGTACGTCACTGGAATGAGCAGTGTTTCCATGGTCCACACACAGCAGTCTATGCAACTCTGACTGCGTGAATGTGGGGGGGCAATAAGTGTGTGATCCAACTAAAAGGCACTCAAAGAAATACCGGCAACCCACCACCTGCACCAGAGCAGTGTCAGGCCTAGAAAGTAAATATGCCCCAAGGGATTCACCATTCATTTCAGTGAGTGGGGGGATTTCGCAGATGGAGATCTGGAGTTTAAATAATTTGTGTATAAGAAAAGGAATGTTTATGATTGTAAATTGTCCACCAATTAATGTTTTTGGCGTTTTTGCTTGGGTCCTTGTGTGGGTCATCATGTCTGAAGATGACAATTGGAAACCAATTAAAATGGTCTTATGAAGTATGAGGTGAAAATGTTAAGAAAATAAAATGTTTGCAATGATTTTTGCGATAATGATTATGATAAGTTAAATCCTATACTGGATGCACATGGTTACACAGTTTACAACATATGGTACAGCCATACGAGGAAGGTGGGGGAGGGGGAGATCAGTACGATATTGCTACTTCTGCTCTCTCATTACCCATGCTTCTGGCATTCCTACAGTGTTAATTCAATTGGGATGGAGGTATCAGATGTGCTATGCCTAGTCTACCTAGCCCTGTCCAGGGTTCATGGGCAGTTTAAAGGGCAGTCAATTACAGCATCAGTTATACCCAGTGATGAGGACTGTTCAATGGCCAAGCGGGCAGAGCACAAATATATTAGGTGTACTGAAAGAGTTTAATTGATTTTTGAAGGTGGAGCTAGAGGAATGAGGTGATCCTCGGAAGAAAGGGTGGCACAAATAAACAAAGAGTGTGCGACAGTATGGAAAAATGATTTGCAGTATCTGACATGGCTCAAAGAGCTAAAAATAACTGTTAAGATACAGACACTTACCCATTTTTCTCTATGCTTTAAGGGTGATGGCATGGTACCCATTGGCACAAATAGGAACTGCAGTAACACTCTATGCATTGAGGATTTGGCTGGAGGTACGGTTGCCCTTCTCAACAACATCTGGATCTGTAGATAGCATGTATACAGGCAGTTGCATCCAGCCTGGTGAGGTGCATGCAGTCATTCAACCCTTCATGTGCCTGTCCTTGTAATCCCTAAAGAGCATTTGATTCTGGCTCATCCAATGTCAGAAATTGCATCTGTGCATACTTTGTCCACTGTACCCCTTTAGTCCCCTTCAACGCCATATAAAGACAAATCGAAGAATATTCTTGATGGAGAAAATCCTGTACAAATATTACGAAGTAAAAGGTCCAACTACCTCTCGGCAACATCCTAACAGGCCTCAGCAGACATTCCTGATCGATATCGGTTATTTAGCAGAAACCTTTTTTTCCTCCCTCCTGGCTCCTGGTATTCAAGCAGCGGCAAATACCAAATCTCTCCAGGTGACCAGGTATAAACTCTTGCTCTTTGTGTACACTTCTGAGTCAGCATTTTGTGCATCTGAGTCAGCATTTTGTGCCATTAAGGAAGAATTGCGGGCACTGAGGGTCATAACATTGCCAAACTAGTACATACTCAACCTCTTGACAGCAATGGAGGGCGGAGAATGCCAGAAAATATGGGGTACCTGCTTTACATTTTTGCCTCCAAATGACACTGAGAATGGCACGCTTACCAGAACTATCGCTGCTCTGTTTGAACTGAAAGAAGCCATGGAAATTGAGGCTGGGAACACCAATGACTCATGGATGGACTCTTTGTTTGCATGGGTACATCCCTGGTTGAGCCTTGGTGTGAATTTTGATGCCTATTTTTATCTTTTTACTTATTTCAAGTGTGAGATGTAAATACTGTAACATTATAGAATAAAATAATTGTCTATGTACACCACAATGTTGCTGTAACAACAATTATATGGCTATGCTTATATTATTTTGACACCATAATGAATGTCCTGGGACAATGAAGTGGAGGTACTGGATCCCTTAATCTTGAAGCGTAGATTTAAATACTGTAACAATGAAGAGTGAAGTTACTTTCTACGTACATCATCTTGTCTGTGCAACAATGAGATGAATGTGCTGACACGATAATCAGAGAAACAAGGGATTGAGGAACTAACAACAGGGTAAGGACAGGGTAGGAAATTTAACTGCAAGTGATCTATAAGCAACAATGGGAGGAAACAGTGGGGATGTAGGGTATTTTGTATAAACTTGGGGCTTGGCAGTATTTTCTTACCGCCAAAAACAATGGTAATTTGACAGTGGCTATTCCTTGCATTCAGATTGGGTTTGGCTTTATAGCGGAATACATTTTGTTGGTGGTATTTTGGTGAGCATAATTTCTTTGTTTTATTTGTGGCCCCAACATACAAAAACCCTTTCTTTTGTTTAGACCGTTCTTGTGATCTCTAGAGGCCTCAGACTTCTACATTATTCAGAAACACCACATTTTCATATGGAGTGCCACCTATGGCTGTTATCACTAATTTATTTACATTAGTGAGACTATGTTTCCATGGAGTATTCACAGTAACATGTGGTATTATCACTAATTTATTTACATTAGTGAGACTATGTTTCCATAGGGTATTCACAATAACATGTGGTATTATCACTAATTTATTTACATTAGTGAGACTATATTTCCATAGGCCTCTCTCTGCTGATTCATATACGCTCAGCAGACTATTGCATTATATTCCACTCAGAAGCCACACACACATACCCTGAGTGGAATCACGCGCACAACTGTTTATAATGGCTCATGACATTGCTTCATCTGTATAAGAAACCTGGCACATTAAACATCATTCCCTCCCCTACAGAGTATTTTCTTTTTTTTTATAGGCACCAAATGAAGAACAGAAGCAAGAATACTCTCAGGCAGACTGTGTTATCGCAATTTCATTTCAAAATGATACATTACCACTCTGGTGAGACAATCCTTTCTGAAATAAACATAAGAGAAACAAATGCAATAATACCACGAATTTCATTTTACATTTTCAACAAGCAAAAGAGATTATATCATGTGTCTTACAACATTATAACGTGCCAGTTAAATACAGGAGAATTCCCTATCGCTACACTGCCTGTCTAATAGTAGATAATTCGTCCGGCAGTCACAGTAATCTCACTCCATTTGTATATTTACCAGCTATTTGTAGCTATTCAGCATGCAAAATCTCCTGGCTTGTCGTCTTTGAGCAGTGACCCAGGGCTCTCTTTGTTTTCTTTCTTTAAAGCACCCAGCGAGAACATGCAGTTCAATCTGCAATCTGAAGTTCTCAAGCCGGTGCCAAGTGACTAGGAAACCCCAGTCTCTGAAGGTCAGTGGTCCAGCTCCTCACAGCAGCAGAACGAAGGCGACCTCACTGCAACTCCGCAAAATGTCTTCTCCTTGTAATTCTGTCAGAGACACTCCAAAAAACCTCTGTTACCTCCCCTAAGTCTACGTAGATTATTGCCTCCTCCTTCCTCAACAATAGCTCACTTTTACAGAAATCAACTGTATCTAACTGATTTCCTGGCATTCAAATTTTGCTTCCTGCAAAGACAGTGAACACGGCAAAGAAAAATTGCCCGTTTAAAAATGAATCTCAGCCTGCCTCATTTTGCACATGGAGAACACATTATAATGTTAAGTAGTTAGAATCGTGTTAGTATTTCTTAGTTAAGTTAATTAATCAAGTATCTAATGTGTCTCCTGTAGGTGAGGCATTTCAAGTGAGAAAAAAATGGTGTGCTTTTAAATAGGTATTGAGGAAAAGAAAGAAAAAAATGGTGTGCTTTTAAAATAGATAGCCTGTCTTCATATACATGTCCATATGTTGAGGAAAAAAATGGTGTGCTTTTAAAATGGATAGCCTGTATTCATATACATGTCCGTATGTTAACCTGGCAACACATGGCTTGCTGTACCACATCACAGTAATAATGTGATCTCATGCAGTGGTGCTGCACTCCAAAACACGCTAAATTATAATACAGGAGCACATCTCCGAGTCTCAGGTGGGATGGGGAGTGGAGGGTGTGTACAATAATGTGTACACTTTATTGATTAGCACTACAAATAGTCTGGTGTTTAGATGTATTCTTGTCTGGACTTGTTCTTAAGTAAGTCCATTGCAGGGTAACCTGAGTTCAGATTTGTATTTGAAAACAAATATTTTGGGAGGCCTATGGCTTGTCATAAGTCAGGTGTTTGTCAAAGATAGGCTTCTTATCCTTCATCAACTAAACCCGGGTCGCATGAACAAAGGAGCATATTTACCTTGAAACATACAGTATAAATAGAGGTAAATACACTTTGGAATTAGATTTCTATGGTCCCGGCTTATTTTATGACTCCCTGATGCTTCTATGGCTGGAGTCTGCTTTGCCCCATAACAATAGAAATAGATCAAACAACGGGTTCAACTTAGATTTCAAACATTTCTGAATTTGACATTTCCCATTAAATAACTGGTTAATGGATGGCCTGGAAAACAATGCAGTCTTGAATGAATAAGCTGAAATAAAACCTCCACGTGAAAAATCAACAAGAAATGAAATCATTTAACTGTATATTTTTACTAAATATGTTCACACACATTTATCTCTGTAACTTCACAAAAGTTTAGACTACTGGAAAGATTACAGTAGTTTTGGAATCAGGAGAGCCTGTCTCACAATACGAAACTAAACATGCTATATTAATATTCAACAATTAATAATGCAATAATATAATTGTTTTAACTCTGTCATCTTATGTGATACAGAAGCATGTAACATGTCTAAATGTGTGGGCTCGGTCTGCAATTTTAAACATGTCTACTTTAATGATATGGAAGCTTCTGAGCCAAAGTTATGGCAGAAAAATGTAATGGAGTCCAAATTTGCACAGAACCACTCATGTCTAAAACATGCTGTGCCTATCAAATAAGGGAGTGTTTTCTCTAGGAGTGTCAACTTCTTAAAGTAACCAATGGGAACACTCAAATCAATCAACAATTATGATGTCAAATGACACAGTGTGGAAACACTTGCGATCTATTTAAGCCCAAACCCACAGAGAGAAGGGAGAACTCTGTTATTCTGGAAAGTCTGCAGACAGGTGATCCCTATCCTTGTTGATGAATGTTGAAGTGAGATAACACCGTTAGATGATGGGAGGACTCCCCCTGGTCTTATCCAGAGTAGGCCTGAAGAAGACAATGCCTCAATAGGACCTAATTCCATAGGGTGGATTATAAACTGTGACCAGTTGGCCTAGCTGACTGGATGAAAGCTGTCTGGAACTTTGAGTGGCCATGCCAGGTCTGTGCCTTAAAAGAAAAACCCAGAACTAAGTGATATATGTCTGAAAGAATCTTTTATCAGTATGGCCCACTGAAGGGGGATGGGACTGAAAGGGAAGTCACTGGGGGACTGAAGTAAAATGGAATAGAATAGAATTATGCAACATGTTTAACTCTGAAATGCGCATTGCTCTCTGACAATAGCCACAGCAAATGGAGAATTGATTTTAAAGGGTAGTTCTTTTGACATATAACTGCATTTTGATTTTTGACAGAAGCTAAGTAAAATAAAACCCATGTATTCACAGGTGAATTCTGAGACTGGAGCTGAGGACTGGTGTACAGTACTCTACTGCTTGCTTTACACTGGGTTAATACTTGTTGGTCTGTGGAAGCCATGCTCTTTTAAAAAGAGAACTATTGAGAAATCTCACACTATTCAGTTGGGTTGCGGGGGAGATTAGCTGGTCCACTTCCATTGCCTAGAAAATGATGCAATTTAAAATGGCCATTTGATTCTCTGATGACATTGTGCAGAAGGCACAGGTCCCCGAATTAAATGGACCCAAATCATGAAATAGAATTGGGGGAAAGTTTCTGTCCTTTTTTAATGTTTCTATGTTTTGTAAATTAATCAATTGTTTATATGCTGTACCATAGAAAGCAGAGGTTCCAAAAATCCAAACCTTTAGATTCTTAATGCAACTTCCCATGGTTTGTATTTTATATACATGCATACACGAGAAGCCAACAGAAACATATACATATATGAGAATAATACACAAATGATTAAATGCATTTCAAGGCTATATATGTGTAAAGCTGATTTGCTCTGATGTCAATACTTGCCAAAGCCGCAAGAGAAACTCCAATTGACTATTCGTGTGAAACCTTTATCTAATAGCAACACTTGATGTTGATGTTGGAGAAATTAAAGCACCATTAGTAATCTATCATTCAACAAAAGTAAAGAAAATTGAGCTGCCTGTTGATTATGCAAATCTTTAACACACATTGGCCTTCATTCCGAGTATGGTGGTAGTCATGGAGGTATTTACGCCATGACTGCCTCCCATACCGGTACCGACTCCGGTTTGGTTCAATGAGGATTTATCGGTCCATTCCGACTTTGGAGGGACCGGTAAGTCCCCATTTACCAAACCATTCCCCATTCCCATTCCCATTCCCCGGCGTATGCCAAGCCCGTTATTTGTGCCAAGGTCCCTTAACGTGTCCCGTCCTTAACACCTGGTCAGGCAAAGGCATTAAGGAAGGGACCCGCTAAGGGACCTCGTAGTACGGCGGTAAGGGTTTAACGGCACCGGTCTCCTTACTGGTGCCCGGTATCCCTTACCGCCCTACTCGTAATGAAGGCCATTGTGATGAATTGGGTTCTTTTTCACTGGAGTACAAGAATGAGTATGGTTAAAATGGCCCACTCAGCCCTCATACTTCTACAAACCAAAACCCAACGCAGTCATAAAGGAAAAAGAGGGATAGTTATGAGATATACCTTGTTCGCCTTTTGTGGTAACATTGGCTGAGGGAGGGCTATGCTCTTAAGAGGGGTGCAAATGTGGTTCAATAGTTACCAAAACAACACAGTAACAAAGTACAAAATAAAGGGAATGTGTAATCATGGTTCTATACCAATATATGCTTTAATTAAACACACCATCTGCAATAGATCGAAATAGAAACACTGCACGAAAATCCACCCCTGTGGAAGAACAAAGAAGAAACAACAGACTGAGAAAAGTAGCCCACTGAGTGTGAGTACAGGGGTTACAGGCAAACACCAACTACTGAAAGGATATATCTTGGTGAAAGAAGGTGCTGAGGTGACCTGCCCAGTTTCTAGGGTCTCATTGTACCGAGGGGTCAGTTGATGGTCAACAGTACCTGGTTTTGGTTCTTGGGTAGGTTGACAATGTCGAACACAGTGTCAAACATTGATACGAGCAGAGTAAACTCAGTTTGGGCATATTTGATTGTGTGGGCACAAGCAGCAAGCAGGCGTTGAGTAAGTGTGTGCGAATGTTTGAAGGGGGGTTCTCAGCGATGCAGCTCGGGCGGTACAGTTGTGCCAAGCCGAGTCAGATTTTAGCCACTGGGAGGGGTTGATACACACTTCTCCAGTGGTTCGGATCAGGTCCTGGCTTCAAGCAGTTGATTTGAGCCTAGCAGGTGACATGCTTAGCTAAGACATGATGCAGCATCAAGATGGTTTGAAGTGCAAGCAATAGTTCCGATGGATGGAAAATTGCAAAAACCAGCATCTTTCCTCTCATTCAAGGTGCGGTGGGCCCAGTGTGACCATTTTGATGGGGCAGAACAGAAAGCATTAGCTGGTCTGGTCCTCTGACTGCTGTGTGGCCCACTTAGGGGGTCTCAAGTACAGGATGGTTCCATTCAGAACCTGCTCTCCCAGCTTTAGGATATTCTAGTGCAGCGTAGCAGGGCCTGATCCACAGAAATGGTTCACCCCCAATGTGCCCTGGCAGTGAATAGTGACCAGATCTCTCTTCTTGACCTCATTCTTAGGGCTTTGCCAGGTGTATCTTTCCCAATGGAAGTCCAGTGAGCTCTTCTCAGGTGCATCAGAGCAAATACCTAGAGTATATTGAGAGGATCTGAAGAAGGGGTGGTAGGCCCTTTCTTTTAAAGGCAAATGCCCCAAGATGTTTGGGTTAAAGCTTGCCTGCCTTTGCGCTCCAATCCCTGCTCTAGAATGAAGTGGGCGTTTCCCTTCTGATGTAACACCCAAAGTTCATTGCTCCAGAGAAAGTGGAGGGGACAGAAAAGAGAAATAGTGAAATGGTAGTCTATTTCCATTTACCTGAACACTCCTGCCTAATCTTCTTCAGGCCCCTTCCCTTCTCATTAAGAACAAAGGCTTTTAAAGATGCAGCGCCCTTATGTGAGGCTAATCCACTTCAATGGGTGTGCTCCTTTCATACTCAGGCCCAGGAAAGCTGCCTTCTCTGTGGCTGTCTCTGGCTGAGGGTTATACTTGCCTTCACAAAGAGATCAAGAGGCCCCGTCCTCCAGGTTCTTGTCCTGTCATTTGGCAATCTCCAGCTGGTTGAACAGAATACACATCTCATTCCACAGCAGGGCTGACTCACAGCACTTGACATGTGTGCAATGTCAATTGGGATGTGGTGGCCATGGACATAAGTAGTATCATGCACCATGCCTAAACTCAGGCATAGCTTTATTTTAGAGTTTACCCTGTCACCATCATGGGTTTCTTATGATCATCATAGTTTTGGTACGGTGGGGTATATCGTAAATGCTGTTCTTTAGCTGCAGAGATTTGACTGTCACAGTGGATTTCAAGTGAGCATCTCGTGGCCTTTAACCCTGCTCTAACCACAAGTTGAGTGGGCGCTATGGAGCAGGTTACTGATGTAGCATGACACAAGCATACTGTGCTTTTCAAATGGAGTTGACAAAAAGGGGAATGTGGTTAGCAGATTACCCTTTTGGAGGTGGAACTACCCACATCATTTTATTTAATAATAACAATCAAAAAAGCCAGAACTTGGCATCCTTGCCAGATGGCAATTCCTCACACACACTGGCCAACAAGCAGCAATGTCAAAGTATATAGTACACATATAAATTTGATTTATACAAATGATTGTGTGTTTTGTAAATTAACAAGATGTTTACAGGCAGTTTATTTTTTTCTATAGATAGTATGCCTGTAATTGTATATGATTATATAGTACTGTTGGTTACTTTCCCAGCGTAGAATTAGGGGACAGCCTTTGCAATGAATACTAAGCCCAAATATGGCCTGTTTCTTGTCCCAGAATTTTGGGATGGAATTGTGTACTAAAGGATGTTACATAAGAGGTAGACATAAGAGGTGCTGGCTCTGTAAATGAATGGCAAGGTTAGGATATATTCTAGAAATCAATGACATTGCTTTACACATCCCATGCTATAGAAGCTACAATATATGTTTCTATTTGTGAAACACATAAATAACACATGAATCACCCATGAAGAACCAACTTAATTATTGATTGTGCTGTATTTTAAATAGTGTGCATGCAGTAAATCAAACTTAACATGTTTCCTTGCCTCTTGCTATTACATGAACTTCTTCAATGGGAAAGCAGACAGAATCATCTTAAACTAGCTGTTCCTGGCGTAACCTATGTCGTTCTAGCATGTCTTAAAGGTCAATATCGGTCAGTAATCCATAGGGTCATTTCTGTCCCCTTCTTAAATATTGAAAAATTACCATTGATTGCTTCCAGGAATGGAGCGTAGGTCTTTGTGACTTATTAATGGTCAGTGGAAAGGCTAAATGTATAGGAAACTGCCTTCTTTTGAATTTGAGGAGAACCATCTCCGGTTCTGGAAGCACCTCAAGACCTTCTTCTTTGCTTCTGTTTTCACTCCTCCTCTTCCCTGCTAATCTCCTGGCTGAATCTGAAACTGCAATGGTTACCAGGCTACCCTCTGATCTCGGGCCCAGGACCCCCCCCAACCCTTGCACTCGGGGACTGTTTCTGCATCCCTAAAACCCCTACTAGCACTTGACACCTGATGTCTGTCTTGCACTTGCCACCAACTGGCCGCACTTTATTTATTATTTATTGCCTTATTTATTTTACTGTTACCCTATGTACAGCACTGCATCCTCACCATTCCCCCGCACTTTTCCCCTTCCCCCCTCCCCACACTTGCGCAATCTCAATGTCACATGGCCTAGTAGGATCGTTGTCTCTGTTGTCCCTTAGTTTCCCCTCCGTTGCCTCGTCATGCCTTGAAACGCTTGTGTATAGGCGCGTTAGGAATGCCATATCATATTTGTATCAGATGGAATGAGAGGTATTTGCGGTATAAGAACAGTATCTAAGTTTAATCAGTTGATTACATGGGTCACTATGACATGTTTATGCAGATGCGTAATTGTCAACCGTGTTCCATTGCAGAGTCCCCGTGATGGCTTAATATGATGGCTTAATATTGTGTAGTAGCATAATTACAGAAGCTACTTTGAATTTGAAAGGCAAATTTGTATCAGATGGAATGAGAGATATGCGTGGTATAAGAACAGTATCTAAATGTAATCCATAGATTACACAGGCCTCTATGGTATGTCTTTGTAGACGTGTAAATGTGAACCTTGTTCCATTTCAGAGTCCCTGTGATGGCATAAGATTGAGTGGTAGCCTAATTACAGCACCTACTTTCAGTTTTAGCTTGTGAGGAGGCAATCGCCCTACAGAGTTTTTCTATTTAAAGACTGAAACGTTGAGCCGGTAATTAACTGTACGTTGACACTGGTACCGCTATGTCCTGTGTGAAGAGAAGTGGAGTTGGAAAGAAGTAACTTGAAATTATTCCAAATGTTTGCGATAGTGGAAGGTGAAGGTGACCACGTAGAACCATGCTCATTCTGTTTGTTGAAATGATAGCTGTTGTTGAAGTGGAAGGGCACACAGAGGTGCTCTTTTCCATTTGAACAGCAGAGGGCAACCTAATGCTGATAAATTGCATCAGCTGAATACAGAAACATACCTAAGTATTTTATATATATATAGATACTCTATAAGTAAAACAAAAATGATTAAAAATGAATAATCATAGAAAAAATGATCCAATTAAAGAGTTATACCTCTTTCTACCTTGATCATCTTAGCCTTTACAGGCTATAATTGCCAATACCTATCATTTAGTATGGATAATTTAAAAAATACAATTTAGAACCCAATATCCATAAGTCATCTACTCTGAAAAACCGGCACAGAAGGGAACGTTTAAACAGAAAAACCTCATAACATTTTTTAAGCACTAATTTTGTATATTTTGTTTTCAATCAGAGTACAAAATGTCAATACCCAACCTCAAGGGCAAAAAATGACCTGGAATTTGAGGAATTGCACTGTGCTGCATGGTTTTTCCATGCACCACAATATCACTGATGTGAAAACACATTCACACTATTTCAAATATAACACACACACATATATATATATATATATATATATATATATATATATATATATATATTTAATATGTGTTCTTTGTGAGTGATCATTTAGGTTTTTAAATGACGGTCTTATTTGCTTCTTTCACAATTAGAAGCTGATATGGTGACTTCTATGAAATATTAGGATGGTTGGCTTTAACATGGAGATAGACAGAAACATTTAAAAGCATTACGTAGTCTGAGGATGTTGTGTAATAAAACTATTTTTAATGTTCGAAAAGATAGGGAGTTTTGTATAACACAATGTGTGTCATGGTGAATCTATACTGCCAGACAGAGGAACAATTTAGGAGATTTGTTGGTCACCATAGCCTGGACACCTTGCTTGATCGCTCTTGCAGATTAAATATAAATGATCCAGATACTTCTATTGCTGTGGTTTGAGTGAATCTTTATCAGGTCAAAGATTGCTAAATGTTAACCTATTCAATTTTACAAAATCAAATGACATACGTTTGTCTGTTGGTCTATTGCCTGCAGAGGAGCAGAGAGGATGGATGCAGATAGCAATGTTATAGTGTCCTAAAAAGTATAACATAATTTATTTGCTGAGAAAAGTGGTCTCTAAAGTGGTAATCAGAAATGAATGCTTATAATTTCCACTAACAAAGGTGGGTGGCCTTACCCCTAATGCTAAATGGGCCTCATTGCGGGCTGAAATACAGTTACTGCCACTTGGTCTGGCTTTTCCGCTGCAGTAATTCTGCCAATTTTGCCAATTTTTCAGTGGTGAGCTGGAGGATTTACCTTCAGGATTTTCTTGGAGGCAAATCCTCCACTCCATGCCCGAACCCATAATTTGGCATAGTGGTAAATCTGATGGTAACGCAGTTACCGCCAAATTTACCACTTACTGCCAAACTAGGAATGAGGCTGATTACATTATAGTCATCAAACCAATAATACGATATCAACCATTCATAAAGAAATATGTGCTTATGTATTGTTTCAAACTCCCACACAGGTTCTCTACCTTAGTTTCTTTGTTTAAGCTTGAAAGCATTGAATTGGTCTTTACTGCCCTCTCCAATGTTATAACTATAGTTCTAAGGTGTCAAGCTGACTCATCAGTAATTTTACAAGAGGAAACCATAAAGCATTGATTCTGTACAAGAGTGTGATAAAAGACTCTGAAAAGTTCTCACTAGATCTTCCCGCTGAGTGAATTCCTTATTTTTTTATGGCTCTTCGAAAGGACAAAATTGTTTGCCCACCACTGTGGAAGTGCTTTCAAGTTGGGGCAATTCAAAGGGCTAGTTTGGTGTTATGATGGTTAGTAAGTGACTTGAAAGGGGCAGTTCATGGCTTACCCAACTTCAATGTGAGAAGGAAAAATGAGCTCTATTAAGCAATGTACAGAGTGGAGCCTGAAGCTCGGGTGACCATGCATTACACGATGTTGTCCCGCTGATGGATTGTGGTTTGAAGGTGGATCCAAGGTGCAAAACTGTCTCCCATAGCAGAGAAAAAGGTTCTGGTAAGAGATGGTCAGTCTATTGCTGCATTTACATATTAAACCCTCTCAATTCACTACAGTGCTACCCACATGATGCAGGTAATTCACTACACTCCTCAGGGTACTCTCAGGGGATGGGATTCCATCTCAGGTTTAACCAATTGATCAATAGTCTCTCTTTCAGCTGAGTGGGGCTCATTGGTCCACCTAAATTCACAAGAGTCCTCTCTGAGATTAGTGCAGGCACTTCCTGAAACCTGTCAGTCACAAATACATTGGAGACTCATTTCAGTGTAGCCAGCCCTGGGTACTTTTGTAGCTCTCCTCAAAGAAGCCAAGGGAAAGTGTGCCTATTCATGGTCTGTATAGCCTAAATGGGTGGGACAGAGTTCTCACTAAGATTGGTACCTGCGACTGAGGTGGTAGAACTGGAATATTATTCCATCCATAAATGCATGCCACCTGTTCACTGACATTTCCTTTTTTTTCTTCATTTGAAAATCACTCCATTTATTTTTCCAACCTATATTCTCTTACTTTTCTCTCTCGTTTATTTCCCTCCCTGGCCCCCTTTCTTCCTTCTGTGATGACCTTGACTCTCTTCTATGTGCTCTCCTTCCTTCCCCTTTCCCTTTCTTCTTTCTTGGGGACTTTAATCTCCATCTCTCATCTACTCATATTTCCTCTTACCCTCTTCCACTACTTGACTTCTATAATTTTGGCCAGCTTCTTTCTCCTTCTTATATCTCAGGTTCCTTGTTGGGTTTAATCTTCTCCTCTGTTCCACTACCATCCTCAGTTACCTCCCTTCTCTTTCCAGCATCTGATCACTTGCTTTTTTCTTTTACTTTTTCTCCTCCTTCTCACTCTAATTCTCTTTTCTACCTTTCTTTGCTCTAGTCTTAGCTTCTCCCCTTTTAACACTTCAACCTTCAACCTTCATCTCATATCTTTTATCTTCCTTGCCCCCCAATCCCTGACGTTTCACTTCTTTCACCAAATGATGCACTGTACCCCCTTAATTCTGGACTTCAAGCTACTATTGGCTCACATTGCCCAGCTAGACCATTTTGCCATTGGTGAAAGCCCCGAAACCTTGGCACACACCTTAGCTCCTCTCGCTTCATTCCTCCATGCCTCGGGCAGAGCAGAAATGTAAAAAGGACCCTGCTACAGACGGTCTCTCTTCTTTGCACTTCTCCTACAACTCTTCTCTATTTCTGGCAAAAAATAATTACTATTTCTATTTTATTCTTTCACATTCTCCTCATCTTCATCATGTCTACTGCCTTCTTGATGAAATCCTTTCTCCTCAAATAACCCCTCCCTGCTCTCCTCAATTTCTTCAATGTACTTCGCCACATGCTTCACCGACAAAGTCGAAGGCTTCGCTGCTCTCTTTTCACAAAACCTTTCCTCGTCTCTGCCCGATATGCATCCTGTTTCCTTATTATAATGTTTCTCACTTCTTTCAGACTCTGACACTGCTCACTTTCTCGCTCATGTTCATTCTACTGATTCACCTTTTGAAACTTCTCCCTTCTGCACTTGTCCATAAAATCTATTGTCTCCTTCTTCATTTTTCTGACATTGCTAATTAACTCCACCCTCCCAACTGCTACTTTTCCTTCCTTCTTTAAGAAGGCAATAATTATACCTAGTCTTAAAAAATCTTTGCTTGATGCCTCTGCTCTGGCTAATTACCTGCTCATCACCCAATTTCAATTTCTCTTCTTCCTTACCTATCCAAGATACTTGAATGTGTTGTTCATTCCCAAATCTCTTCTTATCTTGACTCTAACTCTTTACTCTCGCCTTCTCAACCAGGTTTCTGCCCCCTTCACTCTACAGAAATGGCTTTACTTAGTGTATCCAATTCTCTTCTCTTTGCTCGACATTCTACATTTTCTTTTGTCCTCATTATTTTCCTTTAACACTAATAGCCACTTATCGTTCTACTCTCTATTCCATTGGTTTGTCTGGTTCTGTTTTACAAGGGATCTCCTCCCATCTGTATGGCTGTTCTTTTTCAGTTTATAGGTCTGGTTAAACTTCTCTCACCTTCACTATGGTGTCTCTCAATGATCAGTTCTTGGTCCTCTACTCTTTTCTCTACATTATTCTCCCCTGCCTTCTTTAATCTCTTAATTTGCTTTCTCATCACATTTGTACACTGCTGATTCTCAAATCTTATTTCCTTCTTCTCCACCAAATGCCATCACACAGTGAGAAGACTAATTAGAAACACAAAAAGATCTGTAGCCAAACAGGGCCAAGTCAAGTCTGTCCACTGCGTTATGTTCTTAGGACGATACACACTGGTACACATACATTGATTGGTGTACTCATGAATATTATGTATTCATTGTGTTCATAGGATTTTTCCAGGCATTTTTGTGTTTTATAGACTTTGTATCCACAGACCCCTGACACCTTGTCACAGTCTTTCTCCTTTATCCTATGCCTTCATCAGAGAACTATTCCTTCATCACAGTACTTCTCTTTTATCACAGCCCTTCTCCTTAGTCATAATCCTACTTTGCCACAGTGCTTCAGTACAGTTCTTCTCCTTCATAATAGATTGTTCAAATCCCAGGCTGAATCACACGATCCAAGCTCCAGTTCAGGCAAACCTGATTGCCCGACATACCAGCCAGCCAACTTCCCTCCTACCCATGCCACCACTTCTCTCATCTCTCCCCCACCTTCCTACCTTCCCCTGTGCCTCCCAGTGCCGTGTGGCTCTCCTTGCCTCACATGTGCCCATGCATACCATGGAAATGGAGTAGGGGCTCAACCTGGAGACCTGCCTTCCATTTAGTTGGCAGACAAGTTAAGTGAGGAAACGTTTGTGAGAAGCAACGGGTTACACACTCACCTTGACCCATTGTTTCTCACAAATAAATTGCTCTTAGCACCCTATGGGTTTGCCTCGAGGTTCTAATAGTAATCGGCAACCATTTTGCCTGCTGAATTGGGTGGTAATGGCGGCAGAGCATAACCTAGACCTTGGGCCATTAACACCCGGTTCAGCCCCCAGAATGGGTGTTTGTTGGTTAATTCATGCCCTCATTGCATTGTCATGGTTGGTCGACTGGTGCTGGGTCTTGGTACAACACAATACTCGAATCTTGCCTCAAACAATAGTTCTAAAGCGGTACATGCCTTCATACACATGGAATCATATATCATATATGTCTCTATTTTATTTTGGAATTGTATAGATATTACTTTTGGATCTGTAATGAACAGATTTTTGTATGGCACACCGTTCTGTTGAACATTGTTAACATACTTGGATAATTGGGACTTGAAGGTGTGGTTTAATATTAGCACATAGAGCAGTGGGGCCAGCAAATCAGGAGAATAAGAATGAGGGACTGCACTGTCGATGTAAGCCACGTTCCATTCCTCCCTGGCTACCATGCTACTACACCAGCTATTTTTTTTTACCATTGCATGTTGTTGACCCTCTGTAGGCCTTCGCCCCACAGTTACCCTGCCTCTGAAATACTCTCACAACGTCCTCTCCCACCCATTAGCCCTACTTAGCTCTGGTATTCCTTCCTGCGCTTCACTCCATCCGATACCTTACCACCATGGAAAAATAAAAGGAACACTGCTCCTTTTCTGTTTTCCCAGTAGCCACCTTTGATAGTAGTTTTTTTAATGCGTGATCGGCGCATGTTTAATGCGCAAAGCTGATTTCCCATAAAAAATTGACATCAGCTCAGGTGCTAAAAGCATTGACTAACTAGGGGGCCGATTCTGAGCTCATGATAAAAAGCGTTTGGAAATATCACATTCTCCAGTCCAGTTTCCAGCACACCGTTCTTAAGTGAAATTATATATTTTATTTGTATCGCGCCCATACACAAGTGTTTCAGAGCGCGATACAAATACAGTAGGTGGAAGTGTTGGAGGGGAGATGCCAGGCTTTCCAGCAGCAAATGCTGCTAAAATCACTCGTTGTGGGGGAAACATGTGCTCCAGTGGCATTGCAAGTATTTCTTAAAATATCGCCACTTTTCCAATTTAAGAAAGGGTTCTTAAACTTTCATTAAACTAGAAAAGTGGTGATACAGTTTATGTAATGCTATCTTTATAAAGGAAATAAGTGTACAATGGAGTTTAACGGCACCTCAAAAGTGCCATATTTTAACTCCTTTGTTTGACATGCTAAACCAGTGATGCTGCCTTGCATTCCTGATGGTTGCTAGTGCTGTTATCAAGTTGTAAATGAGGCATAGGCAAAAGCGTAGGTTTTCATGTGAGTGCAGCACATTTTTCTCTTCTTCAGAATATAGTGTATTTAAGATATGTGTTGTTTCTGCTTGGAATAACACATTTCTATTTTTACAAGGACCTCTGAATCGGGTCCTCGGTCTGGGAAAAATCTCAGTTGCAACAGCTCTTAGCCCTTACCGATGGACTTGCTTTGCTCGGGTCTACAAAGGTTCAGGTTGGCAGACCATTACCACTGAGGTTTGCCCCAGCCCTCGATGGTAAAGCTATTCTATTGAAGATAGATACCATGACAAATGGTACATAGATAAAGGGCAGTTTATGGGCCTCAGTAGGAGACTGTGTAAGCTACAAGCTTCCTGCATCAGCTGCCAATTTAAAATATTCTGGATATTCAGCCAGCAGTGTCTAAGCTCTCCAATTAATAGTCATGGGATGACCAGACCTTCAATTTGCAATTTATTTTATCTGGGCACATTCTTTGTGGAGCCCACACAAATGTATACCTTTGAATGTAAAAGACAAGGTACAGCTGCCTAAATTATCATCTTTACCAATGCTTCTTTCAAAATTAGAGCACCATAGAATGTTTCAATTCTAGTAAAAATGAGCCGGCATTTAAGGATTTATTTATAAATTATTTCATAGGATCAGCCAATAAGGTTAAGATATTTTTTGCTATTTTTGCTTGATGTATATCAGTTGGTGATCCAGACAGTTGGCTGACGATGATACTGAGTCAATGTTGCCTTTTGAAAAAGAAGCAAAAAAGAGTAAAGATTGTGTGGGAAAAGCTGTGAATCCTAACAAATAATTAAAGCATTGTTGTGCAGAATGGGGCATTTGAAAGTGATTTGTGGGATATAGTGACCCACTCAACAGTATTTGACCACATCACTAAGCTGCATGTGCGCAGAAACAGCAAAATGGCTGTGCTGGCTCCTGTGGGCACCATGGCCTCAGAACTGTGTTTTACAGCAACAAAAAGAAGGCTGCACCTTCTTGCCAAGCATACATTGGGCAGGATGAAACAAGGGGAAACACTGACAGAGCATGCCAGTGTGTTCTGACATATACAAAAGGAAGAAAGTGAAAAGGCAGCACTGCTTCACTGAAAGCCCCAAAATCCCCATTTAAAATGACACTTTTTCACCTTTAAAAAAAATGCTGCTTTGATGCTAATGCCATCTGTTCTTTATTAAAACACTGTGATCAATAAGGCTCTGCCATGCTCAAGATATATCATTGTGCTTCAGCAAAACCAGGCATGATTTGTGAATGACAGGCCCTGTCAAACCAACTTTGAGAAAAATCAACAAGGAGCTTCACTTTTCCCGCACAGGAAAACATGTTCATTTCTTTACACATGTATCAAAGCTCAGTAGTTCAAAAGAGACTCCAGCTATCTGAACCATGTCAGTTTCAATGCATCTGTGCTTCAGACAAAACCCCTGCACTCAGGAAAATAACCATGACTGTAGGACAGAGTGGGAATCTGATGGAGATGCAAAAATAAATGTAAAAGGAAATGCCAGCTGTGCACCACATGTCAAAAATGGGCTTTGCAAAACTAAAGGAGAAAAATGCCCATTTAAAAAGTAAACTGTTGAATGAGAGCCTGCCATTACATAGTCATGTGAAGGGGTTTGTGGTGGTGAAAATACATACATGGGCTATTTTATTCCACAGGCTTGTTTTAATTCAGGACCAAATATCAGAAAATAAAGGTTTTAAACTGCCTTGGCTGGATTTGCAAGCTGTCAAAAACAGGTTATTCCGGTTGGCAGAGTTAAAGATTCCCCCTATGAAGGGAGCCATGCCCTAAACTCTCAGCAGCTGCTAACACCCCCAGGATAATTACAGGGTGGGAAAGAATCTAGTCTAGGCTGAGCCCACTGACAATGACATTTCCAGGACGGGGTCATGTGAGAAGAAAGTCGCACGTCGTTGTGATTTCTACAGGAGGCTTCAGAGGAGATCTCCATGATGGCCCTGCCCTATAGGTGGGGTTGCTTGCAAGCTATGACCAAATATGGCAGACAAAGGATTGCCATTTGCTTCCAGAGACCATTTCATAAATACAATTTAAGAACTTTTATCTCTGCAGCAAGACTTTGTAAAAATGTAACAATTTGGCAGTTTAAAAGTGATTTTATGGGCTTTCTTTTAAGACATGGTAGAATTCACTGACACTTTGGGGACAGAAATGGCAAAGTATTGCGGATTACAAGAAAAGCATCCATGTTGCAAATGCACATTTTTGCACGTACATCCCTTATGATAATCCACACCCATGTATAAAGTTTTAGAATTTTGAGTTATATAAATCCCATTGAAAAGCATGAAAAATTGTTAGAAGGGTTAAGAAGGTCTCACAAACTGGAGGATTGGACTGCTATGTGCTGCATAAAATATGTAACCTGCTTATGTAAGTTTTTAGAGGTCTCCACTGTATTAAGGTGCCATTTAAGGCAAAAATGGATTTTAAGTAAAGAATTTGTGGCAAGTTTTGGACATTGTAAAACTCACATCATAAATCTGACATCATTTTCTGGAAATCCAACCAGCTGAGAGTGAGGCGAAGACTATCACCCTTGTCCAATCCCGTTCTTAGAGGCGTGTTTAGTTAAGCCAGCCCCAGCCATATACTTTGATGATGTCACTATGCATTATAAATAAGAGTCCCTGACAAGACTCTAGACACACACTCTTCCTGACGTTGCTGCACTGCGTTCCTGTTCCATCCATCCAGATTCCAGATCCCAACTACAAGGCCAAAGCATTGCTGACCCTACTCCAGGGCCCACTGCTTAACCCAAGCAGTGCTGATCTTATTTCCAGCAAGCCCTCAATTCTGAAAACCCACTAAACTCCCATGAAAAAGGGGAGAGCTGTGGTCCTTTTTGCATCCTGAACCAGCCTGGTTTGCTGCCCACTAACTGCATACTCACTGCAATCCTGCCATCCAGCTGACCTTTAGTATCCAGTGACCAGAATTGCCAGTCCAGAAGTGCCATCCTAGTGACCAGAACTGCCCAGCTGTTTTCCAGGTGTGCTGCTGTGTCGTGACCAGAACTATTGACGGTCCAAAAATCCCAAAACTAAAAGTGGACTGTAAGTATAAATCACCACCCAATAGAAATCCATAGCATACTGTGTCTTGCCTTTGTCCTTATCCCACTCTCTAAGCCATCCTATCTGTAGGTATTACCCAAATTGTTTGTTTACAATTGTTCGAATGAACAATTGACCGAATTTAAAGGGTCACAATTGACCTTTTCACAATTGACCGTATATATATATATATATATAAATATATATATATATATGTATATATATATATATATATCTGTTTGGTAATATATATTTATATATATATATATATATATATATATATATATAGGGGTTTTGGGGGGTTTGGCGTTAGGTGGGGAGGTTGTGGGGGGTTTCCCCCCACATATATGTTACAATTGACCTTCACAATTCGGTCAATTGTGAAAAGGTCAATTGTAATTCGAGCAATTGTCAAACAAACAATTCGTATACATCCTATCTGTATCCTTATAACCTGTTAAAACTGTCAGAATCATTCTTGCAACCCTGCCCTTAATTTATAGTGCTAGCGCCTATCTCTCTTTTCAATTTTGTCTTGTGTAATCCAAGATATGCAAGAAAAAGGCAAAGTCCCAACAAATATTTGTTTTCGGGGGGCCAATTCTCAAAAAGGGACGTTAATCAAGAGCAGAAAATAGGTGCAAGGAGCACAGAGAGTTGGAAAACCCCTCACTACTAAGACCCAGGGGGGGTGGGTAGAGATTGGTCGATTATTGTCAGATACAAATCGACACCAAAAGTCTGTCACAAAAACAATGCATTGCAAACGAACTCATTAAGAAAGGAACAACATCAAGCAAACTGGAAGCAAAAGAAAAAGAAAAAAATATGTATAAATCTTATTTTAATCATAAATATTAAAAACAATATATCTTTATACAATAATAAATCACGGAAAAAACACAAAAGACAAATGTCTATATGATAGAACATACAATAAGGGGAAAGGGGGGGATTTTATCAGTCCTCCTTTCACATTTAAAGAAATTAACTATAGCAAATGGACTTAAACGCTATTCGAGAAAAAGAGTGTCGACATGTTTCGGCCAAATATCAAATTGGATGCGTTCTCAGGTATCCATTCAAAAATAGGTGAAAGGGCCATCTTCAGGACAACAAATTTCTTTAAGATGAGGCTGATGTGTGGTTGCGGAAAGACAACGTGATCTAAAAAGGTATATGCATAATTAGTTCATTAAACACCGTGCATGTTTTATTGCAGTAGTCATCTATTGGTGATGTTCACATCGTTTGCAATGTATGAAAAGATTAAGAGGGCAGTATCAGAAAACTGTCACCTATACACAATGGGACAAAAGTTGTACACTTTAAAAATCACTTTAAAAATCAGACAACATAAAAAACATACGAATAACTCATAATTGAGTGACAATTGAATCAGAACAATCTCTTACTTAATTCCACAGGGTCAAGTGTGTTGGAGTGGATGCAGACGTTCATCCGTCTCAGAATTATTTTATATATGTTTGGAGGCACATTAGTGGCACAAATTGTAGAACCTATAGCAAGGTATACCACATCCTATTCTCTTAAATGAAAAGAGAAAAGAGGGGGGAAGGGACATATAGAATTATGTTCACATATTTTAAGTGATATCAAAAGTTTGTACTCATATAATGCAGGCAATCGTCTCGCGTTTTTTAAAGAAGTTTAAAAAAGTTTTAGAAAGCTAATTTGAAGAATAGCTTAGATAATCATATTCAAAAATGTGCTGGATGGGGACTTACATGTGGTTAAGTCACCGGCGTTCCTTCCACTGTCCTTTAACGCTGCATCTTTTCATTATACAGAGGAACTGCATTTAGGAATCGGAGAAGGGTGCAAAACCAGGTAGTGAGTGTATGCCTTTCTGTGGATAAGAACATTAAAGTGGATCAAAAAATTCAAGTCAAGGGTCCAATAATTTGCTTATATGAACCACAAGAATAAACTTTAGATGGAAAACAAGTTAAGATGTAGAAAGGATGCCTATTGGATGTATCCTCAATAAATTGCATCTACTACCTCGAGCGACTCCCATAAATAGCTCCGGGAAGAAATTTTATACAAATCATATTGGGAATGGGCATACAAATGTCCCATTGACAGGTTAGTTCAAATATACGGCATCCATCGGGATCTAGCAAATATGGAGGGCAATAGGCAGCCGATGGATCTATACAGTATTAACAAAGTGCTTGCCTAATGAACTAAGTTCAAAAATGCAGACCCCTCTAAACTAGTTTTGAAAGGGTTGTTCGAAAAAAAGGGGGGAGGTTACCTAAAGCGCCAGGGAGCCCGGATCAGTCGTGCGCTTCGAATGTTAATCACCAGAGAGCCAGGGTCCGTCGTCCGCCTAGGGTATTGACTAGCCGCGAAGTGGAGTCAGTCCTAGCCGATCGGCTTTAAAAAGTCCGTAGACGAACGTACAAATGACGTGTGTCTTGTGTCATGATCGGCGCCTTGCGTGCATGTGATCTGAGTCACATGGTTATCAGTAACTAGAGGTGTAGTCTAGTTTAAAGGTGTATTACCTATATGCAGAGGCACCCATAGTGGTTGGTGTTGGGCAGCGCATGCTATGGCAAGGTGTGTTATAAAGACCGTGCCGTCAAGGGAAGACGGGTCTAGTATTGTAATTATCATAAAACGCTTGACAAAGTCAAAAGAGATTGAAAGGAATTATGAGGTAGCGTGTCAGATTTTATGCAGCCATCCGGCTGAACAACGCAGAGGTACTAGGATAGAAGATTATTCCATTCAATGGATGAATTTAAACCCTGATTGACCGTATTGAGGTTATAGATCCATCTTTGTTCTGCCAGAGTTAATATCAGCTCTCTATTACCCACTCTTGGTGAGGATGGGATTTTTTGGATAACAAACCATAGTAACTCTGTGTGTTTATGATTAGCTGTTATATAATGGGCGACTAAAGGTTTGTTTTCAGTTTTATTTTTGAGACAGGATCTGTGTTCACAGATTCTCTGTCTTATCATTCTGCTGGTTTTCCCTATGTAAAGTAAATTGCAAGGGCATTTAATGCCATAAATAACCCATTCAGAAGCGCAATTTGAAAAAAATCTGAGGGTCCAGATTTTTCCTTTTAGGTCCAAAGTCTTGCAATTGTTTGTTAGAGAACAAACAGAGCAGTGCCCACATTTATAGTGGCCTGAAACTGGTGGGAGGTTCCAGAGAGTAGTTTGAATCGGACGTATCGGTTCCTTAGGGTAAGTATGGACTAGCATGTCCCTCATATTCCTTTGACGTTTGAAGGCGAACCTCGGTTGTATCGGGCTAAAATCTTCGGTAGCCAAGAGGTGCCAATGTTTCTTTATTGTTCTTCGTAAGGCATTACTAATAGGACTAAATGTACTTACACATGTAATTCTTTCTTCTGAGATAGTGGGCTCTGGATGCAGACATCTGTCTCTAATGGTATGTTTGGCTCTTTTATATGCTCTGTTAATGAATTTTCTTGGGTAACCCCTGTTAATGAGCCGCTGTTTTAGGTCCTTACCTTCTAAAATGAAATCACTGACCTCAGAGCAGTTTCTTCTTACTCTGAGGAATTGACCTACTGGTAGATTTTCGCGAAGACTACGAGGATGAAAACTGTTAAATCTTAAAAGTGTGTTTTTGTCAGTGGGTTTATGAAATAACTTGGTTTTCAAAAGACCAGTGGCTGTTTTGTAAATTAACAGGTCAAGGAAAGGAATGGATTTTAAATCGTGTGACATAGTGAACTTAATATAAGGATTGTGATTATTAAGCCACTCAAGGAAGGATTGAAGAAGAGTAGTCTCACCTTTCCAAATAAGGAAAACATCATCAATATAGCGTAACCATTTGACGATGTGATGCCTAAATGGATTGGCGGGGTCATAAACCGAGGTGGACTCAAAATTGTCCATAAAAAGGTTCGCCAAATCCGGGGCAAATGTAGCCCCCATGCTTGTGCCATGGATTTGTTTGTAAAATGTCCCCTCGTATAGGAAGAAATTTTCAGTGAGTGCGATTTTAATGCATTCCATTATAAAGGCAGTAGGTACTTTATCAGACTCCCTCGATAAAGTACCTACTGCCTTTATAATGGAATGCATTAAAATCGCACTGAAAATTTCACTATGTCACACGATTTAAAATCCATTCCTTTCCTTGACCTGTTAATTTACAAAACAGCCACTGGTCTTTTGAAAACCAAGTTATTTCGTAAACCCACTGACAAAAACACACTTTTAAGATTTAACAGTTTTCATCCTCGTAGTCTTCGCGAAAATCTACCAGTAGGTCAATTCCTCAGAGTAAGAAGAAACTGCTCTGAGGTCAGTGATTTCATTTTAGAAGGTAAGGACCTAAAACAGCGGCTCATTAACAGGGGTTACCCAAGAAAATTCATTAACAGAGCATATAAAAGAGCCAAACATACCATTAGAGACAGATGTCTGCATCCAGAGCCCACTATCTCAGAAGAAAGAATTACATGTGTAAGTACATTTAGTCCTATTAGTAATGCCTTACGAAGAACAATAAAGAAACATTGGCACCTCTTGGCTACCGAAGATTTTAGCCCGATACAACCGAGGTTCGCCTTCAAACGTCAAAGGAATATGAGGGACATGCTAGTCCATACTTACCTTAAGGAACCGATACGTCCGATTCAAACTACTCTCTGGAACCTCCCACCAGTTTCAGGCCACTATAAATGTGGGCACTGCTCTGTTTGTTCTCTAACAAACAATTGCAAGACTTTGGACCTAAAAGGAAAAATCTGGACCCTCAGATTTTTTTCAAATTGCGCTTCTGAATGGGTTATTTATGGCATTAAATGCCCTTGCAATTTACTTTACATAGGGAAAACCAGCAGAATGATAAGACAGAGAATCTGTGAACACAGATCCTGTCTCAAAAATAAAACTGAAAACAAACCTTTAGTCGCCCATTATATAACAGCTAATCATAAACACACAGAGTTACTATGGTTTGTTATACAAAAAATCCCATCCTCACCAAGAGGGGGTAATAGAGAGCTGATATTAACTCTGTGTTAGGATGTGCCACCTACCTGTTTGGGTGGGAGCTCTATTGGTTAAACCAGAATTGCAAGCTTGTTATTCTTTCTGCAACTTTGAGACATGGCAAATGTGCCTGCTCCTGTGTTTTTTCTGGCAGTGCCAGGTGAACCCAGAATTAGATGGGAAGACTTGTTATGTTTAAGGAGGAGAGGTGTTAGGATGTGCAGTGTTTCCAATGTTTACCTGTTAAACCATGAGTGTATAATATTTCCTTCACTATGTCTATTGTCACTTAGATACTATAGAACATAGAACTGCATCTTATGTAGCAGGGTTCCAAGGAGAGCCAGTGAAGAAGCAGGGCCTTAGTGGGAAGATTGTACTCCTCCTGCTGGGGGTCGTCTTATGTCATCAACTTGCAAATAAAAGGTTATTTACCTTTAAACTACTGGTTATGTGAAAGCCTCCCTTTGTACATAACACTCTGGCAGAACAAAGATGGATCTATAACCTCAATACGGTCAATCAGGGTTTAAATTCATCCATTGAATGGAATAATCTTCTATCCTAGTACCTCTGCGTTGTTCAGCCGGATGGCTGCATAAAATCTGACACGCTACCTCATAATTCCTTTCAATCTCTTTTGACTTTGTCAAGCGTTTTATGATAATTACAATACTAGACCCGTCTTCCCTTGACGGCACGGTCTTTATAACACACCTTGCCATAGCATGCGCTGCCCAACACCAACCACCATGGGTGCCTCTGCATATAGGTAATACACCTTTAAACTAGACTACACCTCTAGTTACTGATAACCATGTGACTCAGATCAAATGCACGCAAGGCGCCGATCATGACACAAGACACACGTCATTTGTACGTTCGTCTACGGACTTTTTAAAGCCGATCGGCTAGGACTGACTCCACTTCGCGGCTAGTCAATACCCTAGGCGGACGACGGACCCTGGCTCTCTGGTGATTAACATTCGAAGCGCACGACTGATCCGGGCTCCCTGGCGCTTTAGGTAACCTCCCCCCTTTTTTTCGAACAACCCTTTCAAAACTAGTTTAGAGGGGTCTGCATTTTTGAACTTAGTTCATTAGGCAAGCACTTTGTTAATACTGTATAGATTCATCGGCTGCCTATTGCCCTCCATATTTGCTAGATCCCGATGGATGCCGTATATTTGAACTAACCTGTCAATGGGACATTTGTATGCCCATTCCCAATATGATTTGTATAAAATTTCTTCCCGGAGCTATTTATGGGAGTCGCTCGAGGTAGTAGATGCAATTTATTGAGGATACATCCAATAGGCATCCTTTCTACATCTTAACTTGTTTTCCATCTAAAGTTTATTCTTGTGGTTCATATAAGCAAATTATTGGACCCTTGACTTGAATTTTTTGATCCACTTTAATGTTCTTATCCACAGAAAGGCATACACTCACTACCTGGTTTTGCACCCTTCTCCGATTCCTAAATGCAGTTCCTCTGTATAATGAAAAGATGCAGCGTTAAAGGACAGTGGAAGGAACGCCGGTGACTTAACCACATGTAAGTCCCCATCCAGCACATTTTTGAATATGATTATCTAAGCTATTCTTCAAATTAGCTTTCTAAAACTTTTTTAAACTTCTTTAAAAAACGCGAGACGATTGCCTGCATTATATGAGTACAAACTTTTGATATCACTTAAAATATGTGAACATAATTCTATATGTCCCTTCCCCCCTCTTTTCTCTTTTCATTTAAGAGAATAGGATGTGGTATACCTTGCTATAGGTTCTACAATTTGTGCCACTAATGTGCCTCCAAACATATATAAAATAATTCTGAGACGGATGAACGTCTGCATCCACTCCAACACACTTGACCCTGTGGAATTAAGTAAGAGATTGTTCTGATTCAATTGTCACTCAATTATGAGTTATTCGTATGTTTTTTATGTTGTCTGATTTTTAAAGTGATTTTTAAAGTGTACAACTTTTGTCCCATTGTGTATAGGTGACAGTTTTCTGATACTGCCCTCTTAATCTTTTCATACATTGCAAACGATGTGAACATCACCAATAGATGACTACTGCAATAAAACATGCACGGTGTTTAATGAACTAATTATGCATATACCTTTTTAGATCACGTTGTCTTTCCGCAACCACACATCAGCCTCATCTTAAAGAAATTTGTTGTCCTGAAGATGGCCCTTTCACCTATTTTTGAATGGATACCTGAGAACACATCCAATTTGATATTTGGCCGAAACATGTCGACACTCTTTTTCTCGAATAGCGTTTAAGTCCATTTGCTATAGTTAATTTCTTTAAATGTGAAAGGAGGACTGATAAAATCCCCCCTTTCCCCTTATTGTATGTTCTATCATATAGACATTTGTCTTTTGTGTTTTTTCCGTGATTTATTATTGTATAAAGATATATTGTTTTTAATATTTATGATTAAAATAAGATTTATACATATTTTTTTCTTTTTCTTTTGCTTCCAGTTTGCTTGATGTTGTTCCTTTCTTAATGAGTTGGTTTGCAATGCATTGTTTTTGTGACAGACTTTTGGTGTCGATTTGTATGTGACAATAATCGACCAATCTCTACCCACCCCCCCTGGGTCTTAGTAGTGAGGGGTTTTCCAATTCTCTGTGCTCCTTGCACCTATTTTTTGCTCTTGTGTAATCCAAGGCCATTAGTCAGATTTCAAGTGATCTGACTTTTTTCCGCCAAGGTTGGGCGCTGGGGTGACAGGGTTGAAATCGTGAATCAACCCTGGATCTTACTGTGTCTCACTTTGGTGGCTTAGCCTGAATACTCTAGTTTAAAGTAAAACTGTTCTTGTCACAACTGATTTACTTTCCTATTTCATGGCTTCATTTTACTCAAAGTGCACCTTTTTATATCTTGCATAACTCACCCAGTTTCATATCTAGAGACCTAGTTTCACTTCTAGAATATCCCTAGGATATACCTCTATACCCCAACCCAAAATCAGTGTATTTCACCCATTTTTAGTAAAAACCGTTAGGGTAATTTCAGGCGGGAATTGAAATATTGCAAAGTTTCCAACGTGTCATTTTGCTGCAATCTGTGTAAACCTTTCCACTCATTTTCGAACTGTATGCTTTTGGTAATCCATTCTTTTGATTGTAAGTGTCTTTGCATTGTTGCTTTAGTGAGGAATTATATTTGCTTCAAGGTTTTTAGCACCCATTCATTATTTATTTGTCCATTTCCAAGTGTCATTTCATAACATCACAAGGGGTTTAAAATCAGTTTTTCTCTCTGATATTGGCCACGAAGTTCAGATTTGGATTCTGTTTCCTGTTTCTTATTCTTGATTACCTGCTGCTTCTTTTTATCCACTCAGAATTATTTGTGGGTTGAGGGAACATTGCAGGGGGAAATTCTAACTTGTGTGCTATCTTTCCTAAATGAAAAAGTGCTCCTATTCCGCTGTGTTGTGTATATGCTCCTCTGGAAGGTTAAAACCAGTGCATTGTTCACATTCTCATTGTAATTATCACCCCATTGGTGATTGCTGCCCCATATTATAAAGTGAATGATTTCTTTTGAATTTTAAAATAAATAAATAAATATTGCATTTTGCAAACCAGCCTGGTTCATGGTCCATGGTGACCCGGGGTATTTGAAAAAGGGGTGTGATATGAGTGGTGTACCATCTCAATATTTAATCTATATAATATAAAGAGATAAGCATTTCAGTCGTGCGCTGCATTCTAGGCCGAGACCAAGGTGTGTGGCGCCTGATTGAAATCCTTAACAGCTTTCAATGAAAATATTGTTTTACTTCATCAGCAAAGAAATTCGAAATATCGCAACACAACCGGACAGATTGAATGATATTTTGATCCAGCAATTTAGTAGATCTCAAATCATCAAAGATACTGAAGAGTTTCTTTACCAAATTTGTAGGAAAAAAAATGCTTCCAGTGAGGTAACTACTCTTAGCTTCACGGATTAAAAAACAAATTAAATTGATCTTTTATATCAGGTTTCGTGCCATACTTTGGGCTCTAAGCTTGGATGGAACCCATGCTGCTTAATCCTCTCTTGCTTCCAGGACAAGCACGTTACCCCTGAGCTATGCTCCCGGACTTTCAGCTGGGTGTTACTTTTGCAACCACATGATTAATTTTGAAGAGTATCTGAAACCTGATGCATTTGGTGTGGGGCTTCATACTATCTGCTGTCTGCTCTCTCCAAAGAGGGAGGTTTTCTTCAGCAAGTTCTTTAGAACACCAAAGATATTAACTTTTGGTGATTTATTTTATACTATTTAAGGTGGTGCTAACACATGTAAAACTGAGGAGTAGTATGGCTTTGCCTTCTCCAGAATTTGAGATATGTTCTAAAAGAGGCTAAATCAGTGGAGGGTAGTAGTGTCATAATTGCACCTGCAATATCTGTCTTGCTTACAGAGATTTCACCTCTTGGATTTTCAACAGAGGACATTTTATCTACGGGGAAACCAAAGGGTATTCCTGAGGAGTCCAGTCCAGGCAAAAGGAAGAACGGAAATAACAAAAAAATCTGTAGACAGAGAGGAACCCTAAACATTGCAAAGATTCCAAAAGGCTGCCATTTTAAGTGACTGACTGTCAACTAACCAATCATTTAAAGCACTGATAAGAAAGATATTTTCACTAAAAAGGAGTTATGGAAGCTATATGGTCAGCAAACAAATCAGGAAAATCAAAATCATATCTTGGTGGTTGGCAAACTAGTATACTATTGTAGGCTGAACTACACTTGAAAGACGCCTATGTCCTTGTGTGCTGGTGTACTAATTTAGTTACTTGAATGTAATAGTTGAGACATTCCTCACATTCTAGGTAATTTCTTGTGAATAATGGCCTGGTGGTAAGCACTTATAATGTCATCCAGAGATGTTATTAAGCTCCTTCAGGCATGTCTCTGTGACGCAGAGATAATCGAGGTGTTGACCACTAAAAGGTCTCCAAGGAAAACTAATTTTAGGCACTGAGACTCCACTTAATAAAAACCCATTAATTCGGCACTTCTGAGTCAAATTATTTTTTAGTTGAAGCCATAACTGTAAGTTCGTGAGAAGGTACACCCCTTTGGAAGAATTGTAGATGTATGCAACACATGGGATGGAGAGAATAGACATAATATCCAGAAATACTGAGAGTTACGTGCAAGCTCTGCACCAGAGTTTCTAAAGCCTCAGCAGCCATATGTGATGCGGACAGGTGCATACAGGCCACACTCTGGC
Source organism: Ambystoma mexicanum (assembly GCF_040938575.1). Taxonomy (NCBI): domain Eukaryota; kingdom Metazoa; phylum Chordata; class Amphibia; order Caudata; family Ambystomatidae; genus Ambystoma; species Ambystoma mexicanum. Next base: position 982,807,882 of record NC_090924.1, read on the forward strand.
ATGGGGTCAGTGTGCAAACGGCATCAACAAGATGGAATGAAGCACATCATGAAAACTAGATGTTCACAAGCAGGGGGGCAGCACAATCAACATACATCTCCCATGTCACCGGCTAATGGCGATGGCTATCTAAAAAAAGTGAAGAGGAGTCTTAAAAAACTAATCTATAGTATATATCTGACTCAACGACGCAAAATGATGAATGCGTCCCTGTCAATATTCAAAGATGACACAAATGAGCACAATTTGGCACAATAAGCTCATAGTGTGGTTCAAAAGTAGGGAGTCGAACTATTCGTAGTACATCAATGTTTCACGACAGGTAGTGTAATAGAAGAGCAGAGAAAAGGTGCCAATAGCAAGAACTAAGCAAGGTTAAGTGAGCAGTAAAGTAACAAAGTGCTAAATATTTTTAAAGCGATTGTGTAAAAAGGCAGATCAACAATTACAACTCGCATCTTAAAGCAAGCAGGCAATTCCCCAAAAGATTGCGCATTTGATTTTTGTCCTTTGAAAGTGTTACCTGGATTTGGTGTATGCCACCAGGTGCACGACAGTACCATTCAGTGTCCCCCAGATCACCAGCTAACGGCGGTGGAAGTCTTATCTTAAAATTTAAATCGTAAACAAATCTAAAAAACGCAATCAATAGTATGTGCCTTGATTAACAAAGTAAAATAAAAAAAGCGTGCCCAGCCCTATTCACAGATGACACGATTAAGTACAATTTTGCTCACGCAGTAAAATCCTAGGAAGAGTGAAAAGAGGAGAACTCGGTGTGGTACACCAATCTTCCTAGATAGACTTCATAAGCAAAGATCTGAAGTGGGGCTCGAATAACAAACATAAAATAAACACACAGTGGTAAATGATAAGAGAAATATTGCAACAGTACATTCAGTTAAAGAAGGGTTTAAAAAAGCAGATCAACAATTAAATCAGAGCTCTCTTGGGCCATCTCACTCTTGCTTCTGATACTCCAGCAGTACTCAGCTACATATTGTACCCTGAATGCCTCTTACAGGGTGTGTCACCCTTTCGCCACACAGGATAATGCTCTTGTGGGATGCTGTCCCTCACTATCCCAATGGGTCTCCCCCAGGGGCGTTGCTAGGGGGGGCTAAGGGTGCTATAGCCCCTGATCTTTTGGTTGTAGCCCCGGATAGAATCTCAGGAGCTACAGCCAAAAGACTAGCTAGCCCCCAGTCCTGACAGTTTTTGACATCAGCTTAGCCCCGGGTCTTTTCCAGACCTAGCAACTCCCCTGGTCTCCCCTAAATGCCTAGATTTTCACAGGCTCTGTGACTCTGCTTTTTTTTTCCTGAAATTGCTGAAAGGCAACTTCGGCTAATGTTTTGTTGTTGCCGATTTTGCCATTTATTTCACTGCAAACAGCAGGGAGAGACCACGCCGCACCCGCTTTCCATCCCCTACCTCACTATATACCTTACCACAACTTACCATCTACAGGATTGTGGTAAAATAACAGCAAAACAAATGCGGCTAAAACACATTCAGCAAGTTGCCAAAGTGATGTATACCATTTCACAGGCTAGCTGGCCTTTGACTAGTGCTAGCGACTTCGTTTGATTTGGGGAACCTTTTCTCTTCAGTAATGTTCTCATCAAAGAATGGCTCCTCCTTAACACACAGGGCCACACACCCTGAACTCCCCGCCTACCACAGACTAAGCAATCTGCTCCCCACTGTTTTCCCCCCTTGCTGCCAATTTCCCACCCGCCCCTGTTAGCTCCCCACTCCTTTTTTTCTCTGCTTCCCTCACTGATTTCTTCGCCTATGATTGTAAAGCGCTCTGTTGCTTCCTGAAGCTAGGTCTGTGCTAAATAAATACCCTAACAATAATAATATTAATAATAATAATAATCTGGCAATTATTCACTTTCTAAAACATCATCTAGAAACATGCTTTAACATTGCATTCAATGTGTTTTTAAATTATGTGATTGAACTGTAGAAGAAGTATTTTACTTAATCTTGATTGCTGCCACCAGTGTAACAAAATCCTTTTATAGCAAGAAGAGCTATTAGACAAAGGCTTCATGTGCTATAATAAAACATATAACATATCATGGCTAAAAAGATTTATAGTCATGAAGTTAAACAGACAAATGTAGGTGGGATGGGCCATGTGTAGTCAGTACTATCGAGGGAGGAAGGTCTGCAGTGGAAGCTTCAGAAAGAAAGAAGTGCAGTAAGTGGAAAAATAGAAATTTACAATCAAGGGTCTATTTGAATACAATTTGTTTGTACCCGGATACCTTGTGCTTTGTTTTGCATAGATTGAGAGGCCGATTCATGGAATAATTAGTGCGGCGCAAGTGGCCAAAAACGTGCGAATCGCAGTGGAATAGCAAAAATCGCAGTGCAAGTGCTAAAATCGCACGAAAAGCAGCGCACATCGATTCATGGAAGGCCGTGCGTGAGAAAACCATCGGATGTGCGATAAAAAAGTGCGCGGCGCACGTTGGCGCACAGGCCATCTAACTGTGTGATTCAGGTCACAGCGAAAATCGCACAGGCCACAGCGAAAATCGCACATAGCGCGGAGCACGCAACAAAAGTAGGCGGAACACGGGGCGTAACACTCGGAATGGGGAACAACTTGCCAAAATGTGGGCGTCACGGGGGAAGTACAGGGTACAAGTGCGCGGAACGCCCACACGCTCGCCTACAACACGTATTCATGGAATAGAATAGGGCAAAAAAGCGCACGCTCAAACCAGCGCACAGGCACAAACACGACCACCACAAGAAAGCAGGCGGTAGTGTCTCTGCGCCTGTAAGAAATGTGCGCCAAAAGATGCGCCAACAAATAGCACCCATATACAGCCATGATGAATGTCCTATACTGTGGCCCTCCAGGACAAATGACGTGCAAAGGGGTACCCACAAACACGGACACCCGCTGAAAAAAAATACGTGTGCGTGTATACCGGGGTGCGCGGGAAGTCTCACACGCGATTTGTCAGGGTACCTGGATTTCAGGGGTGTGCGGGAAGTTCCACACGCGATTTGTCAGGGTACGTGGATTTCAGGGGTGCGCGGGAAGTTCCACACGTGATTTGTCAGGGTACGTGGATTTCAGGGGTGCGCGGGAAGCTCCACACGCGATTTGTCAGGGTACGTGGATTTCAGGGGTGCGCGGGAAGTTCCACATGCGATTTGGCCGGGTACGTGGATTTGAGGGGTGCGTGGGAAGTACCACACGCTATTTGTCAGGGTACGTGGATTGCAGGGGTGCGCGGGAAGTTCCACACGCGATTTGTCAGGGTACGTGGATTTCAGGGGTGCGCGGGAAGTTCCACACGCGATTTGGCCGTGTACGTGGATTTCAGAGGTGCGCGGGAAGTTCCACACGCGATTTGGCCAGGTACCTGGATTTCAGGGGTGCGCGGGAAGTTCCACACGCGATTTGGCCGGGTACGTGGATTTCAGGGGTGCGCGGGAAGTTCCACACGTGATTTGGCCGTGTACGTGGATTTCAGGGGTGCGCGGGAAGTTCCACACGCGATTTGGCCGGGTACGTGTATTTCAGGGGTGCGCGGGAAGTTCCACACGCGATTTGGCTGGGTAGGTGGATTTCAGGGGTGCGCGGGAAGTTCCACACGCGATTTGGCCGGGTACGTGGATTTCAGGGGTGCGCGGGAAGTTCCACATGCGATTTGGCTGGGTACGTGGATTTGAGGGGTGCGTGGGAAGTACCACACGCTATTTGTCAGGGTACGTGGATTGCAGGGGTGCGCGGGAAGTTCCACACGCGATTTGTCAGGGTACGTGGATTTCAGGGGTGCGCGGGAAGTTGCACACGCGATTTGGCCGTGTACGTGGATTTCAGAGGTGCGCGGGAAGTTCCACACGCGATTTGGCCAGGTACCTGGATTTCAGGGGTGCGCGGGAAGTTCCACACGCGATTTGGCCGGGTACGTGGATTTCAGGGGTGCGCGGGAAGTTCCACACGTGATTTGGCCGTGTACGTGGATTTCAGGGGTGTGCGGGAAGTTCCACACACGATTTGTCAGAGTACGTGGATTTCAGGGGTGCGCGGGAAGTTCCACACGTGATTTGGCCGTGTACATGGATTTCAGGGGTGCGCGGGAAGTTCCACACGCGATTTGGCCGGGTACGTGTATTTCAGGGGTGCGCGGGAAGTTCCACACGCAATTTGGCCGGGTACGTGGATTTCAGGGGTGCGCGGGAAGTTCCACACGCGATTTGGCCGGGTACGTGGATTTCAGGGGTGCGCGGGAAGTTCCACACGCGATTTGTCAGGGTACGTGGATTTCAGGGGTGCGCGGGAAGTTGCACACGCGATTTGGCCGTGTACGTGGATTTCAGAGGTGCGCGGGAAGTTCCACACGCGATTTAGCCAGGTACCTGGATTTCAGGGGTGCGCGGGAAGTTCCACACGCGATTTGGCCGGGTACGTGGATTTCAGGGGTGCGCGGGAAGTTCCACACGTGATTTGGCCGTGTACGTGGATTTCAGGGGTGTGCGGGAAGTTCCACACACGATTTGTCAGGGTACGTGGATTTCAGGGGTGCGCGGGAAGTTCCACACGTGATTTGGCCGTGTACATGGATTTCAGGGGTGCGCGGGAAGTTCCACACGCGATTTGGCCGGGTACGTGTATTTCAGGGGTGCGCGGGAAGTTCCACACGCAATTTGGCCGGGTACGTGGATTTCAGGGGTGCGCGGGAAGTTCCACACGCGATTTGGCCGGGTACGTGGATTTCAGGGGTGCGCGGGAAGTTCCACACGCGATTTGGCTGGGCACGTGTATGACAGCGGTACGCGGGAAATTCTACACGCGATTTGGCTGTGTGCTCCCAGGTATTCCCTGTACACCCTCCATGGCCCCTGCAGGCAGCACACACCACAGGGGACTACCCTGCACACCTGCTCATGTCACCCAGCACCCCCACCCCCCAGCCACCAGGGGCAGCCTCCACCAGGCCCCCACCCATGTCTCCCACCACCCCCACCCCCCAGCAGTGCAGGGGCACCCTCCACCAGGCCCCCACCCATGTCTCCCACCACCCCCACCCCCCAGCAGTGCAGGGGCAGCCTCCACCAGGCCCCCACCCATGTCCCCTATCACCCCCACCCCCCAGCCACCAGGGGCAGCCTCCACCAGGCCCCCACTCATGTCTCCCACCACCCCCACCCCCCAGCATCCAGGGGCACCCTCCACCAGGCCCCCACTCATGTCTCCCACCACCCCCACCCCACAGCATCCTGGGGCACCCTCCACCAGGCCCCCACTCATGTCTCCCACCACCCCCACCCTCCAGCCACCAGGGGCAGCATCCACCAGGCCCCCACTCATGTCTCCCACCACCCCCACCCCCCAGCCACCAGGGGCACCCTCCACCAGGCCCCCACCCATGTTTCCCACCACCCCCACCCCCCAGCAGTGCAGGGGCACCCTCCACCAGGCCCCCACTCATGTCTACCACCACCCCCACCCCCCAGCCACCAGGGGCACCCTCCACCTTGCCCCCACTCATGTCTCCCACCACCCCCACCCCCCAGCATCCAGGGGCACCCTCCACCAGGCCCCCACTCATGTCCAACTCATGTCTCCCTGCACCCCCACCCCCCAGCATCCAGGGGCACCCTCCACCAGGCCCCCACTCATGTCTCCCACCACCCCCACCCCCCAGCCACCAGGGGCAGCCTCCACCAGGCCCCCACTCATGTCTCCCACCACCCCCATCCCCCAGCAGTGCAGGGGCACCCTCCACCAGGCCCCCACCCATGTCTCCCACCACCCCCACCCCCCAGCAGTGCAGGGGCAGCCTCCACCAGGCCCCCAGCCATGTGCCCTATCACCCAAACCCCCCAGCCACCAGGGGCAGCCTCCACCAGGCCCCCACTCATGTCTCCCACCACCCCCACCCCCCAGCATCCAGGGGCACCCTCCACCAGGCCCCCACTCATGTCTCCTACAACCCCCACCCCCCAGCATCCAGGGGCACCCTCCACCAGGCCCCCACTCATGTCTCCCACCACCCCCACCCCCCAGCCACCAGGGGCAGCCTCCACCAGGCCCCCACTCATGTCTCCCACCACCCCCACCCCCCAGCCACCAGGGGCACCCTCCATCAGGCCCCCACCCATGTCTCCCACCACCCCCACCCCCCAGCAGTGCAGGGGCACCCTCCACCAGGCCCCCACTCATGTCTACCACCACCCCCACCCCCCAGCCACCAGGGGCACCCTCCACCAGGCCCCCACTCATGTCTCCCACCACCCCCACCCCCCAGCTTCCAGGGGCACCCTCCACCAGGCCTCCACTCATGTCCAACTCATGTCTCCCTGCACCCCCACCCCCCAGCATCCAGGGGCACCCTCCACCAGGCCCCCACTCATGTCTCCCACCACCCCCACCCCCAGCAGTGCAGGGCACCCTCCACCAGGCCCCCACTCATGTCCAACTCATGTCTCCCTGCACCCCCACCCCCAGCATCCGGGGCACCCTCCACCAGGCCCCCACTCATGTCTCCCACCACCCCACCCCCCAGCAGTGCAGGGCACCCTCCACCAGGCCCCCATTCATGTCTACCACCACCCCCACCCCCCAGCCACCAGGGGCAGCCTCCACCAGGCCCCCACCCATGTCTCCCACCACCCCACCCCCCAGCAGTGCAGGGGCATCCTCCACCAGGCCCCCACCCATGTCCCCTATCACCCCCACCCCCCAGCCACCAGGGGCAGCCTCCACCAGGCCCCCACCCATGTCTCCCACCACCCCCACCCCCCAGCAGTGCAGGGGCAGCCTCCACCAGGCCCCACCAATGTCTCCCACCACCCCCACCCCCCAGCAGTGCAGGGGCACCCTCCACCAGGCCCCCACTCATGTCTACCACCACCCCCACCCCCCAGCCACCAGGGGCACCCTCCACCAGGCCCCCACTCATGTCTCCCACCACCCCCAACCCCCAGCCACCAGGGGCACCCTCCACCAGGCCCCCACTCATGTCCAACTCATGTCTCCCTGCACCCCCACCCCCCAGCATCCAGGGGCACCCTCCACCAGGCCCCCACTCATGTCTCCCACCACCCCCACCCCCCAGCAGTGCAGGGCACCCTCCACCAGGCCCCCACTCATGTCCAACTCATGTCTCCCTGCACCCCCACTCCCCAGCATCCAAGGGCACCCTCCACCAGGCCCCCACTCATGTCTCCCACCACCCCCACCCCCCAGCAGTGCAGGGCACCCTCCACCAGGCCCCCACTCATGTCTACCACCACCCCCACCCCCCAGCCACCAGGGGCAGCCTCCACCAGGCCCCCACCCATGTCTCCCACCACCCCCACCCCCCAGCAGTGCAGGGGCACCCTCCACCAGGCCCCCACCCATGTCCCCTATCACCCCCACCCCCCAGCCACCAGGGGCAGCCTCCACCAGGCCCCCACCCATGTCTCCCACCACCCCACCCCCCAGCCACCAGGGGCAGCCTCCACCAGGCCCCCACCCATGTCTCCCACCACCCCCACCCCCCAGCAGTGCAGGGGCAGCCTCCACCAGGCCCCCACCCATGTCTCCCACCACCCCCACCCCCCAGCAGTGCAGGGCACCCTCCACCAGGCCCCCACTGATGTCCAACTCATGTCTCCCTGCACCCCCACCCCCCAGCATCCAGGGGCACCCTCCACCAGGCCCCCACTCATGTCTCCCACCACCCCCACCCCCCAGCAGTGCAGGGGCAGCCTCCACCAGGCCCCCACCCATGTCCCCTATCACCCCCACCCCCCAGCATCCAGGGGCACCCTCCACCAGGCCCCCACTCATGTCTCCCACCACCCCCACCCCCCAGCAGTGCAGAGCACCCTCCACCAGGCCCCCACTCATGTCCAACTCATGTCTCCCTGCACCCCCACCCCCCAGCATCCAGGGGCACCCTCCACCAGGCCCCCACTCATGTCTCCCCCCACCCCCACCCCCCAGCCACCAGGGGCACCCTCCACCAGGCCCCCACCCATGTCTCCCACCACCCCCACCCCCCAGCATCCAGGGGCACCCTCCACCAGGCCCCCACTCATGTCTCCCACCACCCCCACCCCCCAGCAGTACAGGGGCACCCTCCACCAGGCCCCCACCCATGTCTCCCACCACCCCCACCCCCCAGCAGTGTAGGGGCAGCCTCCACCAGGCCCCCACCCATGTCCCCTATCACGCCCACCCCCCAGCCACCAGGGGCAGCCTCCACCAGGCCCCCACTCATGTCTCCCACCACCCCCACCCCCCAGCATCCAGGGGCACCCTCCACCAGGCCCCCACTCATGTCTCCCACCACCCCCACCCCCCAGCATCCAGGGGCACCCTCCACCAGGCCCCCACTCATGTCTGCCACCACCCCCACCCCCAGCCACCAGGGGCAGCCTCCACCAGGCCCCCACTCATATCTCCCACCACCCCCACCCCCCAGCCACCGGGGGCACCCTCCACCAGGCCCCCACCCATGTCTCCCACCACCCCCACCCCCCAGCAGTGCAGGGGCACCCTCCACCAGGCCCCCACTCATGTCTACCACCACCCCCACCCCCCAGCCACCAGGAGCACCCTCCACCAGGCCCCCACTCATGTCTCCCACCCCCCCACCCCCCAGCATCCAGGGGCACCCTCCACCAGGCCCCCACTCATGTCCAACTCATGTCTCCCTGCACCCCCACTCCCCAGCATCCAGGGGCACCCTCCACCAGGCCCCCACTCATATCTCCCACAACCCCCACCCCCCAGCAGTGCAGGGCACCCTCCACCAGGCCCCCACTCATGTCCAACTAATGTGTCCCTGCACCCCCACCCCCCAGCATCCAGGGGCACCCTCCACCAGGCCCCCACTCATCTCTCCCACCACCCCCACCCCCCAGCAGTGCAGGGCACCCTCCACCAGGCCCCCACTCATGTCTACCACCACCCCCACCCCCCAGCCACCAGGGGCAGCCTCCACCAGGCCCCCACCCATGTCTCCCACCACGCCCACCCCCCAGCAGTGCAGGGGCAGCCTCCACCAGGCCCCCACCCATGTCTCCCACCACCCCCACCCCCCAGCAGTGCATGGGCACCATCCACCAGGCCCCCACTCATGTCTACCACCACCCCCACCCCCCAGCCACCAGGGGCACCCTCCACCAGGCCCCCACTCATGCCTCCCACCACCCCCACCCCCCAGCCACCAGGGGCACCCGCCACCAGGCCCCCACTCATGTACAACTCATGTCTCCCTGCACCCCCACCCCCCAGCATCCAGGGGCACCCTCCACCAGGCCCCCACTCATGTCTCCCATCACCCCACCCCCCAGCAGTGCAGGGCACCCTCCACCAGGCCCCCACTCATGTCTACCACCACCCCCACCCCCCAGCCACCAGGGGCAGCCTCCACCAGGCCCCCACCCATGTCTCCCACCACCCCCACCCCCCAGCAGTGCAGGGGCAGCCTCCACCAGGCCCCCACCCATGTCTCCCACCACCCCCACCCCCCAGCAGTGCATGGGCACCATCCACCAGGCCCCCACTCATGTCTACCACCACCCCCACCCCCCAGCCACCAGGGGCACCCTCCACCAGGCCCCCACTCATGCCTCCCACCACCCCCACCCCCCAGCCACCAGGGGCACCCGCCACCAGGCCCCCACTCATGTACAACTCATGTCTCCCTGCACCCCCACCCCCCAGCATCCAGGGGCACCCTCCACCAGGCCCCCACTCATGTCTCCCACCACCCCACCCCCCAGCAGTGCAGGGCACCCTCCACCAGGCCCCCACTCATGTCTACCACTACCCCCACCCCCAGCCACCAGGGGCAGCCTCCACCAGGCCCCCACCCATGTCTCCCACCACCCCCACCCCCCAGCAGTGCAGGGGCACCCTCCACCAGGCCCCCACCCATGTCCCCTATCACCCCCACCCCCCAGCCACCAGGGGCAACCTCCACCAGGCCCCCACCCATGTCTCCCACCACCCCACCCCCCAGCCACCAGGGGCAGCCTCCACCAGGCCCCCACCCATGTCTCCCACCACCCCCACCCCCCAGCAGTGCAGGGGCAGCCTCCACCAGGCCCCCACCCATGTCTCTCACCACCCCCACCCCCCAGCAGTGCAGGGCACCCTCCACCAGGCCCCCACTCATGTCCAACTCATGTCTCCCTGCACCCCCACCCCCCAGCATCCAGGGGCACCCTCCACCAGGCCCCCACTCATGTCTCCCACCACCCCCACCCCCCAGCAGTGCAGGGGCAGCCTCCACCAGGCCCCCACCCATGTCCCCTATCACCCCCACCCCCCAGCATCCAGGGGCACCCTCCACCAGGCCCCCACTCATGTCTCCCACCACCCCCACCCCCCAGCAGTGCAGGGCACCCTCCACCAGGCCCCCACCCATGTCTCTCGCCACCCCCACCCCCCAGCAGTGCAGGGCACCCTCCACCAGGCCCCCACTCATGTCCAACTCATGTCTCCCTGCACCCCCACCCCCCAGCCACCAGGGGCACCCTCCACCAGGCCCCCACCCATGTCTCCCACCACCACCACCCCCAGCATCCAGGGGCAGCCTCCACCACGCCCACACTCATGTCTCCCACCACCCCCATCCCCCAGCGTGCAGGGGCACCCTCCACCAGGCCCCCACCCATGTCTCCCACCACCGCCACCCCCAGCATCCAGGGGCACCCTCCACCAGGCCCCCACTCATGTCTCCCTGCACCCAGGTCCTCACAATCACCTACCATGTCAGCCTCCAAAGCCAAAAGGCCCTACCAAGTAACCCATTCACCCACATGGAAATGGAAATTACATGTTACACCCCCAACGTACATAAAGCAAATGAACCCATGTCTGCCACACACAATGGTTGCAAATGAATTGGAAAACACCCAACATGACATGCATGAAACCAATGAGATGATACCACACAGTGAAGTATGAAAACAAAATTGTATTAAAAAAATATGAATGCAAATGAAATGAAACAAACTACAATGCCAATGAAAAAAAGAAAAGGTGCATGTCCGTCCAAAAAAATTAAAAACACCAAATCCAAAAAAAATGTACTTCAAAGTCACATTAAAAATGAAATCAATCCGACAGAAAAAAAAAAAAAATCAAAACACCATTGCTCCATGGAGAAGAAATAAAAATGTTTTAAAAAAAACAATCCAATGAAGAGCTATGTACAAAATATCCAAGGGTCCATGAGCCCAACTGAACAAAGGAAACCTACAAAAAACCCTAACAAAAATGCAACTATATACAAAAAGTGGAGCTGTGTCCGTCGACTCCAAATCATAAGAATAAACAAATGAAACCTAAAACTAAAGAACTATATACAAAGGCGGTGGGAAAGTCCAGCGGCTCACTCCGTAGTGTTCCGGGCCAGGGCATCATCAAACTCCTCTTCTATGTCCCGGAGGCGGTCCTGTTCCATGGCCCTGAGGGTCCGCAGGGACAACGCCATCTGCTCCTCCAACCCCCTGCGGATTGCCTCGAGGCACTCGGCCCACCTCAGGGCCCTCCGCATGGAGTTCTCCGCCCTGACCATCGTGAGCCGCTCCTCTTCCGCCCGTCGCCGCTCCGCACCTATCTGCTGGCCCAACCGCAGCCACACGGAAGACACTTCCTGTCCTGGGTCCTCCTGCCCTCCGGCCGATGCCTGCCCCTCCGATGTTGATGGCCCCGAGCCATGATGCCTCCCACGTTGACTCTGCTGCTGCCTCCGACGCAACTGCCTCTGCCAGCACGACGGCATCCAGGCTGATGGAATCCACCGACGCCGTCGTGCACGTGCCCTGCCTGATGATGCCGGCACATCCTCCATCTGCTGGGGTACAGTTGCTGTGGTGTCCACCCCTGCTTGACCTCCGACTCCCGACTGTGGCAGGGATGGGATCCCCACCGAGCTGGCTGCATAGGTCAGGGCAGGTCCACAGGGGGCCCTGGTGGCATCTGGGCCAGAAGACGGCAAGGAGAACGACTGGCGTATAGCCTTCACAGAGGAGGAGAGGGCCGCCAGATTGGCCGACACATGCAGGAAACCCCCGAACATGGAAGATCCCAATTGGGCCACGTCGGCACGGTGCTCTTCGTGATGATGTGCGTGCTCCTCCCGGGAAGCACGCACGTCATCACTAATTGCACCCTCGCGCATCGCAACCCCAATCAGGACCTTCTCCATACGGACACGGGTCCCCTCGTCCGCAGGTGGAGGGGAGTCAGGTCACATGGACATCCCCTCTACCTGTGGACGGGCCTGGGACGGGCATCCCTGCTGGTGCATGGTGGTGCACTCACAGGGTCAGGGACAGCGACATGCACAGGCCCCTCCACGGTGACCTGTGCTGCCTCCTGCCCCTGGCCCTGGACTGCACCACTTGCACCAGCAGGGATGCCCCCACCAGGCCCCATGTGTGCCCCTGTGGCGGCCTCCTCCTCCTCTGTGGAAACCACCAACCTGGATGGCTCCTCACCGTCTTCCACCGTAGCAGGCCCCTGTGGGGGCTCACCCACCCCTTCCGCTGCAGCCGTGGGGGCATCCCCGCCGCCTTGCTTCACAGCGCCGTCTCCGCCCTCTTCTTCACTAGCCGCTGCGTAGAGGGAGACAAAGAACACAAGCATCAGGGTACTGTACAATGGTCCCCTAGACAGGAAGCAATAGCAGATGAGTACCACTGTCAAAGTACACTTCCATCATGTCCCTCCACAACACATGGGTCAGTCCAGGCACAACACACACAGTAACAGGCATGGTGCATGCCATGGACATTTCCATACATGTCCAATGGACTCTTGAAACATACAATGATATGGAACTCACATGCATCATGGGTCATGCCTATCACATGCACACACTTCACCTCAGTCACATCCATCTGGCCCCATACACCCCAAACACAGCGGATACAAGGGTAACTAGGCTGCATCAGTGAATCTGTGCATTGTCACACACATGTGTCATGCATCCATGGCATGCACAAGTCACAGACACGCAGGTCAGGCACACAGACATGGCTACCATATATGTACCTGGCATCAGCACCCATCCCTCACCCCCACCCATGTCCAGGAACAGAGACTGGCATGCTCTCATGTTTAAAATCTGCATAGGGCTCCCCATGTGGCATTTAAACACATGCAACAACCATGTGGTTCACACATCACTGGTCGCAAATGCATTACCATGATGTCTCTGCACACATACATGCATACATGGCCAATGTCACACATACAGGCAAGTATCAGAGAACCAGCACACCGCAACATGCCCTGTCTCACACAGCAATGCTTGGACACTTACCGCTCAACTCCAGACGGGTCTCCCTCTCAAGGATCTGGGCGTGGAGCACTGGGCGTACGCGTTCCAGGACCCTCATCTGGATGGAACTCATGCAGCCCCGGCCCCCTTCCACGAGGCGCCGGGCCTTCACGAGGGTCCTGGACCTCAAGTCCTCCCAGCGCTTCTTGATCTTCTGGACGTCGCGGGTTGCCACCCCCTCCGCGTTGATGGCAACCACACAGTCGGCCCAGATCCTCTCCCGTCCTTCCTTGCTGGCGCGGGACGATCCAAAGAGGGCATCATACTGCCCCAGGACATGCTCCACCAGGACACCAACTTCGGTGGCAGTGAAGCTGGTGCCCCTCTGCCCCTCTGGCCTGGGGTTGCCACTGGTGCCAGATATGGAAGTGCCCGACATGGCAACCCCAGAGGCAGGTGTGGGTGGGCAACTGGGTCCTGGGGCTGGGCTGTGGAGCGATGTAATCCCAGTCGGGAGTCTTCAGTTCCAGCAGGGGTGGACACAGCAACTGGACCCCTGCAGATGGGTGATGTGCAGGCACCAAATGGCAGGGCACGGTGGCAGCAGGCAGGCAGGCAGGCAGCAGCAGATGGCACGTGGGAGGCTGCTCGGGGCACTGAGGGGCAGTAATTCGGCCTTCTGGGCAGGAGCGTGGTCTTCCGTGTGTTTTCGCGTGGCCAGCTTGATACGGAGTGATTTGGCACGTGAAAATCCTGCACGTCAGCGTGAAATTCGAGGAAAGGCCCTTAGCGCGTAAGCGCGTCAGCACGCATACGCGATTCTATTGGACCAAAGGCCCTCAGCGCGTAAGCGCGTCTGTGATGTGACCCGCACGGGTGTTTCCCACACAGCACGTGATGACGGAGCACACGTGGAAAGACTGCACGTCAGAGTGTCATCGCGTGTAATTGGACAAAAGTGTGCGTACACGCGATTGGCCTATCTACGTGTATTTCAGGGGTGCGCGGGCACTTACACACGCAAGTACGTCAGCGCACCTGTATCCCGGGCTGCGCGGGAATTTCCACACGCTATTGGACTGGATACTGGATTTCAGGGGTGCGCGGGTCACACGCTCGCCTACAACACGCGCAACGCATAAATTAGCGCGCTAACAAAATAACAAGCTCAGACCCAGGATGAACATACCGTTCCTAGCAGCAGTGGCCGTGGGCTACCAAAGGAGGAGGAGGAGGATAGTCAGGGCCAGAATATTCACACCCAGAACCAGCCTTTTCGGGATGCCTGATGACCAGGTGTATGGGAGGTACAGGTTTCCACCACACATAATACTGGACCTGGTGAGTGAGTGGGAGGATGACCTCACATCACCCACCCTGTGCTCCCAAGCACTCAGCCCCCTGGAGAAGGTCCTCAATGTACTGCACTTCTTAGCCACTGGATCATTTCAGCGGACAAGTGCCATAGTGGGTGGGGTATCACAGGCCACCCAGTCACGCTGCCTACACCAGGTCTTGAACATCATCACTGCACGCCCATCAGTCCGCAGGCACATATACCTGCCCAAAACACCTGCAGAAAGGTATGCTGCCGCCCTGGATTTTTACGGTGTGGCACGATTCCCCAAAGTGCTAGGTGCCATCGACTGCACCCATGTGGCTCTACGTCCCCCCAGGGCATCAGAGCACATCTATAGGAACCGCAAGCACTGGCATTCCATCAACGTGCAGGTAGTATGTAATGCCAAGGGAATCATCACCTCAGTATATGCCAACTATCCCGGGTCCACCCACGACAGCTTCATTTACCGAATGTCCACCCTAAGCCGGGACCTAGAAGCTGAGCGGCATGGCGATACATGGCTGCTTGGTGAGTATGAATGCCACTGCACATGCATGCATGTCAGATACTGAGCAAGGTCACAACCCCACCAATGATACCAATCACCACCTCCACAGGGGACAGTGCCTACCCTCTCAGCCCCCACATGATGACGCCAATTCGGAACCCCACCACGCCACCCGAGGTAAGATATAACACAGCCCACATTACAACCCGGGGCATAGTGGAGCGCACATTCGGAGTGCTAAAGTCACGCTTTCGCTCCCTTGACCGTTCTGGCGGGCAGCTGTTATACGCTCCCCCAGTAGTGTGCAGGATCATAGTGGCAGCATGTGTCCTGCACAACGTTGCAACATGCCGGGGCCTGGCCGTGGACATGGTGGTGGCCCCACATCCCCAACCACATGCACAGCCGCTGCGCATGGGAGGGGAAAGGGCACGGGGGGAGGCAGCCCGTACACAGCTAGTGGCTAATTACTTCACATAGAAATCACACCCCTGTGGAGTGCACACTGCCCTGGCACATTCCATCTGACAATCAATGATGACTCAACCTGACACTGATCCTGAATGTCTGGAGAATCAACCGTGAAAACCATATCAGCCTGAGATTGTTCACCTGGAAGTGTTACAATGTGTGCATCCCTACCCACACAAACACCACCAAGGCAGTTTTGTGAAGAAACACATTCAAGCAGCTAAAATGAATACCCACTTGCAAAATGCAACAAGAGGACAGTGCCATGTCAGCCAACCCATCCCCAGCACCGCCACACGACACACCGTGCCATGTCATGCTATTTGCAGGTAAACAAAGTAATCCCCACAACATGACACAAGTGTCACAATGTACAGTGTCCCTAATTGAAACTTGCAACACCTGAAATGCTCACAGTAATGCAGGACCAACAACAAACTTGAGCAGGTACTACCATTCACATGACATCACAAATGTAATAAATTAGTAGTCTCAGCACCTGGAAATGCCTGCACTCCCACCACTTCCAACTGTACAGTGTTGGCGCCATGTAGAGTTGTAGGTGCACTGCTGCCAACATGGACCCCATCTCCAGACTAGAGGGCCTTGTGTAGACATGAGGAAGGGACCTGCAAATTGGGAGGTAGACACAGATGATGAGTTACACATCAATGCAACATGCAGTGTACAACACGACAGCAATATGCACTAGGAATGTACACACAGTATTGACTAGACTACCCACACATGTAGTGGGAGTCCAATGTCACCATGTACGTCAATGTCACTTGGGCACACCCTTTGCAAGCCCATGGAAACGGGAAGCAGGAGGGGTGTGTGTGACTCAAACCCAAGCATCTGAACCAAATACATGACAAGCCTGCATGTGCCCAGCCACAATGCAGCGTATGCCCACAGGAACCACGGAAGGCAACAAATTGTCCCAAAAAAATTGGGAAAAATAAAAATAAAAATAAAAATAAATATAAAAATAAAAAAAAATAAAAAATGGCCATTGATGGGCCCGGGGGGGTTGGGGAGGCCACCCAGGAGGTCCGAGGACAGGGTGCACACCAAAAGCCACCTGTGTGGATCCTGGGGAAAAAAAACACCTCCATGGGCTCATGGCCCACACGGCTACCCTATTGTGGGAGTATCACTGCTGTCGCTATTATCACCCTGTGCAGCTGCATCCGGAGGTGGTTGCACTATGGGAGGCAGCCCACGCAAGGCCCTAGTCTGCTCCTCCATGGCTGCAAGCATGCGGGTGTGGTAGGTCTCGTTCTGGAGGATGAGTGTGCGGAGGTCCCCATGCAACAACTCACGGGATGACCGGACCTCCGCCCTCGTTGCCTGCATCTCAGCTGAGAGCGTACGGGTGAGACGCTCCAGCTGCTGTTCTGTCCTTTGGTGTGTTGAAGCCTCAAGCTCAACAAGAGTCGTCCTGAGGTGAAGGAGCTCCTGCCTCAGGGCTTCCCTGTGGCCCTGGGACTCTATGGAGATGGCCTCCTGCAGAGTCGCCAGTGCCGCCCGCCTGTCCCTGTTGGATGCCAACATGTCCTCCCTGTGTGACTGGCAGATGGAGTCGGTTGCCTGCTGTAGTCGCTCCATCAGCCTTTCAGGGGGGACAATGGAAGTGGCCACCATATCCATGGCCTGAGCCATCATCTTGGATGATGCTGCCTGTTGGGTTGCCATACCATAAATGGATTGCTCCCATGCGGTATTGCCAGGTGGCGTACGGCCACCACGTTGGCGGGCACCACACCTGTCTGGGGCAAGGCGAACTGCGCCTTGCTGTGCCGGCACTGCCTGAGGCTGCAGGACTGCATTCCCCCTCTGATCTGCTGGCCCAGGAACAGGATCAGATGTCGCGGAGTGTGACCCTGCATCCGTAACCACCAAAGGCATAGCTGCCAACACTGACATCCCCATTGAGGGTTCTGACCCTGGTGAGGGTGGGTGGGACAGAACAGAATCCCTCCCTGGAACACTCACCTGCGACGGCACGTAGGTCTAATCATCCGAATCAACACCTGAGTACAGCTCGGAGGAGCCAAAGACACCCCTTGAGAGCACGACCTGCAGCACTTGTGGGTTCTCACCCACCACCACACCACGTCCCTCACTGGTGGTTGGTCGGCCCTCGGACCCCTCCTGGGTCTGCACCATCTCCACAACCCCAGCAGTATCAGGTGCGTCTTCCCCTGCAAAGACATTAAAACAAAGAAATGGAAACAGGCATTAGCACCATGGCACACAATGAGGGCTGAGAAGCAAGAGAACCAGTACTTGATTGACACATGTCCCACATGACTAAAACCCTCCCATGCATGCACCCTCACTGCATATGAAGGGCAGGCAAATGGCACACACTGATGACACCAAGATGGAAGATGAACACATTTTCTGCATGCTGCCTGGCAGTGGCATCACACATTGGCCTGTGATTGCCAGGTGAAACACACATGCCATCACACAGATGGCATGTACCATTGCTATTGAGTGAAGATGGAGAGGAGGGCAGCACCTATTCATTCAGTCCAGTTCCCGCATGTAATAGCTTTTCTAATTCAAACAGGTCAGATTTTTCACCTGGAGCTGCCAGTCCAAAATGGTCCAATTGCACAGGGACATGTGTGAACAAATGATATCCAGGTAACAAAGTCACTCCACTTTACCATAGCCATGTCATACATGTGACTAGAGGACTGAGAAATGCCTAGTAAAAGTGGTGGAATGCAAACAATCTGCCTGAATGAACAGAGAAAAATAAGCAACAATGTTGTGGCAAGGTGACACTTCAAGGGCAACTGGCGTGCTGTTGGGCTAGATGTCTACTGTTGGCAGAAGGGATACTGCTATGGCCAAATGCAGCTGCGCAGGATGTATTGCATGAAGCACATGGCTGACCCATACGACTCAGGCGCACACACTCTCACCTGGCACACAAACAGAAGCCCTCACACACACACCATGCACATGGATGACACACACATGCATGTGCACTCACCGGACAATGCCTCGTAATCAGGCAGATCTCCCACGCCTTGGATCTGTTCCTCCGTGACGTAGGTCCCAGCGACTGACTCATGTGGAGTGAGTTCCATGTCCACTACTGGAGACCCACCTCCAGTCACTAGAGTTGCGGCATGACTTGAGGCCAGCTTTTTCTTTGCCCTGCGCTTTAGGTCATTCCAGCGCTTATAGCAATCATTGGCTGTGCGCCTCACGATTCCAAGGGCACTTACGATGTCCGCAACCGTCTGCCAGTGTGCCTGGCGTTGTGCAGGTGTGGTCTTGGATCCTGCAACAATGACCATCTCGTTATCATGTCCGAACACATACTCGACAAGTGCATTCAGTTCTTCATCCGTGAAGCTGGGCTTCCTCGACGGGCCGGACTGTGTAGCCGTGTCTGGGGCATCAGCCTGTGCCGGACGAGCACTCTTCCTCTTCCGCTTGGAAGGTGGTGGTGATCCTGAGTGTCCTGCGCCGCTCTGGACACTAGGGGCAGGAGCCCTGGTGGACTCTGTATCAGGAGTGTGGGATTGCACACTCAGCATGGGAGTTGGTGCAGGCATTGGCTCAAGTGTAATGGTGTCAGGGGGAATGTCAGCAGGATGGACTAGGACCGACACTGTCCTGGCTGGGTGTGTGAGAGCTGGGGTGGATGGAGCCGCAGCTGCCCCTGCAGCCTCTCCGCCCTGCCTACTTGGGGCAGCAGATGACCTTGCTGCCCCAGATCCACGTGGCATGATGACATCAACGTGCACCAGCGCACGTGTCATAGGCCTGCTGACCTGGAAGTCAGCCATGGAGTCAGCCAGGTCTGGTGCCACAATGGGCTGGTCCAACAAGGGCTGAGCATGGATGGTGTCAGCCACATCAGCCTCAACGGGAGGGGGGGGGGATTATGGGTGCCCTTGACTGGTCCTCCACACATGGGGGGACAGGCTCACCCTGCAAGTAACGACCACGTCCCCTACCGGAGCCACCACGGCCACCACTTGTGGCTCTTCCACCTTTGCCACCCTTACGGAATCCTCGCCTCCCAGCCATGGCACTGATGTTAATGTGCGTATGGGAGTGGCTGTAAACTATTGTCCTGGGCAATTGGGAGTCAAATAGGTTGGGTACCAGATGGTAATTGTACCCTAGTGCTCTAGCAAGGCTGAATGTAACCTCTGGGGAAAGATGACGGGTCACGCTACGCACAGGAGGCCCAAAAAAGGGAGATGACGTGCACGCAACCCCTCCTAGATCACGTGTGCAGAAAGAAAAACCTGCACTATGCTGTGGCACCCAGTAACACAAGAATGAACGTATGCGTGTCACACGCAGCCTAGAATGACCTCTGAAGGGGTAGGCTACACACTGGGCAAGCACAGATGTTAGATACGTGCGTGACTCACCGTCTGCCAGGTAAAAGAGAGTGAAAAAGGAGCGCGTTTGGTTGGCAACACCCCTGCCAAAAGAAGATTTGTACGCTGTCTGAGGAGACAGGACAACAGTAGAAGGGAACACTGTTTGAGGGAACAGGCCCAGGTAAACCAGTAAAAGAGAAAAAAGAGAAAAAGCAGTCAGAGGTAACAGGGAGTACGAACTTGAAACGCCGTGAAGTAAATCGCGTGTGAAATGACAAGAAGTACAGAATTCACCCACTCGCTCTCCACGAAAAGCACGTACAAGAAAATGGTGTTCTACACGTACCTTTTATGCAGGCCCACACGTCCAGTGTCACTTACGCGGCGTGTACGCGCTAGGGCCATTTCCACCAATTACACGCTTTGTCACTTCTGCGTGTAGGGCCATTTCCACCAATTACACGCTTTGTCACTTCTGCGTGTAGGTCCATTTTCACCAATTACACGCTTTGTCACTGCCGCGTGTACGCGCTAGGCCCATTCCCACCAATTACACGCTTTGTCACTTCTGCGTGTAGGGCCATTCCACCCAATTACACGCTTTGTCACTTCTGCGTGTAGGGCCATTTCCACCAATTACACGCTTTGTCACTTCTGCGTGTAGGGCCATTTCCACCAATTACACGCTTTGTCACATCTGCGTGTAGGGCCATTTCCACCAATTACACGCTTTGTCACGCCGCGTGTACGCGCTAGGCCCATTCCCGCCAATTACACGCTTTGACACTCGGACGTGTCTTTCATTTTTTTCACACGCAACATTTTCCAACGTGTGCCCAATTCAACGTGCACGTGACTTCATAGACGCGCATACGCTGGCGACGCTTTTTCGCGCTACGGGCCTTTCCTCGAATTACACGCAGATGTGTTGGATTTTCACGTGCCAAATCACTCCATATCAAGCTGGCCACGCGTTCACACACGGAAGACCACGCTCCTGCCCAGAAGTCCAAATTACTGCCCCCCAGAGCCCTGAGCACGCTCCCACCTGCCATCTGCTGCTGCCTGACTGCCTGCCTTCCACGTGCCCTGCCATTTGCTGCCTGCACATCAGCCAGGGGTGCTGTTGCTGTGACCACCCCTGCTGGAACCGAAGACTCCCGACTGATTTTCCATCGCCCCACAGCCCAGCCCCAGGACCCAGTTGCCCACCCACTCCTGCCTCTGGGGTTGCCATGTCGGGCACTGCAACATCTGGCACCAGTGGCAACCCCCGGCCAAGGAGGCAGAGGGGCACCAGCTTCACTGCCACCGAAGTTGGTGTCCTGGTGGAGCATGTCCTGGGGCAGTATGGTGCCCTCTTTGGAAGGTTGCGCGCCGACAAGGAAGGACGGACTCGGATCTGGATGGACATCGTGACTGCCATCAACACGGAGGAGGTGGCAGTCTGCGACTACGAACGTGTCAGGAAGCGCTGGGAGGACTTCAGGTCCAGGACCCTCAACAAGGCCCGGCGCCTCCTGAAGGCAGCAGATGCTAAGGGGCGCCGGGGCCACTTGTCGGAAGATCAGATGAGGGTCCTGGAACGCATATCCCCAGCGCTCCACATCCAGGTCCTTGAGAAGCAGACCCGTCTGGAGTCGAGCGGTAAGTGTACATGCATACTGATTGTAAGCTGTGCGTGTGGCGGTGTGCTAGGAGTGTGCAGGTTGAACATGTATTTTTATGTGGCCAAGTAAGGGGGGTGTACAGGGCAGTGAGGGTGACACATGCGAGGGGTCTCATGTGTGACACATGGATGGTGCTTGTGTGTGTGGGCTTGCATGGCACAGGATGTGGAGGAATGATTGTCAGGTGTGACATGGATGTCGATCAAAACACTGCGACAGTTGGCGGAGGTGTACACATGCATGCAAGTTTGGTGTTGTGTGTGCATGTGTAGTGTACTCCCTATGTTGCATGTGATGTGTGGATGACCTTTGGCTGCTCATGCTGTTGTATGTGAATGGATGGTGCTGGCTGTTGCATTATGGCTGTGGTATGGCTCATGTGTGCAAGTTGAAATGACATGTGTGTTGGGGATTGTGATGCCATGTCTGAGGTTTACCAATGCCACTCATGTATAACTGTCATGTGTGTATGAGTCCATTTTACAGTGCCCTGATGCCTGTGTTTTCTTTCTCCCTGTCTGCAGCGTCAACTGATGAAGAGGGCGGAGAAGGTGCTGTGGAGCACAGCGGCAGGGGTCGGACCACCAGCCGGAGACGCAAGGCCCGGATGGATCCCCTCCCAGGTTGTGATCTCGTCGGGGAGTGAGGAGTCCGGTGCCGCGTCCCAGGCCGCAGCTGCCGAGGGGAGGTCCAAGAGGCGGAGGTTGGAGTTGGACTCCTCGGCAGCAGAAGGGGCAGCTGGGACCCCACAGGGCCCAACGGGGGAAGATGGCACGGAGTCATCCAGGTTGGTGGGGGGTTTGGTGGAGGAGGAGGCCGTGCAAGCGACAGTGGCGGGGTCTGGAGGTGGGGATTCCACTGGTGCTAGTGGTGCAGTGCAGGATCAGGGACAGGAGGCAGCACAGGCCGCCGCGGAGGTGCCTGTGTGCAATCCTGTCCCTGCTCCTGTCACTGCATCATCTTGCACCAGCGGGGATGCCTACCTCCAGACCCGTTCTCAGGGAGAGGATTGGCTTACGACACCTGGCCTTCCACTCCCTGCGGATGTGGCTATCCTGCACCAGGTTGTGCCTGTCCAGGGTGGGGTGGCGTTGCGTCAACGGGCCATGCGAGCTGACCTGCAGTCTTTTCATGATGAGTCTGCACGTCTTCTTGCATGGCTCGTTGACCGCGTTGACCCACTGGGACAGCTCACCAGGGCTGGATTCCTCCGTTTCCTGGACCTTGTTCCGACCCCCTTCTCCACAGAACCCCCTATGCCCCAGTCGTCCTCCATGCCATCTTCCCACCCATGTGTCACCTGGGTGCCCTGTGGAGCTGCATCCCACCGTGCGGCTAGGCTGGTGGACAACAGATCCCTGCCACAGTCAGGAGTCGGACGTCCAGCAGGGGTGGCCACGTCAACGACTGCACCCCAGCTGGAGGAGGATGTGCAGGCACCATCGGACAGGGCACATGGACAGCAGCAGCTGCAGCAGCAGGAGGCTGTAGGTGGGAGCCACGATAGCTCGGGGCCTTCAACATCGGAGGGGCAGGCATTGGCCGGAGGGCAGGAGGATCCTGGATGGGAAGTGTCTTCCGTGTGGCAGCGGTTGGGCCACGCCATAGATGCGGAGCGGCGGCAGGCAGAAGAGGCGCGGCTCACGATGGTCAGGGCGGAGAACTCCATGCGGAGGGCCCTGAGGCGGGCCGAGTGCCTCGAGGCAATCCGCAGGGAGTTGGAGGTGAACATGTCGGCGTTCCTGCGGACCCTCGGGGCCATGGAACAGGACCGCCTCCGGGACATAGACGAGGAGTTCGATGATGCCCTGGCCCGGAACACCACTAAGTGAGCCGCTGGACTGGCCCGCCGCCATTGTATATAGTTATTTAGTGATAGGTTTCCTTTGCAGTTTATTTTTCTTTGGAGTCGACGGACACTGCTCCACCTTTTGTATATAGTTCCATTTTAGATGGATTTTTTGGTAGGTTTCATTTCTTCTCTTGGGATGATGGACCCTGAATACTTTGTACATAGTTGGACTTTGGATTTGGATATTTTTTTAACTATGAATATTTTTTGCCATGGAGCAATGGTTTTCTATTTCTTTTTTACCTTCATTTACTTTTCATGGACTTGAACTTTGGAAGATATTTTTTCATATTGTCATTTATTGATTTCATTTTGAAAAGAGACAGCCTGCTTAATTTTTTGATTATTTTACTTCTGTATTTTGGTTGATTTTGATAGCCATTGCTGTTGTTTTTAATACATTATTTTGATTTTTTCATTCTTCAATGTGTGGTTTCATCTCATTGTTTTCATGCATGTCATGATATGGGTTTTCAGGTTCCCTTGCAACCATTGTGTGTGTGTGAGGCACGTGTAGATTTACATTGTTTCCATTGGAGTAGTATCATGGGCACATGTAATACTTGGTTGTGTCTTTGGGCTGTGGTGGCTGGCCATGAGGCACATGCTTGAAGATTGTCAGGGCCTGTGGGCAGGGGGACATGAGTGGGGGCCTGGTGGAGGCTGCCCCTGGTGGCTGGGTGGTGGGAGACATGAGTGGGGGCCTGGTGGAGGGTGCCCCTGGTGGCTGGGGGGTGGGGGTGGTGGAAGACATGAGTGGGGGCCTGGTGGAGGGTGCCCCTGGATGCTGGGGGGTGGGGGTGCAGGGAGACATGAGTTGGACATGAGTGGGGGCCTGGTGGAGGGTGCCCTGCACTGCTGGGGGGTGGGGGTGGTGGGAGACATGAGTGGGGGCCTGGTGGAGGGTGCCCCTGGATGCTGGGGGGTGGGGGTGCAGGGAGACATGAGTTGGACATAAGTGGGGGCCTGGTGGAGGGTGCCCTGCACTGCTGGGGGGTGGGGGTGGTGGGAGACATGAGTGGGGGCCTGGTGGAGGGTGCCCCTGGTGGCTGGGGGGTGGGGGTGGTGGTAGACATGAGTGGGGGCCTGGTGGAGGGTGCCCCTGCACTGCTGGGGGGTGGGGGTGGTGGGAGACATGAGTGGGGGCCTGGTGGAGGGTGCCCCTGGTGGCTGGGGGGTGGGGGTGGTGGTAGACATGAGTGGGGGCCTGGTGGAGGGTGCCCCTGCACTGCTGGGGGGTGGGGGTGGTGGGAGACATGGGTGGGGGCCTGGTGGAGGCTGCCCCTGCACTGCTGGGGGGTGGGGGTGATGGGAGACATGGGTGGGGGCCTGGTGGAGGCTGCCCCTGGTGGCTGGGGGGTGGGGGTGATAGGGGACATGGGTGGGGGCCTGGTGGAGGGTGCCCCTGCACTGCTGGGGGGTGGTGGGAGACATGGGTGGGGGCCTGGTGGAGGCTGCCCCTGGTGGCTGGGGGGTGGGCGTGGTGGTAGACATGAGTGGGGGCCTGGTGGAGGGTGCCCTGCACTGCTGGGGGGTGGGGGTGGTGGGAGACATGTGTGGGGGCCTGGTGGAGGGTGCCCCTGGATGCTGGGGGGTGGGGGTGCAGGGAGACATGAGTTGGACATGAGTGGGGGCCTGGTGGAGGGTGCCCCTGGATGCTGGGGGGTGGGGGGGGGTGGGAGACATGAGTGGGGGCCTAGTGGAGGGTGCCCCTGGTGGCTGGGGGGTGGGGGTGGTGGTAGACATGAGTGGGGGCCTGGTGGAGGGTGCCCCTGCACTGCTGGGGGGTGGGGGTGGTGGGAGACATGGGTGGGGGCCTGGTGGAGGGTGCCCCTGGTGGCTGGGAGGTGGGGGTGGTGGGAGACATGAGTGGGGGCCTGGTGGAGGGTGCCCCTGGATGCTGGGGGGTGGGGGTGGTGGGAGACATGAGTGGGGGCCTGGTGGAGGGTGCCCCTGGATGCTGGGGGGTGGGGGTGGTGGGAGACATGAGTGGGGGCCTGGTGGAGGCTGCCCCTGGTGGCTGGGGGGTGGGGGTGATAGGGGACATAGGTGGGGGCCTGGTGGAGGCTGCCCCTGCACTGCTGGGGGGTGGTGGGAGACATGAGTGGGGGCCTGGTGGAGGGTGCCCCTGGTGGCTGGGGGGTGGGGGTGGTGGGAGACATGAGTGGGGGCCTGGTGGAGGGTGTCCCTGGTGGCTGGGGGGTGGGGGTGGTGGGAGACATGAGTGGGGGCCTGGTGGAGGCTGCCCCTGCACTGCTGGGGGGTGGGGGTGGTGGGAGACATGGGTGGGGGCCTGGTGGAGGGTGCCCCATGCACTGCTGAGGGGTGGGGGTGCAGGGGGACATGAGCAGGTATGCAGGGTAGTCCCCTGTTTTGTGGGCTGCCTGCAGGGGCCGTGGAGGGTGTACAGGGAACACCTGTGAGGACCCACCCAGCCTAATCGCGTGTGTAACTTCCCACGCACCCCTGTAATACACGTACCAAGCCAAATCGCGTGTGATAATTCCCGCGCACCCCTGTGATACACGTGCCCTGGCTAATCGCGTGTAAAACTTCACGCGTACCCCTGTAATACAGGTACCCTGGCCAATCGCGTGTTAAACTTCCCGCGTACCCCTGTAATACACATACCAAGCCAAATCGCGTGTGATAATTCCCGCGTACCCCTGTGATACACGTGCTCTGGCTAATCGCGTGTAAAACTTCACGCATACCCCTGTAATACACGTACCCTGGCCAATCGCGTGTTAAACTTCCCGCGTACCCCTGTAATACACGTACCAAGCCAAATCGCGTGTGATAATTCCCGCGTACCCCTGTGATACATGTGCCCTGGCTAATCGCGTGTAAAACTTCACGCGTACCCCTGTAATACACGTACCCTGGCCAATCGCGTGTTAAACTTCCGGCGTACCCCTGTAATACACGTACCAAGCCAAATCGCGTGTGATAATTCCCGCGCACCCCTGTAATACACGTACCTGGCCAAATCGCATGTGAGAATTCCCGCGCCCCCCTGTAATACACGTACCCAGCCGAATCGCGTGTAAAACTTCCCGTGTACCCCTGTAATACACGTACCCAGCCAAATCGCATGTGATAATTCCCGCGTACCCCTGTGATACACGTGCCCTGGCTAATCGTGTGTAAAACTTCACGCGTACCCCTGTAATACACGTACCCAGCCGAATCGTGTGTAAAACTTCCCGTGTACCCCTGTAATACACGTACCCAGCCAAATCGCGTGTGATAATTCCCGCGTACCCCTGTGATACACGTGCCCTGGCTAATCGCGTGTATAACTTCACGCGTACCCCTGATATGCACGTTACCCGCTTTGCGTTCCTTGTTTGGCAGCCCTGTAAACTGGTCCAGGGTTAGCGCAGCCCTTTGCGATGATTTTGCGATTTTGATGGCTTTTCCTTGCGCGAGGACGTTCTTGGGGGCGTTACTGGCGCTGCTGCAGGGTCGCTGCGATACTCTGCGCCACGGCTGGTTTGGGGGCCTAAAATCCATGAATACGCTGTGCGTGGAAATCGGTTTTAGCACACGTGCCTGGCGCAGACAATCGCACGCGGACACTCTGCGCCAGCCGCTTGCGACACTTTTCTGCGAAATTCTATGAATTACCCTGTCAATGTCTTTCCCACATAATTTACATAACCTGTTATTTATCACATCCATACCCATGCCCCTGTGGTTTCCAATACAGGAATTGCTTCGAGCCGTACTGATAGAATAAAACTAATCAAGGTTGGATACCGCTTTTTTTTAGGTAGGTTTTGGGACTACCCATAACAAAAGCCTGAAGGGTGTACTCCCTCAACGTCCTCAACTTGTTAAGATGGCTTAGTGCCTGTTCAGTATCATAGGCCCTTGCTTTAGCTGGGATCCTTGCCAGGTTAAATCCCATCCAGGAGCTGGCATTTGGGTCACTCCTATGTCCTGCAAGTATCGCATGACCATTATCTCCAAGCTAAGGTACCATTCACTCTTTAAATATCTATTGGTGTGTTGCAGTGTAAGCGAAAGTAGAGAATCCAGCCCCCCCTAGTTCAACTATGATCCTGGCCCAAAAATTACAAGATGCCAACGACCATGACATAAAAAGGGAGGGGAGTCCTAATTCAAGTCTGATTGCCTGTATTGGTGTACCGGGGGCAAATTTGGCAAATATCGTAAAATCTTTCCCTCCAGTTTGCCCAAGGATGCTACCCATTTCCATGGGAAGACTTCAAGGGCATACAGCATGGTGGGAACGATTGAGATCTTATATGCCAGCATCTTGGCTTCTATATATCTCCCTCCTTGGGAGTCAATCGTCTTCTTTAGTATGAGCCATTTGTTCCACACTTTTTGTGTTGCCTCCTCTAAGAGACATGTGCCAGGGAAATGTGCCCTAATAGTGATTCCTAGGTACTATAATCAAGAGTCGTTTCCACTTTCTAACCCCCTAGCACCAGTCAAAAATATTACTGGCTCGTGCCCTTTTTCCAAAAACCATGATCTTCGTCTTGTTAATATTTGAATATTTGGTCTCAAACCGAGATTGACAGCGTATTCATAAAGGGTCTGAAGAGAAAGCTGTAATAGAGATTGAAGAGCAGAGGTGCCAAAGCACATCCCTGTTTCAATCCCCTCATCGTAGCAATGGGGTTAGATAATATCCTGGGAAAGTCGGATTCTGACCTCTGTCCCACTATATAAAGCATTAATAAAATATAGCAGAGATGGGTCAATTTGCCAATCTTCCAACATTTCCCACAGCCTTCCTCTGTCCACGCTATCAAAGGCGGCTGAAAAGTCCACTAAACTGGCATATATTGCTGAGCCAGGCTTAAGCTGCGTATCTGATATTAAGGTAAGTAATGTCCAGATTGAGAGAGTTGTTGCACACCCTTTCCTAAATCCAGTTTGATGATATGTTAGTAATCCCTTTTTCGGCCACCCAGGTAGATAATATTTCCAGCAAAATGCTGGCAAAAATTATTCTACTAAAGTCAAGCATGGCTAAGAGTCTTTAGTTTTCTGGGAGATTGTGCTGGCCCTTTTTGAAAACTGGTATAAGAATGGCAGTATTCCACATCTCAGGTAGACTGCCAGTTAAAGAAACATGTGTAAATAGTTGTTTTAAAATATGTGCTCACAATTTGGCGTCTGCCTTCAAGACCAGATTAGAAAGGCCATTGGTACCTACTGCACTGGATGCTTTTAGTAGATTAATATTCGCCTCTACATCTCCAGTTTTCATGTATTTATTCACCTTGGAGTTTACCATAGGGCTCACATCCCAGGGCCTGCTATGGGGACCATCAAAGGCTTAATATACTCCACCCATTTGTCTTCAGTTACAGCCACTAGGTTGGTTGGGCCACAATTGGTAGCTTCCCCACCAATAGCAGAATTTTCTTGAATCATTTGTCCTGATTAGCCTATTTAGATATTTCCAGCCCTCATTATTTTGCGAGGACCGATTTCTCACCCAGTTTTTATAGCTTTTCAGGCTGGCTATCCTTTTTCTCTTTTCAGGCAGAGAACAAGAATACTTTTTACCTACGACTTGAAGGGCTGCATTTAGTTCCCTCTTCCTTCTAGCAATCATTTAATCAAATCAACGGCCAAGTCTAGAGGGGCAGTTTTGGATGGCCACTTGTCTAAACTTGGTGGACAGTTGCCAATAGAATGTCCTGTGATTGAAACCCAATGCGTGCCAAGTCTTGATTTCTGAGAAGGGCATTGCATTTTTCAATCCTTCTGGCTGACCAATGGAGGCGATTGTTTCAAAAGTGGTCGGCTGACATGTGTTTCGACCTCTAAGAGTCCTTATCAAGGCTAGAGTGTGCTTGTCTAGTTGCCATGTCTTTGAACTTAGGTCTGTACATTTTTACGATGGCCTAGGTGGGCTTTTTGCTGTGGTGCGGTCTGCCGCAGGTGATGTGTTCTTGTCGGGAGTGAAGACTATGATCTGGTGCCCAAATACTCTCATATCTATATGGATAAAATCTTTCAAAAACTACACAAAATACAAGCACAAATTTCCCACTGCTGCAATGAAAACACACAGAAGACACATGCTGAATATATAACACATTGGAAGGCTGGATAACTGAAAATGGAAAGTCAGATAGGAAAATATAGGCAATTAATTCTAAAAGGGAAAATGCAAAAATAGTCTGTGTCATGAAGAAGGGAAAATGCAAAAATAGTCTGTGTCATGAAGGGGGGAACAGAACACTCGGACAACAAGTTATAGTATCTCAGCAATTTTATTCAGAGGTTGGTTCAAACCAAGAAAGGAATGGGCCCAACACAAAAAAGTACACCTACTCAGTCTAAAGTTTAGCTGAAAGGCCTCACCACGAGTTGGGCAATATCCCTGCAGTAAATGCAGTAAATGCCCCGGGATACCGCCCAATGCTATCAGCGTTACGCAACTCAGTGCAAAGCAATTTACAGCATATCCCGAGTTGCGGTGGCAGTGTTAATCCCCATTTATTCTGAGTCCATAGGACTCTATGGGGCTTCTTGCCACTATTAGGCGGTAATAGTGCCAAAAATGGGCTGAAAGGGGAGCTTTTTACCTCCAGCAAAAAGCTGGAGGTAAACCTCCCACTTTCTGCCAGAAATCAGGCTTGAGCGGAGCAGTAATGCAGCAGTAATAGTGTTACTGCCGCAATGTTACTGCTCCACCCAATCCCTGATGAGGCCATTGTCTTTTCACAGTAAAATGAATTCCTGCACCTGCTTCAAAAAAAGGTACGGCTCTTGGGTATTTCTAAAAATGTATAAAGGTTTGAATGGTAGCCCGGTCTATTGGAGGTCTCCTTCTCACAAGGAGGTTTCCCAGTTCAGCTCTTCCCAAAGATCAAGGTAGTGTGGGGAAGAATGCCTATAGGATGAGATGCAACTAAAAAGGAAGAAATAAAGCAGTGGAGGTGAAACATAAACTAAACACAGTGTCGGGGCCTATGACCAAGTCCCTAATCCATCTAGTGTGTATCCCTATTATAAGTTCAAAAGTTTATGAGTGAGCTCCTAGGTTGGATTTCTGAAAGTCCCTTCCACTCCAGGTATTAAGGTATCCCAGCACACCTTTTTCCCAATGTCCTCGCCTAAGTCTTGGTTCTTGAGTCTTGTTCTTGGCCTGGTATTTGCCAAATTTGTGTCTATATGTCTATAATTTAGACTTTGGTCCTGGCATGTATTTTGTTCTGTCTGTTTCCTTTGTCGTTGTCCTGGACTGCAGGAAAAGGGGGTGGTACCACAACTGCTACTGTACTGTTTTGGATCCCTTTTGCTCTATGGGTTCCTACAATTTGATGCTGCCAGGTATTCCCCCTACCAAGTACTTTTGATAGGATCTTATCACTCAAGAACTCCACTTGGGCGCTCAGCTGTCTACAAGGCATTTCTATGTGGGCTGGTGGCCTTGCAACTACCACCAGGGTATGAGCTAGATCTCCCTGTTGGCTTCACTTCTTCTTCAAGGCTCATCCTCAAAGTCTTTGGGCTGAGGTTCTTAGAAGGCTTCCTAATGTAGACTGACTCACTAAGTGGGCTTCTCTCAAACCCTCGCTTAACTGGCCCAAGAACCCCTTTTTCAGGTTCCCTGTGACTACTTGCCCTGCTTCACTTTGCCTGCACATGTTCTGATCCTTCACCTCTTCTCTATGGTTCTGAGGATTTGTCTGGGCCACTTGGCCTGGTTAACACCGTTCTGCAGTTCTGCACTTCTGGGTCTCTATAATGTTTACCTGTGTTCTGGAACTTGCAGGGGAACCATGAAAGTCTCCACTACTCTAACCCAGATCTTAAATGGGCAACTAACAGTCACAAGGGGAATCTGAGTCGGAGGTGTAGGGTTGTGCTTGTCTGCTCCTCCCCTTTCTGTTCGATGTGGCTCAATTTGGGACTCTCTGCAAGGTAAGACTATGAATTAGATAATTGGATTTGCAAACCCTCTGTTAACGTCCCTCACTTAATTCACCATTGCTGTGTTTACCTTAGTGGTAGTTGGAGGCGACCTGGAAAATGACTTGGGCCAGTTATCCACTGGGTAAAACAATGCAGTCCTGCTGACATTGGCTTCTGTGGCAAAGTCTTTGCACTCTTGCTATAAGCTTTCTTCTTCAATGTCCGTAATTGAACAAGTCTATAATTGCAAAATGTCTGCAGAGCCTTTTCCTCACACCTTGATCTTTTCTCTCGTTGAGGGTGATTCTTACTGTGTTGTCATGTTATGTTAAAGGTTCTTGCACCACCCTCTGTTGCCACATGTGTGGTCTGCTGGCGCTCTGCTGTGACGTGCTGTTGGCAGCTTCAGTTTGGAGAAATCGGTCACGGAGCGTACGTGTGTTTTTCAGTTGGCAGTCTCCATGTGGTGTTGGGAGAGGTTGTGTATAGTTCGTTTCATTGTCATGGTATTGTGAAGTGCATGTGGCTTGTGGTGCTGTAGAGGTATGGTTGTGCTTAGTTCAGAGTTTGAGAAAGTGTATGCAGAAGGGTGAGTTTTTAATACAGTTAGTGAGTGGCAACACAATTCCTACCATCGACATCCTGACTAAATGTGACACATATCCCTTTGCATGTTGTTAATTTTAGTGTGTAGCAATTAACATCCCCATGAGTTCTCCAAGAGAGCTGTGTCCCTTGTGCCTTGTGGTCAATCTGTAAGCTGCCCGGTTTCTGAACCCAAACACATTCCTTTATATGTGATGCAGTTCACACCCTCAGTGGTTCAATTCATTTTGACATATTTCCCTCCCCTGTTGCCATCTTCGGCCCACTCATTCGGTGAGAAGCACTTCTGGTCTCCAACCACCCTTCCATTCTAGATGCCTCTCTTCTCTGGTGCCCTCCACTCTGGTGTGGCACTCTCCCCACTCTTATTCATATATATGGGTTTGTAACCGTTCCTACTGTCTTTTTGGCGCAACAAGAGGCATGAGGCTTTGCTATAGTGTTAGACTGGAAGCTGAGGCGATTAGCTTGGCGATACATACTAAGTGCGAGAGTGGCTGTTTTAAAGAAATATTGTGTATGATTGATGTGGTCGTTCAATCTCGGTAGTTTACATGCCGGTAGGAGTATGGTAACAGGTTATTTGAATAGGGGGTTTCCTAGGGTACTTTAGTGTTTGTATTCCCCTTTTTTCTAGCTTGTTTCTCTTGGTGGGTTTTGGTTGGTTAGATTTGTTGGATTGCATTGTTGGGGTCTGTTCCTTTGCTCATTCTCTGTTCATCAGGGGTCTGTTCTTTCCATCCTTGGCTTTGCTGGGATTCTTTTCTGTATGTTTGTTCATTTCGTGGTGCGTAGATTTTGATCAATCGTTTTCATTCCTTTCAGACTTGAAGAACCAGTTTTTTAGAGGTTTTCTGAACTTTAGATGGTCCTTCATGGTTCATATTTTTCTTGGGAGGGAGTTTTATGGGTTAGCAGGAGAGGGCTGATGCCCCAAGTTTAATTCTCGTGTAGTGTTTTGGTTCAAGGTGAATGGTGGTGCTGGATCTAAGTGTTCTTGTTGGTTTGTAGATGGTGATTTTCTTTTATATGAATTCCACTCCCTGGCCGTGAATTACTCTGTGTGTCATTCACATTGTTTTGAAGGTGATTCGTTTTTTGACTGGCAACACATGTGCTGGTGTGATGTGGTCTCTTTGGGACCGTTTGAGGAGAAGTCTGGCAGCTGCATTCAGTATTTGTTGCAGTTTCCCCAGTAAGTAGTCTGGCATTTCAAGGTATACGTTGTTGGTGTAGTCTATCCTAGACATTATGAGGGAGATGATGGCAAGCATTGTATGCATGAAGGAGAGGAAGGGTAGAATCTTTTGATAGTGTGAAGATGGAAGATACATTTCTTAATTATCACATTTGCTTGATGTTCTAGTGTTAAGTCATTGTCCATTAGAATTCCAATGTTTTTGACTACTTTGGATGGTTTGGGTGGCGTCCCCAGTTCTGTGGGCCACAGGATGTAATGGTTTTTTCCTTGCTTGTCAGGTGTAATTATGATTTACGTTTTGTCCAGGTTAATTTTGAGGTTCTTTGTGTTCATCCACTGATAGAGTTCTTTGAGACAGTCTGTTAGCGTGGGGTTCTCTTCTTCATTACCACAGATTTTGCAGATGATTTGGGTGTCGTCTGCATTATTGTAGCATGTGAGGCTGTGTCTTTTGATGAGGTTGATTAGTGACTTAATATAGGTGTTGAACAATAATGGGGATAATGAGGATCCTTGTGGAATGCCACAAGTAGTGTCCTGCAGTGCAGATTCGAAAGGTTTTAGCCAAACTGTTTCTGTTCTTTCGGACAAAAAAGATGTAATCCAACGCAGCGCCGTTTTGTCGATCGCCAGTCTCTTGATGAGGGTGTTATGGTTGACTCTGTTGAATGCTGCAGAGAGGTTGAGTAGTATCAGTACTGAAAATGTGATGGAGTCTATGTTGGCCTTTAGATCGTCCCATATCGAGTGTAGTGGTGTCTCTGTTCCTCTGATGGGTCTCAAACCTACATGTGCCTGATACAAGAGTTGGTTATTTTTGGTGTGTTCCAGTATTTGTTAGTAGTCATAGGTCTCTATTAGCTTTGCCGAGTAAGGAATGTTTGAGATCGGTCTGCAGTTTGAAAGGTCATCCAGATCGCCCAAAGTACCTTTGAGGAGAGGTTTGATGTTGACTGATTTGAAGGCTTGTGGTACTTTTCCCAACTAAAGTGACAGATTGAAGAGGTTTAGATAGTATTTCGTTGGTGTACCCTGTGTAAGGATCGATTTGTAGTGGTGGCCAGGGGTCAATTGGGGAAACTGCCTTGTTGCATTTGTTCACCAGGCTGCAGAAGTTTGCTCTTGACATTTAGGTAAATATGTTCAGCCTGTTCTTTGGGGCAGGGTTTGGTTGGGTGATGTGAACCATCTGGTTGGTGGGTCTACTTTGTATGATCCAATGTATGTTGTTGATTTTATTTAGTTTTTGCAAAGGCACCAGCATGTTTTTGCATCCGAGGTGGGGGTTTCTCATCTCGTTTATGATGTTTTACAATTCTTCCTGAGTGTTCTTGGCTTTTGTGATTCTATCGTTGTAGTATTTCTATTTTCGCTTTGAGGATTTCCGCTTTCTACAATAGTACCTGTCTTTGATATGTTATTCTTTTGGGTTGGTCATTGTTTCTCTTCCATTCTTGTTCTAACTTCCGGTTTGTTGATTCCATTGCTTTGAGGTGGGGTGTGATCCATCTTGCCACTGCTTTCTTTTGTGATCGTATGAGGGTTTTTTCTGGAGAGATGCTTGTCTATTGTTTCTGCGATCCATTTCAGGATGAGGTCTATTTTATCGTCTATGTCAGTTGCAATCAATGGATTGGAGGTTTCCAGTTTTTCTACTAGGTTACTGCTTTTGTCTGTTCTCCAGTTTCTTTTGCAGATTTGGTGGTTCTTTATGGGCTTGTTGGATACTTTTGATGGTATTTGGATCACAAAGGGTATAATTAAGTGGTTGCTCTATAGTATTTGCATTGGTTGTGCTGTTGTGAACAGATTTCTATTGATGAAGCTTGTTTCTAGATTGTGGCCTGCTTTGTGTGTGGCTCCTTTCACCATTTGTCATAGTTTCACTCTCTCAACCTGCTTAGTTAGGGCTTTCTGTGAGTTTGTGTTCTCTTCTTCATACCATATGTTGAAGTCCCAGAGAATGATCAGCTGATCATGCTTAATGGCCAGGTTTGTGACTGCTTCTTCGAAGGTGTCTACGAAGGTTGCATCGTAGGTCGAGGGTCTATAGATGTGTATAAATGCGAGGTTAGTTTCCGGGTCTGCGGTCAAGTGAAGGACTGGTGAATCACAGTTTGAGATTTTCAGCAGATCTGCAGTTTTTATTCTTTGTAAGCCACTGAGAGTCCTCCTCTGCTTTTCCTTTTCTGTTTGCCTGCATGCATTGGAAATTATCAGGTAGACAGCTGTGCAGTATGATTTTGAGGTTTTAAGCTAGCCAGGTGTCTGTGATGAATAGGATGTCTATTCCCCCATCACAAGGTAGATGGTAGACCTCTGTTGTGTGT
The DNA here is from genome assembly GCF_040938575.1 of Ambystoma mexicanum. Lineage (NCBI taxonomy): Eukaryota > Metazoa > Chordata > Amphibia > Caudata > Ambystomatidae > Ambystoma > Ambystoma mexicanum. The sequence goes on from NC_090924.1 coordinate 982,843,414, forward strand.
TTGGATATAGATCTGGCATTGGTTAGGTTGCATTGCATTTTTTTCTTTATAGTGTTCTGTTTTGTTCTTGCTTTTGTCTTGTGGGGGTCTTGTTGGCAATGCTCATAATTATCCTCAGGATGTAGGTAGTGTTCTATTAGGTCGGTTTCATCTTTAAGTAGGTTGGCTAGGTTTCGCATTGGGTTCACATCTCCTTCTGGGTCCCCTTATGTTTCAGATCGGTCTTGCCATTGGTCCCCTCGGGCTTTAGTGATGTGTGGAGTGGAGGTGTCATTTACCAACGTTCTTCTTCTGCGTGTTTCTGCTTTTTCCCTTTGGGGTCCCGATAACCTGCTGAGTCTCATTATTGCCCATCTGTTGGGACAATAATACTTTTGAGCGCACTATTCCTTTCATTTAGAAATGTCATGCACTTTTAACCTCAATAGCAGCTCAAGTGGAAAGACATATTTTCCTGTCTAACTGACCGACAAGCAATCCAACTCTCTCACTTTACTTATATATACCTAGAAGTTGGTGATATTTCTGTCTTAGCTGAACAGGGAACCCCTTCAGGTATGGCCACAGATAAGAACTGCTACGGCACCAGGAAGCCTGCCAGCACTGGACTCTGTCCTGCAATCCACTGTCCCTCTCAGTACAGTGTCACAGGATGCCTGCCTGCCAGCTCATCTCAGTCCAGTATTCGAATTCGAAAATGTCTGCCTGAGCTACACCCACTCAAGTCCTTTTATTACTCCTTTCTGTCACTCAAAGAAAATACTTCCCATCTAGATCCACCCACATCATCCGATAGGCTCAGTGTTTTTCCCCATTGAAAATAACTGCCTTGCTAAACAACAAATGTTACATCTCTTACTTTCGCTTCCTGACTCTACAATAGTTCTTTTTCAGCAGAGCAGAATTGCATGTTTTCACCACCCGGCATGAATCTAGCTTGCACGATTATTCTTCCATTGAAACAGAGCCTCATGACAGTTCAAATTTGGATTCAGGTTATTTGCATGTAGACTAATTTGCATTGAATGTTAAGGACATGGAATTCACTTTGTTAACTGGGATTGGATTAGGTTTGTTTGCTAATGTATTTTAGCATTAGTTAAGTGCAATTCAATCAATTGAAATATCATCCTGCAATAATATGCAATTTAAAGCATGCTCTGCATTTCTGAACTCATTCATTTCACATCTGGCACATGCCGGTTGCATTGGCTACATATGCCTTGCATATGTTTGTATTTCTGCATTTCTTAATTTCTGTATAAAGCCCACACTAAAACTCACACTAAAGCTATATGTAAAACTAAATGTGCATGCCAAATTAAGAAGTCCTTGAAATCCAAAGCCATCAACTCCCACAGTAACCATACAATAGATATATAATAGAAAGAGAGAAACACTAATTTTGAACAACACATGTTAGTGACTCTAGTCCAATCCCCTATTTGCTCCCATACACAACAAAATACATAATTAAACATACTTTTATTATAAAAATGCATGTATTAAAACACGAGTTACATGAAATGTACCATCACATAAAAGACCTACAACACAAATTAAACACATATTGCACACATTCATACAACCAACAATACATTTGCATTAATAATCACACCAACACGTAGACCTGGGTACAGATCTATAGTAGACCACACTGTGTGGTTATGTATACAGCCTGACATGTTTTAGTCCCCAAAAATAGGTACTGGGACATTCTTCAGGGGCTCAACAGCCACAGATTCTAAAATGATTGGCGAGTGGGAAAACTGGTCTCCACAGCGTAGCAAATAAACAAAGAGGGGGATTCTTGATTGCTTAACAATGGTTGGGACTGGGTTCTGCCCAAGCAATATATTGTAACACGAAAAGGGAAGTGGGGCAAACCACCCACTAGATTAGAAATCTGAGTATGAGGGGCTTGTATAATGCTCCTCAGTGATAACATGTTCTGAAAAGTCTCAACAGTGAGAAAGGCAGAGGCAACCAGTTACCACCTGTCATCTCTCTAGGAGAGCAGTGTGTCTTCATGAGCCGACTATAACTTTAAGACTATTCAGCAGTAGTGAGTGAAAGAGAGAGAGAAAAAGGGGTGACAGAGAAAGTTATATCTCCCCCTACCTCTCTATACCCTACCCTATACAATTGACCATATGTAAGCTTTGACTATCCTATAGAATTGGCCAGATGTCGGGCCTGGCTATGCGCCGAAGAAGATGGCCGCTTAATTGAGCCGCTCAGCCTCACTTAATAACAACATGCATTAAGTTGCTATTCCTTACTTTCTATTTTTTTACTTTCACTTACCTGTATATCCCGTTGGTGATCCGCACGGTGGTGTGGGCCTCTGGAGCTGATCCTGTCCTTGTGAAGCGTGTTATCTCCGGGTCCGGAGCTTGGAAGTCAGCCCCGAGTGCAGCGCTGGGTACGCGCCGCCCCTCATGAGGAGAGGTGGGGCGATGCATTCCAAGTGACGTGCCGGCTTCGGGCCGACATGACGTGACTGAAATTTATTTTTAAAAAGTCCCTCTGGCGCCATCTATTGCCGCATGTTTGCAGTACAACAACAAATAAGAAATAGATATAATAGAATATTAATAATTAAAGGACATTGGGCCTCATTACGACCCTGGCGGAAATCGAAAAACGATGGCGGAAATGCAATACCGCCATCGAATAGCGCTCGGTGCGACTATGACACGTCACCGCAAAGTACGATGCCATTAGCGACACCGTAGTGAACGCCAACGCTAACTGCACCAAGTACGCGCGCGCGCGCCATGCCAAACCGTAATTACCACCATGGCGCAACGGTGCGCGAATTCTGAACCTAGCGGACATGCACCTAACGCCATCAAGCACGGCGGAAAGTACCATTCCGCCATGGTGAGAAGTACGGCATCGCGAATCAACCGTAAACGGCCCCACTGAGTGCCTGTACACCGCTCCCTGGCCACATTGCACAACTCCGCGTAGGCGCAATGAAGTCACACAATGCAACCAGTGAAATGTACTAGTCATCCATGCCTGCCAACGAACAAATGAATCTCAAGAGGGGCCAATGGGAGCTGCAGGGCACAGATGGCACGAATACAGAAGCCATCCCAATGGACATGACCTCAGTCCCCCACCAAGAAACGCACGCAAACACAGGCACCTGTGACCAGCAATATTCCGAAAATCACATCATTCCACCAATCCACCTGGCTGACCGGCATCTGTTACACAAAAGCAAATCCCCCGCCCATGAGCAGGACATCATTAAAACAGTCATATTGGCAGCCCTCATCCCTGACCTCACTGGGCTTCGTAGGCAAACGCGCCCAGCACAGTACCACGCAACTATACTCCGAAGCTGGAACCCAATGCAGATCTCCTCACAATACATCGCTCCCCAAATAGGAATATGCCACATCACTTGCAAAGAAGAACGCTACACGGTCCATATCAGAATAGAAATTTAATGCACAACAAATTCACCAAGCCCATACAGCCATTAGGCCATGAACTCCAAAACACATTTCACCATTGTGGGCTGCATCCGCAATAAATGACCAGCTACTTCTTGTGTGACGCCCTGTTCCTTCATGGTACACAGGGGCTACATTCTCGTACGAAAAGGCAACATGGAAGCGCCTAGAACCGCAGGGCCGTCCCAATAGGGAGGCACTAGTCCAGCTGAAAGGCCGAAATGTTGCTCCTAGCCACTAGTACTGCATAAGGGCATGTGGCCCATTGGCGATCGTCCCATAAGATCGTAATGCTGCTCCACTGATGAACACGAAGCAGCAGGTGTCGGGAGTAAAATCCATCTGCAGGAGTGGCATACAGATGGCAGTGGCAAAAGGGGAGGAGATACCTGTCAACCAAATGAAATGAAAAAGAACAGTATGGCCATCAGAACTTCATTAGTATTACTCACTTCAATGATCACACCAAATCCACAGCCATATGCATGCTAGCCCACTCCAAAGGATCATCACCACCCAAAAACCACTTGCGAATCATAACTATCTATATCGAGGTGAAAACACCATCACAAACGAGTGTACCTGTGCATGCGTCTGTTAAAACAGAATCCATCAGATGGGATTGGTAACGTGCATAGACACAAGTGTCTGAAGGCGCGTCGAGACAGGGAGGGCTCAACAAGGCCAGATAGACGATGGTCCCACTATGGCAGCCCTGCATCACATAGCGCAGGGGAGGCGGACAGATTCCAAGAAGCCCTGTACATGGCCTCTGTATCAATTCATCTGTCCATGCATCCATTCATCATTCCCTCATCCCGTAATGAGAACGCCTGTTTCCATACTCACATAACATGTGAAATTTCCATTGAGTCTGTGCGTTATGCAGCCTGCAAAATCCACTGTGCCCCAGCCCGTAATTCCAGTGTTGTGAAGTAACATGTATTTGGGAACGTCCGGCCTCATCGTCCACTTCGCCATTGCGCATCCCAAACTATTCATATCAATCATTGCATCCTCGCCATGGCCCCTGTCCCAAGGACATTGAACAATAGAATGTTATATTTGCAGTCAGACCTGTGGGCATCTCCTCGCCGCTAGCTGAAAACCGAAAGCGCCGCCCTTCGAATTCCTCATTTGCAACATCACGTCGAAAAGGCATCTGTGGCCGCTTGAAATCACAAATTAATCCATCTAGTGCGGCTGTGTGTGAAAATGGCAACTGCCTTCACTCACAAATGGGACGCCCCGCCCGTCGTTGAACCTCGGTGCAGTGATGCATGAGGGTCCACCGTTACTCGAGTGCTACGTTCCACTGACCCTTCACAAGTCTGTTCGCGACTGCAAAGATAGTATGTGAAACAATGGGACCATAGCCGAATGAACATATCAACCAATGTTACACTGCCATCGGGTACAAATACATGATTGTAATAGCAAGATGCCATTCGTCGAATTGCAGCGTTGTGTGCGGGACGTGCTCGCCCAAAGGGGAGAGCAGCTTGCACAGGTGGAATGAATCACCACAGGTGGAGGCCATACAGCCTGAAAACACATAAATTGCACGCCCAGTCTCCTCCCACAACCACTCCGAAATGCTACCGGCAGGACTAGCTATGTTGGCCCTGGGGGACCTGATAGCACTGCAGGTACTCCAACTTCAAGAAGAAGACGAACACCAACTACAACCGGCCACACGGAGGAGACGCAGGAGGAGGAGGAGGGCAAGGCAGGGCCAGCAAGGCCCGCCAGCACAGCCACTACCACCACGCAGGCAGCCCGCAATCCCACGCCTCCGAGCACATCCGTTCAACCTCACTGATGAGCAGATCCACACCCTCTACCGTTTGGACCGGGACACCATAACCGCCATTGTGGACATGACACAGGCTGACCTTGTCAGCATGATAGATAGCCCAACCACCATCCCACCCCTACTGAAGGTGGTGTCTGTACTCCACTTCCTGGCCACAGGCACCTACCAGCACACAGTCGGACAGTTGCATGGCATTTCACAGCCACTGTTCTCACGGACACTATTGCAAGTGCTTGATGCCCTCCTGAAGCACGCAGACGACTACATCTCTCTACCACGCTCGGAGCAGGAAATTACGAACACAAAAGTGGGATTCCATGCACTTGCCGGCATACCGGGTTGCATTGGTGCCATCGACTGCACCCATGTGGAATTGGTCGTCCCACATGCCATGGAGGCCCAGTACCGTAACCGGAAACAATTTCATTCTCTGAATGTACAAATGGTGTGTGACTCCAACAGGATCATTACACATTGTTGTGCCTGATTCCCTGGATCAACCCATGATTCTATGATCTTGAGGAACTCTACAATACCACGCTACATGGAGCGACACGCAGGGAACAGATCCTGGCTACTCGGTGAGTCTCATTTCATGCATGATGATGTGGGGTATGTGATGCGGCAATGACCTGGCAGGAAGGGGGGGGGGCGCGTACGTAGCAATGGCATTCCACATGATTCGTTTATCGTCCACATACAGGTGATGCCGGATATCCACTGAAGAGATGGCTCCTCACACCAGTCCGGAACCCACGGGACCAGCATGAGGAGGACTACAACCATGCCCACTCACGTACCCGTGTAGTCATAGAACAGGCATTCGGCCTACTGAAGACTCGTTTCCGGTGCCTCAGCAGGTCTGGCGGGGCACTCCTGTACCGCCATGTGAAGGTTGCGAAGATGGTGATGGCATGTGTCATGCTACACAACATGTGCGTACGTAGAAATGTGCCCATGCCCCCTGACGCAGAACTGCAAGCACCTGAAGATGGGAATGATGAGGGTGGGGATGTGGCAGCACCTCAAGGAGTCTGCGAGGCACAGGAGGGCCGTGACATTCGTCAGCATCTCATAGATGCATGCTTCTAGCACTCACGCCTGGTGGCTGATACATGGACACGGGACTCGTGGCACTCTGTGTGTATGGTACATGCACAATATGGACTGTACGCCTATAATGGCCTCGTACACAAAGACCAATGTCCACACATCTCATTGGTTGATCGTGCATTGTTTATGGCATATGTGATATCATGTTAAACACCCTATCGACCCGCCACCCAAGTGAGCCCAACACCCACCCTCCACCCTCCTACCTCCCCCCCGAACACCAGTGTCCAGAGATGCTCATTGTCAGTGGGCAGTCGCTATTGCAAGCCCCCTCTGCGGGTATCAGGGGCACCCCTGCCTGTGGAGCGCAGGTTCCTCGCAGATCTACGTTGGGGGCTGCCCTGGACGGAACTTGCAACGGATGATGTCTCTGCCTGCTCACGTCCATGCATGTCCCTAAGGGTTTGTGAGAGTTCAGTAAGCACACGGCGCACTGCGGCAAGTTCGGCACATACGTCTTTGGACGTCGCATGCAGTTCCCCCCTCAGGCTCTCGGTGCTTCTCTCCATTTGGACTCTCAGGCTCTCGGTGCTACTCTCCATTTGGACTCTCAGGCACTCGGTGCTACTCTCCATTTGTGCCCTTAGTGTCTCTGTACTTCTCTCCATTTCTGCCCTAAGTGTCTCAGTTGATGTTTCTATGTCTGCCTTAGTGCCCCCACATTCATCGGCATGGTCCTTGAGGAGCGTGGCCAGTTGCTGCTGTTGCACGATTAACTGGTCGATGGACTGTTGCCTCTGCTGGGCCATGGCCATTTGCGGTGGTGTCACAGAGTGGCTGTTCGCCTCATGTTGCCCTGCCACAGGGCTTGTGGGGGATGGCCAGTCGTCGTCTTGTGGGTGCCCCTGCGTGGTATCCTCATGGTGTACGGGATGGAACAGACAGGGGGATTGGGACAGGTCATGGATGGATCTGACTTCGACATCCCCGTTTTCTGTGTCGGAGCATGCTGCCATTAATGCAGTGTCACCTATGGTGCTGCTGCCACCAGAAGCAGTGCCTACTGTGGCATCCATTGGGGGGACCTGTGGTGGTGGTGGTGTGGGCATGCTGGCTGCTGGGGTGCCTGTTGGAGTTCCCTCCTCTGTGCTGCCACTTGATTTGTGCTGCTGCCGTGTCTTGATGCGTGCAGCTGAGGTGGAGGGTCTTTGGCCGTTGGTCTTGGCCCTCTTTGCAGGTGTGCTGGTAGGGGTGTCCTGGAGCTCGTCGTTTGGATCGGACCCTGTGGTGGAGTAAAGGAGGGCGAGCGTTATTGATGGGTCTGTGGGAATTGGAATGGCAATGTATCACATGCATTGGGGTGGTACCTGAGGGTGATTTGGGTCGGGGCCTTGGAGGTGGTTTCATTTGTGTGTGGTGTGAGGGTGCAGTTGTTTGGCAGCCTGCAGTTAGGGTGTGCCTGCTGCACGTGTAGAGGGTGTTTTTAGGATTTTTAATTATTTATGTATTTGATGTGAGTTTTGAAGTGTGCTATCAGGCCTATGTATGTGGACGTTCTCCTGGACGTGTGTTACTGTTGCACTATGTGGGCACGTGGTACTTCACATGATTGGACATTGTGGTTTTGGCATTGTTTTATTTGGGCCACCTACCTGATTCTTCGGATGTCTGCACTCCTTTCTCCATCCCTCCGACTCCCTCTATGCTCTCCATTCCTATGGTGGAGGCACAGATTTCTTCCCAGGGGGTCAACTTGATGGGTGATTCCGATCCTCCCCCGGTGGCTGTGGCAATGTTGCGGTTGGCAGACAGTATGCTACGGACGCGTATCCGCAGGTCGTCCCATCGCTTTCTGCATTGCTGTGGGTTGCGGGGTGCGGTCCCCACCGCACTTACCCGCTGTGCCACCAGGGCCCATATGGCCTTCTTGTTCGCAAGTGCCGTCCTGGTCATTTGCGTGGAGAAGACGGCGGCTGCATTCTCCTGGAGGGTCTCTGTGAGTATGGTGAGTTCCTCACGGGAGAAGTGGACCTGCCGCTTGCGGTCGCACGCTTTCTTCGCTACTTTTCCCATTTTTCTTGGTTTCACTAGGGTGGATGACGGGTTGGGATGTGTCTCAGGGTAGTATTTTTAATGGTTGTGTGGATTTAGTGGTTTTATAGGTGTACGGCGTGATGTTTCCCGTTCCGGGACCATGCTTTTACTTCCGTTTCCGTATATTTACGGTCACCGTACTTTCCGGTTGGCGCTCACTGCGGTGTCCGCTGAGATGGGTGGCGGTATTGCACCTAGGGCGCCGTACGGCGGGGGTGTGGGCCGTTTTGGGGTCATTTCCGCCATCGCGGACTTTGCACTTCCGCCATGGCGTGGTGCTCGTGCCCGATGGGTCGGAATGAGCCGCACTTTGCTCCATCGTGCAATGGCGGAAACGCTATTTACGCTGTGGCGGTCCGGTCAGTCACTTTCCGCCAGGGTCGTAATGAGGGCCATTAAGAGTTATAAGCCTGCTCATCCATATCAAAGAACAGAACTTCAAGTAAGAAAAAGAGGTGCAGGATAAGAGCAGAAAGGAGAGGAGAGGCAAGGAGAGGCAAGAGAGGAGGAGAAGAAGGAAAGGGAGAACAAAAAGTGGACACTGTGACAGAAGAGGTGTGTGAGAAGAAGAGTCAAAAAGGTGAGAGGTGTGGAGAGGTGTGGAGGGAGAGGGGCAGCACATATGGTGATAGAACTAGTACTTACTGAGTGAGAGGAAGGAGGGAGACTAGTTTGGAGGAAAGAGAGAAAGTGAAATAAGACTGCAAAGGCTGATACATTTTCATAAAGCCTAATAATCCCAGCAGTACAAAATTAACCCTCTTTCAGTGCCTCTGCTAAGGCTGTCCAGTGAGTGGAGCTTAACATTATCAACTAATACAACGCAAACTACACATATAAATCTGCTTCTTTTGCCTTTCTGCTCACTCCTTGAGTACATCCAAACATGAATATAGCCTTGGATGTTAGCTCCTGACCTATCTGCCTCATCACAGGCTACATAAGTGCCTGCATCCTTGAGCTACAGCCTCAATGCCATAGCGGTTCCACTTCTTATTACCTACTGCATCGACGTATTTGGACAAAAATCCTATTATTAATATATGACAAGTCTTGGAACAAATCTCAATGTGCTATAGCAGTGGGCAAGATCAGATTTACACCTCTCCGTTCCACTATAGTGACATTACTATACTATTTATTACTTGTGATCTGCTCCTTATTATTTTCTGCTAGGTCATTTTGACCCCTTATTCTTTAAGGTTTGCAGTATACATAATATGGAAGTAATAATTGCAGATTATGAGAAGCTACGGAACCCAAAATAGTCGTCATTATTGCTCAAAGGGGAGTACAACCACTGTCTGCAAATCTGTAACAGCTTTGACCTATATTATCAGACATATATATATCTTTCAGAGGTGCTCACTTTCAAGATTCTAACAACACTCATCAAAATGTCTACCAACAAAACGATTCAAAAAAGCACATCTACAGCAAAGGAATCTACTGCCTCCACAACGAATCGCAAAAGACCTAAAAGTGACTCACCACCTCCACTTAGCATCTCTGATCCCGTCATTGAAACTATCCTTGCAGTAATAAGAACTTTAAAGCCATTTATCGAGACTACAAATATGAAACTGCAACAACTAGATGAAAGATGGTTGGGATTCGACAATAGAATGGAAGAAGTGGAAAGAAGAGTGGGGGTCATAGAAGACATTTCCCCTAAAGTTGAGAAATTAGAGAAATCCATCAAAGAGCTTGAAAAACATAAAGAAGATTTAGAAAACCGCAGTAGGCGCAATAACCGATGCATCTCAGGCTTACCGGAAGGCTCCGAAGGATCAGACCCTATTACATTTCTACAAAAGTTTTTGCCTGCCATCCTACACCTACCCTTGGAAACTGTTCTCAATATACAGCGCGCTCATGGAATTGGTCAAACCTCAGTTTCCACTGCTTCTCGTCCATCACCCAGAACACTCATATTTTACCTCTTGGCATACTCTCAGCTTCAGCTCATTATAACTTCTGCCAAGGAACGCAAATCCCTCATATGGCATGGAAACAAGATATTCATCTCTCAAGACGTGGCCAGAAGCACAGCCCAATGCAGAAAAGTTTTCTTATCCTTTCGTCCTGCTCTAAAGCAGCTTAATATCCGCTATGGGTTATACCACCCATGCTCCTTTAAAGTTACCCATGAAGGTCGTACAGCTGTGTTTGATGATCCAACTGATCTTAGAACCTTTATTCAATCAATAAAAGGTAATGGCATGGACACATCCTCTCCTGCAAGTACCTCAACATCATCTGTTACCTGAGAATTTGGCCTTATGTTGTGTACTGGTTTTTCTTTTCCTTTGTCTCTCTCTCCTTTACTAATTACTATTTACTTAATGCAATCTTTAACCAATCACTCTAGCAAAGTGAGGTAGGCGCTCTAATATCGTCCTTCTTCCACTATGGTCGCTCATTCTCCTTTTTGGCGACCCAGTAGGTGTTACCTATCCCTACTACATTCTTCTTTCCTGTTCATTTTCCTATGTCCTGTTTGATCCCTAAAGCTATTTTCACCTTATTACATATAGTGTCTCAATCTATGATCAAACTTCTTTCCCCTGTCCCTTATTCCCAATGTGTTATCCCACTGTTTCACTGCTTGGGTATATATGTCTTAACTAACATAACTGTGAATCTAATATTGATATGGTACTACAGCTATTGAATGCATGTTTATCACTATGCATATGATTAGATTATTTTTAAGTGTATCACATGGAACATCAAAGGATGTAAGAATCCCATTAAGAGATGTAAAATCTTATCTCACCTAAACAAATTTAAGCCATCGTAGCATGTCTGCAGGAAACTCATTTATCAAACAAAGAAACAATGAAACTAACATCCATATGGTAAAGGAGGTTATTTCAAGTCCAGCAATATCCAAAAAGAATGGTGTGGCTATTTTGATAAGTAAAAAACAACCCTTTAAAATTCTTGATCAAGATGCTGACACCAATGGAAGATGGGCCTGGGTGAAACTACTAATTGATTCAACACAAGTCTCAATCTTAAACATTAATGGTCCCACTTTACCAGATCCTGTCTTCTGGACCTCAATAAAACAAATGATACTCAAGAACAACTTTACCAACTTAATTATGTGTGGAGATGTAAATCAGGTACTAGACCCTTTTTTAGATCTAAAATCCAGTTTTATGTACAAAACTAACAAAACCCACAAGTCCTTTGTGAATTGTATAGCCGAAACAGGACTTATTGATACCTGGAGACTATCCAATCCCACACAAATAGATTATACCTTCTATTCACCCCCACACAATACACTATCACATTTGGATTATATTTTTGCAATCGAAAGCCTATCTGGCTCCATTGTCGATTCTAAAATCTCCAATATTATTATATCAGACCATGCTCCTGTAATTACATCCTTCTGTTTAGCCGATATGAACAAAACTGCTAGCCGATGGAAACTTAATCATTTCCTCTTACAAGATCCACAGTTTACTCAATCCATTCAATAATTTATCCTACAATATTTCACTAATAACCTAGATTGTGACACTTCAGTTGTAAACAACTGGGATGCTTTTAAGGCTGCTCTAAGAGGCCACATCATGGCCCTCTCAGGTAAAAACAAGAAACTTAGAAAAAAGCATCTGGATGACTTCTATTCTCAATTTACCCAAGCTGATCAGTGCTATTATAGAAACTCTACCTCAACCAATCTTCGAGAGGTCATGGCGCTACGTTTCAAAATAAATAAAAAAATTACAACACTAGCCGCAGGGACAATACTCAAATATAAAACAAAAATATATCAGACATCTAATAAAGCTGGTAAAATGCTTGCCTCTTATCTAAAAACAAAAAAAGAAAAGTTTAACATATCCCATGTAAAGGATGCTCATGGTATATCTCACTATCGATCCGAAGATATACTTGATTGCTTTAGGAAGTTTTATACTGATCTTTATACCCCGGAATGTCGTATTCCTAATGATAACATAAAATCCTTCTTTAACAACATTAGTCGGGCAACATACCCTCAAATAGACCTCTCCGACCTTGATAAGAAAATTACATCCTCAGAGATCATTAAAGCCATCAAGGGCTTGGGCAAAGGCAACGCTCCGGGGCCTGATGGACTGTCTACTGAATTCTATATTAATCTATCTAATGTCCTAACCCCCAAACTTAAAACACTATTTTCAAATTTCATATCTCAAAAATCAGCTTCTGGCTCATTCTCAGAAGCTTTACTCATTATATTATATATATTATGATAAAGACACTACAATTCCTAGTAATTATAGACCTATATCCCTCATAAATATTGAAAGCAAAATATTCGCAAAAATATTAACCAACAGAATTGAATCCTCACTCCCAGCTCTTATTAAAGCAGACCAAACTGGTTATGTGAAAGGACGTAACAACTCATCAAATGCTAGACTGTTACTAAATGTCCTCAATTAAGCAGCTAAATATAAAAAAAGACAAACAAGGATGTGCAGCCATCCCACTAGATGCGGAAAAAGCATTTGACTATGTCAATTGGAACTTTATGCTTCACGCCCTTCGCTGGCACGGTTGTGGTGAGACATTTATTTCCCTGGTCAAGCTTCAATATTCATCCCCTAAATCCTCTATCTAAATGGCCAAACATCCTCCTTCTTCCCTTTACTTAGAGGTGCACGGCAAGGTTGCCCCTTTTCACCTTTACTATATATTCTTTCTCTTGAACCTTCATTAGAACTAATACGATCTAATAAAAACATACCTGGTATTTCGGCTGGTACCTCATACACCAAAATAGCAGCATATGCTGATGATATCCTTATTCTTATCAAGAATCCCAAACGTCATCTACCAAATCTACTTGATGCTCTAGATCAGTTTGGTCAAGTGTCAGGATACAAATTAAACAGAGAAAAGTCAGAAATAATGCCCCTTAACACTTATTGTTTCAAACATGACATTGACATATTTGGGCTTAAATGGTGTAGTAGCTCTATAAAATACTTAGGAATTCGATTTGCCCCTACAATCCAAGATACTGTTAAAATTAACACAAAGATCATATTAGACACTCTCAAAGACCTAACTTCCAAATGGTCCCCATCTTTCTTGGTGGGGACGTTTAGATACTATTAAAATGATGCTGTCCCCTATTATATTATACTACTTACAGCTTCTATCAATTACATTATCCCTTACCTTTTTCAAATCTATATACTCTATTCTACTAAACTTTTTATGGGGAGAAGGAAAAAGGAAAAGAATAGCTTTAACCAAACTTAAAGCTCCATATGAAAAGGGTGGAGTTAAATTCCCGGACTTCAAGCTATACCACTCAGCGTTTCTACTAAAACAATCTCGCCACTGGTTTTCTGATCTTTTAATCAATGATATTCACACATGGTGTACTTTAGAAAAATGCTCAGTTTCCCCTTATAATATCACAGACCTCATCTACATATTTAAGCATACATCTATAAATGTATTAGATCCTATTAAGGCTTCTATCTCAGCCCTACAAGCCTTTCTCTTACCTCATTCCAAAACTCCTAACAAGTGCCTTTCCCCTTTAATAACAATAACATTGCCATTAACAGCAAGACCTTAAATCCTAAATCATGGATAAAAAGGAATTAGATTCATCCAACACATCATTGATGGCCCTTCAACCCTCACCTTTCAGCAAATGGTATCTAAGTTTGCCATTCCCAAAGCAGGCTTCCTATACTATAATAAATGAATTAACTCCTGACTAGATGCACTAAATCATTTTTCAAACGAGATCCTTTCTCCAGATCCCTTTAGACTGCTACAGCATACCATGAGCAATGATGTAAGAGCTTCAAAATTTTACAGTATGCTCACCACCTTAACATTTGATGTTTGTACTATTCGTTTGAAATGGGAAGAGGACTTAGGATATATATTTGATGATCATATATGGATCCGCCTGTTTTATAAAATCAAAAATATATCTGTCTCAGCAACTATAACGCAACACTACCTTTTCTTTATTCATAGAGCATTTATTACTCCTGCCAAGCTAGCAAAAGCTAATCCAAATTACAATGCTAAATGCTGGACATGTGGTCTAACCCCAGCTTCATATATGCATATGTTCTTTGAATGTCTATATACTTTCAGATTTTGGAATTACATTTGGAGAATCATTAAGCTTATATTTTCTGTTAATATTCGGTTGTCCTTTTTGAATGTGTTCCTAGGCAGTATAGCCCTAACAACTAATATCTCCCCAGACTCAGCCAAACGTTATGATTTATTGATCTGCACAGCCTTGAAATGCATTACAGCTAATTGGAAAGTGTTTCGATCTCTCTCCACCAGAGGATGGTTGAACTTTATTTGTAATATACACAAAATGGAATTATGTATGGCTAAAGAGTTGAATACTATCCCTAAATTCAATGCCAAGTGGTCCTTTTTCATCCGATATCTTAACTATTTCAATACAACTGCACATGGTACCTGAACCTATATACCTATGTTTTATCTACTAGATATTGGCTTATAATCTCATCCATATGTTTGTCATATATTATTATTATAACTGCAATAACACTTTGAACAAATATAATAATATACCCACCTTCCCCTTTACTCTCCTCCCATTTGTTTCCTGTTCATCTGCTGTTCATCTACCAGTTTGATTCCCCATCTTTACTTTTTTTCAATTCTCCCCAACTTATTTTCATTGCAGATTTGGTATAACTACTCATGTTTAATTTTTATTGCTTCCATAACCTAAGCTCCGAGAACTTTGCAAAATAATACATGTTGTTCATTTAACGTTTTATACTTTACTAACTTTTTCACATGTTATTATGGTTATCCTATGTTTAATTTCTGTAACTAGTTCCTTTAGATGTCTTAACTTGTGAACACATGTGCTATCATTATTTATTAAAATAAGAAAAATGCATTAAAATTAAAAAAAAGAATTGGCCAGATGTCAAGCTCTGGCCACCCTGTACACTTAGGTCAAATGCAAAACGTTGGTTATCTTAGACAGTTGGTGAAATGTAATCTTTAGTTACTTTACCCACTTGGACCAAACGCCAACTTTGGCATCCCCAGACGACTGGGTTAAATGCAGATTTTGTTTACTTTGTTACCCTTAGTCCAGCTGCCAACATTGGCTAACGTAGATAAATGGCTAGCTGCGAGCTGTCGCTACTATAGATAATTTGCTTGATGCAGGTCTTGGCTGCCTTACACATTTTGGTTTAATACAAGACTTTGGCTCTCTTACGCAGCTGGTTAACAGTAAGCATACGTTACCTTGTTCCCTATTGCTAGATGCTTTGGCTCTCTTAGACAATTGGCTAGATGCAAACTTGGGCTACCTTACAGACATGGTTTAAAAGCAAATATGATTATTTCACACAATTAGAGCAGAGCATAATATGACTATCTCACACAAATAGGGCAAATGCAAAAAGCGACTATCTCACCCAATTAGGGCAAATGCAAAATATGACTACATTACACAATTAGGGCAAATGCTAAATATGACTACCTCACACAATTAGGGAACAATGCAAAATATGACTACCTCACATAATTAGGGCGAATGCAGAATATGCTAACTTACATAATTTTGCAAATGCAGCATATGATTAAATCATACAATTAGGACAAATGGGCTAAATGAGATATGGCTGACTTACACAATTGGACTAAATGTGAGATATGGCTGACTAACACTAGTGGGCTAAATGCAAAATATGGCTGAGTAACACGAAGGGGCTAAATGTGATCTTTGGCTAATTAACACAGATGGGCTAAATGTGAGATATGGCTAAATAGCACACATGGGCTAAATGTGAAATATGACTGACTAACACAGATGGGTTAAATGTGAGATATGGCTGACTAACAAAAATGTTATATGTTGTTGTAGGTAGTAAGAGTGGTGGGGTTCTACTGTACTACAGTAATGGATGTACTTCCTGCTGAGACCACACTTACCTTATCAGTTTCCGCAGGTTGACTGCTGCAGGCTTCGCAGGCTGACATGGGCAAACACAGGCGGGAGCTGCTTCTTTGGGAGCTGCGCTTTGCCTTGTGGCCCTTAGCCGGTGGCTGCCCAGGTGTGGGAGGTGCCCTGTCTGAGTGTCTATAAGGGCCTCACAGGCCAATCGGATGGTGGTGGGTGGCATAGCGGGATGGAAACATCAAACTATGAAGAGTGAAGCGGTGGGAGCGGGGAGGGATACAGAATCAGGATACAGAAGGTACATTTCCATGGGAATGCCCAGGAATGGGACAGCTTCAGTGCAGTGTCACTTGTCTAAGCATGCGCTCGAGGATGGGTGTGGCTTATATTGCCTTTCCAGGTAAGATGGTGCCTGAGACTCTTTGGTCCTGCAAGATTTCAAAGTCTCATAGGATTTTGAAAGAACAGGATTTGGCTCGGTTCTGTAACCGGGCCTCCATCCAACTCCTGACAAGTGGCCCCCATAATGCATCCTGAAGCGGTGCATTCAGGGGAATGCTGCGCCTGGGTGGGTGGGGGTTCAATAGGGAATCCTGATGTGGGTGACCAGGTTTTTGGACATATTGCAACAGGGGATGTTCCTGGGGCCCATGCAATGACAGTCCCTTTACTTGTCTCTGATTTTTACAACACAACTCTCCTGTTGAAAAGCTGTCCTAACCCAGAATTCTGACATGTGCTTTTTTTAAACAGGTGTTGATTGAGTAATTGTGAGAATGTCTGTCCTAATTCATGCATAAAATGAGTTAAGGCCTTAGGCCTTTAGACCCACTCAGACGCCCTCCCACTCCTCGATCTCCGATCTCCGAAGATCAATATCCCTTCTTTTCAACCCCTTTCCATCCACATCCTTGACCCTCCCCTTACCCACCCACCACGTGCCCTGATTGTTGCTGCTGGGGGTCACAAGTCCCGGAACAGCATTCTTCTTTGTCCCTCCCAGGGCATCCTTGCCCGGGCACCCGACAAAGGGCAAAAGGTAAGAGTGCCTTCCTTAAGGTGCCTACCCTCCCTGTTTTCCTGGGCACATGGCGCCCTTGCCCTGCCAGACGTGATGCTTCACCCAACAGCTACATCCAGGTAAGGTATGCCTTACTGTTGAATCTCATCAATTATGTACTTTTCCACACTTTCATTTTGCCTCCCAGAGTGTCCCTAATGTAAGTTCAACTTCAGATCATCCACTAAGTGCGCTCAATTAATTTCTTAATATATACTTCTCAATTTCCTAGGGAATTCTTCCCCCAACTTATAACACATCTACACAAATTCCATTCCATTTATCAAAAGTATGTAAACAACTTCATCTTATTTACTTTTGCAATACCACAAGCACATCCACTGATTTAACAGGTTTACCTCAGTTCCTGTCCAACAATACACTTAGTCAAGGCATTTATGTTCAATGCATTTGTTTAGCCAATATATATCTTGTTTAAGTTCATGAAACATATCATGCCAAAATCCTTGCCAACACGTGTTTTGCTAAGGTGTCACATCAATTCATGTGGCCCCTCATGAGCTTCTTGAAGGCTGACTTAAAAGGTGTACAATTCCCTAACAATTGACGGGGTAATTCATAGAATTCAGCGCACAAGTGGCGCACGCAGCTGCCACACAGTGTGCACGTGCAACAGTCTGCGCCAGCCGCGTGCGCCAAAACCCATTTTGACGCACAGCGTATTCATGGATTTTAACATCCCTAAGCAGCGTGGTGCAGAGTGGCGCAATGACCCTGCAGCAGTGACAGTTACGCCCCCAATCCCGCCCCGTGCGGCAAGAACAGTGCACAAATCTAGTAGATGGCGCACAAGCCAGTGAACCAGCATACAGCCCCCCAACCACGAAAACGCATGTAAAACTCCCCGTGCACCCTCAGAATACATGTACCCTGCTCGTGCTAGGCCAATCGCGTGTAAAACTTCCCACGCACCCCTTGGAATACACGTACCCCGCTCGTGCTAGGCCAATCGCGTGTAAAACTCCCCGCGCACCCCTTGGAATACACGTACCCCGCTCATTCGCAGGAAGTTTCACACGCGATAGGCCTAGCGCGAGCGGGGTACGTGTATTACTGGGGTTCGTGGGGAGTTTCACAAGCGGTAGGCCCTGTGCGAGCGGGGCACGTGCATTTCTGGGGTTCGCGGGGAGTTTCACACGTGGTA
The DNA here is from genome assembly GCF_040938575.1 of Ambystoma mexicanum. Lineage (NCBI taxonomy): Eukaryota > Metazoa > Chordata > Amphibia > Caudata > Ambystomatidae > Ambystoma > Ambystoma mexicanum. The sequence goes on from NC_090924.1 coordinate 982,862,023, forward strand.
GGCCCTGTGCGAGCGCGACACGTGCATTACTGGGGTTCGTGGGGAGTTTCACATGCGGTAGGCCCTGTGCGAGTGGGGAACGTGTATTACTGGGGTTTGCGGGGAGTTTCACACGCGGTAGGCCCTGTGCAAGCGGGGCACGTGTAGTTCTGGGGTTCACGGGGAGTTTCACACACGGTAGGCCCTGTGTGAGCGGGTCACGTGTATTTCTGGGGTTCGCGGGGAGTTTCACATGCGGTAGGCCCTGTGTGATCGGGGCACATGTATTTCTGGGGTTCGCGGGGAGTTTCACACGCGGTAGGCCCTGTGTGAGCGGGGCACGTGTATTACTTCGGTTCGCGGGGAGTTTCACACGTGATAGGCCTTGGGCGAGCGGGGCATGTGTATTACTGGGGTTGGCGGGGAGTTTCACATGCGGTAGGCCCTGTGCGAGCAGGGCATGTGTATTTCTGGGGTGCCCAAACGAATTGGCAGTGTGTGTCCTCCAAGGTGTGCCCTCACACCCCTCCCCAGAGCCTGCAGGCAGACCACAACACGGGGAACACACTGCACCCCTGGCCATGCCCCACAGGCAGCCCATCCACCCTGGCGAAGCTCCCCAGCCAGCCCACATGTCACCATGCACAGGTGAGCACTGACTCATGTAGCCCCACCCACTCACCTACCCAGCAGTGAAGGGCACCTGCCAGCAGGCCCCCACTCATGTCCCCCCACCCACCCAACCAGCAGTGAAGGGCACCTGCCTGCAGGCCCCCACTCATGTCCCAGAGCAGTGAAGGGCACGTGCCAGCAGGCCCCCACTCATGTCCCCCCACCCACTCACCCACCAAGCAGTGAAGGGCACCTGCCAGCAGGCCCCTACTCATGTCGCCCCACCTACCCACCCAGGAGTGAAGGGCACCTGCCAGCAGACCCCCACTCATGTCCCCCCACCCACCCAGCAGTGAAGGGCACCTGCCAGCAGGCCCCCACTCATGTCCCCCCACCTACCCACCCAGCAGTGAAGGGCACCTGCCAGCAGGCCCCCACTCATGTTTCCCCTCCCACCCACCCACCCAGCAGTGAAGGGCACCTGCCAGCAGGCCCCCACTCATGTCCCCCCACCCACCCACCCAGCAGTGAAGGGCACTTGCAGCAGGCCCCCACTCATGTCCCCCCAACAGCAGTGAAGGGCACCTGCCAGCAGGCCCCCACTCATGTCCCCCCACCCACCCACCCAGCAGTGAAGGGCACCTGCCAGCAGGCTCCCACTCATGTCCCCAAGCAGTGAAGGGCACCTGCCAGCAGTCCCCCACTCATGTCCGTATAACCACCCACCCACCAACCCAGCATTGAAGGGCACCTGCCAGCAGGCCCCCACTCATGTCCCCCACCCACCCACCAAGCAGTGAAGGGCACCTGCCAGCAGACCCCTACTCATGTCCCCCACCCACCCACCCAGCAGTGAAGGGCACCTGCCAGCAGGCCCCTACTCATGTCCCCCCAAGGCAGTGAAGGGAACCTGCCAGCAGGCCCATACTCATGTCCCCCCGAAAGCAGTGAAGGGCACCTGCCAGCAGTCCCCTACTCATGTGCCCCCACCCACCCACACACCCAGCAGTGAAGGACACCTGCCAGCAGGCCCCCACTCATGTCCCCCACCCACCCAGAAGTGAAGGGCACCTGCCAGCAGGCCCCCACTCCTGTCCCCCCACCCACCCACCCACCCAGCAGTGAAGGGCACCTGCCAGCAGGTCCCTACTAATGTCACCCCACCCACCCACCCAGAAGTGAAGGGCACCTGCCAGCAGGCCCCCACTCATGTCCCCCCACCCACCCAGCAATGAAGGGCACCTGCCAGCAGGCCCCTACTCATGTCCCCCCACCCACCCGCCCAGCAGTGAAGGGCACCTGCCAGCAGGCCCCCACTCATGTCCCCCCACCCACCCACCCACCCAGCAGTGAAGGGCACCTGCCAGCAGGCCCCCACTCATGTCCCCCTAACCACCCACCCACCCAGCAGTGAAGGGCACCTGCCAGCAGGCCCCCACTCATGTCCCCCCATCCACCCACCCACCCACCCACCCGGCAGTAAAGGGCAGCTGCCAGCAGACCCCTACTCATGTCCCCCTAAAGCAGTGAAGGGCACCTGCCAGCAGGCCCCTACTCATGTAACCCACCCACCCAGCAGTGATGGGCACCTGCCGGCAGGCCCCCACTCATGTCTCCCACCCACCCACCCAGTAGTGAAGGGCACCTGCCAGCAGGCCCCCACTCATGTCCCCCCACCCACCCACCCACTGAACAGTGAATGGCACCTGCCAGCAGGCCCCTACACATGTCCCCCCATACACCCACCCACCCACCCACCCACCAAGCAGTGAAGGGCACCTGCCAGCAGGCCCCTACTCATGTCCCACCACCCACCCACCCACCCAGCAGGGAAGGGCACCTGGCTCGCAGGCCCCTACTCATGTACCCCCACCCACCCTCCCAGCAGTGAAGGGCACCTGCCAGCAGGCCCCCACTCATGTCCCCCCATAGCAGTCACCCACCCAGTTGTGAAGGGCATCTGCCAGCATTCCCCCACTCATGTCCCCCCAACACGTCAACATGACCCACAATCATGGTCCTCATGGTCACCCAAATTCCACCGCCCGCCACCCCTGCCCAAATAACCAACCAAGCATAACATACACCCCACATTGAAATGGCCATTACATGAAACAACCCAAATGGCATGTATGTACATCAACACATGTCCGTCACACACACACAATGGGTGCCAGTGAATGTGAAAACCCACATTGTGACATGCGTGAAACCAATGAGAGAATACCACACATTGAAGTCGGGCAAAAATGTATTGAACAAAAAATGTGGTGAAACAAATTCAAAGACCAAACAATGGACATAAGGAAAACAATGCAGAATGTCACATAATGATAAAAAAAGGAAAATATATGAAATCAAAAATGTCTCCAAAGTCTCCCTCCAACAAAGCAAATCCAAACAGAAATGAAAAATTGAAATCCATTGCTCCATGGAAAAATCAAAAAAGAAAATGCCGACAAATCCACACTCCAACTATTTACAAGGATGAAATCCTGGGTCCATGAGCCCAACTGTCCAAATGAAACCTACAAAAATACACTAACTAATGAAGAACTATATACAAAAATGTGGGGTATTGTCCAAGCTCCCCAAAAAAATGAAAACAAAAATGAAACCTAACACTAACTAACTATTTACAATGGCAGCGGACTAGTCCGACGGCTCACTTTTTGATGTCCCGGGAGCAGTGAAGGGCACCTGCAAGGGCATCATCGAACTCCCGCTCAATGTTCTGGAGGCGGTCCTCTTCCATGGCCCCGAGGGTTAGCAGGGACGATGACATGTTGACCTCCACTCCCTGCGAATTGTCTCGAGGCACTCGGCCCACCTCAGTGCCCTCCGCATGGAGTTCTCGACCCTGACCATTGTGAGCCGTGCCTCTTCCGCCCGCTGCCGCTCCGCATCTATGGCGTGGCCCAACCGCTGCCACATGGAAGACACTTGCAATCCTGGGTCCTCCTGCCCTCTGGCCGATGCCTGCCCCTCCGATGTTGAAGGCCCCGAGCCATCATTGCTCCCACCATGTTGCTGCTGCTGCTGTGCCTGTGCCTGCGCCCTGGCTCATGCTGCCTGCACGTCCTCCTCCGGCTGGGGTGCAGTTGTCGTGGTGGCCACCCCTGCTGGACATCCGACTCCCGACTGTGGCAGGGATGTGTCCTCCACCAGCCTGGCCGCTGGGTCAGAGGCAGCTCCACAGGTTACCCAGGTGATACATGGGTGGGAAGATGGCATGGAGGATGACTGGCGCGTAGGGGGTTCAGGTGAGAAGGGGGTCGCAAGAAGATCCAGCACATGGAGGAATCCAGCACTGGTGACTCGTCCCAGTAGGTCAACGCGGTCAAAGAGGCATCCGAGATGACGTGCAGTGTCTTGACGAAAACACCGCAGGTCACCTCGCATACCCCGTTGACTCAACGCTGTCCCAGCCAGGACAGGGTCAACCCTGTCCCAGATAGCCACGTCCGCAGGGAGAGAAAGGCCAGTTGTTGTGCGCCCATCCCCTCCCTGAAAACGGGTCTGGACGTAGGCATCCCTGCTGGTGTCGGATGATGCAGTCAGAGGATCAGGGACAGGACTACAGACAGGCACCTCCGCGGTGGCCTGTGCTGTCTCCTGTCCCTGCCCCTGCACTGCACCACTGGCACCAGTGGAATCCCCACCTCCAGACCCCGTGTGTGTCCCTTCCACGGCCTACTCCTCCTCCAAACCCCCCACCTACCTGGATGACTCCATGCCATCTTCCTCCGTTGGACCCTGTGGGGTCTCAGCTGCCCCTTCTGCTGCCGAGGAGTCCATCTCCAACCTCCGCCTCTTGGACCTACCCTCGGCAGCTGCGGCCTGGGACACGGCACTAGACTCCTCACTCCCCGAAGAGATGACAGCCTGGGAGTGGAGCTGGGCCTTGCGTCTCCGGCTGGTGGTGCGATCCCTGCCGCTTTGCTCCACAGCACCCTCTCTGCCCTCTTCATCAGTTGACGCTGCAGACAGGGAGAGATAGAACACAGGCATCAGGGCCCTGTACAATGGACTGATACACACATGACAGTTGTACATGAGTGGCAGTGTCAAACTTCAGACATGGCATCACACTCCCTAACACACATGTCATTTCTACTCACACACATGAGCAATTCCACAGCAATATTGCACCAGGCAGCACCATCCATACACATACAACAGCATCAGCATCCGAAGGTGAGCCTGACGTCACATGAAACACGGGGAGTGCACAACACATGCACACACACCAACACACTTACATGCATGCGTACATGTCCACCAACTGTCACAGTGATGAGATCGCCATCCATGTCACATCTGGCATTCAGCCTTCTACATGTCAGTGCCACATGCATCCATGTTGCATCACAGTTGCACACTTGTCAAATACACACACATGCACACAGTGCAGATACATGCAGCTGGAACCACCATCCATGTGTGCCACCACAACCATGCCAACGTACATACACAGCAATGAAAACTTGTGTGCTCCCACACCTGCATTTGGCCTGCATGCTTACCAACACATACACCATCCATGTGTCTCACATATGAGAGGACTCACATGTGTCAGCTTCACGCCCCTGTACATACACATCCATACATGGCCCTACAAAAACACATGTATAACCTGCACACTACTGGCACACCACAACACACACAGCGTCCAATCAGTATGCATGTACACTTACGGCTCGACTCCAGATGGGTCTGCCTCTCAAGGACCTGGACGTGGAGCGCTGGGCGTATGCGTTCCAGGACCCTCATTTGGTGGTCTGACAGCTGGCCCTGGCACCCCTTGGTATCCGCTGCCTTCAAGAGGCGCTGGGCCTTGTCGAGGGTCCTGGACCTGAAGTCCTCCCAGCGCTTCCGGACATGTTTGATATCGCGGACTGCCACGCCCTCCTCGTTGATGGCAGTCACGATGTCCATCCAGATCCTGGTCCGTCCTTCATTGTCAGCGCACAAACTTCCAAAGAGGGCATCATACTGCTCCAGGATTTGCTCCACCAGGACACCAACTTCCCTTGCACTGAAGCTGGTGGCCCTCTGCCTCTCTGGCTGGGGGTTGCAAGTGGTGCCAGATGGTGTTGTGCCCGACATGGCAACCCCAGAGGCAGGTGTGGGTGGACAACTGGGTCCTGGGGCTGGTCTGTGGAGTGATGGTATCCAAGTCGGGAGTCTTCAGTTCCAGTAGGGGTGGTCAGAGCAACTGCACCCCTGGCTGACGTTCAGGCAGCAAATAGCAGGGCACGTGGGCAGCAGGCAGGCAGGCAGCAGCAGATGGCAGGTGGGAGCGTGCTCGGAGCTCTTGGGGGCAGTAATTCCACCTTCTGGGCAGGAGCGTGGTCTTCCGTGTGTTGTCGCGTGGCCAGCTTGATACGGAGTGATTTGGCACGTGAAAAAATTGCACATCAGCGTTATAATTCGAGGAAAGGCCCTTAGCGCGTAAGCGCGTCTGTGACGTTACATGCGCGAGTGTTTCCCTCGTGACGGGTGCATAGTGAATCAGCACGTGAAGACACAGCACGTACACAAATGTATTGGACCAAAGGCCCTTTAGCGCGTAAGCGCATCTGTGACGTGACACGCAAGGGCGTTTCCCTCAACACGGGTGCATGTTCTTTGTACACGTGCAAAAACTGCACGTCCGAGTGTCAGCTCGTGTAATTGGAGGAAAGGACCTTAGCGCGTACACGGGTAAGTGACGTTGTACGTGTGGGCCAGTTGAAAAGGTACGTGTAGGACGCCATTTTCTTGTACGTGCTTTTCGTGGAGAGCGAGTGGGTGAATTTTGTACTTCTAGTCGGTTCACACGCGATTACTTCACAACGGTTAAAGTTCGTACTCCCTGTTACCTCTGACAGCGTTCAATTCTTATTTTGGCCTGTTTCCTCAAACAGCGTTCACTTCTTCTTTTGTCCTGTTTCCTCAGACAGCGTACAATTCTTCTTTTGGCGGGGGTGTTGCCAACGCGCACATGCACGTCTTTTTCACGTTCTTTTTCCAGGCATACGGTGAGTCGCGCACGTATTTACCAACTGTGCTTGCCCCGTGTGTTGTGTACCCCTTCAGAGGTCAGTATAGGCTGTGTGTATTACGTGTACGCTTATTTTTGTGTTTCTGGGTGCCACAGCGTAGCGCAGGTTCACTTTTCCACGCACGTGATCTATGAGGGGTTGCGTGCACGTTCATTTTTGTTTTCGGGGTGCCTGTGCATTGCGTGACCCGTCATCTTCCCCCAGGGGTCACAGACAGCCTTGCTAGAGCACTAGGGTACGAATTCCATCTAGTACCCTACCCCTTTCACCCTCAATTTCCCAGGACAATTGTTTACTGCTACTCCCATACACACAACAACATCAGTGCCATGGTTGGGAGGCGATCAAGCGGTAAGGGAGGCAAAGGTGGCCGACCTCCAAAAGGTGGGCGTGGTGGGCACGGTAGGGGACGTGGCCAGGATTTGCAGGGTGCCCCTAGACCCCCGTGTGTGGAGGACCAATCAGGGACACCCATGCCCCCCCATGGTTGTGGGAAACATAGCTGACACCATCCCAGCTCAGCCCTTGTTGGACCAGCCCATTTTGGCACCTGAACCGGCACAGGATGACTCCCAGGCTGACTTCCAGGTCAGCAAGTTTAAGCCACGTGTGGCAGTGCAAGTTGCTGTCACCAGGCCACGTGGATCTGGGGCAGCAATGTCATCTGCTGCCCCAAGTAGGCAGGGTGGGGAGGCTGCAGCGGCAGCTACAGCTGTATCCACCCCAGCTCGGAGTCTCCCAGCCGGGACAGTGTCGGTCCAGGTCCATCAAACTGACGTTGGCCCTGCCAACATCACCCTGCAGCCAATGCCTGCACCAAGACCTATGGTCATTGTGCATTCGCACACTCCTAGTACCCAGTCCACCGGCGCTTCTGTCCCTACTGACCCGAGCGGTGTAAGCCACTCAGGATCCGCACCACCTTTGAAAAAGAAGAAGAAGGGTGCTCTGGCAGTACAGGCTAAGACCCCAGACACGGCTACACACTCCGGCACGTCTAGCTTTAATGACGCCGAACTTGATGCACTTGTGGCCTATGTGTCAGCACATAGCCGCGAAATTGTGGTGACTGCAGGGTGCAAGACCACACCTGGTCAAGGTAAGGCACACTGGCAGACCATCGCGGACATCATTAGTGCCCTTGGATTTGTGAGGCGCACAGCTGATGATTGCTACAAGCGGTGGAATGACCTGAAACGCAGAGCAAAGAACAAGCTGTCCTCAAATCATGCCTCTACTCTGGTGACTGACGGTGGGTCTCCACCAGAGGACAACCAACTCACTGAACATGAGTCTGTTGCTGGAACCTTCTTCACAGAGGAACAGATCCAAGGCGTGGGAGACCTACCAGATTACGATGCATTATCCAGTGAGTACCCATGCATGTGTGTGTAATCCATGTGTATGTTGTTTGGGTGACGGGTTCTGATTGAGAACCGTCACCCATACCACTCAGGAGTACAGGTGTGTACTCCTGAGTGGTATGGGTCACCCATGTGCTTCCTCCAAAACATTCACCAGCCTTGAATTTGGGTATGTCAGTGTCCCTTCTGCCCACAGTAGCCAATTAGCGCAACATTACTGCAGTTGCCCTTGAACTGTCATCTTGCAACAACATTGTTCAGATTTTTTCAGGGTTCATTCAGGCTGATTGTTTCAATTCTCCAATTTTTGCAACGCATTTATCAGCCCTAATGCCACATATGTGACATGCTTCTGTCATTGATTACACTCCTCATTGGCCCACATTTGTTACCTTTTCATTTGAATGATTAGACCATTCAGGCTGATTGAGTATTGGCCTGCTCACATTAATTTTTGGGGCCTGTTTGAATGTGGTACATGATAGTTGTTTCCTGCCATGTTGAAGTGCACAACCATTGATGTGTACATCTGCCTGCCATCACTGTATTATTGTACTCTGGATGTGTTGCAGTGTGTGTGGCACATTCGTATTTTGTCACACTATGTAGCATTTTTCATCTCATCATGTCCATCTCATTCACTGACATATGGCTGTACTTGTCATATGTACCATGGCTATGCTATGCTACATGCCATCTGTGTGCTGGCATGTGTCATGTATGTGTATGGGACATGTCATTCACAGGCTAATGTGTGATGCCAGTGCTACCCAGCATGCAGCAAATGTGTTGCTTTTCCATCTTGGTGTCATCAGTGTCTGCTTTTTGCCTCCCCTTCCAACTCATTGACAGTGCATGCATGCCAGGGTTATAGTCATGTGGGACATTTGTAAATCATGTACTGGATCTCTGGCTTGTCAGGCCTATGTGTGTGCTATGGTGGTAATGCCCGTTTCCATTTTTTGTCTTTCATGTTTTTGCAGGTGATGACACACTTGATGCTTTTGAGGTTGAGGAGATGGTGCAGACCCAGGAGGAATCTCAGGCACGACCGGACACCAGTGGGGGACGTGGTGTGGTGGTGGGTGAAAACCCAATCTTACTGCAGACCATACTGTCCAGGGGTGTCTCTGGGTGCACCTCCCCAGACCTCTATTCAGGTGCTGAATCGGATGATGAGACTTATGTGCCGTCTCAGGTGAGTGTTTCTGGCAGGGATTCTGTTCTGTCCAACCCACCTGCACCAGTGGTAGAACCCTCTATGGGGATGTCAGTGTTGGTAAGTCCGCCTTTGGCGGTTATGGATGCAGGGTAACACTCCACAACATCTGATCCTGTTCCTGGGCCAGCAGATCAGAGGGGGAATGCAGTCCTGCAGCCTCAGGCAGCGCCAGCACAGCAAGGTGCAGATCGCCTTGCCCCGAACAGGTGTGGTGCCCGCCGACGCGGTGGCCGTACGCCACCAGGCAATACTGTATGGGAAAACTCCATTTACAGTATAACAGCCCAACAGGGAGCATCGGTTGAAATGATGGCTCAGGCAATGGAGAGGGTGGCCACTCCCATTCTCCCCCCTGAAAGGCAGATGGAGCAACAACAGCAGGCAACAGACTCCATCTGCCAATCACACAGGGAAGACATGTTGGCGTCCAACAGGGTGAGATGGGCGGCACTGGAGACTCTGCGCGAAGCCATATCTATAGAGTCACAGGCCCACAGGGAAGCCCTGTGGGTAGAACTCCATAACCTCAGGGAGACTCTGGGTGAACTTGAGGCTTCCCGAAATTAAAGGTCAGAACAGCAGCTGGAGCAGCTCACAAGTTCGCTCTCAGCTGAGCTGCAGGCAACTTGGGAGGAGATCCGGGCATCACGGGAGGCCAAGCATGCAGAAATGCAGGCAACCTGTCAGGTGCTGCATGGGGATCTCCGTACTATCATTCTCCAGAACGAGACCTTCCACACTGCATGCTTGCTGCCATGGAGGACCATACGAGGGCTTTGCGTGGGCTGCCTCCCATAGCACTACCACCTCCTGATGCAGCAGCAGAGGGTGATGAGAGTGACAGCAGCACTCCTCCCACACTAGCGTAGCCGTGCAGGCCATGAGCCCATGGAGGTTTTTTTTTTTTAACCTCCTGGGTGGCCTCCCCGCCCCCCTGACCTCCACATGGCCAGTTTGATTATTTTTTACAATTTTTTTTTACAGTGTGTTGCCTTGTGTGGCTGCTGTGGGCATCCACTGTGTATTCCAGCTCGGCACATGCAGGCTTGTCCTGTGTTTGGGTTAGATACTTGGGTTCCTGACACACACACCCCTCCTGCTTCCCTTTCCATGGGCTTGCAAAGGGTGTGACCAAGTGACAGTGACTTACACAGTGACATTGGGCTCCCATGAGCTGTGTGGGCAGTCTGTAGTCAAAACTGTTTGTACATCCCTAGTGGGGATTGTTGTTGTATTGAACACTGCATGGTGTATTGATATGTGCTTGTGCATCAACTCTCTCTTCCTAAATATCTTCCTTCTCGAGCTCATCGCTCCTCCGCCTCCAACTCCCTCAGGGTCAGCCGCTTCTCCAAGCAACGAGTTGGGGGTAGATCTCTCTCCGCGGTAGGGGCCTCCCTCTGGAACAGCCTTCCTGCCTCCCTTAAACTTGAGGAGAACCATCTCCGGTTCCAGAAGCACCTCAAAACCTTCCTCTTTGCTTCTGCTTTCTCTCCCCCTCTCCCCTGCTAATTCTTGACTGAAACTGCACTGAATCTGCAACTGGGCCACTCTCACCGATCTCGGTCCTTGGCCCAGCCACTCTCCACTTGCACTGGCAACCCCTGCACTGCAGGACTGTTCTCTGTATCCCAACAGCCCCCTTCCCAGCACTTGTTCTGCACTTACCTTGCACTTGCCACTAACTGGCCATTTTATTTATTATTATTCTACTTGCCCTGTACTGCACTTTGCCCTTGCACTTTTCCCTTCCCTCTACCCATGCACTTGCGCGATCTGAATGACACCTGGCCTAGTAGGATCGTTGTCTGTCTTCCCTTTGTTCCCCCTCCCTGCCTCGTCGCGCCTTGAAACACTTGTGTGTAGGCGCGTTACAAATGCCATATCATATCATATCATATATCCATGTCTTCCTCCTTATTCACAGGTACCTTCTTCATGTCTTCACAAGGCCGTCTCCTTTGCGGATGCAGTTCATGTTGTATGCAGTACACTGACACATGTGCCTGATGTCAACACCCTGCAGTTGGAAGGGGTGGTTGAGCTGGCTTATTCAGGTTGTAAAACTTGCACTACTTTTATTTGGTACTGTCATATTTTGGCAATGTTTCATCCTGTGTTGCTGTATTGTGTTGCTGGTAAGTATTTGGTCATGTGTGCTGTTTGTTATTGATTACTGGGAGCATATTGTCTGTGGCCTGTTTCCATTTGGGACAGTGCACTTTGTGACACTTGTGTCATGTGTTGTGCATTCCTTTGTTTGCTTTCACATTGCATGACATGCCATGGTGTGTTGGGTAGCGGAGATGGGGAGGGGTTGGGTGACATGGCGCTGTTTTCATGTTGTATTTTGCAAGGGGGTAGTCATTCATCCAGCATAAATGTGTGTCTTTTTGTGACACAGCATTGGTTGTCTTTCGGTAGGTAGGGATGCACACAATGTAACACTTCCAGGTGACCAATCTCAGGCTGGTATGGTTGTGACAGTTGACTGTCCCTTATGTCATCATCATTGATTGCCAGCTGGTATGTACCAGGGCTGTGTGCACTCCACAGGGGTGTGATTTTAGGTGAAGTAATTAGCCACCAGCTGCGTACGGGCTGCCTCACCACGTGCCCTTTCCCCTCCCACGCGCAGTGGCCCTGCATATGGTTGGGGATGTGGGGGCACCACCATGTGCACCGGCAGGCCCCAGCGGATTGCAACATTGTGCAGGACACATGCTGCCACTATGATCTGCACACTACTGGGGCGCGTATAGCAGCTGCCCACCAGAGCGGTCAAGGGAGCAAAACCGTGACTTGAGCACTCCGAATGTGCGCTCCACTATGCCCTGGGTTGCAATATGGGCTGTGTTGTATCTTACCTTGGGTGGTGTGGTGGGGTTCCAAATTGGCGTCATCAGGTGGGTGCTCAGAGGGTAGGCACTGTCCCCTGGGGAGGTGATTATGGGTATCATTAGTGGGGTTGTGACATTACTCAGTATCTGACATGCATGCATATGCAGAGGCATTTATACTCACCAAGCAGCCATCTATCGCCATGCCGCCCAGCTTCTAGGTCCCGGTTTAGGGATGACATTCTGTAAATTAAACTGTCATGGGTGGACCCTGGATAGTTGGCATATACTGAGGTGATGATTCCATTGGCATTACATACTACCTGCACGTTGATGGAATTCCAGTGCTTGCGGTTTCTATAGATGTGCTCAGTTGCCCTGGGAGGACGTAGAGCCACATGGGTGCAATCAATGGCACCTAGCACTTTGGGGAAGTGTGCCACCCTGTAAAAATCCTGGACAGCAGCCTGCCTTTCTGCAGGTGTTCTGGGCAGGTATATGTGCCTGCGGACTGATGGTCGTGTAGTCATGATGGCCAACACCTGGTGTAGGCAGCGTGACTGCGTGGCCTGTGACACCCCCCCCCCCACTTTGGCACTTGTCCGCTGAAATGAACCAGTGGCCAAGAAGTGTAGTGCATTGAGCATCTTTTCCAAGGGGCTCAGTGCTTGGGAGCACAGGGTGGGTGATGTGAGGTCATCCTCCCACTCACTCACCAGGTCGAGTATTATGTGAGGTGGAAACCTGTACCTCCCATACACCTGGTCCTCAGGCATCCCAAAAAAGCTGGTCCTGGGTGTAAAAATTCTGGCCCTGACTATCCTCCTCCTCCTGCGGTGTCCCACGACCACTGCTGCGAGGAACGATATATTCATCGTAGCGTCTAAGCTTGTTTGTTGTTTGCGCGCACTTTTATACTGCACGGGTCTGCGTACGCCTGCTTCCTGCTGGTGTACGTGTTTCCTGATTAGCGCGTCTTTTTTGGCGCACGCTTTTGCCCTGTTTGATTCCATGAATACGTGTTGTAGGCGCGCATGTGGGTGTTCCGCGCATTTGATTCCTGTACTTCCCCCGTAACGCCCGCATTTTCACGCGTTGTTCCCCATTCTGCATATTATGCCCCGTGTTCCGCCTACTTTTGTTGTGTGCGCCACGCTATGTGCGCTTTCGCAGTGCACGTAGCACACGCCATTTGATGATGTGTGCGCCCGTGTGCGCCACTCAGAATTTTGGCACACATCCCAGATTTTACACGCGCACAGACTTCCATGAATTGATGTGCGTGGATTTCGCACGCTTGCACTGCGATTTTCGCACTTGCGCTGTGATTCGCACGCTTGCGCAGAGATTTTCGGCGCACATTTATTCCATGAATCGGCCTGTGAATCTGTAGTGTTAAACCTCTATGTATATTTTCTCAAAATTAGAATCCAATGTTACATCCACCTTTCAGTAATCTGACATTTTACTTTTCTTAATACTGTGATACACAAAGAGCTGTCACTCTAAGGGCCTCATCACGAGTTTGGCGGTAACCCTTAAATCACGGCTTTGGCTGATTTGTCCCCAGCTCTTAGCTGGGGTGAAATCCGCTGAAATTTCGTGCTCTTACCGCCAGCGGGAAATCCGCCGGCGGTAAGAGCGCAAAATTTCCCCATTGAGCCCAATGGGGAATGGGGCATTCCCGAATGGACTCAATGGGGAATGGGGATTTCCTGTTCTGCCAAACCTGTGATCCGGTGCTAATACCGCCGGTGGGTTTGGCAGTAGGGCAGATAACACCAGTGCTATTAGCGCCGACGTTACCGCCCAACTCATGATGAGGCCCTAAGCATTGTATTTTGATACACTTGCTTTTTGTTTCCCAGAGTGTTCCTAATGTAGGCTTGCCCCTGTGAATCATGCCACTGTTGTATCTTGCCACACTTGAATTTAAGTCCGAGAGTGTTCCCAATTTGGATTCATTACATTGAATCTTGTCACTCGTGTATTTTGCCACACTGGTATTTTTGGTTCCCAGAGTGCCCAATTCATATGTGTTACATTGAATCTCACCACTGTTGTATTTTGCCATTCTTACATTTTGCTTATCAGAGTGTTCCAAATTTGGAGTTGTTACATTGACTCTTGCCACTGTCGTATTTTGCCAGACTTACATTTTTGCTTCCTGGAGTGTTCCAGCTGTAGGTCTGCCATGGTGAATCCTGCCACGGTTGTTTTTGTGCCTCACTTGCATTTTGCCTCCTCCTCTACCAGCACCCACCCAGAATATACTCCTCTGAATTTAAACAAACAACTAAACAGCCATTTGAATTGCATTCTCATCAATGCCAGATCCGTCACAAAACATAATCACAATATATGCAACCTAATCTCATCAGAACGCCCTAAAATCCCGAAAACTGGTTCTCCCAAGACTTCTGGCCAACTGAACATGAAGCCTTCCCACCGGGTTCAACATGTATTGTGCAAAACAGGGCCAGAGGGGCAGGCAGGCCTCCCTACCCACCTTGCACTCTGACGAACAGGTCCGCAACACACACAGCAAAATCCCTCCTGGTAAAACTCCTGCTCACCCTCTTATACTCACAGCTTCTTGCTTACCATTTAACCTCTGGGATACAATAGATGTTTGCGGAATCCCTAAGTGACTCCATAGCAGCCATCATGGTCTATCAGCCCCAACTCATAGTATTAGGGGTTTTCAACATCTGGTTCCACATGCCACATTACCCAATGACCTGACCACTACTGGACAACCTGGAAACCTTGCATTTAACACAGCTAGTCTGTGACCCAATCCACTCTGCTGGTCACACCCTATTCCCCAGTCCTCCTCACCACACTGCCACCATACCCACTTGTCTGGTCTGACTACTCTGCCATCCTCTTCACCCTCTCTTCTGTGGAATCACCCAGCACTCTGTCAGCTCTGGGGCAACTAACACAATCCCACCTCTGGAAGGAAATCAAAGTGACACCTGATCTGGCAGAGACCCTACTAGCCTCCCTGACCTCAGGCCCCTCTATTCAGGTTGGATCACTATCTCTAACTTTGATCACTTGCTTTCAGAAGATCTCAGATCCCTCTCCCCAATCATATCCTTCTCTAGCAGACAATGCCATTCACGCAGATGGTTCACCCCAGGCCTCAAAAAAGGAAAACATTGAACCATATCCTGGAGCCTAGATGGTGTGCAGACCCATTGTGCCAGCTCAAGGTTTATCGCACAGAAATTTGCAAAGCTAAAAGATCCTACTATTGGAACACAATCTCCAAAGTCCAGCACCCATAACGGGAACTCTTCAAGCTCATCTCTGAATTCAATGCCCTGCATCACCAACACTCACAACCTCACCCAATAACTCTGCCACTCCCTCTCAGACCACTTCTAAACAAGAGAGACACAATTCCATCCTCTCAAAAGTCTCATTGCTCTTCCGTCCAGCCACCCCGCTCACAACAAAAGAACTGCTCTCCAACCTCCCACTCTTCTCTACCTTCTCACCACCCCCGAACCCTCAGAATTCATTAAGCTACTATCACTCAGCTAGGCTTCATGAACCCCTGAATACTGCTGCACCCTCACGACTAAAAATAAATCTTGACAGCCGCCTGTGCCGGCAATCTAGCAAGATCCATTGTCAACTCATCACTCACTTCCAGTACTTTCCCAGCTGAATTTAATCCCTCCTACATCAAGTCAGTCCTCAAAAAGACCTCCCTTGACCTTCTTGTCCTGATCAACTACAGACTGATCTCAAATAATGACTGTATAGCTAAATTACCTGACCAAGCAGCATACTCCCAACTATGTCTCTTCTCAGAATCAAACAAGATCCTCAACTTTGCCCAATCTGGCTTCCAGACATTACGAGGAACTGAATCCTGCCTAGTCTCCATCTGGGACGATCTTAAAAGACAATCAGATGCATATGTTTGCACTGCTCTAATCCTACGCGACCTCTCTGCAGTGTTCAAAACCGTTGACCATTCCATCCGCAACATGAGATGAACACCCTCGGCATCAGTATTTCTGCTCTGTATTGGATATCCTCCTTCCTCTCCAACAGATTGCAAATAGATCATATGCCTCCTTTCTCTTCGGCTTCTCAATCGTAGGCATAGGATGACTGAATCCGCTGTCTCACGATTTGGCAAAGTAGCTTAAAAGGGCTCAACCATAATTTGCATGTATGACACAATAGATTCTGCTCTGTAGGAGTACAATGAGTACAGGGGGGCATATCATAAATGCTGCATCTCTGCCACAGTGACTTGGCTGTCTCTACAGCTGTCAAGTGGTCATTTTGTGACCTTCAAACCTGTTCTGTGCCACAAGTATATCTGCGGATGAGCCTACTGATGCAGCAAGGCATGCCTGCACTATGCTTTTGCCATGGAGTTGATGGAAAAGGGGACTCTGGTTGGCGGATTACCCCTTTTTGAGATGGGGTTACTCTCATCATTCTATTTGTTACTACAAACAAAGAAAAGCTATGACGTTGCACCCTTTCCAGATGGTAATTCCCTGTCAGAGGGCTCTGTGTGCAACAAGTCAGGGAGGGGATCAGTCTCCTCTTCAATTTCATCATCCATGACTAGAGCCATCACTAAGTCATCCCGGCTGTAATGGCACCACATAGAGCGCAGTCCACTTGTCGTGCAAGGCACTGGGCTCGACAAGCACCAATGAGCCAGACAATCTGGTCTGGTGTATATTTCATCATGGTTGCCTTCTGCTCATGCCAGTGCTTCATGTACTTCTGGCTTTCCTTCAGGTTCTGAAAGCTCTGTTGCCTGTACTTAGCCATCTTGGATCGAACACCAAGCACATAGTCCACTTTGTTGTGTGAAGGAATTTGGGGATTGCCCTGCCATCATTCCCTCACCAGACTTAGCGGACCCCTAATGGGATAACCAAACAGGAGCCTGTAGGGACTGAATCCAACACCATTCTGTGGCACCTCCCACAAGAGGCATGGCAGGAGAATATCACACTTTCTCCTGAGGGTCTTTTCCAAGCTGTCTACCATGCCCCGGTTTACGGTGATTTTCAACCTCTCAACAAGCACTTGGTTTGTGGGTGAATGGCCATGGAGAACTTGTAGGTTACTCCACAGTTCATCCCACATTGACTTCACATACGCTGATATGAAGTTGGATCCCCTGTCAGAGATGACTACTTTAGGGAAACCTACACAACAGAATATACCGATGAAAGCCTTTGTGGACACAGGGACTTTGATTCTCCTCAGGGTGACAACCTCGGGGTAAAGGGTGGTATGATCAACCATGACCAAGATATAGCAGTTTCCTGAGGAGGTTTGCAGGTCCACATTACCCACAATGTCCATACCTATCCTCTTGAAAGGCCGCCCAACCATGGGTAGTGGAATTATGGGGGCCTTGGTGGCATCACCAGCCTTGATGGATGCTTGACAAGTGTTTCAAGACAAATTATTTTATCTTTGGCCCCATCTCGGGCAATATAAAAGGGCATACAGCCTGTCGGCCATCTTTGTCATTCTGAGATGACCTGCCAATGTAATGTCGCAAGTGAAGTCCAAAAGGAACCTTCTGTGGCACTGGAGAGCCACCAAATGCTAGTTGTTCCCCGCCTCACAAGTCATGGGCTCACTGTACAGGAGGCCCTTCTCCCAGTACACCCTCAACATCCCCTGGGATTCCCCTGGGCCTGCTTCTCTGCCTGTTCATGCAGATCTGCCAAAGTTAGGCATGTCACACTGTGTCTGGAAAAAGTTGGCATGACTCACGCCTCCAGCGATGGACAAATCACTTAGTTCTTGGAGACCCTTGAGGTTTCACACTACTGCTTCTGTTTTCTCTCTCCTCCTCTCCCCTGCTGAACTTCTGGGTGAAACTGCACTGGTCACCTGGCCACCCTCTGATCTTGGGCCCAGGTCCCCTCCCCTGCCAGGTCCACCCCTGCACTGCCTCCCTGGCAACCCCTGCACTTGGGGACTGTATTCTGTATCGTTACAGTCCCCTACTAGCACTTGACACCTGATGTCTGCACTTACCCTTGCACTTGCCACCAGCTGGCCACACTTTTTACTTATTGCTTTTATTTATTCTATTTATATTGTTTTACTGTCGATCCCATGTACTCCACTGTCCCCTCCCCTCGCACTTTTCCCCTTCCCCCTTCACCTGCACTTGCGCAATCTCATTGTCACCTGGCCTAGTAAGATCGTTGTCTCTTTCCTTTCTCTGTAGCCCCTCCCTTGCCTCGTCGCTCCTTGAAACACTTGTGTATAGGAACATTATAAATGCCATATCATATCATATCATATCATACTGTGTCTTCTACCTCATGTTTGGGTTTAGAACCAGAGGTCACTGAGTCAGGTGACCAAAGCAGTAGGCACTTCAGTGCCACTAGACCCCCTCCGGCAAGAGCAGGTGTCTCTGTGAACTCAGGATACAGACAGTGTAGTAGCAGCGAGCTGGTCATTTGCTGTCAGCAGCCAGAAGAGTCCCTGGAACCATAGCTGCCAGGGCTGATTCCTGAACTGCTTCCTTTCCCCTAGATTGTCTGACTGTGGCACTGATTTTGGTATCAGGTTTATCGTTTCCCAGCAGATAGTTTACTGGAATGGCATTTTTAACAGCAAGGCAGAGCTGAGAGCTTTCCACCCTCCAACTGAACTCCATGAAAACCAGTAGGCATTGGGTGAGACCATTGAAAACCCTGACTAGAATGCTACAGCCAGGGAGGATCTTGTCCTCTGGCACCCAATGTTGTTGGACATCAGTGCTGGGGCTTTGTTCCTGTTAATGAACACATGGTCCAAAAATATCTCTGTATTCACAGGAACCGGAGTCTTGGTGGCAGACCCAGTGCCTTTCCTGCTCAGGGATACTAGGGTGCATTCGGCCAACTGCAGGATGAGTGGGAATGTATTTTACTTTATGTATTTAATCTATTTATTGGATATTTATAAGGCACCTATGCAACTGAACAGTGTTTCAAGGAGCAACAAGGTATAAGGGGAAGGGAACAAGGTAGAACATAAGACAAAAACAATGACTATAAATAAGTAATAAAACTGGAAGCGTTGTGACACTAGACCTTGTGACATTCAGAACATGCAAGTGCAGTTGGAGGAGGGAGAGGGATACCTTCTGGAGAGATCCACCAGGCAGGATGGGTGGGTTGGAGTGCCATAATTGCATATGGGGAGGCAGCAGGTAAGAGCAAGGGTGAAGGGATGATCCGAGGTGGCCGATGTTTGCTGCCCAGCAGTCAGGTGTTGGCCCAGCGAGCAGTGCAAGGGATGGTCCCAGCATTCAGTGCAAGAGATGGTCAATTTATCTAAAATGTCAACATTGACTATGGGCCTCATTCCAAGTTGGACGGTAAGGGTTTACCGGCACCGGTAAGGATGCTGGTGCCGGTAAACCCTTACCCCCCTATTCCGAGGTCCCTTAGCGGGACCTGCAAAGGACGTGTGGTCTAATCACACGTCCTTTGCGGGTCCCGCTAAGGGACCAGGGCGCTAATGACGGGCCTGCTATTTGTGTGCGCGTAATTAGCGCCTTCCCCATTCCCATTGAGCCCTATGGGGGCTCAAATGGGAATGGGAAATGGTTTACTGAATGGGGACTTACCGGGTCCTCCAAGGTCGGAATAACCTGGTAAGTCCCCATTCAGCCAGACCAGACCCGGACCCGGGTTTGGAGGCAGCCATGGTGCTAACATAAGCATAAGCATAACTACTTTCAGTTTGCATCTGCCCCTGCAGGTGACATCTCCCTTTCAATGCCTCTGATCTCCACAAACAAGGAATCATTTACAGGCTGTAAATGTGGGTGCCCTCTTGCGAAGAGTTCCCTCACTTCTCCGTTCTGATGGAGTGCACAATGCTGGTGACTGGAATTTTCCCTCTGGTTTTTGGAACCTGTTTTTAGCAAAAGGGTGCAGACCTTTGTCCTTACCCTTTTTAAATGTACTATTTTCAACCCCCTTATCATCTGGTTTGGATGCAACAGCCACTGCCTTTTCAGGATGCAAGCAGCCACAAACCAACCAGCTGCCTTGGCAAGGTCCCGAGGGTCTGTAAAGATCTTGTCCACTAGATGCTGATGTAACTCCATCTCAAATACTTTAAGAATGCTCTCAATTAAAACCAGATTAAACATGCTAGTACATTTGTTAATTTTGTTACCTATGATCTAATTACTCTGATAATTCATGGGTTGATGCGTAAATGCCTTGAAGGTTTGACTCCTCTTTTTGGTGAGCTCTCTAAAGCTCTTAATTTATAGTTTTGGGGTCTTGCAGAACTTCCTGATGAGGGAGGCCTTCATCTTCAAATATATAGGCCTCTCCTCCAGTGTCAACTGAATAATTCCATCAGTTCCAATTGTTGGTAGATGGCTCAAAAGGGCTGCACCCTACAACTCCTCTTCCACCTCCTTGAGGCAGAAAGCTGACTCCATATTTTTTTAACCAGTTTAAAATGTCCTTCCCCACCTCATACGGCTAGACTAAATCCTTGGGGAGGTAGCACTTAGGATTTCCTTGGGAGCCAATGATGGAGACACTTTTTTCACCACTGGAAGTGTTGGTGGCCTCCTTTTGGACCTCAAACTCCATGTTGGCCAGTATCACAAAGTCCCTCTGCTTCTTCTCTGCTATGGCCTCAGCAACCTGCTGTTTCCATTCCTCCAGAGCTACTCTCCTTTCTTCCAGGAGGTAGAGTCGGTCAGGGTCAATCACAGCAAGATGCTCTTAGTGCCCAGCCAAAGCACGGGAACACATGGATGAGTGCAACTTGCGGGGGGCTTGTGACTTTTGGGAGACCACATTGCCCACCTGGTAGGAGAAATGCTGAGAAGCACTATCACTGTCACTTGCCTTAGCAGTTTCCATGCCCACCAGGTGTGTGGATATTACGGAAAGTGGATCCAGCTTGCTGCTGTTCCCTGGATGGCCCTCCATCACCCTCGGCTTTTTAGCAGCTCAGCTTTCTTTGCCTTACTGCTATAAGGGTGATCCCTCTCTTGACAGAGGTCAAGCAAGACACTTGCTGTCAAGGTCTGCATCGTGGTCATGTCGAGTTCCATGGTTGTAAAAATACCTTGGCAGTAGAGACTAATTCTAACAGCACACTTTCATTTGGCTGGCTGGGCTTTAGGCACCATCTGTTTCAAATCCCACCTCTGCCACCAGAGTGATGAATTGGATTCTGCTCTGCATGAGTACAAGGGTGCATATGGGGTATAATGGCCCATTCAGCCCTCACATTTCAACAAACCAAAACAAAATGCAATCATAAAGGTAAAACAGGGACAGTTAAGAGACATATTTCCTTCTTCTTTTGTGGTAACGCGGGCAGAGGGAAGGCTGTGTTCTAAAGAGCGGTGTGACGGTAAACCAGTAGTGACCCAAATAACAGAGTATCACTATCCAACATGAACAGAATGTCCAATCAAGGTTCTATAAAAATATGCATGCTTTAATCAAGCACACCATCTGCATGTAGAATGAATAGAAATTACTATACAGAAACCAATCCCAAAGGAAGGACAGAGAAGGTGAAACAGACTGGAGAAAGTAGCGCTCTGAGCATAGTTCAAGGGGAGGTAGTGTAGGGAAGGCATGGTATCCCAAATATTGACAATGACACAATGGAGTCAATTTGTAAAACCTTTATTGAAAACTAGCTGGAGTACCCAGCGTTGCCCGTGTCCTGATTGAGTGGTGTCTCATGTGCCCTGGAGGATGTTGCTCTTGCCCTCTTGTCGGCAAGTCCTGCTTCAGTTTGCTCTGGTGTCTCATCTGCCCTGGAGGATGTTGCTTTTATCCTCATGTCATCAAGTCTTGCTTCAGTTTGCTGTGGCATCTCATTTGCCCTGGAGAAAGTTGCTCTTGTCCTCAGGTCGGCAAGTTGTGCTGCTGTTTGTTGTGTTTCAGAAGCTTGTGATATTGATTTTCACTTTGCATCAGATGGAGCTTTTACAAGTGATGTTTGTTTTTTGTGCAGCATGTTTAAGTCACTCAATGGCTTCAGCACATTTGAGAAAGTGTCTAACAAAGATGTTGGGATTGGAGAAACTCCTATTCTGCCCTATATCTAAGATGGGAGTGGTCTTGACGATCAAACGATAAAAAAACAGTCCTAGTGGAGTCTGTCGAATCAAAATGACCTATGCTACCAAACACCTTATGACTTCCCTATCTATTGTACAAAAATTGTAAAAAGGAGAAAATGTATGCAAAAGGAAATGTCTGTTTTTTAACTTAAAGAATCAAGATGGCTGAGTCAGCTCTCCTCCCCACGTTAGGCCTCACGGGGTAAGACGATCCTTGTAGGCAGGATGACAAACACTGGCTCGTCTTCCAACACAGTTCAAAACTGTGGATCGAGGTTTGCCTGCCCTTCCACATATAAAGTTCCATTCTCTGACTTTCAAAATAATGTTTCAACCAAAATGTTCACAAAGATCCCCTCTGCCAGGCTCAGACCTTTCACCACACATTTCTCGTAGGTCCCCCTCCGCCGAGCTCAGACCTCTCACAATACAGTTCACATAAAGTTGAAAGGGGGCTCCCTTACTTAAGCTTAATATACTTTGGTTCTCCCTCAATTGGGCTCGGACCACTTTTGGATGTCAAAGTCTTTTGAATGTGCATGGCTTATGTTACAGACCACCACAGGACCATTTTGACTCAATGTTCACTATTTACTTTCACTCTTGCTGTTTGTTCATCCTTTAGCTTCAAAAAATGCACCTTTAACAGAGACTTTCAAATGGGATACTTCCTTTCACTGGACCACTCTGTTACTTAGTATCGCTGATCTTGCCGCTGTGTTTTACTTTCAAGTTAATTCACTGGTCTGCCTCTGTTTGCGTCTCATCCATACGCGTGCAGCCTTCACTTGTGATATGATATTGTGAATTCATTCACCTTAACACACACCTGTCTCTCATATTTCTTGCCAACTCACTGGCTGTTTGTGCTTCTTATTTGTTTTACGTTTTCTGGTTTTTGAGTCAAGGTTAGTACCACAGGTTTGACCTTGCCTCTCCAACTCTGTCGTTCACCCAGGAGGGTCACTGGTGTCCTTGAAACACAATGCAATCTTCACTTGTGGGATCTGGGCTTCTCCATGTGTCTTTTGCGGTCTGTCAGAGGCAATAACCTCCAGTAGGGAGACCTTGGGGTTTTCGACCCGCCGCTCTCATCTCTTGGTCCGTTGCTCCGCTCAAGTAGGTGTGCCTTCATCTAGGAAGTTCTGCTTGTTCTCGTGTTCCGACCTTGCTCACAGTGTGTCTTTAGGTGTCGCCTTTTATTTGTGTGAGGAGAGCTAACTGGTATCAGCTGTATGCACTTAGGGTAAAGTGCCTGACTTTGCCTGACCCTATTGACAGGACATGTCCAGTACGATGTGAGTTAGTTTGGTTACTCTCAGTCTCCCTCTTCCTCAGCCCTGTGTTTGCGTAAAAAGAGTAGGGGTAGTTGGGACTTTGGAAAGTCCTAAAAAACAGGCTGGGGTAGATGAGCAAAAAAGGGCGGACCACTGTGTCTTACAGTTGGCTATCTCATCCGCATACTCTGAAG
Organism: Ambystoma mexicanum; assembly: GCF_040938575.1. Classification (NCBI taxonomy): domain Eukaryota; kingdom Metazoa; phylum Chordata; class Amphibia; order Caudata; family Ambystomatidae; genus Ambystoma; species Ambystoma mexicanum. Next base: position 982,885,681 of record NC_090924.1, read on the forward strand.
ACCCCTCACCCAGGGGATCATCCCGCACTGGTCCACCACCAGGCTCTGGAACCAAAGGCGATGGCTGTGCCCTGGCCACCTGAGAGAGAGCGATCCCTAGGGACTTGTGGATAAGACACCCTCTGGTTTCTCACAGTAGGTAAAGTACTAACCAAAAAAAGCACCTCTTGCTGAAAGCAGGAACGATGATGACCTAACCAGTCTCTAGGGTCCAAGTTGACCGTGGGGGTAGTTCAGCATCAACAGTGGTTGGATTCAGTTCTTGGTGGGCTAATGCAGTCAGACCTGTGGTTGATCATAGATGTGAGCTGATCAGCCTCAGTTCGGTCACGTAGGATCACAGAGGGCATGGCAGCAAGAGGTCATCGAGTAGAGGAGAAAGTGTGTGCTCTGTTTGGTATAAGGGTGGCTCTCACAGATGCAGGTCAGGGCAGTCCCAGAAATGCTTCACAGTGGGCTAGGCCAAGTCAGGCTTCAGCCGTCAGTGATCGTGGGTGCGTTGATGTGTGATCAATCAGGCAGCAATGTGCTGAGCCATTGTTGTAACTACTGGTTCGAGTCAGCGTGTGACTCTCCAATGATTTGGTTCAAGACCCGGTGGTGAACGCTCGCTTCGGGCCTGCCAGGTGATGAGCTTTGGCTGGGACACAATGCAATGTTGAGCTAGTCGAAAGTGCAAGCAATGTTCGATGTGGTGGAGAAGCGCAGCAACCAGTGCCAGCGACTTCCCTCTTTTTCCAGCTGAGGTTAACACGGAGTGAACAGTATGGTGCGTTAAGTGAGCTTAGCCTGGTCTGGTCCGCTGGTTGCTGTGAGGCCCAAACAGGGGTACTTAAGGACAGTATGGTTCCATTCAGGGTCTACGCTCTCATCTCAGGAGATTCCGGGTCAGAGTGGTAGGTCTTGAGCCATAGCAGAGGTTACTCCTTATATGCCGTGGGAATGGTAGGGGGCACATCTTCCTTCTGTTCTGGATGATTCCTTATTCACCACAGGCTGACGGCTTTGGAGGGTACAACTCTCCCAAAGGAAATCCAGTGAGATCATCAGAGAAAATCTGCAGCATTAAAGGATGCAAGATGATCTGAGTGATTCTGATGAACAGGTGAACAACCCTTTCTTTTAAGGGCAAAATTCCTTATGTGATTGGACTAAAGCTAGCCTACCTTAGGGGACCAATACCTACTCTGGAACGAAGTGGACATTGTCCTGTTCATGTCACACACAAAGTGCTTCGCTCCTGAGGTAGTGGATGGGACAGAAAAGAGAGAGAGACGGACAGTGACAATCAAGATTGTGGCAGCGTCCTTCCCTTGACCAGAGCCCTCCTGCCTATCATAATCTCACCCCTTCCCTTCTCACTGAAAACAAAGGCCTCACAGATGCAGCAGCCTGGTTTGAGGCTACTCCTTTTGAATATCTGGGCCCAGGACAGCTACCTGCTGTGTATTTGTCTCAGGTGGAGGGGGCTACCTGCCCTCATAAAGAGATCAAAGAGGAGGTCCAGCCTTCCAGGTTCTCCGCCTGCCATTTGGTGGGCTACACCCAGCTGACCAGAATGCACATCAACTTCCCCATTGGAGCTGACTCACAGGAGCTGAAACATGTGCGATATCAAATGGAACGTGGCGGTTGTGATCATAAATTGTACCATGTACTATGCCTAAATGTAGGCATAGATTTTATTTAGAGTTTACCTTACCATCAGCATGGGTGACTTTTGATCATCATCGTTTTGGGTAAAGGCAGGCATATCTTTAATGCTGCCTTTGCACTGCAGTGACTTGAATGTCTCTGCGGCTGTCAAGTGGGCATCTCGTGACCTGCTCTGTGTCACGAGTAGAGCAGATGACATGGGTCAAGCTAATGATGGCAGATTACCCCTTTTTGAGATATGATTACCCAACTTATTCTATTTGCTAACAAAAATAATAAAGCAGGGCTTTGCACCCTTTGCAGATGACAATTTCCCCAAGCATGAAGTGATCTCACTATAGGATCAGGTAACTTGGCAGCTCTACCTTGATTAAATAACCTTTTCTGACGGTTGATGAACCAAAGTTACCAAAAGTAATACTTGTGGACTTCAAAGTGCTCGAAAGAATTACACAGAGATGGAGTTCTTTCCTCCTTTGACCGCTGCAAGCTGTAGGTAGTTGAGTCACCTGCACCTATGTGTGATAAGTCTACCTCTAGATTACACGACGTACGGATTTCTTGGCTTCGAGATGCAGTTATGCTACAAGTTAATCCTGTATGTGTACCTTATGTTACCCCGGAACTTCACAGAAGGGTATCTCTCTTTTCTGATCAGCCATCAGCCCTACAGAAGGGAAACATTTTACACTTAGAATTTCCCATGAAACCAGAAGAGTGGGTTCTCTCTCCCAATTTCTAGGGTAATCCTTTCAGGTTATTGATGGCTTGCAAGCCTCCTGAAAGCATCCAATGGGGACATCTCCCTAGTGAACTGTCCTCCCTCTTTTGAAGCAAGTCCCAGAGTCTCTCATTGCTAGTGGAGTTGGTATGGGGCAGAAACTAGGTTTGTGGGCTTTACAAAATATTGAAAGGGTCCATGAGCTTCCAAGCTGCCTTCACCCGTATCCTACATGTCTAAGAAGAAAGGACATTAATTGCCTTCCTTTGTCTTAAGCACCAGCCTTTCGAAGTCGACCCTTTGCATGTGAATCTAAAGTGAAAGTTGGCCAAAGGGATTAAAAATGTCATTCGGGACTAGGTCCAAGCCAGCTGGTGTCAGTTCTGTTAGAAGAGGCTGTATATGATGACTCATCCTCGCACTAGCTCATGTCCAATTACAAACAGTCATGTTTTAGTACTTTTAAATTACACAAATGCGGATAACCATATGGATAACCATATGTTTATTTCTATCCATATTATCATTTTCTGGAGATTAGCCTTTCTATATTTCGGTCTTCGTAGTAGCCAAACAATGTTGAGGCTGCTAGAACACTGGTACGAGATATGACAGAACTAACCAAATAACAATGGAGTTTTACATTCGGGCTTCAGTTTAGAAAATCATCCTCATCCTTCTTAGGCATGTTTTCAGATGTAGCAATCATTTGGCTTATTTCTATTCTATGTTTGATTAATATATTTTCTGCAAATAATGTCAAGAGTGCCACGTGACAAGAATATAATTTTAATTCACGTTCCTAATGCCAAAAGGTTTTTAAAGGCAATTTCGCAATGCTCTATTCATAAATAAATGTGCACATGTATCTGCTGCACATACCCTTAGTCCCAAAAGGTCAAAAGGTGGCGTTGTCTCCAAACAGCTGTATTTTTCCAGACGCCAGAAAGTTTACTTATGTGTCAATATATTGATGTCAGTGGTCTACTTTTGCACCCCATGTACCAACAGTTTAATTCAAGTAGAAACAAATAGGCACATAGCATTTTATTAATGCAAGCTTCTAGTGCAGGTTTCATGCAGAATACTTTCAACCCTAGGTGATAAAATGTGAGAAAAATACAGGAAGTTTCATCTGGCAGATGGAAATATATTCGTGGGTGTTAGATCAGTCTAGCTATCTGCATATGTTAGAACTACGTCTTTTAAAAGAAACAATCTATGGAAAGTGTTTTTATGAGAGCGCCGTAGCCTTCAATTGTAGAACATAGACATGATGACGGAAAAATACTTCATGGTAATATCATATGTATTCAATCTGTTACACAGTAATTTCTGGTACAATATTATGTACATATGAGTTCTAGAACAATATTCTATACATATTAGATCTAGTTCCATTTCAGAAAATACGGTGTGGCTGGTAAAATAATTATAATGTTACCTTCAAACCTCTTACAGTCAATTAATCTGTTTGTTTTATGATTACCTGCAATGATGCTCTCAAACAACCGCCCATTGAGACTTATTTTCAGGACATCTAGGGGCTTTGGGAAATACCCAAGCTAGTTAGTGATGGGCTCAGGGGCAGTATGGGGAGAATGCCCTTGCCAACCTCACTGAGCCCCACATCACTTGGTCACAGACAGTCAAATGCCAGATCAAAATGTCCCTTGCCATTTAAAGAACTTGCCGAAAGACCTTCCACCTAGAAAAGGACAGTGACCCATCCCCCAAGCATGCTCAGAATGAAATAGAGGCTGCCTCTCCCTGATATTGTAATAACAACCCTCAGGCACTTACTCCACTCACCATGGCTTCCACTGCCAATCGAGCACAGCTGACATCTGCGATGCAGCCCCTTCAAGTTCTGCAGATGGCAGCATGCATGTCCGAACATGCATAAACAAGGATTCCAAAATGGCTTCTTAAAGACATAGTTCAGCCTCCCCAATAATCTCATACAGAGATATAAATTACAATTGAGGGCAAATATCAATTATACCTGGCAGAAACTATAATAATGCAAGGGTGCAAACCATGAAATGGAAGTGTGTGTATTTTTAGAAGGTTTTAACAGGGATTCAGAGTTTATTGGCAGTTCTGGGAGGAGAAAAAGATGCTGGAGACAAGAGGGTGAGAATAATCATCAAGTGATGGCAGGAGGAAGGCTTTGGGAGGTGGCAGGAAGGAGACTGCATACTCTGGTAGAAGGGGAGGTATCAGGAGGCTGTAGGTGAAAGGTGTCTAGTCAAATGGTCGACAGACAAATGGTCGACAGGACAAATGGTCGACACAATTTGGTGGACAGGTCAAATGGTCGATTTTTTTTTATTTATATACATATTTTTTAGGTTTCGTTTAGGGGAAAAAAGGGGTGTTTAGCATAAAAAAGGGTGGGGGACCCCCCCAAAAAAAAAAATGTGAAAAAACCAAAAAAAAAAAATCAACCATTTGACCTGTCGACCTTTTGGTGTCGACCATTTGTCCTGTCGACCATTTATTTTTGACCAAATGACCTAGAACCTAGGTGAAATACATAAGGAGGTGATAACTGGAAGATATCTGTGGATTATCGATGAAAGTCTTCCTGGGCTGATTGGGGAAAAGAGGAAGACTGCAAGAGGCAGCACGAGGAAGTCATCAGAGGAGGTTGGTGAGGAGGAAGTCAGCTAGAGAGGAAGGCACAAGGGGGCACGTCAGGGGGCTTTGAGTGACACTTCAAGCAGATGGCATCAAATCAAGAGTGCGAGGAGTAATGAGCACATGGTGTGGCATCAAAGTGTAGTGGGGTCAGAGGGAGAGAAGAGAGTCAGTAAACAGGGAGGGAATCAGGACCTTAAGAAAAGGATATGATACAGCCCTCTCGAGGTTGCCTGTGGCATCTGGGCTAGTGAGGTCAGCTGGCTGTCTCTTTAAAAAAAAGTGATACTCCAACTGTATGTACATTTTCTTACACAGGGATTGCAACATCAACAGGTTCTACTAGGATGACCAGAGGTGACTGCACCCCATCAATCCAATGGGTCCAAAAGAGAATGCCCAAGAGACTGCTAGTGATTGGGAGACACTCTTGAGCTGTTGGTACTGTTGAGCAAATACGGGATTGGCACTTTACATTTGAGTTTGTTTCCCAGAGGACTCTTTCTGAACCCTACTTGGCTATATGATTCCACCATGACAGGAAATACTGGCTACACCGCTGTGATCACTGCCTAGCTCACAGTGAAGCTTCAGCCAGTAAAGGAGGAGCATACAAGAGAAATGTACCCATGTTTATAACTCCAAATGTTCGATCAATGTGAAAAAACATTGTAATTAATATATCGTTAGGATGCTTTGTTTTGGTGTCTTCATGTCAACTACTTGTTTATCACAGCAGTGTCATTGAGCTGAAGAGTTCAGAGATTAATGGTGCTCATTGAGACAGCACATATACAGTCTTTATCAGCCCTTTGATGATACAATGTGAAATTCTTTCAGGCAGCTCGGGGTCTGTGAATCAGTTCTACTGTGTTCTGTAACAGCAAAGTAGATGGGTCAACCAGCAGTTGTATAGTGCACAGTATAGCTGGGTGGTTAAGGTGGCAGTGCACTGGATGGGAAGACACTAATTTGACTGGCAGTGTAATGGTGGCGGCTCGACTACTGAATGCTAGTTAACTGTGTATTTGGCGGATGCTGGTTAACAGCAGAATTCAGAAAACGTATTTCCTGGATTTGTGCTTTTGGGCATTCTTCTCCCAAGAGCCACTCAGACAGGAGCTCTTTTCAGATCTGGCCTTTAAGAAAGAGGTCTTCTGAGGCACCTCCAAGCACAATGCCTCCCAGCACCTATCTGGGTATGCAGGATAGCTGGTTTCAGCAGCAGGCCAGCTCGTTGGTTCTCCAGCATGTGCCCCTAAGTGTCTCAGGAACATTGAGGAAAGGATTAATCTCCCTTCTGAATTTGCATGTCTTCATTCCTATGGACAGAAGCTCTAAATAACCCACAGATTGGGTCTATCCCACCCAGTTTAGTCACAAGTCCTAGAGCAGGACTGATAGGTTTGAAGCTCCTCTCTTGTGGCCACTGGCTCCATCTCCCTCATGGCATGCCCTCATTTATTTACAGAAAGTCCCAGAGTGACTTGATTTGGATGTAGAAGCTGAGTTGCAGATGTGAATATGCAAGGAGCTTTGAAATACCGGATGTGAGCCTAACTGTCTCTGAGCACCTCACCTGTCTTAGTTCTGTCTATTGTAGGCATGTGGAAATTACCAACTAACTAATTAACTAACTAACAAAAGAAGTTATTATATTACACACACTAACCCAGAGGTCTCAGGGTGCTGACATAACAAGAACAAACAAAAAACAAGGAGAGTTGCAAGCGCAACTATACGGACTGGATGTAACAGACATTCCAGGGTGTCATCTGAAATGAGGGTTCAATTAATAATCAAAAAGAAATGTTTTGACACATTTCCTGAACTGCTGAATAGTGGCACATTCCTTGACTTTTAATGGCAGTGAATTCTAGATGAATGGAATCCATGCATTGAAGCTTGCCCCTCCAAGCTTTTTCAAAACAGTGCATTGTTGAGTCAGCAACATCTGGACATTTCAGCAGAAGGTCCGTTGTGATTTAGCTTTTTTCATTCTTCGTAAGAGATAATCTGGTGCTTCACCTGTAAGGCATTTAAATACAAATACTGAGCCTTTGAAATTAATACTTTGCTCTATCGAGAGCCATTGTAGCTTCCTTCAATATTCTGAAACTTGAGTTTGACGTCTAAGACCACAGACGGCTCAGACTGTGCCGTTCTGTAGTACTTGAATTCTCCTAATGTTCCAAAAAGAAGGCTGTTACAATAGTAGAGCTTTGTATTGACTATTGCCGCCGCAATCAAGACTCTGTTTGATCCAGACAGATTAGGACAGGTTTTTCACAATGGGTGCATGAGGTATGAGCAGGAAGATTTGAGGTATGATACATGATTTTGGAAGGAGAGGTGGGAGTCAAAATACACTCCCAACGTGTTTACCGAGTCAGACACTGGAATAGAGTGTCCATTGATAACAAAGGCTTTATATCGTGCATCTAGATTCTTTGATCTGTGGGGTGTAATGATAATAAGCAGCTCTGTCTTTTTATCATTGAGCGCCAGGGAATTCAGGGCCCATCCATTTCTGGAAGCCCCAAATATCTTGTTAATTTTGGCCAGAACTTCCTCATAGATCCCAGACAGTTTAAAAACTATCTGGGTCTCGTCGGCGTAGTTGGCAAACTTCACACCAAGGAATTGCAAGAGATCACACAAGCATTTAATGTATATATTAAATAACAGTGGGCTAAACATGATCCCTGGTGGACACCGCAGGTTACTGATATTTTCTTTGATTGTGATGCTCCTGAGCCTACACATGCTATTCTAGGGCCAAGGAAATATTTTAGCCAGGATACTGCCGCAGGGGAGCATCTACCTCAATTTATTTATTTGTCTGCCAATAGGTCATGATCGACCAAGTCAAACGCTGAAGATAAGTCCAGCACTTGCAGCAGATCAGAGCTTCCCTCCTCAATAATCTCTGTAATATTTATTTTCAAATGTAACAGGCCTGTTTCAGTACCATGGTTTATTCGAAACCTGGATTGCTCTTTTGCCAATATGTTATTTGTCTCAACAAAAGCTTGAAATTGCGAGTACGTTATCTTTTTGAGAACTTTTAATATAAAAGGCACATTTGTTATGGGGCGGTAATTTCTCAGAAACCAGGGGATCAAGTTTATCCTTTTTTTAAATTGTGTGATCCACACTTCTTTAATGGCTACAGGTACATGTGCCTCCAAAAAAGAGTGTTTAACAAGCTCTGTGATCCAAGGAGTTAATGCACATGCAAACTCCTTAAAGAGAGTTGAGGGGAAAATATCGCCCTTACAAGAAGTTGGCTTCAGCTTCTCTATGACCTCCAATACCTTTTGTTTTAAGAAATGTAAGTAAACGAGAAGAGGTTGGTGTTCTGAGAAGGGTCTTCCACACTTATAATGTCTATATCCTCTTCAAAGAGCTGTCTCTCAATCAGTTTCTTGATGTGTACTTGGTGCACAGAGTTTTCTGATAGAAGCTCTCAGAAATATTCTGACACCAGTTGTCATCTACGATAAATAGGGGTTCTATAATAGGGCCTTTAAGTTCTTGAAGAACGGAGAAGAGTTCTTTAGATTTCAATGGAGCTCTCTCTATTCTAGAGTTGAGGATTGAGCGTTTTGCCTCATAAATTAATTCCTTATACTCCATAACTGATAGTTTGCAATCCATCATTGTGAGGGTGGACGGATGACGGCTCCATTTGTGCTCAAATGTCCTCTTCTTCTTTCTGGCTAGTATTATTTCTGTAGAAAACTGTAATTTGTGTCCCTTTTGGTTCTGTGGGATGTTTTTACCCATGCATCCAAGCCCTACCATAAAACTATGCAGTACCTGCATGGAAAACATCATGATGGCCAGAACTCCCCAGAGAGTGCACAGGGAAAACATGAAGAATAGGCTGCCACCCATTTTTGCCTATGTTGTGAGCACAGGAGGGCACTGCCTAAAACCACCATTGGGCTACACACACAGTAGCCTGAAACCATTGGGAATGGCAATGCTGATTGCCAAAAAGCAACTCAGAACTGTGGGGAATTCATTTTCTTAATCCCAAAAATGGTTGCAATACCGGTACTCACCACTATCAGAAAGCCGGCGTTTTAAAACCATCAGACTTTTGTGTAAAACTGAACAGAGGAACCCAAACCAGACCAAGGAAAGTCTTGCTAAGAGGTGGATACAATGTAAAACTATATTCTGAAATGACTTGAAGGAAGTAATTATTTAATGTATAGGTAAAAATTGTAAGTTTGATTTAAACTGGGAACTAAAGTGACATTTAGCTGAATTCTGCCTGACAACTACCCCCGACAGGAGAAACCTGCTCAGCCACTCTTCCCAGGCCTAGCTGCATCCTGCTTCCCCACCAAAAGGAGTGATTAGATTAGGGGAGGGGCACCGGCAGGAGGTTGCACAAAGCCTTGTCCTGGACTCAGGCAAATGTTATATTGGCAGGGCCGTAAAGTGGCTTCCTCTTGGGAGAAGTGGGAGGAGAAGTGCCTCTGGGAGCCACCCGAGCTGGAGGCGGGGCAGACAGAAGCTTCCCCCATGTGCTTTGGAACCTAAACCACACCCATCTGGGCCAGAGCATAATTTAAAAAAAGATGGATAACTCATAGTGCGGACTGGTCAAAATTATATAAGTAATATCATTATTCTTGTGACTTTTCTGTGCACGTTTTAAGACGTGTTAGGACCCTGTGGTGTATGCTGGGGGGTTGCTAGCGGAAAATAGGGTCTTACTCCAAATGTCTGCATGTTAAAAATCTGACACTTCATCAATTAATGTCCATACTCCTTGCGCACATGTGTGTAATTGTTGGTAAATGTCCGATATTGGTAAACCAGTCAAAAAGCGCAAAATGTTGTCATTTTTTAATGCAAGCCCCCAGGAAGATCAGAGGTGGATAAGCACGGACCATAAGGAATATATAATGTGTACATGTAATTTCAACAAATTTTGTATCTTGGAAATATGTATTTGAATCAAATATAGATTTGTGGGCAAATTGACCAGGGGAGGATCCTCTGACCCATAAACAGACCTCATCATGATGACAATCCATTTCCTTCCCCCAATCATGGGAGAGGGGAGAATTGGGCCAATGACAAGTAGATAGGGGCAGGCTTAGCTAGGCCCAGGCACACACCCATTTTCAAAACACATAAAAAGAGACTGCTGGGACAGGTAGAGACATTCAATTCCATTTTCTGCGGGACGCTCTGCCGGGAGACTCCAGACTTCACATCCATCAATCTTCAGAGACCAGGAATTTACTTCAGAACTTAAAGCAAGGGCTTAAACCCACAAACTGAGAACTCTTCTCAGCAGGCCTCAGCATCCTTAAAATCATTTGCAAACTATTCCACAGCTGGGCGAGCTGTCTGAATTCTTTTGCCAAGAACTTTTGCCAGTACCCAGAAAGCAGTGTTACATCCAGAATCCACTTGATCCGGACCGGAAAGCAGAGCAGTATCCAAAACCAGAGGCCGCTGTATCCAGAGAGGCTAGACCAGCAGAGCAGAGCTGACCCAGACCGCTGTGAGCACAACCAGAGATCCGGATCGCTGTGAGCAGAACTGGTGCCTGATTGACTCACCGAGCAGACAGAACCGCCGCCGGACATGTTGACCAGATCCGTGACGAGGCCTAGTTCAAATTTATATTGTGAGTACCTAGCAGAACTGTGCAGAACCAATCTCTTAGTTAAAATAATCTAATTCAAGCTATTTTAACCTAAGTAGAACTGCCTCCTAGAAATCGGGTCATCTGTCATTTTTAAAGCTGCACAACTGTCACCTGTCAATTCTGCAGCTGTCACCTGTCATTTTGAGTTTTACTTTAAATCCGAAAATCTATCTTTATTAAATCGTCCGTATCTCTGGAACCGTTTGGGCTAGGAATGAAATCTATCTTCCATTTTAAAGCTGTGATTCTAGGCCTTCCAACGAACCTAGAACCGACTTCCTACTCCCTATACTATTTCTATTTAAGCACTCGCTAAATTTACAGCGATTTGCGATTTTGGCTCAATTTCTCCACTTGTCAAAATAGCTGCTCCATTCTTTCCTTTGTTAAAAATCCGTTTGCAACCTGGTAATAACGCATAGAGCATTGCTAAAGTGAGCCTGCACTAATACCAACAAGCATCTCTCACTCACCCTGAATCTCTAGAGGGAATTAAAATCAGTTAGCACATTTTCCCATCCATTGCCATCACATTTAAAAGCATTTTGGGCCTGTGTTTCAAACTTCTACCTGTTTCCTCTAAGCTTGCTGGGGGGGAACTGAATTTCGTATTATATTTGATTGCATTCCTGAGAACTGTGTGCTCCTCTTTCCATCGCCTTCCATTTCTTACATTGCATAGGGGGCGGGGGTGAATTGCCACAGAAAAAGTGATTAGATTGTTGTTGGTTGAAATCATATCAAGTTTATTTGCTGTACTGCATTTTATTCCACCTTGCATTTGCTTGAAACCATAAAGCATTTTCAGCTACCTCATCCTCTATACTACTCCTAAGTAATCAAGTGTACCACTGTAACATTACCCATTGTGGATCCACATCATGTGTCTCAGTGTACTATCAGATATTAATTTATTATAAAAGTGTGATATAGATATATTGTTTAATTTTTCAAATAAACCTTTTAATTTGCAAAACAAACCTACTTCTTGGCTCAGTTGGGTCAGGGGGATTCTAAGAGAGGGGTGTTATATAAGGGTTGTCATCCAGAGTACATGAACTGGACCTAAAAATATATCAATAAGAGTTTCCCTCAGCATCCCAGACTAGGCATTGACTTAGCTGTAGTGTTGAAGTGAAGCTGCTTAACAGTTCTTGAGCTTAGTTGGGCGAAGAGAGGCCAGGGAATCAAAGGTTTTGTTAGTGGCTGATAGAGATGGTAAACGCCTCTAATGGTAGTCTACTAGCCAGCGATGGTAATACTGGCTTTATTGTGGATTCAAAAGTTTTCAATGTATTTTTTGTAGAATTCCGAGTTGCGCTGGTAACATTTGTTTGTCTAGGAGTGTTACAAAGCTCTAATGACATATTAAAATGGAGTAAAGAATGATCGGACCAGGGACACTTCTCGGTATATTGTAAGGCTAAGGCTTGATTTTTAGATAACATCCAATCAAGTATATTTCCTGCGTTATGGGTAGGATTGTTTACAACCTGATCGAATCCAAGAGATGACAAAGTTGTTAGTAATGACAAAGCTTCCAGGTCCTGGGAGTTGTTTGCCCATAGATTAAAATCACCTAATATGGTAATAGCTGTGGTGTTTTTAAATGAGCCACCTATAAAAGCCAGCAGTTGCTCCTCAAAAAGAGGAGTATTTTGTGGTGGTCTGTGTGCGTGTGCGGAATCAATGTTAAGCTTAAGTTGCATTGCCTCACAGGAATCAAGATGAGGAGGTGTACTAATCCCCTGTCCTAATCATCCCTGTTGTACAGGATCCAAGAGCCTGTTATGGGTTATGCTCACCCTTCGGAATCCTCCCTTCACACATAGGTGAGGTGTGGATATGTCACTTTGTGTGACAAAGGGCTTCTCTTGTTTGGCTGCAAGTCAATTGATTGCATATCTATGACAGGGAGCTACGGAACACATTATTTCAAGTGTAACGTGGGGGTTCCCGAGCCACATGCTACCTCAGCCTAAGCTCCAATCGCAGTCAGGCAGGTTGTTATGCATTTAAATGTTAAAAATTATATTCGCAATAACTAAAAACACGTCAGTTCCAAATCAAATTTGTTGAGGCATTTTCTGCTTTATATGTATGTCATGATTGTGAGGTGGTAGTGCTAAGCCACCAGATATGACAGAATATTTAAAAAAGCCCAATGTAGTTTCATCATTTGATTTCATTTATAAAGTAGACTACGTTATGCATAGCCACGGTTTTGGACCGAACAGTCATCTGGATACATGTCATACATGCAGTGGCTAACAGCTTTTACATTGATAAGGTCAGGGGTGCCAATTGGCAACTGTATAGCATTAACTCACTCTCCAAATGCTGATGGGCTGTTCAGAGAACGTACACGTAGTGTTCCATGCACACACGTCACTGCTGCATGTAACTTTATTTCTGAAATGTGGTCATCTTCACGAGCAGCTGTTGGTGTATCATTGACCCTACACAGCTGACTGTTTACAGGTGTGTATCTCTTGAAAGGCCAATACATCTTGGCTGCTACTAGGGTTCATCCCCGGTTCATGTGCATGTGAAAAGAAGGCACTGGACGCACAAACGTCTACCTGGTCTTTGAAGAAATGAAACCTTTGTGTTGATTCTCCATCTCATTAATAGATAACCTACTGTTTTCACAATTCTGTGTTTAATTTTGCACCAAATATTTGATACATTTGATGATGTGTCATTGTGTGCTGAAGAAAATGCTCCATAGAACGAGACTTCAATTTAGATGAGCTGAGGTGCTGTCTAACCTAAGAGCTGTCTCTTGGGGATGGTAACTTCTATCAGGCACCAAACGGAAGAGACTAAAGTTAGTCACAACGGGTTTAGAACTTTCACCTCTGATATTATAGAATAGATTGACAAGGCGCAGCTAAAGACAGGAGGCGGCTTCTGTATCAAATCCTTTGCAGCTGCATTGAAGACATTATTTGTTTACTTCATTTCCTCAAACCATGGCTATGTCCTTCAGAAACATGGTTCCTAATATTCCTACATTGGGTGTTGCTCTTTAGCACCATGGGTGCCATTTCCTCCAATTAGGAAGCTCAAACCAATATGGCTTTTATATTGTCTCCCAGCTGCCCAAACTCAAAACCCACCCAACCTGCTGCATACCATGTTCTCCTGTTTCTCGATTGGCAGACTTCCAGTTTCTTTTCTTTTGCAGATTGTGAGCTGCTGCAACTCAATCTGGGGCAGGTCCACGTTTGCTCCCTGACCACTGTGCAGAGAGAAAGTAGGAGTCTTTCCTGAACTCCGCCATGTGCTACTCAATGGGGGATCCTTAGACACTGATACTTCTCTCTTCCCCCATGTTTACCAACAGTTAGAATGATAGCCTATCTTCAAGAAACCTGGGGTGAGGGGCAGTAAAAAGGTGAAACAGAAACACTGGAGAGATAAGTCACTGGTGGTCATTCCGAGATTGGAGGCTGTCATGGTGCTTTTAGCACCATGGCTGCCTCCAATACTGGGTCCGGGTCGGTCTGGCTGAATGGGGACTTACCGGGTCATTACGACCCTGGAGGACCCGGTAAGTCCCCATTCAGTAAACCATTCCCCATTCCCATTTGAGCCCCCATAGGGCTCAATAGGAATGGGGAAGGCGCTAATTACGGGCCCGCAAATAGCGGGCTCGTAATTTGCGCCCTGGTCCCTTAGCGGGACCCGCTAAGGAGGTGTGGTCTGACCCACGTCCTTTGCGGTTCCCGCTAAGGGACCTCGGAATTGGGCTGTAAGTGTTTACCAGCACCGGCATCCTTACCGGTGCCCGTTAACCCTTACCCCCAACTCAGAATGACCCCCACTGTTACTTGCAGGTTCACCTGGAAGAGACAATAAACATGGCTTTGCCAAATATTCTTAGGTTGGAGGGGGGTCAGTATCTAGATCACTTGTGAGGAGCTTACCCGATAGGAGTCAGAAGGCCACCCATCTCCAGTGAGTCCATGGTGCTTTGGGTCATAGTGCCCCTGTATGGAGCAGGCACCAGGGGGTATAATGGCTGAAAACACCTCTTGGCAGAGGGGAAAACGTACTACTGCCTGACAAAAGAAGAACCTTGATGTAGAGTAATGAGAGGAACACATGGCAACAGAGAACCGTTTTCTGAGTGTAAAGCACTTGAGCAGAAAGGGAATCCTAGGGCTAGGGAAGGGAGGTGCAGAGATACAGATGCAGCACACTCCAGCTGGAGAATCTTTAAGTGAAGTGTAGCACAGACAAGAAAGCGAAGACTGCAGATAAAGTTGAGCTTAGTAGGGAAGGTGAACTCTGCACCAGTGAGGACCAGGAGTCAGAGGCTCTGCAGAGTGTGGCAGAGTGATACCATAAAAAACTACTGCAGGATACATTACCATGGGTCCCATGAATTCACTAAGCATGCACGTGTGTCTGTGAACAAGGTAGCATTGCCCACCAGGAGCCCTCTAGCCCAATAAGTGGAAGAGGAAAGGAGACATTTTCAAGAGCAGTGGGGAAAGAAAGTGGGAGCAGGGAAGGGTTGAGTAAAACACCTTAAAGCTTGGGCATGTTCCAGGGAAAATAGCCTCTGAGAAATGCCCTTGATCAACATAAATCTAAAAGAAGAGAAAAACACAAAAGAACATCAGCAGGTAAAGCAGAAAACAGAAAAGCCAGAGCCTCAAGAACCCGGAACACACGATCGTTCCATATAGAACCCGGAACACACGATCGTTCCATACAGAACCTGGAACACACGATCGTTCCATACACCCTGTTTTAAATTGTAAAGACTGTTTGACCCAGAAGTAGTATCCAATGCTTCCTGTCAGTCTCCTGTTTCCCGATCTGCCATCTTGGAATGGTGCTTACTCCTGTATTCTATATCAATATCTCAGTTCTGTCCATTTCTTATTATTCCAGATATTCTTTGTCTCCTGTCCTTCTCTGTAATGCTTGGAAGCTCCAACCTTGACAATCGCTTTACTTTGTTGTTGGAGGCCAGCTTGTTTTGTAGTTTTACATACCTGCCAACCTTTTCAAATAAAAAGGCTGGTGAAAAAATATGCTTTTAATTTTGCGAGTGAGATCTCCGTGGACACCTATGGACGGGCAGGGTGATTGTCAGGTGAGGAAATTGTCTGTAACTAGTTGACAGGTATGCTTTTATTTCTTTGGTAAACAGTTTTGTGCTCCATGCGTGGACCCCTTCACGCCATAGAAAACAACCAGAAGTAGCCCAGATATCTTGCTGCCATGGTAATAGTGAGCATTACTTGGGGAGCAGGGCTGTACTTTGGTGGTTATCACCTTATTGCTTTCAACATCCAATTTAAATAGTAACTGGACTTGAGATGAAAGGCTAGTGTGGCCATCTCAGAGGATACATTCTTCTGCTAGTAAGGATGGACTGGAGCACAGGTTCATTATTGAGAACTCTTGAAGGGTTATTATCTTCCGGAACTTGAGGCGAAGGACACCAGTAAAGAGATAAAGTGGACATTGACTGCTTCTGATGACCCATAAAAAGGAAAGAGCGATGATGTTCTACACCTGTTAAGTCATAGGATATGCACAGAGGCAAGGGCTAATTGGTCAAACCTGTGATCAGAGTGGTTATGCCAACAAAAGCAAAGAATACACCTGACTGGAAAAAAAGCAGGGTCTCTCAGGAAGCACACTGTAATAATTGAGAAGGTCCGCTCCCAGTTAAGGTAAGTTCTTAGCTTTTATTGTTATTTCCATGTAGCACACTGTAATAATTGAGAAGGTCCGCTCCCAATTAAGTAAGTTCTTAGCTTTTATTGTTATTTCCATGTAGCACACTGTAATAATTGAGAAGGTCCGCTCCCAATTAAGTAAGTTCTTAGCTTTTATTGTCATTTCCATGTAAGCTGTTGCGTGAAACACTGGCGTCCCATCCAGCCAGTTACATCCTTCACCTTCCACTGCGAATCCTTCTCAACATTCCAGGAATCCATCGCAGGCACACATCATAACACACACCTAGTTATCATGGGGGCGCAGACTATGTTTCTATTCACCATAGCTGAAAAGCCCCGCCCTGAATAGGCACTCCCAGTTAGTGATCGCTCTTTAATCCCTAGCCATATTTAAAAAGACCTGACCCTTCTGCTTCCTCAAAAATATGGCTTCGGTGTGTGAGCACTTCATTTCCGTGAAACTCCAGGAGGTCCAAGGCAATTTGTGCTTATTGAAACAACTATATAAATAGGCCACTGTACAGAAGAACTTCATAAAATGTTATTAAGACATTTTCAAATAAAACATGCTGTAACCTTTTATACTGCAGGTAAGGAAAGGCGCGAGAACAGAAAGGTTTTACTGCGTGCCTTTATCATTGTCCCTTTACGAGGTTTTGATTTCCCAGTCGCTGGACTGGATTGCAGCCGCTCAGCTGCAGTTACTGAGCTCGTTACTGAGAATGCTTGCTTAATGATTTATCATGAAAGCCTACGCATTATCAATATGTTTGGTTGCTCCCCTGTGTGCTAAAGTACTGTGATTCAATATTTTAAGCTGAGAAAGGGCACTCTTCGAAATCATTTTACAATAACGCTGTATAATGTTAATTCAGAGTATTGGAGTATGGATGCCACTTCACAGTGCACGTTTACATTATACCCAGAGGCCTGGCTGGAGAATTGCAAACACCCTTAGCAGTGCTGGGTGTAAATAGGACTGTGACTCGGGACCATTGTTAACACGTTGCTGTAGCGCAGCCCTGCTTTACTTGAAGAAACTAGGGTTCATCTTAGATATAACCATACAACTGCTGTCCCTCCATTACAACATGCAGGTGGCGTTATACACGAGCAACTCCTTTAGTAAAGATGCGAACAGTGATCAATGGCATCTGTGGCATATGATGTTTTTCTAAAGTGTCACCCCTAGAATTCATACCCAGATGTCTACTGCACTTTTGAGAACTGATAAAGAAGGGTCAGGTGTAGAGTGAGTTATCTGGCTATTGTGTCATCCTTAGCCCAACTCATTGTTGTAATAATCCGTGTGGTGTGACAACCTCTCCAAATAGAGGAGAGAATATAAAGAGAAGAGTTGGACTTCTGGGGACTTAGGTCGACATCCCGCACAGGGAAGTTCCCTGAAACTGCCCCTTCAGGGAGGGTTCAATAACTGGTGACAAGGTCACTACTGGTATTCATCCCAATGGACCACCACCAAGTTCATGCACATGACCTGCCCTCTCCATCCTATCATATTTCCTGGTACTCCATTTACTTGACCTCATCAGATACCTTCTGTATGACCACCGCCTACAGGCTCCCCTGAGTTCCCTCAGCTGCTCCAGCTGTGCCTGCACTTGTCCTCCTGAAAGACCTGACATCTAGATAATGTGGGCGTCCATGCTGTCTGGGAACCTGTCACACAATCACTAAGAGCACCTGATCCGGGCCATTACCCTCCCTAGTGACAAACTAAAGCTGCCAGCCGACTCCCTGCTATTCATGCAGCTGAAAAGAACATTAAAAATGGAGGCTATGCATGCAAAAGTTTATGGCCATCTCGAAAGGTGAAAATACGTATGCTAGTGCCACGGCCCATTCACAGGGTCTACCAACTCCAGGCTTACAATGATACAGCATGTTTTGACTGCAGGCAGCCACTGAAATTGCGCTTCGCATCACTGATGTGTCAATGTCACAATGGTGGCACATCTGCACAATGTACGGAACAGCACGCTCAATATATTGGGCCTCATTACGACCGTGACGCTCCCATAATGAAGGGTGCCGGTACGGGACCGGCACCCTTCATTACGGTAGTGTCTATTACGAGGTTCCCTTTGCGGGACCCGGAATAGAAGTCTGGTAAAACCAGACGTCCTTTCCTTTGACCATATGGGGGCTCAAATGGGAATGGGGAATGGTTCCTTCAAGGAGGAATTACCGGGTCCTCCAATGTTGGAATGACCCGGTTATTCCGCATTGAAGGAACCCGGTATTGGAGCCCGGTATGGAGGCAGCCATGGTGCTAAAAGCACCATGGCTGCCTCCATAATCGTAATGAGGCCCATTGTCTCTTATTACATGGTCTGGGGAGTCCTCCAAAACCAGCTGTGCTGACCAATATAGCTGCAGCGTCACAAAAGGCATCCTATCAGACACGGGTCATATTTCAAACTATTATCACCAAAAACATTGGCCCCTTATAGGCGGAGGAATGGGAGGAGTTTGACTTCCAAAAGGCAATGGAAGTGAATGATGAAGATCATAAACATTGTGGGGAAGGATGTCAAGAACATTGAAAGACACTAACCTTAGCAGAAACATCCTCATTCAAACATCTTTGATTGATGTACCAAATACAACATTTTGCAAAGGAAAGATATACTTTCAAGGGATGTTCGCAAGCCTTTGGAAATTAGCTGATTTGGAAGTGACATTACAGATTAACAAATCAGTACATCCAATTCTGCAATGCCAGAGTCTGCCGTCAACCGGCTATTGAAGAAGAACTGGAATCACTCCTGGCATAACCGAAGAAGCAAAGGTCTGACTGTGCAAACAGGAGAACGCCCAACACTGCAATTGAAAAGGATCATCACCCAGGTTCACATATAACTTGTGTGATAGCGCCCCCTAATGGAGCACCAATGTCAGTGATCTCCAAGTTGGACTAAAATAAGGGATGCAGCCAATTAGTGGCCGACACACAGGGCCTCATTACGACCCAGGCACTCCCGTAATGAAGGGTGCCAGTACAGGACCGGCACCCTTCATTACGGGAGCACCTATTACGAGGTTCCCTTTGCGGGACCCGGAACAGACGTCTCGTAAAACCAGACGTCCTTTCCGGGTCCCGCGAGGGGAACAGGGAGCTAATAATGGGCCGTTATTAACGTGCCCGTTATTAGCTCCCTCCCCATTCCCATTGAGCCCTATAGGGGCTCAAATGGAAATGAGGAATGGTTCCTTCAAGGAGGAATTACTGGGTCCTCCAATGTTGGAATGACCCGGTTATTCCTCATTGAAGGAACCCGGTATTGTAGCCCGGTATGGAGGCAGCCATGGTGCTAATAGCACCATGGCTACATCCATACTCGTAATGAGGCCCACAGTCAAGATACACAACTACATTTTGACATAATTGCCAATTGTGTTGGAGCCCGTCTACTTATCTTGGTCTTACCCACACAAAAGACTTAACTTTGGAATATCATCAACTGCTGAAATAGTCCAGAAAACAATAAGAAGAATCCTGCTATCCTTTAATATTGTATTTAATTGCAGTGATTACCTTCTATTAGCACACATTGGAATGCGGCTGGCCAATCGCTGAGCATGGTTCACGGGGCAAAACTATTAACCTACGTCCCAATCCACTCTCCCTGCAACCACCTGATGCAAGGCTGCTCTGCTTGTCTAACAGACTCGACTCACACACTTTCTCCCCAGTTTCATCTCCCATTCACCTGCCCTTCCCAATTGCACTTTCTTACATTGGGATTGTGGTTCTCTTTGGTGCCCTCTGACTCCTCACTGTATTTTGTATTTGTATTTTATTTAATTGGTATGGTGTTATACATCAAAGCACGTAACAGAAACAAATGGTATAGGGAGGTGTGGGTAAGGTCACTTCATTCAGGAGAATAACTAATAGGAGGAGCAAACTATAGGAAGACAAAGATCGAAGATTGATGGGAATTTTGTTCCAGTAATCAGGGGCAAGAGGTGAAAAAGAACAAAAACAGGATTGAGAACCTGGAGGATGGGGGCCTGATAGCTCAATAGCGACTGGGAACAGCGAGATCAAGAAAGAGATTGGGAAGGAAGATAGAAAGAGATTAGAAAAGTAATTGAAGGGAGAGCCATATCATTAACACATTTAAAAACAACACAATTCAAAAGAAAGCCATTGAAGTGGCTGGAGCATAGGCAAAATAGTGAAGACAAACAGAACGGCCATAGATAGAGCACAGAGGGGCCGGCTGATAGAGAGGAAGACCAATAAAAAGGGTTGTGCATTGCAAGAGCCGAGAGAAATTAAGAGATGAGAGTTTTAGTAGCATGAAAGAAGGGAAAGACAACACTTATTATTATTATTATTATTACTTGTTGTCGAACATTACAGTTAGAAATGAGAGGAGCGGGCAACCAATAAAATGCGTGAAGAAAAAAATAAGGAAAAGTCAAGAATAACATAGAGGTTTAGGGAAGCGTAAACAAAGATGGCGGTTAAGGAACTGAAAGGCAGCAGCATTGGCAGAGGATTAGTGGCTGCAGGAAAGAGAATAACTTCTGTTTTTTGAAAGCGTTAAGATAGAGATAATGATCTGACATCCAGGATTGGATAGCCAAGAGACAGGCAGAGGCAGTGAAATTAATAGTTTCAGTGAAAGAAGAGAAGGAAAGAAAAACCTGGGAGACTTCCGCATAGAAGTGGTGAACGAGAGCCTAAAAGAGGATATGCTAGTGGCAAGAGGAATATTGCATAAAGAGAAAACGAGAGGATCAAAGACCGAGCCTTGTGAAACACTGGACTGTATAGAAGGAGTGGAGGGGTGGAGGAGTGGAACATTGATCTGATCAAGTAACTGAATACGTGCTGTTAGTAAGATAGGAACCAAACCCGTTAAGAACAGAGCCCTGGAAACAAAGATGAGAAAGAGTACGAAAGAGAATGGAGTGATCCGCAGTGTGAATGCTGCAGAGAGGTCGTTCAAGATAAGCAGAAATGATTGTTTAGCATAGCGAGCCGACAGTAAAGAATTGGAAACAGAAAGGAGGGTGGTTTCAGTCAAGTGAGAGGGGCGAAATCCAGATTGGTACAGCGAAAGAAGAGCAAAATGGGTTATGTGTGCTGAGACCTGATTTAAGACTTCAAGCTCCAGAAGTTTGAAAGGATGAGAAGGAAAGAAATGTGTCAATATTTATAGGGCAGGGAAAGATCAAGTTACGGTTTCTTGAGAATTGGTAGAATAGAGGTATGTTTCAAAATGTCAGGAAAAGGTAGAGATAAGTAGGAATTACAGAGTGCAGTGAGATGTGAGGTAAGAAAAGGGCAGACTCCGGGGTATAGAGTGGAAGGTAATGGATGGGAAGGAGCAGCAGCAGGATAGGTTTTAGAAAGGGTAGTCATAATGTCAGCATCAGAAAGGGGATTCTAAGATGGCATTGTGTCTGAAGAGCGAGAGGGTGGAGATGAAGAATTTCAGGAAGCAGGAAAAGGTAAGGCTGGATCCAAAGAAGGAGATAGATTACGGCTCAGAACCTGGAACAGGCATCGTAGGTGGGAAGAGGTGGAGTGAAAGGTTCCGTGAAATATCGTGTTAATTCCTGAATAAAAAAGCATTGCAGGAGATATGAAAAGAAAATTGAGCTTCACAGATGATAGTGTTTTCCTCCAACAGCCAAACAATGCTGAACCCATTGTAAGAGGCAATGAGACGGAATTTAGTGAGGGAGTCCGCTAGGACTGTGGCGGCTTACGCTAAAGCTGGTAGGAGTTAGCGGGATGCAAAGAATCAAGTGTATCCAACAGTTTAGAGGATAGTAGAGAGGCGATGCAATCAACCTGGTGGCTGCCTACTTTGACTCAGCCCTCACCTGAAGCACAGCTCCAGTGCATATTAGAAATGGACGAGTAGCTCTGCTCTGAGCCCCACCTTCCAATTCCCTGGGGTCATTTTATTTCTTTGCTGCGCTTTATATGTCCTCTCCTCATGTGCCTGGAGCAGTTTTCTTTTTGCTTTTAATCAATATTAGCACCTCATAGATTAGCCTGAGGGTGTTAATAGCAATATTATATGCGGCAGCAGGCTTGACCAGCAGGTACAAGCACTGAGGCAGGAAGTAATTGCCTCTCTTCACCTGGACTATATCTTAGGTGCTGGGCCTTTACCAGCCGACGTATTATTGATTGAGTATTTGGTGAATTCCAGAAGAAAAAAATACATGTTAGCCCTTGATCAAGTGTGCAAAGCACTCTTGGAGGCATTTCACACACATACCTGAGAAATGCGAACTGAATAAAAGGAAACTGAAGTCCTATGACATATATTCTCAAACAATGGAATGCATTCAGACTCAGAAAAACTACGCACCCTCGCACATGTATCAGTACCTAGGTATATGCGTGGTACCAATAGCTTCATTGGTATGGCCAGCTGTTGTTACCACCTCGCCTTGCTCAGCTTTATTTATGTATTTGCTCATATAGCGCTGCCGGCCGCAGGCATCAGAGTGCATTCCATGTAGACGTAGACAATGGTGACAGGACAACGTATATAACTGTGCTTTAATGATCTAATATGTGCATGATGGATTTATATGAAGACCCATGCCTTGCTCTGATGACTGCAAACGTGCCTTTGATAGAGAGGAAGAGCAGGTGGCGATCCAGTGTGTCTCATTTATTGTAATCGAAATATTGAGGAAGAGGTGACAGGAGATGCAAGTCCAGTTTCTATTGGTGCCTTAATAATTCGGCACGAACATAGCAAACAGCACATCTGAGCTGGAAAACACCTATTGACGGACTGAAAAAAGAAGTATGGCAGTAATCTGCGATTTTAAACGCTGCCACAGGTCTCTATATGAAAACAGTTCGCTAACATCACTAATTACCAAGCTTCCGTCATCATTTTGGGAACTCCTTGGGCAAAAATACCCCCAGACATTCGTTTGGGATCTGCAAGAATACAATTCCCTGATTAATCACAAAAAGACCATGGATACGGAATACTTATGATTCATAACAAAAAATGACATTCCACAGTCATTATTTCAGTAAGAAATTATTGCTGCCACCATGGAAGACTTAGCAATGGGAATGAAAAAGGGAAACAGCGTATAACTGCCAACCAATGGCACCAAGTAAACTACAACGGCACCAAGTAAAGACATCAGCTGCACTGAACTGAAGTGTGTTGTCTCGAACCTGGAAGCATTTCTTTTTTTGCATTAGTCACTGTGCTGACCCTGGCAGCTTTGAGGTGCGGTCAAGGATAGCGCACAGTCATCAAGTACTCCATGCAACCCACGTCATATTTGGGTCACGGCAAATCACCCAAACTATCCCCATGGAAAATGGTAACCATTTGATGAACTTGTGAAGTAATAGCCAATACTTTTCCTAGGCATGTTGTATTGGCTCTGTACACACAGTGCCCATTTCCAGCAACACACAGACGAAAGGGATATTTTAATAACATCTCTCTGTGAAACTTTCATTAGTCAAAGTATTAATGCTTTACACTGTGTCAGCCCGCCTCTCCTCCTATTAGTTGACTTTCAATACTTAACCACAGCTACACTAGGTGGCAAGGGAACGCTTGTGGGAGACCCACTTTCCATAGATTGGTAAGCGTTCTCATACCCTGTACACAGGGCCAACAAACACCACCCTCAAACCCTTAGCTTAGACACCCTTACAAAATACACGTTGCCGGAAGATTTGTGAGATGACTAACATTTGACCATGACTTCTATCTGATGCAGAACCCTGCCAAGTAATGGCTTAACGCGTTCTGCACGGAGTTAGGGACAGAATAGGGTCCCTAAGCAAGCATACATGCCGAAAAGGAAAGAGAAGAGCTGCTGAATAGCACTGGAGAAAATAAGGACTAGACTAAGACAAATCCATCTGCAAAGTGCAGCCTAATAGAGAGCTGACAGCAGTGATGCATAAAATGATATTCTACCACAGTTCCCGAGCAGAGGAGGCTACTGTCACGCCATCCCACTATATCATATTTAGACAGATCACCAAACTAAACCAAGTGAAACAGGCATTTCCGTATCTGCTGTGGTTTAAGGCTTTGTGAATTAGGAGGAGTCAGCATCATTTATCTAAAGTGATCATGGGAACCTCCTGGTTTCCTCCAATGCAGAACTTTAAGAATCAGGTCGCATGACTCCCAACATAATCATTATTAGCAATGAAGTGTTATTCAACAGACAAATGCCTGATTAGTTAAAGGGGGCATTTGTCACTTTTGATGCAGAAATACAGGAAGGTAAATGAACTACAGAACTATCATCCTATTTCTAACCTCCAATTCAAAGTTGCAATTCTAGAATTAATGGTAAAATATCAACTGAAGTAATACCATGTGAAAATAGCCCGACACTACGATCGTGAGTCATGATTTAGGGCTGTTAGAGGAAGCAAGCTCATATAAATTGAGTTTATTGTTGAACAAATGCTTGGTAGAACATTAAATGGTTTGTTACTTCAACCATTATATACTTAAACGGAAATATGTGACACTTCCCTGCCACAGATTGCATCCTTCCTACAAGATAACTCATTGCACATGAACACAGTGCCGTTCTGTCAAAACCCCCAAGAGGTGGGAAATCAACATGGCAGAGACCTGAGTTAAAGTGGAACCCAAACACTGTGTTAACCTTTAACCTTCCAGCAGAAGATTGGCCATGCCATTTACCCCCAGAGTCCACCACCACAGAGGAAAGCCATCAGAAAGAAGTAAACCTCTGCAGGGAGTCGAAGGAGAGATCTGTACCTCTGCATGTGTGATGGTAGCCTCTCATCCACTACAGCAGGTCATCTTAGGAACCCCTTGTGACTGCCGAAGTGGTATTTGACACTGCACTTGGGAACCCTCTTCTTCCAGTGAGTCCCATTCTGAAAGCAACTGCGCAGAGTGCTAGGGTGTACCCTCTAGCCATTGTGCACCAACTTAGAGTGCACCTTAAGACACTCTCCAAACTGCATGTTTCCTCACGCAGCAAAGGACAGAACCCCCAAAAATCTACCCATACATCTTTAGTGATTTCCAAGATCATGTGGAATCTGAGGAGATAGGCTGTGGGTGTCTTAGGAGCTGGAGTGGGAGGAGCCGGCAGCTAGGGTATGCATGGAGGCTGTGTTGGGTGCAATGCCATTGAGGGTCCACAACCAGCATCCCTCCAGTACAATAAAGGCAGAGAATGGAGTTTGGGTGTTGTGGAAATGGCTCTAACAAATAGACAAATCCCTCATGGGACCAGGAGAAACATACGTGGCAGCCATGTGCCTCTCCCTCAACCATTGAGTAGTTTCTGTAAGCACCTTGTAAGATGCGGGATGCAAATGCTACAATTATTTCTTGACCTTGATGTATTTGTGTAAGTGCTGCACTCAGGCCCATGTTACTAGCATCCATGGTCAGAATTGTGCAGTTGAGAGGGGTAACCATGTCCAGTGAGGGTGCTTGCACTATTTGTTCTTTGACTTGCCTAAAAACATTCTTTTGCGTGCTTGACCACTGAAATATTGAATTCTTATTCAGTAGCTGCCTCAGAGGAGAACACTTGGTTGTAAAGTTTTCAACACACTTTGCGTAGTATTCAGCAGGTATCAATAAAACAGTCAATGCATTCTTATTCTGGGGGACCGGCACATCTTCTAAAGTGCTGACCAAACTAGGATTTGGGTAAAAGCCCTGATCACGTATGACAAATGATCTGTTACCTGAATTGACATTTTTCACATTTAATAGTTAGCCCACATTCTTCAGGATATTTAAGACTTGTTTCAAACATGTGTTTTGCTGTACAACATCATTTGCAAATACTACTATATAATCTCGGATGCATTTTAGAATGGGGATTTGGTGGAACAATTTCTCTATGATTCTTTGAAATACTGCCAATGTTGATGCAAGGCTGAAGGGTATTCTCTTAAACCTATAAGCCTCAAAGGGCATAGTGAAGAACGTTAAATGTTTGGAATCTTCGTGAAGTTCAATCTAATGATACATAATAAATCAAAGTGGTGAACTATTGTGCACCTTCCAGGAGATCTGACATCTCCTGGTCTCTGTGGAAGTGGTGATTATCTACCCATATTCGTTCTCTGATTAATCTTCCTAGCAACCACTATCGGAAGAAACCCACTCTGCTTTCTCTATTTCTCTATTTCTTCAATGACATTATTTGGACAACATGTATTCAATTCCTCTCTTAGTTAGTATGAGGGCAATCAGCCGTACACAATGTGCAACTGGAATGACCCCCTTTTTTTAGTGTTATCTTGTAGTTGGACCATTTCAGGGACCCTAAGTTAGCTTTGAAAACGTCTGTAAACATGACACAAATGCTAATATCTACTTACGTGACTGATTCAGGTGTTGCAGGATCAACCCTAACATTCAATGATTTCTGATGGCATTAGCCCAAGAGCAGAGTCCCCTTTCTTGCAACATAAGGTTTCTGTGAACTCAATGTCTACGATGCAAAACCTAATATGTCTATGGTGATGCCCCCATAAGTCTTTGGGTTTACGTCAGGACTTGAGAGATCCTTGAGCTCCCGCCCTATCTTGAGGTATGTAACAGCCCCAATTACTGTCCAGAAAGACCCTGAATCTTCCATCATTTAGAATCTCTGTCCGTAAATCTTCACTTCATACCACATACATCTCATCAACAAAATACCTAATGCTTGTGTGATATACTTTGCCTAAATGGTCCCTTTGATGCACTTATTGAATCTGGTCCCTTTTGCCAGACAATGTGGGTTGCTAGCTAAGTGGTCAGTACTCCTACATTTGAAACATGTAAACCCCCTCCTCTCATTCTGTGTTCTGCTCTCAGAATTCACTATCAGCACTTCCATTATCAAGTTTGGGTTTTGTGCCTTCATTCTTGAGCCCTTGTACTTAGGAGTCGAGTTCCTTGTTCTCAATTGGCTTGCAACCTCTCTGTCATTGCTAGGCAGAGCTTAAGTGTATTCCAGATTGTTCAGCCATCTGGGCAAAGGTGGTGGTGAACCTGTAGGCCCTTTTAAGCAATGTAGCCCTCTATGGAATGGATGGGGATGCTGATTTGACTCTTACACCAATAATAAGACCGACTCAGGAAGATGGCAAATCTTTAGCTGTTTTGTTAACATGTATCTAAAACAGGGAGTACAACGGACATCAACAGATGTTCCCTCAAGTCTCTCATCGATAACTCTCTCTCAAAGCATTTAATAAAAAACACAGTTTATATAGTAAAAACTCATCATCATTGACGTCATACTACGTGGGAAAATAAGGAAACCTATGCTAGATTGTGGTTGGTCTACAGGGAACATCTAGGTATACGTTCTGTGGGGTGTAGGATTGTGATTGGGTCTCTAAGGTTAGGTGGACAGCTAGGCCCACCCCTAGTGCAAGTGATCTTCAGTGTCATAAATTACACGTTTCAATGGTTTTCAAACTATAGGGCTATTTGCTATGTGGCTCTTTATGATTGGTTGGCATGCTTGCACCCTTGTGGAATATTCCACTCACTAGCACCACCCAAGCTTGTACCCCAGGTGCTGGAGGTTTTGGCTTGGTCATACTTCCCCACCCAATTAGCCCAACATCCTTCATCACTCCTGCTGTCTGCCATTCGAATTAGTCTTTGAACTTGGCCTTGCAAAGTATCACTGTGCCTGAGAAAAGAAGGGAGTGTAAGCATGGTCTTATCTTCAGGTCTCGGTGTAGCTTGCCCAAAGTCTATTTTCATCTAGACCATGTGACAGGAGACCGTGTTTGAGCTCTTGCTTTTGTATTTAAAACTGTTAAATTAATAAAACCTGCCACTTCTAGTGTTTTTCCATTACATCTCAACAGAAACTCGCCTTGCTTCTCTCGTTCATTGTATCTTCTCAAATAATAATAATAATAATAATTTGGCATTTATATAGCGCTACAAACCCTCAGGTATCTGAGCGCTGCTTATTATTACCCACGGTGTGTGGTGCTCATTTATTGACCTCGGAAGGATGAAAGGCTGAGTTTGGCCGAGCCAGGATTTGAACCTGCGTTAGCAGACTCTGCACTGATGTCAAAGCGAGCGCTCTACTCGCTGTGCCACTTGACCGGCTAACTAGATAACTCGTTTCTTCGCTTCACCAACCCTTGACACTGGGCCAGACAACCTTTCTTGAATCTTCCCTCATCATCAGCTGTTTTCATCATCAGTTGTTTTCATCTGCTGCACTAAACACTTTCAGCTCTTCTGTTCATGGGGTCCTGGTTTGCTAAAACAAGTCGTGGAACATCCAGATTCTGTACATGTATATATATATATATTGGTGGCACCGCCTGCAGTCTAT
Source organism: Ambystoma mexicanum (assembly GCF_040938575.1). NCBI lineage: Eukaryota > Metazoa > Chordata > Amphibia > Caudata > Ambystomatidae > Ambystoma > Ambystoma mexicanum. Next base: position 982,914,446 of record NC_090924.1, read on the forward strand.
TCACTACATATAGCCAGCCATCATGATTACTTAGTCTACTTGCGTTTCAGCATCTGTACATTTTTAAAATGGTTTGCATTTTTTTCAGTGCTCCGCACATGCGCAATCTTCATTTTGCACATATAATGTTGCTCAATTCTTCACTTCGCCATTAAATTCTATAAGGTCTATATACTCTCTTCATAGGCATCTTTTCTGGGTGCGTCATTTCTGCTTTGTGTGATGTCACCAGTCTTTCCTTTCATTCATCTTCACACTTCTTCCGGCAATCTCCTTTAAAAGACTGTCATTTCTCTGCGGGTACATCATATAGGGCTTTCTCAAGGGATACAATTTTTCAAGGATTCTTCGCAGTATAGGGACCATTATTGGCGTCGTGCATGTCGCAATTTCCAGTTTCCAACATATACTTAAAATGAGGACGGGACTTCTGGTAGAGACATTTAGCTCCTCCTCCACACTCCCCCCTCTGGTTGATTTATCGACCACTCTCCCATCAGTCTTCACATCCAGACATACTCGTCTGAAGAAGTGCTTCTTTGGAGTCCATATCTTCATTACTCCTTTCAGAGATCCTGCTGATTTTACATGTTCATCAACAATCTACGTCATGCAACTACATTGTCCATTCGGCTGCAGTAGATCCATCTTACCACATACTTCTTGTGGTTTCTTGGATACAGGAACTTCATTACCTTAGGTGCTACAATACTTGCTTCTACATACTTTCTGATTTCTTCATCTGTCAGATTTTGGGATCCAAACCCTGACTCGACATCGATCATGATCTTCATTCCTACTGCTTTCTTTGCTGTCTTCTTGCACTGTGTGATTATTATTCTGATGTATTTCAACAAAAGGAATATACAACACACTATATCAAACAATGAACATATACCCTCAGATAGCAGTTTCAAATAACAGCCGCTAAACCAATATAGGCTGCAATATGTGTTCTCAATGATCATCAAACAGTATTGTCAAAAATATCATTTTTAATATATTAATCTCTAATTCAGCACAAGTAATACAAAAATTGTATAAAAAACATATACACATAACATAGTCATATACATGTTAAAAACATTCCACCTCACAGTATCGAAACATTTATGCCGAAAATTAGATCAGCACACCACAACAATAGCAACTCAATTAATCTCATTTCCCATTGTGTGTACCAGCCATTGAGACCACATAATCCAGCCTATATTGGTTTAGCGGCTGTTATTTGAAACTGCTATCTGAGGGTATATGTTCATTGTTTGATATAGTTTGTTGTATATTCCTTCCTTTTGTTGAAATACATATTATACATCCTCACTTAGTAGGAGGGATTATCACCAGAATGTGGGGTTACCCCTGTAGAAGAATATCCATTATTATTCTGATCACATAGCAATATCTTCGTCTTCCATCATGATGGTAAGTTTGTCAGCCTCGTTATGGCCTCTGTCAAGGTACCATTCTCGTCATTGTACGAAGGTATGAATGTGCAACATGATTCGCCAGTTTTGGCACAAACACCTCCATCCATAGCTGTAATCATGTCCAGGACATATCTATTCTGCAGGGTCAATAGCCTTATGGCTCTCAGCTCTTCTTTGATAGCAGTGAAACCCTTTGTTGGTAGTGTTGATCGTCTGCAGAAGCTCCCATCTGATGATCTGTAACCATTTGCATTCGCCATCGTCTGGATCCCTGACATGAAGATTGTCACAAATACTGCCGAAGTCTGACTGAACAACCTCTGTTCAAATGGAATAGAATCAAAGGCTTCTATGGATTTAGCTGAAAAGTAATTCCCCCTCTTTGTTCAATTGTAAAATCCAAGTGTTATCCTCTTCCTTAGATGAGCATCTGCTTTTTGAAACTCTCCAATCTTCAGGTCACTCTTCGGAATAACTAACGCTGGAACATGAACAATCACTGGTGTTGGGATAATCACAAATGGCCTTGGTCTCCTTTCAACAGGTAATTCTGCATAGGTCACTGGAGTGGGAAGAATCAAAGGGACTTCTACCTTTCTTAGCCCAATGAAGTAGACAGTATGGATTAGCAAAATAAGAAAAACAATAATACATGCTGAGCATGCATATATTATGCACCAATACATTAATCCCCACCATTTACGATTCTCCACACATCGTTGAGTTTGCTCATTTGCCGAAACTGTACCACTCCCAACATTCCTCATTGTGCTTGTGTACTGCTTTAAGGAAGGAAAACATCTTTTTAATTAGGCAACCTTGTTAAATGATCAGGTAACTGCAGGATCTGTTAAACTATTGTCATAATCAGCCTCCTTAATGCAGGGCCATTTTTAGGATCTTGCAGAAAAACACGTATATTAGTACTGTGCCCAACAAGAGCAGGATAAGCTAAGTATAAAAACGAAAACAGCGAGAAGTAGTGTGTGAGCATCAGTGTGTGACAGGACCATTGGAATTAACCAAAGGGAAACTCAGTGAGGAATGAATCTGGAAACTGCTCCCATTTCCAGTCGTCGTACTCGAACTCCAGATTCGGCATATTTAGTCCATCACACTTTCTAAAGTCCAATTAAAAGATTGCTGTGACTCAAGAACTTTTAGTGTTACACTCCTGCTATAATGTCTATAAAGAGTGTCCGGGGAGAGCCACAGTCCAAATGTACACTTGCATTTATTTAGTCAGCAACCTTAGCGTCCTTCTTCCTCGTCATCGATGGAGTCTGCACGTGCTGAACTTCTTCTTCTTGCCTTGCTTCCGAATTGATGGTTGGGGGTGTGTCAGGCTCACCAGCGTAAGGCTTTACATTGTTTAGATGTATCCATGCGCGTCTTTCTTGGACTTTTACTGCTGAGGGGGTAACATTCTCCTCATAAAGGTAACCACTAAAACAGGGCTTGTGCCACTTCCTTGTAAAGTTACGCACTAGGACTGAATCTCCAACATATAATCTAGGTACAGGAAATAGTTCTTGAAGTTTGGTTGCTGAATGTTCTTCATCTGTGTCCTGAGACTGACCCCCCTTACACTTGAGTTCATCTGAAATGACAGGGATACTAGTGGTCATGCATGTCAAATAAGCACGTAACTCATTTCCTAACATCTCTGCAGTCTTCTGGGCATCACTTCTGCTCCTCGATGGAGGAGACAAGGCGTTCTCATTCGCCTCCCTTTCACTAACTTGTGGGGTGTGAGGGGGTGGTCCAACCCAGGCTCATTCCTTAATGCATATAATGCAAGGGGCAGATAATACAGCCATCCCTTCTTCAATATCAATTTCAATTTTGTAATTCTCTCTTTAAGGATATCCCATTCGCTTACAGGTGATAAGCAGAAGAAAACTTGTGTTTCATACTAAGCAATAACCTAATCTGGTCAAATACTTCAATAACAAAATGGGGTCCATTGTCGGACCTCAGCACCTCACATACTCCCCATATGGGAATGACTTCTCAGACTAAAAACGTTGCTGTGCAAGTGGCATGAGGGTGTGTACAAGGACCTGCTTCCATCCACCTAGAAAAGGGACACACCACCACTATCATACACCTGTATCCACCACATACTTGCAGCATATCAACATAGTCAATATGTAAATGCTGAAAAGGACTGTTTGGTCAAGGAATCACTCCTCTGATCATTCACAGTGTATCCCCAGTGGTAAACAATACCATTTAATACATAAAATGCAACATGCTCTAACAGGTGCGGTACGAACTAGTCTTCTGCAATTACTGATGCAAGGCTTTCCCTAGTTACATCCACAAGTTAGTGCAGCTGTTCAAGCGTTACCCTTAAAAAGGCTACAGGCATCACAGGCTTTCTAGTGCTGTCCTGTTGCAACAATGCTTCAGAGGGGGACAAAGAACACCCCATTTGTTTCCACTATTCTTGCTCTTCCTGTGGTGCACTGCCTTTAACCTCCATCAACTGTGTTCTTGACAAATGATTAAACCCTTCATTTACAATCATAATTGTGACTTTTCTTTTTTTTACATCTGGAGTATCGAAACTTGAAATAGCTGGTGAATATGCAACCCTTTTGGCCTCCTTATCTGCAGCTTTGTTCCTGCGAGAGAGGAAGTCAGTTTGCTTAGTATGTGCTGCGCATTTAACTATTGCTGTGGCTACTGGGAGTTGTAGTGCCTTAATAAGCCTGGCCAATAATGCTGTGTGTTGCACTGGAGTGCCGTCCACTCAGAGGTAGCCCCTCCTTTTTCAACATGCTAGCCCTGCGTGCACGGTTGACGTCACTGTACACTGTCACTTCCTGCCCTGCATGTTTCTCGAGCGTGACAATAAGCACCACCAATTCAGCTGCTTTTGCTGAAAAGTGAGACAGTAGTCTTGCACTTGCTACCACTTCAAATTCCCCATTAGCTCTGTGCCTTACCACAGCTGAACCTGAATGCCTTTCCCCATTAGTTTGATACATTTTTTGAAGATCAGTCAATAAACAGAATCTCCACCACTGCTAGCACATTTTCCTTTATGCGCCGGATGTCTTCATAGAACTCCTCACAATTAGCGCACTCATGCACATGCTCACCCTCTGCCATAGGCTCAGCTACAAACATGGCAGGGTACACTATTTTACACCTGGCTATTTTGATTGCTGGATTTGATATAACTACCTCATATGTGGAAGCCCTCTGAGATGTCAATGTACCCTTAGGTTTCTCCAAAATGGCAAACAATGCATACTCAAAAAACAATATCATAGAACACCCCATCGCAATACTAGTAGACTTCTCTATTGCAAACGTAGCTGCTGCCAGTGACTGTTCACATGGAAAGTGCCCTATCGTAACGGGATCTAAATCCCACTGTAATATGCCAGGGGTTTGTACCCCAATGTAGTCCTCTGTGTAAGCACCGCTGTCATGAATGTCCCATTCGTATGTGAAAACAAAAAGAATTCCTCATTATAGTTGGGAATTCCTAAAACTGGAGCTGTACAAATTGCTTTCTTCAATTCTTCATACCCTTCCTCCATTTCCTCAGTCCATTCTATTCTTTCTCTATTCCCTTGTGATCTCTTCAAGCCTGCAAACTGGGTCTTGTGTATGAACTAGAATCAAATACCCATGCTCTAACATAGTTGCATGATCCCAAAAACTGCTGTGATTGTTTTATCATGTGCGGTTTTGCTGTTTTCATAACCGTATCAGCTCTTTCAGGTGGGACTCTCTTCCCCTCATGTGAGATTAACTGGCCTATGTACAGCACCTCTTCTTGACAATATTGCAACTTCTCCTTATCCACTTTATATCCCTTGTCTGCTAGAATAGTAATTAACTAAATCAAATCTTGTCTGCACTCATTTTATATCATGCTACAAACCAAAATATAATCTACATCTGCAGCACGACACTTTTCAAATCAATATTGCCTAAGTCCATCAGCAGCATTCTATTAAAGATCGACAGAGACTCACAATACCCTTGGGGCAAATGAGTGCTTTTCAGTTTATTTTGGCAAAACGTAAATGACGTAAGTTTTTTTTATTGTCGCCAGATTCGAAACTAAAGGAAACTCTGCCTCTACAATCTGTTTAATCGGTCTCATATCTTGAATAAATCTCCATGACCCTTGCTTTGATTTGTTTATCAGATGCACTGCAGTATTACACAGTGACTCTGACGTCACTAAAATACCTTGTTTCATCAGGGCTGTCTTAAAAATACCCTCACACACCTCTCAAAACATTGGGTACTGTCTTGCTGGAGGTAAAATTGTTCCTCCTTCAGCTTAATCTTAACCTCCCCTCTCCCCTTTAATAGGCCTACGTCATAGGGGCCTGTAGTCCACAAAGAGTTTGGTACCTTTTCCAAGTCTTCATCAAAAAATGCTTGCGCTGCCTCACTATCAGCATTCGCTGTGGAATTTCTCTTTTCTCTCTTCCAATCCATTATGTAATATTCATCTCGAATATTACTTCATCATCTGATGGGTCATCCCTGAACATATCCTCATCAGTGACGTCAGTCAAACTATACCCTTCCCCAATGGCAATCACTGTTCTCCATAGCCTGCCTTCGTCATCTGTTCCTTTAAGCATAGCCAATTCCCCTCGTACTATGGCCGCATTTAATTCTAGGGGAATTGTCTGTCCCCCCTATTCGTCCATAGGTATCTGTGGTCTGAACAAAAACTCATCAAGTATTCTTATAATCTTTCCCACTAAGCCAGGTAGACATGTCACCAAAATGCATACCCCATAAATAAAAACTTCTGGCTCTAATGGCATTCGTCGCAGAGCCATTTGCCCTGCAAATGCCAATATAAATTTGCCCACATTCATATAATGTATCCCTGGAATAGACCACAGCACGCCTTCATCAGTGAAAGAAATTGTTATATTTAGCTTTGTCATTAAATCTCATCCTAAACTGTTAACCAGTGTCTGCCTTTAATACAATAATGGAACAGACATATCATACTCTCATATGTAGACTGGTAAGTCATCAGTAAAAGGAACTCAACTCGTAGCTCCAGAGTAAACTTGCGCATTCATGGCATTTCCCGACATTTGATATTTTCCCTCTCGTATACATGAACGAGTAGCCCCACTGTCTACTAGAAAAGAAAACGATTTGCCTACTAAGGAAAACGCTTTGTCGTCACATCAACCCTTGGTTCCTCTTAAGGGTCTGGTGTCATCGATAGTACTGAACACATCAAGTCGCCTTGTGAGCAGTCGTATTGTGGGTACATGCATATCCCTGTACGTGTAAAAGGACTGCCTCCCACCACAGTTATAACCCCCTAATCTAGGTGTTAATAACTGTCCTGTGTTTGCATTCTGCTGTATTTGCATGGGTGCATGCTGTGACTGCACTTGCAGTGGATTCAGTGGTGCTTGTTGTGGCTGCAATGACTGTTGCACTTGCGGTGCTTGTTCTCGATACACTGTTTGATCTTGGGCAAACCCATCCCAGCCTGTGAGCTATATGCTGGAGGATAACCTGTCCCCCACAATGTGCCCTGTCATACCACATGTCCAACATATAGGAGGAGCTCTTCTGACCAGCCTCCCTTAGTTGAATCCTCCTTGCACATTCTGATCATCATTCTGCACATTCTGAAAACCACCCCTTCCTCTGTACCCCATTCCTCTGTTTCACGGCATAAACCCATTCCCTCCTTGATCAATTTGGCGTTGATTGTTCGCCTGCGATGTACCCACTGCCTGTTGCATTGCCAACCCTTCTCTGCTTGTCAACACTGCCCCTTATATGGAATATTTTGACAATTTCTTCTGAACTAACTTGGCTTCCTCAAGTTTTCTAGCATCTTCCTTCTTCCTATTTTTCTCTTGTAACAGCCGGCAGTGATGCACTATGGTCAACTGTTTTTCTGCCCATGGCTTCCTTTCCATTCTCGGTATTTTCTTGAGCTGTCTCTGTACCTGTTCTGGCAATGATTGACACAAGATGTGGTAGAATATTGCCACTGTCTTCCCCCACAGTTCCCCCATTTCAAGGGTTCACCGTTCCTGAATACTTTGAATATAAGCAAGCAGATCTTCATCATCTTTCATTTTACATGCCATAATTGCACCCATATCTGACATATCAGGATACTGTACCCTGAGTGCCCTCCAGACATCTGCTTTTCAGTTGTTAAATGTCACTTCATCATGCGCTGTGTTCTGTGCTGTGACACTTGAGTATCCTGCTCTTGTCCAAATTTCATCAGCCCTTTCCCCAAGAATGGCTGCTAGGAGACCCTTAATGTCCCCTATTGCTAATGTGTTTCCTCCTGTGATGTTTTCTAGCTCATAAATCTGTTTCCCTGCCCCCACCATTAAACTGGGACCTTTGCATCTTAAATTATCCGTATCCATTTGTGGCCAGGGAATATACTGCGGTCTGGCCCCTCCTTTCTCCAATAAAGGGAATTGTGTGAACCCAAATCTGCAATTAGCTCCTATTGTTTGCCTATCTAGATTGGGAACAATGGTTCCTGATCGCCTTGTACCTGGCAATGACCCCAGCCTGCTCACATATGGTGGTGACTCTCCCTTCTCGCTATGCGATCATCCTTTAGGATGCTCTGGTTACCCCATTGGATCTGGCGTCCTATCTTTAGGCTGCTCAGATCAGTCCATCTCACTTCTTTGTCTGTCTGCAGACATCCCTCTGGACAGCATGCGCTTCGTCCATCCTCCCCACAGAAGGTTTTTCTCTATTTTTCCCCAGCTAGTATGGCTTTTGTCCCCTTCATCCTTATTTAAAGTCAGCCTGTCTAAGGACAAGGCTAAGTGCTCAACACTTAACTGGTCTGGTTCCTCACTTCTTGATTGGAGGACCAGGGATTATTCTCCATTCCCTCGGCTTCATAATTTGCTGCTTTCCCGTAAGTCTTAATAAGCATTATTGATCCTCTCTTTGATGCTCCCTATGTCAAAATTCTCCTCTAGGGTTACCCTAGATGGTCCTGACGTTGCTCCCTGTGACGGGAGGAATGCCTCTATTTTGCCTCATGATATTACTGGACTCGGTTCCATTAAATCTTTCTAAATGCAATCAATATCATGGTCCTTTTGTCTCCTTTTTCGCTCCATTTCCTCGTCTAATTCTCTTCGCTTCCTCCCCTCCCATCTAACTCTTTCCTCTTTTTGTCTTTTCTCTTCCCTTGTTTCATTCGCTTTATGCTCTTCTTCTTCCCTTTGTCTTTGTATTGTATTCTTTTGTCCCTTAATTTCTCTGCTTCATCTTCTTCTCTCTTCTTTTCATGCTTATCTCTTTCTTCGATTGCTGTCTGCCTGTTATCATTCTTTCTTTGGTCCTATGCCCTTTCCTCTTTCTTTTGCTGTTCTTTCTGATACATCTGTTCTCATCTCTGCCTACTCTTTCTCTTATGTTCATCCTCTTTCAATTGCTTTTCTCGTTCCCTGTCTTTTCTATCCTGTTCGTCTTGATCTTCCCTTTGCCTAACTTCCTCGATACATTTCCCATCGAGCTTGAGCAATATCTGTCCACCCATCCATTCATTCTGTATGAATGTTACCTCGTCAGCTATATCCGTTTCCCCTTTCCATCTCTTAATCTCTCTTTCTATTTCTGTGATCACATTTGATCACTCACTTTTTTCCTCCTTGTCCTGTAAGATTTTAAAGATCGCCACCTTTCTTTTAGTCTCATCTAGACTATCGTCGCTGCTGTAGGCAGGCGTTTCATATATCGAATTACTATAACCTGTTGCCGCTTTTAGTCCCTTTAACGGATACAATCCTACATCTTCTGGACTTTTGCTGTTTACTTCGGGTGAAGTAAGGGGAGCAGAAGGCTCAACACCTTCCTCCCTACACTGATTAAGCATCCGATCCTCAGGAGGTGGATCCTCATGCTTCTCCTGATGCATCTGCCAGATTTCTAAAATAGCTAACCTCTTCTCCAATTTCTTCCCTGTGTGCGCACCGTGCAAGTATGTGGTCATGTGTTGCAAAACCGCGTTTGACAGTGATCCCCCTTAATGGCCATGGCATGAACATTTTGCCTGCTGTGCACTTGACCCATTCTGCACTATACTGTGTAAGCTTAGGGGCATCTTCTGGCCGTGTCTTGCACAGATGCATCAGTGGAATAACATCCCCCATTGTGACAAGTCTCAATTGACTGTCAATACTTACCGTTAGTTACATAGATACGTTTCAGAAAAACAACAAATATGAGTGCGCTCCCACCTTCTGCACTCAAAGCCTCTAATTCTCAATTATCTCAATCTACCTTTTCAGTCGGCACCGACAATGACCTAAAGTAGATAACAACCTTTGATCTCTTCTTTAACCTCAGTTTATTTTCATTGCTCTGCGACCCCTATTTTCAATTATAAAATACACAAATAGACTAGTCAACTTTTCACATATACACCATGGTACTCCTTTTCTCTTAGCTCCTCAAATACCCTGATTGGAGTTTGAGTCATTCCCTATCATAAACCTGTTTATGTGCCACCTATTTACCCCCTTGGGGTTTTGAAATGACTCCTTCTAGACCTGCCTTGAGGTAAGAAACCAGGCTCTATAAAATGCTCCTCATTTAAACGCTCCTCTTTTATATTAGACGACCCCCTTAATTTTCTCTGTTGCCACAATCCCATCCCCTTATTTTGCCAGTCCCCTCAATCTACTCCCCATTTGCTTTTCAGCTCAAGGCCTTCGGTATCATCCCCCTCCTCCAACCAACCACCGTCGCCTTCAGTCCACTCAGCGCCTATGGAAACCAGGAGAGATTTTGTCAAAGAGGGACCCGTCCCACCTGTATCGATCTCCTTGCAAGTCTATGTCGGCCGCTCTCCACAGGAAACTTTGTGATCTTCTGGCTAGATGGCGGAGGGTGTCCGATTATCTGAAAATGTTGAGACCTACTAATCGATGGGTCTTTATAAAAACCGGCAGCCAGTTATAATGTCGAAAATAAAATGTCGAAAAAAATAATCTTGAGAAAAAAAAATGTCGAAAAAATAATTAGCATGTGTTTATTTTTATTTGTATGTTATTTTTGGGTTTAGCTAGTAAAAAATGAACAGGGGGTGGGGGAACCCCCACATTAAAAAATAAAATTAAAAAAAACACATTCTAAATTTTTTTTTGTTGACATTTTTAAATTCGACATATTCACTATAAACCATCCTCCCTCTGTTACCACTTGAACCCGTAGGCCCTTTTAAACAAGGTAGTGCTATATGGGATAGATGCGGATGCAGATTTTACTCTTACACCAATAATAAGACCGACTTAGGAAGTTGGCAAATCTTTAGCTATTTTATTAACAAGTATTTAAAACAGGGAGTACAACGGACATTCGCTCAAGTCTCTCATTGAGAACTCTCTCAAAGCATTTCATAAAAAAACACTGTTTATATAGTAAAAACTCATCATCATTGATGTCATACTATGTGGCGAGAGTTCTAGCTTAGGTAAGAGAAGGGAAAAAAGAGTGGAAACGAGATATGGCAGAAGGGGATTTCGGGCAGAAGGGGGTTTCGGGACAGTGAGGATTGAAGATGTTGGGAATGGAGGGATCCAGAGGAGTTATAATTACGAATAAGAGAAGAGAGAGAAGATCGGCCCACGCGATGAGTTAATTCATGTTTGATACAGAAGAAACAGAATAAATGATAATTAAGAAAGAGAGAAGGCGGCAGATTGTAAGCAGGGGTGATAGAAGTCCAAACAGGTAATGAGAACAAGAGATAGATAGCAGAATTAAAGATAGAAAGGGTTGGGGCAAGATGAGGTTCGGGGAGGCCAAGCAGGATAGAACAACAGTAGTCGAGACATGAAAAGATTAGCAAGAAGATAAGAAGTTTAGATGCGTGAGAGGAAAGGAAGGTGGTAACAACAGGTGCAAGCCGTAGGTGCGAGGCAGACAAAAAAATAAGGGAGGAATCAAGGATGAAACCAATGTTTCTAGTGGAGGGAGAGAAAGGAAGAAGAGAAGGGGGAAATATAATAGCACACGGGTAGACCGAGGGAGAATAATGGATGCTGGAATAAATAGCAGCTTAGTTTTTGATTGGTTAAAGTGAAGGAAGTGAGTATTGGACTGCGGAAATTCAGGCAGTGACATTTGCATGAAAACTATTCAACAAAGTAGAAAAAGAAAAGAATATTTGGGAGTCATCTGCATACAAGTGTGACAAAAGATTGAAGGTAGAAATACATTTAGAAAGGGGAATAGTATAGAGAGAGAAGAGTAGTGAACCAAGTACAGAGCTCTGTGGAACTTCGTGCTGGAGGGGGTGAGAGCCAGAGATACAACCAACCCATGGAATGGAAAAATAATGATCAGAGATAGTAGGAAAACCACCGAAGCCTAGTGTCAGAAAAGCCAAGTAAGGATAGAGAAGATAAAAGGGTGGAGTGATCCACAGTGCCAAAGGCAACTGATTTGTTGAGATGGATGAGCATGGATGAGTGCTTATTGTTATGAGCAGTTTGGAGAAAGTTAGTAACATGGAGGAGAGCCGTCTCTGTGGAGTGAGACAAGCGGAAGCCAGATTGTAGAGGGGGCAGAATGGAGTGAAGGTTGAGATGGGGGAAACCTGGAGTGCAGTATATGTTCCAATAGTTTGCAGAGAAAAGGAAGAAGTGACATTGGATGATAGCTGGCAAAAGAGGAGGGGTCAAGAGCAGGTTACTTTCCGTAAAGTGATTACAATGCTGTTTTTACATACAGATGATGGGAAGTGCTTCCACCAGAAACACTCTACAATAGGAACCATACATTACACATAGTATTCTAAGGTGTTTTACAGTAGTATGAAATATGTTGATATGCTGAGAGGAAGAGGTAAGGTAGGAGACACATTGATGCAATGATTTGGAAAAATACAAACCAACATATAACTTGTTAAACATTATTTACATGTAAGCACAGTATTTACATTGCTCAACCATTGCTCTACCCTCCCAGCCCAGATCAGGATGATCGCCTCTCATGCAGCTTTCCGGAAGTCCACCAAGACGAGGCTATTTGTCTGAATGGGCCCTGCCCCCTACCCTATGCATCCATGATGTGCAACATCCATCTACTATTTTATGAAATGTACCAATTGAGTATGTAACCAAGCAACCTTTACTAAGTATTTTTTCGATTGGGACGCACTCCTGTAACCCTTAAGCGAGCCCTCTTACATCTCCTTATAGCACCTCGATGCCCGTGGGCTGTAGTGCGCCCTACAAATCCCAAATAAATAAATAAAGATGAACCAGAGGCAATAGGTGGTCACAGGGCCATTGCTAACATGCGGGTGTATTTTAGGAAATTGAGGCATTTTTGAGAGCCAATTGGAATTCCGTATGGTTCTAATGATTTTAATGGGGGTAGGGTTTTTGCAGTGGAAATGTATCATGAGTAAAAAAAAGAGCAGAAAACGGAAGTAGTGCAGTTTGAATGGAAACAGAATAGTAAAGTATTGATTAGACGCATAGAGGACATTTATGAGACTAGCAGTAGATTGAGTCAGACCAAGAGGGTGGCCATTTGATGGACATAGTTAACGACCAATAGGAAATATTTTAAAAGTGAATGATTATGTAAGGACAGCCATCTAGCATGCATACAATAGAATTTGGTGGGAGATAAATTGGGGAGGTTGAAACGGTTCAAGTAGCAAAATGTAGCACTTTGTTGAGAGGGGGGAAGGAGTTGAGGGTAAGGCTAAGGAGGAGGTTATAACAATAGTTGAGTAGATTAAGAACGAGGATAAAAATCCAGGTTTTAATCGAGTGATAGGTAAGGTAAGGATGGAGATTCCATTTATATTCAGGCACTTAATGTTAGCAGCTATGGAAGTGGTGGTGAACATTGAGTTATCTGTCTGAAGGAACCCAAGTTAATAGCCTTGAGGGATTGTGTAAAGAAATCAGGGAGAGCGCCTTTGAAAAGTATAGGGCGTGCCATGAGCAGTGTTCCAGTTTGATAATGACTATGGTGGTGGTGAATCTTCTGGTAGAGTAAAGAGGCAGCCATTTTGCATATTTATGAGGTTACGATATGTTATATTATTGTGATTTATATGGTGCACTGCTGTCATTTTCATTGTCTTCATGCGCTCTGGAGGATCTGAAAAGAAAGCAGGTTGGGAGGAGTTAGTTAGTGAGATTGAGAGACGGAAAAGCACAAGAGAGCTTTGATGTGCTGTTGGTAGCTTCAGTTTGGGAAAAACTGTAATTGTGTGCTGGTTTGTTTTTAGTTGGTCAATGTTGTGTTGTGTTTGGTTCAAGTTTGTATACGGGTGGTTTATGTGCAGTTGGTTTATTGTCCTGTTGGGTGTTGTGGAGTGTCAGTAGAGTATCTGTAGTTTTCTTTTTTGTGGCAGAGGTATGTGTTTGATTTGTTCAGTGTTGGAGGGTGGGTTTGCAGAGTATTTGTGAGTGTTTAGTAGGGTTAGCTGGCGGTCTTCTGAGTCTTTCCCTCCAGGTTGGGTTGATCCTGAGGGTTAGTATTATTCTATGGTGTGAGCAGAGTGTCTGGTGTGCTGCTTTGACTTGTGTAACCTTTGACTTGTGCAGCCTTTGTGAACATTTTGGAAGCTTGGAGGATTTTTACTTGGAACTTTGGGAAATGCTGCATTTGCAATCTGTGAGGCGAGAGGAAAAGGAAAAAAGCAGTCCTCTTTCTTTTTTTTATTATTATTTTTTTTCAAGATTCTAGCTCCACCCCCAGCTACGCTCACTTTGCTATAAAATCTGCCCATCTAGCGAAGCGTAGCAGAGTGTGAGTAGATTGTCTGGTGTCCGGTGGAAGGTGGCAAATGGCCCCACTGAAAGATTGCAAAAGGAAGACGGTAAGCGGTGGACGGGAGAAGGGAGGTAGGGAACTATATATACTGACAGTTAGAACCAGAAATACCAGTTAGCTCCCCTTCCTTCCCGCCGCTGTTACTCGGTATCAGAGCCAAGAAATGTCCATGGAAACAGACCTTCAACCCCTAATGGGGGGAAGAGGGGAATGCTTTATGCCGAAAGTGAAAGGAACCACGACCAAAACTATCTCCTGCAAAGAGGTAGACAATGTTTCTTTAAATATGGGCTGTCCGTTTAATATTATAGTGGAAGTTGGGGCGAGTACTGCGCTCTACAATACAACAATTTACCCACTAAGGAACGACAGAGGCACCCTTAAAGGCACTCGGACCAAGGAGCTGCAGGTGTAAGAATGAACAATGCGACCCATTATAAGGAACAAGGCCCTACTGGAGGAAACAGAGGTAGAGCCCAGGGGCTGCAACCCTCTAGGATGTTGGAGCCAGGACACGGCATAGATGGGCCCCGGATGAATCACCCGGTCCCCAGAGCTAGCACTCCGATGAATGAGTCGGCCGAGAGGAGACCTAAAGTCAAAAGGAAAAACTGTTTGGACGAGAAGGGGAGTATGGAGGCCAGCACGTCTAGAGACATGGAGTCACATGAGAATAGCGCGCCATTAACTCCATTAAATCTGGGCGAAAGCCAAAAGGAAGGGAGCACAGAGACTGATAAACATAACAAGATGGGGTCAAATGAGAACTGCGCATCATCATCCTCAATCATCATGAGCGAAAGCCAAAAGGAAAAAAGATCTAAACTGAGTAAAACTGCAGTCAATCTTGGCAAAGGCTATGAAGGTGGAAAAGTTAGTTGGTAGTCTAAAGACAAAGAAAATGCCAAACCACTGACAAATTTGTTTAGCCAAAATACAAGCAAGAAGAACATCTGGAAACCCCCCAGATTGGCCATGGGAGAGGAATTAAAGGGGCAGCGATTCTACTTCAATGCAAGCCGCTCATTGGAAGGAAGAGCAAGGAGTGTCGAAATAGCTACAAATAACAGGGAAGGGTTTCAAATCCTGATCAAATTCTATTGGAAAATTCAATCCATATGAAAATTGAAAGTTTAAAAGTCATTGAAAAACAAAAAAGACAGGTACATATCACGTCAAATCATAACAAACATCCCCAATCTGAATACAATAAGACCCAAAGTACACAAACCTTGAATGAAAACAATGACATCAATTCAAGAGGGAATGGTAAATTAATGAGAGACGCTTGTTCAATGAACACAGACAAACAAAACAAAACAAATACTCGAGCTAAAACACTGGATGTACATGAAAAGAATAAAGATACCGAGTTTCATCTTGTGTTGACTCTGTCCTCAATTTTAGATCCTTTTACGAAGCTACACGAGACCATGGAAGGAACAATAAAGGACCATTCCACAATGTTGGCAATGGTACATAGCAAATTGATCTTTGTTGAAGGCTTCATAACCGCTATTGAAAAGAACATGGAAAACAGTGCAGCGGGGGTGGCACAATTACTTTAGGATATACTGGATCCAATAATAAAAGAAAAAGTGACAGGAGACTATCACGAATGTCAGTGGGAGGTGGAACGTCACAAAGGGAAATGGAAGGAATTTGTAATTCCTTTGACATAGATATAAATACCATGGACTGTATTGAGACCTATATCAGAGAAAACATAGAGTCAGACACAAGACGTAAAAAGGGCCCTGCCACAAATCGTACAGAAATAATTTTGCCCACAAAGGGTAAAGTAAATAAGCCTCTGAGGGGAGATAAAGTACCAGCCCCTCGGCCCTCTCTGCAAGCTTCCTCTGAATCACAATTGAAAGATCAAGGATCCCACAATGAGAGAGCACTAAAGGAAAAAGAGATAGAACAAATTAGTAAGGTACAATCGAATACTTCAGAAGTAAAGCCGGCAGAGCATAGTGAGAGACAAGAAGAACCTGAAATAACGAAAAGAACAGTTACTGATAAATTTGGTCAGAAAATGTGTGAGATCTTCACAAAAAAAAGATAAAGACGATAACATGAGGATTACGAGGCAGCAGCCAATTCAGGAAAAATAGAGGCAGCCCGAGAGAAGCCGAAAACCCTCAAAAAAAGCACCTATTAAAAAACATAAAAATCAACCTAACCCCACAAAGGTGAAATCTAATAGTAGCCATGCTTTCATCAAAAACTTGACACCTCCCCAAACGGGACCAACAGGGTCCATGGGGATTAACAAACCTATGTTTAAAAAAACTTTGGAAAATGCAGTGGCAAATCGAGAGTGGGAGGCAGACGAAGCGAGAAGAGAGGGGTCCATTGAAATTGATCTTATGGACATTTCCACCTATATCATATCAGAAGAATAGAATATCTTGTCTGACGGTAGCGTCCTATCAAATGATTCGTCGACAAGTGATGAAACGGCTATAGACACCTCCTAGAAAGAGGCCAATATAGTTAAAAATCCAATGAAAAAACAAACCTAGTTTAATCAGTTCGGACTACAGGAAGGAAAGTCCATTGGAAAGAAAGTACTAGATCTGCAGCAAATCAAAATGTATTAAAGGAAAAAGAGGCAAGAATGGAGATACAGGAAATCCCTGAAGAAATTAAGAAGGGTAAGGGCAATCCACAGTGAATATTGCCGAGGCGAGCAAGAGCTCATAGTGAAGCACCAAAGATAAAAGTAAATCTCAACCTTCCGGCAAACCCAAGGTGAAACCAGTAAGGGGACAAGAAAGTAAGGCCTTGGAGGGGAACAATCAGGATAGCTTGCAGTCTGGGGCCAACTTGAGACTGTCCTTAGAGAGAATGCTCTATCACGATGATGTCTTGGTGCTCAATAGAGCTAATGTAGTTCGGCTACTACGCCATGTACCAACATTGAGATTGGTAACATCTAATGATTTTGCCGTGATCGAGTTCCTGGAAGAACGGTGGACAGACAAAGTCATAATCCATAAAGTTTCAAAACTAGTTAACAAACTGCTATTAGAGGAAGCCCATCATCTAAGGCCTAAGGGTTTTGATATGAAAGAGGATAAGATCCAAATACAAAAAAATTAAAAGCCCCGGAGACAGCAACAAAAGAACAAGAGGGATTTGAGGGGGCACAAGAAGGCACATACCCTAGAAGAGACTCTAAAAATAATACGACAAGAGATGGGATGAGAGGGAGCCAAGCAACCAAAGCCTAAATCGGGATGGCGATGAAGCTAATTGGAAATGGTTAGCTGGACCATTGGCGGAAAAATTACACAGCCAATAACGCTTAAAGCCCAAGAAAAGAATGGAGTGGTCTCATTGAGCTGGAATACTAGAGGCTTCACTCATCTGTTCAATGAAAGTGAATTACAAAATGAGCAGGCCGAAGTAATCTGTTTGCAGGAAACTTGGCTACAAGAAGTCCCTTTGATTGAGGGTTATTGGGTCCTCTTAAACCCGCCATCAAAAATCAAAAGGGAAGACCTATGTGTGGACTTCTTGTGGTAGTCAAGAATGACCTCGAATGGACACTACTCTATACTTTGAATCCAACTCCCTCTTTACTGAATTTATATTGGAATCCATTGGAAGAAAGGAATAAGAACTTGGTGGGCGGAATAGCACCCCTTACTGATGAGCAAAGAGCTAAATGGAATGGTCCCATCATTTGGATAGTGGGTGATCTGAATTGCACCTGCTTAGACCATCAGAATTGAGCAATAATTGACGATCAACTAACATCCAACAATAAAGAAAAGAGAGGTGCACTCTGGAGAAAAAACATGCAATCAAGGGATTGCATAATATTGAATGGTGCTATAGAAGGAGACATCCCGGGGAGACCTACATGGACAGGATCCAAGGGGGAAAGTATTTTAGATTATATAAGCGTCTCTACTAATATGTCCGGGGTCATCAAAAAAATGGAAGTGATAACGACAAAGAGCGATCACAACAAAATAATACTGGTGTGTCAGAACGTAAGTAATAATGAGGGGATGACATACAAGACTAAGTTATTAATAAATTCTGGTTGAAACAGACTCCAAATCCAAGAGAAGAAAATGCCTGATCTAATTAACAAATTAACAAAGCTGATCGCGCAAAAGCAGGACAAAAATTCTAATCATCGAATAAACTATGTTCCACTATTCCAAGAATTTGTGGTGAAACAAAGAGCAGAAAATGGAAAAACCACAATGTCTCACAGGCACACATATGATAAACAGAAAAGAAAAAAGCAATTGGGCTATTAAAATGTGATAAGTCCACAAACAACTGAACAGCAATTCATAAATTGAAACAAATTTATCATAATTGGCTACAATTGCCTTAAAAAAGCACGTTAAACCAAGATGCTGAACAAATGCTGAAAAAATCAGTAGAAAACATACAACGGCTATTTGGATCACCTTTAATGAAATGGATGCCCCCCAAGATGCAATGATGGCTAATCCAATTTCAGCCAAGGAGTGGTGCACGTATTATACAAAATTGCAGGACACGGAAGAAGATCTAGAACAAAAAGCAAGTCCTACGGTTTCTAATGAACAATCATTAGACATTGAGGTTTCAGCAATTAGAGAAGATCATTAAGAAACTAAATAATTGAAGAGCACCAGGCCCTGATGGGTTGACTAATGAACATCTGAAACAAAACCCATTACAATGGGCAACATTCTTGCACTATCTATTTAAAGGCATTCTGGGAATCGGCGAAGGTAGCAACTTCATGGAAATCGGTGGTAGTTGTTCCGATCTTTAAAAAAGGGTTAAGATCAAATCCGGACAAATACCGTCCGATGCGTTACTGGACGTTGCTGGCAAAGTCTTCGCGACAATCTTATTAAAAGTCCTATCTCAATGGAGTAGAGTGATGGGCCATCGAGACCAATGGCAATCTGGATTTGTCAAAAGAATCGGAGCATCGCTCAACATTTTTCTAATAAACTTACTAAAGGCTAAGACTGGACGTCGAAAGGGACACAAAGTCTACATAGCGTTTATTGACCTGTCGAAAGCTTTCGATTCAATTAGAAGATCTAAGCTATGGATAAAATTAGAGAATTGGCAATGCCTGGGGGAAGTATTAGAAAACATCAAGGACCTCCACTGTGAAACCTCAATAAAAATTAAGTTAGATAAAGTAGGTCAACTGACTGACGGCATTCCAATTAAAGTTGTTTTAAAACAAGGGTATCCATTGGCGCCAAAGCTGTTTAACATTTTTTTGTCAGATATAGAAGAAGCATTCCAGCAAATATGAGCCTTTCCACCTAAGATTTCGGATACTCCCATTGGGAGATTGATCTATGCGGATGACATTGTCATCATTGACCAGGCCCCAATCGGGTTACAGTAGCAACTCAAAGCCCTCCAAATCTATCTTGAACTGAACAACTTAATAATGAATCCTGCGAAATCTCGGATTATGACATTTGGTGTACCTAATAGGAGGAGAGGCAAGAAGACGCCAAAATGGTCACTGAAAGGGGAAAAGATCTTGGAAGTCCACGCATTCACTTACCTAGGGGTATGTGTAAACACCAGTAGGAGTGAAGCTCCTAGAATAGAGCAATTGTGGAGAAAGGTGAAAACTCTAGCTGCAGAAGGAAGGATTTTACTAAAGAGGTTTTGTCGATTCACTTTGATCCCTCTAGTAATATTCTACCGAATGAAAGTGGTCCCGATCTTGACCTATGGGGCCGAGACGTCTTTCTTGCTACCTGAGGAAATATGGTCACGCCTAGAAGGCATTTTTTGAAAATCAGTGTTAGGTTTACCAAAAAGCATCCCGAATCAGATTGTCAGAAGATAACTTGCCCTGACCTCACTGAAAGCAATTGCGAAGTGGAAATCAATCTCCTGGTATCGGAAATGCCTGGAAGACAACCCGAATGGAGGTTTTTGAATCCTAAAAAAGGCAATCAAGGATCCTAATGAGAGAACATTGAACGAGTGGCAATGAATCAGCCAAGCGATCATTGAAGACCTGAATGAGTCAGATGAAACATTGGTGAGGGAGCCCTGCAAAATCAAGAAGAAATTATACATCAATGACTGGATAGAGACACAGGAAGAGATATACAAATATAAAGATCAAGAAGACTTCTGGTTTGGAGCAAGGAAGTTGAACGTGTTACCAACTTAAGTAAAAATCTTTCCTAATTGGTACCTTAGTTCCCAAAATATGCGCTTCCGCTTTAACATCTTCCCAACGAAACACATTCTAAGTAAGAGGGATAATCAATATAAACTATATGCAGAAAATGCCAAAAAGAATATTCTGAATAATCATTAAAGCATTTATTGTTGTACTGTCCGGCACTTAGGGAGGAAAGAGACTTTTTCTTGGGAGAGGCCTTCTCAAAGTACAGAACAAGATCGGTTGACGACTAGTGGAGGATCCTAATAGAAGGAGAAAAATCACACATTTGCTTGGCCCTGACTAAATTCTTGCTGGCAATTTTTGAAAATATTGACAATGTTGGGACCAGTGTTGACCCATTAACTCTGGTGGAAGGGTAAAAAAATCCTAATAATTGAGGCTGTTAATTCAGCTGGACTAACCGAAATAGTCTGTTATTGAATGTGATTGTTTTTATATGTGTTTTATATGGAATATTCTGTTATCCTGTTGTTTTTCTAGTTGTATATGATAATGCTATTGGCTAGAGGTTTACTAAGTTGCAAACCATTTTGAGCCAAATAAAAAAAATACAAAAATAAATTATTCTATGGTGTTTTGTGGTTGGATGCTTTATTTCTTTGTGTGGCCCTTTTTTCCGGGGATCAGAATTTCAGTGTTTTTATTGTGTTGCGTTGGTGGTTTTCCTCCAATGGTGTTTCCTCTTTAGCTTGATGAGTTAAAGAGCCATGTTTCTGAACTTTAGGTGATATTCTGGTGTTGGTTTTTCATTTGGGAGCAAGTTCCAAAGTCTCACTGCTATGCAGGAGAATGCTGATCCCCTGAATGTATGCTTTGCGTATTGTTTCAGTTCGAGTCGAATGTTGCTACTGGACCTTAATGTGTGTGTTAGGTTGCACATGGATATTGTTCCCTGTATGAATTGTGCTTCCGGCCATAGATTACTCTGTGTGTTATCCAGAGTGTTTTGAAGAAAATAAATGTTTTGACTTGTAGCCAATATAGTGTTTGCAGTGCTGGTGTAATGTGTTCTCTCTCAGTGAGTGTGAGGAGTAGGTTTGCTGCTGCGTTCTGTATTCATTGTATAAGGTATTCTGGCTTTCCGAGATAGATGGTTTTGGCATAGTCTATTCCTGACATGATTGCGATGACGCAAGTGTTCTGTATGGGAAGGTGCAGAAGGGGAGTATCCTCTTGAATGTGTGAAAGTGGAAGAATCATTTCTTTACTGCCTTGACTTGTGGTTCTAGTGTTAGATCTTTGAACATTAATATTCTGAGATTTTTTACCACTTTCGATGGTTCTTGGTGGTTTTCCAGTTCGGTGGGCCACGGAATGTGGTGATGGTTCAACAGGTCATTGGGCGCAATCATGATTTCTGTTTTGTCTGGGTTGAGTTTAGGGCTGTTGGTGCTCATGCAATGGTTTATTTCTATGAGGCAGCTGGTCATTTCCGTTCCTTCTGTCATGAAGGAATAGTGCTGTGTTGATGAATGTTTTGTGGTGAACTGTGTCGAAAGCTGCTGATAGATCCAATAGTAATAGTGCCGATTTGACAATGGAGTCTGCGTTAGCGTTTAGATCATCCCATATTGATAGTAATGCTGTTTTCATTCCACTCAAGGGTCTGAAGCCTGGTTTAGTATTATTTGAATTATTATAATTGTTCTTTAATTACGTGCATAATACCAGCAAGTGGTTTCTAAATGCGGGACCGCGCTTCGAACCTGTGTTGTGCTGCGTTGTCTTGCTTCCAAGACAAACGCGTTGCCCCTGAGCTATCCTTCCTCTTCCATATGCGATTCTTTTCTACATGTTACAGGATTTGCACTTAGACTTATCTTTCTAGTAGCTTTGCCGGGTATGGGATGTTCGACAGTCAGTAGTTGGTTAGGAGTGGCTTCATATTTGAAAGCTCGTGGCACACTTCTTGTTGCTAGTGAGTAGTTGAGAAGGTTGAGGAGATATTCTCCAGGTGTTTTCTGGGTGAGGATAGTCTTCTATAGGTCTCGTGGGCAGGGGCCTTCTGGGGGGCCAACTCTGTTGCTTTTGCTCACCATGCTGTTGAGTCTTTCTGTCAAGATTGGTGGGAGATGCTTTAGTCTATTAGACGGCTCCGTTGTTGGCTGGTCAAGGGGATTGTTGGTGATTTTAAGCATGCTCTTACTGATGTTAGTGCTTTTCTTTTTGAAGTGTAATGCAATATCTAAATGCAATGTGTACCCAGCCCAGGTACACATTGGAAGAAAAAAAAGCAATATCCTGGAACACACTACTATCAAGATTTAGAGATGCAGGCAAACCCAGCCCATGAGACACTGTGGGAAGAAAAATTAAATGTGGTGGAAAACAACCCTAGCAAAATGCAACCAAACTCAGATCAGGTGGGGCTGTGGGAGAAAACGCATTGTTGTGTAACTTTAATAATAATCAAAATGAAACCAAAACCAAATTAGGAGGCGTTTGGAAGAAAATGCAAGGCAGACTCAGCCCAGGTACATAGTGGAAGAAAAAAGCAATATTGTGGAACACACCACTATCAAGATTTAGAGATGCAGGCAAACCCAGCCAAGGAGATACTGTCGGAAGAAAAAGGCAATGTGGTGGAGCACAAAATTAACAAGACACAAATATACAAGCAGGCCAACCTAGAAAGCACTGTGGAAAGAGAATGCAGTGTAGTGGAACAAAACAACACAGCGAGATTCAAATTGCAAACCCAACCCTGAGCACTGTGGGTAGGAAATGTAATGTGGTAAACAAAGCAATAGTGATACTCAGAACTGCTGATGTAGGTATATCTGCAATATAATGCAACTCAAGCCCAACCCAAGGAGTACTGTAAAAGAAAATGCAGTATGGCGGAACACAATACCAGCAAGATTCAAAATGTAGCTAAATTCAAATCTGATGGTGCTGTGGAAGAAAATGTAATGTGGTACAACCCAATACTAGCAAGATTCAGAATCCAAAGCAGACCCAACCCAGAGAGCACACTGGAAGAAAAATGCAAAATCGGGTGGAGCACAGCGCTAACAGGATTCAAAATGCAACCAAACTCAAACTAGGTGGCTCTGTGGAAGAAGGTGCAATGTGGTTCAACACAATACTAGCAAGAATCAAAATGCAAAGCAGACCCAAACCATGGGAGCACATTGGAAGGAAAATGTAGTGTGGTGGAGCAGAACCCTAGCAAGATTCAAAGTGCAACACTACAGCAATGACAAAGTCTTCTACATGGCTACATGGGTGTCGATGAAAATGGGAACATCTATAACTCGCAGAGCTGGGACTCCAGGGAAAACCAGCAAACAGGTATGGTGAGCGCCCAAAAGAAGCTGCCCTTTGCCTGAGCACGTAGCCATCTGCCCTGGCAAAGTTGCCCTAGGGGGGTTTCTTTAAGAGTCATGTTCCGGATCTCATGGCCAGCAAGGTGGCCAATCTCAGTTGGGGCAGGCGGGTGGTGGGAGGTGCTGGGGAGTCTGATGGGTGCGGAGAGGGAGAGAGATTTTTCAAGCACATAGTTTGGAGGGGATTTTTTATTTTGTTACAAGGTGAAGGGAATGGTAGCCGGCTCCAGGCAGATGCACGGCTTACCTTCTCCTTTGGTGCTTGGTGATTTGTTTGTTTGGAACTCTAGTGCTCTGTGTGCCATATGAGTGCCTCGTTAGGCCTGCCCCTTGGTTATTCCAAGCAGCCTGTTCTGTTGAGGAGATAAGTTGCTGAGCTGAGGTTTCCGTCACTGTAAAAAGAGAAGACTCCAGATTATTACCTTTGGAGCATTGCTTGATAAGGAGAATGGAATGAAAGTAAATAGGAGGGTATATAAGAGGGGGTGGCATTGGAGGCCGAGAGAGTAGGTCCTTTAGACTTAAAGCGGTTCAGCATTAGACAAAGACATGCCATCCAGTGATGTGTAGCAGAGAGGCAGGGGCGATGTGACATTAAGGCTCTGGGATGAAGGTTGGAAAGGAGAAGAAGGTTTGAATATCATCAATAAAGATATCATATGAGAAGCAAAAGGAGGACATGTGCCTGTTGAGAAAGGAGTTGTAGGAGTTCAGATGTGCAGAATTGCAGACAGAGGACCAATCAGCACGTAAGTGCTGACATTGGTAGTCTCTGGCGTGCAAATTGTTCTTTAGAAAATGACCACCAGTGTGTTGCTGCACTCCATTTCCTTTTGTGTAATGCATGGTTCCTGGAGACAAGTGTCATGTGTGTAATATAGGACATCACACCAATAGTTTTGTGAATCATGAAACTGTGCCATATTTGTCTGTCATGATCTGTTGGTCACTGGGGAAGATGAAGTTCAGATCCACATGTCTAAATAATGCATTAATGACCTTGGTGAGTATTTCTGATGAATATTGGATGTCAACCAATGCACTAGTGCCTTTATAACCTATATTGAAATTACATTGTAGTGTAGAAATATAACACTATTACCAATTAGAGCAGGTGTGGAATGAGCACTTAAGTATTCATGCTTGATTCAATAAGTGGTTTGGTGTCTGCAAGTGTGTAAGCGATTGAGTATATCTTCTGGCACAGTCGTTGATGGCATGTGGTAGTCCATCATGTTCAATCCTGTGGTTTTAGTACAGCATACCATCACACCTACCATCACACCTCCCTTTGCTAAATTGCATTCCTCTATCTCACAGATGTTAATTCAGCAGAAGGGCAGTTAAAGTAACATCACAAGGCCTGGGGTCACATAAAGTGATTTCACAAGGCTTTTGGCAGCGATAGCAACAGAGTAATTGATGTTACTCATCTAAAAAACAAATATGCAAAAAAATATGAAACATAAAATAGTTACTGAAGCAGAATGTTTAAGTTACCTATTGTATTTTAACTAGAGAGCTTTTATGTGCCTGGGTGCAGTTATGGTACAAGAGTTGTACAACCGGTAGAACCAACATAGGTTTGGGGCACTGCAGGTATATGTCAGTACAGTCAGATAAGGCTTGTTGCTGTCATCTTTCTTATGCCAGCTAAGCATCATATCCTGGGGATGGTCATTATATGTAATGTACCCACTGACATCTCTATGTGCTTATATCATACGCCCAATGTGGGCTCAAATTCCTCAGAAAAATCAACTAATTAATGTTAATGACTCATCACTCTGGTCTAGTCACCAGATGCAAGATGCTAGTTAACATACTTCGGAAATGACAATAAATACACAATATGCAGTCTTGAACATCCAATTGCAGTCATCATATGCCAAATGCAGCCTGGATTGCCCCAGTAATGCCACCAATGGCATTTAATGTCCATAGGCAGGGGATAGTCCACACATTTAAAGTGCTGACTCGCATATGCAAGTGCTGACATTGTATGCCAAGCGCTCCCTCAAATGATTCAGTGATGCCAACCAATGTCAATGAATACCTCTCATGCATGATACTGCCAACAGATATAAAGTGCAGCTTCACATGTGCCTGTGCTGCCTCTCAGTCATGGCCTCAACTTTACTTACACTGTGCTGCTCTTGAAATGTAAGAGCTGACAAATTAGTGGCGATTGATGGCATCTCATTTTCCTTTTGGGGGGAGAATGGAAGACAAGAGAGTATAGTGTAGTTAGTGGTAGCAACAGCACAATTGTCAATGCATAATTTTATTTTCTACTCTAGGTATGGTTCCCTTCCCACTACTTTACCCAGCAGTACCAGAGATGATTTCCTTTGATCACAGTGTCATCTGCTAGTGAGGTGAGGCCCCAGAGCAGACTAAAAGGGGAATGATTAATCGCACTCGCTACCCCGCAGCTGCTTTCCAGCTCCATGTTGCCATGGTGTTTTGCAATAAGGTGTTTTTCCTTTGGCCAGGGAAACCTAGCTTGTATGTATCCCGCGGACCAATTCAGTTATATTTTAGAAGAATAAGAGACCAGTATAATATGCTGCAAATGCGAGATTACAATATTGTCCATATGTAAACCTCTGTTGATGTTGTGCCAGTCCAATCATAGTTTCATAAAATTCCATTGATGTTGTGCCAGTCCAATCATAGTTCCATAAAACTCCATTTATATTGTGCCAGTCCAATCGTAGTTCTCGACAGAGGACGGATCGACCAACCACGGGTCACTCTGTAATGCCCATAACACGGCTCCCAGAGGTGGTGAGCAATCAAAAACTCTCAATGACAAGCGAGGAGGCGAGCAAGCAATGGCCCTACCAGAATATACCGGTGTATATGTATACAGGCCACTAAGAGGTTTTTTCAATACATTATCTTTGAATTCTAAAAGACAGAGATGGAGTGTGCAGCTCCTTTATAGCTGGGACAGGGTAGGTGTAGAGGGCAGATTGGCTATGGCGCAAATATGATAAATAGTTTTTTTCTGAAAAGGAAAGCTTTCTCTATGAGACATTTCAAGGGAAAACATTTCCTCTCTTATGTTGACGTGGGCAGATATGTTATCCTCTCGACTGCAACAAATGTAGGAAAATATGAATTCCACCGGACTGGCTGCTTCCCTGATGACGAAGTTCTGAGATTTAGGCAATTTCACACAGAGGACTCGCCGGCTTGGCTGGAAGAAGGGCCCGGAGGCAAATAAGGAAAGTATACATATTTGATGCGCTGTAAGATCCCTTTAGCTTTCCACGCAGGGGGAAGGAAGCGTGTGCAGTGCAATCCCGCCACTGCCTTCTGCAAGCATAATGCTGGGTTGGTTGGTAGGTCAGAGTGAATTCCATTCACTTCAATTTGCACACCTCCAAAGCTTTTTCCTGAGAAGCCTTTACAATTAGCATCTTGCAAGAATCAACAAAGATTTGATGGCGTTTGGAAAGGAAAACCACAGTACAGTAACAGTGAAATAACCCTTTTGCAAAATAATAAGACAAGTACAGATCAGCAGTAAGCTTTTTATGATGCAGTGCTGTATGAGTTATTTATCTGCTATTTATACGTTGTTTGTATCAAAGATCTCTCCAGACAGGTTGTCAAGATGCAAACAATTTTTTAAGCATTTTGGCCCGGTGCATAGAAGCCTGTTTTATGGGCCCGGGCTGCAGGCGATGCAAGACAAAGAGGGCTCAGCATCAATAACCCCAGTATGGCTAAGCAGTGCCTGCTATAACGCTGTTTGAACCTGGGAGGCTATTGTGAAATATGCCATGGCCCCAGGGGCGGACCTGGAACCGAAAGTGGCCTTGGACATGTTTTGCAGTGTGGCACCATTGCACAGCATGTGTGCAAACCCAGCACGTCTAAATAGGGCTTGATGTGTTCTCTCACAAGAACATTTGGAAAAAGATGAATTTTAAAGCACATTTATCACTATATAGAGCTTAAAGAGAGGGTACGTGGAGCAGAAATCCAGGGTGCTCACATACATGTTAGCAACATGAATCAAAGAAGCAGTGGAAGACCTCCCTTTTAAATGCAAATGTATACTGGGGATTGGATGAAAACAAGCCACCTTTAATGGGTCCATTCCATGTCCTTGAGACAAGTGACCCTTGGCTCCGGATCTCATACTCATAGAGGGTTGTTCCGAAGGAAGCAGAGGGGACTGGAAGGAAAGAGAAGCCCACAGGAAAGCAAGATGGAGGAACCCTTCCTCAAGCCCCCTTGCGCTCTCTGACTGCCCTAACCCTGTCCCCTTCTCAAGACTACAGCTTCAAATGTTCTCTGGTGTGCATCCCCGCAGTATCTGGCAGGCCTTTGATGTGGAAGTGTCTGATGTGGCTCTAATCATTATGTTTCTATCAGTCACCAAACTGAAATCAATAGTTTATCCTGCCACCAGACTGATACATTCTTAATTATATGATATTAAATCAGAGGTGCTGCGGTTAATTCAGGCAATCATGAATGCAAGAGCCTTGTACTCCAGGTGCAGATCAAAAAGGTATATGTGACGTTTGAACCTGCTCTGTGCCACTGGAGAGCAGGGGCTGAAGCTGTGCCAGGAGACTGGTGCAGTGGGCCATATGTGGACATTAAGTTTTTGCCGCGGAGTTCAATGAAAGGGGGATCTGGTTAGCAGCCACTCTTTTTTAACATCGATTACCTACATCATTTTATTGTTGATAAAAATTAAAAAAAATCTAGGGCTTTTACACCTTTGCCATTTGGCAATCGTTCACAATGCTTCCAGTATTTCGAGTCCAGATCTGGGTTGGTTCATTGCAAAGATTGTAGTGGTTCGAGGTGCTGTTCGAAGATGCAGCAGTTTGAAGACTTCTACATTGGCAAGCTTCTTGTCTAAGTTGGGAAAGTGATAGACTATGCTGGTGTGATGCTCCAGCGGACTGGTTCAATGCAGCAACACAGATGTTCGACGTTCAGAATGAGTGGCAAAGGCAGCACCATGGTGAATTTGAGCCTTTGTTGCCCAATACGCTTCGTAGAGACAAATTCCATTGTGCCTTAAAAGGGCTGCAATCATATGATCCATTCTGCCCACTTATCACACAGTAAGATGACATTTTATTTTTCATAATTATCAGAGTAAAGTCAGATGCCCTCATAGGAAGCATTCTCAGTCTCTCCAAACTATCAAGGCCTTCATCTCATACTTTGAATGCCTAATCTGTGATACCAAACGTGTGTTGTGTTGCACATGTAGATGCTAAAATTG
The DNA here is from genome assembly GCF_040938575.1 of Ambystoma mexicanum. Taxonomy (NCBI): domain Eukaryota; kingdom Metazoa; phylum Chordata; class Amphibia; order Caudata; family Ambystomatidae; genus Ambystoma; species Ambystoma mexicanum. The sequence goes on from NC_090924.1 coordinate 982,943,483, forward strand.
GGTAATAGTGTCCACTACTGTGCACTTAATATACATACACAGATTGTATATGTTCTTTAATCCATGTCCCTCATGCCAATACACTGGGTGATTCGACCCATCAATTGAAAGTCAAACATGTCTTGTGTCCACTTCCTCTACTGTTGATAAAACTGCAAGTCTGCCCCTCCAATGTACCCAACCAACACAATCATAATTGCTGTCCTCCCCAAATCAAATACATCTGGTGTTCTGCCACTTGTTAGGGAGAATCCTCAAGAATTTGCTAATTTCCTTTACCTTTTGAGACCCCAAGCAATTTTGCTGGATTTCTAGGATTTTAATTTTTACCTGGAAAGAGTGTGAGACGTTTTTCCCACTCTTTCATGTATTTTGATGTGTGTTTTACTTTTGTGTTCTTTGGATATGGAGTTTTAAACCACTCTATAGGCATCATCTTTTTCTTGTGTGTCACACAGCACCTTCAGTGCAGTGGCACAGGGGTGTCTTTCATACTCCCCAATGTTTAAATACCTTCTCTAGGACTGACTACCATCTCCCAGAGCATGTAAAGTTAAATTGACTTTGCTATCTTTTTAAATTCATAGACCCAGCACACACTATCTTCCTATAGAGTGCTGGAGGGGTTGCCTAGCATCCCCTGTGTCTAAACACTCATGTAACAGTCAAATGCTACCCTTTCCTCTTGAAATGGCTGGTGGCAGTGGTTTTAGAACAAACTACCATGATTTTTCCCAACCGCGAACACCGGTAGCTAAAAATCGGGACAGCCATGTTTTCCAATATGGCACCCATGACCCCTCTGTAAAAATAGACTCTGATCATCTTTTTTCTCTGTTTCTTTTAGGAAAGGTCCTTCTTGTGTTTAACTCTGCACGCCAAACCAGGTTTGGTCCCTTTGTTCGATGCCCTTTGGCGGGCTTCAGTGCTGAAGCCCTCCTCTGGCACCTGAGTGTCTGGGGTGGACAGGATGTGAGGCAGGTGCCCAAAGCTCCCTGTGCTTAGTCTCCTAGGAGACCTGAATGCACTTTGGTGCGATTGGCTGGCTGACGGTCCGGCAAGGACAGCCACCTGCTGGGTGAGTGACAGCTAGGCTGGAATGAATGGGAGAAAACTGTTTAAAAGGCAAGTCTCCAGGACTGGAAGGCATAGACGACCACTGGAACGAAAGAACCGAAGATGAGCTGAAGGAAGACGACTGTTGCAACTCCTGGACCATTGGTTTGCCCAGTGAAGCCCTGCTGCAGGTCCGGATTGCCTAAAACTCCATCGACAGAGAAGCCCCTTCCAGGATGACTTCTTCCCTTGAGCTAGTGGGAACAACCAACTCATAAGCCACCTGGACACCGTCTCCATACTGGTCGAATTTTCATCAGAGTGCTGTTGAAAACCGGATAGCCAGTGAGAAGGATACCAGTTTGTGGACTTTAAGGCACTCACACCTTAAAACTGACATTTTGCCAAGCGTGTGGCCTCTTCCCTGGGCAGTGCAGGAACCTCCCAACGTCCTCCTTCTTGTCCCCATGACTGAAGCTCAGGAACAGTGAGATCTACAGGAACTGCCAGGAACAACTGCCTCAGTTACAACTTTTCTTCATACTTAAGGTACTGTGCAAACACGGTGTGGAAATCCTTTCTGCCGCGGTGAAAGTTTGTGAAACCTTCCCAACTTTGGAGTCTTGTTCGCTCCTAATCCGACATATAACTCTTTTTCTGGCAAACTACTTCTAAGAACATTGGCAAAGACTTAACTGTTTACTACCAGAACTGTGCTATCCTATCCAAGAGACTGAACCATTGACTTTGGCCCAGACCTATTGAATTGAATTGCCTGTTGTAGTGAACTGAAACTATTTGCCCTGCCTATGAAAGTAATTGTGCTTTAATTCTTTTAATCTTTGTATTTCTACCCCTTTTGAAAGTTACTGAAGTACCATTTTGCTCCCACTTCAGGGGAGCCTAACTTGTTCAAAAACGTATTGGTTGTGTACTGTAGTGTATTATAGTGTGATATTGAGCTGCTTCTTACTAGTGGAATGTTTTCCAATTGACTGTATAAATAAATATATATTCTTTTACCTAGAAACCTTGAATAGCGTGTGTTTGAACTACTGTGATTGCAAGTCCTCTTTGTTTAACATCTTGTACTGCCCACATCCCTCTTGAGATAAGTCTGGCTGCTCAGCCACTGCTACCACATAATTGTGTAGTACAGGCTTGTACCAAAGGTGAGATTGTGCTTACACCTGTAGTCTTAATTGTGTGTAGTGTTCCCAAAGGGTACTGCATGTATTTCTGCCTAACACCACTACGTTGCAAAATACCTGATGCTCTTCCTTCACCCTATTACAATTCAAATACATATGGCATAATTCCCCAGAATGAAAACAAACATTTGTGTTTCTCACTGAACTGGGTGTGCTGACCACACATGCGTACACACCCTCCTGCATTCAGTAAATTGGCATGCGCAGAGGTGACTAGGCATTTGGTGGCTGAGGCTGTTATGTGTACCCATCTGTATATTCACTGAAATGCTTAACTCAATGCTCTCCCGTTAATGTCCCCCAAATGCTATGTCCCCCATAATGCCATTTGGTATGTACTTGTGAATCCCTTCACTTATGATATGTATGTGCTCATGGGCTTTGCAACAGCCAGGCATGACTTCCCACATCCGCTTAATTTCAAGGGTTCTGTGCAATAAATCTGGCCAACGTAACTAAGTTTTTTCAGTGAATTTCAAGGGTTTTGTTATACCATAGTTTTTTGGATGTGCCTTCGGCCATTCCCACTATATATTTAAAAAAACTACAAGGCGACTAGCCATGGCCGGCCTTCAGCATGGCCACTGCACATGTCCCCCCTCTCTTTTGGGCAAACTAGCCAGGGCCTTCGGCCAAGCCCACTGTATATTTTATAACACTACCAATCCACAAGCCATGGCCTTCAGTCATAGCCAATGGCCACACTCTTTGGCTTGCCGACTCTATATTGTAAACCACTACTGTGCCACTAGCCTTAACCTTTGGCTATGGCCAGTGGCCACCTGGCCACTGCACATGTTCCCCCTCTATTTTGGGCCCACTGGCCAGGACCGAGTACAGCCTTCGGTCATCTCCACTGTATATTTTATAACACTACAAAGGCTATGTCCAACTTCCACCCTATCTCATTGTAGCTGTCAAAATTCTTTTTCCTTTACGCTCTTTAAAAGAAGATATCCCCATAACCACGATTATAATAGCAATGTACTACTGATGGAAGCGCTTATTTCTAAGTGCGGATATCTGCTGTTATTGGAAAAAATTGCGCAAAAACATGTTTCCCTGCCCCCGAGTCACTCACCAGGTGCCCTTTACTCCTGGCATGGTCTCCCCACTTCACTAAACTCATGTTTACCTCCCTAGCCCTCTCCCATGCCCTTCCAACCATCATTGTTCCGTGTGACACACTTTCATTCCCGATCTCGTTTTCTTTGGTAGCCACGGATTCTGCCAAATCCTTCAAATGGCATTTTTCTGCCTTTTTGTTTTTGGGTAGCTGAGGGTACGCCCCCTGTCAATCCCCCGGCCACCCGAGGACCCCCGGTTTTCTCTCACATTGAACAAAATACAAATTGCTGTTTTTTCATTTTTGAAAAGCCTCTCTGTTTTAAAGAACAATCAGAGATATCACTATAGTTTTGGGAGATGCAATGACACCATACCCCGCTGGAAATCGAGTCACCGCTTCATGCCCAGGTTGTTTCGTACCTTGTCCAATTACATCCAGCAGTTTGGGCTGTGCGCTCAAGCAAAAATGTGACTTTTTACTTTATGGGAAAATTAATGGGGAGTAGGCCAAAACGGATCTTTCCCAAAATATTCAGTCTAGGAGACCCGTCTGTACAATTGTGTCTAGAAAAAAAACAGGCACATAAGTTCTTTGAGTGGAGCATAGAGCAAATGATGTTCAAACTCATATGTAGTAATTTGCAATGGGCAATTTCAAAAGTGTTTGTCCTGAATGCAAGTTACTTTTGTCTTCAGAAAGACCCTGAAATATGTGCATTATGATTTGTAATATATGCACGATTCACCCTAAAAAATGGAAAGTACTTTCATTAACGTAATCAGGCTGGAAACCACTACCATTGTAATCCTATACATGTGCAGCAACCACAAAAAGTTTAGAGGCTTTTTTTTTAAATTGTTGCATCTTGGCTCGCTTGTGTTTTATTAAAATGGAATTAATTTAGATGCAGTAGTTTTTCCCAACCAAGTATAAGCTGCAGGAGAATATTACCTAATACACATCTGTAAGGTAGAATGGCACATTTCATTTTGTGCTGAATTCATTCAAACGAAATACAATAGCAAATTAATAAAGGTATACACTTCAAGGAATCCACCTTTGTTGCAACTATGTAATTGAAATATTCCCTCTGCTGTGCACCCCACAGAAGAAGTATTGATCAATTCCAATTCAAAATATTTTTCTATCTCATTTACAGAGCATTGATCTTCCTATATTGTAACTGCTTAAGTTCTGTTTTTTCTTCTACTGTTTCCTTGTTCCGGTTGCATTATGTGCCATGTATTAAAATGACTGGCTATACTAGAGCATTGCTGGTGCTACGGGGGCCAGATTACATAAACAGTACAAATGCAAATTTGCAATGTATTAGTACAAGGCTAAATATTACCCTAGAGCAAAAAAATATAAATATATAAACTGTTTTTATTAAATGTAAGTTACATACCAAACAACACAACAGCGTCCCAGTATCCAGGACGTAACCCATCCCCCCCGACCCACCCACCATCCCCATCCGAGCCCCACATAAATACCAAAATAGCGCGTCAAAGTCACAGCTAAAATTCCAACAAATACAATAAGGAACATATAGTTCATTGTCACAATACAGGCGGTGGCTACTAGACCAGTTCACACCAGAGCGAGGGGGGAGGCCAATTCAATGTCCAGGCACCTTCAAGGGATTGTCCGACTGGTTATCGGAGCATCCTGAGAAGGTGAAGCCCGCCCGCTGCACTGTCCATCAGCTAGGTAGCTCCTGAAGGCCCCCCAATAGTCCCTGGGTCTGCCACCGGGCAGAAGTGACTGATTGTACTGCGACTCTCTACGTTCACATAACGACATAGAGTTCACCCAGAGGTGTAGGGTAGGAGCCGCAGCCGCTCCCCAAGCATGGGCCACTAATGACCTGGCGACCACGGAAGCCATGCTCACCAATCGTTTATCGCTGTTAGATCCAAGAACCACCAATGCCAGCAGCCAAGTTTCAGGAGTGAATGGGATCGAATCTTCAATCATCTTTCCCATAGCATCTGCAACGGCCCTCCAAAAGGGTTGAATAAGAGGACAAAGCCAAGCCACATGGAAGAAGTCGGCCATAGACTGTTGGCATCTTTTACAATTCGAAGATCTCAGTGGGAATATTTTGTGCAAAGCCAAGGGAGAGTGGTACAACTGATATAGAAACTTAAAATGAATCAGGCGATATCTGCAATTAATGGAGATTGATTTAGACTGACCCAGAACAACACCCCATTGTGTCGCCGTCAAAGATCGTGTTAAGCAGCCCTCCCGCTTAGTCCTATATTGGGATGATGAGGGGGACACTAACGATCTAGCCATACCATACAGAGATAAAACCGCCCTTCTAGAGGATGCCGAGTTTGTAACATACTCCAAAATTGGGGAGACTCCTGGCGCCAAGGGGAAATCCGGCCATCTCGACCTCAACACCTCACGAAGATGAAAATACAACAGCATAGTGAGCGGAGACCATTCGCCTCAGGACTTAAGTTCCTCCCATGTTATGAATATACCATGCAGTGCAACATCCCCCAGCGTGGAGATACCCAAGGCCTGGAAATGCTGAATAAATATATGTTCGAATGTGAGGGGGATCCCACGGACCCTGTAAATAGCCATCATTGGGGAATACCACGGACCCAGTCCCGCCCACTTCGCCAATTGATCCCAAGCCCTCAACGTAATCTCGAGAGGTTGGACCTCCACCTTTACATGACGCTCCCGGACAGCCCAGAGAAAGCCCAGCAAATCATTGGATTGCGCTATGGCCCTCTCAAGGTGGGAGTGAGGACACCGTCCGAGGGAGACCACCACCAAGTTGAGTAGTGGATCTGAGCAATAAGTCAATAAAGTAAAAGATCAAGCCCCCCCCCTGGGCGTACGTGCAGCATAGCGTGGATAAAGAAACGCGAGAGCGCTTCCCTGCTCAGATCAGTTTGGACATTAAAGCGCTTATTCGTTTCCAAAAGGAAGTAGGGGGCCATATTGGGATGTTATTAAAAACATATAGTAATTTCGGCAAGATAACCATTTTAGACAGAGAGATACGGGCCGCTTTAGACAAGAGAAGTCTTATTCACACATCTACCTTGTGCTCCAAAAGCTGTAGGGCAGTGAGATAGTTTTCCTCGAATAATCTAGTAGGAGAGGTGGACACTTTTATGCCTAAGTAACGAATTCGCCGTGGACATCATGCAAAGGATACACCGACATCCTGAGTGGAGACCCCAGGAGTGATTGGAAGAACTTCGGATTTAGACCAGTATATTTGTTGGCCAGAAATAGCCCAGAAAGCAGTTATCTCCTCCATCACCGGTGGTAAATTAAGCCAAGGGTATTTTACATATGACAGCATGTCATCCGCATAGGGGGAGACAATGGATACATGAGAACGGATAGTCACACCACGATGGGAGTGGAACTCCCTCAGGGCACAGGCCACCGGATCAATAGCCAGAGCGAACAAGAGAGGGGAGAAGGGACAGCCCTGCCTAGTCCCCCGGGTAGGGTAAATAGGAGAGGACTGAACTCCGTTCGTGTATACCAGAGCGCGGGGGGCTGAATACAGCAACTTTGTCCAGTGAAGAAACGCGTTACCCACGCCCGAACGCCGAAGGACCTCGAACAGAAAAGGCCACTCCACTGAATCAAACGCCTTCTCTGCGTCCAAAGCCACCGCAGCGATAGGGACGTCCGGGTTCACGTTATGAATTAATGTAAACAGCCTACGCAAATTATTTTGTGTCGACCGGCCAGGGATAAATCCTGCTTGGTCCGGAAGAATCAGAGCGGGCATGTGAGGAAGGATCCCGTCCGCAAGTAACTTTGCACAAATTTTATTATCCGTATTTATCAAAGACAAGGGGCGATAAGATGAACACTTTCTAGGGTCCTTGTTGGGCTTAAGCAATACCATGATCAAGGCCGTCCTAGTGGATTCCGGCAGTACCCCGGAGGAGGCAGCCTCCTCAAACATATTACATAAATGAGGAATAAGTAAACCAGGGAAAGCTTTATAAAACTCGTCCGTAATCCCGTCCGTACCGGCGGCCTTGCCATTCGGGAACGACCAAATTATGCCACAAAGTTCCTCCACAGTGGGGGGAACATTGAGAAGTGCCCCAACCTCTGAATCAAGCCAACCCAGGGCCACCCTATCAAGATACTGCACAATGACATCATGCCCAGCCCCCCCACGACCGAAATACAGCTACCCGTAGAACTGGTGAAATACCCCATTGATCCCCACCACGTCTCTGACAGGCTCCCCCGAGGGGGACTCCACTTCCAGTATAGGTTCCAAACAGTGTTCCTGCCTTATGGCCCAGGCAAGGGTCCTACTCGGGCGATCACCCTCCACAAATCTCGCCGCCAACACCGGGTCACCCAGGAACCTCTCCTCGCTGTCCATTAATGAACGAATTTCTCGTTTCTTTGCCGAGAGATCAGCATGTAATGTGGGAGAGTCGGACTCCCCTAGAAGGAGCTCCAGATTTTTAATTTCCCCTTCCACCCGGGCAATCACCCGGCGAATGTCTTTCAGGACCCCTCCCTCCTGAGATATACACCAGCCCCGCAGGTAGACCTTAAAAGTCTCCCACAGGACACCGGAGATAGAGACAGAGCCCTCATTTTACTGAAAAAATACTACAATGGAGCTGCGCAGGTCCTCACGAAACGCCCCATCTTCCAGAGCCTGGGCTCTAAACCTCCAACGAAGCTGTCTAGGGGGTAAGGGGGACCCCTAAGCCTCACCAGTCCCGGGGAGTGGTCCGACAGAGTGCGAGGAAGAATCACTGCGCCCTCCGCCACCCGAGAAAATTCAGTGGACAGAAAAATATAGTCGATTCTAGAGGAACTCCCGTGTACACCCGAATAAAATGTATAGTCCCAGGCGTTTGGATGATGCCAACGCCAGATATCAACCAGGGAGTAATCTGAGGCTATGGAATTCCATGTTTGAGCAGCCCGGCTAAGTTGTCTAGGAGCTGGTGTTGATCTGTCTAGCGAGGCCGAAAGGGCTAGATTAAAATCTCCCACCCAGACCACATCATACCCCAGGAATGTCCAGAGGTGTTCCGAACAAGACAGAAAAAACTCGGGAAGGTCATAATTAGGGCCATACATACTTACAAATAAAACAGGCCAGGTCGCAATCTCTCCAGCCACAAGAATGAACCGACCCCCGTCGTCCGAAACCTGCTTGTGCAGTTTGAATTCCAAGGTTCGGTGAATGTATATTGCCACCCCCCGGGAGTGGGACAAATAGGAAGAACCATGTCTATGTACACCCCACCGAGACAAGGTGGGGGGATTGCAATCCCTGCCTATATGAGTCTCCTGTATGCATAGGACATTAACATGATGGTTTCGGACAGAGTTAGAAATGAGGCGTGTCTTTTTAGCATTGGTGAAACCCCAAACATTCCATATAAGTAGAACTATCTCAGAATTGGGCGACGTGCGAGTACCCAGTGAGGTGCTCACTATTTGTGCAAGTCAAAAAAACAAATGGACATGCCTGTGACAAACAGAGGAAATCCCAATAAAGGACTGCATACATTTTAAAATACTTGACGCAAACAAAGGCATACATGGCTCAGAAGGGCAAACCCACCCCCCGTCCCCCTTAACCTGGGAACCAGCAAACATAGCCCCCGAACAATTGAAAAACCTGAGCAAAACCCATTCCACCCCCCCATCAACTCCCCCACCCACGCCAGAAACAACAACCTACCGGCCACCAAGAACCACCCTGCACCTCCCAATCAACAACCATAACACTTAATCCCCAAAAAAAGCGCTGCTGGACAATGTGGGGAGCCGGCGGCCGCTGTGCCTCTCAATGGCAAGAGGCTCGGATACCACATATTTCGTTTGGCTCAATGTAGCTATTCATACCAAAAGAATTGGGTCAAATCAAGCTGAACACAAGGTGGTCTCCTTAGCTGAAAGACAGGGATCTGACCACCACTGGGAGCAGGGCTAACCCCCCCAGCCAGCTACGGCTGGTGGCCGGGGGATGCTCCCGGGGCCCTGACCTCCTGAGAAAATGTCTCTGCTGCCTCAGATGACGTGAAGAAAAAGGTCTTCCCCTCATACTCCACCCTGAGTTTAGCCGGGTACATCATAGAGTACTTTATGTTTTTCTTTCTGAGGGTGTTCTTCGCCGCCTGAAAAGGTTTCCATTGCTCTTGGACCTGTTGACTGAAATCTGGAAACAGCCTAATAGTTTCAGAGCCCCACCTCAGCGGCCCCTTGGCCCGTGCTGCCCGAAGCAGAGTATCTCGATCCCGATAATTAAAAATGCAGGCAATTATAGCTCTTTCAGGGGCCCCAGGTGGAGGCCTGACTGCCAAGGACCTGTGGGCGCGCTCCACCATAAACATGTTTGTGACCGGTGGGTTCTCCAGGATCTCCATAAGTAGTTTTTCCACAAACACTTCCATGTTATCTATTGGAGTGGATTCAGCAGCCCCGGTGATCCTGATGTTATTTCTCCTCGACCTTCCCTCCAAATCATCGTTCTTAGCGGCCAGCTTTTTAACTGTCTGTTGCAACGAGGCCACCTCCCGTTGCAGGTCCGTAATCTTATCTTCACCGGACCCAATCTGCTGTTCCGCCTCAGTCATCCTGCCGCATAACTTATCGATCTGAACTGCCGAAACATCAACTTTACAGGTAAGTGCATCTATTTTTGCGCCCAGACTGTCTGTGCTACTCTTAAGCGCCAGTAGGGTCTGATTAAGGGTAGAACTGTCCAGTTGAGGGGGCTCAGGGTCGTCGCCCCACAGCGGAGGGTCAGCACGTGTGTAGTGATCCATCTTAGATTGCTTTTTCTGGTTCCTCATATCCCGAATGGTATACACGGAATGGAGAGCACCCCGCAGACACCCCAGATGGAGACAGGGGCGGAGAGGCAACAGAGCCCAAGAGAAGTCAGGAGCCCAGGAGTCAGTCCAGCCAAGATGAAGCTGCCCACCGCGTGTTACGTAGCTCACAATGATCCGGGGTTCAGCGGAGGAACCCGTGCTCCATCCGTGCAGCGGCAAAGACAGGCAGGAACCTCCACACAAGGACAAACTCTGCAAGACATAGGGGGGGTCCCTCACATAAGACCAGGAACCAGCGGGGTATCAGGCAGGCGATGAGAGAGGGTACAGAAAGTCACACTGAACACTTCACTTTTTGCTTCCTTTCAAATGGAGCTGCACCATAGAGCCCCCAATGTCCAGCAGCCCAACTCCAAGCCCAGGCAGAGGAAGGATGAGCCCCGCCTTCCAACAAGTGAGATGGTACTTCTATTAGTGTTGACTGAAAATGCCAGCAGCCCCCACCCCCGCTGCAGCGCCACTAGAGTCCCGAGCCAGACAGCGCCCCCAGCACACTGGAAGGAGCCCACGTGGCCCGCACGGGGAGTACTACAAGGGGGGGGCAGAGATGTAGGAGCCGCGAAGGATGATACAGGGGGCCAGAATGGACCACAGACCCCCCGTTCCCCCAACTCACCGATGGGTCTAAAAGACCTCCGCTGCCAATCCGGAGCACCGTGCCAAGCCGGGCCAGGACCGCCGCCGCCCCCTCCACACGCCAGCACCTGGTCCCGCGCGCAAGCGAGTCCCCTCTGACTCTGATGCTCCCCGAAGTGTCTGCCTCAGAGCCGCCGCCGACCACGGCCCCCAGGACACTGGCCCCCCTAGAGCCGCGGGGTCAGCAGCAGGCACAGGAATTGCAGGGCGGCAGGGCACCCCAGCCCCACACACAGTTCAGAAAGAATGCTGAAGGATCGTCCCCGAAACAGATGGCCGGCGCTGTGGGAGGGAGGGGACCCGCCACCACCACGAATCACACAATGCAGGTCTCCTCCGGTATCCCGCGCCTCAATTGTACATTAATATCCATGGCGGCTGGTTTAGCATTCCTTTCCTTGCATCAAGGAGTGAGCCACATGGCCAAACACGCGCGGATGCCAAGTATTCCACCGAGCCTCTGCCGGAGCACTCTCAGGCTGTGGCAATTTCGCTAGCCATGCAACAGCGCCCCCCCCCCCAAATATAAATATATTTAAGACAGAACTGAACTACCTCTAGGGCAAACTTTGCTTTGGTGCCAAAATGCATTGAAAGAATAGGCTATTGCCCTAGGGCAAACTTTGTCCTAGTACGTCCACCATGCAAAGTTGAACTTGCACCAGTCCAAGGTTTCTGTAATCTGACCCCTGGTGGCAGCGCTGTCTAATTCCAGACTGGCTGCTTCATCACTACTTCTTGCCCATGCATTACAATCCTGTTCTTCCATCTTTTATTTGGGACTGAGCCAGTATTACCTTTTACCGCCACCTGCTTTATCTGTGTTATGGTATTCCATTCGTCCTCCAACTTCTTGATTGATGTGGCTCTCTCAGCTCTTTCAGACTGCATCTCATCTTCTGAGGTCTCTTTCGCTCCGCGAGACTCACTGTTTCATTTTGGGTGTTGGTAATTCCCTTTTGCTACTCTATTGACTTCTTAAAGGGTGGAATTTTCACTAGTTTCAGAGATTGTCTCCACCCGTAGATTCCAGCGGTGCAGCGCGCTCTTTGTGCAACATCACATAGTGGCCTATGTAAGGATTCTTCTCGATTGTTAATTCACATGCACTCTAAAACATTTGCAAACGTGTAACCATTTACTTTATCTCTCTTTTTTACTGTCTGTTAAATTGTTTGTTTTCACATTCACTTACAACGTATCGAATGTAATTTTTCATGTTATTTTTTCTTTTCACTTGAAATGGCCTCATTAAACAACAACGTTTCAGAGTAACCTCCTTCGTCATGTTTAATACACAACTAGCAGCCAAACCAAACATATATGTGCATCAATCCAACAACTTTATCAAATACTTTTAAATTGACCCTCATTGCTATGTGGGTGCTGCAACTGATGTGACCCACCATAAGGGCAGATCTGGGCGACATCACATTGTTGATAAGTCTGCACATAAACAAAAGACTATGGGCCTCATTACACGGAAGGCGGTAATCCAGGGTGCTATTAGCACCCTGGACCATGCCGGTAAATTACCGGCACCGCCTTGGCGGAAAGGGGATTTACCGCCCCATTCCAAGGTTGGAGGGGCGGTAAATCCCCTTTCCGCCATTGCCCTTCCCCATTCCCATTTCAGCCCCATAGGGCTCTATGGGAATGGGGAAGGCGCTAATTACGGCACCGCAATTTTGCGGTGCCGTAATTAGCTCCGAGGTCCCTTAGCGGGTTGGTACTTAACGCCTGCAAGAAGCAGGCGTTAGTTCCTCCAACCCGCAAAGGGACCTCGTAGTACGGCGGTAAGGGTTAACGGTCACCGTTGCCATTAACGGTGACCGTTAACCCTTACCGCCGTCCGTGTAATGAGGCCCATATGTGACTGATTCACTAAGCATTTTTCAATGGGGATTTCCATTGAAAAAAATCTTTATGAATCAGGCCTGATACATCCTAAAATTTGCAAATATTAGAGTGTGGTGTAGTTACAATATCATTCCGAACTCTCAACCTGCCTGGGATGGGTTTCCTAATTTCCAAAACCACTCCTCCAATCTGATGTTTTAGTACTGTTTTGTTCACTGGACATGTCAAGTGTATGATATTGTGCTTTTATAATACAAAAATGGTATGCCACTTTTGTCTTCTGGTTTCGATTCCTATTGTCTCCTTTATTTTTTGATACTCTCTTGTATATGATGAGTGTTTCCCCACCATACAATTTCCTGCAAGGATATTTAAAATGCGGGAAATATATGATTTGATTTGTGTTCTGTTTCAGTTGCATTGTTTCACCTGTTTTTGAATGTAGCAAGTATAGCCTTTTATGGCATTGTTGAGGGGCAGATGAATATGTCATCCATCACTTCTGCCCCTCACCCAGTTCAATATTGAAAAGTTCAGGAACGTTACTTACTAAGACAACCATACAACCCTTATCCCAGGCAAGTACAGCAGGAGATGGACACAATCTAAAGATGAAGATGGCACGAGTAAACCAAACCAGCGATATGACAAATCATGTGCTTGCATTAGGCACAAAGCAAATAAGCACTCAACATGAAGAACCCGAACACTAGGTAAAAGATGCATTTAGACATGAATAATATTAACATGACATCCATAATAAATGGTTACAAACATGAGCAAGGCATGAGCTGGATGCAACATGAACGACACATGAATATAGCTGACTAACATAGCAATGAAGCAGTAATGGGCAGCCATCTTTTCCAAAATGGAATCCACAGCATGCTTCTAAGTAAACAAAAGGCCTCAAGGCGTCGCGAGAACTGAAAATGCTGAAATAACAGAATACATATCCGTGCAGAGCTCAGCAAGCAGCTAGCAAACAAAGCCAAGGTTACCATAAATAAGGGAGGATAGGAACAGCAGAGAGAAAGCAGGAGATAACTATTCACAAGACGGAAGCCATATATTCTCAGATATCCCATGATAGCTTTGAAAGTAGCAGCGTATTGTCGGGCCAGAACACAGGACACTCAGCACACACTCAACACGCGTGCTGGCGCGCTTGCGCAAAGGTGTTATGTTTGTGGCTCCAGCCAGGTGTGAGGCCAGAGAGCCGAGTAGCCAATCCACTGCAGACAAATGTGAAGGATTTAGGAGCCAGGAAAGCCTTCTGTCATCGATATACTGTGTTAGCTTTGAGAGTAGCAGCATGGTGTTGGCCCAGTAACACAGGACACTCAGCACACACTCAATGTGCCATTCACAGGCCATGTGTGGTGCCATCAATGGGGCATCAAGGCGGGCATCCAGATCCATTGATCGACTGTGCCGGAGTACTGTGCATAGCAATGCAAGCAACAGTCTCATCAGCCGGAGGGTGAGGTAGCTAGAAGAATAGATCTCGGCCTCACATGGGACAATGGCCAGGGGAATCAATGTGACAATGAACCACCTCCGGGGAAGAGCACCAGTCAGTTTGGTGTCCGGTACACCTACTGAGGAGCCATTGGCCAGCACGAACTCTCCAGGGGCTCACAGCGCTGCACATCCCATGATCCCCTGACTGTGCAAAAAGGGGACAAAAGGAAGTACTAGTGTGCAGCACATGGGACAGACTGATTGTGTGATGGGTGATAGAGTTGGGGATCAGGATGTGGGGTGGTTGATGATGTTGGAGATGAGCATGCTGGCTGGATGATGGTGCTGGGGATCAGGGTTGGGGTGGGTGATGGAGTTGGGGATCAGGGTTAGTTAATATATAAATAAATCACTGTTGAGTCAATATTATATGTACAGTGTTTATTCCATGGTGGCGATACATATGCATTCAGTAAATCTACAGTGACGTCAGAGGTGCATATGCGCTGAGTCAAAAGGGGCCAGGGGTGGTCCTCATCTGGAGGCATTCTATGTTCCTTCTAATGCATATGTTGTGCAACATGGTGCATATGACTACAATTTTACCAACTTTCTCAGGGCTGTACATGAGGGCACAACCTCTGTGGTGGAAGCACCTGAATCTGCCTTTCAGCAATCCGAAGGTGTGGCCAGTGCATGTCCTGGTCCTCCTTTGGGCCTCATTATAGGCTGCCTCCTGTGTTGTCCCCACTTTTCTCACAGGTGTCATCAGCCAAGGTAACTGCAGATAGCTTGGTCACCCACAAAATATGAATGTACAGTGTGAGGCGTGGTGGTTTGTGTGTCAGAGTACATGTATAAGGGCCTGATGTGATGTTGGCCCATGTGCACTCATCTGCACATGTGGATGATGCACCTTGCATACATTCGGGTGAATGGGCCTTGATCTGCAGGGTGCACTTGCAGTCATTCACAGTGTATGAAACATCGTTCATAGTGTATTTGTCTATGCACTGACATCATCCATGCAGTTGATGCTATAGAGATGGTATGGTGGTAGGCCATGTACCGTCATAGGACAATGCTATATCAGTGAATGGCTTTTACAGGTGCCTTGATTGCGTTCTGCTACCTTGCATGCACTGATGTCCTGTCTAATCACATGCTTTCAGCGTGTGTACTGGGGTAAGTCAGTCATGGCTTATCATCTGTTCAGTGCTTTATTGATGATGATTACTCCTCATTCAGTTCCCCATGTGAGTCACTGTGATATGTCTTAGTCCGACTGACTACTATTTACCCAATAGCCAGGTAAGCTGTCCTCTGTGGATCCACGAATGCTGGTGTGGTGCTGTTCCTCAATATCATGGCATCATATGTGGCTCCAGGGTATCGGGTGCATCAGTAGCTGATTGTGAGGTCCTCATCACATGTAATTTGGGCATTCATGGAATGGAATGGTTTCCTGTTCCGGTATGCCTGCTCCATTTCCTGGGGGTGGGGGGCACCAATGTCACATGTGTGTAGTCCAATGGCACTATGGTGTTGGGGAAATGGGCAATGGTGTAGAAACATGTTTTTGCGGTGTGCACCTGCACCTGGGTGGTGAGCATGGAGATGTGATGATGGGCATGCCTCATGAGCGCATCAGGACTTTTTCCAGCACCTTTGAGAAAGTTGGCTGGGACATCCCATGCAGTGTCCCAACAGTGTGCTGGAATCTACCTGTGGCACAGAAGTGTAGGACAGACACAAGCTTCAGCTGGGGGTGGAGGGTGACGGAAGTTCTGATTGTGATGTCACTCTGGAGATCAGCCTGAATCAGGGTGAGTAGGTCTGTGATGGTGGGATGGTCCAAGCGATAGAGTGTCACTAATTGGTTGTCTGTCAGTGTCCAAGGGGATGGGCGGACACATGCTATAGATGCCCTCCGCAGCACATATCTCCTTCACCTTTGTGCTGTATTTCTCCTTCCCTGCTGGGGTAGCTAGATGAATAGTAGGATAGGAAGTTGTGGATCCCATAATCAACCTCTACTTGTGGCTGCATGTTTGGGGAAGGTGTGTGCCTTATATACTCCTCCTTAGTGGATCTGGCAGACCTTTGCCTTGATTTCCATCACAACTGAGCTGTGTTTTTGGCTAAATTACTGCTGGTTTTTGGCAGTAATTCAGCTGAATTTCCACTTGTAGTACGGCGTAAACACATTTTTTTGTTTCTGTGGTAATTCCTCTGGCAGAGTTATCCTCAGTGAAAATTCTGCTAGATCTCAGAGGAATTACCGATGGAGGCAATTTCACTGGCGGTAATTCGTCTGGCGGAATAAGCGCAAATGTACTAGTAGGCATGATTCGGCGTAGTGGTAAAGGTGGCGGTAACGGATTTACTGCCAATTTGAACACTTACCACCATAATTGTAATGAGCCCCCTTATGTTTATCGAGCATAAAAGGAGCCTGCCAGAGAAAATGGTAGCTCTATGAAGTATTCAGATGTTGTGCACATATACAGCTGGTCGATAATTTCATTTAAATGCAATTACAAGAGAGAATGATTTAAAAATGAGTGAACAAAAAGTCTGGGTAAAATATTCCAAGCATTGTCCTAACCATCACAACATGTTAACTAACATTACCAGTGTGACAAATCCTAATCTGGCAAGAAGACGTACAAAGGAAAGTGAAAGGCTTATATGCACTGTGCCGAAAGCTGAACCTCAGCTCTGCTCAGGTGTGCTTCAGTCATTAAGGTTAAGAAGCTAAAAGTAGTATGTTTCGTTGGAAAATATTTAAACTCACAAATATGGTTCTAAGATGTTTCTGGGTAACATAGGGAAATGAGACATAACCTGCTCTTAAGGCACAAATAAGATATGTGGTAACATTGGCTGGGGTGTCTGAGTAAGGACACCTAGGCCATAACTTCACTATTTTAGCCTTAGTTAGATGGCTCTGTAGCTTTTGGCTGATCTTCTAAGTGCTTCCTGCAGGTACGACCTGTTGCTCGTAGGTGCAATGTTGTTGTATAGCATTCAAGCAGTGTGGCATATAGCTTCAAATGGGTGGGTCAGTGGCTCATCAGTATTTGCGTGCTGCGGCAATGTCTTCAAGTTATCATGGCTCAGCAGGCAACTCGATCATAAGGGAATCAGAAGGTTTGATCTGGATGCATTGGAATGCAAGCCTCTGAAAGATGCTCCATCGAGGTGTGTATGGCTTTGAAGCAGTACACCTCGATTGATTTTCATATGTAGCTCATTAAGACATGGAGGCGCATAAAGCAGCCTCACAGCTCGATTGTGGTTCAATGTGGCATTCTATAGCACAGAAACCGATTTCAAACATTTAGTGAAAATCATGACATGGTGCATTGTGATTTGAAACATCTGTGGACTTCAATTTGCATACAACTAATACGTTGGATTTCCTTTGGGTACAATACAATCTGTAATGGCAATGTATTTAATAACCTACAAGTTGCTGTTGTGCCCAACAGATGACATGATCCAGCCACACAGGACCCAGTTTGTATTTATTTAATGGAAAACATTGACATCCTCAAGAGTCAAGACTGGATAACTCGTTTTGAGAAGAGCAATTCTTCAAACTCCAACGTCCTCCTTGATGTGCACGACCACCACACCTCCCACTCGTGACACATACTGCAATGCTCAAAAGAACATAAATGCAAAACTCCTATCCATTGGTGCCTTTAGTATGTTTGAGTACCATCACACGCTCCTTGTTCCACATCTTTCAATCCTCTAGTATCCTCAGAGATACCCCAAACCTGTGCTACTCTCTGTGCCCCTAGGAACATGGACAACCCCTTATAAATGGGATGTGGCAACCTTATCTTGACCAAATATACAGGACTTGTTTCAATCCCTTTCTAACAATGTTTCTCATCAAACCTTTCTTTTGCTTGTTCAGCATTTAGCCTAATTTTCTTTCTCACGACCTCGCTATCTCTCACCAACATACAGGCTCTATTGAGCAACCGAGGGGAGAGTGTGCAATGACTCAGTAGCTCAAACAGAGATAGCAGAGTATTGGAGTGTGGATCCAATCAATATAATAATAATAATAATAATAATAATAATAATAATAATAATAATAATAATAATAATATTATAATGATTATTATTATTATTATTATTATTATTATTATTATTATTATTATTATTATTACTTTTATTGTATTTATTTGGTGCAAAACTAGCATCAGGAGGCAATGGAACATCTTACAAGTCATGGTACACCCTCTCCAGGACAGTACACTCTGAATGCTGAATCACAACCTAAATTGCACGCTATTCTGATGGTGTCCATATGGGTGCTGCTAAATGTCTCGACATAGCCACTGGTCTTAGGATGATAACAGAGCTGTTTTAGCATGAATAGTAGCAATGTCTTACAAGCACAAGGAAAGCTCATCTTAAACCATTTGTGTTGGATTGGTAATTAACAACCAGGAGGGAATCATTTCTCTCAAAAACTTTGACTGCAAAAATGTAATTATAGCTTTGGTGCTCACACCATGGATGGTACAACATTCAGGTGATTTGTAATATATGTTCATAATCACTACCATTTATGGGCTGTATTCCTTTGCAATGTTTAGTGGGTCAACTCGGTCAGGGGAAAACTCTTCTGAGTACAGGTCTGAAATCTTTGGTACGACCATGGGCAACACTTGAGCCAAGAACACACGATCACTGTCCTGGCAGTACCTGCAGCCTTGATTCTCATTCTTCTATCATGGGATCCAACCCTGGCCACCAATTGTTACTCTAAATCACGGATTTCGTTTTGGACACCCCAAGATGTAGCTCAAAACAATCTTAAGATAAACGGACAAAAGTCTAAGGTCAATGGGCCTCATTACACGTTAGGCGGTAGGGATTTACCGTTACCGGTAAGGGATTACCGGTATCGGTAAATCCCCTCCCCAATTACGACCCGGACATACCGCTATTAGCGGCACCGCTAAGTACGGTGGCACTATTAGCGGCAAGTCCGTGAGCGCGCGCCCCCTCAGTCCGGAAATAGCGGCATAGCGCTAATATCACGCCATCACGAGCCATGCGGACATGGCAATACCGGCATGTAGTAGACCCAAAAACCCCTTACCGGCAAGGCGCTAATACCGGCATCGCGAACCACACGTTAAAAGAGCACAGCAGTGTTCCTACCTGCCACAGGTTGACAAAATCAGCACAGGTGGAGGCAATGGAGACTGGCAGCACAAAAGAGCACACCACACCCCTTCCCACACCCATTCCCACACCAAGATGGATGCAATACTTGCAGCATTACATGGGCTAGAGGACATGATTGCAGTGCAGCAGCTACAACAACAGGCAGCACAGAGGAGACACAGGAGTAGGAGGAGAAGGAGGGCAAGACAGGCGCAGCAAGCACCACCAGTGCACCTAGTGATACCACAGAGGCAACCACCAATTCCCAGGATCAGAGCCAGTCCAGTCAACCTAACCCCTGAGCAGATACACACCCTGTACCATCTGGACCGGGATACCATCACCACCATTGTAGACATGATATACAACAACATTGTGAGTCTCATTGACATCTGTACTGCCATCCCCCCTCTACTGAAGGTGGTAACTGTGCTCCACTTCTTGGCCACAGGCACCTACCAGCATACGGTAGGTCAGATGCATGGCATATCACAACCAGTATTCTCACGCACACGGAACCAGGTGCTCGATGCCCTCCTGAAGCACACAAGTCAACACATATACATGCCACGGACTGCCCAGGAGATCTCCAACACCAAAGTTGGCTTCCATTCACTGGCAGGCATCCCAAGTTGCATCGGGGCCATCGACTGTACCCATGTTGAACTGGTGGTCCCACATGCCAATGAGGTAGTGTACCGCAACAGAAACCAATACCACTCCATCAACATCCAAATGGTATGTGACTCCAATAAGATCATCACACATTGCTGTGCCCGATATCCCGGTTCAACCCATGATGCAATGGTCCTGCGGAACTCGACAATACCACGATACATGGAGCGACATGCTGGACAACGTTCGTGGCTACTTGGTGAGTAGCAGGCCAACCACATGGCAGTGTGATGTGATTGTGAGTGGGGGGGTAGATGCATACTCCAACTGGGCGTGATTGGGGGGGGGATGCATACTCCAACTGGGCGTGATTGGGGGGGGGGGATGCATACTCCAACTGGGCGTGAACTGGTGTCAGGAGAAGAATGGACATACATATTTGCATCACTGTACAGTGAGGCAGCCCACAATGGACCAGACACAAAACCACATGCTAGACGTGAGTGCCACGACAAACATATCAATCCATTACGCCAAACAGGCCATTCCAAACAACATGCACACCGCACAACACACCATTCCCCCATTACACAAATCAGCAACATGCATATAAAAATCACATCTGAAATGTACGCTGAACAACATCAGAAATGATCCGCGCACATGAGTGCATACAAATGGATCTCCTGTAGCCATTGTAGTGAGCCACACCCGTACCCCACCACTGAATTGCCATTGAACAGCATGAGGACATCAACTAAGGAATGGCAGTGTACTAGCAGTGTGGCACTAACGTTGCCAGGGCCAGGAAACACAAATTACTTAAACTCAGGCGGGACATGGCAATCCCTGCCGTATGCATGCATGGTGCAGGTCCACTTGCAAGGACCACCTCACCTTCCCACATTGCAGTTACCCTGATTGCCATGCGTGCTTGGATCAGTGGATGTCGTTGAAAATGCTATGTTTGTTTGTGTGATATGTGCAGGCTCCATTTTATGTAGACACTTACACATACCCATTGTTGCACCCATGCAGGTGATGCAGGTTATCCCCTGAAGAGGTGGCTCCTTACCCCTGTGCGGAACCCACAGAACAGGCACGAAGAGGACTACAATCATGCACACACCCATACCCGCGTGGTGATTGAGCAGATATTCGGCCTATTGAAGGAACGCTTCCGGTGCCTCAGCAGGTCGGGCGGGGCACTCCTGTACGGGCATGAGATGGTGGCCAAGATCACCATGGCATGTGTCATGCTGCACAATATGTGTATCAGACGGAATGTGCCAATGCCCCCTGACATTGAACTGCAACCACCGTCTGAGGATGATGACGGGGATGAGGATGGAGGAGAGGGGGCTGCAGGTCATGCAGGTGGCGATGCCCATGAGGGACGTGCTGTGCGGCAGCACCTGATAGACCATTGTTTCTGATGCACATGGATTAGGAGGGTGCAATTGATGTGGAGCTCAGGGCACGGGGTGTATGGAGGACATTAACACAGTGCACCCTTCAACAATAAAGCACACATACACAATAATCAATGTCCAGTCATGTGATTATCCATGCCATTACGTGTGTATTGAGCATTATGTCATTCAAACGTGCATGTACCCTCCACCCCAAACACCCTCACCCCCCTGCCCCCACAACTCCACCAAACACCCTCACCCCTCTCCCCCCACAACTCCACCAAACATGGTGTGCACATCAGTGCTGCATTAGTCTCCAAGTGTCAACAGTGACAGGCTGGCCCTACTTCCCTCCTCCACTACCACCATTGGGGGAGTCTGACCGCCGCAAGGACCGGCTGGACCTGCGCAGGATGGTTGTTTGGTCGGAGCTAGTAGACGAGGGGGTGGCTGGTTGATCTGCTCCCTGTGTGTGACGCATGCTCTCCATCGCCTCAGCAATGCGCGTTAGGGCCTGCCTCACAGCGGCCATCTCGTCACATAGGCGCGTCGTGTTGCTGTCCAAGGCAGCTTTCAAGTCCCTTGATAACCCCCGGATCTCCTCCCTGGTCGAGGCAGCCTCGCTCACTTGCCGGGCAACCAGGCCATTGAGCTCCTCCTGGCGCTGTCGTATCAGGCTCATGCTGTCGTCTGTGGCCCTGCCCCTGTTACTCCTCGGCGCAGCTTGCTGCATGTGGCCGACATCAGGTGAGCTCGCCACGGGACTGAATGACCCATCCATTGAATCTCCGGCATGCACCTCATGGATGCTGCCATTGGATGTGGTGCATGGGCTGTGGTGTGGGGACAGCTGGGTGCTGGATGTACGCTGCCCTTCCGGTGTCAGACATGGGTCGTCCACATCACTCATGGGTGCCGTGGCTGCTGCTTCCCCGACGGAGCTATTGGCTGCGGACGGCGTGCCTTCTGGCACTGGCTCCTGAGTGGTGGGGGTGGGTGGTGTGGGTGCTACCACAGTGTCGGATGTCTTTTCGACCCTTGGTGTGGACGGTGCGTGTGTGGCTTGTGAACGCTGGGCCACTCCAGATTTCCCATTGCCCCTCGATGTACTGGGCCTGGTGCCTGCATCCTTTCCCTTGGCCTGCTTTTTGGGTGGTGGGGCCTGCGTTGCAGAGTCCAGCTCCTCACTGTCAGAATGTGACCCTGTGGGGGAGCAAGACAGGGATAGCATCAGTGATGGGTCAACGTGCATCATGCATATGTTGTTGTTGCTGCAGTTCTTTGGATTTGGACATCTAGTTTGGACATGCAGGTTGTTGGCCAGATGAATGGGTCATCCGGACATGAGTCAGGGTGACACGTGTGTGAGGTGCTGCATGCATGTGGTTGTGTGGGAATGTGCACGGCATATATGCAGGGTTGTGTACATGTGTGTGTGATGACCCCATCCATTAGCTAATTCACATTTCACATTTGGGGGAGGAACTCATGCTTTGCATTGCAGTGTTTTGCGTGGACACTCACCTCCGTCTGACGTTGTTGCCACACCGCACTCCATTCGGCCCACTCCCTCGATGGATTCAATGCCAATGGTGCTGGCACATGTCTCCTCCCACTCCTGCATCTTCATCGGGGATCCTCCTCCGCCTCCTGTGCCCATGGCCAGATTCCTGTTGGCCGATAATATGCTGTGTACACGGAGGCGCAGATCATCCCACCGCTTGCGCATGTCCTTTACGGTGCGGGGGGTGGAGCCCACCGCACTGAATTTCTGCGCCACCTCAGCCCAGATCTCCTTTTTTCTCAGGAGTGCAGGGCGCCGCATGTCGCTAGCAAACACTACGTCTGCATTTGCAGCCAGGGTGTCTGCCAGCATTTTCAATTCCTCGTTTGAAAAGCGTTCTTTGCGCTGGCGCACATCAGCTTTCTTTAGGACCTTGGGCATTGTTTGTTATTGTGGGAAGTGGTTTTGCCAGTTGTGGTGTTGCTGCAGGTCCTGAGTGCAGGGGATGGCAATGGATTGTGTTTTTAAAGATGGCCGCCGGGCTCTTTCCCGTTCCTGTGCGATGACGCTATTTCCGGTTCCGGTGTTTTGCGGGGACCGCTAATAGCAGTGACTGCTAATAGCGGTGACCGCTAATAGCATGCAGCATGAGGGCGGAGGTGCTATCAGCACTTTGGTCGGAGCCGGAAAGGTGCTTTTGCGCCATGGCGGTAGGGTCATTTACCGGCATGGCCCTATGCGCGTGTCCGCTTACTCATGATGGGACGCTATTAGCGGTCTCCTGCGAGGGCGGACACGCTAATAGCGCCATGCCGGTAAATCGCATTTTTTACGGCCTAACGTGTAATGAGGCCCAATGTGTTTTCTAAGAAAAGGCGGCCCAAAACTATGAAGTGGCGAGTAGGAGCTAATCCTTTAGAAAGGGTGGAATCCCTCAAATATTTGGTCTACCAATTTACCAACACAAATTCCAAGAAAAGCTGGAAACTCTTGACTGGGGGGAAGTGTGTGCCTTTCTTTGTAAAAATGAAGAGAGTCTATTCCCAATTGTGTCACTTCTCACTTAAACCTCTGCTCCAGTACTATTTGTCTCGTGTGGAGGCGGTATTGAAATATGGTCTGGACCTTTCCCTGAACGATTTGGAGGAATATCTCAATTCGGTTCAGGGAATGTTCTGGAAGAAAACATTGGGATTAGCAAAATCAATCCCGAACTCAATTATTAGACAAGAGTTCGGCTTAATCTCGCTAGCAGCTAGAACCAAGTGGAGAAAGATGGTGAAATTGTCAAATCCTCCTCTAACGTCCCTTTATCAGACCTGGGGTGAGGATCAAACAAGGGAGTCTGGTGCTAATATTACTAAATTTAAAGAACAAATGATCGAAACACTCTTATTAATAGGCTCTTCTGAAGAAGAGATGACTTACAGCTTGGCCACAATAAAGAAGACGCTTTTCAAACATGATTGGGCAGTCTCCTCTGATCAGGCTGGAACATATTCCCTGTACGGTGAATATACCAAATTCCTCACTAAATGGGAAGAGCTTCCACCTTATGTTCTGATCTTTCTGTGTCCAAAATAAAGGACAATTTACCTTTGCTTTAGGTTAAATCAAATTCCGACGCTAGAAAGAACAAGCAAGTGGGATTCGAGTCTGGGTGACCAGACCTGTAGATTTGGTCGTTAATTTGGTTGCTAAAGAGACAATTAAACATCTAGTAACTAATTGTCTGGCACTGAACGATGAAGGATAAGGCACTGTAACAGTAAACAACTTTATGTGGGCTAGTTTGATGGGAGGTCAATGTCAGGGTTCGAGTCCTGCAATATGTGGATTTCTTGCTTTGATAAGAAACAGAATTGCAGAATTAAGACAATAATGAACAGAAAGCTGATTCTCCAATGAATTTTATTATGAATTGTCTTCTCTTTTAATTGTGATGTAAATTTGATATTATTATTCCTATTTTTGTCTTTTTTCTACTTCTGTAAAATAGTCAACGGTGTATACATTACAGGTCTGAATCAAAACACTAATAATAATAAAATAATACTTATAAAAGCATAGTGTACACCTGTGCCCTGTTGAATCAGTAGCCTGATCTGCAGGGCCTGCTCTGCAGTATCACAGTGCAGGTTCATAGGTCAGAGGTCACAGGTGCCCTCTGGTAGCTGAAGTGACAGCCAACACATTGCAGCACAGGGGCTACATTTAAGATATGCACCCCTGCTCCCAAAACCACATAAAAATGAAAGTTACTATCCTAATGGCAGTTGTAATCTTTCAACAATAAGCCAGACCTCAGTTCAAAGTAAGGTGACTAGCATCTCTCAAAATTATCTAAGCCACAGCAATCTTATATATTACATGTGTCAGCACTGTGAGCCGGCTCACCTGTGGAAGGGGTGTGTGTATTATGGCCAGACAGCCTGGCCCTGCCAAGGGATAGGCCAGGAGACTGGGTGCCTATGCCTCTCCTTTTGATCCATTGCAACACCTCTCTCCAGTGAGCCAGCCTACCAGAAGGAGCTGGCCATGGAAAAAGGACTTGAAGGGCACACCCCCTTAAAAGTACTAGCCTCACACCAGTGTGCTGCATACCAAAAGGGGCCTTTGATGCTATTGACAAAGAAAGAGGTGGGGGTAAATAGAGGGAGCTCATTACAGTGAGGGAAAGATTCCACGATCTTGTATCTCTCAACCTCTGTTCTTCCTTTTTGTCTAATCCACTTCCTTTTGCATAAAGCACATTGGGTGGTGTCAGAAGGCAACAAAAACTTGTCTGAAGAACAGGGATTCAACCCCTAAAGCAGGCTTGCTTCAGTCTAATAACCTGTGGATGTTTGCCTTTAAAAAAGAGGTCCTGCTGCAATCCAATTTGGAACAAATACCTAAGGAAGAGTTAACTGGAGCTCTGTTGGGAAAGCAGTCCTTTCCAAAGCCATCCAATGGAGGTGACGAATGAGTATGCAGGGCAGAGGCATTCTCTGCTCACTAATCATCCCCAGGGCACATTGGGGTGACCTGGTACTAGAACAAGACCTGCCTTGCTGCTATCCACACTGATACCCAGGGCCATTGTGTGCTGAAGGATGACAGTAGGAGTGTGCCAGCCTCCCCCATTTTTGGGAGACTTTGAACAAGGATTTATCTTGATGCTGAGTTCCTGGATTGAGAGTCGCAACATCCTGAGAACCAATACAGCCAGGATCCCTGTTTTAACCATCTCAAACTGATCGAGGTGCCCAGGAACCATGTTTGCTACATTTGAACCACAGGACCCACCGCTCTGCCTTTGACATTCGATTGAACTCTTCGAACCTGCGTGCTTACAACTTTGAATCAGCTCTATGTGGCATCATGCATTGCAGAGCCTATCGCCTGCTCTAATCAACTGCTCATCAGCGGACACTGACTCGAACCACTGGAGTTTCACCTGTTTGCTTGAACCAGCACTTACCAAACAACTCGACCTGGAACCGCCACTCGGTGGAACCGCACACTGGAGCAGAACTCTGCTTCAAACCATTGCCGATCTTAACCTCCAAACCAATCCTGGTGAGTTCTCTGACCTATTGCTCCAACTCCACCTTTGAAATTCTCTGAGCCTCCGCATTCAAATAGACTCAACGCCTTCTCGCCGCTCGATGAACATGACTTGCTGCAACCAAAGTTGCCTCGAACTGCTCACCTCACAGCTCGAAGCCTGGTTTGATGCTGTTGGACCTCCAAGAAATGCAAGGTATTATTGACTGACAACTGCACCCTACTCTGTTCTTGGAGCTTAGAGACTGAACAGGTCCCTTTAATCCCTTGTTCTTCAAGACCATGACCCACATTACGAGTTTGGCGTTATTCAATCAGTAAACCAACCGGAATACCGTCAGATGTAATTAATATTACTGTCATTTGGACCGGTGGATTTAACATCAGATTACAAGTGGTGGTAGGTGGTGTTAGGTCCCATTTTTGAAGTCCAAGGGTATTTAAGTGGAATTACCACCAGTGGTAATTCCGCTGGCAGAAGTTCCGCCAATTTTGCTGATTTGTCAGGGAAAAGTTCTAGAATTTAGTTTGGCAAAAATGGAAAAGTGGTGGTAATTCCATTAGTGTCACTTTTTTACTGCCCCGCCAGACTCCTTATGAGGCCCATTTTCAAAGAACAGTGTGGTTTTTAATTGCCTTTAACCCATGTTTCATTATCCAGAGTGCTATATTCTACTAACTCTTGCATATTCTGTGTTCCTTCAACAGCGGTGGGATTTTGTAGCATTTTCTATTTAGTTATTATTGCATATGATGTAATAAAAGTATTTTTTTTAAAGAACCTTGCTTGTACATTCCTTTATTTTGGACAGTTGCACTTTGCTGTTTGGGATGCTACCGTTTCAGATTCACACCCCTTTTGAGAGCATAGCCTTCCCTCGGCCAACGTTACCACAATAAGCGCACAAATGTGCCTGTCTTACCTCTATGGTTGGGTTCACTCTTGTTTTGTATGAGTGTGAGGGCTAAGGAGGTGCTTTAGCCTCTGCTCGTCCTTGTACTCCTGTAGGGCAAAGGTCAATACATCACAATAACTCAGACCTTGTAAACCTGTCACCTATTCCACTATCCTTCTCGAGATGACACCTCCCATCCTTTGAAATTTCAGGAGAGCCATGTGAGGCATATGGTCAGTCCTTTTAGTTAACGAACTACCCCAAAAATACACTGTGCAAAGATGATCACCCAGCTTGCCCTGATGCCCTACCAAACCCACTGAGTCCACTGCAACATACCTGGAACAAATTTTCAAAACTATTTCAAGTGTGAATTGGGCAGCCAGGCACATACCCCATCCTTCAAAAGTCCATTGCCACAGCCTCCACCACCCTAGTCAAATACGTGTCAGGCAGGATTTAGGCTAATCACAATAGCTATCAAAGTACTTGTGGAGTTAGAAGAACACCATGGGTCAAGCTGACCTTTTCTGTGTGAGTGACTCATTCAAATGATTGCACTGCTGCTGGGCGAGTTTTACATGTGTGGGAAGCCTGGATTGCTGAGATTCATGCTGTGCCTGTTCTATAAAGACTGGTCTGCTCCACCTGCAACTTTACATGTTATTTGTGAAGGAAGCTTATTCTGGTGCAGGATTAGTTCTTCTTGTGTGAGAAGCCTGGATTGCTGAGGCCTATGCCGTGCCTAATCTAGGCCCTGCACTTGAAGATTGAGCTGCTCCACCTGCAGCTTTATCTGTTATTTGTGACGGACGCTTGCTCTAGTTCCCATACCACCCCTATTCTATGTGCAATGGATGTTTTCTATGCTGACCTGTTCTCTACAAAGGAGGGTGCATACTGTTGCTCGTTCTGCATCTGTTTTATTTACCCTTCATAAGTGTCCATAAAACCTATACCAACTTAGCCAATTTTTTGAGAATATTATACTATAGAATTAATCATTATGCCCATATCTCCTGGAAGGAGAGAGTCTTCCCTTCACTTGCTGATGCTATTTAAAGCTCCATCTTGTTTCAACTTCACCAGTTATCACTGCTTTTGCTGTGATAAAAATGGTTATCATTTTGTCAAATACCAACAAGTTTCCTAGCCAAAAAGTCTTCAACACATTCCTGACCTCTTGCGGGTAGGGCCGTATAAAGTACTGGTGCCCGACAAAGAAAATGTTTGAGCCCTGCCACTTATTTATTTACAAATTAAGCACTGGGCAGATAAAGCTGTTCCGGGACACCTGGAAGTATTTGGGGGCATTATACGAAGGAAACTAAGCAAGGGGCTTGTCCCTGATGCCTAGGAGTGATAGTGTTTTGTAAAGGTCAGAATGGTTTAAGGTTTCAAAGGCAGCAGAGAGGTCGAGAAGAATAAGAATAGATGAATGGTTAGTATAACAAGCGGAAGAGATGCAAATGCTGACATTGAAGAGAGCTTACTCAGTAGAGTGCAGGGGTCGGAAGCCAGATTGAAGAGGATCCTGAGGTTGTGTGTGTCATGGAACTCAGCGAGTCAGTTGAAAACTGCACGCTGTAGGATTTTGGAATAGTGAGGTAGAAGAGAGGCAGGATAAAAGTTGGCATGGCAGTTAGGATCTAGGGCAGGTTTTGAAGAGGGAAGTAAGATATAGAGCAACGCTGGGAGCTATAAGTATCACTATGTGAGGGGATAGAGAGTTAATGGGGGTACATGGAGTGTTAGGCTTGAGGATATGGTCAAGAATCTTATCAGGATTAGTAGGAGCATAGAACGATATTTTCACAGGAGAGATCAGTAGAGGTGGTGGAGAAAGGTGAGCAGGTGGTGGGATATAAGTACATTTGGAAGGTTATTTTGACTGCTGGACATTTTCTTATGCAAAGTAGAGAGCTAGATCATTATCAAAAAGAGTAGAGGAGATGGAGGAGGGTTTAGGAAGTGAGAAAATTAAGTTGAGAAATTTTTGGAGGCATCAAGGTTGAAAGGATTGAGACAAAATGAGAGAGAGAGAGAGAGAGAGAGAGAGAGAGAGAGAGAGAGAGAGAGAGAGAGATAGAGGTTATGTTTGTCAGAGTTGAAAGCAGATGCGTCGTTTTGAAGAGCAGTCAGGTACAGCTGGAAATCCGAGGAGTGTCTAGATTTGTGCTAGGTGCAAAGGTTTTTCTTCATTGTTGTTTTCAGGGTTCAGATGCCAGGTGTAATCCAAGGCCACAGATGGAAGGGTTTAGGAGAGAAGTGAGAGGAGAAGGGAGTGCTAAGAGCAGTGTTAAAGTTGGTGAAGGCTTTATCAGTAGATGGAACACTGCATTTTGCATTGAAAGAAAGAGTAGTGTAGGTCAGAGAGATAGATAGGGAATTCGGAAGAGGGAAACATGCGCTTTGTAATGGAAGTGATGAAGAAGCAGTGGAGATATTAGAGGTGGAGAGTTGAGAGGAGATCAGAATAAGGTCAAGGGAGTTACCATTTGAATGGGTGAGCAGGGAGTGGCCAGAAGAGTGAGAGTGGTTAAGGAAAATAGTGGATAGAGGAGTTGAGAGACAGGGGAGGTTAAAGTCAATACTGACAATGAGATGATGATGAGGAGGAAGGGAGTCAGTTAGACGGGAGAGGTGGTCAATAAATTGACCAGTGTGACCAGGTGGACAATAGAGAGATATACAGGCCGATTCATGGAATTAATGTGCGCTGAAATTTTCAGCGCAAGCGTGCGAAAGCGTGCAAAAGCATGCGAATCGCAGTGCCAGTGCGAAAATCGCAGCGAAACCCGCGCACAGCGATTCATGGAAGTCCGTGCGCATGTAAATCCAAGGATGTGCGCCAAAATTCTGCGTGGCGCACACGTCTCCAAACAGCGTGCGCTACGCACACAGCGAAATCGCACATAGCGCGGCGCACACAACAAAAGTAGGAGGAACAGAGGGTGTGACACGCGGAATGGGGAACAACGCGTGAAAATGTGGGCGTCACGGGGGAAGTACAGGAGGCAAATGCGCGGAACGCCCACGCGCACATTCAAAACACGTATTCATGGATTTGAACAGAGCTAACGCGTGCGCCAAAAAAGACGCGCTAATCCGGAAACACGTACGCCAGCAGGAAGCAGGCGTACGTGGACCAGCGCAGCATAAAAGTGTGCGCAAACAACAAACAAGCTCAGACGCCAGGATGAATATACCGTTCCTAGCAGCAGTGGTCGTGGGATACCGCAGGAGGAGGAGGAGGATAGTTAGGCCCAGAATTTTCACACCCAGAACCAGATTTTTTGGGATGCCTGATGACCAGGTGTATGGGAGGTACAGGTTTCCAGCTCACATAATACTCGACCTGGTGAGTGAGTGGGAGGATGACCTCACATCACCCACCCTGTGCTTCCAACCACTCAGCCCCCTGGAGAAGGTCCTCAATTTACTGCACTTCTTGGCCACTGGATCATTTCAGCGGACAAGTGCTATAGTGGGCGGGGTGTCACAGGCCACGCAGTCATGCTGCCTACACCAGGTCTTGGCCATCATGACTGCACGCCCATCAGTCCGCAGGCACATATACCTGCCCAGAACACCTGCAGAAAGGCAGGCTGCCATCCAGGATTTCTACGGGGTGGCACAATTCCCCAAAGTCCTAGGTGCCATTGATTGCACCCATGTGGCTCTACGTCCCCCCAGGGCATCAGAGCACATCTATAGAAACCGCAAGCACTGGCATTCCATCAACGTCCAGGTAGTATGTGAAGCCAAGGGAATCATCACCTGAGTATATGCCAACTATCCAGGGTCCACCCACGACAGTTTCATTTACAGAATGTCAACCCTAAACCGGGACCTAGAAGCTGGGCGGCATGGCGATACATGGCTGCTCGGTGAGTATAAATGCCACAGCACATGCATGCATGTCAGATACTGAGTAATGTCACAACCCCACTAATGATACCCATCACCACCTCCCCAGGGGACAGTGCCTACCCTCTGAGCACCCACATGATGACGCCAATTCGGAACCCCACCACGCCACCCGAGGTAAGATACAACACAGCCCACATTGCAACCCGGGGCATAGTGGAGCGCACATTCGGAGTGCTCAAGTCATGCTTTCGCTCCCTTGACCGTTTTGGCGGGCAGCTGTTATACGCTCCCCCAGTAGTGTGCAGGATCATAGTGGCAGCATGTGTCCTGCACAACGTTGCAAGACGCCGGGGCCTGCCTGTGGACATGGTGGGGCCCCCACATCCCCAACCATATGCACGGCCGCTGCGCATGGGAGGGGAAAGGGCACGGGATGAGGCAGCCCGTACGCAGCTGGTGGCTAAACACTTCACCTGAAATCACACCCCTGTGGAGTGCACACAGCCCTGGCACATACCATCTGACAATCAATGATGATGACATAAGATACAGTCAACTGTCACAACCATACCAGCCTGAGATTGGTCACCTGGAAGTGTTACATTGTGTGCATCCCTACCTACACAAACACCACCAATGCTGTGTCATCAAAAGACACACTTCTATGCTGCTAAATTCATTACCCCCTTGCAAAATACAACATGACAACAGTGCCATGTCACCCAACCCCTCACCAACACCGCCACCCAACACACCATGGCATGTCATGCTATGTGAGAGCACACAAAGCAATCCCCAAAACCTGACACAAGTGTCACAAAGTACAGTATCCCTAATGGAAACTGGCCACGCACAATATGCTCCCAGTAATGTAGAACTAACAACACACATGACCAAATACTTACCAACAATACAATGCAGCTACACAACCTCAAACATAGCAAAAACATGACAGTACTAAGTTAAAGTAGTGGCAGTCTTACAACCTGATTATGCCAGCACATCGACTCCTTCCAACTGTACAGTGTTGCTGCCACGCAAATGTGTAAGTGCACTGCTTACAACATGAACTCCATCTCCAAAGTAGACGGCCTTGTGAAGACATGAGGAATGAACCTGCAAATTAGGAGGAAGACATGGATGCACAAGCACATATCAATACACCATGCAGTGTACAATACAACAACAATATCCACTAGGAATGTATACACAGTATTGACTACAGACTGCCCACACAGCTCATGGGAGTCCAACGTCACTGTGTAAGTCACTGTCACTTGGGCATACCCTTTGCAAGCCCATGGAAGCAGGAGGGGTGTGTGTCTCACGAACCCAAGCATCTAACCCAAACTCAGGACAAGCCTGCATGTGCCCAGCCGGAATACAGTGGATGCCCACGGGAGCCACACAAGGCAACACACTGTAAAAAAAAATCAAAAATCAAAAATCAAAAATGGCCATGTGGGGGCAGGGGCAGGGTTGGGGGAGGCCACCCAGGAGGTCCGAGGATAAGGTGCGCACCAACAACCACCTGTGTGGATGTTGGTAAAAAAAACACCTCCATGGGCTCATGGCCTGCACAGCTATGCCAATGTGGGAGAACTGCTGCTGTCGCTCTCATCACCCTCTGCTGCTGCATCAGGAGGTGGTGGTGCTATGGGAGGCAGCCCACGCAAAGCCCTGGTATGGTCCTCCATGGCAGCAAGCATGCGGGTGTGGAAGGTCTCGTTCTGGAGGATTATAGTGCGGAGATCCCCATGCAGCACCTGACGTGATGCCCGGATCTCCTCCCG
Organism: Ambystoma mexicanum; assembly: GCF_040938575.1. Classification (NCBI taxonomy): domain Eukaryota; kingdom Metazoa; phylum Chordata; class Amphibia; order Caudata; family Ambystomatidae; genus Ambystoma; species Ambystoma mexicanum. Next base: position 982,976,501 of record NC_090924.1, read on the forward strand.
AGTTGCCTGCATCTCAGCTGAGAGCGAACATGTGAGCCACTCCAGCTGCTGTTCTGTCCTCAAGTTAGTGGAAGCCTCAAGGTCAACAAGAGTCTCCCTGAGGTGATGGAGTTCTACCCTCAGGGCTTCCCTGTGGCCCTGGGACTCTATTGATATCGATTGGCGTAGAGTCTCCAGTGCCGCCCGTCTGTCCCTGTTGGACGCCAACATGTCCTCCCTGTGTGATTGGCAAATGGAGTCTGTTGCCTGCTGTAGTTGCTCCATCTGCCTTTCAGGGGGGACAATGGAAGTGGCCACCCTCTCCATTGCTTGAGCCATCATCTCAACTGATGCTGCCTGTTGGGTTGCCATAACGTGCATGGATTGTTCCCATACGGTATTGCCTGGTGGCGTACGGCTACCGCGTCGGCAGGCACCACACCTGTTTGGGGCAAGGCGATCTGCGCTTTGCTGTGCCGGCACTGCCTGAGGCTGCAGGACTGCATTCTCCCTCTGATCTGCTGGCCCAGGAACAGGATCAGATGTTGTGGAGTGTGACCCTGCATCCGTAACCACCAAAGGTGGATTTACCAACACTGACATCCTCATAGAGGGTTCTACCCCTGGTGCAGGTGGGTTGGACAGAACAGAATCCCTGCCAGAAACACTTACCTGCGACGGCACATAGGTCTCGTCATCCGAATCAGCACCTGAATAGAGGTCTGGGGAGGTGCACCCAGAGACACCCCTGGACACAATGGTCTGCAGCAAGATTGGGTTCTCACCCACCACCACACCACGTCCCCCACTGGTGCTCGGTCGTGCCTGAGATTGCTCCTGGGTCTGCACCATCTCCTCAACCTCAACAGCATCAAGTGCGTCATCACCTGCAAAAACATGAAAGACTAAAAATGGAAACAGGCATTAGCACCATAGGACACAAATAGGCCTGACAAGCTACAGAACCAGTACATGATTTACACATGTCCCACATGACTATAACCCTCCCATGCATGCACTGTCACTGAGTTGGAAGGGGAGGCAAAAGGCAGACACCAATGACACCAAGATGGAAGAGCAACACATTTGCTGCATGCTGGGTAGCACTGCCATCACACATTGGCCTGTGAGTGGCATGCCCAATACACATACATGACACATGCCATCACACAGATGGCATGTACCATAGCCATGGTACATTCCACAAGTACATCTATATGTCAGTGAATGAGTACTGTCAGCCATCCATGTGAGATGGACATGATGAGATTTAAAATGCTACATAGTGTGAGAAAATACGCATGTGCCACACACTGAAACACATCCAGTGTACAAAAATACAGTGATTGCAGGCCGATGTACACATCAATGGTTGTGCACATCAACATGACAGGAAACAACTATCATGTTCCACATTCCAACAGGCCCCAAAAATGTATGTGATCAGGCCAATACTCAATCAGCCTGAATGGTCAAATCATTCACCTAACAAGGTAACACATGTGGGCCAATGTGGGGTTCATCAATGACAGAAGCATGTCACAAATGTGACAATAGGGCTGAGGAATGCATAGCAAAAGTGGGAGAATTGAAACAATCAGCCTGAACAGACACTGAAAAATACAAACAATGTTGTTACAAGATGCCACTTCAAGGGCAACTGCCGTAATGTTGCGCTAGATTACTACTGTGGGCAGAAGGGATACTGTCACACCCAAATCCAAGGCCACTGAATGTTTTGGATGAAGCACATGGGTGACCCATACCACCCAGGAACACACAACCTCACCTGGCACTCAATCAGAACCGTCACCCAAACGACATACACATGCATTACACACACATGCATGGGCACTCACCGGACAATGCATCATAATCAGGTAGTTCTCCCACACCTTGGATCTGTTCCTCTGTGACGAAGGCCCCAGCAACAGACTCATGTTCAGTGAGTTTGTTGTCCTCTTGTGGAGACCCACCGCCAGTCACCAGAGTAGCGGCATGATTTTAGGCCAGCTTGTTCTTTGCTCTGCGTTTCAGGTCATTCCAACACTTGTAGCAATCATCAGCTGTGCGCCTCACAAATCCAAGGGCACTTATGCGGTCCGCGATGGTCTGCCAGTGTGCCCTACGTTGACCAAGTGTGGTCTTGCACCCTGCAGTCACCAAAATTTCGTTGCTATGTGCCGACACATAGGACACAAGTGCATCAAGTTCCGTGTCATTAAAGCAAGGCTTCCTTGATGTGCCGGAATGTGTAGCCGTGTCTGGGGTCTCAGCCTGTCGTGCCAGAGCACCCTTCTTCCTCTTCTTTAAAGGTGGAGCGGAGCCAGAGTGGCTTACGCTGCTCTGGTCAGTAGGGGCAGAATCACCGGTGGACTGGGTAGTAGGAGTGTGGGAATGCACAATGACCATAGGTCTTGATGCAGGAATTGGTTGCAGGGTAATGTTGGCAGGGGGAACGTCAGTTTGATGGACCTGGACTGACACTGTCCTGGCTGGGAGAGTCAGAGCTGGGACGGATGGAGCTGCAGCTGCCCCCGCAGCCTCCCCACCCTGCATACTTGGGGCAGCAGAGAACATAGCTGCCCCAGATCCACGTGGCTTGGTGACAACAACTTGCACCGCCACACGTGGCCTAGACTTGCTGACCTGGAAGTCAGCCTGGGAGTCATCCTGTGCCAGGTCAGGTGCCACAATGGGCTGGTCCAACAGGGGCGGAGCTAGGATGGTATCAGCCACGTTTCCCTCAACCATGGGGGGGGCATGGGTGTCCCTGATTGTTCCTCCACACATGGGGGTATAGGGGCACCCTGCAAATCCCGGCCACGTCCCCTACCGCGCCCACCACGCCCACCTTTTGAAGGTCAGCCACCTTTGCCTCCCTTACTGCTTGGTCACCTCCCAACCATGGCACTGATGTTGTTGTGCGTATGGGAGTTGCAGTAAACTATTGTCCTGGGCAATTGGGGATCAAAGGGGTAGGATACTAGATGGAATTCGTACCCTAGTGCTCTAACAAGGCTGTCTGTGACCCCTGGGGGAAGATGACGGGTCACGCAACGTACAGGCAGCTCAAAATCAAAAATAAATGTGCACGCAACCCCTCGTAGACAACGTGCGTGAAAAAATGAACCAGCATTACGCTGTGGCACCCAGAAACACAAAATAAGCGTACACGTAATACACGCAGCCTAAAATGACCTCTGAAGGGGAAAGCGACACACGGGGCAAGCACAGTTGCTAAGTACGTGCGGAACTCACCGTCTGCCTGGAAAAAGAACATGAAAAATATGTGCAACACCCCCGCCAAAAGAAGAATTGTACGCTGTCTGAGGAGAAAGGACAAAAGGAGAAGTGAACTCTGTTTGAGGAAACAGGCCCAACAAAAAATCAGAAAAGAGCTGTCAGAGGTAACAGGGAGTACGAACTAGAAACGCTGTGAAGTAATCGCGTGTGAACCCACAAAAAGTACAGATTTCACCCACTCGCTCTCCACGAAAAGCACGTACAAGAAAATGGCGTCCTACACGTAGCTTTTAAACCGGCCCACACGTACTCGTCAGATACGCGTGTACGCGGGCCCTTTCCTCCAATTACACGCGATGACACTCGGACGTGCAGTTTTTCCACGTGTGCTCTGTCATCACGTGCTATGAGGTAAATGCCCGCGTGCGTAATGTAACTTACGCGCTTACACGCTAAGGCGATGCCGCTCGTACGTGCAGTTTTTCCACGTGTGCTCTGTCATCATGTGCTATTAGGGAAACGCCCGGGCGCGTAATGTAACTTACGCGCTTACACGCTAAGGGCCTTTGGTCCAATGAAATCACGTGCGTGTGCGGACGCGCTTACGCGCTAAGGCTCTTTGCTCGAATTACACGCTGACGTGCAATTTTTCACGTGCCAAAACACTCCGTATCAAGCTGGCCACGCGAAAACACACAGAAGACCACGCTCCTGCCCAGAAGGCCGAATTACTGCCCCCCAGAGCCCCGAGCACTCTCCCACCTGCCATCTGCTGCTGCCTGACTGCCTGCTGCCCACGTGCCCTGCCATTCGCTGCCTGCACGTCAGCCAGGGGTGTAGTTGCTGTGACCACCCATGCTGGAACCGAAGACTCCCGACTGGGATTCCATCGCTCCACAGCCCAGCCCCAGGACCCAGTTGCCCACCCACTCCTGCCTCTGGGGTTGCCATCTCCAGCACAACACCATCTGGCAGCACTGGCAACCCCCAGCCAGAGAGGCAGAGGGCCACCAGCTTCACTGCCACCGAAGTTGGTGTCCTGGTGGAGCAAGTCCTGGGGCAGTATGATGCCCTCTTTGGAAGTTTGCGCGCCGACAATGAAGGACTGACCAGGATCTGGATGGACATTGTGACTGCCATCAACGCGGAGGGGGTGGCAGTCTGCAACTTACATCATGTCAAGAAGCGCTGGAAGGACTTCAGGTCCAGGACCCTCAACAAGGCCCGGCGCCTCGCTAAGGCAGCGGTTGCCAAGGGGCGCCGGGGCCAGCTGTCGAACCATCAAATGAGGGTCCTGGAACACATATGCCCAGCCCTCTACGTCCAGATCCTTGAGAGGCAGACCCGTCTGGAGTCGAGCGGTAAGTGTACATGCATGTTGATAGTACGCTGTGCATGTCGTGGTGTGCCAGTAGTGTGCAGGTTGCACATGTGTTTATGTAGGGCCATGTAGGGATTTGTATGAACATGGTCGTGAGGCTGCCACATGTGAGTCCTCTCAGTTGTGAGACACATTGATGGTGTATGTGCTGGTAAGCATGCTGGGCAAATACAGGTGTGGGAGCACACATGTTTGAATTTCTGTGTATGTACATTGGCATGGTTGTGGCATGGATGGTGGTTCATAAAGCATGTATCTGCACTGTGTACATGTACATGTATGTGTATCTGACAAGTGTGCAACTATGATGCAACATGGATGCACGTGACACTGATATGTAGAAGGATGAATGGCAGATGTGACATGTATGTCGATCTCATCACTGCAACAGTTGGAGGAGATGTAGACATGCATATAAGTGTGGTGGCGTGTGTGCATGTCTAGTGCACTCCTTGTGTTTCATGTGATGTCAGGCTCACCTTTGGCTGTTCATGCTGTTGTATGTGTATGGATGGTGCTGCCTGGTGCCATATTGCTGTTGAAATGTTCATGTGTGTGAGTTAAAATGACATGTGTGTCGTGGAGTGTGATGCCGTGTCTGTAGTTAAACAATGCCACTCATGTGCAACTGTCATGTGTGTATCAGTCCATTGTACAGTGCCCTGATGCCTGTGTTCTATCTCTCCCTGTCTGCAGCATCAACTGAAGAAGAGGGCAGAGAGGGTGCTGTGGAGCACAGCGGCAGGGATCATCCCGCCAGCCGGAGACGCAAGGCCTGGCTCCCCTCCCTGGTTGTCATCTTGTCGGGGAGTGAGGAGTCCGGTGCCGTATCCCAGGCCGCAGCTGCCGAGCGAAGGTCCAAGAGGCGGAGGTCGGAGTTGGACTCCTCGGCAGAAGAAGGGGCAGCTGAGACCCCACAGGGTCCGACGGAGGAAGATGGCACAGAGTCATCCAGGTTGGTGGGGGGTTTGGTGGAGGAGGAGGCCGTGCAAGGGACAGACATGGGGTCTGGAGGTGGGGATTCCACTGGTGCTAGTGGTGCAGTGCAGGGGCAGGGATATGAGGCAGCACAGGCCACCGCGGAGGTGCCTGTGTGTAATCCTGTCCCCGATCCTGTGACTGCATCATCCCGCACCAGCAGGGATGCCTACGTCCAGATCCGCTTACAACAACTGGCCTTCCTCTCCCTTCGGACGTGGCTATCCGGTACTGGGTTGAGCCTGTCCTGGGTGGGGTGGTGTTGCGTCAACGGGCCTTGCGAGGTGACCTGCAGTCTTTTCATGAGACTGCACGTGATCTCGAATGGCTCGTTTACCGCGTTGACCTACTGGGACAGCTCACCAGGGCCGAATTCCTCCATTTGCTGTACCTTGTTCCGACCCCCAAATCAACTGAACCCCCTATGCGCCAGTCATACTCCATGCCATCTTCCCACCCATGTATCACCTGGGTACCCTGTGGAGCTGCCTCTGACCCTGCGGCCAGGCTGGTGGAGGACACATCCCTGCCACAGTTGGCTGTCGGACATCCAGCAGGGGTGGCCACATCAACAACTGCACCCCAGCCGGAGGAGGATGTGCAGGCAGCAAGAGCCAGGGCACAGGCAGAGACACAGCAGCAGTAGCAACAAGGTGGGAGCCATGATGGCTCGGGCCTTCGTCATTCGAGGGGCAGGCATCGGCCAGAGGGCAGGAGGACCCAGGACTGGAAGTGTCTTCCGTGTGGCAGTGGTTAAGCCATGCTATAGATGCGGAGCGGCAGCGGGCAGAAGAGGCACGGCTCACGATGGTCAGGGCAGAGAACTACATGCGGAGGGCCCTGAGGCGGGCCGAGTGCCTCGAGGCAATTCGCAGGGAGTTGGAGGGGAACATGTCGTCATCCCTGCGAACCCTCGGGCCATGGAAGAGGACCACCTCCAGGACATTGAGCAGGAGTTCGATGATGCCCTGGCCCAGGACATCCAAAAGTGAGCCGTCGGACTAGCCCGCTGCCATTGTAAATAGTTTTTAGAGTTAGGTTTCCTTTTCGTTTTCCTTTTATTTGTGGCCAATGGACAATGCCACACACATTTGTATATAGTTATATTCTTAGGTAATTTCTTAGGTAGGTTTCATTTGTTTAGTTGGGCTCATGGACCCTTTACATCGTTGGACAATGGGTTGATTTATTTTTGGGATTTTTGCACATGGATTAATGGATTTTTATTTTGGACAATGGATTGTATATAGTTACATCATGGATTCATTTGGATTTTTTTTTTCATTATGGACATGGAGTAATGGTTATTTTTTTTCAGGACAATGTATTGGAAATAGTTGGACTATGGATTGATTTCGCATTTTTATTTATCATTATGAACATGAAACAATGGATATCTTTTTTTTACCTTTTTTTGGATATGCGTTGGTGGAGGGAGAGTTTGGACTTTTTTTCTTTCAAATTTGTTTGCATTGCTTATCATTTTCATTCTCTTTTTCACATGCTTTTCATTTCATGTTTGATATTTTGGTATGCTTTCATTTAATTTATTTATTTATGTACATAATACATTTTCATATTTTAGTTCTATGTGTGGGATTTGCTCATTGGGTTGATGCATGTCAAATTGTGGGTTTACACAGGCAATGCCAACCAGTGTATGTGTGTGATGGACATGTGTTGATGGTTTTGGTTTGGTCTTGTGTCTTGAGATAGGCATGTCTGTGTGGGGTGGATTGGGAAATCATTGCGTCTCAAGAATGTCGTGGCGTGATGTGGTATTTTTTGGTGTAGAAGTGGGCCATGACTGTGCATCTTTATTTAGTGTAGGGGGGGACATGAGTGGGACATGAGTGGGGGCCTGCTGGCAGGTGCCCCTGACTGCTGGGGGGTGGGGATGCAGGGGGAAATGAGTGGGACATGAGTGGGGGACTGCTGGCAGGTGCCCCTGACTGCTGGGAGTGGGGGTGCAGGGGGACTTGAGTGGGACATGAGTGGGGGCCTGCTGGCAGGTGCCCCTGACTGCTGGGGGGTGGGGGTGCAAGGGGACATGAGCGGGGGGCTGCTGGCAGGTGCCCCTGACTGCTTGAGCGTGGGGGTGCAAGGGGACATGAGTGGGGGCCTGCTGGCAGGTGCCCCTGACTGCTGGGGGGTGGGGGTGCAAAGGGACATGAGTGGGGGCCTGCTGGCAGGTGCCCCTGACTGCTGGAGGGTGGGGGTGCAAAGGGACATGAGTGGGGGCCTGCTGGCAGGTGCCCTTGACTGCTGGGGGATGGGGGTGCAAAGGGACATGAGTGGGGGCCTGCTGGCAGGTGCCCCTGACTGCTGGGGGGTGGGGGTGCAAAGGGGCATGAGTGGGGGCCTGCTGGCAGGTGCCACTGACTGCTGGGGGTTGGAGTTGCAGGGGGACATGAGTGGGGGCCTGCTGGCAGGTGCCCCTGACTGCTGGGGGGTGGGGGTGCAAAGGGACATGAGTGGGGGCCTGCTGGCAGGTGCCCCTGACTGCTGGGGAGTGTGGGTGCAAAGGGACATGAGTGGGGGCCTTCTGGCAGGTGCCCCTGACTGCTGGGCGGTGGGGATGCAGGGGGGACATGAGTGGGGCATGAGTGGGGGCCTGCTGGCAGGTGCCCCTGACTGCTGGGGGGTGGGGGTGCAAGGGGACATGAGTGGGGGCCTGCTGGCAGGTGCCCCTGACTGCTGCGGGGTGGGGGTGCAAAGGGACATGAGTGGGGGCCTGCTGGCAGGTACCCCTGACTGCTGGGGGGTGGGGGTGCAAGGGGACATGAGTGGGGGCCTGCTGGTAGGTGCCCTGCACTTCTGGGGGGTGGGGGCGCAGGGGGACATGAGTGGGGGGCTGCTGGCAGGTGCCCTGCACTGCTGGGAGGTGGGGGTGCAAAGGGACATGCGTTGGTGATCAGTAGTGCAAGGTGACATGTGGCTTGGCTGGGGGTCATGCCCATGGTGGATGGGCTGCCTGCGGGACATCACCAGGGGTGCAGGGTAGTCCCCTGTGGTGTGGGCTGCCTGCAGGGGCCGTGTAGGGTGTAGAGGGAACACCTGCGAGGACCCACACTGCCAATTCACGTGTAGGACTCCCAGCGCACCCCCGAAATACACATACCCTGCTGAAATTACGTGTGAGACTTCCCGCGAACCCCAGTAATACACGTACCCCACTCGCACAGGCCCTTTCGCGTGTGAAACTTGCTGCGCACCCCTGAAATACACGTACCCTGCTGAAATCGCGTGTGAGACTTTCCACAAACCCCAGTTATACACGTACCCCACTCGCACAGGCACTTTCGCGTGTGAAACTTCCCGCGAACACCAGTAATACACGTACCCCGCTCGCACAGGGCCTATCGCGTGTGAAACTTCACGCGAACCCCAGTAATACACGTTCCCCGCTTGGCATTTGCTGTTTGGCAGCCCTGTAAACTGGTCCAGGGTGAGCGCAGCCCTTTGCGCTGGATTGGGGATTTTGATGGCTTTTCCTTGCGCGAGGGCATTCTTGGGGGCGTAACTGGCACTGCTGCAGGGTCGCTGCGCCACTCTGCGCCACGGCTGGTTTTGGAGGCTAAAATCCATGAATACGCTGTGCGCGGAAATCGATTTTAGCGCACGCGGCTGGTGCAGACATTCGCACGTGCACACTGTGCGCCAGCCACGTGCGCCACTTATGCGCGAAATTCTATGAATTACCCCCATAATATGAATGCCACTGGGAACAGTGATTGTGGAGATATATTTGAAAGAGGGAGACCATGCAGGTTTCAGTAAGGGCAATGAGGGTATGAGAGGGTGAATGGGAAGGAAGTAAGTTAGAGGGAAAGCAAGTAATGTTACAGACATATTGTGCATTCCAAAGGCCAGTATAGAGAGGCCAATGTGTAGAATCACACTGATGTTGGGCCTGCAAAGTAGAGCGGTGGTACAATTTTGGACTTGAGGAAGGGAGCAAGACAAACATGATTCAAGACTATCGTAGGGTCTTCATATTTTGGACAGAGTGTGATCTACTGTGAGTCTAAAAAGTGTACGTTGAGGCAGTTGGCATTTACATACATGGGGCATGAATTATGAAAAGATGTCATTAAACCCAAAATGTCAGCATTTAAAGCCATTGAGTACATGCCACATCCGTTTACCAATAGTGAGGTTACATCCTTTCTAGATCTTTCAAAATGTGTCCATAGGATGTCTGACAAAACTATGCCTATCTGCAAATTAACCAGGATCTGTGGACTGGTTGAGTGGACTCCAGAGTGAGAGGATACATTTCACATGATCAAAGAGCCATATTGAGTCCATTTGTCTTGCAAACTTCGACCCAAGGTGACACACTGTGGTCTTATACAGAATGATGGGTTTAGGGAGTTCATGATGACATTTGAATTGCTAGTTCTCCTAGCGGTGGGAACAAGGTACTCAGTTATAGACAATTAGGCCCTGAAAATAGAAAAGTGCCTTGTGTGCTGCACTGGTGCTGGGTAGCCTTCCTTCAAAACAGAACCGGAAAGCAGAAGTGCAAGCTTTCATCATAATAAATAGGTACTGCATAGGAATCAGCAGTGCAAGCTTCCATCAGATAGAATGGTTGCAGCATAGGCTTCAGCAGTGTAACCTTCCCTCACATAGAATATTCTTAGCATTGTCCTTAGCAGTTCAATCTCCACTTACAAAGAACCATCATAGGAATTGCCTGAGTGGTGCAAGCTCCCCGTATGTAAAATAGCTTGTGTGTCCCAAGTGTAAGCTCCCCGCAAGTAAAACAGGGCTGCTGTCTGCTTCAAAAGAGCTTCTGGGCCTTTATTGCAGCAAGCAGTGCAAGGCTGAAAGGACCAAAATCAAGAGCCTGGCTGCAGGGATGACAATAAAACAAATGTATTTATGTGTATGTAAGTGTGTTTGTAAGTTGTTCTCATTTACCCTCATCACTCCCTCTCTTCAACTCTTCTTAATCCCATCAATCTTCACGTCTCTCCATCTCTCACACGCTCTTGCCCTCACCTTTTTCTCCTTTGTCCTTGATATACAATCAGAGACCAATGCATTTAAACACAATCAGGCACAACCTAAAAGAACACAGGATGTTTAAGAAAGGGTTATATCACCACTCTGCAACAGACATACATGGCTGCAGCAGCCCGTTATCTGTTGCTGTGCATAGTACTATTTGACTTGAAACTTCAAGTGTTTTGCCATCAGCTACACCTTTCCCGCATACTACCATCCTCATGTTCTGTGTTACACAAGGAGGGCGCTTGATGCCGATCATCTTTCCCTTGTGCACAGTTATGGGTCATCATCTGAAAGTCCGGTCCCTCGCTCTCCCTCCTGGCCAGAGAAATAGTCTTCCGCCCCAAAAATCCAAGCACCTGCTGCCTATTCCGCCTGGCCAGAAAGAGCTGCTCACGCCAACAACACAAATTCAGGGGTGCCTTTCCCCTCCAGACGCTGCTTGCCCTGGCTCGTGACCATACTGCAGAGTTCACAGCTTCCCTTACGAATACGCATTTTATTTTACACTGTTTTGACATCAACATACCTATTTCACTAGCCATGTAACTGTTCGCGGCTCAATATTTACAGTGAGATTGAAGGGGAGAAAGTGTTGTAGCTTCATGTCAGTTGCAATGGCCAGGCCTTCTGAGAAGCATTCCCGCCACGCGCAGATGTGGCAAACCTGACCTTCACTCAACGCTTTACCACGTGTGTATGTTTGCTTGATTTTAAATCAGCCCGCAAAGCATTAAAACACGCTTTTTATAGAAATTGCTTGCATCGCATCACGGCCACATTTCAAACAAAACAGGTGTATACCTAGCATCCTCTGACCTGAAGCAATTAAAAACAAATCTCGTGCAATGCAATCACAGAGAAACATGTAGTTACAGTTTAATTATTTTTTTCTGTCATGGTGCACATATTTCTGTGTTCTTTGGCATGCAGGGAAGGGGGCTGTTGCGTGCACTTATTTCTATTGTACTTTTGGAGAGGTGATTTCTTGAAACTAGCCATTTTTAACACTTTGCCACATGCAGCAAACTGTTAAAAAACAGTCAGTTTCTAGATAGGCTGTCATCACCTCTTTGTTACATTTCAAACAAGTGCACTCAATAGTTCCCAGCTGGCTCCTCCCCTCACGAGCACTTTGCAATTGGAAGGCGAACGTTCACCCATTAAACAAATGGAACGTGGGTATGCTGTACACAACTATTACACTGTAAAGGTAAAAGATTTTTTTAACAAATGCTGGCCTAACAGTGAACTTACATTTGAGCAGCATTGAGTCAGGATTTGATTGGAAGACTCAGCACTCGGAAGCGAGAGGTTGTGCGCTGGGCACTCCAAGATGACGTCAGAGAAGATGGCAAACGAGCTTGAAGACGTCACCCTCCTTGGCCCAGAGCTTCTGAGAAAGGAGCGTTGTTCCTTGATTCGCAAGTTAAAGGGCTAAACTGCACAGCATTTCCAGGGACAAGCTGCATCCTTCATCCCTCTCCTCCTAACTCTTTGCCCTTTTCTGAATTTTGTATTGCATTTGCATGTTGCCATTGCCCTGTATCAGGGGGTAGGCACCATGCATTTACCCACTGATTTGTCACTCACATTTGTTTGCTGCTGCACTGCAACATGGGGCAGGCACCATATAATTTCTTATTGCTGGACATTCACACTTGTGTGCTGCTGCCGCCCTGCAACATGGGGTAGGCACCATTTATTTGCCCTCTGATTTGACACTCGCATTTGTGCGCTGTTGCCTCCCTGTAAGATGGGGTAGGCACTGTGTATTTGCCTATTGCTGAATCCTTATACTTGTGTGCTGCTGCCGCCCTGCAATAAGGGGTTGGCACCATATAATTGCCTATTGCTGGTATTTTGCATTTGTGTGCTGCTGCCGCCCTGGAACATGGGGTAGGCACCATGTATTTGTCTATTACTGGACTCTTGCATGTGTGTGCTGCTGCCCCCCTATAAGATGGGGGAGTCACTATGTATTTGCCTATTGCTGGACCCTTGCACCCATTTGCTGCTGCCGCCCTGCAACATGGGGTATGCACCATGTAATTGCCGCATTTGTGTGCTGCTGCCGCCCTGCAACATGGGGTAGGCACCATGTATTTGCCTATTATTGGTTTCTTGCATTTGTGTGCTGCTGCCGCCTTGTAAGATGGGGTAGGCACCATGTATTTGCCCATTGACTTGTCATTTCCATCTATGTGCTGCTGCCGCGTGTAACATTGGGACAGGTTCAATGGATGTAATCATCTTGTACTTCTCTTTTTGCACTTTGCGTATTTTATTTTACCTTTTGCATGTTCTGCGATTGTGTCACCTAATGTGCTTCCCTGTCTGTAACCTGATGCACTGAAACTAAGTTTAAGTGCCTAGATAACCTTAGGGTTGTGTGCGCTGTACAAATAAACAAACAAACAATGATTGGCTGCTTGCTCCATCTTCTGATTGGAAGCTAAAGCTGCAATGCAGCTTCTTGCCACTCATAAGGATTGGAAGTATTCAGCCAATCAATGTATTGTAGGAAGTCAGACAGTTGTTTTCTCGTCTGTGAGTCAGAGCCTTAGGGAAGCCTTGTTCTGTGACAACAGTAAGCCAGCCCCGCATCTTGGCATTTGGTTGAAGACAAATCAACTCACTGGAGTGGAGCAGTTTGGGCCTCAGGGCTACATGGGAGCCCTAGTAAGACCATTTTTTGCCAGAACACAGCTCTGTCCTGCTCTGGCCCAATTCCTCCCCTGGTTGTACTGGCCACATTTGTGCGTCCAGTCTGGAAATTTCTTTACTGTCATATGCCATTTTTCACTGGGCATTGTTAGATCTCAGCTGGAGCCCCCCGGGGTGGTTACAGAGCTCTGGTGCACCATGAGTAGGCCTCAAAGCTGAGGCGCATGCAAATGGGACATGTACACTCCGTATCAGGGGTAATGCGTAACTGAATTTCCTTGCAACTCTCTATTAAACATGCGTCACTCACTACAACTTTGCCGGTCTGGAAACAACGGTACTGGTAAGTTTACCAGCACCATTGTTTCTGGAGCAGCAAAGTACAAGTCTGCCTGCCGGAGTTCCTGTGCTCGGCAGGTCTGACCCTGCCAGGCACAACGGCCACAGTAGGTAGACTTTCATGGAAGCACCGGCACCGTTATTAATAGTGCTGGTGCTTCCATGTTCCCCACTGCCATAGAGTCCTATGGGATTCTATGGGAATGGGGAACAACATTTTACCACCACCTGACTTTCCGGACCACTGGGGTTGTAATGCCCGGTGTTTCTGGCAAGCCAGGCACCGGTAAAATTTACAAGTCCGGCGGCAACCTGTCAGTTTTACCGGCACAGTTACCGCCGGACTTGTAATGAGGTTCATAGTCTCTCAGCTTACCTGGGGGCCGATGGCCACCCTAAGGTTGTATCCACTGTAGCGTTGCATCTTCATCCTTGTAACGCTGGCTCTCCTGGCTGGGGGGCGTTTGCTCTTCCTCTGCTTGGTCAATGGGCTCAGGGCCCCGTTCTGCTTCCTCCCCATGGTGTTGCATCAGGGAGGTCTGTGCATCTTCACTCTCCACCTGAGGCTGGTTTTGATCTTCAGACCACATCTCCTCTGGGACACGCTTGAACCATGATGCATTCCTTGTGATGGTCTCCTGTTGCCTGCTGGGTGTTATCATTGTCCCTTTTCGGCTGGTCACCCTCCAGAGTGCAAGGTGATTGCGGGTTGATAGCTTGGACTTTGTTGCATTTCTCAGCACCTATACCTGGTCCCCCACCTTGTGCCTTGATTCCCTTGCACGTCGCGTGTTGCTCATGAGCTCGTTGGCTGCCACTCGCCTGGAGTGAGTGCGCTCCTTCTTTAGTTTCTTCATTGATTTGCTTGGGTGGTGCGATACTGATGAGTTGAGAATTGTTCCATACATAAAATCTGCCGGGGGTATGTCGGTTGAGCTATGCAGGATCCCTTGGTTGTTTCACAAAAATTGGTACAGGTCCACTTTCCACTGGCTGTTCTGGGCTTTTGCTATGTGTAACACCTTGTTTAAGGTCATCATGAACCATTCAGAGTCGACATTTGCTTGTAGCCACCTTTGGGTAATGTGGTGATGGCGGATGTGTAGATTGTACATGTACTTTGTTAGTTCTTTCCCTTGGAATGGTGGCCTATTGTCGCTCTTGATGTATTTCGGAAGTCCATGCGCGTTGAACATCTTTTCCAGAGCTGGGATCACTGCCTCTGCCGCTGTTCACTGTATAATTTCCACCTCGCCATATCGCAAGTAGTTATCTATAGCGACCAAAAGGTATGTTCCTTCCTGTACCGTTCAGAAGTCGACACTGATCTTTTTTGAGGATTGTATTGGCTCCGGCCTCGGTGGTGCACTGGTCACTTGGCAGCGGTGGCATGATTCGATGGCGCTCTCTACTTTTGTGTCTATTTGGGGAAACCACAACCTGTGTCGTATCCTGGCCTTGGTTCTCACTATCCCCTGATGTCCTCCATGCGCCAAGGTAATGATTTGGTCCTGTAGGCTGGTAGGGATGAGGATGTGTGTGACTCTTAGAATCAAGCCCTCACTCGTGATAGAGAGCTCATGAGGAACCGCAAATGTCCCTGTCAGAAAGTCCCTGGCAGCCTCTGTGTTATTGCGGACATTTGCCTTTGCATGCAAGTATTGCGTTTTTTACTGTGTCGCAGCATGGATTGTTTCTAGAATATCAGTGATACTGACGGCTTTGGGTTTCATTCAGCTGATGATTTGGAAAATGTGTTCTTCTGTCTCTCTCGATTCCTTGACCTCTATTGGTTGGCAGCTCTCGGGTGCCTGGACAGGAAATCCGCCGGATTGTCCGCTCCTGCTTTGTATACCAGGTCAAAATCATACTGCTGGAGGTGTAGGAGCCATTTGCCAGTTCTGGCTGGCAGGTGAGGTGATGATCCTGTGAATATTGGCTTGTGGTCAGTGTACACGTTGAACTTCCACCCATAGAGGTAAAGGTGCAAATGTCTGCAACCCCATAGGACTGCAATGGCTTCCTTCTCTATGTGCGAATATCGTTGTTCTGTCGGTGTCAGAGCGTGTGACACGTAAGCAATTGGCTTCACTTCTCCAGTGTGCAACGGTTGCACTAGGATTCCTCCCAGTCCGAAATATAGTTTCATCTGTAGTGTGGCATCATAGTATGCCATGGTGGTATCTGCTGATTGTGGATCTTTAATGTGTCCACTCCCACTTGGTGCATGATTTGGTCAACTGCCTCAGGGGTTCCGACATGGTAACCAAGTTCGGTATAAATCTGCCACAGTAGGTACCCATGCCTAGGAAACTGCGCACCTATGTCGGTGTAGTGGGTGGTGTAGCTCCTTGACATCTGTGGCTTTGAGAGGGTCAGCCGCCACCCCTTTGTTGTTGAACACGTAGCCAAAGAAAGTGATCTCCTCCTTCAGGAATTCACACTTCTCTATGTGGATGGTGAGTCCAGCAGATTCCAACCTATTGAGTTCCATTTCCAGTCTGCGTCAGTGTTCTTCTCTGCTGCTGGTATGTACATGAATGTCCTCACTGACATTTAGCATCCCTGGTATGCCTTGAATGACCTCCTGGATTGCTTGCTGAAATACTACCGCTGTGGAGGATATACCGAAGCTCAGCCTTTTGTATCTTCTGAGGCCCATGTGCGTAGAGAATGTCGTGATGTATCTCGAGTCATGGTGCAATTTCAACTGGTGCTATCCAGCATTGAGATCCAGTTTGTAGAAGAACCGGGAACCTGTGAGGGCTGTTACAATCTCCTCCAGGTTCGGGGTGATGTGCCATTCCCTTATTATGGCCGTGTTCAGCAGGTGCATGTCGATGCAGATGTTTACCTTCCCTGCTTGTTTTTTTTTTTTGTAACAACAATGGGTGATACCCATGGTGTTGGGGCCTGAAATGGGCTCCATAATGTCTGCTTTTTCAAGTTCACGTAGCTCCTTGCCGACGAGACCCTGCATTTGGAACGGCAATTTCCGGCTGAGTCTTGATTAGAAATCCACAGGAGCTGCTGAACCCCGACAGACCCTCAAAGGCATGAAGCACCCCACCTATTAATTTACGGCTAAGCACCTTACACCCCCGGGGGAAAGGGGAATTCGATAAAATAAGAAATTTTACAGATTCCTTCAGAGTCCTCAAGATGTCTGTAGCGTAAAGAAAAAACAACAACATCTCAGGTTAGGCAACACACACATATCATATTCTCTTTCGTCTCTTAATTAACAGTATATAGAGATTTTACCTGTTCTCCCTCAGCTGATTGCTTAGAGGGATGTTTTGGCTCTTTGTATAAATTGCTAATGAAGACTTCTTAAACTTGAAAGAGTACTTTATAGCATATATTCAACTTTTCTTTCAATCTTCTGTTTTAAATCCAAAACTTACTTAGTTTCTTCTTATGAGTGTGCTTTTGAGAAGTCACTATATGTTAATTGCAGCAATAGTTCTGAGACTTTTGCTCTTTTGGAAATGCCTTTATATTTCAACCTATTCCTTAGAGTTATTCTTGAGCTCAGGATACAATGGGTTAACACATGTGTATGAAGGAACATCTCCTTCCTGGAACTACCAGTCAGTAATTACGCGAGATCCCACACTCTCTCCTATCTCCACTGAGTGAGGATTTGTCACTGCGCAACAGCGTGTTTAAACAAAAAGAATATTTCAAAAAAGGTAGCAGGCGCTCCTCTCCAGAAAGAACATGGCATGATAACCTGTTCTGAGATGAGAGTTTGCAGCACACGCTTTTTGCTCACCGTATCCTTTCACAGATGGGAAATATCCATTTGCATATCAGTCTTTGTCCCGCCCACATGGGCAGTCCAGCACCGAAATGCTATGGCAATTCCTCTCTGAACAAGAGTACCAACAGCAACCCCATACACGTGTTTCTGCCTGTTTGTCACAGGTTTCCCCCTTCTCACCTGCCTGTTTGGTTTGCTCGTGATCTTCGAAGATGTCTTCTTTCGCACTGTTCAAGAAGCGTTCAGATGTCCGGGGAGAAGTCCAGGAAATGGCGAGGTTCGCACTCGGAGGTACGAATGCGATGGAAATCCAGCATATGCAAGGTGAGGAAAAAGGGGAAGGATGAAAGAAGAGGAGATTCAGGGGACCGGGAACCAGGAATCAGAAGTAATCGCTGAACGAACTCCGGCAACACACGTCTGACTACTGCATGCGGTAGCATTGAGACTCGCAGGGCCGCGGGGCGTGTCTGCTTTGTAGAACGTAGAGCATACAACGCAGAGACTGGCAAACAGCATTCCGCGTTCAGCGGCCATGTTGGGAGTATTGCTGAGTTCAGTCCCCTATGGGTCAGGGACCACGAAGTCCAAAAGGGACGCGTATGGTGGTGCATGACAGCATGCCTCCTCCGAAACCCAGTTCCTCCGGGTTTGCCCGGGTGTATAAGGTAGTACCTTCAGAGCAGTCTGGGGCATTTATGTGTGAGACTGGTTCCCAGGTGCGTTCACTGGGAGGGTACCCTTTCCACTCAACCAGATACTGTAGCTGACCAGTCTGTACCTGGAGTCACATATTCTGGAAACCTCATATTCTAACTGATCATTGACAATCACAGGGGTAGATCTTGGAGCAGTTCGAGAGGACTGGACGTATGGTTTCAACAGAGAAGTGTGAAAGACCGGGTGGATCCTTTTCCAAGATTCTGGTAGTCTGAGTCGGAAGGCCACCGGGTTAATGATTTCCTTTATGGAGAAAGGGCCATAGTAACGGGGAGCCAATTTATTTGGTCGTAAGTGTCGAGGCAGAAGTTTCGAGGATAGCCAGACCTTATCATCTATTGAGTATGAAGGCTCTGGTCTTCTTTTGGAGTCAGCATGGTGTTTGATGTTTCTTCGGGCCTTTTCTAGGTGTTCTTTTGCTTCTTTGTGTACGTTGATGAGGGTTTCAATCCAGGAGTCAACTGTAGGAACTGAGGTAAGATGTGGGAGAATGGATGGTAGAACCGAAGGGTGGAATCCTTGGCTACAGAAGAAGGGGCTGGTTTTGACAGCCGAGTGATCTGAATTGTTGTAGGCGAATTCAGCCACAGGTATTAAGAATGACCAATCGTCCTGGACCTGGGTGGCGAAACAGTGAAGATATTGTTCCAGAGATTGTTCACACGTTCAGTAGCTCCATTGGTCTGTGGATGATAACCTGAGGATAGGGCACATTGGATTCCTAGTATACAACATAATTGTTTCAAGAACTGAGATATGTACTGGGGTCCTCTGTCAGATATGATCTTGGAGGGTAGTCCGTGAAGTCAGAATATGTGTTCCAGGAAGATTCCGGCAAGTTCAGAGGAAGATGGTAGTTTATATAAAGGTGTAAAATGAGCCATGTGAGTGAATGAGTCAATGGTAACCATGATAGTTGTGTATCCCCTGGAAGGTGGGAGTTCCACAATAAAGTCTGAGGCGATGAATTCCCAAGGTCTTGTTGGCAGCACTGGTTGGAGCAGGAGACCTGCCGGTTTCTTGTTGTCATGCTTGTTTTGAGTGCAGACTGCACACGTTTGGATATAATGCTGGACATCATCCTTCTTTCTTCGGCCACCAAAACTGTCTTTGTATTAGACGGAGGGTGTTGGTGATGCCACGGTGTCCTGAATGAAGGGTATCATGACATAGGCTTGTGATCTTTTGTCATGGTCTCTGAGTGGGAATGACCAGGCAATTGTCCTTGAATAAATATCTGCCCTCGTCTTGAAGTTCCATCGATTTTTTCCATTAAACTCCTTCCAGATTTCAGAGGATTGAGTTTGAATCCGAATGTCTTCCAGGAGGTTGATTGCTTGCGCAACAAATATTGTGTGGGGAAACATCTTTGGGAAGGATCGATCTTCAAGAATTTCGTAGTCAGGACATCGGGATAAGGTGTCGGCTATTATATTGTGTGTTCCAGGAACATGATGGATTTGAAACTGGTATTGGGCAAAAAAGAAGGCCCAACGGGCTTGACAACTGTTCCTACATTCCAGGGATTGCAGGACTTGAAGATTCCGATGGTCCGTGCGGCCCTGAACAGGATGTTTCGCTCCCAGGAGTAATTGACGCCAGTCTGTGAAGGCTTGACGGATGGCTAATAGTTCTTTTTCCAAAACAGAATAGTGGGTTTCACTAGGAGTCAAGGTGCGAGAAAGGTAGGCAATGGGGTGTTCTAGCTTGTCATCTAATTCCTGTTTCAGGACTGCCCCGATTGCGTAGTTAGAGGCATCAGTTTCCACTAGAAAGGGTCGATCATTGTCAGGTTAGGCCAAGATGGGGGCTTGTGTAAACTCTGACTTTAACCATTGAAACGCCTCATCTTGGGCTGCTGTCCAGTGAAAGCGGGTATCTTTCTTTAACAATGTAATGATCGGATGTACAATCTCTGAAAAAGAGGGTATGAATTTCCAGTAGAAGTTAGCAAGCCCCAGGAACGATTGAATTTGTTTCACAGTAGTTGGAACAGGCCAGGATAGAATGGCGTCTACTTTCGAGCGGTCCATTCCAATTCCCTTTGGGCTAAGGACGAATCCAAGATAGTGAACAGTAGACACATGGAATAGGCATTTCTCGGATTTAGCCAGGAGTTTATGTTCACATAGACGTTGTAAAACTGCTTTAACATGTTCTTCATGCTTCAGATGGTCCTTGGAGTATATCAGTATGTCGTCCAGGTATACAATGACGAAGAGGAACATCATATCGGAGAACATCCGGTCCATAAAATGTTGGAAGACCGCTGGGGCATTGGCAAGTCCGAAGGGCATAACCAAGCATTCAAAATGACCAAAGGATGTCCTAAAGGCTGTTTTCCATTAGTCACCTTCCTTTATACGGATCAGATGGTAGGCACCTCTGAGATCTAATTTCGTGAACACTACAGCTCCTCTTACCGCTTCCAGGATATCCGAGATTCGGGGCAACGGGTAGCTGTCCTTGAGGGTGCATTGATTAAGGCCACAATAATCTAGACAAAGCCTAAGCTCTTTGGTATCTTTCTTGGGAACAAAAAACAATGAAGCTCCCGCCGGGGATTTGGATGGTCGTATAGCACCATTTTCTAAGTTGGTATCCAGGTATTCTGGGAGTGCTCTTTTCTGATAGAATGAACATCCTTCCAAAAGGAATCACTGCTGAGGGATCAGTATCAATAGCGCAATCTTCAGGTCTGTGAGGGGGAAGGGCTTGAACTATGGCGGTCGAAAACACATCTGTGTAAGCCTGATAGGCCCTGAGAACCTGGATGATATTCGAGACAGTGAATGGATCTTGCTGGTTCGTTTGCATATCTTCAGAGGATCCTGACGAGGAATCTATTGATAAACAGTGCTACATACAATGTTCTGAACCAAGAAACAAGGATCCTGCTGCCCAGTTGATGTAGGGGTTGTGCTTCTGTAACCAGGGCATACCCAGAACCATTGGGTAATGGGCAGATCTTATGATGTCGAATTTGATCCTCTCTTGATGGTGGTTTATAGAAAGCAGGATCTCTTTGGTTTGAAGGGTTATGGGTCCTGAAGAGAGAGGTCTTCCATCGATAGTCTCTACAGGTTGCATGATGTCTCATGTTTCATATGGAATGTTATGAGTAGTGACCCAATCATGATCTATGAATATCCCCATGGCCCCACAATCCACTAATGCCAGAATGGGATAAGATTCTTTCTTGGAAGGTGATAGAAAGGCCTGCAGAATCACAAGGTTGTTCTGTCCAGGAGAGTTCAAGGATGGAATACATGTGGAGCAAACATCTCCCTCCCGAAGCTGTGCTCCATCTAGGATCGGGAGCTGGCGTTTCCAGAACGCCGTGGAGGGGCAATAGGACACTCTCTCACAAGGTGTTTATCAGAGGCACAATACATGCACAGACCAGTGTGAATCTGTCGCATCCTTTCTTGCGGGGTTATGGATCCATGGAAGGCCCCAAGTTGCATGGGTTCTGGGTCAGTGGTCGGGGACCATGCAGGCTCATGTCTAGAGGAAGGTTCTGTAGAGGCCTTTTGGTAGGGTATTTTAATCTTCTTCTTTTCCGCCTTTCTTTCCTGGATACGAAAGTCGATCTGTAAGGAAAGATCCATGAGAGTCTAGAAGGAACTTGGGCGAGCTACCCTAGCTAGGTCGTCTTTTATCTCTTCATTCAAACCTCTTTGAAAGAGGGTGAAACAGGCCTCAGGGAACCAGTCTGCTTCCTTGGCAAGTTGTTTAAATCGTGTCACATATGTAAGCATATCCTGGGATCCTTGTTTAAAGTCCAATAAACGTTCTTGGGCACTGTAAACCTGCTCTGGGCGATCAAACATGGTCTTTAGAGCCTGCACGAAACCATCATAGTCATCCAGGAGGGCATCAAGTCAAGGCATTTCCAGAGAGATGTGAAATCATAAAGCCCACCTTTGCCCTAGGGGTGGAGAAGTAGTAGGGCTTAAAGGTGAAGTGCACTAAACATGAATCGAGGAAGCCACGAAGGGTCTTTGAAGAGCCATCATATTTATCCACTACTCCGCCCAACAACACGTTTTCTTGGTTGCAGAGTCACGTGACAGGACCAGTTGTTTGAATGCCGCATTTTCGGCTTTAAGATTTTGAACTTCTGTTGTTAACTCCTGCATGCCACGCATGAGGTCTTGAACTGCAGCCTCCATTTCTGTAACTGTATCAATTTGTTGGCATCTTAATCTGTCACAGGGTTCCCCCCTTCTCACCTGTCTGTATTGTTTGCTCGTGATCTTCGAAGATGTCTTCTTTCGCACTGTTCGGGATTTATATAACCCCGTGCATGGGTCATCGGGTTCCAGCGTGCGGTTCGTGACTCAGCTCCAGGAAGCGTTCAGATGTCCGGGGAGAAGTCCAGGAAATGGCGAGGTTCGCACTCAGAGGTACGAATGCGATGGAAATCCAGGATATGCAAGGTGAGGAAAAAGGGGAAGGATGAAAGAAGAGGAGATTCAGGGGACCGGGAACCAGGAATCAGAAGTAATCGCTGAACGAACTCCGGCAACACACGTCTGACTACTGCAAGCGGTAGCGTTGAGATGCGCAGGGCCGCGGGGGTTGTCTGCTTTGTAGAACGTAGAGCGTACAATACAGAGACTGGCAAACAGTGTTCCGCGGCCATGTTGGGAGTATTGCTGAGTTCAGTCCCCAATGGGTCAGGGACCACGAAGTCCAGAAGGGACGCTTACAGTGGTTCATGACATTGTTGGGCCTCATCAGTGAGTTGAAGCTGTGCCTCTCTGAGCACAGTGAGCAGGGAATCCACGTCTGGTTTCCCCCAGGTAACTTAGGGTGACCAACCCCAAGTCCCTTGCAAATATTCCAAAAAAGGTAGCAAGCGCTCCTCTCCAGAAAGAACATGGCATGATAACCTGTTCTGAGATGAGAGTTTGCTGCACACGCTTTTTGCTCACTGTACCTTTCACAGATGGGAAAAATCCATTTGTATATCATTCTTTGTCCCGCCCACATGGGCAGTCCAGCACCGAAATGCTATGGCAATTCCTCTCTGAACAAGAGTACCAACAGCAACCCCATACACGTGTTTCTGCCTTGTTGTGCCTCAGCAGTGAGGTGAAGCTGCGCCTCTCTGAGCACAGTGAGCAGGGACTCCATGTCTGGTTGCCCCCAGGTAACTTAGGGTGACCAACCCCAAGTTCCTTGCAAATATTTCAAAAAAGGTAGCAGGCGCCCCTCTCCAGAAAGAACATGGCATGATGACCTGTTCTGAGATGAGAGTTTGCTGCACACGCTATTTGCTCACTGTATCTTTCACAGATGGGAAATACCCATTTGCATATCAGTCTTTGTCCCGCCCACATGGCCAGCCCAGCACCGAAATGATATGGCAATTCCTCTCTGAACAAGAGTACCAACAGCAACCCCATACACATGTTTCAGCCTTGTTGGGCGTCATCAGTGAGGTGAAGTTGCTATGAAAAGGTTCCATCTCAAAGTATTGCTACCTTGTCTTAAAGGGCTGGATTGATAACCCCAGTTAACTACTTTGCTTCCAAATTTCTCTTATACCGACTTCTATTTCATTGTTCTCACTTTGTACACCCTCACCTCTCCCTCCTTCCTCTGCCCCTTGTGCTACCATATCACTGCTTGTCTTACTCTTGTTTATCCTACTGCTGCCCCTGGCGATTCAGGTTGTGATGGATACTTGTTTTAATAAGAATTGCCCTGCAAGACATGCACTGGCATTCTTTCATTCTGGTAGACTACATTTGGGGATATTGGCACGTAGAACAGAGGGCAATGCAATAAGTAGGTTTGCATCATTATGTGGGGGGGACTTTAGAAACACCAAACGCACCTTAGTATCTTTTTTCTTCTTACACGGGACTCAATCTGAGGTGAGGTTAGATTGTTAAATCTTTAATAGCAGCACTACAGGTGAACACTGACAAGAATAATATACAGGTCCCCCTGTAGAGACCTTGTTCTCCCACCCCTTAAATCAACATTTCTTTATACCTGTTTAATTCCATTGGTTTCAATTCAGTAAGCAGAATATTCTATGACCTCTACCAGGAGGCTTCGGTTTATCCCAATTAGAACAATAGCAGGCTCTTTGGTCTATAAGTCCTAAATCAAAATCAATTCTGCATGAGAGGACTTACACAGTTGCATATAATGATTACAATTGAGCATTAAGATTCTCATAACAGTGTTAGCGTGAAAGCAACCTTTTCAATATTCCTTGATATCATTTTGACAGTGAAAGTTTTCCTCTAAATTAATAGTGCTGAAGTTTCAAACTTGTGAGTTAATACATTGTTATTAGCAAAGATATGTTTTTGCATTTTGCTTACATTCACAACATTCAAGATGTCATCTCTTTTTTCTCAACTACATTGAGGCCTAGTTCTAAACTGAAATGATGATCAAGTGAGTATCTGTGCTTTTACAGGTTGTTCATGTTGCTGCAAATCCATTTATTTATACATATAGGTTGCCTGCACTTTTCGACACTTCCCATCTATATTCTTTCTGACTTTGTCCTCATACCCCACCAGTCCCTCTGCTTTGAATACTGCTCATCCCATTACCCATTGCTTATTCCAGTATATTTGTCCTTCAATATACACCTGGGGTTTGATTGCACATGCGTTGTAATCTTGTCCCTTGAGTCCTTCACACTTGCCTGCATCTGTCTCTTCACGCCTTATTTGGACTATGTGTCCCTGAAACTGCCCTTTCACCTTGCAGAGTACTAAATGTGCTGAGCACTGTGATTCTGACATTGATATTTCTAGGGGAATAAACAATCTGGGGGGCTGAGCTGCGTGTGGAATAAGCCACACAAAAAACATGAATTGTTATATTCAGTCCTGCTGATTGCTTTCATTGTCATATACCAAACATTGCTCCCTTCTGAGTGGTGTTCTTCAATTATTCTAGCAGTTGTACTTTCTTCCTCTTATATATTTCTTTTATGTCTTGTCAGGAGGTCATTTCTAATTTTTACTTCTGTATCATTCCCATTTCTACTTCTAGCGTCTGCTTTTAGTAATTTCATCAAAGAATAGGAGAGAAGAAGCGTGAAAAACAAACAAAAAATCCCATTAAACAGTTTCTTGATTCTGCTTGCTTCTGATATTCAAGTTTCTAAAGTTTGAGTGGACCTTTCAATCTTTGTCTGCCCAAATGGTCGTGCTCTCCTAAAATATGAGCTCATAATTTTTCTTTGCTCAACTTTGGCTGAGGGTGCTTGTCCCAGCATCGGCTTGTAGTTGGAGCTCTGTTGCTGTGCTGGTGTCTCTCTTGACATTGGACACATATATCCAGGCCTTGTGATTTTTCAGCTTTATTTCCACAGGGGTAGATTGGATAATTTCATACGGTCCCATACACTTGTTGCTGTCCTATGCAGACCGTGGGCCTCATTACGAGTATGGAGGTAGTCATGCCCTTAACAAGGGCATGGCTACCTCCATACCGGGTTCCAGCTCCAGGTTCTGTGAATGAGGAATTACCGGGTCATTCCAACCTCTGAGGACCCGGTATTTCCTCATTCACAAAACCAATCTTCATTCCCATTTGAGCCCCCATAGGTCTCAATGGGAATGGGGATGGAGCTAATAATGGGCCCATTAATAACGGGCCAGTTATTAGCTCCCTGGTCCGCTTGCGGGACCCGATAAGGACGCCAGGTTTTACCAGGCGTCCTTACCGGGTCCCGCAAGGGAACCTCGTAATAGGGCGTCCCGTAATGAACGGTGCCGGTCCCGTACCGGCACCCTTCATTATGGGAGCGCCCGCCTCATAATGAGGCCCCTAGTCTCCTTTACACCATTGGGATGACGTTGTTGTTACTGTGTCACTTGAGTTCGTGGGGGCCCTTTGCTGTGTCTTGATAATTAGCTGATGGGATAAAACCTAAGCACACGTTGACAGATTCCTACAATATACATTGAACTCTGGCCCAAGAATGTCAGCACTCTTGTTAGCATCTGTCAGTGTTTGAGTGTGAGCCACCAGCATATGCATCCACCTCCCCATCACCACCTCATGTGGTGACAAGCGTTGGTCTTTGCTTGGCTGGCTGTGCAAACTGAACAAGGTCAGGGGTATGCAATAACACCAGCTCTTCTTCAGTGTGGCGCACAATTTGGTCAACCTATTCTTGAGAAGGCCATTTAGGGACTCATCCTGGGTTGGGCCGAGTGGTAAAAATGCAGCGGTAATGCTACCCCCCCAGTTTTGGGGAAGGTTGGGGCATTCACCTCCAGCTATTTGCTGGAGGTGAATGCGTGGACTTTTCCCCCATTTTCTGCACATTTACTGCAGCGCAATTTGTGGTATGGTAAATTTTCTTAAAATGCCCCATTGTAAATGGGGATGTACGGCCCCACTGCAACTCAGGATGCAGTGCTAATAGCGATGGACCCCGCTGGGATTCCGCCCAAAGTGTGATGAAGCCCTTAGTCTCTTAACAATCCCATAGGCATGTGGGTGGTATGCTGTGCATAGCTTGTGTTTTATATCCAGTCATTTTGTAACATCATTGAACAATTCATTTGCAAAATGAGGACCATTGTTGGTCCTCAGGTCACTGGACATTCCCCACCTTGGGAAGACCTCCCTTAACAGAAATCTGGCTGCAGATTTTGCATCAGCGTTCACACAGGGATCAGCCTCAATCCAATTGGAAAATGGTCATATGACAACAATCATGTAGGCACTGCACCTGTTCACCATGTCAATAAAGTCTACATGGAGTTCTTTGAAAGGTCCTGATGGGCGTGGCAGTGTTCCTCATATGGTTTCAATTGTAAAACCTGCGTGATACATGTGGCGAGTTGTACAGTTGGTCACAAACCTATCCACTTGTTCTGAGTGGTTCAGAACAAAACAATCTTCGCTGATGTCAGCAGCCATGTGCTGTTTAGGTGAGTGGGCTGGGTAATGGAGCTGTTCCAGGGCAACATTAAATAGCTCTTATGACATTACTATTTTACTTGTGTGATTCTGTTTCCACATGTCAATGAGTGATAAGGTGCATCCTCTCTTCACCCACAGTGCTTTTTCCTCTAATAGTGCTTTTTCCTGATACTCTACAATGTTTGCCATAGACACTGCACTGTATGCTTCCTACTGTACTGCTATAACAGCACATTGCTTTCCCTTGCAAAGGGCATATAAATTGCCTGTTTGGCGGCTACATCTGCTGTTGCGTTTCCACATAAAATTACATCTTTCCCTTAAGTGTGCGCTGCACACTTCATAATAGCTACATGGAAGGGATATTTCAATTCCTCTATTAACCAGGCGAGTAGTTCAGCACCTGGATGGCGATCCATTGGACCTCCGGTAGGCTCTCCTTTTCCATCTTGATAATCCTGAATGGACTATGGATGTTACATAAGGTGAGCCTGTGTATATGTTATGTTATCCTAATTTATTCCGTGCACCGCTACAACCCAAGGGCAGTCTCCAGGCACTCTGACGTCCTCGTCCGATGGCTCCTCAAGTGCTTCTATGAGGGCACCAAATTCTGCCGCTTGTGCTGACATGTGTGAGGGTAATCGTTTTTGCATTGTGTGAAGGGTCAGCAATGAGAGGTGGACACAAATGTGTAATGTTCTCAACATTACCCATGTTTATTAAAAGAAAAGGAGTTTGGATAAATGCCTATCTTTCCCTATCCAAAATAGAATGGCCCTGCCTATTATACTAAACCTAAAGACAATTGCACTTGTGTCCAAAACACACCTGACCCCCTGACCCTTACAGTAATATACCAAATCAAAAGATACAAGGTAATTGTTCTTGTTTTTAATTCAACAAAAATATACAAAAACATATATATATATATATATGTATATATATATCATTTCTTGTGTCCATGGTTTGTTCCCTTCCCCCGAACTGTTTCAAGCAAAGTGTTCAGAATGTTCTGCTTCACCAAAGTTCTATTAAAGGTAATGGAAATGTCTCCTTTACTTAATGATCTCCTCAAGATAGCAAAGCAAATGTCCTTTCTACAACACAGATTGGAATATACCAAAAGAAAGTCTTTTATGATTTTCAGAAGTATCAAACAAATATTCCTTCCACACGCTGATTGGAAATAAGCAAGAATTAGTGTTTCCTAATTTTCAGGATGACAAAGCAAATGTTCCATTTAAAAAATGATGATTTGATATGACAAAGTATCTCTTTCAACACATAATTGGATATCCTGGTTTACTCTCCTGTCAGGAATATCTCCATTGTTGGACCTTGGAGATCCCCTGGTACATTCTCCTGCCAGGTATCTTTCCCCAAAAAGGTTCACTACCTGATTTGCATCTGTATCAGGTCTGTCTGCAATGTTCACTTTCCTTTTTAAAGGATACCTTGGTTGTACATCTTCACTGGTTAAACCTTTGTTGACTGCAGTTATAACTTGTCCAACTTCCCCCACACTGACATACCACATATGGGGGATTGCTCAAGTTATGTCTGTCAACTTCCTTCTTAATATAGATCGGCTTTTGGCAACGCGTGTTCCAGGTTTCCCTGAATTGACATTTCAAACAAGGAGAACTGCACAGGTTTTGCCCTTGTATGTCTTCTTTAAAGTATTTTGGCTTTTAGCAATGTGGTTTCCAAGTTTCCCCAAACTGACATCTCATATAAGGGGAGTTGTACTATTTTTCCCTTGTGCTTCAAATTTACTTGGGCGATATTCAAAATA
Organism: Ambystoma mexicanum; assembly: GCF_040938575.1. Lineage (NCBI taxonomy): Eukaryota > Metazoa > Chordata > Amphibia > Caudata > Ambystomatidae > Ambystoma > Ambystoma mexicanum. The sequence goes on from NC_090924.1 coordinate 983,005,313, forward strand.
TGTTCTGATGCAGCCTGCAGCTGTGGTGGCGGTTTTCGGTTTCGTATGCTTTTCACGTCAGGCCAGGTCTCTCTCAGTTCCTGCATTAGATTTCTACTGCTTTGCTGATGGAACTGTTAACATTCCACCGGACGGAGTCTTCTCCGGTCCTGCATTGATGAGTCCTTGTCAGGTGTTCCCTCCAGGGCTCCCGCTATGAGTTAACCAGAGTTCCTCTTCTCCAGCACCTTACACCTCGAGGCGGCTGCCAGAAAGCATATCTGCTTTCCAGCATGGCTCGTCTCTGAAATTCCGTTTTTGCCTCAGGGTCCACTTCCCGCTCTGCGCTCTTTGCAACTTGTTTTGACTTCTCCTTCACCTTCCCTCAACTCTAGGTGATTTTCAAGTTTAAATGTCCCACACATCTGATTGGGTGATTGACAACTAGACCACACGTTATACTTGGTATTGCTGTTACTCCACATAAACTCTGTGCTCCTCTTCTTCGTCCCAGTACTCAAAACTTTCTGGGAATTGGAGTCCAAAGGATTTTCACAATGTTTCAAGTTACATAGTGGGACACTATTGTCTACATAAAAATCATCATAAACATCAGATGTCAAATGTGTTTTAGAGGTATTATGTATATGTGAAGAATGAATAATGTTCTGTTTGAGAGATTTACGTTTTAAGTTATTACAATTAAAGTGTTCTGAATAATGACAACATGCCATTAGAAACTCTGGAATCAGTCTTATTCACAGAAAGGGGAATAATACCATGTATCCCCTGTTGCAGCCATCACCTCCCCCGACAACCATCTCCTCCCATGTGATCCACCCTGAGAATACCACCCCCAGCATCAGGATCAGGTAGCAACTGCTTTCACCTGATCACATGGGAGGAGAGTTTAAGCTGGGGATTACTGATGACTCCACAGGATTCATTGCCATTACTATTTGGAATTCTTCTCCCTGATCTTGTGCATTCCTCACTACTGCTGCACCTGTGTGCCTCTGACCATCCTCCTAGTTTATTAATGATGATCCATCTACATAAAAGTTTCTCCTGTCTGAAGTGCATCTTCACTTACTTGCTTCTGCTTCCTGATTCTCCTTTGTACACTGCACAATCATGTACCTGATCTTGTGGCTCTACAGGTTGTGCTACATATTTTGCTGGATTTACAATGTGACATCGACTATGTTAATGGCTGGGTTTGTCAATATAATCTCATGTCCTGATGCTCTTTGTGTTGTGAGTGTGGACTTGCTTCTCTCTAATATGGTAAAAACTGCATGTTCAACACACAAAGTTGTTGAGCAACCCATGGTGATCACGCAGCTTTCTGGATTACAAATTGTAGAGGAGGTCCCAGACATGACCTGCACCCATGCCCCCCATTTCAAGGTACCAGGAGCGTACTCGCCAAGGTATGTGACGTATGAGGAGCAAATGAACCAACAGAGAGCAGCACTCGGGCTCTGCCCAGTGTACATCAGAAGAGCAATACCTGTTGAAGCACCCATAACTAGACAACCATGGGCTGCACAATACCCTCTTAGACAACCATACCAGCAGCTGAGACGAAATGAAGAGTACCTACAGACAGTCCACGAAGAGACCCAAAGAGCCTTAATGGATGGCCAGTGGAAATGACAAAAGGACCTGGACAGACTTGTGGATGAACGAAAACGGCAACCAAGGATAGCACGCCAGTCTGAGCAGCTCTGAAAATAGATGTAATGGACACAGGAGAAGAGACAATGTTGAAATGTAAGGAAATGTTGCTATGAAGCAAGATGGAAGTAACCAACCAGCTAACACGTGTAAATAGGCTTGGAACGCAAGAAGCTAAGAAAATGATACTGCTTGCAATACTTAGTAGAATAATAGAGCGTCAAGCACCACCCATATATCTACCTCAATAAGGCACATTATACAAGTGTGACTCCATTTTGTAAGCAGAAGTGTGCCCAGGAGGCCAGAGGCCTATCAGGCCAGGTTTCATATTCCAGCTAAAGCCAGAAAGGAGAGCGGAATCGAAACTCAGCAAAGAAGTTGCTCATGCCTGGGAATTAGAGGTCAACCCAAGGAAGGGGGGAGAGCGGCAACGCTGGAGAATCAAAACTTCAGAGCATACCAGCCTGCCCTGTGACGGACAAGATAAGGGGGCCCCAGCAGGTGGCGAGGCTAAGGTAGAATCAAATAACGAAAAGCTGGAAACTGAAGCAGATTCACGGTGAAAAGACATGCGACCAGCCAGGCGCGAAGAGTTACCAACGTCTGATGTCACCCAGATCCAAGGATGCCATAACTTCTTAAGATAAGAGGCTACAGTTTCGAGGCCATACCCAGCCAACTAATTGACACATAGCCCAAAATCACTGATTGATGGAAGGGAGGCAGGGTGAATCTTGGGGCACTAGGCACCTGGGTGTCCATTCTGCATGCTGCTAATTAAAATGGAGATTTATGTCTAGGGGTGTAACCTGCCCAATTACAATGGACCAAGTTATCTAGGGTCCTATAGATAGTAGAACCAATAGGACGTCGTACTTGTTGTGACGTCTATCACGTGTGATATAGAGGGAGGGGCGTAGACGCCGACCCGATAAGAGTTATCCAATCCGTATGCTCTGTTACCATATACAGATATAGCACCTATACTTAAGTTACCTTTTCCAACCAATTATATTGCATGGCAAACTTGTAGAGTTAGACGTCAATGATGCCGAGTTTTGAGCATAAAAGTTACTGTTTGTATGAAGTTCGAAGAAGTTGAAGCGAGACAGGCGATCGCATCACTGCTGATTCCCATTTGTTTCTCCCGTTTTCTGTACTTGTCATTAACCAGACTTCCCTTTGCCAAACTATTGAGTCCTCATTATTGAGTGTGTTGGAGTAAGTGAATCCTGCACCCCCATTCCTCACACGGTGCAGCTATCTTGTCTTACAGGTACTAGAGGGTGTGCTCTAACCTATGGGCCCATCACAGGACAATCAGCCTCTCCAGTACAAAATGTATTGGCTAACAAAGCCTGCTCACAAGGAAATGTCCCTTTATAACTGGTTCTAAGAGCCTACTATAGTAGGTTAAAGGTTTGTGTTTCCTAGATGATTTCTGTGTGAGTACTGCTGTCATTACCTGTCCCTTCGCATATGAAAACAGGTAGATCTGTTTGATATAGTCTGGTGTCACTAATGCTGTGGCATTACTGATAGCCATCTTTTGGTCATTGAAGCATTATGTCATCTCACCTGTCCATTAGACGGGCCCTTTATGTTTCTGGGCATCTTTGAGTGATTGTAGTAAGGACCTGACATAGGTTGAATGGTAAAATATCCAGGTTCTTCAATTATTACATAGCCTTAAGATTTGCTGCATTTCTTTCACTGTTTTGGGTTGTTGTGTGTTCCTGACTGCTGTTTCTCTGTCTGTATCATACCAAAATGTTGAAAAAGAAATGCCTAACTCTACAATACTAGCCTGATGCTAAGTCACGCCCATGAGGCAGCCACAGCCGGTCATTGGGGGTTTCATACAACACTAAAAATCTTGCGAGAGGTTGCATACTGGCCACACATGGGGCAGGACCTCGACCAATACTTGAAGGGGTGTCATGTGTGTGCACAATTTCAGCCAACATCACTCACACAGCTTGCTCCCCTCCAAAAGAGGAGAATGACACTGCATTGGTCAGATTTGCAAGTCGATTTTATCAGGCCCGTGATTCGCTGCTCTAGGGGGACCAAGTACATGTTGACCGTAACATGCATGTTTACTAAATGGGTGGAGTGTTTCCTGGCCCCAAATTGCAAGGCAGAAACAGCAGCTGCCCTAATGATCAATCACATCTTCTCGCGTTTTGGGCTACCCCAAAGGATTGAGTCAGACTGAGGTAGCCACTTCACTAGCGAAGTGATGACAAAGATGTGGGAGATACTTGGGGTAAAAAGGAAACTACACATTGCCTACCAGGTCCTCTAATGGTGGAGTTGAGAGGTACAATAAAACTATTGTGAGCATATTAAAAAACGTTGTGGCAGATTCTGGGCCAAGTTGGGACATTTGATTACCCCTTGTCCTGATGGCCATCAGATCTACCCCTTCTTCTGCAACAAACATGTCTCTATTTGCGCTGATGACTGGACGAAGGATGGTGCTACCCCAGCATCTGCTCTACAGAACCCAAGAGCAGACCTTGATAAATGCCTCCACAACTCATGAGTATGTTGAGAATCTGAGAAAACACCTTCAACATGCTTTTGCCTATGCTCAGCGGAATCTAGAAAGATCTGCAGACAGTATGAAGACCCACAATGACCTTAAGACAACTAAAAAGGAATAACAAGTAGGAGACCGAGTCTACTTGTACAGTTTCCAAAGGAACCAAGCCAAGGAGCGCAAATTCCTCCCAACTTGGCGGGGTCCTTTTGAAATTGTGGACAGAATCTCACCAGTCGCCTACAGAATCTGCATCCCCAAGGGCAGTTTGACAGAAGGGGAAGACAAGTGGGTCCACATAAACCAGCTAAAGAGTTGCCACCCCAGGCAGGGCTTTAAGTGGGCCGGGGCCTGCCGGGGCTGCCCCGGCAGGCTCTGAAATTTCGTTTTGAGGCGGGGCCCTGCCAGGGCCCAGTAATCTCCCCTGGCAGCCCCGGCCACTACACGAAAAGGCATTTTTTTCTACAGCCTGAAGCGCTCGCTCGTTTGCGAGAGCTTCAGGCTACAGAAAAAATGCCTTTCAGCCATAATGGTGGCGCCGCACCTGCGAGGCATCCCTTTAATCAAGAGATTCCCGTCGGCCGGCGCCACCATTATGGAAAAAACGTGAGGCCGCTGAAAGCAGAGGCCTTGCTTTCTAAATACTGGAGCTGCCGCGCATTCGCGGGAGTTTCAGTATTTAGGAAAAAGGCCTCTGCTTCCAGTGGCCTCACGTTTTCAGCCTTAATGGTGGTGCTGCCCCTCCCCAGCTGGCGAGGGGCAGCACCACCATTAAGGCTGAATAGGCAGGCGCTGTCCCCTGCCAGGCAAGCCTACACAAAATAAATGCAGAGATCAGCACCCTCTCCCCATAGGGGAGAGGGTGCTAATCTATACGAAAGGCTGCCTGGCAGGGGTGGCAGTAGCCCATTGAGCCCGGGCTCGTTAAGGGGGCGTGGCCTAACGGGCCATCAAGACCCCCACTGTTAGGCCACGCCCCCTCGATGAGCCCCGGCTCGATTTGTAGTGCCACTTAAGGCACTGACCCCAGGCATACTTTGCGGCAGATAGAAGGGCTTACCGGAAACCCAGAGGGGGAAATTCCGGATACCTAGAAAAAAACATTATGAAATCTTCATTGATTGCACCTAAGAAAATGAGAAAAGGATCACTGAAGAATAGAGGGGGAATATTGCCAATTGTTAAGGAATGCACGTGTCTTTCCCACTGCTGACATCCCCCGAAGATGCGTGGACACAGAGTGGGAACATGTCCATAACCATGCTATGTTCTGTTTTCTAGCATTTGAACTAAGGAACACCAAGGAGGACCACTCGGGGACTGGGAGAAAAAAAAAACAAGGAATCTGGAGTATCGTCCCATCCTATCCTGGACCGGCTAGGAGAGCGTGTCGCCTCAATCACTGACGGGAGAAGCAACTGAATTTCTCCACATGGACAGAAAAGAACATCCCAATCTCCCAACTCTCCCTCGACTGGAGGTCAAAACAAAGTCGGGAGGGGGGATTTGTGGGATGTATTAACCCTCTCTGCTATACTATGCGGCATCACTCTGCTAGTAGGGTGCAAGAAACAGCAACAATGGCGGCAAAACTCTTGTGCACACCACAAACTTCCAAAACCGCGTTCCTCAACACACAAAAAGATGGATGCACAACCTGCCACCCATGGTGCACATGTGGGGGAATACAGTGCAGAAAATGTGCCAGTGGGCTCCGTGACAAGCAGGCATAGAGTCCACAGGGAGAAGCAGCACTTTGCAAATGAAACTCAAAAATATGCCTGTAAATGACATTTACTTTGTGCTAAAAACTCCAAAATGACTGTACTCAACACTTCTCAACATTCAAAATCTTGCTTGCCGCTAAAATTCAGTGAATCTAATGAAGCATGGTAAATGTACAAAGTCCCAAAATGTGAAGAGCAAAACCTTTTCTCAGAAAAACCGGATTGCCTGTGGATGACAGCTCCTGTCAAAATCTGTGTGCAGCACACTGGGCTACCTGTGAATGACAGCCTTGTCTTAAGAATAAATTAGCCTGGCTGGGCCTGCAAGAAGTGGAAAACAGGTTTCTCCCAAGGGGAGGGAAATCCTCTCTGTAGAAACTCACTGGTAGATGATAATTGTGGGTTAGGCCAGACTTTTGTCTACAGCCAGAGAATGAACAATGGCAGATCCTCCAGCCCAGGAAACAGACGTGTGAAGGGGTCGTCAACTGTTCCTTCAAGGAATTCCCCAAAGGATGGGGCTACTCCTTGAGCTCCAGGGAGAGACAAAGTGCAGACCATTTGCTGCTAAGAACAAATAATGAAAAATGTTTAGGGACTCATAGCATGTTATCCAAAGTAGTGAAAAATATAAAAAGGACAGATTTGTTAGTCTAATTTTTAACTTTAAATTTCAAGAGGCGGTGGAACTGTGTAACATATTCTGGACAGGAATGGCGATATATGTGGTTTTATGTGAACTGTATTAATACTAGAATTGTTAAACTTTACACAGACATCCCTATGGTAAACACACACATTTGTGGAAATGTGCAGAAAGTTTGGAAAATGTGTTCATGGCGAAATTGACAAAATTCTGCAGAAAGGTGAATTAAGATCCCACAGCTGAGTGATTTTGAGGAACACCTACCACATAAAATATGGAATCTTTGTGTGTGATTTTTGTAGAGGCTACCAATGTATAAATATGTATTTAGGACACAATTCAATTTTAATATTAGTGGCTAGGGGAGGTTTCTAAGGACTGTAAAAGCCAAACCATAAATGTGACATCATCCGTTCTTGATCCAATCACTCAGATGCAAGGCGGAGATGAGGTCCTGATCCAATCCCAGTTCAAAGGGGCAAGCTTAGTTAAGCCGGCCCATACACCCATTTTGTGATGTCATTTGAAAGGATAAATAGGGACTTAGTCACTCACTTACTGACTCACTCACTGACCGACTCACCGGATTCCAGTGAAGCACTTTGTTCCAGCATTCTACATCCAGCCTTTAACATCCTTCCAGATCCAGATGCCAAGAATCCTGCCAAGCAGTAGCTGAACCATTTTCAGCAAGGCTTCTATCCTCAAACTTATTCTCACAACCCGGTGGAGCGCTGTGGTGTGGGAAATCATTCTGAACTAGCATCCTGAACTTATCTGGCTTGCTACCATAAGGCTTGCCTGATGAACTCGCTATCCCGCTGATTTCAACTACCCAGAAACAAGAAGGGCAGATCCTGTGCAATTCCGGTGACCAGCCTAGCTGATCCAGACCCGTGCCTGATGTGCTGTCCTTCCTTGATAGACCTATTCCATTGACCAGAACCGTGACTTTCCAAAAATCTTAAATCCCTGTGGATTGTGAGTATTAATAGGACGCTAGAGAACTATTGTATACCTTGCTTATCTTGTTCTACTCTAATCTCTGAACTATCCCTACTTTCATAAACTGTAACAGTGTCAAATGCTGTAGTGCTATCTTATTCTGTCTAGTTGCTAAAGCGCCATTTTCATAGTCATCTTTATTTGTGTAACTCTGATCCATAAATCTCACTTTTAGTCTTTGGACTGGTGCCGCCGGGAAAGTGATGGGGATCTGTTACTGAAGTCAAGAATCAGTCTCAGAACGTACTGTGTCCCGACTTGGTCACCTAGCCAAATGCTCTAGCCTTGAGTATAAGCATAAGCCATATTTTCCGATTCTAAACTGAAGTCCTTGTTCAAATTCGTGTCTTTATTTTCGAAAAACACCTCTGACTAAAACCTGTATAACTCCCTCAATTTTTAAGATAGAAGCGAAATTTAAACTCCCACTTGTACCTAACACCTCTAGCTATCGCAAAAGTGTGTTTGACCCGTTATATCAAAAATCGCATAAGGAAAAGTTTGCAGCGAATTGACATTTTGAAAAGTTTACATGTGTGAATTAGCTTTCAATTCTTTCCCACTTTCACTTTGAGATTTCAAATGTTTTCTTTTGATTAAATCATTGCTTTTGTTTGCCTGCATCTGTTCAAAGCAGCTCCCATAGAAATGTATAATAATTTAAGCATTTTTGACCACATTTGGTGTTTTGCTCAGCCAATTTCAAAGCCATGCTGGCAGTTGTAAAGGCAATTCCGTTTTTCTCTTGTGTTTAAAGGGTGAAGGTGGGAGTGATATTCTGTTTGATCTGTGTTATTCATGAGTACCTGCTCTCTCCTCACATCTATTTAAATTGCCTTTTGGTGAGTTGAGGGGTGTTGCAGGGAGAACCCCTAACCATATTGCCATCTGTTCTAAATCAATCCAAAAGTATTCTTTTCTTTGCTGCATTTGTTTTTCTGCTCATTACTTGTTTCCTAGTGCATTAAAGATATTATTCAGTGTTCTGTCACCCCATTTGGTGATCGTTGTTACCTATTACAATATATTGTGATTTAATTTCTAAATACATAAATAAATGTTTAACTTTGCAAGTTAGACTGATTCCTGGTTCAGTTCAGTGCGGCTGGGGGAAAGGAGAGGTTCAGGAGAAAGGTATAACATGAGTGGTATATCGTTCAGAATATTGAATTTATAGATAAAAATAAATAAGGGCTTCATTTGCGCACTACATGCTGGGCGAGACTTGAGTGTGTGCCAGATTGAAATCACTTGCAGCTTACACTGAAAGCATGGCAGCATGGCACACCATTTATCTTTAATTTTGTATAATGAAAGCAGCGCAGCTCAACACTATTTGTCCTTAATGTTAGTCTCCCAAACTCATATAAAGATGGACGTTGAGGAGTGCAACACTTAAATTGCAATGCCACTTTGGCAAATGCCAATAATGACAGCAGGTGTGCTGTGCCATCTTACAATCAAGAGCATTATCAAAATATATATTTTCATGCATTTCAGACATTTTATGTTAATATTTTATGTATACATTGTGATGCTGGAAATGCATTGGAGGTACAGGGCCTCCCTGTCCTTGTTCTGCAGTCCATTTTCATGTGTGTTCTGTATTGTTTTCTGCCCAGGAGTCCATGTGGGACTCCTGGCAGTGCAGCTCTTCCTATTTATGGTTTGGTGTACAGACCCTTGGGATACCCTTTTGGCACCCATGGGAGGGGGTACAACCCTGTGCCCCTAGTGTATGTTTTTGGGCACCTGTGTGTGGCCCACAGAGCAGGGTGTGGGCTGGTGGCAGCTCCGTGCTGAATTGACAGGTGCCCTGAGCGTCCTCCATTTTGGGTTGCCCAGATGCTGTCATTGGAATCAGTGGATACCTGATAGGAAACAAGATGGCCCCTGCGGCCTCTTGCTTTCTATCACCTGTTACCTTACTTTTCCCAAAGTCCCTTCCCCCTGACTCGCTGTTGGGTGGAAGTTCCATATATGGTGTTGTGGGGAAGTCCAGGCCAGACTAGCTGGAACCTTCCCAATGACTGTATGTTGTGGGTACGCCCATGCGGTGGTACCTGAGTGAATGAAGTGTGTGACGAATATGCATTCTGTGTTATGAGTGTCTAGTATCTGGTGTTTGACACAATGACTGAGACAGCCCTGCCCGAAACCGGTATGAATGCAGTGTGTAGTGCTGAATGGCAGAGTGCTTGTCTGAATCTACATTCTGTGTTGTGAGTGTCCGGATGGAAAAGAATAACCTGAATGCTCTGTGAGCTGATTGGCTGTCTGACTGCCTGAATGCCCTCTGAGTGATTGGAAAGTGGAGTGAGTGGAAAGAAGAGTATTACAATCTTCACAGAAAGAACAGAAAGGCCCAGGGGGGTGATAAATAATGAGAAAAGTGATAGGATAAGGTTTGGAAAAATCTGCATAGTGACATTCAGATGAGAGAAAGATTATAGGAACAGAGAGGAATCAGAGAGGGATAAATGAGGAGCGATGGAGTGATAAAGTATGGCATGGGATGAGGAGAAAAAGGAGGCAGGAGTAACAGAATCGGAAGGTGAAAGCCAAATCTCAGCGATGCAGAGATATTGAAGATTGAGTCAAAGAATGGTATCAAGAGTAGAGTGATTTTTTGTGGATAAAGAACGGGCATTGATAAGGCCAATAGATATGGTCTGAGAGGAATCAGTAGTTTGAACACAAATGTGGCGATTGTGGTTGCAACGGCAAGGAGGATGGGAGGAGGAATGATGACAGGAGAAGGTGACCACTCGAATATTGAAAGTCATAACAAATAATAGAAAGATACCAAGAAGAAAAACTGGGAGAGTCTAACAGTAACACTTAAAATCATAGAAGAAAAAGAATGAAAAGCACAGAGAACACTGAGGATGCAGATGGAGTTTCATAGTGGGTATCACAAGTCAAAGCAACAAGTAGCCATGAAAATGTGTGACGGTTGCAAACCATGGCAAACAGGGACAAATATGGATGGATGGAATGTGCCCTCGAGAGTTGCCACCCTTTAGAGTGGACGCCCAGGGCAGGGACACACAAAAAGGGGGAAAGAAATAGGTTGAGCTCAGAGGTCAAGTGAGTAGAATTATGCGACGCTGATGGAGGCAGGGAGAAGCCACAGTGAATGGGGGCAGAGATGGCAGGAAACCATGTTGTGGGTGCCCATCTGCTACAGGGGCACACACAAAGGGTCCTTTAGTCCATGGTCCTCAGGGGCACCCAGGCAATACACAGTCCATAGGTAGTCAGTTATATTTCAAGCATTTGACAGTCCATAGGTAGGCAGTTATATGTCAGGCAGAGAGACATTCCTTCTCCTAAGAGGCCTCTCAGGGGACCTTCACGCTGTGAATCTCTCTAGTTCCCTTGTGTGTCAGCCTGCCAGAAGGAGTATAAGAAGATAGTTGGGAGGAGTCTGTATGTATGTCACGTAGTCAGAGAGCTATGCTCTGTTGGTGAAATGTATAGGAGAAATGTTTGTAAATGGGAACACTCTCTAACAGGCGGTCAATAGGGCTGAGGACGAGTCAAGCCAGTGCAATCTCAGACAGTGCAAAAAGTGGTTAACAGTTTCCAACCCACATTGGCCTCTTTGAAGAAGTTGCTTATTGGGAAATCTCACAGTACTGGCCACTCTGGTCCAACAGGAAAGGACTGAGAAATGACAGAGCTTTTCATTTGGGGAAAGAGCGAGTAATAGAGCACTACGGACCTCATTATGAGTTTAGTGGTAATTCAGCAATACATCCACCTAATTACTGCCAAACTCAATTTCTGTTACTGCCACTTGATCGCGGGATAAACTACAGGATTACAAAGCATGGTAATTCCCCATTTGGGAGTCCCTACGAATCTATGGGGATTTTTGAAAGATTTACTGCTCGCGGAAGTACTGTGCGGTAAATCCACTGATTTTTTGTGATAAAGTGTCAGATTCACCACCAGCTTGCTCCTGGAGGTAAATCCTCTACTTCACCTCCAATGTTATAATTCGGCAGTGTGGGAAAAATGTTGGTAATTCCGTTACAGCCAAAAAAGGGGTGGTAAAGGAATTTCCCACACCGCCTAACTTGTAATGAGGCCCATCTGGCAGTGTTGTGTGGTGGAGGGTTGAAGAGCAGGAGACATAAAAAAGAGCATGGATCCCTACATCCACTAGTGTAGTAGGATGAAGGTAGAGTAAGTTGTCGTGGATTGAGATTTCGTGGACTGGAGTGACCTGCCAACAGACAAGTGCCTTCTTGGAGATTGTAGGGTTTTTGAGCATATTCCATCATGTCAGACTTTCCAGCATGTGATTAGCCCTGCTCAAACACTCTCGGCCTCTATCGCTGAGCCATTTTCCTCTTTTAGCCTGTACAAGGAGATGGAGTTCAATCATCTCACCCGTACCCTTGAATTTGTATCCTGTCTGAGCAGATAGAAACCATGTGTACATTTCTAACTGAGATGCAAGGGAGCTTCAAAACACTTTCCCCCAACCTACCTTGCATCTTGCAAGATATTTCAATGTGTGCAATTCATAGTGGCATTTGCAAATTACAATGTAAATAAGTATGGCATTCAAATTAAAATGTAGAGAAATTAATTAAACAGAAACACATCTTTAAAAATTCATAGTGGCATTTGCAAATTACAATGTAAATAAGTATGGCATTTAAATTAAAATGTAGAGAAATGAATTAAACAGAAACACATCTTTAAAACTTACAAATAAATGTAAAATAGTGCTTTCGTTTTTGTAACATGATTTTTAAATAAAACAATTATTTGATCTCATATTCAGTTTCTTTACAGCCCTAATAGAAATGCAAGTAGGGCAGAAGAGGTTTATACCACTACTGTTTCATTTAAAAGATAATGCATTATAGTGTCAGGAAGGGTCCTGTTATGCATTGTGCATCCCTTTGCGCCTACTACAAATAGACACAGAGGGCCTAATTCTTGGAACGTTTTCCTATGGGATAGCACCATTACAAAACACTTCCATGAATCAGGCCCAGAGTAATGTGATTATTTTCTACGTATTTCAAAGAGAATTCAGTTTGTGCATTTGGGTGGTACTTTGAAGTGCTTTGAAATACCCCTTTTTTACTCGAAAGGGGTGAAAAGGGGCATTTATATGCGCCCATCTGTGATATGAACATTCAAACAACCTTTGAGAATAGGACACCTGTTTGGGGTGCAAGTGATGAGATGTACAAGCCCATCCTATCACTTATGCCAAAAACGTTTTGAGAAGTTGCCCCATTCTCTTCGAATGAAAAAGCAGAACCTTCCTTTGCATTGCCACGACACTGCCGATAACCACTGATCAACTTTTAATTGTCACCCAAGCTGTGGGAGTCGTCCTCCCAGGCATAGTGCCACCCCTTACCAGGGAGAGCCCCCCACAGTATGATGAACACTGATTTAGAGAAACATCTAAATAAAGATCATTTGGAAAAAAAGGTAATAGTGTTGCCCATTTCACGCAGCATATCCAATCCTACTTATTTTGCTGTTGTAGAAGAAATAAGTAAAAACGCATGATGTTCCGAATTAGGACCAGATGTAACAGTCATAGGTTTTGTATTGGTTGACACCCAATATCCACTGCATTTACCCTTCTGAAAAAAGATTATATGGGAATTCAGTAAGAGCTCCAATATCAACCAGACATGAAAAACAATTTCCCACTAACAGAACTATATATAAGGAGCAGAAGTGGTGCAATCATGTTGCCGGGCCCCTGTATGATCTATTGTACATTGAAAAAAGAATGCGATGGAGGTGGTGGAAATTATTCTGGAAAAGTTGGAGGAGGAGGTGGTCAGTACGTTTTTTGAGCATGTTGATTTGGTCATTCAGACTTCCATTAGCCAAACTCTGTGCAATGATTATACAGGTCATTGTAACTTTGACATCTGTCTGGCTGGAGTGCCCCTTGTTGTAAGTTGACAAGAAAGCATATTCCTCTATTCGTTCCTCTTCCCATGGTGTTTGGTTTGGCCCATTGTCCCATTCTCCCTTCCAGTGCCTAAAACTGCCGAATCTGCAGCACCATAAATCTAGTCTCAGTAGTCTCCTTCTGTCTTTCTGGCTTCTCAGGGAAAATGCTATGAAGCTAACAAAACCTTAGTCAGATTGTTGCATTCCCAATCAATTAGTAACCCCTTAACATCTTCTGCCATGTTGGGCTGCAGATTCATTGCAAATGTGGACGCTACTGCTTGCTGCCTGCTTCCTCCCACACATTCTTTATGCCTCACAGATATAATCGACTGGATTATCACCCTCATTTTTCTTATATGAACTAATAATCATCTAATCTGATCTTTTGGTCAGATATCTAAAACGGCGAAGAAAAGACTATGGGCAAATTCTTTCAGAATAGCTATCAAAGGTTCTTAGATGGCCAAGTACTTCTCTGCCATTAGTGAACGTGTCTGCTGAGATTCTCACTTGTAACAAACGATTAAGAACAGCACAGGTACAGTTCTAAATGTCTTTTATCACTTGGAACTCTTTTTGAATCTTTGCAGTTTTTTTGCATACTTCAGGGAATCTTTGAAAAATATTAAACAAATGAGTGGTGCTGCTGGTGCATGAAGTTACTATTGTGTTTCATGCCCAGGGAAATTGTCTTAAAGGATATGTTGCAGCCTCCGCTTCATAATGTGTATTACGAAACCCTGTAAAAGTTGAAGAAGCACCCACAGCGGGTGAGGGAAAAAGAAGGCCATCTATGACAGAGCGCATCAATTGATAACGGTCATCATGAAGTAAAGCCTCCCAATTGTCATATAGAGTTAAACTGACTATATACTGATGGTTGACTGAGAGATGAATGGTCCTGGAATTGGACCTGACCACCTGGTGGAGATGGTAGAGTAGATGCTGCTGATTGGGGTTGATCAGGTGACTGGTCAGCTACAGGATTCAATATCTCAGAGTTAAACCAATCAAGGATGCCTTCTGAGGATTCCTTTGGTGGAGGAACCCCTGGGAAAGCAGGATAAAGTTGACTATAGCCTTTTCTGTTTTTGTGCCTTTAACTCCTTCAGTTGCTCCTGGAGATTTCCTATCATGGCTTGGGTCTTAGATTTAGAGATTGTTTTGTAGCTCCTGTGTACCAGTCAAAGAATGCATCCCATTGACAGGGTAGGCAAGGAGAAGGAGTGTAGACACACACATACAACGGCAGAAGAGACCTCATTGCTAGGATATGAAAGGAAGAAATAGGGAAATAGAGGAAGAGATAGTTGGGTATCTCTGTCATAGGTTCCGCCATCTCAGAAGCTGCTGGAACTGGGCTGACTCAAAGCAATTTCCCTGTCACTGGCGCTTCCATCAGAGAACACTGGAACTGATGCAAGTCAAGAAAGAAATACAGTCTTCACCAAAGCCTGATATGCTAAAGCATTGGGACAATGGCTGCACAAATTAATCGGATTTGTAAGGGAGTGGACAGATAGACAACAAAGTCTTTCACATTGTAATATTTTGGCAAACTTACAATATTGTCTGCCGCTGAACCCATACAAAGACGTTGTAAGAGGATTCAATTCAGCACTACAGCTAAGTTAACGCCTAGTCTAGAATATTGAATGAAAACCCTTATTGATATATCTTTAGGTCCAGTTCATGCGTTCTGGATGACTACCCCTGTATAACACCCCTCTCTTGGAATCCCCCTGACCCCACTGAGCCAAGAAGTAGTTCTGTTTTGCAAGTTTAAAAGGTTTATTTGATAATTTAAACAATATATATTATATCACGCTTATAATAAATTAATAATTGACTAGCACACTTAATCTGATATGATAAAGATTAATAACGGAGAATCTGGCACTAACACGCTTCTCTATAGTCAATAAGGAGTTGACATGAAATGGATAAGGTAGCACACTGGTAAATAGGTACAGAAGTATAATGTGGTAGAGAATGCTTGATAAGGTTCAAATGGATGCAAGGTTGAATGAATGAATTGCAGTATAGAAATACTCAATATGATTTCAACAAAACAATGTAATCACTTTTCTCTGGCAATTCCCTCCCCCCCCCTTGATGCAAGGCAAGGAAATGGAAGGAAACACACAGTTCTCAGAAATGCAATCAAATGTGATTCAGTTCAATCCCAGCAAGCTTACAGAAAACAGATAGGAGTTTTGAAAACACAGGCCCAAATGCTTTGATATGTGCTAGCAATGGATGAGAAATATGCTGGAAATGCTTTTTAATTCCCTTTCAGAGGTTCAGGGTGAGTGGTATCTAGTTAATATTAGTCCAGGCTCACACTAGCAATGATGCAGGGATAGTTAGCAGGTTAAACGAATTTCTGGCAAATGGAAGGCAAGCAGCAGCAGTTTTTACATGTGAAGAAATTCGCAAATCGCGGTAAAATTCGCGAATGCGTGTTCCGCGATTGCGGTAAAACTATAAGGGGTAGGAATGCGGTTCTAGGTGCGATTCAAAGCTAAGATTCTAAGCTTTCAAATAAAAGTTATTGCAAGTCTCTAGCACAAACGGTTGCGGAGATATGAGCGAATAGAGGTCGTTTTTCAGATTTGAAATTTTAAAGTTCCAAAAGACAAGTGCAGCTTGCAACTAGCAAATCACAGGAGACAGCTTTACAAGTGACAGGTGACAGTTAGGAGGCAGTTCTACTTAGATTAAATAGATTGAATTATATTATTTTAACTAAGAGATTGGTTCTGCACAGTTTTCTAGGTACTCACACTATATTCTTGAGTGAAATGGGCCTCGCCATGGATCTGGTCAGGGTTTTAAACTGGACTCTGGTCTGGTCTGGTCTGGCCTCTGCACTTCACAGTGATCTGGGTCAGCTCTCTCTGCTGGTCTGGGTCTCTCTGGGTACAGCACTGCTTTCTCTCTGGTCTGGTCTCTTAGTTCTGGATAGATTGAAGTCTCTAGTTTGGCTTTCTGGAGGTTGATGGAGGTAAGTATGGATTTTTCCGGCAGAGCGTCCCGCTGCAGATGGATTTGGAAAGGTCTCTATCTGTCCTGTCTGTCTGCTTTTATGTGTTTAGCATGTGGGTGTGTTCTAGCATCACTGACCCTACCTCTCTCTCAGCTTCTAATTGGTCAAACTTCCATTTATCATTTGATTGGGGAATGAACTGTGAGTCAGAGTGATGTCATTTTACAGCCTGCAGAAAGTCCACTCCTCCTGTCAACTTACACACAAATCTAGATTTGAAACAAATACATATTTGCAGAGGTACATATTGTTTTAAAATCATATGCACCCATCATGCATTACAGGAGGTATCCCCTGTTCAAACTCTGCTCTTCCTGGGAGCTTGCATTCAGAACTGGCACATATTTCACTTTTTAACTGATTTTGCAATTTCTGACATTGACCCAACTTTACATACATGTGTGCAGGGAGTATGGACATTAACTGAAGAAGTTTCAGATTTTTAACATGCATACAGTTAGAGTAATATCCATTTTTCCGCTAAAACCCCCCTGAACATGCCACCGGGTCAAAAAACCTCTTAAAATGTGGGCAGAAAAATCACAAGAATTATGGTATCATTTATAACATTTTCACATGTCCGCTCTATGAGTTATTCATCTTTTTAAAGTTATGTTCTGGCTCCAAAGGGGTGTGGTTTCCCAGGTCACATGGTATAGAAACCAGTCTTTCCAGTTTCTGCCAAGCCAGCTTGCTCTCACAGGCAGTGCCCCTCCCAGCTCTTGCCAAGAGGAAGCTACATTTTACGACTGCGGTAATAAAAACCTTTGCCTGAGTGAAGAGGGCTTTGTCCACTCTCTTGCAGAGCCCAGGTAATTCAGTTATCAGATAGATGGCATATCCTCAGTGGGGGCAGCAAAAGGAAGGTTGGCCTGGGAACACAGTGGTGACTCAAGTTTCACTGCTGATGGGGGTAGTTGCCAGGCAGAATCAAGTTCCTTAAGCCAGACTTTCAGCTACTGTCATGTTATTTGTTGCTTTTTAAATTAACTTGCAATTTTACACATGCAGCTAGAATGCTGATTCTAAGTGCAAAACTATGACATTTAAACAATTGCAACCTATGTGACACTCAAAAGTAGGTCACTCAGTCAATTTAAACATTTAGATTTGTAGTGTCTTTCAGTCCAATGCAACTTAAACTGCTGAAATCCACAGCGCAGCCAGTCTTGTTATAAGCATTTTTCTGGGCTCTTCATTTCCCAGATTTTGTAGGCACACAAAACTCCATTCTACCAAATGTCTGCTGGTGTTCAGTGAATATTTTGCACATATTGCAATGTTTGAAAATAGGCATTTTGACTTGCCTTCAGAGAAACAGAGTGGTTTTAAAACGCCGGCTTTTGGATAGTGGTGAGTACTGGTACTGCACCCATTTTTGGGATTTAAGAAATGAATTCCCAACAATTCTAGGTTGCATTTGGCAATCAGCATTGCCATTCCCAATGGTTTCAGACTACTGTGTGGGTAGTCCAATGGTGGTTTTAGGCAGCGTCCTTCTGTGCCCATAACATCGGCAAAAATGAATGGCAGCCTATTCTTCATGCATTTCCCTGTGCATTTTCTGGGAAGCTCTGGCCATCATGATGTTTTCCATGTCAGTACTGCACAGTTTTGAGGTATGGCTCGGATGCATGGGTAAATACATCCCACAAGCCCCCCTCTTGCGATGGCCATTCTATTTCACGAATGGGACTCGCAAGACCTGGGATGTTTCCTCATCTTCTTCCAATAGATGGCACAGTTCATCATCTTCTTCTCCATCCGGTACTGATCGATCGGTTCTCCTCGCCAGTCCTGATGGGAGTATTGGGCGGTCCACTGGGCCCATTGGATCTTCGTTCCCGGTCTCCGGATCGTCCTCCTTGGCCAGTCTCAAGGTTTTCTTTCTCCTAGGACGACAAAGGAAGAGCGGCAATACCTATTCATAGACGTTTTTCCACCACCGTTGAGATAGTGGGGCAGCATATGCATTTCATCATCACGAAACATTACATTCTTATTTTGAAAAAAAAAACAGTATAACTAAGAGACAGTTTCATGCAAATCACAATATTTTAGAGACTAGATGTGGTATGTTTTATGGTTGGAACTGAATTAGTCTGAGACAGTACCCGCTAGGATTCCAGAGGATTCCTCCAGTTGTTGCAGAGTGTGCCTGGGATGGCAACACTTTAGCTGGTTAATGTGGACCCACTTGTCTTCCCCCTCTGCCGAAGGACCTTTGGGGATGTGGATTTTGTAGGCCACAGGGGAGATCTTATCGACGATCTCAAAGGGTCCTTTCCATGTAGGCAAAAATTTGCGCTGCTTGGCCTGGTTCCTTTGGAAGTTGTATAGATAGACCCGGTCTCCCACCTGATATTCCTTCCTGGAAGTTTTCAGGTCATAATGGGTCTTCATGCTATCAGCCGATCTTTCTAGATTCCGCTGAGCATAAGCAAAAGCATGTTGGAGGTGTTTCCTTAAATTCTCTACATACTCGTGAGTAGTGGAGGCATTTATCAGTGTCTGCTCTTGGGTCCTGTAGAGCAAATGCTGCGGAAGCACCATCTTGCGCCCAGTCATCAACTCAAATGGTGACATTTTGGTTGCAGATGAAGGGGTAGATCTGATGGCAATTAGGACCAGAGGTAATCGGATATCCCAACTTGGCCCAGAATCTGCCACAAACTTCTTTAATATGCTCACAATTGTCCGGTTATATCTCTCTACTGCCCCAGAAGAAGCTGGTCTATAAGCAATATGCAGCTTTCTCTTGACCCCCAGTATCTCCCACATCTTTGTCATTACTTCACTGGTGAAGTGGCTACCTCTGTCTGACTCAATCCTTTGAGGTAGACCAAAACGGGAAAAGATGTGGTTAATCATCAAGGCAGCTGCAGTTTCTGCCTTGCAATTTGGGGCTGGGAGACATTCCACCCACTTGGTAAACAAGCATGTCACAGTCAACATGTACTTATTCCCCCTAGCCGAGCGAATCACAGGGCCTACAAAGTCGATTTGTAAATCTGACCATGGCAGTGTCATCCCCCGCTTTTGTAAAGGTGCCCGGTGTGTGAGGGATGTCGGCTGAAATTGTGCACACACAAGACAACCCTTCAAATATTGGTTGAGGTCCTGGCCCATGTGTGGCCAATATGCAACCTCTCTTAAGATTTCCAGTGTTGTGTGAAACCCCCTATGACCGGCGGTGGCCGCATCATGGGCGTGACTTAACATCAGGCTTCGGAATGAGGTAGGAACCACCCACTGATCGTGGCCAGCTTTGGATTTCCTTACCAGCAAACCGTCTTGGATCCGGAACATTTTTGGACATTTCATCAACACTCTTAGGTCCTCTTTCCCAATGTAATCGGTATCCGTCAGGGGAAAGTTCTCAGGGTCCTCCAGGTGCTGGTAAAATTTACCAATTATTGGATCCCCCTTCTGAGCGGTAATCAAATCATCATCAGGGGTCTCCTTACTCCATTGTGCAATTGAAAGGTCGTTGTGAGCATTTGTCTGGGACCTAGTGATAGCAGTGACCTGGATTTCCCCCAACAGGGACTCAATCTCAATTAGATCCCCTTGGATGGCTCCGGTTTTGGCCAGCTGATCAGCTAAGTCGTTTCCAGTTTTGTCTGGTCCCTCTACTTTGGAATGACCCTTGATCTTTTTCCAATAGATGGTCATCTCATTCGAGGTGACCAGATCATCAATGTTTTGGATCAACTTCCCATGTTTCAAGGGTTTGTTGTTAGCACATGACATGCCTCTGGTTTTCCAATTAACCAGGTGCTCCACGAACCCGTTCCGTACATAATCCGAATCTGTGATTATGACCAGTTTGTGGAGTTGATGCTGGACAGCAGTGAGGATGGCCTGATGCACAGCCATCAATTCTGCCACCTGACTACTTCGGGGACCAATTTTGTATCCAGCGGAGGGTTCTGGGGACTCATTCACCCATGCATTCCCTACGCCAGCCACCAGTTCTTTCTCCCCGTCGTTGTCAACATGGTAAGAGCATCCATCCACATAGACAGTGGGCATTCCCTCACACTTGTCTTCTTCAAAGACTTTGTGTGGGGAATTAAGGTATGCCTCCATGTTGTCCTTTATTTTCAGACTTTCGTCCTCGAGACAGTTTTCTCTGGCACAATCATGCAAGTCAGCCAGACCTTGCGCGAGGGGACTCTTCTTGTTTTGGCCATATCTGACCTCCACAGGAAAGCCTTGCATTGACAGAATCCAGGAAGTAATTCGGGAATTACTCACATTTCCGGCCCGGATTCTGTCACTTTGGAGATATTGCAGAGGCTGGTGTGGAGTCTCCACTATGATGTGTTCCCCCTGGATAAACGGGCGGTAATTCTTCAATGCCCACACCGTTGCCAGGAGTGCCTTCTCACAATCGTTGAATTTTTCCTCCACAGAGGATAAAGTTTTGCTCGCATAGGAGATTACTTTATTGACCTTGTCATGCTTTTGGTATAATACTGCCGTCAAGCACGTATCAGAGAACCTCGTCTCCAGGAAGAACTCCTTGTTTCTGACAGGGTAAGCTAGGCAAGGCGCTTGTGAGAGGCTTCTTTTGAGTTGTTTTACCGCCTCGGCTTGTTCTGGACCCCATTCCCACTTGACCCCCCCCTTCAGGAGATGAATCAGGGGTCTGGTGATCTCTGCGTAGCCCTCAATGAACTTTCTGCTGTAATTAGTCAGTCCAAGGAGGCTCCTTAGTTCCCGCAGAGTTGTGGGGTCTTTCAGTTTCTGAAGTGCTTCCACTTTCTTTTCCTGGGGACAGAG
The DNA here is from genome assembly GCF_040938575.1 of Ambystoma mexicanum. Lineage (NCBI taxonomy): Eukaryota > Metazoa > Chordata > Amphibia > Caudata > Ambystomatidae > Ambystoma > Ambystoma mexicanum. The sequence goes on from NC_090924.1 coordinate 983,026,684, forward strand.
GCCCTGAGGAGTAATCTCATGCCCCAAGAAATTAACACGGGTTCTACACCACTGTGCTTTCTGAAAGGAAAGTTTTGCTCCGGCGGCCCTCAACTGTGTCAGAACATAACGGATCTCCGCTATGTGTTCCTCCACAGATGAACTTTTGATGAGGACATCATCTACATAAGCCAGGTTACCCCTTGCACCCAAGTCAGGCATGGCTTTGTGTAGAAAAATGTTGAATTCATTGCCGGAGTTGAGGTATCCGAAGGGAGTCCGGGTCCATGTGTACTGCTGGCCCCCAAAGGTAAAAGCCAGCTTGTATTGGTCCTCCCTACTGACAGGCACAGTCCAGTATCCATTGGTCAGGTCTATTGCAGTGAATACCTGTGACCCCTGGATCTGGGCCAGCCCTTGGTCAATGTAGGGCAGAGGCCATCGGGAAGTATGGACCCGTTTGTTGAGCTCCCTAAGGTCGGCGCAGAGTCTCCACTGGCCGTTTGGCTTCAATATCCCCAGCACCGGATTATTGAAGGTGCTGTGGACTGGACGGATTATTCCCCGGGACTCAAGGTTCTTAATTATTTCAGTAAGGGACTCCATTGATGCGAGAGGCAAGCGATATTGCTTCACAAACACAGGAGTCATGCCAGGGTCTGTGGGGATTGTTGTTGTGTGGATGTCAGTGCGACCACAGTCATATGAGTCTACCGCAAAGAGATCTTGGAAATCCAAGAAAACTTGTTTCAACTTTTGCTTTTGTTCCAGAGTCACACAGGCATCAGCTAGGTTGACTCTCTCTTCCACCATCTGCCTGAAGACTGGAAAGACTTCTGGTTTGGCTATCTCCGCGGCCTCCTCCAGCTGGGTGGAGAAGTCCCTGGTCAGAGTGCTGATTTGGACTGGAGGCTTCAGGTGGGCAAGGCAGCCTTCATGAACCTGGAAAATCACCTCCTCCCTCCTGAAGTCACAAGTCACATCTTCCTTACCATAGGGGCAGGAAGTGTACACCAGGAAGTTCCCCCCATGCCGGGTAAAAATCCTGTCTGGTGTTGTATTGTCCTCACTGTCACTGTCAACACAGTCCCTGGGGATTGGTCCTAACAGTTCATTTCTAAGATCAATGGAGAAATGTCGGTCATCAACCGCCATTCCAATAATGGTGCCTGCGGCTAGAGTAATACTCTTTAAGTCGCTGTTATCCACCTCTATTGGAATGGTGTCATGTTCTATGTTGACTAATGGTGTTGGGTTTACCCCCAACCCTTGCTGTTGGAGAGAAGCATTTAGATGTATGTAAGCATCAGGGTTTTTCAACTCTTGTCCCCTTTTAACTTTCACTTCCAGGGAGAATTGTCGGGTCCTTTCTGGGATGGTGACTTCCTCTTTAACCCAAATTTCAACTGCATAAGGTAGCAATTGAGCTGACCTAAATGCTTTTTCTGGATCATCAAAGCCCATGGGATTATCCGCTAATCGGGACCAAGCTTTGAAGTTTATTAGGTCCAAACTAATGGCAAAGCGATTGAGAATGTCACTGCCTAAGTAAAAGGCGGCAGGGACGTCTCGCACGACCCAACAATTGTGGACTATGCTCTTGTTGCCAATGGAGATTTTGAGCATACACCTGCTTGGCAGGAGATGTTTGGAATTAGGTGCTTCCAGGTCCATTCCCCATTTGTCTATCAGTTTGAAGGTGGGAATGGCTGGATCTTTTGGGAGTTGGCGGAACATGGCTTCGCTGATGAAGCTCTTACCGTTGTTCACACACACTCGAGCGAGAACAGAGTCCTTCCCATCATTTAACTGAACAGGGATGAACAACTGCTCTCCAAATTGCTGAATATCAGCCAGGCTTTGAGCTGATTTCACATCTTTCTGGACTATAGGAGTGGGAGTTTCAGATTGTGGATTGGTATAAAATTTCAGAGTGTTTCCTTCCAGTGTGGAATACCACTTTAAACTGGAAGGAAGGTTGATTTTCAGAAATAGAGAGGACCCCCCATCACCAGTCTGTTGTCCTACTGCTATTACTGTCACGTCTGGAATCTGGTTGTTCTGGAAGTGAAATTCTACTTGGTCAGATTTTTGTTCAACCATGTGGCAGGTGCCGTTTAAACTAACATGGTTGACACTCTGTTTTAATTTTATTGGTCGGCTAGTCTGGGTCCAGAGGACCTTGTTTACGCAATCTATTAAGGGTGACAACCTCCTCAGGAGGTCATTCCCTAGTAAACAAGGGGTGCCCTCTGGGGTCACAACTATGACCGGGTGTTTCAACTTATGTCGCCCAATTTTAATGTCCAAGTCTGCAGTCCCCTCGACAGGAATTTCCTTCCCGTCAAAGTTCTGGAGTTGTCCAGGAAGTGAGGTGAGAGGAATTTGGTAATTCTCTCCCCTTCCTGCATTCAGTTCATCAAAGGCCCTTCTGGACAGAAGGGTAGCTTGAGATCCAGTGTCCACCAGTGCCGAGATTGTACCCTGCCCCTGTACTTGTACCGGGGCATAATATCTTCCCTCCTTCTCCTCAAGGGGGCACAGATAATGTACATTTTTGGACAACTGGTGGGCTAATTTTCTGGTTTTGGACATCGCGAGAGAAGAATTTTGGGCAGAATTCTGTGGAGAGCCTTGGGAATCTGAAAGAAAAAGTTGGCAACTGGAGATCAGAGCCATTGTGGGTTCCCCTGGCTCCGGTTCCGGGCCGCCCCCCCCTTTTTGGAGGCAGTCACCAGGATGGGTTTGAACCAGGGGATTTTCTTGCTGTTGGTTCTGGGATGAGATGGTGGGCGGCGGTAGCTCAGTCTCCACATCTCCCCAGTCTGGATTTGCATCCCTAGGGACCCATTTTTCTTTGGGAGGAGTTCCCCCCTCTCTGAAGGAGAAGATCCTTTTCCCAGGATCCTCTGAGGATCCCTCTCCCTCAAATTGGAAGACCTGTACCTCCTCCTCAAACTGAGTCTGTTTGGGTCTTTTGTTTCTCCTACCCCCCCTCTGCTCCTTAGGAGGCAGACTTTCAGGGGCAAGAGATTTTGTTTCCGGTTCCTGGGTTTCCAGGGGCTGTTTACAAGTGAGGAAGGAAGCTTCCTCCAAGGCTTTACACCCCCCTTCCCTTTGTGCCTCCTCCCTGGGAACCGGTGAGTTATCGGGGTGCTGCCCCCGTCATTGTTCTGGAGCACCAGGTCCAGAGTTGGGTGCGTTCTGCGCCGGCACGCCCATCTGAGGGTTCTGCTGAGCCCTCAGTATGTGACCCAGATCCCGCGCCATGTTTTGAACCTGGCGCTCTAACTGGGAAACCCGCTCAGGCTGATACGGGGCCCTGTTTTCTCCCCTGGGCTGATCCCGGGAAGGGTAGCTGTCCCTTCTTTGGTAGTACCCCTGGTTGGGAAGATTTGGGTACCCCTCCACCCTTGGCCTCCCCTCTCCCGGATTCAGTGGTCTGGGCTCAGGGAATTGGGGAAAGAAGGATGGATGGTTTTGGGGCTGAAAGTCGGGAGGATATCTGGGGAAAAAGTTCTGCCCAGGGTTTGGTAAATTTCTGCCCTCCTGTGGGAAGTTTGGAGGGAAGTTCCCTGGGTTAGGTGCTTGGCTGGATCCCCCCCCTTGGGCTGGAGGAGTCCACACATAACCCAGGATGGGTCGATTTCCTTTGTAGCGAGGACTTACATAGTCAGGAGAGCGAGGGACCCCATTTGTGGGGCTGCCTCCCTGGCTCCCTGTCTGTGACTGGCCCGAGGACCTTCTGGGCCTAGCATTATTAGGTGCAGGTAGGTTTTTAGGCCCCCCCATCTCCAAATCCAAAACGGGGGTGACCTTTACCTCTGCCACCTTGGCAGCAGCAGGGGTGCTGTTGGCTTTGGGGTTTTTCTGGGCATTGCTTTTATTTTCTATGGGCTTCTGCACCTCATAGATCCGGGTAGCCTGTTCAATGACCCAGTCTAAAGATCTTTTCTCATGAAAATCCCTCACGAGCTGGGTCATGATATATTTGGGCAAGGCATGGAAAAACGTATTTATAAACTCTCTACTATCTGTGCGCACCCTTCTTGTGGTTTGTGCAAAAGCACGCTTTAACTCCTGCACAAATTCTTGTGGGGCCTGATCCTCCCCACATTGCAAATTGTAGGCTGCCTTGCGAGCCTCTTGAGGATTTCTGTGAACAGAAAAATGTTTCAGGATGGCCGCCTTATAGGTGGACCATCTTAAATGATTTTGGTCCTCCAGCCCCGCAAAGAAACTGGAGTATTCCGGGGAGAAGGTCCACTTTACATATTGAATGCAGCTTTGGCTGTCCTTCAAATGGAAAGTCTCCATCATTTGTTCAAACAACTCTAAGTGCTCCCAAACAGAATACTTAGCGTTCTTATGGTAAGGCGTAATGACGCTCCTGATCGCCTTAATCTGCTTTAAGGGGTCCTTAAGCAAGGCCCTTTTTGCCTTATTGGCCTTTTTGGTTCGGGTAACCCTTGTCCACTCTTCCTCGGACTCAGAGGCACTGCTCCCAGAGGTTCCCGTCTGATCTTCCAGGTTTTCCCGGATTCTGCGAGCCTGGGAATGGCTGGCAGAATGTGGGGACCTGGTCTCCTGTGTCCTGCGCAGTTCAGAGGAGTCTTCAGATTCCTCCTTGCTGCCAGGATTTGATGGGTACCCCCTCCACTGACCTAACTGGGCAGAGGTTTTCAGGATGCCCTTAATGGGCCTACTCTCCTGGGGTTCCCCACTGAACTGTACTGTACTTGGGTGCCCATACCCGGATGCCCACCCCTCCATTCCTGAGTGGTACTGGCCTATGAGCCCCATACTCTTAGCTGGATAGTAGTCTGCCATCCCTGTGGCCCTGTGCTCATGTGCACCAGGGGACATGGGGGTGGCAGAGTCCAGGGACTGAGAGGTATGAGGGCCTCTGGTACTAGGGCTCCTGAGGTTATGCTCCGGAGTTTCCATTTCCCAGCGAACCTCATCTCTATCCGCCCCTGCTCCCTGTTGCAATGCAAGAGCCTGCATTTGTGCCTTCAGTTCCTCTGTTAAGGCCTTACTCGACTCTATCAGTTTCTCCTGCATCGCTACCTGTTGCTGGAGCCTATCATTGTGTTGACAGAGGGCCTCATTCTCCCTCTGTGCTTCCTGGTTGGTCCTGGAGAACTGGGCCAGTCTTTGCTGCAGGAGGTTTACCTCCTGAGCAATGTCCCTATTGGCCTGCTCCTTTCTTGCTAGAGCATCTTCCACCCTTCTGGTGTGCTCTACCAAGTTCTGGTTTTCTTTTTGGAGATCACCCAGCCCCTGGAGGGCCAGGTGATTTTCTTCCATTTTTCTTTTTAAATGGCAGACTTCCTGGCCTAAGGCGTCTCTTTCCTGACTAAGAGCCTGCATTTGTGCCGCCAGGTCGTCCCTTTGCCTTTGGAAGGCACCAGCTTTCTGGCGCTCCTGATCAAACTCTGCCTGGGTATCCAGGTCTTTCAGGATCAGTTTATTGCTCTCCTCTTTCTCTCTGTCTAGTTGGATTTGCAGGGTGGCTACCTGCTCTGTGCATGCCCTGTTGAAATTGATCTGTTGCTCCAGCTTTTTCTGGTTCTGCAGTAAGGAGTCCAAACTGTCTTGGTGCTCCTTCTGCAGGGCCAGAAATCGGGTATCCTGGTCTGTCTTTTCCTGTTGTAGGATGCCCATATCCTCTTTTATTTTAATGATATATTGCCTACTATTATTTTCTGCCTCCTGGCTCCTCTGCAGCCTCTGCTCAGAAGAGTCCAGATCAGATTGGGCCTTCTGTAATGCCATCTGTTGCCTATTTGCCAGATTTTGGCTTTCAGCACATCTATCCTGCATGTCTCCCATATATAGGTACAGGTATGCTGCTATCCTGGTAATCTTATTGTGTTCCTCTTTGGCTTTAGGAGCCATATATAGTTCACTCAGGGCCACATGTAAGGGACCCTGATCTCTATATATATCTGACCCTGTTTCAGTGACCTGTTGTGTGATGGCCTGCAACCACACATCCTGGCCCTGTTCGGTCCATTCACCTCTCACAAATAGCTTATGCAAGAGGTGCTCTCTGGCTATTTTCATGTCTACTAAGGTCGTCATTCTAGAGATTGGTCTCTGTCCTGACTTACAGAAGTTTGTATTTTATTTTTGCAGAACAGAACTTTTCTTGGAGTGTCCCTTTTGAGGAATGCTTCACAGCGTAATGCAGCGTGGTGATCCGACCGGATGTATGTATCCCGTCAGTTAGCACACTGTATTAAGCTGCACAAGTGGTAAATCTAACCCAACGTCTCGGCTCGAGCCCCCAATTTGTAAGAGGATTCAATTCAGCACTACAGCTAAGTTAACGCCTAGTCTAGAATACTGAATGAAAACCCTTATTGATATATCTTTAGGTCCAGTTCATGCGTTCTGGATGACTACCCCTGTATAACACCCCTCTCTTGGAATCCCCCTGACCCCACTGAGCCAAGAAGTAGTTCTGTTTTGCAAGTTTAAAAGGTTTATTTGATAATTTAAACAATATATATTATATCACGCTTATAATAAATTAATAATTGACTAGCACACTTAATCTGATATGATAAAGATTAATAACGGAGAATCTGGCACTAACACGCTTCTCTATAGTCAATAAGGAGTTGACATGAAATGGATAAGGTAGCACACTGGTAAATAGGTACAGAAGTATAATGTGGTAGAGAATGCTTTATAAGGTTCAAATGGATGCAAGGTTGAATGAATGAATTGCAGTATAGAAATACTCAATATGATTTCAACAAAACAATGTAATCACTTTTCTCTGGCAATTCCCTCCCCCCCCTTGATGCAAGGCAAGGAAATGGAAGGAAACACACAGTTCTCAGAAATGCAATCAAATGTGATTCAGTTCAATCCCAGCAAGCTTACAGAAAACAGATAGGAGTTTTGAAAACACAGGCCCAAATGCTTTGATATGTGCTAGCAATGGATGAGAAATATGCTGGAAATGCTTTTTAATTCCCTTTCAGAGGTTCAGGGTGAGTGGTATCTAGTTAATATTAGTCCAGGCTCACACTAGCAATGATGCAGGGATAGTTAGCAGGTTAAACGAATTTCTGGCAAATGGAAGGCAAGCAGCAGCAGTTTTTACATGTGAAGAAATTCGCAAATCGCGGTAAAATTCGCGAATGCGTGTTCCGCGATTGCGGTAAAACTATAAGGGGTAGGAATGCGGTTCTAGGTGCGATTCAAAGCTAAGATTCTAAGCTTTCAAATAAAAGTTATTGCAAGTCTCTAGCACAAACGGTTGCGGAGATATGAGCGATTGAATAGAGGTCGTTTTTCAGATTTGAAATTTTAAAGTTCCAAAAGACAAGTGCAGCTTGCAACTAGCAAATCACAGGAGACAGCTTTACAAGTGACAGGTGACAGTTAGGAGGCAGTTCTACTTAGATTAAATAGATTGAATTATATTATTTTAACTAAGAGATTGGTTCTGCACAGTTTTCTAGGTACTCACACTATATTCTTGAGTGAAATGGGCCTCGCCATGGATCTGGTCAGGGTTTTAAACTGGACTCTGGTCTGGTCTGGTCTGGCCTCTGCACTTCACAGTGATCTGGGTCAGCTCTCTCTGCTGGTCTGGGTCTCTCTGGGTACAGCACTGCTTTCTCTCTGGTCTGGTCTCTTAGTTCTGGATAGATTGAAGTCTCTAGTTTGGCTTTCTGGAGGTTGATGGAGGTAAGTATGGATTTTTCCGGCAGAGCGTCCCGCTGCAGATGGATTTGGAAAGGTCTCTATCTGTCCTGTCTGTCTGCTTTTATGTGTTTAGCATGTGGGTGTGTTCTAGCATCACTGACCCTACCTCTCTCTCAGCTTCTAATTGGTCAAACTTCCATTTATCATTTGATTGGGGAATGAACTGTGAGTCAGAGTGATGTCATTTTACAGCCTGCAGAAAGTCCACTCCTCCTGTCAACTTACACACAAATCTAGATTTGAAACAAATACATATTTGCAGAGGTACATATTGTTTTAAAATCATATGCACCCATCATGCATTACAGGAGGTATCCCCTGTTCAAACTCTGCTCTTCCTGGGAGCTTGCATTCAGAACTGGCACATATTTCACTTTTTAACTGATTTTGCAATTTCTGACATTGACCCAACTTTACATACATGTGTGCAGGGAGTATGGACATTAACTGAAGAAGTTTCAGATTTTTAACATGCATACAGTTAGAGTAATATCCATTTTTCCGCTAAAACCCCCCTGAACATGCCACCGGGTCGAAAAACCTCTTAAAATGTGGGCAGAAAAATCACAAGAATTATGGTATCATTTATAAAATTTTCACATGTCCGCTCTATGAGTTATTCATCTTTTTAAAGTTATGTTCTGGCTCCAAAGGGGTGTGGTTTCCCAGGTCACATGGTATAGAAACTAGTCTTTCCAGTTTCTGCCAAGCCAGCTTGCTCTCACAGGCAGTGCCCCTCCCAGCTCTTGCCAAGAGGAAGCTACATTTTACGACTGCGGTAATAAAAACCTTTGCCTGAGTGAAGAGGGCTTTGTCCACTCTCTTGCAGAGCCCAGGTAATTCAGTTATCAGATAGATGGCATATCCTCAGTGGGGGCAGCAAAAGGAAGGTTGGCCTGGGAACACAGTGGTGACTCAAGTTTCACTGCTGATGGGGGTAGTTGCCAGGCAGAATCAAGTTCCTTAAGCCAGACTTTCAGCTACTGTCATGTTATTTGTTGCTTTTTAAATTAACTTGCAATTTTACACATGCAGCTAGAATGCTGATTCTAAGTGCAAAACTATGACATTTAAACAATTGCAACCTATGTGACACTCAAAAGTAGGTCACTCAGTCAATTTAAACATTTAGATTTGTAGTGTCTTTCAGTCCAATGCAACTTAAACTGCTGAAATCCACAGCGCAGCCAGTCTTGTTATAAGCATTTTTCTGGGCTCTTCATTTCCCAGATTTTGTAGGCACACAAAACTCCATTCTACCAAATGTCTGCTGGTGTTCAGTGAATATTTTGCACATATTGCAATGTTTGAAAATAGGCATTTTGACTTGCCTTCAGAGAAACAGAGTGGTTTTAAAACGCCGGCTTTTGGATAGTGGTGAGTACTGGTACTGCACCCATTTTTGGGATTTAAGAAATGAATTCCCAACAATTCTAGGTTGCATTTGGCAATCAGCATTGCCATTCCCAATGGTTTCAGACTACTGTGTGGGTAGTCCAATGGTGGTTTTAGGCAGCGTCCTTCTGTGCCCATAACATCGGCAAAAATGAATGGCAGCCTATTCTTCATGCATTTCCCTGTGCATTTTCTGGGAAGCTCTGGCCATCATGATGTTTTCCATGTCAGTACTGCACAGTTTTGAGGTATGGCTCGGATGCATGGGTAAATACATCCCACAACGTATTCCTGTTAATAACATCTGCTGAGACTCTTGTTGGAAATGCAAGGCCGTCCAATGGTTTTTGTAATTATACACGGACAAAAAACGTTTATTTTCTTCTCAACCAAGAATCATTTATACAGGAATACTGACTCCCTACACATTGAGATGTTTATTAAACATAGCATATGTATGCAAGTGTTTGGTGCGGCAGTCGATAGTCACCTGGCCAGATGGGGGTTTAAGTGTGCTTTTCCTGACAGATTCAGAATAACAGTTACCAGAGACAGACACAATAAAACAAATATAGACTAGTTACAATCTTAAATATTTACTGAACCAACCACTGAATAAAACACTCATCTTCCCTTTGACCAAAGACTACCCGGCCCATGGATGGACCACAGAGGCTCCCTTGATTGGGATCCCCATTAAAATAAGACATCTTACCTTCTCTGGTGAGCACAGGGATATTGCATAAGGGCCTGGCTGTGACTCTCTGAAGTACCTCTTGGCCAAGGAATCCGAGGCCAAATGGTAACAAATTGTCACAGAAATCAAACACACGGCTCAAACTCAGTTAAGGTTTCATCAAATCTTTAATAGTGGCACTGCAGGTGAACACAGACAAGACGATCATAAAGGTCCCCATGCAATCACAGGCTGTGTTGCCTGTCTACCTAAATCAACATCTCTTTATACCTTTTTTTTTTCTTTTGGTTCCAACGCAGTAAGTGAAATATTCTGTGACCTCATCAAGGAGGGTTTCCGTCTTTCCCAACCTACATAATAGCAGGCTTAGTTGAGTCTCTCCATTCCAGACATCCAAGGTCAAAATCAAGGCTTCATGAGATAACCTTCTCAGCTGCCTACAACGAATAAAATGGAAAATTAGGATTTGCAGTTACATTTCTTATCAACATTCTGAATGGATATATTTGCGTTTTCCCTAACATGCAATAGATTAAGTGCAGTATTTCTGTTACCACTGCTAACACCAACTCAAGCAATGTAGACTGAATTGGTGTGTGTTAAATGAACCGTTGGCATGTGTAGCATTTTATTGATATTCATGACAAGTCATGGATGTAAGAAGACTATTAACAAAACCATAATTATTGTGTAATTTTCCTGTGCCGTCATGTATGAATTTGAATGTTACTTTTTTATACGTTTTAGCAAGTGTGTTATGTTATGTTGTTGACTTTCATGGAACTGTTTATGTGATCCCGCAAAGAGTTGAACGTGATTGCATGCATAAGCAAGTATGAAAACAGCAGAGGCAAACGCCATGTGCACATGCCCAGGTGTGCAGTGTTTTAAACAATCTACATTAGCACTTAACAGCAACCATTATTTCGATCTCCATAGTTAAAATTTAGATGGATGCACAACCTGTAATGAAACTCTGCCACCTATGGCTGTTGGAGCAGAAGTTACAGCTCCACGCATAAATCATGTCATCTAGAGCATTGTATGGTGCTGAATAGTGATTGATGTTTTGTAACATTTAATATTATGCTTTTTAAAGCAGTTGATAGTAGATTACACCCAGTCTTGTGCACTGTATGTGTAGGTGGTATTACCTCCCAATGTATTTACGGTTTTCATATTAACACCTTCAGAAAGTTGAAAAGCTGAGTCACTGCTCCATGACTCAAACCTGTCTTCTCTATGCTGTAAACCGGTGTCTGAGATAAACCCTTAACTCACTGGGATCTCATAGTGGAAACTCTGAGGCACAATTTTACATTAAGATGGGTGGGCCATGTTAATACTCTTTTTTTTTAAAGCAACATGCATGGAAATATAATTTCATGCCATACTCTCTGACAGCTTTCACCATTCTTCACTGTTAGAAGAAGCGTAGTTCTTCATTGTATTCGTTCTAGGCAGCATTCAAGTGTTTAGGTGGGGTATGAGGTTTTATAATGTATAAGGTTAGCAGCAGCGCAAATACAAATGTACGAATCCGCCTTGTAGCTTCTTGTTGATACTATACTTTCCTTTGTTAATGTTATTTCGGTGATGTAGTACCTGTCCGACCAGTCTGAACCAAATCAATAATAATTCAATGTGTGCATTTCTTACATTCCTGTAAGGCTCAGCAGATAGGTCAACCAGCCAATGCCTCTATCTCTGTTACTTAAAGGCAGGTACTTGAATAAATCATGTCAAGTAATTTTCCAAAATAATGCAATATAGAGATAGTTTTCTTAAGAAACTGGTTTTCTTCACTCTCCATGCTGGAAAAAACAACAATAAAATAACTGTTAAGATGACAAGAGTACCCTGCATCTGGAGAGATTTTGAAGATTTATGAAATGGTCCATTTACATTGGAAATCATATTTTGCACATACTATTTTGTGCACCCTGGTAAATAATGTACTACATTGGGGCATTTCATGTACAGGAACTCTAAAATGACTATGCATAAAAGGGAAACTTTCTCACAGAAACACTTACAATCATTTAAGATATGTAATTTACACAAGCAATATCTACCTGATTAACAAAAGGAAATCTAAGGCAAAATGATTAACATATTTTTACAGGCTGTTCTGTCGTGAACCCGGGGGAATATTGTGATGAAATGACCACGACTCTGCAGGAGTTAAAGGATGAGTAGTGACTGAACCACCTACTCCACCCCACACTTCTACAAACCAACAGTGATCCCAATCATAAAGGTAAAACAGGGACAGCCAAGAGATATACCTCATTTGACTTTTGAGATCATGTGGGAAGAGGGAAGGCTGTACTCTTAGAAGGGATGTATATGTGATTCAGTAGTCACCCAAACAACAAAGTAAACAGTCGAAAATAAAGGAATGCCCAATGAAAGGGTCTATAAAGATATATATACTTAAATGAAACATTGCAATGTACAAAGAACTATTAAAACACTATGTGAAACCCACCCCTGTGAGAGAGAACAGAGAATATGTTAAGATAGAAAGACTGATCATCTTGGTTAATGAAAACAAGGGTGAGAAGGTAACAGCCATCACTATACATTTACAAAGAATAAGTTTTTCACTGGAAAAGTGCTAAAGTGACTTAACCAGTCTCTAGGGCCCAATGGTGATGAGGGGGGTATTTAGGGGTCAATACTACCTTTCCGCTGTTCTTAGGTGGTTCAACAGCATTAAGGCGGGTCTAGCTGTGCTGCTATGGGGGTTGAACCAGGTTTAGGTGTGGTGAGTTGTGCTGGGTAAAGCAACAAACTGGAGTCTAGTTGATTTGAATCAGGAGCTTGATGCGGTTTGAATGCAGAGTTTGGGTTATGCAGTTCAGATGGCTCACCAGGGTCCGTTCAGGAGTTAAGGACGTTCAAGACATTCGTAGCCGCTGGTTCGGGTCAGTGTGTGACAAGATGTTCTGGTAGTTCGAATCAACGTCCATCAGTTCGCTGTGGTGATTTTGTTGCTCCGATGCATTGTTTGAGTTTGGTCCCCAGCAGTAAGCTGGTTGTTCAAGCCAAACAGTAGAAAGGCTCTGCTTGCCACAATACCACAGCAAGCCGGTTTGACAGGAACGATGCACCGATTATTCAAGTTAGATGGAGGGTCAAAAGCAGCACCATTCGGTCCCATTCGGTGCCTCTCGTTCAAGTGCGGTGAACATGGTTTGAATGGGGTTCAACTAGTTCCATGGGACAAAACGGGGATCTTTAGCTAAACTGGTTTCTCCAGATGCTGTATGGCCAGTGGCTGTAGTGCAGGTGAGTCCGTTCAGAGTCTGCTCTCCCAGCCTAGCGAGAGCTGGTGTAGAGTGGCAGGTCCTGGTTCACAGCAAGAGGCATCCCCAATATGCTGTGAGAGCGGGTAAGCAATAGAAATTGCTTCTGCCTTGGACTGCTCCTTCTTCGCATCAGTGGTTTCGGGCTTTAGAAAGACCAGCTCTCCAAAAGAAGTCCAAATTAACTCTTCCTTTGGAGCTTGTCCAAGAGTGAATCAAAGAACGACTGGGAGACCCCTTTTTTGAAAGACAGAAGTCTGCAGGTGATTGGCCTATCGCAAGCTTGTTTTTAGAGGTCCAATCCCTGTTCGTAAGACAAGTGGTCTTTGCGTTCTGACATCATACCCAAAGTGCATTGTGCTAAAGGAAGTTGGTGGTAACAGGAAGGAAATAGGGATTCAGAAATAAACCCTCATCCAGCTTTGCTGAGCTCTCTATCTACACTAACTCGTCCACCGTCAGTAGCATCAAAGTCCCTTTTGGTATGCAGCGCCCCAGTGTGAGCTAGTCATTTTGGGATGGTGAGCCCTTTGTTCCCTGTTTCCCAGGGTAGCTCCTGCTGGAAAGCGGTCTTGCTAGAGAGAGGTGTTACCTGACATCACTAAGGCTCACTGGAGAGGCATTGCCATTAATTCTCCTGTCCTATCAGCTAGCATGGCCAGGCTGTCTGACCAAAATATACATAACCCTTCCACAGCTATTTGATATTGTACTTTTCTTGTTCCAGATGGGCTACAAGAGAGCCGGGGTGTCCTCTTTTTTGGGGGGCTGTGCGGATGAGGACTTATAAATGTGAGCAAGAAACACGTTCCACAAAACAAAATACCCTCCTTCACATGCTCTCGGTGTAACTATCCACACTAAGCAGACTTAGAGGACTGTCTTACTTTGTTTAGACAGAGGTACAGAGTCTTATAAAAAAGGCACATATTTAAACACATTACTGCCTCAACAAAACTCATATTATTGTGGAGATAGAAGTGAGGTTAGTAGTTAGTAGTTAAATGTGAGGTGTATAGTTGTCTTGATATATTATCCCTCCCAATTGTTTCTAAACTTGTGTGTCAACACTTGGATGTGTTTCTGGATCCAGCAAAGAATAACACGTGCTCAAATGGATCTAATTGACGTGTTCCATTGGACACGTCTTCAGGACACTCCTCAGTCGGATAACATAATCACACTTAATGTGTTGTTTGACATGATTTCTTCTTTGCATAACATGATCTAAAAAACCAGAGCATATATAATGTTGGTTATTAAAAGTATGTGTACCAATCTTTTATCTCTAATTTCTACATGGTGGGTAGAAAACACTAAGCTTCAATTTCTATTTGGCGTGTGATGAAACATTTCTTGATGAAATATTGTTATGATTCTCCAATGCGTGACAATTTTTGCACACTACAAGGAAAAACAATATAAGTTTGTGTTTACTATTTACACATCTATTAGCCACGTCTTCATCTGATGTCTGTTGTCAAAAGGACATATTAAAGTCAGTTTATCAATTTAATTATTCCAAATATTGTTTAAATTTGCATTGAAATATTAGAAGCAGAAAAGGATGTCCTAAAGTGTCTATTATTCTCGGACATGCTGTGACACTAGCGATTTATAGATATTACTCCACAACTATGCAGGCTTAAAATCGAGGATGAATTACATAGGTCTTCCCCAGTTCATGTGCAGTCCTTCATTCTTGCACTTGTCGCAGTGTAGGAACTGGAACCTATTGTTTTTGTATGTTCCGTTACTTCTTCATTGGGCCCCGGCTGTATAATTTCCTATGGGTCAAAGAAATGCGCTGGGTAAATGATCCTGCAAGTTTGTAGTTTATTTCTTTCGTATTACTCACAGCGTCATTTAACACTTACTTGGAAAAAAGTCAGCGTTCATTTGCCATCAGCTGGCCGTTTCCACTTGCTCGTTTCCTCACTCGGTTCTCATATCTGTGAACCGAATGAATTCCTGCGGGTCAAAGGGATATACACGGCAGTGAGCCCCATTGATCCACAATTTTACATTATTTTATAATTCCATGGCAAAGCACTTACTTGATACTACTTTGCGTTCGTCTGTCGTATCATACAAACGGGAACCGGATGCATGATCGCAAATCACGTGATTTTAAACTTTCCTCAAACAGTTCAACCGTATGCTGTTCACGGCAGTAAGGGCATTTCAAATGCCATATTGGAATTCTGACCGTGCTTGTCAATGGCTCAAAGGCGGCAATGCCACAAGTCATAATGCTTGTCGATCTTTTGAAGTTAAAGCAACTGCATTGTTTACAGTTTTTTAGATTTTAACTTTTGTGGATTTTTAAACAAAAGGGGTACAATAGAGGACCTTCTTCTATGTACAACACATTTTATAGTTCTTCAATGAATCAAGAATCAGATCATTGTTTTCAAAAGGCGGCATACGCCGCAGTTATTGTCTTTCTTATTTTTTGATGGAGAATGGTGTTCATACACTGGTAATCTTCGAACATATCGCCTGATGGTCATTTCTTGTGCAGAATGTAATTATATACACACAATCCCGTGGTATAACCTCAAGTTGATAGTTATGCTATTCAGGACGATTTTTCCAGATAATAAGTGGCCCCTTATGGGTACTAGTCAGGACATTATTGAACAGGTGATGTTTGTGCAGAATATTATAAATTGCACAGGATTGACCTCAACTTCTTCATTCTATATTCAAGGCAATTTAATAGTTAGTCCTGTACCCTTGTGAAATAGAGATGGCTAATGGATGAAGAGACTCCATTTGATGGCAATATTCAGTCCCTACTTTACAAAATTAAGGTCAAAAATCCACTTTTGTTCCAATCTTTTGAGTTTGAGGTCTCTATCTCCTCCACGTGGGTGGGCTGGGACCATTTGAATAATGAACCAGTAGATGTCTTCCTGGCAGTGTTTAGCTAATTTATAATGAGCTACTAACGGCTTGTCTGCGACTGCATTTTTCACGCATGAGCGATGCTTACAGATTCTTTGCCGTATCAGTCTTTTTGTCTTTCTGATATAAAGTAGCCCGCACCAGCACCTTATACCGTAAAATAAAGTAGCCCGCACCGGCACCTTATACCGTAAATTGCCCATTTGAGTAGGGTTCTATGATACCTTTCATCAATAGTAAAGCGTTGATGCGTTTCCACGCCCCCCCTATGCCGTCATATCCGGTCCCTAGGGAGTCTGGGATGGGATATGACATCATAGGGTTAGCCCCGGAAGTTATGCCTGGCTAAAATCCCAACCCGGAAGTGATGTAGGTGTTTTTAACAGGAATTTTGTCCCTGTTGTGGTTGTCCCACAGGGTGTTTCGTTATAGGGGGTGTTTGTCCGGTCGCCCAAAAGCCTGGAGCCTCTAGGGTGCCCCATTGGGTTTCCAGCGGAAGTTCTGACATGTGGGGTGCCCTAACCAGGAAGCTGGTAAGTGTGTTTATCTGAAAGGCCCACCTTGGTATTTTATGTGAATGTGTGTTTCCCATGAAGACACGGATGTCCCCTCAGAAAGAGTCAGAAGTGTGGTGCAGGGTTTTAGAATGGTGGGGTGGCTGAAGATGATGTATGTGGGGTTGTCCCTTTAGGGGTGGAGCGTGTAGGGTTCCTATATATATACAGCGGGGTTTGGCTAGAAGGTACAAGTCGCTCCTGAAGCCCTGGAAAATTTTGAAACATTAGCGCCCTCGATACTGGGAATTATGACGAGCTACAGGTACTATTCTAAGAATAATACCGATGCCGAGGCCTTGAACAACCTTCAAAAATATTACAGCCCTGAAAGTCCGCCAGCACCGGCGCTATCCGCCGATGGGGCCCCTGAAGACGCGGCGGCTCTGGATGAGCTGTGTGAAAGCCAGGTGCTTATCCCTGTGGAGACCCTGCCAAAGAATGTTTATACTATCAACCCCACCGACGGTATAAATGACCCCTATACCGATGCCGACTACGTGGTTATGGATGAATCTGTTAAGGCTCTTAAGGAGGACCGATATGAGGATCTGAATGTTTTAGAGAGTCTGTTTGCAGAGGACGCAATGACACCGGCGAAAGAACCAGCGGCTGATGAAGACAAGTTCTTCATGGACATTGCTAGCGTTGCCGAGGGGAATGAAAGTTCTCTAACGTGTATTACGGTAAGAAGTAAATTATGTTGGTTTGTGTGGGTGTGTGTGTGGGTGTGTGTGTGTGTATGTGTGTGTGTGTTTGTGGGTTTGAATAATTTGTGATAACGTATGCTCGAGGGTTAAACTTCTTTCTTTTTTGAATTGCAGAAAACGCCTGATAAGTTTGACGGTTCAGTGCTTTTGACCGACGCCTGCAACACCGTTAATATTTAATGCGTGTGCTGTTCAAAAAGGATGGAAAGTTCACCATATCCGGATGGGGCTATGTGTAAGGAATGTGGCATTTTAAAACATCTTGCAAGTTCTGATGCAGAAGAAGACGAAACTATGACCCTTTTGGAGTCTGTAACGGTTCAAGTTTTTGCGACGTGTGTTGTGAGAACATGTTTAAAGCGTTACTATTACCGTTGGTGTGAAGGGCATGAATTGGAAGACCCTCAGCAGGATGGCCATGCTTGTTTACTACAGAATTATGAAATTGGAGCAATACGGCGTATATGTCAGATGTTGAAGTCATATAGCGTTTTACACATGCTTAAATGTGTTTATAAAATTATGGGTATGCATGTACATGCTAGTATGGGGGGTCTACCAACAAAAACAATCCTGGAAATATATACGTGTCGCAATCCTCAGAGAAAAATGAAAACTTTACAGATGGCAAGGCCCGTGGTTTTTAGAAACCAGGTAGCTTGTTTAATGGAAAGAAACTTTTCCAGCATGCACAGTGTTAGGAAGAGTCATCCGGAGTGTCTGGTACGCCGAAAGCTTTTTGAAAAATAAAAATACAATAAACTTAACACTTATATCTGTACCATTGTTTCTAGGTTAGCATTATTCGAGGACAAGACGGGTGTGTGGAGCGCAACCTGAAGCCCGGATCTATGTGTGTTCAAAACCTTGTATACGCTATGCTGAAAGCAAGAATAGCTGTAAACAACCCATATCTTTTATGGGGTTTTGTGCCATTTGTATATTCAGTAATTTGTGAAAGTTCAATGTGTATAAGCAATATTTGTAACATCATCAAGATGCCGGTGTGGATTCAATACAATCCACCACTCCGCTACCCTGTGGGATCTTTATATTTGGACCCTAGAGCGATTTTGATTCACTATGTGGGCGAAATGTATGCAAAATACCTCAGTTGTAAAGGTGATGTTTTACAAGCCTCCAAACTATCTGAACTGCTAAACGCTACAAGTATATGGTGTCTACAGAGTTACAGGCGGGACAACCATGTGGATGTGTACAGCCTGCTTTGGTATGCGGCCGATAAAATATCAATGATGGTAACTGTTCGTCACCCCATACATGTATAAAAACCAGTAAAAAATGTTTAAAAAAAATAATAAATAAATAAATACATACAAAATAAAACATCTTACACCTACCATGAGTCTTTTTATTTATATGTATTGCCTCAATGGATAACAACCTGCATTCAAGATTGTATAAAAGCTATTATGATAAAAGTGGTGTTGGAAGTTATGGGGGTGTTGATGCTCTTTATCGAAAATTACGGCATGAAAAACACCCCGCATCACGGGCTACTATTAAGGAATGGTTATCTGGTCAGGAGACATATACCCTTCATAAAAATGCTAGGAAGCGTTTTAAAAGAAGAATGACCATTGTTGCATCTATAGACGAACAATGGCAAGCAGACCTAGCTGACGTATCAGCCTTCAAAAGCAGAACGACTGGGCCCGTTACATCCTGACAGTGATTGATGTTTTATCAAAATACGCATTTGCAGAGGTCTTGAGGGCTAAGACTGGGGCAAGAGTGACCGCTGCCTTTAAGCATATCTTCAGTAAGG
This sequence comes from Ambystoma mexicanum, assembly GCF_040938575.1. NCBI lineage: Eukaryota > Metazoa > Chordata > Amphibia > Caudata > Ambystomatidae > Ambystoma > Ambystoma mexicanum. The sequence continues at coordinate 983,045,757 of NC_090924.1, forward strand.
GGCGAGTACCCGTAAAATTACAAACTGATGCCGGTAAGGAATTTCTGAACAGACCCTTACAAAACTTTCTAAAACAACACGGCGTGCATCATTTCACAACCCACACGGAGGGTAAAGCAGCAGTTGTTGAACATTTTAATAGAACCCTGAAATCTAAACTATGGAAATATTTCACAGCTTATAATACGCAGCACTATGTGGATATATTACAGGATTATATAGATGTGTATAACAACAGTCACCACCGGGCTATTAAAATGACACCCCGGTCTGTAACTGCTGAAAACTCATTAGATGCCTGGAGAAACCTGTATGCCAACCGGCTATCGGAGAAGATCAAGAAAGCAGTCTTTCACGTAGGGGACCATGTCCGAGTATCCCGGTTAAAAGAGATCTTTACAAAAGGACACCAACAGTCATTTACAGATGAAATTTTTATAGTGGAAAATGTATCAGGCGAAGGAGGGTGTGTACATATACCAACTGACTGATTATGCTGGTGAAGCTGTAAGCGGTAGTTTCTATACCGAGGAGTTACAAAAGGTGAACGACAATCCCCAGCGTCTTTATAGGGTTGAGAAAATTATTCATAGTAAAGGAAATGGGTCTAAGAAACAATACCTGGTAAAATGGGTGGGTTGGCCGGAGAAATTCAACAGTTGGGTCAAAGCGGCATCTTTGGAGGATCTAAAAAGCAGAGGCGCTCCCTGAGAAGATGGAAAACACAGGCTTTTATATCACATTGCCCAGCAACGCCTCTTTAGATTTCCCAACAATGCAATATCGAACTATTCGGTTAAGTTGGCACAGCCGTTGATTTATAAGGGCGATGAGAAGCGGGTTTGATGGAGGTTCAATATCCCCATACGTGGGACACCCTGGACAAAAAAGATGCCTGGTATACCATCAGACTTGGAGAACCTGCAGAATTAATACATTTGGGTTTTTCTCATGACTTCTACCCCACAATACAAGCGTTGCTAGATACTATCAACAAATCGATAGCAAGTCTCGCGCATTATGCAGCTGTTTATAATGAACTCCCACCGGAAAGTATTTCTAAGATCGACCGATCTTACCACCGAGTTTATCAATAGGTGGAAACTCACAAGACTGCTGGGAACTGTGCAACATGAGAAAAGTAATAAGGCCTTGGACAGAACATGCACTGATATCAACGGCGGATTTTACAGTCTTATGATTTACACCGATATAGTTGAGTACCAAAGGGTTGGTGATTCATACGCTCCCCTGATGAGAACAGCCCAGGTGAAGGGTGAACATAACAGTATTGTTAATATACAATACATAAAACCGGATTATATTCCAGTTTCTAAGTGTCATTTTGACACCCTCAACATACAGATAAGGAACGATCAGGGGGCATTGGTCTCATTTAAATATGGGAAGGTTCTAGTGAAACTACACATGCGTCCTAGATGAGAGAAAGACAGCTAAAACATGGTTTTCCTGAAGAATTATGGGGAGCCGCACATTTATAGGGATTATTACCGCAGACAGGTCGGTTATGTAAATCAACCCTACTTTCAAGGAGTATCGGTGATGTATGGTGAGGGGTTAAGAAGTATTTTCAGAAGTCTATTCCGGAGAGCCATGCCCTTCCTGCGCAAAGGTTTTGAATTAGCCAAGCCCCATATGAAAACAGCTGCTACAAACATTGCCAAGGATGTGGTGTCTACTGCAACAACGTCCACCGCTAATCATTTCAATTAGCCGCCACAAGAGGGCTCTGGTCTGGTTTATGTGGGTAAAAATCCTGCAAAAAGAAAAAGACAGTCATCGCATAGGTGGGGGCCCCCGAAACCACATAAAAAACAAAGATCAACAACTAATGCCGCTCAGAAGAGAAAACGTGCGACAAAGAAGAGACGGGGCAAGCAAAATAAAAACAGACCCAACATCAATATTTTCTAAAAGATGGCCTTTATCCACTGTGCCTCGGGGGAGTGTGTGAAATCGGAACTAGACCTATTTGTTGTACCCCCGACACAGATGAGCATCAAAAACCGTTTTTCCATGGAAATTGCGCCCCTCGCTGCACTTTCTCCTTTAGCACCCATTGGGCCTCATTCCGAGTATGGCGGTAAGGGATAGCGTCAGGTAATCCCTTACCGCCATACTCCGAGTTCCCTTTACGCCCTCGCCCTTAACGCCTGCTTTGAGCAGGTGTTAAAGTCGAGGGCGCAAAGGGGCCTCCAAGCCAATAACGGTGACCGTAATGAACGGTCACCGTTATTTGCATCTTCCCCATTCCCATTGAGCCCTATGGGGGCTCATTTGGGAATGGGGAAGAGCCTTGGTGAATGGGGAATTACCGCCCCGCCAACCTTGGAATGGGGTGGTAATTCCGCCATCCACCAAGACGCTGCCGGTCCGGGTACGGCGTCAACCAAGGCGTTAATAGCGCCATTGGTTAGCGCCGTACTCGGAATGAGGCCCATTGAGTTTTATATATCGGACTCAACGGAGACTTACCTGGATCTGAATGACACATTACTCTACCTAACCTATAAAATAACAAAAGAGGATGGGTCAGCTAACGGAGCGGCCGCAAAGGTGGCCACGATTGCCTACCTGGTGGGCACCCTTTTCAATCAGGTGGACAATACTCTAGGTGATCACCTCATTACACAGAGTGATAATATGTACGCCTATAGAGCGTACATAGAAAGCATTCTGTGCTACAGCAATGATGCTTTGGACACACAACTGACGGCTGGTCTTTTTTATAAGGACACAGCGGGCATATGGAGGATTGTGCTCTTGATGGAAACAAGGGCTTTATAAAGAGAGCATCATATGCGACCGCAGCAGAAACTTTGATTTACTAGGACGGCTACACACGGATCTGTTTTTCCAGGAGAAACTCATGGTGAATGGTGTTGATTTCAAAATTAAACTCTCTCGAAATAAAGACGCCTTCTGTCTTAACAGTGGTGATGCAGAGGTCTACAAACTGGTAATAGTTTCGGCAAGCTTATTCATTAAAAGGGTCAACGTGTCACCACCTGTCAGACTTGCTCATTCTGACGCTCTACAAGTATCTAACTTAAAATACGCAGTGGAGGGGACATCTTTGAAATCTTCAGTGTACCAGCGGGCAGTCAGGTTGCCAGTCAAGATAATTTATTCCTGGGACAGCTACCTAAAATAATTGTTATTGGTTTTGTGGATAACACCGCTTTTTCAGGCGGCTATGCAAGCAATCCTTTTAATTTTAAACATTACCGCAATAACTACGCTGCTCTTTTAAAGGATGGGGTGGTCATACCAGCTAAACCCTAAAGCCCCAGTTTTCAAAACAAAAATACGGTTAGGGAGTATCTGGGACTAGTCTCTATCAGCGGGAAGCACATGCGTGATAAAGGATTTGTGATACCTCGTGACCACTATGACGCCGGAGACACTCTGCTGGCTTTTGATTTGAGACCCGATAATACATCATCAGGCCATTATAATTTGATTAGAAATGGCAATTTACGCATCAAAGTTCGGTTTGCTGTAAATTTACCAAACACTGTGAATCTTATTATTATGGCCATATTTGACTTAGTCATAGAACTCAATAATCAGAGGCAAGTGCTGTACGATATGTAATGGATACCTACCAGATCATGTGTTTCTTGTGTAAAGACAAACAGGCTATGAAAACATTCCGGGGTGTGTATTCATGTGATAACATTCCTAGGAATATACCTACTGAGCCACCCGTCAGCTTTGTGGTAAACACCGATCCCCAGCATCAAGAAGTCACACATTGGATAGCTATGTTTATAGACACTGGTTCAATAACTGTTTTTGATAGTCTGGGGTGCTTTCCAAGCCACCCTCTACATGAAGGGGCACTCTTGGACTATGTTAAAGATATAGCACATGTATTACATTATAATAGGGCACAGGTGCAGCATTCTGAAGCTGTGACATGTGGTCAGCATGCTTGTTATTTTGTATCTAAAATGTCTGAGAAACAGTCAATGAGTGATGTTATGCAAACCTATTCTCTTGATGTTATGCATAAATGATTGCATGGTAACTGATTTTGTGAACAAGCGTAAATACGCCTGAACCCCTGTAAATGTATTTAGCTTTTGTCAAAAATGTAAGCCTGTTACTAAACAGTAGATATGTGTACCGGTCTAAATAAAAATATCTTGTACTTTTAAACAAAACGTCTCCTGATTACTTGTGTGATGTTTAATTAATATTTTTTTTTAAAAAGCGCATGCGTGTGTTAATCATGTTTGAAATAATTAGACGCAGGACGGTTGGCTCGAATAAATAAAAGTGTATTTTATTAGAAACAGAGTTTTTGTTTATACAACTTTTAGGGGTACACATATAAAAGCATATACATAATCACATTTTATTACAAACATGTTTTCTTTAATTCATTTGGGTATGCTTATAAAACATTTACATAAACTTGTATACATATACATATTACATGGGTTAAAATAGTTTTAAAATTAAAAAACACACCCTGTTACACACTAAACCAGGCCGAACGGTTGGGTTTCTTTTTCTTATCTCTTTTTTTTAATGAAATATCTAGGGAGTCAAAATCGTCAGGAGGTGTTTTAACACCCGAGTCTTTTAGGGTCTCAAGCAGCAACCGATGACTCATATTTCCGACTAAAGTCGCGGGGATATTTAAGTCCGCAGCCGCTTGCATGAACAGATCCCAACCTCTAGGTTTTTTATGTCTTCCAAAGGCTTGAGGATTTGTAATACTGCGTACGAAACCATGGACGTTTGAACCTTTGACAGCAATCCTTTATATACAAACTCCCCCTTTGTGTTCCAGGGTACCAACCCCTTTTCACTGGTCATCTTGTTCAACAATAGTTCAGCATTTGTATGATAGCGGGGGTTAATGGTGGCTAGGATTTCCGATACCAGAGCGTCTGAAGTGCTGGGTCCGGGATTTGTGACGGCACGACTTGCGGTCTCTTCAGGGGGCATGTACAATGTTAGTTTATTCTTCTCATTCTCGGCCTGTCTAAAGTGTGTTAAGTACTTTTGGAGAATAGATAAATAGAGGGTAACATTGTCGTAGTCCGATAAATCATGACGCCTTAGGACCTCTTGCATTTCAGAATCGAACCATCTGGTGGCTGATTTCTGAATATCTGGTTCTTCGCGGTTTTGACTGCTCGGGCCGTCCAGCTGACGTTTGTCAACCAGATACATCTTCTGACTGTGCTCCATTAGCTGCCCACGATAAGACTTGTGATCAGAGGCAGTGCAAGACCTAGTAGAGCTCCTATGAAACCTCCGGACTGTTTCAAAAGTTTTCTTTTAACTTTTAGGGATGACCGCTTGTTACCTAGTTTTTTGAGGACGAGCTTCTTCCTTTTTAAGACTCCGAGCTGACAGCTGGATAGCGGAACATTCCCCTTGATGGTGTTGAAGGCAATCTCAGCAATAGCCGATACTAAATCATCAGAAGCTGAGCATAGAATGGCCTTACGCTGTTGTGGCGGTGCCGTTACTAGCATTTTAAGGAGAGCGTAGTTTCGACGTATACGGCTGTCATGATGGACGGTCGCCGGCACTAATGAGGAGGGCTTTTCTCATCATGGGGTTTTTCTAGAGGGCTTTTGAACGTAGACGACTGGTAAATCTGGATAAAAAAGACCTGTGCGCAGCCAGTAGTCCTCTAAGGTATTTGTTTTTAAATCCACCAATAAGTGTCTATAACGTTTCCTGGTAGCGTCTTCAAAGGCTTCCATGAAAAACCGACTGTTACCCGGATACATTTGTCGTGCTAGAACCAAAAGTTGTTGTTTATCTCTGGGGTTCTTAAACAGAACAATATAGCTGGCATTTAGGTTAATCGAGCGGCTGCCCTTGCCCCTGTAGAATACATTCTGTACAATGTAGAAAATGCTAAGGTTGCGATGGTGTGTATATTGAGTAAAAGCTTTCTCTATCTCTGAGCTATGACCACCCTCCATCTTATGATCTTATGATCATCTACGATAATCATATTTACAAGGTTTGGTGGTAGCAAACGGTCATCATTCAGAGAATATGGTAGCCCCTCCACAAACTTCAGATGGGGTATTTTAGAGGACAATTCAGCATACAAGTTTTGCCAGCAAGAAAAAAACCAAATCACATTATCCGGTGGTGCTGTCATCGTGGTGTGGGCATTTTCTAGGAGCTGCTTAATAAAATAGCTTCTACCACAGCTCGAAGGGCCCGCTAACACGCATGAAAAAGGGTGTTGAAGGCGGGTGTCCATCTTGCACGCTGTTGCCTTTTCAGTAGCCGTACGGTAATGTTTTGTAGTCATTTGTGAGCACCCGTTTATCAAACACTACTCTCAAACTCTTCTGCAACGTCTGGGTGCTAATTTCGCAACGCTTCTTTTCACGCACTATGGATGGTTGTTGCACCACAATAGTATTGGTCGTGTTGTTTAAAGTGTACTCCTGCACTAGCTCTTTCAAACTGTCAAAATTGATCTTCATGCTGTTGCTGACGTTTAATGTGATACCTTTAACTTTCATACAAACCGCACCAGTGGATGTACAATAGGAATATGTTTTGGGCCCTGCAGAAACAAACTCTATTATGTGCTCACCTTGTGCTAATTCACTTGTTAGATTACCCAGATAATTGCCCTGTGGTGGATCCTCCTGCCCGGGGGCGCTAACAAAAATAACCGAATCGTTTCATGGTACAAGCATCGTTCTTCGAGAGCATCCATGACGGTATACAGTTCCAGACGGGCATGGGCTGTGGTGAAGCATGCAATAAATATATTTATATTGTTGGAACACGTACGGTACTCAGCCGCATACTTCCAACAGATGCAAGCCGTTTCCTCACCTGCAAACTGTAGACTTGAAATATCATAACCGGCGTCAAAAAGATAGGCCATCAACTTTTCAGGATCAGTTGTGATCGTGTGGTGTTTGGTAAATTTGTTCTCTGAGCAAACTTGCCCCATAAAGAATTTAAACACATCTTAGCTAGTTGGCGTTTGGAGGGGTTATTCTCTATGAATTCTCGTCTTAAACAGATACCCTGATGTTTGTAATAGTCATCTATATAGGTCTGGCGTGAGATAGGGTCATCGCAGCCCTCGGGGTATCCTGAAGATTCTTGTTTGATTTTTAAAAACATGCGAATGTACTCACAAAAGAGTTCTACCATGATGTTCTCAAAGTGCCATATTTCATGGATCTTACCCAAACGATATCCTTTTTGCAAGGCAACTTCTAACTCGACGGTACACCATGTACCATGTGATTGAATGTTCCTCATCGGTGTGTGTACATTTTACAGTCTGTTTTGATTTGGCACACGCCATACACAAAGGGAACATGAGTTTACCAGAGATCCTCTGAGGGAGGACCGGGAAATACAGATTTCTAGGGGGGTACACTTGACATTTGATCAGCCCAAAATACTGTGTAATATCCCCAAAATGTTTATAGATGATACGCGGATGCCCTAAAGGGTAGGGCTTTGAATGGTTCACAGATGGGTATAGGCTGGTAAAATCCAAATAGTTTATCTTCTCATCAAGGGCTGTTTTGTGATAGAGTTTAATGGCATTAGTCCTACCTCCAAAAAGTGTGTCACGCGGTTCTAGGGTTTCTGGTAAATTCTTATGTTTCAGAAACACTTTTAAGTCTAAATCTTTTTTTAACATTTCAGCCCACTCATGCTCCCAAAGTGTAATAACACGCAGGCCCCTGGTCTCAAGAAAATTATTTTTTAAGAGTGTTCTTCGGTATAGATGATCATAAGAAAAATATTTTTTAAAAGTGTTCTTCGGTATAGATGATCATACGTACAATCCGTCATAGTGTTATAGTCGCCTTTCTTATAGCACCGTGGACATCTGTGATAAAAACAACCATTAAACTCATAGGCTTGTCGTTCACCATTTAAAGAAACATAGCCATCTAGAAAGTAGGGCCCAATCTTTTTCTCGCCGCCCCGCAAGGCATGCTGTATAGGTGTCTTAATCTGCTCAGACATATACATCAGCCATTGGATGGACGGTGTTGAGAAACGTGTTTGTTTCCCATGGTACATGTCTGGTGGTACGAGTGCTCTTGTTCCAGGTTTTAGAAACAGCTGCTTGTAGACACATGCTAGCCAGTGTGATAAATGTAAAGGGATCAACATAGGTAACATGTTTTATCTCCTGCCCTGGGTTTTCAAGGTCCTCCATAGTGTGTACCCTGCGGAGCAGATCAATGATACCGTCTCTAAAACGGTTACAGCCCATTCTCAAAATATTGACCTCTTCACAGCAATATGTTTTTAGCTCTCTTTTAAAATCAAAAACCTGAGTACAGGCTTCTGCATACCATTTAAGAAATGCCTCCTTATCAGAAGTCATCATGTATTCGACACCATAACACTCAACAGGGGGATGACTCCCAGATAATTCTGATTCTGTAAAGTATTAAAGAAATGTGGGAAATACCCCTTAGGCCCGGGGATGCCAAAACCCTTAGGCAGTTTGCTTAACTTCATTGTCAATAAAACGGATTTTAAGATCTGGTACTGCTAAGAGCTTCAGTTTTGCACCCTGCGTTATCAGTTTAACGTCAACTCTCTCTTTAATTAGCTGCTGTATTATAAAGAAACCGTCATAGCACTGACTGTTATGAGCCAAGAAGCTATACCCCATGAATTTTTTGACAGAAAAGCAGTTATAAACTGGCTAACACAGTCAGGCCCGCTGAATTGCCAAGAGTCCTCAAAGGTTAGATGTTTTGCATAGATATAGTTGGGAATGTGTATGCCAGTCTCTTGCATACACTCCATGTCAAATATTATATATTTTTCAGTCTTGGCTACTTCTTTTGGAGGTGTCATATAACACTGGTGCTCATCCACAGAAATCACTTCCTCATCACAGCGGGGGCAGATCCTACCCTTATAGTTATGTTTACCATTTATGAAACGTCCGCAAGCCTTGCAGTCTTCTTTAAGAGGACATACAGTAGTACCTTGAGCTGCTTTTTCAAGTGTTTTTGGAGACATTCTCTGGACTGGGAAAATGTTTTACACCGACAGCATTTAAATTCTGATTCACTGATCACAACGCACCCGTCTCTCTGACACATGTTGCAGTGTAAGTGGCATCTGTGAGCCACCTTATTGTTGTATTTGTGACAACAATATGGGTATAAATTCCGAGTCCCTAGGAAACCCTGAAGATTTAAGATCCCATAATAATGCTTTTCGTGGTGTAAAATATATATAGTGTTTTTATTCACGTTGTCAACGGCCAGAAAGTATTTCCAAATCCGGTCCTCATTATACAATATTTTATTAGGTACGCCAATGTGTTCTTCAAATAAATGCAATTCATTAAAGCCAACCATAATGCCCGGGGGTATACCTAGAGCCTTGTGAACCTCCATAGCTTTTGTTTGGATGCACCCATCCGTAATCGTTCTAGGCTCCAGCAAGCCTATAATGCTCGCGGCCATACATAGGTTTAAGTCTCCTTAATTAAAGTCTAAGAGCCATTGTTTCTTCTTAGACACCACCATGCTATAAAGGTTTTTTTTCAGGGGCCTGTACACTCCGCCCTCTCTACACCGGACAACCACCGACAGAAGTCTCAGTGGTTCTGTTACAGCGAGTTCCACCTTACTTTGTAGCAGTTTTCCAATGTTTTCGAGAAACTGCAGAACATCAACGGTCTGCCGAAACGAGCACTTTGTGAAAGGAGGCCTGTTTAAAGTGGTGCTGTCTAGAAGTATCTGGACGAAATCGTTAGGACACACCGTTTCAATAATCTGGGAGAAAAGCCTTTCAACTGCCTCCGTAATCATCAATAAACCGTGCCCGGTTGATCTTAGCTGCTCTAAATTTACAAAACGGAAAACTTACGCTTCTAAACTTTGGCAAATCTCTCTGGTATGTGCCCATACTCTGTAAGAAAACTGTGTCCGCTTCAACTGCTGGTTGTGTATTTTGGGGCTGGGCATCTGAATCTTTAAGTGAGCACTGCATGATGATTATTTTTGCTTTTCTCCAGCGTTTAAGAAATATTTTCCGCTGCCTGCTGGTTTGAAACCATTTTAAATGACATGCCGTTAAATCTTTTACAGTAATGGGGCATTTTTTGTCATGTTTTGAGGACCTGCTTGCATCTTTCAATGCTAACAGTGGGGTCTTAGACTCGCTGCTTGTGGTGTTGGAATTAGTACACAACCCTGTGGCTACACCCGATCTTAAAAGCTCTGGGACCTCTGCAAGATTAGACCTGTGGGGTATAGGCGCCTGTATCAGCTGCTTCTTTTTATTTTTCTGTTTATTTTTAGGCTTTGGGGCCTTTTTATTTGTCATTATTTTTTAAGAGGTGTTTTCATGTTGTTTTTAAAATCCCTGGTGTAAAGGATGTGCTTAGCCTTAGACACACGCTTACGTAAAGCGCCTTGAACTTTTTTACCCCGCGTGTGTCTCAAGCGACAGGCCTGGCGTCATAGTCTATAGTTGTTATGGGGTCCTGATAAGTGTTTTTCCTTTCTCAATTTTTTTAAGCCTGGGGGCCGAAATAACTGTTTTACAACACTATCCCTTTTAGAAGCACGAATATTTACAAAACCGTTGGCGGTATTGAGATTCACAGGTCTTGGAGTATTTAAAGGTTGTATATTAGACTCTCTACAATAAATGACTGATATACGTCGTTGTTTGTTTATACCGCTGGGGCCCCGGTAGGACAGATCAAGCGGTTTTAGAATGGATCTTGTTTCACGGATAACAAATGCATATACGCAGTTTTGAGACTCTATTTTTGTGGGGGAATCTGAAATTATTATAATAGGAGCCTTTTCTAGTACGACACTGGTGCTCGGGTAAACCCCCGCATGTTCTATATCTCCAGAAGAATTACTAGATATCTCAGGGATGGGGCCTGTAGGTGAGTATGCATGGGGGGGTGTTATATCTCCAGAGCCGTGGGTCCACAGTATCTGATGACCAGAGCCTATGCGGGCAGGAATTCTTGTAGAGTACACAGGAGGTGGTGTGATCTCACCCCAAACGGGGGACCCCAGTAGCGGACTCTCGGAGACTATGTGGTTGGGGATCGCTGGGGAGTACAAATGAGGGGGTATGGTCTCACCACAGCTGGGTGTCCACGGACGCGGGCTAAGCCTCCCTCTGTCTAAAAGGTTTTCGGAGCCCACTACCGGGAGCCCCGGGCCCGGTGTAATCACACCCCCTATCTGTGTCTCCTGGGGAGATCCAGTATTCACATATGCTACAGGTATGAGTGATTCAATAGGCTGGGGTATATGATTATTGGGAACAATAACACATCAAGGGTTAGGGGTTCCTAGAACAGCTGCACACCCTTGAGACACCCGCTCCCGGTTAAGAGATAAGCGCTTTTTTCTTTTATTTAAAACAACCGCTACGGCCCCATCTAGCACAGCATCAATCCTACTAGCATTGTTCAGTAGCCCTGTCTGCGTCTGACCTGTAGACGCCAGAGGGGCCGGTGGGGAGATCACCATGGGTGTTTGCACTATAACTTCTTCTTCGGCCGCAACACATGCCCCTAGAATTAAAAGAAAAAAAACGGTTTTAGCATTGTATTAAAGACCAAGCAGCGATTTACATTTTTATGTTACAGTAAACATAAAGGGTTAACAAAACCATTATAATATTAATGACCCTAACTGGTGAAAACAGTACAAACAACCCTGTAGAACAACATGCGCTATCCATTATGGGGTTTTACAAAAGATACCCTGAAATATTAACGGCCACGCTTGTGGAAAAAAAAGGGTAATTTTATTGGTTAGAAGTAAACTTACAAGGTGATTCCCCAGCCGGTTTCTTTCTTTTTAATGAGCGTTTAGCTGTGGGTGCGGGGCCTCCGGGGTTGGGTCTGGACGTGTCAGCAGATGTTACGGTCCCTGCGGTATGGGGGATTGATAGGGGTGATGATGGTGCTACGCCTCCTGAATGTGTATCTAGAATAAAACCTAAATAAATAAATAAATAAATAAAAATAAAACTTTTAACAGCCGTATCTACATCAGGGTGTCACAGACCCAGCATTTACTCCAGATACATAATCATATTTTACACTAAAGCGGGTATTTACTACATATGCATAATTATATTTTACACTAAAGGTTTGAATCGTGGAAGACACCCGGACCTTATTTTAAAAAATACATAGCGGCCTTGCAGGGAGGTTACGCTTTTAACAATAATGCCTAAAGTACCAGAGGTCATTACCTGCTACAAAGACTGCTGCATCTCGGGCAGGCTCAAAAGTTCCAGACTCATAATCCTCAACCTCAAGCTGTTGAGCACCGCCGATGCGGACGTCATCGATGTGGTCGTGTGACAGCTAATAAAACAAAAATATATATATATATATATAAAACAAAATGCCTATGTTATTATATGAATATAACTAAAAATGTACATTTAATAATCAAATGCAATTAAACAATACAGACCTGAGACATCAATAGTATGAAGGCCGTTTTCAAGCAGGATAGCTATTAGGGTTTCCGAATTAATGCTGATGTCTTCCAAGCAGGAATGCCCCTCATCATATTCATCTGCTCGGAAAATAAATAAATAAATAAACACGGCGCCTCCCATACACCCATTGCTCAAACACCAGCCCACCATACTCTCGGGCGTCCAAAAAACACCTGTCATACTTGGACACTTATTCACGGACACCCGTAGTGGGGTTTCTTAAAGCGTTACTTAACTAAGTGGTTACAAATTATTTATTTATTTATTTATTTATTTATTTAATCCTGGGTCATTTATAAACAGCCCCTCACTCATGGGGGTGTGCCATTGTTTCCAAGGTTTACTGTAACACTTTTATGCCCCAGCCATGTCCAGACATGTCAGGCCTGTCGGGCTAGTAGTTCATCATCACCCGGCTCCTTGAGTGTTATTCAAACAGTGTCATACAATTTAAAAGTATAAATTAGCATTTAGACATGTGCATCCCCGGGGTATTTTGAGGTATTAAACCATTTATAACACTTATAGCTTTCCACTTGTGCTGTTAAATAAATAAATAAGCTTTAAAATACATAACCACCCCTCAAATAATTATTTATTTTAAAACATGTGTCCTTAACAGCTCAAGGTAAAATGACCCATTTCGGCACGCCATGCTTGAGGTAAAGCATCTGTTCTTAAATGCTTTTAAAACAAACATATCTTTTAAAGTTTTTATTTATTTATTTCAGCGCATTGAAAGGGGGGTCTGCATAACCAGGCCATATATAGTGGTTGTGTGGTTATGCAGGCCCCTTTCAATGAGCTACGGCCCCAGTTTATGTTTTATGGTTTATGCAGGGACTAGACACAGCGTTTGGCGCTCTATGACCGTTCTCATGTACTTTGTAGGAGGGTGTCACGCCTTGGAGGCAGTAACACACAATCTTGTACAGAAGAAATGCTATATTTTACAAATTAAGGTAATGCTGGTTTAAGATGTTTAATTATAACATGTGCCTCATTGAGACACGCTGAGGGAGCTGCACTGATGTGCAGAGCAGGCGCCACGTGTCTGAATGAGGCATAAAGTATGTATGCTCCTTAAAATAATAAAAACTAGGAATAACGCGGTTTTATTATTTTAAACAGTATACATTTCTTATGCCTCATTCAGACTCACTGAGGGAGCTGCACTGATGTGCAGAGCAGGCGCCACGTGTCTCAATGAGGCATAAAGTATGCATGCTCCTTGAAATAATAAAAAACTAGGAATACCGCGGTTTTATTATTTTAAGGAGCATACACACACACACAGGAGCTGAACTGATGTGCAGCTCCCGTCCCCATCGGTCTCAATAAAATATACAGAAAGACCTCTGCTTAACAGCCGGCTGGGATAATAAAATCAGCGGCAACATGTTGCATACCACATGGGTTGGGGGTCCACGGTGCACGTCTCCCCCACCCATGTGTTCGTTAAACTTAATATAAATATATAAAGGGGCTGCTACAGGGTTAAGTGCTTGCAGCTAGCGGCATATTATAAATAGAAGGCACGGGTGAATCCGCGCCAAGGACATTGGCTTTCAAGTCACGCTTTCTATTTTAAAAAAGCAGCAAGGCATAAACAAGCTACGGAATTACAGGCAGACCATAAAAGCATTATTTACATTTAAAAAAAACAGCAAGGCATAAACAAGCTACGGAATTACAGGCAGACCATAAAAGCATTATTTAATTTTTTTTTAAAAAATGTACCTGGTGTGAGATTTAGAACATCACCGTCTGAGAGAGCGGGAAAGTGTTCCTAAAGATAGATTATTTAAAAGCATTTAGTCTACAAATCATAAGGGAGCAGATGGTCCTACATAAATACAAAGCTTTTAAAGGGCCTTACTTGGACATTTGCACACCTCATGATAATAACTGGAGCCTGCTGATCGGTTTCACACAAGGAGCAGCGTTGAAAAGAGTTTCACTCCCAGTGTTAGCTATTTATATGAAATCTCAAATGTCGCGGTCTTTCTACAACCTGGAATCATTTTGAATTATAACCATGTGTTACACCTTAAGTCCTTGACCTTGGGATTTTATGTATATTTGTTTCCTGCGCACCTTTGTATAATGGAGAACCGGATGCCTGTGCCACAGGAAATTTAAGACTAAATGCTGCACCACACTTCCGCCTCTTTTTCCAAAAATAATATTCCGGCTCTTTCTGAGGGGACATCCGGGTCTTCATTGGAAACACACATTCACATAAAATACCAAGGTGGTCCTTTCAGATAAACACACTTACCAGCTTCCGGGTTAGGGCACCCCACATGTGGGAACTTCCGCTGGAAACCCAATGGGGCACCCTAGAGGCTCCAGGCTTTTGGGGGACCGGACAAACACCCCCTATAACGAAACGCCCTGTGGGACAACCACAACAGGGACCAAATTCTTGTTAAACACACCTACATCACTTCCGGAGTGGGTTTTATCCAGGCATAACTTTTTGGGCTAATCCTATGATGTCATATCCCATCACAGACCCCCTAGGGACTGGATATGATGACATAGGGGGGCGTGGAAACCCGTCAACGCTTTACTGTTGATGAAAGGTATTATAGAACCCTACTCATTTGGTGTTACAGTTGGTGAATGTTTTGAGTTGCCACCTGCAACCTTTAAGATCTATTTCTTTGATGTTGATCGTGAGACGACACACAGAGCAATTACCGCATTTAAAGTGCCCAATGACTGGAGGCAGATTCCATAACGTTTACTGTATGGAGTGGTCTTTATTCTCCATTGATGTATATGTGTGAACTAAGTTTATCACCTAAGTTTGGCATCCGTTTGAAAGCAAAACCTAGCTTTTTGATATTGAAATCCTCTGTGTTAATCATCCCCAATTTCTTAGAATACTTCTACGCAGCTCATGACTGATCGGTGAAAAGGTGGACACACATGTAATTTTGTCTTCTTTAAGTTTTAAGTTTTATCTGTTTAGTAAGACAGTCTTCTCTATTCACATGGCGAGCACGTTTCATCGATCTATGGATGATATGAGCGGGGCATCCCGTTCTTTTAATCTGGCGCTAAGATGTTTGCTGTTGATATCATAGTCGTTCATTGTGGTAAAATTCCATCTAATACGAAGGAACTGACCATGAGGCAGGTTTCTTTTTTCTGTTTCCATTCAATTAGGGTTTAATTGTCATTATGAATTGAATGTTTATGTGTCTTGAATTTCGTGCCACAGCATCTGAGATTTCTTGTGGTCTACTCATGTTTTCATAATAGTGTTTCCGGTGATGCAGTTGCTATTTTGTTTTGTTGTTGTGGGTGGAGTCCAGCTTTATTTTAAGTCGTTCGTGGTGGATCTTATTTTGTTTTCTGCTATTATCATAGCTCTGTATCAGAGGGAGACAGAGGGAGACAGGTGGATTGAAATTGGTGGTTGGCCCCAAATAGTATAGAGTTTTGGGAGTGTTCATGCGTTCTAAACTGCTGGCTCCATATTGTAATGTAAGCAACGATTGGTGCTCCCTCTGAGTGTATTTGGTTTTCATGCATTTATATTTTTGTTAGACGAGCGTATTTTGGGTTTGTTCCAGTGCATGGTCTTGCTTTCCACTCATTGGCCCTCATTACGACCCTGGCGGATTTTTTCCGCCATCGACAGACTTTCCGGCCATGGCGTAAAGTCCGTTTACGCCATGGCGGATGGTGGACTTACCGCCCCATTCCGAGGTCGGCGGGGCGGTAAGTCCCCATTGACCCATTTACCCTTCCCCATTCCCATTTCGGCCCCATAGGGTATAATGGGAGTGGGGAAGGAGTTAATTACGCCACCGTAAATTACGGTGGCGTAATTAACACCAAGGTCCCATAGCGCCATGGATTTCTACACCCGCAAAAAGCGGGCGGAAAAATGACCATGGCGCTATGGGAACTCGTAGTTGGCGGTAAGGGGTCGGCGCAGCTAACGCTGGCGCATACCCCTTACCGCCAGGGTCCTAATGAGGGCCATTGTATGCTATGCATTTGTCCCGAGTCAAATGTAGACCACGCCATTTAAGACAGTAGTGGTCGTTTGTCCTTATTGAAAAGCGTGTAGATATTGTAAAAAAAAGAAGAGCATATGAAGCAAAGCCTAGATGCCTCAGGGATTAGTGCACTATTTATAAATGCCATACTAAAAATAAATAAGCAGAGCTGTGGGATTTTGAAGTCTGATGGTTCCCGTTTCATATAGTAAGCCAATTGTATCATCTATATGGGCTTCAGACTTTCATCATCTACTTCCTTTACTGAGGACTTTCTAGTATTTTTGCTTTGCGAACATTGCCTGCATGGGGTTTTAAAAGACTATCTCTTGCTTTGGTATTTTGTATGTGGGTAGTTTATTGCTGTAATGTTTCTGCCTATGCTGCCTAGTATATCCCTTGTAGTGCTTGGTAAAAACTGATCTCCATTTTGTATCATTAATGTGAAAATGTAGTTTGACTTATGTTCATCACTTTTGTTGAGGAATGTCAGAGGTTATCCTTTTTTCAGCTTGCTTTGTTTACTAGTTTTGAAACGTGTCCACATCTAAAGCAGTTTTTTAGGTGTTCTTCTTTTCTTTGTAGCTTTTGGCTGGTAAATTGGTTGCTTGGACTTGTCATCTCTTTAGTGATAATTTGATATCTGAATATCGATTTCTTTTAATGTACTGGATATTGTTAAGGTGTTTGCAGTTTGCTTGTGTTTGTTTAAGTGTGCCACTGATTCTGTGTTGCAGCAGTGTAGGGATGTGTGTTTCCTTTTAATAATATAGTTTATGTGAGGTTTAATTGGCTGGTTGGGCAGCCGGTTTCTTTCCCCGTTTTGTTGATGTGAGATTGCATCTTTCCTTTGGGATTCCTAAATGCCAGAGGGAGCTGCATATAGAGTGAACAAAATAGCTATCAATATATGGTTTTGCATGCTCGAACTGTGGCTTTTGAATGTTTCTGTGTTCCTTTTTATATTTGAGCATTGAGACCACTGGATAGAGCTACCATTGCCTCACTGCATGTGCATTTATGGGCCTCATTACGACCCAGGCGGTAAGTTACCGCCTGGGCCGTGACTTTACCACCATGGCGTAAACTACGTTTACGCCATGGTGGTTGGCGGACTTACCGCCCCATTCCGACCTTGGCGGGGCGGTAAGTCCCCAATCCCCATTTACCCTTCCCCATTCCCATTTTTGCCCCATAGGGCATAATGGGAGTGGGGAAGGCGTTAATTACGCCACCGTAAATTACGGTGGCGTAATTAACTCCATGGTCCCTTAGCGCCATGGATTTTAACACCTGCTAAAAGCAGGTGTTAAAAGCACCATGGCGCTAGGGGACCTCGTAATTGGCGGTAAGGGGTCGGCGCAGCTAACGCTGGCGTAAACCCCTTACCGCCAGGGTCGTAATGAGGCCCTATGTGTGTGCATGTGCGTGTGTGTGTGTGTGCGCGAGCATGCACCTGGGGACCTGTGTTTAATTTTTGAGTGTTTGTTTTTTCTCAGCTCTGCACCTGTAGACTGGTGGTGCTACCCAAACTAGCCTATTTCAGGATATTCTGTTTTCAAGGAAAAAGTGCCACAGCAGTCAGAAGACGCCTTCACACAAATGCAAATATCTATTCAAAGCAATGCTTCACTGTTGAACATAAATCAAAATAAGATATTGCTTATGCATATTTTCAGATTTGTTTTTAGCTGTTTACGAGCATAAGCATGCACGATTGGATTCATCAAGTCATTATTTTAGTTTACAAAGTGCCTCATTACAAGTTTGGCCATATTGCAGTGGTAAATCTGATCTGCCGGAATACCAGCAAACGGAATTACCTGGCCCTGATCAGCGCACGTTCACTCACTGCCCACGCTCTGGATATTCATGACCTTCTATCAAAGAACAACTTAGATGCCCTAGTGATTACAGAAACATGTCTTCAGACAGCCTCCGGCTGGCAGTGGAACTGCCCGCATTGCTAAAGACCACATACACATCAAGCAATTGAATATCTCACTCAAGAAATGCTCCGACATTCTCTCACTAAAACTGACCACCTCCCCCAACAGCACCATTACCATCCATGTGGTCTATCACTCTCCGGATCCATCAACTCCTTCGAGGAAGACCTTCCCCAGATATTTGGCCACAACATCAAACTTACCTCACAAGTAACCCTATTTGGAAATCTTAATCTTGGCGTCAACGACCCTGCTGACCGACATGCCACATCACTCGCCAACTCTCTAACAGCACTAGGCTTTTGTCAACACATCAATAACCCTACACACATTAAAGGTTGAGCTCTTGACTGTCTAGCAGACCTCAATTGCAATATCACTATTGAATCCAACACTCTGTGTCCATGGTCAGACCATCATATCATTACCTTCTTGATCCCTCTTGCTCTACATGCCAAACCTCCCACTAAACGGCTACTGCTGTCTCTGGCCCACAACTCTAAGAAACTCACCAAAGAGAATCTACTACCTCTCCTTGGTGCACTTAACTCCAAAAAGATAAACGCATCTCATCCACAAATCCTAGCAGATCTCTACACACTTTAACCACGGTTATTAACACTATTGCACAACTAGTCCCTAATAAAGCTAAGTCAGTAACTCCTGCAATTCCCAGGAGCTTGTGGACAGTAGAACGAAAAAAAGATCTGCAGAATATTACTGGAAAAACAACCCTACAACCAATCTAAAACAAATATCCAACAGCCTCTCTAAACAATACAAACAAGCCATCCTCCTTCCACAGCAGAATTGACAATGCCAACTCAGATACTATAGAACTTTTCTCTATCCTTAGAGAGTTGGAATCTCCAGTTCCGTAAACCTCCATCCAGAACAGAGACTCTGCATGGTACACAAGCATACAGAATGCTATGTTGCAAAAAATCGGCATGCTACAAAATAAAATACTCTCTAAATAAACCAGCCTCAAACACTCCGGCCAGGACACCATGCCCAACCATGCCACTAAACCTGACACCCCGGTCACCCTGCCGATCAGCTTTAGCAAAATATCCATTCAGGATACCTTGCACATTCTGAAACACCTTAAGCCTTCGAGATGCAAAGGAGATATTCCCAGGTTCACTCATCAAAGAGTGTGCAGAAGTACTGGCCCCAATCATCACAAAATTCAACAATGCCTCTTTCGCAACAGGCACAGTCTCCTCCAGCCTTAAGGAAGCCTGAGTCCCCTCTCCGGCAACTACGCCAATGACACCTCACTGTTTAACACCACATATGCCACCAGCCAAGCTTGGATGGCTACCCCTGGCCTCTGCCTTAATGACGAAAAGACAGAACTTCTCATAGTTGGGCCCCACTCAGTACTAAAGAAATGTGTCCCGGACTGCACGACCTTCAACATTGATGGTTCTCAAATCCCAGTGTCACCAGCGATGAAAACCTAGGAGTTTACTTAGACTCTACCCTCTCCCTATCACGTCAAGTAAATGCCATTTCCTGCTCAGCAGCATACTCTACCAAACTCCTCAATGTGGCCAGACCATACCTTCCTACAGAAAGCTGTCTAACGATTGACCGTGCCGTAGTAGGCGCGAGGCTTGACTACTGCAACGCCTTCTTCTTAGGCACATCATCACACAATATACAGAAACTCCAGACAATTCAAAACAATGTCCTATGAGCTGCCCTGAACATACCCAGGTCTGAATACATATCTGATGCCCGGAAATCAGTACATTGGCTCCCGATATGTCAAACAATCCTTTTCAAGACTCTTACCATCACACACAGGTGTATCTCAAAAACAGCCCCTCCCTATCAGTCCCCAAAAAATTGCTATGCACCAAATGGATAAGCCAACAAGAACGCCATACACTCACAGACTGCTGCAACCAAAGTTTAAGTGTACAAGAGCTGGAGGTTCCAGCTTTCCAGTCATTGCACCCAAAAAATGCAACTCGCTTCCACCAGCTCTGGGAGTGGAAGAATCCTACTGGTTCTTCCGCGGAGCCCTCAAAACCCAGTTATTTGCCTAATCCTATATACCGAAAGACCCCTTCATTTACTGCATCCCCGTTGCAACTAGGTAACACCTCTGCAGCCCCCATGTGCAACAGAACCCTATCGCTCAGCTATGTATACGCCTATGATGACTATAACTGAATTTATTTATATTGTATGCTCCATGCCCAGGGGCAAGATGTAATTTGGTACTAGTAATCACTCTGTGTGCAATGTAATATACAATGAAGATTGTTTTACTTATATATCACTGGTCAGATTAGCAAAGAATCAGCCATCTCAGAACAACGCAGAAAAGGCATTACTTTTAGATACCTTTTTTACGAAAGTGAACTGCATATTTCTTAGGGGCTGTGCACCATTACAAATGATGCGTTAGCTCACCCCTTGAATGCTTGAATTTTGACGTGCTTGAGACGAAAACTATTAAAGGCACAATATACGAGCAATCAATATGGCTGCTGGTAGAGCATTCCACTGTGATGGACATTAAATGGCCGGCCAAGGGTAAAGTAAAAAAATATATTTAATTTCCTGTGTGAGGGATAGAAATACAAATACACATTGCCCAAATAAAATATAATACACAGAAGAGTCGAACTGACCCTCATAATAATTCCACCTGCACTGTTCCAAACATTTATCAGGATATATGGCTTTGCCTCGTATAGCAAAGCGCATCCTGTTGGAGAATCAGGTTGCTCGTTCCTTTTTGGGAGGCCCACTATAACTCCAAAACTTGTGGTCTTGTACAAAATTATTAGAAAAGGGGATCAGAATAGTGTTCTGGGTTATGTAAATACCCACACAGGTGGCGTGTAGTAAGGCAGAAGTCTCCATAGGGTTGTTGCCAGTTAAGATCAAGGTTTTTCGACAGCAATGTTGCAGGGTGATTTTAAAGTCTCATCAGAGATAGCAGTATATGGTGATATTAATGGCCCCACATGCATAATGTGTACTGAATTACCTACAGGATCAGCAGGGGGTTATAATAACGTGCACACAAAAAGATGCACAATCCTAATTAAGACCTTGCATTGGATGGGTGTGATGATATCCAAGTTCCCATTATGACATGAAGTCCATGTAGAAATGGCATGTTATGTTTCTTCTACGAAAGGGATGGTGTGTGATGATATCAAGATCCTCAAACAATAGTATAGGAGGATATTAAAGCACCCCGCAGCAAATGTATGTGGTTATATTGATAGCTTTTCAGTGATGGTGTGTTATACATATTGCAGTCCCCATGGGAGCGTTGTATGGTTATGATATTGTTGTTCCCGCAAGAAGGGTGTGTGAAAATATTGCACTTCCTATGGGGGTTGGTGCGTGCTTATGATATTGTTGTTCCCACAGGAAGGTGTGTGAAAATATTGAAGTCCTCATAAGGATGGCTTGGAGTGATAGGGGTGCTGTCCCCTCAAGGATGGTGTGTGAACACAGTGAGGTCCCTATATGGATGGTATGTGTTGATAATGTTGATGTGATCAGAAGGATGGGGTGTGAACATATTTAAGTCCCTACAGGGCTGGCTTGCATTGGTGATGTTTGATGATTGTGTGTGAGCATATTGAAGTCCCCAATAGATGTGTGGGAAGATATTTAGATGTTTCCACAATTATGGGCTGTAGTGATGTAACTGTCAATATTAAGATGATGCCTGATAATGTTTAAATCATCACACTGATTATTTTTAATGATTATGATGCCCCTATGACACACTGGGTGTTGAAAAAGATATTTCTATGTAATATTGTGTTGCGATATTAGGTGTGTTATGATAAAATCTCTGTCTGTAAGCATGGTGTTTGATAATACTGAAGACCCCAGAGGCATGTTGATAGGTGATAATGAAGTCTAGACATGGTGTGTATGTAATGATACTGAATATCCTTATACATGATGTGCAAAGGTATCAGATTGCCCCAGAGGTGTGTAAATGTATTAACATCCTATCAGTGCTTATGTGGGGTGATAATAAGCTTGACATTCGTTCATATTAAAGCTGTCATTGAGGTGACATTGAAATTGCTACAGCATTAGTGTCGGGTGATATGAAATCACCTAAAGGGATGTTTATATGATAATGACGTCTCTACAGGGATTATGAGAAATGATTTGGCATCCACAAAGGGATAATTTGTGATATACGTGTAGTACACACAAGTACAGTGTATATAAAGAGAGTGGAGATCAGATCCATATTATGTGTTGATATTGAAGTTGACAACAATTGTTTGTGAGTTTATATCTCAAAATGGGGTTAATGTTTGAACAGAATTCCCTAAATAATATTATGCGGTGATATAAAAAAGCCAAAGTGGACCAGAGCGCAGAGCCCTAGGTAGGAGATGCACTATCCTTAAGGCAAAAACTCAAACAATATTATATGAATATTCTTAAACGTAAATCTAGGAAAAGAAGGTTCAGTTTACGCTAAAACAACATTTCATGGTGGTCAAACAATGTTTTCATTTATTTAAACATGCAGGCAGATGTTCAAAAGCCAATACATTTCAGACCTGTGTGGTCCTTATTCAGGGCAATTTCTGTATAAAACATACGAGAAAATATATAGAAACAAAATGGAAAAAATTGAAGGAATTGAATGTGTCTTATGCACAAGTAGACAACAAAATCACTCTTCAAACACCCTTAAAACAGTGAGTACAATGAAAATGAATGCCTATCATGCACAAGTCAACAACAGCAAGACTCCTAAAATGGTGAGTGCAATCGCTAACCAAATAATTCAACTGACACATGGAAACAAAAACTAGAATACATCCAATCTAGCCTGCTTGAAAGATGTATGTCTCTGCTGTTGCCACCAATAAAAAGCATGAACCTTCACAATCTCTAAATATCATAAAAATGTCCAAAAGTTAATAACAGTTATTAACTAGTGGTGCCCACCCATATCCCTCTTTTCATGATATAAAAAAGGCCCTGCTCTTGATAAAATGTGACTGTACTGAAACCCCCACAGGGCTTGTGTGGATAATTGTAAAGATGACACAAGGCTGATGCTCATCGATACTGACACTCCTACTGGGATGTTCTGTGATGTTAATAAACTTCCCACATGGAGTTATTTTTTGCTAATCCATGTGCCCGTGCACACGTGTTTTCAGATTGTATGTCACAGATGGCCTCAATAGCACACCAATCCCCAGAAACAGTCCAGAGCTTTTTATTGATATGATCAAATGGCTATAAACTGTCCCTCTCTCATCTAGAGATGGCAACTCCATCCCTAACTCAGGTGGTCGCTGCTTCCCAGGTTAATGTCTACTGAACAGTGACCCCTACTGTCCATGTTCTGCCTCCCTCAAGGTGATTGCCTAAAGGCAAATGCATTTTCTACTAAACTCCCTCAGGGCTGTTATATGTGTGACCTACTCTACTTCCCAGGTTAGTTTCAAAGTTTCTGGTGCTCAAGCCCGCTCGGTCTTTTTCCTCGCACACACTGCTATATCTATCCTTATATACGTCTGTCCCTCTCCTATGCTCCTCCTTCTCTCTACCTCCAACTCTACCACCATGCTCTGTTCTCTCTCTCTCTTTCTGCTACCTCCTCTGCTGTACTTCCGAGGTAACTCTCACTCACTATCTCCACTATCTGATCTTACTTCTTTTCATTCTCCTTCCTACCCCATATATATGCTACTACTCTCCCTTCTCCTCTGCCCTTTCAGCACCACTACTACTACTATCTCCTCTCCACACTACTCCTATTCTCTCGTCTCTCCCACCACTTCTGCTATTACTCTCCCCACTAGACTCTACCCCTACTCTCTGCACACCACTACTTTACCCATCTCAGCAACCACCCTCCTTTAACGCCCTACTCCCCACTCTTCCTCTACCCTTTTCACTCACAAAACTTACAAGCACACAATCACAATAGAGTACCACTTTCACTCACCGACCAATATCTCACCTTCTCTGAAAATCTCCTCTGCATTCCTTTCCACCACCCTTTATCTTTCTGGTCTCTTTGTCTGCCAGCTCCCCCTTTTCTGGCCTGACCATTCAGCACCTTCCTGTTCCCTGCCCTTCCATCTATCCCCCCTTCTGCTCCCATTCACTGTCCCCTTCTGGAGGTAATGCAAACAAAGAGTGGTAGGAACTGGGGCTCTCCCAAATGCCACCCTCCACCTCTGGGGTAGGACTTGCTCCAGCATCCGCCCATGTAGGTCTCCCACTCAAGGCTGAGAGGGGTTCACATCTCCTCTTGACATGGTCACACTACTGACCCTGTCCCATATACTAATGTTCGATGGCTGATAATTTTGAAGTTCTTCATCATGATATTTTGATTACCAGTCTTAAACATACAACATTTCTGCCTATCAAATATCTCTCATGATATGTTTCTTAAAATGAAGGTAAAACCTTTTTTTAAATGTGACAAAAACAGCCTCTCTTCCTTTTTTTATAAGCTATAATCGTCTAAAAATAAAATTGTGTCTGCCTTTCAATAGGGATTAAATCATCATGCCAATTAGAAAGAAAATAGATATGCTCTCTAACAACTAGAAGTAAAGGGGCTTGTCACTTTAATCTTCAATAACCCTGAGTGCAATGCGGTGACAGTTGGGACTCTATTCATTCAATATCTATTAGGAAATTCACAAAAATATTTTAAAGGAAACTAACACATTTACTCATTGG
This sequence comes from Ambystoma mexicanum, assembly GCF_040938575.1. Lineage (NCBI taxonomy): Eukaryota > Metazoa > Chordata > Amphibia > Caudata > Ambystomatidae > Ambystoma > Ambystoma mexicanum. Next base: position 983,070,967 of record NC_090924.1, read on the forward strand.
TGCTACATATTTTAGAGCTAAAGAGTCCTTTAAAAAGGCTAAGTATCTTTTCACATATTCCTTTCAGTAGAGCTACGTATCTTTTCTTCATTATTTTCCATTAAAGTTCTAGTGCCACTACCAGTTTGATAAATGTTTGTTATGCTGTGACAAAAGGCCAAAGAAAGACAAACTCACAGCCAGCACTATTGTGTTACGCCTCTCACACCATCAAAGATGGCTCCATCTGCCTAAAACGTGCCTTACATGAGGATGAAGGATAGCAAGGTCACTGGTCTAAAAGCTAGGCATGGAGTCTTCTCTCAATGCTATTGGACTATTTTGCTTGGGGGTCGCAACCCCATTGAATATATCAAGAAGTAATTCTTACTCAATCTGTAGCCAGCTTTGCTATCCCTGAGGGTCGCTCAGAAATGCCAGTGGCATGGTGTTCTCATGGCTGTTAGCAGTCATCATTAGTTACATGTTCAAAGTCAAAGCAATCTCTGATGGTGAGGTGACACCTGACATCAAGAACATTAATGGTGATACAATATTTGTGAAAGAAATATAAATCAAGTAACTCCAGATTGATGAATAGACCAATGCCTAGTCCAAGAATCTCATAGGTCATTGAGACACCAAAGGAGCCTCTCTTAAATCCTCTTCAAACTTCTGGAGGCACATATGCAATCTGGCAACAATACCTATGGCGAAAGATCCCAGCAGTAGATGAAAACATGACCATTTGCATGACTTAAGACATTGGTCCAGGAAAACACTAACATGTACGTCCTCTATATATCCAAGGCTTGTAGGACTCACTGCTTCACCAAGGGCTGTCATTGTTCCAGGACATTACACCTCAGAACCCGATTGTAGTGAGTAGATACCACACTCTTCAAACTCTCAAACTCTATACCATCTGAAGTCTCTCAAACAGATGGCATCCTAATATTCACAGAGGCCTTAAGAAAATCAGCTCCAAGGGTAAACATCAGCTCTTGTATGTCTGTTTGAATAACATTCAAAGGAACCACTTTGTCTGCTTACCCGTGTTTCCTGAGCATACAATGAAGACCATCCTCATAACGGCATCACAATACGCATGAGAAAAACTACAGGGCTCTCACTTTCTAATGATGTACCTACTGTCAGACTCAGAGGTGGTTTTGGCATCAGTCTCATCAGTAGCTATGGCTCGTCCAGCTAAGGCTTGTTTTGGGATTGCCTCAATTTTAAGTGTGGTCAGCCACATGGCTATTTTATGTCAGTTTGGTTTGAGCAGTGCAATACTTGGCAGCTTTCCTTTTGCAAGGGAGGCATACATATGGCCAGGAAATCTCAAATAAGGGGTGCCTGGTACCCAATCATGTAATTTGCCAATCAGTGACCAGTCTTCAAGGGACTGAACCACTTTGGGATGGCCATTCACTAAGCTATTAAAAGCAAATAATCATGCCCTCTAATGTCTTCTTTGATCCAGTCCATATAACATAAGGCGACTGTGGTAAGTCAGAATCAAGAGACAAGCACTCTAAGGATTCTTTAGTGTTAATTGTTTCAAATCCTATTCTGTCCCTGATTTGTGTAGCCTGTTGTATCTTATGTCTGGCGCGAGTGGAATGTTGTTCCATCTTCATGGATCAACATTCCATGTGAGCCAGTTAGGTTGTTTCCTTCGGTGCGGCTGGCTGTGCAGCTGCCTGCTTGGGTCCAGGATAAAGCAGTTACGATCAACCGTGTCTTGGATCACTTCATTAGCGATGAGGCGTATTCTGGACCCTATTTCTAAACCCACGCGTGCAGGATGTGTATTTCATATATGTCCTGAATATGTAACAGTAACTAAGAAGCTGGTCCTTGAGAACCAGGGTATTGCAGCCACCTGGTGTTGTCTTGTTGTGGTAGTTATACAATACGTGGCCGGAGTGTGCTGCAGCTCTAGCCTTGGAAAAAAGGTACTGTAATAATTTGCCTGCATACATTCAAGATGTATTTGAAGCAGTCCTGGTGGGAGTGTTCATTGGATCTCTGAAGTTAAGTACTTTTCCTATAGAAGGATACTGTAAGCTGGGGACATCCCTTCAGTACATCATTTACGTGTTCCATAGTCAAGTTTCATACTGCTGCCAGACCTCCTCCTGCATTTTTACCGGCTCCAGGTGAACCTGCGTCCCCTTGGGACCAATGGATTGACGCTTTCAAGGTGTATTTGAGGGCAGCTGGGGGCGCAAAGTTTAGTGATGATGAGAAGGAAGCAGCACTCCTGAACTGTATTGGCACGGAGGGTTTAGGCATCTCTCGCCATCTGCCAGGAGGGGAAGTAATGGTGCCTGGTAGTGGCGATGGTGAAAGAGTGGCAACGCATATGAGACAGCTTTAAAAAAGTTGGAAGGTTGGTTTGGCAGGAGAATCAACGTTGTTCTGGAGCGCTACAAGTTCTTTTCCAGAGCACAGGGCTCAGGGGAGTCTATTGATTCATATGTTACTGCCTTGAGGGCTTTGATGGCCACGTGTAGGTTTCCAGGGATTCTCAAAGAATACTTAAGAGAACAAATTATGATCAAGACCAGCAGCTAAAAGATAAGGGAGAGACTCTGGATTGAAAGCGACCCACATTTGGACAAGGTCGTGGAGATTGCCAGGGCCATAGATGCGTCCAAAGCGAGTGTACAAATTGTCACTGAGAAGGAGAGTTCCAGGGATGCCGTTCAGGCCATTTTACCTCAAAATAGAGGAGGTGGCGTGGATAATAAAAAGAGATCAGTCAAGGGAGACAATCAGGGAGGGAGGATGTCCAGAGTTAAAGCATGCAGGAAATATGGTTGGTTTACACATAAAACTGGCTCAATAGAGTGCCCGGCAGTAAATGTTGAGTGCAGAAGATGCAAATATAGAGGTCATTATGCACGCATGTGTAAAGTCAATGGGAGGTGCAATCTAGAGGTGTGATTGGTATGGTGGCCTTGGATGATGGTGGCATGGAACTGGGCAGTGAGGTCCGGGTGAAACCTGAACAGGGTGTTATACTCCATGTGGAGGGGGCCTCGTGCAAAGGTCCATGGGTTACAGTTTTGGTGGATGGGCACCCTTTAGAGATGTTAGTTGATTCTGGTTCACCTTACACCATAGTATCTCCGGAAATATTCAAGGAAAAGTTGGGGAAGGATGTGTCTGCTCTTTGTTCCTCTGATATTAGTCCCAGTGCATATGGGCAGAGTCCTATTTGTCTGCTAGGTTATGATCAGACCTGCATTGAATTCAAGGGTCGAGGAACCATGTGCAAGTTGTGTGTAGCCCTCAAAGGAACCAGTGTATTGGGTTGGAACGAACAAGCTGCCCTGAATATTGAGATTCACCCAGGGAAAGATATACCTGTATTAAGCATTCAGGAGCAACACGGGGGGGGGGGGTGGGTATGTCGGGTGACATCTGAATGGTTAAGAGTTAAATACCCGCAAGTGTTCTCTGATAAGTTGTGTAAACTCAAGGGGTTTGCCCACTGCATTGTTCTTAAAAGGGGTGCGGTGCCCAAGGTACATAACGTGAGAGGGGTTCCTGTGATGGCAAGGGAAGGTTTCAAATCCGAATTGGATAGACTTATGGCTGATGGGGTCATAGAGGAAATTGAGAATTCGGAGTGGTTGTTTCCTGTTGTTCTGGTCAAGAAGGGTGATGGTGGTCTCAGGATGTGCGTGGATCTTCGTGAGTTGAACTCGAGTATTTGGGTAGATCGCCATCCGTTGCCCAATATTAATGAGCTATTACTGACCCTGGGTAGGGCAACATGCTTTTCGACATTTGACCTTTCCGCTGCATACCACCAGATTGACTTACATGTTGATTCCAGACCACTTATGTCTTTTGTAACGCCCTTCAGGGCGTATCGCTTTTGCCGCATGCCTTTTGGTCTTGCATCAAAATCTGCGGTGTTCCAGAGACTCATGCATGAATTGTTCGGTGGCATGGCTGGCGTATGTTATTTCCAGGATGACATATTGGTGTGGGGTATTTGTCGAGAGGAACATGATGTCAGAGTGCAGGATGTCATGAAAGTGTTGAGTGAAAAAGGTTTGACCGTTAAGTTGTCGAAATGTCAGGTGGGAGTGGATAAGGTAACTTACCTGGGCCACACCTTAAGTGCTGAGGGTGTAAGTCCCAAGGCAGATTTGGTATAAGTGATGAAATCAACACCGGCACCTACAAATAAGGACCAGTTAAAGTCATTTTTAGGCTTAGCCGAATACTGTGTAAAGTTTATTCCTAACTATGCTGAGAAAACACTTTAAATGAGAGCTTTACTGAAGAAATGTGTCAGATTTGTGTGGTCGGATGAATGTATGGAGGAGTTTAAGGCTGTGAAGGATGATGTAGACAATGCTCCATGCTTAAAGTCATTTGACCCCAAGTGCAAAACAATCCTTACCGTGGATGCCAGTGAGGTGGGGCTGGGTGCGGTATTGGAGCAGTGGCACAAGGGTGAATGTAGACCGGTGGCGTTTGCATCCATAACTTTGAGGGATGTGGAGAGTAGGTATTCAGTGATTGAGCGTGAGGCTTTGGCTGTAACCTGGGCACCAAAACACTTTAGAACGTTCCTGTGGGGTATTCCATGCATGGTCAGGACAGACCATAGACCTTTGGTGCATGTGTTTTCCACTCAGGGACGGTGTCTGTACCTCCAAGGATAGCCTGGTGGGTTGTGGATTTACAGGAGTATAATTTCACTATGGTGTATTTGCCTGGTAAACAAAATTTGGTGGCTGACTGTTTATCGCGGTTACCGGTTATAAAGCCTTTGAGTGCTCAAGATGTGGTTGGTGGTGAGGAGGAGTTACAAATTGCCTGTGTTCTTCCCATGATTGATAAGTCTGATTGGTTTGCAGAGAGTAAAAATGATGTGGAGTTGGGTTGGGTCAAGGAAGGTTTACGCAAGAGTTGGGCGGTAGTTAAGGATAGACCTGAAGGTAAGGGTTACGCCCAGGTGTTGGACGAGTTGGCAGTTGGTCTGTGGGGTGTGTCCAGGGGAGAGAGGTTAGTGCCACCGGTCAGTTTAAGGGGTAGGCTTCTGGAGCTAGCCCATGAAGGGCATTTGGGCCGATCCTTGACCAAGAGGAGTTTGCACGAAGAGTATTGGTGGCCGTCAATGGACCGTGATGTTGAGATGGTTGTGAAGGACTGTTGTGCTTGTGCCATGTGTGACAAGAGCAGGGTGGTTCATCACCAGCCGATTCACGTTGTCGACATTCCCAAGGAGGTCTGGTCGAAGGTGGCTTTGGATATTATGGGTCCATTTGAATGTTTAGAACCTGAGTGTAGGTTTTTGTTGGTGTTGGTGGATTACATGTCCAGATGGGTGGAAGTGGCGGCATTTGGAAGGGTCACTATGGAGTGTGTTATTGTTTTATTAAAAAAAATATTTGATAGGGAAGGCATACCCGCTAGTTTGGTAATGGATAATGGCATTCAATTTACCTCCAAGCTGATGAAGGATTTTTTGAGGCGGTGTGGCGTAGAGCATTATCGCACTGCTCTTTACAATCCCAGTGCCAATGGTCTGGTGGAAAGAGTATATGGGGTGATTAAAAGTGCTATTCAGTTGGCTCTTGCCAATGGTCTAGAGTGGCAAGAGGTGGTGTCCGAATATTTGGTGGTTTATTGTAGGACCCCATCTGCCAGCACGGGTAGGACTCCTTTTGAATTGATGAGGGGAAGAAAACCTGGATCTAGATTGAGGACTTTGGCATTGGGTGGTGGTGGCCCATGTGATTTGGATCTTAGTGATGTGCAACAGAGAGTATTGGTGCACCAGGACGCAGTAAGGATGAGCCAAATGGTTAGAAAGGAGTTAGAGGTGAAGGTGGGGGATGTGGTATGTGTAAAAAATCCTAGATTTGTTCCTCAAGGAGGGAGTTCATTTTTGCCATCCATGCAGGTAATCAAATGTGGAAAGGGTTATGTACAATTGGAGGATGGCTCAAAGTGGCGAAGGCATGTTGTGGTCCTAGATAGTGGTAAACTTGGTGTGGATAGGGAAGCCACGTCTAGTTGGCACCATGATAGTGATGTATTAGAATTCACTCCCAAAGGTCAGGAAGCTCGAGTGTTGGAGGAAATTGGGTTGCGTCTGAGTGAGAATATTGCTTCGGAGGCCAGCGATGAGGAGACTTTGGGTGTTGATTCATTGGATGGTGGCCTGCAGGAGGGCAGGTGTGGAGACATGTGTGGGGAGAGTGGTGGAGGCACAAGGCGTCCAGTTAGGAGCTGTCGGCCTCCCGTCAAGCTCAGAGATTATGTGTGTTAGTGAAGTCTATTTGCCTGTGTGAGTAACATGGTCAGTAGTCACTAGTACACTTTATGTTGGTGTTCTTAACTGTTTTAATGCACTGCAATTACCTTCATATTGTTTCTTATTATGTTCTTCATTCGGTTCTGTATAGTATTGCTTATTTTATGTTCAATCAATTCATGTGTGCATTCAAATGTTATTGTATGTTTGGGGGGTTAAAGGGAGAAGATATGTTGTATCTTATGTCTGGCACGAGTGGAATGTTGTTCCATCTTAATGGATCAACATTCCATGCAAGCCAGTTAAGTTGTTTCCTTCGGTGCAGCTGGCTGTGCGGCTGCCTGCTTGGGTCCAGAATAAAGCAGTTACCATCAACCATGTCTTGGATTCATTCATAGCCCTATCCTAGAGAAAAGAAGGGGTGCATGTCCTGCAAAGAAAACTAAGTCTGCTGTCTAGAAAACCTACTCTATTGTGGATTTGGTCCCTGCCACTTTGAACACAGTACATTCCTTGAAATAAACACAAGAAGGTTTCTTGCCCAACCCAGGAATCATAACTGACTTCTGGCTTAATTTTAATTTCTCCTAGTCACAGTTAGCGCAGGCTCCTGTCGCGTTTCAGAGGTTCAGTCACTAAAACAAGTCTTTCTTTTCCTTCTATCCTTCTTCAGGTTGTATCATATTCTTTTATTATTTATTTATTGGGCATTTGTATGGCGCTTATGCGCTAGTGTTTCCAGATGCCACAAGACAATTTGGGTTGTGGCGGGGGGACATGGGAAGAAATAGAACAAACAACAGTTATGTTGGCCTTGTGACAATCCTACCATGCAAGTTCAAGAAAAGGTGGTAAGTGCAGGGCGAGAGGGATGAAGGAGAAGTGCAGGACTGGGGTGTCCAAGGTGAGGGGGTGGGCAAGTGCTGGAGGGCCAAGGAGGCAAGTGCCAGGGTGAAGAGAAGGGGAGGGGAGGATGAGTGCAGTGGACAGGTGGACCAGGAGGGGGCTAGTTCTGGAAGGGAGCCCGTGGGCCAGTGTTTGCAAAAAATACTGGGGTGACTGGTGGGGGGGTGGTCTGCCCCTGTGTGACTCTGAAGGGGCCAGGCCCCAGTCACAGTGGCAGAGGGAACATAAGCACGGGAGGGGGAGAGGGAAGGAAGAGGAGAAAGGGAAAGTCTTGAGAAGTTTCCTGAACTTGAGAAGGTCTGGCTCAAGTCTGAGGGGGCAGGGAGGCCGTTCCAGAAGGGGGAACTGGGCAAAAAGGATCTACCTCCCACTCGCTGCTTGGAGAAATGTTTGATCTGTAGAGATTTGGAGCCAGAGGACCTAAGGACTCTGGTAGGGAAGTATTTAGGGATGGAAAGCTAGATGTAGAGAGGTCCCAGGCTTCAGACAGCCTTGTGGATGAAGCAAAGGGTCTTTAATTTGATCCTTGAGGTCACCGGGACCCAGTGGAGAGATTTTAGGACTGGCGAGATGCAGTCCCTGGACTTGAGGCCAAGGATAAGGCTTGCTGTGTTATTCTGGATTAGATGAAGGGGGCGAAGGGAGGGAAGAGGCAGATTGAGGAAGAGGCTGTTGCAGTAGTCCAGCCTAGAGAGAACCAGCGCTCTGGAGACATTGAGATTCTGGGAGTAGGTGAGGAAAGGTAGAATGCCCCTGAGGAGGTGCAGCTGAACGTTGGACTTCTTGGTGAGGTCCATGATGTGTGGAGAAAAGGAGAAAGAGGAGTCAAAGATGATCCCAAGGTTTTTTGGCTCACAATTGGGGGAGGGGGATGGACCCAAGGTGGCTTGCCAGAGTCCGAGGGGGTGTTATGTACCTCTTTCATACCTTGACTAATACCCAAGTCACAACAGGGGGAAACAAGGAGCTCTCACCCAATGAGAAGGATCTCTGTTTTACTGGCATTAATGCAGAGATCGTTGGCAGAGCACCATGCCTGAATAGCAGTCAGGCAGTCTGGTATAAGAGAGGAAAGGGAGGAGGAAGAGAATGGCAGCTTGAAGGAGAGCTGTGTGTCATCTGCATAACACTGGACATGAGGGGAGAAGGTGGAGATCAGGTGGGCCATAGGGGCCAGGCAGATCTTGAAGAGCCATGGCAATAGGATCGAGCCCTCAGGGAAGCCACATGTAGAGAGTGAGGTGGAGGAGAGAAAAGGACCCATTTGTACTTGGGAGGGTCTGTTTGAAAGGAAGGAGTTCAGCCACGCCAGTGCCCTGTCCATGATGCCAAGGGTATCATGTAGACGGTTTTTGAGGATGGAGTGGTTGACTGTGTCAATGGCAGAAGAGAGATCAAGGTGGATCAGAATGGAAGAGATGTTAGAGTCCAGTTTAGAGAGCAGGTCTTCACAAGTATTCAGGAGAGCAGTTTCCATGCCTCTGGATCCCCTGAAACCAGACTGCTGGTCATGGAGGCAGCCAGCCATTTCAGTGTGGAGGGTCAGTTGGGGGATGACTAGCTTTTCCATGAGTGTGCCCAAAAAAGGGGTGATAGAGATATGGCGATAGCTAGCTGGGCAAGAAGGGTCAGCAGACAGCTTTTGTAGGATAGGATGCACAAGAGAGTGCTTGAGAGGTTGTGGGAAGGAGCCAGTGGCAAAGGAGAGGTTGCAGAGGTCAGCTAAGGCTGGGGCAAAAGAGGTGATGTTGTCCTTGATGGTTCTGGAGGAATGGGGGGGCACCTATTTACAGGAAACTTTAATGGAGTAGAAGACTCTAGAGATTTTGTCTGGTGCAATGGGAGAGAAGGAGGAGAGTATGGGAGGGAGAGGGGGGCCAAGTGAGGCAAGAGAAAGGAGAGGGGTGGGAATAGATGACGCAGAGGACAGGATGTCCAAATCTTTGGAGAAGTGGGCAGCCAGTGCAGTGCAGAGTGCCTTGGAGGGAGGAGCGGAGGAGACTGGAGTAGGATTGGCAAATTCCTTGTAAGTTTTAATGAGCTCAGCCATGTTATTTGAGGCTCCAGAGATGCGGGCTTGGACATGAGCCCTCTTCTTAGAGCAGATCGTGAGATGGTATTGCCTTTGGAGTAGGCAGCAGTCCTGTTTGTCAGAGGATGAGCAAAATGCCTGCCACTTCCACTCTTGCGCTGTGCACTTCTGTTTCAAAGCTGCCAGGTCGGAATCATACCAAGAATTGCATTTGGAGGCAGGCTTCATGCAGATCCAGATGACGGTGGCAAGGATGTCCAGGGTGATAGAGATAGAGAGATATAGAGATAGAAGTTAGCCAGAACAGAGTCAGAAGGAGAGTCAAAAAAAGGGGGGTGAAGGAAGAGGGAAATGCAGCAACTGACACATGCTTCATCAGTAGAATGACGGAGAAGGAGACTGGCAGTGCGGGTGGAGGCATTATCAGGGAACAGGGGAGGTCAAAGTGGGAGGAGAGGAGAGAGTGGTCAGACCAGGAGAGAGGGGGAGTAAGAGTACTGGAGAGTGGGCTTTCTGTTGAGATGAGAGCATCCAAGGTGTGTCCGGCAGAGTGGGTTGGGCCAGAGGGAAGGATAGTGCGGGAAAGAATGTTGCAGAGGTCACGAAAGAGTGCAGTAGAAACACCCCGAGTCGAGATGGATGTTAAAGTCCCGAAGGAAGATAAGGGTGGGAGAGGAGGCAAGAAGACAGTAGAACAGGTCTGCCTATTCTGAGAGCAAGAGGGAGGTTGGTCCAGGGGGCCTGTAGATGGTAGGAAGAGTAAGCAAGAAGGTAGGCCAGGCAGAGAGCCTGCAGACTAGGCTTTCAAAGGCTGAGTAGGTTTGGGTGGGGATGATGGAGGCAGGAACCCACTCATGGAAGATCAGAGCCACTCTGCCACCAGGTCGGGAGGGCCTGGGACTGGACAGGATCATGTATGCCACAGTGAGAAGAGTGTCAAAAGCAGTGACCAAGCTGGCCTTGAACCATTTCTCAATGAGAGCAAGGACATCAAGGTCAAGGTTTTCAAGGAGGCGACAGATGTCAGAGGAGTGTTTGACAGCAGAGCAAGAGTTGAGGGTAGCTAAGTGAAGCTGATTACCCCCTAAAAGATTTGCGAGGGGGGCATAACTGGGGGTCCAGATGGGGGAAGCCGTGGTGGTGAGAGAGGGGGCAAGTTGAAGAGAGATGGAAGACGTCTGTCAAGAAGGAATAGGCTGGGCTGAGAGCCCTGTGCCACAAGAGTGCCATTGTGATAGACATTAATGGTGCATTTGGATGATGCGAAGTGGGCCAAGAGCACTTCCCACCTGGTGCTGCCAGTAATGGGAGAGGAAGAGAAAGGGGAGTGAACAGAAACCATATGAGGAGTCCATAGGTCAGAGGAGGAAACAGTAAAGAGAATGGCCCTCATTACGACCCTGGCGGAAATCAACCGACCGGACCGCCATAGCGTAAATAGCGTTTCCGCCATTGCACGATGGAGCAAAGCGCGGCTCATTCCGACCCATCGGGCACGAGCACCACGCCATGGCGGAAGTGCAAAGTCCGCGATGGCGGAAATGACCCCAAAACGGCCCACACCGCCGCCGTACGGCGCCCTAGGTGCAATACCGCCACCCATCTCAGCGGACACCGCAGTGAGCGCCAACCGGAAAGTACGGTGACCGTAAATATACGGAAACGGAAGTAAAAGCATGGTCCCGGAACGGGAAACATCACGCCGTACACCTATAAAACCACAAATTCCACACAACCATTAAAAATACTACCCTGAGACACATCCCAACCCGTCATCCACCCTAGTGAAACCAAGAAAAATGGGAAAAGTAGCGAAGAAAGCGTGCGACCGCAAGCGGCAGGTCCACTTCTCCCGTGAGGAACTCACCGTGCTCACAGAGACCCTCCAGGAGAATGCTGCCGCCGTCTTCTCCACGCAAATGACCAGGACGGCACTTGCGAACAAGAAGGCCATATGGGCCCTGGTGGCACAGCGGGTAAGTGCGGTGGGGACCGCACCCCGCAACCCACAGCAATGCAGAAAGTGATGGGACGACCTGCGGATACGCGTCCGTAGCATACTTTCTGCCAACCGCAACATTGCCACAGCTACCGGGGGAGGATCGGAATCACCCATCAAGTTGACCCCCTGGGAAGAAATCTGTGCCTCCACCATTGGAATGGAGAGCATAGAGGGAGTCGGAGGGATGGAGAAAGGAGTGCAGACATCCGAAGAATCAGGTAGGTGTCCCAAATAAAACAATGCCAAAACCACAATGTCCAATCATGTGAAGTACCACGTGCCCACATAGTGCAACAGTAACACATGTCCAGGAGAACGTCCACATACATAGGCCTGATAGCACACTTTAAAACTCACATCAAATACATAAATAATTAAAAATCCTAAAAACACCCTCTACACGTGCAGCAGGCACACCCTAACTGCAGGCTGCCAAACAACTGCACCCTCACTCCACACACAAATGAAACCACCTCCAAGGCCCCGACCCAAATCACCCTCAGGTACCACCCCAATGCATGTGATACATTGCCATTCCAATTCCCACAGACCCATTAATAACGCTCGCCCTCCTTTACTCCACCACAGCGTCCGATCCAAACGACGAGCTCCAGGACACCCCTACCAGCACACCTGCAAAGAGGGCCAAGACCAACGGCCAAAGACCCTCCACCTCAGCTGCACGCATCAAGACACGGAAGCAGCACAAATCAAGTGGCAGCACAGAGGAGGGAACTCCAACAGGCACCCCAACAGCCAGCATGCCCACAACACCACCACCACAGGTCCCCCCAATGGATGCCACAGTAGGCACTGCTTCTGGTGGCAGCAGCACCATAGGTGACACTGCATTAATGGCAGCATGCTCCGACACAGAAAACGGGGATGTCGAAGTCAGATCCATCCATGACCTGTCCCAATCCCCCTGTCTGTTCCATCCCGTACACCATGAGGATACCACGCAGGGGCACCCACAAGACGACGACTGGCCATCCCCCACAAGCCCTGTGGCAAGGCAACATGAGGTGAACAGCCACTCTGTGACACCCCCGCAAATGGCCATGGCCCAGCAGAGGCAACAGTCCCTCGACCAGTTAATCGTGCAACAGCAGCAACTGGCCACGCTCCTCAGGGACCATGCCGATGAATGTGGGGGCACTAAGGCAGACATAGAAACATCAACTGAGACACTTAGGGCAGAAATGGAGAGAAGTACAGAGACAGTAAGGGCACAAATGGAGAGTAGCACCGAGAGCCTGAGGGGGGAACTGCATGCGACGTCCAAAGACGTATGTGCCGAACTTGCCGCAGTGCGCCGTGTGCTCACTGAGCTCTCACAAACCCTTAGGGACATGCATGGACGTGAGCAGGCAGAGACATCATCCGTTGCAAGTTCCGTCCAGGGCAGCCCCCAACGTAGATCTGGGAGGAACCTGCGCTCCACAGGCAGGGGTGCCCCTGATACCCGCAGAGGGGGCTTGCAATAGCGACTGCCCACTGACAATGAGCATCTTTGGACACTGGTGTTCGGGGGGGAGGTAGGAGGGTGGAGGGGGTGTGTTGGGCTCACTTGGGTGGCGGGTCGATAGGGTGTTTAACATGATATCACATATGCCATAAACAATGCACGATCATCCAATGAGATGTGTGGACATTGATCTTTGTGTACGAGGCCATTATAGGCGTACAGTCCATATTGTGCATGTTCCAGACACACACAGTGCCATGAGTCCCGTGTCCATGTATCAGCCACCAGGCGTGAGTGCTAGAAGCATGCATCTATGAGATGCTGACGAATGTCACGGCCCTCCTGTGCCTCACAGACTCCTTGAGGTGCTGCCACATCCCCACCCTCATCATGACCATCTTCAGGTGCTTGCAGTTCTGCGTCAGGGGGCATGGGCACATTTCTACGTACGCACATGTTGTGTAGCATGACACATGCCATCACCATCTTTGCAACCTTCACATGGCGGTACAGGAGTGCCCCGCCAGACCTGCTGAGGCATCGGAAACGAGTCTTCAGTAGGCCGAATGCCTGTTCTATGACTACACGGGTACGTGAGTGGGCATGGTTGTAGTCCTCCTCATGCTGGTCCCGTGGGTTCCGGACTGGTGTGAGGAGCCATCTCTTCAGTGGATACCCGGCATCACCTGTATGTGGACAATAAACGAATTATGTGGAATGCCATTGCTACGTACGCACCCCCCCCCCTTCCTGCCAGGTCATTCCCGCATCACATACCCCACATCATCATGCATGAAATGAGACTCACCGAGTAGCCAGGATCTGTTCCCTGCGTGTCGCTCCATGTAGCGTGGTATTGTAGAGTTCCTCAAGACCATAGAATCATGGGTTGATCCAGGGAATCGGGCACAACAATGTGTAATGATCCTGTTGGAGTCACACACCATTTGTACATTCAGAGAATGAAATTGTTTTCGGTTGCGGTACTGGGCCTCCATGGCATGTGGGACGACCAATTCCACATGGGTGCAGTCGATGGCACCAATGCAACCCAGTATGCCGGCAAGTGCATGGAATCCCACTTTTGTGTTGGTAATTTCCTGCTCCGAGCGTGGTAGAGAGATGTAGTCGTCTGCGTGCTGCAGGAGGGCATCGAGCACTTGCAATAGTGTCCGTGAGAACAGTGGCTGTGATATGCCATGCAACTGTCTGACTGTGTGCTGGTAGGTGCCTGTGGCCAGGAAGTGGAGTACAGACACCACCTTCAGTAGGGGTGGGATGGCGGTTGGGCTATCTATCATGCTGACAAGGTCAGCCTGTGTCATGTCCACAATGGCGGTTATGGTGTCCCGGTCCAAACGGTAGAGGGTGTGGATCTGCTCATCAGTGAGGTTGAACGGATGTGCTCGGAGGCGTGGGATTGCGGGCTGCCAGCGTGGTGGTAGTGGCTGTGCTGGCGGCCCTTGCTGGCCCTGCCTTGCCCTCCTCCTCCTGCGTCTCCTCCGTGCGGCCGGTTGTAGTTGGTGTTCGTCTTCTTCTTGAAGTTGGAGTACTTGCAGTGCTATCAGGTCCCCCAGGGCCAACATAGCTAGTCCTGCCGGTAGCATTTCGGAGTGGGTGTGGTTGTGGGAGGAGACTGGGTGTGCAATTTATGTGTTTTCAGGCTGTATGGCCTCCACCTGTGGTGATTCATTCCACCTGTGCAAGCTGCTCTCCCCTTTGGGCGAGCACGTCCCGCACACAACGCTGCAATTCGACGAATGGCATCTTGCTATTACAATCATGTATTTGTACCCAATGGCAGTGTAACATTGGTTGATATGTTCATTCGGCTATGGTCCCATTGTTTCACATACTATCTTTGCAGTCGCGAACAGACTTGTGAAGGGTCAGTGGAACGTAGTACTCGAGTAACGGTGGACCCTCATGCAACACTGTACCGAGGTTCACCGACGGCCGGGGCCTCCCATTTGTGAGTGAAGGCAGTTGCCATTTTCACACACAGCCGCACTAGATGGATTAATTTGTGATTTCAAGCGGCCACAGATGCCTTTTCGACGTGATGTTGCAAATGAGGAATTCGAAGGGCGGCGCTTTCGGTTTTCAGCTAGCGGCGAGGAGATGCCCACAGGTCTGACTGCAAATATAACGTTCTATTGTTCAATGTCCTTGGGACAGGGGCCATGGCGAGGATGCAATGATTGATATGAATAGTTTGGGATGCGCAATAGCGAAGTGGGCGATGAAGCCGGACGTTCCCAAATACATGTTACTTCACAACACTGGAATTACGGGCTGGGGCACAGTGGATTTTGCAGGCTGCATAACGCACAGACTCAATGGAAATTTCACATGTTATGTGAGTATGGAAACAGGCGTTTTCATTACGGGATGAGGGAATGATGTATGGATGCATGGACAGATGATTTGATACAGAGTTTGCCATGTACAGGGCTTCTTGGAATCTATCCGCCTCCCCTGCGCTATGTGATGCAGGGCTGCCATAGTGGGACCATCGTCTATCTGGCCTTGTTGAGCCCTCCCTGTCTCGACGCGCCTTCAGACACTTGTGTCTATGCACGTTACCAATCCCATCTGATGGATTCTGTTTTAACAGACGCATGCACAGGTACACTCGTTTGTGATAGTGTTTTCACCTCGATATAGATAGTTATGATTCGCAAGTGGTTTTTGGGTGGTGATGATCCTTTGGAGTGGGCTAGCATGCATATGGCTGTGGATTTGGTGTGATCATTGAAGTGAGTAATTCAAATGTAGTTCTGATGGCCATACTATTCTTTTTCATTTAATTTGGTTGACAGGTATCTCCTCCCCTTTTGCCACTGCCATCTGTATGCCACTCCTGCAGATGGATTTTACTCCCGACACCTGCTGCTTCGTGTTAATCAGTGGAGCAGCATTACGATCTTATGGGACGATCGCCAATGGGCCACATGCCCTTACGCAGTACTAGTGGCTAGGAGCAACATTTCGGCCTTTCAGCTGGACTAGTGCCTCCCTATTGGGACGGCCCTGCGGTTCTAGGCGCTTCCATGTTGCCTTTTCGTACGAGAATGTAGCCCCTGTGTACCATGAAGGAACAGGGCATCACACAAGAAGTAGCTGGTCATTTATTGCGGATGCAGCCCACAATGGTGAAATGTGTTTTGGAGTTCATGGCCTAATGGCTGTATGGGCTTGGTGAATTTGTTGTGCATTAAATTTCTATTCTGATATGAACCGTGTAGCGTTCTTCTTTGCAAGTGATGTGGCATATTCCTATTTGGGGAGCGATGTATTGTGAGGAGATCTGCATTGGGTTCCAGCTTCGGAGTATAGTTGCGTGGTACTGTGCTGGGCGCGTTTGCCTACGAAGCCCAGTGAGGTCAGGGATAAGGGCTGCCAATATGACTGTTTTGATGATGTCATGCTCAGGGGCGGGGGATTAGCTTTTGTGTAACAGATGCCGTTCAGCCAGTTGCATTGGTGGAATGATGTGATTATCGGAATATTGTGGGTCACAGGTGCCTGTGTTTGCGTGCGTTTCTTGGTGGGAGACTGAGGTCATGTCCATTTGTATGGCTTCTGTATTCGTGCCATCTGTGCCCTGCAGCTCCCATTGGCCCCTCTTGAGATTCATTTGTTCGTTGGCAGGCATGGATGACTAGTACATTTCACTGGTTGCATTGTGTGACTTCATTGCACCTACGGGGAGTTGTACAATGTGGCCAGGGAGCGGTGTACAGGCACTCAGTGGGGCCGTTTACGGTTGGTTCGCGATGCCGTACTTCTCACCATGGCGGAATGGTACTTTCCGCCGTGCTTGATGTCGTTAGGTGCATGTCCGCTAGGGTCAGAATTCGCGTACCGTTGCGCCATGGTGGTAATTACGGTTTGGCATGGCGCGCGCGCGCGTACTTGGTGCAGTTAGCGTTGGCGTTCACTACGGTGTCGCTAATGGCATCGTACTTTGCGGTGACGGGTCATAATCGCACCGAGCGCTATTCGATGGCGGTATTGCATTTCCGCCATCGTTTTTCGATTTCCGCCAGGGTCGTAATGAGGCCCAATGTCAGTGATAGTCTGTCTGGCGGAAGCATTTATGTAGGTGTCTGCAATAGGCAGACTGGGGTTGGAACTCAGGAGTGCCTTTTTAAATGTATTCCTTCCATACTTTGTGAGAGAGGGGGAATAGGTGATGGAGAAGCAATTAAAATACATAGGAAAGTTGGAGAGCGCAATGAGAGCTCAGACAGGAGGGGGAGGAGTGGGATAGCAGGAGAGAGGATATGAAGCAGTATGCAACAGTCGAATCTCACCAGGCGGCCTGCCAGAACAAAAATCAATGAGCACAGTCGATGCCCGGATTAAAAGACCAATTTAGAAAATACACCTAAGATTCAGTTTTTCACAGTAACAATAACATACAGCAGAACTGGAGGATGCACAGTTGGAGAAGCACACCTAAGTTTGGCTTTTCCAGAAAACACGCAAAACAGTACAAAATGGAGGAGGATGCATAGTTGGAAAAAGCACACCAAAGTTCGAATTTGGCAGACAGCACTAAAACACAGTACACATTGGAGTCGGATGCACAGTTGAAAAGGCACACCCAAGTTTGAATTTGCCGGAAAGCACTAAAACACAGTACACAATGGAGGAGGATGTACAGTTGGAAAAGCACACCAAAGTTTGAATTTGGCAGAAAGTACTTTAAAAAGTACAGAATGGAGGACGATACACAGTTGTAAAAGCACACCAAAGTTCGAATTTGCCAGAAAGCACTAAAAAACAGTACAACATTGAGGGGGATGCACACTTGGAAAAGCACATCTAAATTCATTTTGACACAGAAACACTTAAATGCAGCAACAAGTGGAGGATGCGCAGGTGTACGGCACACCTTTGAGACAGAGCATATAGCAGATCAACATGCGATGCAAGAAAGAGGCATCTACATTAGAATAAAAAGGGCAGCAAAAAAGTAGGCACGTGAAGATAGTTGTGGAGGTGAGAGACAAAGCAAGGCCTAGAAGAGAGCAGGCTTTGATGTCTTCTTTTGAAGTATTGTATGGTCCTGGGGCAGGGGGTGGCAAGTCAAACGGGGCCTGCATGGAGGCAGAGGGCCGCAGAGGAGGTGCTATTAATCATTTCTGTATTACACTTTATCAGGTAGTTCATGTAGGTCTCTGGTTGATGAACCAATATGTGTTGGTTTCTGATTTGCTAGTCAATACCAGGTACTTTCCCTAGGGTTCCCACCGAGGAGTCTTGTTCCACTCTCTTTAGTGATTGTTACCCTTTTTCAGGTTGTTCGGTTTCTTAGCCCACCATGGAATTTGGGTTTTTTATGTCCCGTCTTGGAATTGGGTTGCTCTCACCCTCTCTTGTTGTTTGTTCTCTTGTACCCGGCTTGTGGGTTGAGTATCTCTTTCCCCACCATGCGGTATCATCATTCTCACCTTGCCCTGCGGTATGTGTTCTGGCACCTTTCCTTGATGTATGCTTTCTTGTAGCCCACCTTGGCCATGGCTTATCTTGTCCCACCTTTGGGTAAATCCGTGCTCACCCTGCTGTGGGGTATGGTTTATGGCACCCCATCCTGGAGTATGGTTTCTGGTAGCTCGCTTTGAGCTATGGCTTCTCTTGCCACGCCTTGGGGTATACTTGTGCTCACCCTGCCCTGGGGGATGTTTACTGTCACCCTGCCATGAAGGATGGCTTCTTTCAGCCCACCTGGAACTACGACTTCTTTTGCCCCTCCCTGGTATATGTTTGCTGACACCCCTCCTTGGGATATAGTTGGCCTTCCCCTCTCATGTCTCCCAGGGCCACGGCACATTTTGTTCTCCTTTGCAGTCCTCCTCGGTCAGATGGTAATCTCTGGATTGGCATTGTCGGCTCCTCAGAGGCTTTTCTCATCTTGGGCACTGTAAGCACTAGGGACACTCTCTTGTGCACCCCCTGCTATTTGGCGATTCTTCTACCACCTTCTGCTTCTGTCAGCTTCTCTGCATTCTGTGGGCCTCTCAGAGCAATTGAACGCAGCGCCAAGCATCAGTCTGCTTCTCCTGGACACACCTCCCAGGAGGAGGTCTGCCTTCCTTTGTTGCTCCGCAGGTGACTTGCTCTCTTCTACTCAGTGCAGATCACAGCTTTGTGTTCCAGCCCGAAAACAAGCGTGTTTGCTCTCCTCAATCTCAATTCAGGCATGGACGGTGTCTGTAAGGAGTCAGAAGGCAAGCCAACCACTAGTGTAGGACGTTGTGAGTCAGTGCACCATTAAATTGCCATACCACATACGAAAGTGTTATGTTTTGGTATAAGGGAGGATAACAAATATCTCTACCTTGGGATTGCCTTAAGAGGGGGTCAATCCCAGTGAGGTCCCGCTTGCTATGCTCTCTTGGGAGTGTTAATCTTAGCAGCTCACCTCCCTAATCCCAAAGGATGTATACGGTTTTCGGCCGTGGCCGAATTGAAGCCAATTGTGCCGCAGCCAAATCCGGCCAAACTTAAAAACCCCCAAAACCTCCCTATACTCCCCCACCCACCCCCTACTTTCCATTTCGACATCTGCTCTGCTTCTGACCCTGCGGAGTCGGATCCATCCATCCTATGCAGGTCGGACCCGCCGCTGCGTGGGTCTGTTTTTATTTATTTGTTCTTCCCGCCTCTGCCTCCAAACCTCTGGGGGACACCCCAGCTGCCCCCAAAGGCCATCACTATCAAACATGGGGAGTGGGGAACACCCCCTCAACCCCCACTCTCCATGTTTGGTAGTGATTACCAAATTTGATTGTTTCCAAACGATAAAATGGTACTGGCCGAATTCGGCCAGATTCAACATACGTCAATTGGAAACTATCAATTTGGGTACTACCGTCCCAAAGGGGGTGGTTTCCCCTTGCGAAGAAGGCACACATTCCCTGGGTTCATCAAACCTCCCACAAAGCTCTGCCGCATCACTCCAATTTTTATTGACTACATACATTCACAGAACCCCATCAACTACTTCTTTGGATTTACCTACCGTTTATATGCAAATAAACCTCTCATCTGCAGCCTTCAAACCATAAATTACTGAATGATAGCTTAATGACTGAAAATAAACGTCTCAAAAACATAGACCATGCTCTTCAGGTATGGCCAATACTAGTAGATTGAGAATACCTGGCTGAGCATGTTGAACATGTGAATCACAGCAGTCAGCTGTGCAGTTTGGCAAAGTAATACTTTATTCACTTGAGCAATCTAGTTGGGAAGAAAGCTCCACTAAACACAGTAGGAAATTGCTAGCCCTTCCTGGGCCCAAAGGCGAATAATTCCTTTAGGGAAACATAAGGAACAAACTAAGAAACGATGACTACCCTATAGCGGTATTCTTTAGTCAAGAGATACATATTGTGTCATGAACACTGCTTCCTGGCATTAGCATTGCTGGACACCTCCATCTAGCTACTTGCAGGCTAATCAGGGGAGCTGGGATTACAGAAAACACATCTTCAAAGTTGTCGAGGAAAAAGTAGTAACCCATGCCAGACCTCTTTCTCAGGGATCTGAAACGTAGGCTTTTGATGGACAAAAAAAGAAAAAGGTATCATTCTGCTTATCCAGAAACCAGTGAACTTGCTCAACTTTGAGTTTAAAAGATAGGTCACGAGGATAAGGTCTGAGAAGGTTACTACAATCACCCTGAGTTGATTTAGTGGTTAGGCCTATTCAAGAAACACATCTGGCCATTAAAATGTTTTAATGGTTAAAACCTTGGCCCATGAATTTAGTATCAACCTAATGAGCAGTTTTGTGTAAGAGGGAGACTGTGGAATCTAAATGGGCATGAGTAAGGAGAGTAATATCAACAAAATCCCACCAAAAGGAGCCCCATCAGGTGGTAAATTCAGAATAGGAATAAGAGAGGATTTAACAACAGGATTACATGTCATCTCTGAATATGGTGCACCGTCACTATCCCATTTGTTAGCATCACTCAGTGTGTATATTGGTCTTATTCAATTCACTTTGCCACCAATCAAAGCTTACTTTGAACCAGAGTTCTGACTCAAAACCAAAGCCTCAGGTCTGCATGGTCCTTAAAGCGTTGTCACTTATAGACAATGTATCCAATATACTTTGCATAAATGGCTTTAGAACGAAAAAACCTCTTTAATGTTCAAGACTAGGTTATCAATTTTCACCGTCAGGCCAGAAACTTTGTTATATATTTCAGACACAAAAGAGATGTTAGAAAAGTCGAATCCTTTGTCCACACCGGGCCCGACACATTCTTGCCACCTGTGTATTCAGATGTGCACCATATTGGTGGTTCTTTTGGTTGGTAATAGCTGGTTGTGCATCACAGTGAGTAGAGTAGCCAACAATTCCTTGGCAATACCACTTGTCGCTGGAGATGGTCCACCAGTATTACAACTCATCTTTTGAACATTGGGAGGGATGGAAAGCTGAGTAGAGGCCTTTAAAGGGACAAAGCGTTCAGTTACACTTTGAGTGCCATCAGGCAGAGTTAATCTCATAGCAGAAAGATCTGAAGATCGTTTTCAAGTTCTTCTTCTGCTTTAATACTTTCCTCTATTCTTCCAGAAACATCTTAAAAATATGTTTCCACGGAACCCCATTGATGTTTCAGAGTGTGTACTGTATTAGCTTTCCTCTGTTTTCTGCCCAAAAAGCTATTTGGGGAAGTTTGGCCTTTTCACTTTCCCATTATGCTCCTATGGGTTTCAGAGAAAAATCAGTTGATGTGAAATAGAGGAGCTACAAAGACGCCAGAACAAATAGATGACCCAGGGCCAAACTTGTGCATAGGTGTGGCTCAAAGGCTGCAGCCCACAATCACCAAACCCTGTTGCACAGAAATTAAAAGAAAAAAGTTGGCCTAGCAATGCAGAATGCAGAAAAGCTCTAAAAAGAAGATAACAGCTCAAAGGCAAAGAACCCCAATCCACCATTATCTTCCCAAACGAATAGATCTATGGG
Organism: Ambystoma mexicanum; assembly: GCF_040938575.1. Lineage (NCBI taxonomy): Eukaryota > Metazoa > Chordata > Amphibia > Caudata > Ambystomatidae > Ambystoma > Ambystoma mexicanum. The sequence goes on from NC_090924.1 coordinate 983,092,643, forward strand.
ACTGGCTCGAGAACTTCGATCATCTGAGTAAACTTACAAAGTATCAATTTGTAAAGTATAGACTATAAACCTACTTGAAACCACAGCTGTACTTTAATTTGAGCCCCTCTAGTAAACATAGACGTTTCCTTCTGTTGCTGCGTCTTGACTGTTTACCGGTATTAGCAAATAAGTGGATAGACAACCATCTACTGTCACACGAAAGACATTGTCGAATGTGCAAGAACATTTCCACCAACGAAACAGCTATACACCTTCTAACAGCCTGCCCGTCTATGTTTAAAACGTATGAACTATGCTATGGGAAAGTGGTTCATAATTTGGATCACATAGAGGCACCATGGTTTTGGTATCGCAGCTTAAATTCGACCTCTATAAAAACTCACATAGCTATGTACAGTTTATGGCTGAGCATTGAGAAATCTCTGGGCATCACCATCTAGCCCAAACAATAACTCAATCCCATCATAGCTTATTGGGCCAGCAGGTTACGTCCCCTATTACATGACTTGTGGATATCATTATCTTCTCGGGGGCCATTGGTGTACGATACGTGATCCTGTGAAACTAATTGAAGATATTTACAACTCCACTGACTGAGGGAAGGGAAGGCTTTGACCTCTGAAAATGAAATGAAATGAAGTGTTCTCCGCTACAGTAGCATCACATTGTTTTTGTCACTGTTATGTAGAATGATTTTTATCCTTCTTTACCCACGGAAATCTCATGATTAGAACAACTAATTTTTAAATTTCTTTTTCTCTATTAATTTTAATTTTAAGTGAGGTTTTAGTCTTTCCATTTTTGCCTGGTCTTTTCTGTCCGGTTTTATTTTTATTTCTACTCATAAATGTGTAAAGTTTATATTTAAACTGTTTTCACATTATTAAATAAATCAAATCGATTATTTCCAGCTCACAATGAAAATATCAAATTTGATTGAATAAAATAAAATGTCTAAAAACAAGTACAACAAGCCCACTCAGAGCGGGTCTCTGATTTGAGGATGCGGGGAGGGGTGCATTTTTTACTGGGCATCAATGTTAAAGCAAACAATGGGTTTGCTTTAATATTGATGCCCAGTAAAAAATGGCAGACTGGCTGCAGCAATTTGGTTCAGTCTTGCCGCATAGCAACAACTATCATGCACGATGAGAGTTATTACATGGTTAGAGTGGCATTTGGGAGCAGCTGCATGCCACAATAAGAAATGGCTAGACTGCCTTGAGTTTTTTTCTGAGCATGTATGATAAAGCAAGCATAATTAGTGTTATTAAAAGGCTATACTAGCATTTTCCCGCAGACAGTCTAGTCATGTCTTACTGTGGCATTACCTTTTTCTGGGCATTTATTATAAGCAAGCATGATGTGTCATTGTGTGTCAGACATGGTTTCTTACTGTGGCATGCCCTTTTTAAAGGCAAAAACCAACAGGAATATGTCATTATGTGAATGTATTGGCAGAGCCAGCTTGGACATGTTTTCTTCTAGTATCACTCACTACCAGCATTATGCACAAAGCAAACATGAGTATATTCCTATATGGCAATACTGGCATGTATAGGTGCAGCTAGCATGGATATGTATAGGCGCAGCCAGTGTGAAAATGTTTTTATGGTGACATATATTGTGGTGGACGGCATCATACAGAAATTGATTGGGAAATGCTCTGGTTTACTAATCATGACTTTCATCTATTGGATGTGTTCATGTGTTACCCTATGTTATATTATGTTATGTTATGTTGACTTATACTGTGCACCATTAACACCACTGGGGCAGTCACCAGGCGCTACCTATAAAAAACGATTGCAAACTGTCTAGCTTTCCCCAAATTTTACAGAGAAAGTGTGCTGTATAATGCACCATTTTAAACCATTATTCAAAACATATTCTCTGGGGGAGAGCCCCCAGAACCTCCCTTGATTGATTTGGGCTCCCTCAATATGCCGAGTTGCTCGTGCTTATTAGCGACAACTATTTACACCGCTCAAGATAAAAGATTCACCAGCAGCGACTGGTCATAAATAATATTATCTTCATTTGCTCTGAAATCGAATGCAGCTGACATTTTGTCTAATTCGCTTCCTTTGTTACTACATAATCAGACCAGTCAGATGCGTTCAGCAGGAGCTTAAAAATGCTGAGTGCAAAATATTGTAAAATTCACAAAGCAACCTGCCCAGTTCTGTGATTAAATAAGCACATTAAAAATGCTTTAGAAATAACATAAAAGAACATGGGTGACTTACAATAAGACCGTGTGAATGTTGAGATTGTGTTGAGCAAGCATGTCTCTAACAGACGAATGTCTAGATTTCGACGTTCAAAATAAATCCATACTTTTTCCTTGCCAACTGCTTTTTCTTTCTCACTTGACTTACTTTGGCTGGCAACTTAGCACGGCCCCGGTCTGGACAGTTCTGTTCAGTGAGAAGCATTACCCCCGCACTAATAAGATGCAAACACACTTTCCTCTTTATTTTCTCTACAAATTACTTAGGTTGCTAAATGCACACACAAATGTCAAAGAATTTTTTTTATGCTGACAAATGAGGTTGTTTTGAGCTGTATAATAGTAAAATACAGTAAGTAAAAAATGGTTAGTCCACTGGAAATAGGCCATATTTATATAGCAAAATTATTAAAAAGTGAGTAATTTACACACACAAAATCACCACGTCTCTTAATTGCATCCTGTTGTGTTCATTTGCATTTTGAAGCTGAAACAATATTCATGCTTAAACTTTTAACACATTCTACATTCTAGAGTGCCCCTTTTCACGTTTTCAGTTGGTAATGAATGAAACTATCTGAAGGCCTGGGCCCCCAGCTCGCATTCCAGCAAGGCCACCACTTTTGTTATATGTTGCTCTTTCGCCCTGAGGTGTTTAACACCTTTCCACTGGCAGTGCCCTGTTTTTTTGTTTCCCTAGTGATATAGATGGAGGAGGGGAGATGCAAGAGCGTCCGGGCACTAGGAAATTAAAAACATTGGGCTTAATTACGAGTTTGCAGGTCCGTCAACAAGGGTGCCGGTAAGCTCACCAGCACCCTTGTTTCTGGAACAGCAAACTATGAGTCCGCCTGCCGCAGCTGCTCTGCCCAACAGATCTGACCCTGCCGGGCACAGTGGCCACGATAGGCAGACTGGTCACGGAAGCACCGTGTCCCCACTCCCGCTATGGGAATGGGGATTAACAAATATACTGGCACCTAACTTCCCGGCCGCCGGACTTGTAGTGAGCCGGTAGCATCAGGAGGTCAGGTACCAGTAAATAATTCCGAGTCTGGAAACAACCCGCCGGTAGTTACCGCCAGACTTGGAATGAAGCCCCGTCTCTTGGTCTCGAATGCACATTTGTTATGGTCTTCAGACACAAATAATAACCTGATGCGTGTCCTTTGAGTTTCTATTTAAAGTTGGGCTTTCTTACTTTAGATTCACACTGTAATACAAAAGTATTGTTAAACTCGTTGGAAGGATACAATATTTCAACAGAGCTACATCAATATGAGGCCATTTAAAGCAGATTGCTGTTTATCACCTACAACCCAATTTCATGTTGCTTCATGTAATGTTTGAAATAGTTATCTGTAGGGGCTCTCAATCACCTGAATGGGTCCTCAATAAATACAAAATATGCTATACGTAATTAAATAGCAGCATTGAGGCATGCGTGTTTGCAATAAGGTAATGTAACGTGTTCTTGAGCTTTAGCATAGAGCCGCTGCCATGTAGGGTGCCACTGAATAGCATGCAGGTATGTGTTGACTCTAGCAGAAGCACAGCATTCACAGACACGCAATGGCAAAGCCAACAGTTTTGTATTTTATGTTGGCATAGGAGAGGCATTTTCCAGGCCCAGCCATAATGGTGCTATCTGGCCATAAAATGGCAGCAGCTGGCAAATGGTGTTGGCAATATGGTATATTATGACAGTGCCTGGTAAAGGACTATTTAATGCCGATACAAAAGCTCAAACTATTGGTTTCACCACTGCTTGTTCTTAACAGGACTTTAGTGCAAGGACACACAAATTGATAATGAAGACACACTAGGATAAGACATTTTTAGTGCGCCAGGAGCTGTTTTATATTTGCAAATATGCCATTACCCTACACAGGTGGGCTAACAAATAACATAAGCTTACCCTCAAAAGCTCAAATCTAGCTCAAAGAGATCCCGGGGGAAGAGTGTTTTAGTTGGGAAGGGTAATGTAGTAGTTGAGAATGGTCATAGGGACTAGCATGAATATTGGTGTTCACTATGTGGATACAAATCCCACCCCTCTCCTAATTTCACTTCCAATGCCAATGGTTGCTGTCAGAACTCAATGTGACATATAATTGTCAAAATTAAAAACATTTGGCAAATCTTACCGTAAGTCTTTTATTTCATTATTGTGATACTTTTTAAAATTGTAATTCCAGAGCACTCAAGTGGCCACATTTTAGAAACCCATCCAGTCCTGTTCTTTTTTACTTGGGGTCCTGGGCCTTTAAATTTTTTTCTTTCCCGTTTGAAATGAAGGTGTAAAGGGAGACCCCCTGCCCTCCATCAGCTTTGACCTCTGTAGACTCTGGCACTGGAGACTGGACAAAGTAGGAAATGGACGCCCGGGTGCAATTTCACAGCCATCTTTAATACAGATTTAAAAGGACATTCTGGAAGGCACACGGAGTAGCTTCATTCAGCTTGCTTCTATAGGTGTTTTTACAAGGACATAATGCTTTAATATAAGTCCTCCTTGTCTTTGATTGGTTGAGCTCATTTTTGGCAAGCACTGGTTGACTGATACATAGACTGATAAGCTTACTTGAGACCCTGCCAGACCTAATTACTTATCCCTCAATGTCTGCCAAGAAACAGCCCTTATCTGGTTCTCGAGGTCCTGCCATATTTACTTGGCAGGTAATACTGCGCAAAACTCCATGAGCTCATTTCATCTGTTGCCAAGTAAGCAACTGTTGTAGCTAATTAGTAGCTTTCCCATGCCTTTATCTGATTTACTATCAATCGCTGTCTGCTTTCCCTGCCAACATTTCTAAATATACCATCCCAGACGTGCTTTATCTTATAGTGAGCTGCTGCCAATGAATGTTCAACATCAGTACGATTCAGCTCTTTTGACACCTGATCCTGAAGCCATTTTGTATTTTGTCATCCATTTTAGAAATATCTCAGTCTTGTTTCAGCCTTGCTACCAAACGGTAAATCAATTTACTTTTGAGCATAACTCATTTTCTATTGAGTTTTAAGATTATATTTATACATATTCATGATATGTGAGTAATACTGGAGACACCGTTTACTTCCTGAGTCATTCTGTACCCAAAAATATATGTCGCCCTATATGCACTCTTTATCTTCAAAAGGCACTATAATTCTGATTTGTGCAATACTGAACCATTGATCAGCCTATTATGTTATCTATGCTCAGTTTGTGGTGGGGAGGGATCTAGTACCTCTTATACAAGTCCTAGAATTCCAAGAAAGACAGGACTGGATGGCCTTTTCATGAATGCCGTCAGGGATCTTGAGCTCTGAATTCTGCCTCCTTGCAATGCCAGAACGGTTAAACATTTGAACTCAGACTGCTATCAGTGAGCCCAAACATACTTTAAAGAAAGTATGTTTATTTTCCTCTGTCTGCAAACCAATGGTTAGGATGGTATACTGTAATTAGCACCTAACCACCCTTCTCCCACACCACCCCACCCCACTCTCTAAAACAGGGCAAACATTTGCTGTAAATATTTCATTAAAGGTTATGGGAAATGTAAGAATGTGCCATGTGGTCACTCAGAAAAGCACTCACAGAGAAAGGCATTCATAGGCTTACACAAACTAGGAATGCAGCGCACAACACACACTTGCATTGAACTATGAAATAATCAAGGATGGGAAAGTGTTTACCTTTTGAAAGATTCCGCTGTGCAAATGTCCCAGCTAGCTTAGTAACAACAATGGATACAAATCAATAATTCTCTTTTGAAAAATAATATTGTAGCTTTTCTCATTCATTGTCCACAAAAGGTTTGGACAAATAATTACCAGAGAAATTCATGTAACAACGGCTATGCATGAATAAGCATTTCAACATTTCTTGGATACAGCTTATTTACTGAGGAACAATAGGATGACCACTAAATAAAGGGTTCAATATGTGATGGTGAGTAATGATCATCACCGGTTTAAAGCTGCTCAAGAAAACATGTCTGGATTACTTAGAAGTTGGTTGAATGAAATCACATGACTTTGCAGCTCTCATACTGCCCCATGTCAGGAGTGAGTAGTCTGAGAAAGTCAGATGAAACTGGCTTAATCAAAACTTTTTTTTAGCAATACTTCAATGCAAGGAACAGATATAAATCAAGGGCCTGAAAGCACACTTGGTTAAGGCACATTTCTAAGATAACACATTTTAGAGCTTCAATTAAGTTAACTCTTAGCAGACCGCTTAGAAATAATACTGACAGGGCAATGTTTGATGATACTGGTTGATAAAGATAGCTCAAACAGATCCCAGGAGGTTGCGTTTTGGACAGGGAAAGACAGGTACTAGGCGGAAAATGCCACAGGATTTATTATGGCATGGGTGGTCAATGGGTGGGCAAACAACAACTACAAGCTGCATGTCCCTCCTATCATGCCTTTACCCTCCTAGTTTCACTCCACTGCAATAGTTTTGGCTATAAGTGGAACTTAAGCATCACTCATGGCAACAACAACAAAAAGTTCTGCTGCTTCCCAACTTTACGTGTTGTGTTCAACGTAATGACATTAGGCTCAGCCTGCCCTGCAGGCTGATTTTCTTTGAACATTGCGGCATCAAGGGGTTTCATTAAAATCATGGGCCACTTGACAGCTCTGCTTTTCCGCCATGCATAATGCCTGGAGATAGGATCGGACCAGGGCATTAAATTGTCTTGGGCACCAATGAAATAGTGGCGCACAGTTGCAAATGGCAATTCATTCCTTTCGTGACAGACTCTTTGAGTAATACCCAAAGGAGAGTTTTCTGATAAGATGTGATGCAAATTGTGAATTTGAAAGAAAATGTATTTAGAAACACTGGTCAAAACTACTAGCCGCATGGTGAAGTAACTTATCAAACTGGCCCACTTTCACCAAAGAACCTGGCCCACACTAGCATGTTGTGTTTTTGGTTCAGGCATTGCCCTATTGCCCTGTAGGTCAGTCCGGGCCTGCCTGCAGAAGGGAATGATATGTTAGATGTACCTGCCAAGCAGGGATAAAACTCCTGATACTTGATAGAAGGCTATTGAATGGAATGATCAGTCCGTAGCTCTGCACGTTTTACGAGAAAAAGTTGAAACACAGATATCTGCTGACAGGTTTGATTCTAATGTTAAAAAATAGGTCTTCTGATAGAAACCACTAAAAAATATCCAATAAAAATTCTTGTTTGTTGATATATTTTGCAACAGGGCCCACAAGTGGGTCGAGAGTGTTGTTCTAAAGCATGTTTTTTTTTTACGATTGCCACTGCAAGCTGTATGTTGATGGCATGAAAGATCCATCACTTTCTCCTTTTTTAGCAATTGGGCATTTGATGCACATATGGAAATAATGTTTTTCTTTCACGCATAAACATTGCCATAACCCCTCATTTAAGAAGATGTCATTGCTGCATAAAACATTCAGGATTAATACAGGATGTGCCAATCTAGGAAACCTTCATTCAGCATTTGTCTCCGCTCTGAGATGACCTTTCTTATTCATCAGGCTTTGTTCTGGGTAATTGGTACCTGTGATCTTTGAATGTGGGTGGACAGATCTTATCACCTCACCTACAGACTTTGATTGCATGTTAACTTCTGTACTTTATTGGAAGGAAAACAGGAAGGACAGTGGTTCTATTTCCTGTTTCTGAGCGTATCCATTCCATTCCAGATTCAGACCAATTCTGATGATGATATCTCTCCAGAAAATGAACACTCCGGAGGACCGGAGTGTGCATCCCTGCACCCATATTCACAAGGTTTCCTAGCAGATCTCCTTGTGTGCAGTAAACGGTCAACATTTACTGTTAGCCATCTTAGATTTTGTATTGCCCATTGCACTTGTACAGGTTAATGGCTCCCTTGGCAACTCTACTATATATCCTAGGTATTGACTGGCTGAATCTTACTAGGCCTTGTGTCATTCAGATTGCGCAAGTGCAGGGAAGAGGGAATTGGAGAAGTGCCAGGTGGGAGGGAAGGGGGAAGTGCAGTTAACTCAGAAGTGCAGCTAGCGGTGGCTCATAAGTGCAGAGAGAAAGGGACTGTAGGGTTGCAGATACAGACCATTAAGTGCTGGGGAGTCCGGAGGCAGTGCAATTGCAACTGAACATGCAGGAGCCTGGACCCGAGTACAGAGGGTGACCAGTGGGTGGAGCAGTCAGATGCATCACTTTTAAGTGAAACAATTTGTTTAGTACAATCAGAGAAGATACTACACATGTTTTTGTAAGGGATCATAAACATGTTTTCATTGTCAACCATTGTTCCTGTATTTTTAATCATAATGGGCCTCATTACACGGAAGGCGGTGAGCCATGGTGCTATTAGCGCCATGGCTCATGCCGGTAAAATACCGGCACCGCCTTGGCGGAAAGGGGATTTACCGCCCCATTCCAAGGTTGGTGGGGCGGTAAATCCCCCTTCCGCCATTGCCCTTCCCCATTCCCATTTCTGCCCCATAGGGCTCTATGGGAATGGGGAAGGCGCTAATTACGGTACCGCAATTTTGCGGTGCCGTAATTAGCTCCGAGGTCCCTTAGCGGGTTGGTTTTTAACGCCTGCAAAAAGCAGGCGTTAAAGCACCAACCCGCTAAGGGACCTCGTAGTAAGGCGGTAATTGTTAACGGTCACCGTTACCATTAAAGGTGGCCGTTAACCATTACCGCCTTCCGTGTAATGAGGCCCTATGTGTCTAAATGCCATAATAATAAGGAAGACAAGGCAAATCATAATGCAGAATAACATCACAATTACTATTCCAGGAAAACAAATTGATTTTCCTGATGTTAGTAAGTCTCATATTTTGCAACATTCCCATCTTGTTTGAATTCAATAGGTAGTTTTGATATTTTTTGCAAAGCACACTTTTATATCAAAAATTGCCTGATAATCGTCATAATGATTCTGAAAATAATATGATTGTTTTTGCAAGTGTCATCTTATCAGAGCTGGATAAGACTGCAATATATAGGTAAAAACACCATACAAAAATGTGTGCAATGTTATTATGATTGTGTGTGGGAGTGAGGGGTCGTTTTGGGCCCCCCTCATGCATTCAGTACAATGTGCATCACTTGCTCGACCAATGGTGGGGGGCGCCTCCATTGCCCTTATGCTCATGACCAGCCCTCATGCTGACGATGGCATAGGTGGGGCTGTTGCAGAGACACTTGGCATCCATTTTCGTGCACCCCAGACTCCATTTTGGACTAGGCCTCACTGCGATAATACGAAAAAAGGCTTCTCTCCCCTTTGCAGCGCCGCACACACTGCGCTCATGGCCCCCACCTTTTCTCACTGTCTGAACGCTTTGCAGCTCCATTCTCACGCCTGAGCCGGAGGTAATTGCAACAGAACAAATGTATCATCTCACTCTTCCTCTGAGATCACTGCCCCATGTGTGAACCGGCCTGATCCATGCCTTGCAGCTCATCCATCTCCACAAACTTGCCTGTGCCCTCTTACCCATACTGTTGGAAAATTACTGCCAGTATAACCCTGTGTACTTGCAAGGTATTCTCTTGATGTACCAGATACGCAACCCTGCCATGAAGCCCACCTCAGTGTGCCCGCAACTACAATCAGACCTCTATCACAGTATATTGCACTCCAGAACTAACAAACGTCAGAATGCCCCCTAGTTACATTGATGCGCTCAGACCCACCCACGATCAATGTTATCGTACTTGCCAAGACCCCCTAAGCCCAGTACTCCATATAAGTCTTAATGAGTGATGATGTGATCGTATATATACAATTTATAGGTTTGTGATAATGTGCTCAAAGGAGCTGTTATTTAGTGCATGCCGAATGATAGTATCTCATGTTAGCTTAGTTAGTGGCCACCGTGCTTCACAGCGACCTCACATATGACCCTCACCCCGCCTGTACACTGGCAGCTGGACCACGTGATGCTCACCCTCCTGCCACTGGAGATACCAATCCAGAGGGAGCAGTACCCATAGCCATATATGTGTCAATGTTATTTACCCAATCCCAAGCATTTATAGTCCCATATAGTATGATGTCAGTGATGACGCTTTTTCTCTTCATAAGCTAATATCTTTGTATTGTTTGCCAGAGCGCTTTCGGGCAGCAGAGTTCTCTGGATGCCAATTTTACATAAAAGGCAACTAACTCTCGCAGCCTGTTCTCCTAGTCTCATTCCCCGTTGGGGTGTGTCTTATTTCTTTGCATTGCATGTTTAAGACAGGGATGGGTCTTTACATTTGGTGTCCCCCCCCCGCGACGTGATTGGGACAGGTGCCCCGAGGCCTCGTGCAGTGCAGCGAGATTCGGGACGCCCCCCATCGAAACCATCGCCTCCGCAGTTGACCAGTTTGTGCGCACAAACGAGAGGGTCCAAGGGTTCCCGTTTGCCAAATACCCAACTAAAAACTGCTTGTCAAGGCAGGCCACGGCTTGGTTGGGGGGCGGACCAGATTGTGGATAGACCGTGAATGGTGGCTCTCGGACCACCTGATTGAACACGTGAGTACCGGTTGTGAGATATTCAAGGGAGAGAAGATGGTTTGGGAAAAAGGGAACAGATAAATGAGTGGGTACAAAATATCAATGTTGGGATAAAGGTTAGGGTCTGTGTGAATGTCACTGAGGCTTTTTCTTATCTATCTTTTATATGGCCATTAGGTTTTGTGGTAAAAATAGGTAAAGAGCAATAAGGGAGCCTAGCCAGAATGGGGTAGAAGGCGGCGCCGGGTAGCATTGTCTCGTCCAGTGCAGGGAACAAGTGAAGATAAAGAGAAAAAAGTAGGAGTCTCAAATATTTAGTAGACGCGGAGTAGTAATTTAGAATATTCTTTTTCCATGTGAGCAGAGTTCTTGGAGAGGTAGCCTGAGGGGACTCAGAGGTGGGGAGTGCATGAGAAAGCAAGAGTGAGGGGCAATAAAGTAAAGTAATTAAAAAAGGGGAATAAAGGGAAGGCAGTTCACGTTACATGTTCTGTGTGTTCTATGTGTTGAAGTGTTACATGTTGGTCTGTCAGTAAGTACATCTGTATTTGTGATTCAACAAGAATAACAGTTAATGGGAAATATTGATAACGAAAAAAGTGATTGATGATCAGAAATAGTTTGAATATTGGAAAATAATTAATATTCCATGTTGACATAATTTGGGGTTCCAGCAAAAGGGTGTAAGTAAAAAAGAGTGTTGAAATTTGTGGTGTCAAGAGTTAAACAAGATTGATTAGAGGTGTTACAAAGATTGTTAAGTAATTGACAGTGCGTATTTATACACAGAAAAAGAGGTAAACACAAGTAAGAGTAAAAAATACGTCATCATGGGAGGGACCAGCGAGAAAATACAAAAATATCATTATCAGTGGGTGGTGGAGCTAAAAGGAGAACGTGCACAGCCTATATGGCCAGAGGGAGGGTCATTTAATGATAGGGTATTGGATCTAGTATCCACACACCTGCTCGTGAAATACAGGGCAAAGCAGCTCCAGAAGAGAAGGGAGGTGCTAGATTTGTGGCAGATGTTCGAAGAAGTAGCGCCTAGTGGCGAGGTAAGTAAAGACACAATAATTGAAAAGGAGAAGGGTCCAGAGGGAGGAGGCGGGGCTACAGGGGGAGAATGCACGACAACCACAAAAGAGAATGACCCCACAAAAATATATCCGTTACTGACAAGGCCTGCAGTAGGATACAGCAAACCTCTGTATGTGCCAGCGTGTACTACACCGGTTACCCGGAGAGCAGCATCAGCCACCGCCCAACCTCCATACGAAACAGGTGGGCTATACAGCCCAACCAGGGCCCCACCAGTGAACTTAGCACGGTTAACAGGAGACCTAGCCAGGCAGCTTGCACACGCACAGATAGAAATAACATGTTTAAGGGCATTATGTGATAAAGGTCAAATGTTGCCAGGGGGAGGGGAAGTACCACCGTTAACGGCTGTTGACCTTACACCCCCGCCAAGTGTTGCAGGGGGATTTACATCGTCCCCGCTGCCGTCGGCACCAATACCGAAAGGGCAGGAACAATAGTGGCAAAGAGGTGAGTTACAGTTTCATCTCAATGGCAAACATGTGAGAATATTACAAACTGCAACCCCAGACAGCCAAAATGGGGAAGAGCAAGGAGGAAGAGAGCCGGAGGAAGAGGTAGAAGAAGTATGGAGTGATGTAGATGAATACGAAGAAGGAGTGGCAGTGGCGGGATCTCCGCTGCCATTCCATTTTGACCAAGAGGATGAAGCGGCTGCACCAAGATGGCAAGGGAGATTAAGACAAAGAGTAGGGAACATGCTGGTGAGTAAAACAAAAAAGGGAACGGTAAGTAAGAAAGGAAGAAAAGAGAAACTACAAATGCCTCTGGTACACAAGGGAGCAGGAAGGTCCCACTACATACCATGGGCACAGATGGACACGAATAACTTGTTAAAACTCCTCCCTCCACTTTCGGGTGGGGTGGGGAAGTGGATAGACACATTTGAAAAACACACAGCAGGGGTTCCTTAGCTATAGGGGACATGAAGAGTTTGCTGGTGTCCGCTGTTGGTGATCAAGCAGATGCAGTGTGGGTGAAGGCGGGGTTCCCGGGAGTGACTACGAACTGTGACCACCATGACGGGTCAGCATTCAATAATGTTAGAGCTCAAGTATGGGATCCCTTGCGAAGAACGTTTCCAGACACTCCAGACTTACACTTAGTGATGCAATGCACTATGGGAGAAGAGGAGGAGCCTACGGAATTCATCCTCCGGGTGCAAGACCTGTGGAGAAGTGAAACGAGTATGCCGTGGGACCAATCTACCGCCTTGTTTGGGTCTATGCACAACCCTGTTCTCCACTCGCACCGATGTGTGTCCAGTCCTATCACTGTGATGGGGAAATAATAATGGAAATTAGTGTACCATGTGAAATCATGATTCAACATAGGAGATACACAACCCTCTCATGGCAAGCGTTAATGTACCACCTACTATATTCAAGGAATGGTTGTAGGTCATTTGGTCGAAAACCAAATGATGGAATGCCATTTGATCGAGAATCAAATGGTCGAAAAAATGGTCGAATTTTTTTTTCTATATTATTTTTTTTTTTTACCAAACAAAACTAAAACAATATATAAATAAATAAATAAAAAAATTCGACCATTTTGTTTTCGACCATTTGACTTTCGATCAAATGGTCATTCGATCTTTTTTTTTCGACCATTTGACCGGACACCGCAAGGAATATATGGAAAAGGTCCTGCCAGAAATATGGACCACAAACCCCCGTGATGTAGGGCTATTACAGGTAGTTACACCAATCAGAATAAAATTAAAACCAGGTGCCATACTCCCTAGAGTGAAACAGTACCCACTATCAAGAGAAGCAGAGGAAGGAATAAGAGAAACAATAAACGGACTGCTAGAACAAGGAATAATAGTGCCATCAAATTCACCGTGCAACACAGCGGTTTTTCCGATCAAGAAAGCAAAGGGCTTGCAGGATGATCCAGGATCTATGCCCACTTAATGAAGTCATACAGAAAGAGTTCCCATTAGTGCCTAACCCGCATCAATATTGTGCAGCATACCTAAAGAGGCCACGTGTTTCACAGTAGTGGATTTGAAGAATGCTTTCTTCTCAATACCACTTGACCCAAGCTCCCGGTACCTCACAGCGTTAACGCTAGGGGGGAACAGATACAAACATTGCAGGTTACCGCAGGGATATTGTGAAAGCCCCAGCATTTTCAATAAAATTTTGCATGAAGACCTTGGCAACATTGATGTAGAAAGCACGATAATATAGTACGTAGATGATTTACTCATCTGCAGTAAAAGTGAAGAGCAGTGCAGAGCAGACTCAATAACATTGTTAAACTGTTGGCCATAAAAGGTTACAAGGTAGAGAAGGGCAAACTACAATATTGCCTAGCAGAGGTACTATACCTGGGACAATTAATTTCAAAAGATGGCAAAAGAATACTACCAGACAGAGCAGCAGCCATACGCCACCTGATCATACCAAAAACAGTAAAAGACATGCAAACATTTCTCGCCATCTGTAATTACTGCCGCGCATGGATACTGGACTATGCAGCATACACACGCACTTTGTTACAGGCTCTGAAGGAAGCGCAAAAGAATAATGTCCCATTAAAATGGACAGGTGACACAGTACTTCAAACTGAAGGATCTCATTGCACATGCACCAGTTTTGCCGAACCCTGATTATGACCGGGAGTTTTACTTATTCTACCACTGCTATGGAATTTTAATGACCGCAGTATTAACACAGAAAACATCCCTAGGATACAAGCCTTTGGCCTATTACAGCGGTACATTGGACTCAGTTATGCAAGGTCACTTCGCTTGCGAACAAGCTCTCGCTGCAGCGGCCTTCGCAATAGAAAAAAGCACAAATATTGTAATGGGGTGCTCAGTGACCCTATACACAGAACACTCACTCTTTGCAATCCTAGAAAGGTCCAAAACAGCACTGACCACACAGTGGGCAATGGCCAACGAGATAATAATCTTGAGCCCAAACGTTCATGTGGTCAGGTGCAAAACAGTGAACCCAGCCACATTAATCACAGAACTGTGCACAGTTGAAGATATCCAGACACATGACTGTGCTACGTATGAGGGAGAAGAAGATGACATTCCCAAAACAAGTGAAAATGCATTATAGGAGGGGGAAATATACTTTGTGGACGGGTCAGCATCGATGGACAGTGAGACAGGGGAAAAACACGAGCGGGCGGCAGTTGTAAGAATGGAAGAAGAATAATATGAGATTATTGTACAGAAACGCCTCCTCTCTCATTACTCAGCTCAAGCAGCGGAATTAACAGCGCTAATTGAAGCGCTGCGCACTGAAAGGATATGCTGCCACAATATACTCTGACTCAGCATATGCTACAACAACAGTACCCTCAGGACTGTCACGATGGCGGCGGAGAGGGTTTCTAAGGGCAGATGGTTCACCTGTACAACATGCCGCATTACTAAATGAACTGATAGAAGCATTAGCAGAACCGTCAGTAGTAGCTCTGGTGAAGTGCCAAGCACATACCAACAACATAGATGCAATCTCATTGGGGAACGCAGCAGCAGACGCAGCAGCAAAAGACACTGCATATTTTAAAATACCACAAGCAATAGAATGCGTTGTAAAAACACCAAGCACAGATGCATTAGAAGAAGGATACAGTCACACACCAATTGCCCAAATAATATAGCTATAAAAACGTGCACCTGCAGAAGAACAAGATTTGTGGGGAAAAAGAGGATGCAAACAGTCACCAACAGACCTCATATGGAGACAGGAAATAACAGGAAAGGTAGTGATGCCAGTGGAATTATTAGAAATTGCATTCCAACAATTACACTTCCCAACACACATGACCAAACAACACATTGCAGCAGAAATACAAGAGCATTGGTTTATTCCAAACTTGCACGAACACTTGTCCAAATTGACAATAGAGTGTACAACATGTCAAACATACAATTCGGGAATGACTCTGAGAATGTTACGAGGAATGTTACCACGTCCTGTAGGTCCATTCAGGGAGCTCCACATTGATTACGCGGATATGGGGAAAAGATGTAACGGTGCGAGGTACCTAATTGTGATAGTGTGTCCTTTCTCAAGGTGGGTGGAAGCTGGACCCTGCCCGCACCCAGGTGCGAAAAGTGCCACCAAATTGTTAGTGCAGGAAGTTTTTTCCAGGTGGGGTATATGCGACGTAATAATATCAGACAATGGCACACACTTTGTGAATGATCTCTTCAAGGAAGTAATATCATTACTGGGGATTAAGCACAAATTGTGTTCTATTTATCACCTGATGGCCAACGGGCTGGTGGAAAAGATCAACAGCCTGCTAAAAAGCAAGTTATCAAAGTTATGTAACACGCTCAAAAAGAATTGTGTGTATTGCTTGCCTCTAGCACTGTTCCAACTCAGAATGCAGGCAAATAAAGACCATCATTTGAGCCCGCACAAAATAGTGACAGGAAGGCTCATTCATACGCCACTCTCCCCAGTGAGAGGAGCTTCTGATGCTCACAGAGCTGCCACAGTGCTGGGAGATGAATTTAAGGAATACCTCACCAACTTAACACGGGTGGTGCGGAGCATAGCAAAACAAATTGCATCACCATTTACATTAAACACTACAACAGACACTGCAATGCCGGCAGATGACAGTACAAAGGGTCAATTGATGCCAGATGAAAATGTATAGGTGAAAATGTATATGTGAGAAGTTTTGTGCAGAGATTTCATGGGCCATATCAAGTGATATACTGCACACCAACTGCAGTGAAAGTGAAGGGATTGAAATATTGGGTGCATCTGTCAGATGTGAGAAGAGCACGTGCTAGTACTATTCCTCAGTGTGATCAAAATAATAGCAACAAAGTTGCAAGTGGATAAGAGAAAGAGTATAAAGAAACAAAACTAGAAAGGAGCAAAATTGAAAGTAATGACAAAAAATTACGTAGAAGGTTTGTGCTTTCTCTCAATATCTATTTCTCCTTTCCTCCCTTTCTGTCTCTCTCTCTCTTTGTCTCTTATTGTCTTTTTTCTTTCTCTCTCTCTTTCTCTCTCTCTCTCTCTCTCTCTCTCTCTCTCTCTCTCTTTCTCTCTCTCTTTCTCTGTCTCTCTCTCTTTCTCTTTCTCTCTCTCTCTCTCTCTCTCTGTCTCCCTCTTTTCAGTAATGATAAAAGATTTCTTCTTTGACCACTTGTATAAGATGAATGATTATCAGTACTAAAGAAAAGACTATGTGATAGGAGATAGGTTTATTGTGATGAAATTAAAGTTACAAGGAATAGAATAGTATCAAGGTGTGCACACCTACAGAACCATAAACACTATGATAGAGTAGTTAAAATTGAATATGTTGACAGTCAAATGTTTAATTATGCATGCTTGTTACTTAACAATTTTATATCGCCCCTTCAGGTGAAACAATGGCAGAGAGGAGTGCACTCACCGATGACAGCACCATGTTAGTTAGCAATAGGGTAGCTAGAAGAGTTAACAAATATTATAATATTGAATGCGGTATAAAATATTGTGCAATACTGTTTTCTACAATATTATTTTTTATGGCATGGTATTACACTGTGCTTTTCATTATTGAGAGCATGAAAGAAGGGGGGAGTGGGGTAAACCTGATACATGAAGGCTCAGCACTCATCTGGGCGGGTGTAAAAACTACGTGGCGACATAATCCCACAGCCACTGCAAACCTAACTACGTTACATAAGAACCAGTCAGCAACAGCCCCCCTTTTTCCACTTGCTGTTATCAGGCCAAGTAATGTGAATGAGACCAATCAGTATGATGGGGACTACTTTTGGGAGGGTGGGCCTGAGTCAATAGATACTTATGTACAAGCAACCACAGAACCTACCTCGCGAGGCACTATACTGCACTTTAATATTGCTGCAACCAATGAATCAGAGACGCCAGACCCAGAGGCAAGCTGCTAGTGAACGAAATTACACAGCATGGGCATGTGTCTTTCCCATACACTATCGAAAAGTAAAAACGATCAATGACAGGGAAGGGAGGAGGAGGAGACGAAAAAGGGGGGGCGGGAGGGAAAAGATATGATATTTACCATAGCCTGGGATTAGATGAAATAGAAGACCCCCACCACCCAGACCAGTCTAATAAATGGTACTCAGACATGAGTGAGACAGCAAAACAAGCAACAAACGAGAGCTGCTATGTTTGCTCTCTCATACCACACGCATAAGGCACACCCAAAATACTTGTGCCCCAAGAAGTGCCCTTGTCAGACGCCCAATGTTTGATTCATCTCATGTTATGTAGGATTCGAAGAACCTTCCAGGCACACACAGTTACAATAGAAAAGCTGCAGAACGAGAAAACATGCACAAAGCAAGTGCCAAGGAGTAATCTGCATCAAAGAACCTTTTTTCATCATCAGAGGAACAAGGTTTACAGACAATAAGTGGCATGATGAATCGATCGAGTGCAAAGGTGAAGCCCTCAGAGGGCTAACTGAAGAAAACTTTCAATGGGTCAAGGAAACGTGTGCTCCCGTCTGGTCCCAGCACATTGCAAAACTCACGTGGGTTACAGCTCTTGAAAAACCTATCAAAACCCAAAAGGAAATCTCACATGAACTTTGTTCCCACGGAGAAGGGAAGGTGCCGATGGGTGCCAACAAGAGATGCAACAAAGCGATCATCATTCCAGATATGAAAAAAGGTACAGCTGCGCTCATGTATATGTACTGGGTATGTGGCAAACAAATGTACCTGCATCTGCCAGCATCATGGAGAGACACTTGCGCCCTAGCCACACAGCATTCTGCAAAGATGGTAATACCAGAAAGCAATATCCAAGGGGGGAGTGGATCAGCTGGCATATCGACAGCAGGGGGATTGGCTGGCATATCGGCAGCAGGGGAATAGGCTGGCATTTCGACAGCGAGGCAATCGACTGACACATCAGCAGCACCCCAACCCGCAGCCACAGAGCTTTACTCATACGACATTCTGTCTGAAGGTGACTTAAAAACAGACTGTCCTGCAAAAAGAGGTCATCAAATAGCTCTTTAACTCTGCAGAGACATTCTTTGGCTTCCTCCTAATGCCAGGACTTCAGGCACGGACAAATGCCACATGGTTACAGATCGTCCGCTGGGAGCTGATCCAACTGGCCAATGACACTGAAGAGGGATTCAATGTGATCAAGGTGAAACTTCGCACTTGCGTCGTATCCAATGTTGTGCAAAATCTATGCCTAATTCAGCAATGATGATGGTAACAATGGGCAGACAGACAACGGTAGCCACCATGATAAATGCACAAATGCAAACTGGAGAACCAAACCCACCACAGTATCGCATGACAGCAGTCTACTGCCAGAATGGGGATAGCGTGGATAATTTGTATCACACAACTTTAAATGAACCAAGGGAGCTGCAATGGTATATGGAGGTGTGGGTGGACCTGGATGGGGATGGATGAATATATATGACATGCACACTTGACGAGTATGCTTGGAACGGGCACAGCTTGGGAAGTGTATGTCGGGCTTGGATGCCAATAAAAGGTACACCTGCTTGGGTTGAAGCGATAGCGGAAGCAGAGTATTATCGGAATGAGAATAATAATAAAAAGTAGTTTGATACTTTAGACATAATGAAAGGGGGGACTGTGTGGGAGTGAGGGGTCGTTTTGGGTCCCCCTCATGCATTCAGTATAATGTGCATCACTTGCTCAACCAACAGTGCAGGACGCCTCCATTGCCCTTATGCTCATGACCAGCCCTCATGCTGACGATGGCATAGGTGGGGCTGTTGCAGAGACACTTGGCATCCATTTTTGTGCACCCTCGACTCCATTTTGGACTAGGCCTCACTGCGATAATACGAAAAGGCTTCTCTCCCCTTTGCAGCGCCGCGCACACCCCGCTCGTGGCTCCCACCTTTTCTCACTGTCTGAACACTTCACAGCTACATTCTCACGCCTGAGCCAGAGGTAATTGCAACAGAACAAATGTAACATCTCACTCTTCCTCTGAGATCACTGCCCCATGTGTGAACCGGCCTGATCCATGCCTTGCAGCTCATCCATCTACACAAACCTGCCTGTGCCCTCTTACCCATGCTGTTGGAAAATTACTGCCAGTATAACCCTGTGTCCTTGCAAGGTATTCTCTTGATGTACCAGATACGCGACCCTGCCATGAATCCCACCTCAGTGTGCCCCCAACTGCAATCAGACCTCTGTCACAGTATATTGCAATCCAGAACTAACAAATGTCAGAATGCCCCCTAGTTACATTGATGCGCTCAGACCCACCCACGATCAATGTTATCGTACTTGCCAAGACCCCCTAAGCCCAGTACTCCATATAAGTCTTAATGAGTGATGATGCGATTGTATATATACAATTTATAGGTTTTTGATGATGTGCTCAAAGGAGCTGTAGTGACTGTTATTTAGTGCATGCCTTATGATAGTATCTCATGTTAGATTAGTTAATGCCCACCATGCTTCACAGTGACCTGACCCTCACCCCGCCTGGACACTGGCAGCTGGACCACGTGATGCTCGCCCTTTCACCACTGGAGTGACCAATCCGGATGGAGCAGTACCCATAGCCATATATGTATCAATGTTATTTACCCAATCCCAAGCATTTGTAGTCCCATATAGTATGATGTCGGTGATGACGCCTTTTCTCTTTATAAGCTAATATCTTTGTTTTGTTTGTCAGAGCGCTCTCGGGCAGCAGAGTTCTCTGGATGCCAATTTTACATAAAAGACAACTAACTCTCGCAGCCTGTTCTCCTAGTCTCATTCCTCGTTGGGGTGTGTCTTATTTCTTTGAATTGCACGTTTAAGATGGGGATGGGCCTTTTTCTCTGGATTCTGTACATCAATACATTGTCTCTTGTATCTATCTGAAATAGTTTGAGAATAGCTGCAAGTCCATTCATTTCTTATGTAGATTTAAGAAATGTCTGTTTTTATTCCAAAGTGTTTTTCTAATGCATACATTCTTTTTCTTTTCTCTTGGTTGCTGATCTTGTT
Source organism: Ambystoma mexicanum (assembly GCF_040938575.1). NCBI lineage: Eukaryota > Metazoa > Chordata > Amphibia > Caudata > Ambystomatidae > Ambystoma > Ambystoma mexicanum. The sequence goes on from NC_090924.1 coordinate 983,113,452, forward strand.
TGCATGCACAGAACTTCTTCTCTTGCTTTACTGTCAGTGGATGCAGGAGGAGTCAGAGTTTCTCCTGTGTATGGTTTGATGTTGTGCAGGTGCAGCCAGGCTCGTCTTCCGTGTAGCTTAACAGTTGTGGGAGTAACTTCTTCCACTTTGTATGGTCCCTCGAAATGGTATTTATTGCAGGTGCGAACAAACTTGCGTACCTGCAGGTGATCACCTGGATATAAACTAGGTTGCTTCAATAGACTGTCAGGATCATGTGGTTAGCTGTCTTCTTCAATCCTCTTTGACCCTTCCCTCCGGTTCTTGATCTGTTGAGAAATAAAAGAGACACTAACTGTCACAGTTGCCAAATAAACATGCATCTTATCACCTAAAGTCTTCCCTACACTCTGTGCATCATTTTCTAACCTTGTTGGAGGGCAAAAGGTATTCTCATACGGCGTCCAGTCACCAACTCATGAGGAGTTAGGTCGTGATCAGAGCCAGGCTGATTCTGCAGTGCATATGATGCAAAGGGTAGGCAATGTAACCACCCCTTCTTTAAAGTAATCAACATTTTAGCTATCCTCTCTTTAAGGAGTTTGTTTAAATGTTCACAAATACCATTTGCCTGTAGATTGATAGGCAGAAAAGAACTTATGTGTTGTTACTAATAAAAAAGAAACATGATCAAACAGTTAATTTACAAAATGCAGTCGATTGTCAGACCGCAGGACTTTGCACACATCTTGGAAACACCTCACACACGAGGAAATTGGCAGTGCATGTGGCATCAGAATGTGTACATGGACCTGCCTCAATCCATCTGTAAAAAGGACATAACACTACCAGCATGTACCTATATCAGTGGCACGTCTGCAACATATCCACATAATCTATATGTAGATGTTGAAACGGGCCATTGGATCTAGGGATTGCTCCACTCACTGTTCACAAAGTGTGGCCTGCTTTTTTTTTATTTATTTTTTTTTATTTGTTTTAACCTATTGGTTTTGACAAAAGTGTAAAAAAAAAGTCTGCTTCTGTTTCTCTCTTTAATGCGTTGCTTAAATTTCAATTAGAAAAGAGACGCATTATCACACCACTTAGGGGGTCAAGAGACGAGTAATCAGGTCTAGCGGGCATAAATGGGGTCTGCCGAACAGTCCCACCTGAAAGTCTCAAGCCTCCTAGACGTAGCTGACTAGGGACCACTAGCAACTATGTTGGCTTTGGACAGGGCCAGCAACAGAAATGTATCTGCAGTTCTTGACCATCTGGCTGAATCACCTGCCATCAGACGGGACCAACAGGTTTCTTCGTCAATGGCTAGTGGGTCACTGATAAGTGGTGTCATAAATGCTTGTCTCTCATTTGATAGCGCAGGACAGTTCATGAGAAGGTGGCGGACCGTTTCCACTTGATTTGGGACGCCGCATAAGCAGCAGTCTGAATTCAGCGTTGAAGATCTTGCTGCTAGAATTTCCCTAGTGTGTAGTAAGTTTAGGCGCGTGCAGAGATAAATCATTCTTAAATTTTTCTCCGGGAATTTCTCGCAGTATTTCTTTCAGGGGTTCTTTTAGTTTGTTATGGGTCGGTGGAAGATGCTTTAGAGACTTATATTGCTGTACAAGCTCCAGCGTGTTGATCCAGTCTTGTTGCTGTAGTTTTTTTTTGACACGGCCTGGATTTGAGATAAGAAGGTCTTCAGTGCATGATATTTCTTCAAGACTAGTTTTAATCTTATCGACCCAGGTAGTGAGCAGTTTGCAGGACCCTTTTCGAATTTCAGAGAGGATAATTCCGTAGATGGGCATGGTGTTTGGTGCCTGGATTTTTCCATATAATTGGGACGCGCTTTGAGTCACCACGGAGGCAAGGGACTGTAGCCCTAGGTCACGCCGGATTGCTGGTGTTGGAGCCGATTTAGGCAGACCTAGAACTGATTTCCAGATGAAACCTTCTAACTGGGTCCAAAGCTCAGTGGGTAGGTTTAAGTTTGCCGCCGTCCCATAAGTTAGTGCCGGCACAACTTTTGCTTTATAGAATTGCAGAGCTGCATTCCAGGAAAATTTGCCAAACTTTTTATCGATCACACGAAGCTGAGCTGCTAAATTTCTTGCCTTGCTCCAAAGGGCATTTTGTAGTGATCAGGGTGTTGTCTAGCATTAAGCCCAAGGACTTAAATTCCGTCACTTCTTCAATCTTTGCTTTTTCCAGAAACCAGGAGTTGTGTGAGTTTTTTTTCCTTCCCACTGTTTTGGATATTGTTAGGATTTTGGTTTTGGCGATGTTGATTTGCAGGTTATTTTTTTCCATATATTCAGCCAGATTGGAAAGCTGTCTTTGAAGACCTATTGCAGTCTGGTCCATAAGGACTAAGTCGTCCGCATACCACAACCTTGATACTTGATTCGCTACTACTTTTGGGGGGAAGCTTCTCACTGTTTTCTCTGACACCTGCAAATCTCAGATGAAATCTATGAATAAAGCAGGAGCAAGGAGGTATCCCTGTTTCACTCCCCGTCCAGTAAAGATTTGGTCTAATAAGGTGCCTTGACGACTGAGCCGTACCCGGAATGATGTAGCTGTATGTAGGGCCTTTATAGGTTCCAAGAGAAGGTTTGGGCAATTCCATGCTGTTAGTTTGGCCCATAGCTTGGCTCTGTCAACCATGTCAAATGCTTGGGAGAGGTCTATCATAGCCATGAAGACTTTCAGAGCTCCGTTCTTAACCTTTGCCTTGATGATGTTCAAAATTAGGAGATTGATTGACGTGCCTGCACCCTTTAAGAAGCCCGTCTGGAAGGTGTCCGCTGCTGGAGAGATCCTAGCCCATTCCTTGAAGTGGGACAGCAGGAGAGAGGCGAAGATTTTGCCAATTATGTCCAGGAGGACTATCGGTCTGTAGTTTGCTGGTAGACTTGAGTCTCCCTTTTTAAAAATTGGGACCAAGAAGCCTTCGGTCCAGGTTGTGGGAATCGGTTTCCGGCGCTGGCAGATGGAAAAGAGGTTGCTGATTGTCTTGGACCAAATGTCCGAGTGTTCTTTGATATCCAAGTTCGTCAGCCCATCTGGGCCTGGGGCCCTGGAGACTTTCAGGTTGTTGATAACTCTGGAGATTTCTTGTGGATTTGAAAGATCCATCCATGCCTCAGGAGGATGCCCTGTCGACTCGGGGACTGTAGCTGACAGTGGTCGGTATAACTCTGAGAAATGCGCGATCCATTTTTGCTCTGACACCGAGTTGGAAACTGGAGGCGGTTTCAGGCCATTTGTGCTCTTCAGCAGGGCCCAGAAGTCTTTAGAGCTTCTTGATAACAGCGTAGTTTGCATTACTTCTGCGTCCTTCTGGTATAAGGTGGCACAATATTGTTTTATCCACCCTTTGTAGAGCTTCTGTCCCATTTTGAACGATGTCCAGGATTCAGTAGACCCCTCCTTAATGGCCAGTCTTTTAAGTTTCCGTACTACTTGTCGCCTTTCCGTGATCATTTGATTGAAAGAGTGGATGTGATTCACTGAGACTTGAGATTTACTGGAGAATTTTACTATGTGCGGGGCTAGAAGCGAAGTGTATTCAGGCCTTTCGCACGCTGAGACTTTGCTTGTGACATCGTATTTCGATCTTAGATTTTTTGCGAAACTTCTTATGTTGTCCGAGGACAATCTCAAACGGTTGTGTTGGTTATTTGCTTCAATGTTGTGGTGGTAGTGAGATTTTTTGTGTGTAGCTCCAGCCAATGACAACTTAAGAAGATTATGATCGCTGTTTGTGGTTTTTACCACGTTAAAGACAATAAAGAATGGGATTAGACCTTCACTGATGTAGATGTGGACGATGGTTGCTGATGCCCCTGGTCTTTCCCATGTAGGAATTTGGCTTTTGTTTTTTTGAAGAGCTGCCGTATTATGCAGATTTCGAGACTTCATTAGTTTAGACCACGCGCGGCCTCGGTCTTCCTGCAACGGGCGTGGGAGGGTGTTTTTGGTGGTCACAATGCCGGGCCCACATTTGGTATTTAGATCTCCGCATATGATCAGATTTACGACCCCTCGGTCGACTCTGGACTCGTCAATGATTGAAGTTATGGAGTTACAAAAGTCTTTGCAGCTGGTACGCTCAGGATTCCAGTAAAGATTTATTATGGCTATTTCGGCCTTCGACCAGCAGTTGTGATATTGGTCGTAGTGGTGCCAAGATGCCAGTTTTGCAAGGATGCCGTAGCCTTCAGCAATCTTTCCCAACGGGGTAAGACCCGAACCCAGGCGGATGGCAGTCAATATGCCCGCTGAGGGTTGGCCTGCAATAGACTTTGTTGCCGGAGATACTTCAATCTCATATCCATCGAATATGGGTTTGTTTAGAAGCCAGGTTTCCTGGAGACATACAAGATCAAAGGAACTCAGGTTGGCGTCATTCAGGATGGTTAAATGGCGGAAGCCCCGCGTGTTCCATGATGCCATTTGAAGAGTGCTCAATTTAGGTTGCTGTACATCAATCTCTTGGCAAAACATGTTTCTCATGGCACACGGCAATCGTTGCTATCTCTTGTGTTGATGAGAGAAAGTCTCTGAAAACCACTTCCATGGGTTAGTTGCTGAGTGGACGTCGTTCTCTCTCTTCCGAGGAGACACGTCGGGCTTCCTTTGGTAGCGTTTTTCGCCGTCTGTCTCTTTTGTGTTTGTCACGCCGATTTCTGTGTCGGTGTATTGCACCCCTTTCTTTTTGAGCAATCGTCGGCTTTCCGTCTGCTCCTCAGTGCGCTGGATCCTCATGTTTTTCCTTCCGGTATCCTCGCCTGGCCGAGCCACATGAATGTTTTTTTTAGATGGAGCATTCTCCATGTACCCCTGCGGTCTGTCGCTAGATGATTTGAGTGTTGGATGCTTCGGTATCTGTTGACATTTCAGGCCTACGCGGCGCAAGTCCCTTTCCGTTTCAGCTGTGAGTTCTTTTGCTGCCTTGTTTTTAACATGGAGAAATGCTTTTGCTTTGTGTTCTCTATGGTAGGGTTCAACAAGAATTATATCGTCGGAAGTTAGTTGTCGCAGTTTTTCAATTTTGGTCAAGATTTTTAGAACTGTCCTGCGGTTGAGAACTAGGTAGCTGTCTTTGGCTGTTATTTGCACTAATTTGTAGATTGTTGAATTTTCCAGATTAATTCGGTCCTTATGGTCAGCCCTATGCCATCTGTTCCTTTCCTTGTGTGAAGGGATTCGGGGCCTGCCCTGTCTTTGTCCTTCTCTGTGTCTTGAGCTGGAGTCTCTAGCTGATTTCCGGGCCGAAGCCTTTTCTTTTGTCTCAAGATCCTTAAGAGCTCCGAGGGCTATAGTTGGCGAGTTCGATCGTGAACTACGCCACCGGTTGCCGCTTTTACTTTGGCCTTCCACACTACCACTTTGCAATTTTTTCTGAGAGTGATTTGGGCAAGGTGTAACGCCGGTCAAATCTTCTTGACTAGATGTGGATCCAGGGCGCAGCGTTTCAGCCTCTACGTGCTGGGAAATTTCTAGGAGATCTTGAGACAGATAAGCTGCCGCAGTTGCATCCGGATTGGTGGGTTTAATGGCTTTCTCGTCGCATGGGGGAATTGTGGCACTCAGCTTCGGTGGATGGCTCACGGGGGTTTCTACTGCCTTGGTACAACCCTGTACCGGCCTAGTATCTTTCAGATCTTTTGGGACTGTCCATATGCTTACAGTGTCTGATTCTTTGGAGTGTTCCACACACCCATTTGTTTGCGCTAAAGGGCTGGAATTTGAAGCCGGTGTAATCGGCTTTGACGGCCGTTTCTCAAAAATTGGAGCCATGTCATGGTGCTTTCCATTAGGCAAAGTCTGCGTGTATCTAGAATCTGTTCCTTTGGGGGGGTCACTTGCTGCTCTTAGGTGCGTGCATAAGATGCTCTCCATTTTTTTTTCCATTTTTTTCAGTTTTTCTTCCAAGAGCGCTTCTGACCTGTTCGAGTTTAGCTCCACGTCAGATATGAACCCCTCCATAAAGGTGAGTTTGTCCTTCATGCTGCTTATCATAGTGGTATTGTCTTTAAGTGCTTCATGCATGGATTCATAAAGTTTTGCAAATGGGTTCAATGCAATCGTAAGTGCTGACATAATGGAAAGTAAATCTGTTTTTTTCCGTGCCGGAGATCCTTTGTCTGACGAGCTTGGAATTTCGCTCAGCCTCCTGTTTTTAGGGGAGGTGTTTTGGGTTCTCTCGGAAGGATTAGGAATCCATCTATCAGAGGTCCTTCTCTCAGGTGGATGGGTTGAATCTTGCTGAGACTGGTCAGTGTCGCCTAGAAGTCTAATAGACTGGCCTTGGATGTAAGGGCGAGTCCACGCATAGTATTCTGGAGGCTGAGATTTTCTATGACCTGCCACGGTGCTATTTCCTTTAGGTGCCATAATGCTTGCGTCCTCTGATGAAGAGATGTTGTTAATGGACTCATTTCGGGGCCCTATCAGAGGCGGAGGGGGAGTTCTCCCCAGCTTGTCCAATGGTCCAGGAGTGGCCGAACTGAACAGATCTTGATTTGAATCTTCTTTTGACCCCTGCAGTGACATCTGTTTGGTCGACGGCTGTTGAGGTAGAAGTGACTCTAGGGCAGAAGCACTTTGCTTTGGTAGATTCGTTCTGGGTGAAGATTCATTAATCGCTTCCAGAATTTCGGCGTCTGATAGTTCGGGGTCCTGGTCCAGTTTTCTTTTATGTTGTCTAATGAAATACTCCTTTAGAGACTAAGAGAGCAGCGGCGCCGACAGGCCTTTTGTGGGTCTCTGAAGTTTCTGCTGCAATTTATGAGGTTTCCCTGCCCCCGTTTTCTTTTGCTTGAGTTTACTTTTAGCGTTTTCTTTCGGTAATAGTGTTTCCGCCTGACGCGGGACCGATGGTGCTATGGCAAGGGGTTGGCACGGAGCTTCTGCAGCGCTTGTTGGTGAACTGATGAGGGGATAAGCTTGAGTCAATAGCACCGGTGACTGATTTTCCTTTGCTGATGTTTCAAAGACTGAGTCATCTGGGGAGCGTCTGTTTTGAGGAGACAGTTCACCGCCGGAGTCCGTGGACCCAGACTCGTTCCTAATGTTTGAACTGGGTGGAGCCCTCTGTTTTGTGAACTTTGTGCGCTTAGATGGATTCTGACTTATAGTCCTGTCACAGTGAATCTGGACTAGATGTTCTGATTCTTTAGGGGCCAGAGTCATTTGCGGCGACATTTTTTCTCCAACACGGGGGTCACGGATTGTTGCGTGGAAACGTACTCCTGGGGAGAAAAGATGTTTTGATGAGCCTGCGTCGGAAATTTCCGACGGTCTGGCTGTGCCCCGCCCTTGAGACGCCTGCCAAGTCTGCCCTACGGCAGATTCGAGCTGGGTGTCACTCGCACTTGCGGTGGAACGGCTAGGCACAGCGCCCGATTCGTGGTGAAGCGGGCTCAGAGCTACTGTTGCGGGCTCACTCTTCCGGTCTATTAATTCTGCTTCCTTGTCCCAGGCCAATGTGAGGTCGCGACCGGAAACGACCAAGAAGCCGTCGGCGTCGGATGCCGGGAGGAGTCTTTCGCTGTGAGGCGGCTCTTCGGCTGAAGCTCTTGTTGGAATTAGAGAAGACGGACTTCAGTGAGGCTGGAAAGATGGCAGGTCCAGGTTGTTACCGCCAGTCGCTGATTCAGGAGGAGGGGGCACAGGGACTTTCCCTGCTTTTTGTTTTATCACCTCCTTAGGGTCATGGTGGTCTTGTTTTTCTCCCAGCTCTTGTGATACTTTGCTGCTCCTGAGCCGGCGACTGATGTGGGCGACGCAGGTGCCATATTTGCATGCTGGGGAAGTGAATGAGCCGGAGAGATGTTGAAGGTTTTCGACGCGCTGTGGGTCTCACAGTGGAATCAGTGACCGGCCCCCTGGCCCCGAGCACCAGACTCACACCGCACAGTGCGGTGGTTTAGTAGTGGGTTGACTGTCGAATTGCCTCTTGATACGCCCCCAGTGCGCCAAACAGTTGCACAACAGTCACTGGCCTTTACCCCTGACGGGTTTAACGCCACAAGGGTGGATGAGGCTGGTCTTCAGTGCTGGTTCCATCACGTGACAGCTCACGTGACTCCCGCAAGGCTCCGCCTCCTCCAGGAAGCGAGCACGGGATGCGAAGAGTCTCACGATATCGATGGGGTAGGCTGTTGGGAAGTGAGCGTTTCACTTCCTTGCTGCTGCAGAATGCCTGCTTTACGTTTCTGGCACACAATGCAATTAATAATAAACTGGGCCCATGTTCTAATAAATTTGGTGAAACCAATCTCATGCAATTGTAGTAGCAAGACCCTCTCGAGTCATATGCATGGGGTAGTGAAGCTGCTTCGGCGCTACCCTCAATAATGCTAGAGGCATAACTGGCTTTCCAGTGCTATACTACCTCCATATTGCCTCAGTGGGGGATAAAGAACACCCCAGCATTCTCCATAATTCTTGCTCTTCTTGTGAGACTGGTCCGTGTAACTCAATTAACTGAACAATAGACAGCACCTTAAAACACTCTTTTACCATCATAGACCGTCTTGACATCTGTTTAACCCTTTTAATTCGAAATCTGAAATATTTGAGAAATATGCTGCCTTTTAGGCTTTTAAATCTGCGCTTCGTTACCACGAGAAATCATGTCTGTTCTTTTACTGTGGGCTGTGCAATTCAGAACTGCGATGGTCAATGGGAGTCTTGGTGCCTCAATAAGCTTATCCAATAGGTACACATATTGCACCGGTGTGTCGTCTGTGCGGAAGAAGCACCTCCTTTTCCAGCATGACAAACCTGCGTGTACAGTTGACGTCACATAGGCAGAGTCAGAGTACACCGTCACTTCCTCATCCTCGTATCTTTGAAGTGTGGCAATAAGCACCATTAATTCTGTAGCCTGTGCTGAGCAATGCAAAGGCAATCTCACACTTACTACTTCAAATTCACCGTCATGATTCAGCTGTACTACTGCAGATCTAGTATGCCTTTTGTCAGTCGTTTGGTTGATTTTTGAAGAACCATCAATTGCAAGAATTCCCCCCCCTCCCGAAGTACATTTTCTCTAACACAGGGAATGTCATCATCAAATTCAGTATACCTTGTGCAGTCATGTACATAGTCATCCGTTTCCTACTGGTTCTACTATGAATGTTGCTGGGTTCACTATTCTACATGTAACAATTTTTATCGCAGGATTCAAAATAATTGCCTCTTATCCTGATGCTCTTTGTGTAGTCAATGCACTTTTGGGTTTCTCTAGAATAGCAAATAATGTGTGCTCAACAAATAATGTCACTGAACACTCCATTGTAGTACTTGAAGCTTTTTCAATTGCAAGTGCAGCCGCAGCTGACGCTTGTTCTCAGAGATATTGCCCTTTCATTACTGGATCTAAAATCCCACTATAGTAAGCCAATGGTTTGTGTCCTTGTCCTGATATAGTTTTCTGTGTGATGACTGTTGCCATGACTTCTCCATTTGAATGAGAAATGATGTGCTATTCTGGTATTCCTAACACATGGGCTGTACTGATTGGGCCTCATTACGACCCTGGCGGAAATCGAAAAACGATGGCGGAAATGCAATACCGCCATCGAATAGCGCTCGGTGCGATCATGACCCGTCACCGCAAAGTACGATGCCATTAGCGACACCGTAGTGAACGCCAACGCTAACTGCACCAAGTACGCGCGCGCGCGCCATGCCAAACCGTAATTACCACCATGGCGCAACGGTACGCGAATTCTGACCCTAGCGGACATGCACCTAACGCCATCAAGCACGGCGGAAAGTACCATTCCGCCATGGTGAGAAGTACGGCATCGCGAACCAACCGTAAACGGCCCTACTGAGTGCCTGTACACCGCTCCCTGGCCACATTGTACAACTCCCCGTAGGTGCAATGAAGTCACACAATGCAACCAGTGAAATGTACTAGTCATCCATGCCTGCCAACGAACAAATGAATCTCAAGAGGGGCCAATGGGAGCTGCAGGGCACAGATGGCACGAATACAGAAGCTATACAAATGGACATGACCTCAGTCTCCCACCAAGAAACGGACGCAAACACAGGCACCTGTGACCAGCAATATTCCGATAATCACATCATTCCACCAATCCAACTGGCTGACCGGCATCTGTTACACAAAAGCTAATCCCCCGCCCCTGAGCATGACATCATCAAAACAGTCATATTGGCAGCCCTTATCCCTGACCTCACTGGGCTTCGTAGGCAAACGCGCCCAGCACAGTACCACGCAACCATACTCCGAAGCTGGAACCCAATGCAGATCTCCTCACAATACATCGCTCCCCAAATAGGAATATGCCACATCACTTGCAAAGAAGAACGCTACACGGTTCATATCAGAATAGAAATTTAATGCACAACAAATTCACCAAGCCCATACAGCCATTAGGCCATGAACTCCAAAACACATTTCACCATTGTGGGCTGCATCCGCAATAAATGACCAGCCTCTTCTTGTGTGACGCCTTGTTCCTTCATGGTACACAGGGGCTACATTCACGTTCAAAAAGGCAACATGGAAGCGCCTAGAACCGCAGGGCCGTCCCAATAGGGAGGCACTAGTCCAGCTGAAAGGCCGAAATGTTGCTCCTAGCCACTAGTACTGCGTAAGGGCATGTGGCCCATTGGCGATCGTCCCATAAGATCGTAATGCTGCTCCACTGATTAACACGAAGCAGCAGGTGTCGGGAGTAAAATCCATCTGCAGGAGTGGCATACAGATGGCAGTGGCAAAAGGGGAGGAGATACCTGTCACCCAAATGAAATGAAAAAGAATAGTATGGCCATCAGAACTACATTTGAATTACTCACTTCAATGATCACACCAAATCCACAGCCATATGCATGCTAGCCCACTCCAAAGGATCAACACCACCCAAAAACCACTTGCGAATCATAACTATCTATATCGAGGTGAAAACACTATCACAAACGAGTGTGCCTGTGCATGCGTCTGTTAAAACAGAATCCATCAGATGGGATTGGTAACGTGCATAGACACAAGTGTCTGAAGGCGCGTCGAGACAGGGAGGGCTCAACAAGGCCAGATAGACGATGGTCCCACTATGGCAGCCCTGCATCACATAGCGCAGGGGAGGCGGATAGATTCCAAGAAGCCCTGTACATGGCAAACTCTGTATCAAATCATCTGTCCATGCATCCATACATCATTCCCTCAACCCGTAATGAAAACGCCTGTTTCCATACTCACATAACATGTGAAATTTCCATTGAGTCTGTGCGTTATGCAGCCTGCAAAATCCACTGTGCCCCAGCCCGTAATTCCAGTGTTGTGAAGTAACATGTATTTGGGAACGTCCGGCCTCATCGCCCACTTCGCTATTGCGCATCCCAAACTATTCATATCAATCATTGCATCCTCGCCATGGCCCCTGTCCCAAGGACATTGAACAATAGAACGTTATATTTGCAGTCAGACCTGTGGGCATCTCCTCACCGCTAGCTGAAAACCGAAAGCGCCGCCCTTCGAATTCCTCATTTGCAACATCACGTCGAAAAGGCATCTGTGGCCGCTTGAAATCACAAATTAATCCATCTAGTGCGGCTGTGTGTGAAAATGGCAGCTGCCTTCACTCACAAATGGGACGCCCCGCCCGTCGGTGAACCTCGGTACAGTGTTGCATGAGGGTCCACCGTTACTCGAGTACTACGTTCCACTGACCCTTCACAAGTCTGTTCGCGACTGCAAAGATAGTATGTGAAACAATGGGACCATAGCCGAATGAACATATCAACCAATGTTACACTGCCATCGGGTACAAATACATGATTGTAATAGCAAGATGCCATTCGTCGAATTGCAGCGTTGTGTGCGGGATGTGCTCGCCCAAAGGGGAGAGCAGCTTGCACAGGTGGAATGAATCACCACAGGTGGAGGCCATACAGCCTGAAAACACATAAATTGCACACCCAGTCTCCTCCCACAACCACACCCACTCCGAAATGCTACCGGCAGGACTAGCTATGTTGGCCCTGGGGGACCTGATAGCACTGCAAGTACTCCAACTTCAAGAAGAAGACGAACACCAACTACAACCGGCCGCACGGAGGAGACGCAGGAGGAGGAGGAGGGCAAGGCAGGGCCAGCAAGGGCCGCCAGCACAGCCACTACCACCACGCAGGCAGCCCGCAATCCCACGCCTCCGAGCACATCCGTTCAACCTCACGGATGAGCAGATCCACACCCTCTACCGTTTGGACCGGGACACCATAACCGCCATTGTGGACATGACACAGGCTGACCTTGTCAGCATGATAGATAGCCCAACCGCCATCCCACCCCTACTGAAGGTGGTGTCTGTACTCCACTTCCTGGCCACAGGCACCTACCAGCACACAGTCGGACAGTTGCATGGCATTTCACAGCCACTGTTCTCACGGACACTATTGCAAGTGCTCGATGCCCTCCTGCAGCACGCAGACGACTACATCTCTCTACCACGCTCGGAGCAGGAAATTACCAACACAAAAGTGGGATTCCATGCACTTGCCGGCATACCGGGTTGCATTGGTGCCATCGACTGCACCCATGTGGAATTGGTCGTCCCACATGCCATGGAGGCCCAGTACCGCAACCGAAAACAATTTCATTCTCTGAATGTACAAATGGTGTGTGACTCCAACAGGATCATTACACATTGTTGTGCCCGATTCCCTGGATCAACCCATGATTCTATGGTCTTGAGGAACTCTACAATACCACGCTACATGGAGCGACACGCAGGGAACAGATCCTGGCTACTCGGTGAGTCTCATTTCATGCATGATGATGTGGGGTATGTGATGCGGCAATGACCTGGCAGGAAGGGGGGGGGGTGCGTACGTAGCAATGGCATTCCTCAAAATTCCTTTATTGTCCACATACAGGTGATGCCGGGTATCCTCTGAAGAGATGGCTCCTCACACCAGTCCGGAACCCACGGGACCAGCATGAGGAGGACTACAACCATGCCCACTCACGTACCCGTGTAGTCATAGAACAGGCATTCGGCCTACTGAAGACTCGTTTCCGCTGCCTCAGCAGGTCTGGCGGGGCACTCCTGTACCGCCATGTGAAGGTTGCAAAGATGGTGATGGCATGTGTCATGCTACACAACATGTGCGTACGTAGAAATGTGCCTATGCCCCCTGACGCAGAACTGCAAGCACCTGAAGATGGTCATGATGAGGGTGGGGATGTGGCAGCACCTCAAGGAGTCCGCGAGGCACAGGAGGGCCGTGACATTCGTCAGCATCTCATAGATGCATGCTTCTAGCACTCACGCCTGGTGGCTGATACATGGACACGGGACTCGTGGCACTGTGTGTGTCTGGAACATGCACAATATGGACTGTACGCCTATAATGGCCTCGTACACAAAGATCAATGTCCACACATCTCATTGGATGATCGTGCATTGTTTATGGCATATGTGATATCATGTTAAACACCCTATCGACCCGCCACCCAAGTGAGCCCAACACACCCCCTCCACCCTCCTACCTCCCCCCCGAACACCAGTGTCCAAAGATGCTCATTGTCAGTGGGCAGTCGCTATTGCAAGCCCCCTCTGCGGGTATCAGGGGCACCCCTGCCTGTGGAGCGCAGGTTCCTCCCAGATCTACGTTGGGGGCTGCCCTGGACGGAACTTGCAACGGATGATGTCTCTGCCTGCTCACGTCCATGCATGTCCCTAAGGGTTTGTGAGAGCTCAGTGAGCACACGGCGCACTGCGGCAAGTTCGGCACATACGTCTTTGGACGTCGCATGCAGTTCCCCCCTCAGGCTCTCGGTGCTTCTCTCCATTTGTACTCTCAGGCTCTCGGTGCTACTCTCCATTTGTGCCCTTAGTGTCTCTGTACTTCTCTCCATTTCTGCCCTAAGTGTCTCAGTTGATGTTTCTATGTCTGCCTTAGTGCCCCCACATTCATCGGCATGGTCCTTGAGGAGCGTGGCCAGTTGCTGCTGTTGCACGATTACCTGGTCGAGGGACTGTTGCCTCTGCTGGGCCATGGCCATTTGCGGTGGTGTCACAGAGTGGCTGATCACCTCATGTTGCCTTGCCACAGGGCTTGTGGGGGATGGCCAGTCGTCGTCTTGTGGGTGCCCCTGCGTGGTATCCTCATGGTGTACGGGATGGAACAGACAGGGGGATTGAGACAGGTCATGGATGGATCTAACTTCGACATCCCCGTTTTCTGTGTCGGAGCATGCTGCCATTAATGCAGTGTCACCTATGGTGCTGCTGCCACCAGAAGCAGTGCCTACTGTGGCATCCATTGGGGGGACCTGTGGTGGTGTTGTTGTGGGCATGCTGGCTGCTGGGGTGCCTGTTGGAGTTCCCTCCTCTGTGCTGCCACTTGATTTGTGCTGCTTCCGTGTCTTGATGCGTGCAGCTGAGGTGGAGGGTCTTTGGCCGTTGGTCTTGGCCCTCTTTGCAGGTGTGCTGGTAGGGGTGTCCTGGAGCTCGTCGTTTGGATCGGACCCTGTGGTGGAGTAAAGGAGGGCGAGCGTTATTAATGGGTCTGTGGGAATTGGAATGGCAATGTATCACATGCATTGGGGTGGTACCTGAGGGTGATTTGGGTCGGGGCCTTGGAGGTGGTTTCATTTGTGTGTGGAGTGAGGGTGCAGTTGTTTGGCAGCCTGCAGTTAGGGTGTGCCTGCTGCACGTGTAGAGGGTGTTTTTAGGATTTTTAATTATTTATGTATTTGATGTGAGTTTTAAAGTGTGCTATCAGGCCTATGTATGTGGACGTTCTCCTGGACATGTGTTACTGTTGCACTATGTGGGCATGTGGTACTTCACTTGATTGGACATTGTGGTTTTGGCATTGTTTTATTTGGGACACCTACCTGATTCTTCGGATGTCTGCACTCCTTTCTCCATCCCTCCGACTCCCTCTATGCTCTCCATTCCAATGGTGGAGGCACAGATTTCTTCCCAGGGGGTCAACTTGATGGGTGATTCCGATCCTCCCCCGGTAGCTGTGGCAATGTTGCGGTTGGCAGAAAGTATGCTACGGACGCGTATCCGCAGGTCGTCCCATCGCTTTCTGCATTGCTGTGGGTTGCGGGGTGCGGTCCCCACCGCA
Source organism: Ambystoma mexicanum (assembly GCF_040938575.1). Taxonomy (NCBI): domain Eukaryota; kingdom Metazoa; phylum Chordata; class Amphibia; order Caudata; family Ambystomatidae; genus Ambystoma; species Ambystoma mexicanum. The sequence continues at coordinate 983,128,569 of NC_090924.1, forward strand.
CTTACCCGCTGTGCCACCAGGGCCCATATGGCCTTCTTGTTCGCAAGTGCCGTCCTGGTCATTTGCGTGGAGAAGACGGCGGCAGCATTCTCCTGGAGGGTCTCTGTGAGCACGGTGAGTTCCTCACGGGAGAAGTGGACCTGCCGCTTGCGGTCGCACGCTTTCTTCGCTACTTTTCCCATTTTTCTTGGTTTCACTAGGGTGGATGACGGGTTGGGATGTGTCTCAGGGTAGTATTTTTAATGGTTGTGTGGAATTTGTGGTTTTATAGGTGTACGGCGTGATGTTTCCCGTTCTGGGACCATGCTTTTACTTCCGTTTCCGTATATTTACGGTCACCGTACTTTCCGGTTGGCGCTCACTGCGGTGTCCGCTAAGATGGGTGGCGGTATTGCACCTAGGGCGCCGTACGGCGGCGGTGTGGGCCGTTTTGGGGTCATTTCCGCCATCGCGGACTTTGCACTTCCGCCATGGCGTGGTGCTCGTGCCCGATGGGTCGGAATGAGCCGCACTTTGCTCCATCGTGCAATGGCGGAAAAGCTATTTACGCTATGGCGGTCCGGTCGGTTGATTTCCGCCAGGGTCGTAATGAGGGCCATTGTCTTTTTTAATTCTTGAAATCCTTCAGTCATTTCATCTGCCTGTGTTATCTTACTTTTGTCTACCTGTGGTTCTTTAAGTGATTTTAAAAGTGGTCAAATACATGTGCTGTAATAGAAAACCCTGCCCTGCAGTCGTTAGATAGGCCTAACAATTGTTGCATTTCCCTCACCGTTATAGGTTCTGAAGTCTTCATAATTGCTTCTGCTCTTTCGGGTGTCACTTGTCTCCCTTCTTGAGAGATTAACTGTCCTATAAACAGGACCTCTTCCTGACAAGATTGTCATTTTTCTTTGACGACTTTGCAACCTTTCTCTGCTAGTATGATCATGAGTCGAACTGAGTCTTTGCTGCATCTTTCGTCTGTCTCGCTGCATACTGATATGTTATCTACATACTGAATCATTGCACTCTCAAACTGTACATTACCTAGGTCCACCTGGAGAACTCTGTAAAAGATTGAGGGGGACTCACAGTACCACTGAGGCAAACAAGTATGTTTATTTATTTATTTATTTATTTATTAAATTTATATAGCGCGCAGGCAGCCCAGGGGCATTGTGGCACTGTTACTTGCAAGGAAGACTTAGTTACAATGTGAGCAGGTTGTGCCTTGGGTTACAGTAAGGCAGTGACCTGTGATCAGATATATCACATAATACATCATACAATACAATTATGAGGGCTAGGCCATGTAATTGTTAGATGAACAGGGTCGTTTTCAGGGTTTTCCGAAAGGCGGTCAGTGAGGGTTCAGAGTGCAGGGAGCTAGGGAGGGTGTTCCAGTGTACGGCAGCGAGGTACGGGAAACTGGAGCCCCCTGCTCTGGTCCTTTTTACCCTGGGTACTGAGAGCATGCTGGCATAGGGTGATCTAGTGGGTCTTGTGGAGGAGACCAGGTGGATCCTCTGCGAAAGGTACATTGGGGCGGCAAGATGGACACATTTGTGGGTGATGCTTAGACCCTTGAATAGGATCCTCTCCTTTATGGGGAGCCAGTGGGAAGCTTTTCTGGCAGCGGTGATGTGCTCTCTCTTGGCAATGCCTTGTGCAGCGCGTAGGGCACTGTTCTGTATTACTTGGAGCTTCTCAAGATTTTTGTTGGAGGTCCCAAGGAAAAGAATATTGCAGTAATCAAGTCGCGAGCCGGTTATGGCCCTGGCTATGTTAGTGCAGGTGTCTTTTGACAGATAAGGTCTGATTGCGTTAAGGAGTTTTGCATGGTAAGCGGCCGAGGAGGCAATGGCGTTTACTTGTCTGGTCATGGATAGATTGGAGTCTAAGTAGACGCCTAGTGTTTTTACCGTGTCAAGTACTGGGATCGTGATTGAGTCAATGGTGAAATGGCTGAACTGAGCGTCAAGTTTCTTGATGGTGTCAGGGGAGCCTACGAGTAGGAGCTCAGTTTTGTCGGAGTTAAGGCAGAGGCCGTTGATAGCCATCCACATTTGAATTGTGTTGTAGATGTTGTTGAGGGTAGCAGAGTCCGTGTCATAGTCGCCTGTCAGAGTGAGAAGGATCTGTGTGTCGTCTGCGTAGTTGGTGTAAGAGATGCCCATGGCGTCAAGGATGAGGAAGAGGGGGTGGGTGAAGATGTTGTAGAGGGTGGGGGAGAGGCAGGAGCCTTGGGGCACCCCACATAGCATGATAGAGGGTGATGCAGTGGCTAGGTCAGAGAAGACCTGCATGGTCCTGCCTTGGAGGAAGGAGGTGATCCATGTAATGGCTTCTTGAGAGAAGTTGGCTGTGGAGGAGAGGTGGTGGCAGAGGATGTCGTGGTCTACAAGATCAAAAGCTGCCGACAGATCCAGGAGAAGGAGCAAGACAGGTTTGCCTTGGTCCCTTGCGTCGTCCATTTGGTTTTTTAGGTCGAGTAGGGCGGTCTCTGTCCCATGCCTAGGGCGAAAGCTGGATTGTCTCAGTCCAAGGAGGTTCTGTTCTTCGAGGAAGTGCTGGACCTGCAGTTGTGTATTTCTTTATGAAAATGATGTCAAATCGTGTGAGTCCTCATGAAGTGGAATTGAGAAGAACACATTTTTTAAATCTATAACTGATAAATATGTGGCCTTAGATGTGATGTTGCATACTATTGTAGCAGGATTTTGAACTAAAGGAAACTCTCCTTCAACAATATTGTTTAGATGACAAAGATCCTGAATAGATCTCCATGAAACCCCAGTTGATTTCTTCATTGGGTACACAGCAGTGTTACATGGGGACTCAGATGGCACCAATATTCCGTGCTTCATTAAAGCAGAAATAGTCTCAAATATACCTTCATCAGCTTCTCTAGACATGGGATATTGCTTTGCTCGTGGCAAAATTGCTCCTGGTTTAAGCTTAACTTTAACTGTTCCTACTCCTTTCAATAGACCCACGTCATATGGACTGTTAGTACATAAAGTATTTGACACTTTCTGTTAATTTTCCTGAAGAAATGACAGTTTTTATTTTTATTTTTTAGCATTGCCATTATCTGCAGTATTTCTCCATTCTCCACCTTAATCCAATAAGTGAGACTTACGAAGTATAGTAATTCATCATCTGAGTAATCATCCCCAAAAAGCTCCTCGTCTGTCAGGTCTGTCAGCCTTTATCCTTCACTGTGGGCTATCACCACTCTCCATCCTCTTCTGACAGCTCTCCAACAGCTGCCATCCACCACAGGTGAGTGTCCTTGCTCTTGACCCTCCTGGGGCTCTGTTTTTGTCCTAAAATACTTAATATTTGCCCACCTGTCCCGCACTGCGGCCCGCTTCCCGACCAATTGCCCCGTTCCTGAATCCTTCTCCCTCCTGCCTCCCAGCCCTCCCACCACCCCTGATTGGCTATCTATTTCCTCTGATTGTGCCTTAACTAATGGCTGTGTGTTGTGCTCGCTCTTCCAGCTCCCATCCACCATGGGTGAGTGTCCTTGCTCTTGACCCTCCTGAGGCTCTGTTTTTGTCCTAAATACTTAATTTTTGCCCACCTGTCCCGTGCTGCGGCCCGCTTCCTGACCCGTTGCCCAGTTCCTGAATCCTTCTCCCTCCCGCCTCCCAAAACTCCCACCCCCCCTGATTGGCTATCTGTTTCATCCTCCTTTGCCTTAACTAATGGCTGTGTGCCGTGGTCGCCCTTCCAGCTCCCATCCACCACGGGTGAGTGTCCTTGCTCTTGACCCTCCTAGTACACTGTTTTTGTCCTAAAACACTTAATATGTGTCCACCTTTCCCACGCTGCGGCTGACTTCCTGACCCGTTGCCCAGTTTCTGAATCCTTCTCATTCGAGCCTCCCAGGACTCCCACCGCCCCTGATAGGCTACTTCAGTGCTTTTACCCCGCCTTCCCTGGGCAGCCCTCTGCCCGGCAGCCCCTGTGGTTAAGGGACCCAAGGCAAAAGGCGGCTCCCACTTGGCGGCTCCAGCCAGTAGCTACTAAGGAAGGTAGGTGTGGCCCAGGTTAGACTTAGAACCTCACTCTACCCTGCAATCCTGTCCATGTAGCAGACCCTCAAACTTAGGTGTGTTTTTCTCCTGTTTTTAAAGTTGCATTGCGAAAGTATTTTAAATTGCATTGTGAAACCTAGGCCTTTTCCCCACTATTCAGGACTCTCAAACCTAGTTGTGTTTTCTCCTATTTTTAAAATTGCATTGTGAAAGCATTTAAAATTGCATTGTAAAACCTAGGCCTTTTCCCCACTATTCAGGACTCACAATTTAGGTCTGTTTTTCTCCTGTTTTTAAAGTTGCATTGTGAAATTATTAAAAGAATTGCATTGTGGAGCCCACACACAGAGGAAGGGAGGGGTGGTGAAGCACCTACGGCACCCAACGGCGGCGGGACAAGACAGAGGAAAAATGAATGCAGCCAGGGCAGATAATCCATGACAAGGGCGAACACTGTGAGCAGCATTGAACCCCCGGGAGACAACAGCACGGAGGCAGGGGGAGACAGGGACGCAGTAGTGGGACAAGTGAACCCCCAGAAAGAGTAACAAAGACACATTGAGTACCGCACAGAGGGGGGGAAACCTCATCTTTGGGACAGTGGAGACCTGCCCACGTCGGGGGCAAACAAGAACAGTGTGCGCACATCCCGGGGGCGGAGGAAGCTCAGTCCCAGCCCAACGCTGCATCGAAGATGGAGAGCTCCCTTCCACATGGAGCAAGCCGAGAGGAGCACCCGACGTGGGAACCTGCGGCCTGAAGCACCGTACATACGCTTCAGTGGCCCGCGACGCAGCTGAACAACTTCCAGGAAGCATACTTACTCTCCCTGTCGGGGGGATTGAGGGCCGACCCTTGTCGTCTGTTCACAGTAAATTGGAGGACACCCCACCTCGACCGGCGAAGCGACAGAAAGGCCCCAGTGAGGCGCCACTCCCACTGACCCTGGAGGAAGCCTTCGGACCTAAGGTATGGTGAATGTACTGTTAAATGCATCCTCAGGGCGAATTGAGGTTGAGAGGCTGCCATCTCCCCCACACCTAATCTACCGGTGACCGACCCCGGTCAAGGAACCCAATTCCGAGTAGTATACACGCCAAAGCTGAGAGGAGGTCTCCCTCGGAGGGCCCTACCATCCAGACACAACCACTTCCGGACCTACAGAAAGAACATTAGGGGCAGAGCAACAGAATACCCCCCCTTTGTCGAACTCCCTCTTTAATCCCCCTACATTCACGTGATTATCCCCAAGGACAGTGCAGCAGCACCCCGGGAGGTAATAAAGACCTACTCTGGCATGATGTAATATGCTGGTACGTACCAACCACCTGACTCAAATGGAACACAGCATTCTACCCAAACGCAGGGGCCTTACTCACAACCAGCACCTCAACCTCTCTGGAGCACCGTTACATACGTGCAAGGAGAGCAGACATGGGCACAAAACAGATGAAACAGACTTAAAGGACAACATAACCAAACACATTTAAAGCTTTAAGCCCCCATGCACGTTAATGGGGTATCAAGAGCACTGCATTCATACAGGTTGTGGGGAGAAACTGCAACATCAGGACACTGAGCTAGAAGGATCATCATATCAAAAGGAATTAAAGAGACATACTCTCGTCTCATGAAACACTGTTGAGTTAAAGGGGGCCTAATAGCAAAACCTGGCCCCCCAAATTGCTATATACTGCCCTAGCTATGAGAGACATGGCCATAACCAGATGAGGCACTGGAAAGGGAGCCAGCATCCATCTTCAGCTGGGGGATCACGCTGCTTACCAACCACAGCTCAATAGCACATTCAAATTACAAGGCCATCTTCTCCCACCTGCTGTGTTACATTTTGATCATTGGGGGACAGACCCACTACCGGATTGGGTACCAGACCTGAGGCCAACTTCCCCCATCTGATGATAGAGGACAAAGGGCTGATTCCTCATAACCACTGACATCTGTCCCAAGTCACCCTGCGATACCGAGCACCAGTCTCCTCTGGAACAACCTCTGGAAAACAGCCCAGGATATTGAGCCTGTGAGGGATGGGCCCCCATAATCACTTGGGATGTGTGCCCTCCTCCAGGGAACGGAGAGATACAAACACACAGGTCCTGAGCGGTACACCTGGGAAGAGATTGTCAGACTCCGCCTCTGGCAACGCACCTGCAACTGTGAACCCGTACTCATAGGCCCTTTACAGAGTGCATGGAAATACGGCAAAAACTGGAAGCTTACAGATACTCGCCACTTCGCCCTGCACCCAAAATCTACATGAGATCAGACATGGCGACCTCAGGGGCAGAAGCTGCAGCAACCAGGGGAGATGTGGCAGCTCTGCTGGAAGAGATTAAAAACATGGGAGCCAACATTGGGGGAAAGACTGACATAATTACTCAGAGAATGGATAAGATGGAAGAAAGACTTGAAGGGGTCGCACACAACCAAACCTGACTGAACACCTTAGAAGCCCAAATGGACCAAAGGATCTCCTATATACAACTATGGGAGGAAGAATTTCCTCTTAAAATGGATGACTTGGAGAATCGTGAGAGACGGAACAACCTTTGGTTTTTTGGTATTCCAGAAAAAGAGGGGGAATCCGACAAGGACTTGAAAAAGATGGTTCACGACATCATAAAGCTCCTATTTGTAGATGATGCCATTGATGAACCAAAGAACGAAAGGATAAACAGGGCGGTGGAAGCCGCTGGAGGACCAAGGACTGTGCTAGTCTGCTTCCATAATTATCAAGACAAGACCAAAATCCTTGAAAAGGCCAAACGTAGCGGACCCATTACCCTTGAAGCAGGGAGAGTAACTATCTTTCAAGATTTGTCGTCTCTTACTCTTGCCTTGAGGAAGATGGGCACCCCCCTCACAAAATGGCTGAAAGAACAGGGAGTGCGCTACAGATGGGGTTACCCATTCTCCCAATCATTTGAGCTGGAGGGTAAAAAGGAAAGGCTGAGGTCTGAAAAAGATATCACGAGCTGTATAGCAGACCTATTGGACAAGCATGAAGAAGGAGGACCGAACCAGGATGAACAGAGAATACAAGACAGACAGTGGCGCATTCAAGGCCTGAGGAGGAGGCGCATACCGTGCTCCAGGAAATATTGAAGCGGGAATGCCTCCCCGGATCCAGAGGCCAGAACACTTGAGAAGACATCAACATGTTGACATGGGGGCGCCCAAAAGACTCAGTATGAGATGAATGTGGGGGAGGGAACCATGTGAAGGGTTTACCTTACAAATGCTACTAAGGGACGTAGGAAATACTGTCTCAAGGGGCACCGCCTCCTCCACATTGGGGTCGGACAACTGGACACACACTCCACTGCGCGTGGGATCCAGTTGTCCGAATAGTGAGGTCCAAGTTCCATCAAACATGAGGTAATTATTCGGCTGAATGCGATACGATGAGACGGTTGGGCATCCCCCAGTCAGATGATGTTTTTGACATGAAAGCATAAGTGATACGAGGAACGTCACAATGTTTACAAAATTTAAGTTTAGTGTTTGGGGGCGGGGGGAGAAGAGGGGCTTAACGTTATTTAGGTAAATTTTTTTAGGTTGGACAGTGAAGTAAGCGGTCTCCACTGGTGGTCCGAATCTGACTTGGGAATGTTGCCTGGGTTGAATCAGACGCCGTTAGGGGGAGGGTAGGGGAGGGAGAGGAGTCTGGGGGGGAGGCAAGTTGGAACGAGATCCTCTATTTACCTTGTATGCGTGGCAATGTGTGTGCTCTTTCATATGAATGGTCGCCGATTTCTATAGTAGGGATACTAGGAACACATAAAATCAAATGGTGGTAGATCAAGACCCTCCGAGAAGGAGCCTCCTAAGGGTGGGGACACTAAACGTCAAGGGTTTGAACTCACTGACAAAACGGGTGCTGGTGGGCAGGGAATTCCGGAGGGCGTGACTTGATGTCATGTTCCTGCAAGAAACTAAGTACGCAAAGGGGGAGGAACAGAGGATATTGAATCCGAGAATAGGGACGGAACACTGGGGTTCCGGGCCTCTGAGAAAGGCGGGAGTTGGGATTCTCATTAGGAAAAGAATAGAATTTGAGATGGCAGAGATATGGGCTGATGTGGAGGGAAGAGCGCTGCTGGTAGTGGGCACTGCGCAGAAGGTCTCTTTCACTTTCGCAACAGTGTACTCCCCCAAAGCGGGACAATCTCGGTTCCTGACCAAAACACTTCCCAAAATAATGCTTGAAGCCACAGGACATGTGATAGTAGGAGGAGATCTTAACTTATGGGCAGACGTCAAATTGGATAGGAGAGTGGGCAGCCCCAACATGCGGGAACCAGGGTAGGGGGCTCAGGCAGACGTTAAGGAAATGCTAAACCTGCGAGCGGCATGGAGGGGCCTTCACCCTGAGGAAACAGGCTATACCTTTTACTGTGCCCCACATGGAACCTTTACTAGAATTGATTACGTATATCTCACTGACGACCTGAGGGAGGTAGCGATAGACTCAGAAATAGTCCCGGTCAAGTGGTCTGACCACGACATGGTCACGGTTGACTTGAACTGGAAAGGCATTCCACGTATGGGATCAAGATGGAGATGCAATGAATCACTCTGGAGGGACCCGGTCTTTCGGACACACATGGAGGAGGAAATCAGGGAATACTTTGAAACAAATAATACAGGGGAGGTTCCAAAGACGATGGTGTGGGAAGCATGCAAAGTAACATGGCGGGGAATCCTGATCAGAGAGGGGGCCAACAAGAAGCGGGAAAGGGCTTTGATGGGTGACACACTGAGGAAAGAGATAATCCAGTTAGATGAAGTGGTTAGGAGAGCCAGGGAAGATAGAGAAGTCAAGATTCTAGAGGCAAAATAGAAGAATGAAGAGCTCTGACATTTGGAAGAAGGGCAGATAGTTCAGAAACTGTAACTTCTCAAGCAGAGGTTTTACGAAAAAAGGTACAAGGCAGATGCGTTTTTGGCTGCCAGACTCCGGGGTCAATGCGCTGAAAGGAGGGTGTTGGTCATAGAAGAGGGTGGTAGCGTCCAGAGTATAGAGGAGGGGCACATCCCGGAAGCTTTTGCAAACTTTTATGAGACCCTATACAAATCAGAAATTGACTCCATGCACTCTGGTACAGATGGTTATATAGCGAACATTGAGATGCCACGGCTCACACGTGATGAGGGCCTGGATCTTGATGCCCCTATTACTGAAGAGGAAATTAAGAGAGCAGTGAAGAGACACTTGCTAGGGAAAACACCAGGGAAAGATGGGTACACTGCAGGCTTCTACAAGACCTTTCTGACCCCTCTCCTTCACTTTATGGTACAACTCTTTAATAATATCCTCGAGACAGGTATTGCCCCAGACTCCTTTTCACGAGCCCTTATCACAGTAATTTTCGAAAGAGGGCCGGGACCCTAAACAGTGCGGTTCATATAGCCCCATAGCCTTGTTAAATATCCACGCCAAGATCTACACGAGGGTCCTTGCCATGAGATTGGAACCGCTCATGCCCGCTTAATACACAGCAATCAAGTTGGTTTCATAATGGGGAGACAGGGTGCAGATACTATGCGAAAGACTCTTCATCTGATTCATGAATCACAGAAGATGAATGACCAGGCCCTTCTATCAGTTAACGCAGAGAAGGCCTATGAGAGGGTCAAATGGAGCTTCCTGTGGGCGATGCTGGGCAAGGTCAGAATTGGCTCTACATTAACGAAAGGGATTCAGGCAGTATACACATCCCCCAAGTCCTCAGTGTTGAGGAATACTCCCGCTGGTTTGGCCTAGGGAGGGGCACGCGTCAGGGGTGCCCCCTCTCTGCGATATTGTTCTGGCTTAAATGCTGTAAAGATGGTATGCCTCCCAAGATTCCGAAAATGTTCTTTGATGAGGTCATGAGGGCGACTCTGCGGTTCTTGTGGCAGTGGGAGAGGACCAGGGTAGCCTAGGAGATGTTGACCCTACCCAAAGATAAAGGTGGTGGGCCTACCAGATCTCAGGAAATGCTATGAGGCGGCTCAGTTGAGAATTCTTATCCCACATCTGAGAGGGCAAAAAGGGCTCCATTGGATTGATCTAGATGACTGACACCTGACCCCAACCACTGTTGCTGAATGGCTATGGGTCCCTAGGAATAAACTGATAAGGAGACTAAGGGATCACCCGATACTGGGGACCATATGGGACAAATGGAGAGAAGGGATCAACATGAGGGAGATCACTTCGCGGCCGTCCCCACTGAGTTACATATAGGCACCTGGGTTCAGAAAGGACATCCCTGATCATGGCAGATTTCAGACCTGGTTTGAAGCAGGATTAGAAAGGGTCGGCCAACTATAGAAGGAGGGGACCTTTGTAACAATTCTGGAACTGGAGGAGGCACTGGGTTTGGGCCCACTCCCCGTCTTTCCCTTCCTACAACTCAAGGGAGTTCTCACAAGGGACAAATGGAGGGAGAAGGTCCAGAGGGACCTCACCCCATTTGATAAACTGTTAAACACTAGAACGGAGTCCAAAGGCCTGATCTCTGCCATGCATAGAGAGTTGATTGACACAGGCAAGGGATCGACCCTAAATCTAAAGTGCAGGTGGGAGAGGGACTTAGGAGGTGAAATTGATTGTGACACATGGGTGAAAATATGTAAAACCCACTCGTGGGTTTCGATAGCCAACCAATATAAGCTACATGCCATCAAACTCTTACATAGATGGCAGTATGATCCGCATAGACTGTCACAAATGTTCCAGTCAATGAGCCAGCTGTGATGGCGTGGATGTGGTGAGAATGAGAACTACTGGCACATGTGGTGGGGATGCCCTCGGATCAGGATATTCTGGGATGAGGTCCTGGGATGTGTTAGGGAGAATTCTCATTCTATGGATAATTTCCCTTACCTAGTGAGTCCCTCAGCAGCTTTTCTGGATTTCTGGAGTTTATTTTTTCCACTTGGTAAGAGTATGAGCTTTTCCCCCACTCTTATCTGTGTTTTGCCATGTGTATTTCTACTGTTTATGTAATTATGGACTCTGAAGGACACCACTTCAGTAGCCCCACACTTGTGTGTGTTACCCAGCACCTTCAGTGCAGTGACACAGGGCTGTCTCTTAGACTTCCCACTGACTCCATTTTCTGGGGCTGACTACAGTCCCCCAGAAAAGGGTAAAGTTGCCATTAACTTTACATGGTCACTTTAACCACAGATCCAGTACACCCCATCTTATATGGAGTATTGGAAAGGGTTCATTCTTAGCCCTTTTGATCTGTGCCTCTTGGAGCATTGTTTCGCTCCCTTAACATTAACACTTGGCTGGTGGCAGTGGTATCTACCCTAATTTTTCTACCGCAATTATATTACATAATGTGATAACGTTAAAGCTATTTTAGTAGGTTCGAACTTTAAACCTGCTAGCCCAAATACTTTTTTATTCTGACTCCGGTTGGGTTTATTCACCATTTCTTTTTGTTAACATCCTTCTTGGGTCTTTCTTTGCGCGACAAACCAGGTTTGCCTCCATTGTTCGCCGACCTTTGGCAGGCTTCTGACCAGAAGCCCTCCTTTGGCGTCTGGGTGTCTAGGTGGGCTGAATGTGAGGGAGGGGTGTAGTCACCCCCTGCACAGGGTCTCCTTGGAGACCCAAGTCGCACTTTGTGTTGATTGGCTGAGGTGGTTGTCCGGGCTGGACAACCCCCCTGCTGAGTGATTGACAGCAAGGCTGTGTGAATGGGGGATTTTGGCATAAAAGGCAGGACTCTTGGGCTAGAAGGCAGAGTCGCCACTGGAACTGCAAGGAACCAAAGAGAAGCGTAGAAAAAGACAGCTGCTGCAACCTTGAGTCCCGGTGAAGCCCTGCTGCAGTCCTGAGCTATCTACCCTTCAACGACAAGAGAAGATCCAGTCCGGAGTATTCTTCCCTTGACCCTGGTGGGATCAACCAGCTCACCCTTTCTTCAGTCAAAGAATCCTCTCCTGGGTCGAAATCACTGCTGTGCTGTAGTGGTCCGGATAGCCATCAGAAGAGCCCTCTCCTGATTTAAAAGAGTGCACCTTTTATTCATCGTTATCTTTTTCGCTGCTGCTGGCCTCATCCATGGGTAGTGCAGATCGGTCCAGACGTCCTCCTTCTTGTCCCCATGACTGAAGCCACAGGAACCGTGAGTCTGCAAGAACTACCAGGAACAACTGCTGTGGCACCAGCTTTTCTCCAACGGAATAAGGTACTGTGCACATTTGGTCGTTCTCTACGTCTGACCATCCGGAATCGGGGTGAACCCTTTTCCTCCACGAAGATTTGTTCCTTCTTCCCTCCCTCTTATTACTTTTCCTTCCATCTGACAATATCTAAGTACTCTTGGCATCTCGAATCTCGAACTGTTCAATGTGTGATCCTCGGCAACTGAGCATCTGCTCCATTGACACTGGCGCATGCCTATTGACTTTATCTGTACCTTTGAACAAATCCTCTGATTCCCTTGCCTTGACAAAAGTATTGCCTGTGATTTTTTCCACGTTTCCCTTGTTAAAAATTCTAAAGTACAAAGTGGGTTTTAACTTTGTGAGCATTTCTATCCGCGGGTACGCGTTAGTCTCGCAACACTGGTCTGTCAAATCCTAATGTACTTACCTTGAATTTGCAGGAACAAGTGGAATTGGTTGTGTGTGGTGTATTTTACGTGTGGTTTCAAATTTATAGAAGTGAAGTATTTTGAAAACAGATGGTTTAAAATAAATGTACTTATATTTTTTACTTGAAACCTTGAGTCAGTGTTTGCTTGAGTCACAGTAATTGGGGTCCTTTGTGTAATCTCTACTACTGCTCATTTACTCTTGAGATAAGTCTGGCTGCTCCGCTACTGCTACCACTTTAACAGTGTAGTACAGGCTTGTACCAAAGGTGAACTTGTATTACCACTTGTAGTCTTAATTATGTGTAGTGGTCCCTAAGGGCACTGCACAGGATTCTGCCTAACAGGATGGATTAGTGACCTGGATGGGATTCAAAGAGTTGCTGATCCCCTCTTCATATTCTTTGGGTTGGAGAATGGCGAGGATGAACCTAAGAGAGTAACAGGGCTTTGTTGCTGGTTGCGCGAGCTCCCCTAGTGATGAGATGGAAAGCAAACCTTGTACCAGGAAAGAATGAATGGGTTAATGTGGCCACCAATATTTGCATAATAGAAAGAATCACTGCTGCCCTCCATTGTACCCAATACAAACTCTTGTGGGGAGAATTATTATATGTGAATCGATATATGCCAGGGACCTGATAACATTTGCCTAACATAGAAGGACGAGTCTGTCCCAACTCCCCATTGAACATGGAAAAGTCATTTTGTCGGAGGAGAACAGGATGAATGTGACTATTAAATCCCAAGGAGGCAGCCATAGTTGTTGTTGATTGATAAGTGGGATCACTCCACATAATTCACGAGGAAGAGAACTGGGTGTCACACTCAGAAGCTAGAGGACTCACTGTTCCAATGGCGGGCAGGGGGAGGGAGGGGAAGGGTGGTGTTATGCTCCCTGTAATCAGGGGATGTTGGGGGTCAAAGTTAAGATAACTGTTACTAAGTATAACATGTTACTAACAATGTATTTGTAGATTTATTGAGCTCTTTTGAAAAACTCTAATAAAAATGAAATAAAAAAATAAAAAATGGCATTGTGAAACCTAGGCCTTTTCCCAACTATTCAGGACTCTCAAACTAAGGTTTGTTGTCCCCCTGTTTCAATGTGAAAGCATGTAAAATTGCATTATAAAACCTAGGCCTTTCCCCCACTATCGAGAACGCTCAAACTTAGGTGTGTTTTTCTACTGTTCTTAAAGTTCCATTTGAAAATATTTAAAATCTAAATGCCCTATCGTCAACTTGTCCTGTCTCTGGCTGTCTCATCTGCTTGCACCCTGCCTGGTGTCCTTCCCTAGTGTTCTCCACTTCCCACTTCCTTCCTCTTCTCTCCCCTGCCTACCTACTCTATGGTGTTCTCTGTCTCTCCCATCTTTTCTAACTGCGTCTCTCTCGACTATCCTGCTCTCCTCACTAAATCTGGTAGGAAGACGTTTAAAAAGGACATCCAGGTCTCCAACCCAGGCCTCCCTATCGCTGACACCTATACCAGTGCCTCCTCCAGGCAAACTTTCACCGACATCCTCTTTGTCGTTCCCTCGCCAGACCTATGGACTCTACATATGGTCGCTGTGCTCTCTCCCTTCTTGTCCTCTACCATTAATGGTGGCACCTGGTGGGAGGCCCTTCTGGCCTTCTTCTACTTCTCTAAGGTCATCATTAATGTTTACTTGAATGGTACCGTTTTGGTCCAAGGGTCTCAAGCCAACCTTCTCCACTTTGATAGACACTACCCGCGCCTCATCAATTTCCTATCTTTTCCTGTTGTCCCCTCTCTCCCCTCCATGGCATCCTCACCTCCACCTGCTGTCTCCTCCTTGGCTAAGTTGCCCTCTCCTCTTTCCACTTCTGCCCCCCCTCTGGCTGCTTCTACACCTTGGCAGGGCATACCTCGGATTTGTACCCAGCCCTGGAAGTCATTCAAGGATGGCAACCTTCTACATATTGGCACTCTTAACTCTCGCTGTGCTGTCAAACACTCCTCTGACATCTGCTGCCTCCTGGAGGAACTTGACCTCGATGTCCTCAGTCTCACTGAGACATGCTTCACGGCCAGCTCTGTCACAAGCTTTGACACTTTCCTTCCTTCCTTCCTGATGACTACAAGATCCTCTCCACTCAGACCGAGGCGTTCCGGAGGGGGTGTAGCCCTGATCTTCCCTGGGTGGATTGCTGTTCCTGTCATTCCTACGCAGGCCTACTCCTCTTTTGAATACCTCATCTGCAGGCTCTCTCTCCCGCCATTCCCTTACTGTGGCTACCATCTATCGGCCACCTGGTCAGATCTCTGCCTTCCTCTCTGAGTGGGCAGACCTCACCTCTTCCCTCCTGGTCTCAACCACTCAACTCCTTCTTGGAGACTTCAACATCCACCTGGATAGTTCCTGTCCTTTCACTGAACTCTTTCTTGACCTCTGTGTCTCTCTCACTCTCTATGCTCACTCTGCAGGGCACACTCTGGATGTTCTGATCTCTTCAGACCTCCCCCTTTCGATCCCTCTCACCACTACTCTCTCCTGGAGTGATCACTTTCTCCTTTCCTCCCATCTCACCCTCTCTACCCCTCTAGCCAAGCCAACTCCAGCACTGCCACCAACCTTCTCAGTTATCCGACCCATGAAGCGTGTGTCAGTTGAGGCTTTCACCACCACTTTCTCACCCCCCATATGCCTTTGGCTGAATCACACCCTGACACAGCCCTTTCCATGCTCCACTCTGCTATATCTGATCCTCTCGATGTTCTTGCCCCTGTCATGAGGATCCGCTTGAAGCCCAAAGCCAAGTGCAACTCTTGCTACGACTCAGACCTCGTCACCTGTAAACGCAAGTGCAGGGCAGCTGAGAGGAAATGGCCTGCTTCCTGAACATCCTCTGACAAACTGGCCTGCTGCCTGCTCCAAAGGCAATACCGGCTCCCTGTCCGCACCAAGAAGAGAGCCCACATACAAGCCTGCGTCTCTGCAGCATCTAACAACTCGGCCAAACTCTTTAAACTCTGCAAGGAGCTGGCCAATCCTGCTGCAGTCTCTACCTCTCCTGTCCTCTCCCAGGCCCTCTGCACGGCTCTGGCCTCTCATTTCATCTCTATAACTCAGGACATCCTGTACTCTCTCTCTTTCTCTCCCCCTCCTCCCTCTACACCCTCTTCCTCTGGCCCTTCTGTGGTCACCTCTGCCTTTCCCCCATTCTCCTCAGACGAGGTTTCTAGACAAGTCCGATCTATGAAAGTCTCGTCAAAACAGGTTCACAACTCTTCCTCCAAAACCATCAATGACCACATTGACACCCTGGCTCCTGCTCTGGCTGATTTGTGCAACCACTCCTTCACCACTGGAGTCTTCCTGCCTGGCTAACTGTCATCCAATCTCCATCACTCCTTTCCTGGGCAAACTCCTGGAAAAGCTGGCCATCTCCCAGCTTAACCTTCACACTGAATTTGTTGGTTGTCTCCATGACCATCTGTCTGGCTTCAGAGCTGCCAGAAGCATGGAAACTGCTCTCCTGAACATCTGTGAAGACCTACTCTCCAACCTCGATTCCAACACCCCCTGTGTCCTCATCTTACTTGATCTCTCTTATGCCTTTGGCACAGTCAACCATGCCATCCTGCTCAACCGTCTCTGTGATAACCTGGGTATCACCGATCATGCCCTGGCTTGGCTGACCTCCTTCCTCTCCAATCGACCCTCCCAGGTCCAACTTGGGTCCTTCCTCTCCTCTATCTTTATCTCTACCTGGGGTGTTCCCCAGGGGCCTAGCCTCTCTCCCTGGCTGTTCAACCAATACCTGGCACTTCTTGCCCACCGCATTGCCTCTCTCTGCCCCAACATTCAGTGCTATGCGGTTGATACTGAACTCATTTTCAGTCTCCCTTCTGCCACCTCTTCTCCTTCTCTCATCTCTGACTCTCTGTCTGGCATCCAGGAGCGGTGTGCCACCAATGATCTCTGCCTTAATGCCAGTAAGACCGAGATTCTCTTCATCGGCAGACCTGCTCCCTCTATTGCTGTCACTTTCTGGCTGGCCTCTCTTGATCCTCTTCCTGCTCACACCTGTGAGGCTAAAAACCTAGCGGTCATCTTCAACTTTCCTTCTCTCCTCACATCTCTGATGTCTTTAAGAAGTCACACTACCAGCTGCACCGCCTCAGAGGTATTCTCCCTTTCCTCTCCTTCCCCAGAAGCTCACTGTCTCCAGAGCTCTGGTTCTCTCTAGGCTGGACTACTGCAACAGCCTCTTTCTAAATGCCTGCCTGCCTCTACTCTCCACCCTCTGCAGCCCATCCAAAACAGGACTGCAAGACTTGTCCTTGGCCTCAAGCCCAGGGATTGTATCTCTCCAGGACTGAAATCTCTTTCCAGGACTGAAATCTCTGTACTGGCTCCCAGTGGTGGTGAGAATTAAGTTCAAAACCCTCTGCATTGTCCACAAGGCCTTCTGGTGCCTGGGACCTCAATAACTTCAACTCTCTCTTCCTAAATATCTTCCTTTTCGAGCTCTTGGCACATCCGCCACCAACTCCCTCAGGGTTAGTCGCTTCTCCAAGCAGCATGTTGGTGGTAGATCCCTTTCCTCTGCTGGGGCCTCCCTCTGGAACAGCCTCCCTGCCGCTCTGAAACTTGTGGAGAACCATCTCTGGTTCCGGAAGCGCCTCAAGACCTTCCTCTTTGCTTCTGCTTTCTCTCCTCCTCGCCCTGCTGATCTCCTGGCTGAATCTGAAACTGCACTGGTTACTTAGCTACCCTCTGATCTCAGGACCAGGTCCCCTCCCTGCCAGTTGCACACCTGCACTGCCCCCTGGCAACCCTTGCACTCTGGGACTGTTTCAGTAGCCCTACATCCCCTACTAGCACTTGACACCCGATGTCTGGAATTGCCCTTGCACTTGCCACCAGTTGGCCCCACTTTTATTTATTATTTATTGTCTTTATTTATTTTACTGTTATACTATGTACTGCATTGCTCCCTCCCCTTTCCCCCTGCACTTTTCCCCTTCCCCCCTCCCCTGCACTTACGCGATTTCAATGTCACCTGGCCTAGTAGGATCGCTGTCTCTGTTTTACCTCTGTTTGCCCTCCCATTCCTCGTTGCGTCTTGAAACACTTGTGTATAGGCGCGTTATAAATGCCATATCTTATCATATCATATCATATTCCTCTGCCCCATGAACAAACACCCTTCCTTCTCTGACTACTGCTGCTTCTGACTCTAAGGAGACGACCTGTCCTTCTTCATACTCCGTAGGTATTTCTGGTCTAAACAAAAACTCTTCAGGTATTCTCAACATCTTACTTACCAATCTGGGTAACCACGTTAATAAAACAGACACATACTCTACCACCTTGAAGCGTCTCTTGTGCTAGATGGAATTACCAATAAAGATCTCAGACCAAATAACCAGACAGACTTAAGGAATATGGCAACGTACTACGTTATTCTCAGTTTAATAAAGCAGGGTCAACTGGCAAACATCAAAAACCCTACATGCGTCATCTATGACATCATCGTAGGTGGCAAACAATAACACGTATGAGCAGTAGGGATTGGTTAGGGGAACAAGTCTACTTATTAAATATATAAGAATTAGTATTTGTTTGGCTGGAGTTAGGGAAATGTGTCTACCTGCTGTTGCACTCACCTGGTCTCCACAGGGGCATTGCACGAAGCTGAGCGATGGACGTCTGTGAGCGTCTCTTCCTGTCCCACTGCTTCACTCACGCTTGGGCGCTATCCTAAAATGATGAACTGAGAAATTAACTTGCTGCGTAGGGTGGGCAAGACTCTCACCTCCCTCAAACCTCCAACCGCTTCCCTCTGTGCTTATGTCTCACCTTAGGTATTTTAACGATGGGCTCTCCATCCTGCGTCTGAATGCAGGGGCGCTTTAATGTTCTTGGGCACTTTCACTGGATCTAGTTCCTTCACTGATCCTACGGCCTGTAAGTGGAATCCAGACGAGCTGTGACTCCGTAAGTCTTGGTACCAATTGGTTCTTGGTATCTGTTTTTGCTTAATGTGTTTCTTCTTGTTGCCAAAGTTTCACTATTGTCCTTATTATTTTACAGGAGCGGCCTTGGAGATGCCAGGTTAAGCAATGGACTCCTAAATGCAGTGCTGAGCAATATTTATGCAGGTGGGTGCTAGCGCGTGAGCGCGGCGTCGAGATGTATTTTAAAATGGGTATTTTTTTATTGCGCGGCTAATCTGGTGTCTCTTTTTCCTTCCTCTGCAGGTGCGGTGATTCTCCGGAGCAGCGACCGTATGGACCGCTTCGATGGAATCCTGAGATGACTGATGACTGCGGGTAAGTTTTCGTTCTCCCTTTTTGTCTCCTTTCTGCAGGTGTGGTGGTCCTCAGGAGCGGCGGGAGAGAGAGACGTTCGGATGGAATTGGAAAGACTGCTTCTCTCAGGTAAGAACTTAACTAATGTTCTTCTTCTTGTTTTTTCCTTTTTTGACAGGTGCTGATGGTCCGTGGTTCCAGAAGAAGAGAACAGGGTGTGCGAAAGTCCAGGTAAGCAGGAGCAGAGCTGGCACGGTGAGCGTTACGCTGCAGGAGTGCAGAATACCACAAAGCGTGTTCTGCTCTTTGGGTGTGGTTCATATAGCCCAGGTAAAGTAGTCCCAGGTAAAGTAGTTCCAGGCCCAGCCACACCCTAGAAACTAGACTGCATTCAGGACTGGGCTATGTGTGCCTCCATGTTCACTGGAACCTCATTCCATGTGGTCAAATAGTATGAGCCTGGTGCCAAAGGCGCCAGGACTGGCTCCAGGAGAGCCTCTGATAACATTTTGTGGTCTTCAAAACCCCAATGTAAGCCTGCAACTTGGGAAGGCTGGTTTGGCCCTGAAGACTGGGGACATGCATCAATGCACCTGCTCCTCTATATTCCCCCCTCAATTCGACTCCTCAGCCACAGTCCTTTCTTCATTCTCCTTTATCATCTCTTCATACTTTTGGTTCTTTGGGACCCATATCTTTGTCACCCCCCTCAGGTGACCCACATTCTGTATATGTTCATCCATACTCCAGGTCATGTTTCAGCAATCTCCTGATGGTGGACAGAATATCCACCACCTATGTATTTTTTGTGCTCCTTGGGATAGTAGAACTTCATTCCTAGAGGTGCAAGGGTGCTTTTCCTTATATTCTCATGGGTACTTTCTTCATTGTATTATATTGTTTATTCATTTATAGAGCACACCGAGCGCATCTAGGCGCATTACAGGTTTCATAGTTACAGATGATACGGACATAAAATACATACCCAATATTGATATTTAAATTAGATACATTATTTACAGTTTCTTACTTGGATATAATATGCAAGATTTGTTATACGGATATACGCACGTCTAATCACAGGTCTTGGGAGTGCAGCCACCTCATAGCATTAATCTTAAAGGAGTGGAAGGGAGATGTGGCTCTTAAGGAATCCGGGGTAGAGCTCCATAATTGTGTCGCCAAGACTGGGAAGCTAGAGCTTCCTGTTTTTTTGAGTTTGAATTCGGGTATTCTAAGGCTATTCGATTGCGCCTTTCTGATATGTTGTTCTGAGGTGTGTTTGGTAAATCTGTCAATGAGGTATAATGGAGCCTTGTTGGAGAGACATTTGTGAGTAAGGTTAAGTGATTTGAACTTGATTCTGTCATTTATGGATAGCCAGTTGGTGGAGCGTCTCAAGTGGGAGATATGCTTAGTTTTTGGAATACCTAGGGCAGATCTTAAGGCATTATTTTGGAGTGTCTGGAGTTTATTGGTATTGTGTTTGCTGATGCCTAGGTATAGGGCATTGCAGTAGTCCAACTTGGAGAGGATCAAGGCCCTCGCAATTGTAATGCAGCTTTCCGTAGACAGGAAACGTTTGCATGCATGAATCAGTTTACACGTGTAGCTAGTGGCAGAGGCTGTGGCATTGATTTGTTTATTGAGGTTGAGTGCAGAGTCCAGGTAGAAGCCTAAGGTCTTTACATCCTTGGAGACTTTGATCTTAATTCCATCAATGATGACAGAGTTGTATCGGGGAGAGAGTTTAGTCAATCTGTTAGGAGTCTCAACGATTAAGAACTCCGTCTTTTCGTCAGTGAGGCATAAACCATGGGTGGCCATCCATTTTTGTATAATTAGGTACATTTAATTAATCATGGTTACATCTTTGTCGTAGTCTCCTTGGATGGGGATGACAATCTGGGTGTCATCAGCATAGTTGATATATGACACACCCAGATTTTCAAGTATGTTGAAGAGGGGCTTGGTAAATATATTATACAGGGTTGGGGAGACACAAGAACCCTGTGGTACCCTACATGAAATAGGTACTGGGTCTGGGTCTGCTGCGGCAGAAGGTGAGAAGACTCTCATGGATCTGTTATCCAGAAAGGAGATAATCCATGTGGTGGCTTCCTTGGAGAAGTGGGCGGCTGTTTTAAGGTGGTTGCATAGGACTTTGTGGTCAACCAGGTCGAACACGGCGGATAATTCCAGAAGGCTTCTCCTTTGTCTTTTCTGATTCTTCAGGTCAATAAGGGCAGTCTCTGTCCCATGTCTAGGTCTGAAGTCTGATTGGCGGATGCCAAATAGGTTTTTGGTCTCCAGGTGTGCTTGAATCTGGAGATAGGCAGCTTTATCAAGGATTTTAAGAAGAAAGGGTACGGTTGTGATTGGCCTGTAATTGGTGGGAATGCTGGGGTCTAAGTTCGGTTTTAAGTAAGGGTAGTACCCAGGCATCTTTTTGACCGGTGGGAACGGAGCATGATTTGAAGGAGGAATTGATGAAAGTGGTGATGAAAGGAGCTAGGTCATTGACGGCTTCTTTAATAATAGGTGCTGGGCAAGTGTCTCCTAGACATTAAGACGGTTTGAGGGAGGTGATGATTGTTTTGACCTCAGTAGTTGAAAAAGAGTTGAATTTGAATTGGTGACTGGGTTTGATTTGTTTGAAGGTTGTTTCTTGCAAGATGGCGTCTTGTGTTTCTAGGGCAATCTTATGTAGTGTGGTTTTCTTAGCTCTAATTTTCTCTTGGAGCATGGTTATTTTATTGCAAAGGGCATCTTGGATATCGGTTCACCAGGATTTGTTTTTGATGCACGATTCTCTGGGAGTGATCAGGGATTCGAATTCCCTTAGGATAGAGTAGATTTCCCGAGTGCTCGAGCTGGCTTTTTTTATTCTTTCATTAAATGTATCTTTTTGGGTTTGAATGATTTCCTTTTTGTACCCGTCGGCCAAAGAGGTGAGACAGTTTTTGTTCTGATCAGTCGGGTTCAAGCAAGCTATAGGTTTCTCTTTGCTGAGTTTAAGTGGTGCAGTGGAGTCACTAGCAGAGTTGATGGTATTGTTATACATATCAACCAGGACCGTTGGGTCAGAAGGTAGGTTCGTAGTGTTTGTGATAGATTGGATCAGGGGTAGGAGGTTGGGTACTGTTATGTTTTTTTGTTTCTTGTTAGTGTAGGTGGGGCCATGGTTCTAGCCAAATCAGTTTGAGGACTATCTTGAACGGTGAATGAGATCAGGTGGTGATCTGTCCACACAACAGGTTCAGTATTTGTTATGCAGGATATGCAGTTGATGTCTGCGATCCAGAACAGGGTGCGACATTTTGTGTGTTTTGGTCCATTGTTCCTGAGAGTGAGCCTGCTTCTGTGATAGTATTGGCTAGGATTGTGGCATTGGTATGGCTGGGATCGTTTAAGCCTAGGCTGAAGTCCCTGAGTATAATAATTTGGGAGCCACGTTTAGTGTTGGTGTTAAGGAGGATCGATATGTCTTCTTCAAAGGTCTCTAGTGGCCATGGGGGGCTACAAATGAATGCTATGCCTCCCCCTTTGGAGGTTTCTCTATCTCTTCTGATGATGATGACGTTTTCCGGGCCAGCTAGGGAGAGGGCAGGGCCAGCTGCTTTGGTGAGCCATGTCTGTGCAACGACTAGGAAATCAAGCTGATTGGTTGTGATGATGCCAGAGACTTCTGTGGCATGGGCTATGAGAGCTCTGGCATTGATGAGAGCTCTGCTAATTTTGTGGGATTCCCTAGTCCTGATATTAGTTGGACCTTTAAGGATGAGTGATAAGTAGTCGGGTTCCTGATTTAGTTTAGAATTATCATTGATAGTGCATGGCCTAACCGGTGGTTGGGTGTTCTCTCTTGGGTTGGAGGAGGGGTTGATGAGTCTGGAGCCTAGTATATGATTTCTCCAGTTAGTGGAGCAAGATTGGTTGGGCTTAGGCTTACTTGCGAAGCACTTGGTCCATCGGGTTGGTGATAATGGCTCTGCCATATGTTGGGTGTCTTTGCTGATTGAGAGTGTTTGCTTCAGTGTAGGAGTGATAGGCGGCAGGAAGTAAGTTGACCTAATCTGGTTAGATGGTGGTAGATGTTTTTACATCGAGGTTGTATTGGCCATAGTGGTGAAAGTCACTGAGGCTAGTGATGGAGAAGCAGCGGAAGGCAGCTTGGACGTGAGGAGAATAAGGGTACTTGTGATGTAGCTGAGCACTAAGTACGTAACAATCTTAGTTAGGGCAAGATTCATGGCTGATGTTTCACAGGTAGTGAACGCCTAAGATGCAGCAGGCTAGTTCAACTTAAAAGTGGTGGGCAGGATCACACAACAGGCTAGTACAATTTAAATGCAATCGGTAGGATCACACAACAGGCTAGTTCACTTTAGATGCCGTGGGCATGATCACAAAATAGGCTACTTCAATTTAATGCAGTGGGCAGGATCACACAATAGTCTAGTTCAATTTAAATGCCGTGGGCAGGAACACACAATAGGCTAGTTCAATTTAAATGCAGTGGGCAACATCACGCAACAGGCTAGTTCAATTTAAATGCAGCGGGCAGGATCACACAACAAGCTAGTTCACTTTAAATGCAGTCTGCAGGATCAACCAACAAGCTAGTTCAGTTTCAATGCTTTGTAGTAGATCAGCATGAATGCAGTAAGCGGGATCAGTGATCCGGCGGTAAGACAGTCATTAAGGCATATGTCGGTAGACATAGTTTATAGGCGTGTGTTAGCAGTGGTGGTAAGTGCTACAAATCATCAACTGGGAAACAAAGCACAATGTGCATCGGTAATGACAGGATATTCAGAGTATGGGATATATTAGTTACACCTGACACAATAGTGTTGTTGTATGCAGTATTACGGTATGAACAAATTATGGCAGAAATCTGCCTAGTGAGTGTGTCTGGATACCGTAGTCTGTTAGGACGACTCGAGATAGTTGTGCTCTGGATTAAGCGCAGGGGGCGTTGTTGCTATGGCAAATGTTTCTCTATGTGCGTGTGCACTGGACAGTGAGTATGAATAGCGGCAACAGTACACCGTATGCAGCCGTGGGCTCTAAAGGTGTGAGGTATGGGAAAGTGTTGGGGCAGAGTAGATTAAATGTATTTACGTTTCAGGATATTAGATATAGGTGCTTACCGAGATGATGTGAATGGACTTGGCTTACTACGGCAAACAGGAGGCAAACATCTGCATCTGCTCACCAGTTCCAGCATCTACATCAATCAGGATCTTCATCGCAATAGCTTTCTTGGCTGTCTTCTGGCATTGTCGCAAGATGATCCTTATGAAACAAAATCCTAGCAATAGCATCACTAGTACTGCGCCACGTAATTTGAAGGCATTTGCCAACCAAGTTGGAATCCATAAAAACAGAGATGAAAACCAGCCGTTCTCTTCGGTCTTGTCAAATTCATCTTCCAACTTCGTAAGCATAGTTGACAACATAATTATTGCTTCTATCAAAGTCCCAGTGTCTTCATAATGGGCAGGTTTAAATGTACAGCAAGAAGGCCAAATCTTGGCACAAACGCCTCCTTCCATTGCAGTAATTAAGTACAGGACACACAAAATCCTTTTATTGTCATGTTGATCATTTGCAGCAGCTCCCATCTGATGATTTTCAGCCATTTGGCGCTCACTGCAGTCTGAATTCCTGGCAGGAATATAGCTGTAAATATCACTGTTGTTCAGCTAAACAACTTATGCTCATCTGGAATGTCATAATAGGCTTCTATTGATTTTGCTGAGAAGTAATTATCTCTCCTCTGTCTGCTTCGATAAAATGATCTTTCCTTTCTCAGGTGTGTGTCCATTTTTGGGGAGTCTGCAATCTGCAGGTCACTTTGTGGTACTACTAAGGCTGGTGTGATTATCAGCACCAATGAACAAACTCCTCCCCATTTTGATGGCAACTTTATATATGCTCTTGATCCACAGGCCCAAAAATGGTCCATTAGGACTGCTGTTCCTTCCTTCATGCCTGGTACCTTGAAAACTTGGCCACACTTGTAGTTCTCTCCAACTTTCACTTCGTCATTATTTTTGAAGCATAAAGACACATTCTTCAGGGATCTTATCTGTAATGGTACCCCCTCATCATCCACCTATGTCAACAATCTTGCAATCTTAGACCATTGGTTTTTTAATTCCTTTTCTGCATTTGCCACAACTACTTCCTATTGTCCGGTTAATGTAGCTGATCTCTTTACCAGCATTCTTGTATTTCCTTCACAGGTTTATCCTTGCATTGTAACATCTTGTTTTCTTCAATCTTGATTCCTGCTCCATTTATTCCTGGCTGTTCGTATTTTATTATTTGATGCATTGTTTCTGGCTTCTCTCTTGACTTTATATTTTGTACATAGTTGAATTCTCTCTGAGATGTCACTTTATTCACCCACACCATGGATGTTGTTCTGCCTTGGAACTGTCAACTGGTTAGGCAAAGTGCAAGGTGTGTCTGAAGAGGGAGACAAGACGGAAAGCCAGGCAATACCACAACCATCCATTCTATTTTGGACGAATCACAAATGCACCAATGGTCAACAAATACACTGAGAGGGACCCTCTTAGTCAGCCATCCAGACCAGGTGTGGTACAAATCTATCCATGCGTGAGTGAAGAGCCAAATGCTATGGTCACAGACACCTCTATGGACAGCCTGGACTAAGCACCAAAAGCCATGTTGCTGACGTCATTAGAGACACCACGAGATAGCAGCGTTGGACATGAAGCACAAGTGCAACCCGCACTGCGCGGCACAAATACACACTCAAATACATGAAGAACATAAGCGTACAGCTCTATAGTTAGAGGACAGATACATATACATACCGTCATCGCTTTTATTATTTTGCCATTAGCCAAACGCAATAACGCAGAAACTGCAACGCACAAGAGATCCTGATCAAGCTTGCTGATGCTTAAAGCCTACAGTGGCATTGACATACAGAAGTATATATGGAATTTGATCAAATCACATATAGGTAACTCATAGAGAATGTAGTTTAGCATGTACAATGTAGAAACTGCATTATAAGGTTTAGGACAATTACAGCAGGCCTCAGATTATTGAGCAGAAGACAAGCTGAGCCGATTCAGGCTGGACAGGGAGCAAGACGCATGAGACAGAACCCACAGCCAAGGTTAAGAGACATGAAGACATTCCAATCCCCAGATGACCAAGAGACCAGCTGCACAGAAGTGGAATAAATGCTCATAATTCGGAGCTGCAGAGCTCAAGTTTGTGGTCTCTAGACACGTGATGCAGCTGAAGCAGAGAATGGACAGTGATTGGTTGTGGGAAGGAAGAACCAATCCCAGTCACCCAGGCACAGGTTGCAACAAGTATGCAATAAATGTGCAACAAGTGTGTTACAATGAGCGGGACATGGTCTCATAAGGCAAAGGTGGTGTACAGAAGTTACAATACAGACACATACTCATTCTCATCACCTTGAAAAGATGCACAGTGAGCTGAGAATAGTTTCGGGTCCCAGGCATGGAGACATCAGCTCCAACCAGTAACAGTTTAGTACCTAGAGGTGGGTAGCAATGGGCAAGAACCAATGGTAAATCCACTACTCTGCAGCAAATAGGTTTTTGGAGAGTGGCCCAAGTAATGACGGAGTAGTGACGTGTTTTCTTGTATCGATCCCTGTTCGTTTTGTCTGTAATAAACCGCAGTTTGAACTTGCCGTTGACTGAGTCCTCTGTGTATACTGGGTGAGGGAGTTGGGAGGGAGATGGGCCCTCCAAGTCAGAGGACTTCCAGCATCACTCTGGCATACCTGGGAGTCTGTCCCCAACATGTCAAGAATTGTGCCTTTTTCACTAATACTTCTGTTGCTATGAATATTTTAGAGGAACCTAAAGCATAAATTATAAGGGAACGCACATAGCAGCTTTCATCTGACATACTCCTTCCCACCTTTTTCATGTGCTGATACCATAGGTTATTCTTTAAATGAGCCAAATTGTCAAGATATGTATTTATACCTTCATGGTTTTCCCCAACATCCCTTTAAATCGAAATAAATGCTTAGCAAGATTATAAAGAATGCTGTTTGTGATTTCATCAGGGGCAACAGTAATTGTTTCATTTTCATCCACCATATCTGTATTGTGTCTTAAACTTGTCTTGATGTCATAATAATCAAGAAGAAAACAAAAATCACATTGCAGAATGACACCACAATCCTTTTTCCATGAAAAATCATTGATTTTCTTGATGGAAATGAGCCTCTTATATTCTGAAGCCTCCTCATCGTTGCTCACACTTCTAATATGTAACTCTGTAAGTCTCTATGAATCACACCTTTATATCAAGAACTGCAAGATGATTGCAACAATTATTCTAAAAATAATATGATTGTTCTTAGGATTTCAAAGAAACTTTATGACTCTGACAAATCTTCTAATTAGAGCTCGATAAGACTGTAAGATGTAGGTAAATACAGCATACAAGCATGGTTGTAATGTTATTGCAATAGGTAACATAAAAATGAAATGTACCTTTCTTCTTTCAGCTCTGGTACTTCAATGTATTGTCTCTTGAGCCTATCTAAAAAGGTTCCAGGATAACTTCAAGTCTATTTACTCCATGTTAAATGTTAAGAGATACTGGCCTCTAGTCTAAGGGGCTGCTGTGTTCTTCACTTTCCTTATCTTTACACGTGGTCATAGAACGAGTCTGCATACGCAGAACTTCTTCTCTTGCTTCACTGTGAGTAGTTTCAGGACGGGTCAGTGTTTCTCCTTTATTTGGCTTGATGTGGTGCAAATGAAGCCAGGCTCGTCATCCTTTCAGCTTGGCTGCTGTGGGTGTGACTTCTTCCATACCTTGTATGGACTTTCAAAGCGGAGAGTGTTCAAAGTACGTACAAACTTTAGCCCAGCACCTGGTCTCCTGGGTATAGACTGGGTTGTTTTAACAAATCCGCTGCTTCAATGGATTGATCATCTTTGCCGAATCTCTTTCAACCCTCCCTTCGAATCTTGACCTGTTGATTAATGAAAGAAACACTTGCAGTGATTGTTGTTAGATAATCATGCATCTCGACACCTAATGTTTTTGCTTCACTATGGGCATCCGTTTTTAATCTAGTTGGAGGAGCAAGAGGGGGTTCTCATGCAGCATCCAGTCACCAACTCATGAGGAGTTAGATGGTGATCTGAGCCAGGCTGATTCCTAAGAGCGAATAAGGCTAGGGGTAGGCAATGTAGTCATTCCTTCTTTAGAGTCATCTTGATCTTTGCAATGCTTTCCTTCAATAATCAGTTTAATCGTTCACAAACACCATTTGAATGTGGGTGGTAAGTAAGAAGAAAACATATGCTTAATGCCTAATAGACTAACCATTTGCTCAAACCACTCATTTACAAAATGTGGTCCCTTGTCAGACTGCAAAACCCCACACACACCCCATCTTGGGAACACTTCACACACAAGGAACTTGGCAGCGCATGTGGCATCAGGGTGGGTGCATGGACTTGCCTTGATGCATCTAGAAAAAGGACATACCTCAACCAGCATACCTCTGCAACCATTGCATGTCTGCAGTATATCTACATAGTCTATATGTAGGTGCTGAAATGGGTCATTGGGTCTAGGAATTCCTCCTCTCACTGTTTAAAAAGTGTGCCCTGCAGTAAATTTCTGTCACACAATGCAATTTACAATAAACTGTGCCACATGCTTTAATAGGTTTGGCGAAAACCACTCTTCTGCTATTGTAGCAGCTAGACTCTCTCGAGTCACATATGTGGAGTAGTGAGCTGCTCCAGCACTAACCTCAATAATGTTAGTAGCATAGCTGACTTTCCAGTGCTATCCTGTCTCCAAATTGCCTCAGAGGGAGATAAAGAACCCCCCTGCTTGTTGCATAATTCCTTCTCTTCTTGTGGTGCTCGCCCTTATATGTCCATTAACTGGACAATAGACAGCATGTTAAAGACCTCCTTTATCAACATGCATCATCCTGTCATTTGTTTAACACTTTCTATTCCAAATTAGAAATAATTGGGAAATAGGCAGCCTTTTTGGCTTCTAAATCTGCTGCTTCTTTCTGTGAGAAATTAAATCTGTCCTTTTAGAATGTACTTCACATTTTATTACTGGTAGAGTCAATGGGAGTGCTAAAACTTCAATAGGTTTATCCAATAGGGCTGCATGTTGCACTGCATGCCGTCTGCGCAGAGGAAGCCCCTCCTTTTCCAGCATGACAGTCCTGCGTGTACGGTTGACATCACACAGGCAGAATCAGAGTACACCGTCACTTCTTCATCTTCCAACCTCTGAAACGCGGCCATAAGCACCACTATATCTAAAGCCTGTGCTAAACAATGCAAAGGCAATCTCGTGCTTGTCACTACTTCAAATTCACCCTCACAGTTCAGCTTTACTACTGCTGACCCAGTATGCCTTTCGCCAAGTCATTTGATCAATTTTTGAAGAACCATCAATAAAAATTCCCCCCCCCTTCCCAAGGGATTTGTCTAACTTGGAGAATTTCATTACAGTTCTCGGTATACGTTGTGCACTCATGTACATAATCATCCTCTCCTACTGGTTCAGATATGAACGTTGCTGGGTTCACCGTCTTACATTTGACAATTTTAATTGCAGGATTCAATATTATTACTTAGTATCCTGATGCTCTCTGTGTTGTAAATGTACTTTTGGGTTTCTCTAAAATCGCAAATAATGCAGGCTCAACAAATAATGGTTACTGAACACCCCATTGTTATACTTGAAGCTTTTTCAATTGCAAATGCAGCAGCAGCTAAAGACTTCTCACAAGGATAAGACCCTTTCATAACGGGATCTAAAATCCCACTCTAATAGGCTAATGGCTTATATCCATATCCTAATGTCATCTTTGTGTAAGGACTGCTGTCATGACTTCTCCATTTGAATGAGAAAATAAATACAAATTTTCATGATAATCTGGAATTTCCAACACAGGTGCTGTACTGATTGCTTTTTTTTAATTCTTCAAATCCTTCAGTCATCTGCCCATATTATTTTACTCTTGCCCACCTGTGCTTCTTTAAGCCTTTATAAAAGTGGTCAGATATAAGTACTGTAATTGAAAACCCAGGTCCTGCAATAGTTACATAGGACTAAAAAGTGTTGCATTTCCCTCACGGTTTTAGGTTCTTA
The DNA here is from genome assembly GCF_040938575.1 of Ambystoma mexicanum. Taxonomy (NCBI): domain Eukaryota; kingdom Metazoa; phylum Chordata; class Amphibia; order Caudata; family Ambystomatidae; genus Ambystoma; species Ambystoma mexicanum. The sequence goes on from NC_090924.1 coordinate 983,158,688, forward strand.
TGGCTTCAAAATCGCATCTGCTCTTTCAGGCGTCCCTTTCCACCCTTCATGAGAAATCAACTGTCATACAGAGAAGACCTCTTCCTGAGAGTATTGTAACTTCTCTTTATCCACTTTATATCCTTTCTTTAAGAGTATAGGCATGAGTTTAATTTAATCTTCTCTACCTCTTTCTTCTGTCTCACTGCACACCAAAATGTCATCCACATATTGGACTATTGCACTTTCGACCTTAACATTGCCTAAGTCCATCTGGAGGATTCTATTAAAGATTGAAGGGGACTCGCAATACCTCTGGAGTAATTGATTATGTTTCAGCAGATCGTTCTATATAAAAAGGATATCAAATCCTGTGAGTCTTCATGGATGGGTATTGAAAAGAACGCATTCCTTAAATCATTGACTGTAAAATATGTGTCCTTACTTAAATCGGCTGTTGCACAATATTGTTGTGGGATTTGGAACTAAAGGAAACTCAGCTTCAGCTGTATTGTTTAGAGGGTGAAGGTGCTGAATACATCTCCAAGACACCCCATCGATTCTCTCACTGGGTACACAGCCATGTTACATGGAATTGTATAGTACACATATTCCTTGCTTCATCAATGCAGAAATGGTCTTGAATATACCTTCATCTGCCACACAGGGCATAGGGTATTGATTTTCACATGAAAAAATTGCTTGTAGTTTAAGCTTGGTTTTAACTGCGCCTACTGCTTTTAATAGATCCACATCATGTGGACTTGTGGTCCATAACATCTTTGGCACTTTCTCTAAATCTTCCTGGAAAAATGGTGGTGCTTTTTTTACTAATGTCATTCTCTGCGGTATTTCTTTATTCTTTATTTTTATCCAATAAGTGAGACTTATGAAAAATACTAATTCATCATTTGAGTACTCATCCTTAAACAACTCCTTGTCTGTCAAATCTGTTAGCCTATATCCTTCAATGAGGTCTATCACTGTTCTCCACCCTCTTCCTTCATCATCTGTGCCATGAAGAAACACCCTTTCCTCTCTTACCACTGCTGCTTCTTTCTCCATGAGGTGCATCTGCCCTTCTTCATTATCCATAGGCACTTCTGGACTGAACAAAAACTCATCAGATATTCTTAATAGCTTATTTATCAATCTGGGCAACCACGATAATAAAACAGTCACTCCATAAAAACATACTTCTGGGTCCAAAGGAACCCCTCATGATGCTCTCTGGCCTTTAGAAGCTAATATAAACTCTCTCACATTCATATTATGTATCCCGGGAGTGGAACACACTATTCCTTCATCAGTGAAAGATATTGTCATGTTAAGTTTCATCATTAAGTTATGCCCCAATATGTTAACTGGCATTTGCCTGCAATATAATAATGGCATAGACATGTTGTGTTTTCCCATAGAGATTGGCATCTCATCTGTAAAAGGAACTAAACTCATCACCCCAGAGAATCACTGTGCATTAATTGCAATACCTGACATTGGGTATTTTCCCTCACAAACACAGGAACAAATTGCTCCGGTGCCTACAAGAAATTAAAATGTCTATCCTCTTATTGTCACACTGGCCCTTGGTTCCTCTTGGGGGTCTTGTGTCACTGATAGTACTGAACACGTCAGGTTGCTCTGTGGGCTGTCCTATTGTGGATATAAATTAATCCCTGTACCTGTGAAAGGATTTCCTCCTAACACAGTCACACTCCCTAATTTGGGTGCATGTGCTTAACTCCTGTAGTCATAGTCCATTGTGGCACCATGGCCTGCTGTGATTGCTGCGTTTGTACCTGTTGTGCTTGCATGGGTACTTGCTGTGATTGGCCTTGTGGCGATTGCATTTGTAATGGTGCTTGCTGAATTTGCTGTGGTAGCAGTGCATATGAACCTGCGTGTGATCGTGGGCATAATATTCCTGCGGTTCTGTATTATATTTTGGAGCATTGCCCATGCCTCCCTCCTGGAGCTTGCCAATTTTGCTGCATGTCTCCTCTGCTTCTACATGTTCTAACTATGTGTCCTATTCTTCACAATTCCAACATTGTTGTCGTTGTCCACCATTACATCCTCTTTTCCCCTGAGGTTTTTGAAATCTACCTCGTCCTCCTCATCTTGGCCCATTTCCTCTTCCTCTTGGCCAAAAAGTGTACCCACTCTGATCTGTGGGATACACTGCGTTACATCTCCTGTGTCACCCCACCTTCATTACTTGTCAATACCGCTCCCTCTATGGCTATTTTCGACAACGTCTCCTGGACTATCTTCGCTTCCTCCTGCTTTCTATTCTTGGAATTCTTCTTATTCTTCTCTTGCATTAATCGGCAGTGATGCACTTTCATCAATTATAGTTCTGGCCATGGCTTTGCTTCCATCCCCACCTTTTTTTTCAATTGTCGTTGCACTGGCTGGAGCAGTCCCTGACACAAAATGTGGTAAAATAATGCTACTATTTTATGTCACTGTTCCGGCATCTCGAGGCGACAATTCTTTTGAATATAATCAACATGGTCTTCATCCTCCACCATTTCCCTAGTCATAATCGTAACCATATCTGATATATCGTGTTATTCCACTCTGAGGGCCCACCATACATTTGCTCTGCAATTATTCAATAGTGCTCCATCATGTGGCATGCTTTGTGCAGTCACACCTGCATATCCTGCTTGTTTCCAAATGTCATCATCTCTCGTCCCCAGAATGGCTGCTAGCGTCATTCCTGATGTCATTTTCTCTAACTCATGAATCCATTTTCCTGCACCTAAAGTCAAACTAGGTAAGTTACACTTCAAATTATCCTTGTCCATTTCTGGCCACGGTATGTTGTGGTCATTCTCCCCCTTTCTCTAATAATGGGAATTGTGTCAATCCTTATCCTTAATCATACCCACCTACACTTCTTGTTTTCCAGGTGGCGCTAGTCTCGCCCGTTTGTCTCAGTCCTAGCAGTGACCTTAATCTGCTTGCATAAAACAGGAATATAACCCCGCAGTGCACGATCGTGCTTGTGGTTGCTCAGTATATGGTGTCGGTTCTGGTGTTTTTTCTTTAGGGTCCTCTAAGTCTGACCATCTTACCCCTTTTTCTACACTTGATTCTTGAAACCACATGCACCCTCTCTTCGCACTTTCTTGTTTTCTTCCCTTTCTTTGTCTGACATCATTATGCCCCAACTTGTGTGACTTTTGTCCCTTTCCACATCATCAAGATCTAGTCTACTTAAAGAGAGGGTTCTATTTTCATCTGTTAATTCGTCATCTGAACTACCTCCTGTTTCCTTTGATAAAGGCACTTTGATAGTCTCTTTGGTTTTATACCCATCTTTAGACCTTATTTTCCTATATAAATCCCCAATCCTTTTCCCTATATTTTCTGCTGCTTGCTCATCAGACCATGTTTGTATTCTCAGTATCCGTTGCAGCTCCGTGTAGGGCTTTTGTGACCCTCTCTCTTCCTCAGATCGAGCTTCAATCGGCACCATGCCTTCATTAAATAGATGATCTGTTATGTCATCCTTTAGTTCCCTACTTTTGCTCATCTCTTCTTCCCTTTTCGTCATCTCTCTCAACTCTTCTTCCTATTGCCTTCCTTGCAACCTATGTACTTTCAATCTCTTTGTTTCTATCTCCTCTCATTTCTTCTCTTCTAGTCTCTCCTTTTCTTTCCTTGCCTCATACCTTCTTCGGTCTTCCGTTCGCTTCCTCTCTTTTTCCTTCTCTTCTTTGTATGCTTTTTCCCCAGCTCTTCTCTTTCTTCTCTTTCTGCCCTTGTCATCTAGTTGAGTAATATATGTCCTCCCATCCATTCCTTATGTACTATTGTCACTCTCTTAGCCTTGTCCTTAACTTCTCACTGTCTCTTTGCTTCTTCCTCTATCTGTCTGTCCTTTCTCTAATCATGCTGTTTATTTTAATTGTGTGTGACATATATTTGCGACATATATTTGTGCTCTCTACTTTTACTGTCTTCCACATTGTCCTCACTATTATAGGCGAGGGGCTCTTATGTCGGATTAACATACCCTGCCGCTGCTTTTAATTCCTTTAAAAGATAAAATCCCTGTTTCTCAGTATCTGCAGTGTTATTTTCTGTAGGGGAAAGAGGGGCTGAAGGCGTTACATCCTCGCCCTTATGCTGATTAAGCATTCACTCCTTCTCAGGCGGATCTTCTTTCTCACTCTGGTACATCTTCAACAACTCTAAAACAGCCAACCTTTTCTGTAACTTCTTCCCCTCATATGTAGCATGCAAGTATTTCATCATGGGTCGCAATACTGTTTTTGACAACAAACCTTCTTGAGGCCACAGCATGAGTGTTTTATTAGTCGTGCACTTCACCCACTCCGCGTGTTACTGCCTTAATTTGGGTGCAGTGTCCTACATACAAGGGGAGTGTCACGCAAGGTGACAAGTCAATTTTGACTGCCAATACATACCAGATATTTCATTCTCTTATTTACTTGATCAAATATACCACACTGATTGATTTGAGTAAGCACCATCAATCGCCATCCATTACCAGAAAACTAAAAGTTTTTAACCAATTTAAAAAAATCTATGCAATGGTGTTCTTTTTATCCCTTTGTTTACAATTTCTATCAATTCTTTCAGTCTTGTTGTTTTATTATTGACACTTTAAGAATCTCCTCTTTATTTATTATTCTCCTTTGATTTGTATCTTCCTGATTGACATCAATCTCTTGATTTAAAAATCTGATCATCACATACATTTTTTACTGTCGTTTTATATCTGCTAATCAAGAGACAATAAAAGTTGTACACTAACATATCTATAACCCTATACACATGTGCACTTTTAATTTGTTATCTACGCCTCCCTTTACCATCTCTAGTAAATGTATCTCATATCATTTTTTACCCCATTTTGGAGTTTGATACACACCCCAGATGTATGACCTTAAGAGGCGAAGAAGACGCAGTGATGAACATGCACTCACCTTGGTGTTCTGTGGATATATGGTGACCGGATAGATGCATGTGAGGTTAACAAGTATTTAATTAATTCTATGGCATTCACTCCTTTTCAAAATAGTCTGTTTATGGAAACTTTACGCAGATCGACGTAGAAATTAAATGATTATGAAATACAGGAAATGGTCCATGTTAAAAAGGGAAACCGAAATGCCTACCCAGGCTACTAGAAGGCTGTGTAGACTCGGGTTAGACCTTACCAGGATGAATTAACATTTACATGAAATTGGCAGACACGAAACTGGAGAATGTGCATCCTGCAGAGCAGCAGGAGCTATGCCACACTATTTAATGGAATAAGCACGGTATGAAATTGGGAGAATGTGGAGTGAGGCTGCAACTGTAGAAGGTATATTGAAAGAGGAGAGAAGGGATAAGCAGATTAGGAAAAATTATTTTGTTTTGAAATCCATTTCAAATGCCGAAAAGTATCCAAAGTGGAGTGAAGTAGCCAGGAGAGGTTGCTCAAAGAAATCTTAAGAAGAGGAACAAATTAACTGTATGTATGGGATGTATACCGTGCCAACTTAGCTTGCAACCAATGGAGATCCCTGCCCTAAAGGGGGGGTAATAGAGAGAGCAGGGCAGGCGGAGATTGGAAAAGGGTACTGCCATGGGGTCCACAGGTGACAAGTTGTTCTTTGGAGAGCTCTTCAGTTCCTTCCTGAAGCACATGAGAGATGGGTCATATCTGATGTGGCTCGTGGTTGTATGTCTCTGAAGTGAGAATGTCTACTTTTCACAAATTTTATTTTTTTACTAATTATCCTCTTCACTTTACCTTTACTATGCCTTCCATTTCTCCCCTTTTAAAGACCTTATTCCCTATTCCTTTGCCTTGTTCCTGCTTTTTGTCAGTGTCTGCCCACTTTCCCAGCAACCCTATCTATCCGTTTTCATAAAGGAGGAATCATCAATAGGGATTTAACACTTATTTTTTTTAGTTTTAATGACGGCACACAAACCTAACTGTCATAACTTTCAGCCAAACCTGCCACCCAAATGTAGGTTCCACAGGTGTGTTGGACTCTGATACCCAGAGGGTTGTTAGAAGCTCAGGGAAAAAGGTTAGCTATATCTACTCTCACTGGAACCAAAGCCCTGTTACCTATCAACCAAAATGATTATTTGCTTTGAACCTAAAATGGATGCTCCCATGAAGACCTGCTCTCTAACCTGGACTCAAACACACCCTCTGTTCAGATCTTCCTTGATCTTTCTTCTGCGTTTGACACAGTCAACCACTCCATCCACATAAACGCTCTCAAAGATACCCTTGGCAACACAGACACTGGCAATGCTGACCTCCTTCCTGTCAAAGAGGCCATCATAAGCGCAAATGGGTCCTTTTCCCTGCTCCACCTTACTCTCTACCTGTGGCATCCTTCAGGGCTCTATCCTATCGCCATGGCTCTTCCACCGCTACATGGTTCTGGCCCACTTGATCTCCACATTATTTCCTCGTTTCCAGTGTTATGCAGACGATACACAGCTCTCCTTCAAGCTGCCATCCTCTACCTCCTCCTCTCTCATACCTGACTGCCTTTCAGGCATGATGCTCTGCCAATGATCTCTGCCTTAATGCAAGTAAGACAGAGATACTTCTCATTGGAATGCCGTCCGTTTTCCTCTCCACTCTCTGGCCAGCCTCCTTGGGTCCCCTCCCTTCACCCACATGTGAGGAAAAACCAGAGGATAATCTTTGACTCCTCTCCCTCTTTCTCTCCACACATCACAGAACTTGACAAGAAGTACAACTTTCAGCTTCACCTCCTCAGGGGCATTTTACCTTTCCTCACCTTCCCCCAGAAGCTCAATGTCTCCAGAGCACTGGTTCTCTTTGGGCTGGATTACTGCAACAGCCTCTTCCTCAATCTGCCTCTTTCCTCCCTTCGCCCCGTTCAACTAATCCAGAATAGGACTGCAAGTCTTATCCCTGGCCTCAAGCCCAGCGACCGCATCTCTCCAGCCCTACAATCTCTCCACTGGCTTCTGGTGAACCCAAGGATCAAATTCAAGACCCTGTGCATCATCCATAGGGCTGTCCCGGGCCTGGGACCTCTCTACATCCAGCTTTCCCATCCCTAAACACTTCCCTGCCAGAGTCCTTCGGTCCACTGGCTCCAAATCTGTGCAGGTCAAACGTTTCTCCAAGCAGAAAGTATGAGGTACATTCTTCACATCGGCTGGTTCCTCCCTCTGGAACAATCTCCCTATCCAGCTCAGACTTGAGCTGGATCTTCTTAAATTCATGAAACTTTTCAATATGTTCCTTTTCGCCTCTTCCTTCCCTCTCCCCCTCCTTTGCTATACTCTCCCTCTGCTGCTGCAACTGGGGCCCGGTCCTTTTTAAGTCACACAGGGGCCATACCACCACCCTACCAGTCCCCCCAGCATCCCCCACCAGCCCTGGCCCTCGGGCTGCCTTCCCTGGACTAGCCCTAACCTGGTCCACCCTGTCCACCGCAATCACCCTCCCTTTCCCCCTCTCTTTCCCCTGGCACTTGCCATCTCATTCCTCCCCATCACTTGCCAACCAGCCTCCTCTAGCCACCGCACTCCTGCATTTCTCCCTCCATCCCCCGGCACTTACCACCCTATTTTGTACTTGCATGGTAGGATTGCCACAAGTCAATATACCCCTTTTTGTTGTTTTCCTATGTCCCCCTTGTTCAGCAGAATCATATGCAGTACCCTTTGGGGACACCACACACAATTAAGCCTACAAGTGCAAGTACAAATTCACCTTTGGTACAAGCCTGTACTACACAGTAAAGTGGTAGCGATGGCTGTGCAGCCAGACTTATCTCAAGAGTAAAGTGAGCAGTATCAGAAGTTACACAGAGGACAGCAATTGCTATGGTTGAAACAAACACTGACTCAAGGTTTCTGAGTAAAAGAATATACATTTATTTACACCATCAGTTATAAAACAATTCACTAATATAAAGCAGCAGAAAATCACAATCTTAATATACTACACAACACCCAAAGAGTTCTGGACAAGTTAAGCTCAAAATGAAGTGTGAGCAAAATGGCACTCCAGCAGTTTTAAAAGGGAGGGAAAGACAAGGTTATTCAATATCAAGCAGCACCAACACGTAAGTAGGCAGGGTAATCTAGAAAAGGCTTACTACAACTAGGATTCAAATCAGTAGGCCTGGGCCAATGTTAATGGTTCAGAGTCTTTGCAGACGATCACACAGTTCAGAGTAGTTCGCGGTTAAGTCTTTGCCAAGAGTTCCATAGGAAGTTGGTCGGAAGAAAAGTTATTTAAAAGAGTAGAGAAGGACAAGCCCTCGGAATAGCGAAAGATTTAAAACCATTTCACCAAATTCGGACGGAACGAACGACCGGATTTGAACAGTACCTTAGTAGAAGAAGAATGCTGTTTCTGAGGCAGAAGTTCCTGGCAGGTCCTGCTGGCTCACGGTTCCTGAAGCGACTGTCGGACTGACAAGAAGGAGGAAGACTGGATGGTCCTGCACTGCCCAAGGAAGAAGCCAGCAGCAGAGCAAAGCAACAAATAAAAGGTGCACTCCTTAAAACCCAAACAGGGTCCGGTCCTCCTGGCTTTCCCGTTCACTGCAGCGGTGCACAGAAAATTCGAGCAGGGGAGGGAGGCCTTGCTTGGTGTTTGGCGAACTGGTTGGTCCCACCATCTCAAGGGCAGAAGATTCCTTGCAGATCTTCTCTGTCGAAGTTCAGGAGATTCGGACCCGCAGCAGGGCTTCACCGGGAGGTGCAGTAGTTGCAGTAGTCCTCTTCCTTCAGCTTCTCTTCGGTTCTCTCGATCCTGTGGCGACCCTGCCTTCCACGCCCCAGAGACCTGCTTTTTATGCAGTTTTCCCTCATTCACACATCCTGGCTGTCAATCACACAGCAGGGTGGCTGTCCCGGCAGGACAGTCACCTAGCCCATCAAACAAGAGTGTGACTTGGGTCTCCAAAGAGACCCTGGGCAGGGGGCCTAAAACCCCTCCTCACGTCCTGTCCACCCACACACTCATGTGCCTAAGGAGGGCTTCTGTGCAGACGCCCGCCACAGGATGGCGAACAAAGGAACCAAACCTAGTTTGGCGCACAAAGTAAAACACGAGAAAGACCTTTATAAAAAGAAATGGCGAATAAGCCCAGCAGGAACCAAATAAAATTAAAAGGGGTCCAGCGGATTAAAGTTTGAGGCTACTAACATAGCCTAAAACAGTACCAAGGCTATTTTCATAGTCTGCGTTAGGGAAAAATGGTAGATTCCACTGCCACCAGCCAAATCTTAGTGAAAGGGGAACGAAATAATGTTCCATGAGAAACAGACAAAAAGGGATAACTATTAACCCTTTCCATTACTTGTAAGGTAGTTTGAACTGGGTCTGTGAATTTAAAAAGCCTAATAAAGTCAATGGCAACATTACATGTTCTGAGAGACAGTAGTCAGTCCCAGAAAATGGAGTTTAAAAGTGGGAAGCCTGAAAAAGACAACCCTGTGTCACTGCACTAAAGGTGATGTGTGACACACAGTAAAAAGATGATGCATATGGAGTAGGTGAGACTCCACAGTCTATGAACACAAAAATGTAAAACACACAGCAAAACACATGTAAGAGTGGTAAAAAAGGCTCACACTCTTACCAGGTGAAAAAAAATATCCTAGAAATACAGCAAAGCTGCTGAGGGACTCAGTAGGTAAGGGAAATTAGCCATTCTGGAAAATTCTCCCTAACACCCCTCCCCCCAACTTTTCTTGTGGCGCCTGGAAACACTTGTGTATAGGTGCTATTGTTTACATTAGTTTGATTTAAAACTCATTATTTCACAAGTGCTAGTTTTCTTTTGTTGTGTCATGCTGCTATTAAGCGCACCGAGCACTAAAACATAGTTTACTGTTTTGTTTAGCAGGATGAAACACGTTTAAAAAGCACTGTTCAAGAATTTGTTTCGAGAAACATATGCCTATTTCACAATGGCAATGGAGATTGTATTCATAGAGAGCATGAGCGCGTTTATCTCTTACCAGCCTCACCTCACATGCTGTTTAAATCAGGTCACAGGTAACCACAGTGGAGCAGACACCGGAAGCCACTGCTTCAGCTGTGGTTTGTCGTTGCAAGATCATCTCACACTTGTGTCAGATCCAACGTGATCCACCACGATTTTGCTTCTTATGCTAGTTTGCATTACTCTTGTGTGTAACGTATGAAACATCCTGTTGTTTGAACGGTGTAGTTCAGGGCTTCACAACTCCAGTCCTCGCTGTGTGCATTGTTGCATTGCATTGTTATGATTCCCTGGATGTTTTACCGCTGTTTATTCTGCCTGACTTTTCTTTGTTTGTGTCTGTTTGTTCTGTCCTTTTTGTGTGCACACCGTGCACGTGACAAAAAATAAATAATAACAATAATATATCTATTTTTTTAATTGTTGTTTGGCTAAGAAACCTTAACATATACAATGACTACACATATCAAACACAGAATACAAACAATAATAATAATAATAATAATAGCCATGTCAGGTGTTCAGGATATCCTTCGTAAATATTCATGAAGCACATTTTCATACAATCCATCTAAATGGGAAGTCATTTACATTGTCATTGCTTATCCTGAAAATCATAAGGTTTTGAAAGCTGAAGGGTCATAGTTGGTCACCCCTGGAGTAAAGGTGCAGGCCTTACTAAAATAACTTAACCAACCCTACTCAAGGAAGCCATGGCAGCCTGTTTCCTTGAACATTATTTGTCTGCTGCCTATTTAGGAATCTTTTTAAATTCGCCAGTTTGAGCATATAAAGAGAGTCGAACATTTTCCATGGTAACGATTTGACCTAAAATTGAAGGCTCAATTCAGGACACTGGCACACACCATTTCACTTGCCATGGGAATATTCAAGTATTTCGAGATTTTTTAAATGACAATGGTACAATCCTTAGTTGTCGCAGTACATTACAAATAATGCAGCTTGGCAGTCCATCCATTATGAAATATTTATGTTTGTCAAGCCCATCAAGGGCGCCCTAGACCCAGAGGAGCACCGCTTTCCCTTTTGCAGATCCATCTCTGTCACAATTTGGCATTTGATAGGCAAGTATTATTGGCTTGTCTTCTAATAGGGACTGTGGGCTTATGTATTATTTAATAAATATACCTCACAACAAAGTGAGGGGTTATTTTTGTGCATTTCAAACACTGTTCCGTTTTGACTTGTCTCTGCAAACAAAATAAAGCTGAAAGGAAAAAACCAAAGGCAATCTTTTAAACTGGGGTAACGCTACACGGATTTAAAAGGCCTTAGGGTTTGCTGTTTCACCCAAATCCGCGCGTGTGCCGCTCATATTTGAGGTTCCACATTGAAAGGAAAAAGCAAGGCCCGTAGGCCCTTTTGCAAAAGAACCGAAACTCACTGCTGGCTTTCTGTCACAAAATGCATACTAATGAACCGTACAAAAGGCTGCATTTGATGTGTCTCCTTATTGATCAGAAATTAAATGAGTCACGTGTTGGAAATCAAATTGTATCAATAAACTCAATTAAATGAAACGAAGCGGCCCTTGCCAATTGCTGCCATGACAAATATTGAGCCCATCACGGTCTTGACCCCCTTCCTAAAGTGTGCGTGTCTTGAAAGTGGCCCATTAATAACAGAAGGGCTATTTCACAGTTTTTAGTTTGGACTATTGGGTGGTTCTTTAGTGCACCTATAAGCATTAGAGGACAGTAGAGAGAAATGGCATATGAGGAGGGACTTAAGCTTGAAGGTTTTGTTTGGTTGTTTGCCCACCCATTCACGGCCTATGACCATGCTAATCCCTATAGTGCTTCCCACCCAGTTCCTGCTCGACCCCTCCCAAAACAACTATTCGTGGGAACTTTTTGAGCTTGCCTTACTCAAGCTTTACCATCAAACTTTGCACTCAAAGTGCCTGCCAGGGTTTTTCAAAACAGTCTTCTGAGAGTACATGACTTAATTGGTGTAATAAAAATATCTTAATCAGGTCTGCCTTCAACCACTCGTTTGATAAGCACCGTGCATGTCCTTCAATGAAGTCCTGTTAGACACAAGCATTGGTAAAGCCAACAGTTCTGGTTTGTGTATAAGTATTAGGCATTTGCCAGTCACTGCTTTTAGATACACAGGTTTTCACACCAATTTGCACTTGCTACCATCAATGGTGTGTTAATACCACTATGGCAGGGCCTGGCAAGTGCCTTCTCATGCGTACACAAGAGGCCAAGCTGTGCTCGTTTTTTTGTCAGTATATTTAGGGCATGTGTGGTGCCAGTAACAGTGTAAATGGGAGTTTGAGGCTTTGGGATTTGGAGGTTTGACTTTGCCCCCCATAAAAATTGGGCAAAAAACGCAATGATATGGCCTATGCTGCCAGGTACTTGAGATCGACATCTCATATGCGGAAAACATGTTTTGTTCGCTTCTTGGCACAAACTGAGATAAAGCCTAGATTTTGAACAATGCTTACATGCATGGATTAGTGGCAGGCCTGCCCTCCCTTGTTTTGCTTAGAAATGCCCATTCCAAAGTTAATTTGCCAAAAGGAGATTGTCTAAATGATTGAAGCAATTCTCCGAATGGGAAATGCATGTGGAAGGTAACCACTGGGAATTAATGCCAAGATAAGTTTGGTTAACCGCGATCACTCTTAAGGGCTGATTACCAAAGTGTTTTTCAGTTGGGCCCTCTGTTTCCTTAACTCATCACTGAGTTCTCTTCCTTCCACGTCATCAAAGACCATTTACCAAAGAGGATACTTTCCTCATAGTACCTTACCATTATGGTCTGGCTCCTTGAGTCCTTAGCAACACAAGGGTTGGGACTATGGCCGATCTTTCTGATGGCAGCCAGTTGGTTACCACTATTGCGACACCTAAGGGCAGGATGAGAAGGCCGCAGTGAAGGTGACGGCTCAGTATCGGGATCTAAGGATCACCATTTTGTCACCACTTTCCACAGATAACTGAAGATGGAACCATTGCCACATTTTAAGTAGTGATCTCTCAATTGAATCCACACAGAAGCTGTAATAGTCAACTCGGTTGACTTCATTAATTTGTATAAGCATTTTAAGAAACATGCACAGGGATCCTCAAAACAGAGGCCACCAAGACTTCACTGGATAAGCCAAACTGAACCTTATTTTGGCATGTAAATATCAAAGACTAACCAATGTACACTTCAAATGTCCACTAGTGAAGTGCGCCGGATGCTGCCAACCGATGTGAGAGCTACATGGGTTTTAAAAAGGAAAGAATACCCCTGACAGTGCTTATGGTTTTCACGGTAATTCCTCAGTACAACAAATGTTTCCATTGATGGTTTCCTCCCTCTTCCGTTTCCAGAAGAAACAAATAATATTATCTTCTGCAAAAGATTCTTTATAGAAAACGTACACCAAAATACCTCTCCTGACACCCAAGGATTGCCAGTTTTCCTCCTCCTCCGACACCAGCAATTGGCAAAGCGCAGGATAGAGTAGGTGAATCATGTCATCATCTACATTAGCACATGTTTGGAAGAATTCCAGTCCCAGGAAGCAAAACCAATGTAGCCATAATCCATGATGATCCCAAAAAAGTGGCAGCTAGCAATGCAAGACTTTTAAATATTAAACTTGTGAGAGGAAGACATAGCCACCAAGAATAAGGTTTTCATAGAAAGTCACTTTAAACTTACATTATATAGCAAAACAAACGGGATTCCCTGAACTCCCCTTAGTACCAAAGTGTGATCCCAACAGGGGCAATAACATTGTAAGAATGATTAATAATAATGCATGTTCTCATTAGCCCAAGATATTAGTAATCTAAACTACTGGCCATTAGAGTCATCTACTGGACTTCAAGAGTGACAACTGATACTCCTTTGCCAAATCATTGGAATAAAAAATCAATATCCTAGGTGGCACATTGCTTTAGACAAACAGCACTGCGAAAAGGAGGCTCAACAGTGGCCAACTTGGAAGCTGTGCTAGAAGGATGATCTAGCACCTGCTTCCAGCAATAAGTCTTCCTTCTGTGAGCCCTCCCTTTCAATGGCCAGGCAGGCAGTTTCAGTGGGTACCGTTTCTTGTACCGTTTCTTGTTCAACACAGGGGGTGGGGGTTGAGTGGGGCAGGAACAAGAACTAGGACTAGCAACTGTGGCAGACACCACTCTCGGAGGTCTGTCCAGCCACAGCCACATGGCCCAAAAAGGAACCAACAGCATGTTGATCTCCACTTCCTGATTTCTGATACTACTTTGGTTACTAAGGGAAATAGAGGAAGGTCTTTGGATAAGGTGGGTCATTACATCGATCCAAATACTTGAGAAAATGCAGACTTGAAGCAGAACTAATTAACCAAGGCATTGGGCCTCATTACGAGAATGGAAAATAGGAAGGCGGAATGGTATTACTGGCATCGTTAACGGGTCCGGGTCATTACGACCCAACAACCCGCCAATACCGCCACCACCCGTCCCGTACCGTGCCCCTTAATACCGGCACGCGCGTGTACACACGGCCCTTCACAGAGTAAATACTGGGATGCCGGTAAGAGGAGGACATCACAACTCACGCAGGCATGCAATTACCGGCATCCTGAAGGCGGTAATTAGGGCCTGCACGATGGTGGCCATACAGGCATCGCGGACCAACTGTAAACAGCGACCTGCAGTCAAGGCAACTGCCACAGGTGCACACAATCACCACAGGTGGAGTCGATGGAGCCTGTCCCAGTATAAAAGGTGTACACCCACACACCACACCCCTTCCTACACCAAAATGATACCACTAGCTGCTGCAATCATGGGACTGGAAGACATGCCTATACTGCTACAACTACAGCAACACCAACTACAACAACAACAGCTACAGCAAGAGGCAGCACAGAGGAGACACAGGAGGAGAAGGAGGGTGAGACAGGCCCAGCAATTACCACCAGTGCAGCCAGTAGTACCTCGTAAGCAGCCACCAATCCCTCGCATCAGACCCAGTCCATTCAATCTAATCCCTGAGCAGATCCACACCCTGTACTGGTTGGACCGGGACACCATCACCACCGTTGTGGACATGATACATGACAAAATCGTCAGCCTCATAGAAATACGCAGTGTCACCCCCCCGCTACTAAAGGTGGTGTCTGTGCTCCACTTCCTGGCCACAGGCACCTACCAGCACACAGTGGGCCAGCTGCATGGCATTTCACAACCACTATTTTCACACATGCTGACCCAAGTGCTGGATGCCCTCCTGAAGCACGCTAGCACTCACATATCCCTACCACAGACTTCCCAGGAGATAGCCAACACCAAAGTAGGCTTCCATGCACTGGCAGGCATGCCCAGTTGCGTTGGTTCCCTCGACTGCACCCATGTAGAACTGGTACTCTCCCATGCCCTAGGGGCGGTGTACCGCAATCGCAAGCAATACCACTCCATCATTGTGCAGATGGTATGTGACTCTAGCAAGATCATCACACATTGTTGTACCCAATATCCCGGATCTACACATGATGCCATGGTGCTGCGTAACTCCACACTACCCTGCTACATGGAGCGACATGTTGGACGACGTGCCTGGCTGCTTGGTGAGTTGCCTGACTGGCCCATGGCAGTGCATCGGGGTTGTGAGGTGGGGGGATGCATATTCCACCAGGGTGGGAATGGGCGGTGAGTGGAGAATGCATGCAGAGCTAAACCCTCCTGACCTGAACCTCCCAACCCGAACATGACACATCACTGTCACACATTGGACCAATGCCGTATATCAATGACAACATGTAAGACGCACAACCTGGCCGCCATGGGTATGTCAAGCAATGCATGACTAAACATGATTGCAAGTGTGCCAATGTGGCTAGTGTGATCATGCACAGTGTAGTATACTCAGCAATAATGGGAGGAAAAACATTGTCCTGCATCCACAGTACATCTGCATCAGCATGCAAGTAATCACCCTGCATCATCAGTACAATGCCATCCAGACTACCACACCATGTTGCAGTATACAATGCATCTAAATATTATTTGTGCATACGTACAGGGACATGTGCATGTCAACACCAAATTGTTGTGGCCATGGCTGTGAATCCTGAAGGTGGTAGCTCAGAGTGACTCACACAGACCTATTTGTATTCGCTTACAGGTGATGGAGGATATCCCTTGAAGCCATGGCTACTTACCCCTGTGCGGAACCCACGGAACAGACATGAAGAGGAGTACAATCGGGTTCATACCCGTACCCGTGTTGTGATTGAGCAGACCTTTGGCCTGTTGAAGGTGCGGTTACGCTGCCTAAGCATGTCTGGTGGAGCACTCCTTTATAGGCCTGAGAAGGTGGCAAAGATCATCATGGCCTGTGTCATGCTGCACAACAGGTGCGTCCGGAGAAATGTACCACTGCCACCTGACATTGACATGCATGCACCGGGTGTGGATAATGAGGATGAAGATGGAGGAGAAGCAGCACCCCTGCCAGTACGTGATGCACAAGATGGCCGTGCTGTTCGCCAATCACTGATTGACGAATACCTCTGACCCACAGGGACGTTGATGGATATGTTTAGAACTACACTGAGCACTGGGTCCATGTGGACATGCACACATGGTATGTGGGGAGTTGGGCACTGTGCACTGTCATGAATAAAATGGATACACACAAAATGAACAATGTCCAGCCATGAAATTATTTTTTACACAATGGTGTATTAAAGTAAACTACAGTAAAGTGCCCCCCCACCAAAACACCAAAACTCCCCATATCCCAATGAACTCCCCACAACCCCCAAAGAACTCCCCATACCCCCAAAGGACTCCCCATACCCCCAAAGAACTCCTCACCCCCCCAAAGAACTCCCCATATCCCCCAAAGAACTCCCCATACCCCCAAAGAGCACCCCACACCCCTCACAGAACTCCCCCTTAAACACCTATACACCACAGACACCATCTCCCCCACTCCCATTGTTGTCCAACACTATTTCCTAGCTTTCTTGGTGTCCGGGGGCAGCAATTCTCTCGCTTCGTGTCCTTTCCCTCCGCCACGTATTGTCGGACAAGCTCCAGCATGGAGTCCTGTCTTGCCTCCACCCTTGCTAGCCGTGCCTCAAGGTTGGTGGGAGCAGCAGTGGATAAGGGTGCTGCGACTGGGCGTGCATTGGCTGGGCTGGCCTCGGGGGTGGTGCTGAGGTCTGAATCGTGGAGTGCCGGATCCGCAATGCTGCTGGTGGGTGTGGCCTGAGTGTGGGGTTGGGGGGTGGACAGGGGGCTTGGGGGCTTGGGGAGTGTGGACATGCCACATGGATTAGTTATTCCTCGCCTACATACTCCTCCACTCCAGTTTCAATGTCGCTCAGTGGGGCAGTGGCTGCTGTTTCCCCCGCGGAACTTGTTTCCGCCGATGGGTGCCACTGGCCTCGCCTTCCGCTGGTGTTGCCAGCTCTGTGGTCCCAGCCTCAGGTGTAGCTGTGGGGCCCTCATGTGTGGCCATGGCCTGGGCACTTGCCCTGGGTTTTGGTGTGGGCTGCGAGGCTGCCCCGGAGGTGGATTTGTCAGTGGCAGTTGTCTTGGCCCGGGATGTGGATGCCCTTGTGGTTGCTTCCTCACTGGCATCTTCTCCATCGGTGCCTGGGGGGTAGAAGAGATGCAGGGCATCAGTGATGGTGTTACATGCAAGTAGCATTATATGGTGCTGTGGAGATTTTCAATTATCATGCATTCATATCTTACAGGTGTGTCACACAGGGTAGTTTGAAGGGGGGCACTCTGGCATTAGCCGTGACGTCTCAATTCAGGAATGGTGCTTGGTAGGTGGCATGCCGTTGTATTGGGGTTTGTGTGATGTGTGACATGGGAATGGTCCGTGTGTGTTGCCTGTCTGTTGGTAATGGCATTGGCACTCAGCATGCATTGCAGTGTGGCAGGGTTTGGGCCTCCATCTGGACATGGATATGTTCATGTGTGTTTGTTGGGACATGCATTGCCTTGCCTAGACTCTATTCCAGGTCGCTTGTGCTATGTCATGGTTTCCCCTACTGGGGTCTGCAGGGTCACTCACCTCCATCTCCAGATGTTGCAACACCCGTCTCCATCTCCCCAAAGCCCTCGATGGACTCCATCTGGATGAAGGTACTGCACGTCTCCTCCCAGCGCATTAGTTTTGTCATGGAGTGGGTCCCCCCGCCTGTTTCCATGGCCTACCTCCGATTGCTGGCCAGGATGTTTCGTACCCTCAGTTGGAGGTCATCCCACCTTTTCTAACAGTCTTTGACTGTCCGTGGGGTGCTGCCGATAGCGAAACTTTGTGGGATACCTTCTCCCAAATCTCCTTTTTCCACTGCTGTGCCTCTCTCTTGAGGTTATGGGTATGTATGTCCTCAGCATGGGCAACGAGGGGGTCCGCCAACATGTTTAGTTCTTCATCAGAAAAACGCTGCTTGCACAGGTGGGGGTTAGATTTTCTGCTTTCCTTGGACATGGTGATTTGGAAGGTCCTGGTCTCTCCTGTAAAACACTGGCGGTTTGGGAGGATTGCAATGGATTGTGTTTTTAAAGATGGGCACCGTTCCGACGCGATGACGTTACTTCCGGGTCCGGTATTTTGAGCCCGGTATTAGCATGGTGTTGTTACCCGGTCAGTATTAAGGGGTTCCTCCTAGGCAGAGGCGGTATCAGCGGGTCCCGTGATGGCGTTATCAGCGAGATTGAAGGCCTTTAGCCGCATGCCGGTGTGGCCATTTCCGGCATGGGGGTTCGCGCGTGCTCGTGCACTCGTAATCAGCTGCTATTAGTGGCGTCATACGAGCACGGACCCGCTATTTCCTCCATGCCTGTAATGACCCTGTTTTTAGCGCACTTCTTGTAATGAGGCCCATTGTCTCTTGGTTCAAACAGATTGATGTGAGTGTTTTGCTGGGTTTGTTGTCGACTTGATTTTACATACCTTGAATATGTACTGTCAATATGATCAGTACCCAGTGAGGGTCAATCAGATTTTAACAATCTATCTGATTGGCCCTAGCCAGGGTTTTACCGGATCGGGAATCCCTCTCCCCATTACGTTCCTTCATGTCCCCAGTGGGAGGGGGTGGCAGCCACTCAGCCAATGACGAGGCTCGGAACGGGGTAATCCCCGCTCTGAGCAACCACACGGCTGGAGGCTGCCATCTTCCCCCTCCAGGGTTTGAGGTGTTTTACTTTTCCCGACCCCCCAAATCTAAACAATCCCCTCCTAGCCCTCCCAACCCCACTTACCTTCTTTTTGGTCCATTGAGGAGCGGACAAGTTGGCAACACTTCCCTAGCGGCCATTTTATTTTACATTTTTTTTTCTGTTCCGAAACACCGGAGTGTTTCAGAACAGAAAAAAAAATACTTTTAGTACCCCAGTCTTATGGGCTGGGGTACTAATAGCAATAAGCCCCTCACCACTGTGTGGGGCATTACCAAGTCGGGCCTTTAACCATGGGCCCCGGGGCATTACCTGACTTGGTAATGCCCCCGCGGCTTGGGGCTTATTGCTCAAATAACAGATCTGTCTTCGCCCAAGGTAGAATCAGATCTGATAATGTGATAGAAGCCATGTCTAATTGATAAAGACCCTGAAGTTTAATCCAAGTTGGAGGATCTCTCTTGCTCTTTCAGAAGCAACCCCCCCTTGAACAGACTGACATTAGCAGGGTGCTGCAGGTCAACTGGTATACCTTTTTCAAGTTCAAAGCAAAATCCACCATTGTAGTTCTTTTAAAAAAATGTATATTGTATTTAATCAACCTTTCAATACTGTGAAAAAAAACGTTTAATGTATCCAAATTTCAATACTTGTTATTAATAATCACCATAGCAATCCATACAACATCAATTACAAGATAAAAAAGAAATCAGCATTCACTACAGTTAATAACACATAATTAATAATTAATACTTTAATATCTTCATGCTCCCCCCATGATTAGCAATACCTAATTCAATATAAAAATGATTTCATATCTCTATACTTTCTAAAAACCTGATTGTTGCTATAATCAATGCAGTGTTTTCCCTGCTAAATATCATCACTCAAACCCTTCCTTCAGTTAAATATTTAAAATTCTCACAATACTCATTCAAAAATAATTGTCTTTGTGGAGTCAGCTCTGGAATGGTTGTTATCAAATGTCTTAATGTCTCTATCTCTTTTGTGCAGAAGCGGCAAGATCTTGCTCCCATTGTACCTTTAGCTCTGATACCCATTATTTCCCTTGTCATCTATAAATTGAAACGAAGTTTTAAAACCCCTCTCATAATTCTACGAGATGGGAAGCGTAAAGAAGTACTTCTTTAATCTTTCTTCCTTGTTATTAGTATCATTGACCCAGAATCCAAGCTTCTCAGTCAAAATGTGAGAGAAGATGGTTCACTTGAGGCTTTATGTGTAAACATGCCCACTGGACTAGAATCACTGTCATGCCATAGTCCATTTACTCCCACCCAATCCCTTGCTGATTTGCTGAAGCCGGTTGAGGGATATGCAATTATTGAAGCCTAGGACTGAGCTTCTCAGCAATCGCACGAGGGCGAATTACTATTCCAATGACTGTGGAAAACCTGCCTCCAAAATCTAAGGCATTGAGTGTGTTGTGATTGCTTAAACGCATCATGTTATTCTCTTTGTGGTTGACTGGTGGTTCATGAAAAGCCAGTCAACCAGGTATACATGAATCTGCAGGTTTCCTGGGGCTCGTTCACTGGGGGATGCACATTTTGTGAAAATCCTGGGTGCTGTCTTGAGCCCAAATGGAAAGACTGTGTACTGAGAATGTTGCCCTAACATTATGAAGTGGAGAAACCTCTGGTGAATCTCACACATTAGTATGTGATGATCTATCATGGAAGTCTATCATGCACCTGAATGTTCCTGGACCAACTGAGAAAACCTGCTGGAGTATTATCATTCTCACATGAGCCACTGTGATGCAATTGTTGAGCCTTTTTTGTGATGTATCAAATGTCATCCAGGTTCAGATATTTGTTGCATGTTTTGTTTAGGAGCCCACTCATGGTGTGCACAACATTTGTAATAATCTGGGTGCTAAATGTGAACCTGAACGGCACTTGTGCTTAAAGTGCTGGCCTAACATGATGACGTGGAGAAACGTCTGATGAGTCTCATGAATTGGTATGTGGTGGCAGACATCCTGCAGGTCCAAGTCAATCATGAGTACTCCTGGACATATTAATTAAATACCGTAATGGCGAATTAGCATTTAGAAATAAACCACTGCTATGCAACTATCAAACCTTTACAGTTCAGATCCAGGGGTGCTTTTATCAAGAGGAATTTGATAGGAGCAAGATGTGTGAATAAAATAATCTTCCTGTGTTCTGAGTGTGTGACTTCTATAATTGCCTTTTACTTTTGTGGATGGAATCTACTCAGGTCTTTATCTAGATTAACTAATACCTGTAGCTTCCTAAATCATCAGTGTACCTGAATTCTGGAGAACCCCTTTTTAGGTATAACAGCTAATATTCCCTAAAATATAGGTTCTGTCTTGATATGATTCTTTTCATCATTTGATCCAGTGTGGTGCTGAATGGATGCCCTTCCAAAAAGGCATATACATATTTATTTATTTTCTGGATGCCGCTGGCTGTCCGTCAGCAACATATTTATAGTGCTGCTGATTTTATCCCCGCAGTCAAAGAGGTTGCCATTATTGTCCATTACCATGTATGAGATACATGGGCGGGCTGCTCAATTCATAGCAGAATATCACCACAATCAGCCTTCTCTTCCATAATTACATAAGGTGAGTAAGTATTGGGGATGGGTTAAGCAAGATACACTTTACAAAAACCCAGAGATAAGTTGGATTCTTCATGCAGCCTTTTTAAGTTCGCATCAACCTTACGATCAACATGGTACCCTTGTCATTTGCTGCCATTCAAGGATTTCCAAACAAGTTTGGTCAACTTTAGCTAATTTCACCTCTGCATGCTGGTCTGGCTAATTTTTTAAGAGGAATTTGGGCAGCAGCATTGCTTCTGGCTTCACAATATTCGGAATAGACTGCAAACCTGATACTAAATACATCAAAGGATTATCACATTGGGTCAGGCAATCACCCTCAGCATCTGCTTCGATATCTTCAGTAGGGAAGGTAACCTTCTTTCAAGCATGACTGGGGACGTTTGATTGCATATAGATGGTTATCTCACAACCTTTGCAAATACCCACCAAATCCCCTATCATTGCCCTCATTGCCAGTGGCAGGAAGAGCATGTCCCTGTTTTTACATTTGTGTGCAAATGCAGGAGATTCTACTTTGCCCAGCATATTGTGTAATTTCAGCTTGAAGTAGAGAAGTATAATGAAAACAAAGCCTCTTTGGTGCTCCACTGTCTCTCTCATTCCCATGGAGCATCTTGTAAACAGTACCTCCAGTTTGACCCTTTGTTATGCTCTAGGATTTCTGTGGAGGGGTGTGCACTTGCTTTGTGCAATGGGAACTATAAGGGGATGATAATCATGTCTGTGGTCGCAGCAGCCATGACTGGGAAGAAAACTCTGGTCTAAGACTCCTGGCAAAATAGGTTCTGCAGGAACACTTCCCTGTGTTATGTACTGTAAAGACATTGTAACAGTATTTTACACTCCATACATCAACACCATAGTGGTCTTACTGTGCTGAGGCTTGTCTGGAAAATGATGTATTGTGCCCGTCGCCGGTGTGGGTTGAACCAGACAACGGTCTGCATGGAAAAAGAAAAGTAGTTGAAAGGAAAGAAGGATCATGCATAGAAATGGATGCATAGACAAAACAGAAAGCAAAGTATAAGGGGTTAAAGGAAACGGGGTGAAAGTGATTATAAGAGTATATGAGTGGTCAGTGGTGGTTGGATCACACAGAAGATGATCAAGAAAATAGACAAAGGAGCCTTTTTTTCATGCCGGTCATTTCTAATAGAATGCAGTACAATGCAGTTGTAGGACTAGAGTTATCCTGCGCATCCTGTGAGTGTTCCTGCAAGTCCTGTTAGCTGTCCTGTCCTACGCTGCACTGCTTTACCTGTAACACCAAGACCTTTGCTGAGGATATTACGGATATTCTTTGTTGTAATGTTGGCCAAGTCCACCCGAGCCGTAAGCAGCTACTAAAGAACAGGGGCACACGCATCTGCATGTGTGCATCCCGTGAGTGCTCCTGTGAGTGCTGTTATCTGTCCTGTCCTGTACCACACTGCTTTGCCTGGAACACCAAGACCTTTACTGAGGAGATTATGGATATTCTTTGCTATAATTTTGGCCAGCCCACACAAGGTGGAAGCAGCTACTGAAGATTAGGGGCGTGCGCATCCCGTGAGTGCTCCTGCGAGTGCTGTTAGCTGTCTTGTCCTGCGCTGCACTGCTTTGCCTGGAACACCAAGACCTTTTCTGAGGAGTTATTACAGTGCAAAATACATATGTACCAAGGCAAACAGTACATTGAGCATTGACCAGATACAGAACCCTGACGGAAGCTTAACCTTTCTTTCAGATTATGGATATTCTTTATTATAATTTTGGCCTTGCCCACACGTGCCAGAAGCAGCTACTAAAGAACCGGCCATGCGCATCTATGCGCATGCTTCTCGTGAGTGCTCCTGCAAGTGCTGTTAGCTGTTTGCTGGTTGCAGGTGGAGGGCTGGGAGACTTCAGGGACTTAAGAGCTATTACACGCAGAGAAAGCTAGTCCCTGTGTTAGTTCTAAAAACAATTACCTTTGGCCTAGCCCCTTATGGGCAACCACTTGCTAGTCTCCAAATCTATCTGGTGGGGTGTGGACTACTATGCCCCCCCAGCTCTTGTTTCTCAGGGTGATTGTGCACTGTGTTACTCCTAAATTACTATGCTATGGACACACAAACATAACCTAACACTAAGAAATTACATGAGAAATAAGATAACAATGGACACAAATGAAAACACACAAGTCAGTTTCAATTATCACAATAGAATAGATTTATTCATGCACAGCAATGCATGATGCAAACACTACTATAATGCAAATCTCGAATTTGCACCTTTTATGCTCTGGGTGCAAATCTACAATGCAATGCAATAACCGTAAGCCTTACAGGCTTCTAATGCAAGCCATCTAATTAGCAAGATCTAATGAAGCCTAATAACAATAAATGCAAAGCATCAGCATTCCATATTCCTCTCCAATCCACACCACACATCACACATCACACGTTTTCTCTAAGACAATCCCTGTCTGATTTCCCCTTCTCCAAACCCAAAGCTCTGTGTTAGTGTCTGTCCTAATTCCCCATTCACGTTTCTTATTCAGATCAATCAGGCCTCATTTCAGCAATACTCCCCTTCTGCCATTTGCAAGCTTCCCAATCTCGTCTCTCTCCTCTCCAGCTCACTCTGCAACCAGCTAGTCAGTCAGGCACAGGCCTCTCCATGACCTCTCAGTGGTCTGGACTTCCTGCCAACTCTCTCTGCCTGTCTCCATGCTCGATCGATCTGCATCAGCTCTCATCAGAATGCTTCCCCAATGCTTCCTTTCTCAGAGTCATCTCCATCTAAAACACTTCTCCTATGCCACCGCCAAACATCTATCTTCAGTCTCAGAGAACAGCTCCATCTAAAACTCCCTCGATCTCAGAGACAGCTTACACTCCTACTGCTCAGTTATAGTTTCAAATGACATACATACTTTCTCCATGGTTAGATGTCTCTCTAAGCTAAGATTCACTCTCTTTCTCTCTGTCAGCATTTCTAAATCTGAACAGTGCCTGAAAGTCTGTGATGCATGTCTTGTTCTGTTCAGTCACTGCATGTTCTGTCATCGTGACATTTCAGCCTATCTTGTACATGCTATCTGTGCTACGTGTTACCATACCATCCTCCCATCTGCCTCCATATTCCTCTATTCACTCCATTGAAATCCCTCTCCTCTGTCTCTCTGTGCAAAGCACTCGCCCCCTGCAGCATGGCCCCCACCTTTTCTCATCTGTGCACAACCCAGGGCCTGATAATAAAGCCCTTCTCTGCTTCTCCACTCGGGCAAGAGTCACTTTATCTCTGTCTGCCTGTAAGAGGATTCAATTCAACACTACAGCTAAGTCAATGCCTAGTCTGGGATACTGAATGGAAACCCTTATTAATATATCTGTATGTCCAGTTCATGCGTTCTGGACGACTACCCCTATATAACACCCCTCTCTTGGAATCCCCCTGACCCCACTGAGCCAAGAAGTAGTTCTGTTTTGCAAGTTTAAAAGGTTTATTTGATAATTTAAACAATATGTATATATCACGCTTTATAATAAATTAATAATTGAATATCACACTGAATCTGAGCAGTAATCAATAATGGATAGTCTGGCACTAGCACCCTTGTGAATAGGAACAGAAGAATAAGGTGGTAGAGAATGCTTTATATAAGTTCAGATGGATGTAATGTTGAATGAAAATGCAATACAGAAAATACTCAATATGATTTCAACAAAACAATGTAATCACTCTTCTCTGGCAATCCCCTCCCCCCTTTATGCAATGCAAGGAAATGGAAGGGAAGCACACAGTTCTCAGAAATGCAATCAAATGTAATTCAGTTCACCCCAGCAAGCTTAGACTACAGAAGTTGGAAACACAGGCCCAAAATGCTTTTATATGTGCTGGCAATGAAGTGAAAAATATGCTAAAATGTTTTTAATTCCCTCTAGAGGTTCAGGGTGAGTGGTATCTAGTTAATATTAGTCCAGGTTCACTCTAGCAATGATTCAGGGATGGTTGTTAAGAGGAAAACGAAATAATTTTAGCAAGGAAAGCAAGAAGCTGCGGTTTTCACACGTGGAGAAATTTGCAAATCGCGGTAAAATTCGCGAGTGCGTTTTTCGCGATTGCGGCAAAAGTATCGGGGGTAGGAATCTAGGTTCGTAGGAAAGCTAAGATTCTAAGCTTTCAGAGGAAAGTTACTGCAAGTCTCTAGGACAAACGGTCACGGAGATATGAGTGATTAAATAAAGGTAGTTTTTCGGATTTGGAATGTTAAAATTCAAAGTGACAAGTGCAGCTTGCAACTAGAAAATGACAGGTGACAGCTTTACAAATGACAGGTGACAGTTAGGAGGCAGTTCTACTTAGATTAAAATAGATTGAATTATATTATTTTAACTAGAAGATTGGTTCTGCACAGTTCTGCTGGGTACTCACAATATATTTTGGAAATAGATGGGCCTCGCCACGGATCTGGTCAGGTTTTAGACTGGACTCTGGTCTGGTCTCTGCACTTCACAGTGATCTGGGTCAGCTCTCTGGTTCTGCTAACAGTGGTCTGGGTCAGCTCTGCTCTCTCTCTAGCCTCTCTGGATTCTGGAGATTGATGGATTTGAAGTCTGGATCTCTGGATGTTGTATGGTCCGGCAGAGCGCGTTGCAGCAAATGGAATTGAATGTCCCTATCTGTCCTGACTGTCTGCTTTTATGTTTTTTGAAAATGGGTGTGTGTGCAGCATCACTAGGCTCTACCCCTCTCCACTTGTCATTGGCCACTTCCTCCTCTTCCCCTTGATTGGGGGAATGAAATGAAGTGTCATCATGATGAGGTCTGTTTATGGTACAGGAAACCCACCCCTGTGAAATTACACACAATCTATATTTTGACCCAAAAGACATATTTGCACAGGTACACATTTGTTTAAAATTACATGCTACCATCACATATCACAGGAGGTATACCCTGTCCAAATCTGCTCTTCCTGGGAGCTTGCATTCAGAAATGGCAACATATTTCACTTTTTGGTCAGGTTACCAATATCAGATTCTTACTCAAATTTATACCCATGTGTGCAAGGCATGCAGGCATTAATTGATGAAGTATCAGACTTTTAACATGCATACATTTTAAGTAATACCTTCTTAACTGCTAGCTTGCCTCCAGATCATGCCACCGGTTCTAAAAACCTCTTAAAATGTGGGCAGAAAAATCACAAGAATTATGGTATCATTTAAATAATTATGACAAGTCCGTACTATAAGTTATTCATCTTTTTCTAAAACCATATTCTGGCTACAGGGGTGTGGTTTTTTCAGGTCACATGGTACAGAAACCAGTCTTTCCACTTTCTTCAAGCTCAGCCTCTGTCTCCAGTTTCTCCCCCTCCCAGTTTCTGCCAAGAGGAAGCCATTTTTATTACCCCTGCAATAAACCATCTGTCTGGGCCCTGGAAGGCCCATTGTTCAAGAGGAAGCCATTTATGGCCCCCATAATAAAACATTTGCCTGAGTCAGGACAGGGCTTTGTTCAATTTCCTGCAGAGCCCAGGTAATTCAATCAGAGAAGTGTCATATCCCTTTTGGTGGGAGCAGCAAAAGGCAGGTAGGCATGGGAACACAGCAGTTGTGCAAGTCTCAACTCCTGTCGGGGGTAGCTGGTGGGCAGAATTCAGTTCCTTAAACCAGGCCCCAGCTAATGTCACTTTTTGTTACCCAGTTTAAGTCAAGACAATTTTTTACATATGCAGCTAGGATGCTGATTCTAAATTTAAACTATGACATTTAAACAATTGCAACCTATGTGACACTCAAAAGTAGGTCACTCATTTAATTTAAACATTTTCGATTTTTGGTAGTTTTAAATCCAGTTTCAGTTAGGCTGCTGCAGACCTGCAGAGCTCAGCCAGTCTTGTTATGAACATTCAAGTCACTTCAGAATATAACTTTACATTGTATCCACCTCTCAGTAAGTCTTTCTTTGGCATGCTTTGGGTTCATCTATTCAGTTTTACACATATAAAAAAATCTGGTGTTGTTTTAAAATGCCGGCTTTCTGATAGTGGTGAGTACTGGTACTGCACCCATTTTTGGGATTTAAGAAAATGAGTTCCCCACAATTCTAGGTTGCTTTTGGCAATCAGCATTGCCATTCCCAATGGTTTCAGGCTACTGTGTGGGTAGTCCAATGGTGGTTTTAGGCAGTGCCCTTCTGTGCCCATAACATCGGCAAAAATGAGTGGCAGCCTATTCTTCATGCATTTCCCTGTGCATTTTCTGGGAATCTCTGGCCATCATGATGTTTTCCATGTCAGTACTGCACAGTTTTGAGGTAGGGCTTGGATGTATGGGAAAAACATCCCACAAGCCCCCCTCTTGCGATGGCCATCCTGTTTCACTGATGGGACTCGCAAGACCTGGGATGTTTCCTCATCTTCTTCCAATAGATGGCACAGTTCAGCATCTTTTTCTCCATCCGGTCGGATCGATCGGTTCTCCTCGCCGGTCCTGATGGGAAGATTGGGCGGTACCCCGGGCCCCTTGCGTCTCTGCTCCCGGTCTCCGGATCGTCCTCCTTGGCCCGTCTCCAGGTTTTCTTTCTCCTAGGACGACAAAGGAAGAGCGGCAATACCTATTCATGGACATTTCTCCCCCACCATTGATATAGTGGGGTGGCATATAAATTTATAGTCAAAACATATGAACATGCACATTTCTTTTTGCATTCAAAAACCAAAACACCCACATTGAGAAACTCAGAATTTGATAGGCGATATGTAGGATATTTTAAGTTAGAACTGAATTAAGCTGAGACAGTACCCTCTAGGATTCCAGAGGATTCCTCCAGTTGATGCAGAGTGTGCCTGGGATGGCAACACTTCAACTGGTTAATGTGGACCCACTTGTCTTCCCCCTCTGACAAACCGCCTTTGGGGATGCGGATCTTGTAGGCCACAGGGGAGATTTTGTCTATAACCTCAAAGGGTCCCTTCCATGTAGGCAAAAATGTTCGCTGTTTGGCCTGGTTCCTTTGGAAATTGTATAGATAGACCCGGTCCCCCACCTGATATTCCTTCCTGGAAGTCTTCAGGTCATAGTGGGTCTTCATGCTATCAGCTGATCTTTCTAGATTCCGCTGAGCATAAGCAAAAGCATGTTGAAGGTATTTCCTTAAATTCTCCACATACTCGTGAGTTGTGGAGGCATTTATTAGTGTCTGCTCTTGGGTCCTGTAGAGCAAATGCTGAGGAAGCACCATCTTGCGCCCAGTCATCAACTCAAATGGTGACACTTTGGTTGCAGATGAAGGGGTAGATCTGATGGCCATTAGGACCAGAGGTAATCGGATATCCCAACTTGGCCCAGAATCTGCCACAAACTTCTTTAATATGCTCACAATGGTTCGGTTATATCTCTCTACTGCCCCAGAAGAAGCTGGCCGGTAACCAATATGCAACTTCCTCTTGACCCCCAGTATCTCCCACATCTTTGTCATTACTTCACTGGTGAAGTGGCTACCCCTGTCTGACTCAATCCTTTGAGGTAGACTGAAACGGGAAAAGATGTGGTTAATCATCAGGGCAGCTGCAGTTTCTGCCTTGCAATTTGGGGCTGGGAGACATTCCACCCACTTGGTAAACAAGCATGTCACAGTCAACATGTACTTATTCCCCCTAGCAGAGCGAATCACAGGGCCTACAAAGTCGATTTGTAAATCTGACCATGGCAGTGTCATCCCCCTCTTTTGGAGAGGCACACGGTGCGTGAGGGATGATGGCTGAAATTGTGCACACACAAGACACCCCTTCAAGTATTGGTCGAGGTCCTGCCCCATGTGTGGCCAGTATGCAACCTCTCTTAAGATTTCCAATGTTGTGTGAAACCCCCTATGACCGGCGGTGGCCGCATCATGGGCGTGACTTAACATCAGACTTCGGAATGAGGTAGGAACTACCCACTGATCGTGGCCAGCTTTGGATTTCCTTACCAACAAACCGTCTTGGATCCGGAACATTTTTGGACATTTCATCAACACTCTTAGGTCCTCTTTCCCAGTGTAATCGGTATCCGTCAGGGGAAAGTTCTCAGGGTCCTCAAGGTGCTGGTAAAATTTACCAATAATTGGATCCCCCTTCTGAGCGGTAATCAAATCAGTATCAGGGGTCTCCTTACTCCATTGTGCAATTGAAAGGTCGTTGTGAGAATTTGTCTGGGACCTAGTGATAGCAGTGACCTGGATTTCCCCCAACAGGGACTCAATCTCAATTAGATCCCCTTGGATGGCCCTGGTTTTGGCCAGCTGATCGGCTAAGACATTTCCAGTTTTGTCTGGTCCCTCTACTTTGGAATGACCCTTGATCTTTTTCCAATAGATGGTCATCTCATTCGAGGTGACCAGATCATCAATGTTTTGGATCAACTTCCCATGTTTCAAGGGTTTGTTGTTAGCACATAACATGCCTCTGGTTTTCCAATTAACCAGGTGCTCCACGAACCCGTTCCGTACATAATCCGAATCTGTGATTATGACCAGTTCGTGGAGTTGATGCTGGACAGCAGTGAGGATGGCCTGATGCACAGCCATCAATTCTGCCACCTGACTACTTCGGGGACCAATTTTGTATCCAGCGGAGGGTTCTGGAAACTCCTTCACCCATGCATTCCCTACGCCGGCCACCAGTTCTTTCTCCCCGTCGTTGTCAACATGGTAAGAGCATCCATCGACATATACAGTGGGCATTCCCTCACACTTGTCTTCTTCAAAGACTTTGTGTGGGGAATTAAGGTATGCCTCCATGTTGTCCTTGATTTGTAGACTTTCGTCCTCGAGACAGTTTTCTCTGGCACAATCATGCAAGTCAGCCAGACCTTGCGCGAGGGGACTCTTCTTGTTTTGGCCATATCTGACCTCCACAGGAAAGCCTTGCATTGACAGAATCCAGGAAGTAATTCGGGAATTACTCACATTTCCGGCCCGGATTCTGTTACTTTGGAGATATTGCAGAGGCTGGTGTGGAGTCGCCACTATGTTGTGTTCCCCCTGGATAAACGGGCGGTAGTTCTTCAATGCCCACACCGTTGCCAGGAGTGCCTTCTCACAATCGTTGAATTTTTCCTCCACAGAGGATAAAGTTTTGCTCGCATAGGAGATTACTTTATTGACCTTGTCATGCTTTTGGTATAATACTGCCGTCAAGCACGTATTAGAGAACCCCGTCTCCAGGAAGAACTCCTTGTTTCTGACAGGGTAAGCTAGGCAGGGCGCTTGTGAGAGGCTTCTCTTGAGTTGTCTTACTGCCTCGGCTTGTTCTGGACCCCATTCCCACTTGACCCCCCCCTTCAGGAGATGAATCAGGGGTCTGGTGATCTCTGCGTAGCCCTCAATGAACTTTCTGCTGTAATTAGTCAGTCCAAGGAGGCTCCTTAGTTCCCGCAGAGTTGTGGGGTCTTTCAGTTTTTGGAGTGTTTCCACTTTCTTTTCCTGGGGACAGAGACCCTGAGGAGCAATCTCATGCCCCAAGAAATTAACACGGGTTCTACACCACTGTGCTTTTTGAAAGGAAAGTTTTGCTCCGGCGGCCCTCAACTGTGTCAGAACATAACGGATCTCCGCTATGTGTTCCTCAACAGTTGAGCTTTTGATGGGGACATCATCTACATAAGCCAGGTTACCCCTCGCACCCAGGTCGGGCATGGCCTTATGTAGGAAAATATTGAACTCATTACCGGAGTTAAGGTATCCGAAGGGAGTCCGGGTCCATGTATACTGGTGGCCCCCAAATGTAAAAGCCAGTTTGTATTGGTCCTCCCTACTGACAGGCACAGTCCAGTATCAGTTGGTCAGGTCTATTGCAGTGAATACCTGTGACCCCTGGATCTGGGCCAGCCCTTGGTCAATGTAGGGCAGAGGCCATCGGGAAGTATGGACCCGTTTGTTGAGCTCCCTGAGGTCGGCGCAGAGTCTCCACTGGCCGTTTGGCTTCAATATTCCCAGCACCGGATTATTGAAGGTGCTGTGGACTGGACGGATTATTCCCCGGGACTCAAGGTTCTTAATTATTTCAGTAAGGGACTCCATTGATGCGAGAGGCAAGCGATATTGCTTCACAAACACAGGAGTCACGCCAGGGTCCGTGGGGATTGTTGTTGTGTGGATGTCAGTGCGACCACAGTCATATGAGTCTACCGCAAAGAGATCTTGGAAATCCAAGAAAACTTGTTTCAACTTTTGCTTTTGTTCCAGAGTCACACAGGCATCAGCTAGGTTGACTCTCTCTTCCACCATCTGCCTGAAGCCTGGAAAGACTTCTGGTTTGGCTATCTCCGCGGCCTCCTCCAGCTGGGTGGAGAAGTCCCTGGTCAGAGTGCTGATTTGGACTGGAGGCTTCAGGTGGGAAAGGCAGCCCTCATGGACCTGGAAAATCACCTCATCCCTCCTGAAGTCACAAGTCACATCTTCCTTACCATAAGGGCAAGAAGTGTACACCAGGAAGTTCCCCCCATGCCGGGTAAAAATCCTGTCTGGTGTTGTATTGTCCTCACTGTCACTGTCAAAACAGTCCTTGGGGATTGGCCCTAACAGTTCATTACCTAAATCTATGGAAAAATGTCGGTCATCAACCGCCATTCCAATAATGGTGCCTGCGGCTAGAGTAATACTCTTTAAGTCGCTGTTATCCACCTCTATTGGAATGGTGTTGTGTTCTATGTTGACTAATGGAGTTGGGTTTACCCCTAACCCTTGCAGTTGGAGAGAAGCATTTAGATGTATGTAAGCATCAGGGTTTTGCAAGTATTGTCCTCTTTTAGCTTTCACTTCCAGGGAGAATTGTCGGGTCCTTTCTGGGATGGTGACTTCCTCTTTGATCTGAATTTCAACTGCATAAGGTAGCAATTGAGCTGACCTAAATGCTTTTTCTGGATCATCAAAGCCCATGGGATTATCCGCTAATCGGGACCAAGCTTTGAAGTTTATTAGGTCCAAACTAATGGCAAAGCGATTGAGAATGTCACTGCCTAAGTAAAAAGCGGCAGTGACGTCTCGCACGACCCAACAATTGTGGACTATGCTCTTGTTGCCAATGGAGATTTTGAGCATACACCTGCTTGGCAGGAGATGTTTGGAATTGGGTGCTTCCAGGTCCATTTCCCATTTGTCTATCAGTTTGAATGTGGGAATGGCTGGATCTTTTGGGAGTTGGCGGAACATGGCTTCACTGATGAAGCTCTTACCGTTGTTCACACACACTCGAGCGAGAACAGAGTCCTTCCCATCATTTAACTGAACAGGGATGAACAACTGCTCTCCAATTTGCTGAATATCAGCCAGGCTCTGAGCTGATTTCACATCTTTCTGGACTATGGGAGTGGGAGTTTCTGATTGTGGATTGGTAAAGAATTTCAGGGTGTTTCCTTCCAGTGTGGAATACCACCTTAAACTGGAAGGAAGGTTGATTTTCAGAAATAGAGAGGACCCTCCATCACCAGTCTGTTGTCCTACTGCTATTACTGTCACGTCTGGAATTTGGCTATTCTGGAAGTGGAATTCTACTTGGTCAGATTTTTGTTCAACCATGTGGCAGGTGCCGTTTAAACTAACATGGTTGACACTCTGTTTTAATTTTATTGGTCGGCTAGTCTGGGTTCAGAGGACCTTGTTTACGCAATCTATTAGGGGTGACAACCTTCTCAGGAGGTCATTCCCTAGTAAACAAGGGGTGCCTTCTGGAGTCACAACTATGACCGGGTGTTTCAACTTGTGCCGCCCAATTTTAATGTCCAAATCTGCCGTCCCCTCGACGGGAATTTCTTTCCCGTCAAAGTTTTGGAGTTGTCCAGGAAGAGAGGTGAGAGGAATTTGGTAATTCCCTCCCCTTCCTGCATTCAGTTCGTCAAAGGCCCTTCTGGACAGAAGGGTAGCTTGAGATCCAGTGTCCACCAGTGCCAAAATTGTACCCTGCCCCTGTACTTGTACCGGGCCATAGTATCTTCCCTCCTTCTCCTCAAGGGGGCACAGATAATGCACATTTTTGGACAACTGGTGGGCTAACTTTCTGGTTTTGGACATCACTAGCGAAGAGATTTGGGCAGAATTGTGTGGAGAGCCTTGGGAATCTGAAAGAAAAAGTTGACAACTGGAGATCAGAGCCATTGTGGGTTCCCCTGGCTCCGGTTCCGGGCCGCCCCCCCCCTTTTTGGAGGCAGTCACCAGGATGGGTTTGAACCAGGGGATTTTCTTGCTGTTGGTTCTGGGATGAGATGGTGGGCGGCGGTAGCTCAGTCTCCACATCTCCCCAGTCTGGATTTGCATCCCTAGGGACCCATTTTTCTTTGGGAGGAGTTCCCCCCTCTCTGAAGGAGAAGATCCTTTTTCCAGGATCCTCTGAGGATCCCTCTCCCTCAAATTGGAAGATCTGTACCTCCTCCTCAAACTGAGTCTGTTTGGGTCTTTTGTTTCTCCTACCCCCCCTCTGCTCCTTAGGAGGCAGACTTTATGGGGCAGGAGATTTTGTTTCCGGTTCCTGGGTTTCCAGGGGCTGTTTACAAGTTGGGAAGGAAGCTTCCTCCAAGGCTTTACACCCCCCTTCCCCTTGTGCCTCCTCCCTGGGAACCGGTGAGTTATCGGGGTGCGGCCCCCGTCATTGCTCTGGAGCACCAGGTCCAGAGTTGGGTGCGTTCTGCGCCGGCATGCCGATCTGAGGTTTCTGCTGAGCCCTCAGTATGTGACCCAGATCCCGTGCCATATTTTGGACCTGGCGCTCTAACTGGGAAACCCGCTCAGGCTGATATGGGGCTCTATTTTCTCCCCTGGGCTGATCCCGGGAAGGGTAGCTATCCCTTCTTTGGTAGTACCCCTGGTTGGGAAGATTTGGATACCCCTCCACCCTTGGCCTCCCCTCTCCCGGATTCGGTTGTCTGGGCTCAGGGAATTGGGGAAAGAAGGGTGGAGGATTTTGGGGCTGGAAGTTGGGTGGATACCTGGGGAAGAAGTTCTGCCCAGGGTTTGGTGAGTTTCTGCCCTCCTGTGAGAAGTTGGGAGGGAAGTTCTCTGGGTTAGGTGCTTGGCTGGATCCCCCCCTTGGGATGGAGGAGTCCACACATAACCCAGGATGGGTCTGTTTCCCTTGTAACGGGGGCTTACATAATCAGGAGAGCGAGGGACCCCATTTGTGGGGCTACCTCCTTGACTCCCTGTTTGTGACTGGCCCAAGGACCTTCTGGGCCTAGCATTATTAGGTGCAGGTAGGTTTTTAGGCCCCCCCATCTCCAACTCTAAAACGGGGGTGACCTTTACCTCTGCCACCTTGGCAGCAGCAGGGGTGCTGTTAGTTTTGGGGTTTTTGGGCTGGTTTTTGTTTTCCACCGGTTTCTGCACCTCGTAGATGCGGGTGGTTTGTTCAATGACCCAGTCTAAAGATCTTTTCTCGTGAAAATCCCTCACGAGCTGGGTCATTATGTATTTGGGCAAGGCATGGAAAAACGTATTAATAAATTCTCTGCTATCCGTGCGCACCCTTCTTGTGGTCTGTGCAAAAGCACGCTTTAACTCCTGCACAAATTCTTGTGGGGCCTGATCCTCCCCACATTGTAAATTGTAGGCTGCCTCGCGAGCCTCTTCAGGATTTCTATGAGTAGAAAAATGTTTCAATATGGCCGCCCTATAGGTGGACCACCTGGAATGATTTTGGTCCTCCAGCCCTGCAAAGAAACTGGAGTACTCTGGGGAGAATGTCCACTTTACATATTGGATACAGCTTTGGCTGTCCTTCAAATGAAAAGTCTCCATCATTTGCTCATAGAGCTCCAACTGTTCCCAAACAGAGTACTTGGCGTTCTTATGATAAGGTGTGATGACACTCCTGATTGCCTTAATCTGTTTCAATGGGTCCTTAATCAAGGCCCTTTTTGCCTTATTGGCCTTTTTGGTTCGGGTAACCCTTGTCCATTCGTCCTCTGACTCAGAGGCACTGCTCCCAGAGGTTCCTGTCTGATCTTCCAGGTTTTCCCGGATTCTGCGAGCCTGGGAATGGCTGGCAGAATGTGGGGACCTGGTCTCCTGTGTCCTGTACCGTTCAGAGGAGTCTTCAGATTCCTCTTTGCTGCCAGGATTTGATGGGTACCCCCCCACTGACCTAACTGGGCAGAGGTTTTCAGGATGCCCTTAATGGGCCTACTCACCTGGGGTTCCCCATCAAATTGCACTGTGCTTGGGTGCCCATACCCGGATGCCCGCCCCTCCATTCCTGAGTGGTACTGGCCTATGAGCCCCATGCTTCTGGCTGGATAGTAATCTGCCATCCCTGTGGCCCTGTGCTCATGTGCGCCAGGGGACATGGGGGTGGCAGAGTCCAGGGACTGAGAGAAATAAAGGCCTCTGGTACTAGGGCTCCTGGGGTTATGCTCAGGAGTTTCTCTTTCCCAGCGAACCTCATCTCTATCCGCCCCTGCTCCCTGTTGCAATGCAAGAGCCTACGCCTTCAGTTCCTCAGTTAAGGCCTTACTAGACTCTATCAGTCTCTCCTGCATCACTACCTGTTGTTGGAGTCTATCATTGTGCTGGCAGAGAGCCTCATTCTCTCTCTGTGTTTCCTGATTGGTCCTGGAGCACTGGGCCAGTCTTTGCTGCAGGAGGGTTACCTCCTGAGCTGTGTCCCTATTGGCCTGCTCCTTTCTTGCCAGAGCATCCTCCACCTTCCTGGTGTGCTCTAACAAGTTATGGTGTTCTTTTTGGAAGTCACCCTGTCCCTGGAGGGCCAGGTGATTTTCTTCCTTTTTCTTTTTAAGTGGCAGACTTCCTGGCCTAAGGTATCCCTTTCCTGACTAAGAGCCTGCATCTGTGCCGCCAGGTCGTCCCTTTGCCTTTGGAAGGCACCAGCTTTCTGGCGCTCCTGGTCAAACTCTGCCTGGGTCTTTCAAAATCAGTTTATTGCTCTCTGCCTTCTCCCTATCTAGGTGGCTTTGCAGGGTGACTACCTGCTCAGCACATGCCCTATTGAAGTCTAACTGTTGCTCCAGCTTTTTCTGGCTCTGCAGTAGGGAGTCCAAACCTTCTTGGTACTCCTTCTGCAAGGCCAGAAATCTGGTATCCTGGTCAGCCTTTTCCTGTTGCAGGATGTCCATATCCCTCTTTATTTTAATGATGTGCTGTCTACTCTCATTTTCTGACTCCTGGCTCCCCTGCAGCCTCTGCTCAGAAGAGACCACGTCAGATTGGACCTTCTCTAACGCCATCTGTCGCTTATTCGCCAGATCTTGGCTTTCAGTACATTTATCCTGCATGTCTCCCATATATAGGTACAGGTATGCCGCTATCCTAACCATCTTGTCTTGTTCATCCTTAGCTTTAGGAGCCATGTATAGTTCACTCAGGGCCACATGTAGGGGACCCTGATCTCCCCATTTATCTGACCCTGTTTCAGTGACCTGTTGCGTGATGGCCTGCAACCAGACCGTCTGGTCCTGATGAGTCCACTCACCTCTCACAAATAACTTATGTAAGAAGTGCTCTCTGGCTATTTTCATGTCTGTTAAGGTCGTCATTCTGGAATTTGAGTTCCTTCCTGACTTACAGAAGTTTGTGTTCTATTTTTTTTTTTTTGCAAAACAGACCTTTTCCTTATAGCGTTCCTTTGAGGAGTGCTTTACAGCGTAACACAGCGTGGTGATCCGACCGGATATGTGTATCTGGTCAGCTGGCACGCTGTATTAATCTGCACAAGTGAAAGATCTAACCCAAACTTCCCGCTCGAGCCCCCAATTTGTAAGAGGATTCAATTCAACACTACAGCTAAGTCAATGCCTAGTCTGGGATACTGAATGGAAACCCTTATTAATATATCTTTATGTCCAGTTCATGCGTTCTGGACGACTACCCCTATATAACACCCCTCTCTTGGAATCCCCCTGACCCCACTGAGCCAAGAAGTAGTTCTGTTTTGCAAGTTTAAAAGGTTTATTTGATAATTTAAACAATATATATATATATCACGCTTTATAATAAATTAATAATTGAATATCACACTGAATCTGAGCAGTAATCAATAATGGATAGTCCGGCACTAGCACCCTTGTGAATAGGAACAGAAGAATAAGGTGGTAGAGAATGCTTTATATAAGTTCAGATGGATGTAATGTTGAATGAAAATGCAATACAGAAAATACTCAATATGATTTCAACAAAACAATGTAATCACTCTTCTCTGGCAATCCCCTCCCCCCTTTATGCAATGCAAGGAAATGGAAGGAAAGCACACAGTTCTCAGAAATGCAATCAAATGTAATTCAGTTCACCCCAGCAAGCTTAGACTACAGAAGTTGGAAACACAGGCTCAAAATGCTTTTATATGTGCTGGCAATGAAGTGAAAAATATGCTAAAATGTTTTTAATTCCCTCTAGAGGTTCGGGGTGAGTGGTATCTAGTTAATATTAGTCCAGGTTCACTCTAGCAATGATTCAGGGATGGTTGTTAAGAGGAAAACGAAATTTTAGCAAGGAAAGCAAGAAGCTGCGGTTTTCACATGTGGAGAAATTTGCAAATCGCGGTAAAATTCACCAGTGCGGTTCTAGGTTCTTAGGAAAGCTAAGATTCTAAGCTTTCAGAGGAAAGTTACTGCAAGTCTCTAGGACAAACGGTCACAGAGATATGAGCGATTAAATAAAGGTAGTTTTTCGGATTTGGAATGTTAAAATTCAAAGTGACAAGTGCAGTTTGCAACTAGAAAATGACAGGTGACAGCTTTACAAATGACAGGTGACAGTTAGGAGGCAGTTCTACTTAGATTAAAATAGATTGAATTATATTATTTTAACTAGAAGATTGGTTCTGCACAGTTCTGCTGGATACTCACAATATATTTTGGAAATAGATGGGCCTCGCCACGGATCTGGTCAGGTTTTAGACTGGACTCTGGTCTGGTCTCTGCACTTCACAGTGATCTGGATCAGCTCTCTGGTTCTGCTAACAGTGGTCTGGGTCAGCTCTGCTCTCTCTCTAGCCTCTCTGGATTCTGGAGATTGATGGATTTGAAGTCTGGATCTCTGGATGTTGTATGGTCCGGCAGAGCGCGTTGCAGCAAATGGAATTGAATGTCCCTATCTGTCCTGACTGTCTGCTTTTATGTTTTTTGAAAATGGGTGTGTGTGCAGCATCACTAGGCTCTAACCCTCTCCACTTGTCATTGGCCACTTCCTCCTCTTCCCCTTGATTGGGGGAATGAAATGAAGTGTCATCATGATGAGGTCTGTTTATGGTACAGAGAACCTACCCCTGTCAAATTACACACAATCTATATTTTGACCCAAAAGACATATTTGCACAGGTACACATTTGTTTAAAATCACATGCACCCATCACATATCACAGGAGGTATACCCAGTCCAAATCTGCTCTTCCTGGGAGCTTGCATTCAGAAATGGCAACATATTTCACTTTTTGGTCAGGTTACCAATATCAGATTCTTACTCAAATTTATACCCATGTGTGCAAGGCATGCAGGCATTAATTGATGAAGTATCAGACTTTTAACATGCATACATTTTAAGTAATACCCTCTTAACTGTTAGCTTGCCCCCAGATCATGCCACCGGTTCTAAAAACCTCTTAAAATGTGGGCAGAAAAATCACAAGAGTTATGGTATCATTTAAATAATTATGACAAGTCCGTACTATGAGTTATTCATCTTTTTCTAAAACCATATTCTGGCTACAGGGGTGTGGTTTTTTCAGGTCACATGGTACAGAAACCAGTCTTTCCACTTTCTTCAAGCTCAGCCTCTGTCTCCAGTTTCTCCCCCTCCCAGTTTCTGCCAAGAGGAAGCCATTTTTATTACCCCTGCAATAAACCATCTGCCTGGGCCCTGGAAGGCCCATTGTTCAAGAGGAAGCCATTTATGGCCCCCGTAATAAAACATTTGCCTGAGTCAGGACAGGGCTTTGTTCAATTTCCTGCAGAGCCCAGGTAATTCAATCAGAGAAGTGTCATATCCCTTTTGGTGGGAGCAGCAAAAGGCAGGTAGGCATGGGAACACAGCAGTTGTGCAAGTCTCAACTCCTGTCGGGGGTAGCTGGTGGGCAGAATTCAGTTCCTTAAGCCAGGCCCCAGCTAATGTCACTTTTTGTTACCCAGTTTAAGTCAAGACAATTTTTTACATATGCAGCTAGGATGCTGATTCTAAATTTAAACTATGACATTTAAACAATTGCAACCTATGTGACACTCAAAAGTAGGTCACTCATTTAGTTTAAACATTTCGATTTTTGGTAGTTTTAAATCCAGTTTCAGTTAGGCTGCTGCAGACCTGCAGAGCTCAGCCAGTCTTGTTATGAACATTCAAGTCACTTCAGAATATAACTTTACATTGTATCCACCTCTCAGTAAGTCTTTCTTTGGCATGCTTTGGGTTCATCTATTCAGTTTTACACATATAAAAAAATCTGGTGTTGTTTTAAAACGCCGGCTTTCTGATAGTGGTGAGTACTGGTACTGCACCCATTTTTGGGATTTAAGAAAATGAGTTCCCCACAATTCTAGGTTGCTTTTGGCAATCAGCATTGCCATTCCCAATGGTTTCAGGCTACTGTGTGGGTAGTCCAATGGTGGTTTTAGGCAGTGCCCTTCTGTGCCCATAACATCAGCAAAAATGAGTGGCAGCCTATTCTTCATGCATTTCCCTGTGCATTTTCTGGGAATCTCTGGCCATCATGATGTTTTCCATGTCAGTACTGCACAGTTTTGATGTAGGGCTTGGATGTATGGGTAAAAACATCCCACAGCCCAAGAAACTGTTTAGGCATTCCTCGTTCACAGTGTACCATAACATCTTTCCTCAGAACCAAGTGGCGCTTCTCCTCTGTCTCATTCAGGATGGCTTCAGAATCAGAGGCCTCATGCTTTCTATTCTCGAATGTAGTGCCTAACACATTCACTCATACCAAGCGCTATACTCAAAGCTCAATGCATATTTCTGAATCCCCACTCATGCGTGTCTCTACAATGCATACATATGTCTAAACATGTCTTCTACAAGGCACTTAATCATTCTCTAGCAAATGCAAATGGCTACATAATATGTGGATAATGGATAACTAATCACATTACTAATCAGAATGAATGATGGATAAATACTCAGGATGAAATGATGGATAAATGAATCCCTAAATGAGTAATGATTCACTAAAAGTGTAATGGATTTCTAATTATAACAAACCAGGCTTCTCCATAATATCTGGTTTCACACCTGTATTTTTGCATCATTCAGTAGAATTATATGCCTTTAATCTGAGTGTGTTGGCTTTTTGTCTGTCATCTTTAAGCCCTTATTATAAGTGTGCTGGTTTCTGATTGTTAATCTAAGCATGTCACAGACAGACATATTCACTCACCACAAAAATCTTTTGCGATATGAAGAAAAAAGAGCATTTTGCTCATTCGAAAGAATTAATTTTAGCTACTCCCTTGGTTTTTTCCAATAGAAGGGACAGCATGACTAGAGATCTCACTCTGTCACTACCCCCCTCTCTGGTGGAAGGAGTGAGGGTATAAAAATAAGGTTTACCGAAGGGTTGGAAAGTATGGAGTGGAAAAAACGACACTATAAGGGACCAAGTTGTAATGAGCTCTCCCCTAATGCTAGACACTGAAGAGCCTGAACTATTGCCACAAGAGGTGCTCAATCAGATCCTAGGCGAAGAGAAAATGCCTCACTTAACACCTCATCGCCCTTGAGAAAACAACTCGTTCTTAGATACCCCGCTTACCTTCTCAACGGGAGAAGTCTCCCTATTAGCGCTATCAGAACACCTGAAGTCAGTAAATGGGCGTGGTGACTTAAGTTTTTCGTCAGCCCAAAAGCACTCTGCATCTAATGTGTAAGTAGAAAATATAAGAATGATTTCCCTGCTGGGGACTGGAATTATGCATGATAAAATACCTAAGGAATTGCAAGAAAATACGAATTGCTTAAAGGAACTCTCTCTCTCAACATGGTCAGCCTAGTATGGTTCTTTGGGGAGCGAGACAAAGACTTCAGAAACTCGTCCACTGGCCCACTAACAAATAGATTCCATTCCCAGATATAAAAGGGACCGCACAAGCAACTTCCCCCAGTCAAAGAATCAATCCTGATAATCATAGACACCACAGAAATAGACAAGGAGGTGACTGAGTCCAGCATGGCGACCAGAGAAGAAACTTTTCCTCGAGCTGATGATAAAAAACCCTTAACAAATAATAGAGAAGATAACATACTGAAAAAACAAAAGAAAGGGAAAAAAGTAAATAAAAAATACAAAAAATAAACCTCTAACTTTATTAAGTCTATCTAACAAAAATTCATGTAAATTCCTTTGACCCTTCGCAAGAGCAGATCAAAATGAGATAAACTATGATTATAATGTGGATTGTGAAATGGACACATTTGATAGAGGCTAGCTGGACACGACAAGTGCGAAAGGAAATGGTGTGGCTAAGCCTGTGAACGATGAAGTAAATGATAAGGGGGTGAAACAGAAAGTCTAGAACTGTACATGGTGGAATTTCAGGGACAACCGGATGAAACATTAATAGATTCAATGAAACAGAAAGGTCTAAATAAGAGAGATGAAAAAAAAGAATAGCAAAAGGGAGAAGGAGCTTTTTACAATATTTTTAGTAAGAAACATTCTCAGAATAAAGGAATTATAAATAACGAAAGTGGCCAGGATGTGGTTTTGGCAGAGGGCAATGAATGATCAAATGAGAGGGCCATGAAAATAACAATTGAGAGAACACTCGAAGGAAGACCAAAAACGTCCCCCGTTACTGAAGAAGTGATTAGAGAGATTATAAAGAACATCTTAGATAAAGATAAAAGGCAAAACCAAGCTGTCGGCGAAAAAGCTGATCATAGGTTAGAGAAGAGTCACGTAGAGGTAGGCATTATATTGAATAATGAAATGGAAATACAGCAACAGCTACAAGAAGTAAAACAAAGAGAGATGGCAAACGAAGAACTTGGGGTGCCTAAAAGCCAAACCAATTTAAAGCGGCAGGAGATGGGCTCCTGCGCACCATTTAAAACAACAGGGCGAACAGAAGCAAGAAACAAGAAGGTTTCAAGTAAGCTATTATTTGTCAGATAAATTAAAAGACCTTTCAGGCTTTAATGATATCTCTAAAAGCATACTCTCCTGAAGAGACAGAAATGTTCCCGGTACTCTAGACTAACTACTCCAAGAAGGATCTTCAAAAAACAAACATGAGCTAACACCCTAGAAGATACCCATTATAAGAACGTACACAGATCATGCTGGAGGTAGCCTGTATTTCCCGAAGATTCAAGACTGAGGCGTCAATATATTTTGACTATGGGGGACCAGAATCACTAAACAGAACACAGGTTCTGGCTCTCCTAAAGGAAATCACTTCTAAAGACACACAATTAATAGATTTCATACACCAACTTTGATATGATCACGTGAGGTTAGTGGTTCTCTCCAGAATGGTTTATGAGACTCTCTTAAATGAATCAGAGAACTTCCACAAACTAGGATATGACCACTTCCCTTTTGAGAATTGTCAACAATGGAATGCAACATTCAGTCACCCAGATAGAATACGGAATGAGACAATTTAAATCAACCCAGAGAAAAATAAAGATGTATAAGAAAATGCGTTGACTAATTGCGCTATACCCTAAAACTTATGTCATTCATATACAAAATAAAAGCAATGCTCCAGTGCAAGAAATTGTGCTTAATAGATTGCCTCCTAACCAAAGCCCATTACTTGCTGAAAATCCAGACCTAACACAGCCAATCCTTTCCAAAGAAATACGCAATTCATAATTGTTTTCTTCTGTGGCATTATTTCGCCTCGCCCCACATCAGCAATATGGCTCTCACATCTCACATGCATCACACAAGCCACACAGTAGTACTTTATCTAGGATATTAAATCATCTAAAGCTGTGAAAGTCAACATACGTTTGCATTCAAAAGTTATGCTGTACCATGAAATCGTATAGACCATGCATTCCCATCTAGGTTAAGTCAACTGACCCTCTCTAATGGAAAAATCCCCATTCACAGAAATGAGTTCATCTTGTGATATGTGTTGAGACCCATAGTCACAGTGCTGCCAATGTAGTGCAGCCCGCATGGGCACACAATTGAGTAAACAACAAATTTAGTCCCACAGTTAATAACACTTGTGATTCTCAATTCTTCTTTAATATTCCTTTTAATGGATTTACATTCTTTCATATACTCACACATTTTCCA
This sequence comes from Ambystoma mexicanum, assembly GCF_040938575.1. Classification (NCBI taxonomy): domain Eukaryota; kingdom Metazoa; phylum Chordata; class Amphibia; order Caudata; family Ambystomatidae; genus Ambystoma; species Ambystoma mexicanum. Next base: position 983,202,661 of record NC_090924.1, read on the forward strand.
CACTTAAAGAACCCTGAGATACCCTGGCTTAGCCAAGTTCTAGGTCCCTGTAATGTTTTCAAGAAGGAAGGACTCAATTCCTTTTTTAGCGTGATGGCTTGTGTAAGCACCAAAGTGGGTCTATCCATTAAGTGTGGATGTAAATCGTAGGCAAGTGACAGAATATGCCAATGTTTCGGTAATATTTTGTACAGTTTGCTGTTCTCAACTGAATATTGTGTCACCATTCTTACTGTCTTCAAGTCATGTGTTGTGGACTGCTTGGGTTTACGTAAGTCACATCTGTTCATTGTAACACTCATCTTTTTTGCATTCATTAAGATATCTTTGTTGTATCCTCTAGCACCAAACCTCTCATCAAGAATTGAACATTCATTCTCAAATGCTTCCAACTCTCTCTACAATTTCTGCGAGAATGCAAAAAAGTAAAGTCTCACTATGAACAGATGTGACTTACTTAAACCTAAGCAGTCCAAAACACTGGATTTGAAGACTGTAAGAATGGTGACACAATATACAAAAGAATGTAAATCTATTAAAATGAATATTAAAGAAGAATTGAGAATCACAGGTTTTATTAACTGTAAGACCAAATTTGTTGTTTACTCATTTGTGTCCATGCAGGATGCACTATGTTGGTAGTATGATCCGTGAGTTGAGGATTCGGATTAACGCGCATTCAAAGCTGTTTGCTTTGTACATACTGCCAGTAATGATACTATAAGAAAAAATGCCCATTCTGGTTATACCAATATATTGCAGGACATCCACTTAAGAATATACTCCAGTTGACTTTGCCATCACAAAATGTCATTACACAATATGAAAACATGTCCAAAATGGTGGCACCAAAAAGCCAGTCTAGCCACATAATAACACATCAGTAAAAAAAACATGCCAAAGAAATAGCTACACCGGCCATGCCAAAGTTACAGTATAGCCAGGTAATACCACTTATAATGCTTGCTTTATCAAGGATACCCAGTAAAAGATGTCATGCCACAGTAAGAAATGTCCAGTGTGGCTGAACAAAAATGCAAGTATAGCCACACAATAAGACATCATGCTTGCTTTACAACAGATGCTCAATAGAAATGCCATGCCAAATAAATAGCTATATTGGCTGCAGAAAATGCCTTTCTAGCCAGGTTATAATACTCTTCATGTTTGCTTTATCAAAGATGGCCAGTAAAGAAATGCCATGCCAAACACATAGCTTGATTCTTATAGTATCAAATGCCATCTATAATGGCTTAGTAACACTTATCATGCTTGCTTTATTAGAGATGCCCAGTAAAAAATGCCATGCCAAAGAAATAGCTAGACTGACTGTACCAAAATGGCAGTATATCGAGGAAATAACACTTATTAGGCCAGCTTTATAAAAGTCCACCAGTAAAAGTTGGAAAATGTGTCATGTCACAGTAAAACATGGCTAGACTGATTGCACCAAAATGCCAGTCCGGCCACATAGTAACATGTATCATGCTTGGCATTGCCTGCTTTGTCAGAGATGCAGAGTAAAAAATGCCCTCCCACAGTAAGAAATGGTTAGACTGGCTTCACCAAAATGCCATTCTGGCCTCATAATAACACACGTCATGCTTACATTATCAAAGATGGCTAGTAAAGAATTATGCTGTCACAGCATCATTTTTTATTGGGCCTCGTAGAGTTTGCTCGCATGCCCTGTCCCCCCTCAAATCAGTGTTATTGTCTGGCTGAAATTCACAGCACCACACACATCCAGGGCAACATTAACTTGCTCATTCAATTTCTCATTTACACAGCATTCACTTGTGAACCCATACACACTACACTTACTCATTCATACATGACCCAACGCACCCACTCATGCACCATACACTTACCTACGTTTTCATTAATTCACACATGCATAAATAATACAGACATACTCTTACCTTCCACCTGACTCCACTCCTCTCCATTCTCCGGCAACAAAACAGAAACCCTTGGGATCGTGTGGCACACAAAAAGAAACCAGGAATTTCTTATTAATAAACATGTGTGCAGGAGTCGGAGCCCTGCCATGTCATTGCCCCAGACCCTTTCAACAAGCAGGGAGGTGGGCGTGTGCTCGTCACACATTGAAAGGTGCAGCAAACCCAGCCTGTATCCCCAATGGCCCATTCAAGACCGGGGAACAAAAACGCCCTGGCCTTGCATAGCTCATTGAGCATGTGCACTTGGGAACGAAACTGACAAAGGAGCCAGTCCGGTTGTGCTCCCTCGGTTGCAGAAGGCAGAAGATGCATGGCTCAGTTTTAACTATGGGTTTCTCTGCTCCTTCATAATGGGTGAAACTACTGGTGGGTTAGCGCCCCCATTGTGTCTTTTCTGTCAAACATCTGTGGTTGTACATATGATATTAGTCCCATTAAAGAAGTCAAGAAGTACTAGTGATAGCCTACCAGTCACAGTTATTCTATGCAAGTTAAAGCAAACAAGACAACTCACCACGTCTGGCATTAAGAAGGATACAATGATGCAATTCCTTAAAAATATGTGTTGCTGCAACCAGTCAAGTCAACTTGACTTGATGTTTTGACTAACTGTGTATTGATAGGGTGAGCAATAATATTTGAATGAATCCCTTGGGTACTTGTATTAATTAATGTTATGATGGATATACAGTTGCCATTGGACAGTTTATAGACTTCAGTTAATACCACTAGAAGTGGGTCTACTACTGGTGAACGTTTAAAACCAATTTAGCAGCTTTAGCACCTTGTAGCACTCTGCACCTTCTAGCTGTCTCAGACTTATCTGTGATGCATCTTAGTGGACAAATATTCTATCAGCAGAGCCTGTTTTCAGAGCAACAATATATGGACTCTGAGCTTTCCCATTAATGTGTTTTAGTGATTAATATGTAATGTATTAAGACTATTGTTATTATTAACCCTAGAATTAACATTGTACATAGATTGGCTATTCAAGGTCAGATTAGAAAGATTCACGGGTAAGGATTTCATTGACACGTTTAAAGTGCCTGAATGGGCTTGGCCAACTCTCATCAACTCTGAAAGAACATCGACTTCTTGGGCCTCAGCTTTTTGTACACATTTAGACTCATTCCGAGAACAGCAGTTACCCTGCCGGTGCTAACGGCGGTTTGCCGCTGGACTCGGAATGAATTACTGGTGCCTCACTTCCTGGTAACACCAGGGAATTGCAACTCCGGCAGTCCGGGAAGTCATGTGCCGGCAATTTGTAAGTCCCCATTCCCATAGATTCTGAAGGGACTCTATGGAAATGGGGACCACGGAAGCACTGGCACCGTTGTTAACGGTTCTGGTGCTTCCATGATGGCTTGCCTACCGTGGCCGCTGTGCCCAGCAGGGTCAGCCCTGTCAGGCCCAGCTTCTCAGGCAGGCAAACCCATAGTGTGCCGGTACAGAAACAACAGTGCCAGTAAGCTTACCAGCCCCTTTGTTTATGGACCGGCACACTTGTAATGAGGCCCATTGACCTTTGCTTAAGGTCTAAAATCAAGAATTTAAGTTGTGGAAACCTTTTCATAGGTTTCGCAGAAGCCCCAAATAATTTGGTGATTATTCAGCTTGATCTCTATGTTTACCCCGTTGACCCTCTTTCTTACCACATTATCTGCTAGTCTATATATTTGATTTTGGTTTCCAATTTCTGAGGTAGATGGAGTACTTAAAACAGCACTCTTAGATATGTAACCAGCCTGAATTCCATCAGAGGGGATTGAAAAGAAATTGGGAGCAATAGAATGAATCATAACATCTGGGCTTGTTGGTTTTGGTAAATGTGGTGGGGGACAAATTTCATGTTCCACAGCAACTATCTGTACTTCTACAACACGTGTCACTTGTTTCCAGTTATGAATCAAGAGTGCCCTTAGTCATGCGAGTAGCTCACTTTGGAGAGACATTCTTTAGGGGAGGAAATCCCTTTCCAATACTCATTCTCATAAGGAATGCTCCTACATGGTGGGGAGGGAAATATTATAGACCATTAATTAGTCAAGGCAATTTACTGATGGATCATGCCATGCAATATTAATAGTAGTGGGCCGGAATGTATCATAAGCATCTGGAATGGCCAGCAGAAAATATCCTCAATATCCTCAATATATCGCTCAGCTAGATACAGTATTCAATTAACCTCAGCTACTTCACTTGTTTAGCTTTTCTCTTATTTGCAGCCAAGTCAACTGCTGACTGCACTTCCCACACTTAACTGCAGCATCACCGCAAGGAGGGATTCAAATAATGTCCTGTTCCTGTTCCAGTTTCTTTTAGCTGCTTCTGTTGGCTCTGCTGCAATCAACTGAGCTTAGGGACTCTCGTCTCCCACTCCAAAAGAAGTGATCTCCACCAATCAGTGGTCCTACATACTGAACATTCTAAACTTTTCCCTAACAGAAGCTGGGACTTTCTTTATTGTGTGGATATCCCTGCGCTTCATATCCAAAATGTGTTTCCATGTTTGGGGACAAAGCCTCCTTCAGAAACTGAACTCCGACCTTGTCAGATGATGAAGTGTGATTAAGACACAGGTTAATATATAATGAACATACCATATTGAAAAGAAGGAGAGGTTTATGATCAAGCACTAGTAAGGGGTAACCTCAGAATAACACTGTGATACCATGTTAACAATGATGGCAGTGGCAAGTGCACAACCACTTTCCTTACTTATAATTCTGCTTATAGGTCAATTTCTGCCAAACCCATGTCATGATGACATCTGCTTTTAACACCACCAGATGATATGATCCTGTGTGTATCACACAAGTTCAGAGTGTGGCTGATGTCTACTCTGTGAAACCTTCTTTGTCGGTGTTGGATGAAACAATATGTTCCTCTTCCATTGAGGACCAAAGCCTCACCAATGTCAACAGAGATGGTATTGGTTTATGCACCCACAGAGGAAATCTAGAATCCTCATCACATCCATCCTACCCACTTTGAGTGAGCCCTTATCTGCAATCAAGTCAGACAAAGAACATGAAATCCAGATAGGGTTGTCGCATGTCACTATGGGATCTAGCCGGCAGCTAGTAAGTGATCTGACCTTAAGGGGATCCGACCAAACCCCCCAGCTCTCGGCTTACCTAAGGCTTAGCACCCTTCTAATGCAACAGGGAAGCTACCAGGTTCTGACATGCACCTCAGAGGATGTCTCCTTTTGTTTTCTACAGTACCAATATTGAGTTCTTGTGGATTTGGTAGGGATCAGAGTGCATTTCCCCTTCATAAACTCAATTGCACAAGTCGATCAATGTACAATCCTTACAGCTTACTACTTATTCCCAGGCTCTGCAACACATCCATGACAGTACCTGTTGCATCTAATGCACATATATAGGGATAGAGAATGTTTTTACAAAACAGAAAGGCGTCAGGGATAGGGTCAGATAGGCATACTATGCATTGCATAACACAATGTTATCAATTGCATTTTCTGGGCCAACGTCTTCGAGTCAAGAATGACTAACGCTGTAAAGAAGAAAGTATTTAGTTACACTTATAAATCCCTCATAAAGTCTCTCTAGAAAATCACAATGTTCCAACTCTCAAAGTTCACATAAGGTTCAAACACATGTGTTTGTCTGGTAAATAACAAGGCTCATCTTGTACAATTAATAAATCACCTTTCCTCTGACAAAGACACAAAGCCCTGTCCACTCTCATCCCTTCTGCTTAAGGAAAATCAAAACCAAAGTACACTTGCTCTATCACTGAAGCAATATTGTATAAAATGGCATCACATGTCTAAAGACAAATCACAAAGTTCAAACGTTTAAAGTAATACCTTGTATAGGCGCTTCAAACCTATTCTATGGCATATGTCAAATCACAATATTCAAAGAAGGCATTTCAATATATTCAATGCAAAGCACAATGGCCCTCATTCTGAGTTGGGCGGTAAGGGTTAACGGTCACCGGTAAGGTCTGACCACACGTCCTTCGCGGGTCCCGCTAAGGGACCAGGGCGCTGATAACGGGCCCGATATTTGCGGGCCCTTAATTAGCGCCTTCCCATTCCCATTGAGCCCTATGGGGGCTCAAATGGGAATGGTTGGTTGCATGGGGACTTACAGGGTCCACACAGGTTGGAATGTCCCGGTAAGTCCCCATTCAACCAGACCCGATCCGGACCTGGGTTTGGAGGCAGCCATGGCGCAAGTAGCGCCATGGCTGCCTCCAAACTCGGAATGAAATGTCTTTTTTTATTGTGTTTTCGTTTATCAAAACCTTTCACAATCATTTAAAAAGTGTGAGTACAATACACATACAACAATCTCACAAAAGATATAATTCTTGCATCATTACTCACAAAATCACATGGACACATTTGTGTTCACTAAAAACAATTCAGTTAAAACATTCCATAATAACTTTACCACAATGAATAGCAGCAATCACCAAGGGGATTGACTCCCCCTGTAAAGTATGACATCAAAGTTGATATGTCCAAAATCCTTACAGAAAGCACAATTTCACTGCATCATTCAAAAAGACCAAAAGTATAGCACATTATTCAGCCAAACAACCCCATTGCAAGTTTAACACGATCATGACTCAAAGGTGCAGCTCAAGGCAAACACCCCCTGCACCCTCTGACAGGATCTCAGCGGTTTATAGTGATTTGGTCGAAAACAAAAATGTCGAAGGTCAAAATGTCGAACAATATCGAAAAAAAAAAAGTCGAATTTCTTTTTCAATACGTTTTTTTTTTAAATGGGGGGTTCCCCCCAACCCCCTTTTTTATTTTTTATTTTACCCCTTTTTGTACTTACCGAACCCAAAAAAAACATATAAATAAAAAAATAATAAATTCGATAAACACCGATCTCAGCATAACATCTCCTCACCAGGTCAGCCAGCCAGCCCTGTATAGGTGCTGGTATGAAATTAATAGGGTCTTCTGGCATGTATTTACCATAAAAATGTTGTCATTCAGTGGGTAGAACTTCAGTTTCTGTCCATAACCTGCGTAACATTGGAAGTTCAATCCGGATGTACATAAACAATATGAAAGGTGCTGTCATGATCTCTGCTTCCAAAAGATCAGGACTTGCCCGACTAAAGATGCCTAGTCCCAGCGCTGGAAGCGCCGGGCTCATAATGCTTGGGTGGACTTAGCTGCAGCAGACCATGCTGCTTACTTACCTGCCAGTTGAACCCCTGATCCTCTTCTGTTTGGGACTACTTTTCCTGTTGGGTGGGGCAGGAGCCACTCCCTAGGTTCAGAACACTGGAACTCTTCTGGAAAGCAGGAACTGTTTTCTTACCTAGGCGTGGCTGTGGAAGGAGACACCTAAGCACTACAGGAGGCTATTTAAACCACACCCCATGGATGAATCTTGCTTTGCGTTATTCTGCATTCTCTGCAGCAGAACGCTCATCGTGTCTTCTGCTTCTGATCCTGGGCCTAAGGGAACAAAGGCTTATCATCCTGGAATCCAGTCTTCAGCAGCACCTGTAAAGATAAAGAAAGAACAGGTTAGCACTACGGTCTTCAGTGGCAGCGCATCTCTTACCTGGTCCATCGGCTGTCACCAACGCCTCGCGCTGCATTCCGGCATCTGAAAGACAAAGGCTTACCTACTCTTCGCATGCTCCGGAGGTCTTCGCACTGCATTCCGGCATCTGAAAGACAAAAGCTTACCAGCTCTTCGCACGCTCCGGAGGCCTTCGGCGCTGCATCCCGCATCTGAAAGACAAAAGAAGGTGCGTTTAAAGACATTGGGCAACTTTATTACTCACGTGCCATTACTCCTTCCCACGTCGAATCCAGTGGGTATTCCAGCACCCTTCAGCTTCTCTAAAGCTCCGAACTTGTACCTGCAAGATAAAAGGGACAGTTAGTGTGCATCGTGAAGCAGGCTACAAGCGCTTACTTACGTGCTTCCAGGCGCTTCTATTCCTCACGCGGGTTCGATCCTCAACTCTCATCAGCCCGCCATCCGCCATCGCCGGAACCCTGCAAAACAAGAGATATCATTACAAAAGACTTTTAAGACATTTGAAGTGTCCAGAACTTACCGTTCGTGCAGTTAACGACAGACAGCAGTCCTCTGAGGTCAAGAGGCCTGCACCCTTATCCAGTGAAGAAACTGGTTACGGCACCCTGCCATAGGCAGATGGAGAGCTCGGCGTTCACTTACCTAAGGTGAGGGCGTTAACCTTTGGGGTTCTACAGGAGAAGAGAAAGGGAAGAGGAGAGAGGCACCCAATAACCCCAGTTCATTAATCCCATATTTTCTATCTGCAGACATCTTACTCTTCGAGTCAGACATACAGTGCACAGAGGTCCAGCCCAAAGAGCCAACCGTGTGTTACACATCACCTTTGAAGATACGGCATTCACCCAGTCAAGACCGGCGCCTCTGCGGGAATCAGGTGAGCGTTACAGAACGCAAAGCCTACCGCAAAACTCCCACCCAGGCGCTATGGAAACCTTGGATACCGACCAGCTAGCCCAGTTACTTGGGGAACTAAGAGCAGAAGTGCATGCAGCCCGTCAGGAAACGAATGCTCTAAGAAGGGAACTGATTATTTCCAAGGAGCGAACAGACGATCTCGCTAGACAATTGCTACAAACTCCGTTACCCGCATCAGGGGCAACTCTTCCTTCAACATCCTCTACGAACCCAGTGCAGATCAACCTACCTGGGAATGTACCTCTGGCTCTGCCCGAACGATTTTCTGGTGACCCAAAGAGGTTTGCAGTATTTATTAATCAGTGCCGGTTGCACTTCTTATGCCGGCCAGCAGCCTTTCCAACTGATCAAGCTAAGGTAGCTTTCGTGCTTTCGTACCTTAGTGGCAATGCGGCAGACTGGTCGATCCCTCTAGTTAATCAAGATGATCTGGTTCTCCATGATTTTCAAGCTTTTCAGCTCAGTATGGAAAAACTGTTTGCAAGACATTCACAGGGGCAGGCCTTGGACAATGAGCTCCTTTCATTGCGACAGGGTAATCAAGACCTTTTGGCTTATATTGCGTCTTTCAACAGACTGATAGTGGAAACTCGATGGCCTGAGGACAAAAGGATTACGCTGTTTTATAGAGGTCTATGTGGAGAGCTCAAAGATGTGTTAGCCCAAGTAGTGAATCCCCCGCAAGACTGTTCGGACTATATTGACTTAGTCGTTCAAATTGACCACAGACTGCAGAACAGGAAGGCCGATCGTTCCAAGTTTGATGCTCGAGTATTTTCCAAACCACCAACTCCTACCAAAGGAGTAGACTCCGGGGAACCCATGCAAATAGGGGGCCTGAAAGGACCACTAACACAAAAGGAGCGGGAAAGGAGAAAACAGCTGCAATTATGCCTCTATTGCGGAAACTCGGGGCACTTTCTTCGAGACTGTCCGGTGAAACCAGCCAAGAAGGCAGTAGGCGCTGCAGTTACCAGGGTCACAAACTCTGAGCAGGGAAACAACCTCGCCCGACAAGAATAGAGGTCCTCTTGCCGAGCGTTAAAACCAGTTCCGTGACCTCGCATTTTGTGATACCTATGGTCCTCATTAGCCCTGAACATCCGGATCGATTACATGCGATTGAAGCTTACATCGACAGCGGTGCCATCGGCAATTATGTGGATCATGAAATGGTTTTGAGGATGAATCTGACTCTTTGTCCAAAGGCTGTAAAGGACGTCATTACTACGGTGGATGGTACGGAGATAGCCTCCGGACCAGTAACGCATACCACCCAAGAAGTGACGCTAGTAAGTCAAGATGGACACCATGAGAAGATTGTGTTCGATGTGATCAAGGCCCCTCAGTTCCAGATTATTCTAGGAATTCCTTGGTTAGAGAAGCACAATCCTCAGATCGACTGGCGAGCAAGAACGGTTCAGTTTCCAGAATGTGTCTCTACTTGTCACCCTCGACCTGGTGTTGCACTGGCAGCAATTTCCTCGGAGGCTCCCCAGTTACCTCCTGAATACCTAGAATTCCAAGATGTTTTCCGGAAGGATCAGGCTAACTCTCTACCTCCTCATAGGTCTTATGACTGCCAGATAGACCGGATACCTGGATCTACTCCTCCTTGTAGTAGAATTTATGCCCTCACCGAGCCTGAGAATCTTCACCTGCGACAATACCTGGATCAATACCTAGCGAATGGGTTTATTCGCCCTTCCAAGTCCCCTGCTTCCTCAGCTTTGTTCTTCGTTCCAAAAAAGAAGGGGACCTTAGAACTTGTATAGATTATCGCGCCCTGAACCAGATCACCGTTAAGAATAGATATCCGTTACCTTTGATCCCTGAACTCCTGGACCAAGTCAGAAAAGCATGCATATATACAAAGCTGGATCTTAGAGGAGCCTACCACTTGGTACGAGTAAAAGAGGGCGATGAATGGAAGACGGCCTTCCGCACCAAGTATGGGCTATTTGAATATCAGGTCATGCCCTTCGGACTTTGCAATGCCCCGGCCGCCTTTCAATATTTTATGAACGATGTCCTCAGAGAGCTCATAGATGTGTGTGTTGTTGTTTACATTGACGACATCCTCGTTTATTCTTCATCGGAAACTGAACATCGGAAACACGTGAAAATGGTCCTCGAGAGATTGCGTCAACACAAACTTTTTGCTAAGTTGGAGAAATGTGTTTTCAACGTGACTGAAGTTGAATTCTTGGGATTCATATTATCACCTAGCGGAGTGCGTATGGATTCAAAGAAGGTCGATGCAATTCTCAAATGGCCATCGCCATCCTCCGTAAAAGGTGTTCAAAGCATGTTAGGCTTCGCTAACTTTTACCGCAGGTTTATCCCCAAATTCTCTCGAATAGTCCAGCCCATCACCGCCTTGTTAAAGAAAAACAAACGTTTTGAATGGTCTACCGAGGCGGAACAAGCTTTCCAGAATTTGAAGACTAGATTTATCTCTGCATCGATCTTAAAACATCCTCGCCCAGAACACCCCTACATCGTTGAAACACGATGCTTCGAGCCTTGCCATGGGGGCAGTTCTATCACAAAAGGACCCAGTAACCAATCAGTTGCATCCCGTGGCATTTTGGTCCCGCAAATTCTCGCCTCCTGAAATCAATTACACTATTACTGATAAGGAACTTCTAGCTATCAAGTCCGCCTTTAAGGCTTGGCGGCATTATCTTCTGGGGGCCCGACACACCGTTACTGTGATTACAGATCACCGAAACCTGCAATATTTGAAAACCGCAAAAGCTCAATCCTCTAGACAACTCCGTTGGGCACTATTCTTTGCCGAGTTTGACTTCATAATTACCTATCGACCTGGTACAAAAAACGGTAAAGCTGATGCCCTTTCTCGGATGGGAGTGGAAGAACATTTGATCAATCCTAAACCTGTACCTATCATTCCCGAACAAAGAATTCTAGGTGTAATCGCCACACAATCCATAGAGGAAGTTAAAGATAAAGCCAGGCTACTGGTAACTCCAGCAGACATACAGAATTGGCATCTGCAGGGAAAGGACTTTACGGTGAAGGACAACCTATTATATTTCCAAGAACGGTTATACCTGCCCAGCACAGATTTACAGAAAAAGGTAATCTCTTGTTATCACGATTCTTTAATGGAAGGACATCCCGGTATGACCAAGACCTCGGAAAAGATCAAGCGCTACTTCTGGTGGCCGTCTTGGAAAAAAGATATCAGAGACTTTATAATGTCCTGTGGAGTATGCGCCCAAAACAAGAGTCAAAAGGAAAAACCAGCCGGCCTCTTACGCCCTATTGACATCCCGCCTCGCCCTTGGCATACGCTTTCTATGGACTTCATCACCGATCTACCTCCATGCTCCGGATACAATACGATCCTAGTAATCGTGGACCTATTCTCCAAGATGGCGCATTTCATTCCACTCAAAGGCTTACCAACAGCAGCAACTCTGGCCCGAGAATTACTCGAAAACATCGTCCGACTGCACGGTTTTCCTTCAGTTCTAATTTCGGATCGAGGTAGTCAATTTATTTCTCATTTTTGGCGAAGTTGCTGTCGGTCGGCTCAAATTGATGTGAGACTTTCGACCAGCCACCACCCTCAAACCGACGGACAAACCGAGAGGACCAATCAAACTCTGGAACAGTATTTGCGCTGCATGCTACAACAAACTGAAAAAACTTGGAAAGATATCCTTTGGATAGCCGAATATGCCTACAATAACTCTGTCCACTCGGGAACTGGGAAGACCCCCTTTTTTCTTTTATACGGTAGTCACCCTTGAACCTCGGAGTTGGATCCACTCCAAGATCTTGAAACACCAGCAGTAGACCACCTGCATTCTACAATCACCCAAGCCTTTAAGGAAGCCGTTTCTCACCTTCAAAGGGCTAAAGAACAATACAAGAAAGGAGCAGACCAACATCGGAAGGAAGCCCCCCAATATCAAGTAGGAGATCAAGTCTGGTTATCCACCAAATATCTACCTCTAAAAGGACCACGCACATTCAACCCAAGATACCTTGGTCCCTATTCCATCACTACCATAGTAAATCCAGTAGCGGTCAAGTTGGACTTGCCCCCTCACATGAAGATACATCCGGTCTTCCACGTCTCTCTATTAAAACCCGTGCAACCTCAAACCCGACTGACTACATCTCCAAAACCTATTCTAGTTGATGGAGAACTCGAGTTTGAAGTCAAAAGCATCCTGGATTCCAAGATCTCCAAATCTAAACTATTTTACCTGATTGACTGGAAAGGCTATGGTCCCCAAGAAAGATCCTGGGAACCTGCAGAATATGTCCACGTGCCTCGTCTAATCAAAAGATTTCATCGAACATTTCCTAACAAGCCCAAACCACCGGAGAAGCCCGGTTTGGGAGGGGCCTTGAGGGGGGGTGCTGTCATGATCTCTGCTTCCAAAAGATCAGGACTTGCCCGACTCCCTTGGAAGCAGACCCATAACCCCGGTTCCGAGTGCCAGCCAGTCCCAATTGGGACCTTTTGGACCCTGTCCTGGCGCCAGTGGCACCAGGCTCATAAAGATGCCCAGTCCCAGCGCTGGAAGCGCCGGGCTCATAATGCTTGGGTGGACTTACCTCCAGCAGACCATGCTGCTTACTTACCTGCCAGTTGAACCCCTGATCCTCTTCTGTTTGGGACTACTTTTCCTGTTGGGTGGGGCAGGAGCCACTCCCTAGGTTCAGAACACTGGAACTCTTCTGGAAAGCAGGAACTCTTTTCTTACCTAGGCGTGGCTGTGGAAGGAGACACCTAAGCACTACAGGAGGTTATTTAAACCACACCTGATGGATGAATCTTGCTTTGCGTTATTCTGCATTCTCTGCAGCAGAACGCTCATCATGTCTTCTGCTTCTGATCCTGGGCCTAAGGGAACAAAGGCTTACCATCCTGGAATCCAGTCTTCAGCAGCACCTGTAAAGATAACGAAAGAACAGGTTAGCACTACGGTCTTCAGTGGCAGCGCATCTCTTACCTGGTCCATCGGCTGTCACCAACGCCTCGCGCTGCATTCCGGCATCTGAAAGACAAAGGCTTACCTACTCTTCGCATGCTCCGGAGGTCTTCGCACTGCATTCCGGCATCTGAAAGACAAAAGCTTACTAGCTCTTCGCACGCTCCGGAGGCCTTCGGCGCTGCATCCCGCATCTGAAAGACAAAAGAAGGTGCGTTTAAAGACATTGGGCAACTTTATTACTCACGTGCCATTACTCCTTCCCACGCCGAATCCAGTGGGTATTCCAGCACCCTTCAGCTTCTCTAAAGCTCCGAACTTGTACCTGCAAGATAAAAGGGACAGTTAGTGCGCATCGTGAAGCAGGCTACAAGCGCTTACTTACGTGCTTCCAGGCGCTTCTATTCCTCACGCGGGTTCGATCCTCAACTCTCATCAGCCCGCCATCCGCCATCGCCGGAACCCTGCAAAACAAGAGATATCATTACAAAAGACTTTTAAGACATTTGAAGTGCCCAGAACTTACCGTTCGTGCAGTTAACGACAGACAGCAGTCCTCTGAGGTCAAGAGGCCTGCACCCTTATCCAGTGAAGAAACTGGTTACGGCACCCTGCCCCGAGGCAGATGGAGAGCTCGGCTTTCACTTACCTAAGGTGAGGGCGTTAACCTTTGGGGTTCTACAGGAGAAGAGAAAGGGAAGAGGAGAGAGGCACCCAATAACCCCAGTTCATTAATCCCATATTTTCTATCTGCAGACATCTTACTCTTCGAGTCAGACATACAGTGCACAGAGGTCCAGCCCAAAGAGCCAACCGTGTGTTACACATCACCTTTGAAGATACGGCATTCACCCAGTCAAGACCGGCGCCTCTGCGGGAATCAGGTGAGCGTTACAGGTACCTCCTCTTTAGCATCTTGCTAACACTGATACTGGCTTACCATTTTTTTAGCCATTTGCTCTGAAGCATTCTGCTACTGTCAAGCATTGTCAGAAGGAGGCCATGAGGTCTCCAGAATCTATGAAATAATGATGTCTAAGGTTGGTAAGGAGGTGGTTCAGATGAGGCGGGACTGGGAAGAGGAAAGTGGGGAGACCAGAAGTGATGGACTATGGGTGAGGATGCAGAGATACCATAAGAAACTGTTGAGGAATGTCAGATTACAGCAGATTCAGCTATATATTACCCACAGCGCATACATGACCCCTAAGAAAATTGCCAAGTTTGCAAATGCAGTTACACAGTATTGCCCAAATTGTGGGGAGGAGATTACCGGAATAGTACACATGTTCTGGGCTTACCCTAAAATAGCAAGATATTGGGGAGAAATAGCAGACCGGCTGGCTAACAAAGGGATTAGGCTAAAAGTGGACTCCTTGTGAGCATGTATGGTGGGGGGGGGCTTTCCTAGACGTGTAAACTTAAGCATGTCAGTAAGCTCAAAGACTTGGCCTACATCTTAGCAAGCGCAGGATAGCCATGTTTGGAAGGCACACATGAGACCGAATGTAAAAGCTTGGTGTAGGGACCACCTGAAATGGGTAGATGGCAAAACATTGGTCTGGAGGGAAGCAGTGTGTAGAGGGGGGAGGAGGAGGTGGGTATGCTGATAGCCTGGCCACAATTGGTTGCTTCCCTGACGGGCTTGGAGCCTGGAGAACGGGAATCAGACAGCTCCCAGGATGGTGAAGGAGGTGTGACGGTTATAAACTAATAGACTGAGGTTGTAGATTGCGAGACCCTGGGGGGAGTGGGGATGGGGACACTGGTGTAACAGGGGCCCCCGCAGGCCCCACGGTGCGGGGGGGCCCGCGGTGTGGGGGGCCCTACCAGCACATGGCTGGGAGGGGGCCCCAGTAAAAAAAAAAAAAAAAAATCTAAAAAAAAAAAAGTTTCTTTTGAAATTCACTCTGCATTCATAAAGAACATTTCTGTAACAGAAATAATTTCTTTATGAAGGCAGAGTGACTACAAAAAGAAACTTTCTTTTTGAAGTCTGAGGGCCCCCGTAACCCATGACATGGAAGACCCTAGGCTGGAGGGAGGCCTCCATGTCATGGGGTGGGGAACCCTATGCCTTCAAAAAGAAATTGTTTGTTTTTGAAGCCACTCAGCCATCATAAAGAAATTTTGATTATGGTTCGGTCCTTAACTGAAATAATTTCTTAATGAAGTTATAGTGACTTAAAAAAGAAACAATGGGGCTCATTCTGACCATGCCGGTCCGGAAACAACGGTGCTGGTAAGCTTACAGGCACTGTTGTTTCCGGACCGGCATATTACAGGTCTGCCTGGTGGGGCTGCCGTGCCCGACAGGTCTGACCCTGCCAGGCACAGCAGCCACGGTAGGCAGACCTGTCACGGAAGCACCGGCACCGTTAACAATGGTGCAGGTGCTTCTATGTCCCCATTCCCGTGGAGTCTGGGGTTTAACGAAATTACCGGCACCTGATTTCCCAGCCGCCGGACTTGAAATAGCACGGTGGCACCGGGAAGTCAGGCCATAGTAATTTTTTATGGGTCTGGCGGCAACCCACCGGTAGCACCGGCACGGTTACCGCTGGACCCATAATGAGCCCCAATTTCTTTTTTAAGTACTAGGGCCCCCCCTCAACTCCATGAGGTGTGCGTGTATGAGTCTATGGTGAAAGGGTGCACACTCAAATGTATAGCTGGCTGCCTGTGTGTGTATGGTGAAAGGGTGCACACTTAAATGTATGGGTGGCTGTGGGGGTATGCCTGCATGGTGAAAGGGTGCACACATAAATGTATAGGTGGCTACCTGTGTGAGTGTATGGTGAAAGGGTGCACACTTAAATGTGTGGATGACTGGGTGTGTATAAGGTGAATGGTGTGTGTGCTTGTGTACATCGGCACAAGAAAACCTTCATTTCGGGGGGGCTAACCCTTCAAATGTTGGGAGAGGCGCTAACTTCACATGCGGTGGGGAGGGGGAAACTTATTTGTGTGGGCGCATCCAAATTATTTACGCATTTTAATGAGACTATTCTAGTGCAGATTCAATGTTACAAGCAGTTAACTCTCTCCTATAAGTCTCCTGTTCTCTTTCTACCCTTCCAATCACTCCCCTGGCATGCAAGTACTAAACCCACATCACGATTTCAATCGCCTAAACAATGTGGAATTTGAATGCAGGTACTAACAGTGAAATGCTTTACGTTGGTAATTGCTGGGTTCTTGTTAACAGCAAAAACCAGGTGCCGTTTAAAATCTGTGTCCTGTTCGGTCTGGCAACTGCTCTAAAGGTTAGCCAAGTTGAGTCAATATAGCCCAAAATGTCAGGGGGGGTAGTGCGGAAGCCCAGTCAACTCAATGGTGTTGCGCTACTACTTGTGTTTAATGCCTTGCTTACTCCTAGCCCTATTCTTCCTCATCCCAGTACTTATATACGAGGCAGTACGTGTGTTTGAGGCACTCTGCCTCATACAAAAGTACTGGGAAGAGGTAGAGGTACATGGAGGTAATGCCTGATTTAGCTACCTGTAATCTTCATCACTCCTAGTCCCACTGTTCCTCATCCCAGTACTTACCTATGAGGCAAGGAGCCTCATACGAAAGCTCTGGGACAAGGAAGAGGGACGCAGAGGTAATTCTGGGCCAAGGAGCTGATTGTGGAGGTTGGGGTGGTGGGTGGGAGGGAGAGTGGATGTGTGGGTGGGCAGGATTGTGTGATAAATCATGATGGTTGTCCATGTCCAGGCTAAGCAGGCATGATATGTGGTATTAGTGGCTAGAGAGGCATTTTGATTTAGCCAGTCTAGTCATTCTTCAGTTTGGTATGAATTTCTTTTAACTGGACATGTCTGATAAAGTAGTCCTGCTAACTTTAATTACCTGGCTAGATTGGCATTTGGGTGCTGTTAGTCTAGCCATTTCTTACTGCAGCATTGTATATTTTTCTGGGCATCTGTGATAAAATGATATGATGTGATTCAAGTCATTTATAATGCGCCTGTACACAAGTGTACACAAGGGAGGGATGATAGAGGGAGGACAAGACAAACGATCTCACTAGGCCTTGTGTCATTGTGAGAACGAGAAGTGCAAGGGAAAAGGGAGCAGGGAAGTGCAAGTGAGAGGGGAGGGGAAAACAGGGCAGCAATGCTCTCAGTAAGTGCAGCCAGGGCAGAGCAGCTATTGGTTGTGCAAGGAGAACAATGGACTGCAGGGTTACAGTTACAGCCCCTAAGTGCATGGTAGGCCCGGAGGCAGTGCAAGGGTGACCAATCAAGAAAGAGCCTGGACTCAGAGAGACTCTGAGGGTAGCCAAGCAGCCAGTCAGTACAGCAGACAGGTAGGTCAGGTAGGTCAGCAGGGGGGGAGAGAGAGCGAAAGCAGCAGAGAAGAGGAAAGCTTTTAGCTGCTTCCGAAACTTCAGGTTGTCCGCCTCAAGTTTGAGAGGGGCAGGGAGGCCATTCCAGTTGGAGGCACCAGCAGAGGAGAGAGGTCTACCCCCACTCTCTGCCTGGAGAAATGTCTAAGCCTTAGAGAGTTGGAGGTAGCTGAGTGAAGGGTTAAAGAAAGAAGGTATTTTGGAAGAGAGCATTGGATTTAGTGTTGGCACTGGCCCCAGAAAGCCTTGTGGGCAATGCAAAGGTTATTGAACTTGATCCTTGCAGCCAGTGGAGAGATTTCAGGGCTGGAGAAATACAATCCCAGGGCTTGAGGCCAAGGCTAAGTCTTCAGTCCTGTTCTGGATTATTTGCAGATGACGGAGACTAGAGGAAGACAGATTGAGAAAGTGGCTGTTGCAGTAGTCCAGCTTAGAGACAGTGAGCTTCTGGTGGAGAGTGAGAAAGGGAAGAGTCCCTTTGAGGAGGAGCAGCTGGTAGTGGGACTTCTTGGTGATGTCCGAGATGTTAGGAGAGAAAGAGAGTGTGGCGTTGAAGATGACACCAAGGTTTTTTGCCTCGCAGGAAGGCAAAGGAAGAGGGCCCAAGGTGGTCTGCTATAGTGAGAGAGGAAACACAGTGGCAAGGGTCCCAATGAGAAGGATCTCTGTCTTACTGGCATTAAGGCAGAGATTGTTGGAGGCGCACCAATCCTGAATCGTGGATAGACAGTCAGGAATGAGCAAGAGAGGAGAGGAGGATGAGGTGAGCCTGAAGGAAAGCTGGGTCCTCCGCACAACACTGAAAGTTAGAGGATAAGGTAGAGATCAGGGAGGCCAAAGTGGCCAAGTAGAGGTTGAAAAACCAGCGTGAGAGGATAGATCCCTGGGGAATGCCACAGGTAGAGAGAGGTGGCGGAGAGAATGGGACCACGATCGACCTGGGAGCGGAGTGGCGGACCAAGTGGAAGTAGGTCAGTCACTCTAGGGTCTGATATGTGATGCCCAGGTTCTCACAGAGACGATTGATCAGGATGGCGATGTTGACCCTGTCGAAAAGCAGAGGAAAGATGAAGGATGAGAATAGAAGGAATGCTGGAATCAAGGTTAGAGAGCAGCACAGGTGTTAAGGAGAGCAGTTTCCATGCCTCTGGCAGCTCTGAAGCCAGACTGATGGTCATGGAGACAACCAACAGATTCAGTGTGGAGAGTAAGTTGGGAGATGGCAAGCTTTTCCAAGAGTTTGCTCAGGAAAGGTGGAGATTGAGCGATAGTTTTCCAGCAGGTAGGATCAGCAGACTGCTTCTTGAGGAGTGGGTGCACAAGGGAGTGCTCAAAGGGAGAGGGGAACATTGCAGTGGCGAAAGAGTGATTACAGAAATCGGCCAAGGCTGGAGCGAGTGTGTCAATATGGGCTTTGATGGTTCTGGAGGAGCAGCGGAGCACCTGTTTGGACAACACTTTCATAGATCGGACTTGTCTAGAAACCTCGTCAGGTGTTGTCAGAGAGAAAGAGGAAAAAGGAGGAGGAGAGAAGAGATGGCCAAAATGGGCCGAGAGAGGAAGAGGACATAGAGGACAGGATGTCCTGAGATTTAGCAGAGAAATGAGAGGCCAGAGCTGTACAGAGGGCATGGGAGGGAACAGAAGAGGTATAGACCACAACAGGATTGACCAGTTCCTTGCAGATTTTAAAGAGTTTGGCCGTGTTGTTCGAGGCCATGGAGACACATGCTTTATTGTGTGCTCTCTTCTTGATGAGTGTTATTGCTTTGACTGGCATTTTGCTGAAAACAGTCTAGGTATGTCTAAATGTGGCCTGGCATTCTGTACTATAATGTTATTACGTGTTTACACTGGTCTACATTGTGCAGCCAGTTGGAAGCATTAATGTTCCTGTGCACTGTTGGTGACTTGCATGTATTGGATTGTGTTACTCTACAAAACAATTGCAAACACTCTGGCTTTATAGCCAATTTATCTCAGAAAGTGTGCTGTATATTGCATTAAAACACATATTTATATCTTTTTCCTAGTGCAGTGTGCGGCATACCCCTTCAGCAGCACGTTCATGCGTATTGTGCAAGCGTGACAGTCTAGGCCGGCCCAGAGTGTGGCGCAACCCGTGATTTGTTGCCGAGTTGGGGGGCCCCCTCAGCATGGCTCGCAGGGGGGCCCCCACATTTTGTGTTACGCCACTGGATGGGGATAAAGGGGAGTTAGTTATTGCTTGGTTTATGCACCATGTTGGGGTGCACTGAATGTTATTTGCTGTGGAAACTAATACAAATATTTTCAAAAGCATTCTGCTACCAACATAATCAGTTCTTAGCGATCTGCTCTGGAGTAGCTGCCGAAATAGTTATGTAGGACAAGGCCTTGTTGTTTTGTTCTGGCCCAAGCACACTGTTCCTTCTCCTTTAACATGGAAAATAAAATGGAGTTGCCTTCACGTTCTATAGAATGTATGCCTTTAAGGTTCATGCAGTGTCCTGCCTAAAACTATATATAAAGACATGTTTGTGTGCATGCATGTATGAATGACTAAGCTATCTTATACTACTAAGCGCTCTGCTATAATAAATGGTTACACTTAAAAGTTCACTTGATGCTATGTATCTACATTTTGCAATACAAGGCTAATAAAGGCCTCTAGTAGCATGAAGCATTTTGAATATACTCTTGCTGGTTTATGGCGCTAACATAATATAGACTTTCCTTTCGTCAAGGTGCTACATTTAAGCCAATGTTGGTGTACTATTGTGAGGGGAATTCTGACATGCAATGTATCTCATTTGTTACTCCTAGCCCGTAAGGCAGAATGGGTGAAATCCCATGACATGGTCCCACCTTCCTACTAGCTCAGATATGAATGAGTGGACCATAAGGGGAATGGACCAGGTTGAAATGTCAATCTGTGACGAGTTAGGAAGAGACCTCATTGATGTTAGGAAGGTAATAAGGGAAGGGACAAAAGAGTAATTAACGATTTGCCATTGGAGGCTGTGGACTGACTCTTTTCAGCTGTCTTGCTCCTGTGTGTTCAGATGGACTGGCTCCTTTCAGCTGCCTTGCTTCTGTGTGTTCAGAGGTGAGCCCCATTCCCAAAATATATTGTAGCTTTCATCTAGCTGCCTGTGCAAACATTTCAACGAATTCCAATGATTTCATATGGTTTGGGATTATCAAATACACATTGTAGAATATGTTCTCGAAGAACTTTTATGATGTTAGCAAATAATGTTAAGTTGACTCCACTTACCACACCATTTTTCACTAGAACTCTATTTATTATGATAAACAGAACAAATGACTCACTTTGTTTTTCACCCTACTGTTTCAAGCCTTGGCAAGCAACATTGTTGTTTGGTTCCTTGATGGTGAATGTAGAAATACGCTACAAAATGCTCAGTCTAAGTATATAGAAGATAGAGGACTGAGGGGTGAAGCAGACCTTGCCTAGTGTGTTTCATTGCTTGTGCCTCTTTTGCATCCCCTTACCTTTGCAGAAACACACATCTGTCTTGTGTTGCTCTCAATGGATACACGTGTGCAGCCCATCTGTATATCCCATAATTCCATGGAAAGTGAAGAACGATGCCAAGTCAAAAACCTTTCCATGAAAGACTATGATTGTGGAGTGTTTTCTTCCATTGCTGACATCACACCAGTATGTTTCCATTGTGCCACACTGACCTGTGGGCTACTTGCTATAGAAAGTCTTTCACTGACACCACAGATGTCGGAAGTTCTTGGCTTCTGGTCTCTCTTTTATACATTCCCCTCCGTTGCTGCCTTTGGCATGGTTTAAGAGAGGCAGGAGTGACAGGAGGAGAGCAAGGTCATCGTGGTCCTCTCCTGCTAGAAATTTACTTGCAATACCTGCCATATGATATGGATACTAGAAGATCCTAATAGAGCTGGGCTTTGTTAGTCTGGTTGTCTCGCATACAAACACCCAGGGTCAAACCCTGCACCGGGTATTCGGGCACAACTTCACATACATGGAGTGGTCTTCCAGTTGAGTGGATTGGATGAAACATGACATATTTGTTTTCTCCACCCCATACCCTCTCCATTAAAAAGGGATTACCAAATGAAATATTGAATTTTTCCTCCAGAGCTAAACTGAGGTTTCCAGCTAGCCACCTAAATACAATCTTTGGCAGGTTCCATGTCATTTTTCCGACAGTAATTACTTCAAAGTAATTTACTTTGAAGTAATTACTTCGAAAAATCGATTCCATTTTATTTATTTGGGAGTCTCATCGAAATCCCCCCTTCCCCTACACTAGTACCCTTACCCCAAGCCCCTCTCCACCCCTTTTAACCCCTTAAAACAAAACCACCTATATAATTCAAAGTGTTTTCGAAGTCATTACTTCAAAGCAATTACTGCCAGAAAAATCACAGATACCCTATGGCAATATGGAGAAGCAAACCTTTCACCATGATTCTGTTAACATTCTGGTGAAAATGTATTACATAATTATCAGCCAAACTATATACAGAGTTGCCCTGTTAAAAAATGTAAAATAAAAGTAAAACACGTCAGTAATCTGTGGTTTAACAGGTTTGGGGGTGTTTGATCGTGTGAGATTTGATCACAGCAAACTGTTAAAAAAAAAACAGCCTGCATGCGATCAATTCTCATATGATCAAACACCACCACCCACACCGCCCGCCCCCATCCCCTTCCCTACTTACCTGTTTGCTCGCTGCCTGGTCCACTTCAGCCCTTTGGAGTCAGATCCATCCCTCTTACGCGGGTCGGATCTGACGCTACAAGGTCCCTTTTTCTCTTTTGTATTTTTTTTTCCCGGTCACCAGCCTCCAAAATTGAGGAAGCGGGGGACACCCCTGCCACCCCCAAGGCTAATACATACCAATCATAGGGAGCGGGGGACGCCCCTGCAACCTCCGCTCCATATGTTTGGTATGTATTATCGTTTTTATTCGATCGAATGGTACAGGCCAAATTTGGTCAAATATACCATTCGGCCAAATGAAAACGAACAAATATACTAATACCGTTTAACAAAGAGTTTCTTTGCCCGGATCATTGTTTTATCCTGAAATCCAAATTATCAAAATATTAAAAGGTGATTCTTGAGGCAATAAAGCTATTTTTAGTCACAAGAATTGATCAAGCTGCCCACTCCTCGAAATCTCTCGTTAGTACAGTGGAGGCATACATAACCCCTGTAACTATCAGTAGTATTGGCTATCTTACAAATAAATGGTGTAACAGTTTACAATCTTTCTTAGTGAATAAAATAAATACCATTCTGACTCACATTAGTGATTCTCTAACTCAATTCGGGAACCTGGACAATCGAGAAGCCCTGACAAATCAATATTTAAGGACATGACTCTGCTAGAAACTAAAAATATACTTTCTAGTTTAAAACTGAGCATCTGCCCTGGTGATCCATGCCAGTCTTGGGCGGGGAAGGATTGTGCAAACTCTCTGTCCACAATAGTCTACTGTATCATCAACACTTCCCTTAAAGAATCTATCATTCCTGAATACTTGCAGCAGCTTTCAAGGATTACACAATTGCTGGAAAAGCCCTCCCTGGATCAGTAAAATGTTCTTAATTATAGACCCATTTCTAATGTTCCTTTCCTGTTAAAAATGGCTGCAAACGTAAAGGCATTCAGAACCAGATCAAATAATTAGAGAAAGCCAATCTGGCTTCCATCAATTTAGACACACCGAAGTGGCATTGCTCGATGTGAAAGACACACACTTAAAAATATCTCACAACATTGACATTGGTATGGTAATGCCACTGGTCTTGTCCTCAGCGTTTGATACCATGGTCCCTGTATCTCATTAAACCATCTGAAAGAGGTTTCCCCCGTATCAGACACACTGTGTCATTGGTTTGAAGCCTTTCTAACAAATAGATCATCTATGGTGAAGATTAAGAAGGTTTGGTCCAATTCATAGATGTTATCCTGTGGTACCCCACATGGGACTGGCAGCTCACCACTTTTATTTAACATATATGTCAAAGCCCTGCATGACCTTCTGGTGGGTTTGGGTGTGGCCTTTCAGAAGTATGATGATGAAACACATTTAGTATTCAAACTGAGAGGGCACACCCAAGACAATCTGACTTTCATTCAATCTTCTATATTTGGATGTCTATCAATAGGCTAGATACAAACCAAGCCAAACCTGATATCCCAGTGATTCCTCCAGCATCTATGACATGGAAAGAAATTCCACTCCCAAGGAAATATCATTTTCTTATTGCTCCATTAGAATTTTGGATAAGGTAACATTCCTTTGCACAATCTTGCATGCCTCACTGTCCATGACCTGTCAAATTAGTAAAATAGTGGGTTCTAGAAATGAACACTGAATATTCATCAGACAATTGAGACCCCTCCAATCTGAAATACACTGTGCCACCTTAGTCAGGGCCATCATTCTGTCTAAAATTGATTATTGTAATGGTTTATTATGACACATTGACATCTGCCCTGCAAGAGTACAAGGATGAGTAGAGGCTAAAGCACTTGCTCAACCCTCACATAAACCTCTTTTGTCTTTTGTGGTAGCATAGGCTGAGGAAAGGCTATACTCCCAAGAGGGGTGTGAATGTGGTTCAGTAGTAACCCAAACAACGAAGTATAATCAAGGTTCTATAAAACTCTATCTACTTTAATCAAACACACTGTATACAATACTAATTAGAAAACACTACATAAACCCATCCCTTTAGAAAGAACACAGAATATGCAACGATAGAAGATGCAGCACGCTGGGTAATGAGACAGGGTGAGAAAAATGGGGAGGAAAAGCCATTGAAGACCACAATGTTCAAAAAGGAAATGTTCTTGTGGTTGCAAAATGGATGTATGTCTTGGTGGTTCGATGGTATTGAACCAGGATTGTTGGTGCGGTTCAATGGTTCGATTCAGTTCGAGGATGCAGCAGTCCCGGTGATCCAGCGGTGAGCAGGTATCGAGCCATGGTGGAATGGAAGGTAGTTGTGTTTAAAAACGTTATTCAGGCTGTGTGGATCAGTCACTCACCAGGTTTGATTCAACGGTGGAGTTGGACAGCAGTAAACTGGTTCTGGGATAAGCAGGTGCGTCGGTTTCATGAGGGGGGATGAGGGTTGCTATTAGAAAGACACCCGGTTTGATCGATTTACAGGCGCAATAATGAAATAGCTAGCGGCTCAAATGGCAGTTTGAGCAATGCGAAAGCAGCAGTAATTCTTGGTTTGAGCCGAGGCAATGGCGTGCTTCAGCTGGCACTGTGCAGCAACAAACTGAATTAAAATGGGTGAACTGCATTTCGAAGAGCGATGAATGCCAAAGGCAGCTCTGCAGTGTCCTGCTGATTCAAACAGTCTCAAAAATGTTTGAATCAATGCCCAAAGTGGTTTGACATCAAAAACACAGGGATCTTTGCTGTTCTGGATTCCAAATGCTGTGCGGCCCAATCCAGGGTCTCAGGGAAAAGATGGGCTTTGTTCTCATGCTCCCAAACACGGGGGAAGCTGGTACACAACTGAAGGGGTTCTCCTACATGGTAAGTTTCCTAGGTACCGCTGTGGCTAGCAGAGCGACAGTTCTTGTTCCAGGAACAGGTCAACCCCAATGTTTGCTGTGGATAGATGGGGGACAGAGCTCACCTCTGCCTTGGAACACCTGTCAACAAGGGTTGACGTCCAAACAATGATTCAGGTGATTGGACAAAAGCTAGCCCTTCAAGCTAAAATTACTACCATTGAGTTTGGTAACAATAAACATCTGTTTTCTGTCAATAGTGCCAAGATACCCCTCTGGAGGATAATGTGTGCTCTATAAATACACATGTTGTGTGTGTATGTTATGTGGCTGGGACACCTAATAGCTTGTCAGATCAATTCTGTAATCCCTGTGTGGATTCAGAATTGGAAACTGTGCACTCCTGCCTATGCATGGACAGGAGAGGCAAACCAGACCCTGTTAAAACCACTACCTGTGTTTGGGTGGTCTTGTGAGAGGTGGGAACCCCCTAAGATGTCATAACTGGCGGGGGAGCCATGTGCCTCTGTTTGCCAAACCATCTCCCAGCACTGGAAAGCTGGATTAAGCAGTGTCCCAGTTCTGGAACTCTCAGGCTATTGGGAGGGAAATAAAAGGCCAACAGTCACCTGTAAAACTGGAATTTGGGCGACTCAGTGCAGCTGAGCTGAGAAGAGTGCAGAGCTTGAGTTTGAGACATCTCTCAATAGAGAGTTAAAATGAACCTGCTGCCTAAACCTCGACCTCAAAATGCTAGTGCATATGGCAACTGGTTATTTTATCACCTTGAGGATGAGCCTGGTTCTCAACCTTTTTGGCTGCCGGGCATGTGATTAATTGCCATCTGGCAAGGATGTGGAAGCCCTTGTTTTTTTGATTTTTAATAATTAATAAAATGATGTGGGTAATTCCATCTCTGAAAGCATAGGGCCTCATTCCGAGTTTGGCGGTAAGGGATAGCTGCCACCGCTAACGAGAGCGGTGGCGGTAATCCCTTACCGCCATACTCCGAGTTCCCTTTGCGCCATGGAGGTTTTAACACCTGCTTTTAGCAGGTGTTAAAAACCATGGCGCTAAGGGACCTTGATGTTAATTACGCCACCGTAATTTACGGTGGCGTAATTAACGCCTTCCCCACTCCCATTATGCCCTATGGGGCAAAAATGGGAATGGGGAAGGGTAAATGGGGATTGGGGAATTACCGCCCCGCCACCCTTGGAATGGGGCGGTAATTCCGCCATCCACCAAGGCGCTGCCGGTCCGGGTACGGCGTCAACCAAGGCGTTAATAGCGCCATTGGTTAGCGCCGTACTCGGAATGAGGCCCATAATCTTCTGATCAGATTACCTTTTCATAAACTCCATGCCAAAAGAATAGTGTACATCTGTGACCAGCTGCCTCAATGTACTGATCTGCATCGCCTGCTCTACCAGTGGCACAGAGCACGTTCAGAGGTCAAAGATGCCCTCTTGACAGCTGCAGTAGCAGCCAAGTCTCTGCAGCACAGAGGCTGCATTCAACATATGCACCCCTGTTCCAAAATATTATGATTATGGGTAGATAGCCCATGTTGGTTGTAGGGTAAACTCTAAAAATAAGCCATTCCAGAAGTATGGCCTGATGCATGGCACTGCTCACTATAATCATTGCAGCCACATCCAGTTTGATATCACACGTGTCAGCTCCAGTGAGCCATCTTAGCTGCGGAAGATGGTGTGTTTTCTGGCCAGATAGGCTGATCCTGCCAAGTGACAGGGCAGGAACCAGAATAGCCAAGCCTCTGCTCTGATCTCTTTGTGAGGGTAGGTCCTTGGACTATGCTGGTTCTAATGCATACACCATTGTCATATTATGACATCATTCTTGGTATATCAAGGCAAAACCATAGTTAAAATATGGTTGGTATTTTATTCATTGAAGGCGCATGGCTTGTTTTACACCAGTGAGGCACTTTAGGTGGTGCCATCAAGGTTAAAGGTTAGGTGTTGATTTGACATCACTTCCAGTAATGTCACTGGACATTATGATGTAATTTCGGCTACCCCTGCTAGTTTTGTGAATTGATGTCCCTGGCTCTGAGATCTTCTATTGAACTGAAGCTTCAAATGGCCCGATTTCAGAATAACCAGGCCTTTGGAAGATCATGTTTAGTGCTTGGTGCCAGACACTGTAATCTCCTCCCTTAATGTGTCAGAGAAACCCCCATTCTTCTTCTCTTCAGAACAAATGTAAATAGCTTTCTGTTTTGTCAGTAGCTATATGATTCCCATCTTACTTGCTCCCTTTTAAGTCTCTATGGTTATCTGATTGCTGAGAAGCCTTTGGGTAGTAGCGGCTTCAAGACTCAGCTTGAAATGGAATAGAACAGAAAATAGAATAGAGCACCTGGAAAATGATGGAAATAGTGGTGGGAGTATCTGAGCTTTTGAAAAGAATGCCTGGCACAAATGTGAGTATCTGGATAAATAAAGGCAATGCAAGGCAATGTATGTCATGTTATTTTCTTGGTTCTCTTTAGTGGTGGTCTTTTTCACAATGCATGCTTAACATTTTTACAAATGTGCAGACGCACAACCTGGTCCTTCCCATCCTCTTTCCCTGCTACTTATGACTTCTCTTTCTGCCTTCTCCTTTATGTTTCCTATTTTGCTTTTATGTGTTCCCCTGTAAACATGCACAGTGGGAAAGGCACAGCTCATCACGTGTACACACAGCTAGTGGGAACAGAACTGATTCTTTGAAGTGCTTCTTGTATGCTTCCCTTTCAGCAAGGGTAATTGTTATAGAAACTGCCATTTTTAAGTCATTTTATTTCTCCATTCAAAGCCAGTCTAGCATTAAGTTTCAGTTTGGAATGTTTCCCTGTACTTGGAGACTAGTAGGACATTTTACCACTGTGTCCCTCTAGTGGAGAGCGCAGTGTATAAATCTGACCGAGTGGTGTGGGGCTCATTTCTGTTAGTCCTAAATGCACCTTTAAGAATGCTTTGCATACAGACAACTTGGCCTCATGCTGAAATTGTTCCAATATATACTAAGGGGAACCAGAGAATCCCTGCCAACTATAGTCCAATTTTACTTGTATCTCCTATGAATGAATTATGGGGAAAATACTGCCAAATAAACCCAACCATGGTTAAACAAACCTATATTCTGGGCTCCACACCTGAGCAATTTTGAGGCAGGTCTCAGTACCCTGGAGCAATGCATAGACTGAATACACTTATGGCAAAGTATATAGACCAAAAAAAGTCGCTCTCATTGGCACTTTCATTGACCTGCGGACAGCTTATGGCTGCTGTAAGCTACGTCTAAGGCAAACATGGATGTTCTTTGAGGCGAGATAATGCAACGTTGACATCAAGGGAACATACTATGGGCCTGATTCTCAAAGATGTTGACTGGAGCAAATCAAAACTGCCCATGCGCATCTCTGATTTGCGCTACCTTACACCTGATTCTTGAAGGCTACAAATTGAACAGATCTCTGAGATGCTCACATGCAAATACGGTTCACAATGATGTGCGGGATGGCCTCTCAGAGAGGCTCCCTGCATCTGCAGCTTTGCTCGGGTTTTGGACTGTATTCTCTGGATGACCCCTGCAGATCTCATGAGAGTGCAAGTGGGCAGGCCCAGCAATAAGAGACCTGCTGATTTAGGAGCCTTAGCCAACCAGTTTCAGGAACATCGGAGCAGCCTATTGGCCTTAGAGGGAGCTGAGATTAGTTGGCCTGTCCTCAATAAAATGCTTAGTGATTAAGTTACAGAGGTTTAATGTGTGAATTCCCTTAGTACTGACCCCTGAAACTTCCCAAAAGCATCTCTGGGCCCTCTGCTACGCTTGTGTGGAGAACAAGAGGCAAGCCAGCGAGCTGCTAACTAGTATGGAGAGGCCTTATTTAGAAGTAAAACACGGGGAGTGTTCAGAATTGTATTTCTATCTACTCTCATACTGCAGCAAGCTTTCTATTTAATTAAAACTTCGATTCCGCGTCCTCCCCCTGAAGGCAGCAGTAGCATACTGGAACGGAAGCCCTGACAGTACATGGTCCTGCGATGCGACGCTCAGCTCACTTTCCATTAGTGTGTCGCCTTTACAGTGATGAGGACACGCACGCACACGCCGGCCTCCACTAGGTGCAATCCGTGGACTGTGAAACGTGCTCTGGACGTGTGTTCGCAAGAAGCCTTCTCATATGTGAGTGGGTGGTCTGGCGGCAGACACCCGGCAATTAAACGCTGTTTTTGTTGTCCAGCAATCTTAAGGCTGTATTAGTGTACATATATGTTAAATGTTTTTTTTTTTTAACTGACTATTTGGCAAAACACATATGATAATTAAGATGAAAGTGAATCGCAAAATCTGCTGTGTGACACACAAAAACGGTTTCCTGTTTCTCCTACTTTCGGCGCTGCATGTGAGAGGAGGCAGCCTCGCGTGTAGATCTCTTTAGTGTCCTTCATTAGTCGTGCATTGTTCCTAATTTCTCTGCCATGTTTTCATAGTGTGTCAAGAAAAGTTCTCAAGTACTACCTTTCTTTATCTTGAACTGTTACTGCCTCTTATGATGTAACTCAATTCCCACTGAACCACCAGAATATCCAACCTCAGGCAGCCTTTTTTTATTGTTTAAAGTGCTGACCTAGCCCGAGAGCACCAGAGCGCTGTACAAAGTGTGGGTAGCCAGCATTTGGGCTGCCATCTTTTAACTGTAGTGCAGTACTGTGAGGTCTGTGTGCCGGTATGTGCATCCATTGGAATTCATCCTTGGTCAGGTGTTGTTGAAAGAGCCATGTTTTGAGAGATTTGCGCAATTGGAGAATTGCATGGGCATTCCGAGCCGAAACCGAGATCGAGCCTTCTCTTATCTCTGACCCCACACAATACCTCCATCTTCACCATCATGCAGGCAGTCATGCAGGCAGTTGTATTCTCACACACACCCACAAATGTCCCACAAATAAGTACCATTCACTTGCATAAATATACATACCTCATAAGCATGTACCACACATTCACACACCTCACAAGCACATGAACACACATCCACTGCGCAGTTGCCCAGGAGCCAGCAGCCTCACATGCTCCGTGCATGTGCATGGCACCTATCACCTGCAACTGCTTGTCTTCAGAGGTCCACATAGCAGTCAGCACCCAACATATGCCTGCCTCACAAACGTGCACATATTTCGACATCTTGCTGAAACCCAGCGCATGCATGCTTGACTAGCATGCATGCACGTTCTTTGTCTCACTAGCAACACCACAGGCATGCCTCAGAGGCCTGCACTCACGTTCACGGCACATGCATGTAAAATACCGATCCCTCACTAGCAACATTATAAGCGGGCCTCACAAGCATATTTATACACTCAGCTGCCTGGCTAGCATCAGAGCAGCCTTCCAACAGCCATGCACACGCCACTATCATTCATCAATATCTGCTAAGCGCGTGCATCCATTTACACACCCACACACACCATGAAGCCATGCTCAGCTAACACGAACAATACAATCATGTAAAGAACATGTAGCTCTATATCTGACCACTCAGACACACTGGTTATATAACTGGAAACCCTTATAGTCCCTAAACATCAATAAACCATGCTAAAGTCCTAACACATACCACCACTATACATCTATAAATCTAATGACATTTCTCATACTCACAGGAACTCCACCCACAGGTGGAAGCACCCATCATTGTAACAATGCATACACACACCAGACATTCACCCCTCTGCCCTCAGGCAGAACTAAGCAGTGTCCCAGAAATATGTAACTGATTCTGAGATAGCCCTATGTCACAGATCACAACATACGCCAGTAAGAACCCAGTTTCAAAAGCAAAGCTTCCATTCTGAAAACAGCCTTCAGGCAACACCCTACAGATGTAGGTTCCTATGCCCTCTAACCACGTCCCATTGTACCACTGGGAATCTACTTGAATAAACAACATCCTGCTGAAGAATGCATAATGTCCCCCTGCGGGTGGATACCGCCATGAGGTATGGATGTTTTTGCTTCAGGTCGGGGGACCTCTTTCTCTTAGCTGTCCCCACGCCACACCTCAGGGTTTGTCAGACTCGTCACCAGTGTTATGATAAAGGATGCTGACTCCACAGAGCAGACCGCCATCACCCCAAATTATTCATGTGTGTCTGTTGCGGGCAAGTGGAGATCTTGCCGAGTAGGTCCGCTGTTACTGACCCAACCTCACACCCATCACCAGGGGGCCCTTTTAGCACCTGTCACTCTTGGAATATTGAGGCACGCGTGCATGACCCACTCAACATTGCACAGTGCACGCATGGCATCGTCGGCACCTTCTCTCGCTGGAAACCGGATATTCCTGGAGGAGCAGCACAAGCCACAGATCACCACGTCACGATTAAGGCATGTCGACAGTTCATCGCGCCATTGTGAAGTCGCGAGAATCAACCACACACTTCACTACACTGGGCACCTGCAGTGCCTCCCGGTACAAGAGAGATATTCCTGAAGTGCTGGTATTGCTGTACAGCCTATAATCTTCGCTGGATTTCACACA
This sequence comes from Ambystoma mexicanum, assembly GCF_040938575.1. Lineage (NCBI taxonomy): Eukaryota > Metazoa > Chordata > Amphibia > Caudata > Ambystomatidae > Ambystoma > Ambystoma mexicanum. Next base: position 983,234,520 of record NC_090924.1, read on the forward strand.
GCCTCTATGTTACCTTGCTCCAAAATCAATATGAGAAAGGATTAAAGCAGAGCTAATTATGCAACAATGCTGAAACTATAAAAGAAAAACGACCAAAGTAGTCTATTTTTTATTACAGGAGGCATTCGGCGCCTGAATATTACACACAGCCAGCTGTTCGGAACATAAATGCATGCAAGAAAGTATAAAAACAATATACCAAGAAAAAAACATAAAGGCATGTTTCTACTCGGGGAATACTTAAAAAGGTTTGCAAAGACGTTTTGTTCGCAGCTTTGTAGGCAGTGAGTGAGCCGTTCCAAACCGGGTTAGTGTAACATAAACCTATGCAAACCATGGCAAACAGGAACATGTCTTTCGTCTTACTGGATCCTGTGTTGCTCGTAGTATAGGCCCGCTTTGCTTATCTGGCAATTCCTAGGGGCGTTCTTAAATATATTTAATGTTGACATATGTGACTCTTTATTTTTGTTATACAGCACGACTTTACATAAACTGTATTTAAGGTAGACCCGTGGCATATTTATGATGAACTGTGTGTAAACTGATCCTGCATTAGGCAGACCTTCGTATATTTTAAAAATAGGAAGTCATCTAATATTCCTGTGAGGTAGCCAAGCTCGAATTATGGAGGCTGTTGAACTTATCGGTCACATTGAATCTTAGGGTCAGAGATTTGACCCTTTGTGTGAAGGGCAAGCTAGTTCTGTTGCAAGGGGTGGACTTCTTCTATTGAAAAACTTGCTGTGCCTAGAGGTCTGATGGCCAATAGGATGCTGTGCTTTAGTCGATTACCCACATATGACTAACTAGCCCAGGAACTAAGGACATTGTCATGCAGGGCAGTGGTCTTCGGAATGAAGTGGCTCCAATGGCGAATGCCAAAGCGGTCCCTTGTCACTATGAGCTCTCTTCTTAGAGACTTTTAACTAGGAGTAAATTAAGGGCTAGACAGGTAGAGCAACTGTCAAGGGCCCACTTTAACCTAAATGCCAAGGCACAGCGCTGAAATGGATACACACAATCTTGCACTTGTTAAGAGGTGATCTCAACCACCTGGTCAGGCCAGCCTGCCCAAGTTAAGGGCACAGGCATAGCAACGGCCCTAAAAAGGGCCGTGCAGTGCACGTACCACAAAGGTCAGCCCATCCTGGGAGTTGTTGTTGCCATTAGAACATGCAATCCTAATTTGCGTGTGCTGAAGTCTTTTTTCAAATAAATAATAACTGCATTACGCTGGCAAGAGCCCTTGTTCTGTAACTCTCTCTACTTCGGGGCCAACAAGGAAACTGTCAAGAAAATCCAGCTCCTCCAGATCAATGCTCTTAGAGCTGCAATCAGTGGCCCTCATTACAAGTCAGGCGTTAAGGGTTTAACGGCGCCGTCGGCGCCGTTAAACCCTTAACGCCTGATTAAGAGGTCCCGGGTTTTAACGCCTGCTTTTTGCAGGCGTTAAAACCCATGCCGCAAATTGACCTTGGTGCTAAGTACAGCGCCGCAATTTGCGGCACCGTACTTAGCGCCTTTCCCCATTCCCATTATGCCCTATGGGGCAAAAATGGGAATGGGGAAGGGCAAATGGTGAATGGGGAATTACCGCCCCACTCACCTTGGAATGGGGCGGTAATTCCGCCATCCACCATGCCGGAGTCCGGCATGGACCATGGTGCTAATAGCACCATGGTCCAGCGCCGGACTTGTAATGAGGGCCAGTATCTCCAGGAGAGATCATGGAGGTCATTACGACCCAGGTGTTAAGGGTTAACGCGTCGTTAACCCTTAACGCCTGATTCCAATTTTAACGGCTGCTTTTAGCAGGCGTTAAAATCCATGGCGCTAAACCGCCTTGGTGCTAATTACGGCACCGTAATTTACGGTGCCGTAATTAGCGCCTTCCCCACTCCCATTATGCCCCATGGGGCAAAAATGGGAATGGGGAAGGGTAAATGGGGATTTACCGCCCCACTCACCTTGGAATGGGGCAGTAAATCCGCCATCCACCATAGTGTAAACGTAGTTACCGCCTGGGTCGTAATGACCCCCCATATCTCTGAAACAAGAAGATTAAACAACTGGCTATCCACGCAGGATAAAATCCAGTTGAAAGTGGCTTCTCTCACATACAAATGTCCAAACAATGCGGCACCCCTTTACCTTACTGAGAGAATCACTAGAAAAACTTCTATAAAACCTTCCAGATTATCGAACACCAATTGCCTCTTGGTCCCAAGATTTAAACTCTCCAGAGTTGGGGGACGCAGTTTCCCGGTTAAGGCAGCCCAACAGTGGAACTCCTAAGCCCCTACCCTGCGAGAAGATCAATCTTACCCACAATTCCAGCAGAACCTCATAAACTGGCTCAAAGACTCGGACCAGCAATCTGGCATATGACTCCATTCTACCTCCTGCTTTACCCTTGCACATAATAATGTGTTGCCATAATTGTACATAGTATTTTATCTGTATCCTGACTATGCTACATCATCCTATCCTGGATTGTATATCTTGTATTATGTAAATGTACCTATGCAAATGTACTTTCTGCAACATTGTGTTACCATATCCTGACTATGCAACATCATTTTATCATGAATTGTATACCTTTATTATGTAAATGTACCTATGCAAGTGCACTTTCTGTAACCAAGCAAGTTGTCTTATGCAATGCACCCTGATACCCTCGGCTCTGGTGCGCAATACAAGTAATAAAACAAACAAACATATAAAAATAAAACATACCATGTGACACGATCTCCGTTTTCAGTGTTGATTATGGTTATGTAAACACCACAGAAAATTACAGCTGCCCCCTCTGGTATTTTGAGAGCTATGTCCGGTTGTCACGATAATTCCGGATTATATCTGTCCCTCGAGTTTGAAGATTTATAAGAGGGGGGTGCGAGGGTGTAATGTGAAGGAGAAGTGGCTTGTGGGATTTTGATGTGTGTGTCAGCCATAACTGAATGGGCTTCCTTAAGTGATCCTTTGAGCTTTGATTTGCAGCTCTATTGTCAGATAAGCTATAACAAGGGGGTTGTCCTACCCTCTATGAATCAAAAGAATGCAAACAGTAATTCAAGTGCAAACTGTTTTTTTGACCCTTATGGGTGCCTATACAACTAGGACAACCATTGTATGAAACAACACAATTGCTGCTGGTAAACACATATCTCTTACTTATATGAACAATTCAGCTTTTTATTATTAGTTTGCTGATGCTTTATCTTTTGCAAAGTATTTGAGTTTGTTCATATACATGACAGTACATGATGACCATTATAGTGAACAAACACATGGTTATGTTGGAAATCAAATGTAACACGTTAACAGATGTCGTAAGATGTAAACCGTCCACTTATGCATTTAACAGACAACTTGTTTGTAAGTGGAATGTCCCAAATGATTAGGTTCATGAAACACAGAATAAAAGTGCAAATGGAGGAGACATTGGTTATAGGTCTCCTATGCCCGGCTAAAGTCTGACCTCATATTTGCTCATTGTCCCACCATGAAATTTACATACAGTTTTGGTACATCTACCACAATTAAAGACAATATTAATTGCAAATCTAAGTTTGTAGTGTATGCAATGGTCTGTATGTGCCACAAGATATATGTGGGCAGTACCATCCGTGAATTGAGGACAAGAATAAGAGAACACATCTCTTCAATAGGTAGCCAGGATTCTTCACTTCCACTTGCAGTACACTGGCAACTGAATCATCAAATGGATGAGAAAAATGACATTCAATTCATTGGTCTTAAAAAAAATCAACACAGGAAGAAGAGGGGGCAACCGAGAACTGATTCTAAGACAACAGGAAGCCCGTACTATATGCCACTTCAGAGCCACAAGAGTGGGTTTGAACTCAGACAATGAGACGGGAGTTTTCCTTTGAAATAATGATGTTCTCCTTTCTGTGAATGGTTTCTGTCTAAGATGTCATTTGTGATGTGAATACTGAGCATAATATATATCGACATAACACGACTAATATCGATTTTGTACTTTAAAAATAACTCTCTAATCTAAGGAGACTCGTACCCTAACCAATACTACTAATAGTCCATGCCTATCTGTTCCCCTAACACATATATTCACTTGCAAGTAAAGACTAGTAAGCCCATATATATATTGACAATTTTTACATCAAGCGAGATCAGTAGCAACAATTTCTTAAGTATGGTAACTCTAACTGAGATCCTTGCTTCCTTAATACACTTAGGATTTTATTGATCTAAATACTCTTTTAAATTCGATCTTTGAATAACATTAAACACTAACAGTTTTTGCTTTTGACATTTTGAATACAATTGCTCAATCAAGCTTTGTATAACTGCAGACTCTTTATATCCAAAGGAAAACTCGACAACAATAGACATTCAAACATGGCGCCCTGTTTTTCAACAATCACCCAAAAGGGCAGAAGGACTACTGTCGTCATGGAGACGACTGTTAAAATACCAATGCGAAGCGAGGCGTCTGTGCTCGCTTCCAGACGCCGATGCTCGTGAAGGAGGCCACCTCTTGCGAGGTAAGCCCTAAGCCCCTCACTGCATTAGGAATCTCGATCGACTCACGCTCGCAGCAGCAAGTCAGCGCCGCACGAGAAATACGAGATTTATTATTTGCTAACTGTGCACAGTTGCCGAAAATATCTCTCCTTTTATTATACACGCGGCTCGGTATCGAACCAGTTAGCATATATGTAAACAAATCATTATTATTATATAAGAATAATTTTAAGGAAAACAATATATTAGTTATTATATAACTTTGGGATCAGGAAACAGATTAGCCTCTATAACATGACAATTCTTTCATGTTACAATGTTCCTAAATAGCACAAACCATGCGCTTTAAGGCCATTGCGGCTTGCCCCACAATGCTTTTTATAATTGGCACAAGCATTTAAACACATGCTTTGTAAGTAACCGATGTTACACAGTTTTCGCTACTAACAGACAAGTAACCTTTAACTACTTAAAGAAATATGTTCATTAATCGTTACCATTTTTAACAGGCGGGATTTATCCCATAAACTTCACTATCTAATTTGAAATCTGACCTATATCTGCCTCATCAAAACTGCTATTCAAAAACAAGCTTAACCTATATATATGCAAAAAATTAACATTTTTGTTTCCCTTTTTCTCTTTTTGATGCTCTCTCCATTGTCCCAATGAATCCTCCCCCTTCCCCCCCTGGATCTCTGTGTTCTATCACTTGTAATATCTCTTTTTGTACCGTTGGTAATTATGTATGACCTTATTTGTTTTCGCCAACTGCATTTTGTTTATCTTTTGTGATTAATTACTATGTTTGTGTAAAACCTACTTAACCCTGATTGAAAAAGGCGAGCGATTCGCCGAAACACGTGTCTCATATAGTGCACCCCCCTCTTTTTGAATACACTTTACAAAATGTCAACGAACCTGAGTGTGTACTCGTTATTTACCTTTGTGGCGCTTGACCTCAAGTGGAGTGTGGATCTCTCTGAGCCCCAAAAACCTTTTTGCACTTTCATGGAATGTAGTCTTGCCTAGCTAGATCTATAAAGCTAATCAAAGTCAAGTGAGATCTACATCATTCATCTCCTCCAGGCCCACATCAACATTCAAGCCTGCTGCTTGTAGATCTGCATTACCATTGGGAACATCACTATTGTGTAAGGGAGCAAGATATCTATAATATGTCTGCATGGTATCCTTAACAAGTGGAATTTTCAAGATAACATGGGAGTGCAGTTTCTGTGAAAGGCTAGGTGGAACAGTGTAAAATCGGTCACAAGTCAGAGTACCCGCCACCGCCTCTTATCATATCTGATAAAATGAATATTGTTCTGGTGGGAAATATTATCTGGCAGGATTTTATGACTGGCCTCTACCACTAAAGGTTTGGTGGGGTTTAGGAAGAGTTAGTTGAATGTTAGATGTGCATAAACCAGCTTTTAAACTTTCTTTCTTCTATAAAAATATTTTATCAGGCAATGTTGGCAACTTTTCTTAAAACATTTCTTAAAAATTGCAACAGCCCATTCTGTTACCGGTTTTCACTTTATAGACATGAACATGGATGGGTTAATGTGCCTGCTGCTGTGAGTTATGTGCAACCTGCAGCTAGATCTCCGCTGTATGTTCTTAACCCACTGAGCTATTCCAATGATTCACTGGCTTTCAAAGCTTTAAATAAAGCTTCTAGGAACGTTTTATAGCTTCTTTTAAAACGAATTACAATTTCAGAAATTAAATAACCAGTGTTATCTTTCAAGTGGGTTAAGGTATAGTGTGTTAAAATCGGAATAGCACGACATAGCCCTGCCTAACCTCCTGGATTTTCCCATAGATTCTGCGTTTTCGAGACCTTCCCCAGGGGAATGACGGATTTCTGGTATACATGACCATGTCAGTGACGGTGGGAGAATAAAGCTATAAAGCTTGGAACCCCTAACATGAATAATACCTGTGTCATCAGGAACATGCATTTCACTGATCTTACAAATACAAAGTTTAAAGAGTTTTGTGTCTAATGACCTGATTCCCTGCCTCTACAAATTCAGGGATGCAGGGAATTTCCAGGTATAGTATACTGCGTGGAGGCCTCACATTATAGGCTTTGTATTCCTTCAGACTTCACATTTCTTAGCAATACTGTAATTGTCGTCTTCAATGAAAGCGCAGGGATCTAAAAGCTGCAGATATACTCTTCGTTTGTGCACTTTTCAACTCATCTCTTTCAAACAGAGTATTCTTGGAATCCACACGTTGAACACATTTCATCCAAGTACACCTGAAAAAATACAAGGACAAGTCCCGAAATAGCAGACTGGTCCCAAATCTTAGCTTCACCATTTAACTAAAGTGTGTGAACCTAGGCAAATCAGTTTACCATTCTATACCTTATCTATGGCACTTGCATTGTGATCTATATAAGCACTGTCTTTGCATCAAATAGAGAATGTTTTCATATATATATTTAGATATGCCCAGACAAAATGTATTCAATATTCTGATGCTAAGTTACAATTGTTGCATTTTCTTCGTAGATAGTTACAAATGTTGTGTTTTGTTTGTGTGTGTGCGTATGTGTGTGTGTGTGTATGTGTGTGTGTGTGTGTGTGTGTGTATGTGTATTTATATTCAGTCAAAATAAACTTGGTTAAGAGAGAGTTAAGGTGATCAGATTTATCGCAACAAAACCCCTGAAATTCAGCAATCGAATTCCAAGCAAGTCCACCTTAACTATGCACCCCCTGTTGCGCAGCGTATGAGTATATTGATGACCGCACAGATGGCATCACTAGTGACATCACTAATTACATCACACATTACATCACTGACACCAATAATGGTGTCACTAATGGCATCATACATGTCACAGTTTTAGATCACGGCACACTCCAGCCAGGGACTCCTTCCCCTGACAATGAATGTGGCGCACAATAAATATGCTTTTTATCTTGAATAACCCATGGCTTCTTTTATTTGAGTTGGCCGCCAATCCGCCTTGCACCCACCTTTACAAACACCCCATGTCACAGTGAACTAGGAACCCAGGCCGGTGTGTATCAATAAGATATTTATTAAATTATTATTTAATGAAAAAGCAAAATCAAACAATTTAACAAAAGCCACCAACCTTGTGGCACAGAATGCAATGTTTCCTACAGAACAATTGGTTCAGAAATCCTACACAGTTCGCATGAATCTTTAATGGCAAACAGGAAAAATAATGTTAAAGCATGTGATAACACTAAAGTTAATCACTCCCCATGCAACACTCACCCCCAAACATCAGCTAACGTAATTCCCTTTAGATGAAAGGCAGTGGCATGGAGAAAGGATACAGATAGAAAAACTGGATTTGGAATACAGCCCACCACCCCAAAATGGGAGGCCACAAAAGAAAGTGAAAACCATTTTTAGGAGCAAAATGGCAGAATTGGATTTTGCTTATTATGCACACGGCTACAGCACGGAATGCAAGGAAATTCGTGTTGCTACACTTGAGGAGATAGGGAAGCTTATAGACTACTAATCCGCACACAGAGCAATGTGGAAACAAGGTAGGAAAATCGATTTTGGGCAGACAGCAAATGCAAAATAAAAATACACACAGCAATGGAATTTCATTTTTACACAGGATTTGTGATGACAGGCAGCTAAGAAAAGGTCTTAACTGTCAAAATTAGAAATCGTTTTTTTTAAAGATGAGGAAAAAAGCACACAACAAGTAAGATTCTAGACAAAAGGGATTGCTCTTAATGGGACTATGGTTCGGGTTTGCAATGGGACTGATGCAAGTTAAGAGTTCATGGCATAACACACACAAGACACGGGCAAGTTCGGTTTTCAGTGACAAGGACCAATTCGGTTGACTATATGTTAAAGACTATAGTTATTAAAGGGAGACATTAGGCACAAGGGGGTTCATTTTGAATTTTAACCAACTTACACCGTTAATTTCCATATAGGGGAATTAATTGATTACTTTAAAATACGCTAAGGATTTACACTGACAACTGAGAAATTTTTCACTGGGAATAGGCTAACATACTCAGGCTAAACAAATTCTGCCATGGGAAGGTGAATGAATTATACTGGCAATTTGGGGGCTTTCAATGGGATTTTCTATGGGGCTATGTTGCAAAAAGGAAAGGGTATGCAATTTGGGACTGGGGTTGTTTGCTACTTACAAAGTATGCCTTGGTTTGGGATTCTGGAAAGTCAGCCGGATCTCAGGACTCTCTGGACAGCTAGGCAAGGGGTCTGGTCTCTGCGCTCTCCTGGATGGGATTCTGGACAGTCAGGCAGGATCTCAGGACTCTCTGGACAGGTAGGCAAGGATCTGGTCTCTGCACTCTCCTGGATGGGATCAGCTAGGCAATGGTCTGGTCTCTGGACTGGATGGGATCAGCTGCCTCCGTCCTCTTTCTAATGTCTCCCAGGATTCTTGTAGGTGTGTCTGACCCTGTGTCTAGTACAGTCCCCTCTTATATAGCCCAAATGACATCACTCATTTTACAACCTAGGGGAGTACTAAAAATTTGCCTCTATCCCCAGGATTGGACAGTTTATCATTCCTCTCTCCACCCCCTGACCTTATTCGTTCAGGGGAGAGAGCATCATTTGTCTGTTTGGTCATTTATGACAGTTCTTTGTTTCTCAGGTCCACTTTTAGCAAAACTGATTATTATCATAACTTCAAACTTATGCTATCCACCGTCTTAAGAAGTAGATATGCAGTTTCAGTTGGCCACAGGGAATTAGACAGTCCGATCACCAACTCTGTGTGAGGTAGCTTAGCCCTTTGGCACATGGTTGCCCTTTTCATGAAATGCATGACAGTTATAATTCTGCACATAATTCAACATTTTCATAACCTAATTTCCCATCCGTCAACTAATTTTCCGCTTTATCCCATTTATACATCAGTCAGAAGCAAGTCTTTACTGGCCATTTCAGTCCACAAAGTGCTAGAAAAATGTACTTAGTCTCTTAACATCTGCCTGGACATTTTTTTCTTATTCGGAGTGCTGGGAAAAATGCCTAAAATGAATCGCTATTTTAATGTCAATTTGGAGGATCTGTCACATATGGGGGTTGTGCATCATTCCCCACAGCAAACTGTCTCCCCCTGGCTCAGCTTGCAACAAAAGATTTTGATTGCACCCTTTGAGGTTTGTCAGTTTGTCCTTCAGAGTGAATACTGGAGCAACTCACACTTCTTGGTCAAGTATTAGCCCCACTGGCTTTCTTTGTCCCCTCTGCTAGTACTGTCTTTTAGTCTGGTAGAACAGGTAATTATCACACCCTGAGCCACCTTGTATGTCATTGCGGAATAGTTCACTTATAAGTATGACTTCAAGGGGGAGGCAAGACTTTCAGTTGAGTTTTTCCTGCCTGAGCCAAACTGGTTTTACCCATAACAACATTAGCAAAAGGCAAACAGTCAGGACAGGTTAAAAAACAAAAGCAAAATGTTTGTGGTACATAGAACTATGGAGGTAAAGTTGCTAAAAAAGAAATCGTTCCTGACACTCACCCCTCCACATCCCGCCCTGCCCCCAGACTAGGGACAACGGGATCTAATCCACCTTTGTATGGTTTCCTGTTCCAGCTGGTTATACATTCTGAACAGTCCATCAGCATTTCTATGTTGTGCACCTGGCCTATGCTCAATAGTAAAGCCAAAGCCTTGTAGGCTTATGGACAACCTGAGCAACTTAGGAGTCTCTTCATTCATATTCATTAACCACTTTAAGGACTTATGATCAGTCTGCACAGTGAAGTGAGTCCCAAAGAGGTAGGGTCTAAGCTTCCAAGCTTGGAGCAGTCCTCCCATTTCATGCTTAAGGATGAAATCCTACAATCTATTCATATGGAGCACTATGGAAGCCTTTCTACGTCTTCCAAGGTCCACTAAATAGTTTATCGTACTGAGTCTTTCAACTTTGTAAAGACCAGACCATCAAGTCATGATCAGGTTTTCGAGAAATTTGTATGATAGAACAAGGACCCACTGTCTTCCTTGGGGCACCCAGAGGGCTCCAATCATACTCTGGAGAATTCCAAAGAATTTCTCTCTCAGACCAACTGATTGTTGAGGATATGTGGATGACAAATGGTAGGTCACATAATCTTCCTTCCACATGGCCTGGCTATACCTGGACATGAAGCTGCTGCCTGAGTCAGGTGCAACTTCCTCAGGGAAGCTACACCTGGTAAAAGCATCCAGAAAAGCTATGGTAACTGATGTGGCAGTCCCTACATGCCGTGGGTTGGCTATAGGATACCTTGTGATGGAATCTGCAACCACTAGGACAGTCCTATTGCCTGTGGATGTACAAGAGTTCAGAGGACTAACAAAAGTAGGCTCTATCTCTTCAAAGGGTGCACCCATTACTGGTTGTTAATGGTTTCCAAATCCCTGTTCCACCTTTATCAGATTGTTCACAGAACCTTTACCCCCTACAGTGGTGTTCCACTGGGAACCTCAACTTAAGTCAGCAGGATTTCATTAATGACCACTGAACTGCCATGGGAACCTCATGCAGAAATTGCAGGGGAAAGGGCCACACATCCGGCGGAACCACCAACCTCTTGTCATCTCCTCTGCTGGGTTATGTGGGCTTACCCACTGGTAACCCCCTCTATCTGTTGGATTCTTTACTTAACAGGAAGATCATCCTCCAATTGGAAGCAGGCCTTTTTCCTTAGGCCTTTAAGTGATGGACTTTTCTGTTGACCCTTACTAAATTCATCATTAGTGTAATCCTCTTCTGCAAGCATGCTTGGCAGTACAGTATATACATAGGAATAGTGAGTTTCTGACAATCCCTCTTCCTTGTCAGGTTCAGGCATTTGTCCAACTACCTCAACCTCATCTGTAGGTATGGCAGGGGGAATATCTTCTTTCCCTCTTCCTTTATGTTTTCTCTCTCCTTTAGCTCCTCTGGCTTAGGCTTGCCTTTAGACTTGGCTACGTCAGCCCCATTTTGAGACCTAGTGTTTGAAGGGTCTGTAGAGTGTCTCTCAGGACTGAAGTCTTGGAGTCTGATCTAACAGAATTGTTTTAGAAAGTCTTCTCCTTACACTGAAAGATGCCACATTCACCTCACTTCCTAGGAAGCTATGTAGTCACCAGAGGAGCTCTGGCAAGAGCCTCTAGGTTTACCAATGTGGAATCTACCACAGTTGGACTGGGCCCGGTGTTCCTAATAGTAGAGGCACTTACACCTTTTACCAGTACACTATCCTCAGAATTATAATTCTGGGTATGGACAGGTATGGAAGGAGAAGCCGCAGCAATGCTCATATCCCAGGTTCCCAGGGAAACATCTATTTCAGATCTTTCACCATTGGGCAAGGTATCTAAATAGAAGGGTACCCATGTGATTATATCTTCCTCTTTACGAGACAATGCCAGATTCACAGAGTGGACCTCCAAGGTCTTACCCTTAAATCTGGGGTCCCCCTTCATGTGGTCACTGCTCCATGGGCTACACAAGATCGACTGGATCTTTGTATATGGGGAGGCTTAGAGTGCCAACTGTCATGCTTGGGATAGGCAGTCCCACTACCCTGTCTATGCTCCTGTGACCTAATCCTCTTATGAAACATTTTGTGGGCCTTATGGGAAGCCATTTTATCAGTAGACCCACCCTCTTTCTCTTTTTGCTTCCCCCCCTCCTTATGCTTACCAGAAGCAGGTTTGTCCTTATGGGACACTCTATGGGAAACCCAAAGATCAGGAGCAATGGCCAGCTTCTTAGGATTTAACACCTTTGCATCTGCCAAATTCTGCTTAAGCTCAGAGGAACAAGTGGCAAAAATATGTTCCATCATGACCAAGTTGATCATGCCGTCAAATGTGGTTACTTTATGGCCTTCTACCCAGCCACTCAAATTCTTCAAGGAATCTGTCAAAAAAGACAACCACGTATTATTATATTTCTTTTTGTATTTTCTGAACCTCTTTTTATTACTTAAGACTTAAAGTGGATGCCTTTGCTGCTCCTGATTGGCTGCCTGATCATATTTACAACTGCATCCAATCGCCGGCAGGTGATCGCCGGCCTATGAAGTAAGGCCTGGGAAAGAAGGCCACTTCCTGACTGAGCTGACCGAGCGTGCCGTACTGCGAGCTGCTCTAGGTCTCTTTGCTACCTGCTTCACCACCTGTGTTCCTGGGCCCCTATAATAACTCTGGTGAGACAGTGCCCGCGACCTGCTGCATGGGGCGTTATCGCAGAACTATCATGCTGCCGGATACTGTCCCTACTTAACCTTCTCATTCATACTTGCTATTTATTGTCACCCTAACCACTGCAGCTCCTGACTGCACTTGTCATTACAAACCTGCGTCCATCCCACGTGCTGCTGTATCATCTGCCCCATTATTAAGATTGTGCCTCATCTCTGACTGCAATTTGTTGAAATTGTTTGTGTAATTGGTGTGCTGCATCCTTGATTGCAACTTCCACTGAAGTTCTTTTGCAATTGTGCGACAAGTGACCACTTTACATCCATGCCAAACCTTGCATTCCTGATTGCAATCTATTACGCCATAGCCCGGACTCAAAGTTGCTTTGCTACACCCCTTTTTAAAACAGGTGCACTGCATCTTTGTTCGCAACTTATTGGGCCCTAGCTCTAACTCAAAATTGCACTGCCATCACCCTGACTGAAATTGCTTTGCCTCATCCTTGATTGGAAGCTGTTTAGCCCGAGCCCTTGAAAGATAACTGTTTTTCTGCCCGCCCATGCGCCTGCTCACGGCGCTACAGCTGTGCTAATTTCAATTTGCTACTGCTCCCTCAGCTTTGCAAGCCTGCATCCAGCCAATACTACCACCTATTATTATTGCTAACTTTGCTCAATACGGCTGTCTAATAATTGTCCACGCTTCCCTGCAAGCCACTACACGGTTCTACCCAGCGCCTGGTAGTGGACATTGCTGCCCGCTGCTCGCTCCCAGGAACACCACACTGCCTAAAGCCACAATCAAGCACCATAGCGTTATCACAACCACTGTGCTCATACTCTGCCTCACCCTCACTGCACTCTATCCCAATACTAACAACACCAAACCCACTTGTGCGCCTCCAACACCTCACCTGATCAGCTCAGCTCTCTCTCCCTACGCCACCCTGTCCACCTTTACTATCACACACCATCCACACCACTCACACGCGCTCATGTTTCACTTGCTGCCCTTCACCATTTTAGCCAGTAGACTCAGCAGGCTCAGAGCCCAGACGCTACCCTTAAATCTTAAGTGTCTTCCCACACCTACCACAATCAGGAATCTTTGATTAGGCTCCCGCCCCAAACTTAGATACCCACCACCCACCAAACTCACTACTGTACGCATGTCCACACCTTCTCACTCAAGTATACCATCCATCAGGCCTACACAATCTACCTCAGATTCAACCACTACACCCATCTCCACAGTAATCAAAACTAGTCCTACACCTCTTATCAAATGTGCCCTCTTCAACGTTCGTTCCCTCCCTGCACACGCCCTAGAAATACACAACCTAGTAACCAATCTCAACCTCGACATAGTAGCCATCACAGAAACCTGGCTACATGAGGCATCTGGCCGAGCCGTCGCCCTATCTCTCCCACCAGGCTATACCATCCTCAGACAGGACAGACCAGGTCGCCTAGGAGGCGGAGTAGCCCTCATTTCCAAAGACACCCTCCCTCTCAGACTCATCAGTCGCCCACCGGCTAGCAACTCTGACATTCTGTCTGCTAAGCCTACGCTGTCCCTTAACAACACCGTCAACAACCACGTGCTCTACTGCCCCCCAGGTCTCCCTTCCGACTTTCAGGGATACCTTATCCACCTACTCAGTGACAACCTAAAAAGCTCCACTAAGACGCTATTACTTGGAGACATTAACCTAGGATTTAATGACGCGCCAAAGACAAAGCTGCTGCATCCCTCGCCAAACAACTCCTCGACCTATGCTTCCCACAAAACGTCTCGAGCTCCACTCACTCCAAAAGCCACTCCCTGGACTGGGATGCAGACCATAATTGCCTCACCACCATCACCTCCAATACAGCCATGCCATGGACAGACCACAACTGTATTGAATTCTCCATGCCCATCAACACTAACTCAAAAACACCCACCCCTGCCCCTGCAGCTAAAGCAAGAAGTTCTAAGAAACTCACACAGGAAAATCTCTGCCCCACTTAAATATCCCAGTACTGGCCTCCCTTTCTCCAGTGACCCCAACACGCTAGCAGACATTTACAAAGACACTCTCACCAAAAACATCAACGCTATAGCTCCACTTGAAAGCAAAAAAGAAAAAAAAATCCCTGCACACCAACTCCTGGTTCACAGGAGAACTGCAGGCCCTCCGCTCCCACAAAAGGGAAGCACTAAAAAACTGTCAATCTAACCCCATCGTCACTACCAAAAACTGCTTTGATATAATCTCCAACCAATACAAAGCCGCCATCACCAAAGCCAACTCCTTTAATGCCCGCATCTCAAATGCCAACTCTCATTCCAAGGAAGTCTTCACCATCTTCAATGAGCTCATTTCGCCTCCAAACTCCCCTGACGAGATCATAAAAGATGAAGCATGGTGTGCCAGTATTCAATCGGCCATGCTAAACAAAACTGATCTCTTGCAACAACAAAAAATCCAGGACCACTGTAAAACCCTACCTCACCACCCCAGACCCAAACAAACAGTCTCCACTCCCTCTCCCACTAACCTCACCAAACCACTCTTCTCCTTCAGCGATATCACTGAAACAGAAGTTATCAACCACCTTAAAAACCTAAAACCGTCTACATGCAAAGGAGACATATGTCAACCCAAGCTCATCAAGGAATGTGCTGACATTCTCGCACCGCTCCTTACAGCCTTCATCAATGCCTCATTCAGATCAGGCATTGTTCCAGCATGCCTAAAAGAGGCGTGGGTTCGCCCACTCCTGAAAAAACCCACTCTAGACCCAACACAGCCCAACAACTACCGACCCATAACCACTGTGCCCTTCCTCCTCAAGATCTTGGATAAAGCCGCCCACAGCCAGATCCCACACTTACTTGAAACTCATTCTATCCTCGGAACTAGACAATCTGGCTTCTGCAAAGGACATGGCACGGAAACAGCTCTGGTGGATCTAAAAAATCAGATCACCCAAATCATGGATAAAGGAAAACCAGCCCTATTGGTACTCCTTGACCTCTCGGCTGCATTCGACTTAGTGGACCACAAGACCCTCACCTCGCACCTTACCGATTCAGCTAACTTCTCTAAAGAAGCAGCCCTCTGGGTCACCTTTTTTTGGAAGGCAGGGCAATGAAAGTATTTTCCGACATAGCCAACGCAGCCCCCATAACCATCCACTGCGGAGTACCACAGGGCTCCTGCACAGGACCCACACTGTACAACTTGTTCACGAAGCCTCTCTTTGACAAGCTTGACACTCTTGGCATTGCGTATACTAATTATGCTGACGATACGCAGGTACTTCTCCTACTCACCGGAATCTACAACATAGATTCTGAAGCACTTCACCTAATATACTCCACCATACAGGCCTGGATGGCAATTAATGGCCTCTGCCTCATTGGGGAGAAGACGGAAATCATAATTTTAGGTCTAAAAACACACTAACCAAACTCGACAGGCATTATGCTAATTTCACAATTGACAACACCATTATCCCTGTCTCCACATCTGTGAAGACTCTAGAGTTATACATAGACTCCACACTATCCATTACGAGACAGGTTAGCGCCATCACCTCCTCCTCAGCACAACCACTAATCCAATAAACGCCATAAAACCTTACTTATCCAAGTCCAACTGTCTATCAATAGGCAGAGCCACCATTGGTGACAGACTAGACTACTGTATTGCCCTCCTAGCAGGTACATCTGAAAAAACCTCCATCGGCTCCAAGTCACACAGAATAATGCGATTCGTGCAGCCTTAAGCATCCCCAAAAAGGAACATATCTCCAAGGCTAGACAGTCAGCTCACTGGCTCCCGGTTAAAGAGCTCATCACATTCAAAATCCTCACCATCACATACAAATGTTTCACCCTCTCAGCGCCATCCTATCTATCAAAGACTATGAAGAAAGTCACTTCCACTCGGCCCACCAGAACTCAATACACCAACCAACTTCACACCCCACTCATCAACAGGTCCAAAGCTGATGGGATAGGCTCCCCATACATTGCAACTAGATTATGGAACGCACTACTCAACAACATCAGATCAGAAAACTCACTCTTGGCTTTCCCCAAAAAACTCAAAACTTCCCTTTTTTCCCAAACCCTTTGATTGCCTGCCCTTTCTTATGCCTATAACACACTCTGCTTTTCTGTTCTTCTTCTGTAACTAAGAAATCTGTCTCTGATAAGCGCCACAATGCCACGTTATCTCTAATGCGTGTATTGTAATATGTCTATGCTGCTTCTCATAGTTCTCTGTCACCAAGAAATCAGTCTATAACAAGCTCCACGATGCCTTCGGGCTGTTGCGCGCTCTACAAATTCAAATAAATAAATAAATAATCTCTAGAGATTCTGAAACTTTACCTTACCTTAAAGACAAAGGGATACCTTTACTTTACATTTCGGAATTCATTAGACAGAGTCTACATCTGAGAAGGATCATAACAAACAATTGGAAACATCTACATCACGAGCCCCTTCTTCTTAAGCGCTTACCAAACCTCCCACAATGGCTTACAAAAGGGGTAGAAATCACAGAGACAGACTAATCAAAGCTGAGAAGAGTCCACCAGACAAGGACACTCTCTACACGGAAGAAAGGCACGTTTCCATGCCTCCAATGCAGCAACTGTAGCCATGTGATGAAAGGAAATCCCATCCAACACCCCCATACTGGCCTGAAGATACCTCTAAGAGATTTTACTACCTGTAATAGCACAGGGGTTATGTATGCTATAAAGTGCCCTGGTGAATTACTATACGTGGGTCAGATTAACAGAACAGCCAGGGAAAGATGGCTTGAACACAAATCCAACATAAGAACACTAAATACTAAATCGCCAGTTGCAAGACACATTAGAGATTACAGACACAACATATTGCAGATCAGATTTATTATACTGGAAGTGGTACACACCCCATTTAGAGGGGCAACAAATTGAAGAAACTTGCAAAAAGAGAAATGCACTGGCTGGATCCACTTGTTGGACACAGTGCATCCAAGAGGCATGAATGAAGAGTTCAACCTACAATGCTTCCTATGAAACAATGAGGTCTGTCCTGGCCCTGATGTCTACATTAATTGACATCTGTAATGTTTTATACTTTTCTATATTTCTTTACTTATATTTAGTCCATCACTCTGCGATTATTACATAGAATTGCTTTATTGTTGGTGTTAAATTCTTTTTTGTATACTGTATTTCACCATTATGTTCTTTTTAATGTATTCAAAGTGAATTGGATTTTCACTAGTGCCATTTTAGTGTGTTCACTTCATGCTTTGGAGCGTATGACCTCAAACTAGCAAGTACCTCCTAATGCAATATTTAACACATTATCAGATTCACTCAAGTTCGCTCTTGCCACTCCTCATTGTTCCATTGAGGAGATGGCAGTATACGATTTCTTTACAAACTGTTGTACTCTATCTGTACTCCATGAATTCCATGTATTATTTGCAATACATGAAATATTTATATCCTAAATCCGCCCCGTTCTTACGGGAGTCACTGCATTGTATACTGTTTCCACACTTGTCTCTTTTCTCCATCTACATCACTCACCATGGGTGTCTAATACTTACACTACACTTTTACTTTCCATATAGTACCAGTCCGTTTGCCACGACTATCCAGTACTCTTTCTATTCCAATTCCTTGTGAATGTCCGTCTTTGATTACTCCCCAAGGTTGCCATAGTTGCACTGACAACTCTGACTGTGGTCCCAAGCCGGCTGCTAGCGTTGCGTTGTTCTGAAACCAGTCAGCTTTCAAAATTCCTCTCTTCGGCTTTAAACAGTAAGTTCCAGTTGTAATTTTAGATTTGAACACATTGCTCTGCAGATAAACATCCATGCTTACATTCTATCTCCCAGAGATCTTCCTGTTATTTACAATAATTATATTTGTTGCAGCACCTATACTGACGACTCTTGCATTGACATATCTAACCATCGATTGGCTAACTAATGACTTGGTTGATGATTCGAAATTACCTGACATAATTCACGTGCATTTTTGCAACTGGGTAAATATCATTCTTTCTTTATACATTGTAGTTAGTACTTGTAACTTTCCCAATGTTTTCCCCCGTTCGTTCGGGTCTCTTTACCTTCTATTACCTCTATTCACAGGTCTGCCCATGAGCCAGTCCCCTTGTCATTTTCCCATGTGACCAACTGTCTAGCACTGAGCCTTCTCAAATGTCTGCTCAGCTCATTCTTTGTACATTTAGACTTTAGCATGATTCATTTTCAAGATAGGGGATTTGGGTCTTTCACTTTCACTGCTCTGATCACCATTATATTTCTTTGACTACTCTGTTCCTCTATCAAATAATGCAGTTACTATGACTACTACCACTGGCTGATTTACCATATGCATGAAATTGTGAATTGTCATAGAATTGGAGTGGAAGTGTTTCTTTGATTTACTCGCCTTCAAGGTCAATATTTGTTTATCATGATGATGTGAAATAGGAACAATTAACTGTATTGCCAAAAAACAAGATTCATTGTAGATAATGTTGTATCCTAGATCCATTGCACCTGACGAAGGGAATTACCTATCCCGAAACACGATGTGCCTTTCATTTGAAAATACAAAGAAGAATCACACACAGAATTGGCTCCATTGAATTATTTTTTCATGTACTTATTTGTTATATGAATTTGATAAATTACTTCATTACTTATCGGCTGATCTTCAGCATACAGGTGTGCAGGGGACAGAAGTGCCTGAGCCCATTTGGACACCTTTTTGTATTCTTCTATTTTTGTATCTTACTCTATGTTAGGATAGTGCTACCTCCCTCGCACCCAAGTTTATTCCTAAATACATATACACTTTTATTGAACATTTCCTAACCAGGAGTGCTACTATACATCACTTTGTTTATCCTCTTTTATTACTGGGCAGGAGTCTTCTTAACCTTTAAGAGGAGAACCTGCTTCAATTTCTCAAAGTCTTTTCTGTCAGCCTTAGCCATATCCATAATGGCACTGCAGACAGAAAGCGGTAGTCTGCTGAGCAACCAAGCAATCTTATCAGGCTCACCTACTTCTTAAACCTCTCAAGCATACTGAAAAGTTGTAAGCCAATCAATTATATATCATTTTATTTCATCATACATACTGAGCAGATCCTTAGGAAACCTTGGATGAGAAGTGGATATACAACCACACTCAAAACCTCTGGAGGAGCCTTGAGACACTTGTAGTCTAACCAACTACAGCTGGTGATTCTTGTCTTTCTGTTTCTCTATCCTGTTATGTTCCATCTTAGCCATGTTAAAGTCCAACTCTTTCTCTCTGAGCCTAAGTTTCTCTCTTTTAAGCCCAAACAAACTCTCAGCTTCCGAGGTTGACATTGAAACATGAGGAAGACCCCTCTTCTTCTACTTCTACATTCTCAATAGTGGCAGTAACCACAATCCCATTTCTACTGCTGGGACCTGCCCCAGATTCACTGCATCACCACGTAATGGCAAAGGAACAATCGTAGACTCTTGGTGATCTAGCAATTTCTGTTTCGGATCAGCATTAATACCAGAGGATGGCAATCTTCTGTCTACACACAGCATTGTTCTACTTTGAGAGCTCCAAGAGTAGGCATGGTGAATGTTTCCATGTTTAAAAATAGTGTACAACAGTTATATCAGCAACCAACTTCAAATCACAGTGTTCTCTGTAAATATAATTATGATACTACACCATTGAACAAGGCTGAGGTAGCTAAGACCATATCCTCACCTCTGAGCACCAACTTCTTAAGATGGATTTCTAAATTGTGGCCTTGTAGACAGATTTTAGTAGGCCACCCTAGTCATAATGAACAGGGGAACTCTGAAAGGTTAGCCAAAACCCAATCAAGATAGCAACGAAGAGCAGTCAAGGCAATTCTCAGGAGAGTGTTAGTGGGATCAGGGGTCCACATTGAGTCCACACAGTGAACCACACACTAGATCACCTTAGACAGGTAAGTACAAACATACTATATTTATTCTGGGCCCAAAACATACACTAAATAATGAAGCAAGCAGGTAATAATATCGCGCAACACTCAATAACAGACATATATAGAGTCACCATAGGTGCTAATGTGCATTCAATGACTTCAATTAATAAAATAAGTTAAGTAAGTGATGCAGTAAGATGGAACCAAGTTACAAGAAAGATGCCCTAGCTTCAGAAGTCCAATCCCTACAAAGAGTGGGGCCAAATGTCACAATGCATCTCTCCGGAATGTATCTGATGCAGGTAAAGTACTTGTTTTGGTGAAATGTTCAAGAGAAGAGATGCAGCAAAGTTACTGGTAAGTAAAAATGTCTTTTATCTTTCAGGTAAAGCTACTCAGGTGCAATGACCAAAAAGCAGAGGAATGGAAGGATACAAAGAGACAGATGCTCAATGTTATCCTATGGAGGACAAGGGTAGACAAATGATGTGTGTTTACTTACACCCCAGACTCTGATCTTCCCAGAGGACTGGATGGGTTGACTGGGGGTCACTGGAGATTTGTTTTCCTGCTGTTGGTTTCCGGTGAGAGGTGCCCTGCAGTTGCAGGTGCAATGATTCTTCTGGTCAGTTCCAGGAGCAGAGTGCAACCCTAGGTGATGAAGAAATGCAGAACGTACCAAAGCAGACCTCTTCAAGACACTTCACAAGATGGAGGAAGGTGAGTTCCAGTGACGGCTACTAGACACAGGTGACAGCAGGCGTCCTTCCAGTCATGGGTCAAGAAGACCTTCCAGAGAAGGATCCCTTAAAGCTGGGAGGCTGACAGTTGGCAGAAAGGTGACTTACACCACAGGCTCGCAACCACCAATGGTTGCGCTGCAAATGCAGAACAGCGATGGTTTGACCGATGTAACCCACTGGAGAGCTGTTCAGTCCACCGGGTGGTCCATGGACATTTCTGAAGGTTCAGGAGGGCTGGATCCTTGAGAATACGTTGATACTGGTTGTTCCCACCAGTCCAGCAGTTGAAGCATCACAAAGGACCTTGGAATATCAGGAAGTCCAACAGGGCTTCACCAGGTAAGATGAAGGAAAGGATGCTGGGCATTTTCAGGGGTCTTATTCGGATCTTCAGTCAGCTTTTCTTCTACATAGGATTCTTGGCTTCAACGCTGATCTGAAGAAATGGCTGTGGGTTTTACTCATGTCCCACACCCAGACTTTCAGGCACCAAGGCTGTGGAGCGGGACCAGACAGTACCCCCCCCTTCCTGAGTCACACACACACAAAGGCATCACTAGCCTGCGAAAACCTCTGTTTTCCCAGTCAAGTGCATGAGATTGTATGTGATTTCCTGACCTGGCAAGGCAGGTAGAAGGATAAACAACCAAAGAACATATGACCAGTGTACATGTTGCACCAATACGTTTCTTTGGCGTCCACCAGTGATGGCCTTTGGCATTGGCAGTGTCAAAAAAGACCCTTTGTCCCCTGCCTAGTAGATGTGATCAATGCAGGTGTAAATGTTTCCTCTCTCTATTCTCGTGACAATTTCTGTGAAAATCAATTCCGATTATGCCAATTCCTGCAGTATTGTAACATATTCTGTAACATATTCTTGTGAGATTCCCCCGGTATTCCCCAGATAACGCACACAAATTAAAAACTCTTCCACATCCTCACAGGCACCCAGCATCTCCCCACTTCCCTCAATTGCTTCTTCCTTCCCTGACCCTCTCCCATTATCCCTATCATTCTTCGGTTCATGTGACAGTTTCTTCTCCGATCGTATCTTGCGGCATTGGTGCAGTAATCTCACGATATTCCCCTTATAAGCCCAACATGTTTTAACTTTAACTGGCTCCCCAGTCCACCCCACCTCCCCAACGTCACATGGTGTCCTCATTCCCCCTGATGATGGGATTGCATTATTTTTCCTCCTCCATATAGCTTTTTGGGCAATTTTCATTTTTGGATTTGCCCGGTATTATCATGGGCTTCGGTCGCAACAAGCAAAAAAAAAAAGAATAGCGGTTTTGGATTTCAGAAAAGCCTCTCTTCTGCAATACACCATGGGAGATATATACATGTTTTTTGGAGCAGGCGGCATCCCTTTCTCCATAAAATATTTTGAAAACTACTGAACGTATTTACCCCAAACCAGTCAAGGAAATTAAGTCCATGCTTTGTGCCCAAGTTGTTTCTTATTTGGTCCAAATTTGTCTACTGGTTTTTGCGCTGCGATTGTCCACAAGTTGCACTTTTTTCCTAATGGGAAATTAATGGGAGTAGGTCGAAAACTGAATTTTTTTGCTTTCTTGATAACGTATTTTGACACTGCCATGGCCAACAACATGTATAGAGTCACCATAGGTTTTAATGTGCATTCAATGACTTCAATTGATAAAATAAGGTAAGTGATGCAGTAAGATGGAACCAAGTTACAAGAAAGATGCCCTAGCTTCAGAAGTCCAATCCCTACGAAGAGTGGGGCCAAATGTCACAATGCATCTCCCCGGAATGTATCTGATGCAGGTAAAGTACTTGTTTTGGTGAAATGTTCAAGAGAAGAGATGCAGCAAAGTTACTGGAAAGTAAAAATGTGTTCTTATCTTTCAGGTAAAGCAACTCAGGTACAATGACCAAACAGCATGGTAGATGTATACATGTTTTTGGGAGCAGGGGGCATCCCCTGCTCCATAAAATATTTTGAAAACTACTGAAAGTATTTACCCCAAACCAGTCCAGGAAATTAAGTCCATGCTTTGGGCCCAAGCTGTTTCTTATTTGGTCCAAATCTGTCTACTGGTTTTTGTGCTGCGATTGTTTACAAGTTGCACTTTTTCCTAATGAGAAATGAATGGGAGTAGATTGAAAACACATTTTTTTTGTTTTCTTAATAACGTTCTCACTCTTAAACTAATCTTTTCCAGAATTTCCAATTTGGGGAGGCGCGTGACACAATTTTTTTTGGGAAAATATCATGCAAATCCATCCAGCAAGTCAAAAGTTATTAGTGATAGAATTTTGGGAACGTTTATGTACAAACGTTTCACCTTAAAAATAGGGTGGCGACCACTGCCCTATAAGTATATATGTGTTGATATTATACACACCCTTTTTTACACTGGGAATAGGTAATAGCATCATTTTAAAACACTTAAGAACGTCTTTAAGCACACTCAGGGTTTTTGATTTTCAACTGTAGGCAGGTTTGGCCTGTCACTGAATTCACTTTTGTCAGAACAATCTCAGCTTGTCATCATTTCAGGGTCACAACTGTATAGTATATCAGTGAATTGACATGTATAGCCTTATATTATTATTTGGTATTTGAATACAGAGCTTTTATGAAAAAGGAATGTAGATAGATAAGTTAAAAAGAAATAATTGCAAGCATATGTTGTTCTCTTCCACTGCTACTGTTGTGCTACAGTTCTCAAATCTGTAAAAGGCGTGTGTCAAGTGGTGAGGCTTCTAACAATGATGTAAGACTTCAAATACGGTTTTTGTTAGAATCACAAGTGGCAACCCTACAGCGAATGGACTCCAGCAGAGACGAGTACCAATACAGAGTGTAAAGACAAGTATTTTTTTAGTTTTTTCAATTTAATAAAAGGAAGCCTTTAGTTGGTGGCTCGTACCATTGCGGATGCTCTTGAGCTTTTCCTGAGCATGGGCTTGTGCATGTGAATACAGCCCATGTTGGGAGCAGGCTGACTGGCTGCCTGCCCTTTCCATTGTGTTAATGCAAAGAAAAGGATCTGCTGCATTACACATATAACCAAAGATGTTATATGTGGCAGATGTCAACAGCCCGACAAGGGTGGCCGAGAGAACTGGATGTCCAATTACTCTCTTTAATAGAATCCTTTGAAATCTTAATATGTTTTCTTTTCTTCCCCATTATGTTTTGCATTCCTTGTTCCTGTTGCTATCGTTTATTGGGATGACGTTGACATTTATTTAGTCCACAGCTTCACTTTATGATCAACTTTTAAATTGATACCGCCATATCTCCGTATTGGCCTGGACCCGTTTTTACTTGTTATCACAGCTAAAACGACTACAGGTCTTTAATTAAACTCAGGGACGTCATTTGGGGGTCGGCTGGACTCACAGCTGCAACCCCAGTGCTCTCCCTTGCTACCCATCAGTTTTGTTTTTTAAACGGAAGCTTCTGGGCTGTGGCCAGCACAATGTGGCTCTTTGTTTCTCGAGTGGCTGGATTACTTGTTCAGGCCTCTTAAAAATAACAAAGGGTTCCACAATTGTAACACTTTGAGCAACGACCCTAAATAAGAAAGAACAGGAATAACAAATACATTGTCTTTCTGGAATTCTATACAATAATTTCTAGACTCCTTAAAGGTTTATTTCAGGCACTCTTCAGCGGGTGAGTCACTGATTTGATCTGTTCTTAAACACCTCAAATTCACAATGCAGACAAAAATGTCCAAAAAGCATTTAGAGTAGAATAGGCATCAATTTCCAACTATGTATTTTGCTTTTTGGAAGTTGCAGTTATAGGAAGTTATTTTCTGCCGTTGTTTCTGTTACTATCATCACAAGACAATCCATATTGGAATCCTCGGTCACTTGACAAAATCCCTGTGCCTAAAAGCTTGTGTACAGTGTAGAAATGTTTGACCATAGCACATAAAGGGGCCCTTAATTTCATTGTGCCACAATTAATGCTTTGTTGCAATATGTCTATCTTTCCTATCTCCCTGCATGCTGTTCAGGATGTTTGTTTGCTTGTATGAGGTAACGAGTTCCCAAAATACTGGATGCCATGTGAGTGTGCTGCTTTCCCTGTGCTACTCTAAATTCTTTAATACACAGGTATTAACCCTCCCAATGGTATGTATTTTGCCAACCTCTGAAACCAGAAAAGTAGATCCACGCAGGCTTGACATGTGGCCAACTTTTCACCAGCCCTGCAGATGAACTGACATTATGTTAAATCTCAGTTGCCAGTTTAATGGTATTCACTACAGAGTGTAATGTGCTTGATGACTTTGAGAACATACAGACATGTAATTGCTCATTTACTATAGCTGGCAAGTTGGTATGATAGCTCAGTATGTTGAGCGCTCACTGCTGCAATGTGCGGGTGATCTGCAGGTTGCAGGTTCAAGTCCCGGCAAGGCCAACTCAGACTTTCATCCTTCTAGGGTTGATACATGAGTACAAATACAGTTTGGGTGATATTGTATGTATGCTTGTTCTGAATAAAATGCTTAAGTGTAAGTGCTATATAATAACACATCATTATTATCATTCTGCCTTGGACGTCTGCTTGCCCTCACAGTAATTTGATAATATGGGCCTGTACACACTGATATTAATGATACATGTGGTAATCCATTCTTGTATGAAAGTATATTGTTGTAATACGCACGGGCTCGTGCATAGGCATCGTGTGGAATGTTGATCTACGTTCAGAATCAACATTCCGCAGGAGCCGTTGAGCGAGGGGAGCTGTAGCTAGAAGCTGCGGGGTCTTGCCAATAAAGAAACATAAATACAATTACCTGTGTCTATGTAATTGTGTCATTGGCGACGAGGACCGGGATTGTGGTCGAGACCCTGTTCCACGCGTGTGCTAGCCTGCTGTCTGGCTCCCCATCGTCTGTGGCGCAGTCGGTGCGGACGGGGCCGACTGGTGCTGGACCGTCTGGAGCTGCTGCTGCGGGCTTGAAGGCCGGGCGGGTGGCTGCCCGTGAGGTGGTGGTCGAGGAGCAGTTCGGGCGGGGAGCTGCTGCCCCGCATCGGAGGCAGGTGAGCGTGCCTGCATCGGCTGTCCGCGGGCGCCTCGCCCCGCATTCGTCAGTTGCTGGTCCAGCTCCGGTGGAGGTTGAGGAGCTGCTCGAGCGCCCAGGCGGGGTGCGGCCGGGCTGCCGCCGGTGGCCGTCAGGCGCGGAGATCGAGGAACGGTCGCTGCAGGTTGGCCGGGGGCAGTTGGTGTGGTGCCCTGGATCGGAGGCCGGTGTGCGAGTGCACCTGTAGTCCGCCGGCAGCTGGCCCGGTACTCGCTGTCCGCCGGCAGCTGGTTCCGGCGTTGGAGGCCCAGCGGGAGCACAGGCAGTTGCTGGTCCAGCCCCGGTGGAGGTTGAGGAGTCGCTCGAGCGCCCAGGCGGGGTGCGGCCGGGCTGCCGCTAGTTGCCGCCAGGCGCGGAGGTCGAGGAACCGTCGCTGCCGGTTGGCCGGGGGCAGTTGGTGTGGTGTCCTGGATCGGAGGCCGGTGTGCGAGCGCACCTGCAGTCCGCCGGCAGCTGGCCCGGTACTCGCTGTCCGCCGGCAGTTGGTTCCGGCGTTGGAGGCCCAGCGGGAGCACAGGCATTGGCGGGCACCAGCAGTTCGCCCGGCAGTGGGCGCCGACCTGATAGGTCCGCCGGCGGCTGGTCCCGCCCCCGGTGGCGTGTCTGAGTGGGGGCCCGGCGGGAGCACAGGCACCAGCAGTTCTTCCGGCAGTGGGCTCCGCCTCGATAGTGTCTTCGTAGATACGAGGCGGGGCTATGGTGACGTCTGCATGATCAGAGCTGCCTGCGGTTGCTCCAGGGAAGCAGGAGGGGCTGCAGGAGCAGGTGCAGTGTGATTCAGGAAGCAGCTGTCTGTCGTGTTGGTGGATGGAACAATAATAAACAAGAGGAGAATAACATCAGCTACGTGGCCGGGGGGGCTGCTGGTAAGGTGGGGACATCCCACATCGTGGATTTGGTTGTGACTCACCCTGTGCCAGGATTTTGGTTGTACTGCATATGCGTGGGGGTGCACGCGCACAAGGCCACAAGGGAAGACATCCGGGTGCCGTCATCGGGGTTGATGTGGAGCCTACTGGCTTGAAGTGTCTCTGATTTTAGGGGCACTTAAAAGTGGATATAAGTATTTTTGGGTGGGCACAAGTCTTAGCCAGCAAAGTTGACCATGTTGCATACTGCAGCTAGGCCTCCACCAGCATTTCTGCCTAGCCCGGGAGAACCAGTGGTGCCTTGGGAACAGTGGCTAGATGCTTTTAAAGTATATTTGCGGGCTGCTGGTGGGGCAAAGTTTAACGATGATGAAAAGGAGGCTGCTTTGCTTAATTGTATTGGTACGGAGGGCTTGAGAGTCTTTCGTCACCTGCCTGGAGAGAATGTAATGGTTCAAGGGGGAGGTGAAGGGGAAATGGTTGTAAGTGCATATGAGACAGCTTTGAAGAAATTGCAAGTACGCTTTGGAAAAAGAGTAAATGTGGTTTTAGAACGGTATAAGTTCTTTTCTAGGGCACAAGGTTCCACGGAAAGCATAGATTCATATGTTACTGCCTTACGTGCGCTCATGGCTACATGTGGGTTCCCGGGTAACGGTGAGGAACAGATTAGGGATCAGATAATGATGAAAACGTCAAATCAAAAAATCAGAGAGAGATTGTGGATTGAGAGCGATCCGTCACTGGATAAGGTTTTGGAGATTGCTAGAGCTATTGAAGCCTCCAAGGCGAGTGTACAAATGGTTACCGAAAGGGATGGTAATAGGGAGACGGTGCATGCGGTGGTGTCAAAGTGCAAGAAGGCACTGGACAAAGGGGTTGCACAAGGGAATAGAGCACAAAAAAGTAAAGAAGTGTGCAAAAATTGTGGTTGGGCAAGTCATACAGTGGATTCGAAATTTTGTCCGGCTAGCAATGTAGAGTGCAGGAAATGTAAAAGGATGGGCCATTTTGCACGTATGTGTAAAGGGCAGGTGGTCGCAAATGTATCTGCAGAAGAGTTGACTAGGGGCCTGGAGGGAGTTTCAGGTGGGGGTCCCAAACAGACTGTCATATTACATGTGGAAGGTGATGGGCGGAAGGGTCCATGGGTGTCAGTATTGGTGGACCAGCACCAGGTGGAGATGTTGGTGGATTCCGGATCACCTTATACACTTGTGTCTCCGGAAATGTATCAAGAGGTTTTGGGTAAGCCGATCTCTAATTTGTTGGCTCCAGATATTAGACCGTATGCATATGGGCAAAATTCCATTGAGCTACTGGGTTATGATTGGTCAAATTTTTCATTCAAAGGAAGGCAAACTTTAGGTAAATTGTATGTGGCTAAAAAAGGGACAAGTGTGTTGGGTTGGGATGAGCAGGCTGCACTTAAAATACAAATTCATCCTGGTGAAAAAGAACCGGTTCTCAGTGTCGGGGAGAGAAGGCAAGAGAAGGATGTAAGAGTAACGCCTACAGTGCTGATGAGCGAGTTTCCGGAAGTATTTTCTGACATCCTGGGAAAGCTTAAGGGCTTTACGCATCGCATTGTGTTGAAGAAGGGTGCAGTGCCTAGAGTTCATAAGGTGAGGGGGGTGCCAGTTGCAGTGAGGGAGGCATTTAAGGCGGAATTGTCTAGGTTGCAGGTGGCAGGAATAATAGAACCCATTGAGGCTTCGGAGTGGTTGTTTCCTGTGGTTTTAGTGAAGAAGGGTGATGGCAGCATCAGAATGTGTGTGGATCTCCGGGAGTTGAATGCCAGCATATGGGTGGATCGGCATCCTTTGCCAAATATTAATGAGTTGCTTTTGACGTTGGGTGAGGCTAATTATTTTTCGACTTTTGATTTGTCAACGGCGTATCACCAAATTGACTTACATGTTGAGTCGAGACCTCTTACTTCATTTGTGACTCCATTTGGGGCGTTCAGATTTTGTCGTATGCCGTTTGGTTTGGCTTCGGCCTCGGCAGTATTTCAGAGGCTAATGCAGCATTTGTTTGAAGGGGTGGTGGGTGTCAGCTATTTTCAAGATGACATTTTGGTTTGGGGCAGCAGCAAGGAGCAACATGATGAAAGGGTAAGGAAGGTCATGCAAATTCTTAAAGAGAGTGGCCTAACAGTAAAATTAACAAAGTGTCAGGTGGGGGTGGAGGAGGTCACATATCTGGGACATACTTTGAGTTCACGAGGTGTAAGTCCAAAAAGGGAGTTGGTACAAGTGTTGAGGGATACGCCAGCTCCGGTTAATAAGGATCAGCTGAGGGCTTTCCTGGGTCTTGCAGAGTATTATGTTAAATTTGTGTCAAATTACGCGGAAAAAACTGAGGCCATGAGAGCTCTTATGAGGAAGTGCGTAAGATTTGTATGGTCTGCGGAGTGTGCGGCAGAATTTGAGCTGGTTAAGAGGGAGGTGGAGAAGGCTCCATGTCTGAAATCATTTGACCCAAAAAATAGAACTGCGTTGACGGTGGATGCAAGTGAGGTGGGCCTAGGGGCAGTGTTGGAGCAATGCATCAATGGGGAATGGGTCCCGGTGGCTTTTGCTTCGAGGACCTTGAGAGATGCGGAAACCAGGTACTCGGTAATAGAGAAAGAGACTCTGGCAGTGTTGTGGGCATCAAAACATTTCAGGACATTTGTGTGGGGTATACCTTATGTAGTCAGAACGGACCATAAACCGTTGGTACAGGTATTTTCCTCCAAGGGAGTCATGGCAGTATCCCCGAGGATTGCGAGGTGGTCGGTACAGTTGCAAGATTACAACTTTTCTTTGCAGTATGTTCCGGGGAAATTGAATGTGGTAGCGGACTGTTTGTCCCGGTTGCCAGTTGTAGAGCAGGTTAATGAAGGGGAAGTAGGGAAGGAGGATGATGTGCAGGAGTGTCAGGTTGCTTT
This sequence comes from Ambystoma mexicanum, assembly GCF_040938575.1. Lineage (NCBI taxonomy): Eukaryota > Metazoa > Chordata > Amphibia > Caudata > Ambystomatidae > Ambystoma > Ambystoma mexicanum. The sequence continues at coordinate 983,264,836 of NC_090924.1, forward strand.
GGTTACCTCGGCTGTGGAGAGGTCGGTGTGGGATCAGGAGTCTGAGGGTGACATTGAGTTAAAGTGGATTAAGGAAGGTTTGGTGAAGGGGTGGCACACTGTGAAGGAGAGGCCGGAAGGGAAAGGCTATGGTCAGGTTCTCCTGGAATTAGCAGAGGGTCCTTGGGGTGTCTCGAGGGGTAGTAGATTGATACCCCCGATAAGTTTGAGGGGGAGAATGGTGGAGTTGGCACATGAAGGTCATTTGGGCCGATCATTGACTAAAAGGAGATTGAGAGAGGAGTATTGGTGGCCGTCAATGGACAGGGATGTGGAACAGGTAGTGAAAGAGTGTCAAGCGTGTTCTGTCAGTGATAAGAGTAAGGTACTGCATCCACAACCGGTGCATCCTGTTGAAGTTCCAGAGCAGGTATGGTCGAAATTGGCTTTGGACATTATGGGTCCATTCGACTGTCTGGAGCCTGAATCCAGGTACATGTTGGTGTTGGTGGACTATACGTCCAGGTGGATTGAGGTGGCGGCGTGTTCAGATATTACGACCAGTACGGTAATTGATTTTCTGAGAAGAGTGTTTGACCGTGAGGGTTTACCGGCAAGTTTAGTTACGGATAATGGTGTGCAGTTCACTTCTAGTGCCATGAGAGAATTCTTGGAAAAGCATGCCATTTCGCATTATAGGACAGCTTTGTATAATCCGTCGGCAAATGGGCTGGTTGAAAGGGCTAATGGCACGATTAAGTCAGCCATACAATTGGCGTTGGCCAATGGTTGGAAGTGGCAAGAAGTTGTGACACAATATTTGGCTGCATATAGGAGGACTCCGGGCGTGCTAACGGGAAGATCTCCATTTGAACTAATGAGGGGCAGGAAGGCAGGTACAAGGTTGAGGACATTGGCTATGGGGGGCGGTGGCCCATGCGAGATGGATTTGCAAGCAATGCATCGTAGCATTGTAGAGCGACAGCAGACTATGGAATCCTCACAAAGGAGTAGGAAGGAGTTGAATGTAAAGCCTGGGGATCAGGTGTACATAAAAAATCCTAGATTAGTTCATAAAGGGTACAGCACTTTTATGCCCTCGAGGAAGGTTATTAAAGTGGGAAAAGGATATGTGCATTTGGAGGATGGTTCTGTGTGGAGTAAGAGGCGTGTGGCGGTGGATGGACGTGGAAGTGAGGATAAGGATGGTGTGGAGTGGGAGGAGGAAACACAGGAAACAGCGATGGATTATAATCCTGTGGTGTCTCAATCCATTGGGAGTGAACAACAAGAGGGTGTACCAAGCCAAGGTCCTGTGGATACACAGGTAAATGTGGAAGCTCAGAATGCTATGTCTCAGGAACCTGATCTAGTTCAAAATAGGGATCGCGTGGGTAGGAGCTGTGGGCGTCCCATAAAATTTAGGGATTATGTTTGTTAAGAGTGGAGGACATTGAATAGTATCCATGATTCTTGGATGGTTATATGGTTAAAAGAAGTGGCATTTATGACATGTCAGGTTATGTTGTTTCATCTTCCATTGCTAAGAAAATTGTAAATATTTTTATCTAAGGGAAGAGGATATGTTGTAATACGCACGGGCTCGTGCATAGGCATCGTGTGGAATGTTGATCTACGTTCAGAATCAACATTCCGCAGGAGCCGTTGAGCGAGGGGAGCTGTAGCTAGAAGCTGCGGGGTCTCGCCAATAAAGAAACATAAATACAATTACCTGTGTCTATGTAATTGTGTCATATATCACATTACAGTGATATCGTAACCATATTTTTTATAGTGTACTTAGAAACAATGCCATGTGATGCCACTTCCTGTTTTGTATAGGGGTGAAGGGTTGTGTTCCATCGTTTCCTGTAATGTCATTTCTGGGTGGGGTGAAATTACATTACTTCCTGTGATGTCATCAGATGTCAAGGATCGTGTGATGTCACTTCCGCTACTCCAGGCATTTCGGTGAAATGACGTCCCCGTTTTAAACTCTGCCTTTTCGTTGATGGAACGAGCCTGCATTATATCAATAGTGAATGGTGGAAATGCTTTTCTTTGTGGTCGTCCTGTAAGCACACTTGTTCCTTTGAAATGCAATTTGCACTCTAGATGTTCTCTTGGTTCAACCGCATTACTTCAATCTATCTTCATTGCGTTAATGTGCACTTTTGTATTCAGTTTAAGATATGCTGCCTGACCTTCACGGCCCCAGTCCTAGGCATGCCATCCTATCTTGCATCGTTCTGGTGGGCAAAAAGTGACCAGAAGTGCTGACTTGGGAAGGTTGAATATCGCCAAATTTAAATGGGCTATGAACCCCAAGCAAGCCTTTTCGGCTGCGTTTCGAATACTTTTTGGTGGACATTTGTCTACATCACTCATTGCTAGTTTTTAGAACGCCTTCAACAGGAACAGTGCTACTGAAGTTTGAGTAAAGCAGTGGCAATCAGGTATTTCCCAGGAAGCCTTCAGAATCCATGCTTGTCTAAAAGGGAATAGGGCAGTAGATGTACTGGCAACATTAAATTAGGGTTGTCATATTTTGTGCTTGAAGGCTTCAGGGAACATGAGTTGGTGCATTGAGGGGGAAATAACAAGTTGCCTGCAGACAAACATGGTGTTCTGACAGGGCTTGTGAAACTCTTTGAATCAGCAATATTCTGTGGTGTGGTGGTGTGGTATGGTCGTGTAAATCTGCCTGTTGCGTTCAACATAGGGCTGCTAGGTGGCTGCCTTTTTGCCATTTGCTTCGGGAAAGCATGTAGATGATGGCATCTTAATTGGGGCTACAGGAAATAGGTACCCAACCTTTGCAAGGCCATTTTCTTGCATATATTTGCATATATAGAAGGGGGCATGATGGGCTTGATGTTTTTCTGATGTTCAATAACTCCACACTCCCGATTCTTTGGGGAGACCTGAGTCTGACCTCAACCTCTCCACCTTCTTGGGGTCTGCTTAGTGTACTATTCAGTGGATGCTATATAGGCGCTCTTGACAGAGGATCTAGTGCTGTTCTACTACCACTAGCATTTGCTTTTTTCTATCATTTTTTGTAAAGAAAACCGTACACTGGCACATGGGGAATGTCTGAAGCTTGCTTCTTGTATACAGTGCATGTACTTGATAACTGGATGAATAATTCAAAGCCGGCACCCACTTCTGTCTCTTGGTCTCCTTCGCTATCAGTAATATTGTCAAAATAGAAGTGTCTGAGATAGCCTCACTCTTAAATCAGGGGATGGTGTTAATTTTCATCTGTTCCCAAGGAAGTCAGAGGTGGAGATGTTTCAGGAATCACCTCTTCTTCCCCATCCATACATTGCTCTCTTTGTTGCTGTACTCATGTCATAACAGAACAAACTTTGCGACTTATCCTTGGCCTCCCTCAAGCCCAGGGATCATATCTCTCTATCCCTGAAATCTCTACCCTGGCTCCTGGTGGCTGCAAGGATCAAGTTCAAGACCCTCTGCATTGTCCACAAGACTTTCTGGGGATGGGGCCTGCACTGCATTCAACACTCTCTTCCTAAATACCTTCCTTCTGGAGCCCTTCGCTATGCTGCCTCCAAGTCTCTGAGGGTCAGACACTTCTCCAGGCAGAGAGTATGGGGTAGATCACTTTCCTCTGCAGGTGCCTCCCTCTGGTACTGCATCCCTGCCCCTCTCAAACTTGAGCTGTACCACCTGAAGTTCCGGAAGATGTTCTCTGCTTTTTCTCTCTCCCTCTCCCACTGACCTAGCTGTGTGCTGCGCTGACTGGTTGCTTGATTACCCTCTGAGTCGCACTGGGTACCTGACTTCTCTTTGACCAGTCTCCACTGTACTGCCTCAGGGCCTGTCGCGCACTAGGGGCAGTAACTGTAATCTCCACAGTCCCCCGCCTCCCTGCACTTACTCAGAGTCTTGCTGCCATGGCTGTACTTTCCCCTTCCCTCCCCCTTGCACTTCCCCCATCACCTTCCCCTGCACTTTGCGTTACCACACTTGCACAATCAGAATGACCAGGGGCGTCACGAGGGGAGTGCAGGGGGGGCAAACTGGCCCGGGCCTTGCGCTTGCTGGGGGCCTCACAACCCCCTCCTAAGTGGAAGGCAGCACAGTCTCCCGTGTCCTTTATTCACATGGGGTCTGTGCTGCCCCTGCAATGATTTTGCTGTTTCTTGTGAAGCCGTTTGGCTCTGCAACAAACAGCAAAATAATGGGAGACAGCAGGGCTCAAAAGTGAGCTCTGCTGCCTCCCGTCATTCAGCTGAAAACGTGGACATGCTGAATGACAAGAGAGAACTCCTCTCCTGTCAGTCAGTGTGTTCACGTTGCTCAGCGTGACCAAACTGACTGACAGGAGAGGAGTTCTCTCTTGTCAGTCAGTGTGTTCATGTTGTCAGTGTGACCACTCTGACTGATGGGAGAGGAGTTCTCTCTCGTCAGTCAGTGTGTTCACGTTGCTCAGCATGACCATGCTGACTGACAGGAGAGGAGTTCTCTCTTGTCAGTCAGTGTGTTCATGTTGTCAGTGTGACCACGCTGACTGATGGGAGAGGAGTTCTCTCTTGTCAGTCAGTGTGTTCATGTTGTGAGTGTGACCACGCTGACTGATGGGAGAGGACTCCTCTCCTGTCAGTCAGTGTGTTCATGTCAGCGTGAACATGCTGACTGACAGGAGAGGAGTTCTCTCTTGTCAGTCAGTGTGTTCACGTTGCTCAGCATGACCACACTGACTGACAGGAGAGGAGTTCTCTCTTGTCAGTCAGTGTGTTCATGTTGCCAGTGTGACCACACTGACTGATGGGAGAGGAGTTCTCTCTCGTCAGTCAGTGTGTTCACGTTGCTCAGCATGACCATGCTGACTGACAGGAGAGGAGTTCTCTCTTGTCAGTCAGTCTGTTCATGTTGTCAGTGTGACCACGCTGACTGATGGGAGAGGAGTTCTCTCTTGTCAGTCAGTGTGTTCATGTTGCTCAGCATAACCACGTTGACTGACAGGAGAGGACTCCTCTCCTGTCAGTCAGTGTGTTCATGTTGTCAGTGTGACCACACTGATTGATGGGAGAGGAGTTCTCTCTTGTCAGTCAGTGTGTTCACGTTGCTCAGCATGACCACACTGACGGATTGGAGAGGAGTTCTCTCTTATCAGTCAGTGTGTTCACGTTGCTCAACATGACCACGCTGACTGACAGGAGAGGAGTTCTCTCTTGTCAGTCAGTGTGTTCATGTTGTCAGTGTGACCACGCTGACTGATGGGAGAGGAGTTCTCTCTTGTAGGTCAGTGTGTTGGGAGAGGACTCCTCTCCTGTCAGTCAGTGTGTTCATGTCAGCGTGATCATGCTGATTGATTGGAGAGGAGTTCTCTCTTGTCAGTCAGTGTGTTCCCGTTGCTCAGCATGACCACGCTGACTGACAGGAGAGGAGTTCTCCTGTCACTCAGTGTGTTCATGTTGATTAGAGAGGACTCCTCGCTTGTCAATCAGTGTGTTCACGTTGCTCAGCGAGACCACGCTGACTGATGAGAGAGGAGTTCTCTCTTGTCAGTCAGTGTGTTCACGTTGCTCAGCGTGACCACTCTGCCTGATGGAAGAGGAGTTCTCTCTTGTCAGTCAGTGTGTTCACATTGCTCAGCGTGAACACACTGACTGATGGGAGAGGAGTTCTCTCTTGTCAGGCAGCATGTCTACGTGTCGGCTGCGTGGATGCTTTTTAAGGGTGCATGGAGGTAAGGTAAGCGTTTTTTATTTTAAATTAAAAGTGTATATGTGTATTTAAATTAAGTTAGTATGTATATGTGTATGTATGTATGAATGCATGCATGCATATTGATGTTTGTGTCAATGCTGTGTTTGGTTTAATGTATACATGCATGTATGGAGTTGTGTAACTTGTGGTTGAATGCATGGGTGAAAGTGTTTTTTGTGAGTGTGTTTTCAGCACCACCCCTAAATGTAGCCGCCTTGGGGGCCACTTCATTAAGGGGTGGGTTCATGGCATCAGAGGTGCACCTAGGCTAAAATGTCAGGGGGGAAAGGGGACTAATACTTTGAATGTTGGGAGAGGTGCTAACGTCAGTAGCTGTGAGGAAGGGGCAAACTTCCTTGTGTGGGGGCACCTAAAATCTTTCCACTTTTCAAATGAGACTATTCTGGTGAAGCTTCAATGTTACAAGCAGCTACCTCTTGCCTTCATTTCTGAAACATCAAACTTAAGGACTGCTGTGAGAATGAGATGTCACGTGTCACCACTTCCCTTCTAATCACTCCCCTAGCATGCAAGTGCTAACCCCACATCTCGATTTCAATTACCTAAAAATATATGCATATGAATGCAGGTGCTAACAGTGAAATGACTTCTCATGGCCATGCTAATCCCTATGGCAATTCTCACACAGTCCCTGCCCTCCCCACACAAAACAACTCCTCACTGGAACTCTTAGGGCTAGCTTTAAACATGGCTAGCCATCAAACTTTGCCCTCAATATGCCTGCAAGTGTTTCCTCAAAGGAGTTTTCTAAGAGTTCATGACTTCATTGGAGTTGTAAACACGTAACTGGTCTAATAAAAATGTCTTAATCAGGTCTGCCTTTAGCCACTCAATTTAAAAACACCCTGCATGTCTTTCGCTGAAATTCTTTTAAAAATAAGCATTGGCAAAGCCAACAGTTTTGGCTTGTGTATAAGTATTAGGCATTTACGAGGCACTGCTATTAGCTGCTCAGGTACTCAAACCATTTTGCACTGGCACTATCAATGGCCAGCTAATACCAATACAGAAGTGCCTTTCCCATGCCTACACGAATGCCCAAACTGTTAGCATTGCCAGTGCTCTTTTTGCTTTACCCTTAATGCACAGGACTATGCATCAAGGTTAAAGCAAACATACTGCCTGGCTAAATGGGCCCACTTTGAATGTAGGCCAATCTAGCCAGTAATAACACTTATGGTACACAGTCAGCCTGGATATACTTTCTGTGGCATGGCATTTTTACTGGTTGGGAATCCGTATATGGCAATAATGGCAAATATTGATGCAGCCTGCATCAACATAATTAGAACAGCCAGCCTGAATATATGTTTATACTAGCATATCTCGCGTGGAAAGGCGGCATGAAATGTATTGGAAAATGTTCCTATGCACAATTTGTGATTTGCAACTATTGGGAATTTCCATGTGCTTCCATACAAAACCAATTGAAAACTGTGTGGATTTCTACCCAATTTTGCAAAGAAAGTGCTGTAAAATGCATACCTTTAACCCAATGTTTGAAACATTTTCTTGGGAGTGAGAACCCCCCTCAAGCAACCCTTGTTTGGTTTAGGCTCCCTCACTGTGCTCTGTTGATCCTGCCTAATTGGCACACACAAGCCTCTTCAGTTCAGAAATGTACCAGCCTCCACTGTACATCATTTGTCACTGTGTATGATGTGTGTTTTAATGCGCATACAGGGGCAGTGTGCTCCTTAATGATATGATATGGCATTTATAACGTGCCTGTACGCAAGTGTTTCTAGGCGCGACAAGGCAAAGAGGGAGAAACAAAAGAGTAGGACAAAACACAGATCTTACTAGGCCTTGTGTCATTCAGATCGTGCAAGAGCAGGGAATGGGGGAGGGAAGAAGTGCCGAGGGTGGGGTAGGATGCTGAAGTGCAGGAACAAAGGAGGAACAAGAGTGCAGCCAACTGGTGGCAAGTGTGAGTACTCATAACTGCAGCCAACGGGTGGACAATACGAGCAAGAGCGGGGACTGTAGGGTTACAGATACAGACCACAAGTGCAGGGGAGCCAAGAGGCAGTGCGGGATTGCAACAGGACAGGCAGGGACCTGGGCCCGAATTTTGACCAGGTGACCAGTGCATGGATCAGGTAGGTGATCAGCAAGGGAGAGGAAGAGAGAAGGCAGAAGCAAATAAAAAGGTCTTGAGGTGCTTCCGGAACCGGAGATGGTTCTCCTCAAGTTTCAGCGAGGAAGGGAGGCTGTTTCCAGAGGGAGGAGCCAGCCGAAGAAAGAGATCTGCCCTCAACTCTTTGCTTGGAAAAGTGATTGACCCTCAGAGAATTGGAGGTGGCGCAGTGGAGAGCTCATGCCATCTTATATATATTTATTCATATGATAAAAAAGTTAGTCTGGCATGAACCTTTCTTCAGTAGAGAAAGTAGTAATAACCCATATTTGGGATCCTGCACACAAACTCAAGGGTAGATTTCTCAAGGCTCCTGTGTGCGGATATGCCGCCGGTGGCCGAGCGCTAAAAATTGTAAGGGGGCCTCACCAAATGTTTTGCCCCGGGCCTCACCACATCTTCTGACAGCCCTGAGAATGACACAAGGCCTTGTAATATTGTTTGTCTTGTCGTCCCTCCGTACCCTCCCTTGTCTTGTGTCGACTAGAAACATATGTGTACATGTGCGTTAAAAATTACTTATCATATCATATCATATATTCTCCCCCTTGCTGGTGGCATTTCAGCATTCCCCTCCTCCTGCTGAACTCCAGCCTGTAGCACATAGTTCCTGTCCAAAGGGGCTGAATGCAGAATTAGATGTCCTCCGGATGCACCAGGTTCTTCCGACGCAGACATCCCTGCCAGCACAGAGATTCACGTATTATCTGGGCTTCTCCAACACAGACGCCTGATTCTCTAACAGATAAAAAAAACAACTAGCAGATACATTGCTCCCCCTGACCATTACCTATCCCCTCCCATGTTTGGATCCTGCAGTAGATTCAGACATGTTAAATTAATACATATTTCCCTTAAATAAATGCATGTGGGGTTCTCAGGGGTTTGACATTCTCCTTTGCCTAGTAAATGTATATATAGGGTTCTCAATGTGTTGGCCTTCTCCTCCATCTACAAAATGCACATGGAGTTTGTATTGCTTTGGTCTATTCCTGTGCCTAGTAAATGTACCTCAAGTTCTCCCCACCTGCGAAATGCAATTTGGGATTCTCAGTACATTGGCTTTCATCTAGACCTAGAAAATGCAAATGTACTTATCAGTGCTTTGGCCTTCTCCTCTGCCTACAACATACATGTGGGTCTCTCAGGGCTTAGGCTGTCACTCCTCCTACAAAAAGAATGTGAACTTTGCCTATTAAAGAACACAAGCACATTGTTTTAGGGGATGTCAGCCTAGGCTTCAATGTGCAGCAGACAGCAGAGCCAATGTCCTCACTAAATCACTCACAGATATGAACTCCTCCCAACATATACACTCCCCTACCTGCTTAAAGGACGCAATCTGGACTGGATCATAAAACGGAACTCCTCAATCGTTATCACATACATCTTGCCTGTGCCATGGACTGACCACTTCCTCATAGAGTTTTGCTTATCCCACCTTCAACACACAAGCAACCCAACTACCATACTCCGCTAACCCTCTTTCGCAACACGTGCAAACTCACTGATGCCTGCCAATCCCCTACAGTGACCAAACACTTCTCTGAACACATACCCTCACTGAATGACTTGTAAGCTCACGCTTCAGTGGTCTTTACTGTCGTTACGTGCATCTTTGACCAACATGCCCCTCTTAAACCTAGAAACCCCAAACCAGGCAGAAGATTAATCAGTTGTTTCACGGATGAACTACTCACCCTGCGCAATTGCTTTTCACTTAGCATCCAAAATCTTCAAAGACTCCCTCATACTGCCAAAGCCAATTCCTGCAACACAAAAATAACAAAAGCCAGCTCTATTTATAAAGAGCTCTTTGCAATCCTTAAAGAACTGGAAAACCCCACCACTATCCCATCTCTTGTTCACATTGATGAAGCCTGGTGTTCTTCCCTACAGGCAGCCCTCTCCAATATAATCGACAGATTACAAGACAAAATCAGTGCCAAGAAACAACTACTCATAGCCAAACGCTCTGCCGACTCCCCTACTTCCACTCACTATACCTCATCACCCTCCCACGCCCATTTCCGCTTCTTCCCTGTCTCCATGGAGACATTGTGACGACAATACAACACCTCAAACCTTCAAATTGTAGAGGTGATGATTATCCCGCCTACATTAACAAACTCTGTGCAACTACCTTAGCTCTGGCCATAACTGACTTTGTCAATACCTCCTTCACCTCAAATAACCTCCTGAATCACTTAAAAACAGCATGGGTCTCATCCCTCATCAAGAAGCCTATGCAGGATCCGACCCTCCCCACTAACTACTGGCCCATCACCACAGTACCATTCCTCATCAAAATCCTAGACCGTGTTGCCTACTCCCAAATCCAAATTTAGCTAGAACAGTACCAGCTCTTGGGCTCAAGACAATCTGGATTCAGACCCAAACACAGTACTGAAACTGCGCTCTTGGATCTCAAAATACAACTTGACAACATATGCAACTCTATCAGCTGTGTTCAGCCATGTAGACCACAATATCCTATGCCAAAACCTCTTGATGAACCTCTACTTCTCTAAGCAGGAGGCACACTGGATCAAATAATTCTTGAGCGAGCGCACATCCAGGGTCTTCATAGGTCAACACCCGGCTGATCCCATCCCTATTCCATGTGGTGTCCAACAGGTCTCCTGCATCTCCCCCCGCTCTGTATAACATCTATATTAAACCACTCATTGACCACCTCAGCAATTTGGGTATCCCCTTTACAAACTTTGCTGATGACACGAAAGTTCTACTGCCAACCCATTACCACAGTACCTTTTCTCATTAAAATAATAGACAGAGTAGCCTATCTACAAATTCAGATCTACCTTGAAGCAAACCACCTCCTAGGCTCTCGCCAATCTGGATTCAGGCCACAACATGGCACGGAAATGGCACTAATCAACATAAAAACTCAAATTCACGAGCTCAAGGACAAAGGAAAAACTGCCATGCTGCTCCTCCTTAACCTGTCGGCGGCCTTCTACCTGGTGGACCATGCAGTTCTATGCAAACACCTAGCATCGGCAGCCCACTTCTCGAGAGAGGCAATAGCCTGGGTCCAGTCATTGTTAGACAATAGAACAATTAGAGTTTTCTCCACATCAGCTTCGGCGGACCCGATCCCGACTACTTGTGGCATGCTGCAAGGCTCATGCGTCTCACCAACTATGTATAACATATTTACCAAGCCCCTATTTGACAAATTGGACAGACTGGGCGTCACCTACACTAATTATGCGGATGAAACCCAGATCCTCATTCCCCTTTCGGGCAATTTTGACACTGATACGGCCTTGGTCAATGAGATATACCTCTTCATTCAGGCATGGATGGCATCCCATGGTCTCTGCCTGAATGACGACACAACAGAGATCCTGATTACGGGATCTGAAACAAATCTAAAAAAACTTAACTCCAAATACTCTGCATTCAACATAGATGGCAACATAATTAAAGTAGTCAAAGAGGTGAAAAGAATAGGTTTCTACCTTGACTCCACTTTAACCTAAAGGGAAAAGGTAAATGCCATGGCATCATCCCCTGCTTACACCTGTAAGCTCATCAGGGCCAGCAAACCTTTTTTTAACAAAAGCAAGCTGCATCATCCTCGCCAATGCCTTAATATTATCAAAACTGGATTACTGCAACACCCTTTACCTAGGAGCCAATAAATATATCACTGACAAAATTCAAATACTTCAGAACAATGTCCTCAGAACCGCCCAGAACATACCCAACAGAGAACATGTATCCATAATGAGAAGAGAACACCACTGGCTAAAGATAAGTGACAGGATTCTACTCAAAAAGAGCATGGTTAGGAGACCCTCGACCCGCCCTCCAGAGCAGCCAATTCCCACTGCCTATGGATACCTAGATTTAAGCTTAAAAAATCTGGATGAAGCAGTTTCCCTGGTAAAAGCCACTCAGTCCCGGAACGCACTACCACTTAACCTCAGAACTGACCAGTCCTACTTCAGCTTTAGGTGCAACACTCTTAACTGGCTGTGTTCCAATGATGTATAATCCCCCATGGACTAAACCCGGCTATATCTACCTATGTATCAGCCTACTTAACCTACTGTTCTACCTCTCTGTACTTATTATGTATCTGTCTGTGTAGCCTACTGCTCTACCTCTCTATACCTGCTAGCATTTCTTTACTTTTTTGTCTTACTGTGTAACTAAGCTTTTAAGTATCCTTTGTACTTTTTTGCGCCCAGTTACCTAAGGGTTCAGTGCACCCCTACAAATCAATAAACAAACAAAACAAACAATCTCAGGGAATTACACCTAGAACATTGAAACAATCAATCAGACCTACAGTGTCATTCAGAAATGGATGGCCTCTTAATGATGAGAAAACTGAGCTTCTCATCGTGGGCTCCTCTCATCGCCTAAGTTCCTTGGATCCCTCTTACTTCTCCTTCCTCATCGTCGGATCTACCATACAGGGCTCTAAGCATGTGAAGACTCTATGTGTTCATCTAGATGCTGGACTAAACATGACCTGCCACGTCAACGCATTGGCATCCTCCACTGCCTTCACTGCCAAGCTCATCTCCTTGAGTAGAAAATGCATTTCTTCCCCAAACTGCCTCACCCTGGCATGAGTTATTGGTAGTACACTCGATTACTGTAATGTGTTACTCTCTGGCACCTCTTCCAAGAACCTGACAAAACTCCAACTATTACAAAATAAGGCCATAAAGGCAGCCCTAGGACTAAAACACCCCTGACCACATTTCAGCAGCTAGATGGGAGGTGCACTGGCTTCCCATAAAAGCACAAATCGAATTTAAAATCGTTGGCCATCGCCCACTGATGCTTGCACCAGAATGCCCATTCCTACTTCACCCCCCAGATTGCTACAAATACAGCAACTCGCTGCCTCTGCTTGTCATTCAGCCTCACTCTGCTCATTTCTAGAATCAATCGTGAGCGTGCAGGTGGTTCCAACTTCATTGACATGGCCCCCACCCTTTGGAACACACTCCCCGACCACTTCAAAAATGAACCATCACTTCTGGTTTAAAAAAACAGTTTAAAACATGGCTCTTTAACATGTATGTATAATCTTTCTATTGTCCTCATTGCTTCTAATTTTCCTTTTACTGTACAAGCACCTTGATACCTCTGAATCTGAGCGCTATATAAATTTAATAAATAAATAAATGCATAAATAAAATGCACATGGGGTTCTCAGTGTTTTGGCCTTCCCTACACCTAGCAAATGCATGTTGGGTTCTCAGTGTTTTGATTTGTACTCCACCCATAAAATGAACATGGGGTTCTCAGTGCTCAGGCCATCACCTCTGCCTACAATATGAACGTGGTTTTCTCAGTTCGTATGCCTCCTTGTAAGCCTGGTAATTGCACATTGGTTTCTCAGTGCTCTGGCCTTGTAAATGCACACTGAGTTATCAGTGCTTCCCAGTCACCTAATAAATGCACATGGGTTTCTCAGTGCTTTACCTTCTGCTCTGCTTACACAAAGCGTATGGGTTTTCAGTGCTTTGGTCTTCCCTTTCTCCTATAAAATGCATGTGGGATTGTTATGCTTTGGCCTTCTCCTGCACCTAGTAAATACACTTGGACTTCTCAGTACTTTGCCTTCTACTCATCTTAAAAAATGCACACTGATTTTTCAGTGTGCTTGCCTTTTCCTCCAGCTACAAAACACATTTGGGGTTCTCGCTGCTTTGTCCCTCGCCTACATGTAGTAAATGTACATGGGCTTCACAGTGCTTTTACCTTCTATTTCTAATAAATGTGCATCGGTTTCACAGTGCTTTGACCTTCCTCTATGCCTAGCAAATGGCATGTGAGGTTCTCAGTCTTTTGCTTCTCCTCCACCTACAAAATGTATGTTGGGTTCTCAGTGTGTTGGCCTTCCAATCTGCCCACAACATGCCCATGGGGTTCTCAGTGCTTTGGCCTTGTCCTACACCATGTACACTCGGGTTGAGCTGTCAGTGATTTGGCCTACTCCTGACCCTAGTAATTGCATGTGGGGTTCCCAGTGCTTTGCCTTCTGCGACGCCTGCAAAATGCAAATGGGGTTCTCAATGTTTTGGCCTCCGCTCCTGCCTACAAAATGCACATGGTGTTGTCAGTGGTTTGTTCTTCTCTTAGTCGGAGTAAATGCAATAGGGGTTCTCAGTGATTTGGACTTCCCCAAAGCAGGCACATGCACATGAGTTTATCAGTTATTTGGCCTTCTGCTATGCTAGTAAATACATGTGGATTCTCAGTGCTTTGGCCTCCTCCTTTGGGTAGTAATGCAAGTGGAGTTTTCAGTGCTTTGGCCTTCACTTACTATTACAATATGCAAGCGGACTGTACTACCACCCCCCCACTCCCACAATTCACAAATACAGATGGGTTAGCCTGTCCCTCTGCCCTCAATTTACACGACCACCCACAAACCATGTACCCCAAAAATCCGTAAGAAATGTCAACATAGTGCTACCGAGGTTCTATTATCAATTTAATTCTACTGTAGCCTAAAATGTTACAAATCCATCCCTTAAGAAGCCTGGGCTGCTCGTGTCTATTCAAATGCTAACTATCGACTGTCCAGAGTTTATATGTGCCTGTCTTTAAGTAGGTGCAAAGTTGAACCCAGGAGAACCTCATGTCTTGAACCGCTGGAAAAATCTTCAAAGATTGATTTGGGCGAAATGTGTATAACCCCAGGCCGTTTCACTCCTGCTTATGCATACGCCTGTCTTCATTTATACATTGTACTCTCACCTGCATCTATTATCTGGTACCACAATGTTCCGCTCTTTCACCTATTATGGGCAGCCTATTTCTCAGCTCAACCACTGCTTCTGTTTCAGCGTATCTACTATGTGGAAAAGACCCAGACCTTGATCTGATTTTATCAGGGGCACAATAGCTCTCATTTCAGGAGACAGTGGCTGGGCAGCAATTGCCTGAATTAAAGCTATCAGCAACAAGACTGAAGTCATGGTTGTGGGTACAGAATGTAAAGCATCTCATGTGAACAGCAACACAAACAGAAGTTTCGTTTTTCTTTTAGCACTTTTTGGCAGATCCTTGCCACTTCTAAGATATAAGTTATAACTGGTGTTATTATTCCGACATTTTACCACAATTGATCAACTCTCTCAAACATTAGCTCCAATTAATTCTGAACGCATCTGCACACTGGCTACTTGGGCCAGCGGCTCAGAGGTGCTCGGGGTATATTTCCTTTTCTGGTTCCTGAGATGCACTGGATTCCCGTCAGAAAGAGCATCCCGTTCAGAGATCTAAGTATTGGCTTTCATGATGACTGTTTATGTACCCAATACATTCTAAAAGAACAAGCAGGCCATTATAGTTCAGCTCCCCCCACTTGCTGGTGGTCACTCTTTCCTACAAAAAAAGAAAACGAGTCAGTCCGTTTTCTGAAGTAGCAGTAACTTTATGGAATTCTTTCCTATCCCCTCTGTGCCTTTTTCGGAAACTACTTCTCAAGACAATATGGGGTCAAAACCTGATTATTTAATGTTCTTATTGTCCCCCTTTCACATTCTGAGCGGCCATCCCTCTTACTTTCAATGCTAAGAAACCTACCTCACTCCTGTGCACTATATAACCATGTTCACACACATAGGGTCCAATAAGAGATGTCAAGATGTTGCTATCTTTGGGCAAGGGAACCTGACCAGGGGGTGCAATAGGGTATGTGCTTGCCATTGTGCCAATGGGGCACAAATAACCCCCAAATGTAAAAGTTCATGCCCTGACCTCTGGACGAAAGCAAGGAGGTTCTGTCTGGAATTGAGCATGCATTTGTGGTCACATTCCAAGGTAGACACATTATTATTATTATATTATTATTATTATTATTATTATTATTATTATTATTATTATTTATATAGAGCACATACCTAGCTCTGGGAAGCAATTATGTGCTTTACAGAGGTATCCAACAATACAGATACACAACAGAGCGCTTTACAGATGTAACAGCAGAACAGCTATACAGTGGGAGGGGGGATACGGAGTAGCATAGAGGAGGGGTACAGCTGTACTGAGTGGCGGGGAGTAGAGGGGTGGGCGGCATCTAGTGAGTCAGGTGGTGCGACGGGCGATGTGATGGCCTAGATGTTGAGGAGGAAAGACTCCTTGAAGAGGTGGGTCTTAAGTTCTTTTCTGAATTGTACGAGCGTGGGGCAAGTCTGATGCTGACAGGGAGGAGGTTCCATAGTCTTGTGGCGTAGGCAGAGAAGGCTTGTTTTCTGCTCCTTTCTATTTTGCGGTCGTGGATTTCAAGTCTACATGTTGGCCACAAGCATGGGTTGTTCCTGGAAGAGTACTATTGCCTGTGATATAGCAAACAAGCCAAATGCCAAGAGTAGAGCATATATCACTCCTCCCAAGGAACACATGCGCTCAGCTTTCCTATTCCCAATTTCGGCTCCACCAACTCTCGCAAACAACATCAAATCAAGAAACTGGTCAAAAGAAAGAATAGTTTCACCGTCAAGGATGCAAAAAAACAATGATTCCAGTATTAGATATACCTTAACAAATGAATGGGAATAAAAGTATTCATTAAATTTCAGATTCCTAATTTCTTCATATAACTTGAATGAAAATAAAGAATATGCGATGAGTGGGCCTCCACAGAAACTAAAAGCCTTATCATGAGTTTGGTGGACATTTTTATGTAATTACCACCAAACACATTTACTGTTACTGCCACTCAGTCCCGCAGATTTACTGCAGGATTATGAGTGGTGGTAAAGTGTTGTAAATTCCCATTTTTGGAGTCTATAGGACTCAATTAATATTTTGTTAGATTTACAGCAAGCAGTCATTTTGCCTCTGTGCATCCGACTATTTCTTAGAATAATGATGAGGATTGACCTTCGGCTATGTGCTGGAAGTCTAACATCCTCTCCTCCAATCTCAAAATTCAGCAGTGCGGGAAAGTGGCTGTAAAGTGGCAGTAAATCTGTTACTGACATTTTACAGCTTTTTTCTTCCACACTGCTGAACTCCTAAAGAGGACCTAAATATCTATCACCAACACATGGAATTCCTTCCACAATAGTGTCATATTATAAAGGAAGTGTCACTTTGAAAATGATTTAGTCATAGAAAGACTGGGCGAAATACTGTATACTAGCTGTTCCCAGCATACCATATGCCGTTTTAGCATATCTTAAAGGTCAATATCAGTCGGTAATTCACAGGGTCACTTCTGTCCCCTTTCTTAAATATCGGAATTACCACTGATCGCTTGCAGGAAGGGGATAGGTCCCTGTGACTTATTGATGGCCATTGAAAAGGCTAAACAGATCATATGGAATGAGATGATTGCATGGTATTAGAACAGTATCTAAGTTCCATCAATCCCACGGGCCTCTATGATGTGCCTTTGTAGACATGTAATTGCCAACCTTGTTCCATTGCATAGTCCCCATGATGGCATATGATTGCGTGGTAGCATAATTACAGCACCTACTTTCAGTTTTAGCTCATGAGGAGGCATTCGTCCTACAGCGTTTCGTTCTTGAGAGACTCAAAAGTTGACCCAGTAATTAACTGTTAATTGGTGCTGGAACTACTGTGCCATGGGTGAAGAGAAGTTGGGAAGAAAAGAAGTAACTTCCGAATGTTTGCGATAGTCGAAGGTGAAGGTGACACGTAGAACCGTGCTCATTCTGTTTGTTGAAATGGTAGCTATTGTTGTACTTCGCCATTTGGTGTACTTCACCAATTGGACAGCAGAGGGCAACCTTACACTGAGAGCTGTTGTTAAAGTGGGTGCACTTGCCGTTTGTACAGCAGAGGGCAACCTAACACTGATAAATTGCATCAGCTGAGTACAGAAACATACCTAAGCATTGTAAATATATATAAATAGATGAGTCACAAAATAATTTTTGTTCTCACGTGAGCTGGTGCAAGTAGGGAAAATAACCATATTTTGCATACTGGGTGATTCACAAAAGGGAATTAATGCATGTGCAAATTGCCTTGCACGTGCACTTTGCTTAAAGAGTGGTATTTCGATGGGGGTCATGACTGCTGGGACGCATTCTTTGCACAGTGCTCATGGATTTAATTTCCCCGTGCCAATTTCCCCTTTCAAAGCCTTTCCCTTCGAGGCCAGTTGCAAGGGTAATGGAAGGAAAATAGGGGTACCACTACCTGCCATGCAAAATGCAAAATATAAGTTTCAATGCTGTGAGAAACCTAAAGGTGTCTCCCTGTAAAGTTTGTAGCGGCAACGATTTTGCACGCTTGTATTATATTGTTTTTTTTTAATTATTTTCTGTGAAGAATAACAGTAAGTATTGACACTCGATTGTGACCTGTCACAATGAAGGATGTTACTTTGCTCATGCACCTGTGCAAACGGCTGCCAAAACACTCACCCAAGCTTAAGCAATACAGTGCAGAATGGGTTAAGAGCACATCAGATAAAATGTTCATGGCCATTGCCACAAGGAGGATCACTGTCACTGTCAAAAACAGTTTTGCAACACATGACGGTGTCCGGTCATTTGGTCGAAAATAAATGGTCGAATGACCATTTGATCGAATCAAAATGGTCGAAAAAAAAAAAGTAGAATTTATTTATTTATTTATTTATATTTTTTTTTTAGTTTGGTTGCTTAAAAAATATATTTGAATAAAATAAAAGGGGGGTTGGGGGGAACCCCCCATAAATAAAACAAAAAAACAAAAAAAATTCGACCTTTTTTTTTTCGACCATTTTACATCGATCAAATGGTCATTCGACCATTTATTTTCGACCAAATGACTGGTAACCACACATGACCACTTACTTGCACTCTGAGTACATGGGAAAGAAATTGGAAAAAAAGGTTAGCTAGCCTAGAGCTTTGGAAAATGTATCAGCAGGAATGGGAAGAACCGCTTCCTGAAGACTGGATGCTTAACCAGTGTAAATAGGGGGGTGTTGAGCCTTCTGCCCCCCTACTGTGCCTGAAGTAAATGGCGATAGTGCGAAGGATGAAGGATTGTATCCATTAAGAGAGCTTAAGGGAGTGACAGGATACAGTAATCTGATACATGAGCCACCTCTGCATTGCAGTGACGAGAGGCCAGAGAGAACTCTAGAAAAAGATGTGATCTCTAAAGTCCCATGGTACAAAGAGAAAATTCAATGACCAAATGTGACCCTAGATATAGAATGAGAAATTAAGAGATGGAAGGGAGAAAAAGACAAAGCTGATGAGATAGCGCTCATACAGAATGAATGGATGGGTGGTCAGATATTCCTCAAACTTGATGGGAAGAGCATTGAGGAAGTACGGCAAGGTGAAGATCAAGATGAGCAAGATAAAAAAAGACAGGGAATGAGAGAAACATTTGAAAGAAGATGAGTATAAAAGAAAGAGTAGACAAAGACAGGAACAAATGTAACAGGAAGAGCAGTTAAGAAAGGAGGGAAGAGCAGAAGAGCAGAGAAAATATAACACCATGCAAAGAGCAATCGAAGAACGATATAGGCTAGAAAAGAAAAGAGAAGAAGAGGAAGAATGGAAATGAAGAGTTAAAAGAATGCAAAGACGCAGAGATGAAGATGTGCGTAGGGCAATTGAGAGAAGAGAAGCTAAAAGACAGGAAGAAAGGATTAGGGAGAAAGCAAAGGAACGAAGAGAAGTTGATGAGGATAGGGAACGAAAGAGAAGACAGAGGGCACGCAACATTAATCGCATTGAGAGAGAGCTAATGGATCCGAGTCCAGTAGTATTATGGTAGGACATATTGGAGTTCCTACCATCGCAAGAACCGATGCCAGGACCCCCTAGAGTAAACCTAGATGAGCATTTTGAGATAGGAAGTATTGGAGACAGAATCGAGAAGGCTTATCAAGAGATGAGGACAAAAAGTGGAACGAGAAATAAAGGGAAAGAAGATCGATGTGAAATTGACCAGTCACGAGGTAAGGAGGGAGGTCTGTTTAGCCTCGAGCATGGAGCCCCATCTTTGGACAGGCTGACTCCAAACAGAGACGAGAAGGATGACAGACAAATTAGTTGGGAACAAGATTTGTCAGATGAAGACAGGGAAAGCTTCCGTGGGGCGGAGGGTGTTGGTGCATGTGGTTCCGAGGGGTGTTTTCAGACTGATAAGGTGAGGAGATTCGATATGGACTTGCCTAAAGAAAGGACGCCAGAGCCTATTGCGTGGCCAGAGCAATGTAAAAGGTGAACTCTTATTGAGAGGGGAGGCGATCAGAAACAATTTTCCCTACTATGAATAGGCAGACGATGGGAGATGATTGCAGTTTTGGGATTTCACAATTTCCCATCTTAGAAAAAGGAGGTGCCAGACAAAAGTATATCCCATGGCCCCAGATGGATAAGGACAATTTAAGATGTAAATTGCCGAGTTTAACGTCAGGGGCGGGGATATGGCTCTATGAATTAGACAAAATGACAGGAGGAAACATGTTAGCTACAGGAAACATTAAAGTTCTGATTCATGGAATTTGTCTGCCGAAAAACAGGGAATTGTGCGCCCTTCTGCCTGCAAATCCCTGTTTAACAAATGGGGATTTGTGGGCACAATGGTGCACAAATACCATTTTATTCGGTGCAAATAATCCATGAATTACCCCCTAAGTGTCTTCTATCAGCTATTCTTGGGGAGAGGGCTGATGACATTTGGACGAGAGCAGGATACTCAAGAGTCACAGCACAAAACACAGCGCATAATGGAGAGCCGTTTAATAATTGCAGAGTGCCAATCTGTAAAGCGCTTAGAGTACAATATCCTGATACGTTAGATATGGGCGCAATTGTGGCATGTAAGATGCAGGAAGGCAAAGATCTGCTTGCTTACATTCAGAATTTTCAGGAACAGTGGTCTTGGGGAAAATCAATACTTGTATTTTAGCATATTTTATGTCAGGGATTGCTAGATCAGGTACAGAGACAGCCCAAGAAGCTGATGGGTATGAAAGCAAAGATATGGCCAGAAATACATCTGAACATTGTGCACCATTGTTGATTGCTGCAAGAGTAACATTGAAAGAGGGAAGATGGTAGGCAGCTTGAGGAAGCCAAACTAGTACAGAAAAAGCTGTTGAAATAGGCTATAGAAAGGGCAATGTTGACTAACGGAGAGGGGCTAGGGTCGCAGCAGGTATGTCACAGGTGAATAACCAAATGGCAGTCAGATCAAGGAGGAAATGGATTTATGCTGAGAGGCAGGGGTGGCTTCCGCGGAAGAGAAGGCTTTCAAAATAATCAGGAAAACTGACAGAATAACAAAGGTAGTTTTCAGAATGTGCAGAATGATAATCAAGGCATGCAGGGAGGGCAAATTAGAATACCCGCTCCTGTGTGCTGGACATGTGGAATTACAGGACACATTGCACAATCATGTGGGAACCATGGGTATGTACAGAATGGGCAATTCTCAAGAGGGGGACAGCTTCTGCTCCAGCATATAGCCCAGCAAACACCATTGACTCCACCCCAAGACCTGTCGCAGCACGCATGCATGCAGCTACAGCAGAGACGCAAACACAGGACAGTTGTTGACTCCTAGAGTAGGGGGTGTCACTATCGAGGGTGGGAATCCTTTTACAGGCACAGGAATAAGTATGTACCCACAATAGGACAGCTCACAGGGTGACTCGATGTGTTCAGTACTATCTGTGATTCCAAATCCCCAAGAGGAATGAAGGGTTTACATTACCATAGTAGGCAAATCCTTTTCTTTTTTAATAGGCACTGGGCAACTTGGTCATGTATACGAGAGGGAAAATGTTTTTTATCAGAAAATGCGATAAATAAATGCTCAAGGGTTCTCTGGAGCTACAAGTGAAGTTCCTTTTACTGAGAAATTGCCAGTCCCTATAGGAGAATGTGATATGTCTGTCACGTTGTTGTTTTCAAGGCAGACACCAGTTAATATACTGGGCCGAGATTTAATGACAAAGTAAAATATGATGATTTCCTTCACTGATGTTGATATGCTGCAGATTTGTAATGGATATAGGTATATGATAGTGGGAGTGTGCCCGTTTTCAAGATGGATTGAAGCTGGTCCATGCACACACCTGATGCCACTTGCGCTGCAAAGTTCTTAGTCCGAGAAGTTTTTCCTAGGTGAGGCGTATGTGAGGTGTTGAGATCAGATAATGGCCCATATTTTGTGAATGAGGTATTTGAGCAGATAAGCTTATTGCTTAGCATTAAACACAGGTTTTCTTCAGCTTATCACCTGCAAGTGAACGGGATATGTGAGAGATTCAACAGTCTTCTCAAGAAGAGAATAGCAAAGTTGAAACTGGCCCTGAAGCAGGGGTTGCTGCATTGGCTGCCCCTTGCATTATATGCATTAAGAAATCAGCCCGGCACTGACCACCACCTCACACCCCACAAATTAGTTACAGGGAGGTGAATGAGAACGCCTCTGACTTCTCCATCGAGGACTAGGAGTGATGCCCAGACAACTGCAGAATTGTTAAGAAATTAGTTATGTGAGTATTTTACAAGTTTGACTGCTAGTATCTCTGTCATTTCAGATCAAATCAAGCAGATGGGGTGTCGGTCTCAGAACACAGATGAAGACCACACAGCAACCGGACCTGAGAGACTATGGGTTCCTAAAGTGTTTGCTGGAGAGAAGGTTTTAATAAGGAACTTCATGAGAAAGTAGCCCGAGCCCAGATTTAGCAGCCCTTTCGTTGTGGAGGACATTACTCCATGAGCAGTCAAGGTCCTGGGAGACAAGCTTGGATACACCTAGGAGATGTGAAAATCTAAGGTGGAGAGACCGACGCACCCCTGACCCATTCGGAAGCAAGTCAAGGAGACGAAGCTCAGCACGTGCAGACTCGATTGATGACGAGGAAGAAGGTTGCAAAGACTGTCCAGTATACAGATGAAAGTTTTCATTTGGATTGTGGCTCCCTTGAAACCCTCTTTGTAGCTGCTAGCAAGGAGTGAGAAAGCTACTGTTATTGAGCTGCAGCAGTTTGCTGACATTGGATTTAGGAGTGCTGGAGTAAATGAAAAATGCCCGATTTAGACTTTCTTTTCTACGATTGGAAGAGGGAACAGTTCCTCGACTCGTTTCTCACTGAGTTTCTCTTTGAGGTGCCCATGGTGCTGTCAGATCTTGACATACCCAGATTACTTCTTGCTGTCTTCATATTTATACTCAGAGCTTACCCTGCTCTTTTTGAGAGGAGCACTGATATACATACTTTTGTTCAAGATCCTAAAAATGGCCCGAAAATTAGACGATTATTGGCAGTAATTATAGAGCAGATCAGACTATTACCTGAACATCTTTCTGGACGCACAGATGGTCCTATCTAACGACGATGCCCACGAACTAGTTGTCACGATCTTTTATTATTTGCTTCAAGTACACCATTATCTTGTTTGATGAAACACCAACACTTATGTATTTATGCGAGATCCTATAAACCGTCCTGCAATCAGCCGATTACTTGTGGAGATCATAGAGCAAATTTGACAACCAGCGGGCATCTAACGTGATTGCCTGAATAAAACAAGTTTTTCCTTCCTTAAAAGTAATTACAGGCAATCATGTGGTCTATTGAGCACATTGCAGTTCCAGAAAGTGAGCAGAGTCAACGACGTGTGGAAAGACATCGATAGTGGAGCTTAATGTATTGGTGCATAATCTATGCCTGTTCAGCATCCATTATCATGTTTTTGTTTCTATTGATCCACACTGTGTACTTTAATGGTTCCAGAAGGGAAGGAGTTCCATTAACCTTTCCCACTGCAGCTACCTTTGCAGAACTAGACACTGGCCCTCATTACGACCCTGGCGGAAAGGGGTTTACGCCAGCGTAAACATCGCCGACCCTTTCCGCCTGAGTACGAGGTCCCTTAGCGCCATGGTGAGTTTAACGCCTGCTTTTTGCAGGCGTTAAAATCCATGGCGCTAAGGGACCTTGATGTTAATTACGCCACCGTAATTTACGGTGGCGTAATTAACGCCTTCCCCACTCCCATTATGCCCTATGGGGCAAGAATGGGAATGGGGAAGGGCAAAATGGGGATTGGGGACTTACCGCCCCGCCAAGGTCGGAATGGGGCGGTAAGTCCGCCAACCACCATGGCGGAATTGCACCCTTAGCGCCATGGACCATGGTGCTAATTGCACCATGGTCCTCCGCCAAGGTCGTAATGAGGGCCACTGTAAGAAGGCCAAGGCCTTATGTGATTGCTAATACTCCAGTAGCTCATGTGAAGGCACTGATTTTGTTAACAAGTGTCCCTATGATACCCCCAGTAGGAAGAATATGTACTGATGTGTTTGATGAGTTGCTTATATGAGCTCATCTGGCAAGAAAGAGACCTAAGAGGAGTGCAAGTGAGGATGATTACGAATTAAATGATTATCTAGATAGTACAGCACATTTGGGGAACAACATGTGGTATCAGCACATGAAAGAAGTGGGAAAAAGGACTTCTAAGGAGAATTGCTATGTATGTAAACTCCTGCCTTATGCTATCGGAACATATATGATATTAATAGCTATTGAAATAGATGTTCAAACAGCTCATTGCCTCACTCTCCTTGCACTCTATAATACAAGAGGTAATTTCCAGGGATGAACGGCATTCTTGGTATGGGTGACACAATTGTCAGCCCCAGACGAAGATGATTATGTTCAGGACTTGACGACAAGAGAAAGAACACACACCAGAAATCATGTGATAAGATATGAACAACCTGGCATGAAGGGAGCTGGAATTAGATGGGAGATAAACAGGAAGCTCAACTGCCAAGGAAAGACTGATGAAGAAGTTTGAAGATGCAAGGAAAGAGGCCAGATGTGAATCTGGGGAACAGTACTTCCTCCAGACGGCTGGGGAGAAGACATAGTCGTGTGCAGAGCTGTGGCAGTAACTAGTCATCACAAGCCAGTTATTGAACGAGTGGAAAATGGATGCAAACCTCTCTGGCCAAGACTTGGAAAGCTTCTGACGTGGGTCGAGGACAAAGAGGGCCCATTGCAGATAGTGCCTTTGGCCAGTGCAGAACTATGTTTCAGAAATAATGGCACAAGAAAAGTCAGAGAGAATCAACAGTGCAGACAAATCTTTGATGTGCCAGGAATGAAGGACGAGACAGTAGTGATAATGGATCACTATTGGGCCTGTGGATCCAGAGCATAAATGAAGCTGCCAAGAGACTGGGGAGGAGTATGTTCCTTTGTGATCATTTATGTTCCAGCATTGGTGATTCCAAAGAGTGATCTGAACATTGTGGAGTTTCCATAAGCAAATGCTCACCTGAGGAAGAGGAGATCTGCTGAACTCCTAAATCGAATGAAGAGAGAAAACAATTTCTCAGCCAAATGATAGAAGCCTTTGATGCCATTCCCTATGAAAACAGATTGTTCAGCAAGACTTCTACAATGTTTACTATTATCTTTATGCCTGGGATCCAGACAATGGTAAATACCAAATGGTTACAAATAACCAGATCGGAACTACTGCAGACGATCAACACTACCATAAAGGGATTTAATGCTATCAAGGAGGAGCTAAGAGCCTTACGACTGATGACTCTACAGACCAGACATGTCTTGGATAGGATTACAGCTAAGGATGGAGGTGTTTGTGCCAAAATCAGAGAATCATGTTGCACATTCATACCTTCTCACAATGACGAGAGTGGCACCTTGACAGAAGCTGTAACGATGCGGACAAACCTACATGTCAAGATGGAAGACAAAGTGGAAGAAATTGCTGATGACAGCTGGTTTGCATCAATCTTCTCATGGGTTCCACAATGGATGGCAAACATTTCAAAGTTCCTTGGAGCCCTGTTGGTGATGATCATGTTTGGGTTCTGTGTGATCAGGATAATAATCACACAATGCAAGAAGACTGCAAAGAAAGCCGTAGGAATGAAGATTGTGATTTATGTCTAATCAGGATTTCGAACTAACAGAAGAAGAAATCACAGACTATGTAAAAGCCAACATTTATGCACCTGAGGGAACGAAGTACCTGTATTCAAAGAAACACAAGAAGTATGTGGGAAGATGGATTTACTGCAGTCCCAATGGTGTCATGATTCCTGCCCCTCATGTCCCCAGCCCTCCAAGATGTCAGGCTGGAGCCAGGCCACGATCACCTACATGTCCCTCAAGGGCCTCTCCATCCCCCCAAAGACCCACTTGGAGTCAGACTTGGCGCTTGTGGCACCAGACTCACTCCCATAGGATAACATTGGGGATTGGACTTATAGTGCATTGATGGGGACAAGATGGAAGCCCCCACATGTTCCGGTTCCCAGAACTGCATGTGTGGTCTAGTCTTTTGGGTGTGGTTCAGCACAGAGGCACCTGGGATACCCAGAGACTATTTAAGCCACACCCAGGCTGAGAAACATGCTTTGCGTTTTCTACACCTGCAGCGTGAGACTCACCGTGTTCGGATCGGTCTCCAGTAGGCCTGCATCTTTCTTCTACGCTCAGCTCCTGCAAGAACAAGAACACCGTCAGGAACAGCCTTACCTTGCAGCGCTTCTGCCCATCAGTCATCGCTCCTTCTGTTCTGCAGGCATCTTCCGTGGTGTCATTCCCATCCCGGCACGCCGCTTCCTAAGGAAAAAGGGAAAGAACAGAAAAAAGGCATTAGTAAGCATTCTGCAAATCTTCGCTTATTTTTAAATACTGTACGAGCTTCAAACGCTTACCTGAATCCCACCCGCTCTAGGGGAACTCTGTCTCCGGAACTTCTCATCCATCTGCAAGAGGGAAAAGACACTGCAGGTTAGCGTGGAAACATCTAGAGGTGCCGCATACCACGCTTACCCACCGCATTTGTTCTTCATAACCGGCATCCATGCTGAAAACGTTGCGGCACCTAAAAGACACAGAAAAAGAACTCAGTTCAATGCAAATACAAAAGGGGTGCATCGCGCATCGCGCTCTCACTCACCTTCAGCGCTACTCATCTCAGCAGCACGCCGCCATCCCCGGACGCCGGCCATCATCTAAAGAAGTAAAGGAACGAAGTTAGAGAACTGTTCAAAAGACTCATTATACTTACCTGTCGGACTCTTGCCAGTGAAGTAACTAGGCAGCAACGAGCCTGCATCAATCAACGCGCCCCTGCGCTGAAGGCAGGACGTAGAGCACTCTATCCCAGAAAACAAGGTGAGCTGTTGATCAAAGGGAAGGGTTGGACCCCGGGGAAGAAGGGGTTCAAGCACACAGAGACAATAGGGAGTTAACCTCTACCAATCCTGTGTTTCAGGCCAAGTCTCCAGTCGAATAGCCTCCAGGGAAGGGTTCGATGTCGTAAGAACAGGCTGAGTGACGTCCCCGTGGTTACCAGGTGAGCGTTACAAATGGTCAATGCAGTGTTATGACCTGGAGTGTTGATGAGCATGTAAATCAGCAGGATGCCTGAAAGGAGTTATAAAGATATGGGGCCTCATTACAACCCTTAGCGCCTGATTACACCAGCCATTAAGGAATGGACCCGCAAAGTGACTGTGGTGCTAATTACGGTACCACAATTTGCGGTACCGTAATTTCCGCCTTCCCCATTCCCATTATGACCTATGGGGCAAAAATGGGAATGGGGAAGGGCCTTGGTGAAATGGGGAAGTACCGCCCCGCCAACCCTCGAATGGGGTGGTACTTCCCCATTTCACCATGGCGGACTCGTTACAATACCGGCAGCAACCATGGTGCTAATAGCGCCATGGTTTACCGCCGGGTTGCAATGAGGGCCATGGACTCCAAAGAAGCATTTCTTCAGACGAGAATGTCTTGATGTGAAGATTGATGAGAGAGTGGTCAATGTATCGCCTAGAGGGGGGGGGTGTAGAGGAAGAGCTAAAAGCCCCTACCAGAAGCTCTGTCCCCATGTTGCCTATATGGTGGGAACTGGAAATTGCGACATGTGCAGTACCAGTGAAGAAGCTTGTATTGCAAAGCATTCTTGAAACAAGGTATCCATTGAGAAAACCCTATATGCATTCACAAAGATATGATGGTCTTCTGGACAGAGTCCTGGAGGAAGTGTGAAAATGAGCAAGAAAGAAGACTGGTGACGACATGCAGAGCAGAACTGACGCACCCTGAAAAGACACACAAGTCAAAAGAACATAGACATTCTATAAGATCTGAAGAGGAGGTGTCAAAGATGAGCAACATTTCAGGCTCGAAATGAAGATGCTCATGCAAAGAAACGCTGAAGAAAATGCAAAGTCATTTTACACTTGTACAGGTGCAGTAATGCAAGTAGATGAAGTAATCTTGAGGCTGGCTACGTAGTGAATAGATTGCGGCGATGTGCCAATGTATATACCTATGAATTTATCAAACCTGAATGTTCCACGATGCACTTTATCAAAGATTTAACCCCCTGAATTGAAAGGATTTAAGTGTGGCGCAGTTGGAAAATAGCTAATGGCGAAGGAGAATCCAAGAAAGGGTGGTCGACCAGCACCAAGAATCGAAGCCGTGAGCCTGCTTGTTTGTCAAGTAGCTACATGAATGTGAGAAAGAAACAAACTTCTGTTTGTGGTGGAATGAAAAAACACTGGAGGTTTTAAAAGTTCATCATTTAATTGTATTATATACAGCAAAGAGCTCGAAAACGTGGTCTCCAGTCACATGGTCAGATGAAAATAGACTTTGGGTTGAGATACACCAAACCCAGAACCCAGAAGAAAAAACCATGCCACACTGCCTTTTATTCTCAGGCACAGAGAGCTACTGCAATGCAAAGGTCAAAGCCTTGAATGGCAGACCAGAAGAGTGATGAAAGATGTCAGGCTATTTGGGTGATTAGCTATGATGAAGACCAGCCCACAGGCACCTGGGGTACCAGCCTGCATGCTGCTAGCGTGTGGAATATTCCAGAAGGGTACACGCGTGCCAACCAGTTATAGAGGGCCATGTAACAGAGAGCCCTCTAGTGTGTGTAACCAATGGATCGTCGTGTATTTTGTGACAATAAAGATGACTTGCACTAGAGGAGGGTTTAGTTGTCCACCTGATGTTAGACACACAATCACAACCCCTGTTAGTATGGAACGTATACTTAGATGTTCCCTGTAAGCCTATCACATCCCCAAGTAGGTTTTTGTAGTTTGCCACGTAGTGTAACGTCAATGATGACTAGTTCTGACTATAAAAGTTGTGTTTTCTATGAAATTCATCGAGATCGCACTTTGCAACATCTGTAGATGTCCGTTGTAACTCTCTGCTTTAAATCATTGCAAACAAAACAGTACTAAGTTTTGCAAACCTCCTGAGTCAGTTTGATTATTGATGTATCAGTAAGTTCTGCATCTCCATCCATCTCTAAGTATTGCTGCCTCGTCATAAAGGACCCAGGTCTATGGGTTCACTAGAGAGAGACTAGCTGAAGTTACCCATAATAACTCAATGTTACTTCTGGTAATTCATTTGCTATTTTAATTGTCACTCTCAATGATTAAGTTAGGAGTAAGTCAACGTTAATAGTGGTAGCCTACTTGTCAATCTGCCCATGTATTTAGCTTTGTAAAAAATACATTTGAAAAAACACCCTCATCTTCTACTTTTGAGTCGAGTCTCTGTGCCTCTTGATACATGTATTCATCAATACACACCACAGTGAAATGATTGTTCATGTTTCCACTTGCCATAACACTGAGGTTGTTTGATAACATTTGAAGTGATGCATGTCTTTCAGGCACGTTCATCAGAAATGTGCTTTCTAACACAAAGAGCGACCTGTTTCTTTTGTTGCACGTGGCCCGACAAAAGTTACACTACACCTCACTAGACAATGTACACATTTGGACATCTTTACAGGGTTTTTAGTAGCAGATCATCTTTATTATCTCCATCCGAGGCTCTTCTACACAAAGGCTTTGTGTATGAATCCATTATCAGTACAGCAACATAAATACTTTAAACCCTATTATTTTAATTCAAAGCATTTGAAAGATTATATTTAATGAATGGTATTTTTTCCTAACCTTTGTTTGACATTTTCACTTGGCTTTGTATCTTCCTCATAGTCAAGACATATTTTATAAAACTCAAGGGCAACACCGTCTATTGCAGGCTTTTATCCTGCTACATTACATGAGATAATTGTTCAGTTCAGGAATTGTTTAATTAACCACTTTCTCGGTATCTCCCTTGGTAAATTCATAGAGAATTTCTAAGCACATCATAATCTTAGCTGCATAAAAGAAATGGTTATTTTTTAAACTCAACACGGAACATCATCAGTGAATTAAAAATGCAAAATTCTTGTTTTTTTTAAAAAACAGGATTGTTTGCCCAGTCCCTACCATCTCCTGTCTAAATAAATTATTTCTGCTGTCAAATTAAATTACTTCTCCAGAATGTTCGCATTAAGTCAAGCGCTCAATAAGTCTTCAGCATTTTCTTTAAACTTCTCCAAAATCCACTTCTACAAGGCCAAACCCTACTCGATCACGTCAGGAACTTTCGCTGGAACCTTTGAAACTGCAACAGCTCACCTAAATGAATGAATTAATTGATACATTCAGGAGCCAAGAAGCAAACAAGCGATAATGACAAGTCTTCACGAGGCTTGATACAGTGCCAGCTAGGGAAATCTGAACACATTTATTTTTCTATAGCCTGAAACTAAAGCTGCTTTGGGATTTCAAATGTTTTATTCTTTTGTTGCTGTTATTTCTCCAACTATTTGCCCCACAAATGGGTGCTATGATGCATAGCTTCACAAAATATCTGTTGATGCAAACAATGCCATGGGAGTAAAACAAATATGTCTGTTTCTAATTATTAGAGTAAGACCCGTGACACTTGAAGAACTAGATATTTGGAGCAGGGCGGTCATTTTGTATGATCCGGAAGTAAAAGTGAGGCGCAAAACGAAAGCGTAAGGAGAGATAACTGGAGAAGAGGTGTTCGCTGCAACAGGTGGTATGTCTGGAATGTACTCACTGAATAGTGAGCCTGGGCATGTTGAAGCCATGCCCAAGAAAACACAGTATGCAAAATCCTTCCACTTACTTCTCTAGGCACCCAACACCACGTGGGAGAAGTTGTATGTCAGAAATCCGAATTTGACAAGTTTACAAAAGCTTTCAGAAAAACAGAGCAAAATAGTCTTAGATTTTTTTTGTTTCTTCATTTATGTCATGGTTACCAAAACCCTATGCTTGGGTGAAAAGTCCTAAGGACACAAAACCTGTCTATGGCTTAGCCGTGGTCAGACTTCTGAGGCTTCCGCAGTGTTAGGGTGGCTAAGGCACGTAGAAACCATGCCCAAGAAAACACAGCATGCAATGGGCCACTTTTAACTCCCCTGAGCCCTGAACAGTCACGTACGGACAGATTTTATAGATGGGAAAGCTGGAAGGAAAAACATTTTTTTACATTTAACCGATGGTGGGATTTCGACCACAGCTTAATTGAGGGCAGAAGCCCCAGTCTGGACTACCTGGAGGTGCTTGAGTCCTGCTAGGACCTATAAGGTAATGGTTAAACTGGTGTGTGAGGCAGAAATCCTCTTAGTCTGAGGCTGGGCGCTTATGGGAATTAATGTACATAATCCAGCCTTTGACTAGCCTTTTCTGTGCTACAGATACAGTGTGAGTTAATAGAGAGCATCATGTGAGCGTTATGTCAAAGCCTGGATAGATGGCCTAGTTAACAGATTAGATTTCTAAATTTACCTTTCTGGGATTTCTTTTTTTTTTCTTTTTCCATGATGAGGGGGTTGCTGCTTGCCTTTTTATAGCTGCTTCAAAAGCGCTTGAAAGGTAGATATGTAAAGCAAAACGTTATGAATCAACACAGTATAATGTGACCTACACCAGCTAGCATACAAGGAAACCAACATCACGTTCTCCCCCTCTCCCAAAAGGAGTGAATGTGTACATATAGTAGCACTCAGGTAGATTTTAGTTAACACACATTTAGCTTTGGGAAAAGAACACATTAATACCAACAGAACAAGACATTATACAATACGTTTATACATCTTAAAACATGACATGGAGTAGCATCACATAAGATAGTGTAGCACTTCAAAACAAATTTCTAACACACAATGATCTAGACCTGTAGTCACAGATAGGACTTGTCTTCCCAGAAACAGTGCTTATTACATTATGTTTACCACACTGCTTTTAAACAATTTTTTGTATTATTGATTTATATTACAAACATTGTCCAACTGTACACAATAACATAGGTTCATACTTTAAACCACTAATTATTCCCCTGAATACCACTTTCATCAAATTTCTATATTCCTTCTCAGACTGTTTCTGAGATTGCAGCACACCAACAATAGATGAATTGATAAACAACACTGCTAACACATAACATTAATGTGTCTATTTATTTAGATGTCTGTGAATGTGTATGCATCAGTGGATACATTTTTATTCAGGTGAATGATTATTAGTACCCCGGCGAGAGACAATCAGAATGCAACAAGCATTCTGATTGGCTCTCGCCAGGTCCCTACCCGGCCGGGAATCCCTCCGTCGGGATTCCACGGCCTTTGTCCCCGGCGGAGGGTGTGGCAGCCCCTCAGCCAATGAGGAGGCTCGAAGTGGGGCCATCCCTGCTTCGAGCTCCCCCGCGGCTGAGAGGCTGCCTTCGCCCCCTGCCGGGGACTCGGGTAAGTCTTTTTTTTATTTTTTATTTTTCACTTCCCTTCCCTCCCCTCCCTCCCTCCCACCCACCCCCCCAACCCCCCCAACTTACCTTCTTGATCCTGCGTTTCCGGCGGGGGACAAGGGAACCCTACAACCGTGTGGCGACTCGGAGCGGGGCCATCCCCGCTTTGAGCCTCCTCATTGGCTGAGGGGCTGCCATGCCCCCCGCCGGGGACAAAGGCCGTGGAATCCCGACGGAGGGATTCCCGGCCGGGTAGGGACCTAGAAGCATGAAGGGCAGGAAGTGACAAAGTGACTCCGCCTATGTGACGTCAACCGTACATGCAGGGTTGTCACGTTGGAAGAGGAGGGGCTTGCTCCGTGCAGACGACTCTGCAGTGCAGCATGCATCCTTATTGATTAGGCTCATTAAGGCACTACAACTCCCAGTAGCTATAGCAGTCGTAAAATGTGCAGCGCAAACTAAGCAAATAGATTGTCGGCCTCATCGGGAGTTGGGCGGTAGACCTTAAATATGGCAGTAATGATATAACCGCCGCATTTAAGGGTCTGCCCATTTAGGAGTCTGGCAGCATTTACTCCCAGCTATAAACTGGGGGTAAATGCGCAAATTTAATGCCCATTTCTGGGCGCAATTAGTGTGGCGCTATTAGCGCGTGCTAATTACGCCAAAAATGCACCATTGGGTCCAATACCCATTACTGCCCAACCCTTGATCTGGCGCTAATAGCACCGGACCAGGTGGCGGTAACGGTATTAGCCGGGGTGGTATCCCGGCGGTAATACCGATGGGATACCGTCCAACTCGTGATGAGGTCGCTTATCCCTTCAGGGAACAAAACAGCAGATGTAGAAGCCAAAAGGGTTGTATATTCTCAAGAAATGTAAAGTTTTGATACTGAGAATGTTAAAGAGAATTCGGTTACAACTATGTTAGTGCATTGAGGGTTTTAATAAGTTGTCAATAACCCAAGTAATAGATATTCAGGGAAGCACACCACAGGAAGAGCAAGAACTATGGAAATGAAGGGGGTGTCCTTTATCCCCCACGGAAGCATTACGGCGATGTTCATCGGCTTGTGGTTGCTGCCTTTTTGTTCATCCTTCAATCCTACCCTGCTCTTGCCAGAAGAGACGTTAATATTCATACTTTCTTACAAGATCCTAAAACAGCCAGTGATAAGAAGACTTCTTATTGCTATAATTGAAAAATCATACAATTGCAATTGTAAAAGAGCTCGATGATTTTATTAATAATGATTAATGAAGAAGATGGTATGATCATAGAGAGTGAACAAGTTCAGCAATTAGTGGGATGGAGCGAGAAATGGTTGCCCAGATTTCTATGCATGACATATATTTGCATGATTGTTCTTGTTGTCTTTTTATTCCTTATTTATAACAGTCTCTATCATCTTAATACTTCTACTGAAGAAAGAGTGCCTAAGGTTCTCCCCACTATGAAAACAAATAAGGACACTTGATCTCTATAAGTATATTGGGAGACATAAAAGGGATACAGAGAAAGAATGAAGGGATAAATTCATATTTAGACAATACGGCTCACCTGGGGAATTACATGTGGTATCAACACATGAAAAAGGTGGGGAAAAGAGCATTTGATGAGAGTTGCTATGTGTGCTCTCTCATCCCCTATGCCAGGAATGCAGTAAGGACTTTCATTTTGAAGGAGGTTTCAGCACACGATGGGAAGTGCCTCAGCCATCTTGCAACATGTACTACTCGAGAACAGTTCCAAGGAAGTTGGGCGACCTTGCAATGGAGATCAAAATGGTTGTTTCTGTACCAGAATGACTATATCAAGACCCTACCAATGGAGAACGAACCTGGATGGACGAGCAAGATTCTTGTGTATCCTGCCACATGACAGGATGAGGTGATCATTGAAGAAATTAAGAGAATTAATTGTCCTGGTGTGACGATAATAGCAGGAACAAACACAACTATTGATCTATAGGCGAGTGCATACCAAGAAGGGATGGGAAGACAGAATGATGTCCTGTGCAGCTCATCTGCTGAAGACAGATTACATACAAGAAGTGCAGAAAGTGAATGATGGATGCTCAAAGTCATGGGCCAAGCACTCTAAATTACTGTCATGGGTAGGAGATTAATTAGGCCCAGTAGGTGTAATCCTGTTGTTTAATGCAACACTATGTTTTTGAAGACATGGGAATAACCATGGGGGATATAACAAGGAATGCAAGACCACAATTGACACCCCCAGAATGGGAGAAGGGACTTGTGCGATATTGGGCTTGTGCATCTAAAGCCTACATGAAGTTGCCCAAGGATTGGGACAGAGTGTGTTCCCTGGTGCTGATCCATGTTACAGCATTAGTGATTCCTCAGAGGGATCTAAACATTAGTGAATTTCCAAAAGTCGATGACCATATAAGAAAAAGATCACTTGAGCTCATACCAATGACACAAGAGAATTACTTCTCAGCCAAATCAATAACAGCGTTTGACACATTTCCTGGGGTGCACACGTTTTTTAGCAAGACTGGTATGACAATGATAACCATACTCATGCCTGGGATTCAGAGAGTAGCAAACTCCAAATGGTTACAAATCACCAGATGGTTGCTTCTGCAGACAATCAATGCTACCATAAAGGGATTCAAGAATATTAAGGAAGAGCTGAGGTCAATCCCGCTGCTGACCCTCCAGAATAGATATGTTTTTGATATGATCACAGCAATGGAAGGAGGAGTTTACGCCAAAATCGGGCCATCATGTTGCACATTCAACCTTCTAACAACAACCAGAATGGGACCTTGACAAAGGCCACAACATTGTGACAGACCTGCATGCCAAAATCGAAGATGAGCCAGATGACTTGAAGATGACAGTTGGTTTGCCTCCTTGTTTCCATGGATTCCTCAGTGATTGGGGAATCTATTCAAGATTCTTGGAATAATACTGGTGTTTGTGATGTTTGGATTCTGCATAGTCAGGATGATGATCGCCCAATGCAAGAAAACAGCCAAAAAGTTAGTGGAAATGAAAGTCATGATTGATGTAAAAAATGAACCAAACGCCAAGGAGCTGACTGATGATGCTGTCAGAAAATATATAGAGGCCAACATTGTAGCACCTGAGGGAACAACATTTCTGTATCCAAATAATCATAATAAGTACATGGGACGATGGGCCTATTGTACCCTGAATGGACAGTATAACTACATGACCTGGAGTGTAGATGAACATGGCAAATCAGAAGACACCCTGAGGGGGGTGATGAAAATATGGACGCCGAAGAAACACTTCCTCAAGAGAAAATACCAAGATGTAGAAAAACTTGAGGAGGTGATGAGGACTCGCCAGAGGGGGGAATGAAGAGGAGCAACTGTATAGCTCTGCAGGAGACCCCACACCCCTTCTTCCCATATGTTTCAGACCTGAGATTGTGGCGTGTTTGACACCAGCAGTTGTGCCAATACCACAGCGTGTGTTTGAAAGAAGATACCCATTAAGACAGCCCTACCAAATGTATCCCCGAAGTGATGACAACCTAGACAACCTAAGGGAGGAACTCCCTGAATGAATATGAAAAAAAGCAAAGAAAGAAGCTAGTGATGTCACAACAAAAATATACAACTTCCTGAGATACTGGCTGAGGAGGATGTATGGATACTATAGAAGCTTTGGATGAAATAAAGAGACAATTTAACTTTTAAATACGAAGAAGAAGATTACTTGTGCACGAAATGCTGCAGAGAATCAATCATTCCATAATTGTGCAGATGCTGAAACGCAAGTTCAGATAAGTCTTCATAGAAGCTGGCTATGCATAGTAAATAGAATGCAGGCGAAGCCACCATTATATAGAGGCTGGGCATCGGTATCATGAATTTAGTAAGCCAGAACCCATGAAGAGGGAAGGGGAAAACTGTGTTGCAGCTGGAATAAGCAGAATCGTGCAGCTGCATGGCGAGGTTCTCTGGCCTGGAGTCAAGACTGAAGTAGCCAAGGTCAGCTATCTATTCTGGCAAGGGGCAATGTTAAGGTGCAATGAAAAAACACCAATAGTGACAAGTTTGATTCATTTAGAGCATTTAAAACCTACAAAATGGACCAAATCGTGGTCTCCTGTCACATGGGACAAGGATGAAAATTGAGTTCTATCTTGGAGTCCCAGAACACAATAGTGAGTGCTCTCACTCCCTTGTATTCTAAAGACAAGGATACTTTGCAAGGTCAAGTTCAAAGACAATCTTCATGGCAGAAGGCATGGGCAATGAGAGATGCTTCGCTAATTGGGTGGGGAGGTAGTGTCATGCCCCATCTCCTTGGACCTAGGTCTGGGCTTACATACTGCTAAGTGAACCGAATGTTCTAGACTTGGCACAAGCATGCCAACCAATTACATCAGTCTATATATCGAAGGACCTTATAGTTTGAAAATCAATGAGAAACTGTTTATCAAATGTTTCTGAAAATTACATGTTTTAGAGGTAGGCATATGTTGTCCACCTGATAGTGGACAATCAATCATAATCCTAGTTCCTATACAATGTGTACTTAGATGTTCCCTTAGGCAATCCTGACCCTTGATAGGTTTTTCATTATCAGCCATGTAGTATGACATCACCTCAGAGGTACTTTTGATATAAAAGCTATTGTATGTGTAAAGATTGCTGCATAAAATGTGAGTTTACTTCAGTTGATGTTCGTTGTAAACTCCCTGTTTTAGATAATTGTAAATAAAACAGTACTTTGCCATCTTTGCACCTTGAAACACTTGTATATAAGTGCATAATAAATGCCATATCATATCATACCATCTTCCTGAGTTGGTTAGGTTATTTGGACTTGGAGTTATTCTGTGTGATCCCATCCATTACCTGCATGTTCCTAAAGGGCACTAAGCTCAACTTCTTTTGCGCTGAGCTGTGATGTGGGCCCTGTTTCTATGACATCTAGTAGAGTGATTTCTCTGAGGGAGGCGTTGAATATCTTAAGAAGAGCCTTAAGGGCAGGACCAGTATATCTTTTAAGGAGGTTGCAGGGAGGTTGTTGTCAGTGCACAAGGTTTGCTTTTAAGGATGTGAGTGTGTAAAAGAGGTCCTCGGGTTACAGATGCGAGAAGTTGGTCCAGTGTTCAATGGATGGCTCATGTGGGAAATTGCAGGAGAGTCATGCAATTTGCACCCTCAATGTGAATCCTGAATGTACACATTTTGTTGATAAATAGCTTATTGATAGCCTCACACTTCTCTCAGGATTCTGGTGCCTTCCTGTTCTAGGTTAGTTTATTCTAGTTTTTCTGTTAACCCATCCTCACCCCTGCCCACTTGAGGACCAAGGATATTTGCTGCTTTTGCGATGAGGCCCGAGGAGCTGAAGCAGATTCCTGGCAATACCGAACGGGGGGGATGACACACACTAGGGAAGGGAGGGGAGGAGTAGGGGATTGCATTTGGGGTTTTAGCGACGGTTGTGGCATTGGCACAGAGCACTAAGCCAGGCAAGAATTGCATGTGGGCAGGGGAGTTGCTAGGTCTGGAAAAGACCCGGGGCTAAGCTGATGTCGGAACTGTTGGGACTGGGGGCTAGCTAGTCCTTTGGCTGTAGCTCCTGAGATTCTATCCGGGGCTACAACCAAAAGATCAGGGGCTATAGCCCCCTTACCCCCCAAGCAACGCCCCTGCATGTGGGATAGGCTGGACAGGATGAACAAGGCCTTGGAGGTTAATAAAAACAACATTACTTATGGAAAGGAGGCAAGGTAGTTTGTGTCAGTAAGATAAGGTGCTGTTAGTGGGTTGGAGCTGACCTTGAATTTGAGCTAAAGCCGAACTCTAGACAGAGACCAGCAGGTGCGGGCAAGGGGGCTGTTACTTAAAGTCTACTTAATCTTCTATGGAATACAGACAGATTTTACTTGAGTTACAGGACTTATGCTGAGGTATTTTATTACTTATGATGTGTTTACATTTTAGGTTTTGGTTAGTTCAACCTTAACTCTTCAGTAAAATAGTGTTTTTTCAAATCATTCCTACTATTTTTTTTACAGATCTGTATGGTTTATAGAAGTATTATATTTTATAAATCATTATGTGTTATAATTTATTTAATTTCAATATATTAATGTTGGCTGTAATTGTGTTTTATTATGTAGCTGTGAAAAATCAAAATGATTAATATTTGTGAAAATACTAATTACATTTTTAGGGTGGGTCCCCACAACTCCCTTACAGCTGTCCCTTAACTTTAATGTTAAGAAGAACTACTGAAAAAGAGCCAAATGAAAGAACAAAGTTTAAAATTTAAAAAATACCAATTAGTTTTCAGTTATGTATAATAGCCTATTGAAAACGACCAATGAAAGGTTCTCCAAATTATAATACTTTTATGTACGTGTTCAATTTTGTTCTCTGTATCTCTATGAAAATCACCAGAAATTGAGGAAGTATGTGAAGGTAGACTTCCATGTTATTAATTTAAAAATGAACATTATATTTGCTAACTATTATTTTTGAAATATACATGTTTTTATTCGATGGACTAAGATTTTATAAATATGGATAAAACGTATAATGATGTATTTCATTCTTTTTTTATTCGTGAATTGGGTCAACAAGTGAACCTTACACAATTTTAGAAGACAAAAGCCATAGTAAAATCCCCCAAAAAACTCACTTTGTTTGCCATATACAAAGCTATTACAATATTAAGATACAAAACAGAAAAACACCAAAAACATGAGGTCTCAAAAGCATTGAACAAATAATTATGTATTACTTTTAGATTTGTTATTTTTATGAGGTATTTTCTTTAATGTTTATATGTTAAACATGTTTTAATATTAATAATGTTGGTTATTTTTAAATTACTTCTTTAGCACTTAAACTGTGCATACACATTGCAGTTTATGTATGTGATTTATATGGTGCATTTATTAATGAATGCATGCTGAATGTTGCTTGTGTTAATTATGTTAATGAGTACAAACTTTACTTGTGTTTGTATGTAAGAAAAGTAATTTGTGATGTTGGTGGTTTTTAATGTTTTCAATTAGTAAAAACTATTTTCAGTTTTAGTGTGTTTTGTACAGCATAAAGCAAAAGTTTAAATTATATTATGAGTTATATGCATTTTTAATATTATTGGATTCATTATTTAAATTGGTATGAAGTGTATTTGTATTTGAATTATTATGTTATTAATGTTTCAAGTTGTATATATATATATATATATACATTATGTATGTAATTTAAATTGTATAAATGAAAATCTTTTTACTTATGAATGTCTCCTTCTTCTGACCGCTTGCTTGTTAATTTGTTGCCACATTATAAAATCAATCGTTTGCTGCTAGAGCAAGTCTTTTTACTTTTGGTTTTAAACCTCTGCTTTTACATATCATAGACTGTGTAGACATTAATTTACGCCTACGGTTAAGTTGCATGTCTAGATTAGTTTTAGTATGCATTTTTAAGCCGTGTTGATCGTTTTCTGTTAGAACCACATTTTCTATCTATTCTGTAGTTCTCTGCCTCACTTATTTCTCAATCAGGTGCGTAAGCGCCAGCGTGTGAGCTAAACTGGTCTATGTCGGTCCGTGCTGTCCCGCATTTCTGCCTCCGCTCCTGCTCGCGGCTTGGGGGGTGCTTACGCTGTTTACCTGCACAGTATAGGTAAGCTCTCTTTCGCCTCCTTGCTTAGTGACGCATCGCCCTGGGTGCTGATGACTGTAGTCTTACTGCATCCTCGAGTAGCTCTGCACTGCCCCTGCTTATTGTCTATCTCAGTGGTTCTGCTACCTCTATTGTAATTATTATCAGCTACTTCTGATTTTGTTATTTTTTGCTGTTATTGTTTTCTTCCTGTTATTGTTATATCAGGAAATATCAATGTGAGTACCAATATTTCCCCTTCTGCTTGTGCTGTTGGTAATCCGGTTTCGCACCCCCCTGCCTACATGTCACGCTTTTGAACACTCGCTCATTGGTGAAACATGCGGTTGAGGTCTGTGACCTTATTCTTACTCAGCAACTTGATATATTATGTCTTACTGAGACGTGGCGCACCAATGTCACTCATCATGCTGCTGCCACTGCCGTTGCCAGTGGCTATCAGATTTAAGAACTGATCGGCTTTCTGGTCGTGGTGGTGGCACAGTGGTTATAATTCGTGACACACTGATCTCTCATAGTTGTATGTCTATGTCCATTGATGATTGCCAATATACATTTATACAAATTGCCATTGATTCTAATAATACTATTTGTCGGCCACCTATACCTATGCTGCTTTTTGAAGAACAGCTTTTTATGATACTGGATCATTCTATCAAAACAACATCACATTCTGTGATTCTGGGTGATACTAATAATTGGGCTTATCATCTTGTTGACCAAGAGGCTGCTAAGCTTATTCAGACATTTGAGGCCTGTGGCCTCATACAGACCCCCACATATTGTGATGGACACATTCTTGACTGGGTCCTCTCCCATGGCGTAGCCCTGAATAATTCTGACCATGGCTTTATCTCCTTTTTTTTCTGATACCTCCTGCTAAACCTGCTCAGCAGAACAACAATCTGCGCATAGAAATGACTGTAAGGAATACCCATAAACTGATGCCTGTTGCCTTTTGTGAACTTGCCCGACCTGAGTTAGCTAATTTTCCTTAGTCTGATAGTACTGCAATTCTCATAGATCAATATAATGAGATAATGTTATCCATTATGAATCCTGTTGCCCTCCATGAGATAAAATCTGTTAAAACCGAAACCTTTTTAAAAACCTAGTTTTCTGATACGATTTTAGGTCTCTGGACTTTGAAGAGGCAAAGGAATTGGTGTGGTGGAATAAAGCCACAATATAAAATCTGGCTATCTATCATAAAGCAGCGGGTGACTATAAGACCACAATTTCAACAGCTAAACGTGACCACAATTATGCACGTATTAAAACTGGCGGTTCCTCCCAAAGAGAACTCTTTGTTATCGTAAAAGAGTTTGAAGGAAAGGGCAATCTTTTTCCTCCCATAAATAAGAGTGAGCAATGGTGTTTGGGTATTCAACAGGGCTTCAATGGCAAACTTAATTCTCATCGCAAAAAGATTGCTACCCTGCGTTGTAATTTTGTTTGTTCTATTACCTCTGAGCCCATAGTTCTGTCAATTACTCAACCTATGTGCACCAATATCCCTATTTTCAACTTCAGGAAGATAAAAGAATGTGATCTCCTTACCATTATTCTGCACCTCAAGTACCCTCCTTGCCCTGATGATATCTGTCCACCTTTCAAAATTAAAGAATCA
Source organism: Ambystoma mexicanum (assembly GCF_040938575.1). Taxonomy (NCBI): domain Eukaryota; kingdom Metazoa; phylum Chordata; class Amphibia; order Caudata; family Ambystomatidae; genus Ambystoma; species Ambystoma mexicanum. The sequence continues at coordinate 983,306,657 of NC_090924.1, forward strand.
TTTCAATGTGTGGCTCCTCTTCTTACTAGACTTGTTAAATTCTCTTTTGCCTCCTACTTGATTCCTGCATCGTTGAAAAATGTTTGGCTCTCCCCAGTAATTAAAAAGACTACACTTGATCCCACCTTGGTTGCCAATTATCTCTCAATTACTAATGTGACTTTTCTGCTGAAAATTCTGGACCTTGTGGCATGTACCCAGTTTCAACAGCATATTGAAGCTAATCAATTATTCAGCTTTTTGCAATGCACTGAAACTGTCTGTTGTTTAATGTTGTGGACTCGGGCCAGGTGGCCTTGCTGATGCTCCTGGATTTCTCTGTGGCGTTTGATTTTGTGGATCACCCATTGCTGCTGGAGAGACTGGGGGCTATCGCAAACTGCTCCAATAATGCACTGCTCTGGATGGCCTCTTTTTTTGGCTCCAAAATCACTTGTGTTGCCTCAGGCGGGTATAAATCCCCGGCTGAACTTCTAACATGTGGTGTTCCCCCGGGAGCTTGCCTTTCTTCCACTTTATCCCGGTCGACCGCCTGCCCAAGCCGGAACCTCTGGACAGGTTCACGCTTGGTTTGCCTCCTTCCTGGCCGACAGAACTAAGACTCTTTCATTTCCCCCATTTCTTTCCTCTATTTTCTCTCTTCTTTATGGTGTCCCTCAAGGTTCTGCCCTGTCCCCCATTCTCTTCAATATCTACATCTGGCCTCTTGTGTGCCTCATCAGCTCCTTCGGCGTCAGATGTTACTCTTATGCCGACAACACCCAGATCCTGATCCGACTGGACATCGATCAGGCTGAGATGTCGTTGCGCCTGAGGGGATGTCTGACAACCGTCGGAGACTGGATGAACCACAACTTTCTGAAGTTGAATGGGGAAAAGACTGAGGTATTGGTGGTGGGATGCCCCCTGACCCTTCACTTTGGGTGTCTTCCTTTTGGCCTTCCTAGCTGGGTCTCCTTCCGATTCCTGCTAATAAGGTTAGGAACCTGGGGGTAATAATCTTGGCCACTCTCTCCATGGAGCACCAGGTTACCGTTGTATGTAAAGAAGGCCACTTTTACCTGCATACTCTCAATAAGGTTCTTCCCTTTGTTCCTACTCATCTTCATTCGCTGGTGGTGGCCGCAATTGTGCTCAGTCGCTTAGACTATTGTAATTCCCTTTGTCTGTCTTAGCCAAAGGGTCTTATTCAGCGGCTGCAACGGCTACAGAATATGGCTGCTCGTATTGCCACCGGCTCCCCTTATGGTGCCCACATATCCCCAGTGCTGCGGACCCTTCATTGACTGCCAGTTGCCCAGCGCATTGTTTTCAAAACCCTCTGCCTGGTTCATCGTGCCCTCCAGTCTCAGGGGCCAGAATATCTGTGTTCTAAGTTCCTACGCGATGTTCCATCACAGTCTTTGTGGTCGGCCTCAATTGGCTTGCTTGTTGTTCCCACCTTCCGCCGCTCATTTTGTGGTGGGCGGGCCTTTTCGGTTGTAGCACCCCGTCTTTGGAATGGTCTGCCTCTCTATCTAAAAAATCTAGAAAATTACATTGCCTTCAGGAAGGCTCTTAAAACGTTTCTGTTTTAATACTGCTGCAGTTTTCCTCTCTGTTCCTCTCACCCCTCCACCGCCAAGATGCCTTTGGTGAACGTGCTTAACAAGTATGCATAACATAACATAACATATTTAATCTTCATATCCACCCTTTTCTTGATCTACTGGATAGCGTCCGTGTGGGTTATACAAACTACGCCGATGATACTCAGGTAGTGATTCATCTTACAGGCGATTATGAGAAGGATCTCATAAAAATTACCTCAATTTACGCTCTGATCGAGAAATGGATATTCAATTTCTCCTTGGCTTTTACCAGGAATAGAACTGAGCTCATGCTTGTTGGCACCCGTCAGCGCCTTGCTAAACTGGATTCTAAATATGCAGCTTTTGAAATTGCCAGTTCTCTTGTTAAAACGAATGCTTGGGTTAAGACCCTGGGTGTTTATTTTGACTCCAGCCTTAATATGAAAAAACATGTTAATCAGGTAACGGCTTTGGTTGCCTACAGTACGCGCCTCATCAGGCAAATGAAACCCTTTCTTTCGAAACCAACACTGCCGCCCTTGCAGTTGCTTTGGTCAACTCCAAATTGGACTATGGCAATAGCCTGTTGGCTGGCACACTGAAGACTAACCTTGCCACTCTTCAAGTTGCTCAGAATAATGCCATTCCCGCTGTATGTGGCCTTATGAGAAGGAGCCATGTCTCTGAGGCACAAATATCCCTACACTGGCTCCCTATTAATCAGTGCGCTACCAATAAGATTTTGCTTCTTACCCACAAGTATCTCACGGATAAAGTGCCTGATTACTTGAAGAACAGGGTCAAGTACTCTTGTACTTCTGATTCTCTTTGTTCTGGCACTTTGAGGAGACTCGAGCAGCATTGTTATAGACTGACTCTGTTCAGTGGTACTAGTTTTGATTCGATTGCTCCCTGTTTGTGGCATTTTATTCCTACTGATCTTCGGTTCTGCACTGATGTTTCCACTTTCAAGAGATCACTTAAACATGTATCTTTAATTCCAATGATTAGGTTTCTCCTTGAGTTCTGGTGTGCACCCGGTTCCTGAATATTCCTTACTTGCTGCGTACTGAGACCTTTGGGCGAGTTGCGCCCTACAAATTGTATATATCATTAACATTATAAGAAATGATACTGCACAAGTACATATGTTGGATTTGCAGTTGTCAAATATTAGATTTTGTTGGGGACCTATTTTCTGTTTAGTAAAATGTAATGTTTTATAGGTACTAAATGCAAGTATGTTCAGAACATAGTTGTGTGCATTTTAAAGTTATAGGATATTGATATTTAATATGTGTTAATATATGTTCATTTCATTTTTTATAAATTAACAATTTTTTCATTTTGAATTATTATATGTTAATTAACATATAAACATATGTTTTTGACGGTTTGGAAAGAAATGATTCTTTGTGCTGTATTTATATTTATTTGAAAAATATATTATTTACTTTATTTTGGAAAGTACAAATATGTTAGTGTAATACACTACTTATTAAAAATCAACACCAAACATTTATGAATAAGCGATAAAGTACAAACCATAAAGTGCAAATATGTATTTGTAAATGTAAAGTACATAATAAAGAACTCATGGTTTTAATACATATTTACTTTTTTAAAGTATGTCTTAATTGAGGATACTTTAATTTTTGCATTCAAATAGTAGCATTTGTTTCTCCTACTGTAATTATTGTTCCACATTTGAAGCAACCTAAAAAAGAATAAATATACCCTTGATAAGTATTTGAGCAAATTGGATGTAACACAGAATCACCAATTTCATATTGTTGGGGAACTTTAGAAGATACAGGTTCATGTAATTTCTCTGCTGTCACTTTTCACATGTTTTCTTTTAGTATTTTGTTTTTTTATTGCACTACCTATAGTAGAAGTGGGTTGTTTTTCTCAAAGCGTGTTTGTTTTATTTCATGTATTGCATTGTATTGTAGATGTCATTTATATAGCAACTTTTCAAATGTGTATATCCTCAACATGCTTTGTGGTAGTAACGCCCTCGGGGACCGAAGTTCAGGTATGGAAAACATTCTAAGAGGAGAATTAAGATGTGTGTGTGCTCTAGCACCTTTCAGCATCTCATGTGCTGGATGGAATTATCACATTAAAGATTTCAGACCCAAATAACCAGACAGACTCAAAGAATATGGCAAAATGCTATTTTAGTATTAGCATAAAATAAATTGGACAATTTGGCGAACAACACGTTGTAGTTCACACATTCACACTCAAACTTGATTATACAAAGATTTTATACCTCAATCTACGTCAGCTATAATGTAATCCTACATGGAGAACTGTAAAAACTATTGAAGGGAGGGATTGGTTAAGGGAACATATATACCTACAATATGCATGAGTGTTAGTAACACAATTGGCTGCTTCTTATCTGCTAGGCACACCTGAAACCACTTCTAAATACGCACAATACTGATTATAGCAAACGAACGGCATCTGAATGGTTGGCTTGCTTACCCAACCTTGGACGTTCGGCTTGTTAGCAGCACATAAGCAGCAGGTAAGCAAAATGGACCCCAGGTGCTGAGAGTAACGTCAGACTACTCCCCACCTTCCTAATAAGTCCATCATCTCTGATTGGTCCAACTCCAAGCCAAGGCTTCTTCTTTGTAGTTGGCCTTGCAGCCTGTTCTCTCTTCTGGATTTTTTAAGGAAGTGTAGGCACACCATTATGGTTGTCTAGAGGTTAATGAATAGCCCTTGTTTTCAAATTCTGAATAACGTGTGAGGAGACCACAAATCTGTCAATTTCAAACTTCTGTTTACTGCTTTTTGATTCAAGTGTGCTGGGTGTCATGACTCCTTACCGCCTGTAGAGACTTGCTCACTCTACCCTGCATAGGTTTTAAGCATCTTTACTTGTCCACTCCTTGGCTCTTGCAGATGTTTTCTTCTGTACTTAATCTAAGAGTAATATGTCTTATGTACATGGCTTATCCGTTTGACTCCCCTTGCGACTTGCGATTATTCTTTGAAGTAGCATCCTTGACCCCAGGCCAATAGACTCCTCTTTATTCCTCACACAAAGCTGTGTTTTCAGCATCTCCTATCTCTGTAGACCTGGTAGTCTCTGACGTAGCTTGACACGAGTCCGACGTCCATCTTTCCATCATGGTCACTGTAATGGAAGCATGGTATCACAAGTATGATGCTGGCACAAAAGGTACAATTAGTAAAACCTTTATTCAATTTTCGGGGGTGGAACAACTCCTACTTTGCCCTATAGCTAGGATGGGATCCAAATAATAAATAAAACCGTCCTAGATGGGTCTTTCAAATCAAAATGGCGTACAATAACAAAACTTAATGCCCGCCCTATCTCTTGTACAAAAAGTGTTTAAAGGAGAATATGTATGAAAAGGAAAATCAATGTTAGAATATAAAGAATAAATGTGGCTGAGTTAGCACTCCTCCCCACATTTGGCAGCACAGAGTAAGGCGATCCCCATAGACAGGATGACACACTCTGGCTCAGGCTCTCAACACAAAAGCAGCTCAAAAACCTGGATCGAGGCCCATCTGGCCCTCCACGTTAAAGTCTCTCTTTCCAGCTTTCAAAACACAGTTCAACAAAAAGTTCACTTAAGTATCCATCAGTTGGACTCGGACCTTTCAAAGCAATACGTTCACGTAGGTCTCCCTCAGTCGGGCTAAGCCCTTTAAAACACAACACTTGCAGGGATTACCTTCCCCAAGCTTAATTCACATCCTTTAGAGGTTCCCTTCCCCTAATTTATCACACTTCCAGTCTCCCTCAGTCGGGCTCAGACCTTTTCCTGATGACGAAGACTTTCCAATATGCATGGCTTTTATTATACACCTCCACAGGACCACTTTGACTTTCTCTTCAGCTCACACTCTTGTGTTATATGTTCCAGTGTCTCTTGGTATGGGTAGTTCAATGACTTAAGCACAAAAGTTCAACATTCACCTTTTTCTCCCCACCCCCTTTTTCCCAGGGTTAATTCTGATCACTTTGCTTTTTATAGTTCATTCACTATTTCGCTTAATAACAATAACAGTGAACCTTTCACAGAGACTTTGGAGTGGGCTACTTCCTTTCACCGACCACTCAGCTAATCATCATTGCTGGTTTCACAGCTTTCAGTAATTCAAAGTTCATCACAGGTCTGCCTTCCTTTGCTTCTCATCCACACACGTGCAGCCTTCAATTGTGCGATATACTGTTGCAACTTCAATCTTTCCTTAACCCACACCAGTCATTCCTGTCACTTGCCAACTCACCGGCTGTGTGCATTTCTTAAATGTCTTTGCCGTTTTTAATTCACGAGTAAAGATTAATACAACAGGTTTGGCCTCACCTCCCCAACTCTGCTGTTCACCAGGGAGGGTTGCTGGCGTCCTTCAAACATAATGCATTCTTCTTGTCTGGCATTTGTCCTATTGCACGTGTCTTTCACAGCCTTTTGTAGGCAACAACCTCCTGCAGGGAACTCCTGGGGTTCTCTATCCTTTGCTCTTGTCCCTCGGTCTGCTGCTCTGCTCCAGTAGGCTCGCCTTCAGCCGGGAAGTTCTGCTCTTGCTCGTGTTCCATCATGTTTAGAATGTGTCTTTATGTTCCACCTTTTATCCGTGTGAGGAGAGCTAATTGGTAACAGATGTATGCACTTAAAGTCAAGTGCCTGACTTTGTCTGAACCGATTAGCGAGACATGTCCAATGATATATGTAAGGGTTAGCCTCCTTACTCTCAGTCTCCCTCTTCCTTGCCCCAGTGTTTTTATAGAAAGGGGGGTTGGGACATTGGAGAATCCGATAAAATAGGATGGGTCATGTGTACAGGAAAGGGGGGAATACCGCTCCTCACCATAGGTCACCTCACGCCCACTCCCCGGAGACCCCTCATCCAGGTGATCATCCCGCACTGGTCCACCACCAAGATCTGGATCCAAAGACAATGGCCATGCCCTGGCCACCTGAAAGAGAGATCCCAGGGGACTAGTAGGTGAGACACCCTTTGGTTTCTCACACTGCCCTAGCCACGTTAAGTTTTCTTCTGTAGCAAGCTTCTATATATCTCATTTACCTTGCCTTTCTGCGTATATATACTTATTACTCAGCAGGTTACTTTACATATATGATTTCTTCATATTTGATTACATGTTTCTCTTGTTACTCCAGTTACACGTTTTCATATCGTTTCAGTGCATCTTCGTATGTCTCCTTCATGACGTCACTCTGCCCTCGTCAGATTTCATTTATAGCTCTATGATGTCCATCCTTCCACCCTTTCAATGTATGGGTATATTTGATCCGGTTGTCTGAGTGCATATCATCTCTTATACACTCTATGTGGCATTTGGATGAGACCTGGTGTCCCACATAGGGCTCTTCTCCTGCTGTTCCAGTATGACGGAGGTGAGGGGGCGGGAGCTAGGGATGATGTGTCTACCTACTCCTCCACATGTGTGTGCATTTTGGATGAAATTAGGACTTAGGAGGGCTGGCTAGGTGGGTGCTGAGGGTGGTCATGACAGAGTGCTAGTGAAGGAGACTCGATGTGTACCCAGCTAGACCCAATTTGGGTGTCGCTTTATTCGAATGTCAGATGTGTTGAGGCAAGTCTGGTGTTCCAGTGCGAAAGTTATGTGATCAGCTAGACCGGATTTGTCATAACCGTAGCTGCATTCTAGAGGGTGTGGATGGAAAGCCATGCCTGCGGCAGATGTCCACAGACATGGTACGTTTATACATACCTTGAACCTCGAAGGAATATTTCTAAAATATATCTTCTCATCTCTATTTTCCCTGTGTCAACATTGCTGAATTTCTTAAATGACATTTTTGAGGTTAGCCCTTTTTAAATGTGCTTTGCAGATGGTGCAAATTACTTGAGTAACGTTGTGCACAGCATATGGTTGAGAAGTTTCAAAGTAGTCCCAAATCCAAGATCTTAAGTTGACAAGTGCAATTGTTCCATATTTTTTTTTTTTGGTTTTGCTAGTGGCACTAAACAAGTAAAGGAGGGGTAAAATTGCTTAACAGTAATTCTGCAAAGGTTGTGCCCTAGCAATATTTTGTAACATGAAATAAAAAGCGTCTACGAACCCTATGATTAATTGTTAGCTGAGCATATATAATGCTACTGAAGGTTTTCAGATGTTTCTGAGGGAAAGGAGAGGCAGACAAAGCTGGATTTTTTTCTGTCTTGTCTATTCGAGGAACAAATTAGTTTATGTGGAATTGACCCTCGGTACTGAAAAGATTTTTGATGTAAATCTAGGAAACTATTTAGGACAGAAGGCAAAGAGGAAAGGGAAGATTATATCTCTCCCTGCCTGTCTACAGCTCTATTCCTAGTCAGCTCTGGTGTGCCGCTTATCTAAAAGTGGATAGAGTAGGAGAAAAATAAAAATATTTTCATTTTTGTTCTTTCAATGTTAACTGCAGTACTAGTTTCTTCGTACATGATTATGTTTGAGACAGGAGAGCCAGTGTGGAGCATAATCCGTGTGCAATGTTTAACATATGGAATAGGGTAGTTGTCAACAATATTAAGGGCAGTACTGCAGGCTCAAACGAATCCCTGTAATTAGTTAAGAGCTAAAATAATAGTTATTCTCTAGACTTATGTTAGGGGTCTAAACATTATGTTTTTGTTTATGTGCCCCTAGCCAGCACCTTTCCTGCTATCTCCCTGTGTCTGTCGACCGGTTTCAGTGGACTATGTAGTTCTTGCCACCTTCTTCAGGACAGTCTTCGTGCAATAGTTGTAAGGATTATCTGCAGTTAGGGTCACTGTCTATTCAGTTGGTCAACCTAATTACATATCCAAAATCAATTTGGAACGATCTAACCTCTTTTGGTTTAAAGAGACATTCAAACTACCCCTGTAGAAATTGGAAGCTAACAGTATCACTACTGGTGTAAAAAATATGCATTATTTTGTCATTTTATTTATAATTCTTTTTTAGAGGAAACCGGTGGCGGCTGGTGAGTTTGAAAGCTGGTGGGGCGTAAATTTCCCATGGTGAATTTTGTAGCGAGCACGCGCTGCGCGCGAGCCCACACCCCCCAAGGGGCTGCAGGGGGGGGTTCTCCCCCCGTGAAACTTTTGGAAAAATGGCCTACAAAATGTGCAATTTACTGTCCAAAAAACCCACCGAAATATGAAAAAAAGCATTAGGTTTTACATATTAATGGTGGTACACTATTCTGACATGTGCAAGGTGTTTTTGATGGTCTGTAAATATAAGGCGAGAGACTGATCTGAGAAAGGGTAACATAGGCTAGGCTCAGAGAAGTATTAAAATGGTTTCAGACGTTAAGGAGAGAGTTAACTGCTTGTAACATTGAAGCTGCACCAGAATAATAGTCTCATTACAATGTGTAAAGAAGTTAGATGCCCCCACACAAGTGAGTTTGCCCTTTCCCCAAAGTCTCTGAAGATACCCTCCCTACATTTGAACGGTTAGGCGACCCTCCACCCCACCAAAATGTGTTGCTTATTTATAAAAAAACAAGAAAACAAACTTAAATGTTATGGTTATTGTCCCACCCATTGACTACCCATGGCCAAGCTAATTCCAATGGCGATTGCCACCCACTTACTACCCTTCCCCATGCAAAACACATCCTCCTGGGATCTCTTTGAGCTAGCTATATCAAGCATAACCAACAAACTGTGTGCTCGAAAGGCTTGACAGTGTTTTTTCAAAGCAATCTTCTCAGAATGATTGACTCAATTGTAGCAAAGTGGTGCATATTGTCCAGCCTGAATAAAAATTTGAGCAACAGTAAATGTGATGCTGCAGCCTGGTAGTCACTCACTGGCAGTGGGTGACCACCACAAATCTCACCAATTCATTCTCAGGACGTTGTTGGTTATGTTTTCAGGGGCTACGACCTACAAATGCAGCCTTGAGGGACAGCATCAAACTGGCAAACACAACTCTCATACAGTTGAGTGTTTAAAAATCAATTGCACCTCACCAGAGCCAGGCAGCAGCCATCGCATCAACGCTCGGCTGGGCTCTCGTGCGGCGCTAGACAGGCTAGCACTTAGGTGAGGGAAAGCCACAGCTGAGCGCTGAGGCAGCTGAAGGCAGGGCCTACCCTACCCGGCCTCAGCCTGTCCACGGTCCACCACGGGTCACGACAGTCCCGACATTAGCGTAGCCCTGGACCATGTCCAGACCTAGCAACACCCACTGGACTGTGGACTGCGTTTCCGAAATGCACGCAGAATCCAAGGAAAGAGGAGAGGGCCTCAAATATCTGCAGAGCAGAGTACTGGAGGGCCGCTGATATTAATAAAAACAGGACTACATTTGCATAAAGTGCCACGTCTCCTAGATGTTGAGGCACTCTATTTAACATATGCTGCTATTTCTCAACCCCAAGGCACTGGTCTTGTTGGCCTGAGTAGGAAAAAGGCCAAACTGTTCTGCTGGGTTTCGAACCCATCACCTGCAGGTGACAATTGCCTCTCTGTACCAAGTACATGATCCTAGCACAGCTTTCCAAGCAAGCACTGCATGGAAGCGCACTTACCAGGATCTCCTACGAGCTATCAATTGATCCAGGGCCCGTTTCTGAGCTGATTAGTCTTAATCAATGATGGCCAATGTGATACATTTACAAGCAAGCCATTGACACTGACTGTTTGCCTATTTACTGCATGCTACACTGTCCGCTAATGTTACTTTGGGTTTTGATCACAATATACTACTGAATACCCCCTTGATGCAGGGTTCTGCAACCTGTGGCTCTCCGGATGTTTTGGACTGCTGCCCCCATGATCCCATATCATTAACTTTGTTGGCTAGGGCTGATGGCAGCTGTAGCCTAACACGTCTGGACAGCCAGCCACAAGCTGTAGGTGTCTCACTAAGCATTTACAAGGTGCAAGTGTGATTTAAAATTGTGATCATAATTTCCACTTGCTTAAATTTCACAAAAGTGACGAATCCCATGGTCATAAAGTGTAAATTACAAGTGCTTAATGCACATAAGAATGCACATATCGCTGACACAAATTACATTCATACCTGCTCACCAACAGCGGTTGTGCCCAGCGGAGTGTCACAGAAGGGAAACAGGATGGCATTGTTGGTGAACACCCACACACAGGTGTTCACAAACGTGTCCCATACCATCCAGCACATGCACACATATTGAACAGAACTGAATGATCTGAGCATTATGAGTGCACTGCAGTGTAAGTGGCAAAGGACTCCTGTTGGGGTAATATCGGCAGCATGGGTGACGTAAGCAGCAGCGCTATTGTGCTACAGATGTATAGCCATATGAGCACACTCAAACGTAAACACTTTCAATGTAATGTCCTGTAGTCCTATGCATGTGTATTGCACGCATTGCATTGCATTGCATAGCGTATGCACAGTTGGGGGTCACACATTCAGGCGAAAAGGCAAGAAGCAGAAACACACGTAATGTCTGTTGTGTGAGTTATGCAGATGCTGCACAGGGTTCTAGAAGAATCGGAATTTGCAACCCCACCTAGACACAGCTTACACGTTCGCAAGCTGGTCATTACCTTTACGAATCGGCCCCATGCTGCCTTCAGACTAGTTGATTGCTAGCATAGTACTGTACATGCGGTTCTGGGAATGGTATAACGGTTCTGGGAATGGTATAACGCAGGGTTGTCCAACTCCACGTCTCGGTAGGCCCTACATTCCCCAGGCAGTGCTAGGGCTCGGAGTTGGACGGTCCTCCTCCGACTAGTCCTGGGGAATTATAAGGCCTGCTGCCGCAGTGCACGCGCACACTGTTCAATTCATCATGAAATAGATGATTTTCTATTCAGTTAAGTTACTTAATTTAAAGGCTGCATGCAGCCTTTAAATTAAGTAACTTAACTGAATACAAATCATCTATTTCAGTCTCAGCAACCGTCACGCCACGATCTGTGGTGGTCACACTCACTGGCAGTGGGTGACCGCAGCAATCCCTAATCTGGAGCACCGCGAGTCAAGAAGGTCCGACTCCGACCGTGACCGGAGCCAGGCAGCCCAGGCCATCGACGCTCGGCTGGCTCCTCTCATGCTTGTCAAGCACTAGAGAGAAAGCCACAGCCGAACGCTGATGCAGATTCAGCAGGGCCTAGTGGCCATGGCGCACGGTCCAGAGGACCTGGAGGCTGGAGCACTCCTGGGGGAATGTTAAGGCCAGATTGCCGTGTATGACATGGCCAACACTTTACTTACTGGCAGGCCCAGCGGAGGATTGTTGCGAACTTCTTCAGCCTGTTGTAGTGGGCACTGGGCAGATGATCTGCTACACGAGTCACGAGTCTCTGGAGTCGAGCAAAGTTGAACACGAGTGTGACGATGATCCAAAGATGGCACACGCGTGCGCCATCACCCCATCCCCACTCAAATGTCATTGGCTGGCAAACAGCCAATGACATTTCTGTATCTATGGCCAAGACTGAGAGAGCAGAACATGGAATTGAGCTGTTTGCGTATATATTATTATTGGCGGGGCCAGCACTCAAGCGCCCCGTCAGCCTCCCAGGTTAAATGGCTTTTACATAAAGTGCGTGGAGCTATGAGCTTCAACACTTTACTATAAGAATATCAGCGTAAAATGGGACGCGCCCCGCTGTGGCTGCCGGCCCCGTTAAGGCAGTCACAGGCTAGCTGAGCTCACTCACAGTAAGGTCTTTTATTCATTTATTGAAGTTTTGACACGCAGCTCGCTGCAGCGCTGCGCTGCTGATGGCAAATGCAAAAAGTTATAACACACAGTCCACACACACACAAAGAACTTCTAGAACAGAAGTGAACTTAAAATACCTTAAAATACTTATACCTCGGTGGGGGGACCAGCAGAGGGGGCAGCACCCCCCCACCCTATGAAAGCGGCCACCACTGAAAACACACATTTAGGCTAAGATACTTTCAGGTCACTTTTGTGACTATGGTGTGAAAAGCTGGTTGAGGTGAGTACGACTTGTAACATCAAGAGGTCATGAACTTCCGTTGCTACAAGTCCGTGGGTCTCCTGATAACTGTGTTGCCACTCATCCTTCAGAGACACTGGTGATGTCATCAGTGCACAGTGGTGGCGCGAGCTGTGGTTGTTTAGCTTACCATAACCAGCGAATTTCTGGGTTTTTTCGGTTTTAATTGTAATCGTAATGTTCCTTTAACAACGTTTTTTCACTAAATCTCATAGGTTTTTAATAGTGCAACTTAACCATAAAGTCCCTTTAACAAAGTTTGTTCACAGAATTTCATAGGATTTTATGAAAGAAAATGTTTCATGATGTTACATCACTGTATAGAAGTTATTAATAAGTATTTTGAATAATTCCGCTTTTAACATATATCATAGAACTGTAAACTTTTAAGAAACATATTTTTTGCAACGCATACTGATGTGGGTCGTTATCAGCAGCGCATGCTGGGGATGCAAGTCATGGTTGAATTGCCTAGGGCATGAGGCTCATATTTAACCTGACTTTGCCCTATACTGTTAGGACTTGGGGCAGAAGGTACTAATATTAGGGCATGAGGCTCAACCATGATCCCAGCTCCACCAAACCACCCCTTAATTCACTGCACCTACCCTTCATCCTAGTTCATTGTCCACTATACCCTCATTATGTGACCAATGGCAGTGCTCATGGCTTGCAGCCACTGCCAGTCTTCACAATCCATGGGGCATTGTCTTCTGCCTTCGGCCATGCTGCATTCCCCAATGCATTCTTGCCGAGGACCAGACCCACTGTCCAGGCAGCAAAGTTATATCACTATTTTTGTACTTACTTTTTCACACTTTCAAAAAAATAAAACACAGAACAGATTTGCAAAACCATGCTTTGAGGTCCTTGCTGATGCTCCTCACAAATGTTTTCTGCAATCCTGTCCAGCACTTGGGTTGTAGCAACTAGCAGAATTTCTTTTCTCATTCAAACCTATCCCGATTTCAAATAACTTTACGACATAGCTGGTCCCTGGTGGCCATGTCCACTTTAACCTTATTGCCAGTCCCTTGTGGTCGAGGCCAGTTGCCAGATTGTCTGGGTCATGGCCTTTGGCTGTATTTGGACAATCTTCCCACTGCCCATGGCCACAGTATATACATCAGTCAGGGTTAAGCCCGACGAGGAGAAAAGGGTGACATAATTTTGCTGTTTTCACTGTTTACAGCTAGTTGCCTGGTCAGTGATTAATTTGGTGATCTGAGAGGAGCTGCACTACTCTTGAGTCCTGTTTCTATTCCTGTTGGGCTACATGCTCAAAACCTGCATTTTCGCATGGAGCGCGCCCCTGTCTGCTCCTAATTCGCTGCCCCGCCTGTTTTCCCTCTTCAACTGCGTGTCATGACTCTTCTAACTGAAGGCCCACAGACACGCAAGAAAACCTCGCAACAACGATGCCTCAATCCATGGCCAATGATGAAAGCAGCCACTGGAGTCAAGATAAGCAAAGCTGCTGATCGCGCACTTCTTGCCATATTGCCTTCACACGCTCAGGCTCCGGCGGCGCCTTCACTGACTTTTGCAACTTCATCACTGCCTGACTGCCCGCGCTTTGTCTCGGACTCCCCCAGTTTACTGCTTGCTGCATGCCCTGCGGACCGAGCAATCTCCATTCAGGCTTCATCTTCATTTGCCAACAACGAACAACTTCTTTGTGAGCCCGTCATGATGGCTAACGTTCCTGTTTGTGGAGGAGTTCACACAGGCAGCCAGTCTGCCTTTCCCTTGGCCGCCCCCCTTGATGACTGTGAAACATGTCTACCAACTTCCACAGGCGCTCTTACGGCTACCCTTGTGAACCATCCATGTCTCTCTTCCAGTACTCCGGCGGCCCCAAAGTCCCCTGCGCGCAACCTTCAAGTAAATCCTCTCGAATCAGCTGCAATTGCCACCTCATTCCCGCGGCCTGCTTTGGCAACTGCTTCCTTGGTCAAATCAGAGACCTCGACTGAAAAAAGGATCCCGCTCTTTTTAGTCAGTGACGAGGAACTCTTAAGGATCCCGATTTCCAATGGATCAACTCAGTTGTTTGCTCCTAATTTATGTAAGCATCAGTCTACGTCAATACGGCTGCTGTTGCAAACTGCCCACCCTTTGACAGTAATATTCTCCAGCAAATGAAATCTACATTCGGTCTTCCATCACAAGCCGTACCTTTAACTTCGGCTGCGGATATCACTGAATTTGGCAATGACAGCGCCTTGGCATGTCAAGCCCCTGAGGCACCTGGTCTCTCTATGAGGGGCCCCACCGATATGGCCACCGTTGATCCTCTGCCCTCACTTGCTTCAACTCTTCCAAAGGCGCTTCCACCTCTCCAAACTCACCTAGACCGGAGCACCATCACCCGGGCTAGTCGCTTGCAACGCATTGCTGAGTTAAAAGCCAAAGGCAATCTTCAAATTCCAGCTACGAGCGCCAAGTGCATGCTGAATGCAAGCACTCCGCATTTCTCCTCTACTCAACCTCGAGAAGACACTCATTCTTCAATTCTCACTAGAAACCTTGCTCCTTCAAGTCCACAATTCAATCTGGACAGCTCATTATGCTCTTCGATGTCTCATGATTTTGTTTCGCCTCCCCTCAGTATCTCTGTTGAAGCCCTTTCCCAGATCCACAATAATGTTCTTGCTGCCTCTGCTGTCGCACTTGCTCCATATACCAAACTACTTGAATCTCTGATAGGGACAATAAGCGACCAAGGGGCTGCAATCTCAAATCTGACCACAAAAATTGATAAAATTGAGTACTTCTCAGGCTTTTTGCAAGCCCAGATGGAGAAGGAAGCCGGAAAATCTTTGAGGTGGCAAGATAGGCTGAGCGATTTGGCTGCTCGCCATCATTGCCAAAATGATACTCTAATCGAAAGTCTGGTTGAATCAGTGAAATGGTTGCGTAAAAATACCAAATCTTCTCCAATGGGCCGACCCGACATGCAAGACCCACATGGTCTGGCGCCCCCTGAACTGTTTGTTAAAGAGGTTGTCCTAAACCAGCCTACGGTGGGCACCGCATTTGCTGACTCTGGAAGTACTCAAAGCAAATTGAATGTCGAGACTCCTTTGACACAAGACATCAGTCTCCAGTCGAACGACCCCCCTGTGCAAGACAAAGCAGTCGCCTATGATCTCTTGCCAGCTTATACCTTTAATATTTTTAAAGGTCCTGCCAAAATAATAACAACAAGCTTACAAATCAACTTGCAAAGAAATATTACGACTCCAAAAAAAATAAGTTTATTTCATCGGAAATCAAATTCTGCTCAGCAAGTCCCCACAGCTCCAATCTGTTCCGCACGAGTCTCAGGTATCACCTCACAACCTTCTAGGAACATGTCTAAACGTCAGCGAGTGGCTTCCAGTGACATTTCTATCTCTAGTGCTACCTCAGACTCATCTATTGACCTATGCAACTTATCGACCTATTCGGTCGAAACTGATGGCACAATTTATGGCTGCACTGATGCAAATAAGGCTGCTATGTTTGAGCAATCTGAGGAGAGAATTTCCTCTGTAAATGCTGCCGTACAGAAGCCGCATTCTGGAGCACATGAAAATCAACCTCAAACCACTACTAAGAAGGTCAAATTGCCATTGTTAAGCTCAAGACTAAATCCTAAACAAACTATGAACCAGCGAAATTCTAGCTCTCATATAGCTTCTGGTCCAGGCGGGACTTCTAACCAAGAAAAAACATATATTGCATGGAAACTTCGGCTTCAAAATATTCACTCAGATGGAAATGAGGTCAATTTAAATCGAGCAAATATATTAAAACTATTTACTTGTATTCCTCAACTACGATCCATCTCATCTGACGACATTAAAATTGTCGAATACATAACCGAACTGTCCACTGATCAAGTACTATTGCACATCCCTTCTGCTGCAGTGAAAAATCTGTTGTTACAGGCGAATGAACATCTGTTGCTCTATGGTTTTGATATCATTGTCGAACCAACTACTACGCGATCACCAAAAAATGTTTAAAAAAATGATGAAAGGGATGAGTTTCGCAGGGTTGATCAGCGACTCGCTCTGCAACAATTCTTAGCCCCCTCTCAAGCAAATTATCAAAACATGACACATCAGGCTCCTGAAGGGCGAACTACCAGTGTGAAAAGAGTACCCAAGGGACCTCTTAAGTAACAATGAGAAAATACCCCTCAACATGAGCTAACACTACTCTCATGGAATACCCAAGGATTTACCCATCTCTTTAATACCTTTGCTGAACCTTTGGATGATGTCTTTGCCATCTGCTTGCAGGAAACATGGCTTCGGGATTCTCCGACCTGCGATGGATTTACTACTTTTATCAATCCCACCAAAAAAAACAGCAAGGGTCACCCCTTTGCCGGATTGATAACTTTATTGAAAATTCAGAACTGGTGGACACTTGTGGCCTCTGTCAACCCTAATCCGTTTGTTCAAAGCACCTTGGTTCGACTATCTCTGTTTAAAAATATGTCTAACCTGTTAATAATTAACGGATATTGGAATCCTGCGATGATTTCGGCAACATCCTTCATTCAAACTGTGTCAACTTTAATTGACGATACTTACCTTGCTTACAACGTCTCTGTGATTGTATGCGGTGACCTCAATTGTAGCTGGTTCAAATATGATCCACACACGAAGATGAACACTCGGCTTCCAGATAACGAATCCGTTCTAAGAGGTCAAACCTGGTCGCACACCCTTTCCTTACGCCATTGTCAAATGCTGAATGGATCCATCAACGGAGATCAACCTTCAAAACCAACCTGGCATGGTCTGGCAAGGAATAACACTCTTGATTACATCTGGGCCTCGTTGAATTTTTTTGATAAAGTAATATCTCTCAACGTGCAGCCAATGATACATAGTGACCATGATCTGCTAAGGCTAGTATGGAAAGAAGACAGTTGCAGTGCGCCAGAGAAACATCCCTTTCAACTGTCAACGAATGCCGCTGGCAACAGGCTTGTAACAAATGGTTGCTTAATTACATCCTTAAGCCACAGTCTAAAAGCGCTGCAAATTATTGAATACAAGTCCTTACTAGCGGACTTCACAATGAAAATCTCAAATTCAAGAACCTTTGGATTTAATCTAAAACATTTATACTCTACAAAAATAGCTTTAGCAAAACAAATTCTAGGGAAAGATCTTCAGTTGATTAAGAAAGAGTCTTGCAATCCGTGCGACAAAATAATGAAAGTCAAAGAATGGCGCCAGATTTATCGGAATTGGTTAAGATCTCATTCAAAAACAATTGACCAAAGTCGAGCAGAAACTATGCTAAAGCATCTCGTGACTAAGAACACTCGTGAAATCTGGTCAATTCTGAACCATGGTTGTTCTAAATCCACAACCTCAACTTCTAACGAAATTACAAGTGCCAAGTGGTACAAGTACTTTACGTTAATCTATGAAAAGCCAGCAATTGATGAATCTACACCGACCAAATCAACAATCACTGCTTGGGAGATAATACCATCATGCACAGAGCTTGAACTTTCGATCTCCAAGCTAAAGAATTCGAGAGCTGCTGGCCCTGACCAAATTTCCAATCTTATGCTTAAAAAGCATAAAGCCCATTGGGCGAATCTCATAAACGGGTTATTCTTGCAGATTGCAAACAGCATGCAATTACCTTCTTCTTGGTCAAAAGTCATTGTGGTGCCAATATACAAGAAGGGCAGTAGAGCTGACCCGGCAAACTATTGCCCTATTGCCCTTCTTGATACAATTGGCAAAATATATGGCTCCTACCTGCGCCAAAGATTGGTGCAATGGGCTCTCTTGGTTCGCAAGCACGATTGTCTTCAAACTGGCTTCACGAGTCAAGTCGGAGTCGATGTAAATTTTACAATTTTGACCACCCTAAAATTCTCAGCGCTGGAGGCACTTGCTGCGGCAAGCTTTTGATGCAATCAATCGCAGCAAATTATGGGCTAAATTGCGATCTTGGAAATGCCCTGAGCAGCTGTTAAACCCCATCATTGCCTTACATACTAACACCTCTATTCAAATAAGAGTAAATTCTCAAGGCAATCTTACTCTACCAATAAGAACATACAAAGGGGTAAAGCAGGGCTGCCCCCTCGCTACTGATCTCTTCGAACTATTTCTTGCAGATCTACCTGATTGGTTGGCCTCATCCCACTGTTTTCCACCAAAGCTTAATGAAACTCAATTGAATTGCCTGGTCTACGCTGATGACATTGTGCTAATAGATCAAACACAAATTGGGCTACAACATCTCATACTCGGCCTGAACGAGTATCTAAGTGCAAATGATCTGCTCCTAAACACCGAAAAAACCAAGATCATGTGTATAGGACTAAGCACTGCAAGAAAAGATAAACGTTTCAGATGGTTTATTGAAAATAAAGCCTAAATGTCATCAAATCTATTCGCTATCTGGGCGTAATGATAAATGATTCCATCTGCGAAGCTGCCTGGATTAGCGATCTAATGGATAGAACTAAAAACCTAAGTCTACAAGGAGCCAAAAACCAGAAGGACTACGGGAAATTCTCTATCACTCCTGCAATCATGTTTTACCTCCAGAAGGTAATTCCAACCATTACATTTGGTGGCGAATCAGCGTGGAATGTAAACCACAATCTATGGCATAGACTGGAAGGGAAGTATTGGAGGCGCGTTTTAGGCCTACCAAACGACATCTCAATTTCGGCTCTGAGATATGAATTAGCCCTAAATTCAATTTACATGACAGTCGTTTGGAAATCGTGAACTACACTACGCAAAATGCTGCTTGGTGACAAAATTCCTGCATATAAAATCTTTAGGAATGAAAATGATGATGCAGTTTCATCTCTTCTAATAACATGGAAGACCAAACTCAACAAAATTATAGCCGATGCAAACATATGTGAAGAAGAGCTCCTTATGCGTCCTCAACATGCCAAAAAGAAGCTAGCCGTGTTGGATTGGATCTCAACATACAATAACAGGTTACCCCTCAAATTCACTCTGCCTCCATCCAGAAGTTTGGTGAAATTGCATCACCAACTAAAATACCTTACGAACTGTCCATCACGTCATCACAGGAAGCAGTTCTTGAGATTTCATCTGAACGCCTTAAACACAAATGAAATGCTATGGTTACCCAAAAACAAAGAAACCGCAATTAACACTTGTCGGTTCTGTAAATCATCGGAGGTTGAGTCCTAAAAAATATCTTGTAACTGCGTGTCCAATGTTGACTGACCAACGCGAACTGCATCTGAATGAATTCAAACCTCAAATGTATGACCCTGATGAATGGTGGGATCATGTTGTAGCAGGTCAAAACAGCAAGCTCTCCTGCAGCCTGATTAATTTTCTCGATCCAATTTTGCAACATGCCTCAATTTGAGCTACAAACTTTGTCCAAAGGAAATTGATTATTTTGTTTTTTTTTGTTTTGTTGCTTTTCTTTCTCTTCTTTTTTTGAGCCTATCAAATTTGGACTGTTTGTTTGAAGCTGAGAGGTTGACTGGATTTAATTTAATTTAACTTAATGTAACAAAGGTTTGATATTGTATATTGAACTGAAGTTTTACAATAAAAAAAAATATATATACATCAGTCACTAAAGGTATATCACTATTTTTGTATCTACATTTTCAAAAAATAAAACACAGGCACATTTGCAAAACCATGCTTTTGTGTCCTTGCCAGTGCTCCTTGCATGAGTCTGCTGCATGTTGTATTTTTTTAAAAGTGTTCTAATGTATGTAAAAAATAGTCATATAACTTAGCCCCCACTTGACAAAATCCATTCAGACTTTGAACAAACATTAAAAGTTGAGTTTATAATCTTTCTGAAAACGTTTGTGCAGATTCGTCAAATGGCATCAAAGTTATAAACCATCTAAACATTTTTGAACCCCCCTCTTATTTTGCCGCCTCTTAACAGAATTCCACCAAACTTTGGAAACAATATTCAGATATGGGTCTAAAATCATTTCGCAAACCTTTGTGCAGATTCATCAAATGCCACCAACTTTATAAGCCTTTCAAATATTTTGGACACCCTCTGATTTTGGCCCCTCTTGACGAAACAGCACCACACTTTGTATAACCATTCAGAGTCAGGTCTACAACTGCATTGTACAGTTTCATGCAGTTTCATTAAGTGGTGCCAAAGTTATAAGCCATCCAGAAACTGCTTTTCACCGACCCTGTAATACAGAAATATGCATGGATGTCCCTAAACATCTCAGATGTTCGTGGACATTGGAGAAGAAAGAACACCTGATTTTTGTTTTTTACGGCCATTTCCCATCCCATCCTCATCACCCCTCATATCCTCAGAGATAGTTCCATTCATTTGAAAAATCCAATGTGTTTTTTAATATGTTTTTACGGCGATTTGCGATTTACTGCTGTTTGCGAATCTAACATGTTGTCCGTTACAAAAGTTTTTGCGCACCTCACATTTTCTTAACTGACCAATCAGGGGGCGCATATGATGTCCGTGAATGTCACACAGTACTCAGATTGGTCCAGATGCATCCACGGAACCCCGAATCAGGAAGTGAGTCCGCAGACTGGACCCAAATATCAAACATTTTTTTGACCTTTTTTTTAGCCATTTAAAAAAAAAACAATTGGACGGATCTACACCAAATTTACAAAAACACTCTTTTGGGACACAGCCACCACTTTTGGCACAAAATTGGTGAAAATCTGTCCAGCAGTTTGAGCTGTAGGCACAAGGAAAAAATGTTTTCCATTGTGTCTATGCGGATTTTCACACATTTTGGGATCCCCCTATAACTTTGCTCCTCCTGGACGAAACCGCACCAAACTTCACAAAATCATTTTGAGGGGACCATATACCTCTTTTACAATGTTTGGTGAGGATTCGTCCATGGGGACAAAGTTAAAATCTGCCCAAAAAGTGCTGTTTTTTTGAGTTGAGAAACTTAACCATAACTACAGGGCCACTACTACAGGCCCTGTAATGGCGCTAATGCACTAACTATGGGCCTCATTATGAGCTTGCCGGGCCGGATACAACGGTACCGGTAAGCTTGTTGGTACCATTGTATCCGGACCGGCAAACTCTGAGTTGTGCTCGTGGGTGACTTTCATTCTGCCAGGTCTGACCTGGTGGAATGAAAGGCACCCGCGAGCACAGCATGCCTGAAGCACCGGCACCATTATAAATGGTGCCGGTGCTAAAGACATCCCCATTCCCATTGAGCCCTATGGGACTCAAATCGGAATAGGGATCACCCGATTCCGGCACCCACATAAGGGCAATTACCGGGTTCATCGTGGCTGGAATACCACAGTAATTGCCCATTCGCAGGTGCCAGACTTTCTTGCAAGTTTGGAGTTAGGCTGCCGGTTTTACCGGCAAGGCTACCTCCAACCTTGTAATGAGGCCCTATGACCGTATTGTGTGTAAATTACGATAATGGTAATTTAGTCATACATGCAGTGTAAGTTACATTAAAATCATCACATTTACTAAGTCGGACATGGAAATCTGGAGGTTCCTACACCAAGCACAAAATCAGACGTAAGTCACACTTGATTCACCAAGAAAAAGCACGTACGTTTAAAAATACCCCATGTTGGTGGAACACACGCCAGTGTAAGTGGACATGGCAATGAAAACTGAAGTCAAGCATGACGAACATGTGGACATACCACCCCTAAATGTTTTCCCGTGCACCCACACACTTTTACCAAACATCCCTGCCATCACCACACACATCCACACACTTACCTGCATCGTGAACCACACACAACTACCAAGATCAGACTTCACTTAGTAAATACATTCATACTTACTCTCTTTGGGCATCACACTTGTTGTGAATCACAACACCCCTGACATGCCCAATAAAACACAAACACACCCACCAACACCCATAGATGAAAGGATACTCTGACTGACACCACCCAAATGAAAGAAGACTCCCACAGACACACCCACCAAAAATAGACACACACACACACTGACACGCCCACAAATCACTGGACACAAACACAGAAATGCCCATACCACATGGCCAGGAAAGGGCGAATGAAGGCAGAACGCATGCCATTGGGTGTGCATATTACATGCCAGATACCTCCACTTGGACATTATGCCACAGAATGGGAGAACATATGCCAGATGTCACATATATAACAGGAACACTCTGATCATGACAACATAGCCAACACAGTGCAAGATAGACACAGCACCCACAGGTAAAACACATCACACAGAGACACCTACACATACCAACACTTAGACATACCACACCCACAATGCGATGTGGCGACATATGTGACACCACATGTGACGCCATCAACACCGGCTCTCCAAACAGCAAACAAGGTGCATACTAGGAAAAAGTTGCATGGTCACATGACAGCCACAACACCTGCAAACACACTCAACAGATGCAGTACACATGGAAAAAACAACCAAAATGAATGACACACACATCCCCATCATAGTCAAATGCCTCCACCTGCACCATTCACAATCAATAAATCCCATGACACAAGTGGCACCAATCATTGCTGAGGAGGATGTGTCCAGCAAGACGGAAGCTGCAAAGCAAGTCCGGCACAAGAAGAACTGCATGCTCTGCATTCCTGGTTATTGCACTGCGCAAAGCCGTCGACATGCACACTGGCTGAGGCTCACGGATTAGGTCAATGGCCTGGGCATCGAGCAACGCACCTGGGGTGAAATAAAAAAGAAGTGGTTATGCGAAAAGTGGAGGGTCAAACTGAAGTACACCCAGTTTCACATTGGCTAAGCTTCCAGAGCGGAACCACCATGTCCCGGGTTGCGACTAAAACCCAGGGAAAGAAGACCCTGAGCCAGATCCTCGAGGAGGTATGAAATGGCCTACAAGGCCCAGCGATAGGCATGGACTTCCGTGGTGAGCACACCACCTTTGCGCACACACCCACATCCGCGTCACAGACTCCAATGAAAAACTGACTAGCAGTGAATAGAGCAAGTACCCATGGAGAAGAGGCAGAATGCAAAACTTGTATTTATTGAATAACCAGGTCTTGACGGGTTTTTCAAAAGTAGTGAGAGATTTCTCATTTCTGATAGCTGGTGGGTGGGAGTTCCAGAGGGCAGGTGCTATAACACAGAAACTCACTCCACTTGCTTTTTTCTATTTTAAGTGGGCAGTATGCAGGAAAATGATGGAGCTGGATCTGAGGGCACGAGATGTAATTGTTGAGGTATTGCAGGGCCACACTTTGAACACTGTGGTGAGTGAGGGAGAGGGTTTTAAACGCAACCCGAGCTTTGATAGGGAGCCAATGTACTGCACGTCTAGTAGCTGATATGTGTTCAGAGCGCTAAGTCCAAAGGCAGAGCGGAGAGCTTTATTCTGGAGGAGTTGTAATGTGCTTAGGTTTGCCTAAGGTGCCCATCAGTAAAATGTTTCACTGGTCAAGTTTGGATAGGATTAGTGCAGGTGAGACAGTTGCTGGGGAGAGGAACTGTCTACTTATTGAGATAAGTCTTGCTGTGTAGGCCTTTAACACTGCTAAAGGAAATAATATGCCTAGCCATAGATAGGTCAGCTACAAGCTGTAATCCAAGTGTTTTTATATTATCCAGGACTGTGGGCGACAATAGTGGGTCGACATCCAATCTATGCCTGGGACTGACATGTAGGATGGAGAAAGGGCTCCTTGCAGAATGCTCTGACAGCATTGAGGAGGGAGAACCAGACCTGGCTGTTGAGAGCATACCAACCCAGGAGGCCCAGGAGGAGGACTGGGGGGCCACATCTCCCCCACACAGGAGGAGCGCTGTGCAGAATCGCCAGCAGTAGACATATGGGTCTCCGAAATGCTTTGCCCATACAGGAGGCCATGGTAGGAGATTGCTATCGGGGTAAACTGGTGACTGCCTTAGGAGAGATGCAGTGTTCCTCTTTCTGTGAGGATGAAGAACATATAGTCCCTAAAAATCTGATAGCATGGACTCACTGCGTAAATCCTTCCCCAGCTAAAATCCCAAGAAAAGTATATGAGAAACTAGATAACCAAAATAAGATTTCCATCTTAGGACTCTATGGGCCACATGTAATGCCCCTGATTTTAATGGTTCTGTCTTGGAGAAAAGTCTTAACCCCAATAGAACTGCATATACCATTCACAGAACATCTCCTGTCTCTAATGACCTTCTGTTTAACAAACAATTGAAACAAAATGGCAGTGAAAACTTTGAAACCATTATGGACTTCGGAAGCGGGACCGTGGAGGATGGCAGCAGGGAGAGAAGCCCAGCTGGAAAGGAGTGGTATCCCCCAACCGCAAAGAAACGCGTTAGTCAGAGATGCGGCAAAGGCCGGTGAGTTCCTGGGAATTGCCAGGCGGACAAATTCGGCCGTGGACGAACTGACAAAGGTATTTTCAGACCTTGGAGGGTCTGACAGTTTTCCAAAGTCCAACCCACACTCAAAACACACTGCAGCAGCAGGAAAAGAGACAGAGGCGCCAAAAGAAGCTAGTGAATTGGCCTGAGGGAAGAGGTAACTCCAGGGCACTGTGCAAAGACCAGTTACAATCAAAAGTCAATTTTGAACATTGACTAAGCAGACGAAAGGGCAAAAAGGGCGCAATTTTCTTTTTCTGTGATATCAGTTTGGGGAAGCCTGTAAGCCATTTTGCCGCAGCAAAGAGACTATAAAGAAGACATAAAGGGGCAAAGAGGGCACAATTCACCTTAGCTGGGATATCAATTTGGGGACACCTGTTACCCACATTGCCACCAGCTAACCGACTATGAAGAAGAGATAAAGGGGCCAAGAGGGCACAATTCTCCTTAGCTGGAAACCTGTAACCCACATTACCACCAGCCAAGAGACTATACAAATGGCCAGACATTGTACCATTCTCCCCATAAGAGGTATTTTATTTGTTTTTTTGTTTTTTCATAATGCACCTAATACCGTACCTGAGTTTGGTATCTAAGCGCGGATCTGGGATTCAAGCATCTGTTGCTCTGTGTGGTCTTGCTTCCAAGACCAGCGTGTTGCCCCTGTGCTATCTTCCGTTGGTGAAGAAACATGGAACAATCATTGCCACATGCAGAAGAAAACATTGACAGTTGTTTTTGAAGTGGAAGTTAATCCTGGCAGGCAAGTAAACCAGGAAAGAAACTAAATTGTTTGAAGTCGAAGTTAATCCTGTCAGGCAAGTAAACCAGGAGAGGAATGGTTGTTTTAAAGAAGAAACTTGGTTGTGGTTTAGAGAGTTGTGGAAAAAATATATTCACTTTATCATTCTGAAAAACTATTGTTTAACCACAACTGTCCTGACTAAAGTATTCCACAGAAAGGATAATTGTTACACCCTTTAAATAATCCTTTTCATCTTGGGAAGAGTACTTTGGGAAAGAAACAGTTGCATTCACTTTATGATCCTGATAAAACATTGTTTAACCAGAGACATATCCCTTAATGATCAGACAAAAGGCCACCCAATTAAGATGACTTGTGTGCATGGCGATGAAGAGATCAAATGTAGAACCCCAGTCCCTATTTGGATTCAGGGGGAGGCTGCAAAAATAAATGCTGCTATCATTCCACGACTTCCTGAAGAAACTATTATTGGTACAGACTTCCCTAACTTTGAAAAAGTTCAAAGGAATCCTGATAAAACCCCTTTCCCTCATTCTCCAGCCAATTCATGGGAAAAATAATGTCTTTCCTCAGTAGACACTGTTTGGAACTTGGAAACCCCAAGACGTCCTTTTGATATGGGGGAGGCTTTCGGTTTTTGGTTAGGACAATGACCCTAGAACGGGAGGCTGAGTCTTTAGGGGAAGGGTATGTGATGAACCCTGCAGAGTCATCTCTGGACCCCAGCACAAAATCTCCAACCATGTGGCCAGGGGAAGGCAGCCACTACCTGGTCCTTACCCTGGGGGTGGCATCAGGAGGGAGGATCACATGGTAGGAGATGACTGTCAGGGTAAAGTGGTGACTCCCTTAGGAGAGACATGGTGTTCCTCTTTCTGTAAGGATGAAGACCCTATAATCCCTAAATATCTGATGGCATGTTGTCACTGCGTACATTCTTCCCCAGTTAAAATCCCAAGAAAAGTATATGGTAAACCACCTAACCAGAATACGTTTTCCATTTTAGGAATAAGTAGGCCACATGTAATATCCCCTGATTTTAATTTTCCTGTTTAGGAGTCTTAACCCCAACTACACATACCGCTCACAGAACATCTCCTGTCTTTAATGATCTTCAGTTTAACAAACACTTGAAACAAAATGGCAGTGAAAACTTAAAACCATTATTTACTTCAAGACCCATGAAGCTTATGGTACTGGGAACAGAACAAGGAGTAAAGAGTGCATGATGATTATTAGTACTTTTAAAAACACTGTGCAGTCTAGTTGTTTCAATTCCAGTTAGCAAAGCAGGTCCTTTAAATTTGGAAATCACCCGCAGGTGAGGGGAGCTGGCGAATCCACAGAAGTCAAGGAAGCAAGGAATGCCAGAGAAGCAGGTGAAGCAGAAGCAGAAGTGGAAGTGGATGCCAAGGCTGATGCGGGAAGAGAAGTAGTGAGCTGCTGCAGAGTGTATGAATAGAACACCGCTGAAACAGAACTATTTCAAAGGTCTTCCCAAATTGATTTAGGGAAGGGAATCCAACCCTGATCACAAGGATTGCTTTGTGACAATTATAAGGTTGAAAAGATTGCTTCTGATTAGGGCTCGCAACATATCTTGAGATGTTGTGAATTTTTGGTAAGACCCACGGTTTGAAAAATGCCCTTTCCTCTCTGCTTATTAGCTGAAAATCAAAAGCCAAACGGAAATGGTGTACTAGATACTGAACCAGCATTTACAATATTTTGCAAATTCAAATGCCACTCAGACATATTGGAAGGTTTTGCTACCTCTCGCAGAGTTGGAATATAATAATGCTGTCCTTTTCTTTTTGGCGTAGTAAACACTCACAGGTTTTTCCAATTGTCATTGCTAACCAGAAGGAGGTACCTGTTGTAGAGTAACCTCTCGACAAATAGAGCAAAAAATGACAACCATCCAGGGGAAAAGGCTCTGTGCACCATTTTGTGCGAAGAATAAGTTATGTTATGTTATGTTATGTTATGTTAAGCAAACTTCTAGAGTGCACGATCACCCAGAGGTATCTTGGCGCTTTAATAAGAGCTTTATTTTGTATACAAAAAGGAAAAGGGACGACAGGGAATAATAAGTCCACTGCTGTAGAGTTCTCTCTCTGTCTTCATCAAAGCAAACAGCGCATTGTAACTGCAAAAATAGTCATTAATGACGTGTTCAATATACAGTGTTCATCCCCACCCTCATTGGCTACCACCTACTTATATGCCAATAATCACCTATAGACCCCTGGTTCATTGGTCGCGTCTTCCCTGACTCCAACGTATTCACACATGGGTGACAATCTCTTCACCTTGAATCACTGTACAATGATTGGTTAAGTTTCTGAAAACACGGCCCTGACCTGAGACCTAATCACATAATATGCACCTGGCCTGCAACATGAGCCCAGCAGGTAACTTCGAGGTCAGTCTGGTCCTTGTGAATAAACCATCCCCTTTCTCATCCCAGACATGCAGACGCCCCCGTCATGCATCCCCATCAAGATCTTCCAAGAGTTGGCATCTTCCTTTGCTCTACCTGGGACACATCACAGACAATGTTATCTTCTGCCCCCTCCTTATAAGCTAACCCTCCCAAGGGACAGGCCAGGGTTTCCTGTAGGTAGCACTGATCAGTCTAAATAGTGGAGAATTTAGGAGTTTTGCTCATGGGCATCTGGTAGTTGAAATCGGATGGCCATTCTCCTGGGGGGGGGCACTAGTGTTCTAAATCTCTGCTTGTGTTTTGGCAGCTCAAGACCCCTGCCGTCGCTCACATGGGTTTTTCCTACATAACCGCCCACAGGCCATAACCGTGTTGGGTCCCTCACATTCCTTTCTAATTTCACAAACCTCTAACAAGATGTATCTTGGTTATGTTTTTTTATGTTAAAGGATATTTATACTGCACACTTTCACCACACACTTTCACCACCGGAGTGGTCCCCTGGGGCTCTGGCCAATCTGAAGCAAGAGGGTAGGGTGAGTTAGTAGGACTGAGCAAGAAAAAAGCACAAGAGAGATGTAATGTGCTGTTGGCAGCTTCAGTTCAGTTTACACTACTTTACAGTGTAGGTGTGATTTTCCAGTTGATAGTTGTTATGTGCTGTTGTGCAAGGCTATGTGAGGTTTGTTTCATTGTTGTGGTGTAGTGAACTGCGTGCAGCTTGTTGTGCTGTATAGGTATAATTGTGTTTTGTTTAAAGTTTGAGAGGTGTAAGCTGAGGGATGAGATTTTTAGTGGGGTGGTTAGTGGTGGTGCTTCATTGTTCCCCCACGCTTTGACCACCTGTGGCAAGTTTCCCTGCCAGTATCGTGCATTGTCGTGTGCTAGGGGCGGGGTCTTCCTCCTATATTATATGCAGAGTTGTCGGTTGTCAGTAGGGCTGTTGGTGACAATGCCTCTTCCACCTCCCCCGTGTTCAGACTAATGGATGTCTACACCACTTTGTCCCACTGAGGAGGGGGGATTTCTTCCCTCTGCCCTTGAGCTCCTAGGATGCTCTATATAGCCTCAGGTATGGCCCTCCATGGAAACGGATGCACTTGGGTCGCCCTTCTACTCGATTGTCTCTCCACCTCCCCCCACTTATTCGTGGTTCGGGTTTAGTACTCTGTCTTGCCATTTGTGTGTTCATTCCATGGGTGTCGCTCATTCGTTTTCATCGGGCTCTGAGTTGAAGAGCCAGGTTTTAAGGAGTTTTCTGAATTTTAGATTATTTCTTATTTATTTCTTTTATTTGCTTTTTGTCACACGCTTCAGCCCGGAGGCATCAGGGTTAACATTAAGGACTCACGACATACAAACCTACAAATCATCTGATATGCTGATGGGGAGAGCAGAGTCATTTAAATCTAAGTGTTTCCAGTCGATTGTGGAAGGTGAGAAGACATAATCCCTTCTGATGAGTAGTTTATTAAAAGCCTGAAGCCTGGAAGGGGAATGAACGTCCTTTCCCTTTCATTCTCTTCACCCTAGGTCAAGTAAGCTGAACAGTGTCAGCGGATCTTGTTGTTAATGTGTCATGTTCAACGTCTTAAAGAGAACCTGTGATTCGACTGGGAGCCAGTGGAGTTCCCTCCTTCACAGAAGTAATGTGTTCCCATTTGGAAATATTTTTCACAATATGTACAGCATCATTTTGGAGAATTTGCAGCTTATTGATGCTGTTTTTGTTAGCACAACTCAATAGTGCATTGCAGTAGTCTAACCTGGGCATTATAAAAGCCTGCACTAAAGTTTCAAAGTGTTTGCTTGTGATATATGGTTTAACAGCCTCATCAATCTAAGGTGATACTGGGACTTTTTGAATATAATTTCCACCTTGACATCAGCTCCAAGGGAGCAGTGCAGCACCACACAAAGTTTTGACTTTGTCTTGGGCTTTAATACAGTGACCATCAATAAGAACATTTTCAAAACGTGGGTCCAACTTCTTTTTGGTTTGGGGGGATCCAAATATCAATATTTCAGTCTTAGTGCTATTTGAGCAAAGATAATTAATTGTCATCCAGTCTTTCACCAATATATATGTGTCTTGGATTATTTCTAAGATCCTTCACATAATCACCACTTAACTCCATCCACAACTGAGTTTCGTCCGCATAATTTGTGAATCTAATTCCCTTCCTATTTAGGAGATTTCATAAAGGACTTATATAGGTGTTAAAAAGCACTGGAGACCGACATGCATCCTGTGGGACTCCACATGTAGAGGTTTTGAATCGGAGGAGGCCTGACCCCAGCATACTCTGGACGTCCCGTTAGAAAGGTGAACTGGAGGCTTCCAGCCCTTTAATATGAGTAGTGGTACCCTGGAGATAGATGGGGATGCAGATTTTAATCAAACATTAATAATCGAGATGACACAAATAGTTTGGCAAAAGTTCATCTGTTTTAATGCAAGTATTTAAAAAAGGGGAGTACAACAAACATCAGCAATCGCTCGATACTCTGACTCTAACTACTTCATAAAAAAGATGGGTTCTTATATGGTCATAGCTGACGTGACAAAGTAAACTGACTAAGTTTCCTCATCAGGTTTGTGGCATAAGTTTCTTCATCTTGATCCCAAGATGTCACTTATCCTTGGTATTTCTCTGTTCTTTATAAATTGCCTGCCTCTCTGGTCTGGGTATCTTTCTATATGGGTGTCGATTCAGCTTTGTATGACATCACCATTCATCCTGGTCATTCAGTGTCTTTGTTTCATCAGGAATCTCGTTCAAATGGCCATCATATTGTCTTGGGTGCAAGTATGGTTTCCTCAATGAGTACTTTACCTCCCATATTATATTAAGTATAGGTACTCTTATGGGTACTGCACATAGTCCACACTCTTCTCTTTGCTGGTTTAACTGTTCAGTATACACCACATACTTTGGTTCATACGTTTCAGGTAATGTAGACAGGGCAGGTAGAGTGGAGGCACTTGGCTCCTCCTCTACACTCCCCCCTCTGTGTGATTTATCGACCACTATCACATCATCTTCTATACCTAGAAATCCTGGTCTGAAGAAATGCCTCTTAGGGACCCATATTTTTATGACTCCCTTCAGGCATCCAGCTGACTTCACATGCTCATCCTTGTTCCATGTCATGAGTATGCACTGTCCACTTGGACTGCAATAGATCCATCATCCCACATATTTCTTATGGTCCTTTGGATACAGGAACTTTGTTCCCTCAGGTGCATGGATACTGGTTTTTACAAAGTCTCTGATTTCTTCATCAGTTAGATCTTTAGGTTTCCATCCTGGTTCAACATCAATCATGAATTTCATCCCTATGGCTTTCTTCTCTGTCTTCTTGCATTGTGAGATTATTATCTTGATCACACAGAATCCAAGCATCACTAATAATAATAAAGCTCCTAAAAGCTTGAACAATATCTTCCATCCATTGTGAAACCCATGAGAAGAGTGATCCGAACCAGCTGTCATCAGCAATGTCTTCGACCTGTTCTATCCTCTGGCCATGGAGCTTTGTTAGCATATCTATGGCCATTCTTGGCATCATGAGAAGGTATAAATGTGCAACATGATTCTCCAATTTTGGCACAAACACCTCCATCCATCGCTGTGATCATGTCCAGGACGTATCTGTTCTGGAAGGCCATCAATCTTACAGCTCTCAGCTCTTCTCTAATTGCATTGAATCACTTTATGGTAGTATTGATCGTCTGTAGCAGTTCCCATCTAGTGATCTGAAGCCACTTGGTATTTGCTCCAACCTGGATTCTTGGCATAAAGATCAACGTGAACACTGAAGAAGTCTGGCTGAACAGTCTATGTTCATATGGTATAGCATCAAAGGCTTCTATTGATTTAGCTGAAAAGGAGTTCTCTCTCTTCATTCGATTTATCAGTTCCACAGATCTCTTATTTCTTAGAGGAGCAGCTGCTTTTGGGAAACTATCAAGGTTCAGGTACCTTTAGGAATCACCAATGCAGGAACATGGACATTCACCAATGTGCAAATTCCTCCCCATTCTTTTGGCAGTCTAATATAGGCTTTGGATCCACACGCCCAATAATGATCAATAATTACTGCTGTTCCGATATTCATTCCTAGTGCATTGAAGATTCATTCTCATTTCTGATTTTCCCCCATTGTCTTGTACTTTTGTCCCTGAAGCATAATTTAGAACTGTCCAATGGTACTTTCTGTAAGGTTCCTCCTCTGTCTTAGACCCATGTCAGGAGTTTCGCAAGTTTTGGCCATAATGGCTTGCATAACATTTGTGCTTTCTCAATTGTTGGTTGGTGGTAACCTATTATTGCCCAGTCTCTGCAGATTACTACTGCTTCTTCCCATCCATCTGGTAAGAGTACTGTTTCCCAAATCTGCATCTGGCCTCTGTTTTTCCATCTACATATGTCTTCTGTAGAGTGTCCTGGAACTTTTAGCTTTTTGTTTAGTTCTCTTCTTACTCCAGTTCCTGTTACTCCTGGTTTCTCATATCTGATTCCAATAGTCTTCATCTTGGCATTGTTTCTTGTCTTTAGGACTTGAACATAATCATCTTCATTTGGATATGTTTCTTCAGTTGCCCATTTGATAGAGGCTGTTTAACCCATGAATTGGCCTCTTTGTACTACAGAAAGCTAGGTGCACTATGCAGTGTGCAGTTAGGAAATCTATTTCAATAGCTATAAAGATTTTCGACTTTGCCATGCTGTATGGTAGGAGTGCACATACAAAGCATTCTTCATCTGACGTTCTTCTTTCAACTTCTTTCATGTGTATCTTTCAACTTCTTTCATGTGTTGGTACCATATGTTATTTCCCAATTATGTTGTGCTATCAAGATAATCATTTAGTTCATCATTATCTTTTTGGGTACTTCTTTTGGTTCTCAAAATCTTCATGTAGTTTATGACCACATCTCTGAATGTATCAACATAGCTTCTTCTGGCTAGTTTGCCCTTCATTCAATTCCTCGATCTGTCCCTCGGAGGAAAGTTTCTATGCAGCTCTGTGATTTCTTTCAGAATAGATTGCCACCTGGATGATAATTCCTTCAACGATCACATTCAAATTTGTGGTATTTCTTGGATCTCTTAGGAAAGTTACCACATCTGTGTGTCTTCCAACGAGATACAGGTATTCTTCAATTAGACGAAAGAACACCACACTGACCAGTCTATGTTCTGCGTCGGTTGATAAGGGCATTTGTGTTTTCCTCACTGAACTCAGGCAACTTCAAAAACTCTTCAGTGATGATTATGAGCAATCTTCTAATAAGTTTTTCATTGTCAGGATTTTGAATATATGCTGGAATGCGGCAAGTTTGCCCCACCAACGTAGGATAAGAACGTAACACCCACTCAAGATAAGTAAGTATGAACCTAGAAAGGTCATCACTGGCTAACACCATGAGTAGAACCAAACAAGAACTCAGTGTAAAAAGAATCGGGGTACTGTACCCTCTTCCAATTGCAGTGTCCACGATCAAAATTTGGCATATCCTTATTAGGCTTAAGTATGCCTCAGTCCAAAGTCAATTAAGAATGCAGATATTTTTTTACTCTGCAACTAAGATGCACAGAGTGTTCCAATTTGTCCTTTTACCCTTTTATTTGTTGCTAAAAAGGTAGTGTCCAAATTAAGCTACAGTCCACTAGTGGGTTCATATCTTTCCACTTGTCGGGTTATGCGCCCTTCTTCCTCATCATATATCTCGTCTGCAAGTGCTGTGGTTCTTCTCCGATGTTTGTTGCTTCTTCGCGGTGGGGTACAGGCAGAGGGGTCTCTCCAGGGTAGATCTTGATTCCTCCCAGGAAGATCCAAGCTCGCTTACCCTGCATTTTGATAGCAGATTGCGTCACGTCCTCAACAACGATAGGACCGTTGAATCGGGGCTCGACCCACTTTTTCCTTGTGTGGTTACGAATTAGGACCTTATCTCCTGGGTAGATTCTTGGATGTAGAAATTCGGGAGTTTGAGTTGTTGAAGCATATCCTTTTGTGTTCTTTACTGCCCTACACCCTCGTCTTTACAACTGTCCTGAAATCACAGAAAAACTAGATGTTAAACAGTTCAAATAGTTTTGCAATTCAAGTCCTAATATTTCTGGAGTTGGCCGAGCATCACTTCTAACTCAGGATGGAGGCATTAAAGGTATTCTCTTTTGCCTTCCTGTCACAATTTTGTGCGACGTAAGATGGTGGTCAGAACCTGGTTGATTCCTCAATGCATATGATGGCAGTGGTAGGCAGTGCAACCACCCTTTTTTAAAGTAAGCTTCAACTTAGCTATTCTTTCTTTTAACAGGCCATTGAGCTTTTCCCGTTTCCTTGTGGATGATAAATTGAAGAAAACGTGTGTTTTATACCAAGCAACGAGGTGATCTGTATTAACAAACAAAGTGAGGTCCATTATCTGATCTCATTACTTCGCA
Source organism: Ambystoma mexicanum (assembly GCF_040938575.1). NCBI lineage: Eukaryota > Metazoa > Chordata > Amphibia > Caudata > Ambystomatidae > Ambystoma > Ambystoma mexicanum. Next base: position 983,341,268 of record NC_090924.1, read on the forward strand.
CACTCCATATCTGGGAAACACTTGCGCACTAAGAATTTAGCTGCACAGGTAGAGTCTGGGTGCATACATGGACCTGCCTCTATCCATCTAGAGAAAGGACATACTACAACTAATAGGTATCCATATCGATTGTAAACTTGTATCCTGCCGACATAGTCTATATGCAAGTGCTGAAAAGGGCCATTGGGTCTTGGGATGACTCCCCTCAGTATGCGCAGTGTATGCCCAGCTGTGAATTGTTGGCAAACAATGCAATTTACCATAAAAAATGCAACATGCTCCATTAGGTTCCATGCAAACCAATCCCCAGCAATGGCTACAGCAAGATTCTCCCTAGTTGTATTCGCTGGGTAGTGTATTTGTTCTAGGGCTACCCTTAATAAGGCTATAGGAATCACTGGTTACCAGTGCTATCCTGTCTCCACAATGCTTCAGACGGGTTTAAAGAACACCCTCTTCGCTTTCACAAGTTCTTTTCCTCTTGCAGCGCCTCTCCTTGAAGCTGCACTATCTGTGTTTTAGGCATATGATTATATCCCTCATCCACAATCGTCATCACAGTCATCTTTTCATTCACATTACTGTTCTCAATATTCATCATCCCTGTATCTGTATTTGCTATGCACTTGGCCTCAGTGTCTGCTGCTTGATTTCCGCACAAGATAAAATCTGTCCCTTTCGTGTGAGCTGCGAATTTAACGACTGCTATGCCCATCGGGAGTTGTAGTGCCTTAATAAGCCTGTCCATTAAGGATGTGTGCAGCACCGACGTGCCGTCTGCTCTGAGGTAGCCCCTCCTTTTCCAGCGCGCTCATCCTGCGTGCACCGTCAACATCACATTCATCATTGTTACGTCACTGTTACTTCCTGGTCTGCGTGATTCTCAATTGAGAGTATCAGCGCCAATAACTCTGCAGCTTGTGCTGAATAATAAGATGTCAATCGAATACTCACAAGCACTCAAAATTCTCCATTTGCCAGATGTTTCACTACCGCGGCACCTGTATATCTTTGCCCATCATTTTGATCGATCCTTGAAGAACTGTCAATGAAGACAAACTCTCCCCCTGCACGCACATTCTTCTTTACTCTACGGAGCTCATCACAGAATTCTTCATAGTTTGCACAATTGTGTATAGGCTCTCCTTCAGTAATTGGCTCAGATATAAACATAGCTGGATTCACTATTTTACATCAAACTATTTTAATCGCTGGGGTTGATATGATTACCTCATAGGCAGAAGCCCTTTTAGTAGTCAACATGCCTTTTGTTTTTTCTAAAATAGCAAATAATGCGTGTTCAACAAATAACGTCATGGAGCATCTCATCATTATGCTTGTAGCCTTCTCTATGGCGAACGCGGCAGCTGCCAAACTTTGTTCGCATGGAAGGTGACCTTTCATTACTGGGTTAAAAATTCCACTGTAATATGCAAGGGGCTTGTACCCCATCGTGTTAGTCTGCGTGAGGACTGCTGTCATAAAGGTACCATCTGTATGCAAGAATAAAAAGAATTCCTTTGCATAATTGGATGTGCAAATTGCTTTTTTCAATTCATCAAACCCTTCTTCCATTGCCTCAGTCTGCAGGATTTTTTCTTTCTCTGCCTGTACTGTCTTCAAGGCCTGTAAAAGGGGCCTCGTATATGAGCTGTAGTCAAATACCCATGCTCTGACATAAAATCATAGACCTTGAAAACTGCATTTGTTTTATCGTGTGTGGCTTGGCTGTTTTTAAATTCGGGAGTTTACATTTAAAATGTTCTCTATCCATCTGCGGCCATGGTATATATTGTGGCTTGGTCCCTCCCTTTTCCAACAAAGGGAACTCTGACACTCCAAACTCATTTTCATCTCTCATCATTTGTCAATCTACCTTTGGAGTAATATTCCCACATCGTTGTCTACCTGGCACTGATATTAGCCTGCTTTCTTAAGGTGGGCACTCCCCCTTCTGACCATTGGGTTCCCCTTATGTCGATCTGATTGTGTCAGTTGCTCTGATGCTTTAGGCATAGGTATTTCTGAATCTGACCATCTTACTCCCTTATCCATACGTGAACATCCCTCTGGACCACATATATCACTTCTCATTTCCCTTGTGAAGGTTTTCCTTTCTTCACTTGATACTACTTGTGCCCAACTCGTGCAACTCCTCTCATCATCATCTCAATTTAATGTTATTCTGTCTAAAGACAGCTCTTTATGTGTCACACTACAGGAGACTTCCTCCTTGTCATACAACTGAGTGCTCTTGAGACGATCAGTTTTTCCTTTCCCTTGTGATTCTTTCTGGGCTTGCATTTCATGGTATACTTTATCAATCATATCCCCAATGCTTCGTGAGTCAAATTTGTTTTCTAGATTTACTCTAGACGTACCTGGTAATGACTCGGACTCGGGAAAGAGTTTCTCTATGTCTTCCCATGCTACCCATGGATTGGGATTTCTTACTTCCCTTTCCAAATACTCGAGATCTCATGCTCTCTGTCTTCTTTTACGTTTGATGTCTTCATCAACTTCTCTGCGCTTTCTCACTTCTTCTCTTACTCTATTTTCCTCTTTCTTTTTCATATCCCTTCGTTCATATGCCCTTCATATTTTCTCATCCCTTTGTCACTGTATTCTTTTCTCTCTTATCCTTTCCTGTTCATCATCTACTATTCCTTTCTCTCTTAGGCTTTCCTGTTCATCGGCTGTTCTCCTATTATTATCACGTTTTCTTTGCTCTTCTGCTCTCCCTTGTTTTTTAGCTTGCTCATCTTGATATGACTGTTCTTGTCTTTGTCTATCTTTTCTTTTCGCTCCTTCATTTTTCAATCGTTCCTCCCTTTCTTTGTCTTTTCCCTCTTGTTTGTCTTGATCTCCCCTTTTGTAGGAGGTTGTCTTTTGGGTCAAATTCTGGATTTAGCAGTATTTTCTTACCGTAGTAATTTGGCGGTAAACTGGAGGTAAACTGGCCATACCATTATATATAGTTCGGTATTACCCTATTTTGGTGATAATATAGTGTTAGCTTATATTTGCAGTAATTTTAGTGGTGTCTTATTTTTGTGGTATAGTGGTGAGCATGTCTTTTATACTATCGCCCCATCATAGAACAAACTTTCCCTCATTACAATTGTGACCCACTTTTGGCTGACTGCAGGTACTCCGTGGACCTAGCACCTTTAGGGAACCCAGTAAGTTTATTCAGAATGCAACTTATTGCATGTAACTTGTGTTACTGACTTATTTACATTCAGTAGCATATGTGCTCTGGGGCACCGCCTTCTCTTCACAGCATGCAGAGAAAAGCACATCCACACACATAACCTTCTGTCTTGCTTATTTGTATATATTTAATCGTGTCCTAAACTTGTCCCATGTGGTAAATGAGGTAGTAAAATTCTTTACCACATTGGTATGACACTAGGATTACCCACTGACTTTTTCCCCATATACATTAAACATGGGAGACATAAAATAAAACCAACAAAGTTGCACCAGCTTTGCTTTTTTGTTATAATATTGGTCTTTATTATACACAATACAGACTATTACAATTACACATATCCTTACCAACAGCGAGCATAACCTTGTCTTCTAGAAAATAAACATAGAGAAGAGAGAACAAGTACATGGCAACATGGAAGAAATAAAACAGTGCATGTAATTTTATGAAACAAATGCAGCAAAAAGATATCAAAATAAAACACATCGCAAAATGAACTCAGTGTGCATCATTTTCTTACCCAGTGCAGACATGCAGAGAGAAACATGGAATTTCTTTTTTAAACCTATCTCACTACACTGACTTTCAATAAGTGTAATGCATCTCATACATTCTCACGCTCCTCATCTTTGAGACCTGACTCACCAAAATGTGCAAAGTCTGAATATTTTTGCTGCCAGGGCTTTATCTATGCAAACCTCCTTCACGCAGCCCTGGGTACAGCTTTCGGAATTTCTTCCACTTCAATGCGAGCGGCCCGGCAACTCTTTGCACTGGCTAACACCTATCTTCAAAACAGTGCATTCCCAGAGCTCACGTCCAGGAAGGCACCAACAGCATTCGAATCCCTGGAAGGACTGACTTCTCTCCCCAGCTCAGCTGATTAAAAAAAACTCTGGCTGTCTGTCAAAATCAGATCAGCCTCCTCTGACATTGCCACCTTTTGATTTCTACCGGTCATATTACAAGAATGTCTTGCAACAACTCCCTGCCTGTCAGGACAATGGAGACTTCAGTCAAGAAAGGCAATTGTTTACATTTACCTTCCTGTCACACATATTTCTCCTCTCCAAGGAAGAACACTAAAATTGAATGAATCTCACTGTGTTTAACAAACTGCATTATATGTTAGAGGAACAGTTAATGGGTTAGTGGGACAAATTAGTATAGGATCAGTTAATTATATATTTCCAATGCAGTTCCACACAGAGAAAACCATCCCATCTGTACATATGAACATTTCTGCATTTTAAAATGACATCACATTGTGGTAAATGCTTCTGAAAATAAACCTATTTTACTGGTTTGGCTAAATGCTTTTCCAAAGATGAATGCTTGGTGGCTTGTTGCTAAAAAGCTGCCCCCACCACCCATTTCAAACTAACTGTATTTACATACTAACCAATGAAACCCCCACGCTTGCTTCCATTTGTATCTGTACACATGTGCTTTTGTTTGTACAAATATGTCATTCATGAATATATCCCTACACACCCGCCTTTTTTCCGACAATTCTGGCTAATAAACCCATAATTGGAGGAAACACATATCAAACTATAAAATGTATGTGTCCCAGGACATCTCTCCTTCCCCATTGTCGCTAGATGAACAACAGTTGAACCAATAACATCTTAATAAAATGAACATATAATCATTTCACAATAAACCATTGTTTAACTGTAACATAAAAATGAAATAGAACCCGAATTGGGCATATCAGTCCTCGCACACACGTGCATGTGTGATTTAATTACATGTGAATACCTCTGACTGAAGCACACACCTCCATATGTATTTTTGAATCATTGGGGGTCATTACGACTTCGGTGGTAAGTGGTTAATGGCACCAGTAAAGGTGCCGGAGCCGTCAACCCCTTACCCCCTTATTACGTGGTCTCCTTGCGGGACCCGCTAAGGACGCCTGGTAAAACCAGGCGTCCTTAGCGGGTCCCGCGAGGTGACCTGCATGCTAACAATGGGGCCCGTTTTCAACGGGCCCGTTGTTAGCATGCTCCCCATTCCCATTGAGCCCTATGGGGGCTCGAATGGGAATGGGGATGTACTGGGTCTGGGTTCCTTGAATGTAGAATTACCGGGCCCTCCAAGGTTGGAATGGCCCGGTAATTCCTCATTCAAGGAACCCGGGCCCGGTACCCAGTAAGGGAGCCATGCCACTATTAGCGGCATGGTTACCTCCTACCGTGTAATGACCCCCATAGTCTTTATCTATGTATTTTATGGAGTAAACAGTTCCTATCAATGTGTATGCATCACAATAAAACAATAAAATAAAATAATTAAATAAAATAAGTAAATAAAATAACAAAATGGCTTACAATTACAAATATACAATTTCCACTGTCTCCGGTTCAAGTCTCACTGGGTAAAGCACAGCACAATACTATGCCCACCAGCAATGCAGTGGAATTAAATTCAACTGACCACTGTTCCATTGATGGCATTCACCATCTTCAGGACTACACTTCTGAGATGTCCTGATCACCAAACTTCCATACTCGCATCCTTTTCAGTGGAATCCCTCTGGGCCGGCGCTCATGGGCTCTTCTCCACCCAAATCATCTCTTTTGGCATCTCAAACTATTTATCTTCACCTCCATACTTCAGTCCGGAGGCTTTCCTGGGTCCTTGGTCCTGCGGCCTCTTGTGGACTCCCTTGATCCCTCATCTCCAGGAACCAGCCCTGCCAGTACAATTGGTTAATTGCATCTAAATTGAATAGAAAAGAACAGATTAAGTACATAGCACAAAATACATTTCCATCCCTTTCACCACTCAGCCAAAAAGAAAAATGTGTTTCAAGCCCTCATCATTTTTGAATATCTGCAATTATACACACATAAGAGAAAAAACAACAATATTTACATCACATATTATTATACATCACAACAATTTTCATGCAGAATAATTTTACCATACTGTACCACACATATTTTTATTTTCATTTTTATGTGACATTTTCATTTGTATTTACTTGTACACTAAACGTTATCTCTGGTTTCTCATCGAGTGAGACATATACCGCCTTGCCATTAGGCATCTTTCTTTTTCATGTAATCAGTACACTTAACCCGTCTCTACCTGCTCCAGTCTCTTGATTTCATACTTTGGATGACAAGGTTTAATTTAGTTAACATGGACAAACTGCTCTGTCACCATTTCACCCTCTGTCTTTAACATTGTATACAATACGGGAGATATCTTATCTACAATCTCAAATGGCCCTTGCCATGCTGCGAGGAATTTTTAATTTTTATGCTTGTTTTTACAAAAATGGAACTTGTATACCTGATCACCTACCTTACATTCTCTCACAGATGTCTTTTTATCATAAACAGACTTTGTGCTTTCAGCAGCCCTTTCCAAATTTCGCTGTGCAAATGCAAATGCATGTTGTAAGTGCTTCCTCAATTCTTCCACATACTCGTGAACTCTAGATACACTCACAAGTCCTATACGATAAATCTTGTGGCAGTACCATTTTTCTTCCTGTCAACACCTCATGAGGACTGATACCTGTTGCTTTTGCAGGAGTTGACCTAATGGCTATTAACACTAAAGGTAAGTGTGAATCCCAACTGGAACCTCCCTCTGTGACAAACTTCTTTAGTATCTCCACGGCAGATCTATTGCTTCTCTCTACGTTCCCCAAAGAGGCATGCCAATATGCGATATGCAATTTCCTTTTTACCCCCAATATCAGCCACACCTTGCTCATCAAGGTGCTCATGAAATGACATCCTCTGTCTGACTCTATTCTTTGGGGTAACCCAAGTCTTGAAAATATGTGATTTACCAGCAATATAGCCACTGTTTGTGCACTACAATCTGGCGCAGGAATGCATTCCACTCATTTCGACATTAAACATACCACCATCAATAAATATCGGTTTCCCCTACCTGATCTCTTTACAGGCCCTACATAGTCGATTTGTAAATTCGACCAAGGAAGGGTTAAACCTCTTTTCATTAATGGAGCGCAATGCATTGGTGAAGCAGGTTTAAATTGTGCACATACCAGACACCCCCAGTGTATAATTCAACACCCTGGGACATATGCGGCCAGTAAGCATAGTCTTTCAGTATTTCTAACGTTTTTTGTGAACCTCTGTGTCCTGCAGTTATCGCATCATGTGCCTGGTGTAACATTAGCCTTCTGAATGAAAGAGGTACTACCCACTGTATCTGCTCTGTTATGGATTCCCTGACCATCAGACCATCCTGTAGTTTAATTCGTTGTTTGTTCTTTAATAACACTCAACTCTTCTTTTCCTGTACAATCATTTTTAGTTAAGGGATTTTGTTCGGGGTCTATCAAATGATTATAATAAACTCCCAATACTGGTTCTTCTTTTTGTGCCTTAATCAAATCCTGATCTGGGGTATCATAACCCCTTTTCACTACAGGTTGGTCAACTTCTTTTGGAGATTTAGAGTGTGTAACTGCATTTACTTGTATTTCACCAATTAAGTGTTCAATGGACAACAATTCTCCCAAGACAGCCCCAATCATGGCTCATTGATCTGCTCTCTCTTTTCCCTCCTTATCTTCTCCTGGTGTTGTCAAATGTCCACGAAGTTTCCTCCAGTGTATTGTTAAACCATTCTCTGACACTAATTTGTCTATAGCTTGAATCATTTTCCCATGTTTGAGGGGCTTTCCACATGCCTCTTGCTTTCCAGCTAGGCAAATATTTTACAAAACTATTTTGTGCATAATCAGAATCAGTCACCAGGACAATTTCTTTGAATTTGTTATCAACTGCAGTAGTAATTGCTATATAAATGGCAGCTAACTCTGCTATCTGGCTACTCCTGGCCCAATTCTCATTCCTATACTAGGAATATCCTCACATCTCAACCAGGCATTTCCTATCCCTGACACCAGTTGTTTATTACTGTCATTTTCAATGTGAAAAGCACACCTGTCGACATACACAACTGGCAAGTTTGCATGTGTTTTCATCAAAAGCTTTGTGTGGTGATTGTTCAAACTCCCGTAAACTTGACTCCACCTCTACTTCATCTGACACACACTCAGCTGTACAGTTGTGTAGATCTGCTGACCCTTGAGCAATTGGGCTCTTTTTATTCTGGCCATATCTGACTTCTACAGGGAACCCATACAATGCCAATGTCCAGGAAGTAATCGTAGACTGCACTAGATTGCCTGATCTAATCATTTTACTTTGTAAAAACTGCAATGGTTGATTATTTGTTTCAATGATCACCTTTTCCCTTGAACAATCAATTGGACAAAAATGTTGTGATGCCCATGCAGTGGTCAGAGGGGCCTTTTCACATTCACTGAATTTAGTTTCAACCTGAGAAAATGCCTTACTTGCATAGGCAATAGTTTTATGGTTCAAATCAAGTTTTTGAGATAACACTGCTGACATACACTGCTCAGTGTATCCTATTTCTAGAAAGAAATCTTTATTCTTTATGGGATAAGCAAAGCATGGCGCCTTTATGAGACATTCCTTCAATTTAGAAACTGCCTGACACTGCTCCTTTTCCCATTTCCAGCGTGCATTCAGCTTCAATAATTTAGTCAATGGTTGAGTGATTTCAGCATAATGTTCAATACATTTCCTGTTATATCCTGTCTTTCCTAATAGACTTTTTAAACCTTTCATGTTTTAGGATTTTTCAATTTTTGTATTGCCTCCACCTTTTTCTTTTGTGAATTTAACCTGTGTCCAGTTACTTCAATGGCCTAGGAAATTTACTTTTTTCTTGCCCCATTGGGCTTTCTGTAAAGATACGTTGGCACCCGCCTTCTGCAATTGGCCAAGTACATGTCTAATCTCATCAAAATGACTTTTTAGGCTTTCATTTTTTTCCAGTACATCATCTACATAAACTATGGTTCCTCTTTCTGCCGGATCTGGCATAGCTTTTTCTTTAAAATATGCCAAACTCGCTCCCACTATTGACATACCCAAATAGTGTGTTCGACCAAGTGTATTGCGTTTCATCAAATGAAAATGCGAACAAATTCTGAATGTCCTCTGCCGATGGCACACACTAGTACCCAGATGTAAGATCCAATGTGGTAATCACCTTTGACCCATGTACCTGAGCAAGGCCTTGATCAATGAATGGCAGCGGCCATCTAGACACTGCCACTCTTTTATTTAATTCCCTCAGGTCTGCACACAGATGCCATTGACCATTTTGCTTTAATAAACCCAAAATGGGAATGTTGGAGGTACTATGAACGGGCCTGATAATTCCACTAGACTCTAAGTTTTTAATTATCTCTGCCAATGACTCCAAGCATGCCAGTGGCAATCGATATTGGCGCACAAATACCGGATTTCTACCACACCCTTCTGGAAATGTGGCAACATGTAAATCAGTTAGGCTGCAATCATATGCATCCTCTGCAAAAACCTCCTTAAAGTCCATAAATATTTTTTTTCAATTCATTCTTATCCTCTTCGCTATCACAGGCATCTGCTAACAGAATTTGCTACTCTACCATTTTTGAAAATTCTGGGAAATCCTCCTCCAATGGAGGAACCTCTGTGCTTTCTTCCAACTGTGTGGCTGTATCTCTTTGCAGAGTTTCCACTTTTAAATATTTTGGCATATCAGCCTCCATTTCAATGTGCTGATTTCCTGTTTCATTTTCATTTAAATCAAATAATATGCAATTCTCTTGGTGGCAGCACACTTTCCCATGGGAATCATAAGGGTATACAGACTGACAGGGTAATTCATAGAATTTCACACAAAAGTGGCGCATGCGGCTGGCGCACAGTGTCCCCGTGCGATACACAGCGCCAGCCGCGTGCGATAAAATCCATTTCATCGCACAACGTATTCATGGATTTTAGCCTCCAAAACCAGCCGTGGTGCAGAGTTACGCCCCCAAGAACGCCCTTGCACAAGGAAAATACATCAAAATCCCCAATTCATCGCAAATGTCTGCGCTAACCCTGGACCAGTTTACAGGGCTTCCAAACAGCAAACGCCAAGCGGGGAACGTGTATTTCAGGGGTTCGCGGGAAGTTTCACATGCAATCCCAACAGGGTACGTGTATTTCAGGGGTGCGTGTGAAGTTTCACAGGCGATTCCATCAGGGAACGTGTATTTTGGGGTGCACGCGAAGATCCACACGCGATTGGCCTGGGTATGTGTATTTCAGGGTGCGCGTGAAGTTTCACACGCGAATCCTGCAGGGTACATGTATTTCGGGGTGCGCGGGAAGTTTCACACTCAAATTCAGCAGGGTATGTGTATTTCAGGGGTGCGCGGGAAGTTCAACACGCGATTGTCCTGGGTACATGTATTTTGGGGTGCGCGTGAAGTTTCACACGCAAATCCTGCAGGGTACGTGTATTTCGGGGTGCGCGGGAAGTTTCACACGCAAATTCAGCAGGGTACGTGTATTTCAGGGGTGCGCGGGAAGTTCCACACGCGATTGTCCTGGGTACGTGTATTCCAGGGGTGCGCGTGAAGTTTCACACGCGATTCCATCAGGGCACGTGTATTTCAGGGGTGCGCAGGAAGTTCCACACACGATTAACCTGGGTACGTGTATTTCGGGGTGCGCGGGAAGTCTCACACGTGATTTCAGCAGGGTACGTGTATTTCAGGGGTTCCGGGGAGTACTACACGTGAATTGGCCGTGTGGGTCCTCCCAGGTGTTCCCTCTACATCCTCCACGGCCCCTGCAGGCAGCCCACATCACAGGGGACTACCCTGCACCCCTGCTCATGTCCCGCAGGCAGCCCATCCACCATGGGCATGCCCCCCAGCCAAGCCACATGTCACCTTGCACTACTGATCAACAACACATGTCTCTCAGCACCCGCACCCCCAGCAATGTGGGGCACCTGCCAGCAGGCCCCCACTCATGTCTCCCAGCACCCCCACCCCCCAGCAGTGCAGGGCACCCTCCACCAGGCCCCCACACATGTCACCCAGCACCCCCACCCCCCAGCAGTGCAGGGGCACCCTCCACCAGGCCCCCACTCATGTCTCCCAGCACCCCCACCCCCAGCAGTGCAGGGTACCCTCCACCAGGCCCCCACTCATGTCCCCCTGCACCCCCACCCCCCAGCAGTGCAGGGCACCCTCCACCAGGCCCCCACTCATGTCTCCCAGAACCCCCACCCCACAGCAGTGCAGGGCACCCTCCACAAGGCACCCATTCATGTCTCCCAGCACCCCCACCCCCCAGCAGTGCAGGGCACCCTCCACCAGGCCCCCACACATGTCTCCCAGCTACCCCACCCCCCAGCAGTCAGGGGCACCCTCCACCAGGCCCCCACTCATGTCCAACTCATGTCCCCCTGCACCCCCACCCCCCAGCAGTGCAGGGCACCCTCCACCAGGCCCCCACTCATGTCTCCCAGCACCCCCACCCCCCAGCAGTGCACGGCACCATCCACCAGGCCCCCACTCATGTCTCCCAGCACCTCCACCCCCCAGCAGTGCAGGGCACCTGCCAGCAGGCCCCCACTCATGTCTCCCAGCACCCCCAACCGCCAGCAGTACAGGGCACCTGCCAGCAGGCCTCCATACATGTCCCCCCAACACCTCATGACGATCCATAATCATGGCCCCCATGCCCCCTCAATACACTGCCTACGCCACCCCAGTCCGAACACACCACCAGGTATGACATCTACCCCACAAAGAAATCACCAGCACATGATGCATCCCAAATGGCTAGTCTGCACATCAACATATATCTGTCAAACCCACACAATGACAGCATGTGAATGATAAAACACACATTGTGACATGCATGAAACCAAAGAGAGAATACCACACATTGAAGTACCAAATGATAATGTATTAAACAGAAAAGCAAGGCAATGAAATGGAACAGAAGAAAATGGAAATAATAAATGAAATGCAGCATGTCCAATAAATGAAAAAGATGCATGAAATCCAAATGAAAAGCAATCCAAAAGCAAGTCTCCAAAGTGTCAGTCTGAGAAAATAAATCCAAGGTGCAAAAATAATAAAAAACCATTGATCCATGCGAAAAAAAAATCAACAATCCAAATCCATTGTCAAACTATGTACAAAGTGAACATCCAGGGTCCATGTGCCCAATCCTTTAAATGAAACCTATAAAATAAAATCCTACCTAATGAAGAACTATATACAAGAGGTTGGGGCATTGTCCAAGCGCCCCAAAACAAAACAAAACAAAACCGAAAGGAAACTTAACACTAAAGAACTATTTACAAGGGCAGCGGGCTAGTCCGACGGCTCACTTGTGGATGTTCTGGGCCAGGGCATCATCGAACTCCTGCTCAATGTCCCGGAGGCGGTCCTCTTCCATGGCCCCGAGGGTCCGCAGGGATGACGACATGTTCTCCTCCAACTCCCTGCGGATTGCGTTGAGGCACTCGGCCCGCCTCAGGGCCCTCTGCATGGAGTTCTCCGCCCTGACCATCGTGAGCCGTGCCTCTTCCGCCCGCTGCCGCTCCGCAGCTATGGTGTGGCCCAACCGCTGCCACACAGAAGACACTTCCCATCCTGGGTCCTCCTGCCCTCCGGCCGATGCCTGCCCCTCCGATGTCGATGGCTCCCACCTTGTTGCTGCTGCTGCTGTGCCTGTGCCCTGGCTCCTGCTGCCTGCACATCCTCCACCGGCTGGGGTGCAGTCGTTGATGTGGCCAACCCTGCTGGACGTCTGACTCCTGACTGTGGCAGGGATGTGTCCTCCACCAGCCTGGCCGCACCGTCAGAGGCAGCTCCACAGGGCACCCAGGTGACAAATGGGTGGAAAGATGGCACGGAGGACGACTGGCGCATAGGGTGTTCAGTTGAGGAGGGGGTCGGAACAAGCTCCAGTAAACGGAGGAATCCGGCCTGGGTGACCTGTCCCAGTAGGCCGACGCGGTCAACGAGCCATTCGAGATGACGTGCAGTCTCCTCATGAAAAGACTGCAGGTCACCTCGCATGGCCCGTTGACGCAACGCCACACCAGTCAGGACAGGCTCAACCCGTACCTGGATAGCCACGTCCGCAGGCAGAGGAAGGCCAGTTGTTGTAAACTCATCCCCTGCATGAAAATGGGTCTGGACGTAGGCATCCCTGCTGGTGCAAGATGATGCAGTGACAGGATCAGGGACAGGATTGCACACAGGCACCTCCGCGGTGGCCTGTGCTACCTCCTGTCCCTGGTCCTGCACTGCACCACTAGCACCAGTGGAATCCCCACCTCCAGACCCCGTCTCTGTCGCTTGCACGGCCTCCTCCTCCACCAAACCCCCCACCAACCTGGATGACTCTGTGCCATCTTCCCCTGTTGGGCCCTGTGGGGTCCCAGCTGCCCCTTCTGCTGCCGAGGAGTCCAACTCCGACCTCCGCCTCTTGGACCTCCTCCCGGCAGCTGCGGCCTGGGACGCGGCACCGGACTCCTCACTCCCCGACGAGATGACAACCTAGGAGGGGAGCCGGGCCTTGCGTCTCCGGCTGGCGGTGCGATCCCTGCCGCTGTGCTCCACAGCACCTTCTCTGCCCTCTTCATCAGTTGAAGCTGCAGACATGGAAAAATAAAACACAGGCATCAGGGCACTGTACAATGGAGACATACACACATGACAGTTGTACATGAGTGGCATTGGCAAACATCAGACATGGCATCACAATCGCCAACACACATATAATTTCAACTTGCACACATGAGCCATACCACAGCCATATCGCAACAGCCAGCACCATCCATACACATACAACAGCATGAGCAGGCAAAGGTGAGCCAGACATCACATGCAACACAGTGAGTGCACTACACATGCACGCACACCACCACACTTGCATGCATGTGTACACCTCAGCCAACTGTCGCAGTGTTCCGATGGGCATCCATGTCACATCTGCCAATCAGGCTTCCACATCCCGCTGTCACATGCATCCATGTTGCATCACTGTTGCACCCTTGTCAAATACACACACATGCACATGTACACAGTGCTGATACATGCAGCTGAAAACAACATACATGCGTGACATCACAAACATGCCCACTTACATACACATTCATCCAAACATGTGTGCCCACACAACTGCATTTGGCATGCAAGCCTACACACACAAGCACCATCCATGTCTCACAAATGACAGCCCTCGCATGTGTTAGCCTCACAGCCCTGTACACCCCCACCCATACTCGGACCCATACAAACAGATGTGCAACCGGCACACTACTGGCACATCACCACACATACAGCTTACAATCATGATGCATGTACACTTACCGCTCGACTCCAGACGGGTCTGCCTCTCAAGGACCTGGACGTGGAGCGCTGGGGATATGAGTTCCAGGACCCTCATCTGATCTTCCGACAAGTGGCCCCGGCGCCCCTTAGCATCCGCTGCCTTCAAGAGGCGCCAGGCCTTGTTCAGGGTCCTGGACCCGAAGTCCTCCCATCGCTTCTTGACATGTTGGAAGTCGCAGACTGCCACCCCCTCCGCGTTGATGACAGTCACGATGTCCGTCCAGATCCGAGTCCGTCCTTCCTTGTCGGCGCGCACACTTCTGTAGAGGGCATCATACTGCCCCAGGACTTGCTCCACCAGGACACCAATTTCCCTGGCACTGAAGCTGGTGCCCCTCTGCCTCTCTGGCCGGGTGTTGTCAGTGGTGCCAGATGTTGCAGTGCCTGACATGACAACCCCAGAGGCAGGAGTGGGTGGGCAACTGGGTCCTGGGGCTGGGCTGTGGAGCGATGGAATCCCAGTCGGGAGTCTTCGGTTCCAGCAGGGGTGGTCACAGCAACAGCACCCCTGGCTGATGTGCAGGCAGCAAATGGCAGGGCACGTGGGCAGCAGGCAGTCAGGCAGCAGCAGATGGCAGGTGGGAGCGTGCTCGGGGCTCTGGGGGTCAGTAATTCGGCCTTCTGGGCAGGAGCGTGGTCTTCCATGTGCTTACGCGTGGCCAGCTTGATACGGAGTGATTTGGCACGTGAAAATCATGCACATCTGCGTGTTAATCGAGGAAAGACCCTTAGCGCGTATGCACGTCAGCACGCATATGCGATTTCATTGGACCAGAGGCCCTTAGCGTGTAAGTGTGTCTGTGACGTGACGCGCGTGGGTGTTTCCCTCATTACACGTGATGACAGAGCACACGTGGATTTCCACCAATCGCATGTGGAACTTCCTGCGCACCCCAGAAATACACGTACCCAGGCCAATCGCGTGTACGCTCACTTCCCTCCGATTACACGCGATGACACTCGGACGTGCAGTTTTACCACGTGTGCTCGCATATGCGATTTCATTGGCCCAAAGGCCACCAGGCGCAGCTGTGACATCACGCGCATGGCCGTAGAGAATGGCGCGTGTAAAAATGAAGAGATACAGGTCCGAGTGTCAAAGCGCGTAATTGGTGGAAATGTCCTCATCGCGTATAGGCGTCTGTGACGTGGGTATAAAAGGTACGTGTAGAACGCCATTTCCTTGTACGTGCTTTTCGTGGAGAGCGAGTGGGTGAATTCTGTACTTCTTGTCGGTTCACACGCGATTTACTTCACAGCGTTTCCAGTTCCTACTCCCTGTTACCTCTGACAGCTTTTTCTCGTTTCCTCTTTTTCCTGGACCTGTTTCCTCAAACAGCGGTCCCTTCTACTGTTGTCCTGTCTCCTCAGACAGCGTACAATTCTTCTTTTGGCGGGGGTGTTGCCAAAGCGCACACGCGCATATTTTTCACGCTTTTGTTCCTGGCAGACGGTGAGTCGCACACGTATTTAACATCTGTGCTTGCCCTGTGTGTCGCGTACCCCTTCAGAGGTCATTCTAGGCTGCGTGTGACACGCACACGTTCATTCTTGTGTTTCGGGGTGCCACAGCGTAGTGCAGGTTTATTTTTCCATGCACGTGGTCTAGGAGGGGTTGCGTGCACCTTACTTCACTTTTTTGGGGTGCCTGTGCGTTGCGTGACCCGTCATCTTTCCCCAGGGGTGACATACAGCCTTGCCAGAGCACTAGGGTACAATTACCATCTGGTACCCAACCCCTTTGACCCCCAATTCCCCAGGACAAATGGGTGAGATGGCACTGTTCTCATGTTGTATTTTGCAAGTGGGTATTCATTTTTGCTGCATAGAAGTGTGTCTTTTGATGACACTGCATTGGTGGTGTTTGTGTAGGTAGGGATGCATTCATCATAATTGTCAGATTGAGTCATCATTGATTGTCAGATGGTATGTGCCAGGGCTGTGTGCACTCAACAGGGGTGTGATTTCTATGTGAGGTAATTAGCCACCAGCTGCGTACGGGCTGCCTCACCCCGTGCCCTTTCCCCTCCCATGCGCAGAGGGCGTGCATGTGGTTGGGGATGTGGGGGCACCACCATGTCCACAGCCAGGCCCCGGCGTGTTGCAACATTGTGCAGGACATATGCTGCCACTATGATCCTGCACACTACTGGGGGAGCGTATAACAGCTGCCCGCCAGAACGGTCAAGGGAGCGAAAGCGTGACTTGAGCACTCCGAATGTGCGCTCCACTATGCCCCGGGTTGCAATGTGGGCTGTGTTGTATCTTACCTCGGGAGGCGTGATGGGGTTCCGAATTGGCGTCATCATGTGGGTGCTCAGAGGGTAGGCACTGTCCCCTTGGGAGGTGGTGATGGGTATCATTAGTGGGGTAGTGACATTACTCTGTATCTGACATGCATGCGTGTGCTGTGGCATTTATACTCAGCAAGCAGCCATGCATCTCCATGCCGCCCAGCTTCCATGTCCTGGTTTAGGGTTGACATCCTGTAAATGAAGCTGTCGTGGGTGGACCCTGGATAGTTGGCATATACTGAGGTGATGATTCCCTTGGCATCACATACTACCTGACGTTGATGGAATGTCAGTGCTTGCAGTTTCTATAGATGTGCTCAGATGCCCTGGGGGGACGTAGAGCCACATGGGTGCAATCAATGGCACCTAGCACTTTGGGGAATTGTGCCACCCCGTAGAAATCCTGGATGACAGCCTGTCTTTCTGCCGGTGTTCTGGGCAGGTATATGTGCCTGCGGACTGATGGGCGTGCAGTGATGATGGGCAACACCTGGTGTAGGCACTGTGACTGCGTGGCCTGTGACACCCCACCCACTATGGCACTTGTCCGCTGAAATGATCCGGTAGCCAAGAAGTGCAGTACATTGAGGACCTTCTCCAGGAGGCTGAGTGCTTGGGAGCACAGGGTGGGTGATGTGAGGTCATCCTCCCACTCACTACCAGGTCGAGTATTATGTGAGGTGGAAACCTGTACCTCCCATACACCTGGTCATCAGGCATACCAAAAAGGCTGGTCTGGGTGTAAAGATTCTGGCCCTGAGTATCCTCCTCCTCCTCCTGCGGTATCCCACGGCCACTGCTGCTAGGAACGGTATATTCATCCTGGCGTCTGAGCTTGTTTGTTGTTTGTGCACACTTTTATGCTGCGCGGGTCGATGTACGCCTGTTTCCTGCAAGTCGACATGCGCGTGCTTCATGCTGGTGTACGTGTTTCCGGATTGGACCGTCTTTTAGGGCGCGTTGTAGGCGACCGTGTAAATCGTCCCGCCCACCCCAAGAATACAGTAACACGCTCTCCCAGGCCCAGTCGCGTGTAAATCTTCCCGCCCACCCCAGGAATACACGTACCCCACTCTCCTAGGCCCAGTCGCGTGTGGAAGTTCACGCGAACCCCGTAATACACGTACCCTGCTGATATCGCGTTTGGAAGTTCACGCGAACCCCGTAATACACATACCCTGCTGATATCGCGTGTGGAAGTTCACGCGAACCCGTAATACACGTACCCTGCTGAAATCGCGTGTAAAACTACCCGCACACCCCTGAAATACACGTACCCAGGCCAATCGCACTGCTGGGGGGTGGGGGTGCTGGGAGACATGAGTGTGGGCCTGGTAGAGGGTGCCCCTGGATGCTGGGGGGTGGGGGTGCAGGGGGACATGAGTGGGGGCCTGGTGGAGGGTGCCCCTGACTGCTGGAGGGTGGGGGTGCAGAGGGACATGGGTTGGACATGAGTGGGGGCCTGGTGGAGGGCGCCCCTGACTGCTGGGGGGTGGGGGTGCAGGGGGACATGAGTTGGACATGAGTGGGGGCCTGGTGGAGGGTGCCCCTGACTGCTGGGGGGTGTGGGTACAGGGGTTCATGAGTTGGACATGAGTGGGGGCCTGCTGGCAGGTGCCCCTGGTTGCTGGGGGGTGGGGTGCAGGGGGACATGAGTGGGGGCCTGGTGGAGGGTGCCCCTGGATGCTGGGGGTTGGGGGTGCTGGGAGACATGAGTGGGTGCCTGGTGGAGGGTACCCCTGATTGCTGAGGGGTGGGGTGCAGGGGGACATGAGTTGGACATGAGTGGGGGCCTGGTGGAGGGTGCCCCTGGATGCTGGGGGGTGGGGGTGCAGGGAGACATGAGTTGGGCATGAGTGGGGGCCTGGTGGAGGGTGCCCCTGACTGCTGGGGGTGTGGGTGCAGGGGGACATGAGTTGGACATGAGTGGGGGCCTGCTGGCAGGTGCCTCTGGTTGCTGGGGGGTGGGGGTTCAGGGGGACATGAGTGGGGGCCTGGTGGAGGGTGCCCCTGGATGCTGGGGGGTGGGGGTGCTGGGAGACAAGAGTGGGGGCCTGGTGGAGGGTGCCCCTGACTGCTGGGGGGTAGGGTTGCAGGGGGACATGAGTTGGACATGAGTGGGGGCCTGGTGGAGGGTGCCCCTGGATGCTGGGGGGTGGGGGTGCAGGGAGACATGAGTTGGACATGAGTGGGGGCCTGGTGGAGGGTGCCCCTGACTGCTGGGGGTGGGGGTGCAGGGGGACATGAGTTGGACATGAGTGGGGGCCTGCTGACAGGTGCCCCTGGATGCTGGGGGGTGGGGGTGCAGGAGGACATGAGTGTTGGCCTGGTGGAGGGTGCCCCTGGATGCTGGGGGGTGGGGGTGCTGGGAGACATGAGTGGGGGCCTGGTGGAGGGTGCCCCTGGATGCTGGGGGGTGGGGGCGCTGGGAGACATGAGTGGGGCCTGGTGGAGGGTGCCCCTGGATGCTGGGGGATGGGGGTGCTGGGAGACATGAGTGGGGGCCTGGTGGAGGGTGCCCCTCACTGCTGGGGGGTGGGGGTGCAGGGAGACATGAGTTGGACATGAGTGGGGGCCTGGTGGAGGGTGCCCCTGGATGCTGGGGGGTTGGGGTGCAGGGAGACATGAGTGGGGGCCTGGTGGAGGGTGCCCCTGACTGCTGGGGAGTGGGGGTGCTGGGAGACATGAGTGGGGGCCTGGTGGAGGGTGCCCCTGGATGCTGGGGGGTGGGGGTGCTGGGAGACATGAGTGGGGGCCTGGTGGAGGGTGCCCCTGACTGCTGGGGGGTGGGGGTGCATGGAGACATGAGTTGAACATGAGTGGGGACTGGTGGAGGGTGCCCCTGGATGCTGGGGGGTGGGGGTGCAGGGAGACATGTGTGGGGGCCTGGTGGAGGGTGCCCCTGACTGCTGAGGGGTGGGGGTGCAGGGGGACATGAGTTGGACATGAGTGGGGGCCTGGTAGAGGGTGCCCCTGGATGCTCGGGGGTGGGGGTGCAGGGAGACATGAGTTGGACATGAGTGGGGGCCTGGTGGAGGGTGCCCCTGGATGCTGGGGGGTGGGGGTGCATGGAGACATGAGTTAGACATGAGTGGGGGCCTATTGGAGGGTGCCCCTGACTGGTGGGGGGTGGAAGTGCAGGGGGACATGAGTAGGGGCCTGGTGGAGGGTGCCCCTGACTGCTGGGTGGTGGGGGTGCAGGGGGACATGAGTTGGACATGAGTGGGGGCCTGCTGGCAGGTGCCCTGCACTGCTGGGGGGTGGGGGTGCTGGGAGACATGAGTGGGGGCCTGGTGGAGGGTGCCCCTGACTGCTGGGGGGTGGGGGTGCAGGAAGACATGAGTTGGACATGAGTGGGGGCCTGGCGGAGGGTGCCCCTGGATGCTAGGGAGTGGGGGTGCAGGGAGACATGAGTTGGACATGAGTGGGGGCCTGGTGGAGGGTGCCTCTGACTGCTGGGGGGTGGGGGTGCAGGGGAACATGAGTGGGGGCCTGGTGGAGGGTGCCCCTGGATGCTGGGGGGTGGGGGTGCTGGGAGACATGAGTGGGGGCCTGGTGGAGGGTGCCCCTGGATGCTGGGGGGTGGGGGTGCTGGGAGACATGAGTGGGGGCCTGGTGGAGGCTGCCCCTGGATGCTGGGGTGTGGGGGTGCTGGGAGACATGAGTGGGGGCCTGGTGGAGGGTGCCCCTGACTGCTGGGGGGTGGGGGTGCAGGGAGACATGAGTTGGACATGAGTGGGGGCCTGGTGGAGGGTGCCCCTAGATGCTGGGGGTTGGGGGTGCTGGGAGACATGAGTGGGGGCCTGGTGGAGGGTGCCCTGACTGCTGGGGGGTGGGGGTGCAGGGGGACATGAGATGGACATGAGTGGGGGCCTGCTGGCAGGTGCCCTGCACTGCTGGGGGGTGGGGGTGCTGGGAGACATGAGTGGGGGCCTGGTGGAGGGTGTCCCTGACTGCTGGGGGGTGGGGGTGCTGGGAGACATTCGTTGGTGGGCAGTAGTGCAAGGTGACATGTGGGTTGGCTGGGGGGCATGGCCATGGTGGATGGGCTGCCTGCGAGACATGTGCAGGGGTGCAGGGTAGGCCCCTGTGGTGTGGGCTGCCTGCAGGGCCGTGGAGGGTGTAGAGGGAACATCTGGGAGGACCCACACGGCCAATTCATGTGTAGTACTCCCCGGCACCCCCGAAATACACGTAGGCTCCTCGATTCGCGTGTGGAACTTCCCGCGCACCCGAAGTGCACATACCCTGCTGAAATCGTGTGTGGAACTTCACACGCACCCCGAAATACACGTACCCTGCAAATTCGCGTGTGAGACTTCCCACACACCTTGGAATACATGTACCCTGCTGAAATTGCATGTGAAACTTCACGGGCACCCCGGAATACACGTACCAAGGACAATCGCGTGTCATTCATCATAGCTGTATATAGGTGCTTTTTGTTAGCGCACATTTTGGCGCACATTTATTTCAGGCACAGGGACGCTACCGCCTGCTTTCTTGTGGCGGACTTGTTTGGCCCTGTGTGCGTCTTTGCTCGTGTGCTAGTTTGCCCTATTCGATTCCATGAATACGAGTTGTAGGCAAGCGTGTGGGCGTTCTGCGCACTTGCCTCCTGTACTTCCCCCGTGACGCCCATACTTTCACGCGTTGTTCCCCATTCCGAGTGTTACGCCCCGTGTTCTGCCTACTTTTGTTATGTGCGCCACGCTATGTGCGATTTCGCTGTGGCCGTGGCGCACGCTGTTGGATGACCTGTCCGCCGGCGTGCGCCACGCACTTTTTCAGCGCACATCCAATATTTTTCTGGCGCACAGACTTCCATGAATCGATGTGCGCTGGTTTCCCTGCGATTTTCGCACTTGCACTGCGATTCACACGTTTTGGCACCTCTGCGCCGGAATTTTCGGCGCACATTAATTCCATGAATCGGCCAGTGAATTGTGAACATCCCTCTGGATTGAGAATCCAGGGACTCTGGCAACACACCCTGTGCATCTACATACCTCTCAGGGATATACCCAATCACCATATTGTTGAAATCTGCAGTATAATGTGATTTATGTATTGCCATTCCTAGCATGGAATTCTCTTCTAAATGAACATCTTGACACCCTTTATTATCCACCATTATTTTGACAGGCCAATCCCCAATATCTAGCAATGGGGTATATTCATAGTTCAGCCCTTGCTGCTTCATAGATTAATTTAAGCACACAAATGCATCAGAATCCTTCATTTGCTGTCCATTTTTTCGTTTACCGTTATAGCAACTTCTCTGGTGACTGCAGGAATGGTAATATCTTTCTTCACCTGTAGCTCAGTTGCATATGGCACCAACTGCGCACAATGATGAGCCTGTCTTTTAGCTTCAAATTCAGGGACAGGCCCACCTAGGTGGGACCATACTTTTTGGTAAAGGAAATCTAACACCATACACATCCTGTGTATTATATCATTGCCAAGGTAAAAATCATTTTGTGTCTACTCTCACTAGCCACACATTGTGGTAGATTTTTTTTTGTCCAACAGTAATCTTTTGCCTGCACCTTCTAGCAATTTGATTGTCAAAACCTGGATTGTCCAATCCAGAGACGTATTGGTTTTTAATTCTAAAGTTCGGGATCTCCTCCCTTTCCATTATTCTCTAAAGTAATTTTTCATTAATAAAACTCCTTTCCTGTTCACGTGCCAAAGTGGCTTTTATCACTTCAGAATGGCCATTTACACCAACATGAATCGGTTCCATGTAATAATGTTGCCACAAAAATCTCGCCATGCAAAAATATCGCCGAAAAATGGCCGTTTTTTGTGGTGACATAATTGCATGGAACATGCGGGGGACACCCCCGCAACCCCCACATTTTTTGTTTATTGTTTTATTTTTGCCCCTGTCCCCATATATATCGTCACCCATATAATATCGCCACGACCTTTTCCCGGCGATATTATTTACGGCGACCATATATATGAGGATAATATTACCTGATACCCATGAATCCATGGCTGCTCATCTTCCATATGTATTTCAGCAAGGGTGGTGATATGTTTTTCTGTGTCTGCTCTAGGGATAGTGTTTTGTTTGCACTTCTCTTCTTTTAAATAGAAGCGCAATGCGTGTTCATCTATTTCAGTTTGCCATTTCTTCCTAGGATCCAAAAAAATCTGCACAGATTTGTTTTCTTTTTCACTTTGCATTTTGTCCTGACACATTAAGATAACAGTGACACTAGGCACACAGCTATTCTGAAGATACACTTCCACTAGATCATTGGATTTAGCAATAGTATGGCATTTGTTTACACTGCTGTTTTGTGACGTTATTTTCTTAGGCCTTAATGGTTTTTTGGTTAAAGACCACAGAACCCCATTTACCCCATCAATGAGAGGTGACAATCTTTTCAGGCAATCTGTTCCCATCAAGAATGGAATTTCACAGATATATGTAATCAATACTTCTTGTCTCATTCTGTGTTTTCCTATCTTTATGTCAACTTCAGTGACCCTTCGATAGGTATCTCCTCACCGTTAAAGTTATGTACTGGGCCTTCATTTTGTCTCACTTTGATCTAATTCTGTGGGAATCTCCCTTCATTGAAACTTTTTATCAATTCTTTGGCCATAATCGTGGCCTGTGACCCTGTGTCAATCATTGCAAATGTATTGCACCTCTCTTCCACAGAAATGGGAGCATACTATCTGTCCTTAACTTCCTCCACAGAAAGTGTGAATTTTTACTGATTTCAGGACTCACTTTCTTCAGGCCCTTCTCACTCTTGGCTAAGCACATTGTTAAATGAAAAGACATTTTTCCCTCCTTTTTTCCATTTCCTTTTGAGAAACCTTGCTCATCTACTTATGTTCACAGGTCATTTGGAGTGTGGCCACCGTTCGCCCCTCTGCTCGGGGATCATCATCATTCACATTGCAATTCTTCAACTGAACATGCTCATAAACGTCACATAGTAAGTTGTCACTTTTTAATTCTGAGCGTCTATTGGTGTCTGGCATGATATCAGCATTTTTGATTTCCTCAAAAATATGTGGCTCAAAAAACTCTTCAGGTGACTGAACTCCTTTTAGTACTTATGTTTCCTGTCTGCATTTTATCGGCATCTAGATTGTCGAGGGAGGGTGTTTTAACAGTCTCATCTACTCCCCCATCAGTTATTTTATCAGTGCATAGGTTGTCTTTCTTGAATCTGTCTCTTTGCTCTTTTGGAACTTCATATTGTTCTCCTTTTCCTTTTTCATTGGTACAGACTTCCAAAATTTGATTCAACGCTAGGTTAAACCAAACCGTTTTTTTTGGTGTGGTTGCAATTTCTGCCTCCTGTTCTTTTGCAGGCATTTTTATGTTTAAAGCATCAAGCAGCTCAGAACCGTTACGCACAATTGGCTCATGGTAATCTGTCTTTTTATCATTGCAGGTGTCATGAACATTTAGTCACTTGTTATCAGAAGCCATCAGGTCACTTCTATGACCTTCTGTCCCCTCATTTGATGACTGTTTTTGAACTGTACAGAGTTGCCCTATTTGTTCAGCCAACATTTTTACCTAGGCCTATAGACATTGGGCCTCATTATGTGTTTGGAGGTAGCCATGCCATTTTTAGCGGCATGGCTACTCCCAAACCGGGTACATATAGGGCTCAATGGGAATGGGGAGGACCCTAACAATGGGCCCGTTAATGACAGGCCCGTTGTTAGCATCCTGGT
The DNA here is from genome assembly GCF_040938575.1 of Ambystoma mexicanum. Classification (NCBI taxonomy): domain Eukaryota; kingdom Metazoa; phylum Chordata; class Amphibia; order Caudata; family Ambystomatidae; genus Ambystoma; species Ambystoma mexicanum. The sequence goes on from NC_090924.1 coordinate 983,365,773, forward strand.
CTGCTAGCGGGTGCCGCTAAGGACGTCTGGTCTGACCAGGCGTCCTTAGCGGCACCCGCGAGCAGACCTCGTAATGAGGCGGTAGAGTGATAACGTCACCGGCAGCTCTACCGGCGCCGTTATCACTCTACCACACTCGTTGTTATGAGGCCCCTTGAAACCTTTCAATTTCTCTAGTATCTTCTCTTTGCGGCCTAGTCGCTATTGGTTGTTCTCCCCCTGATTAACTCTGTTCTGATATCTCTCAGGGGATTGGTTTCTATTTGAATTGTTTCTGAACTCTTGATTCATGTGAGGCGGGGAACGGGGTGTGCCCATTCTTTGGTTGTGATCCCCTGGTGGCGGTGCTTGATTGTATTGACGTGGAGCATAGTTCATATTCTGCCTCATGTTCTGTCTCTCATTTTGTGGGTACTGTTCCCTATGCTGATTCCCATTTTCAATAAATTGATCCACATACCGTGGTCTGTCCTGGTTACCATATGCCATGGTGTTGGGGTCAAATCTGCTTTGTGTCCCCAATGTCTGGTAGGGACTATTACTTCTTTGATCTTGATTTTGTCTCCGATTGTTGTTCATGCCTGACATATCGGGTGTCATATATTTTTTACCTGAATTTTGGATTCAAGTGACATTTTAGCAGATCTGATCTCCATTACTGTTGCTGAGGAGAATTAAATTGTGGAAATGTGTGTGGTGAACGCTCACAACCTTCCTTTGTTAGATAACTCTTATGGTTAAAACACTACTAATTTGGAATTTAAAGAAGGGTGCAAACCCGCTGGAAAAGGTGCCTCCGTGGAACGGCACACAACGAAAACAGGGGGTAAGGACCAAGGCCGTTAAGCCAGCGGTGCGGGCTGCACTCCCAAACACCACTCGTGGTATATAGATTCAATGTGGTTCAAAGCACAAAATAATTAACTTCTGTCAGTTTACTGCAAAAAATGATAGTTTAATACTTGATTTTCGTCATCAATTTAAGTTATTGTACATCTTAGAAAAAGCAGATGTGCAGGGCGAGCTCAAACAATTGGCCAATGCATTTCGGAACACTGTTGCTTCGTCAGGGCCAGCTCATTCACAAACTAATCAGATTCGAGTGCTAAAAATTGAGCAAACGAATCTGTTGGATAACCCACAATATGTCAGCAACATTAATTAATTGAACATACAGTAATTATAAAGCAAATCCACAGGGATCATAACATAGCAAGAAAATAAAGTCATCAACATATACATCATCATCATCATCATTTAGGAGTTTTTCAAGCATGCCGGGTGTGGATACATTATGCCCAAAATGGCCATATGGATGCACATGTTCAATGACAATAACCGCAATGAACAACACGATTTCAACACATACCAGGAGAAAGGTTACATGTAATAAAGAGTCCATACATGTCATGAACCATAAGATTACCAACGGATACCAATAGTAAAAAAGTAAAAATAATGTAAAAAATACAAACGTGAAATCCCATTTTATGTGCGTGATGATAAACCGTGGAATTACAGCAAAGAAGGAAGAAAAGAAAAAGGTAGAAAAATGACCACCAAAATGCCATATATCGTTTTATCTAATAGGCATCAAGTAATGACGTGACTATTTCAACACTGACCTTGTCAAAGATACAGCATGGACTTGAATTTCACACCAACACTTCCAAAGTAAACGTGCTTGACTGGCGTTTCTATGCGTGTGCCGGCGTTTTACTTTGCGTGCAGACTCTTGCCTGGAAGAGACATGCAACGCGATTAGCAGTGTGTCAGAGTTACCATTTAACTAAAGACGCACGGACGCCTACGAGCATAGTCGCTCATAAGAGAGCCATGCAGCGCGGCACCCGGCGTGTTATTATTTCATCTTATAGCAAAGGCTCTAAAGTTGACATGTAGCGCGAGACGCGCCGTGTCAGAGTTCCATTCCATTAGAAGGGTTCAGATCTTGCTTCTTACCTGACAGTAGAAAGAAGGCGAGCCATGCGAAGACGCCACTAGGACGCGTTCGCGGTAGCCATAGTGCTAAATGTTGTGTTTGTGTCACGTTGCCAAGCAACACATGGAGCCGCAAGTACTGAGAAACGCTGGTGGCCATGTTGGAAAGGCTGCTGGTGTGTATCCCGAGTATTACATGTCTGATAAGGTGTACACTCTACGTGAGCTCGTAGTAATAATGGTTGAGTTCACATTGCGAAATAAAATAGGAGCGTAATTACATAACATTTCTACATGGATGAAAATAATGACAAAATAATAATATAGAATCATAAAAAAATCAAACTGGGAAATGTGAAACCAAGCATAATGAGGGAGAGAAAAATTAAAGAATAAAAAATAAAGGAAATCAACACCATTTCTATAGTTAAAAATACACCTACCTTGTCTTGAAACCTATCGCCACAGTGTGCACTGGCACAGGCGAGAGTAGTTTAAGCTGTAAGCTCCCCTGTAAATATCCTTAGTTAGAGGTAAAAGAGGTAAAAAGAGAGTAAAGAGCAGATCAACGTTGCAAATTCCCCGGGTACTATATCTAAGATTATCATCAGGTGAAATAATCCTATGAAAGCAAGAAGGAAGAAAAGAAGGAACTTAAGACAAAATTCTCCAACAGTATGGAGATGGTAGCCTGGATGAATCCAAAGCGAGTATACAGTACCTTATTGGTCATAAAGGCCATGTTGAATATCTTTAGAAATAAGTACATTCTTGACCACACCCCTGTTGGCATATCCTAAGTGAGCCTAGGATTGGCTCAATGTCATGGTAAATTCTGACATATCATACATTATCAACTCCACAGTATATCATAATACAGTTACTCAAGCATCAAAGGAAACAACTGAGGTCCAGTTCCTCGTTCATTCCATTCGGTGACAGCGAGTCGAGTTTGTTGATCCAAAAAGCCTCCTTCTGTGCTCACCACTGTTTGAAGTCTCGAGATTGTCCTTTGGGAAACATAACTTCTAGCACGAGAAATCTCAATTGGCTCACCGTGTGCCCATTGTCATTGAAGTGTCTGGCTACAGCTGACATCCTGTTGTTATTCCTGATGTTTGATTTATGCTCGTTTATCCTGATCCTGATTTTGCGTGAGGTCTCTCCCACGTAAAACTTTCCACAGGGACACTTTATCGCGTAAATGACATTCTCAGAAAGGCATGTAGCATGTTGTCTTAGTGCGAACCTTTTGCCAGTTCTTGGATGTGTAACTGTGCTACCTTTGATGATGCTGTTACAATTCCCACAGCTCATGCAAGGATGAGTCCCAGGGAATTTGTCTGGTCTCTTGGCGGGTATTTACTCTTTGGTTTGTACTAATAAGTTCCGCAGGTTACTGCTCTTCTGATACGCAAATGTTGGTGGAGTAGGAAACAGGTCAGCAGTCTGTTCGTCGCTTGTGAGAACATTCCATCTGTTGTGTATTATGGCCTTAATTTGCTTACTTTGTATTGAATATTTGGTAACGAAAACTAATTCAGGACTGTCTTTCACCGGTTTCTTCACCAACAGTTGCTGCCGTTCTTGTGCATCGGTTTGTCACGGGCAATAGCTACATCAGTCTCTGGATATCCTCTTGCTTGCAATTTCTTTTGTAGTTTCTGTAATTGCAAGCGGCAGTCCTCATGGTCACTTACAATCCTTTTAACCCTTAACATCTGCCCATAAGGCAGATTCTGAAGAGTTTTGGGCGGGTGAAAGCTGAGCCGATGGAGCAGATTATTACGGTCTGTAGGCTTTGTGTACAGCGTAGTGGTAATTCTATTGGCTTGGATGACTGTTTGTACGTCAAGATAATGTACATTAGGATTACCTATCTCAATAGTAAACTGGATACGTTGGTCGATCCCATTAAGGAAGACTCTTGAAGATCTTGTCTACTACCTGACCAAATGCCAAAAATGTCATCTATGAATCTGACCCATGTCTTCAACTGGTGTTGCCATCTTCGATCGGATAGCACATGCGTGGTTTCAAAATGGTGCATAAAGCTGTTAGCATATACTGGTGCCATAGTTGCTCCCATTGCTGTCCCCGATATTTGATTGTAAAACTTTCCATCATACCTAAAGCAGGAATTCTTGGAAATGAAGTCAAGCAAAATCATTAAGAATTCTTTGTTAGCTCCAATTTCTGTTGTACTAACCAATAGAGATTCTACTGCTTGTTGTCCAAGATCATGCAGAATGCTCGTATAGAGGCTGACTACGTCAATCGTAAATAGGATGTCTTCCGGGGCCAAAGAGATGGTGTCTAGTATTTGGAGAAAGTGCGTTGTATCTTTCACATATGTACTTGTGGCTTGAACGATTGGCTGCAAAAAGAAGTCTAAATATGTTCCAAGCGGTGTAGCAAGCTCTTTGTGGCCGCTACTATGGGCCTTCCAGGTGGGTTAATCAAGCTCTTGTGGATCTTAGGCAAGGTATACAGATGAGGCATTACTGGAAATGTGGTTGATAAGTACGCCCTAGTTTTCATACTGATCCATTCTTCTTCTACAGCGTTGTCAAGAACTTCATCTAGTTTCTTCTTGATCTCTGGAGTAGGATCTTGCGGTAGCAATTTATAGGTGTTGGTGTCTGAGAGCTGCCGTAGACATTCTGAATGATATTGTGATACATCTTGGATCACCATTGCTCCGCCCTTGTCGGCCGGACGGATAGCTATAGTGTCATCGCTAAACAAGGCCCGTATCTGTGAAAGTTCTCCTCTGTTGAGGTTAGTTCTTTTTGGTGCTTGGAACTGAACCTTCTTGAGGTCACTCAGTACCATTTTCTGAAAAATGTCTATCGCCGGTACTTGTATTGGTGGACAAAAAGTACTGTTCGGTTTGAACTCAACATACTCTGACTCCATTGTTGCAGCAGATGGTGCACTTTCAGCAAAAAATGCTTTCAACTTGAGCTTCCGAGTCAGTTTGAATAGTTCAATCTCCGTCTGAAATGTATTGGTACTATAAGTGGGTACAAACTTCAGCCCTTTCTCTAGGTTTTGTATCTCTCGAGAGGGAAGTGCTCGCTTAGATAGGTTAACCACTAATTGCGATTCGCTTGAAACCTTGTTTGCATCCTTTGATTTCCTCTTTCTCCCCCTCCTTGTCCTCTTCCTCTTTCTAAAAAAACAGTGTTAGTAGTACGTTTGGGTTGCGCTGGCCTCGTTTCTTGGGCTGATTAACTGGCTGGTTGAGGATCTGTCGCTGCTCTGTCTTCCTGCTCAGGGATATCCGAATCGGAGCTGCTATTGCCACTTGTGGTCTTGTTCGGGCGTGTGCTTTGCTGCTGATACTTGTCAGCCCACGTATAAACCTCGTTATTGAGGTAATCGAAGGTATCTCGACGAAATTTACGTATTTTCCGAGCCTCCAGATCTTCTTGATAGCTCTCAAGCTTCTTATTGATATCAGCTAGAATCTCGGAAAAGGATTCGGCACCAGTAATGTCAGTGATATCTTCAATTTCCTTCTCAAGCTGTTCTACGTTGCTAGATAGTTCCTGTATGGTCAATAGGATCAAGTCTAGGGAGCATCTATTGAGAATTTGTTCCCATTTCTCAACAAACTTCTTGTTCTCTTTGCAAAGAGTGGGTCGTAATGGAATCCGAAGACCTCGAGGAATCCTTTGTGCTTTGTAATACCTGCTCAGGGTCACTGCATGTAATTTACGATTGATTAGCTTTCTGACATTGTACTCAAGCTGTTTAATCTTGCTGTGCGGGTCTGCCCCACCTGGGGTACGTATTGTTTCCTTGATGAGACCCAGAATCACGTCTGCTTCTTCAGCTGAGAAACCCAGCGTTGTCGCTCTATTGTCTGTGATATGCTCAATTTCTTCATATGACATCTTTTCAGTGGTGTGCCACGTTCAAGTGAATCCACGGATGGGAACAAGAACAGAAATGTGTGTGGTGAACGCTCACAACCGTCCTTTGTTAGATAACTCTTATGGTTAAAACACTACTAATTTGGAATTTAAAGAAGGGTGCAAACCCGCTGGAAAAGGTGCCTCCGTGGAACGGCACACAACAAAAACAGGGGGTAAGGACCAAGGCCGTTAAGCCAGCGGTGCGGGCTGCACTCCCAAACACCACTCGTGGTGTATAGATTCAATGTCGTTCAAAAGCACAAAATAATTTAAAAGTATTAAATTGTGGTCTTGTTTCTTTTATCTTATCTCCCCCCCCACTCTGGCAATAGAGCACCTCATAGTTTAGTACTTTGGTGCACAATCCATTCAGGGGACTGACTTCTCATGATCAAACTCGCAAATTAAGTGTGATATAACATCTTTCTGCAACCCACGGAAATAATCAGTTTTAAACTCATGGGAATTGGGATTGAAAGACACATCAAAGTGAGAGAAGGCTCTTTTTAACTCTTGGAGAAATGTTCAAGGTGACACATTTGACCCAGCTGTCATCATGTATGCAGCTTTCTTTGCATCCTGCAATGACTGAAATGGAGAATAATGGTGCCTAACTTCCTTTTCAAATTCTGCCCATGACATGTTCGCCTGTTCATTCAATCCTCTGATGAAGCTCGCTGTGGGAGCATTCAGAGTTAAGTTAAAGTATTGTCTGTATTGTTCCTTGGGTATTTTTAGGGCTTTAAATATATCGTACACTGCTTCTACGTGGTCTTCTATACAGCACTCCTCTCCTTTTTTGAACGGTTTAATTAGGGCCTTAATTGACTTCATTATCTTGATAGGGCTACTCAGCGCTATTTTTGAAGTTGCATTACTTTGTGGTTCAACCCTTGTCTCAGGCGTATGGGATTGGTGGCAACCCCCAATGGGTGAGTCAAACCCCCCAAAGGCACTGCAACCAAGTCCATACACCGGCACAGCCACCGGGATACTATTTCCCTGTGTAGAAATGGAGTAAACCTCAATCCTATTGAATGTGGTGCCCTGTCGCTTGTTCTGAGACCTGAAATCGCATATCTGCTGTTCCAAATCTTTGCACTTTTTAAGGAGCCGGTCTGCCTCCTTACACAGATAAGTCTTTTCATCGCCCATTTTATGAATCACATTCTGTATATCGCTCATCTGTATGTGGCATTCATTAAACTCTCTGTCCCGCTTGTGCCTTTCTTGAAACATTTTAGCTATCTCTTGTTCAACAGCTTGGAGCTCATCTTCTTTCTCTAGATTCTCTCTTTGTAAAGCTTGCATCTTTAAAATAGCCTCCTCTTTGTCTTGTCTACTGTGCCTTACCAACCCTTTCAGGTGTTTTAATTCTTGTTCACTATCCTCAAACTGTTTTCTTCTTTGAGACAATTGGGTGTCAAATTCATTGAATTTTGATTGCATATCTTTTTGACATATCTCCAATTGTGCTTTTAACTTTTTCTCCTGTTCACTAGCTCCATCTAATTTGACTTTTAGTCTGCTAATTAACTTAACATAATTTTCTTGCATTCGCAGAGACCTATTTAAAATTAACCACGTTTTGGCACAGAGCCGTATCAAACAGCCTCTCGCTGAATGTTTGTCAGCAGCATTAAATAATCTCAGAAGACAGACCTGAATTATGTTGCCCTCTTCAAAAATGTTGTTCAGTATTTTTTTCTGAACTTCCCCATAGATATGGCAATGCCATTCTGTGGCATCATTTGATGACCATGTTCCATGTGCATATAATTTTGCCTCTAGGGATTTCACCAATTATGGGAATGTGGCATCAATTTGAGACATCCTGAGATTCCACTTTCAGTGTCACACTGATCTCATAAAATGAGTTCCCATTAATGCACGTATGGCAGTGTGGGACACACTTGCCACGCCCAGTAGTCGCTCTACAGTCTGTTCCCACAAGACTAACACACCATTTGTGTAGGAGGTTTTGTCTTTTGGGGCAAATTCTGGATTTGGTGGTATTTTCTTACTGTAGTAATTTAGTGGTAATACGGCCTTACCATTAGAGATAGTTCAGTATTACACTATTTTGGTGATAATATAGTGTTAGCTTATATTGGCGGTAATTTTAGTGGTATCTTATTTTTGTGGTATAGTGGTGAGCATGTCTTTAAACTATCGTCCCATCATAGAACAAACTTTCCCTCATTACAATTGTGACCCACTTTTGGCTGACTGCAGGTACTTCGTGGACCTAGCACCTTTAGGGAACCCAGTGAGTTTATTCAGAATGCCACTTATTGCATGTAACTCGTGTTACTGACTTATTCACATTCAGTAACATATGTGCTCTGGGGCACCACCTTCTCTTCACAGCATGCAGAGAAAAGCGCATCCACATACACATAACCTTCTGTCTTGCTTTTTTGTATATATTTACTCTTGTCCTAAACTTGTCCCATGTGGTAAATGAGGTAGCAAACATGTTTACCACATTGGTATGACACTAGTATTACCCACTGACTTTTCCCCCTAATACATTGAACATGGGAGACATGAAATAAAACCAACAAAGTTGCACCAGCTTTGCTTTTTTGTTATAATATTAGTCTTTATTATACACAATACAGAATATTACAATTACACATATGCTTACGAACAGCGAGCATAACCTTCAGCACGCAGACCGAACAACCAGGTGCGGGTGAGCTTGTCTTGATACCAGCTTCAAACCAATAAAAAATGTGATCCATCATCACCTCAGTAGCCCAGTGTCAATTAACACTTTGAAGTTGGCCTTGAGTCTGTAGTGTTCTCTGAGAATTTTTAAGGAGTATGGGTACTATCTGGCTTCCGTATGTGGGTGTGATCTTCTCATCCATCCAACTTTCTTCCATCGCGTGACTGGACACCATGAATTGAGCCTTTTCATGTATTTGATTTTATTCTTCAATAGTCCTCTGAAGTCTTTTGTTTTTGCTTTACCTTCTTGAACAGGAGCTTCTGTTCTTTCACGTTAATTGCATCCAATGTCAGCCAATTCCAGTTTAATAAGACCTTGGCTTTCTTGGCTCAGTGAGCTCTTTAGCTGAAATATATTCTGTTTAATTCAATTGCTTTTTGTATGTGCAACACTGAAATTAGGCCTTCCACGTTGTTCAGTACTGCTTTGTACGTAGTGGAAACATTCATTCTTTACTTAATCCATATGTATCTATGAGGTATATAGGTATATGTTGGCGCTTGCCACGATCTGATCTATTTAAGCATGTGGCTAGCTTCATGATTGCTTTGCTGTTTGCGTTACATTTCATCTGTACATGTTTAAACTACCTAAGTTTCTTCATCAGGTTTGTGGCATAAGTCTCTACATCTTGATCCCAATATGTCACTTATGCGTAGTATTTCTCTGTTCTTTATAAATCGTCTGCCTCTCTGGTCTGGTTATCTTTCTATATGGGTGTCGATTCAGCTTTGTATGACGTCACCATTCATCCTGGTATTCAGTTTCTTTGTTTCATCAGGAATCTCGTTCAAATGGCCATCATATTGTTTTGAATGCAAGTATGGTTTCCTCAACGGGTACTTAACCTTCCATATTCTCTTAGGTATAGGTACTCTTATGGGTACTGCACATAGTCCACGCTCTTCTCTTTGTTGGTTTAACTGTTCAGTATATGTTACATACTTTGGTTCATACATGTCAGGTAATGTAGGCAGGGCAGATGGAGTGGGGGCACTTGGCTCCTCCTCTACAAAGGAATGTCATAATCCAGTCAACAGTCGCAGGTGATCATTGCCCCGCCAAGGATAATGTGACAAGAAGCTTTTTATGATCCAGCAGATCAAAAGCTTCTGAGAGATCTAGCAGCATCAGCAGCCCTATTTTACTCTTATTGACAATGTCTAACATCTGCGTCTGAAGATCCAGTAAGGCACTGTCCGTTCCGTGGTCATGTCTAAACCCAGACTGCCTAGAGTGTAAAATGTCAGCTTGTCCCCAGTAATCCTGCAATTGTATAGTCGCCACTTTGTCAATGTTTTTTTTAAAAGAAAAGGTACATTTGTGATGGGTCTAAAATTACTGGGGCCTTTTGAGTCTGGGCCTACCTGTTTTAGCAGTGGGGTAACCCCACCTTCTTTATAATGTCTGGGATAAGTTTATGGAAGATGGTGGTCTTAGTGAAATGAACTAAAAATGGCACAAAGAAACAGACTTTTGGGGGCTCATCACAAGTATGTCAGTCTGGAAACAAGGGTGCGGTAAGCTTACCTGCACTGTTGTTTTTGAACCAGCATGCTACAGGTCTGCCTGCCAGAGCCGCCATGCCTGACAGATCTGACCCTGCCGAGCACAGCAGCCACATTCGGCAGACCGTCACGGAAGCACCGGCACCGTTAGCAACGGTGCTGGTGCTTCCGTGGTCCCCACTCCCTATCCTTATCGGACTCTATGGGAATGGGGACTTACAATTTACCTGCACCTGACTTTTCAGGCGGCTAGGGTTGTGATTGCCCGGTGGCACCAGGAAGTGAGGTGCCTGTCAATATTTACAGGTCCGGCAGCAACCCGCCAGTAGCACTGGCATGGTTAGCGCCGGACCCGTAATGAGGCCCATTGTCCAAACCCATTTTAGAAGGAACAATGTCACCCAGACAAGATGTAGGGTGCATTTTCTTCAGGATTATTTATTTCTCAAAACCAGAATACATAAGAAGCTGAAAAGGGAAATGCTGTTCCTTATGGCTTCCAACTCTTTCACAGGTGACATATCTGAGACAGCTTCTTGGGCGATCCTAGCATGTGCTTTTGTGATTTTATCTGCAAGGCATGCTGTATAATTATACAGTCCTCTGATGTAGGAGATATGGGGCCTCATTATGAGTTTGGAGGTAACCATGCCGGCTGCCTCCAAACTCGGGTCCTGGTTCCTTGAATGAGGAATTACCGGGCCATTCCAACCTTGGAGGACCCGGTAATTCCTCATTCAATGTACCCATCCCCATTTCCATTTGAGCCCCCATAGGGCTCAATGGAAATGGGGAGGGAGCTAACAACGGGCCTGTTAATAACAGGCCCGTTGTTAGCTCCCTGGTGCACTCGTGGGACCCACAAAGGACATCTGGTCAGACCAAGGGGACCTTGTATAGGGCGGAATGGGTTTAACGGCGCCAGCCCCTTTACCGGCACCATTAAACCCATTGCGCCTGGGTCGTAATGAGGCCCATAGTATTGTATGTCAGATGCAACTTTTCCAAACTTCTCAGAATCTCCAACAGCTTTTTGGTGTTATTTCCTTGAATTTTCAATTTCACAGTTAAAATAACTTTTCTTCGCTTCACATATACCTTTTATATAATGTTTCTCAATACTTTTCAAAATGTTTTCATTTTCTAGAGACTTATTTTCGCTCCAGTAGTGTTTTGCCTTCCTTTTCTCCTGCTTACGCTTAATGTGTTCTGGAGAGAACCAGTCTTTATGGTTCAGCTGATCCCTGACCACCTAAGTCCTCATTGGTGCTATGCTGTTAAGCATTGCCTCCCAATCGTGACTATATCCTGCTGCCAGTATATTAGGAGGGTCGAGGTCTGAGGTGTTTTAGATGGTCCTTCATGTTTCGTATTTCTCTCGAGAGGGAGTTCCCAATTTTATCATCTAAGCAGGAGAAAGCTGATCCACCAAGTTATTTCCTTATGTATGGTTTAGGTTCCAGGCAGATGTTGTTGCTGGATCTGAGTGTTCTGGATGGCTGGTAAATGGTGATTTTGTTTTGTAAGAATCCTGCTCCTTACCGTGGATTGCTCTGTGTGTTATGCACATTGTTTTGAATGTCATTAGTTTTTTGACTGGCAGCGAAAGTAGCATCTTTAGCGCTGGAGTGATGTGATCCCTTCGAGAGAGTTTGAGGAGCAGTCTGGCTGTTGTATTCTGTTTATATTGCAGTTTCTTCAGTAGATAATCCGTATTCCGAGGTATAGGCAGTTCACGTAGTCTATCCTAGACATGATGAGGGAGATGATGGCCAGTGTTTTGTGGGTAAAGGAGAGGTACGGAAAAATCTTTTTGATCGTGTGCAGGTGGAAGAAGCATTTCTTGATTATTGCATTTTCTTGTGGTTCTAGCGTAAGCTTGTTGCCCATTAGGATTCCAAAGTGTTTTACTATTTTGGATGGTGTGGGTGCTGTTCCTATTTCTGTGGGTCATAGGATGAATTGGTTGCTTTGCGGGTTTTTGGATATCATCATGATTTCTGTCTTGCCTGGGTTGATTTTGAGGCTGTTTGTGTTCATCCATTTGTAGCATTCTTTGAGACAGTCTACTAATGCTGTGTTCACCTCTTGTACATCTTTGATTTTGTAGATGATTTGGGTGTCATCTGCGTAGTTCTAGCAGGTGAGGCCATGCCTTTTGATGAGGTTGATTAGTGGAGTCATGTAGTTGCTGAAGAGGATTGCGGATAGGGAGGATCCTTGTTGTAATCCACAGGTGGTGTCCAACTGCATGGATTTTAATGGATGTATCCATACTGCTTCTGTTCTTTCAGATAGGAAAGATTTAATCCAGAGCCGCAATTGGTGATCTCTATTTCTTCCAGTCTCTCAATGAGGATGTTGTGGCTGACTGTGTTAGACGCTGTGGAGAGGTCAAGTAGTATCAGTGCAAAGTTTATGTTGGAATCTGCTTTGGCCTTAAGGTCATCCCAGATAGAAAGAAGTGCTGTCTCTGTCCCTCTCATCGGTCTGAAGCCAACTTGCGCCTGGGCCAATAGTTGGTAGTTTTCTACATGTACCAGTGTTTGTTCACAGACATAGATCTCTAGCAATTTTGCCGGATAGGGAATTTTTGATAACGGTCTGCAGTTAGGGAGGTTTCCACATTGCCCATAGTATCTTTGAGGAGTGGTTTGATGTATGCAGATTTGAAACCCTGTGGTTCTCTCACCATTCAGAGCAATTGGTTGAAGAGGTTTCTGTGGCATTCCAGTGGCGTGCCATGTATAAAGATTGATTTATAGATGTCTGGTGGGCAGGGGTGCATTGGGAGCCTGCTTTGTTGCTATGTTTCACCAGCTTGAAGAATCTTTCTCCTGATATTTGGGTGAAGATTTGCAGCTTGTTCTGTAGTTCCAGGGTAGGTGGGCATGGTGCACGGTCTGGCTGATTGATCTTCTTTGAATGCTTTGTATGATCCAATATTTGTTAGTGATTTTATTTTTAAAGTGGTCATTGAGGTTGTATACTTTTTGTGAAGGTACTGGTGTGTTTTTGCATCCAGGTGGTTTTCTCATCTTATTTCTGATGTTCAATAGTTCTTTCTGTGTGTTGGTGGCTTTTGTAATTCAGTTGTTTTACTATTTATTTTGGCTTTGAGAATTTCCTTTTTGTGTGCTGGGATTTGGTTTTGATAGCTTATTCTTTTTGCCTGGTCATAGTTTTTCCTTCATTGTAGTTCAAGTTTCCAGTTAGTTGTTTTCATTGTATTGAGGTGGGGTGTAAACCATCTTGCCACTGCTTTATTTTGTGATGGAATGAAGGGTTTTTTCTGGGGAGATGCTGTCTATTGTTTCAGTGATCCATTTCTGGATTAGGTGAGCTTTTTTGCCTATGTCGGTTCTGTCCAGATTTGCGGTTGATGGTTTCGGGGATTCCAGTTTTTCTTTTAAGTTACTACTTTTGGTGGTATTCCAGTTTCTTTTCGAGATCGCAGGGAGGTGTTGGGGCTATTTGGGTGCTTTGGCTGGTAGTTGGATCATGAATGGTATGATGAGGTGGTCGCTCCATAGTATTTGTATCGGTGGCACAGTTGAGATCAGTTTTCTGTTGGCAAAGATTGCATCATGATTGTGTCCTGCTCTGTGGTTCGCTCCTTTAACCATCTTGTGTACTTTCATTGTCTCGAGCTGCTTGATTAGTGATTTTTCTGAGTTTGCATTCTTTTCTTCAAACCACCTGCTGAAGTCCTCGAGGCTTATCAGGTGATCATGTTTGATTGCCAGGTTCGTGATGCCTTCTATGAAGGTGCCTACAAAGGTTGCGTCATAGGTTGTTGGTCTATAGATGAGTATGAATGTGAGGTTCGTTTTTGAGTTCACTGTCAGGTGAAAGACGATGGATTTGCAGTTTCTGGTGTTCAACAGGTCATCTGTTTTTATTTTCAGGTGTTCTTTGTAGGCTATTGAAAGTTCTCCTCTTTTCCTTTTCTGTTAAGCTGTGTGCATTTGAAGTTGTCGGGTAGACAGCTGTGTAGTGTGACTTTGTAGTTGTCATATGACCAGGTTTCTGTGACAAATATGATGTCTATTCCACCGGCGTAGCATAGATCATAGATCTCTGTAGCATCTTTGAACAGTGATCATCCGTTGATTAGAATTTAGTGTATTGTTTAACAGTGATTTGTTTTGTTCTTGGTTTCATTTTATGTGGTCTTGTTGGCGGGTTTCCTTGTTGCTCTAATGATGTGAGGAGTGTTGAGTAGGGCCTGTTTTGTCATTGAGTAGATCTGCTAGGTTTTATATTGGGTTCCTGACTTATTCTGGCTCCTCTTCTGCATCTCATTGAAGTTGTCGTTGGTGTCCTAGTGTTTTGGTGATGTATGGAGTGTGGGCGTTCTTTTCCCTCTTGTTCCGTCTGGATGTTTCTTATCTTTTCATGTGTGGTCCTGGTATCTTGCTGGAGCGTCTAGCATCGTTGGTGGTTGTGAATTGTTCTGGTGAGTGGTCGGTCGCGAGGTATGGTGTTAGGTATAAAGAATGTTCCCTAATTTTGGAGTTTGTTCTATTTTCTGCCATGCTTATGGGTGTTTATTCCATTGTCGTGTCTTTGTTTGTTGGCGTGGTGCCATGGTGTGGTTCCATTTGATTTATTCTTTCTCCTTGTTTTCTCTCACATCGTCCCTTTCTGTTTTGTGGCATGTTGTTGTCATTTGTAATCTACTAGTTTAATGAGTTTGCATTATTGCTGTGTTTTGGTCGCAGGGACCCTTATCCGCCGGCAACACTTTCCTGAGTTTTGTTTGGGTTGTAGTTGTCTTTTGGTTTCTTTGTGGCTTTTGGTGGCCTGTGGTAATAGATGAGGGGGCATGGTAGGGGGGTTTTATGGTCTGATAGCTAGCAGATTGGGTAGGGAGGGGATTTTGAGGCAGAGGTGGATGGGGCTTCCTGGGTGCCCGACTTAGCTATCATTACCCTTTGGGTTAACTATCCCTGGCTATCCCTAGATTGGGAGTATTATGGGGGTGGTGGAGCACCTAAGGTTGCTGTCACTTACTATGTAGAGACTTAGTTCTGCTGTTGTTTCACTCGGAGCACAGCTGTAAAGCTAGAGTGCAGCTCGGGCTGGAACCAGTAGAGGCTGTGGAACGCCAGGAGCTGGGAGCATGGTGCTGGATGGAAGTAAGGATTTCTAGATTTCTAGATAGAGGAAAGAACGCCTAAATTCCAAACACAACAGCAAATGCAAAACACCCAGATTCGAGTCTCCTGGATAGAGGGAAAAAACCCTATATTCCATACACAACAGCAAATAGAAAATATCTAGATTTATGTTTGCTGGATAGAGGGGAAAAAGTGTGAAAAGAAACCAACATTTCAGACACAACAGCAAATGTAAAACGTCCAGATTCGTGTTTCCTTGATAGAGGGAGAAAATCCTGCATTTCAGACACAACAGCAAATGCAAAACACCTAGATTTGAGTTTCTTCGCCGGGGAAAAAAGCGAGAAAAAAGCCAACATTTCAGAAATAGCGGCAAATGCAAAACACCTAAATTGGAGTTTCCAGGATAGTTGGAAAAAAGTCTACATTTCAGATACAACAGCAAATGCAAAACACATAGATTTGAGTTTCTTCGCCAGGGGTGAGGGAGAAATATTCAACCAAGAGGCCTTGTTATTAGATGAGCCCAGCACAGTCTGCAAGGGTTCAGGCCTATCTCCAAAAATGGTGTAAAAGATCCATTCTATATTACAGGGCCGGCGGTAGTGGCCCTGTAGTTATGGTTAAGTTGCTCAACCCATAGGAAGAGCATGTTTTGGTCAGCTTATAACTCCCCCCCCGGATGAATCCTCACCAAACTTTGCAAAACAAAGTATATGGCCCCCTTGCATTGATTCTGCGAAGTCTGGTAAAGTTTCATAAAGAGGGGGCAAAGTTATAGGGGGAAGAATATACCACACTGGTACCACAACCAAGTCAGGGCACTATACTGTATATGCCAAAAAAGAAGTGGTTGGTTTAAATGTAACGACACCTCTGTTACTCCAAGACATAGGTTAACAGCAAATCTAACAAATGCCTGCTTAATATTCCTTCAACCCAAATTTACTAAATAAACTGTAGCACAATCAAAAGTTAGAATACGTCAACAGGTATCTAACTACATCCATAATCATACAATACTACTTTTAAGAATCAAGATAGTTAGAATACGCCAACAGGTATCGAACTACTGAAAAAATACCCTGCATTGCAATACACTTGAAATACGCCACCACAATTCTCGTTGCTACAAAACATCTTAACATATTACATATCATCCTTGCACACACGAAATGTTTTGCATCTGCTTTTTCTTCCTGTTAGAAAAAAGTTACACTCAGTGCTACTATAAATGGGCATATTAATGTATTACCTTTGATCAAATTGGTCCTAAAAAGAAACATTGTTAAATGTACACCATTGTAGGTATTTGCCGATTAATGTGAACAGGTGCTCAATTCTGCAATGCATGGATTCTGCTGGAGTAGTTAAAAAAGTAAATATGCTTATTGAGGAGCCAGGGAAAAGTAGCAGTCAGGAACCCTATATATTTTATATATATATATATATATATATATATATATTTTTTTTTTCAAACGAAAAATTGTGCCCCAGAACAGGGCAAAACCAGAAAACCAGCGGGCTGCACTCCCGAGAGCAGCTGAGTAAAGGAAGTCCAATCTCAGCAAAATGAAAGGCTTGACAGCAGGATCAGGCAGCACAAAATCTTCTTTATTGATCCAAAGTGCATAAGAAAGGGAAAACCTGAAGTAACAGAACGACGCGTTTCGCGGTGCTCCGACCGCTTGTTCACGTAGGTAGGGGAAACGCAGACAAGGGACTCCTTAAAACGTTATACAAACTCTATGGTAGCAGTACATAGAACGTCTCTGTGCACAAGTCAAAACAATGTATTGGACACTGGCGGCCATGTTGTAGCATATCCAAGGCAACGCATTCTGTTCTGTACAATGAAATAGGTACACACCTTGTTCATTTGAACATTAAGTAACGGCTTAAATTGAAAATGCTGCCGCCAGTGCCACGAAAATCATGAAAGTGGGAACTGCAGAAGAGACGGCGTATAACGCAAGAATAAATAGCTATGGGAGGAAACTGTACGGTAAAATCACTGCTGAATGAGAAAGACAAAGTATGTCAAATAAAGTGCTCCCACTGTGGGTTCAATGTACGGGGACAAGACGGACCACAACATGCCTCTAAACAGTATAAACTATCAAATATAAATAAAAAAAGAGGCGTAGTCAGGAAATGCCCGTCATCTAGAAGAATGTAAAATCTGTGCTAAAAGTCTGCACGCCCACCGTTATATAGTCATCTCTTCAAATCAGTCCCACAGTCTAAGTTTCATACATGACATTAACTGTATGACGTGTACGCATGCCCGATGGTAATCTATAGTCTCAAAGTACTTAAACACATCATTGTCATCGTGCATATACAAGGGTAAAAAATGGGACAAATCAAGCAAATGTTGCAGTATATGAACAATATAAAGTGCATAGTGCATTGGCAGCCAAAAAAGTGCAAAGTGCATAGCAGCAAAGAAAGGGAAAAGAAGGGGAAGGGGAAATAGTAAAAGGGATGGAAGTTGAAATCTCTACAGCAGTAATAATGTGAACAGTGCTCTACGTCCATGGATGCACTGATGTATACCTTAATGTACTGGTAATGTAAAACATAAAACCATACACATATTTAATAGAGATAAATCAAAAAATCATGGATATTTAAAATGACATAGTATCTCAAATGTTTAAAAATAACCCTGCTCTCTATAAAAGAATACATGGCACAAAAACTGTGCACACATGGACAGCTGGAGAATAGTCAACCAATACATCCTCAATAAAGTGCAAAGTGCTTTAACCATAAAATACCCAATGTTAAAGGCAAACTAACTTCTACTGCAAAAAGGTGGTAGACATGAGCTTGATCGTCCCAGTTAGAAACTATAGTCATAATAGACCAAATGAAAAATGTATCATACCAAAGCAACCCTTGCAAGGTAAATGTCTACATCACAAGTGATATAAAATAACCTTCTGTAAAAGAGAGGTAAAAGGTGAGACAAAATAAGGGGCAGAGTAAAAACGGATAAGGAATCCAACAAACATACTGTGTGAAATATCGATCACAGTGATCAATAGTAAAATCTCCCCCTACTACTAATCATGTTAAAAACAAAATTGTGCAAATTAGGCTGCACAATATCATGAAAAAACAACCTGAAAGATATGTCAAAACATAAGGGAAAATACATGGTGGCAAAAATCAGAAGAAAATACTGTTAGACTTTGGTAGATATTAGAAAGGGTCATACAGAAACACACAAGGTACCTAAAATACAAAAGTAATTCATCAAAGATAAAAAACAGCAATATATTATTAGGTTTCTAAAAACATATATAATTCTTCATCAAGATTATGACCCCCAGGTTTCTTGGTCTCGAGGTCCAAAATGGACTTGGTCTCCAAATGCCTCAACAATAGCTCCCGATTACCGCCTCTGGGTGACTTAGACACAGTCCGAATACCAAAGAAGGAGAAACCCTCCAATTTGCTGTCATGATGGGACTGGAAGTGCAGGGCCATGGGATAGTTAGAATCAATGTTTCTAATGGTGCGAATGTGTTGAAGTATTCTCAACTTCAGTTTGCCTTAGGTACTACCCACATACCACATGTTGCATGGACAGCTCAGAACATAAACCACATGATCCGTGTCACAAGTGATTCTGGAAACGATCTTAATATTGCTATCCAAAATAGGGTGTGTGTAGAAAGTCTTGTTAACAGCATACGTGCATGCTTTACATTTGGAGCATTTCTGGAAGCCACAAGGTTTGGTGTTTAACCAACCATTGGTCAATGCATTGTCAATAGGCCTCATAAAGCTGGGAACTAGTGCATCCTTAAACGAGGTAGACCGCCAAAAAGTGATATTAATGCGATCACCCAAAATGATATTTAAATGTTCATCAGATTTAAGGATATGCCAATGTCGCTGCATGACTTGTCGAATGTTATGCGTTTTAGCTCCGTATGTCAAAATTAGCCGTTTTTCACTGATATTAGTGGTGATATGTTCCGAAGTGTCTGCTAACAGTAGCTGAGAGCGATCCATATTTCTGGCTTTCAAAAAAGCTCTCTCCAAAACTTGCTATGGGTAATCATATGCGAATGAACTCCCCATAGGGGATATTCCATTTTAGGGTGGTGAGGTGGTTGCTCTTGGCATGGAGTGGGATGTTAGAGCTAGTGGCCTTTCTGTATAGACTGGTAGTCAATTCTCCTTGAGCCACAGTAACAAGAATATCCAAGTATGTGATAGCAGTCTTGCTGTGGCTCTCAGTGAATTGTAGATTCAGGTAATTGATGTTAAGAGTAGTAACAAAATCCAACCAATCTGCACTAGTACCTTCCCAAATGATGAACAAGTCATCAATATATCTTAGCCAAAGGGCAATTTTAGATGTATGATGACTTTTTCGAGGATGCCATACCACAAATATCTCCCTCAACCCATCAGCAAATTTGCATAAGCGGGGGCAAATGTAGAACCCATGGCAGTCCCCTGTAGCTGCATATAGAACTGCTTGTCAAAAAGAAAACAATTGTTTGTTAGACAAAGCGAAATCATCTCAAGAATCATCTGAGAGTATTGGAGGTAATTCAAGGATCCCGTATACAAGAAGTGTTCACAAGCTTTAAGGCCATCAATGTGTCTTATTGACGTGTAGAGAGAAACCACATCAAGTGTTGTTAGTAAAAAAGTGGATTCCCATGGTATACCATCTATGCGGCTAAGAAAGTCTTTGGTGTCCCTGAAATAGGAAGGTAAGGTGGTAACAAATGACACCAAGGTTTCATCTATAAATCTTGAGGTGTTTTCTAGCAAAGCCCCGCATAGTTTGACAATAGGTCTGCCCGGAGGTCTAGTAAGACTCTGGTGTACTTTAGGCAGAAAATAGATAGTCGGTGTCACAGGGAACTTGGGATGTAGATACGAACAAATGTCCTCATCCAACAAGTCTTTCTCCTTCTAAGTCTGCAAAAGATTGCCCAATTTATCGCTCATGATTTTTGATGGATCTTCAGTCAATTTGGCATAACAGTCTTTGTTCAGCAATTGTCTGTAAGCCTCTTTAATGTAGTCCCAACGGTTCATAAAGACGATGTTCATGCCTTTATCTGATGGTTTGATAATGAAATCAGTCATCATACACAAGCGTTCAATGGTGCCTTGTTGTGATACAGTGAGGTTATATTTATAAGGCACTCGTTGTTTCCTGATTTTCTTTAAATCGTAGACAACCAAGTCCTGGAAGGCCTTAGCATGTCCTCCTGGGTTAAATACTGGGTTGAAGCGTGACTTGGCTTTAAGTAGAGTCTTCCCTGGCCAACCAGTGTCGACATACATAGAGGCAGATTCTTGGTCCCAAACATCAGTGACTAGATCACATTCAGTGTCTAAATGTTCCAAGTCCCTTAAGGTGAACGTATCTTGTATAAAGACATCAGTACCACCCTGGAGATTAGATTTAGGTTTAGGAGGATACATGGCGAAGAATTTTTTCAATCTAACTTTGCGCATGTATTTATCATGTATTTATCAAAGTCAATCTTGGTTTCAGCATAATCATAAAATTGAGGCCCATTTGTAGTACATTGGTTTCTTCAGCGGTGAGGGGATGGGTGGACGAATTGATGATAGACATATCCGATGTATTCATATCAGTATGGATTATTTCTTTACTCCATATATATATATATATATTACACGGCCACGGTAGTTATGGTAAATTGATGTTTCCATAGGAAGGGCACTTTTTGGGTGGCCTATAACTCCGCTCCACCTGGACTAATCCTCACCAAACTTTGCAAACAAAGTATATGGTGCACTCTGAATTTCGTTGCAAAGTTTGGTGATGTTTGGTCCAGGGGGGGAAAAGTTATAGGGGAGTCCCAAAACGTCTTTTTTTCCCATAGACTGAATGGGGGAAAACTTTGCGCATGGCTACAGGGCAAACCGCTGGACAGATTTGCACCAAATTTGCACCAGTGGCAGGGGCTAGGGCGCAAAAGCGTGCTTTTGTAAATTTTGTGACAATCCATTCAATAGTTCCCTGAAAAACCAACAAAAAGTATGTATGTAAAAATTAGTGATATCTTTGTCCGCTCCGCGGACACACTTCCCTGTTCGATCCGTGGACAAGATTGCAATTGGCTATTCCGTGGTGTGCTGCCCGCGACCATGTTGCGCTTGCACCAATTGGCTGTGGCACAGCGTGAAGTGCATCGTAATCTTTCGATACGGCCGCCATGTTTACTTCGTTTTCTGTTGAACGCAAACATCGCCGGTAACAAACCTACCCAAAGAAGACACAATTGCACTTGTTGCACTTATGGAACACTGCTTGGTTTGGAAAGGTGGGCATTAGAGAGACGTGGTAGACGAAAAAGAAATATGGAATAATTATTGTTAGCACTGTCATACCGTACAGTGCGCCTTACAACTCATTGTACAAAATTAACTTATTGCGTTCCTTTTACAACACATACACATCATTACTGCAGTCAGGCTGGCATCCTACTGTTTTAAATCTGCGACTGCCATCTGCACTATTTCGTACACACAGCCCTTCTGCACATGTCGACAATTAGCCGTTCTCATGAATAGCCACTGATATGTTGTTGCAAAATGAGAATGTATTTGCATTTAGAGTGAAGGCCACTGCGTTTTCTGTTTTCACTATGAGCTCAGTACGGCTGCATATTTGTCGACACCCATAAGGGTCCCTTGTTTTTTAACCTTGACGTACACGGAAAGAGTAGAAAGAATTTAGGGAGTAAGAGTTTGAAAAACATATCACTTGATAAGGTTATGCTTCAAAACCATTTGCTCCGAGCATGCAAAATTAGTTCCCGTAGAGCCACTGATCCACATACACTACTGTTTGCCTGCAGCGCACGCAATGGAGGCCGTCCAAATCATGTAAGTCTCTGCCAACTATATAGCACACTGACGGTATTTCTTCACTTTCCCCGCATAAAAAAAATGTCCATAATGATTTACAAGATTAATGTTCCGGTGTCATGTTTTTGCCCATTATGGACATAGCACATTGTTGACGTTTGTGTGATACCACTACATCACCCCAAATTATAATAATTTTTACTATATATATATATATATATATATATATATATATATATATATATTTGTAAAAATAAGCATACCTGTGCTATGTATTGTTAGATGCAGAGGTTGTTGATTCTGGAAATAAATATCTTGGAGAGTTTCACAGTAGTTTTGGATGGGGATGGGTGTGATAAACAGGAGATATGTACTCAGAGTTCAAGTGTACATCTGAAGTGTTGAACTGAGATGGCAGGTTTACATGTTGAGTTTTTGGATGTGATTGGTGGATGGATGTGTGACTGTTCGAAAGCAGCCAATCTGGGAGTGTTACAGACATGAAAGTGGAAAGGGTAGAAGGGCTGCCCTGTGCTACGGGTCTGTGGCCACCGCAGTAGTCTTCAGACAGCACGTGCCACATCCAGGTCTCTTAAGAATGGCTTCTATGGAAAAGGGACTGTGGGGATTAGCCAATCAGGTTTTCTGGGTGTGGGGTAGAGGAAGATAGGGTAGGGTGAGTTTTGTTTGTTCTGTGCATTGAAGATGGCTATGGCTATGACTTTGAGGAAGATGAGTGTGTGGATTTTGGGAGATTCTTAGATTCAGTCATTGAAGGTGTATGCTGAAAACTATGGCATCTGTGGAATTATTGGATTGGAAGAAGTGGGCAAGTGTGTTCTTATTCTGTCAGAGTATGGCTCACTTTAAATGTCCAGACATTATAATTGTGCATTGTGCAGGGAACAGTTTGGGGTACGTGACTGCAATGTATTTGCAGTTTGTCCTGAAGGATTTTTTGAAAAGCCTAATGGAACTGTTTCCTGCTGCAAAGACAACATTTTGTTCTGAAATGAATCCGAGGCAAACATGGAGATGTGCAAACCTTTTCAGTCCACAAATGGAAGAATCAAGGCAGCTTGTGGATAAAGCTGTATCTGCATTGTTTATGCTGCAGGAATGTCATCTTTTGAGAATGAAGTATAAGGTTGGATGGTGTGAATCTTTTTCGTGGAGATGGAGTTCATTTCACAGATGTCAGAAATGTGATTTGTCTTTGCAATGTAGGAATGCATTGAACATAAAAGCAAAAAAAGGAAAAAAAGTTTTTTTTTAACTAACGCCCCCAAAAAAACACCCCAAAACAAAGGTTCTTTTCCGAGCCATCACTAAAGAATACATAACCGATATATGTCTAAAGTCCCCCCACCCCTTTGATTGGCCATGGCATACATGGCGTCCACAGACTACTGCGCTGTCCATGGACTATACAGGCTGCAAAGGGTCCTGTGAGTTTTTTTTTTCAGTTATATTTTTTAACTGTAAAAGGCATCTTAAACGAACCATTTTTTGTGTTTTTTGTATTTTGTATTTTTTATTGTTTTTTAAAATAATTTCCAGGAGAAGGAATGTAAGGTGGGAGAGGGAAAGAGCTCCAGCCACGGAGACGGAGGGGCAGGTGGACAGAGGAAGATGTTGTGGGGGCCTTAAATCTAAGGTGGGGAAGTGTTTCTCATGCTCCTTGACCAACCACTATGAAATTGCTCTACCCTACAGATCGCTGTTTCGCAGTACAAACATAGGACTGTGATCCTCAAAAGGTAAAGGTACCACCTTACTTGCAGCACCAAAGTGGTTGTATCTGGTATGGCGGCACATGGAGGTGGTCCCGTAGGAGTACAGCCCTGGTTTTCTGTGACTTAGTATGATCCCGCACTGAGTGCATCGAACCTTGGCTGCCTGAGCCTTTGGAACATTTTCAACGGTGAAAAACCGCCAGACCCATGCCTCACAATGGGCGCCAGAGAAAGGCACTTCCTCTACTTATTATTAATCTTCCATGTCATCCTCTTCTGTATTTTCGCACCTGTTCCTCTTTCTAGGCATTCCAGATGGTGGTGGTGGTGGTCGGGGTGGCTGTGGAGGAGCGGTGGCATGACTGATGCCATTTGCAGAAAGATAAGGTCTCCAACAAGGTCTTACAAATAGATCTGCAAAGCAGGTGCTGTCTCCTCAGCTGCCAGATTGATATTCCTGAAAGTAATGGGTGGGTCCCTTCCGAGGAGCTGTTAGAGGACAGCGCGACTGTCTGCGGCCTGCCCAATCAAAAATAAGCTTTGAAAAGTTTTTAAAAGTTGCTAGATCGACTAAGACTGGGTATAGGAGCTCTGGAAGGGTAAACTTTTGACTTTAAACACTGTAGATTGGTGGAAAATGCACGTTCAAACTATCTGCGGAGCACGGACACTGTTCATGGTCAGGCCGTCATGCCACATGGGTGCAGTCACATGATGCCATCACAGACTCACATCGGGTGGGAGGCGCAGTGCGCAAGCACGTGAGTGTCCGTAGAACAGGTTCTCTGACCGCGGACTAATTAAAAGTGTGTCATGTGAAAACGGACACCCGGACAGTCGCATGATCCGCAGAATATTAATTGTATATATGAAAGGGATGGGGTACTGGAATGGGAGCCATAAATGGGAGAGTTAGGCATTTCTGTACAATAATGATTAGGGGAGCAGGGGAGTGAGGTTTCATCAAAGAGTTTTTCATTTAAAGTTTGGAAATTTGATGGGGATGATTGCCAGGGACAAGGTGGATAGGTGCAAGAAGGACAGTGATAGTGAGCATTTTAAATCACATGATTTTTTACATTATGTAAATGTTCCTTAAAGTCATTACTTAGTTCATCCAATTTTGCAAACAAGTTTATGATTTCATTAGGTACAGTTGGAGATAGGGCTTCTCTTTGTGATTCTTGGGATTGTGTATAATTAAATTGGGGCGTGATTTCTTCATGAAAACTGTGTACTGTAAGACGATAAGAAATTATTATTCAAGTGAGGTCTGTACAAATTACATTATTTGTATATATTAAAATATGTATTGTATACCATTAGAGATACTATCATCACTCATTTATTCTTTTGAGAAGTTCTCCTTCAACCACCAAAGTGTGATTGCCATTTCCGTCGAAAAGAAATAAATGAGTTTTTTTCTTGTAAAACATGTTTATGTAATGAATGGTAATAATAGAGAAATAAATACAGTGTACTTACTATTTTGTAAAAGCTTGTTTTGAAATAATTGTGTGGTGTATGCAAGTCTGTATGCACTTGTACAGGCTTCAGAGAAAAACCCTCTATGCCACGGAACAGTCACCCACTACACTGGAACAAGTGTGTTCTGAGGAAATCCTTTTTCGCCTCCTGGTGCTCAAATGTAGCAGGAATAGGACAGCCTACAGGGATCTCTGATGTGTCCAGTTCCATCATTTACTACTGTTCCAGAAGAGGAATCTCAGATAACAGTAAACGTAGGTGAGCAGATGTTTTCATTAATGGTCGATACAGGGCTCACAAAATCACGCTTCAAAGACGTTGATTTTCCCCATGCCACGCAAAGCAATGGACACACAGGGATTTTCTGGTGGTATCTTGTCAGTTCCTTACATTGAGTATCTGCGTATCAAGGTAGGTAAGCAAACTGTATCTGCTCGCTTGTTATACTGTAAGAATACCCCAGCAAATCCTTTAGGATGGTACCTCCTGAGCAAGCTTAATATGTTGATTACTTTTTTGAAATATGGCGTAGTTTGCTTGACTCCAGGATTGTACTGGTGAGAGAAGCAGCATTTTACCCTGCATATTATAGTGTCAGCATGACCAAGGGGGTGCCAGTGCATACAGCATTGTTTCTGTATGGGGTGATGATAGTAAAAGATTGAACATGGTGATTACCTCTTTTATTTTTGTTTCAGCCTGCTGAGTCACAGGAGATAGCACCAGGGACTATTATTACATTCTATTAGAAGTAGTGGTTGTCAAGAAGGACAGGGTGGTTCTTTCAGGCACCTATGAGGAAGGAGGCGAATGGCGCACAGTGTTAGGAATCGATCCAACCTCATTGTTAAGATACATGTCCGATGAGCAATTGTTCGAGGATGCAGAAGACACAGGAGAGATGGTCTTGGGTTTGGGGTGCCTTGCCAGGAAACAACAGAGCAAAGGTAGGTACCTCAGACCATGTGCGTCGCTAGGAAAACATTGCCATATTGGAAGGAAGATTTTGAGAAAGTGCCAGAGCACCTGTGGACCAGCCATCCACATGACATGGAGTTGTTGAAAAGTGTAGGAGCAGCAGAGATTACATTTAATCAGGAGCAATATTGGCATGAGTTAGGCAATATCCCATGTCCAGGGAGGCAGACAAAGGGATTTTTGAAACTATTAAGGCGTTCTTATAGCAAGGAATTATACAACCATCTGTATCCCCATGCAAAATGGACATATACTCTGTGAAGAAAGCAAAGGAGTCCAGTTGGAGGATGGTCCAGGATTTGCGACCTCTGAACAACATTTTTGAAGCAGAGTTTCCAGTGGTACCGAATACTGCCTCCATTCTCTGTGTAAAAAACCAGAGGGTGTTTCACAACCTAGTCGCCGGGAATCCCAGGGAAAGGCCATTGCTTTTGGATCCTGACCTTAGGGGTGGACAATCGAGGGAGGATCTCCTGGGTAGTGGGAGCTCAGGGAGTAGTGGAGAAGCACCAGCACACTCTGAGGGGGCTTGGTACGAGAAGGAACAACTCTTTCAAGGCTGATGTGAGCAAGGCTATGGAAGTTGGAAGGCCAAGGGGCTGATCGACAGGTGCAAAGAACGAGAGAGAGCCAGGTGAGAATTACACACCTTCGGGAAGCCGTAAGCATTCCAAAACTGAAACCGAGTGAGTGTAAGAGAGAAAAATTCAGGGTGTTTGAAAATGGCCTGTGACCCTCCTGTGTCATTGATGGAGTTGGGGAGGAGCAGGGGAGGCATTGGTAACAGCCTTGACTGCTGCATGGAAGGTGTTGATAAAAGAAGACCAATTAAAACGACCATTTAGTTATCGAAGGCAACAAAAGCATGGTTTGTGTTAAAAGCAAAAGTAACTGTAACCCAAACGTTGAAGGCTGCGTGTGTGCCGGTAGAACGCGTAATGAAAGGACAATTGCTGAATTGGAAAACAAAAGGATAGAAAGTAACAGAGTGGTCCTGCGAGGCAAAATCGCACATTCAAAAGTCTCTGTGAAATTTTCTGATTTGAAGTATATTACAACGGGAACCAAAGACAAGACCGTAACTGCGATCCAGAAAGTTGAATAAGGGAAAAGCAAAGTATGTAAACTCTGAATATGCCAAGAGGGCAATGTATATGAACTTTGAAAGAGGCCAAAGTAACGAAAATAAGAAACTACAAGTACCAAGAGGCATTGGTGTTGCAAGATGAAGAAGACTGTTGATTGTTGAATTGTTTAGAGAGAGATCCAAGTGGCCATGCGGAAGTCTATGTAAAAGCCTTGCAGTTTTGAAAGTCCTCACCAGTGAAAAGTCACCTAAGACAAAACGTGGGGAAAAGAACCCCTATGGAGAGAAAGGCAGGCTTGAGCCCAGCAGACGGAAGCCTGTGCAGAGCTGTGTGATAGAGTGAAAAGGTGAATAGACAGGCTTGAGCCCAGCAGAGGGAAGCCTGTGCAGAACTGTGATGAAGTGAAAGGGTGAATGTGAGAAGAGAGGTAGGCTCGAGCCTAGCAGAGGGAATCTTGTGTTGAATTGTGGGAAAGTAAAGGTCAAAAGTAGAACTGTGTATTTATGACAAGGCGACACAGCCTAAGGAAGTGATTAAACTGCCAGAAGCTTGAAGCCCAAGCCTGAACTGATGAATTGTACCATAAAGCCAAAGTGTGCAAGAGTGACAGAACTGTGCCATCCACCTATCCTTTTTAAGAAACTCTCAAGACCCTGTGGTGCTGAACATGGGGAAGGGAGTTGTTACTTAAGCCATTCTGACATTTCTTTTGAGACACTATTTTCCATTTCTATTCCCTGAACACATTTGTCATTCTGAGAAGGAGGGCAAAGTTATTTTTTCTTTTTTAGTATATGCCTTTTTTTAACTAGACTAATTTGGACTTGTTTGTTATTTGTTTAATGGTCGAGACTACTCCCATTCTAGAGTTAGGGCCAGTTAGGAATTCTACCAAACCAATCAAAATAACAAAGAATGGTTTTCAAAATGTGTATCTATTGTGTCCGTGTCTACTCTTGATACCATGCCTTCGTTACATCTGTAACAACCCTACTGGGTCAACCCATTTTACAGTAATTGATTTAAAAAATGTCCCCTTACACCTCTATTCCCAGTGACTCATGGCATTTGCGTATCATGGGCAAAGATTGGAGTGCACAAGGTTACCCCAGGGGTATTGTGAATCTCTGCATAATTCTATCAAGGTCATTCTAATGGGCTTGGGAAACATACAAGTGTCCAGTACTGTATTTCAGTACATGGACAACTTATTAGTCAGTAGTGCTTGAGAGGAGCAGTGTCGAGTAGACTCAATGAAGCTCCACCCCCTTCTCGCGGAGAAGGGTTATAAAGCAGACAGGGACAAATTGCAGTATCGCCAGACAGAGTTTGTATATTTGGGACAAGTAACATCATCTGAGGGAGAAAGGTGAAGCCTGAGAGAGCCACAGCAGTCTAGAAAATGCCTCGGCCAGTTACGGTTAATCAGATGCAGCAGTTTCTGGGGCTCTGTGACTATTGTAGGACCCAGAGTTTTGACTACTCTAGTTACACGAGGCCCCTACTTCAAGGACTTAAGGAAGCACAAAAGGAAAATGGTCTGATAAAATGATCAGAGGAAATGAAAACATGTTTCCGGGATGCAAGACTGCGCTCAGTAATGCTCCAGTTTTGTTTACCATGAATGACCAGCAACCATTCTTTTTATTTTCACACAGAGAAGGAAAGGTAATGACAGTGGTCCTGGCTCAAAATACATCACTAGGTCACAAACTCTTGTTCTACTGCAGGGGGCTATTAGATTAAGTTATACAAGATCAGTTTATGTGTGAACAAGCTCTCGAGGCAGCAGTCTTTGTGATATATACGTTTTCAACTATTACTATGGGGTGCCTGGTGATGCGGTATGTGCAACATGCAGTTTGGGCAATTTTATGACATTATTTTGTCAAATGCTTCTATACATCCAGTAAAGTGCCACCTAGTCAATCCGGCAAAATATTTAGCCAAGCAAGTGAAACCCGCCAACATTGTCCACGACTGTGCAACTTATGAGAGAGAAGAGGAAGAGAGGACGAATGTTAAGGAGGGTGTCTTGGAAGGAGGTGAGGTACTCTTTGTTGATGGCTAATCAATAATTAATTAGGACACTGGTCAGAGGAACACAAGAGTGGCTGTTGTAGGTCTTGTGGATGGGGAATACCGGTTTGGAATGGAGAAACGGTTTCTTTCACATTATTCTCTCCAAGTGGCAAGAACTATTGGCACTCATTGAGGGGCTATAGATGAGTAAGGCGGAAGGCAGTCACTATTTACTCTGACTCTGCGTATATCACCTCCATGATTCATTCTGCAATTTGTAGATGGCAGAGAGAGGGTTTCAAAGATCTGATGGGACAGGAGGTAATTGTGCCCTAGGGAACCGCAGTTCATGCCAGTGTAAAGAGAGAGTGCCCAAAGATCGAGAATTATTATTCAGACTGTAAAACAAAAGAATGGATTTAAAAATGTGTGTGAAAATGTTTAGATCTATTTCTCTCTTGATTTCTGTGGTGTATGTTTTTAATAGTAGGAACGTAAATGGATCTTAGTTATTAAGCACTAGGGATGCAGTAGAAAATGTATTAAGAGCACAACAAGACCTTGGACTTGATTTTGTAAATGATGATGATGAACATTTTGAAATAGTAAATGATGCACACGGCTTCGCAGCAGATAATATATGTTTCATCATATGAAGAGGGTGGGGAGAGAGAGCGACAGAGTTATGTTAAATCTTCTCCATGCTTCTGGTGTCCCTCGATTATTTATTCCCGATGAGGTAGAGGTAGAGGAGGCAGTCTCAGCTGTAATCTGAAGCAGCTTCTAACCTTCCAATCGAAGAAGAATGTTTAACATCAGATGGGGTAAAACACAAGGATGTCCGTTGCATGCAAAGTACAGTTCAATCTTGAAGGACTTCTCATCGTGAACAATAAATGGCAGCAAGAGGAGAAGAGTTACCTAGCAGGAGGGGGGGGGGGTTGGTGGGTCTCTCCGAATAAGGGTTGGCGGAAATAAACCTAGTATGTGTAAGTGTATGAAAAAAGTATGTGAACTCTTTGACATGGCTCAAAGAGCCACAGAAACCTGCTGAGATCCAGCTACTTACACATTTTTCTCTGTGGTTTAAGGGCTATGTCATGGTGCCTGTAGGCACAAATCAAAACTGTAGCATCACGCTTCGCATTGCTGATCTGGCTGGAGGTATAGCAACATTTCTCGACTTGTTTTGGTCCTGCAGACTTTTTTTCCACCAAAGAGGTTACCTCTGGCCTGGTGAGGCATTTGCAGTCTCACCACCCTGCACATGCCTGTACTTGTGGTGCCCAGGAGCCATCTGACCCTTGAAAATTCATAATCTGTGTCTACATTCGTTCTCCATCTGACCCCCGTACGCCTTGCATACCTTGTGCCATCAGATGTGGACAATCCAAGAACTTTACAGACTTTCGGAGAAACAGACTCCTTGAAAAGATCGAGAAGATGAAACTTTTAGTAAGTTGTGTAAACTGTGTAACTAGATGAGGCTATGACCAAATATGGAAGTGCCCCAGAGAGGGTTCTAGTATAAATACGAAACATGCAATTATAAGTTTAAAGAGGATGGTGGTTAGATGAATGTATACAATCAGAAGTGTGGGAACTGATGGGAATATGGTTACATTGTATCGGTTTAACCAATCATGTGTGGGGGGTTGACTTTGTAATAAAAACTGTGGAAGTGTTTTGACTGTTGCAAATTGAATAAAATGTATGTGCTTTGTGTGGTTCAGGGAGACTCTGGTTAGCTTGACTCTTTGATGTCATCTAGCCCCTCCCGACCATTTGTGCAATAAACTTGCTTTACGGGCAAACGTGCACTTGCTCTTTATGTGGTGGGCCTCCTTTGGTTTAAGGTGGTCAAAGGCCCACTCCTACACCCCTAAGGTATTAATAAGGTCAATATGTCATTGTTATGAAGCAGTGTAGAAAATACCGGCAGTGTTGTTGCTAGTATTTGTTTGTTATGTTAATGTTAATGTTAATGTTAAAGGCTATTTGTACCATGCACTATCACCACTGGAGTGGTCCCCTGGCTCGCTGGCAGATCTGAAAAAAGGAGAGGGGCTGGGGTGAGTTAGTAGGACCGAGCGGGAAAAGTGCAAGAGAGCAGTGATGTGCTATTGGCAGCTTCAGTTCGGTTATCACTGTTTGCTGAGCTTAGGTGTGCTATTTCGGTTGGTAGCCATTGTGTATGTTGTGCAGACCTATGTGTGGTTTGTGGTTTGTTTAGTTGTTGCAGTGTAGTGAGGTTTGCGCGGTTTGCTGTGCTTTAGGAGTGTGGTTGTGTTTGGTTAGAGTTTAAGAGGTGTATGCAGAAGGGTGTTATTGTTAGTGGGTTGGTTAGAGGCCTCTCTGTCTAGTTGTAAAGTATGCTAAATTCCAAACTCTTTCTGCATGTTGCACGTGAATATCTCCACATTTCCATCTAAGTGCAGCATTGGCCAACATCCCCAATCCTGTCCTGATGTGACGCAAGCTAACACTCACCATTATGTCCCGATGGGGTTATATTTATATATTATCTTCTTTGACGACGTAGTGCCTATTACAGATTTTGAAGCACATTGTTCCAATTAGCAGGTTGAATGTATGCAGTTCCGCGCACACTGTATATAATTCTTAGTGGAAATTGAAGTATACAGGATCCTGCCCCAATATGCTCACATCATGATTTGGTCAGCTAAGAGTGCAACCACAATTCTAAGCTGCCAGTTTCCCTGGCATGTGGTTGGGGGAGACAGCTCAGTTAAGAGGAAAATACCCCATCATCAGTCCTGGCAGTTCATGATGGAAATAGAGCCCCATCTTTGAGATGAATTTGCGAGCAAATGCAAACATTTTGATTTGGATCCTGTGTCAATAGTTAGTGCACTTTAATTACACTTTATCTGTATCTCCAGAGCCAGGGTTATTACTAATATAAAGATTCCCTTTCTATATATATATATAAATTTAGTCTGACTAAACAATTTTATATTGTTAAACATTTGACCAGTTAACAAGCTTAACACTTTTTTTCTTGGAAAGATTCATAAGATTAATAAGGGTTTTCAGTACAGTGAGTTTTAATTGCTGCCTGCTATGTTAGGGACAGATATTCAGGACAGGTTTTAAAAACAGTATTTGAGGAATATGTCCTTACTAAACAAGCTCACGCCTACCTGAACCAGTTTGGATCTACTTCTAGCTTCAGTAGCACACCTTCATTCTTCAACCCTGTTCAAAATTATGATTAATTTGGTCAATTTGTTCCTTTTTCAGGGTATTGTTACCCAGTGCCTTAAAACTGCCATTATTACACTTCTTTTGAAAAATAATCATGAGTGGAGCATGAGCAAATCATTAACTAGAGACCCATTGCAGGTTTTCCTTAGATTACTAAATTCTGATTGGGATATGGGACTGAAACTGTGTCAGTCTCAGTATGGGACAACCTAGTATTACACTCCGATCAGGGGCATCTGTCCCTGTTGGTGGTGTTAGACCTATCAGCAGCTTTTGATATGGTGGATCACTGCATCTTCCTATCCTAGCTTGCTTCCGTTGCGGGGATTACAGGTACCTCATTGGATTGGTACCTCCAATAGGTGCCAAGCTGTCAAGATGTGCCCATTTACATCGGCCTCCTTTTTGGTCACTTATGGGGTCCCCAGGGATCCCCGCTGTCTCCTCTTTTGGTCAACATCTGTTTTTCCCCCTCTGTTTAATATTATTCATGAATTCAATATTCACTTCTATTCTTATGAAGATGATCTGCGTCTATTTTTTAAAGGTTCAGGTCTGCAGGAATACTGTTTTCATATCCAGCTGTCTCTCTCCGAGATCAAACATTAGCTGGGTCATAATAAACTTCAACTGAACCCATCTAAGACAGGTCCTTCACACCTCTAAAGAGATTCTTTGAGATGCCCTTCACCACCTACCATGTTCATCTAACTACCAGATTTGCAAAGAAGAGTAAGAATCTAGAAATAATCTGGGATCGCAAAATTAATAGAATCAATCAGATAAACAAAGTGGTTAGATCCTCTTTGTATTGCTTATGTAAATTGAGTTGTACTCTTCCTTGTCTCCTACTTGTTTCTCCTCTGTGAATTCCTGGCTTGATTATGCCAACAGATGGTATACAGGACCGCATAGCTATTTATTGAGTCGCCTACAAATTACCCAAAATGCAGCAGTCAAATTTATTTGTAAACTCCCTGAGATCTCTTCTGTCTCTCTTGCTAGGTGCTCTTTGCATTGGTTGCCCATCTCCCAATGGATTGTTTTTAGAATTCTGAACCTGGCCTTCAAATGCATCCATGAACTAGTACCAAAACATTTTTGTGAGGAAATTAAGCCATACTGTCTGCACATTCCCTTCCGTCCAGTAATGAAAATGTGTTGCATATTCCTTCCTCATTCTGCTTAACGAGATGCGATAGACGCTTCTTGGAAATGGTCCCTTGTCTCTGGAACAATATTCCATCACAGATGCGCACTCTGAACTCCTTGGCGATATTTTGAGAAAAAGTTGGAAACCCATGTTTCCTTCTAATTTTATTTTGGTTACCCGTTTAGTTTTGGCTGTCATTTATTTATGTACTTGATCAGAACTGAGCCCAGATGCAGGCAATGACCTGCTCGGTACCTGGTGTTATGAGCGATACAATTCAAATCAATCAAAATCAAATCAAAATCGTAGTCATATACAAGTATTAAGTTAATATGTAAGTCAGGATAAATGTACAGAATTGCAATAAGTGAGGCTGATGCCGCCTCATTCAGGTACTTATGCAAAACAAAAGAAGTGATGGTTGCGAGGTTTGGAATTAATCACAGCCTTGGGCATTGCTATGGGCAACCATTCAGACCATCAATCTTCAGCTTTGCAAGCCATTAAACAAGTGAAAAAAACCACATGCAATGGGGCAGTCCAGCCAGAACTGCTAGGTCAAATCCCTTCTGCACGAGACCAAAGCATCCTGAGACATGTTTCAGCCTGTTTGGGCATCATCAGTGAGGAGTAGCCTGGGTCTCTAGGCCCAGCAGGCTCGGGACCCAGGCCAGAGCATATCCATCCCACTCAGGGTGACTTATGCAAAACAAAGGAGGTTATGGCTGGAAGGTTTGGTATTAATCCTAACCTCTGGCATTCAAGTGCTGGCAGGTGGAGACAATTAAGATATTTTTCTACAATCAAACTCAGATTTATTTATTTATATGTATGCGCCATACTTATGTTCTTGCACACATTTATCTCATTGGTGCTTTCTCTTTCTAAGAAGTCCGGCACTTGCTGCTACTCTCCTGTTTCCATAAAATCCCTCTTATTTTGGACAGAGCTTCATTTGTCTTGCATTTTACCATACAATAAAAGGGGCCACATTTTGCTTGCATGTATTTCCTAAGTAGGTAAGGCTTGTGGCCCCTGAAAGTTGAGCTTACAATTTGTAGGCTGTACCACATTGTTTTCCTTGAGTGTCATCAAATGTAAATGACTGTAGAGTTTCTTTGATAATTTTTATTTCGTCTTTCTTACAGAAATTCTTTGTCCTTAGAATTTGAACAAATTAATGCAACCAACTCCAGAAGAGGTCAGCAAAAATGCTGTTAGGACTTGCAAAGTGAATCAATATAGAACTATAAAGGTTGTCTAGAGTGTTCTAATACATGGAGTAATCTACAGCTGATTCTGCTAGTTCTCCTCAAGTATTTAAGAAAAGTCTCAATTTAAGCAACCATTAAAACTCCATAGGGATCTGGGCAGTGGGAAAGGTACCCTTCCCATACCAATGTAATATACATATCAAGTCATGTAATCCTCTAAACTGCTTGATGGCCCCACATTAGTCGACTTTGTCAAAATTAAATATTTAATAACACTCTTTTTAGTATTGCTCTCGTTTAGAACAAAGAACGCTGCTCTTTCAAAGTCATCCACAAGTTATAAATTCACAGTTATAAAATATTCTTAATATATCATTCATACTTCATAATTAATTTTTGACACTTGGAATTCATTTCCCACTAAGAAATGTTTTCAGTCGAAGGTACTTTCCATGCAATAATTTGCACAGTCCTCAACAGCAACAGCATTTCCACCTCAACGTCTGCAAAATGGATTCCAACCAAAATGAGGCACTGAAACCTCCCTGAGGAATATCATAAAATAACTGTTCTCCTCCATGATACATTGACAGGACATCCTGTAGAATTAGCAAAATAGTCAAATGCTGGCGTAATTCCTTTCCATCAACCAAATCCTGCAGGGAAATGTGTGTCATTCTTATGTTTACCCTCAACTGCCTCCTCGGGTGTAACTCAAGGATATTTGCTGTTACCGATTTTATTATGGCACCACTAGCCACAGTCCTCAACAGCAACAACAGAGTATTCTGACAACATGCAGATTCACATGACACTAGATGACTAAACTGGTACTCACTCTTCTTCTCCCTTTGCCTTGAGAATGAATTCAGAAAGTACTCTGTATAACTGACAACCCATCACGTAAGGCAAAAATCATGACTACCCATGAGCACCCACTCTTTTGACTTTTGTGATCAGACTCCAGTCCCCACCTACAATCCCCCTCAAGAGTAAAGTGTTCACGCTTCCCATTCAACCTGAAACTGAGCGATATCCTCCCCCTTGTTTTCACCCCTAATAGTTTGTAGGTCCTTTGCCGCCATTCGCCCTCCCTCCCCCTCCACCGTTGTTAGCTTCCGGCTACCTGTACCTCTTCTTCTCTCACTGCATGCGCCCCCTGGTGGCTTGTGAAGTGCTCCGTTGATTCCTGACGCTCGGCCAGCGCACAATCAATACAATAATAAGAATGAAGCCATCAGACTTTGAAAATACAAAATGGAGTCCTAGAATATACTAGTGAGTAAGGTTTCTTTCTGATTAAAAATGTCAACCGTTTATGCACTCAAATATACACATTATGTGTTTGCTTTAGATATTATTACAGCAAATGAACAGATTTTCAAGCATTGTCACTTTTCTTAAATAAGAACATTTTAAAATGGGGCATTTTTCCCAGCATCCCAGCATTTGATCCAATATTGAAATCAGAACTAGAATGAAGTTCTCTTGGCTTCTGTAACGACTTAAACAATACATCATATTTAATGTCCTTATTATGTAAATGTGTGCATAAAACATGACCTCATTGTTCTTGTGATAATCCAATAAACGATGACTGGATGGTGAAGACAGATGGGGATCGTCTATGTGCCCCTGCTGGTAACAAACGCACACGTGAGCCTACTATTGGCACATCTCCTGTGCAGAGAACCACTAGAGTATTCATCATGTTTTCAAATTAACATCTTGTTTCGATGTGCTTCACTGGCAATTAAATATGAAATGAATAGATTTTCTGTTGCCTTTGGCCATCTTATACATATTAGCTTCACCTGCAGACAAAATCAATATCGGTGGACACAGAGCAAAGAATAAACATTAAATCATTAAGCACCTTAAGAATTCCCTTAACTTTGTTAAAACGGTCATTTATTTGAAAAAGCACTCAAATATAATGAACAGTAATGTTTAGCGAATATCTGAGTGAAACACGCGGTATATAAAATACACTCTTCAACTTGCATGTTGCGCTTTCTTAACGCCTTCTGCACCGAGGATATATTATTATGTAGGAAGGTTGTGCAATTAGAGCTTCCACTGATGTGTTTTGGAGACAATTTTCCAGGCTGCCGTCGAGATTAAAAACAAGGAGAGCTAAACATGTTTCTAGTAAATTCTTAATAGCGTGTTCATTAACTATTTATACTATAAAGCATTGAAACATTTGCGACAGATGACAAGGAAACAAAGCCCTTTTTCCACTGCGTATTTTGTTCATGAAAGCATTATCGTGTGATACAGAGTTCCTACAATCGAACTTTGAAGCGTAGAATATTCCTACCTTGCTGCATGCCTTTAATTATTAAGTGTTCAGTCCATAATCCTCCTGTTTAAATACGCATATCAAGTGCCCTTTTTTGGAATGCTAAGGGTTTTATAGGTCAGGCATGGGGTCCACACATCAACATACACAAAATTGTGAGTGATCTTTCTTTGGGTGGATATAGTTTCTCATGTCACAATTCAGTGGGGTGCTGTGATTCAAGAAAACTGGGGGTCATTACGAGGTTGGCGGTAGCCATGCCAGTAAGTACCGGTAAATACCAGCACGGCTGCTGCCTGAGTCTTGAATTTTCCAGCCCCGGGAATGTGCAATTACAGGGGCATTACAGCCTTGGCAGACCTGGTAATTGCCCATTCCAGGGTGCCAGAAAATATCATTCCCCATTCCCATTTGAGTCCCATTGGACTCAACGGGAATGGGGAGGACGGATGCACCGGCATGAATGGTGCCGGTGCATCCGTCAAGGTCTGCGAACGGGTGCCGTTCGGCCCGACAGGTCAGAACTGCCAGTTTACCGGTACCGTTGTTTCCGGGCCGGCAAACTTGCAATGAGGACCAGTGCCCGTTGTGAGGCGTACACATTTCTTTTATTTATTTGTGACGCGCATCACGCCTCACGGCCTCAGTGCGCACATAAAACAGGACAAAAACAAACACCACAGAAGGAAGAAAATAAGTCAAGAACCACCAGATCCACAAGCACATCTCAAATGCTGGTTTAGTCATTAGAATTGAACACATGTGTCTTCATAGCTTCCTTAAAGCTAAAGAGGTTAGGAATCTCCCACAAAGCATCTGGTAGCTCATTCCAGAGTCTTGGGGCACAGTGATCAAAACTTGTGCCAACAAAGTTATTAAGTTTGCCCCATGCCAGGTGAAGGTTATTTCCATTTGACCTCAGCACACTCACTCTAGGGGCCTCTTGCAAACGATCTTGAAATGATATGGGGCATTACCTGACCTGCATTTATGCAGCAGCGTTAGGACCTTATGAGACACTCTCAGTTTTCTTTAAACCTTTCACTGCTCTGACAGCCCCATTTTTAGTAATTTGCAGTGATTGCAGATTGGATTTAGATGTACCCATTAATAGACCATTAAAGTAGTTGATTTTGGAGTTAGAAAGTGCACCAGCCAGATATGGCAGATTCTTAAACGACAGATAGGGCTTGACCTGCTTAATTAATTTAGTGGCATATGCACATGTAGATCGAAGATGTGCCACATCTTTTTTAAAATGAGATTAGAGTAAAAAAAAGACCGCCAATACTTTTACAGTTTGAACTACTGGAATATTATTACAACCTGCAATTCTAAATTGGTGGTACGAGCTGTTAAGCTTGTTTAGATGCTGTGCTGGCCTCACTATTAACAGCTCTGTCTTGCTGTCATTCAGGGTCAATGAATTAGCAGCCATCTTTGTTTGAACCACCGAATAGGCATGGTTGATGAAAAGCTGAATATTATCCACATAATTGGTGTATTTCACCCCAGCTTTGTCCAGAAGATCAAATAGCGGATGGATGTTTACATTATTTATTTATTTGTTTATTTATTGGGTATTTATAATGTGCATATACACTGGTGTTTCAAGGAACAAGAAGACAATGGGGGGGGCAGGAACACAGAAAAACTAAAACTGTCCTACTAGATCTTGTGACATTCGGATCGTGAAAGTGCAGAACTGCAAAATAAGAAAGGGGCTCAGCATGAACACTGTATTACTCCACATGATAGTAGAGCAGGGGGTGCTTTAAAGTCAGCAGCAACCTCTGGGTCCAACGTGAATTTTTAAAGTAGGGGTGTGACCCATACCTCCTTCATTCCCATGAGTATATATGATGTAGAAAATGAAGAAATATGCAAGCATTTAAATCTAAAATGCTATCAATTGCTCCCTGAAGGAGACTGGCAGGGCAGGCATTCACTTTGCATGATGCAGCTTTGAGACTGCAGACGATCTTGAGAACATCCTCCTCAGAAATCGCATGAAGATAACATTTTGGGTGACAAATGAGATTAGTACACAAATCCTCTTTCTCAACCGAAAGTATGGCATCATGCATTTCTAACTGGCGACTCTTAATATTCTCTTGATGCGTCTCAACTTTTTAAATGAATTCAACCTGTACGGTTTCACACTACTTATTAGTACACACTGCATTAGTCAAACAGTGTGCAGTCAGGCTCATACCGAAACATAGTATAATGGGAACCAATAGTGTCTCCAATCATATTGTATTCTTCTAATCTATTGTATATGTATCCTTTCTTGTCAAAGTTGTGACATATTTTGCCCTCTTTAATTATTTGTGTGTATGTTTGTATACCCAGACAATAACATTGTTTACTTCCATCTTGTTCCCACTCCTGTTACCCAATCAAATGTTAATTTACATGCACAGCGAGTGACTATGCCACTCTGAGAATCGGGAGATTTCGATAAACGACATTTATATCTTTTCTTCAGAGGGAACCCACTGCTCATTCATTTTTTTTTCATGTTTTCTCCTCTTTTCTTCTTTTTTCCTGTAGTTAGCACGTGATTACTTTTCTGCAGGCCATAACATTTCATCTGTCTTTGTCCCGTTTGCCAACTGTTTAATGTCATTTTCCTGGTCATCATCTCGCTTAACTTCCGGTAGAACATCTTCCATCTGGTTCTCTTTCTTTCTTCATTTCAAGTTCCAGGATCTTTCATCAGTTCCTTATTGTTTTATTTTCCCTCTGCTTTACAGAAAGTTCAGGGGCCCCTTCATTTTAACAAGGACCATGCTTTAGGACCCATTGTCTTCTTGTGTATAAAGGTCAGTCAAGGGGAAATACGGATGGGGAAGTCCATAAAGAGGATTGTTTCTTCTTGTTTCCTTCAATTCAGCAGCTATGAGCATCTGGCTGGGTCCTCCAAACCCCTTTTTCATGACAATGAGGGCTTTTCTCCCTGCTCGTAGGCTTGTGTGCTGACATCATTCGAAGTGCAGGTATTCCCTGCACATCTGAAATATAGAAAACTGGGTGATTTCTTGAAAAATATGTGCATTTCATTATCATCACTTCCTCCTAAAACCTAAACATTACTACTGCAATGCTACTATTTCTCAAAAATATTACTTCTACCACCCAGCGTACTTGCTACTAAGTTTCCTCTTCTTTACTTTAATTGAATGGCTGCTTCTCCTCCGTCTAGTGCATACCTTAGTGTCACCTGTGTTTATCTATGCTTATACCTGGGTGTGCTTATAACATAGGATCAAAAAGCACACACATATGTTGTTTCACCCTTACTTGCCCCACCCTTTTCATAGGTGTACACCTCATTGTGTCCTTCTTAGTGCTGTGTTAAACTCAAACGTCATCTCCAAACTACGATATGAATTAGAAAAGGAAACATTTCTCCTTTATTCTTGATAAAGGTTATTTATAAATGGCTGTGTCATGCTTTACACTACTCAGGTTAAATTGTCCCCTTCATTATGATAAAAAATAATAAAAGAGAAAACAGACAACATTACATACCCAACAACAACACAAAAGGAATTGCCTTCTTCAGCCGTTCTTCTTATTTTTTCTTGTCGCATCCATGAAAAAACTATCCTTTTACATCCCGCAGAAAACAAATGGAGGCAAAAGTCATGGTAAACTAACAAAGAGAAATGTACTTCCCTAAAATAGGCCTTTCTTCCTTCTTCTGCACAGAGAGGGCTGGCCTTGTCGCTTGTGTATTTGCTTAACAAGAAGATGCTGGGGTCATCTCTTTATATCCATTGCCAGATAGAACGCAAGCTCTTAAACTAGAAACCATGGTGCACTTTGCTATTTCCTTTTATTTCATGAACATGGTGCAGTGGCAGGCCTGATTATGGCTC
Source organism: Ambystoma mexicanum (assembly GCF_040938575.1). Classification (NCBI taxonomy): domain Eukaryota; kingdom Metazoa; phylum Chordata; class Amphibia; order Caudata; family Ambystomatidae; genus Ambystoma; species Ambystoma mexicanum. The sequence continues at coordinate 983,406,986 of NC_090924.1, forward strand.
CCTTGATGCAATTTTTCTCTGTGTCTTTAATTTTTGTAATCCTTCTTCCGATGGCGCAGGAACACGGTCTCTCCTTTCTTTGCTGTGTTTATCCTGACAAGATATAATTAACACTTTTGTCACCCTTCCTAGTCTAATCTACCTACCCATGATGCTGAACATGATCGCGTGTGCTTTTTTAGTGCAGGCAAGTGTGGCATATATGCATACAATGTTTGCCTATCACTTTATTTTCATATCCTACTATTCATTTGATCCTTTATTAAAACAAAACATATATCAACTGATTTTCACTATTTTACTCTCTTCTTTACACCATCATTCAACTTAAACACAGAGATACTATGACACCATTCGGTATAACTGTTCTCATACCAACATCTGCCTCATACTCCCCATCACTCTAACTAAACACCGCTGGTTACTTACCCCCCCACCCAGGCGTTCTCCACAGGCCTAACGCAGCCACAATCGGTTGGGATAAATCCTGCCAGAACAAACAGATACTCTTGACCTCTCAACCACCACACCTACCGCTAAGAAGCAGCTATTAGACAAATACCGCACCAGCTGCACACATATCCGGTGCTCACACGCACCTTTGACTCTCTCTACTCTCTCTACTGATCTGAACTTCGGTTCCCAAGGGCGTTGAACCTACCAGCGCCTTCAGACCATACCAATGGTATTTAAGGCACTATATAAATGCAAAATAACATAACATAACATAACATTACCATAATCATAAAAGGGTCACTACACCTTCTTACATCCAAAAGTCTTAATTTCCTTCTTCACTAAATACGACCATACGTATATACAAGTACTATTCTTTAGCTACTCCTGCTGTACTTTTCTTAGGGAAAATGCTATCAGTTTAAAACCACTGTATCTTTCTCTATCGTTCACTTGTACTCACCTGTGTCCTTTTTCTTCTAATAATGATCAAGGAGGAGAGCCGCACACTTCTTGTGTCCACAGGTACCTACCTACCTTTTCTCTCTTTATTTATCTCCCTATTTCATCAACTAGTACCCACCTTTTCTCATAATGTTGTTCCTTCCAACTGTATCACTATACTCTGCTAAGGCCATACAACCATTCCTCTTGTGCTCCAAAAAATCACACTTTCTTATATAACATAAATCAACTTTTTTACATAAACACAAACACACATATATGTATATATACAATAAAATAATTGTTGTGTTACTTACTCTCATATGTTGCTCTGCACTGACAGCAGTTCTTTCATTATGTTTTTCTTCATAACCCCTCATTCTTGTCCCTCACAGTTATATGTTACTGTGGGTCCTTTATGTCTTGTAATCCCTCCCCTATAGTTTTTAAAAAGCTCCAAATATACTACAAAACTAACATGCACTCTATATTCTCTTGTATCATGTTAGCAAGACATGGTGTTACAGTTACTTAAATTGGCACTATATTTGCATTTGTATTTGTATTTGTATTTTGTTTATTTGTAGAGCGTCTCGTGCCCTAGGGCAACTGAGCGATATTCTTACAATTTTATGCAATTTTACACACTTCTATACAATTTTACAATTTTACACACTTTTAAACAGATTTACACAAGAAGCAATTAGGAATACAGGCAAGCAAAGTGATGAAGATAGGACATCATAGATATAGCATAGAGCATAAGGCATAAATCTATACAGGGGTTACTCACCCAAGTAAGGCAGGACAACGGCTGATATGCAGGGAAATTTCTTCTCTGTGAAAGGGACAGTGAGCTAAAGGCTCGGTAGAGTCTCTCCCAGGGGTTATTCACTCAAGAACAGGTGATTGGGCTGTATTCGTGCTGGTAGGGAGACTCCCAGACCCCCCTTTGATTTGCATAAATTAACTTTGGGTCTCACCCTTAGTTAACAGGGCGATCCAGACGTGGACCCCTTGCTCACTGTTCTTAGAGAGGAACAGTTTCACCTCACTGATGATGCCCACCAAGGCTGAAAAAGGACATCCTGGTCTCCAACCCAAGCCTCCCTATTGCTGACACCTACACTAGTGCCTCCTCCAAGGAAACTCTCACTGACATCCTCTTTTTCGTGCCTTCACCTGACCTATGGACCCTTCATATGGTCTCTATGCTCTCTCCTTTCTCCTCTTCTCCCATTAATGGTGGCCCCCTTTGGGATGTCCTCTTGGCCTCCTTCCACTCTTCCAAGGCCATCATTAATGTCTACTCTAATGGGACCGTCTTGGTCCAAGGCACTCAGGCCAACCTTCACCCCTTTGATAGACTCTTCCCGTGCCTCATCAACTTCCTTTCCTCTCCTGCTGTCCCCCCTCTGTCCTCGGCTTCCTTGCCGGCACCCTCCCGCCCCCTCTCGTGCTCCTTTTTCACCTTCGCGGGGTGTACCTCTGATCTGTACCCCTCCCCGGAAGTCCTTCAAGGATGGCAACCTTCTCCACATTGCCACTCTTAACTCTCGCTCTGCCGTCAAACATTCCTCTGCTATCTGTCGCCTTCTTGAGGAACTGGGCCTTGATGTCCTTGGTCTCACGGAGACTTGGTTTATGGCCAGCTCTGTCACCAGCTTTGACACACTCCTACCTGATGGTTACAAGATCCTCTAGGTGCCCAGGCCTAACAGTCCTGGGGGGGGTGTTGCCCTTATCTTCCCTGAGTTGATTCCTGCCACTGTCAATCCTACGCAGACCTACACCTCTTTTGAATGCCGTGCCTTCCGACTCTCTCTCTCTCCTAGCCATTCCCTTACCGTGGCTACTATCTATCGGCCACCCGGTCAAATGTCCTCCTTCCTCTCTGAGTGGGTGGACCTCTCCTCCTCACTCCTGTCCTCAAACACTCAACTCCTCTTTCTTGGAGACTTCAACATCTACCTGGATGCCTCCTGTCCCCCCTCTGGACTTTTTCGTGACCTCTGCGACTCTCTCTCACTCTCTATTCTCCCGTCTGGGCCGACTCATTCTGCAGGGCACACTCTTGATGCTCTGATCTCTTCTGACCTTCTCCTCTCTGTCCCTCTCTCCACTCCTCTCTCCTGGAGTGATCACTTTTTCCTATCCTCCCACCTCACCTTTCCTACCCCTCAGGCAAAGCCACCTTCATCACTGCCACCCTCCTTCTCGGTCACGCGACCGATGAAGCGCGTGTCAGTTGAGGCTTTCCTGCCACCTTCTCGCCCCCCCTCACCCTTCGGCTGACTCCCACCCTGACACAGCCCTCTTCACTCTCCACTCTGCTCTATCTGATACTCTTGATATCCTTGCCCCTGTCATGAGAATACCCCATGAAGCCCAAAGCCAAATGTAACTCCTGGTATGACTCTGATCCCGTCACCCTAAAACGCAAGTGCAGGGTGGCAGAGAGGAAATGGTGTGCTTCATGCTCATCCTCTGACAAACTAGCCTGCCGCCTGCTCCAAAGGCAATACCGGCTCTCCATTCTCACCAAGAAGAGAGCCCTTATCCAAGCCTGTATCTCTGCGGCATCTAACAATTCAGCTGAACTCTTTAAAATCTGCAAGGAGCTGGCCAACCCTGCTGCAGTCTCTACCTCTCCTGTCCCCCCCTAGGCCCTCTGCATGGCACTGGCCTCTCACTTCATTTTAAAAACTCAGGACATCCTGTCCTCGCTCTCCTCCTATCACCTCCCCCCCTCTAGTCCCTGCTCTTCCTCTGGCCCTTCTGCAGCCATCCCTCCTCCCTCCTTCTCTGACTTTCCCCTTTTTTCTGCTACCGAGGTTTCCAGACAAGTCCGATCTATGAAAGTCTCGTCAAAACAGGTCCACCCCTGTGCCTCCAAAACTATCAAGGACCGCATCGACTCCCTGGCTCCTGCCCTGGCTGACTTCTGCAATCACTCCTTCGCCTCTGGAGTCTTCCCATCCCACCTTAAGCACTCCCTTGTGCACCCTCTTCTTAAGAAACCCTCTTCCGACCCCTCCTGCCCGGCTAACTATCTCCCAATCTCCATCACTCCCTTCCTGGGCAAGCTCCTGGAGAAACTGGCCATCTCCCAGCTTAATCTCCATGCTGAATCTGTTGGCAGTCTTCATGACCATCAGTCTGGCTTCAGAGCTGCCAGAAGCATGGAAACTGCTCTCCTGAACATCCCTGAGGACCTGCACTCGAACCTTGACTCTAATACTGTGTGTGTTCTCATTTTGCTCGATCTCTCTTCTGCCTTTGATACTGTCAACCTTGCCATCCTGCTCAACCATCTCCATGATAACCTGGGTATCACTGGTCAGACCCTGGCGTGGCTGACCTCTTTCCTCTCCAATCGACCCTCCCAGGTCAAACTGGGGTCCTTCCTCTCTGACATCTTTTTCTCTACCTGCAGTGTGCCCCAGGGATCTAACCTCTCTCCCTGGCTGTTCAACCAGTATCTAGCACTCCTTGCCCACCGCATCGCCGCTCTCTGCCCCAACTTTCAGTGCTATGCGGATGATACCCAGCTCATTTTCAGGCTACCCTGAGCCTCCTCTTCTCCTTCCCTCATCTCTGACTGTATTTCTGCTATCCAGGAATGGTGTGCCGCCAATTACCTCTGCCTTAATGCTAATGCCAGTAAGATTGAAATTCTACCCATCGGCACACCCATTCCCTCCTTCCCTGCAGCTCTCTGGCCGGCCTCTCTTGGCCCTCTTCCTGCTCCTACCTGCAAGGCAAAAAAGCCTCAGGGTCATCTTCGACCCCGCACTCTCCTTCTCTCCTCACATTTCTCATGTTTCTAAGAAGTCACACTACCAGCTGCACCTCCTCAGAGTTATCCTTCCTTTCCTCTCCTTCCCCCGGAAGCTCACTGTCTCCAGAGCCTGGGTTCTCTCGAAGCTGGACTATTGTAACAGCCTCTATATAAATCTGCCTGCCTCTACTCTCCGCCCTCTGCAACTCATCCAGAACAGGACTGCAATACTTGTCCTTGGCCTCAAGCCCAGGGACCGTATCTCTCCAGGACTGAAATCGCTACACTGGCTCCCAGTGGCTGCAAGGATTAAGTTCAAACCCCTCTGAATTGTCCGCAAGGCCTTCTGGGGCCTGGGGCCAAAATACCTTCAACTCTCTTCCTAAATATCTTCCTTCTCCAGCTCTTCGCTCATCCGCCTCCAACTCCCTCAAGGTCATCCGCTTCTCCAAGCAACGAGTTGGGGGGAGATCTCTCTCTGCATCAGGGGCCTCCCTCTAGAACAGCCTTCCTGCCTCCATGAAACTTGAGGAGAACCATCTCCATTTCCCAAAGCACCTCAAAACCTTCCTCTTTGCTTCTGCTTTCTCTCCCTCTCTCCCCTGCTAAATCACTGAAACTGCACTGAATCTGCAACTGGGACACTCACCAATCTCGGTCCTTGGCCCAGCCACTCTCCCCTGCACTGCCTCCCTGACAAACCCTGCACTGCTGGACTGTCGCTGTAACCCTACAGCCCCCCTTCCCAGCACTTGTCTGCACTTATCACGCACTTTCCACCAGCTGGCCCTTATTATTTATCTTGTATTTTACTAACCCTGTACTGCACTTTACCCTCTCCCTTTCCCCCTAGCACTTTCCCTTCCCCTCTACCCATGCACTTGCGCGATCTGAATGACACCTGGCCTAGTAGGATCGTTGTCTGTCTCCCCTTGTTCCCCTCTCCCTGCCTCATTGCGCCTTGAAACACCTGTGTATAGGCGAATTACAAATGCCATATCATATCATATCATATCATATATCATGTATGGGGTTACTGTTGGTACACTTGTTCAGAGGAGAATTGCCTAGCATTTCAAGGCTGGACTGTCCCAGGGCAGGACAACGGCTGGTATGCAGGGAAATGTCTTCTCTGTGAAAGGGATAGTCAGCTAAAGACTTGGTAGAGTCTCTCCCAGTGTTTATTCACCCAAGAACAGGTCATTGGGCTGTGTTTGTGCTGATAGAGAGACTCCCAGACCCCCCCTTTGTTTTGCATAAATTAACTTTGGGTCTCACCCTTAGTTAACAGGGCGATCCAGACGTGGACCCCTTGCTCACTGTTCTTAGAGAGGCACAGTTTCACTTCACTGATGATGCCCAACAAGGCTGAAACACGTGTATGGGGTTCCTGTTGGTACTCTTGTTCAGAGGAGAATTGCCTAGCATTTCGGCGCTGGACTGCCCCTGGGTAGGACAACGGATGATATGCAGGGAAATCTCTTCTCTGTGAAAGGGACAGTGAGCTAAAGACTTGGTAGAGTCTCTCCCAGGGGTTATTCACCCAAGAACAGGTCATTGGGCTGTGTTCGTGCTGGTAGAGAGACTCCCAGACCCCGCTTTGTTTTGCATAAATTAACTATGGGTCTCACCCTTAGTTAACAGGGCGATCCAGACGTGGACCCCTTGTTCACTGTTCTTAGAGAGGCACAGTTTCACCTCACTGATAATGCCCAACAAGGCTGAAACATGTGTATGGGGTTACTGTCGGTACTCTTGTTCAGAGGAGAATTGTCTAGCATTTCGGTGCTGGACTGCCTCAGGGCAGGACAACGGCTGATATGCAGGGAAATTTCTTCTCTATGAAAGGGACAGTGAGCTAAAGACTTGGTAGAGTCTCTCCCAGAGGTTATTCACCCAAGAACAGGTCATTGGGCTGTGTTCGTGCTGGTAGAGAGACTCCCAGACCCCCCTTTGTTGTACATAAATTAACTTTGGGTCTCACCCTTAGTTAACGGGGCAATCCAGACGTGGACTCCTTGCTCACTATTCTTAGAGAAGCACAGTTTCACCTCACTGATGATGCCCAACAAGACTGAAACATGTGTATGGGGTTACTGTTGGTACTCTTGTTCAGAGGAGAATTGCCTAGCATTTCGGCGCTGGACTGCCCCTGAGCAGGACAATGGCTGATATGCAGGAAAATGTCTTTTCTGTGAAAGGCACAGTGAGCTAAATACTTGGTAGAGTTTCTCCCAGGGGTTATTCACCCAAGAACAGGTCATTGGGCTGTGTTAGTGCTGGTAGAGAGACTCCCAGCACCCCCTTTGTTTTGCATAAATTAACTGTGGGTCTCACCCTTAGTTAACAAGGCGATCCAGATGTGGACCTCTTGCTCACTGTTCTTAGAGAGGCACAGTTTCACCTCACTGATGATGCCCAACAAGCCTGAAACACATGTATGGGGTTACTGTTGGTACTCTTGTTCAGAGGAGAATTGCCTAGCATTTCGGCGCTGGACTCCCCCTGGGCAGGACAACGGATGATATGCAGGGACATTTCTTCTCTGTGAAAGGCACAGTGAGCTAAAGACTTGGTAGAGTCTCTCCCAGGGGTTACTCAACCAAGAACAGGTCATTGGGCTGTGTTCGTGCTGGTAGAGAGACTCCCAGACCCCCCCTTTGTTTTGCATAAATTAACTTTGGGTCTCACCCTTAGTTAACAGGGCGATCCAGACGTGGACCCCTTGCTCACTGTTCTTAGAGAGGCACAGTTTCACTTCACTGATGATGCCCAACAAGGCTGAAACACGTGTATGGGGTTCCTGTTGGCACTCTTGTTCAGAGGAGAATTGCCTAGCATTTCGGCGCTGGACTGCCCCTGGGTAGGACAACGGATGATATGCAGGGAAATCTCTTCTCTGTGAAAGGGACAGTGAGCTAAAGACTTGGTAGAGTCTCTCCCAGGGGTTATTCACCCAAGAACAGGTCATTGGGCTGTGTTCGTGCTGGTAGAGAGACTCCCAGACCCTGCTTTGTTTTGCATAAATTAACTATGGGTCTCACCCTTAGTTAACAGGGCGATCCAGACGTGGACCCCTTGTTCACTGTTCTTAGAGAGGCACAGTTTCACCTCACTGATAATGCCCAACAAGGCTGAAACATGTGTATGGGGTTACTGTCGGTACTCTTGTTCAGAGGAGAATTGTCTAGCATTTCGGTGCTGGACTGCCTCAGGGCAGGACAACGGCTGATATGCAGGGAAATTTCTTCTCTATGAAAGGGACAGTGAGCTAAAGACTTGGTAGAGTCTCTCCCAGAGGTTATTCACCCAAGAACAGGTCATTGGGCTGTGTTCGTGCTGGTAGAGAGACTCCCAGACCCCCCTTTGTTGTACATAAATTAACTTTGGGTCTCACCCTTAGTTAACGGGGCAATCCAGACGTGGACTCCTTGCTCACTATTCTTAGAGAAGCACAGTTTCACCTCACTGATGATGCCCAACAAGACTGAAACATGTGTATGGGGTTACTGTTGGTACTCTTGTTCAGAGGAGAATTGCCTAGCATTTCGGCGCTGGACTGCCCCTGAGCAGGACAATGGCTGATATGCAGGAAAATGTCTTTTCTGTGAAAGGCACAGTGAGCTAAATACTTGGTAGAGTTTCTCCCAGGGGTTATTCACCCAAGAACAGGTCATTGGGCTGTGTTAGTGCTGGTAGAGAGACTCCCAGCACCCCCTTTGTTTTGCATAAATTAACTGTGGGTCTCACCCTTAGTTAACAAGGCGATCCAGATGTGGACCTCTTGCTCACTGTTCTTAGAGAGGCACAGTTTCACCTCACTGATGATGCCCAACAAGCCTGAAACACGTGTATGGGGTTACTGTTGGTACTCTTGTTCAGAGGAGAATTGCCTAGCATTTCGGCGCTGGACTCCCCCTGGGTAGGACAACGGATGATATGCAGGGACATTTCTTCTCTGTGAAAGGCACAGTGAGCTAAAGACTTGGTAGAGTCTCTCCCAGGGGTTACTCAACCAAGAACAGGTCATTGGGCTGTGTTCATGCTGGTAGAGAGACTCCCAGACCCCCCTTTCTGTTGCATAAATCTATACAGGTGGAGGACTAAAGTCAACATATATACAGTTCTATAAAAATGGTTGGGGTGTAGTGGAGCATATGTGGGAGGGTTATGGTCCTGATCCCGAAGCCAAACTTTGACCTTATTATGGAATACCATGAATGATGGTTCTGCTCTTATGGTAATGGGTAGTACGTTCAATTTGGGGCTGCCAAAACTGGGAAGCTAACCCACCCGCTCGTTGTTGGTTAAACCGAGGTATTACGATACAGTGAGACTGAGCCCTTCTAGTAGGACGAGATGAGGAGCGACGTGTAAAGGTGTCACAGAGGTATATTGCTGCCTGGTTATAGAGGCACTTGTGAGTTAGTGAGAGTGATTTGAGATCTGTTCTTTGCTTGATACTCAGTCATTTTAGATTCTGACTAGTGGTGGTAATATGATGTTTTCTAGGGATGTTGCAAGCTGCTCTAACTGCATTCTTTTGCATACTTTGCATTATGCTGGTATTGTGTTGAGAGGTTCCTAAGTAGAGAGCATTACAATAGTCTAATTTAGATAATACTAGAGCTCTTGCTACTGATATACAGTTGCTTGGTGAAAGGTAGGGATGACATGCTGTGATAGGCTTACATGTGTAAGATGTAGCTGACGCTAAAGCATTAGTTTGTCTCGTGAGTGATAGAGTGGAGTCAATGCATATAACTAAAGTTTTCACATCATTAGTTACTTTAATGATATTGCCATCAATATTGAAAGCTTTGAATGCACATCCAAGCTTGTTTAATTTAGTTGGTGATCCAAGTAGGAGTAGTTCAGTTTTGTCGTCGTTTAGACATAAACCATGCTTGGCCATCCAAATTTGAATAGTACTGTAGATATCATTTAGTATTTTGCTGTCTACAGCATAGTCACCAGTGATGGGGATGAGTATCAGGAAGTCGTCCGCATAGTTTGTATACGTGACACCCAGATAGTCTAGAATATCAAATAAAGGCTTGGTGAAAACGTTAAATAGTATTGGGGATACGCAAGATCCTTGAGGAACTCTGCAAGAGACTGGTGTTGGAGAGGGTGATGCAGATGGTGCACAGACCCTCATAGATCTGTTTCTGAGAAAGGATTTATTCCACGCATTGGCCTGGTCTGAGAAGTGTGCGGCAGATGATAAATGTTTGCATAGGATTTCATGGTTCAGTAAGTCAAATGGCGCGGATACGTTGAGTAGTAGGAGCAAGGCAGTTTTCCCTTTGTCTTTTAGTGACTGAATTTATGTCTTAAGGTCAATAAGTGCTATTTCAGTCCCTTGTCTTGGTCTGAAACCTGATTGTCTTAATCCCATTAGGTTATTAGTTTCCAAGTATTGCTGGATTTGAAGGTAAGCTGCACAATCCCGTATTTTCAATAAAAAGGGGACAGTCGTGATAGGTCTATAGTTAGACGGATTACTTGGTTCCAGCGTAGGTTTTTTTAATAACGGGAGTACCAGGCGTCATTCAGATTAGTAGGTACTGTACTCTTGTCAAATGAAGCATTCATGAATAAAGTAATAAAGGGAGCGAGTGCTGTGGCAGCTTCCTTAATAAGTGTGGCTGGGCAGACATCACCCTTACAATTAGAAGGTTTGAGTTTGCGTATGATCAGCACTACTTCTTTGATTGTTAAAGGTTTGAAGTTAAATTGTATTAGATTGGGGATAGGAACAGGTGGCACGTCCTGTGGTAAGGCATTATCTATGAGAGTTTTCTTGATAGATATTTTGTTGAGTAACAGAGTGATTTTATCTTGTAGTGCATTCTGTATATTAGTACACCATGTGGTATCTTTTATACATGAGTCCGTAAAAATATTGTCTACTATTGTGAGTGTATATACATGTTCAGTGTTTGTGTATGTGTGTGTGTATGGTGCTCCCCCCTCTATACGGCCATAACATGACAACTCATAACATAATTATCCCTATGTTTTCCCAAATCTCGTGCACGATGTCTTCTCTTTTCCACATTTCCAAGTTTGGTACCTCTTCGCTCCCAATAAACCAATCATCATAAGTACTACTGATGGATAACATACTCAGTATTTGTGACAAATTCACCTATTTCTGTTTGCAATCCTTAACTGCTGAATAAACTTCCCTTAAACAAGCCCTTATTTGTCAAATTAATCTATCTGTGTTCTTTACCAAGAGCCATTACTGTTCTTCAGTTGTATTCCCTCATGTTTGCATCTACTAGCTTGCTTTCAGTCATTGGTACTTTTTCCTCATCCATAGGTATGCCTTGTCTAAATAAAACCTCTATAGGTAATCTTAACAATCTACCCTGTATTCTTGAAAGCCATGCTAATCAGGGTGTGTGCTTCATATAAAATACTTCTTTGGCCAAATTTCACATCACTTTATGTTTTCTGGCCTTAACATACTAATTTGCCCCCATGCGTATGTACATAATTAATCTCTAAAATAGTGCATGTTATCCCCTGGTCACTTACTCAAATCTCTCCCCAATATATTTGTTAATATGTTACAAATAATGTAATAATGGCATACAAAGATCATGCTCTGCTATCCCATAATGTATATAACTTCAGTCTTTGTGCTAGTGAGTGGGCTCCCTCTCATTACTATTACTTTGCCTCATTTTGAATGCAAATATTTGTGCCAGTGTATGCGCATTATGATGGTGTTACTGAAAAAAATGCTTATAATCTTATCAATTCCTGCTGTACTCATGTAGATATTTACTATGCCTCATCTGGTGTCACTTGTTATTACATTAACTTTCTCTGTTGTGTAATTTCCATTTATAATTTTATTTATATTCTCAGTGCATGCCTGATACCATGTGTGATCTTGGGCATATTATTTCAATGGTTCTGTGCTTTACAATGAGGTAGATGCTGTCCCCCGTCTTTCTGTCCTTATTCTCACTGTCTGTTTATTTGTAGCACTCTCCTGTGCCTTTATTGCCATCTCTATCTCACTCCTGCTTTCCCATGCCTTTTTCCTTTTTTAGCATCATTTCTCTCCCTTCCTTCCTCAATCACTTTCCCATTTCCCACTTCTGACATACTTCCTTGCTTTCTTATTGTTACAAATTCTATAAAAAAATAAACTGTGTGCATCTGCTCTTCCTTTTGATGGTGTACTGACACATCTAATTGCCCTTCCAGTTGTTACAATAATGTCTTGTGTTACTTAACATGAGGGTGTGAGGCACCTCTCTGTGCTAGTTCAATGTATGTTGGAAAACCATTGGGCAAGGTACCGTTCCCTTTTTCAGATTACTTTTCAACAATGTGCGTTAACTTTAAAAATGGTTTCTTTTCATTACTCAACAGGCCTTTCTCTCTGATCTATGTGATTACTCTAAGTGTGCTTATGGTACATGCCTTTTAAAGATGCCCCATCTATTATTGATGCCTCTGGGCCTGGTGGTGCGTGCTATAAATAAATAAATACAAAATAAAAATTGCTAATAAAGATACCTACAATGATTAAATGGGATTACAAAAGCAGATGTGCTCTGGTGTGTGCTAATATAATGTCTATGACCAGGTCCCTAAAAAAATAAGTATCTGGCATAGCTCACAAAAATCTAAAATAATGAATAAAACCTTAAATTGGGAAGTGGATTGCGTAATTTAAAAAAGTGATATAATGGGACCAAACCAATCCATATATGGGTAATGAATGGGGACACATTCTGGTGTAAAAATGTGCTCCAAATATGGTTAGTCATAGATAAATATATTCAATAAATGTAGACCCTCACCAAATCCAAAACAAGGGTTTACACACCCCGCAATCCCATACATTCCAATCAAATGCTTCCCAAGCACATCACTTCAAAATAACATGTAACAAAAAATGTAAAAAAATGTTTTCTTCAGAATTTATCCAATCGCGAATTTCTTAAACTGATGTTGTTAAATCCTAAAATAAAACTGAAATCATCTACTAAAAAAAACCACCATTACTACTGATATGTCTCATAAGAACCCTTAAAAATGAAAGTCAATTGAACAAGTCCTGACTCTTAAATACTTTTTCAATGTGGGTGGCCCTGAGCCCATGCTTAACTTAAACACATGCTTTCAAAATAGATGACGAAAATCATTCTATTATTTCCCATTCTAACAATGTTAGTCCAAAATCACTTTGCTACTATATACACTGTATTATTTTATTCTAAAAAACTAAAAATTACAAATCTTAAAACCTGTCTTTATTCGCAATCTACACTAATTATCTGCATTCCCACCTATATATAATCTCTAGACCTACTCAGTCTTATTCATTCTAATCATATATGGACACATTTTTTCATACCTCAGATCATACCTCTTTAAAAGATTCATTTTCTTTTCTTTGTTTTCTTCCATTCGAAATTGGCACTCACATGGGTGTGAGTGCATAACTTTTCAAATATTCCTGCTATTCATTCAACCACAAAAAAAACATATTATTTCAAAAAATACTTGCAAAACAGCTCAATCCACCTTTCTAGAAGTCTAATCTCTTCATATCATTTCTCCACGTTTCTCCATAAATATTCAACTTGTCATTTATCCCAATCCTGCTGGCATCTCTAACACAAACTTCCCAACCAAACTCTTTTGCACTCTAAATACATACTACTGCAATCAATATGGAAAACTGAGATAATGATTCCTTATCAAACTAAGCTACCTTGGGACATTTCTGAGCCCCTACCCTTTGTGTCTTCTACTCAAGAATGTTAGCTGCTATCTTATTCTGGCATGTGCCACTGCTTAAGTTAAGTAAAAGAATGTTTATCTCTATTTGATAAGGTCATACATTGTGGCACACTTTAACTGAACTGCTTGCATAAAAAAACACTGTATCTCCTTTGAACCGCTTATACTTTTTAGCTTAATATATTGTAAGATATGTACATTTTTTAGGCCTAAATGAAATGTACTTGAACAAGACATCGCTCTCTTTTTTTAACTCTGAACTATCAAAACGGAGCTCTGTTTCTCTTTCAAGCAAAGCCATTTTTGGGCTTTGTGTTACTAGAGTTGCCTTCACTTGATATGATATGATATTATGTGGCATTTATAACATGCCTGTACACAAGTGTATCTAGGCCCAACAAGACAAGGAGGGGGAGGACAAAATAACAATCCTACTGGGCCGTGTGTCATTCAGATTGCGCAGGTGCAGGGAAGAGGGAAGGGGAAAAGTGCCAGGGGGAGGGGAAGGCAGAAGTGCAGTTAACTCACAAGTGCAGCCAGTTAGTGGCTCACAAGTGCAGAGAGAAGGGACTGTAGGGTTGCAGATACAGACCCTAAGTGCTGGGGAGCCTGGAGTCAGTGTGAGGGCAACTGAACATGCATTAGCCTAGACCTGTGTTCAGAGGGTGACCAGGTTATCAGTGCGTGGAGCAGCCAGGTGCATCAGCAGGGGAAAGGAAGAGAGAAAGTGGAAGCGAAAAGGAATGTCTTGAGTTGCTTCTGTAACCGGAGGTGGTTCTGCTCTAGTTTGAGAGAGGCAGGGAGGCTGTTCCAGAGGGAGGCCCCAGTCAAGGAGATAGATCTGCCCCAACTCTCTCCTTGGAGAAGCGTCTGACCCTCAGAGAGTTGGAGGTGGATGAGCGGAGAGCTTGAGAAGGAAGATATTTTGGAAGAGAAAGTTGGCGGTAGAGCATTCCCAGGCCCCAGAAAGCCTTGTGGGCGATGGAGAGGGTCTAGAACTTGATCATTGCAGCCACATGTAGCCAGTGATGAGCTTTCAGAGCTGGAGAGATACAATCCCTGGGCTTGAGGCTAAGGACAAGTCTCGCAGTCCTGTTCTGGATAAGTTGAGAAGGTCAAAGAGTAGAGGCAGGAAGATTTAGAAAGAGGCTCTTGCAATAGTCCAGCCTAGAGAGGACCAGAGCTCTGGAGGCAGTGAGCTTCTGGGGAAAGTGAGAAAAGGAAGAATACCTCTGAGGAGGTGCAGCTGATAGTTTGAAAGTAGCGATGCTGTGGGCAAGAGGTGCCAGGTAGTGGTTGAAGAGCCAGGGAGAGGTGTTAGACTGGTGGGGAACACCACAAGTAGAGAGAGAGAGATAGAAGAGAGGAAAGACCCCAGTTGGACTTGAGAGTTTCGGTTGGTGAGAAAGGAGGTGAACCAGGCCAGGGCCTGATCAGTAATACTCCGGATGGCATGGATGACATTGTCAAAATCAGGGGATTGATGGAGGAGAATGAGGACAGAAGGCAGATTTGAGTCAAGATTAGAGAGAAAGTCTTCACAGGTGTACAGAATAGCAGTTTCCATGCTTCTGAAGCCAGACTGGTGGTCATGGAGGCAACCAACAGATTCCGTATGTAGATTAAGCTGGTAGATGGACAGCTTTTCCAAGAGTTTGCCCAGGAAAGGAGTGATGGAGATCGGGCGATAGCTGGAGAGGAAGGATCGACCAAGGACTTCTTTAGAAGGGGGTGCACAGGGAATGCTTAACTGGGGTGAGGAATGTTCCAGTGGCAAAGGAGTGATTGCAGAAATCAGCCAAGGCTGGAGCAAGGGTGTCAATGTGTTCCTTGATGGTTCTGGATGAGAAAGGGAGAACCTGCTTTGATGAGACTTTTATAGATCGAACTTGTCTAGAAACATTATATGGGGTGAACAGGGGAAAGGAGGAGAAAGGAGGAGGAGAGATGGCCTCAGACCAGCCAGGAGTGATAGAGGAGGAGGAAGAGGAGGTAGAGGAAGAGAGGGTGAACAGGTTGTCCTGAGTTTTATTGGTGAAATTAGAGGCCAAGGCCATGTAGTGCAGGGCCTGGTGAGGGAACTGGAGATGTAGAGACTTCAGCAGCATTTGCCAGCTCCTTGCAGATTTTGAAAAGTTCGGCTGAGTTGTTAGATGCTGAAGAGATGCTGGCTTGGATGTAGGCTCTCTTCTTAGAGAACAGAGAGAGTCTGTACTGCCTTTGTAGCAGGTGGCAGGCCAGTTTGTCAGGGGGTGTGCCCGATGGACTCCAATTCCTCTCTGCCACCCTACACTTGCATTTAAGGGTAGTGAGGTTGGAATCGTGCAAAGGATTGCACTTGGATTTGGGCTTCAAGTGGATTCTCATGACAGGGGCAAGAACATACAGCGTGTTAGAGATATGAAGGTTAAAGAGTATGTTGTCAGGGTGTGAGTCAGCCAAAGGTCCAGGAGGAGTAGAGAAAGTAGTGGCAAAAGCCTCAACTGACACACGCTTCATGGGTCGGATGACCGAGAAGGTAGGTGGCAGTGCTGGAGTCAGATTGACCTGCAGGGAAGAGAGAGAGAGGTGGGAAGAAAGGAGAAAGGGATCACTCCAAGAGAGAGGAGTGGTGAGAGGGTTAGCGAAGGGGAGGTCTGAGGAGATCAGAACATTCAGGGTGTGCCCTGCAGAGTGAGTTGGGCCAGAGGGAAGAATAGAGAGAGAGAGAATCACAGTGTTGCAAAAGAGTCCTGAAGAAGGGCTGGTAGAGTTCAGGTGGATGTTGAAGTCTCAGAGGAGGAGAAGTTGAGAGGTAGAGACAAGGAGCGAGCAGGACAGGTCATCCCACTCAGAGAGAAAGAGTTTGATCTGGCCAGGCGGCCTGTAGATAGTGGCCACTATACGAGAGAGAGGCCAAGAGACATAGAGAACCTGCAGACTAAGCACTCAAAGGAGGAGTAGTCCTGCATTGGAATGAGAGAAGCACAGACCCACTCCTGCAAAATCAATCCTACACCCCGAGCGGGACGGTTGGTTCTGGGTTCAAGAGGATGTTGTAGCCCTCGGGAAGGAGAGTGTCGAAACTCATGACAGAGCTGGCCATGAACCAAGTCTGATGAGACCGAGTACATCCAAATCATGCTAAAAAAGAGTGTGATTCTGTTTTTTCTACAAACAGCAGCCCACAAGCAAGCTTCATTTAAAGCAGGCTGTCTGTTTCTTACACACACACAACAGATGAGCATAGCAAAGAAAATGTTATTTTTGCCTTTCTGGTTAACAGAGCTATTATTTAATTTCAACACACAAAAATGCTCTATCTTTCAAACCTGTTTCATCTGTAATTCAAGTTTATAAAAATACAAAACCAAGCTATTATCTTTGTTATCAATTTAAAACTGTCTTCAATGATCAAAAATGTGGCCCTATGGCATCTTTATGTCAAAAACAGCATTGGCTTTGTTTAAAAGTAAAAATAAGAATCCCTTTGCACATGAAAGAAAAAAATCATTTTCTTTAAACTCAACAGACAGCAAATGATGCATCACACCCCATACCACATATAACATGAGCAAGTTTTCATGGTCACACAATAAAACATATAACATAACAAATATTCAAATAATGTCTTCATTAACATAAAAACCCTGTTTCAGATATATATAATGTTGTCCCCTAGTTCTGTTGTTTGCACAGCGATACATCACCATGAATTTATGGAGGTCCGGTTCCTTCCCTACTGTCTGCTGCGCTGTGAAGGCAGGACCCTGAATGCTCACACCAGAGATAATGAAACTCACTACAGAAGAAAGACCCAAGTCGATCTTATAAGGATAGCACGTTTCAATCTCACACGCAGATGAAAGCAACAGCAAATTACTCTGCTGCTAAGAACGTTCTGCCGAAAGGTAGTACAAGCAAAGCATTGTCATAAGTGACGCAATACATACAGTAAAAACCTGTGCGGCGGATGGACCCTATAGCGGTGCTACCTTTACCCACATTACATGGCATTTTATTGGTCCTAGCACAGCCCAGTCCGTCCGTCTTCCATCATGTGGGTGCTACGGGGCCCATCTTCTTCTCACTTGGAAGGTCAGAAAACAAATAAATGATACTCCTACTATACAGTGTGTTTATCACTCATACTGTGCACTTGGCAGGCCTTAAGATGGACAAACAGGAGGTTCCAGGGAAGTCTAAGCTTCACACACACATGTATCTCACTCCCTCCTACCATTCGGCTCCCAGGTATCAACCCTTGTTTTGAACTATAATGTATCCCTCCCAACACCTCGCAATACAAATCATATGATTGTTGATTCAACGACACACCCTGTACATCCCCTTTGAACATTACAGGTTACTTTGGGGTTGGTGGTCAAAGAGCACCTGGTGTCATGGAATTTGGGGATGTTAGGGTTTAGTCAGTTATATGGGCGGTGGGTCCTTGTCAAATCGTGATCCCTCGGGAATGGGCTGGGTCATACTTTGGCCAAAGTGAGGTAAGATACACACCAGGTGCCGGCCTCTGATCGCGGCACATTCCTCTCAGGTGAAAGACACATCTTTGCAACAGTTTCAAGAACAATGAACAAACAGTGTGGCGGTTGGAGGTGCGAACTGTCCTCATGGGAGCTTGGGCATGACTAGATATTTCTGTGGCCTCGTGGATTTAGACCTAGTGCATGCAAAGCTGCATGTACCATGCAAGCCTTCTCGTCTACCTATGATACCTATGTTTAAACGCGATGCCTCCAGTGCCTTGGGCCACACCATATGGTTACACTATAATTGGCAATATTAAGTAGTTAGTTATATTAACATGGGGTCCTGCTGGATGGGAAGGTGTCTCCCTCACTATCCCCATACCCCTGGCTCATCACAGTGTCTCGAATGTATCTGGCCTCACTTTATAGCGCCTAGGGGGGTGACGGGGCTGCCCCCTTCCCAACAGCTGCCCTGCATGACCCAATATGCTTTTGAAACATGGGAGTCAATCTGCAGTTTCTCCTTTTATGTGTCATGTTTTCCTTGTTAAAAATCCTCCGTACTTGGCAGCGCTGCTTCATCAGCAAAGATTGTGGGTCTTTGTCACTTTATATTTAATGCGTCCCTTCATGGTCACCATAGGAGGTCGATTTCTTAGAATAACTTCCTACTACTAGAAGCCTCCAGGTGGGGACCCACGATGTGCAAACGGCAGACGCAGATAATAACTAGCTGGGAGAATTTTGGTTTTAATCACCCATTTTACAGGCTGACAAAAAGGAAATATCTCAACTTTTTACTACATTCACCATCAGTTTATTACAATGGCAACAGATTACACAATGACTTTATGCTAATATGAAACTTATATTTCAATAGGCTTTGATTGGCCATTGTACTTTAAGGTCAAACATCACATGATTTTCATTGGACATAAACACTTATTGAACACATGACATTTATGCTAATCATCATAACTTGCTTTTATCCACATTTTCTGCATCATTGAACCGGAACAAAACAAGTTTATAGAAATGACATACGTCTTTAGAATTTTCAGCACACTGTGTTTAAGACATAAACACATTGTCTGGTCTTTTATTGGTTAATTTCCCTTTGCTATTTTTTGTGACTTTATGTCAGTTTCTTTTTATGAGTCACATCATTGAAAATCACATATTCTGATATTAAATGTTGCCAAATTGTCTGCACCTGTTTTCAGCTGCTCTCAGACAACCTTGGCTGGGGATCAACCATGTATCTGGGGTTTTCACAACTCTATGTTTCTGTGATTCTAAACACTTCTAAACTCCTATCAGACTTAAGACCTTTATTAATTTGCAAGGCAAAATGTGGAGTCCATTTTAAGATAATGGATGTCTGCTATGGTCACATTTATTTTGTCAAGGCATGTATTTGAATACTACCCGTTTTCTGATGTTTATTGCCTATTGAGTGTGAGGTGTGAGTAACATACTCCATATCTAAACACAATATGGCCTAATGTCTGTGTTATTCTATAATGAATACATTTTTACCATGTCTCTTATGCAACTATTTGATGTCATAGGTGAAAGGGCATCACTTCTGTCATCCTTGGTCCACACCATGTTTATCCTCACTGTTTCTGTTTAGAGTATGGATAATAAAGATGTCTGAGTGCACAAGTCTTCTCATATTTGCACTATTGGACCAGTGGGCTGGATACGGCTCCTAAATGGCATAGTCACCAGTCCATTACCAGAGAGCAAGGGAGAGGCTGCTCCTCTACATTCCCCCCTCGTGTCGACATATTCGACCACTATTCAACCACATACCTATTGTTTGCCCTCCCCTGCATGCAATGTACCTAAGCATCCCTCTCTCAGTCTCCCCTTAACTCAATGCTCTCAACATGGGAGGTATCGTGAAAGACACTACTAAAGAGCCAAAAATGTCTCCATTCATATTGTATTCTCCTAATCTATTGTATGTCTATCGTTTTTGTCTACGGTATGAGATATTTTGCCCTCTTTATTTATTTGTGTATATGTATGTATCCTTGGACTATAACATTGTTTACTTCCAACATGTTCCCACCCTGTTACCCAATTAAATGTTAATTTACATGCACAGCGAGTGACTCTGCCACTATGAGAATCAGGAGATATCGTTAAACAACTTTGATATCTTTTCTTCTGAGCGGACTGACCAGCTCATTCATTTTTTTATTATTATGTTTGCTGTTCATTTCATCATTTTTCCTGTAGTTGGTAAGTTATTACTCTTCTCCAACCCATAACATTTCATCTATCCTTGTCCTATTTGCCATCTGCTTGAAGTCCATTTCCTGGTCATCATCTCACTTAACTTATGTTGGAACATCTTCCATCTGGTTCGCTTTCCTTCATCATTTCAAGTTCAAGGATCTTTCATCAGTTCATTATCGTTTTGTTTTCCCTCTGCTTTTCAGAACATTCAGGGGCCCCTTAATTTGTACATGAACCATGCTTTAGGACGCATTCTCTTCTTGAGTAATATGGTCATGCAAGGGGACATAAGGATGGGGGAGTCCACAAAGAGAATTGATTCTACTTCTTGTTTTCTTTAATTCAGCAGCAATGAGCATCTGGCTCGGTCTCCCAAACCCCTTTTTCATGACAATTAGGGCTTTTCTCCGTGATTATAGGCTCATATGCTCACATCACTCAAAGTGCAGGTATACCCCGTCCATCTTGTGAAGGATTTCAATCAGGCACACACACAGGTCTCGCCTAGCATGTAGTGCGTAATGAAACCCTTATTTATTTGTGTCTATAAGTTCAATATTCCAAATGATATACCACTCATATCACACCCTTCTCATAATATCCCCCAGGTCACACTGAACCATTAATCAGGCTAGTTTGTAAAGGTAAATATTTATTTTATTTATTTAACATTCAAATCACACATAAGTTTAATATATATATATATATATATATATGTATATATATATATATATATATATACATATGGGACAGCAATCACCTAACGGCGGCAATACAATCAGAAAATAAGCAGAGCAATTGAATTCACTTATAATGATGCAGAATAGAAACACAGCAAATAGAACAGTTTTGGTTGTGAACAGATAGCGTTTAGGTTAATATTCCCCTTGCAACAGTTTTTTTAAATACAAATGAGCAATCCTACACAGATGTAAGTAATCAGCAGGTATTTAAGAATGAAAGACAATGTCTAGAGCTTAAATGCAATCTTCCCTCCCCAACCAAGAGAGAAAACATTTTTGGAAAGCGACACTTTTAAACTGACAGTTGACATTGCTTTGTAAAATAATGCAAAAAGGTGCAAAAATGCTTAAATGGGGAAAAATTCTAAGAAAAGCAACACTAAACAGGTCATAACACACATGAGCTATAATATAAACAACAGTACACACTTTAGATCAGGATGGGATTGAAGAAGCATTTTGAAATGGGAAAAATGGGAAAAAGACACGTGTAAACTTTTGAAAACTGCAAATTTGCAGCAAACTTTTACTATGCGATATTGAAGAAAAACAGGTCAAATACACTCTTCTTTTGCAGTCTTTAGTTGCGGGTGTTGCTAAGGGTTTTAGGTATCAGTGAGAGTTGAAATTTTGTTTCTATCAATAATTTTTGAAAAAGTTACAGAGGTTTTAGTAAGAGGCATTTTTGCAAAATAGGCGTGAAAATGGAACAGTAATTCGGTTTTAAAAATGACAGATACATTTTATTACACTATATTAATGACTATGAAAAAGAGGAGGCCACACATGAATTTTCACAGCTATGTGGCCAGCGCAACCATTCACGTGGTGGATACTCGATTTCGTTCTGGGATTTACTTTAGTTACTCAAAATCACTAAGGAGTTATGGTTTTGTAACACAGATGAGAGAAAAGTCAACGCAAGAAGGATTCTAACAATGCTAGGGTTCTGAATTTAAAGATGGGATGGGCTGAGATTGGGATGATACAATGCAGATATACTATGGGTTACTGTTCTTCCTATTAATACTTACAGTCCTTTGTAATTAAATTGGACCGTCAGCTCTGGTCATTGGGTCGGATCAGGTCTACCAGCAGCAGAGCACCTTTGGAGGGATTGGATCAGCGGCGCAGTTCTGGTCAATTTGGACTGCGCCTCAGACTGGATTTGCATGTGCCCTTCTGGTCACTGGACAGGTCAGATTACAGGATGCAAGTTTCAGTGGGCAAGGCTTAATGGTAGCAAGCAAACCTGGATCAAAATTATTCTTTCAAGTTTTGGATGTTTGAAATTGGGTCAAGCTAGCAAGAGTTCAGCAATGCTAAAGTCTAGATTCTGCAAGGCAATCTGGATCTTCCAAGAAGTCTGGAGTCAGCTACAAGATGAAGAGTTCTGGAACAAGGTGCTGCATGGAAATCTGGATGGGTTCTGGAAGCAGTGTGTCCTATGTGTTGTGAAGTTCCTATATTTATACTATCAAATGCCATCCCCAAGTTTATGGTGTGGGCAGAATTTCAAAACATGCCCCATGGCTGTGAGTGGCCACAGGCACTTGCCTTGTCCTGGTTGGCGGTCTGAACAGAACTGTCATCTTTATGATGCAATTTAGGAACTCCCACATTGATTTTGACCACAATTTAGCTTTCCCATAAATACGCATTTTTACAATTGTGCCCTCTACTAAAATCAGACACATGTATTACATTTTTAATGGTTTATCCTGGCGTCCAATTCCCATCTCTGTGAGAACTGTCTTTCTCATTTTATGGGATTTCATCAATTTGAATCATCACAGTTTAGATTAATAATTTCTAATTCGGTACATCTCTGGGCGCTTATCAGTGGATCATGTACATACAATCTTAGGCTTGCAACATTAATAGTTCTGCTACCATAAGGATTTTGGTTCCTTAAGTGGAACAGATTTCATCTATGTCTTAAAAGCATTGGCCTAAAATTAGGTTAACATCTACCAATTTTTAGATTTATACTCCTTTAGATTGCACAGTTAAAGAGTTGCAAACTTAACCACAAATACAGATTTAAACACCAAGAAGATTCGAGTTTTTTTTTCTCCTTTCATCAAACAACAGCTGTCAGGTCAGCTGTCAGGTCCCTTTGATCAGGGTGGAGTGTAGAGCGAAGCATCTGTCCCTCCCCTGCAGAGCATGACCTTTGTTCTTGGCTCAGCCACAAGACGAATGTCTAATGAAGTCTCATTGTGCTCCTTGTTGTCAATATGCGGGAACCATTAAGCAGCCATTAGCCTTCCTGTAGCAATTGAGTGTCAAGCTGAAATGTGAATCTTTCCCAGGCCCGGCTGTCAGATCAGAATTAAATTGTTGATTAGCTTCAGACTGGATTCCTTTAAATTAAAGTCTTTTCATTTCACATATAAAATATAAGCCCAGTTTATAAGGGATTTGGAAATTTTTAAATAATTAGCCCTACACAAACATGCTTTAAATAGGCGGATTTTGCAATGTTAATCAGGAAACAGAAATACTTTTAAACTGGATTTGACAGCTAATTTTCTGAGGCAGCTGTTAGTCAGTGAGGCCTGGATTCCTCTGACTGCCTTGAGAATATATGATTTCAGCACGCTCTTCGCTTCAATAATTCACTGGGAAAATGACTGAATTTAGCACCAAAACAGCACTTTGAACGTTGCCATTGATTAGGAAGCTGTATTTAAGGGCATTTTCGGATTTTAGCCCACTTCTGTGGCATCGATTAATGTGACAGGTAACAGCACCCACTGGCATTCTCCTGCAGGGAGTTCTTGTTTTGACATCAGCTTTTCTTGTGTGTGGCAAGGTGGTGCAGCCTCTTTGTGATTTCTGAACCATGCATAGTTTATGCAGATTTAGCGCGCACAGGGGTTAGCGCCTCCATTTTTGGTAGATTCTTTCCCCCATTGGCAAAAGGATGTAGTATGGCACATTGGCATGGGTTGAAATATCCCACAATCTGAAATATAGAAAACTGTGTGATTTCTT
The DNA here is from genome assembly GCF_040938575.1 of Ambystoma mexicanum. Classification (NCBI taxonomy): domain Eukaryota; kingdom Metazoa; phylum Chordata; class Amphibia; order Caudata; family Ambystomatidae; genus Ambystoma; species Ambystoma mexicanum. The sequence goes on from NC_090924.1 coordinate 983,430,910, forward strand.
CAAAAATACATGTATTTCATCATCAGCACTTCCTCCTGAAACCTAAACATTACTACTTCACTGCTCCTATTTCTCAAAAATATTACTCCTACCTAATATGACAAGGAGTACTCCTGGCTGTCATATCTCAGCTAAATATGACAGGGCGGACTGTGCCTTTAGGCTGTGTCTACCCAGAGTACACAGCTCTATGCATGGATGTCGTTAAGGGACCCCTGAGGTCTCCCTTGCTACCCCTTTGGTATTCCTTGCTACCCCTAAATATATATATATATATATATATATATATATATATATATATATATATATATATATATATATATATATATATATATATATATATATTCAGTGAAAAAACTTTGTTAAAGGGACATTATGGTTAAGTTGCGCTACTAAAAATCTATGAAATTCAGTGAAGAAACGTTGTCAAAGGGACGTTATGGTTCCAAGTAAAACCGACATTTGTGATGTCATCTTTGATGTCCTAGGTGTTAGTCTTAGCAGTGCACGGTGGTGGCGCGAGCTATGGTTGCTTAGCTTACCATAACTGGCGAATTTCAAGGGTTTTTCGGTTTTACTTGGAACCATAACGTCCCTTTGACAAAGTTTTTTCACTGAATTTCATAGGTTTTTAGTAGCGCAACTTAACCATAACGTCCCTTTGACAAAGTTTTTTCACTGAATTTCATAGGTTTTTAGTAGCGCAACTTAACCATAACGTCCCTTTAACAACCTTTTTTCATTGAATTTCATAGGTTTTTCTTAGTGCAACTTAATTATAACGTCCCTGTAATATTTTTTTTAACTACATTTTAAAGGTTTTTATTAGTACAACATCACCATAACATCCTTTTCAATAGATGAAGACCACTAACATCTTATGTCCTCAAAGTGGGAACGCCGGGTGGTAAAAAAAATAAAAAGAATCTTTTACCAAGATGGCCACCATTGAAAGGGAAGGCGGGGTATATCAAGAACACAACACGGCATGAGCGGGGGGTGGGGGGAGCAGGGGAGACACATGGACATGAGCGGGGGTGAGAGGGAACAGAGTACAAACGGGGCATGAGCATGGGGTGGGGGGGAAAGGAAGGAAACACGGGACATGAGCGGTGGTGGGGGGAACACGAGAGAGACACGGGGCATGCACAGGGGGTGTGGAGGAACTTGAGGGAGACACGGAGTATGAGCGGGGGGTGGGGAGGAACACGAGGGAGACATGGGGCATGAGCGGGGGGTTACAGGGCACACACGGGACATGAGAGGGGGTGGGGAGAGGAGAGAGACAAGGGGCATGAGCGGGGGGTGGGGGGAACACGAGGGAGACAAAGGGCATGACCGGGGGTGGGGGCAACAGGAGACAGACACGGGGCATGAGTGGGGGGTGGGGCCAACAGGAGAGAGACACGGGGCATGAGCAGGGGGTGGGGAGAACAGGAGACAGACACGGGGCATGAGCGGGGGGTGGGGAGAACAGGAGACAGACACGGGGCATGAGCGGGGGATGGGGGGCACAGGAGACAGATACGGGGCATGAGCGGGGGTGGGGAGAACAGGAGACAGACACGGGGCAAGAGCGGGGGGGTGGTGGGCAACAGGAGACAGACACGGGGGTTGAGCAGGGGGTGGGGGCAACAGGAGAGAGACACAGGGCATGATCGCGGAGTGGGGGGGTACAGGATGACAGACACGGGGCATGGGTGTGGGCAACATGAGACAGACACGGGGCATGAGCAGGGGGTGGGGGGAACAGGAGACAGACACGGGGCATGAGTGGGGGTGGGGGGAACAGAAGACAGACACGGGGCATGAGCGGGGGAGTGGGGGAAACAGGAGAAAGAGCGGGGGAGTGGGGGGCAACAGGAGAGAGACACGGGGCATGAGCGGGGGTGGGGGGTACAGGAGGGGGTGGGTGGCAACAGGAGATAGACACGGGGCATGAGCGGGGGGGTGGGGGGTACAGGAGACAGACACGGGGAATGAGCGGGGTGTGGGGGGCAACAGGAGAGAGACACGGGACATGAGCGGGTGGGGGAACAGGAGACAGACACGGGGCATTAGCGGGGGTGGGGCGGTACAGGAGACAGACACGGGGCATGAGCGGGGGGTGGGAGGTACAGGAGACAGGTGTACAGGAGACAGACACGGGGCATGAGCGGGGAGTGGGGGGCAACAGGAGAGAGACACGGGGCATGAGCGGGGGGTGGGGAGAACTGGAGACAGAAACGGGGCATGAGCGGGGGTGGGGGAACAACAGAGACAGACACAGGGCATGAGTGGGGGATGGGGGGCAACAGGAGACAGACACGGGGCATGAGCGGGGGGTGGGGGGCAACAGGAGAGACACGAGGCATGAGCAGGGGTTGGGGGGCAACAGGAGAGACACAGGGCATGAGCAGGGGGTGGGGGGCAACAGGAGAGACATGGGGCATGAGCGGAGGGTGGGGGGCAACAGGAGACAGACACGGGGCATGAGCGGGCGGTGGGGGATACAGGAGACAGACACGGGGCATGAGTGGAGGGTGGGGAGAACAGGAGACAGACACGGGGCATGAGCAGGGGGTGGGGGGCAACAGGAGAGACACAGGGCATGAGCGGGGGTGGGGGCAACAGGAGAGACACGGGGTATGAGCGGGGGATGGGGGAACAGGAGACAGACACAGGGCTTGAGCGGGGGGGTGGGGAGAACAGACATGGGGCATGAGCGGGGGGTGGGAGGAACAGGAGACAGGCACGGGGCATGAGCGGTGGTGGGGGGAACACGGGGGGGAACACGAGAGAGACACAGGGCATGAGCAGCGGGTGGGGAGGAACATGAGGGAGACACGGGGTATGAGCGGGGGGTGCGGGGGAACATGAGGGAGACATGGGGCATGAGCGGGGGGGTACAGGGCACACACGGGACATGAGCGGGGGTGGGGGGGAAAGGAGAGAGACAAGGGGCATGAGCGGGGGGTGGGGGGAACACGAGGGAGACACAGGGCATGAGCGGGGGGTTGGGGTGTAACTTGAGGGAAACACGGGGCATGAGCGGGGGTTGGGGGGAACACGAGGGACACACAGGGCATGAGCAGGGGGGGCAACAGGAGACAGATACGGGGCATGAGCGGGGGGTGGTGCCAACAGGAGAGAGACACAGGGCATGAGCGGGGGGTGGGGAGAACAGGAGACAGACACGCGGCATGAGCGGGGGATGGGGAGAACAGGAGACAGACACGTGGCATGAGCGGGGATGGGGGAACAGGAGACAGATACGGGGCATGAGCGGGGGTGGGGAGAAGAGGAGACAGACACGGGGCATGAGCGGGGGGGTGGGGGGCAACAGGAGACAGACACGGGGCATGAGCGGTGGGGTGGGGGGCAACATGAGAGAGACATGGGGCATGAGCGCGGAGTGGGGGGAACAGGAGACAGACACGGGGCATGAGCGGGGGGTGGGGGGAACAGCAGAGACAGAAACGGGGCATGAGCGGGGAGTGGGGGGCAACAGGAAACAGACACGGGGCATGAGTGGGGGGCGGGGGGAACAGGAGACAGACATGGAGCATGAGCGGGGGTTGGGGAGAACAGGAGACAGACACGGGGCATGAGCGGGGGGTGGGGGGCAACAGGAGACAGACACGGGGCATGAGCAGGGGGTGGGGGGCAACAGGAGAGACACGGGGCATGAGTGGGGGTGAGGGGCAACAGGAGAGACACGGGGCATGAGCAGGGGGTGGGGGGCAACAGGAGACAGACACGGGGCATGAGTGGGGGGGTGGGGAGAACAGGAGACAGACACGGGGCATGAGCGGGGGGTGGGGCGCAACAGGAGAGACACGGGGCATGAGCAGGGGGTGGGGGGCAACAGGAGAGACACGGGGCATGAGCAGGGGGTGGGGGGCAACAGGAGAGACACGGGGCATGAGCGGGGGGTGGGGGCAACAGGAGAGACACGGGGCATGAGCGGGGGATGGGGGAACAGGAGACAGACACGGGGCATGAGCGGGGGGTGGGGAGAACAGACATGGGGCATGACCGGGGGGTGGGAGGAACAGGAGACAGGCACGGGGCATGAGCGGTGGTGGGGGGTACACGAGAGAAGCACAGGGCATGAGCAGCGGGTGGGGAGGAACATGAGGGAGACAAGGGGCATGAACGGGGGGAGGGAGGAACACGAGGGAGACACAGGGCATGAGCGGGGGGGTGGGGGTAACACGAGGGAAACACGGGGCATGAGCGGGGGTTGGGAGGAACACGAGGGACACACAGGGCATGAGCAGGGGGGGCAACAGGAGACAGACACGGGGCATGAGCGGGGGGTGGTGCCAACAGGAGAGAGACACAGGGCATGAGCGGGGGGTGGGGAGAACAGGAGACAGACACAGGGCATGAGCGGGGGATGGGGAGAACAGGAGACAGACATGGGGCATGAGTGGGGATGGGGGGAACAGGAGACAGATACGGGGCATGAGCGGGGGTGGGGAGAAGAGGAGACAGACACGGGGCATGAGCGGGGGGGTGGAGGGCAACAGGAGACAGACGCGGGGCATGAGCGGGGGGGTGGGGGGCAACATGAGAGAGATATGGGGCATGAGCGCGGAGTGGGGGCAACAGGAGAGAGACACGGGGCATGAGCGGGGGGTGGGGAGAACTGGAGACAGAAACGGGGCATGAGCGGGGGTGGGGGAACAACAGAGACAGACACAGGGCATGAGTGGGGGATGGGGGGCAACAGGAGACAGACACGGGGCATGAGCGGGGGGTGGGGGGCAACAGGAGAGACACGAGGCATGAGCAGGGGTTGGGGGGCAACAGGAGAGACACAGGGCATGAGCAGGGGGTGGGGGGCAACAGGAGAGACATGGGGCATGAGCGGAGGGTGGGGGGCAACAGGAGACAGACACGGGGCATGAGCGGGCGGTGGGGGATACAGGAGACAGACACGGGGCATGAGTGGAGGGTGGGGAGAACAGGAGACAGACACGGGGCATGAGCAGGGGGTGGGGGGCAACAGGAGAGACACAGGGCATGAGCGGGGGTGGGGGCAACAGGAGAGACACGGGGTATGAGCGGGGGATGGGGGAACAGGAGACAGACACAGGGCTTGAGCGGGGGGGTGGGGAGAACAGACATGGGGCATGAGCGGGGGGTGGGAGGAACAGGAGACAGGCACGGGGCATGAGCGGTGGTGGGGGGAACACGGGGGGGAACACGAGAGAGACACAGGGCATGAGCAGCGGGTGGGGAGGAACATGAGGGAGACACGGGGTATGAGCGGGGGGTGCGGGGGAACATGAGGGAGACATGGGGCATGAGCGGGGGGGTACAGGGCACACACGGGACATGAGCGGGGGTGGGGGGGAAAGGAGAGAGACAAGGGGCATGAGCGGGGGGTGGGGGGAACACGAGGGAGACACAGGGCATGAGCGGGGGGTTGGGGTGTAACTTGAGGGAAACACGGGGCATGAGCGGGGGTTGGGGGGAACACGAGGGACACACAGGGCATGAGCAGGGGGGCAACAGGAGACAGATACGGGGCATGAGCGGGGGGTGGTGCCAACAGGAGAGAGACACAGGGCATGAGCGGGGGGTGGGGAGAACAGGAGACAGACACGCGGCATGAGCGGGGGATGGGGAGAACAGGAGACAGACACGTGGCATGAGCGGGGATGGGGGAACAGGAGACAGATACGGGGCATGAGCGGGGGTGGGGAGAAGAGGAGACAGACACGGGGCATGAGCGGGGGGGTGGGGGGCAACAGGAGACAGACACGGGGCATGAGCGGTGGGGTGGGGGGCAACATGAGAGAGACATGGGGCATGAGCGCGGAGTGGGGGGAACAGGAGACAGACACGGGGCATGAGCGGGGGGTGGGGGGAACAGCAGAGACAGAAACGGGGCATGAGCGGGGAGTGGGGGGCAACAGGAAACAGACACGGGGCATGAGTGGGGGGCGGGGGGAACAGGAGACAGACATGGAGCATGAGCGGGGGTTGGGGAGAACAGGAGACAGACACGGGGCATGAGCGGGGGGTGGGGGGCAACAGGAGACAGACACGGGGCATGAGCAGGGGGTGGGGGGCAACAGGAGAGACACGGGGCATGAGTGGGGGTGGGGGGCAACAGGAGAGACACGGGGCATGAGCAGGGGGTGGGGGGCAACAGGAGACAGACACGGGGCATGAGTGGGGGGGTGGGGAGAACAGGAGACAGACACGGGGCATGAGCGGGGGGTGGGGCGCAACAGGAGAGACACGGGGCATGAGCAGGGGGTGGGGGGCAACAGGAGAGACACGGGGCATGAGCAGGGGGTGGGGGGCAACAGGAGAGACACGGGGCATGAGCGGGGGGTGGGGGCAACAGGAGAGACACGGGGCATGAGCGGGGGATGGGGGAACAGGAGACAGACACGGGGCATGAGCGGGGGGTGGGGAGAACAGACATGGGGCATGACCGGGGGGTGGGAGGAACAGGAGACAGGCACGGGGCATGAGCGGTGGTGGGGGGTACACGAGAGAAGCACAGGGCATGAGCAGCGGGTGGGGAGGAACATGAGGGAGACAAGGGGCATGAACGGGGGGAGGGAGGAACACGAGGGAGACACAGGGCATGAGCGGGGGGGTGGGGGTAACACGAGGGAAACACGGGGCATGAGCGGGGGTTGGGAGGAACACGAGGGACACACAGGGCATGAGCAGGGGGGGCAACAGGAGACAGACACGGGGCATGAGCGGGGGGTGGTGCCAACAGGAGAGAGACACAGGGCATGAGCGGGGGGTGGGGAGAACAGGAGACAGACACAGGGCATGAGCGGGGGATGGGGAGAACAGGAGACAGACATGGGGCATGAGTGGGGATGGGGGGAACAGGAGACAGATACGGGGCATGAGCGGGGGTGGGGAGAAGAGGAGACAGACACGGGGCATGAGCGGGGGGGTGGAGGGCAACAGGAGACAGACGCGGGGCATGAGCGGGGGGGTGGGGGGCAACATGAGAGAGATATGGGGCATGAGCGCGGAGTGGGGGGAACAGGAGACAGACACGGGGCATGAGCGGGGGGTGGGGGGAACAACAGAGACAGAAACGGGGCATGAGCGGGGAGTGGGGGGCAACAGGAAACAGACACGGGGCATGAGCGGGGGGTGGGGGTCAACAGGAGACAGACACAGGGCATGAGCGGGGGGTGGGGGCAACAGGAGACAGACACGGGGCATGAGCAGGGGGTGGGCGGTACAGGAGACAGACACGGGGCATGAGTGGGGGGTGGGGGGAACAGGAGACAGACACAGAGCATGAGCGGGGGAGGGGAGAACAGAACACAGACACGGGGCATGAGCGGGGGTGGGGAGAACAGGAGACAAACACGGGGCATGAGTGGGGGGTATGGGGGCCAACAGGAGACAGACACGGCACATGAGGGGAACAGGAGACAGAAACGGGACATGAGCGGGGGGTGGGGAGAACAGAAGACAGACACGGGGCATGAGCGGGGGGAACAGAAGACAGACACGGGGCATGAGCAGGGGGTGGGGGGAAGGGGAGAGAGACACACGGGGCATGAGCAGGGGGTGGGGGGAGGAAGAGAGACACACACGGGGCATGAGCGGGGGGTGGGCATTTGGGAGAGACAAACACGGGGCATGAGCGGGGGGTGGGCAGGAGGGAGAGACACACACGGGGCATGAGCAGGGGGTGGGCCGGAGGTAGAAACACACACGGGGCATGAGCGGGGGTGGGCGGGAGGGAGAGACACACACGGGGCATGAGGAGCGGGGGGTGGGCGGGAGGGAGAGACACACACGGGGCATGAGCGGGGGGTGGGGGGAACAGGAGACAGACACGGGGCATGAGCGGGGGGTGGGGGGAACAGAAGACAGACATGGGGCATGAGCGGGGGAGTGGGGGCAACAGGAGAGAGAGCAGGGGCATGAGTGGGGGGTGAGGGGGAACAGGAGACAGACACAGAGCATGAGCGGGGGTGGGGAGAACAGGAGACAGACACGGGGCATGAGCGGGGGGTGGGGGGCAACAGGAGAGACACAGGGCATGAGCGGGGGGTGGGGGGCAACAGGAGAGACACAGGGCATGAGCAGGGGTCGGGGGCAATAGGAGAGACACGGGGCATGAGCGGGGGGTGGGGGATACAGGAGACAGACACAAGGCATGAGTGGGGGGTTGGAGGGGACAGGAGACAGACACGGAGCATGAGCCGGGGGTGGGGAGAACAGGAGACAGACACGGAGCATGAGCGGGGGGTGGGGGGCAACAGAAGAGACACAGGGAATGAGCGGGGGTGGGGGGCAACAGGAGAGACACGGGGCATGAGCGGGGGGTGGGGGCAACAGGAGAGACACGGGGCATGAGCTGGGGGTGGGGGGAACAGGAGACAGACACGGGGCATGAGCGGGGGATGGGGGAACAGGAGACAGACACGGGGCATGAGCGGGGGGTGGGGAGAACAGACATGGGGCATGAGCGGGGGGTGGGAGGAACAGGAAACAGGCATGGGGCATGAGCGGTGGTGGGAGGAACACGAGAGAGACACAGGGCATGAGCAGCGGGTGGGGAGGAACATGAGGGAGACACGGGGTATGAGCAGGTGGGTGGGGAGGAACACGAGGGAGACATGGGGCATGAGCGGGTGGGGTACAGGACACACACGGGACATGAGCGGGGGTGGGGGGGAAAGGAGAGAGACAAGGGGCATGAGCGGGGGTTGGGGGAACACGAAGGAGACACAGGGCATGAGCGGGGGGTGGGGGTAACACGAGGGAAACACGGGGCATGAGTGGGGGTTGGGGGGAACACGAGGGACACACGGGGCATGAGCAGGGGGGGCAACAGGAGACAGATACGGGGCATGAGCGGGGGGTGGTGCCAACAGGAGAGAGACACAGGGCATGAGCGGGGGGTGGGGAGAACAGGAGACAGACACGGGGCATGAGCGGGGGGATGGGGAGAACAGGAGACAGACACGGGGCATGAGCGGGGATGGGGGGGAACAGGAGACAGATACGGGGCATGAGCGGGGGTGGGGAGAAGAGGAGACAGACACGGGGCATGAGCGGGGGGGTGGGGGTCAACAGGAGACAGACGCGGGGCATGAGTGGGGGGGTGGGGGCAACAGGAGACAGACACGGGGCATGAGCAGGGGGTGGGGGTCAACAGGAGACAGACACGGGGCATGAGCGGGGGTGGGGGCAACAGGAGACAGACACGGGGCATGAGCAGGGGGTGGGCGGTACAGGAGACAGACACGGGGCATGAGTGGGGGGTGGGGGAAACAGGAGACAGACACAGAGCATGAGCGGGGGTGGGGAGAACAGGAGACAGACATGGGGCATGAGCAGGGGGTGGGGGCAACAGGAGACAGACACAGGCCATGAGTGGTGGGTGGGGGGCAACAGGAGAGACACGGGCATGAGCGGGGGTGGGGGGCAACAGGAGAGACACGGGGCATGAGCAGAGGGTGGGGGAACAGGAGACAGACATGGGGCATGAGCGGGGGGTGGGGGGAACAGGAGACAGACATGGGGCATGAGCGGGGGGTGGGGAGAACAGACATGGGGAATGAGCAGGGGGTGGGGGGAACACGAGAGAGACACGGGGCATGAGCAGCGGGTGGGGAGGAACATGAGGGAGACACGGGGTATGAGCGGGGGTGGGGAGGAACACGAGGGAGACATGGGGCATGAGCGGGGGTACAGGGCACACACGGGACATGAGCGGGGGTGGGGGAGAAAGGAGAGAGACAAGGGGCATGAGCAGGGGTTGGGGGAACACGAGGGAGACACAGGGCATGAATGGGGAGGTGGGGGGTAACACGAGGGAAACACGGGGCATGAGCGGGGGGTGGGGGGAACACGAGGGAGACACAGGGCATGAGCGGGGGGTGGGGGGCAACAGGAGACAGACACGGGGCATGAGCGGGGGCTGGGGGCCAACAAGAGAGAGACACGGGGAATGAGCTGGGGGTGGGGAGAACAGGAGACAGACACGGGGCATGAGCGGGGGGTGGGGAGAACAGGAGACAGACACGGGGCATGAGCGGGGGATGGGGGAACAGGAGACAGATACGGGGCATGAGTGGGGGTGGGGAGAACAGGAGAAAGACACGGGGCATGAGCAGGGGGGTGGGGGGCAACAGGAGACAGACACAGGGCATGAGCGGGGGTGGGGGGCAACAGGAGGAGACACGGGGCATGAGCGCGGAGTGGGGGGTACAGGAGACAGACACGGGGCATGGGTGGGGGCAACAGGAGACAGACACGGGGCATGAGCAGGGGGAGTGGGGAACAGGAGACAGACACGGGGCATGAGCGGGGGGTGGGGGGAACAGAAGACAGACATGGGGCATGAGCGGGGGAGTGGGGGGCAACAGGAGAGAGACACGGGGCATGAGCAGGGGGTGGGGGTACAGGAGACAGACACGGGGCATGAGCAGGGGGTGGCGGCAACAGGAGAGAGACACGGGACATGAGCGGGTTGGTGGAACAGTATATAGACACGGGGCATGAGTGGGGGGGCAACAGGAGACAGACACGGGGCATGAGCGGGTGGGGGAACAGGAGACAGACACGGGGCATGAGCGGGGGGTGGGGGGCAACAGGAGATAGACACGGAACATGAGCGGGGGTGGGAGGAACAGAACACAGACACGAGGCATGAGCGGGGGTGGGGAGAACAGGAGACAGACACGGGGCATGAGCGGGAGGTGTGGGGGGCAACAGGAGACAGACACGGCACATGAGGGGAACAGGAGACAGATACGGGGCATGAGCGGGGGTGGGGAGAACAGAAGACAGACACGGGGCATGAGGGGAGGGAACAGAAGACAGACACGGGGCATGAGCGGGGGGTGGGGGGAAGGGGAGAGAGACACATGGGGCAGGAGCGGGGGGTGGGGGGAGGGAGAGAGACACACACGGGGCATGAGCGGGGGGTGGGTGGGAGGGAGAGACACACACAGGGCATGAGCAGGGGGTGGGCGGGAGGGAGAGACACACACGGGGCATGAGCAGGGGGTGGGCGGGAGGGAGAGACACACACGGGGCATGAGCGGGGGTGGGCGGAGGGAGAGACACACACGGGGCATGAGCGGGGGATGGGCGGGAGGGAGAGAGACACACGGGGCATGAGCGGGGGGTGGGTGGGAGGGAGAGACACACACGGTGCATGAGCGGGGGGTGGGGGGAAGGGGAGAGACACACACGGGGCATGAGCGGGGGGTTGGGGGAAGGGGAGAGACACACACGGGGCATTAGCGGGGGGTGGGGGGAAGGGGAGAGAGACACACGGGGCATGAGCGGGGGGTGGGGGGAAGGGGAGAGAGACACACGGGGCATGAGCAGGGGTGGGGGGAGAGAGAGAGACAAACATGGCATGAGCGGGAGGGGGAGAGACACACAGGACATGAGCGGGGGTGGGCGGGAGGGGGAGAGACACACGGGGCATGAGCGGGGGTGGGCGGGAGGGGGAGAGACACACAGGGCATGAGCGGGGGTGGGCGGGAGGGGGAAAGACACGGGGCAAGAGCGGGGGTGGGCGGGATGGGGCAAGAGACACGGGGCAAGAGCGGGGGTGGGCGGGAGGGGGAAAGAGACACGGGGCAAGAGCGGGGGTGGGCAGGAGGGGGAAGAGACACGGGGCAAGAGCGGGGGTGGGCGAGAGTTTGCAAGAGCGGGTAAGAGACACGGGGCAAGAGTGGGGGTGGGCGGGGGGGGAAAGAGACACGGGGCAAGAGCGGGGGTGGGCGGGAGGGGGAAAGACACACGTGGCAACAAGAGCAGGGGTGGGGGGGAGGGAGACAGACACACGGGGCAAGAGCGGGGGTGTGGAGGAGGGAGACAGACACACGGGGCAAGAGCGGGGGTGGGGGGTAGGGAGAGAGACACACGAGGCATGAGTCGGGGGTGGGGGGAAGGGGAGAGAGAAACGGGGCATAAGCGGGGGTGGAGGGGAGGGAGAGAGAGAGACACACGGGGCATGAGCGGGGGTGGGGGGGAGGGAGAGAGACACACGGGGCATGGGCGGGAGGGGGAGAGACACACGGGGCAGGGGGGGTGGGCGGGAGGGGGAGAAACACACGGGACATGAGCGGGGGGTGGGCAGCGAGTGGGGAGAGACACACGGACATGAGCGGGGGGTGGGCGGCGGGTGGGGAGAGACACACGGACATGAGCGGGGGGTAGCCGGCAGGTGGGGAGAGACACACGAACATGAGCGGGGGTGGGCAGCGGGTGGGGAGAGACACACGGACATGAGCAGGGGGTGGGCGGTGGGTGGGGAGAGACACACGGACATGAGCGGGGGGTGGGCGGGAGGGGGAAAGAGACACGGGGCAAGAGCGGGGGTGGGCGGGAGGGGGGAAGAGACACGGGGCAAGAGCGGGGGTGGGCAGGAGGGGGAAGAGACACGGGGCAAGAGCGGGGGTGGGCGAGAGTTTGCAAGAGCGGGTAAGAGACACGGGGCAAGAGTGGGGGTGGGCGGGGGGGGAAAGAGACACGGGGCAAGAGCGGGGGTGGGCGGGAGGGGGAAAGACACACGTGGCAACAAGAGCAGGGGTGGGGGGGAGGGAGACAGACACACGGGGCAAGAGCGGGGGTGTGGAGGAGGGAGACAGACACACGGGGCAAGAGCGGGGGTGGGGGGTAGGGAGAGAGACACACGAGGCATGAGTCGGGGGTGGGGGGAAGGGGAGAGAGAAACGGGGCATAAGCGGGGGTGGAGGGGAGGGAGAGAGAGAGACACACGGGGCATGAGCGGGGGTGGGGGGGAGGGAGAGAGACACACGGGGCATGGGCGGGAGGGGGAGAGACACACGGGGCAGGGGGGGTGGGCGGGAGGGGGAGAAACACACGGGACATGAGCGGGGGGTGGGCAGCGGGTGGGGAGAGACACACGGACATGAGCGGGGGGTGGGCGGCGGGTGGGGAGAGACACACGGACATGAGCGGGGGGTAGCCGGCAGGTGGGGAGAGACACACGAACATGAGCGGGGGTGGGCAGCGGGTGGGGAGAGACACACGGACATGAGCAGGGGGTGGGCGGTGGGTGGGGAGAGACACACGGACATGAGCGGGGGGTGGGCGGCGGGTGGGGAGAGACACACGGACATGAGCGGGGGTGGGCGGCGGGTGGGGAGAGACACACGGACATGAGCAGGGGGTGGGCGGCGGGTGGGGAGAGACACACGGACATGAGCGGGGGGTGGGCGGCGGATGGGGAGAGACACACGGACATGAGCGGGGGGTGGGAGAGACACACAGGGGGTGGGAGAGATACACGGGGCATGAGAGGGGGGTGGGCGGGTGGGAGAGACGAGCAGGGCATGAGTGGGGCATGAGCGGGGGGTGGGCGGGAGGGAGAAAGACACACAGACATGAGCGGGGGGTGGGCGGGAGGGAGAAAGACACACGTACATGAGCGAGGGGTGGAAGGAACAGGAGACAGACACGGGCATGAGCAGGGGTGGGGGACTTACTGTGCAGGCGGGATACAAAGCCTCTCATGCGAGGAACAAAGATGGCGGCGTCTCTGAAGCCAGACGCACTGCACGCTTTCACACATCCAATGAGAGAGCACGTCAGATGTCCGCGGACATCATGCAAGCTGCTTGCCCAATCACCGTCCTGTCCGCGGAGCGAACAGGGAAGTGTGTCCGTGAAGCGAACACAGATATCACTAATTTTTTTCACTTACATTTTTGTCATTTTTTTAAAAACTACTGGACGGATTTACACCAAATAAAGCAGAGCATGCTTTTGGGACCAAGCCGCCGCTCCTGCCGCAAATTTGGTGTAAATCCGTCCAGCGGTTTGGGCTGTAGGCGCGAGCAAAGTTTTTTCCCATTCAGTCTATGGGGGGAAAAAAAGTTTTGGGACCCCCCCTATAACTTTGCCCCCCCTGGACGAATCCTCAAAATAATTCAGAGTGACCCAAATACTTTTTTTGCAAAGTTTGGTGAGGATTCGTCCAGGGAGAGCAAAGTTATAAGCCGCCCAAAAAGTGCTCTTCCTATGGAAACAGCAACTTAACCATAACTACAAGGCCACTACCGTGGCCATGTAATATGTGTGTGTGTGTTTTCAAATTCTTTTTTTTTTTACATTGAGGCTTATGGGTTGTGGCCAGCAGCATGTGGCTCTTTATTTCTGGAGTGGCTTGTTTTCTAGCTCAGTGGGTTTAGCGCTGCTGGTGCCATGTGTGTGTGATCTGCAGGTTCGACTCCCAGCAAGGTCAACTCAGCCTTTCATCCTGCTGAGGTTGATAAGTGAGTACCAACACAGGTTGGCTGATACTGTGTGTATATTTGTTCTAAATGAAGCGCTTAAGCATAAGTGCTATATAATAACACTCTATTATCATTTGGCCTTGGACGTCTGCTTGCATTCACAGTCATTTGGTAAAAGGGCATGTTCACACTGATATTAACAATACATTTGTTGATCCATTCTTGCATGCAATGTATATCACTTTACAGTGATATCATAACCATATTTTTAGTAGTGTACTCAGAAACCATGCCACTTCCTGTTTGTCATGGGGTGAAAGATTGTGTTCCATCACTTCCTGTGATGTCACTTCGGGGTGGGGTCAAATGGCATCACTTCCTGTGATGTCATCACAGGTCAAGGGTTAATGTGATGTCACTTCCGCTACCCCTGGCATTTCGGTGAAATGACGTCCCTGGCTCTATGCGTTTGTCATGGTGTGAGAATATGAAAATATGTGTGTATTAGCCCCACACATTTTCCTGAGGTTTGTCTATCATCATTCCAGGTAATACAAATATTTTAAAAAGCCCAGGCGAGTGCACATCCACCACGAGGACTCAAAATCCTCACAGGGAGCAGAGATATCTTTAAGTGAGGGCAAAAGAGGCTCATGTCCAGGTACCCACCCTGCTAGCCATCCTCCAGCGGCATGATACAAAGAAGTCAGTGCATATATTTTGCCATGACGTTGTATAGTGCACTGTTGAAGATCGCACACTGCTTCATGGCTGTTGTTGTCAACTAAAGGCTGACATGAGCAATTCATCCTCTAATGTACGCTGTATTCACTCTATTACATATAATGTGTGCCTTCATCATAGCACAACTCTTGTAGCATACTCACCTTTCTTGGGGGATGTTTTGATCAGGTGCAATAACCGACGGTGAAATGCATTTTGTAATGTTTACGTGTCTAGGTGGTTCAGAAGTTACCTCAGTGGATGAGTACTTGTTGAAAAGATCATGCCAGATCTCCATTCCCACTCCTGGCAAGGCAGACTCAGCATCCCCTCTCCATATAGGTAATAAACTTGAGTATATCAGTTTTTGTGCTAGTAACACATACTCTGCTACAAAACAATGTACCGGCACCAGAAAGCCCTCTTAAGAAACAAACATTGCTGCAACACGGTGCAGTTCTAGAGCTCACGTCTTCCGAACCCTGGTTATAAAAAGTGGGCACCTCAATAAAGAGCATAATGCCTTTTTTGAGAGAGGTGATTAGGTAGCCAAATTCAAGGCTTTAAAGTCAAATCGCACAGGCTCTTATGGTGGCTTAGCCAGTGGGCGATCCTATGATACTGCATAGGGCATTTTATCTCAATGTATGGTACTGTGCTATCTTTGGTTAAAAGGTTTGCCTTCTAACGTTCTGGTGGCATTGCTTAGCACGCTGCTCGCTCTTTATTGTCCTGTCAGCCATTTGAGATTTGAGCAGAAAGGCTCCTAGACAGAAGAGAGCCAACCAAATTCCACAGACCTCTGGCAAGCTAATTTTCAGGTCTGCTTACTTGACACAAAAGAGCTCTGCTTTTTTCCTACGAGTTCAAATGTTCACATCATGAATAACAATATGCAGGTATGTGTGAAGCAATAACAGGTTTAACATCTGTTGTCAGTGGCATGAGGCCCCCTGAAGGGTGAAAGTGCACTCTATAAATGTACATTGATAATTCTCCTTTTGAAAAGCATGTTTCTATAAGGATTTATTTCTTAAATATCGGCCTATTCTCTTATCATGAGATGTGTGTGCTTTCCAAGTGAGTGCTACAAAACAGGATGTTGTTTTAGTTAATACAATTCAATCATTCATACATATGTACACATTGATATATGACAAACACTGGAAAGCAATGTGGTCAAGTGCTGAACTTGCAGACTGGGCTCAAACCCCAGCTTCACCACTCAACCAGATGGTATGATCCTGGCTAGCAGGTTTAATCTCAAAGCACCAAATCTGTCAAAATTGCTGGTCCCTAAATATTTCAAAATGGTTATCCCCTAAAGTGCTTTAGTTATCAGGGTAATTCTTGCAAAAAGCCCCCCACGTGGTTTGCTGGCTGTACTGTTCTTTCATATATAATAATAGGTGCCATGAATATGTTGCACAACAAAGAAGTAATTTGCTTCTTGACTCATTTTCAAGTGTTGGACTGCCTCATCCATGTCCAATTGAGGAAGTACCTTTACTGTCTCTTCCTCAGTACTACAAAAACACAGTTCCTGCTATAGTAATCTAAAGTGCCATTCGTAATCTTAGCAACATCAGTTTGCAAACCATGGCCCTCTTCTAACCTCAGTCTATGTTCGGATATGTGCAGCTTCCTGGTAACCTCTAACTTGCATCCTTATCAGGGGGTCTGCAACCTTTGGCTCCCCGGCCGTTTTGGACTTTGGCTATCATGATCCTTCACCATTGACTATGCTAGCGAGGACTGATAGGAGTTGAAGTCCAAAACATCTGAAAAGCCAATTCCAGACCACCTTTTCATGTCTTGGTCTGTGTACCTTCATTGGTGTTTCTGATTTGTCACTTTAGTCAATTTGTAAATTCTGTGAGGCTGATGTTTGTGTCTATGCTGGGGTATGTGTTCCTTCATCATATGGCTACTGATAGCTACTGATATGCGTCATGCTTGTAGCCGACGTATGTATTCCTTCCGCATGACTTGGACTGTTAAAATGTGTCTTGCTAGATCAGAAGTACCCTCATTGTGGACTGCTAATGTTGCCCTTAAAAATGTCACTTGCTTGTTAATGTGATTCCATCATGAGGAATAGGTTAAAGGAACCTCAAGGGAATTATAATGCTTATTTTTATTACTACCATTACAATATTTCAAGTTATGAGTTCTGCTTGTGTCAAAGTGGGGTCGGAAATTCATGGTCTGGGTGAGACTCCATATTGGTATGTTCCTGGGCTTAGGACTCCTTGCTCCCCTCACCGACCACTGCTTACTTGTCTCTCATGCGCCCTACTCCCTGCTTCTCCCTCCATCCCTGCCTTCTCTTCCATTTGTCTGTGACTACTTTGATGTGGCAGACTGGGAACCAAGTCATGGAAATAGATTTCCCCCATGATGGCAGAGCTCTACGTTGCCCTATGCCAGACGGAAGTAGATCATCCAGTTGCACTACTATTTTCATTCTTAAGTGAAAAAATGAAGGAGGGCGAGGCGCGCACTCCAGGTCCTGGTCAATCAAACCTGTTGCAAAAAATATACATCTGGGTTAAATCCCAAAATGGACAAGTATTCACCAGGGTTAAATCCCATCTGCTGCAAATCCCAAAAGATGAACAAATATTAACAGGGTTTGATCCCTTCTGCTGCAATTCAGTTGCTCAGTATCAACAGGGTTAGATCCCATCAGCTGCAGTTCTGCTGTCTGTAGTTGTTCTCCTCCATTCTTACCCTTGCCTACATGTCCCAAATATCATTTGGGAGAGGGTCATTCATTTCCTTCGTAGAGTTCTGGATGTACAACGGGAAAAATGAACAGGCCCCAGAACCAAAACAAACCAGTAGGACTGTATCAGTATCACTCTAATGGCGTGGTGCACTTTTAGCCTTTCAAGTGTGTGTCTGCTTCAAGTCTTTTTGTGAGAGAAGGACATAGAAGTGTTGCACATGAAGTGATAATGCAAGGAAGCCTTCCCCAGCAATAAGTAAGTATGTAATGGGAGGCAAGTGTTTCTGTATTTTAAAATCATTGCCATAGTGGACTATATCTCACTGCAAAGTCCATGCGCGCACAGTGTGGCACTGCCGTCTGACCCCCCATCTTCGTGTATGCAGTTTTGGCCACCGTGCAACTCCCATGCCATCTTTCTCCACGTTCAAGCTCAAAGCTCCATCACTGGACAACCTCTTATGTCTCTATTGCATCCTATCCAGGGACACATAATGCACAGCGTTCTACTTGCCAGGGTCAATATCCTCTAAGGTGCCTCAAATAATGAGCCTGAGTGTGTTTGTCCATACAATGAAATGGCACGCTGTTTTCCCCCAGAGAACACACAAGCGTTGGCAAAACCACTAGAGTTGGCTTTTGTGTAGGTGTAGGCATTGAATAGGCACTTACCAGGCACTGCCATTGTGGTACTAACTGGCACACAGACAGCATCAGCTGGAATAAGATAGCAGGGGTGGCAAATGCCTATCAAATACTTATACAACTCTTGGCTTTGTCAATGTGTTTTTCCCCCACAGGACTTCTGTGTGAGGAACATATTTAAATCACATGTCTGGAGGCACATTTGGTTATGACATTTATTACACCAAAAGCGTTTTTACAACTGCAGTTAATTCAATATCTCTCAGTAGACTGTTTAGAAATAACAAAAACAGTCTTGGTTTGATGTTACTTCTGGATATATGTTGCTCATAGAGATCCCCAGAGGATTTGTTTTGGGAGGGGTGGGGGCGGGCAGCAAGTGGGTGGAAATATTCATTGCCATGAGCAGTCAATGGCTGGGAAAATGGCTAATTTACCAAACGACACCCACACACAGTGTGTCCCTCCACACATGATATCTATTTCCTAGCTTTACTCCAATGAGTCCCATTCCTCCTTGCTTGCAACACTTTCCATGGATCAATCCAAACATATGCTATACCAGTGAACAACTGATCCCCGGCCACAAGATGCCCGATCATCTGGAAATACAGCAGCATAGTAGTATGGTTGTCCCTCAATACTGTTTTGTCTTGCGGGTGGGTGGAATAAATAAAAAAACATATGTATGGTAAATATACATAGAAAGACTTCTTAGCCAAACTCTCAGCGAAGCACAAGTGGTGTTCTCCTATGCCTTGGTTTGGTGAACGTGTAATTTGCTATGCTAACGGCCTCATCTGAGACTATGTTCGGAGCTGGCATGATGAAATAGCTTTGGGAAGACTTTAGCTAGGAATGCGCAACGTCCAGTGATATCATATGTCAACAGCAATGGCAGTGACCTCCATAGTTCTTCTCGAGGGTTCTGCATCTCCCCCTTCGGGGTCTCATTGGTCAAATAACACGGAATGGCAGAAGCACAAACTTTCAGTTATTCACTTGAACAAACCGCTGAGATTATAGGAGGTCCTTCTATATTTGATCAATCAGGATTCGGTGCGGGAGTGGCCCAATCAACGAGTTGTGATGACATATTGAAACTTAAAAAAAAGAATTTCAGGACAGAACTGCATGGACATTTCCTTCGGGAATATTTAAGAGCGGACACCATTCCGGCAGGTTTAATTGTCCGTAATGAACCCTGTCTATTTTTGACCGACAAGGAATACACAACCACTTTTAGCCACATCACCATCAAATGCAGTAGGGACCTTATGGTCCATACAATTACAACCGCTCAGAGACTTGGGGCCGAAATACAGAAAGAGCTTGAAAGGGAAGAAAAACTGTTCTTAGAAAACACAACTATCTCCAATGAACAATTACAAAAAACTAACAAAATTTTTGAAGACTTTAAGTCAACTACTTTAAGCAAATAAACAAAGAAATTACAGTTTGATATACAGGAATTTAAAGTGGATACAATCTTTCCATATACTACCGACGAATACATTGAAGCTGCTAAAAAACAGGCTACATCTCAACCATGGAACAAAGGCAGACGTAGGTGGGTGTCCTTTTCAAACTCAAGCAGTAGCAGCTCAGACGATCAGGCTAGAAAGAACCGGCAACAACAAGAAGCCTTTGGGAATTTCTTACCTCAGCAACCATTTTTACCACCACAGCCTTTTTTAGGCAGATGCAGGCCAGGAGGCCCACTCTGGGGACAACCATGGTTCCCCCCTTATCAACAACCCCGCCGCCAATTTCGGGGACGGCGCCGCCAGAACAGGTAACTAATCAAACTGACTTACCAATTTTTAATCTAGCAAAAATTGACCTTACCCCTTCTCAGATCAAAGTCCTTTCGAAAGGGCTTTCATTTGTGCCCAAACAGAACTTGAGATCCGTCGGTTTTTGAGAACAGTACGTCTCAAGGTCTTTTTCAATGAACATGGTGAGAACGAGCAAGAAACAGACACAGGCCTACGAGTCCCTTCAAATTTCAAACCACAAGATAATGAGGTTACGAAAGAAATTCTGACATTTGAGAAATGTGTCTTTCGAGATCTGGACAAACTAAAAACCAAACACAAACCCATTAGACACAATCTCTCTAAACTAGAAAATTCAGCTCTGACTGAATTATCCAAGAATTCCTCTATCATTATTAAACCTGCAGATAAGGGAGGAGGAATTGTCGTGATGTCTAAAACCCAATACATTTCCATGATGGATGCTTTATTACAAGATGATGTCAGCTATAAAAAACTTGGCAAGCACCCCACCCATGACATCAGCACAGAGATTGAGAGCGTAGTACAATTCGCTCTAGACCGTAAATGGATCACAGAAAAAGAATCTAAATTTCTTATCACTAGTCAAAACCGCATTCCAACTATGTACGCGTTACCCAAGATACATAAGAATTTGGAAAATCCACCAGGGAGACCAATTGTGTCCGGCTGTGGTTCCATACTAGAACCGTTGTGTACATTTATTGACAAATTTTTGAAACCCATTAGCGTAAAAACTGAGACTTATCTCAGAGACACGACTGACACCATCACGATCTTTGAAAATCTTGAGTTTGACAGCACAACTCAATTGCTGCTGACGATGGATATTCAATCTCTTTACACCAGCATACCCCAGGATCAGGCCATTGAGTGCATGCGAGAAGTTCTCCTGGAGTATGATACCCAGGACCGCGTTCCGCATAACTTCATCTTGGAACTCATGGCCATAGCCCTAAATAAAAACTACTTTGAATTTAATGGCCAATTTTTCTTGCAAACAAAGGGTACGGCAATGGGGGCCGCCTTTGCGCCAAGCTTAGCAATACTTTTTATGTTTAAATTTGAATCTCTCCACATTCTATCCCAAACTAATCCCTTTTGTTATTCAATAACGAAATGGAAAAGGTATATTGACGATATCATCTTCATCTGGACTGGACCTAAAACTGATTTAACACTTTTTCACAACTTGCTGAACAATGTGGATCCCAATATTAACTTCACCATGCAATCCAGCAATATTCAAATTCCATTTTTAGATCTAATAATAAAAGATGAATCAGGAAAATTGATTTGTTCAATTTATCGCAAAACAGCAGCCCGAAATACTCTTCTACATTATTCTAGCAACCACCCCCGGCATCTCCGGGACAATTTACCTTACGGACAGTTTCTCCAGATACAGAGGAATTGTTCTAACTTACATGATTTCTTTGAGCAATCAGACAAACTGAGTAGTCGTCTCAAAGAGAGAGGTTATCCCAAAAGATTGATCACTCAGGCATTTAAAAGGGCCTGTTTTACTGATCGTGACATTTTGCTTATGCCCAAAAAAACTCCAACTCAAAATCTGACATCAATAATTCACAAATGACATGTGTATTAACCCATGGGCCCCAAACTTTTGAGATTAAAAAACTCATCTCGAAATATTGGCCAATTGTTAAAATCAGCTGCCTGAAGTGCCCCTACCACGTTTTGCCTTCAAGAGGGCGAGCAACATCCGTGACAAACTTGTCCACTCCACTTTCAAAAAAGACTCACCCAGAATGAGACTTTGGGACCTTAGGACCACTGTAGGACATTTCCCTTGTGGATCCTGTTCTGTATGCCAATTTACTAAGAAACTAAAGGAGTTCAAAATTGGGCAAAAAACCTGGACTCTCTCTACTATGACAAACTGCAAAACAAAACAGGCAGTGTACTGCATCCAATGTCCTTGCGGACTCCGCTATGTCGGTCAAACTTCTCGACCTGTTCACACCAGAATATCGGAACATTGCTCGAGAATCAGGTGCAGAACAATATCTGCACCTTTAGTAAGTCACTACCTTGAACTCCAACATTCCGCCAATGACATATTCTGGTGGATCTTGGATGTGGTTAAGAATACCCTGAATGTCTCTCAATGTCTCCTTCAGAAGGAGGCAGGTTGGATCTATCGCTTATCTACCCACACAAGTGGACTTAATGAATATTTTATTCCAATCTAGATCACTGTTGCTTCCCTCTCATTCCCCTTTCTGGTTTGTGCTCCTTTCCCGCTCCACACACTCATAGTCTGGGAACCTTGATTCATATTCATTTGTTCCCTCGATCACTTTTAACATAATTTTTTCACGTATCAGTCACGATCGTGACGTTGCCGCTTACTCATCAGCTGACCCTGCAGCGCGAGTCATGCTCGCCACGTTTTTTCTTTCCGGCTGTTTGCAACCTGACTTAGTGCCACAGCTGCAGCTGCCCTGCAGCGCCACAGCTGCAGCCGCCCTCCAGCGCGAGCTATGCCCGCTCACGCTTCTCTTTCCTCTTTTCTCTCCAGCGGTTCGCAGACTGATTCAGCGGCACAGCAGCAACCGACGTATAGTCAGTTTCTAACTCAACCGCATGATCCGAGCACAGGCACGGCATCCTGCTCCTTCTTGAGACCTGCTTTGTAACTCAGAGTTACAGAAGCAGCCGCCACGAAAGTACTTTACTTTCACTCTTGTGAGTGACACGGAGGCACGGCTATCCTTAGCCAATCCGTGCGCTCTCCTGAACAAACTCCAATGGCATGAGGCTACTCAGCCACACGCCCCCTGCCGTCACTGATGACGCACAAGCACATATCTTTAGAAGCCTCATTCGAGCCCCGCAGCAGCAGTGAATCAGGAGCTGCTGGGCTTTCGCTTCTACAGCTATCAATTAGGTAAGACGCCGTGAGTCATGGGCAGTGCATCTTAGTATGTTAGCATGTTATTATACAACAATTGTTAATACGCCAGCCTGTGAATGCACTTAGCAACATCTTTCTGCCTCTATTATTTTTCCTAGTGGCAGCATATTCTCTATGCAAATGTGAGGTGACTAAACAGTGGCTTTCACCTACCTGTAGTTTTAAAGCGATTATTGGGCTGGTTAGACCCCAGGCATCCATTTGATGGTACATCACGGACTTCATTGATAACTCCGCACGCCGCTGTGCAGGATCATCCATTCTGGATACTCGAATGTGAGTACTCTCTCTACAAAGATATTGCTATTTCCACGCTTCTCCCCAATAAGTTTTATCTTCACACTAACCCCATCCTTTTTTATTTCCAGTGAGTTTTTTCTCCAATGTGACCTTAAATTCGATGCAGCTTCCCCGAGGATTACCCTGGTTCCACCTTTCAGGTGCCCATTTCTGGGCTTCCGAGCCCTTTTCACGCCTGTTTTTCTTCCAATTTACCCTCAGCCTACAAACTAGGTAATTTGTTTCCCTCTTTCTCTTTTAAGCAAGAAGGGCAATTTTTACTTTGTGATTTGGGGATTGCCCCTATCATGTTTTAATTATTCTTTTCATGTCTGCTTCCCCACAGGGTCAAATTGTTGTGAGGTATATCGCCCTGAGGAAGGCAACTTTCAACTATGTTATGAACTTATGGCCAGACAAGTGGCACCTTTGCCGAAACATTGTTTTGATGATGTCAATTTGAGCTTTTTCAGTCCATTATATTCTTTTGACACTTACACATAGGCAGACCTGTCAATGGAATACAGGAAACAGAGCAAATTTGGACTTGACTGCTTTCAGAAAAGGAAATTTCTAAAACTCAATTGGTTGGCTTACAATAAGGCCATTTTTTTCACTATTTGCAGTCCATGTATCTAGTTTCCACGAGTATTCCCCTTTTCTTTTGCAATTAAAACTGACAATTGCTTCTTCTGTTTGTTCTTTCTTTAAAACCAAGATGAATCAATAATTGTACTTGTGTGCTTTTTCCAAACTTTCAAACCACTCATGTTTGCAGCTATTTGTTTGTTGTTTTTTGTACCATGTTTTTTATGTTATTGTTGATAAAACATTGATTCACAGTCAATTCAAATTTCTCTCTGTAAAATAAACATCAAAAACTTCTTTTACAAACTTGTCCTCCTTGTTT
This sequence comes from Ambystoma mexicanum, assembly GCF_040938575.1. Taxonomy (NCBI): domain Eukaryota; kingdom Metazoa; phylum Chordata; class Amphibia; order Caudata; family Ambystomatidae; genus Ambystoma; species Ambystoma mexicanum. The sequence continues at coordinate 983,455,154 of NC_090924.1, forward strand.
CTAGAGAAACTCCTAAAAATTGTGTGATACCAGTTTCGGTACATTATTTAAAACATAATTACTTATAAGAATCATTGCAACTTGAGTTTACAGCAGTAGGGACTTCCTTGTTATAATTACACTGTGTTTGTAAGCATACGTCTTTGTATACACACGTTTTACGAAAGAATTGTTTACCGTATTACGCAAAGCATTTTTGTATTCCATTTAGCAAACAATTTGCAACCTGCCAGCATTGGATGCTAGGCATGATCTCAGTAGAGCTTAGACATAGCATTTACAGAATAAGAAAACATTACTAAAACGTGTATTATGTCTAATGAACACCTCAATCAATAGCTCAGTAGGTTAAGCAATCACCTGTGATATGTGTGTGCGACTTGCAATAACAGGTTCGAACACCAAAAGGCCTGACTCATTCCTTTCCAAGGTCAATAACTGAAGTGCCATGACAATTGGATAATAATTCCATTATTAAAGGACTCGAAGTGGCAGGAAATCAATATGAAACACTATTTAAAAGCTTTATATACACATTATTGTCAATATTATTAACACCATTGATCAAGTAAAGAGATGACGAACTGTAGTTGAGGTGTAAGACTCCTTTTGTTGTTTCCTTTACAGGTCTGGCTAGAGGGAGTTGCAGCTCTTTGCGCAGTTCCAGTTGTAGCTCTCTGCACAGTTCCCGCTGCAGCTCTCTGCGCAGTTCCTGCTGCACCACTCTGCGCAGTTCCCGCTGCTGCTGCTCTCTGCGCAGTTCCCGCTGCCGCTTGTTGGGTGTCCTGACCCACGTTTAAGCTATCCTGCTACAACATTTGGTGCTGTGGGCTTAGGAAATTCAAGATGGCGGAAAACCCACATGTGCGCCGAAATCCAGGAAAGCTGCGCAGTTTGTGCGCCCACCAAAATGGTTGCCTCACTTGCCACCCACCAGTGCGAGAATGAAAGGCCGGGTTGCCATGAGGGAAATGGGTTGCCAAAGGAAAAACAGTAGCGCCGGTTAGCTTCAAAGCGCTTTAAAACCACCATTGGACTACCCGCACAGTAGTCTGAAACCATTGGGAATGGCAATGCTGATTGCCAAATGCAACCTAGAAGTGTGGGGAATTCATTTCTTAAATCCCAAAAATGAGTGCAGTACCAGTACTCACCACTATCCAAAAGCCGGCGTTTTAAAACCACTCTGTGTGTTTCTGAAGGCAAGTCAAAATGCCTATTTCTAACAGTGCAACATGTGCAAAATATTTACTGAACACCAGCAGGCATTGGCAGAATGGAGTTTTGTGTGCCTACAGAATCTGGGAAATGAAGATCATAAGACAAGGTTTATAACAAGACTGGCTGAGCTGTGGATTGCAGCAGTTTAAGTTGCACTGGATTTAAAGACACTAAAATCGAAAATGTTTAGATTAAATGAGTGACCTATGTTTGGTGTCACATGCCTTTGTAACTGTTGAAATGTCATAGTTTTGCACTTAGAATCAGCATTCTAGCTGCATGTGTAAAATTGCAAGTTAAGTTAAAAAGCAACAAAAAAACCTGCCAGTTAGCTGAAGGTCTGGCTTAAGGAACTTGATTTTGCCTAGCAACTACCCATCAGGAGTGAAACTTGAGTCACCACTGTTTTCCCAGGCCAACCTTCCTTTTGCTGCCCAAGCTAAGGATATGCCATCTATCTGATAATTGAATTATCTGTGCTCTGCAAGAGAGTGAACAAAGCCCTCTTCACTCAGGCAAAGGTTTTTATTACCGCAGTCGTAAATTGTAGCTTCCTCTTGGCAGGAGCTGGGAGGAGCACTGCCTGTGAGAGCAAGCTGGCTTGGCAGAACTGGAAAGAACCAGAAATTCAACCTTGTGCTGAGGGTAAACCACACCCCTTTGGAGCCAGAACATAACTTTAAAAAGATGAATAACTCATAGTGCGGACATGTGAAAATTTTATAAATGATACCATAATTCTTGTGATTTTTCTGCCCACAGTTTAAGACGTGGTAGGAACCGGTGGTATGTTCAGGGGGGTTTTAGCGGAAAAGTGGATATTACTCTAAATGTGTGCATGTTAAAAATCTGAAACTTCATCAGTTAATGTCCCTACCCCCTGCACACATGTATGTAAAGTTGGGTCCATGTCGGAAATTGAAAAAGCAGTTAAAAAGTGAAATATGTGCCAGTTCTGAATGCAAGCTCCCAGGAAGAGCAGAGTTTGAACAGGGGATACCTCCTGTAATGCATGATGAGTGCATATGATTTTAAAACAATATGTACCTCTGCAAATATGTATTTGTTTCAAATCTAGATTTGTGTGTAAGTTGACAGGAGGAGTGGACTTTCTGCAGGCTGTAAAATGACATCAATCTGACTCACAGTTCAGTTTGCCAATCAAGCGGAGGAATGGAAGCCTGACCAATGACGAATGAGAGGGACAAGTCTAGTGATGCAACACACACACCCATTCTCAAGAAACAGATAAAAGCAGAGAGTCAGGACACATAGAGACATTCAATTTCATCTGCCGCTGGAAGCCCTGCCGGAAAAATCCATACTTACCTCCATCAAACTCCAGAAAGCCAAACTAGAGACTTCAATCTATCCAGAGCAGAGACCAGACCAGAGAGAAAGCAGTGCTGTGCCTAGCAGAGACCAGACCAGAGAGAAAGCAGTGCTGTGCCTAGCAGAGACCAGACCAGAGAGAAAGCAGTGCTGTGCCTAGCCGAGACCAGACCAGGCGCTGTGAGCAGAATCCGGAAAGACCTGACCAGACTGAAGATCGTGACCAAGTCGCTTTCCTGTTCAAAATCTCTTGTGAGTACTTAGCAAAACTCAGAACACATCTCTTAGTTTAAATTCATCTAATTCAATCTATTTAACCTAAGTAGAACTGCCTCCTATCTGTCACCTGTCATTTCTAGTAAAATTTGTCATTTTGAAAAAGTGTGCGTTTAAAATTTACAAAACCAAAAACGACCTTTACTAAATTACTCATATCTCCGCAACCGTTTGGGCTAGAGACTTGCAATAACTTTCATTTGGAAGCTGAGATCCCAGGCTTTCCTAGGACCCCAAAACGGTAGAGATAGTCCTTGCGGTTCCTTTGTAATAGCGCTCGGCGCATCCGCGAATTTTGCCGCGATTTGCAATTTCTTCACATGTAAAAAAACTGCTGCTGCCTGATTTCATTTGCCAGAAATTCGTTTAACCTGCTAACTATCCCTGCATCATTGCTAGTGTGAGCCTGGACCAATATTAACTAGATACCACTCATCCTGAACCTCTAAAAGGGAATTAAGAGCGTTTCCAGCATATTTCTCATTCATTGCTAGCACCTATCAAAGCATTTGCCTGTGTTTTCAAAACTCCTATCTGTTTTCTGTAAGCTTGCTGGGATTGAACTGAATCACATTTGATTGCATTTCTGAGAACTGTGTGATTCCTTCCATTTCCTTGCATTGCATAAAGAGGGGGGGAGTGAATAGCCAGAGAAAAGTGATTACATTGTTTTGTTGAAATCATATTGAGTATTTCTATACTGCATTTCATTCATTCAACCTTGCATCCATTTGAACTCTATAAAGCATTTTGTACCACATTATACTTTTGTTCCTATTTACCAGTGTGATATTCAATTATTAATTTATTAAAAAGTGTGATATATATTTTAATTTATCAAATAAACCTTTTAAACTTGCAAAACAGAATTACTTCTTGGCTCAGTGGGGTCAGGGGGATTCCAAGAGAGGGGTGTTATACAAGGGTAGCCATCCAGAACGCATGAACTGGACCTAAAGATATATCAATAAGGGTTTTCATTCAGTATTATAGACTAGGCGTTGACTTAGCTGTAGTGTTGAATTGAATCCTCTTACAAATTGGGGGCTCGAGCCGAGACGTTGGGTTAGATTTACCAGTTGTGCAGCTTAATACAGTGTGCTAACTGACGGGATACATACACCCGGTCGGATCACCACGCTGCATTACGCTGTGAAGCATTCCTCAAAAGGGACACTCCAAGAAAAGTTCTGTTCTGCAAAAATAAAATACTAACTTCTGTAAGTCAGGACAGAGACCAATCTCTAGAATGACGACCTTAGTAGACATGAAAATAGCCAGAGAGCACCTCTTGCATAAGCTATTTGTGAGAGGTGAATGGACCGAACAGGGCCAGGATGTGTGGTTGCAGGCCATCACACAACAGGTCACTGAAACAGGGTCAGATATATATAGAGATCAGGGTCCCTTACATGTGGCCCTGAGTGAACTATATATGGCTCCTAAAGCCAAAGAGGAACACAATAAGATCGCCAGGATAGCAGCATACCTGTACCTATATATGGGAGACATGCAGGATAGATGTGCTGAAAGCCAAAATCTGGCAAATAGGCAACAGATGGCATTACAGAAGGTCCAATCTGATCTGGACTCTTCTGAGCAGAGGCTGCAGAGGAGCCAGGAGTCAGAAAATGACAGCAGACTGTACATTACTAAAATAAAGGAGGATATGGATGTGCTGCAAAAGGAAAAGTCAGAACAGGATACTAGATTTCTGGCCCTGCAGAAGGAGCACCAAGACAGTTTGGACTCCTTACTGCAGAGCCAGAAAAAGCTGGAGTAACAGATCAATTTCAACAGGGCATGCACAGAGCAGGTAGCCACCCTGCAAATCCAACTAGACAGAGAGAAAGAGGAGAGCAATAAACTGATCCTGAAAGACCTGGATACCCAGGCAGAGTTTGATCAGGAGCGCCAGAAAGCTGGTGCCTTCCAAAGGCAAAGGGACGACCTGGCGGCATAAATGCAGGCTCTTAGTCAGGAAAGAGACGCCTTAGGCCAGGAAGTCTGCCATTTAAAAAGGAAAATGGAAGAAAATCACCTGGCCCACCAGGGACTGGGTGACCTCCAAAAAGAAAACCAGAACTTGCTAGAGCACACCAGGAGGGTGGAGGATGCTCTAGCAAGAAAGGAGCAGGCCAATAGGGACACAGCTCAGGAGGTAACCCTCCTGCAGCAAAGACTGGCCCAGTTCTCCAGGACCAACCAGGAAGCACAGAGGGAAAATGAGGCCCTCTGTCAACACAATGATAGGCTCCAACAGCAGGTAGCGATGCAGGAGAGACTGATAGAGTCGAGTAAGGCCTTAACTGAGGAACTGAAGGCACAAATGCAGGCTCTTGCATTGCAACAGGGAGCAGGGGCGGATAGAGATGAGGTTCGCTGGGAAATGGAAACTCCGGAGCATAACCTCAGGAGCCCTAGTACCAGAGGCCCTCATACCTCTCAGTCCCTGGACTCTGCCACCCCCATGTCCCCTGGCGCACATGAGCACAGGGCCACAGGGATGGCAGATTACTATCCAGCCAGAAGCATGGGGCTCATAGGCCAGTACCATCCAGGAATGGAGGGGTGGGCATCCGGGTATGGGCACCCAAGTACAATACAGTTCAGTGGGGAACCCCAGGAGAGTAGGCCCATTAAGGGCATCCTGAAAACCTCTGCCCAGTTAGGTCAGTGGAGGGGGTACCCATCAAATCCTGACAGCAAGGAGGAATCTGAAGACTCCTCTGAACTGCGCAGGACACAGGAGACCAGGTCCCCACATTCTGCCAGCCATTCCCAGGCTCGCAGAATCCGGGAAAACCTGGAAGAACAGACGGGAACCTCTGGGAGCAGTGCCTCTGAGTCCGACGAAGAATGGACAAGGGTTACCCGAACCAAAAAGGCCAATAAGGCAAAAAGGGCCTTGCTCAAGGACCCCTTAAAGCAGATTAAGGCGATCAGGAGCGTCATCACGCCTTACCATAAGAACGCTAAGTATTCTGTTTGGGAGCACTTAGAGTTGTTTGAACAAATGATGGAGACTTTCCATTTGAAGGACAGCCAAAGCTGCATTCAATATGTAAAGTGGACCTTCTCCCCGGAATACTCCAGTTTCTTTGCGGGGCTGGAGGACCAAAATCATTTAAGATGGTCCACCTATAAGGCGGCCATCCTGAAACATTTTTCTGTTCACAGAAATCCTCAAGAGGCTCGCAAGGCAGCCTACAATTTGCAATGTGGGGAGGATCAGGCCCCACAAGAATTTGTGCAGGAGTTAAAGCGGGCTTTTGCACAGACCACAAGAAGGGTGCGCACGGATAGCCGTGAATTTATAAACACGTTTTTCCATGCCTTGCCCAAATATATCATGACCCAGCTCGTGAGGGATTTTCACGAGAAAAGATCTTTAGACTGGGTCATTGAACAGGCTACCCGCATCTATGAGGTGCAGAAGCCCATAGAAAATAAAAGCAATGCCCAGAAAAACCCCAAAGCCAACAGCACCCCTGCTGCTGCCAAGGTGGCAGAGGTAAAGGTCACCCCCGTTTTGGATTTGGAGATGGGGGGGCCTAAAAACCTACCTGCACCTAATAATGCTAGGCCCAGAAGGTCCTCGGGCCAGTCGCAGACAGGGAGCCAGGGAGGCAGCCCCACAAATGGGGTCCCTCGCTCTCCTGACTATGTAAGTCCTCGCTACAAAGGTAACAGACCCATCCTGGGTTATGTGTGGACTCCTCCAGCCCAAGGGGGGGGATCCAGCCAAGCACCTAACCCAGGGAACTTCCCTCCAAACTTCCCACAGGAGGGCAGAAATTTACCAAACCCTGGGCAGAACTTTTTCCCCAGATATCCACCCGACTTCCAACCCCAAAATCATCCATCCTTCTTTCCTCAATTCCCTGAGCCCAGACCACTGAATCCGGGAGAGGGGAGGCCAAGGGTGGAGGGGTACCAAAATCTTCCCAACCAGGGGTACTACCAGAGGAGGGACAGCTACCCTTCCCGGGATCAGCCCAGGGGAGAAAACAGGGCCCCGTATCAGCCTGAGCGGGTTTCCCAGTTAGAGCGCCAGGTTCAAAACATGGCGCGGGATATGGGTCATATACTGAGGGCACAGCAGAACCCTCAGATCAGCATGCCGGCGCAGAACGCACCCAACTCTGGACCTGGTGCTCCAGAACAATGACGGGGGCAGCACCCCGATAAATCACCGGTTCCCAGGGAGGAGGCACAAAGGGAAGGGGGGTGTAAAGCCTTGGAGGAAGCTTCCTTCCTCACTTGTAAACAGCCCCTGGAAACCCAGGAACCGGAAACAAAATCTCTTGCCCCTGAAAGTCTGCCTCCTAAGGAGCAGAGGGGGGGTAGGAGAAACAAAAGACCCAAACAGACTCAGTTTGAGGAGGAGGTACAGATCTTCCAATTTGAGGGAGAGGGATCCTCAGAGGATCCTGGGAAAATGATCTTCTCCTTCAGAGAGGGGGGAACTCCTCCCAAAGAAAAATGGGTCCCTAGGGATGCAAATCCAGACTGGGGAGATGTGGAGACTGAGCTACCGCCGCCCACCATCTCATCCCAGAACCAACAGCAAGAAAATCCCCTGGTTCAAACCCATCCTGGCGACTGCCTCCAAAAAGGGGGGGGCGGCCCAGAAACGGAGCCAGGGGAACCCACAATGGCTCTGATCTCCAGTTGCAAATTTTTTCTTTCAGATTCCCAAGACTCTCCACAGAATTCTGCCCAAATCTCCTCGCTAGCGATGTCCAAAACCAGAAAATTAGCCCACCAGTTGTCCAAAAATGTACATTATCTGTGCCCCCTTGAGGAGAAGGAGGGAAGATATTATGCCCCGGTACAAGTACAGGGGCAGGGTACAATCTCAGCACTGGTGGACACTGGATCTCAAGCTACCCTTCTGTCCAGAAGGGCCTTTGACGAACTGAATGCAGGAAGGGGAGAGAATTACCAAATTCCTCTCACCTCTCTTCCTGGACAACTGCAGAACTTTGACGGGAAGGAAATTCCCGTCGAGGGGACGGCAGACTTGGACATTAAGATCGGGCGACATAAGTTGAAACACCCGGTCATAGTTGTGACCCCAGAGGGCACCCCTTGTTTACTAGGGAATGACCTCCTGAGAAGGTTGTCACCCCTAATAGATTGCGTAAACAAGGTCCTCTGGACTCAGACTAGCCGACCCATAAAATTAAAACAGAGTGTCAACCATGTTAGTTTAAACGGCACATGCCACATGGTTGAACAAAAATCTGACAAAGTAGAATTTCACTTCCAGAACAACCAAATTCCAGACGTGACGGTAATAGCAGTAGGACAACAGACTGGTGATGGGGGGTCCTCTCTATTTCTGAAAATCAACCTTCCTTCCAGTCTAAAGTGGTATTCCACGCTGGAAGGAAACACTCTGAAATTCTATACTAATCCACAATCAGAAACCCCCACTCCTATAGTCCAGAAAGATGTGAAATCAGCTCAAAGCCTGGCTGATATTCAGCAAATTGGAGAGCAGTTGTTCATCCCTGTTCAGTTAAATGATGGGAAGGACTCTGTTCTCGCTCGAGTGTGTATGAACAACGGTAAGAGCTTCATCAGCGAAGCCATGTTCCACCAACTCCCAAAAGATCCAGCCATTCCCACCTTCAAACTGATAGACAAATGGGAAATGGACCTGGAAGCACCTGACTCCAAACATCTCCTGCCAAGCAGGTGTATGCTCAAAATCTCCATTGGCAACAAGAGCATAGTCCATAATTGTTGGGTCGTGCGAGACGTCACTGCCGCCTTTTACTTAGGCAGTGACATTCTCAATCGCTTTGCCATTAGTTTGGACCTAATAAACTTCAAAGCTTGGTCCCGATTAGCGGATAATCCCATGGGCTTTGATGATCCAGAGAAAGCATTTAGGTCAGCTCAATTGCTACCTTATGCAGTTGAAATTCAGGTTAAAGAGGAAGTCACCATCCCAGAAAGGACCCGACGATTCTCCCTGGAAGTGAAAGTTAAAAGGGGACAAGAGTTGAAAAACCCTGATGCTTACATACATCTAAATGCTTCTCTCCAACAGCAAGGGTTGGGGGTAAACCCGACTCCATTAGTCAACATAGAACATGACCCCATTCTAATAGAGGTGGATAACAGCGACTTAAAGAGTATTACTCTAGCCGCAGGCACCATTATTGGAATGGCGGTTGATGACCGACATTTCTCCATTGATCTTAGAAATTAACTGTTAGGACCAATCCCCAAGGACTGTTTTGACAGTGACAGTGAGGACAATACAACACCAGACAGGATTTTTACCCGGCATGGGGGGAACTTCCTGGTGTACACTTCCTGCCCCTATGGTAAGGAAGATGTGACCTGTGACTCCAGGAGGGATGAGGTGATTTCCCAGGTCCATGAGGGCTGCCTTTCCCACCTGAAGCCTCCGGTCCAAATCAGCACTCTGACCAGGGACTTCTCCACCCAGCTGGAGGAGGCCGCGGAGATAGCCAAACCAGAAGTCTTTCCAGGCTTCAGGCAGATGGTGGAAGAGAGAGTCAACCTAGCTGATGCCTGTGTGACTCTGGAACAAAAGCAAAAGTTGGAACAAGTTTTCTTGGATTTCCAAGATCTCTTTGCGGTAGACTCATATGACTGTGGTCGCACTGACATCCACACAACAACAATCCCCACGGACCCTGGCATGACTCCTGTGTTTGTGAAGCAATATCGCTTGCCTCTCGCATCAATGGAGTCCCTTACTGAAATAATTAAGAACCTTGAGTCCCGGGGAATAATCCGTCCAGTCCACAGCACCTTCAATAATCCGGTGCTGGGAATATTGAAGCCAAACGGCCAGTGGAGACTCTGTGCCGACCTCAGGGAGCTCAACAAACGGGTCCACACTTCCCGATGGCCTCTTCCCTACATTGACCAAGGGCTGGCCCAGATTCAGGGGTCACAGGTATTCACTGCAATAGACCTGACCAATGGATACTGGACCGTGCCTGTCAGTAGGGAGGACCAATACAAGCTGGCTTTTACCTTTGGGGGCCAGCAGTACACATGGACCCGGACTCCCTTCGGATACCTTAACTCCGGTAATGAGTTCAATATTTTCCTACATAAGGCCATGCCCGACCTGGGTACGAGGGGTAACCTGGCTTATGTAGATGATGTCCTCATCAAAAGTTCATCTGTGGAGGAACACATAGCAGAGATCCGTTATGTTCTGACACAGTTGAGGGCCGCCGGAGCAAAACTTTCCTTTCAGAAAGCACAGTGGTGTAGAACCCGTGTTAATTTCTTGGGGCATGAGATTACTCCTCAGGGTCTCTGTCCCCAGGAAAAGAAAGTGGAAGCACTTCAGAAACTGAAAGACCCCACAACTCTGCGGGAACTAAGGAGCCTCCTTGGACTGACTAATTACAGCAGAAAGTTCATTGAGGGCTACGCAGAGATCACCAGACCCCTGATTCATCTCCTGAAGGGGGGGGTCAAGTGGGAATGGGGTCCAGAACAAGCCGAGGCAGTAAAACAACTCAAAAGAAGCCTCTCACAAGCGCCTTGCCTAGCTTACCCTGTCAGAAACAAGGATTCTTCCTGGAGACGGGGTTCTCTAATACGTGCTTGACGGCAGTATTATATCAAAAGCATGACAAGGTCAATAAAGTAATCTCCTATGCGAGCAAAACTTTATCCTCTGTGGAGGAAAAATTCAACGATTGTGAGAAGGCACTCCTGGCAACGGTGTGGGCATTGAAGAATTACCGCCCGTTTATCCAGGGGGAACACATCATAGTGGAGACTCCACACCAGCCTCTGCAATATCTCCAAAGTGACAGAATCCGGGCCGGAAATGTGAGTAATTCCCGAATTACTTCCTGGATTCTGTCAATGCAAGGCTTTCCTGTGGAGGTCAGATATGGCCAAAACAAGAAGAGTCCCCTCGCGCAAGGTCTGGCTGACTTGCATGATTGTGCCAGAGAAAACTGTCTCGAGGACGAAAGTCTAAAAATAAAGGACAACATGGAGGCATACCTTAATTCCCCCCACAAAGTCTTTGAAGAAGACAAGTGTGAGGGAATGCCCACTGTGTATGTGGATGGATGCTCTTACCATGTCGACAACAACGGGGAGAAAGAACTGGTGGCCGGCGTAGGGAATGCATGGGTGAATGAGTCCCCAGAACCCTCCGCTGGATACAAAATTGGTCCCCGAAGTAGTCAGGTGGCAGAATTGATGGCTGTGCATCAGGCCATCCTCACTGCTGTCCAGCATCAACTCCACGAACTGGTCATAATCACAGATTCGGATTATGTACGGAACGGGTTCGTGGAGCACCTGGTTAATTGGAAGACCAGAGGCATGGTATGTGCTAACAACAAACCCTTGAAACATGGGAAGTTGATCCAAAACATTGATGATCTGGTCACCTCGAAAGGGATGACCATCTATTGGAAGAAGATCAAGGGTCATTCCAAAGTAGAGGGACCAGACAAAACTGGAAATGACTTAGCTGATCAGCTGGCCAAAACCGGGGCCATCCAAGGGGATCTAATTGAGATTGAGTCCCTGTTGGGGGAAATCCAGGTCACTGCCATCACTAGGTCCCAGACAAATGCTCACAACGACCTCTCAATTGCACAATGGAGTAAGGAGACCCCTGATGCTGATTTGATTACTGCTCAGAAGGGGGATCCAATAATTGGTAAATTTTACCAGCACCTTGAGGACCCTGAGAACTTTCCCCTGACGGATACCGATTACATTGGGAAAGAGGACCTAAGAGTGTTGATGAAATGTCCCAAAATGTTCCGGATCCAAGACGGTTTGTTGGTAAGGAAATCCAAAGCTGGCCACGATCAGTGGGTGGTTCCTACCTCATTCCGAAGCCTGATGTTAAGTCACGCCCATGATGCGGCCACTGCCGGTCATAGGGGGTTTCACACAACATTGGAAATCTTAAGAGAGGTTGCATACTGGCCACACATGGGGCAGGACCTCGACCAGTACCTGAAGGGTTGCCTTGTGTGTGCACAATTTCAGCCATCATCCCTCACACACCGGGCGCCTTTACAAAAGAGGGGAATGACACTGCCATGGTCAGATTTACAAATCGACTTTGTAGGCCCTGTGATTCGCTCGGCTAGGGGGAATAAGTACATGTTGACCGTGACATGCTTGTTTACCAAGTGGGTGGAATGTCTCCCAGCCCCAAATTGCAAGGCAGAAACTGCAGCGGCCTTGATGATTAACCACATCTTTTCCCGTTTTGGTCTACCTCAAAGGATTGAGTCAGACAGAGGTAGCCACTTCACCAGTGAAGTAATGACAAAGATGTGGGAGATACTGGGGGTCAAGAGAAAGCTGCATATTGCTTATAGACCAGCTTCTTCTGGGGCAGTAGAGAGATATAACCGGACAATTGTGAGCATATTAAAGAAGTTTGTGGCAGATTCTGGGCCAAGTTGGGATATCCGATTACCTCTGGTCCTAATGGCCATCAGATCTACCCCTTCATCTGCAACCAAAATGTCACCATTTGAGTTGATGACTGGGCGCAAGATGGTGCTTCCGCAGCATTTGCTCTACAGGACCCAAGAGCAGACACTGATAAATGCCTCCACTACTCATGAGTATGTAGAGAATTTAAGGAAACACCTCCAACATGCTTTTGCTTATGCTCAGCGGAATCTAGAAAGATCGACTGATAGCATGAAGACCCATTATGACCTGAAAACTTCCAGGAAGGAATATCAGGTGGGAGACCGGGTCTATCTATACAACTTCCAAAGGAACCAGGCCAAGCAGCGCAAATTTTTGCCTACATGGAAGGGACCCTTTGAGATCGTCGATAAGATCTCCCCTGTGGCCTACAAGATCCGCATCCCCAAAGGCGGTTCGGCAGAGGGGGAAGACAAGTGGGTCCACATAAACCAGTTGAAATGTTGCCATCCCAGGCACACTCTGCAACAACTGGAGGAATCCTCTGGAATCCTAGCGGGTACTGTATCAGACTAATTCAGTTCCAATCATAAAACCTACCACATCTAGTCTCTAAAATATTGTGATTTACATGAAACTGTCTCTAGTGATACTGTTTTTTTTTCAAAATAAGAATGTAATGTTTCGTTATGATGAAATGCATATGCCGCCCCACTACCTCAACAGTGGTGGAAAAACGTCTATGAGTAGATATTGCCGCTTTTGCTTTATCATCCTAGGAGAGATGAAACCATGAAGGATGACCAAGAAGGACGATCCGGAGACCGGGAGCAAAGACACAACGGGCCCGGGGTACCGCCCAATCTTCCCATCAGGACCGGCGAGGAGAACTGATCGATCTGACCGGATGGAGAAGAAGATGCTGAACTGTGCCATCTACAGAAGAGGAAGAAGATTATGCGGACAGACCGGTGCATGGGTCAAAACCCTTGTGCACGCGACTCCCCATCGACTCAAATTCAAAGTGCAGTCGCGTGGGGGGGACTTGTTGGGTGTCCTGACCCACGTTTAAGCTATCCTGCTACAACATTTGGTGCTGTGGGCTTAGGAAATTCAAGATGGCGGAAAACCCACATGTGCGCCGAAATCCAGGAAAGCTGCGCAGTTTGTGCGCCCACCAAAATGGTTGCCTCACTTGCCACCCACCAGTGCGAGAATGAAAGGCCGGGTTGCCATGAGGGAAATGGGTTGCCAAAGGAAAAACAGTAGCGCCGGTTAGCTTCAAAGCGCTTTAAAACCACCATTGGACTACCCGCACAGTAGTCTGAAACCATTGGGAATGGCAATGCTGATTGCCAAATGCAACCTAGAAGTGTGGGGAATTCATTTCTTAAATCCCAAAAATGAGTGCAGTACCAGTACTCACCACTATCCAAAAGCCGGCGTTTTAAAACCACTCTGTGTGTTTCTGAAGGCAAGTCAAAATGCCTATTTCTAACAGTGCAACATGTGCAAAATATTTACTGAACACCAGCAGACATTGGCAGAATGGAGTTTTGTGTGCCTACAGAATCTGGGAAATGAAGATCATAAGACAAGGTTTATAACAAGACTGGCTGAGCTGTGGATTGCAGCAGTTTAAGTTGCACTGGATTTAAAGACACTAAAATCGAAAATGTTTAGATTAAATGAGTGACCTATGTTTGGTGTCACATGCCTTTGTAACTGTTGAAATGTCATAGTTTTGCACTTAGAATCAGCATTCTAGCTGCATGTGTAAAATTGCAAGTTAAGTTAAAAAGCAACAAAAAAACCTGCCAGTTAGCTGAAGGTCTGGCTTAAGGAACTTGATTTTGCCTAGCAACTACCCATCAGGAGTGAAACTTGAGTCACCACTGTGTTCCCAGGCCAACCTTCCTTTTGCTGCCCAAGCTAAGGATATGCCATCTATCTGATAATTGAATTATCTGTGCTCTGCAAGAGAGTGAACAAAGCCCTCTTCACTCAGGCAAAGGTTTTTATTACCGCAGTCGTAAATTGTAGCTTCCTCTTGGCAGGAGCTGGGAGGAGCACTGCCTGTGAGAGCAAGCTGGCTTGGCAGAACTGGAAAGAACCAGAAATTCAACCTTGTGCTGAGGGTAAACCACACCCCTTTGGAGCCAGAACATAACTTTAAAAAGATGAATAACTCATAGTGCGGACATGTGAAAATTTTATAAATGATACCATAATTCTTGTGATTTTTCTGCCCACAGTTTAAGACGTGGTAGGAACCGGTGGTATGTTCAGGGGGGTTTTAGCGGAAAAGTGGATATTACTCTAAATGTGTGCATGTTAAAAATCTGAAACTTCATCAGTTAATGTCCCTACCCCCTGCACACATGTATGTAAAGTTGGGTCCATGTCGGAAATTGAAAAAGCAGTTAAAAAGTGAAATATGTGCCAGTTCTGAATGCAAGCTCCCAGGAAGAGCAGAGTTTGAACAGGGGATACCTCCTGTAATGCATGATGAGTGCATATGATTTTAAAACAATATGTACCTCTGCAAATATGTATTTGTTTCAAATCTAGATTTGTGTGTAAGTTGACAGGAGGAGTGGACTTTCTGCAGGCTGTAAAATGACATCAATCTGACTCACAGTTCAGTTTGCCAATCAAGCGGAGGAATGGAAGCCTGACCAATGACGAATGAGAGGGGCAAGTCTAGTGATGCAACACACACACCCATTCTCAAGAAACAGATAAAAGCAGAGAGTCAGGACACATAGAGACATTCAATTTCATCTGCCGCTGGAAGCCCTGCCGGAAAAATCCATACTTACCTCCATCAAACTCCAGAAAGCCAAACTAGAGACTTCAATCTATCCAGAGCAGAGACCAGACCAGAGAGAAAGCAGTGCTGTGCCTAGCAGAGACCAGACCAGAGAGAAAGCAGTGCTGTGCCTAGCAGAGACCAGACCAGAGAGAAAGCAGTGCTGTGCCTAGCCGAGACCAGACCAGGCGCTGTGAGCAGAATCCGGAAAGACCTGACCAGACTGAAGATCGTGACCAAGTCGCTTTCCTGTTCAAAATCTCTTGTGAGTACTTAGCAAAACTCAGAACACATCTCTTAGTTTAAATTCATCTAATTCAATCTATTTAACCTAAGTAGAACTGCCTCCTATCTGTCACCTGTCATTTCTAGTAAAATTTGTCATTTTGAAAAAGTGTGCGTTTAAAATTTACAAAACCAAAAACGACCTTTACTAAATTACTCATATCTCCGCAACCGTTTGGGCTAGAGACTTGCAATAACTTTCATTTGGAAGCTGAGATCCCAGGCTTTCCTAGGACCCCAAAACGGTAGAGATAGTCCTTGCGGTTCCTTTGTAATAGCGCTCGGCGCATCCGCGAATTTTGCCGCGATTTGCAATTTCTTCACATGTAAAAAAACTGCTGCTGCCTGATTTCATTTGCCAGAAATTCGTTTAACCTGCTAACTATCCCTGCATCATTGCTAGTGTGAGCCTGGACCAATATTAACTAGATACCACTCATCCTGAACCTCTAAAAGGGAATTAAGAGCGTTTCCAGCATATTTCTCATTCATTGCTAGCACCTATCAAAGCATTTGCCTGTGTTTTCAAAACTCCTATCTGTTTTCTGTAAGCTTGCTGGGATTGAACTGAATCACATTTGATTGCATTTCTGAGAACTGTGTGATTCCTTCCATTTCCTTGCATTGCATAAAGAGGGGGGGAGTGAATAGCCAGAGAAAAGTGATTACATTGTTTTGTTGAAATCATATTGAGTATTTCTATACTGCATTTCATTCATTCAACCTTGCATCCATTTGAACTCTATAAAGCATTTTGTACCACATTATACTTTTGTTCCTATTTACCAGTGTGATATTCAATTATTAATTTATTAAAAAGTGTGATATATATTTTAATTTATCAAATAAACCTTTTAAACTTGCAAAACAGAATTACTTCTTGGCTCAGTGGGGTCAGGGGGATTCCAAGAGAGGGGTGTTATACAAGGGTAGCCATCCAGAACGCATGAACTGGACCTAAAGATATATCAATAAGGGTTTTCATTCAGTATTATAGACTAGGCGTTGACTTAGCTGTAGTGTTGAATTGAATCCTCTTACACGCTCTCTGCGCAGTTCCTGCTGCACCTCTCTGCGCAGTTCCTGCTGCAGCTCTCAATGATCAAACTCTGTTTTTAAAAGCTTCATTTGTTTTCCTGCTATTTGATGCACTGACTAGTTGTTCCACTTTTCACATGCATTACAGTGTGGTTAAGGACTATAATAACAATGCTCCCTACGTGATTGTTGATGGAGAGAGTGCTTTCCTTTCATTAGGCGATGGTATCTCAACGTCAGCAACATCATGAAGTGTGTGTATGCGTGTTTTATGTGTGACAGCTTTCACCTGCAACACACATTATAGTGAATGACTCACTGCATTCTATTACAGGAGAATATTAGAACTATGCGAGTTTTAACTTTGAGCTGTGATGTAACAATACATTATAGTAAATGACAGACTTCATTATATTTTAGACAGCATTTCTGCCTCCGGTAGTGCACAGCTCATGTATTGTGAGCTCTTGGATTTAGGGGAGAAAAAGGGAAGCAATCAGCACTGCAGAGGGAGGGATTCAATGCAGCGCAGCCTTGTGATCGTGGGCAAACTGCATAGACACTTAGGGGGTAATTCATAGAACTCAGCACAAGTGGCGCACGCGGCTGGCGCACAGTGTGCGCGCGTGGCAGTCTGCGCCAGCCGCGTGCGCCAAAACCCATTTCGGCGCATAGCGTATTCATGGATTTTAACATCCCTAAGCAGCCGTGGCGCAGAGTGGCGCAGCGACCCTGCAGCAGCGCCAGTTATGCCCCCAACCCGCCCTGTGCACCATGAACAGCGCACAAATCCAGTACATGGTGCACGGGCCAGTGGACCAGCATACTGCCCCCCAACCACGAAAATGCGTGTAAAACTCCCTGCGCACCCCTCGGAATACACATATCCCGCTCGCACTAGGCCAATCACGTGTAAAACTCCCCGCGCACCCCTCAAAATACATGTACCCCGCTCATTTGCGGGAAGTTTCAGGTTGGCCCTGTGCGAGCGGGGCACATGTATTTCTGGGGCTCGCGGGGAGTTTCACACGCTGTAGGCCCTGTGCGAGCGGGGCATGTGTATTTCTGGGGTTCGCGGGGAGTTTCACACGATGTAGGCCCTGTGCGAGCGGGGCATGTGTATTTCTGGGGTTTGTGGGGAGTTTCATACACTGTAGGCCCTGTGCGAGTGGGGCACGTGTAATTCTGGGGTTCGCAGGGAGTTTCACATGCAGTAGGCCCTGTGCGAGTGGGGTACGTGTATTACTGGGGTTCGTGGGAATTTTCACACGCGGTAGGCCTGTGCGAGTGGGGTACATGTATAACTGGGGTTCGCGGGAATTATCACACACGATAGGCCCTGTGCGAGTGGGGTACTTGTATTACTGGAGTTCGCGGAAAGTTTCACACGCGATTGGCCATGTGCAAGTGGGGTACGTGTATTACTGGGGTTCACAGGAAGTTTCACACGTGAAAGGCCCTGTGCGAGTGGGGTACGTGTATAACTGGGGTGTGCGCGAAGTTTCACACGCGATAGGCCCTGTGCGAGTGGGGTACGTTTATAACTGGGGTTTGTGGTAAGTTTCACACACGATTGGGGCGGGGTACGTGTATTTAGGCGCGGGGAGTCCTACACGTGAATTGGCAGTGTGGGTCCTCCCAGGTGTGCCCTCTACCCCCTCCACAGCCCCTGCATGCAGCCCACACCACAGGGGACTACCCTGCACCCCTGGTCATGTCCCGCAGGCAGCCCATCCACCATGGGCATGCCCCCCAGCCAAGTCACATGTCACCTTGCACTAGTGATCACCAACTCATGTCCCCCAGCACCCCCACCCAGCATTGACGGGCACCTGCCAGCAGGCCCCCACTCATGTCCCCCAGCACCCCCACCCCCCATCAGTGAGGGGCACCTGCCAGCAGGCCCCCACTCATGCCCCGTAGCACCCCCACCCCCCAGCAGTGAGGGGCACCTGCCAGCAGGCCCCCACTCATGTCCCCCCTACATGAAGTAAAGATGCACAATCATGGCCCACTTCTAAACCAAAATACCACAGCACGCCACCCCATACTTGAGACGCAATGATTTCCCAAACCACCCCACACTGACATGTCTATCTCAAGACACAAACCAAAAGTCAACTATGTACATCAACACATGTCCGTCTCACACACACACACTGGTGGTCATTGATTGTGTAACCCCACATTTTCATATGCATTAACCCAATGAGCGAATCCCACACATGGAACTAAAATATGAAAATGTATTATATACAAAAATAAAGCAATGAAATGAAAGCATAACAAAATAGCAAACATGAAATGAAAAGCATGTGCAAAAGATGAGTAAATGAAACATACAACCAATCCAAAGTAATCCTAAAGAAAAATAGTCAAAACTCTCCCTCCACCTACGCAAATCCAAAGGAAACGTAAAAAGAAAAATCCATTGATCCATGGTGAAATCAAAAGAAAATGTTCAAAATAAGCCATTGTCCAACTATGTACAATCCATTGTCCAAAAGAAAAACCCATTAATCCATGTTCAAAATCAAATAAAAATTTCAAATAAATCCATTGTCCAACTATGTACAATCCATTGTCAAGGGTCCATGAGCCCAACGAAAGAAATGAAACCTACCTAAGAAACTACCTAATAAAAAAAATATATACAAATGTGTGTGGCATAGTCCATTCACCACAAATCAAAGGAAAAGGAAAAGGAAACCTAACTCTAAAAACTATTTACAATGGCAGCGGGCTAGTCGAACGGCTCACTTTTCGATGTCCCGGGCCAGGGCATCATCAAACTCCCGCTCAATGTCCTGGTGGCGGTCCTCTTCCATGGCCCCGAGGGTTTGCATGGATGATGACATGTTCACCTCCAACTCCCTGCAAATTGCCTCGAGGCACTCGGCCTGCCTCAGTACCCTCTGCATGGAGTTCTCCACCCTGACCATCATGAGCCGTGCCTCTTCCGCCCGCTGCCGCTCCGCATCTATGGCGTGGCCCAACTGCTGCCACACGGAAAACACTTCCAATCCTAGGTCCTCCTGCCCTCTGGCCGATGCCTGACCCTCCGATGTTGAAGGCCCCGAGCCATCATGGCTCCCACCTTGTTGCTGCTGCTGTGCCTGTGCCCTGGCTCTTGCTGCCTGCACGTCCTCCTCCGGCTGGGGTGCAGTTGTTGAGGTGGCCACCCCTGCTGGACGTCCGACTCCTGACTGTGGCAGGGATGTGTCCTCCACCAGCCTGGCCGCAGGGTCAGAGGCAGCTCCACAGGGTACCCAGGTGATACATGGGTGGGAAGATGACATGGAGGATGACTGGCGCATAGGGGGTTCAGGTGAGGAGGGGTCGGAACAAGGTCCAGCAAACGGAGGAATCCGGCCCTGGTGGCCTGTCCCAGTAGGTCAACGCAGTCAACGAGGCATTCGAGATGACGTGCAGTGTCCTTGCGAAAACACTGCTGGTCACCTCGCATGCCCTGTTGAAGCAACACCATCCCACTCAGGACAGGCTCAACCCGGTCTCGGATAGCCACGTCCGCAGGGAGAGGAAGGCCAGTTGTTGTAAGCGGATCCCCTACGGGTCTGGACGTAGGCATCCCTGCTGGTGCAGGATGATGCAGTCACAGGATCGGGGACAGGATCACACACAGGCACCGCCGCGGCGGCCTGTGCTGCCTCCTGTACCTGCCCGTGCACTACACCACTAGAACCAGTGGAATCCCCACCTCCAGACCCCGTGTCTGTCCCTTCCACGGCCTCCTCCTCCACCAAACCCCCCTACCAACCTGGATGACTCCGTGCCATCTTCCTCCGTCGGACCCTGTGGGGTCTCAGCTGCCCCTTCTGCAGCCGAGGAGTCCAACTCTGACCTCCACCTCTTGGACCTACCCCCGGCAGCTGCGGCCTGGGACGCGGCACTGGACTCCTCACTCCCTGACGAGATGACAACCTGGGAGGGGAGCCGGGCCTTGCGTCTCCGGCTGGCAGTGCGATCCCTGCCGCCTTTCTCCACAGCACCCTCTCAGCCCTCTTCATCAGTTGACTCTGCAGACAGGTAGAGATAGGACACAGGCATCCGGGCACTGTACAATGGACTGATACACACATGACAGTTGCACATGAGTGGCAGTCACAATCCCCAATACACATGTCATTTCAACTCACACACATGAGCAATTCCACAGCAATATTGCACCAGGCAGCACCATCCATACACATACAACAGCATGAGCAGCCGAAGGTGAGCCTTACATCACATGAAACACTGGGAGTGCACAAGATATGCACACACGCCACCACACTTGCATACATGTGTACATCTCCACCAACTGTCGCAGTGATGAGATCGCCATCCATGTCACATCTGGCATTCAGCCTTCTACATATCAGTGTCACATGCATCCATGTTGCATCACAGTTGCACACTTGACAAATACACACACATGCACATGTACACAGTGCAGATACATGAAGCTGGAACCACCATCCATCCATGTGTGACACCACAACCATGGCAACATACATACACAGAAATTCAAACATGTGTGCTCCCACATCTGCATTCGGCCTGCATGCTTACCAACGCATACACCATCGATGTGTCTCACACCTGAGAGGACTCACATGTGGCAGCCACACGCCCCTGTTCATACACATCCCTACATGGCCCTACAAAAACACATGTGCAACCTGCACACTACTGGCACACCACGACACGCACAGCGTCCAATCAGTATACATGTACACTTACCGCTCGACTCCAGATGGGTCTGCCTCTCAAGGACCTGGACATGGAGCGCTGGGCGTATGCGTTCCAGGACCCTCATTTGGTGGTCGGACAGGTGGCCCCTGCGCCCCTTGGCATCCGCTGCCTTCAAGTGGCACCGGGCCTTGTTGAGGGTCCTGGACCTGAAGCCCTCCCAGCGCTTCTTGACATGTTGTAAGTCGCGGACTGCCACCCCCTCTGCGTTGATGGCAGTCACAATGTCCATCCAGATCCTGGTCCGTCCTTCATAGTCAGCGCGCAAACTTCCAAAGAGGGCATCATACTGCTCCAGGACTTGCTCCACCAGGACACCAACTTCCCTGGCAGTGAAGCTGGCGGCCCTCTGCTTCTCTGCCTGGGGGTTGACAGTGGTGCCAGATGGTGTTGTGCCCCACATGGCAACCCCAGAGGCAGGAGTGGGTGGGCAACTGGGTCCTGGGGCTGGGCTGTGGAGCGATGGTATCCCAGTCGGGAGTCTTCGGTTCCAGCAGGGGTGGTCACAGCAACTGCACCCCTGGCTGACGTGCAGGCAACAAATAGCAGGGCACGTGGGCAGCAGGCAGTCAGGCAGCAGCAGATGGCAGGTGGGAGCGTGCTCAGGGCTCTGGGGGGCAGTAATTCGGCCTTCTGGGCGGGAGCGTGGTCTTCCGTGTGTTGTTGCATGGCCAGCTTGATACGGAGTGATTTGGCACGTGAAAAAATTGCACGTCAGCGTGTAATTGGAGGAAAGGCCCTTAGCACGTAAGCGCGTCAGCACACGTATGCGATTTCATTGGACCAAAGGCCTTTAGCGCGTAAGCGCTTCTGTGATGTTATGCGTGCGGGCGTTTCCCTCGTGACGTGTGCATAGTGCTTCAGCGTGCGTGAAAAAACTGCACGTGTGAATGCGTGTAATCCGAGGAAAGGGCCTACGCGCATAAGTGATGTGACACGTGCTGTCGTTTCCCTCAGCACGGGTTAAAGGTGAGCAGGGCCAGAAGTTCGCTGTACGTGCCTTTCGTGGAGACAGACGTGTGTTGCTGCTTCGTTTTGTTTCGCGCGCCATCACAACTTCACAGCTATCAAGGACGCATCTCTTCTTTTGGCGGGGGTATTGGCTATGCGTGTTTTTCTGCATTGCGCTAGTCAGACAGTGAGTCGCGCACGCTATTTTTCCCACTGCGGGTGCCCCTGTGTATCGCACCCGTTTTCGACGTCATAGTAGCCTGCGTGTCCCACGCGTACGCATTTTTTGTGTTACTGGGTGAGCATTGCCTGACCCGTCACTACATCACCAGGGTCACATACAGCCTTGCAGGTGCAGGGGGGCTGTTAACATCTTGCATCCCACCCCCTTAACCCCAATTGCCCAGGTCAATTGTGGTGTACACCTCCCATTGGCACTACTCCATCTGTGCCGGCACTACTACATCTGTGCCATGGTTGGGAGGCCACCAAAGGTGAGGGGCGCCTCAGCTGGGCATCCTCCTCGGGGCGGGTGCGGTCAGGGACGTAGCCGGGGTGACCAGGGAGTAGGGGGACTCCAGGGTGTCCAGGGTGGCCGCAGAGGGGGAAGAGGCAGGGGTGCGCCATTGAGCACAATGTTGTGGCATGTGTCGGTGCAGTCATGCCACCACCCCTTGTGGTTCTGGGAGATGCAGCTTCTGCATCTGGCACTGGCACCCGTGTGACCCAGCAGTCCGTTTCATCGACTGCCACGGGCCCAAGGATAGTGGTAGCTGCAGGTGCAGCTGTGGACACCACCACCCAGGCTCAGGGTCTGCCAGCGCAGGCTGCGTTGGCACTTGAAGAGCCCTTGGAAGATTTCCAACAGGCCAGGAGGGAAACCGTAGGGGCACGCAGGGCTGCCCTGACCAAGACACGTATCCCTGGGGCAGTTATGTCATCTGCTGCCTCGAACAGCCGGGTGTTGGCAAGTGCAGGGGCAGATGCACCCAACAACACCCCGGTTGTGAGTCTGCCAACCAGGACAGTTGCGGTCAATGACCCTGCCACAGCGGATGTTGTTGTCCATTAGAGGGCACCCAGCTGCCACTGACACAAGTCAGGCCTTTGGTCGTCCCTCCACCTGCCACTCCCTTGGCTCAATCCACCGAACCCACTGGCCATACTGATCAGGGCAGCATTAGCCAGCCAGGGTCTGTGCCACAATCCAAGAAGAGGAAGGTTGCACCTGCAGCACAGGCTGGGACCCCCCACACAGCCACGACCTCCTGCACGTCAAGAAAGAAGCCTTTCTGCTAACAAGAACTGTACTTCCTCATGGACTACGTGTGGGACCACAGCTGTGACATGCTAGTGGGTGCTAATTGTCAGACTACGGCTGCCCTTCATGATACCCACTGGAAGCAAGTTGCGGAACATGTGAGTGCATTCGGCCATGAGGTGCGCATGGTGCAAGAGTGCAAAAAGCGTTGGAATGACCTCAAACGCAGCGCTAAGGCTAAGCGTGCCTCAAATTACAACTTCACTCTGGTTACTGGTAGTGGGCCTGCACCAGAGGAGGAAGACCTCACTCCGCATGAGTCACTCGTTGTCAGAATCGGAAACTACCACCCCTGAAAACTCCTCACCTGACTCCTTAGAAGAATCCTCCTGGGTAGATGTCTTTGGTCTTCTTCTCCCCTCCTTCTTGGTCTCCTGCGGTTCTTCGTCCGTCTTGGTGCTCTTTCTTCCCTTTTTGTCCTTCTTACGCTCGTAGAGATAGGGACGAGCTCCGCTTGAGGCCACCCTGACAGTGGTGGGAGCAAGCTGTCAGGTGGACCCAGGGGAGCCAGTCCCGTTACGCCAGGGAAAAAGCCAGTGATGGCAGAAAAAACCATGTTAGATGGCGAGTCCTTGCTGGCAGGGAGAGTGTCTGAAGTGGAAGAGGCCGGTGAATGGTACGCTGCAATGGTACTAGACTCCAAGTATCACCAGATGAGAACTGCAACAAGGAAACCTACAGCGGAGGCTGCACATGAGCAGTCAAGAGGGAAGGTGAGGCAATACTGCAAGTAAGTGAGAGAGGAAGAGAGGGAAGGCCGGTACAGGAGGGAGAGAGTGAGGAGAACGAGAGAGCGAACAGAAGCGGGAGCGAGCAAAGAAGAGAAAGAGAGGGGAATAGTAAGGGAGAGCGAGCGGGAGCGAGCGGGAGCAAAAGGCGGGTGAACAAGAGTAGGGAATCAAACGCCAGGGAGAAAGTCCAAGAAAGGCAAAGCGGAGGCTGCACAAGAGCAGTCAGATTATACTGCAGGTAAGAGTGAGAGAGGGAGAGAGAGAGAGAGAAAGAACGAACAAAGGCGGGAGCGAGCAAGGAAGGGGAAGAGAGAGAGAGATAGTACAGGAGAGCTAGCGGAGCAAAGGCGGGTGAACAGGAGTAAGGGATCAAGCGCCAGGGAGGAAGAGAACAAAAACCCGGAGTGAAATCGCCAAGGGGCGCGAAGGGAAGCTTGAAGGTACGGAACCCCGTACAACAGGAAAGCGCTGAGGAATAGGGAAGGCTGAAGCGGGCTGAGTACAAGGTAGATAGTAACAAAGGTCCAAGCTCAAGGAGCGGCACTGCAAGCGTAGTTAGCAAAAGCTGACAATGAGAGTTGCAACGCACAGCGTTATGGGCGTGGCTACCTTTTAAAGGAAAAGGACCAAAAAGACTAGAACGGTAAGGACCGCAAGGTACCTAAGTAAGCCTCCATCTTTTCCACAGTGTCCAGGGTCGCGTTGTGACAGTATGCCCCCTTCTCATCTGGGATTCCCCGGGCTTACCCGGATGAAGGCGGTGAAATAGACGTAACAAGCGAGAGGCATGGATGTGACTTCTAGGTTCCCAGGTACGCTCTGCATTGGAGTACCCCTTCCAATGTACCAGGTACTGAACTGTACCATGTCTGTAGCGAGAATCCACCAGCCTCTCCACCTCGTATTCCTCAGGTTCTGGAATATCGGGAATTGAAGATCGTGGCACTGTCCGACCATGCGGATCTGATAGATAGGCCTTGAGAAGGGACGAGTGGAACACAGGATGGATGCGCTTCATACTGTGAGGAAGTTTCAGTCGAAAGGCCACCGGATTGATCCGTGCAGAAATGGGGAAAGGCCCAATGAATCTGGCAGAAAACTTCCCTGGGTGTAACCAGCGTGGCAAGAATTTAGTAGACAACCAGACTTTAGTGCCAACAGTCCATTTGGGGTTTTGAGATCTCTTCCTATCCGCGTACTTCTTTTGGAGCTCCCTGCTAGTCTCCAAGTTCTTCTTAGCCTCCCCTTGTATACGTTTTAGTTCACTAAGCCTTTGGTCAACCGCTGGGACAGCAGTCGAAGGTATACCAACCAAGGGGATATGCATGGGATGAAAGCCATAGGAGAAAAAGAATGGACTAGTTCCTAGGGAAGAGTGAACAGTATTATTGTAGGCGAATTCCGCTGTGGAGAGAAATGACTTCCAACTCTCCTGTTCTTGACCACAGAAACAACGAAGGTATTGTTCTAAAGTGGAGTTCAGACGCTCAGTTTGTCCGTTGCTTTGGGGGTGATAACCAGAAGAGAGAGCTCTACTGATTCCCAGAGTCCTGCACAGTGTAGACCAGAAACGAGAAGTGAATTGGGAGCCTCTGTCGGAAACTATTGTTTGGGGTAGACTGTGAAGCCTCACCACATCTTTCAGAAAAACCTCAGCTAATTCTGGAGCCGAAGGTAGGCCAGGTAGAGGAGAAAAGTGTGCCATCTTACTCAGGGAATCCACGGTAACCATGATGGCGGTAGCACCCATAGAGAGAGGAAGATCCACGATAAAATCAGTGGAAATGTGTTCCCAAGGACGTGCTGGCAATGGTCCTTGTTGAAGGAGACCCAAAGGGCGATGCGTAGAGGGCTTACTGGAGGCGCAAATAGGACAGGCGGCTACATAAGCCTTGACATCCTTGGATAAAGTGGGCCACCAGAAATACCTTGATACCAAATTGGTCGTGGCTCCTTGCCCCTTGTGGCCAGCAGAAGGTAGATCGTGACACCAAGACATTGCTTGAATTTGAAGCTCTTTAGACGGAAGGAACAGGGTGTCCTTGTAGAAATACAATGTCCCTCTTTTCTCCAGCGGAGACAGACGGTCGTTGGGTATCTGGGTAGAACTAGTTGTATGTTCGACCTCTTGTAGAAATGAATTGACCGGCCCTAAGATCCTTTTCCCTGAAAGTATCTCTTCAGGTTTGAGTCCGTCTACAGGGCATTCTTCTCCTCGACTCCGGGATAAGGCATCAGCCAACACATTCTCCTTCCCTGGAAGATACGTGATGTCAAAGTCAAATTGGGAGAAGAAATAGGCCCACCGGGCATGTCTGGAATTGCGACACTCCATTTGTTGGAGCACCTTAAGGTTCCTATGATCCGTTCTCACCAGAAATGAATGGGCAGCTCCCTGTAACAGATGTCTCCACTCGACACAAGCCTGGCGGATGGCCAACAATTCCCGTTCCAACACCGAGTAGTTTTGTTCACTCGGGGTGAGAGTACGGGAGTAATACGCCACCGGGTGTTCGATACCGTCCTTACCAGACTGTAATAAGGCTGCTCCTATGGCACCTCCAGAGGCATCCGTTTCAACCACAAAAGGAAGGGACTGATCGGGTTGAATGAGGATGGGCGCAGTAGTGAAGGCTTCTTTGAGTGCCTGGAAAGCTTGTTCTGCCTTCGAGTCCCATACAAATTCTTGACCCTTCTTTAATAGATTGGTAATGGGTAGCACGATCTCCGAGAAATTTGGGATAAATCGTCTGTAAAAATTTGAGAGACCCAAGAACCTCTGTATATCCTTAGGACAGCTGGGAGTGGGCCATAGGAGTACCGCCTTCACCTTCTCGGGATCCATCTGGACACCTTCCTTGGAAAGAATAAAGCCTAGGTAGGGAACAGACGAGGATTCGAAGATGCACTTTTCTGGCTTTAGCAATAGATGGTTATCTTGTAGTCTTCTTAACACCTGTTCAACGTGTCTGTGGTGTTCGGCCGGAGAAGAAGAGAAGACAAGAATGTCGACAAGATAGACTACTACAAAAGAGTAAAGCAGATCTGAGAATATCTTGTCCACAAACCGTTGGAAAACCGCCGGGGCGTTTACCAGTCGGAAGGGCATCACCCGATATTCAAAGTGTCCCAGAGGAGTTCTGAAGGCGGTCTTCCACTCATCTCCCTCCTTGATTCTCAATAAATGATAGGCTCCTCGAAGATCGAGTTTGGTGAAAATGTTTGCCCCTTCTACTGCTTCCAGTACTTCCTTTATAAGAGGCATGGGATATCTGTCTCTTATAGTCATACTGTTCAAACCTCGATACACGGTCTCAATTCGGAGGTCCCTTTCTTGGGTACAAAGAACATCGACGCTCCGGCAGAAGAGCGTGATTCTCTGATGAGACCGTTCTGAAGGTTTGCATCCAGATACTCCTTAAGAGCCCTTCTTTCTGGGAGAGACATGGGATACATTCGGCCGAAGGGAACAGAAGCATCTGGTTTTAACTCAATGGAGCAGTCTTCAGGCCGATGAGGAGGCAAAGAGCGTGGTAATTTGTCTTCAAAAAGTTCAGCGTATTGTTGGTAGCAGAGCGGCACCATCTGCACCACTGAGGCAAACTTCGGAGTAGGAATTCCCTTACCAGGAACCGGATTGGTCTGGAGAAGACAGGTAGAAGTACACAAAGATGATGAAAAGCATATGGTGTTGGCTGACCAGTCTATAGTAGGATTATGCTTACGCAGCCACGGTACTCCCAATATTATCGGGAAGTGCGCGGCTCTTATCACATCGAATATGATCTGTTCTTGATGTTGAAAAAGAAGCATAGTAGCGGGTATGGTTTCTTGTACAATGGGCCCGGAGGAGAGTGGAGTTCCATCCACTCCTTCTACGGGTAAGGAACAGCTCTTTTGAAGAAAAGGCACCCCCTGATCTTGAGCCCACTGGACATCGATGAAGTTACCCGCAGCACCACAGTCCAACATAGCCAAGACCTCAACGGTGGGATTGGGCTCGAAAGTGAGATGAATGGTGAACACCAACAGTCTGTTATCATCTTCTATAGCCTTCTGACAAGTAATGTTGCAGGGATTGATCGTCTCTGCTCGGTTCTTATCCCTGCTCAAGACCGAGGAGAGGCGTTTCCCGAACGTCTTAGAGGTACTTCGGGACAGTTCCGGAGCAAATGCTTAGAGGATCCACAGTACATGCAGAGACCCAGATCTCTACGTCTCTTTCTCTCCTCTGGAGTCAGGGGGCCTCTAGTAGTTCCGATCTGCATCGGTTCTTCAGTCTGGCTCCGATTAGGAAGAGGAACTGGAGTAGAACCGGCAGCAGGAAGGTTTCGGAATCTCCGCCTTTCTTGTCTTCGCTCTTGAAGACAGTATTCCAGCTGAAGAGTCAGAGTCACTAGTTCTTGAAAGGAGGTTGGATTAGCCACTCTGGCTAATTCGTCTTTGAGATCGTCATGAAGTCCCCGGCGAAAGAGGGTTTGTTGAGCAGAGTCAGGCCATCCTGCATCCTTAGCCAGTCTGATGAAAGCAGAAGCAAAAGTTTGAACATCTTGATTCCCTTGACGAATATCCAAGAGGGCTTCATAAGAGGAAAACTGAACCTCAGGTCTGTCGAATCTGGCTCTCATCTGTTGGGTAAACAGGGAATAATCGTTGACTGCAGGATCGGATTGGGATATCAACGGGGTGGCCAAGCCAAGGCGTTTCCAACGAGATTAGCAACAAGGAAACCAACCTTGGACCGGTCTAGTTCGTAAGCCTTCGGTCTAAAAGTGAAATAGACCATGCAAGCATCCAGGAATTCTTTCAAATGCTTAGGATTGCCATCATATTTTCCAAAAGAGAATGTCTGTGGAGGTAAGTCGCCCTGAGTATCATCTCGTACTGCGATCTGGTGTCGTAGACTGACGTTTTCGGTTCGGAGATTCTGTACTTCAGTCTGAAGGCCTTGGATAGCAGCTACCATCTCCTGGAACTGTTCTAGGGAGGCCATGTTGACTTGTTGGCGTTGCAAACTGTCAGAATCGGAAACTACCACCCCTGAAAACTCCTCACCTGACTCCTTAGAGGAATCCTCCTGGGTAGATGTCTTTGGTCTTCTTCTCCCCTCCTTCTTGGTCTCCTGCGGTTCTTCGTCCGTCTTGGTGCTCTTTCTTCCCTTTTTGTCCTTCTTACGCTCGTAGAGATAGGGACGAGCTCCGCTTGAGGCCACCCTGACAGTGGTGGGAACAAGCTGTCAGGTGGACCCAGGGGAGCCAGTCCCGTTACGCCAGGGAAAAAGCCAGTGATGGCAGAAAAAACCCTGTTAGATGGCGAGTCCTTGCTGGCAGGGAGAGTGTCTGAAGTGGAAGAGGCCGGTGAATGGTACGCTGCAATGGTACTAGACTCCAAGTATCACCAGATGAGAACTGCAACAAGGAAACCTACAGCGGAGGCTGCACATGAGCAGTCAAGAGGGAAGGTGAGGCAATACTGCAAGTAAGTGAGAGAGGAAGAGAGGGAAGGCCGGTACAGGAGGGAGAGAGTGAGGAGAACAAGAGAGCGAACAGAAGCGGGAGCGAGCAAAGAAGAGAAAGAGAGGGGAATAGTAAGGGAGAGCAAGCGGGAGCGAGCGGGAGCAAAAGGCGGGTGAACAAGAGTAGGGAATCAAACGCCAGGGAGAAAGTCCAAGAAAGGCAAAGCGGAGGCTGCACAAGAGCAGTCAGATTATACTGCAGGTAAGAGTGAGAGAGGGAGAGAGAGAGAGAGAAAGAACGAACAAAGGCGGGAGCGAGCAAGGAAGGGGAAGAGAGAGAGAGATAGTACAGGAGAGCTAGCGGAGCAAAGGCGGGTGAACAGGAGTAAGGGATCAAGCGCCAGGGAGGAAGAGAACAAAAACCCGGAGTGAAATCGCCAAGGGGCGCGAAGGGAAGCTTGAAGGTACGGAACCCCGTACAACAGGAAAGCGCCGAGGAATAGGGAAGGCTGAAGCGGGCTGAGTACAAGTTAGATAGTAACAAAGGTCCAAGCTCAAGGAGCGGCACTGCAAGCGTAGTTAGCAAAAGCTGACAATGAGAGTTGCAACGCACAGCGTTATGGGCGTGGCTACCTTTTAAAGGAAAAGGACCAAAAAGACTAGAACGGTAAGGACCGCAAGGTACCTAACTAAGCCTCCATCTTTTCCACAGTGTCCAGGGTCGCGTTGTGACACTTGTTGCGGAGTTCATACCATCTGAATCAGTCAAAGGAGTGGGAGAGATGCCGGACTTTGATGCCCAGTCCAGTGAGTCTTGATGCGTGTTTGTTGAGGACGTGTGTGTTTTACTTGTGTGATGTGTTGTGCATGACTGCCACTACATGTCACGAGAACATGGTTCTGATGTGCAAGTAATGCAATGCTTCACTGATGCATGTCTGCTCTGCTGGATGTTGGACATGTGGAGCAGACGGGGAATGTCCGCATAACCACTATTGCACCCTACTCACTTGCTGGTTACCAGTATGCCCCTCCGGTCCATGTTCCAGCTCACTGGCCCTTCCTCATGTAGCATGGGGTGGCCTTCCTCTCAGCCCAGAGACAATGTCATAGCATGACTGAGGTGCATGTGTCCTCTGCCTGCATGCAGGTACTCCATGTAGGCATGCTCCCTTGCCCCTCCACCCCCCGCTCTGCACCCCAATTCCACCTTTGCACTGGTCTGCTTCAATATTGGCGTTGGGTACTTCTCTGTTCATGCGCCCTGTGTACATGCTAACTTCCAGCGGCCAATCTGCCAGACATATGCTGTGTGGTACATCCTTAGTACTTGATGCAGGGTATCTCACTTGTACTGTGCAGAGGTCAGATGCCCCGCAGGGACATGAGCGCCCATTCATGCTCCATGTGCATTCCACGCATGCCCCTATGTGTCCATGACTGGATGATCACTATAATACAAGTCCTGGGTCACTCATCCCCCTGCAGAAAGTGCATGAAACACATGATTAAGATCAAGAAGAGGTCCCAGATCACCTGAACAGAACTCCATGCCATATAAGAGGATAGCTTCTACCTTTTTACCATAGAATTCAAAAAGAGGCGTAAGAGAAAAACTGCAAAATTTGTGATATATTAATTTAATTTGACCTTTCAAGGGCAACAATTTCGCCATTAGTAATTCCTTCACTCTTTTGAAGGAGATGTCATTTGTCAGCGTGAAACCCAAATATGACAGATTCTTCGAGATGTTTATGGGCATAGAATCAATCGACCAGATAAAATTACAAACTTTTTTACGATTACAAAAAATAATGAGGTTTGATTTTTGCGGATTGACCGTGAGGTTATTTTGCTGACTGTAAAATAAGAAGCTTTCCAATTTCATTTGGAGTCCAGATTGGGTTCTATCAAAGAGAAGGACATCATCGGCATAGGTTAGCCATGATAGATTCTGCAATCCTAGACGGGCTGCAAAGGATTTCTCTTTGTTCTAGATGTTATCAAGGTCAGCCATATAGAGATTAAACAATATGGCTATCCAACTAGGAATAGCTTCAGTCAAAGTCCCTTCACGGTTAATCTGTACTTTGAAATTGGTGTTAAAATGTAGCATAGCAACCAAAGCAATCAGGCAGGATAAAGCATTTTCTGCCACGAAATGCCTCTGATTATGCTTTCAAAGGCAGCTTTGAGATCTCAGGATGCTACAAAAATTGGGCTTTTATCCGAAAGATTAGCAGAGCCTATCAAATGTGCCAGAATACAAGCATTAAGGGGGGTGCCCATAGCTTTACGGAAACATACTTGCGCTTTGCTTAAACATTCATTATTACAAAATATGATTTCTACCTCTTGGAGAATAAGGGATGCAAATATTTTGGCAGCTACATCTAAAAGAGCTATGGTTCTAAAGTTATTGGGATTGTTAATGGGTCCTTTTTTGTGTAAAGAAATGATTATTGAGGTGAGCCAGGATGGAGGAATCATTTTAGTTCAAAACATTTCCTGAAATATTTCAAGGAAGATAGTAGCACAAAAGTGTGGGTCGTATTTGATGACACATGGAGGTAAACCATCGGGCCCTGCACATTTAGATCCTTTTAGTTTATGAATTACAACTAGGATGTCAGTTATCCCTCAGGGACAAATATTTGGAATTCTATAGCATTCAGGTGGCCTTTCAAATGCTGATAGTGCTGCAGGCATAGCAAATTTGTTAAGAAAAAATGAAGTCCATGTTGGGCCATCAACTGCAGAATCAAATTCTAGCTTCAGAACTTTATCTGAGATATTTCCAAATATCTTTAGTTTTGCGTTTGCATAACAATCCAACTAGCTCCTGAATATGTTTCAATGAAATTTGAGCACGTGTTCTGAGCATATCGCTCTTATACTTTAGCAGAATTTGTTTTTTGTATGCAAGTATGAGTTTATACTGATGGCCAAGATGGACTTCCTTGCTCTTCGTAGATCACGTTTTATTTTTTTTTGTTTGATGATAGTAAGCTCCTGAGAGAACGGCAATGCAGAATTTTTGTGTGACTCTTGCACTTTATGTGAGGAAGCCATTGCATGTAGGTGAGTCACGATAATCTTCATGTTCCACTTTAGTATACATTCAGCATCAACTGTGGGAGCAATATGATTCTTCCAAAGATCCTGATTAAAAAGAAATGTGAATTTTCTACATGTAGGGTCATTCCAATTGATCAAAAGCCTAGGCCTATCAGCCTGGATTAAAGAAAGACAAGAATCCTGTTGCAGATGTTTAAACTGCCCTAACATTGATGTTACAATCATTAAATGGTCCCCCAAGTGTGGATCTATGGTACTTACAACAGAAAGCACTCAGGATAAGGTCTTAGAAGTGAACATGTAATCAATCCACGATGAGTATTTTCCTCTTTTCCAAGTGAAAGACTTTTGTTTGATGTCGGGTTGTACCAGATGAACATCCCAACCTTTTAGAAAATTCCTCCGCACGTTTCCTTTTTGTATGGCCAAGTATGAATGGTTTGGTTTGTGAGGTTTGACATTTCTTGCAGACCTGAAAGAGGCATTGGGCCTCATTACGACCCAGGCGGTAAGGGGTTTACGGCGGCGTAAAAGCGCCGACCCTTACCGCCTGATTCCGAGGTCCCTTAGCGCCATGGAGGATTTAACACCTGCTTTTAGCAGGTGTTAAAATCCATGGCGCTAAGGGACCTTGTTGTTAATTACGC
Source organism: Ambystoma mexicanum (assembly GCF_040938575.1). Taxonomy (NCBI): domain Eukaryota; kingdom Metazoa; phylum Chordata; class Amphibia; order Caudata; family Ambystomatidae; genus Ambystoma; species Ambystoma mexicanum. Next base: position 983,488,482 of record NC_090924.1, read on the forward strand.
CACCGTAATTTACGGTGGCGTAATTAACGCCTTCCCCACTCCCATTATGCCCTATGGGGCAAAAATGGGAATGGGGAAGGGTAAATGGGGATTGGGGACTTACCGCCCCGCCAACCTCGGAATGGGGCGGTAAGTCCGCCAACCACCATGGCGTAAACGTAGTTTACGCCATGGTGGTAAAGGTACGACCCAGGCGGTAACTTACCGCCTGGGTCGTAATGAGGCCCATTGAATTCTCCCCCAATAAGGATTTCAGCATGCAGCGTCAGTTTAAAGGCCTCTAGAAGGGTGCTATCTAAAGCTTCAGATGCTTGATGGACTGCCAACGGAGAAGGATTCCAATATAGAGAAATTAAGAACAAATTGGTGACATGAAATGAATCGAATTTTAGGTCAACAAAAAGATATTAGTCAGATTCATAAATCTGATTCATGGTGAAATGCAGTTTGTTATTAATGAGAATAGCTATGTTAAACGGGAAATCATATTGTGGCTCCTTCTGATATATATATTGGCACAAGCCTAGTCGCTCTGCGAAGAAAACCACGTTGCAAAGTTCCGATTTTAGATCGGCTCCACCACCATTTTAGGGTCATCCGCCATTTTGATTTCTGTTCATATGTGAGTCTGTGTTCTAAAATGGTGAACTGTGTTTCCAACTTGTAACCGAGCATTCCCGATCTTTCAGTCTAGTTAATGGTTACACTATCCGAGGGCCGAATATTTAGACTAGGTAATGAGACCTTGTCCCACGCATGACTTGTGGTCTAAGGATTGTCTGCACTAACAAGCCTCATCCACAAACACATATTGAGGACAATGTAATGCAAATGTCGAGCGTAGACACTGGCAGAATTACATTGAGAAGGGATATGTGCTAAGGCTTACTGCTAAATCCAGGAATACACTTTGCCATTGGAACTTGTTGGAAATGCAAACCTATGTAATCCATGAGCATATTATTGTATGAGCCATAAGTGAACTCGGCACGAACTCTAGACCACAGATTATTAACCTGTGGAGGGGCTGGACAATATTACTGAATTGTATAGAAAGCCGAATGTCTAGATGTCCAGCACTCTCACTCCTCACTCTGAAGGGCTGGTACTCATTGTGATGTATTGAGAGCCAGATATCTATCTGTGTTTCTGTTTCTTTGTAACTGTACAGTAGATTAAAGATCTGTTAATCTTTATAGCCCGTGTTTGGTGTATTTCCTTTTGTGGTACTCAGCCTCGATATTTCCTTGCTTTTACAGTTGGCGCCCGAATAGGGACCCTCAAGATTGATGCCATCTCGTTGAAGTGTTGACGCGGCTATCGGACCGGGATCGGACAGTGAGAAAGGGGGCCCCTTCTTGGATGAGCACGATACCTCAACAGTACTGCACGACCCGATCCCTGGGCGGTGAGCCCACGGTCCGAGGCGGCATCTTGACGAGGGTCCATATATCGAGGCAGGCAGTTTTACTGAAATCACCAACCACGAGGGTTCTTTGTTGTCCTTAGTTATCCGATCGGACCTCCTTTAGTTCTTTGATCAGGTGAGTCGTGACCTGATTCTTAAGTATCCTGATCATTTGTTTTGGCGCATTGTTCTCACGAGCACAATTATTGACCAGGTAACACCAGGAATCTGATATGCCTGAGAAATTGTCTGCCTGCTTTAGGGAATTATTCCGCAGAGACAGAATTTAGCCATCCGGTGCCATTGGAGGGGTCGCCGGCTTGTACTATGTACTGTAATCATGGCATTGGTAGTGTAGTGTTTAATGATATTTGGCACAGACAAACTAGACATGCTTCCGAACTTCAATGGCCAACCAATGGTAGCTTTGAAATTCCTCGTATAGAATATTTAGAGTCTATATTGTTAAAGAAAAAGGCTAGACCTGCAGCATCCGATGTATTACAAAATTGGAAGAAGGAAGCTATGCAGCAACTTAAAAGTAGAGAGAAACATGCACGTCCTCACATGTACAACGCCGAAAAAGCATTGTTGCATGGTCAAAGTAAACAGTCAGAGTCAGTTAGAAATATGGATAGGGCTTTTCAACTTGGTATTCAGAAAATGTATCCATCTAAAGATTTTCATGTGTCTGATGAATTAATTGACAAACTTCTAAATGAACGAAGGCCTGGTGCCACTGCGCCACCTCCGTATGTACCTATTCCTGCTGCTTTACCTCTTTCTGCTGTCGTTCTTCCTCCTGTAGTAATTCCTGCTCCTCCTATCGTTCCTCCTATTGCTCCTCTTCCTCTGGTTATTGTTCCTCCTCCTCTCGTTGCTCCTCCACTTTCACCTAAGCCTTTGCCTACTGTTACGGGTCTGGTAGATTTGCCTTCTGCACCAGTGATAGCACCCTTATTACCAATTGTACGAGATTTGTCTACTCTTCCTTTTCTGAGTGGTTCTGTTCCGCTTGTAGTTGATAAGGGAGCAGAATCAAAGATTGTAACTCGCAATACTGTGTCTAAAGAGAGAAAGCACAATTTTACTGCATGGGCTAGACAGTGCATGGAGAGGGGTGAACAATCTGATGTCTTTGCCACACTCTCTATTTCAGAAAATGTTCCTGAGAAAAATGTTTTATCGAAGGGCTGGGAATTCATTTATGTGTAATATGGAACAGACTGGATGATGTAGGTCTCCCACAAGGGTTAAGGGATATGAATGTTTTAGCATATTCAAGAGATACTGCGGCGAAAGTATATGAGCACGTCGAGAGTGTTTTTGAGTATATAGAGTTGGAAAAGTTACGGAATGAAGAAATTGATAGTGATAGTTTGAGCGCTATTTTTGTTCAGAAAGGGTTCCTTCCTCTTTGTAAGTCGATGAGTGAGGAAACACGAATTTGCACAAGGACAGTGGATGATGTATCAGGGTTAGGGGACACATGGGATAATATGGTTAGACAAGATAGAGATAGACCAGCTGGCGAGAGACCGGCACAGGTAATACTGACTTTGCCTGATAGAATAGTGACGAAACTAAAAGCCATAATTACTGAGAGAAGGATTATTTAGGACAAACTTACTGCTTGTGTCCAAGGGAAGTCTGAGGGTGCTACCGAATTCTTTAATCGGTTTGAACAAGTGTTTTCAGATTTCAGGGGACAAGATTTGAGCACAGAGTCTGGAAAACGATTGTTTGTAGACAAATTTGTGCATGGATTGTTGCCTGACATCCAGTCGCAAATTATGACTTCTGAGAGCGCTTGGCAGGCTAAATCTCAGTCTGAAGTATTGCATATGGCTCAGTACTATGAAAACCGAGTCAATAATGAAAAAGAGAGAATCGAAAAGAGAAAGGGAGACCTGAAAACTAAAGTTCTATTGCAACAGATTGTAAGAGGCCCTAGAGGGGGTAATTCACAATTTAGGGGACAGTATGCTCCACAGGGTAATGTGCCGTTGGGTCCTGTACACGCAAACCAATGTGCTTATTGCAGACAAGAGGGTCATTGGCGAGCACAATGCCCGATCCTCCAGCAGAGGTCGAATAACACATTTGGTACCATGGGTAGACGATCCAGAGGCCGCCCTGGGGCAGAAGGTCCTGGTAGAAGTCAGTTTTCTCAGAATTCACAACCTTTTTCACAGGATAATCAGTCACCGATTTTTGATGACATTTTGTTTCACTAGGATTGCCCGAAGCAGGGTTTGGAACCGATGCCTATTCCCGTTAATCAGAAAGGTCCTTACATTGAAATGATAGTGGGAAATAGGAAACATCTATTCTTGATAGATACAGGAGCGCAGAAGTGTTCCATTGACCATTCACGGGTTCCAAACATTCCACTGTCAGGGCAAACCAATGTTTCTGTAGGGTTTTCTGGTAGACCAGTGGTTAGTCCAGTTTCTTCACCAGTACCGATTACAATGGGTCCATTTACCGATCATTGTCCATTTCTTTTGACAGCGAACTGTGGAGAGAATTTGTTGGGGTTTAATCTGTTGAAAGAATTAAATGCGATAATTCATTGCTCTTTGGATGGAGTGCGTTTCACGATTTCACCACAACAACTTTCTGTCTCTCAGTTCCTGACTAGACCTTTGCTGCTGGAATTTAGTGATGTTCCGGAGTGTTTCTGGGCGATTGATGACAGTGATGTCGGTGTTCTACAAATTGAGCCCGTTAAAATCATTTTGAAACACAGAGTAAAATTGCCACGTATTCCTCAGTATAAGATTTGGTTGATGGTGAGCAAGCTTTGAAGTGTATAGTTTCTGATTTTGTACACCGGGGGTAATTGAGGAAATTGCAGGTAGTTTGTGCAATAGTCTGATTTTGCCTGTGTATAAGAAAGGCGCTAATGCAATTATTTTTCGTTTTATCATTGACTTACGCGCTACCAATAAGATTGGTGCTCCACAATTTCCTATTGTGCCTGATGTGATGATGACACTAACCATGATCCCAACTTCTGCTACTCACTTTAGTTTTGTAGACCTTAAGAATGCTTTCTTTAGCATTCCTATACACAAGTGAAGTGGGAGAATAGGACAAGACCCTCCCCCCAATCTCATCCAGACCATGGCCTAGAGGATCACGGCCCAGACACCCCTCATGAGACGAGTTTGTCTATTTACCAGATGATAAAATACCCTGGTTCAGAAACGTACACATAAGAGGAGCATGCCCACCAGCACGCCAAGCTCAAGCCGATGACTGCGACATGGATGAGCTCGACTAAGAACAACAGCCACAAGTATCCACATCGTTAGAGATGCCATAACGACATAGCCAACAGACGAGAACACACGTGCCACCATGCACAATGGTCACTCACACACCAACCTACACCAACTGACGTGCATTATTGTTATTTTTTTTTACATAGGCCTTTTTACAGCACCGCAGAAATGCAAGACGCCGAAGAGCTTGTGTACATGCTTGCTGACGCTTCTTCCGCCACCCATCCCTATGACGACACCACCATGTATATCTAATGCTACATGTGACACTCTGTCGCCCCGTGATCTCCATGCTATGGATTATGTACTGCCACCCATGAACTAGGCCCGAGTAGGCCACAAGCAAGAGTCCCCCAGGCAGGAGCCTCGCAATGAAAATCCTCTCAGAACAAGAGTACAAGTGTTGACAATGCAGGACGAGCCCCCAGCGAGAGCTCACAGCCAAGGCCACGATGTTGCAACTCGCATGCCGCGAGCCCAGGGCCAAGGTTACACCTGTAAGTGCCAAGCCCTCAGAGACAAAATACAAATCTAATGCTCATAATTCTGCTCCAGCTACGGTCTCTCCACACGTGACCAAGCCAAACTAACAAGGTGCCAAGCTCATGAGACAGGTAGCCGCCAGGATCCCACTTCTGGGACACAGGTTGCAACAACAAAGCGGCAAGATGGATACCTACAGTGATGGGAAAGACCTGTCCCACAAGCCCATGAGCGGACCTGTCCATTGTCTGCACAAACACATAGTTGCACATTGTTGCTAATGACAGGTACACTGCAAGCTGGGAACAGCAATGGTCCCAGGCTTGGGGGCTCACAGGAGGACCAATCAGATACAGGGGGGCTTATTACTGACACCATTACCAAGGGTCCCTACGTAACAATTCTAAAGTAACAACTGCAAGGGACAACCCAAGCGTACCACATGACCCATCCTCGTCCACTAATATTTCTTTCCATATGTTACCTATACTAACCCTACCACTTGGGGAACCAATCCAGAGTGGCGATAGGTTTTGTGCTAACTTTCCCAGGTGATGCGAGTAGCGCATCATCCTGCCGTAAAAAGGGCCTGCGAGCCCCACTACGAGTGAGAGTCCCGTCGGATGCATACGAACCAAGACTCATCCCTGCCGTTATTATAATAAACTGCAGTACCGCCTTGCTTATTGTGTGTGTCTCATACTCCTTTTGGGTACACGGGAGGAGTTGGGGCCTCCCCTGCCCAGAGGTCCGCGGACGGCTCTGCCGGCCCCGGGAGAATCACCCCGACAAGTTGGAGGCACTGCTGAGATCGGTTGATGTCAGTTGGCCTGGTAATACAAGTCAAAGGCCCTTGCAGCGAGGCGACCCGGCAGCGCGGCCCCCTCTGCCGTTGCCCCCTTTGAGGACTACAGGACCATCGCGGAACTGTGAGAAGATCGGACAGCGCAATTCAGATATTGGTCCTCGGGAGCCGATTCAGAAGTATCCCGCCCGCGGTTGGCGAGTGTCCAGACGTGGTCCAGACGAGGTAGGTGGCGAGCCGCTTGGAGGGGTGAACGCAGTCAAGCGGCCCAGCATCAAGGGGATTTGGTGAGTATGACACACTCAACAAGCAATGTGACATTGTGAGGGAGGGTGGAGGAATTGTAATAAGGGCGGCGGGAGGTGTTTTTACGGTGTGTTGCAAGGATTTGATTGATAAGTGTTGACAGACGAGGGAGCGGTAGCAGGACAGGCATGAAGGCCGTCTTCTATCGCGTCACAGAGCAGGGTGGGTGGAGCCAAAAGTCACCACATGCGGTTGTTCGAAGGAACTGATTTGTCTAGATCGCGGGCACCTGTAAAAGGGGTGTGTGGCTTTCCTATGAATTGGCGTTTTGATCAATGAATAAACGAGGATCCCTACTGATTGAGTGTAAAACTTGTTAGGTAGATGACGTTTTCCCGTAGGTGGTAGCTAGGTTGTTGGCAAGTGCGGAGGATGATTGGCTGGTTAAGCTCTCCTGGCGAGGGGCGTACCACATGCGAGGCGACGCAGGGTGTGCAGTCCGATTATAAGAGTTTTTGTTGAGTACCTTGCTCCAGGCGTAGCGAGAGGACAGCGATGGGGTCAACAAGGGCAAAATTATAAAACATATTGCGCGCTCCATTAATGTTGTAAGAGGTTCTTACCGGTAATAGTTTGAAGAAGTTGGTGACTTCACCCATAGGGCTTCAATAGGAAACCGCGGCCACACCGTATTGACCAAGGGGTGGCCAGGGGATAAGTATCGGGATAAGGGTGGCATAGAAGAGGTGGGGAGGCCGCGTATGGAGAATGCCAGCAACCCTCGATAAGGGGAGGGAGAAAAGGGGAAAAGTGGAGGCGCACGGAGAACTCTGTCACGTTGAGCAAGGTGGTTGAAAAGAGGAGGGAGAAGGCTGGTAAAAAAAAAAGAGGTGGGGTGGCCGTATCAGCACGTCACACAGGGCATGCAGCTGCAGGGGGCTCCGTGCACCGCGGCCGTAGGGGGCCATACGAGTGATATCAGAGGAGGAAAAACAATAGAGGAAAAGAACTGTATATCAGCAATTGTGTTACCTTTCAGCGGACGGTCGGAAGTCCCCAATTTACAGGGCCAGGTAAAGACAGTGGTTGCTGAAAAAAGTTGAAGTATAACATAACAATGTCCCACGGGTCAGGGTCCGGATGGTAGAGAAACACTCTAACTACCCCCCTCCAACATATTTGCAAGACACTATCACCTTACAAGGAGAAGCTTATCAAGTATAGTATAGACTGGACACAAGGAACAGACAACAAAATGATGACACCATGGCCGCCTAACGGCAGTGTTGACCCATACGTCCAACACTCGCTATTGACATACATACATAACACGTACAAGGGGAAGAAATTAGCTCATCATGTAGAGATATTTAACTTGTGGAGGATGTTCCAGGGATCTAAGCCAGGAGCAACAGAGATGTTTACTTTGGAAGGGGAAAGAGAGGAGAAGGGGAGCAAAGAAACAAAGGAAGGTAAAGAGGTGAAGGAAGAAGAAGGGGACATGGGCACGGCGAGCAGCAATTCACCACGAGTGAAGGAGGGCATGAAGGAGGAAGGAGGATCGGTTGCAGTGTCAGAAGTAAAGATGGAGAAGGAAGGGACAGACGACACACCTCTGACGAAAGTAGTGGAAGAAGGAGGAAGGAGGATTGTACCCAGTGACGGAATTAAGTGAAGCCGCCAGGCCACAATTAACAGCTGCTGAGGGATATTCAAACTCTGCGTACAGCCCTCCACCTTACGCTCCTAATGATACCTACCAGAGGGGGGCGGCGGCAGAGGCGGACACATTAGGATTGAACACAATACAGGTCGGCACAGGGGGAGGGAAGGAAAGTGGAGAAAACTTTGCAAGCATAGGACCAGATGAGTGGATAGCAGCACAGGTACTCCTAAAGCTCTGAGGGACACTAACAAGGGAGGAGGAGGACACAGTGAGGAAAATGAAAGAGGAAGAAATGGACAGAACACAGACAGGGACTGAGGTGAGTAACGCAGAGGAAGGGTGACTGTCACAAGCAGAGGAAGAGATGTTGGAGGAAAGGTTGGCCGAGCTGAGAGAAGTACAAAGTGACCTGATTCGACAGTACGAGCAAGAAACACGGGGAAGGAAGAAGGAAAGAAAAGAGAGTAAGGAGGAGCAGGAGAGGATGAGGGAGAGTTTGGAGAAGAGAAAGAAGGAAGCAGAAAGGATGAAAGCGATAGCAGAGAGGGTGTCATGTATGGAGCAGCGGGAAATGAAAAGGAAGGTGGAGGAAAAGGAAAAGGAAATGGAAATGTGGAAAAAGAAAATGTTGTTTGAAAGCGCCTGGAAATATGAAGAAGGTAAAGTAATAGAGAGCATATTGAAAAGAGGAGGGCAAACTGGGGAAGACGGGAAGAAGACGAAAAGATACTGGCAAAGGTAAGTAATGAAGTAATGAAGGAATTACGCAAGAAAAGAGAGGAAATAGGGGGTGAAGTATTGGGAAACGAGGGGAGGGAGAGAGAAGATAGGAGAATGGAGCATGAAGTAAGAACTTACACTCGCCGGGACTTGGAGGTACCTACAACATCAACACAGGGAACAACTGTTAAAAGAGGAGAACATAACGAAGGGAACTTGATTGATTTAAAGACGGTTACAATGGGGGGAAAACTGACAGACTGGAGATTGTCTTTCCTTGATGAGTTTTGCAGCGAGGAGGAAGGATGTTCGGGAAAGAGTGGAGGAGATGACAATAGGGAAATCTTAGATAAACTGTACATCACACAGGTAAATTGCGAGTCACCTTGGGCATGCGGGAAAAGGGAGGAGGAAAAGATGAGCGAAGAACAGGTAAGAGTAGTAGCAGGGAGAACCCCACATTCACTAACACCAACGCCGCGCCCACCTCGCCCACCAACACCACGCCTACAGCACACTCCATATGTTGACAGACTCAGAGATCTCCCGGGACGTAGACAGGAAGAAAGGACGAGCATGCCCGCGGTGAAACACGAGGGTAACACAAGAGGGAGGGAGAAAGAACAGGACGACAGAACAGATAACTGTAATGATCTAATGATAGGATCACATGACACGGAGGAAGAGGATGAGTACACTGATATAGCCCCACAAGCACTAGGGGAAACGAGGGGGGGGACTTAATGCCACTCCTAGAAAAGGGAGGGGCCAGACCACAATATGCCCCATGGAAGCATGCCGACAAGGAAAACATAAAGTGCAGACTCCCTTCCCTAAGTGGGGGAGCTGGGAAATGGATATATGAAATGGAGAAACACACTGCAGGACAAAAACTAGCGGTGGGAGACGTGAAAGGGCTCATAATATCAATATTAGGGGATGCTGCAGATGACATCTGGAGAAAGGCAGGCTTCCCAGGGGTCACAGTAACAGATACGTCGCATGATGGGGCACCATTTGCCAACTGCAGGCACGCGCTGTGGCAGGCATTAAGGGTTCAGTATCCAGACACATCAGACATAGGAGCAATTAAGTCGCAAAAAATTAGTGAGAATGAAGATCCTATTGATTAGATCCAGGAGATTCAGGAGAAGGGGCGCTTGGAAACCCGGGAGCCGTGGGATAAAACATTAGCAATTTTCTACCACATACTAATACAAGGTCTCCCTGAACCAGTTCAGAAACAGCTGAAGGGGGGGCACTGTTGCCCACGGGAGAAAACGGCCACTCGTGTGTGAGGTCCGGAGTGAACCAGGGCCGTAGTGCAGATATAACTGTTCAACGGGTCCGGTTCTACTTCTATGAAACATGGATTGAATGGCATCCACTACTGAACGGGACTGCGAAACCTGGAAGGCAACGGTGAACGACTCTCCGAGATAAAGCATTATACGAACTCCACAGAAAGCGGGGAACAGAGCCTGAAGTCAAGCCAGAACGCGAGGGGAGGAGGCCGGAAGAAGTAGGCGGAAGTAGGCGTGCTCGGCGCCCAAAATACTGGAGGCCCATCGATATTGAGGCCTGCTGCGGGTGCTCCGCTCCTCGTAGAGCGCATGTGGGGACCCCCCACTGGCTCCCGCCATCCCCCTCCTTCAAGCACCGCTGAACAACCGGTGCTCGGCCCGTGCCCGGCCATGAGAATCCACCAGGAGTGGTACCCCCTTGGGGAGCACAACGCAGATAAATGGGGCGGCGAGGGGGAGGTGGCAGCACTGCACTAGGCGCGAACCCCATGGCCCCCGCAATATATTTGGGGTGAATTACAAACATACACGGCAGACAGAAATGATTAGAAAGAATTTCGGTTTGTACGTGGCGGACAGTGTGTACGAAGGCGGGAAGTGAGGCCTTTCAGGGACACTCTAGAACCGCATCCTCACAACAAGCGACCAGGGGGCTTTTGCGGCAGACCGTATCGAGCTCCTTCCACAGCACCGGTGCCACGACACCGAATTCGCACTACCTGCAACAAGTATATTGACACCGACCCCCCTCCTCTGATAAGACTTGCCGCGAAACGATTGGTGTGTTAACCTGATCAAGCCTGCTGTGTGCTGTGCACACCGGGGGCCACGACCACACATTGCAATTGCTGCCGTACTTCGATCAGAGAAGTCAGAGCTCGTTAATCCTGCTGAACAATCAACCAGAAAAGGGGGATAATGCCCAAGAATTTTGGTCACAAGAAGAGCAAGGGGGCTATCAACAAATACACCACGACTATCCAGAAAGATTCAAAACCCGAGATGGAGGAGGTAACGATCCCGCTCGACCAGCAAGCTCCGCCGACCACGTTGATGGACCCTCATGCGGTCTTCCTCGCAATGCAACAGGGTTTTGCAGCACTCAATGACAAACTTGACGGGATCACCGCAAAGGTGGCCTCCATTAAAACAAAATTGGACAAAACAACAACACGTATAACGGAGGCAGAAACAAGAATATCGGGCACTGAAGATGCCCTTGAAGCCCTGAAAAGTACGGTAACCACGATGGCAATCGAATTAGGAACTGTGAAGACTAAATGCGAGGATTTAGAAGCGGGTCAAGACGCAACAATATTCGCATAGTGGGGGTGCCGGAGGAAGCGATGAAGGGCTCCATGGAAAAGGGAGTTGAGGCCCTCCTGCGCACACTGCTGGGGGACCCTGGGTGGTCACCAATGTTCATTATTGAGCGGGCTCATAGGTCTCTGGCCCCGAAACCGAAGCCGGGAGCATACCCTAGACCAATCATAGCCCGTGTGATGAACTACAGGGACAGGGACCTGATACTGAGGGCGGCGAGGGAAAAGCAGGAGCTGAGATGGGAAGCCAACGTTATACGGATCTTTCCAGACTTCATACTGGCGGTGCAACAAGAAAGGAAGCTATTCAATGGGGTTAAGAAACTGCTCCGGGAACGGCAGGTTCAGTACGCCATGCTTTACCCGGCAAGACTTAAAATTCAATATCAAAACAAGATCCACTTCTTCACCTTTCCTGACGAAGCCGCCAGCTTCATAGAGACACATATCCTCATTCCGTCGAGGAGCACTGAAGTTAATGAACAGGAGTAGTCTTCACGGGTGCACATTAACAGAATGTTCAACTAATGATGCATAAATCCTGTAACGTCGGCTCCCCCTTTTGGGGGCAGCTCTATGTGGGGGCGGGAATGTTTCAATAAGTGTGATATGCTGGATTGCAATGTCCCCCGCAGACAATAACAAGTGTGAGAGCAACATATGGAACCGGTTACCCTTATTCAAGGTTTAGAAAGGCACAGGCCCTGGGAATCGCCACAGGCCCCCCTGTAGCAGGTGCACATGCAGTTGGAGGGGGGAAGGGTTGGGATCCTAAAAGCAGAGTTGAAGTTAGGGAAACTCTGAGGGTGGGGGGAGAGGGAGAGTTTAACACGTTGGGCGGCAGTTATGTTATGATGGGGAAGAAAATAAAAAGCACACAGGTAATGTACACTGGAAATTCTGAAAGTATTGTAAAGAAATATTCGCAAACACATGTTCATGATCACTTCATGTGGAATGGCTGAAACAGGCATTGATGATATTAAAGTAATGAGCTGGAATGTTCGAGGTCTAGGCTCCAGAGTTAAGAAACAGAAAATTATAGCATACATTAACAGACAGACCCCCAAGATTCTCTTCCTACAAGAGATGCACATTGGGCCACAACGGGAGGGGCAGCTGGCTCTGAATTGGGGAACACACCAATATTACACAACTTATTCGAAAAGGGCTAGAGGTACAGTCATCTTGTTACACAAGACCTTGCGGTTTACGTGCAAAGAAGTGGAATGTGATTCTGGGGGGAGATATGTGTTAGTACATGGTACTCTACGAGATAAAGAGATAGTCCTCCTTAACATATACGGGCCGAACATAGACGACCCGGAATTCTACTCCACAATCTTCGAGAAACTGGCAAACTTCCCCACGGCCCATTTGATATGCGGGGGGGACTTTAATACCATTCTTGATGTGAATATCGACCGTACTTCAACACAAGTGAGAGCGCTAACCAAAGCAGCACAGACAATTATCACACACATGGCAGATTTGAAACTGAAGGATGCATGGAGGACGCTACACCCCTCTGCGAGAGGATACACATATTACTCGACAGTACACAACATGCACTCCAGGATAGATGTTTGGTTGGTGGATAACACAGTATTATCATGGGTCACAGACACTCAGATACTCCCCAGGACATACTCAGATCATTCCCCCATACTGATAGCATTGCGAATACCCGGCACCACGGTGGGCAGGCCCCCATGGAGATTCAAACCGGCTGCACTACGAGATCTGGCCTATAGAAACGCAATGGACCAGCACATTCAAGAATACTTTGATCTCAATGATAACTCAGTGTCCTCTCTCGCGATAATGTGGCAAGCATTTAAGGTGTTTATAAGGGGCGCATCCATATCAAAAGAAAGTGGCATCCTCAAGATTGCAACGATTAGAAGCGCAAATAGCATCAATACAAGCCCAATACGTGCTTACTCCAACACCACAACTCACTTTAGATATAAAGAACAAGCTAGATGAATATACGGAGACAGCGGACCAAGAGATCCGCTACTTTGCCAAACCGGCGGCTGCACGTCGCTACGGAGAAAGCGAATGCCCGGGGAGGTTGTTAGCCAGAGCAGTGAGGGGAGAAAAGGATCAACAGATATCCCATGCATACAAACAGTGGATGGCTTGGTCACCACCGATCAGGGTAAGATACGCGACACATTCCACGAATTCTATGAAGAACTTTACTCACCTCAATCCGACGCTACGGATGCGGAGATTGAACATTATCTCTCCCAAATCCCAATGAAATTACTGGCAGAGGATACCAGGGAGTTGTTGGAGACTCCGATAACTGAGGCGGAAGTTGTGGAGGCAATTGAGGCACTCCCCAACGGGAAGGCCCCAGGCACCCTTAGCATTAGTGCAGAGTTCTACAAGGAGTTTAAACATCTGTTAGTACCCAGACAACTGGCGGTGTGGACCGAAGCCCTAGATAAGGGAGAGCTCCCCGAGACCACAAGAGAAGCAGTAATAACACTACTGCTCAAATCAGGGAAGCCCCAGATGACTGCAGGTCTTATAGACCACTATCATTAATTAATACGGATGCAAAGGTCCTGGCAAAGATACTCGCCACTAGGTTAACACCTTTGATGCCATATATGGTCCATAGGGATCAGGCAGGGTTCATTCTTGGCAGGTCCATGGCCACTAACATCATAAGATGCCATGAGATCCTGACTACAACACCCTCAGATCAGCAGGCTATAGCCGTGTCACTAGATATGCGTAAAGCATTTGATACGGTATCCTGGCCCTTCCTATTTGGGGTTTTGTGAAATTATGGGTTCGGTCCATACTTCCTGAAAGGGATACAATTACTAAACACAGGCCCCCAGGCCAGAGTTAGAGTCAATGGCATCCTAACAGAAAAGCGCGAACTACGAGGGGGCACTAGACAGGGTTGCCTGTTGTCACCATTACTGTTCGCCCTAATAATAGAACCACTGGCGGACATATTGAGGACTCGTTACAGCGCATATGGGCTGAGGATACGGAGTAAACTGCACATTATAAATCTATACGCAGATGACATTTTGCTATACCTAAGAGATCCAGACAGAACATTGGGGAGGGTCCTGGCAGAAGAAGAACGGTTTGGTAGATTCTCGGGCCTACGACTTAACCCCAACAAATCAGAAGTGTTCCCCATTACTGAAAACACGAGTAAACCCCATGACCTGCATGGCCTACTGTGGTGCCCGACACATATTCTGTATCTGGGAGCATGTATTGCTAGGACGGCTCATTTATCGCGAGCACTAAACTACAACCTGCTGGCTGATGCTCTATGTATTAAGTTGAAGCGTTGGAGTGCTCTCCCCATTTCAATGATGGGTAGGATCGCATTAGTAAAAATGATAATTCTCCCAAAGCTTTTTTATCTATTTAAGTACGGTGCTGGTCTGGCCGGGGCGAGCCTTGTTTACCAAGATGTCGAGCGCATGTGTCTCATTTGTATGGGGTGGTCACCCTAGGGTGTGCTGGAGGGTACTAACTGATGTCTAGCCAAAGGGTGGTTTGATGGCACCGGACCTCGAACTATACTACTTGGCTGCACAGGTACAATATGCCGCCCAGTGGGCTACAATATTTCTTAACCCGGCGGGCCCTGTACTGAGCCAGCCCGAAAAAGAGGCCGTGTTGGCGCTCCACCAACTTACGAGGCCAACTCCCAAGCATTACAACGCCATGAAACCATCAAAGGTGGTGACTACGGCATGGGCCAAAATAGTTGAGATATTTGACACGGATAAAATATACCACCCGAGTATGCCACTCTGGGGCGACCCCCAAACACCCTTCAGTATAGATGGGGAAGTAGCCCGCCACTGATCCTCCAGGGGCATATCACAATGGGGTCAACTGTTCACGGATGGGCACTTTATTCAGTGGGATGATATCAAGGGCGTAGTGGGGAATACGCACGGGACCAGACAACAATATACCCGTATACTAGCAGTCATACAAAGTATATGTCCGAATTTTCCTAATAAACCACCGCAGAATATGGGATTGGGATATATGTTCACGGGGGGATCTCAAAAGATAACGGCGTCAGTACTGTATAAGATTATACTCCAAACACGCCCGATAGGGCAACGCACAACTAAGACCAAGTGGGAACAAGACCTGGGAGAGAAAATTGAAGACGATGAATGGTCCCGACACTGTGCACTTACCAAACAGATTTCATGTAATTCTAGATACAGGCTGATTCACTATAAGATAATACAAAGAACACACTACACTCCTATGAAGCTCAAACGCATATATCCGACCATGACCGGGAACTGCCCGAGATGCAATGCTGAAAATGCAAACATTTACTATATGTTATGGGCATGTGTAAAACTGAGGGGATATTGGGAGGAGGTGTGTCTGGCCCTAGATGGGATGGCAGATCAACCAGTGGAATGGACCCCACGGATGTGCATGTGCCTGTTGGGGGTAGTCGAGAAAATGAACCCGATATGGCGGAAACTGTTGAACTTAAGTCTGCTCCTAGCCAAAAGGGCGATTCTGATCAAATGGAAAAGTGCAAATCCCCCAACCAAGGCGGACTGGGATAGAGACATGGTATGGGCAAACGATATGGAGGAACTATACATAGACTCGGTATTGCCTGTTTCCTACTTGAAAAGGCCGACCAAGAACACTGTGACTCTGAAAAGTAATTGAAATTGTATAATGCATGAAAATATCAGTACTATAGCTAAGTGTTTGTATTAATTGTGTGCAACAAAAATAAAGAATATTAAAAAAAAAAGAAACAGCTGAAGAAAATTGTGGGGATGGAAGTTAAAGCTTGGCCAGAAATAGAGCTAACTATAGTGCATCACTGTAGGATGTGGCAGGAAAAGATGAAACAAAAGGAGGAAGGTAGGAAGGCAGAGGAGGCATAACTGGTACTGAAGAAGCTATCCAAATATGCCATGGAGGGAGCACTGTTGACAACACCTGTGGTAGCCACACCAGCACCTACTCAGGCCATAGCTGCACAAGGCACGACACAACAACATGTAGCACAAATTCAGGAGCCAGTGCAATTGACAACACAACAAATGCCCCCACCCCTACCCTACACGGCAAACACAGCAGGGGGATACATGCAAATGGGAAATGGATACTATAACAACTACAGAGGGAGGGGCGGACTGATGAGAGGAAGGGGCTATGGCCAGCATGCACAGCAACAAGGGGGGACATTCTGGGGATACTACTCAACAGGGCAGCAAGGGTATCAGTATAACACGGGGAACTTTCCATGGCAGGCCATGGAGCCACCAACATGTTGGGTTTGTGGAATGGTGGGACACATGTCGCGCACATGTAAAATGAGACCCACCCCACCAGCTTGGGGGGGGCGGGGAAACAAGGGCATATGGGGGAGCAACTAGTTTACCAACAGCAGCAAGGAACAAAACAGTGCACCCCGCAACAACAAGCGTCCACGCAACAACCACAGCAACAGACACAACAGCATATTGCACCACAACCACAGGCACAACCACACGCTGCACCGCAACAACAGGTACAGGCATACACACCGCCACAACAACAGGTAGTAGTAACACAACAGCACCAGGTACAACCAACACAGCAGCTTGCCCAGATACAAGACTATGATGCTGGAAATGCATCTGAGGGACAGGGCCTCTGAATCCTTGTCCTTTTACTGCTTTTTACCGTGTGTTCTGTTATGTTTTCTGCCCCGGAGTCCATGTGGGACTCCTGGCAGTGCAGCTCCCTCTTTTGTTTTGGTGAACAGACCCATGGGATACCCTTATGGCACCCATGGGTAGGGGTACAACCCTGTGCCCCTAGTGTATGTTTTTGGGCACCTGTGGGTAGCCCCAGAGTAGGGTATGGGCTGGTGGCAGCTCCATGCTGAAATTGACAGGTGCTCCGGGTGTCCTCCATTTTGGGATACCCAGGCCCTGCCATTGGGATCTGTTGATTCCTGATAGGAAACAAGATGGCCCCTATGGCCTCTTGCTTTCTATTGCCTGTTATCTTGTTTTCCCAAAGTCCTGGGAAGCCCTGTCTCTGTCCCTTCCCCCTGACTGGCTGTTGGGTGGAAGTTCCATATATGGTGTTGTTGTGAAGGCCCAGCTAGACTGACTGGAGCCTTCCCAGTGACTGTATGTTGTGAGTACCTCCTGTGGGTGGGACCTGGGTGAATGGAGTGTGTGACCAATATACACTCCTTGTTGTGGTTGTCTGGTTTCTGGCATGAGAGACAAAGACTGAGACAGCCCTGCCCGAAACTGGCCTGAATGCAGTGTGTAGTGTTGAATGGCTGGGTACTTGTCCCAATCCACATTCCTTGTTGTGAGTGTCTGGAAGGGAGGAGTGTGGCCTGAATGCACTGTGTGCCTGATTGGCTGACTGACTGCATGAATGCCCTTCTGTATGATTGGCTGCTGAGTGTGTACCCGCAGTGTGGATGAGAGGCAGGATAGTATATCTGGGGACCTCTCACCACTGGTAATGAGTTCAGAAGCAGCCAGGTGTTCAGGAACGTTCAGAAGCATCCTGGAGTGGAGTCTCCACTCTAAGAGTAACTGGAACTGCTGATCCTCGACGTCCAGCTGGAAGAAGAAGACTTGCTGTGGCATTTGCTTCGACCGATCCGAAGGCTGACGAGTTCGTCGAGGGCTGACCCGAGAGAGGACCTGGTAAGGCGCCCTCTTCCCGTGCACCGAGGGACCATCAAGCACCGCTCCATCTTCGCTGAAGCGCCCTGGAAGACAGACCCTCGAAAGGCTGTCGACCCGAGACGGGACCGCCGAGGAGATCGAAGTGAAGCACCCGGACATCGACGCCGTCGAAGTCCATTGCCGTCGACCAGGGTTCGCAGATTTGTGTAACCGCTGGAGGCCCGTCGAAGTTGTGTTGCCCAGCCGTGGGAACCACTTGACGCCGTGCCGCTGACGACCGGAGCCGTCCGCTCCTCTGCCTAAGAACATTCAATCGAAGGACTCTCTCGACCGCATCGTCGACCGCTTATCCTGCCGGAGAAAGTCGAGGACGAGCAACGCGCCGAGGAGAAACCTGCTGGTGGGTTTCCCACCACCAGAAGACCCCAAAGACTCGAACGACTCGACGCCCTTGCTGGGCCTCCGTCTCCACAATCTTTGCGGTCCAGAACTATTGTCACCGAGGTGCCCCGCACGCCTCTGCCTTGCAGGACGCCGACGCTCCGACGCCGACGAGCACCGCTCGGACGAAGCTGCCACCTCATCGACGCCGTTCTACCTTGTTTGTCGACGGACGTTCGACGTCCCGTGCCTCCCGCTTGAAAGGGAAGGCATTCAAGAAGGGCCGTCGATTCCCCGTCGCCGAACAGCGAGTTCCTCGACGTTTGTCGACGCCTCTTCAAGGAGCTCGACTCCACCAGGTACATTGGGGGGGTAAAAACATTATAGGAGGGAATAAGACTTGCAGAGCAATATATGGACTGGGCGTGCGCTATATCTTTGTTTTACAGGTTGCCCAGGTGGGGGGATCGCCACACAGAACTGTGCCTAGTGGTAGGGGCCAGTATTCTGCCTATTGCTCAACCATCTTATTTTCTCTCCTCTCTCTATTGCTGGTTTCACTCTATTGGTCTGTGTGACATTGTTACAGTATTGTTCATGCACTTTAATGAGATCTAATACAAAGGGTGGTACCACTTTAGAGTTGTATATATTTGCCATTGTTGATTTTTCCGGAGTACAAAGTGAGTTATTATGATAAGTGTACATAACCTTGAATATTGATTATATAAAGACTGTGTTCTAACCAATACAGAGTGTGGATATTCCTTTGTGGGGGCTTGGGGACTACACTGTACTTAAGAACCAGCCTGCATCACCTCCTGAGAAGCTAGGCCTTGATTGCTCGACCATTGCTACCGTAATAGAGAATCTTGGCTGGGGTCTTCTGTGCCTCTCCTCTACCATATAGGGAGCAGAAGTACAGACACCCCCCACCGGTCGTTGAGGCCCTTCTCTCACACTGGTGGCAAGCGGTGGGATGCTTATGGTTTTAAGAATCAGTGTATAACCGTGCCACTTACAAAGGATATTTGCCCTTTATTAAATTAAGGTTTAGTTGTGTACAAGATAACTGCATTACAAACAATGGAGTCTATTGCAAATAGCAAATTAACTCGGATGAGCTTGGAGGCTCTCCAGAGTGCTTGTGAAGCCAAGGAGTTAGACTTTGTGGATAAGTCTAGGGCTGAGCTGATAGCTGCCCTGGTGGACTACCAGACTGATAGTGAAACTCTTGATGGGGGGGAATGCAACCAATGAGGACTCTGCCCCTGGGGTTTCTGCTGAATCTGTTTCTGGGAATGCCGCCATTCCTGCTGCCTCAGTTCCAAACCCCAGCAATTCCTTGGAGCTTGAGTTATTAAGGATGAAATTGGCCTTTGAATACCGCAAGTTGGAAATAGATGCTGAACTTAAGAAAGAGGAGTTGGCTCAACAAGTGGAGCTCAAGAATAGGGATCTTGAATTCAAAAATAAGGACCTCGAACTCAAGAGCCAGGACACTGAATGTCAGAGAATCCAGCTAGAGAAAGCTAGAGTGGAGACTTCAGCTAAAACCAGTGAGAGTGTCAGGTCCCCAGCCACCAAGTTTATGAAAGATTTGGTGGGTGTATTTGTGGAGGGTTCAGATATCCTCCAATGGATCGAAGCGTTTGAAATGGCTTGTGCGATTCATGATGTTGATAAAAGAGATTGGGCTAAGTGTTTGTTAAGCAGAGTGCCTCAAACCGGATATGACTGTATTCTGAAGCTGAGTGTGGAAGAAAGGGGTCAGTATGAGTGTATGAAGTCTGCTTTGATTGCCAAGTTTGGAAAGACACCTACCCAATACCTTAGAAGGTTCCGGGATTTTAGGAAAAGAGAGAATGTGTCTTGGGTTGACTGGGTGAGTGCTGCGCACATGAACATGATGGGGTGGATCGATGGATACAAGGTTAAGAATTTTGTTGAATTGTCCCACCTCTTGTTTTTTGAGCATTTCTCTGAAGCCTGTTCACCAGAGCTGCGTCAGTATGTGGCTGACCAGAACATTTTGGACCCCTTTAAGCTGGCTAGGTTGGCTGACAAGTGGGTCTCCCACCGGGTGTCCCCTAAGGATCCCAGTGGGAAGGACAAGGACAAAGAGAAGGGGGCCTCTCAGAAAGCTGAGGAGTCCCCCAAGCAGTCACAGTCGGGTAAACCAAAACCTTCCTCTCCTAAGACCCAAAAACCTAGTGGGGATAAGTCATTTGGGGGTGGGAATAAGAGTAGTGGTCCACCTGCTGCAAAGCAGGCTCCCAGTGGTTCCAGTACCGTACCCCGCACTCCTGGCGCTTGTTGGGACTGTGGGGCTCTGGATCACAAAAGGGGTGACCCCAAGTGTAAAGGTAAGGCACTTGGAGTACAGGCTGTCAGCCTGACCTACCCTTACTCCGTGTCTGAGGTGGAGGCCACTGTCCTCCCCTCCTCTGCCGGGATCACATTTGGTGCTCCGGTGGAGATTTCCTTAGTGTCCCTTGGGGCCTGGGACCAGTATGCAGAAGTACTGGCGACTATCCCACAGAACACCCGTAGGTTTTTGAGAAGTGTCCTCTTGAATGGCCAGCCTTCTACTGGTTTGAGAGACACTGGGGCAAGCATGACAGTGGTGGACAGGACCCTGCTCAAGCCAGAGGACTATGAAGGTGCTCCTCTGCAAACCACCATGTTAGCTGGTGGGCCTCCCAAATTATCACCTGTAGCCTTAGTCACACTCATGATTGGAGACAAGACAGCAAAGCTTCCTGTCCTGGTTCAGGACAATGTCCCTGCTAACATTTTGTTAGGAAACAATCTAGTAGAGTTGGGGTTGATCTCGGATGGTCTTCCCATGACTGCTGCTGCAGTCACTAGGTCACAGGTGACACCGGGTCTGGCTGTGGGTCAGGTACCCGAGCCAAAGGCGAGGCCTAAGGCAAGAAGAAGGAAGACCAAGAAGGCCACCTCTGTGGAGGGAGCATCTTCTCTTCCTGCTGTTCCGACAGCACCCATTGGGATCCATGCTCCGGACGGGCTGGGTCCAGTGGGAAACCCAAACTCAACTCCTGTGGGAGAAGAGACAGAAGACTCTCCTGTGGGAGAGGTTCTCAACCCGGAGGATCATCCTGACCTTCAATGCTTGTTAGCTGAAGGGGGACCCTCTCGGGCAGACTTCTGTAAGGGACAGAGAGAGTGCCACTCTCTCGAGGGACTGAGGAAACAGGCCCTGGCCCAGGCACAAGGAGAAGTGCCTAGGACATTCCGGATTTATTGGGAGGGTGAGCTCCTTGTTAGTGAGCCCACTAAGCCTGAACATGGTGCCCGCAAGAGGTTGGTGGTACCCCAGGTTTATAGGCCCTTCCTACTGCAGTTGGCGCATGAGGTGCCCTTGGCTGGTCATCTTGGGACCAAGAAGACTAAGCAGAGGCTCTCTGCCCATTTCTACTGGCCACGGATGGGAGTAGAGGTGGAGTCCCACTGCAGGACCTGCCCAACTTGTCAGTTGTCTGGCAAGACTGGAGGCAGTGTCATTGCCCCACTGCAGCCATTGCCAGTGGTTGGCACACCATTTGAGAGGGTGGGCATCGACATCGTCGGTCCCCTTGACCCTCCCACTTCAGGTGGACATCGGTTCATCCTGGTCTTGGTAGATCATGCCACCAGGTACCCTGAGGCGATACCCCTTCGGACTGTTACTGCCAAGGTGGTTGCCAGGGCTCTCCTGGGCATTTTCACCCATGTTGGATTCCCCAAGGAGGTTGTCTCTGACAGAGGATCCAACTTCATGTCTAGTTACATGAAAACCATGTGGAAAGAGTGCGGGGTAACCTACAAGTTCTCCACCTCTTACCACCCCCAGACCAATGGTCTGGTTGAGAGATTTAATAAAACTCTCAAGGGCATGCTAGGGGCTTTGGAAGAACCCCTAAGGAGGAAATGGGATCTCCTCCTGCCATGCCTGCTGTTTGCTTACAGGGAGGTACCTCAAGAGGGTGTTGGTTTCAGCCCCTTTGAGTTACTCTTTGGACATCCCGTGAGGGGGCCCCTCGCCTTGATCAGGGAAGGCTTGGAAGCCACCCCTCCGGGTCCCGCCAAGCAAGTGGGGGACTATGTGTTAGGCCTCAGACGGAGGATGACACAGATGATGGGTCAGGCAACAGCACATCTCAAGGCCAGCCAGGAATTGAATAAGTACTGGCATGACCTTAAAGCCTCTCAAGTGGATTGGACTCCGGGACAGGAAATCCTTGTGATGGAGCCTACCAAGCCTAGAGCTTTGGCAGACAAGTGGACGGGACCCTTCAGGATCATCTCCAAGATGGGCGAAGTCAATTATCTGGTTGACATGGGAGCCTCTGGGATAGCCCCTCAGATATTCCATGTCAACAGGCTCAAGCCTTTCCACCGGCGAGCAGAAGTCTCATGTCTCTTGCTAGCATCCGGGCAAGAAGAGGATGAGAGTGAGCCCCTTCCTGATTTGCTGCATAGCAACCCTCAGGATGGCTCAGTGGAGGGAGTACATCTCTCTCCAGATTTGTCAACCGAGCAACAGAGGGCCTGTAGGGCTTTGCTCCAACAGTATGCCTCTCTGTTTTCACTGAAGCCAGGCCTTACACCGTGGTGTAAGCATGAAATTGACACTGGTGACAGTGTGCCTGTCAAAAGCAGGTGCTACCGTATGTCAGATACCGTCAAGAACCACATCCAGGCTGAGGTCGCCAAGATGTTGGATCTGGGTGTTATTGAACCCTCAACCAGTCCCTGGTCCAGTCCATTGGTCCTTGTCCCCAAGGCAAGTTCCCAGGCGGGTACCAAGGATTGGAGGTTCTGTGTGGACTACCGAGGAGTCAATGCCGTCACCAAAACTGACGCGCACCCATTGCCCAGGGCTGATGAGCTCGTGGACACCATAGGTGCTGCCAAGTTTGTGAGCACCTTTGACCTTACCTCAGGCTATTGGCAAATAGCTCTGACGGACCATGCCAAGGAAAAGACGGCCTTCTCAACACCTGAGGGACTCTACCAGTTTAGGGTCATGCCTTTTGGGTTGAAGAATGCCCCTGCCACCTTCCAGAGATTGGTCAACCATGCGCTCAGTGGGCTGGAAGCCTTTTGTGTGGCTTACTTGGACGACATTGCCGTCTACAGTTCCACCTGGGAAGAGCATTTGACACATCTGGATAAGGTGTTGCAGGCCTTGAAAAGGGCTAACCTCACTATCAAGGCCACCAAGTGCCAGATAGCTCAGGGGAAAGTTACCTATCTTGGTCATGAGGTAGGAGGGGGTCAAATCCAACCTCTCTCCAGTAAAGTACAGGATGTACAGAACTGGGAGACTCCCACTACTCAAACCCAGGTGAGGGCCTTTTTGGGCCTGACTGGGCACTATCGCAATTTCATGGCAGACTATGGGACCATAGCTGCACCCCTGACAGCTCTGACCTCACCCAAGCAGCCTAGGAAGGTTAATTGGACCGAAGACTGTCAGAGGGCCTTTGATGGCTTGAAAGAAAGTCTGTGTAGGGCACCTGTGTTGAGTGCGCCTGACTACAGCCGACCCTTTATCGTCCAGACGGATGCCTGCGACACCGGAATTGGAGCTGTCTTGTCCCAGTTAGATGACAAAGGGAGAGAACACCCTATCATATTCATCAGTAGACAACTCAAGGGTAGAGAACTTAGGTGGGCTACTGTTGAAAAGGAGTGTTTTAGCATAGTTTGGAGCCTTATGCGTTTTAGGCCCTACCTTACGGGGTCTACCTTCAAGGACCAAACAGATCATAAGCCCCTGAAGTGGCTTATGCAGATGAAGGGTGAGAATCCGAAATTGCTCAGGTGGTCCATTAGCCTGCAAGGGCTAGACTTCACCATAGAGCACAGACCAGGGAAGAGTCACAATAATGCAGATGGCCTTTCCAGAAGGTATGTTGACCATCTGGATGAGGGTGTCTATCCCGTGGGAGATTAGACACCCTCCACCTCAGTCTGGGGGGGGGCGACTGTGATGCTGGAAATGCATCTGAGGGACAGGGCCTCTGAATCCTTGTCCTTTTACTGCTTATTACCGTGTGTTCTGTTATGTTTTCTGCCCCGGAGTCCATGTGGGACTCCTGGCAGTGCAGCTCCCTCTTTTGGTTTGGTGAACAGACCCATGGGATACCCTTATGGCACCCATGGGTAGGGGTACAACCCTGTGCCCCTAGTGTATGTTTTTGGGCACCTGTGGGTGGCCCCAGAGCAGGGAATGGGCTGGTGGCAGCTCCATGCTGAAATTGACAGGTGCTCCGGGTGTCCTCCATTTTGGGATACCCAGGCCCCGCCATTGGGATCTGTTGATTCCTGATAGGAAACAAGATGGCCCCTGTGGCCTCTTGCTTTCTATTGCCTGTTATCTTGTTTTCCCAAAGTCCTGGGAAGCCCTGTCTCTGTCCCTTCCCCCTGACTGGCTGTTGGGTGGAAGTTCCATATATGGTGTTGTTGTGAAGGCCCAGCTAGACTGACTGGAGCCTTCCCAGTGACTGTATGTTGTGGGTACCTCCTGTGGGTGGGACCTGGGTGAATGGAGTGTGTGACCAATATACACTCCTTGTTGTGGTTGTCTGGTTTCTGGCATGAGAGACAAAGACTGAGACAGCCCTGCCCGAAACTGGCCTGAATGCAGTGTGTAGTGTTGAATGGCTGGGTACTTGCCCCAATCCACATTCCTTGTTGTGAGTGTCTGGAAGGGAGGAGTGTGGCCTGAATGCACTGTGTGCCTGATTGGCTGACTGACTGCATGAATGCCCTTCTGTATGATTGGCTGCTGAGTGTGTACCCGCAGTGTGGATGAGAGGCAGGATAGTATATCTGGGACCTCTCACCACTGGTAATGGGTTCAGAAGCCGCCAGGTGTTCAGGAACGTTCAGGAACGTTCAGAAGCATCCTGGAGTGGAGTCTCCACTCTAAGAGTAACTGGAACTGCTGATCCTCGACGTCCAGCTGGAAGAAGAAGACTTGCTGTGGCATTTGCTTCGACCGATCCGAAGGCTGACGAGTTCGTCGAGGGCTGACCCGAGAGAGGACCTGGTAAGGCGCCCTCTTCCCGTGCACCGAGGGACCATCAAGCACCGCTCCATCTTCGCTGAAGCGCCCTGGAAGACAGACCCTCGAAAGGCTGTCGACCCGAGACGGGACCGCCGAGGAGATCGAAGTGAAGCACCCGGACATCGACGCCGTCGAAGTCCATTGCCGTCGACCAGGGTTCGCAGGTTTGTGTAACTGCTAGAGGCCCGTCGAAGTTGTGTTGCCCAGCCGTGGGAACAACTTGACGCCGTGCCGCCGACGACCGGAGCCGTCCGCTCCTCTGCCTAAGAACATTCAATCGAAGGACTCTCTCGACCGCATCGTCGACCGCTTATCCTGCCGGAGAAAGTCGAGGACGACCAACGCGCCGAGGAGAAACCTGCTGGTGGGTTTCCCGCCACCCGAAGACCCCAAAGACTCGAACGACTCGACGCCCTTGCTGGGCCTCCGTCTCCACAATCTTTGCGGTCCAGAACTATTGTCACCGAGGTGCCCCGCACGCCTCTGCCTTGCAGGACGCCGACGCTCCGACGCCGACGAGCACCGCTCGGACGAAGCTGCCGCCTCATCGACGCCGTTCTACCTTGTTTGTCGACGGACGTTCGACGCCCCGTGCCTCCCGCTTGAAAGGGAAGGCATTCAAGAAGGGCCGTCGATTCCCCGTCGCCTAACAGCGAGTTCCTCGACGTTTGTCGACGCCTCTTCAAGGAGCTCGACTCCACCAGGTACATTGGGGGGGTAAAAACATTATAGGAGGGAATAAGACTTGCAGAGCAATATATGGACTGGGCGTGCGCTATATCTTTGTTTTACAGGTTGCCCAGGTGGGGGGATCTCCACACAGAACTGTGCCTAGTGGTAGGGGCCAGTATTCTGCCTATTGCTCAACCATCTTATTTTCTCTCCTCTCTCTATTGCTGGTTTCACTCTATTGGTCTGTGTGACATTGTTACAGTATTGTTCATGCACTTTAATGAGATCTAATACAAAGGGTGGTACCACTTTAGAGTTGTATATATTTGCCATTGTTGATTTTTCCGGAGTACAAAGTGAGTTATTATGATAAGTGTACATAACCTTGAATATTGATTATATAAAGACTGTGTTCTAACCAATACCGAGTGTGGATATTCCTTTGTGGGGGCTTGGGGACTACACTGTACTTAAGAACCAGCCTGCATCACCTCCTGAGAAGCTAGGCCTTGATTGCTCGACCATTGCTACCGTAATAGAGAATCTTGGCTGGGGTCTTCTGTGCCTCTCCTCTACCATATAGGGAGCAGAAGTACAGACACCCCCCACCGGTCGTTGAGGCCCTTCTCTCACAAAGACAATCAGGTGTCAACAAATGGTACACAACTACAACAAACACAGTTGGGGAAGGTGACCATATTGGGGCATAACCCTTACACGGGTAGTGGTCAGTCACTATATCCACAATAGGACAGCCCACAGATGACTTTGATGTGTCCCATCCTATCGGTAACACCTAACACTGCGGAGGAACCACGCATAAAGGTAGCGATAGGTGAAGAAAAAAACGTCCTTCCTTGTTGACATCGGGGCCACTAGGTCCTGCATAAGGGAGGGTAAATTTAAACTGTCAGGCGAGGCCATGCACAATCAAGGATTCTCTGGGGCTCGAGGGTTGGATCCCTTCACTGATAACATCTCCTTATCTATAGGAGATCATGATATGTCCCTCCCACTCCTGTATTCGAAGCAGTCACCAGTAAACTTTTTTGAGAGGGACATAATGAGCAGATTGAATATGACAATTAACTTCAAGGAGAACACGCCAGGAATAAACATGCGCACAGCCCGACAAATATTGCAAGCTTACTGTGGCCAAACAGTGGCTCGGGCTGAACCTGTAGATGGAGAACTATTTCAATATGGGACAGACATGGCATTTGCATGGATGCCTGGGATTGAGGGCAGAATCTGGAGAAGGCCAGCAGCATACTTGTTCAGACCAGAGACCCGGCTAGTGAACCGGAGGGGAAGATAATTTCAGTGAGCATCGAGAGCATCATGGCAACTGCAGATTACATCGCAGTGCATGCCCAAGACAGCGAGGGGAGGGCCTGGAGAGCAGTAATAGCACTGGCTGAGGGGTGCAGGCTCACACAGGTTTCTGATGAGGAGCTCTTCTCCGACAATAAAGAAGGAGAGGTGGTGTTTATGATGAGTATTGACATCTGGCTATGGGTGACATACAAGCAAGTGGCACTAAAAATGGCAATGGCACCAGAGGCTCCTGCATCCACACCAGTACCATTTTATGAGGAAGACATGGCAAAAGTACCAGCATCACTGTGGACCACTAGTCCATATGACGTGGGCTGCATAAAGAGCATTGGAGGAGTAAAAATAAAATTGAAAAAGGGAGAAATATTACCTAGGGTAAAGCAGTACCCACTATAAAAAGAGGCAGACGAGGGCATATATGAAACAATAACAGCATTGATAAGCAACAGCATATTAGTACCATCAGAGTCACTATTAACACAGCTGTGTACCCAGTGCACAAAGCAAAAGGAGGGTCTTGGCATTTCATCCAGGACATTAGGGCCTTGAATTGCATTGTAGAAGCAGAGCACCCCATAGCAGCAAACCCAGCCACAATACTATGTGGAATACCAGCAGAGGCATCATGGTTTACCGTAATTGACCACAAAAACGCCTTTTTCTCGATACCTCTACACCCAGATACACAAGATCTCACATGCTTCACATACAGGAACACAAAATGGAAACATACAAGGCTGCCTCAGGGGTACTGTGAGTCACCATCCATCTTCAACAAAATAATACAGATGGATTTAGGGAATATCAAAATGAAGAGCACGGTGCTGCAATACGTTGATAACATCATCATTTGCAGCACCACTGAAGAAAGATGTAGGGAAGACTCAGTAATGATGCTCACAGTGTTGGCTGAGAAGGGGTACAAGGTGGACAAAGAAAAGTGACAGTACTGTCATGAACAGGTACTGTACATTGGCCAATTTATCTCTCAGCATGGAAGGAACATCGCACCACAAAGAGCACAAGCAATAACCAACACACCACAACCACAGACAGTGAGAGAACTACAGCAATTTTTTGGGCCTATGTAACTATTGCAGGGCATGGGTTTTTGACTACAGTTCTTACATAGGACCCCTGCTTGAGGCCCTAAGAGACGCACAAAAAGGAGACAAAAAGTTGGGGTGGACTAGAGAAATGAAAGAGGCATTTGATGAATTGAAACACGCTATATCTACAGCATCTGTGCTAGCCACTCCGAACTATGAACACCAATTTTTCATTTTTTCACATTGCGACTCAGCAGTAATGAAGGCAGAAAACAAGCATGGGCCACAGAAAACAAGCATGGGCCACAAGCCTGTAGCCTTCTACAGCAGACCTGGACCCTGTAATGTTAGGCCACGTCCCTTGCGAACAAAGCCTGGCCGCTACAGCTTTTGCGGTGGAAAATTCAGCATCGATAACAATGGAGTGCCCGACCACACTATGCGTGGAACATGCCCTCTTTGCCATTTTGAACAAGCCGAAATCCACACTGACCACCAAGAGAGCTTCAGGTTATGAAATTATTCTTTCCAGGCCAGAATTGACAATTGTAAGGTGCAGCAATGTGAACCCGGCAAGATTCATAGCTGAAGTAGTTGAGGAGGGTGACTATGCTCATGACTGCACAAAAGCCATTGAACTTTACTCCAGCACAAGAAGAGTTGAGGAAAATGCCCTAGCGCGGGGGGAAATAATGTACATTGATGGGTCATCGACGATAGACCAAAGCGATGGTGTTAGAAGGACAGGAGCAGCAGTGGTTAGGTTGATGGAAGACTGGATGTATGTGCCAGTAAAATGTATCCAACTACTGCAACAATATTCGGCACAAGCTGAAAAGCTAGTGGCCCTAATATTGGCATTAAGGGAGAGTTTTGATAAAAGAGTGATGATATACTCTGACAGTGCATATGTCACGTCAACAGTCCACTCAGGATTAATAGAATGGCAGAGGAGAGGATTCAGAAGAGAAAATGGTACGCCAGTACAACATGCTCTACTACTAGCAGAACTAATTGAAGTAATTAATGACCCGAAAGAGATAGCTCTGGTTAAGTGTCAGGCCCACACCAATGGGGATGACCCTATCTCAAAAGTAACGAAACAGCAGGCTCACATGCCACGCATGCTGCGTATTTTGGAGAAATGTAGACCCCCCAGAAAAAGGAAAAGATAGGGGGAGGATGGGAGCGAGACAAATGTTGATGAAGGATGGGTATGCACACATCCCAGAAACACGGATACTAGAATTACAGGCAGCAGCACCTATGGCAGAAAAGGAACTATGGGTAAAAAGAGGATGCACAATGTCACCTACAGATGCATTGTGGTGTCAGAGCAATACAGGAAAAGTAGTGATGCCCCTAGCGTTACTAAAACCAGCCCTAGCTCAGCTACACCATCCAGCGCACACAGGAAAGGAGGTGATTGCAGCACAGATAAAGGAAGCTTGGTTTTGTCCTGAGCTAAATTCACATGTTGCAGCATTTATCAGCAATTGCTTAACATGCCAACAGTTTACAGCCGGTCACATGCTGCAAGTGATAAAAGTTACTATACCCCGTCCTGAAGGACCCTACCTGCACTTACATATTGACTACGTTGACATGATCAATGTATGTCAAGGACAAAGATACATGATTCTAGTGGTGTGCCCATTTTCAAGGTGGATTGAGGCTGGACCCTGCTCCCATGCGGACACGTTCAGAGCAGCCAGATTCTTGGTGAGGGAAGCATTCCCAAGATGGGGAGTGTGCGAAGTGCTGCGGTCAGACAATGGCCCTCACTTTGCTAATGAGATGTTCGAGCACATAACTGCAATGCTCGGCATAAAACATAAGTTTGCATGCGCATACCACCCGCAGGCTAACGGTATCTGTGAACACCTAAACGGCCTGCTAAAAGAAGGAATAGCCAAGATACAGCAGACAACTAAGAAAAGCTGGTTGTACTGCCTTCCCCTGGCTCTGTTTGAGCTGAGGAGTAGGCCAGGATCCGACCACCACCTCACTCCCCACGAGGTGGTGACTGGACATCAGATGCGCCTTCCATTAACGCCAACATCAAGGGCCTTCACCGACCATGAAAGTTCTGCAAATGTATTTGGTGATAAAATGTATCAATACGTGTCTTCCTTGATTACTAGTGTAGCTTTTATCTCCCAACAGCTCGAGTGCACGCGGAGCGGGTCGAAGATCACCCAACCAGAAGGAACAAACGAGGAACAAGAGCAGCAAAAACAGTGCACAATTGCGGAAGGAGACTACGTTCTCCTCCGCAACTTCAACAGGAAGTGGAACGGCCCCAGGTTTACAGGGCCCCACTTAGTGGAAGCAGTAGCTCCCAGAGCAATTAAAATAGTTGACAAGAAGGTCTTGAACCACCTCCACGACGTCAAGCCCTACAAAGGCCAGACCCGCCCTCGCGTTGACGACAGGGCCACTGAAAAAA
Organism: Ambystoma mexicanum; assembly: GCF_040938575.1. NCBI lineage: Eukaryota > Metazoa > Chordata > Amphibia > Caudata > Ambystomatidae > Ambystoma > Ambystoma mexicanum. The sequence continues at coordinate 983,519,382 of NC_090924.1, forward strand.
CAACAGCATCAGCAACACCAACAACAGACAAAGACACATTAACCACAGACAAGGACAATTGTGATACTGCCCTGGCCCCTCTCCAGCCACAGACACAGCCATAGACTTTGGACAATCACCCATAGCCCACCCGATGGTCACAAGATCTCAAAGCAAACAAACCTCCGCCCCGCCCAGCCCCGTCCCTGCCATCACCGAATAAAGGAAATTGTCTAACAAACTGGAATGTTGCACACACACATATAGACTAGCGTGGGAACAGCTTTTCGCCTGGGCACTAAATGACTACCTGATAGACAGAGCCTGATTAAAAACACTAACAAAATAACACACATTTTCAGAATTTTCAGGCGGGCATCTTTAATATCGCAAGAATAAGCTGCAGGACCGCAGCAAAGGTAAGAGCAAAAATGCCAGTGAGATTAGCTATTGCAATAAAGTTAAAAGGCGTGTTGGTTGTCACTGATCTGTTGGCTGCCTCTGTCTGGCAGAAACACTATGCTTATGATGTGATGGCTGTACCCCAAACTAACTCACCCCCTCCCACAGCTGCAACAGGTACGGTGTCTGGTGGTACAAGTAACACCAGAAGTAAGGAACACAGGGTTAAACGCAGCACATATGGAGATGATAAGGGAATTGACACATAACTCACAGACTCAGCACACGTCTCAAACAACATGTGGTATCAGCACATGGCCAAAACTGGTAAGCAGACAACTGAGGATAACTGCTATGTTTGCTCGTTGATCCCATACGCTATGAGATCATCAAGAACATTTGTAGCCTCTGAAGTACCAGCAAAAACAGTGGAATGCCTGATATATTTGGCACTCTTATAAACAAAAGGACGGTTTCAAGGGACAGTGGTGACACTTCAATGGAAAACAAGGGATACATATGCATACGAAAATAATTTCATCAAAACATGTTTGATGTACCGCAAAAGAAGCCTCCATACTGAAGCTTTCAGATACATGACAGATGGCCCCGAAAAAGGAGAAATGAAGAAAGTAACGTTACAATACCTGCCGTGTGATTGATATGCAAACGAAGTTGCCGGTGAACAAGAGTGTTGGGAAAGACCTCTAATAACTATAACTGGGAAAATATTTACGAATGAAGGGTGGGAAATAGGTGTTGGTTGGGAGCAACATGGTAACAAGAGAAAATATTACCACCATAAAAGAGCACAACGACAGATGTTGGACGACGTGGGGAAAATATGTACCGATGTTAACATGGCTGGAAAAGGACGATGATCCAATAACTATACTACCTCTCACAACACCCGCACTGTGCTATCAGCACAACTGCGATGTGGATGTGGGATATAACACCAACTCTGAAAACACGGTAGAAATACTAGAGGGGGGTGCCGGCACAGCAGTCATAATGGATCACTATTGGGCCTGCGGCGATAAGGCGTACCACACCTTGCCTTCATCATGGAATGGAATATGCACTATAGTGCACATCAATGTGCCATCCCTGGTTGTGCCTCAGAAACACGTCAACATGGCCAACTTTCCCCAGATGGACGAAGGAAATAAGAGGAGGAAAAGATCAGTAGAAGTATAAGAAGGTGACGAGAACAACAACAATAACGTTTTGACAAGAGCGAAAAGACAAGGAGAACACCTGACGGGAAACTACCTGTGGGGAAAATCAGAAACAGCTCTCACTTCCATCCCACCAGAACACAGACTGTTCAGCAGAGCAGCAATGTTCTTCTCATCCATAATACACCCAGGACTACAGGCACATGCAAATGCAAAATGGTTGCAGATCACCAGATGGGAGCTGATGATGACAATAAATTTGACAGTAAACGGATTCAACACAATAAAAGAAGAACTGCGACCAGTAAGAATGATAGCACTGCAAAACAGGTATGTGCTAGACCTCCTCACTGCAATGGAAGGAGGAGTTTGTGCAAAAATAGGGCAATCATGTTGCACATTCACCCCTGCTAATGACGCAGACAATGGAACACTTACCGAAGCAGTATCACAACTTGCCCTGATGCACTCCAAAATGGTGGAAGACAGAAAAGGAGTAGAGAAAGACGGCAGCTGGTTTTCATTCCTATGGTCATGGATGCCTTCATGGCTATCAGATGCTCTGAAGATAATAGTAGGATGCATAATATTGGTTGCAGCTGTGTTGATTGTAATAAAGTTTTGGAAAGCTAGAAAAGCACATACAACAGACGAAATAATGGAGATGGTAGGCATGCACGCCTTACTGCTAGCCGATGATGGAAAGCACACCTACATGATAATAAAGGAAAGAGAGAGGCTGCGCAAACAGATCCTTGACAACCATATGGATCCGCCATCTGTGAAGGTGAAAAACCCAAGAAACCCAAGGAGCTATGTTGGAAGATGGGTATACTGCAAACCTGGCGGCGGCTGCGTTTACATGTACTGGTCATTTGAAGATCATGTCAACCACTATGGGCACTTGGCTGGAATAACTAAAGTATGGAGAGTGAAAGGAGACAAGGGAAAGGATGAGTTTGTGGTCGGCAAGTCAACCAGAGGGGGGACTGAAGTGGGAGAATGGGACAAGACCCTCCCCCCAATCTCATCCAGACCATGGCGTAGAGGATCACGGCCCAGACACCCCCCACAAGACGAGTTTGTCTATTTACCAGATGATAAAATACCCTGGTTCAGAAACTTACACATAAGAGGAGAATGCCCACCAGCACGCCAAGCTCAAGCCGACGACTGTGACATGGATGAGCTCGACTAAGAACAACAGCAGAAGTATCCACATTGTTAGAGATGCCATAACAACATAGCCAACAGACAAGAACACACGTTCCACCATGCACACTGTTCACTCACACACCAACCTACACGAAGAACATACTCAGTGCTATGACGTAGGTGACTGACACACCCACTGACGTGTATCATTGTTATTTTTTTTTACATAGTCCTTTTTACAGCACCGCAGAAACGCAAGACGCCGAAGAGCTCGTGTACATGCTTGCTGATGCTTCTTCCGCCACCCATCCCTATGACGACACCACCATATATATCTAATGCTGCGTTTGACACTTTGTCGCCTCGCGATCTCCATGCTATGGATTATGTACCGCCACCCATGAACTAGGCCCGAGTAGGCTGCAAGCATTAGTCCCCCAGGCAGGAGCCTCGCAATGAAAATCCTCTCAGAACAAGAGTGCAAGTGTTGACCATGCAGGACGAGCCCCCAGCGAGAGCTCACAGCCAAGGCCACGATGTTGCAACTCGCATACCGCGAGCCCAGTGCCAAGGTTACACCTGTAAGTGCCAAGCCCTCAGAGACGAAATACAAATCTAGTGCTCATAATTCTGCTCCAGCTACGGTCTCTCCACATGTGACCAAGCCAAACTAACAAGGTGCCAAGCTCACGAGACAGGAAATCACCAGGGACCCACATCTGGGACACAGGTTGCAACAACGAAGCGGCAAGATGGATACCTACAGCGATGGGAAAGACCTGTCTACAAGCCCATGAGCGGCCCTGTCCATTGTCTGCACAAACACATAGTTGCACATTGTTGCTAATGATAGGTGTACCGCGAGCTGGGAACGGCAATGGTCCCAGGCTTGGGGGCTCGTGGGAGGACCAATCAGAATACAGGGGGGCTTATTACTGACGCCATTACTCTTGGCCAATCACCAAGGGTCCCTCTGTAACAATTCTAAAGTAACAACTGCAAGGGACAACCCAAGCGTACCACCTAACCCATCCTCATCCACTAATATTTCTTTCCATATGTTACCTATACTAACCCTACCACTAGGGGAACCAATCCAGAGTGGCGATAGGTTTTGTGCTAACTTTCCCAGGTGACGCGAGTAGCGCGTCATACTGCCATAAAAAGGGCCTGCAAGCCCCACTACGAGTGAGAGTCCCGTCGAATGCATACGAACCGAGACTCATCCCTGCCGTTATTATAATAAACTGCAGTACCGCCTTGCTTCTTGTGTGTGTCTCATACTCCTTTTGGGGACACGGGAGGAGTTGGGGCCTCCCCAGCCCGGAGGTCCGCGGACGGCTCTGCCGGCCCCGGGAGAATCACCCCGACCCAAGGATAGCAGATACCTGTTTGCGTTCACCCTAGGGGGGGCTCGTTTACATTTACCCGTGCGCCACAGGGGTACACGGAAAGTCTGAGCATTTATAATAGGGCTTTGAAAGAGCAGCTTGATACACTCGAGTTGCCTACCACTTGTACATTGCTTCAATATGTAGATGATCTTCTTTTAGCTGCTGACTCAGAAAGTGCCTATAAGGAGGGCACCGTGTTGTTGCTTATTCACCTAGCAAAACATGGACATAAAGCTTCACTTAAAAAGTTTCAATATTGTCGACAGGAGGTCGCCTATTTAGGCTATCTCCTGTCAAAGGAGGGAAGAAGGTTGACGCCTGAACGGATTAAAATCATTTCTAGCATGTCTGTCCCAAATAGACTGAAAGAAGTCAGAGCCTTGATAGGAATGGCTTCTTACTGTAGGCAGTGGATCCCCAATTTTTTCGCTAGTCATTAAACCAATGTTGGCTTTGACAAAGAAGGGCATTTCTTTGCCATTGTCGTGGAACTTGGAACACCAGAAAGCGTTTGATCTGCTCAAGACAGCACCGGTTTTGGGCACACCAAATTATGAAAAGGCCTTCGAGTTGTATGTGCATGAACGTGATGAATGTGCTTTGGCTGTATTAATGCAGGAACATGGAGGGAAGAATAGGCTGTGCGGCTACTTTTCTTCTGCCCTTGATCCTGTTGCATGCGCTTTTTAGAGATGTTTGTGAGCTGTCGCTGCTGCTGCTGTGTCTGTAAACAGAGCAAGGGTATGGTCCTAGGCCAAGCTTTAACCTTGTTGGTACCTCACTCTGTAGATGTTCTATTAAACAGAACACAAACGCAACACCTCACCTCTGCATGATTAACGAGATATGAATTGATCTTGTTCGCACCGCACATTAAAATTTAGAGGTGTTGTGTATTGAATCCGGCCGAACTATTACCTTTCCCGCAAGATACTGCTTGCAGTGACGAAGTGTCATATGACTGCCTCTACATCACAGAGCAAGAGACTAAGGCAGTATCGACCTGAAAGATACTCCTGTGAACAATCCACAAGGGCAGCTGTTTTATGATGGCTCCTGTTTCAAACTTACAGTTGGTACATCCACGGCTGCTTATGCCATCACCACATTAAGCACGATTGTGGAAACCAAGAGAATTTTGCATAACTCAGCGCATGCCGCAGAGATTATTGCATTAACTCAAGCTTGTGAACTTTCCGAAGGGTTTTGAGTAAACATATATACTGCTAGTCAGTATGCTTTTGGGGTAGTTCACAACTTTGGTAGACTTTGGGCAGAATGAGGTTTCTTGACCTCACATGGAACAAAGATCCAATATGGCTCCTTGATAGTGCGGTTACTTTCAACGCTTGCACTCCCCACTCAGTTAGCGGTCATAAAATGCGCAGCGCATCAGAAAATCATAAATGATGTAGGAAAAGGGAACACTTTCGCTGACCAGATAGCCAAACAAACTGCCACTGATCTCAATTCAGAAATGTACACTGCAAGGGAAGCCACAAATGTTTGTACCATAGACGAAGGGATTGAATCTGTAAAAAAATCCAAGCCGATGCCACGTTAAAAGAAACTAAACAATGGGCTGAGGGTTTGGCGAGGTTGGATGATGACGGGTGTTGGGTGGATAAGTTAGAGGGGAAATGGATGCTGCCAGACGCGTACATTACAATGATGGTCGCAATGGCTCATGGGCCCGCCCACATCTGTGCAAGGAAGGTTTCCAAAATGTTAGAAAAATTCTGGGTGAACGATAAAATCTTGACAACAGCTGAACGTTTCGTCCAAAGTTGTATGATCTGTGTACAGCATAATATGGGAAAGAGTACATCAACACCAAGGGTTCATTTTGGTCCACCTTCTGTCCCCTTCAAAGTCATCCACTTTGATTTCATTGAAATGGAGGGTTGTAATAATTTAAAGTATGTGTTAGTTGTTATTTGCGCCTTTAGTAAATGGGTTGAAGCCTTTCCTGCGAAATATGCTACAGCAATGACAATGGCGAAAACCATGCTTAAGGAATATTTTGGTTTCTGGTCGGACAATGGTCCACATTTTATCGCTGCTGTAATTCTGCAGATATGCGCGGGATTACAGATCAATAAATGGTTACATTCGGCTAGACATGCTCAGAGTGCTGGATTGGCAGAGAGACACAATGGAATTTTGAAGAACAAGCTCACTAAGACGTGTGCCGGCACCAAATTGAAATGGCCAGACGCCTTACCGATAGTGTTACTATCCATGAGCACCACCCCACAGACTAAGACTGGGCTCTCCCCATATGAGGTGGTTATGGGTAGGTCAGCTAATATTCGGAATGTTCCAAAGCCCCGGGCCCTGAGAATTATTGAACATGTACTTCTTTCTGACTACTGTGACTGGTTAACTAAAAATCTGTATTTGATTTACCAACAGGTGCGAGAAACCCTTCCAGTAAAATACGAGGGGCCAGGTCACAGTATCCGACCTGGGCAGTGGGTGCTCGTGAAAGCGTTTGAACGAGTCTCCTGTCTTGCACCCCGCTGGAGAGGCCCGCACCAAGTCCTCCTGGCCACACAGACTTCGGTTCAGGTGGAAGGAAAAAGGCACTGGATACATGCATCACACATCAAGAGGATTCCCTTCCCTTTGCCACATGATACAGAAGATATGAAAAATCTATGGAGACACTCCCAGAACCCATGGGGCGGGGGGAAACAGCCGCTTCATCTCCACACTCTCCTACAGATCCTTTTTCACCATTGTTAGGTTCTGTTGCAAATTCACCACTTCCATCAGGAAGCAACAACACATTGTTCGCCGATTACACCGTACCAGGAGACACAAGGTACAATCTGCGTCCACAGGGCTAGACTTACTGCACGATTGGGCTGTGCCAACAGGAAAATCATTGTAGGGCTTGTCCTTTGGCCCTGTCTTTTGCATATCAAGGAAAGTTGTTGGCTAGGGATAGGGAAGGACTAAGAAAACGCGCAATCAGGAGATCGCCAGCAAATGAACTCCGAAAGCTTTTTCATTTTGAAGAAACAATGCTGCTACCACCTCCACCCATAGGGAACAAACAAGTGACAGTGTGGCCAGTATAGACAATGGACAATCAAATACATGGTCTCTTAAAATGTATTGTTTTCTTGTAATCATGTTAACCGGTTTCACAATAGTAATTGCTTTAGGATTTTGGTACTTGGTAGAAGTACGTCCTCTTGAAACTCTTTTGCCCACCAAAAATGTACCCACTGTATCTGCACCTTTCATGCATCTGCACACTCTATCTCCTAGAGACTCTCAACACAGACAGAGTTACCACAATAACACACTACTACTCATAATGAATGTAACACATGCCATTTTGAACAGGTCTAATTGCTGGGTCTGCTCTCATTTACCGCAACATGGAGACAGGGGGTTGGGCTGGTATATTCATCCTTTGCGTCTGACTACTGCATGTTATGGTTCTTTAAGGGCACTATTCTTTGGCCGATGGAATGATAGCATCTCGGGGAACTTTGATGGAACAAATTTGAATGAATTTGAAAAACGAGTTCTAACGCCCCTGGGATGCTCACTTTTTGCGAATAGGAGCAAGCTTAATGTTGCTTCCATTAGGCCTTCTGATAGACTGTCTCGACCTTTTAAATCTTTGATCTCTTTCAAGATGGCTCCTATAGGCAATAAGGATGCCACGCCACCTTCCTACACTGTTAACCATACTCCCGATTCAGTTTCTTTCTGCATACAGAGGAATGGTACTCAGTCAATGGGCAATTTCAAGGGTTGCACCAACGTTGCGAACTTCACCAGTGAGGACAGACCTTTGTATGTAGGCGAACCAGTCTACTTCATTTGCGGTAATGAAGCTTTCCCATGGCTACATAGGGATTGACAGGGAACCTGTTATTTAGGAATTCTGTTACCAGGGGTATTCATAGCAAGCACCATAGAAATCTCTAAGGCTCGTCCAAGGCGGGATGAGAATGGCGATACTTCATCACAAGTTCAAAATCAAAAAGTAGCAAAATCTTTTGTACCTTTTGGGGACAAACATTAAACTCTGTGGATATCAGAAGACTAGGGAGAGTACTGGAGAGGACCATCAACCGGACCACTGAAATACTCTATAACATGACTCTAGAACAGAAAGCTATAAGGTTAGTGGCACTACAGAACCAGATGGCATTAGACCTCATCCTGGCTGAGCGTGGTGAAGTATGTAAATTAGTGGGGTCCGCTTGTTTCGTTTTTGTACCAGATTCCTCCCCAACCATCCCCAACCATCCCCAACCATCTTTAAGGCTATACAAAATCTGCACGTCCTTAGTTCAGAAGTGCACGTTCCCGAGGGAAATTGGGATATTAGCGCTTGGTTCTGGGACTTCTTACGATCTTAGGGATGGAAGCTACTTTCAGTCTTATCGATTATTCTGGGTATTCTGTTGTTCTGCTGTTGCTGTATACAATGTCTTCCTGTCATATGTTCAGTGTTAGGAGGATGTTGTGCACAGACTATGGGAACATTAGAACAAAAGGTACGCGCACCGGGAAGAATGAACAATGAATTTGTGCTGAAGGAAATTTCTGTCACAGACCTTATGGCGATCGATATCTTCGATGATTGTGATTCAGGTTGTATGGACATTGAGACGTGGAGTTGCTCGTAAAGTGACTAATAGTAGTTTAGCGCTTGGTTTAGGCCAAAAGGAGGGTTTGTTAAATGGGAAATCATATTGTGCCTCCTTCTGATATATATATTGGCCTAAGCCTAGTCGCTCTGTGAAGAAAACCGCGTTGCAAAGTTCCGATTTTAGATCGACCCCGCTGCCATTTTATGATCATCCGCCATTTTGATTTCTGTTCATATGTGAGTCTGTGTTCTAAAATGGTTGACTGTGTTTCCAACTTTTAACCGAGCCTTCCCGACCTTTGAGTCTAGTTAATGGTTAGACTAACCGAGGGCCGAATGTTTAGAGTCGGTAAGGAGACCTTGTCCCAAGCATGACTTGTGGTCTAAGGATTGTCTGCTCTAACAAGCCTCATCCATGAACACACATTGAGGACAATGTAATGCAAATGTCGAGCGTGGACACTGGCAGAATTACATTGTGAAGGGATATGTGCTAAGGCTTATTGCTAAATCCAGGAATACACTTTGCCATTGTAACTTGTTGGAAACGCAAACCTATGTAATCCATGAGCATATTATTGTATGAGCCATAAGTGAACTCAGCACAAACTCTAGACCAAAGATTATTAACCTGTAGAGGGGCTGGACAATATTACTGAATTGTATAAAATGCCAAATGTCTAGATGCCCAGCACTCTCACTTCTCACTCTGAAGGGCTGGTACGCATTGTGATGTATTGAGAGCTAGATAGCTATCTGTGTTTCTGTTTCTTTGTAACTGTACAGTAGATTAAAGATCTGTGAATCTTTATAGCCCGTGTTTGGTGTATTTCCTTTTGTGGTACTCAGCCTCGATATTTCCTTGCTTTTACAGCTAGACCACCAGCTGGTCTACCTCCTACTACTCTAGCTGCGTGGTGAGCAAATGAGGAAAACCCATCATAGTGGATATTCGCTGGGACATGGTTTCTTGTAGTAAAAGAATGTGTGGAAATTAATCTATATTTGCCTTCGACATCCATTTTGTTAAATTGTTAAAGCCACAACAGTTTCATGAGGTGATCTTAAAATCATGAGACTATGATGTTGCTTGTTGAGGATTTATAGCAGCTGCTGCTTTAATGAGAGGGTCTAACCATGTGAGGCCGTTTAAGGCCGAAGTGAGGGAGGCTAATTGTTCCATCATGTTTTTTGAAAAGTCTTTGTAGAAGCGTGCTGCCAGCTATGTTCAGCAGCTATAACAGGGGCGCGGAGGGTTGGAAATCAAGAAAAGCCTTTGCATCTTCTGTAGTAGCAAATGCATACATATCAAGATCTAGCATCGTTAAATCCATTTTATGCTCCCACAATAGCTTTGTAATTATTGGAGAAAGCATCTTTGAAAGCATCCAGTTGTTATTTTGATTAGGAAGACAAACCCATTCAATGTCGTTTGTGACTAAACTGCGAAGAGAAGGTATTTTGAACAGAGTATTCATTAGGAATGAGCGATTGATACAAACCATTCCATTGATGTTCGGATCACTCTTCCATCCAATTGTGTTTTCATTTCAATGGGAATGTTGTTAAAGGACAACACAGTGGTATCATTCGAAACTAAGGGGGGGGGGATACTTCCCCACTGTCCAGTTTTTTTCCATCTACTATTGCCTCACTTTTAGACAGTGTGGATTTTGTGGGATGAGTTTTCCACTCTACATTTGCTAAACAACCTTTTGGAAGTTCACTAGATTGCTCTATCAGAGATGCTGGAGCTATCCCAGTGATAATAGGGAGGATCACCGGGGGCACAACGTCAACATGATGTACAAGCTCAGCAGTGCCCAAGTCTAGATGAGGTTTAGTTGGGCAAGCTTCAGGCCTAGCACCTAAAGATTCCGGGCAAGTCTGAACATATACAGAGATTTTAAGAGGTTTTTCATCAAATAGAGGCTTATCTAACTTCGCGCTCTCACTGAGTGTTAAAGGAAACTTTATTTCCTGTGTCGACTCCACTACAGCGTGCTTCTCCACTTTCATGGATTTACCAGTTTTCTTCATTGTGATGTTTGAGAAGTACGTGGTTATATTTGCCTGTGTCATGTTTGGGTCTTTAAGACTTGTAACGACCAACAGAGATGCTTTTGCTCTCACTGACTTAGTGTCCAAGTCATTTGTATGATCGTCTGGACAATTATTTATGGCTACAATTTGGTCAGTGCTCTTGCATTTTTTAGTAAGAGAACTGATCTGCAGCACTCTCTTGCTTTCTTCATCTAATTGACTTAGATTCAAAACATGTTCATCTGTAGTTGAGCTGGATATCTGTTTCTCTTTACATTTCTGATTCTTACTCATAACTGAGTGATCCAAATTTTTATTCTTGGGCATTTTCGCTGCACTAAACACCCCACCTCTAGTTTTGTGCCTTCTTTTTAATGCTTTCTGATTTGTTTTGGCTCTTCTAGAGAGGTGGTAAAAGTTCTCTATGACAGATGTTTCAACTTCTGCTTCTTTGAGTATTACCTCTGACTCTTTTTTGTGTTCTATAATCTCGATAAGTGCTGACGGACTGTCAGGAGAAACTACCTGCGGGTCCATTTTAATATCAGATGTTTCAGGGGGCAGGTGTGATTCTCGTTGATGCATCTTTGGATGCATTTTAAACAAAATCTGTTCCACCTGCAACAAGCGATCGGGTTGTAATTTGGCAACTTCAAAATAATCGATGGATTCACAAGAGGAGCCTTCCTTGTGTGGATTTTCCTGTATCTGCATTATTTGGGCAAATGACATGGGCTTTCCATGTAGAAGTAAAGGGCCGTCTGAAGTGACATTTTGTTAGATTAGTGGCAACTTTTGGGAGCTCGTTTTTCAGGACATTCTAAATGAAATTTGTGACAAGCCTCTTGGGCCAGGATGTAACCTTCCAGCTTCGTTAGTTTTTCAGTGTTGGAGACAATATTGTTTTTATCTCTTGTAAAAGCAGATGAGAAAATTCATGCTCCCGGTCAAGGATATTTAGAATTCTTGTGATGACTGGAAATTCTTGTATTTCTTTTTCTAGAGGCTCTGAAAAGTTTTTTTCTGGTACTGATGGGCTCTCAGAGGAATTCGAAAAATTAAATACCGGAGCCGAGGTATTCATGTTGCCTGAAGTAGAGTTAAGGGTTAGCGGCTTTTCTACATTCTCAAATTCTGCAGTTGGAGAGCTGGTTGATAATTAAGTGGGTTTAGGCAGAAATTGAGCTTCATTTTGGGAAAAGCTTTGCCCGGTTCTTACATGATCTTTAATGTTGGACTTGTGCAAATGCACGTGTTCACGAAAATTCCCGAATGTTGATACTGGCATAGACGGGCCTAAGGAAAGGCTTATGCGTTTATCAAGATCTGCCATAATTACAGGCGCCAACATAGAAATGTCTGCTAGTGGAGTATACTTATTTTCCTGTATCCCAGCCGTGACTCAATGTTCAATATTTGCGATTGGATTTGCAGCAAATGGGTCAATCGTAATATCCTCATTTGCTACTTTTAAAGAGCATCATAATTTCAGTTCTGGTATACTAGAACCCAAGTTTGTTTTAACGCTCTTATCAGTGGATGATACGGCTTCCTCTAACTGGGCAGACATGGAAAGAAAGGAGCCCTTCCCATTTAGGGAAGGCCCAGGGCTCAGTTTTTTTTATTTTTATTTTTGGAAGGGCTACAGATTGACTGCGCCTTAGCGGAACTTTCTTTTATTTTATTTCCGTTCTGGAGAATTGTCTCCATGATATACAATTACCTCAGCCTAATACTTGAAATGACACAGTATCTGTTCTTCTTTATTTTTACTGATCTAAAATAGTCAAAATAATAAGTTGTTTAGACTCTGTTTCTCCTAACTATTAGACAACATAAAATATATGTAGAGAGCTACCTTTGCTGTATGACAAGCAACGACCATTTCCCACCTCCTGCCTCTCGCCACACAGCCAAACAGCACAACAGCTACTTGCAAAGCTACTTACGATGCGTGCGGGCGATGCGCACGCACCTCAGCTTTAGCAATGGATGACGCGCACAGGGAGGCGGGCTGGAGGCGGGCAGGAGAAGGTGCAAGAAGTGCCAAGCTGCAATGAAGAAGAAAGATTATATTAGCATATGCAACAAAAATGGTGGTATACGCTAAAGTCAAAGAACAAGCCCACTGTACTAAAGAAGGAATACAGAGAGACCCTAAAGTATTTCCCCTAGATTGAAAACTGGGTTGAACTAGGTTCACTTCAATGAACATAAACAGAAAATGTTTCTTTATCCAAATCGGCGTTTACACTTTTCATTATTAAGCGCAGTCCTTGTTACGCAGGACTCTGTGATTCTTCTTACAGACGATGCTTAGGCACACAGCACGCTCAAATTCCACAAAAGGTCCTTTAGGGAGAAACTTTGCTGGGGAACTATGGGGTCCTGAATTCAAAGTGGCAGCACTTGCAGCACAACAGCTACTTGCAAAGCTACTTACGATGCTTGCGCGCGATATGCGCGCACCTCAGCTTTAGTAATGGATGGCACGCAAAGGGAGGCGGGCTGGAGGCAGGCAGGAGGAGAAGCAAGATATGCCAAGCGATGAGGCTTAGGCACACAGCACGCACAAAGTCTACAAAAGGTCCTTTAGGGCGAAACTTTGGTGGGGAACTCCAGGGTCCTGAATTCAACGTGACAGCACTTGCAACACTAAATACTACAGTTTACGTGCATACCTAATGGGGGTCGGTGAAACCTTTTAATATTACTGCCTCCAATGTGTATGTCTTATAAAAGAAAAACAATCTAGTCTGAAGTGGTCAGACAAGGGAATAAAATAACTTAAAAAACTGATTTCCTATCAACAATTAGTTGTTTAGTTGTAAATCGCTGTGATATTATTCTTTAGGCGAGCCCTTTCGTTTTCATATGTGGGGTATCGGGCCTGGGTTATCAGTCCAGAGCTACTTCAGAATGAGTCAACCGGTTTCAGCGGGATTCAGTCTTTGGCCGTACCAGATTCTTCACGTCACTCAGCGCAACAGTGAAGACAGGTGAATTATCTTCTTATGTCCTGGGTTATCTTGAGTAATTTCGATTTAGTGTAAAATAATGAGTCTAGCCCAATACATTCTTTGACTCCACAGACCCCAGCAAGACAATCAACGCAGGAGTCAAGAAGAGTCCATGCATTGTTCCACCATTAGCATGTCCACATAGAGAATCCAGTTCCAAGTACCTAAGTATAGTTAAGGATTCCTCCAACACGAAGAAACGTGAACGAAGTACCCAATGTCAGAAACACTTTTTAGACTGATGGCAGTTTCCTTTTGTCTTTTCTTGTCTTTTTTAACCCCTTCGGACCAAGGGAACAATTGACTAGCTCTGTGGATACCTGAAGATATCCTCACAAAACTGCATGATTTAGATATTGTATAGAGAACATTACAAACTCAATGCACTTGTCCTGAAGAAAGCGGCCAAAGACTGAATCCCGCTGAAACCGGTTGACTCATTCTGAAGTAGCTCTACTCATAACCCAGGTCCCGATACCCCACATATGAAAATGAAAGGGCTCGCCTAAAGAATAATATCACAGCAAATTACAACTAAACAACTAATTGTTGAATAGGAAATCAGTTTTTTAAGTTATTTTATTCCCTTGTCTGACCACTTCAGACTAGATTGTTTTTCTTTTATAAGACATACACATTGGAGGCGGTAATATTAAAAGGTTTCACCGACCCCCATTAGGTATGCACATAAACTTTAGTATTTAGGAAAGTAATGAGCGAGGAAAGGATCAGGACCTCTACATACCATTTGTAGTCGGCACACCAGCACTGACTAGGGCTGGTTTTGACTGCAATTATTCTGTAGGAGATATCTGACACAGGGCCATTTAACTATCGGTAGGGTCCCAGCTGCAGGAATAACTTTTTACTGATTATCTTTCTGTCATTTATGTGTTAAAAAACTTGGTTATAGAGAGGAGGTGACCACCTTCTGACTCCCATTTGTTGTTACTCAGCACTTGCAACACAACAGCTACTTGCAAAGCAACTTACGATGCAAATTGTGTTTGGAAAGTACCTCCCCATTTAAGAAGGGCTCTGCTTTTACTTGATTATCATGAAGTCCTACTTCTATTTTTAATACACAGATGATTTTCTAGATTCACGGGCCGATTCTTAGCTCATGATAAAAGAGAGTTTGGGCATACAACATTCTCCTCTCCAGTTTCCAGCACCACTATTCTGAAGTGGGTGGAAGTATTGAAGGAGAGATGTTGTGCTTCCGAGGAGCAAAAGCTGCAAAAATCTCTTGTAGGGGAAACATGTGCTCCATTGGCATTGCAAACATATCTTATAGGACTGCCATTTTTCTAATTTGAGAATGTCTTCTTAAACTTTCATTAAACTAGAAAAGTGGTGCTGCAGTCTAAGAAATGCTATATTTATAAATGGAAAAGAGTGTAGTGGAGTTTAACGGCACCTCAAAGGTTCCATATTTTAACTCCTTTTTTGTCGTGCTAAACCAGTGCTGCTGGGAGGAGAATCCCCTTCATGTGGCTGCCCTGCATTCCTGATGGTTGCTAGCATTGCTGTCAAGCCATACATCAGACACATGCAAAAGGCGAGGCTTTTATGCCTCTGCACCACATTCTTTCTTTATCAGAAAATAGTGTTTGTAAGTAAAGTGTTCCTCCTTCATGGAAGAACACTTTCTTACATTTGAACGCACCTCAGAATTGGACCCTGAGTCGAATCTATCCATGAGACATTCCTAGCATAGTGGAGACTGGAGTTTTTAGTGTTGATGGCGATCTAGATGCTTGAAGTTTGGTTCTTTTAGGGGTCTGCCGATGAGATTCTTTTTCACAATGAGGAAATGGAGGTAA
Source organism: Ambystoma mexicanum (assembly GCF_040938575.1). Classification (NCBI taxonomy): domain Eukaryota; kingdom Metazoa; phylum Chordata; class Amphibia; order Caudata; family Ambystomatidae; genus Ambystoma; species Ambystoma mexicanum. The sequence continues at coordinate 983,535,003 of NC_090924.1, forward strand.
CAGTATTTGACATGAAAGGAAGTGGGCATTTTTACGTTATTGCAATACTAGATTGGAGTGAGACACACACGATTTAATAAATATTATTTTAGGTACGGAATGCAATATGATGGGTGTATCACTAACAGTTCATGCAGTTGCTTTTTGCACTGCAGGAACATACCAGGTGCACCTTGATGGTAATTTGTTTCACACACTGAGACTAGAGAGTGCTGATGTATATTGTATGCTTTCGCACCCAACAGGCTTGTTATAAAATGTAATAAGAACCTAGAAGAATGTTTATTCAAATAACTTGAATAGATTCACTGGAGTGCTCCGATGGATAGTGTAGCCATCACATGTACTATGGAACTTGTGTTTAGTGTTAGCTTGATGTATTGACCTAAACAAGGTATGCCTTGCATTATTGGCATTCAAAAAACCTCACTTGGCTTGCTGCCAAGAAAAGGGTTGTTGGCAAGAAGAATTAACTAATGGATGTGAATATAGAAGCACCCTATGGACATGATTTTGTTGTTGGCTAAAATAAGCGTCATTGGCAAGAAGAGTTTATACATGGATATTTTTATATAAGCACATTATAGATATGATGAGCATTTCTTTAAACAAAAATAATATAATTTATTGTTAATGTAGGCTCACAAATGTTTTGTCAAGTTGTGCGATGCTATTTAGTTTGTAATTGTTGCACATCTATACATATATATCTATATATCTATCTATATATATATATGTACATATATATATATATATTCAGTAAAAAAACTTTGTTAAAGGGACGTTATGGTTAAGTTGCGCTACTAAAAACCTATGAAATTCAGTGAAAACACTTTGTTAAAGGGACGTTATGGTTCAAAGTAAAACCGAAAACCCCCTGAAATTCGGCAGTTATGGTAACATAAGCAACCATAACTCGCGCCACCGTGCACTGCTAACACTAACACCCAGGACATCAAAGATGACATCACAAATGTCATTGATGACATCACCGATGACATCACATGTGCATTTACTTTTCATGAAAACTCTGTAGGAGGGATTCTTATAATGTTGACCAAAAACTGTCAAGGATCATTGGGATAAATATCATGAGCTAATTAGCGCATTAAGCAATGCATTGATATAAATAGCATTCTATTATGAAGTTCTATCCAGTATACTAAGCTACTCATGCAGAAACATAGGCAGTGTGTGCAGCATACATGATGAAGGTGCCATATTCATAATCTTGCCATGTTGAATACTGAAATGATAACTGCTTTCTTATTAGAGTTTTGCGTACTGTGAAACATGTAATAAGTAGATAATAAAACCCACTTAATACATAATTATTACAGACAAAACACAAAGAGACAACAACACATACAAATATGAGTATATACAGGGACAGTGAAGTAAACAAAAAAGCAGAAGTAGTAGCAGAAAGAGTTCATAACCTAACTGATTGTCTTTATGCAGAGAAACTATTGCTCTGTTTCAAAGCTGCTACTTACCATATGTATGTGTATCACATGATGTGACTGCACCCAAAGGAAAGGAGAGTGAGTATAATGTATACAAATATGAGCATATACAGGGAAGGTAGAGTAATAAAAATAAAACTATGAGAAAGTGCTGATAACCCTAATGATTATCTTCATGAACAGAAAGGATTGCTCTCTTTCAAGCCTGTGTCTTCCGCTATGTATATGTTTCATATGATGTGACTTGACCCTAAGTCTACAAATATAGTAGCTTTTCAATTTTTACTTCCTGACTGTTACTGAAGAAAACTATGTGGCTTCGATATGTCGGTAAAGGATAAAAAGGGAGAGCCAGCCATGTGATGTCATCAGTGATGTCATCAATGACATTTGTGATGTCATCTTTGATGTCCTGGGTGTTAGTGTTAGCAGTGCACGGTGGTGCGAGTTATGGTTGCTTATGTTATCATAACTGCCGAATTTCAGGGGTTTTTCGGTTTTACTTTGAACCATAACGTCCCTTTAACAAAGTTTTTTCACTGAATTTCATAGGTTTTTAGTAGCGCAACTTAACCATAACGTCCCTTTAACAAAGTTTTTTCACTGAATTTCATAGGTGTTTAGTAGCACAACTTAACCATAATATCCCTGACTTCATATACATGTAACATAGAACATACTAACCCCCTCGTAGTGATTTTCATGTCCATGGACTACCGCCATGTCCGCGGACATATCGAAAATCTGTGCGTGGTGAATGTAAATTTAAATAGTGTGCCCCATTTCCCCTTTGAAGTTGGCTCTGAAAAGAGCTGGGTTTTTTTTTACAGATGCTTGACAGACACCTGTTATTTTGTATTTTTTTTCTTGTTTTTTTTCTTACTTTACTCCTAAAATCTTCACATAACCTTCTCCAAAGCAACCCTTACATTCCAAAATAGAAAGGCATTTCCCGTAAAAGATAAAGAAATGCCATCTTCTTTAAAATTAACAGCATTACTGGCATCAATATTCTCATTGTTACAGAAGAACATACCAGCTCTAAGCATGAAGGCACACATGCCTCGGTTGATGACACACCTAGCAATGTTTTGCTGAGGACAAAAAACTGAACTATTGTCCCATATTGCCCTAGGTAGTAATCCAGAAAAAATTACTTTCGCATTTGGAAGGATCTTCATTACGGCTTGAACCAAGCGTTCCAAATCAGCCAACAAAGTAGGGGCACTGACGTTGCCCAAATGGAAAGCACCATAGTGCAAAACTACCACATGCAGACTGTTCATCGCGGCCATATCCTCACAAACGTGTACAATTCCCTGTACATTTCAATCAGGCACAGTGCTCCACACTACCTCCACTCCTTTCACATCAAAGTTCTTTGCAACATGCCTGCATTCAGCATACTGCTGTAAACCATGCACAAACATATCTCCGAGCACCAACACCCTGACTTTCTCCACTTCTGCCATCTTCACCACACACAGTCTCTTTCAACACAAATCCACAACCTCGACATCTGATTGGCTGATCCGTACAGTCTTCTTTCCATGTTGGATTTCCTGGAAAAACCCAGATGTAGCACGCCCTGTCCACGAACAGCCGCGGTGTCCGCGGACGGCGTCCACTTTACTCTCTGTGCCATTCCCTCATTGCATACAGCTAAGCAATCACACAATACGAATAACATCCTCAGAACACCCCCATTTTGTGAATTTTCGAACATTTCAGGACAATTATCATTTCATTATTCAACATATTAACATTACAAATATTATACTTTCATCTTGTACTCTGCACACAATTCTATGTTTCTCCATTAGTAGCTCAGTATACTAGATAGAATCCCATAATACAATGCTATTCATATCAATGCATCGTTCAAAGCACTAATAACGGTATGATATTTATTGCAATATCCTTGACACTTTTTTCGCAACATTATAATAAAAATCCCTAGTACACAAATTCCATGAAAAGTACATACACATGTGATGTCATCAGTGATTTCATCAATGACATTTGCGATGTCATCTTTGATGTCCTGGGTGTTAGTTTTAGCAGTGCACGGTGGTGGCGCGAGTTATTTTTCATAGCTTACCATAACTTGCTATTTTCAGGGGTCTTTCGGCTGTACTTAGAACCATAACGTCCCTTAAACAAACTTTTTTTAATATCATGCAAACAATATACAAACATGGTGTGCAAAAACCAACTTCTCACAGATGGCTTTACACAGAATGTTGCAAAGTAAGAATTTATGCTCGTTCACAGTGAAGGTCAGCTGCTTCCATTTTTTTCTTGGGCCCCAGAGAGGCTCACAAAGCGGACTATAAGGTTGTATTGTGTTTTGACCTTGACAGACAGACATTGTGATGAAAGACTTCTCGTGAAGGAGTGTTGCTAAAACGTAAGAGAAGATAAGGGTGAAATTTCTGAAACGAAACCACTTTTATATATTATATCACTATGCGAAAGATCGTTGGCACACACAGAGTCGTATTTTGGGACTGCACCAATCGTAGACAATGGAAATTGCAATTGTACTGTAAGTAACCCTTTAGATTATTTTATACCAAATACAATTACAATAGCGTAGCATTAAAGACCGCTCAAGTTGAACTTGTTCGTTGAAAGTGGCATAATGTTCTCTACCACGCACTATCACCGCCGAATTGATCCCCAGTTGTTTAGAGGGCTCTGAAAAAAGCAGACGACACAGGGTGGGTTAATAGAAATAATTTAACCGGTCTATAGGCGGTCAAGCGCTCTACTCGCTGTGCCACTTCACTGTATCCTGTCAAATGGCACAGCGAGTACAACGCTTGCTTTGACATCCGTGCACAGCTTGCTAACGCAAGTTCGAATCCTGGCAAGACCAAACTCAGCCTTTCATCCTTCCTTGGTCGATAAATGAGCACCACACACCGGGGTTAATAATAAGCACTGCTTAGATACCTCACGGTTCTTAGCGCTATATGAATGGGAAAATATTTTATTATTAACATACTCCGTTGCACTATCTTCGATAGCAAATAGATTCACGCCCTAATAAATAAAATGATGATTTTTAATGAAGATCGGCTGGTGAGACTAATTTATGTTTTTTAAAACAGGTATGTGGCCCCATTTTGCCTATGTCACGATTTACAGACTCCAGCGGGTGGGGTCTTCAACTGCCAGGTGCAGGTCCAAATATGCAACTTCATGACCCTCACCATTTTATGGGATAATCGCTAAGGACCAATATGCCCTTACGCAGTACTAGCGGCTACAAACAACATACCAACCAATAGGGTGGTCTAATGGCTCGTTTTTGGAGCAACCTTCCGATTATCAGAGCAACCATTTACTGCTTTTATCATAAACCAACAGCCTATCTACCGCAAAGGAACAACGCGTGGCTCCAAATAAACTTTTGCTGATCGACAGCAGAGACAATAGCAAATCGCTGAATATTCACTAAACATTTCATGTGAAATAAATGTACTTTACCAAATGTACAATCCTGCTGTTTACTTTTAAACCACAGTTTCATATTCTGAATTGTGGCGCACTGAGTTGTAAACTGATCTAACACCCTCTGTACCGCAAAGGAACATCGCGTGCCTCAACATGAACTTTTGCGGATCGACAACAAAGACAAATGCAAATTGCTGAATATTCTCTAAACATTTGATGTCAAATAAATGTACTTTACAAAATTTACAATCTTGCTGTTTGCTTTTAAATCACTGTTTCATATTCCGAATTGTGGCGCGCTGTGGTGTGACATAATATGAGTTGTCTTCCGGGTTCCGTGTAAAATCACTTAGGACTGGAGAGGACTGGGCGCGTTTGATGACGCACCCTGTAACGTCACGGAGAGAGGCGGTGAATATGAATGCTTTGATAATATCAGGTTTAGGGGCGGGAGATATGATTTAGTGTCGCAAAAGCAAGTCAGCCAGGTCAATAGCGCCAGTCATAGGATTATCACATAATGTTGGCGTTTCTTTAGTGGACAAAAAGTTGGTTGATGCCCATAGGAAATTGTACTATTAGCGGACAAAAGGAGTGGTCTTAAAACACTTTCACCCTGACAACGAACAATACAAACAACGTTCTCAGAACACCCCCATTTTGTGTAATTGCAACCATTTCGGGACACCGCGAGTGTTCTTAGAACACATTCAACTAGACAGATTACAATACGGACAGCGTCCTGAGGACACCCCCAGTTTGTGTATTCACGAACAATTAAGTACACCGTGAGTTTTCATAGCTCATTTTTACCTTCCTTGCGAACAAAAATGACACATACTCCGTCCTCTAAACACCCCACCATTTAGTTTATTTACAAAATGTCAGAACAGCCTTGTTCTCCGCGGACAAATCGAACGCAACAAAAATGTCTAGCACATAAAAAAAAACCATTGAACCTATCTCATACTCCCCCACCCTCCCCAAACACTCTTACACACCAACACAGGGCACTAAATACAATTTTTTATCCACGTTTCACCGCGCTGTACGCAGTCGACGGCGAATACAAGATGGCGGGCGCCACAGAAAATCTAACGCGCTCCACGCCCCTCGCCGTCCAATCAGCGAACACGTCACATGTCCGCGGACATGACGCAAGGCCATGGGCCAATCGGGGTGCTGTCCGTGGAGCGAACAGGGAAGTCCGTCCGCGAAGCGAACACAGATATCACTAATTTTTTGCCTTACATTTTGGTCATTTTTTTTTAAAAACTACTGGACGGATTTACACCAAATTTGCAAAAGCACGCTTTCGGGACCAGGCCACCGCTCCTGCCGCAAATTTGGTGTAAATCCGTCCAGCGGTTCGGACTGTAGCTGTGCGCAAAGATTTTTCCCATTCTGTCTATGGGAAAAAAAAAAAGTTTTGGGACCCCCCTATAACTTTTCCCCCCCTGGACGAATCCTCACCAAACTTTGCAAGAAAATTCAGAGTGGGCCAAATACTTTTTCTGCAAAGTTTGGTGAGGATTTGTCCAGGGGGAGCGAAGTTATAAGCCGCCCAAAAAGTGCTCTTTCTATGGAAACACCAACTTAACCCTAACTACAAGGCCGCTACAGCGGCCATGTAATATATATATAGTTTTATAATATTTTTTCATTGCTGATTTCAGTGATGGTGACTGTTTTACTGTTGTTTTGAATACATGTGAAGAGTTGGTGCTGGTGTCCTACCCAGCCTTTTATGTCGTGAATACATAATTATGAAGCCCAGGGCAAACTGATTGTCACTTGGCCAAGTGCATGGGGACACATGTTGATGCATTATGCTCATGTACGCTTCTCGGTGCTACAGCATTGGTTGTGCAGTAGTGAAGGTGCTGACCTTCAGTGGTAAGAGGCCATCCAAGCTGGGTTTGACTGGCATGTCCATCAATGCCTCTAGGAGTTCTCCTTTTTTCCAAATGTTAGTGCTTTTGTGTTCACGTCTCAAGACAATAAATATAAAGAAAATGAAGCATGAAGAGATAAAGTAGACAGTATGTCACCCACAGTGTGTGGCTTACGTTTAAGTATGATTGAATATGCTTGGATGGCCGAGTGGATAGGTCTGTGGCTTGTGGCCCATGGCTGTGAATACAATTCCCTCTTTCCACCCTTTGACACCCAATGCCGATTTCTTTTTTTTTTTACCAAATACTAATAATTGGGATTTGGTGCAAATGGGGTGAGAGCATTTGCCTATTGCTGCCTATAAGCAAAATAAAGTGAAAGCTTAATCCACAAATAGAAAGAGAGCCAGGCATGCTCGGACTATTAGGGTATATCTCTTTCATCGTTAATGGCTTTCTGTGGCAAGGGCATCTCACTGACATTAAGATTTTGACCTCGTGCCGAGTACCCAGTACTACCTTTGGCCTTTTGCAAGGGTTTGCCACCTTTTCACATGAATCATTTCAGTCTTATCAGTTTGGAAACAGGCAATGATAAAGGCACCAAGACTTGATGAGTGCATTTAAGATGGTGCTCAATGAAACAATGAAACTGCAAGGTTTTAAACACCTCGAGTGATCCTCCTTCTTCCATTGTGCCATATTTAAAGATATATACAAAAGTCTGGGAGCCCATCTACCGAGAACGAACCAGGTCAAATAGCATGTTCTATGGGTGGGTTCCCACTGGGGAGGGTTGACAACCAGGTTTTAGCTCACTGGACTTTTCACAGGGGAGAAATATCCATTTGCATATCAGTCTGGTCCCACCCGCTGGGGCAGTTAAGCACCAACATGGTAGGCAATTCTCCTGTGAAGAAGAGTAACAACAGCAATCCCAGACACGTGTTTCGGCCTAGTCGGGCCTCAACAGTGACGTGAAGCTGTCCCTGTATCTTTCACAGAGGAGAAATATCCATTTGCATATCAGTCTGGTCCCACCCACCTGGGCATTTCAGTACCGAAATGCTAGGCAATTCTCCTTGGAATAAGAGTACAACAGCAACTCCACACATGTGCTTCACCCTAGTCGGGCCTCACCAGTCAGGTGAAGCTGGGCCCCTCTAATCACAGTGAGCAAGGGGTCCACGTCTGGATTACCCTGGGTAACCTAGGGTGAAACCCCAAGTTCCTAAACATTAAAAAAAGAGGCCGGGGAGCCCCTGTACCGAGAATGAATACAGCCAAATAACATGTTTTCTGAGACGGTGCCTGCTCGGAAGGGTCTACAACACACGTTTTAGCTCACTATACCTTTCACAGAGGCAAAATATCCATTTGAATATAAGTCTGGTCCCACCCACCAGGGCAGTGAAGCACCGAAATGCTAGGCAATTCTCCTCTGAATAAGAGTACCAACAGCAACCCCAGACCCGTGTTTTCTGACTGGTCGAACCTCATCAGTGAGGTGAAGCTGTTCCTCCTCATAGCTCCCTAGGCTCACCATTTACTCACTGGGGATAGTCACTGCTGTGGTGGTGGGTCTCAGAACCAGTCAGGGGACTTTGTCACACTGCCTACAAGTATCAAGATATGGTACCTGTGGATTGTGACTGAAACAACCAGTTTGCTTTCTTTGGCAGTGACTGTTGTTCTCTTTTGCAAGGAGGTGGGGTGGGGTGTTACACTTTGGTTTTCTCATCGGATGAAGGACAGGTGCACCATCCATTATGCCCACGGTATCTATAGTTATACAGACTCGCAAATGACGGTTCAGTGACCTTCTCCCCAACTTCAGCAAACATTTTTTTTAGACAAAGAATATTGTTTTTTAACATTCTAAACTTAACTTGCATAGAGCAAAGGCAATCACATAAATGAGGAATCCTTCACTGTTCCCGCACAGAAGTAGATCACAGAACATTAGCTAGTGGCACCTTTTAGACTACAGTGAGACAGATTGTGCTTGTATGGCACTTTCCCATGATCAGTGTTAAAATCATGGATGTCATTTGGGGGTCGCACCTGTGACCCCTGAGGTCTCCCTTGCTACCTCTGTGGTCTCCCTTGCTACACCTAAAAAACAATCTTTTTTTGTTTTTTTAAATTGAGATTCGTGGGCTGTGAGCAGCAGAATGTGGCTCTTGGTTTTTGGAGTGGCTAGTTTTCTGATAGCTATTGCATTAAGATAGCTCATTGGGTTGAGTGCTTGCTGCTGCAATGGGTGTGTGATCTGCAGGTTGCAGTTCGACTCCCAGCAAGGTCAACTCAGTCTTTCATCCTGCTGAAGTTGATAAATGAGTACTAACACAGGTTGAGTGATATTGTATGTATATTTGTTTTATATGAAGCGCTTAAGTGCTATATAATAACAGATCATTATCATTTGGCTTTGGACATCTGCTAGCATTCACAGTAATTTGGTAATATGGGCCTATACGCACTGATATTAACAGTACATATGGTGATCTATTCTTGTATGAAATGTATATCACTTTACAGTGATATTGTAACCATATTTTTCACGGTGTGCTTAGAATCAATGCTATGTGATGCCACTTCCTGTTTTGTCAAGGTTTGAAAGGTCGTCCTCCCTCACTTCCTGTGATGTCACTTTGGGGTGGGGTCAAATTACATCACTTCCTGTGATGTCATGAGAGGTCAAGGGTCGTGTGGTGTCACTTCTGCTACCCCAGGCATGTTGGTGAAATTACATCCCTGATTAAAATACTGTGTTCATAACACTGTATTTTAAAGATACAGCACAGAGCTTGGGAACCCCAAACTTGAAACCCAGAGACCAGGAATGCAAGTGCTGCACTAAGACTCAAACGGTAGTCTTAGAGCACATGTAATTGTGTCTAATACTGTGTGCCTAAAGATGCATCCGTCACATAATAAGAGACACAAATTCCCCTAATGTTAGGTTGTATTAATACAAATGTAATATACACTTAAAAATCTTTATCCCCAAGAGCGGTGCTGGCCATTATCAGCAACTCCATCTTAATAAACGTTTAATATTTACACACACGGAAATAGAGCAAGAGCACCCCCTCAGAAACACTGCTGTAATCTGTGTTTGATGAACTGAGAAAACACTCACTGCTGTGGACACCCACGTGCTCCCTACTCTGACCACTATCCATGACCAGTGATGCTGGCTGAGACTTCATTAGGGAAGTGATTGGCCACGATTGGGAGCCACTGGCACTGCAATGTCAGTGGTAGAACAATGGTAACAAAGTAAAGGGCAGGTCAAAGGCACGTGGAGCCAGAGGAGACTGGCAATGTCCACTGCGCCTGGCCCACAACTGTTTCTGTTCACTTGATTAATATTTTTTAAAGTGTTTTCATTATTTTCACAACGTGCGATGTGTGAATTCTTTGTGAACAAGATACTGTAAACCTCATGTAGAATTGTAACAATAAAAAAAGAATATAATATATTTTAGATTAACATCAACATTCAGAAATCATGCCATATATGATGCAGTCTAGTACATGTTGGGAATATGTACAATCATTATAATAGTAATGGTTCCCTGGCTCATGGAATAGTAGCATTTCTGTGCTTGTAAAACTTGACATATGTTTACATGAGTTCCTTCTGTCTTATGAAATATTAAAGTCCTGATCATGTCACTTTCCCCCAGAAGCTCACTGTCTCCAGAGCTCTGGTCCTCTCTAGGCTGGATTATTGCAACAGCCTCTTTCTAATCTGCCTGCCTCTACTCTTCGACCTTTAAAATGTATCCAGAAGAGGACTGCAAGACTTGTCCTTGGCCTCAAACCCAGGGATCGTATCTCTCCAGATCTAAAATCTCTTCACTGGCTCCCCATAGCTGCAAGGATCAACTTCAAGACCCTCTGAATTATCCACAAGGAGTTCTACCTCCAACTTTCCCTTCCAAAACATCATCCTTCTCAAGCTCTCCGCCCATCCACCTCCAACTCTTTGAGTGTCAGACGCTTCTCCAAGCAGAGAGTTGGGGGCAGATCTATCTCTTTGGCTGGGGCCTCCCTCTGGAACAGCCTCCCTGCCTCTCTCAAACTTGAGCAGAACCACCTCCAGTTCGAGAAGCAACTCAAGACTTTCCTTTTTGCTTGCGCTTTCTCTCTTCCTCTCCCCTGCTGATGCACCTGACTGCTCCATGCACTTGTCACCTGGTCATCCTCTGACCCCGGGCCCAGGCTCCTGCATGTCCAGTTGCCCTCGCACTGCCTCCAGACTCCCTAGCACTTAGGGTCTATATCGGCAACACTACAGTCCCGTATCTCTGCACTTATGAGCAACCCACTGGCTGCACTTGTGAGTAAACTGCACTTCCCACTTCCCCTCACCCCTGGTACTTCTCCCCTTCCCTCTTCTCTGCACTTGCACGATCTGAATGGCACAAGGCCTAGTAAGATTGTTAATTTGTCCTCTCTTGTTTCCCCCGCTTGTCTTGTCGCACCTAGAAACACTTGTGTACAGGCGTGTTATAAATGCCACATCATATCATAACACAATAGGCAAATGGTGAAGGTGGTCATTATAACCTATGAGTGACCCACAATTGTCGTCTGGCTACTTAATCGTGCAAGGGCATCTTAAGCGTCTAATACGAAAGTCAATGGCAAGTGAATGGATTGAAGTCTAGTGTAAATGTGCAGCTTTTCCACCAGACCAGTGTGGTGGGCAAAATGTGTGTGCTACCACCTCAGCCATGCTGTAATTAGGTAATAACTCTGAAAAACAGAACCAAATGTGTTGCCAGTTGGGGGAATGTGGAGATATACCAAAAGAGGGTGTCCCCTGACAAGTAGCTCGGTGGCATGAGACAAATCTTCTCAGCTGGACTGATCCGATCCATCCAGGGAAAGAACCACAACTCCCAAATCTCACTTTTTTCTCAGCACTCGCCAATTTTTGGGGACCACATCCCCTATGAGCTCTACACAGGACACGTAAAGGGAGAGCTAAAGGGAGTTGGAGTTTTTAATAAACTTGCAGCCCGCAGCCACTTTAGCACTGCTCCCCCTTTCCTGGTATACAGAATGTGTTTGTGTGCAGTATATGAATGGAAGAAACTGAACTGCATCTGGGAGAGAGAGTCTGTGGGCCTCATTAGGAACCAGGCGGTAGGGGGTTTACGGCGGCGTAAACAGCGCCGACCCTTACCGCCTGATTCCGAGGTCCCTTAGCGCCATGGAGGTTTTAAAACCTGCTTTTAGCAGGTGTTAAAATCCATGGCGCTAAGGGACCTTGTTGTTAATTACGCCACCGTAATTTACGGTGGCGTAATTAACGCCTTCCCCACTCCCATTATGCCCTATGGGGCAAAAATGGGAATGGGGAAGGGTAAATGGGTTAATGGGGACTTACCGCCCCACTCACCTCTGAATGGGGCGGTAAGTCCGCCAACCACCATGGCATAAACGTAGTTTACGCCACGGTGGTAAAGGTACGACCCAGGTGGTAACTTACCGCCTGGGTCGTAATGAGGCCCGGTGTCTCTCTAATGAAAGCATGACATGAAAAACACACACATTCATGACGAAATGTCTACTCAAAAAATATGTTGGGGGCTTCCCAGTTGGTGAGGCACAGACCGAATTTGCACTCTGATCCCCAGTCTATCACAAGTGCACTAGGTGTGCTTTCAATCCCAAAGCATCTGCTGCTACAAGTAAAATGGCCACCGAAACATCTGTCTGCTGAGATGACACCCACGACAGTACCTTCTGCCCGCGCAGTGTGATTGTGGCCACAGACAGTGCATGAGGGTGTAGGAGCTGTCCAAGACCATTGAATGGCTGGGAGGTGCAATGATGAACAAGATGTGTGTTGAACGGTTATCATCGATACATTGGGGCAAAAATAGTGTGGAGATGTGAGGGTAATGTGGCTCAATGACCTGATAAAAAAGCAACATTTACAAATGTTGCTGACATGGACAGCACATGTTATAGAGCGCACGGTCGCCGAGGCATCATGGCGCTAGAGAGCACATATCACCCAAAGATTGATAAATGTCATTCACATGTAATTCTGTTCACTATAGACCTCACGTACTCTTCTATAGCCTACATTATAGTCATGTTTTCATCATGCTTCATTGAAACATTACGCATTTTTCTAAGAAATTGTACTCTCTTAGTAAAATATAATACAGATGTTGAAGTTAAAACTATAGAGGCAAACTTAATATGTACACCTCAAAGGGTATTTGTTCTAGTTTAAAAAAAAAACATTCAGGGCTAAAGACCTTCTGCACGGCTCAGCATTTAGCACTCTAGAAAAAACACAAGTTCAACCCTTTGTAATCCGTTCTCTGTATACATGAAGAATGATTTTAGAGAAAGACATTTGAAGTACATAATCAAAACAACAGGGGTGCATGGTTATGCAAATTTCCCAGACTAAATCATCAAACATGAACGATAAATCCTGGTCAGATAAATCAAAACATAAATAAGGCTGCAGAGCCAATCAGGGAACTCTTCAATATGCCAAACATTCTGAATTAGAAACATTGGGAATTATCTTCAAGGATACATCAATAATAATATACATTGGCAAAACCAATAGGTCTGGGCTTGCAAATACAGAGAGTATATCTTTTCTGTAGAATGTATTAAAGTGTGGGAACCCTTACACCGAGAATGTACATGGTTCACATAACTTGTCCTATGGAATTTCTACCACTCAGGAGGGCATACAGCCACGTTTTAGTTCAATGTGCCCTTCACAGAGGGGAAATATCCATTTGCATATCAGTCTGATCCTACCCAAAAGGGCAGCCCAGCATCTACATGCTAGGCATTTCTCCTCTGAAGAAGAATGCCAGCAGCAACACCAGACACGCATTTTGGCCTTGTTGGGCATCATCAGTGATGTGAAGCTCAGCCTTGATATTTTAGTTTGAGGTTTTTACTGAAAGATCTTACCCTCCACATTTACAGATCCAGACGTCATAGCTTTGCCAATGCTTGATGTAAGGGTTGTTAAAAAACCCAGACATAGCCACATAGGCCCTCAGGTGATCTCAGTGTAGAAATATCACTAGTGGAAGATGATGTGGTGATTGAAGTGTCTTCAATTAGATTGAGGCTGGTGTCCGCCTTCCACTAGAGTTCCTTCCAAATGCATTAAGCAACTGGAATATCTGATTCGTAAAGAGATCAACAAGAAAATTGCATACAGTAACTCTTAACAACGAAGTCTATATGTGGATGAACAAATTCCGGACCCCATCCAAAGGGGTTCACACAAGGGTTTTCCTCCATCACGTCCAACTCTGAGTTTGTAGGTGGGATAGATATTGACACAAAGCCTAAGACAATATGTGAGACACAAATTGTATCAACATTGAGCTAGCCACTGGTCAGAATCCATCAACATGAAGTACTGGTTTATTAGACAGGGGAAGAACCAGAAGAGGATGTGCAGGGTTAAGAACGAGATTACAACAGCAGACAACCTTGTGATTAACATATCAGATGGGACTCTTAATGCCTCTGAAATTAGTACACTACAAAAGGGCCTATATTGTGTCCCTACATACAGAACTTGTTTATTCAACACCAATGTTGAACTTTTTCAGTTCATTAGTACACTTAAACTCAAGGTGTTCTTTGATGAGAATTCAGAAATTGGAGATCAGCCAGATACAAATCTGGAAGACGAAATACATGAATTTAGGGCTATGAGCTATATTATGCCCACGATAACTGTACCTGCCATTGACATTTTCCACAAATAAGTCCTAATGGATTTAAGAAAATGATCGTACAAAAGACTCAATTATGTAAAAATGAAACCACATGAATTAGCGCTGATCAGGGAACTACATAGTTACACTAACATTACAGTATGCCCACCAGATAAAGGTTCTGATGAACACTAGTACCTTCAGAGCAGAATGTGTACGTTAACTAAGTGATTCTACTACCAATGTAAAACTTGATTATGACCCCACAGCAGGATTCAATCAGATCTCTCACCGATCCTTAAGTTAGCTAAAGAGAACAAGTGGATTAACCATCATACTAAGAAGTTTTTGTTCACACAACTTCCTAAAATACTCAACTTTTATTTGTTGCCCAAGGTACTTAAAGATCCTGTTAACCTTCCGGGGAGGCCAATCATAGCGGCAACCAATTGCATTTAACAGCCATTTGACCAATACATAGATGATCACAACATATGTTAGAGATACCACACATTTATTGCAACTTTTACAGAAAGTCCAATATAATCCAATACACATTATGTGCACAGTCAAGGTTGTGTGGAATTGATGCATCTCATGATGGCACCCATGTATGCTAACTGTTTTATGCCCAAATTTGAGGATGATTACATTTTGAAGAACCAGGTTTGACATAAATATCTCACCATTTGGGTATGTTTCATTGATGACATTTTTGGTATATGGAACGGTTCTGTAGAGGAATTAAAAGATCTCTTGACCTACATTAATGGCATTGATCAGGGCAAACAATTCACATGTGAGTTTTATCACAAGGAAATACATTTCTTAGATGTAAAAATCACAGCTAGTAATGAGGGTCTTAACACTAATATCTGCAGAAAAGCCACAGAAAGGAATAGTTTTCTGCACCGTTTAATTTTCCACCCAGTAAACCTGTTGAAGAACCTTATTTTCAGCCAACTCTTGAGGGTCAAGATGATAGTAAGCAGTGATAATGAATTTCTTGCACAAGCAGACATGCTCTGTCAAAAATGTTTTGAACGTGGTTATCAAATCAATGAGGTCAATAAATCCATGGAGAAGATGGACCAGTTCACACATGAGCAACCTGTGAACAGTACTGCCAAATAGAAAAGTCAACCCCATTTGTTTTGGGCTTTACCTGTTTTTGCTCACAAATGTAGCACAAATGTAAGGGACAAATTGGTCTGCACAGACCCATCAAGAAAAGGCCCTAGTAAATTCACCAAACTTACGGGCATGCCCTCTGCATTCACTGCACCAATTTCAATGTTGTCACTAAAGGTAAATTTGTGTAAAATCTAAGATCAGACGAGAAGATTTTGCTCCATCATTATGCTGCCTGCAACACAGCAAATGTAATATATGCAATATGTTGATCCCCGTGAGAAGTATTATGTAGGGCAATCAGGATGTCACTGCAAACTTTACTGGAATGAGCACTGCTCAAACATTCGTACCAAGAATATCCAGCTACACGTCATTGGACCGAGCAACAACATAACATCTCACAGGTTTGGTTTGAAGTATTGGAGACGGTTCAGAAACAATGACCTCATGATAACCTAGCTCAGAGGTTAGACTACAAAGAAGCATTCTGGATAGATCAGTTGGGCTCAATAGCCCCATGCGGAATGAAAGAAGCCTGTAACATTATGAGCTATTTGTGATTATTTGCATCTTGAACATCTATGAATGATTATTGTATAAGTTGGCCATTTAATTGCAACAGTCATTACCATATGTGCGTCTTTCCAACATGGCAGCCATCCTTTGAGAATTTGGTGTAGAATATTTCTGAACACTCATGGGTGATCGCTGTAACAGATAGGCTATATCTAGAAACGTCTGTACATTGTAAAAGTCATTAATATGTAAGTGGCTCAATTATGTGGTAGGTACCTTTGCAGGTTCATTGCAGAGATAATATTAATACCAATACATTAGAGCAGGGGTCTACAACCTGTACGTTTCCAAGAGCTACTTGTATTTAATGGGCAATTGGTGAGAGCTACTCATGAGAGCTACTGGGGTGTGATGTCCATGAGTATGATAATTTGCACCAAGACGTTTTTGGACAGTTTATTTGCTATTTATATGAAAAAGGAATAACATGTGTATTTACCATGAAATTAATACATTTAAAACATCTTTATTTCATTATTATTTATTAGTAGCTGTCTCCTAAAAATTGTTGAGCATATCAGAATGTAGGAAACCAATCGAGACATTCCATGTGAATACGGACACTGCATTCTATCCACCAGCACTCAATATTCTGGTATGTAGCTTGAAGCAACAACATAACTCAGATGCTGTTTGACATTATTAGAGTTTTGATTTCAGGAAGTTCATGTCTGAAAGGGGCAGGTTTGCAGTGGTAGACAATCACATTGGCTGATGGTGCAAAAGCGAATAACGTATTAGACGAACATCATTCAGATAGCACAAACGTGTGGTACGACCTAATGAAAGCAATTAGTAGGGCCCTGGTAAATGAGTCATGTTACATATGTGATTTAAGAAAAAAGTGAGCACGTACTCCACTGAGCTACCTCCCCAACAACAGAGATTTATTTTTGAATAGTCCTTCGATAGTAGTACTTCTAATTTAAGGGGACAGACTAGCATTGGTCCAATGTGGTGAAACTAATGTCACTACACACGCAGTAAATTGAACAGTACACTATGCCACTTGTGCCACACCCTATTATTATAATATTGGTATTCTAAATGATTGTATACAAAGTTGACAAGTTCAGTTTGTTGTCCATATGTTTTTTACTGGTAGCCAACACGTGTTTTGACCTCTTCAAAAAGGTCTTCCTCAGGGCTACAGTCCCAATAGACATATTAAAATTATATCAAAATTAACAAAAGAATGTTTTCATTTAGCAAAAAAGACAAATATGTTTTTAAATAAATGGTCATCACAGAAATGAATACATGTCAATAGAGAAAAAACGCAGTATACTTCCCACTCAACCAAAATTAGTAACAAATAATAAAACAATACGAACCAAATGCCGAACCACAAAAGGGTTGAGTTGAGAAGGAAAAAGTTTTACACAAATGAGTTACTACTAGGACAATGTAATAATTGTTATATTATTACACACCATGGCCCATAGTGCATCACCCTATTATTGATGTGTATTTGATCACGCTTTCACCATTGCAGCCATGTTACCATCACCAAAACACCCAGGACATTTTAATTGTGATTATAGCCCAGAGAGTTCCCCTAGTTAACCAAAATGTATTGTACCACACCATTATTAACCCTCACCACAAAAGCAAAATTGCACAATTTGCTCAGCGCAGACTTAGAGAAGTTATGGCTCATAATTACCATATGTCTATGATTACTGAGTCCAGGTCTCTTCCTTACTCCCTTCAATTACGAACTCACCTTATCCAGAATTATCGTCACATTTCTCAGTTCAACTCTTGATAGACACCAAATAGTTACATTAATGGGTTAGCCAATGATGTGCTCTCCTCCTATATGTCTATACATACTCCTTCTAGAACATTAGGTCATGAGGAATCAATCCCTCTACACATTTTCTAAAACACAAAGATACCAGCAGTTCCTCATTATCAACACCCTCTTTCCAAAGCACGGAACCACCCTTCACCAATTAACCATCTGTGTTGGCACGCCTTACCTTATTATCACAAGTAGATACCTCTAAATCCTAATTCTGCTCCCAATACCACTTAATTCAAATAAGATCCTTGTCAAAAATGTATAATACAACAGCAACATGTTAGTGAATCATTTTACCCCAGATTACATCTCTTATACACTACTAATCCCAATGCTCCTAAACCATAGTTCACCTGACTACTTACTTGAACTTAACGTGTTCTTATCCTAATGGAACTTCTTGCAGCGTTCTGCTATGAAAAAGAGCCACCATTTGTTTTACTATTCTATTTATATGTTTGTGATGTCAATGACTTCAGAAGCCGTGCATCTGAAGTCATAACTGCTTTGCATAACATAACACGTCCTACATAGTGTAACAGAACACTGCGTCCCATCAGATACTTCTCACTTGATCGTGCAAGTGTACAGTGACAAGTGTAGATAAGTGCATGCACCTAATGTGCCCACATGCAACTTTAATCAAATTAATTATTTTTATAATATGGAGAGTCTGCAATTCAAAACTAAATCATTTCAGTGTTCAACTATGCGCAATCGTCCCCTACAGTCAAATACTATTAAGTCATCAATCGTACCAAGTGACTGAACTTATCACTACTGTGATGTCATAACTGTTAGGGAGAATTCTCCAAAACGGCTAATTTCACTTACCTACTTAGTCCCTCAGCAGCTTTGCTGGATTTCTAGGATTTATTTTTTTCAGCTAGTTAGTGTGTGAGCCTTTTTTCTGACTGTAACATTTGTTTTGCTGTGTGTGTTTAACATTTTTGTGTTCCTAGACTGTGGAGCCCCACCTACTCCATAGGCATCATCTTTTTGCTGTGTGTTACACAGCACCTTCAGTGCAATGACACAGGGTTGTCTTTTAGACATCCCAACTCAGACTTCATTTTCTGTGACTGACTACTGTCTCCCAGAACATGTAATGTTGCCATTGACTTTATTAGTCTTTTTAAATCCACAAACCCAGTACAAACTATCTTACATAGAGTATTGGAAAGGGTTACTAGTTATCCCTTATTGTCTGTTTCTCATGGAACATTGTTTTGTTCCCTTTTCATTAAGATTTGGCTGGTGGGGTTTTGTACGATCGGACTGAAAAAAAAGGTCTGACCGTACAAAACGACCGAAAAATGCTACCACCAAAGGTTCGAACACCAAATGTTCGAACCTTTGGTGGCAGCATTGCAGGTAAGGCAGGTAAGGAGGCACACCCGCAAAAAAAACAAAAAAACAAAATGGGGGCTGCAGGGGTGTCCCCCACAACACCCCGCTCACTATACTATAAATATAGTATAGTGATCAGGGGGTTGCGGGGGACACCCCTACAGCCCCCGTAGTATGTAAGTGTGTTCGCATGAGAAAGGTGCAAACTGTCGGTAGTTTGCACCTTTCTTATGCAAACTTTCCGGCCGCGGCAAAATCAGCCGTGGCCGGATCACTTAGAATCGGCTGGTAGCAGTAACTACCCTATTTTTCCTACCATGTTTATTTTATATAGCCTTGGTATTGTTTTAGGCTATCTTAGTAGCATCAAACTTAAATCCGCTGGTTTCGGCTGGGTTTATTCACCATTTCTTTTTGTAAAAGTCTTTCTCGTGTTTTACTCTGCGCGCCAAACCAGGTTTGGTTCCTTTGTTCACCAACCTTTCGCGGGCTTCTGCACAGAAGCCCTCCTTAGGCGCCTAAATGTCTGAGGGGGACAGGATGTGAGGGAGGAGTTTGAGACTCCCTGCACAGGGTCTCCGTGGAGACCCATGTCGCACTTGGTATGATTGGCTGTGGTGATTGTCCTGGCAGGACAGCCACCCTGCTGTGTGATTGACAGCCAGGCTGGGTGAATTGGGGAAAACTGCATAAAAAGCCGGTCTCTGGGACTGAGAAGGCAGAGTCGCCAATGGATCGAGAGAACCGAAGAGAAGCTGACAGAAGAGGACCTCTACCACGACTGAACCTCCCGATGAAGCCCTGCTGCAGGTCCGAATCTCCAAACTTCAATGACAGGGAAGATCTGCAAGGAATCTTCTCCCCTCAGCTGGTGGAAACAACCAGTTCGCCAAACTGTAATCCAGGCCTCCCTCCTCTGGTCGAATTTGCTGTGCACAGCTACATTGAACCGGATAGCCAGGAAGGTCAGACCCTGCTTGGGTTTTAAGGAGCCCACCTTTTATTAGTCGCTTTGCTCTGCTGCTGGTTTCTTCCCTGGGCAGTGCAGGACCCTCTAGTCTTCCTCCATCTTGTCAGTCTGACAGTCACTTCAGGAACCGTGAGCCTGCAGGACCTGCCAGGAATGTCTGTTTTAGCTACAGCATTCTTCTGCTCTAAAGGTACTGTACTAACCCGGTTGTTGGTTTCGTTCAGCTGCGGTGAAGGTGTGTGAAATCTTTCACCAATCAGAGGGCTTGTCCTTCTCTATTCTTTAAAGTAACTTTTCATCCGACCAACTTCATTCTGAACTCTTGGCAAAGACTTACCCGCTAACTACCCTGAACGGTGTGATCCTCTGCAAAGACTTTGGTACATTGATTTTGGCCCTGGCCTCTTGATTTGATTTCCTCACTGTAGTTCCTTTTTCTAGATTGCCCTGCTTACTTACTTGTTGGTGCTGCTCTACTTCTGTTCAACGTTGTCTTTCCCTCCCTTTTAAATTACTGGAGTGCCATTTTGCTCACACTTCATTTTGAGCCTAACTGGTCCAGAATATATTGGGTGTGGTGTAGTGTATTAGAATCGTGGTTTTTTAACAGCTTGATAATAGTAAAATGTTTAATAACGGATGTGTAAATAAATGTATATTCTTTTACTCAGAAACCTTGAGTCAGTGTTTGTTTGAATCATAGTAATTGCTGTCCTTTGTGTAACTATTGATACTGCTCACATACTCTTGAGATATGTCTGGCTGCTCAGCCATCTCTACCACTTTACTGTGTAGTACAGGCTTGTACCAAAGGTGAATTTGTACTGTCACTTGGATTTCTAGTTATGTGTGGTGTTCCCAAAGGGTACTGCATATAATTCTGCCTAACAATAACACATGAAACCTTGCTACAAGCCAATTCGAGCATCCTCTTTAGCCCAAACCGTCAGGACCATCAGAAACACATTCAATCTGTCTTCACATTAGCAATGCAGATTCCACAGTTACAACAAACTCCATGAATTCTCTTCTTAGGTATATCATGGGTTTGACATTACGGTCCTGTTGCCGGAGTCTATTTAATTTTCAGTTCCACACTCTATGAACTATAACAAACTCATCTTTGTAATGATCCCATGCCATATAATGGGAACCTGCTTCAAAGACAATTCTTATTAACTAGGCATGGGACCCAGGCATATAATGGGAACCTGCTTCAAAGACAATTCTTATTAACTAGGCATGGGACCCAGGCATTTTACAACCCATTTCATCATTGGGTTCAATCAAATTCAATCATGCTCGAAACAACTGTGGTCCAAGGGGGTCCATACCAGTTATGATTGCTCTGATAGTACAAATCATGCACATTAGGCCTAAATGTGCCTCAGGGGATTTGTTAATGGCAACGTGCAGCAAAATTAGACAGACTGTCCAGTACCTCATGGTATATAGATGAAACAACAATCTGTATAGTCAAACATTTTAGCTATCATGACATCTTCTATTAGGTCTTATTTGTTCCACAGGTGTACCAAAAGCACATACCGTTACACCGTTCTATACTACTTATAAATTAAATAGTACTCTGCAATTTTCTAATCATTCTAGCTATCAATGATTGTCTTATTCATGCTACACAAAAAACAGATTGAATCACATATATTGATTTCAGGCTTATTCACATTTCTCAGTGTCATCATAGATACTGTTATACATCCCTATTGTAAATCATACATCAAATTGTCACCAACAACTTCTTATTTTTGTATTTTCAAAGAAATATTCACATTTCCTGATCACTGTTAAGTCCTTGTAACACCGTTCTATGCTTACAGATGATTTTTGGCTCAGCTTGTCTCAACACTTTTTCTCTGTCTTCCAGTCTGGGATCAATGGTTATATTGTTTAGAACAATAAACCGCAAGTCTGCCTGATTATCCATTTAATGTCATTCCTGCCAATGTATAGAAAGGGGTAAATTGTGATCTTCTTTATTCAGAACACTAAGATGTACCCTGATATGAATCCACAGTTCCCGAATAGTGCTTCCAATATAACTCATTCCACACATGCCATGCACATATACAGCAACGACAAATGTCATACAATCCACACAATCTGTGATCTTAAATTCTGCATCTATATTAATCCTAATACTTTTGCATTCTTTAGTGTATTGGCACAAGCTGCATGCGCCTCATTTATGAAATCCACTTAGATTTTGATGTAACCACGTCTTTGTGGTTTCTAATGGTTTCAAAAATTAAGGGCTCAATTGTGTTCTAAGTGTAGGTGCCTTAGATTATACCATGTTAGGCCTATCTGTTATATAATTAGTTAGATCGAAGTCTAATGTCAAAATATTCCAATGCTTTTGAAATATTCTATATAGTGTGTTGTTTTCAGCAGTTTACTGGGTGGTGATGCTCAACACCTGTGAATCTTGTACAATGTTTCTTTTAGGTAGAAGCAAATCATGACGATTCATATTAGCAATTTTTCTTCTTTCCTGATCCAGTGTCCTCACATTATAGCCTTGTTCTCTAAATCTTTTATCCAGCACTTTACATTGTCTCTCAAATTCAGCGTGTTCTTTACAATTTCTTCTTGCTCTAATATATTCCCCAGTGGGCATATTTTGAATCACACTGGATTTGTGACAGCTATTAGCCATTAAAATAGAATTAGCCTCATTCGGCTTCCTCTAGGTTTTAGACATAGTAGCATTTTCCTAGACCTAAAAATGTACATAAAGAAAATCTATTCCTGTGAGGTGAATGTTGCTGGTAAACTCAACTCCGAACTCGTTATTGTTCAAATACTGTACAAATTGTTACATATGTGAGCTTATCCCACGTGCGGTTGGCATTTGCAGACTGTTCTTATCTGAGGAAGTGCTGACTTTAGAGACACACTGCTTAGCACACTTCATAATTTGTAGAATGCAAGGGCAGTTCCAGCGACACACAGTATGAATAAAAATTGAAAAGAGATCCAAAAGTGAATGTGAAGGGATGAGGAGATATGAAGAAGCATAGTGCCAGCCAAAACCACAAATGATTATAGAAGGAGCAACATTTTTGAATGGATGAAGGGGCAGGGAGTGTTTAATGCCGAGGGAATAATGGTATTTACAGAAGAAGAAATAATGCAAACAGATGAAAGTTGTAGAAATGTATGGGCATTGCATGTAAACTAGTTGACAATTTTGCATCAACATGAATAACCTGTGAAAGTACAGAAACTCACTCGATCTTCATTTTGTTTCAGGGGCAAAGGAAGTGTGCCTGTTGGAACAAACAGTAATTGCAACCAAACACATGTGATGCCAGCACTAAATCAGGGAACCGTCACCATCATGGACTTCCTGTGGCAGTGTTGTATGAAGGCCGATTTCTACCTACAACCTTCTTGGAGCAGACTCTGTTCATCAGTAGCATTGAATGACCCTGTAATGATGATTCCCGAAAGTCATGTAAAATTACCCAAAGGACAATTACAGGCCCTGCATCACCAACAATGATTGTAGGAAAAACAAACTCACAAAGAGTGAGATGAAGGAAAAGATCAAAAGAAGCAGATGACGCTTTGGAAAAGATACCAGCACAATATTGTTTTTTTTTTCAAAAACGGAAGCCTTTTTCATCTCACTGTTAGCTCCTGGAATATAAACTGCAAAAAACACTAAATGGATCCAGATTATTCACTGGAACCTGATGGAACTTTTGAATGCCACAGAAAATGGTCTTAATGCAATCAGAAAGGAGAATCGTGCACTCCGGCTCATAGAACTGCAGAACAGAATGGTGCTGGACCGACTCACAGCAATGGAAGACGGTGTCTGCCGGAAAAAAGACAGCACGCCTCTGAACAATGCTGACAATGGCACATTGACTCTCGCGATCAAACAAATGGCCAATTTGAAAACAGACATAGAAGAAGCAGGAGGAATCATCATGAATGATGATTGGTTAGAAGTCCTCACCTCATCGATGCCCCAATGGCTCATAAACATTTGCCAAGTTTTATTTCCTATCCTTATTGTTTTGATAATAAACTAGTAAATAATAACTTGTTGTGTGTCTTGTGGAAATAAATCTAACCTCTTTGCAATTATGACAGGTATGGAAAGATGGACGCTGCCAAACTGACCCAGAACCAAAGGTAGGGGAAATAAGAATCTACCCAATAGATACCACATTGGTCCAGAGGGCACACTTTGGCCACCACCCCGACCCAGAAAATCACAATGCTATATAGACACCACTGCAAGTTGGGAACATGTTTTCTTACAATGCAGCCCAAGGGGATTATGGCATATGTGGAGGGGATTTAAGAAACGTATGTAAAATATGGGTGCACAAGAGTATATACGGCGGGCGACAAGAAGATGATATATATGAAAATAATATATGGAGAGATTCGTCCTCGGAGGACAAAAGGGGGGAATGTTGGAGAATACAGCCAATGCCCCAAACGCACACAAAAACACAAGCATCGAAAGTCATTGAAAAAAGGCATGAAGTACATAGAGAGCATCTCCACACATAGAAACATTCCAAAGTAGGCCAAACAAGCCTCCATTAGCCATGCTCCTGCAAGCTATAATCAGACCCTCCAGGATACTGCGGCATGAAATGGCAGATTTTGTGGAATGAAAGGACACATTTTGCAGCTCACACCTTTATTTATTGAGCCATTTTTGCAGCACATTTTGTATTGACTGGAGGGTGCAAGATTGGCACATTGCAGGAAAGAGGCAGCATGCAAGGCTACAAGAGAGCCAGGGTGTCATTATTTTTACCTTTTGTATCAATTTAATAGGAAGAGTCACAGATATCTATGGTTTGGCAGGACAGTGTTTGTTTTGGATATGTTTTTGGTTTAATGAGCATGCCTTTAAATATTATTGACAGTGTTGATCATTATCCATTGTAATGCAGAAAATATTCCCCTTGTCCTCCAATCCCAAAACACCCACACACCTCTCTCACAAACACACCTCAAACATTTAACCAATTCCCTATCACTTGCATTCCCGAACCTCTCAATCTCAGTTAATTCAAATACTCATGTGCTCTGTCACACTGTCAAGTCACAATTTGCACTCCCAAGTCTGTGCCACGATCCAAATCATGCTCCCAACTCACACCTTAAGCTCCCCAATTCCTCCTGCATTATACAGTCCTTCATTGTTTCGTTCTACTTCAGCATTGTGCACCCTTTATCCTATTCTATCGCACTCTTCGCTCATCCTTTCTCCCAATCTGCAGTCCTCTTTCCAGCCAACCATTCCCTCTCTGAGTTTTGCCCCACTGCTCCCCCAGAGCCCACACTCCCTCTACTTTCTGTACCGTCACTCCCCCTCTGATTATTGGCCCTATGCTCCTTCTCTGATGTCTGGCCCACCGTCACACTGTTTTCTCTCTGATCTCTTCCCCACCACTTTCTGCTCTGAACCACTGCTCTCCCTCTACTTTCTTGCCTACCAATCCACATCTCACCCACCACACCCTTCTATCCTGTCCCTCTCTCATATTGTGACAATTTGTTAATTTTTAAAATAAGACGTTTTTTGGCACAGATCCTCAAAAAATGTGGCATCTAAAAATACAGCAGAGGATATGCTATTTTTAGATAACCGATATTTGAAATGAGCCGGTCACCTTATTCTCAAAGGTGACCTGCGCGTTTTCACGGGGCTGAGCTCTAGTGCAAATAATGCACTGGCCAGCTGCCTTGAATATAGTTATGTTTGAAGCAATCTCCTGACAATGTTGTACAGGCTCCCATCACATTTCTCCATGATGAGCCTTTAAGGGGACGGCCACTGTAAAATATGACCCAGAAAAATGCATTTCTATCAAATTTGAGTAACAGAAATGCATGTGCGACAACAGAGAAAGACCCTATCATGCAGTGGCACCCACTGTGTGCCTATTCCGAGTAGGCACATAGGTTTGCCTCCAAATTCTACACATTTAACAGCACATCTTGTTTGTAAATGTGGGATGCACCTTTAAATGTGCAGAAACGCCCCTGATTTGCATAAAGGTGTGAAATTTGCCATCTGACTGGCGGATATAGGATGTGTCCATTCAGATGCCATAGTGGATTGGGCTACTCTTTTTTTGGGTGCAAGTGATTAGATGTGCTTGTGCACTTCATTTCTTGCGTCAACATCTGTTTTGTGCTTTTTTTAAAAACAGTGTTTGTTGCCCTTTTTTATTAAAAAATGCAGTGTTTGCCCCATTTTGCGGGATCGCAAAATCGTTATAAGCTAGAGGGTCTGTATAATGCACACACCTTACATTTGAACATTGCCATGTGTCCATAATAGATGGAGCAGCATTTAACATTAGTCAGGAAAACATTGAGGGGCACTCATAATGAAAGTGAATTATATTAAAGGCATGGTCTAGTAAAAAATGTTATTGTCCCTACGGGTCGGCCATGTTTTTTTAAGCCTAAGTGGCTCGATTTTAGAAAACTTTCCTATGGACCTTACCCGAGTTTTCGTCCATTGAACGCACGCGAAAACAGACACCAGGGCGCCGCCATTTTGTGATAATCCTATCACTTGCCGCATCGCCCTGGCTGACCTGCTTCTGCGGCACTAAATCAATTCCTCGCCCCTGAGCCTGACATTATCCAAACATTCATATTCCCCGCCTCTCTCTGTGACGTTACTGTGCTGCGTAGGCAAACACGCCCAGTCGTCTTCTACGCGACTCCACACAGAACCCGGAAACCAACACAGACCATCTCACAACACATCGCGCCACAATTCGGAATATGAAACTGTACTTTAAAATCAAACAGCAACACGGTACATTTGGTAAAGTACATTTATTTGACATTAAATGTTTAGAGAATATTCAGCAATTGCCATATGAACTCCGAAAGCTATTTATTTTCTTTTATCTGTATCCGCCATGGTACACAGGGTGTTGCTTTTCGTTAAAAGAAGCACTTTGGAAGCACGGTGAACCGCAAGGCTGTTACATCAGCTAGGCACTAGTCCATCGTAAAGGTTGATATGTTGCTTCTAGCCACTAGTACAGCGTAAGGGCATGTGGGCCCTTGGCGATCATCCCATAAAATTGTCAGTGTGCTCCAGTTGTTCACATGAAGCTGCAGGTGTCTACTGTAAAAGCCATCTGCTGGTGTCTCAAACCGATGGCAGTAGCAGAAGGGGAGCAAATACCTGTTATGAAAACAAAAAAATTATAATTAGTCTCGCCAGCCGATCTTCATTAATATTACTTATTTTATTTATTACAGCCGATCAGAAACTATTTGCTTGCAAGGATAGTTCAATGGAGTATGTTCGGCTCTAAAATCAATGCGAAAAGTAACGAAATAAATCAAGGCCAACACACAATGATAAACGACAGTTAGTCTACATGCGTGAGGAATGATATGATATATGATATGGCATTTGTAACGCACCTATACTCAAATGTTTCAAGGCGCGACGAGGCAGGTGGGGAACAAGGGCAGACAGACAACGATCCTACTAGGCCAGGCGTCTTTCTGATCGAACATGGGGAAGGGGGGGGGGTAAAAGTGCTGTACATGGTTAGTTGAATACAAATTAAATAATAGGGCCAGCTGGTGGCAAGTGCAAGGGAAATGCCGGGAGAAGGGGCTGAAGGATACAGAGACAGTCCCGTAGTGCAGGTAGGCAGTGCAGGGAAAAGTGGCTGGGCCAAGGACCAAGATCGGTGAGACCAGTGGACCTGCATGCCCATGTGCCCACTACGAACACGTTTTCCTTGCTTTTCCTAGCTCTTCATTCATTCATTTATTCATGTATCCATTCATTAAATCTTCATTCCAGTATAAAAGCGTGTAAAGATTTACTTACATTATATTTGAAATTTCCATTGTGTCTCTTCGTAATGCAGTCTGTAAAACAAACCATGCTCTTGACAACGATTTTTCGTATACTGAACTAAAATGAAACTCGGTCTAGTTTCTGAATTTTCTGCCTTATCGTCTCTTACGTTATTGCGCACCCCCTTCAAATGTAGTTCTTTCGGCATGGTCCCTGCCTCAAGGTCAAAAAACAATAGACCCTTATGCTTCCAGTGCGACTTGTGGGCCTCATCTGGGCGCGAGCTGAAAATCAAAGCCGCTGTCCTTCGCATTCTTTATTTGCAACATCACGTAGTATAGGCATCTGTGAGAACTTGAAGTTTAGAATCCGTCTATGTAGTGCGCCTCAATGTGCAAATGCAAACTGGCTTCTCTCCCAAATGCCACAGCCCGATTGGCGCGTTCTAAGTGTCCCAATTTTGTCCCCGTTGTCTGCGAGCTTTGCAGCCCAAATTGAGACATTTAATTTTTGGCGGAAGGTCAGGGAAAGTATAAAGTACCACAGGAGTTGAGTTAAAAGTGAGATTTATTGTTTGTTTGTTTGTTTTATTATTTGCAATACGCAAGCCTCCCCTCCGTTAACAGTGCGCAGCATTTACATTTACATGAGATGAGACATGAGAAAAATATATACATACACATATATGAGGTGAATAGAGAGAATTCAAAGATGACACCCAGCTTGTTCGCCACCCATGATGGTGAAGGTAGGGGTTAGGGTTACAGGTACACTGTACAATAACATTTATTTACAAAAAGACAATCGTATTGCAATTATTTAAACTGGGATTTGTACTTCACAACCAGCTGTTCGGTGGCAATGGATCACTGCTCTGTACAGAAACGTCCAAAATTCCATATCTGTGCTTCTATAACACAGCAACAATAAGGCCTTTCACAAAGTCGAACTGCATTTCATCATAGACTGGTTTGATCACCCATTGCTTACTTTGTTTTGAAAACACCTTAGTGTAGCGAGGCATCCTTACTTTACCCCTAGTCCTAGATTGTTCACGTCCGACATTGCTGTTATGGGCCAAGCCTGCTAGTAGAGTGCGATGTTTCATGCCCCGAAAGCTAAAATGCAAGCGCTTTGGCCTGTACTTTAGGCACATATTGTGGAACACCTCCAAATCTCCTGTGTGACAGAATTCTGTCAGTCCTCTCAAATCTCCTGATAGAGTTTTGTCGAAAACAATCTTCTCAATGGCTGTGTGTGTCGGTGAAGATGGAATCAACCACTTCTTCTTCTGTGCCTCCTCTGGGGACAAAGGGCCATGTTCACATTGGTGGAAATGTTGATTTGCTGTCCAGCGTTGAACGTTGGTACAGTGGTGCATCAGTGACCGCCATTTTTCAAGTAGTATTTCCACTGACCCTTCACAAGTTTCTGAGCTCCACCAAAGATGGTTGGTGATAGAATGGGACCACTGCAAAATACTTTCAAAACCTTTTTTTTTTCCTGCAGCCGAGATTTTCTTACTGATTGATTTAGCAAGATGCCATATGTCAAATTGATGATTAATATGTGGGAACTGCTCTCTCATTGTCTTGGCAATTGAAACGTGTCAGTCCGTGGCTATGAGGTCGATGTGCATTCCCCTTGATTGTAGATATTCCACTGATTTTATAAATCCCAGTTTCTCCATGGCCACTGACGATGTACATTGTGTTACCTGCACGACCACCGAACTCACAATTTTTTTATTATCCATGTCCTGAAAGTGGTAGGTGCAATACTTGGCAGAAAATCCAGGGCTGTCGCACTGTCCATCGCCAGCTAGCCTGAATCGTTTGCCTTAGAATGTACTTGCTAGAGACAATTGTTCAATTTTCCAAGCATCACTAATGGCCGGAAACAGATAATCACGTTGGTATATGTAGTACAGGGCTTTAGAAATGAAATGGAGTCCCACAAACTGAAAGAAAGCCTCTAACTTTCTAAAACTGGAGCCACTAAAAAGTGATGCAGCTGCACACAGTAGATTGCCTGCTGGCAGTTTCCCCAGCATCGGTTGTGCAGACCATGAGAACCTATGATTTAATCTACAGGCGGCATTTATTTTGACGTTACTGCCTTTTATTTGACGAGTCACATTAATCAATGGCTTCCCACATACTTTCCCTCTAATGGAATGCACACATTTCAGCATACTTATAATTTCCATCAAACAACTGTCGAATACAATGTATTTGCTCTCTTTCATTAGACTGTCATCCTGCGTCAACGTTGTTTCGGCCTGTGACGTTGTGGAGATTTCAACACATTGGAAAGTAATATCGCTGATATCAAGTTCTGATGCATCTATGGATGCTGCGGCTGGTTCAATCTCTGTCATTTCGACATCTATTACTTCAACATTGATGGGAGAACACAACAATGTCGACAGGTTTTTGGGTGGCAAATTTTTGGCGGGTGTAGATTGTGTGAATTGATCTGCAACTACTTCAGAGCTATCTTCAATACATTCAATAACATCTTCTTGTGGTGGTGCGGTCGCACTGTAGCTATGGTCCAATGCAACTTTGCTGTAGTCTCCAAACACAGTTATTTCATGTTCTGGCCATTGGACATGAGCATCTCGAGCCTGAACACGCCTCGCCTCAATTAATAGTTCCTCCATAGTGTACATGGTCTGGCAAGCAACATCTCTCATTCGCTTCACTGTCTGTGTATGTATAGTTCTGACACCCACGGGTAACTGGAGGAGAGATTGGAAAAGGGATGTTCAGTTTAAACACAAGATAAAGCGTAGTCCAATTGACTGGAAAAAAACATAAAATAGTCCCCAGCACAAACATTTTTTTAAAGTTATGAACTGTTTGTAACTAACCTTTTTTTGTTTTTTTATTCTTTGCAACTTTTTTGACTCGACCTTCAACATCTGCACACTGTAGCTCTGTTTCGTTTCCGCATGTCCTCCCTTCCTCTTGCGCTGCAACGACTATATTTTCTGTATCCGCATAGACAGCACGGAATGAGGCTCCATCGTCTCCCTGAAACATAGTACTTTCATTACTATGTATCAAAATATTGTTAGCATAAAACACACGTGAGGATGAACACACGGGTACATCTCAATAGCCAAACACGATTTAAACATTGTGTGCAACAATCAAACGACAAGTATTAGACCAGTGATGATCTATTTCGATGGAGCTGTCAGTATCCATACCTCTGGCTCTGCATGGACTGCCATGAATGGTTGTATTGGAGAGGAGGCAGCCGCATCTCCCTGAAACACAGTACTTGCATTAGTATGCTTTTCAATATTGGAAACATAACACACACTTGGGGTCGACGGCACAGGTACATATAAAGAGATAACCACAAATGATGCATTGTCTAAAACAATCAAGGAAAACTTAAGTATGCAGATTTCATCGACTTATTTCTCCGATTCCTTTACATCTGCATTATCTAAATGAGATGTTGTGATTGTAGTGGAAGCTCCGTCGTCTCCCTGAAACACAGTACTTGGATTAGTATGGTTTTCAATATTGGAAACATAACACACACTTGGGGTCGAACGCACAGGTACATATAAAGAGATAACCACAAATTATGCATTGTCCAAAAGAATCAAGGAAAATCTAAATATGATTCCATTTCATCAACTTATTTCTCCGATTTATTTACATCTGCATCATCTAAATTGGATGTTGTGATTGTAGTGGAAGCTTCGTCGTCTCCCTGAAACACAGCACTTGCGTTAATAGGGAAGAAAGTATAGCAAATGGAATCACGTTATATGATCACGCATGATGGAGCTGTCAGTATCCATACCTCGTGCTGCTGAAGAATATCTATGGATGTTGCAAATGTAGTGTGCACTTCCAAAAGCTGTTGCGCCGATTCGTATACGCATGGTCCCGCTTCCACTTCCCCTGGAATTACTTGAA
Source organism: Ambystoma mexicanum (assembly GCF_040938575.1). Lineage (NCBI taxonomy): Eukaryota > Metazoa > Chordata > Amphibia > Caudata > Ambystomatidae > Ambystoma > Ambystoma mexicanum. The sequence goes on from NC_090924.1 coordinate 983,567,186, forward strand.
TGTCAGGCTCTGCATCAAGTGCAGGGGTTGACACTCCATCAACTGCCTGAAACATTGTACTTGCATTAGTGAGGATTACAATAGTGAAAACACAACACACACCTGGGGTCGACAGCACAGGTACATATCAACGGCCAACCACGAATAAAACATTGTGTAGAACAATCAAACGACAAGAATTCCAGCTCTGATGATGACGCTCGATGGATCTGTCAGTATCCATACCTCCTGCTGGTGAAGAACATCTAGAAATGTTGTAGATGTGGCGGACGCTTCAGCATCTCCCTGAAAGACAGTACTTGCATTAGTATGGATAACACTAATTATAACTGAAAACAAACACCAGTGGACGATAACTAAGGTGTATATCAATTGGAAAGCACTAACCAAACATTCGGTAAAATAATTACACGATAAAATAAAACTATTACTTGACATGCATAAAACAAGTCTGTAGCGGATTAGCCTAGTAAGATTACCTGATATGCGCTAGAAGTGGTTGATAACTGCGACCACGTCAAGGATGTAGAATGTTCTTGCTTCAGATTCAAGGGATAGTCAAGAAGTTGTAAAGGTAAATTAATGATTGATAATGAAATGCCAATATTAAAAATAGCCATGTAAGGCGACAGAATACTTGAAAAATGCTCACTACAGCACTGTTCCCTGTTCCCATATATATACATTGCGTTTGTGGGTTATGAAATCGAAAAAGAATATATTGATAAATGTCATTATTCAAAAACTATACACTCATATCAATATTGAAATTATTACAAGGGATAGAACACCTACAACATCAATTAATCCGTTTGGCTATCTACACACTACCGCAAGGCCTAAAGCTAAATCCGGACACTTGACTCACCGGTGGCGGAATGTGGACGAATAGAGTGGGAATAGCGTTTTCGAGCAATTTCCGTGTCGTTCGCCGTTTATTCTTCTTTGTTACCCAAGATGTTGTGTACATGTCCAAGGAAAAGTGCCGGCTGCAGATGCGTTATGGATCACCCCTCTTGTCCTGTAAGACTTGTTGGACTCTACTTTCCAGCTCATCCAGTGGATATCCGCAATGTCTGACCCATTCTCTTATTCGATCAACAGTTTTCAGGAATACATGCATTGTAGTGCCTTCAGATTTCGCATGGGTCTTCGAAGGGCAACCGCTAATCGAACAGGCAGGAATTGTTGATAAATCTGAAAAGTAAATATCGACATTATTATACAATCTTCAAGAATAAAGATTTGATACAAAAGTAAATGAATCATACAATGATCAATAAAAGGTTTGTTTTGGTCGCAGGAACTATACCAGTTCATTATGTGCGGCTTAGTATTTGCATAAGTTGCAGAAATGTATAAATGATGTGACTAAAATCTGAACATGTGACTCGTCCCTTGGATGTTCTGTCTTGCACGAGAAGGAAACATGCTTACATTATAGACTGGACCCCCGAAGGATGCAATTCGATGACAATAGACACAGATGAAAATAAATAGATCTATTGATAGCATAGCAATGGAAACTCAAGTCAATAGCAATGAGACCAATGAACATAGCACTATTGTGTACTCTACTCGCAAATAGGTAGAAATTTAAAAATCTGCGAAATATGTCTAAGATACATGGCCTTACCTTGACCAACAAACAGTTGGATTCAGCAAGCAGAGCAGTATGCTGCAGGAGAATAGGGGGGTGGCCACAGGTAGCACACTGATGGGTTTGCTCTAAGCGGTTACAGAAGTTCACGGATAGCACGACGACGAGCAGATTAGCGTAGATCTCAGTGGTTGCCAGGTAACACGTTCAGGAGTTGACTTGAAAAGCACAAAGATGTTCTCATGAGACATATCAAGTGGTTAATAAAGTATTAGAAACAGGGGTGTGTTTGTGAATGAATGACGCATGTATGTCGTGGTCTTAGGGGGGTGGCCTGCTTGAAGGGGAGGCCTGGCTGGAGACACGGGGTCTGAGGAGGCCATGTGAGCGATGGCCCCTGGGCGTGGGATACCTTTTGAAGTGTACATGTTATTTGGCACCTTGGCCGTTTGGCCCGTCACAGCCCCCCATGCCAGCGCTCTTCCCCAGGTGTGAACCGCGTTTGATAGAGGGGGGGATGGATGGGCCTGGGGCGTGCAGATAAGGCACAGGAAGACTGCTGAATGGAGACACACTTATGTGGGTTGCAGGGGGGCGGCCTGCTTCAAGGGGAGGCATGGCTGGAGACACGGGGTCTGAGGAGGCCATGTAAGCAATGGCCCCTTGGAATGGGATACCTTTTGAAGTGTACATGCAGTTTGGCACCTTGGCCTTTCACGCCCCTGACAGCCCCCCATGCCAGCGCTCATCCCCGGGTGTGAACTGCCTTTGATAGAGGGGGGGTGGGATGGATAGGCCTGGAGCGTTCAGATAAGGCACAGGAAGACTGCTGAATGGAGACACACTTATGTGGATTGCAGGGGGACGGCCTGCTTCAAGGGGAGGCCTGGCTGGAGACACAGGGTCTGAGGAGGCCATGTGACTGATGGCCCCTTGGCGTGGGATACCTTTTGAAGTGTACATGCAGTTTGGCACCTTGGCCTTTCGCGCCCCTGACAGCCCCCCATGCCAGCGCTCATCCCCGGGTGTGAACCACCTTTGATAGAGGGGGGTGGGATGGATGGGCCTGGGGCGTGCAGATAAGGCACAGGAAGACTGATGAATGGAGACACACTTATGTGGATTGCAGGGGGGCGGCCTGCTTCAAGGGGAGGCCTGGCTGGAGACACGGGGTCTGAGGAGGCCATGTGACCGATGGCCCCTTGGCGTGGGATACCTTTTGAAGTGTACATGCAGTTTGGCACCTTGGCCTTTCGCGCCCCTGACAGCCCCCCATGCCAGCGCTCATCGACTGGCGCGAACCGCCTTTCATAGTATATTGTTGCTTATCAATAACAAATGCCACATACCGGAGATTCTTGAGAGCACAGACCCACACTTCAACCGGTGTATTATAGTGGTCAAGACCCTAAGGCCTGTATAATCCAATGGTAGTTGTTAGTATAGATATATGTGTGACTTTTATAGAGACATAACCTACTGAAAGACTTTGAACAAGTGTTATTTAGTGCATGCATTATCGAGAATATGTTATGTTAGCTTAGATAGATAGTGACCACCCTGCTTCACAGCGACCAGACCTTCACCCATTCGGAGCACAGATGTCTGACGTCCATCCTTGAATGGAGACACACGTGATTCATTTAAAAAATCAAAACAACCGTTGTTAAAATATATGTGGTGTTTTATTTTGTATCTTATTTTCATGACACAAAAATACAAGACTTTAAAGATTATACAGGTCAGGTTGCAGCACAGCGAGAGAAAATCCCCTGTACGGACCGCTGTCACTCGGGAACGTTTCTCTAATGGCACGAACGGCACAGGCGGGTATCACTCTTCGAACGCGGTGTCCAAGCCTCCCGTGAAGCCACCATGCAAAGGAACGATAGGCCACCAGCCTGTACCACCTGTGAAAAGGAATGAAACAAACTGTTTTTAAATGACCAAGATAAGTTTAATAAACGTTTGTTGTCAATTACAATTCTTGTAACTAATGGCATTCTGCACGGACAAATGCTATCTAGACAATGCATACTATTGAACGACTTACATGCGTTACAATGATATGTAGATGTAATTTTGGATATAGTAGAAGAACATGAAATAGGAGTGGCATGACAAGCAGAGTATACGTACTCGTTAATCGGATTACGAGGACGAACAGTTGCGCGAAGTTCGTGCATAAGCACCATCATTATTCTCAACACAGCCCGTGTGAGGTAGGCTGCCCTGAGGTCTGGCAGCTCGGTGATGCATTGCGGTCGTGGCTCACCTTCCGAAATGTAGGCCAGTCATCCTGAGTTTTCTCGGCAGCAGCAGTTCTCCTCCTCGGTTGGCATTAGCTTGCACCGATTGCATGTGCACCAGGTGGAGACGCCGTCCATGCGACTAGGCCCAGGCTCTTCATCTGTTGATTCGTCCTGCCAACTGCCGTCCGAATCCCCATCGTTTTTGCGTGCTTCCCTTTCCAGTAGTTCCTCCTCGGTATACTCGGGCTCGTACATGTAGGGCATTATTGTAGCCATTGTGTGGTAAACAAAGTAAAATAATTTACCGAGATGGTACAGGTGTTCACATGACCTACAAGCGGCGAAGGTAGCTGACCAGAGCACAGAAACGAGTCACAGAATACTCTAAGTAACACAGAGAGAGGAATGGAATCGAAAATCTGCTGCTGTGTGTTGTGAAACGGTCTGTTTATACTTATTGAGGAAAGAGGCGTCCTGCCATTTCCATGGCGACACGTCATTATCTGAAGCGCAGCGAATGTTGACACAAGACGTGCTTTGGCGTTGGGAAATGGGCGGTACGAGTCTGCTGATGACAGGCTCAGGGGCGGGGCATATGATTTAGTGCCGCAAAAGCAGGTCAGCCAGGGCGATGGGGGAAATGATAGGATTATCACAAAATGGCAGCTCCCTGGTGCCTGTTTTCGCGTGCGTTTAATGGACGAAAACTCGGGTAAGGTCCATAGGAAAGTTTTCTAAAATCGAGCCACTTAGGCTTAAAAAAACATGGCCGACCCGTAGGGACAATAAAATGTTTTACTAGCCCATTTCTTTAACCCTTTACACTAATTGAAAAAATAACACATGTAGGCCTCAAGACCCAGTTAGAAATCTGCGAAGCATGAAACCCCTCTCCCCCTCAGCAGAAAATGGCAGAGTCCCTTGCAATGAAGCGCACACATACCAAGATATAACTTTCCACAGTAAGACAGAATGATGTGCAGTGATTGCTGGAGGCAAGGGGGGCAAACATGTTGCCAGGCCTGATTTGCGGTAGTGAGATCATGGAAAAGTTGCAAAGAAATATCAGATTATAGAGCTAGAGAACAGAACACTGCACAGGCATTGGTCAAATTATGTCACCTTAGCTGAAATTACAAGCCTGTGTTTGTTCAAAAGATATATATCAATTTATGTTACTAGTCAGTACATCAATTATCATAAAGAACGTCACAAGTTGGTACTTATCTAACAATGAACAGAGAAGAGTGTGCCTGGTAAGACAGAATGATCAAGGAACAACACTGCCCTCTGTAAGAAAATTCTCACTGAAAGAGCTCGAATTTCTAAAGAAGGAGCCACACAAAACGCCATTACACATAGAATAGAATTAGTCAAGTATCCATTACCTTGATGTAAACCAATGTACAACACTCACAGCACATGTACAATACTAGTGAAAAGTATGTTTATAATATTGTAGACTGCATACATTTATTCATATCAGTGTAAAAGAATCAAGTTTGCAAGCAACTAAGCCCCCTCATAAGGTCAGATGCAGGGCAAATGGAATCATGAGAATGGAAGGCGAAGCAAGTAATGTTCCCAATGACGAGTTGCAAAGTTGAACTGCTGATGAACAGTTCACAATGTGGGAACAGTAAGACTGTGCCAACCGATTATATCAATGGAATGGGGATGTAAAGGTTATAATTTCATTGTTACACTGTCACATCCTACACAGGGATTGGTGGACAATTACTCAGTCACTAATTCCATGCATACTCCTTCTGGAACAGCCAATCAAATATCAGGTCTAGACGATACAAAATAAAAAGAGTATCATCCAATCAGCACCATGGGAAAGGAGATGATCTCAGTGCTAGGTAAATGACAAATCGATATTTTGATCTGGTCACAAGGGTAGAATAAGCCAATAGGGCTAGTTAGTGTATAGATTCACCTATATTGTAAATGACAGTGTCAGATCAGAGGTGGGGGAAGTGTGAATAATCTGTAACATTTGTTGTCATTTCGCTTCTGTAAGCTGCTATAAAACCAGCCATTTTCTTTCCTAGTGTTGAATGTATTTTTGATAATTCCCCAGCTGAGGCTGAGTTGTAATAAACCTTTTGTTTTTCTCACATCACGTGCAATATTTTTTGGCTGTTTGGATTCCTTTTTTATTATGGATGTCGGACTTGCCTTACATTACGGACTAACAGCTGAATTGTTTTGTGTCGTTGATCAAAAGAAACTTGAAGAACGGAAATGCTTGAAATACAAGGAAGAGTGAAGAGAAATCCAGGGGAACGGAACCACTCTCTGGAAAAAGTAACTTTGTCATCCTGTACCATTTTGTGTTGGAGTTACGCATTTCCTTTTTGACCATTTGTGCACTACTGAAGGCCAAAGACATTTTCCCTTTTCAGTTATTTTTCCTAGAGGTGAGTGCCAGAATAATACTTTGGACACAGTACGATTTACTTTAGACATCCTGACCTTGGAAAGACCCTTAGTTTTGGTTTTAGGTAGGGAAAGAGCACTCTTACTTATTAACGAGGTTTAAGCTATAATAATCCTATGCATATCATATCAAAATGTATACATACAAACCGATGCTCACTTTTCTCACCTATTTATTTCATTCCTACTCGTATTTAGTAAAACAGAGGCTAAAACAGTATCCTCAAATCAGGTTTTGTAAGTCCTGGCATTGATAGCACATGCCATTTTATATTCCTGTTTAGTTTTATAAATGTAAGATGACAAGCACTAGAATGCATTTGCAGCCAGTAGTTTTCCATATTAGCTTAAATGTAAAATTGCTGTTAGCGCTTGAATTCCTTCATTACGGCACACATAGAGGTGGGCTACCCCATATGACAGCAAATCCCATCTTAACCTTTAAAAGAATTGGAGTACCACCACCTTAAAACAGAGATATCAGTATCTTCAAATAAAAAATAATAATTCAGTTTTGCCATAAACAGCAACACGTACTGCTAGGTTTACCTTTTACTTGCATGAAGGGACTTACACGGATTGTCTTTTTTCTACAAACACACACACATACACACATGCTACAATTACCGGCATTCAAATTAATGCTAACTGAAATAAACTAACGAACTACAGTGAGACTGAAGTGATCACAGCTCCCGGCTCTGTATCTCATGGCATGCAGATTTATGCACACTTCCTTTCTAATCAGCCATCATTTGCACCTCTTGTTGGCAATGGCCACAACACGCATTTTCCATTTACTTTTGTTATTGATTGTTAACCCCCTGCTGAGACACTGCAAGGAGCTTCTGGGAACCCTGAGGCGAGCTAACAGTGACTCTCTATCTACTTGTTGGAGACCCTGGCATTAGAGGGTTTTCTACATTTATGTCAACTCTTATTCACAATTTTATCTGTTGCAATTTGAAATTCTACATGCGGTTTTCATGTACACAGTATACAGCTGTTAACATATGTGCTTCTCTCCAGCATGGCAGGCATCTTTTGAGAGTTTGCTCTATGACATTTCTGAACACCTGTGGATGACAGCGGCAACATTTGGTTATATTCAACTATGCTTTTAAATATTATAATGGCAATGATATGCACACTAATACTTTAGAGGGTTTCAAGCTTTTATATTTACATGAACTCTCATGCAACCTATACTTCTACATATGGTTATTGTGTAAAGCAAGGTCTGCACTACGCAGACCTTTGTTTACATTTGAGCAATGTGTCGGTGAAGTCACACATTATGACTTCACATCACCGTCGCGTCACACGTTATGAGGTTGCCGCGATGGGTCCGTCTGTATTCATTTTGGTTATGATTTCGCTACACTTTGGTGGTTTTGATGTAAAAGGTTGCCCTGTATGTCCTATGTAAAATATTTGTTTACTCCCTCTGTCCACACAGGCCATCCACACCCCCTCTGGTCCCACCATGAAGTTCCCTTGTGCTCCCCCTTCCCGCACACAGGTGTTGCCTGTTTTGCTTGATTCTCGTCTGTCTCCTCCCCTTACTTGCTTTTTTCCACCCGCCGCCCCACCAAAACCCCCCCTCTGGCACTATCTGAAATGTTATCAGGCCTAGTACGATAGACGTTTGTTTTGTTCCTCCCCTCCCTTTCTGCACCCCTCTCCCTCACCTTTTGTTTTACTCCAACTGTAGCAGAAATGTTGTCAGGCCTAGTACGGTAGTCGCCTGTGTTTCCATTTCCTTCCCACTCTCCCCACCCTTCCTTATCTATGTCTTACCTCTTGCACTATCTGAAATGTCGTCAGGCCGAGTACGATAGTTAATGTCCCATCCTTACTGTTCATGGCCTGTAAGAATGTCATGCCTCATTACGAGGTTGGAGGTAGAAATCTGGCACCCGCGAATGGGCAATTACCGGGGTACACCAGCCACGCCGGACCCGGTAATTGCCCTTTCGCGGGTGCCGGAGCCGGTATATCCCCATTCCCATTTGAGTACCATAGGGCTCAATGGGAATGGGGATGCCTGTAATACCGGCACGGTTCATTACCGTGCCAGTGCTACAGGCTTGCTCTGCTCGCGGGTGCATTTCATTCCGCCAGGTCAGACCTGGCAGAATGAAAGGCACCCTCGGCACAACTCAGAGTTTGCCGGTCCGGATACAACGGTACCAGTAAAGTTACTGGTACCGTTGTATCCCGACCAGCAAACTCGTATTGAGGCCCATTGTGTTTTCCCTTGTTCCTTCCCTTGCCTTGAAGCGCTTTGAAACACATTGTGTATAGGCGTTATATAAATAAAGAATCATATCATATCACATCAAACTATCATATCCCCCTCCTCACCAATATTAAAGTTTCTGTTCAATTTTTAATGCACTGTCTTACTTAGCAGTTGGAATTGCTGGCGTACTCATTATTTGTCCTTTTGGTATTTTATCATGAATATTGCATTATCTCTGTGAGCAAAGGTGGTTGAGCATGCAGTTTCTCAGGACAGATATCCTCAGATTTGTGCTCTTATGAAAGTCTAGACATAGTCTGTCGAGATATGGTGCTCATTCATTCAGATGAATGGCAGTTGTTTGAAATGAGGTACAGACACGACTCTCATGTTGTAGGAGATGAATGCATCAAAAGTACAGAAAACATATTCCAATTTCACAGCGGCTGGGCATCAGTTTAGGATGGCAAAGGCTACATGTACTGCTGATTTCATAGACCACTGGGAGACGCAATATTGCAGTGTATCATTTCCCTTACTGAGCTGGAAAGTGTCACTCAAAAATGCATATACCATATGTGTAGCAGCAGGCCTGATACCACTAGCTGCTGTAAACTCAGGCAAAGATAGTATGAACAATGTAGAATCAGAAAAAGAGTCTCACAGGGGTGTATACAGGAGAGTTGCACATCCTATATAGGGTACCGCTGTACCTGACGCAGTCGTACTTGGTAAGGAGGCACTGGGCCTCATTATAAGTTTGCCCGTCCGGTAACAATGGTGCCAGTAAGCTTGCCGGTACCGTTATTACTGGACCGGCAAACTACGAGCTCTGCTCGTGGGTGCCCGCCTGCCAGGTCTGACCTGGCGGGCGTACTGGCACCCGCGAGCAGAGCATGTCGGATGCACCGGCACCATTTTGAATGGTGCCGGTGAATCCGACCTCCCCATTCCCATTGAGCCCTATGGAGCTCAAATGGGAATTTGAAGCATTTTTTTCTGGTGGCCGGCGAATGGGCAATTACCAGTCCGGCAGGGACGCAATGACCCCGTAATTGCCCATTTGCGGGTTCCGGAAAGAAAATTATACCGGCACGACTAACGCCAGGGTCATAATGAAGGTTCTCTGCAGTAGCCGGCGAGGCCATGCCAAGATGGCCGCCGAGCTTCCTTCTTTGTTTGCACCGTCCTCGGTGCGTGGAGGCATGTCCCTGTTTTCTGCCTCCTGATTGGCCCCTGCCCTCATAAAATGCAGAGACCCGGCCTAGCCGTGAGGCGAAGCCGGGTCCGCACATTTAAGGGCAGCGCTTAAGGGCTCCTTCCTGTCTTTTCCCGGATGACCTCCACCCAGAAGGATGGCCCCCTCGTCCACCGTGGGACCTTGCATGCTGTGACTACATCCTCTGCAGTAGTCGGCGAGGCCATGCCAAGATGGCCGCCGAGCTTCCTTCTTTGTTTGCACCGTCCTCGGTGCGTTGAGGCACGTCCCTGTTTTCTGCCTCCTGATTGGCCCCTGCCCTCATCAAATGCAGAGACCCGGCCTAGCCGTGAGGGGAAGCCAGGTCCGCGCATTTAAGGGCAGCGCTTAAGGGCTCCTTCCTGTCTTTTCCCGGATGACCTCCTACCAGAAGGATGGCCCCCTCGTCCACCGTGGGACCTTGCATGCTGTGACTAAATCCTCTGCAGTAGCCGGCGAGGCCATGCCAAGATGGCCGCCGAGCTTCCTTCTTTGTTTGCACGGTCCTCGGTGCGTGGAGGCACGTCCCTGTTTTCTGCCTCCTGATTGGCCCCTGCCCTCATCAAATGCAGAGACCCGGCCTAGCTGTGAGGCGAAGCCGGGTCCGTGCATTTAAGGGCAGCACTTAGGGGCTCCTTCCTGTCTTTTCCCTGTCCTTTCCATGGACTTGCCTATGGATTTTTGCCGGCAGCCTACCCTCCTGGTCACCCAGTGTTCTGTGTGACACCTTTATGCAGGGTCACGGCGCAAAGATAAGGTGTGCCCGTACCTCCGCTTTCCCCTCCTGTTCCATGTCTACCTTCCCTTCTTGAATCCACTGAATAACCCAGCACCCTAGTGCTCTTGACTTTGCAGCACCAACGTGACTCTTTTTCACTGCCCTCCATCACCAGTTGACTCTTATTTCTGCCTCTCTACCTGCCAGTGGACCTTAACCCTCAGTGCCACAAGAAACAGTTGTGTTTTTTTTGGCACATGTTTTATTGTTTGCCATCATCTTCATGAGCTGGTCATCTACAGTCTCCAATTCCACCTCAGTGGAATCTTGTAACCCAACACTGTTAATACTGCTTGTAGTTGTCTGTTTCACTAATTTTGTATACCGCACATCTGCCCTCCTTTGCTTGGGGGATTTACCCTTACCTCATCCATGTTTCACCCTTGCACTGCAAATGTTTTGGTCCATTATCTATGCATTTTCCTGTGTTGCATTCACTGTTTTTAACTTACCTTGATTCCTACTTCTGTATAATTTGTGCCATGTACACCTCTTCTGACCCTTCTACTTCTCCCCCCCCCTTTTTTGCCCCATTCCCCTCCCCTCTGGTCGTCTCCCTCCCTCTCTCATCTCATTCCTTAATGCCTTAGCGTGCCCGCCTCTGTCGAGACATGGTCTCTTACTGCCTGACAACGCCATTTGCATGTCCACGTCTTGCCCCTGCCTCCGGACCTTCGTGACCTTCCTCCCCTGCTCTGCGCTGACCCTACGCACGCTCTAGAGGTGCCCACCCTGTGCTATGTGCTGGGTCCCACAAACCCACCCTCTTCTTCTTCCCATCCGCACTTGCCTGCATCTCCTCCTCCTCTGGGGACCTAGACACTTCCTCGAGGTCTTCCCCTCCTAGCACTTACTCCTATCATCGGTTCCTTGACCGATGATATTAGCTTGTCTGTCCCCCTCCTACCCATTGTTCTCCATTCCCCCTCCCCTACTTCTAAATTTATCTGATGAAATTGCTCAGCAGTTGTCTTGTTCCTCCTCACCCCCTCTTTCCCTGCCCTCCCTCCCAACCCTCCTCTTGTATTCCTCCTGCACTGCGTAAATTGTCGTCAGACATAGTAATGTTACTGCTTGCTTTGTTCTCCTTCTCCATTACCTCCTACCCTACTTGTTTTTTGGCACTTGCACTATCAGAAATGTCGTCAGGCCTATTATGATAGTTTTTTCACATTCTGCTTTGCTTCAAGGACATTAACTGAATGTATTGTATTTTCCCTATGCTCCCTCCTTGAAGCGCTTTGAAACACTTCTGTGTATAGGCGGTATATAAATAAACAATCATATCATATCATATCATGACCCCCACTGAGTGGTTACAGATACCTTAATGCTGTTTGCTCACCTGAAGCCCGCTCTTCATTCCTCTGCTCTCTATACACATATGCTTGCAAATACCTCTCATGGGGAAAATATGGCTTCCCAATGGGTCTTCCTACTCTCAAATGCCACTTTCAACTTAAAGCAGTGAGCAAGTAAAAATGCCCAAAGATATCCTGTGCTTTTTCCTGTTGTTTAATGCGTGGATCACAATAGAAAATGATATCCATTGTCCCACCAGTTTTTCCATGGCTGGTTCACCTAAGTGTAACTATTCAATTATTACGTTATTACAGCAAATACATACCATAATAATTATTAGTACCCAGCGAGAGTCAAGCAGAATGCAACACGCATTCTGATTGGCTCTCGCCGGGTCGTTACCCAGCTGAGCAACCCTCGATTCTCGGCTGGGATTCCAGCCGCCTTGTCCACGGCAGGGGGCGTGGCAGCCCCTCAGCCAATGAGGAAGCTCGGAGCCGGGCCATCCCCGCTCCGAGCTTCCCCACGGCTGAGAAGCTGCCTTCGCCCCCCGCCGTGGACAAGGCGATATGTTTTTTTTCTTCCCCTTTCCTTCTACCTCCCTGCCCTCCCCACCCCACTTAGCTTCTGCATCCTTTGTCCGGGCGTTGCAGCCTCCAGCCATGTAGAGGCTCAAAGCGGGGCCATCCCCGCTCCGCGCCTCCACACAGCTGGAGGCTACGATCATCCTCTCCTGGGGATTCTGGTGCGTATTTTTTTTTCTTTTTTCTTTTCCCTCCCCTCCCCAACCCCTGCAGCGTTTTGGGAAAGAAAAAAACTGCTTTTAGTGCCCCGGTCATGCAGATCTTGCGGGCTGGGGTTCTAATAGCAATATGCCCCTCGTTGCAGGGGCATTACCTGCCTCGATAATGCCCACGCCGCTCGGGGCATATTGCTTAATTATTTTATACTGGATTTCAATTATGGAGGAAGGGTGTCAATGTAATGGCCACAATATAACAATCCCACCCTCAATTTGCGACACAAATATGTTGTTTAAATCAGATTTCTTTTATTCTATTTAAAATTAAAAAGAGATATATGTCAAAATGTGGGCGTCCCATAACACACAATGCCTGGTACGTCACCTCAAAACAATACACTTCAATTCAGACTACCATGAAACACAATTTACCACTGCAGCTATGTTTGTATCATTACTAATTTGTTATCGAAACAAAGTTTGCTTTTCTTATTCATGCAAACATTTATACTTTGAACATAAATATGTTTCACCATTGTAGAAAAGAGAGCGAGCCTGCAAAGGAATTAAACATCATGAATAACAGGTTTTATCAAATCAATGTTTCTATCAAAGTGTTCCCCAGCTATTTTGCATTTTTGGAAAAATATTCTATTCCATGACATATATTTTTGAAAGAGCAGTTTCATTGTATCGTCTTTTAATTCCTTTGTGAAATCCATGGCTTCATTTGCATCAGAAGCCACATATTCCATGAGACATTCACTTTTTGATACAAACCTAGGAAAATCATATTTCATTTTATCTAGCGAGTGAAAGTACTCCCTGCCCCCCTTTTCGCAATGTTCTATAGCTAGGGAATTTATTCTTAAATAGATGTGGTAAGGAGGTCCCTTACATTTTTTATTTTGAGAATTTGTATTGTTTAAGATACTAATAATAATAGATATGTTAGCAATTTACAGACTTTGAGTGGAACTCATAACAATAAAAGATGAACAGAGATTGAAAATATTAACAAGCAAGAACTTGATCAATACCAAAAACATTCATTAAACAAATTGGATTATTGTACATATTTGAACAAGAATAGTAGATGGAAGTAGTACAAATTGAACATGGATTATTGTAACACATCTCTAAAGAATAACTTAATGGGAATAAGAATAGAAATTTGGCAAGACATACTGCAAGGCAGACAGAAGACATAAAAGAAACAGATGGGAGAAGGGTAAGGGGGAAGATGGGTATAATGAGTTATTTGATCAAAATGTTACTACCATTGCTATCATAATATAAAACAGGCATTTGAGTATAAATATAATCATCAAGATAATACATTAAATATGAGAATATAGGTTCAGGAGCCATGAGCAGTTGCATTAAAACAGTTGAGATAACGGATGAAAAATACCATTTAGCATTGTATTTAGGAATTGTATTATGATTATTAGCCATGCACATTTCCATTTTATGAGTTTGACAAATAGCGTTCCACCATCCTCTGGTAGAAAGAGATCAAAAGTCTTTCCAGTTAGCTGTGATACATTTTAAGGCTATTCAGATGAATAAATCGTATAGTCTGGTTGAGTCAGGAGAAATATATGTTGTTCTGGCCAGACTTCCTAAAAATACATTCACAGAGGATAACAGAACATCAACAGAAAAAATAAGCTTGATGAACTTCCAGATGTCTTGCCAAAATCAGAAAATATATGAACATTCAAAGAACATATGCATATATGTGGCGAGAGACATGCCACATGACCAACATTTAGCATCATGATTTGGGTTAGCCTTACCTAGTTTAGCCGGAGTAATAAATGCTCTATGGATGAAGAAGAAATAATGTTGTGTTATATTTGCTGAGACCGATATGTGTTTAATTTTGGAGAACAAATGGAACCATATATGATCCTCAAACATACATCCTATGTCAAATTCCCATTTCAGACAAATTGAAAAAATGTTAAAATGTTGAGGCGAGCATATTATACATTTTTGAGGCATTCACATCACAAGTCATGGTTATCTGTAGTAGTCTGAGGGTGTCTGGAGAAAGAATCTCATTGGAGAAGTGATTAAGTGCATCTACACAGAAGTTAATTGATGTATTGTAGTACTGAAAATCAGCTTTGGTGATGGCAAATTTGGATGAGAGTTGCTGGAAGGAGAGAATGGAAGGACCATCTATAACGTGTTGGATGAATCTAATTCCTTTTTTAATCCATGCTTTGCGATTAAGGGACTTGTTATTGATTACTATATTCTTGTTGTGCTATAGTAAAGGGGAAAGGTACTAATTGGGAGTTTTGGTATGGGGAAGAGAAAGGTTTGTAGGGCTGCAATGGATGCTTTAGTAGAGTCCAAGATGTTCTTGGAGGTATGTTTAAATATGTAAATATAATCAGTAATGTTATGAGGATAAACTGAGTGTCTTTCTAATGTGCACCATGTAGGAGTATCAAAGAATTTGGGATCTGTGAACCAGTGGCGAGACTGCTTTATGAGAAATGCAGAGTGATATAGCTTAAAGTCTGGAAATCTAATATCGTCCATTTGATAAGGTGCTTTAAGATTGGTTAGCGCAATTCTTTTACTTTTTCCAACTCCCCAAAGAAAGTTTAGTAGTATAGAATATATAGATTTGAAAAAGGAAAGAGATAATGGAACAGAAAGAAGCTGAAGGTAGTATAGTACAATAGGGGACAGCATCATTTTAATCATTTCCAAATGCCCCCACCAAGAGAGGTGAAGGGGGGACCATTTGGATGTTAGGTCCTTTAACGTCTTAGTGTTGAGCTTGATGGTATCTTGGATTATAGGGGCAAAACTAAGTCCTAAATATTTGATGGAGCAACTGCACTATTTAAGACCAAAAATATCAATGTCATGTTTGAGGTCGTAGGGATTTAAGGGCATAATTTCTGATTTCTGTCTGTTTAGTTTATATCCTGATACATGACCAAACTGAGATTATACATTAAGGAGATTAAGTAGATGAAGTCTGGGTTTTTTGATTAGAATAAGAATATCGTCAGCATACGCTGCTATTTTGGCAATTGATGCACCTGCTTGAATCCATAGGATATTTCTGTTAGATCTTATTAATTCCAATAACGGTTCGAGTGAAAGAATATATAATAACGGTGAGAAGGGGCAGCCCTGCCGCGTACCTCCGAGCAAAGGAAAAAAGGAGGATGTTTGGCCATTTGAATAGATAGAGGATTTGCGGGCTGAATAAAGGAGTTTAACAAGTGAAATAAATGTATCACCAAATCCGTGCCAGCGTAGGGTTTGAAACATAAAGTTCCAATCAAAACGATCAAAAGCCTTTTCTGCGTCCAATGCAATGGCAGCATAGTCTTGTCTATCTCTTTTGGCTTTAGCTGCTAGGTTAATGGCACTGAGTAGAAGTCTCGCATTAGAGGATATGTTGCGTCCTTTAACATAACCAGTTTGATCTGCTTTAACCAGGATTTGGAGTGAGGATTTGATTCTATTAGCTAGTATTTTAGCATAAATGTTACTTTCTAAGTTGATAAGGGAAATGGGTTGATAATTACTGGGGTGGGAAGGGTCTTTGTTGGGTTTAGGGAATACGATAAGTAAAGCTTCTGAGAATGAACCAGAAGATGATTTTGGGGATATAAAGTATGAAAATAGTGTTTTATGTTTTGGGGTTAATACTTGAGATAAATTGATGTAGAATTCGGTGGATAGTCCATCTGGGCCGGGTGCTTTCCCTTTTTCCAGGCTGTGAATGGCTTTAGGAATCTCTGAGGATGTCTTAGTTGCGTATTTATGTAATATCATTATCAAGGTGAGAAAGGTCTTTTGAGGGTTTGAAGTACGACTGACACTTTTAAGAAAGCATTCAATATTATCATTAGGAATAGGGCCTTCTGGAGTACAAAGATCAGTATAAAATTTCCAGAAGCAGTCAAGTATTTCATCAGAACGATGATGAGATATGCCCTTAGTATCCTTAATATGGGAAATATGAAATCTTTCCTTTTTGGTTTTTAAGTCAGAAGAAAGCATTTTGCCCGCTTTATTTGATGTTTGATATATCTTTGTTTTGTATTTAAGTATTTTACCTGCCGCAAGTTCTGTAATTTCTTTATTAATTTCAAAATGTAACTTTATTACCTGCCGTACGTTTGTCGAACTAGAGTCTAAATAGTAGCATTGCTCGGCTTGGGTGAGTTTGGAATAAAGGTCATCCAGGTGGGTGTTTTTTCCTAAGTTTCTTATTCCTACCTGAGAGGACCATAATGTGACCTCTTAAAGCTGTTTGAATGCATCCCAGTTGTTAACAACAGAGGTATCACAGTCCTGATTATTAGTGAAATAGTGTTGGATGAATGATTGAACGGATTGATTAAACTGTGGATCATGTAGAAGGAAATGTTTATGTTTCCATCTAGTAGCAGTTTTGTTCCCTTCTGAGAGGCATAAGGATGTGATAACAGGTGCATGCTCTGATATAATTATATTTGAGATTTTAGATTTTGATTGCAAAAATATAGTCCAGGCATGATAGTGTATTGTGAGGGGGTGAATGGAAGGTATAGTCTAATTGTGTAGGATGGGATAGTCTCCATGTCTCAATTAGTCCCGTCTCCGCTAGGCAATTAACAAAAGGATTTATGGGTTTTATTTGATTTAAACATGCAGCTGGATTTTCGGTCCAAAAATGGGTCGAGGACCTGATTAACATCTCCACACATAATCAAATTGGTGAAGTTATTTTTGAGTATCATTTGTTTGATTGAGATCCAAAAGGAGGGGTCTGGTAGTGTGGACCCATAAATGTTAAGGATAGATACTTGTGTAGAATCGATTAAACGTTTTACCCATACCCATCTACCATTCGTATCAGCATCTTGGTCAAGAATTTTGAAGGGTTGTTTTTTACTTATTAATATAGCCACTCCATTTTTCTTGGATATAGCAGGACTGGAAATAACCTCCTTAACCCAGAGAGATTTAAGCTTCATTGTTTCTTTGTTGGATAAATGAGTTTCTTGTAGGCACGCAGCAGTTGGCTTAAATTTGTTAAGATGAGATATCATTTTACATCTTTTAATGGGATTCTTACATCCTTTGATGTTCCATGTCATACACTTAAAGATAATTTAATCAAAAATGTAATGATAGACATGCAACTTATGGCTGTAGTTCAATAATAGAATCAGATTCATAGTAATGTGGTTTAAAACATACATACCCAAACAGTGACACAGGAGGATAGAACATTGCGGATCAGGGAGGGGGGAGGGAGGGGAGAAGGGAGTTTGATCATAAACTGAGGCGATTCAGGCAATGAAATATGAATGGTTTTAGAGCTCAAACAGGACATAGGAGAAGGAACCGGGAGGAAAGATGAACCAGGGATAGGTAACACCAACTGGGTTGCCAAAAAGGGAAAGAACGACCAACAGTGGAAGAGGGACACCACAAGAGCGTTCCGCCTCAATCTGTTAAAGTAATTGGATAATGATTGCATTTGGTAAATAATAAGGAAAAAATAAAACAATTTATACATGTTATGAGGTCTAGATTTCAAGTAGTAGATGATGTTGATGCCATTGCAGGAGAGGAGATATCCATGCCATCACTTTTTATGGATTGTATGAAGGACCTCAAATCGGCTGTATCATCAAACACAGCTGTGCGACCTTCATGTGTTACCTTGAAGGAGCATGGGTGGTATAATCCATAGCGGATATTTAGTTGCTTTAGAGCAGGACAAAATGATAGAAAAACTTTTCTTCTGTGAGCTGTGCTTCTGGCCACAACCTGTGAAATAAATAGCTTGCTACCATGCCAAATGAGCGATTTGCGCTCCCTTGCTGTGGAAATAATAAGTTGAAGTTGAGAGTATTCCAATAGGCAAAATATGAGCGTTCAGGGTAGCGGACGAGATGTGGAAGAAATTGTAGGTTGACCTATTCTATGAGCGCGCTGTATGTTAAATGTTGTTTCCAAGGGCAAATGTAGAATGGCTGGTAAGAATTTTTGCAGGAAAACAATGGGGTCAGTTCCCTCAGCCCCCTCTGGTAAACCTGAAATGCGTAGGTTATTGCGCCTAACGCAATTTTCCAAGTCTTCGTTGTGCCTTTGGAGGTCTTTAATAGATTTTCCTAATTGTGCAACTCTAGGGGATACATCTTCAAGAACACCTACTCTTTCTCCACCTCCTCTACTCTATTGTTGACACCCATCCACCTATCATCTAATTGCTGTAGTTTAGTGTTTGTAGTTTCAATAAAGGGTTTAAGTGCCCTGATTTACGCAACAATGGCTTCAATGGCAGGATCAGAAATGCCTAATGGAGGTGGTGAGTCACTTTTTGGTCTTTTAAGATTTGTTGAAGAGGAGGTGGAATCTTTAGCGGAGGATGCATTTTTTTGATTAGCTTTGTTAGCCGCCATTGTTGGTGATTATTGACTGAGACTTGTTATTGGGGCGTTTAACTAAGGCGAAGATTTGAAGATAGGTATATGCCAGAACAATATTCAGCTTGCATCCAATTGTGTGATCGCCTTATTGTAATATGTTTGAGTGACTTCTTAACTTTAAAGTGTTTGGCGATACCTCTTTATATTTATTTTCTATGGTGACTCATAGCATGCAATTATTACATCCATATTATTCTTACTGTCTTGCTCTTAAATAAAGAGACCAAAATGGAAGGACAGAGAATAGTAAGGCGCAGACTATGGAAGCTTAAAAGTTTGAAGAGATCATGTAGGTATTTATGATAGCGTAATGGAATCCAGAAGCAATCCTCCAGTGCAGTATGTAATAAGGAGAGGAGCAAGCAGACAAAGCTGTGGAGCAAAAAAAAAACAAAAAAAAAACTTTGAGATGAGAGCTATTGATGTTATCAATGAGGAGGCAGGGAGGTTGGGGTTTAATAATCCAAGCCGTGTAGTTAGCAGTATAGATCATTGGAGAGATAAACGTGGCAATAATTTATAATATTTAGAGGAGAGAAGTATTTAGTCGAGAAGCATTAAGTACTTAGTATTTAGTGCAAGACCTTTATTTTCAACAATATATTTCTCTTTTTGTCCTTCACTATCACATATATTTTGTTGTAATATTAGTTGTTATCTTTAGTCCTTTTCTTCTTTTTTTCTCTTCCCTTTCCCTCAACCTCTTCTTCCTCTCTTCCCTTCTTAACTTCCCCTCCTCCTTATCCTTTCACCTTTTTTGTTTCTTTCTTTTTTCTGTGTCTCTCTCTTATGTGTGCTCCTGTTCGTCTTCTCTTCTCTGTGCTCCTAATTCAACTGTTAAATTTCCTCTTTTTTTTCTCCTTCTCTCCACCAGGTGGCATAATCCGTTGGATGGTGCTCGTGATGCAAGGCCCAAGCCGGCACGTTACTTGAAACTACAGCCCGAAGTTCTGGACAGGATTGCAGCAAACATTCGCAAGGAGCATCAACAATGACCTCAAAGCATGGTTTTGCAAATCTGTCTTGTCTTTTATTTTTCCAAAGTGTCAAAATGTAAGTACAAAAATAGTGATATTTTGGTGCACGGACAGTGGGCCTGGCACTCGGCAAGGAGGAATGCCTATTCTGATTTACTAATTTGGGCATTCGGCATGGGCAAATTCCTAGATTTAAATGGGAAAATCAACTCTGCTTGCGGCTGCTGCCCGAAGTGCTTGACGGGATTGCAGCAAACGTACATGATGAGCATCAGAAAGGACCTGAAAGCATGCTTTTTCAAATCTATCCTGTGTTTTCTATTTTTTAAAGTGTTAAAAAGTAAGTACAAAAAGGAGTGATATAACTTTGCTGTCTGGGCAGTGGGCCTTGCCCTCGGCAAAGACAAATGTCTTCTCTGATTTGCCTGTTAGAGAAAACAGCATTGTTGAAACCCAGCCTCATGAATTGTGGAGACTGGCCATGGCGGCGGCAAGCCATGAGCACTGGCCATTGGTCACATTATGAGGGTATAGTGAACACTGGACTAGGATGCAGGGTTGGTGCCGTGGATAATGGGGTGGTTTGGTGGGCTGGGGTCATGGTCGAGCCTCATGCCTAGGCAATTCAACCATGATTTGCATCCCCTTCATGCGCTGTTGTTAACGACACATATCAGTATGCGTTTCTTAAAGGAGGTAAACAGTTCTTTGATATACATTAAATGAGGAATTAGTAATAACGTACATACAGTGATGTAACATCATGACCCATTTTCATTCATAAAAACCTATGAAATTCACAGAAAAAACTGTGTTAAAGGGACGTTATGGTAGTTTGCACTAATAAAAACCTATGCAATTCAGTGAAAAAACTTTGTTAAAGGGACAATATGGTTACAAGTAAAGCCGAAAACTCCCAGAAATTCACAAGTTATGTCATGCTAAGCAACCATAACTCGTGTCACCACCGTTAACTGCTAAGACTAGCACACAGGACATCAAAGATAACATCACAAATGGCATTGATGACATCACTGATGACATCACATATCTGGGCCACTTGTTTTTGTTCACTGACATATCTAAGCCAGGCGGTTTTATTCACTGACAACCAAAATGCAAAAATTGAAAAGGTGCTATATATCTAGACGTTAATCTTCTTGTATGTACTTTCCTTAAGGTTTGGTCTCAGCTAATGATGCACATATATGGGACAACAAGCAGGCCTCAAACACACAATTCATTTGTATACATGATTGCGAAGTTCAAATTTACTGGAGAAAGCTTTTTTACAGGTCTTACCTGAATCTGAAAGTCGGGAAAAGGGCAGCCCCTTTTTTTTCTTAAAACATAGGCTTCTATATAGGGGTGACATTACGAAAGAAGGCTTGACAAAAACCCAGTTATTTGTCCTTAGAAGCCACAAGCAAGTGGTTATTGAAATAGCCCACTCACACCTAGTAGGGGGCCATTTGGTCAGGCGAAAACGCAGGCCCACGTAAGTACTAAATTCTATTGGCCACGGATGCATGCAGACATTAAGAACTTTGTTCAGACATGTGATATATGCCAAAGAACTAGTGCATCTATACCACCACCAGCCCCATTAAATACGTTACCCATTATTTAAATCCCTTTCTCGAGGATTGGGATGGATATCATGGGTCCCCTGGAAGCTTCAAAACAAGTAACAAGTACGCATTGGTAATCGTGGTTTATGCCACTCGGTACCCTGAGCCCTTCCTTCTGAGAGCCAACATTTTAAAACACCTGCTCCCTTTCTTTTCCCAGTTTGGATTCCCCAGAGAAATATTTACTGGCCAAGACTCTTATTTCATGAGTAGACCTATGGGAGAGGTTAAGGAGTTACTAGACATCACCACTCTGCAGCCATCCGTGTATCATCCCCAAATGGATGGTCTTGTTTAACAGTTTAATAACAAGCAGCCGGTTTCCATGCATGCGTGGTTCAAATGGCATTTTGTGGTTGCCAAGGTTCCCCAACGAGACCGTAGAGCCCCGGTCTGAAGCAGGGCTATTTTAAGCAGCATGACGCCATTGTCCATGCGATTTCTTTACTGCCCTGTGGGGAGTAGACACTGTTGGATTCCTTGTACTTTTTGCCAGTGACTACCTGGGATCCTGTTTCTTGTTCCTTCTCTTGTCCTTCCTTCTGGACCCTCCTACTACTCTGGTCCTCTCTCAATTCTATTGCTGCTGCCTGCAAACTCTGATTTTACCATTTCACCTTAACCCCGTATTTAACCTCTCTACTCTATGGTGTTGGAAGAGGATTCCCTGTCTCTGGCTCTGTTTAACCCACAGACTGGGGTCCGGCTCTGATTTTACTTGCCACAATACATCATGACCAGATGGGGTGCTGGAGCCGCGGGTGACCTGGACCGTAGGAAATCAAAGACTGCAGGTACGAGGGATTCCCGGGGGGCACAACTTGACAGTAACCCTTTCTCTGAATCTCTTCTTCACTAAGCTAATCTCTGTCTCAGCTATATCCTTTTCACTACAATTGTGTCACGCTCTTATGATTTCCCCGATAGGGATGTTATGTTTGGTGCTTTCCAAGTTGCACATGGATGCCAATAGGGCTGAGTTGACCTCTGTTTCTTTAAGGAAGGTAACGGTCTCTATGTTGTTGTCCCTGACATGAATTGTAAGATCTTAAAAAAGAGATTTCTGTTTTCCTAAATGTCCTATCAGTTGTAGTCCAAAGGTGTCAGTATTAAAATATGCTGTGTATTCATTGAATTCACCAATTGTTCCATCCGAAATCAGAAGAAAGTTGTCTATGTAGCGACACCATTTTTGTACATGCTTGTTCAGTTCATTTGATGTTAATGCATACATTAGTTCATAGTGTGCCATAAAGAGATTTGCTAGTGAAGGGGCATAACATGCTCCTATAGCTACCCCCCTTTGTTTCATAGTAGTATTCACTGTTGAAGATGAAAATAATATTTTTCATCATGAAGGACAACAGTTCTTTCAGTATTTCAAGGTGTGCGTAATGTGCGGCTTATACATACCTGAAAAATGGTAATCAACAGCTCTGAGAGCCAAATTATCATCAAAAGATCTATACAGTGTTTTCACATCAAAACTGGCAAAATAATATTGTTGTTCTCATTTGCATTGCTGAATTATTTGTAAAATATGTGTTGAGTCATGTATTTATTGATTTTATTAGTGCATTTTTTCAGCGCACGAAGCCCTGGGGCATCTAGGCGCTAGTTACAGAAAGGGCATAGTACATTGATGAAGTGCAAGAATACGCATGTAATATACAGACATAATTGATGTGTGTACTTCAACTGGCAAAGCCTCACTTTATGGTACAGGGGCTACATCAGGCATGCAGACAGGCATACTATAACACAAATAGGTGTGATAACACAGACTGGAAAATCCTCACCTCATGGTACAGGGCATGGGTGTTGCTAGATCTGGAAGAGATCCGGGGCTATGCTAATGTCGGGGCTGCTGCGTCTCGGGGCTAGCTAGCCTTTTGGCTGAAAGACCCATCAGGCATGCACACAGGCATATGAGACAAATACGTGTGAGTACTCAGACTGGAAAAGACTCACCTCATGGTATGGGGGCTACATCAGGCATGCAGACAGGCATATGAGGCAAATAGGTGTGAGTACTCAGACTGGAAAAGCCTCACCTCATGGTATGGGGGCTACATCAGGCATGCAGACAGCCTAAGAGACAAATAGGTGTGATTACACAGACTGGCAAAGCCTCACCTCCTGGTACAGGGGGCTACATCAGGCATGTCGACAGGTATATGAGACAAATAAGTGTGATTATATAGACTGGCAAAGCCTCACTTCATGGTATGGGGGCTACATTAGGCATGCAGGCATTTGAGACAAATAGGTGTGATTACACACGCTGGCAAAGCCTCCCCTCATGTTACAGCGGCTACCTCAGGCATGCCGACAGGCATATGAGACAAATAGGTGTGATTATATAGACTGGCAAAGCCTCCCCTCATGGTACAGGAGCTACATCAGGCATTACAGGTAGGAAGAAGGCAACTATGGTATGGGAAAGCAATTTGAAAAGCCTCACTTCATGCTGCAAGAGGCTGCCTCAAGTATGCGCTACAGGTAGGTGAAATGCAACATCAAGTAAGCAGTTACAGTGGGTAATGTGCAACATCAAGTAAGAAGTTACAAGTAGCTAGTACAAACTGGCAGTGCCTCACCTCCTGGTACGGAGGGGATATTTCAGGAGAGCAGACAGGCATGAGCGACAAAATAATATAAGTGCACACACCCTGGCAAAGCCTCACCTTGTAGGGCGGGGACTACTTCAGGTGTGCAGGTGAGCATGGCTGGCATTAGTAAAGGTAAGCAATGTGATAACGCCACACCCCACGGTCAGGGAATCTGAGTAGATATTATGTGGCAACAAGTTGACAAGTTGCATTGTACAGAGAAAGTAATGAACGCAGGTGAATGGTAAACAGTATGAAAAGTGGAAGACTGAAATTAAGTCAGATGTTGACCGAGTTTCATGGCAAGCCATTATTGTCAGGTCCATATCGAATATTCACAGGGTGCAGTGCAGCAGAGATGAGCCCTGTGCAGTGATGTAGGCATAGATCGTCATGGCGGTAGGGTAGAATTGACTGTGGCAGAAGTAGAGCAGGCAACAACAAGGTGCTTTAGATGTAGAGTAGGCACCACTGCTAGATGCGGTTGATGGGACAATGTAGGAGTGGGCGGCCTACAGTCGAAGAAGTGGGTGCAATGTATCCTTGTCTCTGTCAACAGCACTATACACCAAACAGTAATTACCTGAATCTGGCAGCTAGCATCAGGAAACGAAGGGGAAATGCAATGAAAGTGCAAGGGTGAAAAATCGGAGGAATTGGTCTCCTTACCTTGCACAACAACGTTAGAAGTGGAAAAAGCCACATCGGGAAGAAAAACTCAGGAAGATGATGATGAAGTGGATGCAGACGCAAGTGGACAGATAGGGGTGTAGCTCCGAGGCACCATACACACCCTGACATGTCCAGACAATAGTTTGAGGTGAGACCCTTATAGGGGACCCTTTGAGGGGGCCGGCTCCCAGAGCAGCAAACAGATAGGCCAGGCCACAGCCAATCCTCTGTCTGCGGAGGTAGGCAATCCAATGATGAAGTTCCCAGGAGTACTGTGGCTACAGTGGCAGCCATGATGAAATGAACAAAGGGCTCTGAGAATACAAGCAAAGCCATGCAAGAGCTTACCTTAAGCAGGGCTTGAAAGCCATGTTGATCTTGGATCGTAGGGACGGTAATGCACAAGTAAAGGCCCAGACAGGGGTTGAGGCAAGACCCTTATAGGGGACCCTTTGAGGGGTCAATCATTGAGTACATATGAGTCTAGATGTGTAACAAGTGGTTGCAAATATTGGGCCATGTATCTAGAGGCATTCTCTGTAAATCAGACTATCCCACTAATTATCAGCCTAACTACAGGACCAGTTTCAAATCTTGTGTAAAATTTTGGGGATAAAATAAGTAGTCTGTAGAGTGGATTGATCATTGCAAAGAAATGCCCTATCATCATCAGTTACTATGCCCTTGACATACAATTTCTGGATAATTATTTTATATTTATCAGAGGCCTCTTTAATGGGATTTGTTTTAAGTTTCTTGTAACAACTTGGTATTTTGAAGTGTCTTTCCCCCATGGTGATGTAAACTTATGAACCATTAACACTATATTACCTCCTTTGTCCGCCTCTTTCATTATGATTGTATTGTCATTGGACAAATTTACTAGTACTAAGAATGTCTGCAATGTTTATCGTTTCTCACGCTATTCGAAAAACACCTACATTTAATGTTGATTGATAAATGTCTATTTTATTAAACAAATGTACAAATATAGTTTTTTGTGTTCCTTTTTTTTAACACTAAATTATAAAAACACAATGATTGTTATAAAGTGCAAATATTCCATACAATCTACCAGAGTCAGCGCCTATCTTTTCACAAATGCTTTACAATGTATTGAGTTCCTAAAATTAATCATCCCATGGACCTAGTTCTATGTCCGGAAACTGTATTACACACATCCATAATTCACACATATCTAAACCAACATGTTTCATTCCACTCCTCAATATGAAAACCATTGCTACGTGAAATTCATCAGGGGAGAGCGAACTCCCATCTTACGTGATTGTTAACACTTAGGTATTTATTGTGCTTTCTACAATTTAAACCAATATGTTTCCAGCTACTTCAATTTCTATTCCAAATTCCTCTATTCATATACTCGGATCGTTTTTCTGGATATTTCTTGGTTAAATATTTTCTTGCAGCAGTGTGCCACCTACAACGACACCAAAGTGCATGGTTGTAAATATGCATGTTTCACTATATTTTAATATATGATGGGGATATAATTTCCCACTTACAAGTTCAACCTGTGTTCCCGCTCTCACTGCTTCATATCTCTCGTGGTGTAATGTTTTCATGAGGCACCTGGCTGGTGCTCCTTCAAAGTACCTCAGTCTTTATTGGATTTCAATCTGTGAATAACAAGAATGGCTGGAGAGACAAAAACAGGATAAGAAGGGTTCTACTGTCAGAACTTTATGTCACTTCTTCTATCGATGTCTAGTGTTTAATAAGTGGCATTAAGCTTTGTATCCATGCATTGTGTATGTCCTTGGTGACTTCCTTATAGGAAGTCTCTATATGAGTCTCTTGGCATGAGAACGGTATACATCTAGACTTAGCTTTGAGCTTGGAGTCCATGAGAGTATCAGATTGGATGTCTAAGTCTTGAATAATTTGCAAGCCAGGTGTTGGTGATTCTTTATCAATTGAGAGTAACAACCTGGTCTTCTATCTCTCCAATTGAAAAGGAGATGTGAGTTCAAGTGTTGCTTGTCTAAGATGGTTTGTTATTAAAAAACATTTTAAAGGTAAGTTTCCTTATAAATTTAAATAAGTCTGTTTGCGTATCTATGTGATCTATCTATCTTGAGGGTGCAAAGTGAAATGGGTGATCTCCAGCCCTTTAAGATGAGTAGCAATACCCTTGAGATGGATGGGGAAGCAGAGTTTATTCATACATCAATAATCGAAACGACTCAGGTAGTTGGCAACAAGGATAACTGTTTTAATATCAATTATCTAAAATAGGGAGTACAGCAGACATCATCCGACGTTGCAAAGCAAATCTCTCAATGCATTTTTAAAAATAAATCATCCTAGGTGACGTTTAACCAAAGTATTACTGACGTCATCCTACGTAGCAAACTACAAAAACCTATTGAGGAAAGTGTGGCGTCTAAGGAACTATCTAAATATACACTCTATACTGGTATTGGACAATGAGTCAAAGTGATAGGTTTCTTAGCATCATGTGGGGCAACTAAGCCCTCCCTTCAAAATGGCCACTATGAACGTCACTAAATACACCACGTCCCATTGGCTACACAACTTTAGGATCCCTAATTATGTGGTGCCCTACAATTGGTTGGCACTCTAACCTTCGTAAGTACTTTCCACCTAAGTCTAGCAGCACGCAGATTGGATTACCAGGTGCTGGTGAGCTTGTCTAAAATAGAGCTTCCCACCAATTAGCATATTCATCTATCATCACCTCAGTGGTCTGCTGGCAATTAAGACTTTGAACTTGTCCTTGGGAGTGTTCTTTGCTCTGGAGAATTCAGGGGAGTGAAGGCACGCTCTGCCCTCATGCGTAGGTGTGACCATCTTGTCCGTCCAACTTCATCTGTCCACTTCATCTGTGACTGTAGACCATGATGTTGAGCTTCTTGTGTATTAAAAAAACTATTTTCTAATAGGCCTCTGACGTCTTCCTTGTTTTGTTCATGCATTTAGAACAGGAGCTTGTTCTTTCACATCATTTTGTATCTAATGCCTGATTATTCTAGCCTGATAAAACCTTGACTTTCTTGGCTTGGCTTCATGGTTCATCCAACCTCGCCTTTCTGAGATTCACTTTTGATTCATTTGTTTGCTTACTGCGACACACATAAAAATGAGGTCTTCCTTTTTTCAGTCCAATTCTGCTATACACGTAGTGGAAACATCCATCCTTTATTCTTTATGCATGTATGTATATTTTGGCGCATGCCGCAATCTATTCACTATAAGGCTAGCCTCTAGAATACTTTGTCTACTTGCGTTTCTCTGCACCTGTACACGTGTAAACTGGCTTGATAGCTTCATCATTTTTGTGGCATAAGCTCCTTCACCTTGATCCCAAGATGTCACTTATCCTTGAAACTTTCTTGATGCCTTATCGAATATCTGAATTCTTTTGTCTCTGCATCTCTTCTATGTATGTCAGCTCGATTCTGCATGATGTCACGATTCATCTTGGCCATTCATTTGCTCCGCTTCTTCCGGGATTTCATTCAAATGGCCATCATACCGTCTCATATGCAGGTATGGTTTTCTCAATGGGAACCTTGCTTCCAAGATTCTCTTTGATATTGGTATTCTTACTGGTACCCCACGTGTCTCACACTCTGGCTCCCAACATATAGGCAATATGGGTGAAGTGGTTGAGGTGGGGGTATTTGGCTGCTCCTCTACAAAAGGATATTCCTTTGTTGAGAACCCTAATTTCTGATTCATTGAGTTGTCTTCTCGATAGATTCAAAATTAAGTACTCATGTCTCTATTTGGTCGTGTAATATGCTGGTTTCTTTGATCCGCCCTGGTTCTTATTCATCTCATGCGCTCCATTGCCTCTCCCTCTCTTATTTCTACCTCCTCTGCAACCTCTGTATTTTGGTGTTGAGTTGAGATATCTGTGACTATTGGTTCTGCAAATCTTACATGTTTCGATGTGCCCTGTCTGTGGCATCTTTTGAACTGGTTTATTTGTTATAGCAAATTTCATTTTCTGATTGTTTGTGTCACACTCTCGCAAGTATCTGCGTTATCACTTATAGTCGCTGTCTATCTATCAGATTCATTGTGTCTGTCCAAACCTGCTGGTGATGGATTAGGTGTGTTTTCCTGAGGGAGCGATAGCCTGTGTGTGTCATATTTCGATTGAAATGCATAAACCCTATCTTTCCTTTAGACACAGTCGTCGCTGAAAAATTTCCTTGCTTCCCTCAATTTAACCTCATCTTGATGTTTTTTGAGGGTTTTATCTGGTTCTTAGATTTTGTTGCTTCCAGAGTTGGCATGAGTTTGGCAATGCACAACTGTTTTAATCTATTCATTCTTAAATACTAAAAATGTTAAACAAAGACATTGTGTAGCAAATAGATGGATATAACTGACACCTGTATTTCTTTAATTGTTCACATTCTGAAAACATATGTAATAACAAAGGCTCTTCATCTTCAACTTGCTCATCACAGT
The DNA here is from genome assembly GCF_040938575.1 of Ambystoma mexicanum. NCBI lineage: Eukaryota > Metazoa > Chordata > Amphibia > Caudata > Ambystomatidae > Ambystoma > Ambystoma mexicanum. The sequence continues at coordinate 983,596,613 of NC_090924.1, forward strand.
CTTGGACATTTTTTATACATCTATCCTTTAGAAATTCCAATTATATTGACATTTCAAAAACACCACGGAGGATCAAAATGGCAAGAAAAAGAAGCAGTCAAGATTGTTGGCTTTTTTTTTTAATGTATCCTTATATCTGAATGGCAAAAGCCTCACTTTTCTAGGCAAACTTACAGGATTGTTCCACAAATCGCTTCAAATAGCTACGTAAAGATTTTACTAAGTCTCCATTGTTGGTCATAGAGGTCTTCATATCACATTGCATGTCCCCATCTAGTAATTCCACAAATCATTAATTAATTCACCCATCTCTTCAAAAGCCTCACAATGTAATAAAATGCTACTAAGTATATCAGAGTAAGTTCACTAGAAAGAGGAACATGATCCCCATACCTGGGTATGGTTTTATGAGGGTGGGGCAGCTTCTGACATATCCATTTCCTTTCAATAGGTATGACAAATCTTAGGGTGGTGGCTTACCACAGAGTTTAAAGTATTGTTTGAGTTGTCTAGAGCAGTAACCAGAGCAACATTTCCTAGCATGAACCATTGGGGAGCCCCCTGAGTCTTAAAGCTTGATTTCCAAAAGTGTTTACAAAGTGACTTTTCCATTTAAAACCATTTTAGAGCATAGTCTCATCCAGTTCCAGTCAGCATATGTAGGCACATTCACTAGATACCTGAAAATTCACGTTCCCCATCTTGTGTTTTGGAAATAATGTTTCCATAAAAAGGTCCTTATGATAAACCGACCAATTATAGAATTGTGACTATGCTTGATGCACTGGCCAAAATCTTTGCTAACATTTTATTAATCGAATTGAACACTTGGATAAAAGAGAATTACATTCTACCACCACAACAGACAGGCTTTTGAAGGCACCCGAGCACTATGGACAACATGGTCACTTTAGTGACCACTGTGTAGATGGCATTCGCAAACTTTACATCTATACTGCCTTTATTTATTTTAGTGTGGCCTTGGACACAGTGGTGAGAAACAAACTGTGGCTAAAGTTACAAAAGCACAACATCCCAAAGGGCCTTCTCTCCATGCTCATAGCATTACATACAAATACTAGAATCAGAATCCATACCAACCAGCAGGGTTCAGCCACTAATTGGATGTTGAAATATGCAGGATTAAAGCAGGGCTGTATATTGGCCCCCACTCTGTGTAATTTATGCTTGGCAGACCTCCCAGAGGCTCTTCTCGCTAACAAAGCTTACCTGCCGAAAATTGGGCTGCAACTAATACAATGATTAGACTAGGCCGACAAAATAGTCATAATGGATTAAACACCTAAAGGGCTGCAGGCTATATTGAATCTCCTGCATGCTTATGCTACACATAATAGCCTCAAAATCCACATCGGCAAAACCACAATCATGGCCTCCCATACCACTAGGGCCAAATATAAGAATGACTGCAGGACCCTAAATAATAGCCCTGTGGAAGTAGTCAATGAATACAAATATCTTGGAGTAATCATAGACAACAAACTGTAGGGGACCACAACTAAAACTCACAAAACTAAAAGTCCCCCCGTCGAGTTCAAAAGGGAGAACTTTACATTATAACAATCCTGGAGGACTATATGGCTGTCATTTCCTTGACAGAAGGGTTCAAAGGGACCTGCCAATAGCCCTTGATTAGATGGATTGTAGAGATGTATTTAGCTGGTCCCAGTTTGTCAATTAGACCATCAATCCTAGGCATAGGATCATTGTCAAACTGGGAGATGGAACCAGCTTGTGAAAGTCAATACAAAACCTCCATGACCGATCAGGTTTTGTAACCAGGACTTTTGGCAAAGACCACAGACTTCCGGACTGCTCAATAACATCCACCTACAACATATTCTCTAACTGCTGGAGGACTGCTTCCTTCCTGTTTTCAGGGATGCTGTAGAGTTTTAAATTTACCACTTTTCTGGGTGGAGTTCAAATGTTTTTAATTTCTGATCAGGCTGTGAGATGAGATAGTTACATAGCCCTTTTCTTCCCAATACCTCATATTGGCCAAACCACTTTGAAAGCAGAAAAGGATCAGTGGAAAGCCTTCTAATCATAATGAGCTTCTTGTACTACTTGCGCCTGTCCCAGATGTTTCATAACTATTTCACGGATGATAGCCCCACAAAAAAGGATCAGTGGATGGCCTTATGATCATAATGGGCTTTTTGTATGTCTTGCGCCTGTCCCAGATGATTCATAACTATTTCACGGACGAAAGTCATATGTTCCTTGAGATGCTGAGCTGTCTGTGACATAGGGATAACTGCCTCCTCTCTGTCCTCCCAAGACTCACAGAGCATATCCAAAATGTCCCTTGGGTCTTGGCCATATAAAGGTTCAAAAGGGGATAACCCTAAAGAGGCATGTGTGGACTTTTTTATGGCAGACAATGCCCAGTTGATCATAATGTCCCAGTTACATCCATCTGCTTCCATCAGCTTTTTAAGAATATTCTTGGGGGTTTGGTTAAACATTCCTACCTGCCCATCTCTCTGTGGATGAGATACAAAAGTATGCAAGATCTTAATTTGCAAAACGTCCTTTATTTCAGCCATTAGTTTTGACATGAAGGTACTACCTTGATCCGTTAGAATATTCCAGGGAAACCCAACACTAGACAAAAAAGGGACCAGATGTTTTATGATCTGTTGCGTAGTGTTATTTCTGAGGGGAAAAGCATCTGGATATCGAGTTGCATAATCGATTACTAGGGCATATTTGTTCCCTAACTATCAGGTCTCAAGGGGACATATTATGTCCATTCTGATTTTTGAGAAGTGTACCTCAATAATTGGTAACGGCTGTAAGAGGGCAGGAGAGACCATAATGAGACCATAATCTCCGTCTCAAATTTATTATTATTATTATAATTATTATTATAATGGGACTATCTTCTGGCAAAGTGCACATGTGGCTACAAAACTCTTCACATCAGCATGGATTCCTGGCCAGTAGAATTTTGGGATAGCCTGAATCTTTGTAACCCCTAGATGTCCTGCAGTAAGATGAGAGTGGGCCATTTCCAAAACTACTCTCCTATGACTGCGCGAAATGACCAACTGGGTCCTGGGTATTCCCTCAGGGGTCATATCTCTTCGTTAGAGGAGCCCATGCTTTAAGAAAAGAAGGGAGCTCCTTTTTAAAAAATCTTTGTTTTTCTTAATTCAGATTGTTTTAAAAATAGAAATAACCAAACAATTACAGAGTGTATCCATTCCAAAGGCATTGACATTGCACGCAGTTCACGTTCCCTCCTCCCCCATGCACCCAGCTCTACATTTCGCATTTGCAGACCCTGACAGAATCTCTGTACCCCCACATATCTAGCATCTCTCATTCCCTTCCCTATACAAATTGTCTTTTCCCCCACCCAATCTCTTTTCTTCACCCCCTATCCAGGTCTTTGTTGTCCACCTCTCCCTGTGCCACTGCTATGTATGTCCTTAGCAAGGCCCAGATATCCTTTGGTCTGCGTCTAGTGGGCAGTCACGCAGTATACAGCGATTCCTTTGCCTCACAGTCTATAATACATCCCAGCCAACATTCAAATTTAGGAGCCGGGCCGTTAGCCCATGTCTTAGCTATGATGGATCGAGCCACCACAGATGCCATTCTCAACAACCTTCTTGTGCAGTGGCTTCTTTCCCAAATATTGGAAGCAACGATGCCAGGGGTTTGTCCAAGATCTGCCTAGATAACATCATGCCCACGGCCTGGATGACTCACCGCCAGAGTGCTTCACTGCTCCGCAATACCACACAATATGCATGAAGTTAGCAGGGATATGATGACGTTTGGCACACACTGCGGGCCTACCATGGTTACACCTATGGAGTTGCAGTGGAGTATAGTACATTTGGTGGAGGAACTTAAAGGGGGTCAGCCTATATCTATTGTTTATAGATATCTGCCTAGTTTGCATTCATGCCACTTCCCATTGTTGATTTGTAATCGAAACCTCCAGAGCCCAGTCCAACATCTGCCTAGCCTTGTCCTGCCTTTTTGATTTTCATTGTTTTTATCATTCTGTATAACGAGGAGACATGTTTCGTAACCCTGGGAGGTTCAACCAGATATTGTACTATAGTGGACGGTATGGGTTCTCCCGTGAAGCCTGGCCACGTGGCACGCATCACATTCCGAAATCTATAATATAAGAGCATGGTAATCACATTACACATTCCCCGCTCCTTCAGCTGCTCCCATGTGAAACACACTCTCCATCCTGAAACAGAGCTTTCAGAGTGTGGATTCCTAGTGTCTCAAATTGAATGTTAAATATTTTCTCGCATGTCACCCCCAGACCACACACCGTATACATGGTGAAGTTCGGGATTTATAGATGTTCCTCTCCTATCATTCTTGCCACTTTACCCCATGCTTCGCATGTATCATGTACTGGCTGCACTTTTTTACTAACACTCCTCCGTTTTCCCCACCGAACACATTTGAACTCGTTGGGATATGATGTTGCCCTCTCGATCCCCACATGTGGGATTTCTGATGAGGGACCTTCACCACCATACAATATATTGCAGTTGGGCTGCTAAATAATATAGGTACATGTCTGGGTAAATCCAATCCTCCTCTCTCATATGGCTGAGTTAAAGTCTCAAAACATAACATAGCAGGTGTATTTGTAAATCGCACATTCAACCCTGAAGCAGCATCTTTGCACTAATTACAGATGTTTATTTTTACCCAACTTAATGGTACTCATTTTATCGACCTCAGAAGGATGAAGGGCTGAATCGGCCTCCTGGGATTTGAACCTGTGACCATGAGGTTAAACACAGGCCCCTGTAGTGGATGCATCAGTCCACTGAGCCACAGACCCGCATATGCAACCCTTGCCCGTTTGCATGCCCAAGCAAGCCTGGTCATCAATTGTCTTACCCACGTCCAAAATGCAGCAGAAGGTGCTATCGGCATATTGTTAAAAATGTACAGAAGCTTGGGGACTATCACCATTTTAGCCAGCGAGAGCTGTGCCGCTTGTGAGATAGGAAGGTGAATCCAGGTGTCAACCCAGCCCTCTTTTAGTTGCAGTACTACCACATAATTTTCCACATACAGGGTGGATACATCACTTGTTACCGTGATACCCAAATATTGAATACCCTGTGGGCACCACTTAAATGCAGACCCTACATCCTTGTGCGTTAATCCGGGTGTCAGTGGCAATTTTTCAGAATCACATTTATTTATGTTCAGCCCTGAAAGCGGCCCAAATCTCTGCACATCCTGTGCAATAGCTTGCAAATACTGCTTGGGGTCTTTCACATATAGCAGCATGTCATCAGCGTAGAGTGAGATGGTGCTCAATCATGAGTATATCTTCACTCCCCTATGACCACGATACTTCCTGCTATAGCATGCGAGGAGCTCAATAACCCGTGCAAAAGAAGGGGAGATAGAGTACACCCCTGCCTCGCCCCCGGGATGGGTATGGATAGCGCAATATATCTGTTGATTTGTTCACACCATTGCCCTAGGGGAAGAATAAAGCCGTCAGATCCACTGCAAATATACCACACCCAACCCTGATCTACAAAGGACCTCAAACAAAAACAGAAATTTCACTGAATCAAATGCCTTCTCAGCCTTGAGCAAGGCTACCACTAGTGGGATCAAAACATTAATATTATGTAACAAGGCAAATATTCTTTGTAGGTTATTCTGTGTCGACCTGCCCAGGATAAACCCTGCTTGATCCTGGAGCACCAGTGATGGAATTTGTGGCTGTAGCTATTTCCCCAAAATACGAGCCAATATTTTGTTATCTGTATTTACCAAGGACAGAGGCTTGTCTGAAGCGCATTTCACCTGGTCCTTATGAGCTTCTAGTAGTACTGTCACTGGGGCACGTGTCCCCTCTCAAGCGCTGCTTCGTATATACACAACAGGTGTGGGGCAAGCCCTGAGGTGTATTCTTTATAGAACTCAGCTGACAGACCGTCCATCCCTGGGGCTTTATTTTTAGGTCGTGATTTTATAACAGTTTTAATGTCTTCCTGTGTCATGGGCAGGTTCGAAGTCAACACCTGCCCAAGGTCCAGCCAGCCCATTGCCATTCTAGCTAGAAATTCACTCATCTCTGTATGGGTCACCTGCATCTAGGTTGAGTATTGTGAGTCACAGTATCCCCTGACAATTTCATTAATACTTTCATTATCCCTGATTATGTCCCCGATTTATCTTCCACTTCAACTATATTCACATGTTCTCTTTCTGTGAGAATGTCCCATGTTAGTGTTCTACTCGGCCAGTCTGCTTCCCCATATGCTGCTGCTACTGCTGGGGCTGCCAGATACATAACTTCTCTACCCGCTATCTCAGCGCACTCCCTCCTCGCAGCCTGTAGCTGCTGTGTAACTTCCAGGTCCCCCTGCCTCACCCGTCTATTTTGAAACTCCTTTATCCCACTTTTCAGTTTGTCCAAATATTCCTGTAATTACTTCAGCACCCCCCTCTTCTCTGGAGAATCAACTCCCCCTGATATAGATCTTGAAAGCCTTCCACACCAGTCCAGGGTCAGGTACTGACCTAGCCTTGTGTTGGAAATACTGCTCTATATCTTGTTCGATTCCTTCCCTGAACACAGGGTCTTCCAATGCATGATTTTTCAAAACTCCATCTTCATGTACTGTGTGTGGGAGCTTGTTAATCTAATTGGGCGTCACACACTAGACCAGGACTCTTGCCACTAGCCTAAGATGCAGTGCATGATTAAAACACGTTTACTTAATTTCCTAGAATACGGACTGAGCTATCACCCAACCCATCTCACGGCCCCTTTTATAAATACCCGGGTCTCAATGGACCATGAACCAGGCCGTTGTGTGGTAATACAATATTTATTTAGTTTAAATTCAAAGAAAATCACACAAATTCAATATTGGCCAGCAATCACCAATGGGGTGATAATTACAAGGTAAATTGATGAAATACACTTAGTTTGACTTTCTACTATAACATATCCAAAGCACAAATGAATGGGGGCAATTTTACTGTTCGGGTAGATAGCACTGAGTTAAGATTTCCCCCTGCAATGCACCCTCAAACCCCTATTAATCGAATTGTAGGTGCATAAAAAGGGGTGGCAAGGAGTTAGGTATACTAGGCAGCAAACAGAATTAAGATTGGACCTTCCCCCATGAAATGGGAGGCAAAATCGAATTTTAAAACCTTTGGAATTGCATAAAAAAGCACTCGGAATTACTAAATATTAATAATTTAAATGTGCGGTTGAATGACTGAGGGAAATATGAGTTATCACAGTTTCAGTGATGACTAGCAACTACAAGGCAAGGTACCAACAACGGGCATACAGTTCAAAAATCAACTTTGAAATGAAAACAAAGTGCAGACAAATCACACGCATAGAAATTGCATTTGCTAATTTACACAAGTTTAAATGTCAGACAGAATCGGAATGCAGTTTTTATGCTGAATGACAGATGCACATCACAGGGATAATATGCAAGTGAAAGAGTGACTCTAAATTAATGACAGGATGAGATTCTCAATGGGAAAGGAAATAATAAAAGCAGTAGACAGAGAAAATCGGGTTGGAAAGAAAAGGGCCAAGTTTCACTTAAACTAGATTTTAGTTGCTAGAAAAGAGAAACGCCAACTGTGAAAAGAAAGGTTACGCTGCAGTTGTAACCCCTTCATACAGTGTGCCTCTTTTTAGGGAGAATTAATTTATTTATTCAAAATAGTGCTAAGGACTTACACAAGGACAGAAATTAGTGGAAGAATGGCACTAACACTTAGACAGGATGCATAGAGGATTATGACAGTTTTAAGGATTTCTGCTAATGCAATTTCTGCTTATCGGATTTCTATGGGATTGGACTGGACCTTATACAAGGTAATAGAGCAAAGGATGCAGTTTGTGGTTGTTGGGGAAGGGAAATACTCACAACAGGCACTTGAATGTTGTATTTTAAACAGCGGATCGAGTTTCTGGACAGCAAGGCAATATCTGGTCAATGGTCACAGTGGTGGATTCTCCTAGCAGAAAACAGCTGGGCAAAGGTCTGGTCATGCCACAGTGGCACCTCAGCTGGATGGATCGGGTAGTAGGGCAAGCGGACAGCACTGGATAATCCCAATGAGGGTTCAGCCACCTTTCCCCTTTCTCCCTGAGTTATTGGTATTTTTAGTGGGGTTTTTCTGGTTCAATGGTCCTGCCTGGATAGGGTCAGCTATGCTCTGGCCTTGCAGTGGAATCTTGCAGGATGAATATGGAATATCGGGATACGTAGGAGCTGGAAAATTCAGAAGAGAATGTTTTTCTGTCTCTGTGAGCCTGTACCTTTTGTAAGGACGGTGACATCACAGGATTTACAATGGGGTTAGACCTTTGGCTTGACATGCCTCTAACAACTGGATTGGCCAGGAGTTACTGTTACCGTCTTCCTGTCAACCGGTTGGACTTCAGCGATATGACATCAGTTTTATGGGGTGTGCTTACAAAGCCCATGCCCTCCCACAGTTATTTTTGCCAACAATCAGTTATGACATAAATTGCACATTTTTACAGTTGTGGCACTTTTGCAAATCACATAGACAAATTACATATTTCATACAGAGCATGGCAGTCCAACTCTCCGGTTTGTACGGTGTCATTTAGCCCTCCTAAAAATCTTTAGTGATTTTCAGTGGTAAATATTTCACCTAAAATTCTACAATTTTATATATGTGTACCTATAGTCACAGATCATGTTTGCATTCATTTTTAACATTCCACCATGTATACTTTTCCCATAATTTACATTTTCCTGCCGTTTGCATTCCCTACATACTAGGGACAACTACTATGTCTTGTTTTAATGACACAAGAATTACATTTAAACTGTTAAACGTCTGCATTCTTGCGTGGTCCAGTTGCTGAAATAAAAGTCTTAAAGCGTATTTAATAAAATAGTCTTTTGAGCCAGGTGGGCTGGCTTTTGTCTTCCAAATATGGTCATTCCCTTCCAGGCCACAGCCAAAATGTCAGTTCAGCCCAGTTTTGCCATGGAGTTTGTCTTTGAAGCTCTCCAGTTGGAGTGGAGGGGAAATGCTGCTAAAAAGTCACACCTATGTGTCCCAGAAGTTAATTGTGCCAGGCTGGAGCACTGCCACAGAGTCTGATGGGGGTGCAAGGTCTTCCCCTTGGCCCATTCATAGTTTCCAGATGCTGGTCCCTTTGGGGGGAGGCAGGTCCTGTTCCCAGGAAGCAAATGTTGTTTGAAGCCAGGGCCTGGAAAAACCTGTCATGCTGGTTTCACAGTAAATGCATTTATTTATTTACTGATTTCTGAACCAGAAGCAAGTCTGTTGGAATAAAACACCCCATATGTGTTTTCAAACAATACCCCCATCACATTCTACATAAAGACAGGGCCTTAATTCAACATTTCACTTTTAAACAGATATTTTTCTTGTTTGTAAAAGCATCATTTGACACGTGGTCAATTTTCCTTGGCTGTCACTTGACAGTACGGCCTTCTCACATTCATTTTCGGAATCTTCCCAAAGCCCCAGTTATGTTTCTAATGCACAGGAATCTGTCCACATAAAGATCCCTTGAAACTGACATGAGCTAGGAGTAGGAGAGGGCTTTTTTTTAGAATTTAGCTACAATATTTTGTTTCAAAGTAAAGCGTTTTTTTTTTCGTACAGCTTGGAATGGAGTTCTTTGTTATTTCACAGATCTGGCCTGACACAGCCTGTCATTCAGTGAGATATGCCCCCGTTTGCTGGAACACAACCTGAATATTGATGGACATAGCTGGGTCTCACTGGATCAGAACTGCGTACTGTTGAACAGATGAAAAAGAGCATCAGAGTGTAGTCATAGTGAAAGGCAAAATAATTTCTTTTTCAGTGAAGCTTTGGGCTGGCAGCCTAGCAGCTCTGCCTTTGAATTCTTTTCTTTTTGGTGCAAATGAACTTTTCTCTGGTGCCACTGAAGAAAATATTGACAGCAATTCTCGGGGTATTTGGTGTTTCATCTCACCCCACGTGTGGCTGGTCAGACAGCACAGCCATTATCTTGGTGACTGCAAAACACAGTTTTTAAGGCAAGGTGATAGTGCTCAACAGCGCCTGTGCAGCCATTCTGCCGGTGACTTCTGAGATGTGGTTTGGTGATGTAGGGGAGTTCTGCTGGGCAATAGATGTATCCCACAAGCTGCTCTAGCAAATGTCATTATGGCTAGGGAACAGTCTGACAATGTTCTAGGGAGAATCTTTGCTTATTCAAGACACCTTGCTACACCCGGTGTAACCATTATATAATCTATCCTAGAGGCGCTGTCAGGTACCCCTGAGTGGTAGGTGTATTCCTTCATCATGGGATTCCGGAATCTCCAAGCATCTCTGATTCCATAGTATTCTGCTATCTTCCCCAAAGTTTCTGCTGCTTTTGGGAGCCTACTTGCCCTGTGGAGGTCCTATCCATATCCAATGTAATAGAGAGATCAAAATCCCTGGCCCATATAATTTCTCATTTATCATACTTATGTAGATGACTCACACATTTCTGAAAAAACCCTGTGGAGTCTATGTTTGGAGCATACACATTTATGAGTAGTACTTGAGACCCAATGTTTCGCCTGCCAGAATCAGATCCTGGCCTCCCCATGTGGGCATGTAACTTAAAATCCAGAGACCTATGAATATAAGTCGTTACACCTCTAGAGTGTAGGGTAACGGAAGACATATATCTGTATATGCCCCAACCCTGAGCTCTGGGAACTTTCCATTACCTGTTCATGCGTGTTTCCTGTAAACATCAGGATTCTCACCTGGTGTCTCCTTGCAATGTTCATTATCTGCCTAAATGTTTTGCTAATCATGAATCCCCTGATATTCCATGTCATCAATACTATCTTATCCATTGCCTGCATTCCTGTGTATGCCAACCATTGTGGTGTTACATCTTTCAACTTCTCCCCGGGTACAACCAGTTATCGGGAACCCCAGTGATCCCAGTGATAAATATAGCAACATCTCTCCAGTGTCCCTCTATGTTCAAAACAAACAAACAACTCTTCAACGATCTCCTCCCCTGCTCACGTCAGAAACCTCAACATACCAAACTCGCAGTTACTGCTCTGAGGAGGCGTGTCCGCAGACTGCCACTTCTCCATATGACATAAGACATTACACCAGCTATCTCTACCCCACGGAATGCTCAGAGATATTACTCCCTGCCCTGAAATGAACACATTAAGTTCCTATCCAATGCCCAATGTCTCTGTGTAGGGCTCTCTGTTGCAGCCTAGTGGGCCCAGGTAAATATTTGGCACACTTTTCAGCTGGTCTCGGGTCAGAGAAGAAAGTTGTTTTCCCATAATATATAAAATGTTTGCGCATTATATTCTTAACTTCTTGAAATGTATTTTGCTGCTCCTGCCTTTGTGGACTAAAGTCTGTGAAAATCTTTATTGTCGCAGATCCAAATTTCAGCTCTCCTTTCTCTCTGGCTGCCATCAACAACACACCTCTATCCCGATAGCTGAATATACGGGCAATAATTAAGCACTCAGGCGACCCCAGCATATGTCTTGGAGCCAACGACTTGTGAGCTCTTTCCACCATGAATACGGATGAGACTGTGGGGTTGTGCAGTACCCCCAGTAGTAGTTTCTCTGCAAATTTCTCCAAGCTGTTAAACAAGGTCGATTCGGGTACTCCTAGTAGACGCACTTTGTTCCACCTTGATCTCCCTGGTAGGTCATCATTTTTGCTACAACAGTCTTCACGATCTGCTATAGCTGAGCCACGTCACTCGGCAGGTGCATGATCTTGTCTTCTCCTTCACCAATCCTCTGCTTGGCTTCTGTCATTTATTCACATAGTTTTTCAATCTCTACCGCAGACATGTTGACTTACAACTCTGTTCTCTCGGCCTCCACAGCAGCACAAACTGAGATGCATCACGCTTAAGAACCAGCGTGTTGACACTCCTTTTTTCATCATTGGAAACTGCCCTGGAAGCATGCATCAGCAATGTTGACATATAGGAGAGCTGTTGCCTTTCCAATGGCACCTGCGCTCTCACGTGAGAAAGGTCAGCTGTCTGCTGCCCTCGAGCCCACCTCCAGCTACGCTTTAAATGCATAACAGAAAAGTAGCTTGCTGCTTCTGATTGTAGCAACTTCCTTGTGTTCCTTGTGTTCATTGTTCCAGTGCATTCCTATATTTGATTACCTCCTTATCGACCCGGCCCTCTGAAATGGATTGTTGTTTTCCTCTGGTACTTCTGCTGATACCTTTTCCTCAGTACCGATCCTGTATACGTCTGAGCAGACTGTTTTCTGCCTCACATTTCAGCGCCTTGTTTGATTTCCTGGTTTTGGACTCGCCCCGTTACACAGACTGCTTTTTCCTTCTGTTACAGCATTTGCTTTGATCTCCTGGTTATTGACCTCGGCCAGTGATAAGGACTGCCTCCACCTTTGGCACCAGCGCTTTGCTTATTCTCATCATGACCTTGGCTCGCGCTGCCTCTTCATCCATTATTTCAGCACTCCCATTCAGTTCTGTCATTGACGGCTACACGGACCGCAGACTACTGTCCCAGGGCTTACCTTGATACTCACCGCTACTGCTTCAACCGCCTGCCATCTCCTTTCCTCTTTTTGACCAGCTCTCCTCCTACTTAGACACTCTGTCTCATCCACGTTTCCTGAGAAGGATTCCTATTGTGTTGGATATTGTGCACCTCCATGATGACCTGCAGATACCTCCTTGTGCACCGTCCCGGTTCTAGCACAGCCCTCATGCCAATTGGGCTTAGATTCCCATACTAGCTACCCATTTATTATTTTACCCCCGTCCTTGTTTTGACTGAATTCCTTGGTTCATCACTTACAATTGCATCTACACCTGCACCTGATAAGAAAGTGTTCTTCATTCCATATTTGTTCTATCGCTTATCGTTCAGGGGGTTAACTCTCACCACTGTCTTCTCGGTCCTCGAGGGAAGGAGGTCTGAAAACACTTCATTCTGGAACAAGTACAGAGCCTAGGCAGGTGATTCTCTTTCTCCTAAATAGGAGTCTTAAATTGGTTCACACTGTAAGTTAACCTTCTTGTCTTTTCTTGCAGCCTGGTTACATGGTGGTGCGTTCTCCCCGTTATTTTGTATGATTTGTTCCTCTGGTTGTTTTGTTTATTCCAGCAGAGGGGTGTATCATAAAAAAGAGTTCCCTCAAGCGCAGAGGCCTGGGCTAAGGAATAACCCAGGTTCTTCAATCAAGACCATATTATTCCAGAATCAGCAAACATCTCTGCTTCTCCTGAACCCCTAGGTTTGGTGAGTAACATAACCTTAGAGGTCAGCATATCTATCTCCCAACTTGTCTGTGCTCTTCTTCAGGGCTAGTATTGTTTGATTTAGCATAGTTATGTCCACGCTGGTTGCACTCAGTGATTGTTCCATAGCCGATGGCTGGGGGGGAACCATTTTAGCAAACTTTTCCCTCTTGGCCTGTTTTTTGGGGTTAACCATACCACGATATCCCCACAGGGCAGAGATCTGTATGCTGTTTCTTGTGTTGCTTCCCTGCAGCCTAACTCCCAATCATGGCCCAATACGCTGTACCAGTATACTTATGCCGCAAGTTCTGTCCCAATGACTCCAGTGGCTATCCCTCTTGCACAGCACCATCCAAAGGTTGCGAACAGGAAACTTCAAAGGGGCCTCTAGTCTGTGCAGCTGAGAGTGACCCGCTCCTACCCAGTTGTCGAATTATAGTTTGCTGCCATATCCCCAGCCTTCAATCAACTCTTTCGACAGTGTTTTGGGGTCCTAGCAGTTCTCCCTCACCGTGGAGCGCTCACACCCTGTGTCTCACTGTGGCTCTTTCACTCTCATTCTCCAATGAGCTGCCTACTTACTGCCTTCCAGTCCACTGTCCTCTGACGGGACACCCCCTGTGCTCCACCTCCCACCAGCAGGTCATGGGCAGTCGGTAAAATCCTCACCTATCAACAGGATTGGATTCCTGGATGCATGCCCTGCAGTCTGCGGCCGGTCTCTGCTTTCCTTTTTTTTAATTATTTTAAGGATATTGCAGGATTCTGTTGGAGAGCTTTCAAGACGTGGCCATCTTGTGGCCCACGCAACAGTCCCCCCTCAGAAGGGACCGCCTTGTGCCCTACCTTCAACATCCGGGATGACTTTCAGGAAAGCTTCTTCCAAGACCAGGTATTATGTTGGGCAAACGCAAGGTCTGTCATAAGCTCCATCTCTTCAGAGGGAAATTAAAAATGTTCTGCACTCACTAGGCCGGCTTCCTTGAAACATTTATCAGCTCTGGTTGTAAAATCATGCTCTTGGACTGCTACTGTTAAGGGAAAGACTGCAGTCACTAGTACCCACTGAGCAATCTTCTCCCGTACCTTAATGGTATAGGCCTGCTTCCCATGGTTATGCAATAGAACCTTGATATCAGCCCGGTAATCTGGATCTAGGCCATATTTCCATGCTAGTCCAGACTTGGAAACGAAGTAGATATCGGTCCCTTCTGGAGGTAACAATATCAGGCCAGTATCAGGCCAGTAGGAGGGAGTTCTCACTCACCAACCACACTAGAGATCTCCCTACTGTTACAGGGGTCAAATCCAATAGACTATGGTGTGACAACTGTAGGATCTGAGAGATTAGCATTATGTTTATTAAATGTAAGGGTCTCATGAATTTTATCTTTCTGGCCTGATCCCAACCCTAACGCCATATGTGGTGTGCCGGCGGAAGCAGTAGGACAAAGGGGTGGCATGGTATGAACGCTTCTTTATTAAAAAATAGGCAAAAATGCCTAACTCTCCCTATTCTAAAGCATATTCCCTACCTAACTAAGGAAAATGTGGGTGCTCGTCATCAGGGTGCTTGTCCAAATAAAAACCTCCTGTCCTCTGTCCAAAACTACCTAACTCTAGCCCTACCACAATATACATATACTCGTCTGCTGGTTCACTGATATCCACCTTAGTGATTGTGTTTAAAAAAGTCTTAACTAAAGGTTCATGTACCACAAAGATATAGAATACCAGGAGGATGACTCCCTCCTCCTGGTCCAATAGTTAAGTGTCTTGACAATATATTTGGCAATCATTGCCCTAGTGTCTGAATCAGCAAAACTGTTTGGGAGTCCAGAAGAATAACTCCCTTCTCCTGGTTCACTGGTCTTTTGATGACAATATTTCTTAACAGTTCTTATTAAGCTTTGTGGTATAGGACAAAATGTCTGAATAAAAATTACCGACCCCACCAAAAGACCTAAAGCACACACCACGAAAAGTTTCAACTTTTCGTGGAATGTGTTTAGGAGTTTCGGTGGGGTCGGTATGGGCCTGGGAGGGTGTCCCCCGCAACACCCCATTCGCTACAGTTTACAGTATAGTGTGCAGGGTGTTGCGGGGCCAACCCTGCAGCAGAACCGAAAAAAAGAAATGAAAAAAAGAAAAGCTGGGGGCTCCGGGTTGTCCCCCTCAACACCCTGCTCAATATACTATACAGTATAGTGGGCGGGGGTTGCGGGGACACCCTTGCAGCTCACCCGAGCAACAACAACAAAATAAAGAAAAGGACCCTGTGGTGCTGGTTCCCGATCACGGAAGTGAAAGGGAACCGCTGCTGCAGGGACACAGCGCGTCTGAAGGAAAGGTAAGTAGGGGGTTGGGGGTGTGCTGGGGGTAGTTGGGGTGTGAGTGACGATGTGTGTGAGGGTGTGTGTTGAATCTGTGTGATTCGTAATGGAAATGTTTGCATGGGAAATGTACAAACATTTTGTATTGCTTACATTTCCCATGCAAACATTTCCGCTGTGGGAAAATCAGCTGAATACAAATCACGTAGATCCAGCTTTGTGCTTCTCTCCAGGCTTTCTCCTGAGTTCATTTAATAGTTTCTGCTTCACTTTGTTTACTGTTAACATAGGTATTGTTGTGAGGGAGACTACTTCTGAGTTCTTGGTTATATTTGTCAGAATCACTGAGAGGAGAGAGATTACCCCTGAGGCTTTGGTAGACTTTACGTCGAGGGAGATCACTACTGATGCATTGGCCAGCTTTGCAACAATCATTGAGGCAAGGGAGCACACTCCTGATGATTAATCAATGTTTCCCCCTCTTACAATAAGTACTACAACAAGGGAGAACATTTCCAATGCTTTGGTCGGCTTCACAACAATTAATGAGATGAGAGAGATCATTCCCGATACTTTGGCCAACTTTACAATTACTGAGCTGAGGGAGATCCCTCCTGATGCACTTCTTCCTTACAATGTCACTCTTTGCACTTCTCCACCAACCACTGTGACAAGGGAGATTACTCCTATTGCATATGTTGCTCTCCCAAGCCCCTACTGGGTCTACCGTGGCTTCCTGTTACCTCTTTCTTCCTGGGACCACAATGTGGTTCTTCCTGGGATTTCGAGGCCATTGATCTATGTTCTTTGTTCATCGCTGCATTTTCCTTGCTTCTCTCTACCCCGCTACGATTCAGCAGGGCATCCGGTTTCCAGGTATCAGCATTTTTAAGGGACATACCAGTCCACCTTGCTGAGGTCACTCCACAGTTAACCGGATGATCACTTCTTCATTGGTCAGGCATCCTTCTAGCTCCCAAGGTCAATCCACATCCTCTTGACTGAGAACTTTATCCTCCAGCCGGCGTCCTAGTTGGCAGGTTTGAACTTCATGTGCAGGTGTGTCTTCATACTGGCCTCTCTCCGGTTTCCCTGGTTCCCTTTTGGGCAGTCCTCTGTTCTTATGGTCGGTAGCTGCGGCCTCCCCCGCACAATGTTAAAGTCACTTGTCCGTATTAATGATGCACTCCTCAGGCCTCCTCAAGGCAACCTCTTCTGGGTACTTTGGAAGACACATGGAAGAATACTTTGTATAACTCCTATAATTTTCTTTTTCCCAGTATTTCCATAACACAATAAATTAGGATTTATAGGAAGAAAAGGAGTAGTGTCACAATAACATACAGTGGTACTGTCAGAGGCTTTTCTTACTGATCAAAGGGATTTCAGGGACTCAAAGGTAAGAGGGTTATGGGGTTCCACCATAGAACGGGAGTCACCATCCCCTTAACGGACATCCCTCCTTGTGAGATCCTCCCACTTTTTACCCCCTACAAGGGGGAATCTTGGGTAGCGTCCTCAACTCCCTAGCCTCACAGGGAAGGGCTCCCCCATGGGGAGAAGTGACATCATCCCACGATTCAAGACTAAAGGATGGGTATCCCCTTCTTCATGGGCATTGAGTAAGCAACTATAATGTAAACAACAAACAATGATGCCTCGTGGAACATAGGAATACATTGAAACACTTCATTTTTTGGGCTCCAGGCAGAGCGAGAAAGATGAAGGGTCAGTGTAAACCAGTTAAGTCATAATAAAATCCATATTCTTTATTGAGAAAAATACATATTTTATAAAAACAATTTTAAAGGCTAATATATAGCCCTACATTTTCTTTCAAACCTATCACAATTTCAAAAAATAATTTTGTACATGTGCTGAAAAACATTTGCTCAATGTAATTTTCAAAGTAATTCATTCTCTGCTTAAATGTTGAAATAAACATGTGCAAAGATGCATATTTATCTCATTAAAGAGTTAGTGCATCATATCGCTATTTTGCATATAAACAATCTAGTACAATGATTGCTTTTTAGAAAAAGAGTGACAACTTTAAACTAAGCAGCCATAAACAATGTTGTGTAAACTTTTCACCATTAGGCAAGGTTCAAATATGAATCATTCAAGTGATGGTCTCCTAAATGTAATTGAGAGGAGTATGAACACTGGGCAAACCCCTCTATCTTTAATTTCATAAATCTCCCTTGTCAATAGTTTAGATTGAGATGTCATCTAGGTCCAACCAAAAGGGAAGAGATGATGGCCGTCTTCCTCAGGACTTGAAATAATGGTAAGTTGTTAGTATTTTTTAGAAGGTTTTTTACAATGATATCCATTCTTGCTACTGTTCTCACCATCTCAAAATATATCTTGGTGATACAATTTGTAGTTCAACTCCAGAAATTAGGCAGGATTTTTTCTCCGTCTATGACTGCCTGTGCAGAATAAATCCTCAATTATCTTTCAAACATTTTTCCATTTATCTCGATTTCAGCCAGGTGAAGGAGGAGAGGTTAACTCAATTTCCCTTCCATTGTCTTCCAAAGGATGTCTCTGGAACACTGCTGCAAGGTTGAATGCTTGTCAATGTAGTTCAAGGACAGCTCCAATAGAGGAATGGCACTTGTTCGTATTACTTCAAAGGTCGATTGGTTCAAAATCCTCTTTGTTAACTTTTGATCCATCCCAAGTCGTCACTCTCCTGTTGGGTCAACTCAGAATAGTTTTTGGGTAGGTGCCGTGCTCCAAATGGAAGTCTTAATCCGGATTCCTCTCAGTTGAATTAGCTTGTCAGAGATAACGAGTCACCAAGCGTGAGAGAACGCATGTCATTTTGAATATACGACTTCTGAATATACCTTGAAAATGTACAAATGCCTCACATGGGTCTTTGCTGGGTTTTGGTCTACTTGATTGACATTTTGTGACCTTTTCCATTTTGACCGAATTTTGTTTTGGTCATTCTTTTGTTCTAAAATATGGGGTGAGACTCCCTGCATCCCCCCTCCCCCCACCCTAACCTATTCCCTTACCCCACACATATATATATATATATATTTAATTAAATTTGACCAAAAAACGATCAAAAAATGCAGCCAAATTCAAAAAGTCCATTTATATTTCGATCAAGTATGCTAATACCTCTCTGCTGCATATAATCCTTCAGGCTTTCAGATCGCATGGGCATTTCTGTGAGGGAGTACACTGAATCACCTATTTAAAAATGAGCAATTTCGAGTAGATACTTCCCAGCTACCACTTATGGTAACAGCTTAAATACAAACTGGTCACACAAATGACTGATAGCAAACTCGCTAGGGAGCAAGCAATTGTGGACCTCTCAACCAAATCAAGTAGTAAGGAACATATCATACATATCACGGAGCAACAAAGTGTCCCTGCTTATATGAATGCCTATTCTCAAAATGCTATCTTCTGGAAACATTTGAAACTCAAGTTTAATCAAGTGCTGTCCTTTGAAATTACTGGGGTCAGACAGCACATTCTTAGAGAGGATCGTCAATGCAGGCTCTGTGGGGAAGCAATTATGGAAACCATAAAGCATCTTTTGGTCGCCTGTGAAAGCCTAGTATCAATTTGCAGGAAGACTTTAATGACCTATGGACATTTTAACAGAAAACTCATGTCTCGCCAATACGTCTGGTCACAGTATAATGTTGGTAATGATCACAACCTGATATTCTACCTTACTAAGCTTTGGGAACTAATTCTTAGTACCTTAGATGATCTTACTAGCCACTAGAAGTACCCAATTTACACCACATGCTTGGGGTAATCATGATAGGTCATTTAGATTGCTGAATATTCAACATGTTAATCTTGATTTGTAAGGTTATTTTGTCTGATACTCATCTTTTATATTCTTTGTTTTATCTGACGTTTCCTCATTCTATAATGTAATGGCAAAAAGTCTTGTTGACTATACTGCCTAATAATACAAAATAAATACATAAACATATAAAATAATATTCTGTACTCTCTAATTGACCATGCCCTCGTTCTATGAATCAATTTTGGGGTTAGAGAGATAGTTTACAACATCATGTCAAGAATTGGAGTTTGTTGGTTGTTAGAGCACCTTCATGCATTTCCCACTTGTTTCACAAGGCCCCTTAAAATAATAATAATAATAATAATAATAATAATAATAATAATAAAATTATTATTATTAATAATAATAATAATAATAATAATAATAATGATAGTAATAATAATGATAGTAATAATAATAATAATGATACATGTGGTCTTTCACCGCTGCTATCACTGGAAAACGTGTGCTCAATTTAGGAAAGCGGTGGCTAATTCAACCTGACGGGGGTTTCGAAACCCATGATGCATGGTATCTTCCTGTTTCAAAGGCTAGCATGTATATATATATGTATCTATGTATGGAATTTGTAAAGCACACATCTAGTTGGGAAACAACATAGCACTGTGCAAATGTGGCCATCTTGTTCTTGAGCTATCCTCCCAGCTATCCGTATATAGTAATGTGATGGACACAGTCTTACCTTCCACATCAATGAAATATACAATGTGTCCAGTGAATTCAATCAGGACAGGACACTCCCTGAGGGAAATCCTGCATGATTGTTCTGCACATCGCCAGTGTTGGCAGCCTATGCCACCCATTGCCACACAAGTAGTCTTTTAAAATGAGCGAATGTCAGGCACTCCTCCTTTAGAACTGATTTGTTGTCTGACACCAGAATCTTCCATGATCCCTCCTCAATTGGTTACCACCAGTAGTACCACCCATTGATTTTGTAAATTGTTTTTATTGATCATCAGAGTAGAAAAACAATAACATAATAAGATTCAGCATACAATCCCAAAGAAATAAGAGTACCACTTCAATCGCGAGGCACGCATGCAGAAATGCTGGTGCAAATTAAATAACATATTGTGCAGCCAAATGACCTACGATAGTTACAATATCAGCACCTAATTCTCAGTAACGAATGCACTGTTTGCAAATAACACCCTGTTTTTAAGAGCAATGTGAACCTTCCCAGTGTGTCTGGCCTTCGAGTCCCCTGATTTATTCAGAAATCAGTGGCATTTACAAAGTTTCCACTGGGGTGCAACACATCTAAGTGAGAATCCTATTTAAGTATTGTTAGGCAGAATCTTATGCAGTACCCTTTGGGAACAACACACACAATTAAGACTACAAGTGGCAGTACAAATTCACCTTTGGTACAAGCCTGTACTACACAGTAAAGTGGTAGCGATGGCTGAGCAGCCAGACGTATCTCAAGAGTAAAGTGAGCAGTATCAATAGTTACACAAAGGACAGCAATTACTATGGTTCAAACAAAAACTGACTCAAGGTTTCTGAGTAAAAGAATATACATTTATTTACACATCAGTTATGAAATATTTCACTATTATCAAGCAGTTGAAAAATCACAATCTTAATACACTACACACCACCCAATGAATTCTGGACAAGTTAAGCTCAAAATGAAGTGTGAGCAAAATGGCACTCTAGCAATTTAAAAGGGAGGGAAAGACAAAGGTCACAGTAGTTCACGATTAAGTCTTTGCCAAGAGTTCAGAACGATGTTGGTCGGATGAAAAGTTACTTTAAAGAATAGAGAAGGACAAGCCCTCGGATTGGCAAAAGATTTCAAGCACTTTTACCAGAACGAACAACCGGATTTGAACAGTACCTTAAATGGAGAAGAAGGCTGTAGCTGAGGCAGGTCCTGCAGGCTCACGGTTCCTAAAGCGACTGTCGGACTGACACGAAGTAGGAAGACTGGAAGGTCCTGCACTGCCCAGGGAAGAGACCAGCAGCAGAGCAAAGCAACAAATAAAAGGTGCACTCCTTAAAACCCAAGCAGGGTCCGGTCCTCCTGGCTATCCCGTTCACTGTAACTGTGCACAGCAAATCCGACCAGAGCAGGGAGTCCTGGCTTGCAGTCTGGCAAACTGGTTAGTCCCACCAGCTCAAGGGGAGAAGAGTCCTTGCAGATCTTCCCTGTCGTCGAAGTTCGGAGTTTCGGACCCGCAGCAGGGCTTCTCTGGGAGGTTCAGTCATGGTAGAGGTCCTCTTATGTCAGCTTCTCGTCGGTTCTCTCAATCCAGTGGCAACTCTGCCTTCTCAGTGCCAGAGACCTGCTTTTATGCAGTTTTTCCCCATTCACATAGCCTGGCTGTCAATCACACAGCAGGGTGGCTGTCCCGGCGGGACAGTCACCACAGCCAACACACAGAGTGTGACATGGGTCTCCAAGGAGACCCTGTGCAGGTAGTCTCAAACCCCTCCCTCACATCCTGTCCCCCTCAGACATTCAGGCACCTAAGGAGGGCTTCTGTGCATAAGCCCGCCAAAGGACGCGAACAAAGGAACCAAACCTGGTTTGACACGCAGAGTAAAACACAAGAAAGACCTTTACAAAAAGAAATGGTGAACAAACCCAGCCGGAACCAAATAAAAGTAAATGGGGTCCAGAGGGTTTAAGTTCGAGGCTATTAACTTAGCCTAAAACAGTACCATAGCTATTTAAATAGAGCACGGTAGGAAAAATAGGGTAGATACCACTGCCACCAGCCAAATCTTGAAGAAAGGGGAACAAAATAATGTTCCATGAGAAACAGACAAAAAGGGATATCTATTAACCCTTTCCAGAACTCTATGTAAGATAGTTTGTACTGGGTCTGTGAATTTAAAAAGACTAATAAAGTCAATGGCAACTTTACATGTTCTGGGAGACAGCAGTCAGTCCCAGAATATGGAGTCTGAGTTGGGAAGTCTAAAAAGACAACCCTGTGTCACTGCACTAAAGGTGCTGTGTAACACACAGTAAAAAGATGATGGCTATGGAGTAGGTGAGGCTTCACAGTCTATGAACACAAAAATGTTAAACACACACAGCAAAACACATGTAACAGTGGGGAAAAAAGGCTCACACTCTTACCAGGTGAAAAAAAAAATCCTAGAAATCCAGCAAAGCTGCTTAGGGACTCAGTAGGTAAGGGAAATTAGCCATTCTGGAGAATTATCCCTAACAAGTATGAACACATTATTGTATTCTAGTAACTGCATACATTGGTCATATCACAATAATCTCATCCCTCTGATTTATTGCCATTACTCTCCCTGCTTCATTCATGTTTTTGAGAACATTGCTGAAAGGTCCTTATACAAAAAGGGTAGTTCAACTACACATATTACGAGTTGATCTATATCTGTTGCAAACATTTACCAGCCACTCTTATTTACTTGTATTCTTAAAATGTGTCTGAACTCTTATAATGCAATGTGTTAGTTCTTTGTGGCAAGAAGCGGTACCGATGTATTTACATTTGTTATAGTTATTAATCCCATTTACCTCCAATGTCAATGAAATGTCTTTAAATGCCCCCATTCAAGAAAGTTACACGTCGAAAGTTCCACCCCTCAGCACCAAATATTGTTTTGATTCTCAGTCTAGGCCGATGATGCATATAGTATGCCTCCATCTTTTAACTACTTTACATTTACGTATCAATATCAGCCTGCCTAATAACGATATCCTGGGATCATCTATAATAATCTTCAACAAAATAATTTATTTTTGCCAAATCCTTTCCTTTACTCCGCCTATTACTCGATTGAGGTATCACTAAGGTTCCAAGTAAGCACTGCAGTTGTTACCAGGCCAGCATGACAATTCCCTGAAAAACTGCACACGCTCGCAACCCTAATCTCTCTGTCCCTATCTACACATTTTAAATTTGTTTGGTTCATCTGTACAAATTGTCTTTTATACAGTAGTTGTCCAGCCATAATTATTGATAGCAACAGGTTAGATGCATGATGAAACAGAAATGAAACAGAAAATAAAAGGGGGGATTTGTGTTAGTGTCTGGCTTCTTTCTTTGGTCTAGCCGTATATGCCAATGGAAGTCACTTTGCCCTGCGCTCAGGGCTGTCACGAAGGGTGTGCAGGGGAGGCAAACTGCCCAGGGCCTCGCGCTTGCGGGGGGCCTCGCGGCCCACTCTCCTGAGGAGAAGGTAGCACAGTCTCCCATGTACTTTATTCACACGGGGAACTGTGCTGTCTCCTCTCTGCCCCTGCAATGATTTTGCTGTTTGTTGCGAAGCCGTTTGGCTCCTCAGCAAACAGCAAAATAATGGGAGACAGCAGGGCTCAGAAGTGAGCTCTGCTGCCTCCCGTCATTCAGCTGACAACGTGGACATGCTGAATGACAAGAGAGGACTCCTCTCCTGTCAGTCGGTGTGTTCACGTTGCCCAACATGACAACACTGACTGATAGGAGAGGAGTTCTCTCCTGTCAGGCAGCATGTCGACGTGTATGCTGCGTGGATGCTTTTGATGGGTGCATGGAGGTAAGGTAAGTGTTTTTTTTATTTTAAATTAAATGTGTAGATATGTATATTTAAATAAATCAAATTAGTATGTATATGTATGTATGAATGCATGCGTGCATGTTGGTGTTTGTGCCAATGCTGTGCTTGGTTTTATGTATGCATGCATGGAGTTGTGTAATTGGTGGATGAATGCATGGGTGAAAGTGTTTTATGTAAATGTGTGTTCAGCCTGACCCCTAAATCTAGGTGCCCTGGGAGCCACTTCATTAAGGGGTGCGCAGTGGTGGAAATGGAAAAAAATTGTTGGGGGATCCCACAAGGGCTGGGGTGGGAGCAGCGTTTGGGGGGGCGGAGCCCAAGGAAGCGGGCCTAAGGGGGCGGAGGTGGCAGTTGACCTCTGATCAGAGGAAAAGTCAAAAATAATAGTTTAAGACGGCCCAATTTCTTGCATGTTGCTTCCTTTCCAAACTATATATCAATTCCATTTTAAACCACTTTCATGTCACTGGTGATGAGTAACTTCACTATGCGGAGAATAGTTTTGACCAGTGTTGCTGAGTAAATATTCTTTAAAATGCACAATTTGCTTCCCATTTTATTTAAATAACTCCCCCTTGGGTACTGTTCAAAGAGGGTGATTACTGATCGCCATAAGCAGCATTTTCTTTTACTTGAACCCCACCTGGCACAACTCCTGCAGCTCCTCACTGAAAGGAGTTGGGTGGCTACATCGTGTGTGATCGTTTTAATAGGGGTATTTATGTATGTAATGTGTGTCGGATACCTGTATATTTATTTATTTATGCAATGTTTGTCGGATACAGGTATCCGACAAACTTTGCATAAATAAATAAATAAACCGGGTCGCGGCTGAGAACTGTAACTTCCTCTTGTGACCTCTTACATGGGGTCACCAGAGGAAGTTACAGTTTGCTCTGGGCATTTTTTCCCCTTCTCCCCAGCATAGAGCAGGGATTTGGGACAGCTGACTCTGGCCGCATCCCGAGATTCAACTACACATCTGGTGCCGGATCTCATATACGGCGAGAGTCGGCCCAATGACCAGCCCTGGGGGTGGGTTCCTGGCATCAGAGGTGCACCTAAGCTAAAATGTCAGGGGGAGGTGGGGAGATGGGGGGTGGGGATTAACACTGCAAATGTTGGTGTTAGGCAGAATCCCGTGCAGTGCCCTTAGGGAGTGTAAAGATACTGGTGGGGGTGCCTGTACTTCTGCTCTCTATATGGTAGAGGAGAGGCACAGAGGACCCCAGCCAAGATTCTCTATTCGGTAGCAATGGATGAGCAATCAAGGCCTAGCTTCTCAGGAGGTGATGCAGGCTGGTTCTTAAGTACAGTGTAGTCCCCAAGCCCCCACAAAGGAATGTCCACACACTGTATTACTGAAAACACAGTCTTTATATAATTAATATTCAAAAGTATGTACACGATCACAATAACGCACTTTGTACTCGGAAATCAACAATGATAAATATATGCAGTTCTAAAGTGGTACCACCAATGTTATCAAATCTCATTAAAGTGCATCAACTGTATGGTTAAAATGTCACACAGATCAATAAAAAGGGGACCAGCAATAGAGATAGGAAGGAACGCAAGAGGGTTGAAACAATGGGCAGAATACTGGCCCCTACCAATAGACAAAGTTCTGTGTGGAGATCCCCCCACCTGGGCAACCTGTAAAATAAAGATATATAGCACAAGCCCAGTCCATATATTGTTCAATAGTCTTATTTCCTCCTATAATGTTTTACCCCCCCCAATGTACCTGGTGGAGTAGAGTTCTTCGAAAACGCGTCGAAGGATCCTTCTTGAGTGACTCCCTTTAAAGCAGGAGCCACGGATCGTCGAGAGGCGTTGAAGATGGTGAACTTGGCGTCGACGGCATCGATGAGAAGTTCAAGGGTGCCGAGACCACAACGTCGATCCAGGCGGTGCTCGTCAGCGACGACCTGCGAAGATGAGGTGTGCGGGGCACCTCGGCGATGGTTAGTTCAGGACCGCAAAGAGTTTCAGAAGAACTGTGGCCCGGCAAGGGCGTCGAGTCGTCGAAGTCTTTGTGGCCTTCAGGTGGCAGGAAACCCACCGGCAGATTCTCCTAAGCACGTTGGCTGTCCTAGACTTTCTCCGGCGGGATAAAGCGGTCGACGTTGCGGACAAGGGAGTCCTTCGATTCAAATGTTCTTAGGCAAAGGAGCGGGCGGCTCCGGTCATCGGTGACATGGCGTCAAACGGTCCCCTCTTCTCGGGCAACACAATTTCGACGGGCCTCCAGCGTTTACACAAACCTGCGAACCCTGGTCGGCGGCAATGGACTTCGACGGCAGCGAAGTCCGGGTGCTTCACTTTGATCTCTTCCAGGGAGCTTTGGCGAAGGTCAGCGGTGCTCGATGGTCCCTCGGAGCACGGAAGAGGGCGCCTTACCAGGTCCTCTCTCAGATCAGTCTTCGACGAATTCGCCAGCTTTCAGATCAGGTCGAAGCAAATGTAACAGCAAGTCTTCTTCTTCAAGCTGGGCGTCGAGGATCAGCAGTTCCAGTTACTCTTCAAGTGTAGACACAGCTTCTGAACAATTTCCAGTGGTGAGAGGTCCCCAGATATACTATCCTGTCTCTCATCCACCCAGCTGGGTCACACGCAGCAGCCAATCATACAGAAGGGCATTCATGCATTCAGTCAGCCAATCAGGCACACAGTGCATTCAGGCCATCCTCCTCCCTCTCAGACACTCACAACAAGGAATGTGGATTGGGACAAGTACCCAGCCATTCAACACTACACACTGCATTCAGGCCAGTTTCAGACAGGGCTGTCTCTGTCTTTCTCTCTCATACCAGAAAGCAGACAGCCACAACAAGAAGTGGATATTGGTCACACACTCCATTCACCCAGGTCCCACCCACAGGTTGTACCCACAACATACAGTCAATGGGAAGGATCCAACCAGTCTGGACTGGACTTCTCAACAACACCATATATGAAACTTCCACCCAACAGCCAGTCAGGGGGAAGGGACAGAGTCAGGGCTTCCCAGGACTTTGGGAAAACAAGGTAACCGGCAATATAAAGCAAGAGGCCACAGGGGCCATCTTGTTTTCTATCAGGAATCAACTTATTCCAGTGACAGGGCCTGAGTATCCCAGAATGGAGGATACTCAGAGCACCTGTCAAATTCAACATGGAGCTGCCACCAGCCCATACCCTGCTCTGCGGGCCACCCACAGGTGCCCAAAAACATACACTAGGGACACAGGGTTGTACCCCCACCCAAGGGTGCCGTAAGGGTATCCCATGGCTCTGTTCACCAAACCAAAAGAGAGAGGGCTGCACCGCCAGGAGTCCCACATGAACTCCTGCGGGGAAAACACGACAGAACACACGATAGAAAGGCAGTAAAGGACAAGGATACGGAGGCCATGTCCCTCCGATGCATTTCCAGCATCACAGTCGCCCCCGCCCCAGACTGAGGTGGAGGGTGCCTAATCTCCCACGGGATAGACACCCTCATCCAGATGGTCAACATACCTTCTGGAAAGGCCATCTGCATTATCGTGACTCTTCCCTGGTCTGTGCTCTATGGTGAAGTCTAGCCCTTGCAGGCAAATGGACCACCTGAGAAGTTTTGGGTTTTCACCCTTCATCTGCATAAGCCACTTCAGGGGCTTATGAACTGTTTGGACCTTGAAGGTAGACCCCGTAAGGTAGGGCCTAAAACGCCTAAGGCTCCAAACTATACTGAAACATTCCTTCTCAACAGTAGCCCACCTAAGTTCTCTACCCTTGAGTTGTCTACTGATGAAGATGATAGGATGTTCCCTCCCTTTGTCATCTAACTGGGACAAGACAACTCCAATTCCGGTGTCGAAGGCATCCGTCTGGACGATAAAGGGTCGGCTGTAGTCAGGCACACACGACACAGGTGCCCTACACAGACTTTCTTTCAATCCATCAAAGGCCCTCTGACAGTCGTCAGTCCAATCAACCTTCCTAGGTTGCTTGGGTGAAGTCAGAGCTGTCAGGGGTGCAGCTATGGTTCCATAGTCTGCCATGAAATTGCGATAATACCCAGTGAGGCCCAAAAAGGCTCTCACCTGGGTTTGAGTAGTGGGAGTCTCCCAGTCCTGTACATCCTGTACCTTACTGGGGAGAGGTTGGATTTGACCCCATCCTACCTCATGACCAAGATATGTGACTTTCCCCTGAGCTATCTGGCACTTGGTGGCCTTGATAGTGAGGTTAGCCCTTTTCAAGGCCTGCAACACCTTACCCAGATGTGTCAAATGCTCTTCCCAAGTGGAACTGTAGACGGCGATGTCGTCTAAGTAAGCCACACAAAAGGCTTCCAGCCTACTGAGCGCATGGTTGACCAATCTCTGGAAGGTGGCAGGGTATTCAGTTTGAAAGCGAAGGATAGCTATATGTGATACTGTGTGGAGCCCTTCAGCCTGTTCTAATCGGCACTGCGAGCCGCTGCTCTTGCCGATATTCTCAACGGATACCCACTTCCTGGAGGAGGCGGAGCTGCGTGTGGCACGTGATGGCACACGTGACTGCCTTCTGCTTCTAAAGCAGCTGCGAGCCGGCCGAGCGGCGTATTCAGTTTGAAAGCGAAGGATCGCTATATGTGATACTGTGTGGAGCCCTTCAGCCTGTTCTAATCGGCACTGCGAGCCGCTGCTCTTGCCGATATTCTCGCCGCATACCCGCTTCCTGGAGGAGGCGGAGCTGCATGTGGCACGTGACGGCACACGTGACTGCCTTCTGCTTCTAAAGCAGCTGCGAGCCGCCCGAGCGGCGTATTCAGTTTGAAAGCGAAGGATCGCTATATGTGATACTGTGTGGAGCCCTTCAGCCTGTTCTAATCGGCACTGCGAGCCGCTGCTCTTGCCGATATTCTCGCCGCATACCCGCTTCCTGGAGGAGGCGGAGCTGCGTGTGGCACGTGACGGCACACGTGACTGCATTCTGCTTCTAAAGCAGCTGCGAGCCGCCCGAGCGGCGTATTCAGTTTGAAAGCGAAGGATCGCTATATGT
The DNA here is from genome assembly GCF_040938575.1 of Ambystoma mexicanum. NCBI lineage: Eukaryota > Metazoa > Chordata > Amphibia > Caudata > Ambystomatidae > Ambystoma > Ambystoma mexicanum. The sequence continues at coordinate 983,625,683 of NC_090924.1, forward strand.
GATACTGTGTGGAGCCCTTCAGCCTGTTCTAATCGGCACTGCGAGCCGCTGCTCTTGCCGATATTCTCGCTGCATACCCGCTTCCTGGAGGAGGCGGAGCTGCGTGTGGCACGTGACGGCACACGTGACTGCCTTCTGCTTCTAAAGCAGCTGCGAGCCACCCTTGCGGCGATAAGCCCTGTGGCGTCAAGCCCATTGCCTGTTATGCGGCTGTTTTGCGGATGGTTTGCAAAGTGAATTACCCATTTAAGGTACTGAACGTAACCAGTGTTATCATTCAGTCCACACCTTGGAGCCAAAACCCTATGATGATCTCAGGAACATTATTTTAGATATCAAAGCTAATATCAGCTAAGGTTGTTATTTTATAACTCTTAAGTCTACATAGTATTGTTCTTAAAGAAAGTGTATTTTATACCTTATGTTTACCTTGCGAACAGGCATGCCATCCGAGATAACTAGAGACTCTATGACTACTACATCATCTATCATGCCTAATACATTGGATTTAGCGTTGCTTCCTCAAACCCCCATTAGTCAAAATTTAGCCATTCCACATGAAAGGACCAAAAGTCGAATTCGTACATCAAAAAAAAATATCATTTTGACACCTATTAATAAAAATTCAAATGATATTCGCAATTTTTATGCTGCTAAACCACAAGTTTTAATGAGTTCTAATTTGACTGCGCTTGCTCCCTCAGTATTGATTAGAGCAGAAACGGTTTTATCTAATGGTGATATGAATGATGTGATTCCTAAATCAATTCCCAACTCAGACAATGAGGTTTCTGCCCCCCCTTTGAGTTCCTCCGTATCTGATCTAACTCTACTAACTATACCCCATTCAACGATTAGAAAAATTAAACCTATGCGAACTTGCACTACTGTTTTAGAAGAGACAACCCTAGACCCAAATGTGATGACAAATGAATGTCAAATTTCATTATTAGAGAATGTTACATTAGCCTCAATAATCATTGAGGACATGGGACACACCTCTAATAATAAGCTTATTTCTGCTCTTTCACAAAATTCTTCCGAATGTAGAGAGCTTGAAAGTTCAAGAGTTTCGATCACGTCTGATTATGCACAGGCATGTTCCATGAATTCAACAAGACAAGACGAGGAGATCTCTTTTCTGCAACCTACCCCTCGTCGTTCCCAAACTTCCGATATGAAACGACAACCAACTGACCCCTTACTGAACCCGGTTTTATTGGAAGTTACTTTGGGAGCTATTAATACAACTATGGCTACTCTATTTAAGCTTTTTAATTCTTTGGATCAGAAGCTAGCTATCCAAACTGATAAATTAAATCAAATAAATGATTGGATGAAAGACACTTCTCTTAAATGTTCCAAGGAGTTATCTTTGGTAAATTTGGAACAAAGGATTGGAAAGCTTGAATCCAATTGGTCATCTTATCAAGACTTAAATGTACACTCAGGCCCTTCTATTCTTCAGCGTATATCACATTTAGAGAGGATGATGCAAGATCCACTAATAACTAGGCCTTCTTTACCAATGTTTCCAAATATAATTCGACCTATTGAATGTGATGACGTTGAAGACATAGCTAAACCTAATGAATCTTGGATTAGTATTGATTCCCCTGTGAGAACTGAGGGTCAACCAATACCGAGCCAGACATGTCGAGACTTTATTCTTAAACCACAGAAGCTGGGAGGTTCTTTGTTAAATAAGAAAAAAATTAAACAGTTGTCAACTAAGCTTATACAAAGAAATAAAAAATCTCTTTCAGAGATAAAAAAAATATCGCAGATACCTCTTCTTCCAGATGTTACTACGTCTCTTCCTCATAAATCTGCTGCCCTGCCAGCATTAAGCAATGAGATATCTAATAATGAATATATCAACATACCCGATAATACGCGGGTTGATGGAGCTGTACAAGATATTCCTCCTCCCTCTCATATTGCTCCCGCTCACAGGATCCTAGCAGAAGTTCCTAAATCATTTCCCAACTATGATCCATTGAATGAGCTGGTCTCTCTTTTAACATCTAAATCTGATAACATACCGACAACACAGGCCTGCTCGAATGTACATACGAAACCAGTAATCCAAAATGAGGTCGATTCGACAGGTGCTACAAAAGTATTTCTTCCTAGCGCTCCGATAGAAAAAGTAGAAGATCGTTTAACTGCTTTGAGAAATGCAGTCGATTCCTATCTACTTAATAGAAGATCTGAAGCGCTATCTGACACTTTAAATACCATTGAACAGCCCCCTCATACACATAATGTTAATAAAAACCCACAAAATGACGTTAATGTTCTCAAAAACCGATCTGATAATTGTATGAAAATCATGCCTCCTCCCTCTAATATGCAGGTGTAACATGAATATACACAATGGTAGTAATAAACGTTATGTAATCGACGATAGTGATGCTTTTTTAAAGAAACTTAACCAGTATCACACTCTGATCTTAAAGTGCCGAGATGGTTCTTTTCCAAAATATGATTTATGTCGTGCAAGTGTCTTCAATATATTTGGAGACATAGAGGGCCTATAAGCCATTTCTTCATCAGATGTGGATCAAGTGGAGTTTCTTTGTGATAAAAACCTTTCGATCGTTAGGCTATGGATAAAATCTGGTATTGTTCGCAATACACTATGGAATGCCAGAATGGAATTGTTTAATCTGGGTTTTTTGTTAGCCCAAGACCCAGTACGCCAGCAATTTAAAGAGACTGATGGAAATAAGTCTATTGGTGGTATAAATTCTGAACCTTCGTGTAACTGCAATTATTGTACTAATTATTCGTCAGCTGATCCCAATGTAGGACCCAATGTCTACTCGTAACCACGAATAACCGTTTCCATTGATACCTTTTCACTTGCTAGTTGGAATACTAGAGGGTACTCTCATTTGCAGTGGAATTTAGATAATAACTTGAATAGTTATGATATTGTAGCCCTACAAGAAACATGGTTACTAAATCTTCCCATATGGGACGATCATGAGATTAGTTTACTACCAGCAGCACATGGTGGTAAAGGTAGACCTACAGCCGGGTCGTTAGTAGCAGTGAAAGTGAGTAGGGGATTGAAAATCATACCCTGGCAAACACCAAATAAATTCATTCAATTGGTTAAGATTCTTTTCAACTCACAGACATATGCACTTATTAATCTATATAGAAACCCGGTAGGCATCACTGATGATAGCTTTTATGACACCCTTTCCTGTATGTTTGAGCTTATCTCAAATGAAACTAACATTGTTGGAATATTGCTAATGGGCGATTTGAACTTCTCCTGTTTCTATTCCAATAAGAGGAATTGGAGTCGAGAAGGTGCAAGATGGAATACCTTTATGGAAGATCATGGATTAAGGTTGATAAATGGTGCAATCACAGGTGATATTCCACCTATGAATACCTGGGAAAGAGGCTCCTCTAAATCTACCATCGATTACATCTTTGTTTCGAACTCCATATTTACAAACATTAGCAAATTTGAGATAATCAAACAAACATCTAGTGATCATCACCTTCTATCTTTACATTGGTTGGTAGATAGTGGTGACCACACAAAAATTGCAATGTACTATAAACATACTCTATCTGTTAATAATGGCAGAAATCGATTCAAATGGTCTTCCAACAAACTACTTGCTTTGAATGATGCAATTCTAGAAAATCAAATTTTACCCGGGCCCAATTCTTATGTAGAAATTCTTAGCACCTTCGCGAATCCTCTTCCGGTTCATAGTAAACCAGGTAAAAGACATGTTCATAGCTTTGATCTGCTGCTGCACGAACGAAAGAAAGCCTATAGAAGAGAGATTAGAATTGCTCAGAAATTACCATTAATTGATCAAAATAAGGCTGTTAAAAATGCTTCTTCGAAATATCGCAACTGGGTACGAGCAAGGAGAGCTACCTTGTATCAAAAAGATAGTGAATGTTTTTTATCAGCTTGCCGGAGTAAAAATTCAGGACTTATATGGGAACTCCTGAATAGATGTAACATCTCAGCCCTACCACATGTGCAGCTCAATGGCGTACCCGAATCGATGTGGGTTACACATTTTCCATCCTTGTATAGTGATCCTACGATGAACCATTATATTTACAATAGTATCGTTGTAAACAGTTGGTCTTTACATTTTACAAAAATGACCATTCAAACTTTCATTAAAGCTTCTTCGTCATCTAGAGCGGCAGGCTTAGATGGACTGACCAACGTAATGCTCAAACAAAATATACCAGAGTGGTCATTAATTTTGAATAATATGTTTCTGCAGATACTACAAACTAAAAATATTCCGCAATCATGGCGTTCTTCTGTAATTATTCCAGTCTATAAAAAAGGTGATCGGACTAACCCGAAAAATTATCGTCCAATAACGTTACTAGACGTACCGGGAACATTTTTTTGTAGACTGGTGTTAAGAGATTTTATTGATTGGACAAAGAAAGCAAACCAGCGCGACCCAGCACAGACTGGATTTGTAGCAGGGCTGGGCACGAGCATTAATTTAATAGCTTTAAATGCTACAAAACAACAAGCAATATATAAAAAGCAAGCCAGATATTTTGCGTTTGTAGATCTTCATTCCGCATTTGATTCGGTCTCAAGACCAAAACTTATAGATAAGTTAGTCAAAGCGAATTGCCCATCCACTCTTACTGACATTATCTTTGCCCTCCATTCACAAACCAGGGTTTATGTCAGGCTAAACTCTGAGGGGCTTCTATCAACCCCTATTCTAACATTTAGAGGGCTAAAACAGGGATGCATTTTGGCGGCTGCCTTGTTTAACTTTTTTATTAATGATGTGCAGGATATTTTTCATAAAGTAATCGCTGACGCTCCTAAATTGAACAATGTAAAAATCTGTGCATTGTGGTATGCAGATGATCTTGTGTTGGTATCAAAAACCCCAAGTGGTTTACACAATCTCTTGTTAGCTTTATGCTCCTATTTCAAAGAAAATGAACTTGTAGTAAACACGAGTAAAACACAAATAGTTACATATGTTCCTAAAGGCGCACGTAAACATCTAATGAACTGGCAGATTGATGGAATATCCTTAAAAACGGTACCGAATTATGTTTATTTGGGCCTGATTTTTGAGGGCACTCCAACGTTAGACTCACACCTGAATAAAATTAAGCAGAAGCTAACCACAGCAATTTGTCAGACACGAGTAATCATCTCTAAATATGGTAAATTTTCCATCAAAGCTGCCATTTCTTATTGGGATCAGAATGTTGTAGCAACCATTCTTTATGGTATGGAAACACTAATTGTTCCTTTAGGGCTTTTGAATTTATTAGAAGCCAAGTTTTGGCGTACAATCTTAAATCTACCTCAATGTATTCCAGGAGTGTTAATAAGATACGAATTGGGATTAATTTCTCTAAGTGCACTATATAATTGGCGCTTATGTGCCTTATTTTGTAAATGTTTACTATCTACATATGGTGACTCTACATTATCCACTATTTCAAGTTACCTAATTAATTCTACAGAAATGTTCCCAAAATACTGGACTATGAAAATTTTAACAATCATGGTACATGCTGAAATCTCACTAAAACTGCTTATTGCTCATCCAGAGCTGGCAAAGAAGAAGGTGTTTATGATGGACTGGATCGACACCAGAACTTTGTGTCTAACTTATAAAGACTTTGATCCTACAATCTTTGGTCCAAAACGCTATAAAAACATTGCGTCCTATTTACTTTTAGCACCATCTGCTGCTTTAAGATCTGCAATTCTTCGCTTAAGGTTTAACATCTGGCCTACCGGTGAGGTCAAAGCAAGAAGGAAAAAATTGCTTCTGACCATAACTGGTGCCGGTTCTGTAAAAATGTGATGATTGTGAAATCCCTTCAACACTTAATACTGGATTGCCCTGCACTTAGTAGATTAAGAAAATTGCACTTTGTTAACCATTTTGCATACTTTGCACAACTCGACCCAAAAAATAGATGGGTCGCCTTGGCTGCTACTGATTGTATGAGTATAAGAATTGCAACAATCAATTTTTTACAGGCTTTGAACCTAGAATGATGATGATTGTATAATATGAATTGATAAAGTTTTTGGCTGTTTTATTCGGATTTTTATGTTTAAGAATTTTCTAAATGTATAAATTGAAAAAGTTGATATAAATTCAACTATATTCAATAAAAAATAAAAAAAAAAAAAAAAGGTGGCAGGGGCATTCTTCAGCCCAAAAGGAATTACCCTAAACTGCTAGAGTCCCTCTAACGCTGTCTTTTCCTTGGCATGGTCCATCAGAGCTATTTGCCAATAGCCTGAGGTAAGGTCAAAGGTGCTCACAAATTTGGCAGCACCTATGGTGTCCACGAGCTCATCAGCCCGGGGCAATGGGTTCGCGTCAGTTTTGGTAACGGCATTGACTCCTCTGTAGTCCATACAGAACCTCCGATCCTTGGTACCTGCCTGGGAACTTGCCTTGGGGACAAGGACCATGGGACTGGACCAGGGACTGGTTGAGGGTTCAATAACACCCAGATCCAACAACTTGACGACCTCAGCCTGGATGTGGTTCTTAACAGTATCTGACATACGGTAGCTCCTGTTTTTGACAGGCACACTGTCACCAGTGTCAATCTCATGCTTACACCACAGTCTAAGGCCTGGTGTCAGTGAAAACAGAGAGGCATACTGCTTGAGCAAAGCCCTGCAGGCCCTCTGTTGCTCTGTTGTCAAATCTGGAGAGAGATGTACTCCCTCCACTGAGCCGTCCTGAGGGTTGCTATACAGCAAATCAGGAAGGGGCTCACTCTCAACCTCTTCTTGCTCTGAAGCTAGCAAAAGACATGAGACTTCTGCTCGCCTGTGGAAAGGCTTGAGCCTATTAACATGGAATATCTGAGGGGCTACCCCTGGGATTCCCATGTCAACCAGATAATTGACCTCGCCCATCTTGGAGATTATCCTGAAGGGTCCAGTCCATTTATCTGCCAATGCCCGAGGCTTGTTGGGCTCCGTCACGAGGACCTCCTGTCCCGGAGTCCAATCCACTTGCGATGCTTTAAGGTCATGCCAGTACTTGTTCAATTCCTTGCTGGCCTGGAAATTCGCTGTTGCCTGACCCATCATCTGTGTCATCCTCCGTCTGAGGCCTAACACATAGTCCCCCACTTGCTTGGCGGGACCGGGTGAGATGACTTCCAAACCTTCTCGGACCAAGGCAAGGGGCCCCCTCACGGGATGTCCAAAGAGTAACTCAAAGGGGCTGAAACCAACACCCTCTTGAGGTACCTCTCTGTAAGCAAACAGCAGGCACGGCAGGAGAAGATCCCATTTCCTCCTTAGGGGCTTTTCCAAAGCACCTATCATGCCCTTGAGAGTTTTATTAAATCTCTCAACCAGACCATTGGTCTGGGGATGGTAAGAGGTGGAGAATTTATAGGTTACCCCGCACTCTTTCCACATGGTTTTCATGTAACTAGAAATGAAGTTGGATCCTCTGTCAGAGACAACCTCCTTAGGGAATCCAACACAGATGAAAATGCCCAGGAGAACCCTGGCAACCACCTTGGCAGTTACAGTCCGAAGGGGTATAGCCTCAGGGTACCTGGTGGCATGATCTACCAAGACCAGGATAAACCGATGTCCACCTGAAGTGGGAGGGTCCAGGGGACCGACAATGTCGATGTCCACCCTCTCAAATGGTGTGCCAACCACTGGCAATGGCTGCAGTGGGGCAATGACACTGCCTCCAGTCTTGCCAGACAACTGACAAGTTGGGCAGGTCCTGCAGTGGGACTCCACTTCTACTCCCATCCGAGGCCAGTAGAAATGGGCAGAGAGCCTCTGCTTAGTCTTCTTGGTACCAAGATGACCAGCTAAGGGCACCTCATGCGCCAACTGCAGTAGGAAGGGCCGGTAAACCTGGGGTACCACCAACCTCTTGAGGGCACCAGGTTCAGGCTTAGTGGGCTCACTAACAAGGAGCTCACCCTCCCAATAAATCCGGAATGTCCTAGGCACTTCTCCTTGTGCCTGGGACAGGGCCTGTTTCCTCAGACCCTCGAGAGAGTGGCACTCTCTCTGTCCCTTACAGAAGTCTGCCCGGGAGGGTCCCCCTTCAGCTAACAAGCGTTGAAGATCGGGATGATCCTCCGGTTGAGAACCTCTCCCACAGGAGAGTCTTCTGGCTCTTCTCCCACAGGAGTTGAGATGGGGTTTACCACTGGACCCAGCCCGTCCGGAGCATGGATCCCAATGGGTGTTGTAGGAACAGCAGGAAGAGAAGGAGCTCCCTCCACAGAGGTGGCCTTCTTGTTCTTCCTTCGTCTTGCCTTAGGACTCGCCTTTGGCTCGGGTGCCTGACTCACAGCAAGACCCTGTGTCACATGTGACCTAGTGACTGCAGCCGCAGTCATGGGAAGACCATTCCGAGATCAACCCCAACTCTACTAGATCATTACCTAACAGAATGTTAGCAGGGACATTGTCCTAAACCATGACAGGAAGCTTTGCTGTCTTGTCTCCAATTATGAGTGTGACTAAGTCTACAGGCGATAATTTGGGAGGCCCACCAGCTAACATGGTGGTTCTCAGAGAAGCTCCTACATAGTCCTCTGGCTTGAGCAGGGTCCTGTCCACCACTGTCATGCTTACCCCAGTGTCTCTCAAACCAGTAGAAGGCTGGCCATTCAGGAGGACACTTCTCAAAATTCTACGGGTGTTCTGTGGGATAGTCGCCTCGTACTGGTCCCAGGCCCCAAGGGTCACTAAGGAAATCTCTACAGGAGCACCAAATGTGATCCCTGTAGAGGAGGGGAGGACAGTGGCCTCCACCTCAGACATGGGGTAAGGGTAGGTCAGGCTGACAGCCTGTACTCCAAGTGCCTTACCTTTACACTTGGAGTCACCCCTCTTGTGATCCAGAGCCCCACAACCCCAACAAGTGCCGGGAGTGCGGGGTACAATACTGGAAACACTGGGAACCTGCTTTGCAGCAGGTGGACCACTACTCTTATTCCCACCCACAGATGACTTATCCCCACTAGATTTTTGGGTTTTAGGAGAGGAGGGTTTAGGTTTACCCGACTGTGACTGCTTTTGGGACTCTTCAGCTTTCTGCGAGGCCCCGTTTTCTTTGTCCTTGTCCTTCCCACTGGAGTCCTTAGGGGACACCCGGTGGGAGACCCACTTGTCAGCCAGCCTAGCCAGCTTAAAGGGATCCAAAATGTTCTGGTCAGCAACATACTGACGCAGCTCCGGTGAACAGGCTCCAGAAAAATTCTCAAAAAACAACAGGTGGGACAATTCAACAAAAGTTTTCACCTTGTAACCATCAATCCACCCCATCATGTTCATGTGCGCAGCACTCACCCAGTCAACCCAAGACACATTATCTCTTTTCTTAAAATCCCTGAACCTTTTAAGGTATTGGGTAGGTGTCTTGCCAAAGTTGGAAATTATTGCAGACTTCACACACTCATACTGACCCCTGTCTTCCACACTCAGCTTCAGAATACAGTCATACCCAGTTTGAGGCACTATGCTTAACAAACATTTAGCCCAATCTCTTTTGACAACATCATGAATTGCACAAGCCATTTCAAATGCTTCAATCCATTGGATGATATCAGAACCCTCCACAAACACACCAACCAAATCTTTCATAAACTTGGTGGCTGGGGACCTGCCACTCTCAACTGGTTTAGCTGAAGTCTCCACTATAGCTTTCTCTAGCTGGATTCTTTGGTGCTCAGTGTCCCTATCTTTGAGTATCACTTGCTGTGCCAACTCCTCTTTCTTCAACTCAGCTTCGGTTGCCAACCTTTTGTATTGAAAGGCTAACTGTTCCCGTTGTAGCTCCAATTTTAAAAGTTCAATCTTCAGGGCTTCCCCCTTAAGAGCAGTGCTGGGGTTCGGAACAGAGGCAGCAGGAATGGTGGCATTCCCAGAAACAGATTCAGTAGAACCCCCAGGGGCAAAGTCCTCATTGGTTGCATTCCCCCCCTCATCAAGTGTTTCACCATTAGTCTGGTAGTCCACCAGGGCAGCTATCAGCTCAGCCCTAGACTTATCCACAAAGTCTACCTCTCTGGCTTCACAAGCACTCTGGAGAGCCTCTAAGCTCATCCTAGTCAATTTACCATTTGCAATAGACTCCATTGCTTGTAATGCAGTTATTTTGTACACAACTAAACCTTAATTTAATAAAGTGTGGATATTTTGTAAGTGGCACGGTTATACACTGATTCTTAAAACCATAAGCATCCCACCGCTGCCATCAGTGTAAAGATACTGGTGGGGGGTGCCTGTACTTCTGCTCTCTATATGGTAGAGGAGAGGCACAGAGGACCCCAGCCAAGATTCTCTATTTGTTAGCAATGGATGAGCAATCACGGCCTAGCTTCTCAGGAGGTGATGCAGGCTGGTTCTTAAGTACAGTGTAGTCCCCGAACCCCCACAAAGGAATGTCCACACACTGTATTACTGAAAACACAGTCTTTATATAATTAATATTCAAAGGTATGTACACGATCACAATAACGCACTTTGTACTCGGAAATCAACAATGATAAATATATGCAGTTCTAAAGTGGTACCACCAATGTTATCAAATCTCATTAAAGTGCATCAACTGTATGGTTAAAATGTCACACAGATCAATAAAAAGGGGACCAGCAATAGAGATAGGAAGGATCGCAAGAGGGTTGAAACAATGGGCAGAATACTGGCCCCTACCAATAGACACAGTTCTGTGTGGAGATCCCCCCACCTGGGCAACCTGTAAAATAAAGATATATAGCACAAGCCCAGTCCATATATTGTTCAATAGTCTTATTTCCTCCTATAATGTTTTACCCCCCCACTGTACCTGGTGGAGTAGAGTTCTTTGAAGACGCGTCAAAGGATCCTTCTTGAGTGACTCCCTTTAAAGCAGGAGCCACGGATCGTCAAGAGGCGTCAAAGATGGTGAACTTGGCGTCGGCAGCGTCGATGAGAAGTTCAAGGGTGCCGAGACCAAGACGTTGATCCAGGCGGTGCTCGTCAGCGACGTCCTGCGAGGATGAGGTGTGAGGGGCACCTCGGCGATGGATTGTTCAGGAGTTTCAGAAGAACTGTGGCCCAGCAAGGGCGTTGAGTCGTCGAAGTCTTTGTGGCCTTCAGGTGGCGGGAAACCCACCAGTGGATTCTCCTTGGCGCGTTGGTCGTCCTCGACTTTCTCCGGCGGGACAAAGCGGTCGACGTGGCGGACAAGGGATTCCTTCGATTCAAATGTTCTTAGGCAAAGGAGCGGGCAGCTCTGGTCGTCAGCGGCACGGTGTCAAGCAGTCCCATCTTCTGGGGCAACACAACTTCAACGGGCCTCCAGCGGTTACACAAACCTGCGAACCCTGGTCAACGGCAATGGACTTCGACGGCGGCGAAGTCTGGGTGCTTCACTTCGATCTCCTCGGCGGTCCCGTCTCCGGTCGGCAGCCTTTCGAGGGTCTGACTTCCAGGGAGCTTCGGCGAAGGTCAGCGGTGCTCGATGGTCCCTCGGAGCACGGGAAGAGGGCGCCTTACCAGGTCCTCTCTCGGATCAGCCTTCAACGAATTCGGCAGCTTTCAGATCAGGTCGAAGCAAATGCAACAGCAAGTCTTCTCTTCCAGCTGGGCGTCGAGGATCAGCAGTTCCAGTTACTCTTCAAGTGTAGACACAGCTTCTGAACAATTTCCAGTGGTGAGAGGTCCCCAGATATACTATCCTGTCTCTCATCCACACTGCTGGGTCACACGCAGCAGCCAATCATACAGAGGGCATTCATGCAGTCAATCAGCCAATCAGGCACACAGTGCATTCAGGCCATTTTCCTCCCTCTCAGACACTCACAGCAAGGAATGTGCATTGGGACAAGTACCCAGCCATTCAACACTACACACTGCATTCAGGCCAGTTTCTGGCAGGGCTGTCTCAGTATTTGTCTCTCATACCAGAAACCAGACAGCCACAACAAGAAGTGCATATTGGTCACACACTCCATTCACCCAGGTCCCACCCACAGGGTGTATCCACCACATACAGTCACTGGGAAGGCTCCAGCCAGTCTGGACTGGACTTCTCAACAACGCCATATATGGAACTTCCACCCAACAGCCAGTCAGGGGGAAGGGACAGAGTCAGGGCTTCCCAAGACTTTGGGAAAACAAGGTAACCGGCAATACAAAGCAAGAGGCCACAGGGGCCATCTTGTTTTCTATCAGGAATCAACTGATTCCAGTGGCAGGGCCTGGGTATCCAAAAATTGAGGATACTCAGAGCACCTGTCAAATTCAGCATGGAGCTGCCACCAGCCCAGACCCTGCTCTGCAGGCCACCCACAGGTGCCCAGAAACATACACTAGGGGCACAGGCTTGTAACCCCACCCATGGGTGCCGTAAGGGTATCCCATGGGTCTGTTCACCAAACCAAAAGAGAGAGGACTGCACCGCCAGGAGTCCCACATGAACTCTTGCGCAAAAAACACGACAGAACACACGATAAAAAGGCAGTAAAGGACAAGGATACGGAGGCCCTGTCCCTCCGATGCATTTCCAGCATCACAGGGACCACTACACACAATTAAGACTACAAGTGGTAATACAAGTTCCCCTTTGGTACAAGCCTGTACTACTATGTTAAAGTGGTAGCAGTAGCGGAGCAGCCAGACCTATCTCAAGAGTAAATGAGCAGTAGTAGAGATTACATAAAGGACCACAATTAATGTGACTCAAGCTAATACTGACTCAAGGTTTCAGGTAAAAAATATAAGTACATTTATTTAAAACCATCTGTTCATAAAACACTTCACTTCTATAAATTCAAAACCACACGTAAAATACACCACACACAACCACTTCCACTTGTTCCAGCAAATTCAAGGTGAGTACATTAGGATTTGACAGACCGGTGTTACGATACTAACGCGTGCCCGCGGATAGAAATGCTCACGAAGTTAAAACACACTTTGTACTTTAGAATTTCAAACAAGGGAAAAGGGGATAAAATCACAGGCAATAGTTTTGTCTAGGCAAGGGAATCGGAGGGCTTGTTCAAAGATACAGATTAATGTCAACAGGCCTGCGCCAGCGTCAATGGAGCAGATGCTCAGTTGCAGAGGATCGCACGATGAACAGTTTGAGATTTGAGATGCCAAGAGTACTTAGATATTGTTAGATGGAAGGAAAAGTTATAAGAGGGAGGGAAGAAAGTTAAATCTTCATGGAGGAAAAGGGTTCACCCCTATTCCGGATGGTCAGTCGGAGAGAACGACCAAATATGCACAGTACCTTATTCCGTTGGAGAAAAGCTGGTGCCACGGCAGTTGTTCCTGGTAGTTCCTGCAGACTCAGGGTTCCTGCGGTTTCAGTCGTGGGGACAAGAAGGAGGACGTCTGGAGCAATCTGCACTACCCAGGGATGAGGCCAGCAGCAGACAATGATTAATAAAAGGTGCGCTCCTTTAAATCAGGAGAGGGCTCTTCTGATGGCTATCCGGACCACTACAGCACAGCAGTGATTTCAACCCAGGAGAGGATGCTCTGACTGAAGAAAGGGTGAGCTGGTTGACCCCACCAGGCTCAAGGGATGAAGACTCCGGACTGGATCTTCTCTTGTCGTTGATGGGTAGATAGCTGAGGACTGCAGCAGGGCTTCACCAGGATCCGGGGTTGCAGCAGCCGTCTTCTTCTCTACTTCTCTTCGCTTCCTTGCAGTTCCAGTGGTGACTCGGACTTCCAGCCCAAGAGTCCTGCCTTTTATGCCAAAATCATCACCCATTCACACAGCCTGGCTGTCAATCACTCAGCAGGGGGGTTGTCCAGCCCAGACAACCACCTCAGCCAATCAACACAAAGTACGACTTGGGTCTCCAAGGAAACCCTGTGCAGGGGGTGACTACACCCCTCCCTCACATTCAGCTCACCTAGACACCCAGGCGCCAAAGGAGGGCTTCTGGTCAGAAGCCCGTCGAAGGTCAGCAAGCAAAGGAGGCAAACCTGGTTTGCCGCGCAAAGAAAGACCCAAGAAGGATGTTAAAAGAAATAAATGGCAATTAAACCCAACCGGAGCTGAAATAAAAAGTATTTGGGCAAGCGGGTTTAAAGTTTGAGGCTACTAAAATAGCCTAAAACGTTACCACGCTATATAATATAACCGCGGTAGGAAAATGAGGGTAGGTACCACTGCCACCAGCCAAGTCTTAATGTTAAGGGAGCGAAACAATGCTCCAAGAGGCACAGATAAAAAGGGCTAAGAATTACCCCTTTCCAATACTCCATATAAAATGGGGTGTACTGGATCCGTGGTTAAAAGTGACCATGTAAAGTTAATGGCAACTTTACTCTTTTCTGGGGGACAGTAGTCAGCCCCAGAAAATGGAGTTGGTGGGAAGCCTAAGAGACAACCCTGTGTTACTGCACTAAAGGTGCTGTGTAACACACAAAAGAGTGGGGCTACTGAAGTGGTGTACTCCAGAGTCCACAATCACAAAAACAGTCAAAATAATCATGGCATAACACAGGTAAGAGTGGGGGAAAAGCTCGCACTCTTACCAGGTGGAAAAAATAAACTCCAGAAATCCAGCAAAGCTGCTGGGGGACACACTAGGTGAGGGAAATTAGCCACAGAATGAGAATTCTCCCTAACAGTTGGGAGAGGCGCTAACTTCAGACGTTGTGAGGGAGGAGCAAACTTACTCGTGTGTGGGCATCTAACATCTTTTCACATTCGAATGATGTGAATCTTCAATGTTACAAGCAGGTACCTCTCGCCTTCATTTCTGAAATGTCACACCATAAGGATTGCTGTGAGAATGAGATGTCTCATGTCACCACTTCCCTTCTAACCACTCCCCTAGCATGCTAACCCCACATCACAATTTCAATTACCTAAAAATGTATGCATATGAATGCAGGTACTAACAGTAAAATGTTTTATGTTAGTAATTGCAGGGCCTTTGTTAACAGCGAAGCCCAGGCACTGTTTAACATTCGTGTCCTGTTCCGTCTGGCCACGGCTCTGTCGGTCAACCCGGCAGGGACTGGATGACAATTTTGAAAGCGGATAGTGAGTGGGACCAATAAACCCATTGCACTTTCGGTCTCCCCCCTGAGGGATGGCATCTGGGCCTTTCACCTTTTACAGTTGAAATCGGCCACCAAGTAGCTGCCCCCATGTTGGCAGTTTTATGATACAGAAACCTACTGATAATCTGCAACTTTGAACTTCCTTGCTGCATTATTTTGACTTCATTATTGATTTAAGCACTCCACAGGTACCTTGGACCATTGTTCCAATAAGTAATGGGTGCCCCAAACATCAAAAAGAAATGAGACCCCACCAGCCTTGACACATCTTTAGCCAGCCCTGCTCCCATTTCCCTCTGAATTCCCTGAGCCCAGCTAGGAAGCTGAAAAGCTATTTCACCTTCCCTTTGGCCACTAGTTGTACCTTTCACCCCAATTCAGAGGCTGTTTACTTTCATAGTGCTATGCTAATATCTGGAGAGGTGGGCCATCTAAAAGCTGAGACCAGAAGTTAAGACTGGCTTTATCAAAGTGAGTCTGTTGATATTGCATGGATAGGTTTTTTATGCTCGGCATGTTTGTTGCTGATGTTGCTCCTTAACAATTGCTACGGGCTGGCGACACATCGAAAGAGGCCTTCTGTCTCAGAGTGGCCAGGGGTTGGTGCCGCCCATGGAGCCAGGTCGAGTCAACAAAGCCCAACATTTCAGGAAGGAGCTAGAGCCTGATCTGCTCAATGGTGTTGCATCACTGCATGGCATTCTTTTTGTTTGGGTTATTAGGCGTGCCACCAATAAGCCAAAACTATTGCTTTAGCGAACAGACAGTGGTGGAAATAGACTTTTTTATGGGACATCCCTCCTACCGCAGTAGAAGAGGCCAGGCCCAGCGACGGGAGGATTAGGAGGGTGTAGGGCAGGTATTTTAGTCACCCCATGAACATTTGCCTCTTCCACTCAGAGGATTTATCGTCAGCAAAGTTCAAAATCTGCACCCCTTTTAAACCTACAAAATGCACATCAATATTTTCAGTACAGTGCAACATTGACAAGGGATTTCACAGGGCTCCCGCTCAGACCCTCAAGTGGTCTTGTGGGGAAGTGTCTCACTTTGGAACCTAGCGGCCACGGTTTAAATCCCTGCCCAACATAGTTTAAAGCATGAACACACCAGAGCATTCTAAAATAAACATATAGTGCACAGATTTCACAGATTGTGGAGCTGTATTTTCAATCTCGTGAGTAATTATTTGCCAGATCCTGGGTCTGGAAAGATCCATCCCAATGATAGCATCGAGTACAGAAAGGAAGAAATGCAATATGAGGAGGAACTTGTAGATATTGTTTAGTTATTTGCCCACCCATTGAATTCTCATGGCCATGCTAATCCCTATGGCAATTCTCACCCAGTTCCTGCCCTCCCCACCCAAAACACCTCCTCACTGGAACTCTTTGAGCTAGCTTTAAACACGCCTTGCCATCAAACTTTGCCCTCAATGTGCCTGCAAGTGTTTTCTCAAAGGAGTCTTTTGAGAGTTCATGACTTCATTGGAACTGGTGTAATAAAAATGTCTTAATCAGGTCTGCCGTTGGCCACTCGATTTAAAAACACCCTGCATGTCTTTCGCTGAAGTCCTGTTAAAAACAAGCATTGGCAAAGCCAACAGTGTTGGCTTGTATATAAGTATTAGGCATGTGCCAGGCACTGCTATTAGCTGCTCAGGTACTCAAACCATTTTGCACCGGCACTATTAATGGCCAGGTAATACCAATACAGAAGTGCCTTTCCCATGCCTACCTGAATGCCCAAACTGTTAGCATTGCCAATGCTCTTTTTGCTTTACCCTTGATGCACAGGACTATGCATCAAGGTTAAAGCAAACATACTACTTGGCTAAATTGGAGCACATTGAATGTAGGCCAATCTAGCCAGTAATAACACTTATGGTTCACAGTCAGCCTGGATATACATTCAGTGGCATGGCATTTTTACTGGCTGGGAGTCCGTACATGGTAACAATGGCATATATTGATGCAGCCTACATGGACATGCATGAGATTAACCAGCATGAATATATTTTTATACTAGCATATCTTGCGTGGAAAGGCAGCATGAAATGTATTGAAAATGTTTTCCTGTGCACGGTTTGTGATTTGCAACTATTGGAAATTTCCATGTGCTTCCATACAAAATCAATTGCAAATTGTATGGATTTCTACCCAATTTTGCAAAGAAAGTGCTGTAAGATGCGTAATTTATCCCAATGTTTCAAACATTTTCTTGGGAGAGAGAACCCCCCCATCAAGGAACCCTTGCTTGATTTGGGCTCCCTCACTGTGCTCTGTTGATCCTGCCTAATTGGCACAAACCTTTAAGCCTCTTAAGTTCAGAAATGTACCGGCCTCCACTGTACATCATTTGTCACTGTGTATGATGTGTGTTTTAATGCGCACACAGGGGCAGTGTGCTCCTTAATGATATGATATAGCATTTATAATGTGCCTGCACACACGTGTTTAAAGGCACGACAAGGCAAGGAGGGGGAAACAAAAGAGTAGGACAAAACACAGATCTTACTAGGCATTGTGTCATTCAGATCGCATAAGAGCAGGGAAGGAGGGAGGGGAGAAGTGCAGAGGGTTGGGTAGGATGCATAAGTGCAGGAACAAAGGAGAAACAGGAGTGCAGCCAACACGTGGCAAGTGTGGGTACTTATAAGTGCAGCCAACGGGTGGAGAATAAGTGCAAGAAAGGAACTGCAGGGTTACAAATACAGACCACAAGTGCAGGGGAGCCAAGAGGCAGTGCAAGATTGCAGCTGGACAGGCAGGGACCTGGGCCCGAATTCAGAGCTTGACCAGGTGATCAGTTTATGGATCAGGAAGGTGATCAGCAAGGGAGAGGAAGAGAGAAGGCAGAAGCAAAGTGACAGGTTTTGAGTTGCTTCCGGAACCGGAGATGGTTCTGCTCAAGTTTCAGAGAGGCAGGGAGGCTGTTTTCAGAGGGTGGTCCCAGCCGAAGAAAGAGATCTGGCCTCAGCTCTTTGCTTGGAAAAGTGGCTGACCCTCAGAGAGTTGGAGGTGGCAGAGTGGAGAGCTCATGCCATCCTATATATATTTATGCATATGATACAAAAGTTAGTCCGGCATGAAGCTTTCTTCAGTAGAGAAATCTAACTTTGCTGTAGTTGATTTGGAGTTGTATTAATAAACCATATTTGGGATCCTGCACACAAACTCAAAGGGAGATTTCTCGAGTCTCCTGTTTGCAGAGGTGCCTCCGCTGTCTGAGTGCAAAATATTGTAAGGGGGCCTCACCAAATGAATTAGGCCCTTAGTCTCGGTCTGCTATTACTCCACGGGTGATGCCTGTGATCAGCTTGAAGAAATAGAAAAATATGGAGTACTTTTTTTCAGTTTACCTTGTCTGATGTTTGGGGGGGGCAGACAGAAAAATAAAACTTTGTGTTGGATAAAGTGACAGAAAACTCTGGCGCTTATTTAATCCAGTTTGCAGTCTACTTTCTAAAAGCTTGAATCATCTTAAATTCTAACCTTTTTTTCTCTACGTTTTGAATTTCCCATTAGGTAAAGTCACACTAATATCGTTGATGTCATTTCCTGAGCCTGAAAAATGTTCTATAATCTTGTAGGTAATACTTTAGCAATGTATGTACATGTGTGGTCTGAGTGGTAAATGTCTGCAATCGAAAATCTTACACAGGGAGATTAGTCATGCAATCCAAGACACTGCATTATTGGATATGCTGGGCACAGAACCATCGTAAAGATTTACAGGGTAATTCATGGAAATTCTCACAAAAGTGTCGCACGCGGCTGGCGCACAGCGTGCCCGTGCGAATGTCTGTGCCAGCCGCGTGCGATAAAATCAATTTCCACGCACACCGTATTCATGGATTCTCGCCTCCAAAAACAGACGTGGCGCAGAGTGGCGCAGCGAGCCTGCAGCAGCGCCAGTTACGCCCCCAAGAACGCCTTCGCGCAAGGAAAAGCCATCAAGATCGCAAAACCATCGCCAAGGGCTGTGCCAACCCTGGACCAGTTCACCGGACTGGCAAACAGCAAACGCAAAGCGGGGAACGTGTATTACGGGTTTCGGGAACACACGTGCGCGAGAAGTTTCACATGCGACTGTGCTGGGTACGTGTATTTCAGGGGTGCGCGGGAAGTTTTACATGCGATTGGGCTGGGTACGTGTATTTCAGGGGTGCGCGAGAAGTTCCACACGCGATCGGGCCTGGGGAAGCGTGTGTGTGTATTTCAGGGGTGCGTGAGAAGTTTCACACGCGATTGGGCTGGGTACGTGTATTTCAGGGGTGCGCGGGAAGTTCAACACGCGATTGGGCTGGGTGCGGGTATTTCAGGGGTGCGCGGGAAGTTTCACACGCGATTGGGCTAGGTACGTGTATTTCAGGGGTGCGCGGGAAGTTTCACACGCGATTGGGCTGGGTATGTGTATTTCAGGGGTGCGCGAGAAGTTCCACACGCGATCGGGCCTGGGGGAGCATGTGCGTGTATTTCAGGGGTGCGTGAGAAGTTTCACACGCGATTGGGCTGGGTACGTGTATTTCAGGGGTGCGTGGGAAGTTTTACATGCGATTGGGCTGGGTGCGGGTATTTCAGGGGTGCACGAGAAGTTTCACATGCGATTGGGCTGGGTACGTGTATTCCAGGGGTGCGCGGGAAGTTTTACACGCGATTGGGCTGGGTACGTGTATTCCAGGGGTGCGCGGGAAGTTTTACACGCTCGCCTACAACACGTATTCATGGAATCGAACGTGGCCAATCCGGAAACACGTACACCAGCAGGAAGTAGGCGTGCGTCCACCCGCACAGCATAAAAGTGCACGCAAACAACAAACAAGCTCAGACGCCAGGATGAACATACCGTTCCTAGCAGCAGTGGCCGTGGGATACCGCAGGAGGAGGAGGAGGATAGTCAGGGCCAGAATTTTTACACCCAGAACCAGCCTTTTTGGGATGCCTGATGACCATGTGTATGGGAGGTACAGGTTTCCACCTCACATAATACTCGACCTGGTCAGTGAGTGGGAGGATGACCTCACATCACCCACCCTGTGCTCCCAAGCACTCAGCCCCCTGGAGAAGGTCCTCAATGTACTGCACTTCTTGGCCACTGGATAATTTCAGCGGACAAGTGCCATAGTGGGGGGGGGGTGTCACAGGCCACGCAGTCACGCTGCCTACACCAGGTCTTGGCCAACATCACTGCACGCCCATCAGTCCGCAGGCACATATACCTGCCCAGAACACCTGCAGAAAGGCAGGCTGTCGCCCAGGATTTCTACAGGGTGGCACAATTCCCCAAAGTGCTAGGTGCCATTGATTGCACCCATGTGGCTCTACGTCCCCCCAGGGCAACTGAGCACATCTATGGAAACCGCAAGCACTGGCATTCCATCAATGTCCAGGTAGTATGTGATGCTAAGGGAATCATCACCTCAGTATACGCCAACTATCCAAGCTCCACCCAGGAAAGTTTCATCTACAGAATGTCTACCCTAAACCGGGACATAGAAGCTGGGCGGCATGGCGATACATGGCTGCTCGGTGAGTATAAATGCCACTGCGCATGCATGCATGTCAGATACTGAGTAATGTCACAACCCCACTAATGATACCCATCACCACCTCCCCAGGGGACAGTGCCTACCCTCTCAGCACCCACATGATGATGCCAATTCGGAACCCCACCACGCCACCCCAGGTAAGATACAACACAGCCCACATTGCAACCCGGGGCATCGTGGAGCGCACATTCGGAGTGCTCAAGTCACGCTTCCGCTCCCTTGACCGTTCTGGCGGGCAGCTGTTATACGCTCCCCCAATAGTGTGCAGGATCATAGTGGCAGCATGTGTCCTGCACAACGTTGCAACACGCCGGGGCCTGGCCGTGGACATGGTGGTGCCCCCACATCCCCAACCACATGCATGCCCGCTGCGCATGGGAGGGGAAAGGGCACGGGGTGAGGCAGCCCGTACGCAGCTCGTGGCTAATTACTTCGCATAAAATCACACCCCTGTGGAGTGCACACAGCCCTGGCACATACCAGCTGACAATCAATGATGATTGTAACTGACAATTATGATGTGTCAATGGACAGTCAACTGTCACAACCATACCAGCCTGAGATTGTACATCTGGAAGTGTTCCATTGTGTGCTTCCCTACCTACACAAACACCACCAATGCTGTGTTCAAAAGACACACTTCTATGCTGCTAAAATCATTACCCCCTTGCAAGATACAACATGACAACAGTGCCATGTCACCCAACCCCTCCCCAGCACCGCCACCCAACACACCATGGCATGACATGCCATGTGAGAGCAAACAAAGTCATCCCCCAAACATGACACGTGTCACAAAGTACAGTGTCCCTAATGGAAACTGGCCACACACAATATGCCCACATAAATGTAGAAATAACAACACACATGACCAAATACTTACCACAATACAATCGACATTGCATTAACATGACAGTACTAAGGTAAAGGATACGTAGTCTTACAACATGAGAATGCCAGCACATCCACCACCTCCAACTGTACAGTGTTGTTGCCACGCACATCTGGAAGTCCACTGCTCACAACATGAGCTCCATCTCCAAAGTGGACGGGCTTGTGAAGACATGAGGAATGAACCTGCAAATCAGGAGGGAGACATGGATGCACAAGCACACATCAATACACCATGCAGTGCACAATACAACAACAATATGCACTAGGAATGTATACACAGCATTGACTACAGACTGCCCACAAATGTCGTGGGAGTCCAACGTCACTGTGTAAGTCACTGTCACTTGGGCACCTCCTTTGCAAGCCCATGGAAACGGGAAGCAGGAGGGGTGTGTGTCTCATGAACCCAAGCATCTAACCCAAACTCAGGACAAGCCTGCATGTGCCCAGCCGGAATACAGTGGATGCCCACGGGAGCCACACAAGGCAACACACTGCAACAAAAAATCAAAAATCAAAAATGGGCATGTGTGGGCCAGGGGGGTGGGGGAGGCCACCCAGGAGGTCCGAGGACAGGGTGCCCACCAACAGCCACCTGTGTGAATGTTGGGAAAAAAAAACACCTCCATGGGCTCATGGCCTGCACGGCTACTAAATTGTGGGAGATTCACTGCTGGATTCGCTCTCCTCAACCTCTGCTGCTGCTGCTACAGGAGGTGGTGGTGCTATGGGAGGCAGCATACGCAAAGCCCTAGTTTGGTCCTCCATGGCAGCAAGCATGCGGGTGTGGAAGGCCTCGTTCTGGAGGGATATGGTGCGGAGATCCCCATGCAACACCCGACGTGTTGCCCGGACCTCCGCCCGAGTTGCCCGGGCCTCCGCCCGAGTTGCCCGGGCCTCCGCCCGAGTTGCCTGCATCTCTGCTGAGAGCATACGGGTGACGCGCTCCAGCAGCTGTTCCGTCCTGGTGACAGTGGAAGCCTCAAGGTCCACAAGAGTCTGCCTGAGGTGCCGGACCTCTCCCCTCAGGGCTTCCCTCTGTCCCTGGGCATCTAGAGAAATTGATTCCCTCAGATTGTCCAGGGCTGCCTGTCTGTCCCTGTTGGACACCAACATGTCCTCCCTGACTGATTGGCAAATGGAGTCTGTTGCCTGCTGTAGTAGCTCCATCTGCCTTTCTGGGGGGACAATGGAAGTGGCCACCCTCTCCATGGCTTGAGCATTCATTTCTGATGATGCTGCCTGTTGGTTGGCCATACCGTATATGGATTGCTCCCATGCGGTATTGCCCGGTGGCGGACGGCCACCACGTTGGCGGGCACCACACCTGTCTGGGGCAAGGCGAACTGCGCCTTGCTGTGTCGGCACTGCCTGAGGCTGCAGGACTGCATTTCCCCTCTGATCTGCTGGCCCAGGAACAGGATCAGATGCTGCGGAGTGTGGCCCTGCATCCGTAACCACCACAGGCGCACCTACCAACACTGACATCACCATAGTGGGCTCTACCCCTGGTGCAGGTGGGTCGGACAGAACAGTATCCCTTCCATGAACACATACCTGCGAATCCACATAGGTCTCATCCAAATCAACACCTGAAAAGAGTTCTGGGGAGGTGCAGCCAGGGACACCCCTGGACAGTATGGCCTGCAGCAAGAGAGGGTTCTCCCCCACCACCAAACCACGTTCCCCACTGGTGCCTGGTCGTGCTTCAGATCCCTCCTGGGCCTGCACCATCTCCTCTCCCTCAACAGCATCAGGTGCGTCATCCTCTGCAAAAACATGAAAGACAAAAAATGGAAATAGGCATTAGCACCATGGCACGCTATTAGGCCAGACAAGCTACAGTACCAGTACTTGATTTACACATGTCCCACATGACTATAACCCTCCCATGCATGCACTGTCCATGAGCTGAAAGGGGAGGAAAATGTCAGACACTGATGACACCAAGATGGAAGAGCAACACATTAGCTGCATGCTGGCTAGCAGTGCCATCACACATTGGCCTGGGAGTGGCATGTCCAATACACATACATGACACATGCCATCACACAGATGGCATGTACCATAGGCATGTCATATATGTGACAATAGGGCAAAGTGATGCTCAGTAGAACCGGGTGAATTTCTACAATCAGCCTGAATGAACGCAGCTAAATACGGAACAATGTTGTTGCAAGATGCCACTTCAAGGGCAACTGGCGCGATGTAGTGCAAAATGCCTACTGTGGGCAGAAGGGATACTGTAATACCCAAATCCCGGGGCGCCGATTGCATTGGATGAAGCACATGGGTGGCCCAAAACACTCAGGCACACACACCCTGACCTGGCACTCAACCAGAACCCCTCCCACAAACAACATACACATGGATCACACACACATGCATGTGCACTCACCGGACAATGCCTCGTAATCTGGCAGTTCTCCCACACCTTGGATCTGCTCCTCTGTGACGTAGGTCCCAGCAACATGCTCATGTAGAGTGAGTTCAATGTCCTCTTGTGGAGACCCACCTCCAGTCACCAGAGTTGCGGCATGACTTGAGGCCAGCTTTTTCTTTGCCCTACGCTTAAGGTCGTTCCAGCGCTTGTAGCACTCAACAGCTGTGCGCCTCACAAACCCAAGGGCACTTATGCTGTCCGCGATGGACTACCAGTGTGCCTGACGTCGAGCAGGTGTGATCCTACACCCTGAAGTGACCAACATTTCGGCGTCATGTTCGGACACATACTGCGCAAGTGCATCCAGTTCGGCATCATTGAAGCTAGGCTTCCTTGGCGTGCCGGACCGTGTAGCCGTGTTGGGGTCATCAGCCTGTACTGGACGAGCACTCTTCCTCTTTCTTTTTGTGGGTGGTGGGGATCCGGAGTGCCCTACGCCGCTCTGGACACTAGAGGCAGGAGCACCGGTGGACTGTGTAGTAGTAGTGTGCGATGGCACACTGACCACATGACTTTCTGCAGGCATTAGCTGAAGTGTGATGATGGCAGGGGGAATCTCAGTCTGATGTACCAGGACCAACACTGTCCTGGCTGGGAGAGTCAGAGCTGGGGTGGACGGAGCTGCAGCTGCCCCTGCAGCCTCCCCACCCCGCCTACTCGGGGCAGCAGATGACATGGCTGCCCCTGTACCATGTGGCCTGTGCGCCGCCACACGTGGCCTAGACTTGCCGACCTGGAAGTCAGCCTGGGAGTCACCCTGTGCTAGGTCAGGTGCCACAACGGGCTGGTCCAACAAGGGCTGAGCAGGGATGGTGTCAGCCACGTTTCCCTCAACCATGGGGGAAAGGAGGGGATGTGTGTCCCTGACTGGTCCTCCACACGTGGGGGGCTAGGGGTAGTCTGCAATTCCTGGCCACATCCCCTACTGCGCCCACCACACCACCTCTTGAGGCTCGGCCACCTTTGCCACCCTTACCACTTGCTCGCCTCCCAGCCATGGCACTGATGGAGTTGTGCGTATGGGAGTTGCAGTGGACAATTGTCCTGGGCAATTGGGGGTCAAAGGGGTAGGGTACTAGATGGAATTCGTACCCAAGTGCTCTAGCTAGGCTGTATGGAACCCCTGGGGAAAGATGACGGGTCACGCACGCACAGGCACCCCTAAAACAGAAAATGACGTGCACGCGACCCCTCGTAGACCACGTGCGTGGGAAAAGGAACCCGCACTACGCTGTGGCACCCAGAAACACAAAAATGAACGTATGCTTGTCACACGGAGCCTACAATGACCTCTGAAGGGGTATGCTACACACGGGGCTAGCACAGTTGGTAAATACGTGCGCGACTCACCGTCTGCCTGGGAAAAGAGCGTGAAAAATATGCACGTGTGCGCGTTGGCAACACCCCCGCCAAAAGAAGATTTGTACACTGTCTGAGGAGACAGGACAAAAGGAGAAGTCAACGCTGTTTGAGGAAACAGGTCGAAGAGAAAATCAGAAAAATACTGACAGAGGTAACAGGGAGTACGAACTAGAAACGCTGTGAAGTAAATCGCGTGTGAACAGACAAGAAGTACAGATTTCACCCACTCGCTCTCCACGAGAAGCACGTACAAGGAAATGACGTACTACACGTACCTTTTAAACCGCACCACACGTCCAACGTCACTTCCGCGTATACGCACTGAGGCCCTATCCTCCAATTACGCGGGCTGACACTCGGACGTGCAGTTTTTGGTCTTGTAACATCCCACGGGTACAGGGAAACGCCCGCGCGTGTCACGTCACAGACGCGCCTGCGCTATCAGGGCCTTTGGTCCAATGGAATCGTGTACACAGGCCAATCGCGTGTGGAACTTCTCGCGCACCCCTGAAATACACGCACCCAGGCCAATCAAGTGTGATACTTCTCGCGCACCACTGAAATACACGCACATGCTCCCCCAGGCCCGATCGCGTGTGGAACTTCTCACGCACCTCTGAAATACACGCGCCCAGGCAATCGCGTGTGGAACTTCTCGTGCACCCCTGAAATAGATGCACCCAGGCCAATCGCGTGTGATAATTCTCGTGCACCTCTGAAATACATGCACACGCTCCCCCAGGCCCGATCGCGTGTGTAACTTCTCGCACACCTCTGAAATACATGCACACGCTCCCCCAGGCCCGATCGCGTGTGATACTTCTCGCGCACCTCTGAAATACACGCACACACTCCCCCAGGCTCGATCGCGTGTGGGACTTCTCACGCACCTCTGAAATACACGCACACGCTCCCCCAGGCCCGATCGCGTGTGGAACTTCTCGCACACCTCTGAAATACACGCGCCCAGGCCAATCGTGTGTGGAACTTCTCGTGCACCCCTGAAATACACGCGCCCAGGCCAGTCGCGTGTGGAACTTCTCGCGCACCCCTGAAATACACGTGCCCAGGCCAATCGCGTGTGGAACTTCTCGCGCACCTCTGAAATACACGCACACGCTCCCCCAGGCCCGATCGCGGGTGGAACTTCTCGCGCACCTCTGAAATACACGCGCCCAGGCCAATCGCGTGTGGAACTTCTCGCGCACCCCTGAAATACACGCACCCAGGCCAATCGCGTGTGATAATTCTTGTGCACCTCTGAAATACATGCACACGCTCCCCCAGGCCCGATCGCGTGTGTAACTTCTCGCACACCTCTGAAATACATGCACACGCTCCCCCAGGCCCGATCGCGTGTGATACTTCTCGCGCACCTCTGAAATACACGCACACACTCCCCCAGGCTCGATCGCGTGTGGGACTTCTCACGCACCTCTGAAATACACGCACACGCTCCCCCAGGCCCGATCGCGTGTGGAACTTCTCGCGCACCTCTGAAATACACGCGCCCAGGCCAATCGCGTGTGGAACTTCTCGTGCACCCCTGAAATACACGCGCCCAGGCCAGTCGCGTGTGGAACTTCTCGCGCACCCCTGAAATACACGTGCCCAGGCCAATCGCGTGTGGAACTTCTCGCGCACCTCTGAAATACACGCACACGCTCCCCCAGGCCCGATCGCGTGTGGAACTTCTCGCGCACCTCTGAAATACACGCGCCCAGGCCAATCGCGTGTGGAACTTCTCGCGCACCCCTGAAATACACGCGCCCAGGCCAATCGCTTGTGGAACTTCTCGCGCACCCCTGAAATACCCGCGCCCAGGCCAATCGCATGTGGAACTTCTCGCGCACCTCTGAAATACACGCACACGCTCCCCCAAGCCCGATCGCGTGTGGAACTTCTCGCGCACCTCTGAAATACACGCGCCCAGGCCAATCGCGTGTGGAACTTCTCGCACACCCCTGAAATACACGCACCCAGGCCAATCGCGTGTGATACTTCTCGCGCACCTCTGGAATACACACACACGCTCCCACAGGCCCGATCGCGTGTGATACTTCTCGCGCACCTCTGAAATACACGCACACGCTCCCCCAGGCCCAATCGTGTGTGGGACTTCTCGCACACCTCTGAAATACATGCACACTCTCCCCCAGGCCCGATCGCGTTTGGAACTTCTCGCGCACCCCAGAAATACACGCACCCAGGCCAATCAAGTGTGATACTTCTCGCGCACCACTGAAATACACGCACATGCTCCCCCAGGCCCGATCGCGTGTGGAACTTCTCACGCACCTCTGAAATACACGCGCCCAGGCAATCGCATGTGGAACTTCTCGTGCACCCCTGAAATACACGCACCCAGGCCAATCGCGTGTGATAATTCTCGTGCACCTCTGAAATACATGCACATGCTCCCCCAGGCCCGATCGCGTGTGTAACTTCTCGCACAGCTCTGAAATACATGCACACGCTCCCCCAGGCCCGATCGCGTGTGATACTTCTCGCGCACCTCTGAAATACACGCACACGCTCCCCCAGGCTCGATCGCGTGTGGGACTTCTCACGCACCTCTGAAATACACGCGCCCAGGCCAATCGCGTGTGGAACTTCTCGTGCACCCCTGAAATACACGCGCCCAGGCCAGTCGCGTGTGGAACTTCTCGCGCACCCCTGAAATACATGTGCCCAGGCCAATCGCGTGTGAAACTTCTCGCGCACCTCTGAAATACACGCACACGCTCCCCCAGGCCCGATCGCGTGTGGAACTTCTTGCGCACCTCTGAAATACACGCGCCCAGGCCAATCGCATGTGGAACTTCTCGCGCACCCCTGAAATACACGCGCCCAGGCCAATCGCGTGTGGAACTTCTCGCGCACCCCTGAAATACCCGCGCCCAGGCCAATCGCATGTGGAACTTCTCGCGCACCTCTGAAATACACGCACACGCTCCCCCAGGCCCGATCGCGTGTGGAACTTCTCGCGCACCTCTGAAATACACGCGCCCAGGCCAATCGCGTGTGGAACTTCTCGCACACCCCTGAAATACACGCACCCAGGCCAATCGCCTGTGATACTTCTCGCGCACCTCTGGAATACACACACACGCTCCCCCAGGCCCGATCGCGTGTGATACTTCTCGCGCACCTCTGAAATACACGCACACGCTCCCCCAGGCCCAATCGTGTGTGGGACTTCTCGCACACCTCTGAAATACATGCACACGCTCCCCCAGGCCCGATCGCGTGGGGAACTTCTCGCGCACCTCTGAAATACACGCGCCCAGGCCAATCGCGTGTGGAACTTCTCGCGCACCCCTGAAATACACGCGCCCAGGCCAATCGCGTGTGGAACTTCTCGCGCACCCCTGAAATACACACGCCCAGGCCAATCGCGTGTGGAACTTCTCGCGCACCTCTGAAATACACGCACACACTCCCCCAGGCCCGATCGCGTGGGGAACTTCTTGCGCACCCCTGAAATACACGATCCCAGGCCAATCGCGTGTGGAACTTCTCACGCACCCCTGAAATACACGCGCCGAGGCCAATCGCGTGTGGAACTTTTCGCACACCTCTGAAATACACGCACACGCTCCCCCAGGCCCGATCGCGTGTGGAACTTCTCGCGCACCTCTGGAATACACGCACACGCTCCCCCAGGCACGATCGCGTGTGAAACTTCTCGCGCACCTCTGAAATACACGCACACGCTCCCCCAGGCCCGATCGCGTGTGGGACTTCTCGCGCACCTCTAAAATACACGCACACGCGCCCAGGCCAATCACGTGTGGAACTTCTCGCGTACCCCTGAAATACACGCGCCCAGGCCAATCGCGTATGGAACTTCTCGCGCACCTCTGAAATACACGCACCCAGGCCAATCGCGTGTGGAACTTCTCACGCACCCCTGATATACAGGCGCCAAGGCCAATCGCGTGTGGAACTTCTCGCGCACCCCTGAAATACACGCACACGCTCCCCCAGGCCAGATCGCGTGTGGAACTTCTCGCGCACCTCTGAAATACACGCGCCCAGGCCAATCGCGTGTGGAACTTCTCGCGCACCCCTGAAATACACGCGCACAGGCCAATCGCATGTGGAACTTCTCGCGCACCTCTGAAATACACACACATGCTCCCCCAGGCCCGATCGCGTGTGGAACTTCTCGCGCACCTCTAAAATACACGCGCCCAGGCCAATCGCGTGTGGAACTTCTCGCGCACCCCTGAAATACACACGCCCAGGCCAATCGCGTGTGGAACTTTTCGCGCACTTCTGAAATACACGCACACGCTCCCCCAGGCCCAATCGCGTGTGGAACTTCTTGCGCACCTCTGAAATACACGCGCCCAGGCCAATCGTGTGTGGAACTTCTCACGCACCCCTGAAATACACGCGCCCAGGCCAATCGCGTGTGGAACTTCTCGCGCACCTCTGAAATACATGCACACGCTCCCCCAAGCCCGATCGCGTGTGGAACTTCTCGCGCACCTCTGAAATACACGCGCCCAGGCCAATCGCGTGTGGAAGTTCTCGCGCACCCCTGAAATACACACGCCCAGGCCAATCGCGTGTGGAACTTCTCGCGCACCTCTGAAATACACGCGCCCAGGCCAATCGCGTGTGGAACTTCTCACGCACCCCTGAAATACACGCGCCCAGGCCAATCGTGTGTGGAACTTTTCGCGCACCTCTGAAATACACGCACACGCTCCCCCAGGCCCGATCGTGTGTGGAACTTCTCGCGCACCTCTGGAATACACGCACACGCTCCCCCAGGCCCGATCGCGTGTGATACTTCTCGCGCACCTCTGAAATACACGCACACGCTCCCCCAGGCCCGATCGCGTGTGGGACTTCTCGCGCACCTCTGAAATACACACACACGCTCCCCCAGGCCCGATCGCGTGTGGAACTTCTCGCGCACCTCTGAAATACACGCGCCCAGGCCAATCGTGTGTGGAACTTCTCGCGCACCCCTGAAAAACACACGCCCAGGACAATCGCGTGTGGAACTTCTCGCGCACCTCTGAAATAGACGCGCCCAGGCCAATCGCGTGTGGAACTTCTCGTGCACCTCTGAAATACACGCACACGCTCCCCCAGGCCCGATCGCGTGTGGAACGTCTCACGCACCTCTGAAATACACGCGCCCAGGCCAATCACGTGTGGAACTTCTCGCGCACCCCTGAAATACACGCGCCCAGGCCAATCGCATGTGGAACTTCTCGCGCACCCCTGAAATACACGCGCCCAGGCCAATCGCGTGTGGAACTTTTCACGCACCTCTGAAATACATGCACACGCTCCCCCAGGCCTGATCGAGTGTGGAACTTCTCGCGCACCTCTGAAATACACGCGCCCAGGCCAATCGCATGTGAAACTTCTCGCGCACCCCTGAAATACACGCGCCCAGGCCAATCGCATGTGAAACTACTCGCGCACCTCTGAAATACACGCACATGCTCCCCCAGGCCCGATCGCGTGCGGAACTTCTTGCGCATGTAGAACTTTGGCGCACATTTTTTTCCTGCGCAGGGACGCTACCGCCTGCTTTCGTGTGGCGGACATGTATGGGCCTGTGCGCGTCTTTGGCCGTGCACTGTTTTTCCCTATTCGATTCCATGAATACGTGTTGTAGGCGAGCGTGTGGGCATTCCGCGCACTTGCCTCCTGTACTTCCCCCGTGACGCCCACATTTTCACGAGTTGTTCCCCATTCTGCATGTAACGCCCTGTGTTACGCCTACTTTTGTTATGTGCGCCGCGCTATGTGCGAATTCGCTGTGGCCTTATCGCACGGCGTTCGATGACCTGTGCGCCAGCGTGCGCCGCGCACTTTTTCAGTGCACATCCCACATTTTGCACGTGCACGGACTTCCATGAATAGATGTGCGCTGTTTTCTGTGCGATAATCGCACTTGCACTGCGATTTTCGCTATTTCACTGCGAATCGCACGTTTTCGCACACGCGTGTGCCGTTTTTTCAGCGCACATTCATTCCATGAATCGGCCTGTTAGTTGCTTTGTGGTATGTTATTTATGTCCGTTGATGTCATGTGTGTACAGGTTTTACATTGTTTTTTGGTAGGGCGGTGTCCCCTGTTCAGTTGTTTATTTCATGAGTATGCTTTTGTCAATCGTCTGTTTCATATTGTCAGGTTTAATAAAGGTTAGTGATGGGGTTCCTGTGACTTCTCTCAGAGTTTCCTGTTCCTGGAAGATGGGCTGATGTTACTCACTGTCGTGTGCAAGGCTTTCAGTTGGGGTTGGCAGATGTCAACCATTGGGATGGCGTCTTTTCACTCTTTCTCTTTTTGGTTGCAGACACGATTCGTGAATTCCCTCCCGAGGACATTTGTTTGTTGGTCCTTTTCTGCGTTTCAGAGCACGTCCATGCGTCACGTATAGTAATTTGCAGTTCAAAGTGTATTAACAGGCCTCTATATAGGGTAGATAGTCTCTACTGCATCTTATGCGTGACCTACCTTGTCCTCAGCCTCTGTGAGGCTAGCAGAAAATGGGTCCCTGCCGCTTTTCAACTGCATAGCATTTTTGGGGACAACCGGCTCATGATACACTTGAAACACTTGTGTATAGGCGCGTTACAAATGCCATATCCTATCATATTGAGAACCAGACAGACACACAAGATTGGACTCAGTATACCTTTTCCTTCCTTCTTGCGTGCCTTCCCCAGGCTCCTCCTCATCGCTGTTTCCTACGCGATTGCTGATGTTACTGGCCACGTGAGCGAATCAGGTGGCTGGTAGTGGCTGCAATCCCCAATCATAGATATACATCAAAATGTTGTATTTTCATTTGACAATCCCTTGTATGGAGTTGTTTGCCACTGCCAATCAGGCCAATCATGCTATGCTCAACGCAACTGTGTTCACATTCACTGATTCCTATGCCTGCTGCCTCCCTTCCCCTAAGCTATGTACCAGCCTATGCGTTGGGTAGCAAGGTAATGTAAAAGACTGGTTGTTGCTCTTCTTCAATAAATACAAGTTATAAAAAACTTTTTTCTCAGATGAATCTCTTTTAATTGAGATAATTAAATATTTACCTCCCCTACTTTCAGGCCCTCAATTCACAAATTGAGAGTGATAGAGTCTAAGGGAGAGAGACATGGGCCTCATTACGATACTGGCGGTAGTCCTACCGGTAAAACCATTATACCATTTAAAGGAAGCAGGGGACACACCCGCAACCTCGCTCCCCTTCAATGGTATAATGGGTATACCTTTACTGGATCAAACCACGTTGTTGCTGCATTTATTTTTACGAACAACTTTTTTGCTGCAATTTTATTACTGCACACTAAATTTTCTTTGCACTCGTCTTTCTCTCGAATAGAGCTGTAAAACCTGTACTTGCCGTGATTGACACTATATGGGTCGTTCACCAGAAATGCACCACTCACTGAGCACAAGAAGGTAGGGAACTGACCCCGGCCTCTCACCAACATGGGACCAATCAAATACTAACTGCTTAGGTCCGGAAACGTACCTGGAACTTTGGATTGCATGAAGTTTGCTCTTTATGTGCAAGGAGTATTGCACTCAGATATTTGCAAATTGGCCCCAGATAGTTAGAAAAATGCTGCAGCCTTTTACATAAAATACAATGCGGTGCTCTTTACAGTTTAATAGACGCAGGTGAATTCACATTAGATAAAGAGTTACTCTGGCAAGATTCTCAGTATACATATGGCACACAGCCCCCACAGACACGTATGAGCAAGGAACAGTGAGTGCTCGCTGGTGAATTGGGGAAGCAGGATTCGATTGGAACCAGTAAACAGGTGAGATTGAGGTCCAAGCACTTTCCAGAACATCTAAGTTACAAACAGCTGACCCCGCACTGCATTATAATGTGCTTTACATACACTGCACGCGCACATCGCAGTGTTTCAAAGCAACTGCAAGCAGATGCAACCCACTTGAGTATCGTCACGCGCTAGAAATATGGGTAAGTGCCGCTTCTGGCCATTTGAATATTTGTTGTTATTATCCTCTCGTTTCTTTCCACACCTGTTTTCAAAAGCAAGGGTTATATCTATATCGTACAAGGGAAGCGTAGTCCCAAGGCTATAATAAGAAGTTTCTCGACCTGCAAAACTCACAACTTGTGGCAAAGAAAGAACCACTATAAAAATGTTACAGAAAAATATGCCTTTAATACGCTTTGTTTAAATCATATTAAAGACGTCAAAATATGTCAGCGTTTGCTTTTTACTTGAGTGGGTGGCTCAAATCCATGTGTGTACCTTGTCTGCTTCACACTGTGGCATTGCATCCGTACAGTAGTTGTCATCGTCATTTGCACATATTGCCTTTTTTGTTGGTCCAAAAGCTCGAGTGTTCGGCACGTGTCATTGCTATCTTCCCTGCAGAGTCATGGCTGGGCACTAACACTTGCTTTCTGTGAGATATTCGTTGTCATTTGACCACTAAGGGCATCAATAATGACACAGAACGTAATACAAAGGGAGGGGAAGCGCCTTAACTATTTCCTTACAACGTTCCATGGCTTTTTGCTTTCAAATCCTGGGCGGAGCAAGGTCACAGAGTCTGAAATGCGCTAGGCCTGCTTCCCCTGCTTCCTGCCGGGAAGCCACCAGCATCTTTGCCTGCGTGTAATCTTGATACTGGCAGAGAGGCTTGAATCCCTATTAATCATTTCTCCTGCTTTTAACATACAGACGGAATACGTACAGATTGATTTTAATGCTGTCTGACGTGCCCCTACATGGTGGATGACGTTAACGCTTCATTCCAAAAATGGAATTACATCTCTATACCACCACTTGTAATCCTGTGGTAAATGTGTGGTTGCAATTGGTGATAAAGTGGACAGAGTCTAAGGATAATTCCAGCCAAACTCTTGATTAGGCCCATTGCTCCTTCTGGCAGTGAGCACATCACAGTGGTCCGATACATCAAAGGAAATAATGGGTCTCATTACAGGTCCGATGGTAGCCGTGCCGGTAAAACCGGCAGGCTGCCGCCGGACTTGCACATATTTCTGCCACCTGGCTTGCCAGTAACAGCGGGAGATTCTAACCCCACCGATCTAGGAATTCAGGCGCCGGAAAAACGGTATTCCCCATTCCCATTTGAGTCGCATAGGACTCAAATGGGAATGGGGAACACGGAGGCACCAGCAGCATAAATTACAGTGCCGGTGCCTCCGTTACCGTCTGCTTACCATGGCCGCTGTGCCCGGCAGGGCAGTCCTGCCAGGCACACCGATTCCGGCAGGCAGACTCGTAGTGTGGCAGTCCGGTAACAACGGTGCCGGTAGGCTTACCAGCACCGTTGTTACCGGACCAGCACACTCGTAATGAGGCCTAATGTGTCCTTCCTTATTGTGATGTCCTACTTTGGAATATCTTTCATTTGTGTCTATTGGCTCTTATTGAACTATGGCAACAATCCCACATT
Source organism: Ambystoma mexicanum (assembly GCF_040938575.1). Taxonomy (NCBI): domain Eukaryota; kingdom Metazoa; phylum Chordata; class Amphibia; order Caudata; family Ambystomatidae; genus Ambystoma; species Ambystoma mexicanum. The sequence goes on from NC_090924.1 coordinate 983,660,478, forward strand.
CCATAACATTTCTTGGGTCATCGCTGGGATTTGCCATGAATAGACATTCATTTCCTTACCTTTTTTCAGAGGGAATTAGGTTTTTATTACAATAGTAGTTTGAAAATTAGCTTCTCCAGACATTTTACTGAACTAATAAAGCTTCACATACATCATAGGTCGTGCAATATCGTGCTGTTACAGGGACTTAACTAAGACTAGCATCTCTATTTACTGACGTACTTTATTAGTAATTTAGCCGACTGTCCACTCTCAGGGGCTTATTGTTGAACATGAAAAGTTAAATTATGGTGTTACTAGCACAGAGACCAAGCTTGCGAAAATGAACTATTTATGTTTCCCACTTGTTCTCTATCCTCATTGAGATGACGTTAGGGCAGGTCTTGGGCATTTGGATGGTGTAGATTAACCCCTCAACACTCACACCAGAAAAAATACAACCCACTGGGGAAAAAGGTGCAGCACACCTCTTGCAATGAGAACAAGGTTTAATCTCACAAAAAATACAAGTACACGCCAGTAAGGAACTCTGCTGCCACGGAGCGCTCCAACAAAACAGCATGAGCAATAGGGTTGTAAAGGTACACAGCGTCATAGGTGACATACATTAAATAGGTAACAAATCCAGGTAGCTGGTTGGTATGACCCTATACACATAGAGCCTGCTCATACGGGATGCCAATCGAATGGCCCCAGCATTGTCTGTCCATCTTCATCCACGTGGGGATCTTCTTCTTTTGTTATCCAGTAAAAAGAAGGTAATTGCCAATTTGGTTACACAATTCATTAGTTCATAGCAATGCAGTGCACTTGGTACCAAGGACATGAGCGAGGTGGTTACTTCGGAGGTCATGATAATTTTCTCAGAACTACGTGAACCCCCGCTCCTTTCCCAGACACGCCGGAGCCTCCATAACTATCCCACCCACAGCATAAATTTGTTATCTTATCCCTGGCACCTCGCAGCACAAATCACATGAACTGATGTTGGGGGCAACCCGCTCCTGGTCTCTGATCTTCCTAATTGATGGGCCACTTTGAAAGACCAAAGGAAAATATCGAGGCTTAATACCACCAAAAATAAAATACGCCAATCACGATTTCAGAGTTACAAGTATACTTTTTAATCAAAGTACAGATAGCTATCTGGCTCTCACGCGCCTCGCAGTTTGTACCAGCAGACACCATGAGGGAAGAGAGTGCTGGACATCACAAAGCATGGTTTATTTATACAGTCCTGGACCCTTAGTCCAGCCCTTCCCTAAACTAATAAGTTACAAAAAGGGTTCATGCCCAGTTCACATGACAAATACAACAATATTGTTTTCAGGCTTAAGACATGTTTTTCCGACAGACAGAATACAATAGTAACAACTTTGTTTAACTCTGCCATATTGATCTTTACTTGTGTCTTGAGCTTAATGTAAGTCCAGTTTCAAGAACAACCACAATGGATTTCTACAAAGGTACACGATTTTAGTTGTTCAACATTCAATCCCAATGTTTGAATATGGATGAAGCTATTGGTGCAGACAACACTTAAATTGAGGTTCAATTGGACACCAAGGTCTCTTAGCACAGGACAAACATTCTACTCTCAGCAGCCTCAATGTTGACATAGTTCAAAGTTCATTTAGCACTGCTGCAGCCAAAAACACAGTTTAACATGTTTAGGACAATTCGGCCACCAGGGGGCACATGGATGAGGTCTGCCTCCACGTGAGCTCCGCTCCCATGGTCCTGAAAGTAGTCTGAGCCCCTGTTAATGGCCCCCCACCATTGAAAGTCGGTGATATTAAGACCCAAGAGGCCCCCCCACCATCTGGGAAAAAACCCAACAAAAATCAGAGCTTCCATCACCCCAAAATGACACCTCTGAGAGTGGCGAACATCTGTGCCACATTGGAGGCACACATCGGCACTACATGGCCTGGAGAGAGGCCGTTAGAATCAGAGAAGGACTAAATCCAGTGAAGGCAGAGGAGGAGATCCTGAAATCGCTTGAACACCAGGGCTCGTCAGGAAACAGCGAACTCCCGGCGACATCAGAGGTGTACGGAACAGCTGGACAGACCCCATTGGGTAAAGAGGTGAGGTCTGGCCCCAGGACACTCGAGGCTGCGCGTAGTCTGCCTTGCGTAATCTCCCACCCGTCCCCCCCAACTGAGGTCATATCCCTGGGGCTCTCCCCACTGGCACACCCCTACTGACCCTCACAGATCTCCACGGCATGACACCTCCACCAGACACTGTATCCAGCCGGAGCACGTATTACGGAAGTTCCCGTGGTGCGGATCTCCGGCGCCCCGCTACACTGGGCATGAACTAAGAAACACAAGCAGTCAGGAAAGAGTTCCTTCACCTACCACTGGGACGGAATCTGCATTGTGCCGTTTACTGGAGGAGCAGGCAAACAGAGCCTTTACCGGCTCCACGTACACACACCCAGAAACACTCTAAGAGCGTACACCCTCCACTGCCTGTAAAACACGCTCCCCTGACACACGGACCAAAGGGGAGAGGCAGTGAATGACATCTGCTATCACAGTGGGAGCAGATTACACAAAATAAAAAAACAACCCAAAGGGACCCTGTACTTGGCCTCCCCATGAGAGGAACTATGCCCAGGCAGAAAGACTAGCAAACTACAGAGATATATACCTACGCTGTAATCTACACCTGACTAAAGACGGGTCCTCCACGTGTTCTGACCCAGAAATGACACAAATGCAATACCGCTATCCTCCATTTGCCTGCTAGACCACTGTAGACACTCTGAGCCCTCTCCATAAACACGACCCAGGAGGAGAGTGGGACTTCAGAATGTGACCCACCCTCATTTGCCCCAGGGACTCCACGAGAGAATAAGACTGTTAGGGGGTTATGGGGTAAGAGGGTTGGAAAGGGGAGGGGGTTTACAGTGATGCACGTTCACATGAGAACTAATTTCTGCAACTACACAATTAACACAGATTTGAAAAAGTCCCGGATAGGTGCGTGACAACCCCTAGAAGGGTGATGGCGGTACCTGCCACTAAGACAGAGGGTACTCACATGAGAATCTGCTCGCTCAATGTCAAAGGGCATAATTCCCCCACAAAAAGGTCCATGGTGGTAAGAGAATTCAGGAGGTCAGGGATAGATATACTTTACATGCAGGAGACGAAGTACGCCAGTGGAGAGGAGCGAAAGGTGATACCGCCCAGACTGGGTTCGGAATACTGGGGCTCTGGAACTCTGAAGACAGCAGGTGTGGGAATACTAATCAGAAAGAGTATTGACTTTAAAGTCTCAAAGATCTGGAAAGATGTGGATGGGAGGGCCATGTTGCTGGTGGGTACCATGAGAGGCCTTAAGATCACGTTAGCGACACTCTATGCCCCAAACATTGGCCAAGCCAGATTCATACAACGCACACTATCCAAAATAATGCTAGAGGCTGAAGGTCATGTTATTGTTGGAGGAGAGTTCAATTTATGGGCCGACGCTAAAAGAGACAGAAAATCAACAGTCTCTTGCTCATCAGAACCAGCTGATGCTGGTAGAAAGGAGGTAATGAGAATGACACAGACCTATAGACTATGAGATACCTGGTGTGCCCTACACCCAGACACTAGGGGATAAACTTTCTATTCCGCACCTCATGGTACATATACATGAATTGATTATATTTATATTTCGGAAGAACTTATGGCAGTAATGGCATGCTCGTAAATTGAACCAATTACTTGGTCAGATCACGACATGGTCTCCACAGAACTGGAATTGGGTGCACTTCCACGCAGAGGGACGAAATGGTGCTGCAACGACTCTTTATGGAAAGACTCCGTCTTCCATGCAGAAATGACGACTGAAATAGAGGAATACATTAAGGTGAACGACGATGGAGTAGTACCCATCAGAACTGTCTGGGATGCAGGGAAAGCAACCTGGTAGGTGGTATTGATAAGGGAAGGCGCAAACAAAACAATAGAAAGATCCCTGATAGAAATAAAACTGAGAGGAAAGATAGCAGATCTAGACTGGGCGGCCCGAACAGCTACAGAGGAAAGAGAAAAGCAGATCATTTTATCTAGACAGAAAAGAGAGGAACTCTGTCTCCTCGAGGAAGCCCAAGTCATCGAGAAGCTACAGCTTCTCAAGCAAAAATATTATGAGAAAGGAGATAAAGCTGATGCCTTATTAGCGAGCAGACTTTGCGGGCAAAGGGAAGAAAGATGGGTCACATCAATACAAAACAGCTCAGAGAACCCCCTGAGCGCACAAGAAACAGACATCCCAGAAGCATTTGCCCAATTTTACCAACTTCTATATAACTCAGAAGCAAAACAGAACAGTCTAGACATAGATACTTACCTGTCCAAGATCACGGTGCCAGTCGTAACAGACGACGAGGCAGACATAATGGACGCCCCGATCACCGGAGAGGAAATTGAGGCAGCGGTAAAGAGACTACCAGTGGGAAAGGGCCCTGGAAATGACGGCTTCACAGCCGCTTTCTACACATCATTTCTGTCCTCTTTGCTTCCCCTGTTATTAAAACTATTTAACGACATCCTAGATTCCGGTAAAGCTCTGGATTCGTTCTCAGAGTCCATGATTTCAGTAATACCCAAAACAGGAAGGGACCCCAAACACTGCGGCTCGTACCGACTGATCTCATTGCTCAATATAGATGCCAAGATATATGCCAGAATATTGGCAGCATGCTTAGAAATATATATGCCTCGACTCATACACCCTGATCAAGTAGGATTTATAATAAGTCGCAGGTGTTCTGACACCATGCGAAAGTTCTTACACCTAATAAATGAATCACAGAAGAGAGGCGAGGAGTCAGTCCTCCTCTCCATCGACGTAGAGAAAGCATTTGATACGGTGGAGTGGGGTTTTTTGGAAGCAGTCCTAAGTAAGGTTGGTCTCGGGGAGGGATTCAGAAGAGGGGTGAAGGCAATTTATACATGCCCCAAAGCCTCGGTGTCCGTCAACTTCGATTACTCAGATGGATCCCCCTAAAGAGAGGAACGAGACAAGGCTGCCCCCTATCTGCCATTCTCTTTGTCCTATCACTTGAACCACTGGCACAAAAAATAAGAGCAGATCGATCGGTCAAGGGGATCTCGGTCAATTAACAGAAGTATAAACTAGCATTATGCGCTGATGACCTCTTATTATATATCACAAACCCATTAGAATCCATTCCCAGAGTGATACAACTGATTGAACAATATGGCCTTCTCTCCGGCCTCAAAATTAACAAGAGCAAATCCATTCTGTTCCCCCTTCACGAACCCACCCAGAATGATAAAGAGAACTATTCGGCGTGCCCACATTGAAATATTTGGGGATCAATCTGGTTAATCACTTGGGTGCCCTTTACGATGCTAACTTCCCACAATTTCTTGAAAAGATTTGAAAAGATTTGTGCGGACTTGGAGAAGTGGCAAAACCTAACGGTCTCATGGATAGGGAGAGTCAATGCAATTAAAATGGTATGTCTTCCACGATTTCTATACCCCTTCCAAATGCTACCTATTAGAATCCCCAAATCATACTTCAATGAAGTAAAAAGTCCATCCTGCACCTCCTATGGCAAGGGAAAAAACCAAGAATCGCATATGACGTACTGACGCTGCCCAAGGAAAAGGGAGGAGTGGGATTACCTGATCACGAGAAATACTATATGGCAACACAACTTAGAGTACTAATTCCACATCTCAAAAACCACGCACACTTACAATGGCTAGCCCTCGATAATTACCACTTTGCGCCGACCACTCTCTCAGAATGGCTCAGGGTCCCAAAGGGTAAACTGACACGCAGAATACAGGAACACCCAATAATAGAAACTATTTGGGAAATCTGGAAGGATACACTGGAAATGCGACACATCACAACTAGGCCATCCCCACTGAGTCACACTTGGGCACTGAGAATAAGAGAGGAAATCCCGGATCACGCACGGTTACAAACATGGTTTGAAGCTGGCTTAGAGAGGGTAGGCCAACTCTGGAAAGAAGGGACATTTATCTGAATCACTGATCTAGGAAATGCCCTAAATATTGGGAAACTTTCAGTCGTCCAATTTCTACAGTTAAAGGGAATAATGCTAAGAGGGAGCGTGGAAGGAAAAGATCCAAAGGGACCTTACCCCCTTTGAAAAGCTTCTCGACACCCTTTCAAACACTAAAGGTTTCATCTCAGCCAACTATAAAACTTTGATAAAAGCAGGGAGCGGTTCCACAGATAAGCTCAGGAAAAAGTGGGAAACCGAAATGCAAACAGAGTTCTCCCCTGAATTATGGTCCAAGATATGCACAGGAACCCCGAAAGTATCCATAGCCTCCCAGTATAAGCTACATGCCATAAAACTCCTCCACAGGTGGCAATATGACCCCCTCAGACTATCCAAAATGTACCAGAATGTGAACCCTGTGTGCTGACGCCAGTGCGGCCAAATTGCAACTTATTTGCACATGTGGTGGGAATGCCCCAAAATAAAGGTGTTCTGGGATGAAGACCTGTGGTGGATTAAGGCTATTGAAAGGATACAGTGTGAATGTACACCCCTTTTGATACTGTTCGGGTTAGAGCTGAATGAAGATGAGTATGTGAGAGCGACTGGTGTGATCACCTCCTTGTTGTTAGCAGCCAGGGCGTGTCTTGTCATCGAATGGAAAGCTGAGGTAACCCCAAATAAGAGAGAATGGGTGAATGTTGCAACTAGTATCTATGTAATAGAAAAGATTACAGCAGGTCTACATGCGAGATCTACCCAGTGTGATACCCTATGGCAGGATTTCATAGACCAACACATACCCAGTCAATAGACCACAAAGCAGCATTAAGCAATGCACTAAAGCGCTACGGCACAGGTGACGAAACGACAGGGGCTTCTAATAAATCAAGCCCAAACACAAAGTACCGAGCCAGTGAGACCTCTATGACAAACACTTTGAACATTCTGTTGGTACCGCCCATTAACTCACTCGGTGGACACAAATTTTATTGCAAAGACAGATCAAAGAATAGGACCGTATCACCGAAATCACTGGATTGCGTGGGGTGGGGGGAGGGAATAGGAAAACAATGTTCTTCAGTTATGTTGAAAATTACATTCCAGATGTAAACAAATACCTCATTTAATGTTGTTGTACATGATGTTCTTCTGTTCAGCTGTTCAATTAAATTTGAAAAAAAAACATTTTTAGGACAGAAAGCAGGAGTTGGAATCAAAATGGTGGATGATTCTAAGATGGCGGCAAAGTCAACTCTATTTAGGTCTGTTTAATCATGGTTTTCAGTACAATTGCGAAGGAGCTTAGGCCAATATTCATTATCAGACAGTATTATGCGAATATGGTTTGACAACTTTACGGTTTTACGGCCATGAGCCTTGGGCTGGTAGGTCTACTAGAATGTGGGGTCTTGGGCTTGGAGGTCTTGGGCCGCTATAACTTAAATATCTGAACTGGCGAAGGTCTAAAGCCCTCGCCCCGCTTCTAATGTGATAACTTCTTCAAAGGTCCATTCCGGCCCTCTCTCTGCCTTGCAGGGCACATTCCTTTTGGATTGCATGCACTACTGACAAAGCCACAGTACAGAACTGTGTGTGTGTTCAAGAAATTAACCTTCTGCAGAGCTGTCAGGGCTGCGAGCAATGAATGCACGCACACTCTTCAAACCCTCAGGACTGAACGCAAGCGTACTAGCATAGCCATGGCACTAGGCCTCAATGTCAAGTTGGCATCTAACTTTCAAAATGGAGTTTCATTACACACGTGATACTAATGTCAAAATTCACTGGAATCCAGCTTCTATAGGTGATCCCCTCCCCACTCCATTCTTCTTTCTTCTCCACAGCATGTCCTTCTACAATCACCTCGTTCTGAATTGATGAGGGGTTGGAACTTTCACCACTGTATTCTAACAATGGTAATCTTGAGGCTGTCTTTGAAGGGCCTGATCATCACCTCTGCACAGTATATTTATTGTGGGATGTATTAACCCACTTACGCTCTGCCCTGCGGGATCCCTGTGTGCTGATGGTGCCAATATTAACGAAATGGCCACAAAACCCCTGAGCGCACTAAAACCTATGGAAATTGCGCTTTGCAACATTAAAAGATGGCTGCCAAATGTACCATGCGTGTTGTCAGTGGTGGAACGGAGACCTCACTGCTGAAACATGTCACGGGGCTGCCCCACAAGTAAAAATGGAGACTGCATGGAAAGCAGTGTTTTACTGAAAGAAATCCAGAATCTTGTTTTGAAATCTTTTTCTTGGTTGATGAAACTGCAGAATGCCGGTCCAAAGACCATAACACATCCAATATTGTTGCTGGGTGTTACAAGTCACTTCATTCAAGAAATCATTATGAACATACAATGTCATGAAAAGCGGAATCTGTCATCAAAACATTCACAGCAAAAATGTGCCTGCATGTGAAATCTGTCAAAATCTGGGCACAGTACCAGCGGCCGCCTGTATAACAGCTGTCATTAGCTTGCATCAGAAGAATTAAACTTGTGCAACTGAAATCTAATGTCTGAAAACTAAGTGACCTGTTATTGAGAGTAACCTAGGTTGCAACTATTTAAATCCCATGGTTTAAAAGCTGGAATAAGTGTTCTACCTGCTTGTTTTGAAATTGCAAATTTGTTTTAAACCAAGAAAATAATGTAACAAAATGACATTTAAATTGAGCCTGCCTAAAAACAATAAAACCAGTTCCACAGCTTCCCCCCCCACAAAAGGCATCTCCCTTCTGCTTCACACCAAGGCCAGGAAATCACACCTCTGTGATGATTAGATCAGGGGAGGAGAATTTGGGGCTGCAGGAGAAGAGGACAATGGACTTCCTCCAACTCAAGGAGATGCTAATTAGGAAGGATCGTAAATGGCCTCTGCCTGAAGGAACTGGGAGGGTATTGCTCCTGAGCTGCAAGAAGAGGAAGGGGGCGGTGACAGACAACCATTTGGTGATTCCCAAGGACAAAAAGCACATTTTTAAAAAGACTGATAATTTACTGTGTAGAATTGTAAAAATATGTAAACAACAGATTTGTGAATACAATTTTTGGCTGCACGGTTTAAGAGACGCCAGAACTCTGTGAGATGTTCTTGGAAGTAGTAGTGGAACATATGGTCTTACTCCAAATGTATTTATGCCAAAAACACAAAACTTAATAATCTTATGCCCATATGCAATGCGCACATTTGTACACATTTTTGGATAAACTAGATATTCTGTTTTGGCTAAAAAGGGCAGAATTCTGTCAAAAGCCGACACAAGATCCTACAAGGACAGGGATTGGAAGAGCATCTGTCGCACAAAATATGTCATTTATATGTGTTATTGTTATAAAGATTACACACATGTAAATATGTATTGTACCAAAAGTAGATTTTATGTTCAAAGGGACAAGGGGAGGATTCTCTGACTCATAAACTCACACTATCATGGTGACACCCTGTTTTCTTATCCAATCAAGGGAGAGAAGAGACTCTAACCTATAGCCTGCCTAGGGGGCACGCTTAGGATAATCCAGCACACAACCCCTTTGCCATATGCATAAATAGATAAAGCTGAGGACTTAGAAAGACTCAGATTCACCCACTAACCGATTGCTGGCGGAGAACCCTGCGAGAGGACCATACATCTTCCTGGCTCCAGACTCCAGAAACTTGGCAAGCAGAAAGGCCCATTGTATAGCTGAACCATTCTCAGCTTGGCCTTAAAATTCCAGAAACCAGAAGGAATTCACCAAAACTAAAAGGAACAAAAGAAACAGCCGGGCTGTGCTGTAACTGCTTTCCTGCTAAAAGAATTACCAGAATCAAAAGACCCAATCCAGTTGTGCCGTGCTGTGCCATGCTGTGTCCAGATAGTTGTGACCAGAGCCATTGGAGATCCAGTCTGGTGTGCCCAGCAGCCTGTCCAGTCAGGTGTGCCCAGCAGAATTTCTGAGCAGAATCCCTGACCTTGACGTACCAGAATTCCTGATGGTTCTGTTCAAACCTTTATAGTGAGTATCCCTAGTCTAGGACTGTCGCTAGCCTATGTACTGTCCATAGTAATCCCTATCTAAATCCATCCTATCTTGTCTTTAGAATCTGCATTGTTAGAAATCTTTTTGAATTGCTTGAACTCTCTATCTTATTCCTACTATCTTCCTTCTGTACTAGTATTGTTAAAAATATCTTTGCGCTGATATATTTCATCTGAAGAAGGCAAGCCAGTGGCGCCCTGGTCTAATGGCTGTGCTTCCATATGGTATTTGCTTCTTCATAGTCATCCCCTAGTGTAAAGAAATCCTGTTTGTCTTTTGAAAGTGCATCCCTGTTTTTCCATTCTTGCGCCTACCTCAGAAAAATGACCTCCACCAAAACGTCCATAACTTCTTCAAATTTTATGCTAGAAACAAATGTAAGCATCTGCTTGTAGCTAACATTCTCAGCTTTCCATAGAAGTAAAAACCGCATTCCAAATCCATATAATTTTCTGCAATCGCGATTACAACGCATGGAAAAGTTTGCCGCAAAGTTTGTTTTAGGTAAAATTCTGTCGCGTGTAAAACAGCTTTTGATTGCAGCTGACCTCAATTTTAAGTTTTCACATTGCTTATTAGTGGCAAATCATTACTAGTGTTTGTCTGCAACTATATAAAGTGGCTCCCATTAGAATTTAAACATTTTCAGCAATTTACCCCATATTTAATGTTTTACCCAATCCATTCCCAAGATAACTTTAAAACCATTTTGACAGTTTGCCAATCAATTCTGTTTCTCTCGTGTGTTGCTGGGGGGAAATTGGGATTGACATTCTGTTTGAATTCTGCATTCCCAAAACCTGTTCTCTCTCCTCCTATCTCTTTACATTGCTTGTTGGGGGTTGAGGGGTGTGCAGGGGGAAATAGTAACCATACTGCTGCTTTGGCACCAGGCTCATAACCATTATAAAGACCAACATTAGAATGAGACTATTTACTTGGGACGATTTAACTTGGGGGGTTCAGCCAACATGGAGGCACACACATAGCTCAGTTACAAGGAACTGAGCTATGCGGTCTAGTCTTTTGGGTGTGGCAGGCCTGGGACTACTTTACCTGGACTACTTTGGGTGTGGCAGGCCTGGGACTATTTTACCTGGACTACTTTACCTAAGACTATTTAAACCACACCCAAACAGCAGAACATGCTTCGCGTTATTCTGCTGTGGGCAGCGTAACGCTCACCGTGTCCAGTTCTTTGATGCCAGCTTACCTGAAACCAAGGACCTGCAGAGAGAGAAAGAACACTACAAAAACTACCTGGAACAGTATCCTGTCTGCAATCCATCACCGACTTCAGTTCCACTCAGCTGAAGGTACAAACTCCATCATCCGGCACCACATGCATCCTGGAATACCATAACCGGGAAAGAGGAGAAAGAAAGACAGCATTAGTAAGCGTTTACTCACGTTTCCTCCCGATCAAAGAAAGCCACACAATTCTTACCTGGGTAGTGATCTGATCAATATCATCGCTGGAACATTGCAGTGCTTGGCGAGGAACATCGCAACCTGCTAGGAGAGAAAAGACACAGGTTAGCAATATAAAAGGCGAAACAGCGCTGCGCATCGCGCATTACTCACCGGACAGCATCGCGCACACTGCGCTTTCACCTACCGGCCCATGCTCATCTTCAAACTGCATTTCCATACCTAAAAGGAAAGAAGCAAGATATTATTATTCAAACTAAGAGGAACAAAAGAACTGCATATAAAGACTGTAAAGCAGCAAACCTACAGAGTCGCAGCAGGCCTGGATTCCCACATGGGGGCTTGCACCGGTGAAGTAACTTGGTTGCTGCTTGCCCCACACATCTACGCGCTGCTGCCATAAGGAGCAGGACGGAGAATCCACCTTTGCCAATATTAAGCTCTCCTATATTGCAGACCCATCTTTAACGAGAGGCCTTACCAAGGGATCAGGAGAGGGTTCGAGAGTGCAAATCATCCAACCAGGCCTGGGAGGCGTTCCCGTGGATACCAGGTGAGCGTAACAGAATTCAAAGCCTCAATAATATTACCCACCTGGGCGTCATGGAGACTTCAGAGATTGACCAATCAGCTCAGTTGTTGGAGCAGTTACGCGCTTAAGTACATTCAGCCAGGCAAGAAACCAATGCTCTTAGGAGGGATTTGATTGTTACTAAGGATCGTACCAACAAAATAAGTATACAGTTGCTCCAATCACAGGCAGGACAGACCCCATTGCCTGGTAACATCCCGCCAGCACCTGTACCAACTTCTACCAATCCAGTACAAATAACCCTTCCTGAGGCGGTTCCTTTAGCTCCACCTGAACGATTTACAGGGAACCCCAAGAAGTACGCAACGTTCATGAACCAGTGTTATCTTCATTTCTTTTGCAGACCTGGGGCTTTTCCTAACGACCAAGCGCGGGTTGCTTTGGTTTTGTCATATCTGAGCGGCAGTGCTGCGGGTTGGTCGCTACCATTGGTAAGTCAGGATAACCCGTTGTTACATGACTTTGGGGGTTTCCATATGGAAAAGGAAAAACTCTTTGCTCGTCATACCCAAGGCCAAGCATTAGACAACAAACCTTTGTCAATCCGTCAAGGAAGTCAAGACTTGCTTACATATATAGCAACATTTAACAGGTTAGTCGTTGAAGCTGGATGGCCTGAAGAAATATGGACCACACTATTTCATCGGGGTCTACGAGGGGAACTAAAGGATGTCCTTGCTCAAGTGGTTAACCCACATAAAGACTGTGCAGAATTCATCAACCTTGTAGTGCAATTAGATCACAGATTATAAGACCGAAAAGCGGACCGGATAAGGATAGACACTCGAGCTGTGTATGTCCGGTCAAAGGATAATGTTCCACGTACATTGGGAAACACAGTAGAACTCATGCAAATCGGAGGTGTACGGCCACCATTAACTAAAACTGAAAGAGACAAGAGAAGGCAACAGCATTTATGCTTATATTGCGGAAAATCAGGCCACTTCCTCAAAGAATGTCCAGTGAAACCACCAAGGATAATTGTTGGAGCCACAGAGAAGGAAGATAATAACAAGGAGTCGGAAATCTACCAAGCCCGGTAAGCATAGAGGTCCGCTTGTCGAGCGAGAAGGATGAGCCACAGACCTCACACTTTGCATGACCAGTAATTTTTGATCAATCACCAACAACCGTCTCAGATGCATGCTGTCGAAGCATACATAGACAGCGGAGCAGTTGGGAATTATGTAGACCAAGATCTGGCAGCAGAGATGGGGCTTCCCTTATGCTTTAAGTCGACTACTGAAAAAGTAACTACTGTTGATGGGACAGAAATAGCTTCCGGACCAGTAACCCAATGTACAGCAGCACTAACCCTACTGTGCCAGGATGGATACCGAGAATCTATTGCATTTGATCTCATCAAAGCTCCTCAGTTTCGACTAATCATAGGAATGCCATGGTTGGTAGCTCACAACCCTCTAATAGAGTGGCGTGCCAAGAAGTTGGCCTTTTTCCGATGATTGTGCTTGCACCTGTTATTACCAAGAAAAGGGGAAAACAGACTTATGTACACTCATGTACATCTGGTCCTCCCAGTACGGCGGCGATTGTACTAGGAGTGACTAGTACTCTACCAAACGAATACCAAGATTTTCAAAACGTGTTCCAGAAAGAACAAGCCAATACTCTACCACCTCACAGGCCCTACGATTGTCAGATCGACTTCATACCTGGTGCACAAATTCCTTGTGGCCGAATCTATGCATTTACTGAACCAGAAAACCTCCATTTTAAATCTTATCTTGATCAGTACCTGGCAAATGGATTTGTCCGCCCGTCTAAATCACCAGAAGCCAGTCCATTATTCTTCATACCTAAGAAGGAAGGAGATTTCAGGACTTGCATCGACTATCGCGCATTAAACAGATCACAGTAAAAAAACATTATCCACTGCCCCTTATTCCCGAATTATTGGATCAAGTCAAAGAGGCCCAAATCTATACCAAACTGGACCTTAGGGGGGCGTGTCATCTTGTTCGAGTGAAGAAAGGAGGCAAATGGAAAACCGCCTTTCATACCAAATACGGCTTGTATGAATACCAGGTAATGCCTTTTGGACTTTGCAATGCTCCCGCTGCATTCCAGTACTTTATGAATGATGTTTTGCTGGAGTTCATCAACATTTGCGCCCTGGTTTACATTGATGACATCTTAGTGTATTCTGCTACAAAAGAAGACCATGTCAGGAATGTCCGCTCCGTCCTTACTAAACTCTGCCAACATAAACTGTATGCTAAACTCGAAAAATGTTCTTTTCATGTCACCGAAGTAGAGTTCCTCGGTTTTATCCTCACACTAAAAGGTATCAGAATTGATAGGCACAAGGTAGATGCCATTCTTAACTGGCCGTCATTAACTTAATTTAAAGGAATCCAGAGTATGTTGGGCTTTGCAAACTTTTACCGCTGATGCATACCAGATTTTTCCCAAATAGTGCAACCAATCACATCACTAATGAGAAAAAACAATAAAAAGTTCCATTGGACCGAAGAAGCAGAGAAGGCCTTTCAAGAACTTAAGAAAAAATTCACTTCTGTTCCAGTTCTATGGCATCCTCGCCCAGACCTCCCTTATATAGTTGAAACAGATGCCTCTAACATGGCTATGGGAGCTGTTCTCTCGCAAAGGGAGCCAGGAACTGGCCAGTTACACCCTGTGGCGTTTTGGTCATGACAATTCTCACCTCCCGAACTCAACTATGCTATCACAGACAAAGAACTCTTGGCTATAAAATCAGCTTTCAAGGCATGGCAGCACTATCTCCTTGGTGCTAGACATACTGTCACGGTCATAACTGATCATCGAGACCTGCAATACCTAAAAACAGCAAAGGCTCAATCATCCCGTCAACTGCGGTGGGCTCTTTTCTTTGCTGAATATGACTATGTAATCACCTACCGGCCAGGAGTCTGAAACGGAAAGGCAGACGCCTTGTCCCGCATGGGTGTTGATGAAAAAGTATACATAACTTCAGATCCAGTAGCCATCATTCCAAAAGACAAACTCCTGGGTCTTACGACAACATTGACACAGGGTGAACTCCAAAACAAGATCCAACTCTTAATGGATCTCGCTCTCTCACAAGAATGGTGTACTCAAGGAGAACATTACACCATTAAAGACCAGTTACCATATTTTAGGAAGTGTCTATACCTGCCAAGTAAAGATTTACAAGAGCAGGTTATTTCGGGTTATCACGACTCCCTGATTGAAGGTCATCCTGGAATTGCCAAAACTCTAGCTAAAGTAAAACGAAACTATTGGTGGCCCACATGGCGTAAAGACATAATCCAATTTATCCAATCTTGTGGTGTGTGTGCACAAAACAAGTCCCAAAAGCAGAAACCAGCTGGTCTTCTTCAACCATTGGAAATTCCTCCCGCACCATGGCACACATTGTCCCTTGATTTCATTACAGATCTTCCTCCCAGTCAAGGATTTAACACCATCTTAGTAATTGTAGACTTGTTCTCTAAAATGGCACACTTTATTCCTTTTAAGGGTCTTCCAAATGCATCCAGTTTAGCAAAAGTATTCCTGGAGGAAATCGTACGGATACATGGCTTTCCATCGGTCTTGATCTCAGATCGAGGTAGTCAGTTTGTATCCAACTTCTGGAGGAAATGCTGTTTAATGGCCCAAATTGACATTCAACTATCCACAAGTCACCATCCTCAAACAAATGGCCAAACAGAAAGCACAAACCAAACCCTTGAGCAATACTTACGTTGCATGTTACATCAAGTGGAAAGAAATTGGAAGGGCTTGTAATGAACAGCTGAATATGTCTATAATAATTCATTACGCACCAGCACTGGACAAAACCCTTTCTACACTATATATGGTAGACATCCACGTACTTCAGAATTGGATCTCCCAACCCCTTTGGAAATGCTAGCGGTTAAAACCCTACATATGACTATTTCCCAGGCCTTCAAAGAAGCAGCAGAACATTTACTCCAAGCCAAGAACAGACAAAAGAAATTTGCAGACCAACATTGTAGTAAAGCCCCCGACTATCAAATTGGAGACAAGGTCTGGTTAGCATCAAAATATGTGCCCATAAAAGGGACTCAGACCTTTCGTCCCCGATATCTGGGACCTTATTCTATTGAATCCATAATAAATCCAGTGGCAGTTAAATTAGCCCTACCACCCACTATACAGATTCATCCTGTGTTTCACGTATCACTCCTGAAACCGGTACAACCTGGTACTCGGGTACAACACTAGCAAAACCAGTATTAGTTGACGGAGAATCAGAGTTTGAAGTAAAGGATATCCTAGACTCAAAATACACCAGATCCTAACTATACTACTTAGTTGATTGGAAGGGATACGGCCCTCAATACAGATTATGGGAACCTAGTGAATACATCCATGCACCTCGCTTAATTAAAAGGTTCCATCAGAATGACCCAGCCAAACCAGGACCAAGCAGAAGTGCTACTGTCAGACGGGCCTTGGGGGGAGTGCTGTCATGACCCTTACCCCTGGCCCTCACTGGCAAATCAGCCTTCTAGTTAGGGCCAGGTCAAAGGCCTTAAAACCTCATCCAAGACTCTCTTTGAGTCAGTCCTGGCGCCATTGGCGCTAGGCTCATAACCATCATTAAGACCAACATTAGAATGGGACTATTTACTTGGGACTATTTAACTTGGGGGGTTCAGCCAACATGGAGGCACACACATAGCTCAGTTACAAGGAACTGAGCTATGCGGTCTAGTCTTTTGGGTATGGCAGGCCTGGGATTACTTTACCTGGACTACTTTGGGTGTGGCAAGCCTGGGACTATTTTACCTGAACTACTTTACCTGAGACTATTTAAACCGCATCCAAAACAGCAGAACATGCTTCGCATTATTCTGCTGTGGGCAGCGTAACGCTCACCGTGTCCAGTTCTTTGATGCCAGCTTACCTGAAACCAAGGACCTGCAGCGAGAGAAAGAACACTACGAAAACTACCTGGAACAGTATCCTGTCTTCAATCCATCGCCGACTTCAGTTCCACTCACCTGAAGGTACGAACTCCATCATCCGGCACTGCATGCATTCTGGAATACCATAACCTGGAAAGAAGAGAAAGAAAGACAGCATTAGTAAGCGTTTACTCACGTTTCCTCCCGATCGAAGAAAGCCACACAATTCTTACCTGGGTAGTCATCTACTGGTCAGTATCATCGCTGGAGCATTATGGCGCTCGGCGAGGAACATCGCAACCTGCAAGGAGAGAAAAGACACAGGTTAGCAATATAAAAGTCGAAACAGCGCTGCGCATCGCGCATTACTCACCGGACAGCATCGCGCACACCGCGCTTCCGCCTACCGGCCCATGCTCATCTTCAAACTGCATGACAATACCAAAATACCTTTCCATACCTAAAATGAATGAAGCAAGACATTATTATTCGAACTAAGAGGAACATAAGAACTGCATATAAAGACTGTAAAGCAGCAAACCTACGGAGTCACAGCAGGCCTGGATTCCCACAGGGGGGCTTGCACCAGGTAGTAACTTGGTCGCTGCTCGCCCCCAACATCTACGCACCCCTGCCACGAGGAGAAGGACAGAGAATCCACCTTTTACAATATTAAGCTCTCCTATATTGCTGACCCATAATTAACCAGAGGCCTTACCAAGGGACCGGGAGAGGGTTTGAGAGAGCAAATCATCCAACCAGGGCTGGGTGGCATCCCTGTGGATACCAGGTGAGTGTAACAGTGCATTACATGCTAGCCGTTGACTTAGGTGAAGTGCCGGATTGAAATCACTTACAGACTGGGGACTCGTCACGAGATTTCTGAATTAGATATACCACTTGTGACATTGTAATACAGTGTGCTAACTGACGGGGTACATAAACCCTGTTGGGCTACCACACTGTGCTATGCTGTAAAAAGACCCTTCAACAGAAACACTCTAAGGAGTTGGCCTGTTTTGTAAAAATAAAATAACTCCTGTAAGTCAGAAGGAAATTAATATTTCCGGAATGGCGACCCCAGTAGAAATTAATATGGCAAAAGAACACCCACTGCACAAATGATTTGTTAGGGGTGAATGGACAGAGCAGGATCAGAATGTTTGGCTGCAGGAAATCAAAGAACAAGCCACTGTCACAGGATTAGATACATGGCAGGATCAAGGTCCATTACACATGGCACTTAGTGAATTGTACATGGCCCCTAAGGTGAAAGAAGAGCAAAGTAAAATAGCAAAAATAGCGGCATATCTGTACCTCCACAATGGAGCAATACAGGAAAAATATGCCGAAAACCTAGATCTGGCAAACAGGCAAGTACAATCATTAGAAAAAACCCAAACTGATTTGGACTCTGCAGAGCAAAGGCTACAAAAGAGCCAAGAATCAGAGAATGAAATCACACAGTACCTGATAAAAGTAAAAGGAGATCTGGATATCCTTCAGCAAGAGAAGGTAGAGCAGGATACCAAAGTACTGGCACTGCACAAAGAGAGCAAAGAAAGTTTGGACTCTCTACTACAGAGCCAACAAAAGCTGGAACAGCAATTATATTTTAATAGAGCCTGCGCAGAGCAGGTGGTCACCCTGCAAAATTGCCTAGACCAAGTAAAAGAAGAAAATAATAAATTAATTCTCAAAGACCTTAACTCCCAAACTAAATTTGATGAAGAGCGCCAGAAAGCTGGTGCACTCAAAAAACAAAGGGGCGACCTGGCTGCACAGAGGGGTACTCTAATTAAGGAAATGGACACCTTAGGCCAGGAGGTCAGTTATTTAAAAACCAAGATGGAAGAAAATCACCTGGCCCTTCAGGGACTGGGTGAGTTCAAAAGGGACTATGAAAAACTGTTAGCGCAAGCACACCAGGAGGGTGGAAGATGCTCTAGCAAAGAATAACCAGGCCAGTAAGGACAGGACTCTGGAGGTAACCCTCCTGCAGCAAAAATCGGCCCAATACTCCAACATTACACAGTAAGCACAGAGAGACAATGAGGCTCTCTGTGAGAAAAATGACAGGCTCCATAGACAAGTAGCTATGCAGGAACAACTAATAGAGACTAGTAGGGCCTTGATAGAAGAACAAAAGGGTCAGGTTCTTGCATATCAACAGGGAGTAGGGGCTGAGAGAGATGAGGTCCGCTGGGAGAGGAACACACCTGAGCATAACCTCAGGAACCCTGGTACCAGAGACTTTCATCTCTTCAAGTCCATGGACTCTGCCACCCCCATGTCCACTGGCGCACATGAGCCAAGGGCCACAGGGATGGTAGACTTCAACCCAATGAGGGGAAATATGGGGCTCATAGGTCAGCGCCTCCCAGAAATGGATAGGGGAGCATCTGTGTATGGGTTCCCAAGTGCTAGGGCCATCTTCTCTGATCAGGGAGACTCCAATGAGGGGAGAATCAGAGAAATGGAGCCTCAGAAAAATCACTTATCCAGAGATCAGATGGTAAAATTCAGTGGGGAATTCCATGAGGGTAGGCCCACAAAGATTATATTAAAAACCTCTTCCCAGCTAGGAGAGTGGGGGGGTACTCAGCCAATCCTGGGAGCAAGGAAGAGTCAGAAGACTCTTCTGAGCACCACAGCACTCCAGAAACTAGGCCCCCACATTCTGCCAGCCATTCCCAAGCTTGCAGAGTCCGGGAGAGCCTAGAAGACCAGATAGCCACCTCTGGTAGCAGTGCCTGTGAATCAGAGGATGAGTGGACCAGGGTGACCCGACCTAAGAAAGCCAACAAAGTCAAAAGGGCCTTGCTCAAGCATCCCCTGAAACAAATAAAAGCCATTAGGAGCGTCATTACGCCATACCACAACAATACAAAATATTCGGTTTGGGAGCACCTTAAGCTGTTTGAACAGATGATGGACACTTTCCATCTGAATGACAGATAGAGCTGTGTTCAGTATGTGAAGTGAACATTTTCTCCTGAGTACTCCAGCTTCTTTGCGGGGCTGGAGGATCAGAATCATTCCAGATGGTCCACCTATTGGGCAGCCATCCTGAAACATTTTTTCCACTCACAGGAATCCTCAAGAGGCTTGCAAGGCAGCCTATAACTTACAATGTGGGGAAGACCAGGCTCCACAAGAATTTGTTCAGGAGTTGAAAAGCGCCTTTGCGCAGACCACTAGAAGGGTGCGCACTGACAGCAAAGAATTTGTAAACACTTTCTTTCATGCTCTCCCTAAGTACATCATGACCCAGCTAGTGAGGGACTTTCATGACAAAAGATCACTAGACTGGGTCATTGAACAAGCAACGCGCATCTATGAGGTGCAGAAGGCGTTGGAAAACAAAAATAGTCCCAAAAACCCCAAAACAACCAACACCTCTGCTGCTGCTAAAGTGGCGGAGATGAAGGTTGCCCCCATTTTAGATCTGGAGATGGGGGGGCCTAAAAACCTGCACGCACAGAACCCAGACAACCCCAAACCCAGAAGGCCCTTGGGCCAATCACAAACAGGGAGCCAGGGAGGTAATCCCACAAATGGGAGCCCTAACTCCCCTGACTACATCAGCCCACGCGACAAGGGTAACAGACCCATCCTGGGTTATGTGTGGACTTCTCCAGCCCAAGGGGGTGTCCAACCAGACGGCAGGAAACCCAGGGAACTTCCCTCCTCACTTTCCCCAGGAGGGGCGTAATCCCCCAAATACCGGACAACATTTCTTTCCTAGGTACCCGCCAAATTTCAACCCCCAAAACAACCCATCCTTCTTTCCCCACTTTCCTGAGCCCAGACAGACCAATCCGGGAGAGGGGAGGCCAAGGGTGGAGGGGTCCCCAAACTTCCCTAACCCAGGGTATTTTGGGAGAAGGGATAGCTACCCTTCCCGGGATCAGCCCAGGGGACACATGAGGACCCCGTACCAGCCAGAGTGGGTGTCCCAACTAGAGCGCCAGGTCCAAAACATGGCACAGGATCTGGGTCGCATGCTGAGGGCTCAACATAACCCCCAGATGAGCATGGCGGCTCAGAATGCCTCAAATCCAGGATCTGGTGATCCAGAGCAATGACGGGGGAAGAACCCTGACAACCCACTGGTTCCCTGGGAGGAGGCACAAGGGGAAGGGGGGTGTAAATCCTTGGAGGAAGATTCCTTCCCCACTTGTAGAAAGCCCCTCGAAACCCAGGTACCAGAACCAAAATCTCCTGCCCCCGACAATCTGCAACCCAAGGAACAGAGGGGGGGGTAGGAGAAATAAAAAGCCCAAAAAGACCCATTTTGAGGAGGAGGTACAAATCCTCCAGTTTGAAGGAGAGGGATCCTCAGAGGATCCTGGGAAAAGAATCTTCTCCTTCAGGGATGGGGGAACTCCTCCCAAATAAAAATGGGTCCCAAAGGATCCAAATCCTGACTGGCTAGATGTGGGGACCGAGTTAGCACCGCCCATCATCAAACCCAAGAATCACCAGCACGAAAATCCCCTGGTTCAAACCCATCCTGGCTACTGTCTCCAAAAGAGGGGGGAATGAGGGGGTCAGGCCAGAATCAGAACCAGGGGAACTCAAAACATCCCCCATATCTAGCTGTCAGCTTTTTATTCCAGATTCCCAAGACCCCAAACAGAATCCTGCCCAAATCACCTCTCTGTCAGTATTCAAAACCAAGAAACTAACCCACCAGTTGTCCAAAAAATTTACAAATTTGGCACTGGTGGACACTGGATCCCAAGCTACCCTTCCGTCAAAAAGGACCATTGATCAACTGAATTCAGGAAGGGGGGAGAAATACCAAATTACTCTCACACCTCTTCCTGGACAACTTCAGAACTTTGACGGGAAGGAAATTACCGTTGAGGGGACTGCGGATTTGGACATTAAAATTGGGCAGCACAAGGTGAAGCACCCGGTCATAGTTGTGACTCCAGAGGGCACACCTTGTTTACTAGGGAATGACATCCTGCGTAGATTGTCACCCCTCATAGATTGTGTAAACATGGTCCTCTGGACCCAGACTAGCCGGCCAATAAAACTGAAACATAGTGTCAACCATGTTAGTTTAAACAGCACATGCCACATGGTTGAACAAAAACCTGACCAAATAGAATTTCACTTCCAGAATAATCAAATCCCAGACGTGACAGTAATAGCAGTAGGACAACAAACTGGTGATGGGGAGCCCTCTCTATTTCTGAAAATCGACCTTCCATTCCAGTTTAAGGTGGCATTCCACACTGGAAGGAAACACTCTGAAATTCTTTACAAATTCACAATCAGAAAATCCCACTCCTATAATCTAGAAAGATGAAAAATCAGCTCAAAGCTTGGCTGATTTTCAGAAAATTGGAGAGCAGTTGTTCATCCCTATTCAGTTAAATAAAGGGAAGGACTCTGTTCTCGCCCGAGTCTGTGTGAACAATGGTAAGAGCTTCATCAGCGAAGCCATGTTTTGCAAACTCCCAAAAGATCCAGCCATTCCCACATTTGAACTGATAGACAAATGGGAAGTGGACCTGGAAACACCCAATTCCAAACATCTCCTGCCTAGCAGGTGTATGCTCAAAATTTCCATAGGCAACAAGAGCATAGTCCATAATTGTTGGGTCGTGCGAGATGTTCCTGCTGAATTTTATTTAGGCGGTGACATTCTCAATCGCTTTGCCATTAGTTTGGACCTAATAAACTTCAAAGCCTGGTCCCGATTAGCGGGTAACCCCATGGACTTTGATGACCCAGAGAAAGCATTTTGGTCAGCACAACTGCTGCCATATGTAGTTGAAATTCAGATTGGAGAGGAAGTCACATCCCAGAAGGAAACCGAGAATTCTCACTGGAAGTAAAAAGTAAAAGAGGACAGGAATTGAAAAACCCTGTGGCCTATATTCATCTTAATGCCCATTTCCAACAGCAAGGGTTGGGGGTAAGCCCAACACCATTAGTCAACATAGAACATGACACCATTCCAATAGAGGTGGATAACAGCAACCTAAAGAGTATCACTCTGGCCGCAGGCACCATTATTGGAATGGCGGTTGATGACCGACATTTTTCCATAGATTTAGGTAATGAACTGTTAGGACCAATCTCCAAGGACTGTTTTGACAGTGATAGCGATGATGATGCAACACCAGACAGGATCTTCACCCGGCATGGGGAGAATTTCCTGGTGTACACTTCCTGCCCTTATGGTAAGGAAGATGTGATCTGTGACTTTAGGAGGGACGAGGTGATCTTTCAAGTCCGCGAGGACTGCCTTACCCACCTGAAGCCACCAGTCCAAATCAGCACTCTGACCAGGGACTTCTCCACCCAGCTGGAGGAGGCCACTGAAATAGAAAAACCAGAAGTCTTTCCAGGCTTCAGGCAGATGGTTGAAGAGAGATCAACCTAGCTGATGCCTGTGAGACTCTGGAGCAAAAGCAAAAATTGAAACAAGTTTTCTTAGATTTTCAAGATCTATTTGCGATGGACTCATATGACTGTGGTTGCACCGACATCCACACAACAACAATTCCCCCGGACCCTGGCATGACTCCAGTGTTTGTGAACCAATATCGCTTGCCTCTTGCATCAATGCAGTCCCTTACTGAAATAATTAAGAACCTTGAGTCCCGTGGGATAATTCGTCCACTCCACAGCACCTTCAATAATCCGGTGCTGGGGATGTTGAAACCAAACGGCCAGTGGGGACTCTGTGCTGACCTTAGGGAGCTCAACAAACGGGTCCATACTTCCCGATGGCCTCTTCCCTACATAGACCAAGGGCTGGCCCAGATCCAGGGGTCAAAGGTATTCACTGCCATTGACCTGACCAATGGGTACTGGACTGTACCTGTCAGTAGGGAGGACCAATACAAGCTGGCCTTTACCTTCATGGGGGCAGCAATTCACATGGACCCGGACTCCCTTCGGATACACCAACTCTGGCAATGAATTCAACATTTTTCTACACAAGGCCATGCCCGACCTGGGTGAGAGGGGTAACCTTGCCTATGTAGATGATGTTTTAGTCAAAAGCTCAACTGTGGAGGAACACATAGTGGAGATCCGTTATGTTCTGACACAGTAGAGGGCTGCCGGAGTAAAACTCTCCTTTCAAAAGGCACAGTGGTGCAGAACCCGTGTGGGGCATGAGATTACTCCTCAGGGTCTCTGTCCCCAGGAAAAGAAAGTGGAAGCATTACAGAAAATAAAAGACCCCATAACTCTGCGGGAACTAAGGAGCCTCCTTGGACTAACTCATTACAGCAGAAAGTTAATTGAGGACTACGCAGAGATCACAAGACCCCTGATCCATCTTTTGAAGGGGGGGTCAAGTGGGAGTGGGGTCCAGAACAAGCCGAGGCAGTAAGGAAACTCAAAAGAAGCCTCTCACAATCGCCTTGCCTAGCGTACCCTGTCAAAAACAAGGAGTTCTTCTTGGAGACAGGGTTCTCCAATACATGCTTGACTGCAGTATTATATCAATAGCATGACAAGATCAATAAAGTAATCTCCTATGCGAGTCAAACTTTATCTTCTGTGGAGGAAAAATTCAAAGATTGTGAGAAGGCACTCCTGGCAACAGTGTGGGCATTGAAGAATTACCGCCCGTTTATCCAAGGGGAACACATCATAGTGGAGACTCCACACCAGCCTCTACAATATCTTCAGAGTGACAGAATCTGGGCCGGAAATGTGAGTAATTCCCGAATTACTTCCTGGATTCTGTCAATGCAAGGCTTTCCTGTGGAGGTCAGATATGGCCAAAACAAGAAGAGTCCCCTCGCGCAAGGTCTGGCTGACTTGCATGATTGTGCCAGAGAAAACTGTCTTGAGGAAGAAAGTCTTAAAATCAAAGACAACATGGAGGCATACCTTAATTCCCCCACACAAAGTATATGAAGAAGGCCAGTGTGATGGAATGCCCACTGTCTATGTGGATGGGTGCTCCTACCATGTTGACAACAACAGGGAAAAATAACTTGTGGCCAGCGTAGGGAATGCATGGGTGAATGATGCCTCAGAACCCTCTGCTGGGTACAAAATCGGTCCCCGAAGTAGTCAAGTGGCAGAGTTGATGGCTGTGCATCAGGCCATCCTCACTGCTGTCCAACATCAACTCCACGAACTGGTCATAATCACAGATTCGGATAATGTATGGAACGGGTTCATGGAGCACCTGGTTAACTGGAAAACCAAAGCATGCTATGTGCTAATAACAAACCATTGAAACATGGGAAATTAATCCAAAATATTGATGATCTTATCACCTCGAATGGGATGACCATCTACTGGAAAAAGATCAAGGGTCACTCTAAAGTAGAGGGACCAGACCAAACTGGGAATGACCTAGCTTACCAGCTGGCCAAAACTGGAGCCATCCAAGGGGATCTACTTGTGATCGAGTCCCTGTGGGGGGAAATCCAAGTCACTGCTATCACTAGGTCCCAGACAAATGTTCACAATGAACTCTCAACTGCACAATGGAGTAAGGAGACCCCAAATGCTGATTTGATTACGGCTAAAAAAAGGGATCCAATAATTGGTAGGTTTTATCAACACATTGTGGACCCTGAGAACTTTTCCCTGATGGATAATGATTACATAGGTAAAGAGGACCTCAGAGTGTTGATGAAATGTCCAAAAATGTTCAGAATCCAAGCCGGTCATCGGGGGTTTCATACGACACTAGAAATCTTGAGAGAGGTTGTATACTGACCACACATGGGGCAGGACCGCGACCAATACTTGACGGGGGTGTCTTGTGTATGCACAATTTCAGCCAACATCACTCACACACCGTGCTCCCCTCCAAAAGAGGGGGATGACACTGCCTTGGTCAGATTTACAAGTCGACTTGATCGGGCCTGTGATTCGCTCCTCTAGGGGGAACAAATACATGTTGACCGTGACATGCTTGTTCATTAATGCGTGGAATGTCTCCTGGCACCAAATTGCAAGGCAGAAACAGCAGCTGCCCTGATGATCAACCACATCTTCTCGCGTTTTGGACTACCCCAAAAGATTGAGTCAGACCGAGGTAGCCACTTCACCAGCAAAGTAATGACAAAGATGTGGGAGATACTTGGGCTCAAAAGGAAACTACACATTGCCTACCGGCTGCCTCTAGTGGTGGAGTTGAGAGATACAACAAGACAATTGTGAGAATATTAAAAAAGTTTGTGCCAGATTCTGGGCCAAGTTGGGAAATTCGATTACCTCTTGTCCTGATGGCCATCAGATCTCCCCTTCCTCTGCAACAAAAATGTCACCGTTTCAGCTGATGACTGGACGAAGGATGGTGCTTCACCAGCATCTGCTCTACAGAACCCAAGAGCAGACCTTGATAAATGCCTCCACAACTCATGAGTATGTTGAGAATCTGAGAAAACACCTTCAACATGCTTTTGACTATGCTCAGCGGAATCTAGAAAGATCTGCAGACAGTATGAAGACCCACTATGACCTTAAGACAACTATAAAAGAATACCAAGTAGGAGACCGGGTCTATTTGTACAATTTCCAAAGGAACCAGGCCAAACAGTGCAAATTTCTTCCTAGCTGGCGGGGTCCTTTTGAAATTGTAGACAGAATCTCACCAGTCGCCTACAAAACCCCCAAAGAGGGGGAAGATAAGTGGGTCCACATCAACCAGCTGAAGTGTTGCCATTCTAGGCATACTCTGCAGCAACTAGAGGAGCCATCTGTAAACCCAGAGGGGGATATTCCGGATCCCTAGAAAATTACAACTATTAAAAACCATTCCACCTGTTAAAATCGGTAGTAATTACAGGCGGTATAGGGATATACAATCTACAAGCATATCCTTTAAACTAAAGGGATCCATTACAGGCGGGAAAGATTGTCAATTGTCTGTCTAATGTATGCACCTGCCCCACTACATGAATAGTGGTGGGGAAATGTCTGTAACCTTGCTCTGTTCTTTCATCCTAGTACTGAAACCATGGATTCCGAGAACAAAGGAGGACCACTCGGGGACCAGAAGGAAAAACCCAAGGGGCCCAGAGTGACGCTCCATACTCCCACCCGGAACCGGCGGGGAGAACCTGTCGATCCAGCACTGATAGGAGAAGCAGACAAATTTTTCCACTTGGACCAAACAGAAAGAATGACATCCCAATCTCCCTACTTCCCCTTGGCGGGCGGTCAAATTCAAGTCGTGAGGGGGGGCTTTGTGGGATGTATTAACCTACTTATTCTCTGCCCTGCGGCATCCCTGTGTGCTGATGGTGCCAGAATTATCAAAATGGCCGCAAAACCCCTGAGCGCGCCAAAACCTATGGAAATTGCGCTTTGTAAAACAAAAAGATGGCTGCCAAATCTACCATGCGTGTTGTCAGTGGTGGAACAGAGACCTCACTGCTGAAACATGTCACGGGGCTGCCCCACAAGTAAAAATGGAGACGGCATGAAAAGCAGTGTTTTACTGAAAGAAATCCAGAATCTTGTTTTGAAATCTTTTTCTTGGTTGCTGAAACTGAAGAATGCCAGTCCAAAACACCATAAAACATCCAATATTCTTGCTGGGTGTTACAAGTCACTTCATTCAAGGAATCATTATGAACATACAATGTCATGAAAAGCGGAATCTGTCATCAAATTTGTCAAAATCTGGGCGCAGTAACAGCTGTGTAACAGCTGTCATTAGCTTGCATCAGAAGATTTGAACTTGTGCAACTGAAATCTAATGTCTGAAAACTAAGTGACCTGTTATTGAGAGTAACCTAGGTTGTAACTATTTAAATCCCATAGTTTAGAAGCTGGAATAAGTGTGCTACCTGCTTGTTTTGAAATTGCAAGTTTGTTTTAAACCAAGAAAATAATGTAACAAAATGACATTTAAATTGGGCCTGCCTAAAAACAATCAAACCAGTTCCACAGCTTCCCCCTTCCCTTCTGCTTCACAGAAAGGCCAGGAAGTCACACCTCTGTGATGATTAAATCAGGAGAGGAGAATTTGGGGCTGCAGGAGAAGAGGACAATGGACTTCCTCCAACTCAAGGAGATGCTAATTAGGAAGGATTGCAAATGGCCTCTGCCTGAAGAAACTGGGAGGGGATTGCTCCTGAGCTGCAAGAAGAGGAAGGAGGCGGGGACAGACAACCATTTGTTGATACACAAGGACAAAAAGCAGATTTTTAAAAAGACTGAACATTTACTGTGTAAAATTATAAAAAATATGTAAACAACAGATTCGTGAATCCAATTTTTGGCTGCACGGTTTAAGAGACGCCAGAACTCTGTGAGATGATATGGGAAGTAGTAGTGGAAAATATGATGCTCTTACTCCAAATATATTTATGCCAAAAGTACGAAACTTCATAATCGTATGCCCATATGCAATGCGCACATTTGTACAAATCTGGATAAACTAGATATTGTGTGGCTCCCAAAAAGGGCAGAATTCTGTCAAAAGGTGACCCAAGATCCTACAACGATGGGGATTGGAAGAGCATCTGCCGCACAACATATGTGATTTATATATGTTATTGTTATAAAGATTGCACACATGTAAATATATATTGTACCAAAAGTAGATTTTATGTTCAAAAGGACAAGGGGAGGATTATCTGACTCATAAACTCACACCATCATGGTGACACCTTGTTTTCTTATCCAATCAAGGGAGAGAAGAGACTCTAACCCAGGGGTCTCCAACCTTTTCGTTGGCGTGAGCTACTTTCAGTGGAGGGCTAACAGTGGAGAGCTACTTGCGAGCGATCGGGGGTGGGGGATGTTCATAAACATTGGAACTTGTACTTATTCTTTTTGCTGTTAATTTCCCCTTAATAAATAGAGGGAATAATAGTGCTTCACGATTATGTTAATAAAGTTCAAAAACCTCTTTATTGCATTCTTTTTTATTAGAAGCCATCTTATAAAAAGACTTCACAATGTGGGAAAATGATTGGGACATTCAGTGTGAAGGTTGATACTGCATGCCGTCCACCAGTGCTCTGTAGTCAGGTGTATAACTTGATACAGCTACTCGGATGGAGTCACTCAAATGCTCATCAGTCAGACGGGTTCGAAATTTCGATTTGAGGAAGTTCATATCTGAAAATGCAGATTCACAGAGATAGGTGGAACCAAACAGAGAAGTCACTTTTAATGCTGCTTTGCAAAGGTTACTGTACTCCTTGTAATCAACAAGGCTCCAGAAATTGGTGTGAGATTGCCTGCTTTTCAACTGAATGTCCCCTTGCAGGTTGACAATCTCTATTTCCATAGCACAACTGTTCAGGTTAAACAGCTCACCCATTTGTTCTGCAAGTTCACAAACATCGACTTCCATGAATGGGTTTGCGATGAACATCACACACGGTTCAATCCTCTCGAAATCCCTGAACCGGTCACTGAACTCCTCCTTAAGCCTGCTCAGGAGACTGCTATATTTGTCAATGTTCAGGAGTTCAGGACTAGCTTTATTGTGTGTCAGCATTTGGGTAACAGAAGGGAAATGATGCATTTTCTTTTTCACCACTTGTTCACTGAACAGGTTAAGTTTGGACTTAAATGTCTTTACTGCGCTTATCATGTCAGCAATGGTTTTACCTTTGCCTTGCAGTTCACACTTCAGGGTATTTAATTGTTCAGTAACATCTGCCAGAAATGCCAAATCAAGTAGCCAAGAAATGCTGCATAATTGGCCGATGTCTTCATTTCTTGACCTCATGAAGTCTTTGATTTCTGGCAAAAGTGAAAGAAAGCGACGTAGTATTTTCCCCCTGCTAAGCCATCGGATTTCTGTATGTAGCAATAGATCACCATGTGCCGCAGATAGTTCTTCCAGGAATATTTTGAACATTCTGTGCTGTTTGGCCTTTGCACGAATTGAATTAATAATTCACACAACAGGGGCCATCACATGATCAAAACCCATCACTTTTGCACAAATTGCCTGCTGGTGGATGATGCAGTGGTAGTGCAATAATGGAGGGAAATCAGGGTCTGCTTTACAACACGCAACAAAACCAGAATGACGCCCGGTCATTGCTGGTGCACCATCAGTAGTTACTGCCACCAACTTGTTCAATGGAATCTTTGTTTTGACAAAATAATTCTTGACCTCATTGTAGATATCAACACCTCTGGTTGTGGATTTCAGAGGCAGCAAGGTCAAGAATTCCTCTTTGTTGGTGAAGTCTTCAAACACCATTCGAGCAAACAGTGCCAGCTGAGCAGTATCACTCGCATCAACTGATTCATCACACTGAATGGAAAAAAAACTGCATATCCTCAAATCTTTTTCTAACTGCCCCATCACATTGGCAGATAGTGCAGATACCCTCCTTGCCATTGTGTTTGCCCCCAACTGCACATCTGAAATGGCAGACATAATTTCAGGGCAGTTTTTAAAATCTTTTAAAACTGACTCTGCCACGAGAGCCTTTGCACCTTTCACCACTGCACCATCTGTAAAAGTACATTTGTGTTTTGCCAAATAATTTGCAACTTTGAAGGATGCCTCTGTTGCAGCATTTGCTTTCTTTGCTGGTTGAGTAAAAAATGACTGTTGCGTCTGCAGGGCAGCTTTTAGTTCAGCTACTTTTTGGGTTCTCAGACGGCTTCCTTTAGGAAAATTCTTTTCATAATTTGTATGCATTGTCACAAAATGCCTCTCGACATTACTCTTTTTTCCCACTGCCACTTTGGCACTGCAGATTAAACACACACACTTCCCTTTTACACTTGCAAAAAAGAAATCGGTCTCCCACTCCTGATGAAAATGATACGTCTTCTGCCTTTTGTTGGATGGTCCGCCTACTTCTGCATCCATGATTTCAACAATTGTCGTTTGTACGTTTCTTTTGGGACTGCACGCGCAATGTAATCTGAGGAGGATTTCAATGTGTTATTATGGTTTTAAAAATAATTGAGCACAAAGTTCTGCTTAGTCCAAAAATAGAAACCAGTGCCATTTTAGCACATTTGCAATTTCCTGAAAATATTGAATGACACTCCTGCCCAGGCATATAGGGCAATGGCCGAACCACAAACACAAAATCATAGTGTGGTCCAGTCAGATAACACTTTCCGCATAGTGGAAAATAAGCATGAAAGTACGTGAGCGAGCCCTACTTTTGTCTGTCGTCCCCCTACCTTTGTCAGTGGCCCCCTAAAGTTGATTCCTAGCGAACCCACTGGCGTGCTGTAGTTCAAACTAAGCTTAAATATTCCCTCTGCTGTGCTCTCTGCTCTCCTAAGCCTTTGCGCACCACTTTTTCTTTGGTGCAATTGCTGATTTTGGGCCCGGTTTAGCCCGGTTCAAAGTGAATTTGCGCTGCTGAAAAGTGACTGTACTGCCGAAACAAACTGATTCATGGAACTGTGCAAAGTGTATTTTTGCCGTGCAAAGTCTTGGCAAGGTCATTCAACAACTCAGAACTGTAATCTTTAGCTAGTTTTGGCACAGAACTTCAAATGCAAAGCACTCTTTAATTACAAGAAAAAAAAATCAATGTTTCTTCTAAAAAACATTTAGTTGTGGGCTACTTGCATTTAGGTTGCCCAGTGCAGTGAAGCATTGAGGAAAAAGGATAGCATGCGTTTATAACCCATGGGAAACAGGTCAATCCAATTAAGACCACTATGTCAGGTTGGTACACAAAGTCTCATTCTTTTCACTACTCAATTTCATCCCAAAAAAGTGAACTGGTTGCTGTTAAAACTCTACTTGCTGAAACTTGTTATTAGTCCATTCATACTTGAAAAGTGAATTTCACCACAGGTTATTTAACTTAAAAACATCCATATTGTGAGTAAGCTGGAAAAGCGCAAGAGAGCAGTGATGTGCTGTTGGCCATCATAGAATTTTGGACCATTCGAACCACCTTTGCCACGTACTTCCGATGCGTTATTGTCAGCGTTTACTAACCTCACTATGGTGCAT
This sequence comes from Ambystoma mexicanum, assembly GCF_040938575.1. Lineage (NCBI taxonomy): Eukaryota > Metazoa > Chordata > Amphibia > Caudata > Ambystomatidae > Ambystoma > Ambystoma mexicanum. The sequence continues at coordinate 983,692,387 of NC_090924.1, forward strand.
TTTCAAGCAAGGCCTAAGCTACCTGTCAGTGTTCAGTGGTAAACACGAAGAGACCTCACCCTAGTGGACAAGGGAGACTGAATAAGCAGCTAGGTCTGTCATTACACTGATATAAAGGATGCTGGCAGGTTCACAGAGCATGGACTTCAGAGAGGAGTCCTCAAAGGTGAAGGCTGGGAAAGGGAAAAGCATGAGTTTTTTTTTATGTCAGGTACGCATTTGACTATGATCAAGTGGTGATCCTTCAAACAGATTGAAAGCAAACAAGCTTCAATACCCTCTCCCAGTAAAACACCAAGGATAGTTCACTTAAAAGGGTTTGCTAACCTAATATACAGTGCCGTGCTAGGTATTAGAGGACAATACCATTTTATGGAAATATATGAATTTCTTTAAACTGCATTTGCAAGTCCCGACATTTATAAATAAATGCACAACAGTTTCATCAATTCAATACTTGAATGCGGGCGAATGATGCATGCAATTCCTCAGCAAATATTGCGCCAGCCAATACATGACTGCAAACATACAGGTTGACTCTTGCTCATCTCAGTGACCCCATGTATATTAAAGGAGTCAGTCTCCCATCTGGGAAGACAATTATATTTTGGTTAAAACACTCTAAATTCTCACTCCAGTTTTCTCGATCTATAGATCCATACCATATTAATTCATTATGTGTGCAGGGGTGATAACTTGTGTCTGAGAGAGTTCATTCTTTCATTCAGGAGTGAACATGCCTGTTGCCAATTGAATGTAGCCAGATCTACTATTGAGACATGGGGCCAGTGCCATGAACTCACATTGGTGGTGAAGAAGCAAACAACATACAGAACACAATGGTATAGTGTTGCAGTCCTGCTGAGAAATGACAATTCGTTCTCTTTAAATGTAAAGCAGAGTGGCTGCGAAGTACACGCACTGTGCCATTAAAAATAAAGAAGCTCTGGTGGGCGGAAGTGCTGCTTCCATGGCATCAGAGTATGCAATTCCCTATTGAAGTATATAAGCCCTATTGAGAAGTGCCATTAAAAGTGAAACTGTCCAGGTTTCACTTTCAGTCATATGAGTTACTTTAAGAAACGCAGGGCTCTGGCGAGGAAGTCCCGAGTGGGGGCTGCCTCGCCAGAGCCCTGCCTTCTAAAAATAACTTGCATAACTGCAAAATAGCCCAGGGTCGAAACGGAGACAAGCAGCTATAATGCTGAATGTCTCCGTTTCGCTCTGGGTCAGTGGCAGTCATTTAAGTTACTTTAAGAAACGCAGGGCTCTGGCGAGGAAGTCCCGAGGGGGGCTTCCTCGCCAGAGCCCTGCCTTCTAAAAATAACTTGCATGACTGCAAAATAGCCCAGTGTCGAAACGGAGACAAGCAGCTATAATGCTGAATGTCTCCGTTTCGCTCTGGGTCAGTGGCAGTCATTTAAGTTACTTTAAGAAACGCAGGGCTCTGGCGAGGAAGTCCCGAGGGGGGCTTCCTCGCCAGAGCCCTGCCTTCTAAAAATAACTTGCATGACTGCAAAATAGCCCAGGGTGAGCGGAGACAGTAATCAGCTCCATTTCACCCTGGGCTCCTTTCTGCCAAGCTGCCCACCCCTCCTCTGACGGCATGTGGACACATGAGAGGAGGGGCCGCAGTTAGGTACACAGATACAAAGGAAAACACACACATTTCACCTCCACCCACCCACCCGACCACACCTCGCCTCAAATTCAGCTTAGGCAGGCTCTGTTTACCTCTATCCACACTCCAAACGCCAGGGCAGCCACAACATGAAGAAAATAAAAACGTGCGCCACGGTGCTTTTAAAAGAGAAAGCCCGGGATTTCCTACACAGCACAAAGGGAAACCATTCAGCCAATAGGAGCACAGCTTGCACAGCAAGGAACTTGCTCTGGCCAATCACAGGATTCCATATGCTGTACAGATTTGCAGGCCTGTGATTGGTCAGAGCACTTCCTTGCATCTTTTTTTTTTTTTTTTTCTGAAAGTCAAACGCGAGCGACTTCAAAGGCTCTGGCGAGCTACCAGTCACTCGCGATCGACTGTTTGGAGACCCCTGCTCTAACCTATAGTCTGCCTAAGGGGCGTGCTTAGGATAATCCAGCACACACACCCCTTTACCATATGCATCAATAGAGAAAGCTGAGGAATTAGAAAGACACATATTGTCCCACTAACCGATTGCTGGCGGAGCACCCTGCAAAAGGAGCATACATCTTCCTTGCTCCAGACACCAGAAACTTGGAAAGCAGAAAGGCCCATTATATAGCTGAATCATTCTCAGCTTGGCCTTAACATTCCAGAAACCAAAAGGAATTTGCCAAAACTAAAAGGGAACAAAAGAAATAGCTGGGCTGTGCTGTAACTGCTTTCCTGCTAAAAGAATTATTACCAGAATCAAAAGACCCAATCCAGTTGTGCCATGCTGTGCCTTGCTGTGACCAGATAGCTGTGGCCAGAGCCATTGCAGACCCAGTCCAGTCCTGTGTGCCGAGAAGCCTGTCCAGTCCGGTGTGGCCAGCAGAATTTCTGGGCAGAATCCCTGATCTTGATGGTCCAGAATTCCTGACGGTTCTTTTCAAACCTATATAGTGAGTATCCCTAGTATAGTACTGTCACTAGCCTATGTACTGTCCATAGTAATCCCTATCTAAATCCATCCTATCTTGTCTTTCGAACCTGCATTGTTAGAAATCTTTTTGAATTGCCTGAACTCTCTATCTTATTCCTACTATCTTCCTTCTGTACTAGTATTGTTAAAAATGTCTTTGCGCTGATATATTTCATCTGAAGAAGGCAAGCTCCTCGGCAGGCAGTCTAAAATTGAAACGTTTGCTTGTAGCTAACATTCTCAGCTTTCCATAGAACCAAAAACCGCATTCCAAATCCGTATAGTTTTTCCGCAATCACAATTACAGCGCACGGAAAAGTTTGCCGCAAATTTTGTTTTAGGTAAAATTCTGTCACGTGTAAAACAGCTTCTGGTTGCACCCGACCTCAATCCTAAGTTTTCACATTGCTTATTAGTGTAAAATCATTACTAGTGTTTGTCTGCAACCATATAAAGTGGCTCCCATTAGAATTTAAACAATTTCAGCAATTTTTGCCCATATTTAGTGTTTTACCCAATCCATTCCCAAGATAACTTTAAAACCATATTGACAGTTTGCCAATCAATTCTGCTTCTCTCATGTGTTGCTGGGGGAAATTGAGATTGACATTCTGTTTGAATTCTGCATTCATGAAACCTGTTCTCTCTCCTCCCTGTCTCTTTACATTGCTCGTTGGGGGTTGAGGGGTGTGCAGGGGGAAATAGTAACCATACTGCTGCTTGATCTGAACACACAAGAGTATTAATCCTGTTCTAAATTATTTTGCTCACTATTACTCCTTGTGATTAAAGAGATTGCTTAGTGCAACATCACCCCATTGGTGATCATTGTATAACCATTAAACATAGTGTGATTATATTGTGAACTACATAAACAAATATTTTAAGTTTGCAAACCAGCCTGATTCCTGGTTCAGTGTGACCGGGGGGCGGGGAGGTTCCAAGACAGGGGTGTGATATGAGTGGTACATCGTTCAGAATAAAAGAACTTTTAGACACAAATAAATAAATAAGGATTTCAGTTGTGCATTACATGCTAGGCGTTGACTTAGGTGAAGTGCCGGATTGAAATCCTTTACATTATGCAAAGTATGAAGCAACCTTTGACTGTAATGCTATTGATGCTACTGCAAATACAAAACAACCTTTACAAATGTAGCAAGCGCAAAATGACAAGTGCTTAGAGCTCAACATTCCACGGCCATACTTCTCCTAAACAAAGTATCCCTGGATTCCGGGCTGCAGTGGGAATTCCAAAACGCTGGAGAAAATCCAACTCGAAACAAATCCAAGCAAAGGCAGAATCCATCAACATCCTGGATCTCTACAAGTCATTATAACCCTCAATTGAGAACATAAACCACACTTGTTTCATTGTATGATCATCTACTAGGATTACCAAAGAAAGGCTTCCAAAAAATGTTTTGCATGCTCAACATGTCTATGGAATTTATTACAGTGGACCACATTATCCGACTACGTCAACTCAAACACGTGCCTATTTTTTCACCTCCTTCACTGAAGTCAGTGAACAACTCTAAAAGCTTTATTCCAAATCCAGGCCCTTGCAGTGTGGAGTATCTCAAGGATCTCGCCTCACTGCCCTACTTTTCAACATTGATGTCATATCTCAAGGAACAACTATGCAAACATGTACTTGACTTCAATTCCTGTGGCAATAAAATGCAAATCTACCAGGCCAACAATTCTAATTTGTGATTATTTTCAACAAACTAAGACCTAGGGAAGTGGGTGGGGCAAAATGCCTCAGGCTCAATGGAGATAAAAATGAAATTCTAGTCTTCAGCCAACCTAACCTACTTAAAGAAACCTCCTCACTGTGTCCCACTTCTGCCTTTTTTGGAGCGATAACCCTTACATGAAACAGTCCAGAACACCATGGTTTCGATTGTTTTTTTCTCTAAGGAAAGATCATACCCTAACCAACCAGCTCCAAAGCATGCATTGGCTTCTAGCACAAGCTGTGCTCTCCTCCAAGAACCTGTGTCTTGCATTGAAATGCCTAATTGAATCTGCTACTTGCAAGAACATTTCGAAAGATAGAAAGCCAGCAGTGTCCTATGGTCCACACTGGCAGACTTGACTCCTTAACCAAAAGCAGTTTGCAAGATCTCAGAGAACAGAAGAATTTCTGTAATCACTCATTGCCTTTGAAATCACTATCCAGAAAAACTAAGACTCACTTCCATCCTGGGACCGCATTATCTAACATTTGCTAAATCGGTGCTAAAGAGTGTGATAATACTGAATTGAGCAAATAGGTTTTGTCAGACACTGTATTGTGTAAAAACCTTTGTACTAGGACAAAACACATTTTTATACTATGTTTGCTGAATACCGTAGGAAAAGTTAGGGTTTAAAGAAAGTACTGATTGGGGCTACACCTCCTTGCTCTATTCTGTATTATGCAAGCAGCGGAATTGGTGATAAATTCATTGGATCAATCTTGCACAAGAGCAAGATTTGGATAATCTGCCCAGATGTATTCACAGGCAAAATGTAAAAACTATATGGGCTTGTTTAAAAGTCACGTTGCACATCTAGTTGCGCCTGGAGTTCTTCTTCTTGTTGCTGTTCATTGTGCAACATTGTTTTGTACTGTGTAAGGTTTACGTCTGTTATAGTGCTTTCATTTGATTTGAAAGCGCCTTCATAGGAGTCATAGGTGTCTAGTAAATCTTTTTTTCTTTTCTCCATGGTTTAAAAAATTGTAGCAGGGACATGTAATACAGTTCTTTATGTTGAGGAGTTTTTAATGACAATTTGATATGATTAATTAAGCTTTGTTTGAGGAGTTTCACTAAGCTGCCTTCTGAATTTTCCACTCTGTATCTACCTTTCTTCTTGTCTGGTTTAATATTATTTTTGTATGTGAAGTTTTAGGCTATGTGGTATAGACACATGGCTTCCAAAGTGGTACCCTTGTTTGGGTAGTATGTGTCTAGTAAATTGTTTTTCAAAATGTCTTGGCTGCTGGGATATTTTTGGCTATTGTTTCTATGTCTTCATATGATTTCAGAACTCTTGTTCTAGATTTAGCAAGACCAAGGCTTAGCCATACTATATTTTCAGATTTTCCATACATGGCAGTACCAGTTAAACAGTCTGCAGCTTCATAGCAGCCACATTCTCTATGGGATAGCATTTTTATGCCTAGGCTGTACAATTTCTGTGATAGTGTTTTGTCAGATGATATGTCATTCCAGAGGTCTTGAAGCTCTGTTTTTTCTGCTTTGGTTAAGTAGGCAGTGACATATCGTGCAACTGCAGTGGAATGGTCTGCAATGTACTGCACATCTAATCTATATTTGCATTCCATAGGAGGGCAATGATTGCATTGTAATCATTGATGTATTTTGATCCTTCTGTTGTGTTTATGTAACATGTGTTCTTAGGAGGTGATTTACCTTTGACACTATGTCTAACTGAAGACATGAAGTTGTTTACTTGACCTGTTTTTGAAACTGGTCTAGGGTAACCAAAGCAGTATTTGGTGTAGTATTTCCCTTGGTTTTTATATTTGCGACGACAATACTTCGCAAATTTGTGTCTTTGAAATTGTAAAATTTGTGCATGAAGATCACTATGTGTCATTTGTGAAGGGATTTCACAAGTTACATATTTTTGGATGAACTGCAAAACAGTGGCATCACTGTCCTGGCCAAATTTAGGAGCATCTTTAATCCACAAAAGCATGTGGATGTGAGGTGCTCCTCTGGCTTGGTATTCTTTTCTCCAAAAGAAGTGTTGCTCTTCTTCGAGGGGAGGAACAGTTTTATTACAAATGAAGTGTAGCATAGCAATGAAGCGATGATGGTAATATCTTGATAACTTTACAGGATCTAGAGAGCAGAGTTCTCCTGGTGTATTTATATCTATATTTGTTTTGGTTTTTATTTGCTAGCGTAGGAAATCGTGTAAATCTTCCCATGCATATTCTGCACAACTTAATGTCACAAACCAAGTGGGTGGGCCAAGATTTCTTATCATACAGCGTACATCTCCGTGACATCAGAACAAGTATTCTTTTGTACCACGCATGTTTGCTAAAAGATTTGTAATGCTTGACTGTAAAACCTCATTTTTTACTTGCACTTTTTGTAGTAATTGTGTAGCTGACATATTTTGCAAATTGGTACCTGATTTCAATGTGTGTGCAACTCCGTAGCATAGAGTTGCTAATTCACTTTCAAAGAGAAGGTGGAATATGTATTCCATGTTTTGTCTGAATCTGTGGTCTTCAGAATACATTCGTAAAGAGCGGTATTCTGATGCTGTTATTTGTGTGGGTCTATCATCGTACCTTCCTCCTTTTCCAGTAGGAAAGAGTAGAGGAAAGGCACGTGCTTCTATACTTTTTTCCCATATGCTGATTGGAGATCCTTTGGGTTGTCACATTTGGTACGTTTCCAGTGCTTCATCTATGGTGACTTTAGAGTGTAATGGGTGACTTGTATAATGGTCTAAAATATTGGATTCTGTAGCATGATCTAGAAGTTGAAATTGTCAGTTTCTGATGAGTCTTGAATTATTTCCCTGGTTTCACTCAGGTTTTCTTCAATATTTATTTCTTTGTAGAAATGGTTGTTTTTTAGATATTTCAGGGCTTGTCCATGAGTTGTTGCCAAATTATTTTGTCTTTTGTTGGTACGCCATTTAGTAAGATAATTAAAGATTGATCTATTGGACGTTGCACTCCCAGAGTGTGTATATTTTCTTTGAGATCTAATGGCAAATAAACTACTTTGCCACAAATGCCTTTCAGTAATTCCGAGGGAGGTAGGTTTGCTGTTTTTGGGTGAAGGCGTATTATTGCTTGAAATGGGTGCACTGTTTGAATTATGATGCTCTCATACAAGTTAGGTTGTTGTAGGGGTTTTGGTAGTGTGAATAATTCCAAGTTATTTGTGATATGATATGATATGATAGTTTATTTATATAGCGCCTATACACAATGTGATTCAAAGTGCTTTAAGGCAAGGGAGAGAACAAGGGAAAATACAATGACATTCTTACAGGCCATGAACAGTAAGGATGTGAAATTAACTATCGTACTCGGCTTGATGACATTTCAGATAGTGCACGAGCTAAGACATATATAAGGAAGGGAGGGGGAGGGTGAGAAGGAAATGGAAACAGACAGGCGACTATCGTACTAGGCCTGATGACATTTCTGGTAGAGCCGGAGGAAAACAAGAGGTGAGGGGTGCAGAAAGGTAGGGGAGGAACAAAACAAGCGACTATCATACAAGGCCTGACAACATTTCAGATAGTGCTGAAGGGGATTGGGGAGGAAAAAAACAGTAAGGGGAGGGGGCAGGAGACAGACAGGGACAATTTTGATAGAGTAAGTGCATAGAAGAAAGTAAGGGGAGGATATAGGAAAAGGGAGACGGGAAAGGAGGAGAGAACAGAGAGTTAGCAGTCAAAAGAGTGGAGAAGCAGGAGGGGAGAGTGAATACAATTGCAGAAGTCAGTAGTAACACATAATGTTGCAAGCCAGGATACAAGATAAAGATGGGAACAGCGTGATTCAGGGCCACCATTAGTACAAGATACAAAGGAAGTCCAGCATGAGAGTTGAGAAAGGGTGACGCACCGTGAATAAATGAAGTCCATAAAAGCCAAATCCAGCATTGGCCACAAGACGGTGATGATGAAACCAGAATTTATCACGACAGACTCCTCCAGAAGTAGGCTTGGGGGACATGAGGGGGGAGCAGGGTAGAAGAATCAAGCAAAACAGGCAACACCTGTGTGCGAGAATGGTGGGGGCACAAGGGAACATCACAGGGGAAAAGAGGGGGTGGGGATGGCCTGTGGGGACAGAGGGAGTAACATGTTGGTGCATGCTTACCTGGTGTCTGAGCAGATAGCATGTGAAGGTGACTGGTTGTTGTCAAGTTTTGCAGTGCAGTAACTGCAAAGTATTAAGGGGTCAGTAATTTCATATTTGTTTTCTGTTATATGATAGAGAGCTAATTGGAACCACTTGGAATCTTCATTGTCTTCTATTTTGTACATTATGTCTACAGTTTTTGTGCTATTCTTATAAAAAGTCCTGCGGAAACACACACACATGCTTTGGTACTTCAGGAGATGTACTTTTAAACTTTAGAATTTCTTTTTTGTATATGTGTAGTAGAAGGTTGCCCTCTGTAAAGTTGTTGCTAGTCTGTTCTAAAGCAATTGCATTTTGTAAGTGGCTTTCACTTCCAAAATATTTCCTCTGGATATGCTCTATTTCTACAAGTAGTTCTTTGGCTGTACCATGTAGAAGATTGTTATTTAAATTGGCTAGTGCTAAACCAGGACTTTTGGCATAGTACAGTTTATGAACCAGATTCTAGTTGAATGGTGTGCTGATATCATTTTGATATGGTGGAAGGTACTTTTGCAAATAGGTCCAGAAATGCAGACTAATGAATGTCCTTGTCCTGTGTATTTGCGCACTGGACAGGGGTCCATACTTTGTATAGTTTTATTTTCAATTTGTCTTTGCCTTTCACATACTGATTGAGGAACTGGATCTGAAAGATTTTTGGGCTATGTTACTTATTGATGTCCACGGCCATTTGTAGACTGGACGCATTGGTTCATTGGAATGGAGAGTGGATACTAAGTTTTCTGGGGATATTTTTGTTAGCAGCATTTCTTGTTCCATAATGGTATTCTTACGTTTTCTATACCCTCGCCCCCTGCTATGTATGGCAATTGGGTTTATTTGCTTTTGTTTGTATGCTTCTTCATTGAAATATGGTTCTGTGCTGGTGGTGTGGGTCCATTCACCTCCCCAGATGTTTGCAAAGTTATGTTTGTTGAAATTCCGTTTATTGAGAAGTTTTTTTGGAGTTAAGTACTTAGTTTTGTTAGTGGTTTCATTCTGTTTAAAACTAAAATAAATAAGCTCCTTTTGAGAAGGATTGCACTGTCTATGAGAGCTCTAGGATTCATTTTCTACGGTAGACTTTAAGGGTTGTGAGTGATTTATCTCCTGTTTTTATAAGGTTCCTAAGAACTCTGTGGCAGAACATCTTTTGTAAAATAATTGTTTTGGTATGCTTACTTGTGGCTACATCGAGATTTATAGGTGCAGAGTTAGCACTAGTAGTAACTGCAGTCTTGTTAATCACTTTCTGTTTCATTGACATTTTGAAAGAGGAGGCAATGTTTCTTTACTGGAAGCTGTTTTTGTTTCACTTAGTGACTGTATTAGCTGTTTTGTTTGAACTTTTCGTACACATTCTGCTAGAGATGGATGCTTATTTTGGACACTTTTATTTTGATTTTGTCTACTTCTGTGTTGCTTTCTATGGAGTTGCTTTTTGCTAGGCATTCTTTGGGGTCTGTTGGAGAAAATAAAAGTGTGAATTGGGATGCTGTGCAGTGTATGTGTGCTTTGTGCATGTGTGTCTGAGTATGACTGTAAGCATGTATGTAGAGGTGTGTGATTGTGCAATGGACAACTTCAGGTTGGGAAGGCTATTCTTGTATTTGTGTGTTACTATACTGGTGCTCAGATGACACTACAAAGCATGCAGCTGCTGAGGGGCAAGCAGTAATACTGAATCTAATGCTGCAGGGTTAATACAATTGTTTGTTTTACAATACTAGAATTCTACAGTGTTTGAGTAACAGTAAGAACATTATGGCCGTAGTGTACTTACTTTTTGGGATGGAAAAAGTAGGTTTCTTCTGAGTTCTGGTTCGTACTTCAGACGCTGCTGGTTTTCAGGAGAGTGGTCTTCACTGCAATTGTGAAAGAAAGAAGTTAGTAAATATGTGTGTTAATAGCACTGTTGTTAATGTAGATATGACATTTTTTTTGCAGTAGTAGTGCTTTCTGATAACTGTGCATAGCATGTAGATGCACTTTCCTTTGTCTAGGTGCATTCTATATATTTTACTTATAATCTGTCAGTTGAACGAGCTTTAGAAATTATTACAATAGTAAGCACACAGAGCAAGCACACTTGGCTTTTTCAGGCAGTGTTATTGGATGTTAGGATATAGGAGAAATACCTGTATGCTTTTCTTGCTATTTATACAGGGTAAATGGCAGGAACTGTGGGGAAAAGCATGCAATATATGCATTTGTGAAGGTGTGGGAAATAAAGTAGAAGGATTTGATGGGTTCAGCGGCTTATTACACTCCAGGATAGTTGTAGGGGAGAAAGTTCAAATAAGGAAACCTGGAAAGGTGTCAATGGAACAAAGCAATTTTACCAGAATGCAGGTGATTAGAAAACTATTGGGTGATCCTGTGGTGCTTGGAGATGGGAGAGTCTGAAATAATGTAAGGGTTGCAATGAAGGGTGTGGTGCTTGCGTTGCAGACTGAAGAGAACGTGGGAGATTTAGTATGTGTTGGTTTACTACACTGTTTGCACATAGTTGTACATGATGTGATAGACATGACTGCACCTGTGTATAGTTGAATGCTGTGGTAAATTGTAGAATGGAATGGGCAACCAGCTGGAACGGGAGAGCTGTCTAGATTGGAAGAACAGTTGTAGGGGCAGTTGTAGTATCAGCTGGGAGCCTTTCAAATAATAGTGGCTATCTGTGTGCATGACTAAAGATGCATGTACTCATCCTGGCTGTGTGTCATTTTATAACACACTACAACGCCTTCTCCCACAAGTATACTGTTATTTCTCACATCTTTTAACATGAAATGACACTTTGTTAGACAGCTGTGTGTGTTGTGTCTAATTACTATTATATTCATTTGTAAAGGAAGTTCAAATGATAGATTGTGTACAATATCCAGATTGTATAGAAAGGAAACTGTATGTACATCCTATGCACTATAATGCATTAAATGTTCTTATAATTGAAATGTGAATAAATAGGTGGCAGTGGTTACACAAATGACAGAATGAATGAAGAGAATAACAGTTTGCACATTACAGTTAGTAATATGGGTAAATAGAAATTTGGAGAGCAGACAGCTTTGCGAGCGACACTTGATCATAGCAAATGGAAGGAATGACAGTATGTTTTTTTTTACAGGTTATACAGGGTAAGTGGCAGTTACCCTGTGTATATGCATTTATGCAAGAGCTGCACATGTACTTTACAGAATATATTCATACCTCTAGTTTGTGTTCATTCATGTGGATGTGGATGAATCTGCAAGCAGAAATCTTGGAGAGTTTCTCAGTAGTTGTTGCTGTACGTGCTTTGCAATCACAGCGCAATTGTACTCAGGGTGATCAACAGTACATCTAAAGTGTTGAACTGTGATGATGGAGTTAGATGTAGAGTTCTTGGATGTGATTGGTGGATGGTTGTTTGACTGCTTAACTGTAGTCAATGAGGGAATGGGGCAGAGAATGAAGTGGAAAGGGTAGAAGGGCTGCCCCAGTGTTACTTATGTGCTCTGCAGACACCGCAGCTGTTCGCGGACAGGGCATGCCAAATCTGGGGCTTCTGAGCATGAAATGGGAGTGCATTTTGGGGATTAGCCAATCAGGTGTTGAGGTTCTGCTTTGTATTGAGAGAGGCTGTGTATAGTGAAGATGGCAGAGGTGGAGAAAGTCAAGGGGCCTCATTACGACCCTGGCGGTAAGGGGTTTACGCCAGCGTTAGCTGCGCCGACCCCTTACCGCCAACTACGAGTTCCCAAAGCGCCATGGTCATTTTTCCACCCGCTTTTTGCGGGCGTAAAAATCCATGGCGCTATGGGACCTTGGTGTTAATTACGCCACCGTAATGTACGGTGGCGTAATTAACGCCTTCCCCACTCCCATTGAGCCCTATGGGGCCGAAATGGGAATGGGGAAGGGTAAATGGGTCAATGGGGACTTACCGCCCCGCCAACCTCGGAATGGGGCGGTAAGTCCGCCATCCGCCATGGCGTAAACGGACTTTACGCCATGGCCGAAAAGTCCGTCGATGGCGGAAAAAATCCGCCAGGGTCGTAATGAGGGCCAAGGTGTTGGTGGTTGGAGGTATGTTTTTGAATGGTTTGGATCAGTATGCTAAATCTAGGAATGTGGCTAACAATTTTGACATAAAAGGAGTGGGGGTGGTGTGGTGCACTGTGCCTGGTTTTAATTTGCAGGCAATGCTAGAGGTTTGTCAGGATATGGCTAGGTTTAATAGTCCACATGAAGTTGCCCTGCACTGTGGTGCTTTACATTTGGGCTATGTCAGTGCCCCTACTTTGTTGCAGATCTGCAAAACTTGGTTCATGCAGTCATGAAAGTACTTCCAAATGCCAAGGTTATTTTTTCTGCTTTGGTACCTTGGGCGGTATGGTACAATAGTTCTGTTTTTTGTTCTCAGACAAATGTTGCTAGGTGTTTAATTAATCCAGGCATGTTTGCTTTTATTATTAGAGCTGGCATGTTCTTTTGCAATAATGACAACATTGATTCTGGTAATGTTGTTTACTTTAAAGAAGATGGCATGTCTTTATCTTTTATGGGAAATGCCATGCTGTTTTGGAACATAAGGATTGCTTTGGAGAACCTAATGTGAAGATATTTGGAAGAAAATAAGGATGAAACCAAAAAAAATTACAAAATAAAAGGTGTTTCTGAAGCATTGTCAAAAAAACACATAAAAAGACTCTTTTCAGAGCCAACCTCAAAGGGGAAATGGGGCACACGATTTACATTTTCATTCCCCAATCTCAGATTTTACGATTTGTCCAGGGTCACTGCGGTTGTCCACGGACAGTGCATATTACATACAGGGATTTTGAGGCTGAGAGGCAAATGAGACTTAGCAGGTCAAGGTATTGGTCAATAAGGTTTACTGGGTGTGATGTGTAAGGGGAGACTTTGTCAGAAAGTCTTTATCCTGTGAGGAGAGCAGATAGCTATGGCTGTGTCTTTCAGAAGGCAGATTGTCTGGATTTTGAGAGACTCGTGGATAAATCGGTTGGAGGTGCATGCAGATCGCTGTGGAGTGGCTGCACATCTTGAATTCCCTCATGTGGGAGTGTACTGGCATGGAGTGCATGGAATGAAGTGGCTGGATTTGGTACCTCTTTGTGCTACTTTGGTGACACAGAGTCATCCAGACATTATTATTATTCATTGTAGAGGGAACAGTTTAGGACATGTCTCTGTAATCTCTTTGCAATTTGCAATGAAAGAAGGACTTGGGAAAGTCATGGGGCCTCATTACGAGTCAGGCGTTAAGGGGTTAACGGCGCCGTAAATGGCGCCGACTCTTAACGCCTGATTCCGAGGTCCCTTTGCGCCATGGTGAGTTTAACGCCTGCTTTTTGCAGGCGTTAAAATCCATGGCGCTAAGGGACCATGGTGCTAATTACGCCACCGTAATTTACGGTGGCGTAATTAGCGCCTTCCCCATTATGCCCTATGGGGCAAAAATGGGAATGGGGAAGGGTAAATGGGAAATTTGGATTTACCACCCCACTCACCTTGGAATGGGGCGGTAAATCCGCCATCCACCATGGTGTAAACGTAGTTTACACCATGGTGGTAAGGGTACGACCCAGGCGGTAACTTACCGCCTGGGTCGTAATGAGGCCCATGGACATATTTCCAAAGTCCTGAGTAATTTTTTCTCGTATTGCGCTGAGACAAATGTGGCTGCGTTCTTCTTTATTTGGTCCACAAATGAAGGAAGCAAGGCACAATGTCAACAAGGCTGTTTGTGCCTTTTTGAGAGATGGTGGCATGTCCTCTTTTCACAATGAACATATTATGTTTCGTAGTACACACTTTTAGCAGAGATGGAGTACATCCTACTTATGCTGGCAATCATATTTTTCTGTGAAATATACTAAATGCATTGCAACCTTTTTTGGAATTATAGCAATCCTTTTTCCAGTAGGTGTTGACCATTTGAAGTTTTCGAAACACAAAAAAACACTACCAAAAGGCTCTTTTCAGAGCCACCACTTCCTCCTGGAGAAGAGTGCAATGGTTTTGATAGGGCAGCCCCCCAAAAATGTCAATGTCCGTGAACTGTCCACGGACTTCAAAAAATGCACAGGGCCCTGCAGCATTTCATTGGCACTTCTATTTTTCTACTGTGAAAGGCAGCTCTGAAAAGAGCCTTTTTTGTTTTTTGTATTTTGTTGATTTTGTAATTTTTTGGTTTTTCAGACATGCCACATAAGGAAAGGAAGGGAAGGGAGGGTAAGGAAGGGGCACCAACCACGGGGATAAGAAAGGGCAGGTGGAGAGAGGAAGATGTAGGGTGGGCCTTAATCAGGTAGGTGGCAGTCCTTCTCATGCTGCTGGACCGTAGCCTCAAAAACACATTGAAGGGTCTCCCCTTGCAGAGTACTGCATCGCAGTACACACACTACTGTGACCTTTGAATGGTAAGGGTCTACAGTATCACGTATGGCCTGCGAGGCAGCTGGAGGGATGCTCTGCCCCACAAGAGTGCCTCTTGTGGTGGCAGGAGCAGAACCAGAGGATGTTGCAGAGGAACTCAACCTACACGTTTTTCGCAAGGTAAAACCTTACGAATAGCCCCTCCGTGGAACGACCTTAGGTGTTGCTTCATTGAGGTTGTACCTTAGCTGTGGAGACAATGGTTTGCCACGACTCAGCACCAACTGGCACTGAGTGCAGTGGACCTTGTTTGCACAAGCTTTCGGTACTCCATCAAGAGTGGCAAACAACCTCCACACCCAAGACTCATGTTGAGTGCTAGTAGTAGTGACTTTCACTACCTCATCCTCGTCATCCTCCTCATCCTCCTCTGCATCCTCACGCCTATTCCCCTCTGCAGGCCCTTGGGGAGGTGGTGGTGGTCGAGGGGTTGGGGTGGTGCTGAGACAGAAGTAGAACCAGCAGCAGCCATGGATGCCATCAGGACAGCGGTCAGGAATTTTCCAAAAGGAATTAATGCGATAGCAAAAGCAGGTCCACCAAGGATCAATGTCCAGCAATGCTCTGTCTTGTTTGGAAATCCAAAAGCAGAATGAGGATAAGCTCTGGGGTGTGGCCTTTTATTATAGGAGTGCTGGGGCGTGCTTCATGGACACCTGCGCTCTTTGCGAACACTTCGAACACCAAAAAAGGGCTCAAATAGTTCCAAAAAGTATGTAGATCGCTAGGGACATGGTCTGGGACATGTGCAAGGGTGCATTTTCCTAGGGAAATACCTTGGATTGCTCAAAGAAGCACTTTTTTAATGTTGGCGGACAATTGACGCGGCCGGTGGTTGGCTGGAGGGAAGTGTGCTGTGCATCAAAACCTTTCGGAAACGCTGCCATGGTGTATTGGAGGATAGTGTTGTGGTGTGTGGCCAAGCCCCTAAGGCATTGTGTGCATGGCTGGGGCTCTTGTATGTAACAGTGTGCTCACTATAGTCATATCTGGCTCCTCACCGGCGTCCCATTTCCATGTTCGGTGCGCGGTCAAAAGTTTGAATGCACTGCAGTGTGCGGTGACGTGATGTGCGGCATAGGTTTTCAAGAATGCCGGCATGTTGTATCTGAGGACAATGCGGCAGCGAAAGGGTCTGAAAAACATACTTTACAGCATCTGGTGGTGGGAAGAGGGGAAGGAAAGGGTGGGGAGTGAGAAGTAGTTCATTTGATATATCTCATTAGAAGAAGACAGTGGTGTGCCAGTGGTATCTGTGCCTACTACGCCAATTCGCAGTTTTCCTCAACAGGCAACAACCTTGTGTGGTGTTTTCAGGCAGAATTTGTTATGGCATGACAGCTCCAGCAGCGATCTCTTTCTGTGTTGAGTGGTGGAAGGCTGAATTTCAGAAGGGGAGTGCTTTCCACATGACCTGAACATTTAAAAATAGCATGTACTAAGGTGTGTTGTGTGTGGTAAGTCTGTTGCACCTTCAATGCTTGTCTGGAGGCTTTGCACAGAAAAGTATGTCCACTGGTTGAAAAGGTATGTCCGCTGGTTGAAAGTAGGTTTCACATTGTGGCTTTGTGTGTGTGGTTTGGCTGCATTGTGTACATTATTGGTTCCATGGGTGTGGTGATTCTTATATGTGCTTGGGTAGGCTGCATTTGGCAGATTAGTAAGTGTTGTACTGCACTATGCTGTATTGGTTCTATGCCCTTACTAGAGTGTTGGGAGCAGGACCAATGTTGTCAAGATTTTGTTGTTTGGTTGCTAATAATAGAATGCTTTGTGAATGGAAGTGGGTAGCGGTGCCAAACACTGTGTTATATTTGTGAATTATGGTAATTGGAACTTGTCTGCTTGCACCTATGTATTAAGGTGCGGTGGTTGGGTAGAAGTGGCGGTGCCTGTGTTGCCTTTCTGATACATGGCTACATGTTCGTCTGCATGGCTCTGTTATGTTGTGGTGGGTGTGGGCAAGGCCTAGACTGTTGGTAGCATGGCCGAAGGCCGTAGGCCGTAGACCTGCACCCAAGAGCCTATGCCTTCACCACAGCCACCACAACATAATGCAGCCATGCAGTTGTAACTCTGGATGTCTTCGAAGGTGGGGACCTTTACACAATGGTTGTGGAGTACATCAGCATATGGTGTAGGTTATTGCACGTGCTGCACATTAGGGAGTCCCATGTCACCATTTCCATTTGCTAGGGTTTGCCCTTCCTATGTTGTGTTGGATGCATGGCTGGAGCCCTTGCACTGACAAGTATGTCCACTGGTTGCAAGTAGGTTTGACATTGTTGGTTTGTGTGTGCGGTTTGGCTGCATTGCATACATTGTTGACTCCATGGCTGCGGTGATTGTTAGAACATCTTACAGTTGTCGGTGCATCGCTCGAGATGCTGCAGTGAGCAGTCCTGCAGCATGTCCACTGGTTGCAGTGTTTGAATATTGTCCATATAGCAGAGGGTATAGTTGAAGTGGATTTTATATGTGCTTGGGTAGTCTGCATTGCGCAGATTAGTAAGTGTTGTACGGCACTCTGCAATATTGCTTGAAGGCAGTTAGTGTTGGGAGCTGGACCAATGTTGTGAAGATTTTGTGGTTTGGTTGGTAGTAATACAATGCTATGTGAATGGCAGTGAGTAGGGGTACCAAACAGTTAGTATGTTTGTGGTTTATGATAACTGGAACATGTTTTCATGCATCAATGTATTATGGGGGCGGCGGTTAGGTAGAAGTGCCGGTGCCTATGTTGCCTTTGTGAATTCTGGAATCTGGCTATGAAAGGAAGTGCTCAGCATCACACATGTATAATATGGACAATGTACACAGCCACTTACATACCGTTCAGCACACCCAAATCAACGTTATTCAGCCATGCCTTCAACTACGTGGCCAGGGTGAAAGCTGGCAGGCTCAATTGTAGAAGGGGAGTGCATTGCACTTGACATGAGCATTTAAACAAAGGGTGTACTATGGTGTGTTGTATGTTGTGAGGGCCCAGAGCCTTCGATGCATGGCTGGAATGGAAAGGGAAGAAGGACTGTCCCTGCTTTACTGGGGTACGGCCCTCCCTGTAGCTGGGAAAACGCACATGCCACATCCTGCCCTTTTAAGCATGGTTGCCATGGAAATGGAACCGTGGGAATTAGCCAATCAGGTGTCGTGGGTGTGCCTCACAGGAAGGGCTGCTACTATTTTTCCCCATTAGTCTGTGTAGTGAGGGTGGCAGGCAGAGATGGAGAGACGCAGAGTGCTAATAGTGGGTGATACCTTTCTGCAAGATCTGTATAGGTATGCTGCACAAAGAGGCATGGCTGCTAATTTTGCGTTGGAAGGAGTGGAGGCTTTCTCGGGCATTGTCTATGAGTGCAGTTTTCACGATATGGGTGACCTTTGCAGGTGTGTGGCCTCTGTCGGTACTGTTGATGTTGTCATGCTGCATTATGGAGCTCTACATGTGGGGTACATGTCGTGTGTACGTTTGCTCCATTGCCTAAAGAAGTTGATGGAATAAATGATGCAGATTTTTCCCACTGCCAAGGTGGTTTTCTCAAACGTACCACCAAGAGGAGCATGGGACCATGCCGGTGTAATTTGCCCCCAGCCAGAGGTCGGAAGGTGTTTCATTAACAGAAGCAGGTGTCAATGTATGTCCACTGCTGGGATGTTCTCCACCGACTACGACATCATTAATGAGCAAAATTTGCACTGGTTCCATGCAAATGGCATTTATGTGACCAACATTGGCAATGCTATTTTGTTTTACACTGTGCAAAAAGTGTTGAAGACAATTCTGTAACAATGTAAGGTGGCAAACAAAAGAGAAACTCATATAAAGAGCAAAAACAAAAAAGGTTCAATGTAAGCACGAAAAAAAAGAAAAAAAACACGAAAAACAAAACAGCTTTTCTGAGGGAGCACTAAAGACCTGTTTCACACTTCTTCCATCCACCCCCGCCCCTTCCTAGCACGATAATTCTGTGGATTCGGCAGTAGTTTCAGGATTACACATGCCACATCTGGCCCTTTTCAGGATGGAAGCCATGGAAATGGGACTGTTCAGCCTAAGGAATTCCTAAATAAGGTTTCTGGTTGTGGTGTGTACGGAAAAACTGTGGCAGAAGGTCTCTTTGTATAGAGAAATCCAGAAGGCTATGGTGGAAGTGTGCAAGGTAAGGGGCACGCATCCTGTTCAAATACATGCACTTTATGTACTTGTTTGAAGTTGCTAACATACATTTAGTGTTGCTTTTGTGCGATCATTTTTCATACGGTTGTAGTAAGTGGGGTGCTGTGGAAAAAATTCTCTGAAGTGTACAGGGTAAGTGGCAGGCATCCTGTTGTTATGAATGCAATGTGTGTATGATATGATATGATGTGATATTGTATGATATGCCGTTTATAGTGCGCATATTCAAAAGTTTTTGAAGGCGTGACGAGGCAAGGGAGGGGGAACAGAGGGAAGACAGAGACAACAAACTGTTAGGGATACAGAAAACAGTCCCCAAGTGTGGGGTTTGCCAGAAAGCCAGTGCAGGGGTGCGACTGGTGGGGGTGTGGCCTGAGGCCCAGATCAGAGGGTGGCCAGGTAACAAGTGCAGAATCAGTTTCAGCCAGGAAGTCAGCAGGGGAGGGAAGGAGAAAAAGCAGAGGCAAAGATAAAGGTTTTGAGGTGCTTCCGGAACTGGCAATAGTTCTCCTCAAGTTTCAGGGAGGCAGGGAGGCTGTTGCAGAGGAAGGCCCCAGCTGACGAAAGAGATATACCACCAACTGGTTGCTTGCAGAAGCGAGTGACCCTGAGGGAGTTGGAGGCGGATGAGGGAAGAGCTAAAACACAGAGATATTTAGGAAGTGAGAGTTGTAGGTATTGCGGCCCCAGGACCCAGAAGGCCTTGTGCATAATCCAGAGGGTTTTGACCTTATTCCTCACAGCTACTGGGAGCCAGTACAGACATTTCAGTCCTGGAGAGATATGATCCCTGGGCTTGAGGCCAAGGACAAGGCACGCAGTCCTCTTCTGGATGATTTGCACAGGGCAGAGAGTACAAGAAGGCAGATTTAGAACAAGGCTGTTGCAATAGTCCAGCCTAGAGAGAACCACAGTTGTGGAGACAGTGGGCCTCATTACGACCCTGGCGGAAATCGAAAAACGATGGCGGAAATGCAATACCGCCATCGAATAGCGCTCGGTGCGACTATGACCCGTCACCGCAAAGTACGAAGCCATTAGCGACACCGTAGTGAACGCCAACGCTAACTGCACCAAGTACGCGCGCGCGCGCCATGCCAAACCGTAAATACCACCATGGCGCAAGGGTACGCGAATTCCGACCCTAGCGGACATGTACCTAACGCCATCAAGCATGGCGGAAAGTACCATTCCGCCATGGTGAGAAGTACGGCATCGCGAATCAACCGTAAACGGCCCCACTGAGTGCCTGTACACCGCTCCCTGCCCACAAAGTACAACTCCCCGTAGGTGCAATGAAGTCACAATGCAACCAGTGAAATGTACAAGTCACCCATGCATGCCAACGAACAAAAGAATCACAAGAGGGGCCAATGGGAGCTGCAGGGCACAGATGGCACGAATACAGAAGCCATTCCAATGGACATGACCACAGTCCCCCCCCCCAGAAACGCACGCAAACACAGGCACCTGTGACCAGCAATATTCCGAAAATCACATCATTCCACCAGTCCACCTGGCTGACCGGCATCTGTTACACAAAACCCAATCCCCCGCCCCTGAGCATGACAACATTCAAACAGTCATATTGGCAGCCCCCATCCCTGACCTCACTGGGCTTCGTAGGCAAACGCGCCCAGCACAGTACCACGCAACTAAACTCCGAAGCTGGAACCCAATGCAGATCTCCTCACAATACATCGCTCCCCAAATAGGAATATGCCACATCACTCGCAAAGAAGAACGCTACACGGCCCATATCAGAATAGAAATTTAATGCACAACAAAATCACCAAGCCCATACAGCCATTAGGCCATGAACTCCAAAACACATTTCACCATTGTGGGCTGCATCCGCAAGAAATGACCAGCTACTACTTGTGTGACGCCCTGTTCCATCATGGTACACAGAGCCACATTCACGTACAAAAAGGCAACATGGAAGCGCACAGAACCGCAGGGCCGTCCCAATGGGGAGGCACTAGTCCAGCTGAAAGGCCGAAATGTTGCTCCGAGCCACTAGTACTGCGTAAGGGCATGTGGCCCATTGGCGATCGTCCCATAAGATCGTAATGCTGCTCCACTGATTAACACGAAGCAGCAGGTGTCGGGAGTAAAAGCCATCTGCAGGAGTGGCATACAGATGGCAGTGGCAAAAGGGGAGGAGATACCTGTCAACCAAAAGAAAAGAAAAAGAACAGAATGGCCATCAGAACTACATTCGAACAACTCACTTCAATGATCACACTAAATCCACAGCCATATGCATGCTAGCCCACTCCAAAGGATCATCACCACCCCAAAACCACTTGCGACTCATAACCATCTATATCGAGGTGTAAACACCATCACAAACGAGTGTACCTGTGCATGCGTCTGTGAAAACAGAATCCATCTGATGGGATTGTTAACGTGCATGGACACAAGTGTCTGAAGGCGCGTCGAGACAGGGAGGGCTCAACAAGGCCAGATAGACGATGGTCCCACTATGGCAGCCCTGCATCACATAGCGCAGGGGAGGCGGATAGATTCCAAGAAGCCCTGTACATGGCAAACTCTGTATCAAATCACCTGCCCATGCATCCATTCATCATTCCCTCATCCCGGTATAAAAACGCCTGAATATTTACTCACATAACATTAGAAATATCCATTGAGTCTGTGCGTTATGCAGCCTGCAAAATCCACAGTGCCCCAGCCCGTAATTCCAGTGTTGTGAAGTAACATGTATTTGGGAACGTCCGGCCTCATCGCCCACGTCGCTATTGCGCATCCCAAACTATTCATATCAATCATTGCATCCTCGCCATGGCCCCTGTCTCAAGGACATTGAACAATAGAACGTTATATTTGCAGTCAGACCTGTGGGCATCTCCTCGCCGCTAGCTGAAAACCGAAAGCGCCGCCCTTCGAATTCCTCATTTGCAACATCACGTCGAAAAGGCATCTGTGGCCGTTTGAAATCACAAATTAATCCATCTAGTGCGGCTGTGTGTGAAAATGGCAACTGCCTTCACCCACAAATGGGACGCCCCGCCCATCGGTGCAACTCGGTACAGTGATGCATGAGGGCCCACCGTTACTCGAGTACTACGTTCCACTGACCCATCACAAGTCTGTTCGCGACTGCAAAGATTGTATGTGAAACAATGGGACCATAGCCGAATGTACATATCAACAAATGTTACACGGCCATCGGGTACAAATACATGATTGCAATAGCAAGATGCCATTCCTCGAATTGCAGCGTTGTGTGCGGGACGTGCTCGGCCAAAGGGGAGAGCAGCTTGCACAGGTGGAATGAATCACCACAGGTGGAGGCCATACAGCCTGAAAACACATAAATTGCACACCCAGTCTCCTCCCACAACCACACCCACTCCGAAATGCTACCGGCAGGACTCGCGATGTTGGCCCTGGGGGACCTGATAGCACTGCAAGTACTCCAACTCCAAGAAGAAGACGAACACCAACTACAACCGGCCGCACGGAGGAGACGCAGGAGGAGGAGGAGGCCAAGGCAGGGCCAGCAAGGGCCGCCAGCACAGCCACTACCACCACGCAGGCAGCCCGCAATCCCACGCCTCCGAGCACATCCGTTCAACCTCACTGATGAGCAGATCCACACCCTCTACCGTTTGGACCGGGACACCATAGCCGCCATTGTGGACATGACACAGGCTGACCTTGTCAGCATGATAGATAGCCCAACCGCCATCTCACCCCTACTGAAGGTGGTGTCTGTACTCCACTTCCTGGCCACAGGCACCTACCAGCACACAGTCGGACAGTTGCATGGCATTTCTCAGCCACTGTTCTCACGGACACTATTGCAAGTGCTCGATGCCCTCCTGCAGCACGCAGACGACTACATCTCTCTACCACGCTCGGAGCAGGAAATTACCAACACAAAAGTGGGATTCCATGCACTTGCCGGCATACCGGGTTGCATTGGTGCCATCGACTGCACCCATGTGGAATTGGTCGTCCCACATGCCATGGAGGCCCAGTACCGCAACCGAAAACAATTTCATTCCCTGAATGTACAAATGGTGTGTGACTCCAACAGGATCATTACACATTGTTGTGCCAGATTCCCTGGATCAACCCATGATTCTATGGTCTTGAGGAACTCTACTATACCACGCTACATGGAGCGACATGCAGGGAACAGATCCTGGCTACTCGGTGAGTCTCATTACATGCATGATAATGTGGGGTATGTGATTCGGCAATGACCTGGCAGGAAGGGGGGGGGTGTGCGTACGTAGCAATGGCATTCCACATCATACGTTTATCGTCCACATACAGGTGATGCTGGGTATCCACTGAAGAGATGGCTCCTCACACCAGTCCGGAACCCACGGGACCAGCATGAGGAGGACTACAACCATGCCCACTCACGTGCCCGTGTAGTCATTGAACAGGCATTCGGCCTACTGAAGACTCGTTTCCGCTGCCTCAGCAGGTCTGGCGGGGCACTCCTGTACCGCCATGAGAAGGTTGCAAAGATGGTCATGGCATGTGTCATGCTACACAACATGTGCGTACGTAGAAATGTGCCCATGCCCCCTGACGCAGAACTGCAAGCACCTGATGATGGTCATGATGAGGGTGGGGATGTGGCAGCACCTCAAGGAGTCTGCGAGGCACCGGAGGGCCGTGACATTCGTCAGCATCTCATTGATGCATGCTTCTAGCACTCACGCCTGGTGGCTGATACATGGACACGGGACTCGTGGCACTGTGTGTGTCTGGTACATGCACAACATGGACTGTACGCCTATGATGGCCTAGTACACAAAGATCATTGTCCACACATCTCATTGGTTGATCGTGCACTGTTTATGGCATATGTGATATCATGTTGAACACCCTATCGACCCGCCACCCAAGTGAGCCCAACACACTCCCTCCACCCTCCTACCTCCCCCCCGAACACCAGTGTCCAAAGATGCTCATTGTCAGTGGGCTGTCGCTATTGCAAGCCCCCTCTGCGGGTATCAGGGGCACCCCTGCCTGTGGAGCGCAGGTTCCTCCCAGATCTACGTTGGGGGCTGCCCTGGACGGAACTTGCAACGGATGATGTCTCTGCCTGCTCACGTCCATGCATGTCCCTAAGGGTTTGTGAGAGCTCAGTGAGCACACGGCGCACTGCGGCAAGTTCGGCACATACGTCTTTGGACGTCGCATGCAGTTCCCCCCTCAGGCTCTCGGTGCTTCTCTCCATTTGGACTCTCAGGCTCTCGGTGCCACTCTCCATTTGTACTCTCAGGCTCTCGGTGCTACTCTCCATTTGTGCCCTTAGTGTCTTTGTACTTTTCTCCATTTCTGCCCTAAGTGTCTCAGTTGATGTTTCTATGTCTGCCTTAGTGCCCCCACATTCATCGGCATGGTCCTTGAGGAGCGCGGCCAGTTGCTGCTGTTGCACGATTAACTGGTCGAGGGACTGTTGCCTCTGCTGGGCCATGGCCATTTGCGGGGGTGTCACAGAGGGGCTGTTGACCTCATGTTGCCTTGCCACAGGGCTTGTGGGGGATGGCCAGTCGTCGTCTTGTGGGTGCCCCTGCGTGGTATCCTCATGTTGTACGGGATGGGACAGACAGGGGGATTGGGACAGGTCATGGATGGATCTGACTTCGACATCCCCGTCTTCTGTGTCGGAGCATGCTGCCATCAATGGGGTGTCACCTATGGTGCTGCTGCCACCAGAGGCAGTGCCTTCTGTGGCATCCGTTGGGGGGACCTGTGGTGGTGGTGTTGTGGGCATGCTGGCTGCTGGGGTGCCTGTTGATGTTCCCTCCTCTGTGCTGCCACCTGATTTGTGCTGCTGCCGTGTCTTGATGCGTGCAGCTGAGGTGGAGGGTCTTTGGCCGTTGGTCTTGGCCCTCTTTGCAGGTGTGCTGGTAGGGGTGTCCTGATGCTCGTCGTTTGGATCGGACCCTGTGGTGGAGTAAAGGAGGGCGAGGGTTATTAATGGGTCTGTGGGTATTGGAATGGCATTGTATCACATGCATTGGGGTGGTACCTGAGGGTGATTTGGGTCGGGGCCTTGGAGGTGCTTTCATTTGTGTGTGGAGTGAGGGTGCAGTTGTTTGGCAGCCTGCAGTTAGGGTGTGCCTGCTGCACGTGTAGTGGGTGTTTTAGGGGTTTTTAATTATTTATGTATTTATTGTGAGTTTTAAAGTGCGCTATCAGGCCGATGTGTGTGGACGTTCTCCTGGACATGTGTTTCTGTTGCACTATGTGGACACACGGTACTTCACATGATTGGACATTGTGGATTTAGCATTGTTTTATCTGGCCCACCTACCTGAATCTTCGGATGTCTGCACTCCTTTCTCCATCCCTCCGACTCCCTCTATGCTCTCCATTCCGATGGTGGAGGCACAGATTTCTTCCCAGGGGGTCAACTTGATGGGTGATTCAGGACCTCCCCCGGTGGCTGTGGCAATGTTGCGGTTGGCAGAGAGTATGCTGCGGACGCGTATCCGCAGGTCGTCCCATCGCTTTCTGCATTGCTGTGGGTTGCGGGGTGCGGTCCCCACCGCACTTACCCGCTGTGCCACCAGAGCCCATATGGCCTTCTTGTTCGCAAGTGCCGTCCTGGTCATTTGCGTGGAGAAGACGACGGCAGCATTCTCCTGGAGGGTCTCTGTTAGCACGGTGAGTTCCTCACGGGAGAAGTGGACCTGCCGCTTGCGGTCGCACGCTTTCTTCGCTACTTTTCCCATTTTTCTTGGTTTCGCTAGGGTGGATGACGGGTTGGGGTGTGTCTCAGGGTAGTGTTTTTAGTGGTTGTGTGGTTTTTGTGGTTTTATAGGTGTACGGCAGGATGTTTCCCGTTCCGGGCGCATGTTTTTACTTCCGTTTCCGTATATTTACGGTCACCGTACTTTCCGGTAGGCGCACACTGCGGTGTCCGCTGTGATGGGTGGCGGTATTGCACCTAGGGTGCCGTACGGCGGCGGTGTGGGTCGTTTTGGGGTCATTTCCGCCATCGCGGACTTTGCACTTCCGCCATGCCGTGGTGCTCGTGCCCGATGGGTCGGAATGGGCCGCACTTTGCTCCATCGTGCAATGGCGGAAACGCTATTTACGCTGTGGCGGTCCGGTCAGTCACTTTCCGCCAGGGTCGTAATGAGGGCCAGTGACCTTTTCGGACCTTGCTTTAGGTTGATGACATACATTCAGTGCTGGTTTTGGTGCCATCATTTTACAGTTTATGTAGGAGATGGGTTAGTGGGGAAAGAAATGTGTAGTATTGTTGAAAGGAAAGAAGAGAGTTCCTGTTTCGATATTACAATGGGTGATATGGGCAAATGGAAACGTTACAAGCATATACAATTGAAGTGCCATTTGATGGTAGTGGATGGGAGAAAAAAAGTACGCTTTTTAAGAACGTAATGGACGCTCAGTGGCAGATACCGTGCGCACAGGCACCTATAAAAGAGCTGTAAACATACTGCAAAAAAAGTATTCATACCTCCACTTTGTGGTGATGGCTGCTCATGTGGATGAATGTTGATGCACAAATCTTGCATTCTTTAACTGAAATTTCTACTGGACGTGCTTTCCAATGACACAACACTTTGAGGCTGAATGTGTAACGGTACATATGAAGTGTTGTACAGCAGTGACAGTGTTAGATGCTAATGTCTTGGATGACATTGGTGGATGCGTGTGTGACTATTTAACATTACCCAATGAGGTAGTGATGGACCAAAATTAGTGGAAAGGGAAGAAGGACTGCTACTGCTTTACTGGGGCATGGCCCTCTCGGTACTTGGGGAAGCGCACGTGCCACATTCTGCGCTTCTCAGCATGCTGGCTAATGGAAATGGGACTGTGGGGATTGTCCAATCAGGTGCTCAGGGTGTGTGTCACAGGAAAGGGCAGCAATATGTTTTTCATTACTCTGTGTAGTGAGGCTGGCAGAGACGGAGAGTCTTAGGGGGAATTCTCAAGAATGGCTAATTTCCCTTACCTACTGAGCCCCAAAGAAGCTTTTCTGGATTTCTAGGATTTATTTCATTCACCTGGTACGAGTGTGAGCCATTTTTTCCCACTCTTACATGTGTTTTGCTGTGTGTGTTTAACATTTTTGTGTTCATAGGCTGTGGAGCCTCACCTACTCCACAGGCATCATCTTTTTACTGTGTGTTACACATCACCTTCAGTGCAGTGACACAGGATTGTCTTTTAGACTTCCAAACTCAGACTCCATTTTCTGGGACTGACTACTGTCTCCCAGAACACATAAAGTTGCCATTAACTTTATTAGCCTCTGTAAAACCACAGTCCCAGTATAAACCATCTTACATGGAGTACTGGAAAGGGTCAATTCTTATCCCTTTTTGTCTGTTTCTCTTGGAGCATTATCCCGCTCCCTTTTCATCAAGACTTGGCTGGTGGCAGTAGTAACTACCCTATTTTTCCAACCGCGGTTATCTTAAATAACCTTGGTATTGTTTTAGGCTATATTGGTAGCCTCGAACTTAAGCCCGCTAGACCATATATGTTATATTACGGTTCCAGCTGGGTTTATTCGCCATTTCCTTTTGCAAAAGTCTTTCTCGTGTTTTACTCTGTGTGCCAAACCAGGTTTGATTCCATTGTTCACCGTCTTTTCACGGGCTTCCACACAGAAGCCCTCCTTAGGCGCCTGTATGTCTGGGGGGACAGGATGTGAGAGAGGGGTGTAGGACTCCCTGCACATGGTCTCCTTGGAGACCCATGTCACACTCTGATATGATTGGCTGTGGTGACTGTCCCGGCGGGACAGCCACCCTGCAGTGTGATTGACAGCCAGGCTGTGTGAAAGGGGGAAAACTGCATAAAAAGCAGGTCTCTGGGTCTGGAAAGGCAGAGTCGCCACTGGAGCGAAAGAACTGACGAGGAGCTGACAGAAGAGGACCCCTACCATGGCTGAACCGCCCGGTAAAGCCTTGGTGCAGGTATGAATCCTCGAACTCCAACGACAGAGAAGATCCTCCTGGAATCTTCTTCCCCTAAGCTGGTGGGACCAACCAGTTCACCCAAACTGCAAGCCAGGACTCCCTCCTCTGGTCAAATTCACTGCAGAGAGCTACAGTGGGCCGGATAGCCAGGAAGGTCAGACCCTGCTTGGGTTTTAAGGAGCACACTTTTTATTTGTTGCTTTGCTCTGCTGATGGTTTCTTCCCTGGGTAGTGCAGGACTCTCCAGTCTTCCTACTTCGTGTTAGTCCGACGGTCACTTCAGGAACCGTGAGCCTGCAGGAACTACCAGGAACGTCCATCTCAGCTACAGCTTTTCCTCCATTTAAAGGTACTGTGCAAATCCGGTTGTGCTTTTTGTTCAGCCTCTGTGAAGGTGTGTGAAACCTTTCGCCAATTGGAGGGCTTGTCCTTCTATTCTCTTTAAAATAACTTTTCTGCCAACCAACTTCGTCCAGAACTCTTGGCAAAGACCTAACCGCAAACTACCCTGAACTGTGTGATCTTGAGCAAAAGACTTTTGTCCTATTGACTTTGGCCTAAGCCTATTTGATTTGATTCCATCACTGTAGTTCCTCTTTTTAGATTGCCCTGCTTACTTACCTGGTGGTGCTGCTCAATTTTAGCCTATCTTTGTCGACCCCTCCCTTTTTAAATTACTGGAGTGCCATTTTGCTCACACTTCGTTTTGAGTTTAATCTTGTCCAGAATCTATTGGGAGTGGTGTAGTGTATTGGTAACATGATTTTCAACTGCTTTTCTTTAGTGACATGTTATACAACTGATGTGTAAATAAATGTATATTCTTTTACTCAGAAACCTTGAGTCAGTGGTTGTTTGAAGCCTCGTAATTGCAGTCCTTTGTGTAACTATTTGATACTGCTCACTTACTCTTGAGATAAGTCTGCTGCTCAGCCATCGCTACCACTTTTACTGTGTAGTACAGGCTTGTTCCAAAGGTGAATTTGTACTGTCACTTGTAGTCTTAATTTTGTGTGGTGTTCCCAAGAGGTACTGCATATAATTCTGCCTAATAGAGAGATGCACAGTTTTCATTGTGGGTGATGCCTTTGTGCTAGATCTGTTCCAGTATGCTGTCAAAAGAGGCTTTTATGGCAATTTTGATTTGAAGGGAGTGGAGGCTTTGTGGTGTGGTGTCGATGTCTGCAGTTTTGGCGTTGTGCTTGCAAAATGTCAAAGAGTGGCCACTTTTGCAACTGTACATGTTATGCTTGTGCACTATGGAGCATTGCATTTGGGTACCATGGCTTGTTCATGTGTGTACTGTCAACTGAAGAAGTTGATGAAAGCAGTGAAGTGCATGTTTCCCACTGTGAAAGTGCTTTTCTCATGTATACCACCAAGAACAGTATGGGACTATTCCAATGAATATTGTCGCCAGCCAGAGGTCAGAAGGGGTCTTATAAACAGAAGCATGTGTGACTTCTTGAGTGCTGCTGGGATGTTCTCCTGTGAGAATGACAACATTGGGTCTCAATATGTGCACCTTTTCAATGTAAATGGCATTTCTTTGACGACCAGTGACAATGATATTTTGTTTTACAATCTACAGGCTGCACTGAAGATGCTATTGTAAGAATGTAAGGCGAACTACTAAAAACAAAAACACTCATAAAAACCAGAAAAAAGGTGTTTCTATGGAAGCAGCTTTAAAAAAAAGGCTCTTTTCAGAGCCACCACTACAAATGAAATCCCCTACCCTGGTTGACATGTACTACCTCACTCCCGCGTGCACAGCATGATAAGTCAGCGGATATTGCGATAGTTGCAGGGTTGCACGTGTCTCATCCAGCCCTTTTGCAGATATCGGCCATAGAAATGGCCCTGTGGAGGATACGGGATTGCTAATAAGGTTTCTGGGTGTGGTTTGTACTCACAGACTGTGGTGCAAGGTGTATTTTTTGACATAAATGCAGAAGGTGCGGTTATGGCTGTGTGTTTCATGAGCCACAGCGTATGGTTTTTGTGGGAGTTCTGAATACATTGATTGAAAGTGAATGGAAAACACTGTGCAGTAGCTGCTCATTTTGGATTCTATAATGTGGATGTGTACTGGTATTGAGTACCTGCAATGAAGTGTCTGATTTTGGTTTGTCTTTGTAAGACTTTGGTGACGCACAATCATGCTGAAATTATTGTTCTTCATTGTGGAGGGAAACGTGCACAACATGTTACTGGAGTTTCAGTGCCATTTACGATGAAGGAGGCACATGCCCAGGTCATGCATATGTTTCCAATCTCCTGCCTAATTCTTTACTGCATTACGCAGGCACAGATGTGAGAGAAGAGAGAGAAGTCATAGTTATGGTGAAGAAAGATTTGAAAAACTGGAAGGAAAAATATTAAGACGTTTGTTGAGTCTGCATAACTGCACACCCATATGTGCAATAACACTAGAACTAAGATTGATATCCCTTAAATGCATGTTAAAATAAAGACGCTGCTTACTTTTTCCTAAACAAGATACTGATATATAAACTAAACTGAAACATTATTATTGCACTTTATTGTTTGAATTGAATGTAAAATAGACTGGCATTCACAGTATTAAAAAAGTAACTAATTACTACAATTATGCTGTGGGACTTTAGGCAAAACACAGAGAATAAAATCAAAATGCTATCACACAGGATCATATTGCATTTACATATGAGATGAATTACATTCATCTATGTTTGATAAAAAATCCCCAGCCCTTGGATAAGAAAACAATACATGTGACTGAGGTTTCATCTTTTTCTTTTGCCTGACCATATTCAGCTCTCACCTTGAAAACGCTCGAGAAGATTATACTTTCTGCTTATGTAAGGATGAAAAGGCCAAAGACACTAGTAGACACCTGCTCACACAATGTCCTGCTCTTATTGATAAATGCACCATGCACTTGGATCGCTTTGTACACAAAGATACTACTTATAATAAAGACGGATAGGAAGTGTTGTCTGACTGGAAGAAAACAGTCATTGATAATTGCCAAAATACACCTCTGGATCGTCCAGGAGGGGTGTAGAGAGGTAGGCAGGTCTCTACGTCGCTCATCACCAGTGGGTCAGTAACGGGACCAGAACACCCCCCCACGAAAAGCCCCAAAGTGAGGTGCCCACCACCCCTCCAAGGAGCGCCACAGTTTTGGGAGCGTTCACGAGAAACCACGTCTTCCTGAGCCCTATGAACACAGAAGATTCGCCGTAAGTCAAGCCTGCATAGCACAACGCCACACTGAAGCAGCAGGAGCCTGCCTCGGCCAGAAGACAATGCAATTAGCGGGCCGGCAACAACCCCGCTGGCCCTGGACCTCGAGAGGCTGCCGGCCAGAGTGGAATGGTGCACCGGAGGCCTGGGAGACTGACTGCAGGCAGACTGAGGAGGGAGATCCCACTCCCCACCGATCTCCAGATCATCGCGCCGGGCCCGCTTGGGAGCGGGCGATGGGTGGACCAGCACCCATCAGATACCGTGTTCCCTGCTCCCCTCGGGACTGTTGTGTATTGTCCCCCCTGGGGAGTCCTGAATCCACAAATTACTTACGGGCGCTACATAACTGAAAGTTGCAGCCTCACTGCAGTGACAAGGCCCTTTGGACTGCCCTTTTGCACAGGGCCCACCCCTGACTGCTATGTGTTGACACCCCCGGGGAGTCCCAAAGTCATTAACCAGCACGAAGGATCCACAGAGCAGGGTCCCGCACCCTGTAAGTAGTGACAAGACCTCTGCGACTGTCCATCCAAGTGGGGCCCAGTTACTCAACCCTTCATACCAGCTGCAAGGCACCACCAACCTCCACCGACCAGCACTGCCTTCAGAGCACTCTGCCCTTTAGCACTCGTTGTTCTGGGAGTGGGCCCCAGACCGGCACCTGAGGAACCCCCAACGGCGCCCGGGTTTCCCCTCACATTGGCCCCCTAGAGTACCTTCTGCATGCAGGTCTCCAGGTCCAAGTGGTGCCAAGGTGGGGAAGCCATGGTGGGTGTGCTCCCCCGATGACCCAGTGGGCTCTTCTCGGGAGTTAAATCAAGTTTTAGCTTATATACTTAAGTTGCCTACTCTCAAGAAGCCCACTTGGGAGCTTAAAGACACTCAATGCCTTCTTCTCCACGAGACAATTGAGCCCCTGGAGACACCCTCTTCCCTGTTGCTGAAGCTTGAAAGAGTCAAAACCAAAGGGGCTTCAGCGCAGACCACCCGACTCCACAAGAACGTCCATGAGCTAGGAATCAGCACTCCAGCAATTCAAATACGAGCAGCATCCCCACCTGATACAGGTCGCAATGTCCAATATGATATATGATATGATATGATATGATATGGCATTTATAATGTGCCTATACACAAGTGTTTCAAGGCGCGACGAGGCAAGGAAGGGGAACAAAGGGCAGACAGAGACAATGATCTTACTAGGCCAAGTAATATTGAGATTGTGCAAGTGCAGAGGAGAGAGGTGGGGGAAAGTGTGAGGGGAAAGAGGAGGGGGCAGTGGAGTACATGGGATCAAACAGTAACAAGAAGTGCGGCCAACAAGTGGCAAGTGCATGGGTAAGTGCAGACAGCAGGTGTCCAAAGTGCAGATAGGGGGACTGTAGGGTTACAGATACAGCCCCAGGTGGAAGGGTTGCCGGGGTTGTGGGCAGTGCAGGTGTGCAACTGGGTGGGAAGGGGACCTGGGCCCGATATCGGAGGGTAGCCAGGTGACCAGTGCCGTTTCAGCCAGGAATTCAGCAGGGGAGAGGAAGAGCGAAGGCAGAAGTAGAGAGGAAAGTCTTAAGGTGCTGCCAGAACCAGAGATGGTGCTCCTCAAGTTTCAGAGAGGCAGGGAGGCTGTTTCAGAGGAAGGCCCCAGACGAAGAAAGAGATCTACACAAACTCTTTGCTTGGAGAAGCGACTTACCCTGAGGGAGTTGGAGGCGGAGGAGCGAAGATCTTGAGTAGGAAGGTATTTGCGAAGAGAGATTTGGAGGTATTGAGGCCCCAGGCCCCTGAAGGCTTTGTGGACAATGCAAAGGGTCTTGAACATAATCCTTGCGGCCTTGGAGAGTAGAAGCAATCATATATAGAAAGAGGATGTTGCAGTAGTCCAGCCTAGAGAGAACCAGAGCTTTGGAGACAGTGAGCTACTGGGGGAAGGAGAGGAAAGGAAGAATACCTCTGAGGAGGTGCAGTTGGTAGTGGAACTTCTTAGAGACGTCAGAGATGTAAGGAGAGTGTGGAGTCAAAGATGACCCTGAGGTTGTTAGCCTCACACGTGGGAGCAGGCAGAGGGCGAAGGGAGGCCGGCCAGAGAGAGACAGGAAAGGAGGGTGCAGGTGTGCCGATGAGGAGAATCTCAGACTTACTGGCATTAAGGCAGAGATCGTTGGCAGCGCACCACTCCTGGATAGCAGACAGACAGTCAGAGATGAGAGAAGGAAAAGAGGTGGTAGAAGGGAGCCTAAAAACGTTCTGAGTGTCATCCACATAGCACTGAAAGTTGTGGCAGAGAGCAGCAATGCAGTGGGCAAAAGGTGCCAGGTATTGGTTGAACAGCCAGGGAGCGAGGTTAGATCCCTGGGGAACACCACAGGTAGAGAGTGAGATAGAGGAGTGTTAGGCAGAATTGCAGGCAGTACCCTCTAGGACCACTACACACAATTAGGACTACAGGTGTTAGCCAAACCAACCTTTGGTATAAGTCTGTACCACACAGTTTTTGGTAGCGAGCTGAGCAGCCATGCATATCTCAAGAGTGAATGTGAGCAGTACAAGTAATTACACAGAGGACTTTCAATCACAGTGGTTCAAGTAGACATTTATACTCAAGTTTTCTTGGTAAAAACACTTAGGGCCTCATTACGAGGTTGGAGGTAGTCATGGCGCTATTAGCGCCATGACTACCTCCAATACCGGTACCGAGTCCGCCCTCGTTCAATGGGGACTTACCGGTCTATTCCGACCTTTGCGGGACCGGTAAATCCCCATTGAAAAAGCCATTCCCCATTCCCATTTCAGCCCCCATAGGGCTCAATGGGAAGGGGGAAAGCGCTAATACGGTACCGCAAATTGCGGTACCGTTATTAGCTCTGAAGTCCCTTAACGGGCCCCGTCCATAACGCCCGGTAAAACCAGGCATTAAGGAAGGGACCTGGTAAGGGACCTCGGAATAGGGCACAAAGGGATTACCGCACCGATGTCCTTAACGGTGCCTGGTATCCCTCTGCGCCCACCTCGTAATGAGGCCCTTAGTAATTTATTACACAATCATTTAGAAAACATTTCACTAGCAGAAGACTTTTTACTATTATAAACCAATACACTTCAATACCAAATTCTAAGGTGTTGAGACAGTTTGAGCTCCCCTAAAATAGGAGCCAAATGGCAGTTTAGTTACTTAAAAAGGCACCAGGTAAATAAATTAGATCATATATATTTAAGACAGTGCAAATAGTTTCAGTTCACCAGAAGAGTTGAATTCAAGTCAATAGGGCAGGCCAAAGTCAATGGGCTAGTGTTCTGGATAGGAAAGAGCAGTTCTGGTTTCAAACGGTAAAGTCTTTGCGAAAGTTCTTAGTAGTTTAGGTGAAAAAGAATCATATGTTGGGTCACAAGCTGATTAGGCCTGCAAGTTGGGAAAGTTTCACGAACTTCCACTGCGAGAGTGGCGTTCTATCAATCGGATTGGCACAGTACCTTTGTATGAAAAGACAAATACTGCTGAAGTCGTGGTTCCTGGCAGGTCCTGCAGATCTCGCTGTTCCTGAGCCTCAGTTGTGGGGACAAGAGGGATGACGTCGGGGGACTCCTGCACTGCACAGGATTGTTGAAGAAAGCAAACAAGATGGAGTCACTTCAGTTTCTGGTAGCTGTAGATTCAAGAACACAAACTGGTGTCCCTCTCCCTGGTTAATCCTAACCAGCCTTGAGAATGGTATCCAGGTGTCTTATGAGTTGATTGGTCCCACCAACTCAAAGGAAGAAGGCATTCTTGAAGGAGCTTCTCTGTCAGATGGAGTTTGGCAATTCGGACCTGCAGCAGGGCTTCACCGGGCAAACCAACGGTCCAGGAGTTGCAGCAGCCGCCCTCTTCCAGCTCGTCTTCGGTTCTTTCGTTTCAGTGGTCGACTCTGCTTTCCAGTCCTAGAGACTCGGCTTTTAAACAGTTTTCTCCCTTTCATTCCTGCCTAGCTGTCACTCACCCAGTAGGGTGGCTGTCCTTGCCGGACAGTCAGTCAGCCAATCACGCCAGAGGCATTTGGGTCTCCTAGGAGATTAAGCACTGGGAGTTTCGGGCACCTCCCTTAATTCCTGCCCACCCCAGACACTCAGACGCCAGAGGCGGTCTTCAGTCCTGCAGCCCGCCAAAGGCACACGAACAAAGGGATCAAACCTGGTTTGGCGCACAGAGACAAACACTAGAAGGATCTTTCCAAAAAGAAACAGCGAAAAAAGAAGACCGGGACATATTTAAACAAAGGGGCTTAAGGCACCGGGCCTCATTACACGGTAGGCGCTAAAAAATGTGATTTACCGTCATGGCGCCATTAGCGTGTCCGCCATCGTAGGAGACCGCTAATAGCGTCACATTACGAGTTAGCGGACACGCGCATAGGGCCATGACGGTAAATGACCCCACCGCCATGGCGGAAAAGCACCTTACCGGCTCCGACCAAAGTGCTGATAGCACCTCCGCCCTCATGCTGCACGCTATTAGCGGCCACCGCTGTTAGCGGTCACTGCTATTAGCGGTCACTGCTATTAGCGGTCACCGTAAAACACCGGAACCGGAAATAGCGTCATCGCACCGGAACGGGAAAGAGCCCGGCGGCCATCTTTAAAAACACAATCCATTGCCATCCCCTGCACTCAGGACCTGCAGCAACACCACGACTGGCAAAACCACATCCCAGAAGAACAAACAATGCCCAAGGCCCTAAAGAAAGCCGATGCGCGCCAGCGCAAAGAACGCTTCTCAAACGAGGAATTGAAAATGCTGGCAGACACCCTGGCTGCAAATGCAGAGGTAGTGTTCGCTAGCGACATGCGGCGCCCGGCACTCCTGAGAAAAAAGGAAATCTGGGCTGAGGTGGCGCAGAAAGTCAGTGCGGTGGGCTCCACCCCCCGCACCGTAAAGGACGTGCGCAAGCGGTGGGATGATCTGCGCCTCCGTGTACGCAGCATTTTATCGGCCAACAGGAATCTGGCCATGGGCACAGGAGGCGGAGGTGGATCCCCGATGAAGATGCAGGAGTGGGAGGAGACATGTGCCAGCACCATTGGCATAGAATCCATCGAGGGAGTGGGCCGAATGGAGTGTGGTGTGGCAACAACGTCAGACGGAGGTGAGTGACCACGCAAGACACAGCAATGCCAAGCATGAGTCCCTCCCCTAAATGTGAATTGGGAATCAGCTAATGGATGGGGTCATCACACACACATGTACACAACCCTGCATATATGCCCTGCACATCCCCACACAACCACATGCATGCAGCACCTCACACACGTGTCACCCTGACACATGTCCGGATGACCCACCCATCTGGCCAACAACCTGCAGGCCCAAAGTAGATGTCCAAATCCAAAGAACTGCAGCAACAACAACATATGCATGATGCACGTTGACCCATCACTGATGTTATCCCTGTCTTGCTCCCCCACAGGGTCACAATCTGACAGTGAGGAGCTGGACGCTGCAACGCAGGCCCCACCACCCAAAAAGCAGGCCAAGGGAAAGGATGCAGGCACCAGGCCCAGTACATCGAGGGGCACTGGGATATCTGGAGTGGCCCAGCGTACAAAAGCCACCCACGCAACGACCACACCAAGGGTCGAAATGCCATCCGACACTGTGGCAGCACCCCCACCACCCACCCCCACCACTCAGGAGCCAGTGCCAGAAGGCACGCCGTCCGCAGCCAATAGCTCCGTTGGGGAAGCAGCAGCCACGGCACCTATGAGTGATGTGGACGACCCATGTCCGACACCGGAAGGGCAGTGTACACCCAGCCCCCAGCTGTCCCCACTCCACAGCCCATGCAACACATCCAATGGCAACATCCATGAGGTGCATGCCGGAGATGCAATGGATGGGTCATTCAGTCCCGTGGCGAGCTCACCTGATGTCGGCCACATGCAGCAAGCTGCGCCGAGGAGTAACAGGGGCAGGGCCGCAGACGACACCATGAGCCTGATACGCCATCGCCAGGAGGAGCTCAATGCCCTGGTTGCCCGGCAAGTGAGCGAGGCTGCCTCGACCAGGGAGGAGATCCGGGTGTTGTCAAGGGACATGAAAGCTGCCATGGACAGCAACACGACGCGCCTATGTGAGGAGATGGCCGCTGTGAGGCAGGTCCTAACGCGCATTGCTGAGGCGATGGAGAGCATGCGTCACTCACAGGGAGCAGATCAACCAGCCACGCCCTCGTCTACTAGCTCCGACCAGACAACCATCCTGCGCAGGTCCAGCCGGTCCTTGCGGCGGTCAGACTCACAACCCCCCAATGGTGGTAGTGGAGGAGGGAAGTAGGGCCAGCCTGTCCCTGTTGACACTTGGGAACTAATGCAGCACTGATGTGCACACCATGTTCGGTGGAGTTGTGGGGGAAGGGGGGTGAGGGTGTTTGGGGGAGTTGTGGGGGGAGGGGGGTGAGGGTGTTTGGGGGAGTTGTGGGGGGAGGGGGGTGAGGGTGTTTGGGGGAGTTGTGGGGGGAGGGGGGTGAGGGTGTTTTGGGTGGAGGGTACATGCACGTTTGAATGTCATAATGCTCAATACAGACGTAATGGCATGGATAATCACATGACTGGACATTGATAATTGTGTATGTGTGTTTTATTGTTGAAGGGTGCACTGTGATTATGTCCTCCATACACCCCGTGCCCTGAGCTGAACACCAATTGCACCCTCCTAATCCATGTGCATCAGAAACAATGGTCTATCAGGTGCTGCCGCACAGCACGTCCCTCATGGGCATCGCCACCTGCATGACCTGCAGCCCCCTCTCCTCCATCCTCATCCCCGTCATCATCCTCAGACGGTGGTCGCAGTTCTATGTCAGGGGGCATTGGCACATTCCGTCTGATACACATATTGTGAAGCATGACACATGCCATGGTGATCTTGGCCACCTTCTCATGCCCGTACAGGAGTGCCCCGCCCGACCTGCTGAGGCACCGGAAGCGTTCCTTCAATAGGCCGAATGTCTGCTCGATCACCACGCGGGTACGGGTGTGTGCATGATTGTAGTCCTCTTCGTGCCTGTTCTGTGGGTTCCGCACAGGGGTAAGGAGCCACCTCTTCAGGGGATAACCTGCATCACCTGCATGGGTGCAACAATGGGTATGTGTAAGTGTCTACATAATGTGGAGCGTGCACATGTCACACAAACAAACATTGCATATTCAACGACATCCACTGATCCAAGCACGCATGGCAATCAGGGTAACTGCAATGTGGGAAGGTGAGGTGGTCCTTGCAAGTGGACATGCACCATGCATGCATACAGCAGGGATTGCCATGTCCCGCCAGAGTTTAAGTGATTTGTGTTTCCTGGCCCTGGCAACGTTAGTGCCACACTGCTAGTACACTGCCATTCCTTAGTTGATGTCCCCATGCTGTTTGATGGCAATTCTGTGGTGGGGTACGGGTGTGCCTCACCACAATGGCTACAGGGGATCCATTTGTATGCACTCATGTGCGCGGACCATTTCTGATGTAGTTCAGCGTACATTTCAGTTGTGATTTTGATATGCATGTTGCTGATTTGTGTAATGGGGGAATGGTGTGTTGTGCGGTGTGCATGTTGTTTGGAATGGCCTGTTTGGCGTAATGGATTGATATGTTTGCCGTGGCACTCACTTCCGGCATGTGGTTTTGTCTCTGGTCCATTGTGGGCTGCCTCACTGTACAGTGATGCAAATATGTATGTCCATTCTTCTCATGACACAAGTTCACGCCCAGTTGGAGTATGCATCTCCCCCCCCCCCATTCACGCCCAGTTGGAGTATGCATCTCCCCCCCCCCATTCACGCCCAGTTGGAGTATGCATCTCCCCCCCCCATTCACGCCCAGTTGGAGTATGCATCTCCCCCCCCCACTCACAATCCACATCACACTGACATGTGGTCGGCCTGCTACTCACCAAGTAGCCACGAACGTTGTCCAGCATGTCGCTCCATGTATCGTGGTATTGTCGAGTTCCGCAGGACCATTGCATCATGGGTTGAACCGGGATATCGGGCACAGCAATGTGTGATGATCTTATTGGAGTCACATACCATTTGGACGTTGATGGAGTGGTATTGCTTTCTGTTACGGTACACTACCTCATTGGCATGTGGGACCACCAGTTCTACATGGGTACAGTCGATGGCCCCAATGCAACTTGGGATGCCTGCCAGTGTATGGAAGCCTACTTTGGTGTTGGAGATCTCCTGGGCAGTCCGTGGCATGTATATGTGTTGACTTGTGTGCTGCAGGAGGGCATCGAGCACCTGGTTCAGTGTGCGTGAGAATACTGGTTGTGATATGCCATGCATCTGACCTACCGTATGCTGGTAGGTGCCTGTGGCCAAGAAGTGGAGCACTGTTACTACCTTCAGTAGAGGGGGGATGGCAGTACGGATGTCAATGAGACTCACAATGTCGTTGTATATCATGTCTACTATGGTGGTGATGGTATCCCAGTCCAGACGGTACAGGGTGTGTATCTGCTCAGGGGTTAGGTTGACTGGACTGGCTCTGATCCTGGGAATTGGTGGCTGCCTCTGTGGTATCACTAGGTGCACTGGTGGTGCTTGCTGCGCCTGTCTTGCCCTCCTCCTCCTCCTCCTGCGTCTCCTCTGTGCTGCCTGTTGTTGTAGCTGCTGCACAGCAATCATGTCCTCTAGCCCATGTAATGCTGCTAGTATTGCATCCATCTTGGTGTGGGAATGGGTGTGGGGAGGGGTGTGGTGTGCTCTTTTGTGCTGCCAGTCTCCATTGCCTCCACCTGTGCTGATTTTGTCCACCTGTGGCAGGTTGGAACTCTGCTGTGCTCTTTTAACGTGTGGTTCGCGA
Organism: Ambystoma mexicanum; assembly: GCF_040938575.1. NCBI lineage: Eukaryota > Metazoa > Chordata > Amphibia > Caudata > Ambystomatidae > Ambystoma > Ambystoma mexicanum. The sequence goes on from NC_090924.1 coordinate 983,732,552, forward strand.
TGCCGGTATTAGCGCCTTGCCGGTAAGGGTTCTTTGGGTCTAGTACATGCCGGTATTGCCATGTACGCATGGCTCGTGATGCCGTGATATTAGCGCTATGCCGCTATTTCCGGTCTGAGGGGCCGCGCGCTCACGGACTTGCCGCTAATAGTGCCACCGTACTTTGCGGTGCCGCTAATAGCGGTATGTCCGCGTCGTGATTGGGGTGGGGATTTACCGATATCGGTAATCCCTTACCGGTAACGGTATGTCCCTACCGCCTACCGTGTAATGAGGCCCACCATCTTGAAAAACAGGGCTCCGATGATTTTTAGCTACTGGTGTTCACGTTCGGGAAAAACCATGGTAGTTCATTGTAAAACCACTGGCACCAGCCTTTTCAATAGGAAAGGGTAGAATTTGACTGCATGAGTATTTGGACACAGGGGATACTATGTAACCCCTCCAGCACTCCATTGTAAGATGGTGTGTGCTGGGTCTCGGAATTTATAAAGACTAGTAAAGTCAAGTTCACTTTAGATTCTCTGGGAAACAGTAGTCTATCCCAGAGAAGGTATTTAAACCTGTGGGAAGTCTAAAAGACATCCCTGTGTCACTGCAATGAGGGTGCTGTGTGACACACATGAAAAGATGATGCCTATGGAGTTATCTAAAACTCCATAATCAAAGAACACAAATGTAAAACACACATCAAAATACATGAATGAGTGGGAAAAAAGGCTCACACTCTTTGCAGGTAAAAAAAACCAAGTCCTCAAAAATCCAGCAAAGTTGCTGGGGGTCTCTGGGGTGAAGGGAATTAGCACATTTATGAGAATTCTCCCTAACAAGGAGAGGAAAGAGGTCAGCCAGGCCAGGGCCTGATCTGTAATACCCAGGTTATCACCGAGCCGGTTGAGCAGGACAGTATGGTTGACTGTGTCAAGGGCAGAAGAGAGATTGAGTAAAATGAGGACACAGGGGGGATTAGGATCAAGGTCGGAGGGCAGGTCTTCATGGATGTTCAGGAGAGCAGTTTCTGTGCTTCTGGCTGCTCTGAGCCATGGAAGGCCGCGTCCAGGGTCTCGAAGCTAACCAATCCTTAGTGGACATTCTAGAGTCTCAAATCAACATGCCCATTTCTGAGCTGGAAAGAAGAGAGAAGTGTGCATTAAAAATGGATGACTTCGAAAATTGCGAGAGAAGAAACAATCTTCGGTTCTTCGGATTTCCAGAGCGAGAAGGCAAAACGCAGAGCGACATAGTGAAGGCCTTCAACGATGTCGTTAGGAAGCTCTGTAATGAGGGAAACACCAATGAACCTACAATCGATAGGGCCCACAGAGCGGGCGAGAGCTCCCGTGGTCCAAGGACAGTCCTTGCCAAGTTCCACTACTATACAGAAAAAAACAAAAATCTTGGAAATGGCAATAAAGAAGGTTACGATGGAATGGGAGGCCTCGCAGATAACTGTGTTTCAAGATCTTTCAGCCCTTACTCTTTCTAGGTGGAGGCTCTGCGCATCACTCACAAAGTGGCTCAACTCCAAAGGAGTCCATTACAGATGGGGTTTCCCCTTCTCTCTCTCTCTCCTTCGAACTCGATGGCTACAAATACCACCTGGTGTTGGAGGATGACATTAGTAGAGTTTCGCAGGAACTCCTCAGAGACATAGCCCTAACCCCCGCAGAAAACCAGTGGAGCGCACCACCTATCTGAGGCTTGGTGGACAGGCGTTGAGCCAGGGGTCTTCATAAATTTAAGAAGCTGGAGCCCGCAGTCCCCCCCGCACCTTGAGGGGCAGCACGCTTCCACTTTCCATTCTAAGAGGAGTTATAGGAAGTTGCCCAGCATTGCTCCCTGAGGGAACTGGGGACTCCACTGCTCGCACGAAAGTTTAACAGGGAGAAGCGGCTGAGTACTCTGGAGATGGTCGGGGGCCAATGATGTAAAGAACCAGAGACCTAACTCCAGATCTTGATTTCACTGGTTGTAATGTTTATGGGGTGGTGGGTTGTGGTGTGATATGAATAGTGTGTAGAGCACCTGAAGAGTTTGGCTTGGAGGAGGGGCTTATAGGTGTTAAACAGTGCTTCATAGCCCAAAGATGGCAGAGTAGAAGGGGCCCCGGTTTAGGGACATCAATGTCGTACAGAATCTGGGTGCCGGAGGGGGGGAGGGGCTAGGGTTGTGGGGTTAGCTCTGTTTAAGGGGTTTTTCAAGGTTGTCATGTAAATTACATTCCAGACCATTCACTAGGAGACTGTCCTCGCAAGAAGGGCTGGTATGAGCCTGACAACACCGGATGTCAGGCACTGTAGGGTCGCTGTGCAGTGTTTAACAGAAACCCCAACAGGCCCTAATGGTTCGTATAACAGGCAATGCAGTACTGGGTTCTCTTAATGTAAGAGGTCTGAACTCCTTCCACAAAATATCGCTGACTACTCGCGAAGTTAACCACCTGAGGTTAGACGTTATGTTTCTTCAAGAGACTCACTGGCGGAGGGGGAGTGAACCATCCCTGAAGTCAAAATCCATAGGAGAGGTGTTCCACGCTTCCTGCTTAACCAAAAAAAAGGGGTGGTGGTGGTAGTTTAACTTTGTCCCCAAAGCACTACTGAGGACCTCAATGGGCGTGTTGTGATGGTGAAAGGAGATGTGAGATGTCAAACCCTCACTATGGTCTCCATATATTGCTCCAATGAGGACCAGGAGCAGTACTGGGAGTCAATCAGGAGCATGATCCATGGGTTTGTGGAGGGGACCCTGATATTATGGGGTGATTTGAATATGGTCCTAGACCCCGCCCTTGACAGGAAGAAACTGACGCAGCACACAGTCTCACATTCTCAGCTTAGAAGAGCAGCCTGATTCCAGAAGGTTAAAGCAGGACTGGGGCTGGTGGACTCATATACACAGATACGTTGCAGGGACCCCCTTTTACCTATTACTCTACAGTGTACAATTCTTTCTCTAGGATTGACTATATCCTTGTGGATGCTCCACATCGGAGTGGTGTCCTGGAAGCCACAGCAGAACCTATACTTTGGTAGGATCATGACTTAGTGAAAGTTAAGATTGAGGAACTCCCTCCAGAGAAGCTGGAATCCAGATGGTTTTATAATTACCTACTGCTTCGGGACAACGAACGAGCACTAGTGGTACTGAAAGCAATTAGTGACTTCTTTGACTTGAATGACAATGGGGATGTGGGGACTAAGGGAGTCCGGGAATCCTTTAAAGCTACATTGAGGGGAGTGTTGATAGGTATGGGGGCCAGGAGGAAAAAGGAAAAAGTAGCAGAGGAGAACGAGCTCAGGAGGAAAATTGAAGCCCTGCAGCCGGATGGAAAATTGGAAACCCAGATGTTCCCAGGCGACCTGAGAAAAGTCTAGGAGCACAGGGCAAAACTAAAAGCCTTACAGGTTGGTCAAACAGAACACAAGCTTGCTTTCCTCAAACAGAAATATATGGCGATGGGGAAGAGGACTGATAAAAACCTGACCTGGTGACTATGGGAACAGAGAAACAACAGAAGGGTGGTGGTGATCCACTCGATAGGGGTTAGACAGCTCCTGGAAGATGCCCACCTCGTGGACGAGTTTAGAGTTTACTATGAGAGCCTCTATCAGTCTCTCTGAGTATGTGGGTGACGGATCCCACGTAGACAGATTCTTAGATGTCCTGGCAATCCAAAGGCTGCCGCCAGACATGGCACCAACCCTGGAAGCAACTATATCTGAACAGGAGATCTTTGTAACTATATCTAGCATGAAAGGGGGTACTACCCCGGGGGAGGATGACTTTACAGTTTATTTTTACAAACGATTTTGATCTACGTTAGCGCCTTTTATGGGCAAACTATTTAATGAGGCGGTGGTATCGGGTCACCTCCCTAGGTCAATGCTCTCAGCCCTCATCGTAGTCAATCCCAAGGAGGGGAAAGATCATGCTCAGTGCTATTCCTACCGTCACATTTTCCTACTCAACACGGATGTTAATATCATGGCTAAGATACTGGTCAACAGGCTTAGTTACCTTATGACTTCCCTTGTTCACAGAGACCAGGGAGGTTCATCCTGTGGCGTCAAGTCACGGACAACGTACATAGGACAATCAACCTGATGCACAAAGCCTGACGCTAACAAACAGAGGCCTACCTCATCTCCATAGAGTGGCGGTACAATCTCCACCCCCCTCCACCTCTCCAGAGGTACGAGGCAGGGCTTTTTCATTTCCACTCTCCTTTATGCCCTGTCGATGGAACCCCTGGCTATTGCAATTAGAGTGACCCAGACATCAAGGGGATCCGGTGTGGGGAAACAGAATTCAAGCTCTCCCTGTTTGCCGAATATCCTTTGCTACTTAACGAATGTGCAATTGGCCCTACCCGAACTTCTCAACCAGTTTAATGCATTTGGCGTGTTCTCAGGATTGAAAATTAACATTGCCAAATCCAGTGTCATGCCCATGGGTGAGAACGAACCCACCATCAGAGGTAGAAAGACCCTTTGGGGGATGAGAATTGAAAACTCTGCCACCCCATATCTGGGAGTCCATCTGCCCAAAGACCCGTCATGACTTGAGGAGGTAAATTCCCCCCCCTAATGGAAAAAATAAGACTTTCTGGCACGGTGGGCCCCCCCTTACGCTGTAATGGTCCGGGCGTATGGTGATGGTTAAAATGAATGTCCTCCTGCACCTGCTTTACCTGTTTACTGTGCTCCCGGACCCCTTCCGCAAACTTTCTTCCATAAACTGAAGTCCGTGGGCCTCATTACGAGGTTGGCGGAATGGGTTTACCAGCAGCGGTAATGGTGCCGGTAAACCCATTCTGCCCTATCACTAGGTTCCCTTGCAGGACCCGCTCAGAACATCTGGTCAGACCAGACGTCCTTTGCAGGTCCTGTAAGAGGACCAGGGAGCTAATAACGGGCCCATTATTAATGGGCCTAGTATTAACGGGCCGGTTATTAGCTCCATCCCCATTCCAATTGAGCCCTATCGGAGCTCAAATGGGAATGGGGATTGGTTTTTTGAATGAGGAATTACCGTGGCACCATGGCTACCTCCAAACTCGTAATGAGGCCCCGTGATTGTAACATTCATATGGCAGGGAAAAAGACGGAGAATTAAAATACACAACTTTAACCCTCCCTAGAGACCAAGGCAGATTCGGCCTCCCTGACTTCTGGCTTTATTACAATGCGTTCCAGCTACGGGTTCTCCTGGAGCATCTGAGAGATGATCACAGCACGTATTGGACCTATTTGGCGGATGATGTTACCAACCCGAAAAAAGTAAGATTTGTGGTCCCAAAAAAGAGCGATCCCAAGCCAGGTCAAAACCCATCCGAGTTTAGACATGCTGTGGCTTCTATGGAAAAAAACAAAGCCAACCTACTTCTCTCTTCGTGGCGTTCCCCCTTGAGCTGAGTATGGGGGGAAACCTTTGTGCTGGCTCGCAGAGGTTTCTGCTCTAGTCAAACATGGTCTGATATGGGTCTGGAAAGGGCTGGCTAACTCTTCTCGGGTGCATCCTTTATTTAGTATGATTCCCTTAGCGAAATCCTGGGTAAGAGCTTCCTAACCTTGTTTGAATACTTTAATGGTCTCATGTCTGACCCTAAATGGCTCCCAGAGATCTCATGTCCCCTCACCCCCTTTGAGAAGACCCTTAGTGAAGCCCTGGGGAGGAAGGGTATATTCTGCAGGTTATACAAGGTGCTGGTAACTGCAGAGCTTGATGGGAGGCAGAGAATCAAACTATTCTGTGAGGAAAAATCGAGAAGGGAGAGCCCAGACTCCACTTGGAAACTCATTTTCAAACTGATGTTCTCGGGTAATCTATAAACTCCTGCATTGCTAGCACCTACCCCCCTGAGACACTCAAAGATGTTCCTGGGATCTTCCCCCCATTGACCTAGGGAATGCGGTCAGGTGGGGGTCATGGTTCCACATGTGGTGGGAATGTCCAAAGGTGAGAATTCTTTGGGCTGAAGTTCTTAGTTGGACAGGTACCCAGCAGGAATTGCCCTGTATCTGGATCCGCTCCAAGTCCTGCTGCGCACCCCCAACAGTAAAAATGGCGAATTGAGTCTCCCAAAACTTGTAGGTGCTATGCTAAGAGCTGGGAGGGTAGCCTTGGCCCAAAACTGGAAGGACAGATGCACCCTGTCCAGGGAACAGCTGATGGTGAAAATGATGGGTCGTCTTTACTTACGAAAAACTTGCAGCAATGGTCAATGATTGTGTTGAGGAGTTTGCTCTGGAGTGGGGACCCTTTATGTTGAAATGGGGCTGTGATAACATTAGCTATTGAAGTGACCCTCGGAATCAATGTGTATGTCTCCCAGGGAGCTCCTCGCTAAGGGAGATTGGCGTTGATCTCAGTGATTAATCAGTAGAACCCTGGCCTAGGCCTGAAATGGCACCCTTACCTGTGAGTGTGACCATCTCGACAAGTCTTCTGGAATGATTAGTGTGACTGTATTGGAGGAGGAGGGTAACAGAGTGGGGGAGGGGGTACAGGGAAAGCTGTGACTGTTCTGTTTTCTACTGATATGTTGTTCTTGCTTGACCTCTCTATTACCAATAAACATTAAAGTTAAAAAAATACACCTCTGAGAGGACATAATGAAATTACTTATGAATTGACTGTAAAAGTGTAGTATGGGATGTACAAGAAGAATCATATTATTTAATTGTGATGTACTCATAATTGCGATGAACTTAATCAATAAGCATATGTGTATAAACTGAAATCATGCATATGTATTAAGGTATGAAGAACGATTTTATTATGTGTACTAATTCAAGTGTGAAAAGTTAACATGTTTAACTGTAATGCAATATCAATGCAAAAAAGTAAAATATATCAAAATAACATCAAGTTGTTTATGAGATTACATATCAAAACAATACTCTTCAAATATATATAACAAAATCAAAGATTGAGAAAGTACACTTAAGTTATTATAATTATAAACATTTTATTAAAATGTCACACTTTGTCCAAACACTAGGTTTAAAGAAATAATACAATGATAATAAAAAACTACAGTTTATATTGATCAAGATTTGAGAATGTTCAGCAAATTCCCCAAAAGCACAGGGAAATTCCTCATGAATGGCTCTAACAACACAGGCAGGTATGACACGACAAACTAGGAATCCCATTCTTCTGTGAATCCACAATGTACACTATCTATAGGCCACAAGACTGTACAATCTGTGTAAACAATAAAGAGATAGTTTTGTTGAACTAACCTAACAATATTTTTTTTTACATTTTTCACATAACTTTAAATAAAGTTGGCATACATAGGAAAGTCAAAACATATATTATAAGACAAGGAGTCAAATATTTACAGGACAATAAATAACTCGATTGGCGTTTTTGGGGGTTACACTTGTGATAAAAGAATTTGAGGACTGGACAGTTTAGCGTAACAACATAACACTGGCACAACAAGTCCACGCAATAGTAACCAAGTGCTTCTTCCTCTTACACACAGTCAAATTAATATTATCCTTACTCACCTTTCCACATAGAACACTTGCCGTCATCTCACTCGTCATGTCAAGAATAGACCACACCAACAACATCTATCTCGGAATGCCTGACCAACTCACCAAAAAACTACAGCAAATTCAGAACGCAGCAGCAAGACTACTCCTCAGACTCAGTAAAAGAGCATGCACCACACCCACACTAAGATCCTGACACTGGTTGCCAGTCAAAAAATGACTTCAAAACACTATGCATAGCTCACAGAGCAATCCACGGCCAAGGAACAGAATTCATACAGGAATAAATCTCCATTTGCAAACCAAATCAAACACTGAGGTCCAGCAATGACATTCACCAAGAAACAAAGCAGTACTCAAAGTTGAAATTTGGTAGATCAGCACCTTGGTAAAACTTTGGAGCTCCCTCCCAAAGGAAAAATGAACAACCGAGGAACACCTAAAATTCAGAAAAATTACTAAAAACATGGCTCATTAACTCACCAAACTAAACTGGAAATACCACCAAAGAAAAACAGCTTACGACACCACAAGTATAAAACACCCAAAATGTAAACAGAAGGTGGTCCCAACTCTATCATATGGAGTAGAAGGCATCTTGTTTTAGATATAAATGGACTGGAATAAATGGGAAGGTCTATTCTGGAAAAGGGTCTTAGGGGTACCAACGGGAACGCCAATCCAGATTCTACGCTATGAATCGGACCTTCTTTCATTATCTGTATAGTAAAGTGGAAAGATTTAAGCCTTAAAAAATAATACTAGGGCAGGCTAACCCCATCCTCCCAGTCCTGTGCCCTTTTCTAGAAGATGTTCTCTCTGCCGTCATGACTGATTGGAGGAGGACTTGCCTGGCCTGGTTAAAAGAGGCAGGCACGAGTGTTGAAATATTACAGCAGGGACCGGATAATGCAAAAATTATGAAGTGTAAATTTGATTGGTGCTCTACAATTGCTAAATGCCATAGATATAGGGCTTTTAATAATTATGAATCTGAAGTCAAAGCACTCAATTTCCTTGCCCTATTAAATGATATGGATTTTTAAAACCTGAAACTTTGGACCACTCGAGAAATTATGGCCTCAAGATTAAAACGTAGAATACGCAAAAGTGTGTTATTTTGTGGTCAAGAAACTGAAACTTTGAGACTTTTAATTACGTCATGCTTAGAACTGAATGATTTGAGAAATCAACTCCTGAGAAAGCATTTTAACTATCATAGAGAATTTTCAATAGAGAATTTAAAGAGCCCAGAGTCTGGGCGCAAGTTTTTAAGGGACAGTATGTCTGTTTTGGCTTTGCACACTGTTAGATCATTGGATCAGATATGTCTAAAATGAAAACTGATGTGCAGACACATTTTGTAAAATGTTTAGTTTTAAATTGTAAAATTGTAAATATGGTATATTATTTTTGTCATTGCAGAATTATGAATTTTAAGATTGTTGAAAGGTTGAATATCAACCATAACAATAAAAAAATTAAAACATTTAAAAAAGTTATTAGAGAAGTGCAGAGACTGCTCCCATCAATAACCCTACTAAAATGTTACATCATACTACATACTAACCCTCAACCACCAGACACATACCTCTACCACAGCAGAAACCATAAACCACCACAACCTACACACACTCTGCAAACCCAACCTAATCAAACTCACTACAGCAAACTACTAAATGCAGAGGCACACAAACCACCCCCACACACATTGGAAAACACCACCAAACACTTACCAACAAAAAGCAAACACAGCACACACTGACCATGTTTTCCGTAATGAAGCTTATAACAGCAAAACTAACCCCCCTGATCCCTCCTTACTTTACATAACCACCAAAGTGCCTGCAGACCATGAAAATTAGAGCAGTGTGTGGTATAAATGACAATAACATAACATAAGCATAAGAAATCAGAGAAGATAAACACAGTGTAACAATGAGATCACAATAGCATTATAAACTAATCTAGAAGGCAACAGTGCAAGGTAGGTGGAATTTTATTTTTAGTTGTGTATGGTTCTCAATAGAAAACCTTTACAATTACAAACATACAATATATGCATTGCAAATACACAGTATATCATTACAAAAGTAAAAATGCAGTCACAATGCATCAACTACACTCACATATTCATGATTCAAAATGATTAACCTAAAAGGAATAACACTCATTGGAAAAAATAATGTATCTAGTTAGAACATTATTTACATCAAGAAAAAAACATAGCATAAAATTGACATATTAAACACTTTTCTTTGATGGAAGTTCTGTAAAAATGTTCATTAAGGATAACCTCTCAAGTTAAAATTTTTCATAAATCCCATAACAGCACGTGCCAGCGACGTCGGAAATCCCCCAAGCATCTCAACCAAAGTATGTTTCCTTCAACACTGGTTTACCTAACAATCCACTTCTTTAAGTGTAAATGTGCCTGGGTGCAAGTGCTTTGCAATACATCACTAGATGTTTTAATATGTCCACCTCATTTTGAACGTTACATGACCGACAGAATGTTTCTTCTGTAGTAACTCGTTCATGCTTAAGTATGACTTCCTTTGTATACAAAAGGTTCCACCTGAACCTAAGAAAGTTCTCTCGGGTGTAACAATTGGTAAAGATGTTCTATGACAGTGCCACAGTTTATTTAAAGACAGTGCCAATGTTTTTTGTGTTCAAGGGACAAATGGTTAAATGAAGGATACCTTTGGAACCGATCCACTTTGACGCACCAATCCCATTGAAATAGGGGAGTTTTTACTGCACCAGGGTACTCTGCTAAATTGGAAATTCCCTTACAAATTTCCGAAAGGAATCTATCACATTGATCCCTCAGGTCAGTTATAAAATTCGATTCTTTTACCTTCAACATACTATCCAACTCTTCATGCAATGTTTCAGTCTGCGGAAAGCACACCATCTGACATAAACAGAGAGGTCTCCATGGTTGGAGAGAGAAGATCCCTAAATCATACTGGAATGCCACTGTATCACATTAGAAACCTTCAGGACTTTACACCACTTAATGGCCTCTAATTTATCAACCAAGTCAAAGACCAATGCCCCCAACAACTCTACACCGTAAATCAAAGTTGGCGTGACATTACTCACTAGGGGGGTCATTACGACCCAGGCGCTAATTGCGCCAACTTTACCACCATGGTGTAAACTATGTTTACACCATGGTGGATGGTGGATTTACCGCCCCATTCCAAGGTGAGTGGGGCAGTAAATCCCCATTTCCCATTTTCCCTTCCCCATTCCCATTTTTGCCCCATAGGGCATAATGGGAGTGGGGAAGGCGCTAATTACACCACCGTAAATTACGGTGGCGTGTAAGAGGATTCAATTCAGCACTACAGCCCAGTCAACGCCTAGTCTAGAATACTGAATGAAAACCCTTATTGATATATCTTAATGTCCAGTTCATGCGTTCTGGATGACTACCCCTATATAACACCCCTCTCTTGGAATCCTCCTGACCCCACTGAGCCAAGAAGTAGTTCTGTTTTGCAAGTTAAAAGGTTTAATTGATAGTTTCAACAATAGGTATATATATCACACTTTAGAATAAATTAATAATTGAATAGCACACTTAATCTGATATGATAAAGATTAACAACGGAGAATCTGGCACGAGCACACTTCTTGATAATCACTAAGGAGTTGACATGAAATGGATAAGATAGCAACAATACTTTTATGGTTTCAAATGGATGCAATGTGGAATGAAATGCAGTAAAGAAAATAACTTGATAGGATTTCAGCAAAAGACAATGTAATCACTTTCTTGGACAATTCACCCCCCCCCTTTTATGCAATGCAAGGAAATGGTATGAAGAGCACACAGTTCTCAGAAATGCAATTCAAACGTGATTCAGTTCACCCAGCAACTTAGACTACAGAAGTTGAAAACACAGGCAAAATGCTTTGATATGTGCTGGCAATGGAGTGAAAATATGCTAAAATGCTTTTAATTCCCTCTAGAGGTTCAGGGTGAGTGGTATCAAGTTAATATTAGTCCAGGCTCACCCTAGCAATGATTCAGGAATGATTGGCAGGTTAAACGAATTTCTGGCAAATGGAAGGCAAGCAGCAGCAGATTTTTACACGTGAAGAAATTGCAAATCGCGGCAAAATTCGCGAATGCGCCGAGCGAGATTACAGAGGAACTACAAGGACTATCACTATCGTTTTGGGGTCCTAGGAAAGCCTAGGATCTCAGCTTTCAGATGAAAGTTACTGCAAGTCTCTAGCACAAACGGTCGCGGAGATATGAGCGATTAAATAAAGGTCGTTTTTCAGATTGAAATTTTAAAGTTCACAAAGACAAGTGCAGCTTGCAACTAGCAAATCACAGGTGACAGCTTTACAAATGACAGGTGACAGTTAGGAGGCAGTTCTACTTAGATTAAAATAGCTTGGATTATATTATTTTAACTAAGAGATTGGTTCTGCACAGTTTTCTAGGTACTCACACTATATTCTTGAGTTAAATGGGCCACGCCACGGATTTGGTCAGGTTTTAGACTGGACTCTGGTCTCTGCACTTCACAGTGATCTGGGTCAGCTCTCTCTGGTTCTGCTAACAGGTCAGCTCTACTCTGCTGGTCTGGTCTGGGTCTCTGAAGGTTGATGGAGGTAAAGTATGGATTTTCCCGGCAGAGCTTCCAGCTGCAAATGGATTTGAAGGTCCCTATCTGTCCTGTCTCTCTGCTTTTATGTGTTTTTAAAATGGGTGTGTGTGAGCAGCATCACTAGCCAGCCCCTCTCCACTTATCATTGGCCAAGCTTTCATTTCTCCCCTGATTGGGGGAGCTAAGTTGTGTCAGAGTGATGTCATTTTACAGCCTGCAGAAAGTCCACTCCTCCTGTCAACTTGCACACAAATCTAGATTTGAACCAAATACATATTTCATAGCTACACAGTGGTTTGAAATTACATGCACCCATCACATATCACAGGAGGTATACCCTGTTCAAACTCTGCTCTTCCTGGGGGCTTGCATTCAGAAATGGCGATATTTTGCACTTTTTAACTGGTTTGCAATCCCGGACATTACCCCAAATTTACACACATGTGCGCAAGGAGTATGGACATTAGTTGATGAAGTGTCAGATTTTTCACATGCACACATTTTGAGTAATATCCTCTTTTCCGCTAAAACCCCCCTGAACATGCCACCGGTTCTAAAAACCTCTTAAAATGTGGGCAGAAAAATCACAAGAATTATGGTGTCATTTATAAAATGTTCACAAGTCCGCTCTATGAGTTATTCATCTTTTTCTAAAACCATATTCTGGCTATAGAGGTGTGTCTTTTCATGTCACATGGTACAGAAACCAGTCTATCCAGTTTCTGCCAAGCTCAGAGACCCTGCCCCTCCCAGCATCTGCCAAGAGGAAGCTCCATTTACGACTCCCGCCAATAAAACATTTGCCTGAGTCAGGACAGGGCTTTGTTCAGAGCTCCTGTATTCTGTGGGGGCTCCCCTTAATTCAATTATCAGAGAGATGGCATATCCTTAGTGTGGCCAGCAAAAGGCAGATAGGCCTGGGAACACAGCTGTGACTCAAGTTTCACTCCTGATGGGGGGTAGTTGCCAGGCAGAATTCAGTTCCTTAAGCCAGGTTTCAGATAAAATGTCACTTCTGTTCCCCAGTTTAAGTCAAGACATTCTTTTACATATGCAGCTAGGATGCTGATTCTAAGTTTAAAACTATGACATTTAAACAATTGCAACCTATGTGACACTCAAAGTAGGTCACTCATTTCTTTTAAACATTTAGATTTTTTAGTGTCTTTCAGTCCAAATTTACTTAAACTGCTGAAATCCACAGCTCAGCCAGTCTTGTTATAAACCTTCAAGTCACTTCAGAATATAACTTTACATTGGATCCACCTCTTAGTAAGTCTTTCTTTGGCATGTTTTGGGTTCATTTATTCAGTTTTACACCAAAAAAAGTAAAATCTGGTCTTGTTTTAAAACGCCGGCTTTTGGATAGTGGTGAGTACTGGTACTGCACCCCTTTTTGGGATTTAAGAAAATGAATTCCCAACAGTTATGGGTTTGCTTTTGGCAATCAGCATTGCCACTCCCAATGGTTTCAGACTACTGTGTGGGTAGTCCAATGGTGGTTTTAGGCAGTGTCCTTCTGTGCCCATAACATCGGCAAAAATGGGTGGCAGCCTATTCTTCATGCATTTCCCTGTGCATTTTCTGGGAAGCTCTGGCCATCATGATGTTTTCCATGTCAATACTGCACAGTTTTGAGTTAGGGCTCGGATGCATGGGTAAATACATCCCACAAGCCCCCCTCTTGCGATGGCCATTCAGATTCACTGATGGGACTCGCAAGACCTGGGATGTTTCCTCATCTTCTTCCAATAGATGGCACAGTTCAGCATCTTTTCCTCCATCCGGTACTGATTGATCGGTTCTCCTCGCCGGTCCTGATGGGAGTATTGGGCGGTACACTGGGCCCGTTGCGTCTCAGCTCCCGGTCTCCGGATCGTCCTCCTTGGCCGGTCTCAAGGTTTTCTTTCTCCTAGGACGACAAAGGAAGAGCGGCAATACCTATTCATAGACATTTTCCACCACTGTTGAGATAGTGGGGCAGCATATGCATTTCATCATAACGAAACATTACATTCTTATTTTGAAAAAAAAACAGTATAACTAAGATACAGTTTCATGCAAATCACAATATTTTAGAGACTAGATGTGGTATGTTTTATGGTTGGAACTGAATTAATCTGAGACAGTACCCGCTAGGATTCCAGAGGATTCCTCCAGTTGTTGCAGAGTGTGCCTGGGATGGCAACATTTCAACTGGTTTATGTGGACCCACTTGTCTTCCCCCGCTGCCAAAGGACCTTTGGGGATGTGGATTTTGTAGGCCACAGGGGAGATCTTGTCGATGATCTCAAAGGGTCCCTTCCATGTAGGCAAAAATGTGCGCTGCTTGGCCTGGTTCCTTTGGAAGTTGTATAGATAGACCCGGTCTCCCACCTGATATTCCTTCCTGGAAGTCTTCAGGTCATAGTGGGTCTTCATGCTATCAGCTGATCTTTCTAGATTCCGCTGAGCATAAGCAAAAGCATGTTGAAGGTGTTTCCTTAAATTCTCCACATACTCATGAGTTGTGGAGGCATTTATTAGTGTCTGCTCTTGGGTCCTGTAGAGCAAATGCTGCGGAAGCACCATCTTGCGCCCAGTCATCAACTCAAATGGTGACATTTTGGTTGCAGATGAAGGGGTAGATCTGATGGCCATTAGGACCAGAGGTAATCGGATATCCCAACTTGGCCCAGAATCTGCCACAAACTTCTTTAAGATGCTCACAATTGTTCGGTTATATCTCTCTACTGCCCCAGAAGAAGCTGGCCTGTAAGCAATATGCAACTTCCTTTTGACCCCCAGTATCTCCCACATCTTTGTCATCACTTCACTGGTGAAGTGGCTACCCCTGTCTGACTCAATCCTTTGAGGTAGACCAAAACGGGAAAAGATGTGGTTAATCATCAGGGCAGCTGCGGTTTCTGCCTTGCAATTTGGGGCTGGGAGACATTCCACCCACTTGGTAAACAAGCATGTCACAGTCAACATGTACTTATTCCCCGTGGCCGAGCGAATCACGGGGCCTACAAAGTCGATTTGTAAATCTGACCATGGCAGTGTCATCCCCCTCTTTTGGTGAGGCGCACGGTGCGTGAGGGATGATGGCTGAAATTGTGCACACAAAAGACACCCCTTCAAGTATTGGTCGAGGTCCTGCCCCATGTGTGGCCAGTATGCAACCTCTCTTAAGATTTCCAATGTTGTGTGAAACCCCCTATGACCGGCGGTGGCCGCATCATGGGCGTGACTTAACATCAGGCTTCGGAATGAGGTAGGAACCACCCACTGATCGTGGCCAGCTTTGGATTTCCTTACCAGCAAACCGTCTTGGATTCGGAACATTTTTGGACATTTCATCAACACTCTTAGGTCCTCTTTCCCAATGTAATCGGTATCCATCAGGGGAAAGTTCTCAGGGTCCTCAAGGTGTTGGTAAAATTTACCAATTATTGGATCCCCCTTCTGAGCGGTAATCAAATCAGCATCAGGGGTCTCCTTGCTCCATTGTGCAATTGAAAGGTCGTTGTGAGCATTTGTCTGGGACCTAGTGATGGCAGTGACCTGGATTTCCCCCAACAGGGACCCAATCTCAATTAGATCCCCTTGGATGGCCCCGGTTTTGGCCAGCTGATCAGCTAAGTCGTTTCCAGTTTTGTCTGGTCCCTCTACTTTGGAATGACCCTTGATCTTTTTCCAATAGATGGTCATCTCATTCGAGGTGACCAGATCATCAATGTTTTGGATCAACTTCCCATGTTTCAAGGGTTTGTTGTTAGCACATAACATGCCTCTGGTTTTCCAATTAACCAGGTGCTCCACGAACCCGTTCCGTACATAATCCGAATCTGTGATTATGACCAGTTTGTGGAGTTGATGCTGGACAGCAGTGAGGATGGCCTGATGCACAGCCATCAATTCTGCCACCTGACTACTTCGGGGACCAATTTTGTATCCAGCGGAGGGTTCTGGGGACTCATTCACCCATGCATTCCCTACGCCGGCCACCAGTTCTTTCTCCCCGTTGTTGTCAACATGGTCAGAGCATCCATCCACATAGACAGTGGGCATTCCCTCACACTTGTCCTCTTCAAAGACTTTGTGTGGGGAATTAAGGTATGCCTCCGTGTTGTCCTTGATTTTTAGACTTTCGTCCTCGAGACAGTTTTCTCTGGCACAATCGTGCAAGTCAGCCAGACCTTGCGCGAGGGGACTCTTCTTGTTTTGGCCATATCTGACCTCCACAGGAAAGCCTTGCATTGACAGAATCCAGGAAGTAATTCGGGAATTACTCACATTTCCGGCCCGGATTCTGTCACTTTGGAGATATTGCAGAGGCTGGTGTGGAGTCTCCACTATGATGTGTTCCCCCTGGATAAACGGGCGGTAGTTCTTCAATGCCCACACCGTTGCCAGGAGTGCCTTCTCACAATCGTTGAATTTTTCCTCCACAGAGGATAAAGTTTTGCTCGCATAGGAGATTACTTTATTGACCTTGTCATGCTTTTGGTATAATACTGCCGTCAAGCACGTATTAGAGAACCCCGTCTCCAGGAAGAACTCCTTGTTTCTGACAGGGTAAGCTAGGCAAGGCGCTTGTGAGAGGCTTCTTTTGAGTTGTTTTACTGCCTCGGCTTGTTCTGGACCCCATTCCCACTTGACCCCCCCCTTCAGGAGATGAATCAGGGGTCTGGTGACCTCTGCGTAGCCCTCAATGAACTTTCTGCTGTAATTAGTCAGTCCAAGGAGGCTCCTTAGTTCCTGCAGAGTTGTGGGGTCTTTCAGTTTCTGAAGTGCTTCCACTTTCTTTTCCTGGGGACAGAGACCCTGAGAAGTAATCTCATGCCCCAAGAAATTAACACGGGTTCTACACCACTGTGCTTTCTGAAAGGAAAGTTTTGCTCCGGCGGCCCTCAACTGGGTCAGAACATAACGGATCTCCGCTATGTGTTCCTCCACAGATGAACTTTTGATGAGGACATCATCTACATAAGCCAGGTTACCCCTTGCACCCAAGTCGGGCATGGCCTTGTGTAGAAAAATGTTGAATTCATTGCCGGAGTTGAGGTATCCGAAGGGAGTCCGGGTCCATGTATACTGCTGGCCCCCAAAGGTAAAAGCCAGCTTGTATTGGTCCTCCCTACTGACAGGCACGGTCCAGTATCCATTGGTCAGGTCTATTGCTGTGAATACCTGTGACCCCTGGATCTGGGCCAGCCCTTGGTCAATGTAGGGCAGAGGCCATCGGGAAGTAGGGACCCGTTTGTTGAGCTCCCTGAGGTCAGCACAGAGTGTCCACTGGCCGTTTGGCTTTAATATTCCCAGCACCGGATTATTGAAGGTGCTGTGGACTGGACGGATTATTCCCCTGGACTCAAGGTTCTTAATTATTTCAGTAAGGGACTCCATTGATGCGAGAGGCAAGCGATATTGCTTCACAAGCACAGGAGTCATGCCAGGGTCCGTGGGGATTGTTGTTGTGTGGATGTCAGTGTGACCACAATCATATGAGTCTACCGCAAAGAGATCTTGGAAATCCAAGAAAACTTGTTTCAACTTTTGCTTTTGTTCCAGAGTCACACAGGCATCGGCTAGGTTGACTCTCTCTTCCACCATCTGCCTGAAGCCTGGAAAGACTTCTGGTTTGGCTATTTCAGCGGCCTCCTCCAGCTGGGTGGAGAAGTCCCTGGTCAGAGTGCTGATTTGGACTGGAGGCTTCAGGTGGGAAAGGCAGCCCTCATGGACCTGGAAAATCACCTCATCCCTCCTGAAGTCACAAGTCACATCTTCCTTACCATAGGGGCAGGAAGTGTACACCAGGAAGTTCCCCCCATGCCGGGTAAAAATCCTGTCTGGTGTTGTTTTGTCCTCACTGTCACTGTCAAAACAGTCCTTGGGGATTGGTCCTAACAGTTCATTTCCAAGATCTATGGAAAAATGTCGGTCATCAACCGCCATTCCAATAATGGTGCCTGCGGCTAGAGTAATACTCTTTAAGTCGCTGTTATCCACCTCTATTGGAATGGTGTCATGTTCTATGTTGACTAATGGAGTTGGGTTTACCCCTAACCCTTGCTGTTGGAGAGAAGCGTTTAGATGTATGTAAGCATCAGGGTTTTTCAAATGTTGTCCTCTTTTAACTTTCACTTCCAGGGAGAATTGTCGGGTCCTTTCTGGGATGGTGACTTCCTCTTTAATCTGAATTTCAACTGCATAAGGTAGCAATTGAGCTGACCTAAATGCTTTTTCTGGATCATCAAAGCCCATGGGATTATCCGCTAATTGGGACCAAGCTTTGAAGTTTATTAGGTCCAAACTAATGGCAAAGCGATTGAGAATGTCACTGCCTAAGTAAAAGGCGGCAGGGACGTCTCGCACGACCCAACAATTGTGGACTATACTCTTGTTGCCAATGGAGATTTTGAGCATACACCTGCTTGGCAGGAGATGTTTTGAATTGGGTGCTTCCAGGTCCATTTCCCATTTGTCTATCATTTTGAAGGTGGGAATGGCTGGATCTTTTGGGAGTTGGCGAAACATGGCTTCGCTGATGAAGCTCTTACCGTTGTTCACACACACTCGAGCGAGAACAGAGTCCTTCCCATCATTTAACTGAACAGGGATGAACAACTGCTCTCCAATTTGCTGAATATCAGCCAGGCTCTGAGCTGATTTCACATCTTTCTGGACTATAGGAGTGGGAGTTTCTGATTGTGGATTAGTATAGAATCTCAGAGTGTTTCCTTCCAGCGTGGAGTACCACTTTAAACTGGAAGGAAGGTTGATTTTCAGAAATAGAGAGGACCCTCCATCACCAGTCTGTTGTCCTACTGCTATTACTGTCACGTCTGGAATTTGGCTGTTCTGGAAGTGAAATTCTACTTGGTCAGATTTTTGTTCAACCATGTGGCAGGTGCCGTTTAAACTAATATGGTTGACACTCTGTTTTAATTTTATTGGTCGGCTAGTCTGGGTCCAGAGGACCTTGTTTACGCAATCTATTAGGGGTGACAACCTTCTCAGGAGGTCATTCCCTAGTAAACAAGGGGTGCCCTCTGGGGTCACAACTATGACCGGGTGTTTCAACTTGTGTCGCCCAATTTTAATGTCCAAATCTGCAGTCCCCTCAACGGGAATTTCCTTCCCGTCAAAGTTCTGGAGTTGTCCAGGAAGTGAGGTGAGAGGAATTTGGTAATTCTCTCCCCTTCCTGCATTCAGTTCGTCAAAGGCCCTTCTGGACAGAAGGGTAGCTTGAGATCCAGTGTCCACCAGTGCCAAAATTGTACCCTGCCCCTGTACTTGTACCGGGGCATAGTATCTTCCCTCCTTCTCCTCAAGGGGGCACAGATAATGTACATTTTTGGACAACTGGTGGGCTAATTTTCTGGTTTTGGACATTGCAAGAAAAGAAATTTGGGCAGAATTCTGTGGAGAGCCTTGGGAATCTGAAAGAAAAAGTTGGCAACTGGAGATCAGAGCCATTGTGGGTTCCCCTGGCTCCGGTTCTGGGCCGCCCCCCCCTTTTTGGAGGCAGTCACCAGGATGGGTCTGAACCAGGGGATTTTCTTGCTGTTGGTTCTGGGATAAGATGGTGGGCGGCGGTAGCTCAGTCTCCACATCTCCCCAGTCTGGATTTGCATCCCTAGGGACCCATTTTTCTTTGGGAGGAGTTCCCCCCTCTCTGAAGGAGAAGATCCTTTTCAGAGGATCCTCTGAGGATCCCTCTCCCTCAAATTGTAAGATTTGTACCTCCTCCTTAAACTGAGTCTGTTTGGGTCTTTTGTTTCTCCTACCCCCTCTCTGCTCCTTGGGTGGCAGACTTTCAGGGGCAAGAGATTTTGTTTCCGGTTCCTGGGTTTCCAGGGGCTGTTTACAAGTGAGGAAGGAAGCTTCCTCCAAGGCTTTACACCCCCCTTCCCCTTGTGCCTCCTCCCAGGGAACCGGTGAGTTATCGGGGTGCTGTCCCCGTCATTGTTCTGGAGCACCAGGTCCAGAGTTGGGTGCGTTCTGCGCCGGCACGCCCATCTGAGGGTTCTGCTGAGCCCTCAGTATGTGACCCAGATCCCGCGCCATGTTTTGAACCTGGCGCTCTAACTGGGAAACCCGCTCAGGCTGATACGGGGCCCTGTTTTCTCCCCTGGGCTGATCCCGGGAAGGGTAGCTGTCCCTTCTCTGGTAATACCCCGGATTGGGAAGATTTGGGTACCCCTCCACCCTTGGCCTCCCCTCTCCCGGATTAGGTTGTCTGGGCTCAGGGAATTGGGGAAAGAAGGATGGATGATTTTGGGGTTGGAAATTGGGTGGATACCTGGGGAAAAAGTTCTGCCCAGGGTTTGGAGAATTTCTGCCCTCCTGTGGGAAGTTGGGAGGGAAGTTCCCTGGGTTAGGTGCTTGGCTGGATCCCCCCCTTGGGCTGGAGGAGTCCACACATAACCCAGGATGGGTCTGTTTCCCTTGTAACGGGGGTTTACATAATCAGGAGAGCGAGGGACCCCATTTGTGGGGCTGCCTCCCTGGCTCCCTGTCTGTGACTGGCCCGAGGACCTTCTGGGCCTAGCATTATTAGGTGCAGGTAGGTTTTTAGGCCCCCCCATCTCCAACTCTAAAACGGGGGTGACCTTTACCTCTGCCACCTTGGCAGCACCAGGGGTGCTGTTGGCTTTGGGGTTTTTCTGGGCATTACTTTTGCTATCTACCGGTTTCTGCACCTCATAGATCCGGGTAGCCTGTTCAATGACCCAGTCTAAAGATCTTTTCTCATGAAAATCCCTCACGAGCTGGGTCATTATGTATTTGGGCAAGGCATGAAAAAATGTATTAATGAATTCTCTACTGTCTGTGCGCACCCTTCTGGTGGTCTGCGCAAAAGCACGTTTCAGTTCTTGCACAAATTCTTGTGGGGCCTGATCCTCCCCACATTGCAAATTGTAGGCTGCCTTGCAAGCCTCTTGAGGATTTCTGTGAACAGAAAAATGTTTCAAGATGGCCGCCTTATAGGTGGACCATCTTAAATGATTTTGGTCCTCCAGCCCCGCAAAGAAACTGGAGTATTCCGGGGAGAAGGTCCACTTTACATATTGAATACAGCTTTGGCTGTCTTTCAAATGGAAAGTCTCCATCATTTGCTCAAACAACTCTAAGTGCTCCCAAACAAAATACTTAGCGTTCTTATGGTAAGGCGTGATGACGCTCCTGATTGCCTTAATCTGCTTTAAGGGGTCCTTAAGCAAGGCCCTTTTTGCCTTATTGGCCTTTTTGGTTCGGGTAACCCTTGTCCATTCATCCTCTGACTCAGAGGCACTGCTCCCAGAGGTTCCTGTCTGCTCTTCCAGGTTTTCCCGGATTCTGCGAGCCTGGGAATGGCTGGCCGAATGTGGGGACCTGGTCTCCTGTGTCCTGCGCAGTTCAGAGGAGTCTTCAGATTCCTCCTTGCTGCCAGGATTTGATGGGTACCCCCCCCACTGACCTAACTGGGCAGAGGTTTTCAGGATGCCCTTAATGGGCCTACTCTCCTGGGGTTCCCCATTAAATTGCACTGTGCTGGGGTGCCCATACCCGGATGCCCGCCCCTCCATACCTGGGTGGTACTGGCCTATGAGCCCCATACTTTTGTCTGGATAGTAGTCTGCCATCCCTGTGGCCCGGTGCTCATGTGCGCAAGGGAATATGGGGGTGGCAGAGTCCAGTGACTGAGAGGTATGAGGGCCTCTGGTACTAGGGCTCCTGAGGTTATGCTCCGGAGCTTCCCTTTCCCAGCGAACCTCATCTCTATCCGCCCCTGCTCCCTGTTGCAATGCAAGAGCCTGCATTTGTGTCTTCAGTTCCTCAGTTAAGGCCTTACTAGACTCTATCAGTCTCTCCTGCATCGCTACCTGTTGCTGGAGCCTATCATTGTGCTGGCAGAGAGCCTCATTCTCTCTCTGTGTTTCCTGATTGGTCCTGGAGCACTGGGCCAGTCTTTGCTGCAGGAGGGTTACCTCCTGAGCTGTGTCCCTATTGGCCTGCTCCTTCCTTGCTAGAGCATCCTCCACCCTTCTGGTGTGCTCTAACAAGTTCTGGTGTTCTTTTTGGAGGTCACCCAGTCCCTGGTGGGCCAGGTGATTTTCTTCCATTTTTCTTTTTAAATGGCAGACTTCCTGGCCTAAGGCGTCTCTTTCCTGACTAAGAGCCTGCATTTGTGCCGCCAGGTCATCCCTCTGCCTTTGAAAGGCACCAGCTTTCTGGCGTTCTTCATCAAACTCTGCCTGGGTATCCAGGTCTTTCGAAATCAGCTTGTTGCTCTCTACCTTCACTCTATCTAGATGACTTTGCAGGGTGGCTACCTGCTCCGTGCATGCCCTGTTAAAGTCTAATTGTTGCTCCAGCTTTTTCTGGCTCTGCAGTAAGGAGTCCAAACTGTCTTGGTGCTCCTTCTGCAGGGCCAGAAATCTAGTATCCTGGTCAGCCTTTTCCTGTTGCAGTATATCCATGTCCTCTTTTATTTTAATGATATATTGCCTACTATCATTTTCTGACTCCTGGCTCCTCTGCAGCCTCTGCTCAGAAGAGTCCAGATCAGATTGGGCCTTCTGTAATGCCAGCAGTTGCCTACTCGCCAGATCTTGGCCTTCAGCACATTTGTCCTGCATGGCTCCCATATGAAAATATAAATATGCCGCTACCCTGGCAATCTTGTTGTGCTCACCCTTGGCCTTAGAGGACATATATAGTTCACTCAGGGCCACATGTAAGGGACCCTGGTCTCTCCATATATCTGACCCTGTTTCCGTGATTTGGGGTGTGATGGCCTGCAACCAGACTATTTGGTCCTGGTGAGTCCACTCACCTCTCACAAATAACTTATGTAAGAAGTGCTCTCTGGCTATTTTCATGTCTACTAAGGTCGTCATTCTAGAGATTGGTCTCTGTCCTGACTTACAGAAGTTTGTATTTTATTTTTGCAAAACAGACCTTTTTCTTAGAGTGTTCCTTTGAGAAGTGCTTTACAGCGTAACACAGCGTGTGCTCCGACCGGATATGTGTATCTGGTCAGCTGGCACGCTGTATTAATCTGCACAAGTGATACATCTAATCCAAACGTCCCGGACGAGCCCCCAATTTGTAAGAGGATTCAATTCAGCACTACAGCCCAGTCAACGCCTAGTCTAGAATACTGAATGAAAACCCTTATTGATATATCTTAATGTCCAGTTCATGCATTCTGGATGACTACCCCTATATAACACCCCTCTCTTGGAATCCTCCTGACCCCACTGAGCCAAGAAGTAGTTCTGTTTTGCAAGTTAAAAGGTTTAATTGATAGTTTCAACAATAGGTATATATATCACACTTTAGAATAAATTAATAATTGAATAGCACACTTAATCTGATATGATAAAGATTAACAACGGAGAATCTGGCACAAGCACACTTCTTGATAATCACTAAGGAGTTGACATGAAATGGATAAGATAGCAACAATACTTTTATGGTTTCAAATGGATGCAATGTGGAATGAAATGCAGTAAAGAAAATAACTTGATAGGATTTCAGCAAAAGACAATGTAATCACTTTCTTGGACAATTCACCCCCCCCCCTTTTATGCAATGCAAGGAAATGGAATGAAGAGCACACAGTTCTCAGAAATGCAATTCAAACGTGATTCAGTTCACCCAGCAACTTAGACTACAGAAGTTGAAAACACAGGCAAAATGCTTTGATATGTGCTGGCAATGGAGTGAAAATATGCTAAAATGCTTTTAATTCCCTCTAGAGGTTCAGGGTGAGTGGTATCAAGTTAATATTAGTCCAGGCTCACCCTAGCAATGATTCAGGAATGATTGGCAGGTTAAACGAATTTCTGGCAAATGGAAGGCAAGCAGCAGCAGATTTTTACACGTGAAGAAATTGCAAATCGCGGCAAAATTCGCGAATGCGCCGAGCGAGATTACAGAGGAACTACAAGGACTATCACTATCGTTTTGGGGTCCTAGGAAAGCCTAGGATCTCAGCTTTCAGATGAAAGTTACTGCAAGTCTCTAGCACAAACGGTTGCGGAGATATGAGCGATTAAATAAAGGTCGTTTTTCAGATTGAAATTTTAAAGTTCACAAAGACAAGTGCAGCTTGCAACTAGCAAATCACAGGTGACAGCTTTACAAATGACAGGTGACAGTTAGGAGGCAGTTCTACTTAGATTAAAATAGCTTGGATTATATTATTTTAACTAAGAGATTGGTTCTGCACAGTTTTCTAGGTACTCACACTATATTCTTGAGTTAAATGGGCCACGCCACGGATCTGGTCAGGTTTTAGACTGGACTCTGGTCTCTGCACTTCACAGTGATCTGGGTCAGCTCTCTCTGGTTCTGCTAACAGGTCAGCTCTACTCTGCTGGTCTGGGTCTCTGAAGGTTGATGGAGGTAAAGTATGGATTTTCCCGGCAGAGCTTCCAGCTGCAAATGGATTTGAAGGTCCCTATCTGTCCTGTCTCTCTGCTTTTATGTGTTTTTAAAATGGGTGTGTGTGAGCAGCATCACTAGCCAGCCCCTCTCCACTTATCATTGGCCAAGCTTTCATTTCTCCCCTGATTGGGGGAGCTAAGTTGTGTCAGAGTGATGTCATTTTACAGCCTGCAGAAAGTCCACTCCTCCTGTCAACTTGCACACAAATCTAGATTTGAACCAAATACATATTTCATAGCTACACAGTGGTTTGAAATTACATGCACCCATCACATATCACAGGAGGTATACCCTGTTCAAACTCTGCTCTTCCTGGGGGCTTGCATTCAGAAATGGCGATATTTTGCACTTTTTAACTGGTTTGCAATCCCGGACATTACCCCAAATTTACACACATGTGCGCAAGGAGTATGGACATTAGTTGATGAAGTGTCAGATTTTTCACATGCACACATTTTGAGTAATATCCTCTTTTCCGCTAAAACCCCCCTGAACATGCCACCGGTTCTAAAAACCTCTTAAAATGTGGGCAGAAAAATCACAAGAATTATGGTGTCATTTATAAAATTTTCACAAGTCCGCTCTATGAGTTATTCATCTTTTTCTAAAACCATATTCTGGCGATAGAGGTGTGTCTTTTCATGTCACATGGTACAGAAACCAGTCTTTCCAGTTTCTGCCAAGCTCAGAGACCCTGCCCCTCCCAGCTTCTGCCAAGAGGAAGCTCCATTTACGACTCCCGCCAATAAAACATTTGCCTGAGTCAGGACAGGGCTTTGTTCAGAGCTCCTGTATTCTGTGGGGGCTCCCCTTAATTCAATTATCAGAGAGATGGCATATCCTTAGTGTGGCCAGCAAAAGGCAGATAGGCCTGGGAACACAGCTGTGACTCAAGTTTCACTCCTGATGGGGGGTAGTTGCCAGGCAGAATTCAGTTCCTTAAGCCAGGTTTCAGATAAAATGTCACTTCTGTTCCCCAGTTTGTCAAGACATTTTTTTACATATGCAGCTAGGATGCTGATTCTAAGTTTAAAACTATGACATTTAAACAATTGCAACCTATGTGACACTCAAAGTAGGTCACTCATTTCTTTTAAACATTTAGATTTTTTAGTGTCTTTCAGTCCAAATTTACTTAAACTGCTGAAATCCACAGCTCAGCCAGTCTTGTTATAAACCTTCAAGTCACTTCAGAATATAACTTTACATTGGATCCACCTCTTAGTAAGTCTTTCTTTGGCATGTTTTGGGTTCATTTATTCAGTTTTACACCAAAAAAAGTAAAATCTGGTGTTGTTTTAAAACGCCGGCTTTTGGATAGTGGTGAGTACTGGTACTGCACCCCTTTTTGGGATTTAAGAAAATGAATTCCCAACAGTTATGGGTTTGCTTTTGGCAATCAGCATTGCCACTCCCAATGGTTTCAGACTACTGTGTGGGTAGTCCAATGGTGGTTTTAGGCAGTGTCCTTCTGTGCCCATAACATCGGCAAAAATGGGTGGCAGCCTATTCTTCATGCATTTCCCTGTGCATTTTCTGGGAAGCTCTGGCCATCATGATGTTTTCCATGTCAATACTGCACAGTTTTGAGTTAGGGCTCGGATGCATGGGTAAATACATCCCACAGGCGTAATTAGCATCATGGCAGGTTAGCGCCATGGATTTTAACGGCTGCTAAGAGCAGCCGTTAAAATCAGAATAGGCGTTAAGGGTTAACGACGGCGTTAACCCTTAACGCCTGGGTCGTAATGAGGCCCTAGGAGTTTAAGACTGGTTTAATTGTGAATTTGCCAACCTTCCGATCAATTATCAACATCTGATTGGAGAAAGTGGAGGCAGTTAAAAGGCATTTGACACAATGCTTCCTCATTGATATGAACAAAAGGGTGAACGGTTCCACCCAGTTCATGTATCAGCAGCATCATTCGACAACACAATGCTTGTAAGGCAGGCAGCCCTGAAGTCCTACTGCTTGGTCACAAATATTAGTGGAGGTTCATCTTTGGATATGTAGGGCAAACATCCAAAGTTTTGCGACAACATGTGTTTTCAAGCAACGCTGGCATTGATTGACATCTAAGGCATGTACACAAAGTGGACATGTCTTCCATTTGACGAAGATCACGATCTTGCAAATGATCGTCAATGCCTCCAGTCGTTAGAACACTTTATTGCTGGCTTTCTCTCTCAAGCATTTCCTCATCCGTGTATTCGGGTTTATACATGAACCTCTGAATACAGGCCGTAATGTTTGAGGATTGTAATTGGTGAACAATAATTGTTGGGATAAAAATAGATAATTTAGATGTTTAAATACATCTACACATGGATGGAATATTTTAAAATGCTATTTAGAAATAAAGTGAGAAGAGATAAACTCTATTGAGAAAAAAGGTGTACCATCAATTATGTAAAAAAATAAAAGGACATTTGTTTCAATTTATTTGAAAAAAACAGTGCAAATTCAACAGCATTAGGCACAAATATGAACAGTAATCATTTGCACATGAAACAATGTACTTAGCAAAGTTAATTATATATATATTGTTCTCGATAGACACTGACTCTATAACGTATACAACAAAACATAAAGCTTTCTGGCCATTTGCTTATATTCACAAATATGCAGTTCCTATCCTGCTGGATTCACAAATAAACACGGACACAGTTTAAAATATCTTAACGATAAAAACAGTCACTGACAAGCTCTGCATGAAAAGGAGGTTTAACATATGTAACCTCAGAATGAAAAAAAATATTACTGCAGAATGTGTAAATTGCGAATTTAAAATGATTACTGCGCAGGTTTTATTATTCGTGAGAAAAGAGTAACAATGCTAGTTCATTTGATGTTTTTATTGAATGTATCTTAGTGTATTTAACACGACCCATGAGGGTTTGCAACACGTTAAAACATGGCGGATTTTGTTAAATGAGCTTTTATGTTAATGCACATTGCTCTATCCATGAATACCATAGAGAGCACGCTGGTTTAAATGTCCTTCCTTTGTGTTTGCACCCTAAACGTGACCAAGCGGCCAGTCTACCGTGAAACGCGTCGTTTTCGTACTCTTTCCTTCTGTCCATGGCATTTACCTATTAAAGTATATTTTTTTATGCTTGGAGCTTTGGAGCTTCTTGGTTTTTTGAACTCTGGGTTCAGTGTGGAACCGCGTCGCTGGACTGCTTTCTGGAGTGCACTCCATCAACTTTATACTGAGGTATAAAGCAACCCTACATATATATATATATATATATATATATATATATATATATATATATATATATATATATATATATGGATTTAGCAAATACATTTGTCTATTATGTAATTATTGAAATGCAAAGCCCATGTAGAGAAAAGTCATTTGAAGTAGTGGAACTACCTTTTTGTCTTATATGTGTTGTAGTTGGTAGATATACAGAGCAAAAAGAACACGTTTTGAAGGCCAGAAATAAAATAGTTGGACAGAAAGGAAGGAGAAACTGAAATGTTGTCAGGGCGAAAGGGTTTGTTGATATTTGAGTTAAAAGGCATCTTCTGATTTCCATGGAAATGCGTCATTACGACCCTGGCGTTAAGGGTTTAACGGCGCCGTAAAAGGTGTCGGCGCTGTTAAACCCTTAACACCTGATTACGAGGTCCCTTTGCGGGACCCGATCTTAACGGCTGGTTAGCCGTTAAAGTAGGGTGCCGCAAAGGGACCTTGGTGCTACGTACGGTGCTGCAATTTGCGGCTATGTACTTAGCACCTTCCCCATTCCCAATGAGCCCTATGGGGCAAAAATGGGGAAGGGCCCATGGTGAATGGGGAATTACCGCCCCGCCAAACTTGGAATGGGGCAGTAATTCCGCCATTCACCATGGCGGACCCTGGCATGGACTATGGTGCTAATAGCACCATGGTTTAGCACCAGGGTCATAATGAGGCCCATTGTGTAAAGAGAATGTTTGGCTAAGTCGTGAAGTGACGTCTTAACAAAGGGCACAGCATACTTGACTAACATGCTGATGTCTGCAAGAAGCCGGCATGCTATAATTTATTGCAGCCAGGGATTTTGAATTTATGGTGATAGATAGCCACATTAGATTATCACAAGATGGCGGTTTGGGGCCCATGCAGTTTGCATGTGTAAATGTTTGGAAATCTAAGGTAAGATGCATTGAAAGAGAAAAATGTAATCAATCGATAGATTTGCTCAAAAAACATGTCTTGTCAATTGGCAGAATAAAACTACTGAGAGAACCTCTCCTTTAACTGATTATTCTTCTGGCAACAAAAGTCAAAGAGTCTATCTTTGAGTTTCTAGACCGACCACAGCTTCTTACGACACCGGATTCTGTGCATGCTTAACTATACATCCAAGTGATGCTTTTAATCTTCTCCTAGACGATGCTATTAGACTTTTAAGTCTTGCAATGGTGGCACATATCTGCTACACTGCTATACACCTATTGTAATAGCTGTTAGTAGCATGACGATGTTTGACTTTCAACACGGGCCACAGACATTCCCGTTTGCACATTGTCCATGCTATTACATTTCTCAATAAACACACTAAAATGACTATTTTGAATCTGCCCAAAATAATGGAGATTTCCAGCGTAATAAAGTTTAAAGAAGGTATTCAACTCGATACTCTATGGTTTAATCTTTATTTTTGATATAATATGTCAGAGTGTAAACTATGTTGTTTCATATTTTCTTGTGCGGGCTGCGGAGGAGCTCTGCCAGCATGAAGCCATATGTACATTAGGCTTAGCATCGAAATCCTCCCATGCATTTCCTCTGAGAATTGGGCTCTCAATTACTGAGCTTTAACTATTCAAGAACGCCATAAAGCCCATCATTAATCTACATAAAATATTCAAGCTAGGCATGCCTACTACTTCAAAGCCCCTTGTCACAAGAGCAAAAACGAGAATGGAACCCATTTTGATATTAATGAGCATGGGGATTTGAGAAAACAGAAATCTATAGAATGCAGTGGAATTGAAGGGCAGCAGTCACTCAAAAGTAAGTTTTCATTTTTCAGCTCGTTTACAAACTAAACTTTAAACTTTACGTTAATTTCCTAATTAGGAAAGTGCACTTTTAGTAACCGATGCTATCCTAGTCAAATGCCTTTTAGGAAATAGCAATCGGTGAAAAACATGTTCTGTGGCTTGAGCGATATCCAGCAACTACAACATTATATGGAACCTGAATCTGAAATCAGTCAAGGAGACTTGCAGAGTAATAAATAAGGTGTGGACAGAGGGCATTAAAGTGGTATGTTGAGTTGAGTTGAGTTGAGTTTATTATTTATAGTGCGCGCCAGACCCGAGGGTAACCGGGCGCGTTGTTCAAGGATACTTTAAACTTTACAGGTTACATATGATTACAAATAGTGATTATACATAGTAGAAATTACATAATGCAGGCCATGGTATATACATGTAACATAATATAAGCAGGAAATATGCAGTAGGGAGAAAGAGGATATATAATTATGTACATAGTACGTTTGTAGAACAGTGGTAATGGACTATCGGTCATTTTCTTTGATCCAATTGATACAGTTGGATCTGAAGATCACAATAGCATCAGTGGATAATGAGTGATTTATGATATTACAAATCTAAAGAGCGAGGCCAATTAAAACATGACCCATCGTGATAATGAAGCAGGCGATCAATGTAATAATTGTGAGAAATGGTGAGAGACCGATCGTACATACATGTTTGCATTCGAAAATATCAGGTATCAAAACAAATACAGTCGAATTGACATTGTAGAACGATATTATCTACTTACTCTGCTAGATGCAAATGCTACAAACCCCTCCAAAATAGGCAAGCATAAACTGCACATTATAAAAAATAATGCACACCCCACCATACATTATGTAAGGGATAAAGTACCCCCTTCTGTACATTATAAGGACTTATTTATTTATTAGCATTTAAAGAGCGTGCATCAGCCCTTAGGCATTGTGACGTTGTTACAGAGGTACTTCCAGGATATTGCAGGTCACCATGCAGGTCTGTGACCAAATGCAGGGGTTTGCAACCTGCGGATCTCCAGATGATTTGGACCAAGTCTCCCATGATTCCTCACAATTAACTATGCTGGCTAGTGCTGATGGAAGTTGTAGTCCAAAACATCTGGAGAGCCAAAGGTTTCACAACCCTAGAAAAGAGGAACAAGGGCAAAGGCTGCTTTCCTTCATAAGGTCACAGAACTCCGGGATGACATGAAATATTCGTATAATGTACAGCAGAGGGTACTTTAATCCTTTTAATACTTGTTCACAATATTGGTCTCTTAATCGGCCTGATGCAAGAAATAGTCCATTAGTTGATATGTTGAATACATTTAGAATCGGGTCAGCTGAAAAAAAAAAACACCAATAGGCTCCTTGTAATAACTTGCAAACATATATTTTAAGCCGTTTGATACACTATACATTTAAAATCTGGCTTTGTGGTTTAGAATAAGTGGCATCATGCAAATATATTGCTGCTTGCCTCCGGTAAAGACAAGCTGTCCACTAACCATGTCATTTTAAAAAAAAATCAAAAATGTATCCAGGGGACAGTCAACGTTACGACTTACATGCTGTGGTGTCCCATTCATACAATTTCACAGGTCGACTAGGTGGAGTGGACGAGGAAAGAGTAAAGGCGAGTCAAACTCACCCTTTACATTTTCCACTCCGCCTCATGCAAAGGTAAACGCTGCCGGCAAATATGCTTTGCAGGTGGCCTTTACTTACGGATTCCTGTGGAATCCACCTGGTCTGGACCAGGTGCAAAACTGAGGGGATTGCACTGCAATGGATTCATTGTGCACATGCATGAAAATCTCAAGCAGGCCTACAGCCAAACACACTGATGAGTCGGACAAGACTGCAAGACTGATATATTATCTCCACTATATTCCTGCAGACGTCGCTACTGCGAAATGTGAAAGAGCAGGAAATGCATGCATAAAAGCATTATGCCTTCCTTTTACACTTCTATTTCTTACACTGCCCCATTTAAAATGAGGACCTAAATGTACTACCATTAATGCTTCCATACTTATCAACTAATGTCCATGACTTGACAAAAACATTTATTCAAAAGAAAGGAATATGAAACGCTTGTCGTAGATTTAATTACGTGTTTAAATAGCAATTGGAACATTGCTGAGAGCTGCCTTTGACAAAGTATGCTGGCTATAGCAGCAGACATTGTCCTGCCACAACTTAACTTCAATAAGAGGAGTGATCTCATTCTTTTTACAGGTCTCGACCTGTATTATTCGTAGAAGTGCTCCATACCATAAGGACATTGCAAGTCACCAAGGAGTTCCGTGTCCAAACAGAGGAATGAGGCTGAAGGCTGAGTTCCTTTATAAGGTCACGAAACCTACAGGTGACTTGATATATCCTTTTTACGTGCAGAAGGGGGCATGTTATTCCCTATAATACACGGACTTACACTGTGATCCCCTTAACACCTGGCCTCTTGCTTAATGTAATGTAAAAGATATTCAATTTGCTGATACATATGTTCAATCTGTTTGGTTAAAACAAGCTAATATGCAGTGACGTCATTAAAGCAAAATGCCAGCAGTAGAGGAAGTGACATTGCACGACCTTGACCTCTGATGACATCACAGGAAGTGATGTCATTTGACCTCACCCTGAAATGATATAGCGGGAAGCGATGGAACACGACCTTTAACCCCTTAACAAAACAGGAAGTGGCATCACATAGCATTGTCCCTAAGTACACTAGAAAAAATATGGTTACGATATCACTATAATGTGATATGCATTTCATACAAGAATGTACCGTTAAGATCAGTGTGTATAGGCCCATATTACCAAATTACTGTGCATGCAAGCAGACGTCCATGGTCAAATGATAATGATGTGTTATTATAGAGCACTTACACTTAAGCACTTTATTTAGAAAACATATACATACCATATCACCCGACCTGTGTTGGTCCTCTTATATCGATCGCAGAAGGATGAAAGGCTCAGTTGAGGCGTTTAAGAACAGACTAAATCAGTGACTCACCCCCTGAAGTGTGCCTGAAATAAACCTTTAATGAGCTTAGCAATTGTATAGAATTCCAGAGAGACACATCATTTGGTATTCCTATTCTTTCTAATTTAGGGTCACTGCTTAAAGTATTAGACTTGTGGGACCCCTGTTTTGTTTATTTTAATCTTTTTATTTTTTTAAAGAGGCCTAAACAAGAAATCCAGCCACTCCAAAAGAAAAGAGCCGCATGGCGCTGCACTCAGGCAAGGAGCATGCATTTAAAAAAAAGAAATATCATTTTTTTATTTTTTTATTTTTAGGGGTAGCAAAGGAGACCACAGGGGTAGCAATGGAGACCTCAGGGGTTGCAGTTGCAACCCCTGGCAACACCTAAATGGCATCCTTGATTCTAATGTTTCAGAAAAATAGTTTAAACAGTTAAATAAAAGTCATTTTGTGTTTGCAATTAAGTATTAAAATGCAGATTCTAGCTCTTGTGTTCTCAACTCAATAAGCGCACAAAATAAACATACTACCTTAACTGTTCCTCATCATTGTGTGGATGTAAAGTGTAACAGAATGCTATTTTACAAAAAAGGAACTTGAGAAGCTAGTCATGCCTTAATTAAGTGCTGCTTTGGTAGCTTTGGTAGCTGGAATTCGTCTCTGAGATAGCTCAAGCAGCAGGCATTGTGACATTACAACTGTACTCTAATAACTGATTGTAGAGCAGTAATGCTCTCATTTTCCCATTACCAGTCAGCAGTGATGTCACAACTAGCCAGTAATAAAAACAATTATTTACTGAGTTGTATATGGGTATTTGAGACCACCATGTATTTAAAGAATATTACATACAGACTTTTATACTGATTTTGCAAGTTTCCAAGTATTTTTGGGATATTAAAAGTCACTCAGGATTTCCATGCCACATAATGAACAGGATGCAGACCAAATGCTACTCTGAAGTAACTTTTAATATATCTTTAAAGTGTGTTTACGTCTATGTTATGATTTATAATACCAAAGCAAATAGAGGTAAACACATTGCAAAATGTCCA
Organism: Ambystoma mexicanum; assembly: GCF_040938575.1. Lineage (NCBI taxonomy): Eukaryota > Metazoa > Chordata > Amphibia > Caudata > Ambystomatidae > Ambystoma > Ambystoma mexicanum. The sequence continues at coordinate 983,766,207 of NC_090924.1, forward strand.
CTGTGGTGATCCAAAATCATACTATATAATAAAAGGCCAGAGGTCTGTTTGTCCGAAGCTGTGCTGCCTGCTTGACTTGTTAATACTGCTAGAGGGAGCTGTTGCCTTACGCATACAACAATATGGGCCTCATTCCGAGATTGGAGGTAGTCATGACGCTATTTGCGCCATGACTGCCTCCAATAACGGTCCCGGCACCGGTCTCGTTCAATGGGGACTTACCGGTGTAGTCTGTCCATGGTGGGACCAGTAAGTCCCCACTGAACATTCCATTCCCCATTCCCATTTGAGCCCCCATAGTGCTCAATGGGAATGGGGAAGTAGCTAATAACGGTAACGCAATTTGCGGTACAGTTATTGGCGCCCTGGTCCCTTAGCAGCTCCCGCTAAGGGCGCCTGGTCAAACCAGGCGCCCATAGCGGGACCCGCTAAGGAACCTTGTAATCAGGCGGTAGGGGATTACCGGCACCGGTCTCCTTACCGGTGCCCGGTATCCCCTACCGCCAGGCTCGGAAGAGGCCCTAAGACTTCAGCTTCATCTTCCAGGTGAACAAATGTGTATTTCAACAATGATAACATACAATTAGCTGCAAAAACGGCCCACGACAGGGATACCACTTTAGCAGCATACTTCATGTTGCATGCAGTAGGAAAATACATACATTTTAAAAAAAACATATAAACAAAATACATTTGATTAAGCACCACTTCTCTAACAAAATAAAGTACTTATGTATTATGTAATTATTTGTACTATGTCTTGGCATGTAATATTATATAATAATATTCTTCATTTATGTTTTAATATCAATTTGACTTCAATGTACTTTATTTTATGATCACATGTATACTTCGAACCATGCTGCACATGAATTGTATTACTCTGACATAACTCAACATTAAATATTTGGGTCCAAAACGCGTAATTGGAAACCAAGAAAATGAGGAGCAGATACAACAATTGGCCATATGTACTATGTTGAACTTTCAACGGATTCTGTGAGATTTTGTTTGAGGTTAATACTGTTCCACATAAAAAGGAGCAAGATCCTTTATACATTTCTTTCTATTAACATAAATTACATTAAAATACACTGCATAATTATTTAACTCTGAAAATGTCTTCCTTTATGCACTTCAGTCTGTGTACACAGATGTGTCCATTAGTATTAACATGATAGGATTGAACACTAATGGAAAGTTGTAGTATTTTACATAGTTCACAGTTGTTTAGCCTAGTGAGGCACAGGGATGAGCAACTGCAGGGATGATCCCCAGAGCATGGATGATCCTCAATGTTGTGTGTCCTTCAAAATAGATGGCTCTCAGTGGGGATCAGCATCAAAGCAGAGATGGGCTTTGAAGTAGTAATGGGCCTTGAAGTAAAGAGTGAGCCTTTGGGTATAGATGGGCACCAAGGAGGGGTTGGGCCTCAGTACAGGGATGGGCCATGTAGCATAAGTGAATGTTGGGATGGGTAGAGTCGATTTGTGGGGATGGATCGCAGAGCAACCATAAATCTTTGGTTCAGGATTGGCCTCAGTGTAGTCCTGGCTATATATTCATTTGTGAAAATGTACACAGTACTATACAGGGTCTCATACTGTTGAAAATTGGTTTACAACCTCCAAGTATAGATCCCTGCCGCCTATGGGACCCAATATCAACTGATATTACCTGCTACCCTGGCTGGGGCTAGAATTCTCTCTATCTCAATTTAGGAGCAGCACCAGCTACTGAACCTTTTGGCATCTGTGTTCAGTGTTGCCTTATGCTTTCACAACACATGTGATTGTGCGGGAACCAGATAACTCTCTCTCCTAGCATTCTCAACTACTACAAGAACCCTGTAATATACTCATGGATGCAACTATTTCACAGGCATATGTTTGTGGCTGCACTTATGTTCATCAAGTATAAGAGCCAGTACAGCTATCATAGCTCAAAACATTTTTCTTTGGCAATGAGAAGATTAGAGCACAGAGTGCTTAAACATTAATTATGTGGCAATATATGTAAAGCCATAATTGTTCATGATGGTTACTCAGGAAGCTCATCAATCAACATTATATATTTTTTCTTTCTTTTTGTCTTTTTCTTTCTCTTCCCTTTAGTTCTTTGATGTCTGTCTAAATCCCTTAACTACCTTCGCCCTAATATATGATTCAATATTATTGTGTTATTTTCATTCATGTTAATGTTAATGCTAATGTTAAAGGGCACTTGTACAGCACACTATCACCATCGTAGTGGTCCACCGGTGCTCTGGCAGATCGGAAAGGAGAGTGTGTGGCTTGGAGGGGTTAGTATGGTATAGCGGCAATATGTAGAGTGAGAGTTGTGATGTCCTGTTGAAAGCTTCAGTTCGGTTTGCACCGTTCGCAAAACTTAGGTGTGATTTTTGGGTTAGTACAATTCCTATGTGCTGTTGTGCCTGGCTATGTGTTGTTGGTTTGTTGATGCAGTGCAGTGAAGTGCGTATGGACTGCTGTGCAGAGATGTGGTTGTGTGAGTTCGCATTAGAGAATTGTATGTAGAAATTGAGGTTTCAGAGTTGGGTTAGTAGAGATTCTTTCTTACCTTGTTGCTTTGGACTTCTGTACTCAACATCTCTGGCCATCCTGTGTGTTGGATATTATGTGACAGTTTAATCAACAGGCACTGCATAGGGTGGTGGCTTTCCTTTGTAGCTTTCTTGTGATATGTGACCATGAGAGTTTGTCATGGCCTCCTCCCTCCCCCGGGCTAGAGGTGATTAAGTTAGGTATTTTGGGTGACTCCCTTGGTTTCTTGTGCAGGATCCCTACCTACCGGGGATCGGGTGTCCTGTGGCTTCTTGGGTTACCTGTATTGGTTAATGCTCTCTGTCTGTATCTGGGGATCCTGTTTCCATGGTATTGATTTGAGTGGGGCATTGTAGGGAGTAGTTCTTTCTTCTGCTTTCTCCCTGGCTTGTCTTTTCAATATAATTTTGCTCGGTCGAGCTGTGTTTCCAGCAAAGTCTTTGTTTTACCTAGTCGTTCCCTTCTGTTTCTGATGTGAAGAGCCATGTTTTAAGTAGTTTTCTTATTTTCAGGTTATCCTTTGTATTGTGTAAGTTCATTGGGAGGCAGTTCCAAGTTTTTGCTGCCAGGTGGGAGAAAGACGGTGTATGGTGATGGTTTCAGGCGAACGTCATTGCTTGACTGATGCACATTGTTGTAACCTTATTTGTTGTTTGATGGGTAGTCAATGTAGCATTTTTAGCGCTGTGGTGATGTGTTCCCTTCGTGGTAGTCTGAGCAGGAGTCTGGCCGCTTCATTTTGGATAAGTCGTAGTTTCTTTAGTAGGCGTTTCGGCTTTCCAAGGTATAGCCCGTTAGCGTAGTGTATTCTGGACATGATGAGGGAGATGATGGTGAGTGTTTTATGGGTGAAGGAAAGGAGCGGTAGGATCATTTTTACTGTGTGCAGGAGGAAGAAACATGTCTTGATTATTGCATTTACTTGTGGTTCTAGTGTTAGTTTGTTGTCCATCAGAACTCCAAGATTTGGTACTGTTGTTGATGGCGTTAGTGTTGTTGCTAGTTCTGTCAGCCATGGGATGTAGTGGTTGTTTTCCCTGGTTTTGTGAATAACCATTATTTCTGTTTTGCCTGGGTTCATTTTGAGGTTGTTTGTGTTCATCCAACGGTAGAGTTCCACAAGACAGTCTTCCAGTGTTGTGTTTTGTTCATGTGTGACTTGTATTTTGTAGATGATTTGTGTGTCATCAGCATAGTTGTAGCATGTGAAGTCATGTCTTTTAATGAGCTTGATTAGTGGAGTCACGTAGACGTTGAAGAGCGGTGGAGATAAGGACGATCCTTGTGGTACTCCACAGCTGGTTTCCCTTGTAGTGGATTTAAAAGGTTTAATCCAGGCGGTTTCTGTTCTGTCTGTTAGGACTGATTTGATCCAGAAGTTATATAATTTGATTGTGTTGAAATATCCACAAAATGGAATGTCATTTTTTTTGTTTGTGGTGCTTTTGGATACTGATGGCTATTTGTGCCAAACTCTAGATTGTAGCACGGAAATCTTAGCCCATGTTTTGCCTTGACAGAGACCTTACAGGTCACGAACACGTGTCGGCGGGGGCACTTGTTGCTTCATTGAATTGCTAAGGGCAATAAATTGTACATTTGTTTTACATAATACATGATTTGTGCAATTGAATTTGAGGAGGTTCATTTGGACTTCATGTCCGATGTCTATTATTAAATTTGCAGCACACTAAAATTAACTTGGATAAGCGCGTGCTCTCTGGCTAACTTCACTTATAACTCTCCTGAATAATGGCTATACTTACACAGTGGTTTCTGAAATGCACAGCCTCATTCCATTTAAACTACCCATATATGGATTTATATGATGTATATGTTGCATGCTGAGTCTGCTCAGCACTTTTCTATGCTACCTTCAATGAGCTACATGGTTAAATGAATGCTACCTCAAAAACACATCTCTTTGTGTCTGAAACATTATATCAAAAAGCCTAATCTGTCTGTATAAAAACTACTTTCTACTACAAATCTAATATAGGCCCATCCCGGCCTCTTTTCTTCATTAAACCCTTTAAGCACTTTAAGTACATTGTTGCAGTGTTAAGCACTACAGTCTAAACTGACATCATGCATACATCACAATGATTCTTATGCTATCAACACAGTAGGATATATCTGCACAGGAAACATACATTGAGGAATGGTTTGCCTATACTGTTCAGGGTGCAACAGTCTACCTAGTCCCCTAGAGCCAATACTAAAATAATATAATATGAATGAACAGGATAAATGAGTCAATGGCTTTCCTACTCCTCCGTACTCCAGAGGGAAGAATGGTCAAAAAACCATGACAATACTGCCTAAATGAGCAATTCTTTCATTACATCCATGAGCATCTCAGATCTGCACCTGCTACTTTAACCTTGATTCACAAAGCTGCCAACTGAAGAACATTTGGAGATACCTGGGAATACCATTCAACAAATCGTTGTGAATTTGTCATGACCAGAATCATTTGTTACTTAATGAATTGACTTATATATTAACTCAAATATTTTAATTGTCTGCTACATGTTAATGTGATAGTAGAGCTATGTAAAAGGGTTAGTAAGATGGCAGAATTAGAGATACAACATAATCCCAAACATTATATACAGGTCTTGTCCTACTGTACTAAACTAGAGATGGAGTTGTGCGTAACGTAGACTATAACTTGCCTTTTCCAAGAAGAATAACAAATCTTGTGGGTTGGAAGTGATCTCTGAGGAGGTCATGATTATTGGTGCGTAATCAGGCATGTCTGATGGACAGGCTCTGCATAAGGCCACATGTTGGGTAAGGGTCAATATCCCAAGTGATCATGATCCATCCTGAGGTATGTATACAAAGCTATTAGCACATAAAAGTGGTATTAGCAATATAGGTGCTGGAGTTGTGGTGCAGTAAAATTGTCAATTTAATTGTGAATGGAATAAGTAAATGGACACAATGGGCCTCATTCCAAGTCCAGCGGTAACAGAGACGGAAAAACCAGCAGGTTGCTGCCGGACTTGGAATGAATTACCGTCTCTGTGATTGCCGGAATCACTGGGGCATTACCAGTGACCCGGTAATTCCGGAGGCAAAATTCCGTATATCCCCATTCCCATGGAGTCACAGAGGACTCCATGGGGATGGGGACAATGGAAACACTGGTTCCGTTGTGGGATGTTTTTACCCATGCATCCAAGCCCTACCATAAAACTGTGCAGTACTGGCATGGAAAACATCATGATTGCCAGAACTTCCCAGAGAGTGCACAGGGAAAACATGAAGAATAGGCTGCCACCCATTTTTGCCTATGTTGTGAGCACAGGAGGGCACTGCCTAAAACCACCATTGGGCTACACACACAGTAGCCTGAAACCATTGGTAATGGCAATGCTGGATGACAAAAGCAACTCAGATTTGGGGAATTAATTTTCTGAATAACAAAAATGGATGCAGTACCGGTGCTCACCACTATCAGAAAGCGAGCGTTTTAAAACCACCAGACTTTTGTGTAAAACTGTACAAATGAACCGAAACCAGGCCAAGGAAAGACTTGCTAAGAGGTGGATACAATGTAAAACTATATTCTGAAATGACTTGAAGGAAGTAATTAATTAATGTATATGTAAAAATTGTAAGTTTGATTTAAACTGGGAACTAAAGTGACATTTAGCTGAATTCTGCCTGACAACTACCCCCGACAGGAGAAACCTGCTCAGCCACTCTTCCCAGGCCTAGCTGCACCCTGCTTCCCCACCAAAAGGAGTTGACACCTCTCTGATTAGATTAGGGGAGGGGCACCTGCAGGAGGTTGCACAAAGCCTTGTCCTGGACTCAGGCAAATGTTATATTGGGGGGGCCGTAAAGGGGCTTCCTCTTGGGAGAAGTGGGAGAAGAAGTCCCTCTGGCAGCCACCCGAGATGGAGGCGGGGGCAGACAGAAGCTTCCCCCATGTGCTTTGGAACCTAAACCGCATCCATCTGGGCCAGAGCATAATTTTAAAAAGATAGATAATTCATAGTACGGACTTGTCAGAATTATATAAGTAATACCATTATTCTTGTGATTTTTCTGTGCACGTTTTAAGAGGTATTAGGACCCTGTGGTGTATGCTGGGGGGTTGCTAGCGGAAAATAGGGTCTTACTCCAAATGTCTGCATGTTAAAAATCTGACACTTCATCAATTAATGTCCATACTCCTTGCGCACATGTGTGTAATTTTTGGTAAATGTCCGATATTGGTAAACCAGTCAAAAAGCGCAAAATGTTGTCATTTTTTAATGCAAGCCCCCAGAAAGATCAGAGGCGGACAAGCATGGACCATAAGGAATATATAATGTGTACATGTCATTTCAACAAATTGTGTATCTGGGAAATATGTATTTGAATCAAATATAGATTTGTGGGCAAATTGACCAGGGGAGGATCCTCTGACCCATAAACAGACCTCAACATGATGACAATCCATTTCCTTCCCCCAATCATGGGAGAGGGGAGAATTGGGCCAATGACAAGTAGAGAGGGGCAGGCTCAGTTATGCCACGCACACACCCACTTTCAAAACACATAAAAAGAGACTGCTTGGACAGGTAGAGACATTCATTTTCCAATTCTGCGGAGCACTTTGACGGCCGACATCCCATCCAGACAGAGACCAGAATAAAGGACCCATACACTACAGAACTTTGAACCTAGAAGGCCCACTGCAAGCAAAAGTATTCTCAGCAGGCCTTCAGAATCCAGCAAACCTAACCAAACTTTTCAACAGCCGGGCGAGCTGTTTGAATTCTTTGCCAAGAACTGTTGCCGGTGAGCAGAACAAGATATCCGGATCGCTATGAGCAGAACCGGTGCCTGATTGACCCGCCGAGCAGAGAGAACCGCCGCTGGACGTGTTGACCAGATCCGTGACGAGGCCCATTAATTTCAAAATTAGGAGTGAGTATCCGCCAGAACTGTGCAGAACCCAATCTCTTAGTTAAAATAATCTAATCCAAACTATTTTAACCTAAGTAGAACTGCCTCCTAGTAATCCTGTCATCTGTCATTCTAAAGCTGCGAGCTGTCATCTGTCATCCTAAAGCTGCAAGCTGTCACCTGTCATTTTGAGTTTACTTTAAATCCGAAAAACTACCTTTATTAAATCGTCCGTATCTCTGGAACCGTTTGTCCTAGGATCGAGATTTAACTTTCCTCTGAAAGCTTAGAATCTAAGCTTTCCAACAAGCCTAGAACAGACACTTGTCAAAATAGCAGCTCCATTCTTTCCTTTGTTAAAATCCGTTTGCAACCTGGTAATAACTCTTAGAGCATTGCTAAAGTGAGCCTGAACTAATATCAACAAGCATCTCTCACTCACCCTGAATCTCTAGAGGGAATTAAAATCAGTTAGCACATTTTCCCATCCATTGCCATCACATTTAAAAGCATTTTGGGCCTGTGTTTCAAACTGCTACCTGTTTCCTCTAAGCTTGCTGAGGGGGAACTGAATTCTGTATTGTATTTGATTGTATTCCTGAAGACTGTGTGTGTTACTTCCATCTCCTTGCATTGCATATAGGGGGGGGGGGGTGAATTGCCACCAGGGGAAAAGTGAACATATTATCTCTTGTGAAACCATATCAGTTTATTTTCTGTACTGCATTTATTCCACCTTGCATTTCCTTGAAACCATAAAGCATTTCAGCTACCTCATCCTCTATACTACTTATAAGTAATCAAGTGTACCACTGTAACATTACCCATTGTGGATCCACATCATATGTCGAAGTGTACTATCAGAAATTCATTTATTATAAAAGTGTGATATATATATATTGTTTAACTTTTCAAATAAACCTTTTAAATTTACAAAACAGACCTACTTCTTGGCTCAGTGGGGTCAGGGGGATTCTAAGAGAGGGGTGTTATATAAGGGTTGTCATCCAGAGTACATGAACTGGACCTAAAAATATATCAATAAGGGTTTCCCTCAGCATCCCAGACTAGGCATTGACTTAGCTGTAGTTTTGAAGTGAAGCCGCTTAACAAAGTGGGGGCTCGTAGCCGGAGATTCTGGGTTAGATCTATCACTTGTGCAGATTAATACAGTGTGCTGACAGGAGACATACATCCGGTCGGATCACCACGCTGTGTTACGCTGTAAAGCACTCCTCAAAGGAACGCTCTAAGGAAACGGTCTGTTTTGCAAAATGAAATACAAACTTCTGTAAGTCAGGAAGGAACTCAAATTCCAGAATGACGACACTGGCAGACATCAAAATAGCCAGAGAGCACTTCTTACATAAGCTATTTGTGAGAGGTGAGTGGACAGAGCAGGATCAGAATGCGTGGTTGTAGGCGATCACACCACAGGTCACTGCAACTGGGTTAGATAACTGGAGAGATCAGGGTCCCCTACATGTGGCCCTGAGTGAACTATATATGGCCCCTAAAGCCAAAGATGAACATAATAAGATTGCCAGGATAGCGGCATATTTGTACCTATATATGGGAGCCATGCAGGACAAATGTGCTGAAGGCCAAGATCTGGCAAATAGGCAACAGATGGCGTTAGAGAAGGCCCAATATGATCTGGACTCTTCTGAGCAGAGGCTGCTCAGGAGCCAGGAGTCAGAAAAGGACAGCAGACAGTACATCACTAAAATAAAGGATTATATGGATGTGCTGCAACAGGAAAAGGCTGACCAGGATACCAGATTTCTGGCCTTGCAGAAAGAGTACCAAGAAGGTTTGAACTCCCTACTGCAGAGCCAGAAAAAGCTGGAGCAACAGTTAGACTTCAATAGGGCATGTGCTGAGCAGGTAGTCACCCTGCAAATTCGATTAGACAGAGAGAAAGAGGAAAGCAATAAATTGATTCTGAAAGACCTGGATACACAGGCAGAGTTTGATCAGGAGCGCCAGAAAGCTGGTGCCTTCCAAAGGCAAAGGGACGACCTGGCGGCACAGATGCAGGCTCTTAGTCAGGAAAGGGATACCTTAGGCCAGGAAGTCTGCCACTTAAAAAGGAAAATGGAAGAAAATCACCTGGCCCTCCAGGGACTGGTTGACCTCCAAAAATAACACCAGAACTTGTTAGAGCACGCTAGGTGGGTGGAGGATGCTCTGGCAAGAAAGGAGCAGGCCAATAGGGACACAGCTCAGGAGGTAACCCTCCTGCAGCAGAGACTGGCCCAGTACTCCAGGACCAATCAGGAGGCACAGAGAGAGAATGAGGCTCTCTGCCAGCACAATGATAGGCTCCAGCAACAGGTAGCCATGCAGGAGAGACTGATAGAGTCTAGTAAGGCCTTAACTGAGGAACTGAAAGCGCAGGCTCTTGCATTGCAACAGGGAACAGGGGCGGATAGAGATGAGGTTCGCTGGGAAAGAGAAACTCCTGAGCATAACCTCAGGAGCCCTAGTACCAGAGGCCTTCATCTCTCCCAGTCCCTGGACTCTGCCACCCCCATGTCCCCTCGCGCACATGAGCCCAGGGCCACGGGGATGGCAGATTACTATCCAGCTAGAAGTATGGGGCTCATAGGCCAGTACCTCCCAGGAATGGATGGGCGGGCATCCGGGTATGGGCACCAAAGCACAGTGCAATTTAGTGGGTAACCCCAGGAGAGTAGGCCCATTAAGGGCATCCTGAAAACCTCTGCCCAGTTAGGTCAGTGGGGGGGTACCCATCAAATCCTGGCAGCAAGGAGGGATCTGAAGACTCCTCTGAGCATTACAGGGCACAGGAGACCAGGTCCCCACATTCTGCCAGCCATTCCCAGGCTCGCAGAATCCGGGAAAACCTGGAAGATCAGACGGGCACCTCTGGGAGCAGTGCTTCTGAGTCAGAGGATGAATGGACCAGGGTTACCCGAACCAAAAAGGCCAATAAGGCAAAAAGGGCCTTGCTTAAGGACTCATTGAAACAAATAAAGGCAATAAGGAGTGTCATCACGCCTTATCATAAGAACGCCAAGTATTCTGTTTGGGAACACTTGGAGCTCTATGAGCAAATGATGGAGACTTTCCATTTGAAGGACAGCAGTAGCTGCATCCAGTACGTCAAATGGACCTTCTCACCAGAATACTCCAGTTTCTTTGCAGGGCTGGAGGATCAAAACCATTCAAGGTGGTCCACATACAGGGCGGCCATCTTGAAACATTTTTCTGTGCACAGAAATCCTCAAGAGGCTCGCAAGGCAGCCTACAATTTGCAACGTGGGGAGGATCAGGCCCCACAAGAGTTTGTGCAAGAATTAAAGTGTGCTTTTGCGCAGACCACCAGAAGGGTGCGCACGGATAGCAGAGAATTTATCAATACGTTTTTCCATGCCTTACCCAAATACATAATGAACCAGCTCATGAGAGATTTTCGCGAGAAAAGATCTTTAGACTGGGTCATTGAACAGGCTACCCGGATCTATGAGGTGCAGAAGCCCAGCGAAAATAAAAATAATGCGCAGAAAAACCCCAAAACCAACAGCACCCCTGCTGCTGCCAAAGTGGCAGAGGTAAAGGTCACCCCCGTTTTGGATTTGGAGGTGGGGGGGCCTAAAAACCTGCCTGCACCAAATAATTCACAGCCCAGAAGGCCCTCAGGCCAGTCACAGACAGGGAGTCAAGAAGGTATTCCCACGAATGGGGTCCCTCGCTCCCCTGATTATGTAAGTCCCCGCTACAAGGGAAACCGACCCATCCTGGGTTATGTGTGGACTCCTCCAGCCCAAGGGGGGGGATCCAGCCAAGCACCTGGCCCAGGGAACTTCCCTCCTAAAGTCCCCCAGGAGGGCAGAAATTCACCAAATCCTGGGCAGAACTTTTATCCCAGGTATCCACCCAACTTCCAACCCCAAAATCATCCATCCTTCTTTCCCCAATTCCCTGAGCCCAGACAACCTAATCCGGGAGAGGGGAGGCCAAGGGTCGAGGGGTACCCAAATCTTCCCAACCAGGGGTACTACCAGAGAAGGGATAGCTACCCTTCCCGGGATCAGCCCAGGGGAGAAAATAGAACCCCGTATCAGCCTGAGCGGGTTTCACAACTTGAGCGCCAGGTTCAGAACATGGCACAGGATTTGGGCCGCATGCTGAGGGCTAAACAGAACCCTCAGATGGGCATGCCGGCACAGAATGCCCCAAACTCTGGACCTGGTGCTCCAGAACAATGACGGTGGCAGCACCCCGATAACCCAACGGTTCCCAGGGAGGAGGCACAAGGGGAATGGGGGGTATAAAGCCTTGGAGGAAGCTTCCTTCCCCACTTGTAAACAGCCCCTGGAAACCCAGGAACCGGAAACAAAATCTCCTGCCCCTGAAAGTCTGCCTCCAAAGGAGCAGAGGGGGGGTAGGAGAAACAAAGGACCCAAACAGACCCACTTTGTGGAGGAAGTACAGGTCTTCCAATTTGAGGGAGAGGGATCCTCAGAAGATCCTGGGAAAAGGATCTTCTCCTTCAGAGATGGGGGAACTCCTCCCAAGGAAAAATGGGTCCCAAGGGATGCCAATTCAGACTGGGGAGATGTGGAGACTGAGCTACCGCCGCCCATCATCTCATCCCAGAACCGACAATACCAAAATCCCATGGGTCAAACCCATCCTGATGACTGCCTCCAAAAAGGGGGGGGCGGCCCAGAACCCGAAACCATTTCCAGTTGCCAACTTTTTCTTTCAGATTCCCCAGGCTCTCCACAGAATTCTGCCCAAATTTCTTCGCTAGCAATGTCCAAAACCAGAAAGTTAGCCCACCAGTTGTCCAAAAATGTGCATTATCTGTGCCCCCTTGAGGAGAAGGAGGGAAGATACTATGCCCCGGTACAAGTACAGGGGCAGGGTACAATTTTGGCACTGGTGGACACTGGATCCCAAGCTACCCTTCTGTCTAAAAGGGCCTTTGATGAACTAAATGCAGGAAGGGGGGAGAATTACCGTATTCCTCTCACCTCTCTTCCTGGACAACTGCAGAACTTTGACGGGAAGGAAATTCCCGTCGAAGGGACTGCAGACTTGGACATTAAAATTGGGCGACACAAGGTGAAACACCCGGTCATAGTAGTGACTCCAGAGGGCACCCCTTGTTTACTAGGGAATGACCTCCTGAGAAGGTTGTCACCCCTAATAGATTGCGTAAACAAGGTCCTCTGGACCCAGACTAGCCGACCAATAAAATTAAAACAGAGTGTCAACCATGTTAGTTTTAATGGCACCTGCCACATGGTTGAACAGAAATCTGACCAAGTAGAATTTCACTTCCAGAACAACCAAATTCCAGACGTGACAGTAATAGCAGTAGGACAACAGACTGGTGATGGGGGGCCCTCTCTATTTCTAAAAATCAGCCTTCCTTCCAGTTTAAAGTGGTATTCCACACTGGAAGGAAACACTCTGAAATTCTTTACCAATCCACAATCAGACACTCCCACTCCTATAGTCCAGAAAAATGTGAAATCAGCTCAGAGCCTGGCTGATATTCAGCAAATTGGAGAGCAGTTGTTCATCCCTGTTCAGTTAAATGATGGGAAGGACCCTGTTCTCGCTCGAGTGTGTGTGAACAACGGTATGAGCTTCATCAGCGAAGCCATGTTCCGCCAACTCCCAAAAGATCCAGCCATTCCCACATTCAAACTGATAGACAAATGGGAAATGGAACTGGAAACACCCAATTCCAAACATCTCCTGCCAAGCATGTGTATGATCAAAATCTCCATTGGCAACAAGAGCATAGTCCATAATTGTTGGGTCGTGCGAGACGTCACTGCCGCCTTTTACTTAGGCAGTGACATTCTCAATCGCTTCGCCATTAGTTTGGACCTAATAAACTTCAAAGCTTGGTCCCGATTAGCGGATTATCCCATGGGCTTTGATGATTCAGAAAAAGCATTTAGGTCAGCTCAATTGCTACCTTATGCAGTTGAAATTCAGATTAAAGAGGAAGTCACCATCCCAGAAAGGACCCGACAATTCTCCCTGGAAGTGAAAGTTAAAAGAGGACAAAAATTGAAAAACCCTGATGCTTACATTCATCTAAATGCTTCTCTCCAACAGCAAGGGTTAGGGGTAAACCCAACACCATTAGTCAACAAAGAACATGACACCATTCCAATAGAGGTGGATAACAGCGACTTAAAGAGTATTACTCTAGCCGCAGGCACCATTATTGGAATGGCGGTTGATGACCGACATTTCTCCATTGATTTAGGAAATGAACTGTTAGGACCAATCCCCAAGGACTGTTTTGACAGTGACAGTGATGACAATACAGCACCAGACAGGATTTTCACCCGGCACGGGGGGAACTTCCTGGTGTACACTTCTTGCCCTTATGGTAAGGAAGATGTGACTTGTGACTTCAGGAGGGATGAGGTGATTTTCCAGGTCCATGAGGGCTGCCTTTCCCACCTGAAGCCTCCAGTCCAAATCAGCACTCTGACCAGGGACTTCTCCACCGAGCTGGAGGAGGCCGCTGAGATAGCCAAACCAGACGTCTTTCCAGGCTTCAGGCAGATGGTGGAAGAGAGAGTCAAACTAGCTGATGCCTGCGTGACTCTGGAACAGAAGCAAAAGTTGAAACAAGTTTTCTTGGATTTCCAAGATCTCTTTGCGGTAGACTCATATGACTGTGGTCGCACCGACATCCACACCACAACAATTCCCACGGACCCTGGAATGACTCCAGTGTTTGTGAAGCAATATCGTTTGCCTCTCGCATCCATGGAGTCCCTTACTGAAATAATTAAGAACCTTGAGTCCTGGGGAATAATCCGTCCAGTACACAGCACCTTCAATAATCCGGTGCTGGGAATATTGAAGCCAAACGGCCAGTGGAGACTCTGCGCCGACCTTAGGGAGCTCAACAAACGGGTCCATACTTCCCGATGGCCTCAGCCCTACATTGACCAAGGGCTGGCCCAGATCCAGGGGTCACAGGTATTCACTGCAATAGACCTGACCAATGGATACTGGACCGTGCCTGTCAGTAGGGAGGACCAATACAAACTGGCTTTTACCTTTGGGGGCCAGCAGTACACATGGACCCGGACTCCCTTCGGATACCTCAACTCCGGCAATGAATTCAACATTTTCCTACATAAGGCCATGCCCGACCTGGGTGCGAGGGGTAACCTGGCTTATGTAGATGATGTCCTCATCAAAAGTTCATCTGTGGAGGAACACATAGCGGAGATCCGTTATGTTCTGACACAGTTGAGGGCCGCCGGAGCAAAACTTTCCTTTCAGAAAGCACAGTGGTGTAGAACCCGTGTTAATTTCTTGGGGCATGAGATTACTCCTCAGGGTCGCTGTCCCCAGGAAAAGAAAGTGGAAGCACTCCAGAAACTGAAGGATCCCACAACTCTGCGGCAACTAAGGAGCGTCCTTGGACTGACTAATTAGAGCAGGAAGTTCATTGAGGGATACGCAGAGATCACTAGACCCCTGATTCATCTCTTGAAGGGGAGGGTCAAGTGGGAATGGGGTCCAGAACAATCCGAGGCAGTAAGACAACTCAAAAGAAGCCTCCCACAAACGCCTTGCCTAGCTTACCCTGTCAGAAACAAGGAGTTCTTCCTGGAGACAGGGTTCTCTAATATGTGCTTGATGGCAGTATTATACCAAAAGCATGACAAGGTCAATAAAGTAATCTCCTATGCGAGCAAAACTTTATCCTCTGTGGAGGAAAAATTCAACGATTGTGAGAAGGCCCTCTTGGCAATGGTGGGACATTGAAGAATTACCGCCCGTTCATCCAGGGGGAACACATCATAGTGGAGACTCCACACCAGCCTCTGCAATATCTCCAAAGTGACAGAATCTGGGCCGGAAATGTGAGTAATTCCCAAATTACTTCCTGGATTCTGTCAATGCAAGGTTTTCCTGTAGAGGTCAGAAATGGCCAAAACAAGAAGAGTCCCCTCGCGCAAGGTCTGGCTGACTTGCATGATTGTGCCAGAGAAAACTGTCTCGAGGACGAAAGTCTAAAACCTGGTTAACTGGAAAACCAGAGGCATGTTATGTGCTAATAACAAACCCCTGAAACATGGGAAGCTACTCCAAAATATTTATAATCTGGTCACATCGATTGGGATGACCATCTACTGGAAAAAGATCAAGGGTCATTCCAAAGTAGAGGGACCAGACAAAACTGGAAATGACTTAGCTGATCAGCTGGCCAAAACCGGGGCCATCCAAGGGGATCTAATCGAAATAGAGTCCCTGTTGGGGGAAATCCAGGTCACTGCTATCACCAGGTCCCAGACAAATGCTCACAATGATCTTTCAACTGCACAATGGAGTAAGGAGACCCCTGATGCTGATTTAATTATAGCTCAGAAGGGGGATCCAATTATTGGTAAGTTTTACCAACACCTTGAGGACCCTGAGAACTTTCCCCTGACGGATACCGATTACATTGGGAAAGAGGACCTAAGAGTGTTGATGAAATGTCCAAAAAGGTTCCGAATCCAAGACGGTTTGTTGGTAAGGAAATTCCAAGCTGGCCATGATCAGTGGGTGGTGCCTACCTCATTCCAAAGCCTGATGTTAAGTCACGCCCATGATGCGGCCACCGCCGGTCATAGGGGGTTTCACACAACACTGGAAATCTTAAGAGAGGTTGCATACTGGCCACACATGGGGCAGGACCTCGACCAATACTTGAAGGGGTGTCTTGTGTGTGCACAATTTCAGCCATCATCCCTCACACACCGTGCGCCTCTCCAAAAGAGGGGGATGACACTGCCATGTTCAGATTTGCAAATCGACTTTGTAGGCCCTGTGATTCGCTCGTCTAGAGGAAACAAGTACATGTTGACCGTTACATGCTTGTTTACCAAGTGGGTGGAATGTCTCCCAGCCCCAAACTGCAAGGCAGAAACAGCAGCTGCCCTGATGATTAACCACATCCTTTCCCGTTTTGGTCTACCTCAAAGGATTGAGTCAGACAGAGGTAGCCATTTCACCAGCGAGGTAATGACAAAGATGTGGGAGATACTGGGGGTCATGAGAAAGCTACATATTGCTTACTGGCCAGCTTCTTCTGGGGCAGTAGAGAGATACAACCGAACCATTGTGGGCATCTTAAAAAAGTTTGTGGCAGATTCTGGGCCAAGTTGGGATATCCGATTACCTCTGGTCCTAATGGCCATCAGATCTACCCAGTCATCTGCAACCAAAATGTCACCATTTGAGTTGATGACGGGGCGCAAGATGGTGCTTCCCCAGCATTTGCTCTACAGAACCCAAGAGCAAACGTTGATAAATGCCTCCACAACTCATGAGTATGTGGAGAATTTAAGGAAACACCTCCAACATGCTTTTGCCTATGCTCAGCAGAATCTAGAAATATCAGCTGAGAGTATGAAAACGCACTATGATTTGAAAACCACCAGGAAGGAATATGAGGTGGGAGACCGGGTCTATCTATACAATTTCCAAAGGAACCAGGCCAAACAGCGAAAATGTTTGCCTACATGGAAGGGACCCTTTGAAATTATAGACAAGATCTCCCCTGTTGCCTACAAAATCCGCATCCCCAAAGGTAATTTGGCGGAAGGGGAAGATAAGTGGGTCCATATTAATCAGCTGAAGTGTTGCCATCCCAGGCACACTCTGCAACAACTGGAGGAGTCCTCTGCAATACCAGAGGGGGCCGCTCCAGAGTAATTCAGTTCCAACCCTAAAATATCCCATATATAGTCTCTAAAATATTATGACGCTTGTAAGCCACTGTCTCTGAATTATATCTTGTTTTTAAAAATTGGAATGCTATGTCTATTAAAGTATAAAATGTATATGTCGCCCCACTATATCAATAGTGGGGGAGAAATGTCTATGAATAGGTATTGCCGCTTTCCTTTGTCGTCCTAGGAGAAAGAAAACATGGAGACTGACCACGGAAGGCGACCTGGGGACCGGGAGCGAAGATCCGAGGGGCCCGGGGTACCACCCAATCCTCCCATCAGGACAAGCAAGGAGAACTGATTGATCGACTGGAGGGAGGAAAAGATGCTGAACTGTGCCATATATGGAATTGGAAGAAGAGGAGGCAAACATCCCAGATCTTGCGAGTTCCATCAGTGAAAGGACAGAATGGCCATCGCAAGAGGGGGGGCTTGTGGGATGTTTTTACCCATGCATCCAAGCCCTACCATAAAACTGTGCAGTACTGGCATGGAAAACATCATGATTGCCAGAACTTCCCAGAGAGTGCACAGGGAAAACATGAAGAATAGGCTGCCACCCATTTTTGCCTATGTTGTGAGCACAGGAGGGCACTGCCTAAAACCACCATTGGGCTACACACACAGTAGCCTGAAACCATTGGGAATGGCAATGCTGGATGACAAAAGCAACTCAGATTTGGGGAATTCATTTTCTTAATAACAAAAATGGATGCAGTACCGGTGCTCACCACTATCAGAAAGCCAGCGTTTTAAAACCACCAGACTTTTGTGTAAATCTGTACAAATGAACCGAAACCAGGCCAAGGAAAGACTTGCTAAGAGGTGGATACAATGTAAAACTATATTCTGAAATGACTTGAAGGAAGTAATTAATTAATGTATATGTAAAAATTGTAAGTTTGATTTAAACTGGGAACTAAAGTGACATTTAGCTGAATTCTGCCTGACAACTACCCCCGACAGGAGAAACCTGCTCAGCCACTCTTCCCAGGCCTAGCTGCATCCTGCTTCCCCACCAAAAGGAGTTGACACCTCTCTGATTAGATTAGGGGAGGGGAACCTGCAGGAGGTTGCACAAAGCCTTGTCCTGGACTCAGGCAAATGTTATATTGGGGGGCCGTAAAGGGGCTTCCTCTTGGGAGAAGTGGGAGAAGAAGTGCCTCTGGGAGCCACCCGAGATGGAGGCGGGGGCAGACAGAAGCTTCCCCCATGTGCTTTGGAACCTAAACCACATCCATCTGGGCCAGAGCATAATTTTAAAAAGATAGATAATTCATAGTACGGACTTGTCAGAATTATATAAGTAATACCATTATTCTTGTGATTTTTCTGTGCACGTTTTAAGAGGTGTTAGGACCCTGTGGTGTATGCTGGGAGGTTGCTAGCGGAAAATAGGGTCTTACTCCAAATGTCTGCATGTTAAAAATCTGACACTTCATCAATTAATGTCCATACTCCTTGCGCACATGTGTGTAATTTTTGGTAAATGTCCGATATTGGTAAACCAGTCAAAAAGCGCAAAATGTTGTCATTTTTTAATGCAAGCCCCCAGGAAGATCAGAGGCGGACAAGCATGGACCATAAGGAATATATAATGTGTACATGTAATTTTAACAAATTGTGTATCTGGGAAATATGTATTTGAATCAAATATAGATTTGTAGGCAAATTAACCAGGGGAGGATCCTCTGACCCATAAACAGACCTCAACATGATGACAATCCATTTCCTTCCCCCAATCATGGGAGAGGGGAGAATTGGGCCAATGACAAGTAGAGAGGGGCAGGCTCAGTTATGCCACGCACACACCCACTTTCAAAACACATAAAAAGAGACTGCTTGGACAGGTAGAGACATTAATTTTCCAATTCTGCGGAGCACTTTGACGGCCGACATCCCATCCAGACAGAGACCAGAATCAAGGACCCATAGACTACATAACTTTGAACCTAGAAGGCCCACTGCAAGCAAAAGTATTCTCAGCAGGCCTTCAGAATCCAGCAAACCTAACCAAACTATTCAACAGCTGGGCGAGCTGTTTGAATTCTTTGCCAAGAACTGTTGCCGGTGAGCAGAACAAGATATCCGGATCGCTATGAGCAGAACCGGTGCCTGATTGACCCACCGAGCAGAGAGAACCGCCGCTGGACGTGTTGACCAGATCCGTGACGAGGCCCATTCATTTCAAAATTAGGAGTGAGTATCCGCCAGAACTGTGCAGAACCCAATCTATTAGTTAAAATAATCTAATCCAAACTATTTTAACCTAAGTAGAACTGCCTCCTAGTAATCCTGTCATCTGTCATTCTAAAGCTGCGAGCTGTCATCTGTCATCCTAAAGCTGCAAGCTGTCACCTGTCATTTTGAGTTTACTTTAAATCTGAAAAACTACCTTTATTAAATTGTCCGTATCTCTGGAACCGTTTTTCCTAGGAACGAGATTCAACTTTCCCATGAAAGCTTAGAATCTAAGCTTTCTAACAAGCCTAGAACCGACTTCCTTATACTTTTACCGCAATCGCGATTTACGCACTCGTAAAATTTACCGCGATTTGCGATTTGGCTCAATTTCTCCACTTGTCAAAATAGCAGCTCCATTCTTTCCTTTGTTAAAATCCGTTTGCAACCTGGTAATAACTCTTAGAGCATTGCTAAAGTGAGCCTGAACTAATACCAACAAGCATCTCTCACTCACCCTGAATCTCTAGAGGGAATTAAAATCAGTTAGCACATTTTCCCATCCATTGCCATCACATTTAAAAGCATTTTGGGCCTGTGTTTCAAACTGCTACCTGTTTCCTCTAAGCTTGCTGGGGGGGAACTGAATTCCGTATGGTATTTGATTGTATTCCTGAAGACTGTGTGTGTTACTTCCATCTCCTTGCATTGCATATAGGGGGGGGGTGAATTGCCACCAGGGGAAAAGTGAACATATTATCTCTTGTGAAACCATATCAGTTTATTTTCTGTACTGCATTTATTCCACCTTGCATTTCCTTTAAACCATAAAGCATTTCAGCTACCTCATCCTCTATACTACTTCTAAGTAATCAAGTTTACCACTGTAACATTACCCATTGTGGATCCACATCATATGTCTAAGTGTACTATCAGATATTAATTTATTATAAAAGTGTGATATATATATATATTGTTTAATTTTTCAAATAAACCTTTTAAATTTGCAAAACAGACCTACTTCTTGGCTCAGTGGGGTCAGGGGGATTCTAGGAGAGGGGTGTTATATAAGGGTTGTCATCCAGAGTACATGAACTGGACCTAAAAATATATCAATAAGGGTTTCCCTCAGCATCCCAGACTAGGCATTGACTTAGCTGTAGTGTTGAAGTGAAGCCGCTTAACACCGTCTATGACGGAGCCGGTGTTTCCATTTCCGTCTGCAGGCTGGTGGCGTTACTCCTGCCAAGTCAGGCCTTGCGGGAATGACACCACCTGCCTGCAGAACTCGTAATCTGCCGGTCCGGAAACAACGGTGGTGGCGGGTTTACCGCCACCGTTGTTTCCGGACCGGCAGGCTCATAATGAGGCCCAATATGTTAGTAATGTGTGGTTTGATCTTGTAGTATTTAAATAGCAAGATTGTTTTTTTATGTCCCTCATTTTAATTGTAAGTTTGGTTGAACTGGAACAGTTTTATCATGAGCACGCAGTGGGTGCAGCACAAAAGTAAATAACTTTTCTATACAAAGGTGAACTCATGTTCCCATGTTGTGGCTTTCACTTTGGTTATTTAAGTTGGATATTGTTGTTTTGTTGATGGTATACTGAAATAAAAATACTCCCAGAGAGCTAGTGTCTTGTTGAAAATATCTTGCTGGAAAATTGCATTGTTTTATCTTAAAAGCAGAGAAATGCTATCTGCTTCTGAAAAATGCAATCTATAACAGTAGGTATTGACGGCATTCAAAGCATTCTTATAGGCTCAGACAAGGTCAATAATGACTTCCATGTGCTGATTAAATATAATTTGACCTTACATATTGATCTTTGGTGACTTAATTTTAAGGATTATATCAGTCACCAAAATTCAGAACCTCCCAAAATTTGGCATTTGCAATTAGGGTCCTCTTTGTAAGATGTTTTTCCAACACGCCTTGTCATGAGTTGGTGGTACAAATAGTATTAATACCGCTAAATTGAAGTACTGTTGCCAAAAGCGGGAACAGTGGCTATTCCCCATTCTGAAGTCCTGTTAAACGTCATTGGGAATGGAGGTATACATGCCAGTGGAAATACAACCAGCAGCATTACAGCTATTTTTTTTGTAGGTAATTCCACCATAAACTTGCAGGCAGATTTACAGCTGATGGGTTTACAAACTAGCCGGTAATAATGTTACCAGCTGTGTTTTTACTTGCCGCCATTCTCGTATCTAGTCCCATAACCCTCTACTTGTCCAGTGCTTCTCTCTGAATTTACGTGAAAGTGGGGGCAATTGTAAGGCCTGGTGGGCCCTTCAGATAGTATAGGGCCATCAGATAGTATACGGCTAGGAAGGAAGTCTTGTATAATGCATCAAAGGTAAGCATATGCTTTCGAATGATCCCAAAATGCCTCTATGCTATTCGCTTGAGTTTGATTTCCCAAACTTCGAAGTAACTCATTGGACCTCACTATAAGTTTGGTGATAACTTATAAACCTGAGATAAGGGCTTTCCTGATCATGAGCCATATGGAGGTAATACCTCAAGCAGATGCTTGAAGAATTACCTACTGCAAAATTGAAGATAATTCTTACATTCTCCATTGATGTTCTAAGAGACTTCTGAATTATGACTAACCAAATGTCTAATTCGGGTGGAAGTTCCACAGTTAAGACTCGTGGTAACTGTCAATCTGTTTGGAGGAATTAGAACTGCTAATATCTCAAAAACTGTAATTTGGCACATTATGATCATGTTTTAAGATATATTCATTAAGATACATTTTAAAACATAGGTTTTCTGCTATCTATTGACGGACTCAATGGAAAATATTAATAATACATGCCTTGATTAATTATTAAAAGCCTCAGGCCAGCTGGCCAGTGCATAGCACTACAGTAAATGAAACAAGTAAATTAAGCATCTCTAAGAGATTGACCTATAATTACCATGCAGTTCACAAAGCTAAAAAACATGGCCGCACTTTATGACAGAATGTTTTATATCACAGCTTAGGATAATAACTACTACATGCATTAAAGTACAGTAATGTGTGATTTTCAGAGGGCTGGACGCAAGTTATAGTAAAGATCACCCCATAACCGTCACTCTTCTCTTTGTTATTATTTAAAGCGTATGTAATACAAAAACATCTTTCAAGCATTACATTTTAATGAACTGTACATAAACAAGGTAATGAAATATCCATTCATTCAGTACCCTTTAAAAAATATTACAGCAACTAAATGCAACATCTATATATGTAAGATTGGTTTACATTACTTGTCACCGAAATATTGTAATGTTGCCCAACAGGAACTCTCCATGTATGATGTTTTAGTGATGTTTCTGGGATGCACACTATCTGCCTGGATGGCTGTGGACTTCCAAAAGTTCTAATCTGCATTATCATTGGAGATGAAGATATCTAACTCCAAGAAGGCAGCACGTGTTTGGGTTTTGTAGCTGGAGAAATCAAGAATAACATTATCAGTAGTCATTTACACTATGACTTAATCAATTAACAGGTCAGAGCCTTCCAAATAATGTACATTTCTACACTGTATCACACCCACACCATGATACTGTGGACCAATGATGTGTTGTCTCTCAATAAGTAGTTGCATTCGAACATTGCTATGCAAATCTTTCTAAAGAACAAGGAAAATGTTGCTACCATTGTTTCCCCATGGTGTTAGATGTATAGCTTAGTTCAAAAGGATGGGTATCCCCTGAACCGTGGACCTGGGGAGCGAAGTAATTCAAGAAGGAAAGCAGGTGGTCACATGGATCAATACACACATTATTCAATTAATTCTCTGACCTTGAGGAACATTTTTGTAGAGATATCCTGTCCTTATACCTTCGCAACCTATTTTTGTTTGCCCATTATGATTACCGTTCTTTCTTTGTATATCATACTTCTTTCTTTGTTAGTGAACTGTTTGTCGCATAAGTGTAGGCCACCACGGAGACACTGAGTTCCTCTACTCCGTCTGTAAATTGTGAGAAAAATACACCTGTGCCTGCACTTCTTTGCACCAGAATGAATGAGTAACAAAATTCAAAGCAGCCGTTATTTTTTAAGAACTTTTTTTTATGTTTATTTGTTTGGTATTTTCATGTTTTGTTTTTAGCCCCTCTTGGATGACACGTGTTTCGGTGTATATCCTGCGCCTTTTTCACTATTCATGTTCATACAAAGGAAAACAGAACAAAACGCAAAAATAAATAAAATTCATGTGTAACACCCTGCTCGGTTATTTAGCGCATGATCATAATTGTGACTTCCTTAGTGTTTAGATCACATACCCACAATTCCCAAAACCATGTTACAGCTACACATTACACCTCGTGCATGTTTCTGTGTGTGAACCAGACTGAACGCCTATGCCAGTGTTGCAGAGCTGAGGAGGAGGGTTGGGGAGTAAGGTTCTCTTGCCATTTGCTATGATCTTTATGTTATTATAGAATATAACTATATATCATCCTCATTAGAAAACCGAAAAATGACACCTTTTAATTAATCAATGGTACTGTGTTATGTCATCTCTTACCTTTATTTTTTGACGTTGCGGTTCCCCCACTGGTAAATACATTTCTTATCTTATAAAGTAACTTTGAGTTCATGGGTTCAATCCCACCTATACGGAAAAACATAGATATATAAATATCAGCATGTGTTTATTCAGGGTTAAATCTACTGTTAACCAAACGTGATTTATAAATCACTGGGCCAATGCCTTCCAACTCCTGAAAGTAAAGCATTTTCACCGTGCATCTTTTAATGGCACATCACAGCATAATCCTCTGTGTTTAAAATATACCCGCAATCAATATGCTCCTTCTGCATGCTCGCACTGTGGCGACTACCGTTCAAACGCGGTGCCTGAAAGGCCAGTGCAATGCTGGCTACAGCTGTACCCGCAATCAATATGCTCCTTCTGCAGGCTCGCACTGTGGCGACTACCGTTCAAACGCGGTGCCTGAAAGGCCAGTGCAATGCTGGCTGCAGCTGTACCCGCAATCAATATGCTCCTTCTGCATGCTCGCACTGTGGCGACTACCGTTCAAACGCGGTGCCTGAAAGGCCAGTGCAATGCTGGCTGCAGCTGTACCCGCAATCAATATGCTCCTTCTGCATGCTCGCACTGTGGCGACTACCGTTCAAACGCGGTGCCTGAAAGGCCAGTGCAATGCTGGCTGCAGCTGTACCCGCAATCAATATGCTCCTTCTGCAGGCTCGCACTGTGGCGACTACCGTTCAAACGCGGTGCCTGAAAGGCCAGTGCAATGCTGGCTGCAGCTGTACCCGCAATCAATATGCTCCTTCTGCAGGCTCGCACTGTGGCGACTACCGTTCAAACGCGGTGCCTGAAAGGCCAGTGCAATGCTGGCTACAGCTGTACCCGCAATCAATATGCTCCTTCTGCAGGCTCGCACTGTGGCGACTACCGTTCAAACGCGGTGCCTGAAAGGCCAGTGCAATGCTGGCTGCAGCTGTTTGGGGAGAGCGTGGAAATCTTTTCTGAAGAACGGAGCCACTCCTTTGTTGGCACAAATGAAAATTGTTTATTTGCAGTTATGTCGTTACTCTCTCCTTCCCCTGGTCAGGTTGTATATACAGAAGGTGGAGCCGACTATTTTGTTGGCTTAGCCATAGTACCTTTTGATATGGGACCTTGCTTGAACCGTCTACAGGGCCAGCTTTGGAAGAAAACGCTGGGCTTGGAAAATTACCTACCAGGTGCGGTCATCCGGCATGAATTCGGTCTGGTCTCCTTGGCTGGTAGAGCACTTTGGAAGAAGCTGGCTGATTATGCGAAATTCTCTTTACTTCTACTCTGCATTCGGCAATTTCAATTGAAGAGTTCTAGCAGGAAATGTTCCAAAGACTCCTGAAAATAGCTTCAACTGCAGAAGAGCTAGAAAATGCAGCGGATCTAGTTAAGAAGAAGTTATTTATGGTAGATTCATGTGAAACATGTGATCTATTGGCAACTTTCTCCCTTTACAGTGAGTACGGCAAATGTAGAAGGAAGAAAGAGGAAATTCCTCAGTATGTAGCCCTATTCCCCTGTCCTAATATTCAAGGGGCTCACTTGCGTTTCCACTTAAATCAAATTCCCACCCTTGAACAGAGAAGCAAGTCGGATAGTTCCATAAAGAATGCCCACTGTAGTTTCTGTACAGATCACAGTGGGGAGGAAACACTGAAACGCATAGTATTGCAGTGTGCTGGTTTCAGGGACGTTAGGTTACGTTACCTGGGCTCCATAGAACTTGCAGAGTTATTTTGTGCCAGGTTAATATGGGGCAATGGTGTGCAATTGGTTGTAGCCTTGTATGCTTTTCTGTGTGTAGTAGCCAGAAGGTTGGAGGAAACACAGACTTGAGGAAGCATATCTAAACCTGGTTATGTCACTATTCACTATTTACTGTGATTTTGGTTTATACTATTGTTTTGTATAACATGTATGTCTTTTGATGATTTGTATTCTTTGTTGTGTACTGTTTTGTGAAAGGCCTATTTCAATAGACTGAAACACAATTAAAAAAACAGTTTTCAGAGTTGCTGTCACCCTTACCTCATTCTCAGTGAATTTCTGCTAAGTTGTCTTTAGCAACTGTGCTTCTGGTTTTCATATAGTTCTAAAGGTTATATTGATTAGAAGCTTTACGTCATAACATTGTTTTCTGCATTGTGTCCCTTGTATCAAACAACTTAAGATTGTGTACCTGCCATATTCCACCTAGTGCCGCCCATTGCATGATGGGCCTTGAGGCCCAGGCCCCCCACCATTTATGTACTAATCTTTACTTATTCTGTCAGGCACAGTGTTTGTAATGAAGTCCAGTGCCTGTCTCTGGGGGTGCTGGATAAAGTGGTCAAAAGGGCTGGGTGCAATGACTAGTGGCTTGGAGCTGGGCCCAGAAGCTGCATATGGGGATCCCCTGGAACATCCACCAACCCCAGCTCTGTGGCACCAGTTTGTCACCGGGTGTTGGCCCATTCTCAACCTGTTCTTTTTAGGGGTTGGCAGAGGGAGTATTAAGTGACGTGGTTCAATGGCCCATCATGTTACTACCATATATTCTAAGCATCGGCACAGAAAGAAGGACATCTCAAGACTCCCAATGGCGTGCTTGAGCCTGGTTTGGAACCGCGCAGAGTGGTGTGGTCCCTGCAGCAGTCGGGTGGCAGAGTGCTGCATGTGGGTCAGCTGTCTGGTAGCACTCACACTACCTATATCAATGCTAATATGGCGTACAGAAGTTATGAAGGCTCAATCCATGATACGCTGTGGCTCCAGGGCCTGCAGCTGTCATAGGTGTACACAATCAAGTCCCACCACTAATCCAATCACAGACACAAACCTATTACTGTTCACAGGTGCACCATGCTAGGTTTTTTTTTATGGATATGGTTTACATATGAAACATTTACAATCAGAGTACATACAATTCATCAATCAGCAAAAATATATAATACATCAATAACACGAATAAATTCAACATCTCTTTCAGCAGATTTAGAAGAAAAAAGAAGAAAAAAAACCTCAACACACTGCCTCAAATTCAAAACATGTGCCTGCCAGTAGAAGCTTGGCCTACGTGGTGAAGCAACAGTTCCATAAAAGCAGCAAGTTGCATGGCAGGGATGGGCGCATTAGGAGTTGGTGAGGGAGGCACAGACAGGAGGTTGAATGTGACTGGTGACAAAAGGCTGGTTGGAGGATGGAGCGATAGGGAGAATGGTGTACCAGGAATACGTTAGGAGGAAGCATCCAGGTAGCGGACAGAGGTTGGTAGAGGAAGTGGGGAGGAGACTGGACAAAGTAGTAAAAAGGAGATTGGCAGAAGCTTTGAATAAAAGGTGGTCAGTAGGAGGGAGGGAATATTTGGCAAAGTGGAGAAGGAGGCTGGCAGAAGCTATAACGAAAAGATTATTTACAAAGAGGGTGGTGGAAAGAGAAGAGTTTAGCACGGGAGATGTGAGCGGTAGCGAGGAGAGAGTACTAAGATGGAGCTGAGGTGTAAAATCAGTAGGCAGGCAGAGAATAATACAATAGAGGAGAAAAACAGAGAGGGTGGAGATTGAACTCTCTAAGTATAGGAGACATGACAGGAGAGTGAGAAGTAGGAAAATGAGAGGACAGAGATTCTCCTTTAGGAAACAGACTGTTTGCTAATTATCAATGTGGGAGACATGGTCAGGGTTTCAGGGAATGCTGCTAACACCAGGGGGTATAACAAAAGAGATCAAGAACCTGTTGTGTAGGGCAGGTCATCCATCGCCTGGTGGAACATCTGGCATTTTGTCAGTCCTTTCCAAGCCTCAGTATCCGTCCCCTTGCAAAGCCTATCACATGGACCTGGAGGCCCCTAAAATAGGCTTCCTGTGACATCAAGGATGGGATCTGATGATCAGGAATATAAGAGCATGGAACACATGAATGAAGTGCCAGGGACACTCAAACTGAAGAACTGGGAAGTAACCCAGTTTTGTGAATTTTTTAACTAATATCATTTGAGCCCAAGTAGAAGTTAACCTGTTGTAATTGCTGGATAGACCCATTCATTACTAGTAATATCTCACTTGTCCCAATCCGGCAAATACCCCTAATACATATTACTTTAATGATGCCTTTCCATGTCCGCCTGTTGTTGCTCCTACTCAGCTTTGTAACATACTCCCTTTTAGGAGTACTGTTCATGACAGAGTAATTATCCACTGACTTCCGGGGCAAAGGTCCTGCATACCCTCTTTTGGAGTACTGCCCCAGGTAGAGGCCCATAAGGCCTCTTTCCCTGCTGAAGCAGGGAATGCAAGGAAGTTAGCACATAAGAAAGACATTTGGAAATCTATTTGGCTGCCCAACTCCTACAGGCCATGCTAGAGGTAGGATTCATCCAGGCAAGTGTCAGTCAACTATCCTCCCTGCTTTCTGCTGCTCCACAACCAAGTAGAGTAGATGAGTATGAGAATGCGTGGAGCCGAGGGACCAGGCACAGGACCATTCATCAAGAAAAGGTACATTTCTACATAAAAACACTGTGTGTCCACCTGGGTGTTGTGCAAATGTCATATCTGTGTCAATGTGAGCGCGCGCGTGTGTGTGTGTGTGTATGCATTGTTTGTGGATATGTTCATGGAGGACTGTGTGGGGTGAGAGAGTTGGACAGGTGGTGTGACAGCAATGTCATTTTCACGTGGCGATCCTGCAGGCTAGTGCATGTGAGGGGTTAATGTGCGGAGGTGCTATCAAAATTATGTTTTCCTTACCATCCTGTTAGATAATGGGCACTGACCGCAGGTTCGTTTGTTGCAGAGAAATGCTGCCATGCTTACTTCACCACAGACAATGCTAGCAGCCAAGCTGGTGCTTTCGTAGTCCCCCCTCAAATATCTCCATGAGGTGAGGGCTCCAATGCATCCAGTTTTGCCACCTTCAACACTATCAGGAAGTATATCCTACTAAAAAAACTAGAGGACCTCAGAGTAAAATGAGCCACTCTACCTTGGATCATCTCATTCCTGGCCTAAGGACAGAAACAACATACATGGCCCAATTAAAGTCATATCCTCACAAGCTGATCCGTGGTGTATCCTAAGAATCCAGTTTTTCACCTCTCCTTTTCAACATCTACATGGCCCCACTATTGGAACCTATTACCAACTTAGGTCTCAAATTCTTGAACTTCGTAGATTATATGCAAATCATCTCGAAAAATAAATGTTAATAAAGCGAACGCACCAAACCTCACCACACGCCTTACACGTGGACTCACGATGACCACTGGTATACTTAAACTCAACAAACCGAAACAGCACTTATGATCTGCGACGTCATGCCATTGCACCAACAATCTTTAAAGAACAAGATACCAGCCGCGACACACGTAGCAAACTAACATGTGGATTCAGTTGATTGTGCAAATGTGCGTGATGTTGTGCTCATTGGAAACCATGCAGTGCATTTGCACTTCATTGCAAAAGGAATGTACAGGCCTAGCCTTGACACTACAGTGTGGCAGCTGCTTATGTAGAATGAGAAATAGGCCACATTTTCTCCTGTTATTGCGATTTGCCCCAGTGGGACATAAACGCTCATGTTTGGGTAAATCATGCGGAATTTTTCAAAACCTAATAACTGAATGGAAACTGCCCTGTCAACCTTCGCTTATCACTTAACCCTACACTAGAGTGACCAGACATCCCAGTTTTCCCGGGACAGTCCTGGGAAATCGCTCTCCATCCCGGGGTCCCGGGAGTTTTTAATTTTGTAAAGCTCATCCCGGGATTGGCTAAGGCCCTGGTTTTTGCAGGAACGGATTCCAAAATCCAAAAATCGGCCGGCTATGCGCGTGAATGGGGGCATGCAAGCTTTTCACGCCCCCATTTCCTCCCCTTCTCCTCCCTGCCCACTCTCCTCCCATGAGAGGAGTGTGCCTGTGAGCACCCCCTCCACTACAGGCCAGAGACATAGAAGTAGGACTACAGTTTTATCGGAGTCCTATTTGTGTTTACTGTATTCCTCCTTCTATGTCTCTGGCCTGTCACGTTTATTTTTTATCTGGTCACCCAACCCTACCATACACCAATATATTCAACCTTCCACTCAATCTCAGATGAACATGGAGAGCATACCACTGCAGTGTTTACAAGAACAAGTGGTTATTGCATTTGCCTACTGGTACTGCAAGCTTTTTTTTATAATATGCTTACTGTGGAGCTTCAAATGTGCCCATACATAACTCCTTTATACAACTACTTTCAGGAGGCAATTTGGGCAGATTTTTCCTACTGCCATTGCAAAGAGCACAGGAGTTTCTATATGTGTTTGGTTATGGAGTGGCATAAGCAAAAATCTAAATATGTTGAACAACAGAACATGACCTTGAGATTCTAGTAGATGAAGGCGTATTGCATCATTAAGACTTGGGGGCTCATGTGTTTTTATATAGCGCTTTGGATGAAGGCGCTATATAAATAACACATCATTATCATTATCATTATGTGCAATAGAGCCGTAACGTTAATCTAAGGTGTAAATCATTTGTATGGTGAACGGGGTGTGGGGGGACGGAACAGAACTTGCGATTCCGCCGCTCCCTTCCTCTCCACCATACAAATGCTGACATGGATTTTATGCTGGTGCAAATTCTGGAGATCCCCATGGGGTCTGCCTGCTGTATGCACCAGCATAAAGCAGGTGGTATACCCAATAGGTATCCATTGTACACACACTACCTGCCCATGTACAATTACAATTAAACAATTACAATTAAACCCTCTCCAACATGTTCAACATGTTAAGCAGCGCTCACACTGAAAAGTAAATGCTGCCTGGCATGGCAGCATGCCAGGCAGCGTGCAGCTCACTTTTCACTGTGAAGTGCAAATATGAAGGGCAAAAGGAAGCTGACATGCAGCAGACACGTTTGTGTGCCACCTTTTGTCCTTTTCATTTGCACCCCGTAGGGCAAAAGATGAACATTTGGCAGTGGGGAGGCATGTACATTGCTGTGGCAACGTAATGGCTCTTGCACTCAAATTACTCATATTTAGAAAATGAGCTCCTTTGTGGTGTGAAGTCTCAACTACTCCGCCTGTAAAGAATTACACTCGCAAAAAACAAGGGGGTCCTGGGAGTCTCTCTGCCAGACATTAGTCCTAATTGCAAGAGCCTTACCCAGAATTACACTCGGACAGACATTCTGCAAAAGATGAATTCTATAACAAGGACACTGCATGATGTTGATAAAATTTAACTGGAGGCTGGCGGAGCCTTGTATGAAAGATGTATTTGCACGTGAAATGTCATGCTAAGGACACGGAAGTAAGATCTGTGCGGGCGCACACGTGCTAGCCATGCTGGATCTGCCCAGGATTGAGAGAATTGACAGACTGCATCCCACAGCCAAAATCTGATTTTTGACAGGACTCGGAACTTGTTGCTTCCACCGCCCAGCATAACCTCGTGCCCATTGTTAAAAATGTAGTGAAAGCAATGAACGTGAAATTGAAGGTGTTGTGAAATAAGACTGTTCAGTGTGGTCAATGATGGGTAAGTTACAGAGACTGCGAACAATGCAGAAGCATTGTTGTGGGGGATTTGTTCTGTGCTCACTGTTCATATGACCACCCCCTAGTAATTAGGGCTACAGCCAAAAGAAGGAATCGCCAGCAGACCAGAAAATCAATTATGCTATCATGAAGTGGTTATTCAACTGTAGTCAGCAAGGAAACCTGAACATGATGACCAGTCTATGCAATCTTTTTCACCTTTCTTTTATTATATTTAAAAATCAAAAATGCTTTCCCGTAGGTAAAGTGCTGGACAAGTGTGATAACGGTGAAAAACAAAAAGGGCAACGTTAGAAATTGATGAAGTTACAAAGGTTCGCTACAGCCAAATATCTATTTTGCCCACCAACCTCTGTACCCCAGAACCTGCAACAAAGGCGTTCATTGCCCCCTGTGGCAGCTGGTATTGCTCAGTAAGTGGCAAGGACCCAGGAGGACACCCAACATGTATTTCCCCTTACGAGGATAGGCCTTCACAGTCATGCTGGAATGTGGATGATGAAGGAACTGTGGAGTTAGTGATCCAAGGGTGCCCCATCAGTGAAGGAAACTCAAATCCAGCTGCGGTCTCTGAAACTCCCCTTACGCATAGAGAGGATACCATAGTATTGAATTGCACTTCCATGAAGCAAGTGGCATCAGCTTTAGAAGATGCCACTCTTGCCATCTAGGACTGAAGATGGTGCCTACTGTTAGTGAGGATGCTCGGTAAGAGGACAATAGGATAGTGCTCATTTACATGAAGATGAACAGTTACATGTAAATCACGCAGCCTCGGAGAGTTCAGAGGTTGTTCTCAATTCAATCAGGCGTGAAAGTCCATATGCATCACCATACGTAAGATGCAACTACTCCAAAAGAAGCAGGTGGTGAGCAGCATGTGGCCAGCCATTCACCATCCATTAACAATGGTTCTCCACAGGATACAAATTAACATACTCCGCTGACGGAGCGCAAGACCCTCCCCTTCTAACACGCCCATCAAATGCACAGTCGATTCATGGTTAATTGTTCCTCTCGGGTCGATAAGCATGATGTGGTTATCATGTACCATAGCGGGTGGGAGTGGAACCAGGCACAGTGTGTACAATAACTCTATGATTAAGAGGAGTTTCGCCCTCATCTGTAGCAAGTGCAGTAGCGACTATTGCAAACCAAGGGCAGAATAGGTGCTGGATTGAACATGTTTGGTGCAAAGGAAACATGCATCAAGTATCACAATACTAGTGTGATTGCCAGCTTCAGCAAATACACAAGTGAACCACCAGATAGGCCTGGGGCTGCTTCACATGTTCAAAATGTTACCTTCACAGGCCTGCTTCAGCAAATGCCCAGACGACGGAGCCCTGCTGCAACGACCTCACCACTTTCCGACGACAAGAGGAGATCTTCTGCTGAGCTGGTGGGATCAACCAGTTCGCCATTTCACCTTCCAAGACGTCACTTGGTCGAATCGCCCGTGCCAAGCACCCCGGCGGCCGGATAGCCAAGTTTCACCACTGTGACCGCAAATACCAGGAATGCACCTTTGAACCGACGAACTCCGCGGCTGGTTTCTTCCCTGGGCAGTGCAATGACTCCAAGTTTCCTCCTCAACGAGATGCTCTCTTCCCCTGGTCGAAACCATGAACTGCACCCACTGCCAGGAACAACTGCCACCGCTAGAGCTTCCTCAATCTTTAAGGTACTGTGTTCCACCTGGCCTCCCTTTCCACGGTTTGCTAAAGGTGACCCTTAAATCCTTTGCTTTCCAACTGGGTTGACCCCCAGACCTTCTAACTTTATCTTCTGAACCACCCCAACCTCTTTTGAACATTTCTACAAAGACAAATGCATTTCGCAACTGTGTGATCTTGGGCAAATTTCACCTTGCTCCATTAAAGTGGGCCTGGCCTATGAACTTTGGCTCTACAGTAGACTCTGCATTCACTAACTTGTTTTGGTCTCTTAAAAGTGTTGGGAACTGTTTTATTTTTATGACCTGCCTTTTTCTCTCCCTTTTACTTAATTATTGGAGTGCCATCTAAGTTACGCGCTCACCTCTGTTTTGACAAAAAGTGGTGTTTTGACTTAGACTTGCTAATTGCTAAGGGAGGTGTGTATACTTTTCTGATGGTGTTTTGAACTTGCTTTGATTAATAGTGCTAGTGTTGTTTCTAAAGTGTGTGTTAAATAAATAATTATATACTTTTGATACAAAGCTCTGGTCAGTGTTTGCTTATTCTACTGTGTTTTTAGCCCTATTATGTATCCTCTGTATACTGCCTAACTCTTCTTGCGAGAAGTCTGACTGCTCAGCCACAGCTACCAGGTAAATCCTGTAGTCTTAATCTTCTTGCAGTGGTCCCCAAGGGAACTGCACAGGATTCTGCCTAACAACAAGCAATACTGCTCACAGCAAAACGCTGCAGGCGACTGGGACGTAATTCCAGATTCATAAATATATGCACTGTGCAGAGAAATGCACACATTATTCGTTGAAAAGTTGATATTATGCACTAAGAGACTTTATGTACTGAAATATATATCATAAATATATGCACTCAGGCCAAGCCACTTCCATCACTGCCACCTACCTTCTCGGTCATCCGACCCATGAAGCGTGTGTCAGCTGAGGCTTTTGCCTCCACCTTCTCATGCCTTCCTCCCCCTTTGGCTGACTCTGACCCTGACACAGCCCTCCCCATGCTCCACTCTGCTATCTCCAATACTCTTGATATCCTTGCTCCTGTCGTGAGAATCCGACTGAAGCCCAAAGCCAATTGCAACTCATGGTATAATTCAGGCCTCATCACCCTAAACCGTCTGAGAGGAAATGGTGTGCTTCATGTCATCCTCTGACAAACTGGCCTGCCTCCTGCTGCAAAGGCAATACCGGCTCTCTGTCCTAACCAAGAAGAGAGCTCATATACAAGCCCGTGTCTGTGCAGCATCTCACAACATCGGCTGCACTCTTTAAAATCTGCAAGGAACTGGCCATTCCTGCCGCAGTCTCTAGCTCTACTGTCACTTCCCAGGCCCTCTGCATGGCACTGGTCTCTCATTTCGTATCTAAAACTCAGGACATCCTGTACTCACTCTCCTCCTATCCCCTCCCCCCCTACTCCCTGCTCTTCCTCTGGCCCTTCTGCAGCCACCCCTCCTCCGTCCTTCTCTTCCTTTCCCCTTTTCTCTGCAGACAAGGTTTCTAGACAAGTCCGATCTATGAAAGTCTCATCGAAACAGGTTCACCCCTCTTCCTCCAAAACTATCAAGGACCACATCGACTCCCTGGCTCCTGCCCTGGCTGATTTCTGCAATCACTCCTTCGGGGTGCACAAGGGAGTGCACCCTCTTAAGGTGCCACTATCCACAGGCCATCTGGCGCTACCAACTTGTACCTCTCCCAATGGGCTGATTTCTCCTCCTCTCCTCTCCCCTCTCATCTATCCCAAAACTCTTTTTTCTGGGTGACTTCAACATCTACCTTGACTTCTCAGTCACAGCATGCACTCTCTTCTGTGACCTCTGCACCTCGCTCTCCCTCTCCATTCTCCCCTCTGGTCTTACCCACTCGGCTCAAGACACTCTTGATGCCATCATTCACACGGATCTCTTGTTCTCCTCCGCACTCACCACCCCACTATCCTGTTCAGACCATTCTCTCCTTTCCTCTCAACTGGGCCTTCTCTGCCGCCTGACTGCACCTCCCACAGCTCTGCCAACCTCGCTCACGAACATCCATCTTATGAAAAGAGTGTCAGCTGCTGCCTTCACATCCACCTTCATCTCCTCTCCCCCACTGAAGACTCTACCTCTGACTCTGCTCTCAGCAACCTCCATCTTGCCATCACTAACTCTCTTGAAATTCTTGCCCATGACATGAGGATCCACCTGAAACATGCCTCCAAGCATAACACCTGTTAAGACCCTGAACTGGCAGCCCTGAACTCAAGTGCAGAGCTGCAAAACAAAAATGGCAGACCTCAGGCTCACCCTCTGACAAACTGGCATGTCACCTGCTACAAAGGCAATAGGTTGACTCATAATTTCGATCCAACAAGGGTGACTACAACTGCCTCTAAAGAGAGTAACAAATATTTCAGATTTCACAAGACCATTTCAAGTCAACCTATCAAGTATAAGAAATGGAACACATTAGCCTTGAGAAAGATTTATTGTCCAAACATGTGCTGGCTGTTTTCTTTCAAGAAATATCACCATAGATTAAAACTCATATATACCTCTTGAAGTTCTTGGAATATTAATTTGAAGGACTTTCTCTTTCCTTATGCAACAGTATTTATATATGAAGGAGGCGACTTTGTGCAAGAGTAATATTGATTGTGTGAACTAAGGACAAGCACGAAGTGCAAGTGGCTGCTATACACTTTAGTCATGTTTAGTGGCATAAGGGTCAGCCACAGACCACTTCCCACGCAGCTGGCACGCTCTATATAAAATTACTGTCCCAGCGTAATTGGACACACTATACCCTTACAGACCCTATTATCAGGGCTCGTCGAGGGAACACGCAAATGGATGGCGTACCCCCACCTTTTTCAGGAGTCGCCCCACTTTTTTCAGAGGGCACCATGATATGCTAATTTCTGGTGACACCACATTGAATTGGTATGTAAATGTGTCCCCTCACATTTCTTTTAAGGACTTGACCCCTGCCTATTACTTTATCCAAGTGAATTTGGGCCTCATTACGAGTCCGGCGGTAACCCTGCCGGTGCTTCAGGAGTGGCAGCCCGGGGCCGAGAAGCGTTGTCTCTGTGCTGGTTGGCGGATATGGAATGCTGCTCAGGGCGTATCAGACGACTCTGGTGACTGCGGAGTGACAACAGTCGGCAATGCAGCCGGATGTGGTTTGAGGACTTGACGGTCTCTAAATTGTCCTTAAAAAGATGGGCACTGGATGATGCTTGAGTGACATTCTTCTTAGCTGCTTCGCAAGGCTTGTGTCCTTTCAAGGCGGATGGCCCAAACCTCAGGAGGGTATTAGCAGGCAACAGCCTTGTCCTTTGTCGAGAGACTTTCTGGCACTTCTCACCTAGGGAGCTTGCTGTCAGAACATAGCAGAGCACGCTGTGTGCTGGCTGGGTACTGGTTCTGGAGCTGCTGGATGGGTCCTCTGAGTCCGGTATCTCCCTCTGTTCCCTGGGAGTTGTTTTGGGGAGGGATCTTGCTTCCCTCTTGGAACTCCTGGCCTTCCTTCACTGGCGGAAGATGTAAGGTAGACTGTACATTCATCTTAGGTCCAAATGTGTCCTTATTCTTACTCCTTTTGAAGTCTTCAGATCTGATCAGTGAGCGGCGCAGCATTCATTTAAAGCCAAACGGGCTCCAGTGATTGGTGCAGGCAAAGCCCACCTTAATGAACCAATCCTGGGTCCCCACCAACAAT
The DNA here is from genome assembly GCF_040938575.1 of Ambystoma mexicanum. NCBI lineage: Eukaryota > Metazoa > Chordata > Amphibia > Caudata > Ambystomatidae > Ambystoma > Ambystoma mexicanum. The sequence goes on from NC_090924.1 coordinate 983,803,070, forward strand.
CTTCAGTGATACTTCAGGTAAAAATCAGGGTGCTTGGCGACAGACAGGGCAAGGATGACAATATATACTTCTAAGTCCTACCCATCTTCTTGTCTGCTGTACATCAAAGTGTCTCCTTAATTAACTGATCCCTATGTGGCGCTTGATCACAACATGGACCTCCTTTGAAGAAGTGGGTTGCAGGCAGAATTTTGTCTCCTACAATTCACATGCTTCCCTGATCTGAAAGGAGTGGTTCCAGACAGGACATCAACTGCCCTTTCATATCAAGGAGGGGTGTTAGTACCACAAGTTGACACATTGCATTACAAAGAGGTGTTGGTCTCTGGTCTCTATTGTCACTTCCTTCAGCCAGGCCTCACTGAGGCCTGCTAATTAACATTCTTCAGTATTCGCCGCTACCAGCAAGGTGTAACAATGGAGATGCTAATCTGTGGGGCCATGAAATGCTAATCAGGCTGCAAACAGCCAGATGCTTTGGATGTACCCAGAGCTGTCCGGTGTCAGCTACACATGACAGGGGAGGGCGGCGCTGGTAACCTGTGTCCTCCCACAAGTACATGACTATTTTTCTGCTGTGCGGTGAGCGTGGAAAATATGTGCGTCCATCAATGAACGCACATATTTTCCAGAGGTTGATCTCCCATCATTCATTCTTTTAAATAAATAAAAAATCAAATAGCCCACGCGAGCGCACTCTCCCTGTGCGGATGGTCACATTCCTCACATGCCCCCCAGCCTCACCATGTGAACCACCACCCTACTGAGGGCATGGTTCATCATCAAGGTGAAAGTACCGGCTGATGCCATCTGCATTTCCATGCTGGGTGCCTAGCTTGTGCTGAATGTCCATATGTAATACATGTAGGGATATGGACCACCGTAAAAGCTTAGGGTTCACCCCTTGCATGGCCATTAACCATCACAGAGGCCTGTGTGCCATCTCAATCATAAAGTGAGACCCAAAGATGTAGGGTTTCAGCTTCTTTACAGCCCACACGACTGCATACGCCTCTTTTTCTACCACAGCTGAGATCCTTTCCCTTTTGTGAAGCGCCTGCTAATGTAGGCGACAGGTTGCTCTACCCCTTCAGAGTTCAGCTATGATAACACTGCTCCAATCCCAAAATCACAGGCATCTGTATGGATAATGAATTCCTGACCATAGTCTGGCACTTTCAGAACTGGGGCCCTGCACAATCCATCCTTTAAATCCTGAAAGGAGGTTTGACAGGCAGGGGTCCAAATTACCTTTTCCGGCATCATTTTGGACGTTACATCATTCAGGGGCATGACAATGGTCCATACCCTCTGATAAATGACCGGTAGTACCCGGTGAGACCTATAAAGCCTTTCACCTGTGTCTGTGTGGTGGGCATGTCCCAATCCGTCACAGCGTATACCTTTGCTTCAAGAGGTTGTTTCTTACCTCCACCGACCAGGTGGCCCAGGTAAGTGACGGTACCCTGCGCTATCTGTAACTTTGTGGCCTTGATAGTCAAGCCTGCATTCTGCAGCGCCTGAAGTACTTGTTTCAGGTGGAATACATGATCCTCCCAGGTGTGGCTGAACACAGCAATGTCATCTAGATATGTGACGCAGAAGTTTTCCAGCCCAGACAAAACCTGGTTAAAGATCCTCTGAAAAGTGGCAGGGGAATTCTTCCATCCAAAGGGCATCACAGTGAACTGATAATGTTCTTCCGTGGTTGAGAATGCCATCCTCTCTTTTGCTCCATCTGTCAAGCCGACCTGCCAATACCCTGCTGTGGGGTCAAAAGTACTCATGTACTTGGCAGCGCCGAGCTTATCAATGAGCTCATCTGACCGAGGAATGGGGTGAGCATGTGTTTCATGACAGAATTGAGCCCCATGTAGTCCACACAAAAGCAAACTTCACTTTTCCAACCACTGGTCTTTTTAGGGGCCAGTAACACTGGGCTAGCCCATGGGCTTTGGGATGGCTCTATCACTCCTAGGGACAACATCTTGGAAACGTCCTCCTTGATGGTGGCCCTGACCTTATCGGACATCCGATGAATTCTACTCTTCACCTGCTTACTGTCTACAGTGACCACAACATGGGTGCACCAATCTGCGTGGCCGGGAGTCAGTGAAAACAGACCGGCAAACTATCCCAGTAAACCCGCGACAGTCTGCCAGTTGCTGTTCTGACAGGTCCGTTTGCAAGGTTGACACCTTCAACTGACCCATCTGTAGCTTCAGTTTGCAGGAGGTCACTAACGACATGAGCAAGTCATCCCGTCTATAAAAGGGTTTTGCCGGTTGACGTGAAAGACCCTGCACATTTGTTTAGGTAATTTCACATCAATGAGATAATTCACCACACTGACCTTTTCCAGCACACATTATGGCCCAATTCACTTGTCGTAAAGGGAACTGGGTTTGACAGGCTCCCTAATCCACACCCACTGGCCTGGAGAAGAGACTGTCACTATCACCTTTTTGGTCTTGCCAGTGCTTCATCATCCCCTGACTGGCCTTTAGAATCTTGGTTGACTGTTCCATGTACTTTGCCATTCTAGATCGAAGGCTGGGTACACAATCCGCCACATCTGGTGACGGAAATGAGGGTTTGCTTTCCCATACCTCCTTCACTAGACAGAGGGGACCTCGTACAGGGTGTCCAAAACAGAAGCTCAAAGGGGCTAAACCCTAGTCTGTTCTGTGGTACCTCCCTGTAGGCGAACAGAAGGCATGGCAGGAGAATATCCCATTTTCTCCTCAGGTGCGCTTCCAAGCCACCTATCATGCCTTTCAGGGTCTTGTTGAACCGCTCAACATGCTCATTGGCTTGTGGATGAAAGGAGGTAGAGATCCAGTAGGTGACTCCACACTCTTCCCACATAGCCTTCATATAGGCTGAGCTGGTGAGTGCAGAGTTGTAAAGATCTTCCATTGTTGCCCTCCTGGGATTCAAATAACTGAATTGTGCCTGCCATTTATTTGTTCCTGCCCGTGTCTCCTGTTCTCCCGCTTCCCCTTCCTCTTTGTTCTCCTCTTCCCTGCCCGCCGCCCAACCCACCTAACACCCACCCTGATTGGCTCTCTGGGGCCGTGTGCTTTCTCATACTGAAGCGCTGCTCACCACGCTCGCCATTTCACCAGGCTGAGCGGGTGAGTGCAGCGTTGTAAAGATCTTCCATTGTTGCCCTCCTGGGCTTGAAATAACTGCATTGTTCCTGCCATTGATTTGTTCCTGCCCGTGTCTCCTGTTCTCCCGCTTCCCCTTCCCGATTGTTCTCCTCCTCCCTGCCCGCCACCTGTGGAAACAGAGAAATAATATGAGGCCGGGAAGCCCAAAAAGAAACACACCAACACAGGTTACAAAGAACATACAAGTGCTTTATTTAAAAGCTACAACAGTTACCAAAGTCAATTGACAAACGGATAGCTATTCGGCTCTCAGAGTAACATAACGAACTTCAACGAGAGTTCAATGCGTTAGTGAGAGAGACCGCACATTGGAATACTTGGGTCTTTTATACAATTTGTCCAGCCCTTGGCCAACCCTCTCGCGGGTTAACCATTCTATGAGCCGGGCCTATGGGTTCCTTGCCAGGTCAATCCTTTAATGTATGCATTTTGATTAGTTTCACTGATATAGTTGTACATTTACACATAGGTCAACGGTAGAACAAGGTCTCAGTTTGTGACCCCGACAAGTGGCCTGCAGGCATATTAATTATTCATGTGTACGGAGGTCCCAACAGCCAGAGTCTTAATCAGAATGTCATTCGGCCTCCATTTTTGATGTTCAGGGTGACTTCCATATAACAAGAGAACCTAAAATGGCGGTTCAATCCAAGATGGCGACTTACATTACTTTCTCTAAGGTCAAGACCTTGCCGTGGAGTTTGTTCGCATATGATGTTTAGACAACTTGGCATAGGCAAATACACATACAATTGTTACGATAGGAGGCATAATATTGTTTCAATTCTGACAAACCCTCCTTTTGGCCTATGCCAAGTGCTAATATCATTTCTAATATCTTTGTAAATAACTCCATGCATTGTCGTCCATACATCCTGAATCATTATCTGGAATATCTATGGCCATTAGGTCATTCACCAGAACCTCTTGTAACACAAACTCTTTAGATGCTGTATCTGGGGCATACATTTTGTGCCCTATTGTGCCCACTGCCTGAGCACAACATCCCCCTAGCATTGCACATATACTAGGCAGACATTGGAAACAGCAACAAAGGAATAGCAGAATTCCCAAAATAACCAGTATAACAGAGAGCACCTTCCAACCCCAGGATCGTAAAGAATCCCAGAACCAGGCGCTAATATTCCAATCTCCCGCAGGAACATGCACTTCAGAACTAAGGATGTGCAAGTTCTGTATTGCTTTGAAAATTGTCGGTGAGGAATCTGGTACAAAAACACAGCAAGCGGACCCCACTAATTTGCATACTCCACCACGTTCTGCCAGGATGACATCTAATGCCATCCGATTTTGGAGTGCTACCAATCTTATTGCCTTTTGTTCTAGTGTCATATTGTAGAGTATATCCGTGGTCCGATGGATGGTTCTCTCCAGTACCCTTGCTAGTCCCCAAATATTTTCAGAATTTGCTATCTGCCCCAAAATGGCACAACTGATTTTGCTATATCTCCCAATACTTGCCCAGGGGTATCTCCGTCCTCGTCCCGCCGTGGGCGAGCCTTAGAGACTTCCAATGTACTAGCTATAAATACCCCAGGTAACAGGATTCCTAAATAACAGGTTCCCTGCCAATCCTTGGGCAACCAGGGAAATGCTGTACTACCACAAACGAAATAGACAGGCCCCCCTACATACAGAGGCCTGTTCTCCCCGGTCAAATTTACAATGTTCACACAACCTTCACAATCTCCCATTGACCGAGTGGCATTTCTTTGTACACAAAAGGGGACTGAATCAGGGTTATGATTAATGGAGTAGGAAGGAGGCACAGTGTCCTTATTGCCTATCGGAGCCATTTTAAAGTAAATTAGAGTTTGAAAGGATGAGATAGTTTATCAGATGGCCTAATAGAAGCAACATTAGGTTTACTTCTATTTGCAAAAAGCGAGCATCCCAGGGGAGTCAATTCACGTTTCTCAAAATCATTTAAATTAGTTCCATCAAAGTTCCCTGAGATGCTAGCATTCCAACGGCCAAAGAATAGTGCTCTAAGAGAGGCATAGCAAGCAGTCGTTAAAGGTAAAGGGTGAATATACCATCCTAGCCCCTTGTTCCCATGTTGCGGTAAATGGGTACAGATCCAGCAATTACTCTTATTAAAAATGGCATGCGTTGAATTAATTATTATCATTAAAGTGTTATTATGGTACTTTCGTCTATGCTGGGAGTCTCTAGGTCACAAAGTGTGAAGATGTACAGAGGGAGTCAAAGCAGTAGGTACAATCTCAATTGGCAGTAGAGGTTTTAGAGGGTAAATTTCTTCGAAGTACCAAAGTCCCACAGCAGTAACTATACAAATTCCAATTATTATTAACACAACACAGCAATACGTTTCGGGGCCCAGGCACATTGTTCGTTGTCCGAGTTGGTCACCCCCTTATTTACAAGTCCAATGCGAACAGCAGCGGTGGAGGTGGCAGGCATCGTAGTTTCTCAATCGACGACCCCAATGTTCGTTGCTGGCGATGCTACGGTCGCGCGACTTCTTAGTCCTTCGCCTACCCTAGCCAGCAGAATCCTTTTTTCCTTTTTTTTCAAAAAAAAATTCCTTTTGCAAGAGAAAAACTCTCAATAACTTTTTCTTTCCAGATGCACAGGCAAGACCCGTGCAGTAGTTCTATTTTCTTCGTCCAAGGTCGTACCTGGTGGTACCCAGTACTGTTTGATCCGGCGATAGGGTAACGTCACTTCCTGAGGGAAGCAACGTATCGGAGGCGACGGAAGTCGCAGAACTTGAAACAGTGTTTTCTAGAAGTGACCTTTTCAAAGAGTGCGGAGACGAAATGGACTGTTCCCCAAGCTCCACGGGCTCAGAGAAATTCTCCGACACACTCACGGCTCTGTTTGCTACTCCAGGATCAGAGATTGTAGCATCAGGGAGGGGTTCTGCTTCTTCTGTAACGTGTGGCATTGGGTGAGGAAGTTTCTTGACATGCGTTGCGTGGATCCAATGCTTCTTTCCAGCCACCCGCACTGCTGTTTGGGTGACCAACAGCACCTGGTAGGGTCCCCGCCAGCGAGGCGCGAGACAGGAAGACCTTTCGTAGGCCTTCACTAGGACCCAATTTCCAGGCTCAATGTTGTGTCCTGGGCCCGAAAACCGTACAGGTAAAGCTGATTGGACCTGATGATAAATGAGATACAGATTTTTAGTCAACTGGTTACAATAGTCTACAAGCAATACATTTTCAACCTCCTTCAGGGTTTTGGGCTTCGGAAGGCCCCAAATGTTAGCAGGTCTCCCCATCACTACCTCAAATGGAGAGAGCCCAGTCTTAGTTTGAGGTGTGGTACGCATGGCTAACAATACAATAGGTAAGGCATCTGGCCATTTCAATTTGGTGCCGGCAAATGTTTTTGCAAGCTTATTCTTTAGGATACCGTTATGTCTCTCTACCAACCCAGCACTTTGAGGATGTCTAGCCGAGTGAAATCGCTTTTCAATGTGTAACGCTGTGCATATCTGCAAAATTACTGCTGCAACGAAATGGGGACCGTTGTCCGACCAAATTACCCTAGGTAGCCCAAATCGTGGAAAGAATTCCTTTACCATAGTCTTTGCAGTGGTCATGGCAGTAGCATCCTTAACGGTGAAAGCCTCAACCCATTTACTAAAGGCACAAATAATCACAAGAACATATTTTAGATTGCTACACCGTTCCATCTCAATAAAATCAAAGTGGATGACCTCAAAGGGAACAGAAGGGGGCCCAAAGCTACCCCTTGGAGTTACTGTCCCCTTCCCCACATTGTGCTGTAAGCAAATCATACAATTCTGAACATATTGCTGTGCAATCTTCAAAATTTTATCATTCACCCATACTTGTTCTAACATTTTCGTGATCTGTTGAGCACACACATGCGTAGGACCGTGTGCCATCGTAACCATTGCCAGCACATATGAATCAGGGAGCAACCATTTCCCTTCAGATGTATCCACCCAACACCCATCGTCATCCAGTCTCCCCATCCCTTCGGCCTACCTTTTAGATTCTTCTATTGTGGCATCAGTTTGGATATCTCGCACAGACCCGATACCCTCATCCATTACATAGGCATCCTTTGTTTCCCTTAGAGCATACATGTCTGCGCTAAGGTCTGTGGCCGTTTGCCTGGCTATCTGGTCAGCAAAAGCGTCCCCTTTTCCCACAGCATCTATGACCTTACGATGTGCTGCACATTTCATGATCGCTAATTGCCTAGGGAGTGAGAGTGCCGAGAGCAATTGCACTATCAGGGGACCATGCTGAATCTTGGTCCCATGTGAGGTTAGGAACCCTCTTTCCGACCAGAGCCTCCCAAAGTTGTGAGCCACCCCAAAGGCGTACTGGCTATCAGTATATATGTTTACTATATGCCCTTCGGAGAGTTCACAAGCTCGGGTCAATGCTATAATCTCTGCGGCCTGCACAGAGTTATGCGGAATTCTCTTAGTTTCAACAACCGTACTCAACGTAGTAACTGCGTAGGCAGCTGTAGATGTACCATCTGGGAGTTTGAAGCAGGAGCCATCACAAAACAGCTCCCCTTCCGCATTGCCAAAAGGAGTGTCTATAAGGTCTATCCTGCCCTTTGTTTCCTGTTCAGTAGTATACAGGCAGTCATGTAATTCTTCGTCACCGCAAACAGTATTTTGCGGGAAAGGTAGGAGTTCAGCCGGAATAAGAACACAACACCTCTTAATTTGAATGTGAGGGGCAAACAGAATTAATTCATACCTTGTCAGCCGTGCAGAGGTGAGGTGTTGCGTTTGGGTTTTATTCAATGGGACATCTATAGAGTGAGGTACCATCAAAATTAAATCATGGCCTAGGACCATTCCCTCACTCTGTTTTACCAACGCGGCAGCTGCAGCGACAGCTCGCAAACATCTTGGCAAAGCGCATGCGACAGGATCAAGGGCGGAAGAGTAGTAGCCGCACGGCCTATTCTTACCTCCGTGTTCCTGTGTTAACACAGCCAAAGCACATCCATCACATTCATGCACAAACAAAACAAAGGCCTTGTCATAATTTGGAGTACCCAGAACCGGTGCAGAGCATAACGAGGTTTTGAGAAGCTCAAATGATCGTTGATGTTCAGATTTCCATGGCAGCGGCAAAGAAATGCCCTTCTTCGTCAAAGCCAACATCGGTTTTATCACTAGTGAAAAGTTCGGGATCTACAACTTACAGTAAGAAGCCATACCTATTAAGGCTCTGACTTCCTTCTGTGTATTTGGAACAGACATGCCAGAAATGTGTTTTATTCTTTCAGGTGTCAATCTTCTCCCCTCCTTTAACACGAGGTAGCCTAAATAGGCGACCTCCTGACAACAATATTGACATTTTTTGAGCGAAGCTTTATGACCGTTTTTAGCCAGATGAACAAGCAACAATACAGTGCCTTCTTTACAAGCACTTTCAGAATCTGCAGCCAAAAGCAAGTCATCGAGATACTGAAGCAGTGTACAAGTAGGTGGCAATTCAAGGGTATCAAGCTGCTCTTTCAAAGCTCTACTATAAATGCTTGGACTTTCAGTATACCTTTGAGGTGCACGAGTAAATGTGAACGAACGTCCTCCCAAGGTGAACGCGAACAAATATCTACTCTCCTTGTGTATAGGAATACTAAAGAAAGCATTCTTTAGATCCACAACACTAAAGTGCGTAGCCGTAGCAGGGATCATTGTTAGTATCGTTGTCACATCAGGCACAATTGGAAATTGTGGGGCGACAACTTTGTTAATAGCACGTAGATCAATTATAAAACGGTATGGGATTGCATTGTCGCCTTTCTTGTATACAGGCAAAATCGGGCTGTTACATAAACTGCCTGCAATCTCTTCAATCACTCCTCGATGCACAAAATCGGAGACAATGCATTTCAAAGAAGCTCGCCCTCAACTGATATTTTATATTGCGGAATGCGTGGTAGTTTAACTCCATGTTTCAAAACTATTTTAACGGGCTCAATCTGTAGCACCCCGACATCATTATCGTCAACCCCCCATAAACATTCCGGAACAACACTAAACTCAGGAGGCAATGGTCGAGTCAAGAACTGAGAATTGGGAAGTTGCTGTGGTGAAACCGTCAGTCGCACTCCGTCAGAGGAACAATGAATTACTGCATTCAGTTTCTTCAACAAATTCAACCCCAGCAAATTCTCTCCACAGTTCGAAGTCAGGAGGAAGGGACAATGGTCCGTGAAGGGACCCAAAGAAACAGGCACCTGCGAAGAAACCGGGCAAGCAATTGGTATGCCAGAAATCCCTACAGAAACATTTGTTTGCCCTGACAGTGGAATGTTTGGAACCCGGGAATGATCAATGGAGCACTTCTGTGCTCCAGTGTCTATCAAAAACTGATATTTCCTATTCCCCACTAACAATTCAACGTAGGGGCCTTTCTGATTAACGGGAATAGGTGAAGCTTCCAAACCCTGCTTCGGGCAGTCCTAACAAAATAAAATGTCGTCGGAAGGAAGCTCTTCAGAAAGGTAGGCAGCAGAAGGGTGATCAAATATGTTTCTCGTATCCACACTCGAAGTCTGATTTTCCCGTGAAAAAGGTTGCTGAGGATCTTGCTAAAACTGACCTCTATCAGGGCCCCCCGCTCCAGGGCGACCTCTAGGTCATCTACCCATACTCCCAAATGCATTGTTTGACCTTTGTCGAAGGACGGGGCACTGTGCTCGCCAATGACCTTCTTGGCGGCAATAGGCACATTGATTAACATTCACAGGACCCAAAGGAGCGTTTCCTTTTGGGACATACTGACCTCTGGTCTGCGAAGTACCTCCTCTGGGATTTCTAACAATTTGTTGTAACAATACTTTAGTCTTCAAATCTCCTTTCCTCTTCTCTATTTTCTCTTTTTCATTATTAACACGGTTCTCATAATACTGAGCCATGTGCAAAACTTCAGATTGGGATTTCGCCTGCCAAGCGCTCTCAGAGGACATAATATGTGACTGCATGTCGGGCAACAATCCACGTACAAATTTGTACACAAACAACCTTTTCCCAGACTCTGTGCCCAAGTCCTGTCCACTGAAGTCAGGGAATACCTGTTCGGATCTATTAAAGAATTCAGTGGCACCTTCAGTTTTTCCTTGAACACAGGCCGTAAGCTTGTCCCAAATAATTTTTTTCTCAGGAATTATGGTTTTCAATTTTGCGACAATTCTATCAGGCAAAGTAAGTATTACCTGAGGTGGTTTCTCACCAGCTGGTCTTTCCCCATCAAACCTAGTCATGTTAGCCCACGTATCTCCCAACCCTGGCACATCATCTATTGTTCGAACCTGCTTCCATAAATCTACGGGCAGGAGTACAGGGAATCGCAAGTCAATATCACGTAAGGTGAACACAGAGGACTGCAAAACGGACTCTATCTCTTTGTAGAATCCTGTCGGGTTTTTCCTAATATCGGGAATTGATTGTCTAATAGTGTTCACTTCCTGTCGTGAAAATGGGACGTGAACAAATTGCGATACATAATGTGCAGGGATGTCCACAGCGGGTGCACCAGTCCCAGCATTAGCGGGAATCTCAACCTTTGGGACAAATGTCGGAGGAACCTCTCTCATAGGCAACTGAGATATAGGTAACTCCGACCGCTTACTAAGCAACAGAGCCAGGTCGAGCGCTAAGGCAGTCGAAGAAGTGTCGGGCGAAAAAGCCCTTTTACAAATACCCAATAACTCTATAGGACAACTAACCTTCTTCCTTACACATTCTTCCTGCAGGTACTGTAACATTACCTGAATCACCTTCCACTGCATTTCTACTGTATACTGACTATACCTGTCATATACTTCATCCGGTGGTATCGATGAATCCGAGATCCATCGAATCGCATCTTTGGTACAAATTCGTACTTCCTCAGATGCCGATCTACGACACAGAAGGAACCGTTTCTGCACATACATACTGTCGTCTTCACCATCCTCATCCCGTAATTTTTCTAAGTCCCTCCTATACTCAAACAACCTCTCAACATGACCATGTACTTTCTCCTCTGTGTCCATCGAAAGTGCTAAAGTATTTAGATCCCTCAACCCTTGTGGGAGATCCGTACTATGTAATCTACCCCACATTACACACAAATGAGTCCCCAAACCTTCAATAAAAACATTTTTCTCTGAAAAATTGCCCGTATTTGATAATGTGGAAAAAAGGTCAGCTTGATCACCTCTCTCCATACAGTGCTTAGCCCATGCAAACAATTCCCGTTTCCTGTCTGCAGAAACAGTATTTTGAGTGACAATCTTTGATCCCGCACCCTGATCAACTTCAGTCAGTACAGGACCACTCGGGAGCAGAGGTGTGGGCAAATTCAATGAGGGTGCAACTATCGGCGCAAGAGGAAGGGGTGGTAGGATAGGTGGAGGAACAACAACTGGAGGAATAGGAACAGTAGGTTGTACAGGGGGAACAGGAATAACAACAGGAATAACAGCAGGAATGGGCAGAGCACCAGGGAGAGGATCATACAGAGGTGGCGCAGAGGCACCAGGCCTGCGTTCGTTTAACAATTTTTCAATAAATTCTTCAGAAACATAGAAATCTTTAGAGGGATACATTTTCTGGATACCGAGTGAGAAAGCCCTATCCATATTTTTGACTGACTCCGAATGTTTTTCCTTATCATATAACAACGCCTTTTCGGCAGAACTTACCTAACGAATTTTACCTTGTGTTTGGTGGTTTCGACAAATCTGCCTGCCTCAAAAATGGACCCTCGTCAAGATGCCGTGTCAGACCACACGACTATCGTCCAAGGATCGGATCGTGCAGCGCTGCCGAGGTATCGCGTCTCGTTCGGTCGGGCCCGCAGTATCACACCGTCCGATCCCGGCTCGATAGTCTGCGTCAACCTTCAATGATCCGGCATCAATCTTGAGGGTCCCTGTTCGGGCGCCAACTGTGGAAAAAGAGAAATAATATGAGGCCGGGTAGCCCAAAAAGAAACACACCAACACAGGTTACAAAGAACATACAAGTGCTTTATTTAAAAGCTACAACAGTTACCAAAGTCAATTGACAAACGGATAGCTATTCGGCTGTCAGAGTAACATAACGAACTTCAACGAGAGTTCAATGCGTTAGTGAGAGAGACCGCACATTGGAATACTTAGGTCTTTTATACAATTTGTCCCGCCCTTGGCCAACCCTCTCACGGGTTAACCATTCTATGAGCCGGGCCTATGGGTTCCTTGCCAGGTCAATCCTTTAATGTATGCATTTTGATTAGTTTCACTGATATAGTTGTACATTTACACATAGGTCAACGGTAGGACAAGGTCTCAGTTCGCGACCCCGACATGTGGCCTGCAGGCATTTGTACGGAGGTCACAACGGGCAGAGTCTTATTCAGAATGTCATTCGGCCTCCATTTTTGATGTTCAGGGTGACTTCCATATAACAAGAGAACCTAAAATGGCGGTTCAATCCAAGATGGTGACTTACATTACTTTCTCTAAGGTCAAGACCTTGCAGTGGAGTTTGTTCGCATATGATGTTTAGACAACTTGGCGTAGGCCAATACACATACAATTGTTACGATAGGAGGCATAATATTGTTTCAATTCCGAAACACCCATCCCGCCCACCCTCCCCCCGATTGGCTCTCTGGGGCCGTGTGCTTGCTCATACTGAAGCGCTGCTCACCATGCTCGCCATTTCACCAGGCTGAGCGGGTGAGTGCAGCATTGTAAAGATCTTCCATTGTTGCCCTGCTGGGCTTTAAAATAACTGCATTGTGCCTGTCATTGACTTGTTCCTGCCCGTTTCTCCTGTTCTCCCGCTTCCCCTTCCCCTTGTTCTCCTCCTGCCTGCCCGCCTCCCAGCCCGCCCACACCCCCCCGATTGGCTCTCTGGGGCTGTGTGTTTGCTCATACTGAAGCGCTGCTCACCACGCTCGCCATTTCACCAGGCTGAGTGGGTGAGTGCAGCGTTGTAAAGATCTTCCATTGTTGCCCTCCTGGGCTTCAAATACCTGCATTGTGCCTAAATTGATTTGTTCCTGCCCGTGTCTCCTGTTCTCCTGCTTCCCCTTCCCTGTTGTTCTCCTCCTCCCTGCCTGCCTCCCATCCCGCCGAAACCCCCCCGATTGGCTCATCCTACCTTATCACTGACTTTCCCTGGGCAGCCGCTGCCCGGCAGCCCCACAGATAAGGACCCTAGGCCAAAGGCAGCTCCTGCTTGGTGGCTCCCCGTTGGTGTCTGCAGGTGTCCGCAGGGGACGCCAGCTGCCAGTCACCTCCCTTCTGACAGCCCTGCTTACGCCCCCTTCCACTTACCAGCGGTTTATCCCCCCTGCTGTCTCAAACGGTATAAATTGCCTGTATCAGTACCACAAATTGCATTGTGAAACCTAGTCTTTAGGACTCTCAAACTTAGGTGGCCTTCCACTGGTGTTTTAATCTGACTGTATCAGTAATACCTATTTTGCATTGTGAAACCTAGGCCTTTTCCTCCCTCTTTAGGACTCTCAAACTTAGATGTATCTTCTCTCCTTTCTTAGGATGTCCATTTTTGTGAGCTCTCATCCCAAGTACCGTTGTCCTGTTCCATAGCTCTACTTACTTGTCTCTCGCTGCCTTGTCTGTCTACCCTAGGGCCCCACCCCTCTCCCTCCCACCTCTCGCCTCTCCCACCTACTGTAATGGCGCTTTCTGTCTCTCCTATCTTTTCAAACTGCTTCTCTATTGACTATCCTGCTCTCCTCACTAAGTCTGGTAGGAAGAAGTTTAAAAAGGACATCCTGGTCTCCATCCAGGCCTCCCTATCGCTGACACCTACACCAGTGCCTCTTCCAAGGAAACTCTCACCAACATCCTCTTTGTTGTTCCTTCACCAGACCTATGGACCCCTCATATGGTCTCTGTGCTTTCTCCTTTATCCTCCTCTCCCATTAATGGTGGCACCCGCTGGGACGCCCTCCTGGCCTCCTTCCATTCCTCTAAGGTCATCATTAATGTCTACTCTAATGGGACCGTCTTGGTCCAAGGCCCCCAGGCCAAGCTGCATTTCTTCGACAGACGCTTCCCGTGCCTCATCAACTTCCTTTCTTCTCCTGCTGTCCCCTCCCGCCTTTCCCCTACTACGTCGCCTCCCCCTTCTGCCTCCTCCTTGACTACCTTGCCTCCTCCTTCCCTCTCTGCCCCCTTTCAGGCTCCCGCTATACCTTCGAAGAGCATACCTATGATCTGTACCCCTCCCCGGAAGTCCTTCAAGGATGGCAACCTTCTCCATATTGCCACTCTAAACTCTCGCTCTGCTGTCAAACACGCCTCTGATATCTGCCGCCTCCTGGAAGAACTTCACCTTGATGTCCTCGCTCTCACCGAGACATGGTTTGCAGCCGGCTCTGTCACTAGCTTTGACACTCTCCTCCCTGACGGCTACAAGATCCTCTCCATGCCCAGGTCCAACAGCTCTGGTGGTGGTGTAGCCCTAATATTCCCCGAGTGGATTCCTGCCACTGTCACTCCTATGCAGGTCTACTCCTCATTTGAATGCCTCGTCTGCAGGCTCTCTCTCTCCACCAGCCACTCCCTTACTGTGGCTACTATCTATCGGCCACCTGGTCAGATTTCTTCCTTCCTCTGAGAGTGGGCGGACCTCTCCTCCTCACTCCTGGCCTCTATCACTCAACTCCTCCTTCTTGGAGACTTCAACATCCACCTGGATGCCTCCTGTCCTCCCTCTGGACTCTTTAACGACCTCTGCGACTCTCTCTCACTCACTATTCACCCCTCTGGCCCGACTCACTCTGTAGGGCACACTCTCAATGTTCTGATCTCCTCAGACCTTCCCCTCTCTGTCCCTCTCTCCACTCCTCTTTCCTGGAGTGATCACTTACCCCTATCCTCCCACCTCACTCTCCCTACCCCTCATGCCAAGCCACCTCCATCACTGCCACCCACCTTCTCAGTCATCCGACCCACGAAACGTGTGTCAGTTGAGGCTTCCGCCGCCACCTTCTCATCCCCTCATCCCCCTTTGGCTGACTCTCACCCTGACAAAGCCCTCTCCACGCTCCACTCTTCTATATCTGATACTCTTGATATCCTTACCCCTGTCATGAGAATCCGCCTGAAGCCCAAAGCCAAGTGTAAATCCTGGTATGACTCCGACCTCGTCTCCCTAAAACGCCATTGCAGGTTGGCCGAGAGGAAATGGCGTGCCTCATGTTCATCCTCTGACAAACTGGCCTGCCGCCTGCTGCAAAGGCAATATCGGCTCTCCATCCTCACCAAGAAGAGAGCTCATATCCAAGCCTGTGTCTCTGCGGCATCTAACAACTCGGCTGAACTCTTTAAAATCTGCAAGGAACTGTCCAATCCTGCTGCAGTCTCTACCTCTCCTGTCCCTTCCCAGGCCCTCTGAACGGCATTGGCTTCTCACTTCACTTCTAAAACTCAGGACATCCTGTCCTCACTCTCCTCCTATCGCCTCCCTCCCTCTATTACCTGCTCTTCAGCTGGCCCTTCTGCAGCCACCCCCCTCCCTCCTTCTCTGCCTTTCCCGTTTTCTCTGCAGATGAGGTTTCTAGACAGGTCCGATGCATGAAAGTCTCGTCGAAACAGGTTCACCCCTGCTCCTACAAAACTATCAAGGACCACATCGACTCCCTGGCTCCTGCCCTGGCCGATTTCTGCAATCACTCCTTCGCCACTGTAGTCTTCCCATCCCCCCTTAAGCACTCCCTTGCCTTGTTCAGCCTCTTATTAAGAAAGCCTCTGCCGACCCCTCCTGCCCGGCTATCGCACAATCTCCATCACTCCTTTTCTGGGCAAGCTCCTGGAGAAACTGGCCATCTCCCAGCTTAATCACAACACTGAATCTGTTGGTTGTCTTCATGACCATCAGTCTGGCTTAAGAGCTGCCAGAAGCACTGAAACTGCTCTCCTGAACATCCGTGAAGACCTGCTCTCCAACCTTGACTCCAACACCCCTTGAGCCCTCATCTTGCTTGATCTCTCTTCTGCCTTTGACAGTGTCAATCATGACATCCTGCTCAACCGTGTCCTTCATAACCTGGGTATCACTGGTCAGGCTCTGGCGCGGCTGACTTCGTTCCTCTCTGACAGACCCTCCCAGGTCGAACTTGGGTCCTTCCTCTCCGATATCTTTATCTCTACCTGTGGTGTCCCCCAGGGGTCTAACCTCTCTCCCTGGCTTTTCAACCAATACCTGGCACTCCTTGCCCACCGCATCACCGCTCTTTGCCCCAACTTTCAGTGCTATGCGGATGATACCCAGCTCATTTTCAGGCTAACCTCGGCCTCCTCCTCTCCTTCCCTTATCTCTGATTGTCTGTCTGCCATCCATGAGTGGTGTGCCGCCAATGACCTCTGTCTTAGTTTAGTTTAGTTTAGTTTATTATTTGTATAGCGCCGCCTGGCCCTTGGGCATGGTTACAAAGTAGCCAAAATATTACAAACATGGTAAACATAGGTAGACATTACAGATAGTCTGGACATTATAAAAACAGTTGCTGCTAATATGCACATTATGACATATATACAAGGTTTGAAATTGTGCAGATTATACAGGCAGTATGTACATTTGTGGAAAAAAAGTTGGCGTTTTAGACTTGTTTAGCCAGTAACCATGTTTTGGCACTGTGTCTGAAGCGGTGAAAGTATGGTTCAGATCTGAGATCGGCTGGTAGTGAGTTCCAGATTTTAGCGGCAAGCACAGTGAAGCTAGTGCCGCCTGCTTTTTGAAGCTTGAATCTGGGGATATTTAGGCAATGTGTTTGGGCTGATCAAGTTGGGCAAGGTGGGGTGTGGTGCGTGAAGTTGTCCGAGAGTTATCTAGGTGCTTGGTTGGGTAAGCATTTTTGTGTGAGAGAGTGGTTTATATTCGATTCTGTGCGGTATAGATAGCCATTGACAGGAGCGTCTGTCGTCAGAGATGTGCTCGTGTTTGGGTATGTTCATGGCTGCTCTTTGAGCGTTATTTTGGATAACTGGGAGCTTGTTAATGTTCTTTTGGCTGGTGCCCAGGTAGAGAGCGTTGCAAAAGTCGACTTTAGAGAGTACCAGTGCTCTGGCTAAAGTGGTGCAGTTGGAGGTCGAGAGGTAAGGTCTGCTGGCATTGAAGAGCTTACATGTGCAAGCAGTGGCGGATGACAGGGCGTTGATTTGTCTTGTCAGAGTAAGGGAGGAGTGAAGGTAGATCCCAAGAGTTTTGACACTGTTGGAGACAGAAATGTTGTTGCGGTCGATGGTGAATGTCTGGTAAAGTTTGTCGAGTTTGTTGAGTCTGGATTGGGAGCCTAGGAGAAGAAGCTCAGTCTTGTCGTCGTTGAGGCAGAGGCCATGTTTGGCCATCCATTCTTGGATAATGGAGTAGATGTTGTTGAGTACTGTATTGTCGGTGGAGTAGTCGCCTGTTAGTGGGATGAGTATTTGGGTGTCATCTGCGTAATTCATGTAGATGACACCCAAATGGTCAAGTATGTCGAAGAGAGGTTTTGTAAACACATTGTATAGTGTAGGGGAAACACAGGAGTCCTGGGGGACGCTGCATGTGACGCGGGCAGGTTCAGCAGAGGCTGTGGGAGAGAAGACCCTCATGGATCTGTTGTTCAGGAAGGACTGAATCCAGGCATTGGCCTTGTCAGAGAATTTGGCTGCTGAGGTTAGATGTTTGCAGAGAATATCATGATTCAAAGGCGGCCGACAAGTCGAGGAGGAGAAGAAGGGGTAGTTTGCCGTTGTCTTTGAGGTTGTCCATTTGTGTCTTGAGATCGATCAGGGCTGTCTCTGGGCCGTGTTTGGGGCAGAAGCCCGATTGTCTTAGTCCTAGCAAGTTTATTTTTCTCTAGGTGGTTCTGGATCTGCAGGTAGGCAGCTCTGTCTAGGATTTTTAGGAGGAAGGGCACAGTAGTAATGGGTCTGTAGTTCGTGGGGACACTGGGGTCTAGCGTGGGTTTCTTGAGTAGAGGTAAAACCCAGGAGTCCTTTAGATTGTTAGGTACTGTACTGGATGCGAAGGATGAGTTTATAAGAGATGTGATGAAAGGGGCAAGATATTTGGCCGCGTCTTTAATAGCTGTAGCAGGGCAGATGTCACCTTGGCATTTGGAGGGTTTCAGAGAGTTAATTATGTCTTCAACCTCTTTGGTAGTGATGGTGGAGAATTCAAATAGGTTATTATCGTCCGATCGTTAGGTGTGGGTGGGGGAGATGGGGTTGTCTGCGAAGGTGAGACTTTCTTTCTTTGTCTCAATTTTGGCTTGTAACATAGCAATTTTGCCAAGGAGTGCTTCTTGTATGTTGGTGCACCAAGCGATGTCTTTGGTGCATGTGTCAGGTATGGGAGATGGGGGCTTGAAATGTCTCATGATGTTAAAGAGCTCTTTGGTGTTGGATTTGGCATTGCAGATTCTCTCATTGTACATGTTTTTCTAGTTTGGATGATAGCTAACTTGTAGATATTGAAGGCTAGGGAATAGGATGTTTTGTTATTAGTGGAGGGAGACTGTTTCCACGCTTATTCAGCTTGTCTTTTGTTTTTGCAGAGAGTTTTTAGTTCAGGAGTGAAACAGGAGTTGAGATGCGCGCGTGCTTTGGTTTTCCATAGTTTGAGTGGTGCCACAGTGTTTATGGCCTTGAGAATGGTTGTGTTATAGAGGTCTACTAATTCAGTGGGGTTGGTAATGGTGGGTGTGAAGTTGATGATGGGTTGAAGTAGAGGGATGAGTTTCTCGACTGTGATATTTTTACTGTTTCTTGTGAGTGTGCGTGGAGCGTTGGGAAGGGGCACAGGTGTTTGTTTGTCTTTGTTGATAGTGAAAGTGATGAGGTGATGGTCTGTCCAGGCACAATGCGTGTTAGCGAGGATGGTGGTGTTGCAGTTGAGGTCTGCAATCCAGTCAATGATGCAGCCTTTGTTGTGTGTGGGTTGAGAGATGTGGTGGGAGAGTCCTAATTCTGATATAGTATTAACGACTGTGCTTGCTTTGTCATCTTTCTCGTCATTGTACCCCAGGTTGAAGTCACCTAGAATAAGTAACTTTGAGTTGGGTTTGGTGTTGTTAGAGAGCAGGAAAGCTATATCGTCATTAAATGAGGATATGGGGCCTGGCGGTCTATAGATAAGATGAGTGGTGATTGTGCTTGTGTTAGAAATGGATAGTTTGATGGTGAGTAATTCTGCAGATGATATGATATGATATGATATGGCATTTGTAACGCGCCTATACACAAGTGTTTCAAGGCGCGACGAGGCAGGGGGGGGGAACAAGGGGAGACAGACAACGATCTTACTAGGCCAGGTGTCATTCAGATCGCGCAAGTGCAAGGGTAGAGGGGAAGGGAAAAGTGCATGGGGGAAAGGGAGAGGGGAAAGTGCAGTACAGGGTTATAAGCATACAGCATACAGGATAAATAACAAGGGCCAGCTGGTGGCAAGTGCGAGGTAAGTGCAAACAAGTGCTGGGAAGGGGGGCTGTATGGATACAGACACAGTCCCGTAGTGCAGGGGTTGCCGTGGAGGCAGTGCAGGGGAGAGTGGCTGGGCCGAGAACGGTGAATGGCCCAGTTGCAGATTCAGTGCAGTTTCAGTAGTATTAGCAGGGGAGAGGGGGAGAGAAAGCGGAGGCAAAGAGGAAGGTTTTGAGGTGCTTCCGGAACCGGAGGTGGTTCTCCTCAAGTTTCAGGGAGGTAGGAAGGCTGTTCCAGAGGGAGGCCCCTGCAGTGGAAAGAGATCTGCCCCCAACTCGTTGTTTGGAGAAGCGGCTGACCCTGAGGGAGTTGGAGGCGGATGAGCGAAGAGCTCGAGAAGGAAGATATTTAGGAAGAGAGAGTTGAAGGTATTTTGGCCCAAGGCCCCAGACGGCCTTGTGGACAATGCAGAGGGTTTTGAACTTGATCCTCGCAGTCACTGGGAGCCAGTGTAGTGATTTCAGTCCTGGAGAGATACGGTCCCTGGGCTTGAGGCCAAGGACAAGTCTTGCAGTCCTGTTCTGGATGAGTTGCAAAGGGCGGAGAGTAGAGGCGGGCAGATTTAGATAGAGGCTGTTACAGTAGTCCAGCTTAGAGAGAACCAGGGCTCTAGAGACAGTGAGCTTCTGGGGGAAGGAGAGGAAAGGAAGGATACCTCTGAGGAGGTGTAGCTGGTAGTGTGACTTCTTAGATACGTCGGATATGTGAGGAGAGAAGGAGAGTGTGGAGTCGAAGATGACCCCAAGGTTTTTTGCCTTGCAGGTAGGAGTAGGAAGAGGGCCCAGAGAGGCCGGCCAGAGAGCAGCAGGGAAGGAGGGAGTGGGAGTGCCAATGAGTAGAATCTCAGTCTTACTGGCATTAAGGCAGAGGTCGTTGGCGGCACACCATTCCTGGATAGCAGAAAGACAGTCAGAGATGAGGGAAGGAGAAGAGGAGGCCGAGGGTAGCCTGAAAATGAGTTGGGTATCATCCGCATAGCACTGAAAGTAGGGGCAGAGAGCGGCGATGTGGTGGGCAAGAAGTGCCAGATACTGGTTGAACAGCCAGGGAGAGAGGTTAGATCCCTGGGGGACACCACAGGTAGAGAAGAAGATGTCAGAGAGGAAAGACCCCAGTTGGACCTGCGAGGGTCGATTTGAGAGGAAAGAGGTCAGCCACGCCAGAGCCTGACCAGTGATACCGAGGTTATCACGGAGACGGTTGAGCAGGATGGTATGGTTGACAGTATCAAAGGCAGAAGAGAGATCAAGCAAAATGAGAACACATGGAATGTTAGAGTCAAGGTTCGAGAGCAGGTCCTCACGGATGTTCAGGAGAGCAGTTTCCGTGCTACTGGCATCTCTGAAGCCAGACTGATGGTCATGAAGACTACCAACACATTCAGCATGGAGATTAAGCTGGGAGATGGCCAGTTTCTCCAGGAGCTTGCCCAGGAAGGGAGTGATAGAGATTGGGCGATAGTTAGCTGGGCAGGAAGGGTCGGAAGAGGGTTTCTTAAAAATGGGGTGCACAAGGGAGTGCTTGAGAGGGGTTGGGAAGACTCCAGAGGCGAAGGAGTGATTGCAGAAGTCAGCAAGGGCAGGAGCCAAGGAGTCAATGTGGTCCTTGATAGTTTTGGAGGAACAGGGGTGGACCTGTTTTGATGAGACTTTCATAGATCGGACTTGTCTTGAAACCTCGTCAGCAGAAAAAAGGGGAAAGGAAGAGAAGGAGAGAGGAGGGGTGGCTGCAGAAGAGCCAGAGGAAGGGCTGGGAGTGATTGGTTTTGTATGTGTCTTATGTTGAGGGAGCTTCTTGCAATAATAGCTACGCCGCCACCTTTGGCTGTCTACGCTGTAGATGGTGTAGTCATTTGGGATGGCTAGCTCTAGGGTGGGGCCTGAAGCTGCGTGGAACCAGGTCTCGGTAATAGCTAAGAAGTCTAGATCGTTGAGAGAGATGATGTCTGCTATGTCTAGGGCATGGGCGACTAATGATCTAGCATTGATAACTGCGCCTTTGATTGTTTCGGTGGTGGCTTGGTGTGGTTTTCTGTTGAGTGTACAGGGGGAGGAGGCATTGGAGCGGGGAATGGGCTGGTCGGGGGATACTGTTGTGTGTGTGATGTGAATGGCTGGTTTGGTTTTAGTTTTACTTTTGCTTGGGCCTATGATAGGAGGAGTCAAGGTGGTATGTGTCCTGGATCTGAGGCGGTCGTGTCTCATTGTGCCTAAGCTAGGATAGGAATTCCTGATGGTATTGTTCTTTGGGGTAGGAGTGCAAGGGATAGTGGCATGCATCCTTTTTGGGTACTGCGAGTGTCTCCCGTGGGGTGAAACACAGTGAGGGTGGGCTGGAATGGGTTTGTATTGGGTAGGAATGGGGTGGGACATGGGATGGGATGGTGTCTAGGACATGCTGGTCTGCTAAAACTGTTAGGGTGGGAGAGGAAGTTCAATCCTGTGCAGGATAGGCCGAGTGGTACCAGGCAGAAGGGACACATAATGAGAATAGTCCAGGTTGGCATAGCTGTTGTTGGTTTTGGGTTAACAGTCTGAGCAGAGGGCTTTGCCTTAGCAGGAAGCTAATGCAATTTTTCAGGCAGTCTAAAAGCAACTTTACTGCTGTAGGCTAGAGTGGGTTTGCAATAGCATATTGCTAACACAGTTTTTCACACCGTCTAAGAGCAACTTTACTATTGTAGGTTAGAATGGGTTTGCAGTGGCATATTGCTAACACCATTTTTTCACACAGTCTAAGAGCAACTTTAGTGCTGTGGGCTAGAATGGGTTTGCATAGGCGTATCACTAACACCATTTTGTCACACAGTCTAAGAGCAACTTTACTGCTGTAGGCTAGGATGGGTTTGCAGTGGCATATTGCTAACACTATATTGTCACACAGTCTAAAAGCCAGTAAGACTGAGATTCTACTCATCGGCACACCCGCTCCCTCCTTCCCTGCAGCTCTCTGGCTGGCCTCTCTTGGCCCTCTTCCTGCTCCCACCTGCAAGGCAAAAAACCTTAGAGTCATCTTCGACTCCACACTCTCCTTCTCTCCTCACATTTCTGACGTCTCTAAGAAGTCACACTACCAGCTGCACCTCCTCAGAGGTATACTTCCTTTCTTCTCCTTCCCCCAGAAGCTCACTGTCTCCAGAGCCCTGGTTCTCTCTAAGCTGGACTATTGTAACAGCCTCTATCTAAATCTGCCTGCCTCTACTCTCCGCCCTCTGCAACTGATCCAGAACAGGACTGCGAGATTTGTCCTTAGCCTCAAGCCCAGGGATCGTATCTCTCCAGGACTGAAATCTCTTCACTGGCTCCCAGTGGCTATGAGGATTAAGAACAAAACCCTCTACATTGTCCACAAGGCCTTCTGGGGTTTGGGGCCGCTATACCTTCAACTCCCTCTTCCTAAATATCTTCCTTCTTGAGCTCTTCGCTCATCCGCATCCAACTCCCTCAGGGTCAGTCGCTTCTCCAAGCTACGAGTTGGTGGTAGAATACTCTCTTCGGCAGGGGCCTCCCTCTAGAACAGCCTTCCTGCCTCCCTGAAACCGAATCTCCGGTTCTGGAAGCACCTCAAAACCTTCCTCTTTGCCTCTGCTTTCTCTCCTCCTCTCCCCTGCTAAATTCCTGGCAGAAAGAGTACTGGTTACTTGGCCACCCTTTCTGATTCTCGGGCCCAGGCCCCGCCAGTTGTCCACCCACCTGCACTGCCTCCCTGGCAACCCCTGCACCTGGGGACGGTTTTCTGTATCCCTACAGTCCCCCTACCGGCACTTATGTCTGCACTTACCTTGCACTTGCTACCAGTGGCCGTTTTATTTATCTTATTTTATTCTACTATGTACTGCACTTCCCCTCTCCCTTCCCCACGCACTTTTCCCTTCCCCCTCCCCATGCACTTGCGTGATCTGAATGATACCTGGCCTAGTAGGATCGCAGTTCTGTCTTCCCATTGTTCCCCCTCCCTTGCCTCGTCGCGCCTTGAAACACTTGTGTATAGGCGTGTTATAAATGCTATATCACATCATATATATGCTGATATGAAGTTTGATCCCCTGTCATAAACGACTTCCTTGGGGAATCCAATATGGGAGAATATCCCAATCAGAGCCTTCGCAACCACAGGGGCTTTGATGCTCCTCAGATTGATAGCCTCAGGAAATCTCATGCCATGGTCCACCACCACCAAGATATATTGGTTCCATGAGCTGGTTTGAGGATTCAAAGGACCCACAATATCCATGCCTATTCTCTCAAAAGGCCACCCAACCATGGGTAGTGGAATTAAGGGGGCTTTTGTGGCACCCCCTGACTTGCCAGAAGCTTGCCAAGTCAGGCAGGACCAGACAAATTCTTTAACTTTTATGCCGAACTGCAGCCAGTAAAAGTGAGCAGACACCCAGTCCAATGTCTTAGTCACTCCCAAGTGACCCGCTAAAGGAATTTGGTGAGCCAAATCCAAAAGGAACTTTCTGTGGCATTGGGGAACCACCAACCTTGTGGTGTCCTCGCTTTCAGAATCCTTTGGCTCACTGTACAGGAGTCCATCCTCCCAGTACACTTTGAACAGTCCAGGGGCCTTATCCTTAAACCGGCTCCTTTGCCTGCTTCTGCAGACCCGCCAGAGTGGGACACTCTTTCTGGGCTGGGTAGAAGTCAGTCTGATCTGGGCCACCAGCTGATGCAAACTTATCCAACTTGGGCAGACCCTTCAGATCTGTGCCCACCTGGTCCACCACCTCAGGTTCCTGCGCTGTGCCAAGCAAGCCTGAAGTCACGGGGTCCCCTGCTACCAAAGTAGGGTCTTTGTGGCTACTAGCCGCTCTCCCACAGGAGTAGGAAACTCAGTAGTCTGTGGAACTGTACTATGGGCTACCGGCCATGTCGGTCCTTCCAACAAGCCCTCTGGAAGCACTCCAGGCCCTAAGGCTTTCAGAGCGTTCAATCTGGCACTCTCTTTGGCCTTCGATTGTGTAGCCGCTGCGACTATTTCGGGATCAGGAAGATCATCACCCAACATACATGGGACAGGGATGCAGTCTTTCACCGCTACACGGCGCTGGGTCGTTTCACCTCACCAGCTGAACTCTACTATCGCCAACGGGCACTTACTCTTAACATCAAATCCACTTACGCACAATTAAGTCCCATCAATATACTAGCCTGGCTGTACCCACTGCCCGGTGACAGAGGTGACACAAGCCGCGGTGTCTCAGACCGCAGGAGTTTTGTGTCCATTGATGTACACATGCTCTAGATAGAGTTGAGTATTATTGGGAACTGGCGTCTCTTCTGCAGATCCCATACTGTTTCCACTCAGTGTAACCAATCCACATTCAGCCACTCTCTGGCCTAGTGCAAAATCCTCCTCTGAGAGGCCCACACTAATGATGGCCTCTTCCACGAGTCCAACATTCACTATGGATTTCTTTGGTAAGCCTTTGCAAGAGGATCCCCTTTCCTATGGCCCAGCTCCGTACACACTTAACAACTTTTGGGTGGTGAGAACACAGGTGTCCCAGTGTTAGGGGTGCCTGAACTCTTCTTTTTGGTGTACACGGCAGAACTAGAGTTTGAGGGCTTCCCTTTGCTCTTTTGGGGACCTGACTTTGAATAGGATTGGGTTGGACCTTTGTCCTTCCCATCCATGTTTAGTTTTTCGCCCACTGATTTCTCCTCCGGTTTGGTTGTGCTCGCCTGAACCTTTATCTGGACTTGAGTACTCACAAACCTGTCGGCAGCCTTTTCAAGCTCTCTAGGATCTGTGATAATCTTGTCCACTAGATTCTGGTGTAGGTCAACTTCACATTTTTTTAACACATGCTCACACGCAATCAAATTGTACATTCCTTTAAATGTGTCAACATTGTTACCAGTCACCTACCCGCTCAGATATTGCAACACCAATTGAGAGAATGCTTCAAATGTCTGCCCACTTTTCTTTCCAAGCTCTCTGAAGCTCTTTAGATACTGTTCTGGGGTTTTACAGAACTTCCTTAGGAGGGCTGCCTTCATGCTCTCATAAGGGCCCTTTCCTCAGGAGTTAACTGAAGAATTGCATCAGTCCCTGGTGACAGTAAGCGACTCATCAGGGCTGAACCCAACGGTACCTCATCCACCTCCTGCAGCTGGAATGCCAGCGTGAG
The DNA here is from genome assembly GCF_040938575.1 of Ambystoma mexicanum. NCBI lineage: Eukaryota > Metazoa > Chordata > Amphibia > Caudata > Ambystomatidae > Ambystoma > Ambystoma mexicanum. The sequence goes on from NC_090924.1 coordinate 983,828,852, forward strand.
CACTTCAAACAAGTCAAAAATATCCTGCCCACCTCATAGGCCTGTACTAAATCTTTGGGGATGTACCGTCAGGGCTTATCCCGGGCACTGTGGTTTGAGCCACTACAGCTGTTCTTGCTAAATGCAGACCTGTTGGCCTCTTTCTGCTCTTCAAGCGCCAGCTTGCGCAGTTCTATAGTAACCTTTTCCTGCTGTTTCTGTTCCTCTAGCACTAGTCTCCTCACCTCGAGCGAGAACTTTCTAGCCTCTATCTCATGAACAGCCGGAACAATTACTGGGCCACTTAGAGACTGTGCTGAGGCTTGGGACCTGGAGAATGCCGCATTGGCCTCTGTCCTCATTGAGACTCTCGAGTGCAGAGAAACCACACTTGCCTCCCAGTGGGATGATTGGCGAGAGACACTGCTCATGTGGTCGTCCTCATCATTTACCCCGCCAGAAGGTATTGTCCGTTCGTATACATGGGGCCTAGCCCATCCCCTGGAGTCTTCTCCCCAACCGCCCTCGCTTCTACCCAAGCTTGGAGCACTATTAACCGTAGTGCTGTGGGGAAGTCCCCTCTCTTGACATAAGATGTGCAGGACATCTTTGGCCATGCCTTTCATAGTCTCCATGTCAAACTCCATGACTTTTACTATTACCTAGCAGTGACTAAAGTTTGCCTGCAACAGTACCTTTATCGCTAGGTGACTAAGCTGTGCACAAGGCTCCAACTGATCCGACAGCTTGCCAATGTGAAAAATCAACCTCTGGGGCACCAGTCGCTCAGGGATGCATATCGGTTTCTAAACCATCAATCAACCCACACCTCTAGTACACCAGAAGGCATCCAAACAGATTGGAATGCAAGTAAATTATAAGACCTCCTCATCCAATTTTGGTAACGTGGACGGAACAGCATGCTTATCTCCACAAGGTTGTGGATCGTTGGTTAGTTGCAACACAGCGAAAATACAATTATTACCCAATGATAAAAGGGACTGTCCAGTCAAGGTTGTATAAACATATCTATATTATTATTACTACAACAGACAGTTCTATCACTCTACAATTACAACCCACACTGTAAAGGACCACAGAGGACAGAATTACACTCTCAGACAAATCCTCACGCAATGCCCGAATCCATGTACAGGCTTCCCAATCTCGCCTGAACTCGCAGCGGAGATGTGGACATCACAATTCTTCATCAGGATCCTGTGGATTCACCCAAATCCGGCAACTGAGCCCACAGGGATAGTCAGGGGAGTTTTGAGGAGATTTACCCTGGCTTATTCCAAACCCTTACCCAACAAAACAACACAACAAGGCTTTCTCCGATGTCCCCTGACAGTAAGGTTCTATGTGTCCAACCTCGTGTAAGTCTGTACATTTACATGGGAAACGTGAGAAAGTCTATTGGTGTTCTGATATTCTTTTAATTATTAAAAATATACCTCTTCCCTCAATGAACTAGTGTGCGAGCAAAGGTGTAGGTAAACGTTTTATTTTATTTATCCTTTTATTTTTCTCCTGGAATTGTGAGATTTCACTGCTTGTGACTTTTAGTTGTCGTGACTCACAATGATGTTGCCGTACATGTCAGAGCAAGCCCTTGTATGCGAATTACCAAATCTCCCTTATCGGTGTAGGAGTAAATTGCACTTGATATAAATTACTCCGAACGTTGTGTACATTTGTGCATCTGGTTTCTCGCCCATAACATGATGCTATAAAACTGGCAAAGCCAACACGAACGTGTTTTTGTTTTTGTTTCTAGGAGCAGTTCAGGATGTAAAATATGGTTTAGATGCTTTCTTGTTCAAATGTAACGCATGATACCAAATGTCCGACCAATTCTACACACTTAGCTAAAGTGATAACACGCGTGTTAATATGCAATACATGCAGTTCAGCAAGAGTTAAAATCCCGAGGCAGGAAGTACAACAGAAACACGGTCTCTCTCCATTGACAGTAAAAGAAGACTAGGGATTTCTCAGGCATTGCTCTTGGCAGAGAAGCCTCGTTGTTAAATGGCTGTTCGGCCCATTCTGCTTTCTCACTGCAGTCTGTTACGCTCATTGAGCAGATGGCCTGCAAACTCTACTGGAAGAGAGTGGAGGTGCATAGAAAAGCAGCTGCCCAAGTGGCTAAAACAGCAGAGCAGCATGAGACGTTCCAGCCAAGCTGCTGCGAAAGAGGTATTGCGGTGTAAATGTGCCCGCAGGTGCTGTGCCCTGGGAGTAGTAGGAACACCTGAACCTGACCGGAATCTCGTGGCCACGTATATCAAATGTACATGCCTGAGGCCTTGCAGAATTGGAACAGCAAAAATGTTCAGTAAAAGGCAGCGTATGCGTGGATTTAATATACAGGAACTTCTATAGGCGAATCTAGCTGGCAAGTATTTTTTTTAAATATTTGTATTTATTTGAAGAACATGGATTTCAATCAAAAAGTCTTACACTAACACATTTATAGAGGGTGGAAGCATTCCCAGGAAGGATGCCTGTGAAATAAAATAACGATGAGAAGAAGTAAAGAGCCAGGTTATGAGGGTGTAAAAATAATGACATATACTAAGAATAAAACAAAAAAGAACAGAAACAAACTTTATATAAGAAAACAGGAGAATTACAAAGGTAACATTAACATAAGGGGGCAAGTGCTTCGACTTAAAGAGCACTAATTAACTATATACAAGGGAAGGAGCACCTTTCAGATCAACAAGGCATATAAAGTCAAGGGGGATAGTGACATGTTTTCCACTTTGAAGTAGTTGCATTTCTCCGCTACAATAAAGCATAGCTTATGATATCATAATGGGATGCGAATGTAGACATACCAATGAGGACAACCAGGTCTACTTACATAGCTCCCAGCATGGCAGAATGCTGAAGCGGAACGCTGGATGGTTGATTGGAGCAGCAAATGCTGTCGGCATAGTTTAGCACAATGCATCCCCCAAATGGAACTATGTGGCTTTGGGTGGGACATCGAAGTCAGGCATCACCTTTTCTCCTTCTTCATTGATCAGTGACAACAAAATGTTACCAAAAGATCGCGTGAAAGAACCAGCAGGGACCAATGAGGAAGCAATAGTTCTGAGGGTCCCTTCCTAATTAAAGAGTCCACAGCAAATAACTGTGTCAACAAGTGTCTCGTCCAGGACCTCGGGCCCAATTTCCTACCACGCCAATTAAAATTGAATGCCAAAATATCACTGCTACCTGATTTAAATTCAATCTGATCACATGACTTTGATTGAAGAAACCAAAGAGAAACTGGGTCAAAGAACACAGAATAATATGAAGTACATGCTGGGGCGAGGGCGACATTGTTAAGATTTCAATCCAAATTATTGGCTACTCGAGAAATCTTGGCCAAAGGACTCATTCCTAATGATTTAGCCTATTGTTGTCACTGCAATAATGTTAACGAAATTGAACATGGAAACTCTTGCTCCTATTTTGCCCAGCACTCATTTTCTTTAGAATGCTCTATTTGAGACAATTTGTTCACAATGCTTGTTATATCGATAACGATAATTTATGGTACAGGCTGGTTAGCCTAACTCCTACTTCTGTTAAATTGACGGTATTTATTAGTTTTAGGCCATAGAGCAAGGATTTTAGAGCAATATAGCTGGAACTGCTACTGATACATTTAAATGAGCCTTCTGTTTCACATATAAAGCTGTTAACAATGTTGACAATTTTATTTTGTATATTACGATCGTGTTTAATTCTTTTTTTCTTTATCATTTTGCTTTGTTTATTATATTGGAAGAATCTGTATTTTATATAAGTTTGCTTTTGTGGTTGTTCTTTAAAAATCTTTACTTTTTGTAAAGGTTGAAGTATCTCAACCATAAACAATACAAAAATAAAAAAGTACATAGGAGAGAGGGTATAATGAATAATGCTGCATTCTTCACAAGCCTTTTACAAAAACCTACTTCCTTTAAAATTAATTATAATTCTTTACAATTGTTTTATTATACATTACACACTGAGGAACCACTTCACCAACAGAAGTTTATTTTATTTCGGATGTATTTATACTGTGCAACACTGCGAACCCAATTCTCTCTAGATGGACTCATAGATCCTGGGACCACAGAGAAAGTCAGTTGAGCAGATTGTTCTACAGCTCAGTAGTGCCAAAGCGGTTTGATGACAAATTTCCAGGGGGATGTCATTCCCAACTTCATGCATGGGTGAGAAATCTCCTCTCTGCTCTGTATTTAGATTGGTAGCACTGCGTTTTCAATAAATATGCTTTGGGTAAGTGTAGCGTACTCATGTGCATGGAACGCCGACATTTTGCTGACAGGTGATAAGTAGGGACAAGCCCCTAAATGCGGGGGACAACCAGACACAAAACCTTAAGGGAGACACTGTAAACAGCAGGGAGTCTGTGCAGAGGGCATCCCAGTATTTGTTGTAGTTGATATGCTGTAAGTAAGCATGTGCATTGTCGAATTTAGGATGTATGCTCTGTCCAGCAATTTTGTGGTGTACATCTTTCAAAATAAACAGGAACAAGAAAGCCCGTTCGATTACAATCCCACTTTACATTTTTAAACCCGTTAGATTCTGACAGAACGCCGATATTCCTTTACCATCTCTGTATACGATGGACTGTCCAAAAAGGGGTGATGAAGCAGGTTGGAAGGTGGATCATTTGTGGGGGGGGGTAGTAATAGAACGGGATTCTACAAGGCCTTAGGTTTTAGATTGTTTTCTCTAATCCCATTCTTCTCTAATCCCAATCTTCGTATGATCCAATACATTCTGTAATGCACAAAGACCTGCATTAGGGGCACCAACATCGGCATGGGAATTGTTTTGGAGATCATGGGAGCTGATAAACCTCAGCAGGGGATGCAAGTAGATGATAAACGTTGAGGAGTTAAAAGATGCCCGACAGAACTCCACTATTGACGTGCATGGGTGTGGAGTAATGTTTACTGAAGAAAGAATAGAACCACCCCAGAGCTTTCTCCTGAGACCAGGGTACTCTGGACCACTTTCCATAGGCAGGGGATGAGCCACAGTTTCATATGCTCCAGAGAGAGACAACATAATCAGCAAAGATAGAGCCCCTTCTTAGGCCTTCCTGCCCCATACTGCTAAAAGGCTGGCATCTGTTCCATGCATTGGATGAAATACAGACTGAAAAGTCTGCTGGAGCTCCTCGCACTCAACCAAATTCTATGCCTCCTTCTTAACTGGTTCCTGCAGAACCTTGGAAAGCAACGGAAGGCCAGAGATGTTCAGAATCAGTGCAGCTGTAAGTGACTTCAATCAAGCACTACAACTAAGTCAATGCCTAGTCTGGGATGCCCAATGGATGCCCTTATTCACATATTTGTATGTCAAGTTCTTAAATCTGGATGATAAACCCTTATATAACGCCCCTCTCTTTGAATCCCCCTGACCGCACTGAGCCAAGAAGTAGGTTTGTTTTACAAATTAAAAGGTTTATTGGAAAAATTAAACAATATATTTATATCACACTTTAATGAATAAATTAATATTTGATAGCACATTTATGAATATGAACAGTGATCAGTATTGGGAAATATTACAAAAACAACAACTCTTTAATCAGAAAGGAATAGGAATAGGGAGGATAAAGTAGCAGAGAATACTTTTACGGTTCAAGGAAATGCAAGATGGGAAAGAATGCAGGCACAGAAATAAAACTCGATATGGATTCAACAAGAGATAATATGATCACTTTTTCCCTTGTGACAACTCACTCCTCCCCTATGCAATATGACGAGATGGAAATGAGGGCAGACAGGTTTTCAGGAATACAATCAAAAGCAGTTCAGTTCCCGTTCCCCCCCAGCAACCTTAGAGAAACAGGGATGATTTTAAAACACAGGCCAAATACTTTTAAATGTATTTGCAATGAAGTGAAAAATATGCTAAAAATGATTTTAATTCCCTATAGGAGATTCAGGGTAGGTGACAGCTACTTTGAATTAGTTCAGGTCAACACTAGCAATGATTCATGAATGATTATCGGAGTGAAAACGAATTTCAGCAGTGGAAAGCAAGAAGCAACTATTTTTACAAGTGGTGAAATTGAGCCAAATTACAATTTGCGGCACTTTTTCCGAGTGGGTAAACCGCGATTACGGAAAAACTATAAGGAGTTGGAAGGTCATTTTAGATTTGTTGGAAAGTTGAGGATCTTGGCTTTAAAATGACGGTTCAAAAGATACAGACATTTTTGTGGAGGTAGATTTTCAGAAATGAAGTCAAGATTTCAGAATGACAGATGACGCTTTTGCAGCTTTGAAATCACAGAATGGACACACAATTTCTATGCAGTTCTGGACAGGTTGAAATGGTTTGAATAAGATTACTTTAAACTAAGAGATGGGTTCTGGACAGTTCTAGATACTCACTCCTAGTTATGGAAGGGAATGGACCTCGTCACAGATCTGGTCAGGTTTGGGCTGTGGTTCTCTTGCCACGGGACGGTCTCTGGCACTGGCTCTGCTCACCGCGGGGCCTCTGATCTGCTATCAGCACTGCACAGCGGTCTGGTCTGGGTCTGCCATGTTCTGGGTACAGCTCTGCTTTCTGGGTCTGGATATGGCTCCGGCACAGGGTTCTGTAAGCGATATTCAATCAACACTACAGCCAAGTCAATGCCTAGTCTGGGATGCTGAGGAAAACCCTTATTAATGTATTTTTATGTCTAGTTCAGTACTCTGGATGACCACCCTTGTATAACACCCCCCTCTCAGAATCCCCCTGACCCCACTGAGCCAAGAAGTAGGTTTGTTTTGCAAATTAAAAGGTTTATTTGAGAATTTAAACAATATATATATATATCACACTTTATAATAAATTAATATCTGATAGTACACTTAGACATATGATGTTGATCAACAATGGGTAATCTGGCACTACCACACTTCTTTACAATCAATGAGGAGTTAGTATAGGATGGATAAAGTAGCAAAAATACTTTTATGATTTCAAGGGAAAAGCAAGGAGGAATAAAATGCGGTACAGAAATACTTGATATGATTTTAGCAAAAGATAAGATAATCACTTTTTCTCTGGCAATTCACCCCCCTCCCCTATGCAATGTAGAAATGGAAGGAGATGGAAAGAGGAGCACACAGTTCTCAGGAATGCAATCAAATACAATATGAAATTCAGTTCCCCCCCAGCAAGCTTAGAGGAAACAGGTAGGAGTTTGAAACACAGGCCCAAAATGCTTTTTAAATGTGATAGCAATGGATGGGAAAATGTGCCAACGTATTTTAATTCCCTCTAGAGATTCAGGGTGAGTGGGAGATGTGTGTTGATATTAGTTCAGGCTCACTTTAGCAATGCTCTATGAGTTATTCCCAAGTTGCAACGGATTTTAACAAAAGAAAGAATGGAGCTGCTATTTTGACAAGTGGAGAAATTGAGCCAAAATCGCAAACCGCGGTAAATTTCGCGAGTGCGTAAATCGTGATTGCGGAAAAAGTATAAGCAGTAGGAAGTCGGAAGGCTTGTTGGAAAGCTTAGATTCTAAGATTCTAAATTTCGTTTCTAGCCCAAACGGTTCCAGAGATACGGACGATTAAATAAAGGTAGTTTTTCGGATTTAAAGTAAACTCAAAATGACAGGTGACAGCTTGCAGCTGTAGAATTGACAGGTGACAGTTGTGCAGCTTTAAAAATGACAGATGACACGATTTCTAGGAGGCAGTTCTACTTAAGTTAAAATAGTTTGGATTAGATTATTTTAACTAAGAGATTGGTTCTGCACAGTTCTGCTAGGTACTCACAATATAAATTTGAACTAGGCCTTGTCACGTATCTGGTCAACACGTCCGGCTGCGGTTCTGTCTGCTCGGCGGGTCAATCAGGCACCGGTTCTGCTCACAGCGATCTGGGTCAGCTCTGCTCTGCTTGTCTAGCCTCTCTGGATTCTGGATGTAACACTGCTTTCTGGGTACTGCTACAGGTTCTTGCAAAAATTCTCGGCAAAAATTCACACAGCTCGCCCGGCTGTTGAATAGTTTGGTTAGTTTGGAGGCCTGCTGAAGAGGACTCAGCTGGTGGATTCAGGCCTCTCTGCTACAAATTCTGGAGTTAATTTCTGCTACAGGTTCTGGAGATTGATGGATTTGAAGTCTGGATCTCTGGATGTGAAGTCGTCGGTCAGCATGCTCCGCAGCAAATGGAATTAAATGTCTCTACCTGTCCCAGCAGTCTCTTTGTATGTGTTTTGGAAAGTGGGTGTGTGTGTTGGTCATAACTAAACCTGCCCCTCTCACTTATCATTGGCCAATTCCTCCTCTCTCCCTTGATTGGGGGAAGGAAATGTGAGTCAGAGTGATGCTGTAGGTTTTATGGTCAGAGGAACCTCCCCTTGTCAGATTGCACACAAATCTATTTTTGACCCAAATACATATTTCTCTATGTACCATTTTTCTAATATTATAGGTCCAGTTAACATATTTTCTGTAGCACCAAACCATCCGATCCCTGTCTTTGTACGATGTTGTGTCCACTGATGACAGAATTCTCCACTTTTCATCCAGATAACGACCTCTAAAACTTTCCAGATTTTACACAAATGTGCACCAGGGATATGGGTTACAGATGATAAAGTGTCAGATTTTTAACATGCATACGTTTGGAGTGAGACCCTATTTTCCGCTAGCAACCCCCCAGAATACACCACAGGGTCCTAACGCCTCTTAAAATGTTCACAGAAAAATCACAAAAATAATGATATTACTTATATAATTCTGACAAGTCCGCACTATGAGTTATCTATCTTTTTAAAATTATGCTCTGGTCAAAAAGGGGTGTGGCTTCCCACATCACAGGGTGGAATAACTGGTTTATCCACTTCCCCCAAGCCAGCTTGTTCACAGAGGCACAGCTGCCCCCCAGTTTCTCCCAAGAGGAAGCTATTTTACGACGCCCCCAATATAACATTTGCCTGAGTCCAGGACAGGCCTTTGTTCAACTCCCTGTAGTCCCCAGCTGCTCCACCCCTAATCTAATCAGAGAGGTGTTAACTCCTTTCGGCCAGGGGCAGAGTGGCTGAGCATCCAGTTTCAACTCCTGTCGGGGTAGTTTTCAGGCAGAATTCAGTTTCATTAAGCCAGGTTTCAGCTAAATGTCACTTTTTGTTCCCAGTTTTCTACATTCAAATCAAACTGACAATTTTTACCTATACATTAAATAACTACTTCCTTCAAGTCATTTCAGAATATAGTTTTACATTGTATCCACCTCTTAGCAAGTCTTTCCTTGGTCTGGTTTTGTTTCATTTGTTCAGTTTTACACAAAAGTCTGGTGGTTTTAAAACGCCGGCTTTCTGATAGTGGTGAGTACTGGTAATGCAGCCATTTTTGGGATTAAGAAAATGAATTCCCCACAGTTCTGAGTTGCCTTTTGGCAATCAGCATTGCCATTCCCAATGGTTTCAGGCTACTGTGTGTGTAGCCCAATGGTGGTTTTAGGCAGTGCCCTCCTGTGCTCACAACATAGGCAAAAATGGGTGGCAGCCTATTCTTCATGTTTTCCCTGTGCACTCTCTGGGGAGTTCTGGCCATCATGATGTTTTCCATGCCAGTACTGCACAGTTTTATGGTAGGGCTTGGATGCATGGGTAAAAACATCCCATAGTTCTAGCCAGAATCAAACAGCTCGCCCGGCTGTTGAATAGTTTGGTTAGGTTGCTGGATTCTGGGGCCTCTGAAAAGAGTTCAGCTTTTGGATTTGGCCCCTGCTTAAGGTTCTAGAGTTTAGTTCTAGAGTTTGGATCTGGAGTCTAAGTTCAGGAGCCTCAGGAGTCTGTAGTTTTTGTCTGGATATGGTCAGGCAGCGTGCTGCACAGGAATCGATGAGTAGTGGAAAAATGAGTGTGTCCATCTGGGTCTCAGCAGTCTCTTTTTATGTGTTCTCAAAGGGGGTGTGGAGGCTGACGACTTCCTATGCCCAACCCTCTGAGAATCCTGATAGGTTAAAGGATTTACTGTACTCTGACTGGAGAACGGAGTTGTGAGTCAGAATGAGTCATCAGGTATCATCCTTATGGTTCAAGGAAAGGATACTGCCCTTTGTGTATGTGCAGCATATCTTCTTTTTCATAAAACACATATTTACAATATACACAACTTGTTTATATTACCTAAATTGCATGACAGATTGCTTAAGGTACAGTTCAGTTCAAGTCACATGTTTCTATGAGCTTGGGTTCAGAAATGACAACATTTTGCGCTTTTAGTGGGTTTTGCCATATTGGTTTTGCAACAAATCTTACACGGAGGTACACCCCCTCTCTGCGCATATTACAGTAAGTTTTCATTTTCCTAGCATAAACACTGTGTCTGCAATATTAATAATTGCAGGGCTTGGCCTCAGAACATCCCACAGCGTCCAGCTTAGTCTCAAATTGTGAGTGAATTTTTCATATTAAGAATCTCCAAATCGTACATTTTTTTCCGCTTGGTATAATTAGTTATCAGTATTCTCATAAAACAAATATTTGCTTTTACTTCAGTACACCATTGGTTTGTCCCCGCCCCTAGAAACTTGGCTTGACTCAGAGATCAGATGTCTTGCCTTCCCCCAGAGCAGTGTTGTTCAGCCATACCCAAATCAGCATATTCTATTCAATTGAAAGAGTCTATTGTTCCTTTCTCCAGGCTGCAGGGAAAATCCCCTCCCTCTTAATCAACAGGACCATTTGATTTCCTGTGCTGTTGCTGAGAAGACTAGGTGTGAAGGCTTCCCGGGGACAGCCAGCCTTTGAAGTTCCAGCTAACTCAGGTTACTGTTTAGCTCCTGAAATACAGGTCTCTTGTCAGAATTTAGATTGCTAGCGCCGGTCAGTGTCAAGCACCGGTATTGCACCCATTTTTAACAGCTGCCTTACCAGTAAGCAATCCTCAAAATATACTTTTTTCAAATATGGATGCACTTCTGTGGACCTCAGATTCATGTAGATTCTTGCGGGAGAATGATGTTGACCCCCCCAACAAAGAGGTGGGATCTTTTTAGTGGTTTTGTGAGCCGTGATTTTAGCAATTTTTTACATCAATTAAACGGATTCCCAAACAGCTCTGGGTTGGTTTTGGCAATCAGTATTGCTATTTCCAAGTGGTTCCAGGCTACTGTGTGTGTAGCCCAACGGTGGTTTTAGGCAGTGACCTCCTGTGCTCACTAATATAGGCAAAAGTGGATGGCAGCCTATTGTTCCGGTTTTTACTGCGCATTTTTGGCTGGTTTTGAGTGAGCAGCATGCTTTCCGGTGGCCATTCTGATGTTTCTGTGGCCAGCACCGCACAGTACTGTTGTAGGGCTTGGATTAGTGGGTTGAAACATCCCACAAGCCCCCCTCTTGCGATGGGGTTGATTTTCCATCAATGGAACTCGCAAGTCTGGGATGTTCGCCTCATCTTCTTCTGATTCCGCAGATGGCAAAGTTTGGTATCTTTTCCTCCATCAGGGGTGGATCGATCGGTTCTCCTCACCAGTCCTGATGGGAGTATTGAGTGATACCCCGGGCCCCTCTGATCTTTGCTCCCGGTCCCCGGGTCGTCCTCCTTGGTCAGTCTCCCGGGTTTATCTCTCTCTCTTCTCACCTAGGATGACAAAGCAAAAGCAGCAGAAACCTATTCGTAGACATTTCCCCACCACTATTAATGTGGTGGGGTGAACATATACATTTTATAAATCAGGAGACATTTGCATTCTTATAATTGTATTTAAGTGGGATATTTTAGGGTTGAAAATGTATTAATCTGGAGCGGCCCCCTTTGGGATTGCAGAGGACTCCTCCAGTTGCTGCAGAGTGTGCCTGGGATGGCAACACTTTAGCTGATTAATATGGACCCACTTGTCTTCCCCTTCCGCCAAACTGCCTTTGGGGATGTGGATCTTGTAGGCGACTGGTGAGATCTTGTCTACAATTTCAAAAGGTCCCTTCCAGGTAGGCAGGAATTTCCGCTGTTTGGCCTGGTTCCTTTGGAAATTTTATAGATAAACCCGGTCTCCCACATTGTATTCTTTCCTAGTAGACTTCAAGTCATAGTGGGTCTTCATGCTATCGGCTGATCTTTCTAGGTTTCGCTGAGCATAGGCAAAAGCATGTTGAAGGTGTTTCCTTAAATTTTCAACATACTCATGAGTTGTGGAGGCATTGATCAATGTCTGCTCTTGGGTCCTGTAAAGCAAATGCTGGGGAAGCACCAGCCTGCATCCCGTCATCAACTAAAACGGTGACATTTTAGTTGCAGATGAATGGGTAGATTTGATGGCCAGTAGGACAAGAGGTAATCGAATATCCCAACTTCGCCCAGAATCTGCCACGAACTTTTTTAATATGCTCACAATTTTTTTTTATTTTTTTTTATGAACATAGTTTATTATAAACTTTTTGTTATAACACAAATCCTTGAACATATCCTTATACAGTCCTTGTGTCTGACCCTCGGCCCACGTATATTATCAAACAATTTTTCAAACATTTAGGGCATCAATGAAGTTGATCACTGCACAAGTCAAGATAATGGAACTTCCACTCAATATTCGATACCACCACTCGTCCATGTTCTCGTTTAGGGGTGCGAACTTCATAAGGTGTATAGATCTTAAAGAATGGAGTTTAGGGCAGGCAGTTATCAAATGTCTTACTGTCTCAATTTCATTTAGACAGAATCTACACAAATTATCGCTTGTCTCTACATCTTTTCTTATAAACAATACTTCTCTTGTTCTTAGGGCATTCAAACGAAGTCTAAGGAATCGATCACGATGGTGCCTTGATGGGAATTGAATGAGGTATCCTGGTAGTTTATTCAGTTTGTTTGCTGTTGGTCCAAGTTTCGGGGCAGTTGTTAGTCCTTCCAGGTTGTCCATATTACATGCCCAGGACCATTATTTTAGTTTCTTTTTTGCTAGTTGTGGCCACTTTATTAGCATTTCATTGCTTATATTGGCAGCAGACATGATGTAATTTGCTTTATCCAGCCATTTCGCAAGAACTCCCCCTGCATGTTTTGTCTCTGTCACCGCCAGAATTTTATACGGTGGTTCTTTCTTTGTACTTAACATCTTACGCATTAATGCTAGCGCTTTCCAAATAACAGTTGTGTATAGGTCATCAAGTGCTAACTCCTGCCTTATAACCTTTATGGAAACACATTTTGGTAATCTTAAGACACGTTTCCAGAATTGGCCTTCTAATTTTGCCCAAATTGTATGGTCCTGGTTCCAACCAGCCTCTGCTCCATAAGTGATTGAAGGAATTACTTTTTGGAGATAAAATAGCCGGAGCGGGGAGAGGGAGAACTTGCCAAAGAGGTAATGAAACCGGGCTCCTTGGACTGCCAGAGTGATCATCCGGAACTCAACATCTTGGACCCAGTTCCGCTCACAGATTGAGGGACTGAACATGATTCCCAGGTATCTCATTTCAGTAACTTCTTCTAAGATCATGTTTCCAAGTCTCCACTTGAAGGATCTTGACCTGGTACCACTTTTTGATCCGATCTTCATGATTTTTGGTTTTGATGTGTTTATTTTTAAGTGATTTTGATTCATGTAAACTTGTAGCTTTTGCAGGAGACACTGGAGGCCAATCTGCGTGTTGTCAACTAGCATGATATCGTCCGCATATATCATGCAGTTTATTTGAGAACCATTTATCTTTGGGGGGAAGCAACGAACATCACACAAAGCAGCCGGAATATCAGCGATGAATAGCTTAAATAGACATGCAGCTATCGGGCACCCTTGCTTCACGCCTCTTTGTGTCCTCATATTGTTCGACAAGAGTCCTGCTTCAGTTAGCCTTATTTGTATTGTGGTTGATGTGTGTAATGCAATTATTGGCTGCAATAAATCCTGAGGACAATTCCATTTTTTTAGTTTGTCCCATAGCAGTTTCCGATCTATGGAATCAAACGCTTGATGAAGATCAATGAAAGCTATAAATAACTTTGTTTTACTCGCCAAAGCTGTCAGTTTCAGGATGTTGAGAAACGTCAGATTGTTCTCTGTACCAACACCCTTGGTAAACCCAGTTTGTCTGCAGTCCACAATTTTAGCTGATATGGCCCACTTTGTTATTTTTTTTTGTAGAAAATTAGCGAACACTTTGCCAATGGTGTCCAACAGGGCGATCGGGCGATAATTTGCTGGATTTGCCCGATCGCCCTTCTTGAATATCAGCACAATGATAGCAGATGTCCAAGTTGGAGGGATTTTCTTCGATGTTGCAATCTTTGTAAATAGTTTTGCAATAAAGTCTGCCCATTCAGATTTATTTTGATTAAGCATCACATTCGAGATGCCATCGGGACCTGCCGCACGTGAATTATTCAGGGATTTGATTGCAAGGAGGATATCATCAACAGATTCAATGCAGTCCCAATTTCCTGCCGTTGCTTCATCTTTGTTTGCTTCGAATTCAACCTCACCTGAAAATACTTTTGTGAAATGCTGGTTCCACTCAGATTCCGATACCACATTGGCCATCTTGGTTGCTTGATTATTTGTGCAGCTATTTAATATGTGCCATATTTCTCTACATTTGTTGGATTTCATCAGGCCTAGCATTTGTTCACCACGTTACTGATCACGCTGATACCTGTATGCTTTACCCCGTTGCGGTAAACCTGCCTCTTTTTTTTATCATATCGGTATTATTTGTGCCTCCTTGTAATTTCAGTTTGCGTATCTCACTTTGAAGCGTCTTTTTTTTTTCGTTAACCCTCATACTCCAGCCATGCAGATGCTGCTTCTTGGTGTTTTTCTTCCATAGTGGTGGGCCATGTTGCTGGGGCAGAAACGACACATAATCCACTTTAATATAAGTGGAGTACATGTCGTTATCCATGGCCTTTGATAGATTAATTATTTGCTGAGAGGATAATCGCATCCTGTTTTTTCCATTATTTACTTCGAGGGCTTGTCCGGTGGTCTGCAGTTCTAGGTTATTGCTTATGTTCATGCCCATCACCAATATTTCGTGGTCGCTTTTTATTGTCCTCATTACATTCATTTTTCTAATTGTATCCCAGGAGTGCTTGGACACCCAGATATAATCTATTACCTTTGCGTGGCCCATATTATGGCATGTAGTATTTGGTGGTATGTCTCCATCGATTTGCCCATTTACCATGACACAATAGTAGGTCTTCATGATGTTGTCCCAGTGCTTACGTCTATCATGATGTAAGGATTCCATCTCTCCCTTACTAAGCAACCTGTTTCCTTTTATGTCAAACCATGTTAAGTTCATGTCGCCAACTACAATAATCATGATATTACTTCTGGCTTGCAAATTTTTATCTAGAATTGTGGTTACCGCAGCTATGAAATTCTTCGTTGTTATCATCACTGGATTCCAATACACATTTAATAATAAGATATGTTGGTGTAGGCCAGGGCCGCTTGGTTTGCACTGAAGTAGTGTACTTTGTATAAAGATGTTAGGATTTACACTTTTAATTACCGTCCATCCAAACCCAATTTTAATCATGGTTAATAGGCTCGAGAAAGGACGTCCATGGACATTTTTGCCGGCTGGGTTTAACAGGGTGACATATCCATCTTTAACAGGCACGGACCTTAGCCACGTCTCTTGTAGGCAAATTACGAAGTTGTTCTCTAAGTCGATTGGAAATTCCTCAAACAGATGGGAGAAACCCCTCGTGTTCCACGAGACCACATCTTTTTCCTTCACTACCCCCAGCTAATGGATCCGGTCACCATGCGTGTTTCTCTTCGTAATTGATTTTACATATGATACTGTTCGCAGTTGGTTTCTTATGTTATTTTTTCTTTGTTCATGAGGTGCTAATCTGTTTTCCGATTCACTCAAAGGTTTTGCAAGCTGTTTGCGGAACAGATTTATGCTCACTAACGTCGAATCCGAGTTTCAATAATTCGACTTTGGATGCCAATATGACCTTTCTTACTGCATGAGATTTTATATGGAGGTACACCTGGTCTGCATAGTCCTCCGACATATATTCGATAATTGCAATATCATCGGAGGTTACCGTTCTTAAGGCAGGGACTGAGTGTAGTAAGCACAGTACATTTCTTCTGTTCATGTTCACGTCACGATCCTCTTTCAAAATATTCACAATTGCGATTCGGATATCGGTCTGTTTGCATGGATCTTGCACTTCATAATTATGTTTCAAGGACTCCTTTAGTCGCTGACCGGCTGTTAACTTCGGATTTAAACCCATCGTTTTTTAGTGCTACCATGTTCAGTCAAGGAAGCCCCACCAGTACTTGCCACTTTAGTGGATGGCTCAACATTGCACTTCGATGTCGATGGCACGGGTTTTGGAGACCGACTATTTTTACTCAGTGGGACTATTTGTTTGAGACGTGCCTTTTTACTTAGAACCCATGGATTTATCAGCCGTCTTTCCTCGGGCTCATTTGACTCAGCTGAATCGAGAGTACTCACTGAACTATTCGAGGTATCGATCTTAGGGTCTCCAAACTCCTCATCGTGAGAGTACGTAGATAAGTTACATAAGTCAATGGATGTATTCTCAACCACGCTTATCAGATCATCTGAGTCAAGTCTTTGTCTTTTTTTTGGGTTATCCATTTCACCTGTATTTGCCGGCCCCTCCACAACAGCCCTTTTGGACCCTTTAGTGGGCTGTGTCAAATTTTCTTTAGAGAGTCTAAAGAAGGGGGTCGATTTGACTGGTTTTGTTAGATTACGTATACATTTCTTTGAATTGCCAGCCCCTTTTCGGGAGTCGCAATTCTTTAACTTTTCAGTCCTTTTTTTTGGCTGGGCCTTTGTCAGTTGTTTGGATTTTTCTTGCGTGGTGTTTTCCTTTGCCATATTTAGGTTTTTTGCCAGCCCACTGAAAATGCCGAAAGATGCTACTGAGATAGTACAAGGCAAAGACGTTGAAGTTTCCTTTTCTTGTTCAGTCGTCAATTTTTCTTTCTCAGGTTCAATAGAGGAATTTAGACGCTTTTCAGCAACCTCAACCGGTTGAGCAACAGTAACTTTCAATGGCAACGCCAACAGTTTTGAAGACTTTTCAACCACCGGTAGATTGGCTTCACCATTCTCGTTCGCATTTACATTACCTACGGTGTCTATTAAAATTGGCCTTGACTGGTCACTTATAATATCAGCCACTGGACCATCCGGCACCTGCGGTAGAACATCTAGGCTGTTTGCTCTTGGGGCTATCTGGCTCATCATCAGGGTTATTTGCTATAAGCAAGACGAAAAAGCTGTCATCAATTTTTTCTTTTCATTGATCTCATTTGTTGTCAAATCATTCACTAACTTTTGCAGGGAAAGAGATGAGGATCTTTCACTTTCAAGATTTTGTTGAAGCAGTGATATGATGTGGTCTTGCTTTACTAGCCGTTCCATGATGTGTTCCAGACGACCACCATTTGATTGCACTGAGTCATTTATGCTCTCGTATAATTTGGTGAATGGAATGAGAGCAACTGATGTCGCGGCCATCACATTGTTATGTATTTGTAGGGCTGCAGCAGCAGACAGATTTGATTTGAGGGCTGCCGCGGCCTCTTTCATCGATTCATTTATCAAGTTTTGTTTACTTGTATCCTTATTTGCACATTTGCCGGCAGCATCACTATCCACAAGTTTTTTTGGCAAGGGGAGCGGAGCCGCCATCACCTTTGGAGTGGAACAGTGCATAGCCATTCTCGCAGTAGACTTTTGCGGTTTGTTCAACATGATGGACCCACCTCTGCCCCCGGTCCGTGATGGACCACACAGCGGGAGGTAAGGGGTGCCAAAGGAGCTGTCCAACATTTCATGTACTCCAGGTCCGGCTATTGTATGTACATGAGCAACGCCGGACTTTTCTTGATTTACAGAAATAGAGTTAGGTGTACACGCAATACTAGACACTAGTACCGGTCTAGGGTTGCTCGACAGCCGAACCTTAATTTGCTCGAAGTCGGCCTTCAGACGTTCAGTTAAACGAGCCTCTCGCCCAGCCAGATCCAACAAATGTAGCTCATTATTTGAGCAAGGCTGTGGTGGACTGTTGTTTACATCAATACCACACACTGCTGTCAAAGGTGGTATTGTATCCCCGCCCAACGCTATCAGGGGCGTCGGTGGCACATTTATTAAACTCAATTTGTCAGTCTCAACTTCAGAGCTTGCCTGCATAAAGCTCTGACCTAAAGCAACATTTTTCTGTTGTACATGTACGCTCACTTGCCCACCATTGATTGCGGCTTCTATTGTCCCAGTTTGCAGGTCCACCGCCGCCTGTGTAACATCGTGCTTTGGGCCTAAGGACTTCAATTTAGATATTTCATGGCCGATCTGCGTGGACCGAATCTCAAACTCCAGCAGTTCGGTATCAGTAACATCGAAAGAGAAGATTCCTGCCGCGCTAGTTAAGTCTATTTTTGGCAGTGGAACGCCATTGGCAGCACGAATATTATCGTTCACAATCTCTCTTGATGCGCTGGGGGCCAGAGGAAAGCTTTCCACCTCCAACGAGCTCCTCACCGGCCCTCCCCTACTCGCATGCTTTGTTTCATTTGTTAGAGATGGTAGCAACGATTTGGGCACGGAGCTCTGCGCGATCGTTGCAGTAGCTTCACTTATGGGCGAGTTTGAGTCCAAACCCTGCGCACACCCCACCCCAGCCCCTGTCTGGGAGGGACCGTCCATGTTATGTCCTACTGATGACGGTGACTGGGACGGGTTTAAGTTCAGGGAAATGCTTAAAAATTGCTCTGGATGTTCTTTCACTACTGAAGGATTTGTCAGTGTGGCCATTTCAGCTATTGCAGCGGGCAAAGAGTGGACATTCGTACAAGGCTCGCTCGGTTTTCCCCAATCATAGCCTATCAGTGAGGCCATCGTCGGGAGCGAGCACCCTTGAGTAAGAGTTTCAGTATCTACAGTAGTTGGTCCACCCTCCGGAGGGGCTAATATACCGGCTCCAGACTTTCCGGGCAGCTCGGCAAGAATCACATTTACCGAATTGTCTCTGTGTTGAAGCGTTTGCTTTGCCATAGCTCGGGTCAAAGGCCCATTTTCGGTCATCCAAAACAAGGTAGAATATTACTTTTCTTACCTTCACAGGTCGAAGGCCTGGGTCGACAATCAGCTGAAGCAAAGTTGATGATGGGCAGAAAGCAGCCTCCGTTCAGCCGCGGACTGCCGCAGACTGAACTCTGCCCGAACTCCGCGCGCGCTCCGCGCTCCAGGCAGGTTTTTAAAGCCGGTTGGGCTTGATTTTCGTTAAAGGTGTAGAACACAGCCAGCCGCACACTAGGAAGGAAGGAAACAATCTGTTGAAGACACGTCGCTGCAGCTCCTCACCCCGCACTCCACCAGAGTCTGCCGCAGACTAAACTCTGCCCGAACTCTGCCCACAATGGTTTTGCTGTATCTCTCCACTGCTCCAGAAGAGGCTGGCTGGTAAGCAATGTGTAGCTTCCTTTTAACCCCCAGTATCTCCCACATCTGTGTCATTACTTCGCTGGTGAAATGGCTACCTCTGTCGGACTCAATCCTTTGGGGTAGTCCAAAGTGCGAAAAGATGTGGTTGATCATCAGGGCAGCTGCTGTTTCTGCCTTGCAGTTTGGGGCCGGGAGACATTCCACCCATTTAGTAAATAAGCATGTCACTATCAACATGTGCTTATTCCCCCTAGAGGAGCGAATCACGGGCCCTATGTAGTCGACTTGCAAATCTGACCATGGCAGTGTCACCCCCCTCTTTTGGAGAGGCGCACGGTGTGTGATGGATGTTGGCTGAAATTGTGCACACTCAAGACACTGCAACCTCTCTTAAGATTTCAAGTGTTGTATGAAACCCCCTATGACCGGCTGTGGCCGCGTTGTGGGCGTGACTTAACATCAGGCTTCGGAATGAGGTAGGATCCACCCACTGATCATGGCCAGCTTGGGATTTCCTTACCAACAAACCGTCTTGGATTCGGAACATTTTTGGACATTTCATCAACACTCTAAGGTCCTCTTTCCCAATCTAATCTGTGTCCGTCAGGAGAAAAGTCTCAGGGTCCTCAATGTGTTGGTAAAACTTACCAATTATTGGATCCCCCTTCTGAGCCGTAATCTAATCAGCATCTGGGGTCTCCTTACTCCATTGTGCAGTTGAAAGATCATTGTGAGCATTTGTCTGGGACCTAGTGATAGCAGTGACCTGGATTTCCCCCAACAGGGACTCAATCTCTATTAGATTCCCTTGGATGGCCCCGGTTTTGGCCAGCTGATCAGCTAAGTCATTTCCAGTTTTGTCTGGTCCCTCTACTTTGGAATGACCCTTGATCTTTTTCCCATTCGAGGTGACCAGATCATCAATATTTTGGATTAACTTCCCATGTTTCAAGGGTTTGTTATTAGCACATAACATGCCTCTGGTTTTCCAATTAACAAGTTGCTCCACGAACCCGTTCCGTACATAATCCGAATCTGTGATTATGACCAGTTTGTGGAGTTGATGTTGGACAGCAGTGAGGATGGCTTAATGCACAGCCATCAACTCCGCCACCTAAATACTTCGGGGACCAATCTTGTACCCAGCGGAGCGTTCTGGGGACTCATTCACCCATGCAGTCCCTACGCCGGCCACAAGTTCTTTTTCCCCGTTGTTGTCAACATGGTAAGAGCATCCATCCACATAGACGGTGGGCATTCCCTCACACTTGTCTTCTTCAAAGACTTTGTGTGGGGAATTAAGGTATGCCTCCATGTTGTCCTTGATTTTTAGACTTTCGTCCTCGAGACAGTTTTCTCTGGCACAATCATGCAAGTCAGCCAGACCTTGCGCGAGGGGACTCTTCTTGTTTTGGCCATATCTGACCTCCACAGGAAAGCCTTGCATTGACAGAATCCAGGAAGTAATTCGGGAATTGGTCACATTTCCGGCCCGGATTCTGTCACTTCGGAGATATTGCAGAGGCTGGTGTGGAGTCTCCACTATGATGTGTTCCCCTTGGATAAACGGGTGGTAATTCTTCAATAACCACACCATTGCCAGGAGTGCCTTCTCACAGTCGTTGAATTTTTCCTCCACAGAGGATAAAGTTTTCCTTGCGTAGGAGATTACTTTATTGACCTTGTCATGCTTTTGATATAACACTGTATTAGAGAACCCTGTCTCCAAGAAAAACTCCTTGTTTCTGACAGGGTAGGCTAGGCAGGGCGCTTGTGAGAGGCTTCTTTTGAGCTGTCTAACTGCCTCGGATTGTTCTGGACCCCATTCCCACCTGACCCCCCCTTCAAGAGATGAATCAGGGGTCGAGTGATCTCTGCGTAGCCCTCAATGAACTTTCTACTGTCATTAGTCAGTCCAAGGAGGCTCCTTAGTTCCCGCAGAATTGTGGGGTCTTTCAGTTTCTGAAGTGCTTCCACTTTCTTTTCCTGGGGACAGAGACCCTGAGGAGTAATCTCATGCCCCAAGAAATTAACACGGGTCCTACACCACTGTGTTTTCTGAAAGGAAAGTTTTGCTCTGGCGGCCCTCAACTGTGTCAGAACATAACAGATCTCCGCTATGTGTTCCTCCACAGATGAACCTTTGATGAGGACATCATCTACATAAGCCAGGTTACCCCTCGCACCCAGGTCAGGCATGGCCTTGTGTAGGAAAATGTTGAATTCATTGCCGGAGTTGAGGTATCCGAAGGGAGTCCGGGTCCATGTGTACTGCTGGTCCCCAAAGGTAAAAGCCAGTTTGTATTGGTCCTCCCTACTGACAGGCACAGTCCAGTATCCATTGGTCAGGTCTATTGCAGTGAATACCTGTGACCCCTGGATTTGGGCCAGCGCTTGGACAATGTAGGGAAGAGGCCATCGGGAAGTATGGACCCGTTTGTTGAGCTCTCTAAGGTCGGCGCAGAGTCTCCACTGGCCGTTTGGCTTCAATATTCCCAGCAACGGATTATTGAAGGTGCTGTGTACTGGACGGATTATCCCCGGGACTCAAGGTTCTTAATTATTTCAGTAGGGGACTCAATGGATGTGAGAGGCAAGCGATATTGCTTCACAAACACTGGAGTCATGCCAGGGTCCGTGGGAATTGTTGTTGTGTGGATGTCGGTGCGACCACAGTCATATGAGTCCACCGCAAAGAGATCTTGAAAATCCAAGAAAACTTGTTTCAACTTCTGCTTCAGAGTCACACAGGCATCAGCTAGGTTGACTCTCTCTTCAACCATCTGCCTGAAGCCGGGAAAGACTTCTGGTTTTGCTATCTCAGCGGCCTCCTCCAGCTGGGTGGAGAAGTCCCTGGTCAGAGTGCTGATTTGGACTGGAGGCTTCAGATGGGAAAAGGCAGCCCTCATGGACCTGGAAAATCGCATCATCCCTCATGAAGTCACAAGTCACATCTTCCTTACCATAAGAGCAGGAAGTGTACACCAGGAAGTCCCCCCAATGCGGGGTAAAGCTCCTGTCTGGTGTTGTATTGTCATCACTGTCACTGTCAAAACAGTCCTTGGGGATTGGTCCTAACAGTTCATTTCCTAAATCAATGGAGAAATGTTGGTCATCAACCGCCATTCCAATAATGGTACCTGCGGCTAGAGTAATACTCTTTAAGTCGCTGTTATTCACCTCTATTGGAATGGTATCATGTTCTATATTGACTAATGGTGTTGGGTTTACCCTTAACCCCTGCTGTGGAAAGAAGCATTTAGATGAATATAAGCATCAGGGTATTTCAGGTTTTGTCCTCTTTTAACTTTCACTCCCAGGGAGAATTGTCGGGTCCTTTCTGGGATGGTGACTTCCTCTCCAATCTGAATTTCAACTGCATAAGGTAGCAGTTGAGCTGACCTAAATGCTTTCTCTTGGTCATCAAAGCCCATGGGATTATCCGCTAATCTGGACCAAGCTTTGAAGTTGATTAGGTCCAAACTAATGGCAAAGCGATTGAGAATATCATTGCCTAAGTAAAAGGCGGCAGTGACGTCTCGCACGACCCAACAATTATGGACTATGCTCTTGTTGTCAATGGAGATTTTGAGCATACACCTGCTTGGCAGGAGATGTTTGGAATTGGGTGCTTCCAAATCCATTTCCCCTTTGTCGATCAGTTTGAATGTGGGAATGGCTGGATCTTTTGGGAGTTGGCAGAACATGGCTTCGCTGATGAAACTCTTACCGTTGCTCATACACACTCGGGCGAGAACAGAGTCCTTCCCATCATTTAACTGAACAGGCATGAACAACTACTCTCCAATTTGCTGAATATCAGCCAAGCTCTGAGCTGATTTCACATCTTCCTGGACTATAGGAGTGGGAATGTTGATTGTGGATTGGTAAAGAATTTCAGAGTGTTTCCTTCCAGTGTGGAATACCACCTTAAACTGGAAGGAAGGTTGATTTTCAGAAATAGAGAGGGCCCCCCATCACCAGTCTGTTGTCCTACTGCTATTACTGTCACGTCTGGAATTTGGTTGTTCTGGAAGTGAAATTCTACTTGGTCAGATTTTTGTTCAACCATGTGGCATGTGCCGTTTAAACTAACATGGTTGACACTCTGTTTTAATTTTATTGGTTGGCTAGTCTGGGTCCAGAGGACCTTGTTTACGCAATCTATTAGGGGTGACAACCTTCTCAGGAGGTAATTCCTTAGTAAACAAGGGGTGCCCTCTGCAGTCACTACTATGACCGGGTGTTTCACCTTGTGTCCCCCAATTTTAATGTCCAAGTCCGCAGTCCCCTCGAGGGGAATTTCCTTCCCGTCAAAGTTCTGAAGTTGTCCAGGAAAAGAGGTGAGAGGAATTTGGTAGTTCTCCCCCCCCCTTCCTGAATTTAGCTCATCGAAAGTCTTTTTGGACAGAAGGGTAGCTTGGGATTCAGTGTCCACCAGTGCCAAAATTGTACCCTGCCCCTGTACTTGTACCGGGGCATAGTATCTTCCCTCCTTCTCCTCAAGGGGGCACAGATAATGCACATTTTTGGACAACTGGTGGGCCAATTTTCTGGTTTTGGACATGCAAAGAGAAGAGATTTGGGCAGAATTCTGTGGAGAGTCTTGTGAATCTGAAAGAAAAAGTTGCCAACTAGAAATGGGAGACGTTTTGGGTTCCCCTGGTTCCGGTTCTGAGTCCCCCCCTTTTTGGAGACAGTCACCAGAAGGGGTTTGAACCAGGGGATTTTGATGCTGTTGGTTCTGGGATGAGATGATGGGCGGCACTAGCTCAGTCCCCACATCTACCCAGTCTGTCTGTGAATCCCTAGGGACCCATTTTTCCTTGGGAGGAGTTCCCCCATCTCTGAAGGAGAAGATCCTTTTCCCAGGATCCTCTGAGGATCTCTCTCCCTCGATCTCTCCCTAGATCTGCACCTCCTCCTCAAAGTGAGTCTGTTTGGGTCCTTTGTTTCTCCTACCTCCTCTCTGCTCCTTGGGTGGCAGACCTTCAAAGGTAGGAGATTTTGTTTCCGGTTCCTGGGTTTCCAGGGGCTGTTTACAAGTGGGGAAGGAAGCTTCCTCCAAGGCTTTACACCGCCCTTCCCCTTGTGCCTCCTCCCTGGGAATCGGTGGGTTATCAGGGTGCTTGCCCCATCATTGTTCTGGAGCACCAGGCCCAGAGTTTGGTGCATTCTGCGCCGGCATGCCCATCTGAGGGTTCTGCTGAGCTCTTAGCACGTGACCCAGCTCCTGTGCCATATTTTGGACCTGGCGCTCTAACTGTGAAACCCGCTCAGGCTGATACAGTGTTCTGTTTTCTCCCTTTGGCTGATCCCGGGAGCAATAGCTATCCCTTCTCTGGTAGTACCCCGGGTTGGGAAGATTTGGGTACCCCTCCACCCTTGGCCTCCCCTCTCCCGGATTAGGTGGTCTGGGCTCAGGGAAGTGGGGAAAGAAGGATGGATGATTTTGGGGTTGGAAATTGGGTGGATACCTGGGGAAAACGTTCTGCCCAGGATTTGGTGAATTTCTGCCCTCCTGTGGGAAGTTAGGAGGGAAGTTCCCTGGGTTAGGTGCTTGGCTGGATCCCCGCCCTTGGGCTGGAGGAGTCCACACATAGGTTTCCCTTGTAGCGGGGACTTACATAATCAGGGGAGTGAGGGATCTCATTTATGGGACTACCTCCTTGACTCCCTGTCTGTGACTGGCCCGAGGGCCTTCTTGGCTTGGAATTATTCTGTGAAGGCAAGTTTTTAGGCCCCCCCATCTCCAAATCTAAAGCGGGGGCAACCTTTACCTCTGCCACCTTGGCAGCATCAGGGATGCTGATCGGTTTGGGGCTTTTCTGCGCATTATTTTTATTTTCTATGGGATTCTGCACCTCGTAGATTCGGGTGGCCTGTTCAATAACCCAGTCTAGCAACCTTTTCTCATGAAAATCTCTCACGAGCTGGGTCGTGATGTATTTGGGCAAGGCATGGAAAAAAGTGCTAACAAATTCTTTGCTGTCTGTGTGCACCCTTTTGGTAGTCTGCGCAAAAGCACGCTTCAATTCCTGCACAAATTCATGTGGGGCCTGATCCTCCCCACATTGCAAATTGTAGGCTGCCTTGCGAGCCTCTTGGGGATTTCTGTGAACAGAAAAGTGCTTTAAGATGGCCGCCCTGTAAGTGGACCATCTTGCATGATTTTGGTCCTCCAGCCCCGCAAAGAAACTGGAGTATTCTGGGGAGAATGTCCATTTGACGTACTGCATGTAGCTACTGCTGTCTTTCAAATGGAAAGTCTCCATCATTTGCTCAAAGAGCTCCAAGTGTTCCCACACAGAATACTTGGCGTTCTTGTGATAAGGCTTGATGACACTCCTGATTGCCTTAATCTGTTTTAGGGGGTTCTTAAGCAAGGACTTTTTGCCTTATTGGCCTTCTTGGTTCGGGTAACCCAGGTCCATTCATCCTCTGACTCAGAAGCACTGCTCCCAGAGGTGCCTGTCTTATCTTCCAGGTTTTCCCAGATTCTGCGATCCTGGGAATGGCTGGCAGAATGTGGGGACCTGGTCTCCTGTGTCCTGTGACGTTCAGAGAAGTCTTCAGGTTCCTCCTTGCTGCCAGGATTTGATGAGTACCCCCCACTGAGATAAATGGGCAGAGGTTTTTAGGATGCCCTTAGTGGGCCTACTCTCCTGGGGTTCCCCACTAAATTACACTGTACTTGGGTGCCCATACCCGGGTGCCCGCCCATCCATTCCTGGGGGTTTCTGGACTATGAGCCCCATACCTTTGGCTGGATAGTAATCTGCCATCCCTGTGGCCCTGGGCTCATGTGCGCCATGGGACACGGGGGTGGCAGAGTCCAAGGACTGGGAGAGATGAAGGCCTCTGGTACTAGGGCTCCTGAGGTTATGCTCAGGTGTTTCCCTTTCCCAGCGAACCTCATCTCTTTCAGCCCCTGCTCCCTGTTGCCATGCAAGAGCCTGTGCTTTCAGTTCCTCAATCAAGACCTTACTAGACTCTATCAGGTCCGTCTGCATGGCTACCTGTCGCTTGAGCCTATCCTTGTGCTGACAGAGAGCCTCATTCTCTCTCTGTGCTCCCTGGTTGGTCCTGGACTACTGGACCAGTGTTTGCTGCAGGAGGGTTACCTCCTGAGTACCATCCCTACTGGCCTGCTCATTTCTTGCCAGAGTATCTTCCACCCTCCTGTTGTGCTCAAACAGGTTTTGATGTTCTTTTTGGGGGTCACCCAGTCCCTTGAGGGCCAGGTGATTTTCTTCCATTTTCCTTTTTAAGTGGCAAACTTCCTGGCCTAAGGTGTCCCTTTCCTGAGTAAGAGCCTGCATCTGTGCCGCCAGGTCGTCCCTCTGCCTTTGGAAAGCACCAGATCGCTGGCGCTCCTCATCAAACTCTGCCTGGGTATCCAGGTCTTTCAAAATCAATTTGTTGCTCTCTTCCTTCACTCTATCTAGGTGGCTTTGCAGGGTGGCTACCTGCTCTGTGCATGCCCTGTCGAAGTTTAGTTGTTGCTACAGCTTTTTCTGGCTTTGCAGTAGGGAGTCCAAACCTTCTTGATACTCCTTCTGCAAGGCCAGAATTCTGGTATCCTGGTCTGCCTTTTCCTGTTGCAGGATACCCATGTCCTCTTAGATTTTAATGATATACTGCCTACTATCATTTTCTGACTCCTGGCTCTTCTGCGGCCTCTGCTCAGAAGAGTCCAGGTCAGATTGGGCCTTCTCTAATGCCATCAGTTGCCTATTTGCCAGATCTTGGCCTTCAGCACATTTGTCCTGTATGGCTCCCATATATAAATATAAATATGCTGCTATCCTGGCAATCTTGTTGTGTTCATCTTTGGCTTTAGGGGCCATATATAGTTCACTCAGGGCCACATGTAAGGGACCCTTATCTCTCCATATATCTGACCCTGTTGCAGCGATCTGGGGTGTGATTGCCTGCAACCACACCGTATGGTCCTGCTGAGTCCACTCACCTCTCACAAATAGCTTATGTAAGAGGTGCTCTCTCGCTATTTTGATATCTACCAATGTCGTCATTCTGGAAATTGATTTCCTTCCTGACTTACAGAAGTTAGTATTTTATTTTGCAAAACAGACCGTTTCCTTAGAGCGTTCCTTTGAGGAGTGCTTTTACAGCGTAACACAGCGTAGTGATCCAACAGGATTTATGTAACCTGTCAGTTAGCATACTGTATTAAGCTGCACAAGTGGTAGACCTAATCCAGACGTCCCGTTAAGAGCCCCCACTTTGTAAGTGACTTCAATCAAGCACTCCAACTAAGTCAATGCCTAGTCTGGGATGCCCAATGGAAGCCCTTATTCATATATTTTTATGTCAAGTTCTTAAATCTGGATAATAAACCCTTATATAACGCCCCTCTCTTTGAATCCCCCTGACCTCACTGAGCCAAGAAGTAGGTTTGTTTTGCAAATTAAAAGGTTTATTGGAACAATTAAACAATAATTATATATCACACTTTTATGAATAAATTCATATTTGATAGCACACTTATGAATATGAACAGTGATCAGTATTGGGAAATATTACAATAGCAACAACTCTTTAATCAGAAAGGAGTAGAAATAGGAAGGATAAAGTAGCAGAGAATACTTTTACGGTTCAAGGAAATGCAAGATGGGAAAGAATGCAGGCACAGAAATAAAACTTGATATGGATTCAACAAGAGATAATGGGCCTCATTACGACCCAGGCGGTAAGTTACCCCCTGGGCCGTGACTTAACCACCATGGCGTAAACTACGTTTACGCCATGGTGGTTGGCGGACTTACCGCCCCATTCCGACCTTGGCGGGGCGGTAAGTCCCCAATCCCCATTTACCCTTCCCCATTCCCATTTTTGCCCCATAGGGCATAATGGGAGTGGGGAAGGCGTTAATTACGCCACCGTAAATTACGGTGGCGTAATTAACTCCATGGTCCCTTAGCGCCATGGATTTTAACACCTGCTAAAAGCAGGTGTTAAGTCCGCCATGGCGCTAAGGGACCTCGTACTCAGGCGGTAAGGGTCGGCGCTGTTTACGCCGCCGTAAAACCCTTACCGCCTGAGTCGTAATGAGGCCCAATATGATCACTTTTTCCCTTGTGACAACTCACTCCCCCCCTATGCAATATGAAGAGATGGAAATGAGGGCACACAGGTTTTCAGGAATACAATCAAAAGCAGTTCAGTTCCCGTTCCCCCCCAGCAAGCTTGGAGAAACAGGGATTTTAAAACACAGGCCAAATACTTTTAAATGTGATTGCAATGAAGCGAAAAATATGCTAAAAATGATTTTAATTCCCTATAGGAGATTCAGGGTAGGTGACAGCTACTTTGAATTAGTTCAGGTCAACACTAGCAATGATTCATGAATGATTGTCAGAGTGAAAACGAATTTCAGCAGTGGAAAGCAAGAAGCAACTATTTTACAGGTGGTGAAATTGAGCCAAATTGCAATTCACAGAACTTTTTCTGAGTGCGTAAACCGCGATTACGGAAAAACTATAAATCACAGAATGGACACACGATTTCTATGCAGTTCTGGACAGGTTGAAATGGTTTGAATAAGATCACTTTAAACTAAGAGATGGGTTCTGGACAGTTCTAGATACTCACTCCTAGTTTTGGAAGGGAATGGACCTCGTCACAGATGTGGTCAGATTTGGGCTGCGGTTCTCTCGCCACGGGACGGTCTCTGGCACTGGTTCTGCTCACAGCGGGGCCTCTGGTCTACTATCGGCACTGCACAGCAGTCTGGTCTGGGTCTGCCGGGTTCTGGGTACAGCTCTGCTTTCTGGGTCTGGATATGGTTCCGGCACAGGGTTCTAACCAGAATCAAACAGCTCGCCCGGCTGTTGAATAGTTTGGTTAGGTTGCTGGATTCTGGGACCTCTGAAAAGAGTTCAGCTTTTGGGTTTGGCCCCTGTTTAAGGTTCTAGAGTTTAGTTCTAGAGTTTGGTTCTGGAGTCTATCTGGAGTCTAAGTTCTGGTGCCTCAGGAGTCTGGAGTTTTTGTCTGGATATGGTCGGGCAGCGGCTGCGCAGGAATCGATGAGTAGTGGAAAAATGAGTGTGTCCATCTGGGTCTCAGCAGTCTCTATTTATGTGTTCTCAAAGGGGGTGTGGAGGCTGACTTCCTATGCCCAACCCTCTGAGAATCCTGATAGTTAAAGGATTTACTTTCCTCTGACTGGAGAACGGAGTTGTGAGTCAGAATGAGTCATCAGGTATCACCTTTATGGCTCAAGGAAGGGACACTCCCCTTTGTGTCCGTACAGCATATCTTCTTTTTCATAAAACACATATTTACAATATACACAACTTGTTAATATTACCTAAATTGCATGACAGATTGCTTAAGGTACAGTTCGGTTCAAGTCATGTTTCTACGAGCTTGGGTTCAGAAATGACAACATTTTGCACCTTTAGTGGGTTTTGCCATATTGGTTTTGCGACAAATCTTACACGGAGGTACACCCCCTCTCTGCGCATGTTACAGTAAGTTTTCATTTTCCTAGCATGAACAATGTGTCTGCAATATTAATAATTACGGGGCTTGGCCTCAGAACATCCCACAGCGTCCAGCTTAGTCTCAAATTGTGAGTGAATTTTTCGTATTAAGAATCTCCAAATTGTAAATTTTTGTCCGCTTGGTATAATTAGTTAGCAGTATTCTCATAAAACATATATTTGCTTTTACTTCAGTACACCCATTGGTTTGTCCCCGCCCTTAGAAACTTGGCTTAACTCAGAGATCAGATGTCTTGCCTTCCCCCAGAGCAGTGTTGTTCAGGCACACCCAAATCATCATATTCTATTCAATTGAAAGAGTCTATTGTTCCTTTCTCCAGGCTGCAGGGAAAATCCCCTCCCTCTTAATCAACAGGACCATGTGATTTCCTGTGCTGTTGCTGAGAAGACTAGTTGTGAAGGCTTCCCGGGGACAGCCAGCCTTTGAAGTCTCAGTTAACTCAGGTTACTGCTTAGCTCCTGAAATACAGGTTTCCTGTCAGAATTTAGATCGCTAGCGCCGGTCAGTGTCAAGCACCGGTATTGCACCCATTTTTAACAGCTGACTTACCAGTAAGCAATCCTCAAAATATACTTTGTTCAAATATGGATGCACTTCTGTGGACCTCAGATTCATGTAGATTCTTGCTGGAGAATGATGTTGACCCCCCCCCCCAACAAAGAGGTGGGATCTTTTTAGTGGTTTTGTGAGCCGTGATTTTAGCAATTTTTGACATCAATTAAACGGATTCCCAAACAGCTCTGGGTTGCTTTTGGCAATCAGTATTGCTATTTCCAAGTGGTTCCAGGCTACTGTGTGTGTAGCCCAATGGTGGTTTTAGGCAGTGACCTCCTGTGCTCACTAATATAGGCAAAAGTGGGTGGCAGCCTATTGTTCCGGTTTTTACTGCACATTTATGGCTGGTTTTGAGCGAGCAGCATGCTTTCCAATGGCCATTCTGATGTTTCTGTGGCCAGCACCACACAGTACTGTTGTAGGGCTTGGATGAGTGGGTTGAAAGATCCCACACAGCCGAAGAGGGCTTCTTTAGCTATGAGGTGAGGGATGTCCATTTCCAAGCAGTTGGGTCATACTGGATTATGTAGACAGATTACACAATTGCACAACCCAAAGGGACAGATTGTTGTTCTATTACTGTAACAATGGCAAGTGAAAACTAAGGCTTCCCATGGGACAGGGACACGCAAGCAAAAAAAGGATATGTAAAATGTACACCTCATCTAAAGGAAAGTGGGTGGCAAGTTTCAATGCAGAAGTGTACAATTCCTCTATACCCCTGGAGTTAATATGGTCAGAAGTAGATTCCTTCTGATTGTCTTCGATTGTATAAATGAAGAAGACATTTAATGCATTATGGAGTTATTGGCACAGTGGGATTTATTTGCTACATGCATGATGAAGACAAAAATCTTGGACTACCTCAGAAATCCTCTTGCTTTATCTAATGTGCTGTTCATTTTGTCTCCCAGAGAGCACTTTTTGGCCGTTTATTGCATTCTTTATATCGCTTCTTTAGAATGGAATGATCCATCTCATTCTCTCTTCTGCTCCATTTGGTCTCAAAGTGCCCACAGTGGCCCTCGAGCTCCATCAATACACGAATGAACCAGGAAGACATGTTCAGTTCCCGTCTCAGCGTTTGCAATGGGGCAACTAAATTGGTGGCATTTATTAATGGACTTTGTAAACCATCAAAAAAGTCAGAACTAGTGGATCTTTCATCGCATGGTATATTTAGATTTCAACCAGCGCCTTGAAGTCAGGGGACATAAGTTTCTTCTTTGCTCTTCAAGGCATTGCACGTTCTGAGACAGCGTTAAGAAGTAAATCAGCACCTATGCAAATGCTAAACGATCTCAGGGTGTGAAGAATACATGGTTTGAAGAAGGTATTGAAAGTAGGAATCGAGATGCACATCTAAGATAAGGTCTTCATAGTGCACTCTACAATTCAACAGCGATTCAGTCAGAAGACAATTTTCATGAGCAGTAATGAAGAAAGACAATCAGATACAGTTAGGTGTCATGTATAGGTAGACCAAATACTGAAATCTCCTATAATGAACATAAGAGATATAGTTAGATCCTGTGAGGCAAGTATCTGACCAAAGGTACCAAAACACGTGCTGCTAGGCCCTGAGTGTAAAAGCAAATTAAAATATTGAAAACGGCAGTGTTGTTAGTTGTATTGTTTACCATGAAAAAATCTAAAATCCTCCAAGCAGCAATCAGAGATGTTAATCTGTTTGTAAGATTACAATTAGGCCATTTGAACAATCTTCTGTCAGAGAGGCCTCCATAATAAATAACTCACTAATGCACCAACTCACTGCATTTCAAGCGCTTTGCTAAACAGTGAGCTGGTGGCCGATCTCTTTCCTTGGCTGGCTCCCTCCTATGGAACAGCCTCCCCCTTCCTCTTTGCCTTGAGCTGGGCCTCCTCAAACTCTGGAATCTCCTCAAGATTTTCCTTTTCACCACCTCCTTCCCCCTCTCCCTCGTTTGCTAATCCCCACAGTCACTGAGATTGGTGATCAGGGCCCTTATGTGTCCATCTGGGTCCTGGCCTCCCACCCCCAATTGCCTTCAGCCTCCACCCACTCCCATCACTCGCCTTGGAGTGCACTGGCCTGTGCTATCCCAGGCCTCTACTTATTTATTGGCAGCTGACCACACTTACCAAGTGATCTCTGCCAGTCACTTAACAGCTTCTTCCAACATACTCCCTAGCACTTTCCTCTGTGGTAATCTTAGCACTTAACCCCCTCCCCATCCGTGCTCTCTCTCTCTGCACTTGCACGCTCTGAATGCTCACAAGGCCTAGAAGGACTGCCTCTCTTTCATTATTATAGTTGCCTTTCATTCTCACATTCCCTATACATTGCCTTGTGGGCGCTTTGAAACACAATTTACTTGATGTATAAGCACCTTACAAATGCACAATAAATAAATAAAAATAAATACAATATATAAATTACTATTATGACTAGTGTCAGCAACACAGAAAACTTTCTTTACTGCAGACAGAAATTTCACCAGCGAATATTGAATGATAGTGGATGTGTTATAATTGCCAGAATTGTGCACTATGATCCCTGGTAAGATTCTTAATGGCGGTGTATTTGACTTTTGTAGGAAGGAACAGTTTATTGAACGGGTGGGGGGAGAGGCTTTGCCATGATACAATTAGTTCAGAGCATCTCTCATTAGCTAACGCTTCTATTCATGAATATGCCGCGGATAAGGCAGAGAAGAGAAATAAGATCCAGTAACCAGTAAAAAGAAGCAAATCCTACCCGAGTTGAAATTCCATCCCAGGAGTCCAGAGAGCTCGGACATCATAGAGTACTGAACACTGTGCACGAACAGGACCAGTCAGGCTTTCATGGGCACTTTGTATCTGAGCAAGTCCTTTAGGGTTGTGGGTGCTGCAAGGTGATGGTAATCTGGTGTGCCCACAGGGAATGCAAGAAAATGAAGGATGGTCACAGGAACAGACCAAGTACTGTATATTTAAGAAGAGCAGCGCAATCAGAGGTTAAGAACTAGAGACATGCATGGATTCAAATAGTTCCCCAGCAAGGAAACAATTTGCTGCTATGATTCACAAGTACTTAGAGTCTGCCTAGACAACTATCAATATTGGCAGCTGCAGTTGGTACTGTAATGGTGAGCTACATTTGAATGTATTGCTCTTTTATTCAGTGAAAAACAGACGGATCTTGCCTTTGTCAAAAGAGAAATGATATCGTGCCTCCTATTGCAATAAAAATATGTATATTGGCCCATGCCAAGCTGCTCGAAAGTCGCTTGCAAAAGAATCTGTGTTGCAAGGTCCTGACCTTAAAATCAATGTAAGCCGCCATTTTAGGTCAATCCGCCATTTTAGGATTCGCTTTGTAAAAGTCACCCTGTGAGTTAAAATGGTGGACAATGTCATTCTAAAATGAAACATTGCCGTCTTGACCTCTATACATAGCTAATATGTAACTTGCCTGCAGGCCACTTGTTGAGGTCGTGAACTGAGACCTTGTCCTTCGTTGACTTGTGTGTAAGGGATTACTCGTGTAAA
Source organism: Ambystoma mexicanum (assembly GCF_040938575.1). Classification (NCBI taxonomy): domain Eukaryota; kingdom Metazoa; phylum Chordata; class Amphibia; order Caudata; family Ambystomatidae; genus Ambystoma; species Ambystoma mexicanum. The sequence continues at coordinate 983,862,879 of NC_090924.1, forward strand.
GAAACTAATCCACGAGTATACTATAAAAACAATGTATTCAAATACTGAACATAGAACACTTGTTTAACCACATTATATTAATGTTTAGGAAGACTAACATGGAAAATCCCAGAATACACAGATGCTGTATAGGCTTGTTGATACATGTATTAAAAGCAAACCAGTTATATGCGGTTGTTCAAGACTTGGCATGAACCCTAGATCGGTGATGTATTCAGTGGAATATTAACCCGAAGTGGGGCTGGACATCGTGCTCACAAAATGTATAAAAAGCCAATGCATTCTAATGTACAGCGTCTCTCACTGAATACACTGAACCACGCTGGAGTTCGTTGTGTTGTACTGAGGGCCGATAGCTATCTGATTTTGCTCTGTTTTTGTAACTGGATTCAGTATAAAATAAAGTACTTTGTATGTTCCTTTGTAACCCGTGTTCGGTGTATTTCCTTTTGGGGTACTCAGCCTCGATATTTTGATTTTGTTTTCACACCTTGACCCACACTGCCACTGATTTGGCTATAATATCTCCCGGATGTGCGATTGCAACAATAAGGTGAGTCGCTGTGTATGGTTTGACCACTGTTTGACCACTAAGACATGTCACTGAGCAATCGTCATCACACCTGCTCATGTAGGCTCTATTCATATATCACTCAGGTGCACTGTTCTGAGGCACAGAAACACTTTGGTGCAAGTCATAGCCTTGGAACAGCTAGAATAGAGCTTGGAACACTCGGCCATTGAAGCAAGATACCATAAGTGCTAGTTTTGAGCCTTATCACCAATGCCCCCTTTACCTTTTTCACATTTCTTTATTTCAGTAATTTAATATATGATATAAGCTTCCATGTCAGCAAAGTGCCATACGTTAGCATAACGTATATAAAGTAGGTATTTAAAATTCAGACTAGGCACCAGTAGTCTATGTTACCTGGTTGAGGACACAGAATGTCATCATTTACCTGAATTCATAGATTTGCCAAGTTGTGGGGGCACTTGCAGGCACTGTAATCCCTACAGAATGTCAAATATCAAGCCCGTCCAGATGACCAATTCTCTTTTCCATTCACTTTACAACCCTAATAGTTATTGATGTAAAGACGTACTATTGGGGCAGACAGGGTAAGGACAAATATACCTATATAAGTTTATTTACAGAAGCGGCTAACAAAATGATCACCAAACAAGGTCCAAGATAGACTGTAAACCACTATCTCAAGACATAATATCAGAGCTTCTATATCTAAATTTTAACTTGAAATAAACAAAGCAACACCCCAATGCAAAAAGTACTTTATCATTCTAACAGCTTTGTATGGGGAATCCTGCGGGTACCTCACTAAAACCCTGCCTAACGTCTCCTCCCAGGTGGCCAGGAGAGGGCAGAAGCTTCCTGATCCCAATCCTGTGGGTGGTGTGCTGCAGGAGGGTCACCTGTGTGGAGAGAAGGCCCATGGTGGTGGAAAGATTCCGTGGGGTGAGACACAGTATTTCCCCTCTGAGAGGGATTCTCTTGCCACTGAGTTAAAGGAGTAATTGGCTTATTGTCACTTTGATATATCTTGACCACCTAGTGATGCCGAAAGGGTAACATTTAAGGTTGTAACACTACAACATGTTGTATCAAAAGAACTACTAGTCGTTGGCATCCCTACATTTAAACTTCTTCCCCAATGCCAAAGGTATGATATGATATGATATTTTATTCATATTGCGCTCGTACCCAGGTGTTTCAGAGCGCGACCAGGCAAAGGGAGGGGAACAGGGGAGAAACAAAAAAACGATCTTACTATGCCCAGTGCCATTGAGAACGTGCAAGCGCATGGGGGAGGGAAAAAGGAGGAAAGTGCATGGGAGGGGGGAGAAATTGGAAAGTGCGGAGCATAGGAGAGAACAAAATAAATAATAAGTCAAATAAATTAAATAAAGGTGATAAACAGTGGTAGTGCAGCCGGTAGGTGGCAAAGTACTAGGTTAGTCAGATAGGGTGTATTTGATAAGTGCAAAAGAAGAGTAGGTGAGGGACTGTATGGGTACACATACAGGGCCCAGTGCAAGGGGTGGCCCGGAGGCACTGCAGGAGGGTGGCAGGAGGGTGGCAGGGTGAGCAGGTACCTGGGCCCGAAGGACTGAGGATGGCCAGATGCACAGTACCGAGAGAGAAAAGGCAATCAGCAGGGGAGAAGCGGGGCAAAGGCAGAAGCAAAGAGGAAGGTCTTGAGGAGCTTTCGGAACCGTAGATGGTTCTCAAGTTTCAGGGTGGCAGGGAGGCAGTTCCAAAGGGAGGCCCCAGCCAAAGACAGAGATGTACCCCAAGCTTGTTTCTTTGAAAAACGACTGCCCCTGAGGGAGTTAGAGGTAAAGGAGCAAAGGGTTCGAGAGGGGAGGTATTTACAGAGGGATAGTTGAAGGTATTTTGGACCCAGGCCCCAGAAAGCCTTGTGGACAATGCAGAGGGTTTTAAATTTAATCCTTGCATCCACTGGGAGCCAGTGAAGGGATTACAGAGCTGGAGAGATACGATCCCAGGGCTTGAGGCCAAGGACAAGTCTTGCAGTCCTGTTTTCAATTAGTTGTAGGGGGCGGAGAGTGGAGGCAGGTAGATTTAGAAAGAGACTGTTACAGTAGTCCAAACTAGAGAGAATCAGAGCTTGGGAGACAGTGAGCTTCTGAGGGAAGGAGAGGAAAGGAAGAGTACCTCTAAGTAGGTGCAGTAAGAAGTTTGGCTTTTTAGAGACGTCAGAGATGTGTGCAGAGAAGGAAAGGGTGGAGTCAAAGATGACCCCGAGGTTCTTAGCCTCGCAGCTAGAGGCAGGAGGAGAGCCAAGGGAGGCCGGCCAGAGAGTGAGGGGAAAGGATGGAGAGGGTGTACCAATGAGGAGGATCTATGTCTTGTTGGCATTTAAACAAAGATCATTGGCGGCACACCAGTTTTGAATGGTGATTAGGCAGTCAGAGATGAGGGAAGGAGAGGAGGTGGCTGAAGGAAGCCTAAGAATTAGTTGGGTGTCATCAGTATAGCACTGCAAATTTGAGCAGAAAATGGAAATGCAGTAGGTGAGAGTTGCTAGGTATTGGTTGAAAGGCCAAGGAGAGAGGTTAGACCCCTGGGGAACACCACAGGTAGAGAGGGAGATAGAAGATAGGAAGGATCCAAGTTGTGCCTGGGAGGGTTGATCAGAGAGGAAAGAGGTCTCCCAGGCCAGAGCCTGATTGGTGATACCCAGGTTGTCACGGAGACGATTGAGCAGGTTGGTATGGTTGACCGTGTCGAAAGCAGAGGAGAGATCAAGTAGGATGAGGACAGAGGGTATGTTAGAGTCAAGGTTGGAGAGCAGGTCTTCACGGACCAAAAGGAATGACAGAAATGTAGCCTTTTCAATACCATCTGTCACTAATAAGGTTAAACCCCACAATCCCCCTTCTAACAACATTAAGGGAAATAAGGCCACCCTGAAAAGTGTAAGACAAGTGGAAAAACCTAATTTCCTTAAACTGAACTACATGTCCCAGAATCCCTCAGGGACTGTGACAAAGAAGAGAGCAGAGTAGGCATGCATGCAGAAGTGAAGGACAGGCAAGTAGGCCTTACAGGCTTTGCCAGGAACAGGTCATTAACATTAAAGGCTTGCACCTGAAGTCAATTGCCCCACCTGAGGGGCATAAATGACTGCAGCAAGAAGGAGCAGTAGGAAGGAGCTGGAGCAGGAGATGAAAGGTTGGCAGTAGTAGCAGAAGGTGAAGAGCATGAAGCTGGCAGTTCAGAAGGAAGTGTGACCAATTAAGGGACGCTGCTGTGAGAGCAGTGCAGATTTCACCTGCAGGTTCTGAGTTGGTCCTGTGTTCACAAACCCTTTCTGGCTGCGGCTGTACTGAGAGAGACATGGATAAGTTAAAGGTTTCCCCAGGTGTGCCTAATAGCTGTGACTGCAGAGCTGAGGTCATGCAGCTACCTGAGACATGTGTGCAGAACCAAGCCGAGGGAAGTAGGAGAGAAGCAGACTCTGGGTGAGGCAGGATCAGAGACACCCGTATTGCAATTGGGCGTGGGTCCCAAGAGTGCCTGAAGTTGTAATAGCACAAAGAAATGCCGGGAACTAGAAGTTGCCTGCAACCGCAGTGTTTTTGGTGCCGATGAGTCAAGCTCGGTACTCCAATCCACTGAAAACTCCTTGCTGGTAACTGTAACCAGCTGAATTAGAACTCACATAGAAGTAGAAGCAAGAAAAAGTTGTTTGTTGCCATGGGAAGTCTGGACAACAAAGGGAATGAACCCAGTAATGTGGTTGAGGGTTCTAAAATCGCTATTCGATAGCATAATCACATCCAAGAATCTACCAGAGTCATGGAAACAGTACGTGGTCATTCCAATCTAGAAAAAGGGGGATCGACTATTAGCATCAAATTATTGTCCGATCTCACTCCTGGATGCCGACTTCAAAATCTTTGTGGGCTTAATACTGGGGCAGATGGAGACTCGGGCTAAATAAAAAGGAATAATTCCTAAGCAACAAACAGGCTTTAGGAAGGGCCTATCTACATCATTGAATGGCCTAGTCCTGAGCTGTTTGAGTGCGGACTCCTTTCAGAAAGTTGGTGGTCCTCTTTTTGGAGCTTGGATCGACCTGTCCCAAGCGTTCAACACTATTGACAGGAATCTCCTGTGGAAGAAACTGGACACCTGGGGGAATCCCTTCTTACCTACTTGCCATCCTAATGGAACTCCACCTGAACACAACGGTGTGATTTAGATTAACCAGATCAGGGTCATTGATCGATAGAGGAATGTGTCAGGGTTGCTTGATAGCGCCTCTTCTTTTTATTCATTTTATGGCTGATTTTTATCGATGGCTCTTCGAAATAGGTTTAATAACACCACAAATTGGAAATACGAAAATGTAATGGTTGGCATATGCTGACAACGTTGTGATCCTAGATCATTCCCCGGTTGGGTTGCAATGGTTACTATCCGCATGCAAGGTTTATGCTTGTAACAGCAATTTAACCATTAACCCAAATAAGTCCAAGGTACTGATATTTAAACATCCAGAGAAGGGAGTTAAGATCTACAATTGGGTATTAGATCATCGCTGAATAGAAGTTGTATCTGAGTTGACATATCTGGGTGCTATATTAAAATGTTTTCCAACGAAAAGCCATTTTCTTTCTGCCATCAATCTAAAAGCCATGAAGTTGGGGTCTCAAATGAAAAGGATTAGATCTAGATTCTGTACATTTTCCATACTTCCGCTGGTGAAGTTCTATATTGATAAGGTGGTCCCAATTATTCTTTTTGGTCTGGACTCAAATCCAGTATCAACGGATGTGGAATGGCATGTAATAGAGGCGAAAATATGGACGAAAACTTTGAATTTACCTGTGTTCCAATAGTTTGTCATAGATATGAACTGGGCCTCTCCTCCTTAAAATCTTGGCTGGAGTGGAGGTGGATTTCCTTGTATAGGTTAATCTTAGACCTCCCCAAGAACTCTCTGTATGAGGACGAGGCAGTTTCAATGCAGTGTGCGGATAATGGGTTTCTTGCGAAGTTGAAGATGAAATGCTGTGACATATTAGATAGTGCTGACTGTACAACTGATCTCCTTCTCCAGAACCCCTCTAAAGTGAAAGAATGCTTGAAGCGATGGGATTAAATAGGGACAGGGGAGGCAATGAGGAAGGCTATGCTATCAGCATCATTTTCGGTGATGGGCAAACAAAGGTTGGTCTTGTCTTCCTATTTAAAGAAATCACCAGACCAACTAGCAAGAGCGCTCTTTATGAGGTTTAGATTAAACCTGCTCCCAACCCTGGAGATTAAGGCCTCAAGGGATAAAGAGGCGGACAGAGATGACATATGTGACTAATGCGATGGGAAAAATGCCAGTCAATAAAGCATTTGTTATCTAATCGTACTTTTATGTGGGATCTGAGAATGGCTAGACTTAAGAGATTTGTCCACGATGTTCGCTGGTTGAACACTAATGAATTCTGGCACAGACTATTTTCAGGAAATTAAACCTTTCTGACCGCTGAAGTGGTCAGGATCCTGAAGGATTTAAGTCTGAGAGGTAATACAGAAATTTAATATGGGAAGTTGTGAAATTGAAGTTCACTTTTATGTTAGATTATGTATTTTTGGATTATTTTACGATTGATGATTAATGTTTTTATCTTTTTCCCATATTTTTTCTTTTTCTTTGTGAGAACTTTTGTATAAAGTGAATGTTTTATGTTTGAGCTGAGTGTATAATTTGTGTTAAAAGTCAACATTTTGGCTAAAGCACAGTAAATAAAAAATGTTTTTAAAAAAACCCAAAGGGAATGTATCACACGCACGATTAACACAAGTTAAAGGGCTCACGTATAATAAAAGCCTTATATTTTCCATCATTGGATTAACTAACTTTACTGGAGTGGTCATGTGTCTCCAATTAAGAGGGAGAATGCTGTTTGTAATCACTTGAATGGTAGCAGCTGACTTTCCAGAATTGGTACAAAAGCACTTACATCAATGAAAGGTTGTGTGTACCTAATGTTGTTTCCCTTGTGAAACCTAAATCTTGAAACATGAAGAAAATTTACCTTTTAATTATAGAAGTTGCTGAAGTGACGAGAAGAGCAATCATTACCCAAGCCAGTAGGAAAATCCTTTCTAACGTGAAACCAGCCCTATTATGTTCTAACCACCTATATTTTGAAGTTGCCAAAGTTGTTACAAATCCAGTGTCCTCTGATACAAGGGTGACAAGGTTATCCAAGGCTGTAAGAGTGGAAATACAGCTTTGGCCTAACTGCTGGAACCAAGAAGGTGTACATGAAACTGGGGAAGGTAGCTGGGTGCTTGGTAAAATAATTGATCAACAATCTGTAAAGCTGAGACTGTTGAAGCTGAGAGCGAGAAGCAATCTAGAAGCCAAGGCAGATTCTAATGGGAGCCATAAGACAAACAGAAGAGGCCACCCCTTTCTTATGGCATAGAAAGAAGAGTGCCTTGCCTACCTCTGGAGGACATTGTCTTTCAGTTCCCTAATAAATCTTCAAAGTACCAAGTTGCAGCAGAGCTAACTGAACTGTGGTTGTATATAATATTGTCAGAGAACATTATATTGAAAGTGGTTGAAGTAGTAGTACACTGTGACGCAAAGGGGCCTGCTTTTATAGTGCCATTAGCAGAAGGGAGTTGTCAAGAGAAAAGCATGAGAAAAGCATGAGGAAAGCAACCCCTTTAGAAGAAGCATCCTAGGGGAGGGGATTGAGCGAACGGATAAAGCCAAAGGGGAAGGGAAGTCTGAAAGTTAATTTTAAGGGAGATGATGAATGGGCATTTTGGATGTGGTGCAAAGGAAGAACAATGGCGAGTGATAGGTAAGGAAAATAGGGTGAGACAGAGGTGTACATTTGGAAGGGTAGATCAGCATATTGAGGGACCTTTGCTCAGATCTATGGGACTGCCAGTAGCTTTTTTTTGTTTCTTTTGGAACTTTCAAGAACTGGTTCAAGACTTTACTTTTCCTTGGGAGAGATTGACTTTGGACATTCTGGGAAAGGGATCTACCCAGGACAAGTGGTAGTCATCCAAGTCACTTGTTATTTCGTAATCATTTATTTATGTCCTTTATGATTAACTTTGAATGCTTTGTTGTTTAGTGTGAGGGCGGTTTTCTGTATGGTAGGAGATTTTCCTGTAGAACCTAGACTAGGTAGGACACTCTCTGGTAGAGTAGGCTTATTTAGGTTTTCTTTGCATTTTCATTCATTAATAAAATGTCAAATACTGAGAAAACTACAATTAGTTGTCCACCTCGCATTACTGACCCCTTACAGTTGGCACTGTTCAACCATTATTGCTTCTGATAGTCGCTTGGCTGTAACATGTCCTGATGCTGCTCTCCTGCCCCTCTCGCTTCCTCTGTAGTCAGTACAGGTGGCAGTTACTTGAGGGTGACTTGTCACTGCTCATCTATCCCTTCCACTACATTGTGATCACGAACTTGGATACACACGATTGCTTGTCCAGTATTGCATTTTAAATTCTCCATTAAACTGTTTTCTGAGAGCTTTAGTTTTGGTTCACTTCAATTAAAAGTATTGCACTACATTAAACCCCAGTCAATCATGGGGGCTACGAGCTACAGTAGAATGGTCAAGCTCCTGATGAGTCATGCCCGCAAGGATAGCTCCTGAGAATAGCGTGACCAACCCAGCTAAAAGGACCTGGCACCATCATATAGAGCAACTACATAGACAAATGAGGGAGATTAACACCAACAAACTTGACCATAGGTTGAAAAACAAAAATACAAGGAAGCTAGGACCCAAAACACCGTCCCCCCATAAATACCCCAAAAATGTTGAAGTACCACCTAAGGAAATTGGAGGTGGTGCAAGCAGACAGGGTTCATAGTCTATAATCCAAGAAAGCACCCCAAGATGCACGAGGATGCACAAAAACAAGAAAAGTTTGCAAATGTACCTGAAAAGGTGGCACAAGGGTGAAGCTAAACTATCAGGAGACAATAAGACAAGAATGCAATCAAGGATAAGGGGAATGTATATTTAAACAGAGTAGCAGGAGGAAAAGAGTGCTGTTTAGCCTGAGAGCCTGCAATTAGAGTCTTGACAGTCTTACGATAAGAACTAGGAGAATGGCAAGTTAAAGTGCATAAAGGAAAGGAACAAGGAAGGAATTAAGCAAAATGATAATTCAAGGGGAAATTCAATTGTATCCATAGAGTCTAGCCAGGAGTCAGCAATAAATCCCAATAGCATTGTTACAGATAAGGCCAAGGAAGAAGAGAAATGTAAAGAGCACAATCCACAATCAAAGCCATGAAGATCAAGAGAAGGCAGAAGTGCTTAAAGTTAGCAGGCAAGCAAGCCCAGAAACGAGGAGCTGGGTTGGTACAATGAGAGACAAAGGTATAACATTCAGCACAATTCAGAAAGGAATATCTGAATATCAGGAACAAACCTCAGTTGTTGGGTGCTCAACACCCATCCTTTGTCCATATTTTAGCCTTGAGTGTCTTCGGACACCAGCGCACCCAGGAAGAACATGCTGTTCATCCTTCAGACGAGCCCCCTTATGCATGCCATCTAGGTATCCCTGTAGTTCAATCCCCAGGTCTCCAAGGGTACTGCCGAACCAAGCTTATAGTTCCAAGGGTATGTGCCGGTGTGTACCGACCAGACAGGTTCTCACAATTACAGCTATCCTGAGAGGTGCAGCCCAGCTTTGAGCATATTTCAAACTTTAACAAAAATACAGGGAAGGACATACCAAGACTGTATGTCTTTGTATTAAAATATTTCCAGTAGAAATCCTTCAGGTCCCTGCTACAAAATGCAGTATTCATATGGATGTCTATATGCAGTAGGTTCATATGCGTGCAGGAGCACATCATGCTCAGGACATTGGTTAGCATATTGGGAAGCAGGTTTCCTAAAAGTCTGTTTTTCTTTAATTGTATAAACAGTGATAAATAATTGGTGCTCAGTTCTGGCCCAATTACATAAGTAATTTTAGAGGCGAAAGAAATAAAAAATGTAAAGAAAGAGCAGTGAGCAGGGAGATTCCTAACCCCTATCATTTCAGGTTACTGATGGCATTCAGCTTTTAATACACCATTTTCAGCTTCTGTTTATCAAATATATACTGGCGCTGATCATCATTGCTCATGCCAATCGGTATATCCAGGTGCTGCTCTTCTGCCTCTCCCTTTTTCCAGGATGCCTTGCAGGGTATAATCATAACCAGTGGAGTCTAAAATCTGTCTTAGCCCAGGTGTCATCTGCATTACATTTCAAGTGGGCTTGTGGCGTGCAGCAAAACACAGCAAGGTTCATCTTATTGTTATGTTGTGAATGGCATCCAATGGGTTGAGAGCCATGAAATAAGAATTTAACTAACTTTCATAACTTAACTGCTGAGTGTAGATTCCCCTGCTGCCATCAAAGGTGACTGTCTTGCGTAATCACTGCCACTTGTCATCCACCAATGCACCTATTTTGTTTTACTGCTTTCTTAAGATTTCCGCAACAGCAAAGACTGCAAGCATCACCTAGTCATTTTTGACACAGTTCTTTCTAGCGAATGGTGACTTTATTTAATGTTTCACTCAACTTGTGCAATTCTTTGAGAATTAGTACTGTTACGCAGTGTTTCTTTTAAAATGTAGGCCATAATTGTTCAATAAAAGATACAGCACTAGTGAAGAGGTTTAACCCCAGCTCTCATGACTACACCCTTTTTCAATTCAATTAAACAAACATTTGCATTATGAATGCTCTGCTTATGAACTACAGGCATAGCTATATTAGCTTAACCACAGCACCATATGTCGTTGTGTGCTCAGTGCTATCTTGGGGATGGCATTCAGTGCCTAAACTGCCTAAACTCCCAGATAGTATACAAATCAACATTTTGGGTATCTGAGAGGGTAGAAAAGGAAGGTGTCCAGCTCATGATCCCTCATGCTGCAGATCCTTGCAAATGTCTTTGATTTACATTATAGTTATTGTTGAGTTCTTGAGATCTGATGATTTTGTGTGATATTCTGTCGTTTTATATCGTAGCTTTAATGGTAAAAAGAATTGAAATTAAACGTGTTGGTTATGTCTATACATCCCCCATGGACAGTGAAATTAGTGCCTCAGAGCACGCCATGGAAAGAGTGTTGTAACACAGTCAGTTTTGTTTCAGGCATATACACAATGGTGAGAAAAGAAGTATCTGCATTGGAGGTGGATCGCTGAGAATCAGGGTCTCTTATCATGGCAAAGGGCCATTGCCTGTCAGTTGAGATTGCAGTTATTAACAGTACATACTGTATGCTTTGCACTTATACATGTCGTTTAGATCATGAGGACACCACAGATGACTTAAACTAAATGTTCAGGCTAGCCTCACACTAGGGCATTGCTTACCAAAAGGAGTTTGATGCTATGGGTCTCAGAAAACGATTAGTGTCATCAGAATGATCTCAGCACAGTTGGGGAGGGGTTCCACCATATTCCTTCTCTCTCTGCCTCTCCTTCCTTCCTGTCTCCTTCCTTTTCCTTTAGCCAAAATCACTTTGGGTATGATGCAACTAGACAAAAAACACCTGTCAGAAGAAGAGGGATTGAACCCTTTAAAGCAGGCTTGCTTTCCACCAATCTCATGGGTCATTTTTACCTATAAATGGGGGGGGGGCTCTCACCCCTTCCTTGATTAATTCATGGGCTACAAGAAGAATTGCTTTGGACCACTTTTGGGAGAATTGCTCTTTCCAGTGCCCTCTGCCACTGAGGTCACAATTGAGTGTTCCAAGGAAGAGGCAAGCTCTGCTCCCTAACCACTCCCAGGGCACATTGGTGCTGACCTGCTTTTGAGAAAGTCCCACCTCTCTGTCAGCTAGTCCGATAACCAGAAACTCACTGGAGGTGAAGGACCTCAGAAGGTATTTTTCAGCCTCCCCTAGTTTGGGAGAAAGCGAACAAGGACTCATCTTGTCCCTGATCCCTTGGATTGGGATTCCACAGCAACCGAAGAAGGCAATCAGCTGGTCTCAGACATTCTATTTCTACAGACCACTTTGAGCCATTGTCAATTGCGTTCAAACGCATTTGAACCAACAGAGCCTGAGATGCTGCCTTTGGCACTTCTTCAAGGTGTTGAGAACACACTTGCCACATCCTCAAAACAGTTCACCGCTACACTGTGTCATCTGAGCACATCATTGCATCTGCTTGAACAAGACATTCACCACTGCAGAAAGACGTTCACTGCTGGGTCTTGACCAACTGCCTCAAGTCACCAGCATTTTCATATGCGACCAATGATTGGATATCAAACTGACCCTGGTAACCACATCAACCTGCTTTATTGAAATGCTTCTTTGAACCACAGTGAGCCCCTCTTTGAACCTGACTCGCTGCCTGCTCTCTGTCTGAATCACTGCAACTTGCTGCATCCAAACCTATTTTGACCCACTCAAACTATGATAAGAAGCCCGGTTCAACTCGCACATCCAAGAACCGATTAGGGTACTGTAAAAAGACCCAGGTCCCCCTGGTCTATTTGATGGGACCCTAAAGTCTGGCTAAGCCCATATTTTCAACTTTTCACTTAGAAGCATATCATTGTTTAACATTTTGGGATTGTATTGCCTTTTTCATCCTTGCTAACTATCCAGAATGCATGCAACATTACATTCTACATTTCTGTCTTCCTTTCCAGAGGTGTGTTTTTGATAGTCTTTTTAATAGTTAGATATACATTGGTTTATTTAATTGAAGTGTAGATATGTTTATAGAACCAAGATTGAACGTTATACTGTTCTACAATTGCTGGTTGGGTTGCTACTGTTTCACATGCACACCCCTCTGAAACCTGCCCTTGGCCCATGTTACCACAAAAGACAAAGGAGATATATCTCTTGACTGGGCCTGTTTCACCATTATGATTGGATCGCTCTTGTTTTGTAGAAGTGTGAGCACTGAGTAGGCGGTTTAGCCACTAACCATCTTTGTACCCCTTTGGGGCAGATGTCATTTTTTCACACTTTGTAAGTGACTTCATTTCAGCAATCCAACTAAGTCAATGCCTAGTCTGGGATGCCCAATAGAAGCCCTTATATATTTTTATGTCAAGCTCTTAAATCTGGATGATGAACCCTTATATAACGCCCCTCTCTTTGAATCCCCCTGACCTCACTGAGCCAAGAAGTAGGTTTGTTTTGCAAATCAAAAGATGTATTTGAAGAATTAAAAAATATATACATATCACACTTTTATGAATAAATCAATATTTGATAGCACACTTATGAATATAATAGTGGTCAACAATGGGTAATATTACAATAGCACACTCTCTTTAATCAATGAGGAGTTGGTATAGAAAGGATAATGTAGCAGAGAATACTTTGTATGGTTGCAAGGAAATGCAAGGTGGTAAAGAATGCAACACAGAAATAAACTTGATATGGTTTCAACAAGAGATAATATGATCACTTTTTCCCTTGTGACAACTCACTCCCCCCTTATGCAATAGGAAGAGATGGAAATGAGGACACACAGGTTTCAAGAATACAATTAATAATGCAGTTCAATCCCAGTTCCCCCCAGCAAGCTTAGAGAAAACCGGTATGATTTTAAACAGGCAAAAATACTTTTGAAGGTGGTTGCAGGGAATGTGAAAAATATGCTAAAATGATCTTAATTCACTAAGGAAGATTCAGAATAAGTGGTAGTTACTTAGATTGGTTCAGGTCAACATTAACATTGATTCATGAATGATTATCAGATGGAAAACGAAATTCAGCAGTGGAAAGCAAGAAGCAGCTATTTTGACAGAAAATGAAATGGAGTTAAATTGCAATTCGCTGCACTTTTTCCACGTGCATACATCTAGGTTTGTTGGAAAGCTGAGGATCTTAGCTTTAAAATGACAGTTAAATTCCGCTTCTAGGACGTGCGGTTCAAAAGATACAGATGCTTTTGTGGAGGTAGATTTTCAAAAATAAAGTCAATCTTTCAGAATGACAGATGATGCTTTTACAGATTTGAAATCACAGGATGGATACAACATTCTAAATGCAGTTCTGGACAGGTTGAAATGGATGGGATAAGATTACCTTAGACTAAGAGATTGGTTCTGTACAGTTCTTAGACTGGATACTCACTCCTAGTTTTGGAATAGAATGGACCTCGTCAAAGATCTGGTCAGGTTTGGACTGCACTCTCGCCACCGGACGATCAGGCACTGGTTTTGCTCACAGCACGGCTCGGTGGTCTGGTCTGGCCTTTTGGACTGGATAAAGCGGGTTCTGGATACAGCGCTGCTTTCTGGGTCTGGATCTGATTCTGGCACAGGGTTCTAGCCAGTCACAACCAGCACGGCAAGGCTGTTGAATAGTTTGGTTAGGTTGCTGGATTCTGAGGCCTGCTGAGAAGAGTTCAGCTTTTGGGTTAGGCCCCTGCTTAAGGTTCTAGAGCTGGGTTCTAGAGTTTGGTCTCTGGATCTATCTGGAGTATGGAATCTCTGTCTGGATATGGTCTGTATATTGTCTGGATATGGTCGGGCAGAGTGCTGTGCAGGAATCGATGAGTAGTGGAAAAATGAGTGTCCCTATCTGGGTCTCAGTGGTTCTTTTTATGTGTTTCCAAAGGGGGCGTGGAGGCTGACCTTCTATGCCCAACCCACTAAGGATTTGATAGGTTAGAGGATTCCCTGTGACCTGAATGGAGAAAGGATTAGTGAGTCAGAATCGGTCATCAGGTGTCATGTTTATGGCTTGCGGAAAGAACACACCCCTTTGAATTTACTTAGAAAAACAATTTTTCATAATCAAACATGTTTCCAAGGTACACAAGTTGTTGAGAATACATGTACATATCACAGATTAATTAATACAGGTCTCTGTGTTCAACCCTGCTCTTTCTAAAAGCTTGGGTTCAGAAATGACAACTTATTTGCGATTTTAGTGGGTTTCACAATATTGGTTTTGCACCAAATCTTACACGGAGGTACACACCCTCTCTGTGCATATTACTGTAAGTTTTCAATTTTCTAGTATAAACACAGTGTCTACAATATTAATAAATCCCGGGGTTTGGTGTCAGAACATCGTACAGATTTTAGCTTAGTCTCAAACTGTGAGTGAATTTTTCATTTTAAGAATCTCAAGGTTTGACATTTCTGTCCGCTTGGCATAATTTGTTATATGCAATTTTATAAAACATACATCTGCTCTAAATTGAATTCACCCAGTGATTTGTCTCCGCCCCTAGAATCTGGCTTGACTCAGAGGTCACATGTCTTGTTTCTCCCAGAGAAGTGTTGTTCAGGCACGCCTAAAATCAGCATATCCTATTCAGTCCCAAAGAATCTATTGTCTTGTGTTCCTGCCAGCCTACCAGGGTGCCTTGGCTGGTTCCTGTTCCCATGGGTCAGTTAATCTCTTGGCCAAGGGCAGAAGGAAGCTTCTTTTGTTCAGGGGGGAGGTATGGAATATCTTTGATCCCAGAGTGGGAAACTTCTTAACTCTGCAACCAATGCCTACAATTTGTCTTTTCTTACAATATAACCCACATTTTTAATACATACATTAAACAATTTCTTCCTTCAAGTCATTTCAGAATATAGTTTTACTTTGTCTCCACCTCTTAGCAAGTCTTTCTTTGGCATAGTTTGAGTTCAATTGTTCAAATTTACAAAAGTGTCTGGTTTAAAATGCTGGCTTTCTGGTAGTGGTGAGTACCGGTATTGCACGCATTTTTGACAGCTGTCTATCTTTAAAAGGGGATTTTACTTTGATAGTATACGATTCTTGCTGATATTGTATTGATGTAAATTCTTGCAGTAGAATAATGTGGAACACCCAACAAGAAGGTTGGATCTTTTAAGGTGGTTTTGTGAGCCATGATTTTAGCAATTTTGACGATCAAGAAAATGAATTCCCAAACAGCTCTGGGTTGCTTTTGGCAATCAGTATTGCTATTTCCAAGTAGTTTCAGGCTACTGTGTGGGTATCCCAATGGTGGTTTTAGGCAGTGATCTCCTGTGCTCACTGACATGGCAAAAGTAGGTGGCAGCCTATTTTTCAGATTTTTACTGCGCATTTTTGGATGATCTCTGGCAAGCAGCATGCTTTCCGGCAGCCATTATGATGTTTCCGCTGCCAGTAATGCACAGTTCTGTCGTAGGGCTTGGATGAGTGGGTTAAAACATCCCACAGTTACCACAAAAGACAAAGGAGATATATCTCTTGACTGGGCCTGTTTCACCATTATGATTGGATCGCTCTTGTTTTGTAGAAGTGTGAGCACTGAGTAGGTGGTTTAGCCACTAACCATCTTTGTACCCCTTTGGGGCAGATGTCATTTTTTCACTCTTGCACCCATGTAAGGTCTATAATTAACACATGAGTAAAATACAACTGATTCTGGAAAGCACTGTGGTGTTTGGCAGCCTCACACATCCCCTCTAAGTATGAATGCATTGACCCAGAGCCGTCTCACTGAACAAATACTTTTGTCCTAGAACAGAAAGAGTTTTCACAAGTTTTTGCCAGCTGTAGCAGAAAGTTGGCTAATGTGAGATTGCCCTTTTATACAAATGTTCTATTCTGTTGTCACTGGTAAATTTATTAATTTGAGGTGCATAAATATTTCCCACAAACATAGCAGAGCGACCAAGTATATTGAGGGAGCCCGAACCCACCACTGTGGGATCAGGGGCCGGGGATGTGGTCCCCAGAGAATCTTTTTTTAAATATTGGCTTAAAATGGTGCATTGTAGAGCACACTTTCTGTGAAAAACTAGGTAAAAATCCAGGCAGTTTGCAATTGGTTTAGTAGGGTGACTACAATATAAAAATGTAACGGACGCAAGTCACCAACAGTAAACAGGAGCATTTCCCAACATTTTTCCATGATGCCTTTGCCCACAATATATGGCAGTAAAAAAACATGTTCACACTGGCTGTGCCCATACATTTCCATGCTGGCTGCACCAATGTGCCAGAAATCCTATATAAGAACATACTCATGTTTGCTGTGTACATTATGCCGGTAATCGTACAACAAGAAAACATATCCACACTGTCTCTGTCAATATATGGCAATATTCCCATATAAGGACACATAAGGACATACTGCTGTTGGCTTTACTTTTAAAAATGCTATGCCACAGTAAAGAAACATGCAGAAACTGGCTACACAATGTAGTCCAGTCTAGACACATAACACACATCACGTTTGCATTGTCCTTGATGCCCAAATAATACAACTTAAATGGCCAGAATAAAATACCATGCTACAGTTAGAAAGGGCTAGTCTGGCTACACCAAAATGCCGCACCCTCCTCTCCTGGCTCCTGCTCGCGCATGAGCAGGAATCACGAAGCAGAGCACTTCCTGGTTCCTGCTCATGAGAGAGCAGGACCCGGGGCACTGATAACGTGCTGCCTAGCTCCGTTTGTATGTGCAGGGAGGCGCAGGAGTGGTCCCTCGCACATACAAATATTCGGTAACCCTGGCTGCATTTCCAATGCGTCATGGAAGTATGAAGAAGCAAAACGCATCAGCCTTGCATGGTCCATTGGACATGTGTGGCTCGGGTACGAGCTGTCAATAGGAAATCATGTTTCCTCTGGACAGTTCAAGATAGCCCAGGAGTGCTCCCTTAGCTGCATCAAGCAACTGAAGAAGCACTCCTGGGTTGGCCCTATTCTTCCATGGTGGGCAAGGGTTTTGGTGGGTGGAAGACCCCTCGCTCAGGTTCTATTCTTGTCCGTTCAGATTCATGAGTGCTGTCTGTAGTCCAGTGGAAAATACCTCTGGATTCTATGTGAACCATGGAAGTAGGTCCATGTCTGTGACAAAGGGTAGGATCCCTGCCTTGGTTCTGTTCCAGAATGCGTTTGGAAATGTAAAAACGTGACGCATCAACGTGTACTGCTGTCCTGGATTTCTTCAGGTTTGTCACAACTGATCTTGCTTCACCAGACACATCAGGATTCCAAAAATGCAACAAGACCAACTTATTTGAGGGGGAGGCAACTGTGTTGCCAGTGCTTGTTCACAATGCTCTGCTTCAGGGGTGTAAATAACCGGGTACAAATACCAGAAGATCTTGTTGTCGGCTTTCAGGGCATCCTCCGTGTGCATTCTTTTCATTCTTGAATGCACTCTTATTTTTTTTCCAGAAGAAAGGTGCACGTTCACTTGGATTGCTGCTTTCATTAATACGAGTGGCTTTGGCGTTTTTAATACAAAGAAGGTCTATCTGCAGACTGCATGAACGTGTTGGTGTACCTAAGCTTCCGTTGAAATTGCACATGCAATGTATAGTACTTTCAAAAGTCACGTATTGTAGACTTTTAATAGTGAAACGCCATATCCGATTAAAGCTTTACTTAAACAATCACGGGGAACAGAAGGTTCAACAGCAACTTTAAGCTAGGATTACAACATTCCCAGACAAATCGGAAGGACACATGTTTTGCATACTCTGGAATAGATGTACCCATGAAAAAGCCATCCCATACGAAGCACAAGCACTGAAGCAAACAATTTTTCTTTGAGTATCAAAAAACGATGTCAAACTCCTATATGTTATTTTCTTAGTTTACAAGCATTACAGTAGCTGCCAGTTTGGGAGCAAAGAACTGTAGGGATCACATGACTGTATCAGAATTTATTTTTTGCACGTTCAGCTTCTCTGTGTGCAACTATGTATGGTGTCCAGTGATAAAGTCGCCTGGGAAATGGCCACCACGGTGCGGCATTTCCCTAAAAATTCACCCTCAGTAAAATCAAACCCCTTCACCAAATATTCTAAGATAGGAGTTTATAATATAAAATGTATTCACCTCATAGAATATTTGGGCAAAGTATTTTAGGGGTCAGGGGAAACAGTCCCCTTCCTGGTGACTTTTTCCCTGCGACATTATCACATGGAACCATATGAATCTGTTTGGAACTAGGTACTACCATTCAAGATTAAAAAATATAACACATAATGTATTGGACTTTGCTTGCAACTTGTACTTCTTGCTTGCTTCATTCTTAAACGTGGAAAAACGAGCAGGAGGAAAATGAAAATGCTCTTGTCGGATATTAAAATACATCTAGAGTATCGTTTGGGTCCATTATTGCAATGACACGCATTGGCAAAGCTACACGTTTTGATTTCTATATCTGCGTTTTATAAGTTGTGCCAGGCATTCACCTTTTACCAGCTATTGCCATCATATGCCTAGGTAATACCATTGCTTGCTCTGGTATTCGGATCATATGGCACGCATTGCTCTGATGCGCCATCTAACAGCCAAATACATAATTGGCAGGTTTTGCCAGTATTCAATCCAAAACACATGTTCTTAGATCACTGAATAGGCTCTGCTCCTTCAGTCTTTGTTATATCAGACCAGAACTGCGCCGACCCTGTTTTGGGCACAGTGTGCTCCGTGGTATTCTGTGCTGTGTGCAGCCTTTATCAAGGCACAGATTTGCATGTAGCATGTTTACACATCATAGGGCCTCATTACATGGACGGCGGTGGACCAAGGTGCTATTAGCTATTAGCACCTTGGTCCATGCCGGTAAAATACCGGCACCGCCTTGGAGGAAAGGGGAATTACCGCCCTATTCCAAGGTTGGTGGGGCGGTAATTCCCCCTTCCCCCATTGCCCTTCCCCATTCCCATTTTTGCCCCATAGGGCATAATGGGAATGGGGAAGGTGCTAATTATGGCACTGCAAATTGCGGTACCGTAATTAGCTCCCTGGTCCCTTTGCGGGTTGGTTTTTAACGCCTGCAAAAAGCAGGCGTTAAAGTCTCCAACCCGCAAAGGGACCTCGTAGTAAGGCGGTGAGGGTTAACAGTCACCGGTACCATTAACGGTGACCGTTAACCCTTACCGCCGTCCGTGTAATGAGGCCCATAGTGTTGGAAAGGCAGCAATTAGTCCAGTAGATAACCGCAGATCTCTACCATGCACATGACAGTAGTTGGCAACTGACTGCTGCGCCATCAATGCGCCGAAACTGAAAATAGCAGTTTTAGAAATAATGCAGTTTCTTTAGTGCTACGTATCATGCAGTGTTTAATTTGTTTAAAAAAAAATAAGTGCACAGGCCCAAATATTTTTTCGAGCACTCCTGTGACACTGCAGGTGGCCAGTTCCCCACCACTGCTGCCACCACCCGTAGTTGCTCCCCTCAGTGTCATTGGGGTTGATAGATGCACTGATATCACCAATTCATTATTAAAGTGAGTCTGAGCCAATAAGTGCGGGGGCTCAAAAATAAGTGCCAGGGCTGAGCCCTGGCAAGCACCCCCAAAAATTAAGCACTGGTTTTATGTAAACCTACAAGCTGCTGTAAGATGTACTTTTTATGTGAAATGTTGCATTTGGGGGAGAAAAAAAAGAAATGTCTTCCATTGTTCCATATTACACTCAATTGTAGTGTACTGTTAATATTCCAAAAAGATATATATGGAACAGAGAAGAGCAAGGAGCAGTCTGTTGAAGTCAGAACACAATAGGTTTTGGAGTAATGGAAGAGAATATGTCTTATAGGAATTGTCATAATTAAACAAGACACCATGCCACGGGGATGCTAGGGTCAAGAAACACCATAGAATTTCATATGGCATGGACAGTCATGCAGAACATGTTGGTTGAAGGCAACTACGCGATAGGCCTGGTACACTATATATTAAGTGATATTACAACAAAATGGGGAGAATGCATAGGGGGCAATTTCTGTGCTTCTGTTATTCAGCGTTGCCCCTTTCAAGCCTGTCATTTGTTACTTAGCTCTTAACCTACACAGAGGTGAGAAGCAACAACATTTCCGCTCAAGTACCACTTACCTCCTAGGGCAAAGCAGATAGGACGTGCAAGGTGCAATATGAGTAGGTCCACGCTTTTAAGTGGGCTAATTAATTAACCAAAGGTGGTTTTGATGTTGGTGTGATATGGTAACACTTTGAATTAAAGATGTCATCGTGTCTAAGTGAGATGACATTTAAGAAATGTTGTTCCATTAACAGGAAGCAAGATGAAATCATCAAATGGATTTTACGAGTAAACGTCAGCCTAGCTAATCAATGCACCTGAGTACCGACCCGTAGCTGTCATCATTATTCCTGAATTCACTTTGTAATATAATGAGATCTTTCTTCATGGCACTTGTACACCACTCTGTATGATAAGTGCCAGAGGCCACAATGGGCAGCATGGAACTCATTATGAACAAATAACTTTCACTTATAATGACTGCGCTTTGCCATTTGATAGTTACATTTTTATTTCCAATAATATGAGGTGAGAAACAGCATCATTCCCTTTACAGTTTATAACCACACATGTTAAACAGCTGGTACATCTTTAAACATTAAATTCATGCCCTTGAAAACTGTGGTGGTAAACAAATTAGTGCACTTTATAATTTGTAACCATACATGTTACCCCAACATTAAATCCATGCCCTTAAGATTGTAGGCGACACGTGTTTCCTAGGTCACTAACTAGTAACATATCATTCAACAATTAGATTATGTGTATATCCAATTACCATACAGTAACATAACCATGAATTGACATTGATCATGAATCAATACCACAACAATAAAAGAAAAGAAAAACACAAAAGAAACCAAACAGGGAAAACAAAGAGAACCATTAAATGTCACCTTAATACAATTAATCAAGTCCTTCATTCACATCATTCAAAACACCTCTGGTGTTAAGTTACACCTGTACGCCCTAAGAGCTCATAATAGCCTTGTCTAGAAAGTCATGAACATCCTCCACCACACCACTGGGGCATGCACTAGGTCACATTCACCACAGTGTGCCTAGTCCTGCTCAAAACTATTCCATATGTGTATTAATATGTCTCATGCTCATAGTTGTAACACTAGTCATTCCTATTTACCATACATTGCCAATTGCTATGACTCACCAACATTGGCAAATATTATAAATGATTCTCGATTGGCTATGGGGCAAATCTAATCATCCATTGCTAGTTATCTATGTTCTGAAAGAATCAAAATAGTTGCATTCTTCTGCTCTAAAATGCTTTAATCTGCTCTTGTGCTCTTGTGCTGTTAATTAGTTTTGAAACTGACTCACCAATGCGTTGAACCACTAGTCCTGCTGTTTAGTGGTTGAGGAATTCATTTGAGTCTAGAGACTGAAGTTGAAATAACACTCTTGGTCTCAATCACTAATACTCACTCACCACTCTTACATTTATTATTATTGGATCTCCTCCCCATAATATTTACTCTATTAATGCATATCTTATTATCATGTGCTAACTATCGTGCCCAGAGATTGAGTTATTACAAGCTCGATGTCACCCCCTCAAATTATCAGCCCCCTAGTGTATTCATTATAATGGATATGCTTTATTATGCTCACATTCTAGAGGTCAGATCCTCTAAAACATCTTCATAGAATATACTGTCATGCTTAATTCCATAGAACTACTCAGTCATGTTAAAAATCGTGCCCCATATAAAACATAACTTTTTTCATCAACTACCCTATTTAAGGTGCAGTTATTGCCACAATCGGCGTGCCGCGTTTGCAGTAAACGCGGCAGCCATTTGAGTATCTATCGATATATGCATGGTGAGGTCATGCGCACGTGATGTGTGATGTCACTTCCCTTATTGCAAAATGTTGCACAAACCATAACAAATGACAGCGAGTGCACGGTTAGTTTACTACCTTGAGAGCTTATATGAGGATAGCCCTTATATCGTGTGTGTCATCAAGCTAAGATGCTTATGTTGACACGGGTATTGCATTGATTTTGCTGTGATGTGCAGTGTGTCTTGGGGATTGCTCTATCATACCAACACTATGGCAACATACAATTCTGGGATCATTGATCTTTGGTGTAATACCATATGTGGATATTTATATCCTAAAATCCTAAAGTTACAAATCACTGTATCTTCCTGTTGATGCTAATGATTACCAATCTCAATTAGAATGCTTCACCAATCTCAATTAGAATGCTTTACCAATCTCAATTAGAATGCTAAGCTTGATACTAATTACTCTCTGATTGCAGGCACTTAGTCAGGTGACTCATCATGTAATATTACATTTCAGTACCATTGAAAAGCCCAAATGCATATAATGCTATGACAATCATGCTGGTGAAATTTCACCATACATCACTGTCTAATAACATGATACATTTTATTATAGGAACACATTCATCTCATGATCTGTGTTTAATCCGATAATTGTACTCTGTAATTTACAGATCAGTCTAGGTTCTAATTGATCCAATAGCAATTGCTGATGCCCTCATTTATTTATTTACTTATTTGAAATTTTGGTAACGTGCCAACTCGCCCGAGGGCCTCAGGGCGCACAAGTAATGAACAAGACAAGACAACAGGAAGGTCGGAGTCAGGGTGACAGGGATCGGAGGTGGCTTAAATTGAGGGGGCGTTGAACAAAAAGATCCTCAGCCTTTTTTTTTTAACTCAGACGTTGTTTGAGTTTTTTTGAGATCAGGAGAAATTGAGTTCCAGATACCAGGAGCTAGGACATCAAAGCTTGTACCCCCCGTATCTAGCAAGCCTGAATATTGGCTGAACAAGTTTTGCCTGGTCCTGTGACCTAAAAGTGTGTGAAGGCAAGTATGACTTCAGATGCTCTGTAAGATAGATTGGATCGTCATGGGCCAGGCATTTGTAAGTTAAGGTCAGGATCTTATGAGAAACACGTTGCCTAACATGCAACCCGTGCAGTTCTCTTCTTGCCTCTGAAATATGACGTTGTCTGGGGGGACCTACAACTGCTCTTACGGCCCCATTTTGGGTCACTTGAAGAGCGGAGAAGTTTGATTGAGCAGTGCCGGCCCACATACTATTGCAATAGTCAAGCCGTGAGTTGACTAGGGCTGAGGCCAGCAGGGACATATTTTTCTGTGAGAGAAAGTGGCAAATGTGGCTGAGCAGTTTATTAATGAGACCGGATGATGCGCGAGTCTTGGCAACGTGCTGTTTCATAGTTAGTTCAGCATCCAACGTGACACCCAATGTTTTCACACTCTTAGCAACCAGGAAGATGGTGTTGGCGATGGAGAAGTTAGCATACTCTGGGGCCTGTTTCGTTAACATATAGCTAGCGGCAGTAATAAGGATCTCTGTTTTCTCTGCATTAAGAGCCATAGAGTTCGCTACCATCCAGGACTGGATGGTGAAGTAAATGGTGTTAATTGCCTGTGAGTCCTGGGAGTAGGTGCTTGAGAGTGTTAGGATGACCTGAGTGTCATCTTCGTAGTTCGTATACAGGACACCCACATAGTCAAAAATGGCCAGCAGTGGCAGGATGTAGATGTTAAATAAGGTAGGTGTTAAAGAAGAACCTTGCGGTACCCCGCAGGTAACTAGTGTGGGTGAGGATCAAGCTGATTAACTTACAACACGGAAATCCACATTTACAACAATTTTCATTTCATTGTTATACTTAAATATATTAAAGGAAATAATATATTTATAGGAAAAGGGCTTCTTTTGTGCTCTACGAGTCACTGAGGGAACAAAACAGCAAGAGCACTCTACAATTGAATCAAAATGTATTGTTAATAAAATGAGTTAAAGAAAACAAAATCAAAAAACAAAATCATACATCAGAGTTTGTTAAAAATGCATGTATTATTTAAAACATACATGTATGTAGACAGCTTTACTATCATCACACGTTGGCAGTTTGGCAGATTAATAGACATGTTCATAAATTAAACATGATCATAGTCTAGAATAAAATGGACATACCGTACCAGGATTAACATGAAATAATATCCTATTCTACACTTTCAATAGTAGGAATTGCTCCACTATGAAAATTAGATAATCGTGTTAGATGAATGTTATGATTACTTGACCTGTTTGTTTTCTTTATTGAAGTACTGATTCTAACTTTGTTTAGTTCTACTTAGGATCATGTCTACATACATGTATGTTTTAAATTATACATGCAGTTTTAACAAACTCTGATGTATGATTTTGTTTTTTGATTCTCTTTTATTTAACTAATTGTATTAACAATACATTTTGATTCAATTGTAGAGTGCTCTTGCTGTTTTTTTCCTTCACTAAAGAAGCCCTTTTCCTTAAATATATTTAAATATAACAATGAAATGAAAATTGTTGTAAATGTGGATTTCCGTGTTGTAAGTTAATCAGTATTTCCTACCCCCAATCCACATTAGCTCCAGGAGTTACCCTAATTGTTTGTTCTGGTGAGGAACAAGCATCATCTATGTCAACTCTTGCAGTGCTGGGTCCCAGAAAGGAGGTGACCCACTGCTTTGCTGTCAAAGAACATCCTACCTAGGATTGTAACTGGTCGTCAGTAGTTCATGGTCGACCAGGTCAAAAGTGGCACCGAGGTCCAACAACATAAGAAGGGCCGGATTGGCCTTGATCAATGAAGGAGGAAAGATTTGATTTCAGGTCAAGCATGACGATCTCTGTGCCATGTCGAGCTCTGAAGCTGGGTTGCTGGGGGCCCAGTATATCATTTTCCTCAACGAATTTCTGAAATTGCAAATATGCACCCCGATCCAGCATTTTTAGGAGGAAGGGCACATTTGTGATTGTGCAGTGGTTTTTAGCGAAAAGGCGAACTAGATTATCCTTTTTAAGTAGGGGAGTGATCCATGCTTCTTCAAGATGGAGGAGTACACACCCTTCGGAGAAGGACAGATTGATAAGTTTGGTCACCCAAGGGCCTAATATGTCAAGGCAGCTGGCCAGAAGCCTTGAGGGGCAGGAGTCACCCTTAACCTTAGGGTTCATGCCGGTTATGATATGTATGATATCAGTCACAGTGCTATGGAAAAATGAGAATGCTGGTTGAACTTTAGCAGCGGGGAAAGGAGGCTGTCCTGTGCTCTCAGAGGAATCCCTAGGGACAAAGGACTGATCTCTTTGAGTTTTGACGGATTGTAGATGTGATGTGACTTTGGCAGTTAAAAGTGTCATGAATTGTTTGGCACCAGGCGGAATCCTTATGCCGTTTGGTTTTGGTTTGCAGTTTGCTCTTTATTTATTTATTCATTCATTTATTTATTTATTTATTTACAATTATATATACAAACATGCAATAGGCAAATGAGCAAGTATAAGCAAAAAGCAGGGGAGGAGAAGAAACAAAAAAGAAGAAAAAAAAACCTGTTTAAAAGGAGTCATTAAACAAATTCCAAATATTCTCATACAATGACAACTTATGTTTCAATTTGTAGATCAATTTTTCAGTTCTCGACAGACAGTGCATCTCCTGAAGCCAATCTTCAAAAGAAGGGGCACCCGGCTCTTCCAACCTCGCAGTATTATCCTTTTCGCCACAATGATTGATCGAAAAAAACATTTTTTGAGGCCAGAGCTAAGGTCAGACAACCCCCATCATCACCTAGGACCACTGTCTTGAAATCCAATACACACCCCCCACCAGTAATCTTATCACATACATCACAAACATCACTCCAAAAACCTCTGACTCTCACACAGCTCCACAACATATGTTCCAATGATCCAATCTCTTGAGCACACCCCCAACACTCATCACTGTCCAACATGCCTCTCTTATGTAATGTTTCCGGACAGCAGTATACCCGATTGAGAATTTTAATTTGCCGAAACCTTTCTGCTAAATTCAATGAACACCAGGAAACATTTCTGCATACATTCTGCCAGCAAACAGCATCAATTTCAGAGCCAATCCTTTCACTCCAAACTTCCCGAAGTCTGTCATTACTTTGAAATCGCGACACAAATAATCTATAGAGTCTGCTGGCCAGACCACCTTCCCTTCAATTCGGACTGCCCAGAAAGATGTTCAAATCCAGGGTTTCTGACCAATCAATTTCACCCACAGATCTCTTCAGGCGTCTATAAGCAGAATCCGAAATATTAACAAGACCCCATCTTTCTCTCATCTCAGCAGCTGTTAACCATCTACCATCCTTCCCCAAATCCGAGATCTGTTTAATACCAGCCAGGAACCAATTAGGCCAAAAAATCATCTTGGTGTTATCCCAAATCTTTGGATTCAGCCAAATGGAGGCCCTCTGGCATTTGAAAGCGCAAGGCCCAATAACTCCAACACTTCACTCCAAGAAGTGCGCAAAAAAGCCATCACCAACAGTTTGTCACCAGTACCTCTCATATTGGTGGTCAATAGAGCCTCAGGACCGAACGGTCCATAGGCATTCAATTCCGCTACCGCCCAGCGGTCCAAGCCTCCATTCAAAAAGGGAAGAAAAGAATAAGATGAGAAGGCTAAGTGATAGGCCTTAAAGTTCGGGACCCCCAATCCACCCAGGTGAACAGGAAGCTGTAATTTCCATATAGCCAATCTTGGGGGCTTTCTATCCCATAGAAATTCCTGAACGAGACGGTTCAACTCTTTCCAGTAGTAATTCAAGTTCATTTTTAAGGCATTCACATTACCCCATAATGAAAGAATGAGAAGGGACCATCTGTGCAGGTCCATTTTACAGTCAAGAACCACCATGCGCATGTTCTCATCAACCATGAGCGAGAAAGGATATGTCAACCAAATGCCCAAATAGCGCAAGCGTGTATTATCACACCACTTAAAACCCAAACCCTTACCAGTTCTTTATCACAGCCATTGGAGAGAGGCAAAACCTCTGACTTCTGCCAATTAATCTTGAAACCTGAACAGTCATGAAAATCTGTAAGCACCCGCATTAGACAGGGTAGGGACACATCCAAATTCTGAAGCACCAACAAGAGATCATCTGCATACAACCACGCCTTCTGCATAACACCCCAACAACCAACACCATGCAAATCAGGCTCATTCTTGACGCATATAACCAAAGGTTCAATTGCCAAAAGAAACAAGAGGCGAAAACGGACACCCCTGACAAGTGCCCCGTTCCAAACCAAAACACTCTGAGATAACTCCGTTAGTCTTCACGTCCGCCATTGGATTGGCATATAAAAGTGCAACCCAAGAAACTAATTCCTCACCAAGATTCATCTCCCTCAGTACAGAATACAAAAGTCCCAGCAAACCCTATCAAAAGCTTTCTCAGCATCAAGGGAAAGGACAGCAGCCCCACAGTCCGCCGCACCAGCAATTTCCATGGTAAGTAACAATTTCCTAATGTTGCTAGACGTACGTCTTCATGAAACTTCCACTCCAATCAAATTAGGCAAGAATTTTTCTAAGCGTAATGCCAGGACCTTAGCCAAGATTTTATTATCGGTGTTGATCAAACTGATGGGACGGTAGCTTGCCGGGTAGCTGATTTCCCTTCCCTTGGTAAAAAAAACGGAGATAGAAGCATGTCTCGTACTTTCAGGTAGAGTTCCAACCAATCTACTAGAAACGAACATATCTTTCAAAAGCTCAAGTGCCGAATTCGGAAGAATTCTATAAAATTCACACGGAAGTCCATCCGGGCCCAGGGATTTCCCTAAATTTAACTTTGAAATCGCATTTTTGATCTCATCAATCATCACAGCCTCCCCAAGAAGGCCACGTTCAACATCCTGAACCCTTGAAAGATTCAAATTCCTAAAGTCCCTACCCCTGCCAGAGATGCCACCCTCCTTGCTATATAATTTCATGTAAAATTCACGAAATATAGAATTGATTTTCCTAGGATCAAAAGTAATTCGGCCATCCTCGTCAACCATAAAAGTAATTGCAGATTCTGAAACGCTCTTTTTTAACCTGTAAACAAGCCATCTGCCACACCGCTCTCCCTTTTCAAAATATGCACTGCGAGAATAGAATAAACTATGTTGCGCCCTAAGTATCAAAATGTCCTTCATCTCCCTCTTAAGTTTTTTCAAGATTACCAGTTTCACAGAATTAGACGGGTCCAGCATTAAATCCAGAGAAACCTCACAAATGTTTTGATCAAGGTCTAATCTTTTCCTTTCCTTTCTGTTCCGTTTACCACTAGACAATCCAATGCATACATCACACATACAACATTTAAAAGCCTCCCATGTTGTCGCTAAACTGACCTCCTCAGAGCGATTCTCCTCAACAAAATAATCAGCTTCCGATACAATTCAGCCTAAAATATCATCATCCAACAAAATTGATGAATTAAGCTTCCATGAAAAAGACCTGCCACATTGAAATTTTAGCTTTAACCGCATCTCCACTGGAACATGATCACTCAGAAAGATATTACCAATCACACAAGAAACAAAACTTTCTGTCACCGTTCCGCCCGTAAATAGCATGTCCAGTCTGGAATACACCCCAGGGGCCCCCGAAAAGAAACTATTTTGGCGTCTGTTCAGGTTCATAAGATGCCAGTTGTCCTTCAGATTGTGTTCCGTCAAGAGTGACAAAAGGGCCCTATGATGATGATCACTCCGTGTCAGCCGCCCTACTTGACTACTGTCAAGCAATGGATCAATAACAGTATTAAAGTCACCTCCAAGAAGAATGTTAGATGTGTCAAAATCTAACAGAGTCTGAGCCACCATTCTAAAAAAGAAACCGTCGTCCACAGTTGGAGCATACACATTGCAAAGAGTCACCAAAACCCCCTGTATCTCAACCAACAAGGCAATCATTCTCCCATCCAAATCAGCACGTTCACTCAAAACTTTTATCTGCAATTTTTTCCGAATTAAGATGGCCACACCCCTGGATCTTGAAGTGAAAGAAGAACCATAAGCAGAACCAACCTATTCTTTCTCCAATTTTGAGATTTCATCACCTAAAATATGGGTTTCTTGTAAAAAGAAAATATCTGTTTTCATGTCTTGAAGCATTGTAAAGACTTTCTTTTTCTTCAGGATGTTATTGACCCCATTTACATTCCAAGAGACAACAGAGAGATCTTTAGCAATCCCAGTGGGATGTGAAGTCATCATTGATAAATCAGCAAAAAAGACAAAAAAAGTAAAGAAAGAAAAACAAGAAACAGATGCACAGAAGATAAATAATAAAATCAAAAAGACAAAGGGCCTCATTACACGGTAGGCGGTAACCATGGCGCTATTAGCGCCATGGTTGCCGCCGGTGTTTTATGTGTCCGCCTTGGTGGATGGCAGAATTACCGCCCTACTCCAAGGTGAGCGGGGGCGGTAATTCCCCATTCACCAAGGCACTTCCCCATTCCCATTTTTGCCCCCATAGGGCTCAATGGGAATGGGGAAGGTGCTAATTACGGTACCGCAAATTGCGGTACCGTAATTAGCACCAAGGTCCCTTTGCGGCACCCTACTTTAACGGCTGGTAAAACCAGCCGTTAAGGTCGGGTCCTGCAAAGGGAACTCGTAGTAAGGCGGTAAGGGTTTACCGGTACCAGTGCCCTTACCGGTACCGGTAAACCCTTACCGCCTAACGTGTAATGAGGCCCAAAGTGAATAAAAAAATAACAGCCAAGTCTGCGAAGTCTATTCAGCCTAATAGAATCTAAATGAAACATTAATACCATCTCTAGGACCTCTCCCAAATCCCAACCAATATTCAAACATAAATCCATTAGAATAAACCAACCCTATTAAACCATAACACAAACTAGTAACAGCATTAAAAAAAAAAAAAAAATTATATTTCCAAAGGTTCCCAAACGCCCCCACCGCCCGTCAAAAAATATTACAGACCCAGACCAAATGCAAAGTGATCAAAACCAAAAACCAAACCTCGAATAAAGATAAACAAAATTGTTCAGGCATAATACAACATACAGAACAAGTGGCATGCACCACTGCCAGAATCCCTAGCAGCTAGAAGAACAGCGGACAAAAACTCCCCAAAAACTGGTTCAAATCGGAAGCATGCTAAAACAAAACCATCAAAACACATACACTACAACACCGCCAGTAATGATACATTTATCATAAAATTGCTGGAGGGGACAAAATTACGACAGCAGAGTAATTGTCAAAAGTCCATCGGTGAGAGTAATAGTTCCTTCCCACGTAGCCATCGCAAGGTATCAGACACCATCCAAATGTCATACTCCCACCAATCGAAAATAGGAAACTGCAGAAAACTCCGGACGTCGAGCTGTAAATGTCCCCAAGACACACTCCGTACTATTCGAAACAAGTAATTCCCAGGATCAGGTCTGCGATCAAAAGAGCAACCCCCAGACCCTTACCGCACCGGGTAGATCGTGAGTGGCAGAGGATTGGGTGTTCTCCCGTCATCGTCCCATGATAGCAGCCTTTCCTCCTTCTTACTTGATGCACGGAACTTCCGCATCAAACCGTCACACGAAACTGAGCCGCATAGCCAATGACAAATCACGTCAGGATCAGCTGATCGAGGCGTCACACTCCGAAGGTCCTTTTTTCTCTCTAATGGAGCACCGAAAGTACCACAAAACAAAACGGAGTGGAGATAAGGGCTGCAGTTCCGATCGGAATCCAATTACATCACAGGAGCCAAACTGAGTACGTAGGTAAACACAGGAAACTTGGTGACATCCCATGAGTTTCGATTGTAGATTTTCAAAGTTAGAAACGTTAACAGACGATCCAATCCGATGCCATTAAAAATGATATGAAACATGCCATGGTATGAATGGAAACGGTATAAAATCAACAAAATGAGCGAGGGGGTGCATGAGTAAACCCATAGGAAACGTTAATGGTGGAGTGCAGGCATAGGAAGACCCTTTTTATACAGTTCCAGCCAACTCAAAGCCTGTGCTGCGTCTGAAGTACTCTTCTCCCCATTCCTTAGGAAAATCTGGATAGATAAATACAGAGTTACCTTTAAAGGAGGCATTCCCCACCTGCCTGGCCGCATTGAACAAACACTCCTTTGATATCTGATGCAAAAAGGAGACCAGGATATATCTAGCCTTGGCCCCCATGTGCTTTCCAATCCTGTAAGCGCTCTCAATGTCACCAATCTTAATCAAGTTACAGTGAAAACTCTCCTTGAAAACTTGAATAACCAATGAAGACAAATCCTCTCCATCCCCTGCATGATCATCCACTCCAACCAGTCTGATGTTTTTGGCCCTCATTTCCATTTCCAGGCGTTGTTCCTTTTCTTTCTGTAAATCAGACTTCAAATTGTTGTATGCTTGAAATTTCCCAGCAATTTCAGTGCTCATGGTTAAAGATGATTTCTCCAAGTCAGTTATCCTGCTATGAAGTTGACCAGTTTTTAAGTTGAGTTCAGGCATGGTCAGTTTGATATCACAAACATCCTGGGCCACCTGTAGAATGATCTTGTAGACATCCTGGATGCTTGGGGTATCTTCCATCTCTGTAATTTGTTTGGATTTCTTTGAAGCAGGGTTTTCAGCCTCCTCTATCTTTTTCTTTGAATTCATAGCATTATCTTGTAAATGTCTTCTGGGAGAGATCCAGGAGCAGTTGAGCTAAGCTGCTACTCCACCGCCTGCTCTTAAATTCCCTCAGAACAGCAAATGGTTCCCTTGAGCTTGATTTGGCCTGCAGAATTATCTTGTTGTAATGACAGGATTTAGCCTGCATGGCAGTGTCCTTGAAGTTCTTCACTGCAGGTTTATAAGAGGCTGACGTCACTGGGGAAGACATTTTCCGCCAGGCCCATTCGGTAGATCTCTTTCTATGTCTAAGGGCCAGAATTTCATCACTGAACCAACTTTGATTGAGGGTTTCAGGTTTCACATGTCCAGTAATGGGGGGGCGCTAAGGTTTCCATGACCGAGCTAAATGTATTGGCGAGGTGGAGAGCAAGGTCGGAGACATTCTTAAAGTCCTCAAGACAGCCCAACTGGAGATTAAGGGCTTGGGATAGTTTCTCAGTAGTAAGATTGTTCAGACTTCTAGTCTTAATCAATTGTCTTGGGACAGCATCAACTTTGGGAGGAGAGACCAGGAGATTAACGAGAAAGGTCAACAGAAGTTGATCTGACCAGGAAGAGGGGGAGATGTATGAGCCCCTTATGTGAGTAGGTGCAATGACCTGTTGGGTGACCCCTAAAGCATTAAGCGCGGCAAGAAGCGACCGTGCTTCTTTGTCCATAGCCACGTTGGCCCAGAGGTTAAAATCCCCTATTAAAATCATCTCTTTCCAATGTTTGCTTTTGGTTGTCCAACACATTGCATTTGCGCTTTGTCCTCCAATTGATGATTTAACTGCCAGTGCTGTGTTTTTAATCATCAATGTAAGCGGAAAGTTCTTTATTTTGTGTCTAAATTTGCTAGCAGAACTGCAAGGTAATTCCAATGAAATCATATTTTATTTTAGCCGTATTAAGAAACTGTATGTAAACAAACATTGCCCAAAATTGTTACACTCATGATGAATTCTCTAATTTTTGTAAACTTTTCAGACATAAAAATATGCTAAAATAGGTTGTTAATTTGCTGAAAATAGCTTTCAGACAAAGAGAGACAGACCCTCTGACCTATACGCACATCCATAAAACCGCTTTCCCCAACTGTGCCAACAACGTACAGCTTTTTTCAGTAAACACAGTAGAAAGAGATTTGAAAGCAATAAAAGAGTCTGCTCGTCGGTAAGATGGCAGCCTGTGAGCGGACAAGCCCCATGCTCATTGCTTCAATTCCAGGTCTCAGAACTATTTGTTTGTGCCGACCTTAGACTATAACCCCAATTCATAAAGAATTGGGCATCTGATAAAAGGCAGAAAATATCTTTTTGTCAGAAGCCCAATTTTGAGAAATTTCAAAGAGAATAAATTCACAAAGGTGACCTGGACATTTCCTGGAGTCGTGCCCTGGTGCAAAAGTTCCGCAGTCCGACCCCTTAAAACAAATTAGGGTTGGTCATGCGCATCATCATACACTCCCAGCACCCACATAGTTGCTAGAAATGCAATTCCTCATAATAGGTCATGAAGGGCTTCTTAAGCTGAATTTCAAAAATATATCTCACGTACAAAAGGTTGGGCGTGTACGCATGCAATCAAGCAGTGGAGCATATAACTGCTGTCCTGGTTGAGAAGTTAACAGCAGGGTCAAGAACGACCCTTCTGTGTGTTGCACTTTGTCCTTCGATCTGTTCTAAACAGTTTCAGGGCAATGCTAGCTACTCCATTGTATGGAAAAGTACCTCTAATTTGTAAATACAGAATGCACATGTGCATGCATGAAAATAGCCTCTCCTCCAAATCTGCTAGTTGCACATAACAATGCACGAAGCAAATGGAAATGTGCGTTCCAGCGATGCACACTTCGCATCAACCTAGTGAGTTGCCTCAACGTTTTATGGTTAATGTAATGTGGCTGTGAAGGGGGCATACCTTTACTTATGCGAAAAATGTGATTTTTGTCGTGCTTCGGGGTAACCTTTAATGTCCTTTTCACTTGGCTTTATAAACAGAAACAATATGATCAGCAATTAGCATAGATAATCTTCTACTGCAACCAAAGTCTTCCTTACAAGAATGGCGAATCTGGGGGGTGGAGCGGTGGGTAGTGATCTATGTAGAGTGTCTCAACCGGGTAAAAGTGATTAGATATCCATTATTTTCTGAGAGCTACTACTTACTGTGAAACCACTCTCTTCTACAGATAACGCGATGCTTCCAGGCAGCATCAGTACTTGAAATGTATGCACGTGCTTGCTCATCGTGCCCAATCGCGTATTTTTTATGATATCCTTTGACTTTTAAAAAAGCCCTTTTCAAGTGCTGGTGGATACAATAATGAATACTATCATGCAGTATTTTGAAAGGAAAGATACCCATGGTGTTGCAGGTCACCCCTCTAGGGAGACATGGTATCTCCCAGTGTGCGTGTGTCTTGGTCACATGGTTCCCCATGTGACCAAGTTAATAAAAAGTACGAGCTGCTTCCGGCTCGTCAGTCAAGACCAAACTGACTCCGGTGTCGTTTCTATGCTGCGCCATGCTGGCGCCATTCCGCGTGCTGTAGGCCCGAGGATGGGGCCCAGCACAAGGATGGTGCCCCTGCTGGGCAACGCCGTCCCAAGGAGTGCAGAGGCCATGTGACCACGGCTGTGGTGGCGACCCCGGCCTGGGTGCCCCCAGAGCCGGGGCCTTCGTGTGCTGGGTGCCCCCGGCCACGTGGGTGCCTCCAGTGATCTGGGGGCGAGTGGGGTAACCCCCACCCCATTGTCTGTGGCGTGATCGCCACCTCAACTGTCTGCGTCGGGTGCTCCCGACGTGTGCCTGGGGCTGCCCGGTGATCCGGAGCAGCCCCCATAACACATGGGTTGTCATAGGAGGCAATTTGGGAAACGAAAACATATAAGATCTGTGTCCCTTTTCAAGGCAAAAGAAGCAAACAGGGTTAATAATCTAGAGGGAGTGGTGAAACAAATGAATGCTAAATTTGCCTAATGAGGCATAATTATGGTCCTCAGTAGCTTGCAGAAAACCGCAAGAGCAAATTGTTTACTTTATAAGCAGACTCTCCTCAAAATCAAGGTGCAGTATTACAAAAGCCCAGCTGACATGTGGCCTATAAATTGTGAAAAGCGCAAATTCGTCATTACATTCACAATTTACGTATGAAACCAGATTATCTAAATCTGACATTAAAAGCAAATGTAAAATGTGCAATAATGACTATTCCAAAGGGCTTGCAGTTTTGCTGTAGGACTCTCTTTGGCAGCCCCAATGTTTGGATCAATTTGGCCTTTCTTTACGTGAGGCAGATAAAGTCATAGGCCCTCATTACGACCCTGGCGGAAATCGTGGTGCAATATGCACCATGGAGCACGGCGGAAAGCTGCCAATAGCGCCATGGGGGTTGGCGGATTTACCGCCCCATGCCGACCTTGGCGGGGCGGTAAATCCCCATTCCCCATTTTACCCTTCCCCATTCCCATTTTTGCCCCATAGGGTATAATGGGAGTGGGGAAGGCGTTAATTACGCCACCGTAAAATACGGTGGCGTAATTAACAACAAGGTCCCGTAGCGCCATGGATTTCTCCGCCCGGAAAAACCAGGCGGAAAACGGCTCCATGGCGCTACGGGAACTCGTAGTAGGGCGGACGGGTCCGCCGCGAATACCGCTGGCGTAAACCCACTCCGCCAGGGTCGTAATGAGGCCCATAGAACTCAAAAGGAATAGTTCTCCCGAAGGGGTCTGAAAGCAATAAAAGCACTCTTGATTAATAGAGCCCCTGAGCCTGATGGATTTACAATTTGATTGTTTAACAAATTTAAATATTCCTTGAGTGCTCCTCTTGTAAAGTTGTATCATTCCTTTCTGACCACAGGCAAAGTAACAAGTTCAATGGGAGTGTCAATTTTCTACCTTGATGACAAATCCCAAAAGAGATCATTTGGGCTGTACACCTGGTCATACCATAGCATTATCAAACTCTGCTGCAGAAAATGTGCACCTATTTTAGTCATTAGGCTTGAACCTCAGATGTCAAAAACTAACCATTGCTGCCCAAGATGGTTTTATAAGGAACCATCACACATTTGTTGATACCAGAAGGGTGATTTTAATAAAACAGTGGGAACAACACTCCAGTTGCGATTCTATCTATAGATGTGGAGAAAGCGTTTAATCAGATTGTGTGGAAGTATCTTGAGCTTGTGCTCGATTATAGCACTGTGTATATTATGTAACTATTCTAGCCCCACACCTAGATTGAAGGATAATGGTTTCTTGTCAGAAGTTATAGACTAGGACGAGGTGGCCAACAACAGTTGTGCCCTCTCTTTCCTGATCCTTGCACTAACCACGTAGCCCATTACACAATCCATAAGAGAGAACCCTTCACTTTCAAGTTCTGAAGTTGGGGTAATATTTCAATAAGTGGTGAAAAGTATTTGCATTTGTGTTCATTGTATTACAGGGTAGACATGTTTTCTTAATTCATAGCTTAGTCTGCCAAATACCAAAAGCTCTCAATGATGCAACAACCACATTTGTGTTCATCAGTGTGGGGTAGTTGCCATTCAGCACACATAAAATAAGCAGTGGTGCGTAGCAATTTGCTATGCAATTCTATAGGTTTGCTAATTAAATTCACACTTGTGTAGCATAGCTAGCTATTTAAATTACTGTGTTCAATGAAAACACAGCTCACCTCTTGTCCCCAAGACCATCCCCACCCTCTTTTCTCTATTCACTACAACTTCAAAGAGTCTAATCGAGAGAGTGGAACAGTAGTGCCAAAAAGTGGCACTCTTAAAAGTACCAAAGACCTACGTGGGACTGCCATGCAAGAAAAGAGCTTCCTTTTTCAAATAATTGCCAACCAGCAGTAATTGGAATGATTCTTTTATTAAGCTAACTGCATTCTGTTTGTCAAAGAACAGCTGTATTAACTTTTTTTTAGAGATAGTGCTACGAGTTCATTCCTAAAAAGTTAGTTGTTACATAATGCTTAATTGCACTTGTGCTACTGTAAAACACTGCATTTCCTCCATGTTTTTCAGTAAGTTTAGGTTAGTGTTTCTAAATCACATAGTGCTAACTATATTTCATTTTGTTGGGGAAAATGCATCATATTGACGAGGGAACCCTTTTGAAAATGTACATGATCGCGCAGCCAAATGCTTTTGATGGCAAACCTAGTTCTGCGACTTCCTTGTTGCAAATATATGTGCAACTGGTGCTGAACCCATGAGCTGATCCCAAACTCATTGGCATTCGATCTTATCACTTTGTTGCTTTATACCAGTTCCCAGAAAGTGAGATGGCTGCAAACTACAATATTCTACCTAGTTTGCCCAGTTATCTGCCCGCTAAGCCATCCACTCTGTTTAGTCTCTTACCGTCTTTCTTCTTACATAATGAATGCACAAAGCTAACTAGATGTTTACTCAAAGTAGTGATCAATAGTTCCATCCAGTCTGTACATGTGCATATCTACTGCAATATCATACATTTGTGAGCTCACTTTGCTCTATGATTATGATTGCATTATTTATTGACACCTGGGGGAGGGAGCTGGCCATTCCGGAGACTGGGAACACAAGCAGAATCTGCAAGTAGCCGCCTGCATTTGATGCTGGCCCACTGAGCTGCTGTCTAGCCTTCACCCTGTCCTTGGAGGTGGGGCCCCAGGCTGACTCTTCAATTGAGTGCCACACCTCGACCGACCCCCCCACCCACTTATCTTCACACCACCTGGTTCACATCCAGTTTTCCTGGAAATAGTTATTTCCAATTCAGGACATTGTTAAGGATTCTAATCGGGCGTCACACAGCAGCTCAGGACTCATGCCATTGATCTAGGTTGCAGTGCACAGTTAAAACACTTTGGGCCTCATTACGACCCAGGCGGTAAGTTACCGCCTGGGCCGTGACTTTACCACCATGGCGTAAACTACGTTTACGCCATGGTGGTTGGCGGACTTACCGCCCCATTCCGAGGTCGGCGGGGCGGTAAGTCCCCAATCCCCATTTACCCTTCCCCATTCCCATTTTTGCCCCATAGGGCATAATGGGAGTGGGGAAGGCGTTAATTACGCCACCGTAAATTACGGTGGCGTAATTAACTCCATGGTCCCTTAGCGCCATGGATTTTAACACCTGCTAAAAGCAGGTGTTAAAAGCGCCATGGCGCTAAGGGACCTCGTAATTGGCGGTAAGGGGTCGGCGCAGCTAACGCTGGCGTAAACCCCTTACCGCCAGGGTCGTAATGAGGCCCTTTTACTTTATTTCCTAAGAATTCATATTGAGATGGCACAGAAACACATCTCACATCCACCTTCACAAACAGCCCAGGTCACAATGGACCATGAACCAGGTTGGTGGATAGTAATACAATATTTTTTTATTTTAAAATTCAAATGAAATCACATAAATTTAACAGAGGGAAGCAATCACAGTGGGTTGATAATTACACTGTAAAATAATAGAATACACTTAGTTTGACCTTCTAATATAACATACACAAAGCACAAATGAATGAGAGTGATATTACTTTTCGGGTAGATAGCACCCAGTGAAGATTGCCCCTGGCAATACTCCCTCAAACCCCTATTAACCGAATTTTGTGTGGGTGGCAAGGAATAGCAAGGAGACAGGTACACAAGGCAACACACAGAATTAAAATCCGACCTTCCCCCATAAAATGGGAGGCAGATTTAAAGACACTTGCAATTGCACAAAATAGCACTCGGAATTACTAAATATTTAATTTGCATGTGCGGTTGAATGAATGAGATAAATATGGGTTATAACAGTATCAGGGATATAAAAACATTAGCAAACTACAACGCAAGTTACCAACAATGGGCATACAGTTCAGAAAATCAACTTTGATGTGAAAAACACAGTGCAGCCAAATCATATGCATAGAAATTGCATTTGCTAATTTAGACGGGTTTCAATGTGAAAACGGTTTGAAAAACAGGTTGAATAGACCAAATCGGAATGTGGTTTTTATGCTGAGTGACAGATACACATCACAGGTATAATATGAAAGTGAAAGAGAGACTAAATTAATGACAGGATGAGATTCTCAATGGGAAAGGAAATTCGGTTTTGAAAATGAAAGCAGTGGACAAGGAAAATCGGTTTGGAAAAGAAAGGACAAGTTTCACTTAAACAAGATTTTAGTGGCTAGAAAAGAGAAACTTCACCCATGAATAGAAAGGTTAAGCTGCAGTTTTAACCCCTTCACGCTGTGTGCCTCTTTTAGGGAGAATTAATTTATTTAATCAAAATAGTACTAAGGACTTACACAAGGAAAGAATTGAGACGAAATTGGCGCTAACAATTGGAAATCAAGGACAGGTTGCACGAAGGATTCTGACAATTATAAGGATTTCTGCTAAGGCAGTTAGAGGCTTTCTATGGGATTGGACCTATTACAAGGTAACAGAGCAAAGGATGCAGTTTGTGGTTGTTGGGGAAGGGAAATACTCACAACAAGCACTGGAATGGGGTATTTTGGACAGCGGACCAAGTTTCTGGACAGCAAGGCAATATCTGGTCACAGCCGCATGCTCTTGTAGAAGAAAACAGCTGGGCAAAGGTCTGGTCACACCACAGCGGCACCTTAGCTGGATAAAGTGGGTAGCAGGGGAAGCAGGTAATACTGAATAATCCCTATGAGGATTCAGCCACCTTTCGCCTTTCTCCCTGAGTTATTGGGATTTTTAGTGGGGTTTTTCTGGATCAATGGTCCTGGCTGTATAGGGTCAGCTATGCTCTGGCCTGGCAGT
This sequence comes from Ambystoma mexicanum, assembly GCF_040938575.1. Lineage (NCBI taxonomy): Eukaryota > Metazoa > Chordata > Amphibia > Caudata > Ambystomatidae > Ambystoma > Ambystoma mexicanum. The sequence goes on from NC_090924.1 coordinate 983,902,493, forward strand.
GGAATCTGGAATCTTGTATAGTGAATATGGAATATCTGGATATGCAGGAGCTGGAAAATTCAGAAGAGAGTGTCCTTTGTCTCTGTGAGCCTCCACCTTTTATAAGGCGGATGACATCACAGGATTTACTATGGGGGCAGACCTTTGGCTTGACATGCCTCTAACAACTGGATTGGTCAGGGGCTACTGTTACCACCTTCCTGCCAGCCGGTTGGACTTCAGGGACATGACCTCCGTTTTATGGTGTGGGTTTACAATGCCCATGGCCCTCGCACAGTTCTTTTGCCAAAATCAGTTATGACATAAATTGCACATTCTTCACAGTTATGGCACTTTTGAAAATCACATAGGCAGATTCCAGATTTTACACTGAACATGTCATTCCAATTCCCACCTTAGTACCACATTGTTTTGCCGTTCTAATAATCTTTGGCAATTTCTAGTGGAAACCGCTTCACCTAAAATTCTACAATTTTAGATATGTGTACCTATTATCACAAAGCATGTTTGCATTACATTTCAAAGTTATACCATGTATACTTTTCCCATGATTTACATTTGTCTGCCATTTGCATCCCCCCATTTGTATTTGTATTTATTTGTTTATATAGCGCTTTACACCCATGCTAGTGAAAGCTACAATATCTTGTTTCAATGGGACCAAAAGTACACTTAAACTGTTCAACTTTTGTATTACTGCCTTTTCCGGTTGCAGAAATAAAAATCATAAAGTTTATTAATTCAGAACAGTCTTTTGCCCCAAATGGTCCAGCATTGTCTTCCAAATAAGGGCATACTTTCCAACCCCCAGCTAAATGTCAGGCGTTAGCCAGCCTGAATCCAATGTGCTCTGGAGTTGCCTTTGAAGTCCCCGGTTTGAGTTGAGTGGAGGTGTTGCTAAAAAGTCACACCTATGTGTCCCAGAAATCCATTGTACCAGGCTAGAGCACTGCCACAGAGTCTGACAAGGGTGCGAGATCCACCGTCTTGCCTATTCATATGCCCCGGGGGATGGTCCACTTGAAGGGAGGCATATCATGTTCCCAGGAAGCAAAGTCCTTTGAAGCCAGGCCAGGAAAAAAACCTGTTCTGTGGCTTCAGCAAATTTATTTATTTATTCTTTTTCTTTCCTGAACCAGAAAGCACAACTGTGGGAATTAAAAATCCTATATATGTTTTAAAACAAACCCCCCTCACCTTTCTATGCAAGGACAGAGCCTTAATTCAACAATTTACTTTTAAACAGACATTTCCTTGTTTGTAAAAAGCACCATTTTCCATGTGGTGAAATCTTCCTTTGCTGTCACTTCACAATGCGGTTTTCTCTTAAATCTAGTTTCTAAACATTATTTGTAGCCCTAGTCAATTTCTCATACACAGAAATCTGTTCAAGGCAAGGGTCCACTGAAACTGGCAGAAGCTTAGATAGATAGGGCTTCTTATAAAGAGTTTAGCTGTGATATTTTGTTGCAAAAAGTCAAGCTTTTTTTCGTACGGCTTGGAGTGAAGTTCTTTGTTATTTCACAGATCTTGCCTGACACAGCCTGTCATTCAATGTTAAATGCCCCCTTTTGTTGGAGCACAACCTGAATATGGAGGGACTTAGCTGGGTCTCACTGGATCAGAACTGTGTACTGTAGAACAGATGAAAAAGAGCATCAGGGTGTGGTCATTTTAAAAGGCTGAATAGTTTATTTCTCAGTGAAATGGTTTTGTACTGGCAGCATAGCAGTGCTGCCTTCAAATTCTTTTCTTTGGTGCAATTGAAGAAAATACTGGCAGCAATTCTCGGGGTGTTCTGTGTTTCATCTTGCCCTATGTGTAGCTGGTAGGACGGCACAGCCATCATTTTGGAGAGTGTAAAGTGCAGTTTTAATGCAAGGCAATAGTGTGCAACAGAGCCAGCACAGCCATTCTGCTGGGGACTGCTGAGATGCAGTTTGGTGATGTAGGGGAGTTCTGCTGGGCGGATAAATGTACCCCACAACATATGTGTAGTTTCTTAAGGGAAGCATGAATTGCACAAAGCCTGGTTGCCTTAAAAAAACACAAAAAAAGTATCAGCACCACAGATGGCATCTCAAAGTGCTAATAGTGATAAATACCCCTTGCATGGGTGTACAGGGCTGGAATTCTGCACTTTCTCCTACCTGGCTTGGACTTGAGGGCTTTTAGCATCCTTGCCCTCCCCCAAAAGTGGTGTCTAAAGCCATATTGAAAGCAGTTGATATCTCTGATAGGCAATATTGTCCATCTGAAGTTGACAATTACCCTGCCTACTGCAACATCATACTGCATGCTTAGTCTCAAGCTATGCCTTTCCTTTAACATTTGTGTTTTTGATTCATGAAACTTTGGAACTTATCCTTACACAGCAAAGCATGGGTTAAGCTTCCAAATGTGTTTTCAATGTGATAACACCACCCTGTAGCCATCCCTAACTGCTGCACCATAATAATCATGAAGTAGAAGAACATTGGTGATCAAAGGACAACAAACTGAGAAAAACTACAAAATCTATGTCCTGACGCCCTTCTACAGTACAAACTCATTACCAGTGTTGGTGGCCTAAGCTGGACGGAACTGGCAGCGTCTTTGAATCTAAACTAATGATGACCTTCTCTTGACTCAACTAATACCCATAAGGCCAATTGTGGCCTGCCCCAATATACATACCAGGTTTCAAGTACCTACTATGAAAGGCATGTTTATTGATGATGACTTTATGAAGGCTTGACCAGTTAATGAATCAGCCAAAAATAATTGAAGGAGAGCATCAGTGACGTAGAGCTTTATTGTGTGTCACAAGGAGGGAGGAAAAGAATACCCTGAGATCAGAATTATGGTTTTTGCAAAGCTTGTTGACACACAGAGTGAGGCTGCACACCACTGGGACAGACACAAATAGAAAGACCTCAAGGTACCGGGAGGTAAAATGTAAAGGTATAGAAGCTCAATCAACCCTGCAGTGTATATTCTGACAGTGTAGTTTGCAATGGCCTGTGGGTCCAGTTACCGAGACACTAAGGAACATCCCTGAATTGGAGGAAAGTCATCTTCTAGTGTGACTTGGCTCTGTTTTCAAGTCCTGCGTTCAGACTACTGTAGCCTCAGGATTTCCGCCTCCTTGTCCTGATTTTCAGGGACAAGTTGCAAGACATATTATTTGACCTCGGGGTGTCAAAAGAAGGGCATTCCTACAAAATGAAAGTGTCAGGGTGTGTCGCATAATATGGTGTACCCCTTGCTATTGAAATACATATGGTGCTGAGTCCAGCAGTCCATGTCTATTCTATACATTCTAGAATTCTAGAAATGACCCAGGCCAGTCCAAGATAGTCATGCATAGTATCAGAGAGTTTGAGTGTTCCAGTACACTTTTTTTGGTCCCGTAGGGTACGGTCCTCCGAGACTCTGATCATTGTTTGGTGTCTGTGCCTTGCTGCATTGGTTTCCAGGATTTGAGGGATGGCCTGGGGTTGGAGGGTCATCGGATCCTTTGTGAGTCTTCAAGGGCTGCAGAGGGCAGTGGCATAGTTCCCTTTCGTGCCCTCTGGTTCTCTCAGCTTGGTTTCCCCACTTAGTACAACTGAAATAGGTAGCCCCCCTCGTGTGGGTATTTCCATATAAGACTTTATCTTGCCGCTCCTAGGTGATCATTCTCAGATCCTGGGGTTCTTCACTGCCACCTTCTTCTAAGCCCAACCTGTTATCTCTCTGGTCTTGCTCTACCTGGCCCTGGGAATGTACTACCCTGCTTACAATTCCAACCTGAGGAGATGTAGCAACCCTTATTTATCTCAGCACCCTACAGGGCATACATTGCCCGTTTCTAATCTTTAGTGAACTTCCTACCAGTCTCGGTCTGCCTGCTTACAGCTTCTATGCCCAGGTCCTCAACTGGCCACTTCTCTATACCGAGGTCTCAACCTGAATGCTGGACCACTTTCTATGTCACAATTTTACCCTACTGGCATTTTGCCTGCCTGATTTGCAGTGTACTGGTTCTCCTCTCTCTCTCTGGTCCTGCACAATTGGTTGAGAGCAGTTGTGCACCTCAAACACAATGCCTGAGTTCTTTCTCTGCCATCTGTTTTGCTCTGAGACCCGGTTGGCGATCCATGCCAGGATGTGTTCCACTGTTGCGGTAGAGCTAAAAATTCCCACTCAACACGTTGACAGTCTCGTTTTCCTGGCGGGGCCATACTGAGGTTGTCACACTTGGGAAAGAATGTTTCAAATAAACTCATATTAGGATTTCTTATCAATAACGAGCAACCAGAGTAAAACATATCCTTTTATTCATTGAGTGAAATATGTTAAATTGTTGAAACAAATAATTTAAAGGGCAGCATTGGTGGTGAGGCTCACACGCTCCACTCTTGGAAGCTTGTTTTTCCCTGTGTGAGCAGTCTAACCTTTAGTCGGCCAATGCTCTGGATATGACACGGACCTGAACGCGTATGTGCCTGGTCAGTGGATGCATGTGCTTCGAACCCGGTTAAAATGGAAAGGAGATGTTTAGTGGCCAAATGATAGACAGATTATAGTCAAATTATATATCAGCCATATATTTAGGATACTTTGGGGTCAAAATCATGGCAATATGTGTCAAAGCAAATGGCCAGTACATGTGATGAAAAAGAGTAACAGGTACAAATGTTGGTCTCATGTACAGTAGCATAATTAAGCTGAGCTGTTGTGATACAGGCCTCAAACTACATGCTGAGGGTCTGGGCCTGATGTGACATTCTATAATAAAACAGCCAGTTCATTTTGTGGAAGAAAAGTGCAAATATATGTAATTGTAAGTTAATCTTATTATAAATGGAAGATGTATACTGATTTGAGAAACACTAAGCCATTATATTCAGTATTAGGCCTCATATAGCTTAGAGAAGTCTACTTCAAATTCAGCTACCAAAACCAGCCTGGCACACAGTGGTGCAGCGATCCTGCAGCAGCACCAGTTACGCCCCCAAGAACGCCCCTCGCGCAGGTAAAAGCCATCAAAATCCCCAATCCAGCGCAAAGGGCTCCGCTAACCCTGTACCAGCACGGCAAGCGGGGTACGTGTATTACTGGGGTTCGCGGGAAGTTTCACACGCGATTGGCCCTGTGCGAGCGGGGTACGTGTATTTCAGGGGTGCGCGGGAAGTTTCACATGCGATTTCAGCAGGGTACGTGTATTACAGGGGTGCGCGGGAAGTTTCACACGCGATTTCAGCAGGGTACGTGTATTTCAGGGGTGTGCGGGAAGTTTTACACGCGATTGGCCTGGGTATGTGTATTTCAGGGGAGCGCATGAAGTGTTACATGCGATTTCAGCAGGGTACGTGTATTTCAGTGGTGCGCGGGAAGTTTCACATGCGATAGGCCCTGTGCGAGTGGGGTACGTGTATAACTGGGGTTCGCGGGAAGTTTCACCCGCGTTCTCAGCAGGGTACGTGTATAACTGGGGTTTGCGTGAAGTTTCACACGCGATTGGAGCATGGTACGTGTATTACGGTGTTCGTAGGAAGTTTCACACGCGATTTCAGCAGGGTACGTGTATTTCGGGGGTGCCAGGGAGTCCTACACGTGATTTGGCAGTGGGGGTCCTCCCAGGTGTTCCCTGTACACCCTCCACGGCCCCTGCAGGCAGCCCACACCACAAGGGACTACCCTGCACCCCTGGTCATGTCCCGCAGGCAGCCATCCCAACATGGGCATGCCCCCCAGCAAAGCCACATGTCTCCTTGCACTACTGATCACCAACCCATGTCCCCTTGCACCCCCACCCCCCAACAGTGCAGGGTACCTGCCAGCAGGACCCCACTCATGTCCCACTCATGTCCCCCTGCACCCCCACCACCCAGCAGTGCGGGGCACCTGCCAGCAGGCCCCCACTCATGTCCCCTTGCACCCCCACCCCCAGCAGTGCAGGGCACCTGCCAGCAGGCCCCCACTCATGTCCCCTTGCACCCCCACCCCCCAGCAGTGCAGGGCACCTGCCAGCAGGCCCCCACTTGTGTCCCACTCATGTCCCCCTGCACCCCCACCCCCCAGCAGTGCGGGGCACCTGCCAGCAGGCCCCCACTCATGTCCCCTTGCACCCCCACACCCCAGCAGTGCGGGGCACCTGCCAGCAGGCCCCCACTCATGTCCCCTTGCACCCCCACCCCCCAGCCGTGCAGGGCACCTGCCAGCAGGCCCCCACTCATGTCCCCTTGCACTCTCACCCCCCAGCAGTGCAGGACACCTGCCAGGAGGCCCCCACTCATGTTCCACTCATGTTCCCCTGCACCCCCACCCCCCAGCAGTGCGGGGCACCTGCCAGCAGGCCCCCACTCATGTCCCCTTGCACCCCCACCCCCCAGCAGTGCGGGGCACCTGCCAGCAGGCCCCCACTCATGTCCCCTTGCACCCCCAACACCCAGCAGTGCAGGGCACCTGCCAGCAGGCCCCCACTCATGTCCCCTTGCACCCGCACCCCCCAGCAGTGCAGGGCACCTGCCAGCAGGCCCCCACTCATGTCCCCCACAACATGTCATCACGATCCACAGTAATGGGCCTAATGGCCACCCAAATCCCACCCCACGCCACCCCAGTCGAAACACACAACCAAGTATTACATACACCCCACATTGAAATCCCCATCACATGAAACATCCCAAATGGCAAGTATGCACATCAATACATGTCCATCACACACACACAATGGGTCCAAGTGAATGAGAAAACATGCATCGTGACATGCAGGAAACCAAGGAAAGCATACCACACAATGAAGTATCAAATAAAAATGTATTAGACACAAAAGCAAGGGAATGAAATGAAATCACACAATAATGTAAATAATAAATAAAAAGCTGCATGTCCAAAATATGAAAAAGAAGATGTGTAAAACCAGAATAAAAATCAATCCAAAAGCAAATGGGTCCAAAGAGTCTGTCCGTCAAATCAAATCCAAAGTGAAAAAAAAAGAAAAATCCATTGATCCATGGTTAAAAAAATGGCAAATGAAGTGAAATCCATTGTGGAACTATATACCAAGTACAAATCCAGGGTCCATCAGCCCAACCATTGAAAGGGAACCTACAAAAACCCTACATAATGAACAACTATATTCAAAAAGGTGGGGCATTTTCAAAGCGCCCCAAATGAAAAGAAAAACAAAAGGAAACCTAACACTATATAACTATTTACAATGGTAGCGGGCTAGTCCAACGGCTCACTTTCTGATTTCCCGGGCCAGGGCATCATCAAACTCCTGCTCGATGTCCCAGAGCCGTTCCTCTTCCATGGCCCCGAGGGTTTGCAGGGACGATGACATCTGGACCTCCAGGTCCCTGCAAACGGCCTTGAGGCACTCGCCCCACCTCAGGGCCCTATGCATGGAGTTCTCCGCTCTGACCATCGTGAGCCGTGCCTCTTCCGCCCACTGCTGCTCCGCATCTATAGCATGGCCCAACCGCTGCCACATGGAAGACACTTCCCGTCCTGGGTCCTCCTGCCCTCTGGCCGATGCCTGCCCCTCCGATGTTGAAGGCCCCGAGCCATCATGGCTCCCACCTTGTTGCTGCTGCTGCTGTGCCTCTGCCTGTGCCATGGCTCCTGCTGCCTGCACATCCTCCTCCGGCTGGGGTGCAGTTGTTGATGTGGCCACCCCTTCTGGACGTCCGACTACCGACTGTGGCAGGGATGTGTCCTCCACCAGCCTGGCCGCAGGGTCAGAGGCAGCTCCACAGGGCACCCAGGTGACACATGGGTAGGAAGATGGCACGGAGGATGACTGGCGCATAGGGGGTTCAGTTGAGGAGGGGGTCGGAACAAGGTCCAGAAAATGGTGAGCTGTCCCAGTGGGTCAACGCGGTGAACGAGCCATGCGAGAAGACGTGCAGTCTCCTCATGAAAAGACGGCAGGACAGCTCGCATGGCACGTTGACGCAACGCCACCCCACCCAGGACATGCTCAACCCGGTGCCGGATAGCCACATCCACAGGGAGAGGAAGGCCAGTTGGTGTACGCCGATCCCCTCCCTGAGAACCGGTCTGGACGTAGGCATCCCTGCTGGTGCAGGATGATGCAGTAACAAGAAGTTTGATAATCACCATGCACACCTATATTTTGAGTGTATATAGTAATGATTCAAAGTAGTTAAATCAGGAATAATAAGTAATTTGAGGTGCAGGGGAGAGGTGCTCAGCCTTGGTATCTAGGCTGGAATACATACATGGAACAATAGTTTCCTATTTAAGGAAACCTGCGTCCCCTGCACACTATCAACAAGAGGCTAAAAGCATGTATAGAAGTTTTAATAGGTACAGTCAGTAACCTAGCAGTTTTCACAGTTTTTAAATAAATTTCATTGCTTTGTTTAGCTCACAAAGTTATTCTTAAATCATCCAATTATTTCTTGACAACTTTTCTGTTTATCCAACAAACCGTACTTTATTCATTTTATAACAACAAATCATAATTCACAATTTAATGTGGCCCAACGCGTTTCGAGTATCAATTTTCACTCTTCATCAGGGGCAATGTGTTCTGTATTCTTAACATTCAATACAATTTCTGTGGAAAAAAGTAATAAATTAATTATCTAATAATATGCATTCATGTTTATACTTTTGAACCAAAACAAGGTACTTCATTAGTTAGATAGGAGTACAAAAAATGGCATCATCGCATGTTTTCAACCAATAACATTAGTTTAAGAGATTTAGTCTTGTAACAAAGGATGAACTTATTCACCAAATACTTGGGAGCCTATTGAGTTTGTAGACAATACCATCAATAGAATCGGAGTGTAATTGGTAACCTATTAAGAAAAAAAGTGGGGAATGGTGTAACAAGATCCTGTTCCTGTGCTATTTAGACATGTAAGAACTACAATGGTGAAAAATGCCAAGCACCCGTGGTGATTTATGAAGTGTAGAATAAAACCTAGACTCACTTCACGATGTCATGTAGGACACCCGCAGTAGTCTTTTAAAGGCATCCGTGTGAACTGGTTGTAGCATTCTAAAAAAGAGAAATAGCATGGCTATATTATAAAGAAAAGGTCAAGCCACCTAAGAAAAGGTAGCCTTAAAGGATACTTACAGTACAAGAAGGAGACTGCTGGTAAGAGGTAGAGTATGGGCATTCTCCATCCGCACCCGAATGCCGGATAAGAGTGGTATGTATATTTATAGTCGCGAGTGACGTCACCCACGCATGCGCGTGATGATGTCACGTCGCGAGCTCCAATTCTGATTGGATTTAAGTGTAAACATGGTCGCGAGTGACGTCACCCGCGCGTGTTGCGTGATGACGTCGACGCGACCAACCTCACACGAAATAATCATGTAGAGGGAATCATGGGAATTGAAGTTTGTTTTCCCATCGTACTGTATGTCAGACGGCAGCATCTGCTAGAATGCAGAATATGTTTTCCTAATGGGAGGCAAAAGGTGGTAGTCCGCCTCGTTTGTCTGTAAATGAATCTGTATATGTATGGACGCTCCCTAGATGCACTAAATGATCGTGTATGAGTGTTTCTGTGTGTTACTCAAGGCTTGAAATAATTGAAAAAAAGTGTTTAAAAAAAGTGTTATTGCACATAATAAATGTCACTGTGACCAGTGGGAGAGTGGGCAATGTATGTCCACAACCTAACTAAGTGTTGTTAGTGAGATAGAATAAATATTCAACAAAATAATAATAATTTGGTGAGCAAGTAATAAAAACAAAATAAGATAAATCGTCTTAAATACAAAAGAGACTCCCATGCATTTTTCAAAAAATGGTATCAGAACACAAATAAAACTGTGTATCTAGATGAATCTGACCCATGAATGGGTGTACATTCTAAAAATCAAAGTATACACTTGTAATAATTTTATATGTCTATTATATTCCATTTGAACCCAGAATTTGAAGGGTTTTCATCCTCTTTGGTAACAACGTGTAGTTGGACATGCTACAATTTAGGGAACTTATTGAAAATCAATTATATTAAAAAACTGTATGGTATTAAAAATCAGGGGTGGTCAAAGGAATCAACAAATAAGAGAAGAGGTACCATGGCTGTGTTTCCAGATAAGTATACAAGCTCACAAGAATGGACCCAAATAGTATTCCTCATTTAACACTAAGGGGTACATGGCGTCTAGTTTTTGTATCCAATACAACTCTCTTTGGGCTAAGATTTTTTGGAGATCACCTCCTCTTGAGAGTGGATGGACCACTTCAAGAACTAGCATTCTCATTTGTGAAATGGTATGTTTTTCATCTCGATAATGTCTGTAGACCGGTGACTTCACATTTTTTTGTTCTTATGGAGGATTTGTGTTCTATCCACCGTTCTTTTACTTTCCGGTTAGTTCTTCCAACATAATATTTTCCACAGGGACAACGAATTGCATAAATCACATTTTTGGTATCACATGTTGCGTAGTCTCTCAAATTTATTTTTTTGCCTGTGTTGGGGTGTCTCACTTGATCTCCTTTTATGATATTATTGCAATGTTGGCAGTGTAAACAGGCGAATGTACCTTTTTTCTGCTTCGTATGAGTGGTCTGTGTTGTTCTTTTTGGTTTTTCTGCTTTAATCAGTTGGTCTCTGATGTTTCTACCCCGTTTGTATGCCATCATAGGGGGATCTGGAAAGAGTTCTTTTAAAGTATTATCTGTCTGTATGATATCCCAATTTTTGTAGATGATCCTTTTGACTTGGAAACTTTGGCTTGAGTACTTTAACGTATGTATTAGATTTTTGCTTTCCTTCTTTGTATTCCCTTGGAGGAGGTCTTGTCTTTCTTGTAAGTTGGTTCTGACTATGGCTTTTTCCACCGTCTCTGTTGGGTACCCTCTTTCAAGGAATCTCTGTTTCATGATATCATATTCATTCTGAAGAGTAGATTGATCTGATGTTATCCTCTTTAGTCTTAGTAGTTGACTGTAAGGTAAGTTTTCTTTTAGATGTTTAGGATGGAAGCTGCTATGATGAAGGCAACTGTTGACATCTGTCGGTTTTCTATATATCTTTGTCTTGAGTGTTGTACCTGAGCGTTCAATTCTGACATCAAGAAAATTCACCTCCGGTCTTCCTATCTCCATGGTAAAACCGATTCTGTCATTGTAGTTGTTGAGAGATTCTGCGAATTTCACAAGTTCACTTTCAGTTCCATGCCAAATCCCAAAAATATCATTTATGTAGCGTCTCCAGCATTTGATCTTGTCTCTCCATAGTGGATTTTCTAATACAAATTTGAGCTCAAACTGGTGCATAAAAATATTTGCATACGATGGGGCCACTGATGAGCCCATTGATGTTCCAGAAATTTGTAGGTAGTATTGGCCATTATATCTAAAGTAATTATTATAGAGGATGATGTTGATCAGTTCAATTGCAAAAACTTTTTGTATATGTACATCTGAATGCCGAAGTAAAAACCATTCCATGGCTTCTATGCCATCTTTGTGAGGGATTGAAGTATAAAGACTATTGACGTCCAATGTGAACAAGATAAGTTCTTCCTCCACTAAGTTTAAAGTGTTAATTATACCCAGAAAGTGAGTGGTATCCTTTAGGTAGGTCATGGTTTTTTGTATTGAAGGTTGTAATGCAGTGTCCAGGTAAATTGCAAGAGGTTGAAATATGCTGTCTGTTCCAGCTACTATTGGTCGAAATGGTGGATCTTCTTTGTTTTTATGTATCTTCGGTAACCCATAGAACACTGGGGTCACTGGATGTTTCTGTATAAGGAAATCAGCTGTTTTCTCACTTATCCAATCCATATCCATAGCTTTGTCAACTTCATTTTTGTTAAGGTCCTTAATGTTCAAAATCGGGTCACCATCTAGTGGTAAGTAGGTCTTGATGTCGTTGAGAAGTTTCAAACATCCTGTATTGTATAAATTAGTGTCCATTAACACTAAAGCACCTCCTTTGTCAGCTTGTTTTAAGGTCAAAGTATTATCCTCTGCTAACTGTTTAATCACCAATAGTTGATGTTTACGGATGTTGCCGGTTTTTGGTGGTTCATATTTAATACGTTTTAAATCCTTGGTAGTCTTTTGTTTGAATAAATTAATTAGTGGATGATTCACTTGTGGATGGAAGTTGCTTTTGTTTTTAAGTTCCAAGTATTTATGTTTATTTACTGGTTGTAAATTATCCTCAATGTTGTTAAAAAAGACTTTCAGTTCCATTTTTCGTATTAATTTGAACAGGTTTACTTCTTCCTCAAAAAAGGAGGTTTGGTTGGTAGGTATGAATGAGATTCCTAGATTTAATGTCTCTAGTTGGGTCGTAGTAAGAGGTTTGGAGGATATGTTTATCACCAAATTTCTGTCTATTTGTTTTTTTGTCGCAGTTTTCTTCTTTCCTCTTCTTGTCTTGTGCCTCCTAAAAAAGGAATCTGTGGAGTATGTGTTGATGCTCCTGCTGTAGGTTCTTCTATGGATTCTATACCACCAGTTTCTTGTTCTCTTGTTGGTCTTGTCGTAGGTCTGTCTTCCAATTCACCACTTGTGACTTCACTGCTGTCGCTGTTATTTGGCTGCTGGGGTTGTCTAGGTGGTCGGTTTTGTGGAGTCCTGTTACTAGAGTAAAACTCTTGCCAAGTGTAGACAATATCTCTCGCGCAGTCCAATGTATCCCTTCTGAATTTCCTGATTTTCCTTTGTTCAATATCCTTTCTGTATCCCTCAAGTTTAGTATTAGTGTCCTCCAAAATTTTTTCCAATTCGGTTTTTGTTTTCAATTTGGATAACTGTTTTGTTACCTCATCTATTTCCTGTTGCAGATTGTTAACTGATTTTGCTAATTCCTCAATTGTTAGTAGGATTAAATCCAAAGAACATTTATTTAAGATGTGCTCCCACCTAGTTACAAAATCCTTGTTTTCTTTGCATAAAGTAGGTCTAAGGTATACCCTTAGACCTCTAGGGATGCGCTTGGTTTTAAAGTATTGCGCTAATGTAGTTGCATGAAGTTTTTGAGAAATTTCTTGTCTAATCAGACGTTCAAGTTTTTGAATCAACCGGTCTGGGTTCTCATTTATGAGAGTTTCTTTACTTGTTTCTTTAATCAGACCCAAAATTCTGATAGCTTCTTCATCAGAAAAAGCCAATGTGGTTGCTGCTTTGTCTGTTAGACCACTTATAGTGGAGAATGACATAATATTAGATTTTGGGTGCAGGCGACAATATAGTGATACCAACCCTTGGGGGAAACATAATAACAAGAAGTTTGATAATCACCATGCACACCTATATTTTGAGTGTATATAGTAATGATTCAAAGTAGTTAAATCAGGAATAATAAGTAATTTGAGGTGCAGGGGAGAGGTGCTCAGCCTTGGTATCTAGGCTGGAATACATACATGGAATAGTATCCTATTTAAGGAAACCCGCGTCCCCTGCACACTATCAACAAGAGGCTAAAAGCCTGTATAGAAGTTTTAATAGGTACAGTCAGTAACCTAGTAGTTTTCACAGTTTTTAAATACATTTCATTGCTTTGTTTAGATCACAAAGTTATTCTTAAATCATCCAATTATTTCTTGACAACTTTTCTGTTTATCCAACAAACAGTAGTTTATTCATTTTATAACAACAAATCATAAATCACAATTTAATGTGGCCCAACGCGTTTCGAGTATCAATTTTCACTCTTCATCAGGGGCAATGTGTTCTGTATTCTTAACATTCAATACAATTTCTGTAGAAAAAAGTAATAAATTAATTATCTAATAATATCTATTCATGTTTATACTTTTGAACCAAAACAAGGTACTTCATTAGTTAGTTAGGAGTACAAAAAATGGCATCATCGCATGTTTTCAATCAATAACATTAGTTTAAGAGATTTAGTCTTGTAACAAAGGATGAACTTATTCACCAAATGGTTGGGAGCCTATTGAGTTTGTAGATAATACCATCAATAGAATCGGAGTGTGATTGGTAACCTATTAAGAAAAAAAGTGGGGAATGGTGTAACAAGATCCTGTTCCTGTGCTATTTAGACATGTAAGAACTACAATGGTGACAAATGCCAAGCACCCGTGGTGATTTATGAAGTGTAGAATAAAACCTAGACTCACTTCACGATGTCATGTAGGACACCCCCAGTAGTCTTTTAAAGGCATCAGTGTGAACTGGTTGTAGTATTCTAAAAAAGAGAAATAGCATGGCTATATTATAAAGAAAAGGTCAAGCCGCCTAAGAAAAGGTAGCCTTAAAGGATACTTACAGTACAAGAAGGTGACTGCTGGTAAGCGGTAGAGTATGGGCATTCTCCATCCACACCCGAATGCCGGATAAGAGTGGTATGTATATTTATAGTCGCGAGTGACGTCACCCGCGTATGCGCGTGATGACGTCACGTCGCGAGCTCCAATTCTGATTGGATTTAAGTGTAAACATGGTCGCGAGTGACGTCACCCGCGCGTGTTGCGTGATGACGTCGATGCGACCAACCTCACACAAAATAATCGTGTAGAGGGAATCATGGGAATTGAAGTTTGTTTTCCCATCGTACTGTATGTCAGACGGCAGCATCTGCTAGAACGCAGAATATGTTTTCCTACTGGGAGGCAAAAGATGGTAGTCCGCCTCGTTTGTCTGTAGATGAATCTGTATATGTATGGACGCTTCCTAGATCCACTAAATGATCGTGTATGAGTGTTTCTGTGTGTTACTCAAGGCTAGAAATAGTTGAAAAAAAGTGTTGAAAAAAAGTGTTATTGCAGATAATAAATGTCACTGTGACCAGTGGGAGAGTGGGCAATGTGTGTCCACAACCTAACTAAGTGTTATTAGTGAGATAGAATAAATATTCAACAAAATAATAATAATTTGGTGAGCAAGTAATAAAAAACAAAATAAGATAAATCGTCTTAAATACAAAAGAGACTCCCATGCATTTTTCAAAAAATGGTATCAGAACACAAATAAAACTGTGTATTTAGATGAATCTGACCCATGAATGGGTGTACATTCTAAAAATCAAAGTATACACTTGTAATAATTGTATATGTCTATTATATTCCATTTGAACCCAGAATTTGAAGGGTTTTCATCCTCTTTGGTAACAATGTGTAGTTGGACATGCTACAATTTAGGGAACTTATTGAAAATCAATTATATTAAAAAACTGTATGGTATTGAAAATCAGGGGTGGTCAAAGGAATCAACAAATAAAAGAAGAGGTACCATGGCTGTGTTTCCAGATAAGTATACAAGCTCACAAGAATGGACCCAAATAGTATTCCTCATTTAACCCTAAGGGGTACATGGCGTCTAGTTTTTGTATCCAATACAACTCTCTTCGGGCTAAGATTTTTTGGAGATCACCTCCTCTTGAGAGTGGGTGGACCACTTCAAGAACTAGCATCCTCATTTGTGAAATGGTATGTTTTTCATCTCTATAATGTCTGTAGACCGGTGACTTCACATTTTTTGTTCTTATGGAGGATTTGTGTTCTGTCCACCGTTCTTTTACTTTCCGGTTAGTTTTTCCAACATAATATTTTCCACAGGGACAACGAATTGCATAAATCACATTTTTGGTATCACATCTTGCGTAGTCTCTCAAATTTATTTTTTTGCCTGTGTTGGGGTGTCTCACTTGATCTCACTTGATCTCCTTTTATGATATTATTGCAATGTTGGCAGTGTAAACAGGCGAATGTACCTTTTTTCTGCTTCGTATGTGACGTCACTCGCGACTATAAATATACATACCACTCTTATCCGGCATTCGGGTGCGGATGGAGAATGCCCATACTCTACCTCTTACCAGCAGTCACCTTCTTGTACTGTAAGTATCCTTTAAGGCTACCTTTTCTTAGGCGGCTTGACCTTTTCTTTATAATATAGCCATGCTATTTCTCTTTTTTAGAATACTACAACCAGTTCACACTGATGCCTTTAAAAGACTACTGGGGGTGTCCTACATGACATTGTGAAGTGAGTCTAGGTTTTATTCTACACTTCATAAATCACCACGGGTGCTTGGCATTTGTCACCATTGTAGTTCTTACATGTCTAAATAGCACAGGAACAGGATCTTGTTACACCATTCCCCACTTTTTTTCTTAATAGGTTACCAATCACACTCCGATTCTATTGATGGTATTGTCTACAAAATCAATAGGCTCCCAAGCATTTGGTGAATAAGTTCATCCTTTGTTACAAGACTAAATCTCTTAAACTAATGTTATTGGTTGAAAACATGCGATGATGCCATTTTTTGTACTCCTATCTAACTAATGAAGTACCTTGTTTTGGTTCAAAAGTATAAACATGAATACATATTATTTTTTCTACAGAAATTGTATTGAATGTTAAGAATACAGAACACATTGCCCCTGATGAAGAGTGAAAATTGATACTCGAAACGCGTTGGGCCACATTAAATTGTGATTTATGATTTGTTGTTATAAAATGAATAAACTACTGTTTGTTGGATAAACAGAAAAGTTGTCAAGAAATAATTGGATGATTTAAGAATAACTTTGTGAGCTAAACAAAGCAATGAAATTTATTTAAAAACTGTGAAAACTACTAGGTTACAGACTGTACCTATTAAAACTTCTATACAGGCTTTTAGCCTCTTGTTGATAGTGTGCAGGGGACGCGAGTTTCCTTAAATAGGAAACTATTGTTGCAGGATGATGCAGTGACAGGATCGGGGACAGGATTACACACAGGCACCTCTGTGGTGGCCTGTGCTGCCTCCTGTCCCTGCCCCTGCACTGCACCACTAGCACCAGTGGAATCCCCACCTCCAGACCCCGTCTCTGTCCCTTGCATGGCCTCCTCCTCCACCAAACCCCCCACCAACCTGGATGACTCCATGCCATCTTCCTCCATCGGGCCCTGTGGGGTCTCAGCTGCCCCTTCTGCTGCTGAGGAGTCCAACTCCGACCTCCACCTCTTGGACCTACCCTCGGCAGCTGTGGCCTGGGACGCGGCACCGGACTCCTCACTCCCCGACGAGATCACAACCTGGGAGGGGAGCCGGGCCTTGCATCTCTGGCTGGCTGTGCGATCCCTGCCGCTGGGCTCCACAGCACCCTCTCCGCCCTATTCATCAGTTGATGCTGCAGACAGGGAGAGATAGGAGACAGGCATCAGGGCAGTGTAGAATGTACTGATACACACATGACAGTTCCACATGAGTGGCAGTGTCAAACTTCAGACATGGCATCACAATCCCCAACACACATGTCATTTGAAATCACACACATGAGCTATTCCACAGCCATATCCCAAAGGCCAGCACCATCCATACACATACAACAGCATGAGCAGCCAAAGATGAGCCAGACATCACATGAAACACAGGGAGTGCACTAGACGTGCACACACGCCACCACACTTACATGCATGTGTACACCTCCACCAACTGTCACAGTGATGAGATCGGCATCCATGTCACATCTGGCAATCAGCCTTCTACATATCAGTGTCACATGCATCCATGTTGCATCACTGTTGCACCCTTGTCAAATACACACACATGCACATGTACACGGTGCAGATACATGCAGCTGGAACCAACATCCATGTGTGACACCACTACCATGCCAACTTACAGACACAGTCATTCAAACATGTGTGCTCACACATATGCATTTGGCCTGCATGCTTACCCAAACATACACCATCCATGTGTCTCACACATGAGAGGACTCACATGTGTTAGCCTCACGGCCATATACATACACATCCATACATGGCCCTACAAAACCACAAATGCAACCTGCACACTACTGGCACACCACCACACGCACAGCTTCCAATCAGTATGCATGTACACTTACCGCTCGACTCCAGACGGGTCTGCCTCTCAAGGACCTGGACGTGGAGCGCTGGGCATATGCGTTCCAGGACCCTCATCTGGTGTTCCGACAGGTGGCCCCGGCGCCCCTTAGCATCCGCTGCCTTCAAGAGGTGCAGGGCCTTGTTGAGGGTCCTGGACCTGAAGTCCTCCCAGCGCTTCTTGACATGTTGGAATTTGCGGACTGCCACCCCCTCCGCATTGATGGCAGTCACGATGTCCGTCCAGATCCGGGTCCGTCCTTCCTTGTCGGCGCGCAAACTTCCGAAGAGGGCATCATACTGCCCCTGGACTTGCTCCACCAGGACACCAACTTCGGTGGCAGTGAAGCTGGTGGCCCTCTGCCTCTCTGGCTGGGGGTTGCCAGTGGTCTCAGATGGTGGTGTGCCCGACATGGCAACCCCAGAGGCAGGTGTGGGTGGGCAATTGGGTCCTGGGGCTGGGCTGTGGAGCGATGGTATCCCAGTCGGGAGTCTTCAGTTCCAGCAGGGGTGGTCACAGCAACTGCACCCCTGGCTGATGTGCAGGCAGCAAATAGCAGGGCACGTGGGCAGCAGGCAGGCAGCAGCGGATGGCAGGTGGGAGCGTGCTCAGGGCTCTGGGGGGCAGGAAATGGCCTTCAGGGCAGGAGTGTGGTCTTCCGTGTGTTTTTCACGTGGCCAGCTTGATACGGAGTGATTTGGCATGTGAAAATCTTGCACGTCAGCGTGTAATTCGAGGAAAGACCCTTAGCGCGTGAGCACGTCAGCGATTTAATTGGACCAAAGGCTCTTCGCGTGTAAGCGCTTCTGTGACGTGAGGCGTGGGGGCGTGCGTGGGCATTTCCCCCGTGACGTGGGCAGAGTGGATTAGCGAACGTGCGAAAAAAATGCACGTCCCCGTGTGAATGTGTGTAATCCGAGGAAAGGGCCTACGCGCGTAAGTGACGTGACACGCGCGGGCGTTTCCCTCAGCATGGGTTAAAGGTGAGCGGGGCCAGCAGTTCGCTGTACGTGCCTTTCGTGGAGACCGACGTGTGTTGCTGCTTCGTGTTATTTCGCGCGCCATCACAACTTCACAGCTATCAAGGACTTATCTCTTCTTTGACGGGGGTATTGGCTACACGTGTTTTTCTGCATCGCGCTAGTCAGACGGTGAGTCGCGCACGCTATTTTTCCCACTGCGGGTGCCCCTGTGTATCACACCGTTTTTGATGTCATAGTAGCCTGCGTGTCCCACGCGTACGCGATTTTCGTGTTACTGGGTGCCACCGCGTACTGCGGGAGGTTGATTCCACACACGTAGGCTGCAGGGTTGCGTGCACGGTTTTCCTGCAGTTTTGGGGTGCCTGAGCATTGCGTGATCCGTCACTACATCACGGGGTCACATACAGCCTTGCAGGTGCAGGGGGGCTGTTAACATCTTGCTTCCCACCCCCTTTACCCCAATTGCCCAGTTCAATTGTGGTGTACACCTCCCATTGGCACTACTCCATCTGTGCCCGCACTACTACATCTGTGCCATGGTTGGGAGGACACCAAAGGTGAGGGGCGCCTCAGCTGGGCGTACTCCTTGTGGCGGGCGTGGTCAGGGACGTGCCCGGGGTGACCAGGGAGTAGGGGGACTCCAGGGTGTCCAGGGCAGCCGCAGAGGGGGAAGAGGCAGGGGTGCGCCACTTGAGCACGATGTTGTGCCATGTGGCATGCAGTCATGCCACCACCCCCTGTGGTTCCGGGAGATGCAGCTTCTGCATCTGGCACTGGTGCCCGTGTGACCCGGCAGTCCATTCCATCGACTGCCACAGGCCCAAGGGTAGTGGTAGCTGCAGGTGCAGCTGTGGACACCGCCACCCAGGCTCAGGGTCGGCCAGTGCAGCCTGCATTGGCACTGGAGGAGCCCTTGGAAGATTTCCAACAGGCCAGGAGGGAAACCGTAGGGGCAGGCAGGGCTGCCCTGACCAAGACATGTGTCCCTGGGGCAGTTATGTCATCTGCTGCCCCAAACAGCCAGGTGTTGGCAAGTGCAGGGGCAGATGCACCCAACAACACCCCGGTTGTGAGTCTGCCACCCAGGACAGTTGCGGTCAATGACCGTGCCACAGTGGATGTTGCTGCGCAGGGTCCATTAGAGGGCACCCAGCTGCCACTGACAGAATTCAGGCCTTTGGTCGTCCCTCCACCTGCCACTCCCTTGGCTCAATCCACCAAACCCACTGGCCATACTGGTCAGGGCGGCATTAGCCAGCCAGGGTCTGAGCCACAATCCAAGAGAAGGAAGGTTGCACCTGCAGCACAGGCTGGGACCTCACACACAGCCACGACCTCCTGCACGTCGAGGAAGAAGCCTTTCTGTAACCAGGAACTGGACTTCCTCGTGGGCTACGTGCGGGGCCACAAACGTGACATGCTAGTGGGTGCCAATAGTCAGACTACGGCTGCCCAACGTGATACCCACTGGAAGCATGTTGCGGAAAATGTCAGTGCATTCGGCCATGAGGTGCGCACGGCGCAAAAGTGCAAAAAGCGTTGGAATGACATCAAACACAGCGCTAAGGCTATGCGTGCCTCAAATTACAACTTGACTCTGGTGACTGGCGGTGGGCCTGCACCAGAGGAGGAAGTCCACACTCCGCATGAGTCACTTGTTGCGGAGTTCATACCATCTGAATCGGTCGAAGGAGTGGGAGAGATGCCGGACTTTGACGCCCAGTCCAGTGAGTGTTGATGCGTGTTTGTTGAGGACGTGTGTGTTTTACTTGTGGGATGTTTTGTGCAAGATTGCCACTACATGTGAGGTGTACATGGTTCGGATGTGCAAGTAATGCAATGCTTCCGTGATGCATGTCTGCTCTGCTGGATGGTGGACATGTGGAGCAGACGGGGACTGTCCGCATCAACACTATTGCACCCTACTCACATGCTGGTTACCAGTATGCCCCTCCGGTCCATGTCCCAGCTCACTGGCCCTTTTGCATGTAGCATGGGGTGACCTTCCTCTCAGCCCCGGCACAATGTCATAGCATGACTGATGTGCATGTGTCCTCTGCCTGCATGCGGGTACTCCATGTAGGCATGCTCCCTTGCCCCTCCACCCCCCACTCTGCACCCCAATTCCACCTTTGCACTGGTCTGCTTCAATATTGCCGTTGGGTACTTCCCTGTTAATGCGTCCTGTGTAAATGCTAACTTCCCGCAACCAATCTGCCAGACATATGCTGGTTGATACAGCCTTGGTTCTTGATGCAGGGTATCTCACTTGTACTGTGCAGATGTCAGATGCCCCGCAGGGACATGAGTGCCCGTTCATGCTCCATGTGCATTGCACGCATGCCCCTTTGTGTCCTTGACTGGATGATCACTGTGATACAAGTCCTGGGTGACATACATTGCATGGCATTTCATCAGCCTTCCCATGTCTACTGTGGCTCAGTACTGCGTTGCACACATGTTTAGGGTCTGACAATCTGGGTGGGTCACAGGCCTCAGCCGGTTTAATGGCCAATGACTCTGTCCAACTGGTGTAGTGTCCTCTTCACACGTGGGTGACCTCCAGACGTTTGATCATGTGTCCTGCTTACTGTCCCATCATCATTTGCAGTGTTGTCACTTGACTCACATGAAGCTGTTGATGCTAGTCAACACTGCCTGTCAATGCACAGGTCATCCATGCTTTTGCACTTGGGTGGAGGGGTGCTTTGCTTGTAGATATGCTACCCATTGAAAGCACCTTGCACGTGATGCCTGAAGTTGACCTTGCCCTGCCTTCACATTTTCTGACACACACCATGAAGTACTTGTACATGTAGGTAGTGAGTAACATGCACATTGGCTGCACTGCATAGACCTACTTCTATGCAAACTGCCACCTTTCAACAGGTCTGATCACAGAAGCAATTCCAAGTTGACCCAGCATGCATGCCAGGTTCTATTTTGTGTGTCACATGTTTGCCTGATGTTGTCAGTGTGTGTGTGTGTGTGTGTGTGTGTTGTGTGCTTCTGACATGTGTAGTGACCTTTTTTCTCTCTATTTTTCAGATGATGACGCAATGGAGCCAGAGGATGGTGTTGTCACGCCAGGCACAGGGTTGGTATCACTACATCAACCCGGCACAAGTGGGGGTCGTGGGGTGGCAGGCCACGAAAACCCCCAAGTGCTACAGGCCATCTTGTCTCTGGCTGCCTATGAGTCCAGCCCTGATGACGACTCTGACGTCCATGTCGAGTTGGATGAGCATTAGGTCCATATGTCAGGGGTGAGTGATTCTGATGTGGACACTCCTCTGTCCGCGACACCTTCACTGAGGGGTCGGACAGTCTTGGAACCTCCGCCCATGGTGGATCGGGATGCAGGGTCACCCTCCACACCAGTCACTGATGTGCCTGGGACATCACGTCAACGGGGGCATGTAGTCGTGCAGCCGCGGGCGGTGCCAACACGATGAGGACAACCGGTCCTTGGGTCCCACAGGGGTCAAGCCCAGCAACGCGGGTGCCGCACGCAACCACTGTGTACTGAGTGGGAGCAAGACATGACTGCCAATTCAGAACGGCAGGGGGCAGCAATGGAGAACATCGCTGAGAGCATGGAGCGTGTGGCCCGATCCGTGCTCCCCCCTGCTAGGCAGGTGCTTCTCCAGCAGCAGGTGGCACGGTCCACGGCCCGCTCGCTCAGGCTGGGCATGGCGGCCTCAGACAGGGCACGCCAGGCTGAAATGTCGTCTCTGCGTCAAGCAATTGCTGCTCATGCAGAGGCACACATGGAGGCCCTGAGGGAGGAGTATGCTTCCCTCAGATCCACTCTGGGTGTCCTTCTGATGTCCCAGAGGGAGCGGTCAGAGGAGAGGTTTGCACAGCTTGAGTGTACCATCTCGGCTGAGCTACAGGCTTGCCGGGAGGTGCAGCAGTTGTCCAGCCAGGCCTTGCAGGAGGAACTCTGTGTTACACGTGCTACCTTGCAAGAGGAAGCACGTGTATCACGGGAGGTTCTGCATGCAGACCTACGTGTCATCGCCACACAGAACCAGGCTCACCCGTCCGGCAGACTTGCTGCCGACAAGGGGCAAGCTGTGGCTAGGTGTGACCAGGCTACTGTGCCACGTCCTCCTTTCCAGGATGAGCCAGACTCGGACGACCATCTATCTCCCACATAGGTCGGCTGTGCAGGCGTTGAGCCCATGGGGTTTTTTTTTTGGCTCAGCATCATCGCATGTGGGTGTTGAGCAGCACCCTGTACCTCCCCCCTCCTGGGTGCCCCCCCCCCCGGGTCGTATGTGGCCATTTTTGATTTTTCTTTTAGTTTAGTAAGTTAAGTTTCTGTTTGATAGTTAGTTTAATTAGGTAAAGTAGGTTTTTCTTATTTAGTGTAATTAGTTAGTATAGTTTAAAATTGCTTATCTATTGTGCTTTCATGTGACAGTGTGGTGCTTTGTGGCTTTTGAAAGCATCCACTGTCTGTTCCAGCTGGGCCCTTCAGGCTTGTCTTGTGTATGTGTTTGCTGCTTGGGGTCCTTGACTCACATATGCGACTCCTGCTTCCCTTATCCATGGGCTTCAAGGATGGTTCGGTGTAACAGCCTATTACACAAGGGCTTTGGACTGTCATATCTGTTGCATGTCTGCTGCTGTGGAACTTGTGTTAACACCCCTAGTGGGGATGATTGTGGTGTTATTGACCACTGTTCTGCTTTTGCTAGATGGGGTGTTTCATGATTCATGTGTACATTCATTGCTATGCATTGTGTAGTATGTTTCTTATCTTTACTGTACATGTGCTTGTTGCAATTCATGCCGTAGATAGTGTGTTCCACACTTTGACTGTGAAAGACAGACTGTGGTGTGATTTCTGATGTACGTCTCTGACATGGTCCAGTGATGTGATGCCTGAAGAGACACACACAGATGAATCTAATGCATTAATCATGTGTTTCATGCCCTTTCTGCAGGGGGATGAGCCTCCAGACCACCTTTGCCAGCAGACATGGGCCATTGGACGTCTGGAATCTGGACACGTTTGGTGGTGCCCACATGCACATGTGTGCGCAAGCAGAGGCACAGGGATTGCAATCATACATCTGAAAACTGCTGACGTGTTTCAAGGGACTCCAGGCAAGGTGAGCAGCACAGGGGGGGCCACAACACAGCAAACCTTGCACCGGGCCAGTTGCACATGCATGCTTAGTAGCAGCACTGAGGGTGAGTTTGGACGAATATTGGTGTTGAAAAGCACAATACAGCTCAGATGTGTTGGTGGACTCATGGCTGGTTGATTGTAAGGTTGTCTGGGGCACCTGCAGGGGCAGTGGCACATTCCCTCCGGTCCACCATGGTCCATTGAGGCACTTGTATCACCCAAGTAGCGTTCCGAGACATGGAAAGAAGCAGCTGACAGGGACAGACGGCAAGGGACAGACTCGGGTGCCGTGCATTTCATTTCCATGTAGAATTTGAAACATGCACTGCCTACTTTATTTGGGTCATGGTGGAACACGACTTGTTTGGAAGTCATACCTTGCTATATGCGTCTGTCTGCTTACCCAGGGAACATTGCATGTTGTGTGATTCGTGACACATTGGTGTTCCATTTGCCACGCACCCACCGGCGCATGACTTACTGCATTGACTGTGTATGAACCATCACAGGGGTAATGTTACATATGGGTACGAAGCATCCACACCAGATTGTCTGTTTGTAGAGTAGTTTGTTACTTTGGGGCATATTTGGTGGTGTGATTGTGTGTTATGGGCATGCACAGATTTTTAACTGTGGCTCTCTTTGCAGCATTGAGGTGCTCCTGTTACCGGACCTGAGAGTGCGCAGTCAGGAGGCCAGCACTCACCCCAGAGATAAGTTTCTCTTTGACTTCCATTTCAGTGAATTGCTGCTATGTTTATGATGAACAAGTTTGGTATGATTGTGTATGTGTTAATGTGAGTACTACATTCTTGGCCATTCCCTACTTTCCTGTGTCAATCCTACTCCCCTCTCCTGCCCCTCATTCTGGTTATCCAGTATGCCAACGCCTGTCCCGACTCCATATACCTGACCCTCCTTCACCACCAGGGTCTCAGAGGCCCGTGTGAGTTTGACCTTGCAGCCACCCAAACCACGGTGGGGGTGGTTGGTTCGTGCCTCTCCTGCACCTGTACACGGGAGCAGTGACAGTACACATCCTTTTGTGGTGCTTCATTGTATGTTATGTACCACACATGGTAAACATCCTGTTGTGACATTGTTTTACTGTGCTACCTTGGTTGTTACGTCATTGTGGTAGTACTTGGCCTTTGTGAGGTACTACTACTTCAAGTCATCTACTGGAGGCTGTTCTGGTTAGTTTTTCTGCCTGCAGGCTTTTTGCTTGGCTTCTGTGTTGGCCTGCTTTGAGTTCTCTTGGATGTAGTGTTTTTGCAAATCAAGGTGGACTCTGAGGGTTCAGGCAACTTTTTACACACAAGGTGGGAGATGGTGACAAAGGGGAAGGGTGATCCTGTGGCCAGGTGAAATTCAAGGATGTAGGCTCCATAACCCCGGTGAAGTTGTTCAGTGGATCATGGTGATTTGTGAGGGAGGGGTGGTGCTTGGTTGGTGATAGTTGCCTTGCCCTGCAGTGTGATGGGCACCCTGACATTGTAATTGTGGTATCCTATGTACATGATGTGTTCTGCTGATCAATGCCTGTTCATGTATTGTGTTTACCTTTCAGGTGTGAGGGGATAGTTGTGCTTTGACATGCTGGGGTGTGCACATGGTGAATGTTCACATGTGATGTGTAGAGGACACTGATGGTCACTTGATTGCACATGCATATGTTGAGTGCATGTCCCTACTGACCCACACACTCGCACTATAATGCACTACATGTACAACCACCCTTCCATGTCCACGTGTACACTCTGTTTTCCTTCTGGTGCCCACTGTGTCCCTGCAGCACATGTCCTATGACCAATTGCGGATCCTGTACATGCCTAGATTTGCTTTTTGATGTGCTTTGTCGCTTAGATGTGATGCTCAGGGTGTGCATCACACGCAATGGCTGTTAACTTTGCTGTGCACTGAGCAGTGTGTTGCAGGAGGTGGACACGGCACACAGAAGCTGCAATGTTGATTTTTCAATGCACAATGTGCATGTAGACAGGCATTCATTGTTATGTTACAACTTCGACTTTTGGAATGCATTTGGGTATGACTTCTTTTGGGTGGGAGGTTGTTGGTCAGTCATTTCATCTGATTCCATGTCAGGCATCATTGTCTGATGCCAATTTACATTTTTCACATGGCAATGTGTACCTTATTGGTACTGCGTTGGTGTATGGCTATTGCTTGCCAAGTCATGTTGTGCTTTGGGAGGGTTTGAGTGACATACCAGTGATAGTCATGGCCTGTTTTGCAGGTGTGTGTGATTCACACCTTGCATGTTTGCCTTTTGGTCACACAGGATTGCTTGTGTTTAAGTAGCTAGGGATGCATACAATGTGGCACTTCCATGGCAACAATCTCAGGGTGGTAAGGTTGTGACAGTTGACTGTCTCTTTGTCATCATCGATTGTCACCTGGTATGTGCCAGGCCTGTGTGCACTCTGCAGGGGTGGGAGTTTAGGTGAAAAATGTGTCCACAAACTGGGTCCGGGCATCCTCGCCACGTGCCCTATCCCCACCAATGGGCAGCGCCTGTGCCTGTGGTTGGGGATGTGGGGGCACCACCATGTCCACCGGTACGCCCTGCCGTGTTGCAACATTGTGCAGGACATATGCTGCCACAATGATCCTGCACACTACTGGGGGTGCATAGAGTAGCTGCCCACCAGAGCGGTCAAGGGAGCGGAAGCGTGACTTGAGCACTCTGAATGTGCGCTCCACTATGGCCCTGGTTGCAATATGGGCCGCGTTGTATCTTACCTGGGGTGGTGTGGTGGGGTTCCGGATTGGCGTCATCATGTGGTTGCTCAGAGGGTAGGCACTGTCCCCTGTAGAGGTGATAATGGTTGTGATTATTGGGGTTTGTGTATTTGTGTGTGTGTGTGTGTGTGACATGCATGCATGTGCAAGGGCATTTGTACTCACCTAGGAGCCATGTATCGCCATGCTGCCCAGCTTCCAGGGCCCGGCTCAGGGCAGACATTCTGTATATGAAACTGTCATGGGTGGAGCCAGGGTAGTTTGCATAGACAGAGGTGATGATTCCCTTTGCATCGCATACCACCTGTACATTGATGGAATGCAAGTGCTTGCGGTTTCGGTAGATGTGCTCAGTGGCCCTAGGTGGACGTAGGGCCACATGGGTGCAATCTATGGCACCAAGCACTTTGGGGAAGTGTGCCACCCTGTAAAAGTCCAGGACAACGGCCTGCCTTTCTGCGGGTGTTCTGGGCATGTATATGTGCCTGCGGACTGAGGGGCGCGCTGTCATGATTGCCAAGACCTGGTGTAGGCAGCGTGACTGTGTGGCCTGTGAGACCCCACCCCCACTATGGCAGTAGTCCGCTGAAATGACCCAGTGGCCAAAACATGCAGGACATTGAGCACCTTCTCCAAGGGGCTCAATGCTTGGGAGCAAAGGGTTGGGGATGTAAGGTCATCTTCCCACTCCCTGACCAAATCTAGGATGATACGGGGTGGAAACCTATACCTGGTCGTCAGGCATCCCAAAAAGGCTTGTCCGTGGTGAAAAAATGCGTGCCCTGGCGATTCTCCTCCTCCTGCGGTGTCCCACAATCAGTGCTGCGACAAATGGGGCATTCATCGTAGCTGTATATACGTGTTTGTTGTTTGCGCGCACTTTTATACTGTGCGCAGGGACGCTTTTGCCTGCCTTCGTGTGGCGGACGCATTCACGCCTGTGTGCGTCTTTTGCCGTGTGCGGGTTTCCCGTATTCGAATCCATGAATACGGGTTGTTTGTGTGCGTGTGGGCGTTCCGTGTAGTTCCCTGCAGTACTTCCCCAGTTACGCCTTCTTTTTCACGCGTAATTCCCCATTCTGCGTGTTACGCCCACTGTTCCGCCTACTTTTGTTGTGTGCGCTGCGCTATGTGCGCTTTTGCTGTGCGCATAGCGCACACCGTTTGATGACGTGTGTGCCCACGTGCGACATGCACCGATTTGGCGCACAACCAGTGGGAAACAAGCGCAGCGCCTTCCTTGAATCGCACGCGTGCGCGTGCTTTCTCACGCTTGCGCCACCTTACGCCTGCTTGCGCTGGGATTTTCGGCGCACGTTTGTTCCATGAATCGGCCCCTTAGCCTCTACATGAGGCCAGCATAATTGTGTATTGCACTTTTACAAAAATATAATTCTACTTTTTGTAACATTGACTGACAGACTATTAAGAACTGAATAAGATTTCAAAGTATGTAGTCCACTTGAGTGATGTGAAATCACGTTTGCATCAAAAGAATACAAAAATGCCACGATCAAACTCCCTTCAACGTGGGGAGAAATTATTGCAGTTGACAAATGTTCAAACCTTCCAGGATTTTGCGGCATGAAATGGCAAATTTTGCGGCATGAAATGGCAAATTTTGCGGCACAAACCTTTATTTATTGCAGCATTTTTGCGGGACATTTTGTATTAACTGAACTGGAGGGTGTAAGATTGCCACATTGCAGGAAATAGGCATAGTGCAAGGCTACAAGAGAGCCAGGGTATCATTATTATGTATCTTTTGTATTCATTTCATAGGAAGAGTCCCAGATGTCTCTGGCTTGGCAGAACAGTGTTTGATTTGGCTACATTTCTGGTTTAATGTTCATGTCTATTTAATAGTATTAACTAAATTGATCATTACCAATTGTAATGCTGAAAATATTCCCCTTCTATGGTCTTCAATCCCCCACACACCCACACACCTCTCTCACCAACACACATCTCACCAACTCTCCATCACAACTTGCATTCCTTAACCTCTCACTCTGTCATACAAATACTCACGTGCTATGTCACACTGTCAAGTCACAGTTTACACTGCCCAGCCCCTGCCACACTCCAAATCATACTCCCAACTCACACCTTACACTCTACAATTCCTCCCGCAATATACAGTCCTTCATTCTTTTGTGCTGCTTCTGCATCTTGCATCCTTTCTCCCATTCTATCGCACTCTTCCCTCATCCTTTTTCCCAATCTGCAGCTCACTACCTCTTTCTGGCCAACCGCTTCCTCACTGCTTTCTGGCTCACTGACCACATGCTCCCTCTACTTTCTATACCTCTGCTCGCTCTCAGATTTCTGGCCCACCGCATCACTGCTTCCTCTGCTCTCTTGTGCAGCGCTTCCTCCTCCGACCCACTGCTCTCCCTCTGCTTTCTTGCCTATCACTTCACATCTCACCCATCACTCTCCCTCTCTCTAATAGTGTAACCATTTTTTTATTTTTTTGAATGGTACATTTTGACCCAGTTCCTCAAATAATGGGGCATTTAAAAAAAGAACGGAGGATATGCTATTTTTAGACAACCCATTTTTGGAAATGAGAAGGTCACCTTATTCTCAAAGGTGACCGGCGCATTTCCACAGGCTTGAGCTGTAGCGCAAATTGTGCGCTGGCTAGCGGCCTTGAATGGTGATCTGGGTTGTTTGACCGAAGTGTAATTATTTGCGGCGGAATTGACCGTAGTCAATTTCACTGCAAATAGATTTGCACTTCTGCCAAACAAGCCAAAATGTACCTTTCACCAACACCCCACCCCCTCCCCTACTTAACTGCTTGTTCGCTGCTGCTTCCCCTGCAACCCTGCGGTGCCAGATCCGTCCCTCTAACGCGGGTTGGATCCGACTCCGCAGGGTCCCTTTTTCGTTATTTTCTTTTTTTCTGTCCCGCCTCCAATTTTGAAGAAAAAGGGGAAAACACTTCTGCAACCACCCTAGACCAAAAATACTGAAAATGGGGAGCGGGTGACACCCCCGCAACACATGTTCAGTATTTATAAAAATCGATCGAATAGTACTGGACGAAATAGGTCAAATTGGAACATTTGATAGATTTTTGTCATCAAAATGGGCAGTACTTTGAATAGAATCGCTCTCCTGACAGTGTTCTGCAAGCTCCCAGCGCCTTTCACAGGGACAGGCCCTCCAGGTGCCTGCCGCTGTAAAATGCAACCCAAAAAATTCATTTTTATCCTGTTTGAGGAACAGAAATGCAAGCGACACAGCAGTGGTTCATACCTTAAAAGAAATGCATGACAGGGTCAGGAAAGACCCTGTCATGCAGTGGCAGCCCCACATCCCGTGCTCGTAGGGTTGCCTACAATTTCTACACATTTAAAAGTGCATCTTGCTTGGAAATGAGGGATGCGCTTTTAAATTGACAGAAACGCCACTTTATTTGATCAAGGAGGTGAAAAAGGCCATCTGAATGGGCGCGCATATAAAATGTGCCCATTCATGTGTCCCTTGTGGATTGGGCTGCACTTTTTTGGGGAGCAAGTGATGAGATGCGTTAGCGCTTTTCATTTCTTGTGTAAAAAAAAAAAAAAAAAAGTTGAGAACCTGGCATCCTGAGTATAATTTTTCTTAAAACAGTAATTTTTGCAAATTACTTTAAAAAAAAAGTTTAAAAAAAAATGTTTATTTAAAGATGCTGTTTTCGCACAAAACGGCCATTTTTGCGGCATTTTGCGCAAAACACCCGTTTTCGCAGCATTTTGCGGGATCGCAAAATCGCTATAAGCTGGAGGGTCTGAAGCATTGACAGGATTAATTAAAGACCACCACTTTCAGCTTACTATGCCCAAGAGCATCCCTATACCCCCAGGGACAGATTAATGTATCTAGCTATTGCCATCAGATGCATATGCACCCTAAATTATGCAACACACTTCAATGCACTTTGATGCCACAAAGAATGCTGTTTTTAATACAAAGTGTTGAATCCATACAGTGACATTACATGTGACTTCACCACACAAACGTGTTTTACGGCATCATAAACTAGGCTCCAGACCAAGTCCACTGTCATATGCCTAGATAGTGCTGTTGTATGCCAGACACAGCCTCATTTGCCAGATATATGTTTATGTTTATGTTAATTACATTTATATAGCGCTTTAACCCAAAGCGCTTTACAATACAACAACAGGTACAATGGATGGAGAAGCATATAAACAATCATGATACAAACCAGTGTAACAGTACGTAGAACAGTTTCCTTAGATGGTGGAGGCGAGGGAAGGGTGAGGGGAAGGGAGTGGGGGTAGTCAAGGAGGGGGATCAAATTCAGTTGTCTGATTTAAGTTCCACAGTATGAGAAAAAATGGGGGAAAGTGGGGGTATGAAGGGGATAGGGGAGACTGGGGAGAAGGGAGGAGAGAGAAGGAGGAAGTCAAGGGGGGAGTGGAGAAGGAGGGCTTTCAAGGCAGAGCGGAAGGAGGAGTAGGTGGGGATGGAGCGGATAGAGAGAGGTAACGAGTTCCAGTGTAGGGGGCCAAGAGCTGAAAGGAACAGAAGCGAGAAAAGGCACATGGTGAAGGGGGTACTGCGAGTAGGAAAAGATCCGCGGAACGGAAAGAGCAGGAAGAAGTGTAGAATGAAAGGAGAGAGGAGAGGTAGGGGGGGCAAGATCATGGAGAGATTTGAAAGCCAGACAGAGGAATTGAAACTTAAGTTGGGAGAGGAAGGGAAGCCAGCCAAGGAGGGAGAGCGAGGAGGAAATAGAGTCATGAGGACCTAGGAGACAGAGAGTACAGATAGAGGAGTGGTAGATGGATTTGAGGGGGGTCAGATGAGAGACAGGGAGACCAAAGAGGAGAGAAGAGCAATAGAAGAGACGGGAGAAGATGAGAGAGGAGATTAAGAGCTTAGAAGCGTAGAAGGTGAGGGAGGATCGGATTTTAAGAATGTTGTAAAGGTGATGTCGGCAGGCGTGAGAGGTGAGAGAAATGTGGTGGGAGAAGGAAAGAGATGAGTCGAAGTGGAGACTAAGATTGCGAGCATGGGTAGAGATGGGAAGAGTAGAGGGGGGAAGGTTGATTGAATGAAGAATAGGGGAAAGTGTGTTAGAAGGAAAGAAAAGGACTTCCGTCTTGTCAGTATTAAGGGAGAGAAAGTGAGAAGACATCCAGTTTTTAATGGCCGTAAGGCAGGAAGATAAGCAGTGGTGATCAGGAGTGAAAGAAGAGAAGGAGAGGAAGAGTTGGGTATCATCAGCGTAGAAGTGGTGGGAAAAGCTGAAAGAGGAGATAACAGGGGCGAGAAGGGAAGTATAAATGGAGAAAAGGAAAGGGCCAAGTACAGAGCCTTGGGGAACACCGTAGTCCAAGGGGATGTTGGAAGAGGTGCGGCCGCCCCACGAGACAGCGTAGGAATGATTGGAGAAGTAAGAGGAGAGACAGGAGAGGACACTGCCTTTGAATCCAAAGGAAGAGAGAGTACTAAGGAGTAAGGGGTGATCGACGTTGTCAAAGGCAGCAGACAGGTCAAGGAGGATGAGGATAGAAGATTGTTTAGCATAGCGAGCAGTAAGGAGGGAATTGAGCATGTAAGTGAGGGCAGTCTTGGTGGAGTATTTAGGGCGGAATCCAGATTGAGAGGCAGGAAGGAGAGAGTGATTAGATCCAAATGCTGAGAGTTGAGAGTAGGCACTCGAGAAGTTTAGAGAGGAAGGGGAGAAGAGAGATTGGATGAAAGTTAGAAGTGAGAAGAGGGTTGGCAGAGGGTTTCTTTAGGATGGGAATGATAGTGGCATGTTTGAATGTGGTCGGAAAGGAGGCGGTGGAGAGGCAGGTGTTGAAGAATGTAGTCAGGTAGGGAATGAGGAGGGGGTAGATTTGAGTAATTAGGGAGGTGGGAAGGGGATCAGAGGGGGTAGCAGTAGGGTGAGTTTTGG
This sequence comes from Ambystoma mexicanum, assembly GCF_040938575.1. Taxonomy (NCBI): domain Eukaryota; kingdom Metazoa; phylum Chordata; class Amphibia; order Caudata; family Ambystomatidae; genus Ambystoma; species Ambystoma mexicanum. The sequence goes on from NC_090924.1 coordinate 983,935,109, forward strand.
ACAGAAGGAGAGAGACACAGGATGGGGTGATAGGAGCGAAGTTGGACATGCAGGCAGCAGGAGGGGAGAAGGAAGAGGGAGGAGAGTCTTGGGAGGGGGATAGGAGAATATTTTGGCGTAGGGATAGAACTTTGGATGAGAAAAAGTTAGCAAAGTCAGAGGGAGAGAGAGGGGAGTTGGTAGAGGATCAGGAGTAGGAGGGGAGAGGAGGCGAGAAAGGGTTTGGAAAATTCGACGGGGGTGAGAGGCTTGTGAGTGGAGGAGGTTAGAGTAGTAGGAGCATTTTGCTGATTTGAGGCAAGAGTCGTAGAGAGAGTGATATGAAAAATAGGAGGATTGGTTAGACAGAGATGGTGTTTTGATCCAATGTCGTTCAAGGCAGCGGAGAAGACGACACATGGATAGGAGGTGAGGGGAAAGCCAGGGATGGGAAGGTTTCCGAGAAGGGCAGAAGGAAGTAAGAGGGCAGAGTTGATCGAGACTGGTGGAGATAGAGGAGGACAGTGAGGAGAGAGCATCACTGGCCGAGAGAGAGGAGAAGTCAAAGATAGTGGGAAGGGAGGAAGTACAGGAGTTAAAGAAGAGGGAAAGGTTAAAGTTGCAGAGATCACGACGAAAGAAGGGGCAAGGGGAGGGAGAGGGAGTGGACAGAGAGGAAGGGGGGAGTAAGGGAAAAGAAGAGTAAGGCGTGGTCAGAGAGGTAGTTGGGAAGAGAGGGCACAGGTGAGGAGGAGTAGGTTGAGGTGAAGATGAGGTCAAGAGAGGAGCCAGAGGTGTGGGTTGGAGGAGTAGCAAGGGCAGAGAGGAGGTAGGACTCTAGTATGGGGAGGAGAATAAGAATGAGAGGAGCTAGAGAGAGGAAGGTTGAAATCACCAAGAACATTGAGAGGGGTGGGGGATGGGGAGATGAGAGAGAGGTGATGGTCTAGGTCTTCATAAAAGGAAGAGAGGGTGCCAGGAGGTCTGTAGATGATTAAAAGGAAATTACATGAGGATAGGTAAAGGATTTGAAAAGGTATTCGAAAGAAGAGAAGGTAGGGAGAGACAGGGCAGGGGTAGAGGAAAGAAATTTAGGGTGGTGGATGAGACCAATGCCGCCACCACGACCAGTGGGACGGGAGATATGAGAGATTGAGGAAGACGGGGGTGGCGAGAGAAGCAGGGACAGTGGAATTGGTGAGGGGAATCCAAGTTTCCGTGATGCAGAGGAAATGGAGGTTGAGGCGGAAGAACATGTCGAGTGCTGCAGTGGTCTTATTGCAGATAGATCTGGCATTCCAGAGTGCAATGTTAATGATGCTGGAGGGATTGGCAGTAGGGGGGTAGATGAGGTTGGGGCAAGGAGGGAGAGTGTGAGGGGGATGGGGTGGGCGGGGGAGGAGGTAAGTCATGGGGGCGACATGAGGAAGATAGGGAGGAGAAAGAGGAGGGGAAGGAAGGGGGGATGAGGAGGAAGGTGAACGATGAGGGGAGGGGCGGGCAGAGCGCATGACAAGAGGGGAATGAGTATGGGGAGGTAGCTTCAGCAGCAGAGCGTCCCCAGACAGGTAGTGTGCACAGCAGGATCCTCAGACAAGTAGTGTGCACGGTAGGAACAGGAGAGGGATGAGGAGGCTAGCAGGCTGGAGATGAGAGGTCCAAAAGAAGAGGGGTAGGTAGCTTCAGTAGCAGGGCTGGATGAGGCCTTCAGCCTTCAGGCTTCAGCAGCAGAGCGTCCCCAGACCGGTAGTATGCACAGCAGGATCCTCAGGCAAGTAGTATGCACGGTAGGAACAGGAGAGGGATGAGGAGGCTAGCAGGCAAGAGATCCAAAAGAGGGGTAGGTAGCCTCGTTAGCAGGGCTGTATGAGGCCAGGAGGGGAGGAGTGGTGGCCACGACAGCAGAGCATCCACAGATAATCCAGTGAGCACTATGGGTTCAGGGTTGAGGCTCCGTGGAGCAGGTGTGAGTAACCTCGGTAGCGTGGTGTCCACAGGCAGTTGGGGGAGCAGCCAGTGCAGGCAGTCAGGTGAGTAATCAGGTGGGGGAGGCTGCTGCAGGCAGACCGGTGGAGGTAGACAGAGATCAATGGAGGAACAGGAGTGGAGTGGATGTTGATGTTAGGTGGAGAGCTACCCCAGAACACACGAGTGTGCTGAGACAGTGACAGCAGAGAGGGCCAGTAGGGTGAGGTAGGTAAGCGTGGAGCTGTACCAGGTCAAACGAGTGGGCATAGAGAGTGCCGGTGGGGACAGGCCAGCAAGTGTGGCAGGCGAGCGCTTATGCACTTAGAGATCAGGCGGTACGGGCGGTAAGGTCAGTAGGAGCAGGAGTTAGTTGCAATGGGCCCCGCAGGGTAGATTTACGAGTGAGAGGGGTCAAGGCTCCTACCTCTGAACAGCCACGGTAGCCGAAAACTTTCCAGCCTGCAAGAGGGCACACATTGCCTCGAAAAGATGGTGGGTAGGTAGAGCAGCAATGAGTGGCCACAGGGCGCCGCAGGGAAGGTGTGCAGCAGTGAGGTGAGAGAGGCTCCTGACTCGGTGGCTGGTGTTGTAGGAGGCAGGAGGCGACCTTGGTGCGGCTGCGGGAAACACCCACTATCTGACTGCTGGATCTGGGTTTCCTTTCTGCCAAGAGGTGAAGGGCGGTCAGGCAGCTGGTGTTGTTGGAAGCAGGAGACAGCCTCGGTGCGGCCACGGGAATCGCGGTGGTGGAGCAGGTTAGCCTGTCTGCCAGGAGGTGCTGTGAAGGCAGGTTTCCTTTCTGCCAGAAGGTTATGGGCGGGCAGGCAGCTGGTGTTGTTGGAGGCAGGAGGGGGCCTCGATGCGGCTGCGGGAATCACCCGCAGCCCGACTGGTGGAGCTGGCTAGCCTGTATGCCAGGCAGCTGTAGTTGTTGTTGGAGGCAGGAGGTGGCCTCAGTGCGGTCGCAGGCATCACCCACAGCCCGACTGCAACAGCAGGATCGTCCAGCAGGATTGTCCAGTGCCAGGAGGTGCTGGGCAGGCAGGCTGCTGCAGTTGTGGGAGGCAGGAGACGACCTTGAAGTGGCCGAGGTGATCACCCACTGCCCGACTGCTGTAGCTGGATTGCCTTGCCGTCAGGAGGAACTGGGCAGGCAGGTTTCTGAAGTTGTTGGAGGCAGGCGAAGTCCCGATGTTGAAAGAGGCAGGAGACAATAAAGTTCCGTAAGTAAAAAGGGCCGTGGGGGATGTGAGCGCTCACAGAGGCGAGTGGGAAAAGGCCTGCAGCAGATGAGTTGGTGGAGGCCGCAGAGGTGAGATTTGGTGGAAGTAGAGAGCGGTTAGGTGTGAAATCAGAGCTGCAGGTTCTCCCAAGCTAGAGAAGCAGGAACAGAAGAAAAACGGGACTAAGAAAATTGTAATAAACACTGCAAACAAGGTTTGAATCAGCCTGATGCAAGGAGGCGACAGGTCAGGCAGCTATATATATAATATCTATATTATATATATAATATAATATAATCACCATAATATGATATAATCACCAAAATATTGCTTAATCATTCATAACAGGTAATAGGGTCATGCCAAGCAGTATGTTGCTTGACAAATGACAAGAGGTAGAATTATCATACAGTTTGGAGAAGAAATAGATAGAAGGAAAGATCAGGTGGCGAAATATAGGAAGAGTGGCAAGTTAGCGTATTATAACTGGGACAAATAATTGTGCAAGTATGTGAGGAAAAAGAGGTTGTTGTTTTGGTTTATGAGAGAGACGAGTTAAGAAATGTGTGGCAGAAAATGAACCCTGCATGTCAAATCGGTGGCCTCTGGGGTAGTGTTCTCCAGGTCTTTGAACATCTAGAAGTAATGATCTAGAAGATAGTCGAGAACTTGAAGACTTGTAACACTTGGACCAAGCTTCAATACAGGCAAAGGCATGAGTGAGCAATGTCTCCAACCTGTGATGTCACGTTTATCACGGGACCCGGGTCACATGCTAGCGGCGGGGCTGGAATCAAAGGAATCATCGGAACTGCGTGCTTCGCGCCAGTCCGGGTTTATGCATCTAACAAGCTGGTTGCGTTTTTCTTTGTGCGCGCTGTGCCTCACTGTCCCATGCGGACCTGCGCGCACCAAGCGAGTCTCCCCTCCACCGGAGGCTTGCACACAACACTGGCGATGAGGACGGTGCTCTCACTCCACGCACCCATCATTTATCAACGCACACCACCTCTGTTTACCTGTTATCCCGACTTGCTATCATACCAGAGACCATGGCAGCAACAACACGCTCCGGTGAGGTGACGCGTCACATGCTCTATCAAACAGTCCGTGTAGAAGCCGGACTTTCTAGCGTGTCACAAGTACATTTGGGCACTACAACCAGAGCTTATTCCAACGTTCTATCCTCTCCCAAACACATGTGAGCTACATTTCAAGACTCCTGCAACGTCCTACAAGTCCACGAACATTCTACCCTCTTGCGAATGCATGCAAGCTACATTTCAAGACTCCTGCAATGTTCTACAAGTCCACAAACATTCTATCCCCTTGCGAACGCTTGTGAGCAGCATAACAAGGCACTCCAACATTCTGGGCACAGTATTACATTTGTTCAGAACACTCTCCACACGTGGAGGCAATAATCTGCTGAGAACATCCTGCTTCATTCACCGAGGAGAGCCAGGTGAGAGGGGACATCTCACAGGTCTCCCACATGTACTCAGGGGCACTACTGACATTTATTACCACCTGCAAGGCAACCAAACAGCATGTGCTCACACGTGTGCTGGAAAGCCGGATAACTACATCCTGCGCACAGCTGTCCACTCACCAAGTAACACTCCTGCATCGCTATGTCTAGCACGAATGGGAGCCCACCAAGGGCAGAAACAAGCCCCTCAGACAGGGGGAGCATCAACCCCAACCCAGACCGTCCAGACCATGCACTAACCACCTTCATGGCGCCATTCGACCCGTTTGCCATGGGTGCTGCCATCCGCAAGGGCTTCTGGCTAAACAATTCGAGTTGCACCTCAAAGCCAGGGAAATCATCAAAGACAGAAGAAAGTGCACGTTCCTCCTGCTCAACATTGGCGCGGCGACATTACGCCTCTTCAACACACTCCCCAACAATGGTGATGCAGATGACTAAAACACTGCCAAAGCTGCGCTGACAAACAAGTTTAAGCCCGACCTCATTCCCGACTATGAGAGATTCTACTTTTGCATGGCCAGACAGCGCGAGAGTGAGACAGTAGACAACTTCCATTCACGACTATGGGAGATGGCGGTACGATGCGAATTTCCTAACGAAGAATTTGCAATCCGGCTCCAAATCATAAACGGGATCTCATCGGAGAAGCTGAGGAAAGCCATCCTGTCGGAAAAGAACATAGCGCTATCCCGCATCCTTGAAAGTGGCTGTGATTGAAGCCGCATTACAACGTCTACCGCAAGACAACAGAAAAGCGAGGAAGTTGCTGCCATCAAGAGACGCCAAAGCAACCGAGAGCAAGGGGGCAAGGGTTCTAACCCCTCCCAGCCTTACCTACCTCAAGGGCGAGAGAGCTCCTGCAAATGGTGTAGAGGCCCATGGGACCGAGGGTAGCCGTGCCTCGCATGGGGTTCGACATACCAGAAGTGCAACCGCCTCAACTACTGCGCAGCAGTCTGCCTGAATCCACCAGGCAGAAGAGACCGAGAGCAGACGTCACAACAACCACAGGAGGGCCGAAGAAAATTCGCCCCACGGGACACCACTCACAAGTTGATAGGAAAAAGAAGGGCAAGAGCCATAGACCACGCACAAGGATCACTAGACAGCAGCAAAAGTGAAGAAAGCGACGACAGAGTCTCACCCGACAAGCACGACAATGAAAGAAGAAAGAAAGCAGGCAAGAAGATACACTTCGTGCATCTCATCTCCGCGGTAGAACCACGGAGGTCCAAACAATGGAAGAGGCCCTCCTGTACTGTTATCTCAGATGGAAAACCAATGAAAGTGGTCATCGACACAGGAGCAACCGTCAACGTGATGCCAACAATTGCCTTCAACAAGCTCAGCCCGAGGCCGAGGCTCCAAGACAGGAAGGTACCACTCTTCGCCTATGGTTGCAAGAAACCGCTGCTGGTGCAAGGATCCTTCCGGTCCGACCACTCCCACAACAACACAGCCTGCCGAACAAGAATGCACATAGTCGACGCTGGCTGTGAGAAGCTCCTAAGCTGCAGAACAGCTGAAAAACTTCGACTGATCCACTTTGCGTTCAGCATGCAACATACAGAGATCGACGACCTACTCAAAACGCACCACCATGTGTTCCAGGGCATCAGCTGCCTGAAAGGCAGGTCCATCAAGCTGCACATTGACCCACCATTGAGCCCAAAGCCATGCGACATCGCCGGGTACCCTTTCACATGAGGGAGGTCGTCGAAAAAAGGTACTTGAGAAACTAGAGAAAGCCGGCATCATAGAAAAAACTTCAGGTCTGACTCCGTGGGAGTCCCCCATGGTAGTGGCACAAAAGCCCAAGCAATCAAACGCTGTGAGAATCTGCATCGATGTGAGGCTCCCGAATGCAGCAATCAGGAGAGAGCGGCACATCACACCAACCATTGATGAAATCTTTGTCGACCTGACAGGTGCACACTATTCAGTAGGCTAGACCTCAGGTCGGGATACCACCAACTCCGGCTAGCGAAGGAGTCGAGATATATCACCACTTTCTCTTTCCACCTTGGCCTGAGGAGATACAAATGCTTGAACTTTGGAATATCATCGGCCGCCGAGGTCTTTCAACATGCAATCCAGAAGGTCCTGAATGGCCGAGAAGGGACGACAAACATCAGTGACGACATCATTCTATACGGAACCAGCAGCAGAGAACATCACGAACGCCTGGCGGCAGTATTACAGCGGCTCGAAGACACAGGGCTTACATTGAACGTAGAAAAATGTGAGTTTGGCAAAGAAGAACTCTGTTTCTTCAGCTATATCTTCATTTCCAAAGGCATGTCACCTGATCCAGCGAAGGTGAATAACATCAAAAACACCAAAGCACCACAATCTGCCACCGAATTGAGAAGTTTTATGGGCATGGCAACGTATTGCGCTTGGTTTATCCCGGACCTTGCTACCCTAGCGAGTCCCCTCCGTGAACTCACAAAGAAAGACCAGAAGTGGGAATGGTCCTCTCTACACCAGCAACCTTTTCAGCAAATCAAGGACTCGCTGTCCACCTCCACGACGATGGCGTTCTTTGATATCGAAAGGGACACTGAACTCCTTGTAGACGCAATCCCGGTGGGCCTAGGGGCAGCACTAACTCAAATTGACAAAGAAGGCAACGTACACCCCATCGATTTTGCCAGCCGCGCATTGACCAAGCCCAAACAGAACTATGCGCATATTGAGAAGGAGGCGCTAGCAATCCTCTGGCATGCTGAAACTTTAAGGTATACTTACTGGGCAAAACAGCAAAGGTGTTCTCAGATCAAAACCCCTCATCCTCATATTCACGGGCTCCGCGCCACATTCCCCGGCACGAATTGAGAAGTGGTTGTTACAACTACAACCCTACAACATCGAGGAGGAGTATCGGGCGGGCAGACAACCCTGATGACTATCTATCCCGCCACCCGCGGCCCACTACAGAACAAGAGAGGTAGCACACAGCAGAGACGGATGAGCAGATGTGTCACGTCATCACATGCGCCCGACGCGGGCCCTCACACTGCAAGAAGTTGCAGACGAGACCAAGGCAGATACCATCTTGACTCGAACCACACAAGCCATCCAGACGGGGAACTGGAAGAATTTCCTGGCCATGGCGACCCAGAGCACAAAGTCGGCACAGGAGAAACTACAAGCCATATTTTGGATCCGCCACATGCTCACCGTAGCCACCGAAGGGGTAATACTAAAAGGACACCGAATCATATTACAAACAGCACTGGGAGAGTGAGCGCTCAAGCTAGCCCGCAGTGGACACCAAGTGATTGTGAAGACAACTTCATACCTGAAATCCCGAATGTGGATGCCCCGCATGCAACACCGGTTAATGGTCTTCATAAAATCTTGTGCAGCCGGCCAATCCACCAGGAAAGTGGCAAGCCCGGAACCAATCATCAGTGCCCCAAGAAGCAATAAAAGGTGGGAGTCCGTCAGCATAGACTACTGCACCATCGCGGGAGAAGGATACCTGCTGGTCCTAGTGAATGAATTCAGTCGCTACCCAGAGGTTGAACATGTAACGTTTAACAACGCAGAAACCATGATCCTGGTGCTTGAAAAAATATTTGCAACACACGGGATCCCGGCCAAGATTAAGAGCGACAACGGCCATCTGTTTACTAGTCAAGAACTTAGGCAGTTCTTCCAAGACCTCAGTTTACGGCACAAGAGGATCACCCCATACTGGCCCCAAGCCAATGGGGACGCCGAAAATGTTATGGGATTACAGAATAAAGTGATCCGCATTGCAAAAGAACGCAACCAATCATGGCTAACCGCCGTGCACCGATTCCTGAGGACTCACCGCCATACCTCGCACTCATCAACCAGCATCAACCCTGCAGCTCTCATGTTCGATGTGCTGATCCAAGCGGAGCTCCCAGTTCACCCAAACTGGGTAGCCCCAGATCTGGACATCCCCCTCATAGAGGCAAAACGGGTCAAGCGAAAGTTCCCAGCATTAATGTGGGAAGAAGGGCCGAGGAGCCCAAGAGAAGAACCAAAATCACCTGATAGACCCGAGGCCCCGAGGCCGGCAGAGGAGAACGATGCACCCTAAGAATCCCGAGAACCGACGCCACACATGGATGATGCCCGACCAGCGACCACTCGAGGGGAAGAGATGGAGAGAGCCCAACTCCGCTATCATCTGAGGGAAAGGATGCAACCGTCATCCTACCTCCAAGGGTATGTCGTATAGGCTGTTTATCACTGATCGAGCACGACAAGGTTGCGCTCCTAAGAGACTAGAATAGACTATGAGAATGTTATGAAATGTTACTGTTTGTTGTTGGAAAGAAAAAGCATTCTGAGTTTGGGAGGAATCTGATGTCACGTGTATCGCGGGAGACTGGGTCACGTGTTGGGGGCAGGGACAGAAATAAAGGAATCACCAGTACTGCGCGCTTCGCACAAGTCCAAGTTTATGCATCTAACAAGCTGGTTGCGTTTTGCTTTGCACGCGCTGCGCCACACTTTCCCGTGCAGGCCTGCATGCACCAATCGAGTCTCTCCTCCACCGGAGGCTCGCACACAACACCAATGCAAAAATGTATGCATCACTCGCTGCACAAGCCCAACATGACTGCATTTCTCAGAATGCGACCTGCTTCCGTCAGTACAGACGCCCTCATGGGAATAAATGGCCACAGTGGATTATGTGGAATGCAATCAATGGGCCCAAAGGAACTACACATTCTGAAATAATATGTGGCTTGCTCATGCAGGCTCCAGCGTTAGGACTCAAAATCTAACTTCTAGTCTTGGGAGTTCAAGAGCAACTTTTCAAATTGTTTTAGAAGAGAGAAACAGCCCAGTACAAACACTGAATGCGAGATGTCCGTGACCGAAAATTACGAAACAGATCATTTCGAAATGTGCCTCATTTCCCTCTTTACAAACAAATATGAACCCTACCTTCCTTTCTATCCAACACACGCAGAGATTCTCCCAGATTGCATTATCTCGCGAGAAAACAAGCAAAGACTTCAAATCAGGAAGCGCACTCTTAACGGTGGCAAAAGACAGTTAAACTGCCGATCGCTTCACATGACTGAATTAGCCGATAAGAAACTTTATATTTGTTGATTTCACTGTTCCTCACACTCAAACCTCCCGGGGTGAAAGTAAAGAACTGTTTTTCGATTGCGCTCACCTTTTAGCTAACCTCTGCAAAATGAAGCCAAATGCTTTCCGAAACCCGACTAAACGTGTTAATCGTTTTAACTCTTTTCTCCTAATCAAACACATTTTTTGTTTATTAACCTCACATGCCAATTGAATCACAGAAAATAAAGAAAACAAATGAAACATTCTTTTCCATGTTAACATGCCTTGTCGACCAATGTTTTAAAATGTCCGCCATACCGAACCTAATCTTTATTATTGATTTTTTCCACCATGGAAAACGCTCATGTATTTAGGGTTAACCACGTCATGATTTAGAACATAACAAATCAATGACATGTATGTACAGTGGGAGGACGTGCCCTTAAAGGGATCTACTCGGATAAATCATGCAATGACAACAGATAAACCAGCTGCAGCAGCATAACTGAGTCTCACATTCAATCTAGGGTGCAAACACGCTCTGTGGTCACAGACTGCAGAAATGTATAACTGTCCAAGAAAAGATCGAAGACAAAAATGAATGTTCGACATTTTCGGATATACGGTCATTTCATATAGCTGGAATTCAAACATTTCTCCCATTCGTTTTTTTTTCTTTTTCTTGGAGCTTATCATGAACAACCAATATAGCACAATTAGTGCTGGAGCACCATTGGTCATGAATCAAAGGCCACTGTCTACTGCTCTAAAAGATGGCTGAAATCACAATTAAGTTGGGAGACATCTCTGGAAGAACACTTCTTTGACTGAGAGCACCTGTGCAGGCATTCCCTCCTCGAGTCCTCAATGTAATTGAGTGCTGAGTCAACTAATTCTGGAAATCTTTCTTTAACTTCCAGTAGCTCAGTAGGTGGCATCGTAGGTAATGTAATTTCTGACTGTAAGTCATACAGCAGGGCAGGATCTGGAAGGTTGAAAAGTCTGGTCGCAGGCCTTCCAAGGGACTAGTACAGAGCTTTTAAGGCGATATGATTTTTTGATGGATGGTATTCCACATCATTGTATCAGGAAGGTCCAAAACGGCAGATTATGTATACAGTTCCTCCAGGAGACCAATACTGTTGATTGTGGGGATGTAATTCTGATATACTGCACATGCCCGATCTAAGTCCAATATACCTATACAATGCCCTTAAACAAAGACAATGTTGTAAATGCAGATTACAGTTCTTGGTCTTCTAGATGACAAAAACAGTGCACTATGTGTCATGTGATACAGAAAATAACAGATTATGGTTCCATAACTTGCAGTACACTAGAACAGTAGATTGTCAAAGATGTAGGGGTTTTATCTTGAGTATTTGAAATGACACTGTGTTTTGATAAAGTCCTTTTGGGAGAATTCACCTTGTCGTTTCAGTCCTGAGCAATCAAAGTATTGCACTTACTGCAGGCCATGCACACACTTAGTATACATATCCCAGTTGACTTTGTGTTCCATGATGCATGCTAATCTGAGAGAAAGATGGTGAACCGCAGACAAAGCAGTACAGGTATGAGCCATCTCAGTCCTTTTATTAGCAGGCTCCCTGTTAATATTATTATATTTGTTATTAATAGGTATTTATTTAGCATGGACCTAGCTCAGGAAGCAATGGAGCACTTTACAATCAAAGGGGGAAGAACACACGAGGGAAGCAGAGAAAAAGGGAGCGGGGAGCTAACGGAAGGGCATGCAATTGGCAGCAAGGGATCTATAAGCGACCAGGGGAGGGAACAGTGGGGAGCAGATCACTGAGTCTCAGCACAAGTCGGCTTTAAAATTGGGCAACATGACAGATAACAGTTGTAAATACATAGTCAGCTGTAATTACTGAACCATTTGCCTCACTGAAAAACAAAATACAGATCGGGTTTCTGCAGAACAATATGAATGCATGTCACAGATGGCACAGAAGACACTCCGATTCTCAAGGACACTTCAAGTTGTTATATGATATGATATGGCATTTGTAACGCGCCTATACACAAGTGTTTCAAGGCGCGACGAGGCATGGAGGTGGGAACAAGGGGAGGAGAGACAACGATCCTACTAGGCCAGGTGTCATTCAGACCGCGCAAGTGCAGGGGTAGGGGGAAGGGAAAAGTGCAGTACAAGGTAAGTAGAATAGAAATACATAGATAAATAAATAAATAGGGCCAGCTGGTGGCAAGTGCAAGGTAAGTGCAGACAAGTGCTGGGAAGGGGGGGCTGTAGGGATACATAGACAGTCCCGCAGTGCAGGGGTTGCCAGGGAGGCAGTGCAAGTGGAGAGTGGCTGGGCCCAGGACCGAGGCCGGTGAGAGTGGCCAAGTTTCAGATTCAGTGCAGAATTTAGTGAAGAATTAGCAGGGGAGAGGAAGAGAGAAAGCAGAAGCAAAGAGGAAGGTTTTGAGGTGCTTCCGGAACCGGAGATGGTTCTCCTCAAGTTTCAGGGAGGCAGGAAGGCTGTTCCAGAGGGAGGCTCCTGCCGCGGAGAGAGATCTACCCCCTCTCGTTGCTTCGAGAAGCGGCTGACCCTGAGGGAGTTGGAGACGGATGAGCGAAGGGCTCGGGAAGGAAGATATTTAGGAAGAGAGAGTTGCAGGTATTTAGGCCCCAGGCCCCAGAAGGCCTTGTGGACAATGCAGAGGGTTTTGAACTTAATCCTCGCAGCCACTGGGAGCCAGTGTAGAGATTTCAGTCCTGGAGAGATACGGTCCCTGGGCTTGAGGCCAAGGACAAGTCTCGCAGTTCTGTTCTGGATGAGTTGCAGAGGGCGGAGAGTGGAGGCAGGCAGATTAAGATAGAGACTGTTACAGTAGTCCAGCTTCGAGAGAACCAGGGCTCGCGAGACAGTGAGCTTCTGGGGGAAGGAGAGGAAGGGAAGAATACCTCTAAGGAGGTGTAGCTGGTAGTGTGACTTCTTAGAGACGTCAGATATATGAGGAGAGAAGGAGAGTGTGGAGTCAAAGATGACCCCGAGGTTTTTTGCCTTGCAGGTAGGAGCAGGAAGAGGCCCAAGAGAGGCTGGCCAGAGAGCTGCAGGGAAGGAGGGAGTGGGTGTGCCGATGAGTAGAATCTCAGTCTTACTAGCATTAAGGCGGAGGTCGTTGGCAGCACACCATTCCTGGATAGCAGACAGACAGTCAGAGATGAGGGCAGGAGAGGAGGAGGCCGAGGGTAGCCTGAAAATGAGCTGGGTATCGTCCGCATAGCACTGAAAGTTGGGGCAGAGGGCGGCGTTGCGGTGGGCAAGAAGTGCCAGATACTGGTTGAAAAGCCAGGGAGAGAGATTAGATCCCTGGGGAACACCACAGGTGGAGAAAAAGATGTCAGAGAGGAAGGACCCAAGTTGGACCTGGGAGGGTCGATTGGAAAGGAAAGAGGTCAGCCACGCCAGAGCCTGACCAGTGATACCCAGGTTATCGCGGAGACGGTTGAGCAGGATGGCATGGTTTTATTAAAATCTTTGTGGGGCCTATGGGGATCCCTCTCTCTGTTGACTTACCTGATCCTCCTCCCTAACACAGGCATCTGTATTCCTGCGTAGTTCTACTGATTGTTGACCCTTACTATCTAATAACTGCCGTATACTGATGGTGTTCTCCCCAAGAGCCAGCTCACTAACTCCCCATGGGACCTCCTAACTTTCTCTACTTTTAGTGTTCTAATGGAAAAACAGGATTTGTGCCTTCAAGCTGCTTGTTAGGATTTACCTGGTTCCTCTCATGTACACCTTTACCTCTCCCTTGTACTCTACCTGCTCCTCTCCAGCTTCCTCCACACCAACTTCCTGTCCTTCCGATGTTCCACTCCTCTCTTCTGCCTTCACCCTTTGATGTTAACCCTATTCTCATTCCTCCTACTGTACCACTACTACTCCTTATCTCCTTTCAACCTGCTACTTCTCCCACACTACTATGACTCTACCTACCACACTACCACTCTTCCTCCTCCTACACTACTACTCCCACACTCCCGATACTTCTCCTACATCACTGCTACTCCTCTCATACTACTATGCCCCCTCCCGCACTACTCCTCCCATGCTACCATTCATCCCACACTATGTCTCAGTCACCCCTCTTACACTCAGTACCAGTCCTCTCACATTCACATCTTACACTCTCCTTTCTATACACATGTCTCACAAACACACACACTTACACTACAAAACCATTATCACTCCTAAGCCAATGCATACATGCTCCAAAACTCTTCTCCACAATCTGCTGCTCCTTCCTTGCTCATGCTGGTCTCTTGGTCACCGCCCACTTCCTCCTCTGACAAGCAGCAATTCCGAGGGGGGTGCTGTTGCGCTCATAGAATATGGATGCCTAATTCAGGAGCTCTGCAGCCCGGCGTCGCTTTCCTGCAGGATCCTTGTCCCAGAGGTGCTGATACCATGACAAAATTTCAGCTAGTACCTTCCCTTACTACACCCCAGACGCCAAACTGCTTGGGTTCACCCCCTGTACCCCACCGAGAAACACCTACATCTCATCACTGGCGGTCTCCTCCTGGAGTGGTCCAATGAGGCCTGTGCCCTGCCTCCATCTAGGACCTGCTGCCAGCCGGAAATATCCACGGCCCCATCTCGTCTTGCTGTGCAGAGGCCATGGTGCCCCCATTGAGGGATGCTGCAGACCTGCTGCCCTGACGCCTTGCCGACTGGAGTCCACATACTCCGGCCCCCTTCCTTGGGCGAACATCTCCTGGCACAACCTTTGTGGGCCCTGGACCTTCTGTGCCAGCACTGACATCTGACGCTGCTGGAACAGCGGGTGAGTCTTCCCACACTGCAGTGCGACGCCTGGGCAGGCTGCTGCTGAACGACCCGGTCGGGCCACTCCCACGCTGCAACACACATTGTACAGCCTCTTCCTACTCTACCCAGGCCTCCATCAGTGTGGCCTCTGCCATTACCCCACCCTTGCATCAGCACCACAGGCTGCCTGCCTCCGGGGCGCTCATGTGTGCTGGCTGCCTGAGCAGACTTTCTTCTGATTTGGATGCTTCCCGTTCTCTCCCCTGGCTTCATTGCTGATGGTTGTGACCACTCCAGTTGCGTGTTCTGGCCGGAGGCCCCCCTCAGTGGGAACTGGACATAGCTTCGGTGCCCACCGCTGTTTCGCATGGGCTCCCTCACACTTAGGAGTCATTCACCTTAATACACGGACATAGCTTCCTTGCTCCCACCAGAGGCAACCAGACGGATCGGCCAACACTGCACCTTGGGGGCAGGCATCCTGTCTCACGCCTGCGCTGGCAGCATGTTGATGGGGCCCCCGCTCCATTTCTTTTAATCCCGACCCACTGAATCTCCACACTGGTCCTCCTAATTCCAGATCTACGCAGGTGCATCAATCCTTCGTGGGCACTGGCCACGCCGCGGTTTATGCTCAGAATTGGCCACTACATCCTAATGCACGGCTTGCGGCACCTCTGCGTGGAGGTCCCCCTGATGCCTCCGCCATTGGGTGTCACGCCCTACGACTTTGAAGGCCCTACCCTTCCTCCTCTTACAGGCTGATCTGCAACATAAGTACATTTTTGATCAATGCTTCAACCGGTCCCTGCTCCATGTAAGTTCCGCCTCACTCGGGCTGAGCCCCCTCCACTTTCGCCTTGGGAAACCCATACTTGCAGGCTTCAATGAACACCAACACGGCCACCTGGATACATGGATTGCACATCGGTGGGCATCAAAACTTGTCATTATACGAGTGTTGGCCTTCCTATGGCCTCTGCTCACCCGGTACTTGAAGTGTCCTTCTATCTCCCACCCTAATCTGTCTCAGTGGGCTCTTTTTTGTCACTGCTTCTAAATATCCCCTCCCAGTTACTGGAGCTTGCTTCAGCCATCAGTGCACCCATATAAAGCAACACAGTGAGCAACATCTCACCACTTGTCACTGAAATCTTTGGATATCAGCGCTGGAGTTCAAACCCAGCCTCTTCAACAGTAAGGGGGTCCCACTTCACTGCCCCCTCAGTAGCCAAAATCTGTCTACCCTGGTGCACCACAATGGGTCCCCTACAGCATTGTCTACCGGACCATGCACCAATCACAGCGGCCGACATCAAGACAAAAGGTGCTGGGATCAAACAGAGCTCCATCAATATGTTTGCCAAAAACATGCCTAAAACCCCTGAGGATAACATCGACAATGGAGAAACATCGGGCAGTTCCACTGCTCATCAAGAGTCCAGTGAACTGCATTGCATGATGGAATATATGCTCAAGGGATTCACAGCCCTCCAGGCTAAACTGGGTGATATGAGCGGAACACTCAGTTCAATAAAATCGTGCATGGACAGATTCGATGCTCGTAACACAGAAGTGGAATCCAGAGTGGGAACTACTAAAGATGAGGTCAGCACACTAAGAGCAGACATTGCCTCTCTCTTGAAGCAGGTGCTGTCAATTGGCAAAAAAATTACTATCTTGAATCTAGATTCCAGCGCATCAACTTACAAATTAAAGGGGTGCCCAAAGACAACATCACAGAGCCGATGGAGGAGTACGTGGAACGCACCCTACTGTCGTTACTTGACAATCCCAAATTATCTCCACACTTCACAATTGAGCGAGCCCACTGTACGCTTGCCCCCAATCCTAAGCCTGGAGCTCCACCCCATCCAATTATTGCTCATGTGCTTAATTCCCAAGACCGAGATGCCTTACTTCGAGCGGCTAGAGCCAAAGGGGAACTGCTTTTGGGCTCCAATAGGATTCACTTGTACCCAGATTTCTCGACAAACGTGCAATAGGAGAGAAAATCCTTCCTGGTGACTAAAAAGAGACTCCATGTCCAGAACGTGAAGTATGGTCTTTCCAGCTAAACTGAAAATAGAACAATGCAATAAGGTTTACTTCACCATGCCGGTAGAGGCCATGAGATTCATAGATGAGCACTTCCCGGGGTGACCCCAATGAATGTGCACTCTCCTCGCTTAACCTTCATGTGCAGATCCTATCTACTATAATACCATGAATGGTGGCCGATTGAGCAATGTCCTTCATTTACACTGACAGTCAATACCCTTTTGCCTGCACGGTGACTGAACAAACGGAAAATCGCATCTAATCCTATATTGTTTAAGCAATTTTATACTAAGTTGATGCCGGTTGCTAACAGCCCTCAAGCCCCCCATTCCATGTTGCAAGTGTTGTTGGGTTGTACTAATGGGGATGATCACTTCTCTGATTGGGAGAGGGGTAGAGGTGGGAGGCGGGACATTTGTTATGGTTAATGAAAATGTGCTTGAGATACAGGTAAATGTTGATATAGAACAGCAGTTTTGGATATTTATTCCACTAATTGGTCTGAGGGTAGGACCGAAGTGTCTCGATTACTGCATTGTACCTTAGCCCGATGGCGGTTGAACCCACACATTTTATGAGTTGGAATGTACGGAGGCTCAGTAACCTGACAAAGACGTGCAGAATCCAGCTATACGGTGAACGGCATAAAGTTCACATTTTGTTTCTACAAGAAACTCATGCATTGTCAGTGCATAACGAGAGATTTGCCAAGTATTGGGGCACACAGTGCTACTACACCTCATACTCTTCTTGAAGTAGAGGGGTCATGACCATCATCCACAAATCACTGGAATTCACCCACATTAGGTCACACCTTGATCCCTTGGGACAGTAAATTCTACTCCAAGGTATCCTTTTGGGCCAAGAAGTCTTGTTGCTTAATGTGTATGGTCCAAATGTTGACGACCCCGATTTCTACTCTGAATTAGTAGGTCGGATTACGCTCTATCCCTTAGTCCCTGTGTTGTGCGGGGTCAATTTTAATACCATAATGAGCATCGATATGGACAGATCTGGATCCAAACCCCGGCATCTCACGAAGTCTGCCATAGTGTTGCAGCGCGCCCTGGCTGAAATGGGGATAGTTGATGCTTGGAGGACACTTAACCCTAGTCAAAGCAAATACTTCTTTTAATCCACTGTCCATGATTCACATTCTCAAACAGATCTTTGGTGAGTGTCAGATACATTAATTGGCCACCTTACAGAAACCGAAATTCTACCCAGGATGTTTTCGGATTAATTCCCCCATTATGCTTATGTTGTGCCTAAGGAGGCTGTGGTAAGACAGAGACAATGGCGGCTCAAGCCGCAATTACTTTTGGACCCTGTCTTCGCAGTCGATATAGGTAAACAGATTTATGAATATTTTGATATAAACACAGTCTAGCGACCCTATGGGAAGCTTTCAAGGCTTATGTACGTGGTGTTGCTCTGGCAACTGAATCAGGCATACTCAAATGATACGCAGGAATATCCCCTCCAGCAAAACAAATTTATGCCACCTAGAGCAGATATATGCATCTGGATCAGACGGTGCGATATTGGGCGACATTAAGACCAAACTGGACAAATTCCAAGGGCATGAAGATAGGGAACTGAAGTTCCTTGACAACCCGGGTCTGGCGAGGAAGTACGGTGAAGGAGAATGCCCTGGGAAGTTCCTGGCTGGGATGGTCAAACACGCACACAGTAACCAGCGGATCCCATCAGTCCAGGACACATTGATCCAGGTGGTCTACTCTACACCTGAAGTGAACCAAGTTTTTCACCCCTTCTACTCTGCGCTCGATTCTAACTCAGACACAGTCACCCTCCCCTAGATGGTCTTCCTCTGTCAATATTATCAGAGGACGCCAAGACAAATCTGGACCGCCCAATTACTCCTGACGAAATATCCCGGACCATAGACACGCTTCCACCTTGCAGAGCCCCCGGCTCTGACGGCCTAATGATACAGTTCTACAAACACTTCAAATCCTCCCTAGTCCCCAGGCTGGTCTCGTTACGGGAAGAAGCGTGTACTATAGGAGCTCCCCCCCCCCACACTCAGGGAAGCGGTTATTACTGTTCTGCTTAAGTCAGATAAGCCTCCAGAAAAATGCAGATCTTGCCACCCCCTCTTACTTATAAATTCCGATGTTAAAATCTTTGCCAACATGCTGGCACTGTGCTTGACTCCATATATGGAATGCATCGTCACCCTGATCGATCCGGGTTCGTTCATGGCCGCTCCACTGCACTAAACCTGAGAAGCCTCTTTAATATCCTGGCACAAATTAAAACAAAGTCTCAGGTAGTAGCTACAGCCCTAGATGTACAAAAGGCATTTGACTCGGTCTCATGGCAATTTATGTGGGCGGTACTGGAAAAATGCAATTTCGGCCTCGGTTTATATCGTGGCGCTCCTTGTAATGATTATTCTTCCCAAGCTACTATACTATTTCTCGAACATCTTGCTGTGGCCGGGGAAGATATTTTTTGATGCACTGCACATGGCGATCAACATCTTTATGTGGCACGCTGGCGCAGTCTGACTTAAGTGGGATACTTTGACGCGTTCTTATGCCCAGGGTGGACTAGCTGCCCCAGATTTCGTAAGATACTGGATTGCCGCACAGACACATTACGCGGCCTACTGGTTTGATGCAGACTCAAGGTGTCCACACTTAAGGATCGAACAACGTGCAGCAGGCTCTGGCGATATCCGCTCATTGATACTTCCACCAAAGCATGTGGATGCTGACACCTTGGACCCTGCCCAGGTGACTGCATTTGCTTGGGGGAGGATATGGAAGTTCGTTGATAACCCCCACCCATATGACAGGAATCTTCCTCTGCGAAACTTCTTCCCATCATTCCCTAACGTAAGCGGGTCAGAATCTAGCCGGTGGGCCCCTGAAGGATACATGACGATGGGCAACATGTATAAGATAGAGACCGTTATTTCCTTTCACGATTTGCCTGTCTGCCTCGCAGGCACGCACAACGATGGCTGCAGTACGCAGGGCTTTGAGTGCTACTAAAAAAACCTGGTCTGAGTTCCCGATACAAACACTCAATGAGCCAATACTTGACGCCATAATAACTTTGACCGCTGTACAAGGATGCGTTGGCCCACTATATAATGCACTATAGAGCTGCAATAGTAAACCATTGACTAGGCTCCGGGATGCTTGGGCCAGGGATCTTGAAATGAATATTACAGATGAAATTTGGCAATCTATGTGTTCGCAGATCCGTACAGTGTCTTTTAATTCTAGGTTCCGGCTAATACAATTTAAGGTTCTACACATATTCCATTATACCCCAGCCAGATGGCACCTATTTTCCCACTCCCATCCTGATTTATGTCCCAAATTCATGCCGAGGGAGCGGGATACCTTCACATGCTCTGGAGCTTCCCTAAATTGGGAGACTACTGGAATGGGGTCTGCAAGGTCATGTCAAAGATATTTAATTGTGCTATCCAACCCACCCCGTCAAATTATCTGTTCCATCAATTCAAACTATTACCTTGTAACTCCTGTAGGTTGGCTACCCTTTGTTCACTTCTGGCTACTTGAGAAGTGCTGCTGCTCTGGCTTTGCCCCACTAGTCCAACTGTGGCACAGTGGCTGTGGCAAGTCACATGGAGCTCAGATGTTGAAGAGCATTGGTCCTTGCTGCAACCCATGAACTGTAAACCCAGAGACATATGGCCCCCCTTCCACAGCTATCTGTTACCAACTCAGGACCCAGACTAAATAAGCCAAATTCTATCCCACAACTAAGGTTCTGCTGTCCTCGGCTCCCAACTGGTTATTCCACTTTGGCTGTATCCCTCCTTTCATTGCTTACAATGTTGTAATCACTGCACAGTTAATACCAATGACCATGTTACATTGTAATTGCTGTAGTCGGAAATGTTTATGTCTATACCTGCTGTACTGTCAAGCACTCAATAAACAAAGTTTGATTTTTATTTTAAAACTGCAATTCCTGTTTCCTGTCCCTTGCTTATATATCTCTCACCTGGTAAGACTAGGGCAGTTGTCCATATTCAATCTCCTTTCTTACTTCTCTTCCCTGGGAATGTATGTGTGGCAAAACAATTAATAGTAGGTCTGACCTGTTTCTCTGCACTTCCCGCTTCAGAGTTGTGGCAGGGATGAGAAAACAAATGTGAAGTTAGTTTCTAGGGCCTTATTGGCAGTGACCCCTTGGGCAAATTCAGGGAACCTTCCCCTTTCACGTCCATGGTGGTTTAGTGTGTCGCCCTTCATTGCAGGACTACCTGCAGACTTTGCCTGTCCCATTCACTGTGCCTCTGCTCTGTACAGCTTTGTGGCTGCAGTCAGAGTCTCTCTCCCACCGACCGCTGTGCAGCTGCGCAGCTGTGATCTGGTCCCTGGATTTCTGCTTTGTTGCTCAGTGCTTACTAGATGCTCTCAGTGTGGGGGGGGGGGCAGCATCTGATATGGAAAAATAACAGTAGCGAGCATAAACACTCAGAGGCAAGACCAAAGAAAGGGTTCTGCTCAGATACAGATTGGCACACAAGGGGAGGAGGGGGGTTGACAGGAATCAGAACTGCCACCGTCCACATCATGGGTAGGACTGGATGTGCCATTAAGCCTGGTAGGCCTCTTGCCCCCTGGCTGGGAGAATGCACCCCCCTTCGGCAACGCCCAGTTATTGGCCTTGACATATGCAATGCATAAAGAAAATCTTCAAAAGTATATTTTATACATAATTTGCATATTTTAATTACTCCATCATGCATGAGCTGGCAGACACAGAAATTATATATCTGTATTCAGGATATTTTTTGCAAATCTGAATATGTTATTTTCACCAGTATCACATGTTGATGTAAGTAATTATTACAAACATGAATACAGATTGGACTGAATGCAGAGACTGTTTCCCAAAGAAAAACCAGATGACATCAGAAGGATTTTGTAAAAGAGGCACAGACTGAAGGAAGAGGTTACCCAGAGGTGCTATCTCAGACTCATCAGTGTTGTCCATACCTGTCCAGGACCTTTCAAAAACAGACAAAAAGTAAGAGCCTCAGCCCAGAATTATTGAGGCATTTTCCCAGGAATTAATTAATTCTGACTAGCATTTAAAATTATTTTGGGAACATGTTTTAAAGAAAAATAATAGAAAAATGTAATATAGTCCAAGGAATACGTGCTTTGTCATGTATGGTTAAACTGGAAACCCTAGGTAACATCATCACTCTTGGACTTCCTGCTTCAGTTTAGTATCTCTGAAAGCTTTTGACATCTCAAACTGAATATGGAGTAACATATCCTATAATTGGTGTCTCCCGTAGTAAATACAGTGATAGAAATATTTCTTTTGGAAACATATTGAACTGTGGTGTTGTGAGGGTAAACCTGGCAGTTTCAGAGTAGTGAGTGAGTGTTAGGCAGAATCCTTTGCAGTTCCCTTAGGGAGCACTACAGAAGATTAAGACTACAGGTATGAGCAATAAATCCCCTTTGGTATCAGTCTGTACCACAAAGATTTAGTTGGTAGCTGTGGCTAAGCAGTCAGACTTATTTCAAGAGGGAGATGAGCAGTATTCAGGGTTTAGACATTAGGACTACAGCACTTATGGAACAAGGAAACACTGACCAAAGCTTTGTATCAAAAAGAATATATATATTTATTTTACACACTCTGATGTTCACACACAAATCACTATTATAAAAGCAAGTTAAATCAGTCAAGAAAGGTATATACAACTCCCTATTTAAATTGTAGACAAGTTTGAGCAAGAGTGAAAACTGAGCAAGACGGCACAGTGAAAACCAAGCAGAAATGGCACTCTATCCATTTCTCAAAAGGGAGGGAAAGGCCAAGTTATACAGGAATATACCCTTAAACACACCAGCAACACTTCCCCCAGAAGATTGTGAACAAGTTAGGCAGGGCAGTACTTTAGCATGTATATTACTGAGGTGAAAACCGAGCAAAATGGCACTTCGCAAGTTTAAAAAGAGGGAAAGAAAGGGTGGTTATAAGAGTTAGGTGCACCAACACATTTCCAGGTGAGAAGCAATCTAGAGAAGGCAGTTGTAACAGATTTAGCCAGAGTCAATAGGTCTGTGCCAGAGTCAGTGGTACAGGGCAAAGTACCCAGGAGCAAAATGTTCTTGCAGCTGCAGTCAAGTCTTTGTTAAACGATTCGAAAAGGTGGATGCAGAAGGTGAAAGACAATGTTAGATGATAGGGGCGGCCAACCCAGTAGGTAGGTTAAGGATTTAAAACACCTTTAGCAGTACCAAACGAAAAGGGAGGCCTGGCGGAACAATGTACCTTAAAATGTAGAAGAGGCTCCTGCGGTGGCGGTAGTTCCTGGCAGTTCCTGCAGTTCGGGAAATCCAGCAGAGGAAGAGGGGCTCTCGTCGTGGAGGAAGGTTCGAGTTACTGCACTGCCCAGGGATGAAACCAGCCGCGGTGCTCCCAAATGAAATAAAAGGTATGCTCCTTTAAATCGCAGCCCGGGTGGATGGGTGCCTGGCTATGCGGTCTCCTAGTGCTTGGCACTGGCGATTCGACCAAGGCCGGTCCTGGAAGGCGATTGTCGAACTGGTTGGCCCCATCAGCTCAAGGGAAGAAGACTCTTGCAGGTGAAGAGCTTATCAAGTCGATGGAGAAAAGTGGTGAGGATCTGCAACAGGGCTTGACCGGTGGTTCAGTCGTTGCAGATGTCTTTGGCTTCTCTCCTCTTCGGCTTCTTAGTTCCAGTGGTGACTTCTTGTCCTCCAGTTCTCAGGACCCTGCTTTTATGCAGCAAGCCCCCATTCATACAGCCTAGCTGTCACTCACATAGTGGGGTGGCTCTCCTGGCAGGAGAACCCCCCAGCCTATCAGGGCAGAGTGTGACTTGATTTGTGTAGGCAACCCTGTCCAGGGTGCCTATTCCATTCCCACACTTCCTGTCTTCCCCAGACTCAGTGGTGCCGAAAGGAGGGCTTCTGTGCAGAAGCCCGCCAAAAGGACTAACAAAGGATCCCCGACCTGGGTTAGGACTATAGAGAAAGACACGAGAAAGAAAAAAATCAAAGTTCTGGCAATAAAAACCTAACGGAATAAAGTTAATATTAAAATAAACCAGTGGTTTGTTACAGGCTGTAAGTAAAAGTGGTAGCCTCGAACAATGGGAAAATCCCATAGGAAAATATTTGCGGTTGAATATTTCCGGTAGTAACCACTGCCACCAGCCAGAAACTTTTGAGAGAGGGACTGTACGGTACCCCCTCGAAAATGAACACTAGGGAAAAACTATTAACCCTTCCCAGTACCTCCATAGTAAGATGTGTTGTTCTGGTTTTGTTCATAAGGTTTGACTAGTAAAGTCAATGGGGACTTTACATACCCTGGGAGACAGTAGTCAGTCCCAGGGTATGGAGTCTATGTTTGGGGGTCGATACGACACCCCTGTGGTACGGCACGGAGGGTGCTGTGTACCACACATGAAAAAGATGATTCCTATGAGGGTGCGAAAAACCCCATAGACCATAAGCACACAAGATAGCCCAAAACACACATTAGCAATCTGCCTAAGAGTGGGGAAAAAAGGGTCTCACTCTTAGCAGGAGAAAAAAATAACCCCCTCAAATCCAGCAAAGCTGCTGGGGGACTCTATAGGTAAGGGAAATTAGCCATAGAAGAGAATTCTCCCTAACAGTGAGGTAGGCTCTAGTGTCCCAGTAGTCTACAATTGATATTGATATTGATATTTATATCGCGCTCATACACAAGTGTTTCAGCAACAGACATTTTGATATACCTACAGCTTTACAATTATTTGCAACAAATCCAACATCAAAGACGAGGCATCCAAGTTGTGTCTATGCCCAAATTAAGAATCAATTTTTCATATATACTGTTCAACATCTTATATTCAAAACAGCATGACTACTGGAGAATCTATTGGAACTGAAACTGCTGTACATTGTTTTATTTTCAACTTTCTTCTGACAACCGCTTGACCTTTTTCAGAGGGATGTGGGTTTAAAGTAGACATATGTTGGGTATGTGGCATGATAGTGCTTTGAAAACACAGGTTCCAGTGGCTGCCACCCGGGCTCCCCTGGGAGAGATAACTAAAAGATGCAGAGTGGAGACTCATGTGAGTGCCAGGGTGTGGCCATTCAGCAAGAAAGTGCCACAACAGTAGGTATGATCGAGTGGCATTGGCACACACAATCAGAAACGTGGGCAATATAGAGCCCGTATGTCAAGGAGATGGTGTATGGGTGGACATGGGGGGAGTGAGAGGCGATGCTGAATGAATGGACTATGCAGCTGAGCAAGGAGAGAGGGCATATGTGGGCTCCTGTGTGTTCCCCTGCAGCGCTGTAAGAGAGAATTGCAGGTGTTGAACGATGAGCATTATGAATGAAGAACATCTCTGAGGGCCGACACCTGACAACAAGTGGGCCTGCATAACAGAGAATGAAGCCTCAAGGCAGCATCTCTGGAGGACGTGGAGCGGGGAGAGGAGGCCATCAGTGATACCCGCACAACATACCGAAGGGGGTAACAACACCGACTGCAGCTGCTACGTATGGCAGACCCATAACCACTGACTACACATGCCGGTGAAGAGAGATAATGGAGGATGGCACATGGGCAACGTGCTGGTCTTGGAAGCGCAGAGCAACAGAGGTTTGGATCCTGGACCCGTGCTTAGAAACCAAACTCATATAGGTATGAAAAAACAATAAATAAATAAATAAATAAGCCCCCGACAAGTTCTCAAACTCCGGAATGAGGGGCAGAAGCAGCAGGAAACGAGGTGCAGAGCATGATGAACATCTCCAAGGCAACAATGGGGGCCGAGGCGACGCTGATTAGGGAGTTGCTGGACTCATCATTGTGACTCTCTAAAGAAGACATAAGTTACTCCTCAGGGAGGAAATGGCCCCCCTGTGAGGTGAATTGAGCAAAGCTACAACGGAAACGAAGGCGCACCTCACAGCCCTATGAGAAAGATTGCACGTGTCCCTCTTCAGAAACGTGAACCAACCAATGGAGATCAAGAGTATGCAGGAAACTATGGCTGACCTAACAAACAAAAGCGAACACATAGAAAAAAGTTCTCAGAGAGAGACCCTTCGCATCAAAGCCCTCCCTGAAAGCACAGAGCAGAGCATGACGATATTCCATCTCCGATTTTTTGAAATCACAAAAGACCCCTCACAGACAACATACAGAATAGACAGATAACTTTAAGGAATAGCACTATACAAGTATTTCAGGATGTCTCGTTGATGAGGTTTGTGCAAAGGAGAGCAATGAAACCTCTCATAGACATCCTGATGAGGAAAGAAATGTTAGAAGTGGGCCTCACCCTTTGCTCTAGCATTGGCGCATGAGTGAGGAGGCATGCACTCACATCATCAGAAGACGTTCTTTCCATGCTGCAGGAGATAGTGAAGCTGCAAGGTCGCATACATTTAAGGAAGGAAATCCTGATAGCAGAGAGCAGAACAGCCAGCATCGAGTCCAGAACCTGTGGCAAAAGCAAAGAAATCAGAAGACACTAACTTCAGAAAGGGAATGAAAGGAGCACCCTGACAATGGAGATGCAATATCAATATGGGCTAGCAAATGGAAAAGGGGCCAGCGAGAGCCATGATAATCAGCGAGGTTTGTGGGGAGGAGGGAAGGCAATAAGAAGGGTAAGCTCTGGCTAGGCTAGCGAATTTGAGAAAGAAGTCTCAATATTGTAAGCCATGTGGGAGGCGATGGAGACAAAAAAGAATGGCCGCACAGGTCATACAATCCAGAAATATTTCACAGAGCGGGATGAAGGAAGTGAACAGCAGATCAAGGAGGTAGGCAAGGAGGCAGGCAAAAATAAATGGGAATGGTCAAATGAAGATTCACGTGGAAACTAAGGTTATTAAGATTTGGTATGGTTATATTCCCCCAAACAAAGACAGGAAACTTTCATCATGAAATGCATCGATTTAGTAGAAAGAGAGGGAAAGAGAGAACAGGTGCTGGTGGGGGAATTTAATTTAGCAGAGGATCCAAGTAAAGACAGATCAACTACCAACATACACCACCTACATGGGGAAATGCCATCCAAACTAAAGACTAAATTAGGTAAACTGTGCCTGATTGATAGCTGGAGAGCCAGTCATCCAGAAATTCTTTTTTCCACATGTATACCATACGTATTCTAGATCAAATCATATACACGTGTCGCAAGCATTAAAGGGAATGGGTCTTATCTCCTTATCAGTTCACACCCCGGTCTGGATATCTGTAAATATGGGGGGCAGGGCAATGGCCAGGAACTGAAGATTGGAGGACTACCTACATAGATACTTAGAGATCCCATATGCCATAACCAATTGGGAGATGTTCTCTCCCACTATTTCCAAGAATGTATTCCAGAAGACACTACATTTCATGCCACATTGGAGAGGATGAAAGGTGTATGGAGAGGGAGATGTATGGGGCTAGTAGGGAAAAACAAACAAATACTACAGAAGGCAGAAGAAAGGTTAAAGGTAGAAGTGGCAACACTAGAAAGAGAACATAAGGTGTCAAGATTGGTTAGGAAGCCAAATGAATTGATGCTAGCCAGAGCACACATTAATGCACTAATGTCAAATAAACCCAAAGCCACGCACCTAAGTCAGAGTGAACAGGGGTTTGTCAGATAGTTTTCCACTAAAGAGAGGGATGAAACAAGACTGTCCACTCTGACCCCTTCTGCTGGCTCTTGTGATGGAACCTTTGTAGCAAGCATTAGCACCAATGAAGAAATCAAGGGTATCACATGGGGAGGGGAAACCCATAAACTCTGCCTGTTTGCAGACAAGCCACCCTGCAAGTACTGTTCTTCATGTTAATGAGGAAATCCACACATTCTCGGAGGTATCAGGATTCCAAGTTAATACGGGGAAGTCCAGAATTTTGACACTTACTCTAGCTTCAGTGGATACGGATCACCTGGAACAAAAATCCCCGTTTACGTGGGCAAAAAAGTATGTAGGTGTTTACTTCACCAAAAATAATCTAAACTATACAATGTCAATTAGCCCCGAACGATGAATAAACTTCAATCAGACCTGGATAGTTAGAGGCGATTATACATTAGATGGGGCGACATATGGCGGTATTGAAGAGGAACATCCTCCTGAGAATATAATGGGCCTAATTCAGAGAAACGTTGTATAATGGCAAATCCCCATTGGAAAACGCTCTGTCAATTAGGCCATATATCTCTTTCAAACACTACCATCGCGATCCCCAAGCAGACAATAATTAAACTGCAGAATTTATTCATAAAAAATATCTGGGGTGGTGTCAACACCAGACTAAACAGAAAAGATCCTGTTGCGCTTAAAGGGGAGAGGTACTCTTGGATGCCCAGATGTGAAGAATGATTTCAGGGCGTCACAGTTCGATGGGAATGGAACCAGAACAAATCAAAGAAACCATGACTCTTAACGGAGAAGGCAGTGGTGAAGTCTCCCATTTGGAAACACCAAGGGCTCCGAGCGAAAGACAGGGTGAACTCTTAGTGGTAAATCCTATCACCAACCTCACAACATGGCAAGAGGTCTTGGACAAAGGGAATGACCTCCTTTTGGTATTGGATGACGCCCTTATTCAGAAATCCCAATTTCATGCTTGGTCTACAAATCCAGGCCTTTGAACGTGGGCTAGGGACAATTGCAATAAGATGGGAGATATGTTCAGGGGTGGGATGATGAAGACATTTGAACAGAATTTGGGGTCACAGAACAGGGCCTTATGGCATACCTTCACCCATGGCCCTGGTTGCTTCATTGCACAAACAAAGCCCTCCCAGGTTGTTCGTTACCAACCAGGGAAAATATTTTTACAGGAAGAATCAACATCACAAGGGTTAATATCAGTAATATATAAGGAGTTAAATAGTCTGCAGGAAGGTTCGAAATTGAGCTATAAGCAGGACTCGAGAAGAAAATCTAAACTTATCACGGGGAGAAGAAAGTGGGATATGATCAGAAGAAGGATGCAAAAGACCTCTACCAGTGTACAATCCCTAGATGTGCAGTTTACGCTATTCTTCAGGTGGTATAGAATTTCACAGGTACGGAACAGTTTCCCACAGCAAGTGTAAACTGCTGGAAGGGCATTGGAGAGGAAGGGTCACTGCCTCATTTGTGGTCCTGCCCAGCCCAGCCGGTCAGATAGCACAGCAAGCTAAGCGCTCGCCCCAGATATCTGTGTGCAGCCTGCTGTGGCAGGTTTGAATCCAGGCAGAGTCAACTCAGCCTTTCATTCTTCTAAGGTCGATAATATGAGTACCACCCTGTGGAATAATCATGTCCTCTGTTAGTTGAGTGTTCTGAGACCTATGGGTGTGTAGCGCTATATGAGAAATACATTATTATTATTGAGGTTTGCTCCACAGTACCAAGCCTAGTTAATTGGGACATTACAGACAATGAATGTTTATCTTGTTGGGGTCCCAGAGAAACAACCAAGACAAGGTACAGATCCAAGCTTTATGGTGTCGCAACTATTACAGGCAGCAAAATGCAGTATTGCAAGACTGTGGAGACAATCAGAGCCCACCACGAAAGCAATGTGGTTGACAAGAGTGTGGTAGATGGTGACCATGGAGCGTTTATCATACATCCTGCAAGGCAAATATTTTCTATTTCAGGGTTGATGCTACCATTTAGTCTTCCTAATTAATACTTTGGGAATAATTGAGAACCAGAAACTGCTCTTTCAGTAACGTTTTAAGATGTTGGATCTTAGGCTTAGGAAATCATTTTCCAGAACCAGTCAAGAGGGAGATTTAACTGATGGTGCCAAATTGGCACTTTATCCTTGTGCACCTTCCATGATGATTGGATCCTTCCTGCCTGAAGACAACTATTCACATAAAGGAGTAGCTCCATGGCCTACAATCGGTGTGGATTAAAAATACAACAGTGGCAATTGGCAATTCCATCGGAGCCATAGGTCAGTGTTGTAGAAACTAGGTTGAACGAGGCAAGTTGTATGAGAAACAGTGGCACCACAACATGTATGTTGGTTTTGCATCATATGCATTCTCTTTTAGAAGGGAAATATGATGTTGTATACTCTATCCACATTTGATTAGTTATGTGGAACTCGCCACTCGTGTTGCATTCCATTCTACACCTTCTAGCATTTGTCTCTGAAGCAGATGCGTTGTCTGACATCTTGTTTGCCATCGCCAGACTGTGAAGTTGTGTGATTATCCCAAGATTCCTGAATTAGCCATTTTCTAAATTGATGTTATACTCATTTGTGCTCCTTCTTCGTTATAACCGGCTGCCTCGGTAACCCAGATACAGATATATTCCTACAAATGATAGCACGAAAAGACATTGATCAGCTCTGACTCCCAGTAATCATACGGTAGTCTATGACATCAATAATGCCATTAACCGCTGTGTGACTCAGAAGTGAACAGCTCAGGATTACACTTGTTCTGTCTAGGTCTCCTATCACAGCACCTTTCATGTCAGTAGACTTTTGCAAAGCAATTACTTGCAGATGATTGTCTGCCCGCAGAATATTTTCCGCTCTCGTGATTATTCCAAACAATTCAAGAGATGCCAGTATTTCGTGGACACAGTAGTAATAATATTAGCTGACCATTCCTGAAAGCTGCAATGGGTTGATAAGGCAAAATGGTCAGATCATGAAGGGCTCAGTTGTGAGCAGCTCCTCTACCATTGAATTTCCACAGCATTTTCACGCTGAATTCCTCTGCCAATAAAAACAAGCATTATCCTGCAAAACTGAATGAAATATATGAATTTACTCAACATCAACAAACAATCATGCAAACTCTGAGATAATAATTATATTGAAAATGGACCATGAATAATCACAACTCTCATGAGACATTCATGAATCACACAAAAAACCCCATTCAACACCTCTTCAAATGAGTCATGATAAGCATAATTGAATGGGTCATGAACATAGGGGGCCAAACCACTCAGCAGGTGCACATTAGTGTGTGCAGCTATCAATGTACATCATTGTTATTTATTGATGTCAAACTTTGTCATGTACCATGTCTCCTTCAATCAGATTGCTGAAATTGAACTATAAAAAGTTGAAAAGTCTCTTGGGTGATCACATAGATTATTTTTGGAGGTGCTATTTTTTTGTGGCTGCTTGTGAATTGGCGGGGTACACACATTGCACAATACCATGTAACATGTATGGTTCACTGCTCTTATTTTGCTCACAACTTTTGCTGAGTCTTTTTTTCAGATTAGGCACACACAGATTTCCATCTGTGGTAGAGGAGAGTTAGAGATCTCAATGCGGGCCTTACCCCAACGTCATAGCCCATGCCAGATTTGTTTTCTTTTCAAGAAAGAAAGAAAGAAAGAAAGAAAGAAAGAAAGAAAGAAAGAAAGAAAGAAAGAAAGAAAGGAAGAAAGAAAGAAAGAAAGAACGAAAGAAAGGATATGTTGAGAAAATTTAAAATACATTGTTCTTGTTTCTTTCTTAGACCCTGTCCATCTGGAAATTGTAGCACTGGACATTCCATCACAAATTGTTTGAAATATGATAATATCAGCTGTGGACAACCTGAGGCTTCGGGCCTTTGACCTACGTGATTCGAGCCCACTAAGCCCTTCTAGTCAACAAAAGGGGCTTCAGCCGTGGTCGGCTGAGAGAATAACCCATGATATAGGAGCTGAAGAAAAACGACGATTGTCTTTTTGTCTTCCAGATCAGGATAGATCAAGCTGGGAATGGCTCCCTGGGTGGGAAAGTAAGGGGGTATCTACCAGAGGTTTTACCAGGCCAGGCATTTAGCATCCCCACATCCGGAAAAATCATTTCCGGGAACTCCTGCCTTTTTAAGTATTTACATAACTGTATAAACATGGTAATTTAAAAAGCCGTAGGGGCTTCAAGGCAGACCTCAGGGCAGCCGGTTTATGGCAGTCAATATGCCCTGGGCGGAAAAGGTTGAAATATTTGCTGACAGTTGTAATGGTATATTGGCTGTGCACATTAAGGAGAAAGTTGGTGGAACTGATATTCTTATTATTAATGTATATTGGAATGAAACAAGCATGTTTGTGGGAATCTTTTAAAACAGGTTGAACAGGTCCCTAGTAAATGGAGAGAGACATTTGGAAAGGCAAATGTACTGGTATGAGGTGATCTCAATTCAATTTGCATGTAGGACCACAAATCTAGTTTGAATAGTGGTAACCCTCTGACTAAACTGAATAGCATGGCCGGGGCTCCTCTAGCAGACACCCCAGAAACAATCAGATTACACTTGGGCCCAACAGAAACTCCCAGCCACAAGAACAGAGGACTCCACCATTGGGCAAAGTTACTGTCATTTGTTAGCAAACAAACAAACAGGGATTACACCAGAAAAGCAAAGTTCATCCAGAGCTTTCAGCTTCTAAGCATGTGTCACCGGTTTTATTCCTGTGTGATGTCACAAATACAGGCTCCCTCCAGGAAACTTATCAAATATTTGTATTGGCCAGTTTGGGCAAGATATATATAAAGAATGTATAGGTTAGTTTAGGGATTTGCTAGCCATATCCAGTGGCCTGACCTAAGAACACCTCTAAGAACAACCATCTACAATGTTGCAATGTCGTTGAAAGTCCATTGGCCCTTGCAACAAATTGTATCCCCATAATAAGGTGAATTTGGATTGGACAGATTGTGTCCCACCAACCCTGGGATCCCAGACAGTTCTCAGACTAAATGTGCTTCTTCAAGGTAATGAGAAAGAACATGGAGGTGTGAAGCGTTCTCTAATGTTGCTATTCTCTGATCGCCCAAGCCTGTGAGAGTGCAGTCAGTGAATTAAACATGGGCAACACTTGCATCTTCTTTTCTCTGGCTCTCTGGGAACAGTCTTCTCTGTCTGGATCACATGTGTCGAGACCACGAAATGAAGCCTTCTCTTCTATAATTATGAGAATTGTAGCCTGAATTTCTGCAGGTGGCTCACTATCTCGGTAGCTGCAATTGTCCTGCTTCTCCTTCAGCGCGGCTACATCATGATGTCAGTGATGACGTCATTGGTTTCTCGTTCTCCAGTCAGTCAACCTGATCGATCAATGTCAATTCCATGTTATCCAAATCATCAATTGGGTATGGTCTGAACGGTTGTCTAAGAAAGTACTGTTTTTCACACCTGCGATACATCGATGACTGCAGTGATGGGCCTAAGAACGAGGCACATCTATCATTTTTCTGTCTTCGTGTAGAGAGTCATGTGAGGGGCATGACGGTCAGATTTGGCCCCTCATCTGCAAAACAACAAATCCAATTATTTTGTCGAGGAAAGTGGTGGTGAGCCTCCTAGAAGACTACAAATGTTTCCAGCTAAATGGAAACATTGAAGGCAATCTGGAGGGAGAGCGAACATGGTCCCAGGAAATCTAATTATCCTGGTTTAATTTCATGTTTGTTTCTAAGAGGCTCCTTAATTGTTGTATCCGTTATGAAATAGTTGAAACCGATCAAATTGATCACATGATATTAAAAGCAGTTTTCAATGGGTGCTGATGTAAAAATGATAACATGGGGATTTCAAGTTTGGAAGTCTCTGTGTACAAATATATTGTTCTGTTGTCTCTGTTTTGTAAAGCAGTTGAACAGGTAAATTGGGTTACAACTATCTATATGTCTTATTGAGCAAAGAGAAGAAATCCTGATGCCCTGTCCCTTCCCAAATGTTATTAAGCATTGTATAAAGAATGTGTCTTGCCCAGTTCAAAAGATCCCATTAGGGCTTACAAGACAACATTCAGAAATAAAGAATTGTAAGAGATAAAAGAGGATTCAGATTAGGCTCTTGAAGGGGTCCTGCAGGAACCCACAACAAATAACAGAGAGTCTTAGAATTTTGAAACAACAGTCTAAGAACAGAGTGAAGCAGATAAAAAGTCTACAATATCAGCCAAATGGGGAGAAAATGTTGTCTTGTGTTATGTCCAAATCCACCGAGATTATTGCAATCTAATCAATTGAAATGAAGAGTTCCAAATTAAAAATCAGGAAACTCTGATTCTAGAATCTGTTTGGGTGACACATTTTTCAACCCTGCATAATCGTTCTGATTGTGAGAAAATGATGTTCTTGGTTTGATTGGGATGATGTTTTGGCAATGATTTAGAAGAATAATGATTTGTAAGCCCTGGTCCAAGGTTGGCCTTTGTAATCAGGTTTTAATGAAGATTATGACTCATGGGCCAACTATTTATATATGTTATTTAAGCAAATCTTGTTGGCCCAACTTTTTCCTGAAACTTGGCCTTGCATACACTTCATTCCGATCTTCAAGAAGGGAAATACATTGGATCATTTTATCTATTGCTGAATTACCCTTTTGGATGCGGATGCAAAGATCGTAGCATCCTTCATTTTGAGAGATCTCATGAAATGTGCAGAGGTGAACAGTGTAACTAATCCAAACCAAACAGGATTCAGGAAGGGAGTGGGGACTTCTCTGCCCACAGTAGTAATGGATCTGTTGCAACATCTATCAGTAAAAAAAGGTCCCCCAGAGGCATACGTGGCAAGCACAGATGTGTCCCTCGCTTTCGACTCTGTTAATCGAGAGCGTCTGTGGATGAAGTTAAAGTTGTGTAATATACAGAATTCCCTACTTAGCCTTATCATTAGTTTACATAGTAATTCTGTGTTAAAAAATAAGGGTAAATCTTCAGGGAGACCTTTCTGAGCCTGTGAAAGCATCTACTGGCCTGAGGTAGGGACGTATACTGGCCCCATTTGTATTTAACTTATATCTCTCGGATATAAGGGACCATTCACCACACGCCTGTTTCATCACCACAAAGGTTATGAATGCTAAGGTATTTTACCTCACGTAAGCAGACGGCATTGTACTGCTGGACCAAACAAAGGGGTTTTAGAGACTCATAAATGTGTTTTCCTTGCATGCACAGCAAAATAATCTTGTCACCAACGAAAGCAAGACAAACATCTTACAGTTTGCAAATGTTAAGAAAAATAAATCAAAAAATTGTTGCTTTACGGATTGTAAATTAGAAAAGTCCACTGAGCAAGTACATTTGGGAATTAACATCCTGTCCCAACCAAATAAGCCAACACATATTTGTGGGACTAATAGGAAAGCAAGATCTTTGGTCCACCAGATGAAACATGTTGTGAATCAATAGAGTAAGGAAGACTTGCTTCACCCAACCTCTGTGCTGGCACTACTGCGAGCTACGCTGATTGCACTAACTACATGTTGACTCGGAGGCGGCCTCATTCGTACGTGTACGTGTACGTCTCTGACGAGGTGCGGCTTGAGTCAAACGACTTTACAGGGTCCTTTTTTCGAAAGCTCCCGCTTTCGTTTTCGTTCTGTTCCTGCTTGTCGGCGGGCGTCGGCGGCCAGGGATCGACTTCGCCCGACTTCGCCCGCAGTGCCTGCAGTGCCTGATAGCCTGCCAGCCTGCCTGTCAGCCTGCTAGCCAGCCTGCCAGCCTGCCGTGTATCTTCAGCTGCGACAGTGCGGCAGTGCAGCTCTATCCACAGGATATCCAGCAGAGCACACGGGTTCTCACAGAGAGTGGAAGGCGGAGAGCAACTTCTGCAGTCTGAGGACCAGCACAAGCATTGCCGGTATTGTTGGCGGGCTACTAGTATATGGGGAAGCAAGGGGAACAGCGCAGGGGTGAGTCACACGGATTTGCAGCAACAACACCTCCCAGCAAGTAGCGCTGCTCTTTTAATTGTGCCCCCTTCTTTTTTGTCCCCTTTTTGACCCCCGCCATTAGTCCCCCCCCCCTCCTTTCTACCCAGCCACCCTCCCAGGGGCGGATATAATTATATAATTATATAGATACCCTAGGGAGAGGAGTTCAATTGGGTCTGGGTGCTGAATTGGCATCGTGACTGTGCGTGGGGTGCGGGTATTTGGTGTTAGCTGGCTGTGTGCTGGCAGTGTAGGCTACGCATTGTAACCTGGTGCTGACTGGGGCTTAGCAGCATCTGGCATCCGGCTAGAGAGAAGGCACCTAGATCACTACTATAAACATCGCTACTTGATAAAATGGCGCCTGGGAACAAAATGATACAAAATAAGTATAACCTGCGCAAAATGAAGAAGCAATTGGAAGTGGAAATCCCGATGAATGAGGCGACGAGAATACCCAAAGCAAATAATAAGAAAAAACCCAGCATATCCATTCCCTCGGGTCTGGGGGCTATAACTGGTTTCTTTGCCCCACTCCCCTTAACGGACACTAACTCAACGATTATTGAGGACCCCGTACCACCGGGCGATGGGGGAGGTGACCCAATGAGTTCTGCTAACTTTGATGACATAGATAACAATTCATTGTTAGATCTGTGTTTGAGCATTCAGCGGGGGATGACTCCCCAGACCTTCAGGCCGCCTGTAGACATAGGTCTTCCTCAGGATAATAATTCCATGACTTCTCTAGCTAATATCATGGGACATGAGGCACCTTTGAGCCGACTATCAGCTTCTCCCAATTTGGTAATGGTGTCAATGGAGGATGGGCTGGATTCGGAGGAAGGTAATCTCTCCACCCTGTTTCCTGGGGCAAAGGAACTGGCAGAGATTCAATCCTCAGTAGCCTCCTTGCAATTCGCCCTTAAAATTTTACTCCAAATGACGGGGCGGATCCTTACGAATACCAACCCATTACCTATTATTCCAACTGAAGAAAAATACAAGGAGGCAGAGGCGGAAATCAATCTATCGGAGGCCATAGGTATGGCTGAGGAGATAAATAAGACAGCTGAGAAAGACCCCTCGACAATTGAGGAACTGAGTGAGACAGTTTTTTGTTCCCGTAAGCAACGCAAACTGGCTAAGAAAGCGCAAAAAAATAAGGAAAACAAGACGCATGGTACTAAAGAAGATAAGACGGCACATATTGGTGGGCGCTCAAAAAAAGCAAAAAAAAGGGCAGCCAGGGCTAAGAAAAAGATTGGCTCTGGAGAAGGTAGCCTCTCCAGTTGGGTCATCACTGATCAAGATACGAACCGAGATGCGCTGCCCGAACATGAACAACCATTGATGGTGGGTCGGAGTGCTGATGAGGGAAGAATGCAAACCGTGGATGAAATTGAGGACCAGGCAGAGGAATGGGAACAATTTGAGACTGATTCCCAAGAGATGGAGGATTCACGGGGTGGGGGTTCTGATTTATTACTCCAACCCAAGCCAGCCATGGCTAATACCATCAATTCTCCTAATAGATCAGCTAAGGATGGAGACGATCCTATAGGGAGTAGAATCTGCTTGATTAAAAACCTATACAAAACCAGCGAACGCAGATGGTTACCTCGATCGGAGTTCCTAATACGTCTGCATTCGGTCCCTGAACTACGCGTCTTAAAATCAGATGACTTTCAGTTTGTGGAACCATTAAAAGGCCTCAACCCTTGTGTGTCTGCATTACATTGTAAATTTCTATCTACTGCACAGATGCTTAGGAAACATCGTGATGAGCTCAGGGCTGTGGATGTTGAGGTTGATGCAGACTTGGATGAAGCCGATACCAGTGCTGAACTTGTGGAAACAATTGGGCCAGCTAGGCCAGTGGAATGCCCCCTGATACCTATAGGAAAGAAAGTTGAAATGTCTGACGTTCAGTTGGTCCTAAAATGGCTTGTGGAATCGCTCCCAGGGGTATTGCCTAAACATTGATATTTGACATTGTTATCGTGGAATACAAGAGGATTTGCTCATCTGTTGGCGTCGGAGGGTTCAGTTAACTTTATTGTGAAACACAGCCTGATATGTCTACAGGAGACATGGGCAATGGACAATTTATTACTTGATGGTTATACGATTTATCAATCCTTCGCTAAGAGAGGTAACAAAGGGAGGCCCTTTGGAGGGCTTTTGATAGGTGTGATTAGTTCTTTGCCCTCGAGACAGATACCTTGTAAAGCCTGCGATAATATGTTGGCAGTAGAGGGTGAATATGGAACAAAGGTTAATAAGGAGAAGTTCCTATTGATAAATATATATAACTCCCCGCATGTCGGGATTAGTGAAACCATTCAAGAAGCCCTCCATGAATTATTGGCCTCTTGGTCGGTTCTACCTGGGAATCGAGCAGTTATCGTCGTGGGTGACCTTAATTGTCGTATACCTTCTGACACAGGGAAATATCCTCAAAATCCTAAGCTAAGAGAGAAACATCTCCTAACTCACACTAAAGCTGATATAGAGGGACCACGTTGGCGCCGGCTGCTTGATGAATGGGACCTGGAAATGCTGAACGGTTATACATATAGCGACTACCCGGGGAAACATACTTGGTCCAATGGGTTATACAGTAGTATTTTAGATTATATTTTTATGTGCCCTAAAATGCTCCTGTTAGTGGAAGACATGTGTGTATCATCAAATAAATGGAGCGATCATTCTGCTCTCTGCTATGTATTAAACATCCAACAGAGAGCAGTTGATAAGAGCAATATGGGCACAGTACATGCGAATAAATCAGGCTCTAACATTAGGTGGTCGGCAAAGAACATTAATCAGGCTGCATGGGCACTCGAGACCGATAAATGGCCAAACTTACCTGATTTTCATTCCATGTCTATTGAATCTATAGAAACTTGGATAAGAGCATTTTCCCATACACATGCAACGGTTCCGACCTCGAGCATGATTAGACCGGTGGCTGGGCCTTGTCCTTATAATAATGAGATTAGAGATGCCAAGAGGGATTTGAGACGGGAACTGCGTATGAGTAAGAAAAAGTTAGGACCCTCTGATGTATTACGAATAGCTGCGAGGAAAATCAAAAATAAATATAGAGCTATTTTTAAAAATATAAAAACTGCCATACATACCAGGGCCTATCAGAAATTAGTGCAGACGATTTGCTCTAAAAACACTCGTAGCATTTGGTCACTTCTGGGGGAAGCCAGGGAGTCATCAAAGGGCCAAATGGTTAATCCAATCAAAGCTGAGGAATGGGTTAAGTTTTTACTAGCCCGCAATACAATTATACAGAGAGACGAAGTGTCCCCCCAGATGACCTTGGCCTCCTACATGGCTTTTGATATTTCTTACGCGGCCATAATCACTAAGATAAAGTCTCTTAAATCGTCGAGAGCTCCAGGACCTAACGGTCTAGCCAATATAGTCATCAGAAATCAGCCCGAGTTCTGGGCGAGCGTACTGGCTATACTATTTAAAAAGATAATGATACAGGGGACCATTCCGTGTTCATGGCAAACTGCAATACTAATACCAATTTTTAAAAAGGGTAATTGTTTAGATCCCTCTAATTATCGGCTCCTCTCCATGCTGGACACAACGGGCAAATTGTTTGCCTCATTACTGCTTGAGGACTTACAATCTTGGGTAGAAAGGGCCAACATTTTATCCACCTTCCAGTGTGGATTCAGGAAGGGTTATTCAACGAGCTACAATCTAATGGTCATGAACCTATTGAGATCTAAGGCACGCAATAAAGGTGCACCACCCCTTTACTCATTATATATAGATTTTAAAGCAGCTTTCGATACTATTCCGAGAGAACGTTTATGGTCTAAACTTAACGACCTCGGTTGTCCAGCAGGCATCCTGTATTACCTAAGATTGCTGCACCATAATACTTCAGTTAGACTGAAATTAGATCAAGATGGACACCTGACTGATAAAGTGCAGCAGAATCGGGGGGTGAAACAGGGATGTGTGACGGCCCCTTTGGTATATAACTTGTACGTCCATGACATACCTTTGGCCATTACGGCCGTCTCAAATTGCCCACCGAAGATTGGGGAGTTGGTATGTACTGTTCTGGCTTACGCAGACGACTTGGTCATATTTGACCATACAGTCAGTGGCCTGCGTAGATCGGCTACAGCTCTGTGGGAGTATGCGAACCAGAATGGCCTGACTATCAATCTTGATAAGACTAAGGTATTACGATTTACCAACAAAAGAGTCTCACGCGTAAATCTCACGGTGGGTAAGATCACAGTCCCTTATGCCCCACAATACCGGTATATGGGTAAAGACTTCGAGCCTAGCGGGGACTATGGTTCATGCAAACACTCTCGGAAGATGCGCGCAGCACAAGTTACATCGTTGGTTGCGAACTTCACTAATAAGCAAGGAGGCTTTACGCTTTGGGGAACACGCCAACTCTATGTACAGGTTTTTATACCCATGGTAATATATGGATTAGAGGCCCTGTTTGATTTAGATCTTAGCTGGTTACAAGTTATAGAAGGGAAATTCTGGCGGCGGGTTTTAGGCCTAGCACCAGGAACTCCAATGGCCATTATACGTTTAGAGTTGGGATTACCTTCATTAAAAGCTATAGTGCTGAAAAAGAGATTGGGGCT
Organism: Ambystoma mexicanum; assembly: GCF_040938575.1. Lineage (NCBI taxonomy): Eukaryota > Metazoa > Chordata > Amphibia > Caudata > Ambystomatidae > Ambystoma > Ambystoma mexicanum. Next base: position 983,975,089 of record NC_090924.1, read on the forward strand.
TTTTATTACAATGGGTAGTGGTACATTAAATCCAGTATTGGCTGCTGTGGGTAAGGAAATATGTAAAAAACAAAATTCCCTCTCATTTGCTGCAATAATGTCAAGACAGCTGACATTGGATGGTTGTATCGTGAAGGGGAATATACTAAGCAAGTTCAGAGGGCCCTTGACAAGCGATTGGATATGTGGGATTGGTTGGAGAACTTTGCCCACCTCAGTACACTGAAAAGTTATGAATTTGTGAAATTCAGGTTGTACACCCATATGAAACCGCAAGAATATCTTAATTTATGCCCTTGTAAAAGACTGCGACGTTTTATACTCCTACTAAGACTGGATCAACTTCCGACATTATGGGTTACGGGCCGGAGAGACCAAACACCTGTTGAACTAAGGATTTGTAGATTGTGTAAAATTAATAATGCTTCGGAGACAGCACATCATGTCCTGACACAATGTAGTAGCATGACAAATATAATACAGCAATATATGGGAAAGTATACTCACGATCCTGCAGCAATCTCTAAGGCATTATTTTGGCATCATTGTTTAAATTCGGAAAATATCTATATTTTAACCTCTTTATATAATATCTGGTTAATCATTGAGGGAAAACTGGGCATTAAGATCTGAATAGGTGGGTTTTTTGTTGATAATCTGTATTTTGTTGATTTGATGTATTTAGGGCTTGATTTAGGTTGTTTTAGGTTCTAATATGCTTGATGTTATTTATATCAGATTCATTATTATCACTAATAGTATTGTGATTTTATCTAACTGCGTAATTCAAATGCCAAATGGTTATTAATTGTGATGTATGGTATCTTTTATTCAATGTAATGATATAATAGCTGATTTTGAAATTAATTAATTAATTTGATTATTTATTCATGTTTCTAGATATGTGTAAAGTTTATTAATTTAAATTGTAACACATTAAATAAATATACACTGTTGTGAATCAATTTGGGAAATGGACTGTTTTTATTTTAAGAACTTTGTATGAGGGTAACGTTTTCCTGACCCTGTTAAATGGCCTAGATATATTCCAGTCTCTTTTTCAGGTGGACCTTACGTTTATCGAAGGCCTCATAAGGAAACATGTTCTCTTCATACCTAAGAGTGTTCCAATGGTTGCTTTGCATAGAGAATTGAGGTTACTCTCTCGTAATGTCAGATTGCTTTGGAAAAGGCTCTTATTGTATTCCAAATTTTGGGTCCCCCCAAGCCTCGTTATGCACAAACTTTGGAGAAACAGCGTGGAGTGACGAAAATTCATATATTAAAGTCTGTGAATCCGCTCTGGTAGTTTGGGGTCCCTCACTAGCAGATGGGCTGGAAGATATGAGGTCTCATAAAAGAAGGCTGCATGAATTTGATTGGCGTGATACCCAGATCTCTCTTGCTAAGTACAAACGAGTTGACGCTCTTTCTGTAGCTCATAACGTCTTGGGGAAGTTCCTCTTTATTTGAAGAGATTCCCATCTCCATCAGACAGAACGCTATGCATGTGCTTTTGGCTCAATTTGTTAAAAACAAAAGACAACCTTATCATTTGGGGACAAAAAGCTGGGATGTCCTCAGAGTGTGGATATTGTCTTAAAGAAAATGAGATTTTAAAACACTTTGTTTTAAAATGTGTGAGTTTAAATGACAAGGGCATTTTATATCTTGGCCGGTTTGTACACTCAACACGTTTTATACTGATTGATTCATTTTGGGAAAGATTTTGTAATTCTAATACTGTCTCATTCATTTATGACTAATACCTTTCCTGGAAAGTATTAAATAGCGAATTAATTGATATGGTGCACGTTTTATGAATGTTGATGAATGGTTTAAGTGCTATAACAAGTTGTATTTTAAATGTTTGTAAGATTGTATTTTTAATTGCATTTTACATTTCTGAAAGATTGTCTTAAATCTTGTGTATGATTTCATTTTGTAAACTAAAAACACAATAAAAAAAGAAACAAATGGAAGAATGAAAACAAAAAGATGCAAAGTAGGGAAGAGAAATAAAGTTAAAACATAAAGCTTTTAATGTCAACTGTATAATCAAATGGGCAGCTCCCAATAACTGCGAAAATAAAGTGTGGTATGCAAACAACATAACTTTGCTCTTGACAGACCATTCCACTTAGCACATGCAGCCAGCACACACTAAGATAAGACAGAACTTCGCAAACTTGCATTTTCACGGATCCTCATGAGTAAAGAATGTATGGAATGATTACGTGAATATCCGAGTGCTGGATGAATCTCTTTAGTGCAAAGTTTATCAAAACATGTAATATTTGTGACAGCTGTTAAAATTGCATAATGCTTATTGTTATTGCAGAGTTGGGTAGTCAATGAGCAACTTAGGAGACCAATGAGTGCAAAAGAAAGCCAAGTACAACTGCCACTCATTCCTGGAAAGGCAGAACTCTAAAACCACAAGAGCGGTTCACCTTATTAATGAAAAGTTGGACAATAAATAGGCTCGTGCATAGGAACGTCTTGAGGGCATGAGCATCAGATTCCTCAAAACCTGTGATTTAAGCAAGCTGCAGACCTTGTTATTACAGAGGTGGACAGCCAATGAAAGTTCCAGCCCACCAAGGTCATAAAAATAAAGTTATTGATCCAACAGTCACATATTCATGAAAAACCATAATTCAAATGTTATGGCGATGGTGTGACTAGTTATTTTGGTGCATCAATGATCAGATCAGGTTGCAAGGTTCTGCAAACTCAAATATTCTGTCCAAGAGTCTTAGGGGGTAATTCATGGAATAAATGTGCACCGAAATTAGTGGCGCAAGCTGGCGAAAGCGTGAAAAAGCCAGCACACATGTGCAAATCGCATGCGTGCGCTTCATGGAAGGCCCTGCGCGTGTATATTCCGGGATGTGTGCCAAATCCGCGCATGGCGCACACCGGCACACACGTCACTTCCACATCCCGAACGCTGTGCGCAAGGCGCAGAGCAAAAGCGTACAACGTCAGCGCACACATCAAAAAGGGGGCAGAACAAGGGGTAGAACACAAGGAATAGGGAACAACATGTGAAAATAAGGGCGTAACTGGGGAAGTACCGCTGGGAAGTACACAGAATGCCCACACGCACGCGAACTACACGTATTCATGGAATCGAATAGGGAAAACCCGCACATATCAAAAGACACGCACACGCACAATTACGTCCACCACACGAAAGCAGGCAGAAACGCGGCCGCGCAGCATAAAAGTGCGCGCAAACAACAAACAAGCATATACAGCTACGATGAATGTCCCGTTCCTCGCAGCAGTGATCGTGGGAAACCGAAGGAGCCCCTTGGAGAATGTGTTCAATGTACTGCATTTTTTGGCCACTGGGTCATTTCAGCGGACAACTGCCATAGTTGGGGGTGTCTCACAGGCCATGCAGTCACGTTGCCTACACCAGGTGTTGGCAATCATCACTGCGCGCCCCTCAGTCCGCAGGCACATATACATGCCCAGAACACCAGAAGAAAGGCAGGCTGTGGTCCTGCACTTCTACAGGGTGGCACACTTCCTCAAAGTGCTCAGTGCCATAGATTGCACCCATGTGGCCCTACGTCCACCTAGGGCCACTGAAAACATCTATCGAAACCGCAAGCACTGGCATTCCATTAACATGCAGGTGGCATGTGATGCCAAAAGAATCATCACCTCTGTCTATGCAAACTATCCTGGGTCCACCCATGATCGTTTCATATTCAGAATGTCTGCCCTGAGCCGGGCCATGGATGCTGGGAAGCATGGCGACACATGGCTCCTAGGTGAGTACAAATGCCTGTGCACATGCATACATGTCACACACAGACAAATACACCAGCCCAACTAATGACAACCATTATCACCTTACCAGGGGACAGTACCTACCCTCTGAGCACCTACATGATGACGCCCATACGGAACCCCACCACACCACCCCAGGTAAGATACAACGCAGCCCATATTGCAACCAGGGGCATAGTGGAGCGCACATTCGGAGTGCTCAAGTCACGCTTCTGCTCCCTTGACCGCTCTGGTGGACAGCTACAAGATGCACCCCCAGTAGTGTGCAGGATCATTGTGGCAGTATGTGTCCTGCACAACGTTGCAACACGGCATGGCGTACCGGTGGACATGGTGGTGCACCCACATCCCCAACCACACACACGGCCGCTGCGCATGGGAGGGGAAAGGGCATGTGATGAGGCAGTCCGTACCCAGCTTGTGGCCACATTTTTCACCTAAACTCCAACCCCTCCGGAGTGCACACAGGCCTGGCACATACCAGGTCACAATCGATGATGAGAAAGGGACAGTTAACTGTCACAACCTTACCACCCTGAGAATGTGTATACGGAAGTGCTACATTGTGTGCATCCCTAGCTAATTAAACACAACCGATCCCATGTGACCCAAGGGAACACATGCAAGGCATCCCCCTCCTTGCTAAACAGGGCATGAAAGGACTGCTATGCCACCTAAACCCTGCCAACACTCCTGAACCCCGACTGCTACCCCACACCATGGTATGCAACAGAAAAACATCCAACCATATGCACAACACATGACACAATAGTCATGAAGTGCCACGTGAGAAATGTAAATAGGCACCAGACAATTTTACCTGACATGTAATCGGAAGAAATTAGTGAACAAAACCTCACACCCTGAAAATGGTGGCACAAATGCATGCCACCAGTGGTGCAACCAACAAAAGTCAGAATACCTGTTGCCATGTATATTGGACAATTGCAAATTGCCATATCAAACACCGCACACTGCACAGCACAGTGAGTGTTCATTGCACTGGTGAAAACCTTTCGGCATCATTTGAAAAAATGACATTCTACCAAATAGTACCCTGTCATGCATGCACACAATCAATGACTTGGAAGTGAACATGGATTGTTGTGACACAGCATGCTAGAGAAGGCAATCTGGGTGCACGCGTTTGCATGGTGACAATGTAGTTCTGGGGGCGTTGCCTAAGTGTATTTGTCCGTAGGGACATGCCTAGAATACATGCATGTGAAATTAAGTGAGTGCTAGTGTCCTGTACACAGCACATGTGAACATAGTACCAAGCACCCCCCTGTGTGTCAAACCACACCCATCCCCTGACACCTCAAAATAAAGCACTATATTGCATCAGCCATTGACCAGCAGAACATATCATGTACAGAGTACACCACATTGTCAATGGCAGACAGTGACCCATTACTGAATCATAGAAATCCATAATACGACCTACACACAAAGTTTATCAACGCACATCAATGAGGGAGGGAACAAGGGAGAAGAACAGTACATTCCTACATGTCCTTCAAACAGTCCACAGTGTGATAATGAACTGGAAAAGCAAAGTACATATTACAAGTGTCTGAACAATAAGGGAGAGAGAGTCTAGGGAGGGAATGTTGGATGACATAACTAGCATCAACATTCCTATGCCTGACGGCAATAGTTGCAGTGCAGGAGTCACATAAGGAGGGGAGTGAGGGAAGAGGAGGGAAGAGGTGAGGAGAGTAACAAAACAAGTGACAAACTGTGGTAGGTCTACAAAGAATCAAGATAGTGCTGGGGAGGGGGAGAAGAAAAACAGAAGGGAAAGGGGGAAGAAATTACATGTAATCAGTAGTGGAGGGACTAAGGATAAAAGTAACTGGCAAAATCATACTTAAAATGTAGAAGGTGGGGTGTGGAAGGACGGGGCAGAAGGGGAAATGTCTAAAAAGAACAGGCGCCTACGAATAACCATGGCTGATGGCAATTGGGGTAGTGGTTGAAAATGACTGCCAGAGTACAAGGACGAGGCTAAATGGTGGTGGAGAGGGAGAGGGAGGAGAGAAGGAAGGAGGGAAACAAGCTCAAAATGACTAATGGGGAAGATGGTGAAAGACAGCATACACAGGGGGCAGAGGGAAACCTGACGGTGCAGGAGAGTAGGGAATGTGATGATGAAGGGGGGAGACAGAGGGACACTGACAGGGGCAGGGAAGACAGGGGGGCATTCAAGTGACTGAGAAGGCATTTGGACAGGTCTAGACAGGGCCTCCTTAGTTGCCTTTTGGTAGTGGTGGCAGGCTCAAGCATCCTGGTTGGCCGGATTGTCACAAGGGCCAAGTGCAAACAGTGGGAGGGGGGAGCAGGTCCAGGACACAAACAGGAAATTCAAATCACGAACAATGTAGTCATAACTCAGATGGCACATCCAAAAACCAGCCAGGGCTGGAAAATGGCCAAAGTGGTGCTAGCAAAAAATGGGTGGTTGTTGAAATGCTTGGTGACAGGGGTATTTCAGCGTGCAGCCTTCATGTGGCATAGCAAAATCACTGGTGGGAAACAGTCCCAATTCAACATTCTCAGCACACGTACCCCTCCCACCATGAGTGTCTTGTATGCAACCAAAGGGTGCATGGTACCAGCTACAGCAGGAAGTGCATTAACATAGACAGTCAATACATAAAAAAACATCTCAAGCAACATGATGAAATGCACAGTCAACATAATACTCACCAAAGTGAAGTGCAGACATGCATTGGAGAAACCATCTGGAATACCCACTAGGGGTGTACACACAAGTAGAACTGTGGGCTAGCCACAGATATGATGGAAGCCCAATACCCATGCGTGATATGCTATTACACCGAGCCATCCTTGCGAGCCCATGGAAAAGGGAAGCAGGAGTAGCATATGTGTTAGGACCCCAAGCACAACACATACACAATACAAGCCTGAATGGACCCAGCTGGAACACACAGTGGAAGCCTTCCGATGCCACAAAGCACCACACCGTCACATGTATGCACAATAGACAAAATAAAATTGAAAAAAAAAAGAATTGTAAAGAAAATACAAATTAAATCATATAATCAATTGAAATGAAAAAATGAAAAGAGTAATTAAAGAAAGAAAAACAAAATCAATAAAATTGAAGAAAATCAGAAAAAAACCATAACAAATAAAAAGTGAAATCATTGAAAAAGAACAATAAAATAAAGGGAAAAATAGAAAAATGAAAATTAAAAGATAACATACTTACCAAAAACCATACTTAGCAGAAACCATACAATTTGGATGAAAAATCATATATATTTGTAGAAAAAAAAATAGCTGAAAAAAAATATGCAGGAAATAAAAATGCCCATATATGACCCAGGCGGTGTGGAGGCACGCAGGAGGGGGGAGGTACAGGGTGCACCTCAACACCCACATGTGTAGATGTCGAGGTAAAAAAAAAACTCACTGGGCTCAGCGCCTGCACGGCCCGATCTATGTGGGAGATAGGTTGTCATCGTCACCCTCTGGATCTGAATCAGAAGGTGGACGTGGTGCAGTTGACTCACCACGCCCAGCCGTGTCTTGCCCCTCAATGGCAGCAAGCTTGCGGGTCTGGTAAGCCAGGTCCTGGCGGGCAATGAGACTGAGGTCAGCATGCATTACCTCACGTGACACACGTGCTTCCTCCTGCAGGGATGACATATGAGACAGAGCTCTGCTTGCATGGCCTCACATGACAAACGGTATGACTCCTGGCTTGCACAGAGTTCAGCCGAGATGGTTCTTTCAAGCTGTACCATCCTGTCTTCTGTCCGCCTACTCTCATCCATCATGATGTCAGCTAGAGTAGATCGGAGTGCTTGTGGTTCCACCCTCAGGGCCTAACGGTGTGCCTCTGCTTGAGCATTAATTGTTTCACGCAGAGCCACCATTTCAGCCTGGCGCCCTGTCAGACGCCGCCATGCCCAGCCTGAGTGAGCGGCATGTGGACTTCGTAGCCTGCTGCTGGAGCACCATTTGCCTTACAGAGGGGAGGATGGAATGGGCCACACTTTCCATACCTTGAGCAATCACCTCAACTGCTCCCCCCTGTTGCTGTGCTATGGCAAACATGGAATGCTCCCACTCAGTTGACCCTGGTGGCACATGGCCACCGCGTTGCTGGGCACCACACCTGCTGGGCGCAAGGAGCCGTGGTCCTTGTTGGGGTGGTGCCGCCCGCGGCTGCAGGACTGCATCCCTCCGTCGACCTGATGCCCCAGGAACATGGCCAACTGGTGTCGAGTGTGACCGTGCACCCGTAACCACCACAGGCGGACATTCCAACCCTGCCTGGCCCCCTACTGCAGGTGTCGCAGACAGAAGATCATCCAACACAGGATCACTTACCGGCGACGACACGTCATGATGCAGATCCGGCTCAACATTGTGGTGAGAGGATACATCAGAGCCTGACTCAGAGTCAGCTCTGGACACGATGGCCTGGAGCACCTGTGGGTTCTCGTGGGCTGCCACCCCACGACCACCACTGGTGCTTGGTTGGTCTTGTGAACTGACCACCATGTCTGGGATGATATCTTCATCCTCTGCGACCAGTGCGTCATCACCTGCAACATAAAGAAAAGAAACAAGGACATGCATGTCAGTAGCACATACCACACACATACAGTTCACAACATTGACAGCCAAATAATGAAACAGCCATGTCTCAGGCAACTCAAACCCCAACATGCATCCAGTGGAATTGCAATTCAAGGCCATCCAAAAAGCAGAAAATGATGTATGCAAAATGTGAAGGCAACACATGTATTGCATGTTGCACATCACCTACATCACACACAACCTCTAGAAGACATATATCCAATGCCAAAATGAGAGATGGGAACAAACAGTCGGCACCTAGCATACGCATGTGTGAACACACAAATAGACACAGCTAGAAATCTAACCTAACACACCATAATACATGTAACATGCATGTTCATGTGCAGAACTCAACTACAATCAACTATGCACAGTACATGTGTCATATGAGTCACCTACACTAGTGCCTTTCCATACTGTGAAGGGAGGGACATGGGTACATACATGTCAGGTCAACATCACACAGCACCATCATGATTGCATGTTGAAGGGCTTAACTTGGCACAGGAGTGGGTGTGTGCAGTGCAGTGCATGTGTAGCCCCTCCATTTACAACATCACCACGTACATAGTGATGGCAATATTCAAACATTATGGCAGTGTAACGGCAATTGCAGCCATCATGTGCAAATGGCATGCACCAGGTAGCATGGTTTCCGTGAAACACCCACCCTCTGGCCAATAACAGGCAGGCACTGCATGGCAATGACATGTTCCACGCAGAAGTGTGCATTGCCAGACAGTGTAGGCGTGCGTCTATTGCATTTGGTCATTCAAATGTCACTACAGCCGATGAGAAGTGGACATGATGGAGGAGAGGTGAGGAACCATCCATAGTACATCCATGCATGTAGAAGAAGAGGGTGTGGGCCTGTAACAGGGGGGGGGGCATGTTCATTATACAGATGTGCACAGCCTAAAGTCATGCCTGATGACACACAGACCTACAGTGAGCATGACATGGCTGTCCAAATGAGATGACACTTGGATCATCCTCGACAAATACAACAATGAGCAGGTGGTCAAGGACACGCAGTGGCATACATGGAATGCACATGTAACATGATCGTGCACATATGTCCATGGGGAGCCACTGCCATCAGCACACTCAGAGTGAGCCACACTGCACCAAGGACAAAGGATGTGTATGACATGATAGGACATCTCATCAAGCTTACACTCGTACACAAGTGGCTCACAGCGCAAACAAGCAAAGGGAGGGGAACAAGGGAGTAAAGGAACTCAAAACAATTATCATACTGGGCACAGTGACATTGAGAACACGCAAGTGCATGGAGAAGGGATAAAGGGTTGAAGACCCAGGAAGGGGGAGAAGGGAAACATGCCAAACAGAGGAGCCCAAAGAAGGAAAATGAAGTCCAATGATAGAATGTCCATTTAAAAAGTGGTAGTGCAGCCAGCAATTGGCAAGTGCAAGATGATTTGGACAGGCAAATCTGATGAGTGCAGACAAAGAGTGCTGGACTGTATGGGTACACGCACTGGACCCATTGATATGGGAGGCCTGTAGGCAGTGCAGCAGATAGGCAGCAGGGTGAGCAGGTACCTGATCCGATGGACAGAGTGTGTGCTGGGGCACAGTGCCAACATAGGAAACTGTTCAGCTGGGTAGAAGAGGGGCTAATGCAGGAGCAAGTAGGAAGGTGTTGAGGTGCTTCCAGAAGCAGATATATTTCTCCTCAAGTATCAACGCGGCCAGTTGGCTGTTCAAAAGTGATCTCCCAGCTGTACACACAGATGTGTTCCTACCTTATTTATTCAATGAATGACTGACCTTGAGAGAGTGTGGGGTAGAGGAGCAAAGGACTCAAGAGGGGAGGAATTGGTAGAGGGATTGTTGAAGGTATTTTGTACCCAGTCCCAAAAAATACTTGTGCACAATGCTCAGGGTCTGAAGTATCATCCTTGCATCCACTGGTAGCCAATGAAGGGGTTACAGAGCTGGAAAGATAGGATCCCAGGGCCTGAGGCCAAGGACAAGTATTGCAGTACAGTACTGGATTAGTGGTGGAGGGTGGAGTGTGAAGGCAGGTCGAATATTGAAAGAGACTGTCACAGTACCCCAACCCTGAGTAAACCAGAGCTTGGCAGACTATGAGCATGTAGAATAATGTTAGGAAAGGCACAGTACCCTTGAGGAGGTGGAGCAAGAAGTTAATCCATCTCAAGATACGACACAAATGTGTGTGTAAAAGGAATGTGTTGAGTCAAAGGTGACCCTGAGGTTCCTCGCCTTGCAGGTGGAGGCAGGTGGAGGGCCAAGTGTGGCTGGCCAGGGATTGATGCCAAAGGATGGTGAAGGTGTTTCGATGAGGAGGATGTCAGTCTTGCTGGCATTCAGACAAAGACAGTTGGTAGTTGTAACGCTCACCTGATTCCCGTAGAGGCGCCGGTCTTGACTGGGCGTATACCGTATCTTCAAAGGTGATGTGTAACACACGGCTGGCTCTTTGGGCTGGACCTCTGTGCACTGTATGTCTGACTCGAAGGGAAAGATGTCTGCAGATAGAAAATATGGGATTAATGAACTGGGTTATTGAATGTCTCTCTCTTCTTCCCTTTCTCTTCTCCTGTAGAACCCCATAGGTTAACGCTCTCACCTTAGGTAAGTGAACGCCGTGCTCTCCATCTGCCTCGGGGCAGAGTGCTGTAACCAGATTCTTCACTGGATAAGGGGAGCAGGCCTCTTGACTTCAGAGGACTGCTGTCCGCCGTTTACTGCACGAACGGTAAGTTTCGAGTAATTCTAATGTCTTTAAAAGTCTTTAGTAATGATGTCTCTTGTTTTTGCAGGGTTCCGGCGATGGCGGATGACGGGCTGAAGTAAGTTGAAGATGGAGCCCGTGTGATGAATGGAAGAGCCTGGAAGCACTAAAGTAAGCGCTTGTTGCCTGCTTCACGATGCGCTCTAACTGTCTTTTTATTTTGCAGGTACAAGTTCGGAGCGGCTGCAGGGTGCCGGAATACCCACTGGGTTAGATGTGGAAAGGAGTAATGGCACGTGAGTATTAAAGTTCTCCAATGTCTTTAAACGCACCTTTGTTTTGTCTTTCAGATGCGGGATGCAGCGCCGAAGGCCTCCGGAGCGTGCGAAGAGCTGGTAAGCTTTTGACTTTCAGATGCCGGAATGCAGTGCGAAGACCTCCGGAGCGCACGAAGAGTAGGTAAGCCTTTGTCTTTCAGATGCCGGAATGCAGCGCAAGGCGTTGGTGACAGCCGATGGACCAGGTAAGTGAAGCGCTGTCACTGAAGACCGTAATGCTAACCTGTTCTTTCTTGTCTTTATAGGTGTTGCTGAAGACTGGATTCAGGATGGTAAGCCTTTTTCCTTAGGCCCAGCATCAGATGCAGAAGACACGATGAGCGTTCTGCTGCAGAGGATGCAGAATAACGCAAAGCAAGATTCATCCATCGGGTGTGGTTTAAATAGCCTCCTGTAGTGCTTAGGTGTCTCCTTCCACAGCCACGCCTAGGTAAGAAAAGAGTTCCTGCTTTCCAGAAGAGTTCCAGTGTTCTGAACCTAGGGAGTGGCTCCTGCCCCACCCAAAAGGAAAAGTAGTTCCAAACAGAAGGGGATCAGAGGCTCAACTGGCAGGCAAGTAAGCAGCATGGTCTGCTGCAGGTAAGTCCACCCAAGCATTATGAGCCCGGCGCTTCCAGCGCTGGGACTGGGCATATTTATGAGCCTGATGCCACTGGCGCCAGGACTGGGTCAAAAAGGTCCCAATTGGGATTGGTTGGCACTCGGAACCTGGGTTATGGATCTGCTTCCAAGGGAGTTGGGAAAATTCTGACCTTTTGGAAGCAGAGATCATGACAGTAGTACACCAAACGCGAACAGCAATGAGGCTATCGAAAATAAGGGAGGGACTAGAGGTGCCCAAGGGCAGCCAGGAAATGAGTTGGTCGTTATCAGCATAGCACTGGAATTCGTACAAAAAACTGATAATGCAGTAGTCAAGAGCTGCCAGGTGCTCTCTATGAATTGAGACCGAGATGTCAGACCCCTGGTGAACAACAAAGGTGGAGAGGGAGATTGAAGATAGGAAAGAGCCAACCTGTAGCTGGGCGGGTCACACATGCCAAACACACATGTCATTGAGTTCCACGCATCAATACTCACCAGATGAAGCACCATAATCCATCCTCACTCCCACTCCATGGATTTGTTCTTCCGGGATGAACTCTGAAGCAATCTCCTCATGCTGAGTGAGTTCATCCTCCTCTAGTGGTGGCCCACCACCAGTCACTAGAGACATGTTGTAATTGGAGGCACGCTTTTGCTTAGCATTGCATCTTAGGTCATTCCAGCGCTTGTAGCAATCCTGAGCTGTGCGCACCTGGAATCCCATGGATGTCACACCATCCGCAACATGCTGCCAGTGGACCCAACGCTGGTGATGCGTTGTATGGCACTGTGGCCCACAAGCATATTGCGTTGGTGTTCTGACACGTAGTCCACAAGGAAGTGCAGTTTCTGATTGTAGAAAGGCTTCTTCCTTGACGTGCCGGAGGCCAGAGCCATGTCTGGGGTCCCAGCCTCTTGTGTAGGAGCACGCTTCCTTCTTTTGGCCGGTGGTACTGACCCTGAGTGGGCAATGTGGCCCTGAACAGTGGGGGCAGTGGCACGGGTGGATTGGAGCAAGGCAGTTGGTGTTGGTATGAGGACAGGAGGTCTGGATTGGGTCTGAGTCACTGCCGAGGTGGTGTTGGCTGCATCTGTACATGCAGTTACCACCACCCGGCTGCTTGGGGCAGCAGATGTCATAACTGTCCCAGATACATGTGCCACTGTCACAGCCACAGTGGACACACATGAGCCCAACCTCCGGACAAGATGGAAATCATCTTGGGAGTCCTCCTCACGCAAGGCAACATGCGCTGCCTGACCCCGAGCCTGGGTGGAGGTGCCCACAGCTGCACCTGCAGCAACCACCACCGGTGGGCCCATGACAGCAGATGTAAATTGCTGTTGGGTAACATGGGCACCAGGTTGTGATGCAACACCTGCATCACCACGAGCCACAGGGGGTGGTGGCATGTCTGCACCAGCACGTGGCTGGGCATCCTGTCCCAGAGTGGCACCCCTGCTTCTTCCCCCCCTGTAGCCACCCTGGCCACCCTGGACTCCCTGTCATCCCTGGTTTCCATGCCCACATGCCCGACCACGCTCAGCCCTGGGAGGACGCCCAACTTTGCCACCCTTAGCCTTTGGTGGCCTCACAACCATGGCACCGATGGAAAATAGGCCATGGGAGGTTCACTCAACAATTGTCCTGGGCAATTGGCTAGAATGGGGCAGGGTACTTGATGGAATAGGTCCCCCAGTGCCCCTGCAAGGCTGTCTGTGACCCCTGGGGAAAAATGACAGGCTACGCAATGCTCATGCACCCCCTCAAAAAAACACATTCAAAAAATCTAAAATTCTAAAAATAAAAAATAAAAAAAGAACAGGATTTTGAAAAAAAACAAAAATGTTGTGCACACGACCCTGGTAGCCCACGTGCGTGAATTTTACCTCCAGCAGTATGGTGTGGCACCCAGGAACACAAAAAACACATACACGTGGAACACGTGGGCTACTATGACCTCGAAAACAGTACGCATGCACAGGGGGAACCACAGTGGGAAAAAGCATACGGGACTCACTGCCTGCCTTGCGTGAAAAAAAATAATAACACACGCTTGTGCGCATAGGCAACACTCCACCAAAAGAAGAGGTACGGACTTCAGAGGGTGTGAAGTAATGGCGTGTGATTCCAGCAGAGTAAACACACGCATCGGTCTCCACGAACAGCACATACAGTGGTGTGCTGGCCAGCACTCACCTTTAACGCATGCTGAAGGCAACACCCACCTGAGTAACGTCACTTACGTGCTAAGGGCCTTTCCTAGATTTACACGCATTCACACACGGAGGTGATTTTTTTGCACATGCGGATGCACCCATGCTGAGGGAAATGCCCGCATGTGTTACATCACATACGTGCTTACGCGCTAAGGGCCTCTGCTTGATTTACACGCATCCACACACGGAGGTGTTTTTTTTTGCATGTATGCGGATGCACCCGTGCAGAGGGAAACGCCTGCGCGTGTTACGTCACATACGCGCTTACACGCTAAGGGCCTTTCCTTGATTTACACGCATCCACACGGAGGTGTTTTTTTTGCACATGTGCAGATGCACCCGTGCTGAGGGAAACGCCTGCGCTTGTTATGTCACATACGTGCTTACGTGCTAAGGGCCTTTCCTCGAATTACACACTGACGTGCTCTTTTTTCACGTGCCAAATCACTCCGTATCAAGCTGGCCACGCGACAACACATGGAAGACCATGCGACAACACATAGAAGAACACGCTCCTGCCCAGAAGGCCATTATCCTGCCCCCGAGATCACCAAGAAGACTCCCACCTGCCATCTGCTGCTACCTGTCTGCTGGCCACGTGCCCTGCCATTTGGTGCCTGCACGTCAGCCATCGGCAGGGGTCCAGTTGCTGTGACACCCCTGCTGGAACAGAAGACTCCCGACTGCTGTACCATCGTTCCACAGCCCAGCACTAGGACCCAGTTGCCCACCCACACCTGCCTCAGGGGTTGCCATGTCAGGGGAAACACCATCAGACACCACTGGCAGAGGGCTACCAGCTTCAGTGCCGCAGAAGTTGGTATCCTGGTGGAGCAAGTCCTGGTGCATTATGATGCCCTCTTCAGAAGACCACGCGCCAACAATGAAGGACGGAAGAGGATCTGGAAGGACATCGTGGCTGCCATCAACGTGGAGGGGGTAGCAGCCCGCGACATACGACACGGCCAGAAGCACTGGGAGGACTTCAGGTCCAGGACCCTCAGTAAGGCCCGGTGCCTCTTGGAGGCAGCGGATGCAGAGGGGTGCCGGGTCCGCCTTACCGATGACCAGATTAGGGTCCTGGAGCATATATGCCCAGCACTTCACCACCAGGTCCTTGAGAGGCATACCCGTCTGGAGTCGAGCGGTAAGTGTCCATGTGTACTGATTGGACGCAGTGCATGTTGAGGTGTGCCAGGTGTGTGCAGCTTGGACATATGTCTTGAAAGGCCCATGTATGGATGTGTATGTGCAGGGACATGAGCCTGCCGCATGTAAGTCCAGTCATGTGTGAGACACATCAATGGTGTATGGGTTCAAATGCATGATGCAAGAATGCATGTGGGGAAGCACACATGTTAGCATTTCTGTGTATTTACTATGGCATGGTTGGGGTGTGACACATGGATGCTGGTTCCACCTTCATGTATGTGCACAGCATACATGTGCGTGTGTGTGATTGTCATGTGTTCAAATGTGATACGCCATGGATGCATGTGACACAGACATGTAGGAACCTCATTGGCAGATGTGACATAGTTGCCGATGATTGCACTGTGACAGGTGGTGGAGATGTACAGATGCATGTATGTCTGGTGGCATGTGTGCATGTGTTCGGCACTCCCCGTGTTCCATGTCACGTCAGGCTAACCTTCTGATGTTCATGATGTTGTATGTGTATGGATGCTGCTGCCTGCTGCACGATTCATGTTAATTTTGCGCATGTGTGTGTGTTCAATTGATATGTGTGTTGGGGAGTGTGATGCCATCTGTGAAGTTTGACACTGCCACTCGTGTGCAACTGTCATGTGTGTATCAGACAATTGCACAGTGCCCTGATGCCTGTGTTCTGTCTCTCCCTGTCTGCAGCATCAACTGATCAAGAGGGCAGAGACGCTGCTGTTGAGCACAGCAGCAGGGATCCCACCGCCAGCAGGAGACGCAAGGCCCAGCTCCCCTCCCATGTTGTCATCTCTTCAGGGAGTGAGGAGTCTGGTGCTGCGTCCGTGGCCGCAGCTGCCGAGGGAAGGTCCAAGAGGCGGAGGTTGGAGGTGGACTCCTCGGCAGCAGAAGGGGCAGCTGAGCCCGCACAGGGGCCTATGGAGGAAGATGGCAAAGAGTCATCCAGGTTGGTGGGGGGTTTGGTTGAGGAGGAGGCTGTGGAAGGCCCACGCACGGGGCCTGGAGGGGGGATTCTACTGGTGCTAGTGGTGCAGTCCAGGGACAGGAGGCAGCACTGGCCACCGCGGTGTGTAATCCTGTCCCCGATCCCGTGACTGCATCATCCGGCACCAGCAGGGATGCCTCCATCCAGACCCGTTTTCAGGGAGGGGATGCGCACACAACAACTGGCCTTCCTCTCCCTGCAGACATGGCAATCCAGGACCGTCTTGAGTCTGTCCTAGCTGGGGTGGTGTTGCGTCAACGTGGTATTCGGGATGACGTGCAGGGTTCTCGTGTGGACAATGCACGTCATTTCGAATACCTCATTGACCGCGTCGACCTACTAGGACGGGTCAGCAAGGCTGGGTTCCTCCATGTGCTGGAACTTCTGATGACCCCCTCCTCAACTGAATCCCCTATGCATCAGTCATCCTCTGTGCCATCTTCCTGCCCAAGTATCACCTGGGCACCCTGTGGAGCTTCCCCTGACCCAGCGGCCAGGCTAGTGGAGGACACATCCCTGCCACAGTCGGGAGTCGGAGGTCCAGCAGGGTTGGCCACCCAACAACTGCACCCCAGCAGGAGGAGGACGTGCAGGCATCGACAGGCAGGGCACATGCACGGCAGCAGCAGGCTCAAGGTGGGAGCGATGATGGCTCAGGGTCATCAACATCACAGGAGCAGACATCGGTCGGAGTGCAGGAGGACCCTGGATTGGGAGTGTCTTCTATGTGGCAGCGGTTGAGACAGCAAATAGATGCGGAGCGGTGGCGGGCAGAAGACGCACGGCTCACTATGGTCAGGGTAGAGAACTCCATGCGCAGGGCATTGAGGCGGGCCGAGTGCCTCGAGGCAACTCGCAGGGAGTTGGAGGAGGCCATGGCTGCATCCCTGCGAGACGTCGAGGCCAGGGGAGAGGCCTGCCTTCGGGACATTGAAGAGGAGTTCATTAGTGTTAGGTTTCCTTTCTTTTTTCTTTTATTTTGGAGTTAATGGACATTGCTCCACTTCATGTATATCGTTTTTTCTTCATAGGACTTTTTTGTAGGTTTCATTTGCTTTGGGCACCATGTACCCTTTGTACTTGGATTGTAGATAGTTGAAGACTTGTACATACTTTATTTTTCAATTTTCCCATGGATCAATGGTTTTCTTTTATTTGGATTATATATTTCTTAGTGACATTGGCAATGGACCACTTTTTTTATTCAACATGACGCTCAATTCTTTTTTTTAATTGGATTACCTTTTTATTTATTATATCTGTCATCGTATATTGATTTACAAGTTTGATGTCCTCTATATCACTTTGTTATGTTTTCAATACATTTTTGCAAACTTCATGATTGGTGTTGTGTTCTATCATTGCTTTAGTGCATGTCTCAATGAACATTGCCTCAGTCGTGTGTTGCCACTGTGTGGCTCCGTTGTGCATTTATGCATGGGCATGGCGGTTCTTTTAAGACTGCCATGGCATGGGTGATTTGGGAGTGGGCACAGTGGATGGTTGCGTGCTTGTACTGGGGGGCAGGGGGGATTTTGGTTGGCATTAGGGCCATGGGTCTGTTTAGTCATGATATGTTGTTTGGTGGGCCATGTGTCGGGGCCTGCTGGCAGGTGCCTGTCACTGGTGGGTGGGTGTATGGGTGGGGGACATGTGTCGGGGCCTGCTGGCAGGTGCCCGTCAATGGTGTGGGGGTGGCGGGGTGGGGGACATGTGTTGGGCCCTGCTGGTAGGTGCCCGTCAATGGTGGGGGTGGGGAGGTGGGGGACATGTGTCGGGGCTAGCTGGCAGGAGCCCGTCAATGGGGTGGGGTGGGCAACATGTGTCGGGCCAGCTGGCAGGTGCCCATCAATGGGGGGGGTTGGGGTTGTGGGGGACATGAGTCGTGGCCTGCTGGCAGGTACCCGTCAACGGTGGGGGGGTGGGATGGGTGGGGGACATGTGTCAGGGCCTGCTGGCAGGTGCCCGTCAATGGGGGTGGGGGGCATGTGTCGGGCCTTCCAAGTGCATGGTGCCATGTGGCATGCCTGTGAAACTCAATGCGCACCCCCGGAATAGGCGCAGGCAGCCCATCCATCCTGGCCATGCTCCGCAGGCAGCCCATCACCCTAGTCCAAGGCCCGCAGGCAGCCCATCACCCCTGGCATGCTCCGCAGGCAGCCCATCACCCCATTCCATACCCCACAGGCAGCCCATCCACTCTGGCCATGCTCCGCAGGATGCCCATCACCCTAGTCCATAGCCCGCAGGCAGTCCATAACCCCTGGGCATGCCCCGCAGGCAGCCCATCACCCCAGTCCATACCCCGCAGGCAGCCCATCCACCCTGGGCGTGCCCCGCAGGCAGCCCATCACCCCAGTCCATACCCCACAGGCAGCCCATCACCCGTGGGCCTGCCCCACAGGCAGCCCATCCACCCTGGGCATGCTCCGCAGGCAGCCCACTCCACAGGGGAGACTTTTTCCACGTGTTTTCGCTGGCGCAAGTGGGGTACGTGTATTCCGAGGGGTGCATGTGAAGTTTTACATGCGATTTCGCTGGCGCGAGCGGTGTACGTGTATTCCGAGTTTCGCGTGGAGTATCATAAATGAAAGGCCTGGAGCGAGTGAGGTACGTGTATTCCGGGGGTGCGCGGGGAGTTTTACACACGATTTCGCTGGCGTGAGCAGGGTAGGTGTATTCCGAGCGGTGCGCAGGGAGTTTTACATGCGATTTTGCTGGTGTGAACAGGGTACGTGTATTCCGAGGGGTGCGCTGGGAGTTTTACATGCGTTTTCGATGGCGCGAGCGGGATACATGTATTGTGAGGGGTGTGCACACGTTTTCACGCGTTTTCGTGGTTGTGGGTCTGTATGCTGGTCCACTGGCCTTTGCATCATGTACTGGATTTGTGCGATGTTTTTGGCGCACGGGGCGGGGTTAGGGGCGTAACTTGCGCTGCCTCAGGGTCGCTGCCCCACTCTGCGCCACGGCTGCTTATGCATGTATGAATCCATGAATACGCTGTGCGCCTAAATGGGTTCTGGCGCACGCGGCTGGCACAGACTGCCGCACGCTCACTCTGTGCGCCAGCCGCGTGCGCCACTTGTGCGCCGAATTCTATGAATTACTCCCTTAATTTCTTCATAGAGTCTGGACCTCAAAAAATGGCAGTAGCAATGCATGGTTAATGAACAGCTGAGCAGCCAAAGAATACCCAGGGCAAACATGGTCTGCAAAATCAGGTGTTGTGTTTAACAGTTATTTAGTAAAGACAAAGAGTGAGAAGCATTGGCTGCTGAACGTTTAAGGTGGAGGAGAGTAATTGTTTTTCCAGAATTGGCCTGCACACGCGTGCACAGCAAACATGTCTAAAACAAATAGCGGTTTTCAGCGGGTGCTTCTTCCGAAAAATATTTTGCAATAATGGGTTGAAATGGTGCATTTTACAGAACACATTTTAATAGATAGGTAATAAAGGCCATTCTGTTTACAATTGGTGATGCGCAGGAGGTCCCATAGATGCCACGGCAACAGTAATGCATAGCAGCATTTTGCAACACATCATGCTGGATGTGTGTAAAGAAAACATGAGTCCTGTCCAAACACGACATGCTAGCATTATCCACAAAACACATTTCCACATGACCAGTGTCCAGCAAAATGTTCCAGAAGTACCCTACAAGGCATGTTTATATTCTGCAATAGGCCAACATTATATGCCTTCATTGCCACTGTGAAATCGCATTTATAGGCTACCAGCGACCAAAGGACATCCTCAAGCCTGTCAACACAATATGACCATGTTTTTAGTGCCCAATACAACATGCCAACTTTAATATTGCAAAATATGTTTTCATTCAGCCTGGGCTGAACAATAAATGTCTGCATTGCCACGGTAGAAACACGTATTCATGCTTTTTGTGACCAAAGCATTTTCCTATTGGAATCTATTGGTTCTACAAACATCGGTTTCTCTGAAAGCTTCTATTAATTCATGTGTGTGGCCCAGTGTGTTGGTTCTACATGAATTCTTAAATACAGAGTGAAGCACGGTGTCAAATCATGAAAGGACTTCCGATGTTCGACTCCAGAATAATCTCCTTTGAAGAGGGATGAGCAGTCATTCTAGGCCGAGATGTAGCCTGATGTTATGAACACATTATCCATTCATATAAGGAAGGAGTTATTCAAACACCTATTTTAGTAGGTCCATTTGATTAGCAATCTCTTCGAGCAAAATTGTATCTCTATTTTCTGTCCCAAAAATGTATTAAAACAACAGCTTATCCAGATAGGACATGTGGTGTGCATACTTTTGATGTCAATTTGCATTCATCAACATTCTTTTTAATGTATACATGGTGGACAACTACATATTCATAAGCTGGCTTTGCCTATTATTCTTCTGAAATGTTGCTATTATTTGCCTGATTTTCTTGTTATTCTGCTCTTTTCTCCTTACTTTTGTTGGGATGCTCAGGAAGCGTTCACATGATTATGAGGAGTTGGTTCATGTTGCGCGCGCCGTATTAATATCTGGGGTGGTGGCAAACTGGGTGCGATGTTGCAATTTCATATGTATCAAAGTGTAGTTAATTATGGATGGATATGTTACTTTAGCATTACTGTTTGTCTAGAAATTGATACATATTGGCTTGCACGTGCGTAGAAAGATAAAATGTCAAACCCACCAAAAGTAGAACATACATGCAAGTAATACAAATACATGGGGAAATCATGAATCTCAATATAGTGGGCTTTTCACACAGAATCAAACATGGTAGAATAAGTAACTTTGCAAACCTTCATGGTCAGCACAGCTGTAGAAAATAGCCATGAGTTTCTATGTTCTCATATGTATCATAGATAGCAGATGTTATCTCCAGATGCCTGAGAATGTGACAGAAGGAGTTTTTTTTTATTTATTTTGGTCAGCAGTAAAACCTGGAGTAAGCCAGTGCCCAAGGCTACCCAAGAGTTTCAATTGTGCAATGAAGTGGCAGCTTTGAAGATTGAAAAGTTTTATTGGAACGGTGACCTGGGGAACGAGATAGTATTGCAAAGCCAAAGAGAAATGATTTACCTAGCCTTCTTCATATCGCTTGACATATTTACACAAACCATGTGCAAAATAAAAGTTAAGGCTAAAGAGCTTAGACCAGTTATTGCTATTAATGAATTATGTTTCAATACCAATGTTTAACCATGTGCTGACATCATGACCTACTGCGGACAAATCCTAAGAAGTTTGTTCTATATATGATTTGAAGATGAAAATTAAGATAAAACTGGCCAATGCAAACATAGGAATTGGAAAAAGATGGGTTTTCTTTTAAGAGGTTTTTTGTCCAATCATACGTTGAATGGTGGATTGCAATAACGTATCTTGGAGTGTTTTAACTGTTGCAAAGATGTATGTAAGATGTGGACTGTGTGATTTGTTGAGACTTGGGTTAGTTTGGTCCTGCAGCACCATCTAATTGCTCCCCAGATAATTGTACATAAACTTGCTTTATGTACAACTGTGTACTCACTTCTTTAGTGGGGGGCCTGTTTGGGTTAAGGTGATTAAAGGCCCATCTGCACATTTGGCATCCCTGGTTTGAGCCTCAGGCTTTCCAAGATGTTCGAGGTCTCCAGACTGCAGCACTTAGGTGTTGCACCTCACTGCAGGACCACTCTTCCATTCACAGTGAAAAAGAGGTCTGAGGATGCCATATTTGTTAACGGTCCGTCTTCTCCCCTGACACGTGGTGCCATGGCCCAGTTGTGCAGGACATCGGAGCGCTTCAGGTTCATGTGAGTGCAGGTTTAGGGTGTAAAGCAAGGGAGAATAGGGGTAAAAAATGGTTATTTCTTTGATTTATGGGGTTTGGTAAGGGCAGACTTGGAGTGTGGGTGTGAAATTAGTTGTGGTTGTGGGGAATGGAAAAGCAGATGTTTTTGATAGAGTGATTGCATTTTTCTGTGTTATAAGTCTCTTGTATATATATTTTTACCTAGTTTGTTATTTTAGGGGTATGAGGAGGTATCTTACCCTGCACGCCCAGTGTGAGGTTTTCTCCTGATACCCTTTAGTTTGCTTGTCTGATTGCCGGGAGCCATCGCCTGAAGGTGGGATAAGTCCAGCCGTAAATACCTTTCTGGAGTGGGCCTTGACATCCTTTTGTATTAGCCATATGGGTGCAGACCCTTACCTTGGTTTTCTTGGTTAGTCAAAGTGGTAAAGACTAAACTTCCTGTAGCCAGGAAAAGACAGTTTTGTAAGGCTGTGCTAGTGATAAGGATAGCGAGAGCAGCAGTGCTGTAGTGGAAATAATTGCACCCCTCCTATGCTCGGTGGGCGGTGGCCGATGAGTGTTTTTGATAAGATGCTGTCTTTTGTGTATGAATGAAAAATAGAATTAAATAGTTTAGTGAGGCGATTGCGATATAGACAAGTATGGCGAGTGAGTGTGAAGCTCGACTTGGGTAAGTGTAAAAAGGGAGTTATTTGGGTGAACATTTTTTGTGCCATGGGTTTGGCTCAGTATTGGGTTTTCGTGAAACTATTTTTTGTTTGTAATAAATGTGAGCTGGGGTATGGAGACTCAATTGAATCTTTTGTGTCAGGTGTTGCCCAGCTATAAGGTGAAATGTTTAAAGTATCATAGAGAATGGTTACGAGAAAGTAAGGGAAATATTATCTAGTATTTGCCCTATGACAAGGGGATACTGGAGAATTTGAATTCCTTCTTCACTATGAAGCATAAGGGCTCGAAATTAGAGAAGTGGCTAAATGTTTTAGAGCTCTGGCGCACACATGAAAAAGGCAGGAAGGGCCATAGTGGTAAAAGCATGGAAGAGGGGCCAACAAAGGAGGGTGCAGGAGTTCCTTTTGCACTGCCCCCATATGGGTGCTATCCTTTCCTTCATGCAGCGGGGTATACAGACCCTTAGTTTGTACCTCCATTCTCCCAAACAGCTACTCCAGCAGCTACGAGATGGACACAGGTAGTGCCTCCATTGGCTGTGACTCCTAAAAATTAGGATCTCGAAGAAAGTGGAAAGGTGTCTCCGTCAATGGTCAGGGCTGCCAAGAGGTTAGGAATGGAGAGCCGGAGGGGAACCACTCCTGTGACTGCTAGATTAGCAGATAGATTTAAAATGGAAGAGCAAGAGAGAGTGAGACCGGCAGGTAGAAACACATATATAGGTTTGAGAATGAGGTAGAAGGAGGAGGTCAGGCCTTTTACTGCTAGGATAGAGGATAGGCTGCGGGAAGTGATGGAGATGCAGGAGCAGGAAAAAATGAAAGAAGCACTGAGGCTAGTGGAGGAAGAGATTGTGTTGCTACGGCAACAGAGAAATAAAAAGCGGGAAAAGGGGGAAAGACAGACACCCGAGGTAGAAGAGCGAAGGTAGAGATATGGGCAGGTTCTTGTGAGGCTCTATAAATCAGTCATCAGAAAGGTTGAGGTGGAAATGGAGGACAAGGACACTGCCACAGGTACAGGGGCCGAGCAGGGAGGACAGGAAATGGCACCTTATGGTAGTGTTGAGTATGCTTCTGTGCCTGTGGAAGGGTCAGCAGATGGGGTGGCTGAAGTAAATGATGAAGGAGACAAGGAAAGGGACGTTGAGCAATGAGAGCAGGGTGTAGTCACCCTACCTCCATCTCCAGTAGCAACTATTCGTAATACACCATGGAATCATAGGACATGTCAGGGTACTCGCATGGCTGTAGAAGGCCATGAGGTGAGGCAGTCCAATGTTTCATTTGACCTCTTGGTTACCTGTAACCATGGATTGACACTCTCAGACCTGCACTGTACTGCCTATTTGCACCTGCCTCTTTGAATGTAGCCCCCATAACCAGGAGGTGAGGCTTCCCAATGTGTGCACCCGTCCTAATTTTGCATTTGAATGTAGCCCCTTCACCATGTGAGGCAGTCCATTGTTGAATTTTACCTATTTGTACCTGCATATTTGATGTAGCCCCCTACCATGGGGCGCAGCTCTCTCAAGCATGCTTCCTTTAACTTGTCACTTGCACTTAATGTAACCAGCGCTGTGATACCTCAGGGTTGTGGGCGTGGCTATAAATGATCAAATAAATAAATAAATAAATAGCATTAGTTCTGCTCTGACGGGTACTCCCCCCGCCTCCTCCAATCCTTTGTACTTCTTCTTACTGCGCTTGCACGATCCGAATGTTCACAAGACCTTGTAGGACCGTACTTTGTTATTCTTCACCCATGCCACACCTTTGTCTTGTTGTGCTTTGAAACACCATTTGCTGTATAGGCGCGTTATAAATAACAAATAAATAAATAAGTAGTAAGGGAGAGAGGAGGAAAACTCCCGAAGGGTCTGGGAAGGGTGTATTATGACCTGTCGTTGCACATGGACTGGAGTAATTGGAGAGGCACACTGCTGGTGTCATGTTGGCCTTAGGGGGCATGAAGAGCTGATTCACAGCCCTAATGGGGGAGTGGTCAGACGAGCTTTGGAAGAGATTGGGGAACCCGGGAGTTAAGTTGGATACAAAAACCCATGATGGAGCAGCTTTTAATAATCTTAGTGCACAAGTAAGGGGGGCATTGCGACTTATATATCCCGATATGCATGATATAAATTGAATTTGAGCTAAAACAATGAAATTTATGATGATCCTGCTGAACACATCCTATTAATTCAGAAGAAGTGGAGAAGCATGGAACAAGAATGTGGTGATTCTTTACCACATGCTGAAGAAGGGACTTCCCAAAGAAGTCCAACATTATTCAGATAAAGTGGTAGGGATGGAGGCCAAGGGTTGGCCGGAGATTCAAGCACATATTTTCAATTTTTACAAAAAAAGACTAGAAAAAGAGAGGGGAAGTGCAGAGAAAGCACAAAAAGCAGAGTAAGCTCATTCAAAAGAAATTGGTGATGATTTGTCTAGAAAGGGCAGCAATTACAAATTCTATGGAGGGACAGCAGGGGCAATCAGGAAAACAGGGACACAGTGAACCGGGTATGACGCAGGAGGGGATGGACGGATATGTTCCCAGTCCAATGAGGGGGTCTCCAACGGGCAGATTTCCACGAGGGAGCAGGTAATTTGGTGGGTTCCGAGGAATGGGTCCTTGGTTCAATGGGCCAATGGGAAACAGTTATGGAGGGTTCTATGGGATTCAGTGTTGGTCATGTGGAAGGTTGTGACACATGTCAGAGGATTGCTGTGAACGGCCACAGTACTATGACATGGGAGCTCAACAGTCCCAATAGCTATGGGAGGTTTCCAGACAATGTAAAGATCATCTCATAAAACATGACATCCCTTTCTGTCATCCAATCAGCGAAAAGCAAGGCAGAGACTAGGCTCTTGCCCAATCATAGCATCATGGGTGTAGGTTGTAGGACAGCCCCTGTCATATAATTTAGTGATGTCATTTGGCATGATAAATAAGGGAACCTCACAGCACACAGGGACTGATTCCTGACTTCATCCTGATTTCTGTGTGGCCCCTGAATTCTCCATCTTTGTTCCTGATTCCTGATTTTACTTACCAAGCTAAGGCCTCAGCATTGCTGAACTCCTTTTTCAGCTAGGCCCAAATTGTGAAGCAATCCCAAAAATCCAAGGGAAGCATTTTTGATCCAGTCTGGCTTGCTACTACTAAGGCTTGCCTGCAGCAAACTCGCCATCCCACTGATCTCCCATCTCCAGTAACCAGTGCAGTCTCCAGTCCAAGGTGCCAGTCCAGGTGACCAGAACCACCCAGCTGACCCCGATACTGCCAGATGTGCCCTGCTGTCAGTGGTTAGACTGATCCGTGTGATGACCAGAACCCTTGACGGTCCAAGATCTTAAATTACAGTGGACTGTAAGTATTATTAGGAAGCATAGATAATCATAGCATAACTTGCCTTGTTTTTTTCCATCCCAATCTCTAAGTCATCCTATCCTTACCTTAAGAACTTGTAACATTGTCGGAACCATTCTTGAAACCTTGCCTTGATTATTTGCACTAGTGCTAAACTAATTTAAAAAATGTTGTCTTGTGAAATCCCAAACATTTAAATCCTCCGTCGGGTAATAGGACTGAGTCAGCCTGGGCGGACACGGAGGTGCTGGGGTTGGTTCCGCATATGAACTCTAGAGCTTACTGTGTTTCAATCTGGTAACCTAGCCTGAATACCCTAGTGTAGAATAAAACTATACTTGTAGAAGTTGATTTTTGTTTTCTTTTTCGCGCCTTTATTTCCAAAAATGCCTCTCATTCAACATGTCATAACTCACTCAATTTAATAGCTAGAGACTTCATTTCACTTCTGGAGTATACCTAAGACCCATAGCTACCTGCCAACCTAACAACAGCACTAAGAATCAGTATAGTTCATCTGTTTTTCTTAAATACCGTTTAGTTACTTTTAGGCGAGAATTTGCATTTCTGCAGTTTTACACGTGTGATTTTCAATTTCACTTATTTCCAAACTTCCATAAAGATCCAAAGTGTTTACTTTTGCTCATCCTATGGCTTATAATTGTTAGCATCCTTTCAAGGTTGCTCCCATAGAAATGTGTAGTGATTTAAAGAGTTTGGCACACATTCATTGTTCTACAAAGCCATTTCCGAATGTCATTTTAAAAGTGTAAGATTGCAAACCCGCTTTTCTCTCTTGTTTGGGGAGGGAAGGTGGTATCTAAATTATGTTATTGTTCTTTATTCCTGGATACATGCTGCTTCCATATATCTGTTTAAAATTGCTTATTTGTGGGTTGAGAAATATTGCGGGGGAAATCCTAACTTAAGTGCTATCTTTCCAAACAAGCCAAAAGTGTTCTTTTCGCTGATGTTTTATATTTTGTGTTGCTAAAAGTGAATTTAACTGCCTTACATACCTACCTATCTGTCATTATCACCACATTGGTGACCGCTGCTCCCTATTAAAAGTATATGTTTTGATTTGAATTTTAAATAAATAAATACATATTATTACCTTTACCAACCAGCCTGATTCCTGGTCCATTGTGACCTGTGGGTATTTTGAGAAGGGGTGTGATATGAGTGGTATATCACTCAGAATATTGAACCTATAGACATCATAAAATAAATATTTCATTTGTGCACTGCATACTAGGCTGAGACCAGGGTGTATTGCCTGATTGAAATCCTTAACAACACCAAGGAACAGTTACGTACTACACTGGAGCACGTGGTTTCGGGGGAAACACTTTTTCTCTCTCAAATACTAATAGGGGTACATGATGTGGCTAGTCCTGTCCGTTACCACTAATCCCGAAGAGGAACCCTGAATAGGTGTGCAGGTAGGTGACCAAATGTTCTCATTCATGGTTCACACAGGGGCTACAAAATCTTGCATTAGGACGATGAGTTCTTGCACAGGAGCTACAAAATCTTGCTTTAAGGATGGTGAGTTCCCGTTGTCATGCAAAATGATGGACACACAGGGATTCTCCTGGGCTATCCTGTCGGTTCCTTATACTGAAGATCATCGTATCAAAGTGGGTTATCAGAAATGATCAGCCCCTTTGTTGTATTGTACGGACACCCCAGCAAATCCTGAGCAAGGTCCAGATGTCAATTGCCTTGACGGAGGAAGGTATTTTATGCTTGACCCCAGAGGTGTATCCGACAAAGGAAGCAGAGCATTTTCAGACCTTTTGTAGAGTCAGCACAATTACGGGGTTTGCAGTGCATGCAGCATTATTTCTTTATGGGGTGATGGTTTTGCTGAGTTGGGTCCCGGGATCAAAAATCAGACTTTGTGGGTACCGTTTGAATTTTTATTTTGGCCTGATGTGCCGCAGGAAGTAATGCTAGGCACGATTGTTACAATTTTCTTAGAGGTCGTAGTGACCAAGAAGAACAAGGTGGTTCTCTCAGGCACAGATGCGGAAGGTGGAGAATGGCACACAGTTCTGTGCATCGATCCGACCTTGTCGATAAGGGATTTGTCCGACGAGCAATTGTTCGAAGACACTGAATACACAGGAGAGATGCTCTCATGATGTGGGTCTGCTAAACAGTGTTGGAGAAGTGAGGATAAAAGTGAAACCTGGTGCGATATTACGGTGGGTAAAGCAGTACCCTATGTCTAAGGAAGCGGACAAAGTGATTCATGGGACTATTATGGCACTGTTGAAGCAAGGCATAATACAACCTTCTGTGTCACCCATGCAATACAGCTATCTATCCTGTGAAGAAAGTCGAGTCCAGTTGGAGGATGGCCCAGAATTTGCGCCCCCTGAATAATATTGTTGACACAGAATTTCCAGCGGTACCGAATCCTGCCACCATTCTCTGCAACATCCCTACTGGGTCGAGCCACTTCACTGATTTAAAAAATAAATTTTTCTCTATTCCCTTACACCTCGATACTCAGTACCTCACTGCATTTACATATCGTGGTCAGAGATTTGAGCACACAAGGTTGCCCCAGTGGTACTGTGAATCTCTGAGTGTTTTTAACAGGGTGGTTTAGATGGACTTGAGAAATGTACATGTGTCTAGTACCATAATTCAGTACGTGGATGATCTAGTCTGTAGCACTTCAGTGGAGCAGTGTCCAGGAGACTCTATTACACTCCTAACCCTACTCGCGGAGAAGGCGTACAAAGTGGACAAAGAAAAACTGCAGTACTACCAGGAAGAGGCAGTATGTCTGGGGCAAGTAATATCGCCTTCAGTTTGAAAGGTAATGCCAGAGAGAGCCACAGCCAGTTTCGGTGAAACAGATTAAGCAGTTTTTGGGGCCCTGTAACTATTGGAGATCATGGATCTTTGATTACTCTAGTTATGTGGGGCCCTTACTGACAGAACTTAAAGAAGTGCAGAAGGTGAAAGTTCTGATAGAGTGGTCTGCAGAAATGGGGACTTGCTTTCGGGAGCGTAAGACTGCAATCAGGTAATGCTCTGGTCCTGCTGACCCAGAATTCCAATAAGCAAATTTTTATTTTTTCTCATTCGAACAGGCAGGTGATGACAGTCGTACTGACCCAGCAAACATCGCTAGGCCACAAACCTTTAGCGTATTACAGTGGACTCCTAGACCCAGTGATGCAGGGACAGTTCCCTTGTGAGCAAGCATTAGTGGCTGATGCTTTTACGATTCAAAAGTCTTTTACCATTACTATGGGTTGCCTGGTGACATTGGACGTGGAGCATATGGTCTTTGCAATTCTAGAAAAGTTTAAGTCCACGTTAACGTTTCAGAGAGTGTCAGGGTATGAGGTCATTTTATAAAATGCATCAATTCATCCTGTGCAATATCACCTAGTCAGTCCTGTGACTTTTGTAGCAGAGCTGGTGCAGCCTGATGACATTGTTCATGATTGTGCCACATATGAAGGGGAAGAAGAACGGAGGGTGACTGTGAAAAAGGATACCCTGGAGGGGGGTGAGGTGATTTTTGTTCATGGGTCTTCAACCATCACCAAGGAGACGGGTGAGAGGCATACAGGTGCAGCTGTCGTGGGTCTTGTGGATGGGGAGTATTGGGTCAGACTGAAGAGACTGTTGCCCTCTCATTACTCAGCACAAGTGGTGGAACTAGTGGAACTCATAGAGGTACTGCAAATGAATAATCGGAAGGTGGTCACTGTTTATTCTGACTCCACATATGTCACCTCCACTGTCCATTCTAGGTTATGAAGATGGCAGAGAAGAGGGTTTAGGAGGTCTGACGGGTCCCCTGCCAGCATTCTGTGTAGCTATCCCAGCTAATTCAACCATTAACTTTGCCAGCAAAGATCAGTTAAATCGAGTGCACGGCCCATACTAACCGCACTAGTTCAATAGCTCTTGGTAATGAGGCCGCAGACAAAGCGTAGCAGGAAGCAACATATTTCCTTTTACAGATTCCCACAAAATGGAAACTGTATCCCAACATGTACAGTTACCAGCTATGTACACCGCAGTCCCAGTGTTCCAGATAATAGAAATGCAAGGGAAATCTCAGACAGAAGAACCTGAGCTCTGGAAAAAGAAAGGATGTGTTATCTCACCCACAGATTTGCTTTGGAGATAGGAGGTGTCGGGGAAAGTAGTAGTGCCTGTAGAGCCCTTCTTTCAGCTCTAGAGCAACTACATAACCCATTGCATAATTCTTGACGACAAATCGCAGCAGAACTCCAGGAGGACTTGTTTATCCCAACTTAGGTAAGCAGATTCGTATGGAATTGTGTAGTGTGTAAGGATTTCAATTGCGGAAATACCATGAGGTCAGTGAGGGGGGTCTTGCACAGACCCTCTGGTCCATTCAAAGAGCTCCATATCGACTATGTGGACATGATCACGAGGTGTAGTAACTGCAGAAATGTTATTTTGTTCGCATTCTCCCGGTGGCTTGAGGTTGGTACCTGTGTTCTCCCTGATGCTAAATCAGCGGCGAGGTTTCTGGTGAAGGAGGTGTTTCCTCTGTGGGGAATTTGTGAAGTTTTAAAAGCTGATAACAAAACCCACTTCTTTAATGCCTTGTTCACAGAGATGACTTCACTGTGAGGAACAACGCATAGGTTGTGCTCTGTGTGCCACCTGTAGGCCAACGTGACTGTGGAGAGTCTCAATGGGGTCCTTAAGGCCTATTTAGGTAAAATATGTACAGAATTAAATACATCCTGGTATGTGTGCCTACAACTGGAACTCTTTCATTTATGTAATCAGCCAGGTAGGGACCACCACCTGAACCCTCACAAAATCGTGACTGTGCATAGGCTACACACACCTCTCTCACCTACACACATGGTCAGGGCTGGATTGGAAACCAAAAGTGGCCCTGGAATGTTTTTGTCAAAGTTCTATGAGGGGATTGGGAGTATCCCCCAATAAAATGTTGCATATAAATAGTCAAAATCAGCGCATTTAAAGCATGTTCTAAACATGTACGGATTAAAAAGCATGTTTTAAATAGGTTCATGAACTCTCAAAGTAAATCAATGATAGTGGGATTTGGGACGTTCCACATTTTACAGATGAGAAAAAATGATGTACCTACTATTAAAGTTGCCAAGACAACATGTATCCCTGATCCATTTCAGCCTATCCCCGTTTCATCCATCCAACTCACTCACCCACCCAAAGCCTACTGCTTTAACAAGTTGTAGTTACAAATCAAAGGAAGCAGGTGATTTGTAACCACGACATGTCAAAGAGTTAGGCTGTGGGTGGGTGAGTTGATGGCAGGAGGTACGGTACCACTGTTTGTCCATTTCAGAGTGCAGTGCGATGTACCTTGCACCGTTTCTCACATTCAGAGCTTACCTCATAATTCCATTTCCTCGCCCTGACTGTTGGTACTCCGGAGAGGGTGGCCTTTCCAGTGGAACTGCTACAACCCTTTCTTGTTTCGCGCTAGAGTTAGCTTAAATTGAATCGAGTAGCATGAATTTCCTTTAAGGAGCGGGCAACGATATGGAAGCAGACATTTTTGGGGGAAATTAGCTTTCAAAGAGAAACAGGGACAGCGCATTGCATGTGAATAGGCGATAAGAAGATGACATTCATTTTATTTATTTATTTTATTTATTGAAGTTTTCATAATGAGCCATTTAGTAGCACCTACCAAACAAAAAGAAGAGGGATAAATCTGACTGACCTTCAACATGCTTTTGGAGGCTTTTGGTCAGTTAAGGGCAAGGAACTCTGAGTACTCAGAAATCAGGTGGCATTATTTCCCAAATTAATGGCACTTAATGCATTCACATCGGAAGAATTCTATGCTGAGTTGGCCCTTGCATGACATTCTGACTTGTGAAGTGCAGTGCATGCTGGCTCCATGTCACAGCAAGTGCTATAGCTTGTGAACCATCTTCCTAATCCAGAGCCTCGCTGGCCCCTACTAAACAGACTGCCCTTAAAATTGTCGCACTCACAGTATATTATATAGCAGCATAGCAGAGGTGCAAGAAGACTGTCTGTGGCACTCATGTCTCCGCCACTGCAGTGCCCAGGATCTAAATTCAAGTGCGGGAGCCGGAGGTCTCTCAGCCAGCACTTGAATGCTTGCCAGTGACCACAGAGACCGGGCGGCCAGCAGCCCTAACTAAAATAAATACATGGCGAGCTTCGTTCAGCGAGCTCTGTGCTCCCTCCTCTCAATCTCCTCCAAGAAGCCTTTGGGTTTGCACCTCCTCTCTTGCCATTTCTTTGTTTCTCCGAGCTCCTCCAGGGTAGGCCCTAAAACCCCTGCCCTCCACTGGCACCGAGCAATCATCCCACTTGGGCCACTCCTCTCAGCCAGTCTCAGCTCCAGCTCTCCAGCCAACACCCCGCCCACAGGCAACAAGTTATCTATTCAAGCGAATTGCACCTGAAGTGAAAATGCTGCCCTGCTTGCCTCATTGCCAGGGGTTATCGTTGGAACAGAGGCAGTCGGCAGATCACTCTCAGCAGTGTATTGAGGTTGCCCGCTGCATGCAGCTCTGCACCAGCGCAATGTGTACAGAGCATCATGTGATGTGAAATGCGAGCGAGCACACACACTACCAGACAGTAGGGCTGCAGCCTGGCACGTGCAGTCCTCTGGACAGCAGTGCCTCTCAAAATGCACAGGCGCACTCCCAGCCCGTAGGCCCTGGGATCAAAAGAAATGCGCAGCCAATTTGATGTGAACCACCCAGGCTGGCTGATTGTTGCTTCTCATATCCGTCCGCTAAGACCCAAAGAGGCCTTATGCCCCAAGGCCTAGCGGGGAAAGTCCAGGTGGGCCAATCCATCCCTGCACATGCTATCAGATGCACATAAAACCGCAGCAGTCATAGGAGAGGAGTTTAGGAGTTCCATAGGGCATTAATGAAAAGTGGAAAGATGATATCTTCACGGGATGTGTCTTCTCATTAACAGACAACAGGAGAAAACGGCGAGACTACTGAAGATCAACGCAAGACACAGCTACTGCCAGGAGACCTCTTCTATGTTCACACTTTCGTCAGTCGTTGGAACAAGCTGCTTTTTCATTGGCCGCACCGATTGGTTCTCTCGACTCCAGCTGCTATGAAGTTTAAGGGCAACAATAGTTGGAAACACCTGTGTGATACCTGTAGAGATACAGGCTACCCTCCACTGGCACAAGAGCAGGCATAAAAGTTAGGTACGCCCTAAGGATTCACTGCTTGTTTCAGTGCACAGGGGTGTGTGTACATAGATCTGGAATTTAAATAATGTTGTCTAGAAGAAAAGAGATGTTTAAATTTGTAAATGTTGTGAAAATGAATATTTTTATGGTTTCTATGGTTCTTGGGTCATCATTTCTAATAATGACATCTAGTGTAACTAAATGGTCTAATTTTATGAAGTATGAGGAGAAAATTTTAAGAGGAAACAAAATATTGATAATTTCTTTGATAATGATGATGATAAATTAGATCCCACAATGATTGCAGTGCACATGGTTTTGCAGCTGACAACATACGGTATAGCCATATGTCGAAGGTGGGAAGAGAGATATCCGTAGGACATTGCTACATCTGCTCTCTCATCGCCCATGCTTATGGCGTTCCTAGGGTATTTATCCAGAGTGAGGTAGAAGTAGCAGATGCGCTATGTCTAGTCTTCCTGGCCCTGTTCAGGGTTTGAAAGCAGTTTATAGGGCAGGCAATTATGCCATCAATCATACCAATTGATAATGATTGTTCAATTGCGCGGCGTACAGAGCACAGAAATATTAGATGTGTTCAAAGAGTCCAGTTGACCTTGGAAGGAGCAAGGGGTGAAGAGTTGCAGAGCTGGAGGAGTGAAGGGATTCTCAGAAGACGGGGTGGCATGAATAAATCAAGAGTGTGATATTACATTACTGTAAGTGATAGAAAAAGAGAGACAGGGAGAGGTTTAGGTCTCCTCCCACCTGCAATTCACTAGTAAGCTTCAGGATT
Organism: Ambystoma mexicanum; assembly: GCF_040938575.1. Lineage (NCBI taxonomy): Eukaryota > Metazoa > Chordata > Amphibia > Caudata > Ambystomatidae > Ambystoma > Ambystoma mexicanum. Next base: position 984,009,393 of record NC_090924.1, read on the forward strand.
TCCCACTCTTTTTCCGAATCTTTTTCCTACTTAGTCAGGCCTTCCAGCCTCCTCCTTTGAAGCTGGGGCAAGGGTATTAGGTCTCCTCCCACCCGTCAATCACTGGTAAGATTTGGGTGTTGATGCTCCTTTTCCCACTTTTGCTCCTACTTAAGCAGCCCTGCCAGCCTCCTTCAGTGCAGTTGGGACAAGGGAATTAGGTTTCCTACCACCTGCCAATCACTGGTAAGCTTTGGGTTTTCCTGCTCTTTTTCCTGCCCTTTTTCCTACTTAAGCAGGCCTTGCAGCCTCCTTGAGTGCATTTCCTGTGATAGGATTAGGTCTCCTCCCGCTTGCCAATCGATAGTAAGCTTCAAGCTTTCCTGCTCTTTTTCTCACTCTTTTTCCCACTTAAGCAAGCCTTCCAGCGTCCTTCAGTGCAGTTGGGGAAGGGGATTATGTCTCCACCCACCTGCCAATCACTGGTAAGCTTTGGGTTCTCCCGCTCTTTTTCCTGCTCTTTTTCCTACTAACGGAGGCCTTCCAGCCTCCTTCTTTGCAGCTGGGACAAGGGGATTCGGTCTGCTCCCACCTGTCAATCAGTGGTAAGCTTCTGGTTTTGCAGCTCTTTTTGGCACTCTTTTTCCTACTTAAGCAGGCCTTCCAGTTTCCTTCAGTACAGTTGGGGAAGGGGATTATGTCCCCACCTGCCTGCCAATCGCTGGTAAGCTTTGGGTTCTCCCGCTCTTTTTCCTGCTCTTGTTCCTACTTAAGCAGGCCTTCCAGCCTCCTTTTTTGCGCTCTTTTTGCCGCTCTTTTTCCTATCCAAGCAGGCCTTCCAGCTTCCTTCTTTGCAACGAGGGCAAGGGGATTAGCTTCTGGTTTTGCCTTTCTTTTTGCAGCTCTTTTTCCTACTCCCTAGACTCGCTTCCATAGCCTCGGTCCTCAGCGCAGGGTGTCCTCAGCAAAGGACGTACGAGGACATGGATACTGCCTGTTTGTGCCTGGCAGGGCCCAGGGACAACCACGCTGCCCCTCAAATGCTCTAATAGACATCACCATGTGTCTCATCCATCCGCAGCCTATCCCCACAATCTCCAAGGCCCGATCTCCAATGCGCACTAGGCAGTCACGAGTGGCTACTATATCCAACCTCATCACCGTACTGCGTCTCCCACAACAACATCGTCACATCAAGCGCTCCCGGCCCATCATGCTGATAAACCCCCGGTCGGACATAGCCCACGCCGCTGACATTGTTGATCTAATCACTGAGAGTAACCATGATGCGATCTTAATCTCAGAAATGTGGATTACCCCCTCCTCTCAGCACATCCTTGACGTTCTCCTACCACCCGGATACAGTATTGAACCTACTGACGAGAAAGAAAAGACAGGTGGCAGGATTGCTGTCATCCATAAATCTGACTGGCCCTGCACGGTCCTGTCATCGTCATGTCCTCAGCATCAATCGCACATGCCAGCAACATCCTCCTCTGGGACTTAAACATCCCAGAGAAACCACCATCTGCACACATGACATATGGAAGATACATTAACTTTTACTTTAAGTTCCATGATGCTCTCTGCATTCGCACTTTTGCCTGCCATTTTGGCATTAATTTGCTGCTTGCACTTGCACTTTATCTAGCTGGACATTGTACCTGTCATCACATTTGTCATTTACTTTTAATATGCTGCTTTCATGCATTAATTAATTATTTATTTAATTCACTGTGAACTGATCCCATATGCTTTTGTCTGCATTTGAATTCGATCTGCTTTCACGCATTTCTATGTTTAACCCATGGCTTCACTTCGTTCCAACATGCCTGCCTGCTTTACACACTTTTGCTGTGTTTCTTGCATTGGTTGGCAACATGGAAAAGGGACTTGCCACACAATAACTCTGCCATTCGCACTGTGAAACTTGTGTGTGATCAAGTGCTCTGCAAGCGCAAAACATGTTACCCAGAATCTTGTCTGTTGTATCCTGTTTTTGCTGTGTTTTTATACATTAAAACCTTTCCAGCATTGTCCCCGAATGTGTGCTTACTTCACCGGATTCCCTCAACCCTGCTGGATATATATAATACCAGAAGTGGATCTGACTGTCAGCTGTGGAACTCATAAAAAGATGTTTCCCCCTACAATGGAGGAGAAGAAGCGATACACAGAGGCGAGTTTTTGACATACCGATGTCATTGGGAGGCAGAGCCCGAAAGGACCCTGAAGGAAATCCAGAGGGAGACTTGGAAAGAAACCGGGAAAGAAACCTGAGAGAATGAGATGAGGCGCATGTCTGAGTGTAGTCGACGAGGCCTCCACTTGCACTATGCGGGACCAGAGAGAGAGCAACATAGCGGTGAGCAAAGAAACACTCCTGCTTGTCTTCAGGAGAGGATACCCAGGAGCTGGAGATGATGCCAGTCAAAGCCACCTCACTGGAGCAGGACCTGCTGCCGAGAAGGTATGCAGGTTCCTCGCATTAGAGGGGGGCACAGAGACCAAACTGTGACAATAGAAGAAGGGCCTAAGAATCTACAAAGGACAATGAGATCTAGAGAGGGAGACAAACATAAATACTATGAGTGGCTACAGGAGCCCTACAAACCTGAGTCTTGGAATCAGTCAAACCGCTCAAAGCTGCACACCAACACCAAGAGGAAGATATACATACCCCTATGAATCAAGTGAGAAATTGAGAACAAGAGAACCAAAACAAGTAAGGAATCATACTAAGGGGAAATCAAAATCAAGGACTACTGGGGAGAGACCCACGTGGTTGGTGTAGGAAGATAAAAGAGACATTTCTTTGGAATTTGAAAGTTTCTTTATTTGGAGCTTTGACAAGAGGGGCAGGAACTGATAGAGGCGGGAGACCAGCCTCACATTAAATCTTTGTGTACACTAAATCAGGAAAGATTCCTAGAACCACTGGGAGATGGCAGAATAAAAAACATTGACCGCAACCTATATTGCCAGTTTTTCCCTTTTGAGTTGTTTTTTCTAAGTGCTAGGGCTCTGTCCTATAGGATTCCACATGAATGTGAACTTACCGTTCTGCCGCTGCCCATAATATCCAGGTATTACCAGGGTATCGGGCGATGGAAACAGTAAGCTGAGGTTGCCGGCAGCCTGCAGGAACCTTTGAATGAGGGCCAATGTCTCATTTGTGGGGAGCTTCTTGTCCCTGTCCCCTGGAGGGGAGTCACTCCCATTGAGGTCCTGCTTTCCGAAACCCCCTATAGAGGGTTTTGCGTTGTGGGCTGGCCTCTCTATCCTCAAATGGGATGGTTCCCCCCCAAGGGTGAAGGGACGAAATCTCAAAATTCATCACACTAATAAAAGCAAGTGTGAGTAGCAAGGAGTGTTAGTATAAAGGGGATTTGCTTCCATGGTCAGTGAGTAGTTCAATAACGAGAAGAACAGTGATACATTGAATATTGCCTATGCTTTTAAAACCACTTTGCCTTTGCCCATGCCATGCAGACATTTACATGCTAATTGTCGTACCCCCGATAGGTAGACAAACAGATAGTGGGTGGGGAGGTCATGGCAAGGAATGTCTGTGTAGTAAGGCTTTCTTTTCTTTCATTGGAGAAGGTAGGAAATGAGGAATTCCTGTTTAGTACCCATTTTCTTTCTTTGACTGGAGGGGTGAGTGAACACAGTGGCTGTCTTCTTCTTACAATAGCTGTTCTGCATTCTGTCTAATTTAAGGCAGGGGGCACTGCATTGCATTGCTGTGTGGCCTTCCAGCCTGATGAAGGACTGGGAGACCCCAAGCACAAGCATGTCATTGGCATGGACCCATGACATTCAGCAGTCAGGTACAGGAGTCAGGTATTTTATTATTCACAATATTAGATTTGATGAGGCGTGACCTGTTCACAGGTTGCACCTGCAGGTAGGTCCTCGGACATTATTTTAGATTTGTTTCAGTACAGAAATGCTACATACACACATTTGTATTCTACAGATCCCAGCTAATGAATCCCTTAATGGACCTCCTACACTGAGACCACATCTTAAACATAAAAGTTGAGGTCTGCAACCAGTGCCTATGTGGATGTTTTATACTGCAAATTCATAGACCCCTCACGATGCTAACCAGGGCTGATGGAAGCTGTGGTGAAAAACATCTGGTGAGCCAAATGATGCAAATCCATGATATGTGCAATGGCACAAAAAACCCTCCCGAATGCTATCTTATGTTTTAGATGATTTCAGGTATGCTATGGATGCTGCAGTGTATTGACTCTAATTAGCAGCATATTCTCCTTTGTAACGCTACCTTTGAGACCGACCATTCTAATCATGTCCTGTGTGTCCAGGAGCGCTGCTTTCCATCGCAGACTGTGGTTTTAAATTTTACTTTTAGTCCTGCATTGTTTATGATAAGAAGTAATAGGATTAGAGACCCACTGACTAAAAATGTTGTGGCATTTTATTGCTGCACTGACCATACATGGAAAGGCCTTTTTGTCCTCCAGCGCCAAAGGTGCTGGCAGAAAGCTGCCTCCAAACAAGCAAAGGGTGTAGTCAATCAGAGCAACTTCAATGCCTTTGGGGCAAGGGGCGGGTGGAAAAGGAAGCAGCAATGGCAGCATTATTATCAATGGCTTTCAAGGTACAACAAATAAAGTTACCAGAGGTGAGGGACAAAGTCTATATTGCCTGGAATACAATCGCCCACTATTTCTGTTGAGGTATGTAAAATGGTCATTAGCAAGTCAATGGGCCTCATTACATGGTTGGTGGTAACCCCGAACCACCGAATCAACCGCCTGATAACCCGGTTCCACTGGGATATCACAAGTGGCGGCGGAACGGTAAATCCCCATTCCCATTGAGTCCCATAGGACTCCATTGAAATAGGGATACTGAAGCACCGGCACCGTTACTAACAGTGCTGGTGCTTCAGTGAGAGACATGCCAGTAGGGGCCTGATTTCCCAGCAGGTCAGGCCTGCCAGTGGATATTTGCCTCCACCGGCATTTTCAGAGTATGGCGTTCCAGAAAGGGTGCCGGTACGTTGCTATCGACACCCTTGTTTCCGGACCGCCATACTCATAATGAGGTATCAGGGAAGTGGCTTTAAGTCAGGTATGAATGTGCCATTCTGCCATCAGAGAAGACAGAGGCAGAAAGGAACGGGAATTGAAGAGTAGAGCAGTGGGGAGGAGCTCAGTCTTTGGTGTTTGGTACATCATCGCCCAATAAGTACCATAGGGTCTTGCTAAGGGGTCATTACCAAAGTCAATGGCAAGGGAGCAGCTTAAAATTAGGTAAATATTCTGCTCTGCAATAAGAGCAATCAGAAGCAGAGCGGAGAGAAAATTCAATTGTGGGACTGGAGGGGGGCAGGGGCAAAGAAAAAGACAAGATCAAAGAAGCGTGTGTACCACTTCCTCAGGCATGGCAGAATTAAGCAGGGTCTCATTACGAGTATGGTGATACAGGAAGAAACTGTGGTGGTCATGGAAGTACTGCTACTTTACTGCCCTTTTTACTGTCCATTCTTCCATATTCCACTTAACCTTAAAAAATGGGTGGATTTATCACAGCAGAATTACTGCACCAATGGCTCCCCATGTAGTCCTATGGGCTCCAGAAATGGTGAGTATTAAGCCTTACCATCACTTGTAATCCCATGGCAAATCCATGGCACCAAGTGGTGGCAATGGTAAATTATTATGGCTGGCACTAATTTCATTGACATACCGCTGTATTACCACCAAACTTGTAATGAGTAAAAAAAACTGCTATTCCATAACAGAGTATTGGAAAGTCATTTCACTTTGTGGCTAATTGCATTGTCAGTTTGTAACTAAGTAATACATCCTTGCCATCACTTGTATTCCCACGGTAAATCCATGGCAATTGGTGGCAATGGTAGATGATTATGGCAGTAATTCCATGGATATATCTATGAATTCCCACCACACTTGTACTGAGGTCCAGGGTAAAAAAACTGCTATGACATAACATGGAGCACTGGCAAGTCATTGGCCCTCATCAGAAGTTGGGCGGTACATTTCCACCATATGGAATTACCATTGCTGCATTTGTGCCTGGCAGAATTACCCCCATATCACAAGTTGACTAGTGCATGCACAAAACATCAGCAGTAAAGGTTGTTCTGTCTGGAGAAATTACTGCCGTAAAGCAATTCTGAATGGTAAATTTGCCAATTTCTGACAGAATTACTATTACGACTGGAAAATTGGAGGAATTACTGAGTGGTAATTCCGCTAGCGGAATTAGCATGGAGCAGAAATAGCATCATTCCGCAGCGGCAGCTATCTTTAAAAACACAATCCATTTAAAATCCCCCCCGACCTGCAGCCATCCAGACCGCATACACAAAGGAAAGATGCCAGGAGACAAGGGGAAGGGCAAGGTACAAGAATTGTGGGCCTGCAAGCCCACATTTAGTGAGGCAGAGCTGCAGGTGTTAGCAGAGAAAGTGGTAGCTAATGCTGAGGAGCTGTTTGGTGGCCAGCAACAGAAGACTTCCATACAAAGGAAGAATGGCATCTAGAAGGACATCAGGGTGAAGGTGGTGGGCACTGTTCAGCGTGATGTTGAGGACTTGAAGGTTTACATGTAAAGTCTGCTTGCCAACTTCTGCCGTGAGACAGTACCCACAGGAGGAAGAACTGTGGAGCCATTACACCTCATACCCTGGGAGGAGTAAGTAGCCACCATCATAGACATGGCTGGCATCAAGAGAGTTGGCGCAGCAGATGCTGGAGTCAGCAGTCAAGTTGACACAGGTGGGCACAAATGACGATGCAGGGCCCATAGGAGAACACATTGTGTCAGTGTCATGTGTGCCACTGCAGGCCACCCAGCATATGAATCAATCTTGTCCCCAATACGCTGGGATGGGAAGAAATGGCAGTATAATGGGCACCATCATGAATCTGCCCTCAATAATTGCATGATGAAGGCGCACCCCAGGAGTCTCTGGTATCCCCTCCACAGCAATGTACAAATCCTGCTGAAACAAAAGGGTCTGGACCCCCTCACACAGAAACACTTCCCAAACACCAATGTAGTGCCATGAACTCTGAAATGGGGAAAAACACTGCAATGCCACTACCCTTATGTCAGATAGTATGTTGCCCATTTTGAGTGGTGGTCATGTCAACCAGGTATATGAACCATACCACAGTAATACAACAGTGTTACTGGCAAACATGGCATAGCTACCCTATAGATGTAAGGGAGATTAGTGCAGAATTTCTCAACCTGAAATGGATGAATAGAATGTCTCGATGCCCCTTAATGAGTGCCATCCCTATGTAATTCATGTGAGCCGGTGCACCTCAGGTCATGAACTCTCACCTCAGTGCAATTGGTGTCATCCAACAACACATCATCACATTATGGGGTTGTGGTGGGAATCAGAGGTAACCAGTGCTTTGTATCTAGGTTCTAATTAAACCTGAGTGGTTCTGCGTGTTGGATCCCAATAATGAAGGATCACTCATGTCTTAGTTTAGTTTTAATTTCGGTCCTTATTGTTGCTCAAGGTGCCTATCACATTATGTCAGCAGGATGTATATGACCCAAAAACATGTTGGACCCATATATATGGCAGCAACTCCCCATGCTTGCTTGAGTATTTTACAGACCCCAAAGGGCCATACTAGTTCCAATCTATATGATTGCAATGTAAAATCCAGGATTCCAGCTGAATGCAGCATCATCAATGACATCATATGTCCCTTTACCTTCATTTCACAGTACATCCTGTATCCATGAATTTGACTGATGACACACTACTAAGCAAAAACGCTGTAACCCCCAACTAAAGCAAGTGTTGGGCAATGTAAACTATAGCACCAAAACATACTGCACGTTCACTCAAAAAGGCTGTTTCATGGCTTTAGAGGAACTTCGATTATGTCAATCGCACTAACCCCTCATCTCAATCCCAACAATAATCCTACAATTTAGGCCGTGGTATTGAGCACGTTCAATTGACATCATCAATGCATCTTTGAGGCAATCAAACAGCTTTTCTGTGGCTGTCTCAAGGGGTCCAGCATCCCTGTCCACATGAATGTTGTAGCAAATATCTGCTTCTAGTGCCAGAGCACAATCGAGTCCTGATGTGTATTCAGTTCTAGAGACATGTCACACCGAGTCCGTACTAGATGTATGTGGAAAGGCCACTAGAGCGAATGGTTGAAATGAATGTTAACTAATACCTATCATATCACTGAGCAAAGCAGCCAAGCAGATGACACCAGCAGCAGTGCAGATGGGCCTTCACAGGCTGAGTCCACGGGCCTCATTACGACCCAGGCGGAGGACCATGGTGCTATTAGCACCATGGTCCATGCCGGTGTCTGCCATGGCGGAATGGGGAATTACCACCCCATTCCGAGGTTGGTGGGGCGGTTATTCCCCATGCCGCCATGGCCCTTCCCCATTCCCATTTTTGCCCCATAGGGCTCAATGGGAATGGGGAAGGTGCTAATAACGGTACCGCTAATTGCGGTACCGTTATTAGCACCAAAGTCCCTTTGCGGGTCCCTACTTTAATGGCTGGACAAACCAGCCGTTAAGGTCGGGTCCCGCAAAGGGACCTCGTAATCAGGCGTTAAGGGTTTAATGGCGCCGATACCTTTTACGGTGCCGTTAAACCCTTAACGCCAGGGTCGTAATGAGGCCCCCCGACTTGACGATCAGCAAACAACTGCCAGGAAAAGTGTTTCCTCACTCAATGCGGTGCAAAGTCTGCCAACACGCAATCAGCCAACAAACCTACATCCACCATGACAATCAGCTAACACTCCCACTGCTACATGAAACACACTGCCACCCCTGCCGGTCAGGCCACAGGCACTCATGAGACTTCTCCGGTCAGCTTCGTCATTGCCAGTACACTGGTGGGTGCATCATCAGAAGATGACTTGCCTGCGCCTGAACCCCTTCCCAGCACTGAACCCCCTGCATCTGCTTCTTCCATGTTCCTCAGTTGCTCGGGTTCCACTATAGTAGCCCCATATAGACACAGATATTGGCGCATAGGATTAAGAGTCGGAAGCTGATGGGGATGACAGAAGTGGAATAAACTTCCAAGGTGATACCTCCTCCCCCATCCACCCACCAGCTCAGCTGCCACAAGATACCCTGATAGCCATATGGAAAAAGGCTCACAAGGATGAAGCAGCAGCATCAAAGAAGGGAGCAGCTCACAGACGTGCAACTGCAGCATGTCCAAGCAATGCGAGGTTCAGTGCAGGATGCATCTCTCTGGATGGCAAGGGAACTTGGACGCCAATTCAGACACCTCAAGAAAGCCACTGCTTAATACTGTGGTGTTCCAGATAGAGGGAGAACTGAGTCCATATGTGGAGGCAATAAATCTATGCAACATGCTCTACTGCAGATATTGCAGAATATCCATGGACTTGATTCCATTAGCTCAACCTCTGCCACCCAACAGAGGGATACCTTGCTGGGAATCCAAGACACGGGTTACAGCGCACTGTAAGTGGTACATCTGGAACAGGGAAGTGTGTCAAGAAGTAACTCACTTGTCTGTAGACATTGAGTGTTATGCAAGAGTGGAGGGAATGAGATTGGAGGGAGGACATGGGTGTTGCGGAGTGAGGGTGAATGAGGACATGGGTTTTGGAGAGTGAGGGTGGAGAGAGTATAAGGTTGTTGGGGAGTGAGGGTCGATGGAGGACATGGCGTCACTAAATGGAGTTTGCATTACAGGTAAAGATCTGATAGTCATTTGGGTCATTTCATAGATTTTGCTATACTCATTTCACTATTTACATTGTGCACTGTGCATATTACAGTTCAGAAGAAATTGTCCATCAATTCCAGAGCCCGCAATTGGCCATCTCTTCATTCTGCATGTCCATCCTGAGCTGGTCCGCCTACCCAATGCCTCGTTCTCCTCCTCCTCTGAGTCTGCAGGTGTTACGTCCTCCTCAGCAGGCAATGAAACATGCCTCCTGATGCAAATATCATGCAGCATCATACACAGAAGGACTATCTTTCCAACTTTCTCCGGCCTATACATAAGTGCCTATACAGTCTGATGGAGGCACCAGAACCTTTCTTTAAGGGGTCAAATTGTGTGCTTTATGCACACCATAGTCCTTGCGTGTGCCTCATTCTAGGCAATCTCTTGTGGTGTCCCACAGTCCCCTATTGGTGTCATGAGCCATAGTATTTGTGGGTAACCAGAGTCACCTGAAAATGAAATGAGACTGGGTCACTGGCACATACGTAATGGTCATACTCCCCCATCCTGACTAAGTGGTGCCTGATTTTCACTTCCATACCGTCATTTCAAGACACTCTAGTGGCATCTGGGTGCATTTCCCTTTGCATTTGTAATGCACAAAGACTTGTGCCCATCCTGCTAGGCAGCATATGCATGTACCCCCATAGGCGGCATTCTCCAATCGTCCCTGCACAGCCAATGGGTACTTGGCATATTGTGGCATGGGCTGCCATTGTGGTGTATTTGATGTGTACCTATGGTAGTGTGTTTGATTGCAGTATTTGATGTCTTCGGGCAGTTGTGTGCTGCTGGGAATAGTGGGGGTCAGGGGATTTCCTTTCTGCTTCCATCAGTAGCCATCTGGGCCCTTCATCAAATCTGAGGGGTAAGAGAGGGGGTATTCTACCACTAAAAAGGATTTTTAGTTATGTGCTCCTTTGCATTCTGGAACTTCTTATTTGTTTCAGCCTGATTGCTTTAGTGTAGGTGAGGGGGGGGGGGGGGGGTGGGCATGGGATGTTTGTGAGGTCATGTGGATCAAGCTCCAGGATTTGTTGTGCAACATGTGCATGGTGTATCTTGGGGGCCCCCTCCACCAATTCACTTTGACATTCACCTTTGTGAATACATACCAGGATCCGAGTGTGCTGTCTTCTTTGTTCTCTATGTACGCAGGTAGGGTGCTGCTCCATAGTCCCATGGTATCATGACTTGAACCAGGGAAATGGGTGCAGCAGTGGGTCACAGTGAGCTCTGCATCACATGTACATTGCACATTAAGGGAATGGTACTTTTTCGGAACACATGCTCTGATGCCTGGGGTGCCACCAGCATTACATGTGTGCAGTCCAAAGCTGCAATTACATTGGGGAAGTGGTGTAAAATATGGCCTTTGTGGCATGCATTTCTGTAGGGGGGCTGGGCAGAGAGATGTGCTGATGCACATGCTTCAGTAGTGCATCCAGCCTTTGTCACAGCACTTTAGAAAATGATGATTGTGACATGTCATGCAGCAGGCCGACAGTGTGCTGATATGTGCTTGTGGCACAAAAGTGCAGGACTGAAACCAGCTTCTGTAGCATTGGTATGGCTCTTCGTATATTGATGGCACTCTCAATTTCAGACTGGATTAGAGTGAGGATGGGCCTCATTACACGTTGTCCGGTAAGGGAATACCGGTAACGGTAAAGAATTACCGGTATCAGTAATTTCCCAAGCCAATTACGACCCTGACCCACCGCTATTAGCGGACCCGGTAAGTACGGTGCCACTAATAGCGGCAAGGCCGTGGGCGCGCGACCCCCAGACCAGAAATAGCGCCATGGCGCTAATATCACGCCATCACAAGCCATGCGGACATGGCATTAGCGGCATGGAAAAGACCCCACAACCCTTTACCGGCATGGTGCAAATAATGGCATCTAAAAGCACCCGTTAAGAGACCTGAGCAGTGTTCCCATCTGTCACAGATGGACACAATCAGCACAGGTGGAGGCAATGGAGACACGCAGCACAAAAGAGCACACCACACCCCTTCCCACACCCCTTCCCACACCAAGATGGTCCCAATACCACCATCATGACATGGGCTTCAGTACATGATTGCAGTGCAGCACCAACAAGCCGCACCAGAGGTGACCCGTAACAGGTACCCATTCCTCACACCATACAGGCGATGCCACCTATCCACTGAAGAGGTCGCTCCTAACCCCTGTACGGAACCCACAGAACCAGCAGGAAGAGGACTACAATATTGCACATACCCGTACCCGAGTCGTGATAGAGCCGTCATTCGGCCTTCCAATGACAGTGCGCTGGTGCCTAAGCGGCCTGGGTGAGGCTCTCCTGTACGGCCGTGACAAAGTGGCAAAGACAACCATGGCATGTGTTGAGCATCACAAAATGTGCATCTGATGGAATGTGCCTATGCTACTTGACATTGACATGCAACCACCAGATGAGGATGATGTGGATGGGGCTAAGTATGGGTGAAATGCTCCGGCAGGACATGCAAGAGGCGATGTCAAGGAGGCACATGATGTGCGTCAGCATCTGAATCAGGATTTTCATCAGCTACAAAGGTGAAATTACATGGATGGAGATGGGTATTGTTGCCCTGGTGCATGTTTTGAGGCCCACAAAGGACCCTGTCCACAATAAATGACACATACACAATGATGGAGACGACGCCTGGTTTTCAACTTCAGAACAGTGTATTGTGAACATAATGTGATAAAAATGTGCATGACCCCAACTTTGCAAACGCCCCTTCCCACCACCCCCCACAACACCCCCAAATACACCCTCTGCCCCTCCGCCCACAACACCCCCAAATACACCCTCTCCCCCCTCCCCCCACAACACCCCCAAATACACCCTCTCCTGCCTCCCCCACAACACCCCCAAATACACCCTCTCCCCCGTCACCCCCCCACCACCCCAATGTGAGCCTTATAGTGTCTACGTGTCCTGCTCCACATGTGCCACGTAGTCCTTGCTGGACCTAAGCCACAGGGCCTCCTCCACCATTGGGTGGTTGTGACGTGGGGTGCCTCAGGTTGCGCAGAGAGTGGAGCAGGGGGCTTGTCTGCTGGGAACCCGAGGAGGAGGAGGTGCCCGGTTGATCCCGTGTTGGGGGTTGGTATTGCCGCTCCATGATGTCCCCAATACGTGTGTAATGGCCTGGCGGAGTTGGCCCTTTTCCTGGCAGATCCTGTCAGTGCAGGCCTCAAGGGCCTCCCTTGTTTGGCCTGCATATTTGCTGAGGTCATCCCTCAGACGGCCTGTCTCGGCCACATGCTGGGCGACCAGCGCAGTAATGTCTGCCTGCCTCCAGCTGATGGTTGCAAGGTCAGGTTGGGTGGTATGTGATGTTGGGCTGGCTGCTGCGTCCTGGTCCGTGCCTCCGGCATCAGGTGAGGACACCTGAGGGCTCCATGCCCCTTCAACGGTGTGGGTGTCATGTGCTCCATGGCTACCTGATCTGGACGTTGCCCTTGGACTTTCCGCAATGGAATGTGTCGGGCTGGGGGAATGGCTTTATTCTAGAATGTCAATTGCGTCCTCCTCGTCAGTGAGCAGTGCCGTGGCTGCTGCCTCACCAGTTGAACTAGTGGCAGCGGAGTGCGTGCCCTCCGTGCGCATTTCACCTATGATAGGGCACACTGGCGTGGGTTCAGCAATAACAGCAGCCGTGCCCTCAGGCTGTGTGGAACTGGTGCTCCTGCTGTCTTTGGGCCTCTGCTGATGGACACTCCTCCCAGTTCCCCTAGAGGTGGTGGCGGTGTCACCTTTCTCATTCATACTGGCCTTTTTGGCTGCTGGGGGGGTACGTGTTGCAGTGCATGTGCCTTCAGTGTCTGTCAGTGATCCTGTAGAGGACAAAAATAGAGTATATCATTGTTAATGATTCTAGGTGCCTTATGCAGAATGTTCACGTCATGCTGCTCTATGCATTGGTGCCTCTTTATCATTGATTCTAGTAATGGGATGTCGGGTTGGTCATGCATGGATGGGTCTCTGTTGCACGTGCATATGGTGATGCATGCATTTATGTGTGTGGCTGGATCAATGGCCTGTGGTAGAGACTGGGTAATATTAATAATTGATACTGCTAAACAAACTACAGAGAAGATAGCGATAGACCTAAACAAATTGGAAGAGGAGATTAAAAAAATTGTGCCTATAGAACAATATAAAAAAAGAGTAGATGATCTACTGAGTGAGATGAAGGCAATTAAAGAAGATTTGACAAAAGACCGAATCAGGCGTCTTAAAAAGGATATACAGCAGTTTACCCATGAGAAAGCTTTTCCTTGTGTACAGGATGACTACTTCATAAAAGAACAGGAAGAACAAACACAGAAACAGGGCAATTCCAAAAGACGAGTTAGGTTCAGAGGAACCTCCTACAGCTCCAGTGAAGACAGTACGGGGGATGGCAATAACACAGGAAGAAGGGGGCATGCCCAAAACCAAAACTTAGGCAGAAGGGGCCCCAGGAGAGGAGGTGGTACAAGACGGAACAGTAATAGAGGACACCCGGTTGGACAACATTTTTTAGAACAGGACCAACAGGAATGGGACCCAGACCAACGAGTAATGACCCGCAGCATGAAGACACTGTGGTAAATTTATCAAATTACGAACTGACCCCAGAAGAGACCAAGGCCCTTAATAAAGGCCTAGGGTTTGTCACTACTAACATACACAATCGTTTCCAATTCCGAGAAGAATTCTCTGAGTTTATGAGAAAAGTCCATCTGAAACACTTTTTCTCAGACAAAAGTGATAACAGCGAATCAGATAGTGGCCTACATAGGAAATCTGAATACTGTCCTCCATCGCAAACACATATGGCTGAAGCACGAGTTTTTGAAAGTAGGGTGATCCAAGAAGTCACCGCTTTGGAAGATCAAACTAAGACAGAGAAAACATTTCAAAACCTCACCCAGGCAGAAAAAACCACCCTGAACACATTACTTTTCAACGACCAGATAGTAATCAGAAAAGCAGATAAGGGTGGAGCCACGGTAATCCTGAACAGAAAGGACTATATAGACGAGTGCATGAATCAACTGGGCGACAGCAACAACTATCAGAAATTGGCTGAAAACCCTACGCTCAAATTGGAAAAACTAATCCATCAAAAGGTAACAAAAGCGGAAGAAAGAAGATGGATAACGAAAAAAGAAGCTCTGTTTCTAGTTGTCGATAAACCAAAGACTCCACAATTCTACATACTCCCCAAGACACATAAATCTCTGACTAGACCACCAGGGAGACCGATTGTGTCGGGATGTGATTCAATTTTGGAGCCACTCTCTAAATTTGCAGATCACTTTATGCAACCAATGGTGAGGAAGATGGCCTCGTTTGTAAAAGATACAACACAGATAATAAACGAGATGGAAGGTAGACCTTTTGACAGCAAATCTGAGATGTTGATCAGCCTAGACGTAATAGCTCTGTATACAAATATACCACAGAGAGCCTCGCTTGAGGTATTGGAAGAAAGATTATTAACAGAAACGATGAACACCAACACTCCAGTGTCTTTCATTATGTGGTGTGCCAAGATGGCACTTATGGAAAGCTATTTTCATTTTAATGGTTCATTCTTCAAACAAATACAGGGCACAGCCATGGGAGCCACCCTAGCCCCAAGTATTGCGAACCTGTATATGGAAGCCTTTGAGAAACACTGCATCTATAACGAGACTAATCCATACAAGAAGAACATATTGGTATGGAGGAGGTATATAGATGACGTGTTGATCATCTGGAGGGGTGATGAAGACGAGGCAACCAGTTTCTTCGATTGGATTAACCATCAAAACCAACATTTAAGATTCACGGAAAGCACAAGCAAGGTAGAGATTAACTATCTGGATATTACCATCAAGGTGGATCCAGCAAGGGGAGAACTCTTTGTGAAACCATATAAAAAATCCACGGATCGCAATACTTTGTTGCACTATACAAGTTTCCATCCGAGGCACACGCGTGACAACCTGCCCTTTGGTCAATTCATTCGACTAAAAAAGAACAGCACTAATAGTGCAGATTATAGAGAAGGAGCACAAAAATTGAGGTCGAACCTACACGAAAGAGGCTACCCGGCTAAATTGACAAAAAAAGCAATGAAGAGGGCAGATAATAACAACAGAGAAGCCATTCTCGAGCAAAACCCAAGAGAGAAAAATAAAGATAACTTAGTGTTTGTTAACACGTTTAGTAATCTATCTAATAGAATTCAAAAAATAATCCACCGTAATTGGGGGATTCTTGAGAAAGGCGAAGTACCTCTGCAGAGACCGTTGATGGCATTCCGACGAAGTAGATCTATAAAAGATCAGGTTATGCGGAATGATATTACTAAACAGATCAAACCACAAATGACACTAACAGAGACCTGGGGGATGCGAGCCCCAGAAGGGCATTACCCATGTGGATCGTGTACCTGCTGCCAACAGACAAAAAAAAACATGGAAATCGATCTAGGTCTAAAGAACCCTTGTTGTTTGTTGTATATGTCATCTGGTGCCCCTGTAATAAGATATATATAGGGAAGACGGAAAGAAAAATTAAAATCCGTATCACAGAGCATAAAAGCTGCATAAGAAATAGAGTCCATTCGGCTCCCCTTGTGGGACATTTCATTGAAATGATACACAAAGTAGAGGAACTAAGATGGTCTGTGGTCTATGTGGTTAGACCGACGAACGATTTGAACCTTGACAGGAGAAAGTTAGCACAGAAAGAAAAAGAATTAATTTTTCTCACAAAAAGTACAGAATTGGGACTGAACGAGAAGAGTGAATAAATAAAATCAACTCTGGCCTGTGCTGTTTTATGTACAACCTCTCTAGGATGACTGTGAAGAAAAAACGACCAAGAGTAAGGTCCAACAGGAAGTAGGAAACAGTCAATGTGGTATAGCCAGTTTTGTAAGGGAACCCTAAAATCCACTCCCATGGGTCCCCCTTCCATATTCAAATGACTCAATCAGGAATATCAGTAGTGGTTGTTTGTCGTGCACATACCCCCGTGAATATCATACGATCACGACTACAATGTGGGGAAATGCTGTGGCGCGGTATTGGTGACCCGCCAGTCAAATAACAAATGACATTAACCATCGAGTTGAAACGATGTTAAGCGAACGTTAAGAAAAAATGAGCGGCGCAGGATGTTTGGACATTAAAAACTAAACCAACGATACTCACGTAGCGGGAAATATGTGTCAGCAAATGCCAATGAAGTTTCGGCTGCCGACTTCAATAGAAACCATGAGGTTTTCCCGTGCGGTGGGATGATGTAGCGACCACATTGGGCTGGGCTAAGTGGGGGCCGAAGGCAAGATAGGTTATGACATAGGGTCTCATTACACGGAAGGCGGTGATCCAGGGTGCTATTAGCACCCTGGACCATGCCGGTAAATTACCGGCACCGCCTTGGCGGTAAGGGGATTTACCGCCCCATTCCAAGGTCGGTGGGGCAGTAAATCCCCCTTCCGCCATTGCCCTTCCCCATTCCCATTTCTGCCCCATAGGGCTCTATGGGAATGGGGAAGGCGCTAATTACGGCACCGCAATTTTGCGGTGCCGTAATTATCTCCGAGGTCCCTTAGCGGGTTGGTTTTTAACGCCTGCAAAAAAGCAGGCGTTAAAGCACCAACCCGCTAAGGGACCTCGTAGTACGGCGGTAAGGGTTAACGATCACCGTTGCCATTAACGGTGACCGTTAACCCTTACCGCCGTCCGTGTAATGAGGCCCATAGTCTTTAAAGAGAAAGAGACCATTAAGGTGCTGTCTCCCGATCACGTGACTCATTGGTCATGTGGGGGGCGAAATCCAATAACAAGCGAGAGAACATAATGAGAACAGGTAGAAACGGACACCAGGTGGAGATAGGAGTGTGACTTGAGAGAGAGGACAGCCACATGTGAGCAGCGACTGTAACCCCGTACAAGGCAGCAAAGGCAAGCTCGTTAAAGGTAAGAGCATAAAGCCTTTTGGCGATATCCCCACTCTAATTTTAAATGAACAGCGGTACGAAGAAGAATCACGACCGAGTACCTGATGTGCCTCTCTCCATTCTAGAAAACTATATATAGAGAGTCGTCCCATCCCACGTGAGAAAATTTAGAAGATTTATCTAAATGAGGAGCGGCACGGGATAAAGTCAACTATTAAATAGAACAGGAATCCACAAAGTAATCACGCTAGGTCAGTATACAGATATGCAGGGTTGTTTTCAGCACAATGAACTGACAAATAGAATAAACATCAAGCCAAGCTACACAAATTGGTTTACCTGTGTTTTTGTCTTAAATAGGAATGCCTCCCAGTGATCGCAGATAGTGGTATCCAGTTGAGAGCCAAGCACACCCCAACATCAGACAGACTTTAACTAGGAAGAGAATTGTAAATCGAGGGGGACCCCCCAAGAAGACACATAAGAAGAAGTCAGCCTGTAGAAGGTAAAGCAAATTCATAGACAGACTTGGACAACTTAACTGTACCGCATGATTGGGTTAATTGATTATAAAGTTGTGAAATACTCAGTGTCGTAGTTAAAGATTAGACCTGAAGTGATAACAGCATGGGTGTGGTCTTGAAGGACCTAGTTGCAGATAGGGGTGGAGGTGTGAAGATATAACAGATGTAAAGAAGGTGATGGTCTAAGTAATGACACCCTTCCACTGATGATTGACACATAGCAGGTTGTGCATAATATAAATGTCGACCGGGATATTATCTCGAATACTAAATTTCGATTATCCCACACTTGCTTCCCACAGTGTATACGTTTTTGAACGTTGGACCCTAAAGAAAAGTGCGATGGGATCTCTTTGAAAGCTGACCCCGCAAGAAATTAAGTCTACAAGAAGACTGATACGATTGTACATTTAATTGAATGTTGTGTAAATTTTACCCCTGAAGAATTTCCTTGTCAATAGTGTGTAAGAGTGTAAGGAATGAAACATGTCGGGTATGGTATGGATGTGGTATGAAAGTAAGCATGATTTTTAGGAAGAATAAGTGAAAGGTTTTTACGGACTGGGTTGCTTGTCTCGACGATAGGGGTGAGCAACTTGTAGATCCAGGTTAAGAGATGAATTTTTGCTAATTATTAAATGGTCAACTGTTACATGAGATTAAATGTATACAACGATATTGCATGGTAATGGTGCAGATATTGTGATTTGCATACTATCAGAAATACTCCTTTCTAAAAAAGATTAAAAAATTGGAACTGTGAAGAAGAAAAGATAAAAGAAAAAAAGTTTTTTACTGTTGAAATATGAAAAATAAAATACTATTTTTTGATACAATGTGGTGTAGTATGAGAATCTAATGGCTATTAACCTCATACAGTAAGGTTCAACCAAATATGGACTTGGGGAAGCAAGGGACCGAGTGAAACATTGTGTATTGTTTAAGAGTTCTGTTTATAGAGGGCTGTTCACTATCGGTCATAGGAAATATTACCTCTAGTCTCTCTTAAGTTTATTGTGGATCAATGGCCTGGTCATGGACACATATTTGGGAGACCCCTCACCCTTCACTGTGCATTGTTTGATGTATACATTCACCTCCATCAGATGAAATGGCCACACCATGCTCCATATCTCCGACTCCCTCTATGGATTCGACTCCAATTTTGGAGGCACATGTCTCCTCCCACTCCTTCAGCTTCAAAGGGGAATCTGCGCCACCTCCTGTGGCCATTGCCAGGTTACGGTTGGCCGTTAGTATGTTCCGCACACAGACCCGGAGGTTGTCCCACCTCTTGCGGTAGTCCTTTATACTGCGGGTGGTAGTGCCCACCGCACTGACTTTGCGGGCAACTTCGGCCCAGATGGCCTTTTTCTTATCGATGGCCTCCCGCCGCATATCATTGGCGAAAACAACTTCAGCATTAGCTGCAAGTGTCCCGGTCAACATTATCAGCTCCTCATTTGAGAATTTTTCTTTCCGCTGACGATCTGAAGATTTTATTAGGGCCTTGGGCATCTTTGGTCTTTCCTGGATTATTTCTTGTCGGAGTTCTCCGGAAAGAGGTCCTGGATGCAGAGGATGGCAATGGATTGTGTTTTTAAAGATGGTCGCTGTGCTCTTTCCCGTTCCTGTGCGATGACGCTATTTCCGGTTCCGCTTTTTTACGTTGACCGCTAATAGCGGTGACCGCTAATGGCGGGGACCGCTAACCGCTGTTTGCATGTAGCTTGGGGGCGGAGGTGCTATCAGCACTTTGGTCGAAGCCGGTAAGGGGCATTTTGGGGACTTTTGCGGCATGGCGGTATGGACTTTGACGGCATGGCGCTATGCTCATGTCCGTGAACTCGTAATGGGACGCTATTAGCGGCCTCTTGTGAGGGCGGTCACGCTAATAGCACCATGCCGTAAAATTCATTTACATTTTTACTGGACAACGTGTAATGAGGCCCGATGTCTGAAATGGTTTTCCAGTTGAGGCGGTACAGTGTTATCAACTGTGCATCTGTCAGTCCCCAGGGCGATGTTCGGACTCTGGGAATGGGTGTCCTCCTTGTCATGCGCCTCCTCCACCTAGTAGCAGAAATGGTAAATGGTTTTGACACTAATTCTATGGCTATGGGGTCATTACAAGTTTGCCAGTTGGGTAATAAAAACCAAGTAATAACGATTACCAGGACTTTTGCCGGATCGGCAAACTACTAGTTTGCCAGTAGGGATGGAGGATTTACCTCCAGTTAAGAGCAGAAGGTTAATCCGACCCCTAATGGCCAAAAACTGCCCGTATTACCGGCACATAATACTGGCAACATCCCGACATGAAGTCCTATGGGACTCCAGGGACGTGGGCTTTACTGTTTAAACCGGCACTTGTAATCTGCCCGTAATACCAGCAGACAAGTGCTGGTAATGATATTAGCGTTTGCCGGTACCCCAGTGGTTTTACTGCCAGGATACCGGCAAACTCAAAATGACTCACTGAATTACCACTACCACACTCATAATGAGGCAAACTGCTGTGCCATACCATAGAACACTGTAAAGTCATTGGGCCTCATTGCAAGTGTGGCGGTAGCCGTGCCGGTAAATACTGCCGGTGTCAGTTATTAACCAGCACCCGGCAATGGGGATGTATTGGGGCATTCCTGCCCCGCCGGACCCGGTAATTCCCCTTTGCCGGGTGCTGGTAAAAATTACTTCCTATTCCCCATTGAGTCACACAGGACTCAATGGGAAAGGGGAGGCCGGTAGCGCCGGCATCGTTAATAAAGGTGCTGGCGCTACCGTGTAGGTCTGCTCGCGGGTGCCTTTCCGCCCGGCAGGTCTGACCTGCCGGGCTGACAGGCACCAGTGAGCAGACCTCGAAGTTTGCCGGTGCGGTAACAATGGTATCAGAAAGCTTACCGGTACCATTGTTACCCGACCGGCAGCCGTGTAATGAGGCCCATTGTAACTTTGTGGCTGAGTGCATTGTCAGTTTGTAACTGAGTGCATTGTGATATATGTAATAGGTTGAGGCTCACGTGTGCTTCCCCCTGCTTCATTATTACAGTGCTAGCTTTTGAAGCAGCAAGAGTGGATTAGATTCCCACTGCTCCAATCCCCTTTGGAATTGGCCTTTTTTATGTTGGTGCTTTGTTTTGGTGGTCTAAAGCAATAAACATACAGAAACAATGATACAATAATAATGTCTATAGTGAAAATTCATGAAAAAGAAATGGCAAATCAAAACAGGAAAGCATAATACCATACACACTCAACAATGATGAGGAGTCACCCATTTGATGAGGCTCTCACCAAGTTCAAATCCTGGTCCCCAGTTTATCACAGACTTGTAACCTATCATCCCACTTTCAGCCCACCTGTGGCCAGAGCCAGCACATGAAGGAGTGGATGCTGCCACCCCAGTTGAATAGAACTAGGGTTGAAATGATAAACAGCATGTGAAAGGCTGTGCGTGATCTATGTCGAACAAAAACTGGGGCAAAACCAGTCCCGAGATGTGTCAGACAATGCACCCAATTCTGCAGATAAAGAAAGTGATATGTTCAAAACTCACTCACAAGTACTGTAGGTTAATTTCAATAGTGAAATCCACAAAGGGTGCCAAATCCTGCTAAACATTTTTAAGACTATGGGCCTCATCACAAGTTAAGCGCTAACCCCGGCGGTATTACCGGCGGGGCTATTAGCCCTACTGCCAAACCCCCCGCGCTATTTGCACCAGATCACGGGTTTGGTGGAACGGTAAGTCCCCATTCCCCATTGGGCCCATTCGGGAATTTCCCATTCCCCATTGGGCCCAATAGGGAATGTTCGGCACTATTACCGGCGGCATTAATAGCACTGAAAATCGGCACAATCGCGGTGGATTTGCCCCTAGCTCAGAGCTGGGGGTAAATCTGCCAAGCCCGTGATTTAGCAGACCCTTAAATGCGGCGGTAATAGCATTACCGCCGCATATAAGGGTTACCGCCAAACTCGTGATGAGGCCCTATCTGGCTTGCCGCTCGTTTGTGTTTGTTTGGAAATGCTCATCCTTGGCATTCCCAAATCTTCTCTTATATGTTCATGTTAATGTTATGGGGACTTTTACCGCGCACTCTTGCCACTGGTGTGATCTCTTGGCACTCTGTCAGATCTGCAATGGAAGGAGGGAAGGGGGGGATTTGTCAGCGGGATTGAGGGGGAGAAGAGCAAGAGAGCTTTGATGTGTTGTTGGCATTTTCAGTTTGGAGAAACCGGTCACAGAGCATTGGTGTGTTTTTGGTTGGTAGCCGTCGTGTGGTGTTGAGGTGTGATCGTGCATGGTTTGGTTTAGTTAGGAGCAACACATTTCTTACCCCCAATAGTCCATTTAAGAGCAATACATTTCAAGTCCCCAACATTCCTTCTAAGTCTTATACAATTCGTCCACCCAACAATTCATCTAAGTGTAATACATTTCATGTTCCCAGCTATCCAACTAAGTCTGACACAGTTCCTACCCCAGCAATCCATCTAAGTTCGACATATGTCCTGCCACCAACAAGCCATCTAAGTGTGATACATTTCCTACCTCCCGACAATCTATTAGGGGGCAGCCCCAGTGCCCAGAGTCACCTGTCCATGATTTGTTCTTACTAGCCATGAAAATTGAGAATGTGGATTTGTTCATTTGCAAGGGGCATGCACCCCTCCATACATTACCAATGTATTATGTACTCAGCGGCTCCTAATGACCCAAATAAATACATTGTAAAGCATCTTGCGTTGTCTATTGTGCCATGCATTGAGAAGATCAATGCTTTATGCAACACAAATGTAGTAACTGCCATGGTTAGATTTCTTCTGCCTCAATAAAAAAAAACTCTTGCAAAAGGATAGTTAAGACAGAAGGCTGGGCATTCATGCTGCAGGCATACTACAAAAGGAAATCACTTCTCATACAACTGCTAACTACTTGAAATTCAGAAACAATCTAAAAGTGTACCTGTTCTCTTGACTTGGTGATAGAACGCTTAATAAGCATGCAGCCTCTGATGGCCAAAACTGATGGTAAGCTTCTGATGACCAAACGGCACAACAGGGCAAAATCCATAAAATGTCAGGAACATTAGGAACATTTGAATATGGATCAATGGAACTAATGACACAAAACAATGCTGATAGAGAAAAAGAAATTAAAACCATATCTTGACGTTATAGCAATGCTAAACTCTGCACACTCTGAAGACACCATTGGAAAGCTCTAAATACTTAAAAAAAATATCTTAGAGATTAAAGGCATTCAGAATGGCATTGTGAGGAGAGAGTGATACAGAGTCCCCTTTTTTGAACAATCAGTAGCTGACTTTTCATTTCTTTGATTTTCAATTAGTGTCTTTAACATATATTGTGCCATCACTAAAAGCAGTGCTTTCCAATTCCCGTCAGACTTATGGTCTTTCAGCAATAGTTATAAAGTACCAGATCATGCTAACCTTTAGGTAAACTTTATAAATCAATATCCCCATGAAGGAGCTTTCTGTGATTCTGTTAGTTAGTCATTCCTCCACTCCAAAATAAATCATCACTTGACTCTACTGTCCTTAGGAACTACCACCCTGTTGCTGTTCTACCATGCCCTCTACAATCTTAGAAGAGGTAATCACTTCTCAGTGTTCAGGGCATGTTGAGAATAATAGCCTCTTCAACTTTCACCAATCAAGTTTTCAAGGGATGGAAATAGCGCTATTATCAGTCTGGTACTGACAAGGGATGATTCACTTTATTGATGATTCTTGAACTCTCAGCTGGATTTGGCACTATGGACCACCAGATTCTATTGTCTCATCTGGTCGCCAAGGCTAATCTAAAAGTCAAAGCAATCATATGATTTCACTATTTGTTGCAAAATTGCTTCCAGAGAGCCCTATTGAGCTCTTTTCTTTCACTCACTGTTAATGTAGGCTCAGTAGCCCATCTGGGCTTCCCTTTATATCAATTACTGTTTCACATCTATATTCGACCGCTGTTGCCTATTGTCATCAAGTCTGAATTAGCACACTTTTTTTTTCTTAAAGTTTATTCGGATTCCAATAAATACATTTAATCAACACACAGTTACACAATTATAAAAAATGTCCAATAAGATCACATTTAAAATCATGGCCAATCTAAATAAACCAACATGAACACATTCACTAAAATGTAACTTTAAAATCATGGTC
This sequence comes from Ambystoma mexicanum, assembly GCF_040938575.1. Taxonomy (NCBI): domain Eukaryota; kingdom Metazoa; phylum Chordata; class Amphibia; order Caudata; family Ambystomatidae; genus Ambystoma; species Ambystoma mexicanum. The sequence goes on from NC_090924.1 coordinate 984,033,834, forward strand.
AAAAATAAATTGAATTTCACATCCAGGTTTATTTTAAATATTCTCTCCTTTAAGGCCTGATCTAAATACTTGATCAGGTCAAAAAGGAACTGCGGACCAATACAGTTAAAAATTAAAACCAATGCTTCCTTACAGGTTTTAGTATTATGTGCTAACAAGTTAGGTTTTAACCATCTCATACTCACCATTCTATAAAATGGGTAAATAAGAATAAAATGTGCCAGATCTTCATCCATTCTTCATTCGCAGAGTGACACCTTGGCAAGGCGTATAACCAAGTAGTTCTTTTGGCCATCAGTAAAACATTTAACCTGGTCATAATTATTAGTCTTCTCCCATCTGGAGAATCAAGACAGAGAATGGGGCCCATGGCCAAAAGACTCCCCTTAAACTCCACGTAAGTTGTAAGTGAAGGCAGAGATTTAAGTTATTTTCACGTCCCCTGCCAACCCTCTAACTCTAGACCAGATTTGAATGTATTTCAGATTTAACTTAGTCTAGATTATCCAGCCTGTTTTCGACTACAAACTGGTCCCAAAGCCTGCATCCTATTTTATACCAACCCAGCTTGTGCACCTCCGAGACACCCTCCATCACTGAAAATCCTAGCAGAACATTTGAGGTTTTTATGTCACCCAGATTTAGTAAAATAAACCAGTTGTCTAGCTTGTGCCATGGACGAGATGGTCTGTATCCCAGTTCTATGCTCAGTGAACTGCTCGGGCAACCCTGAGAGAGTCCCAAAAGTAGCCCAAAAGTAGCCACCAAAAGTGCAACTGGACAACCTCCAAAGGCTTACAGGAGCTGTGGCCCCAAATCTCACTGCCATACAGCATCTGGGTTACCACTTTGCAGTTGAAGACCTCTATCGAGCCTACGAGATCCAAATTTAAAATAAAACCTTCATAATCCCTGAAGACTGATTTTATCCCTATATGCCTGGTATTTGATGTGTTCCTTCCAGCGACCATTCTTTGAACATTTTAGGCCCAGATAAATATAGGAGTCCACTATTTCTATACGCCCCCCTTTTATTTCCCACCTTAAGGTTTTCTTCTTTTTTACAAAGATCACAATCTTGGTTTTGCCTTTGTTTAACTTTAGTTTGTGTGCTTCCAGGTAATCCATGGTGTAATGAGGCCCTTGTTTCAGGCTGGCTGGAGTAAGTGCCAGGATGACAGTATCGTCAGCATAAAGTAAAGCACTGTATTCCTGATTACCCAGCCTCCGCGGACACACCCTGTCCTTATGTCTTGCAGGGTCAAAAACTGTAAACAAAATTGTAAACAGGAGTGGCGCGAGAGGGAAATCCTGTTTTAACCCTTCCCCTGTTGGTCGCGTACAAAAACGTGTTATCTCCTACTCCACCATACCTGACCGCTGTCCTGACATATCATTCTTACGCTGATGATACTCGGGTATATTTTAGAGCAAATTGGCCCCATGATGATTTAAAAAATGTATGCAGCTTTCTAGACTTTACCAGAATCCAAGTAGGACCATCATTATTTTAATGAGACCTAAACATTGGAATCCCATTTCTTTCCTGCCCCCAAGCCTTTTCAGTCTTCCTACGACCTACACCAAGAGACTTCAGAGACCTGGAATCTATTGGCAGGTGAACTTGAATGTAAGTTTACAAATCAGGGAAGTTGTTAAAACATCTTTTTTTATGCTCCAGGTAATTTGTTGCCCACTTTCCTTTATTACCATACCGTATAGTTGGCATTTTAGTTTATTTGAAACTTGATTACACAAACGCCCTTTATAAAGGGATCCCGAGGCACCATTTACAACGTCTGTCGCAGGTACGAAATGCAGCCGTCTCTCTGTTCATGATGGCCCAGAGGGAGACACCCACTTCAGACAGTCACTGCACCCGCTGAGTTTGACCATTTCTTTCACGTTCCAGCGTTTAGAACCCAAAGGCCCGATTCATGGAATTGTTTAAACGGTTCAAAGTGACTTTTCACTGCTGAAAAGTGACTTTGCACTGCCGACACAAACCCTGCTTCATGGAACTGTGCAAAGTGCATTTTTGCAGTGCAAAGTCCTTGCAAATTCATGCTGTACTGCCAAAATGACTGTGCACTGACTTTGCCCGAACTTTGCACTGCAAAAATACACGTTGCACAGTTCCATGAATCAGGGTTTGTGTCGGCAGTGCAAAGTCACTTTTCAGCAGTGCAAAGTCACTTTGCACCATGTAAAGAATTCCATGAACCAGGCCATAACTGTCTACATGGTTTGGCTCCAAAATAATAGGAACACATTATTGCGCTTCCATCTCAATCTCACCTTCAAAACAGTCTTTATTTCTGCATCGCCCCGAATTTAGATTTAAAATCAGGGGTGACAGTAGGTTTTCTGTGACTGCTCCCTGTCTACAATAGTCTTCCTTTAGCAATGCCAAGTACACATAATTGACTCAGCAGAAAAAAACATGCTACAACTGCAATCTGCGTAAAGCAAAATACAAAGTCCGAAATGCATGCTTATTCTACTGTAAATGCTTTTGGAGGATTTTGTCTGCATTGTGAATTTGAGGTGTTTAAGAACAGACTAAATCAGTGCCTCACCCCCTAAAGTGTGCCTGAAATTAACCTTTAATGAGTCTTTACAATTATTGTATGAAATGCCAGAAAGACACATCGCTCGGATAGCCACATGGCATTGGCCACAGCCCAGGTGCTTCAATGTGTAAAAAATTCATTTAAAAAACGGTTTTTTTTGCTTTAGGGGTAGCAAGGGAGACCTTAGGGGTCGCAAGTGCGACCCCTGGCGACCCCTAAATGACGTCCCTGTGACTCCCTTCCAGAAGCCTTAATAAATCATGCTGTTTGCTGCTTTAGCTTGCAGCTTTCCATCTCCATTTTCCTATTGGCTCATTCTTTGTGCCCAGACGCAATCCATTCTGTGCAGTTTGCCAAATACAAATTCAAAACAATTCAAAAGAAATTCAGAAATTCTGCAGTAGTAATGTGAAAGGTTGGCACAGGGCACGAGGGCAGGGATTACAAAGTGAACGAGACCCTTGGCATCTTAATAATGTTCTCTTGGCTTGTGAGAAAATAGCGGGTATAATACTGCCTGGCTGAGGACAGCTATTGGACAAAAGCTCCTCTTAAATCGCTGCAGCTGTCGCAATGATCCCATTCACTACTGCTGTGTCAACATTATGACCGGAAGCGGGCACCCCTTCTTTAAAGCCCTCACAGTGATGGAAACCGAGAGAGGTTCAGTGATTCCGCAGGAGACTGTTTGGCATTGGTGCAGAAACGTTTAAATGAGGGATTTCTTTCAAAGATCCCATTAAAAGGCAATAAGACACAACAACACATTGACAAGGGAACAAAATCTTTACTTTGTAGGACAACGCGATTTTTCAAGCAAGAAGCTGAAGAGGACGTGCTGTAATTAATGCGGGCTTAAAGGTAGGAATACATGGCAGGGCGGGAAAGCACAGATCTCAGAGACAAGTAAAGGGGGAAGGAGCGAGTGAGCGAGGGCGGTAGTCTGATATGGTTGTTAAAAACAACATTTAGGATCATACTGTATTTAATAAATATGCACATTTGGGTACGTGTTTTTGAGGCCGCAAATGATGTCAATCACGGATCCGTTCTTTGTGGGAATATTGGCTCTCAGTCGTAGTTTAACCTTAAATGCGGGAGTGGGCGGAGCTTACAATGATTTCCTATGGGAAATCAGGGCGGGAATACACGCCCTTAGCACTCCTAAACCTTAATAGGTTTTAAAAAGCATGGTGAAATAGCTCCCTTGAAGTGACCACGTTTACAATCATCTGTTGTGAAATCTTCCTCTTAAATGTAAAACCTTGTCCTGGTGACATATGTGCAGCAATTTCAATGTTGCATGCAATGTTGAGTGACATGTTCACGAATTTCAACATTTGAGTAGCGCTGTACAATAAACGTAAAAGCCTGATTCATGGAATGTTTTCCGCTGTGCAAAGTGACTTTGCACTGCCAACAAACACCCTGATTTACAGAACAGTGCAAATTGTATTTTTGCAGTGCAAAATCACTTTGCAGAGAAGAAGTACTCTGCACTAAATGTGCCCAATTCACGGTGCAAAGAGTACTTTTCCAGTGCAAAGTGATTTACAGATCAGTGCAAAGTGTATTTTTGCAGTTTGCACTGCAGACATACACTTTGCACTTTGTTGCACTAGAAAGTCACTTTGCACCACGCAAAATATTCCATAAATCAGGCCCACAACGTCAGAACTTTTCGTTAGGTTTAAACCAGACCTAGGGCCGGCTTATCAGCGTGCCGGTATGGGCTGGCTGCAGCATGCACAGCCTGAGCCCGGCATCAGATAATCCATTCCGCTACCCAGCCACGGCTCCCGAAACAGCGCAGTGATCTTTGACAGAGCATAGGGGAAAGCCACCAATCTGCTCACGTGTGCACAAGGTACATATGTAATACCGTGCTGTCAATGTTAGCCTGGGTGCCTCCGGCCAGTCTTTGGTAGTGGCCATGGCTCAACTCCATGTGTCCAGAGAGTCCCCGGGTCCTTTCTTGAAGATCTTCAATGGTAGCCAGCAGGCAGGCAGTGTATTCCTCCCTGGTACCTCACATGCAGAGTGCCCACCAAGGCCATAATTGTCCTGTGCATGCTTTATTGATATAAAGCATTGAGCATAGGTAATTTGGATGCCTTCATTTGCATAAGGCATGCCCCTAAGCAAATGTGGCAACAACCTTCTTTTGCACTACGTGCCGTATACATGAGAAAGACTAGAGACAAAACAATGACCAAGTAAGACTGAGTGATGTGAGTGATGTGAGTGATGAAGTACGTTACATGGGCTTTGCAAATAAAAAGAAAACATTTAACCACTTAAGGGAAGGGCATATCTTAAAATGGTGGCATTGTAAGTAAGTGTGATTGTGGCCTGCCTTTCTTCAACCCAAGGCATGTATTTGTTATGTCATGTTATCTTGCATTTGTCAACAAATATGCCATGCAAACGTCCATTCCATGTATGACTGCGGCGCTGCCTTCAATTTTGTCAGTTGTCATTTCGAGCCTAAAAATGTGATATTCACCCCATTAAAAACAAAGAGAGCACAACACTGAATTCAAGAGTTTGCATCACCGGATTTTCAGCTACCTGATCCCAGGTGGGACTGTTCAGTAATCACTTAGGATTCCTGAATTGGAAACTATTTCCCTCATTTGATTATGGTTGGTGGGTTGAGATTCAGCCAACACAGAGACCTACCTGATCGACTGCTAGGGTGTCACACCTATGCTAATGACACCCAATTTTAAATCTCCTTAGGAAACGCCAGTGACCAGATGGAATTAATGGGAGAACGCCCAAGGGCAGTAGAGCCTCAGATGAGGGAACAATGTCTCCAACTAAATGGCAGAAAGACAGCCGCCATCTTCCTAAGCAGCCCCAGATCTCCAAACTCAGCTGCAGGATGGGATCCCCTTGCCAATTTCTTTCTTCCCTCCAAAAGCCTGTAATATAAGGTTAAGAAGTTGCTGGGATTCTGATCTCACCCTGCCCTAAAATGTCTAAGTGGTAGTGAGTGTGGTCTCTTTCCAATGACACACGTTTTGAAGGAGAAAGAGCGTTGGTAGGCATAGCTCTTAATAATTCCCACTACATTAGTTGCTAGATTAAGCAAAATAACAACCAACAGAGGGAAAGGTCCAAGAGGAGTGTGCAGCACCATCAATGCCTATACTTCAGTCTATCAACCCCAGAAACTGAGCCGATTATATGAGTACTAATTATCTTGGCTTCAACCAAAAGCCAGAATTTCATGACCGTCCAACATAACCCAGAAGCCCCACAGGTCAAATACCAAACAGGACTTAAAAGGAACTTGGAACTCAAAGTAGGTTTGACCCTATGACAATGACATATGGGCACAGTAACCAGATGGAACCAAGATGTGTGACCAAATCCAATTAAACAGTTGCACAGCAAAGAGAGCAGTATTGGCATGTCACTGCATAAGGTGCTTATTGGCAAGGAACAACCCCAGGATCAATCCCTCCACTGTCACAGGAGTTTAGGGTAAATATCAATCAACCAGTCACTGGAAGGTATCCGTGGTAACCACAATATATGCAAGCAATTTGAATCAAATCAGTATGGGCGTTGGTTCCCGAGAAATGACTTCAGAGAACAAGAATGATTTCAGAGTCTGGAAGTAGGGAGACTGTGATAGCTAGAGAAACCATTAACAAACACCAACCCAGAATGAGGATCATAAGAAGGTAACTAGCCTTCCAGACGCATTGGTCTGGATGGCAAGAACAAAGTGGCACAATGTCAGATATACCTATCAATATGCAGTGACATAGGTTCTGAAAATTACAGACAATAGTAGCATCAGCAATAAAAATATGCACAATAAAGAGGTGTCATTTAATTTAGATCTAAATAAAACAATTGATTTTATTAAAGTGTGTGAGAACAGTAGCACGCAAGGAGTAGAGGAACACGGCTGCACAACTATGGGTGGGGTGTAGAGCCCAAATGAAGTGGAATGGAAAACAATTCAAAGAAAAACATATTGTAAATTATAAAGATCATAATACAAGCATTAAACGTTACACTAATCGTGAGAATGCAGGATGGTGCTTTCCGAACATTGATTGCAATGCTGAACGCCGGGGCACGAGCTACTGTCATGCCAAAGAAACTGGTACATAGCATAAATAATGCAACACAACAGGAAAACATTTCAAAGTTGCAGCCAATATAAGGCCCTGTGTATAATTTCAATGGTGAGGCGATACCTGTGGAATGAGTTACTAAGCTTTACGATAAAGCAGGAAAACACAAACTAAGACATCAAGTGGTTGTAACCACCATCAATGAAACATTTTGTTACGTGTGGATTGTTTGAAGTGCCTGTCAATGCTAATTGATTAAGTTAACCATGTTCTCTTGTCTCTGATCAAGAAACTGCTGAAGCCTTGAAAAGTGCCATACCAGCATGTCTATTCCAAAGAATGTCACACCATGGCTAAGCGCAACCGTGCGGCTGAGGTATATCTGCAGAATGGGTGTGATACTGTCTTCCTAATTTGTGAGTATAGATCAAGAGATTAAGAGTTAGAAAAACCACTGGATATTCATTTAGACCTAAAGAAGAACGTTTGCACATGGGTGGCCAAAACACACTGAAGTTGTATTTATATGAGAACAGCACTCTGCCCTGTGGTGAACCCATTACCAAGCACGACAAATATATATTGGTTATTGCTGGGATCCACATTAGTAGGGGTCTCCCATGCATACCGTTGAACATAAATGGGTATCCGGGAAAGATTGAGGCCGAGTTGGCCCTCAAACAAGAAAGGAGTTTTGTTAATGAAAACGTATTCAAACAAATACTTAACAGGAAGGAAATACCATGTTTCAGCATAAAAAAATCAGCAAATATTGCATTACAAACTGCCCTAGTTATGGACACAGATTCAGTGGCAGGTGCATGCTGAAAATAGAGATAGGATCTAAAAGCATTCGCCATGATGTGTGAATAGTAAGTTGAAGGGAGGCATCAATTCTGTAAGGGAAATTATATCATGCACAGGACGAGCAAGGATCTAGACATATACAACCAAAAAATGTGGGTCCGATTGGGCGAGGACTGCAAGAATTTGAGAAAAAAAGACAGGCGTTTTGTTATGCACAGTTAATGCCAAATGCAATTGAACTGCAGTTGAAGATGGATGTTGTATTCCTGCATTCTGATGGCAATTTACAGTGACAATGAAAACCAGAAAAGGGTAGAAGCTTATTCAGTCTGATGCATTCAGTCTGATGCATTTGTCTGTATCAATGAAGTCATGAAACAATGAGGAACAGAGTGTGAATATACTCCACTGGTAGAAGTTGGGGACAATCCCATATGGGTACTGGTAGATATAAAGGGGATTAGGAGATTCATTTAGAAGAAGGCACACGAATATAGATGGCAATTCAAGAATCACACCATACTGCATATCTAAACATCACAGTCATTGGCAATTTTCCTGAAGGTTATGTCACTATGGGAGCTAAACTGCCTGAGCCTATTGACTCAAGACTGAAAAGGGTCATCAGGGTGCAGTCTTTTTATCCGTATGAAGCTAAGGATGCAATTTTTCATCCAGAGGATGACTACATCTTGTTTCAGGTGGGTGATGGGGTCAAGAAGAAAGGCAGCCACTTGAGGTGGAGGCTGAAATGCCAAGATTTCTGAAAATGGCTAAAATTCAGAGAGCTACTGCCATACAATTGGAATACAGCACATAGATTCCCCATCTGGAAGAATGTTTCAGAGTTTTCTAAACAGAGGAACACATTCTAGCTGAAGTTGCCTGTACAGATTGCTTAGAGTGGCCTGTACAGATTGCTTAGAGTGAGACCAATTTAGGAAGATATTTTTACAATTCAAAGATGCATTTGCCTGTAAGAGGATTCAATTCAACACTACAGCTAAGTCAATGCCTAGTCTGGGATACTGAATGGAAACCCTTATTGATATATCGTTATGTCCAGTTCATGAGTTCTGGATGACTACCCCTATATAACACCCCTCTCTTAGAATCCCCCTGACTCCACTGAGCCAAGAAGTAGTTCTGTTTTGGAAGTTTAAAAGGTTTATTTGAGAATGTAAACAATATATATATATCACACTTTATAATAAATTAATATCTGATAGTACACTTAGACATATGATGTTGATCAACAATGGGTAATCTGGCACTAGCACACTTCTTTACACTCAATGAGGAGTTAGTATAGGATGGATAAAGTAGCAAAAATACTTTTATGATTTCAAGGGAAAAGCAATGAGGAATAAAATGCAGTACAGAAATACTTGATATGATTTTAGCAAAAGATAAGATAATCACTTTTTCTCTGGCAATTCACCCCCTCCCCTATGTAATGTAAGAAATGGAAGGAGATGGAAAGAGGAGCACACAGTTCTCAGGAATGCAATCAAATACAATACGAAATTCAATTCCCAACCCTGCAAGCTTAGAGAAAACAGATATGAGTTTTAAAACACAGGCCCAAGTGTTTTGAATGTGGTGGCAATGAAGTGAGAAATATGCTGAAAATGCTTTTAATTCCCTTTAGGAGGTTGAGGGTGAGTGAGAGATACTTGGGATGAGCCCAGGCTCACTTTAGCAATGATTCAGGGATGGTTATTAAGAGGCAAACACATTTTGAGCAAAGGAAAGCAAAAAGCTGCTATCTTTTTACAGGTAAAGAAATCAGGCCAAATCGCAAATCGCGGCAAAATTCACAAGTGCGTGAATCGTGCCTACGGCAAAAGTATAAGGAGTAGCGGTTCTAGGTTCGCTGGAAAGCTGAGATTCTAAGCTTTCAGAGGAAAGTTAAATCTCGTTCCTAGCCCAAACGGTTCCAGAGATATGGACGATTAAATAAAGGTAGTTTTTCGGATTTAAAGTAAACTCAAAATGACAGGTGACAGCTTGCAGCTTCAGAATTGACAGGTGACAGTTGTGCAGCTTTACAAATGACAGATGACACGACTTCTAGGAGGCTGTTCTACTTAGGTTAAAATAGTTTGGATTAGATTATTTTAACTAAGAGATTGGTTCTGCACAGTTCTGCTAGGTACTCACAATATAAATTTGAAATAGGCCTGGCCACGGATCTGGTCAGGTTTTGGACTGGACTCTGGTTCTGGTCTCGGCACTTCACAGTGATCTGGGTCAGCTCTCTGGTTCTGCTCACAGCGGTCTGGGTCACTCTGGATCTCTGGTCTGGTCTCTGGCAATTGTTCTTGGCAAAAGAATTCAAACAGCTCGCCCGGCTGAGGAACAGTTCGCAAATGATTTTAAGGTTGCTGAGGCCTGCTGAGAAGAGTTCTCAGTTTGTGGGTTTAGGCCCTTGCTTTAAGTTCTGAAGTAAAGTTCTGGTCTTTGGAGATTGATGGATTTGAAGTCTGGATCTCTGGATGTGAAGTCGTCGGTCAGCATGCTCCGCAGCAAATGGAATTGAATGTCTCTACCTGTCCCAGCAGTCTCTTTTTATGTGTTTTGAAAATGGGTGTGTGCCTGGGCCTAGCTAAGCCTGCCCCTCTCTACTTGTCATTGGCCCAATTCTCCCCTCTCCCATGATTGGGGGAAGGAAATGGATTGTCAGCATGATGAAGTCTGTTTATGGGTCAGAGGATCCTCCCCTGGTCAGTTTGCCCACAAATCTATATTTGATTCAAATACATCCTTCCCAGATATACAATTTGTTGAAATTACATGTGCACATTATATATTCCTTATGGTCCATGCTTGTCCGCCTCTGATCTTCCTGGGGGCTTGCATTAAAAAATGACAACATTTTGCGCTTTTTAACTGGTTTTGCATTATGGGACATTTACCCAAAATTACACACATGTGCGCAAGGAGTATGGACATTAATTGATGAAGTGTCAGATTTTTAACATGCAGACATTTGGAGTGAGACCCTATTTTCCGCTAGCAACCCCCCAGAATACACCACAGGGTCCTAACACCTCTCAAAATGTTCACAGAAAAATCACAAAAATAATGATATTACTTATATTATTCTGACAAGTCCGCACTATGAGTTATCTATCTTTTTAAAATTATGCCCTGGTCAAAAAGGGGTGTGGCTTCCCACATCACAGGGTGGAATAACTGGTTTATCCACTTCCCCCAAGCTCAGCTGCTAGCAGAGGCACTGCCCCTCACAGTTTCCCCTAAGAGGAAGCCACTTTACGGCCCCCCAATATAACATTTGCCTGAGTCCAGGACAGGCCTTTGTTCAACTCCCTGTAGTCCCCAGCTGCTCCACCCCTAATCTAATCAGAGAGGTGACAACTCCTTTTGGCAAGGGGAGTGGCTGAGCAGGTTTCAACTCCTGTCGGGGGTAGTTGTCAGGCAGAATCCAGTTTCATTAAGCCAGGTTTCAGCTATATGTCACTTTTTGTTCCCAGTTTTCTACATTCAAATCAAACTGACAATTTTTACATATACATTAAATAATTACTTCCTTCAAGTAATATGGTTTTACATTGTATCCACCTCTTAGCAAGTCTTTCCTTGGTCTGGTTTTTGTTTCATTTGTTCAGTTTTACACAAAAGTCTGGTGGTTTTAAAACGCCGGCTTTCTGATAGTGGTGAGTACTGGTAATGCAACCATTTTTGGGATTAAGAAAATGAATTCCCCACAGTTCTGAGTTGCTTTTTTGGCAATCAGCATTGCCATTCCCAATGGTTTCAGGCTACTGTGTGTGTAGCCCACTGATGGTTTTAGGCAGTGCCCTCCTGTGCTCACAACATAGGAAAAATGAGTGGCAGCCTATTCTTCATGTTTTCCCTGTGCACTCTCTGGGGAGTTCTGGCCATCATGATGTTTTCCATGCCAGTACTGCACAGTTTCATTGTAGGGCTTGGATGCATGGGTAAAAACATCCCACAAGCCCCCCCTCTTGCGATGGCCATTCTGTCCTTTCACTAATGGAACTCGCAAGTTCTGGGATGTTCGCCTCCTCTTCTTCCAATTCCATAGGTGGCACAGTTCAGCATATTTTCCTCCCTACAGTCGATCAATCAGTTCTCCTTGCTGCTCCTGATGGGAGGATTGGGCGTTACCCCGGGCCCCTTGGGTCTCTGCTCCCGGTCTCCGGATCGTCCTCCTTGGCCAGTCTCCAGGTTTTCTTTCTCCTAAAACGACAAAGGAAAAGCGGCAATACCTATTCGTAGACATTTCTTCACCACTATTAATGGTGTGGCTAACATATACATTTTATGAATCAGAAGATATGAACATATACATTTTCTTTTTTAAATTAGGAGACAAGAACAATATATATACAAGGATCACAGAATTTTATATGCTATATGTGGAATATTTTAGGGTTGGAACTGAATTACTCTGGAACGGCCCCCTCTGGGATTCCAGTGGATTCCTCCAGTTGTTGCAGAGTGTGCCTGGGATGGCAACACTTTAGCTGATTTATATGTACCCACTTGTCTTCCCCCTCTGCCAAACCGCCTTTGGGGATGCAGATCTTGTAGGCCACAGGGGAGATTTTGTCTATAATTTCACACGGTCCCTTCCATGTAGGCAAGAATTTTCGCTGTTTGGCCTGGTTCCTTTGGAAAGTGTATAGATAGACCCGATCACCCATCTTATATTCCTTTCGGGTAGTTTTTAAATCATAGTGGGTCTTCATGCTCTCGGCTGATCTTTCTAGATTCCGCTGAGCATAGGCAAAAGCATGCTGAAGGTGTTTCCTTAAATTCTCCACATACTCAAGAGTTGTGGAGGCATTTATCAATGTTTGCTCTTGGGTTCTGTAGAGCAAATGCTGGGGAAGCACCATCTTGCGTCCAGTCATCAACTCAAATGGTGACATTTTTGTTGCAGATGAAGGGGTAGATCTGATGGCCATTAGGACCAGAGGTAATCGGATATCCCAACTTGGCCCAGAATCTGAGACAAACTTTTTTAAGATGCTCACAATGGTTCAGTTATATCTCTCCACTGCTCCAGAAGAAGCTGGCCTGTAAGCAATGTGTAGCTTTCATTCGACCCCCAGTATCTCCCACATCTTTGTCATTACTTCACTGGTGAAGTGGCTACCTCTGTCTGACTCAATCCTTTGAGGTAGACCAAAACGGGAAAAGATGTGGTAAATCATCAGGGCAGCTGCTGTTTCTGCCTTGCAGTTTGGGGATGGGAGACATTCCACCCACTTGGTAAACAAGCATGTAACGGTCAACATGTACTTGTTTCCTCTAGACGAGCGGATTACAGGGCCTACAAAGTCAATTTGCAAATCTGACCATGGCAGTGTCATCCCCCTCTTTTGGAGAGGCGCACGGTGTGTGAGGGATGATGGCTGAAATTGTCCACACACAAGACACCCCTTCAAGTATTGGTTGAGGTCCTGCCCCATGTGTGGCCAGTATGCAACCTCTCTTAAGATTTCCAGTGTTGTGTGAAACCCCCTATGACCGGCGGTGGCCGCATCATGGGCGTGACTTAACATCAGGCTTCGGAATGAGGTAGGAACCACCCACTGATCATGGCCAGTTTGGGATTTCCTTACCAACAAACTGTCTTGGATTCGGAACATTTTTGGACATTTCATCAACACTCTTAGGTCCTCTTTCCCAATGTAATCTGTGTCCGTCAGGGGAAAGTTCTCAGGGTCCTCAAGGTGTTGGTAAAACTTACCAATGATTGGATCCCCCTTCTGAGCTGTAATCAAATCAGCATCAGGGGTCTCCTTGCTCCATTGGGCAGTTGAAAGATCATTGTGAGTATTTGTCTGGGACCTAGTGATAGCAGTGACCTGGATTTCCCCCAACAGGGACTCTATTTCGATTAGATCAACTTGGATGGCCCCGGTTTAGGCCAGCTGATCAGCTAAGTCATTTCCAGTTTTGTCTGGTCCCTCTACTTTGGAATGACCCTTGATCTTTTTCCAGTAGATGGTCATCCCATTCGATGTGACCAGATCATCAATGTTTTGGATTAACTTCCCATGTTTCAGGGGTTTGTTATTAGCGCATAACATGCCTCTGGTTTTCCAGCTAACCAGGTGCTCCACGAACCCCTTCCGTACATAATCCGAATATGTGATTATGACCAGTTCGTGGAGTTGATGCTGGACAGCAGTGAGGATGGCCTGATGCACAGCCATCAATTCTGCCACCTGACTACTTTGGGGACCAATTTTGTATCCAGCGGAGGGTTCTGGGAACTCCTTCACCCATGCATTCCCTACGCCAGCCACCAGTTCTTTCTCCCCGTCGTTGTCAACATGGTAAGAGCATCCATCCACATAGACAGTGGGCATTCCCTCACACTTGTCTTCTTCAAAGACTTTGTGTGGGGAATTAAGGTATGCCTCCATGTTGTCCTTGATCTTTCGACTTTCGTCCTCGAGACAGTTTTCTCTGGCACAATCATGCAAGTCAGCCAGACCTTGCGCGAGGGGACTCTTCTTGTTTTGGCCATATCTGACCTCCACAGGAAAGCCTTGCATTGACAGAATCCAGGAAGTAATTCGGGAATTACTCACATTTCCGGCCCGGATCCTGTCACTTTGGAGATATTGCAGAGGCTGGTGTGGAGTCTCCACTATGATGTGTTCCCCCTGGATAAACGGGCGGTAATTCTTCAATGCCCACACCGTTGCCAGGAGAGCCTTCTCACAATCGTTGAATTTTTCCTCCACAGAGGATAAAGTGTTGCTCGCATAGGAGATTACTTTATTGACCTTGTCATGCTTTTGGTATAATACTGCCGTCAAGCACGTATTAGAGAACCCCGTCTCCAAGAAGAACTCCTTGTTTCTGACAGGGTAAGCTAGGCAAGGCGCTTGTGAGAGGCTTCTTTTGAGTTGTCTTACCGCCTCGGATTGTTCTGGACCCCATTCCCACTTGACCCCCCCCTTCAAGAGATGAATCAGGGGTCTAGTGATCTCTGCGTAGCCTTCAATGAACTTTCTGCTGTAATTAGTCAGTCCAAGGAGGCTCCTTAGTTCCCACAGTGGGGGTCTTTCAGTTTCTGGAGTGCTTCCACTTTCTTTTCTTGGGGACAGAGACCCTGAGGAGTAATCTCATGCCCCAAGAAATTAACACGCGTTCTACACCACTGTGCTTTCTGAAAGGAAAGTTTTGCTCCGGCGGCCCTCAACTGTGTCAGAACATAACAGATCTCCGCTATGTGTTCCTCCACAGATGAACTTTTGATGAGGACATCATCTACATAAGCCAGGTTACCCCTCGCACCCAGGTCGGGCATGGCCTTATGTAGGAAATGTTGAATTCATTGCCGGAGTTGAGGTATCCGAAGGGAGTCCGGGTCCATGTGTACTGCTGGCCCCCAAAGGTAAAAGCCAGTTTGTATTGGTCCTCCCTACTGACAGGCACGTCCAGTATCCATTGGTCAGGTCTATTGCTGTGAATACCTGTGACCCCTGAATCTGGGCCAGCCCTTGGTCAATGTAGGGCAGAGGCCATCGGGAAGTATGGACCCATTTGTTGAGCTCCCTAAGGTCGGCGCAGAGTCTCCACTGGCCGTTTGGCTTCAATATTCCCAGCACCGGATTATTGAAAGTGCTGTGAACTGGACAGATTATTCCCCGGGACTCTAGGTTCTTAATTATTTGAGTGAGGGACTCCATGGATGCGAGAGGCAAGCGATATTGCTTCACAAACACTGGAGTCATTCCAGGGTCCGTGGGAATTGTTGTGGTGTGGATGTCGGTGCGACCACAGTCATATGAGTCTACCGCAAAGAGATCTTGGAAATCCAAGAAAACTTGTTTCAACTTTTGCTTCTGTTCCAGAGTCACACAGGCATCAGCTAGGTTGACTCTCTCTTCCACCATCTGCCTGAAGCCTGGAAAGACTTCTGGTTTGGCTATCTCAGCGGCCTCCTCCAGCTGGCTAGAGAAGTCCCTGGTCAGAGTGTTGATTTGGACTGGAGGCTTCAGGTGGGAAAGGCAGCCCTCATGGACCTGGAAAATCACCTCATCCCTCCTGAAGTCACAAGTCACATCTTCCTTACCGTAAGGGCAAGAAGTGTACACCATGAGGTTCCCCCCATGCCGGGTCAAGATCCTGTCTGGTGTTGTTTTGTCATCACTGTCACTGTCAAAACAGTCCTTGGGGATTGGTCCTAACAGTTCATTTCCTAGATCAATGGAGAAATGTCGGTCATCAACCGCCATTCCAATAATGGTGCCTGCGGCTAGAGTAATACTCTTTAAGTCGCTGTTATTCACCTCTATTGGAATGGTGTCATGTTCTATGTTGACTAATGGAGTTGGGTTTACCCCCAACACTTGCTGTTGGAGAGAAGCATTTAGATGTATATAAGCATGAGGGTTTTGCAATTTTTGTCCTCTTTTAACTTTCACTCCCAGGGAGTATTATCGGGTCCTTTCTGGGATGGCGACTTCCTCTTTGATCTGAATTTCAACTGCATAAGGTAGCAATTGAGCTGACCTAAATGCTTTTTCTGGATAATCAAAGCCCGTGGGATTATCCGCTAATCGGGACCAAGCTTTGAAGTTTATTAGGTCCAAACTAATGGCAAAGCGATTGAGAATGTCACTGCCTAAGTAAAAGGCGGCAGTGACGTCTCGCACGACCCAACAATTATGGACTATGCTCTTGTTGCCAATGGAGATTTTGAGCATACACCTGCTTGGCAGGAGATGTTTGGAATTAGGTGCTTCCAGGTCCATTTCCCATTTGTCTATCAGTTTGAATGTGGGAATGGCTGGATCTTTTGGGAGTTGGCGGAACATGGCTTCGCTGATGAAGCTCTTACCGTTGTTCACACACACTCGAGCGAGAACAGAGTCCTTCCCATCATTTAACTGAACAGGGATGAACAACTGCTCTCCAATTTGCTGAATATCAGCCAGGCTCTTAGCTGATTTCACATCTTTCTGGACTATAGGAGTGGGAGTTTCTGATTGTGGATTGGTGAAGAATTTCAGAGTGTTTCCATCCAGTGTGGAATACCACCTTAAACTGGAAGGAAGGTTGATTTTCAGAAATAGAGAGGACCCCCGAACACCAGTGTGTTGTCCTGATGCTATTACTGTCATGTCTGGAATCTGGTTGTTCTGGAAGTGAAATTCTACTTGGTCAGATTTTTGTTCAACCATGTGGCAGGTGCCATTTAAACTAACATGGTTGACACTCTGTTTTAATTTTATTGGTCGGCTATTCTGGGTCCAGAGGACCTTGTTTACACAATCTATTAGGGGTGACAACCCTCTCAGGAGGTCATTCCCTAGTACACAAGGGGTGCCCTCTGGAGTCACTACTATGACCGGGTGTTTCACCTTGTGTCGCCCAATTTTAATGTCCAAGTCTGCAGTCCCCTCAACGGGAATTTCCTTCCCGTCAAAGTTCTGCAGTTGTCCAGGAAGAGAGGTGAGAGGAATTCGGTAATTATCCCCCCTTCCTGCATTTAGTTCCTCAAAGGCCCTTTTGGACAGAAGGGTAGCTTGGGATCCAGTGTCCACCAGTGCCAAAATTGTACACTGCCCCTGTACTTGTACCGGGGCATAGTATCTTCCCTCCTTATCCTCAAGGGGGCACAGATAATGCACATTTTTGGACAACTAGTGGGCTAACTTTCTGGTTTTGGACATTGCTAGCGAAGAGATTTGGGCAGAATTTTGTGGAGAGCCTTGGGAATCTGAAAGAAAAAGTTGGCAACTGGAGATCAGAGCTATTGTGGGTTCCCCTGGTTCCGGTTCTGGGCCGCCCCCCCCTTTTTGGAGGCAGTCTCCAGGATGGGTTTGAACCAGGGGATTTCGGTATTGTCGGTTCTGGGATGAGATGATGGGCGGCGGTAGCTCAGTATCCACATCTCCCCAGTTTGAATTGACATCCCTTGGGACCCATTTTTCCTTGGGAGGAGTTCCCCCATCTCTGAAGGAGAAGATCCTTTTCCCAGGATCTTCTGAGGATCCCTCTCCCTCAAATTGGAAGACCTGTACCTCTGTCATGAGGGCTGGAGGCTGGAAGCTTTGGTCCCGATGGAAGCACCATTAACATACACATTACGGCGCCTCCTGCGCCGTTCTAGTAGTTACGTTTTGTGGCATTCATAACGAGGTTAGCCACGCCCCCTCAGTGCGTTGCAACAATCTTCGTTTCCTCGCTCCACTGAAGCCGTTTACTTCAGTGCTCCTAGCGTTTCCAGCCTTGGATTCTCCTTCCCTCCTGTGTCTCCTTTCCCATCTGATTCTTTCCCACTTTGCCTACCAGACTTTCAGCTCCATTCGTTCATCTGTATTTTTCTGTGTTACCTTCCGTTTTTTTTTTTTTCCAGGCTTGCGTTTGGTCTATCCCTATAGCTTTTCTTTTCTACCGGCATCTTTCTGCCATCTTTACCACCTCCTATTCTTTCCCCCTGCTCTCTCTCCTGTGCTTAAGTATTTCACGACATTCGGTTTTCACTCTGATCTCTAAAGGCTCCGGTTTCATCACGGCTCGGTGAGTTTTTTTCCGTGGAGATTGGGGGTATCCTTTCTCTTAGTCCGTTTTCTTTCCTTATTCCTTTCTTTCCTCTTCTGCTTACGCAATTTCTTCTGTTATACTCATTTCGCCTGTTTGCTTACCTGAAGCCCCTCCTCCTAAGATTCCTGTGTCACCGGCTTGCCTTCGATCTGGATACCGAGTGGTTTTTGAATGCTTCAGCCCCTGGTAATACAGTCTGCAGACTTGGGAGACTCCTGCCCAGCCTCTGCTTAAGGACATTCTTGGACATCTCCGGCCCAACCTTTGTTTAAGTACTGTTTGCGGAATCTCAAGACCAAGACTTCGGACATTCCTCTTCCTTCGGTCTCAGAGTTGAATACTACTGGGGTTTTTTATGCCACTGGCTTTTTCCCCCATATTGGGCTGTAGAGGGAAGTGCCATAAATTATTGCAGTCTGTTTCCTAACAGCAACCATTGTGGCGCATTCCCAAAACAGACCCTATCTCTTCTCTAAAAAAGGAATTTCCGAAGAGACAACAGAACTATCTGGATCGGAATTATCCTCCAGTGAATCAGACACCGAGATACAGGTGAGATCCACTCCTGACAACCTCCTCCACAAAGTGGGTCTGTTTGGGTCCTTTGTTTCTCCTACCCCCCCTTTGCTCCTTGGGAGGCAGGCTTTCAGGGGCAGGAGATTTTGTTTCCGGTTCCTGATTTTCCAGGGGCTGTTTACAAGTTGGGAAGGAAGCTTCCTCCAAGGCTTTACACCCCCCTTCCCCTTGTGCCTCTTCCCTGGGAACCGGTGGGTTATCGGGGTGCTGCCCCCGTCATTGTTCTGGAGCACCAGGTCCAGAGTTTGGGGCATTCTGCGGTGGCATGCTCATCTGAGGGTTCTGTTGAGCCCTCAGTATGTGACCCAGATCTCGTGCCATATTTTGGACCTGGCGCTCAAGTTGTGAAACCCGCTCAGGCTGATGCGGGGCTCTATTTTCTCCCCTGGGCTGATCCCACGAAGGGTAGCTATCCCTTCTCTGGTAGTACCCCTGGTTGGGAAGATTTTGGTACCCCTCCACCCTTGGCCTCCCCTCTCTCGGATTGGGTTGTCTGGGCTCAGGGAATTGGGGAAAGAAGGATGGATGATTTTGGGGCTGGAAATTGGGTGGATACCTGGGGAAAAAGTTCTGCCCAGGATTTGGTGAATTTCTGCCCTCCTGGGGGAAGTTAGGAGGGAAGTTCCCCGGGTCAGGTGCTTGGCTGGATCCCCCCCCTTAGGCTGGAGGAGTCCACACATAACCCAGGATTGGTCGGTTTCCCTTGTAGTGGGGACTTACATAGTCAGGGGAGCGAGGGACCCCATTTGTGGGACTACCTCCTCGACTCCCCGTCTGTGACTGGCCCGAGGGCCTTCTGGGCTGTGAATTATTTGGTGCAGGCAGGTTTTTAGGCCCCACCATCTCCAAATCTAAAACGGGGGCAACCTTTACCTCTGCCACCTTGGCAGCAGCAGGGGTGCTGTTGGTTTTGGGGTTTTTCGGCGCATTATTTTTATTTTCGATGGGCTTCTGCACCTCATAGATCCGGGTAGCCTGTTCAATGACCCAGTCTAAAGATCTTTTCTCATGAAAATCTCTCACAAGCTGGGTCATTATGTATTTGGGTAAGTCATGGAAAAACGTAATGATAAATTCTCTGCTATCCGTGCGCACCCTTCTGGTGGTCTGCGCAAAAGCACGTTTTAATTCTTGCACAAACTCTTGTGGGGCCTGATCCTCCCCACATTGCAAATTGTAGGCTGCCTTGCGAGCCTCTTGAGGATTTCTGTGCACAGAAAAATGTTTCAAGATGGCCGCCCTGTATGTGGACCACCTTGAATGGTTTTGATCCTCCAGCCCCGCAAAGAAACTGGAGTATTCTGGTGAGAAGGTCCACTTTACATATTGAATGCAGCTTTGGCTGTCCTTCAAATGGAAAGTCCCCATCATTTGCTCATAGAGCTCCAAGTGTTCCCAAACAGAATACTTGGCGTTCTTATGATAAGGCGTGATGACACTCCTTATTGCCTTTATTTGTTTCAATGGGTCCTTAAGCAAGGCCCTTTTTGCCTTATTGGCATTTTTGGTTCGGGTAACCCTGGTCCATTCATCCTCCGACTCAGAAGCGTTGCTCCCAGAGGTGCCCGTCTGATCTTCCAGGTTTTCCCAGATTCTGCGAGCCTGGGAATGGCTGGCAGAATGTGGGGACCTGGTCTCCTGTGTCCTGTAATGCTCAGAGGAGTCTTCAGATCCCTCCTTGCTGCCAGGATTTGATGGGTACCCCCCCCACTGACCTAACTGGGCAGAGGTTTTCAGGATACCCTTAATGGGCCTACTCTCCTGGGGTTCCCCACTAAATTGCCTGCGCTCTCAGTTCCTCAGTTAAGGCCTTACTAGACTCTATCAGTCTCTCCTGCATCGCTACCTGTTTCTGGAGCCTATCATTGTGCTGACGGAGATCCTCATTTTCTCTCTGTGCCTCCTGATTGGTCCTGGAGTACTGGGCCAGTCTCTGCTGCAGGAGGATTACCTCCTGAGCTGTGTCCCTATTGGCCTGCTCCTTTCTTGCCAGAGCATCCTCCACCCTCCTGGTGTGCTCTAACAAGTTCTGGTGTTCTTTTTGGAGGTCACCCAGTCCCTGGAGGGCCAGGTGATTTTCTTCCATTTTCCTTTTTAAGTGGCAGACTTCCTGGCCTAAGGTATCCCTTTCCTGACTAAGAGCCTGAATCTGTGCCACCAGGTCGTCCCTTTGCCTTTGGAAGGCACCAGCTCTCTGGCGCTCCTGGTCAAACTCTGCCTTGGTATCCAGGTCTTTCAAAATCAGTTTATTGCTCTCCGCCTTCTCCCTATCTAGGTGGCTTTGCAGGGTGACTACCTGCTCGGCACATGCCCTATTGAAATCTAATTGTTGCTCCAGCTTTTTCTGGCTCTGCAGTAGGGAGTCCAAACCTTCTTTGTACTCCTTCTGCAAGGCCAGAAATCTGGTATCCTGGTCCGCCTTTTTCTGTTGCAGCACATCCATATCCTCCTTTATTTTAGTGATGTACTGTCTGCTGTCCTTTTCTGACTCCTGGCTCCTCTGCAGCCTCTGCTCAGAATAATCCAGATCAGATTGTGCCTTCTCTAACGCCATCTGTTGCCTATTTGCCAGATCTTGGCCTTCAGCACATTTGTCCTGTATGGCTCCTATATATAGATACAAATATGCCGCTATCCTGGCAATCTTATTATGTTCATCTCTGGCTTTAGGGGCCATATATAGTTCACTCAGGGCCACATGTAGGGGACTCTGATCTCCCCATATATCTGACCCTGTTTCAGTGACCTGTTGCGCGATTGCCTGCAACCAGACTTTTTGGTCCTGATGAGTCCGCTCACCTCTCACAAATAGCTTATGTAAGAAGTGCTCTCTGGCTATTTTGATGTCTACCAGTGTTGTCATTCTGGAATTTGAGTTCCTTCCTGAGTTACAGAAGTTTGTATTTTATTTTTGCAAAAGAGACCGTTTCCTTAGAGCATTCCTTTGAGGAGTGCTTTACAGCGTAACACAGCGTGGTGATCCGACCGGATGTATGTATCTTGTCAGTTAGCACACTGTATTAATCTGCACAAGTGATAGATCTAATACGGAATCCCCGGCTACGAGCCCCCAATTTGTAAGAGGATTCAATTCAACACTACAGCTAAGTCAATGCCTAGTCTGGGATACTGAATGGAAACCCTTATTGATATATCTTGATGTCCAGTTCATGAGTTCTGGATGACTACCCCTATATAACACCCCTCTCTTAGAATCCACCTGACTCCACTGAGCCAAGAAGTAGTTCTGTTTTGCAAGTTTAAAAGGTTTATTTGAGAATTTAAACAATATATATATATCACACTTTATAATAAATTAATATCTGATAGTACACTTAGACATATGATGTTGATCAACAATGGGTAATCTGGCACTAGCACACTTCTTTACAATCAATGAGGAGTTAGTATAGGATGGATAAAGTAGCAAAAATTCTTTTATGATTTCAAGGGAAAAGCAATGAGGAATAAAATGCAGTACAGAAATACTGGATATGATTTTAGCAAAAGATAAGATAATCACTTTTTCTCTGGCAATTCACGCCCTCCCCTATGTAATGTAAGAAATGGAAGGAGATGGGAAGAGGAGCACACAGTTCTCAGGAATGCAATCAAATACAATACGAAATTCAATTCCCACCCCAGCAAGCTTAGAGAAAACAGGTATGAGTTTTAAAACACAGCCCCAAGTGTTTTGAATGTGGTGGCAATGAAGTGAGAAATATGCTGAAAATGCTTTTAATTCCCTTTAGGAGGTTCAGGGTGAGTGAGAGATACTTGGGATGAGCTCAGGCTCACTTTGATTCAGGGATGGTTATCAAGAGGCAAACAAATTTTTAGCAAAGGAAAGCAAAAGGCTGCTATCTTTTTACAGGTAAAGAAATCAGGCCAAATCGCAAATCGCGGCAAAATTCGCGAGTGCGTGAATCGTGATTACGGCAAAAGTATAAGGAGTAGCGGTTCTAGGTTCCCGGAAAGCTGAGATTCTAAGCTTTCAGAGGAAAGTTAAATCTCGTTCCTAGCCCAAACGGTTCCAGAGATATGGACGATGAAATAAAGGTAGTTTTTCGGATTTAAAGTAAACTCAAAATGACAGGTGACAGCTTGCAGCTTCAGAATTGACAAGTGACAGTTGTGCAGCTTTACAAATGACAGATGACACAACTTCTAGGAGGTTGTTCTACTTAGGTTAAAATAGTTTGGATTAGATTATTTTAACTAAGAGATTGGTTCTGCACAGTTCTGCTAGGTACTCACAATATAAATTTGAAATAGGCCTCGCCACGGATCTGGTCAGGTTTTAGACTGGACTCCGGTTCTGGTCTCGGCACTTCACAGTGATCTGGGTCAGCTCTCTGGTTATGCTCACAGCGGTCGGGGTCACTCTGGATCTCTGGTCTGGTCTCTGGCAATTGTTCTTGGCAAAAGAATTCGGCTGTGGAATAGTTCGCAAATGATTTTAAGGTTGCTGAGGCCTGCTGAGAAGAGTTCTCAGTTTGTGGGTTTAGGCCCTTGCTTTAAGTTCTGAAGTAAAGTTCTGGTCTTTGGAGATTGATGGATTTGAAGTCTGGATCTCTGGATGTGAAGTCGTTGGTCAGCATGCTCCGCAGCAAATGGAATTGAATGTCTCTACCTGTCCCAGCAGTCTCTTTTTATGTGTTTTGAAAATGGGTGTGTGCCAGGGCCTAGCTAAGCCTGCCCCTCTCTACTTGTCATTGGCCCAATTCTCCTCTCTCCCATGATTGGGGGAAGGAAATGGATTGTCAGCATGATGAAGTCTGTTTATGGGTCAGAGGATCCTCCCCTGGTCAGTTTGCCCACAAATCTATATTTGTTTCAAATACATCCTTCCCAGATATACAATTTGTTGAAATTACATGTGCACATTATATATTCCTTATGGTCCATGCTTGTCCGCCTCTGATCTTCCTGGGGGCTTGCATTCAAAAATGACAACATTTTGCGCTTTTTAACTGGTTTTGCAATATCGGACATTTACCCAAAATTACACACATGTGTGCAAGGAGTATGGACATTAATTGATGAAGTGTCAGATTTTTAACATGCAGACATTTGGAGTGAGACCCTATTTTCCGCTAGCAACCCCCCAGAATACACCACAGGGTCCTAACGCCTCTCAAAATGTTCACAGAAAAATCACAAAAATAATGATATTACTTATATAATTCTGACAAGGTCGCACTATGAGTTATCTATCTTTTTAAAATTATGCCCTGATCAAAAAGGGGTGTGGCTTCCCACATCACATGGTGGAATAACTGGTTCATCCACTTCCCCCAAGCTCAGCTGCTAGCAGTGGCACTGCCCCTCCCAGTTTCCCCTAAGAGGAAGCCACTTTACGGCCCCCCAATATAACATTTGCCTGAGTCCAGGACAGGCCTTTGTTCAACTCCCTGTAGTCCCCAGCTGCTCCACCCCTAATCTAATCAGAGAGGTGACAACTCCTTTTGGCAAGGGGAGTGGCTGAGCAGGTTTCAACTCCTGTCGGGGGTATTTGTCAGGCAGAATCCAGTTTCATTAAGCCAGGTTTCAGCTAAATGTCACTTTTTGTTCCCAGTTTTCTACATTCAAATCAATCTGACAATTTTTACATATACATTAAATAATTACTTCCTTCAAGTAATTTCAGAATATAGTTTTACATTGTATCCACCTCTTAGCAAGTCTTTCCTTGGTCTGGTTTTGTTTCATTTGTTCAGTTTTACACAAAAGTCTGGTGGTTTTAAAACGCCGGCTTTCTGATAGTGGTGAGTACTGGTAATGCAACCATTTTTGGGATTAAGAAAATGAATTCCCCACAGTTCTGAGTTGCTTTTTTGGCAATCAGCATTGCCATTCCCAATGGTTTCAGGCTACTGTGTGTGTAGCCCACTGGTGGTTTTAGGCAGTGCCCTCCTGTGCTCACAACATAGGCAAAAATGGGTGGCAGCCTATTCTTCATGTTTTCCCTGTGCACTCTCTGGGGAGTTCTGGCCATCATGATGTTTTCCATGCCAGTACTGCACAGTTTTATTGTAGGGCTTGGATGCATGGGTAAAAACATCCCACATGCCTGAGATGTGTATGATTGTGGGCACACTGGTATTGATCTTCATGTTACTACATTTCCTGAAAGCTTATGATATGAAGCCTGTTGTTGTGCAACAATGTAAACTACCTTTCGCTTGCGTGGAGTCGTTGACATCAGTCATAAAAATATAGAATCAAGACGGATAATGAGACCTATTAATAGCGCATCAGACACTCCTATATTGGGGATGGTGAAGCCCAGAAATCAAAAAGACAGACATTAGGGAGCTTACTAAGGAAGTGTCTGTTTCAATATAACTGCTTCCATACATTAAGTAAGGCCTTGCACAGATGCAGGGGTCAAGGATTTTCACAGCATTAAACTTAACAGCTAGATAATAGTGCATGTCATGGACATCCAAAATATGTTGTTGTTTACATTTCAAGAAAAACAATATGCACTGGAAAGGGTCCCATTCAGTTATATTAATACAGGGAACCAATTTGCACTTTTTATCTGCATAAAGCATTGCCAGCCAGATGCAGCGGAAAAATGGACTGTAGTTTATGTTGATGACATCCTGATTATGAGTGAGGGCCTAAATGAATTAATTTCAATTAAATATGACACGTTCTCAGTCGGTTCCAGAGAGCTGGGGCAACATATCATTACAGAAGGCCCAATGGAGCAGAAAAAGGGTAAATTCTTTGGGACATGAAGTCACAGAGGTGGGTTTGAACCCACAAATATGGTAGATCTATCTGAAAATTGAAGGAGCCCACCAATGTGAGGAGTTTGCAAAGTCTGTTAGGTATCATAAGTTACACCAGAAAATATATTCAGGACTATGCAGAAATCAAATAACCTTTAGCTAAACTGGGCCGGGATGATAGCTCAGGGGCAAAATGTGTGTCTCTGAAGCAAGACAAATCAGAGCAGAACCTCTTCGAACCTTGGTCCCATGTTTAGAGGCTGGTCTCTAGCATGAAACATGATATACAAGCTCAATTTAGTTTTAATCTATAAAAACAAGGAGTGTCATTGAAATGGGAGCAGCAATAACATGGCAGCTAAATGTAAAGACTGTTTGGCCAGGGCCCCATATTTAGCTTAAACCAAAAAAGTGATGGGTGAAAGGTTTTGAATTAATCTGAACCACTGGCACTGCTCTGGGCAAACTTCCAGACCACTGTTCTTCAGGCCATCTGCGCAATTGCAAAAGGGTTCCAGCCATATGCACATCAGTCAGTTACTTCCACCAATGGAAGCAGCCGTGCCCAAACTGCTATGCCAGGTCCCCTCTGCACGAAAAAACAAGCAACCCCAAACATATAACAGCCTTGTTGGGCCTCACCAGTGGCTTGCAGCTTGGTTCCATATGGCTCAGCAAGCAAGGGACCCACATCTGGGCATACTCTCTCTCACATAGGGAGACAAACTAAAACCAAAAAAGTGATGGGTGCAAGGTTTTGAATGAATCTGAACCAGTGGCACTGATCTGGGCAACCTTCCCTGCCACTATTTTTTCGGCTCTCTGCACCATTGCAAAAGGAGTCCAGCCATATGCAAATCAGTCAGGCACTGTCACCAATGGAAGCAGCCCTGATCAAACTGCTACGCCATGTCCCCTCTGCACGGAAGCAAAAACAACCCTAGACGTGTACCGGCCTTGTTGGGTGAGGTGCAGCTTAGTTACCTAAGGGGGGGGAGTCAGGATTTCTTCCTAGAAATTGCATTTACAGATGTATGCATGTCAGTAGCCTTGTACCAGAAGCATGATTCCAATAATAAGATTATTGCGTATGTCTGCAAGGCACTATTACAGTTAGAAACAAAGTTTAATAATTGTGAAAAGGCATGATTTGCCACCGTCTGGACATTTCAACACTTTTGGCCCATTATTCAGTGACAGCGAGTAATTATTGAAACTGCACATCATGCTTTACAATTCTTGCAAAGTAAGCAAATTAGATCAGAAAATCTATCCCAATCAATGATCACTCCATGGGCGTTAGCATAACAAGCATGCTACATGTAGGCGAGATCTGGACTGAATAAGAAGAATCCTGTGGTCCAGGCATTAGGACAATTGCATGATAGTGCATTCCAGGGAACACATGAAAATATACAGTTTTAAAATAACGAGATTGAATATGAACAGTCACAACAGAAATATTTTCAAGATGAGTAGTGTTGACATTTTCCAACTGTGTGTCTGGATGGCTGTGCGTATCATCTGAATAATGATAAGAAATTAGTAGCATTGATTGGAAATGGATGGTTTTAAACAAACAAGAGAATAGCCCACATTAAATTGACAGAGTTATGTGAGGCAAAAATACTGCATGATAAAAAATAATGAACCCCTTTCGGGTAAAGTAACGGACCTGGTTATGGAAACACTGAAAAAATTAGCATTTCATTAAGTTCCTATAGATATTACTTCTCTGTTAAGTATTCCTGAGGTAAATAAAAATGTATACCTAGTACAAAAATACATATTTAATATGAAATTTAAAAAGATTTCATACTCTATATAGCCAAAGCGACCATGTGCATATTTTCAGAATTCCACAATAATAATTAAATTAGAAGACATCTCTGTTCTAAGTACTTCATAGTACAAAAGTTCAAATTCAATGTGAAAGCGAAATAACATTTCATACTCGATATAGTCTTAATGATCCTTTAAGTGGTTAAAAAAAGGGTCAGAAAGAATGTCTTGCATAATATTCAAATTAACAGACGCACAAAAAACTGCGTGACATGTTTCAATCCCATGGAAAATGCATTGGATCTTCCTCAGGGCCTACACAAGATGACAGGCGTATAATACCTATAAAACAATTGTTCAAGGAGTACAATTAACTTAATGCGGCCAGGAGTGTCCCCAGCTAATTTTGCAAAGTAATGACTCAAAAAATGGTGTCTGGGGTTGAACTCCTCTCATAACTCGTTGGCCACAAAACATGTGAATACATCTTTTAGCATGCAGATAATGAATGCCTGGTATGGACCACACTATACCATTTTCTGTGAATGAGATGGTCATGTTCAACATGTGCATTAGATCTATGCCTAGTAAATTCACTGGTGTGTTTTGGGAGTACAGCAAGGGTACGGACAGTGTATGTGTCCCATTTGTAAATGGTAAATCTTCTGTTAAAGGAACTGATAACATAGCCCCAGAAAATCCCAGTGCATCCATAATCATGTCTGACAACAAAATACCTCCTCTTTGACACATGACCGAGTCACCCCTTTGTCTACCAACAAAGAAAATATCCTATTCCCTGTCCTCGCTCTCATTCTCGGTTCCTATTCAGGATATGGAGTTACTGATGGTACTAAACACATCAGAGAGCCTTCTGTGGGCTATCCTACTGGGGATACTTGCTCCTGGTTGCGCCTGTTCTTGTAAGGTGTTTGGTTGTTGTGGTTGAACTGGGGGCTGTGTATGTTGCTGTGTGTAAATAACATGTGGCACCTTCTGTGTTTGCAGTGTGTCATAGGAATATTGTGCCTGCTGCTGTGGGGGATACCTGGGTGTAGCATATGCCTCCCTACCTCTGTAATCTCGATATGTCAACCAACATGGTGCCATCTCTCTGATGCAGCATCCTCTTGCATAATGCCCTGTCATCCAACATGTCCAACATTGTCCTCATCCATTCCCAAAGCCACCAAATCTAGATCTCCATCCATGAAATCCTCCTCCACATGCCTGTCCAAATCCTCCGCCTCCTCTTTCTGTCTGTGGGTTCCCTCTCCTTCTGGGATAATACATCTGTCCTCCTCCTCCTCCATTAAATCCCATGGGTCCTGGCTGCTGATAACTCTGCTGATATTGTGCCTCCCCTGTGTTTGTAATCACTGCTCCTTCTATTGCAATTCTTGCAAATTTCGTTTGTATTACCTTTGCTTCTTCACTCACTCTGTTTTCTACTTTCTTCCTTTCCTTCTCCAGTTTCATCCTACAATAATGGACAATATTCATTTGAATTTTAGGCTTTGGTTTTATATCTATCCCTACTACTTCACGTAGTTGTGCTTGTACCCTGCCAGGAAGACCCTGGCAAATGATGTGATAAAACATGGGAATATTCTTGTCCCAACATTGTCTTGTTTCTAAGCACCACTTTCTTTCATGGCCTCAATATACTGCACAGGGTCCTCATC
Source organism: Ambystoma mexicanum (assembly GCF_040938575.1). Classification (NCBI taxonomy): domain Eukaryota; kingdom Metazoa; phylum Chordata; class Amphibia; order Caudata; family Ambystomatidae; genus Ambystoma; species Ambystoma mexicanum. The sequence continues at coordinate 984,062,663 of NC_090924.1, forward strand.
TGTCTTCATTGTTTGCATCATTATCCCAGTCATATCTGAGGTATCTGGGTACATTACTCTTAATGCCATCCACATGCTCATCCTACAGTTATTAAATGGCGATCCATTGTGCTGATTGCTATTTGCTTTTACGCCTGCGTAATCTGCCCTTCTCCACAGCTTGTCTGCTTAATCTCCTACTATTGAAGCAAATAGAGTCTTCATCTCTCCCACTGCTAGAGACATCCCTGCAATACTCCTGTTGTAAGAAATGTCAGATTAGCTATTATATTGTCCTTATCTGTCTGGGGCCACAGGATGTACTGAGCCAATCCCGTCCCCTTCTGTAACAAAGGAAGCTGTGTGCTCCGCTTCATGTGCGTGGGCAAACTCTTTACCTTTTTCCCTGTCATCAAAGCTCTACGGTCTGGCAGGCAGGCGTCGAAGCCTGCTTCTTTATAATGATTCTCTTCTTGCATGTGCCGGGAGAGCAGAAAATGGAGGCCCTGCTAGGCCTTCTTCATCCATGTGCTGGTCATCGCACTTAATGTCAATAGGTTCTTCCTCCTCTTCCGCCCATTCTTCCTCGTCATCCCCCTTCACTGAGTCATAATCAATGCTGACAGGGTGCCCCACACTCGGAGCAATCTCCCTACTTCTTCGTTCACTTACTCTATGTGGCATGCTCGGCCGATCCCCCTCTGCCTCTGTGCACCTGCCTCTACTGGCAGTCTCACTTGGGGGTATTTGACAGCTCTGCTGTCAATCTTAAACATATTCTGTCCCTCTCTCCATCTGTCTAAAGCTATCTCTGTTTGGTGTCCCTAGCTTCTTGCTTGGCTCGCTCTCTCTAACTGCTCCCTTGCATCGCACACCTGCTCTTCTTGCTCTTCTAAATGTCACCACCCGTCATTCTCTACCGGCAACGCAAGAGACATTTGTCTGTCCTCATTTATCTGTCCTGTCCTCCACTCACTGTCTTCATCTGGATTACAAATCAGGGATTGGTACATCCCGCTGATGGCTGTTATGTGAACTGTCCGGGCATGGTGCAAACTCGAGTGCATTCAAGGAGAGGGGGAGCAATTGGTGGTACGTGCATTGCATTGCATTTCATAACACTACACTCATCTTTGCTTTCCTCCTTTTCCTCAATATCTTCCAGAGTTTGAGAATGCTTAATCTATTTTTTAGTTTCTTCTCCTTATATGTGGCAGTCAAATGTGTGTACATGTGTTGCAAAATGTCCTTCATGTGTGTTCCATTTTAGAGCCATTTTACCCATTCCAAATGGTATTTAACTATTTTCTCCTTTTATTGGGGGGAGTGATTTGCACATGGGTGCTAGCGGGCTAGCCATCGTACGCAATAATATATTTTATTTACCAATCAGTGCTGTTCCAGCAGTGTTAATCACTTTCAACTCTCAACCTCTCACACCCATCAATATATCACCACAAACCTCAACTCTCCTCAACATAAAAATCCTATCCTACAACAACAACAACCAACTACACAAAATTAAAACACCAATGCTATACAACCAGGTGCACCATTCACATATGGAACTGTCTTCCCTCAATACAATACACACACAGGTATCTTCTTCTCAATATCTCTTCAGTATTTCTACTTCTACAACCACATGGTCTCTCCGGATCACGTAAACAGGACATTACTCCCTAGTTCACCAGAAATATCAAATATCACCTCTTCTTCTTAACCACACTTAACAAAAACACAAATCATACATATATGCACAGCTATCGTTCTTCATGCACAGGCATAATCACGTCCTAGGATTTCTGAGGTCTTCCGACCCCAGACCTCCTTCAACTGCCTGCATTCCCCTGGATCCACCATGTTCGTATGCGAGATCAGGTAGGATCCTCGCTGAACTCCACACCTGCCAACCTCCTGGTTTGTGCGCGCATATACCGGTCTCGTCGGGCCCACACCACTGTCCAATGGGTGCAGCTTGGAGCCTTTAACCCATCCAAGGACTCTGGAAATCTCAGTGGGACCTCCAAGTGTAAACTGGCTCCCCAATAATCCACACCAACAAAAAACCATGATGCATGAAAAAAACAGCTTTATTGATACAGCCATCCAGAAGAAAGTCCACAGACATTCTCAATCCATGTCCTGCCCGCTTTGGGAGTATATACCAAACAAAGCACATTGTCATTGTGATGAAAAACAAAAGTCATGAGCTACCATTGTCTGCTACACTAAATAGCATATATTACCCTATGCATTGCTACTTTCAATTGAATGGTCCTTATCGTTAACCATGCTCAGGGTCTGCCCATCATGCAACATGTCATATACCTGGTGTCAGCGGACCACATTCTGATTGGTTGGCACCACAATCTGCTGACACTATTAGAACACTGGTGCCTGTTACGGCTGTGGCCTTGGATGTTGCACTTATCCACAATGGCCCAATGAACGTCTGGTGGGAAACCTTGCCTTGGCCAAAGAACTATCAAACTCACTCCCATCTCATATTTTTACACTGTGCCCCAACTTTTAGACAGTTTGCTTAACCTTGGACAACACATCCCGTGCTTCCTTTTGGTACATCCTATTGCCTGCAGGCACTCGATCTTACTGGGACATGAAGTGCATAGCCTATTCGTTATTGTGTGAAGCCTTTTGTGTTACCCTCTGAGACATCCCAACATACCCAATATGGGTGTGTTCTGACATTCAATTTATTAGACACGTTTTATTATAAACCTGCAATACATGTTTGACCTTAAAGTAGAGGATTTATCTCCAGCATCATACTGAAGTTATATCCACCACTTTAAGGTAAATAATCAATGGAATTACTGTGAAAGGGAAAGAAAATGGAATTTTCATAACCCATGTACTCATATTAGCCTTTATTTGCTCACTTACAATGATAGACATATAGTGCATGGTCTTATCATTTGATAAAATGCATTTATCAACAGACCATGCCATTCATGTATCTAAACTACATGGAGTTCAAAGACCAATGAAGAATGACTCTTGAAACAGTCATGGAAGGCAAAATGGTTTTCAGCAAGTTGAGCATGATGCTCCAGTATCAACAAGGCAGGAAACAATCTTGTCGCTAATGGCACAATTAACATAAGGCTGAGAACGATCAAATGATATCAATGGTGCAACAGCCTTAAAGACACCGCTGGCTCTACTATTCTGTACAAAGCGCATTAGGCAGCAAAGGTGATGGAAAAGACTGTCAAAAGGAAAGAGTCTGCTGTTTTGGTCTGCCAACTGCTGAGCTAGTCGATGCGGGCACTCAGACTTCCAATGCCCAAAGTCTTTACATTAATTCTCCTTGACCCACATTACCTGTGGCACCTCCTCTCCCTCTCCTTCTCCCTCTGCTCTTGTTCTTCCTCAAAAGCCAGCACCTGCTTGGTGACCAGGCCTTACCTGCAAGACTGAAGCTGATAAATGTGTAATGCCATTAATTTAGCCTTTGTCCTTTCCTTGTGTCTCTCTGGATTTCATGGAAGTGCTGTGCAGCCAACAGTACCTAAGTCAAGTTCTTGCCTTCCCAACCAATTAGTACTCCTTTCATTCCTTCAGCAATCGTTGTGTGCAACCACCTAATAAATACTGAAACAATCGCTTGCAGTGCCATTAATGATGCATTTGAGATCTTTGAAAACTGATCAAAACACCTCTTCATTTTTTCACGATAATCTACAGGGTTTGCTCCTTTAGTCTAACAGCAAAGGTATCTACATGTTAAGGGCATCACCTGCGCCCCACAAGCTCTGTCCATACTTGTAAACTCAGGAACTTTCCACAGTAAACAGCAGCACCCCTGTTATCAATCTAACCTCCAACCCCTCGACCTCCCAACCTCCACTCCAGCAATCATTCACCATGGCCCCGACATCTTAAGGATTCTACTGGTTACTCTCTCTCACCCTCTCTCAGCCTTTCACTTGGGGACACTACTTCTTCCTTTCAAACTATGTGTGTACTCTCAACTTCATCGTCCCTTCCTTTTCCATCCCCATTCCTCCACCCCCTCATTCAACTCACCCCCAAACTAAACCACATATAACTTCAAGTTATATTCTGGTTAATTTGGTAATATTTCGGTTTCTCACCAACTGGACATCCCACCCCCCAATTTCACAACCCCCATATATGCAGTCACCCCCACGATTCTGGGCAGAAAACAGGCAGTTTGATCAAAACTCTAATGTATTTAAAAAAAACATTAACTAGTGGTGAAATTAAAACAAAGGTGGTCTCCCTCATTGGGCAGGGGATGGGGGATCACCACAGTATTACACAATCAAAGACAGCTGTTCTACAAAAATGAAAGTGACCAACCTACATTTATTTCACTATTTCTCACAAACACCCATTTACATTACCAATTATTCATCTATATTAATTTCTAAATTACAATAAGTCATCTAATATCACTTCTGCAATTTAACAGACAATATTTCAACACTTCCTGTACTTTAAAACATGTCCAGAGTACACATGAAGTTACATTTGCCAATAATGCAAAAACCTTGTTTTCCCCAGTAAAATACTGAGATGCTAGAATCAAAGAACGGTTTCTAGTCTCTTGCGTTTCTTGTAGGCATGGTGCTATGGGCTGATAACATGTGTCTGCAACTTGCAATATGCTTAAAATGACCTGGCTTAGAATTCTACAGGTTTGGGTTTAGAGAAACTATGTTTTCAATTTAGAATGCACAGACCATTTTAACTCACATACCGAACCTGAGAGAATGTTTTTTGTATCGTAATGAACAAATATAAACACCCCCCCCTTTCAAATCACATATGAATCTCTATGTGTAATTTCAGAAGGAGAGTTTGTATGGGGTTTACATACACACTATTTTTATAGGAATCGAAATTTCTCCTTTAAACTTGCTCTCATCACCCATTCCTTTCTTTAATTAGTTATGTCCTTCACAGAATACATATTATCAAATATATCCTCATTAGGCTCTGCTACAGACCTAATCATATCACTGCCCAACGTTAACTATTTCTGTTAGACCACTTTGGGTATAATTTAATGAAATTATGATTTTTAAAGAGCAGCATGCAAATTCCAAAAGGTCAATGGGTTGAATTGACATCACACTTGATTGTACATACATGGTTTATTTCCCACTTAAATTGATGTATTTTCATATCACTTTCCCAAACCACCACCTTTTCTGGATTTAGTAGGAAAATAGTTACAGAGAGCAAAAATCACTTCTTTTGGGGAAAATGTCATACTCACTTTTGAAGCCTGAAGTCACAGGAAATCCTGTTGTGTTGCCAAGATAGTCTCAGTCGTCATCATCAGGTTCCCTTTATCAGATTCATCACACCCTCCCATTGAACTCACTCCAGGCCTCTAGAATGCCTGTCCCTCTTTAATAAAACCTAGTTTCACATCATCCAAAACTCTCTGTGATGCCATTACTGAAACATTCCCCCACCATTAACTGCCACCCTATATGCTCTGTATTTAGATTATGCTGCATTATGCCACTTCCCTTGCTGTCAAAAAGGTGATGGTGTAGGTATGATGATTAGTAAAGACACACCATCTACTCCTCTTCCTCCCTCTGACTTCTCTTCTTCTTTGCAGAACATTTTGGTTCAGCTTGTTGCTCCACCATTCTCACTATCCTGGTCATTGACCACCAACTTAGCACCCCCACCTTCTTCCCTGATGTTGATATATTTGTGACCTGAATATGATATACTTGTCTAAGGCCTGCCGACTGTATGACTGGACTGTGCTCTGTCTCTCCCCAGTCTCTAGTCAGTCTTTACAACCTCCCTACTCAAGCTCACAGCAAATCAATGTACCTCAACTTCATTTCCTCCTATCCCAACTCATATGACCTCTCTGTTCATGCTTCACCATCTGGCCACTCACTCACCGACTTCACCATCTTTCTTCACCCCTCTCACATCCCCTTCCTTCAACTACTACCAAACAAAAATTCAAGACTGAACTCATGGCCCCAATCTGTCTCGCACTTCCTCACTTTATCAAACTCCTAATTACTACATGCAATACAGCAGTAGCCACTCCCTTTGACGTTCACTATCATACTCACTCCATCATGGCATCACCACTCTCTCCCAAACCAGGGATCTCCCCGGCCGTCTAACATCTAAAGACAGCCAGGCTTCTGCTAATACAACATTGCCATTTCCACCATCTCCTATACCTTGTTCCATGGGATAGTATCAACTCCTTTGTCCACCTGAATATGGCTTCACTGACATTGTGCCCATAATCCTTGGAGCTATGAGATTTGCCCAAGGCTCAGATTGGGCCTTGCTGACTGAGGTGGCAATACGATTTGTCATGCTTTTGACTGGCATCTCCAGAGTGCCCTGATGTCTTCCTGACTCGTATTTCTCATTTATTCTCCCATGAGACACTCTGAGGGCAGACACGTCATGCCCCCTTTCACCCTGGCAACCTTATAAATGTGGATTGCTTGAAAGGGTACTTGACACCTCCTCCTGTACAGTTGCACCCTTTGTGTTCCTGGCTCCATTGTCCACCTCAAGATGTCTGCACCAAAGCCATGCATAGAGCCCATGGAGATGTAAGAACTGCTCCAGGCTGGCATTGGGCTTTGCTGAGTGAGATGGTGGCAGGATCGCCCATGCGTCTGGCTTGTGTCTGGACCTCACTCTCTGAGTTGAAGGGGTTCAGCAGACCCGCCCAAGCATTGTGGTGATTGGAATCCCCTCTGTGCCTCTTTGCAAAGCTTGCACACACCCTGAACTGGCCCCTGGTTCCTGGCCAAATTATGGGCCTCATTACACGGAAGGCGGTAAGGGTTAACGGTCACCGGTAATGGTACCGGTGACCGTTAACCCTTACCGCCTTACTACGAGGTCCCTTAGCGGGTTGGTACTTTAACGCCTGCTTTTAGCAGGCGTTAAAAACCAACCCGCTAAGGGACCTTGGTGCTAATTACGGCACCGCAAATTTGCGGTACCGTAATTAGCACCTTCCCCATTCCCATTATGCCCTATGGGGCAAAAATGGGAATGGGGAAGGGCAATGGTGGAAGGGGGAATTACCGTCCCACCAACCTTGGAATGGGGCGGTAATTCCCCTTTCCACCAAGGCGGCGACGGTATTTTACCGGCATGGACCAAGGTGCTGTTAGCACCTTGGTCCACCGCCTACCGTGTAATGAGGCCCTATGTCTGTTTTTCCGCTTTTGCTGCATGCAAGTACATTTTCCAGTCGTTCTATTCTATTCCATTAGCCACTCACTTTTCCCCTCCCTCTCTTATACACTTGACTTAACCACTGTATCCCTCCCATCTTCAATCCCTACATTCGCTGCTCTATATGAAGCCCCCCTATTCTCACCCTTACCTTCCCTCCAACTCTTCCGTCATCCTCCATACCTTCTCCTTTGAACACTGCCTTCCTGCTCTCTCTTCTTCTTTCCTGGTAATCTGGGCTGCCTCTCTTTGCACACCTCCCCTATCTTTTTGGCTTCCTTCTTGACTGCTCTGTTCTTGGGGTGTTGCCCTTTCTCCTCTGCTCCAGCACCGAACGGCTCTTTTTCCTCTAACAGGTTTACCCTAGCTGGTTCTGGCTGCCCCATCTGTGCTCCCCCATATGTGACTCAGGAACCCTCTACGCCAGACATACTCATTACTTGGCAAGCAGTCAACATGCAACCCTTCAGATCATTTGCTGTGCTCCCCCGCCACACTTTGCTTTGCCTCTGCTGAAAGGACAGACACCGCAGCAAAGAAGCAGATAAAGAGCCTCCGTCATGAGTTTAAATCTTCTCTGCTGTACCTTGGAAGTGCTATTTATCTTACCATCAACTTCTAATTCATGTTCAAGGCAGAGGATCAGTCTGCCATAATCTCAGGTGGTAAGTGAAAGCAGATAACAATAATACTCATATAAATGTATATCCCATGAGAGAGGAAGATAGATAATGAAATAAATAAGCATTGACAAAATATATGGTTTGGCTTTGAACTGAATGTGTTTTAGGGTTGGCAACTAGGTAACACTTTTTATCTAAAAGGAGCAATATTAATGTGCAGGTGCTGCCATTGTATGCAAAAACACCCTCAACTGTGCCGGTAATGCCATCCAAAGCAAGTTAACGTCTCTCATGCATTATTTAGTCACCAAATGTAATGTACAGCCTCACATATCTAGTTGTTGTCATTACAATTCATGCAGATCCGCAAAAGCCCAGGTAACACTAGTTAACATCTTAAGCATGGTATAGTCACCACACATAAGATGCAGCCAACATATGCCCAGTTGCTGCTATCACAGGCAAAGTGCAGTCACAAACGTCCCAGTAATAGCATCCAATTCTAAATGAGACCTCACATGCATGGTGTAATAAGTTGTGTTTGTATATAGTGCTTCATGTCAGACCTCACCCCATTCATGGCATTGTAAAACAGGGGTTATTATTACCCCATGTTATGGTACTCGATTTATGAACCTCAAAAGGAGGAATGTCCATACAAGTTGTTGCTATTATCACATGTTATGGTACTCATTTTATCAGCTTTGAAAGGATGGAAGGCTCTGTTGCCCTGGCTGCAGTTTTCGGACTTGCAGAGGACAGACTGGCTCTAAGTGAGAGGTGAGCACTTTACTTCTTGGCTATTCACACACAGAGCTAGTTAGATAGTTATCATACAGGATCTACTGTGCAGCCACACGTGTGCATGTGTTACCATCATTTTCCAGGAAGAGAATCAAATGCCACAGTTTCTTTATCAGTATTATTCCTTGGGAGAGAACGCCTACAAATTGAATTTTGCATCATACCAAGTATATCTTAAGTTAAATGCCAGTGTACTGTAAAATGAAACATTCATCACAATTGATAGACTGCCAAACCCCTCATGATGTGGTTCTTAAGTAATTTCATCGTTCATCAATATTACTTGTATAATGTTCTTTTCAGAAAAGCAACATATTTTTCAGGACATTGAAGGCCCACTGTTATTCAGATGGAGGCATTAGTGTTTTAGGGGGCTTCAAGACTTTGGCAGTGGCGCTGAGGGAAGTCAAGGGCAAGTCGCTGAAGTTGAGCAGGATCCTCTCTGCTGTCCTGTTCTCTGCGCTTGGAAGAGCGTTCTCAGATTGCAATCACCTGTTGGTTGTGAATTAGCATACATACCAAAGGCGTTGCGCACTTGGGTGAGTTGAGGACAAGTCGCTGCTGTTGGGCAGAAGCCTCTCTGCTGCTTGGAAGAGCGTTCACAGATTGCAATCACCTGTTGGCTGTGAATAAGCATATATACCGAAGGAGTCACGCATGGCGCGCTCACTCTGGGAAGTCGAGGACAAGTAGCTGCAGTTGGGCAGGAGCCTCTCTGCTGTCCTGTTATTTGCGCTTGGAAGAGCGTTCTCAGATTGCAATCACCTGTTGGTTGTGAATTAGCATACATACCAAAGGCGTTGCGCACTTGGGTGAGTTGAGGACAAGTCGCTGCTGTTGGGCAGGAGCCTCTCTGCTGCTTGGAAGAGCGTTCACAGATTGCAATCACCTGTTGGCTGTGAATAAGCATATATACCGAAGGAGTCACCATGGCGGGCTCACTCAGGGAAGTCGAGGACAAGTAGCTGCAGTTGGGCAGGGGCCTCTCTGCTGTCCTGTTATTTGCGCTTGGAAGAGCGTTCTCAGATTGCAATCACCTGTTGGTTGTGAATTAGCATACATACCAAAGGCGTTGCGCACTTGGGTGAGTTGAGGACAAGTCGCTGCTGTTGGGCAGGAGCCTCTCTGCTGCTTGGAAGAGCGTTCACAGATTGCAATCACATGTTGGCTGTGAATAAGCATATATACCGAAGGTGTCACGCATGGCGCGCTCACTCAGGGAAGTCGAGGACAAGTAGCTGCAGTTGGGCAGGAGCCTCTCTGCTGTCCTGTTGTCTGCAGTTGGAAGAGCTTGGACTTTGATATGAATTGGCAGCTTACCATGCTGAACGTCCGAACTTCGTGGGACATACCAGGGGTGATCACATGGATTAATGGCGAATCTAGTGCCACCTTAAACTGTTTGTTTGCATCAGAAAATATTTTGGGTGAAGTCCAGAATATAACAGTAAGCAACATTGAATGGAGTGATCATTCTAGGGTTTCGCTCAATCTCCTACTCTCTTTTTAGAGTGAGGTCTCCACAAAAATTGGATATGTAGATATAAAGCATCTAAATAGGTTTTCCAGTTTCTGGGTGAACACCCAAGTAGAGTACTAAGTAATTTAACTTGTGATGAAACTGAAAATTTGCTCAAACAGTTAACATCAAACTAAGGCTTGATTTCCAACCATTATGCCCAAGTAAATGAAAAGGGCAAGACCTTCAATAAAAGCATCAGGGACGACAAAAGATGGAGGTGGAGGGAAATTAGAATGGCAGTATGAAATGAACCGAATAAATCAACACCAATATTAAGTGTAAGTACAGAAACCGGGTGAAATGATGGAGGCGCTCTGTAAATAATGTGCAATGGCAATGCATGTTCAGGGTGTTGAAGAGCAGCACCTCCAGAACCATATGGCAGGCATTAAGAGCAGCAAGGGGCCAGAAAGATTCCCTTGTAACTATTCCAGTTAGTGCAGTGTGTTGGTCTGAGACAAAAGAGTTGTCTGGTGAACCTCTCACCAGACCTGTTGACGCCAGAGGTGGTCTGAATTCATCCACTATAGTCTATCTGGGGTGGAAGGCCTTGCATACGAAGCAGGCACGTCTAACATAGATTGGAACCTGGACTGGGATTGAGATAACATTTTGATGGCCATTTGGCAGCTAAAAGGTTCGAAAGCCCCAGATCCTAATGGGTTGGCCAGTATCATCCTTAAAAAAGAACTAGGAATATGGGCCTCAATAAACAAAGTCTGTCTGTCTCATATCATTCCAGACTCTTTGAGACATGCATTCTTGATCCCAGTCTATAAGCAAGGCCTGTGTACCTTACCAGCTAATTACCAGGTATTTTCCGTGTTGGATGTGACAGGGAACATTTTTGGATATTTTGTCCTTCATAACCCATAGCAGTGGGTAGAAGCTACCCATATCCTGAACGACTTGCAAACAGGTTCTGAACCAGGGTGTTCGACCACACGTGATCTACGTCTGGTTGATAGCCTGATCGGAAAAGCCAACATTGGAGGTAGCCGGGGTTTATATGCCGTCTTTGTTGATTTCCGGCTGCCTTCGACGACGTAAATCATGGAGGACTCCGGAGTAAACTGGATGGGATGGGTAGCCGGGCATACCTTCTGCAGATTTTGATATTATTACACGCAGACACAAAGGTGCAGATCAGGCTAGATTGAGTTGGTCATTTTACAGATTGGATTGGTTCTAACAGAGGGGTAAAGCAAGGATGTCTTCTTGCCCCCCTATTATTCAATCTGTACATAGCCAACCTTCTGGCAAGATTGAGGGGTGCAGCTCATTGTCCCCCTAGGATAGGGAATGCACATGTTTCCTCTCTTATGTATGCAGATGATCTGGTCATCTTTGACCATACGTACACAGGTATGGTAAGATTTATTAGATATCAAGGTGTGTATGCCAGGCAGAATGATCTGGAAATTAACCTTAAAAAAATCAGGGCAATGTCATTTACAAATAGACCTACACGAATGCTACCCCTAGTTTTGGAACAGAATGTTAGTGCATATGTTAAAAGATATAATTACTTGGGCCTTGAATTGGGGGTTCAAGGAGCTGTTCAGAATTGATTTCTCTGAAGAGTAGGAGGGTGGCTCAGTTATCAGGGTTGTTCTATAATTTTGCAAAGCAAACAGCGGGCTACAGCCTGGCCAATTTGAGGAACTTGTATGTTCAATGCTTTTGCCTGTCCATTCTTTATGTATTGGTGGCTCTAACTCTGACTGACCTGAGCTGGCTTAATTTTTTAGAGGGCAGATTCTGGAAATTACCCCTAAATCTCCCTCGGGCAGTCCCAATGGAAATGTTAAGGCTGAAGTTTGGTCTAACACTATTGGCTCTAAAACTTAGAAGAGAGTTATACTTGAAAACAACCAATCTCCCGAAATGTCCTCTTTTGGGACATATGACAGGGCACTTTGATAAGGCGCCTAGAAAAAAAGTGATTAACTTTGCAGTATTGAATAAAAGGCTCTTTGAGCTAACTGAATGGTCCCATGACATAAGTGATAGCGGTGAAAGTGATCACTATTTTAAATTAAAGAACACTTTTAGTTAAAAAAAATCCTGCCATGGAACTGGAATCTCAATGATCTAATCTGATCCGGAAGTGAGAGATCGTTGATTTTAAGGTTACGAATCACCCAACTCCCTGTCCTGTCAATTAAGGGGTCTAGGCTGGGTGTGTCACTAGAAAACAGAATTGTAGGATTTGTAAGTTAAAACATATAGCCAAATCACCAAGACATGTTATGACTGCGCGCAAAGAAAAGGGTAGTGTATACATGTGTAATCTGGGATCATTTGTTAGAGATTATAACACGATAAAGAGTGAGGAGTTTTAGTTTTACTGCCTAAACTCCGGATGGTCCAGTTGCTAATTGCACTTTATCGGACTTGGACAATAGTCGGAAAGCTCCTGAAATTCGAGAACTCTTAAAGGAATATACAAATATGATGATTGTATGGTTGCATAATTGTATTTTAGCATTCCTTTGAATGAATTGTTCATCTTTTGTATATACGTTATATTGGCCCTCATTACGACCCTGGCGGAAAGTGACTGACCGGACCGCCACAGCGTAAATAGTGTTTCCGCCATTGCACGATGGAGCAAAGTGCGGCCCATTCCGACCCATCGGGCACGAGCACCACGGCATGGCGGAAGTGCAAAGTCCGCGATGGCGGAAATGACCCCAAAACGGCCCACACCGCCGCCGTACGGCGCCCTAGGTGCAATACCGCCACCCATCTTAGCGGACACCGCAGTGAGCGCCAACCGGAAAGTACGGTGACCGGAAATATACGGAAACGGAAGTAAAAACATGGGCCCGGAACGGGAAACAACACGCCGTACACCTATAAAACCACAAAATCCACACAACCACTAAAAACACTACCCTGAGACACATCCCAACCCGTCATCCACCCTAGCGAAACCAAGAAAAATGGGAAAAGTAGCGAAGAAAGCGTGCGACCGCAAGCGGCAGGTCCACTTCTCCCGTGAGGAACTCACCGTGCTAACAGAGACCCTCCAGGAGAATGCTGCCGTCGTCTTCTCCACGCAAATGACCAGGACGGCACTTGCGAACAAGAAGGCCATATGGGCTCTGGTGGCACAGCGGGTAAGTGCGGTGGGGACCGCACCCCGCAACCCACAGCAATGCAGAAAGCGATGGGACGACCTGCGGATACGCGTCCGTAGCATACTTTCTGCCAACCGCAACATTGCCACAGCCACCGGGGGAGGATTGGAAACACCCATCAAGTTGACCCCCTGGGAAGAAATCTGTGCCTCCACCATTGGAATGGAGAGCATAGAGGGAGTCGGAGGGATGGAGAAAGGAGTGCAGACATCCGAAGAATCTGGTAGGTGGCCCAAATGAAACAAAGCTACATCCACAATGTCCAATCATGTGAAGTACCATGTGTCCACATAGTGCAACAGAAACACATGTCCAGGAGAACGTCCACACACATTGGCCTGATAGCGCACTTTAAAACTCACAATAAATACATAAATAATTAAAAACCCCTAAAACACCCACTACACGTGCAGCAGGCACACCCTAACTGCAGGCTGCCAAACAACTGCACCCTCACTCCACACACAAATGAAAGCACCTCCAAGGCCCCGACCCAAATCACCCTCAGGTACCACCCCAATGCATGTGATACAATGCCATTCCAATTCCCACAGACCCATTAATAACCCTCGCCCTCCTTTACTCCACCACAGGGTCCGATCCAAACGACGAGCATCAGGACACCCCTACCAGCACACCTGCAAAGAGGGCCAAGACCAACGGCCAAAGACCCTCCACCTCAGCTGCACGCATCAAGACACGGCAGCAGCACAAATCAGGTGGCAGCACAGAGGAGGGAACATCAACAGGCACCCCAGCAGCCAGCATGCCCACAACAGCAGCACCACAGGTCCCCCCAATGGATGCCACAGAAGGCACTGCCTCTGGTGGCAGCAGCACCATAGGTGACACCCCATTGATGGCAGCATGCTCCGACACAGAAGACGGGGATGTCGAAGTCAGATCCATCCATGACCTGTCCCAATCCCCCTGTCTGTCCCATCCCGTACAACATGAGGATACCACGCAGGGGCACCCACAAGACGACGACTGGCCATCCCCCACAAGCCCTGTGGCAAGGCAACATGAGGTCACCAGCCCCTCTGTGACACCACCGCAAATGGCCATGGCCCAGCAGAGGCAAGAGTCCCTCGACCAGTTAATCGTGCAACAGCAGCAACTGGCCACGCTCCTCAAGGACCATGCCGATGAATGTGGGGGCACTAAGGCAGACATAGAAACATCAACTGAGACACTTAGGGCAGAAATGGAGAGAAGTACAGAGACACTAAGGGCACAAATGGAGAGTAGCACCGAGAGCCTGAGAGTCCAAATGGAGAGTAGCACCGAGAGCCTGAGAGTCCAAATGGAGAGAAGCACCGAGAGCCTGAGGGGGGAACTGCATGCGACGTCCAAAGACGTATGTGCCGAACTTGCCGCAGTGCGCCGTGTGCTCACTGAGCTCTCACAAACCCTTAGGGACATGCATGGACGTGAGCAGGCAGAGACATCATCCGTTGCAAGTTCCGTCCAGGGCAGCCCCCAACGTAGATCTGGGAGGAACCTGCGCTCCACAGGCAGGGGTGCCCCTGATACCCGCAGAGGGGGCTTGCAATAGCGACTGCCCACTGACAATGAGCATCTTTGGACACTGGTGTTCGGGGGGGGAGGTAGGAGGGTGGAGGGGGTGTTTTGGGCTCACTTGGGTGGCGGGTCGATAGGGTGTTCAACATGATATCACATATGCCATAAACAATGCACGATCAACCAATGAGATGCGTGGACAATGATCTTTGTGTACTAGGCCATCATAGGCGTACAGTCCATATTGTGCATGTACCAGACACACACAGTGCCACGAGTACCGTGTCCATGTATCAGCCACCAGGCGTGAGTGCTAGAAGCATGCATCAATGAGATGCTGACGAATGTCACGGCCCTCCGGTGCCTCGCAGACTCCTTGAGGTGCTGCCACATCCCCACCCTCATCATGACCATCTTCAGGTGCTTGCAGTTCTGCGTCAGGGGGCATGGGCACATTTCTATGTACGCACATGTTGTGGAGCATGACACATGCCATGACCATCTTTGCAACCTTCTCATGGCGGTACAGGAGTGCCCCGCCAGACATGCTGAGGCAGCGGAAACGAGTCTTCAGTAGGCCGAATGCCTGTTCAATGACTACACGGGTACGTGAGTGGGCATGGTTGTAGTCCTCCTCATGCTGGTCCCGTGGGTTCCGGACTGGTGTGAGGAGCCATCTCTTCAGTGGATATCCAGCATCACCTGTATGTGGACAATAAACGTATGATGTGGGATGCCATTGCTACGTACGCACACCCCCCCCCCCTTCCTGCCAGGTCATTGCCGAATCACATACCCCACATCATCATGCATGAAATGAGACTCACCGAGTAGCCAGGATCTGTTCCCTGCGTGTCGCTCCATGTAGCGTGGTATTGTAGAGTTCCTCAAGACCATAGAATCATGGGTTGATCCAGGGAATCGGGCACAACTGTAAGAGGATTCAATTCAACACTACAGCTAAGTCAACGCCTAGTCTATAATACTGAATGAAAACCCTTATTGATATATCTTTAGGTCCAGTTCATGCGTTCTGGATGACTACCCCTATATAACACCCCTCTCTTGGAATCCCCCTGACCCCACTGAGCCAAGAAGTAGTTCTGTTTTGCAAGTTTAAAAGGTTTATTTGATAATTTAAAATAGATATATATATCACGCTTTATAATAAATTAGTAATTGAATATCACACTTAATCTGATATGATAAAGATTAACAACGGAGAATCTGGCACTAGCACACTTCTTATAATCACTAAGGAGTTGAGATGAAATGGATAAGGTAGCACACTGGTAAATAGGTACAGAAGTATAATGTGGTAGAAAATGCTTTAAGTAAGCTCAGGTGGATGCAATATTCAATGAATGCAGTACAGAAAATACTCAATATGATTTCAACCAAACAATGTAATCACTTTTCTCTGGCTATTCACTCCCCCCCCTCTTTATGCAATGCAAGGGAATGGGAGGAAAGCAGGCAGTTCTCAGAAATGCAATCAATGTAATCAGTTCAATCCTCCCCCAAGCTTAGACAACAGAAGTTTAAAACACAGATAGGAGTTTTGAAAACACAGGCCCAAATGCTTTGATATGTGCTAGCAATGGATGAGAAATATGCTGGAAATGCTTTTTAATTCCCTTTCAGAGGTTCAGGGTGAGTGGTATCTAGTTAATATTAGTCCAGGCTCACACTAGCAATGATGCAGGGATAGTTAGCAGATTAAACGAATTTCTGGCAAATGGAAGGCAAGCAGCAGCAGTTTTTACATGTGAAGAAATTTGCAAATCGCGGTAAAATTCGCGAATGCGTCGAGCGCTATTACAGAGGAACCACAAGGACTATCTCTATCCTTTTCCTATGAAAGCCTAGGATCTCAGCTTCCAAATAAAAGTTACTGCAAGTCTCTAGCACAAACGGTTGCGGAGATATGAGCGATTGAATAAAGGTCATTTTTCAGATTTGAAATTTTAAAGTTCAAAAAGACAAGTGCAGCTTGCGACTAGAAAATGACAAGTGACAGCTTTACAAATGACAGGTGACAGTTAGGAGGCAGTTCTACTTAGATTAAATAGATTGAATTATATTATTTTAACTAAGAGATTGGTTCTGCACAGTTTTCTAGGTACTCACACTATATTCTTGAGTGAAATGGGCCTCGCCATGGATCTGGTCTGGGTTTTGGACTGGACTCTGGTCTGGTCTGGTCTGGCCTCTGCACTTCACAGTGATCTGGGTCAGCTCTCTCTGCTGGTCTGGGTCTCTCTGGGTACAGCACTGCTTTCTCTCTGGTCTGGTCTCTTAGTTCTGGATAGATTGAAGTCTCTAGTTTGGCTCTCTGGAGGTTTGATGGAGGTAAAGTATGGATTTTTCCGGCAGAGCGTCCCGCTGCAGATGGATTTGGAAGGTCCCTATCTGTCCTGTCTGTCTGCTTTTATGTGTTTAGAATGTGGGTGTGTTCTAGCATCACTGACCCTACCTCTCTCTCAGCTTCTAATTGGTCAAACTTCCATTTATCATTTGATTGGGGAATGAACTGTGAGTCAGAGTGATGTCAATTTACAGCCTGCAGAAAGTCCACTCCTCCTGTCAACTTACACACAAATCTAGATTTGAAACAAATACATATTTGCAGAGGTACATATTGTTTTAAAATCATATGCACCCATCATGCATTACAGGAGGTATACCCTGTTCAAACTCTGCTCTTCCTGGGAGCTTGCATTCAGAAATGGCACATATTTCACTTTTTGACTGATTTTGCAATTTCTGACATTGACCCAACTTTACATACATGTGTGCAGGGAATACGGACATTAACTGATGAAGTTTCAGACTTTTAACATGCATACATTTAGAGTTATATCCACTTTTCCGCTAAAACCCCCCTGAACATGCCACCGGGTCGAAAAACCTCTTAAAATGTGGGCAGAAAAATCACAAGAATTATGGTATCATTTATAAAATGTTCACATGTCCGCTCTATGAGTTATTCATCTTTTTAAAGTTATGTTCTGGCTCCAAAGGGGTGTGGTTTCCCAGGTCACATGGTATAGAAACCAGTCTTTCCAGTTTCTGCCAAGCCAGCTTGCTCTCACAGGCAGTGCTCCTCCCAGCTCCTGCCAAGAGGAAGCTACATTTTACGACTGCGGTAATAAAAACCTTTGCCTGAGTGAAGAGGGCTTTGTTCACTCTCTTGCAGAGCACAGGTAATTCAATTATCAGATAGATGGCATATCCTTAGTGTGGGCAGCAAAAGGAAGGTTGGCCTGGGAACACAGTGGTGACTCAAGTTTCACTGCTGATGGGGGTAGTTGCCAGGCAGAATCAAGTTCCTTAAGCCAGACTTTCAGCTACTGTCATGTTATTTGTTGCTTTTTAAATTAACTTGCAATTTTACACATGCAGCTAGAATGCTGATTCTAAGTGCAAAACTATGACATTTAAACAATTGCAACCTATGTGACACTCAAAAGTAGGTCACTCAGTCAATTTAAACATTTAGATTTTTTTTTAGTGTCTTTCAATCCAGTGCAACTTAAACTGCTGAAATCCACAGCGCAGCCAGTCTTGTTATAAACCTTGTCTTATGATCTTCATTTCCCAGATTTTGTAGGCACACAAAACTCCATTCTGCCAAATGTCTGCTGGTGTTCAGTAAATTTTTAGATGTGTTGCAATGTTTAAAATAGACAGTTTGAGCCTGCCTTCAGAGAAACACAGGGTGGTTTTAAACTGCCGGCTTTTGGATAGTGGTGAGTACTGGTACTGCACCCATTTTTGGGATTTAAGAAAATGAATTCCCAACAATTCTAGGTTGCATTTGGCAATCAGCATTGCCATTCCCAATGGTTTCAGACTACTGTGTGGGTAGTCCAATGGTGGTTTTAGGCAGTTTCCTTCTGTGCCCATAACATCGGCAAAAATGAATGGCAGCCTATTCTTCCTGCATTTCCCTGTGCATTTTCTGGGAAGCTCTGGCCATCATGATGTTTTCATGTCAGTACTGCACAGTTTTGAGGTAGGGCTCGGATGCATGGGTAAATACATCCCACACAACAATGTGTAATGATCCTGTTGGAGTCACACACCATTTGTACATTCAGGGAATGAAATTGTTTTCGGTTGCGGTACTGGGCCTCCATGGCATGTGGGACGACCAATTCCACATGGGTGCAGTCGATGGCACCAAGGCAACCCGGTATACCGGCAAGTGCATGGAATCCCACTTTTGTGTTGGTAATTTCCTGCTCCGAGCGTGGTAGAGAGATGTAGTCGTCTGCGTGCTGCAGGAGGGCATCGAGCACTTGCAATAGTGTCCGTGAGAACAGTGGCTGAGAAATGCCATGCAACTGTCCGACTGTGTGCTGGTAGGTGCCTGTGGCCAGGAAGTGGAGTACAGACACCACCTTCAGTAGGGGTGGGATGGCGGTTGGGCTATCTATCATGCTGACAAGGTCAGCCTGTGTCATGTCCACAATGGCGGCTATGGTGTCCCGGTCCAAACGGTAGAGGGTGTGGATCTGCTCATCAGTGAGGTTGAACGGATGTGCTCGGAGGCGTGGGATTGCGGGCTGCCTGCGTGGTGGTAGTGGCTGTGCTGGCGGCCCTTGCTGGCCCTGCCTTGCCCTCCTCCTCCTCCTGCGTCTCCTCCGTGCGGCCGGTTGTAGTTGGTGTTCGTCTTCTTCTTGGAGTTGGAGTACTTGCAGTGCTATCAGGTCCCCCAGGGCCAACATCGCGAGTCCTGCCGGTAGCATTTCGGAGTGGGTGTGGTTGTGGGAGGAGACTGGGTGTGCAATTTATGTGTTTTCAGGCTGTATGGCCTCCACCTGTGGTGATTCATTCCACCTGTGCAAGCTGCTCTCCCCTTTGGCCGAGCACGTCCCGCACACAACGCTGCAATTCGAGGAATGGCATCTTGCTATTGCAATCATGTATTTGTACCCGATGGCCGTGTAACATTTGTTGATATGTACATTCGGCTATGGTCCCATTGTTTCACATACAATCTTTGCAGTCGCGAACAGACTTGTGAAGGGTCAGTGGAACGTAGTACTCGAGTAACGGTGGGCCCTCATGCATCACTGTACCGAGTTGCACCGACGGGCGGGGCGTCCCATTTGTGGGTGAAGGCAGTTGCCATTTTCACACACAGCCACACTAGATGGATTAATTTGTGATTTCAAACGGCCACAGATGCCTTTTCGACGTGATGTTGCAAATGAGGAATTCGAAGGGCGGCGCTTTCGGTTTTCAGCTAGCGGCGAGGAGATGCCCACAGGTCTGACTGCAAATATAACGTTCTATTGTTCAATGTCCTTGAGACAGGGGCCATGGCGAGGATGCAATGATTGATATGAATAGTTTGGGATGCGCAATAGCGAAGTGGATGATGAGGCCGGACGTTCCCAAATACATGTTACTTCACAACACTGGAATTACGGGCTGGGGCACTGTGGATTTTGCAGGCTGCATAACGCGCGGACTCAATGGATATTTCTAATGTTATGTGAGTAAATATTCAGGCGTTTTTATACCGGGATGAGGGAATGATGAATGGATGCATGGGCAGATGATTTGATACAGAGTTTTCCATGTACAGGGCTTCTTGGAATCTGTCCGCCTCCCCTGCGCTATGTGATGCAGGGCTGCCATAGTGGGACCATCGTCTATCTGGCCTTGTTGAGCCCTCCCTGTCTCGACGCGCCTTCAGACACTTGTGTCCATGCACGTTAACATTCCCATCTGATGGATTCTGTTTTCACAGACGCATGCACAGGTACACTCGTTTGTGATGGTGTTTACACCTCGATATAGATGGTTATGAGTCGCAAGTGGTTTTGGGGTGGTGATGATCCTTTGGAGTGGGCTAGCATGCATATGGCTGTGGATTTAGTGTGATCATTGAAGTGAGTTGTTCGAATGTAGTTCTGATGGCCATTCTGTTCTTTTTCTTTTCTTTTGGTTGACAGGTATCTCCTCCCCTTTTGCCACTGCCATCTGTATGCCACTCCTGCAGATGGCTTTTACTCCCGACACCTGCTGCTTCGTGTTAATCAGTGGAGCAGCATTACGATCTTATGGGACGATCGCCAATGGGCCACATGCCCTTACGCAGTACTAGTGGCTCGGAGCAACATTTCGGCCTTTCAGCTGGACTAGTGCCTCCCCATTGGGACGGTCCTGCGGTTCTGTGCGCTTCCATGTTGCCTTTTCGTACGTGAATGTGGCTCTGTGTACCATGATGGAACAGGGCGTCACACAAGTAGTAGCTGGTCATTTCTTGCGGATGCAGCCCACAATGGTGAAATGTGTTTTGGAGTTCATGTCCTAATGGCTGTATGGGCTTGGTGATTTTGTTGTGCATTAAATTTCTATTCTGATATGGGCCGTGTAGCGTTCTTCTTTGCAAGTGATGTGGCATATTCCTATTTGGGGAGCGATGTATTGTGAGGAGATCTGCATTGGGTTCCAGCTTCGGAGTTTAGTTGCGTGGTACTGTGCTGGGCGCGTTTGCCTACGAAGCCCAGTGAGGTCAGGGATGGGGGCTGCCAATATGACTGTTTGAATGTTGTCATGCTCAGGGGCGGGGGATTGGGTTTTGTGTAACAGATGCCGGTCAGCCAGGTGGACTGGTGGAATGATGTGATTTTCGGAATATTGCTGGTCACAGGTGCCTGTGTTTGCGTGCGTTTCTTGGTGGGGGACTGTGGTCATGTCCATTGGAATGGCTTCTGTATTCGTGCCATCTGTGCCCTGCAGCTCCCATTGGCCCCTCTTGTGATTCTTTTGTTCGTTGGCATGCATGGGTGACTTGTACATTTCACTGGTTGCATTGTGACTTCATTGCACCTACGGGGAGTTGTACTTTGTGGGCAGGGAGCGGTGTACAGGCACTCAGTGGGGCCGTTTACGGTTGATTCGCGATGCCGTACTTCTCACCATGGCGGAATGGTACTTTCCGCCGTGCTTGATGGCGTTAGGTACATGTCCGCTAGGGTCGGAATTCGCGTACCCTTGCGCCATGGTGGTATTTACGGTTTGGCATGGCGCGCGCGCGCGTACTTGGTGCAGTTAGCGTTGGCGTTCACTACGGTGTCGCTAATGGCTTCGTACTTTGCGGTGACGGGTCATAGTCGCACCGAGCGCTATTCGATGGCGGTATTGCATTTCCGCCATCGTTTTTCGATTTCCGCCAGGGTCGTAATGAGGCCCATTGTCATGTTTTAATTGTTCTAAATTGTGATAATTACGAAAAGCTCATTTTAAAGCGAAACACGTTAAAATAAGATAATAAATTAATTAAATAAATAAATAAATACATAAATAAATAAATGCGGGCCATGGGATACACCAAATTGAATTGTTTAGCCCCCTAGCAAATGTTTTTGAGGGTCCCTGCCCTACACCGTCATGTCTTCTTGTTCTGAAGCTATATCCTCCTTCTATCTATGTGTGCATTGCCACCCATCTTCTTCTGATGGTGGCTGCACCTACTTGTTTAAAGCCTGCACTAGCCATAGTGCTCCCTTAGATGCTCTTCCATGGGAGGGCCTCCTACTCTTCTCCTCTGTTGGCCAGCTTTTCTGCTTTGCCTTGCCTTTAGTGTTTTCCTTGACTCGTTTCTTAAGGTTTCCCCTTCCCATTCCCTGGTTTTCCGACCGCCTTCTACCCTGTTCCTTTCAATTCGGATGGGCTGCTTTTTCTCAATACTAGATGTCAACTGTGTTCCTATACTCTCTGCTCCACTCACTCTTCTAGCTAACACGAGCACCTATCCTCCCATGGCCTCTCACTTAAGGTGTGTCTATGCTTCCAATATGTTCGTGTGTAGGGCTTGGTTTATTCCCTACTGCCGCTAAAGAAAGAAAAAAAGAAACACTGGTACTTAACCTTGCGTCATTCCTTTACCACTGCCTTCCTAAAAGCATCCTCCATCAACTTAACCTTAAAAAGATCCGCTGTCCACCCCCGCCAATAGGATACTTCAGGTGAAGTTTGAGCTAGCCAGGTTTTCAGTATTTGGAACATGCTGCCTGAATGGCAGACCCACTGTGGGTTGTCCGGCTCAAGAAAATTGTTTTGTTTCCAAGGTATTGTTGTCAATGTCATTACATATTTCAACGATCACTAGAAGACTCACCACCATGGGGTGGTTAGGATGTTCTCTGAGGGTTACCCCCAGAACTGAGATAATGCAGCACAGCTGACAAAGATAATCTCCGCACCCTCAAACCCCCAAAAGGCAGAACTGTAACCTTTTCACTTTGTTCCTTGTGGTAAGCCTGCTGAGTGTAAATCATAGCTGGTGATTTGTATAGAAATGCTGCTGCATCAAATTAGCTGTGCAGACATGTGACTTAGAGTGGAGAAATTACTGCTCTGTTAGTTCTGTTCTCATGATTTCAATGTACCGGACACCTTTTGTTAAAGGGCTGGGCACCAAATGATGAGGGCAAATCACTCCCTTTTTTAATCTCCTTGTGTTCGTCTGAGGACTCAGGTTCTGGCAAACAATTGCTTTTCCAGTAGATCAATCTCAGAAAGGTTGCATTTACACCATCGTTAAAAGGTTCCTGAGCTGGACAAACCTCAAAGGATTTGCCTTGCAGATGGCAAAGTGTTGTAGCTGGTCCTATGAGAAAAGTGGGCCATGGCATATTCTCTGATCCTGTTTCCATATTGCTGCATCCTGGATTGGTTTGTGTAGTCAGATACAGCATCAAAGAAAGGAGAGTCCCATTGTGACGAGTGAGCATTTTGCAATATCCATAAAAGAGCAGGTGATAGACCAACTCTACATAATACGTGGGGCGTGTTTACCAGAATGTATTTTGGCTCCTAAACTTGAAAACATATCCTTTAAACATGCCAGGATCAAAGATCTATTGAAGGAATGCTTCAGGGATCTGGTATTATCTTCTGTCAATAGCAATAAATGTGCATTGTTTACTCAAAACTAGTTGGTCTATTTGCAAAGCTCCTGTAATCAGCAGAGAATGTTCTCAGGTAGTCACTTTTCCTGTTCCTATGACAGTATGTAATTGTAACGTGCCTTGGCTCCATCCAGATTGTATCCCAAAGCCTACCTCATTGTTGCTTCATAAGCCTACATATTCATTGTGGTCATATGTACCACCCGCCATTCCCGGCCTCCACTTGCTCTGCTTGGTCCGCTCCAGCCCATTTTCCAGGTACACCTCCTGTGTCTTAGACAGTTCATGCTGCATCATGCCTACTTGCCCAAATCCAGCTCGCCTGATTCCACAGACTATTTCCATTGGTATTTTCATTGGACTTACTTTATGTGGATGGCCGCTGCAGTCATTCAAGCACTCAAGCAATGGTGTCGTGCCCCTCATGCTGCAACCTGTGTTTTTGGTGGTTTCTGCTGCCGGGCAATGCGCCTCATCATGAACCGCGCCATTACCTAGTGCTAATGGGGAGCATGGCGGATTCAGCAGGCCAGGAGGGCCAGTAAAAGTCCTAATACCTTGTGAAACGTTCATGCATCGCTCACGTCTGTCAATTCGGGCTGCTGGGCTTATGCAGCCTTGCAAATCCATAATTATTTCCTCAATAGAGGTGGTTCTCTAAATCTATGGGCCCTTCTTTTTTGTTAAGCGTATTGTCCATCCTCTAACTTCTTGTTTTCAGTTTCCCGTTAAAGGTTCATCTGGTATTTTTCATGTCTCAAGCACACCTGCAAAGCAGAATGCTTTTGAATCTATTGTGCCTGGTACTTGGCCGGTGAATGACCATCAATGTGTGAATCCCGTGTAGGAGGGAGGTATTTGCAGTATTTGGTTCATTGGAAGGGTCTGGAAAGCCTACATTAGTTGATCATAACACATTTACGCCAGCATGACCTTTTTATTCTGGCGTAAATGGTGTGGATTTCTATGGTATCTGCCTGCATAGGAATCCATTGTTAACGCTACCTGTCATGCACTGTGCGAGAAAAAGCTCAAAGTGCAAATGACCAGATTTGCATGGAGGGGATCTGTTTGCATTCAAGTGCAGAGGTGGGTGGTTCCTTCCATGCAGTTTTAATGAGAGTGAATTTTGTTTGTGTTACGCAGTGCTCTTTGTACACAAAGGTTGCTTGTACTAATAGATCACTCTACTAAAATTAGCATATCATAACATAACACGTGAAGGGCATTTTTCAAGAAGGCATAGGTGAGAGCAAGTGCTGTACATTCAAACAAAATTATTGCTCTAGTACCCCAAATTAAAATCCCAGGGTGATAATAACAATAGCACCTGATACGGCCCACCGGTTCGAGTGGTAACGGCGCTGTTGCCCTGCAAACCTGTGCCCAGGCCGTTACCACCCAATCCGGCCGCCGGATCAGGTGTTACTGCTTAATTAATGCCTTTCTAGAAAACAAAACAGTTCTCCTCAATGATTATGGCTTTTTTGAAGGATGCCCAAGGCTTTACTCTGCCTAACCTTATGATAAAAACAATAATTTACATACAATTAAATTCTATTTTACCAGTCTTAATGCTTGTTTTCCGCAAGTTGAGGTTAGATTAATCGATAGTAGGTGATAAATAATGCCTACAGTGTGTGGTGGATTTCTTCGAATTTTAAAATGATAAATGATAAACGTATGTTTGTGCTTTAGTGATTGGTCACTGTTTTGGGCCACCATAATTGTCAGAGCAGGTCACGCTATACGAAACCCACTTACATTACACTAAAAATAATTTCATAGTACATTATTTTACCGCACATATGCCTATCAATATAAAAAAAAGGCTATGTTTAAAAGTGCTCTCAATGATCCCACATCTAATTTAAGATGAACCATGTGCCGTATTTTCTCTTTTTTCTTCAAGGACCCAAAGAACACTTCACATATAAATGAACACATTTCATGCAGATGTTCACACAGTTTCTTGCAGCAGTGCTATGCCAGGGGATTGTAAAGGCATGCAGCCTTCAGCCCTTGATGTGTATTACTGTAAAATCAGCGGATTTCCCATTGGGAAATTTCAAGCGCTGTTTCTCTTCATTTGGCAAAAATTGGGTTTTCCGTCGGTAGTTCATTTTTAAGAAATCTCAAAAATGTTGGCGAGTTTCTCAAAATAATGTGTTCCAGTCAGGGAAAATAAGTATACTGAAAGACATCAGACCAAGATGTGCATACTCTAATTGCAGCATTACATAAGGGCAAAGTTTACATTTTTAGTGCAATTTCGTGTGATATTAAATGAATTCCAGAATAATGAATGTGCAATCGATTCACTAAAGAATTGTTTAAAAAGTGCGCAGGTGCCTCGATGTGACTGCATCAAGCAATCCATGCCTACATGCCTTAAGTAAAACTTGGAAACAGAAAGCATGGGGAACTAACTAGGTTAGTTTGGAAACAATTTAGGAAACACCATGGATAACTATGCAACATTAACATCCCTTTCTAGTGCACTAAACACAAGCAACCAATTTGAACTTTACAGGGTGCTAATATTTTCTCAATTTAATGTTTTATTAAATGATCTAATGGATGAAAGAGTAGGTCACTTTAATAGGTCTTTCAAAAGACTAATGGTAGAGCTACTTACTTTGGTAAGCAAGATGGCCGCCAGCCAGGTCACTCCTTGAGAATACTCCACCCCCACGTGAAAATATCACTACACCCTCCATTCCCACTCGCCACCCAAAACAAAATTCTTTACCAACAGCATCCAACATAGTGCTGCTTATATAACCCTTTTCTGAGTTTTAATAGCATTTGAAAATCTATGGTTATTCTGATGCTCGTGGACTTTCTTCCAGTCTTCACTCCCTCTCAATCACTCGGTATACGTCAATGTACCCTGCCTTCCTCTCTGTCTCCAGCTCCATTGTTCACCCTCCTTCCCCTGGTGGTCTGCTTCGTCCAGTACATCATAGAGGTATCTATTAATATTATTGGTTTTTTATAACGTGCTTAATACCCGAGTTCGGTTTCTAAGCACTGATTAGGGATTCAAACCTCTCTTGCAGTGGAGTAACTTTGCTGAAAATGTTGGAGGGGACATGACATCCGAAGAAAAGATGCCCCAGCCAAATGAATGGGGACAAAATGTTGGGCCATGAAAGTTGGGGGCAGGACAAACACCCCCGCCCCCCCCTAAGATTACACCCTTGCTCTCTTGCTCTGTGTGGTCTTGCTTCCAAGACCAGCATGTTGCCCTTGTGCTATCCTCCGTTCACACCGTTCTCTATCCTACCTATGTGGACTGCAGGGCAAGATTGTGATGGACAGCGGTTAAGGGATGGTAACTCCTATCCAATTCCATACCACTCACAATTACTTATTTCAGCTAATGACTCCAAAAGCCTATTTTACACATTGCAATATTTTCTTGTATTGGTATTTGCCTGCCCTCTCATGATAAACCCTTGTTAAACATCTTCTTTCATATTTGTGGGGCAAGCACCACGTCTATGTTTTTCATTAGTAAAATCTTTGTACCCTTGCATATCAATATGTAGTGTGCATCTACTGTGTTATAGCAGTAAAACACATGTCAAATTGTGTAAATATGTGTATTCCAGTTGTTCAAAAAATCTTCCCTTTGCTTCAACCTCACTATCTTCAAAGGCAGATTGCTGCAACAATTGGAATGAAAATCTGATTTGATAACACAGTATTGCCCTAAAGTACTTACACAGAGGACTGATACCTCTGTTGTGTATTCACAGTGAATAACACAGGTGCAGGCCATAGTTATTGCCAGACCGTCCTTCAGGTACAATAATATATGTCATTTATATATATTAATAGTAATAATACTCAACGCTGGGTCTAAACAAAAAGATCACTGATGGCGTTTCTCTCTTCTGTAAAGAGATACCATGCATAATAGAGCTCAATATGGCTGACTGCTAAACTAGGCTCAGCAAAAGCCTTTGCTCCTTGAGGAAGGACTAAGACATGCAGATGAACTGAAACATATTGGGCTAGGATGGAATAGGATATTAATAATTGTTGCCTTTACTGGAGTTATTAGATACAAGTTGGTACTGTGCATTTATTTGTCAATATTTGTTATGTTTTCAGGATAAGTTACATTCATTTAATAAATATATAAGAAATACGTTTTAATATATATTTCTTGAACACATTGAAGGATCTGTACACTGCCCATTTAATGTGCCCAGGCCAGTAGAATGAGCAGCACATTCTGCAAAGAAGACATCTGATATAGTGTTGCCTGATGTGAGGACTTCATATATGACACAAATGCTTATTTTCAATCTCAGGAATTGCTGGCTACAAAGAATATTGGGATTTTAAGAACATTTGCTATATTTAAAAATTAGAATTAAAAATGTGTCTAAAAATGTGTCAGTCAGGAACGTAGACTATGTTTTTAACCCCCTAAAACATATACTCCAAACCTCCTAAAATACTAATGTACTCTTACCTTAAATTTGAATTTGCCACCCACTAGAGAGATAATTTGTATGGTGTAATAGCAGGTAGGAGTGTTAATTCATACAGATGAACTATTAAAATTAACCATTGATTTGTGGCCAGATTACCAGTAGATGAATACCCTGGTATGTCATTTTCATCATCCATTTTTGGGGTCCCCATGTCCCAAATATTCTTACCTATGTCTTGTCCATTAAGATCTGCCCTTGTTTCAAGAGTGACTGAATAATGCTGACCGTTCCCTCCAACTGCTGTCTGTTAGTTTAGTCATGCTCAAGCGTCTTTCACACAGAAAGTACGTCCACTGCAAATTTCTGGAGATACCTTTTCTTCTACTGGTGTTTATTTCTGTTTATCCATCACACTAAGGCCCAATGCTCGATGAATATCTAGTTTTTCCTGGGTTCTCTAAATTGTATATTGTGTGTTGGCTTCAGTGAGATAAACTATGTACCAAATACTTCAGCCTGCCCATCACTTCTTTTTATTTCTTTAAAAAGGAATCAGTGTCTCATTTCTTTCACTACTTTACCTATTAAGGTTGGGTGGGGCTATGGCATCTAAGGTCCTTTGAACAAAAAAGTGGTTGTTCCTAAAGAGTCCTTTAGGAACTCCCGTCCCCTGCACACATTCTAATGATCAGACCAAACATTCAAGTAGGTAATCAATAGTTCATATTAACCATTTGGCATAATTGACAATTTGATATAAGAAACTCTCTTTTTCAATATTTCAGTAAAACACAATATTTTATTATACAAATAAAGAAGCCCAACGCGTTTCGAGTCACAAACTCTTCTTCAGGGGCAATATCACAATTCATCAGATTTCGAAAAAGTAGAAAAGAAACATCTTAGTGTAAAATTTCACACTGTAATTCAACAATAAAGTATTCTTTAACACAGTAACTACTTTTTAGCAATTTTTAACAAATCACGTATTAATACATACTTAGATCAATCAGGGTCCTCTATATCCTAGAGGTAAATCAGCTAGTGTAGCTATTATTAGAAATGTGGAGAAAAAGAGCTTGGCTCGGCTCAAAATAACCAGAATTCTATCGAATCAATCCGCACATGCAGTCAAGAGAGAGAGAGATTGCTGTCAAAAGGTCTTAACTCAGTATGGTCAGAAGAAAAGCGGAGAGCACTTACCCCAGCAAGTGGGTGTCTAGATAGGGAAACAATCCTAGAGGTGTATGTATTCATGAAGTAAATGATTGATAGGACCCCGCGTCCAAAAATAGATCAATATTAAGTCTGCAATACAAGTAATAGCTCTAATTAGGAAAAGAAGTAGAGCCTTGGTGGAATGTAGTAAAAGAAAATAGATAAACACTTACATCAATAATAATGTCCTGCTCAACGGTACCCAGGAGAAATCCTAACCGCAAAAAGCTGAAAGTAAGAAGAAAAGGATAAGTGCTAGTTCGAATAACGAGTCAGTCCATGGTACAGGGAAAAGTACCAAAGCTACTTACAGAATTTGCCAAAGATCAACGAACGTGGGAGCCGAGGAGCGACACATCTGACCAAAGTAGGATGTGTTGTTCCAATGGGTGCCTTTTATTTATACTCAAAGGAGTGTAAAGGAGTGCATGCGCAGAAAATTGCGCGTGCGCCTAAGGAAAAGGTCAAGAGCGTCATAAGGCTTGTGTCATATGCGAACATGCGCAATACCCTAAGGAAGGAAAGTAAACACAGCGCTGTGACGTATCAAGAAGGCGTATGCGTGTGTGTTTGATGGAAAGATGTAGGGCGTCATGGGAATGATGTCATTTATCATGCGCGAACGCTTAAAAAGTAAAAGTATTCACGTAAGTAAGGAGAGTAGCGTTAGGAAGTAAGCAAAGTGTGGAATACTCATAGCGCCGTCACCATAGTGACACGATCTGCGTCAGAACGTGATGGTGGCTGTAAAAAACTACGGAAAAGGAAGTAGCGTAAGACAGTAAAATACTCATTACGTAAAAGAATAAGCAATGGAGATGGTAAAGTAAGTGAAGATCAGTAAAATTGTCAGTTTTCCTACAGGGACTATGTCATAAATGTCCAAAACTGAGGAGCCTTTAGAAAATACATGTACTGCCTGTCCACCTAGGGGCGTACAATCTTACACAGTCACATGAAAAATAGACCTACTACAAAAGAATGGAAATAAAATAAAGTTACATTTTTTATGATGAAAGGCAGTAAATTTGGATACATGATTTATAAAATTTATAAACAAATTTATAAAAAAGGGCCCAGATAATAGTCTTCATTCATCCCCAAAGGGGAGAGGGAGTCGAGGGAATGAATCCAAAAAATTTCTCTCTGGGCTAGTAACTCCTGTAAGTTACCTCCTCGAGGAAGTGGATGTATAGTTTCTAGTATTACAAAGCGCATTTGTGCTACTGTATGCTGATGGTCTCTGAAGTGTATGTATACTGGTGATTTAATGTTTTTTGTGCGAATATTAGACTTGTGTTCTGTCCATCTCTCCTTTGCTTTCCTGGTGGATTTGCCAACATAATATTTCCCGCATGGACAGCGTAAGGCATAAATAACATTTTTAGAGTCACATGTAGCATATTGTTTCAAAGGTATCTTTTTGCCAGTATTGCCATGGCGGATGTGATCGCCTTTAATCACATTTGAACAGTGTTGGCAATTAAGGCATGGAAAAGTCCCATTTTTGGTTTTACACAGCACAGTTTGATTACCAGGTTGCTGTTTTCCAGCCTTAATCAATTTGTCGCGAAACTTTCTGCCCCTCTTGTATGCCAGCATTGGTGGTTCCGGAAAAAGGTTGTTCAGTTGTGGATCTGTTTTTATGATCTCCCAGTTTTTGTGAATAATTCTCTTGATTTGAAAACCCAGAATGGAATATTTTAAAGAGTGAATTAAGTTAGTGTTCTTCATTTTGGCTTTTGGGTCCAGGAGGTCCTCTCGGCTATGCAGTTCAGTTCTGAGAATGGCTTTATCGATCAGGTCTCCAGGGAAACATCTGTCTCTGAATCTTGTTTTCATGTTGATGTATTCTTCCTCTAGTTTATCTGCTTCCGAAGTAATTCTTTTCACTCTGAGAAGTTGACTGTAAGGTAAATTTTCTTTAAGATGTTTTGGATGAAAACTTTGGAAATGTAGACTACTATTCACATCTGTCAGTTTCCTGTAGATCTGTGTTTTAAGACCCTCATTCGTAATTTCAATGGTGACATCCAGAAAATGTACAGATGGTTTACCTATGTCCATTGTCAACCTAATCCTGTCGTTACATGTGTTGAGGTATTCCCAGAATTTCAAAAGTTCTTCTTCGGTTCCTTTCCATATGCCGAAGATATCATCAATGTATCTAAACCAGCTCTTGATTTTATCTTTCCAAGCGACATTATCTAGAACATGTGTATGTTCGAAGAAATACATAAAAATATTGGCATATGAGGGTGCCACCGATGATCCCATCGATGTACCTGATGTTTGCAGAAAGAATTGTCCATTAAACATGAAGTAATTGTTGAAGAGAATGATGTTAATGAGTTCAATTGCAAATACTTTGTGAATAGTAACTTCTTCATGTTTTAGTAAGAACCATTCGAGAGCATTAATGCCCTGGGTATGTGGAATAGAGGTGTAGAGACTAGTAACATCCATTGTAAATAGTATAAGGTTAGGTTCCTCCAAGTTCAAATCTCTGATATTCTGTAGAAAATGAGTTGTGTCCTTTAGATAAGTTTCTATTTTTTTAATTAGCGGTTGCAGTGCCGTATCCAGGTATACTGCCATGGGATGAAAGATGCTCTCTGTACCCGCGACGATTGGCCTAAAAGGTGGGTCCGTTCTGTTCTTATGAATTTTCGGGAGTCCATAGAACACCGGTGTTACCGGATTGCTGTTAATCAGAAATTTACTTGTGTTCTCTGATATCCATTCTGCATTTTCGGCTTTTTCTATGGTTGTTTTGATCGTAGCCTTAATCTTGCTAACAGGGTCACTATCCAATTTAAGGTAGGTATTTTGATCAGATAACAGTTTCAGACAGCCTTCATTATAAAATGAGGTGTCCATAATAACGAGAGCCCCTCCTTTGTCTGCTTTCTTAATAGTTATACTATTATCCTCAGCTAGATCTTTGATTATTCTCAACTGGTGTTTTTTGATATTTTGCTTGCTAGAGGTCGTGTATTTCAAGCTTCTAAGTGCTCTCGTGGTTTTTAATTTAAACAAATTTATCAGGGGATGATTAATTTGTGGATGAAAATGACTTTTGTCTTTTATTTCCAGATAAGGACATTTATCTTTTGTGCTTGTAACTGTAGTGAGATTATCAAAAAAGACTTTCAGTTCCATTTTTCGAATTAATTTGAACAGATTGACCTCCTCTTCAAACAGACTTGTATTGGTAGTTGGAATAAATGAGATACCTAAATTGAGAGTATCTATTTGTGACTGAGAAAGAGGTTTGGAAGAGATATTGACTATTATTGGTCATATGCGAACATGCGCAATACCCTAAGGAAGGGTATTGCGCATGTTCGCATATGACGCAAGCCTTATGACGCTCTTGACCTTTTCCTTAGGCGCATGCACAATCTTCTGCGCATGCACTCCTTTACACTCCTTTGAGTATAAATAAAAGGCACCCATTGGAACAACGCATCCTACTTTGGTGAGATGTGTCGCTCCTCGGCTCCCACGTTCGTTGATCTTTGGCGAATTCTGTAAGTAGCTTTGGTACTTTTCCCTGTACCATGGACTGACTCGTTATTCGAACTAGCACTTATCCTTTTCTTCTTACTTTCAGCTTTTTGCGGTTAGGATTTCTTCTGGGTACCGTTGAGCAGGACATTATTATTGATGTAAGTGTTTATCTATTTTCTTTTACTACATTCCACCAAGGCTCTACTTCTTTTCCTAATTAAAGCTATTACTTGTATTGCAGACTTAATATTGATCTATTGTTGGATGTGGGGTCCTATCAATCATTTACTTCATGAATACATACACCTCTAGGATTGTTTCCCTATCTAGACACCCACTTTCTGGGGTAAGTGCTGTCCGCTTTTCTTCCGACCATACTGAGTTAAGACCTTTTGACAGCAATCTCTCTCTCTCTCTTGACTGCATGTGCGGATTGATTCGATAGAATTCTGGTTATTTTGAGCCGAGCCAAGCTCTTTTTCTCCACATTTCTAATAATAGCTAC
This sequence comes from Ambystoma mexicanum, assembly GCF_040938575.1. Lineage (NCBI taxonomy): Eukaryota > Metazoa > Chordata > Amphibia > Caudata > Ambystomatidae > Ambystoma > Ambystoma mexicanum. Next base: position 984,096,123 of record NC_090924.1, read on the forward strand.
ACTAGCTGATTTACCTCTAGGATATAGAGGACCCTGATTGATCTAAGTATGTATTAATACGTGATTTGTTAAAAATTGCTAAAAAGTAGTTACTGTGTTAAAGAATACTTTATTGTTGAATTACAGTGTGAAATTTTACACTAAGATGTTTCTTTTCTACTTTTTCGAAATCTGATGCATTGTGATATTGCCCCTGAAGAAGAGTTTGTGACTCGAAACGCGTTGGGCTTCTTTATTTGTATAATAAAATATTGTGTTTTACTGAAATATTGAAAAAGAGAGTTTCTTATATCAAATTGTCAATTATGCCAAATGGTTAATATGAACTATTGATTGCCTACTTGAATGTTTGGTCTGATCTTCAGACATTAGAAAGTGTGCAGGGGATGGGAGTTCCTAAAGGACTCTTTAGGAACAACCACTTTTTTGTTCTTACATATCCAACCTAGATGCCAAGGTTGAGCCTTTGCCCCCCGCACCTCAAAACTCCATATAAACATTGTAGAATGTCTTCAACAATACCCTTGCAGGTATTTAACCAAAAGAACTTTTAAAATAGGTGTGCCTTAGTGTTATCTGCTGTTCTTATCTAAGGTCCTTTGGTCAGTAGCTCAGTTGGAGGATAGTCCTTCTCAACGTATTGGTGAAATGATTCAAGTGATGCAATTTTGCATACATTTTACTATAAACGAGCATTCATTCTTTGACAGTGATAATATCCCAGCTTTGAATTTGCATAAGTGGAAGCCCCTTTACCATGATATCGAATTCTTAATGTTTTGATTGTTTTCACTGAAAGGAGTGATCCTATTCATTCCACTACACCCTCCCTAACTTTCATTGTTCAACCACATCTTTTATCCTCCAGCTGATTGGGCACAGCCACATTTTTAGTTTGCGGCACTAGGTGGTACTTTAAGTGCTGCCTTCAATCTGAAACTATTGGCATGGGAAGCAAGCATAGGCGAAAGAATGAGTGTGAGGAGAGACACATAGACTGTGGGTGTTGTTTGGTTGTTCACCAACCTGTTGACCTCTCATGTCCATACTAATACCTATGACCGTTCCCAAACATTACCTGTCCCTTCTGGCAAAACACAACCCTCGGGATCTCTTTGAGCTAGCTCTGTGCTTTAAAAAGGACGCCAATGTTATTTCTAAGTACTCTTTATAAAGGTAATGGCTTACTGGCAGTTATAAACCAGATCCTGGTGTAAAGAAATATGTTCAGAAAAGTAATGTATAGACAATATATATATTTTTTCAAACCTGTTACTTGCACTAAACTCCTGTGAAAATCACGCACTGGCAAAGCCAATGGTGTTGGCTCTTGTACGGCATTTGATTGGAATTTGTCAAGTACAAACAATATTTGTCAGCTGTTGCCATTTTATGACTGTGTACCATTTAAATCAGGACCTGGAAAATGACTACACCAAAACCAAAACTGCTGGCTTTGTCATTGTTTGTAAATGTGTTCCAAGGGCTTGGCTGTGAAGAGTTACCACTCTGGAAGAGGATTACACTTGCTTTCACAGAAAACAATGACAGGATCCTTTCCTACTACGTGGTGAGTGATTGGTGAAGTGAAAGGGGTTGCATATTAATCAAAACCAGGATTGCTGGGAGTTGTACTTTATTGATGCTGAATAAGAAACGAAAAGAGAAATGCAGACTTCTCAACAAGTGTGCAATTAATAACATCACTTGGTTCCATCATGAACTCCAGCAATAACCGCAATTATCATAGTTGCACTGCATAAAGTTTGGATTTCATTAGGGCAAGGAGGCAAGGATAATAAATACGGTGTATTATTTATTTCACAGAGTAGCAACATATAACTTTCTTTTTACATGTTACATTAGAACTACACCTGTGGAAACGTGTTGAGCTTTGATAATTTGTGAATTTTAGGGCAATACTTTGCAAACTTCCCAACGTTGCGAAGTTTGTGACATGTTCCATTACATACCAATAACTTGGATGAATTTGAGGGTATTTAAATATCAATATGCTACAAAATAGTGATACATGTTGCTCTGGAGCTGATGAATGCTTTCCCCTCCTCAAACAGCTGAGACTAAAGAACACATTCTGCTAACATATCATACCAACTGAACCAAGGAAGTGGGTGTGGAGAACAAATTCATCAACACACTATTTGATATATTTACTTCTCGCAATCCAATTACTTTCAGGCTAAAGGGATGAGAGAAACAGGTATGCTCTGCCCTACATCAAGCATAATAGACAGTATGCCACTTACACTTAATGTTATTCTCTTGTGACTGCTGTGATGAATCGAGGGAATTCGTCCCTCCTCCCGAAGTGGGACCCCCCTTGTGAGGCTAAGGAGGTGAGCCCACCCGCAACACCCTTCCTAACAGTCAAGGCAATTGGGACTTCAGCGGGAGAGGCTCCCCCTTTGGAGATAAAGATTCCTGTTAATGTGTGTAACTCCCTTTGCAAATAAATATAATGGGATATTTCAGACTAACAAATCCTGTCAAGTATCAAGACTGTGCCAAATAAGAGGCTGAGTGATGCTATTCTTCAGGAGAAAGAGGAAATGGCACTTTAAGGAAAACTAGCCAGTCTACTGAGAAGAGTGGATTGAAAGGAGAACACTTTTAGAGAACGACGATGAAGAGAGAGATAGCAGTACATCTCTATGCAAGGAAGGTTCGCTGCTGATGTGACCATGGGAGCATGAGTAGCGGCGGAGCCATAGTGGGATACAGAACCTGTGAATTCCAAACTTTCTGGGAAGCAAGACAACGAACACTGAATGTTCCAGGAGCCTGGAAGGAAAATAATTGGTGGTGGCATGACCCTGAGAGAGCCAGGGTGGGCAGATGGGCCGCGCAACAACACTGAGACCATCTGAGGAAAGCCACTACAAGCATTGTGGTTCCCTGGTGAGATACCAAGGAAACTGGAAGAAGTACGAGGACTGAAGGCCGGGGAATGCTGAGGAAGCTGGCTCGCAAATACAAAGAAGAAATCAAACTGACTCCTGACCTGTGAGAGTCCCAGGACCGTTTCCTAAGAAGGATGAAGATAACAGGGGACTGTGGAGGCATGGGGAAAATAAAAAAGAAAATTATATAGAATTAATTACTCATCTCAGTATGAATAAGAAAGAAGAATTACTATATTGGAACTGTGATGAAATAAGCATGAAACCCATAAGGCTCATTGAAGGAGAGTTGAATACAAGTGAATTAACATTGTTGCATATGAACTGTGATAAGTTGGTGAAAAGAAACAAGACTGTTCCCTGTGGGCCAGTTGCAGCCTGCCATGCTGTTTTGTCCGGCCCGCCAGCAACAAACACTTTCCTAATGGAGGGCAGCCGCAAGCAGGATCGGCTGCCCTCCATTAGGAAAAGTCTTTGTTGTCTTCCGGGCCAGACAAAACACTGGCCCTCATTGTTTCAGGGCACACGAACCACGTAGCTCCTACGAGCCACGTAGTGCGTGTGTGCTGCACCAATGGAGGGCCAGCACTACGGCTGGCATGGCCAGTAAGGCTTGATGCTGGAAGGCATTTCAACCTTGCCACACGAGCGGTAGTACCGGACCTCGCCAGCGTTCCAATTAGCCTGCCTTCCAGCACGTCGTCCGGTAAGTACAGATTTTTTTTGGGAGGGGGGATGTTTGTGTGTGTGTGTGTGTGTCGGATCTTTGTGCTGCTTGTATGTTGAGATGCAGGTGTGGGGTGTGTGTCGGGTCTGCCTGAATGTGTTTGTGTGCAAGTGCAGTGTGTGTTGAGATGCTGGTGTGGGGTTTGTGTCGGGTCTGCCTGAATGTGTTTGTGTGCAAGTGCAGTGTGTGTTGAGATGCGGGGGGTGGGGTGTCAGGTCTGCCTGAATGTGTTTGTGTGCCAGTGCAGTGTGTGTTGAGATGCAGAGGGGGGAGTGTGTGTCGGGTCTGCCTGAATGTGTTTGTGTGCAAGTGCAGTGTGTGTTGAGATACGGCGGTTGGGGGGGGGGGTCGGTTGTGCCTGAATGTGTTTTTTGTGCAAGGGCAGTGTGTGTTGAGATGCGGAGGGGGAGTGTGTGTCGGGTCTGCCTGAATGTGTTTGTGTGCAAGTGCAGTGTGTGTTGAGATGCGGGGGGTGGGGCGTCGGGTCTGCCTGAATGTGTTTGTGTGCAAGTGAAGTGTGTGTTGAGATGCAGAGGGGGAGTGTGTGTCGGGTCTGCCTGAATGTGTTTGTGTGTAAGTTCAGTGTATGTTGAGATGCGGGGTGGGGTGTGTGTCAGGTCTGCCTGAATGTGTTTGTGTGCAAGTTCAGTGTATTTTGAGATGCAGGGGTGGGGTGGGTGTCGGGTCCACCTGAATGTGTTTGTGTGCAAGTGCAGTGTATGTTCAGATGCTGGGGGTAGAGGGGTGTCGGGTCTGCCTGAATGCTTGTTGTTGTGTGAAAGTGCATGTTGAGATGCGGGTGTGGGATGTGTGTCGGGTCTGCCTGAATGTTTGGTGTTGTGTGCAAGTTCAGTGTATGTTGAGATGCGGGGGTGGGGTGAGTGCCGGGTCTGCCTGAATGTGTTTGTGTGCAAGTGCAGTGTATGTTCAGAAGCTGGGGGCTAGGGGTGGTGTCGGGTCTGCCTGAATGTTTGTTGTTGTGTGAAAGTGCATGTTGAGATGTGGGTGTGGGGTGTGTGTTGGGTCTGCCTGCATGTTTGTTGTTGTGTGCAAGTGCAGTGTATGTTGAGATGCTGGGAAGGGGTGGAGGGGTCGGGTCAGCCTGAATGTTTGTTGTTGTTTTGTGCATGCTTGTGAGTTTGTATGGGTGCATGCTTGTGAGTTTGTTTGGTGAGTTGTGGGGTGGGGGGTTCAGGTCTGTATGGATGCCTGGTGTATTGGTGTATGCTTGTGAGTTTGTGTGCTGAGTTGGGGGTGGGGAGTTCGGGTCTGTATGGGTGCATGGTGTATGCTTGTGAGTTTGTGTGCTGAGTTGGGGGTGGGGGGTTCGGTCTGTATGGGTGCATGGTGTATGCTTGTGAGTTTGTGTGCTGAGATGGGGGCTCAGGTCTGTATGGGTGAATGGTGTATGCTTGTGGGTTTGTGTGCTGAGTTGGGAGGCTCGGGTTTGTATGGGTGCATGGTGTATGCTTGTGAGTTTGTGTGCTGAGTTGGGGGTGGGGGTTCAGGTCTGTATGGGTGCATGGTGTATGCTTGTGAGTTTGTGTGTGAGTTGCGGGTGGGGGGTTCGGGTCTGTATGGGTGCATGGTGTATGCTTGTGAGTTTGTGTGCTGAGATGGGGGCTCAGGTCTGTATGGGTGCATGGTGTATGCTTGTGGGTTTGTGTGCTGAGTTGGGAGGCTCGGGTTTGTATGGGTGCATGGTGTATGCTTGTGAGTTTGTGTACTGAGTTGGGGGTGGGGTGTTCTGGTCTGTATGGGTGCATGATGTATGCTTGTAAGTTTGTGTGCTGAGTTGGGTGTGGGGGTTCGGGTCTGTAGGGGTGCATAGTATATTGGTGTATGCTTGTGAGTTTATGTGCTGAGTTGGGAGTGGAGGTTCGGGTCTGTATGGGTGCATGGTGTATACTTGTTAGTTTGTATGCAGGGGTGGGGGGTTGGGGTCTGTATGAGTATGTTTGCATGGTGCATGCTTGGTGGCATGGGGCATAGTATTTGGATGGGGGGTGGGGGCCATGGGGCATAGTGTTTGGTTGAGGGGTGGGTGTCTTGGGGCATAGTGTTTGCATGAGGGGTGGGTGTCTTGGGGCATATTGTTTGCATGAGGGGTGGGTGTCATGGGGCATTGTGTTTGCATGAGGGGTGGGTGTCATGGGGCATAGTGTTTGCATGAGGGGTGGGAGCCATAGGGCAAAGTGTTTGGTGGGGGTTGGGGGCCACGGGGCACAGTGTTTGGTTGAGGGATGGGGGTCATGGGCCATATTGTTTGGTTGAGGCGTGGGTGCCATGGGGCATAGTGTTTGTACGGGGGTGGGAGCCATGGGGCATAGTGTTTCGTTGGGGGGTGGGGACCATGGGGCATAGTGTCGCACTACAAGAGTGAACCCAAAAATAAAGTTAAAACAGGCACAGTTAGGAGATGTACATACTTTGCTTTTTGTGGAAACCTGACTCAACGAAGGCCATACTCCTCTTGGGCAATCAAAACAGCAAAGTATAGCATTCCAAAATAATGGAATGTCCAATCAAGTGTCAATAAAATATATATAATTTTATTAAACAGACGATATGCAATAACTAAATAGAAATACATGATAACAATGGAAAATGTGTAGTACAAAATGTAAGTTTGAAATGCAAATAAAAATCATTACACCTCGAAAACGTATTCTTTTTCCATGTGTTTGATAAAAATTGGAGGTTGAAAAAGCCTCCTGCCATGCCACGTCCCACCGCGCCTACCGCCCCACCCACATATACTTTTCGGCCCATGAAAGTAGAAAAACAAAATGTTTACTAAAAGTGAACCCTGTTAATACAAGAAAAGAAGGAATAAGGTTCCCAAAGACAGAGCTGCATGAAAGTCGGAGAAGCCCAAGGTCAATCTTAAAGAATGAGAAAACCTTGAATGAAAGAAACAAATACATAATATCTTGAATTATAGATCCACGTACCCTATGTAACCAAACAAATTGAACAAAGCAAAGACTTGCGTAAAGTGGAATACAAATTGTCTAGCTGAGAAAGCAACTATCTGAACTGATAAAGAGAGTTGCCAAATAATAGAACATTTACCACAAAACCAAGTGCTGGAAGCATGGAGCTGTAGAAGGGAGTAATTCTGCTTTTATTTTGTTACGATAAATGATAAGGCCAGATAGTAATAGTTTTGGATGTTGTACAGATTCTTTTTGGGCATTGACAAAAATATGTCTGATGAGCACCTTAGTTATTGTATAGGTAGGGAAAACCCCATAGCCACAGGACTAGCTAGGCCTTTCTGACTTTTAATTAAATTGACTTCCTTTAAAATGACCTTCATGGGTCCATATCCTATTTCTTATCCATCACACTGCCCTAGGAGTGATAATTAACTACATTTTCATTACTGTAAGAAACTGGGTGCATTCTTTGAAGATCTGCTGTGCAATCTTTGCATTTTTTCAACTAAATCCTTGATAAATACTAATTAAATATATTACGAATTATTAGTGAATTATTGGCATATTTTCTTAAAAACATTTTTTCACTTTATTTCTAGGGCTGGAGGTGGGATGGAGGAGGCTGGGTCCATGGAAAGGTTCATGTAAATGTGTTTTGTTTTTGTAATGTATGATTTGTCTGTGGTCACACAGTACTACAACACACGCATGACAGCAGAAAATACAAAGGGAGAGAGCTTTGAGAGGCTTGGACTAGGGCCCACGCACAGGTGGTCCAAATGCCCACTTGAGACTCAGGCGGGTTTTACAGCAGAGAATAGCACGATACCCAATTCAAGGTTGTAGAAAGAGTTAGATCGCTGCGCTTAGTGTAAAAGAAATCACTACCGCTGAGCACCTGACAGGTGTGCTATTAGAAAGCAATATCGGTGTGGGCCTAACCCAAGAACATCTACAAACCCATTCTTATTACCCTTGTATAAATGATTAACATTAGATTTCATCAATAACATCCCTACACAGTTTTATTACTAAAGAAACATGCATTTAAGCGTGTAATATATTGCTTGTGTACACTCTTAAATGTTCTATTTAGCCTTTATGTATACTTAAGTTCTTGAAGAGATAATATATGAGCATTAAAAATATTATAGCAATAAGCAGTGTCCCTTATTAGCAATAGTGTGGTTGAATATAGTCCTAACATCCTACTCTTCTCCTATTCAGTCCTAGGAATCTAAAGCCTACAATCAATCAACAATGGATAGGCAACCTAAAATATGGAATAGTAAAATGTAAATATAAACACACAGCTGTACTGTCAGGATTGATAAGACAGTAAGCAGGGGATGTTATCCCAACAACCCCCCTAAATTGAAAGGACTAAAATCTCTTATCAAAAGCCCAGGGCCTTTAAGGGCAATTGCCTAAAAGTAATCTAAAGCCATAGTATATGAAGGTAAAACCATAGAAATCTGCCTACTGAAGTTCCTCACATGTGTGGGCCAATGTAAACTGGACAGTGACCTGCAAGAAGCAGTAAAGTGTTTAAATGTGCTTTGTCCAGATGTTCCACACACCAAGTTAGAGGCTCACGTGACAAAAATGCATCATGGCCCCTATGCAAGTCCATGTAAAAGAAAAATATTTGAAATCGCTCTTTCATTCTTCCACTTTGACCTAAAAGGTGAAGTCAGTGTTATCTAATCCCATCCACTTTCAAACAACTAATCTAACTTTGTGGCATTAATATCCTAATGTTTACAAAATGACTGAATACTTTGCCATAGCACATCAATGTTTTGTGAAAAGACTGTGGAATGTCAAGCATTGTCTGAAATCTGGGTCTTCCCCCTAAACCAACCTTAGCCATCTGACAACAAAGCGCAGGCTACCCACAATTAAAACAGATTCAGCCCACAATCAAAAGTGAATCGGTCCGCTAGTCCTTTTTACACAGTCTTCCACTGATTTTTTTTAAAAGACAGTGAACATTTCTATCACTGTAATCTCAAGGTCCTGTAATCCAGATCTCCTCCCATGACATTTACTGTGCCAACCCTAGCCAGCCAGTTACCTGCTTCATAGGACCAACATCATGCAAGCCTATTTTTTTCTTTATGTATTGTTGACTTTTCAAAATGGCTGAAAATCAAAATTAAACTGCAGATGCATTTTTATAATGGAGAATGTAACTGACTTTTAAAACATTCTGTTCATGGTCAAAAGGCATGTATTCCATGAAATGTAAACAATGGGCCTCATTACAACCATGGTGGTCTGGGAACTATGGTACCGGTAAGCATGCCGGTACCATAGTTCCCAGACCACCGAACTATGTGCTATGCTCGTGGGTGCTGTTTTCACCCGCCAGGTTTTTCCTGGCAGGTGTAACGGCACCCGTGAGCAGAGCACGTCGGATGCACCAGCACAACTCTGTATGTGCCGGTGCATCCGACCTCCTCATCCCCATTCAGCCCTATGGGCAGAATGGGGATCGGAGGCCCTTTATTCTGGCACCCGCAAATGGGCAATTACCGGGTCCGCCAAGCTCGGCATGACCCGGTTCTTGCCCGTTCGTGGGTGCTGGAAAAAATGCAACTCCGGCGGCAGCCCTGCCTTTAATAAGGGCACGGCTACCACCAGAGTTGTAATGAGGCCCAATGAATTTACAGCAAACCTTAACTGAAGGTCATCAGCAAAAAGCTGAATGAATTCTATTTTCCAAGACGTTGTGCTATATTAAAACAACACTTTTTATTACACTATTTAATTTTCATTGTGATCGCTGCAGCCTGTCTCTCAAAATATATCTCTGTACATGTAAACACATTCTGCACATTTGGGTTTTGATTCAGCGACCATTTAAAATGCATCCCAGGTTAGCCACTGAGGGCTTTGTCAACAGCTTGGCATAAGAAAACCTGGCAGGCTCTGGCCTCTGAATGAATGAATTTTTAACTAAATAGATGTTTGAAAAGCAACAAACAGATGAGTCTGTGTTTATGGTTGCAACTTGTTACTCTCAGATATGATTTGAGAGTAGGGTGAGAAAGGAGAACAAAAGGCTACTGCCAAGTAGTAATTTCAGCATGGAGATCTTCCATCAATTACATAAGAAAATATGCAGAAGTGTCTCTAGTGCAGAATCGTTGCACAGAAAGATTAACAAAGTAACTGTTTACAAGAGGGTAGATGGTCCAGATGGTTGCCCAGTTGAATGCTCCTAGGTGAGTCAAAACGGCTTAGAGAACTTGTTCTTAAGGATGGCGTAGATTCAGCTAAAATATCATGTATAGTTCCAGGAACAATCTGCATTGAGGAAAAGTGCTGTACTTAGATACTGGTTTGATAGGAGCCAATTTATGAGTATGGCCTTGATAGATCAACACCCATTGTGCTCTCATATGAGCATGACAAAGGATTGGTACCATGTGTAAGGTGGTGAGATCCTTTTCTGCTTGTGTATTAGAGCCTTCCTTGCAACAGATCAGTCCCATAATCCGCTGCAAAAATATCTCTATCAGTGTCAGGTTTGTTGGTGATGCCTGTAGTATAAGCTTGAGCTTGAGCTGTAGCAAAGTCCCCTGAATTTCCCTGACACGCCATGCGAGAGGAGGATTGAATCTATCCCTCATCCTCCTGAAACGCCCTATGAGAACCAGAGGCTGGAACAAACAGACTATAGTCCTGCGAGGGGTTGGGGGGGGGGGGCGGTTCTCTGAAATTCCAAGGGCTGAAAGCGAAAGGAAGCAGGATTAATACTGGTACACACTCTGGTATTCTCTAACAGCCCTAACCCCCGATAGTAGCTATCAATGCTTGTCTCCCTGCTGCAGATCTTGTTTCTTAAATATGTCTGTGGGAAGGTCTTCAGTAACCTATGCTAAGGTTTGTGAATCCTGTTTACCAGGCTAAGAGGAGGGAGCCCATGTCTACAAGAAGGAATGGTTCTGCCACCAAAGTAAGAAATGGTGTTAACACCTGTCTCTCCCTTCCCCCTTGATGTGGCTTACCTGCAGCAATTGCAGGGGAAGCTCTAAATAGGGTAAGGCAGAGAGTGAGTTCGAGTGGGGAGCCATTCCCATGGTCCTTATTCGGTGTCCCTGTTCAGGGAATAAGAGGCGGGCAGCACCAGAAAACGGAAGGCATGTAGCAAGCCCAGGCTCAGGAAGATGCAGGGGATTGCACATCTGTTTCCCAAGTAAGGCTGCATAGGAGAAATTGGGACGCACATGGGTGAGGAGCACTTCATTGGGAGGTCCCTGAAACAAACCTTTGTAGAAAGCACACAAGGCTTGCAGTTGGCTTACGGCCCACTGAGCAGAACACCAGGAAACCCATGAGAGACCATTGACCGGCATTAGCCCTCTCCTGACAAAGTCTGTCTTTTGTTTAAGTTCAACTATGTTTTCCTTAGAAATACTTCTTAAACCACTTGCCAGTGTCCCTCTCAACTTATGCCTGATAACTAGTGACAGTCAAATCTTGTGTTGTTGTCTACAGGAGGCTCACAGGAGGAACTGTTGAGCACCAAAGGATAAGTAGACCTCATGCTTCTGGAGACTCTGAACTGGGATAATAGTGTCATGTGTGCATCCATACAAGTTTAGATGAGGAATGTACAGTCTCCTCTGTAAGGAAAGCATGGTATCTAGAATAGACAGACATAAGTGATCACAGTTCAAGGGTGTTTATAAAACTGTAAAGGTAGGTTGGAAAAATGCCTAATATAAACCTAAATCTAATATGGAAGCAAGCTAAGACCATGAGATAATAATAAGGCAGTCCAAGTGGCGTTGTGTCAAATAAAAGGGCCTATACTAAGAAAAACCTATTGCCAATTCTTACGCTAAATACAAACATACGCTAAATACCAACGAGTGTGAGATGGTTCACAAGAAAGAAAGATGTGTTCACAAATGATAAGTCAGGATGTGTTAGCCAGGGGTCTTCCTTACCCACGTTTTGAGCACAGGACAAGGCGAGAGTCCTGGCACCAAAAAGAACTGCAATTATCTGTGGATAAGTGCATACCCTCCTATTATTAATGCGTGCAATTCATGCATAATGCCTTCCAAGGCAGAAACCCTATTTAAAGGGTATATGTTTTAGACACAAGACAGCATGTCAAAATTCATTTATTTTAAGTTTATTTGATCATATTTTAATCATAAAAAACATTTACTAGAGAACATATCAAATACATTAATAAGACATCTATAAAATCAATTGTCAAGAACACACATTTTATTGCATCTCACATATCATTCCTCACATACTCTTTCATCCCCATACATACACTAAAACACCACTCGTACTTGTGCAAAAAACGCAATCCTGATTTTGTTCTGTAGCTCAGAACATCCCATTCATTCGGGTTAGTATCTTGATTACTCAAAAGTACCTAATTAACAATATTCTAAAAGTAAAACACTGGGTAAATGTACCAAAGTGGTTACTCATGGACTCATTTTTTCTGTGTAGACCCAAGTTAGAGCCAACTCTGAGACGAGTAGGCTCTATGGTGTTGTCGACTCGAGTTTCGGGCTGCCAGAACGGTCTGTACAGTTTCCGTCTGGTGCACCTCATCAGGACATATACATTACAAACAAAAAAACACAATTTAAAAGAGAATTCAAGTTGATGTGGATTGAATTTTTGTTCAATTTTCAAAAGCTAGTTTCTTTCGCTTCACAAGGTGTCGAATTACATTGAACCAAGTATGTTTCTCGGAAAGCCACTTCTACCGATGACCAAATCCTTTTCTATAGTTTACTTCATACTTTCTTTAACATTTGTCTTAGCTATTGTGAAACTTGACATGCTGCTTTGTCATGGGCAAGTCCATAGTTACTCTGGACATGTCCCAATGTCGGGTAAATCTACCCGTGTTTTTGTCAGGTGAGGCAAGAGTGCTCTCCCTGAAGTTTCGGGAAGGGAAATGGCAGTGACTCTCATGGGACGTCATCCAGCCCCCACCCCTCTCCCAAGGAGGAAGGTGCAGCAAAACACCCTTTGATTAAAATTCAGAGAGAAATCAAAAATAGAAGGTGCGGAAATAAGGACATAACAAATAAAAACATGAAAAAATAAAAATAAAAATAAAAAAATCAAAATCAAAGAATCCTGAGCACAGCACATTCTCGAACTTTCCCAGTATGAGACAACAGCTCTGGTTCACGTATCAGGACCTTCAGTGGTTAAGTCTCTTTTCTACAAAAAGTCTCTTGTCCCCCAAGGGCCTGATGGGTTTCAAAAACAACAAACAAAAGAAGTTATGTTCCAAATGTACTGCTGGGTACATTTACCAGCCCAGCAGAACTTCCCCACACCACCAAAGTGCATTTTCAGCAATTACAAGAAGAATGGCTGCACTGGCTCTGCTGAGCACTTTTTCCCTTGCATTTTGTGCAGTTAACAAAAATAATGGATGTGCTGGCTCTGTTTGAGCAAATATGGGGCGAGATGAAACATAGAATACCCCGAGAATTGCTGCAGTTATTTTCTTCATGTGCACCAAAAAGAAGAATTCAAAAGCAGCCTGGTGCAGTGCTGCTATGCTGCAAGCTCAAGATTTCTAACTGAAAGAGAAAATGTTCTGTGTTTAAAATGACTGTGCACTGATGCTATTTCAATCTTTTCAACAGTACACAGTGTGGTTGCTGATAAGACACATTCATGTCCATCTATCTTCAGATTGTACACCAGAAAAAGGAGGGCTTTCCTCACTGAATGGCATGTGTGTCAAGCAAAATCTATGAACAACAGAGAAATTTGTTTCAGGCCATATGACCCGCGTTTACTTTTGCAACAAATGAATCAGTGCAGAGGACTTCAAAAATAAAGCTTTTCTCCCTGGTTATGCGTCAATCACAACAGAGAACTATTTCTAGCACCTTTCCCTTCCATGAAACTGATCTGATCTGATCTGTCCAGGCTGTTCTGAAAACGTGTGTTAAAGAAACTGCATCTGGTGAAATCCCCATGTAAAATAAACACATGTAAATTTGTTTTTGCAAGCAGTGAAATAACACTTTGAAAGTTAAAATGTGAAATCATCCCAAATACTCGCACAGAAATTGTATTTTAGGTGGGAATGGGGTTCGGTTTAAATGTATAATATATTTATTTAGAAAAAGACTGGCTTTTGTGAAAGAAAGAGAGAAAAAAAATGTTTGAAAGCTGTTTAAGACCAGCAGAACCAGTTTGGCAAAGGAGAACACTTCAAAGAAAGCTCCTTTCCCAATGAAAGGACCAAAGTGTGAGAATTTGCGACCTCGTCAGACGGAATGGCATTTCCCCTGGCATGGGACAATGGACAGCCCTGCCACTGAAGTGTGAATTCCGCTGACATCTCCCCTCAGCTTCAGCTGCCTAGGATTAAAGGCAAATCCATCGCAACTCTGGGCAAAGCTGACCAGAGCATGACATGTGGCATGGCGTTTGAAGGGACTTCCTACTTTTGGAAACAAAGCCAGCCCATTTGATTTCGCAGACTGCTCATATCATGACATTTATTTCAGTAATCTAAAGAAACAGTAATGTGAAATTATGATTGTTTTAAATGTCATGTTTGCGCCATTAAAATAAGACATTGTAGATTTTTCTGACATGTGGTGGAAGCAAACACCAGTAAAATGTAATTTGTGGGGAAAGCGTACATGGTACAGTTTTGAAACTTAATGAAAATATGCTCAGGTATAATATGTATATATGTAGACAATTGTAGAATTTTGGGTGAAATGTTTTCCATGGAAATGGCAAAAGACCATCAGAATGACTAAACAGCATCGCACTGACTTGGGATTTGGAACAGCATATTCCTTGAAAATATGGAGTCTGACGATCTAATTTCCAGGAGGATAACAATTGTAAATATGGGGTTTTGTGTCATAACTGATTTTGGTAAAAGTAACTATGGCACCTCATAAAAACACACACACTAAAATGTTGTCACATCCTTCAGTCCAATCTGCTTACAGGGAGGCAGCGACAGTTACAGGCTGACCTATCCGATTTAGAGGTATGTCTAGCTTAGTTCTGCCCAAATAGTAAAAATACTCTGATGTCATCTGGTCTATATAAGGTGGAGACATACAGACAGACACGCATTCAAGAAAATCCAGCACTCATAAATCAACATCCAGAGATCCTGAGATTCCACATTCACTGTGCAAGATTCCAGATTCCAGTACCAGGCCAGGGGTAGCTGATAGCAGATCCAGGCAGAACCTCTTGCCCAGACTGAACCTCTAATCAAGAATTAAACCCTACAAAAATCCCAATAGTTCAGGGAAAAGGGGCGAAAGGCTGTGGAACCCTTTTGGGATTATACAGTGACCAGACCGGCTGTGCCCTGCTACCTGCTTTGCCCAGATGATGCACCCCACTGTCTACAGTGACCAGGCTGTCCCACTCCAGGAGAGCCTGCCACTGCGCAGTGACCAGATCTTGCCTCGCTGTCCAGAAACCCGGTTAGCTGTCCAAACTACCCAACTCAAGTGTATGTTTTAAGTATTACCCTTCCCCTGTAACCAAAAAGCTGATTCCCTTGCTTTGTTACCTGGTATTGTTTCCAATACCATAGAAATCTTATAAGTACCCTTTAAGTAATCCTTAAAATTGTTAGAATCCTCTGTGTATCCTCTCCTTTGGAAAATCTGTGTCAATCTCCATGTGTTAGCGCAATTCTTTCCAAATCATTTCAGTCCTTGTGTAAATCCTTAGTACTATTTCAAATAATTTATTTAATTCCCATATAGAGATGAACGGGGCGTGGATAGGTTGACCTTGCAAGTAACCTTCTCACGTACCGTGTCTTTCTTTAACAATCTAGCCATTAAAAATATAGTTGCAATAGAATAAATCCTTTTTCTAACAAAACCGAGTTGCCTGTGAAAGTGTTTCCCTTTTTTAAAACCCGATTTCCTTTCCTTTAAAGAATCCCATACTGTAACGCATTCCTTTCACTTTCATATCATACTTGTTATGTATCTTTGTACCTTAGCATTAAAACCGCATTCTGATTTTGTCAGTTTGGCTCATTTTGAACGCCGTTCTGCTATTGTAAACCCATGAAACGAAGCAATTGAAATTTCGCCATGTGTGATTCTTGCTGCACTGTGTTTCCCTCCAAAGTTGATTTTCTACACTGTATGCCCGTTATTTAGTACATTGCATTGTAGCTTGTGAGTTTTCTTGCCTCGTTAGTACAGCCACATACATTCTTGCCTTATTCATTTAACCGCACATGTAAAATCACCATTCAGTAATTCCGAGTGCCATTTTGTAAGGGAGCTTGATCCAATTTTTGCCTCCCATTCAGGGGTGGTCAGTCAGAATTTGATTCCGATTTTTGCCTAGTATACCTGACTCCTTGCTACTCCTCTCCATCCACAAATCTGGTTAGCAGGGGTTTGAGGGAGTGGTGCAGGGGGAATACTTAACTGTAGTGCCATTTAAAAGCACTACCCAGAAGTAATTTTTCTTTCATTCAGTTGAGCATTGTATATCCTGTGCTAGAAGGTTAAACTAAGTGTATTCTACCATTTTCCTGTGTAATTATCGCCACACTGGTGATTGCTGCCCTATATTGAATGTGTTTGATTTTTCTTCATAATTAAAAATAAATAAATATTTCATTATTACACACCGGCCTGGTTCATGGTCCATTGCGACATGGGGTGTACGTTAAGGGCGGTGTGAGACGGGTTGGCTGCCGTCTCAAAGCTGAATCCGAATTCATAAATTTAAAAAAGTGTTTTGATTGTGTGCCTCATCCCTGGCCAGTATAAAGAGGCCTGGTCTGGAGTGTGACGGCTCTTTAAAATCCTTAACAGTACATTGGGTGATGGTTTCCTGGGTCCCTCTCTTCCGGGTGCAGACCCCTCAAACAGTTCTTATCAATATCAGGATCTTCGGAGGTTGTCTTCTCCTGCTTTCGAGGATGTGATAGGTTCAAATAACAAACAAAAAGTTATTTCGGATTGCACTTGACATGATGATTCTTCACCCCTGAGTCCCCCTTTTCCAGGCGTACACCCCTCTTGAATATCAGCCTCCCTCCCGTTGGGTTCAATCTGGCTAATATTCTAAAACCTTCTTATTCTTGCCTTCATGTGTCGATGGGGTGATGGTCCCCCCCCCCGCAGTCCATCTCTGCCGGGCTCAGACCTGGTTCTCATTCGCAGGCTTTCCTCTTTTGCTGTCACAGTTCTTTGGGTGACAACTTTCACTGTTGGATCTCCCTCTGCCGGGCTCAGATCCTCCTCAAATCTCAGCCTCGCTCCGTCCGGTCCACTACGGCCTTTCAGAACAACTTCACCTATGACACTCACAAATCATAATGTCTTTTTAAATGTAAACAGTTCATCGTGGAGATCCCTCTGCCAGGTTCACTTTTGTCAACACACTGTTTCTTGGGTCTTTAGACGTCACCCATCTTTATTGGCATCCCTCTGCCGGGTTCACTCTTGCCATTGCTCTTTATTGGCATCCCTCCATCGGCTTCAATCTTGCCATTTCCCAATTCATTCTACTTTCTTCTGTGGCAGGATTTACTTCCCTAGTGTTCTCAATGGTTTATCTGTCAAAGACTTTCGACTGTATTGGGATTTTGCTAGACCCCTGTATGACCACGTTGACCTTTCTTGGCAGCTCTCATACCGCCTTCTGGTATCAGTAGTTTCAATCAACATGAGATCAACCAAAGTCTCTCGAGTCAGCACCCACATGGTGCAGATCCCCTCTGCAGCTGATCTTTCCTTCACAATTTACAATTCCTTGAAATGTCCTCAATGTGCCACTTTGCGACTTTCATTTAGCACAGTTCGGTTTCTTTATCGGTTCGCCTTCGACTCACCAGCTGTGATGAACCGCTTGGCTTTTCACTCTATCTTAAGTCAAGACTGGTACCACAGTAGCAGGCATCTCGCTCTGTCCTGCTTATCAGCGTAGGCACACTTTGTGTACGTTGACATCCACTGCAACACACTTGGGCTATTGTTCGCGGTCTTACATTTCCTTCCACATAGGTCTCGCAGGTCTAGATCGGAAAGGGCAAGGTCGCTTCATTCCTTGTCAGTCTCTCACCTCTCGCCGCCTTTCTCCTCCACTTGAACTGCGGTGCTTGGATAGCTGTCTTGTCATCCGGTCTGCCTTCCTCGTCCTGTGCTCTTGTGCTCCACCTTTAATCCCTGTGGGGAAGGGAAAGGGCCATCAGGTGTGTGTGATTCTAGTCAATTGCCTGACTTTGCCAGACCTTTGTATTGGGACATGTCAGGTAAACGGCTCTGGTGTTAATCCGTTATCTTTTGTGGTGTGCAAAATTGTTTGTGTGGAAAAAGTGGGGGGCAGTGTTTCTGAATGTCCAACGTGGTAGGATGGGGAAAAGGTGTTAGAAGAAGGGGGATACTGCATCTCACCCATCGATGTCCCACGTCCACTCCCCGAGGACCCCCGATCCAGGTGATCCACCCTCACCGGTAAACCCCCAGGAAATGGATCCAATAGCGATGGCCATGTCCTGGCCACCTGGATGACAGATCCTCGGGGACTAGTAAGTGAAACACCTTTAGGTTTCTCACATCTTTCACTGTAGCTTAACCTTGTGAGTAGAAATGGGAGTGATTTCTGTATTTTTTGTATTTTTTGGGGATTTTATTTAGCACTTTACACCAAAGCGCTGTCAGCAATCTGTAATGCTAACCAGAAGGAAGTAGATAAGAACTCAAGGAGTCACTCAATAAGGAATAAACAGAAATAGAGCAAGGAGAAAGAGGAAGAACAATCCAATGTAGAGAGCAAGCAATGAAAATTAACGAAAACGAGACTGAGCACACAGAGAACGAGGAACAGTGGCAGGGAGAATAGCTCAGTGGCAACGCGTGGGTCTTGGAAGCAAGACCACGCTGAGAAAAACTGGTTCAAAATGCCGACCAGTGCAAAAAAAAAATTGCAAAAAAAACCCAGCAAGCTATAAATACTTGCACTTAGACGATCCAAAAGTACAAGGCCTGGTAGGATTGTTCCCCCTTCCCCCATCCCTTTGCCTTGTTGTGCCTTGAGACACACACGTGTAAAGGCACATTACAAATCAACCATTGCATTACATTACAACAACAAGAATAAATTGTGAACCAGAACAATGTGAACGGGACAGGGTGTAGAATTAAACCAAAGAAGAAAGATATACAGGTGCAAGACCATAGAGAGATTTGAAAACCAGGCACAAAAAGTTAAATTTAAGGTGAGACTGAAAAGAGAACCAGACAAGATTAGACAGAAAGGAAGAAATAGAGTTGTGGGGGGATAAAAGAAAAAGTAGATGAAGGGAAGCATTAAAAATAGATTTCAAGGGTGCAAGATGAGTAAGAGGAAGACCAAAGAGTGCATGAAAGCAGTGGACAAGGGAAGATTAAAGAAGATATCAAGAGTTTAGTGTGCTGGCCACAAAAGCCAAGAAAGAGCAAGCTTTCCCAATGTTATACAGGTTAACATGACAGGCACTTGAGGGTAAAAAAATATGGTGCTTGGTGGATTGAAAAGAGTAAGAGGAAAAGGAATAGTAATAGTGGGGAAGAAAAGTACCTCAGTTTTAGCAGCATTCAGTACCAGAAAATGGCCCGACATCCAATATTTGATGGCAAGGAGACAGGTCGAAAGTATATTGTGGATGTCAGGATTCTGTAAGTGAGCACATTTTTCTCAGATTCCCCTGTCCTTATCTAAAAATGAACACCCTAACAATGTAACTCTCCTTGTGATACCTTTGTTTTTTTTAATTGAATATATCCCTTAAAAGATGATGATTTCATGATTAAAGCCACCTTGTTTAAATTTGTTTTTAATCATAATCTGTACAAAAGATGTCAACCACATACTGCCAACCATTTCGAATGCCCTCTGATAGGCTCAGTGTCCCACTTGAGAAAGCTCCTGGGCTTTTTGTGTAGCCCTTGGGATTTCCTGCCAAACAACAATGTTTCCCTTGGAAGGTGAATGCAAAGCATTTGAAATACTGTGGAGCTAATAGCACTGAGAAAAAACATTCCCCAAGTTCTGGTATTTACACCTCTGGATGTTACACAAAGTCCAGAACTGTGTATATTGTGAACCGCCTGAGGGTGAGTGTGTTAATTGAGGACTCTGCAGATTAGAACTAAAAGGTTTGTGCCATTTAGTTTATCCATTGCAAGTATGGGAGTATTGTATGGAATTATAGTGGCCCATTTTTTTAACAACAGGTTTACTTTCACTTTTATGTTAGTGATTGATTGTGCTTTGATTGCTTTGATGAGATATTGTTTATATGACTTGGTGTTAAATACACTATTTGATGTACATCGTTCAATTTCATGAACTACTTAATTTTGTATTAGTTGAACTGCTCCAAGAATATGCATTTATCAAGTGTCCCTCAACTTCTTTTGAACAAGCTGGTTTAATAACATATTTCCCCCTAGCTTTTCTTCCGATATAATTGGGGGCACGTCTTACATTTCCAGAAGAACATCCTGTTTATTAAGTAATCTGGGCCAAAACAAGTGCCTCCATTTGTTTGGGTATCACCCCTTTTAGGTAAATTGTCACTAAATGAATTGCAATTCTTTCTGCCACTTGTCCTGTCGGGGAGGTTATTTTGTCTTGCTTGTATATTTCCATATTATTACAGTTTAGCTAGAGGTTTTAATTAAATGAGGAAATGCCTGAGCCAGAATCTAAAAGAATCTCAATCCATTCATGATGTTCCTTAGTTAGCCATGCTATCTAGGGGTCTGGTGCTTATCCATTGTTTGCTTATTTTATAGAGCTGCAGTCTGCTTTTTCCATCCCTTCTTTTTCTCCTTAGTCACAGGTTTTAGACCTCACTTGAATGTTGTACCCTCTGTCTTGCCTTTCTGTGGGTAAGAGAGGATACAGCCTTAATCTCTGTGCCTTGGTTCCCTAAACTGTGTTCCATCTCTGGTATTATAGGTAGTTCAAATTATAACTTTATCTTTGCCACACAAACCCTTACTCCTGCTCTCTCCTTGTTTAGGACTGAACATGTCTCTTTCAGAGGAGATTGCTCTGTCACAGTTGGTGCCATATACCCTATATTGTTTGTCTGCTACATTGGCCATGCTTACATTGTGTGATCCTCCACCTTTCCTTGAGTTGAGTAAGAGTTTCTGTCTCCATTACACTTACCACAGGAGGTCTGCACTGTCTTTTATTTTTTCTCTTTTCTTGATCCTTCTCCTGGTTGTCTACCCCAGTGATAACTACCTGAAGCATTATATTTCACTGAGTAAATGTCACCAAATTAGATGTTCATTTCTTCATTAGATAGTAAAGCCAGTCTACTAGATGTATTCAATCTGGAATTCTCTCTTTGTAGAAGTAGCATGGTGGTCCCTTCAACCATGGGGTCGTTTTCCCCAGCTATGGCGAATTCTAAGGTCATTGCTGCAGTTGTCTCTTTAGTGTATATTATTCCCCTAGAATATTGGTTATGATTGACGGTGTGTTTATTAGTGCTAAGCATAGCAAACTAAAAGATAAAACCCAGCTTGGTGGGCTGCATCCTGTTAGAATCATCATGGCTAGTGATCTATGTCGCTGCTTTGAAGTGACTTACGGAAATGCTACCTTGACTCAGTTTAGTAAAGTACAACTTAGCATACCCATCAGAGCTTTGAGGGCACAGAATTGAAATCCCTCTTTCTCGTTTGCTAAAACTGGACCTGGTGCTTATACAGCTCCTAGAAAACTATGGCCATAGCTCATCCTATGAATGTGTCAAAGTGGTTTCTTAAAAGTTCCTAATGTGGTCTAATTTACGGGTCATTCGAACCTTTGTAGGGTAAGAGTTCTCATGCCATCCATTCTATTTGAGAGGCCTATGTATGGCAGCAGATGTGGTAGAGGTCAAATTGCTCCCAAACCAATAGTAATGGTCCATATTCTGTAATTTTGAATACCTTTATGGTGCAAATTGTACTTGGTCTACGTCTTTATTATGAGAACGTTTTCAAATATGCCCCTGCCTTAACAGCAGTTGTTTTCATGTAAGTGAAAAGCTTTTCTCCAGGCAGAGCTCCAGGTTGTGCCAGAGTTAGTCTTAGTATTTATGTCATTTCCATATGTCAACCATCTGTTTACTGTTAGACAACCTTCAGCAGGTATTGGAACATTAATGGGCTGTGGTTCGTCTGCCATTCTAGCTTTTAATAGTAGTGTGTACATCTGTGTATTACTGAATTTAGCATCCCTTTTAGCCCCTCTATGGGGTAAAAGTAGGGAGATTTTAAATAAAGGTTTATAAAAAATCGTTTTTGTTCAAGAAAATAACTTTTTTTCTGTTCTTTCCCCTGTGAACAGTGCTATCTGACAAACAGATATCTGCACTTAGTGCAAGAGTAAGCAATACCCCTTAAAACCTGACAGGTTTCAAAAGGCATTTGGAGTGTGCCACAGGTAGTCTAAACAACATGAAGGTGAAGAAATCTCTTGGCTCAAACAATACAGGCGTAGAAGTTAGCAGAATAATAAAGCCTTAAGAGAGTTATTAAAAAGCAAGTAAATATCTAGTTAACGTGGAGCCGAGGGTAGCTCATTTCACAAATGGGATGTGGCAACAGAAAAACGGTGGTTGCCCCTGAATCTAAACCTAGTATTTGGGATCACTGAGTGGCACAAGTCTTCTGAACGTTAACATTAAACCAGTATGTAAAGACAGATATTTGATTGCAAGTACTTAGTGTGATGAATCCTACGGATCCCTCACAGAGTCCCTGCCTAAGGTCTCCTCCCAGATGGCCATGGAAAGACAGACGATTCCTGATCCTGACCATGGGGAGGAGACAAGGCCCAGGGTGGTGATGAGATCCAGTGGGTTGAGAAACAGTATTTGACCTTTAAAAGGGAGAATCTTTTAAAGTTGCCAAAACAAGAAATGGCCTATTGTCCTTCTGCTGTATCTGAACCACATATAAGATCTCTGGCTCTGGGAACAAATGCCATACAACCTGAACAATCCTTAATGACAGCAAGATCATTCAATTCTCCTCAGGATAAAAATCCTCATTACCCCCAAAGGTATAATGGAAAGAAATTCAAAACAGTTGCCCTAAATAAACTGTCTTCCTCTATACAACTAATTCTAATGGAAATAAATCTACCCTTAAAACCAAGAAGTTATTAAAAATAACTGATTTTGTTGTTGGGGACTACAAGTTCCATAATCCCACAAGTACTGGGATGACGTAGAGGGCAGAACAGTCATGCTGTAGTAGTAGTCAGGCACTTAAGACTAATAGCTCATGCCTGAAGGTGCAGGCAGTTAGAAGGAGCTGGAACTGTGGCTGAGTGTATGCAGTAGCAGAAGAAGCAGAAGGAAGAAGGCACAGCATTGGCAATCCAGGCAGAAGTGGGAGAACCATCCTGTGAGGGTCCAATTACCCCAAACTCTAATTTGCAGAGGCTGCACAGTGGAAGACATGCAGGAAGGCTGACTTTCCCCATGTGAGCCTAATTGCCGACATTGTGTAACAATAAGCATGTCGGTGACCATGGTAAGCAGCTGTCTTGAAGCCATGGGTCTCCTTTATTGAGTGACTGGACTAAATACACCTTCAGCGAGGAAGGGTGTGTGCCCCAAGTGAAGCCAGAAGCTGTAGAAGTTGTGCAACACGTGAAGGAACGAAAACAGAAGGCGGTGAGTTAAACCTGGCATTCTGATTCCATGCACGAGCACTGTCGGCAACAGTATCCAGTCACTCACGTAACAGTAGAAGTGAGGTGACATGTTTTGGTCATTCTAAAACAATGGGATACTTGAAATGTAGCACGCATCTGTGATCAAGTAATTCTAAATTCACTTGGCTGAAGAGTAAACGCTACAGACAAGCAATTGTTAAACCTTTAAACCTTGTAAAACCTAAGAAGAAGTAGTCGTGTGTGTCTAATTAAAATTCTCAAAGGAATAGTGCCTTGCCTATTTGAAGGTGTTGAAGTACCTGAAAGTGAATCTTGTCAGAACCAAAACCTGTTTGACATTACAAAGTACTGAAGCTGTAGAAGTGTCACAAATTACTGAAGCTGTACTAGTGTCACAAATAACTGAAGCTGTGGTAGTGTAACAAAATGCTGAAGCTGTGGTAGTGTATTGGGTTGTCAGTAGATGTAAGACTTCAATGGCACCAATGAAGGGGAAAACTATGAGGCAAAGGAGTATTTCCTCATGATAAACTTTCGTAGGAGTTGAAGTTGTTGAAATCGAAGTAGAAGTGCTGTGAAGATACTACTGGGATTTCTAATCTTATCAAAAGAGGCATACTAATTGTTAACCAAGAACATTTACAGAAGTTATATTTTTTTTAACTGTGGCAAATCTTCTTGGATAATTTGAAGTGGTGGGAAATCATTGTGGCTGGGAATAACATTGATGATATTTTGAAAAAGTGGAAAGTCCTTATTTCACCAACAAGAAAAGCTTTGTTGTTGTTTGAACATTGGTTAACAAAACTTTACCTTGACACTGAAACATCAAAAACTGTACTGAGACTGTACAACCTACATGGATTTACTTCTTTTTGTTGAACATTGGAGCTGAATTTACCTCGAATCCTGGGGAAGGGAGTTCACCTAGGTTACCAATAGGTTATCAAGACTGTGAATGACATTGTTGATGTTACTTGAATTGCCATATATGTTCTTTGTGTAGTTGATGTTTCAGTGTGAGGGCCAGACATCAGAGGCATAGCCAGGATTGTCTAACAAGTGGAGTCTGCAACTAATGTAGTTGGGCCCACTGCAGTGACATTTACATCTTAAATGTCCACACAGCGCTGCTGAGTGGGTATTTACAGATTTTAAGTGGGTCTTGCCCACTCAGGCCCTAACCTGCCTACGCCTCTGCCAGACATCCTGTATTAGAGTGTTTCTCGTAATTTCATTAGGCAGGGAATGCCTTGTCAGAGTAGGGATAGTGAGGTGTTGGAACAATTTTATAATTTAATCAAATGGCATATTTTGAACAATCATCCAAAATTTGTCCACCTCGCATTGCTGACCCTTCACATTAGGCACCATAACATGGAAGCATTTAAATCCCAAACATAGGACCTTACACTTGATTCTACATTTAACAGGAGGAAACAGCGAGCAAACGACACAGGTACATACTTAGGGAGTACAAAAGCCAGCAGAACAGCAGTGTTCTGCGCTCTCTGTAATCAGGATAGCTGATATTCTGGGATTCCTATAAATTGAGCATTGCAATAATCCAAACTAGAATTGAATATTGAACCACTGAAAGTGTGGTAGTGTTCTTTGCTCAAGTAAGGAAGGACGTGTTTGATCAGTCACAGTTTATAAAATGACATTTTGGTTGTTTTTCCTATTTGATAGCTCATATCTAAATTTGATTGTTAAACAACCCATCCATCTTTTTATCTTATCGGCTAAATTTGTTGGAGAAGAAAATAATGATGTTGATGAGAAAGTTTGTATAGCTTTCTGTGGACTGTGTTTAGAACCAAATAGAATAACATTTGTTTTGCCAGGGTTGAGTTGAAGACTATTTTCTAGCATCTAGCCCTCTACTTCATCTAGGTAGTTTATGATTTTTTTTAAATCTACTTCTGTATTATGAACTTTAAAGTACACCTGTCGATCATCAGCTTGTGACTGAGACATCATGCCAATAAGAACAACAATGGAGATCCCTAAGAAATGCCACATGTGACCTGTAATTTAGCGGACATGTGTGGACCCAGCCTTACTCACAAAATTGTCCACTCGAAAAGGATTAAAACCACACTCAAGAAGCGAAACACACTTTAGATTTGATAGGTGGATAAGAAGCATACAATGGACCAGTGTGTAAAAAACACTATAGTTAAGTACATCATAGTCATATTTCACAGGAATATTACCATAGTCCTAAACTCAAAATATGTAGGAACTGATTCTTACTATCCTTGTGTAAATGATCAACAATAGATGTCAACAATAACATTGTTATATAGTTTTACCATTAAAACAACAAACACTTATAATTAAAAGGTAATACCTTGTTACACTCATAAATAGAAAAACAAAGAATGTTGTACTCTTTTATTTACAATTCATGTATATGGATTCGTTTTAGAGATGATCTATGAGCATTACAATAGTATTGTTAAACAATAAGCAATCTTATTATTAGCAGAAGGTAATTAAATGTAGTCCTGGTATCTTGCTCTTCTCCTGTTTAATTCTAAATATCTAAAGCCCACAAAGAAATCAACAATGTTTATAGACACCTAAGGTATGGCACAGGAAACACTTAAAGATATATTAGAAGTAGTGCTGTGAAGCTTGTCAAGCCAGTAGACAGGTGATGGTATCCCAACCACTGTAAGACCACTACATGGAAAGGGGGAAAGCTCTATTAAATGTCTATGGTTCCAAAAAGCAATTACCTAAAAACAATCCTAAGCCATGGATACACTGGATACAAGAAAATATAGGTAAATGGGTAAAACTGTTCAAATCCTCATGTACAATTGTGCCCTTCAATCCACAATTACTTATATGTCTCCAAAAATCCTGAATGGGGATCTTGAAGGAGAAATTATTTTTAAATATGCTACCCCCAGACTTGCCAAAAAACAAAGTTCAGTGCAATACACAAGAGAATAGTTAGGAGCTAACCTAGCACAAATTGCATCACTGGCCTTCTGGATATCCAAGAAGAAAGAAAGGAAAAATATGTGCAATAAAATGCATAACTGAACCCCCAATATATAGAGGCAATCAAAGTAATGGCAGGTGTTAGGTCCAGAAAGCTGATTTCTTCTGCCCTGGTAAATGAATTATAACAGCTGCTGGCTCTTACCAAATGAAATCAAATCAGAAGTCCTACCCAGCTCTATGGCTTATCTCCCCCTGCCAGCTCTGAAACACATGGAATCATCTGCTTACCAGGAATCTCTGGCAGCTCAGTGTCACTATTCCTCTTTGGAGATGCTTATTAGGACCTGTAGGTCAGCTACATAATAGGCTTAATGTATTTCTCTTTATAGGATGATCATAAATGGTTTACTCTAAGCAACCTTCTGCGTCCTCCAGATGAGCTCCTTTTGTGCGTTTACAGCACCGAAAGGACTTACCAGCAGTGGTCGAAGTGAGCGGGAGCAGTTGGGAGCGGTGCTCCTCTACTTTTTTAAATTAAGTTTTACTGCTCCTATACTTTTATTTTAAAAAGAAACCGTTCCGGAACGGTTTCGTTTTAAAATAACAGTGTAGGAAGCAGTTGAAACTTGCACTTTCAGTGCTGTGAACTGAACGTTCCCTGAAACAGCAGGGGCATGTGTTTGGGGGTGTGTATTGTGTGTGGGAGGCGGTGTGGTGATGGGGTTTGTGGAGGGGGGGGTGGTTGAAGGGTAACAGGGAACATAGTTCCACTACTTCTTTTTGTACACTTCGGCCACTGCTTACCTGGCTTTCAGTGAATTATTCCTGTTTTGCCTAAAACTGTTATTTATTTTATTTTCTCCTAGAACTAGTTCCTCATTTATGTTTGAGACCACCTTGGACCACCTGGCTAATCATTTCTGGGTAAATATGGCACTGATGATATGTTTCCGGTGATGTCCTCCTCAGGCGAGGGGTTTTAGCCTCTGCCCCCTGACGATATCCAGTGTCAGGAATGACCGCTATTATAAAAACCAATTGAGACTAGCCACATACATTGGTGATTAGGTTTCTGGTTTACCTGCGACCAGCCAAATGTCTAGAGTCAGCATTTCTAGTGCAGCTTCGTAGTCCAATGTGGTGGCTACCAGCATTGTCTCTTGCCCATACAATAAGGTTGTCCTAATTAAAAGGCTGCCTGGATTTAAAGAAAAATAATAAACACTAGGGTCATGGGTGGCTCTCTGGTAAGGCATAGACGGTAGATAGCTCACGGGCAACACACTCATCTTGGAAGCAAGACGACACAGAGCCCCACATTTCGATCCCCGTGTCCGTGCCTAGAAGACTCTGGGTATTATAACTAACCCATTACATTTACAACTACATAAGAAAACAACAATAACAAAAAATGTTCTTCCCATTACTGCTCCCTTGATTTCTTTTGTCAAGGAAATTCCTCCCGCACTTGCCTCATCCTATCTCTTGATCCCCAGCAGTCCCTCTTTTCATCATGCATTTATTATCTTGATAATTCACATATACCACTAATTTTAATTGGTCTGGAGTTCTATGACTATGACTATGCACTATCCACGCTGTGGAACGCACTCCCACCCCACATCCGCCTAACTGAAGACCTAATGTCTTTCCGCAAACTACTGAAAACTTGGCTCTTCCCCTAAAACCAACCCATACGCAAACTAACCCAAACTGAATAATCAGCATCTCAATGACACCAACCCAACAAACTACTAGATCTTGAATAACAATAAGACAAATAACAATACAACATCAAGATCCATGCGAGAAATCGACAACTAACAACCGCTAATGTAAACTAGAAGGACAAACAGAATAGAACGAGTAAAGTAGATCAAAGCAGCAAAGTGGATAAAAAGAATAAATTGTACGAAAACAGGAATGAGGTTTAAATCAACGAAATGGATGTAATGAGTGCAATGGACAAAATGAACAAAATGGGTGAAATGAATAAAGAGAAGAGAATGGAAAGATGAACACAAGAGACTGATGAGTACACAGGCAGATGACACTGACTGTATGAGTGCATGGCATAAATGGAAAGTACAGAATAGACGATTCAAGTACATGAGACGGGTCGAGTGCATGAAACAGATAAAGAGCACGGAACTGATCCAGTTCCTATGACAAGTGACATGGCCTGAAATCGATAATGCATGATGACTGAACGAGGTGAATGGAGCAGATGAAATCGTTAGAATCAATGAAGCGCGTGAAACGGATAAGTGCGCTGAGCGAATGAGTGTGTTGAGTGGATGAGTGTGTTGAGCGGATAAGTGTGTTGAGCGGATGGGGTGTAGAGCGGATGAGTGTGTAGAGCGGACGAGTGTGTAGAGCGGATGAGTGCATAAGTGTGGAGGAGTGTGTAGAACGCAGAAGTGCATAGAGCAGAAGAATGTGCAGAGTAGATGAGTGTAGAGCGGATGGGTGTGTAGAGCGGTTGAGTGCGTAAATGCGGAGGAGTGTGTAGAATGCAGGAATGCATAGAACTGGTGAATGTGCAGAGCATATGAGTGTATAGAGCACATGAGTGTATAGAGCGCATGAGTGCGTGTGAGCGAATGACTTTGTAGAGCAGATGAGTGCATATAGCAGATGACTGCGTGGAAAGAACGAGTGCATAGAGCGGATGAGTGTGGCGAGCGGATGAGTGCGGGGAAAGAACGAGTGCGGTGAAAGAACGAGTGCAGGGAGCAGATGAGTGCAGGGAGTGGAAGAGTGCGGGGAGCAGATAAGCGCAGGGAGCGTGATGAGCGCGGGAAGCAGAAGAGTGCAGGAAGCAGAAGAGTCCAGGGAGCGGAAGAGTGCATAGAGCGGATGAGTGCCTAGAGCGGATGAGTGCCTACAGCGGATGAGTGCCCAAAGCAGGTGAGTGCCTAGAGCGGATGAGCGTGTGATGTATGTGGATGGAATGTGTGACGTATGTGGATGGAATGTGTGTAATATGTGGATGGAATGTGTGTAATATGTGGATGGTACAGGTGTAATATGTGGATGGTACAGGTGTAATATGTGGATGGTACGTGTGAAATAAGTGGATGGAGCACATAAATAACTTTGAAATACACAGAATGGATCAGAGTACATGGAACAGACTCGAATGCATGGAACGGATTCAAGTGCGTGGAACGGATTGGAGTGTGTGGAACGGATTGGAGTGCGTGGAACGAATTGAGTGCGTGGAACGGATTGGAGTGCGTGGAACCGACGAGTGTGTGGAATCGACTGGAGTGCGTAGAATGGACTGGAGTGCGTGGAACGGTTTTGAACACGTGGAATGGATTGGAGTGCGTGGAATGGATTGCAGTGTGTGGAACAGATTGGAGTGCATGGAATGGACTGGACTGCGTGGAACAGACTGGAGTGCGTGGAATGGACTGGAGCGCATGGAATGGTTTTGAGCGCGTGGAACGGTTTGAGCGCGTGGAACCGACTGGAGCACGTGGAGCGGACTTGAGTGCGTGGAGCGGCCTGGAGTGCGTGCAGTGGACTGGAGTGCGCGGAGCAGATTGGAGCACATAGAATTTTGCGACTTACTCTCTTCTTTACACCATCATTCAACTAGAACACAGAGATACTATGACACCATTTGATATAGCTGTTCTCATACCAACATCTGCCTCATACTCCCCATCACTCTAACTAAACACTGCTTGCTACACACCTCCCAGCCAGGTGTTCTCCTCAGGCCTAACTCAGCCACAATCGGTCTGGATAAATCCTTCCAGAACGAACACATTCTCTTGAACTCTCATCCACCACACCTACCGCTAAGAAGCAGCTATTACACGAATGCCACACCGGCTGCACACATATCCTGTGCTCACATGCACCTTTGACTCTCTCTACTCTCTCTACTACTGACTTGAACTTCAGTTCCCAAGGGCGTTCAACCTACCAGCGCCTTCAGACCATACCAATGGTACAAAAGGCGCTATATAAATGCAAAGTAACATAACATAACACGGGTGGAGCCAGACTTATCTAAACCTGCCCTATCTTTACTTCCAATCCTGACTTGGGGATGTTAGTGTTTGAATCAGAATACTTGATCTGTTTTACCAAATGGCTTGACGCTTTGCCATAGATTAACAATGATTTTTTGATAAAACTGTGTAAATGTCAATCATCGTCTGTAATCTGGGTCTCCTCGGTCAACAAAACTGAGTCAGCCCACACACGCATCCCAAAATCAAAGTTGTAACAGGCCACAATCAAAACTGTTTTAGCCAGCTGGTCCTTTTCCCATACCCCGTTTCAATGATGTTCAAGAAAAGACAGTGAACATGTCAATCATGGTGGTGACAGGTACTATAATACAGGCCTCCTCCCATAACAAACATAGGGAACAAGTTGTATCCTTCATAAGATTGCTATTATTTCCAGTCTATTATACACAGTTGATTTTTCAAAGTGGATCCATTGTTATAAAGGATAATCTAACTGAATTTTATAATCTTTAGTTCATGGTCATCTATGAAATCTAAACAATTATTTTACAATGTATTATATCTTAAGGTCATGAAAACAAACCCTTGCATTATTTTACATGCTTAGTGAACAAAGCAACCACCTGTGTGTATGCTAATCTATGGCTACACATACGATGAGGAACATTGTCAAACAAATATGTAATATAATGCTATGTATGAATATACAATGTCTTGCATGTGAAAAACAAGAAATGCATACACATATCAGCACTTCATTTAAAAACTAAAAATAAATCACAGATAAGTCACTGAGTAGTTTGTCGACAGCATCTGTGATCTGCATAAGTAAAGAACTAAATCACACTTTGTAAGCTCAAGCCTATGAACAAATGCATTTTGAACTAAATTAAGGTTTTCAATAGTGACACAAATATGTGTGTGTTTGTCATTGCAAATGCAGTTGTACGTTTGTTTAAAACACTTTATTTGTATGAATAATCCATGAAAGTTCAAATACATACAATGACAATAAAATCACAAATATAGAGTATCAGAAATGTATAAATCTCATTATAAATATCAATTATCACTTATAAACATTACAACCACTAAGACATTGAATCAATCTGATCAACAGCAGTTTGGCAAAGCTACACAAATAACTAAATAAAAAATAGGATAGAATGTCTATCAAATAGAATTCATTACTAAATGTCTCGATTCCAGTACACCATTCAAGTATGTGAATACAGTGCAAGCCACCAACGGTGAGTCTACATCGCTTAAAGCCAAGATTACAAAGTAATGCTACAATCTTTGATTTCCTAAAGTTACAATAAACTGGACAAAAGAGCATAAAGTGCATTAGATCTTCTATGAGGACATTGCATTGATTCAAGTTCCCTATAATAGCTGTACAATGCAAACAAGTTACAGATGTTTGCTTTGAAAAATAAAAACAAGCAAGTTCTTTTTTTTATAAAAAAAACACCAGGGAATTTAGAGATAATTTGCTTCTGCAGATATAATATACCTTAAAATGTGATGGGAAGGAGTAGCTTTTTTACTGCCCTAAATTCTAAGCCAAACTCTGACTGTTTCCATCATAATTCATCAAGATGGGGCAAACCAATTTCAAAGGTGTGAGCTGAATCCGGCAAACCCAAAAGTGTTTTTAAAAAGCGATTCTCTTTTGTTTGAAGAGTAGGGTCCTAATTTCCAAAAGAAATGTCATGGGGGTTTCACATAGTAAAACATTTTTGTAAATCACACCCTAAATGTGCAAGAAAGTTGCCACAAGTTATGTTGACATGTTGTAATGTCCTAATTTGACCCCATTAACTTTATGGAAAGCTGTTCTGAGATCTATAAATGCATCATAATTATCTCGTTCTTACGGTAGATGGCATTAGATATCATTAAATATAGATTGAGTGCTTTCTAATATGTTTCCAATCCCTCTTGAACTTCTATTTGTATGCAAGCAAGAATATTCCTGCTATCTACACATGATTGCAATCTTGCAAGAGAATATCTCCCAAAAATCTCAAATTGAGAATTAAGTAATGAAATCACTCAGTAGACCATAAATTACTCTCTCTGACCCGTTTTGAAAAGAGGAAAACATCCACACAGCTCCAGCACTTGGGAAATTTCTGAACAGATAACATGAAATTAAAGGTCAGACGTGGCGCACAGATGTCTTCAAGACCTTGACCAAATCTGCAGGGAAACCATCAGGATCAGAATTATGTTAAGGGCCTTCTTCGGCAGTGCTGCTAAAAATCTCAGAAACTGTAAAACAGATAGGCGAGTTCATAGATGTTCGTTGTTTTGGCCAACCTTCCCTAGTATTAGGATCTGGTTTTGTGTTGGGACCATTAGAATCATGACTGCATAGCTTGGTAAAGCATGCAACCCACTACTGAACAATTGTTTCAATCTGTTTATGAACATTTTGATTGCTTTCCTGTAATCTGACCATGCACTAACAATCTTGGATTTGAGTAAAGTAAACTGACCAAAAGTGACTAAACCTCCTGCAAGTTCCTTCACTGTTTTTTAGGCACTGATGTTCGATATGTACAGAAACCATCCAAATGCAAATCATGATCTGCCCAGGTTTATTGAAATAAAATGATATCATTGTTGTTCAATATGTGCATAACATCCTAATTAGCTAACCAACCTCTACAACCAGAAATGTTTCATGACACATTAGAGAATGGGGTTGCATCAAATTGACATGAATTAATGGTAGACTCACAGGTACGATTTAATAATTTTGAAGGAGGGTTAGCACAACCATGTCACCAATAATAGGTTTAACATTAACAGTGTTTGTGATATAGAGCCGGATTCTCCTTCCAATGATCATTCATTTCTTCTATAGATGAGAGGGGATCAAATCCATTTTCCAAGAGAATCGACAGAGAAAGACTTGATAACTGCAGTGTGTTTTAAATGGCCCCTTCGTTGTGCCTTGGTGATCTAGTGTCAGTGCTAGAATCCAAGATAACTACAGGAGTATCCGGTTGTGCCTATAATACACTTTATTCTTGATCCATGTGTTTCTTAGATATCTGAGATATCAAAAGTCTTGGAAGGAAAAAGGAAAGTGAAAGCATTCTACTCTATTCCACTCCGTCACTTTATTTGTAAGCAAGATTGTTGATTCAAGATAACCACTCTCAATGGGGACAATATCAAGAAGAATCCCAACAAGGGGAACAGCAGCTGACAGTAAATTCAATGTGAATACATTGGGTTGATAGTCATTAGCTTTTATAGAAATTAGCGGCATAAAGCCTACAATTGAACTAGTAGATTTTGAATGGTAGCTTCTTCTTTTGTAATAATATGAGAATTGCTTTTCTGATGATTAGAGCACACCAAACATGAGGCTTCACATTCAACAGAAGGAGCAGTCTCCTTGTTTGCCTTAGTAGTTTTAAGAACAAACTTGTTTCTCTAATCCACCAAGTTCTTTACTTAATTGTCACTTATTGAGAGCATCTCAGAAATTGACTGTATAAAGGACTTTGAAAATAAAGAGATCTGATTAACATCAGTTAATACGTTTTCAATCTTGGCAATCACATTGTTATGTAGGTGAGACTAAAATGGCCACCATCCCACCGACTGCCGTGACATAATCCTGATAACATTTGAGCACTGAGAACCACATTGTGTGTCAGCATGATGCTCCGTAATAGTGGGACCAGTTGAAGAGGAATGTGAAAGTATTTTTTATGTCATTTTAGCAATTTCCTTTGGTGCCCCATCCAGGGTTGTATCATTACTACTTTAACAGCAATGTCCGTTGTTAAGCTGGGAGTTCTACGTGGGGCCACATCGTTCGAGCCTAAACCAACTGAACGTAAATCCTTGCCAATTCCTATGCTTCTCTCACTAGTAATTACTTTACAAAAATCCAGACAAATTATTAGTTGGCTTAGGCCTGCAGGCCATCCAGACCCTGCTTATTTAGAATATATAACATATATCGATTATAATGACTGGAACTGCTGTAAACGGAAATCATTTTTGTTTGGTTATCCTTTTTCACTGTTCTGTGTGCTGCATCTAAGTTACTTTTGGGTAATTTTGTATTCAAATTGAGAAGGATGCGGATGCCTGAGGGGCTAAAAGTCACAATTCAGAATTAAATACCTAGTATTTGGTTATGAAAACCAAACCTAAGGTGAAATTGTTATGCATGCTCATGATATTTTTAACTAAGCTAAAGAAATGAAAACCTGTAAACGATTCACTTTTTATTGAAACTGCGAGGAAAGTATCTAAATTGTATAAAATATACATATAATATATATACGATACTGGACTCAAATGGAAATGGGGATTTACAATTACCGGCATCTGACTTACAAGACAGCCGTGGTTGTAATGTCCCGGTGTTTCCAGCAAGTCAGGTGCCGGTAAATCATTACGGTTCTGGCAGCTACCTGCCGGTTTTACCGGCACGGTTACCACCGGACTCGTAATGGAGGCCAGTGTCATATTAAACCAATGAAACCTTAGTGGGAAAAAGATTCAGTCTTAAGCACAAAAAAAAATGTCTGATGCTCCTATATTGATAAATGGCTAGATACAGAGCAATTACGCCCACATTCTTGTGTTCCCCACACAGATGGCTGAAGGATTTATAAGAGTGCATAATAGGAATAGTTTCAACCCAATCATGTCTATCCAGTAGTCGCTTCACTCGTGGTGGGTCAAAAATCAAGTAAATTTTTGAAAGTCTGAGTTCATCTAATAAATTAATGCAAAAATTGCAAAATTCATTAATAAATTGAGCTGCCCTGCTTTCCTGTATTGTCTCAAAATCTTGAAACGACTCCTTTGTTGGACATAAAATTGTATAAAATAAAGTGAAAAATTGTCCAACAGGCCCTGCATTTTAGTGCTAAGATGCCCAATTCATAGCAAACACCTTACTATCTGCGCCCAATATCGCTATTGGACGATAGTTGCACTGGTCCAGTCGTGTCCCTATTTTATAAATGGGCACAATGTGCGCAGTGGACCCTGATTTAGGAAAATTAAATAAACAGAATGTCTTCAAATAAAATAGCTAGTATGGTTACCAATGCCTCTGATAAATGATTTGGCTCAGGTGCCAGAGAAGTATTGATCTTGCTTATAAATTCCAGGAGCACTTCATGAATGATTGAAGGTCTCCATCCCTTATCAAAAGTACTGTTAACATTAGGAGTGTAAACAGGGGAATAATGAGAAACCCACAAAGACTCCACAGTAGGATTAATCTGACTTGAACATTGGGGATTCTTGTAATTATTTATGAGTTTCCAGAAACCCTGTGAATTGTGGTTACACAGGGAATCTAATGTGCATTCTACATGATATTAACTTTTCAGTGTGCAAGTCCTTTTTGTCCAGATACGAAAAGCTTGCTCCACTTTCTTAATTTGTGGGCATTTTAAAGTAATAGACAACACATTAGATTTGGTGATTTGCTTAATCAATACGTACACTCTCTTTTCCTCCTGGCAACCTCAAGATCAAAATGTTGCTAGTGCTTTATTGGTTGAAAACTGGACCATTCTGACCTCAATTAAAGTTAGAATCAATGACATCCTTGATACAATTACCAATGTTGTAAACCGAGATATCAACAAAACGCCATTTGGAATAGGTCAAACTTAAGTAGGAATCAACTGACCTGGTTACCCGCTGAACTGACAACGGGTTCCACCGGACTATTTACCAGTTGTATTTCTAGTGAGGTCTGTGCAGGTGTTTACTGGAGCCCCATACCTCTCATTCCCCAATTCAAATTCAGCTCTCAGCATACAATGATCACTAAATTCAGATGATTCAACATGGGCATTTTTTTAAAAGACCACTGCTAACAAAAGTCTAATCAAGAATTGAATGCGACACACCATTGGAGAAAGTAAACTTACTCGGAATGTCACCACTAACAGAGGCATTTACCATAAGGAGACCCAGCCTACTCAAATGTTTAAACCGGGTAGAACCACAATGCTCTCAGTGCCATTATTTTAGATGGTATCACAAGTTCAGAATAAAGGACAGCACAGGAAGAGTTTAGGTCTCCAGACATGAGAATATAACCCTTTTCCCATTTTTACAGATCAGATATTTATACATTCTATACTATATGATCAATAAATGTGTTGATATTGCTGATGCCTATGTGCCAATACACATTTACATTTAAGATGTCCAGATTTTGGCTCAGACTAAGATGAACATGAGTGGCCAAGATACCGAAACCTGGTTCAGTGTTAGAAACAACAGATATAAGATCACAGGACCTGACCATGGTTATGAGGGTCCCAGATGGTCACCCTAGGGTGCCTTTCCTTGCGGATTGAAAATTGGAAACATATACCATCAAACACCCGCCAGTGAGCCAGGACTCCTGAAGTAAAATAATTAAGTTTGATCTTAAAATTAGACCCACTTTAGGATCTCATTTCAAATGGGTGTGACCTTGGGTGTTTCATGAGAGAACTGATAGTTGAAACAAATTGGTGTTAGGCTAAGTGGTGCTGATTATCAACCTTCCATCCACATAAAGCACCAGTGAGCCAAGACCAGTTGCCAACCTGGGTAATGGTGTTCGGGTTACTCCTTAAAAATGCTCCTTAAAAAGCACTCCTTAAAAATTGAATCCTCCTGTCTGTGCCCAATCCTTGATTAACCGAGATCCGAATTATAGCAATGTAGATATGTGTATCTTGATTATTATTTTAGTTCAATCATTTTGCAGTTTTTATTTTTCATGTGTTAGGTTGTTTTTTATTTTGTTCTAATATTTAATTTGTCATATTTCTAAACAAAAGTTACATGTGTGGTGGACTGGGTAAAATAAATCAGAAGGGATGATGGTAGAGGCAGAATTGCAATAGTTTATGGAATGTTATTAAAGGTTAAAAAGAAGAAAAAGGTAAAACTGTGTCAGTTTTGTCAAATTGAAAGTAGTGTAAATTTTCGGCTATCATACAACCTTTGCTCCCTCCAGGTCCAGCAGCTCAGTCATCTACACAGGCATATCTAACACGTCTATACAAAAAATGTAATATCTATTCCTCAACATATGTTTTCTTCCTAACAAACGCTAACTACTGCAGGTGAACAGTGTATGTACACTAGTTGTGTACAAAGATTTTTTTCCCCACCAATGTAATGTAATTGTGTGAAGTTCCTGACTTCGACATTATGCAAAGTTAAACATTTTGCCAGTTTTTTCTGCCTAAAAAAGATAAAAAGTATTTTTACTTGCACAATTTATTTAGCGGATTATATTTCTAAAAAATTCTGTTTGTGACTTATGTGCGTGAAGTATTTCTCAGCAATAGATTTGTGCTGAAGAATTGAGAGGCATAACCTTATTGCAAAATGTATTACTTGGTACAGTACATTCAGTGGAACATAATAACAGCGCATAACCACATATGTGAACACTATTACTCTAGGCTAGACATATATTTAGCGCAAACCAAAAGATGAATGGCTACATTTGCTGATGTTTATTCTCGCATAGTGCAAATGATGAAGGGGAAAGCGGATGTCCATGTTCTCACACAACACACATGACTTTGTGATCAGCCTGACTACTAATGTCTCTTGGTGACTGTCATTGGGTGTTTATGCGTTAGGGGATGGCACCTAAAAGCAAATTATTCACGGAGGTGGAGTTGTCCACCTAATATCGTAAGTGGTATGTTAAATGGCATATATGCCAGGGTGCGATAGGAGAGCATAATCTGTCCCAGTAAGGAAGGTATTATCAAAAAAGGTGGTCTCAAAGATGTATGTCAGAAATTCTGGAAAAAACGCACTCGCAAACAGGCACACCAACAGTGTGATGATGGGCTGCATCTGGAGCAAAACCTGCTTAACACCCTGGGTATGGGAGGCTGAGAAACCCAGGCCTGCACGGCGCAGAAGGTAGCAGTAAGTGAACGCAAGTTAATTATGAAATATTTGTCATATTTAACTTTTAACTTTTTTTTAACTTTTAACTTATTTTTGAAAACTAAGCCCTAAAAACTAAACTTGAACTCTAAATTCTGAAAGCTAAACTCTAAAACTTAAAACCTAAAGTCAAACTTTAAACTCTAGACTCTGTCTAAACTCTAACGACTCTAAACTCTAAAAATGTAAACTAACTTTAAACTCTAAACTAATTGTAAACTCCAAACTATATTATGCTATATCCTAAATGCTATTTCTTTTTCTTAGTTGGAAATCGGGAGCCTCAGCTGGAAACCTCCAGCAATGCAGGGAAGTCCCTGTTCACACAGTTATGAGAACTGTAAATTAAGAAAATGCAAAAGCCTTTGGTGTCCTCCGCCTAAGTGCCACTGGCACCAACCAACCGCCAGACCTGCTGTAACCTCTAACACAGCTTTCAGCGACTGTGCAAGAGAATAAGTGTTAATTATCCAGGAAATCCAAAACCAGCTGGACCATGCAGTGGCCAGGATCGAGCATTTCGATTTTGAAGAGAGGCTTTATAGGGCCCACTAAGGGATTGGTCTTTCATCATTTTTATTTTCCTTGTTTCATTTTGTTTGATGTATTGGGCTGCTGATGTAAGGTATGGGTTTCCTTTATTTTTTTTTAGAAATGTTTTACACCCCCTTGTGACATTTGTTGTGTTATGTTGTTTGGCTCACTGGAACCATGTGACAAGTGCCAGAATGTAATGGTGAGCAGTGGCAAGATGCATAGGTGATAAAGTGCCTAAGTCATGTGGTGAAAGTGGAGGGGGAGAAAGGATAGGAAAGATGTGGGGTGAACAGGGAAGAAGCCACCAGTAACATTTATACTAGGTCGTGAGACAATGTGGAGCATGCAAGTGCAGTAACAGAAAAGAGGGGAGATGGTGAGGAGGGGAAGTGAAAAGGTTGGGGAAGAAGGGTAAAGCTCAGATGGGAGGGAAAGGAAGGGTACCTTAAGTGCAAGTGACTAGGTTCACTGGCACTAGAGAAGAGGGTGCACAAGAAGTGCTGGAGGAGAAGCAGGGAGGAGCCAGTGGCATGGGGTGATCACAGAATCCGCCAGGGCTTGGGGCAATGGATGAAATGTTGTCCAAGACAATTCTGCAGGGGAAGAACCTGTTGGATGAGACTCACACGGGCGGGCTGTCCAGAGAACTCACTAGATGATGAGGGAGAGAAGGAGGGGAGATGAGGGCCAAGAGACGCCTGAGAGCGGATGAGCGAGAAGCAAGAAGCAACCTCAACACAACAGCAATGCAACCATCTAGATTGAAGTGTCCAGGATAAAGGAAGAAAGCCTAGATTTCAACATACAGCAGTACAAGCAAAAACAACTAGTTGCAAGATTCCTAGAAGTGGGAAAAAATCTTAGGTTTCAACGCACAGCAGTAGAAGCAAAAACACGTAGATATGAGATTC
Source organism: Ambystoma mexicanum (assembly GCF_040938575.1). Lineage (NCBI taxonomy): Eukaryota > Metazoa > Chordata > Amphibia > Caudata > Ambystomatidae > Ambystoma > Ambystoma mexicanum. The sequence goes on from NC_090924.1 coordinate 984,135,789, forward strand.
CTGAGGGAAAAAAGCCTAGGTGCAACATACAGCAGTACAAGCAAAAACACCTAGATGCGAGATTCCGTAATAACAGTCAGTGAGGGCGCAGCAGGAGGAGGGAGGGAGGAAAACCAGGAAGCGGGTGGGGTGTGAACTGGTCATCAGCAAAGAGCGTGTAGAGTGTGATAAACAAGAAAAAATAAAATAAAATGAACAAAAAGGGGTCACAATCGCCCCCAGGAACATTATCTCATCCCTAGGCACAGATGGAAGTGCCCAACACAGCGCATGCACAAGCAAGTGCATCCCACTGCATACACACGAACAAGGGCTCACGACCCAATCACAGGGCAGTGAGGGCAGAGCAGGAGGCGGGAGCGAGAAAAACCAAGAAGTGAGTGGGGATGGGAACAGGGCATCAGCAAAAGTGGACATACAGCGTGATAAACAAGAAAAAAAGAAAAGAAAATGAACAAAAAAGGGTTTGCAAGGCCCCCAGCAACACTACCTCATCCCCACTGATATACATTCACAGTTCTGTAAAATAGTTTTAAAACCAAATCTCCCCACAAATTATCTACCTAATCCCTTAGGCAATAACAGGGTCCAAATTCCTTAATACACAACTTGCACTTGACTCTAACAGTAGTTCTGAGAAAGAACCAAACACCAAGGTATTTCCATGGTTGCTTCACTTGTGAGGGCAATTCTGCCCATGTAAACATTTGCCTGCTGGCAGCGGTGACCATCCAGTAAGAAAATGGAACAGATATATTAAATGATATTGGGAGAAGGGAGTCAGTCATTTGATTTGGGGTGGGGCATGACTGAGGAAGGATCAGACATAAATAGTCCTTCTAGGTCAGAGACCCCTCCTCGACCAGCAATACCTGGATCAATGGGATCAGTGCACCATAGTATATTGTAGCCCAGGTACGCCAAGTAGTGGATGAAGAGATGCATCATTCCTTGCTGGACTTATGTCATCTATGGCCAGAGAAGACTGCAGTGTATCCCTTTTGGATGGAGCAACCACCATCTTAGCAAGTGGACTTGGAGGCATTAACACTACACTGACCGAAATGTGAAATCAGAAGTGCCTGGGACTTGATGAACTGGCTGTAGGATTCTAAAAAACACTTAATTGACTATCTATTGGGGTTTCTTCAGAAAGGATTTGCTGAAATAGCTGAGAGGGCTGAAATGGCAAGTTCCCAAAGCCTAGCCTTAATCGCAGTTATTCACAAGGAGGGCTGCTCAGATACAAGCTGTTCCATCTATAGATCAATATCTCTCGTAAATGTAGACTTAAAGGTATAGGCAAAGATACAAAACACTTACTTGGACTAGTCATGTCTCTAATCAAACCTGACCAGGTGGGCTTTGTTCAAGGCATAACACTAGTTTATTACTGGGCCAGCACAGAGTCTGCAAAGACAGACCATAACTGTGTCTCTGTGAAGTGGTGTCGAACGGATCCATTCAAGTTGTGCAGGTGTACGGGACAAGGGTTTCCTCTCCCCTCTACTCTTTAAGTTACTGCTGGTGGAGGCTTTAAAAGAGAAAAGGAACATAAAGGGAATAGATGTAATTAGCAATTAACATAAACTGGTGCCCTACAAAGATGATCTATTGGCCTTCTAACTGACCTGGGCCACTCGCTTTCAGCTTTCACGAATTTGGAAGAGTACAGAAAACTGTTGTGATATAAGGTCTATTAAACAAAATTGATGGCCCTACCGCTCTCACAATGCTGCCAGAAAGCTCACTTCAGGGGTTGACCATTGAAATGGAAGACAAATCACAAAAGTATTTGGGAATATGCTTTCTCTGTGACTTACCAAAGACAGTGGGGGCAAATCTAAACGTATTATTGGAACGGTCAAGGCATAGATCAAAGTAAGAAAAATCAGTGGCACTCCCCCTCTCAAAATGCTGCCATAAATCTAACTTCACAGATTGGCCAATAGAATGGTAGATGGATCACTTCATGTACTTGGGAATATACTTGACTGGGATTCATCAAAGGCGGTAGGAGCAGATATATATCCAACAAAGAATGAACTGACTGTGTCTGTGAAGAGCTGGAACAAAATGTCACTTTGTGGGAAAGGGTAAACTGCTATCAAATGTCCTACAAACTGAGAGCCCTTCCATTGCAGCTTTAAGAACATTGCTGGGGGAGAATCGCCAAACGTCATCAAATGCTACTGTGAGGGAAGGGGTGAAGTCTATGCTAAGTCTACAAAATATGCAAATCGCAATCGAGAAAAGCAGGTTTGAGAGCTTGTAGAAGCGCTGCAGTTCTGCAAAAAGTAAGCTAGGTAGGAAAGAGGTCACGATATGGATATGGAGACCCCCTACAGGTATGAGAACACTTCATTTCTAGGTAACATCAGAATAGAGCTGCAATAGTGGGTACAGCAAGAACTGAGAGAGCTGGTATGAGGCCCATTGAAACTTAGAATGTCTTTGAGGAGGGAGGATTGCTCTCTTCAGAGAGTATACGAGGCAGCTTTAGTGTATCCTTGATGGAAAGTAAATGGTACTCTGAGCTACCAGGGTGGTCTGCGGTAGACATTGTTGACCTAACGATGATTTGCTATGGAATGCAGGTCCTACAAGAACAGCTAGGGAGACGTGGCACCTATCCTGGTTCTAAAGACATAGGGCCTCATTACAAGTATGCCGATCCGGAAATACCGGTGTCAGTAAGTTTACCAGCATCGTTGTTTCCGGACCAGCACACTACAGCTCTGCCAGGTGGGTGCCCTCCCGCCCAGCAGGTCTGACCTGCTGGGCAGAATGGCACCCGCCCGCTGAGTTTCACGAAAGCACCGGCACCGTTATTGCTAGTGCGGGTGTTTCCGCAGTCCCCACTCCCATAGAGTCCCTCAGTGTTACTGGCAAGTCAAGCACCGGTAAATGTTTACGGGTCTGGTGGCAACCATCTGCTATCACTAGCACGGTTACCGCTGGACCCGTGATGAGGCCCACAATGTGAAATGGGACCATGCGGCACCTACCTTAAAAGAAAATGACTAATAGAGTTGGGGGGTGAGATTACTGAAAAGGAAATGGAATTTACCCTGGGTATTATGAGGGTGTTCACGAGACCGAAAAAATAGGCTGATGCAGAAGAAAACAAACTTTAGTGTGTACTAGTCTCTGGAAAAGATGTATAATGTTGGGCTAAAGAGCTCTAGTGAATGCTGGAGATGTACTGCATTACATGCAAACATGCTTCACCTGATGTGGAGGTGTGGCTGTCAGATCTCCTGAGGCTGGCAACCCTTCAACAATGGTCGTATTGGGGGGAATGACATCTTTATATCTGAGGATATCTGGTCTCCCTTCCTGGACACGTATGCACCTTAATCCCAATGGATTCAGTGTCATTGGTTGGTCCATACTCCCGTTTCCCTGCTTTCCCTATGTCCTCCCACCTTGTCTCCCTTTAACTGATTGTTGGAGTGTATTGTTTTAGGTTTGTCCTGTCTCCTTATCTTAGGTTTACTGTTGCCCTGAGCAGATGATGTTGCTTTCTATTTTCTGATCTAGAGAATGTCTTCTTGAAGTTGAATCATTGACTTTTTTATATATCTGTTTTGCAAGATGTAACGGTTTTGACCTATATGTTATTGAAAACAATAAACCATATTGTAAAAAAAGAAACACTGTTCTCAAGTGAGCATTTGTTTCCTTTAGCATATATCTGTTTGGGGCTGTGGCGAGTACCCCTTTTTGCCTGCCTGGATATGAAGGGCTTACACTTTGTGGTACAAAATAAGCAAAGTCAGCTTTTATCTATTGCTCTACTTCTGCTGGTGAGCCAGAAAGGGATCTATTTAAAGCTCGATCCATAGAGTCCAATGTAGAAGTGTCCAAAAAAAGATTAAATATTCCCTATTAAAGGAAGATGGGTATAACATCTTCTACCTCATCTTCATTATCTTCTATGATATAATCCTGGCATTTCTCCTGTCATGAGGATGACAGAGATCTGAAATCAAATCAAGACTACACTTTCAAGACTGAAACTTTTAAAGAGGAATAAAGTGGGTTGGCCAAAAAATCAATAAAAAGGAGAAATGATATGGATTAATAACTCAATATTGCTAATCACTATATAAAGTATATAAATATTGCTGAACACTGTACTGTCTGAAGTGTCCCAATCTCAGCTAGGATGAAATTCCATCCTCTGTCGTGCTTCCTCTCAACAAGGCCTCTATGGCTGAATTAAGTCGTGCTTAAGGGATCTTGCACCTTTATCCTCCCTCTATGTCTCATCTGCATGGATCATTGGTTTGCAGTTATTCTTCCAGGCTTTAGGGTGATACCATTAAATGCCATTGAATCGGAGGAGCTTTCCCTGGTGCATTATGTGGTAATGAAGGGTATGGACTAGTCCCAGAGCCCTACAAAGAGTTCTCTAATTTCCAGGATTCGGAGGGTCTTTCCTGCAGGACACCTCTACATTTTCATCTTTACCCTCCTAGTCACTGCTCTCATTCCTCATTTCACTGTGAGTCCAACACCTTTAGAGTGGGCTCTTCCACAATCCCCTTATCTCTGGCCCTATCTGATCTCCTCAAACCTTCCTGTACGGCGTGTTTCCTTTATTTCTCTTGTTCTTTTCAAACCTGCAGCCTTGTCTTCCTCGGGCATTTCCACCTGATATTAACTACTCTGAGCCGTATCTTATTTCGCCATCTGGCCTTGATCCTCACAGAACCTCTTTACTCCTGCCACCTCTGTCATGATTTCCATCATACCCTTCATGCCAGAGCCGAACGCCCACCGCACGGGTGGTCTCAGTGCCCACATTGGACTATGCCATGTTTTGCAGCAGATAATATTGCAGTACCCAATGCAAGGCTCTGGAAAGATGTGGGTCGCTGCATTTAATGCAGGAGAAACTGCTACATCTGAAAACCTGACAGGTTACTATTGGACAACAATATTGTTGTGTGCCTATATCTATGGTGTCCAGGAACCAAGTCCATTACCCTTGTTTGTATAATAAACATGCAATGCTGTCAATATCTTCTCTACATAGTTGTATCACTAAACAAACAAGTATTTTCCATTGTAATATAGTATATTTTATACTCATAAAATAATGCACATTCAATATGTATCTGTATATTTTCTTGTAATGATAGTGTATGAACATTAGAAATAGTACAGTAAAGCAATGTACAGCTACCAACATTAGCAATTTAGTAGTTGAGCAGATAACCAACATCTTACTCTTCTAAAATGTGAAAGCTAGCTCCAACCAATCAACAAAGTGTGGCACAGTAAAACTTGAAATCATACAATCATGGTGATGTGGGAACGGGAAGGCCAGGTGAGGTTACAAAGACCACCTTCTGAATAACCTGCTAGAGGAATAGGGTTATAAATTCTGTCAAATGTCCATTGCTTCTGTGGCCAGTTAACAAAGAAGAACCTAAAAGCAATCCAGAGCCGTGGATAAAATAATTACAGGTAAAGCTTTTTAAATCCCGTGCAAGGAGTCCTCTCGTCCTTCCTCTGTTCTTTGATAGATTCAGGTATCCTGGGCAAAGAAGTGCGAGTATGAGCATAGGCTATCTTTCACACCGTGCCAAAACTCAGTACCAGGGTAAATTTGGTATATCACAAGGACAGGGACATTAGTAAATCTTTCCTAAACAAAAATGCATTATCATGGTGTCTCTTAATGGTATATTCATAAAAAGAAAAATATGTGTTACAGGAATGGGTACAATTGGGTTGTTTTGGTCCATAAAATATTGAAACAGTCAAAAGATTAGAATTTGGAAAAATTGATAAAGTGTCATGTTTTAGCCCCATGGGCAGTTTACTGCCTCGGGTGAAGGCATCTGAATGCTTCTTGCTTCTTCCAAAGCAGTTAAGCTCTGTAATTTAGTTTTGTCTCTGATGTATTAAAGTAAGCATAACACATTCAGAATTTGGGGAAATGGGCAAAGTGACAATTCTAAGCTGACAGACAACAGCTACATTATTGGCCTATCCTTTAAATAAGATGGTTGCTGCTTACCCAGGCAGTCAAGTCCTGTGCGGATCAGCTAGGTCGTCCAAACTCTGCCCCCATCTGGATATGGAGTGATGTGGCCTCTGGCTGTTCTGTCTTTTTGTCTTGTACAGCTGGTTTATAAATAATACTTCCAGTAGAAGGGCATTTATTTTTTCAACATTCCCATATGCATTCATCCATATTAATTGTATCTTAATTTTGTATCTGTATTTATCCACATGTATATTTGATCTATAAAAATGAGTTGCAACTAGTGTTTTCCCACATTAATTCAAATGAAAAATGTAGCACTTTGATGCTTGCGATGGAAAGCTCATAGAACTGAGTTCTTCCACATCATATCAAGTTCCCTTTTCTTCTAACAAACAAACAGCTGATCCTTATGCTGATGTGACATAATTCTCTGCAAGCCCTTTTAAGCAGTTCAAACATAAATAAATCACTTTTTGTAGTGGCTCAATTGTGTTCCTTTGCACAGCTATCGGCCTGCAAGCCATAAGTGACTGTCTGAAGGTCTAATCAAGACACATGAATTTTTCAGTTTTTTCCAAATAAATACAGAACGAAACAGTCTGTTTTGTCTGTATATATGTATAAAAATCAAAGCAAATATTTATAAGGGATTAGGACCTCCCCTTTAGGATGATCTGGTCTACCCTTCCTTCCTTGTTGACCAATCCAATACTAACCAGTTGGTGTCATTCATTGAATCGGCTGCACTGGTCTGCCGATAGTTTTCTATTGAATTACACTTGGAAAACTGCACATATTTATTTTGGCACAAGGCCCAGAAAAAATTGAAAAGATGGGGTTCCAACTTGAAAGCCTAAGACCAGTGCCACCCATCCCCTGCTGCTTTCAGCTCATCTCAAAAACTCTGCTCCTTTTGGTTTTATTTGTCATTGACTACCATGTACAACCCCTAATTATAAATGAAGCCTATTAGCATTTCCCTGACAATGCATACATAAGCATTTGCTCTTTGCATGTCATCACATTTCAATATATGGAATATTTCTCAATTTTGTGTAACATGTGCCTGTTAAAATGAGAACTAAACTGACCATTTTACAAGCCATGCTGTCTACAAGAAGATAAACAGGCTTTTCTTAGAGAGTGGAATAAAACGTCCGAAAATACACTTCCAGTTGAACAAATTTCCATGCTGTTTCGAATCGAGATTCCCCTCAGTTCCTCTTACACATCCACCTGATGCTTACAAACCCCTCTTTATTTTCTCAGCTCCCCCTTTTTATGTTTACCAACCTGCTCCTCAATTCCTTCTTCAACTCTCTCTCTACCATCTGCTACTAATGTTTACCAACCACTTCCTTCGTTCCTTTTGCCAGTGCCATCCCCCCTCTAGTTTCCAACCTCCTTTCAATGCTTCCATTCTATCCCAACCGCCTCATAATATAAAAATACATTGTCCTCTAGAGGCTTCTTATCTCCCAACCTTCTCCAGACGGCTGTAGCAGCTCTGTTTTCAAGCACCAATGCAGCCTAAATGAGGTACTCGGCTTAAGTAACCATATAAACCATGCCCCTTGTGAAAGCCAGCCCCTGAGAGTGGCTGGCATTGGCTGGGGTCAATAAATCCAGCTGTGCTCACTAATGGATTGAAGAGTTGGACCAAGTCTGTAAATGGTGGTCTACATTCTATGATTCCATGTGTGCCTTTGGAGTGGTTTGTAGGGATATGCGCAAGCTGTTGAATGCTGCTTTACTAATGCCATAATCAGTGAGTGGGTAAGTGCTCTAACATCCCCTACTTCCACTCTTTTCACTCCACTCATGGAGCAAGCGGTGTTGACATTGTCGGAGCCGTCTGCAGTCCGTAACCCACTTACTATGCAGGCCGCGCAGGAGATGTCCATAAGCTCAATGGCCGACTGTCCCCTGCCTACTAAGTGAATGTCACCAGGGGACCCTCCTCAGACCTCCCACAAGCCCATCCTCCCAAAGCTTGGCGAGAAATCTGGATCCTTTGTCACCCTCTGGATGTCCCCATCATCAGGTAGGGGACATTGTCACAATTCAAAACAGTGAAACAGGACTGTGCTGTTGTTTGCTGCTGCTGTGAAACGAGAGAAACTGATGCTAGATTCCTATTTAGGGTCCCTTCTAAAGTAATTTCCTTTCATGTCAATTAATCTTTAAGTGGGTTGGGGCTACAAGAAGTAAAATTAATCATATTAATCTCATATGCAGGTTGCATCACTCGCAAAAAGAAACTCTAACATTTAGGGCAGGATTTACAAAAAGGTTTTCAATGGGACTTTCGAATGTTAAACATTTTTTGTAAACCAGGCCCTAAGTATTTATCCAAATAAGATCCCGTGTCCACCGCATGGGGCAAGGGGAATTCTCTGTGATTTTACCCTCATTGTAACTAACTGCCCACAGCCAAGTGATGAAATGCAAGCATTCAAGCTAATGCAGGCTTCAGATGCTGAGTGTGGTACCTTCTCATAACCCCTCCCTTACCTCCGAATAATCCCCCTACTACTGCTGAGAGGCCCCAAAAACCATTTACTATACAATTATCAGTATACCCAAATTTTACTTTTAAAATATCATGATTCAAAACAAATATAGGTATAGGAATTGATAGCAGCATGAATAAATAGAAGCTGTTTGATGGCAGCCACAGTGCATTAATCATGAGCAGACAAGCGGAGATGCCAATGCACAGATGGGCAATGGAATTATGATGCATGGAATCCTAATATAGCATTTAAAAAGTAAATTGTAACTTGCTGCTTTGTAAAATAAATACAAGAGACTGTAAAATACTAAGCCTCCGTACTTGCCATAAAATCACAAGGCGCATTAACAATATAAGAAAGAAAAAAATATCTAGCAACTAAACTATTTAAGTTGTCTCTAAAGTTCTGCCAGGGCTTTGAAGAACTACATAGATTCATAATGTGTTGAATATATATATTCCCTCTTAACAACCCTGTTTCTAACATTAGGAAATATGAAAAGAGATGTATTTTTGCCCAGAAGAAAAGGCACGTTTCCGGTCATCATTCAACTTCATTAGCAACCTAGGCGGGGGTGCTAGCCAAACAGAGAGCTTGGAACGATGGCTGTATTCTCTGATATAGGCCGTATTCCAAGCTCCCCCATGGCTGCGCGCCCCTCGCCCTGTACTGAATCTCTCTCCCTCCACCCCCATACCACCTTTAGCATGCAGGTACTAAAGGCTTGGAAATGTACAGAAAAAAAGGAAAATCCTACCTTTCTTCTGTCGGGTGGCACAGCATCCGATATAGGAGTCCTCTCTCATTGTTCATTATTTCATTGTACTGAACACTGAAAACGGACTCCTGTTGCAGATGCGGTGTAACACAATAGGAAAAAGTTGAGTTGTTCCTTCTTTTATTTCCTTACCTATTAGCACCCATCTGTAGTTTACTTGTCGTTGCTAATGTGGTGATATGACCTCCTGCGTTGGGCTGAGCCTGTCGTTAACAGCAATACGCCGCCGGCTTTAACGGGACGCTCTCGTCGTTCAGGCCCCTAACTTGGGCGGCAGGCCGCTCCCAACAGGTTTGCCCCACTGCATCGGCTCATATTGCCTCATTGCACAGAACGAATTTCTAAGAATGAAAATGAATTATTAGCTCCAAGTGTGAAATTTTGAATGCCAATCACAAAGTACATTTGTCCTTGCTTCGAGAAAATAAAATATAATTTCTCACTAGTGCAGAATTATCCATGATGTAGTTGAAATGTGATTAATTGAGCATCTTGTGAAAGTTAAATTGGTGAGGCGCTCTTCCAACACCTCTTTGTGACCAAACCACCCCTCCTCAGTGAATAATATCTAAATACAACTTTTATTTTTATTTTTATAAAAATCTCTATTTTAATCCATTCGAAGTCATTAAATCATTAAACGGAACCAATGGAGAACCAAATTGGAGAGTTCTAGTGATGAATGCCTACAAATAAATGTGGGATGATCAACAATGTCAAAAACCTCAAAAGATCTAGAAGGATAGCTCATAGTTTTGCATGAGAGAAAAGAGATAGAGGCATGGAGTAAAGCAGTTTCAGTGGAGTGAAATGGACGAATTACAGACTGGTCAAGAGGGAGAATCAAGTAGTGGTCAAGATAGATGGAAATTTGGTCATAGACCACGAATTTGAGAAGAACGTTAGAAAGAAAAGGAAAAAGAGAAATGGGACAGATGTTTGCAGGGAGGAAAAAGTCCACAGGAATTTCCTTTTAGCATGGGGAGAATGATGGCTTGTTTGAATTTAGAGGGAAAAGTCCAAATTATGAAAGAGATGTTAAAGTGAGAAATCACAAAGTGAAGAATTTGAGGACAGACTCAAGAGGCAAGAGAAGAGGGAAATGGATCCCGAGGACGAGTGGTGGTGTTGAGTATATGCTAAAAAGAAGTCGCAGTATCAGATTCAGAGAAAAGGCAAAAGGAATAAAAGGAAAATAGGTAGAAGATGAAAGATCAGAGAAAGAAAAAGCACAGAAGACAGAGGCTATGAGATAAACCATAGAAGGGAAATAGTGAAGTTATTAGCAAAATCAGAGTAAGAGAGGGGGTAGCACAAAAAGGGATTTGGAGAGAGGGGGTCCAAAATGTGAATGAGAAGCTAAAACAGTAGTCGAGGATAAGAAGAGAGACATAGAGCAAAGCAGCAAGTAGAGCAGTCCCATATGAGGAATATGCAGAAGAGGAAAGGAGAGCAAGATTAGTCTAAGGGCGAGTTTTCCTTTCCAGCGCCTTTCAGCACTGTGAAGGGAGCAGGAAGAAAGAGAAGAACTGGCGAGAGGCACAGTTATGTAAGAAGGTGAGTGCAAAACAGCAAATTGAGAGTAGACAGAAAACCAGAATGAGGCAAAGTGGTAGCCAAATCGCCTCAAAGAAGACACAAATTGTTAGGTTGTGTCTGCTTGTCTCATTCCAAAGAAGTGATCTTGCATTTATGAAATTATTGGGATGGCTAGCACAGTAGGAATTCTTCTTCGATTTACTGTCAACAAAAGCACTGTTTGAGTGGTCCATTTCCAAAAACCGCATCAGTGCACATATCTACAAATTCTCGTAGTGCTGCTAATGTTAGGTGCTAAAAGAAATGTATGGGCCTCATTATGAGTTTGTCGGTATCCTGGCGGTAGAGCCGCCAGGACACCAGCAAATGTAGATACCGTTTCTTGCACCCTGTGCGACGGCATTGCCACTGGATTATGGGTGCCCGAGTGACTGTGTAAATCCCCATGCATGGATTCCCATAGGACTCAATGAGGGGATTTGCCGTCATTACCGCAATGCTGGTGCCGGTAATGCTGGCATGTTTTGCCAGTAGGGCACCTGGCCTACCTCTAGCTCTGTAGCCCAGGTGCCCCACTGGCAAATCCGGAGTCGGCTGGTCTGGTAAACTGCTGGTATCCATAAATACCGGCACTTTTTTTACCAGACCTGCCAACTTGGAATGAGGCCGATATGTATGTTCCTGTGCCTCGTGTTTCCTTGGTTAAGAGTTGTATGTGTATCTGGTTTGCCCCATAACTCACTATTACGCTATTTTTCATGGCACAGCAGATCCCAAAGAACAAAGCAGGCTTGAATAGACTCTAGGATTTACATAAGCAAGTTACCATGTGCCCCATTTAATTAAGATGCTTCTGATTTGCAGGTATGTTCATCTGCGGTAGGTTCAGAAATCATGCCAGTTTATAATATAATATGCACTGCGGTACACTGCAACCCTTTGGTGGTCTACTCTATGATACCCTTTAAATTATGGCCCAATAGTGGGCTTGAAGGCTGGGTACTCATGGAGGAGGTGTCTGGTTTCTCTGGCTGTTGTGTTTGTCTTATTTAATGTATTGTATGCAAGGTCTATTTTATCGATGCCATGTATTCCAAGATTGTCTTTCCCATGTCCTCTGAATATCTTACTCGGTCTCCAAACTCGAAGGTTGATGTCATTCTGAGTTTCCCTCCTGCACGTGGCAGGGATCCTCATTTTCAGATCACTGGCCTAGCCACTTGGCAGTGGATCACAGTAAACGGAAGAACCCTGCAGTGTCAACAGACCCAACAGGGCAATGAGTAACATTACTCCAGTGTTAAAGGCGGGGAAGTATACAACGGACAAAGAGGGGCATTAGGGGCGTACATGCATCAGACAGGAATTTCGGCACACCTGGGAATGTAGAGTCTCTAGTGGATTGTTACCAATATACTGTAGTCTAAATTGCTTCCTTCTTTTGGGGTAGTACCACTTTCATGGAAAATAGATCCTTGCCAGTTGTCAGATGACAAAATAAAAGCAGAGCAGCATTCAAGTGCACAACCAGTTCATTTGGACAACTTACCTTGGTTCTGTTCGGTCTCCTTCTTAGACCAGTGGAAATATACCAAATGTTTACTTCAGTGACTCGATCAAATTCTTGATGGGACATCATGGCTTAACATTTCTTAGGGCCTCATTACGAGGAGTGTGGAATGGGTTTAACGGCGCCGGTAATGGTGCCGGCGCCATTAAACCCATTCCGCACTATTACAAGGTTCCCTCGCGGGACCCGCTCTGGACGTCTGGGTTTTCCAGACGTCCAGAGCGGGTTCCTCGAGGGAACCAGGGAGCAAACAACGGGCCCATTATTAACGGGCCCGTTGTTAGCTTCCTCCCCATTCCCATTGAGCCCTGTGGGGGCTCGAATGGGAATGGGGAAGGACCGGGCCCGGGTTCCCGGAAGGAGGAATTACCGGGCCCTCCAAACTCGGAATGGCCCGGTAATTCCCCTTTCAGGGAACCCGGACCCAGACACGATTTTGGAGGCAGCCATGGCGCTAGTAGCGCCATGGCTGCCTCCAAAGTCGTAATGAGGCCTTTAGTGTGAAATAATCTGTGTGATTGTATACATCTCACACATGGCCCTAACAATATGTTAACTTCCCCATGTAAAACCTGGAGGACAGACATTTGCAATGGTTTCCTGGCCGATCACTGTCCTCGTTGAGAAGAATACTGGTGTTCTCTTTATTTATAATGAGCATTATTATGTGCCGGGTATATGGCTTAAAGCTTAAAAACTTTAAATTCTAGGATCCCATTTACGTGTGTATTTATTTCAGCCCCAGGCAATCTGAGTAGATTTTAATATATCGCCAAACGTCTTTGGGATACAGTTGGCATTGCTGGAGGCAGTGTGTGACTATCAACTAGTCTATTCTTTACTACTGGGGCACCACACAGGAATTATGCAAATGAAGCTACGTGTGTTCATCGCTTGGGCTGCATACATTTATCAAGGTTGCTTGGGGGACACGCGCGAACTGGTAGATGTGTTTCCATTCAAACATTTTGCAAATGTTGTGCGAAAAAAGAAGGTTTCTGAATTGTTTGTCTGAGCTAGTACACAGAGGCGTTGCTAGTGGGGGGCTAAGGGGCCTATAGCCCCTGGTCGTTTGGTTGTGGCCCCAGATAGAATCTCAGGAGCTACAACCAAAAGGCTAGCTAGCCCCCAGTCCCAACAGTTCCGACATTAGCGTAGCCCCGGGTCTAGTACACCCCTGCTAGTACACGTATGTTATCATGTACATCCATTTGGAAAATTGCCCTTTAAGCTTTGTTAGATTGTTTAATAAACATGTTTCTTCAAAATAGTCCTATACTACACTATGGGACGGATTTACAAGGCGTTTTTCAACGGGTGAATCCCACTGAAAAACGCCTTGTAAATCAGGCTCAATGGAAGTGATGTTGCTTAAATGAAATAATATAACTGCTCTTTTGAAGACATGCAATAAGTACAAAAACAGAGCCTATCAGGAGGTCAAGTGTTCATCTCCTTATCACATGTTGAGGGCACTGATTTTTGATTTGGCTGCATTTGCTCTACAACAATCTTTAAGAGCTACGACCAAATTTAATTTTTTTTCTCCAAAACATAACATGCAAACCAGCTAAAAAATGTGTCAATCATGCTGTTTAGGGGCTGTTTGAAAAAAAGCAATATTTCACTGATTAACTGCGACCGATTGCAATGGTGCAAAACCACATATATACAATTATTTATCAGACCAGTTTTCCCTGGATGGAATTCTATGCGTGCTTGGAAAGAATAGTCCTCATAATGACACAAAATACGTCGGATAGATATCATAGTTAATACTTATGTGGCTGCAAGAGTGCAGATACCCCCCTGTAACTATTATTTAGGGTTGGCGCACTTGGTACGGCAGACTATCTTCCACTTCATAGATCTGAAAGCATCACTCGGGATGGTAGATTAGGCGGTGTAACACAAGTGGCCATGGTTGGTATACCCATATCAAGGCCTGGTTAAGTGGCTCTGCCTTTAAACATGATGTGGATTTCACTGGTTCAGGATCACTGAAAGTCATTTAGGGCCTCACCACGAGTGGCCGGTATCCCGGTGGTAAATATGCCCCAACATAAATACCATTACTGCAACTTGGTCCGGCGCGCCGCATCCCAAGTTGTAGCAATGCTGTTAATCCCCATTTACCCCCCCCCGACTTCGAGTCCATAGGACTCTGTGGGCCATTCACGGCGCAATTACTGCAGCACATTTGCACCGCGGTAAATGCGCCAAAAATGGGCAGATAGCTTGCGCATTCACTCCATCTCAAAGCTGGAGGTGAGTGCTCCGACCTTCCCCGAAACTCGGGATTGGGCGGAGCAGTAATGCGGCGGTAATAGTGTTTCTGCTGCATTTCTACTGATCTGCCCAACCCCTGATCTTTACCTAAATATCAGAAATTAAACAAATACAATGATTTATTTGTCAACATGTTTTTCTGCTATCCGTGCAGAAAACATTGCACAGGCTTTGAAAGGGTGTGCTTTACCTGTGGTAATGTCATACTGGCACAAAGATAGACATATTCCATTAAAATGCTTGGGAAGCTAGCAGACTTTGGTGGTCTATCCAGTATATTGTATCACTTTCTTTTCTGGTCGTGCCAGGGGGAAACCCAGCATGAATGGGATTATGTAATACCAGAGACAGAAACCTGTATGGTAGGAAGATAACAGGAGACCCGTGGGCCATCGCTTAGGGAATATGGGGGCAACTTGGGGTACATATAACTGCGTAGGACAAGCATGGTCCCAGTGTGGGTATGTGGTGGATTGTGCTGGATCGGGTGCATTTAATTGACTGGGTCAGAAGGCCAAGAGTGTCTCTAGTGCATTTCAGTGCCTGGGGGCAGGGGCGCCCCAAGAATGCTTGGTCCTATATCTAGGTGCCCCATTCAATCTAGGAAGACCAGTAATCTGAAGCTAAGGGCGAGGATACACTACAGCGGGCTATCCCTGTTGTGGACTGACCCCTGGAAGTGGTGGTAAAGGAAATACAGTTTGCCGATATCTTGATGTATTTACCGCCAGGATGCCGGCAAAATCTTATTGACCCACATCTTTTGCCAGGCAAAGATGTAGTGGGAGCTTATGTGGTATGAAACCTACAAACATGGCTTCTACACTTGACAAATCTGTGCAATCCTTGGCAAATCACTCAGCTTAAATGGGCCATATTCCCTTTCTCTGACACAATTGGGATCTTTTAGAACTGATTCTGTCAATTGTGCAATACATAAAAAGCTGCCTTATATATATTGTATTAAACTCCAGTGTATGCTCCAAATATAGTAAAAATATTGATAATTTATTAGGTGCACATCACAGGGTGAAGTATAACTTAACTTGGTTATTGCTCTGACCGTTATGAACAATTTTTCTGTAGTAATGAAAAAATCTAAATAGACAATGCACTGCACTGTTTGGTGGAAGAGAGGGTTTGCATTTGGCTTATTTTGTTACTGTACAAGGAGCCCGTGAGTTGCAGCCTAAACAACCTTTGTATCTATCTTTTATAGATTTCAAAACAGCCGTTGCCTCAATATCCAGAGAACTTCTAATGTGCAAACTAAGGAAGCTGATTGTCCTACAAATCGGCAATTCTGGATATGACCATTTCATGTAAACACT
This sequence comes from Ambystoma mexicanum, assembly GCF_040938575.1. Taxonomy (NCBI): domain Eukaryota; kingdom Metazoa; phylum Chordata; class Amphibia; order Caudata; family Ambystomatidae; genus Ambystoma; species Ambystoma mexicanum. Next base: position 984,151,816 of record NC_090924.1, read on the forward strand.
TCTATCCAGATACGTTTAACTTTGGACGGGAAGCTAACCGAATCCATCCTGACATGTGGAGGCCTCAAACAAGGCTGTACGTTGGCCTCAGCTTTATTTAATTTCTTCATCTCTGAAATGCGCCACTCTTTTTCAAAAATGTTTTCTGATCCACCTAAAATAGGATCCCATGGTATTCTGTGGGTTTTGTATCCTGATGACCTTGTTTTAATGGTGAAAACACCATGAGGGTTACAGCAGTTGCTGACTCAACTGGGAAGGTATGTTGATGCAAATCTTCTAACAATCAATCTAAATAAAACAAAAGTTATGATAACTGCATCTAAACATACTATAAAAAAATATCCTTTAGATGGACCTTGCAAGAAGAAACTTTGGAAAGAGTAAATTAATATAAATACTTAGGTCTTAATACAAACAATGAAATATCTGATCGCCAGTAACTTGAAGATCTAACTAAAAAAATTCATACTACATCGGACAACTCTCTATTATAAATGCCAAATACCACAGATTTTTCTTTGTTCCGGTTCTGTCCTTTTACAGACAAAAAAATGTTCATATTGTTATTTATGGAGCAGAAACTAGAGTTTGCCACTCCAAACTATTTTGTCGGAAGATAGAAGGCTACTTCTGGAAACGATTACTTTTATTACCTCAGAATCAGCCAATGTGCATACTACGCCACAAATTAGGATTAACCTCTCTCGATAGCCAATACAAGTGGAAATGATTGTCATTAAACAAAAATGTCTATTACCATCTAATGCGGGATCCTTAATAAATATCTTATCTATCTATCTCAACACTACTGATCACAAATTGATGCTAATCTGGAAACAGAAGATTCTTATCTTTTAAGATTTTTTTAACGATTTTAATTGGTAGAAATTAGGTATACATGGTAACTGATATAACCACTGTGTGTCAAATATGATGGCAAATATAAAGAAGAGGCATAAAGGAAGTGATAGATAAATAATGCAAATGTAAGCCAAGTATCCTTATATCATGTTATAGCTTGCAGATAAAGGGGGAGAGACATTACAAACAGTACAACAAGACAAATAGGTCGAGAGAAGAGGGAGAAGGAGAGAGTGGGTACGAATATAGCAGGCAGCATTTGTAGGATAATAACTTGTAGCTTGCTAATGTGGGTCAGTAACAGATGGGACGTCAAGAAAAGATTGCCATTCAACTGATATTTACTAAGTAAGTCAGGGGAAGATGCATTACAGCTTTCCAATCTATGGATATTGCAAATAGAGTTCCAGCAGAATTTGTAATGAATATGACTTTTCCAGTTGGTAGTGATGGTTTGAATCGCAACCATTATGCATTAATCAAACAAATTATGTGCATGTCTGTTAATGGAAGTATTATGCAATATGGAACTTCTTCTTTATTCTGACATGCCTGATGTCCCACTCTTTCATGCCCTCCTTAAATCGTTATCCCTGGAATGCAGCTCCATCATCTGAGCTCAGTGTTTCTGGTAGTCAGCGTCTCGCAAACATTTCTTTCAACACTTGGAGGACGTCTTCTGCCACTCTTGAATCAATAAATCTGACCTCTGGGAATCATGATAACTCATCTATGATGACAATGAAATGTGTGTCTATCGTGATTGTGCCGAAATCCACTCTTACTCCACATAGAACAGAAGAAGCATATTTTTCCAAGTACCATCAAGCACCACCGCATCTTCAAAGAACACCTCCTGCCGTTCCATCCACAGTGTCCATTTGGGACCAGGGATGCTGAGGCACCTTCAATGTCACATTCAGGGACTGGATTGGTGTGAAACTGTGGGCCACGATGTTGAGATGACCCTCTCTGAGCTTGACTGTAGGATTGAGTTGCGTTCTGCGCTGGGGTGGTGAACGTGGACATGCTGATGTCATCTTCACCCCCATTCCTGCTGAACCTTGGATCCATGTACATGGATGATGTGGTGCGGGCCGATGTGGCACAGGATTGCCTGTGGTTTATCCTCGACATTGTGATAGTTGGCAGACTGCTGCCCCCTGACTTGGTACAGTGAGGGTGGCAGTTTGGTTGACACTTGACTGGCGCAAGTATGTGGCATAGCCGCATGACTGTGCTGTGGGTTCCTGAAGCAGCGGGGCTTGTGGCCTCAGCCAGCATCTTGCTGGCGGCTGGGAGGCAGGTTGTGTTGGCAGGCATTCACAGTGGGGTCAGGCATTCCCAGTGTGGTCAGGCATTCCCAGTGGGGTCAGGCATGCCCAGTGGTGCCTGTTCGTGCTGTGTCCAGTGCTACCAGGTCTCCCTCAGTCCTGGGAGTTTATCCTGGGGCCTGTTATTGAAGTTGTTTGGAGTTATCCTGGTTGCCAGTCCTCCTTCAGCGTCTCGCTGGCGGCTGGACTAGGAGCCAGTAAGTGGGCCGTTTCCCACCTTTTTGGGGCCATATCTCAGGCCTAGGGGTGCAGCTTCACCTGGTGGTGCTTGTCATGGGTCTGCCATGCCACTTGAAAGTGAGGGATGGCCTTGGGGTCTTCATTGGCCCGGCAGCATGAGCCAAGTACTCAGTCGTGAGAGTATGTGTTACAAATGACTTTCAGGCCACCAGGTGGCACTCTGGCATGGCATGGCTTGGCCACACAATATGACGAATGATGGTATCTCTGGTGTTTTGCAGTTTTACAGGCCTCTTTCCCACTGACTTGGTCGCACAAGCACTCTCCTACTGGAGAGCCGCAGTCAGGTGATCGTATGCATGGAGGTGGGGCTTCTGGGCGTGCTTTGCAGCTTGGCTGATGCCCAGAGGTGTCACTTTATAGAAGCGCTCCTTTCCCTCAGTGCCCTTTGGGATCAGTTGGGCAGGGTGAAAAAATTGCCTGCAGTGCTCTGCTGCTCGGGCCGGGGAGCTTGCAGGGGCCGGTGATGCTTAGAGTGTCTTCGGCAACCGATCTGCCACGTGATATTGGGATCTGCAGGGCTGGGCAGTAAAGTGGCCTGCTGCACTCTGCCGCGCTGTGCGAGGAGCTTGCAGAGCACAGTGATGCTGTGAGTGCCTCGGGTGATTGATCCACAGGGTGGTCCTGGAGGTGGGTGTTCCTCACCCAGCATATGCCCTGAGGCTGCAGGACGAGTTTGGGTTGGTGATATCTACGTCATGGTAGGGTATGTTCGTCCCACCTTCGTCACCAATTGTTAGAGGCTCCACAGGGTGGGTTTAATTGATTTATACGCTGGTGCCAATGGTCTGGACAACACAGTGCTCAGTGTGGAACTGACGATCCTCACATGCCCTCCAGCCTCAACATGTGAACCTCCGCCCTACTGAGGGCCGGGTTCGTCATCAAGGCGAAAGTACCGGCTGAAGCCATCTGCATTTCTATGCTGGGAGCCTAGCTTGTGCTTGACGTCCATATCTAAACCCTGTAGGGATATGGCCCAACACAAAAGCTTAGGGTTCTCCCCTTGCATGGCCATTAACCATCGCAGAGGCCTGTGATCCGTCTGGATCACAAAGTGAGACCTAAAGATGTAGGGATTCAGCTTGTTCATGGCCCACATGACCGCATATGCCTCTTTTTCTATGACAGCCCAGTTCGTTTTCCTTTTTATCAACCACCTGCTTATTTAGGCGACATGTTGCTCTACCCCTTCAGAGTTCAGCTGCGCTAACACTGCTCCAATCCCAAAATCATAGGCGTCCATCTGGATAATGAATTCCTGACCATAGTATGGCACTTTCAGAACTTGGGCCCTGAACAATCATCCTTTAAATCTTGAATGGAGTTTTGACAGGTTGGGGTCCAAGTTACCTTCTTTGGCATCTTTTTTGGATATTACATCATCCAGGGGCATGACAATGGTCCCATACCCTCTGATGAACGACCGGTAGGACCTGGTGAGACCTAGAAAGGCTCTCACCTGCGTCTGTGTGGTGGGTATGTCCCACTCCTTTATAGCCTGTAACTTTGCTTTGAGAGGTTGTTTCTTACCTCCACGGTCAGGTAGCCCAGGTAAGTCACGGTACCCTGCGCTACCTGGCACTTCGTGGCCTTGATAATCAGGCCGGCATTTTGCAGCGCCTGAAGCAATTGTTGCATGGAATACATGATCCTCCCAGGTGTGGCTGAACACAGCAAGGTTGTCTAAATAGGCGACACTGACGTTTTCCAGTCCAGACAAAACCTGGTTAACCATCCTCTGAAAAGTGGCAGGTCACAGTAAAATCATGATGTCCTTCCGGGGTTGAGAATGCCGAACTCTCTTTTGCTCCATCTGTCAAGCCAATCTGCCAATACCCCGCTGTGAGGTCAAAAGTACTCATGTACTTGGCAGCGCCAAGCTTGTCAATGAGCTCATCTGCCCGCGGAATGGGATGAACATCTGTATTTGTGACAACAGTCCACACAAAAGCACACTTCAGTTTTCCCAGCATTGGTCCTTTTAGGGACCAGTACCACTGGGCTAGCCCAGGGGCTTTGGATGGCTCTATCACTCTTAGGGACAACATCTTGGAAACTTCCTCCTTGATGGTGTCCTTGACCTTATCGGACATCCAGTGGATCCTACTCTTCACCGGCTTACTGTCTTCAGTGTCCACATCATGGGTGCATCAATCAACGCAACCAGGAGTCAGAGAAAACAGACCAGAAAACTGTTCCAGTAAACGGTGGTAGTCTGTCAGTTGCTGTTCTGATAGGTCCATTGCAAGGTTTACACCTTCAACTGACCCATCTGTGGCTTCAGTGTGCAGGAGGTCTGAGAGGGAAACAGTCACCTCCTCAGTCTCTGTCAGTCACTAAGGCCATAACCAAGTCATCCAACACACAGTACGGCCCAGTCCACTTGTCCTGAAGGGCACTGGGTTTGTCAGGCTCCATAATCCACACACACTGACCTGGAGAATAGACTGTCACTGTGGCCTTTTGGTAGTGCCAGTGCTTCATCAGCTTCTGACTGGCCTTTAGATTCTTTGTTGACTGTTCCTTGTACTTTTCCATTCTAGACCAGAGGCCGCATATATAGTCCAACACATCTTGCAATGGGGGTGAGGGTTTGCTTTCCCATCCCTCCTTCACTAAAGTGAAGGGACCTCGTACAGGGTGTCCAAACAGAAGCTGAAAGGAGCTAAACCCTTCTCTGTTTGTGGCACCGCCCTGTCGGTAAACTGAAGGCTTGGCAGGAGAATATCCCATTTTCTCCTCAGGTGCTCTTCCAAGCCACCTATCATGCCTTTCAGGGTCTTGTTGAACCGCTCAACAAGCCCATTGGTTTGTGGATGAAAGGAAGTAGAGAACTGGTAGGTGACTGCACACTCTTCCCACATAGCCTTCATATATGCTGATATTAAGGTTGGTCCCCTGTCAAAAAGTACTTCCTTGGGGAATCCAACACAACAGAATATCCCAATTAGAGCCTTTGCAACCACAGGGGCTTTGATGCTCCTCGGAGGGACAGCCTCAGGGTATCTCATGACTTGGTCCACCACCACCAAGATATATCTGTTCCCTGAGCTGGTTTGAGGATCTAAAGGACCCACAATATCCATGCCTATTCTCTGAAAGGCTGCCCAACAGGTAGTGGAATTAAGGGGGCCTTTATGGAATTAAGGGGGCCTTTGTGGCAGCACCTGACTTTCAAGAAGCTTGACAAGTCGGGCAGGACCGGACTAATTCCTTAACTTTTACGCTGAACTGCAGCCAGTAAAAGTGCGCAGACAACCGGTCTGAGTCTTAGTCACTCCCAACTGACCGGATATAGGATTTTGGTGAGCCAAATCCAAAAGGAACTTTCTGTGGTATTGGGGAAAAACCAACCTTTGGATGTCCTCGACCTCAGAATCCTTTGACTCACTGTACAGGATTCCATCCTCCCAGTACACTTCGAACAGTTCAGGGGCCTCGCACTTATCCTGCTCCTCCGCCTGCTTCTGCAGACCCATCATAGTGGGAAACACTTTCTGGGCTGTATAGGGATATAGTCTGATATGGGCCCCCAGCTGATGTGAACTCATCCAGCTTGGGCAGACCCTTCAGATCTGTGCCCACCTGGTCCTCTACCTCAGGTTCCTACGCTGTGCCAGGCAACTCTGAAGTCACAGAGCCCCCTGCTACCAAAGTAGGGTCCCCCGTGGCTGGTAGCCCCTCTCCCACAGGAGTGGGTGACTCAGTTGTCTGTGGAACTGGACTAGGGGCTACCGGCCACACCAGTCCTTCCAACACGCCCTCTGGAAGCACTCCAGGCCCTAAGGCTCTGAAAGCATTGAAACTGGTGATCACTTTGGCCCTCTATCGTGTATCCGCTGCGACTATTTCGGGATCAAGAAGATCATTACCCAACAGACATGGGACAGGGATGGAGTCTTTCACTGCTACACAGCGCTGGGTCGTTTCACCTCTCCAGCTGAACTCTACTATCGCCAAGGGGAACTTATTCTTACCATCAAATCCATTTACGCACAAATCAGGCACAGCAATATACTGGGCTGGCTGTACCCACTGCCTGGTGACAGTGGTCAAGCTAGCTGTGGTGTCTCGGACTGCAGGAGTTTTGTGTCCATTGATGTACATGTGCACTAGATAGAGTTGAGTATTATTGGGAACTGGGGTCTCTTCTGGAGATCCAGTATTGTTCCCACTCAGTGTAACCAATACACATTTGCCCACTCCCTGGCCTAGTGGTAAATCCTCCTCTGAGAGGCCTCTACCACGAGTCCAACATTCACTATGGCTTGCTTCGGTAAGCCCTTGCAAGCAGGATCCCCTTTCCTATGGCCCAGCTTCTTACACCTTTGGGTGGTGAGAACACAGGTGAACCAGTGTTAGGGGTGCCTGCACTCTTCTTTTTGGTGTGCACGGCTGAACTAGAGTTTGGGGTTTCCCTTCCTTCTTTTGGGGACCTGACTTTGAGGAGGATTGGGTTGGACCTTTGTCCTTCCCATCCTTGTTTACTTTTCTGACTGGCAATTTCTCTTCCGGCTTGGGTGTGCTAGACTGAGCCTTTTTCTGGACACAAGTACTCACAAACCGGTCTGCAGCCTTTGCAAGCTCCCTAGGATCTGTGCTAGTCTTGTCCACAAGATGCTGCTGTAGGTCAACTTCACAATTTGTCAACACAGGCTGAAATGCAATCAAAATGTGCATCTGTTTAAATGTGTCAACTTTGTTACCAGTCACCCATCCGCTCAGATATTTCAGCGACAAATGTGTGAACGCTTCAAATGTCTGCTCACTTTTCTTTCCGAGCTCTCTGAAGCTCTCGAGATACTGTTCTGGGGTTTTACAGAACTTCCTGAGGAGGGCTTCCTTCATGCTCACATAAACAGGACTTTCCTCAGGAGTTAACTGAAAAATTGCATCATTCACGGGTGTCGGTAAGCGACTCATCTGGGCTGCATCCCACAGCACCTCATCCACCTCCTGCAGCTGGAATGCCAGCTCAAACACTTCAAACCAGTCAAAAATATCCTTCCGCACTCCATAAGCATGTGCTACATATTTGGGGATGGGCCGTCAGGGCTTATACCAGGCACTCTGGTTTGAGCCACTACTGCTGTTCTCGCTAGAGGCAGACCTGCTGGCCTCTTTCTTCAAGCACCAGCTTGGGCAGCTCTATGGTGACCTTGTCTCAATGTTTCTGTTCCTCTAGCGCTAGTCTCCTCACCTCGAACAAGAGCTTTCTAACCACTACCTCATTAACAGCCGGAATGATTAATGGACCACTTAGAGACTGTGCTGAGGCCTGGGACCTGCGGGATGCTGACTAGCACCTGTCCTCACTGACACTCTTGTGTGCTGAGAAACCACACTTGCCCCCCAGTGGGATAATTGGCAAGAAACACTGCTCATGCGGTCATCCTCGTCATTTACCACCTCTGGAAGGTCTTGGCTGTTCGGGTACACGAGGCCTAGCCCATGCCCTGGGGTCTTCTCCCCCCAACCGCCCTTGCTTCTACCCAAGTTTGGAGGCTGGTGAGCAAGTCCCCTCTCTTGACATAAAACGCAGAGTACATCCTTGGTCATGCCATTTACAGTCTCCATGTCAAGCTCCATGACAATTACTATTAGCAAGAAGTGACTAAACCAAGGCTCCAACTGATCTGACCGCTTGCCACCAATGTGACAAATCAACTTCCGGGGCACCAATGGTCCAGGGATGAATATTGGTTTCTAAACCATCAATCAACCCCACACGTCTAGTACACCAGAAGGGATCCAAACAGATTGGAATACAAGTGAATTATAAACCTCCTTGTCCAATTTTTGGTAACATGGACAGAACAGCAAGGTCATGGATCATTGGTTAGTTGCAACAGAACAAAAATACAATTATTACATAATGATAAAAAGAACTGTCCAGTCAAGGTTGTATACAAATATCTACTTTATTCTTACTACAAAAGACAGTTCTAGCATAGTACAAAATACAACTCACCCTGTAAAGGAACACAGAGGTCAGACAGTTTCACAAAGGAAAGGCAATCACTCTGGATACTGACAGGAGGGTAGTTGGTAAAGTAATAAGTCTTACTGTTCAAGGTTATTTGGTTTCAGCACCAAGAGGGCAAAGTGCCGTAACTGTCTCTAGGGACCTTTGGAGAAGGACCAGGTGGGCAGAACCACATTGTACCTGGTGCTGAAAAGATTCTGGGTGTTTGAAAGCATTGAGGCAGTTCCAGGGTGCTTTGCAGCCTTTGAGGCAGAGTTAGTTGTGGGAGACAGCTGCAGGTACCAGGTGGCAGGCAGTTTTGCAAGTAAGGCTGGACAGACGTCTGCAGGCTGTCCAGCACGGTGGCTCGGGCCAAGAATCATTGGCTCTGTGCTGGTTGGCGGATCTGGAAAGCTGGTCGAGGCATCTCGGACGGTTCCGGTGACTGCAGCATGACAACAGTCAGCGGTGCAGCAGGAGGCGGTACGAGGACTCGACTGTCTCGAAAATGTCCTTAAAATATGGACCCTGGATGATGCTTGTGTGGCACTCCTCCTAGCTTCTTTGCAGGGCTTGTGTCCTTTCAAGATGGATGGCCATAAGCTCAGGAGAGTGTTTGCAGGCAACAGCCTTTTCTTTAGTTTAAATTCTCTCTGGCATTTCCCACCTAGGAAGCTTTCTGGTAGAACCTAGCAGTGCACGCTGTGTGCTGGCTAGATACCAGTTCTGGAGCTGCTGGATGGGTCCTATGAGTCTGGTATCTCCCTGAGTTCCATGGGAGATCCTTAGGGGAGGGATCTAGCATCCCTCTTGGAATTCCTGGCCTTCCTTCACTGGTGGAAGATGTAATGTAGACTGTACCTTCAGCTCGGGTCTAAATGAGTCCTTCTTCTTACTCCTTTCAAAGTCTTCAGATGATCTGCTAAGTGAGGGGTTCAGCCATCCTTTAAAGCCAAATTGGCCCCCGTGATTGGTGCAGGCTAAGCCCACCTTAATGAACCAATCCTGCATCCCTACCAACAATCTTCTGTTATGCATGAGGTCAGGACCAGAGTGGTCTGCAACAGGACAAACAAGGGGTGACAACATATACCTACATCCCACCCATCTCCCTGTCTGTTGTAGATCAGAGTGTCTCTGTGGTTAACTGAGTCCTCTGTGACTCTTGCTTAAAGCTCAGTTGAGTGCCGTCAGCGTAGAAATGGTGAGGCAGTCTGAAAGAGGCAATTAAAAACACAAGAGGCAAGGTATAGAGAGAGAATAAGAAAGGGCCAAGGATAGATCCCTGGGAGACACTTCAAAGAAGAGAGGTAGACTCAGAGGAATTGCCAGCCCAAGACACCGGTTGGGAATGATCAGATAGGTAAGTGCAAAACTAAGCAAGAATAAAAACGGAGAACCCAAAAGTGGAAAGAGAAGACAAGAGAAGATCGTGGTCAACGGTATCGAAAGCAGCGGACAGATCAAGTAGTACTAACAGAGAAGATTGCTCTGCATACCATGTCAAAAATAGAGGATCGCAGACTGAAAGAAGAGCAGAGATAATTATCCACTTTTTATGAAATGTAGGTTCAATGGCTAGCAATTGAGCAGATTACCTATTGGGTCCGCTCACACATGGACACATTTTTTACTTGTGGAAAACGATTTTTAATTTAGGCTATGTTATTTTACCTGCAGAACATAGGAATGTCGAATCTGTTTGGGTAACCCTGTATCGTGTTAATGTGGGCAATGGCAGAAGGATGCTGCTGAATTGGAGAGCCCTATAACAAAAAGCTCGGCTATTCATAAAAAGAGAAAATGCCTAGAACAACCCAGAGGGCCATTCAGTCGTTTTGAAGAAAAACATTTTCTCTATGAAGTTGTGATAAATGTGCTTATGAGAATGGTTATGTATTACTTTAAGTGCTTATTGTCCAGTCTTGGATAGGACACAGGAAAAACAGGGTTATTTTGAGATATTTTTATTTCATTTATTGTTGAGTTATGCTTAATGCGATACAAATGAATCAGTAGATAAAAGTGTGGTCACTCATCCGTGACCTGTTCCTCTTTTCACCTTTCTCTACTCTATTTCCTTTCATTTCTCACTTTCCTGAATTCACTCTGTTCCTTCTCGCAACGTTTTACAATTCTCCACCGCACCTCTTTCCTTCTTCACTACTTTGTTCTTTTCTGCCAGCCTTACGTATCGCTCTCTTTCTCTTCTCTGCCTCCTAAAATCTTCGTCTGCTTCCTCATTCACTTACTTTGTCTCCTTGCCTCCTTTTTGATTCATTGCTGCTCCTCCTCCTACTCACCATTCAATTTCTGGTTCTCTTCCTCTTTTCCTTGCCACTTCACTCTTCTGCTCTCCACAACCACCTCTCTGCTCTTGATTCTCAACTCTGTGTGTATTTGCCTTGCTCTCCTCCACCTCCTCTTCAGTATTTTTCTTCTCCTCTGCATGTTTACTCCTCATCTCCTCCTCCTCTCGCCTTTGTCACCTCCTCTCTACACTCTCTCTTCTCCTCCTCCTCTCAGCTCTCCCACTTCACTTTCACTTCATCACTGTACCACTATTCTCTAACCTGCACCTCTCTCTGTGTACTCCTAACTCCCACCTATTTCTAGGGGTCTGGTCCCTTATAACCTGAAGCTTGATTGGGCCCAAATGGTCCTCAATATGAGTTTGGCGGTAACCCACCGGTGCTAAAGGTGGGTTGCCACCGAACTCGTACCACCGTTCCGCTGCCTGAGATCCCAGTGCCACTAGGACATTACAAGTCCTGGTGGCCCGGGATGTCCGGCGGCGGAAAGTGTAAGTCCCCATTCCTGTGGAGTCCCAGAGGACTCCACAGGGGCACAGAACAACCAGCACTGTTCCTAATGGTGCCGGTGCTTCCGTGAAAAGCATGCCTGCAGGGGACGGTGCCCGCGGCAGGTGATACCTGCCCGGGGCAACGGCGCCTGCAGGCATACTTGTAGTCTGGCAGTTCGGAAAGGGTGCCGGTAACCTTATTTCTGGACCACCAGACTTGGAATGAAGCCCAAGGTCCTTGGAAGTGCATGCACAGGCTCAAATTTCCTTTACTCTGTCTCTCCGTAATAGTTATCTCAATAAACAGTGTGTGACGCGCAGACGCCACAGCAGGCAGCCTGCAAGCATGGCTTGGCTGGACAGCACAAGAAAATGTGCGGTCGGCTGCGATGAAGATATACAGTATATTTTGCTGATTACCAGAAACATTTTAGACTTGAGATGGAAATGGTTACGTCCACACTTTAGAATGAGCAATATACAGATTGCTTGGATTCCATGCCAATGATTATTAATTCTAATTCTCTTCTTATTATTCAAGCTGTGGCAGAATTTCACAAAGCTGCTGATAGCAGTTGGCAAAGAATGTTATGGTTTATTTTCTTAGGCAGAAGTTGTGTGTGATTCCTGTATGGAATATGTTAATGGGATATTATTATTATTATTATTATTATTATTATTATTATTATTATTATTATTATTATTATTATTAGGGTATTTATTGATCATGGAATTCATTTTGGGAAGCAACGGAGTGCTTCCAATCATAGGGAGACGAACTCAGTGAGCGAAACAGAGGAAAAGGGAGCAGGGAGCTAACCAGGGAGGGAGAGGGTAGTCAATTGACAGCAAGGGATCTACATGCAGGAAGGAAAGGATACCATAGAGAGCAGATCACAGAGTCTCAGGTAGGGTGGGGAGTACAGGGTGTGTAGACCTAGGTGTTAGGGAGCAGCCATTCCTTGAAGATGAAGCTCTTGAGCTTTTTTCCTGGACTGTAGAAGCGATAGGGCACGCCTGATGTTGCCAGGGAGGAGGTTACCAAGTATTTGCGCATAGACAGGGAAGGCCTGCCTTCTGGTGCTTTCCTTCCTGCACCAACAGAGTTCACGTCTGCACATTTCCTTACTTCTGGTGGATCACAGGCCTCTGGAGATGCTGAGTTTCTCAGGCAGGTAGCTTGGGGATTTCAAGGTGATAGCCTTGTAAATGATGCAACAGGATTTGAAGATGATACAGACTTGCAGCTGGAGCCTGTGTAGTTTGATAGGGGCCAGGATGATGTTGTAGTATTTGCACAGGGCTATAATAAGTATTTCTACAGCAGGTAGGACACATCTCAGGGGTGCCTTCCAAAAGGGCATTGCCACCATCAAGGTGGGAGAGGACCAAAGCTTGGACATCAGATCTGAAGCTGTTTTTCTGGGATGAGGGCTTGATTTTACACAGGAAAGAAAGTTGGTACCAAGCCGTTTGTGTCTTCCTTGTTATGCGCTGTTTGAATGTGAGGTGTCTGTTGAGGTGTCTGTCGATGTTGTACGCAAGGGACTTGGCACTGGTGGCCTGCTGGGGTGTGAATCCCTCGAGGTTCATAGCAAAGAGCCATTTCTGGGTGTCAGGGTGTTCTGTGTTGTTGCTCAGTCATAGGAATTCAGTCTTGAAGGGGTCGAGCTTTAGGTAAGCACTGGACATCCCAGACTAGGTCAATGTGGAATATTATTCTGAATATATATTTAAATGAACTGAAATCATCCCCAGTTTGTTGGGAGCGATTGATATGCCCAGTCGTTTTGGAGATAAACAGAACTGGCAAGGTGTCACTGCTTGGAAGGGGAGTATACCAATAGCTACCGTTTAATAGAATTGCTTAACGTATGCATTAAATCTTAGCAAAACGTGTTCTAAACAATCTCAACAACTCAGCAGATAGCAAAAGTATAATTCCCTACATAATTCCCTACAACCAACTATTTGAAAGTGAATAACAATGATTGTCAATTGCAGGGCTCTATCTTTTCTTATTTCGAAGGCAGAGGCTACACAGGTATTCATATGTTATGTGTGTATTGTCATCTTGGTATCTGCATTGAACTATGTAGAATGTAGTCCAAATTGGTGTGTCTATGGATTCAGGGAAAATGATCAAAACACTATATTTAGATATGCAGTTCCAGGGAAAATTGGATGTAGGTTTGTAAAATACAGGATATGCTCTTTAGGTCATCTGAAACAGGGGTTCATTTAGTCCCAATTCATTCAATCTATTCATCGCTGATTCGCCAGTTTTTATAGAACCAGCAAGCTCATTTCCACCTACATTGGGTAAAACATTTGTTCAAATATTGGAATTCACTGACAATATAACTATCTGTGTCCAGATCATCTACGGGGCTCAAAAGAGTGTTGTCTGTCTTGGAGAAATTCTGCCATCATAATGTACTGAATGAAAATAAAATCAAGGAGGAGGTGGTGATCGCTGATGTGAATACGGTCTCAGTCTCAGCAGTGTTGGAAGTGGTGGAGTCTTTCTCCCCTTACCATATTGTGGATGCAGACAGAGCTTTACTACAAAAACTCATTCAGAACACAGTGCGTTCGCGGAGGTGATCGCTGAGGTGGAAACCGTCTCAGCAGTGTTGGAAGAGGCTGTTGGAGTCTTTCTACTCTTGCCATATTGTGGCTGCAGGCAGAGCTTTACTACAAAAACTCAATCTGAACGTGGAGCATTCACAGAGGTGATCGCTGATGTGAATACAGTCTCAGCAGAATTGGAAGAGGCTGTTGGAGTCTTTCTACCCTTACCATATTGTGGCTGCAGGCGGAGCTTTACAGAATGCAGAGCGTTTGCGGAGGTGATCGATGAGGTGAATACAGTCTCGGCAGTCTCCAGCAGATGACTGGCAGAGGACGAGCATACTGCATTTTCATGTCTAACATCTGATTGTACTGCTGACATTCTTATGGCAATAATATGTACATGGTAAACAGTGCTCCCCATATGGTGATTGCAGATTGCCGGGATTGAAATGTGTCGGGAGCAGAGTCGGCTGAGCCGTAGTCACTGCAGTTTGCGTGGCTCGCGCGCTATAAATTAATGCTCTAACTTGTTCCTGCTTACTCAGTATTGGCCCGGCATAACACAAATACTACTAAATATAAATGATGGTGAGAAAAGCGGGCGCATTGAGTTTAGTGAGTGGTAGGAGGAAAAATTGCAACAAGCCTCTTCTGCTTCCTCTGCCTGCAACACATAATAGAACGGGTCGTTCTACAACTGTTCTTAGGTCCTGGAAATCTCTAGCTGTTGGCCCGATGAAAGTAAGGAAAGCCTCTGGGGCACAAATCCCTTGCTCTATGCGGAGCGTTGATGCAATTATCAAGGATAATGTTACTGGTATCCCACATGTGAGGGAAGTTCCTGCAAATAAAACCACTTGTTCGATAATGAACACGAATGCAAAAGCTAAGGTGAAAACGGCTGGTTCTGTAAAAGACATAAGACCGGATAAAATAACAGGCTTCTTCACACCTGTAATTAGAAAGCAAACTGCGAGCTAGAGCCCTGCAGTGCTGTCATCAGGGGCCTCTCCTGTAGTCTTAGTGTCCCCAACGGCATCTACTAACATAGACAACAACCAAATGTCTGTTGAATCGATGTAAGAATTTCCAGCGAGATGAGAGTAATCCAACAAATCAGGTCCTTATGATGCTTACTGGGACTGCAAATAAAAACCTTTCTATGGCACCTGATCTGGAAAGATTGCAGTCCTCTACAGAGGCGTAGACAGGATAGGGCCTGGGGGCAAAGGCCCACCCAAAATCTGTAAATGCCCACTCAGCATTGGTGAATGGTCATTTACACCTGCCACTGTGCAGCCTGGGCAGCAGGGTTCACTCACCAGGAAATCTGCGCATTGAACAGATGAGTCAGAGAACAGAACCTGCTGCGTACATGTCAGGAACTAGGAAGCTATCTCTGCTTCATGGTTTCTCGCTATGCAGGAGCAGGAGCAGGAGGCCTATAGAGTAGCTGAAGAGGCAGCAGCGTGGCGAGTCTGGAGGGAAACAGGTAATGGAAGAAAAGGTCTTTTGTTTGTGTGTATGAGCGTGTGCGAGGATTGTATGTAGGTATGAATGTATGTGTGCCTGCTTGCGAGTGTGTGTGTGTAAGTGCACGTGGGTGTGTATGTACACAAGGCAGTTTCTAGCCAACTTGGTGCCCAGGGAGAAACACCAAAATGCGCCCACCCCCCGGCACACGTCACTCCCAAACCACACCTCTGTGCCATGCGACAAAACCCCACCTCAATATGAATAAATAATTGCCATATGCATGAAGCTGGTTTGATATGATATATGATATGATATGGCATTTATAATGCACCAATACACAAGGGTTTCAAGGGTTTCATTATATTGTAATGCAAGTACAGAATTCTAATGTGAAAACACAGCGGTTGCTGTCCAAGTAAATGGTTTTTCTGTCACCTTTTCTTAGGGAAGGCCTTGCCTGAAGGCAGTTTCAAACTGTCTATGCTGGCACACTGCAGTGCGACCAGCCTACCCGGGTCTAAGGGCCCACTGACCACTGGCCCTGTGTTGCAGGTGTTCTGTTCGTACCACCTCACTTAGATTTCGCAAGGTGCAATACTAGACTAACCATATCAATTTTTTTCTGATGGAAGATTATCATTCCAAGATGGACAGTCTGGTACACACTTATTGTACTCTTAAAATACCTCTATGGGAGTGGGAAATTGGACAAATAGCACCAGTGAGGGTTCCTGTATGCTTTTCATTATATCACAGAGCATTTCAGGACTATACAAGTGATCAGATATCTCTATATTGGATAAACAAGTCTGTGATAAAAGGATTCTATGTGTGAATCTCTAAATTCATAACAGATGCATGGCTTGGTGTTTACAACATTCACCCCAACATTAAAATGTTGGATGCAAGTATAAAATAGCTGCAACATCAGACACTCAAATGGGGCACACTTTTCTTCTTGTTTCTGAAGAATCTTAGATGAGGAGGGGCTGGGTCTCTGTGTCAGCATGCCCAAACCCCAATACAGATACATATTTTGGGTATTATATCTTCAGACAGGACAGGATACCGTAGATGAGAGACCCAATAAACAATGCACAGAAAGGATTGTACTGCTTACAAACTTTAGCCTTACCAGTAATAAGCTGATGAAGCGTTTTAAACAAAACCGGCTTCTAATGAATGGTAAAGGGTCCAGAGTTCCTCAGCCACTACCTCCTCATTATTACGCAGGCCGCAGGGTTATTTCTGCAAAAACGAGCAGGCCCATGCTCTATCTAACGGAGCTGGCATTAGCATATACTTTTAGTGCTGGCCTGTAGCTAGTGAATATCATGGCGTGGCAGTGTAGACAGGGTTTTTGGCCTAGTGAATGTACAATTTGAGGCAACTCCTTTGATTGCTCTAGGCGTTTAATTGTGGACACAGTATGGCATGCTCGTCAGAGCCACATCCACAAAACAGTCCATTATGCTGTTGTATGGACATTGTATTTTGTATTTTTTATTTTGTATTTATTAAGTATATATAGCGCTTTACACCAAAGTGCTGCATATGCATTAATATGAAATAAATCAATCAGAAAGACAACACTCCACTTACAAAAACTGCCCCCTACCTAGATACCGCGCTTTAAAAAAAAACGAGCTCTACATCACGGCTTGTTTAAAGACTGCAGAAAGGCAACGTCATTTGTTAAATCCGATCTATAAAAAAAGAGAACGTAACAGTTCAAACAAACAGGCTTGTTAAGTTCTGCATGGAGCAACTGCCATGCAACATGGAAAAAAGGATTTATGGTGGTGTTTGGGATGCTAAACATGTCAGCCTTCCAGTTTCTCGTGCAACTCGGCCTTGTGGCCAGACTACAACAGAGAACTTGCAGTAAGGTAAAGTGTAATGACCACTCGGAAATGCAGGCCGCAGTTAAATATTCCGACTTCACGGGAAAATGAGTAGCAGAAAAGGTAACAAAAGCTTGCCATCACCAACATGGTCACAGTTAACTTTGTCCTCGCAGCAGAAAAATTTAGGTAGTGGGACTCTTCCCAGAAAAATCCAGCAAATATATACAATTTGAAAAAAAAGGCATGTTCACTACTGACTGCAAAGGGGGGCTATTATCAGTAGACTCCCAGTGCATGGAATAGTGCTACAGGTCCGTCATCGCTTTCGGTGTCTCTGGTCATGTTTATCCCTTGAGTTTTTGCTTCTAGAAGGTGAGCGACTGCGGCTGCTTTTGTTCTGTGAGTGAGCACTGGTCTTGTAAGCGTGACTTCTATGTTTCTTTAGTTCATCATCCTCCTCATGGCTGTGCCTCGTTTCTGAATCCCCTTTGTCCTCTTTGAAGCGTTCATTTTGGCGTTTGTGTGAGGGAACTGTGTTGCGAATAGTGTTGATGACATTGGACACATCAGACAAAAACAAGCATAGATGCCATTAACCAACATGGTGGTGGCTTCTGCAGTGCACAAAACTATGATGCACATATATCACTGCATTGATTTGTCATAGACTTGTGTCTGCATGGCGACACACAATGAACTCTACTTTCCTAATCAAGGTGCCAAGTGACATTAAGTTGCCATCTGGTGTGCGCGTTAGTCAGTGGCTGGCTTGTTTAGAAAATTAAAAGACCTTTGATGCTGAGCGGATGCATTTAGTCCATGTCCCAAAGCAGCCACTAGAATACTTAGGCAAGAAAATGACAGTTAACCTTCCCAGTGATGCGCCATGAGTAACTAAAAAGTAATCTACAAAAAAAATTACGTTTTGGTGTGTCAATTAAAGAGACATGAAAATAAAATAGTTTAAAACTTTTTCTGTGTGGCATGTTAATTCTCTTTGAAGAATGCTTGGGTTTGGCCAGCTGATACTTGTGCTGACCTGGTGAATAGAAATGCCCCATGTTCAGTTCTTAACACTGAAATGTTAAACACACACTTTGTAAAAACATTGCCTTGTTATATGGGCTTGTTAAATGAGCCATCACCTATGAATTGCCCCACTTGAAAGGCTGTCAAGTCAAAGAATGATGGCACAGGGTGCGTGACTCCAGAGCATCTGACATGCTGCATTTGGAATATGCATTCCTTTGTTTCCATTTTCCGAATGCATTGCAGTCATCCACAAGTCGGCAGAGAGCAGCCAGCTGAACATTTCGGAGGAACACCCACAGGCACAGCAAGCTGCTTAATCTTTTTTCTGCCATGATCGGGATCAGCTTTCTGGGTGGGCCCCTTACTGCGCCCCCATCCAGAGCTATTTAGCTCTGCGCCCCGGTGTGTGTGTGTGTGTGTGTGTGTGTGTACGTGTACACGTACACCTACCTACCTGGCATGTTTATCTGGCATTCATGGGTGCAACAATGCCAAATTGAGTGTTACTATTTGAAGGAGAGGGTGATGTAGGGGGAAGGTACTACACTCTGAAAATGCACTGTAAACATCTTCTGTGCATTTTTGGTGACTTGGCTCTTCTACTGAATCCCCTTTGAATAGTTTGGGCTCCCTATCTATGCTTTGACTCGAACTGGTCCACATTAAGAGCTACATTGGACGCTACCTTTGCCATGTGTACTACGCTCATGCAGGAACAGCGTGATATGAACTTCATATTGGCTAGGGTTGTGGACATTATATTAGTAAACAGCCAGGGGATGCTTGCTTCTGCTCTACCTACTAGAGGGGAATTGGGGTGTGATGTGTCCTTATTGTCTCACTTTGGTACAATGCTGACACTCCCTTCAAGCTCACCTAATAGGAAAATTGATCTAATTGAGGGCATACACGAGAACTCAGAGTTGTTAAATAACACGAACATTAACAAGGTTAAAACTAAACAGAGGAAAAGACAAAAGAAGAAGATGCAACAGCATGCAAGGAAGCAATGTAGAGAGCAAGTGGAGAATGGCAAAAAACAAGGCTGAACACACAAGCCTTCACTGTCGGCAACAATTCTGGGCTCATATCTATTAATAGAAATACAGGGAAACAATTGGTACGTCAGCGAGCACAGCACACACAGACACTGGACAAATGGCTTAGACCGTGAGAGGTGGAGTCGGAGTTGCAGAGTGTAACATTGCCCATTGGAAACACCGCCCATAGACCCACGGTTAATCCTACTGATCCTACTAAACAAAAGCAAACACAGGTGACACAGACATTGTCAATGGCCCTAGCAGGGGTGGTCCCCAAGGATAATGTTTACAAACAGCAAAGTATAGAAGGAAATGCATCAAAGGGAGTGCCCCACTGCAAAGAGCACCCGGGGCAAGCACTTTTTTACGGACAGGAGGTATTGGAAATTGGGTGTAAGAGCACAGAAGGTGAAGGCATACCAACAACCAAATACCTGTTTACCTTTGAATGCTATACTCTTCTCGGAACTAGGAATGGTCCTTTTATTAACCAAACTGAATTGTTGCAATTGATTCATCGGATATCTGACTTGCATATTATTAGTATGGACGATATTAGGCAGGTGGATTTACCTGCTGTGGGAAGTAATAGTAATTGGGTTATAGCAACCGTTGTCTCTACAGTGATTGTCCAACATGTTCATGCATATTTTGAGCAGGTTGCGGTTATAAAATTCAGGTTAACTCACAAATACACAGGCTGTCTTTGCCATCTTCAGTGCAAAGTTACAAGTACTTTGAGTCACAAAACAACTCTGTGGAACTTGCTACTAGTACACAAGCGAGATATGGATAGTAGACTACTGACCTAACAAGCCCAGTAGTGAAGTTTCCCCAGTGTCTTGGAATACAAGGGGGCTACCATTCTTTCATGACAACTTCGGAGGGTATAAAATTGCTCAGTACGGTGGATATTTTCGCACTACAAGAAACATGGGTCACAGGGAAACTATTGATAGACGGATATACAATAATAACAAGCCATGCATGCAAAGGGAAAGAAGGTCGTCCATTTGGCAGACTTTGCGTAGGGGTAAATAAACCCTCGTAGGTAGTTGTGTATAAGTATGATATTAACAGAAATAATCTACTAAGTGTTTTCATTAATTATTTCCCTTTGCTTAAGCATAAGACACTGGTTTTGACTCTATATGACCCTCCGGATGGTAGCTCTACTGCAGAACTGATTGAGTAGCTTTGACATTGACGCATTGGTTCTCGGGAGAGGTATTGAGTGAGAAGGCCGCTGTGGTGGCGGTAGACTTTAATGCTCAATGTCTATCTATGGAAGAAATGGACATTAATGCATATGGGTAGAATGCTTGTGTGTAAGAGACATGTTACATAACAAAAATCAGTAGCTCCATCTGGAAAAAGGGAATACATGGTCTGACCCTCTAAATGATTTTAATATGTACCCAATGACACCGTCAGATGGCAGTGGCCTTATACATTTTAAGACCTGGCAAGGTAGAGGGTGGTTGTCCTGTTTAGATGCTGTCTTTGTGTCAGAAGGTTAAATGGAAGAAAGACCAAGTATGAGGCAACGTTTAATGAGCAAAGTGACCATGCGGCCCTAATTGCCACTTTTGCATATCATGTGGGTTTACCTAAAAAGAACTTATCCGCCCTGTAATTTTAAGGGGCAACCGTATAAGGTGGATGGCCACGAATATCGATCAGGCTAACAAAATCTTGGCTCAGTTGGTCCAACAGAGTGATGTGTATCACACCATCAGTACTTATTGTATGAGAGTAGTGGCACATAAGATAGTGGAGACTCTTAAGCAAGACAGGAGAATCCATTTTATCGACCGTAAGGACAGCCTATATGACGGTGAGATACATAAACTCAAGAAACAGCCCAGTAAAACCTCTCGACTAATTAAAAATCCAAAATTGCTAAAATATGAGGAGAAAAAATAGAGCTGAGGAAACTGATGGCTACATTTAAAACACATTTAAAACAACATAAGTTAAATAGGCGGTCTACTAACTGGAAGATGGCCTATAGGTTGATCAGAGCTAAAGATGCTAAAACTTTCTTCCAATTATATCGCTCCTATATAGGGAGATAACAAGCATATCGGAGACTTCCTAAGTTCAATTTATTTTTTAAAGTATTGGAAAGAATAGAGAAAGACCATAGGTGGAAAAGAACTGGGTGACATAATTTTTGATGAGGATGACATATATACCACATCATCATAAAGCTAAAGGCTTCTAGCGCACCAGGGCCAGATCACCTCCATAACATTGCAATTAAAAAGAACCGCTATTATGGCAAAGTTTTTCTTCCAGGAGTTTAAGGCCCTCATAAAGAGTGGTGTGCTTTCTGAAAGTTGGCGATCCTTGGAGCAGTGCGTAAAATGTTATGATGGATACCAGTAGCAGAATCTTTGGGAAAATCCTATCAAGCCAGCTAAATAAATGGTGTGAGGGTAGAGGGCTACTCAATTTGACCCAAGCGGGCTTTAGCAGTGGCTGTAGCACTACATATTGCATTCGGGCTAAGCAGTTACTTCTCGCAGAGATTAGGAAAATGCCTAGTACTCGACTCTACTTCTGCTATGTGGACTATACATGTGCGTTTGACAGTGTAAATAGAACCCGCTTATGGGAAAAATGTATTTCCTGGGGCATTGATCAGCCACTTTTGTTATTCATACCGGAGCTACATAACGGCACTAAGGTCGCTGTCAGAACCTCACAAGCAGGTATGCAAACCCTACTAATAGATACAAATCTTGGATTAATACAAGGATTTATATTTGCCCCAAATTTGTATAATTTATTTGTGAGTGATCTGTACAAAGCCTTTCAGAACTGTGGAAATGTTCCCCCCCCAAATTGGCCGGCCAACCTGTGAGCTACCTGTGCTATGCTGAAGATATGGACCTCATGGATCAAGCCCCCCTCTGGCTCCAGAGATCTATAGCCTGCCTGGAAAGTTACATGAAAGAAAATGGACAGACAATAAACCAAAATAAGACTAAAGTTATGGTTTTGGGAGGAACGCAATGTGGTAAGCGTAAATTCAATTGGTATTTTGGCAGAACTAAGCTTCAAATAGTGAACTCCTACATATACTTGCGAGGTCCTATTTTCTCCATTGCTAACAGCCAGCTATACAAGGGGCTAGCACAGACGAAGATTCTGGGAAAGTGGCAGGTCATTAGAAACTTTGTGAATCACAAATGTGGGGGCAGTATTGAAGCTTTGCGAGAGGCCTATGTGAAAAGGATAGTGCCAGCAATATTGTATGCCCTGGAAACTGCCAGACAACCAGGTGTCATGGTTGGGTCAGTTAGAGGGCCGACTATGCTGCTCTTTACTAGGAGTACCCCAGACGGCCCCGGTAGAGGCTTTGCTCCTCGATCCGGGATTAACATCACTGAGGACATGTTGGAAGATAGCAAGGTGCCTGCTATATTTAAGAGTAAATTATAAAATGGACGAAGCTAACACACTAAGGAATACTCTGGTGGACCATGTGAAGCAGATTATATCTAGACCAAGGAGGATTTACACAAACCTGCCATATAGTGATCTACGCACAACTGCACAACAGCACTTTAATGATCTAAGTGTCCCTATGATTGGGGCAGAGCACAGAGGGCATTTTAATAAGTCAGCATATTATCTTAAGGTAGAAAATATTGAACAATTAACTGGGAAAAGCAGATATGCTAAATATGTAAGGCAGAGCGTCTCATGAATTCCCCTTTAAGTTATTTTATTTTTATTGTGTTTATGTTCAAAATTAGAACTTTTACACATTAAAAAAATACTTACATAATTAATTAGATATCAAATGAAATTTTGCAATTCTAAAAAACAAATTCTTAAATAATGCACTCTCCCATTGCAGTCATTTTCACATATAAATAATTGAAACATACATTCAAAAATGCAACATTCATACACAATATTCCATAATATACAATTATAATACTAAAATAAACCAAGCTCCATTTTAATTATCAGGCGAAAAGCAACAAAAGTAGAAAATTAAACCGTTGTTATCCAATGAATTATACAATTCAACAGAGCATCTACAGATGCTTGTTTAATACTTTCTAGGAAACCCTAACTCGTTCAGCATACTTATAACCTCTGTGGTTAGAAGAACATCCTTGCCCGCACTTAGACTTTCTCACACTACTTGTGCCAGATCTTCATTACTTAATTAAAAAAATCTACTCCGGAATCTCATTCTAATGTCACTTAGCAGTGGGCATTCCACCATCAAATGACAGAGGGTCTCTTTGGTCATTTTACAGTAGCAACACATATTTGTCTCTAGACCCCTTCTTTTATTGGCCAATATTTACCCCATTGGCAAAAGGTTCAAATGTAAACGCAAAAATTTACTGTGTATTCTTGAACATGGGAATTGCTTCAAGTAAGTTGGCAGCATTCCCACTGGCTTTTTAATCCTGGCAAAAAGATAGTCGGTCTGATAGCACAGCGAGTAGAGTGCTTGCTTTGACATCTGTGTAGAACCTGCAGGTTCAAATCCCTGCAGAGTCAAACTCGACCTTTCATCTTTCCGAGGTCGATAAATGAGCACCACACACCGTGGATAATAATAAGCAGTGCTCAGATACCTGAGGGTTCATAGCGCTATATAAATGTTAAATTATTATTAAAAGTAGAATAGGTTTTGTAATTTCAAACTAGGGCGATCATTTTAATCCAATCCGTCTCCTTCAGTCATTTTTTACTGCATGCAGGTTTTCACACATCTCTTTCTGATCTTTACTGCATTCCACCAAAATGGTATCAGCTCTATTGACCATTGACATAAGGAAGGATGATTTATTTTACTCCAATTCTTTACCTAAATTTACAAAGAGTGTATGTGCAGTGGGATAGAGAATGTGTTGTTACTAAGGTCAAGAGTTTCCATTTGACCGAGTATTCCAAAGACAACAAACCCAATTCATAGCGAATTGAGGGCATTGGTGTCCCACTTGGTAAACTTAATACCTTTTTGCATATGGAGCCCTATATTTTTACCCATGGTATCGTTAGACTTGTTGGGTTCACTTCAACTCCATTTAGTATTTTGGGAACTACTTTCTCCACATAGCAGGGGTTTTATTGTGAACTTGCAGTAATTAGAGAGGATCTTCTTCATTTGGTAAATCATCTGACCACTTTTATGCAGCATTTGATTCACACTATCCTCACACAATGTTTTATCAGTAACCTGAAAACCTAGATAGAGTACTCCTCTTTCAGGTGATATCTTGATGTTTTCTACTTGCCTGGTATATTTTGCTTGTAAAGCCTTAGGGTGGGATAACTGTATCACCTGGCACTTTTTCTAATTACAAGACCATTACTTTTAGCATATTCAGTAGTTTTTATAAGCAGATGCTGTAACCCGACCACAGTAAGGTCCATGAGTGCCATGTCGTCTGCCTAAGCCAACCAATTTATAGCTTCTCCTCCTAGTTTGAGTGACCAGACCCACTCCCTCTATAGCCCTCTTGAAGTCTGCCATAAAAAATATTAAATAGGCATGGCACTAATATGCAGCCCTGACGTAGGACTTTGTGGGTCCTAATTGGCAATGTTAATGCACCTTCTAGAACTAATCGTATTATATTCCAAGTCTCTTTATGGATGTGTTCTAATATTGCCAATCGAGATAACGGAATACCCCATACCTTGAGTTTCTTCCATGAATGTTCCCTATCGACAAGGTCAAAGGCTTTAGAGAAGTCTATTAGGGCAACAAAGATTTTTATCAGACTACCTCTTTGATCCTTAGCAATTTGATCCTTTAGGACTGATAGGATCAGACCATTTAAGGTGGTTCCCATTCCTTCACGAATTCCTGTTTGCTCTTTTGGTAGAATACATTTCTCCTTTACCCAATCATGACATTTTTCAAGGACTAAGGCCGCAAAAATGTTGCTATCGGGACCTAACAAAGCGATTGGGCAATCATTTAATGGACCAGAATGATCCCCCTTCCTGTGAATGGGTACAATTATGGACTCTCTACATGTTTGTGGAATCTTTCTTTTCCTCAAGATATCCTTAAAGAGAAGATTCAACAAACCTGTCCATAATTTTGCATTGTTCTTAAAGACTGCATTGGAAAGACCATTAGGGCCACATGCTGCTGACATAGAAGCTTTTATGATTAATCTCTCATTATCAGAGGGATCAAAATTCAAGGTCCAGAGTATGCTGGTGTCAGCCACTTGGCTAGACCCTTCATATACTTCTCCATTAATTATGTTCCAAAGCGCAATCCATGCAGCCTCAGATACACTTGTTGATTGCATTAGACATTGCAGATGATCGATGTTATTCAACAAGGAACAGAAATGCTTAGTATCATTTTTGAGGAGTACTTTCAGCATCGTCTCCCCAGATGTATTGTTAAGCAGATATCTATGGCTCCTAGGCCAACGTTTATGGGTTAATAGAACAGCCTTTTTTTCTGATTGGTAATGTTTTGACCCATACTCATTAATTTTAAGCTGCCTCAGATAGTAATTCATTTTTTTCTTATTTAGCCAGAGTTCTTTGTCAAAGGCATGTTTATGCCAAGTTGTTGGATAACGTATTGTGTTTGGTGTTTCTTGGGACAAAAGAAAGTCACTAACATTTTCCACTGCACAGTCATTAATCAAAGCCCTCTGAGTTGCTCGTGTACGTGTTTTGTCTTTGTGTAGCAACTCGAAACATGCTCGAGTTTTTTTTAAAAACAGTGCTGAGAACCATAGCATCTTAAAATATATTGTTTGTTATAAACAATTTAATGTGACAACACCTGCGGTATAATAATCGCGCATACATACGTGTTTTTCCTTTTACTAGAAATCGCGTGGAGTCGAGCGGTAATTAATGCTCGTACCCTGTATGTACCTGGAAGATTGATTCTGTGACAACGCAGAAAAGCTCTGCCGGTACGTGTTTTGTTTTTGTGCTACATCTCGAAGCATGCTCGAGTTTAAAAAACAGTGTTGGGAATCGTAGTACCTCACAACATACTGTTTGTTAACAAACACATAGACACTGACCGCCCTGTGTTTTCTTCTTGTCTGTGTTTCTTGTCTGTAGATAGACAGGACCAAATTACAACGGAATTCCCTTAGTGGGACCAAGTGCCCATAGAAAGAATGAAGGCCATAACAATATAGAGGACTGATATTCCGGATGATTGCTGGTATGTTTATATGTCTCTCGGATTAAAAATCAACTATATGATATGAGCATAACAAAGTTGTTGATATGGAAAAAGTACCAAACTTGTCTGTAGGAGTAAAAAGGTGGTTTGTAAGAACAAGATCGTTGCACTACCTCTCCTCTTTGTCATATTTATGTATGATATTCTCTC
This sequence comes from Ambystoma mexicanum, assembly GCF_040938575.1. Classification (NCBI taxonomy): domain Eukaryota; kingdom Metazoa; phylum Chordata; class Amphibia; order Caudata; family Ambystomatidae; genus Ambystoma; species Ambystoma mexicanum. The sequence continues at coordinate 984,178,363 of NC_090924.1, forward strand.
TAATAGCCCAGTGAAGGCTTGGTGTTAGTTGATAATGAATGATCATAGACATGTGGCACTTATGCACTCTTCCTCCACTGACAATAAGGATTGATAGGCTAAGCAACGTGAGCCAATAAGAAATATAGTCTCCTAAATTATATGAGTGACACACACTGAGGTGCTAATGTGATCACATGGCTCCTATGTGCTTCTGTTGAAATAGACCTACCCACCCGAATTGCTAGAATGGTATTAACATAGGTTCTCTGCCATAAATACATGTGAAAAATAATATTAGGCTCTTTTTAGTAATTGATTTTCGTTCCCTTTGTTTTTAGATATACTGAGACATTGCACATTTGATTGTGTGACGACAAGTTGTACTTGTCAATACTGTGTCCTGAAGAAAGCCTTATCTATACGACTAAGAGTTATGAAATAAGAAAAAGTTGTTTGAATAACATTAAGGCTGGAAACGTATTTGTGCACGTCGACACAAACAAAGGGGGGACGCCTTAGCAAAAACAATACCAGGCTATTGTAAAGTCACCCATTGTGCTACTAACATCACTATTGTCTGACTACCAAATACTATGTGAACACATCATAAGATTTGAACTATTGATTATATGTCTCTTTTTTATTTGTGTTGTTTTATGTATAATGAGTTTTACAATTGTGACCTAATGGTCTGTTTTTATGAGAAAAATAATAAATTGACGAAATATGTTTTGCTAGAATTGAGCCTACCATCTCTTTATATTCGCTAAAAGATTGATGGTCTGTGATCACTTGTATCTGGTGTGAGATCCAGTTATGTTGACCTCTGGTGAGGATATGTAATGGTAGTTTGTTGGAAATCCATCTTATGTTTTGCTATATATCTGGTCCTCGTCCAACAAGCCCCTAAAAAGAGGACTCATGCTGTAAAAGCGTGCTCATTATTTTTGTATATACTGAATTTTATAAGCTTTTTAAATCGTGTGTTACAAGAGTGTTATTTTCTAGTCATGCCATTTGGGAACACAAACTAACATTTCGAATGGTGGTTGGGTACAGATGAAGTGGAGATTATGACTAAGCATGCATACCTTGTTGTTTTGTTAGACAGTTCTCCTGACACTCTTCAAGGAAAACAAACACGTTCTGAGGATCAATCTCTTGGGAACTTGGAAGTATTGGTGACACTTGGCCACCACTTTAGCTGAGGCTTATTAGAGTAAGGGGCCCCTGTTAAAACTTTTAAGGCAGATGTCTTCCCCCATGTCAGGGAAAGGATGCTGGGAAAGACCAAAGTATCATTTTGATGACTGGTCTGAGGTTTATTACAAGACACCACTCACCCTCTGATTACGTGGGTGCCTTGCAATATACCTGTATAGTTTATAGTTAGCAGGCATATCTGTGCCTTTGTAACAAGAAGAGGTGGACAAAAGAATATATGATTCTATGTAAGGGTGAGGGAAGCTCTGAGCAGGGAGGGTTGGGTGTAAATCTTTCTTACGAGGACAGAAAACTCTTGAATGTGTGAAATGGCAGTAGACATGTGAAAGTCAACCCTATCATAAATATATTCCAAGACGCGATGGGAGGATGTTTTATGCAAAATTCAGATTTATTTAAGTCCCATAAATGCAAATTGTGATGGTTTGGTGGGGGATTGAGTACTGAAAATGACTGTGGATTACGCAGAGAGAAAAGAGACACTTTTACCAACCTGTCTCTCTGGAGTATTGCTTTTTATGAGGGAAAGTGTAATGTTTTATCCAAGCAGTTGACTGTGTATTTATTATAATTGGGTAGAGTATGTGTTTGTTATTGCATTTTCCTGTGAATGGATTGATCTTTCATAGGAAGATATATTGGTATCTAGTCTAGAATTTGTGGCTAATGAATGCAAATGTTATTGAATACGATCTGCTATTAATTATTTTGAAAATGGAAATCTACTTATAGTATCTATATTACTATTGTGAACATGTTTCTTTATATCATTTAATGAAAATCAAAATTAACTAAACTGAATTGACTGGGAATCCTACTGCCATTAAACTAAGTTGTTAACTTGATCTTCAACCATCTTATAAGGAGGCTTCCACGCCAATCACCTCACTAAAATGATTTAATTATGTCCAACTCAAACATAATCTGAACCCTGCTCTTCAAAATATTCTTCACAGCTATTATAAATTGGCTCAGCGTCTGCATCTCTGCTTTCTGAATGTGTAGACTTTTAGATGCTGCAAAACCTTATCCTTGCAATTAAAACACAATTTCTTTCTTTGTACTTGCAAAGGTTCCCATATATAAAAGCTTTATATATGTCCTAAACAACCAGAACCCCATTACAGTTTCGTCTTTGGGGGAGGTTCAGGTCTCCCTGGACCACCACCACAAGAAATTAAAGAAACTGATGGCTTGAGAGACAGTGGTATAATATGAAATAGGTTACTGCTAGGGGGGTTTAAGAAGAATTATGACATCATAAGGGCCAACAATGAGCCAAACATCATCATAAACAGCTCCTATTTTAGTTTAGGAACTGTACCATTGCAAATGGTTCAGGTTGCATGCATTATTTCCCTAATGAGTTCTTTTCTACTAAAGACACTCAGGCACGTTCATATAACATTAGTCAAATGTCTATCAGGCCTGATATGGTCAGAGGAGAAATTCAAGGTTAGCTTGGCAAAGTTACAGAGAGTGAAGGGGTTATTTGGGGTACATGTGCCTAAACTCAGAAGATAGCGATGGGAGCTCTGCAACTAGCACAGCAGACATAAAAGGCCAAGAGAGACTGGAGTGGGACCGACAGTAAGCATTTCTCGTGAAGCTCTACTACACCTTAGCCAGGGTGTTGCAGCTAGGAAAAAAGAAAAAAAACTGCCCACAGTCAGTGGCAAAAAGGATGAATGATCACAAGATAACTAAATACATTATTTTACCTGCAAGAATGAGGTGGAAAGGGCATCACAGTGGATCACAATTAACGCGTGAACAATAGGCATGTTGATCCTTTGTAAATGTTTGAAGATAGTTTAGGATCCTAAGTCTGAATCCCGGAGGAATATGCAACCCAGCCAGAGTCTCTTGTCTACCCACACGAGGCATTGGAACAATCAGACTCTAGATTGGGATGGCTATACATATTTGGCCAAAAGGCACACAGCATATTACATGTCTATGCAATACTCCAAATGAAGAAGCAGACACAATGAGAAGGGCCTAAAGTTCAAATTGAATGGAGTCACGGGTAGGGCGTTAGAGTCAGGTTAGTGGAAAGGGACTCTGTTCTTTCGAGTTCATATAATTTACTGTCTTGCAGAGAGGATAATGGATCTTCACTAGACTTCATGAAGGCATGTTTATAGAAATGCGCTGGAGGGGGCTGCAGGAGAGAGGGTACCTTAAAGAGCCAGATCTGGAATGGTGTATGTCATAGTACTGTAGATGTCTGTCTACACTTTGCTAAGAAAATCACATTCCCCCAGTTAACAAATCTAGTTGTGGGGGCTGAGTCTGGAGGCGGGTGGCTGGGTAGACCGGCAGGCACTCACAGGTGCCTTTAAGTTAAGTCTTTATTGCATCAGCAATTCAAACAAAGAAAGATCTCTTGTCCCACAGGGCGATTTTGAAGAACTGGAAATGAGTGTCTCAGAAAAGGTGGGAACAGTGGAACAAGCTGAGGAATAGAAAGGCATCACACAAAGCAATACTGCTTGCAGACAGCAGGCCTGTTGGAAAGGTCTGGTCAGTATGAGAGCGTGTTTAGCATAGCGCTTCAGAGGGGTTGGCTCCAAATGCTACAACACCAGTCTCTGCTGAATAATTGGAAGGGAAATGTGGGCTCTGGGCCACAGGAAACACAGATGCGACTATTCAATTGGATTAGATGGGTAGGAAAGAAGGGAGGGAACAGTTCATTGGAGTTTAACAACTCAGTTGAATGCGAAGGATAAATAGAGGTTGGTGATAGGACTGTAAGTCACCCGTTCGTTAGGATCTGTCACTGATTCATTAGCAGATAGAGTATAGGTATGGTCAAGGGGGAGCTGGCACGGGAAAGTGGGACCTAGAGCATGTCTGGGATAATGATCTCAGGATGCCATTGTCCCAAAAGAGGGTGTTCGACTATCGATTGTGGATAGGGCTGGTACTATGGTTCCTGCAGTCAAAAGGATCTCAAGTAACCTGAGACCAAGGTGAAGGCCAGTAGGTCAAGTGAGACCAAAGAAAGTAGGATAAATAGACAAGGAACATGGGAGAGGTAATGATAGGTACCTAAGCTGCCACTGCCACTCCACAAATCAATGAATAATAAGGAGCTCCTAATGATAGTAAAAGTGGGAGATGCTTGGGTGGGAAGATATTTGTACAGCAAATGTGAGCTCTGAAGGGAGCAGGTTGCCTCTAGACTCCTTGCATAATGTTTGGAATATATTAAAGAGACAGTGTGCAAGCTGTAAGAATGCTATTAATAATGCACTAATCTAGTTATATAAGCAATCTGAACATTTTTAATGTTCGAAGAAAAAATATCAATCAATGTGTGGATTATGCATCCAATTATAATCCCAAAATGGTTCTCATAATCCACAGTTAGACTGAAAGATTCGAGTGCACACTCGACTGACCTGTTATGGGCATGCAGTGATGGGAATGGAAAGCAAGAGTGTCTACTTCCCCATGTATAAGTAATTGTTTTGTATGATATGATATGATATGATATATATTTTTTTATTTATTTGTTTTTAATCAAATGAATGATTTGTTACAAAGCGTTGGCGTTACTCTAAAAAAGGATTCTTAGGATTCTTAGGAGAGACTAAGGCAATTCAGCCAGCCCTCGACCCTTATTTCTAATTTCTTCATTTGAATACTTCTACCCATCAAAGTGTCTTGTTTGTCAAGAATTCAAGAGGAATTACAAATGCCGTTTGTTGCATCATTGTTTATGAAAGGTGGTCTAGTTGGGTCATCACATGTTCTAATATTTTTGTTGTCGCCATTAACCACCTAGGCTTGTCGCCACTGATCATCCGCGACCACCAACAAGATTCTGAGTCCAGCGAGGGATATGACGCAAAATATTGCATGTAGGTTGTCCTTATTTCCTCTGTTGCCACACAATTGAGGAGAAGATGGCGTGTTGTTTCTTTTTCATTTGTCTTGTGGCAAAGTCTGCAGTCACTTGTGTCTGAGAGTCCTCTTATTGCTTTGATTTCATTTGTTGGGAGGAGGTTGAGCCTTGCGCGCAGGATGCAGTTTCTGGCTTGTTTGTTAGGAAATTGTCTAATATAACTCTGTAGTTCATTCAGTTTTTTTGTATTCGGAGGCAGGTGGAGAATTAGCTTATTTTCTGATGCTTTTGACAAGGTCGATATCCAATCTAGGTCTTTGATTTTCCTCAGAATCCTGGCCGGATTTCGAAGCAGTTCCTCCTCATCACTCTCAATTGATTTTAGGAGGGTGAGGTTGTCTTTTCGCCAGGTTTGGAGCGCCTTGTTTCTACCAGATAACATTTCCGTTTGTATTAGTTTATAAAGCAGTGGGCTAGAAGGATTTAGGCATTTCCTATATAGACTCAGGGAATTACAATGTATAGTCCCTTGTAGGGATAGAAGGCTCAACTCTCTTCGAATCGATGCTATTGGTGTTGAGGATGGTAGGGTAAGTACTATTCTCCAGAAGAGGGCTTCCAGTTTCGGCCAGATGTCAGGCAGAAGCAGTAGCATAGCTTCAGTTCCATAAGTTAGGGAAGGCACGGCTTTCATTTTATAGAAGTTTATAGCTGGAATTGTTGAAAACCGACCAAATTTTTGGTCGATCGCCTTACCCTTGGTCGCCAGTTGTTTGGTTTTTAGGTAAAGAGCTTCCTGCATGGCTGTTTCTTTTTTAGAACTGTCCAGTGTTATACCCAGGTATTTAAAGCTTTGCACCTTTTCAATCTCCGACGATTGGTAGAACCACTTAGTTCTGTCTGATTTTCTTGCTGTTCTTTCAAGGGTAAGTATTTTTGTTTTCCCCTTGTTTACTTCCAGGTGGTTAGTTGAGGCGTATATTAAAAGGTTATCCAGTTGACGTTGCAGGCCTACTGGTGTCTGGTCAACAAGGATCAAGTCATCTGCATAGAGTAGTCTGCTTAAGCTTTGATGTCCTAGCTTCGGAGGAAAAGATCTTACTGAAGCTTCTGAGAACTGGTAATCTCCTATGTATGCCAGAAAAATGGCAGGGGCCAACGGGCACCCTTGCTTGACTCCTCTATGGGTCTTGATTGTGGATGACAGTGAGCCTTTAGAGTTTAATCGAACTCTGACGGAAGTGTCAGTATGGAGGGCTTTAATAGGCTCCAAAATACCTTGGGGACAAACCAAGCTTCCAGCTTGTTCCATAGAAGCGTCCTGTCAACAATGTCAAAAGCTTGAGTAAAATCTATAAACGCCAAATAGAGCCTCGGGCCACCGTCCATTGTTCTGCTTTTTAGGATACTTAGCGTCAAGATGTTTACCGAAGTTCCCATGCTTTTCTTAAACCCTGATTGAAAGGGATCATGGCAGGGGGCGTCGTTAGCCCAAGTTTGGAATCTTTTCAGCAATAGGGAGCCATAGATCTTTCCGATTGGGTCAAGCAAGGCTATTGGGCGATAATTCGAAGGATTGGTGATATCGCCTTTTTTGTAGATTGGAATTATAATTCCAGTCGTCCATGAAATAGGTATTGATTTTGACTCGGCGCATCGAGCAAAGACTTGTCTGATGAATGAAGCCCAGGCGTCATGTCCTTTCAGATCGATGTTGGTGATGCCCTCTGGTACCGGGGCTCTAGAATTTTTCAGGGAAGTTATTAAATCAGTGATTTCTCTTAGGTCATCAAGTTTGTCCCAATCACTTGGGTTTCCTACGCAATTCGGTAATAAGCCCATGCTCGAGGGCTTAAAAGTTTCCTCAATGTGTTTTCTCCAAGATCTTGCGCCGATTAAATTTTCAATGTTGCTAAATTTGGTTGATGATGTTGAATTGAGTCGCAACCAAAATTCTTGCGGGTTCTCAGTGCAGATCGACTTAATTATAGCTTCTGAATCTTGTTGATGTAAGTTTAGTCGATAGGTCTTAGCCATGCACGGTATATGGACTTCGCTGCTCGGCGGGCCATTTCCGCTAGGTCGCTATTTAGTTTTGCAGTATTTCTCAGTGTTTTTTGATAGGTCTGTCTTTTCTCGACTAACATTGTGTCATAGGTATGTTTAGCGGGTTCAGCAGATGTATATGACTTTAGGCTGGACCTTTTATACACTGTAAGCAGAGGACCATAGTCGGTCATGTTAGAATTGTTTTCGTCTCTACTTTTTTTGTAGTTATTCGCCAGGTCGTTGATGTCTTTAGCTGAAAGACGAAGTCTATTCCCTTGTGTGTTCCTTTCTGGCTGAAAGTCGAGTTTATCTTCAGGCTCGTTTGAGCTCTCCCTAGTAGCAACTAGAAGGTTATGGTCACTTTCCTTGGTTTGGATAACCTCGAACGATATGAGCAGGTTCAGGAATGATCTTGAAGTGAATATGTAGTCGATGGTAGAGTTTGATAACCCATTAGACCAAGTCGGAAGGAGTAGGTTTATTTTTTACTTTTTGTGGAGGAACTGTTAGGTTTAGGTCTCCGCATATCAGTATATTCACTACTTGATAAGTCGCCAGTATTTCGTCAACAGCGCTCTCCAGTTCTTTCAGAAATTTTTCAGATTCCGTTTTTACTGGGTTCCAGCAGGAATTTAGAATAGCGATTGGTATAGCGTGTTTCTGGTTGGGTTCCAGATTAGTTGTCCAAGTTAAGAGGACAGTCAGGAGAGATTGATTTGCTGCTAATACTCTATCCAGTTGTAGGCCTTGACCGATGCGAATTGCTGTTAAAAGACCTGATGATGGGCGACCCATTGTACTTTTATTTGCCAGAGCTAAAATTACTTTGTGTCCATCAAGGGTCAGGGTTTTCGTGAGCCATGTCTGTTGTAGGCAGAGGATGTCGAAGTCACCCAAATTGACATCCCCTGCAGCTGTAAGGTGTTGAAAGCCCCTAGTGTTCCAAGAACCAAGTATTATATCGCTCGTTGTAGACTTGTAGAGTTCTCCGTTGGCAGGGCGTTGAGTCTTGGATTGCTATTTCAGCTTTCTTGCTACGAGGGCTTTTGGAAGCCAAGCCCAAAGACCCGAGGCAGGCGAAGTTTTCAAACTAGGGTTTGCTTCAGGAAGAGCTATATGGACCTCTTGGCTAATGGTTTTGCTCAGATTGGTGGGAAAGATGGAGTTTTTAGTCGTCGATTGGAGAGAGGACTTAGTTTCTCTTGCATCAGGCGAAATTTTTCGGTCAGGTTGTATTTTGTTTTTCTGCTCCGATCTTTGGTTTTTGGTCTGAGAACTTAATGGAGTGGCTGTGTCTCGGTCGCCGCTGTCCCGGGACCGCCTCATTGGTCCTCTCAAGTGGGTCTTAGGGAGCTTATGAGTTCTACCCTCTCTGTTTGAGTGGTTGGCGAGAGGGCGATCAAGGGTTATCGAAGCTTGTGTCCCGGGTCGAGCGGCGTGTCTAGTTTCTTTAGGTTCCGTTAGGTCATAACCTAATCTAAGCAGTTCACTTGCTTCTTTTCTTAGCAAATCTTCAACTGTGTTGGAAGAGGTATATAGATAAGTTTGTGCTCTGCCATTTTTGTGACTTGGGTCAACTATTTTTAGATCTTCAGTTCTTATGACCCTCAAGTTGGATACGTAGTGGAAAAGGGTTAGTACAGAGCTTCTGTTTAGAATCACTTCATCATAATTTCCCTTGACTTGTTCTAGTTTAAAACGTAGCCATCGCTCGGGTATTAGTTTTTGGGTTTTGTTTTCCGAGTAGGAATGATGTTGGTGTTCATCAGTTTGCGAGAGAGAAAGTGATTTGAAGATCTCTTTCTCTCTTTTTCTTGGTTGAGACTTTCTCTATGGCTTTTGGCCCTAGGCTTAGTCGGGGAGGCTCTCTCCCCTGAGTGTTCCTGGACAGAGCGACGGGACCTTAACGGCAAGGTGCACTGCGCGTTATCATGGGATTTTTCCATTTTCACTCTTTCTTTGTCAGAGTTATTTGTTAGTAGTATGGTTTTACGGCACTCTTCCAACGTTAAAAAACGGGGAGAATGACCCCCCTCAGCTTCTGCTATGATAGTAGGGGGACTATCTGGAGAAAAGACGAATGTCACCTTTCGTTCCGTGGGAGCCCTTAACTTACTAGCAGGGCCTTGTGAAGCTGGTTCGTCAAGGTATTGACTGATGTTCATAAGACACTTGTTACTCGAAGAGTCATCTCTGGGTGTCAGTGATTGGAAGTCTTTGTTTAGCTCCGCAGGTGTTTTTGTCCAAGTTCCTGGGTGGCTTGGTGATAGGTAGACCTCTGAAAGGTGGACTTCGTTATTCCTTCTATTAGGACTGGTTGATCCGATAGGAGGTGTCAGCGGGTTTATGTCCCTGTTCCCAACTATTTTAGTTCTTTCTGAGTGGGAAGCCTTTTTTGTAAAAATCTGGAAAGGTTGGTTTTTGGGTTCCGAATGTGTGTTGATGGGTCCGTCAACAATTAGTAACACTTCCGTTTTCCTACTGTTACATTCTCCTATTTCGGACCTTTTGGTCAGTGGTGGAGTTATATTCCTGGACAACTCTGGCAAGTTTGTTAAGGAAGTTAGATCAATAGTTGGAATTTTTTGTACTGCCTTGTCTATCAGTGTTTTAGATGTTAGCTGCCCCTCCTCTTGAACGCTGACTGGGCCTCGGAAACATTCAGGCCGATTCATGGAATAATTAGCGCGGCGCAAGTGGGCAAAAACGTGCGAATCGCAGTGGAATAGCGAAAATCGCAGTGCAATTGCGAAAATCGCACGAAAAGCAGCGGACGTCGATTCATGGAAGGCCGTGCGCGAGAAAACCAGCGGATGTGCGATAAAAAAGTGTGCGGCGCACGTTGGCGCACAGGCCATCTAACAGCGTGCGCCAGGTCACAGCGAAAATCGCACAGGCCACAGCGAAATTCGCACATAGCGCGGCGCACGCAACAAAAGTAGGCGGAACACGGGCGTAACACTCGGAATGGGGAACAACTTGCCAAAACGTGGGCGTCACGGGGGAAGTACAGGGCACAAGTGCGCGGAACGCCCACACGCTCGCCTACAACACGTATTCATGGAATAGAATAGGGCAAAAAAGCGCACGCTCAAACCAGCGCACAGGCACAAACACGACCGCCACAAGAAAGCAGGCGGTAGCGTCTCTGCGGCTGTAAGAAATGTGCGCCAAAAGGTGCGCCAACAAATAGCACCTATATACTGCCATGATGAATGTCCCATACTGTGGCCCTACAGGAAAAATGACGGGCAAAGGGGTACCCACAAACACGGACACCCGCTGACAAAAAATACGTGTGCGTGTATACCGGGGTGCGCGGGAAGTCTAACACGCGATTTCAGCAGGGTACGTGCATCACAGGGGTTCGCGTGAAGTTATTCACGCGATCGGGCCTGGGGGAGCGGGCTACGTGTATTTCAGGGGTTCGCGTGAAGTTTCACACGCGATCGGGTCTGGGGGAGCGGGCTACGTGTATTACAGGGGTGCGCGTGAAGTTCCACACGCGAATAGCCTGGGCGCGTGTATTTCAGGGGTGCGCGGGAAGATCCACACGCGAATAGCCTGGGGGCGCGTGTATTCCAGGGGTGCGAGTGAAGTTCCACACGCGAATAGCCTGGGCGCGTGTATTTCAGGGGTGCGCGGGAAGTTCCACACGCGAATAGCCTGGGCGCGTGTATTTCAGGGGTGCGCGGGAAGTTCCACACGCGAATAGCCTGGGCGCGTGTATTTCAGGGGTGCGCGGGAAGTTCCAAACGCGAATAGCCTGGGCGCGTGTATTTCAGGGGTGCGCGTGAAGTTCCACACGCGAATAGCCTGGGCGCGTGTATTTCAGGGGTGCGCGTGAAGTTCCACACGCGAATAGCCTGGGCGCGTGTATTTCAGGGGTGCGCGGGAAGTTCCACACGCGAATAGCCTGGGGGCGCGTGTATTTCAGGGGTGCGCGGGAAGTTCCACACGCGAATAGCCTGGGCGCGTGTATTTCAGGGGTGCGCGGGAAGTTCCACACGCGAATAGCCTGGGGGCGCGTGTATTTCAGGGGTGCGCGGGAAGTTCCACATGTGATTTGACAGTGTGGGTCCTCCCAGGTGTACCCTGTACACCCTCCACAGCCCCTGCAGGCAGCCCACACCACAGGGGACTACCCTGCATCCCTGGTCATGTCCCGCAGGCAGCCCACCCACCATGGGCATGCCCCCCAGCAAAGGCACATGTCTCCTTGAACTAATGAACACCAACTCATGTCCCCTTGCACCCCCTCCCCCCAGCACTGTGGGGCACCTGCCAGCAGGCCCCCACCCATGTCCAACTCATGTCTCCCACCACCCCCACCCCCCAGCCACCAGGGGCAGCCTCCACCAGGCCCCCACTCATGTCTCCCACCACCCCCACCCCCCAGCCACCAGGGGCACCCTCCACCAGGCCCCCACTCATGTCTCCCACCACCCCCACCCCCCAGGGGCAGCCTCCACCAGGCCCCCACTCATGTCTCCCACCACCCCCACCCCCCAGCCACCAGGGGCAGCCTCCACCAGGCCCCCACTCATGTCACCCACCACCCCCACCCCCCAGCAGTGCAGGGGCAGCCTCCACCAGGCCCCCACTCATGTCACCCACCACCCCCACCCCCCAGCAGTGCAGGGGCAGCCTCCATCAGGCCCCCACTCATGTCACCCACCACCCCCACCCCCCAGCCACCAGGGGCACCCTCCACCAGGCCCCCACTCATGTCTCCCACCACCCCCACCCCCCAGCCACCAGGGGCACCCTCCACCAGGCCCCCACTCATGTCTCCCACCACCCCCACACCCCAGCAGTGCAGGGGCACCCTCCACCAGGCCCCCACTCATGTCTCCCACCACCCCCACCCCCAGCCACCAGGGGCACCCTCCACCAGGCCCCCACTCATGTCTCCCACCACCCCCACCCCCCAGCCACCAGGGGCAGCCTCCACCAGGTCCCCACTCATGTCTCCCACCACCCCCACCCCCCAGCCACCAGGGGCAGCCTCCACCAGGCCCCCACTCATGTCACCCACCACCCCCACCCCCCAGCAGTGCAGGGGCAGCCTCCACCAGGCCCCCACTCATGTCACCCACCACCCCCACACCCCAGCAGTGCAGGGACAGCCTCCACCAGGCCCCCACTCATGTCACCCACCACCCCCACCCCCCAGCAGTGCAGGGGCAGCCTCCACCAGGCCCCCACTCATGTCACCCACCACCCCCACCCCCCAGCAGTGCAGGGGCACCCTCCACCAGGCCCCCACTCATGTCACCCACCACCCCCACCCCCCAGCCACCAGGGGCACCCTCCACCAGGCCCCCACTCATGTCTCCCACCACCCCCAAACCCCAGCAGTGCAGGGGCAGCCTCCACCAGGCCCCCACTCATGTCACCCACCACCCCCACCCCCCAGCAGTGCAGGGGCAGCCTCCACCAGGCCCCCACTCATGTCACCCACCACCCCCACCCCCCAGCAGTGCAGGGGCAGCCTCCACCAGGCCCCCACTCATGTCACCCACCACCCCCACCCCCCAGCCACCAGGGGCACCCTCCACCAGGCCCCCACTCATGTCTCCCACCACCCCCACCCCCCAGCCACCAGGGGCACCCTCCACCAGGCCCCCACTCATGTCTCCCACCACCCCCACCCCCCAGCCACCAGGGGCACCCTCCACCAGGCCCCCACTCATGTCTCCCACCACCCCTACACCCCAGCAGTGCAGGGGCACCCTCCACCAGGCCCCCACTCATGTCTCCCACCACCCCCACCTCCCAGCCACCAGGGGCACCCTCCACCAGGCCCCCACTCATGTCTCCCACCACCCCCACCCCCCAGCCACCAGGGGCACCCTCCACCAGGCCCCCACTCATGTCTCCCACCACCCCCAAACCCCAGCAGTGCAGGGGCAGCCTCCACCAGGCCCCCACTCATGTCACCCACCACCCCCACCCCCCAGCCACCAGGGGCACCCTCCACCAGGCCCCCACTCATGTCACCCACCACCCCCACACCCCAGCAGTGCAGGGGCAGCCTCCACCAGGCCCCCACTCATGTCACCCACCACCCCCACCCCCCAGCCACCAGGGGCACCCTCCACCAGGCCCCCACTCATGTCACCCACCACCCCCACCCCCCAGCAGTGCAGGGGCACCCTCCACCAGGCCCCCACTCATGTCACCCACCACCCCCACCCCCCAGCCACCAGGGGCACCCTCCACCAGGCCCCCACTCATGTCACCCACCACCCCCACCCCCCAGCCACCAGGGGCACCCTCCACCAGGCCCCCACTCATGTCACCCACCACCCCCACCCCCCACCCCCCAGGGGCACCCTCCACCAGGCCCCCACTCATGTCACCCACCACCCCCACACCCCAGCAGTGCAGGGGCAGCCTCCACCAGGCCCCCACTCATGTCACCCACCACCCCCACCCCCCAGCAGTGCAGGGGCACCCTCCACCAGGCCCCCACTCATGTCACCCACCACCCCCACCCCCCAGCCACCAGGGGCACCCTCCACCAGGCCCCCACTCATGTCTCCCACCACCCCCACCCCCCAGCCACCAGGGGCACCCTCCACCAGGCCCCCACTCATGTCTCCCACCACCCCCACCCCCCAGCCACCAGGGGCACCCTACATATCAAAGGCAATTACATGTTACACCCCCAATTTAAATAATGCAATTGAACACATGTCTGTCACACACAATGGCTGCAAGTGAATGACAAAACACCCAACATGACATGCCTGAAAGCAATGAGATGATACGACACATTGAAGAATAAAAAAAAATAATGTATTGAACAGCAAGTAGAATGGAAATGAAATAAGAAAAAACACAAAGCAAATCAAACAAAACAAGATGAATGTCCAAGAAAATAATCTGAAAAATTAAAATAAGCCAATGAAGAACCATGAAGAAGATCATCCTGGGTCCATGAGCCCAACCAAATTAAACCTAACTATGACTACTAACTAAAAACTGAACTATATACAAAAAAGTGGTGCATTGTCCAATCGCTACCAAAAAAAAATCAAAAAAACAAAGGAAACCTAACCCTAACTATACAACTATATACAAAGGCAGCGGGCTATTCGGACGGCTCACTGGTTGTTGTCATGGGCCAGGGCATCATCGAACTCCTGGTCAATGGCTTGGAGGCGGGCATGTTCCCTGGCCCCGAGGTCCCGCAGGGATAACGCAGTGTCAAGCTCAAACTCCCTGCGAAGACCCTCGAGGCACTCAGCCCGCCTCAGCGCCCTCCGCATGGAGTCCTCCACCCTGACCATCGTGAGCCGTTCCTCCTCTGCCCGCTGCCGCTCCGCACCTATCCGCTGGCACAACCGCTCCCACACGGAAGCCACTCCCATTCCAGGGTTCTCCTGCCCTCCGGCCGATGCCTGCACCCCTGATGTTGATGGCCCCGAGCCATGATGCCTCCCACGTTGAGCCTGCTGCTGCCTCCGACGCAACTGCCTGTGCCAGCACGACGGCATCCAGGCTGATGGAAACCACCGACGCCGTCGTGCACGTGCCCTGCCCGATGATGCCGTCACATCCTCCATCTGCTGGGGTCCAGTTGCTGTGGTGTCCACCCCTGCTGGATCTCTGATCCCGACTGTGGCAGGGATGGGATCCCCACCGAGCTGGCTGCATTGGTCGGGGCAGGTCCACAGGGGGCCCTGGTGGCATCTGGGCTGGAAGACGGCAAGGAGAACGACTGGTGGATAGCCTGCACAGAGGAGGAGAGGGCCGCTACATTGGCCAACACATGCAGGAAGCCCCCGAACATGGCCGATCCCAATTGGGCCACGTCGGCACGGTGCACTTCGTGATGACGTGCGTGCTCCTCCCGGGAAGCACACACGGCATCACGAATCACAGCTGTGCGCATCGCGACCCCAATCAGGACCTTCTCCGCACGGCCAGGGGTTCCCACGTCCGCAGGTGGCGGGGAGTCAGGTGACATGGACATCCCCTCTACCTGCGGACAGGCCTGGGACGGGGCATCCCTGCTGGTGCATGGTGGTGCACTCACAGGGTCAGGGACAGCGACATGCACAGGCCCCTCCACGGTGACCTGTGCTGCCTCCTGCCCCTGGCCCTGGACTGCACCACTTGCACCAGCAGGGATGCCCCCACCAGGCCCCATGTGTGCCCCAGTGGCGGCCTCCTCCTCCTCTGTGCAAACCACCAACCTGGATGGCTCCTCACCGTCTCCCACCGTAGCAGGCCCCTGTGGGGGCTCACCCACCCCTTCCGCTGCAGCCGTGGGAGCATCCCCGCCGCCTTGCTCCACAGCGCCGTCTCCGCCCTCTTCTTCACTAGCCGCTGCGTAGAGGGAGACAAAGAACACAAGCATCAGGGCACTGTACAATGGTCCCCTAGACAGGAAGCAATAGCAGATGAGCACCACTGTCAAAGTACATTTCCATCATGTCCCTCCACAACACATGGGTCAGTCCAGGCAAAACACACACAGTAACAGGCATGGTGCATGCCATGGACATTTCCATGCATGTCCAATGGACTCTTGAAACATTCAATGATATGTAACTCACATGCATCATGGCTCATGCCTATCACATGCACACACTTCACCTCAGTCACATCCATCTGGCCCCAAACACACCAAACACAGCGGATACAAGGGTAATTTGGCTGCTTCACTGAATCTGTGCATTGTCACACACATGTGTCATGCATCCATGGCATGCACAAGTCACAGACACACAGGTCAGGCACACAGACATGGCTACCATATATGTACCTGGCATCAGCACCCATCCCTCACCCCACCCATGTCCAGGTACAGAGACTGGCATGCTCTCATGTTCTAAATCTGCATAGGGCTCCCCATGCGGCATTTCAACACATGCAACAACCATGTGCATCACACATCACTGGTCGCACATGCATTACCATGATGTCCCTGCACACATACATGCATACATGGCCTATGGCACACATACAGGCAAGTATCATAGAACCAGCACACCGCAACATGCCCTGTCTCACACAGTAATGCATGGACACTTACCGCTCAACTCCAGACGGGCCTCCCTCTCAAGGATCTGGGCGTGGAGCGCTGGGCGTACGCGTTCCAGGACCCTCATCTGGATGGAACTCATGCGGCCCCGGCCCCCCTCCACGAGGCGCCGGGCCTTCACAAGGGTCCTGGACCTCAAGTCCTCCCAGCGCTTCTTGATCTTCAGGACGTCGCGGGTTGCCACCCCCTCCGCGTTGATGGCAACCACACAGTCGGCCCAGATCCTCTGCCGTCCTTCCTTGCTGGCGCGGGACGATCCAAAGAGGGCATCATACTGCCCCAGGACATGCTCCACCAGGACACCAACTTCGGTGACAGTGAAGCTGGTGCCCCTCTGCCCCTCTGGCCTGGGGTTGCCACTGGTGCCAGATGTGGAAGTGCCCGACATGGCAACCCCAGAGGCAGGTGTGGGTGGGCAACTGGGTCCTGGGGCTGGGCTGTGGAGCGATGTAATCCCAGTCGGGAGTCTTCAGTTCCAGCAGGGGTGGACACAGCAACTGGACCCCTGCAGATGGCTGATGTGCAGGCACCAAATGGCAGGGCACGGTGGCAGCAGGCAGGCAAGCAGCAGCAGATGGCACGTGGGAGGCTGCTCGGGGCACTGGGGGGCAGTAACTCGGCCTTCTGGGCAGGAGCGTGGTCTTCCGTGTGTTTTCGCGTGGCCAGCTTGATACGGAGTGATTTGGCACGTGAAAATCCTGCACGTCAGCGTGAAATCCGAGGAAAGGCCCTTAGCACGTAAGCGTGTCAGCACGCATACGCGATTCTATTGGACCAGAGTCCCTCAGCGCGTAAGCGCGTCTGTGACGTGACCCGCACGGGTGTTCCCCACTCAGCACGTGATGACGGGGTACACGTGGAGATACTGCACGTCAGAGTGTCATCGCGTGTAATTGGACAAAAGTGCGCGTACACGCGATTGGCCTATGTACGTGTATTTAATGGGTGCGCGGGCACTTACACACGCGAGTACGTCAGCGAACCTGTATCCCGTGGTGCGTGTGAATTTCCACACGCTATTGGACTGGGAACTGGATTCCAGGGTTGCGTGGGTCACACGCTGTATCCCGTGGTGCTTGTGAATTTCCACACGCTATTGGACTGGGAACTGGATTCCAGGGGTGCGCGGGTCACACGCTGTATCCAGTGGTACGTGTGAATTTCCACACGCTATTGGACTGGGAACTGGATTCCAGGGGTGCGCGGGTCACACGCTGTATCCTGTGGTGCGTGTGAATTTCCACACGCTATTGGACTGGGAACTGGATTCCAGGGGTGCGCGGGTCACACGCTGTATCCCGTGGTGCGTGTGAATTTCCACACGCTATTGGACTGGGAACTGGATTCCAGGGGTGCGCGGGTCACACGCTCGCCTAGAACACGCGCAAAGCATAAATTTGCGGACTTTAACAATAACAATCTCAGACGCCAGGATGAACATACCGTTCCTAGCAGCAGTGGCAGTGGGCTACCAAAGGAGGAGGAGGAGGATAGTCAGGGCCAGAATATTCACACCCAGTACCAGCCTTTTCGGGATGCCTGATGACCAGGTGTATGGGAGGTACAGGTTTCCACCACACATTATACTGGACCTGGTGAGTGAGTGGGAGGATGACCTCACATCACCCACCCTGTGCTCCCAAGCACTCAGCCCCCTGGAGAAGGTCCTCAATGTACTGCACTTCTTAGCCACTGGATCATTTCAGCGGACAAGTGCCATAGTGGGTGGGGTGTCACAGGCCACCCAGTCACGCTGCCTACACCAGGTCTTGAACATCATCACTGCACGGCCATCAGTCCGCAGGCACATATACCTGCCCAGAACACCTGCAGAAAGGCATGCTGCCGCCCTGGATTTTTACGCTGTGGCACGATTCCCCAAAGTGCTAGGTGCCATCGACTGCACCCATGTGGCTCTACGTCCCCCCAGGGCATCTGAGCACATCTATAGGAACCGCAAGCACTGGCATTCCATCAACGTGCAGGTAGCATGTAATGCCAAGGGAATCATCACCTCAGTATATGCCAACTATCCCGGCTCCACCCACGACAGCTTCATTTACCGAATGTCCACCCTAAGCCGGGACCTAGAAGCTGGGCAGCATGGCGATACATGGCTGCTTGGTGAGTATGTATGCCACTGCACATGCATGCATGTTGGATACTGAGCAAGGTCACAACCAATGTTCCCTGTAAGGTGCGCGCCTGTGCGGCCGCGCACCTTTTGATTGTGAGCCGCGCATAGTGCTTATTTTGCCGCGCACTGCAATCATCATTTTGTGATTTTTTTTTTCCCAGCCCGCGGCCAGGAAGTCAAGTCGGACTCCTGGGGTGAAATGATTATTTATTTATTTTTTTTTTTTTTCATCCCGCGGCCGGGAAGTCAAGTCAGACTCCTGGGGGCTGGGCCGCCTGGGGCTGGGTTGGGCAGGGCAGGAGCCAGGAGGCACTCTGCAGTGTCTGCACACAATTCATCATCATAGCAAGTTAACACTAGATGTTGTTACCTTGCTTTGATGATTGCATCATGCATGCATCATAACTTATGATGCATGCAGATGCATGTGTAGCAAGCAGGCAGCATCATTCAAAATGGTGGGCGGGCCACCGGCGGCCGTGGGGGGCCGGTGCCGTGTGGTGCTCGGCCCGCGCTCTGCTCGGGCCGGCCGAGTTCAACGTTTACTTTGATCTGTGGAGGGAGGCGGCAGGCGGCTGAAGCAATTGCACACACTAAAGCAATTGTAACACCTGCCGCCTCCCTCCGAGTCCTGACCCTGGGGGGGCAGCCTGCCTGCAGGGCTGAGCTGGGGCCCAGTGACATTGCACACTAGTTGCTTCAACTTTGGAGGAAGTAACAACAAATTTGTTGTTGCACTTCTTTACAAAGTTGAAACAACTTCCACTTGTGCCTGGGGGAAGAACAAGCCAATGAAAATTCGTGTCCACCCAGACTCAGTGCCGCCAGGTCCATCACGGCGTGACGCACGTGACTGATGCTATTGGGCCTCTGACCCACCCTGGCCCTGGCCCTGGCTGGGCATGATTTATTGGGGTGCACCAGTGGACCTCAGTCACCAGTCACACCACCAGCCAGCCCAGTGCCCAGCCCACACACAGGACAGCCACACTGAGGAGGACCACCAGGCGAGGCGACGACGACCCAGGCCACAGTCAGCAGCCAACAGTCAGCCTGCCACTGTGCTACAAGGTAAGGAGGAGAGGACTCTCGTCTTATAAAAGGGTTTGGCAAAAAACGCTATGGTGTGTTTCCCCATGGACGTCACCCAGCCGCACCCTCCCCCCACCCATGTGCGCCCCATGCTATGAGGTGCCCCAGTAGTTCTTGAAGCCACCCTGCCTGTTTTCGCGCCCAGGCCCTCCAACCTGAAGAAGGCCCAGCCAGCAGCTCCTGGGGATTTATGGGGGGGGGGGGGGTCTGGCTACAGCAGCTCCTGGGGATTTATGAGGGAGGGGGGTCTGGCTACCGGCTGCCGCCGGCCCCGTCCAAGCACCGATTGGGCCTTGCCTTCACGGCGTTGCCGTGTCCTGATGGGGGGCACCCCACCCGAGACGCTCTATTTAAGCGGGGTGACCTGTCGGCTCAGGAGGGCCATGGACCCTCCTGGGGCTGACGGGCCAGTGGGCCCACTGCACCAGGCCTGCTCACTATCCGACTGTGCCTGCTGGCTGGCGGCCAGGTCCGAATTTATGCAAATCTCGGGCCGAGCAGGGCCTGATGGGAGAAATGAACTGTGCTACAATGTGCCTCTTCTGCTGGGCTCTGCCTGCCGGAGCTTCTCCCTGCCTGTGGGGCAGGCAGCTCTGCAGACGCTCAGGGCTTCTGGGAGGGCTGGGTCTGGGTCAGTGCCGGCCTTCTCACCCTCGCTTAGCGGGGCTTCCAGAACAGGCCCCGCCGCCCAACCCCTGCCCTCTTGCTCGCAACTCATACTTACCTGGCAGGGGAGCATCTGTGATCAGAAAGGCAGAGCTCCCCGGGTGAGGCTCATCCATTGCACATCGGATTTGCTGACTCCTGCGATGTCCCCAAATGCAGGGTACTCGACTGCATTATTTCTAGTAGTGGGGGACTGCGTTCGCGCTATCCCCTGATTTATTGGTAAAAGAAAGAAAAAGTTTAGTGTGCGAGTCAGCTAGTTTACACACAGAGCCCCTGGTCTTGCAGCAGAGTTTCTTTTGCTGTAGTCAAGAGGGCCAGCCCCGAGCAGCTCAGGGGTCCAGCCCTGATGCATTGGTGAAAGAAAGAAAAAGTCACTGGGACCCTTATTGGCCCATGTGGGCCAGTTTGATGAGTTAATTTACTCTGCTGTGACTAGTAGTTTTGACCAGTGTTGCTGAATAAATAATCTTTAAAATGTACAATTTGCACGTCACTTTATCAAAAAGCTCCCCTGGGTACTACTCAAACAGAATCACAAAAGGAATGAAAAGCTATTTGCAAGTGCGAGACACTTTTTCTTTGGTGCCTGAGACAATTACATGGCCCAGTCTGACCCCGGATGATGCTAGCCTTTGTTGCTGTGTGCAGTTCGGAAGCACCGACCCCACAGTGTCTTTGTTGAGGGCATAGGGGCATTGGTATCCCGAAAGGGACCAGGGCAGGGAGTGGACAGGTGGTGATGTTGTGTAAGTTGGCTGTAGAGGCGTTGTCTGGAGTGTTGTAATGTAACAGACACATGAACCCTCAATATGTTGAATTGGGCATATGTGTAGAAGAGATAGAGCCATCCCGTGCTTGCCACACGATTGTTCTCCACCCGACCTGGTGTGTGGAAGGTCAGTACTCCATGGTGCGACAAGTAAAAACCTTGTAGAATTAAATCCAGTTGCAAATAAATACACAGTGGGCCTCAAATGGGCAGAGTATTGTAGAATGAACACCTCTTTTCTCCACTGCTACACATATGGAGATCACATGATCTAAAAGTTACGTTACAACAGACCTTATGTTTAAACACTGGCAGTCACATGACATTCACAAATGGCATTGGTGAGGTGAGTGGTGACAATCATCTGAGATTACATGATTACATGATTCAGTGCTTTTTATTTAACTGTCAGAGTGCAATGTCCATTCATATCCCGCCTTCTATTAAGCCGTCTTTGTCATTAATCATGTTCATGTACTGTTTATTTCATTAAACCAAGAGAAAGCATTTCCTTTATATTCCATACATTTAGTGAATGGAGAAGCTAATGCTGTGCCAATATTAATTTGTGAGGCAGAATCTGTGTTCCACTACAAGAACCCCTCTGTTCTTGTACCAACCCATCATAAAACGAAAGATCTTGGTTTAGAGATGTAAAAGGACACAATTTCAGAAGAGCTAAAGTCTTGGGAAGAGAATAGAGCACCCAAATGTCTCTTGAAGTAGAGCTTGTTGTGCTGCAAATTCGCATTCCTCGCTTGCACACTGTGGAATCTGATCACTAAGCTTTGCTCACTGGTATGGCGCTGCGCCGCCGCTGCGCCGACGACCACCCCCGGTCTGGCAGCGCATCACTCAGTTGCGCACATGACTGAAAAACAGCCCGCACACAACTATTCTTTGGCGCACACAGCCCAAAAAAATTAGAGGGAACATTGGTCACAACCCCACCAATGATACCAATCACCACCTCCACAGGGGACAGTGCCTACCCTCTCAGCCCCCACATGATGACGCCAATTCGGAACGCCACCACGCCACCCCAGGTAAGATATAACACAGCCCACATTACAACCAGGGGCATAGTGGAGCGCACATTCGGAGTGCTAAAGTCACGCTTTCGCTCCCTTGACCGTTCTGGCGGGCAGCTGTTATACGCTCCCCCAGTAGTGTGCAGGATCATAGTGGCAGCATGTGTCCTGCACAACGTTGCAACACGCCGGGGCCTGGCCGTGGACATGGTGGTGGCCCCACATCCCCAACCACATGCACAGCCGCTGCGCATGGGAGGGGAAAGGGCACGGGGGAGGCAGCCCGTACACAGCTAGTGGCTAATTACTTCACATAGAAATCACACCCCTGTGGAGTGCACACTGCCCTGGCACATTCCATCTGACAATCAATGATGACTCAACATGACACTGATCCTGAATGTCTGGAGAATGAACCGGGAATACCATGTCAGCCTGAGATTGTTCACCTGGAAGTGTCACAATGTGTGCATCCCTACCGACACAGACACCACCAATGCAGTTTTGTGAAGTTACACATTGAAGCAGCTAAAATGAATACCCACTTGCAAAATGCAACAAGAGGACAGTGCCATGTCAGCCAACCCAACCCCAGCACCGCCACACGACACACCGTGCCATGTCATGCTAATTGCAGGTAAACAAAGTAATCCCCACAACATGACATCAGTCTCACTATGTACAGTGTCCCTATTAGAAACCTGCAACACCTGAAATGCTCACAGCAATGCCGGACCAACAACATACTTGAGCACGTAGTACCATTAACATGACATCACAAATGTTACATATTAGTAGTCTCACCACCTGGAAATGCCTGCACTCCCACCACTACCAACTGTGCAGTGTTGTCGCCATGTAGAGTTGTAGGTGCACTGCTGCCAACATGGACCCCATCTCCAGACTAGAGGTCCTTGTGTGGACATGAGGAAGGGACCTGCAAATTGGGAGGTAGACACAGAAGAAGAGTTACACATCAATGCAACATGCAGTGTACAACACAACAGCAATATGCACTAGGAATGTATACACAGTATTGACTACAGACTGCCCACACAGCTCATGGGAGTCCAACGTCACTGTGTAATTCACTGTCACTTGGGCACACCCTTTACAAGCCCATGGAAACGGGAAGCAGGAGGGGTGTGTGTGACTCAAACCCAAGCATCTGAACCAAATACATTACAAGCCTGCATGTGCCCAGCCACAATGCAGCGTATGCCCACAGGAACCACGGAAGCCAACAGATCGTCCCAAAAAAATTGGGAATAAAAGAAATAAAAATAAAAATAAAAATAATAAACAATCAAAAATGGCCATTGATGGGCCCGGGGGGGTTGGGGAGGCCACCCAGGAGGTCCGAGGACAGGATGCACACCAGAACCCACCTGCGTGGATCCTGGGAAGATAAAACACCTCCATGGGCTCATGGCCCACACGGCTACCCTATTGTGGGAGTATCACTGCTGTCGCTATTATCACCCTGTGCAGCTGCATCCGGAGGTGGTTGCACTATGGGAGGCAGCCCACGCAAGGCCCTAGTCTGCTCCTCCATGGCTGCAAGCATGCGGGTGTGGTAGGTCTGGTTCTGGAGGATGAGTGTGCGGAGGTCCCCATGTAACAACTCACGGGATGCCCGGACCTCCGCCCTCGTTGCCTGCATCTCAGCTGAGAGCGTACGGGTGAGACGCTCCAGCTGCTGTTCTGTCCTTTGGTGTGTTGAAGCCTCAAGCTCAACAAGAGTCGTCCTGAGGTGAAGGAGCTCCTGCCTCAGGGCTTCCCTGTGGCCCTGGGACTCAATGGAGATGGCCTCCTGCAGAGTCGCCAGTGCCGCCCGCCTGTCCCTGTTGGACCCCAACATGTCCTCCCTGTGTGACTGGCAGATGGAGTCGGTTGCCTGCTCTAGTCGCTCCATCAGCCTTTCTGGGGGGACAATGGAAGTGGCCACCCTATCCATGGCCTGAGCCATCATCTCGGATGATGCAGCCTGTTGGGTTGCCATACCGTAAATGGATTGCTCCCATGCGGTATTGCCGGGTGGCGTACGGCCACCACGTCGGCGGGCACCATACCTGTCTGGGGCAAGGCGAACTGCGCCTTGCTGTGCCGGCACTGCCTGAGGCTGCAGGACTGCATTCCCCCTCTGATCTGCTGGCCCAGGAACAGGATCAGATGTCGCGGAGTGTGACCCTGCATCCGTAACCACCGAAGGCGTAGCTGCCAACACTGACACCCCCATGGAGGGTTCTGACCCTGGTGCAGGTGGGTGAGACAGAACAGAATCCCTCCCTGGAACACTCACCTGCGACGGCACGTAGGTCTCATCCGAATCAACACCTGAGTACAGCTCGGGGGAGGTGCAGCCAGAGACACCCCTTGAGAGCACGACCTGCAGCACTTGTGGGTTCTCCCCCACCACCACACCACGTCCCTCACTGGTGGTTGGTCGGCCCTCGGACCCCTCCTGGGTCTGCACCATCTCCACAACCCCAGCAGTATCAGGTGCGTCTTCCCCTGCAAAGACATGAAAACAAAGAAATGGAAACAGGCATTAGCACCATGGCACACATTGAGGGCTGAGAAGCAAGAGAACCAGTACTTGATTGACACATGTCCCACATGACTAAAACCCTCCCATGCATGCACCCTCACTGCGTATGAAGTGCAGGCAAATGGCACACACTGATGACACCAAGATGGAAGATGAACACATTTTCTGCATGCTGCCTGGCAGTGGCATCACACATTGGCCTGTGATTGGCAGGTGAAACACACATGCCATCACACAGATGGCATGTACCATTGCTATTGAGTGAAGATGGAGAGGAGGGCAGCACCTATTCATTCAGTCCAGTTCCCGCATGTAATTGCTTTTCTAATTCTAACAGGTCAGATTTTTCACCTGGAGCTGCCAGTCTGAAATGGTCCAATTGCACAGGGACATGTGTGTACAAATGATATCCAGGTAACAAAGTCACTCCACTTTACCATACCCATGTCAGACATGTGACTAGTGGACAGCGACATGCCTAGTGAAAGTGGTGGAATGCAAACAAACTGACTGAATGAACAGTGAAAAAGAAGCAAATATGTTGTGGCAAGGTGACACTTCAAGGGCAACTGGCGTGCAGTTGGGCTAGATGTCTACTGTTGGCAGAAGGGATACTGCTATGGCCAAATGCAGCTGCGCAGGAAGGATTGCATGAAGCACATGGCTGACCCATACGACTCAGGCGCACACACTCTCACCTGGCACCCGAACAGAAGCCCTCACACACACACCATGCACATGGATGACACACACATGCATGTGCACTCACCGGACAATGCCTCGTAATCAGCCAGATCTCCCACGCCTTGGATCTGTTCCTCCGTGACGTAGGTCCCAGCGACTGACTCATGTGGAGTGAGTTCCATGTCTACTACTGGAGACCCACCTCCAGTCACTAGAGTTGCGGCATGACTTGAGGCCAGCTTACTCTTTGCCCTGCGCTTTAGGTCATTCCAGCGCTTATAGCAATCATTGGCTGTGCGCTTCACGATTCCAAGGGCACTTACGATGTCCGCAACGGTCTGCCAGTGTGCCTGGCGTTGTGCAGGTGTGGTCTTGGATCCTGCAACAATGACCATCTCGTTGTCATGTCCGGACACATACTCGACAAGTGCATTCAGTTCGTCATCCGTGAAGCTGGGCTTCCTGGACGGGCCGGACTGTGTAGCCGTGTCTGGGGCATCAGCCTGTGCCGGACGAGCACTCTTCCTCTTCCGCTTGGAAGGTGGTGGTGATCCTGAGTGTCCTGCACCGCTCTGGACACTAGGGGCAGGAGCCCTGGTGGACTCTGTATCAGGAGTGTGGGATTGCACACTCAGCATGGGAGTTGGTGCAGGCATTAGCTCTAGTGTGATGGTGTCAGGGGGAATGTCAGCAGCATGGACTAGGACCGACACTGTCCTGGCTGGGTGTGTGAGGGCTGGGGTGGATGGAGCCGCAGCTGCCCCTGCAGCCTCTCTGCCCTGTCTCCTTGGTGCAGCAGATGACCTTGCTGCCCCAGATCCACGTGGCATGATGACATCAACGTGCACCAGCGCACGTGTCGTAGCCCTGCTGACCTGGAAGTCAGCCATGGAGTCAGCCAGGTCTGGTGCCACAATGGGCTGGTCCAACAAGGGCTGAGCATGGATGGTGTCAGCCACATCAGCCTCAATGGGAGGGGGGGGGATTATGGGTGCCCGTGACTGGTCCTCCACACATGGGGGGACAGGCTCACCCTGCAAGTTACGACCACGTCCCCTACCGGATCCACCACGGCCACCACTTGTGGCTCTTCCACCTTTGCCACCCTTACGGAATCCTCGCCTCCCAGCCATGGCACTGATGTTAATGTGCGTATGGGAGTGGATGTAGACTATTGTCCTGGGCAATTGGGGGTCAAAGGGGTTGGGTACCAGATGGTAATTGTACCCTAGTGCTCTAGCAAGGCTGAATGTAACCCCTGGGGAAAGATGACGGGTCACGCAACGCACAGGAGGCCCAAAAAAGGGAGATGACGTGCACGCAACCCCTCCTAGACCACGTGTGCAGAATGAAAAACCTGCACTACGCTGTGGCACCCAGAAACACAAGAATGAACGTATGCGTGTCACACGCAGCCTAGAATGACCTCTGAAGGGGTAGGCTACACACGGGGCAAGCACAGATGTTAGATACGTGCGTGACTCACCGTCTGCCTGGTAAACGAGCGTGTAAAAGGAGCACGTTTGGTTGGCAACACCCCCGCCAAAAGAAGATTTGTCCGCTGTCTGAGGAGACAGGACAACAGTAGAAGGGAACACTGTTTGAGGGAACAGGCCCAGGTAAACCAGTAAAAGAGAAAAAAGAGAAAAAGCTGTCAGAGGTAACAGGGAATACGAACTAGAAACGCCGTGAAGTAAATCGCGTGTGAAACGACAAGAAGTACAGAATTCACCCACTCGCTCTCCACGAAAAGCACGTACAAGGAAAACGTGTTCTACACGTACCTTTTATACAGGCCCACACGTCCAGCGTCACTTACGCGGCGTGTACGCGCTAGGGCCATTTCCACCTATTACATGCTTTGTCACTTCTGCGTGTAGGGCCATTTCCACCAATTACACGCTTTGTCACTTCTGCGTGTAGGGCCATTTCCACCAATCACACGCTTTGTCACTTCTGCGTGTAGGGCCATTTCCACCAATCACACGCAATTACACTCTGACGTGCAGTCTTTCCACGTGTGCTCTGTCATCACGTGCTGTGTGGGAAACACCTGTGCGGGTCACGTCACAGACGCGCTTACGCGCTGAGGGCCTTTCCTCAGTTTTCACGCTGACATGCAGGATTTTCACGTGCAAAATCACTCCGTACCAAGCTGGCCACGCGTATGCACACGGAATACCACGCTCCTGCCCGGAAGGCCGAACTACTGCCCCCCAGAGCCCGAGCACGCTCCCACCTGCTGCTGCCTGACTGCCTGCTGCCCCTGCACTGCTGAGGGGTGGGGGTGATAGGGGACATGAGTGGGGGCCTGGTGGAGGGTGCCCCTGCACTGCTGGGGGGTGGGAAGGGTTGTAGACATGGGTGGGGGCCTGGTGGAGGCTTCCCCTGGTGGCTGGGGGATGGGGGTGCAGGGAGACATGAGTGGGGGCCTGGTGGAGGCTTCCCCAGGTGGCTGGGGGGTGGGGGTGATAGGGGACATGAGTGGGGGCCTGGTGGAGGGTGCCCCTGCACTGCTGGGGGGTGGGGCGGTGGGAGACATGAGTGGGGGCCTGGTGGAGGCTGCCCCTGGTGGCTGGGGGGTGGGGGTGCAGGGGGACATGAGTGGGGGCCTGGTGGAGGGTGCCCCTGCACTGCTGGGGGGTGGGGGTGGGGTGGTAGACATGGGTGGGGGCCTGGTGGAGGCTGCCCCTGGTGGCTGGGGGGCGGGGGTGGTGGTAGACATGGGTGGGGGCCTGGTGGAGGCTGCCCCTGGTGGCTGGGGGGTGGGGGTGGTGGTAGACATGGGTGGGGGCCTGGTGGAGGCTGCCCCTGGTGGCTGGGGGGTGGGGGTGCAGGGGGACATGAGCAGGTGTGCAGGGTAGTCCCCTGTTTTGTGGGCTGCCTGCAGGGGCCGTGGAGGGTGTACAGGGAACACCTGTGAGGACCCACCCAGCCTAATCGTGTGTGTAACTTCCCACGCACCCCTGTAATACACGTACCAAGCCAAATCGCGTGTGAGAATTCCCGCGCATACCTGAAATACACGTACCCTGCTGAAGTCGCGTGTAAAACTTCCCGCGCACCCCTGAAATGCATGCGCCCAGGCTATTCGCGTGTGGAACTTCCTGCGCACCCCTGAAATACACGCGCCCAGGCTATTCACGAGTGGGACTTCCCGCGCACCCCTGAAATACACGTAGCACGCTGGGAGACATGAGTGGGGGCCTGGTGGAGGCTTCCCCTGGTGGCTGGGGGGTGGGGGTGATAGGGGACATGAGTGGGGGCCTGGTGGAGGGTGCCCCTGCACTGCTGGGGGGTGGGAGACATGAGTGGGGGCCTGGTGGAGGCTGCCCCTGGTGGCTGGGGGGTGGGGGTGCAGGGGGACATGAGTGGGGGCCTGGTGGAGGGTGCCCCTGCACTGCTGGGGGGTGGGGGTGGTGGGAGACATGAGTGGGGGCCTGGTGGAGGGTGCCCCTGGTGGCTGGGGGTGGGGGTGGTGGGTGACATGAGTGGGGGCCTGGTGGAGGGTGCCCCTGCACTGCTGGGGGGTGGGGGTGGTGGGTGACATGAGTGGGGGCCTGGTGGAGGCTGCCCCTGCACTGCTGGGGGTGGGGGTGGTGGGTGACATGAGTGGGGGCCTGGTGGAGGCTGCCCCTGCACTGCTGGGGTTTGGGGGTGGTGGGAGACATGAGTGGGGGCCTGGTGGAGGGTGCCCCTGGTGGCTGGGGGGTGGGGGTGGTGGGTGACATGAGTGGGGGCCTGGTGGAGGGTGCCCCTGCACTGCTGGGGGGTGGGGGTGGTGGGTGACATGAGTGGGGGCCTGGTGGAGGCTGCCCCTGCACTGCTGGGGGGTGGGGGTGGTGGGTGACATGAGTGGGGGCCTGGTGGAGGCTGCCCCTGCACTGCTGGGGTGTGGGGGTGGTGGGTGACATGAGTGGGGGCCTGGTGGAGGCTGCCCCTGGTGGCTGGGGGGTGGGGGTGGTGGGAGACATGAGTGGGGGCCTGGTGGAGGCTGCCCCTGGTGGCTGGGGGGTGGGGGGGTGGGTGACATGAGTGGGGGCCTGGTGGAGGCTGCCCCTGCACTGCTGGGGGGTGGGGGTGGTGGGTGACATGAGTGGGGGCCTGGTGGAGGCTGCCCCTGCACTGCTGGGGGTGGGGGTGGTGGGTGACATGAGTGGGGGCCTGGTGGAGGCTGCCCCTGCACTGCTGGGGTTTGGGGGTGGTGGGAGACATGAGTGGGGGCCTGGTGGAGGGTGCCCCTGGTGGCTGGGGGGTGGGGGTGGTGGGTGACATGAGTGGGGGCCTGGTGGAGGGTGCCCCTGCACTGCTGGGGGGTGGGGGTGGTGGGTGACATGAGTGGGGGCCTGGTGGAGGCTGCCCCTGCACTGCTGGGGGGTGGGGGTGGTGGGTGACATGAGTGGGGGCCTGGTGGAGGCTGCCCCTGCACTGCTGGGGTGTGGGGGTGGTGGGTGACATGAGTGGGGGCCTGGTGGAGGCTGCCCCTGGTGGCTGGGGGGTGGGGGTGGTGGGAGACATGAGTGGGGGCCTGGTGGAGGCTGCCCCTGGTGGCTGGGGGGTGGGGGGGGTGGGAGACATGAGTGGGGGCCTGGTGGAGGGTGCCCCTGGTGGCTGGGGGGTGGGGGTGGTGGG
Source organism: Ambystoma mexicanum (assembly GCF_040938575.1). NCBI lineage: Eukaryota > Metazoa > Chordata > Amphibia > Caudata > Ambystomatidae > Ambystoma > Ambystoma mexicanum. The sequence goes on from NC_090924.1 coordinate 984,208,097, forward strand.
AGGCATGAGTGGGGGCCTGGTGGAGGGTGCCCCTGCACTGCTGGGGTGTGGGGGTGGTGGGAGACATGAGTGGGGGCCTGGTGGAGGGTGCCCCTGGTGGCTGGGTGGTGGGGGTGGTGGGAGACATGAGTGGGGGCCTGGTGGAGGCTGCCCCTGGTGGCTGGGGGGTGGGGGTGGTGGGAGACATGAGTGGGGGCCTGGTGGAGGGTGCCCCTGGTGGCTGGGGGGTGGGGGTGGTGGGTGACATGAGTGGGGGCCTGGTGGAGGCTGCCCCTGCACTGCTGGGGGGTGGGGGTGGTGGGAGACATGGGTGGGGGCCTGGTGGAGGCTGCCCCTGGTGACTGGGGGGGTGGGGGTGCTGGGAGACATGAGTGGGGGCCTGGTGGAGGGTGCCCCTGGTGGCTGGGGGGTGGGGGTGGTGGGAGACATGAGTGGGGGCCTGGTGGAGGGTGCCCCTGGTGGCTGGGGGGTGGGGGTGGTGGGAGACATGAGTGGGGGCCTGGTGGAGGGTGCCCCTGGTGGCTGGGGGGTGGGGGTGGTGGGAGACATGAGTGGGGGCCTGGTGGAGGGTGCCCCTGGTGGCTGGGGGGTGGGGGTGGTGGGTGACATGAGTGGGGGCCTGGTGGAGGGTGCCCCTGCACTGCTGGGGGGTGGGGGTGGTGGGTGACATGAGTGGGGGCCTGGTGGAGGCTGCCCCTGCACTGCTGGGGTGTGGGGGTGGTGGGTGACATGAGTGGGGGCCTGGTGGAGGGTGCCCCTGGGGGGTGGGGGGTGGGGGTGGTGGGTGACATGAGTGGGGGCCTGGTGGAGGGTGCCCCTGGTGGCTGGGGGGTGGGGGTGGTGGGTGACATGAGTGGGGGCCTGGTGGAGGGTGCCCCTGCACTGCTGGGGGGTGGGGGTGGTGGGTGACATGAGTGGGGGCCTGGTGGAGGGTGCCCCTGGTGGCTGGGGGGTGGGGGTGGTGGGTGACATGAGTGGGGGCCTGGTGGAGGCTGCCCCTGCACTGCTGGGGTGTGGGGGTGGTGGGTGACATGAGTGGGGGCCTGGTGGAGGGTGCCCCTGGTGGCTGGGGGGTGGGGGTGGTGGGTGACATGAGTGGGGGCCTGGTGGAGGCTGCCCCTGCACTGCTGGGGTTTGGGGGTGGTGGGAGACATGAGTGGGGGCCTGGTGGAGGGTGCCCCTGGTGGCTGGGGGGTGGGGGTGGTGGGAGACATGAGTGGGGGCCTGGTGGAGGGTGCCCCTGGTGGCTGGGGGTTGGGGGTGGTGGGAGACATGAGTGGGGGCCTGGTGGAGGGTGCCCCTGCACTGCTGGGGTGTGGGGGTGGTGGGAGACATGAGTGGGGGCCTGGTGGAGGGTGCCCCTGGTGGCTGGGGGGTGGGGTGGTGGGAGACATGAGTGGGGGCCTGGTGGAGGGTGCCCCTGGTGGCTGGGGGGTAGGGGTGGTGGGAGACATGAGTGGGGGCCTGGTGGAGGGTGCCCCTGGTGGCTGGGGGGTGGGGGTGGTGGGTGACATGAGTGGGGGCCTGGTGGAGGCTGCCCCTGCACTGCTGGGGGGTGGGGGTGGTGGGTGACATGAGTGGGGGCCTGGTGGAGGCTGCCCCTGCACTGCTGGGGGTGGGGGTGGTGGGTGACATGAGTGGGGGCCTGGTGGAGGCTGCCCCTGCACTGCTGGGGTTTGGGGGTGGTGGGAGACATGAGTGGGGGCCTGGTGGAGGGTGCCCCTGGTGGCTGGGGGGTGGGGGTGGTGGGTGACATGAGTGGGGGCCTGGTGGAGGGTGCCCCTGCACTGCTGGGGGGTGGGGGTGGTGGGTGACATGAGTGGGGGCCTGGTGGAGGCTGCCCCTGCACTGCTGGGGGGTGGGGGTGGTGGGTGACATGAGTGGGGGCCTGGTGGAGGCTGCCCCTGCACTGCTGGGGTGTGGGGGTGGTGGGTGACATGAGTGGGGGCCTGGTGGAGGCTGCCCCTGGTGGCTGGGGGGTGGGGGTGGTGGGAGACATGAGTGGGGGCCTGGTGGAGGCTGCCCCTGGTGGCTGGGGGGTGGGGGGGGTGGGAGACATGAGTGGGGGCCTGGTGGAGGGTGCCCCTGGTGGCTGGGGGGTGGGGGTGGTGGGAGGCATGAGTGGGGGCCTGGTGGAGGGTGCCCCTGCACTGCTGGGGTGTGGGGGTGGTGGGAGACATGAGTGGGGGCCTGGTGGAGGGTGCCCCTGGTGGCTGGGTGGTGGGGGTGGTGGGAGACATGAGTGGGGGCCTGGTGGAGGCTGCCCCTGGTGGCTGGGGGGTGGGGGTGGTGGGAGACATGAGTGGGGGCCTGGTGGAGGGTGCCCCTGGTGGCTGGGGGGTGGGGGTGGTGGGTGACATGAGTGGGGGCCTGGTGGAGGCTGCCCCTGCACTGCTGGGGGGTGGGGGTGGTGGGTGACATGAGTGGGGGCCTGGTGGAGGCTGCCCCTGCACTGCTGGGGGGTGGGGGTGGTGGGTGACATGAGTGGGGGCCTGGTGGAGGCTGCCCCTGGTGGCTGGGGGGTGGGGGTGGTGGGAGACATGAGTGGGGGCCTGGTGGAGGCTGCACCTGGTGGCTGGGGGGTGGGGGTGGTGGGAGACATGAGTGGGGGCCTGGTGGAGGGTGCCCCTGGTGGCTGGGGGGTGGGGGTGGTGGGAGACATGAGTGGGGGCCTGGTGGAGGCTGCCCCTGGTGGCTGGGGGGTGGGGGTGGTGGGAGACATGAGTTGGACATGGGTGGGGGCCTGCTGGCAGGTGCCCCACAGTGCTGGGGGGTGGGGGTGCAAGGGGACATGAGTTGGTGTTCATTAGTTCAAGGAGACATGTGCCTTTGCTGGGGGGCATGCCCATGGTGGGTGGGCTGCCTGCGGGACATGACCAGGGATGCAGGGTAGTCCCCTGTGGTGTGGGCTGCCTGCAGGGGCCGTGGAGGGTGTACAGGGTACACCTGGGAGGACCCACACTGTCAAATCACATGTGGAACTTCCCGCGCACCCCTGAAATACACGCGCCCAGGCTATTCGCGTGTGGAACTTCCCGCGCACCCCTGAAATACACGCGCCCAGGCTATTCGCGTGTGGAACTTCCCGCGCACCCCTGAAATACACGCGCCCCCAGGCTATTCGCGTGTGGAACTTCCCGCGCACCCCTGAAATACACGCGCCCAGGCTATTCGCGTGTGGAACTTCCCGCGCACCCCTGAAATACACGCGCCCCCAGGCTATTCGCGTGTGGAACTTCCCACGCACCCCTGAAATACACGCGCCCAGGCTATTCGCGTGTGGAACTTCACGCGCACCCCTGAAATACACGCGCCCAGGCTATTCGCGTGTGGGACTTCACGCGCACCCCTGAAATACACGCGCCCAGGCTATTCGCGTGTGGAACTTCCCGCGCACCCCTGAAATACACGCGCCCAGGCTATTCGCGTGTGGAACTTCCCGCGCACCCCTGAAATACACGCGCCCAGGCTATTCGCGTGTGGAACTTCCCGCGCACCCCTGAAATACACGCGCCCAGGCTATTCGCGTGTGGAACTTCACTCGCACCCCTGGAATACACGCGCCCCCAGGCTATTCGCGTGTGGAACTTCCCGCGCACCCCTGAAATACACGCGCCCAGGCTATTCGCGTGTGGAACTTCACGCGCGCCCCTGGAATACACGTAGCCCGCTCCCCCAGGCCCGATCGCGTGAGGAACTTCACGCGAACCCCTGTAATACACGTAGCCCGCTCCCCCAGACCCGATCACGTGTGAAACTTCACGCGAACCCCTGAAATACACGTAGCCCGCTCCCCCAGGCCCGATCGCGTGAATAACTTCACGCGAACCCCTGTGATGCACGTACCCTGCTGAAATCGCGTGTTAGACTTCCCGCGCACCCCGGTATACACGCACACGTATTTTTTGTCAGCGGGTGTCCGTGTTTGTGGGTACCCCTTTGCACGTCATTTTTCCTGGAGGGCCACAGTATGGGACATTCATCATGGCAGTATATAGGTGCTATTTGTTGGCGCACCTTTTGGCGCACATTTCTTACAGCCGCAGAGACGCTACCGCCTGCTTTCTTGTGGCGGTCGTGTTTGTGCCTGTGCGCTGGTTTGAGCGTGCGCTTTTTTGCCCTATTCTATTCCATGAATACGTGTTGTAGGCAAGCGTGTGGGCGTTCCGCGCACTTGTGCCCTGTACTTCCCCCGTGACGCCCACGTTTTGGCAAGTTGTTCCCCATTCCGAGTGTTACGCCCGTGTTCCGCCTACTTTTGTTGCGTGCGCCGCGCTATGTGCGAATTTCGCTGTGGCCTGTGCGATTTTCGCTGTGACCTGGCGCACGCTGTGAGATGGCCTGTGCGCCAACGTGCGCCGCACACTTTTTTATCGCACATCCGCTGGTTTTCTCGCGCACGGCCTTCCAGGAATCGACGTGCGCTGCTTTTCGTGTGATTTTCGCAATTGCACTGCGATTCGCACGTTTTTGCCCACTTGCGCCGCGCTAATTATTCCATGAATCGGCCTGTTAGTCTGGTGAGTTTGAACTGTGTTCTGTTTATGGCAGGTCTTCTGTGCCGTTATGTGGCCTTCAAGGAAGGTCAGCTTTGTATGAATCATAGCTTGAAGTGTCGTGTGGTCCTTTAAAGTGTCGTTCATGGATTCATAAAGTTTTGTAAACGGTGCTAAAGCTATTGTAATGGCCGGCATAATGGCAAAAATGTCTGATTTTTTGGAAGGTGTCTCACTTACAAAAAACGAGCCAGGGTTGTTGGTTTTCCTTGGTGTATGAATCATAGCTTGAAGTGTCGTGTGGTCCTTTAAAGTGTCGTTCATGGATTCATAAAGTTTTGTAAACGGTGCTAAAGCTATTGTAATGGCCGGCATAATGGCAAAAATGTCTGATTTTTTGGAAGGTGTCTCACTTACAAAAAACGAGCCAGGGTTGTTGGTTTTCCTTGGTGTAGACAAAGGTGGGGGAACTGCACTCGATAATCTACGTTGCTGGTTATTTGCAGAAAGGTCTAGTGAGAGACCTCTTAGCGAAGCTCGCTTGTGGGGAGTGGGAGGGCGCTCATCTGGTCTGTCCCCACCACTGCTACCACAGGTGTTAGAAATTGAATCCGGCATAGACTCAATGGCCAGGACTATGGATGGCGAGTTGGCCTCCTTTGATGAAGTATCTAGGTTTTCGTTCTCTGTTAGAGAGGGAGGTGCCTTAACGAGGTTGCATAATTTAGTTGTAGTAGCATTTGTAAGACGGCCGTCCTTTAAAAAAACCAAGGCGGCGGGCTCTGATGTATGTTCTGCCAATCTCGGAAGAGGTGTTCTGTTTAAGAGCATTTCAGCCTCTTTAGACGGAACTGAGACGTTGGTCGCGCTTTGAGTTTGTTCAATTGGGGCTTCCGCCGTTGTTTTTGGGGTCTCTAATAGTATAAGGTCTCTACTTTGAGGATGTTCATTGTCCACAAGTTGCTGCAGCTCATTAGGCTCCCTACTATGTGTATTTCTGAGGCATTGATCCTGGAGCATCGAGTGAAAAGGTAGTACTGGTGGATAGGACTCAGCTTGATGGTCCAGTCTTCTGTGTTTAGACATGGTGGGGCAGTCCTGGATGGCTTCCAGGATTTCCATGTCAGTTAGTTCTTCTCCTCTAGGGGCTCGACAAACATTAGAAGATTTAAAAAAGGTCCTTAATGTAGACTGAGCAGTTGGTTGAATTTTGGCCTTCCCCGTTTTCGATGACAAAATCGAGACAACTTTGCCAATAGCTTTCCTGAGGGGCTGAGTCGTCATGAGGCGTGCTTGCTTTGCTGGTTCCTTTGTAGCACGATGACAGATTTTCCTGTTTTGAGAAACGGAGAGGTGAGGTCTAAGTCTTTTCTTAGGGTTAGAGGTTTTCAACAGGGCTGGGGAGTGATGAGGAAGCGTCCCCTCGACCACAGAACTTTCGTCGCTAAGAAAACAGTCCAGAGCCATGCTCTGCAGAAGAGCAGGAGGCTCCTCCAGGCAATTGATCAATTGGGGACATCTGGCATCGCAGTGAACAAGTGCTCGGACTGAGATGAGGGGGCTCGGGACCGCGACTCCAGGCCCCGCCCCCTTTTCTCAGTTTCGAGCGCCTGTGTAGCCCGGACGCGGCCGCAGTCATCCTCCCCTGGCGCGTCACTCCCTTCTTCCTCCTCGATCACAGGGACGCTTAGTGCTCCGGAAGGAAGCCTCAGCTGCTCCCTGCCAGGCGACGCCGATCCGGTCACCCCTCCGGGAGTACCAGGTAAGCGGGCCAAAGGGGGGGCGGCTCTGGGTGCGCGTGGGTTGGCAATGGAGCATTGATGTGCTCTTGTCTCTCGTAATCCGACACGAAGTCGGGTTGAACTTCGGAGTCGTGGCAGAAAGCCGCATGATGCCGGTTGGATAGAGTTTCAGCGTTCAAGACCTTTGTGAGCTGAAGGGGGTCGGATTTAGTGAATTTTCCTTTTTTGCCCCTTGGGCTCTTCACGGCAGCTCTTCTTTGGTCAAATTGGTCTTGGGTGTGCTCCAGCGGCGTGGGTCCATCTAAATCCAGATGAGGCCGCGAACTTCGCAGCCGAAGCCTTTATTCATATCGGGTGGAATTTACGACAAGGGCAGTCCTCGCAGCCTCGACTGCCATGACTGCAGGACTGCCACTCGCCGCCACTCCACGTCCGCTCCGTGGGTTGTTGAGGGTTTTATGGGTAGCTGAAGTCACTCCTCCTCCAGTGAAGGGCAGCAAAAACAGACTCTGATTCACAGGGTAACCTGCAGGACTGCCACTCGCCGCCACTCCGCGTCCGCTCCGCGGGTTGTTGAGGGTTTTATGGGTAGCTGGAGTCACTCCTCCTCCAGTGAGGGGCAGCAAAAACAGACTCTGATTCACAGGGTAACCTGCAGGACTGCCACTCGCCGCCACTGTGCGTCCGCTCCGCGGGTTGTTGAGGGTTTTATGGGTAGCTGGAGTCACTCCTCCTCTAGTGAAGGGCAGCAAAAACAGACTCTGATTCACAGGGTAACCTGCAGGACTGACACTCGCCGCCACTCCGCGTCCGCTCCGCGGGTTGTTGAGGGTTTTATGGGTAGCTGGAGTCACTCCTCCTCCAGTGAAGGGCAGCAAAAACAGACTCTGATTCACAGGGTAACCTGCAGGACTGCCGCTCGCCGCCACTCCGCGTCCGCTCCGCGGGTTGTTGAGGATTTTATGGGTAGCTGAAGTCACTCCTCCTCCAGTGAAGGGCAGCAAAAACAGACTCTGATTCACAGGGTAACCTGCAGGACTGCCACTCGCCGCCACTCCGCTGATATGATATGATATGATATGATGTGGCATTTATAACGCGCCTGTACACAAGTGTTTCTTGGGGGGAATTGATCAAATTCATACGATTGCCACAATAATACACATTAAAATGATGGATTGGATAGTAGCTTTGTGCTTGACAGCCATAGACAAGTCGTGTTGATGATTCAGTAACTTAAGATCACATAATGCTGTAGATACTTGTGCTGCTGTTGGTGTGCAGGATAGGCACACAAAGGGGTTTCAGCATGCGTCAAGCACTTATGGGGGAAAGCCCAAAAATGCCAAAGGCTTCTGGCAAGATTTTTTCAGATTGCTAATTTGATGGAAAGGCCGTTTCCTTTTGCTACAATTGCAAATGTTTTTCTTCACATCATGAAGGTAATCTTAAAAATACATTAGTAAACCCCACAAGCATTCTTTGGGCTCACATCAATTAGTAGTATGGTACGTGTAGACTTTCAGTACGTGTAGACTTTCACTTGTGATGCAACAAAAAGAACTACAATCATTCTTCTTTTGGATAACATGTTGCAATACATGCTGTTTTTATAAATCCTTGTCATGATGGTTTATCGTGTGATGTGTATACCTTCAAAAGACAGGTCTACAACACTGAGTATTCATTTTAGTTCATGAAAATGAAACAGTCACAAAACAATTGCAGCTCAACTCGCTGTATGACAAAAAAAATCGAATTTAAGGATTTTGTGATATAATGGTTTGCTTTCATGTGAAAACCTGTTGTTTCTCTTTGCATTCATGTTTTTTTTCATTCAGTATTTTTACAGCCATGTAAAATGAGATTTAGCACACCCACAATGCTTTCTGGTGCACTTGCCAAGGCTGTTCGAATTCTCTAAAGTGCTATCTAAACCTGATTCATAATAAAGAGTTAGGCCCTGATTCATAGACGCGTTTTATAATGGCGCAATGCCATAGAGCAAAGCTCTGTCAATCAGGCCCTAAATCTCACAGTTAAACTTGCATTTCCGAAAACATATTTATTAAGCTACGGAGTCACACATCATTGAACACGCCTCATAGAAAAAAAATATAGAAATATAGAAAATAACTATAACTGCTCAGTGAACCATTAGGCATTTACATTAACATTAAAGGCCACGCCCTAGTTTTGATAACACGCTTGCATGTAATGTTCATCAAGAAAAACATCAAACACGAGTGATATCTTGAGTCTGAATTCTTTGATTGTTTTATCATGAGGGTATGTTAGATTACAGCGTGACGCTTGCATTCAATGGGTTCATTCTTGTGCGCAGCATCAAGTACCACATTTTGGGGGTAATTCATGGAATAAATGTTCGCCGAAATTAGTGGCGCAAGCTGGAGCAAGCGTAAAAAAGCCGGCGCACGTGTGCGAATCGCACGCGTGTGATTCATGGAAGGCCCTGCGCGTGTTTTTCCCAGGACGTGTGCCAAATCCGCGCACACGTCACTTTCACATGCCAAAGGCTGTGCGCGACGAGCACAGCAAAAGCGCACAACTTTAGCGCACACATCAAAAACGGGGCGGAACACGGGGCGGAACACACGGAATGGGGAACAACGTGTGAAAATAAGGGCGTAACTGGGGAAGTACTGCTGGGAAGTACACAGAATGCCCACACGCACGCGAACTACACGTATTCATGGAATCGAATAGGGAAAACACGCGCATGTCAAAACACATGCACAATTACGTCTGCCACACGAAAGCAGGCGGAAGCGCCCCTGCGCAGCATAATTGCACGCAAACAACAAACAAGCATATACAGCTACGATGAATGTCCTGTTCCTCTCAGAAGTGATCGTGTGACACCGCAGGAGGAGGAGAATAGCCAGGCCCCACATTTTTTTGCCCAGGACCAGTCTTTTTGGGATGCCTGATGACCAGGTCTATGGCAAGTATATATATCATCCTAGAGCTGGTCAGGGAGTAGGAGAATAAACTCACATCACCCAGCCTGTGCTCCCAAGCATTGAGCCCCTTGGAGAAGGTGCTCAATGTACTGCATTTTTGGTCATTTCAGCGGACAACTGCCATAGTGGGGGGTGTCTCACAGCCCACGCAGTCATGCTGCCTACACCCGGTGTTGGCAATCATCACTGCACGCCCCTCAGTCAGCAGGCACATATACATGCCCAGAACACCACCAAAAAGGCGGGCCGTGGTCCTGGACTTCTACAGGGTGGCACACTTCCCCAAAGTACTTGGTGCCATAGATTGTACCCATGTGGCCCTACGTCCACCTAGTGCCACTGAGCACATCTATCGATACCGCAAGCACTGGCATTCCATCAACGTGCAGGTGGTATGCAATGCCAAGGGAATCATCACCTCTGTCTATGCAAACTATCCTGGGTCCACCCATGATAGTTTCATATTCAGAATGTCCACCCTGAGCCGGGCCCTGGAAGCTGGCAAGCATGGTGACACATGGCTCCTAGGTAAGTAAAAATGCCTTTGCACATACACGCATGTCACGCACATACAAATACACAAGCCCAACTAATGACAACCATTATCACCTTACCAGGGGACAGTGCCTACCCTCTGAGCACCTACATGATGATGCCAATACGGAATCCCTCCACACCACCCCAAGTAAGATACAACGCAGCCCATATTGCAACCAGTGCAACCAGGGCCATAGTGGCGCGCACATTCGGAGTGCTCGAGTCAGGCTTCCGCTCCCTTGACTGCTCTGGTGGACAGCTACTATATGAACCCCCAGTAGTATGCAGGACAATTGTGGCAGCATGTGTCCTGCACAATGTTGCAACACGGCATGGCGTACCGGCGGACATGGTGGTGCCCCCACATCCCCAACCACATGCACGGCCGCTCTGCATGGGAGGGGAAAGGGCATGGGGCGAGGCAGCCTGTACCCAGCTTGTGGCCACATTTTTCACCTAAACTCCAACCCCTGCGGAGTGCACAGAGGCCTGGCACATACCAGGTCACAATCGATGATGAGAAAGGGACAGTTAACTGTCACTACCTTACCACCCTGAGAATGTGTCCACGGAAGTGCCACATTGTGTGCATCCCTAGCTAATTAAACACATAGTGGCGCGCACATTCGGAGTGCTCGAGTCAGGCTTCCGCTCCCTTGACCGCTCTGGTGGACAGCTACTATATGCACCCCCAGTAGTATGCAGGACAATTGTGGCAGCATGTGTCCTGCACAATGTTGCAACACGGCATGGCGTACCGGTGGACATGGTGGTGCCCCCACATCCCCAACCACATGCACGGCCGCTCTGCATTGGAGGGGAAAGGGCATGTGGCGAGGCAGCCTGTACCCAGCTTGTGGCCACATTTTTCACCTAAACTCCAACCCCTGCGGAGTGCACAGAGGCCTGGCACATACCAGGTCACAAACAATGATGAGAAAGGGACAGTTAACTGTCACTACCTTACCACCCTGAGAATGTGTCCACGGAAGTGCCACATTGTGTGCATCCCTAGCTAATTAAACACAACCAAACCATTTGACCAAAGGGAACACATGCAAGGTGCTTCCCCCCCCCTTGCTAAACAGGGCATGAAAGTACTGGTATGCCACCCAAACCCTCCCAACACCCCTGAATCCTGTCTACCACACCGTACCATGGTATGCAACGGTAAAACTTCAAACCATATGCGCAACACATGACACAATAGTCATGAAGTGCCACGTGAGAAATGTAAATAGGCACCCGACAATTACACCTGACATGGAATCTGAAGAAATGACTGACCAAAACCTCACACCATGAAAACAGTGGCACAAATGCATGCCACCAGTGTTGCAAGCAACAAAAGTCAGAATAGCTGTTTCCATGCACATTGGACAATTGAAAATTGGCATTTGAAACACCGCTCACTGGACAGCACAGTGAGTGTGCATTACATTGGGGAAACCCCGTCAGCATCATTTTAAAAAAGGGCATGCAACCAAATAGCACCTTGTCATTCATGTACATGATCAATGACTCGGAAGGGAACATGGATTGTCATGACACAGCATGCCTGAGAAGGCAATCTGGGTGCACATGTGTGCATGGTGTTAATGTAGTTGGGGGGGGGGTGTTGCCTAAGTGTATTTGTCAGTAGGGACATGCATCGAATACATGCATTTGAAATGAAGTGAGTCCCAGTGTCCCGTACACAGCACATGTGAACATTGCACTCGAGGACCACCCTGTGTGTTAAACCACACCCATCCCCTGACACCTCCAAACAAAGCACAACATTGCATCAGCCACTGACCAGCAGAACATATCAGGTACAGAGTACCCCACATCGACAATGGCAGAGAGTGACCCATCACTGAATCATAGAAATTCATAATACGACCTACACACAAAGTTCATCAAAGCGCATCAATGAGGGAGGTAACAAGGGAGAAGAATAGTACATTCCTACATGTCCTTCAAACAGTCCACAATCTGAAAATGAACTATCAAATCGAAGTGGATATTACAAATGCCTGGAACAATAAGGGAGAGTCTAGGGAGGGAATGTTGGATAACAAAACTAGCATCAACATTGCTATGCCTGATGTCAATAGTTGTAGTGCAGGAGTCACATAAGGAGGTGAGTGAGGGAAGAGGAGGGAAGAGGTGAGGAGAGTAACAAAACAAGTGACAAACTGTGGTAGGTCGATAAACAATCTAGATAGTGCTGGGGAGGGGGAGAAGAAACAAAGAAGGGAATGGGGGAGCAGCCGACCTGTAATCAGTGATGGAGGGACTAATGATAAAAGTGGCAAAATAATACTAAAAAAGGTGAAGGTGGGGGGGGGGGTGATTAAGGACGGAGGCAGAAGGGCAAATGTCTGCAAAGAACAAGCGGTTATGTACCACCATGGCTGATGGCAATTGGGCTTGTGGTGTAAAATGACAGAGGACAAGGAGGAGGCTAAAGGATGGCAGAGAGGGAGAGGGAGGAGAGAAGGGAGGAGGGGGCCAAGGTCAAAATGCATAAAGGGGGAGATGGGGAAAGAAAGCACACACAGGGGGCAGAGGGAAACCAGACGGTGCAGAAGTGTAGGGTATGTGATTATGAAGGGGGGAGACATAGGGAGACTGGCAGGGGAGACAGGGGGCAATCAAGTGACCCAAAAGGCTGGTGGACAGGGCAAGACAGGGCCTCCATTGTGGGCTTTTGGTAGTGGTGGCAGGCTCCAGCATCCTGGTTGGCCGGATTGTCACAAGGGCCAGGTGCAACCAATGGGAGGGGGGAGCAGGTCCAGGACACAAACATGACAATCAAATCAAGAGCAATGTGGTCATGCCTCAAATGGCACATCAAAACACCAGCCAGGCTGCAAGATGGCCAAAGTGGTGCAAGCAAGGAATGGGTGGTCGTTGAAATGTGTGGTGACATGGGTAACTCAGTGTGCAGCCTTCATGTGGCATATCAAAATCACTGTGGGGAAAGTGTCCCAATTCAACATTGTCAGCACATGGACCCCTCCCACCATCAGTGTGTCGTACACAGCCAAAGGGTGCATGGTACCACCTACCGCAGGAAGTGCATGAGCATAGACAGTCAAGACATAACAACTTTCATAAGCAACATGATGAAATGCGCAGTCAACATAATACTCACCAAAGTGAAGTGCAGACATGCATTTGAGAAACCATCCGGAATACCCACTAGGGGTGCACACACAAGTAGGACTGCAGGCTGGCCACAGATATGACGGAAGCCCAATGCCCATGTGTGATATGCTGTTAAACCGAGCCATCCTTGCGAGCCCATGGAAAGGGGAAGCAGGTGTAGCATATGCACATAATACATTATTATATGCAATGTTTTAAAACCATAAATAACAATTCATCATCATATACTTCATATATTCAACTTTCAACCTCAATCCCAAACTCACTCATTCATTCAATCATTTCCTAAAAAAACAAATTTGACTCATCACACATAATGTATTGTTCTCTTAATACATATGTTTCCAAAAACATAATTAACATAGATGTTATTTGGCCCGGTTTTTTTCTTTCAGGTGTCGTATTTTTTCTGATTAGTAAATTAACCAGAATATCTTGTATAGTCATTGACACGTGTTTCGGTCCACATTTAACAGAACTTGCTGTCTTTTATTGTCGGGACCTTCTTCAGGACGTAAGGCACAAACAATTGGCTCTGCCCTTATGTTTGGAATGGTGTAAGCCAAATTTCAACCTAGAAAACATACATACCGTGTCATCCCATATTTCTTTACTTTCATTACTATTTTTGTCATATGTGTATAACGTGTCAACACAGCTTACTACTCACCCCCATGTATCAATACACGGGATGGCGAGTAGGTGTATGGAATAAGTCCTTCACGGTGTCAATAGTTTAATCAAGACCCTGTGAAACAAACAGAGATACGAACTAAGTTCTCTGTATCAAATACTAACCATCTTGCATAGTAAGTGCTTGCATACACATAAAATTCTAGACTTACAATTCTTCTGTATTGAACACCACACCGAACGAGTTTTCATTGTTCTGGCTATCTCAATGTATGTCAAGATTCTCCTGACTCCAGAGTCCATCTTCATTAATTAGGTGCAGGAATCTGCTGGAATACAGACATGATGTCCACTATGATTGGTCATTCATTATAGTCTATAATGTCTAGACATATTTGGTTATTCAGTGGGTCTTTCATTTTTGTCACCCCTATATGCGGGTGAATTAAGAGCTGAATACTTTCTATAAGTCATGGTGGGTAAAGACCATGTGGACCCATGTAGTCTCTAAAATGTAGCAAACGCTACACAATAACAATAGAAGACAACCAAATGTCAAACACAGGGAATATTATTAAAGGTATTTTTTTTTCTGCCGCCCCAGCTAATGCACATAGCGTATAGCTGGTGGCCAAATTGTGCACTCATATTAAAACGTACCATGCACAGAAAAGTCATTATGGACGCTCTAAAAAAGAAATAAGAACTTGCCCTACCACCAGTGATGGTCAAAATACCCAAAATTGCGAAAAAGGATGGGGGGGCCAATATTACACAGATGCCCTCGTGTCCCCATATTTAATAGCTCCGACTAGTAAGAATACTACCGGCAGGTAGTCATAACATGCTGGAGAGGTCCAGCCAGCGTTCTAAACCTCGGCATATGCTGCCGCCGATAATTACAAAAAATGCAATGTGCTAAGGTTTATGAAATCACACCCTCGCGTCCGCGAAACACACACACTCACGTTCGCTTGCCAAGCTCTTCAGAGAGTGCATATGCGGGAAACTCCCTTTCATTCTGACAAACAAACCTAATTCAAAAGGCAAGAAATGCCACAGGCTTACCTTGAGAAGTTACGCTGCCTCGCAAAGTAAAGCAAATCTTGCCATGGCCCAAAATCAAGTTCAGCAACATTAACAAAGGACGACTAACTTTTATAGTGCATCCCCGTGTCATAGTCACCAAAAAAGGACTAAAGCCTGTTCTAAATCGGTTTGAATTCAGGAACCACAGGCAAAAATATGGATTAGGCGAAACTACTCAGACTATACACTCGTGTTGGCAAAACAATGGTACATCCAGTATGCACGGCATATATGCAGATAAAATCACAATATAAAAAATATCAAAATATATTTAAAAATATGTTAACAATGCGCCGTGTACATACATTTTTATAAAAGCAAATGTTACCAACGGGAATGGTTCCACATGGGGGAATGCATATTCCATTGTTTCTTTTCCTTTTCATGTGAACAAACACAGTTAGCACCAAAAAGAAGGTGTAATCATGTATTCGACATATTATCACAGGGTCATTACGCCTGGTATCTAGCAAAGTATAATATATCTTCTTTGCACCTAATTCTTATGTGATATCTCTCATCACATGTGCCTCATCTCTCATATTGTGCCTACCTATGCCAGGATCATACATAATATTCCTACAGGACCAATGGAATACTAAAACAGTTAGTTCAGTTCTTTATAATGAGAGCATTCCACTCGACTGATAAGTTTAGGCCATTCCGCACAGTGTCAAGGGTATATATCCACCGTTGTTCAACGCGGTGTAGTATTGTGCCCATATCGCCACCTCTCATATTTGTTTTTACATGCTGTAGCACAAACCATCTAAGGTCTGTGTCCTTGTGTTTCAATTTAGTAAAATGTTCCACAAGGGGCTTATCTGCAACTTTATTTCTAATGCAGCTCCTATGTTCCGATATGCGCTATCTCACCTCGCGTGTAGTTTTTCCAACATAAAGTAGTTGGCAAGGGCAAGAGATCACATAGATCACATTTTTAGTTAGGCAGTTGGTATGGCAGTTCATTTTCCATATACGACCACTGTAATGAAACTCCCGTTTGCTCTCAGTCAGTGGACATTCTACACATTTGCAGCATTTATAGTGGCCCAGAATCTCTGGGAGACCCCACTGTGTGGTAATTGATTGTTCT
The DNA here is from genome assembly GCF_040938575.1 of Ambystoma mexicanum. Lineage (NCBI taxonomy): Eukaryota > Metazoa > Chordata > Amphibia > Caudata > Ambystomatidae > Ambystoma > Ambystoma mexicanum. Next base: position 984,223,830 of record NC_090924.1, read on the forward strand.
TTGGAGGGCTCCAAATAAGTGTGGACAAGTCTTTGTCTCAGATTCTGGTTCTATTTAAATGCAAACATAGGTTTTTGCAGCAGGGTCCCTGGTTGTTTTACGAGGTCCCAGTGCCTGTTTATAATCTTTTTGACATCACTGCTAATAGGATTAAATGTGGTTACACATACCAGGTGCTTGGTGTGTTGTTTTTCCCGGGTGGTTAAACAGATCTCTCGGTCAGTATATTCTGCTCTCTTGAGGTGATCTTTCACCAACCTCCTTGGGTATCCTCTCATCTCTAGTCTGTCTTTTAAATGTTCAGCATGAATTTTGAAATCCTCTTTTTCAGTACAATTCCTCCTTATTCGTAGGAATTGGCCATACAGAAGATTTTGACGTAGGCTGGAGGGGTGAAAGCTGTTGAAATGGATAAGAGAATTCTTGTCGGTTGGTTTTTTGAATAGAGAGGTAATGAGACAGTTTCCTGCTTTTTTAATAACTAGATCGAGAAAACTAACTTGACATTGATTGTATTCCAAAGTGAATTTGATATTATTATCGCATTGGTTAAGCCACTCGTGGAACTCGGTCAATGATGAAACAGACCCTTTCCAAAAAAGGAAGACATCGTCACTGTAACAATGCCAGGTCCCCAAAAAAGAATTAAGTGTTGGATGAGCACTGAGAGCATTTCCATTACCAAGAATAAACTTGTTTTCAAAGTTTGCCATATATACGTTTAAATTACGGTCACCGAAAAAAAAGGAACCGGAAATTACGACATCACACAGGAACGGGAAGGAGAGCGGGGGCCATCTTTAAAAACACAATCCATTGCCATCCGCAGCCGCCAGCACCCTTGTGAGGAAACTAAAGTTGGAAACCGGACCAATCACCGCTCAACATGCCAAAAGCACCAAAAAGGCCGGCGGATCGCATTCGCAAGCAGAGATTCTGCCCAGATGAACTCCAGGCCATGGTCGACTTCCTGGCAGAGCATGCCAATGTCGTCTTCAGCAGCGACATGCGGAGGGAGTCGACCCTCCGCAAGAAGAACATTTGGGCGGAACTGGCACAGAGGGTGAGCGCTGTTGGCAACACCCCCCGCTATGCCAGGGACTGCCGCAAGCGGTGGGACGACCTGCGGGTGCGGGTGCGGGGCCTCCTCTCCATCCACCACAGCCAGGCCCTGCAAACGGGAGGTGGCCCAAGTACCGCAGTCCAACTTGAGCCATGGGAGGAGACCTGTGCGGAGCTCATTGGCACTGAATCCATTGAGGGCGTGAGGACCATGGAGTGCGGGGGAACGACTTCTGCATAAGGAGGTGAGTGTCCACAGTGTACACTGGCAATGTCCATTGCATGATGTAAACTGACCCAGGGGCCATCGAAGGCACCCTCTCGTGTTGCCCTCCCCCCATCCAACGCACCCCCCATCCAACAAATGCTGAGGCAAGTGCCACCTAACGATGGCCCAAGTGCGAGTACATAACGCACATCAACCATAGTGCATTGACTTGCACAAACCATCATGCACACTGTCCAGCGTGGTAGGCATTGTAGTAGCCAAAATGTACATGACCAGTGCACAATGAGTCACTCCCAAACATGTGTATATGTCATCACCATGCACATGTACCACTGCCATAGCTACCCCCCAAACAGAACAAAACAAAAATGACCGAAATGTCCATGCAGCCATGTATGCAAATAGGACATTGCACATACACTAATGTTGTCCCTCTCTTCTACCCCCACAGGCACTGACCATGACAGCACAGAGCCCAAGCAAGCCGGCCAAGCACCTCCACGGGTACTGGCAGGGTCAGGCCGAAGCCAGCAACAAAAAAAAAAAACACCCCCCAACCCACGGAAAGGCCACTTGAAGCTGGCAGACCAGCATGCCATACAGCATTGGTGGCAGCAACTATGCCAACTCCCAGCTCGGCGCAGTGGAGCGTCTCAGGGGAGGCTGCTGCTACCGCACCGGATGAGTGGGAGCCCAGCCCGTCACCCATCCGGGGGCCCATGTCGGAGGAAGGCCAAGACACAATGCACAGCCCGGAGCCATGCTCCGTAACCCTGGCGTCATGCAGTGACTCCGGGGATGCACCATCACCTGTGCACAGTCTGGAACTCAACCTGCAGGGGTATTACGCCGATCCCCCCAGTCCACCCATACCGCCCCCTGCAGAGCATGCTGGTGCAAGAGGATCTTCAGATGGTCTCCCTTCTTTTGACCATCAGCGAGTGCACCAGTTGACTGATCTCATACAGAACTACATTGAGGACAATCGCCAGGCCAGGGCAGAATTGCATGTAGAACTCAATCAAATGCGGCAGTCCCTCACCGACTGCACCACCAGATTGTGTGACTCTTTGACTGACAACACGACCCGGCTATGTCATGTCCTTAATCGCATAGCAAATGCCCTTGAGGCAGGGCATCCAAGTACGGAGCCACAGCAGGAGGACACATCCGCAACCAGTGAGGCCACGCAATGCAGCCCGGAGAGACGCACTTGGCGTTCCTTGCGTCAACGGGATTTGCCTCCCCCAGACAAGGGGAGCAAGAGACATTAGGCATTCCTGCCACATGTGGGCCCCACATCCTACATGGGATGACTGCTCTGGAGTTGGGGGAGAGGGGAGATGGTGTGTTCTGGAGTTGGGGGGAGGGGGAAGGGGAGAGATGGTGTGTTCTGGAGTTGGGAGTTGGGGCGAGGGGGGAGATGGTGTGTTCTGGAGTTGGGGGCAGGGTGGATGTGGCATGGGCAGTTGCTGATGTAAGCACTATTTTGTTTTTTTTCTCATAATACACAATTGGTGTTGCAAACTTAAACCGTTGTGGACATTCTTCATTGCACATTTGTTCATTGACTACTGCCAGTGCATGGTGTACAAGTATGCATGAATCAGTTGCCCTGTGTGCCCATGTCATGACACCCTCTACTGACTTGTGTCCTGGAGACCTTGTCCACTGTAAGTACAGAGCATTGCATGTCCCTCAAGTGCACAGCCTCAATGACCCTTTGTTGGCACTTCACCCTCCGCCTTCACTGCATCGTCCTGTGGTTGTAGCAGTACCATGTCAGGGGTGATAGCCGCTCACGTAGGGATGCACTTTTTGTCCATCTGCACATATGGCATGGGCCCATTCGACACCAGATATCAGTGGAGGGGTCACCCACCAGTCCTGCTTCGCCGGCACATATGTGCATCATGCAAGCCAGGTGACTGCTTCATCTACACGCATGCACGGGTATGGCCATTGTCTGGTTGCCCCATGGCCCTGTTCAGGGGGTTCGTGACAGGGGTCATGTGGCTTGCTGTCAAGGGACAGCCAACAACAGCTGCATGTGTCACCAAATGAGGTGGGTGTGTGGACTGTCATGGTGGAGAACAGTACTTGGCTGTCATGGCAGGGTTTCAATGATGGCCATCTGCACATGTCCATGGATGTATTGCGCACGATCATGGACACAAATATGTGTCCGATGCAATGTAATGCAGTGGGGTGTTGCGTCTATATGATGGCCCATGAACGATGGTGTGGACATCTTGGGGTACATGTTCCTTTGTTGCATGCTGCTGTCCTGATGTCGGATCAATGGGGTGCTGTGTACTGTGTACATTCTTATTTGGGTGTGATGGCTGTAGTCTGTGGATCATGGTCATCACCCTGTTCTGATCCATTCTATGGTGATTCCCAACACTCCTATGGGTGTGCCATGCCGGTGACGTGATATCGTACCCCTGCTGCCCTCTGTGAATTCCACTCCCAGGGATGGGTCTCCAATGTGGTGCCAGGCTGGGGGATGCCACATTGTGCATGTGCAGTGTGTCCTCCGATATGCGCTTACGGTTGTGGTGTCCGCCAATGAGTGGTGCTGGTGTAGTGTGATTAGCCCTTGTAAGTTGGTGGAGATGTAGTGTGATGTGAGTGCCTTATTCTAGCAAAGTGGGAATCTGTTCATATCTGCCGTTGCACTGGTTCTGTGGCAGGTTTGTTGTCGGGGTGAACACCGTACAATGGCTTCATCGTTTCAACCCAGCTGGTTCATGCAGGCACCCACCCCATTGACCCCAGTGAACTTGCATGACACAGTCAGACGACTCAACAGCCAGCCAGGCAGGTCATCCTGTATGTTGGACCATGTGGCGTGGTAGCGTGGTGAACTGCTGGCCCTTTGAGTCATGTGTAGTTGTTTGGTATCGGGCCCACCCATGTATGTGGTTCTTGGTAGAGTTGGATTCCATCTGCACGTAGGGGGAGTGGTATTGTTTGCAGTTGCTGTCAGCCACCTGCATGCCATGCTGTTCCACATACGACCTGTGGGTGCTGTCAGGGGCACCATTGTCATTTGGCATGCCTCCATTTGCATTAGGTCCAGCTTTACTGTTGTGTATGTCATGGGTGGTCCATGTTGGGGATTGGTGGACCCTTGTGTGCTTGGGGAGGTGTGACGGCACTTGTATATGTGGCCACCTAATGGACGGTTGTGACATGCCACTGTGTGCTGGTAGGTACCTTTGGCATGGGTGTGGGGCACAGGCAACACCATCACTTGTGCCGGGTTGGCACTGTACATTTGTATGGTGCTCACTTTTCTTGTGTCTGTGGCGCAATATGGTGGTGACGGTGTCACAGTCTAGGTGGTCTGGGGTCTCTATCTGGTAGGACTTCTCCTAGAGTGGCCGGACATGCTGCGTGTGCATGGGGGCTGCTGGGGTGGTAACGGAGGCTGCACTGGTGCTGCATGCAGGGCCTGTCTCCCCCTCCTTCTACCCCTGTGTCTCCTCAGTGGGGGGGCGTGGTGTTGTTGCAGGGGTTTGTGTGGTTGTGGCCTTGCTTGTTCGATTGGTGTCATCTTGGTGTGGGAGGGAGGTGCTGTGTGGGTGTGTTCCTTTTCTGCTGTGGCAGACTCCTGGACTCCATCTGTGTTGCATGTGTCCACCTGTGGCTCTGGGTCCCACTGCTCAGGGTTCTTTACTCCTTCTCTGAGATGCCTGTATGTACTCCATGCCGGTAAGGTACTTTACGGCCTTGAGGAGGCCATAATTTACGTGTGCTCCTTACTTGTGATCAGCTCCGGTTTACGCCATGCCGTTAATTTCGGCATGGTGGGGCGCGCGCGCGACCCAAGACCGATAATTATGGCATTGTAGTTTACGGTGCCGTAATTTATGGTCTGAGGTGTCGGAATGGCATGGAGCGGGAAACCATGCTGGTAATTCATGACCGGCATGGTTTGTACCTTACCTCCATGCTCAGAATGACCCCCATTGACATTGCGATGGACCACTTTTCTTTTTTCATGCTGGGGATTTTTGTTTTTTATTGGATTTTCTTTTTTTTTGGTAATAGCTTTCATTATTTATTAATTTGCAAGTTTTATTTTCATTATGTTATTTCACTACGTTTTCAATACATTTATTTTAACTTCATGATTGGTGTTGTGTACTATCCTTGGTTTTGTGCATGTCTCAATGTACATTGCTTCAGTCATGTGTTGCCACTGTGTGGCTCTGTTGTGCATTTATGCATGGGCATGGTGGTTCTTTTAACAATGTCATGGCATGGGTAATTTGGGAGTGGGTGCAGTGGATGATTGCATGCTTGTACTGGGGGGAAAGGGGGATTTGGGTTGGCATTAGGGCCATGGGTCTGTTTTGTTAGGACGTTTTGTTAGGACATGTTGTTTGGTGGGCCATGTGTTGGGGCCTGCTAGCAGGTTCCCGTCAATGGGGGTGGTTGGGGGGGTGGGTAGATATGAGTCAAGGCCTGCTGGCAGGTGCCCGTCAATGGGGGTGCGGTCGGGACACATGAGTCAGGCCTGCTGGCAGGTGCCCATCAATCGGGGGCCTGGGGGGACCTGAGTCGGGGCCTGCTGTCGGGTGCCCATCAATGGGGGTGGTTGGGGAGGTGGGGGACATGAGTCGGGGCCTGATGGAAGGTGCCCGTCAATGGGGGTGGTTGGGGGCGGTGGGGGGACATGAGTCGGGGCCTGCTGGCAGGTGCCCGTCAATGGGGGTTGTTGGGGTGTGGGGGGACATGAGTCGGGGCCTGCTGGCAGGTGCCCGTCAATGTGGGTGGGGGGGCATGTGTCGGTGCTCCCGAGTGCATGGTGCCATGTGGCCTGTCTGTGGGGCAAGTTGTGGGGCGATGGGCTGCCTGTGGGCCATGGTCTGGGGTGATGGGCTGCCTGCGGGGCATGGGGCAGGGGGGCACACCCGGGAGGGCACACACTGCCAAATCGCATGTGAAAGTCCATGCGTACCCCCGGAATACAAGTACCCCGCTCGCGCCAGTGAAAACACGTGTGAAAGTCCACGCGCACCACCAGAATACACATACCCCGCTCACGCCAGCGAAAATGCATGTGAAAGTCCACACGCACCCTTGGAATTTTCAGACCCCGCTCGTGTCAGCGAAAACGCGTGTGAAAGTCCACGCACATCCCCGGAATACACGTACACCAGTGAAATCGCGTGTGAGAGTCCACGCGCACCCCCGGAATACACATACCCCACTCACACCAGTGAAATCGCATGTGAAAGTCCACACACACCCCCGGAATACACGTAACCCGCTCGCAACAGCGAAAGCGCGTGTGAAAGTCCATGCGCACCCCCAGAATATGCGTACCCAGCTCGCGCTAGCTAGCGAAAATGTGTGTGAAAGTCCACGCGCACCCCCGGAATACGCGTACGCCAGCAAAATCGCATGTGAAAGTCCACGTGCACCCTCCCCATGGCCTGCAGGAAGCCCATCACCCCTGGGCATGCCCCAGAGGCAGCCCATCACCCCGTTCCATGGCCCACAGGCAGCCCATCACCCCAGTCCATGGCCCCGCAGGCAGCCCATCACTCCTGGGAAGGGCCCGCAGGCAGCCCATCACCCCAGTCCATGGCCCACAGGCAGCCCATCACCCCAGTCCATGGCCCAAAGGCAGCCCATGACCCCATGGCATGCCCCGCAGGCAGCCCATCACCCCAGTCCATGGTCCACAGGCAGCCCATCACCCCAGTCCATGGCCCGCAGGCAGCCCATCAACCCTGGGCATGCCCCGCAGGCAGCCCACCACCCCAGTCCATGGTCCACAGGCAGCCCATCACCGCAGTCCATTGCCCACAGGCAGCCCATCAACCCTGGGCATGCCCCGCAGGCAGCCCACCACCCCAGTCCATGGCCCACAGGCAGCCCATCACCCCAGTCCATGGCCTGCAGGCAGCCCATCACCCCTGGGCATGGCCCGCAGGCAGCCCATCACCCCAGTCCATGGCCTGCAGGCAGCCCATCACCCCTGGGCATGAACGGCAGGCAGCCCATCACCCAGTCCATGGCCCGCAGGCAGCCCATCGCCCCAGTCCATGGACCACAGGCAGCCCATCACCCCTGGGCATGCCCCACAGGCAGCCCATCACCCCTAGGCATGCCCCACAGGCAGGCCACACCACAGGGTGGACTTTTTCCATGCATTTTACCTGACGCAGTGGGGTACGCATGTTCTGAGGGGTGCACGTGGACTTTCACACACGGTTTCACTGCCGTATGTGTATTCCTGAGGTGCGCAGGGAGTTTTACATGCGTTTTCAGTAGCGCGAGCGGGGTACGTGTATTCCGGGGGTGCGCGTGGACTTTCACATGGGTTTTTGCTGGCGCGAGCAGGGTACGTGTATTCCGGGGGTGCATGTGGACTCTCACACGCGATTTCGCTGGCGAGAGCGGGGTACGTGTATTCCGGGTGTGCGTGTGGACTTTCACATGCGGTTTCACTAGCGTACGTGTTTTTCCAGGGGTGCGCGTGGACTTTCACACGCGGTTTCGCTAGTGCGAGCGGGGTACGCATATTCCGAGGGGTGCGCAGGGAGTTTTCCACGCGTTTTCATGTTTGAGGGGCTGAATGCTGGTCCACTGGCCTTTGTGCCATGTAGGGGATTTGTGTAATGTTTTTGCCGCACTGGCGGGGTTGGGGCATAACTGGCGCTGCTGCAGAGTCGCTGCGCCACTCTGCGCCACGGCTGGTTATGGATGTAAGTATCCATGAATACGCTGCACGCTGAAATGTGTTTTGGCGCACGCGGCTGGTGCAGACTAGCGCACGTTCCCTCTGTGCACCAGCCGTGTGTGCCACTCGTGCACTGATTTCTGTGAATTACCCCCATTATCTTTCGGATACATTCTTCAATACACTTTTGCTTTTCGAAAAACACTTTTGTGGGTTGCGCTTCTGGAATCAGCCATATAGATCACACAATGTTGATTGTTCCATGTAGTATGTTTATTCTTTGCATTAATTTTCATGCAACTTCAATTTTCATATATTCACATGTTCACATTTATTTTTCTTTGTGTTCTGCATTAGTTTTCATGCAAATTTGATTTTCATATATTCACATGTACACATTTTTTTCCTCTCAACATGTGTTTCCCCACGGTATATGCCCGTGGTTCTTCAGGAGAGATACTAAATTTGGATTCTTTTTACAAAAGTGTTTTCCGAAAAGCAAAATTGAATTAAGATATTGCTGCAGTCGGATTATAGAAACACTTAGGGTGCAGATTCTAAACAAACCTACAAGTTAAATTTGGCAGAAAAATATATCGCCAAAAGTGGAAAACAAAGCCGACAAGGACTGCAATCTGGCAATCAAAATTCTTCAATACACTGATTGTAGGAGTATTTCCAATCATAATGTGAAGTTTACAGTCACTGTGTCAAATAAGGACAGGCAATGAAATACTTCCAGTCTCAATTATGTGTCCCCTGTGTGCTGAGCTAAACACCTACATCTATGAACTTTTCGGAATTGTTTGGGGCCATCAAAGCTGATGTACGATATCACCAACACCCATAAATATGTCAGGAATATGTCTATAGTCTTTGCCATTTGTTGTTGTGAAAGCTCTCTACCTGGCAGCCCTCGGCTGTGCCATTTGTTGTTGTGAAACCTCTCTACCTGGCAGCCCTCGGCGGTGCCATTTGTTGTTGTGAAACCTCTCTACCTGGCAGCCCTCGGCGGTGCCATTTGTTGTTGTGAAACCTCTCTACCTGGCAGCCCTCGGCTGTGCCATTTGTTGTTGTGAAACCTCTCTACCTGGCAGCCCTCGGCGGTCTTTTAATTTTTTTAAGTAATCAGGAGGTGAAAGCTAGGACCTATTTATTTCAATGACAATGCAGATAAGTTTTGCATAAAAAGAAACATGTCTTACAGTTCGAAATGCAGCTCAGTCTGTCAGAGAGACAACTCAAAACAACAAATGCCACAGCAAACTTTTTCTCTCCTCGGTTTTTTTTTCCACTGTCTCTATTTTCTGTCTGTGTTGGGCCTTATTATAGTGACTTCAGCTTCCCCTGCACCTTTCGAAAGGATCTCTATGTCTTTAGCCAATCACTATGGCTTTGTATTCTCTACCTTAACAAATCACTTAACATAACACGTCATCAAGTTTGAATCACAATATCTTGATTTAAGTAAAACATATTTACCCAATAATGCATTCTTACTTCCTTTCCACTGCAAAGTGCTGAAATAAACGTGGGCTCATTGTGTTCATTGCTTCATGTAACAATTTGTTTGCACTATGACATGTTGCAAACTCACTCTGGACCGTCTTATGTAGAGTAGTATTGCCTTTGTATTCCTAGAGTTTAGCTAGTACCAACCTTGTTCATTCAATGCTTTAATCGGTACCCCATCATTTTATTACAAACAAAACAGAATGGTACATTTCAGAGCGGACAATAACACCGACAAATAGTGTAAACATTAAGTAAATAAATAAAGGGTTGTGGAGTAAGGGTTTAAAATGAGTCGCTGTGGGGTTGAGGTGGGGATGCAAAATTTTAAAAAAATAATAATCTGTGTTTTTCAGTGTTTTTCCACAATGAAATGTACCACTCTGTAATTGTTTTCGGTAAGGTCACGTATAACCCTTTAATCCTGCATTTTACATCTTATTGCAGTTTAACCCTTCTGTGGCTAATCCATTCTCTGGGAATCTGGACTTTAATAATGAGACACACTGATTGCTGCTGTATTTTAGCAAATGCAACTTCTAAGCAGTTGACTCCCCCAGCATAAAACAGCCATTGTAGTGTAGGAATTGTGATAGTAGTAAAGATACATTTCCTGTTCTCGTTTTTGTATCCGCATAGCAAAGTGCCCACATCACTAAAACCTTACATTTACATATAGCACCACCCCCTTAAATCTTTCCTCACACCATGGTACTCCTTTCATCTTTCACCTTTTATCCTGACAGGATGCAGACGGGTCGAGTGCTGAACGGCTGCTCTCTAATCCCATCTTCATCACTAAACTATGGCTGTGATCATAGCAATATATTTAATGCCACAGTGCCTGCTTAACCTGTCAAATTGTCAGCCCCTAAAGTTTCACCATACTATAGTATCCTGGTGAAATCATGTGACTGCGTTTGGAGTGTAGAGGAGGATCCCAGGGGCCCGGGTCTGTCAGAAAGCACAAACATAACTGTAAGATATGTTGCACAAACGGAAAGAAATGTTAATAATGTCTACTATATATACTTGGGAATGTGAAGGTGGGGGAGAGGATGTTATTGAATTTAGTTGGTCTGTAAGTTGGAGGCTGCTGCCTTGTGGACTTGGGCCACTGAGTCATGGGCCAGGACGATGTACTTGCCTCCAGGCCAAAAGTTGCCAGTCCTGCTCTTGTGAATCATGGCATCCGCCCATTTCTGTTGCAAGTGTGCTGCTCATGAGATATGCACCCACAATCAGCACATGAGCAAACTCCCAAATCCTTTTCCTCTCAAACCCAGCGTCCCAATATTCCAAGCTCCGATTTAAGTCTAACCAAAACCTTATCACCCATCTCTCGGTACCTGGAGAGCAATGTGTCCAGAAAGAGGAACGAGGCTGTCGTGGCAACACCTTGCACCTTGCACCATGCCTCCATGTTATTGGCAAGGCGTGCTTACTTGTAGAGTGGAAATGTTCCTCGGTGTATTTGTATGGATATCACATTTAAAAACAGAGAACGCAAATCTCTATTGCCGGAGTTTATTAACAAACTGCTTCTTGAATGTGAGAAATAGCGCAAGTTAGCATTGCCCCCTACCGGATTAAAACAATATATATCGACATAATCACGTAATTCTCTTCTTCAAATGTATTCAACAATTTAAACCCCTGCATTCGCATTGCTGAGAATATCACGGACTGTGTCAGCTTTTCAGAAAACATGGTCCACTCATTTAAGGAAAGACAAAGGCCATTTTAAATATTCGTGTTTGTGTCTTTTATGTGTTTGTAACGGCTGAAAGTATTACATTGTTTAAACGAGAATGTGAGGTAATTGGTAGGAGGTTGTGGACACAAATAGAGTTAAATTAGTTCATAGAAGGAATTATATGCTGCAAACAAAACCGGGTACAACAATAAAAAAAAATGCAGATTCGATATCTACCGCCAATGCACAATTCACAATGCCTTGCTTTAATCAAGAGGGATTGTTATAAGCAAATATCTTAAAAAGGGATTCAAATGAAGTGCTGGGATGGTTTACCTGTAATCTCCACTTAATACAATTCGGGTCTTCCTCGTCTCAGTCCTCACTCTTTGAAGGCGTAGGACTTTGCGCCAATCATCTTGTTACATTTTCCTACTTTTTAGTTTGGGCTATTAGGTGGCGCTTTAGGGCTGCCCATAAGCCAGCACTATTGTATTTGAGTACAGCTAGGAGGGAGATGGCACATGAGGAGAGACACACAGCTTGAGGGTATTGTTTTGTTATTTACCCACCCCTTGACTGCCCATGGCGACTCCCACCCACTACCTGCCCCCCACCAATCAAAACACATCCTCCTGATATCTCTTTGAGCTAACTCTATCAAGAAGTAACATCAAACTTGAGCATGTTGTATTCCTAAGCCTTCTGCTGACAGTTAATGGCTTCATTGCAGATGTAAATGGCTACTTGTGCAATAATAATGTCTTAACCAAGAGTGTCTTCAGCCACTTGATTTAGATCTCTTCCATGCACTGAATTCTTGTTAAAAACAAGCAACTACAATGCCAAGAGTTTTTGCTCGAGGAATTCTACTGCGTGCGATGCAATAAATACATTCTTAAGTACCATTCAATCATGCACATGTAGAACGCCCTGCCCACCTCCCATGTGAGGGACTCTCTGAGGCTGCGTGGGATGCAGTCATTGTTTTTCTATTAGGGTCCAGTTATCGCATTTCCAGCTCTTCCCATACAGTGTAATATAAAATGAGCAGGTGCGTTGTAAGTGGGGAATAATGAAAAGATCATATGCCCAGGTAGTCACTACATTTTACAGATGTTGCGCTCTTATGGCCAGGTAGTACCAGTATACCAGTGCCTAGCTAATCCCTCACCCATGCCTACACAAACGCCCAAACTGTTGGCTTTGCCACTGCTTGTTTTTTTACCACTTTGCTTCAAGGTACACATATGACACCCTACCTTGGAACCTTCTGTCAGTACCCAAAAAGAACTGGTGGATGGGATGTCGGGGGATAGAAGAGGATTGTCAGTACTGTAAAGAAAAAGAGCAGTATTAGACATAATGAAGATTACCCAATAATAATCCCTGCATTAACTCCACGTCCTCCTCTCAATTGTCCCAGACCATACTCTTTGAAGATTACCCAGGATCTGACCGGATGCCACAAGAAGGAACAAGGCAGAGCCAGGATACTGCAAAAGCCCAGTGTACCTTTATTCAAAAACCCAAATTCAAGGAATAACTTCTTGGAACAAACCTGAAGAAAACCCTTGATCTTCTCACCCGGGAAGCCAGTCCATAATGGTGCGCTAATGTACTGGAAGATGCCCATGTTGCTGCCCTACAGGCGTCCAACAGAGAGACATCCCTGACCACAGCTCAAGATGTGGCCATCCCCTAGCAGAGCGATCCACCACCATCTCAGGAAGCGGAACCCCCAAAGGGAATCTGCTGAAGCAGTTGTGACCTTGATCCATCTGCTGATGGTCATATATGATACCTTGCAATCCTTGTTTCTCCCCACCCCCCAAAGGAGAAGAACTAACTATTGGAGAATTTGAATGAAGATACCTATTCACATAGGCAAGGAGAACCACACTTACATCCAACCACATCAACTAAGGCCTAACCTCTGGGTCCAAATCGCCTGGCATAGTCGGAATGACCACCTCCTGAGAAAGAGGAAAGGTGGATTCCATCTTCGGACGAAAATTCATGTCACATCGCAATGTCACAGCCTCAGGAGAGACAGACAAGTAAAGAGGAGAACACAAGCGTGGCCAGGTTGGTCTGAAACCTCACAAAAAAGGAGCCTAGGAGACTTGCACTCCATCTGGAATACTAAATATAAGGCCAAATGCCTAGATGGTTGTATGAAGTTAGTTCAGACAATGTGATATGGTAAAATAAATAATAGAAAGCAATTTAATAAATAGGAAAGGTTAGATGACATGTGTTTTGAACCATGAAAGGTCTGTATCAAGGCTAAAAAATCTGTCACTTATAAGAAAAATGTCCAATTGATTATAAGAGGTCTATAATTGTGCTGACGCGCAGAACAATATTTGGGTCCATTGGCTTAGAAGGGATGCTAATCTGTTGTCATCCATCTGCCTTTCGGTGATGTGTCGCATTCAAGATCTGAAACCTAGCCCCAATGAACAGATGTTTTTGAACAAGATCTAGCTGGGATTTTCTCTGGTTGATAAGAAAGTCATACTCAGTTAGGCCCTTTGATACCACCAGGACTGCTTCCTCCATCTCCCGACGGGAGCTCACTGAGACAGGAGACAGTCCAAGTAGTGATAGACTTTCAAATCCTTCTCATGCAACACTCACACCCCCATGATTGGAGCCAGTATTAATCTAATCACCCTGGGAGCTGAGACAGAAAGGCAGGAAAGCAAACTGAAAATGCTGGCCTGCAACCGCAAACCATGGAAACCTGTGGCGGGGTGGGTAGTTTGGTATGTGTATGTAAGCGTTGCTGAGGTATAAGGATGCCAGCCAATTTCCTGTTGCAATCAACTGGATCATTCCCTGCAGGTTTTATATCTGGAAAGGCAGGTTGCAAACAAACTGTTTGACTCCCTTTAGATTTAGAACCAGCCAGAATCCCCCTGATGCCTCGAACACCAGGATTATCCTGGAGTAAAATCTTTGACCCCAAGACCTCAGTGGGACCGGGCAAATTACCTTATTGTCTAGGAGATGTTGAATCTCTGCTTAAAGACAGCAGTTTCTCTTCAGAGGACCCCGAGGCCAAGGGATATCTATGACTTCTCGGTCTGAAGGAGGTGATGAACCTTTGTGCGATATCCTTCTCTCAGAATGTTAACCAACCAGGAAAGCTTAATGGAGGAGATCCAGGTTTCCCTGAGGAGAAAGATCCTTCCCCTGAAATTCCAGATAGTATTCCCTGCAAGTCAGGAGTCATCTTTGGAGGAGATGAGTTTCTAAACTTCTGACCCGCTGCACTCTGTCTGCTTCTGAAGGTCGGCCGATTGGCTCCAGCTGAAGAATGTGAGAATCTTCACTCATGAACCCAGTGGGGTCCGTAAATCAGTAACACGTCATACTCAGGATGGGATGCAGAATAACTCTTACACCAAATAATAAGACTGATTCAGGAAGTTGACAAAAAGTCTCCTCCGACTGTTTTATTTTCAATTGTCTAAAACAGGAAGTTTCAACAGACATCAACAGATGTTGTACAGCATTCTCAATGAATTTCATAAAAAATATAGTTTTATAGCAAAAGCTCATCATACTTGACACCATACTGAGCACCACACACCGTGGGTAATAATAAGCAGCGCTCAGATACCTGAGGGTTTGTAGCGCTATATAAAAGCCTAATTATTATTATTATTATTATTATTATTATTATTATTATACTATGTGGCAAACAACAAAAACCTATGGGGGGTTGTGATTGGCTTAAAGGGAACATCTAAGTATACTTTCTATATAAGGACGGGTTGTAATTGGGTCTCTATAGTCAGGTGGACAACTTATACCCATCCTTAGTGCAAGTCATCTCCAACAGTTATTAGATACACGGTACACCATTTCTATCAACCTATAAGGACCTTCATTTTACGTCCCACTACAATTGGTTGGAACTCTTGTTCCAACCTTCTGGAACATTTGGCTCACTAGCAGCACGTAAGATGGTACCCCAGGTAACAGTGGGTGGA
The DNA here is from genome assembly GCF_040938575.1 of Ambystoma mexicanum. NCBI lineage: Eukaryota > Metazoa > Chordata > Amphibia > Caudata > Ambystomatidae > Ambystoma > Ambystoma mexicanum. The sequence goes on from NC_090924.1 coordinate 984,239,036, forward strand.
CTTCACTGTGTCTCGCCAACCAATTAGCCCAACATCTCTCATTGCTCATGCCGTCAGCCATTCGGATTGTATTTGAACTTGTCCTTGCAAAGTATCTTCATTCCAGAAAATAACAGGGAGTATAGGCAAACTCTTATTATAGTTCAGGTCTGCATGACCAAATCTTATTTCCATCCTTGATTCACGTGACAGGAGACCGTATTTTTCGGCCTGTTTTGCAGAATTTAATTGTCTTCAATGAATAAACTTGGCACTCATGATGTTCTTTCTTTACACCTTGACAATGGCTGATTCAGCTTCTCACGTTCACTGTTCTTCAAGGATAGATTCCTGGCCAATCCATGCTTTGACACCAGGCCAGACAGCTATTTCAGGCCTTTCTGCGATCTTCAGCTGCTTTCTTACTGCGACACAGCCCTCCAATCCTTCTTTCTTCACGGGGCTGAGCTTACTAAATGTATGACACCGATGTCCAGATTCTATATAGTGGCGGCACCGCCTGCAGTCTATTCGCTAGGTATAGCTAGCCTTTATGATTACTTATTCTACTTGCGTTGCTGCATCTGTTCAGTTATAAAAGGGCTTGCATTTTCTGCATGTCATGGCCATAGCCCCGGGCCCTGGTACTCGGGGCCTCTGGGCTGCGCCACAGTGTCCCTGCATGGCCTCGAAGGCCCAATCATGTCGCCCAAGACTCTCCTTTGGCGCCAGGCTCATATGACAGAAGAAGGAGCTGGAGCTCTCAATTGAAATGGAACATTATGGCTGCCCCCACATGGTTCAGCTCAGAACTGAACCATGCGGTCTAGCATCCAGGGTGTGGTCAGGCTTGAAGGCACCTGGGATACCAGCAGACTATTTAAGCCATGCCCGAGCTGCAGCACACGCTTCGCATTGCTCTGCACTCGCAGCGTGACGTTCACCGTGATCTGTCCTCGGCTTTCCAGGCCAACACCTGCAAAAGAAGAGAAGAAGAGCTCCATTAGCCATCCTTAACTGCTTGTAAATCCAGCTCTGTCGATCGCTCCAGTGTCACCTCAGAAGCTCGTCCTTGTTTGAAAGCCGCAACGTGGAGGACGAAAAAGAAAGACAATATTAGTAAGCGTATGCATCCCTCATTCAAGCATCATCCGGAAGCACGCTTACCTGAGCAGAACTCGCTGTTGGTCTATTCCGTGCCAGCCTCCATCAACCTACAAGAGAAAGGCAAAGCGGTAGCTCTCATACTTACTCGACGGCAGTCCGGACAACATCTGCTCACCGCTCCGCATCCTCCCGGTCGCTCACCATCCAGAACATCACTGCGGCCTGCAAGAGAAGAATAACACAGGCAGCAAAAGCGCACATAGCGCTGCGCTTCGCGCATTCACTTACCATCTCGAGCACAGCTCCCTCAACCAGCTCGATGTCTGCACCTAAGAGAGAAGGAGGACATTAATAAGGGCAATTACAATTACGGACAAATTATTAAGAACAATAGACTTACCTGAAGAACTGAGTCGCAGAAGGTCTGGACTCTCGTGCCCATGCCAGTGAAGTAACTTGGCAGCGAAGCACCCCTCCACGATGCACCCTTGCACAGAACTGCAGGACGGAAAGCGCATCTTATCGAAATCCAAGGTGAGGAAAACTCTAAGGGGGTCTTTGGGGTTCACAAGGGAGGTGGGCCCAGAGAGGAAGAGATTGTGGGCTAAACCAGAACTCCTGTATTCCAAACTAGACCCTCGGCAGAACGAGAACCCAGGGGAGGCGAATCCAGGCCGGGAGCAGTCCAACCAGGTCGGGTGGTGTCCTTGTGGATACCAGGTGAGCGTTACAGAACGCAAAGCCTCAAAACGATAATCCACCCGGGCGTCCAGCACGGAAACATCGGAAACCGACCAGTTAGCTAAGATGCAGGGGCAGTTACGTGCTGAGGTACATTCAGCCAGACAGGAGACCAATGCCTTGCAGAGAGAATTAATAGTGAACAAAGAACGTACTGATGATCTAAGTCGACAACTCCTTCAATCACAGGACGGACAAGCCCCTTTGCCTGAGACCCTCCCATCAATGTCAACCCCATCGAGTAACCTGACGCAGATCACCCTTCCTGGAGCAGTTCATTTATCTCCACCGGAGCGTTTCTCGGGGGACCCTAGGAAGAATGCAACCTTTATGAATCAATGTCGCCTCCATTTTCTTTGCAGACATGGGGCGTTCTCTAATGACCAGTCACGAGTGGCCTTTGTGTTGTCTTATCTTAGTGGTAGTGCTGCAGATTGGTCTGTACCTTTTATTAACTGCGATGATCCACTGCTATGCGATTTTGGGGGCTTTCAGCAAGAGCTAGAAAAGCTCTTCGCCCGTCATTCCCATGGACAGGTTTTAGACAATTAACTCTTGTCCCTCCGTCAAGGAAACCTAGATCTATTGACGTACATAGCGACCTTCAACAGGCTTGCGGTCGAAGCAGAGTGGGCGGAGGACAAAAGGACCACGCTATTCCACCAGGGCTTAAGAGGAGAGCTAAAGGATGCACATGCCCAAGTAGTAGATCCACCCAAGGACTGTGCCGAATTTATTAACCTGGTAGTCCAACTCGAACATAGGTTACAAGATCAAAGGATGGATCGAAGTAGACCGGACGCTCGCCCCATGTTTGTGCGCTCCAAGGACCATGTTCGACGAGGGACAGACAGTTCTGTGGAACCAATGCAACTAGGAGGGGTAGGACCCCCTTTAACCAAAGCAGAAAGGGACAAGAGGAGGGAACAGCAGCTATGCTTATACTGCGGAAAGGCGGGTCATTGCCTCAAAGGGTGCCCGGTAAAGCCACCCAGAAGGACCGTAGGAGCCACAGATAAGGAGAAATCAAGTCAGGAGTCAGAAAACTACCCAGCCCGGCAAATGTAGGGGTCCATTTGTCGAGCGATGAAACCCAACTACAGACCTCCCATTTTGCGTTGCTGGTGATCCTAATCAACCACCAACAGTCGTCAAGGATGCATTCGGTAGAAGCTTACATTGACAGCGGAGCCATGGGGAATTATATGGACCAGGATCTTGCAGCAAAGATGGGGCTCACACTCTGCCAAAGTCCACCACAGAGACTGTAACCACCGTAGACGGTACTGTAATTGCCTCCAGCCCCGTGTCTGAATGTACCACTGTTCTAATCCTCTTATGTCAGGACGGCCATCGGGAATCAATCGTTTTTGATCTAATCAAGGCACCTCAGTTCTGATTGAGCCTAGGAATGCCGTGGTTGGTCGCACGCAATCCACAAATCGACTGGCGTACTCGAGAACTGTTTCTTTCCCAAGACTGTAAACGCACTTGCTATTATAATGGGAGGAAGACAACGAACACTGGATCGTCTGTCCAGGAGGGGGGAGCAAGTACCTTAGATGTAGTTGGTACCCTTCCAAGCCAATATTAGGACTTTCAAGACGTGTTTCAAAAGGAACAAGCTAATACCTTGCCACCCCACAGACCCTACGATTGCCAGATCGACCTGGGACCTGGTGCACAAATCCCTTGCCGTCGAATCTATGCGCTTACAGAACCTGAGAACCAAGATTTGAAGTCATACTTGGAACAGTATCTAGCCAACGGTTTCATCTGCCCCTCAAAGTCTCCTGCAGCGTCTCCCCTATTCTTCATACCGAAGAAGGAAGGGGATTTGAGGACTTGTATCGACTATCGCGCCCTGAACCAAGTCACCGCTAAGAATCATTACCCCTTACCCCTGATCCTGGAATTGTTAGACCAAGTTAAAGATGCCCATATCTACACGAAATTGGACCTTAGAGGGGCCTACCATCTTGTTTGCATTAAAAAAGGGGGACGAATGGAAAACAGCATTTCGTACCAAATATGGCTTATATGAATACCAGGTGATGCCATTTGGCCTTTGCAACGCTCCTGCCGCATTTCAGTATTTCATGAACGATGTCTTGAGAGAGCTGATTGACATTTGTGCCCTAGTCTATATAGACGACATCCTAGTATATTCGGCCTCAGAACAGGACCATGTCAAGCATGTGCTTTCCGTCCTTACCAAGCTTCGTCGCCAACATCATCTTTATTCCAAACTTGAAAAATGCTCATTTCATGTTACTGAGGTAGAGTTCCTGGGGTCTATCCTCACTCCAAAGGGAATCTGAATGGATGTGCACAAAGTTGACGCATTCTAAATTGGCAAGCTCCAAGCTCAATCAGAGGGGTCCAGAGTATGTTGGGCTTTGCAAACTTTTACAGCCGATTCATCCCGGGATTCTCTCAAATAGTACATCCAATCACGTCTTTATTAAGGAAGTGCAACACAAGAAATTCCAGTGGACAGAAGAGGCTGAAAAAGCTTTTCAGGAACTCAAGGTGAGATTCACTTCCGCTCCAATCTTACAACACTCTCGCCCAGATCTTCCGTATGTGGTAGAAACGGATGCCTCCAGTATGGCTATGGGTGCTGTGCTATCGCAAAGGGACCCACACACCAGCCAGTTACATCCAGTAACCTTTTGGTCGCATAAGTTTTCACCACCTGAGCTCAATTATGCCATCACAGACAAGAAGCTCCTGGCCATAAAATCAACTTTCAAGGCCTGGCGACATTATCTGCTAGGGGCCAGGCACACTATAACTGTGATAACCGACCATCGAAATCTACAGTAGTCGAAGAGTGCAAAGGCTCAATCCTCTCGACAACTACGCTGGGCCCTTTTCTTTGCTAGTACGACTACATAATCACGTTCTGACCTGGAGACAAAAATGTCAAAGCTGATGCCCTTTCGCGCCTGGGCACAGATGAACTGGTGTACACAACCCCTGATCCTGTGGCCATCATCCCGAGCAACAAACTCCTCGGCATTACAACCACCATGACTCAAGATGAATTGCTGCAAGGAATCCGACAAGTAATGACTGCTGAGTTATTATGAGAATGGGATTCACGGGGAGAACACTATGCAGTTAAGGACCAACTACCATACTACAGGAATCGTTTATTCTTGCCCAAGAAAGAACTTCAGGAACAGGTAATCTCGGAATATCATGATTCCCTCATGGAAGGCCACCCTGGAATTGCCAAAACTCTGGCCAAGGTGAAGTGGAGCTACTGGTGGCCAACGTGGCGCAAGGACGTCATTCAGTTAATCATCTCTTGTGGTATTTGTGCACAGAATAAGTCAGCAAAACAGAGACCAGCTGGGCTCCTTAGACCATTGGACATTCCACCGGCTCCATGGCATACTTTTTCTCTCGACTTTATCACCGACCTACCCTCTTGTCAAGGGTATAATACCATCCTAGTTGTCGTAGACCTGTTCTCTAAAATGGCCCACTTCTTGCTGTTTAAAGGACTCCCAAAGCATCCAGCCTGGCTAAAACATTCCTAGAACACATTGTATGGCTTCATGGGTTCCCGTCAGTACTGATCTCGGATCGGGGTACCCAGTTTGTATCCAACTTCTGGAGGAAATGTTGTTCAATGGCCCAAATCGACATTAGGCTATCCACTAGTCACCACCCCCAAACGGATGGTCAAATGGAAAGGACAAACCAGACGCTCGAACAATACTTGTGCTGTATGCTCCACCAAGTGGAAGAGGATTGTAAAGGCTTGTTGTGGATTGCCGAGTATGCCTATAACAATTCTCAACACAGCAGCACTGGACAGACTCCATTTTATACTGTGTACCGCAGACACCAACGCACGTCCGAAATGGATGTTCCTACGACTCTGGAAATGCTGGCCATCAAAACCCTACATGCCACCATTTCTCAGGCCTTCACAAGGGCCATTGAGCACTTACGTCAAGCCAAGGTTCGCCAAAAGAAATATGCAGACCTGCATCGTGAAAAAGCCCCCAACTACCAAGTATGAGACAGAGTATGGCTAACATCCAAGTATGTACCTCTATAAGGGACCCGGACATTCCTCCCACGATACTTAGGACCTTTTACCATTGAATCCATCATAAACCCAGCAGCAGTTAAACTGACCCTGCAGACCAACATGCATATTCACCCTGTGTTCCATGTGTCCCTCGTAAAACCAGTTCAGCCTGGAACACGGGTGACCACACCACCCGAACCTGTAATGGTCCATGGAGAACCGGAATTCGAGGTCAAGGACATCTTAGACTCAAAGTACATCAGAACAAAACTATACTACCTAGTAGATTGGAAGGGATGTGGTCCACAGGACAGAACATGGGAACCTAGCGATTACATCCACGCACCACGTTTAATACAATGTTTTCATCATGAGTACCCCACCAAGCCAGGACCAGACAGAAGAACCACCTTGAGAGAGGCCTTGGGGCGGGTGCTGTCATGGCCATAGCCATGGCCCTGCTACTCGGGGCCTCTGGTCCACGCCACAGTGTCCCTGCATGGCCTCGAGGGCCCAATCATGCCCCCCAAGACTCTCCTGGAGTCTGTCCTGGTGCCTTTGCGCCAGTCTCATATGACAGAAGAAGGAGCTGCAGCTCTCAATGGAAATGGAACAGTATGGCTGCCCCCACATGGTTCAGTTCAAAACTGAACCATGCGGTCCAGCATCTAGGGTGTGGTCAGGCCTGAAGGCACCTGGGATACCGGCAGACTTCGCATTGCTCTGCACTCGCAGCGTGACGTTCACCGTGATCTGTCCTCGGCTTTCCAGGCCAACACCTGCAAAAGAAGAGAAGAAGAGCACCATTAGCCATCCTTACCTGCTTGTAAATCCAGCTCCTGTCGATCGCTCCAGTATCACCTCGGAAGCTCGTCCTCGCTTGAAAGTCGCAACCTGGAGGAGGAAAAAGAAAGACAATATTAGTAAGCGTACGCATCCCTTATTCAAGCATCATTCAGAAGCACGTTTACCTGAGTGGAATTCGCTGTTGGTCTATTCCGTGCCGGCCTCCATCAACCTGCAAGAGAAAGGCAAAGCGGTAGCTCTCATACTTATTCGACGGCGGTCCGGACAACATCTGCTCGCCGCTCCGCATCCTCCCGGTCACTCACCATCCAGAACATCACGGCGGCCTGCCATCTCCAGCACAACTCAAAACAACAAATACCACAGCAAACTTTTTCTCTACTCGGTTCTTTTTTCCACTGTCTCTATTTTCTGTCTGTGTTGGGCCTTATTATAGTGCTTTCAGCTTCCCCTGCACCTTTCGAAAGGATCTCTATGTCTTTAGCCAATCACTATGGCTTTGTATTCTCTACCTTAACACATCACTTAACATAACACGTCATCATGTTTGAATCACAATATCTTGATTTAAGTAAACATATTTACCCAATAATGCATTCTTACTTCCTTTCCACTGCAAAGTGCTGAAATAAACGTCGGCTCATTGTGTTCATTGCTTCATGTAACAATTTGTTTGCACTATGACATGTTGCAAACTCACTCTGGACCGTCTTATGTAGAGTAGTATTGCCTTTGTATTCCTAGAGTTTAGCTAGTACCAACCTTGTTCATTCAATGCTTTAATCGGTACCCCGTCATTTTATTACAAACAAAACATAATGGTAAATTTCAGAGCGGACAATAACACCGAAAAATAGTGTAAACATTAAGTAAATAAATAAAGGGTTGTGGAGTAAGGGTTTAAAATGAGTCGCTGTGGGGTTGAGGTGGGGGATGCAAAATTTTAAAAAAATAATAATCTGTGTTTTTCAGTGTTTTTCAACAATGAAATGTACCACTCTGTAATTGTTTTCGGTAAGGTCACGTATAACCCTTTAATCCTGCATTTTACATCTTATTGCAGTTTAACCCTTCTGTGGCTAATCCATTCTCTGGGAATCTGGACTTTAATAATGAGACACACTGATTGCTGCTGTATTTTAGCAAATGCAACTTCTAAGCAGTTGACTCCCCCAGCATAAAACAGCCATTGTAGTGTAGGAATTGTGATAGTAGTAAAGATACATTTCCTGTTCTCGTTTTTGTATCCGCATAGCAAAGTGCCCACATCACTAAAACCTTACATTTACATATAGCACCACCCCCTTAAAGCTTTCCTCACACCATGGTACTCCTTTCATCTTTCACCTTGTATCCTGACAGGATGCAGACTGGTCGAGTGCTGAACGGCTGCTCTCTAATCCCATCTTCATCACTAAACTATGGCTGTGATCATAGCAATATATTTAATGCCACAGTGCCTGCTTAACCTGTCAAATTGTCAGCCCCTAAAGTTTCACCATACTATAGTATCCTGGTGAAATCATGTGACTGCGTTTGGAGTGTAGAGGAGGATCCCAGGGGCCCGGGTCTGTCAGAAAGCACAAACATAACTGTAAGATATGTTGCACAAACGGAAAGAAATGTTAATAATGTCTACTATATATACTTGGGAATGTGAAGGTGGGGGAGAGTATGTTATTGAATTTAGTTGGTCTGTAAGTTGGAGGCTGCTGCCTTGTGGACTTGGGCCACTGAGTCATGGGCCAGGACGATGTACTTGCCTCCAGGCCAAAAGTTGCCAGTCCTGCTCTTGTGAATCATGGCATCCGCCCATTTCTGTTGCAAGTGTGCTGCTCATGAGATATGCACCCACCATCAGCACATGAGCAAACTCCCAAATCCTTTTCCTCTCAAACCCAGCGTCCCAATATTCCAAGCTCCGATTTAAGTCTAACCAAAACCTTATCACCCATCTCTCGGTACCTGGAGAGCAATGTGTCCAGAAAGAGGAACGAGGCTGTCGTGGCAACACCTTGCACCTTGCACCATGCCTCCATGTTATTGGCAAGGCGTGCTTACTTGTAGAGTGGAAATGTTCCTCGGTGTATTTGCATGGATATCACATTTAAAAACAGAGAACGCAAATCTCTATTGCCGGAGTTTATTAACAAATTGCTTCTTGAATGTGAGAAATAGCGCAAGTTAGCATTGCCCCCTACCGGATTAAAACAATATATATCGACATAATCACGTAATTCTCTTCTTCAAATGTATTCAACAATTTAAACCCCTGCATTCGCATTGCTGAGAATATCACGGACTGTGTCAGCTTTTCAGAAAACATGGTCCACTCATTTAAGGAAAGACAAAGGCCATTTTAAATATTCGTGTTTGTGTCTTTTATGTGTTTGTAACGGCTGAAAGTATTACATTGTTTAAACGAGAATGTGAGGTAATTGGTAGGAGGTTGTGGACACAAATAGAGTTAAATTAGTTCATAGAAGGAATTATATGCTGCAAACAAAACCGGGTACAACAATAAAAAAAAATGCAGATTCGATATCTACCGCCAATGCACAATTCACAATGCCTTGCTTTAATCAAGAGGGATTGTTATAAGCAAATATCTTAAAAAGGGATTCAAATGAAGTGCTGGGATGGTTTACCTGTAATCTCCACTTAATACAATTCGGGTCTTCCTCGTCTCAGTCCTCACTCTTTGAAGGCGTAGGACTTTGCGCCAATCATCTTGTTACATTTTCCTACTTTTTAGTTTGGGCTATTAGGTGGCGCTTTAGGGCTGCCCATAAGCCAGCACTATTGTATTTGAGTACAGCTAGGAGGGAGATGGCACATGAGGAGAGACACACAGCTTGAGGGTATTGTTTTGTTATTTACCCACCCCTTGACTGCCCATGGCAACTCCCACCCACTACCTGCCCCCCACCAATCAAAACACATCCTCCTGATATGTCTTTGAGCTAACTCTATCAAGAAGTAACATCAAACTTGAGCATGTTGTATTCCTAAGCCTTCTGCTGACAGTTAATGGCTTCATTGCAGATGTAAATGGCTACTTGTGCAATAATAATGTCTTAACCAAGAGTGTCTTCAGCCACTTGATTTAGATCTCTTCCATGCACTGAATTCCTGTTAAAAACAAGCAACTACAATGCCAAGAGTTTTTGCTCGAGGAATTCTACTGCGTGCGATGCAATAAATACATTCTTAAGTACCATTCAATCATGCACATGTAGAACGCCCTGCCCACCTCCCTTGTGAGGGACTCTCTGAGGCTGCGTGGGATGCAGTCATTGTTTTTCTATTAGGGTCCAGTTATCGCATTTCCAGCTCTTCCCATACAGTGTAATATAAAATGAGCAGGTGCGTTGTAAGTGGGGAATAATGAAAAGATCATATGCCCAAGTAGTCACTACATTTTGCAGATGTTGCGCTCTTATAGCCAGGTAGTACCAGTATACCAGTGCCTAGCTAATCCCTCACCCATGCCTACACAAACGCCCAAACTGTTGGCTTTGCCACTGCTTGTTTTTTTACCACTTTGCTTCAAGGTACACATATGACACCCTACCTTGGAACCTTCTGTCAGTACCCAAAAAGAACTGGTGGATGGGATGTCGGGGGATAGAAGAGGATTGTCAGTACTGTAAAGAAAAAGAGCAGTATTAGACATAATGAAGATTACCCAATAATAATCCCTGCATTAACTCCACGTCCTCCTCTCAATTGTCCCAGACCATACTCTTTGAAGATTACCCAGGATCTGACCGGATGCCACAAGAAGGAACAAGGCAGAGCCAGGATACTGCAAAAGCCCAGTGTACCTTTATTCAAAAACCCAAATTCAAGGAATAACTTCTTGGAACAAACCTGAAGAAAACCCTTGATCTGCTCACCCGGGAAGCCAATCCATAATGGTGCGCTAATGTACTGGAAGATGCCCATGTTGCTGCCCTACAGGCGTCCAACAGAGAGACATCCCTGACCACAGCTCAAGATGTGGCCATCCCCTAGCAGAGCGATCCACCACCATCTCAGGAAGCGGAACCCCCAAAGGGAATCTGCTGAAGCAGTTGTGACCTTGATCCATCTGCTGATGGTCATATATGATACCTTGCAATCCTTGTTTCTCCCCACCCCCCAAAGGAGAAGAACTAACTATTGGAGAATTTGAATGAAGATACCTATTCACATAGGCAAGGAGAACCACACTTACATCCAACCACATCAACTAAGGCCTAACCTCTGGGTCCAAATCGCCTGGCATAGTCGGAATGACCACCTCCTGAGAAAGAGGAAAGGTGGATTCCATCTTCGGACGAAAATTCATGTCACATCGCAATGTCACAGCCTCAGGAGAGACAGACAAGTAAAGAGGAGAACACAAGCGTGGCCAGGTTGGTCTGAAACCTCACAAAAAAGGAGCCTAGGAGACTTGCACTCCATCTGGAATACTAAATATAAGGCCAAATGCCTAGATGGTTGTATGAAGTTAGTTCAGACAATGTGATATGGTAAAATAAATAATAGAAAGCAATTTAATAAATAGGAAAGGTTAGATGACATGTGTTTTGAACCATGAAAGGTCTGTATCAAGGCTAAAAAATCTGTCACTTATAAGAAAAATGTCCAATTGATTATAAGAGGTCTATAATTGTGCTGACGCGCAGAACAATATTTGGGTCCATTGGCTTAGAAGGGATGCTAATCTGTTGTCATCCATCTGCCTTTCGGTGATGTGTCGCATTCAAGATCTGAAACCTAGCCCCAATGAACAGATGTTTTTGAACAAGATCTAGCTGGGATTTTCTCTGGTTGATAAGAAAGTCATACTCAGTTAGGCCCTTTGATACCACCAGGACTGCTTCCTCCATCTCCCGACGGGAGCTCACTGAGACAGGAGACAGTCCAAGTAGTGATAGACTTTCAAATCCTTCTCATGCAACACTCACACCCCCATGATTGGAGCCAGTATTAATCTAATCACCCTGGGAGCTGAGACAGAAAGGCAGGAAAGCAAACTGAAAATGCTGGCCTGCAACCGCAAACCATGGAAACCTGTGGCGGGGTGGGTAGTTTGGTATGTGTATGTAAGCGTTGCTGAGGTATAAGGATGCCAGCCAATTTCCTGTTGCAATCAACTGGATCATTCCCTGCAGGTTTTATATCTGGAAAGGCAGGTTGCAAACAAACTGTTTGACTCCCTTTAGATTTAGAACCAGCCAGAATCCCCCTGATGCCTCGAACACCAGGATTATCCTGGAGTAAAATCTTTGACCCCAAGACCTCAGTGGGACCGGGCAAATTACCTTATTGTCTAGGAGATGTTGAATCTCTGCTTAAAGACAGCAGTTTCTCTTCAGAGGACCCCGAGGCCAAGGGATATCTATGACTTCTCGGTCTGAAGGAGGTGATGAACCTTTGTGCGATATCCTTCTCTCAGAATGTTAACCAACCAGGAAAGCTTAATGGAGGAGATCCAGGTTTCCCTGAGGAGAAAGATCCTTCCCCTGAAATTCCAGATAGTATTCCCTGCAAGTCAGGAGTCATCTTTGGAGGAGATGAGTTTCTAAACTTCTGACCCGCTGCACTCTGTCTGCTTCTGAAGGTCGGCCGATTGGCTCCAGCTGAAGAATGTGAGAATCTTCACTCATGAACCCAGTGGGGTCCTTAAATCAGTAACACGTCATACTCAGGATGGGATGCAGAATAACTCTTACACCAAATAATAAGACTGATTCAGGAAGTTGACAAAAAGTCTCCTCCGACTGTTTTATTTTCAATTGTCTAAAACAGGAAGTTTCAACAGACATCAACAGATGTTGTACAGCATTCTCAATGAATTTCATAAAAAATATAGTTTTATAGCAAAAGCTCATCATACTTGACACCATACTATGTGGCAAACAACAAAAACCTATGGGGGGTTGTGATTGGCTTAAAGGGAACATCTAAGTATACTTTCTATATAAGGACGGGTTGTAATTGGGTCTCTATAGTCAGGTGGACAACTTATACCCATCCTTAGTGCAAGTCATCTCCAACAGTTATTAGATACACGGTACACCATTTCTATCAACCTATAAGGACCTTCATTTTACGTCCCACTACAATTGGTTGGAACTCTTGTATCCTACTGGAACATTTGGCTCACTAGCAGCACGTAAGCTGGTACCCCAGGTGACAGTGGGTGGACTTCACTGTGTCTCGCCAACCAATTAGCCCAACATCTCTCATTGCTCATGCCGTCAGCCATTCGGATTGTATTTGAACTTGTCCTTGCAAAGTATCTTCATTCCAGAGAATAACAGGGAGTATAGGCAAACTCTTATTATAGTTCAGGTCTGCATGACCAAATCTTATTTCCATCCTTGATTCACGTTACAGGAGACCGTATTTTTCGGCCTGTTTTGCAGAATTTAATTGTCTTCAATGAATAAACTTGGCACTCATGATGTTCTTTCTTTACACCTTGACAATGGCTGATTCAGCTTCTCACGTTCACTGTTCTTCAAGGATAGATTCCTGGCCAATCCATGCTTTGACACCAGGCCAGACAGCTATTTCAGGCCTTTCTGCGATCTTCAGCTGCTTTCTTACTGCGACACAGCCCTCCAATCCTTCTTTCTTCACGGGGCTGAGCTTACTAAATGTATGACACCGATGTCCAGATTCTATATAGTGGCGGCACCGCCTGCAGTCTATTCGCTAGGTATAGCTAGCCTTTATGATTACTTATTCTACTTGCGTTGCTGCATCTGTTCAGTTATAAAAGGGCTTGCATTTTCTGCATGTCATGGCCATAGCCCCGGGCCCTGGTACTCGGGGCCTCTGGGCTGCGCCACAGTGTCCCTGCATGGCCTCGAAGGCCCAATCATGTCGCCCAAGACTCTCCTTTGGCGCCAGGCTCATATGACAGAAGAAGGAGCTGGAGCTCTCAATTGAAATGGAACATTATGGCTGCCCCCACATGGTTCAGCTCAGAACTGAACCATGCGGTCTAGCATCCAGGGTGTGGTCAGGCTTGAAGGCACCTGGGATACCAGCAGACTATTTAAGCCATGCCCGAGCTGCAGCACACGCTTCGCATTGCTCTGCACTCGCAGCGTGACGTTCACCGTGATCTGTCCTCGGCTTTCCAGGCCAACACCTGCAAAAGAAGAGAAGAAGAGCTCCATTAGCCATCCTTAACTGCTTGTAAATCCAGCTCTGTCGATCGCTCCAGTGTCACCTCAGAAGCTCGTCCTTGTTTGAAAGCCGAAACGTGGAGGACGAAAAAGAAAGACAATATTAGTAAGCGTATGCATCCCTCATTCAAGCATCATCCGGAAGCACGCTTACCTGAGCGGAACTCGCTGTTGGTCTATTCCGTGCCAGCCTCCATCAACCTACAAGAGAAAGGCAAAGCGGTAGCTCTCATACTTACTCGACGGCAGTCCGGACAACATCTGCTCACCGCTCCGCATCCTCCCGGTCGCTCACCATCCAGAACATCACTGCGGCCTGCAAGAGAAGAATAAGACAGGCAGCAAAAGCGCACATAGCGATGCGCTTCGCGCATTCACTTACCATCTCGAGCACAGCTCCCTCAACCAGCTCGATGTCTGCACCTAAGAGAGAAGGAGGACATTAATAAGGGCAATTACAATTACGGACAAATTATTAAGAACAATAGACTTACCTGAAGAACTGAGTCGCAGAAGGTCTGGACTCTCGTGCCCATGCCAGTGAAGTAACTTGGCAGCGAAGCACCCCTCCACGATGCACCCTTGCACAGAACTGCAGGACGGAAAGCGCATCTTATCGAAATCCAAGGTGAGGAAAACTCTAAGGGGGTTGTTGGGGTTCACAAGGGAGGTGGGCCCAGAGAGGAAGAGATTGTGGGCTAAACCAGAACTCCTGTATTCCAAACTAGACCCTCGGCAGAACGAGAACCCAGGGGAGGCGAATCCAGGCCGGGAGCAGTCCAACCAGGTCGGGTGGCGTCCTTGTGGATACCAGGTGAGCGTTACAGAACGCAAAGCCTCAAAACGATAATCCACCCGGGCGTCCAGCATGGAAACATCGGAAACCGACCAGTTAGCTAAGATGCAGGGGCAGTTACGTGCTGAGGTACATTCAGCCAGACAGGAGACCAATGCCTTGCAGAGAGAATTAATAGTGAACAAAGAACGTACTGATGATCTAAGTCGACAACTCCTTCAATCACAGGCCGGACAAGCCCCTTTGCCTGAGACCCTCCCATCAATGTCAACCCCATCGAGTAACCTGGCGCAGATCACCCTTCCTGGAGCAGTTCATTTATCTCCACCGGAGCGTTTCTCGGGGTACCCTAGGAAGAATGCAACCTTTATGAATCAATGTCGCCTCCATTTTCTTTGCAGACCTGGGGCGTTCTCTAATGACCAGTCACGAGTGGCCTTTGTGTTGTCTTATCTTAGTGGTAGTGCTGCAGATTGGTCTGTACCTTTTATTAACTGCGATGATCCACTGCTATGCGATTTTGGGGGCTTTCAGCAAGAGCTAGAAAAGCTCTTCGCCCGTCATTCCCATGGACAGGTTTTAGACAATTAACTCTTGTCCCTCCGTCAAGGAAACCAAGATCTATTGACGTACATAGCGACCTTCAACAGGCTTGCGGTCGAAGCAGAGTGGGCGGAGGACAAAAGGACCACGCTATTCCACCAGGGCTTAAGAGGAGAGCTAAAGGATGCACATGCCCAAGTAGTAGATCCACCCAAGGACTGTGCCGAATTTATTAACCTGGTAGTCCAACTCGAACATAGGTTACAAGATCAAAGGATGGATCGAAGTAGACCGGACGCTCGCCCCATGTTTGTGCGCTCCAAGGACCATGTTCGACGAGGGACAGACAGTTCTGTGGAACCAATGCAACTAGGAGGGGTAAGACCCCCTTTAACCAAAGCAGAAAGGGACAAGAGGAGGGAACAGCAGCTATGCTTATACTGCGGAAAGGCGGGTCATTGCCTCAAAGGGTGCCCGGTAAAGCCACCCAGAAGGACCGTAGGAGCCACAGATAAGGAGAAATCAAGTCAGGAGTCAGAAAACTACCCAGCCCGGCAAATGTAGGGGTCCATTTGTCGAGCGATGAAACCCAACTACAGACCTCCCATTTTGCGTTGCTGGTGATCCTAATCAACCACCAACAGCCGTCAAGGATGCATTCGGTAGAAGCTTACATTGACAGCGGAGCCATGGGGAATTATATGGACCAGGATCTTGCAGCAAAGATGGGGCTCACACTCTGCCCTAAGTCCACCACAGAGACTGTAACCACCGTAGACGGTACTGTAATTGCCTCCAGCCCCGTGTCTGAATGTACCACTGTTCTAATCCTCTTATGTCAGGACGGCCATCGGGAATCAATCGTTTTTGATCTAATCAAGGCACCTCAGTTCTGATTGAGCCTAGGAATGCCGTGGTTGGTCGCACGCAATCCACAAATCGACTGGCGTACTCGAGAACTGTTTCTTTCCCAAGACTGTAAACGCACTTGCTATTATAATGGGAGGAAGACAACGAACACTGGATCGTCTGTCCAGGAAGGGGGAGCAAGTACCTTAGATGTAGTTGGTACCCTTCCAAGCCAATATTAGGACTTTCAAGACGTGTTTCAAAAGGAACAAGCTAATACCTTGCCACCCCACAGACCCTACGACTGCCAGATCGTCCTGGGACCTGGTGCACAAATCCCTTGCCGTCGAATCTATGCACTTACAGAACCTGAGAACCAAGATTTGAAGTCATACTTGGAGCAGTATCTAGCCAACGGTTTCATCTGCCCCTCAAAGTCTCCTGCAGCGTCTCCCCTATTCTTCATACCGAAGAAGGAAGGGGATTTGAGGATTTGTATCGACTATCGCGCCCTGAACCAAGTCACCGCTAAGAATCATTACCCCTTACCCCTGATCCTGGAATTGTTAGACCAAGTTAAAGATGCCCATATCTACACGAAATTGGACCTTAGAGGGGCCTACCATCTTGTTCGCATTAAAAAAGGGGGACGAATGGAAAACAGCATTTCGTACCAAATATGGCTTATATGAATACCAGGTGATGCCATTTGGCCTTTGCAACGCTCCTGCCGCATTTCAGTATTTCATGAACGATGTCTTGAGAGAGCTGATTGACATTTGTGCCCTAGTCTATATAGACGACATCCTAGTATATTCGGCCTCAGAACAGGACCATGTCAAGCATGTGCTTTCCGTCCTTACCAAGCTTCGTCGCCAACATCATCTTTATTCCAAACTTGAAAAATGCTCATTTCATGTTACTGAGGTAGAGTTCCTGGGGTCTATCCTCACTCCAAAGGGAATCTGAATGGATGTGCACAAAGTTGACGCATTCTAAATTGGCAAGCTCCAAGCTCAATCAGAGGGGTCCAGAGTATGTTGGGCTTTGCAAACTTTTACAGCCGATTCATCCCGGGATTCTCTCAAATAGTACATCCAATCACGTCTTTATTAAGGAAGTGCAACACAAGAAATTCCAGTGGACAGAAGAGGCTGAAAAAGCTTTTCAGGAACTCAAGGTGAGATTCACTTCCGCTCCAATCTTACAACACTCTCGCCCAGATCTTCCGTATGTGGTAGAAACGGATGCCTCCAGTATGGCTATGGGTGCTGTGCTATCGCAAAGGGACCCACACACCGGCCAGTTACATCCAGTAACCTTTTGGTCGCGTAAGTTTTCACCACCTGAGCTCAATTATGCCATCACAGACAAGAAGCTCCTGGCCATAAAATCAACTTTCAAGGCCTGGCGACATTATCTGCTAGGGGCCAGGCACACTATCACTGTGATAACCGACCATCGAAATCTACAGTAGTCGAAGAGTGCAAAGGCTCAATCCTCTCGACAACTACGCTGGGCCCTTTTCTTTGCTAGTACGACTACATAATCACGTTCTGACCTGGAGACAAAAATGTCAAAGCTGATGCCCTTTCGCGCCTGGGCACAGATGAACTGGTGTACACAACCCCTGATCCTGTGGCCATCATCCCGAGCAACAAACTCCTCGGCATTACAACCACCATGACTCAAGATGAATTGCTGCAAGGAATCCGACAAGTAATGACTGCTGAGTTATTATGAGAATGGGATTCACGGGGAGAACACTATGCAGTTAAGGACCAACTACCATACTACAGGAATCGTTTATTCTTGCCCAAGAAAGAACTTCAGGAACAGGTAATCTCGGAATATCATGATTCCCTCATGGAAGGCCACCCTGGAATTGCCAAAACTCTGGCCAAGGTGAAGTGGAGCTACTGGTGGCCAACGTGGCGCAAGGACGTCATTCAGTTCATCATCTCTTGTGGTATTTGTGCACAGAATAAGTCAGCAAAACAGAGACCAGCTGGGCTCCTTAGACCATTGGACATTCCACCGGCTCCATGGCATACTTTTTCTCTCGACTTTATCACCGACCTACCCTCTTGTCAAGGGTATAATACCATCCTAGTGGTCGTAGACCTGTTCTCTAAAATGGCCCACTTCTTGCTGTTTAAAGGACTACCAAAGCATCCAGCCTGGCTAAAACATTCCTAGAACACATTGTATGGCTTCATGGGTTCCCGTCAGTACTGATCTCGGATCGGGGTACCCAGTTTGTATCCAACTTCTGGAGGAAATGTTGTTCAATGGCCCAAATCGACATTAGGCTATCCACTAGTCACCACCCCCAAACGGATGGTCAAATGGAAAGGACGAACCAGACGCTCGAACAATACTTGTGCTGTATGCTCCACCAAGTGGAAGAGGATTGTAAAGGCTTGTTGTGGATTGCCGAGTATGCCTATAACAATTCTCAACACAGCAGCACTGGACAGACTCCATTTTATACTGTGTACCGCAGACACCAACACACGTCCGAACTGGATGTTCCTACGACTCTGGAAATGCTGGCCATCAAAACCCTACACGCCACCATTTCTCAGGCCTTCACAAGGGCCATTGAGCACTTACGTCAAGCCAAGGTTCGCCAAAAGAAATATGCAGACCTGCATCGTGAAAAAGCCCCCAACTACCAAGTATGAGACAGAGTATGGCTAACATCCAAGTATGTACCTCTATAAGGGACCCGGACATTCCTCCCACGATACTTAGGACCTTTTACCATTGAATCCATCATAAACCCAGCAGCAGTTAAACTGACCCTGCCGACCAACATGCATATTCACCCTGTGTTCCATGTGTCCCTCGTAAAACCAGTTCAGCCTGGAACACGGGTGACCACACCACCCGAACCTGTAATTGTCCATGGAGAACCGGAATTCGAGGTCAAGGACATCTTAGACTCAAAGTACATCAGAACAAAACTATACTACCTAGTAGATTGGAAGGGATGTGGTCCACAGGGCAGAACATGGGAACCTAGCGATTACATCCACGCACCACGTTTAATACAATGTTTTCATCATGAGTACCCCACCAAGCCAGGACCAGACAGAAGAACCACCTTGAGAGAGGCCTTGGGGCGGGTGCTGTCATGGCCATAACCTTGGCCCTGGTACTCGGGGCCTCTGGTCCACGCCACAGTGTCCCTGCATGGCCTCGAGGGCCCAATCATGCCCCCCAAGACTCTCCTGGAGTCTGTCCTGGTGCCTTTGCGCCAGTCTCATATGACAGAAGAAGGAGCTGCAGCTCTCAATGGAAATGGAACAGTATGGCTGCCCCCACATGGTTCAGTTCAGAACTGAACCATGCGGTCCAGCATCTAGGGTGTGGTCAGGCCTGAAGGCACCTGGGATACCGGCAGACTTCGCATTGCTCTGCACTCGCAGCGTGACGTTCACCGTGATCTGTCCTCGGCTTTCCAGGCCAACACCTGCAAAAGAAGAGAAGAAGAGCACCATTAGCCATCCTTACCTGCTTGTAAATCCAGCTCCTGTCGATCGCTCCAGTATCACCTCGGAAGGTCGTCCTCGCTTGAAAGTCGCAACCTGGAGGAGGAAAAAGAAAGACAATATTAGTAAGCGTACGCATCCCTTATTCAAGCATCATTCAGAAGCACGTTAACCTGAGTGGAATTCGCTGTTGGTCTATTCCGTGCCGGCCTCCATCAACCTGCAAGAGAAAGGCAAAGCGGTAGCTCACATACTTATTCGACGGCGGTCCGGACAACATCTGCTCGCCGCTCCGCATCCTCCCGGTCACTCACCACCCAGAACATCACGGCGGCCTGCCATCTCCAGCACAGCCCCCTCAACCAGCTCAACGTCTTCATCATCCCTTCTGCACCTAAGAGAGAAGGAGGACATTAATAAGGGCAATTACAATTACGGACAAATTATTAAGAACAATAGACTTACCTGAAGAACTGAGTCGCAGCAGGTCTGGACTCTTGGGCCAACGCCAGTGAAGCAACTTGGCAGCGAAGCGCCCCATCCACGACGCACCCCTGCACAGAACTGCAGGACGGAAAGCGCATCTTATCGAAATCCAAGGTGAGGAAAGCTCTAAGGGGGTCTTTGGGGTTCACAAGGGAGGTGGGCCCATAGAGGAAGAGATTGTGCGCTAAACCAGAACTCCTGTATTCCAGACTAGATCCTCAGCAGAACGAGAACCCGGAGGAGACAAATCCTGGCTGGAAGCAGTCCAACCAGGTTGGGTGGCGTCCCTGTGAATACTAGGTGAGCGTTACACTACAGTGCTCTTCACATTGCAATCTTCATTCTGCATATGAAAGTTTACTTGATTATTTTGTTTGACATCAGCTTATATAAGGTCTATGCATCTTCTTCTTTGACCACTCTTATCAGTGCGTCACGCTCATTTCTTGTGACGTCACCAGCCTCTTTTTCTCTTATCTTTATATTCCTTTGGGGATCTCCTCCAAGAGATTGTCAACTCTACGGGGATACATCATATAGGGTTTTCTGAATGGATACCTCTTCTCGAAGACTCTCTGTGGAATAGGCACAATCACTGGTGTCGTGCATGTGGTGATCTCTGGCTTCCAGCATATAGGAAGGATGGGGGCGGGACTTCCTGTTGAGGCATTCAGCTGCTCCTCTACACTGCCTTGATGAAACCGGGCTATGTTTAGCTGGTTGGCCATTTTTCTTCATCAGGCTCTATTAGTATTTTTCCCAATTAAGGACTTTGTGAACCTTATCCTCCAGCTCATCATCAAACACTTTGTAAGGGCTTTCCCAAGGCTGCATTTTACAGTAAGTTTCCAGTCTGTTAGTCCTTGACGTGCATGTACCTACTGGCTGCGACTGTCATATCCATTGAGATGGAGGGTACCCAAACTCCAACGTAAGCTAAATCAGACAGGAATTCGACCTATAAGTGGGTGTCATCCAAGAGGGCCGAACACTACAGGGCTCACTAGGTACAAGCATAGAGCTCTTAGAAATCCTCAAGAAGATCCTGCATAGTGTAGGAGACAAAGTAGATGAGTGCAAGGACAGATGAGAGGCTGCATAATTCATCAGCAATTAATAAATCATGGAACAGAAATTCTGTCCGACTCCTTCCATTCACACAGAATAGTGTCACGAATATCCTTAATCCGAAGGAGTCCCTTCTTGACTGTCTTTTTGAACTGCCGCACAATGGGCTTGGGATTTAAGGCGGTGGTATTGGCTTCTGTGAACTGCTTTCTCAAGGCCACATATTCCAAAGCCTTCCCTTCTGCTCCCTGGTCTAGGTATTTGCTTCTGGGCTCCTTCTTATCGTCAGAATGACAGGAATCTGAGGATTAACTGTGCTGGAGGAAGAAGAGCCCTTCTTTTGTCGAGTCTTTTAGCCAGCCTTCTTTGTAGAAGGCTGCTCCTCCTACAGAGTCTGACAAGGGCTTTAGTCTGGCCTTTGAGTCCTCCCTCCTCCGAGCTTCTCATGCAGGGAAGCGGAGCGGCTCATCTTACTGGAAGCCTCTCTTCACCCCCTCTTAACACTCCTGTGAGACCACGTGCTGCCCAACAAATTGCTCCAAGTGATTTCAGCATATACTTTAGAAGCATACCAGCAATCAAGGGATAGCAACTTGGACTTACCTGTCACCCTATAATACTGCGTCTCCAGCCATCTGACCCACACTGCCTCCACACTGGACTCCCACGTTGATAAGACACGAAGAGATGGTCTTACCCCAGTGTTCTCTTCTGACATGGTTTCCAGGACGAAGACATGTTGAGCTGCCACTTGGACAGTCCAGCACCCTCCAGGCATACTCCATGGCACCAATCCCCACATCCCAGATCAAGTTCCTGGGTCCTTTGCTTACCTGGG
This sequence comes from Ambystoma mexicanum, assembly GCF_040938575.1. Taxonomy (NCBI): domain Eukaryota; kingdom Metazoa; phylum Chordata; class Amphibia; order Caudata; family Ambystomatidae; genus Ambystoma; species Ambystoma mexicanum. The sequence continues at coordinate 984,260,988 of NC_090924.1, forward strand.
TCATTGTGTATTTCTTGTTCCAAAGTCACCTGAGCAAGGAAGATGGAAGCCAATCGATGATAGCGGAAACAGAGCCTAGCAGGTCCCCGAGCCCCATGATGGGCTGCAGTGCGGCCAAACAAACAGGACGTTGTGAGGTAGGTCAACATATTTGTGCGGGGTGTAAAAAATGCTCTGAGAGGATTGAGGCAATTGCTGATTTCCTCAAAGATTAAGGAGTGAGACAAGGAAGAGGAAGACATGGAGGTACTGAAAATTGCTACGTATCTATGATGAAGTTAGTGTACTAAGGTGTTAGTGTACTAACACCTTATATGGTCCCAAATGTTTTCAATTTCACTCTGAAAATGAAGGATCTCCGAGCATCATTGATAGAGCGTCAGCACACAGTTCCATCACGTGTTCTCCCATGTCTCATGCCAATGCTGCATAGTCTGCTTCTCCGCCATCCCCCACCAGGTTCTAAACCCTTTCTGTAATGAAAGAAGGGAAACGTACATGATGTTGTGTCTACTTCTCCCTCCCTGTGCATGGGGGGTTTAAGTCATCTTTCATTATTCATTACAGCAATTTATTGAACACTGAAAATGGACCAGAAGTATACAGCGCAGAGAGGTATTTAAAAAAATAACGCCCACAAGCATTTTTCACTTCCAAAACCGGTTTGGCCTCTCCCTCTTTGCCTGGTACCTTAACATGCACAGAGGCTGTCACTGGCTAGGATGGCCAACATGGCAGGTTCTTATTTCCAAATTGAGGATAACCTGCTCTATTTAAAAAACAGTAAAAAGGTGAATCTTTTGAATGTTGTGACAAAAGGCTTAGAGCAGCCATTTTAGGTCTAAGCCACTACATTCTGCAACAGAACCAACAACATTGTGATGCTGCCTAATGCAAAGAGGAGGGACACGGCTTGCCTGTCGTACGGACCATTAGCCCAAAGGTCAATCACCAGAGAGTTTGCTTGTGTGATGTTACTGAGCAAGCTGATTAATTGTTCCTCTAAAGAAGGGTTATCTCAGGGGTATCTCTGGAGGGTCGATAAATCACAAGTGTGGGTAGGGACGTATTCTCGTTGATTCTTATTTTAGTCAACAGGCTTTCGCAGCCTTCCTGGGATTTGTGGGGAAAAATGTATAGGTTCAGACGTTTGTTGAAGAGAATTGCTACACTCCACCTCTTTGGTCAGGGTGATCAGCGCCAGAGGTTAAGAAGTCAGGTGGAATGGCCAGGGTGGCATTAGAAGGTGTAACTTCATTCAGCGCCACGACTCTGTTATGGCAAGGAGGTCCAAGGAGGTCTCAGTGAGAAGATCATGAATTTCCACCCTGTTCCGTGTGTTAAGAGGGGAGAAACTCAGGGAGGCCCTCTTGTGCGTGTGTGTACATGGGATATTAGTCTCCCCAGGAGTCGCAAATAAGGGAGAATTAAGACAATTCTCATGGCATGACACTCCCCTGGCATTGGCCCAACCCCTGGGAATGTCTTTAAGTGTTGGGAAATTCTGAGTGTGTGCCAGGATCTCGCCCGGTGAGGAATGCGCCTGTGCGGCATGTGCTGCATCCATTGGGATGCCAAGAAACAAGCTCTGCTGCTACCGTAGGAAGTGGAAGAGCCTTGGTACGGTGGCACATTGTCCGCTTTATAAAAGAGACCTGGTTTAATTCAAACACACAGGACTTGCATGCAATGGACATTTTCTGATAACTGTTGGCCTGCATACACAAGACTTCTCAGGTCACCTAATTGTCACTGCATTTATTCAGCTATCTTCTACAAAACTCCAGAATTTGCTCCAATTTTCACTGTAGAAAACACATGTATTCCAATATGTACCCAAGAAAACCCCCCGTTTATTCCAGTGTGCCGTATAAAGCACCCTCGGTCATTCCATTCTACCCAGTTATACACATTTTCCGTTCTCTTCATTATTCCACACATACAACGCACCTGCTCATTTTATATTACACTGTATGGGAAGAGCTGGAAATGTGATAACTGGACCCAGATAGAAAAACAATGACTGCATCCCACGCAGCCTCAGAGAGTCCCTCAGATGAGGTACGCACGGCGTTCTACATGTGCTTTTTGATGGTAACTTGGGGTGGAGTGTAATCAATAGCCAATACCTATTCTGTTGAGTGTCTATTCCTGGAAGGGCAATTCGCCATTGAATGATGGTTTCTTAAAGGACAGTTGACGTTCCACTAATTGGGTGTGTGATCAGAATTGTAATCTTTGATCTCTGTCCAGTTGGGGGGCATTTCGTTGTTTGCACCAGGTATTGCAAGTGGGGTGGTCAGAGATGTGCTAAGGGTGGTGCACTCTTACATTGTTGATGGCCATTGTATTGCAGCCCAGCTGCCCAGGGCTATCCAATTAATGGCGGGCAGTATTGCCCCTCTTCACTGCTGATTGTCAGGGGCAACTGCATAAATATTTCTTAGATCAACCTTTCCTTGCTGTATGTGTTGGACCATGTATTGACCATTAATGGCCAATTTAAGTGTTAACTTTTGCACCCAAGTACCTTTGTTGACCTTTTTGTTGCCCACAAATATCCTCTCAGCAACCTCTGCACTGCTGCTACTGTTGTCACATACTGACTTTAAATCAATACCCAAGAAGCTGCCAATCTGTGGATATTTCTGTCATGACTGAATTAAATCGGTTCCATGTAATAATGTCACCACAAACATATCGCCTTACAAAAATATCGCCGAAAAATGGTCGTTTTTTGTGGTGACATTATTGCATGGAACATGTGGGGGACACCCCCGCAACCCCCAAAATGTGTTTTTAAAAAAAAAAAAATGTTTTGCCCCTATCGCCACATATATGGTCACCCAAATAATATCGCCACAACATTTTCGCGGCGATATTATTTACGGCGACCATATATGTGGCGATATTAATACCTGATACCATTAAATCTCATTAATGGTCTACATATAGCAGAATGATACTGTGTGAATTATATGCCACTCATGTCAAAAATGCCCCCTAAGCATCCCCTACCTGAGCTGAGAATCATGCTGGAGGCATTGGTGCTGAGGCTAGTTCTGAATACCTACCCAATATTTGTTCCAAGTTCCACTTAGTTCAAGATGTGTAGTTTGTCAGCATTGCGGTCAGCAGATGGGTACCCGGCCAGAAGTGAGGGAACTCTTTCTCTTAAATGTACTGAAGAAAGTGTTGGATCATGTAAAGAGAACGGCATCCGTCAGATCATGTGACAACCTGTTTGTCACCTCTGTCAAGTAAAAGAGAGGATGTAAACTGGCATTAGCATCTTGGAGGGACTGCATTTGTATAGTCATCTACACAACATATACGGGGAGGTGGGCCAGCCTTTGCCACCCATCATTCACAGGAAATCCACTAGGCTGGTGGCAGAAGCCTCTTGAGCCGAGGCACTCAGTGTTCTGCTGGTGGACACCTCTGGCCACCCACGTTACATGGCGGGGCTTCAGCTTCTCATTTATTGAGCACTATATATGTTATGTCCCTATACTGGATGGGGCAGGGATTGGGGTGGTAATGTCAATCTGAATGGAGAGTGTTTGCACAATAAAGGTGCTGCATGCCGTATGGGACAGCTATCTAGAGCATACCCTCATATGTGAGAAAGGTGGCGAGGGAGGTCATTTGAGGATGGATGCCATGATTATGCATTGTAACCACCATTAATATAGCTCTCCTGCCGCGGCACCTTACACAGTCCCAGCCATCTAGCCCCTTAGGTACATGTCAAAAGCTGGAAGGAGGACAGGAGATGTCCTGCCTCTAGCCCCTGCTTATAGGAAGAGATAGAGGAACATAGCCAGGGAAGCATGTGACGGTAGGAACATCTTTAGTAAAGATTTCTGGCATGCAGGGACAAGATCTCACACGTGTGTAAGGTGACGAAAGAGGAGAGCTGGAGTAATGGGGATTGCCATGCATAATCAGGGCATTTTATTCACCATCTATTCCATCCTTTCCCAATCATTCAGCTTTGCCTTTCCTATTCCATCCCATTACTTCCCTCACAGTTTACCACATCAAGTCTTTCATCCTTATCTTTGTTTTTGTTTTTTGTTAAGCCATCTGATGGACAGGAATGTTTACACTGCGTTATGTGCACTGTCCATATTTCCCAGCAGGGTTTCCCTGAAGCTGCAACATGACCTGCTCTCATACACGAGAGGTTTTCAAATATGCTCAAGCTTCAAGCCTTTTTCTAAAACCTGCACATTTCACTTACATAAGCTTGTTGGGACAAGGGGTCAATGGTGTGAACAATGGGAACTGACCCAAAACTTGGATGTCTGTTCAACACATTTGGGAATGCTGTACAGTGTTTCTTTGCTTTGAATTCTAGTACTTCTCGTTTTTAAAAATGTCTAATGGGAAATAAAAATGTACAAGTCCCTGAATTCAAAGAACCAAAAATAACTGGATACACTAGGGCAACTTGAGAGCTTTAAGGTAGGTTCCTTAAATGTGATCACTTTCTAGCTGTCACACCATCGCCTGTCTACCTCCATAACTTGTAGCTTCTGTCTTCTCTAACACCACATTCACATTGGCTCTGCCTCACCCCTCTACCCTACTTTCCTCATCCTCTCCCCTATTGGCTTCCCTTCATAATCTTCACTCAAGCCACTCTCGGAAGGTTCCAGAAGGGCACGGGTGTTCAAGGATGTTAAGCCTGCTGTGTAGGTGGTAAAGGCATGTGCAGTGTTTGCCCTTCAAGCAAAAGTGGGAAAGAGGACGTTCACGTCCTGACGTTGTTGGAGTTGCGGTGGCTCTCACTATACTGCTGTTGCTACCTTGGCATCCCAATAATGCCCCACCGATGAGGAAAGCATTTTGCACTAATACTCACTTGTGTCAAAAAATGTTCTTACTGGTACCCAATTTGAATCCCATTGAGCTTCAAATAAAAGCCAAACATGATGAATATTCTGTTGATGCCCAACTGGCATCTCATATGCACCACTCAAAACATGGTATTTGAATATTAGACCTTTGGCGTCCCATTGGATTTTCCACTGATGTCCAGACAGTCCTTTATGTATTGTGGATATACCAGTCATCCACCAGTCATCCACAGACTGATGCCCCATTGGTGTCCCGCTAATTAGCATATAATGCTTTGTGAATGTTTCAGTGATGCGCAGTTAGTAGCTCATTTGCCTTCGACTGATTAAAGTAAAATGCTGTGGGCACATGCCTCTGCAAAAACAAAACAAGCATTGGCAATGACAACAGTTTGGTCTTTGTGTAGGCATTTAAAAGGCCCTTGCCAGGCACAGCCGTAATGGTATTAACTACCCATTGTTGGTAGCAGATGCAAAATGATGTGAGTACCTGAGCATCTAATAGCAGTGCCTTGCAAGAGCTTAAAACATATGCACGAGCAAAAATGTTTGGCTTTGCACTTCTTATTTTAAACAGGACTTCGGTGGCTTTGTCAATGCGTGTTTTTAACAAGACCTCAGTGAAGGACACGCAGAGAGCTTGTAAATGAAGTCGCTGAAGGCATGCAATTTTTATTGCACGAGTATGGTGTTCACAACTCCAATTAATTCATTAGACCTCATCACGAGTTTGGCATGAGCCCTTAAATGCAGCGGTATTAGTAATGATATTACTGCTGCATTTAAAGGCTGGCCAAATCACGAGTTGGGTGGAAAATGGTATTTTTACCTCCAGCTTTTTGCAGGACATAAAAAGGACAATTTTCAGGCCAATTTTCAGGCCAATTTCGGCGCTACTATCTTTGGCGCAATTACCGCTAGTGGTAATAGCGCTGCCCAACCCCATTGGGTCGTATGGACGGGGAATGGGTATTTACTGCCCCCGCACCTCGTGATCCAGTGCAAATTGCGACAGACCAAGTTACGGTCACGCCATTTGCACTTGACGGTATACTGGCGGTAATATACCGCCCAACTCATGATGAGGCCCCTTAACTCTCAGAAGACTGCTTTGAACCAAACACTGGCAGACACTGAGTGCAATGTCTGATGGTAAGGCTTGATTAACGGATCTCAAAGAGTTCCTATGAGGAGGAGTTTTGGTTGGGCACAGCAGGCAGAGGCAGCCATGGGTGGAATGGATATAGGGATTAGCATGGCCATGGGCGGGCACATAACCAAACACCTACAGATTCTGTGTCCTTCCTCATATGTAATTGTCATTCTTACCTATCTGTACTCCAATGCAATAGATTCAGCTTCTAGGTATCGCAAGTGACACCTAATAACCCAAGCTAAAAAGGGCAGTGCTCAAACATCACAGAGGCATCTTTGTTTAAAGAATGTACTTGTGTCTACAGCTTTGCCACCCAACCTAAGCTGTATACTAGGAAATAATATGACATGTTTAATGTACAATTGAAGCAAATTATTAAGAGGGCTATCAGTTGGTACAGTCAGGCCACAACTTAAATAATGGACTGCAGTTTTTCACAAATATATTATTGATAATATAATAACATGAATATTTGGGCTCCATTTATTAACTATGCTTAAGTGGGGCTCAGCCACCTAACTAGTTCTTCTCAGATATTGATGTTAGTTTTGCACTGATATGCCAAGAATAGAGTAACAGACAAAAAAGAGGCAACAGGCAATTTTATGTTTAAAATCACCCTCACTGTCTTCAAGCCATCTTCATTTGAAAACATTGATGGGCCTCATTCCGAGTATGGAGGTAGCCATGCTGCTTTTAGCGGCATGACTACCCCCATTCCGGGTACCTGGTCCGAGTTACCTGAATGGAGAAATACCGGGCCATTCCGACATTGGAGGGCCCGGTATTTCCCCATTCAGGGAACCCAGACCCGGGACATCCCCATTCCCATTTGAGCCCCCATAGGGCTCGAATGGGGAGGATGCTAACAACAGGCCCGTTAATGACGGGCCCATTGTTAGCATCCTGGTCTGCTTGCGGGACCCGCTGAGGACGCCTGGTCTTACCAGGCGTCCTCAGCGGGTCTCGCGAGCAGACCTCGTTATGAGGCAGTCGGGGGTTAACGGCGCCGGCAGCTCTACCGGCGCCGTTAACCCCTACCGCCTACGTTGTAATGAGGCCCATTGTCTTCTAATAATAATAATTTGGTGTGTGAGCTAAGCGAACCCTTATCCCCGTTTACATGGAGATTTTTCACCACGCAAGCCATGATATGAAGGACCCTTAACCCCATATTCTAATTCATGACATGTTTTGACCTTCAAAGGTACAGTACAGAACTAAACATATTCCCTTTTACTCTGCCTTTTCAGGTTCGTAAGGCACAAGCACAAGATGCCAGAAGACAGTGTTCTCCATGTCTGCTCAACGCATGAACTGCTCTGCTCCTGCTAACTTAAGAGTTAGCAATAGCCAAACAAGACAAGATCTCACAATGATGCGTTCATATGAAAGTGGAGCTGTAACTTAGAAGAAAACCGAAGGAAAAGAGAAGCATGGTGTCTTCCTTTTTTTCTGTACAACCGAAAACCATCTATTACTGATGCTTCTACTGAGGAGCAACCACAATGGAAAGTGAGCACATTTAGGCTCATGCTGAGTCCATAGAAGAGTCACTTGAAGGGGCATTTGCTGTTCCCACTTCATGTAGCACTGGACATCTACAAACTTTGTCTGAGCAGCATTCCCCGTTACCAGGAGGAGAAGATGACAAGCAGCCTGCAGCAATATCAGAAACAACAACAGTGAGCATCACATGTTCTTCTACAAATCCTACACTATGGGATCCTATCACAAACGAACTGCGGTGCTATTGGATTAAAAAAGGTTCAGCACCCTATCAAAACCTCAACAGCAATTTTTCCAAGTCAACCCATGTTTATCAACTTGTTCACAAAAAAACAAAAAATATGCTTAACACAAGCAAGCAATGAATGTGAAATGGCAAACTTGTAAACCACGAATGGTTGTTATACTTCTCATCACAAGGTTCAGTTCACTGCTTTGTCTGTGATTTGTTTTCTAGTACTGAGTATTCATTCTGTAAAACTTGTTTTAATGACTGGAAGCATGCATCTTCCTGCATTTATGAACATGGACGTAGTCCTGGGCATCAAACGTGCATGGTCATTCTTTGGAAACGTCAATAGGAAACTGGACGCATTGACTCAAAATTAGCTGGACAGTTAAAACATGGACAAACGTGCTGGCAGGATGTGCTTAAGAGAGTTGTAGCAGTGGTAAAGTTCATGTCTTCTTGGGGTCTAGCAATCAGAGGAGATGATCAGATCATAGGACCACAGCACAATGGAAATTATTTAGGGGTTTCGGAGCTGATCAGCCAATTTGATCCCTTCCTGGACGAACACACCAAGAAATATGGAAAAGCTGATAAGGGAAAAAGGGAAATCCCTCCTACCTATCAGCAAATATCTGTGAAGAATTCAGCACACTGATGAGCTAAAAGGTTTTCTCTGCAATTATTTCAAAATATGTCTTTATTTATATAAATAGTCACTTAATGTGGAGTCCACTCCAGATGTGCATCACATCGATCAGTGGACATTTAAGGTGTGATCTGTAAAGGATGATGCAACAAAAGAAAGATTTTATCCCAATTCATAGCAAGGGAGCAGAGTCCCTTGCAGATGTTATCATCCAGTTCTTGGAAGGGGCGGCTATCCCCATATAAGATTGTCATGGTCTGTCATATAATAATGCAGCCAACAAGGCAGGACAGAACTCAGGCTTACAGACAAGGATAAAAGAGATCAACACATTTGATGTTTATGTTCCCTGTGCAGGACTTTCATTGTCATTCCTTGTCCTAATGTGTGTCAAGGCTGCTGAGTGCAGCATGCAGGTAGTTTCTTATTTTTACGTTGTTCAACATTTGTATACATTTTCTTCTTCTTCTACTCATCACTGGAATGTGCTGGCGACTTCTGTAGGTGCAACTCACAAGACTATGAAGCACTTGTCTGACACTAGATGGTCAGCTCATGCAGATACAGTCAATGCTCTGTGTGATGGCTATGAAAGAATTCAAGCTGCCTCTTAAAAAATGGACAAGCTGGAAACCATATTTCTGACCATTGCTTTGAATGACATTCTATTACGTTTCAATGAAACAAGCAAAATTGCACAGAAAGAAGATATCAACCTTTCTGATGCATTTAACATCATCCAGGCATTGAAGTTTAATTACAAGAAATAAGATACACATTTGATGAATATGCAGTCAGGGCAAAGGAAAAAGTTCCAGAGGCAGATTACAGTGACCAAGGTAAACATGTGAAACAGCAAAACACTTGATTAGCTAGCTTTGAAGGAGCTGCTAGTGACACTGTCCTTCAAGGATGGCAGAAATGTCAAATAGAAACATTGCCAATCATGGACTCAATAATTAATGGGTTAACAAGATGGGGTGATGCATACAAAGATATCAGCAATAGATTTGGATTCTTCATGAACCTGAGAGACATGGATGGAAAAGAAATAGGTGAACATTTTATAAATCTGGCTGGTACTACCACCAAGATCTTAAGAAATCTGACCTAATTTCTGAATGTTGGGAATGTAAGCATTATGCATTTAAAAAGAAAGAAACCATTTCAGTTTCAAATTTTCAAAAAAGTTGCTGGCTAGTATAGATCGTGTTCTTCAGAACTTTCTGTGGGGGGATAAAAAGAGACCTAAGATTCCTAAGTTTATTTTGACACGTAGTACTAAAAATGGGGGTTTTGGGTACCCAGATTTGGAACACTACTATAAAGGGTTTATTTTGAAAAAGGCTGCGTATTATTTTTCGATAGGGAGAGGACCAGAACCCTGTCATGATGCCTACCTCCAAGGGGCCAGGTCCGACCCAGCAAACCCAGAGGCAGGCATCATTCCCCCCAGGGAAGTTCCAGCGGGCCCAAGCTGGGGCCCTTTGGACGCAGTCCTGGCGCCTTAGGCGCCAGGCTCATGTTGGACCCCAGTCCTGGCGCCTTAGGCGCCAGGCTCATAAAGCTGGACATGTGTTCAAGTGTTTTTATGTGCTCTTACCTGATGCAGACCATGCTGCTACATCCAGGCCCTTTTGAGGCCTGAATGGGACTACTTTACCTGTGGGACTACTTTCCACCCGGGTGTGGTCGGGGAAGGATACATACCTGATCGGTGGAAGGATACATACCTGGAACTTCTTCCAAAGCTATTTAAACCCCACCCGAACAGCCACACGTGCTTTGCGTTGTTCTGCACCTAGCAGCTGGACGCTCACCGTGTCTGCTCCTGCTTCTGGACTTCAGCCACGCCCGTCAGCATCCTGGGACACCTGCAAAGGGGGATAAGAAGAGAATTGGGGAGGAAGAAGGCCTTACCTGCTAAACCTGCACCACGGAGACATCTCACCGACGATCCTGAAAAGGAAGACATCATTTTTAAAAGCATTTCGCTCCGATCACTGCAGCGCTGCATTTCACTCACCTTTCTTGGGCGCCTCCATCTTCAGCAGCGATCATCCGGATCCGCAGCCACTTCCCAGAGCCTAGAGAGAAAGGTGAGAGAAGGAAGGGAATAGGAAAAGCTCAGTTTCCTTCTAAGACTTGCCTGTTGGGTCATTCCCATTTCATTTCGGGTCTTGCTGCTTCCAGGCATTTTCCGGACCCCGGCCCCTATGGAGAAAAAAGACAAAGACATTAGATGAGCGAATGCAAGAACATTACCTGAGCGCTCATCTAGGACTTACCAGATCTTTACTGGAACTGCACTTTTCACTTTGGGTCGGCGCCATATCTCCGGCATTCCGAACCCCGGCCCCTATGGGTAAAAGACATCAACATTAGCGTTTTGTTGCAAGAAGTCTCCAAAGGAATCTTCTTTCATCACCAGAAAAAGACAATGAACATTATTATTTAAAGCTTGAACTTTTGAACTTGCAACAGAACTTTTATAGCGCCTTACCAGTATAATCAAGCTTACCTGAACTCCCATCCAACCTCAATCCAGTGAAGTAACTGGGTTCAACGCGCCCCTGCGTCAGAAGCAGGATGGAGAGCTCGTCCTTTCAGACCCTAAGGTGAGACTTCACGGGGGATCGTGGAAGGGTATCGAGGAGGGTTGGAAGGAAGTGGGAGGCTCGAGCATTATTCCGCCAGATTGTAATACTCCCTTTTCACGTACAGGAGGATATTCCTGCGAGCCAGATTAACCAGAGTAGAGGGGCCCGTCCTATCCATCTTCAGAGCCCTGCGCATCACCATTGAAGAGGCATTAGCACTCGAAACCAGGCCAGCGCCCCCGTGGGAATCAGGTGAGCGTGACAAACCCTTGTGGGTGCTTACTGAAAGGTATAAATTGAATGGTTTTCCATTGCATGCTGTTACCTCGATGGGATGTCTACCTGGGAGGGGTAGTAGGCTTCCGACTATTGCGGTGATTAAAGAGGTTTTGTTGTGGTGGTTGAGTCTCTTTCAAGGGAACTTGTACTTACACTATGGAGCGTCTCTTTGGCTTAATCCGAGTTTACAATTAGCCAATAAAACCTTTTGTTGGAGGAGTTGGGTCTCGAAAGGGATTTTATGTATCAGTGATGTGGTGCGTGATGGTCGTATATTATCGTTCGAGGAGTTGCGGGGGATGTTTCATTTGGCAGGGAGGGAGCTGAATAGGTTTGTGAAGTTGAAATCTCTATTGAGTGAAAGATTGGCAATGCTGTCAGGTCCCTTGGAGGTGGTTTCGGCGGGTGGTCAGATCCTTATGTCATCGCCACGAATGGTATGCACTTATACTAGCTTGATGCCGATATGTTCTAAGGATGTTGATGCTGACAGGAGAGCATTGGAGAGGTGGAAGCAGGAGTTGGGCTGTGATATTGCGGAAAAGGAGTGGGAATCTATGTGGAATGTAGGTTATAGAAGTAGGTTGGATCTCAGGTTGAGATTGATTCATTTGAAAGTGTTAGGACATCTGTATTGGACTCCATTGCGTATGTTTAAGTTAGGATTGACTGCTGATGACCTGTGTTGGGGGTGTGGGAAGGAGAAGGGAACGTTGATTCATATGTTATGGTATTGTCCTCGGGTGTTAGAATTTTGGGTGGAAATGTTAGATAGGCTGGAGGCAATCTTGACCATACGTTTTCCCAGGATGCCTATGCAGGTGTTGCTGTTGTCGGGTGGGGGGCGTTGTGCGATTGCTCGTCAGTATGGACAGTTGGTTGATAAAGCACTTGTGGTTGCAGTGAAACAAATACTGATGGTGTGGAAGACGAGGAAGAAGCCCAGAGTGGAGAATTGGATTAATGATTTGTTGGTATTGTCAAACTTTGAGCGGGTGATGTTTGTGAGACAAGGAAAGGAAAATAAGTATCGAGATCTTTGAAAACCATTTACAGATTTATATGGTGACTGTGTATCTGAGGATTAGTTGTTTCTATCGGATCCGACTATCCGATATTATTTATGTGCATCAGTTGAGGATTTCCCCCTGTTTTGTTTTTGTTCTGTTTTATGTAGTCTGTGTGTGGTCTTTATGTTTTTGTAATGTTCTAAGTTGCATTTATTGTTGAATTATTTTGAGATTAGGTGTTTTATTTTAAGAATAGTACAAAATGTGTCTTGTATTATCTGAAATGTTTCAATATTTATCCATGATTTGGACTTTTTTGCTTCTGTACCTACGAAACACTGAGTGTTATGTTTAATACTCTGTTTGAACTTTTGATGATGTATATTTTGGTTATTGTAAATGTTGAAAATAAATGAATTAAAAAAAAAAAAGAAAAGAAAAAATAATAAGCTTGACTTTTTTTTCCAAATCTAGAAATTGCATTAAGAATATTCCTCTCTATGGTGGTGACAAATTGCAGTGGGGAGCGTTCACTTTCTAACTTGAAGTTGCTAAAAAGTGAGCTACGAAATCGTATGCTTCATGCTAGACTGAATTCTTTTACTCTGTTAAGCACTGAGTCTGGAATGGTTCAAGAGATATCATTTTCAGACATAATTGATAATTTTGCAATGCACAAATCTAGAAGGAAGTTTAATCTTGCAGGCACATCAGCCTGGGCAGAAAAAAGCATCTAATTCTTTCCAGGATTACTTGAACTTGTTTGCTGCGTGGGCATGAACTGAAATGCTAAGTGAATTTTGTTACATGCTGTCCTCATTTCTGTGCTGTCTTGTCATGTAATGTTTTTTCAAGTGCTTGTACTTTGGACACATTCATACAGGAAAAAGATTTCTGGTTGAAATGTTAGGTTTTCATTTTGTTAAATAAATGCGTGCTTAAAATCCCTTTCCATTATTTCCTTTCAAAATGTATATGTTCTTTGAAAAAACAAATTGGAAATGTCCTTAGTAAAGCACCCTCTTAGGGAAACAGGTCACAGAGATGTGTAATATTTATAAGTTATTAACAACTAGATAATCCATTCAAAGCTTAGACGAGTATCTGTTGAGTTTGACTCAAGGTATGTAATACCTTCATTTTTCAGATTGAGAGGGGGACATGGGATTTCAGGGGGGCTGCATGGGTTTTGAGCGGTGTGATAGTAGGACAGGGGTTTTGAAGGGGGGCCCCAAGGCTGCCTGTGCCCCAGCCACCAGAAACTGTTAAGATGGCCCTGTATCTGCCTCAGCACCAAAAATGGTTAGGCCCCCTGCTGGTGATGTAGAGTGTCAACTAAAATTGCAAACACACACTTACCCCTCCCTGTTCCCCGTTAGTCCAAATGTCAAGGCAGAAGAAAAACCCTGATGACACAGTGAAAAACTGCCAGAGAAACAGAATCTTCACAGTTAAAGTAAAAGATCTAGAAAGAAGCCAGAAGAAAGGTTACAAGGAAACCAACAGGGGGCTAGTTCCGAGAGAGTATGAAATGTCTTGCTGCTGCAAAAGCTAGAACACATGACCTAAGTGCACTCTAAAGTGAAGATGAAGTGACATGAACTCAGACTAATTTAAGACAGCTTTTCATATCTCATACGTCATGTAGTCATGAAAGATGTTCTTTACAGAGACAAGACACTTTAACATGAAGTTTAATGTTGCATACAAAGTGTGACAAGTGTTCGTAGGCTCTGTAAAATGAGCCAACGACCAGGAAATGGTGCTTTCCTGTTCTGGAAGATCGGCTGACCACTAATGTCAGCTAGAAGCCTGTTTAGGTGTTATCTGAGAGCAGCCTTTTAACCTCACACTGGTAAGCATTATATCTGATAAGGATTCAAGAACAGGAAATTGACAGATGCCAACAGAAGCATCTTGCACATTCGCAAAGTCAAGTCCCATATGGCACCATGGAAAAAAATAGACAACAAGAGAGATGTCCCTTGTTAAGAGACAGCCGGCTAAGATAGCATTGCGATGCTGCAAATGTGCAGAGCTTCACAAATGTCATAGAGTACAGTGAAGTTATTTAATAAACGGGTACATAGATTTCACTTTGAGGTGCAAAAACCCATCTCATGTAGTTTTACATAGGAGTTCTACCTCAAACGAACAAAGCGATATGCTAGATCTCACTGTTCCAAACAGCTGATATGACGAACTCACACATCCAGGGCCACCATTGTACTTGATAGATATTTAGCCCAGTACAACAAGTAAAAAAGGAGGGAAAAGCAGGAAACCCATCAGACTTGCCAGTCCATTCAAGCCAGAGAGGCTGGAGAGGATTGCAGAGTAGCAGCAGCATAGGAGCGAGACAGCCAGTCCCCGATAAGCAGAACTCGTCAACCTCAGAAGGAGTTGTTTCCTTTGAAGCGCACTCCTCTCTAAACATGAGTGAGAAATTGATGCTTTCTGTGTGCATGGAGACTGAAGGTGTATAGTATAGAGTAGCTTAGTGAGATATATAGGCTACCCATGCTTTTAAACTAAAAGACCAATTGTTGTATTATTTACCCATTCAAACATGCTCTTTGCCTACATGGCAATCTGTTCATAGGTGTGATGTTATGTTATGTTATGTTGTGTTATATCTGCTTTTGCTTTAGCTTGTTTTATGAGAATAAGAACCCCAAGAAGATAGGGTGTCATATTAAATGCTTTAACATGATAACTCCTGTGTTAAGTTTATAATTCAGAGTAATGCGTCAGAGTGGCATCTCTGAGTCTAAGAACTTTACAATTCTTGACTGTATATGTTTAATCATGTTGATGAGCACATGAACCTATGCATGCCTGCTGTAGCACTGAGACACAGCCTATGGTGAGTTTTGACATGAATGACTGATAACCAGGGGTCTGTTTTCACAGCCTCAAACGTGGTGGAGATAAGAGGCTCATGGTCACACCTAATCATAGGTAATCAAGACAGGTGGCACCCCAGATAGATGGGACTTCTTAGAGATGACCATAGCATTGCTAATAGTAACCTCACGCCGCAGTCACGATAAACGGACCTGGCAAAAATATTTGTTCTAAAAAGCTTTGTAATCAAAAGAGGTTAGGTGGGTACAGAAGATGGCCCATCAGGAAATCAATATTCCCATCCATTGCAGAACAGTGGTTTTCGATTGGCTTAGGTTATCACACTGTCAGGAAGTTAATATAAACCTTACACTTTACAGTGGCAATTGGGCACTGAGAGGGCTGCCCTCTGAATCGCTCTTCACTTACTTGAAAACCCCAGCCAACAAGGTAAATAGCATGTATGCAACTCTCCTGATAAGGGGAGACTTAAACAACATCCAATATCACCCATAGCAGTTTCCTGAATTGGCTTCGACACATACCAATCATGTCAACTGGTTTGGAGGTAATATAGTTTATCCACAAACAAATGCTAGACATGGACCGTTAGCCACACCCAACCTGTCACTAGACTTTTTAGCTCAGTTTCATCCAAACCGCAGAGGTCCCTTTTTACAAACAGACTATCAACTACTGGCTGCACATTTTGACCCTGTATGTAACCCTGCATTGCAATATGCTACACAGCATGGCATAGCGCCTGCCCAGCAGCCACAAGGACAGATAGATGCTGCAGGAGTGCAGCTACAGGCATTGAGAATTATATTAGGGTCATGCCCTTAAATGAGGACATACCCAAGTGGTATTCAGAAAAGCTAGAACAGCTGCAAGCCGCCTATTCCCAGGTTACACCACAGAATAGGCATAGGGCACTAGCCATCTTTCTTCCCTCTGGCTGCACATCGCCTTTAGGAAGCTGTGACAGCTGGATCTCAAATTAGAGCTGGCTCTATTTACAGCTGATAGGCACTCTGTCTATCACATATCTAACATCAATATTGGCAGACATTATGGGAACACAGGGCACTGCTGCCGCCATGAACTTAGGCTTGTCCATCGCATCAAATGGCTGAGAGCATAATTCTACCCTTATTGAATGGAGAGCCTGCAAGGTTAGAAGTTCATAGAAAATTGTCCCAGTTAAATGAGCAAGAAAATAGGTAGCAAAGTGGGGACATAGTGACATCCACGTATCAATCACTAGGCATAGATCACCTACGCAGGAGACCTGCAGAAGCACAGAAGAAGGCTAACAAGGATAGTAAGCCAGACAAGGAGACACACCAGGAAGGGAGACCCTAAAAAGGAAGGGGATTGTTTCAAGGTAAAAGGGGTGATAGAACACATAGACAACAGCTTCCACCAATAGAGGAGGATAAATACCAAGAGTGTGAACCAAAGAATGAGAAACCTACAGGAGATAGGGATGCCCGCAGTGGCAAGGCACTCACAAGGATAGACAATATTGGGGTGAACCTAGGGGGTAGCCCCCGTTTAGACCAACAGACTATGATTTCAAATACAGAAGACAAATGAAGAGGCCAAGAAAGTATGACACTGATGAGAGTTCATCTCATTCCTCACAGGAAAAGATGCCAGACCGTTCTAAAGCTGAGGGGATGGACAAGCAAGTTAAGAAAATACACACTGCAGCCCTGCAAGTTTTACAGAATGCACAGCCCACTCACTCATCGAGTCAGTCACAAGAATAGCTCATCGTGAGGTTACCTTCTTAGGATTCACTTTTGCAGATGAGGGCAGAGGCTTGTCAGCAGATTTTCTCCAGAAGTGTGCCAGGAAACGGCCTCCTAACACACTTAGGCAATTGCAGGCCATTTTAGGGCTTTTGAATTTTGGCAGATCCTATGTGTCTAATTTTGCCGCGCTAGTGAAACCGTTGTATGCTTTGATAAAACCAAATTTCAAAGCAGTATATTAGTTGCCAGAGCACACTCACATTCTGCACCAAGTACACTCATTAATGACTCAAACTGGTCCTCTGCAGGAAAAAAACACAGAAAAAGATTTAGAAGTAAACCTGTTGGTGGGAGATAATGCTTTCACATACACAGTTTGTAATCTAGTCAAGACTAAACCAATTGCATATAAGTCACATGTATATTTCACACTAGTAGTCTCAGATTCAGACTACATTGTCAAGGCTTATAACACTGATTTGAATTGGTGGATTGAAAATGACTTTAGAGACATTAGGCATAAAACTATTGGTTCCAGGCAACTCTGGAAACAAGTGTGGGTCCGTAAACAGACTTACCCTTTGCTGTGGGTGATGCACCCAAGATCACATACTAAAGGGCAGATTCATAGCATTGGCAATGCATTAGCAGATAAATATGGAAAGAGCACACAATGAGAAGAACAATAGCAGCCATAACTCGCTCAGGAACTGCACTGGTTGAGGAAATAAAAGAAGCTTGTTTGGGTATTATACCCAGGCGGAAAGGTTTCCCAAGTGATTATATTTATGACATTGAGAATAATGAAGCAGTACACAATTCCTATGAAAAAAGGGGATCCTATTCAAAGATGAATCCCTAATAGAGCAGACAGGGAAATGCCCCATTTTGGGGTTATTGCAACTGCACAGCTGCTCCTTGTCTGGCATTGGTGGCCAGGAATAAGACAACTGGTTAAAGTATACATAGCGAACTGAGACACATTTCTGAAGACAACTGTGGACCACAGCAAAAAACCTAAAGAGGCTCCTTTAAGAAAGGCAACCTCGCCTTTTGAGATTCAATATCTGGATCATATAATGATATGGTATTATATGATAGTTTATTTATACAGCGCCTATACACAATGTGTTTCAAAGCGCTTCAAGGCAAGGAAGGGAACAAGGGAAAATACAATGACATTCTTACAGGCCATGAACTGTAAGGATGTGAAATTAACTATCATACTCGGCCTGACGACATTTCAGATACTGCAAGAGCTAAGACATAGATAAGGAAGGGAGGGGGAGAGTTGGAAGGAAATGGAAACAGACAGACGACCACCGTACTAGGCCTGACAACATTTCTGGTAAAGCCGGAGAAAAACAAGAGGTGAGGGAGAGGGGTGCCGAAAGGTACGGGAGGAACAAAACAAGTGATTATCATACTAGGCCTGACGACATTTCAGATAGTGTTGGAGGGGTGGTGGGGAGGAAAAAAAACAGTAAGGGGGAGGGGGGAGGAGACAGACAAGGTTGCTATCATACTAGGTCCAGGGACAATTCTGATAGAGTAAGTGCATAGAAGAAAGTAAGGGGAGGAGATAGGAAAAGGGAGAAGGGAAAGGAGGAGATAATTAGCAATCAAAAGAGTGGAGAAGCAAGAGGGGAGAGTGAATACAATTGCAGAAGTCAGTAGTAACACATAATGTTGCAAGCCAGGATACAAGATGAAGATGGGAGCAGCAGGATTCAGGGCCACCATGAGTACAAGATGCAAAGGAAGTCCAGCATGAGAGTTCAGAAAGGGTGACGCACTGTGAATGAATGAAGTCCATAAAAGTCAAATCCAGCATTGCCACAAGACGGTAATGGTGAAACCATAATTTATCTGGACAGACTCCTGCAGAAGTAGGCTTGATAAAGGCCCGCTACCAGCAATAAATAAGTAAAATATATTCTAGTAATAGTGGATTTCTGCAGTAGGTTCATCTGGATGATTCCTCAAAAGAGAGCAGACTGTAAATCAGCCATACAGGCACTCAGGGGCGTAGTAGCCATGACAGCAACTCAAATGCTCCATACTCATAATGGTCCAGCATTCACAGGGCAGACCCTAGGAAAGGCATTAGAGGCGTGGGGATCAGAGCTGCAATTTTCTAAACCCGTATTATCCAGAGATGAAATGGGCTCATAGGAAGTGCAAACCACTCAATAATGTTGTGCCTGACTAAATACATCCTTTTGATGGAGGGTAATCGGGTAGACCACATGTATCTAGTTAGCAGAAGGTTAAATATTTTATCACGACAGTCTCTATGCAAGGGTAAGACTCCATTTGAACTCTTGTTTGGGAGAAAGATGTTTATGCCTGATCTGCACACTCTGCCCAGCCCCCTCTCTAGGCAAGAGCAACTTCTGGCGACAGCACTGCTGAGGGAATCCCTCCATGTGGAAGCTGCTGAGGCTAGTCCTGAGACCTCTCTCAAAGCAGGAGTTTGGGCCCTGGAGAAGATCTATTATAAGCCTCTGTTTGGCACGTCCTACAGACCAGCAGTACAAGTAATCAGATTGAAAGGTTCCAGAACTGCTGTCATGCGCGCAATTCACCCAAGAGAGGCACCAGGCAAGTTTCTGTGGATCACCTGTAACCCGCTCCAGATGGTTACCGCATTGTTTCCATGCAATCATCCTCTTCCAGTTGAGGAGCCCACAGAAAAATAAGAGATGGAGATCCGACAAATGATGATGATTGGCGTGCAAGATGAGGAAGAATATGCCAATCTTGACTACAACTCCACAATTCAGGGAAGTACTGCAGGTCTGCCATTTTGGAAACAGAAAGCCTTTCTGGTTGCTAAAGTAAAAGGATTCTTTTGGACAACCTTTCTGAAATGCTGTTATATAATGCTGGCAGTATACGTCCTTCTACTGTCGCTGAGCCACACCATGTTTCTTATCTCACTGACTCCAGGGCATTTTTTGAGCAAGGTTTCCACTCCACCTGCAAGCAAAGAAGTTTTTCTAATGCCTTTAAGTTCTTCACACATGTTATAGAAAAGAGAGCTTCGGAAGCCAGGAACTCCAGCCTGAATTCAAATGTTTCCTCTAACCATGCGTCATGTGTGGATGTCATCATTTAAGACAGTTAATGGCCCAGCCAAGCTGCTGCAAGTTCGCAGTTTTTTTTAGTTATGAATCCAGGCGACTGTTTGCACCCAGTAATCCTGTGTCCAGAACATATAGAGAACTGTTAAGAACTAGGCTCCAGATATTTGCGCAAAATGCAGAGTTTGATGCTTTTGATGATGTTGAGGATCTCCATGAGATGGGGTCAAATATGTGTTATATGCGATATTACAATGCCTTTTTGCTTGTCAAACGTCGGCCCATCCTTTGGCCCAAATACCCTTTCTGCGAACAATGTGCAGTGCCTTTCCAACCTGATAGTCCCGAATTCCAACACAGTTCCCTTATATTTCACTGAGACAATACCAAGCAGGGGATTACATGCTTGTAAATTAGTATAAATTCCCTCCAGAGCCAAATAATGCACAGCACATGTATGTTGTAGATTCAATCTGTTTTGACAGAGAATACCTTTCAAACATGACTGAACAAACAGGGCGGGAAACTGTCCCTCTGTGGTCTACTTGGGGTCAGCAGATATGGCAAATCAAAGGTGTTTGCATGTTAGACATGGCATGTAGATTCCCACATTTGATGTATTTTATTAATTATACGCAGTTTCAGATCACTTGCAGTAAAAGGAACTTGAGCTTCTGCCCTGACTGGAAGAGAGCAGAAGGTGAGTTCTAGAGTGTGTTCTATAGAGAAGGAAAAGAATACAATGGCACCAAGCATATTACCTATGCATCAGGTCCTGTATTATGGGCGGTTCAAGCAAATGAATGCAATAAAAGAAAAGCAGGATCCAGTGTGGGCCCATATAGGGCTTTGAATTCCCATAACACTCCCCTGACAGAAGCTATATACATAGGTAAGCTGTGCCAAGGAATGCTTTTGCAGTATCACCTGATTGAGGTGATACAATCTCTAGATAACTTCCTAAAAGAAGAGAATTGGACAGCTCTCATGCAGTCAGCTGCTGTTCTGAGGCACCCACATAGTGGGCGTGTCAGGAGATCAGCTGCCTACACCACCTCTGATCCTAGAGTGCCTTTTGATGTGGGACAAGCATCAATAACAGGTAAAACTTACACTTGGACACAAGCAATAATACAAATCCTGCAGACTGAAAGTGAGGCAGTGCAACTTGGATTTCATGCATCAGATTCTAATGATCAAGCACTAGAGCAGGGCTTCTATGCGCTAAGGAATGTCATTGCAGTTGTAGTGGGATTGGTTCAGAGTGACCTGTCTATGATTAGAAGCAACCAGGAAGCTGCAGTAAGTCTTTCTGTGGTAACAGATTTTCTGGACACCCTTAGCAGAGGAGTCCCAGATTGGAATGTAATTTCATGGCCAGAGCAAATAAATGCACTTAACCTGTCCAAGGCAGTGTTAGGCTCTACATTCTTGTTGTTCAGTGTACTTACAAAATGTTTTGCAGCATCATCTACCTGGGTACCAGGCTTGACTAATTGGATTTTGAATGGTGTGTTAAATATTCCCCTTCAGACAACACCTTCCATGGTATGTCAGGAACTACATTCCTGGGGCAATGTGCACTTAGTTAATGACACTTGGATCAGAGAAGACTATGATATGAAATAGCATATATAACGCGTCTATACATACGACAAGGCAAGGGAGGGGGAACAGAGGGAAAATAGACAACAATCTTACTAGGCCAGGTGTCATTCAGATCGTGCAAGTGCAAGTGAAGGAGGAAAGAATAAAAGTGGGGGGGGAGGGGAAAGTGCAGTACATGGGATAATAAAATAACAAGATAGATAAAAGAACGCCCAGCTGGTGGCAAGTGCAGGGTGGGTGCAGACATAAATTCTGGTGGGGGGACTGTTGGATACAGAAAACAGTCCCCGGGTGCAGGGGTTGCCAGGGAGGCAGTGCAGGCATGCAACTGGCAGGGCTTGGGCCCGGGATCAGATGGGTGGCCAGGTAACCAGTGCAGTCTCAGTATCAGCCAGAGCTTCAGCAGGGGAGATGGGGAGAGAAAGCAGAAGCAAAGAGGAAGCTTTTAAGGTGCTTCCGGAACCGAAGATGGTTCTCCACAAGTTTCAGGGAGGCAGGGAGGCTGTTCCAGAGGGAGGCCCCAGCGGAAGAGAGAGATCTATCACCAACTCGTTGCTTGGAGAAGCGACTGACCCTGAAGGAGTTGGAGGCGGATGAGCGAAGAGCTTGAGAGGGAAGATATATAGGAAGAGAGAGTTGAAGGTATTGAGGCCCCAGACCCCAGAAGACCTTGTGGACAATACAGAGGGTTTGGAACTTAATCCTCACAGCCACCGGGAGCCAGTTCAGAGATTTCAGTCCTGGAGAGATACGATCCCTGGGCTTGAGGCCAAGGACAATTCTCGAAGTCCTGTTCTGGATAAGTTGCAGAGGGTTTTGCAATAGTCCAGCCTAGAGAGAACCAGAGCTCTGGAGACAGTGAGCTTCTGGGGGAAGGAGAGGAAAGGAAGAATAACTCTGAGGAGGTGCAGCTGGTAGTGTGACTTTTTTAGAAACATCAGAGATGTGAGGAGAGAAAGAGAGTGTGAAGTAGAAGATGATCCCAAGATTTTTAGCCTTGCAGGTGGGAGCAGAAAGTGGGCCAAGAGAGGCCAGTCAGAGAGCTACAGGAAAGGAGGGAGTCAGTGTGCAGATGAGGATAATCTCAGTCTTACTGGCATTAAGGCAGAGGTCATTGGCGGCACACCACTCCTGGACAGCAGACAGGCAGTCAGAGATGAGGGATGGAGAAGACGGAGAAGAGGTGGCAGAAGGTAGCCTGAAAATGAGCTGAGTGTCATACGCATAGCACTTAAAGTTGGGACAGAAAGCGGCAATGCGGTGGGCAAGGAGTGCCAGGTGTTGGGGGACCCAAGTTGGACCTGGGAGGGTCGGTCAGAGAAGAAGGAAGTCAGCTGCGCCAGGGCCTGACCGGTGATACCTAGGTTATCACGGAGACAATTTAGCAGGATGGCATGGTTGACAGTGTCAAAGGCAGAAGAGAGATCAAGCAAGGTGGGAACAGAGGGGGTGTTAGAGTCAAGGTTGGAGAGCAGGTCTTCGCAAATGTTCAGGGGAGCAGTTTCTGTGCTTCTGGCAGCTCTGAAACCAGACTGATGGTCATGAAGACAGTCAAGAGATTCAGTGTGGATATTAAGCTGGGAGATGGCCAGTTTCTCCAGGAGCTTGCCCAGGAAGGGAGTAATAGAGATTGGGCGATAGTAAGCCAGGCATGTGGTGCCTTATTCACACGCATGTGTGTCACCTTCAAGTCCTGAAATAACACTGTACTCATTGATTGAATGCAAAGGGTCCACATGCATGGTCTGCGTGATTGCAGTCAGTGAATTCCTGTGACAGTAACACTAAATGCACACTTCATATTACACCAATTGCATTTTTTCACAGTCAAGTACACAGCTTATCTAATGGCTCATATCTGGTGCAATTCAATAAGTCCTGTTTTCATGTTGCAATTGGGGTTCCAACCCTGGTTAATTTGAGTACACACGTTAAGTGCTGTGGGTTTATTCTGAATCCACCCAGGTCATCACAACTCAAATTAATACACTGGCCTCGTCTCAAGTTTAGACCCTTACAATTTCCAAAATTGAGCTTGCATATGGCATGCCTGAAAAAACATGAGTCTAAGAGTGTGCAGCAGTGAAGAGTATTATCTTGAAGCACACTCTGCAGTGGTCAAACAGATTGCATCCCTACTAGCCTCTGAAGATACAATGGAAGAGGCCATGCACTTTTTAATCGACAGCTCCCAGTTAAATGGTATGAATACTGTTTTTTCTGTGGTTACGATAGCTGCCACAAAAGCTCTTCAAAAAGGGATGGCACCGCTGACACATTCATTAAAACACTGACTTATTCGCCAATTGCTTCATTGTGTGGACTGCTACTAATACTTGGACTTTCTCTTTTATGCTGCGGTAGACATTGAATTATAAATGTTCACAACATAAAGCGCCTCAAAGCAACTTATGTCGGTTCAGAGCTGAGCTATGCAGATGCCTTGGGTACCAGTAATGGGATCACTTTCAAAAACATTTAATTTTCTCATTGATCAGGAAGAAGTTGATGGTATCAGCTATTGCCAAATGCCTGGTGTGCGCCAAGGAATCACTTCTTGCGAAGAACCTGGGGGCCAGAGTCTCATCATCCAGACTTGCATTGTGGCATACCCGACTTGCCAAAACTTTGTCCATGCACAGAGACGTGTGTGGCATCCAGAGATTCTTCTCTCAAGTGTTCTACTGTGATTTCCTTGAAAACCCCCAGAAGCCACGGCTTGCCATGGGAGCACGTCAATGAAAAGGAAACTGCTCAGAGAACTACAAAAGCATCAACTATGTCCAGATGTCTCCCGTGAGACCTGCACACCAGCAAGTGAAACAGCTGAGCCTCCAGTCACAAAAGCCTAATTCAAGCCAGACACAAGATGAAACATGCCTCTGCTGGAAACCAGGGAGCCTCCACATTCTAGACAAGTGATGGATACCTCTGGTTGCAGCAATGCATGGCATAATAAGCCAATACCCATCTACTTGCAGGAATATGACTTGCAAATGTTGTTTCCCTCACCACTGTGCTTCCTAACACACATCAATAGAAGCAAACCCTGAAATCCTGAAGTTTTGTGGAATCCGACACTACTGGCATCACAATCAGGGTCCACAGAACTGAAAATGTACCCCATTATACCTCAACATAGAAGTGTGTGCACACAGCATACGTACGTATTGAATGACCTTCACTAGCAAATCACCGTGGGTAACAGAGACACTCACAGTTTGGTCTACCTCAAGGAGCACCAATTTAAACTGTGGATGGTTTACACATGTGGTCATAAGCTCAAGCTCACATGTTCTAAAGCGCATTGGGTCAGAAAGTCAGTAGCCAATTGAAGCTGGTTGTTCATTTGTAATGGGTTCTGAAAGAAGCCAGTGTTTTACCTTCAAACTATTGCCAGTAAGGAGTTTGAATTAACCTAAATACCTCACATTAAATGCATGCATTCATTCAAGTATTCTTAGCTATTTCCAGTAACAGAATATTGGACTTATCCTGAATACCTCACTGTTAAATACATGTATTAATTTATGCTTGTGTTAGCCATAACTGCTACCTGTTTCAAAGTATGATGCATATATTCATTTGATTTTTTTCAACCCCCTCCAATATGTTTCTAGGCGCTCATGTATTCATGAAGCCACTCATTTACTTGTGCATGCAGCAATTATTACTCACCATTGCTAGGATTTGTATGCTTTATTTTTAACACCGACATAGGTTGCCTGGTTTACAAATATAGCTCCTAGAAGTTTTTAATGATGGCTTTACAGTGCTACAAATCTCTGATCTTGAGGTGGTGACATGAGCTCACACTCATTTAAGACAGCCTTCCATATCTCATACGGTCTGTAGTCATGAAAGATGTTCTTTACACAGACAACACACTTTAATATAAAACTTAATGTTGCATACAAAGTGTGCATGAATGTTCGTAGGCTCTGCAAGATGAGCCAATGACCAGGAAATGGTACTTTCCTGTTCTGGCAGATCGACCTAACCGGAAATGTCAGCTAGCAGCCTATTTGACTTCACACCATTAGGTGTTATCTGAGAGCAGACTTTTAACTTCACACGGGTAAGTGTTATATCTGATAAGGATTAAAGAACAGGAAATTGAACAGAAGCGGTGCAGGGAAGGCGCACATGGGAGGAGCTGCGGAGAATTGTATAGCATAGCACACTGCAATTAGAACTATAGGGTATGGAAATCAGGAGACTCAGAAGACCACATAGGAGTGAACTGAGAGGCTAAGAGGGAGAGGGGAGAAGAGCAGAAACAGAATGGGTAGGCTGAGAACGACAAAGCAAGAAGGAATGGAAAATAAGGTGGGAAGGAAAGGGAAAAACTGTGGGGAAAAAAGAAAAAAAAGAAAGGCTCGGACCCAGTGAAGGGAATGGAGATATCACCCGGAGTACCAAAAAAACGAATGAAACAAGCAAAGTAATCCTTCAGTGCTGGTAAGAGATCCACGGTAAAATGTTGCCAAGCAACTTCCTAAAGCTAGTCCTGCTTATTTATAGTCCTGTCTAATATCCAGCAGTTTAGTCCTTGGTCTATGATTCTGTGAAGAGTCTAATGAAGAGGCCATCTTGGAATGGTGATTAATGTATAGAAATGCTTCCCCAGAATCTACTAGTGCCCTTTGCCCCTTGGTCTCCTTACTGCCTTTGCACAAAATTTTCATTTAGGCCAGAGGGTCTACCCTCCTCATACTCCTTTCACCTACCTCTTGCTCCTTGGATCCTGACATTCAGTAGCGGGTTGTACATCAAAAGGTGGAATTAGTATAGAAAAGGAGGTGGTTACATCAGGAACTGTTTGTGATACTGATGAGGAATAAGCATCAGAAAGTGAAAGTGATATTGTGAGGAAAGTTGGCTAGGTGAAGGCCATGAAGGAGGGAGATCACCTGGAGGAGTTGAGAGGACATTATCAGAGAGCAGAAGTTAGAAGCAGTCACAAGAAGAGAAGAAGTAGGATTGTTAGTGGGTACACATCTGGAGGAGGAAGCAAAGGCAAAGAATAGTGATCCTCAGGAGGTATTGACTAACCATTATAACCTAGCCAGTCATTCCAGGAAGGTTTCAGTGTATGACGTCAGCGCTAGGCAGATCCAGGTGGTGGGAGAAGGGATGAGAGGGGAAGAGGAAGAGTATTTAAGGTCTATCAAGGTGAAGGGGAAGAACAAGGAGGGGGATACAATAGAGCAGACTCAAATGGACTCTTCCCCATCTCCCCCTGCTGGCTGAAGGACTATTAGCAAGAGATAGTCTTTATGGTATGTAAACCTACAACTCATTTATACAAGAAGAAGTGGAACGAGGCAGGAAAATCCTGATGAACATTTGAGGACACCCAGGCAACTGGGAGGACATTCCTAAAGCCAAGAAGGCTGGGGAGGCCTATCGACTGTGAAATAGACCAGCATTTACTTTTATGCTATTATTCATTACAGACCTCAAATACTTTTACAAAGGTAGCGGGCGCCCCTCTCTCGAAAGAACAGACTTGATAACCTGTTCAGTGGTTATTAACCACTTGAGAGTTCGCAGCCACTGCTTTTACTCACTGTGTCGAGAGAGGGGCGCCCGCTACCTTTGCAAACTCATATACTTTTATTTGGCCCCTCCTGTGTAAAATAATCCTGAAAAGAAGCTCATGATCTTCGTCCCTGTCCTTCTTTAGCAACTAAAAGTAGAGCAGGAAGAGCTAGGTCTCTAACCTGAAAGAGCCAGGAGTTTAGTACCTTGTAGAAGCCATTCTGGTTAGACATGGTTTTAGGAGATTGAGTTCTGGAGGGGGAGCACCTTTACAGAAAAGGCAATGCCATCCATCTCCTTTCTACAGACTCAGGTAGTGTGACGGAGAAGGTCTCCACTGGAGTGGAGCGGATGACTGATGACTCATCTTTTCTCTAAAGAATAAAAGCCATGGGTAAAATAAGTTGCTATTCGTGACACAAAGGGCCTCATTACAAGTTCGGTGATATAGGAAAAAAAAGGATGTTAATTCTGATACTGCCAGGTTTTTGTGCAGTGGCAAAATTACCACCGTTTGTCACGCACTGTTGATTTATACATTTGAGGGTAAAGTGGAGGATTTTTCTCCAGCGACAAGCTAGTGGGTACATCTGCCACTTTACTACCAAAAATCAGCAAATGTACTGCCTGCTTAATCCCGTGGTCAATCCACGGGACTAAGTGGCAGTAACGGTAATCGTGTTTGGCAGTTATTTGGCAGATTTAGCATTGGATTACAACTCATAATGAGGCCAAAGTGCCTTAAAGTCAATCCACTGCTTAACAGGTAGCCAATGCAACCGTCTAGGAACTGGATTGATATGTTATCTTCCTCCTGTTTCAGTCATCAGGTTTGTCACACATTTTAAATCAACTGCCAGTATCTTATGAGGAATATGACCAAACCCAATTAAAGCTTCCATAGTCCAGTCTGCACAAAATAGTGTCAGTTATCCTGATGATTTTAAGAAGTTTGGTATCTTTAACCGAATGTGAAAGTGATAAAAAAAAGGAGTGGATGACTCAATCAATTGTCGATCCAAATTTCAATGAATGTCAGGCAAATGGGGAAGGTGTTGGCCAACAGCACACTAGTCCCATTCATATGGAGGATGAGCTGAGTGTTGTCAGCATAAGAATCAAACTAAAGCCAACACTGCAAGAAGGGTCCAATGGGTCAGGGAGTTCTGAATGGCTAATGCGGCCGTGACTCAGGGTTTGAAGGCTGCTCAATGTGGTGTCTCGCAGTGGTTCCCAGGAAGAACCTAAAGGAGGATGCAGGGAATGCAGGGAATGTATTGTTAGCTCTAGACCCTCCACCCATCTAGCTCACGCCGATCCCTTTTTACTCCTCCTAATTACTGCCAATACCTGTATCTGCAATGGTTGGTTGCTTTTGGGTTAGCACCTAGTTCTCTGCTGTGGCTAGCACTAGACAGTACACATATCCTTTTTATGTTATTTGGTTAGATTTCCAAAGTTCTTATTGTCCTGTTTCTTCCTTTCTTCTTTCAAAAGGTTCAAGTGTCTTCTGTCTTGAGCAGAGAGGCAGGTGGCAGCTTGCTTCTAGCTAATCCCACAAATGACCGACATGTGTGCCCTGTTGCTGGAGTTATTTATAGGCTTGTCTCAGGCAAATCTAACAAGATGTCCAAAATCTGACAAGATCTTGTGGCTCCTCTGAGAAGGGGAAACTAAACCTACTGGGCATGCTGGGTAATGCAGTTACCATCATTCATGTTTGCAATGGTGTAGTCTCCACCCCCATCGCCCCTTCGAAGAACCCCTATGCACGGATGGACTGAATTATGGAGACAGTTGGTGGTGTAATAGAAAATGGTTAATCCATGGCAATGCTGTGGCTCTAGTGTCTACCTCTTGAAGTCTCCACGTATATACCTGTTAGGGACAATTCTCCAGAATGGCTATTTCCCTTACCTTTTGAGTCCCCTAGCAGCTTTGCTGGATTTCTAGGGTTTAATTTATTTTTCCCACTCTTGCACGTGTTTTGCTGTGTGTTGTACATTGTTATGCCCAGGGACTATGAAGTCTCACCCACCCCATAGGCATCATCTTTTTATTGTGTGTCACCCAGCACCTTTAGTAGAGAGACACAGGGTTGTCTTTTCAGACTTCCCACTTTAAACTCCATTTTCTGGGACTGACTACTGTCTCCCAGAACATGTAAAGTTACCATTAACTTTACTAGTCCTTTTAAATTTACAGACACAGTACACCCTATCTTCCAATAGAGTACTGGAGGGGTTAATAGTTATCCCCTTTTGTCTGATTCTCATGGAACATTAGTATGTTCCCCTTTCTCTAAGATTTGGCTGGTGGCAGTGGTATCTACCATTTTTATTCTACTGCAGACTATGAAAATAGCCTTTGGGACCATTTGAGGCTATGGTGGTAGCCTCGAACTCAAACCCAGTAATCCACTTTTATTTTAACTTGGTTCCAGTCGAGTTTGTTTGCCATATCTTTTTGTAAAGGTCTTTCTAGTGTTTTACTCTGCGCGCCAAACCTGGTTTGGTTCCTTTGTTCGGCGTTCTTTGGCAGGCTTCTGCACAGAAGCTTCCTTAAGCGCCTGAGTGTCTGGGTGGACAGGATGTGAGAGAGGGGTTTGAGGCTCCCCGCAGAGGGTCTCCTTGGAGACCCAAGACGCACTCTTGTTTGATTGGCTAGGTGGTTGCCCTGCCAGGACAGCCACGCTGCTGTGTGATTGACAGCCAGGCTGTGTGAATGGGGGATTTGGTGCATAAAAAGCCAGTTTATGGGACTGGAAGGCAGAGTCGCCACTGAAACGAGAGAACCAAAGAGAAGCTGAAGGAAGACAACTGCTGCAACTACTGGACACCCGGTGAAGCCCTGCTGTATGTCCGAAACACCTGAAACTTCGACGACAGAGGAGATCTGAAAGGTATCTTCTTCCCTTGAGCTTGATGGGAACAACCAGCTTGCCAAACACCAGTCCTCATCCTGGTCAAATTTACTGTGCATCGCTGCAGTAGATCGGATAGCCAGTGGGAAGAGAACCAGTTTGGGTTTTAAGGAGTGCACCTTTTATTTGTCGTTTTGCTCCACTGCTGGCTTCTTCCCTGGGCAGTGCAGGACCCTCCAGCCATCCTCCTTCTTGTCACCACAACGGAAGCTTCAGGAACCGCGAGCCTGCAGGAACTGCCAGGAACAACTGCCTCAGCATTCTTCTTCTTTAAAGGTACTGTGCAAATTCGGTCATTCGTTCTGTCTGACCGCAGTGAAAGCGCGGAATCTTTTGCCTCTACAAAGTCTTGTCCTTCTCCTCTCCTTTAAGTAACTTTTCCTCCGACCAACTTAGTTTTGAACTCTTGGCAAAGACTTAACCTCACACTACTTTGAACTGTGTGATCCTCTTCAAAGACTCTGAACCATTAACATTGGCCCAGACCTATTGACTTGAATCCTAGTTGTAGTAGCCTTTTCTAGGGTGCCCTGCCTATAACTTATTGGTGCTATTGATTTTGGATAACCTTGTCTTTTCTTCCTTTTAAATTGCTGGAGTGCCATTTTGCTCACACTTCATTTTGAGCTTAACTTGTCCAGAATTGTTTGGGTGTTGTAGTATATTAAGACTATGATTTTCTGCTGCTTTATGATAGTGAACTGTTTTATAAATGATGGTGTAAATAAATGTATATTCTTTTACTCAGAAACCCTGAATCAGTGTTTATTTGAACCATAGTAATTGTTGCCCTTTGTGTAATTTCTTGTACTGCTCACTTTACTCTTGAGATAGGTCTGGCTGCTCAGCAACCGCTACCAAATACTTTGTAGTACAGACATGTACCAAAGGTGAATTTGTACTTGCACTTGTAGTCTTAATCATGTGTTGTGTTCCCAAAGGGTACTGCATATGATTCTGCCTAACAGCACCTTGCCTGTATCATTGGTATCAATCCATGAATTTCTTTGGTTTGAGGTCCCGAGATATATTCTGCATCCTTGCCCTCAAAACCCTCATGTTGCCTCTGCTAACCACTGATACAAGGGACTTTATTTTTTGTTATTGTGATTTATATGGTGCTGACATTTCGACGTCTTTAATGCTGAGATAAACTGTAAACATTAATGCATGCATCACTCTTAAAGATGTATTTAAACATTCTACAATAGATTACCATTCAATGTCTTCAACAAAGGGGTGTTAAGGATTTCAAAGGCACGGTACACTCCAGACCAGGACTCTTTCTACTGGCCGGCGATGCAGCGCAAAATTAAAACACTTTTATTTTATGTATTACGAATTCAGTTTTGAGAAGGCACCCAACCCGTCTCACATCCACCTTTACAAACACCCTGGGTCGCAATGGACCATGAACCAGGCCGGTGTGCAATAATATAATATTTATTTATTTTTTAATTCCAATGAAAAGCATGCACATTTAACATAGGGCAGCAATCACCAGTGTGGTGATAATCACAATGTAAATTGATAGAATACACTTAGTTTGACCTTGTTACACCAGATATACAATGCACAATTGAATAAAGGCAAAATTACTTTTCGGGGATTGTTTGCAGATACCACCACAGTTAATATTTCCCCCTGCAACGCTCCCTCAAACCCCTGTTAACCAAATCGTGTGTGGGTAGCAAGGAGTAGCAAGGAGTCAGGTATACTAGGCAACAAACAGAATAAAAATTCAATCTTACCCCTCTGAATGGGAGGCAAAATCAGATTAAAAACCTTTGAAATTGAGCAAAATAGCACTCAGAATTACTCAATATTTGTTGTACATGTGCGGTTGAATGAATAAGGCAAGAATAGGTATAGCAGAATCATGGTTATCAAAAAGAGAAACACTGCCCATGAAAAGCGTTAAGCTGAAATTTTAACCACCTCACGCCATGTGTCTCTTTATGTGTGAATTATTGAATTTATTCAAAATAGTACTACCACAACAGACTAAAAGGATTGGAAAGAACAGCGCTAACACATGGAGATCACTGCAGATTTTCCTAAGAACAAGGTACACAGAGGATTCTGACAATTCTAATGATTTTGCTAGGGCAGTTATAGGATCTCTATGGGATTGGGCCTAATACAAGGTAACAAAGCAAGGGGTCCAGTTTTTGGTTACTGGGAAGGGAAATACTCACAACAAGCATGTGAATGGGGTAGCAGACAGCGGACCGGGTTTATGGACAGTGAGGCAAGATCTGGTCACTGCAAAAAGCTGCGGGCTCTCCTAGAAGGGGACAACTGGGCCTAGTCTGGTCCCTGGATAGCGAGATAGTGAGGTGCATCAGCAGGGCACTCCTTGAATTATTGGGATTTATTTGGGGGTTTTCTGGATAAGAAGTTCAACCTGGATATGGTCAGCTATCTCTGGCCTGGCAGTGGAATCTGGAATCTTGCAGGGTGAATCTGGAATGTCTGGATCTTTGGATCTGCTGGAGCTGGAAAAGTCAGAAGAGAGTCTAGATCTCCCTCTGCCTTCCGTTTATATGAGGAGCATGACATCAGAGGATTTTTACTATGTGGGCTGAACTAAGCCAGAGATACCTCTAAATCGCATAGGTCAGCCTATAAAAGTCACCTCCTCCCTGTAAGCAGATTGGATTGAAGGAGGTGACTCATTTTTAGGGTGGGTGTTTTATGAGGTAGCTTTGTTTCACCAAAGTTATTTTTGCCAAAATCAGTTATGACACAAAAATGCACCTTTTTACAATTGTTACACTTTTGAAAATCACATAGGCAAATTCCATATTTTACACAGAATATACCATTCAAATTCCAACACGGTGTGCTGCTCTTCAGTCATGCTGGCAATCTTTCACCATTTCCATGGAAAATGTTTCACCTAAAATTCTACAATTTTATATATGTACACATATTATCACTTGTCATGTTCTCATTCATTTTCAAAGTTGTACCATATATGTTTTCCCCAGAATTGACATTTTCCTGGAGTTTGTGTCTCCAACATGCTAGGAAAACCTACAAAGTCTTATTTTAATGGCTCAAACATAACATTTAAATGGTCATAATTTCACATTAATATGTCTTTTGATTACTGACTTGAGGGGAGGTGTCACCAGGAATTCACACCTATGTGTCCTGGCAGTCCATTGTCTCATGCTGGAGCAGTGCCACTTTGTCTGATGAGGGTGCTAGATTCCCCCCCTTGGCCCATTCATAGTTCCCAGGGGGATGATCCATTTGGGGAAGGTGATTCTGTTCCCAGGTGTGGCAGAGCCCCTGAATCCAGGGCCTGCCAAACCTGTTGTGCTGGCCTCCATGTACTTTTATTTCTTTATTTATTTTTCTTTCTTTAACCACAAAGCAAGTCTTTTGGGAATAATATCAGGTAAATCTTTAAAGCAAATCTCCATCCCATTATATGCAAGCACAGGGCCTTAGTTTAACATTTCACTTTTTAAAAGGCATTTTCTTTTTTGGCAAAAGCACCATTTTACACGTGGGTTACTATTCCTTGAATCTCACTTTACAAATGCAGTTTTTCCTAGCATCTGTATTCTGAGCATTCCCATGGTCCTTGTCAATTTCTAAAACACAGAAATCTGTTCAACGCAAGGCTCCTTTGAAACTGACATAAGCCAAGAGAGAAAGGGCTTCTTGTAAAGGGTTTGCTGGTCTGATTTTGTTGCAAAAAGTAAAGTGTTTGCCGTACAGCCTGGAGTGAAATGGAGTGAAATGATCTGCTCTTTCACAGATTTTGCCTGACACAACATTCCATTCAGTGAGGAATGCCACCATTTGCTGGTGTACACCCTGAATATAGATGAACATGGATGTGTCTTACTGGAAGCAAGCTGTTGTAAGGATATTTGGCGTGTTACAGCACAGAGTACAGCACTACTGCACAGGTAGCAATTTTTTATGCAGCACCACTACATGGGTGTGTTGCATTGCTATATGTGTTGCCAGAGTAGCATGGACATATAAGTAAAGACAGGCTATTCAGTCAAAAACATTCAAAATGCACACTATTTTTCACCTGAAATGCCTAGGTTGCAAGAGACACATTTGAAAATTAATAACTAACCTTATTAATAACTAACCTGACTAATAAAACTTCATTTAACATAATCCACTAATAAAAATGTGTCTCCACTGCAGAATTAGGCCTACTCTGAAAGTGAACTTTTAAACGCACATTCATTTTTTTTTCTCTGCTGCTCTGTCCACATAACTACAGGAAGCAAAGAGCTCGAAGGAACAGGAAATCAGTTTGTTACAAGTGCCACTGTAGAAGTGAGCCATTGTGTAGTGAGGGAGGAGATGACATGATTGATTCTGATTGGAGGAGCGTCATAGCAAGTATCATGCTAGAGGCTGTGATTAGAACTTTGCTGGAGAAGGTTGAGGGGTGGGGGAGGACAATCGAGATCTTGCAGAGCTGGGAGAAGGATCTGTTTCCTGGCTGGGGCATTCCTGCTGCAAAAGCTGAGAGTTCCAGGCAATAACCCCGATTTGAGAACGGCAGACGCTTGTTCTCAATGGGGTTGATTTTCAAGGGAGCCAAATTCAGAAAGAGAATAGCCGGAGA
The DNA here is from genome assembly GCF_040938575.1 of Ambystoma mexicanum. Taxonomy (NCBI): domain Eukaryota; kingdom Metazoa; phylum Chordata; class Amphibia; order Caudata; family Ambystomatidae; genus Ambystoma; species Ambystoma mexicanum. The sequence continues at coordinate 984,295,665 of NC_090924.1, forward strand.
AAACTCATGCTGAACAGATAAGGTAATTACAGAAGCGAGTGGGAGCTGTGCGAAAGTGTGTGAAACTGTTCAGTCAGTGTATTCGAGGGAGTCTCAGTCTCTTATCAGCATATTTAATGTTACCAATTGAATATATTCTCGCAGCTCTCTGTTCATTTTATCACAAATAATGTTGTACCATTTCATTTATTTCTGTAAAAAAAAGTTAAACTGTGTTTAAAAGAAATTTCTATAATACAAAAATATTTGAAAACAGATAGCTAGTGTGTATTATTTCTCTCTTTCATTTTGCATGGGTAAAGGTTTAAACGTGGGTAGATTTTTAAACAGTGCAATTGTCATTTTAAAACAGATGTGTGCATGATTCTATTCAGTATGGACAGTTGTGAGTGACTGTTTGTAGCATAGCCTGTTGGAGGTACATGAGTCAACGGGAAGAGAGACTCTCTGGACATAGTTCCCTACCGTATATAAGGTAGTGGAAATTACCACAAAAATACCACAATAGCCCATGGTGGCACACAACACTAACACTGAAAATGTGGTATCCCTAAAATGTAGGCCTGAGGTCTCTCTAGTGATCAAGAACAATCTAGATAAAAAACAAGGGATGTTGGATATTGGGGCCACAAATAAACCAACCACTATACCAACCAACCACGCAAACTACCGTGCACATCATCTAAATAGGTCTGAATTCTGAAATAATGCAATGTATTATTGTCATGTGTGACCCAATATGAATACAGAGAGTGATTATTGCTAAAGGTATTTTGGCGGTAAGAAAATACCGCAAAGCCCCAAATATCCACAAAATACCCAACACTGTGTAATGTTGAAAAGATGGAAAGGGCAGCAGTGCACAGTTATTTTAAATGCATAACATTTTCTTTTTCAGTGAGAAGTTTTGAGCTGGCAGCCTAGCAGTGCTGCCTTTGAATTCTTTTCTTTGGTGTACATGAAAAGAACTGTGGCACCATTCTCTGGGTGTTCCATGTCCCATCTCGCCTCATATTTGCTTGGCAAAGACAGTGCAGCCATTATTTTTGTAACTGCAAAACACAGTTTTAATGCAAGGGACTAGCGCTCAGCAGAGCCAGCGCAGCCATTCTGCTTGTAATTGCTGGAATGCAGTTTGGTGATGTGGGGGAGTTCTGATGGCCTGGTAGATGTACCCCGCAGGGGGGTTGTAAATATGTTTCAGAATGTGGGTTGGGTTAGAAGTAATACCAAAGTCCCTCTGGAGATAGAAGAGATGGTAGCTTCAGGCTGATCCCACAATGTTGGATGAAAGAAGCTGCATTGAAGAAAAAACACAAGCATCTCCACGGATATGAAAGTAGACTCTCGGCACAGCAAGACATTGAGGGTTCTGCAGGTGACATACATGCAGAAGCACTTTCGAATCTCTTCCCTGCAGATACACATTTCTTATATTGTATAACTAGTGTGTAGAAATGCTACAGTACAGAGAGAGGAGAAATACAGAATAAAAACCCTTGGTGGCCACCTATCATCCAGCATTAACACAAATGAATAGGATTGTTAAGGACCTAAAACAAATTTGTTGCAGGGATGATGAGCTGATAGACATGTTCAACGATAATCTATTAGATGCATACACGCAGCCACGAAATGTAGCATGACCTCTGACCAGAAGTGCATTTCCACTAGATCAAGAACAAATAAGATCGGGAACATACCCATGCCATATTAGGAGATGCTAAAAATGCCAACACATCTGCGCCGAATCTGACATAACAACCCCAACAAACCAAGCAATACAGATACATGGCACATACAACTGCAGATCGTCCAATGTTGTGTTTTTTAATCAATGGAAAAAATGCCAGCAAGGAAAATATGTACATGAGACTTGCCAAGAGCTGCATGAAAGAATAAACCTACATAGATACATCATCTCAAACCACAAAACAGAAAAACTATTGGATCACCCCCTCATACAAGATGAGCACAAACTGCTGGATCTGTCATTAATTGATGGTATTGAGAGGTGAACTCTCCAATACCACGCACAAGATTGTGAGAGCTCAAGTATTTGAAGATGCTTAATCTAAAAGACATAGGTATGAAGATAGATCTAGGATATATGACAGACTGTAGCCAACTTGGAGCCCAGGACTAGTAAGGCAATCACACAAACAATGCCAGTAGACAACCCCCCAGTACCACCTTTTAACAACATATGATGGCCACTTATGTTCAGAACCCCTAACGGGTGAGAACACAGGGCAATAACAACTGGAGCGTTGGGAGTCTAAGCTCAAATGGTTGTCACACATTATTGAGCATGAGGCACACTGAGATAATAGCGGATAGTGCACCATTCCAACTTGGGTAGTGCATTTTGTATTTGTCACAAGGTTTGCGATCCAGGAAGCCATCATCAAGTATGAAGCATGGTGACGTAACATTGGACGCTGCTCTATTTAAATCTTGAGAAAATATTTTGTAGTAGTTGCATTCTATCCCATCCAGTAAATGTAAGGAGCTGAAATGTAATCATTGCATGGTCCTGACACTACATAGAGGCAACAAAATAAATGTTTACACTCTGTGTGAGATACATGCAAAACATGCCATGCTTTCCAAATGTGTGTTTTTAAATATTGAATTTGAATAGGATTCTAAATGAAGATGAATGACCCTCTGAACGTTCTGGGGCCCGCTATATGACGGCGTGTCCCTAATTTCAAAATACATAAAATTCAAAGGTTATTTGTTCATAAGGTGTGCTTCCTTAAACATTAATTCCTCAGCACCGATAGAAATTGTAATTGTTTTCAGAAAATACAGTTATGTGTTTTCCCCGCTGCCAGTTTTTTGGTCCTTTATAAGCCATTGCATTCATACCATGCATTCTCCAAATGCAATGTTTTTTCTCTGTAAGTAAGAGCGGGCTACTGTGTGTTTCTTTAATACTCCTTTCTCTATGCGCCATATGATGATGAATGTAATGGGACTTTGAAAGGCAACGCATTGGTGTAATGCATTGGTCTATCCCTGCATAATATTTTCAATTGGTCCAATAAAAGTTATCAACACTTGCATTTTGTGTGATCTTAACACTGAACTAACACAGCGGCAAAGCTTTCTTTGCATATATGAAAAGGTATTTAGATAATATGGAAATTCAATAATGTAAACGGGCTCTAGGGGTCGAACTTGTATTTATAGGCTGCTGCTGCTGCTGCTACTACTGGATAGCGACGGAGGCCAATACCTCCAAAAATATCGAGCATATAGACATAAATCACATCTAACAAAAAGAAATATAGCGCCTCTAAAAGGCGATAGAATCAATTAAACAGGCAAGGAAGACGTTGTGACAAACCCCTGTCGATGTTGAGCGTTCCAAAACAAACAGTGCACTAATACCAAAGAAGGTTAAAAAAAGAAAAAAAAGAAAAAAAAGACGGTTCTGCTGACTGGGCAAACAAGTCAATCTGAGACCAATATAGATTGAAATGTAAAATATTACCACTAGATGGCAATAAAACATAACAAAAAAGAGAAATGTTGCACATGGAAACAGATTAAATAGAAAGATAAACAATGTAGTGAAAATTAATCAAGAAGGGATGACATCAGTGAAAGGGCAGCATTCATTCATTACCTGGGAACACAAAGAAAAAAACCCCATGCCAAGAGAAAAGCTGCTATCAGGTCCAGCTCCATACAGTACGTGTGTGTCGGTATGTGGAAGGAGGGAGTGGTGGTATTTTCTCCAAGTAGCAGAACAAAAGAAATTCACTGGGAAAGAATAGAACGGAGGAACTGGTAATATGAGACACAAGCTCGCCCTGCAAATGATGACTATTCTGCTTCAAAAAGAAAACGATCGGCACAAAAACACACAATCTTAAAAAGGGTCATTCACACAAAATGAGACATTGTGCAGTTATTAAGACTACAAGCAATAAAAGCCGGGGTAGAAAGGAAAGCAGGGGAAGCAAAGGTAACAGGGGTTCCAGGGGCAGCAAGGGTAGCAGGGGTAGCAAGAGTATCAGGTGTTGCAGGGGTATCAAGGGTAGTAGTGGCAGAACTTTGATAGGCAGCGATGGTGACGTGTGAGGGCTGCAAAGTCCATCTTCTCTTTCCACAGCCTTCCTGCTGGGTACTGCAGTGTCAATGGAGTTGTTAGCTCTCTCCTTATTCTGTCCTTATTCCTGCTCTATATGATTGCTCACCTTTTTGCCCGCCTCTTTTTTTTCTAAATTCAGGTGCGCCTTGGACCCACAACATGCCGGCTTCAAGTCATTTCCCTGCATTCATCACCCTTTCCATAGCAGTGGACCATGTGTATTTTCGGGCAGAGGAACGTTAAGTTATCCCGAGTTTGTCAATTAATGCGGGGTCACAGGCTCGTCTTGTCAAAGTCATGTCCCTTTCCCCTCCTCTGGCAGGATAGAGTTTACGCCTAGCGGCCTGGTGTACTTTTCGGTGCAACGGGATGGGCTGTGGGTGTGAGAAGAACGTCCTAAGCTCCGCTCGGAGACAGAATTTCTGTGGATTTTCATGTTTAGATTCAATATGTTTCTCTGATGAGTTCTAATCCTAGGACTCATCAGTGATTCGAGTGCCATTTTTTTGTTATTGTTTAAAGCGTGGACCTAGCTCTAGAGCAGCAGAGCACTGTACAGAGTGTGGGTAGTCAGCGTTTGGGCTGCCATTTATTAACAGTAGTGCAGTACTGTGAGGTCTGTGCGTTGGTATGTGCGTCTATTGGAATTAGTCCTTGGTCAGGTGTTGTTGAAAGAGCCATGTTTTGAGAGATTTGACTAACTGCACCATCTGAGCACCTCACTTAATCAAGGTCCAGGTACACCATGTACCATAGGTGGCCATAATGACCCCACTATTTGGTGGCAGATTTTTTTCAGTTTGAAGGAATACAGTCAGACTGTATTCCAGGGATGAGCTTACTCGCTATCCTTTGTAAAAACCCAACTAATGCCTGTATCCGAGCCCTTTACTTTTAAGGCAATCCGCGTGTCCCTAAAGTAGTCATTTATGGTCATGGCTCTGGCAGCCTGAGTTTTCCAGGGAATACTCGGGTAACAATCAGATGAAACAAGTGTGGATGGGTGTCTGGGTTAAAGATGGAACCGACATATGGAGGGTGTGTCCATGAAGAAGGCTGTAAACTATGAATGTGGCAGGCCGCACTGATTGGGGCTTACCAAAATGTTTTAATCAATGTATCCCTCTGCGTTGGATCTGTCTCCTTGCCCCAAATCCCTATGAAGGTGGCTGCTAATGTTGATTAGTCTAAGAATTTGAAACATGAGAAAACAGAGACTTATAGACTGAGTGCATGAAAGCCCTGCTTAAACCAGAAACACCTGCAGATTGTGGCAGCAGCCTCATGCAAGACATTTGCACTGATCAGTACGGGTATAGATAGGATATGGCTGCAGCCTCAGGAACATGTTATAAAGTGCTCCTGTGTAGTGTAATGTTGGTTACATTGCATTTACTGGATTTGTTCATGTAACCCTAGATAACCAAGTGTAAATTGTATGGTTTTTTAAAATCATTTTTGTCAAACACTGTGCTGTATAATGAATTATTTCTGCATGCTATTTTAAAAATATTTCCCCACTTAATTATTCGAGCCTCCCAAGTTACGCTCAGTCGCTCATGCTCATGCTAGTTTGAGTAAGTATTTAGGCCTCTCCACTCAAAATATTCACCAGACATGACTGACCATGAATCTTAACATTTACTGGATAGTTTTCAGGTTTCCCCAGAGAAACTATTATATTTTGTACAGGTTTTCATCCCATTTTTCTTAAAAAATTGTGCTGCAAAATACATCCTTTCAGCACATTATATTAAAAAAAATTCTTGGGGAGAACCTCCCTCCAGTCACCTTTAAATTCTTTCAGGCTCCCTTCGCAATGCTCGGTCGCTCGTTCAAATTTCAGGAAAAGCATAGGACCTTCCATTGAAAACATTCACCACTGCAGGGCTCACCCATGAATCGTTTATAATCTTGGTGCCCCTTCAGGAGCTATCTGCCCCCTGGCATCAAAAGCCTCTACTGGGGTTGTCTGCCCATGGTTTATATCTGTAGCCCCTGAGGCGAGGCTACAACCAAGAGTTGAGGCCTACATGTTATGGCCTCACTGCCAATCCTCACTTCTTTCCAGCACTGGGTTACATAGTTTAATAGTTTGTATAGAATATCAGCAGCACAAGCTGTGACCTCACAGAATCGTATGATGCTAAACATGAATGTCATGCCCTATAAGCAGGGCAGTTGGAGTCTGTCAAGCGGGGAGGAAGACTGCAGCCTTATGATGTGTACATAATGTATTCAGTTCACTTACCTGTTGTACCAGTTAACTTTATTATATTGGTGACAAGCTGATAACAGGGGCTGCAATGAGGAGTGGTAGCAGTGTGGACCCACAAGGTGTGGTCCACGGCTCATGGTCCAGAGTTTGCCCTGCAGTGTTGGTGGGCATTCTGAACAGAGTCAGTTGTGCAATATCCGGATACTGCAGGAGACTGGCTTACGGAGTGGAGTGCAGTATGTCAGCGCTGCAATCCCGTTTGTCTGTGCTGGGATCAAGGTAAGCTGCACTGCCTGTGACCTCACACAAGCAGCGCTGAGCTGTGCCTGCATCTCCACACCCTGCCTGTGCATCAGAGCCCTCCCGCTGGACTATGCCTGTGCCTCTGCACCTCACTGTGCATCAGAGGGCCCTCTGGGTCTATACAGAGGATCTGAAGTGGATTTAGGATCTGGGGGATGCGAGCGCATCGGCACCTACTCCATAGTGGACTGTACCGTGTAGCAGCAAGCCCGGTGAGAGCATTGGAGGAGAAGGACATTGTTTGATACTGCAGTAGGCACGCGTTCATATTCACAACTTTTTGAGTAAAGCACCTGTGAACGTTTCACTGCATGGGGCTTGCATGAGATGTTTATTGTTTCCATGGTTACCAGTCCTTCATGTGATCAGAGAGTACAGCAACCACATTAATTATTCCTCTGTGCATTTCCACTCGTGTCAGTGTAATTCATACACTGTTAAATTTGCTTTAAGGTGGCAAACAAGTTGGAATGAGAACAAGCAATACATTAACCTTAAAAGTGGACATTTTACATAACAGCAGAACTGGTATTATCTATACATATAAAATGCTTAGGTATATTTCCGTTCTCAGCTGATACAATTGATCAGTTTTAGGTTGCCCTCTGCTGTTGAAATAGCAAAGTGCACCTCTATGTGCCCTTCCACTTCAACAACAGCTATCAATTTAACTAACAGAATGAGCATGGTTCTACGCAGTCACCTTCACCTTCCACTATCGCAAACATTTGTAATAATTTCAAGCTACTTCTTTCCACCCCTACTTCTCTTCACACAGGGCACGGTAGTTCCAGTGTCAATGAACAGTTAATTACTGGCTCAACGTTTCAGTCCCTAAAGAGTGAACCGCTGTAGGACGAATGCCTCCTCATGAGCTAAAACTCAAAGTAGGTGCTGTAATTATGCTACTACGCTACTTTATGCCATCACAGACTCTTCAATGGAACAAGGTTGACAATTACGTGTCTACAAAGACACATCATAGATGCCTGTGTAATCGATGGATTAAATTTAGATACTGTTTTTATACCACGCATACCTCTCATTCCATCTGACACAAATATGCCTTTCAAATTAAAAGAAGACAATTTCCTATACGTTTAGCCTTTTCAATGACCATTAATAAGTCACAGGGGCCTACGACCCCTTCCTGGAAGCGATCAGTGGTAATTCCAATATTTAAGAAGGGGGACAGAAGTAGCCCTATGAAATACTGTCTGATATTGTCCTTTAAGATATGCTAGAACGGCGTATGTTACGCCGGGAACAGCTAGTGTATTTAGTAGTGGAGCCGACAGAAACCATTTTGGTGCACAAAGACAGCCTGACTAATAAGCCCTTGTTTAAAGGGGAAGGTACCAGTGCCATAGACAAAGATGTTGACTAGAGGATCAGGGGAAGAGATAAATATTTCAACTGGAGGAGCAGAGCAAGGGGCAGAGGAATCACGAACAATCAGAGAGAAGTGACCAGTTTTCATGATGGTATTTGACCTATCAAGAGTTTTTACAGATGTGGGAGCACTGAACATTTTGCAAGAGACAGAGGGGGTAATTCATGGATTATTTGTGCAGAAAAAAACAGGATTTGTGCGCCATTCTGCCCGTAAATACCTGTTTAACAAATGGGGATTTGCGGGCAGAATGGCGCACAAATCCTGTTTTTTTTCAGCGCAAATAATCCATGAACTACCCCCAGAGAGTGCACAGCTCTGTTTGTAGAATGCAGATGCTGTGGTAGAAAGGGGCACTTAGCAAAGTGTTGTCGCTTCTTGAGTGGCAATGTAGGAGTTGTGGAGGAGGATGTGTATGATTTTGAGGAGGTATATAAAAGGGTTGAATGTTGTACAACCTATGGACGCGATATGTGAAGTTAAGATTGAAAAAAGGCCCAAACCTTCAATGATGTCAATGGAGTACAGATGGAAATTATGGTTGACGGTGGGGCTGGCTACACTTTGATCAGCAAGATGTCATGGGAGAAGGACCTCGCCAAGTGTTTATTGAGGCAAGAGTGAAAGTGCATGCTTACAGCAAGAACCTGAAAGTGATCAAAGGTGAACTAAATGCTAAGATATAATTCAAGGGCAAGAGTACAGTCAGCAAGGTAAATGTAACAAATGTTGATGAAAATCTTTTGTCTTGGAGCTGTCAGACTGCTCTTGGGAAAAAGTTAGATCCAAATGCCATTGAACAAGTACACAATGGTTGTAAGGTGGTGGTGAAAGAGATCAGAGATCTGGCAGAGTGTGAAGTGGCGGAATCGGCTCCCAAAGTTTTCAGGAATGAAGTAGGTTGCCTCCAAGGGTTCATATATAAAATGTATCTGAAGAAATAAGCCAAGCTCAGACCAGTGCCCATGGCATGTAGGAAGGTTGTGGAATTAGAACCTGACAAGATGTTGAAGGAAGGGATCATTGAACTTGCAAATATGTCTGAATAGGTGAGCACCATTGTGGTTGTTATCAAGGCCAATGAGTTCATCAGATTATGCAGTGATCTAAGGGAGGTCAAAAAGAACATTATCACTGAGAGGTTTCCTTTGCTAAAGATAGATGAGTAGATCACAGAATTGAGTGGTTCAAAGGTGTGTTCGTTGCTGGAACGCAAGTCTGCATACCATCAAATCCAGATGCACCCTGTGTCTTATAATATTCTCATGTTCATCACTCATATGGGTCTTTACAGGTGTGTCAGGATGCAATTGGACACATTTCATCCACCAGTGTATTTCAGTGAGTAATGCATAGCATACTTGGCAATGCGAGCAGTGTGAAATTCTACTAAGATGACATAATGGTGTTGGGTAAAGATAGAGGAGACCATGATGCAACACTGAAAGGTGTTCTTAAAAAGTTGGAAGATGCCGTTTTGACGTTGACTTTGGAAAAATGCTAATTTGGTAGGTCAGAAGTGGATTACTTGGGCTACAGTTTGTCTAAAGAGGGAGTGTGTCCCAAATTGAGCACTATTAAGTTAATTGCAGAAATTACAACACCGGAGCACAAGACTGAGGTTTCCTAATTTTTGGGCATGATTGAGTACAATGCCAAGTTTGTCAAAGGTTTGGCCAGTAAGACAGCAAATATAAGAAATCTCCCCAGGAAGGGAGTGAGATTTGATTGGAATGTGAAGTGTGAGGAGGAGTTTGCAAAGGTCACGAAGGACATTACAAGTTCACTGGTTTTGCAGGGGTTCAAAGACAGTTTTTGCATTATAGTGTACGCGATGCATCTGAACATGGTTTGGGGTGGTCCTCATGCAAGAGGATGGATCAGGGCTACATACGATAGCGTGTGCCTAAAGAACGCTTATAGAGACCCGGTAATTGAACTGTAAGCTTTGGCGGTATTGTGGGCCATCACCAAATTCAGTGTATTTGTATGATAGAGTTTTCATTGTTCGCAAGGATCACAATCTTTTGGTAGTAATTTATAACAAAAAGGGTCTAGATGGGGTGTCTAGGAGAATTTCAAATGGGTTACCATATCACAGGGTCTGGAGATAGTAGTGGAACATGTCCATGGTAAGGATGAACGAGGTAGCTGATGCTTGCTTGGCATCCTTTGGTGGAGGTTGAAGGACCAGGCACATGGGCAGATGAGGTGTCAGGGAGGTTTTTGTGACTGATGAGTGCATTCAAGAGTGTGAGGGCCAAGTGGCTTGTCAGGATGATAGCATGTATCAACAGGTAAAAGGCCTAGTGCAAGGGAGGTCGAGCTATAATGATTGTCAGGCCATGGGTGAACAACTCAAAGAGTACATGAGAATCAAGGATGAATTAAGCTTGGTGGATGGTTTTGTGTGTAGGGGTCATAGGTTGGTGGTCCCAACAGAAATGCAGAAGACGGTGGTCAAGTGGGGACATAAATCACATACGGGTAGCCTCTCCATAACTAATATAGTACGAAAACAATGGAAGATCTTTGCACAATCTGTAGTGAACTACCCTGTCCACTTTTTGCATACCGCAAATCTACCACTATAGGAAACAGGGTAAGTAGCAGCAAATTCAGAAGTAAACCACCTGAAGTTGAAAACCTAACTAAAACATGGGGTCTTAGCCCAGTCATTGGCCATTATCCCTGCGGTGGATGTTCAGTGTGTAAATACACTAACAAATCTAAAGAAATTGAAATAGGCTTATCTACACCATGGAAACAATTACAATTCTCTAATTGCAATTCAGAATTTGTTATCTACATGATAGCCTGCCCATGTGACTTAAAGTATATAGGAAAAACTGTACGAAAAATTAAAACACGCATCATAGAACATCGGAGCTGCATACGCAATAAAACCATCCAAGCGCCCATGGTAAAACACTTTATAGATAAAAACCATTCAAGTGACGACATAAAATGGACAGTCCTACTAACATTAAAAGGAAATGACATAACAAAGAAGAAACATCTTCTACTAGAAAAAGAACAGAGACTTATTTTCCAAACCAAAAGTGATGAACTAGGGCTAAACGAAGCCATCGAATGGCACAAGATCTGAGCGCCAGATACCATACTACTATAAAGGGTTTAATGTGCACCTCAATAGCTAATTTTCACCTTCTGGTTGCTACTTATACAAAAGAAGCTATGTAATTAGATTACATCCCTGCCTACGTTTCATTGTTATCAGGATAGATATTCACAGAATACATACTATATTTCTATACACAATACCGTCTTTAGTACCCTTTATTGTAAATATGTCGTAGACATTTAAAACAACCGGTATTAGTAAATCCTACCAGCACTAATAAAAACTAAAAAAGGACTAGGGAGTTTATATCAAAGCCCCCACCCAAGATGGCACCTGCGATCGAGACAGAGCCGGGCAGAGGACACAAGAAAAGGAAGGACGCTAGTGCAAAGATCAACTAAAACAGGTAACTCGCCGTTTCCCAACTGTTTAAATCAATTGAAAATTAATATAGACCTTAACAACGCGATACGAACAAATCACGCCAGTCGCTACGCAAACGTTTAGATTTATTAATACGCCCACTCTCGTCCTTTTTACAGATTCAATAGAGGATCTCATTTACACAGACCTTAAATTGAACCGACCGCATTCAGAAAACTAAAGGAATACGGACACACCTGCCCAAAGCCACATACGAGCCGAACATCACCTGACTACTAATACAGGTAAGCGACTTACAAATAAGAAGGGAATCCACACTTTCTATCAATAAACTACTAATTTACAGCTAAACTTAACGCTATAATAGATCCAATTCCCGTTTTTTCTAGGCTCCTGCCCCTAGTACAGATTTTGACTTATGAGAACATTCCGTTCCCACCCGCCGAGCATAAGACAAACAAATAGACGCGGCCTGAACATTCGAAGCCCCTATTTATAAAGAACGACCTTTGAAGTTCCAATATCTCATGCTATGAGGTAAGCCTTGATCTACTGTCCTCCCAATGTACATTCCTACAAGACTGGAGCCAACCTGTTAGTAACCTTCACTAAAATATGCATATTAACTTTGCAGGTCGTAACATAACTCAACTTCGAGTTATCAACAGACCTAGGAGATCGAAAACCTGCTTAATTCAGGATCCCTACCTCCTCATAAGCCACTCGCCTCTGACAAGACTAGGTAATTAATTATCCTAGCCCTGTCTTGTAAATTGAAATGATTACAGAACTATTTAGAATATTCATATCCCTTTTCTTTCTGTTTTTCTGTCTCATATCAACAGTTGCAGTAGGCAGATCCAAACCCACCATGCAATTCCAGGAACTGATATCCAATGATAAATGTATTAAATACACCTCTTACTGATGTTTGTTTTTACTGTAAGGAATGATTTAGATACAGTGACACTACTCCTGAAGAAAGTTCCCAGAATCACCAGAGAACTGAAACATGTCGAGTTCTACCTAACCATCTAGTGTAACAACTACTAGCTTGACGAAATAACTGCCTCATAATAGGGCATAAGGATCATTGAAAGTGGAAGATCTTTTTTTCTGCATAGATCATTATATCCATTCAAAGCTACTAGATATTTGATATTAGAATATACAAATCAATGTGTCACGACTAAACAGTCTTTCTCTCTTTTTAGACATTGTGTGAATGTTTTATTGTACCAAATGAATGGGTTTGTCCCATCATTTCCTAACTCAAAATGTTTTTTTTCTATAAATTATTGAATTAAAATATGACTTTAAATATACCACTTACAGTTTCAATTTAATGAATACAACTGTAAACTGTTGATATGTGTTAACTACCTTCTTATGTTTCGAAATATTGGTGAATCCCACCTGCTGCAGCCCACTCTGAAGGAAAGGACACAGAGCTCTGCTTCTCATTACACTGAATGGAACATGACTATGTACCGAAGAATAGAGCACAGAAAGGCTTTTTGGATACATAGTGATGTTTAAATAATCACGTGCACTTGGGGCCGCTGCTAGTGGAAGGAAAACAATAAAGGGATATGTTTTAAATTATAAATGGAAGCACGTGGCTCCACCAGTGTGAGGATACAATAGCATAACAGCATGTTAAAAGAAAACTCAGCAAACGTTTTGTTTCTTTAAGTTCAGTTGCCATGTTATGATTGCAAATGGAAACAAATGGAATGGAAGTCTCCTGGATATGGCAACTAGAGAGTTCCACAGTTTAGGAAGGAATAATCATATCCAACAACATAGATATTATCAATATCTTTGTGACTGGTTAGATCAACACAAGAGAAAAACAGAATTAATTGGCAAGCGGTCAGAATGGTTCTAAAGTTGGATTAGGTAAAAACACTAAATATGGTTTAAATTGCTGAAATCGTTTAAATTTTTATGGGAGCAGCTTTGGATAGTTACACACAAAAACTAGCAATGATTTGATACTAAGAAACAATGTGAAATCTTAAAATTAAGGTCAGAAGCGATCAAAAGCTGTTTTACACGTGTCAGAATTTCCCTAAAACTAAATCAGCGGCAAACTTTTCAGTGTGCAGTAATCGCGATTACGGGAGAACCGTATAGATTTGGGATGCGGTTTTAGATGCAAATTAAAGCTGTGGATGTTAGCTACAGGCAGAAGTGTTTTGTTTCTAGCATGAAAACTGAGAAAGTTATGGACGTTTTAGTGGAGGTTGTTTTTTTCAGATAGGCGCAAGAATGGGAAAACGGGAAGCGCTTTTAAAATGACAAAAAGGATTTCTTACACTAGAGGATGACTATGAATAAACAGATACCACACAAGAACACAGCCACTTGATCAGGGCAACTGCCTGCAGTGGTCCCGCCTTCTTCAGATGAAAAATATCAGCGCAAAGATAGCTTTAACAATACTAGCACAGGAGGAAGATAGGAGGGATAGGATAGAGAGTTCAGGCAATTCAAAAGTACTCCTAACAATGCAGGTTCTGAAGACAAGATAGGATGGATTGAAGATAGAGATTAACTAAACCAGGTACATATGCTAGTGACACAGTTCTATCTATAGAGACTCACCAGATATATTTTGAAGCGGAACCGTCAGGATTCTGGTCCGTCAAGATTTCTGGTCAGGGAAGGCAATCTGGTTCTGGGATAGACAGCTGGGCACATCGGATTGGACTGGGTCTTTTCACAGGACTGGATCGGATATGCAATGGCTCCGGTCACAGCAAGGCACCGGACTGGATTGGATCTTTTGGTTCTGATGATAATTATTTCAGGAGGCAAGCAATACAGCACAGCCCGGCTGTTTTTTTTTTTGTTCCCCTTAGTTTTCTGGGGTTGGTTCTGGTTCTGGAAATGTAATGCCTAGCTGAAAATGGTTCAGCTATGCAATGGGCCTTTCTGCTTTCCCAAGTTTCTGGAGTCTGGAGCAAGTAAAATGGATAGTTCAGGAGTCTGGAGCAAGTAAGATGGATAGTTCTGCAGCAGGGTGCTCCGCCAGAATTCGGATAGTGGGTGAATATGTCTGACCTTTTGAGTGCTGAGCTGTCTCTATTTATGCTTATGATAATGGGGGTGTGTGTGCTGGTTTAGCCTAAGCTCGCCCCATTGACAGGGATTGGTCAGGATCTCCTCTCTACCTTGATAGGAGGAGAAAACTGTGTGTCATCTTTATGGTGTGGGTTTATGAGGCTTAGAGTCCACCCCTGGCCTCTTGAACACAAAATCTACTTTTGCCACAATACATATTTCCACATGTGCAACCTCTATAACAACCACATATATAGATTACATATTTTGTACAGCAGCTACTCCTACCAACCACATGGCTGTAAGAACATGTGCCTGCTTTTCCCAGAATTTCACCCTTTTCATCAGGAACACAATGTCCCATTTATCCGCCAATTTCCACAAGTGTGCACATATAACATGGGCATAAGTGTATAAAGTTTCATACTTCTAGCAGAAATCCATTTGGTGTACAATCACATTTTCTGCCGTTTCCATACAAATTATGTCACACGATCTTGCCGCCTCTTGAAATGTGCAGCCAAAAATCAGATTTACAATTATGTTATTTTTGTGTTCTTTTCAATTTTCAGTGGCAAGTTATATGTATTTAAACAAAATGTTGTTTGTGAATGTCCAGCCGCAGATGGTTGTTTGTCTCCGCCTCGTTTTGTCTCCCTTTAGTTCAGGAGCAGTCTCCTCCCTGTTTCCTTGGCAGAGGCCATTTACGACCCTTCACACTTAGCATTTCCTTTAGCTGGAGGCTGTCCAATGTTTAGTCCTGGGCTCACCATCAATTCGCACCACCCCGTGAGTTTCAGCTGGGGGGAAGTGTCCTCCTTTTGTGAGGAAAGCTGTTATTCCAGTTTGGGTCGTTTTAGCCAGGCTTAAATTTAAATGTTATTTCTGTTGCATTTTTTGTGATTTCAAAATATCAGCTAGAATACTTATTCAAGATTTTAAACCAATGCGATAAAAACAGTTAAGAGATAGGTTACTCTCAGCAACAGGCCACTTAGATTGCAACATTTAATTTCAGTTTATACAGGTTTTAAAGTTTAATCCTGCAGGCTTCTGACAGCTATCATTCAGGCGGCCGAGGGTACTGTACCCATATTTTCACATCCAAACCCAGGTAACTTTTGCTGTGGAAATCCCTTGATGCTTTCAGCTTCTCAGGACATTGAACGTTCACAATAATTTCTTATACTAAGTGAATTGTAGCACCCAGTAAGAATTTTGGATGTTTGAGGGTGTTTTGTACCGGCATTCTGTAGTTTCAGCAACAAAGAAAAAGTGATTTGAAGCAAGATTTTGGGGTTTCCTTCAGCAAAGCACTGCTTTTCCTTCTGTACTCCACCTTCACATGTTGTGGGGCCCAGTGACATGTTTCAGGAGTGAGATCTCTGTTCCACCACTGACAACATGCATGGCAGATTGGACAGCCATCTTTTTGTGCTTTGCGAAGCGCAATTTTCAGAGGTTATGGCGCGCACAAGGGTTTTGCGGCCATTTGGATGTTTATGGCACCATTAGAACACAGTGATGACGCATGGCAGAGCAAACGTGGGTTAAGACATCCTACAGTGCACTTGCGTATGCCGATGCCGTAGTCTTGAGGGCCCCAAGAGCTTTACAGCTCTTAACAAATGGGTTTGAGGAATTTATGGGCGCAAATTTTGAAAAATATAATCGTATGCATATTGGACGTCGTAGAGCTAGGCTACCTAAAATTATAGCATGGGGCACAAAATTGGAATGGGTTGACTTATTCTCTTATTTGGGTATTACCTGTAAGAACCATTTTGGATGGACTAATCAAGTTACCATACAAATGGTCCAGGCTAATGGAGCAATCCTCGGGTTCAATAAGAATTCAGGAGGGAGTATTTTGGACTTAATACTCCAGATCTATCGAGCAAAATCTGTAGCATTGGCTAGTTATGGTGCAGAAGTCTAGGGCCTTAGCTCCATGCCAGGAATCCAATGTAAAAAGATCATCTTTCTTATTGTAGCTTGTTTAGCATGTCAAAAGGTGACCAAACATGTTTATTACCTATAGATGCAGGCCTGGGGTTTATCAAATATTGTATCCATTTCAAGCCACTGACATTCTGGATCAAACTGTGGAGCTGCGGGCAACAGCATTTAACTCATTTGTTATTCCATGACTTTCTCTCCTCCGGTTTTTCACATTTTAGCCCTTGGTTGCATTTTGTGAAAAGAAAATGTGTTTTATTGGGCCATAGTGACCTATTTTGAACACCCACATCGGCAGATTCAGTTGAAATACAATTCTTTCAACTGGAATATTCTAGCTTTACATTGTTTTATTGATTTAATCAAGAGTGTGTTAAACGTTCACCATTATGACCATGAGTTGGAGTACAAAACGAAGAAGTATTGTAGTTGGTTCCACATGCTATGAAAAATGGTTGTTCTTTTTAACTTTAGGGTAAATTGTCTTCCACTAGCTTCTGTAGTTTCTAGTTGGAATACCAAAAATCAGTTTAATTCCCCTGAAAACCCCTGGACATGTGGTTGTGATACTACATCAGTGGACGATCTGGCCCACTTCCTTTTTTTGGTCCAGTTCTTAACGATTTAAGAAAGACATATCTTGTACCAATTCTAAGGGCAGGTAGCTGTAGATCTGTTTTGATGCTAAAAGACATTCACTCTCCCTTCCTGGGAAGAACATTGATTATGGAGCATACTGTTTTTTTTTAAAAAGGGTTACTTTGAAAAGAAAACCTCATTGTATGTTAAATGATGTTTCTATATTAATACTGTCAAATGTGTCCCATTTAAAGATGATGTTAATTATTGAAATAACGTTTCTTACACACATACCGATCTACTTACCAATTGTCATGATCACCTCCAGAGTTGCAGGTTTGGGATCAGGTATTCAGGCCAGAAAGTATTCTTGGTGCAGATCTGTGGGGGCTAGATGGGTATTAGCATGGCAAACCTGGCATTCTCGCATTCCTCAGTACCAAAATTACAGTGGGCTCCCATAGAGATCCAATGGTTAATCATTTCCCCTAAGATGGCTGCCCTGTGGGTCACAGACTAAGTAGTAATTGAGTACACGTAGTTGGGCATGGAGGACTATAAAAGCCCCGCCCCCGCAGTAACACGTGCGTCGCGTTAGTTCCACTGACAGTGGTGTAAGGCTACTGGCGCTCAGCTCACAGACCTGTAAAGACAACAGAAATGTCATGTTATGAACTTGTTGAATTAACAGAAAATCCACAGACTTAGGTTGTTCAAAGTACCTGACAAGAATTTCCGTAGCAGCAGTCCTCCGGCAGGTGACTTCTTTCTCCGTAGTTCCGCGGTTCAGTCAGCAATCTTCTTCCTCAGCTGCAGCTTAATCGTAGAATGCTACGACCTCCGAAAACCTGCAAAGACAAGGTACAATAGTTAAAGAAAGAACATTAAAGACATTGTAGCAAATGAAAATAAAACTACGCGCTTACGTACCTGAAGCTCTGATGAATTCTTCCAAGCATTCCAAAGCCTAGCATCATAGAGAAAGTACCATAGCTTGGTAACCAAGGTACGTATCGCTTCGCGTCATTCCCAATTACGCGTGCATTCTTACCTCAATAGAAGACTTCATATCTTTTTTACGACTACACCCGTGCACCTCAAGTGAAAACTCTCTCTTCAACGAACCTGCAAAAGAAAGAGAGAGTTGTTAGATTTACATCAAGAGAGAGCTCTCTGCTCAGAACCTTTTTTTCTCTCAGAGACTTCAACAGCCAACTGACTAAAAACAAAAGATCCTGCCAAGATTCAAGACACTTAGCTTCAGAGGCCTTTTCAATGTTTTCCAGCCTGAGTTAATTTTGAGCCTCACCACCAACGCACCCCTGCATGAAAGCAGGATGGAGAGCTCCCTAATATCAAAACACAGGTGTGGAGGAGAACGGGGCACATAGAAACTATGGGGCAGTCACCATGGTGGAATAAGGGGTGATCCATATTATAGAGACCACATAATATTAATTCCTATACCCCTCCTATTTTTTCTCTCCTTTATGACAGGGGAAATTCCTGTTTAACCAGTATTGGCAGATCTCGAGGGTCCTAGACCATTTACTTCCCTGCAAGGACAAGGTAAGCTTTACATCAGTGCAATTTACATGCAGATACACAGACTTCAGACAAGACTTGAGCAACAAAAAGTAGCCCAAGAAACAAAGTAGTAGCCCAAACTCGTTAAGGTCACTTCATATTTTGATGAGAGAGCCAACACCAAACAATCCCAAAGCAAACTGTAGAGATGTATTTGAAGACTTCATTTCCCAGGACAATCAGCACAACAATAAACACCATGAGCAGTCCATGGTGGTGTTTTGCCCAATGTTAGACCCCCTGACCACCCATTCTAGGTGCACCATTAGTGTGGTACTATGGAACCATGAATGTATAAATACATATGTAAATATACAAAAATAGATATTGGGAAACAAATAGCTAAGGTTACTACTTACAAAAGTTAAAATCTACAAAGGTTACAAATGCCACATTTAAGGTTTTAAAGTTATTTGTTAAACCACATACATCATATAAAACCAACATTACTAAAGCCTTAACCTGCCCCTTTTGTCATAAATTGCATTATACACCTATAGTTTGAACAGCTCTCATTCAAAGACAAGCCACATGGAACAGAAGATGCATTTCACAATGTCCAAATATCCCTTCAAAACTATTGACTTTGACAGATTCTCTTTTAAAGCATAAGTGAATACCGTTGAAACTTTCAGAATGCATGATATGGTTAATGGGTTCACTGGAAGTCATAAAAAGCTTGCTGCGTTTAAAAAAATGTATTTATATTTATGCATAAAGCACAAGATAGAATTCGCCTGAGCATCAATTCTGACTTGTCCTGTTCACAATTTCCTTTTTAACAGCATTGTTGTTAAAATATAGCTGCGAAACGCACAGCAACTCAAAACATAAGAATGATCATTGTTGAACAAAAGAAGTGTATTTTGAAAAGATTTGTTTGCACACATGGCAATTGGACTGAATGGCCCTCATTACAACACCGGCGCTAAACCATGTCGCTATTAGCACCATGGTTGGTGCTGGTGTTGTAACAAGTCTGCCATGGTGAAATGGGGAAATACCGCCCCATTCCAAGGTTGGTGGGGCGGTATTTCCCCATTTCACCATGGCCCTTCTCCATTCCCATTTTTGCCCCATAGGGCTCAATGGGAATGGGGAAGGTGGCAATTACGGTACCGCAAATTGCGGTACCGTAATTGCCTGCGAAGTCCCTTTGCGGGTCCCTACTTTAACGGCTGGTCCAGACCAGCCGTTCAGGTCGGGTCCCACAAAGCGACCTCGTAGTAAGGCGCTAAGTGCTTAACAGCGCTGCAGCCTTTTATGGCGCCATTAACCACTTAGCGCCTGGGTCGTAATGAGGCCCAATATCTTAATTGTCTTTTGTAAACATATCCGCACCCTAAGCACTTTAAGTCAACAAAAAAGACAGACTCCAGGACGATACACATAAAACGCCAACCAAGAAAGAACACCCAATAGCTGAAAATGTTTTAGAGGAAGCACTGGCAGCTTGTACCATTTGGCAATGGTCCTTCTTATTTAAAACATGCCAGTTTTTATGAACATTATCGATAACAACAAAGTTGGCTTAGTATCTTATGTAAACAAACCAGGGGACCATGAAGGGGAAGAGCCTGGAGGACAACTGATCATCCGCAACATTTTGGCATTTCATGGTAAGGAATCATCTACAAAAAAGGGGAACCATGTCCTGTATTTCTGTGATAAAGTCTAAAGCATAGCGTAATGTCATTGGCTATAAGCAACAATTTAACAAGTTAGATAAATTGATCAAACGTAGAATTTATTTTAATAAAACAGTAGACGAAACCTAAAGTGTCTGAAAACAAGCAAAGTATTGTTTGTTTGTTTTATTATTTATAATGCGCGATCATACCCTCAGGTAACAGGGCGCAGAAGTTACATGTATATGCAAAGCTTAGTTACAACAACAAGAATATATACATACACACAAAAATAGCAAGAATATATACAAATATATACAAATATACAAATGTGGGTACAATGTATGTAAAGGGTGGAGTACAAAAGGCATAGCACCAGTTGCGTTTAAAGCCTACGTTTTCAACCAAAGTACAACCTTAGATCGGAGGTTGTGGTAGGGCAGGTCCATTCTGAGAGTTGGAGGTAGGGAATTCCACAGTTTGGCTGCTTTCACTGGGAAGCTGTTGCCCCCTATGGTGGAACGTTTAAAGTTAGGGTCAGAAAGGCAATCTTTGTAAACACGTTCTTGTGGGTCTCAGGGAGGTCTGTCTGTGGAATCTGTCGACCAAGTAAATAGGGGCAGCGTTATTGAGAGATTTATGAGTGAGTGGCACGGTTTTTAGGAGAATTTTTATCTTTGGTAGGGAGCCAGTTATTCTGTTGGCTATATGATGTAATGTGGTCTCTTCTGGAGATGCCTAAAGCCGCTCTGAGGGTGTTATTTTGAAGAGTTTGTATTTTACTGGTGGTAACTTTGGAGGACCCAAGATAAAGAGCATTACAATAGTCCAGGTGAGACAATATAAGGGCTCTGGCAAAGGTCATGCAGCTAGTATCGGATAGAAAGGTTTTGGCTGCATGGATCAGCTTACACATGTAGGCCGTGGAGGATGCTAAGGAGTTCACCTGTTTTTTAAAAGAGAAGTTTGAGTCCAGGTAAAAGCCCAGCGTTTTGACCTCTTGTCCTACTTTGATGCTGTTGCCATCAATTATGAAAGAATAGTAGATAGGGCCTAATCTCTTCAGGCTAGAGGTAGGGCCCAGGATGATAAATTCAGTTTTATCATCATTCAGGCATAGTCCATGTGTGGCCATCCATGCCTGGATTATGATGTACACTCTATTTACCAAGGCCAAATCCTTTCCATAATCCCCAGAAAGCGGAAGGAGGATCTGGGTATCATCTGCATAGTTGGTGAGGGTGATACCGAGATGATCCAGATCATCGAACAGGGGTTGGTAAATATCTTGTACAGTGTGGGTGAGACACAAGAGCCTTGTGGCACACCACAGGTGATGGGTATGGGGTCTGCTGCTGCTGCTGTGGGTGAGAAGACCCTCATGGTTCTGCCGTTTACTAAACATCTGATCCAAGTGATGGCCTCAGCGGAAAAGTGAGCAGATGTGTTAGGTGGGTACATAGGACAGAATGGTCGACCAGGTCAAATGCCGCAGAGAGGTCTAGGAGGAGGAGTAAGGCGGCTTGGCCGTTGTCTCTAAGCTCATCAACCTGAGTCGTAAGGTCAATGAGAGCAGTCTCGGTCCCATGTTGGGGTCGGAAACCTGATTGTCTCGCTCCTAGTAGGTGGTGTGCTTCCAAGTACTTCTGTATTTGTACGTAGGCAACCTTGTCCAAAATGTTTAGGAGAAATGGTACTGTTGTGATAGGTCTATAATTTGTGGGCGTGGCTGGGTCAAGTGTGGGTTTTTTTTAATAGTGGAAGTACCCAAGATTGTTTTAGATTGGTAGGGATAGAGCCAGAGGAGAAGGAAGCATTGATTAACTTAGTGATGAAAGGCGAAAGGTCTCGGGCAACGTCCTTGATGAGCTGAGCGGGGCACAGATCACCCTGACAGTTGGAGGGTTTCAGTGACAAAATGATTCTTTATACTTCAAGTGTGGTGACTTTGGAGAAATTGAGGCTGGTGTATTAAATAATTGTGGGATTCTGAGTAGGTTTGGCTGGGAGGGGGTCATTCAAGGAGGCTCTTTTGCAGGAGATTTTATTTTGTAAGGTAGAAATCTTGTTTGCTAGAGCATTTTGGATCTCTGAGCACCAGTTTATATCTTTAGTACACGTATCATGTGGTACTAAAGGGGTCTCTATTTCTTTGAGGATGGAGAATAATTCCTTCATATTTGATTTAGCTTGGGATATGCGGGAGTCAAAGGATGTTCATTTTGCTAGGCAAATTTCTTTTTTGTAGAAGGCTGAGAGTTTTGTGAGTTTAAGTTTATTGGCTGCTGAGGGGAGTTTCTTCCAAGTGGCCTCACAGTTTCTTTTTTGCTGCCTTAGATTTTTAAGGAATGGTGTATACCATTTATTCAGATGCGTTTTAGGCTTACTTGATCTGAGTTTGAGGGGGGCGATTAGGTCCAGCGAGGTGGACATGATTTTATTGTATTCTTCGACCAAGGTCTCCGGATCAGAGTTGTCAGGGAGTGTGTTAAGTGTAGGGAGTAAGTTCGGGATAAGTCTCTCTACAGTGATACTCTTTTTATTTCTCGTAGGAGTAGGTGGAACCCTGGTGACTAGCAGAGGTTGGGGTCGGATAGTTGAGAGAGTGACAGATACCAGATGGTGGTCAGTCCAAGCTAGAGGTGAAATGGCGGTGATATTAGCTTGACAATTGTAGTCCGCCACCCAATCGAGTATTCTGCCTTTGGCATGTGTAGGTTCAGTACTTCTTTGAGTAAATCCTAATTCAGAGAGAGAATTGAACGTGGCACTGGCAAGCTGGTCCGACGGGTCATTGAAGCCCATATTAAAATTCCCAAGTATAAGTACTTGTGTGGAACTTGGAATGTTACTGGCCAAAATGGTGTTAATGTCCTCATCAAATGTGCCAGTTGGGCCTGGGGGACGGTAAATCAAGTGGATGTTGAGGGTTTGGGCATTAGTAAGTGGAACTTTAACAGAGAGTAATTCACATGAGAGGACATTGATAGGGATAGCTAATCTCATGGTGAAACAACATTTGTGGATAATAGCAACACCCCCTCCTCTGGAATTAGGTCTGTCATGTCTAAAGATGGAATAATTATCTGGGACTGCTAGCATGAGCATGGGGGCTGCTGCCGTGTGTAGCCAAGTCTCCATGATGGCAAGGAATTCGAGGTCTTCTTTAAGGATCAAATCTGCAATTTCTTTTGCGTGAGCTACTAACGATCTGGCATTGATTAGGGCTCCCTTGATTTGGGGACTTGCGGTGGTTGTAATGGTGTGGTGGGCTTGTATTATTTCAGGTTTACTCTGATTAGGAGGACTATGTGGAAGTCTAGTGTTGGAGTTCTGAGGTGGGTTAGATTAGGGTGGTCTGGCGAGGCCATGCTGACGTAGTTCTTAATCTATGTATAGTCGGCACAGAGCGGGCAGGAGGCTCATGGATTTTAGCTAATCTAGCTCTGAGTCTTAAATTCCTGGCTGGAGTAGGGCAGGGGTTACAGGTTAGTGGCAGTTGAGAGTCATTTATATCTAGAAGTGATCTACTAGAAGACTTGTTGTGGGGGATAAATGAGTGCATGGTGGTGGGTGAGTGCGGTGACATGCTGAACCGCGAGATGCTGCTTATAAAGAGCAAGAGGCAGGCGAACTGGCTAGTGGCCAAGGGGGGTCATACTAAATAGTTGTGGCAAGTATGTCATAGATGTCTAGATGGATAGCCTATCACTTAGGATAGGTAATCAGAGCCTAGGCCGATATGGGATTGGGCTATCCCAAGGCAGACTGGGTCAGGCAGATCCTTGGAGGTGAGGTAAGGTACAGGGGGCGCAGGCTGCAGGTAGTGTACAGTGCTGGCAGTTGCAAATCAAGGCGATTAAGCAGCAAACAAATTAGACCCAAGCAGTATCGAGGCAGTCAACATAGCGGAACACATCAGACAAGCAGGGGAGGCACTAGCCTAATTCATGTATGCAATACCCTAACGGCGTAGGCCTCATGCGCGAGTAAATAATATAGGGCGGGCAGACATATGGAGGACCTTGTCACACGTTGCCAGTGTTATACATGCATGTCATAATAACAAACAGTGAAGACTCACATCATCAATTGATTAGAGCCCATAGAGTGAGGGCACAGGGGACGTTAGCCACATATTCATATGTAGTAATGGCAGGTGAACATCAAGCAGTTTAAATACAAGCAGTTATAGGGTAGTATAAGGAACGTTGCAATCAAGCATGGGGAAGCAGTGGCTTTATCGAGGTGTACAGTTGAGTGATGCAAATGTGGGGAGCTGGCCTCACACTGGTAGTGTAGTGTGGGCAAGTTGGTGCCTAAGTTAGAAGGAGTCGGGCAGTTGCCGACCAATATGACACAGGCACTAGTCACATACTACCTGAGCAATAACAACACTTAATACATCCTGGCAGGCATAGCTTAGGCAGTTGCAGGCAGACGCGGCTATCTAAACACAGGCTATATGCACGTAATTGAAAGGGCATAAAATACAGTCATAGCATACTTGCACAACAGGTATTTATGAAGCTAACACCTGCAGTGTACGGGATGCCGTTAAGTACAGTGCAGATTGCCATGGGGATACATTTGTTTACCGGTGCAGCGGTGGGTAAAGCTGAGAGAGGATTTCCATATTACACTTGGACATGTGGGTGAGAATGTTCACGGTTAGATAGTCGTCTTGGATGATGCATCGTAGCAAGATCTACAAGCCGGAGTCATGTTATAGCGGGCTTGTGTGCTGGTGAAGAGTGAGTGTTTACAATAGGCAGGATTCGTGTGGCTAGTCAACGTAATCGAGCGTGGGCGGCACCACTGGAGACACTGAGCATGGCCAAGCTCAGTCAGGCTCAGTCAGGAAGGAGCCTTTTTCGGTTGCCTTCGTCGGGGGCTGGCTTTTGCCTGCCAGTTCACCCCAATTGTCTAAGAAGGTACAGGCAGCCAATCACGGGGCAGCAGGCTTCTGGGGCTTTGTAACAGTGCAAAGTTAGTATGAATAAGCGGCGGCGGCCATCTTTAAGTGGCAAAAACCCTGTGTTTTTGCAATTTCGAATTTAGGTGCAGTGTCCTTCGTTTTTGGATTCTAGGCAGCGCAGAAGGTCTGGAATGATTTCTAAGGCAGCACGAAGAGAGAGCCTTAAATAGGAGATAAACTGGCAAATTTCTGGATGATGATAAGGCAGTGCCTAATAACAAAAGGTGGAGCCTCCAGACTTACCTTTGTTCAGACAGTGCTTGTGGCTGCATGGAACTGCTCCAGCAGCTGGTGGGAGAGGGAACTCCTGCCCCAACCTCTGCATGCCAGAAAGACATCCAGGCTCATGTTATACTAGCATGGTATACTGTAAATATTTACAAAACAAGGAAATCAAAATTAGATATACAGATGGAGGAAAGAAGGCCAATTCCACCATGTCTTCACAAGGTAAAACCTCACTTAGAATGTGCCCATCAACCTGTGAACAGAAAAAGGGAAGAAGTGAATGAATGGAATGCATGTACCAAAAGTAACACACTAGATAGAACTCATAAACTCCTATTAGAGTTTACACCTAGAGTCACACTCATGTGCTCACCCTCAAATGATACAAAATAACTTTGATATAGAGTACAAATAGAAGTTGGCACACTAGCCATATGTAAATAGGCAAAGGTTGCTTTACAGGGATAAGACAAATATGTAAACTTGCTATGGTATAAATAGAGAGTGGCACACTAGCCCTGTGTAAATAGGCAAAGTGTCCTTTAAAGGGCAAAGACAAAATCATTAAAGCTATGCCTTTGGCAATGCTTGTTTTTCAAAAAAAATTTGAGAACAATTTTCCTTTTCACATGTTAAGTGTGGTTTACAGCGCCAATGGGAAAGACCAATGCATGGGCAGCGCAGGCTGTTCTTTGCGGGATTAAAAATATCAGTGACGGAGCCCTGCGCTTGTTAGCCTGCAAGAAGTGTTTTGCCTTTTACAAATGAAGAGTAAAGCTCTGAGATATAAACTGTTGGCTCTGGACCATGCTTGTTGCTTTTAAAACACCATGCATGTGCAGCCAGATAGAAAATTACACAACGCAATTCTTGCTTCACTCTTAATGAAGACAATAGAAATGCCCAAACTATGGCCTTTGACAATGAACGCAGTTTACTTTAAAACACAATGCATGTGCAGCCAAATACAACATGAGACTGGACAGAGCTGGCAGGCCTTTTCCAAATAAAAATGTCAAATTAGAGCGGTCTCTGTCTCATGTTTGTCGGCGAAAAGTGATTGCTTTTAAACACTCATTCATGGATGATATAATGCATTCACACACATTATTTTGGAACTGCATATGGTTCACGATGTTTAGCATTTTGCAGACATTCACAAACATTTTGTGTGTTTATATTGATACCAGTGCTATGTATTTTGTTGTGTAATGACCGGGGCATGAAAGATCTATATGGACCTGCTTATGTAGAGGCATCAGAGTCCTAGGAAGCAAACAGAGAACAGGTGGGTTATTTTCAGACTGGCGATATAATGGTAATTTTTGTTGTGTCATAGAGCGCCATGGGTCGTGTCATGTCTGTTAAAGGTTGCTAACTGTATAGGTTATTGCTTTTGTCACCTGAAGGAGGGGTAAAGGGCCTATCGCAATCCCTATAAAAAGGTCAGTTTTGATCGAGGAGAGTAAGCTGTCGGTGATTCGTGTGGGTTCTCTATTTGGAGTTACATTTGCCAGAGGAGCCCAGCCTGAGGATTCAGGACTGTGAACCGGGTGGAGGACAGTGCTCACTGCTAACAGTAACTTTAAGGACAGTAAAAGGGGAGCTTTTTAAAAAAACTATATATAGGATTCTTTTGCATTTCAAATGTGTGCTCTTTCAAATAGAACAGGCAGCGTATTTGAGTGACTGTAAAGTGAGTGCTGGGTAGAGATAAGGAAGTCTATCAATTTCTTCTTCTAGATAATATGTTCACGGCTTTCTTAACATTTAATAGGGGTGTGAAGGCGTGTATTTTAAAATTAAACAGCTGTGTTTTGTAGCTCTGAATGTTAGCTAGGATAATGTGTAGATGTGTTTGTAAGTGTGAAATATTTAGGTTGCATTCAAATGTAAAGAGCAATATGTTTCTAGTGTTTAGAAGGTGCTCAAAGGCGCTAACCTGTGTTTTGTGGCCCTGCATGTTGGCTAAGTTAATTTGTAAATGGGTTTGTAAGTGTGAAATATTTAGATAGCATTCAATGTAAAGAGCAATATGTTTCTAGTGTTTAGAAGGCGCTCAAAGATGCTAACCTGTGTTTTGTAGCTCTGCATGTTGGCTAGGATAATGTGTATATGTGTTTGTAAGTGTGAACTATTTAGATTGCATTCAAATGTAAAGACCAATGTGTTTCTAGTGTTTAGATGGCGCTTAAAGGTACTAACCTGTGTTTTGTGTCTCTGCACATTGGTGGCCTTTGACAATGAAAGCAATTTACTCTGAAACAGAATGGGGTATTTAGTAATAAAACAAAGTTTACCAAGCAACAAAGGCCTGTGTGGCCCTAGCAGCCTCGGTGGCCAAGTGGTGGTTGTGCCTTTTTTTTTGTGTGTGCCTTGTTAATTGTGAGCTAGACGTGTGATACTGTGTGCTATCAGTTTAAAATACTGTTTTAACCTTTGTAGTGTTTCATGCAATATATGTGAACAATGTGAAGTTGTTCCCATCTTTGTTAAACAGCGCACATGTAGTGGAAAAAGTGTAACCAGTGTTTTTTCAAACAAGCGGATGGAAATGTTGTTTTTTTTTTTAAATGTTACAAGTGCTAGGGTGTTTCAGCACATTCTGAGACTGATGTACTATGTTTTCAGGATTGGACTTAAGATTTCAGTGTTAAAATCGCAGTGCAGTTTATAAGAAACAGGTATTGACAAAGTTGATAGCCCTGGCTTTTGTATATGCATAGTGAATGTAGAGTTTGATGGTGAGGGTTGATTAAAGCGAGCACAAATCAGTAGGGGGCTGTTACATTTCTATTTACACCTTACATCTGGGATTCTTACTCATTGGCATTGCCTAGCTGTATTTTCAAGTAATGTTTGAATTATTTAGTGTTTCTTGGAGCATAGTCTGATACATGGTAGCGACCTGGATTTGAGTATATATAATGTGCATAAATTATATTTTTTCCAAGCTCTGTGGAGTGGTGTTTACACCCTAGAGTTTGAGAACGGTTATAACCTAAAAGCCTGTTTTGATGTATTAAGCAGCACAGCGATATAAAGGCTATATTTATAAATTAGACTCAGGGCTTGGTTGGAAAGTGTGATTTATATTTTGATGTATTAAATAGCACACAAATATAAAGGCTACATTTTTAATTTAGACTAAGGGCCTGGACAAAAGTGCTACATTTGACATGGTTGCAGGGTGGATTAGAGTGTTAGGATTCATTATTTACGTGTGAAAACTGAAATGTGGGCTTTATTAATTATGAGCTAGATGGGTGATAGCATGTAATAGCTTTTCAAAAATACAGTCATAAATTCTGCATTGTTTTTCCCACAATATTGACGAGGCTTTGTCAGAGATCACACATTTGATAAAGTGCTGTAGCTGAGATTGTTTTTATATAAACGGATTGAAATTCCATTTTTATGGCCCATGTGTTTGGTTGTTATATGAGTTTAAGATACTCATATTGTAATATGCTGATGTTCATTGTGTAAAAGAAGTTCTATTCTGATTGTATATATTTCTTATATTATTATTGAGAGCACGTACCCCAACAATTGGATGGGGCAATCAGCAGCATCTGAAAGAATGGCCTCTGGAGCCCAATATCACGCACCCGCTGGATCTATGGAGATTAGTGCATCTAATTCAACAAATACCAAATGTTTTGAGGGTTCAAGGATGGGGGTGCATGTTTTTGCTGAACCAGCAAGGGTCGCTGGGGTCATCTGTCCCCCAGGATTTCTGGAGATTTGTGCATCTGAGCCAACAAATTATGGGTGTTTTGAGGGCTTGAGGATGGGGCCACATTTTTGCCAGACCAGCAGGAGGCACTGGTGGGTTGCAGCCTCTTGCAAGGCCCGACAGGGAGGCCCAGCCCCCAAAACAGCAGAGTTGTTCTGCAGATTCATCAATGAGCATGGCATGATTACAACCCCAGTAAGGGTCGCTGAAACATCCCGGGGTTGCAACGAGTGAAAAAGGAGTGTCTAAGACCTGGGATGGCGATTATGATTTCTGTGCTGTTCTCGCATTGGACCGTGACAACCAATATCTTGGAAATGGCCTGACAAATGGACGCCTAATCGGGGGTCTGTTGGGACAAGCCACCCCTGTGTTTTCTACCAGCTCAAAGGGCTGGATAACGGCAATAGCACATTTAACGAGTTGTATGCCCTCGAGCACTGTAGGGGGGCAGCATGGTTTCAAAACCTGGTTTTGGTGTTGTTCCCCCACCACCGCTGTACACGAGTGCTCTGACGGATATCACAGGGCATTTGAATGCTCAAATTTCATTTGCCAGAACAGACATGGGGGCCCCGGTATTATCAGCATCTTTAGGCACACCTGCTGTTGATTTGGAGGTGTAATCCTGTTTTAAATGTGCACAGCCGCAGGCCAGATTGGCACTGAAGGTGGAGCAGGGTTGTGATGGTGTAAATTCTGGATGCAGCACAATGTTAAGAATGATCCTAAGTCAAAATGGGCCAAGAAAAAGACACAGTTTGTTACACCTGGAAAGGGGAAGGGATAACTACAAACAAAAGTGCACAGCTGCGGGCGGGTGCAAGCAATGCGTTTGTTATTAGCGATGATGATGCACCAATAAGTAATTCTGAGAATGTAACTGTTAGTAGTTTTGAAGGTGAAAATAATATTGGCTGCTCTGTCATTGTTAATATTTTAGAAAACCTAGCTTATGCAACAGTTAAACCTATCGACAACTCATCTGTTAATTCTTCATCTATTCAGCGGGGCAGGCCTGCACCGCATCTGCAGGAAGACACTCGGGTGGTGGCGTATGGGGGGGGTTCTGGGATGTGTACAACTAGGTGGTTTACCTGCTGCCCATAGTGACACAATGAGCAAGTTAGATGCAGTGATGACCGCTTGGCTGAAGAATGGGATATAATTTAGTACCAACCAGCCACCCCAGGAGTTTTCAGATACTGCGTCTATTAGCTGTTATATGTCCATTGATGTGCTTCTTAAGGATGCTGGCATTGTTGATATTGTCAGTGATGCTGGTGTCATTAATATTGTTTCTTGTGATGCTCAAGAGGGAGGTTTGACTAACCATGGGGAGGGGTACAGTACTAGTGTCATTAATATTGAGAATGACCAGACGGTAAGTGTTCAACCTCATACCGATGCTCTCTCTGAACCTGCATTTACATCATACACTAGTGGCAATATAGCCGTTGAAACACCTTCTAACGAGCCACCACAACCCAGAATAGTGATACTGTTGTGACAATTGACCAGTGGGGTTATGTTATAGTGCCTGTATTTGATGCTCAAGAGCTGGCAGTTAGTAATATGGACAGTGAACCAGTTGTATTTATGGTTGCCACTGCAAACACTCAGAGTGGTGCTGGTCATGATGTGGGTACGGGTCAGAATGCAGGTGTCATTAACATTTCAAATAATCTTCATGATAGTGTTATTAACATAGACGATGCTGAGGGTTCATGCGGGTATACAAGTATTATTAAAAAGAATACAAATTAAAAAAAGTTTGCAACAGATTGCGAAAGAGTCGCAAAAACCATACGGGTGCCCTCACTGAGAAAATGCTAGCCATTGTTAAAAGTTTAAAACTATATTGTAAAAGAAAAGAGAATGTGCAATCTGTGTTTCTAGGTGCTT
Organism: Ambystoma mexicanum; assembly: GCF_040938575.1. NCBI lineage: Eukaryota > Metazoa > Chordata > Amphibia > Caudata > Ambystomatidae > Ambystoma > Ambystoma mexicanum. The sequence continues at coordinate 984,326,825 of NC_090924.1, forward strand.
TTGAAGACATGGAAGGTGCGGTTTTTAAACTATTAAAACATGTGCGGGGTAATACTACTGCCTTATCGACGGAAACTTGTAAGTCATCCATAGGGGTGCAGACCAATATTATGGTAGCCAACTGGCCATATCTTGTAATGCATTTTATGAAACCTCCACATAGGCGCAGCCTGACACCGCGTGAGACACGTCTTCGCAGGTTGACAACAGCACACTAACCCCCGAGCCACACAGAGATTCAAAAATCACACCACAACCGATATTCCACAGAAACCCATTGTTTCTAGTACAGCCCTCCCCAGGCATAGCCCTGTCATCAAACATATCAGGCGAGCGCAAAGACTTGTGACTAACAACCCCTCTCAAACCATTATTATTAGATAACAGAAAACAAATGAAGAACGAGCACACACCCCTCTATGCCCCAGGGGCACTGGTGAAATTAAAAACACTGTTATTGTCACAGATGAGGTGATTGCCCAGAGCGGGGTTGGATATCTGTTTCAGTGGAGCCCCAAAGACACAGCACGAAACTTAAAATGGAGCAGAGCACAAGCTCAGAGGCGTTGAATTCTTAAAATCTTAAAAAAGGCCTGCTTCATTATATCCAGACCCGATCAACCTAACACACCACATGCACCAACCCCCAGACACTGAATGCTCCAGTTTATTTGGAAAGGGTGCAGACTTATCAAAGAAGTTATAAAACATTATCAGCTGTGGAGAATTATGAGGAATTTAGATTTGTAAACTTGGACCACTTTCACTCACTGGGGCATGGACTAACGGTCATAACGGATGTTGTGGAAACACTGGTCTGTCAGATACTGAAAACTGTCGGCCGCAAAGATTTTGATCAAATAAGAATGGAGGCTGAGGGTTTAAACAGACTCTTTTTTACAAGGAAATCCCCTCATGATACTTTCTTCATTTTGCAGATTTTAGAGAATTTGCAGAGGCTTCTGTAGAGTAAGACCGAGATCCTCTGTTTTGCGCCGCTAAGAATCATGGCGCTAGTTGTCAGGCCACATGCCGACGGTGTTTATGAACCTTGAACAAAAATGATGCACAGCCACATTATAAAATCCAAAGGCAGATGGTTGTTACATTTTGATCACAGGCCCTTAAACCTCTATCTGGCATCTAGTCTCATAGGTTTATTCGAACCGTGGAGCATAACAGATGCCGATATATGTGCAAAAGCTTTGCAAGTACACGAAAGGCTGGGGCTTCCAAAGGGCACTCTAGTAGGGTTTGGACAGCTGATTCTCTTTGAAAAGTATTTTGGTAGACCCATCAAGATATTCTACTTTAACAATGGAGTGTGGCAGTATTTTCCGCTAATGGCTAAAACAGCCAGAAACACTTTGGGCCTCATTACGAGGTTGGAGGTAGCCATGGAGCTATTAGCTCCATAGCTGCCTCTAAAACGCTTCTGACTCCGCCCTTGTGAATGGAGCAATTACCGGTCCATTCCGAGGTCGGAGGGGCCAGTAATTCCCCATTCACCAGGGCCATTCCCCATTCCCCATTCCCATTTGAGCCCCCAAAGGGCTCAATGGGAATGGGGAAGGCACTAATTGCGGTACTGTTATTAGCTCCAAAGTCCCTTTGCGGGTCCCGTCCTTAACACCTGCAAAAACCAGGCGTTAAGGAAGGACCCGCAAAGGGAACTCGTAGTAGGGAAAAACCTGCACAATGCGTTCGCAAGGTCACAGGTCTGTCTAGACATGCACACTCAGAATGAGGCATTCAGAGCTGTCGTGTGCGAAGCTTGCATTGACCACCCCACCTGCGAAAAAAAGTTCTTCCTGAGAGCCATAACTGTAATGGAATAATCTGTAGTGTTTTGTAACGCTCACCTGGTTCCCACGGAGGCGCGGCGTCGAAGGCGCAGAACTCTGAAGATGGACAGGAAGGGCCCCTCTATTCTGGCTTCCCTGGCTCGTTGGATACCCTCCTGTGCGTGAAAAGGGAGTATTACCAACTGTGGAACAATGCTCAAGCCTCCCACTCCCTTCCAACCCTCCACGATACCTCCTCCACGATTCCCTGTGAAGCCTCACCTTAGGGTTTGGAAGGATGAGCTCTCCATCCTGCTTCTGATGCAGGGGCGCGTTGAAACCCAGTTACTTCATTGGATTGAGGATTGATGGGAGTTCAGGTAAGCTTGACTGTTCAGGTAAGGCGCTGTAAAAGTTCTGTTCAAAAGTTCAAACTTAATAATAATGTTCGTTGTCTAATTGCAGCAAGCGCTAATGCTTATGTCTTTTTCCCCTTAGGGGCCGGGGTTCGGAGTGCCGGAGATATGGCGCCGACCCGAAGTGAAACAGTTCTGGATGAGCGCTCAGGTAATGTCTTTGCATTCGCTCATTCAATGTCTTTGTCTTTTTTCCCCATAGGGGCCGGGGTCCGGAGATGCCAGGAAGCGGCAGGACCCGAAATGCAGTGGGAATAATCCAACAGGTAAGACTTAAAAGGAAACTGAGCTTTCCTTATTCCTTTTCTCCCTCTCACCTTTGTTCTTGTCTTTTTTCCTCTAGGCGCCGGGGCGTAGCTGAATCCGGAAGATCGCTGCTGAAGATGGAAGCGCCTTGCAAAGGTGAGTAAAATGCAGCGCTGCAGCGATCGAAACAAAATGCCTTTAAAATGATGTCTTCCTTTTCAGGGCCATTGGAGAAATGACTCCGGGATGCAGATTTAGTAGGTAAGGGCTTTTCTTCTCCTATTCTCTTCCTTTCTCCCCTTGCAGGTGTTCCAGGGTGCTGGCAGGCGTGGCTGAAGTCAGGATGCAGGAGCTGACACGGTGAGCGTCCAGCTGCTAGGTGCAGAACAACGCGAAGCATGTGTGGCTGTTTGGGTGGGGTTTAAATAGCCTAGGAAGAAGTTCCTGGTATGTATCCTTCCACCAATCAGGTATGTATCCTTCCCTGACCACACCCGGGTGGTGAAGTAGTCCTACAGGTAAAGTAGTCCCATTCAGGCCTCAAGAGGGCCTGGATGAAGCAGCAAGGTCTGCATCAGGTAAGTGTGCACCCAAGCACTTAAACACATATCCTCTTCTATGAGCCTGGCGCCTAAGGCGCCAGGACTGGGGTCCGCTATGAGCCTGGCGCCTAAGGCACCAGGACTGGGTCCAAAGGGCCCCGACTTGGGCCCGCTGAGACTTCCCTGGGGAAAATGATGTCTGCCTCTGGGGTTGCTGGGCCCGGCCTGGCTCCTTGGAGGTAGGCATCATGACATGTTTGCAAAGTTTCCATTGTCAACAAGGCTTAACACATTTGTTACATGACGTCCGGTAGACCTCAAAATAAAACCGAGGACTACTTAGTGTATGACATGGAGGCCTACAAGAGAATGTAACCCACCAACCAAACTATGTCTATGCCAGACATCTAACAGGCGACATCTGTTGGGAATCTACAGACGACTTGTGTCTGGCTTCCTTTGTCAGCACTTTTGTAAGAACCAAATTAAAGGGCTACACCTTTCTAACACATAATTCCAAAGCCTATGATGGATACTTTGTACTGCAACAATTGGTTCACGAAAAAATTTAAGTGAAACTTATCACCCAGGGTGCTAAGCTTATGGCGATCTTTGTTGCACATCTACAGATAGGCTTCATTGACTCCTTGAACCTTTTACCCATGAAACTCAGCATGCTCCCAAGAGCTTTTAGTTTCCCCAGTTCAAAGGGCTTATTTTTAACATGGCAGCTAACCAGAACTACATAGGCCTGATTCCGACCCCCGGACCAATACGGCATTCAATACATGAATCAGAGTGAAAAAGAACAGTTCACGGTATGGTACAAGGATAATTAACCTGCAGTGTTTGACTCTTGCCAAGAGTTAAGGGCTTGCTGCCAAGAAGATGTCAACATTTTAAAACAAGCTTGTAATTTGTTCACGGATTGAATCATTCAAATGACTGGTCATGAAACACCTATAAAGGGTGGGCTCCACATGTCGTATGTCGATCCTTTTCAAAGTATCACATTGGTAAGTCGTTGTATGCAGATCAACAGACAACTATATCTAAAACCTGAAACAATTGTGCTGCTTCTGCACAATTCATACCATGGGTGGCAAAAACGTTCTTCTATGCTGTCTATTCAGTGGCTCTTATACATTTCAGAGATCGGCAACATCTCTGTACAACATGCTATAACTGGCGGGGGTGAAAAACAGTATGGACAATATTGGTTGGATGACTATGCAATGGTTCAAGGAGTGGAAACATCCTACAAATTCAACAGATGCTTTTACCATGGATGTCCTGATTGCTAGCCCACCAGGGGTTTCAACACTTTGATGGGCACTACCTATGAGCAGCAGTATAGATGCATTCCTGTTAAAGCAGACATTTCTAGTCAGTTGGGGTGTTTGTGTCGTCAGTATCTCAGAACAAGAGTGGCACACAATGGTGCAAAACAATTCTGATCTGTGCTATTTTCTTAAAGTGAAAGATCTACCCGACGACACCCTAAACCTCTGCAGTGCTCTGTATGGCAGCCGCATAAATGCTTTAAAGTTACAACATCGCATCTCAGAGGGTGAACAAATACACTACCTATATGTTACCAGTTTATACCCCTCTGTAGATAATGACAAACCCTATCCTGTGGGACAGCCAGAGATCATTTGTAATAATGTTGGTGATGTAGACCAGTATGTTGGTCTAATCAGGTGTGAGTTATATCGACCCAGAAGTCTTTACATACCTGTGTTACCCTTCAGATGCAATGGTAAACTAATGTTTCCGCTCTGCCGTGCATGTGTCAAAACAAAACAGTTGTGTTGCGATCACAGGAATGAAGAGCGACGGTTAACAGGTACTTGGTGTACAATTGAGCTACAGGTGGTTGTAAAACAGAGATATCGGCAGTGGCGCATACATGAAATATGGCATTTTAAAACAATCACCTTTGAGTTCTTCCTTGATTATTTCCACATGTGCTTATCACAGAAACAAGAAGCCTGTTTTTCCTGTCTGGTGTCTGAATGATGCTGCTAAACAGGCCTACATATATGATTATTATAAACATCAGGGTTTGCGGCTGCATATGGAGTACATCGGAGAAAACCCTGCTCAGCGGTTTTGGCCAAACTATGCCTTAATTTGTTTTGGGGTAAGTTTGAGTTAATTTGCCAAACACAACCATCATCATAGACCGTGATGTCGTTCACGCCTATCTATTTGATCATTCTGAAGACATTTACAGCTGCATATTCATAGATGATGAAACGGCATGTCTGTGCTGGCGCTATGCTGTGGAATATCCAACAACTTCAGGCAACACAAATATATTCATCGCTGTGTTCTGAACCTCTCACGCTAACTTGAAGGTGTATGCTGTGATGGAAAAATTGCAAGAACGGGTTCTGTACCACGATACAGAGAGCATTATTTTTGTCAGCCGGCCCAGTGATGTCAAACTGCCCACCGTTGATTATCTAGGGGATCTAACTTCAGAGCTAGCTCCTGCGGAATATATTGTAAGAGTTTGGATCTGCTGGGCCTAAAACATACGCCTACCAGAAATCTTTAGGAACCGTTAATACCAAAGTAAAAGGTATAACGCTAAATCTTAACAATACTGTTGCAATAGATTTTTACGGTTTAAAAGATCTGGTGCAGCCATTTGTACAGAAAGAAGCATGTAACAACCCACAGTCTATTGTCGTTAGACACCCGAGCATAGTGCGCAATAAAAAACTGTGGGAAATTAACACTGTCACAAGGACGCTCAGTATTGTGTTTAATAAAAGAACATTGGCACCGGGTGGCTTGATGCACCACTACGGCTATTAAATACTTTGCTGTTAATCTCTAATCCACCCCCTCACTATTTTACAGCGCCCCACTATCTCTAGCTCTGAATCATCTAGGTCACACAGACAATGCATCCCACCTAGATGAGTGTCTGAGAGTTGATTGTTTGAATCTGCATGTCTGTTTACCTTTGCATTACATCGCTTTTACACTTATAACTTTTATCCTTTCTGTATTAAATATGTCTTATTTATATTAACATTTTTTCATTTCCTGAAATTGTCTGACTCTTTACTATGTATTCCTATTTATTATGTGTAATAACAGCCATTGCTTGTTGACTTTTAACGCTAGGATGTGGTGGAGACCAGCAATCCGATACTGGCTAGAGAAACAGTTTCTATATTTTTCATCGCACAGTGTAAGTTAAAACACAAAGTAGAACTCTGTTGTTGTTCCAGATATTATTTTTTTTATTTTCACAGATGATGCTACAAGGTCTTAACATCGTTTGTCATAATATATTTTGGACAACTTCATGCCCTGGCATGTTCACTCCATAACCGCTCAAAATAAAGACACAACTAGGTGTTATAGACATTTACTTGTTATTAACATTTAAAACAGCTATTTCTATTCAGATTCTATTCACAATAGTTTGGGTTATAAGATGTTGTACGATGATCCTATCGGCTATAAAATGCACGGAATCTGCAATTACTTCATAGACAGACTGTCTGTCTTGCACTGCGTTGAAAAGCAAACATACACAATAGAGATATGGTTGACAAAAAATCATAAAGTTCTCTATCAAACAGCCACTTTCCCTTAATGCAACGAAAATTCTGTTGCAGGTTGGACATGTTCAATCGCAATGAGGGCCCCACCGGCACCCTTAAATCGCCAAAACCCCCTCTGTGGTGCTTTTACCAGTAGTTGTTCATTAGCGGGTGTCTGATGTTGACGCATATGTTTGTGATACATAAAAGATTGCCACATTCCCTTCTGTTTACCTCCGTTGGTGCTTCCAGATAACACAGCAGCCGTTGACATATAGTAAATCCAGCAATAATTGTTGTACACATCCAAACGCGGGTTTTGCATTAAAATGATTGCTTTTCCAGCAAATGTTCATTTTTTATTTCCTGTAAATAAGCACAAATACATATGAAAATATCCACAGTCTCAATCATCGTAGGTCAGTTTATGGGGCTCCATGCACATTGCTCTACCATACTGTTTTTGATATACTTAATCCCCTACTTATAAAGTATTTTCTAAACGATACTCTCACCTTTATGTTTGGAAACAGTTCCCTTAGGTGGTGTCCGCTAAGATTTTTGGTCAGTCTTATCCTTCTTCATATCCCTCAATCGTTCTTGGTAGACGAAAGGGTGGTCCTGACCTACCACCACAGTGTATCCCTAAGGAAACAGGGAAGACACAGAGGTGGGAAAGTGGGAAAATGCCTCCAAATATTAGCAAAAAGCCAAAGTAGTCAGAAAAAACCTTGAGAATCCAATACAAAGAACAAAGATCAACAGGCAGTCATGGCGGTATTCAGGAGTAAACTCCAAAATAGCAGATGGTGACAGCAGCAAAATGAGGAAAAAAATACAGGTAGAACAAAAATAGAAGGAGGAAACTGGCAAGAAAAAGAGAAGCATGGCAAAGAAGAGAAGGGATCCAACGACAGAGGAATATTACAGAGGACAAAGGAAAACTAGCGTCTTACCCCACATATGTAATCAGGAGGTTGGAACACAGTGTGCCAACCACTCGCTCTGCAATAAAAGCCCAACAATAGCAGGCGCCATCTTGGAAATGAATTAGACCAGCACATTGAGACGCCGGATGAATGTGGAGGAACTATCGCTTCATTACAGCCTTGCTGGTATCCTAGCGGTAGAACCGCCAGTGTACCGGCAAAGGATGTTACCGTTTCCTCACTCGGTCCGGCGGCATTGCCCCTGGATTATGAGTGCCAGCGGTGCAGTGTAAATCCCTATTCATGGGGCCTCATTACGAGTCAGGCGTTAAGGGTTTTGCGGCGCCGTAAACGGCGCCGACCCTTAACGCCTGATTACAAGGTCCCTTTGCGGGATGGTGATTTTAACGCCTGCTTTTTGCAGGCGTTAAAAACCATGCCGCAAAGGGATCTTGGTGCTAAGTACGGTGCCGCAATTTGTGGCACCGTACTTAGCACCTTCCCCATTCCCATTATGCCCTATGGGGCAAAAATGGGAATGGGGAAGGGCCATGGCGGTAGGGGGAATTACCACTCCGCCAACCTCGGAATGGGGTGGTAATTCCCCATTCCGCCATGGCGGAGTCGGAGAGTTACCGGCATGGACCATGGTGCTACTAGCACCATGGTCCATCCGCCAGGGTCGTAATGAGGCCCATGGAGTCCCTATGGGGGATTTGCCATCATTGCCTTCCATGTATATGGAAGGAAGGTTCCCATGTCCTTTCCTGGGAGAGTTTCTCTTCCAATAGAATAGATATTGAAGTGCTCCTTCGATAATAGTGAGAATCACAAATGCATGAGACCCCATATTCCTCCTGTTCAGATGTAGTAGTGGGTGATTAGGTGCGAGGCAGAGCCCTGTGGAATTTATTTGAGACATAAGTCTTTAATAAGGATGAATGGAACACAAGATGGATATGTCTGCAGGACTCTGGCAGTTGGAGCCTAAATGCAAAAGCATTGATCTTAGCTGCAATTGGAAATGGCCCCAGGTACCTGGGAGAGAGTTTAGATGGATATATCCGGCTAGGTAGATATCTGGTAGACAACCATACCTTGTCTCCAACCATCCATGTGGGATTCTCTCCTCGATGCTTATCTGCATTGTTTTTATTCCTTTCTTTTCACATTTGAAGACACTCTGCAGCCCTCTTTATATTTTCAGATATCTGTGGCAAAAGAGTGTCCAAGGTGGGAGGTTGGTCCGAGGTACCACAGAGAGCGTAAGGGTTCTTGGATGGATACCCCATAGGCAATAGAAAAGACTCATCTGGGTGGCCGAGTGCATGATGTTGTTATATGCATATTCAGAAAGGGCCAACATCTCCGACCAGTTGACTTGACTTCCGGTCGTATAACAACTAAGATACTGCTCCATTGTGTGTTTGAGACGCTCACTCTGGCCGTTGGACTGGGGATGGTATCCTGATGATAAAGCTCTTTCAATACCTAATAACCTGCACAAAGTTTACCAGAAATGTGAGGTGTAGTGTGAGCCCTGATCTGTCGTGATGGAAAGTGGAAGTCTTTGAAAAATTCTTTGAGAAACACTGAAGCCATCACTGGAGCTGAGGGTAGACCGGGTAATGGAGTAAAACGAACCATCTTACTAAAAGAGTCAATAGTAATCATAATTGCTGTGTTTCCTTTGGATGGAGGTAAATCCACTACAAAATCGGTAGATAAATGGGTCCACGGGCCTTGTGGTATGGGAGATTGTAATCGTTTTCCTATAGGTTTGTGGGTTGAATACTTGTTTCAGGAACAAATCAGGCAAGATGCTACATAGTCTTTCACATCTTGTTTTCATGGTTGCCCACCAGAATCTATGAGAGAGCAGATCAATAGCAGCAGAAATCCCTCTATGTCTTGCAGAAGGATTGTCATGACACAAAGATTTTGGGCCTCATTACAAGCGCCTCGCGGTCCGGAAATAAGGGTGCCAGTAACAACGTACCAGCACCCTTTCTGGAGTACCAGACTACAAGCATGCCTGCAGGGACCATTTCTTCCAGCAGGTCTGATGTGCCAGGAGCACCGGCCCCTGCAGGCATGTTTTTTTCTGAAGCACCACTAGCAACAGTGCCGGTGCGTTCATGTCCCCATTCCCGTTGAGTCCTATCAGACTCCACGGAAATGAGGGCTTTCACTTTCCGCTGCCTGACATCCCTGGCTGCCGGGACTTCCCAGTGGCACCGGGATGTCAGGCAACAAAACAGTGTTATGAGTTTGGGGCAACCCGCCGGTACCACAGCACGTTACCGCTGAACTCATAATGAGGCCGATAATCTTTTTTTGTAACTAAGTCAAAGGGATTACAAAAAGGTTTCTGTAAAAGTACAGATCTTCTTTCTTGGTAAGTCATTTCTGGTCTTTAGTAGACATTGAGGGGAGAGGGATACTAAATGCCAATTGGAGCTGGTCTAGAAAAGTATTGAGTCTGTATATCACTTGTTTGTTTCCTATAATCTCAGAAAAAGAAGGTAACAAAACGTCTTCCTCAAATCTTTGGTTTAAAGTGACCGCTATTACATTTTGGCTACCAGGAAGGTAGGTAATGACAAAATCATATTGTGAAAAGAAATACGGCCATATTGCTTGCCTGCTATTGGGACATACCCTCTGTTGTAAAATCTTGAGATTCTTGTGATCTGTGCGGAATTCAAAAGGATGTTCTGCTCCCAATAGTAGATATCTCCATTCAGTACAGGCTGCTGGAATCGCTAAATGTTCTTTTTCAATGAGTGAGTAGTTTCTTTCACTGGAATTGAGAGTCCTCAAGTAATATGCCACGGGATGTTCTTGATTATCTTTTCCTACTTGTTTGAGTACTGCTCTGATAGCTCCATAGCATGTTTCTGTTTCCACAATAAATGGGTTTGTTTGATCTGGCTGAATAAGGACAAGAGGGGTACAAAATTCTGTCTTTAAAGCTTGAAAAGCCTCTTCTGTGTCTTGACCCCAGACAAAAGGAACGTCTTTCTTCAAGAGATTGGTAATTGGTAGAACTGTCTTGGAAAAACACCAAATGAATCTACGATAAAAGTTAGCAACTCCCAAAAAGCGTTATATATCCTCCGATGATTTAAGAGTAGGCCATTTTGATATAGCAGAGGTCTTCTGTGGGTCTCTTGTAGTCTTTGTAATAATTCAGTAAGCTGTTGATGATGTAACCCTGGAGAAGAAGAAAAAACAAGGATGTCATCAAGATAGATGGTTACATGATGGAATAGAATATCTGCAAATAGGCAATCCATGAATCTTTGGAATATAGCAGGGGAATTCACCAAACCGAACAGCATAATTCGATATTTATAATGCCTGAAGGGAGTTCGGAAAGCCGTCTACCATTGATCTCCCTCCGTGATACGAAGAAGATGATACGCTCCTCGCAAATCCAGTTGGGTGAACACTGTGGAACCCTGCACAGCCTCTAAGATGTCATTGATCAGGGGCATGGGGTAGTGCTCCTTGATGGTAACTCGATTGAGACCTCTATAATCAATACAGGGTCTGAGCTCATTAGTGTCTTTCTTGGGAATAAAAAGAGAGACACTCTAGAGGAAGATCTTGATTCACGAATGAGCTCATTGATGAGATTGCCATCCAGATACTTTTGCAGTGGTTGTCTTTCTGAATGCCAGAGAGAATACATGCAACCAAAAGGTCCCACCAAATCCTGCATAAGATCAATTGAGCAGTCCTCCGTCCTGGGTGGTGATAATTCCTGAGGTAGTCTATCCTCAAACCATTCCATGTAGGCATGATAAGCCACATGTATGAAATGTATTTCTTGACTAGCAGGAGTCTGTACGATGGGACCCAGAACCAACTCTGTATCAGCTAATGGAGTTGAAGCATCCTGATTACAGTGATTGCAAAACAAATCTGATGTGGATCATATCTGGTTTGTAGTCCATTCTATGGTAGGGTTGTGCTTGCGTAGCCATGGGATACCCAAAATGGGTGGATAATATGCAGCTCGGATGATATCAAAATTAACCTCCTCTTGATAATAGTTCAGAGACAATGAGAGCTCCCCATATTTCTTGGTAATAGGACCTGAAATTAAAGGTCTTCCATTCAATCCTTCGGTTGGTTGGCTTGTTATCCTATCTTCCAAGGATATGTAGTTTTGTTCTGCCCATTTAATGTCCATAAACAGCCCAGCAGCTCTGTTGTTCAGGAGTGCTAGAGCTTCTATGGGGGATTTTTGGGCATTAGATAAGGAAACTCGAAGAATCATCAGACATTCATCCATAGGTTCACTACAAGTCGATAGGTAGATAAAGGGACATAATACAACTCCCTGGTCCACTGTCCCGTCTGGGATTGGGGTCTGAAATGCCCCTGCTTCCTAGGAGGAACTTCAGGGCAATCCCACAGAAGATGTCCTCGGGCTCCACAATACAAGCACAGCTTTGATCAATTCTTCTTTGCCATTCAACCGGGATTAAGGGACCTCAGGCTGCTCCAATTTGCATGGGCCTCTGTAGAAGGGGCTTCCTTGGTGGTAGGTGAAGGAATTTCTCAAGCAACAAAGGTGGTTTCTCTACTTTTCTCCTTTTGTCTCTTCATTCATTCTATCTATATTCTATTAGGAGGACCAAGGAAATCAAATTGGCCAAAGAAGTGGGACGAGCTATATGATCTAACTCATCTTTTATGTCTTCCGACAATCCTCTCCTGAAAATAGTGAATTGGGTTGTTTCTGGCCATCCAGCTCCCGCTGCTAGCTTCTTGAACATAGTTACATAGGACAGTACGTCCCTTGTCGTAAATCCAACAAGGACTCATAAGCGTTGAATGTTAGTTCTTGTCTTTCAAACATCTCCTTCAATGCTTGGATAAACACGGCATATGAGGCTACGAGAGGACTGGCTGAGATGACTAATGGTGTGGCCCAAAATAAAGCACTCCCAGCCATGTTGGACACCATAAACCCTATCTTTGCGTTATCAGAAACAAACGTGGATTCCCAAAAGAGGAAATGCACAGTGAATGCATCCAAAAACTCCTTTAAATGTTTTGGGTTGCCATCAAATTTTCCACAGGTTATTCCTCCCAGTGGGACATCTGTAAATAAAGAATCCCTTGCAGCTATCATGTGATGCAACGTACTGTTTTCAGCCTTCAGGTGCTGTACTTCAGTAGATAATGGCTGAACAGCATTCACATAGACCTGCAACTGAGCCATCTCTGGCGGTTACGTTTGACGTTGCAAACTCTCACCTTTATGTTTGGAAACAATTCCCTTAGGTGGTGTCCGCTGAGATGTTTGGTCAGTCTAATCCTTCAATCATTCTCGGTAGAGGAAAGGGCAGTCCTGACCTGCTGCCATGGTGTATCCCTAAGGAAACAGGGAAGACACAAAGGCTGGCAAGTGGGACAACGCCACAAAAAATGGGAAAAAGCCAAAGTAGGCAGAAAAACCCCTGAGAATCCAAAGCAAGGTCCAAAGATAAACAGGCAGTGACAAGCAGGATCCAATGACAGAGGAATAGCACAGAGGACAGGAAAACTACATCTTAGCCCACGTAATGAGGAGGGTTACAACACAGCACGCTGACTGCTTGTGCTACAATAAAAACACATCAATAGCAAGCACCATCTTTGAAATGAACTAGACCAGCACATTGAGATGCTGGATGAATGTGGAGGAACTGTCTCAGTCGTTTCCTCCATCTTTGCCACAGTGACCACCGCATCACTGTGACAGATACTTATAGTACACATCAGACAACCCTGTCTAAGATGCTTTATTTTCAGAAGGGAATTATTCGCTGTAGCCCACAATGTTTTAAACACGCATCGTTCAGTCCCTATGCCAACCCTCAGCTGTGTTAGCGACTGTATCACTCGCATCATTTCTACAAGGCGTTAAGGGCTCAACATGTGGCATATTTTACATAGCAAATTAGCCATATAAGAAATTTCCAAACATTCATGAGCATCCTGCCGGGGTCATCAATTTTGTGCCGTGAGCACCATCTGTGAAAGTGTTGTTTTAAACACATTTTTACCACAGTGGCCATAAAAACTTGAATGACCATAACATCAATCCATGTCACAGAAGATGTGAGCATGTCATCTTTAATGCTATCGGTCTCCATTAGCGAAATACAGGCCTTACACAGGCTGTTATCACGATCCCATGGATTTTGAATTTGGTTTGAACAGCAAACACAGTAAATATTGATAGACTCTGCTACAGCTTGGTTCTCTTCACCAACATCCACTTCATCAATTACAGGATGTAAACAAAACAAAGATGCATAGTTAACAACTACTGTTAGTTCATACGCCCTACAAAATACAAATGCTTGCTTTAAAATATACGCACCGGATAACAAGCCATCCGATAGCTTAAGCGTTTGAATCCGCGTTTAGCCCCAACCCCTGTGAAATGGGTTTACGTTGCCGCCAACCTCGTATTACCATTACCGCTGCATGACATCCCGGTGCTACCAGGATATCACAAGAAGCCGGCGATACAGTAAGTTTCCAGTCCCACATAGTCCCGCAGGATTCCATGGGAGTGGGAACCCTGAGGCACCAGCACTGTTATTAACGGTGCTGGTTCTTCAGTAAAAATCTTACCGGTAAGGGCCTGAACTCCTGGCAGGTCAGGCCTGCTGGTAGTTCAGCACGCCTACCGGCAGACTCGCAGTGACCTGGTCTAGAAAAGGTGCCCGTAGCTTGTTACTGGCGACTTTCTTTCCAGACCGGGTCACTTATAATGAGGTCCATAGATTCATATCCATTGTCTTCAGAGCACACATCGGCTGAAAATGGTTGCTCCAAAACCCCCCCAGGTAGCCATTTCCAAATTAGCAGTTGTTATGGGCACATGCTCCTTAGTGTTTTGAATGCAATCTCCAACAGACTGCACCTTAACTATAACAGTAAGAGGCGTCTTGTTGTCAACAGAGAGTTTCGCCATGTTCTTGCAAAGCTCACCGGCCTCATGATCCACCATTAAGTCCTGATCGCCCTCCAGCTCATCATTCTCCATAAGACAATAAGGGGTGTAACTATCCTCAGAACCCCCGGAGCTTCCTGTGGGAGAGGGGGTTTCCCATTGTTGTAACTGTATCCGTTCATAATCGCCATTTCCTAAATAGCACACCTGATAGCCGCTAGAAAGCTGAAAGAGTGCTCCTGTTTTCCAGGCTTACTGCAAAAACTATATATCCAGTTGTAAACTCCTTCCCCCGGCCTCGTCATATCCTTAAAACTGGCCCTAACCTATTTATAGCTCAAACCTTTTAAATCAAATTTATCGCCATCCCGCTAGCCTGTGTCCTTCACATTATAACATCATGACGTCATCTACACGCTATAAAATGTATACCCACTTCCTAGCACCTTAAAGGCCAAACCCGCTGCTGTGTCATTAACACTTCACTCTCCAAAACCCTAACTTCACAGTCCCTGTCTTCAGGACTCACTTCACCCTCAAAGCTCAAACAAGCAGCATCGCAACAAGCAGCTTCCATGTTTACATCATTTTTATATAAAATGTATATTCAGTTTATATCAAAACTGATATAAATTATACACACTTGATATCAAATATAAATGTTATATAAAATCGATATCAAAGAGTATATCTTTTTTTATATAAAATGTATATTAAATAGATATCAAAGCCATCAAAGCCGTATCAAAATGGGGAAAGACTAAGGACACAAAAGGGGCGTTCCCAGCTGAAAAAAATGTATTTGATGTGGAAAGGGGGCCTCCTTAACTACTGACATTTCTTGTATAGTTGTGGCATAGAACGTAGTACACAGAAGTGTCATCTCATGCATCGAGTCAGCAGGCCAGGGAAGCGGGTACTAATTGCTGATCTGCCTCCACTATTTGCACTAAGGCAAGTGCTCCTTGTCAATCTCTTAATGATGTTTGCCTCCTGGTAATGCCTCTGTCATAAGTATTCCTTGTTAGAGTCCATGTAGTCTTTGCTACCCACTATTCTGACTGTAATATCTGACCCCTGTTTACTTGCTATGTGATATTTTCTCCCCGCTAGTGGAATTGTAACAGTGGCTGCTTTGTAAACTACACTAGTCCACAACCTCCCCTACTCTGGTTCTATCCCCTTGTCGAATTGCAGGACACAAGCACCAGTGTTAGTGTAATGCACACAGTCTCTCTACCTTGGGGGTCATTACAACCCAGGCGTTAACCAATGGCGCTATTAGCGCCATAGTTGACGCCGGTATTTTAACAATTGCGCCATGGTGGATGGAGTAATTACCGCCCCATTCCAAGGTTGGCGGGGCGGTAATTCGCCAATCACCATTGGCCCTTCCTCATTCCCATTTTTTCCATCCATAGGGCTCAATGGGAATGGGGAAGGCGGTAATTACGGTACCGCAAATTGCGGCACCGTAATTACCTCCAAGGTCACTTTGCGGGTCCAATCCTTAACGGCTGGTCAAGACCAGAGTGAATGTAGAATGAATGCTGATGTGTGTGTGAACGTAAGAGTGAATGAAGAATGAATGATGCCCTATGAATTCTGTTGTGTGTGCTTGAATGTGAGAGTGCATGATAAATGCAGAAGAGTGTATTTGAATGTGAGAGGAACCGAATGATGGTGTGTGTATGTGAAAGTGAGAGTGAATGAAGAATGAATGCTGTGTTAATGGTCAGTGATGAATGAGAAGGCATGTGTGTCAGCTGCGCAGCAGGCCTCGTATTAGGGGAGGAAGGGGCGGGACAGCAACCTGGTGTTGGTGAGATGAATAATTGTCCAACCTGGACACAGAAAATTGGTGTGTCCAGTTTGGAAAATGTTCACTGAGTCGTGGCCAATTTTACTGGGCATTAATGGTGCATAATGAGAGTTACTCTGTCGTAATAACCCACATTGGTGGGTCCATTCTGGGCATGTTTCTTTACTTTGGCATGGCATTTTTTATGGGGCAACAGCGGTAAAAGCAGCATGATGAGTGTTCCTACACAGTACTGGCCCACATTGGTGGGTCCATTCTGTACATGTTTCTTACTGTGGCAGAGCCTTTTTTCAGGGCATCAATTGTGAAAGAGGCACGACGAGTGCTCCTACGTAGTATTAGCCCACATTGATGGGTCTAGTCTACACATGTTTCCTTCTGTGGCATGGCATGTATTACTGGGCATCATGAGTGAAGGCAGCATGATGAGTATTCCCATGTGGTATTATCCCACATTTTGTGGGCCCTACTGTGGTAGGGGATATTTTTTACTGGGGACAAAGAGTGAAAACAGCTAGGTGAGTGTTCCTGTGTGGACTGGCCCACTTTGGTGGGCGTAGTCTGCACATGTTTCTTTACTGTGGCATGGCATTTATTACTGGCATCAAGGGTAAAGGCAGAATAATGAGTGTTCCTATGTGATATTGGCCGCATTAGTGGGTGTGGTTTTCCCTCCGATCTGGACATATTGTCTTACTGTGTCTTGGCATTTGGTACTCGTAAACCAACAGGAGTTTGTTCTTCTATGGTAATACTGGCATACATAGCTGCAACCTCATTGACATGCATAGGCACAGATAACATGTGTTACCCTACAAAACCCATTGCAAACTGTTTTTTTACCCAATTATTCACACACAGAGTGCTGAAAATACACAATTTTATTGCAATATTTTAAAGCATTTCTCAGGGAAGAAATCCCCAATCCCACCTTGCTTGATTCAGACTCCCTGCTATGTTCAGCTGCTCCCCCATATTCGGGGGAAACATGTATGCCTCTCCAGTTAAACAATTCATCAGCTGCCATTGGTAAGACCCGTCCCCCATTGCCACTTACAGAAGGTAACAGGGCAGGAACACCATCAAGAAATACTGCAGCTCATTCAGAGGGGTATGGAAAGTCACAAAATGTACATTTGCCACAGTTTTACCCCTCTGCTGAAGTTGGTGTCAGTCCTACTGCCTCTTCTTGCAATGAGCACATGCCATCAATCAGTGGGCATGTTGCATGGCATGTCCAGGCTGAAATCTTCATGAGTGCTTACCCAGATATTACGTGCCGTCCATCGCAGATGCAAACATTGCACTACCCACTGCTATGGAGACCATCAATGCCACCAAAACAAAAAAGGATTATACGTTATTTTCCATTTTCCTAACATGCCCTACTTCCAGGGTGGTGCTCCTGCCCAGGTGATGGAATGTCAGCAGGTGTTAATTTGGAGAATCTTAATCTGGTGAATTGTGGCCTCCACCTCCTGCACCTCCTCCCCCTTGGCTGTGGTGCCCTCTGTTGCTGGATGGCATAATATCTTCTGTGTGTAATTGTGACCAACAGTATCACTATATGGCCTTGGCCCTACCAGGCTGCGTAAACGTCACTTCTTTTTTTTTTTTTTTTTTTTTTTTTTATTTTACTTGTGTATAATCAAAGAAAAAGAAAATGATTTTTACAAGAAGTTGCTGGTTACAGTAGATGAAAATCAAAAGAAAATCAAAAGAAAGGTTCGCCAAGTTAAGACCCAGCGACTCAGCTGCATATGTATGGTTTTCAGAAGTAGCAGAAAACCATCAGTTAAACAGCCATGGTCTGCAGGCCACTAGCTATGCCGCCAATTTTAGTGAAGGCTGCTTCTAATATTTTGGCCGTGACAACCGCCCAACGAGACTTCTCGCCAGATATTAAGCGGCACCACCACGTGTGCTCCTCGATCAAGACCGAGTCTGACCGAAGCGGAGACAGAAATGGGGCGCGAATGTCGTTCAAAGCCGGGCAGATTAGGAGCAGATGGCGGATGTTCTCCACAGAGTCAGGGTCTTCACACAATCTGCATGTAGTTGAACTGGTCTGCAGTCTTCTTCCCAAGGTTTCGCGGGTGTGGAGCAGATTTAAACGAGCCCTTAGAAAAGTTGAGCGCAGTTTTTTATCTGGAAATCGCAGACAGTACGTCATAGGAGATTTCAGTTTATTGTAGGTTGGAGGAAGATGGTTTAAGCACTTGATGGAAGCTGCTTTGTCCACGGTGGTGATCCAATCCTGCAGTTTTAGTTTTTCACTTACTCTTTGTGGGTTCGTTATCAGGTCATTAAGTCACTTCACCATTCTCCTTCAGGCAGAGGGTCAGCAGGTTTGATGATGTCCGAGTGTGTACAATACTGGTCGAGATTCTGAGGTACAGATACAGGTCCTGGCTATGAAGTGTACCTGTATTTCTGTTTTCCCCAATTCTGCCAATGACATGCAGGTTAGGCAAAAAAAACATCATGGAAGAGAACAACGTGCCTTTGAGATATAGGTTTTAGCACACAGCCTTTATTTACCACACATGTCAGAGCTATGTACACGATCCGCTACCCCCCACGCTATCTCACAACCAATCCACCCCCTGCCTATGCCACCCTCACTGCACAGCCGCCCCAGACTCATTCCATCTGTCCTGTGATTTCAATGTTTCCATTGCCGACATGGCTAGCTCTCACAGCTAATGTGTGGTGGAGTGACGCAGTCGGGATGACCAATGAGGAGGACTGCCCTCTGTTGTTGTTGTTGCAGTGGTCGTAGGGATTGGTCCGAGGGGTCTCGCAGTCATGAGTTGGATGAAGAACTGCTCTGCCCTCTCCAAAACTTCAGACATCAGCTGGAACCCGTGAAATGTGACCTCTCCGGCCTCTCACTCATTCACTAGCTTTTCAAGTAGTAGGCTCTTTACTACCTCAGCATGTGAGATACAAGGACAGGCATTATACTGGGCCATCGTCTTGCCTGTGTGAGTGATGGATTTCCGAATATCCTGCAGCGCTGTGAGCAGCATGGAGGCCAGTTTATTCTTATGGTCCTTCTTTGCCTGCATGCACCACAGGCACACAACGATGGCCTTGTGGCGTGCATCATGCATATCGTCATGCTACACCCTCTGCCTTGTCCTGGCGGTTGCAGGGGCTGGCAGGGAAGCAGTCCATGTCCACCTGATACAGATCACTGTCCACCGTCGTCATCCAGTGTGTAGGGGGGACTGCCACGTCATGGCTGGCAGTATGGTCCTGTGCCTCCTCAGACTAGGCAGGGACCTGCGAGATTTCATCTGGGGGAATATTGCACAGAATGTCCTCTGTCACCACCACTGGTGCCAAGCAGTGGGCTGTGGTTAGTGCCATTTCAGGGGCTTGGGCGTGCTGCAGAGGACTCTGTAAATGTCCCTTTCCCTTACTCCCAGTGCTCGCACTGCACTACTCACCAGCCTTTCCCATGGTGGAGTTTCTAGAGGTAGTGGTGGTGGCAGTAGTAGTGGTAATACTGGGTGCACAGGTGATGGTTGATGTCCTGTGGTTACATGTATTTAGTAGGTGAATATCCCCTCCTGATCATTGAAGGTGCCTTCTGTTGAAAGGTAGCAGGGACAAGGTGTCAGCGAAATTGAAGTACATTGCTGAGGTGCTGCATGCATGCATTTCTAAATCCTGTCTCACAGTGAGCAGCTGTATATATCTACTTCCTTCCACATCGACCTACATGTCTTAATATTGCACATTTAAATGTGAACCTTTTTTAGTGATTATTGGCAGCAGACATAGCAGCGCATGTTCAATGGAATGACTTTTGTCTGAATATTCTCTTAATAAGTGTAAAAGTAAGTGTGATGGAAGCATTTGCTTGCGACAGCCCACTCAAATTACCAGTTCCATAACCAAAGATGACTTCTCCCATGTCAAAAACGATTTAAACTGCCTTCTTTATTTTCATGATATGTGCTTGTTTGACATGCACTTCAGGGTTGTTTTTTTTGTTGAACCTCACACTTCCTTCACCTGATATATAATAAGCTGAATCATGTGCGGATCAAACAATTACTACAATTAGGTTACCTTGTCACACAGTTTCTTGTGTTGCTTGTCTTTAAGTTTTGGAAGTACATTTGGAAAACCCAAAGGCTTGTTTTGGGATCACATTACTTTGTATTCTGGTACTTCTAGCATTCAATTCAAGATATGGCAAATACCTGCAATCCTACTCTTTTTGTCTGACACATTTCTATAAGGATCTATAAGTTTCTAAACTTAGTTAATTATGCGATTGTGCCCTTCATTTATATAATACTAATAATAATTTGGCACTTATATAGGCTACGAGCCCTCAGGTATCTGAGCGCTGCTTATTATTAACCAAGGTGTGCGATGCTCATTTATCGACCTCGGATGAATGAATGGCTGAGTTTGGCCCCGCCGGGATTCGTATGTCAAGGTGAGTGCTCTACTCTCTGTGCCACTTGACCGGCTGACGATAAAGTGTTAGCTAACGTGTATCCTGATGGACCTAATCACTACATGTGCAAATAACTTGGTTGTTTTGGTTAGCTATTTGTGCACTTCAATTCATATCAATAAAGCATATTAGTATTCTTGAAGGCCAAACATTAACATATTCTTAACAAATGCAGAGAAGAGGTGTGGTCAAGTGCCTACATTGCACACCGCTATCAAATCCAAGATTTACCATTTAACTAACCATTTTATCTCACAGCATGAGATATTCAAAACAATCCCCAATAATTATTACCCTTATATATTAATAATTACAGTGACCATTCCTTTCAGATAATGCACGCCACAAAGTGATTTGCCTATTTGCTCACATATTGCAACTTTGTGTAATGAAACTTACTGTGATGATTGTGACTAAGTAACCTCCCTGACTTTAAGGACCGCCAGCAGAGTGGCTTAAAGAACTTTTACAAACTTTAACATTGATAATTCAACAATAATAATCATCAATGTAAAAACATCAATTTAAAAACAGTCTAGAACAATTTGAACCAGTCAATCAATAATTATTTAGTACTGCCAATAATCTCCCTGTGCTACATAAAATGTCATCACTAAAACATTTTATATTTAAATAAATTAAAGAAATTCTCATTGTAACCCATACATTCAATTAAACTGGCGAACAGCTGTTGTACAGATTGTGAGATATTACGAACACCTTGACTTAAACAGTGCCTACTACAGTCGTCTTAATTTAGTATTAAAAGTTTAACAAAAGTATAGCAAAATGATGCAATACCCAAGACAAGACAATGTGCACCTGCTCAGAGTCACTGTTCAGGCAATAATCCCCAAACACGTCACTCTTTATTGAGTCATCTCTTTCCCAATATGGTCATGTGTGCGGCCCACAGTGCTTTACATTCCGTAAATACATGCCTAGGAGTATCTATTTTTCCTGATAAGTTACAAACACGACATGTCCTTTGGGCTAAAGGAATCTTGGCATGAGCACCATTAAATAACAAGAGTGGGACTGGTTGGCACGCAATCTGAGCATTACATTCCAGACTGCCAGTATTGGGGCTCTTTGTCAAATAGCTTTGTGTATTTAGAAATGTATGTGTAACCTTAGAAACATACTGATAGGTTTTCAGCTACGATAGTGGGGCATAATTATTGGTCCAATCCCATCGCTTCAATGTCCTAATAAATAAGGCTTTCAGGGAATCGAACTTTGTGCCCCAATCAAAGTTAGGGTGGCGGTTTATGCAATACAGTTTCTCAAATATGAGTTTGAATTCCCCTCCACTGTTTTCTAAAGCCAACCCATTGTCCCCGAGTGGCCCATTTTCCGCTTTGCCGAGGCCCTCTAGATGGGGCAAACACTAGAAGGAGGACAGTAGAGGAGGGCTACTACCCTATATAAGCCAGGACTCTCAGAAGGTGTGGGCTGGTGGAGCAGGTTGGAGCTGGCACTTAGCAGAGACTGGTGGATAAATGGAGGCTGGAGGCGTGAGAGGAAGGAGGAGGTGGTAAGATCTGGAGACAGCGGTAGAGAGTTAGAAGAGGCGATAGTACCTGGTGGGGATGATAAATAACTGAAGGGGATGAGAACAGAACTAGCCAGTGAAGGAAGGAACTAGGAGGCCGGGTTGTTGCTAGGCAGGTGACAGAGGCAGGAGGAGGTAAGTGACCTGGGCAGCAAGCTAAGAGTAGTGAAGATCATTGAAGCAACAAGCAGCACAGCTCTGAAGGAGGAGAGTGGACCTCGAAGGAAGTATCCAAACATTTGCAAAGCTTTATTTCTTGGAATTAAAGGGACTTGAAACAAATCGCTAGTTTCCAATCATTTGTAATTTCAACTTGGCCCTCCATGAGATTTCCCTCAAGTATAAATGGCTGATGATACTCCCTGTGTCTCTGAGGTCATTTTATATCATGCCATGCCATATTCCACTTGATCCTTATCCTCGCCCAGTGCCTCAGTCTTTCTTTTCCTAGCGTTTCCTCAGCAGGATCTTTACTTTGCCATCCTGTGCCTTATCTTCAGCCAGAGCTTTCATCTCTGTGCCGTTTCCTTTGCCAAAGCTTCATACTTTTCTCTCTGGATTTTCCCTTTGGTCAGGGCTTATACCTTTTCTCCTTCCACTCTCTCTTTGGCCTGAAGGGGCCTTGCAAATGTTGGCATGCAGGTGCAACGTCCCAAACGTGGAAGGAGGTTCAGGCTGCATACATTCTATTAGAATGGACATGTGATTGGGGCCAACATCACGTCATGCACCGCGCCCCATGCCACCAAAATGTGAACGTGAATATAAGATAATGGACTTCAAATAAATGGATGGTTTTATGCCTTTTTATCTACTCAGGCTGTTTTCGAGGAGCCTGAACACAAGCAACACACTAACACAAGCAACATACTAACACAAGTAGAATAGGGACAAGTGTCTTCTGTTAGAAAATAAACACAAGTAGAATATAATTAGTTGCAGCACTATACGTAGCCACATTGAGGGAGTTAGACTGCAGCATACAATGAGAAGATCACTGAGAAATATGGGGTATTGAATACACTGAGATTACTAAGAGATACATACACGAAGAAACAGTATTCCTGATTGACTATAAATGTAGCATTGAGCAGATGTTCAGCCATTTTGCAGCAAAGGTCTCATGTGAAAGTACATAACGTGTTATTTTAGAGCTGCCGTGTCACATTGCCTAGATTTGACCAACTTTACGAGAAGCCCTTTCTCCCCTAAATGCATGAGACAGCCAAGGTTGCAGTAGAAGAAGTAAAGGATGGTGCTCCATGGAGCGGCAAAAAGATAGTTTTCCCATGACACAAGAGCAGATATGTAGCAATTATTTCTGATCTAAACGATAATTGAATAAACACACAGAAGATTTGCACATCAGGTGCATGGTCCCCCAAGAAGAAATATTTCCAAAGAGAGTAAACTAAATTGTATACACAGTGCCCCCTATGGTCAATTCGTCCCACTACACCCTGTAATAAATGCAGTAAAATAGAAGAAAATATCCCTGGTAGACAGAGCCCATAAAGAATGTTATTCATGCCGTGGCCCAATTAAAAGATTAGGCACACGCGTCAGCAGCGAGTATGGAGACAACAGTTGCTAACTGGAACATTCAAGGTTGGGGAAACTGTCTAGGACAAATGGGGCCCTGGCATGGGAAACTAGATGATCAGTCTATTCACGGTCAGTAAATCAAATAATAATTGGACTCTCTGGAGGTGCCAGTCAACGGCAGTGAAGTATTCTTATCAAAGTCAGTATGTAATGTGCCTACCAATGTGCAGTAGTGATGTGATTGTAATGACAACTAACGTTGGAGGGATGGACCTGGGTGGGGTGGTCGATAATGGATTAGCCAATTGTAGACTCCAATGTATAGGGCTCTATAGGGTTTTGATTAGTTTTGCCAGTTATTATGTTAGAAAAATGTCACATGGAGTGTTTTTTGTAACTATACAAATAGATTCTTGCCTTATAACCCTCAGCCCAGTGTGGGCTCATTGAGTTTTTTGTATCTTGCTTGACTCCCGGCAGACCCTTTGTTGATAAAGTGAATAAAGCTGTTTTTTCTTGCATCTGACGCACTGCCTTATTTTTGCTAATGGACTGGTTTTGCGTGCATTAATACATTTGGCGACCATGAACAGACTCCAGTGTCCTCGGAAGGCTGAGGGATCCTTGCTGCCATCATTGGCCAGCACTGTTGGCCTGTCGAGATTTCCATGCGCACAAATGAGGCGAGCGGGCACCTAGTTGTATGAAGGTCCGCACGATCCCGCTGGTAGCATGCTGAGCAGGGTGAGACAGGTAGTTGCGAGAGGAGGTTAATCTTTGTATACCTCAGAGAAACATAGAATGTGAATCTGCCCAAGGATGAAAAATGCAGCAGCATAGAAAATTGTGGTTTTATTATAGTGAAGAAGGAGGAATTTTGTGTTGAAAAGAATACTCCCAATAAATGGGGAAGATGACGTGGTATAGCTTTTTTTCGGTTCATACTGAAATACTAAAGAAGTTAATACTCCTCTATCCGAGGAAGAGCAGTGCTGCGAAGATTATAGAGTGTATTGTATAGAAGGTGTGCTTTTCCCTCTGTCCCAGGTAAGAGAGCGTGAGGAGGTGTGGATACCCATAGAAGCATAGGTAGTAGTAGAATTGAATTGTGTTATTATTTATAAATATGTGTTATATAACATATGGTTTTTGTGAAAGCATATTGCAGGTTGTGGTTCATTAGTGGTTTTTAAAGTATTTGGAGTGAAAATTTGAGTGTGGTGTGTATATTAACAAGTGCTTTGGGTAATAAGGATTACAATTTGTTTTTATATATGTAACACATGTGTAAATCATTTCCCCAGTATAGGGAGAAAAATAATTAAATATAAGGAATTGATACATGAAACCGCAGGGCAGAAGTTTCAATCTTGGCCTGAGGAAGACACATAATAAGAACATGTTACAGAACATGCATGCGCATCTAACAGCTAAACATTGAAATACGCACACAACCCACTGTCCCTCCTCTGGATGGGTCCCTGCACACAAAGATGGTATGTAGACACTCTCCATTGCAGCCTTCAACAGGCTATACAAATCAAGTTCTTACCCCCAAATAGAAAAATAAGAATTAGCAAGACCTTAAAGATGCAACAAGAAATCCACTTGTTTGCTGGTAGAAAATGATGCGCAGTGAGATTTGGTAGCACAATTAAAGGAAACACTGGCAGAATTGGCAGGAGCAAGGATATAGACATGGGGCAGTGGTAACTACTATAGTGGAAGGAGATATTGAAGAAGATTGGGAGAGTGTAGATTTGGGCGACGATGATGTGATGGATGAGAATTTGTAGAACCCTCAAGGTTGGAAAGGAGGGAATCTCTTTATAGGAACAAAGTGGAAGAGAAAAGGGAATGTATCAGTACAAAGGACTAGAGGTACACAATTTCCTTTACTATAGAGGGGTCCACGAGTATAACAGTATGTTCCATGGCCACACATTAATCAGGACAATTTTATGAATAGTTTACCATCACTCACAAAAGGAGTGGGTAAATGGATATATCAATTAGAAAAAGGGTGGCAGGGGTTACTTTAGCTGTGGGCGACATGAAGAGTTCTCTTGCCTTGCTATTGGAGAGAACAAGCAGACAATCTTTGGAAAAGGACAGAGTAGTGATATCGAACATCAATGCCCATGATGGATTGAGTGCCTTTTCAGAATTGTTGAGCATGAATTTGGAATGCATTAAGGGTACATTTCCCAGATACATCGGACATGGGTACTATCATGTCACGAACAATGAAAGTGGATGAAGATGCTGCAAAATACATACAGGAGTTGCAAGAGAAATGGTGTTTGGAAACAAGGGAACTGTGGGATAAAAACATTCTGATATTTTATCACGTTTTGAGTAGGTGCTTATGGAATGAGGTCCAATCAGAATTGAGGAAAATAGTAGGTATATAAATGAAACCATGAGTCAAAATACAACCAATAATAGTTCACTTTTACAGGTTGAGGGAAGAAAGGGAGACAGCAGGACAAAGAGAGAATGATAAGGCAAGATTGGTACAAAAGACATTTGCAAAGGTTACGATGGAAGCAGCAGTAATTACTAATTCTGTGGAAGGTCACTTTGAACAGGATTGGTCACAAACAGGGCCAACATGCTATATAGCTGGAAGGGGAGAAGCATCATACTACCCCATAGGAAGAGGGGATTTTTAGGGGGAGAGGAGGATTTGGAGGTGGATTTAGAGGTGGATTTGGAAATGGATTTGGAAGATGATGGAGCAGGGCTTAGATTGGGATGGCTTGGAAGATTTGGAGCACAATGCTGGACATGTGGGAAGACAGGATACCATGCACAAACATGTAGAAGCAGGGGGCAGCATCTCATGGTTTAGGTCACTATGGAGTAGGGGGAGTACCAACACAGAATACATTCCAATACCATCCATGGTATCAGATACAGCACAACCCCGACCAGAAGAATATTATGCAACAACCAACACAATAAACATTTCAAAATGCACACAACAGATGCCAAATCCCATGACAAACAACAAGCACACACTGCAACCACAACAAGCACAATACACTGCTATGACACAGCAGTAGGCACTATCACAGCAACAGACACCAAATCCTCTGCAAGCGCACGCTCAAAACCCCCAACAGCAGTGGAACAAGAACTTGATACCGCAAGGTGTTGTACCACATTTTGACAGAGCAAGTGTAAGCAGGGGAAATCCTTTTATACCCTCAAAGTCCAGTGCATATATACAACAGGACAGCTCACAGACAAGTCTGGCGTGCCCAAAACTATCAGTAGACCCAGACCGAGAAGAGGAGTGAAGATAGGAGAAAGCACATTTTCATTCCTGGCAAAATCAGGAACAACCAAATCCTGTATCAGGGAGGGAGGGTTTCCTTTATCAGACATCATAATGGACAACGCAGGGATTGTCTGGGGCAATGATGATGGTTCCTTTCACAGAAGATTTACTGATAACACAAGAAATAAAAGCACATGTGTTATATTCACAAAACACGCAAGTGAACATATTGGGTAGGGACATCATGAGCAAATTAAACATGACCATCTCATTTACTAAAAATGGAATAGTGTGTTCCACTCCAGGTATACATTATGCACGAGCACAGGCAGTGTTACAGGCATTTTGTGGCCACAATGTATTGCGAGGAGGGCCACTGGAGCCCGATTTATTCCTTCATGGAGTACAGTTAATACTGTGATGGGTGCCTAGAAAAGAGAACAAGGCCTTACGCTTATATACAGAATTTTTGTTTAGATCAGAAGTGCCTACAGAGATTGCACATGGGACGATGAAACAGTGCAATTAGAAGCAGTGATAATAAAGGAAGCAGCAGTAATATTACATAGAGTAGATAAGGAGGGTATTGAATGGTGCTCAGTCTTGTGGATAGTTCCAACCTTCTGCTTACCTAATTTAACTGAAAAATACCTTTTTCAAGATGATGATGAGGACAGAGAGGCAATGTTTGAGTTGTGTATATCATACCAGTTAATAGTGGAGCATAGGGAAGTACCCCAGAAAGTACTGTTAGCAAAAACTTGTTCACCACATTTTCAGGCAGATTTGGACACATTGCCTAAAGAAATATGGACCAGTAACCCCCATGATGTGGATCTTTTAAAAGGAGTAGGGGCAGTAAGGATAAAACCAAAACAAGGAGCATTATTAGCATGAGTGAGACAGTACCCGATGTCGAGAGAAGCAGATGAGGGAATATATGATACAATTGCAACATTATTGCAGGATAGCACTATAGTACCATCAGGATCCCCATGTAGCACGGCTGTGTACACTGTGAAAAAGTCAAAAGGAGGGGCTTGGAGATTTACACAAGATTTGCACGCTCTAAATAACATACTGGAAGCAGAATTCCCAATAGTTCCGAATCCAGCAGCAGTTCTATGCAACATACCAACAAAAACAATGGGGCTCATCACAAGTATGCCAGTCCGGAAACAACAGTGCCAGTAAGTTTACCGGCACTGTTGCTTCCGGAGCGGCATACTACTGGTCTGCCTACCGGAGCCATCGTTCCCAACAGGTCTGACCTTGCTGTGCATATCGGCCACGGTAGGCAGACCGTCACGGAAGCACCGGCACCTTCATGGGACTCTATGGGAATGGGGACTTACAATTTACCGGCGTCTGACTTTCTGGGCCGCCAGGGTTGTAATCCCCCAGTGGCACTGGAATTCACTCACTGGTTAATATTTATGGGTCCGGCTGCAGCTCACCGATATCACCTGCACATGCTCTTAGTGCCCACCCTGCCTAACACGTGTAAAATAAATAAGACAGACACTCTCTGGACAGGGAATAAGGCACAAAAGCGCAGGCTGCGAGAGTTCCAGGGTAGGTTTTTGTAGATCTCTGAGAGCACTCTGACCACATAAAAGTTACAACACATTTATATAGTACATCTACAATTTTGACATATGATGCTACGATGGACCAGGATTGGTCAGCCGTGGTGGTGACTTAGATGTGGGCATCATCTCTTCCTCCGGGTTGGTTGCTGGGTTGGCAGGAGGATTGACGTCAGACATTGTGCTCCGGATGGGTGAAGGTCAGGTCGCTGTGAAACACGGTGGTCACTATCTAAACTAAGAAAATACATTCTGAATAATGTATGCACTAAATAGCAGTTGATCCAAAGACTCTTAGTAGTGTATCATGTCGTTATACAAATCACTCAAGGGCTTACACCAGCTATACATTTGGGTTACACAGGTCACAGGTTTAGAGCCTTGACCACTACAATACTGTCGTTGAACTATAGGGTTAGTCTCATAATAATCTCAGGTATGTGGCATTTGTTAGTACTAGGTACGATATACTGCACCGGGGTCTAATGTTAGCTGGGGGGTCTGCTGGGTGCGCTTCATAGCGAGGTTGGCAGTCTGGCACATGAAAGGGATGCCTTGCAAGGACACAGGGTTAGAATGGTAATAAGTTTCGATTGGTGAGGGTAAGAGGGCAAGGACACTTTTGTGGAGATGGACGATCTCTGTGCTTGGCTCATGTCAGTTCACATGCAGGACAGTGATCTCACAGGAAAAGGGATATGTTACATTCATTATTTGTTGCAAGCAGCTCTGGCCTCAGCGTGAGAATGGAGTCGCAGAGTTTTCCAGTTGGAGTGGGGACGAGGGTGGGGGCTACGTGCTCCAGGCTGCTGCAGCGGTAAAGGGAGAGATGCAATTTGTACTGTCGCAGTAAGGCCTAGTTACCAAGATGGAGTCGAAAGGGGGTACAGAAAATGGATGCCCTGTGTCCTGCTCGGTGGTCCCATCTACGCAAATATAACTAAAAGTTAGTATTACATAAGGGCAAAGGGTGTACCCACCACTTAGAGGCACTTTGTCCAAGTTTGGTACTGAGAAGTGACGGTAGAGAGGGGCCCATTGGCCCCTCGCTCCCACACATTCCCCCCTTTAGTTACATCTAAAGTAACAAATTCTTCTACTTTTTATTCTTTTCATTTTCCATTCGGTAGTACTCAACCTCTGCCACCGCCTCGTCCCACGCAGGGGTACCTTTTATGGGCATCCAAGCTCTGCAGATGCTTCTTAAGCTGTTCCCTCTTCTGGCATAATCATCTGGGGTGCACATTAAGTAAATACCTCCATCCCCATCTAGATCTACCCATACTTCTTGGTACCATTGCAACTCTCTTGGCTCCTTTATTGTCGTGTAATGCAAATTATCCATTATGTCCCCATATTGCCTGTAAATTACTGTCACCCTGTACTGTGGTGTGGTGTATTCCCCTGTTTGCATTTGTGCATCTATCATGGTAGTTACCGTTGTCGGTCGGCCCATTGTCACCATCATCATAGCCGAGGTTGGCATGCTTTTCTCACAACACCGCAGTCCCAGTTGGCACACACAAAAGAACAAGAGCACAAAAACGATGATGGGGATCAGTATTTTCATTGCCACATTTACCCATGATGGTATCCAGCTGAACAAATTGTCGAACCATGTACTTTCCTCTGCTCCTCCTTCCACTCTCATCCTCTCCCCTAGGTTGTGTACTGCACTTATCACATGGTAGAGTGTCCCGTTATCAGCGTCTTCAGTTGGCACGAATGTGCAACCCGCCCCCCCCAATTTTTCAGCAAACCTCACCATCCATTGCCGTGAGGAGATCAAGGACATATCGATTTTGCATTGTCATTAGGCACAGCGACTGGAGTTCTATCTTTATCACGTTGAACCCCTCTTCAGTGTCGTTAGCCGATTGAATGAGCTCCCAGCGCACGATCTGTAACCATTTGGCGTTTGCTCGTGCTTGTAGTCCAGGGCGAGAAGTGAGGCGAAGAAAGTCTCTGCTGATGAAAAGAGCTTGTATTTCTGCGGATCTCAGCAAGTAGTTTTGATGATTCGGATGAGATGTAATTGGAGGATCTTTTCTTTCGTGTCAATCTTTTCTTTAGTTCAGATTCTGACAATAGTTCATATGCTGGACCTTCTGTTAGCGTTAGTTGGGGCGCTGTCGATGGTTCAGCCGATTGCCCTGCTGCCGATATGCCAGCCGATTGCTCTGCTGCCGATATGCCAGCCGATTGCTCTGCTGCCCCTTGGATGTGGCTCTCCGGTATTACCATCAGGGCTGTGTGGAGGGTCGCTAAAGCACAAGTTCCTTTCCACGATGCGGGGAGGTGCAGGTAAGCTTGTTTGCCGCAAACCCAATACATGTCCATTAGTGCAGCTGTGCCTTTCTTCATGTCAGGGATTATTACCGTCTTGTTACATTTCCTTGCTTCTCCCATGTTTACCTTTCCTTCCCCGCGGAAACACAGTTCATGTGGCATTTCTTTTTGTATTTTGCTAGGTTTTTCTAGTGCTGTGACCCATGTTAGCTTTGCGACGTGTTGTGACCAGATGTGGTTACATGCCCCTTTTATCCATTGGAAAGTGTCATTTGGTAGGCCTCAAAGCGCTTCTGCTTTGCATTGTATTGTTTCTTTGTGCCATTTATTGTCTGCAAATCGTGTCCCCTTTATGACAAGAAATGGTTCTTCGAGGCAAACTACTCCTTGGCGTCGGCTTGTGCATGTTTTCTCGTTCTCCAGCTTTTCCAATGTGACCGCGTGCGCCTGGAATGTGCTCTTTATTCTGCATAGAACCAGATGAATCAAACATTGGGCCTCCGACAAGGGCACTTCCTGCGGTATTAACATTTTAGGTGTTCCTGATGCGTGCGGGATGAGTGAGAAGACGTAGCAACTCTCATTTGTTGCTTGCTTCACCGTGGTACTCATGCCAGAATACCATTTAATCGATTGATCAGGGTGGCGGGGATCTTCTATTTCATCTAATCCTAAATCGTGATAGATGTCGTATCTTTTCCCTCCCGCCCCCCTTTTTCTCCTCCTCCTCCCTTCCTGATTATTGTTTTTCACCCTTTTGTAATGTATCGGAAACATCCCAGCCCATGTTGTATCATTATTATTCAATATGGCATATGTATCATCATCAGTAGCAGCAGTTTTGTGCGAGGTAGAGTGTATGGTTGTTTGTGCATTAATACTAGTGTTAATTAAATAATTTGCCCAATAATAATCTCCATCATATTCGTTATATCCATAAGCATTGCTCGTATTTACATTGAAACGTGACATTGACACACTTGCTGATTCCACAGTTATGTACTCTGAGGGGTGCATTATATCTGTTTGGTTATCATTAAGTCCATGTGACTCCTGCCATATTATCCTTACTCCAGTCCATATCATTTGTGAACCTTCTCTTATCAAGTTAGCCCCGCTCTCTCCCCTTTGAATGTCATCAACAAGAGATAAAAGGGTGTAGTACCACGCTGCAAAAAACAGCATTACCGACATAAAAATTGCAGCACACTTCAAAATGCATTCAACATCACTGAACCTTTTAGCCCTAGTGGCGACCCTATCGCTATCTAACATTAATTTGCTCTCTCCGATCGTGGGTCGTTGGGCCATTGTTCACCTGGAGGGGCGATATAAATTCATTAAGTCATCACAATATATACAAATATTTACATTCTTGTTCATTTCACATTTAATCATTAGTTTCAGACAGGCTTGTTCTGTTACTCTATTCTTCAGGTACTTTTGCTGTAGAAACAACCATCAAAAATAAAGGTAGGTGATGGGGGGGAGAGATAGGTGAAGTGTTTAAATAATATGCTTGGCCAATTGAAGAAGAGAGTGGGGAAGAGGCAGAGAGGAGAGAAGGAATAAACAAACTGTGCATAATGAAATACATATCATAATTTGTATCTCTGCATATTTTTTTCTGACTCTTTTGTTATTTTCCTCCAACCTCATTTGTTGTTCTGGTAGCACTGTCTTGCTCCTCTGGAGGGATTGTACTACTGTGTGCCCTCCTCACATCTGATAAGTGCACCCAATACTTCAATCCCTTCACTTTCACCACGGTGGGGGTACTATAAATGACCTTGTAGGGGCCATGAAACCTGGGTGAAATCCACCTTCTCACAAAGCTGCGGACATACAGATGTGCCCCCGGCATTACTGGCCCGCTGGAACTATCTGCGGCGGGTGTAGTAGTATCAGTCATCACATTTTCAGTAAAGGGTGGTGCAATTTGTCGATCTATGCTACGTACTGCACGTGTTAACTGAGTTAGGTATTCCTTGAACTCTTCCCCCAGCACTGTGGGAGCCCTGTGCGCATCCGAGGCTCTCATAATTGGGGATACTGGTGTGTGTATTCGCCTCCCAGTCACAATTTCGTGGGGGCTGAGGTGGTGGTCTTTGCACGGCTGCGTCCTGAGTTGGAACAGTGCTAGGGACAAGCAATAAACCCAGTTCTTCTTCAATGTGTTACACAATTTAGACAACTTACTCTTCAGTAACCCGTTGATCTTTTCTACCATCCCATTCGCCATGGGTGATAAATCGAGCATAATGTGTGCTTCACCCCAAAAAGTGATGACACTTCCTTAAAGAGGTCATTCACAAAATGCGTGCCATTATCTGATCTGATCACGTTGCATATCCCCCATCGCGAAAACACCTCCCGCACAAGGAATTTGGCAGCACATTTTGAGTCTGGGTGGGGACAGGGGCCTGCTTCCACCCACCTTGAAAAGGGACACACCACCACAATCAGATATCTCGCTCCGTTACACCGCTCTCCCATATCAGCATAATCTATGTGGAGCTCTCTAAATGGTCCTGTTGGTTGGGGCAAAGTGCCACGCAGTGTTCTTAATGTCATTCCAGAATTATATGTTTGGCATGTTATACATTCTACAATGGATTTTGACAGGTGCTCTTGTAAATTGGGAACGAACCAGTGTTCTTGGATGTCTGCAGCAATGTGTTGTTTTGCTATATGGCCAGGGAAATGCAACTGCTGGAATGCTATTTCCAGTAACTGTATGGGCATTACAACCTTCCCTGTCGTCTCTTGATCTGTGGCTGATTTTGTTCATCCCCGTTTGTTCCACAGCTCTTGCTCCTCTTGGGATGCACGTTTTTGTAACTCTATTATCTGTGCTATTGGGGTATTAGTGTATGCTTCTTCCCGTGGGTCTACTGTAGTTGCTTTTGTGATGCACTCAAGTGTTGGTGTCACATTGAAATACGAGGCCTCCTTCGCGGCTGCGTCGGCTGCCGCGTTTCCCAATGAGATTGCGTCTGTGTTGCTGGTATGGGCTTGGCACTTCACCACTGCCACTACTGATGGTACTGCTAATGCATCTATCAGCTCATTTAACAATTTTGCATGCTGTACTGGGGAACCATCTGCCCTCCTGAATCCCCTTCTATACCACCGTGACAGTCCTGAGTGCACTGTGGTAGTTGCATAGGCTGAGTCTGAGTATATTGTCACTGCACAGCCTTTAGAGGTGCGCAGTGCTTCAATCAATGCAGTTAGTTCTGCCGCCTGGGCTGAATAATGGTATGGAAGGCGCTTTTGCACAATTGTCTCATATTCATCTTCCTCCATGCGCACTACCGCCATTCCGACGTGTTTTTCTCCTGTCTCGGGGTCTATTGATGCTGACCCATCTATGAAGTATATTTCTCCCTCCTGTAGGGCATTCTCACTTGCTTTAGGGATATCGTCACCTTCCCCCTCATACGTGGCACAATCGTGTTCTTGTATGTCCTCTGTCGTGCATGGCTCTGTAATAAATGTTGCGGGTTTACTGCCTTGCACCTCACAACATGTACGTTGGGGCTTGATATTATTACTTCATACGCTGTTGCTCGTTAGTGTTGATTTTGTTCGCTCAAGGATGGCAAACAAGGAATGCTCCGCATATAGTGTTCCCGAACATTCCATGACAATGGTGGCGCTTTTTTCAATCGCAAAGGCTGCAGCTGCGAGGGCCTGTTCGCACACGAAATGACCTTGCACTACTGGATCTAGTGTCCCACTGTAGTAAGCCAATGGTTTGTGACCCAGTGATGTCTTCTGTGTTAGTACTGCTGTCATCAGTGTCCCATTGCAGTGTGAAAATAAGAAAAACTACTGCTCATAATCTGGGTTCGTGAGGACTGGGGCGTCTACGATAAGGTCTTTTAATTTCAAGTACTGTGTTATCATTTCCTGCGTCCATTTTATTGTCGCCCTACTCTTCTGTGCTGCTTTTAATGCTTGTAGTAAGGGGCGTGTGTATGCCGCATAATCAAGGATCCAAGCTCGGTAATAATTACAAATCCCAAGAAATTTTTGCATGTCTTTCACAGTTTTTGTTATTATTATGATGCGTATAGCGGCTGCTCAGTCTGGGAGTATTTGCTTCCCATCTTTTGATATCAGCTGTCCGAGGTATTCAACCTCGGCAAGGCAGTATTGCAATTTCCCTTTGACTACCTTGTATGCTTTGGCAGCTAGGACATTCAATAGTGTTATCGAGTCTTCTCGACACGTTTCTTCGGTATGGCTGCAAATGAGCAAATCGTCTACATATTGAATGATGGTGCTTTCTACATCTATGTTTCCAATGTCTTCCCGCAATACCCTGTTAAAAATACTGGGGCTTTCGCAGTATCCCTGTGGGAGTCGGCATTGTTCATACCTGTTGCTCCCTAATGTGAATGCTGTCAGATATCGGGATCCTGGGTCAAGGGGTATTGAGAAGAGGAGTTTTTCAAATCAATTACAGTAAAACATGTTGATTCTTTTGGCACACTACACAGTATTGATGCCAGGTTAGGGAATAGAGGGAACTCTTTTTGAATGACACCATTGAGTTGGCGGAGATCCTGGATCATCCTCCACGCCCCCCCCCTTCGCTTTTTTGATCGGAAAAATCGCTGTATTGCATGGGGAGGTTGATTGCACTATAATGCCTTGTTTCAGGAGTGCATTTATCGTTTCTTTAATTCCCTCCTCCTTTGATATGGGATATTGTTTTACTCTCGGCCGCATTGCACCTGGTTTGAGTTTTATTTTTATTGGTGTCACCTCATACAGCAGCCCTACATCGTAGGGCCCAGTAGTCCAAATTTCAGGTGCTACCTTTGTCATGTCTTCCTCAAATATAGTCAGTGGTGCTTTAACGCTAACCATCAATGGATTGTGTACATCTCTGTATTGGACCATATTATCACATGGTATGCTTATTTCCATGAGTATTTCTCCATCATCCTCACCATCGGTGAACAATTCCTCATCTGTTATGTCTCGTAGCATTACATTTGGGTCTATGCATAACACAGTCCTCCACTCGCACCCCTGCGCGTCTAGTCCTATGACCACAATACGTTTACTGGATACTTGAACTGCCTCAATGTCTATGACAATATCGTGCCTGGTACAATGTCTGTTTGTGCAATTGGGCGGAATATGAA
Organism: Ambystoma mexicanum; assembly: GCF_040938575.1. Lineage (NCBI taxonomy): Eukaryota > Metazoa > Chordata > Amphibia > Caudata > Ambystomatidae > Ambystoma > Ambystoma mexicanum. Next base: position 984,363,003 of record NC_090924.1, read on the forward strand.
ATCTGATGGTGTTCTCCATTCTTTTCTCGTTATTTCTGGCACTACCCGTGCCAACACATTGATACCATATATGAACATGCTTATATCAATGGGTACCCCTCGCACCACAACTTCATTCATCACTGTGCTGATCATCAACATTGCTCGTACTGGGCACACTCCCGGTGTTGAGCACACTACTCCTCGTTCTGTAAAAGAGATCGTCATATTTAACTTGCTTAACAAATCTCTAGCCAACAGATTTATAGGCACGTCTTCGTGGTACAGTAAGGGTGCGCGCACGGTTTTACCCCCCACCGTTATATCAAGATCTTTAGTGTAAGGAACTTTTAAAATAGCCCCAGAGAACCCCTGCGTCTCTAAATTCCTGCCTGAGAGCGGAAACCGGCCTTCCATAAGGCATGATTTCGCTCCAGAGTCTACCATGAAGATAAACTGCTTATTTCCTATCTCTGCCCCCACTAGTGGTTCCTCTTCTGCACATAGGGTGGTAGATAGGACTGGACACGCAAGTGTTCCCTGTGGGCTGTCCTAATCTGAATGTCTTTCTTGCCCTGGCACGGAGAAGACATTATCTCCGATCACTGTTATGCCGCGGTACGGTGCAGGTGCACCGTTTGCAGATGTTGCATAACAATTACTGGTTGCGCTTCCCACTGCATTTTGCCTTACCATTTGTTGTGGTGGTGGTTGCTGTCCTTGCTGTACCTGAGGTTCGTTATAGCAGTAGTTTTGTTGTCTCCCTCTTCCCATTGGTAGCCCGTAGGGGCTACCTGGGTAAGGACATCCCCAACCTTGTTCGTTCTCCATGGGCTGTTGCCCCTGGAAATACCCTGAAAGCCACATTCTACAATCTCTAGAGTAGTGTCCCCATCTCCCACAGTTCCAGCATGACCCTTGTGGTCCGCCTCTCATTCCTTGGCCGCCAAATCCCCTATTTCCCATATCTCCAAACCCCCCTCTCTGGCCACGATACCCACCTCTTCCTCTTGCCGGTCGGTCTTGCCACTGTTGTCCACCGTATTGCTCTTCTCCATTCTACTGTCCTGGCCCTCCTGTAGCCCGTAGTGCTGCTATCATTGCTGGAGTTTTCCCTGCTCCTTCGTCCGCCTTGTTTTCTCGGTCTGTGGTTGCACTGGCGTTGACGGCGGCGACCTTCACTAATTTGTTCTGTACCAGCTTCGCCTCGTCTGCCAACCTTTTTTGTGCTATCTCCTTTTCTCTTTCTTTGATCCTCCTGCAGTGATGCACAATTATACTCTGTATTTCAGGCCAGCCCTTTGCTTCTATCCCAGCTATTTTATCCATGGTCTTCTGCACCTCCTTCGGGAGCCCCTTCTTGATGATAAAATAAAACAAGGCGGTGGACTGGTTCCACAACGTGCCAGTTTCACTTCTCCATGTATCCTGCACCCATAGTATGAATTGCGTAGGATCCTCATTCTCTTCCATTGTACACTGCATCACTAAATGTAAATCCGGAATATCGGGAAACGTGCGCCTCAATGCATCCCATACTTGTGCTCGAACATTATTGAACGCTGATCCATTGTGGCAATCACAACTCATCGTTACTCCAGGGAATCCGGCTCTTTCCCACACTGCGTCTGCTTGGTCACCGATTGCTGACACTAATAAGGTCTTCACATCCCCTATTGCTAGCGGCACTCCCGCTGTGTTTTTCTCAAAGGCATGTATACATTTTCCTGCCCCTCCCAACAGTGGGGGGAGGACCATTAGCAAGTTGTTTTTGTCCATTTGTGCCCACGGAATGTAATGTGGCCTACCTGCTCCTTTAGGTATCAATGGCATTTGCAACTTGTGTTTCTTCCCTATCTTACTTACCGCACCTTTCTTTGTCTTACTTACCTTCATATTTTCCTCTCGCTGTCTTAACCTATCCTGCCATATTGGTGGCGATGGTGTGTCTGGGTACTGGCGGTTTGGCAGGGGGAAACCTATCTCGGCAGCTGCCTCTTCATACTCGTCTGAGTCACTCTACACTTCTTCTATTTCTGACACCTGTTCATTGTTCCTTTCACATCCCTCTCCTCTCTCACTTTCTGGGGTAGGTGGCCGTATAATTCTCACGGGCTTGTCTTTCAGATGGAATAGAAACTCCCCCGACCACCACTCCTTCTCTTGCCCTTGTGGTGTGCGTGTTTCTTGTGAGGATACTGACCGTGCTGGCTCTGAGATTGCTTGCGCCACTTCTCCTGATGTGCTTAATGTTGGTGTTAGATCCGCTATAGATAATGGTGGCACCTCTCCTCCTCCTGGCAGCATCTGTCTCCTATCGCATAATGGTCATAGCCGCGCTATCTCTATCTGTGAATGCGCTAGCTGGCGGTCTAATTCTCCAGTGATATGTGCTAAATTCATGGGGGGGGCGCTTGTTGGGCCATACAACCCTCCCTTATCATAGGAGGGTGGTGCTGTGGTGAATGCTTCGGTTGTGGGTATGGGAGTGGGACATGCTGGTACGTATAGGGGCTCACTATATCCTACTGCTGGTCTGGACATTAGAGGATATATTTTAGTTGTATCACCTTCTGCTGTAGTAGTTATACACTCGCCCTTTGGCGTTCCGCCTACCTCCTCCTGGATTTTCTGTGTTTCGTTCACTCTTTCTTTACTTACCTCTGCTGTAGGTGCAACTTCTTCAAACATTCGCCATCAGTCTAGTACTTCCCATCTATTTTGTAGTTGCTTCCCCTTATACCTTGCTAACAAGTGGGTAGATACCAAATCTAATACTCTTTTGTCGAACGACCCAACCTCTGGCCAGATTGGCGTCACACTGTCCCCTTTTATCTCCGTCAACCATTGATCATGATATTTTTGTATTTTCTCACTGTATAATGGAAGGTGCTGACAAATATGTGCTAGTGGTGTTATTCCTCCCATGTTAATATGTTTCCTTCCCTCCCTCTGTCTGTACTTACCTTTTGGCCTCCCTTTCCACTCAATCACTTCTTCACCAGTTGAATAATATATCACGAACTTTGTCACTTTACTGATAATTTGTATGTATATATGTGCACGAAGATATATATATCATCCCCCCTTTCAATGTTAACCCTTTAGTTACTGCATGTTCAAATTCAACAGTTCATTGTTGCATAGTTTGCCACTTTAACCACAAATTAACCACAATACTTGGATATCCTTGACAAAAGAATGGACAGAACACGAAAGCACATATAACACTTATCATACACATGCACTGCCTGCACGCGTTTTCTTCCCCGTTGCCCCCCTTTTTCCTACTCCCTTTCCCGTTTCACCTACTCTTCTCATTCACTCCCCATCTCTTACACTCTCTTACTCTTCTCCAAGAATCTTTTCGTACCCAGAAAAAGAATGTTCTAAATAACTACTACGAGACTCCTACTATTTTCTCTGTAACTTCACTTATTTATTCTGCACTGGACGAGACAATGCTACACGGCGCCGCCTTCTACCCCGCTCGGGCTAGGATACCACTTCTCTTTTTCTCTTCACTTCTTACCAAAACCTAATGGCCATATAAAGGATAGATCAGAAAAGCCTCATCATCACTCACACAGGCCCTACTCTTTCCCTGCTACCCGTTACCACCTGTCCCCCCCTATTTCCCCCTTACCTTTCCTTCGTAACCTTCGCAACCGGCACTCACGTGTTCAGTCAGGTGACCCGAGGATCGCTGCTCGCAGTCCGACCCCAGTCAGGCTCGCACCCCAACCAAGCTGTGGCCCGCCTCGGTGAGCAGCTTTTCAGTCGGGTATTTGTCAACCGGAAACCCTTGACCCTTCTACGTAGTGTGCACAGGCTGGTCGACTGTGGAGGCAATGGTTTTGCTGGGGGCGTCCCGGATCTCGCCGCTCGGTGCCGGCCTCGAGGCACCTCTCCGATCACGTTGCAGGGCGTCACCAAATGTTACTGCCCACCCTGTCTAACACGTGTGAAATAAATATGACAGACACTCCCTAGACAGGGAATAAGGCACAAAAGCACAGGCTGCAAGAGTTCCAAGGAAGGTTTATGTAGATCTCTCAGAGCGTTCTGACCAGATAAAAATTACAACACATTTATATAGTACATCTACAAATTTGACATATGATGCAATGTTGGACCAGGATTGGTCAGCCGTGGTGGTGACTTAGGTGTGGGCATCATCTCTTCCTCCGGGTTGGTTGCTGGGTTGGCGGGAGGATTGACGTCAGACATTGTGCTCCGGATGGGTGAAGGTCAGGTTGCTGTGAAACACGGTGGTCACTATCTAAGCTAAGAAAATACATTCTGAATAATGCATGCACTAAATAGCAGTTGATCCAAAGACTCTTAGTAGTGTATCATGTCGTTATACAAATCACTCAAGGGTTTACACCAGCTATACATTTGGGTTACACAGGTCACAGGTTTAGAGCCTTGACCACTACAATACTGTCATTGAATTATAGGGTTAGTCTCATAAGAATCTCAGGTATGTGGCATTTGTTAGTACTAGGTACGATATACTGCACCGGGGTCTAATGTTAGCTGGAGGGTCTGCTGGGTGGGCTTCATAGAGAGGTTGGCAGTCTGGCACATGAAAGGGATGCCTTGCAAGGACACAGGGTTAGAATGGTAATAAGTTTCGAATGGCGAGGGTAAGAGGGCAAGGACACTTTTGTGGAGATGGACGAGCTCTGTGCTTGGCTCATGTTGGTTCACATGCAGGACAATGATCTCACATGAAAAGGGATATGTTACATTCATTATTTGTTGCAAGCAGCTCCGGCCTCAGCGTGAGAATGGAGTCGCAGAGTTTTCCAGTTGGAGTGGGGACAAGGGTGATGGCTACGTGCTCCAGGCTGCGGCGGCGGTAAAGGGGAGAGATGCGTTTTGTACTGTCGCAGTAAGGCCTAGTTACCAAGATGGAGTCGAAAGGGGGTACAGAAAATGGATGCCCTGTGTCCTGCTTGGTGGTCCCATCTACGCGAATATAACTAAAAGTTAGTATCGCATAAGGGCAAAGGGTGTACCCACCACTTAGAGGCACTTGGTCCAAGTTCGGTACTGAGAAGTGACGGTAGAGAGGGGCCCATTGGTCCCTCGCTCCCACACAATACCACCAGACCCGTAATGAGCCTCAATGTATTTTACAGTGATAGATCTCAAAAATGCTTTATTTTCTATACCATTGCACCCAGACTCACAATATCTGACAATGTTTACTTACCGGGGCCAAAGACTGCAACATACCCGTTTACCTCAGGGGTATTATGAATGACCCAGTGTGTTTAGCAGAGTACTACAAATGGATTTAGGAAATATACAGACATGGCGTGAAGTGATACAATATCTTTATGATTCAGTGATGCTCCTTACGCGGAGAAGGAACACAAAGTAGATAAAGACAAACTGCAATATTGTCAAAAGGAAGTGATATATTTGGGCCAAATAAGATCATCAGAAGGAAGAGGAGTGACACCAGACACAGCAGAAACCGTACACAACACACTACAACCAGCTACATTAAGAAAAATGCAACAGTTTCTAGGGCTGCGCAATTATTGCCTATCCTGGATATTACATTACGCCTCATACACCACGGACCTCTTACAAGGATTAAAAGAAGCACAAAAGGAGGGAATGTTCATTGCCTGGTCAGTAGAGATGGCTGAAGAATTCAATGAACTAAAACACGTGATTAGCACCGTCCCAGTGCTAGCAACTCCAGATTACAAAAAATAGTTTTTCTTGTTCTCCCATTCCAATGGTTACGTGATGATGGCTATCCTCACTCAGATAACTACAATGGGGCACAAACCTCTGGCATTTTATAGTGGTCATTTAGACCCTAGTAATGCAAGGACATTTCCCATGCAAACAAGCATTGGTAGCAGCTAAATTTGCAATTAAAAAATCATCAACTATAACTATGGGTTTGTAGGGACTCTTATGTAGAGCATGTACTGATCGCAATTCTGCAAAAAGTCAAATCCACACCCACAACACTGCATGCACAAGGAAATTCTGTCATATTCCTCAATTACAATTGTTGCATTGTCAACCCGGCTACTTTTCTGGCAGAACTGGAGGGGAAGGGAGATTACGTGCATGATTGTTCAACATACTGAGGAAGATGAGCTTGAGGAGGCAGAGATATTGTTCATATTTGGGTCATCAGGAATACATCAGAATACTGGTTTAAGGCACACAGGAGCAGCAGTGGTAACATGGGAAAATGGGGCGTTTGAAGTAGAGGCTCAAAAAAGATTTCCCGCACATTATTCTGTGTAAACAGCAGAATAAATAGCTCCAATTTCGGCATTAGAAATGTACCTAGATACCCCTGTAACAATATGTGCTGATTCTACATACATCAACTCCACAGTGCTTTTGATACTGTCCCTCTAGAAAAGGGGAGGTTTTAGAAATCTGATAGTACACCAGTGTGACATGATTAATTATTAGCCAGATTAATTGAAGCATTGTCGGGCACTTCTGCAGTAGTGGTGGTATAATAGCCGCCCACACGAATGAAACAGGCATGATAGCATGCAGTAATAGTGTAGCAGATTCCATGGCAAAATAATCATTGTACATGTCTGAGATATTGGAAATGGTAGTGCTACCCAAATGTAACCCAACAGTAAGTACAGATAGATTTGCAGCGATGCACCCCCCCCAACATGAAAAGGAACTGTGGACTAGAAGAGGGTGCATTTTGTCACCCACTGACCTAGTGTGGAGACAAAGTATTACAGTGAAACCTGTTATGCCATAGGAACTACTGACAATTACCTTATAGCAGCTGCACTATCCTACACACAAATCAAATTACTATGTAGCAGCAGATTTGAGAGAGGAGTGGCTTGTTCTAAGTTTATAGAAAAGGGTGTCAAAATGTATAACAAATGGTCCAGTTTGCCAACAATATACTGCAGGACACACACTAGAAACAGTGAAAGCAAGATTGTCTCGCCCCTCTGGGCACTTTCGGAATTTGCAAATCAACTATGTCAATATAGGAAATACTTGTAAGACATATTGCTATATGATAGTTGTGGTCTGCCCCTTCTCCCATTGGATTGAAGCAGGTCCTTGTACCCACTATGATGCAAAATCAGCAGAACCATTCTTTGTACACAAGGTATTCCCCCGCTGGGGTATTTGTGAAGTACTACAATCAGATAATGGCTAGCAATTTTTCAACGATTTATTCAAAGAGATGCCATCCCTATTGGGCATAATACACAATGTATGTTCATTTATCTCCAACAAGCCAATGGGATTGTGGAGCACCTCAACGGTCTGCTCAAAGAGTGTCTTGGGAAACTCTGTGCTGCCTTAATTAAAATTGGCTGCATTGGTTGCCAATTGCCCTCTTTGCACTGTGGGCTCAACCAAGCTCTGACACACATCTCATACCACATGAAGTAGTAACTGGCAGAAGAATGCATGTTCCACTTACACCTGCACATACACGTTTAAATGCTGAAAATGCTGTGCCTGTTTTAGGTAATGAATTTCATGAATATCTTAGTGCTATGACTGATTCTCTTAAATTCACCTCAAACCAGATAATTCCTCAACAACAACGGCTGGCCACAGCTACCGGAGAAGAAGAAACATCACAAGAATCAGCAGCACTGCTAACACCAATGCAGCTCTACCTGGGGGGCCAGGTATTGGTTGGAACATTGTGAGGACGAGGAATAACCCTTGATTTGTGGGTCCTTTCATTGTGGAGTATGACACAGAAAATGCAGTGAAACTCCAGGGATGTAAACGATGGGTGCACCATTCCAACATCAAGAGAGACAAGAGCAGCACCCACCCCCTTTCCTAATACAAAGTGGGTGGCGAAAGGGAAGTGTTGTAAGATATAATATCGCTGTGTCATACTCTATGCATCCGTTTCCAAACAGGGACTCATAAAGTATTATTATGCAGCACAGGAGATACAAATGATTAATGGAAACTGTGCTTTGCGTGGCATTTATCCTCAGTCTTTTTTACTTGTATATTTCTTTTCTTTGGAAGGATCATAAATGGTTGGTGGCACAACAAGGGATGATTAAAATAAAACATATTTGAAAACAAATCTGGAAAAATAACCAGAACAAGAAGAGATGTTTTTGACCCTGAAAGATTTGAGGGAGGTACGACTGAAGGATTTTATAATGAGATTGAAAACATGTGGTAAGACCACATACAAGTAGTGCGAAGAGAGTGATCGAATGAGACCTGTTGTGTGCTCTCTCATTCCCCATGCCATAGGCGCCCCAGACTATTTATACCATAGGAATTAAAACCAGAAACAGCACACTGCCTAGTACAGCTTGCCCTATGCAAGACGAGAGGGTTATTCCAGGGACAGAGGGTGCATGTAAAATGGAAAGAAAATTCAGTATTTGTTCACGACTTTAAATAAATGAAGAAAATTGCAGATAGATTGGGATAAAAGAATATTGGAATGCATGATACACTGGAGGGACCACACGAGGGGGAAGTAACATTTAGGACTATTAGTTTATAGAATATGCACATGGGAAGGCACTGACTTGGAGCACACAGAGACCACAGCTGCACATAAATGGGAATGTCTTTCTTAGAGGGAATGGGAAGAAGGGATAATGGGATGCAGAGCAGAGGTAATGGCTGGATTAGCAAAAGAAATGGTTGCACACTTGAACAATGTATGTCTTGCTGAACGGAGACAAAATGGAAAATTGTTAACTTGGATAAATGCGAAAAGGAACCGTTCACATCAAACGTCTCATACACCCTTCTTTATGTTTCAGACATAATGGCGCTAACAAAGTGGGAATGAATAATGGGTGTAAAAGAATAGCAAACAACCAGCATTTCATTTTTGGACAGCAGCCCTCATTGACCATTACTGGTTCTGTGGCACCCAGGCCTAATTGAATCACCCACCGAATTGGAATGGGTCTTGCACGTTAACTCCTCACTCACTGGCATCGGTGGTGCCAAAAAGCCACATTATCTCAATTGCAGAGCAACCTACCCAAACTGATATGAACTATCACAAAAAAGATAGGCAGCAATTCCCACAAAGTATAGGTTTTTCAGAAAGGATGCTGTCTTCTTCAAATCGCTTTTAGCACATCAAATTCAAGCAGCAACAAACGCGAAGTGGGTGCAGATCACCAGGTGGGAGCTGCTACAGCTTGCTAATACTACCAAAAATTACTGAACTTGATAAAAGAAGAATTTAGGGATGTCAGATTAACTAATCTTCAGAATAGGTATGTCCTCGACCTCCTTACCACTATCGAAGGAGGCGTATGTTCAAAAATGGACACAACCTACTGTACATTCCACCAACAAACAATGCACTTAACGGCAGCTTCACAGATGATATTGCTGCCTTGCACACGCTACACACTACTATGGAGAAGGATAGTGGTCCAGTTGTTGATGAAGACTGGTATCATGTCATGTTTTCCTGGGTGTCCTCCTAGCTAAGCAAAATGTTTAAAGTATTGCTTACCATCATTATTGTCTTACTCATAAGCCTCTGTATTCTACAAGTGGTTCTAGGGTATTTAATGGTGGTTGGGATGAAAAAAACCCAAGTACAAATGTTGTCACTTACATTAGTATCTTATAATGCCACTGTCCCCTCGATAAATGTTCATACACAAACAGACCCGGGGAATGGGGAGAAATAAATAGGTATATTTGCAATAGATAGACCCATTACTCCCCCTGGGATGCATTTTACTTCTCTCCCTGACCCTGAAAATGCTACCCAGCACTGGGTAGATTGTGATGAAAATGTAGAATGTTGTTTTATGGCATGTCTCCCAAAAGAATATGCAGGAAGATTAAAAGGAGTGTGTGTAAGGCATGGATCCCCAAAGATGCCTACGATAGAATGAATAGTAGACAAGGACCATCCCCTATTTTGATTGGGACTGGGGAAATGTTCAAAATTCCAACACAAACAAAATCGTCCCAAAAAGAAAGTTGTTTGCATGTGAAAATGAATCACTGTTATTTTAATGAAAGGTGTGATAGTATTGGGAGTTCTTTCTATTTGACACCTATCAGGCAAGACTAGGTGATCTATAGATGTCACTCTCTGATGTAAAGATCAGTGAACCTTTTTACTTTTATCACCAATCACAAATGTTATTATTCATTTGATTCAGTGTACAATGTAATTATATTCTTACAAGGAAAACAAACAGGAATTTATTTTCCAAATGGTTTATACATACAAAAATTAAACAATTTGAAAATTCATAAAAGCTAGCCTAAATAGGAGGGGCAAACCAAGCATACATAGAATTTAATTGAATTGACTGTCACAGTACCTCTCTATCTAGCTAAAGAGTAATAAGACTAAAAAGTCCTGCCCTTTATCGAATTTTAGGGGTCAGGGGTCCGAATGAATGTCTTTGTGCCATTTCCGAAGTAAACCAATCTGTTGGATTCATAGGTAAAAGGATAATCCTTTGGATAACACTTTCAATTGGTATGGAGTAAGTTCACTACTTGTGAGGTTAAAAATGGGGGTGGTTTGTTTAGTCCAGTTTGCCCCAGTGTACAACGGTTGTCCCTTATAGGTTGTATCTCCTCCTGCATGGCCTCTGCCATCTCCTGCCTCCCCAGGGTTAAAATGCCGGATTGTAACTATCTCTTGGGTGGCTTTGAAAGTAACCTCTGCCTAAAAAAGGCCTCTGGCTTCTGGCACGTTGAAGGTATTCAAAACTCTGTTTATTTGGTTTCCCTCCCCCCACAGAATCACTACTAGTGTGTGAGAAGATGATATAGATGAGGAGCTCGCCGATGTGTTACCTTCTCAGACATTAGTAGTGATTCTGCAGGGGAGGACCTATAACTGCCCAGAATTTTAAGGTTCTTGGTAGACAACCAGACTTGCATGCCAACTTGATATATCGGCACAGGAGCACGATGAGCATCAGCAAACTTCTTGGCACGATCCCGAGCATGTTGGAGGTGTGCCTTGATGTCATTGTGCACGGAAATCAGGTCAACTGAAAAAGATAGGTAAAAAGAAATGGATCTTGGGAGTTGGCCATATAGAGCATAGAAAGGGGATGAGCCTGTTGCTGAATGCATGGAGTTGTTGGAGGCAAATTCAGGGGTAGATAGGACAGACAACCAAGTCTCCTGGTGTTGGAGACATAAACAACAGAGATATTGCTCAAGTGTTGCATTCAGCCTCTCAGTTTATTCATCAGTTTGTGGATGTTATGCACTAGAATACCGGACATCGAGCATAAAATTAGGAGGTTAAGGCCTTCCAGAAATGGGTGGTAAATTGCGAATCCCTATCATTAACAATAACAGATGGTAGGCCAAAGAAACAGAAAATGATCTTGTGGAACAGATCAGCCAGTTCAGGAGCAGAAGGAAGACCATGACAAGAAACTAAAACAGCCATTTTAGTGACATAATCTATCACCACCCAAACAGTGTTGAATTCTCATATTGGGGGTAATTCCACAATGAAATCCATGGATATCATATGCCAGGGTCGGTGAGGCACCGGGAGGGGTTGCAACAAACTGACAGGTTTACAGGAGGAGGATTTGCGTTGTGCACAGACCGCACAAGAGGATATATAATCTACTACATCTCGCGACATAGACAGCCACCAACACCAACTGTGCAGCAACTCCAAGGTTTTGTGTCTACCCGGATGAGCGGCGAGCAAAGAGTCATGGCTCCACCGCAGGGCATGTTGACGGGTCTCCATGGTAGGTATACATATTCTCCCTTGGATGTATGGTAAGGCATGGATAATGTCCATGTTGAAATCCCTCAATTCAGGTGGGTTGAGAGAAACCCAATCCTGGATTGATTTCCGGAGCGTTGGCTGCAGTATGCAGCCCCAGGTGACCTGATTGCCATAAGAAGAGGACGGCTTGAATTGACTGAAGTGGGAGAATGGAAAAACAGGCTCCCGTCCTTCCCCTCTCGCGCCTTGCCTAAAGGATCACGGCCCAGACACCCGCCACGAGAAGAGTTTGCCCATCCACCAGACGACCAAATACCCTGGTACAGGAACATACGGATGTGTCCATCTGCCTGCCCAGCAGGCCGCCCTGCCCATGCCGATACCTGCGGCACGGATCAACTAGACTAAAACCTACACGTCATTAGAGATGCCATGACGACCTAGCCAACGGTCAGCACACCTGTGCTAATATACACACTGGACACTCCCGCACCAATCTACACGAAGAATATACCCAGTGCTATGACGTAGGCGACAGACATACTCACGGACGTGCATCTTTATTATTTTCCACATAGGCTCTCAAAATGCAGAAACGCAAGACGCATCATGAACTCATCTAAAGAGCTTGCTTACGCTTCTCCTAAACCCAGGTGCCATAATGAGAAATATAACGAAGACACGATACTGGTCATAAAACAATATGATACTATAACCTAAAGCGCCTGTACACCAAACGGTTCCACCTATACACCAGGCCTAAGTAGGCCGCAAGCAAGAGCTCCCATGGACGTTAAAAGAACAAAAGTCAGGTTGCTGATCCTGCAGAATGAGCCTGGCAAAAGCAGACAGCCAAGGTCGTAATGTTGCAAACCCACATTCCAAAAGCAGACCATCAAGGGCACGATGTTGCAACCTCGCACGCCGCGCACCAACGTTAAAGTCGCACCTGCAAATTAAACCAGGCACACAGTGGAAAAACAATATTAATTGTGCAGAATTCTGCCTCAAACACGGTCTCACCTCACGTGACCAAGCCGAACCTGACAGGATGCCAAGCCCAGGAGAAAGAAGGCGTCTGGATCCCTCGTTACAAGACACAGGCAGATACACTTAAAAGGGTCAATGGACATCTGCGACAGTGGGAGTAGTCGGCTTTCCAGCTCATGAATAAGTCCTCACATTGTCTGCACGTACTCATAGTGAAACATTGTTGCAAATGACAGGTACACCGAGAGCTGGGAACAGCGATGGTCCCAGGCTGGGAAGCTCGCGGTCGCACCAATCAGAACATGGGGCTCTTATCACTGACGCCATTAACATTAACCAATCATCAGGAGTCTTCATGTAACAATTCTCATGTATCTAATTGTAGGGACAACCCAGATATATCACCTGACTAACCCTTGTCCACTCATATTGTTCTCTATACGTATGCTATACTAACCCTACCACTCGAGCAACCAATTAAGAGTGGCGATAGGTTTTTTTGCTAACTTTCTAAGGTGACGCAAGTAGCGCGTCATACTAAGGTAAAAAGGGCCTGCGAGCCCCACGATTGTGTGTGTGTCAGGACGGACGCGTACGATCCTTGACCCATCCCTGACGTTTTTGTATAATAAACAGCAGAGTCACCTTGCTTCTTGTGTGTGTCTCATACTCTATCTCTTCTGGGATATACGGGAGGAGTTGGGGCCTCCCTGCCCGGAGGTCTGCGGATGGCCCGGCCGACCCCGGCAGAATTTTCCCCCCGACAAGTTGGAGGCACTGCTGAGATCTGTTTAAGATCCGCCTTTTTTATTTTTGCTTTTTCCAGGCACTCCAGTTGCGAGGAGGCCCGGCAGCGCGGCCCCCTCTGCCGTCGCCCCCTTCTGAGGACTACAGGACCATCGCAGAGCTGCGAGAAGACCGGACAGCGCAATCCGGATATTGGCCCTCGGGAGCCGGTTGAGAAGTATCCTGCCCGCGGTTGGCGAGTGTCCAGACGTGGTCCAGACGAGGGGAGGTGACGAGCCGCTTGGAGGGGTGCACGCAGTCGAGCGGCCCCGCATCAAGAGAACTTGGTGAGCATGCCACGCACAACAAGCAATGTGAAATTGTGAGGGAGGGGGGAGGAATTAAATACGGGAGGTGGGAGGTGTTACACAGGTGTGCGGCGAAGGTTTGACAATTTAGTGTTGGAAATGGAATGAATGGTAGCCGAACAAGTGCGAGGGCAGTCGGCTACGTTACGCGAAGGGAGGGGGCGGAGCACGAAAACATCACGTGCGGCCGCTCATAGACACTGATTGGCCTAGGTCGCGACTACGTGTAAGGGTATGTGTGTGTATGGTTTCCTACGATTTGGCATTTATTGATCAATGAGTAGATGAGGATCCCTATTGTTCGAGCAAGACACTCGATAGGTAGATGACGTTTCCCTGTAGGCGGTAGCTAGTTAGTTGCCCAATACGGAAGATAATTGGCTGGTTAAGCCCTCCTGTCAAGGGGCGTATCACACGCGAGGCAACGCAGCGTGCGCAGTCCGATTATATTATTGATTTGATTACCTTGTTCCAGGAGTGACAGGAAGACAGCTGTAAGGGTAACAGGGGTAGATTGCAAGTGTATTTTGAACTTAAAGAGTATATGAAGAACTTACCAATAGCTCGAAGAGGTCGGTGACGTCACCAGTAGGGCTTTCATAGGATATCGCGAACACAAGGCATCTCCGTTTTGAGAGTGATGGGGAAGAGAAGTGTGGTAAGGGAGTGGAAACGGAGATAAACGGTAACTGAGTTGATCGGGGAAAGGCGAAACAGGGAACGTGGCTGCGCACGGAGAACGCCGGCCACGGCAAGTGTAGAAGGGGGAGGAGCATGTGAAATTAGGACAACTGTATAAGAAAGTCATAAGGGGTACGCAGCCGCAAGGGGCTACGTGCGCCTCGGCCGCAGGGGGCCGTAAAGGTGTTGTATAAAGAAAGAAAGACAGGAGAAAATATACAAATGTAACATACTATATTTTTTATATAATTTTCCTTAGCGGACTATCGTAAGTCCCCAAACGTACGGGGCCAGGTAACGATATAAGGCTGTATATTGTAAACTACTAATGAGACAAACTGCTACCAGATAGGGGAAGGGTAGCAAGTGGAGCGCTACTATGTCATACGGGACAAGATCGGGAGGGTGGGGGAACACCCTCACTACCCCACTACAACACATATGCACAACACTGCCACCCCATAGGGAGAAACTGATTAAGTATAGCATAGAATGGACCCAGGGGACGGATAACAAAATGCTGACACCGTGGCCGTCTAATGGTAGCTTCGATCCATATGTCCAACATTCATTATTAAACCATCTGCACAATACATATAAAGGGAAGAAGTTGGCAAACCACGTGGAGGTGTTTAACTTACGGAGGATGTTCCAGGGGTCCTGACCAGGACCAAATGGAATGTTCACTATGGGGGAAATACCGGAAGACAAAGAGATTAAGGAGGAAGGAGAGGATGGGAAACAGGGGAGTGAGGACCAAAAGAACACGGGAAACAGAGGAGAGGGAGGAGAAAAGAATAATAAAACAGATGAAATAAAACAGGAACCGAGCAACGATATACCCTTAGCAAAGGGGGTGAAAACAGAGGGAAGGGGGTTGTACCCTTTAAGAGAATTAGGAGAAATATAAAGAGGACAGTTAAGGGCGGCTGAGGGATACTCGAACCCGGCATACAGCCCTCCACCATATGTAGCTCATAGGAAGGTGCCAGCAGGGGAGGGGTGGACCGGAGAAGACCAGACTGTGGAAATAGGAAATGATGAGTGGGTAGCTGCACAGATATTATTAAAATTACGAGGTTCATTAACAGGAGAAGAGAAGGAGGTAGTAAAGAAAACAGACGAGGATAATGCCAGGGAGAGTGAAATGAGGGGGGAAGAGCTGTTAAGACAAAAGGAAGAGATTTTGGAGGAACGACTAGCAAAATTAAGGGATGAGCAGAATGAATTGATCAAGCAGCTCGAGAGGGAAGAGAGAGAGAGAGCGAGGAAAAGGAAAGAAGGTAAGAACGAATTGGAAAAAATAAGTGAACAAACTGAGGAGCAAAGGAGAGAAGCTGAAAGGGTAAAAGCAGCAGCAGAAAGGGTATCAAGAGTAGTGCTGCGAGAAAAGAAAAGGGAAGAAGAAGAAAAAGAAAAAGAAATGGCAATGTGGAAGAGGAGGCTACTATCAGAAACAACTAAGAAATACGAAGAAGGGAGGGTGTTAGAGAGTATAGTAGAAAGAGAAAGGGTGAAATGGGAAAGGAAGAAAGAGGATGAAAGAATATTGGAACAGATGAGAAGTGAAGTGATGGAGGAATTAAAAAGGAAAAGGGAGGAAAATAGTAGGGAGATGGAGGAGAGAAATGAAGGAGAAAGAGAAGATAGGAGAAGGGAGAGTAGAGCATGGGGGGATGTATGTAGAAACACAGAAGTAGCATCAACATCAGCACAAAGGGGAGCGGTTGATGAAGGAGGAAAAGGAGAACTGGACCTAATAGACTTACAAACAGTAACGATCAAGGGGAAAAAGACTGATTGGGGGGTGCCGTTTACGACTAGCTTTTGTAGTGAGGAAGAAGGAGTGGAAAAGGAAGGAAGAAACAGTGAAAGGGAAAGCTTAGATAAACTATACATCACTCGGACCAACACAGACTCACCATGGATCAGTAGGAGAAAGGAAGAGCTGGGGAGAAGTGAGGAGGGAGAGCAAGGAATAGCGGAAAGACAGGCACATGAGGCCGCACCATCCCCATCATGCCCTCCCCCATCGCACCCTACATGTTCAACCACCTCACGCTCGTTACGCAAAATAAAACTCGCGCCCTTCACAGACGAACTGACACCCTATGCATGTCGGTTTAGAGACCTCCCTAGTCGCAGGCAGGAAAGACGAATACACATGCCCACATTAAATACCGGAAATGATGGAAGAAGGGGAAAAGATGGAGAGGAAAGAGTTATGAGCAGGGGAAATATGGACAAAGTTGAAGATGTAGAAGAAAGAGAAGAGGAGGAAGGGTGTGAGGACTCGGTATTATGGAACACAAAGGGTGAAACAAGACATAACTTAATGCCACTTTTGGAGAGAGGAGGGGTTAGACCACAGTATGTCCCTTGGAAGCATACCGATAAAGAAAATATAAAATGCAGGCTCCCATCATTAAGTGGAGGTGCGGGTAAATGGATATATGAAATGGAAAAACACACCGCAGGACAGAAACTGGCAGTAGGAGATGTAAAGGGCCTTTTAATATCAATATTAGGGGATAGAGCGGATGACATTTGGAAGAGAGCGGGATTCCATGGGGTAACAATAACAAACACATCGCATGATGGGGCACCATTCGCAAACTGCAGACATGCACTATGGCAGGCACTGAGGGTACAGTACCCAGACACATCAGACATAGGAGCAATTACCTCCCGCAAGATGCGTGAAAACGAAGATCCTGTTGATTATATCCAGGAAATACAAGAGAAGTGGCGCATGGAAACTAGAGAACAATGGGATAAAACACCAGCAATATTTTACCATATGCTGGTACAAGGGCTCCCAGAAGGAGTTCAGAAACAACTAAAGAAAGTAGTGGGAATGGAAGCAAAACCATGGCCAGACATACAACTGACTATAGTGCATCATTGCAGGACATGGCAAGGAAAAATGAAACAAAAGGAAGAGGACAGGAAAACGGAAGAGGCTAAACTAGTACAGAAAAAGCTTACTAAATATACAATGGAAGGGGCACTAATAACTACACCTACAACAATGACCCAAAGCCCCACACAAGTAGTGGCTGCACAGGATTCCTCCCAAATGCCACCTTCACCGGCTATAACACAACAAGCGCCGCCAATCCAACCATACACGACCAACATGGGGGGAGGACATACAATGGCAGGAGCCGGGTATTATAATTATAACAGGGGGAGAGGAGGAATTATGAGAGGGAGAGGATACGGATATAGCACCCAACAGCAGGTGGGAGGACTTAGAAATTCCTACCCCACAGGGCAACCAGTATACCAGGACAACACAGGGAGCTTTCCATGGCAGAGTAGGGAACCACTGGTGTGTTGGAGCTGTGGACTATTAGGGCACATGTCACGCACGTGTAGAGTTAGACCAGGAACACCATCATGGAGTGATCAGGGACAACCAAGGCCCTCACAGGAACAGCAGGGCCTACCACAACAGCAGACGTTGCAACAGGGAAATGAACAGCAACAACAATTAACACAACAACAGCCACAAATATATTCACTGCCACAACAACAGGTAGCGATGACACAACAACCCCAAGCACCACAAACACAACTGGGTTGGGTGACGGTTTTGGGACACAACCCTTATACCGGAAATGGCAAGTCGTTGTACCCTCAATAGGACAGCCCACAGACGGCCTTGGTGTGTCCCATCCTGTCAGTAACACCTAATAGTGCGGAGGAACCACGCATAGAGGTATCGATAGGTGACAAAAAATTATCATTCCTTGTTGACACCGGGGCGACCCGGTCTTGCATAAGGGAAGGGAAATTCAAGATGTCAGGCGAAGCCATGAACACCCAAGGATTCTCTGGGTCTAGAGGGTTGGTTCCCTTTACTGATAACATTCCCTTATCTATTGGAGATTATGATCTGTCAGTTCCACTTCTATATTATAGTGCCTCACCAGTAAATATACTGGGGAGAGACATAATGAACAGGTTGAATATGACAATCTCCTTTACTGAGGACGGCATAATTTGCTCTACTCCAGGGATTAACATGCTCACAGCACGACAGATTATGCAAGCATACTGCGGACAGACAGCGATTAGGGCGGAGCCAGTAGATGGCGAACTATTTCAGTATGGAACAGATATGGCAATTGCATGGATGACAGGGATAGAAGGGAAAATATGGAGGAGGCCAGCAGCCTATCTGTTCAGACCAGAAACACTTGTTAATGAACCAGAAGGAAAGGTGGTTCTAATGGACATTGAGAGCATTATTGCAACAGCTGATTACATTGCTGTACATGCCCAAGACAGAGAAGGAAGAGCATGGAGGGCCGTGAATGCATTAGCAGAAGGATGTAGGCTCAACCAGGTGTCAGATGAGGAGCTGTTCTCAGATGAAAAGGAGGAAGGTGAAATGGTGTTTATGATGAGTGTGGAAATATGGCTGAGAGTGGCTTACAAACAAGTAGCACAGAAAATTGCAATGGCACTTGAGGCACCCGCATGCACCCCAGTCCCCTTCTTTAAAGAGGATATGTCAAAGGTACCCAAATCATTGTGGACTACTGGCCCGTATGACGTGGGGTGCATAAAAAGTATAGGGGGAGTAAGAATAAAATTGAAAAAAGGTGCAATACTCCCCAGAGTAAAACAGTACCCACTATCAAAAGAGGCAGATGAGGGCATATATGAAACCATAACGGCCCTTATAAATAATGGTATATTG
Organism: Ambystoma mexicanum; assembly: GCF_040938575.1. Taxonomy (NCBI): domain Eukaryota; kingdom Metazoa; phylum Chordata; class Amphibia; order Caudata; family Ambystomatidae; genus Ambystoma; species Ambystoma mexicanum. Next base: position 984,382,186 of record NC_090924.1, read on the forward strand.
GTCCCCTCAGAATCACCATGTAACATGGCTGTGTACCCAGTGCGCAAGGCTAAAGGGGGGTCTTGGCGCTTCATACAGGATCTCAGGCCCTTGAACAACATAGTAGAAGTGGAATATCCCCTAGCAGCAAACCCGGCCACAATATTGTGTGGCATTCCAGCAGAAGCATCACGATTTACAGTGATCGACCTTAAAAATGCTTTTTTCTCAATACCACTACACCCAGACTCACAAGATCTGACGAGCTTCACTTACAGAAACACAAAGTGGAAGCACACCAGATTGCCACAAGGGTATTGCGAATCACCCTCAATTTTCAATAGAGTCATACAGATGGATTTGGGTAACATTGAAGTGGAAAGCACAGTGTTGCAGTATGTGGATGACATAATAATTTGCAGTACAAACGAAAGAACATGCAGAGAGGACTCCTTAAAGATGTTGACAATATTGGCTGAAAAAGGTTACAAGGTAGACATGGAAAATATACAGTACTGCCAAGAACAGGTACTTTACATTGGTCAACCTATATCCCAACATGGAAGAAAGATTGCACCACAAAGAGCACAGGCCATTTCAAACACTCCAATGCCACAAACTGTGAGGGAACTGCAGCAGTTCCTGGGGCTGTGCAACTACTTTAGAGCATGGGTATTTGATTACAGCTCGTACATAGGACCCCTGCTTGAGGCGTTAAGGGAAGCTAATAAAGGGGAGAAAAAGCTGGGGTGGACGATGGAAATGAAAGAGGCTTTTGATGAATTGAAAGATGCGATATCAACTGCTCCGGTACTGGCATCCCCAGACTATGAGCGACAATTTTTTATATTCTCACATTGCGATTCAGCAGTAATGAAAGCAGTGTTGGCTCAAAAAACAAGCATGGGCTACAAACCAGTAGCATTTTACAGCGGCCACTTAGATCCTGTGATGTTAGGCCACTTCCCTTGCGAACAAGGTCTCGCCGCAGCTGCTTTTGCGGTGGAAAAAGCATCAGCAATCACCATGGGGTGCCCAAATACACTATTTGTGGAACATGCACTATTTGCGATATTGAATAAACCTAAATCCACCCTACCCACGCAAAGAGCATCAGGTTATGAGATCATTTTATCCAGAGCTGAACTATCAATTGTTAGATGTAGCACGGTCAACCCTGCAAGGTTCCTAGCAGAAGTAATTGAGGAGGGAGATTATGCCCATGACTCTACGCAAATAACTGAAATGTACTCATGTACTAGAAAGGTTGAAGAAAACGCACTAGAGGGAGGTGAGCTCTTGTTTATTGATGGGTCATCAACTATTGATCAAAGGGATGGGATAAGGAGGACTGGGCCAGCAGTGGTAAAAATGATGGAGGTACCGGTGTGTGTGGCAATGAAATGTGTACAATTACCACAGCATTACTCCGCTCAAGCAGCGGAATTAGTTGCACTGATCTTGGCGTTAAAGGAAAGCTTTGACAAACGGGTGACCATATACTCCGACAGCGCATATGTTACATCTACTGTCCACTCAGGGCTGTCAAAATGGAGAAGAAGAGGGTTTAGGAGAGCTGATGTCACTCCCGTGCAACATGCCCTCTTATTGGCTGAACTAATTGAAGTAATAAATGACCCCCAAGAATTAGCTTTAGTAAAATGCGCCGCACACACCAATGGTGAGGACCACGTCTCGAAGGGGAATGCAGCAGCAGACGCACATGCAAAGTATGCTGCATACTTTGGTGAGATATGGAACCCCCCAGAGTCACAGAGAGGGAGAGGGAGGGGAATGGCTAAGGAGATGTTGATAAGAGAAGGGTACACCCATCTCCCAGCCACACAGATTATGGAGCTACAAGCGGCTGCACCAATGGCCGAAAAAGAAATATGGGTAAAAAGAGGATGTACAATGTCACCGACCGACGCACTATGGCGCCAGGGTGGCACTGGAAAGGTTGTAATACCATTGGCACTTTTGAACACCGCCCTGAGCCAACTACATCATCCAGCCCACACAGGCAAGGAAGTAATTGCAGCACGAATTAGGGAAGACTGGTTCTGCCCCGAGTTAAATTCTCATGTGTCAAATTTTATCAGTAATTGTCTCACATGCCAACAGTTTACGGCCGGCCATACTCTAAAGGTGATAAGAGGTACTATACCCCGGCCAGAGGGACCTTTCCGGCATCTCCATATTGACTATGTTGATATGATCAACATATGTCAAGGAAATAGGTATATGATTGTAGTAGTATGCCCATTCTCTAGGTGGGTTGAGGCAGGGCCCTGTTCACACCCAGATGCATTTAGAGCAGCTAAATTCCTAGTGAGGGAGGTCTTCCCCAGGTGGGGAGTGCGCGAAGTGTTAAGGTCAGACAATGGCCCACATTTCGCAAACGAAATGTTCCAGCACATCACATCATTGCTGAACATCAAGCATACATTTGCATGTGCATACCACCCACAGGCCAACGGTATATGTGAACGCCTCAATGGACTATTAAAGGAGGCAATTGCAAAGATACAGCAAACAACAAAGAAGAGTTGGTTATATTGCCCTATTTGAGCTAAGGAATAGACCAGGGTCTGACCACCACCTCACCCCTCACGAGGTGGTTACCGGACGTCAAATGTGCCTTCCCCTAACGCCAACGTCAAGAGCATTTACCGACCACGAAAGCACAGCGAGTGTTCTTGGTGATGAAATGTACCAATATGTGTCTTCTTTGATTACTAGTGTAGTGTTTGTGTCTCAACAGCTCGAGCGCACACGGGGCGGGTCTAACAGCAATCAACAAGAAGACGCGGATAAAGAACTGGAAAAGGAAGGACTGTGTAAAATTGCTAAAGGTGACCACGTACTACTTCGCAATTTCAACAGGAAGTGGAATAGTCCACGATTCACTGGCCCCCATCTGGTAGAGGAGGTATCAACGAGAGCAGTAAAGCTACAGGACAAGCGTGCCTGGAACCACCTACACGATGTAAAGATCTACAAACCACAGACCCGCCCCAGCGCCACCGACAGGTCGATTGGGAGAACAGCAATAACATCACCAACGGAGGAAAAAAGTTCTACCACAGCCAACGGCCCAAGTGTTCCCATACCCTGTGACTCCCCAGACTCCCCAGAGACAATAACTGAAGAAGAAAGGGGTGATCCCCATACTGCCCACCCCATGGTCACACGCTCAAAGAGTAAAGATACTTCCGCCAGTTGAGCCCAAACCCCCTGCCCACCACCCACTGACCCTACCCCCATTGCAGTAATACCTGAATTGAAGGACATTGTCTCGCACACGTACACATGTAAACACGTAAATGCTCTCTTTTCTTTTCTCTCGCACATGCAGGAACTGCGTATTATTGTACTGCTAAGAAAATAGATAACTAACAAATTCACTGCCCAGGAGTAGATGGTACCCTCAGACGAAAACTACCCAGAAGAATTGTCACACCAATTTGTATATGAAATAAAAAGGCCAACGTACCTGAAAAGGAAAAGGGTATGTGTCTACTACACTGCATTCCTCTTGGCCATAGAATACTCAATGCCCCACCTCCACCCATACTTGCCTGCCTAAGAGATAGATCGCTTAGATTAGCGTGGGAACAGCTCTTCGCCTGGGCACTGAATGACTATTTGATAGGGAGAGCTTAAAAAACAACAACTAACATCTAATAACCAGCATATTGAGAATTTTCAGGCGGGCAACTCTAACGTCGCAAGAATACGCTGCCGGACTGCAGCAAGGTAAGAGCAAAATGCCGGTGAAATTAGCATGTGTAATAAAAATAATAGGGATTTTTATGATCACCGGGTTCTTGGCTGCCTCTGTATGGCAGTACAGCTGTGCTATCAATATTATTGCTGTACCCAAACCTAATCCACCCCCATCCCCAGCTGCAACAGGTGTTACGTCAGGTGATACTAGTAAAATTGCGCACAAACAAAATAGAGTTCAACGCAGCACATACTCAGATAATAAAGGTATTGACAATTATATACAAGATTCAGCACACGTCTCAAACAACATATGGTACCAACACATGACCCGCATTGGTAAGCAGACAACAGAAGACAGCTGCTACGTTTGCTCATTAATACCATACGCCATGAGCGCTCCTCGAACATTTGTTGCCAGGGAAATAGATGAAAAGACAGCACGATGCATAATATACTTGGCACTGTTCCAAACGAAAGGAAGATTTCAAGGGACAGTGGTGCATATGGTGTGGAAAACACGAGACTCATACCCATACGAAAACAACTTCCTCAAGACTTATTTGAGTTACCACAAGAGCAGTTTACATGCTGAAGCATTCAGATACATAACAAGTGGTCCTGCAAAAGGGGAAACGAAGAAAGTAACACTGCAGTATTTACCATGTGATTGGTACGCCACTGAAGTTCCTGGTAAACCAGGATGCTGGGAGAGGCCACTGGTGACGATAACGGGGAAGGTGTACTTGGACAACAAATGGGAGATAGGAGTGATTGGCAGCAACATGGTAACAAAAGAAACTATTTCAACTATCGATGCACACAACCACAGATGTTGGACGACTTGGATCAAGTACGTGCCCATGCTCACGTGGATAGAGACGGATGAAGACCCAATAACAATACTGCCGCTGATTGCGCCTAAGGTATGCTACCAACATAAAGGAGAGGTGGACGTAGGATACAACACCAACTGTGCAAGCGTGATGGAGTTACCTGAGGGGGGAGCAGGAACAGCAGTAATAATGGACCATTACTGGGCCTGTGGAGAAAAGGCATACCACACACTGCCCCCTCTGTGGAATGGTGTATGCACGATGGTGCACGTCAATGTACCATCACTAGTGGTACCCCAGAAGCATGTGAATGTGGCAAACTTTCCCAAAATGGATGAAGGGGACAAGAGAAAGAAGAGATCTGCACCACCTCAGGAGGAGCCAGGAAACAGGACCAACGGCAATAATACTGTCCTAAATAGAAGGAAAAGACAAGTAGAACCTCTGACAGGAAACTACCTATGGGGAAGGTCGGAAACAGCACTCACTTCAATTCCGCCAGAACACAGACTATTCAGCAGAGCAGCAATGTTCTTCTCCTCAATAATCCATCCGGGACTGCAGGCTTACGCAAACACAAAATGGCTCCAGATAACTAGATGGGAACTAATGATGACCATCAATTCTACAGTAAATGGATTCAACGCAATAAAAGAGGAGCTGCGAGCTATAAGGATGGTAGCACTTCAGAACAGATATGTATTGGACCTCCTCACAGCCATGGAAGGAGGAGTCTGCGCAAAGATAGGACAATCATGCTGCACGTTCATTCCTGCCAACGATGCTGACAACGGTACACTGACAGAAGCAGTTTCACAATTGGCCCAGATGCACTCCAAAATGATGGATGAAAGTAAAGGCGTGAAAAAGGATGAGAGCTGGTTTTCGCTATTATGGTCATGGATGCCATTTTATAGTTGGTTGTACTATTTTGGCTGGAGCTACACTGATCATAATAAGATTTTGGAAGGCCCGGAAGGCACGCACCACTGATGAGTTGCCTGAAATGGTCGGTATGCACCTATTGATGCCAGCAGATGACGGCCAGCACACAGGCATAATAATAAAAGAGAGAGAGAAATTGCGCAACCAGATCATCACCAACCACCTGGACCCACCATCGGTGAAGATTGAGAACCCAAGAAATCCCAGGAGTTACATAGGGAAATGGGTATACTGTACTCCTGGAGGAACATGTGAATATATGTATTGGTCATTTGAAGATCATGTTAACCATTATGGACATTTAGGAGGAATAACTAAGATATGGAGAGTAAGAGGAGATAACGAAAAGGATATGTTTGTGGTCGACAAGTCGACCAGAGGGGGGACTGAAGTGGGAGAATGGAAAAACTGGCTCCCGTCCTTCCCCTCTCGCGCCTGGCCTAAAGGATCACGGCCCAGACACCCGCCACGAGAAGAGTTTGCCCATCTACCAGACGACCAAATACCCTGGTACAGGAACATACGGATGTGTCCATCTGCCTGCCCAGCAGGCCGCCCTGCCCATGCCGATACCTGCGGCACGGATCAACTAGACTAAAACCTACACGTCGTTAGAGATGCCATGACGACCTAGCCAGCGGTCAGCACACCTGTGCCAATATACACACTGGACACTCCCGCACCAATCTACACGAAGAATATACCCAGTGCTATGACGTAGGCGACAGAAATACTCACGGACGTGCATCTTTATTATTTTCCACATAGGCTCTCAAAATGCAGAAACGCAAGACGCATCATGAACTCATCTAAAGAGCTTGCTTACGCTTCTCCTAAACCCAGGTGCCAGAATGAGAAATATAACGAAGACACGATACTGGTCATAAAACAATATGATACTATAACCTAAAGCGCCTGTGCACCAAACGGTTCCACCTATACACCAGGCCTAAGTAGGCCGCAAGCAAGAGCTCCCATGGACGTTAAAAGAACAAAAGTCAGGTTGCTGATCCTGCAGAATGAGCCTGGCGAAAGCAGACAGCCAAGGGCGTAATGTTGCAAACCCACATTCCAAAAGCAGACCATCAAGGGCACGATGTTGCAACCTCGCACGCCGCGCACCAACGTTAAAGTCGCACCTGCAAATTAAACCAGGCACACAGTGGAAAAACAATATTAATTGTGCAGAATTCTGCCTCAAACACGGTCCCACCTCACGTGACCAAGCCGAACCTGACAGGATGCCAAGCCCAGGAGAAAGAAGGTGTCTGGATCCCTCGTTACAAGACACAGGCAGATACACTTAAAAGGGTCTATGGACATCTGCGACAGTGGGAATAGTCGGCTTTCCAGCTCATGAATAAGTCCTCACATTGTCTTCACGTACTCATAGTGAAACATTGTTGCAAATGACAGGTACACCGAGAGCTGGGAACAGCGATGGTCCCAGGCTGGGAAGCCTGCGGGCGCACCAATCAGAACATGGGGCTCTTATCACTGACGCCATTAACATTAACCAATCATCAGGAGTCTTCATGTAACAATTCTCATGTATCTAATTGTAGGGACAACCCAGATATATCACCTGACTAACCCTTGTCCACTAATATTGTTCTCTATACGTATGCTATACTAACCCTACCACTCGAGCAACCAATTAAGAGTGGCGATAGGTTTTTTTGCTAACTTTCTAAGGTGACGCAAGTAGCGCGTCATACTAAGGTAAAAAGGGCCTGCGAGCCCCACGATTGTGTGTGTGTCAGGACGGACGCGTACGATCCTTGACCCATCCCTGCCGTTTTTGTATAATAAACAGCAGAGTCACCTTGCTTCTTGTGTGTGTCTCATACTCTATCTCTTCTGGGATATACGGGAGGAGTTGGGGCCTCCCTGCCCGGAGGTCTGCGGACGGCCCGGCCGACCCCGGCAGAATTTTCCCCCCGACATGACCATGAACAATGATCTGTTCATACAAGAAAGGGTGTCTGCCTTAGAATGCAAACATGCAGGTCGATAGGTGATAGTGAAATCAAACAGAGAAAAAAATGAGTGCCAATGATCTTGTCCAGCCGTTAAACATCTCATGGATTTGAGAGCCAGCAGGTTACGGTGGTCTGTATATACCTGAACAGAATGACTGGCACCCAATGGTGATGTCTCCACTCATTGAATGCGTCCCGAATAACCAGCAGTTTGCGTTCGGTAACCGTAAAGTTACTCTCATAAGGCGACAGTTTACAAGAAATGAAGGTGACTGGATGGAGTACGTACTAATCTGCAATTAAAGTTGGTGAAACCAAGGAAGGATTGCAGGGATTTCTGCGAGGTTGGGACAGGCCAGTCGAGTACCGCTTTCACTTTGGAATGGTTCATCTTGACCCCTTTATCTGTTATATAATAACCCAGAAACTCTACACTGGAGGCATTGAAAACACATTTTTCAGCTTTGACAATCGATGTTCTCTCAATTGTTGCAGAACAGAAGTGACAAGTAACACATGTTGGTCATAAGAGGGTGAGTATATTAGAATATTGGTGAAGTAAATGCTGACAAATTGATCCAACGTGTCCCGGAAGATGTCATTCATAAAGTACTGGAAAGTGGCTAGGGTGTTGTAAAGACCAAAAGGCATAACAAGATATTCCTATAAGCCATAGCGTGTTTCTGAAGAACCTGTAGAACCTGTACCCCCCCACCTCAACCCCCTCATCTGTATTGCCTATACGTTGGGAGCCTGGATGTGAAAATTGTGCGGTACCAGTGAAAATACTGATATCTAAGAGAATCATGGAGGCAAGGTTCCCATTAAGAAAACCAAACCTGCATTAAGAAAAAATAATGGCTGTTTGAATGAAATCCTGAAAGAAGCAGAGCAAATGAATGGTCTAGATGAGTGGTGATGCAGAACTGAGCTGACGTACCTAAGAAGAGATGCAGAGACCAGAGAATGCAGATCGTCTATAAGGCATCAAGAAAGTATCAAGGATAAGTGACATCTTGGGATCGAGGTGTAGAAGCTTATGCCATAAAATTGGTGAAGATATCAAGTTAGCTTACACATGTACAGATGCAAAAGAAACACAAGCTGACAAAGTATTCTTGAGGCTAGCTTTATAGTGAATAGATTGCAGTATGCGCCAATGTATACATATATGCATAGGGAGTAAAAGATGGATGTTTCCACTATGTGTTATAGCAGAATTGGACTAAAAAAGAAAGGCCTCCTCTCAGTGTGTCACAGTAAGAAAACACATGAATTAAAAGTGAATCTCGAAAAGGCAAGGCTGGATGAGCCATGAAGCCAAGCCAAGAAGCCAAGATCTTATCAGGATGAAGTTAACTAGCATTGGATACAAATCGTGGGAAAGAACAAAACTTCTGTTCAGAAAACATGAACAAACAAGGAAGACCTCAGAGGTCTATTAAAAAATAGTATTTTAAAGACAGTAAAAACTCAAAATCATAGTCTTCAGTGACGTGGAAGGATGAAGTTGGACGAGCAAGATGTTCACTCCTACGCATGAGGGCAGAGCGTACTTTCACTCCCCTGATTCTCCACAGTACAGAACAAACTCAAGGCTGAGCTTCAAAGCCTAATTGCCAGCAGACCAATGAGGTGATGATGGATTTGATATGTTCATTGGTGGAAAGCTGGGGTTAAGACAAACTCACCAGCGCCTGGAAGTCCAATCTGTGTGCTGCTAGACATAGGTGGAAAAGTATTGACGAAGGTTAGAGTGCCAACCAATTGTAGGGGACCGCGTAATTAAGGGTCCTATAGCTTGTATAGGAAATGGAACATTGTGTATTTAGTGATGTTCATAGTGGCCATTTTGAGGGGAGGGCTTAGTTGCCTCACCTGATGTTAAGCAACCTATCACTTTCACTCACTATCCCATACTAGTATAGATCATATACTTAGAGGTTCACTAAGAGCCTATCACAGTAGCTATTAGGTTTTTGTAGTTTGCCACGTAGGATGACGTTGGTAGTGACGCAGGTCAATGTCAATGATGAAGAGTTCTTGGTAAATAAACTCCGTTTTTCATGAATCTCCTTGAGTAAGAAGATCGAGCAAATTCGTTGATGTTCGTTGTGCTCCTGTTTTAGACAATTGAAAATAAAACAGTTATCCTTTTTACCAACTAACTGAGTCATTTTGATTATTGATGTTTGAGTAACTTCTGCATCCCCATCCATCTCCAGGGTAATTGCTACTCATCTTAAAGAGCTGATATTATTCAGTTCACTTGGTAGCAGAGGATGGTTTCAAAAATCCATCAACATAAGTAAATATAAGTAAACTTTGGAGTCCCGGCAATATTGCACAACCTCTGCCATTCGGCTAACAGGACATGAAGCTCCCTGTAGATACTGGTTTAGTTTAAACCGTGCTGGACTGGCCCACCGGGATACAGTGACTTCCCCCGGTAGGCCTCAGGGTATTAGGGCCTCTTTTCTTGCTCAGAAGGATACATGAATTATGAATGAACATCCAGGCCAAACTGGGAGGTTCGATATTCACTATCATACTGGCTGCTGCATTTGTTTTGTGCCCCTACCCAGCGGGGCGACAGGCGGCCTCACGCCTGCACATTTCATTGAGGGCAGGGCAAGGGAACCGCACGTGCCCTGCAGGCCTAGACTATCTGCTGTGCAGTGCTCGCTTCACATGATGCACACATTGCGCAGGTGCAGAGCAGCCCGGGCGACCTCAGTGCTGACTCTGCTGCATTGCTCCTAAGAATAGGTGAGCAGGCAGGGCAGCTTGCACAGGCCCCGGGCTGCCGACGCCGGCGCTTCTTCACTGATTTTAGGTGTATGCTGCTAGGGAGCGGTGCCGGAATTGGTCCAATGAAGGGAGCAGCACTGCACATATGGCGATGGGCATTGTATGCCACATGCCAATGCTTTCACTTTTATGATGAGTGGGTGTCTTTCTTGAACATATTCCTCCCAATATGCTGAGCCACATGGAGACCTCTGCATGAGTTACCTTTTCTGGAAATATGCACATGGGGCACGGTGTATGGGGAAGACCACAGGGTACACGTATGGGTGGATAGCTGTTATTGCATATACTTTAACGAACCAGGGCAGACCCTGCATGGTCCTGCACCTTTCCGTTAGTTTATGTGAAAAGCTGTACGTGGTGCATGAGGGTGGCAGTGGGGTACCTGTAGGAAGGAATGGGAACCCGTAGTTGCTTTGGTTTTTGAACCAGGAGGGTCTGGGGCACTCGTCATTATATCGGTCTGCTCGCATGCTACACCGTGTCGCATCCCATTCTTTTCGTCTTAATCTTACCTTGTTTCCAATGTATTCTCTGCCCTCACAAGCAGGTGCTCGCTGCTTGCTTTAAGTATTAAAATAGGAAAAGGAATATATTAATAAGCTAACAAACCATTCAATCAGTGGGATCATTCCTCTTGTGTTACAGCTGCCGGCCTGCCCCATTTTTCGGGGCGACTTTTTTTTAGGAGGGGGCCGCAACAAAGGGGCTGTGGCATGACCATTCTATCCACAGTGACTCACTGAATGTGCAATTCAACAATACAAATATTGACAATAGAAGGTGCTGCCCCAAGCTGGTTCTCAGGCCCTTGGCCCCGGAAACCACCACCTGGAAGTTGGTGCTACAGTCGTGTGCTATGACATCCAATGCATATCCATGTTGTACATGCATTAGATATTGACATAAACACTCATTGCTGATTCTAATCAGAATTTCTTGCCACTCTTGCTACCGATCTCTGGTCTGGGGGATTTAGGGGGTGTGTGAAAAGGTAGCCCTATCGTGCAATATTCGTAACAGATTACTCACGTATTTCCGCGGCAGGCGCTCAACCGGCTGATCTACAAGGGCAAGAATGAAGAACTATCTCTGGAGCAAACAGTGCAAAGGCTGTACTGAGAGGTCACACAATCGGTCTGTAAGGGAGAGTTTGAAACATTTGGCCTCTGTATTGTGTGCCTCATGTTAGCCCTGGTGGTGCACGTAACCCCTGAATGTGCAGAACGTGTGCACCCATGCAATATCCCAGCATCTGTGCGGCACACTCTGAGCAGTGCTAGAGCAGAGGGCCATCGTCCGAAAGAGTGTGCCGTGGACGGTGGACTGCAGCGGCTGCGGTGGAGGAGCGGCATAGATTGCTCAGTTGACGGGGGTTTTAGGGCCCAGAGCTCTGTGAAATATGCCTCTTGCCTTTGTTTGCTTTTGGTATGTTTGAAGCCCCGAATGGGGCAGTTGAGTTTAAGGCGTCATGGGGGTCTTGTGTGCTTGGTCCTTCTTTCTAGGGTAGGGTGTGAGGTGTAACACTTCATATTTTGGGAGTGGGGTTAACTTCAGAGAACGTGTGTGGGGTGGGGTGGGGCCGGGGGAAACTTGTGTGAGGGCATTTCACTTCTTTACACAATCTAAGGAGGCTGTTCTGGTACAGCTTCAAGAGTTGCAGTCTGAAGCAAGACACTTAAGGATTGCTTGAAGAATGAGTCGTAGCCTCGACGCCCCCCCCCAGCTCTCCTGCAATAATGCTCCTGTCAAAGTCCCATGGCAGCAGCGAGTGCATTGGCTTGAAGGGTAGTGAGATGTGGTTGAATATTGGGAAGGCGAGGGATTGGCAGGCAGGCTGATTTTGTAATCACTGCATTTCTTACTTTCCTTCATTCAGTGATGAATGTGCCTTGGGAAGCAGTCCACTGGGAGTGGAAAGTTCATTGATGTTGCCCGCTAGTTTGAATGATTATTCCAAGAATGCATTTATCGTGCCTGTATAACTGTACACGCACATGCAGTGACTGCATGCACTTTAGGGCCGAAGATATTAATGGGGTTGCACTGCAGGCCAAATGCATCATGGTATGAAGGAGGGTGGCAGACAGGGGAAGACGGAAAGCAAGGAGGGAAACAAAGGGGTGAGCGAATTGAAGGGCAAGGGAAGTGAGCCTAGGCGAGATTGAAGAGTTCTGTGCAAAAGGCTGCACCGAGAGGTCAGACAATCAGTCTGCAAGAGACCGTTTGAAACATTCAGTCTCTTTCATTTGTGCATCATTTAAAACATAACTTTCTAATCCATATATGTTTAAAACATGCTTTAAATGCACTGATTTGACTAACTTTATTCAACATTGTATTGGGGGACACTCTCAATCCCTACATAGAAGGGTTAGGCTCACGCGCTGTGCTCGCTCCTTATGTGAAATATGGGGCCACTTTGAAAAAGAATTCCAGGGCCACTTTTGGTTCCCAGTCCAGCCCGGAGTTTAAATTGCTAAAATCTTGCAAGTAGGATGTCACGGGTCCCTCCGGATTCAGACGGAATCCCCCCCACGGACTACGAGAAGCTGAATGGACAGGAAGTTGAAGAGGCGGTAAAAGAAGCATACGATCTCGAGAGTTGGAAGACGAACATGTGAATGGTAAGTAAAAACGGAGCAAGTTGGTAAAACAGTGTATGAGTAATGAGTGTCGAGAAGTGATACGGGAAAGAAGTGTAACGGAGGGAGGTGGGATAAACATAACTCGAGAATAAGATTGTTAAATGTTGAAGAAAAATTGACCTGTGTAAGGCCAAGCAATTAGAGGTATCGTGAGGAGAGTGCCATGAGAATAGAATATGCCCTGTGCCTGCATTTTAAAGAACGTAACAGAAGAAATCTTAACCTAAAATCCCATAACGTAAGCATTAGACGATGAGTTTGGTTAAAGACGTAACCTAAAGAGGTTGATTTAAACTCCATAGGAGTATTGATTAGAGGGTAAAATGAGTATCAGAGAAAAGATCATAAAACAATAAGAGATATATGTGACCGGTCAAGTGTATCTGTTTGTCTGTTTGTTTTATGTATTTATGTGTTGATGATGACGTACTAGTTAAAAGTGATTGCTGGAAAAGAGGAGAAACACAAGGTTGAAAAAGTTAATTGGTTTGTTTGAATTTGAGTTGATGATTTTTTTTAGCAAGAGTAAAGTAAAAAACATTATTTAAAGGGATTGGAGCCTGCGACAATTGGTGCACGTTCATATTATATTGTTTTTCTGAAACATATTGTTTTTGTAAACCTGTGACAAAAGCAAACGAGTATTGATAGTCAAGAGTGACGAGTCAAAAATGGAGGATGTTACTCCACTTGTGCACCTCTGCAAGCAATTGCCAAACATGCACCTAAGCTTAGACAGTATAGTGTGGAATGGGTTAAGGGAACCGCAGACAAAATGTTTATGCCGTGGCCACAAGGAGGGTCACTATCGAAGGCAGTCCTGCAGCATATGACGACATATTTGCATGCATCATATACAGGAAAAATGCTAGACAAGCGACTAGCGAGCTTAGAACTTTGGAAAATGTACCAGGAAGAAAGAGAAGAGTCGCCTCCTATAGATTGGATCCTTAATGTATGCTCCCCCCACCCCAGTGGAAATATACAGCGAAAACAAGAAAGACAATGGGTTATACCCATTGAGGGAGCTTAAGGCAGCAACAGGGTAAAGTAACCCAGCATATGAGTCGCCTGTGCAAAGCAGTGACGAGGGTCCAGAGAGAAATACAGAGAAAGATGTCATTCCTAAAGTCCGGAGGGACAAGGAGAGAAGTGATCGAGCAAGCTCATCTTTAGATATAGGAAGAGAAATAAAGAGATTGAAGGGAGAAAGAGATAAAGCTGATGAGTTAGCACTTCCAGAGAACAAATGGATGGGTGGACAGATTTTGCTCAATCTCAATGGTAAAGGCATCCAGGAGGTAAGACAACGAGAAGATCAAGATGGGCAAGATGAAAAGAATAGAGAAAGGGAAGAACGATCGAATGAAGAAGAGGCAAAAAGAAAAGATAGTCAAAGACGGGAGCAGTTATATCAAGATGAACAGTTGAAGAAGCAGGAAAAAGTAGAGGAGCAGAGAAAACAAGATAATAGACAAAGGGCAATCGATGAGCGGGAAAGGTTAGAAAGGAAAAGAACAGAAGAGGGGGGACAGAAGTTAAGGGATAAGAGAATGCAAAGACGAAAGGATGAGGAGATACGAAGGGCAAACGAAAGAAGGGATATGAAGAAAAAAGAGGGAGACAGGGTAAGGGAGGAAGCAAGAAAGCATAGAGAGCTTGATGATGACATAGATCACGCAATCTTGATCGTCTGGAAAATGAGGTAAGGAATCCCGATCCGGAAGTAGCATGGGAGGACATAGAGGAGTTCTTCCCAGAATATAAGTCATTACCCGGCACATCGAGAATAAATCTGGAGGACGAGTTTGACTCTAGAAGTATTGGGGAAGCGATCAATAAAGTTTATCATGACATGAGAGCACAGAAAGAATTAAAAGGGAAGGGAAAAAATTATCGACTTGAGAGTATACAGTTGTACGATACAGAAGGAGCCTCATGTAGCACAAGGCCTCCCAAGAGTTGTCTTTAGATAGAGTGACTCTACACAGCGATGAGGAGGAGAGAAGTTATATGAGTTGGGCACAGAAAATGTCAGACGAAAACAGAGATACTTTCCATGGAGAAGAGAGGGGTGACGTATGTGGTTATTTTACAATGGATAAGGAAGTGAGATGGTCAGATTTAGACGTGCCTTTACCTCGGGCGTCAAAATCATTGTTGCAGTCAGATCAACCTAAAGGGCAACTCATGGTGAGAGGGGGGAGTTGCCACCTTATGTGAGCAGATTAAGGTCGCAGCCAGGAAGAAGGTGGTGCGGAAATATTGTCTCTCCCGTGAATAAACAGACTATGGGAGATGAAAGTGAGTTTGGGGTTACACAGTTTCCCTTGCTAGAGAAAGGGGGAGCTAGACCACATTACATACCTTGACCTCAGATGAACAAGGATAATTTAAGGTGTAAACTTCCGAGTTTAACTTCTGGCACTGGGAAATGGATACATGAATTAGAAAAAATGACAGGAGAAAATACGTTGGCTATAGGGGACATTAAGGGTCTCCTGATTGCCATCCTTGGAGAGAGTGCTGATGATGTTTGGTCCAGAGCAGGGTATGCCTTTGTTACTACGGTTAACACTGCTCATGATAGAGCACCGTTCAATAACTGCATAGTGGCAGTCTGGAAAGTGCTTAGAGTACTGTATCCAGACATGTCTGATATGAGAGCTATAATGACAAAAAAGATGTAGGAAGGGGAAGATCTGCTTGCTTACATTCAGAATTTTCAAGAGCAGTGGGGCTTGGAAACACGCGAATCTTGGGAAAAATCTATACCTGTTTTCTATCATATATTATGCCAAGGGCTGCCAGATCCGGTACAGAAGCAGCTCAAGATGTTAGTGGGTGCAGAGGCAAAACCATGGTCAGAACAGAAATTCAGCTGATCATCGCGCATTATTGCAGACTCTTGCAGGAAAAGAATCTCAAAAATGATGATATCAGGAAAAGCAAATAGGAAGGTTAGTGCAAAAAAAGTTATTTAAGTACGCTATTGAAGGGGCAATGATAACTCGTGTAGAGGGATCAAATTCACAGCAGGTAATGAACATGCAGCAGGGGAATAATCAAAGTCAGTTTGATCAAGGCAATAATGGATTTGCTCCACGAGGAAGGGGAGGAATTTGAGGTAGAAATGTTCCATATAATCAAGGCAATTGGCGGAATAATCAGGGAAACTTCCAGAACAATCAAGGAAGGTTTCAAAATATGCAGAATTACAATCAAGACATGCAGAATGGGCAGAATAGGAGATTTCCGCCTCCTGTATGTTGGGCATGCGGAATGACAGGGCATCTAGCTCGTATGTGTAGACATCAAAGGTTTGTGCAGAGTGGTCAATTTTCAAGAGGGGGGACTTCAAACCCGCCTGCATATTCACAGCACAGTGGATATGGGTTTGCCCAGAATCAAACAGTGCAACAGGCACAAGCGCCGAGAATGCAGCAGGGTTTGCAAATGCAGCAAGTAGCAGTGAATCTGCTGCAAGGGCAGTCGCAGCATTCACCCATGCAGATACAGCAAAGCATGAGCACAGGACAGGTAATGGCTCTTAGGGTTGGAAGTATCACTGTAAAGAGAGGGAATCCTTTTACAAGTACAGGAATAAGGCTGTATCCACAATAGGACAGCTCACTGGGAGACTTGATATGTTCAATACTATCCGTGACGCCAAATCCCCATGAGGAACAGAGGGTAGACGTCAGTATAAGAGGCAAAAGTTTTTCATTTTTAGTAGACATGGGTGCAACCCGCTCATGTATAAAAAAGGGAACATTTTCAATGTCTGACAATGCCATGAATACTCAAGGTTTCACAGGAGCTACGAGCAGAGTTCCTTTTACTGAATACTTACCAGTCTCTATAGGAGAATGTGACATGTCGGTGCCACTGCTGTATTCAAGGCTGAATATGACAATCTCATTTACCGATAAAGGTATAGTGTGTTCAACACCTGGAAGGCATTATTTAAATGTGAGTGACTTCATTATGGCGTTTGCAGGACAAGTGGCCATGAGAGCTCTCCCGATGGAACCTGAAGTGTTTCATTATGGGGTATGCATTTTGTTGACATGGCTTCCAGGCTTAGTAGGCAGAACTATGAGAATACCTGCTGAGTTTCTATTTAGGCCAAAAATACCTAGGATGAAGAGGAAGGGAGAATCTTTCCTTTAGAATTACAAGCAGCCATAGTGTGAGGAGAGATGGCTTTGCATGATAGAAATGATCATGATGGCAGATGATGGTGCACAGTGATTGCCACTGGGGAGCGTCACAGATTGACTGACTTCATTGATGAGGACATGTGTGGAGATCATCCATCAGATGATGTAGTAATAGTTGAGTTGAGCATTGCTTACTGGGTACGAGCCATCAAACAAGAGGTTCTTCAGAAAATGATGACAGCACAAAAACGTCCCGAGTATTTTGAGGAAGATATGGCAAAAGTGCCAGCTTCATTATGGACGACAGGCCCCTATGACATAGGCCTATTGAAGGGGGTTGGAGGAGTAAAGATTCAATTGAAACCAGGAGTAATTTTACCTCAAGCACAACAGTATCGCATGTTTCGAGAGGCAGATGAAGGTATTTTTAAGACAATTTCCACCATGATGGATCAAGGCATCTTGGTGATGTCAGAGTCACTGTGTAATACATCAGTGTACCCTATCAAAAAATCTAAGGGTTGGTCATGGAGGCTAATTCAAGATTTATACCCAATTAACCAGGTTGTAGAGGCCGAATTCCTTCTAGTTCCTAATCCGGCTACAATCTTATGTAACATACCTGTTGAAGCATAATATTTTACCGTGATTGATTTGAAAAATGCATTTTTCTCAATCCCCTTATACAAAGACTTGCAGGATCTGACATCATTTACGTTCAGACAAACTAAGTTAAAAACTACAAGATTACCTCAAGGGTATTGTGAGTCTCCATCAATTTTTAATAGAGTTCTCCGGATGGATTTAAGCAATATTGATGTGGAAAGTGTTGTGTTGCAATACGTAGATGACATTTTAGTTTGCAGCACTTCAGAGGAAGGGTGCAGACGTGATTCCATTCAGTTGATGATTACACTCGCTGAAAAAGGATATAAAGTTGACAAGGAGAAGTTACAGTATTGGCAACAGGAAGTGTTGTACATAGGACAATTGATTTTGCATGAAGGAAAAAGGGTCACTCCTTAGAGAGCTGAAAACCACAAAGCCACACACGATAAAGCATATGCAGAGATTTCTGGGATTATGTAACTATGTCACTGCATGGGTCTTTGGCTACAGTTCATATACAAGGCCTTTATTACAAGCTCTAAAGAAAGCACAGGCAAGGCAAGAGAAAATGTCTAGGACTGAGGAGATGGAAGAAGGGTTTGAGGAATTCCCAATTATGCTGAGGAATTCTTTTTGTTTTCACATACAGATGGTACCGTTATGACGGCAGTCCTTACACAGAGAACCACATTGGGGTACAAACCCCTTGCATATTACAGTGGGATTCTGGACGAGTAGTGAGGGGTCATTTTCCGCGCAAACAATATTTGGCAGCTGCCGCGTTCGCCATTGAGAAGGCTGCAAGTATAGTGATGGGATGCTCCTCCATGACATTGTTCGTTGAGCATGCATCATTTGCCATCTTGGAGAAACCAAAAGGGACGTTGACTTCTCAAAGTGCTTCTGCCTACGAGGTAGTGATATCAAATCCAGCGGTTAAAATAGTTCGATGCAATCTAGTGACTCCTGCCATGTTTGTATCTGACCCACTGGCAGAGGATGAGCATGCACACGACTGTTTGAACTATGAAGAGTTCTATGATGAGAACGCTAGGATAAAAGAAAATGCTTTGCCAGGGGGATGAATTGTTTCTATTGACAGTTCTTTAAGGATCGATCAAAATGATGGACAGAGATATATGGGTGCTGCTGTGGTAAAACATACAGCCAATGGAAAGTTTCAAACATTGGTAAGTGCACGGCTCCCGTCTCACTATTCAGCACAGGCTGCAGAGTTAGTGGCGCTGACAGTCACGCTCGAGAATCATGCAGACCAAGAAGTAACGGTGTACAGTGACTCCGCCTATATGATGTCGACAGTGCATGCAGGATTAGCATGTTGGAAAAGGAGGGACAACCTTCAAGCAGATGGCACTCCATTGCACCATGCCGCCTTATTGGACTGGCTTATTAGGGCACTACAACTCCCAGTAGCCACCACAGTTGTTAAATGTGCAGCTCACACTAAAAAGGCAGATTTCACGTGGAAATCAGGCAGCAGACGATGAAGTCAAACGCGCTGCATGTTCAGAAAATATTATTGTCTTTTGATGCACCTAACATAAATGAAAAAATGGTGGTGATGATGAGTGTTTCACCCATATAGGAATCTTTCAAAGACACAATTAATAGAGGTTCAGGGAGAAGCACCTCAAGATGAGAATGATCTATGGACACAAAGAGAGTGTTCTTTAAACCCCTCTGAAGCATTGTGACGACAAGACAACACTGGTAAACCAGTAATGTCTGTAGCCTTATTAAGGATGGCGCTGGAACAGCTACACTACCCTGCGCACACAACTAGAGAAAACCTCGCTGCAACTATTGCAGAGGATTCGGTTTTACCAAATTTGTTAGAAAACATTGCATTCTATGTAGTGAGGTGCATTGTTTGTCAAAAGTTCACCGCTGGGCATATACTGCGCACAGTTAAAGGAGTTATCCCGAGACCTAATGGCCCCTTTCATCATTTGCATATCGTCTAAGTCGACATGCTGCAAGTATGTAATGGGTATAGATACATAATTGTAGTAGTCTGTCCCTTTTCACAATGGATCCGTGTACACACCCAGATTCCACCTGTGCAGCAAAATTCATAGTGTTAGAAGTATTTCCTAGAGGGGGAGCATGTGAAGTGTTAAGATCAGATAATGTTCCTTATTTTGTGAATCAAATTTTTGAACAGATTGGCTTGCGGCTTGGTATAAAGCACACATTTTCTTCGGCTTATCATCCACATGGGATCTGTGAGAGGCTCAATGGCTTGCTCAAGGAAAGAATAGCTAAGTTGAAGCTTACCTTGAAGAAAGGGTGGTTGCATTGCCTACCACTGGCATTATATGCATTGAGGAACCAACCAGGTTTGGACCACCGTCTTACCCCCATGAAATAGTGACAGGCAGGCAAATGAGGACACCCCTCACACCTCCGTCCAGAGTTAGAAGTGATGCACAGCCAACATCAGAACTGTTAGGAATGGAGTCACGTGACTATCTTATGTGTAGGACCTCAATTATCTCTGTCATTTCAATTCAGCTACGGCAAAGAGGGTCTGGGGCAGCGCAGAACACAGAAGAAGATGTTTCAACAAGTGGACTTCAAGAACTGTGTTCCCAAAGTGTTCCCCAGAGATGCAATCCTAATTCCGCAACCATACAAGAAAACAGTGGGATGAGCCCTGCTTTAGCGGTCCTTTATCGTAGAAGACGTCACGCTGTCTGCAGTCAGAGTGCAGGGCAGACGCGCTTGGACTTTTCTAGGAGACGTAAAGATTTATGCTGGAGAGACCCCATCACCCTGCACCCTTCATAAGCAAGCACTGGTGAAGAACCGCAGCACATGCAGACTAGGTCTATGACGAGGAAGATGGACGCAGAAGCTGTGGAGTAAAGACGAAGAGTTCATTGGACTGTGGCTTATTTCAAACACTCTTATCAGGCATTTGGGGAAGAGTTAAGGGAAGATATCTATTGTTGAGCCACAGGAATTTGTGACATTGGACTGAGGCATGCTCAAGCCTTAATAAGAAGAAAGAAATGCCAGATCTTCATTTTGTTTTCGACAACTGGAAAAAGGTATAGTACCCTGATTCATTCCTCACTGAGTTCTTGTTTGGATTTGCTCCTGGTGGTACCCGATGACAATGTTTCACAGATCGTTTTTGCTTATTTCGAGTTTGTATTGCGCATATACTCTTCGCTTGTGGGGAGAACTACTAGCATTCCTATTTTCTTGCAAGATCCTAAGAATGGCCCAGTTGTGAGAAGATTGCTTATAGTTATCACTGAACGAATTCTTCAGCTTCCTGAATACAGTGGGGAGAGTACAAATGCCCCTATCAGCTGACAATGCACACAGACTGGGAATTTGCGTTCATGGTCCAGTAAGCAGTCAGTTGACCAAGGAAGGTTATCGAGTGAGATCAGCAGTTTCCAGAAGCAGTACATAATGGTGTCATATTAAAGTTTCATTTTTCATTCCTTAGGCAATAATAATGGGCAGTATTAGTAGCTATATCATCATGCCAGATCCAGAGAGACGTCCACGTTGTACAAAAAATGGATGCTGTACACTCTTGTATCTTTGTGTTATTTATGCTTGCATGCTGTTCATAATAATATTGCTTTCACTCACTGTGCAAACCTCATATTACTTAGATGTGAATGGAGCAAAAACTCCTGAGAATCTTCCTAAGCAGAAGGAAGGTGTAAACGTGGCAACTACTAAGCAGACAAGCACTATGTACTTATCCCTGTTCCAAAGAATGATGAAGAGTTACCTAAGTCTGAGGTAAATGTCAGCAATAGTCAGTCACATGCTAAAGGTGTCTCAAAGATTATTTTTGGACGCCAGAGACAGGGTTTGCAAGGGAGACAAAAGAAATGGGTGTTGAAAGTGGAACCTACACAGGAAATGTGTGTAACCACACCCAGTCCACTGACAAATGTGCCTACGATTGTTCCAGTTAGAATGAGTTATGCTGACATGTTGTATGAGATAATCATGGCAGATCGTGAAAAGAGCTAAATTATTACCTGGATTGTACAGCACATTTGGGAAACAACATATGGTATCAGCATGTAAGGGAAGTGGGAAGAAGAACCTCAAAGTAGGAATGCTTTGTATGTGCGCTCCTGCCTTATAGCATGGGAAAGTCTAAGATCTTCATAGTTATTGAAATAGACGTCCAGACAGCACATTGTCTATCACACAAAGCACTCTGCCGAACAAGAGGCCAGTTTATGGGCTGAGATGCTTATCTGAAATGGGCAACTGAATGGACAGATCCAGGTGAAGATGAATATGTCCAGGACACAAAGACAAGAAACAGAGCTCATACTAAGAATCGTGTGATCAGATACGAGAAGCCTGGAGTGAAAGGAGCTGGAATCAGATGGGAAGTAAACAAACGACTGGAGAGTCCACGAGAATCTGCAGAAGAAATTCATAGATAGAAGAACAGAGGCCAAATGCAGATCTGGGAATCAGTGCTATCACCAGATGGATAGGAAGAAGGAGTGGTCATCTGCAGGGCCTGGGTTGTCATTGCTTTCTACAAACCTACCATTGACATAGTGCAGAATGGTTGTAAGCCACTATGGCCAAGACTTGCTAAACTACTGACCTGGGTTGAAGACAGAGGAGGACCCTTGCAGATAGTGCATTTGAAGAGTGCAAAGCTGTGCTTCAGAAATAATGGCAGAAGAAATGTTGGAGAGAATCAGAGCTGTGGTCGAAGTTTGACGTACCAGGAATGATACTAGGAACAGCAATAAGAATGGATCACTATTGGGCGTGTGGATCCAGAGCATATATGAGGCTACCCAAGGATTGGGGAGGGCGATGCTCACTAGTGAATGTTCATGTTCCAGCATTGGTGATTCCAAAAAGTGATTTAAACCTTGGCAGTTTTCTGAAAGCAGATGCTCAACTGAAGAAGAAGAGATCTGTGGAGTTTATAGGAAGAATTAAGAGAGAGAACTATTTCTCAGCAAAATCTATAGAGGCTTTTGATGCTATTCCCTATGAGTACAGACTATTTAGCCAGACAGTTTCAGTGTTTTTGATGATCTTCATGCCAGGTGTCCAGGTTGGAGCAAATACCAAATGGCTGCAGATTACAAGATGGGAATTGCTACAGACAATCAAAACTACCATCAAGGGATTCAATGCAATCAGAGAAGAGTTGAGAGCCCTACAACTGATGACTCTTCAGAACAGATATGTCCTGGATATGACCACAGCTATGGATGGAGGTGTTTGTCCAAAAATCAGAGAATCATGTTGCACAGTCATACCTTCTCATGATGACGAGAATGGAACCTTGACAGAGGCCATAGGTATGCTGACAAAACTCCATGGCAAGATGATCGATGAAGTGGAAGACATTATTGATGACAGTTGGTTTGGATCACTTTTCTCTTGGGTTCCACAATGAATGGTAGAACGCTTTAAGTTCCTTGGAGCGTTGATACTAATAATATTGCTTGCATTTTGTGTGATCAAGATAATAATCTCCCAATGTTAGAAAACAGCCAAGAAAGCCATAGGGATCAAGACTATGACCGATGTTGAACCAGGATGGAAGGCCAAAGACTTGACAGATGAAGAAATCAGAGACTTTGTGAAGGCCAGTATCCATGCACCTGAAGGGACAAAGTTCCTCTATCCAAAGAATCATAAGAAGTACGTGGGGAGATGGATCTATTGTAGTCCAAATGGACAATGAAGCCTCATGACATGGAACAAAGATGAGCATGTGAAATCAGCAGGATGCCTGAAGGGAGTCATAAAGATATGGATCCCGAAGAAGTTATTTTTCAGACCAAGATATCTGGATGTGAAGGATGATGAGAGAGTGGTTGATAAATCACCTTTAGGGGGGAGTGTGGAGGAGGAGCCAAGTACCCCCACCTCAACCACCTCACCTATATTGTCTATATGTTGGGAGCCTGGATGTGAAAATTGTGTGGTACCAGTGAAAATACCGATATCTAAGAGAATCCTGGAGGCAAGGTTCCCATTAAGAAAACCATATCTGCATACAAGAAAATATGATGGCTGTTTGAATGAAATCCCAGAAGAAGCAGAGCAAATGAATGGTCTAGACGAATGGTGACATCACACAGAACTGAGCTGATCTGCCTAAGAAGAGATGCAGAGACCAGAGAATGCAAATATTCTATAAGGCATCGAGAAAGTATCAAGGATAAGTGACATCTTGGGATCAAGGTGTAGAAGGTTATGCCATAAAATGGATGAAGATATCAAGTTAGCTTACACATGTACAGATACAAAAGAAACGCAGGTAGACAAAGTATCCTTGAGGCTAGCTTTATAGTGAATAGATTGCGGCATGCGCCAATATATACATATATGCATGAAGAGTAAAAGATGGATGTTGCCACTATGTGTTATAGCAGAATTGGACTAAAAAAGAAAGGCTTCTTCTCAGCGTGTCGCAGTAAGAAAACACATGAATTAAAAGTGAATCTCGGAAAGGCGAGGCTGGATGAGCCATGAAGCCAA
Source organism: Ambystoma mexicanum (assembly GCF_040938575.1). NCBI lineage: Eukaryota > Metazoa > Chordata > Amphibia > Caudata > Ambystomatidae > Ambystoma > Ambystoma mexicanum. The sequence continues at coordinate 984,406,416 of NC_090924.1, forward strand.
GCCAAGAAGCCATGGTCTTATCATGATGACATTAACTAGCATTAGATACAAATCGTGGGAAAGAACAAAACTTCTGTTCAGATGACACAAACAAACAAGGAAGACCTCAGAGGTCTATTAAAAAATAGTATTTTAAAGACAGTAAAAGCTCAAAATCATGGTCTTCAGTCACATGGAAGGATGAAGTTGGACAAGCAAGATGTTCACACCTATGCATGAGGGCAGAGCACGACTTCACTCCCCTGATTCTCCACAGTACAGAACAAACTCAAGGCAGAACTTCAAAGCCTAATTGCCAGCAGACCACTGAGGTGATGATGGATTTATATGTTAATTGGTGTGAAGTTGGGGTTAAGACGAACTCCCCAGCACCTGGAAGTCCAATCTGCGTAATGCTAGACGTAGGTGGAAAAGTATTGACGAAGGTTCGAGTGCCAACCAATTGTAGGGGTCCACGTAATTAAGCGTCCTATAGTTTGTGTAGCCAATGGAACGTTGTGTATTTAGTGACGTCATAGTGGCCATTTTGAGGGAAGGGCTTAGTTGGCCCACCTGATTTTAAGCAACCTATCACTTTCACTCACTATGCCATACTAGTATAGATCATATACTTAGAGGTTCACTAAGAGCCTATCACAGTTGCTATTAGGTTTTTGTAGTTTGCCACTTAGGATGACGTTGGTAGTGACGAAGGTCAACGTCAGTGATGACAAGTTGTTGGTATATAAACTCAGTTTTTTATGAATCTTGTTGAGTAAGAGCATCGAGCAACTTCGTTAATGCTCGTTGTGCTCCCGGTTTTAGACAATTGAAAATAAAACAGTTATCCTTTTTACCAACTAACTGGGTAATTTTGATTATTGATGTTTGAGTAACTTCTGCATCCCCAGCAATCTCCAGGGTAATTGCTACTCATCTTAAAGGGCTGAGATTATTCAGTTCAAACCCAATTGGTCAAGGAGAACAGAGATTCGGGCCAATGGGTATTGATTCTTTACAGTTATTGCATTGAGGGACCTATAGTCGATACAAGGTCTAAGGTCCCCTTCCTTCTTAGGCACAAAAAACAAGGTAGAGGCAGCTGGAGATTTGGAAGGACGGATAAACCCTGGCTCTAAGGCTTTGTTTATATAGCCCTTCAGTACCTTGTCTTCTTTGACTGTAAGAGGGTATCTTGGAGTCAGGAATCAAATCTATGGAACAGTCATGGGGTCTGTGATGAGGTAGCTGTTCTGCCATACCTTTGTCGAAAATGTCTGCAAAGGAGCTATACTCGCTGGCAATGCAGGGTATGTGGTTTGAAGAAACGGAACCAATCACAGAATCCGTTTCAAGGAGTGCCCTGCACAGGGTGTCTCGTGGGTTAGCGACAGAATAGTTACAATGACTGTTACAGTAATCCAATGGGAACTGAACTTTCCGATTCTGCCAATGAATCAAAGAATTGTGCGACTGCAGCCAAGGTAGACCAAGGATCACTCGGAATTGGGGTGCAGCAATCAGATTGAAAGAGATGTCCTTGCAATGCTCATTCTCTGTGGTCATACAAAGCTTAATCATCTGTTCTGTCACTAAACCAGAGACAATGGCTATGCCATCCACAGCATTGACCATTTGTGGTTGAGACTTCGCTACAATGGGAATTCCAGAATCACAGGCATACTGGATGTCCATGTAATTGCCCGTGGCACCTAAATCTATAACTGCTTGGGCTTGCCATGGTTCGGCCATGGAAGAGGACAAATCAACCAACATGGGCAATTGGGAAACAGCACCCCAAATTGGGGAGTCCAGAAGAACTGTACCCGACAGAGGGACTCCGTCTATTGGCAAGCCTTGGAGTTTCCCGACTTCCGTACAGATTTCTTTGGACAATTGAGCAAAATATTTTCAGGGGACCCACATTACATGCAGAGATTGTTCTTGCGCTGATGTTCTCTTTCAGTAGTGAACAAAGGGCCATGAATGGTCCCAATCTGCATAGGCTCTGTGTGAGGGAACTGAGACATGTCTCTTTTCACCCTGCCTTTCTGCTCTCCTAGCATCGATCTGTAACACTAGATCCGAATAATCCTGAAAACCTATGGTGGCCAGCGTATCCTTCAGTACATCTGAGAGAACCTTGTAAAACACTGCAGCCTTCTTGACTTCTGGCCATCCGGTTTTGGGCTGCTACTTGATTTAACTTGCTAGGTAGGAAAGCAAAGGAGTCTCACCTTGCTGGAGAATCAGGAATTCTAGATTGCTTGTGTCTTATACCGGGTATCAAAGACTTTACTCATTACTGTGATCAATGCATCACAATCATATAGTACATAACTGTTGGTTTCCAACAGGGGGTTGGTCCAGGCAGCAGCGGTACCTACTAGATAGGAGAGGACAAAGGCAGCCTTTGTGTTGTGGAATTGGGGAAAGAAGCTGGTTGACACAAGAAATGCAGCTTGCATTGATTTATATTACTGTACGATAGGTTTTGGGGGTCGCCATTAAACCTCTCTGGTGGTGCCAGTGGGAACTGGGCAGACATCAGGACTGGAACAGGATCCTGTTGGGGTAATGGATACACCAGACCTGCAGGCGCAGCACCCGCCTGAACATCATCCAGAGGTTGAGACTGAGCCAGGTCTTGTAAAAAATCAATCCGAAGACGCATGGCGTCAAGAGCTGAGGTCATGTTAGCTCGAAGATCAGAGACTAATTGCATGAGAGAAGCGAGTATCAAATGCATCCATGCTAATTTTGGTAGGCTTCTGATTCTGTTAGTACTCACCAATGGAACTAGTCATCGGAAGTTGCAAAGTTCAGACTGTTGCGAAACTCATACCAATTAGGTCTGAGTCGCCTCTTAGAGGGAGACCTTTCTTTTAATGCACCCCTCTATTCGTAATAAAATGTTGAACAGAAGTGTGAATTAATTGAAAGAGCAGGAGGAAGCACCAACGCCACTGAGCGTACACCAGCTGTAAGAAAAGGAAGGTCTTAGTATAGGAAGATGTATATGTCATTTAAAAGAACTCAAGGTAGAGGAGGACTAACCTTTCTATTCAGATCTGGAACTACGTGTGTCTTCTGGTAGTGTGGGTTTTGTCTCCTGGTTGGTTTCCGCTATAAAACAAACAAGGAGTTGATAAGACACTTAGCAGAACAGATTCAAGGAAGGTGTTATGAGCTTGCAGGGATTCTTACATATTTAGGGGACGAGGAGTTGAAGTGCTAAAGAGTACTCAGATGGACTTTCAATGTTAATCCAAAGGAAACAAAACGAAAATGGAAAAAAGAAGTGGACATTAGTAAGTTTAGAGAGGACCTGAAAACGCAGAGGCATGAGGAGATTGTAACGACTGGGTGGTGCACGTTATAACAGCAAGGCGTCTCTAGTTCAGTGCACCGAATGCTTCTGTGGAATTCAGAGGGGAATTCAGGTTAAACAGGAGAACCAGGTAGTGTAGAAGTCCACTGTGAGTAGAGTGCAGCTGTATTTTGTAGCGTGGTCAGCAGAAGTACACAACGTTAGAATAATGTAGTCAGTGATTTCATTGCTAAAAGTTGGCATCGTTCAGTCAGCAGAAGTACACAATGTTAGGAAATGCAGTCCGTGATATCAATGCTCAAGGTTGGCAGCCTGAGGTTCAGTAGAAATACACAATGTTGAGAAATGTGGTCCATGATTTCAATGCTAAAGGTTTGTTTACCGTGTGATCAGGAGCAGGACAGGACTTTGCGTAAGAAAGTCTGTGACACAGGAAGCAGGATCAAGGAACAGGAAACAGGAGTGCAGAGCACCAACTTCAATCAGAAGTGCAAATGCCGGCGTTCAGCAGGGTATTCTGGGACCGGGGTGGCGGGGCGCGATGTGTAAATTACAAGTTAGGTAGTCAGATGATCACATTGCCGTGCTGACAGCATGTTGATGAAAAGCGGAGCCGCAGAGCGTGGCCTCCGTATGTAGCGTCCCCACCTTTGCCAGGGCAACTTCCCTTGTTGCAGGAAAGGGGAGGCCCTTACACTATGAAAACAGGCTGAGTGTCTGTGCCGAAGCGAGAACACAGGCATTGCATACCGATGTCGAGGCAAAACCGTGACACTTGCCTTCGTGTTGCCGAATGCCAGGTACTTTTCTTTCTGCCCTCTGCCTTGCCATAAGCCCCATCGCTCAACTTTTTCCCCCCATCGGCCGTCCCCATGTTACCTGTTTTTTTGGAGGCGCCCACAACACGGTTCTGACCCGTAGCCGTGTAATCACCACTGGGATCCTGGCCCTCTCCACAAATGTTATAATTCCTAAGATTTCTTTGGAATTTTAGCAACCCTCTATTTTTATTTTTGCATACCCCTTTTATGTTCTTAGTTTTCTTACCCTGGGGCGGCTTCAGACTCATTTTCTTTGGCTTCTTCATTGATGTTGCCACAATCTTATTTCCTCTCTCTGTTTGACTTCAGCCAAGTAGCTCCAGTACAGAGGGGCTTAGAGAGTCGATCATGATGGGCGACGCCGCTGCATTACAGAAAGAGTTCCCCTTAGCGATCCTTCATTTGCCACCCTCTAGTCCTTTTTCAGCGGTGTCAAACCCACCATATAGCAAAAGTAACCGAAACTCATTCAGCAGTACTGAGATTGCTCTGACCTCCAGTACCACAGTGTCATGCAGGCAGATGAAGGATTGCAAAACCACATTTAAGGCCACCAGTGTACTTGTCCTGGTGTCAGTCACTTCACACCTCTTCCCCTCCGTGCCCTGAAATGGTAGGGAGGAGCTATCAGCTATGAGTCTTATCTAAGGTCTCAGTGCCGCATGCTCTGCCCAGCATAGAGGTATCCAATATGGCCTCTATATCCTCAATAGGTAGAAGATTAAATAGCCTGGGCGTCAAACTTAATCTCCCCTGCCCACCCTACAGTGCCTGGATTTCTGATTCCAGACTAATGCACTCATTCTTTAGCAACCGAGTCGCCCCTTGCTCCACTTCCGTCAAGACAGGCCCAGAGAAATCCCACTCAGAGCTTCCTGTCTCCTCCACCGTGCTTGAGCGAGCAACCTCTGATTGCAGAACTCGGCTGTATAATTTGTTTTGCACAGTGGGGAAAAGCATTGCTATTTTCCCCTGCTGCATGCCCACAGTCTGTAATGCTTGTTGACTGAGCGCTTCCTCCATTTCCGCCTCCTGCTGCATGTGCTCAGCACTTCTTAAATGGTATTGCTTTTGTTGTATGTGTTTCCATTACATGCACGCCCAACGGAAGGCTGCGGGCGTGTCCCCCACAGCCCCCGCTCTCTATACCATAAAGTATAGTGATTGGTGTGATGCAGGGGACACCCCAGCAGCCCCCGTTTTGTTTTTTGATGCTACCACCAAAGGTTCAAACTTTTTGTGTTCGAACCTTTGGTGGTAGCATTTTTCGAACTTTGGGTCAATGTGACCATATTTTTTTAGGTAATTTCAACCTAAACCGTCTCACACAGGTACGTTCTGTGGTCTTACTATCGTGTTCCCCCCTCTGCACGGGCCGAGTCAAAGGGTGGTTCAATATAGGTCTCTGCCTCCGATATGACTCATGCACTTGTCCCGCAGAGCATGACTGATCAGACCTTTGAAGTGGTTTTTATTTCCTCCCCTGCAATCCTATGACCTGAGGTGAATGAGATATGTCTACAGTTGAAATCATCAATACATATGATCAACTCTTGTTCACCACCATGCTCATCCCAGCAGTAGGGAGACTGCAGATCTCAACTGTGAGTTCTGCTCTGCGCTGCCCAGCATGGCACAGAGAATTGCATGCATGTGCTGGGGAGGACTGGTAAGATTTGGCCTGGGGGAGGGAAGTTTACTTTTATGGCCCATAGTGCAATGGCCCAAGCCCACAGTGCAGTAGCCCTCCAGAACAAGTACACTCAATTCCAACCTCTCCCCCTCCCACACATTCTGAAGTATACCTGGTAGACATTATAGACATTATTTTACTTTTATGCAACATACTTTTCAGTTATGTTTTTGAACTTCTTAAAGACACAGACCCCTGGAAGTTCTCCCATTTACCAAACATAATACAATTATTTCAACAGGATAAAATAATTGGTGAAATGGGAATCTGGGATTTGAGCTCAGTTTTCATTGTGTTGCAGTTTGTAATTTGACAGCAGGCTACATCTCCCCCCATCCCAACCCATCTTTAGTTTTAGAACAATGTAAAGAGGTGGCAAAGCAAGAGAATTCTTTGGTAGAGCACAGCCATTGATGAAACACAGGGTGTGGGTTTGCTCTGAGAGCCAAACATGAGCTGGCATTGCAAAATACCCATACATGGCTTCCTGCCTGCCCAGCCCACAACACAAAACCCATACCTGCACCCCCTGTAACCACCCCCCACAGCATAAGACCATCAGTTGACACCCTTCCACAACATTATGCTTGACATAATTTGTTACAATTATGATTATTTATAGAACACTATAGAGTATAAACCCATATGAGTGAGGCTTTCTCTACAAATAGTTAAGTGAATTAAGGCACAGTGATGAAAAGCGATTTGCACAGGATCACATTCATATTGATATTTTATTTCTATCGTGCTCGTACACAAGTGTTTCACAGCGCAACGAGGCAAGGGAGGGGAGCAGGGAGAACAAAACAGCGATCTTACTAGGCCCAGTGACATTGAGAATGCGCAAGTGCATGGGATAGGGGGAGGGGAAAAGTACATGGAAGGGGGGAGAAGTGGAAAGTGCAAAGCAGAGGAGAAACAGATAATAAATAAATAAATACATACATACATACATACATACATACATACATACATACATACATACATACATACATACATAAATAATAAAGGCCACAAACTGTGATAGTGCAGCCAGCAATTTGCAAGTGCTAGGTTTAAGGCAGCAGACAGGGTAGGTCCAATAAGTGCAGGAAGAAACAGGGGGGGGCTGTATGGGTACAGATACAGACCTCAGTGCAAGGAGTGACCCAGAGGCAGTGCAGGAGGGTGGCAGGGTGAGCAGGTACCTGAGCCCCGAGGGTGGCCAGGTGCACAGTGCCAAGAGAGAACAGTTCAGCAGGGGAGAGGCGGAGCAAGGACAGAAGAAAAGAGGATGGTCTTGAGGTGCTTCCGGAACCGGAGATGGTTCTCCTCTAGTTTTAGAGTGGCAGGGAGGCTGCTCCTGAGGGAGGCCCCAGCCAAAGACAGAGATCTACCCCCAGCTCGTTTCTTTGAAAAACGACTGACCATGAGGGAGTTAGAGGTAGAGGAGCAAAGAGTTCGAAAGGGGAGGTATTTGCGGAGGGATAGCTGAAGTTATTTTGAACCCAGGCCCCAGAAAGTCAATGCAGAGGGTTTTGAATGTAATCCTTGCATCCACTGGGAGTCAATGGAGAGATTGCAGAGCTGGAGAGATACGATCACAGGGCTTGAGGCCAAGGACAAGTCTTGCAGTCCTGTTCTGGATTTGTTGCAGAGCGCGGAGAGTAGAGGCAGGTACATTTAGAAAGAGGCTGTTACAATAGTCCAACCTAGAGAGAACCAGAGCTTGGACTACCATGAGCTTCTGGGGGAAGGGTAGGAAAGGCAGGGGACCTCTGAGGAGGTGCAGTAGGAAGTTTGACTTTTTAGAGACCTCAGAGATGTGGGCAGAGAAGGAAAGTCTGGAGTCAACGATGACCCCGAGGTTCTTAGCCTCGCAGGTGGGGGGTAGGAGGAAGGCCAAAGGAAGCTGGCCAGAGAGCGAGGGGAAAGGACGGTGAAGGTGTGCCGATGAGGAGGATCTCCGTCTTGCTGGCATTCAGACAAAGATCATTGGCGGCACACCAATCTTGAATGGCAGTTAGGAAATCAGAGAGGAGAGAGAGAGAGGAGGTGTCCGAGGGCAGCCTGAAAATGAGTTGAGTGTCATCAGCGTAGCACTGGCAATTTGAGCAGAAAATGGCAATGCAGTGGGCGAGAGTTGCCAGGTATTGGTTGAAAAGCCAGGGCGAGAGGTTAGACCCCTGGGGAACACCACAGGTAGAGAGGAAGATAAATGATAGGAAGGACCCAAGTTGGACCTGGGAGGGTCGATCAGAGAGGAAAGAGGTCAGCCAGGCCAGAGCCTGATCAGTGATACCCAGGTTTTCACAGAGACGGTTCAGCACGATGGTATGGTTGACCGTGTCGAAGGCAGAAGAGAGATCGAGGAGGATGAGGACAGAGGGAATGTTAGAGTCAAGGTTGGAGAGCAGATCTTCATGGATGTTCAGGAGAGCAGGTTCCGTGCTTCTAGCAGCTCTGAAGCCAGACTGGTGGTCATGGAGACAGCCAACAGAATTGGAATGAAGGTTAAGCTGAGAGATGGACAACTTTTCCAGGAGTTTGCCCAGAAAGGAAGTAATGGAAATTGGGCGATAGTTAGCTGGACAAGAAGGATCAGCTGTGGGTTTCTTGAGAAGAGGATGCACACGGTAGTGCTTCAGAGGAGAGGGGAAGGATCCTGAGGAAAAGGAGTGGTTGCAAAAATCATCAAGGTCCAGGGCGAGGGTGTTAATGTGGTGCTTGATGGTTTTAGAGGAGCAGGGATGAGCCTGTTTTGATGAGGCTTTCATAGATCGGACTTGTCTAGTGACCTCATCAGGGGAGAAAAGAGGAAAGGACGAGAAGGATGGTTGGGGGTGGCTAAAGGAGGGTCAGCAAGCACAGATGGAGAGGGGAGAGGAAGGGTGGGGGTGCAGAGGGTGGACAGGATGTCCTGGACTTTTGAAATGAAGTGAGAGGCAAAGGCATTGCAAAGAGCCTGGGAGGCAACAGGAGGGGTAGAGACTGCAGCAGGGTTGGCCAGCTCCTTGCAGATTTTAAAGAGTTTGGCCGAGTTGTTACACAAGCTTGAATGTGGACTCTCTTCTTGGTGAGGACAGAGAGTCGGTATTGCCTTTGTAGCAGGCGACAGGCCAGTTTGTCAGAGGATAAACAGGAAACCCTCCATTTTCTCTCAGCCGCCCTACACTTACGTTTAAGTGTAGCTAGGTCAGAGTCATACCAGGAACTGCACTTGGCTCTTGGCACTTGGCTTTGGATTTCAAACGGATCCTCATGACAGGGGCAAGAGCATTAAGAGTATCAGAAATTGAAGAATAGAGCAGAGACAGGGCTGTGTCAGGATGTGAGACAGCCAGGGGTTAAGGGGGGAAGAAAGTGTCAGCAAAAGCCTCAACTGACACACGCTTCATGGTTCGGATGTCCGAGAAGGTAGGTGACAGTGTTGGGGTAGGCTTGGCTTGGGGGGAAAAGAGGGATAGATGAGAGGAGAGGAGGGAGTGATCGCTCCAGGAGAGAGGAGCAGTCAGAGGGATGGAGAGGGGGAGGTCAGAGGAGATCAAGACATCGAGTGTGTGCCCTGCAGAGTGAGTCGGGCCAGAGGGGAGGATGGACAGGGAGAGGGAGTTGCAGAGGTCATGGAAGAATACAGAGGAGGAACAAGGAGAGTCTAAATGTATATTGCGGTCACCCCGAGGAGATGACCTTCATAATGTATGAAGTGTGGAAGGTGGGGATTTGAGCCCCATATGCCTAGTTATACAGAAAACAAGAAATACTTAATCTTCTCCTATTCCATCTTCAATATTAAAAAAAATGCTTTCTGTAAAGTTTTCATTCAAGGGATAAACTAGTTTACTCTTCAATAAATCTGCTTTTCAAAGCACCAGTTTATCTACAAAGGAGTAAGTCTATTAAGTGTCTGCGTCCAGAGGCAAATACGTCTAACAAACAGACTACATGTATAATTATAATAAAAACCTACTATAATTATAATCTTAGTCTGTACAATTGTGTGTACTTTTTTAAAGCACCAGGTCACATGATAAAGCAACCTGAAAAAATATAATCAAAATGGTAATTGAAACATATGTTCCTAAAGCATGCTTGCATCACTTAGAAAAACAAAGGGTGTCAAGCCAGACCTGCAATCAGGTGCACGGACACACAGTTTAGATATAGATCTCACCTACCCCCATCTTATTTACCCTATTTTCCTTACCCATCATCCTCTGGTGTCCTTCCCTTGCACCACATTCTCAATGCCCCCCTGTTTGTTACGATTAACTTTCATACCTCCATTTCCCTTTTGTTCCATCTTTTAACTATTAAATCAATCCACTTCCATTGCACGCACCTTCTTCCCTTGCCCACATTGCTCAGTCACCAAATCCTTACCACTCCCGCCCTTTAATTGCCCATCACACCAAGCCCATTTCTTGCTCTCAACACCTCCCATTGCCCTGGCTTACAGTTAGACAGTAGAGCACCTTGATTTGCCGTGGTCGGGTCTTGCTGATAATTGTGGATATGGGGTCTGCACTTGGACAATGCAGAGCGCAAGACAGCGAGGGGACGTGGCTTTGTTTGTGCTGCCAAGCTACACTTTTTTGGAAAGTCACTGCATATTTCAACTCACAAAAGCAAAGAGAACTGCAAGTGGAATACATCTTCGACCTGGTGATTGAGATAAGGAGCAAGAGCGGTCAATTATATGCATGTGTGTTTTCAAGAAGGTGGATTGTGTGTGTATGTGTGTTTCAGTTTCTGTGTTTGGGTTAACATATTTGAGTGTATTTGCGAAACTGTAAAGTATAGGTGGAAGGATGTATCTGTGTTCATGTGACTTTGCATCTATATATCTGAATCTGGTGTTGATTTGCATGTGTGCCTTTAGTTGGCCACATAAGAGAAGAGTTTTTTGGACAAGACAATGGAAAATCATCACACATGTAAGGGGTCATTCAGAGTTGGGTGGTAACAGTAGAATCATCAGTATATGGAAAATATTGTTGATTTAACCGTCCACCTACTTCAAGGTTTGATCAAACATCATTGGTGGTATTCCATGGGAATACCTGTGGTGGTATTTTTAGGAGGACTTTTTTCAGAAAATCCACCTATTTTTGCCTCCACCTTGAAAGTGGAGGTAAAAAATCCAAACTGGCCCCAAATATTTAAATCTTTCTTCATAGGTGCTTCCTTTCAATAGAGTGAAAAACGTATTTACAAAGGGACATCTTGGGGAGGTAAAAAGGTGGCCATCTCTGAATGCCACCTCTCACCACCGTACCCACGTAATGCATAAAAGGGCCAGCTTTGACCGCTGTTGTGCATAAAGAGAAACAGTAGTGATATGAGCCACTACTGTATTTAATCCATTTCTCCCTTCACATTGATGCTGAAAATGGCTGAAAAGAATGTTAGAAACCTTTTTACATTACCGCCCTCGGAGGTGGTATTTCTGAAATAGCAGTGGAGGTTTTCCAGCAATCGCATCTCTGCTGGTGTAAATCTTTCAGTCGGGTGGAGTTTCAGAAATACCAATGGCGAAATTGGTAAATATAAAAAAATCTGACCTCCTCACTTTGTAGTCTTCTAATAAAGAATACCTGAATATTGCACCTTTCTATGTGTGTTTTTCAACTGTGTCCAAAAGTAAGCACCACAAACAGTTAAGCAGCATTTAAAAAAAAAACGCTAAATAGCTAATATTCATGGGCGCTATTCAGGGTGATATTAAACTCTTTTTGTATGAATACACTGGTGATCATGAAATTCACCAGAACATAGAGGAAGCATTTGTACAGAAGCAACCAAGGACACACTGTAATATGATATGGATCCTTACACTCTTGTCACGTAGGCCCCATGTAAGCTGCTGTGCATAGTAACAGACCAATAGTGTATGGTGCACGGCGGTGCCAAAATTACCATCCAGGCTCACAGAACCAGCTGTTTAAATACATGCATTGCCACTGGGTGCTATGCACATGTCCTTGCAGCCTAGACGCCTCTCCCTCTCACTCACTGTGAGTGGGTCCACCCAGGCACATCTACAACATTGCTGAACTCAAGACGATTGCCTCTCTCCATTTACACAGAATCTGAGCAGGCTTTGCAGCACGTGGTTCCTTTGTTGATGGCTAGATTCTGAACGGTTTTGTCTTTTTCAATTATTCTATTTACATTTTGGAGCTCTGGCACATGGGGCAACATCCCAGCCAACCTGGGGGGCAATTGTCCGTTTGCTCCCCCCCTACCAGTCTGCCCTAGCGCATTTCTGTGTTCCTTTATTCAAGCCCTGCATCAAGGGGAGTATGGAAAATGTACATTTTCACCATACTGTTGAGCAACAGACTTCTGCAAATTCCACAACAACTCAACAACATCATTGTAGATGTGAGGGACAGACAAGCCCAGCAGGCACTCATTTTTCCAGTTTGTTGGACTGGAAAATCAGGAGAAATATGCATAATGTGGAGGTTTTTACCACCCACCCCAAATAAGGGCATGGTATAAATTATTAGAATTACGTAGAGTGCGTTTTGTGAAAAGGGTTCCTGTTCAAGTGAAAAGTCATGTCATTTAGTAACGGCTTTGACAAGGAAGATGTACGTGGAGCTAGCCTGCCTCCTGTGGTGATCAGAGTGCAATTTAGAGCACTCAGGTTAGGACTTTTTAAACCCACCATAGCACTGATGGTGGTTGCTAAGCATACCCTAAAGGAAAAAGGCGTGCTTTTGAGTTCATGTTCATATCAGCAATGCATTGCTCAGTGGATCTGAACTGGGGGGGGGGACTTCTGGGGATGGATACCAAGTAAGGCTGTGGCATGCATTGATTGTTAGCTAAAATGGCCCCTTCTACTTTTACATTTCAGGTAGAAGGGTTTTTCCATTCTTGTCTAAAGCCCACCCTAATATTGTTGATGTTCGATAAACATATTCCACTGCCCCAATCACAAGGATGTCAGAATATCCCTGCTGTTGATTCTTAATGAGGGTGAAACGTGTGTTGTTGTCTGCAACCTTGAGAACTATCAATCTGGAGTTGATAAAGCTATGCATACAATAGTGCTGCCCTGTAAGGCAAATACAATATTCTGGAGCAGAAACATGCCTTTGAATTAATTTGCATACCTACAATGCATTGCTCAGTGGCTCTAAACTGGAGATCGATGGCTGCTGGCCGGTGCTGTGGCTTCTTAGCTGAAATGGCATAGTCTACTATGATGTGTAAGTCAGAGACCTGGCCACCAAAACAAGATAAGGCCAGTACTTATATTCTCACTGTGCCAGACCAGCCCCCCAAAATATATTCTCCAAGTTGATGGTTATAAATAAAATCTGTTGCACTGTCTTCTATCAGAAAGGTGGGAGGCAGGGTTCTGCCAACACTGCAGTAATCAATTAAATTGCTCCTTTTGTGTTTCAATGTTCTGCGCATTGAAGGTTGAGTTCTACCATTGCAGAGACAGCACATCGGGAGAGGAGATGGTGGCCGATTTGTAATCAGACACATAAAGCCCCACGCAATGCGCCCTGATGTCAGTACTACAAGCTGACATGCTATGGTAGAATAAAGGGGTCCTGTACCTGACAGCTACTGTAGCACACTGTAGTTCCCCAATGCCACCTCTGTGCTCCAGACTGAAGCAGCAGTTTAAAAAAAACTGCCTTAAAAAAAGCCGCGGGGGCGAGCAGATGCTGCTTACCGTCTGAACCTCTTTGTTTCCTCACACCCTAAGAAGTGTTTGCTTCCATCAAAATTAGAACCTGAAGGCTGAAAACCTTGTAATGACAACTGTAAACAGGTTATATTCCCCAAAGAGTACAACACTAACCCCACAGAGTTCAATATTTTACTTTAAAGACACGTGAAACCGTTTCAGAATTTCAAAACACAATGCATGTGCTAATTAACTTGAAAACATTTCTATCAATAATTCATGAACAACGGCCCAACCAAATAAGCAGCTGCGCGTGCCCTGTCTCTTCGGCAAGCATAAAGAAAGTGTTGAAACAGTAGATGATTGCCTTGTTTAACAAGGAAGCCCATCTTTGTAAACAACACGCATCATGCTGATGTCACTTCGAACAGAGGTTGACAAGATGGCATTCGCCTTTACTCCGCTGCTGTCCAAATGAGGCAGATGTGGCAAGTATCTTGTTGGACCTGTTCCAACTGACGTGCTGCATGCTTTGTGTATTTGTTTACATGGCGTGCGCTGGCTTTGTGTATTCGTTTACATGGCGTGCGCTGGCTTTGCTTTACATGGCGCTATTATTCAAAAGTTAATGAGAGTGAAGCATTGTATGGCTGGCTTTTGCTTCACGTTTTTATTTAGATCATTTAGGCAAGCCACAGATCATATGCAATAACTACACATCCCACCTTGTGACGGAGAGTTAACGTGTGCGGATGAATGCAGTTAATTAAATCTGGTTGGTGCGCTTAAGAAATTCTGAAAATTAAAAATCCAAATCAAGCTACAAACATACCCCAGGTAAAAGAATGGCCAGATTATTTACTTGTGTTCTGTATTACTCCAAATCCTGTTCTTCCTTATAACAATCCTTAATCTATAAGGTGAGTCCTCACCCGGGAGAAAAGTGCTTCACAAGCCCCTTAAAAAATTGCTTTGCTATTCCAACTTTTTACCCCTTACCTACATTTGACTCAGTGAGGCTTCCTGTTTCATTACTTAGTAGTTTAGAACCAACATGAGCCTTTAGACAGAGGGATGACAAGAACTTTGTTGAGGAGATCCTGAATTTTGAGTAATGAAGATTACTGCAAGTAATCTGGCCATTACCTTCTCGTCCATATTCCTGGTCACATACCTTAATCTATGAGGATGTAGCAAGTTGGAATCCTTACAGAGATATGCCAAAGCAAGTACATGTAGGTCTTCTTTGGCAATCGTGCTGTGATAGTCATGGAATGTTTCACAAATTAAAATAACAGTCCAGAGACGTTAAACATGGCACTACTGATGACATCACTTAGGACATCTGAATTTCAACGACATCATTTATTACACCATGCATGACAACAACATGTAGTGTAACAAAGTGTTACATAATAACATTAACAGACGGAGAAATATTCATGCATTGATGAATTGTGTCAATAATGTATACAACATATATAATTATAGAAATTATGAAACTAACATGTTCAATAGAATATCATGGAACCTCTATCACCTGTAGGTACTCATCATAAGGACAACCACGTTTTGCCTCGTGTATCATATTCTACTGCAAAGAGCTCATTTATGCAAAGGAGAACATGATGGACATGTGTAGTAGAAAACACATGACATGGGAATATATTAAAACGTAGGACATTTTGTAATGAAATCTGTGATTCTTCAAAATGCACGGATTCCAATTTAGAAGTGTCATAATATTTTAAGATGTATTATGAAAGCAATGGACATTTTGAATGATGCATTTTTTGGTCTTCCGATCTTTACTTCTTTTGAGAATCTGTTTTCTTCCTTATCCAACCCTTTTCCTGTCTCACTTCTCGTTGTCTATCATTCCCCCAGCTTGTCTCCTGACTTCATTGACCATCTTGATCTACTTTTATCTTGCCTTCTTCCTTCCTCTTCACCTGTCTTTCTTCTTGGTGATTTCAACCTTCCTCTTTCTACCACTTCCACCATTTCTTTGCGGATATCGCTAACTGATTCATATGATGGATATCTCTTTCCTTCTCTTCCTTCTCATTGTTCTGGCTCTTTTCTTGATCTCATTTTTTCCTCACTTTCTTCCTGTATTTGCTCATCTTTTTTACTCCCCTGATCATTCCTTAATTTCCTTTTTTTGCCATCTCCCCTTATTCCACCCCACCTCCTTTTTTCTAGACCTTTCTTCACTCGTAATCTCTGCTCTTTCAACTCGGCCTCTTTTCTTTCTTTACTAAATTCTTCTCTTCCCTCTGTTCCCTCTGTTCTCACTTTCTCCTGATGATGCTACAGATTCTCTTTATTCCACCCTACTGTCTACACTCGATTTGGTTCATCCTGCTGACCCCTTTTTTCACCCACTCACAAATCTCCCCATCCATGGCTTACTCCTGATCTTTCTTCACACAGATGTTGTCTCTGGAAAGCTGAGTGCTGCTTAAAAAGGTCTTGTTCTTCCTCTGATCTTTCTACACTTTTCTCCTTACATTTATCATATGACCTTGCTTTACTTGCTGCAAAGAAATTGTACGTCTCGAAGCTCACCACTTCTCTTTCTTACCATCCTCATTGTCTTTTTCAGCTTCTTCACACAATTCTCTCTCCTGATCCATCCCTCTTCTCATCCCTCTCATCCTCCAACTTTGCTAACTACTTTACATCTAAAGTAGCTACTCTCCCGCTCTACTTTTACCACTCATGCTGCTCCACTTTCTCTTCTCCATGTAACTCAATCTTCTTACTCTATGGGCCTCATTGCGAGAATCGCGTTAAAAACACAGTCATTACCGGCATGGTGGTAGTAGCGCATCCGTGTATCCTCAACGCCGTAAATAGCGGCTGATTGCGAGAGCACAAGTACGCACTACCCCCCATGCCGGTAAGGCCTGCACCGACATGCCGCTAAAGACCCCCCTAACCCATCGATAGCGGCATCACTGAACCTGCTGATACCGCCTCCGTCCAGGAGCAACCCCTTAATAACGGACCCAGCAATACCATCATGCTAATACCGGGCTCGTAATACCGTAGCAGGCGGTAACGTCATCGCGCCAGAATGGGAAATGCTGCGGCGGCCAACTTAAAAAACACAATCCATCGCAATCCTCTGAGCACAGCACTGCTACTGAGTTGGGAGTAGGGCAAATCAACAGACAATGGGCCTCATTACAACTCAGGCGGTAAGGGGTTTACGGCGCCGTAAACAGCGCTGACCCTTACCGCCTGAGTACGAGGTCCCTTAGCGCCATGGCGGATTTAACACCTGCTTTTAGCAGGTGGTAAAATCCATGGCGCTAAGGGACCATGGAGTTAATTACGCCACCGTAATTTACGGTGGCGTAATTAACGCCTTCCCCACTCCCATTATGCCCTATGGGGCAAAAATGGGAATGGGGAAGGGTAAATGGGGATTGGGGACTTACCGCCCCGCCAAGGTCGGAATGGGGCGGTAAGTCCACCAACCACCATGGCGTAAACGTAGTTTACGCCATGGTGGTAAAGTCACGGCCCAGGCGGTAACTTACCGCCTGGGTCGTAATGAGGCCCAATGTCCAAGGAAACAAGAAAATCCCCTCCCCGCCTGCGCAAGAAGAGGTTCTCGGACGAAGAACTTAATGTGTAGCCGACACGCTGGGTTCACATGCAGAGGAAGTCTTTGCCACATATCTGAAGCACCCAGCACAACTGCGGAAAAAAGAAATCTTGGAGGAGGTGGCAAGGAAAGTCACAGCGGTTGGCACCACCACCCACACAGTGAAGGATGTTAAAAAAAGATGGGACGATCTACGTCTACGTGTCTACAACATCCTGTCTGCCAACCGCAGGGAGGCCATGGCAACAGGCAGCAGGGACCACTCCCCCACCAAACTGACAAGGTGGTAGGAGACGTGTAGCACCACCATCAGCATGGAGTCGATAGAGGGCTTCGGAGACATGGAGGCGGGTGCGCCGTCATCGGCAGATGGAGGTGAGTGTCCCCACAAACCACAGAGAACCAAAGCATGACGTAGCACAACTGACGTGAAAGTTAACAAAGTCAATGCATGGCCCATCATACACACAGAAACAGATCCATGTCCAGATGGTGGCCCAAACCCTGGCACATTGATATGCATGCTACGTGCCAATCCCATTACCAACAGACACACAACACACAGCAAAACATCACATGTCACACATCACGCAAACCGCAACACAACAGTATGGCACATGCACACATCAGTTCAAAAAGGAGAGTCCACGATGTCCCCCCCTTGCAAGCACCTTGTGCATCACACCTACAAGTATGCAATGCATGAAATGTGAACTACTGAACAACACCAATGTATGCATCTTGCACGTACCACCATCACTGATGCCCTGCATCTCTTGGTCCCCCACAGGCACAGATGCTGACAGTGAAGGCCAGGAGCCTGCCGCACAGCCCGGAACATCCTCTAGGGGATCCAGGGCCAGCCAAGAAGGCACAGGACCTTCTACTTCCAGGGCAATACCAACGCCCAGACTGCAACACAGGCCAGCACCAGCAGTACAGGGCAGGCCACCAGAGAAGGAAAAAACAAGTGAGACACCACCCGACGACACAGCCACAACAGAGTTGTCCACTGTTGTAGAGGCAGAAGGTGATGGCACACAGTCTGCTGCCACCAGTTCTATTGGGGAGGTAGCTGCCTCAGCCTCACTCAGCGATTTGGAGGGCCACGTCGAAGAAAATTTTGACATGGACGACAACCTCCATGTAGAATGTCCTCATACCCCGAGCCCCCTGCCGGCCCCCCTGCACTCCACACAGTGCACACCAGTCAGCCCCATGCAAGAACAGGCCGGAGTACTGGGGAGTCCACATCTGTCGTCCCTATCAGAGGGCAGTCCAGCATTGGCTCGCCCTGCCACTGCCCCGTCCACCTCCACAGCCACCACTAACATGGAGGCCCGCATGACGAGGATTGAGGCCCGCCAGGATCGCATGATAGAGTTGGTCCGTCAGTACGTGGTGGATGGGGAACTGACCCACCGGGAAATACATGAGGCCAATGGAGCAAACATCCTAACCATGAACAGTAACACTTTGGTGATCCGCGACAGTCTGGCAGCAGTGATCCAGGTCCTGGGCAGGATTGTTGTGCAACTGCAGCTGCAATGACCTGCACCAGCGGTTGCACAGGCGGCCACCTCTACCCCATCAAGCACACCTGCCAGCTTGGCTCCAACAAGCCCTGTGCGCCAGACCAGCGCACGCCACACAGATATGCATCCCCCAGAACCAAAGAGAGGCTGCCACTAGCATGTGTGGGATGTCAATGGGGGAGGGGGTATGCAGTGTTGGAGGTGTTGGGGGAGGTGGGAGGGGATATGGGGTGTTGGGGGTGTTCGGGGGTATTGGGGGATGTTGGGGGTGGGGGGAAGGTGTGTGTGAGGTGGAGGGTTCAATCACAATAATGTTTAAATTCCAATACACCCGTTATGTCAAAAATCATAACTTGACTGGACATTGTTCATTTCGTGTGTGTTTATGCAATTCATGACAGCGCACAGTGCCCAACTCCCCACACACCCTGCGTCCATATGCACACGATCCCAGTGCCCAGTGTAGTACTGACACAGACTCATCTGCATCCCAGTGGTTCCGAAGAAATCATCAATCACTGATTGGCGCACAGCACGGCCATCGTGTGCATTGCAAACTGGCAGGGGTGCTGCTTCTCCTCCATCATCATCTTCATCCTCACCCGGTGCATGCAGGTTTATGTCAGGTGGCAGTGGTACGTTTCGCCGGATGCACATGATGTGCAGCATAGCACAGACCATGGTGATCTTTCCCACCTTCTCAGGCCCGTAAAGGAGTGCTCCACCAGACGTACTGAGGCAGCGGAACCGTGCCTTCAAAAGGCCAAAGGTCTGCTCGATCACAACACGGGTACGGGTGTGAACCCGGTTGTACTCCTCTTCCTGCCTGTTCTGCAGGTTCCGTACAGGGGTAAGTAGCCACGGCTTCAAGGGATAGCCACCATCACCTGCATGGGAACACAAAGAGGTATCTGTGAGTCAATATCTGTCATGACACCTGTAGTAATCACTGTCATGGCTGCAGCTATTTGGTGTTGACATGCATATGTCCCTGGATTTATGCACAGTTTCATTTGTCACAATGTGTGCTGTACTATGGTCTGCAGGTGTGGATTGCTTTGTCCAGAAGATGCCAGGTGTTCACTTGCATGCTGTTGCAGATTTACTCTGGATGCGGAACAATGTATTTGCACACATATTGATGATGTATAGTATACTATATGTATGTATATACTAGCAGCATTGGCACCAGTGTAATCATGATTTGTCATCCATCAGTTGCCATTCCCATGGTGGCATGCAGTACAACTGTGGTGGTGGGCCAGTGACAATCAGTGTATTCCCTCTGTGGGATTTCTTTGTTACCACTCATGTGTGCATGTCCTGTGTCGTGCCTTGCTGCAGTCATGTCCGTTACGCATTGTCACTGCATGTTGCTGGATTGTGTCGCAGAGGGTATGCTCAGTTGATGTGCAGTCAATGCGTTGAGGGAAGTGGCCTGCATCTACGTCTGGGATATTGTCATTGGTGTGCAGCATTGGTCTTATGTATGGCATTGATGTGTCATGTTCAGGTTGGGATGTTTAGGGCCTCAGTGTTTTGCTGTATGTGCATTGTCCACTCACTCCCCAATCTCACCCAGCTCGGGTATGCATCCCACCCCCAATCTCAGCCAGCTGGAGTATGCATCGCCCCAATCTCACCCAGCTGGAGTATGCATCCCCCCCACTGCATTGCCATGGGCCTGTCAGGCAACTTACCAAGCAGCCAGGCACGTCGTCCAGCATGTTGCTCCATGTAGCGGGGTAATGAGGAGTTCCGCAGCACCATGGCATCATGTGTGGATCCGGGAAATCGGGCACAACAATTTGTGATGATCTTGCTGGAGTCACATACCATCTGCACATTGATGGAGTGGTATTGCTTACGATTGCGGTACACCACCTCCATGGCATGAGGGACCAACAATTCTACATGGGTGCAGTCGAGGTCACCGATGCAATTGGGCATGCCTGCCACTGCATGGAAGCCAACTTTAGTGTCAGTGAGCTCCTGGCCAGTCCGTGGTAGGGATATGTGGTTGCTTGCGTGCTTCAGGAGGGCATCCAGCACTTGGGTCAGCATGCGTGAGAAGAGAGGTTGTGATATGCCATGTAGCTGGCCCACTGTGTGCTGGTAGGTGCGTGTGGCCAGGAAGTGGAGCACAGACACTACCTTCAGTTGAGGGGGGATGGCAGTGCAGATTTCTATCAGGCTGACGATGTTGTCGTTTATCGTGTCCACTATGGTGCTGATGGTGTCACGGTCCAACCGGTACAGGGTGTGGATCTGCACAGGGGTTAGGTTGAATGGACTGGCTCTGATGCGAGGGATTGGTGGCTGCCTATGTGGTACCACTGCCTGCACTGGTGGGACTTGCTGGGCCTGTCTCACCCTCCTTCTCCTCCTGCATCTCCTCTGTTCTGCCTGTTATTGTTGTTGTTGCTGGTGTAGCAGGACAGGCATGTCCTCCAGCCCCAGGATTGCAACAGCAAGTGGGATCCTTTTGGTGTACGAAGCAGTGTGGTGTGTGGGTGTGCTCCTTTTGTACTGGGACAGGCTCCATTGCCTCCACCTGTGGTGATTGTGTGCACCTGTGGCAGTTGGGTACACAGCAGGTTGCTATTTATGGGTGATCCATGATGCCTGTAATAACGCCATCGTCCAGGCCCTATTTACCACCTTCGGGAGGCCGCGTGACTTGTGATGTCCTCCTGTTAGCGGCATCCCGGTATTGCGGCCACGAAGGGTGTGTGTATGCACGCATGCCGGTAAGAAGGGGCACAGTACAGGCGGTGGTGGTATTGCCGGGTTTGCGGCTCGTAGTTGCCCAGACCGGTACTCGATGCCGGTATTACCATTCCGCCTTCCTTTTTGCTTACCTCCATGCTCGGAATGAGGCCCTATATCTTCTTTTTCTCCTCTTTCAGACTGTGTTACTTCTGCTATCCTTACCCATGCTCACCGTAACGCCTCTCCTTTGGATCCCCTTCCTTCTACCCTCATTCCTTTAATCTATCCCCATCTCCTTCCTTATCTATCTTCCCTTATTAATTCTTCCTAATCTAATTCTTGTTTTCCTTCTCTCTTCAAGCATGCACTTCTTCTTCTGATATTAAAAAGCTTGATCCTTCTCTGCCTGCTAACCTTTGTCCTATTTCTCTTTTTCCATTCTTATCTACACTTCCTGAGTGTGCTGGTTATGCTCAAGTATCCAGCTATCTTGATCTTTATTCCCTTCTACCGCCACTTCCATCTGGATCCCGTCCCTCCCACTCCACAGAGACTGCTCTTTTGCATGTCTCTAATGCTCTCCTCTCGGCTCATCAATGTAAACATTCCTCTATTCTTATTCTGCTCGACCTTTCCACTGTGTTTAATACTGTTGATCACTCTCTTCTTATTTCCTTTCTTTGCACTTTTGGTCTATCTGGTTCTGTTCTCCAATGCTTTCACTTCTACCTCTCTCAATGGTCTTATTCTGTTACGTGGACTGGACACACTTTTTCTCTGCTCCCTCTCCTTTATGGTGTTGCTCAAGGCTCGGTTTTCAGTCCCCTCCTCTTTTCACTCTATACTGCTCCCCTCTCTGCTCTTACCTCTTCTTTAAGCTTTCTTGTCACGTTTATGCGGATGACACTCAAATCTTCTTTTCTTTCTCCTCTCTTTTGATGCTACTTTACATTCCACTGTCTCTCACTGTCTCTACACTGATCAAACCTGGATGTACTCTCACTTTCTTCATCACAGTCCCTCTAAGACTGAGGTGCTTTTGTTTCCTGCTACTACCATTCCTTCGACTCTTTTCCCCCAGGTCTTTCATTTCCACCTTCTTCCCTACAATTTTCTTCTTCTGCTCTTAACCTGGGAGTAATTTTGGACTTTTCCCTTTCTTTTTCCTGACATATTTCTTCTACTGCTCGTTTCTGTCACTATACTCTCTTCAACATCCATCGTACTCGACCCTATCGTACTCGGTGCTACTACACCTCTGCTTGGTTTTCTCTCATGCCGACTACTGTTCATCACTTCTCCTGGGTCTTCCTGCTTTGCATCTTCTACCCCTTCATTATATCTATAATTCTTCAGTTTGTCTCCTTTTTCTCTCTGTTTGCTCGCTCCTCGTTTCTTTCTTTCTAAACGCATCTCATTTATCACTTTCTCTCAATTGTCTTTAAATGTATTCATGGCCTTGCTCCTCCTTATCTCTCTTCCATGGTCTCATTCTACTCCCCTAGTTGTTCCTTTCGCTCCCCAAATCAGTTTTTCCTTACATTTCCTAAGTCTCCATCTGCCTCCTCTTGTTTCCGATCTGTTGCTTTTCTTGTGTCTGAGCAACAGAACTCTCTTCCTCTTTCTGTTTGCTCCTCTTCCTCTATTTGTACCTTTCAGTCTGATCTCAAGGCTCATCTTCTATCTGGTCGTTTTACCAACTGAATCCTCTTCATTCTCCCCGTCTTCTGTTTTACTGATCTGTCTCATTCATTTCATTGTGCAGTTGTTTAATTTCAATTGTATCAGTGCTTTTGGTGAAGAGCACTCTATAAATTTCAAGAAGTCCAAATACAAAATACAAATAGTAAACGGAAATATAAACGTCAGTCGCATAGGCCCAAATTATGTAGTGTGAGCATGCATCAATGTGGGCAACCTTGAGTCGATAAATGAAGATAGTAGACCTAGAAGAGGCTTGGCCCCAGTCTAACCAAATAAATACAGCAACCGTGTGAAAAAATACTCAAGGTATAGTGTCCTTGTTCAAGTCTGAACTTGTGTCCAAACATCTAGTACATGATGAATATAATTAGAAAATCATCATTACTCGTTTCAGGTGAAGGACATCAGCTTTGATCATGTAAAGTCAAAAAGGAGGAAATGTAACCCCTTACCAGATACATTTAGCCAGAAGCTTATTGCCAGGAACTGTACAAATGAAAGATATTCTCAGAAATATAGTACCATTATTCATTTGATTGTAACACTAAACAAATCATTGCTTGTCAAAGGAAAAATATCTCCACCCTCAGTGGACTTTCATCAGTCGGAGCTAAAAATATGAGCTGTTGTATCGCAGAAATGTATTTTTAATGACCGTACATACTAGACTTCCAATTAGCGTCATGCCTCACGGCGCTACCACAAATGAGTTGACTAATTTCCCTAAAGGAAGACTTTTTTAAATTGTTGATTATCAACATTCAAGAAAATTAGCAAATATGCATTACCATTGTACATGGTCTTCACTTTTTCAAACATTACAATCATATAGTGGTTAACAGTACCACCTCATATAGCTTATATTTGGAATGCGTGAGGGTTGCCTTCATAAACGTGTTCATGAACTGAAAAACAAACTCAAAACAAGCAACTACATGTTTATTTTTTCATATTCAATGTGCATGATACTGCTGTCCGGATTTCTTTTTGCTCTTACGATATTAGGTATATAATAAAAACAATGGCAGAGTGAGATACATAAGTGTTGTGATAAGCTGCTAGGCTCTTGCAGTAACCTGCATTTGCACTAACCCACTGAGCTATCTTGTGTGTATTAGAGCCTATTCGAAGGGTGGAGGAAAATGCTGACATCAACCAGGACTCTCGAACTGGGTGAGCCTGCATGCTTGCAAGGGGTTAATTGCGAAGGCCTTTTCTGAAGACATAAAACATCTAGCATTTGCAAGAGGCTCTATGCAGCCCTTGGGAGCCAGGCACAGCTTTGCTCGTCTTCGCTCTGCGAGTCAGGTGCACTGATAAGGCAAGAATGTCTGATCTTTTCAAAACACAGTGCCCGAAGCCTGGGAGCCAAGACTGGCTGTTTCCAGTCTTGTAACTTTCCAAGCAAAAAACATGTGTACTGCCGGGAAGGGAGAGCCTAGAAGCTTCTCGAAGAGCTGACACGTCATGATGATTGACGTGCAGCTCCTAATAAGAGAACTATACTTGGACCAGGGAAGGGGGGACTCATCCTGGGCTGTTGGAAAGACGCGCGTATCAAGAACAGTGCCTGGACGACCAGCTGTGCACTATCAGGGCCGAGACTCCTAACATCACATCCCCGCTCTAGTGTAGGACTGTGGGGCTTGGCCAGTCCTCCCCTCCTCTTCTGAGGAATGCCGGGCACCTGTAGCGGCGAGGGTCCTGGGTGTGATCAGATCGTACCTTCATCTACATTTCATTAGGAGCGTAAGACCAAATAATTGCATATTCATCTGTGATTGATAATTGGCATTATATAGCTTGCACTTTCTATTTCCACATTATTATAAATTGCTGCTTAGTTTTCATTAGCCACTGTAGATAATAAATGCAAGCATCATATATTCTTTGTGATTGGCTTTTTTCCAGACTGAGATCATCGTGCGTCTTAAACCTTATTTGTGTGGGAAGTTAATTAGGAGTGATTTACTTTGCACAAAGGGCTGGATCCCAGGGAGGTGCGGATACTGCTTATCACTACATTTGGCGCTGTGAGCAGGGTTTACGAGCACGATGCCATTCTGGAAAAAACATGCAAAAGATGAATGCAATGGGGAAGATAGTGCACTCTGTCACATTCCAGGATGGCCGGCATCAAATGCTTGGTCGGGTGTGGCAGATATTTTGCATCGGTACTCGGCACCGAGGGCATGGGACATGCTTGAAAATGATGTTTCCCCGGCGGTAATTAGTAAGTGCTTGGAGAGTTTACCGCTTGAGAGATGCAGAAGGGAGCTAAAGGCAGCAGGAAACATAGGATGGTTTTTCCTGCAGGCGCTCAGAAAGGTGCATGAGAATGAATTGCTTAAAGATGCGCAGATTCGCAAATTAACAGATGAGACTTCCCTGCTCCAAGAGCAACAAATTATTATGAGAGAGACCCTTGAATCGTCCGTTAAACAGGCTGATCAGATGGAGGACAGGTGTGCCTCTTTAGCTGTGCGTGTAGCCACGCACAAGCGCAGACAGCGGCGGGGCAATCCGTCAAAGATAAGCATACCCTAAAGGAAAAAGGCGTGCTTTTGAGTTCATGTTCATATCAGCAATGCATTGCTCAGTGGATCTGAACTGGGGGGGGCCTCTGGGGATGGATACCAGGTAAGGCTGTGGCATGCATTGATTGCTAGCTAAAATGGCCCCTTCTACTTTTACATTTCAGGTAGAAGGGTTTTTCCATTCTTGTCTAAGCCCACCCTAATATTGTTGATGTTCGATAAACATATTCCACTGCCCCAATCACAAGGATGTCAGAATATCCCTGCTGTTGATCCTTAATGAGGGTGAAACGTGTGTTGTTGTCTGCAACCTTGAGAACTATCAATCTGGAGTTGATAAAGCTATGCATACAATAGTGCTGCCCTGTAAGGCAAATACAATATTCTGGAGCAGAAACATGCCTTTGAATTAATTTGCATACCTACAATGCATTGCTCAGTGGCTCTAAACTGGAGATGAACTTCCATCGATGGCTGCTGGCCGGTGCTGTGGCTTCTTAGCTGAAATGGCATAGTCTACTATGATGTGTAAATCAGAGACCTGGCCACCAAAACAAGATAAGGCCAGTACTTATATTCTCACTGTGCCAGACCAGCCTCCCAAAATATATTCTCCAAGTTGATGGTTATAAATAAAATCTGTTGCACTGTCTTCTATCAGAAAGGTGGAAAGCAGGGTTCTGCCAACACTGCAGTAATGAATTAAATTGCTCCTTTTGTGTTTCAATGTTCTGCGCATTGAAGGTTGAGTTCTACCATTGCAGAGACAGCACATCGGGAGAGGAGATGGTGGCCGATTTGTAATCAGACACATAAAGCCCCACGCAATGCGCCCTGATGTCAGTACTACAAGCTGACTTGCTATGGTAGAATAAAGGGGTCCTGTGCCTGAGAGCTACTGTAACACACTGTAGTTCCCCAATGCCACCTCTGTGCTCCAGACTGAAGCAGCAGTTTAAAAAAAACTGCCTTAAAAAAAGCCGCGGGGCGAGCAGATGCTGCTTACCGTCTGAACCTCTTTGTTTCCTCACACCCTAAGAAGTGTTTGCTTCCATCAAAATTAGAACCTGAAGGCTGAAAACCTTGTAATGACAACTGTAAACAGGTTATATTCCCCAAAGAGTACAACACTAACCCCACGGAGTTCAATATTTTACTTTAAAGACACGTGAAACCGTTTCAGAATTTCAAAACACAATGCATGTGCTAATTAACTTGAAAACATTTCTATCAATAATTCATGAACAACGGCCCAACCAAATAAGCAGCTGCGCGTGCCCTGTCTCTTCGGCAAGCATAAAGAAAGTGTTGAAACAGTAGATGATTGCCTTGTTTAACAAGGAAGCCCATCTTTGTAAACAACACGCATCATGCTGATGTCACTTCGAACAGAGGTTGACAAGATGGCATTCGCCTTTACTCCGCTGCTGTCCAAATGAGGCAGATGTGGCAAGTATCTTGTTGGACCTGTTCCAACTGACGTGCTGCATGCTTTGTGTATTTGTTTACATGGCGTGCGCTGGCTTTGTGTATTTGTTTACATGGCGTGCGCTGGCTTTGTGTATTTGTTTACATGGCGTGCGCTGGCTTTGCTTTACATGGCGCTATTATTCAAAAGTTAATGAGAGTGAAGCATTGTATGGCTGGCTTTTGCTTCACGTTTTTATTTAGATCATTTAGGCAAGCCACAGATCATATGCAATAACTACACATCCCACCTTGTGACGGAGAGTTAACGTGTGCGGATGAATGCAGTTAATTAAATCTGGTTGGTGCGCTTAAGAAATTCTGAAAATTAAAAATCCAAATCAAGCTACAAGCATACCCCAGGTAAAAGAATGGCCAGATTATTTACTTGTATTCTGTATTACTCCAAATCCTGTTCTTCCTTATTACAATCCTTAATCTATAAAGTGAGTCCTCACCCGGGAGAAAAGTGCTTCACAAGCCCCTTAAAAAATTGCTTTGCTATTCCAACTTTTTACCCCTTACCTACATTTGACTCAGTGAGGCTTCCTGTTTCATTACTTAGTAGTTTAGAACCAACATGAGCCTTTAGACAGAGGGATGACAAGAACTTTGTTGAGGAGATCCTGAATTTTGTGTAATGAAGATTACTGCAAGTAATCTGGCCATTACCTTCTCGTCCATATTCCTGGTCACATACCTTAATCTATGAGGATGTAGCAAGTTGGAATCCTTACAGAGATATGCCAAAGCAAGTACATGTAGGTCTTCTTTGGCAATCGTGCTTTGATAGTCATGGAATGTTTCACAAATTAAAATAACAGTCCAGAGACATTAAACATGGCACTACTGATGACATGACTTAGGACATCTGAATTTCAACGACATCATTTATCACACCATGCATGACAACAACATGTAGTGTAACAAAGTGTTACATAATAACATTAACAGACGGAGAAATATTCATGCATGGATGAATTGTGTCAATAATGTATACAACATATATAATTATAGAAATTATGAAACTAACATGTTCAAAACCTAAGAATAGAATATCATGGAACCTCTAACACCTGTAGGTACTCATCATAAGGACAACCACGTTTTGCCTCGTGTATCATATTCTACTGCAAAGAGCTCATTTATGCAAAGGAGAACATGATGGACATGTGTAGTAGAAAACACATGACATTGGAATATATTAAAACGTAGCACATTTTGTAATGAAATCTGTGATTCTTCAAAATGCACGGATTCCAATTTAGAAGTGTCATAATATTTTAAGATGTATTATGAAAGCAATGGACATTTTGAATGAAGCATTTTTTGGTCTTCCGATCTTTACTTCTTTTGAGAATCTGTTTTCTTCCTTATCCAACCCTTTTCCTGTCTCACTTCGCGTTGTCTATCATTCTCCCAGCTCGTCTCCTGACTTCATTGACCATCTTGATCTACTTTTATCTTGCCTTCTTCCTTCCTCTTCACCTGTCTTTCTTCTTGGTGATTTCAACCTTCCTCTTTCTACCACTTCCACCATTTCTTTGCTGATATCGCTAACTGATTCATATGATGGATAGCTCTTTCCTTCTCTTCCTTCTCATTGTTCTGGCTCTTTTCTTGATCTCATTTTTTCCTCACTTTCTTCCTGTATTTGCTCATCTTTTTTACTCCCCTGATCATTCCTTAATTTCCTTTTTTTGCCATCTCCCCTTATTCCACCCCACCTCCTTTTTTCTAGACCTTTCTTCACTCGTAATCTCTGCTCTTTCAACTCGGCCTCTTTTCTTTCTTTACTAAATTCTTCTCTTCCCTCTGTTCCCTCTGTTCTCACTTTCTCCTGATGATGCTACAGATTCTCTTTATTCCACCCTACTGTCTACACTCGATTTGGTTCATCCTGCTGACCCCTTTTTTCACCCACTCACAAATCTCCCCATCCATGGCTTACTCCAGATCTTTCTTCACTCAGATGTTGTCTCTGGAAAGCTGAGTGCTGCTTAAAAAGGTCTTGTTCTTCCTCTGATCTTTCTACACTTTTCTCCTTACATTTATCATATGACCTTGCTTTACTTGCTGCAAAGAAATCGTACGTCTCGGAGCTCACCACTTCTCTTTCTTACCATCCTCATTGTCTTTTTCAGCTTCTTCACACAATTCTCTCTCCTGATCCATCCCTCTTCTCATCCCCCTCATCCTCCAACTTTGCTAACTACTTTACATCTAAAGTAGCTACTCTCCCGCTCTACTTTTACCACTCATGCTGCTCCACTTTCTCTCCTCCATGTAACTCCATCTTCTTACTCTATGGGCCTCATTGCGAGAATCGCGTTAAAAACACAGTCATTACCGGCATGGTGGTAGTAGCGCATCCGTGTATCCTCAACGCCGCAAATAGCGGCTGATTGCGAGAGCACAAGTACGCACGACCCCCCATGCCGGTAAGGCCTGCACCGACATGCCGCTAAAGACCCCCCTAACCCTTCGATAGCGGCATCACTGAACCTGCTGATACCGCCTCCGTCCAGGAGCAACCCCTTAATAACGGACCCAGCAATACCATCATGCTAATACCAGGCTCGTAATACCGTACCAGGAGGTAACGTCATCGTGCCAGAATGGGAAATGCTGCGGCGGCCATCTTAAAAAACACAATCCATCGTGAGCACAGCACTGCTACTGAGTTGGGAGTAGGGCAAATCAACAGACAATGTCCAAGGAAACAAGAAAATCCACTCCCCGCCTGCGCAAGAAGAGGTTCTCGGACGAAGAACTTAATGTGTAGCCGACACGCTGGTTTCACATGCAGAGGAAGTCTTTGCCACAGATCTGAAGCACCCAGCACAACTGCGGAAAAAATAAATCTTGGAGGAGGTGGCAAGGAAAGTCACAGCGGTTGGCACCACCACCCACTCAGTGAAGGATGTTAAAAAAAGATGGGACAATCTACGTCTACGTGTCTACAACATCCTGTCTGCCAACCGCAGGGAGGCCATGGCAACAGGCAGCAGGGACCACTCCCCCACCAAACTGACAAGGTGGGAGGAGACGTGTAGCACCACCATCAGCATGGAGTCGATAGAGGGCTTCGGAGACATGGGGGCGGGTGCGCCGTCATCGGCAGATGGAGGTGAGTGTCCCCACAAACCACAGAGAACCAAAGCATGACGTAGCACAACTGACGTGAAAGTTAACCAAGTCAATGCATGGCCCATCATACACACAGAAACAGATCCATGTCCAGATGGTGGCCCAAACCCTGGCACATTGATATGCATGCTACGTGCCAATCCCATTACCAACAGACACACAACACACAGCAAAACATCACATGTCACACATCACGCAAACCGCAACACAACAGTATGGCACATGCACACATCAGTTCAAAAAGGAGAGTCCACGATGTCCCCCCCTTGCAAGCACCTTGTGCATCACACCTACAAGTATGCAATGCATGAAATGTGAACTACTGAACAACACCAATGTATGCATCTTGCACGTACCACCATCACTGATGCCCTGCATCTCTTGGTCCCCCACAGGCACAGATGCTGACAGTGAAGGCCAGGAGCCTGCCGCACAGCCCGGAACATCCTCTAGGGGATCCAGGGCCAGCCAAGAAGGCACAGGACCTTCTACTTCCAGGGCAATACCAACGCCCAGACTGCAACACAGGCCAGCACCAGCAGTACAGGGCAGGCCACCAGAGAAGGAAAAAACAAGTGAGACACCACCCGACGACACAGCCACAACAGAGTTGTCCACTGTTGTAGAGGCAGAAGGTGATGGCACACAGTCTGCTGCCACCAGTTCTATTGGGGAGGTAGCTACCTCAGCCTCACTCAGCGATGTGGAAGGCCACGTCGAAGAAAATTTTGACATGGACGACAACCTCCATGTAGAATGTCCTCATACCCCGAGCCCCCTGCCGGCCCCCCTGCACTCCACACAGGGCACACCAGTCAGCCCCATGCAAGAACAGGCCGGAGTACTGGGGAGTCCACATCTGTCGTCCCTATCAGAGGGCAGTCCAGCATTGGCTCGCCCTGCCACTGCCCCGTCCACCTCCACAGCCACCACTAACATGGAGGCCCGCATGACGAGGATTGAGGCCCGCCAGGACCGTATGATAGAGTTGGTCCGTCAGTACGTGGTGGATGGGGAACTGACCCACCGGGAAATACGTGAGGCCAATGGAGCAAACATCCTAGCCATGAACAGTAACACTTTGGTGATCCGCGACAGTCTGGCAGCAGTGACCCAGGTCCTGGGCAGGATTGTTGTGCAACTGCAGCTGCAACGACCTGCACCGGCGGTTGCACAGGCGGCCACCTCTACCCCATCAAGCACACCTGCCAGCTTGGCTCCAACAAGCCCTGTGCGCCAGGCCTGGTGCAGCGCACGCCAAACAGATATGCATCCCGCAGAACCAAAGAGAGGCTGCCACTAGCATGTGTGGGATGTCAATGGGGGAGGGGGTATGGCGTGTTGGAGGTGTTGGGGGAGGTGGGATGGGGTATGGGGTGTTGGGGGTGTTGGGGGGTATCGGGGGTGTTGGGGGTGGGGGGAAGGTGTGTGTGAGGTGGAGGGTTCAATCACAATAATGTTTAAATTCCAATACACCCGTTATGTCAAAAATCATAACTTGACTGGACATTGTTCATTTCGTGTGTGTTTATTCAATTCATGACAGCGCACAGTGCCCAACTCCCCACACACCCTGCGTCCATATGCACACGATTCCAGTGCCCAGTGTAGTACTGACACAGACTCATCTGCATCCCAGTGGTTCTGAAGAAATCATCAATCACTGATTGGCGCACAGCACGGCCATCGTGTGCATTGCAAACTGGCAGGGGTGCTGCTTCTCCTCCATCATCATCTTCATCCTCACCCGGTGCATGCAGGTTTATGTCAGGTGGCAGTGGTACGTTTCGCCGGATGCACATGATGTGCAGCATAGCACAGACCATGGTGATCTTTCCCACCTTCTCAGGCCCGTAAAGGAGTGCTCCACCAGACCTACTGAGGCAGCGGAACCGTGCCTTCAAAAGGCCAAAGGTCTGCTCGATCACAACACGGGTACGGGTGTGAACCCGGTTGTACTCCTCTTCCTGTCTGTTCTGCAGGTTCCGTACAGGGGTAAGTAGCCACGGCTTCAAGGGATAGCCACCATCACCTGCATGGGAACACAAAGAGGTATCTGTGAGTCAATATCTGTCATGACACCTGTAGTAATCACTGTCATGGCTGCAGCTATTTGGTGTTGACATGCATATGTCCCTGGATTTATGCACAAAGTTTCATTTGTCACAATGTGTGCTGTACTATGGTCTGCAGGTGTGGATTGCTTTGTCCAGAAGATGCCAGGTGTTCACTTGCATGCTGTTGCAGATTTACTCTGGATGCGGAACAATGTATTTGCACACATATTGATGATGTATAGTATACTATATGTATGTATATACTAGCAGCATTGGCACCAGTGTAATCATGATTTGTCATCCATCGGTTGCCATTCCCATGGTGGCATGCAGTACAACTGTGGTGGTGGGCCAGTGACAATCAGTGTATTCCCTCTGTGGGATTTCTTTGTTACCACTCATGTGTGCATGTCCTGTGTCGTGCCTTGCTGCAGTCATGTCCGTTACGCATTGTCACTGCATGTTGCTGGATTGTGTCGCAGAGGGTATGCTCAGTTGATGTGCAGTCAACGCATTGAGGGAAGTGGCCTGCATCTACGTCTGGGATATTGTCATTGGTGTGCAGCATTGGTCTTATGTATGGCATTGATGTGTCATGTTCAGGTTGGGATGTTTAGGGCCTCAGTGTTTTGCTGTATGTGCATTGTCCACTCACTCCCCAATCTCACCCAGCTCGGGTATGCATCCCACCCCAATCTCACCCAACTGGCGTATGCATCCCCTCCCCAATCTCACCCAGCTGGGTATGCAATCCACCCCCAATCTCAGCCAGCTGGAGTATGCATCGCCCGAATCTCACCCAGCTGGAGTATGCATCCCCCCCACTGCATTGCCATGGGCCTGTCAGGCAACCTACCGAGCAGCCAGGCACGTCATCCAGCATGTTGCTCCATGTAGCGGGGTAATGAGGAGTTCCGCAGCACCATGGCATCATGTGTGGATCCGGGAAATCGGGCACAACAATTTGTGATGATCTTGCTGGAGTCACACACCATCTGCACATTGATGGAGTGGTATTGATTACGATTGCGGTACACCACCTCCATGGCATGAGGGACCAACAATTCTACATGGGTGCAGTCGAGGTCACCGATGCAATTGGGCATGCCTGCCACTGCATGGAAGCCAACTTTAGTGTCAGTGAGCTCCTGGCCAGTCCGTGGTAGGGATATGTGGTTGCTTGCGTGCTTCAGGAGGGCATCTAGCACTTGGGTCAGCATGCGTGAGAAGAGAGGTTGTGATATGTCATGTAGCTGGCCCACTGTGTGCTGGTAGGTGCGTGTGGCCAGGAAGTGGAGCACAGACACTACCTTCAGTTGAGGGGGGATGGCAGTGCAGATTTCTATCAGGCTGACGATGTTGTCGTTTATCGTGTCCACTATGGTGCTGATGGTGTCACGGTCCAACCGGTGCAGGGTGTGGATCTGCACAGGGGTTAGATTGAATGGACTGGCTCTGATGCGAGGGATTGGTGGCTGCCTATGTGGTACCACTGCCTGCACTGGTGGGACTTGCTGGGCCTGTCTCACCCTCCTTCTCCTCCTGCATCTCCTCTGTCTGCCTGTTATTGTTGTTGTTGCTGGTGTAGCAGTACAGGCATGTCCTCCAGCCCCAGGATTGCAACAGCAAGTGGGATCCTTTTGGTGTAGGAAGCAGTGTGGTGTGTGGGTGTGCTCCTTTTGTACTGGGACAGGCTCCATTGCCTCCACCTGTGGTGATTGTGTGCACCTGTGGCAGTTGGGTACACAGCAGGTTGCTATTTACGGGTGATCCATGATGCCTGTAATAACGCAATCGTCCAGGCCCTATTTACCACCTTCGGGATGCCGTTAGGTGCATGGCCGCGTGACTTGTGATGTCCTCCTGTTAGCGGCATCCTGGTATTGCGGCCACGAAGGGTGTGTGTACGCACGCATGCCGGTAAGAAGGGGCACAGTACAGGCGGTGGTGGTATTGCCGGGTTTGCGGCTCGTAGTTGCCCAGACCGGTACTCGATGCCGGTATTACCATTCCGCCTTCCTTTTTGCTTACCTCCATGCTCGGAATGAGGCCCTATATCTTCTTTTTCTCCTCTTTCAGACTGTGTTACTTCTGCTATCCTTACCCATACTCACCCTACCGCCTCTCCTTTGGATCCCCTTCCTTCTACACTCATTCCTTTAATCTATCCCCATCTCCTTCCTTATCTATCTTCCCTTATTAATTCTTCCTAATCTAATTCTTGTTTTCCTTCTCTCTTCAAGCATGCACTTATTCTTCTGATATTAAAAAAGCTTGATCCTTCTCTGCCTGCTAACCTTTGTCCTATTTCTCTTTTTCCATTCTTACCTACACTTCCTGAGTGTGCTGGTTATGCTCAAGTATCCACCTATCTTGATCTTTATTCCCTTCTACCGCCACTTCCGTCTGGATCCCGTCCCTCCCACTCCACAGACACTGCTCTTTTGCATGTCTCTAATGCTCTCCTCTCGGCTCATCAATGTAAACATTCCTCTATTCTTATTCTGCTCGACCTTTCCACTGTGTTTAATACTGTTGATCACTCTCTTCTTATTTCCTCTCTTTGCACTTTTGGTCTATCTGGTTCTGTTCTCCATTGCTTTCGCTTCTACCTCTCTCAACGGTCTTATTCTGTTACGTGGACTGGACACACTTTTTCTCTGCTCCCTCTCCTTTATGGTGTTGCTCAAGGCTCGGTTTTCAGTCCCCTCCTCTTTTCACTCTATACTGCTCCCCTCTCTGCTCTTACCTCTTCTTTAACCTTTCTTGTCACGTTTATGCGGATGACACTCAAATCTTCTTTTCTTTCTCCTCTCTTTTGATGCTACTTTACATTCCACTGTCTCTCACTGTCTCTACACTGATCAAACCTGGATGTACTCTCACTTTCTTCATCCCAGTCCCTCTAAAACTGAGGTGCTTTTGTTTCCTGCTACTACCATTCCTTCGACTCTTTTCCCCCAGGTCTTTCATTTCCACCTTCTTCCCTACAATTTTCTTCTTCTGCTCTTAACCTGGGAGTAATTTTGGACTTTTCCCTTTCTTTTTCCTGACATATTTCTTCTACTGCTCGTTTCTGTCACTATACTCTCTTCAACATCCATCGTACTCGACCCTATCGTACTCGGTGCTACTACACCTCTGCTTGGTTTTCTCTCATGCCGACTACTGTTCATCACTTCACCTGGGTCTTCCTGCTTTGCATCTTCTACGGTGTCCTGTCAATTGGTCGACTGCAATTTGGTCGACTGCAATTTGGTCGACACCATTTGGTCGAATGCCAAATGGTCGATTTTTTTTTTTAATTTATATATATTTTTTGTGGGTTTTCGTGTGGGGAAAGAAAAATAAAAAGAAAAAAAAGGGGGTTGGGGGGGACCCCCCCAAAAAAAAAAAAAAAAAGGGGTAAAAAAAAAAAAAAAAAAATTCGACCATTTGGCATTCGACCAAATGGTGTCGACCAATTGTCCTGTCGACCAAATGTTTTCGACCAATTGACTGGTAACCATCTTCTACCCCTTCATTCTATCTATAATTCTTCAGTTTGTCTCCTTTTTCTCTCTGTTTGTTCGCTCCTCGTTTCTTTCTTTCTAAACGCATCTCATTTATCACTTTCTCTCAATTGTCTTTAAATGTATTCATGGCCTTGCTCCTCCTTATCTCTCTTCCATGGTCTCATTGTACTCCCCTAGTTGTTCCTTTCGCTCCCCAAATCAGTTTTTCCTTACATTTCCTAAGTCTCCATCTGCCTCCTCTTGTTTCCGATCTGTTGCTTTTCTTGTGTCTGAGCAACAGAACTCTCTTCCTCTTTCTGTTTGCTCCTCTTCCTCTATTTGTACCTTTCAGTCTGATCTCAAGGCTCATCTTCTATCTGGTCGTTTTACCAACTGAATCCTCTTCATTCTCCCCGTCTTCTGTTTTACTGATCTGTCTCATTCATTTCATTGTGCAGTTGTTTAATTTCAATTGTATCAGTGCTTTTGGTGAAGAGCACTCTATAAATTTCAAGAAGTCCAAATACAAAATACAAATAGTAAACTGAAATATAAACATCAGTCGCATAGGCCCAAATTATGTAGTGTGAGCATGCATCAATGTGGGCAACCTTGAGTCGATAAATGAAGATAGTAGACCTAGAAGAGGCTTGGCCCCAGTCTAACCAAATAAATACAGCAACCGTGTGAAAAAATACTCAAGGTATAGTGCATTGTTCAAGTCTGAACTTGTGTCCAAACATCTAGTACATGATGAATATAATTAGAAAATCATCATTACTCGTTTCAGATGAAGGACATCAGCTTTGATCATATAAAGTCAAAAAGGAGGAAATGTAACCCCTTACCAGATACATTTAGCCAGAAGTTTATTGCCAGGAACTGTACAAATGAAAGATATTCTCAGAAATATAGTACCATTATTCATTTGATTGTAACACTAAACAAATCATTGCTTGCCAAAGGAAAAATATCTCCACCCTCAGTGGACTTTCATCAGTCGGAGCTAAAAATATGAGCTGTTGTATCGCAGAAATGTATTTTTAATGACCATACATACTAGACTTCCAATTAGCGTCATGCCTCACAGCGCTACCACAAATGAGTTGACTAATTTCCCTAAAGGAAGACTTTTTTAAATTGTTGATCATCAACATTCAAGAAAATTAGCAAATATGCATTACCATTGTACATGGTCTTCACTTTTTCAAACATTACAATCATATAGTGGTTAACAGTACCACCTCATATAGCTTATATTTGGAATGAGTGAAGGTTGCCTTCATAAACGTGTTCATGAACTGAAAAACAAACTCAAAACAATCAACTACATGTTTATTTTTTCATATTCAATGTGCATGATACTGCTGTCCGGATTTCTTTTTGCTCTTACGATATTAGGTACATAATAAAAACAATGGCAGAGCGAGATACATAAGTGTCGTGATAAGCTGCTAGGTGCTTGCAGTAACCTGCATTTGCACTAACCCACTGAGCTATCTTGTGTGTATTAGAGCCTATTCGAAGGGTGGAGGAAAATGCTGACATCAACCAGGACTCTCGAACTGGGTGAGCCTGCATGCTTGCAAGGGGTTAATTGCGAAGGCCTTTTCTGAAGACATAAAACATCTAGCATTTGCAAGAGGCTCTATGCAGCCCTTGGGAGCCAGGCACAGCTTTGCTCGTCTTCGCTCTGCGAGTCAGGTGCACTGATAAGGCAAGAATGTCTGATCTTTTCAAAACACAGTGCCCGAAGCCTGGGAGCCAAGACTGGCTGTTTCCAGTCTTGTAACTTTCCAAGCAAAAAACATGTTTACTGCCGGGAAGGGAGAGCCTAGAAGCTTCTCGAAGAGCTGACACGTCATGATGATTGACGTGCAGCTCCTAATAAGAGAACTATACTTGGACCAGGGAAGGGGGGACTGGACTCATCCTGGGCTGTTGGAAAGATGCGCGTATCAATAAGAACAGTGCCTGGACGACCGACTGTGCACTATCAGGGCCGAGACTCTTAACATCACATCCCCGCTATGGTGTAGGACTGTGGGGGCTTGGCCAGTCCTCCCCTCCTCTTCTGAGGAGTGCCGGGCACCTGTAGCGGCGAGGGTCCTGGGTGTGATCAGATCGTACCTTCATCTACATTTCATTAGGAGCGTAAGACCAAATAATTTCATATTCATCTGTGATTGATAATTGGCATTATATAGCTTGCACTTTCTATTTCCACATTATTATAAATTGCTGCTTAGTTTTCATTAGCCACTGTAGATAATAAATGCAAGCATCATATATTCTGTGTGATTGGCTTTTTTCCAGACTGAGATCATCGTGCGTTTTAAACCTTATTTGTGTGGGAAGGTAATTAGGAGTGATTTACTTTGCAAAAGGGCTGGATCCCAGGGAGGTGCGGGTACTGCTTATCACTACATTTGGCGCTGTGAGCAGGGTTTACGAGCACGATGCCATTCTGGAAAAAACATGCAAAAGATGAATGCAATGGGGAAGATAGTGCACTCTGTCACATTCCAGGATGGCCGGCATCAAATGCTTGGTCGGGTGTGGCAGATATTTTGCATCGGTACTCGGCACCGAGGGCATGGGACATGCTTGAAAATTATGTTTCCCCGGCGGTAATTAGTAAGTGCTTGGAGAGTTTACTGCTTGAGAGATGCAGAAGGGAGCTAAAGGCAGCAGGAAACATAGCCTGGTTATTCCTGCAGGCGCTCAGAAAGGTGCATGAGAATGAATTGCTTAAAGATGCGCAGATTCGCAAATTAACAGATGAGATTTCCCTGCTCCAAGAGCAACAAATTATTATGAGAGAGACCCTTGAATCGTCCGTTAAACGGGCTGATCAGATGGAGGACAGGTGTGCCTCTTTAGCTGTGCGTGTAGCCACGCGCAAGCGCAGACAGGGGCGGGGCAATCCGTCAAAGATAAGGATTCGCGCGCTAATTAGGAAAGATAACTGGGACCCAAATTTATGGTCGGGTGAAGTCAGTGATAGTGAAACTGAGCAAGCATATGACTGGAATGAGTCTGTTGAAATTAGACTTGCTGAATTAAATTGTTCTGATGAAGAGGAGCTGGAATGTGCTCCAAAGAAATGTGTTTATCCAGCGCAGCCGTTAATCACTAACAAGTCAAAAGGCCAAGCTGGCGGTGCAAATATTCAGAATACAAGGATTGTCCGCGATTATACACAGACAGAGCTTTTAGAGATTGCTAAGTTATTTAGACAGAAGCCAGGTGAAGCACTTCTGAGATGGTTCCTTCGCCTCTGGGACACGGGTGCCGATAGTATCTTCTTAACCCCAGAGGAACTGTTAAAGATGGGTTCACTCACTACTAATGTGATGTTGGGACAGATAGTGCGCGGTGCGCTCGGACAGCAAGGTTCTCATTCCTTGTTTAATTGGCTTCAGACTGCCTTAATGACTCTGTATGGGAGTCCAATGGATATGGAAGAGAGTTGGGGCGGTTGGCAATCACTAACTGAAGCAACAGATCAGCTTAGAGAGATGGGTTTGCAGTGTGCACTGTACAGTGCAAATTTTGCAGGGCCTGACATGGAGTTGTTTACAGCTGGCATGCGCGCACGTTTGTTAAGAAATGCACCGAGTCACATGAAGGGCGCATTGCTTTCATTGCTGGGTCCAGCGCAGGGCAAAGCCATTGGTGAAGTGGCACTTCTGTTAGGGCAATTAGAAGGGCTGGATGTGCGTAAAGCAGCGCGCCTAGTGGCTGCAAACAATGATTCAGAGAAAAAGCGTGGTAAAAATGTAAAGTCTAAAGAGAAAGCTGATACTGTCGAGATCACACGCAGACAAATGTGGGTGGACCTGCTAAAAGCAGGAATTCCAAGGGAAGAGATAGATGGTAAACCCACATCTGTGCTGCTTGAGAAATGGAAAAAATTAAAAAGACAGGGATTGGAAAAAACTAAGCCCTCTGCACCCTCTGAAGAGGAGGTGTTGAAGCCCAAAGTGCGAGCAAAAGGTTACCCTGATTTGGCAAAGGACAAGTGGGAGGTCCCAGACCCCATTTTTGATTGAAGGGCTGGCTCTGTCTTTGAGGTACGCTTAATAAAGAGAACTAGTCCCAGAGACAGACGCCCTTTTGTGCCACTTACCTTGTACTTGGATGAGAAAGTAAAACATGTTTTGGCTCTACTAGACACAGGAGCTGAGGTAACCATTCTGAATGGCAATCCCAGTAAATTATCTGGTCCCAGAGTTTTGGTCAATGGTTATGGGGGAGAAGAAAGTGTTGCAAAAGCCTTTAATGTAAAAATGTCAATTGGCGAGGGATTGCCTTTCACAGCAAATGTTTTGATTGCAGATATACCGGAGTACATCCTTGGCATGGATGTGTTGTTGGGCAAAAGTGTGACTACAGATTTAGGCAAATTTGTTTTTGGCAATCGAAAAATCCATGTGAGAGTTATTAACCCCGTTGTGGTTGGGCATGCCAAATGGTCCCCCTTGCATTTACCTCCTCCTGCTGACCCAGTGTGCGTGAAACAGTACCGGTTGCCAGGAGGACATAAAGAGATTGGTGAAACTATTGAGTCATTGGTGAAAGCTGGCATAATGAGGCCGGCAGTCAGTCCATTCAACTCGCCGATCTGGCCTGTCCGCCGCCCGGGTGGGGCATGGCGTCTGACAATTGATTACCGCATTTTGAACAAGAAGGTGCCGCCCTTAGCTGCGGCGGTGCCAGACATCATCACCCTGATTGAAAACCTTACAAGAGAAGTGGGTGAATGGCATGTGGTCCTTGACCTGGCCAATGCATTTTTCTCCATTGATATTGACACTGAATCACAAGACCAATTTGCTATCACTTGGGGAGACAGACAATTTACCTTTACTAAATTGCCCCAGGGGTATGTGCATAGTCCCACTCTGTGCCATGGATTAATTGCCAGAGACTTAAAGATGGTGCAATTGGATAATGTATTTATTGCTCATTACATTGATGACATCATGCTGACCAGTGTTGAGAAAGAACATGTAGAAAACGCTGCTGAAAAGTTGATCACACACATGCAAAATCGGGGGTGGGCCATAAATCCCAAAAAGGTACAGGGGCCTGCTCAAGAGGTGAAATTTCTAGGTGCAATCTGGTCTGGGTCAGTTAAGAAAATTCCTGACCCGGTAATTGATATGGTTCAGCAGATGGCTCCACCAGCAGATAAAAAAGAGGCACAAAGATTCATTGGGTTAATGGGGTTTTGGAGAAATCACATACCTCATTTAAGCCTGATACTGAAACCCATTTACAAAGTCACCAGAAAGAAACACGACTTTACATGGGGCCTAGAGCAACATACTTCCTTCCAACAGGCTAAAGACGCATTGCAAAATTACATCACGCTGGGGCCCCTGACAAAAACTGATCCTTTTGAATTGGAAATTCTTGTCTACAATGACGTGGCTGTGTGGAGCTTGTGGCAAAAGCAAGAACAGAAAAGAGTGCCACAGGGGTTCTGGTCAAGGAAACTCACAGATCCTATGACAAGATACACTCCGCTTGAGAAACAAGTTGCTGCAGTGTACTGGGCTCTAGTTGAAACTGAAAGAATCACAGGCGAGCAACCAGTGACAATTTGCACAGAAATTCCAATCATGGGCTGGGTGCGTGACACTGCTGCAAATGGGAAAAGTGGCAGAGCACAAGACGCCACTCATGTCAAATGGAAATGGTATTTACAGCAACGTGCGAAAGCTGGCCGCACAGGGGTTTCCAGACTGCAAGAACAAATGCTGGAGGCGGTAGATCTGGAAGCGATGCCTGAACCAAACACCCCTGTGGTGTTGCCAGAATCTCCCTTCAAAGTCGCACCCGCCTATGATACATTGACAGAAGAAGAACAAAAGTCTGCATGGTTCACGGACGGCACCGCAAAGTATGATAAAGGGCAAAGAAACTGGCAAGCTGTCGCATTCCAGCCCCACCGAGAAACACTGCTAATGAGAGAAGGTGTGGGAGGATCAAGTCAGTATGCTGAACTGCAGGCAGTGGCCTCCGTGATTGAACAGGTGAAGGAAACAGAGACTGCATGCATATACACAGACAGTTGGGCCACATATCAAGGCCTGACACATTGGGCACCGCATGGAGAAGAGATGGTTGGCAGATCAAGAACACACCGATCTGGGGAGGGCCAGACATCTGGGAAGAGATGTGGTGCAAAGGTGAGAGGTGCAAAATCTGCATTGGGCATGTCGATGCACACATGCCCCCTGACACCTCACTGGCTGCCCTGTTCAACAATGAAGTGGACCAAATGGCAAAGATTCGCCCAGTGACAACACCGCAAGAAGCTGAGGTGCTGCAAGGGATGGCGGATTGGGCACACATAACCTCAGGGCATCTAGGGCAAACAGGAACTTATCAATTGCCCATTACCATGGATCAAGCCATACAAGCTGCCTCCCAAAGTTCCGTGTGCAGTGAAGTGAAGCACTACCCTCTGGAGAGGAAGCCTCAAGGCCCTTTGAGAAGAGGTGAAAGAGCTGCTAGCGTATGGCAAGTTGACTACATTGGCCCTTTTACCGCCCGAGAATGGAAAGCATTATGTGTTGACCATGGTAGACACATACTCTGGACTGCTGTTAGCTTATCCAGTCGCCCATGCAGATCAACGGGCTACCTTGCAAGGCATGGAATACCTCATCAGACACTATGGCATCCCAGATGAAATCCAATCAGACCAAGGCAGCCATTTTGCTGGACACAATGTGCAAGACTGGGCACTAGAGCAAGGCATAAAATGGACACTGCACATCAGCCGATACCCAGAATCCTCTGCTCTGGTGGAACGTAGCAATGGGCTGCTCAAGCAACAAATAAAGAAGCTGACTAAGACTCACACTCTCAAGGGGTGGTCCAAACATCTGGCACAAGCACTGTTTGAACTGAACAATCGTCCACTGGGAAATCGCCAGACACCCTTTGTGAGACTGACAAGTGCGAAAGTGGAATCTAAAAAGACTCTTGTTGTGTGGAAAACCGACAAAGAAGCTAAGCTGCCTGTGCAAGCAACTGCAGGCAGCATTGGACTTGATCTATCTACCTGTGAAGATGATGTTATACCGGCGGGGCAAACCAAATCCATCTCGCTGGGTATTGGCATCAAATTGCCGGCTGGCACTTATGGACGCATTGCTGCACGATCCAGCCTGGCAAAACAAGGCATTGACATATTGGGAGGTGTGATTGATCCTGATTATAGAGGGACTGTTTCGGTACTTTTACATAATGCTGGTGCATCTGCAGTACCATTAACCAAATATGACCGAATTGCACAATTGATTTGTGAACGAGCAGTTGTCCCCCTAGTAGTAGAAAGCAAGCAATCCCCAGACACTACATTGAGGGGGGAAGGAGGCTTCGGTAGCACGGGAAAAAAGGTGTGGGTGCACCATCCTAACAAAAAGCCTGAGGCTGGGGAAGTGTTAAGTCAAGGTGTTGGAAGTACTTATGTTGTACTTTTGCATAATTCTGATGTGCCTGTTTATATTCCCGCTACTAGGCTCACACCACGAACGTAGAGCAGTATGAAGGGGATGGGACTTGCCTTGCTGTGGGTGCTCCTGGCCTGCCAAACCAACGCTTTCTCTGTAAAGAGTGGGTTATTGCAAGACACTACATGGACTCTGAGAATCGCATGCACTACACCTGATGCTCCAGTCCTGCGTGATAACTACAACCGCACCGTAACCTGTGAGAAAAGCGTTACAAATGAGTATCCACATGGAACTGCAAGAGTTCTAGATTGGCACATTGTCGGACACCTTTTATCACTAACTCATATGACTGGCGCTTATGAAATCTTAGGTTCAAAGGTTTCAGTGAATGGATCAAATAATTTGTTTGATGTTTCATGTTTCTTTTGCCCCAAGAACTGCAATGAGTGTACTCGCCAAGATTTTCTGGACTACAACTTGACCAAATGCCTTTCATACAATTGTACGTTGAAACAGCCTCTACCAGATGGTAGTATGGTGTTTGTATCAAAAACCAATATTGTATATGGTAGGCATCCCACTTGGAGGATGGTGTTTTTCAAATCACACAAAGTAGAAACTGTGAACATGCTAGATTTTCCAGTAGTAAGACAACATTTAAATTGCAGACATGTGATGCACGCTTCCATCATTTCAGAGGTACACTTAGACATAGACTTGTCACGGGGCAATGTCTCCTTAGTACTACCAAGCTGCTATAAATGGAGTCGATTTCTATGGCCCATCACCAAATTGCGCGTAGCTAGGGGTTTAGATTCATTGATTGCGGGTGCAGCGGGAGTGGGAACGGGGGCTTTAAATGCTTTTGACATAGAAACTGTGCGCAACAAGTTAGCCACTATGGGTTCTGATGCCAGCGGCGCTATAAAACTTCTGGCCCAGTGGGGCCCATTGATAAGTCCTACCCTGCGCAACACTGCTACAAGTATTGGCAACCATTGGAAGTGGCAGAATTTCAGCTATGAAGACATTTTCTCTGCCATAGGACAGGTCAACAAAACTGCTAAAGACACACGATGCATTTTATGGCAATCTTTGCTAAATCAGCAGGTGTTGGCTTTCCGCTCCGAATGGGGGCGACTATCTTCAACCCACTGGCACAAAGAGCTACAGTTACCAGCAAACATATGGATTAAGCCGCTTGCTTTTTATTGCATGAATAACACCTGCCATGCATTAATGCAAGTTAGTAGGACCGCTTATGCTCTAGAAATATGGTGCCCTTTTATAGTATTGCCTATGAAAATCAATGGTTCCTGGTGGGTTCCG
The DNA here is from genome assembly GCF_040938575.1 of Ambystoma mexicanum. Lineage (NCBI taxonomy): Eukaryota > Metazoa > Chordata > Amphibia > Caudata > Ambystomatidae > Ambystoma > Ambystoma mexicanum. The sequence continues at coordinate 984,450,955 of NC_090924.1, forward strand.
CAAATACGAGGGGAATGGATAGACAGCCAAAACTACACCATCCACAGTCACACCTGCATGCCCTGGGATCAGGGGTGGGTGTGTCCCCTAACTGGGAGGGTTCCGGACCCATGCATACATCCCGTAGCAGGGGAGTGCACCTGGATGCAATACCACATAAATGGGACTGACATCTTCCAGATAGATCAGCATAAAGCTTGCGTAGTTACTAATCATTCCTTGCTTATTAACAATTATAGGTTATTAGGGAGTCCTCAAGTATTTTGCGTAGATCAAGTTGTGACTATCTTAGACATTGTTACTCATACCCTATATTCTTTAACCCAGTGGTCTCACACTACTCTGCATGCTGAGCTCACGCATTTGCTTAACTGGACTCTATCCTATGGAGTGATTACTGCCCGGCTTCAAGTTATTAGACAGTTTGCTCAAACTGCTTGGAAAGATTTCCAGACGCTAGCTACCTCAGTTATTTCTGCAGAGTACAAGCTAATAATAGACAGAAACCAATTGATCAAAACTGCTGACCATCTGCAATCAGTTACTACTCACCACTGGTGGGATATATTCACTGGATGGTCTCCCTCCTCCACTAAGCTGCTTAATATAATACTGCACCCATTGCTGTGGTTGCTGATTTCCCTAATATTCATACTTATCGTCTTCATTGGGCTCTTGCGCAGAATGTCTTTCCTTTATACTAGAATGACTGCGCTAGAGAAACGCTTAATTGGCCTACAGCACACTGTACATGCTTCCAGATCATGGAACTGAGTCAGCATTTTCAGGCCTCACTTCGAAAGGGGTGGAATGTCGTGATAAGCTGCTAGGCGCTTGCAGTAACCCGCATTTGCAGTAACCCACTGAGCTATCTTGTGTGTATTAGAGCCTATTCGAAGGGTGCAGGAAAATGCTGACATCAACCAGGACTCTCGAACTGGGTGAGCCTGCATGCTTGCAAGGGGTTAATTGCGAAGGCCTTTTCTGAAGACATAAAACATCTAGCATTTGCAAGAGGCTCTATGCAGCCCTTGGGAGCCAGGCACAGCTTTGCTCGTCTTCGCTCTGCGAGTCAGGTGCACTGATAAGGCAAGAATGTCTGATCTTTTCAAAACACAGTGCCCGAAGCCTGGGAGCCAAGACTGGCTGTTTCCAGTCTTGTAACTTTCCAAGCAAAAAACATGTTTACTGCCGGGAAGGGAGAGCCTAGAAGCTTCTCGAAGAGCTGACACGTCATGATGATTGACGTGCAGCTCCTAATAAGAGAACTATACTTGGACCAGGGAAGGGGGGACTGGACTCATCATGGGCTGTTGGAAAGACGCGCGTATCAAGAAGAACAGTGCCTGGACGACCAGCTGTGCACTATCAGGGCCGAGACTCCTAACATCACATCCCCGCTCTGGTGTAGGACTGTGGGGGCTTGGCCAGTCCTCCCCTCCTCTTCTGAGGAGTGCCGGGCACCTGTAGCGGCGAGGGTCCTGGGTGTGATCAGATCGTACCTTCATCTACATTTCATTAGGAGCGTAAGACCAAATAATTTCATATTCATCTGTGATTGATAATTGGCATTATATAGCTTGCACTTTCTATTTCCACATTATTATAAATTGCTGCTTAGTTTTCATTAGCCACTGTAGATAATAAATGCAAGCATCATATATTCTGTGTGATTGGCTTTTTTCCAGACTGAGATCATCGTGCGTCTTAAACCTTATTTGTGTGGGAAGGTAATTAGGAGTGATTTACTTTGCACAAAGGGCTGGATCCCAGGGAGGTGCGGGTACTGCTTATTACTACAATAAGGTCCTTTAACACAAAACAAATTCATGAATAGCATGAACAATACCTGATTAACTGTCATGGGTTCATACCATGCCACACAGATGTAACTTAGTTTTCCTTCTCAAACATTCATAGACTGTAGCAGACAATCATCAGAGGTTGGGCGGTATCCCGGTGCTAATTGCACTGGGATAGCGCCCAATGTTATTAGCGTTACCACAACTCTGTCTGGGGCAATTTGGGCCAGATCACTAGTTGCAGTGGGGAAGTAAATCTCCATTCCAAATGGGTCCATTGGACCCAATGGGGGTTTCTTGGCACTGTTAGCGCTGCACTAATACCACAGCAAACGGGCAGAAATCGTTTTTACCTACAGCAAAAAGCTGGAGGTTAAACTCCCAGTTTCCACCCAACTCGAGATTGGTTGGAGCGGTAAATGCAGCGGTAGTAGTGCTACCGCTTCATTTTACCACTCCACGCAACTAATGATGAGGCCCAATGAAGATTACCCAACCTTAAAGCACAGGGAGTCTTGATTCCATTAAAGACACAGAGGAGACCATTATGCTTTAACTTCTTTATCTCAAAATCTTCAGCAGTTTCAACAGTTTAAGCTTTTTAATAAATAGAAACATTTCTCATTTTATTTTATTTTTTTGTTGAAAAACTACAACTCCCAACAAAGTCTCTCAATCCAGTAGTCCTTATGGCTCACTTCATTTCCATGGACCCTGCACCTCAGTTCCTGGGTAGGTCCCTTCCTCTTCTTTGGATGCTCTGGACAGTCTTACAGCAAAAAGTCAAACTCTTGAAACCTTAGATCGCTCGAACTACCCTCTGTTCAGAACGGGACTCACAAGTGAGACCACGCTGCTTGCAACTTCTCCTTTCCCCGGTCACTCTGCTGACACCTTCAGCTGTTTTTCAGGTCCTTTGCTGCTGAAGAAAAACAGACATGCAATCAGGGAGGGAGTATGCCACAACCTAAAAATACTATACAATCGGTCACAATATAAACCAAATGAACTGTGCATACTGACTGGGAGTGAAATAATGCTCACCTCAGTGTCTTTAATAGAATCAAGACTCCCTGTGCTGTAAACTGGGGTAATCTTCATTCTAGGTGTATACCGGAGGCAAGCATTATGCTTGTCCAAAGCTGTGTACCACTGCCACTGACACTTATGTGACTGGCTTAAAATAGAATGCCTTGAACATACTATCATTCGTCCAATCTGCGGCTCACAGAATGTCACCAGTGGTGCCGCTGCGCTCAATGCTTTGGAAGCCATTGCTGCTCTAGCTGAAGGCGCCCCGAAATTGAACAAGTCAACCCCCGCCTGCTCCATTATCTCACGCACCTGACCCATCCTACATGCTATAAGCAATTGCGTCACACCTAATGTCTGCTGTCCGTAATTCGTATTCCCTAAGACAGGCCGCCACGCACAACTGTGGCTGTGCTGACAAATAGGGATAGGAGATTGTCGACAAATGAGTTGTCGTCCTCTTAGATATGGTAAAGGTAACCCTGTCTGGATTGCAAATCTTCTTATCAATCTCCAGTACTTTCACGTCAGATACTCTCCTACATGAAGACGGGGCAAAGTAGCATAGCCAGCTTCCCTGAAAGCTGCGTAACCGGCAGGTATTTATCCGCTGGCCAAACCTTCTGGAATTGCAATACGAAGTTCACATCCCACAGATATGCATACTTGGGCAGAGGGTTAGCTCTAAGCTTCAACCCTCTCAACGGCTTGACCACTGCCTGATGATCGCTTACTGGAGCAGGAGTGTCCCACTGATATCGCTAGTCGTGAAAGTCTGCCCTCCTTCTAGAAGGGCAGCTAGGAAATTGAGTACAGTTACAATATGGTCAGAAACTGGATTAAGGCTTCGTCCCCTACACCAGTTCTCCCACTTGCTCCATGCCGTGTCATAGCTCCTACAGGTAGAGGGTGCCCACGACGTCTTGTTAAGCTTGGCAGCCTGGGCCGAAATGCCAGGCATGGCCCATTTGCCCCAACACCTTGCAAGCTATCAGTGGCAAGGAGACCTTCAACCTTTGAGGGTGGAAAGTCCCAGCTGGGTCTGTGAGTAACTCTGGACTCTGAGGCAGAATCCGTGGGAAATCCACAGAAAGTTCCATCAGAACTCAAAGCCAGGCTTGCAATTTCCAAGCGGGTGCTACCACTATTACCTCTGCCCTCTTCCTTCAAATCCTTGCCAGAACTCTGCTTAGAGTTATAAAGGGGGGAAAAGCATAGTGCAATTCTCCAGCCCAGCTCTGCAGAAATGCGTCTGTTCCTATCGCTGCCGGATCTGTGCATTCAGCCTGGAGGAAAATAGGTCTTCCTGAACAGGCGCCCACAGCTGATCTAGCTTCTGGATGATTCCTCTAACGAGCATCCAGTCACTGGAGTCTGTTAGATACCGGGAATTCCAGTCCGCTACTAAATTGAAATCCCCCGGCAGGACTCTTCCATGACAGAGATTCGGGCTTGAAGGCAGTAATGCAAAATTCTTTTGCCAGCTCTGCTAGTGGTCTGGATATTGCCCCCCCCCCCAAGATGGTTTATGTACTGCAACACTGAGATGTTGTCCATCTACAGCAGGATGCAACAGTCGACTCTGCCTTTTGTAAAAGCTCTGATGGCAAAGGACCCAGCTAACTGTTCTAGGCAGTTTATATGTAGTGCTAATTCCTCTTGGCCCTATTAGCCCCCTGTCTGTGTGGCCCGCATTGGCTCCCCAGCCTGCCCGCTGGCATCAGATTCTATCACCAGGTCCGGGCTGTCCCTGAAAATGGCATGTCCATTCCATGCCTCCATGTTCTGCAGCCACCAATGCAGCTCTGTCCTCGGTCTAAAAGAACCGTCTGGTGATACCTGAGTCCCTGCTGCAAGTGTTTAATTTGTAATCTCTGCAGGGCCCTGTAATGAAGAGGCCACATAAAAATCACTTGAATCGAGGCTGTAAACAGCCTCACTATCCTTGCAAGGGTTTGAAGGCTTTTCGCCTCTTTCCTGAGACATGCCCTGATTTCTCTCTTGAAATTGTTCACTTTCCTTGCTGCAAGCTCCAGCAGGAAACCCAGGAAGTCCAGCCTCTTGCTGTGGTCCATATCAGATTTCTCCGGTTGATGAGGAAACCGAGAGATATGGTCTTTCACCCACTTGATCTGTGACACCAGCAACTCCCGGTTTTTCACAAATACCACAATGCCATTGAGATACATTATCATTCTGATCCCTTTCTCTCTTACAGTGGCTGCCAGTGGCCACATGAGCTTCGTGAATGCTGAAGGTGCTGACAAGAGCCTGAAGAGCATCGTCTTGAACTGACAGATTTTCCCTGCCTACTGGAAACGGAGGTAGGGCCGGAATATCCAAGCTATGGGAACCGTCAGATATGTGAAAGAAAAAGACCTTGGCTGTGAAGCCAGTGGTGCGGGCTGCACTCCCGTGTACCACTCACTGGTGGTTAAATTTTGAGTACCAGAAATTCTTCAAAGACTTAGAATAATTAAACTCATACGTATTTATTTGTTCTTATGTTGCTTATTATTTTCATAAGCTTAAATTCCTCGAGGGGAATTGAAAATTTGATGCAGAAATGTCACATAAGGCCTATGCATTTCGGGTTGGAAACCCTTCCTCAGGGCCTGTGAACTTATATATTTATAAATGCCTACTGATTAAATCTCTTAACAAAGATAATGGTAATAGTCAAATTAGAACACCCATAATATTCACAATTAGACAATAGGAAACCATATGGTAGTTTGAAATGGTCGCCAAATGGAAGCATCATTCAACAATCAAGTGTACGTAAAAGATACACATACATTACCAATATCAGCATATGGTTAATGTCTGGATAGTTCATCATCAAAAGAGTTTCATCAATTAAGTTTGGTCATAGGGAAGTTGCAAAAGAAAATAAAAAAGACATGTGAACATACTGTCATAAAATACTAATAAAAGCCTACATTTTAGCTGCTGTTATTCTAGTATGAAGGATTAGTCTCTAACCTGCTAATCGCATGTAAAAACCTCCACAAGAAAGTATCCCAGAGCAAAAGCAATCATCCGTGTCTAGTCTGAAAGTTAAAAAAACGTGTCACGTGTAACTGTATAAAGGGAATATGCAAGGAAAAAGTTACTAAAAAGGGGAAGAAAGAAAACTGGCGAGGTTCATTTAACTGAATGAGTTCAATCGTGTTAGTTGCTGGCCGCAGTTACGGATGGCGAGCAGGTAAAGACTTGTGCTCTATCTCTGAAAGGCTGCACAGTGTGGAGTTGCCAAGGTAGCAGTAACGCCTTCAGTGAGGTCACTGATCTAAAGAGGTGGGTAACGAAGCTGTTGTAAATTAATGCTCGTACATGAAATTCAAAAACAAATGCGGTAAAAAAAGTGTCAATTACCCGAAATATTATGAATGATGCGAGCGGCAGGCTGCCGTTGTAGTGAATGAGCACAGAAGCAGAGCTGGACACGCGTCTGATATCTGCCTGGCTAAGCTTGTAAACGCTGCATTGAAAACAGTAATGACTCAAATACCTACATGATAGATCATGCGTGGTAGTGAGTGTGTGTGTGTGTGTGTGTGTGTGTGTGTGTGTGTGTGTGTGTGTGTGTGTGTATATATAAAACAAAACGGACATGTTGTGGTTGAAAAACTGGATCGTGAATGAGAGAGTCATGTAAGAATATAGGTATATTATATGCGGCTGAAATGGGATGTATTAAAGAAAGAAAATATGAAAAAGGATGCTTTACAGAATAAGGAGTCGTAAAAAGCAAAAAATAAATCAGAAAAAAGATGGCAATATATGGTGAGCAGTACAGTAACAAAGAATAATAATAAATAATGGTGACATATATTCAATCTAAAAACTATGCTAATGATGGATTCTAGAGAAAATAAATAAAAATATTAAAAAATACATGCAATGAAAAAATGAAAAAAGTTCACAAGAAGCAACTTAAATCTAATTCTTCGTTCATCCCTTCAGGTGTCAGGGACCCAATTTTTTCAATCCATGTCGCTTCTCTCTGAGCTCTCAACTTCTTCATGTCCATACTCTGGTGTTTGGTGGAAATAACCTCAATTACTGTAAATCTTAATTGTGCCACCGTGTGGCCACTTTGATTGAAATGTTTTACCACAGCTGACGTTTGATTGTTCACTCTAATGCAAGATTTGTGTTCATTGATACGTACACGTATTTTACATGCGGTCTCCCCAACGTAATACATAGCACATGGACATTTAATTGCGTAAATTACATTTTCTGACAGACATGTGGCATGTTGTTTTAATTTGATCTTTTCTCCTGTTCTTGGATGTGATATGTATGGACCTTTGATATTGTTGCAGTTGCCGCAACTCATGCACGGGTGTGTGCCTGGAAATGTATCCTCTGTTTTGTGTTTGGATTTTCTATTTCGTGTATCAACCAGTAAGTCTCGTAGATTGTTACTCTTTTGATATGCGAACACGGGTGGTTGCACAAACAGTTCTCTAGCCCTTTGGTCGTTCTGTAGGATAGTCCATCTTTTTAGAAGACTGTCTCTGATTTTGCGACTCTGAATTGAATACTTGGTGACAAAAACGAATCCAGGTTGCGGTCGTTCTTGTTTTTGTGTTAGTAATTGAGTGCAATCTTTTGCGTCAGTTTTGATCCTGGCTGTAAAAAGGTCATCATCAGGATATCCTCTTTCTTTCAGTTTCATCTGTAGTGTATCTAATTCTAGATTACATTCTGTTTGATCACTCACAATTCTTTTTATGCGCAGCATCTGTCCAAATGGTAAGTTGCGTAAAATGTTGGGTGGATGGAAACTCAACCTATGGAGAAGATAGTTTCTATCAGTGGGTTTTGAGTAAAGTTTTGTCAGTATTCTCGAACCTTCAATTGCTGTTTGCACATCCAAATAGTTAATGCTGGGGTTCCCTATCTCCATTGTGAATTGCAACCTGTTGTCGATGTTATTCAAATATAAAAGGAAATTGTTCAATTGGTCTCGACTGCCTGACCATATTACGAATATATCATCAATATATCTATACCATTTTTTCAAATGTAGACTCCATTGTGGATTGTTGATAATATGTCTGGTTTCGAAATCAAACATGAATGTATTCGCATAGGATGGTGCCATAGTAGCTCCCATAGCAGTACCGGTCAATTGTTTGTAATACGTTTCTTTGTACTTGAAACATGAATTCTCAGAAATAAATTTCAAAATTCTTGATTGGCTCCTATTGGTCCTGCATCAAGTAGTATCCTTCTCAACTGCTCTTTGTCCCAAATCGTGTGGGATACTCGTATAAAGACTTGCCACATCGATGGTGAATAAAATGTCATCTGTCGTGAGTTCAATGTTCTCTAGGATTTGTAAGAAATGTGTAATATCCTTTACATAAGTTGGAGTTAGTTGAATAAGAGGCTGTAAAAAATAATCAATGTAGGTACCCAAAGGTTGCAAAATGCTTTTGGTTGCGGCTACTATCGGTCTCCCAGGAGGATTATTGAGTTGCTTGTGAATTTTAGGTAGAATATACAGGTGTGGCATCTTGGGATATTGAGGCCATAAATATGTTTTAGTTTTGTTGCTAATCCATTGGTTTTCTAGTGCCATTTCAAGAATATTGTATAGTTCAGCTTTGATATCTTTAGTTGGATCGTGTGCTAATTGTTGATACGTTGTGTTATCTGCTAATTGTCTCAAACACTCTTTGTCATATTGTTCAGAATCTTGAATAACAATAGCACCTGCCTTATCTGCTGATGTGATAGTGATAGAATCATCAGTAAATAGGGTCTTTATGGATAGTTTACCTCTGTTCAAATTATTCCGTTTGGGTTGGCAAAATTGTATTTTTTTGATATCGTTCAACACCATGTTATGAAAAATAGTAGAAAAAAGAAAAAATCCAGGACTCAGCGCCACCAGTTCAACGTCCATTTAATTGTGTTGTATTGTCACACATTAAATGATGTTAAGCCCATGAGTGATAACATGTTTCGGCTCGCTCAAAGCCTTTTTCAAATCAGGGCTAACAATAAACAATAAGGCAAAATAGAAAATGTGTGACAACAGCATAAGAAACAACATAGCGTGACAAAGGAAATTAAAGATATCAATAACATTGTGACAATAAATTATCCAATATTAAGATTAATAGATGGACAGAAAAACAGGGGTTGGTGAAGGGGTGGATGCAAAGGGATAGAAAAATATTTCACAATATATATTGCAGATTCGTACATAGTATCAAAAAGAACAACAATGGGCATAACACAAGACATAATGGAGACAATGCCCACAAATATCACAAAAAGAAAGAGAAAAATAAAACAAAAGAGTGTTTAGTGATTATTGCGTAAGAGTAATTATACTGACTGAGACCAATTGGTTATGATGACAACTCCAAATTAACTGCCATAAATGCACTTACCCAAATTTCAAGTAACCAATCCGAACGACTAAGTGTCAAAGTAGTTGTAACGGGGTCAGATCCCCAGAGCTTAATCTGCAAACAGATAAACTTAAATTCAGAAATCACTGCAGCAAGAGGAAAACGATCAAAGTTTAGCAAAAAGAGGTTGCATCTACTAATCCATGATTACGTGTGAGGGTCCTGACAGGTTGTCACACATTTTCTATTTTGCCTTATTGTTTATTGTTAGCCCTGATTTGAAAAAGGCTTTGAGCGAGCCGAAACATGTTATCACTCATGGACTTAACATCATTTAATGTGTGACAATACAACACAATTAAATGGATGTTGAACTGGTGGCGCTGAGTCCTGGATTTATTCTTTTTTCTACTGTACATGTGGTGACGGTTAGGCTTTACCACTGTCTGAGTCCAGAGACCTGCGACACCCATCCTCTTTATTCATAGATGGAACTATAATAACATCAGTCTCTTCATTGTCTAACAATTGGGATTATAAGGTGTCACCCTATAGAGCAGCTTTCTTCAAAGCCAGATTTCACTTTTATGTTATGAAAAATGTTGATCGCAGGAACATGTATTGGCGGGTTAAATGTGCTCTTAGCTTTAAATTCGATATATTCAGTTTGGCTGGGGACTTCAGTGGTGTGAGTTGTTTCTGAAAAGTATGTTTTCAATTTGAGTTTGCGTACTAGTTTGTATAGTTCAGCTTTGGTGTTAAACATGTTGTTACTATAAGTTGGAACAAACTTCAAACCTTTCTCAATTGTTTTGATTTCTTTAGTTGTCAAATGTCGAGTGGAGAGGTTAACCACTAGTTCTGATTTGTCTGCAGTCGTGTCTTCATTCCCTGTCCTCTTCTTCCTTCCCCTTCTTGTCCTCTTTCTCTTCCTCCTAAAAAATCTTTCCTTTGGGGATTTGTGGGTTGTGTGGGTCTTAGATTGATACCTGATGTACTGGCCGCAGAATTTCCTGTTGCTGGTTCGTCTATTTTTGATTTTTGAACATACATTTTATAAAAAACGGAGTGTAGTGCATACCTCACTGCCAATCCAACCATCAGATATGTGTCTTTCAGATCCACCCTGGCCAGCCAGTCATCCTTCCTGAGGATGTCCCACAGCAGATGAATGCCCTCCATCTTGAAATGCCTCTAGGTAACCCAACCGTTCAGCTCCTACAGATTTATGACTGGCCAGACTTTTTCCTTCCTGTGCATCAGGAACATATTGCTTACAAATCTGAGGTGGCTGCCTTTGAAAGGTTTGATGGCCCCTTTCGCAACCAGCTACATCAGCTCGCCCTCCAGTTACTCTCTCTCTCTTCCATGTGAATGGGAGTGGGCACTTGGGATTGTATGGGCTCTTGTACGAATTCGAAGTGGAGGCCCTGAACAGTCTGAAGGACCCACATACTGCTTGATATCCCACGGCAGCCTGCCAAGAACTGACATGTTCTGCCTCCCACCAGGGGGTACCTTGTCGGCTTTGCACTCACCGGTGGTGGCACCTTGCGCCCTGGTGGAGCTTCTTCCTTTACGTCCTCTGTAGGTTCGCCCATGGTCAAGAAAGAAGAAATCTTGTTGTCAGGCATCTGACTATTGAGCCCTAGCACCTTGGGGTCTATGAGGCGATACGTAGTGCCCGGTCGGGTGACTTATATACCGACCGGTCCCGGCAAAAACTCTGCCTGGGAATATCTTATTTATGGATGACTTGGCCTTCTTTAGTGACGCGTAGGTGACTACAAAATGGCCCATCTCTTTTTCCAAATGCCTCTCAGCAAAGCAGACCCTGTGCCACTTCTCCTGCTTTGTAGGACGCAAGATCGCTCAACTTAGAGTCGATCTTGAGGAGCAGGCCTCTACGCCTCTCTGAGGAAATTGCACAGTTTGTGTTCCCCAAAAAACAAACAGCTAGTTGTGCCCAGTTCGGCAAAGTATCAGCATCCACAGCCTCGCCTGTGTCCCTAGCACGCTCTGCCAGGTCCATGATCTTAGCTATTGGGCCCATGAGTTCTAGCAGTTCTCCTGACAGCTTCGCCAGGATCTGTCCATCCCGATTCTCAGGTCTTTGGACATTTCGTTACAAACGTTATCGTGCATGGGTCCAATTCTGGGGCATCTGCCACTTTCCCTTCCAACTCAGACCGCAGGCATTCTGCCCTCATGCGCACCCTGGTCTTCTTGTCTAGGGGTTTCCAGACCCTCTGCGTCATATACAAAGCCACCCTCTGCAAGGGTTGCCAGTCTGAGGACCTGGGATTCCGGATCTCATCTGGGTTGAACATGTCGGAGATCTCGGTGTCCGGCATCTCTATGTTCTTCTCTTTCTTTGCTCTCTTAAGCCCTTGAGCAAGCTGGGCTTTGCCCTCAGGGCTTTGGTCCCCATCTTGCATGGATATGTCATTATCCGGGGAATAGCCTTCTGCGATATCTGATACGTCACCCAAATTGTCCTCCCATCGGGTGGGGGGTAAGGAGGCTCGGTGCAGCTGTGCATTGAAGGAAAGTTTCTCAGAGATTCGCTAGCTCATCAGCGTCCTCTGGGGCTTTGTTCATGTCCTCATACTCTTGAACCGGGGGAGATTTTCCTCTTCCGGGTCCGGTTACTCCCCTGTTGACTCCCCTCATCTGAGGGGGCCTTGGTAGACATGCTTGGATTTATTTTCTTCTTCTGGGTGCCGTCGACGTGTTTCCCTAGGAAGTGTTCCAAGGTGGTTAACCTCTCTTGAAGGGTTCTTTCTCCTTCTGCAACTGCCTCCACTAAGGCGCTGCCCAGCACCTTTTTGAAACTGAGCACCAGGTCGCTCTCTGTGTCCTCAGTCAAGCTCCCTGGCTCTCCCATTCCCAATGCTGAGACATGGTAGAGGTAGGACAGTGATATTCCAGGTGCTGCGTGCCTATGCCTGGATCAGCAGGTTGAATTGCACGTCCGCTGCATAAATCCTGTATCTTGGGGAAGACTCTTATTGCACCAGCAATCTCCCAAATTGCTCTTATAGTGAGCAATGTAGCAAAGCTCTGCCCACAGTCCAACGCGGATCCGCTGTCACTGATCTATTTAGTCGAGCTCTCAAGTTCTGAAGGTGAATGCCACCTCATAAAAAACACTTGCACTTGTAATGCGCGTTCTAAATGTCTTTGCTTGTGCTTCTAGCTGCCAGAAATGCGCAGATGTGCCGGCATCATACGGAGAGCAGCACCGCCTCCCCGGAGGTGGGGGCTTCGTCTCCGGTAAACTCTGGGCTGCGCTAACCCCATTTGTGGCTGAGCGGGACCCCGGGTGAGCACGTCATGCACAACTTTGCAATCTACCGATGCGGCCACTTGGCGATGCAGGTGCTCGCGTTGATAGCGAGCAGGATGATGCGACTCTACTCAGCAGATCTCACTGTGCCGAGCACTACATACAATGTCTACACATGGGAAATGCTAAAGGAAACACGATGCACCCCCTGATGCCTTCACGCTCTTAAGCACCTGCAAGTGAAAAACATGATTTAAACATGCCACACGGCCATATTATTAGCCAAAACAAATCACAACATGGGAAATGACACTTATCTTGCCGAAGAGCAGATGAAGAAGAAGAAGAGAACTAGGCAGGAAGTGAGGTGCAGGGTCCATGACAGGAAGTGAGCCATAAGGACTACTGGATTGAGAGTCTGTTTTTAAGAAGTTTAAATTGTTGAAACTTCTGAAGATGTTGAGATAAAGAAGGTGAAGCATAGTGCTCGCCTCCGGTCTTGACATAGAATGTGTTTATGGTCAAACAGATTTCTGTAAGAAGGAAAAGGTAACACGGTGTAGTGAAAACAGGCTTGGTCTGCCCACACATTAATTTGATTCTAATCCATAGAGATGCCTGGAAGGAAGCCTGATTAATAGATTCCCTTCAGCTTTTGGAGTTACAAGTTTACTGATAAAGTTCCTTCACAAGGACAGACAATCCAGTCAGCACACACAGAAAGCGCAGTGTTTCCATGCTGCAAAGAAATGCATGCCTCAAGCAAGGCGAACTTGAGGAAAACCTACAACCAGCTCCTTCATGGTATCTAGATCTACCGTAGACTGTCTTAAAAGGAACACAGATATATCAAATAGGGAAGTGGAGATGGGACAGAGTGAAAGACTTCAAGTCCGTCTGCCAACTAGAGAGTTTCTTTTAGGCAGTTTTTCTTTATATATTATTTATATGGAACTCCCTGAGAACGTCAGTTCCAGGTAGACATGAAATCCACAGCACAGGCCCTCCAAGGACACAATTTTACATAGGTGTGATAAGAAGTTCGAGAGAACAGGTTTGCCCAGTGGTAACTACTTCTAAGCAATGAGAGGGACCAGCATCACCTGCGGGAGGCACCAAGGTCTAGGTCTACCCAGCACTGCCTGTTCCTGAGGAATGCATTGATCTCTATGAAACTCAAGAGCACAGGTGTGGCCACCCAGGCCTATCTCTGGGGAAGAAGGATCTAAATAGGACGCATACAGGAACGTGTTCTCAGCAGTGGCTGCCTTTGAGTAATTCATTTTCATCTAGACCTCATCTCAGGATGCTACTATGGAACACTGGGGGCTCCGCTTCAGATTCTAAAAGAGAGCCCCATCAGGGTTATGAAGCATAATTTGGGTTGGCGAGGAGCAGATGATAATGTCTGCCTATCAGTTTCCAGAGAAATAACAGTAAAAAGGGCAGCTATACCCTGGAGGATGGAACACAACGTTTATTCACAGGGCCTTCCCAACAAAAACCTACAGCACACTATAAAAAAACAAGTATGACATGCAGATATGAGCCCTCAGTAAGTTAAGAGTCCCCCATGCCTGGGTGCATACTGCAGACAATGCTCTGACCCAAATTGCCAGGAAATATCCTAAAAGGGAAGAACACAATTACAAGAGAAAACAATAAACAGTCATGTTCAAATAGAACAATACTGCCTACCTACGACATGCTGGAGAGGGGACACATGTGAACCTGACTCCAACGGAGATAGACATAACAGGAAGTCTGTGTGACTCACAGGTCCTTTTATAACCAGCTTAGGAGAGAAGATAAACAAACGGGAAGAGCAAAATATCTCTAGGGGGCTTGTGAAGGATCAGTCTCCTGGGGGAAAACCTACCTCATAGCGCAAGAACTGTGACAAGGAACATAGACAAGGAGGTAATGGCATTTCAGCTGCTCAGATAAGGGCCTGAAAATGTCACTAAGATCTAGAGCAAGTATTAGCAGGGGGCTGTTAAATAACTTTCCCGGGGGCCTAATCCCTCCTCCCACAGGACATTAAAAACCATATTTAAGGTTACCACTTATACAAGTCTACAAATGCAATTAATATAAACGTTCAGGTTAAACCAGTTATTACACACTGGGCATATAATCAAACCAGCACTGCTGAAACATTTACTCACCCGTTTGTTTTGAACTGTTATTAATAAGGTTTTTGTTTTAATTGTACATTGATGTGTTGTGTGCTTATTTCTACTTAGCATGTGGATTTTAGCTGATGTTTTGGGTGAAATTTAGTTTGAAGATAGTAGTAAAAGTGTATGTTGCTGTGAGATCGTTATTTTTGTAAGTGTGGGTTTATGTTTTGACTTGATTTAATTGGAGGCTTGTATTATTACTATGTATTAACTATGTAATGTGTGTTTTAGAATGTATTATATGTTTGCATATGTATGTTTTTTTCTTTATTATACATTTGGTTTGCATATAAAACCTTATACACATTTCAATAATCACAATATAATACACCAGATAAAATAACAAAGATGAAACTAATACAAAAATACATAGAGCAATAATAAGTACATATTTCAGAACAGATACTACAAAATACACAGAGCAATAGGAATTACATATTTAATGAAATTTAAAATCTAGTCAATCTTCAAGGGTATTTTCTCAACACATATAACATTCTGTCAATCTGTGAGGACATTTTTTTTCTCACACTTCTTCCATATATAGAAGGCAGGAGCAGTAATAACCAACGAGTTTCCTGAGTAGATGTTAACCCGAAACTGATCAGTCTCAATACCACTCAAAGCACTAAGAAACACTTTATAAACGTTCTTGTACAGATCAGGTAGATTGGGCCAACATGTGAGGATATGGCTCGAACCACCTCCATGCATAATCTACATAGCCTACGTTTGTAGTCTATTTTTTCTCAAGCACCAATACTTTCGAAAGTGTACAATATATTAATCCTTAAGCGCATTCTAGAAATTCCCTCATTTGAACACTGTTAAAATTACCCAAATTGCTAAAATGTTCGGGGAACTGAAAACTATGTCTTGCATATTTTTTATATCTAGTTTATACTGAGAGTTTTTGTAATAGCCATCCTCTATACCACAATTTTGCTTTTCACTTCATATCAATTATAGAATAACCTAACCTAAAATGAGTATCCATTTTAAAATCAATCAAATGTTAAGGTTTTCCACTTCCTGCACAAAGAGGAAGCTAAGGTCTCATTCATTACATTACTAAAAGGAGTATAAAGTGCCTCAATATCATTATTACGATCAGAAAACTTCAAATATAACATGCTTTGTACCATGTTGGGATTTTTGTATGTTCGTTTTCTGTGGCTCATGTTGTGTGGGTGTTACTTGGTTACTTTTTATTTGTGATTGTGGGTTCAATTATATTTCAAGTCATTATAAGCTTAATTTGTGTCAAGAAATAAATCCATTAAGCACAAACCACAATATACACATATATAATAAAAACAGCATGAGTACAATTATCAGTGATAAAAAAAACAAAATAAATTCACAAAGTAATCTCATAAACCCTAAGACCATATGGTTGGATGTGCTCTTTTAGCGGTCCAAAAATGCTGCATGATGTGGTTTCCTCGTATGAACTGCCCTGCTCAAATATTGGCCTAAAGCCGAGGTTGAAGGTGGAAATTGCCCAGATAGTAAAAACAGTAAACCTGACCGACAACGTCTGATGCTATGTGCTTTCAATATTTGCAATAACGTTTGAACCCTTATGTACCTGTATAGAGGACAGAAGAATAGAACATTAATCCTAGTTTCTATGATGTTTGAACAGAATGGCCAAAAAGAATTCTCAATCAAGTCACTTCACCACTAATGAGTTACAGAGTTAAGGTGAAGGTTGTCAAACCTCAGCTGAGCTAAAAGAGCTGCATTCTTTAAAAAATGTAGGTCTACTAAATATTTCAGAATTTCTAGTTATCTATTTAAATTGTAGTTTAAGTGTCATATAGTGTGGTATATGGTGTTTGTCTAAAGTTGTAACCACATGAATAACCCACGTAAGTAAACCCTACGTAGGTAAAGCTTTCGGATTGCTCTGCATTTTTTAAAATCAAAACAATAAGTGTTTCTGAATTGTTATCATATATAACTCATCCACTTTAAAAGGCAAACCCACCAGTAGCCTGGAGTACACACGAGTGTGATGCTGGTGGCAGCTGTACATGCTGGTTGGGTGCTCTGTGGGGTGGAATACGTTACTGCAGCGGAGGGGAATTTATTCAGAGGCTAGTCCCAAACAGAACAGCTGAGGTCTGGACACATATTAAACCTAACAGTTCTTGAGAAGACAACGTTCCTGGTGTTGTGGCCTGGAGTTGGTGACCCGCCTCCAAGCACTGCACAGCAATGGGCACTTTGCAATAATGAGTGGACGTCACAAACAGACATAGATGGAATGGTTTGTGCAGGGGGGCCTCCCCACTCAAGCGCAACATAGTGGATCGGAACAAGTGGTGCTGGATGCAATAGTGGTGCTACTTCATCATTGGAATTGAAAGAGGATGTGGTTAGGATTGATGTGTCACTGTTGCACAAAGATCTTCGCAACCTCTCAGACACTGTGAGTGAACACAGCCCAAACATCCTGGAGGTGTCCACGTCGACCGCCACATTGCAAGTTCAGATGAAAGTGCTTTGAGATTGCACTAAAGTCCTGGAGGAAAAGGTGGTGTATGTGGAACATAGTGCCAGAAGAAATATCATCCGGATTATAGACCTATCTGAGGGAGAAAAAGCGGACAACTCTACGAATGATGTTGAAAATATGTTCCTGCAATCAGTGGGCCCAGGTACGTTATTGCAGAGCTTTATGGTAGAAAGAGCGCACAGGGCTTTGGCTAGAAGACCTCCGGCAGGGGCCCCACCCTGAGCTGTGGTTGCCAAGATAATGAACTACAAACACAAAGAATTGATCCTCTGGAAATACAAAGGAAGGCGGCTGCATAAGTGGAGGCAACAAACACATGGCAGTGAGCCCGGACTACACCTGGCAGGTGCAAACTATGAGTAGATCCTATGAGACAGTGAGTCCCTACTGAGATGAGTGCAAGTACGCTATATGCTGTTGTTTCGGGCCAAAGTAAAGATATTACATGAAGGCAAGTCCATGTTTTTCAACAGGCTAGATGAAGTAATGTCCTGGCTAATGGAGTGCAGTATGAATGATGGTCCAGAGACAGACCTTGAGTACCACTGCGCAGGTAACGGAAAACAGAATCGATGACCCCAGCAGTCTGAATGTACGCAATATGCTAGCACATGGTCCTCCAAGAACTAACACCACAGTGTTCAAAAACATCTTAGGGATTGTTTTCCTAATCTGGTACGGGGTGGCAAGAGAATGGAGCTGGGTCTCCAGACCACTCCCCGGTCACTTGAAGTCGGGCGATTTGGGAACCAGAGAAACGGGCTGAGGGGTTGTAATCCATTTTTACACAAAGAATATGGCCCATATTATGTGACATGCCAGGATTGGGTGCAAAGGTTTTAAGGAAGAAGGAAGAATGAAGCAGGTCGTTTCGGGAAGGAGCAAGCAGGGCCCCACTTAAACTGTTTACACCCTAACGACAGTTCCAGTTGAGGACTTGGAACACCTACGCACGCTTGACTGTTGGTGGGAGGCCCTTACTACACGGGCCCGCTCCACACAATATTTGCCGTGTAAATTAACTATTTAGCTCTGGGACGCTTGAATGGAGGTTTGTCATTGAGAACTTGCTGTGCATTGATGGTTTTGTTTGTGGAATGGGGGTTTCAGACACACCCGACAGTAAGATGAGAGGGTTATGTGGTGGAAGTGGTGCTAGCGGTGCTAAGATTGGGAAAGGGGCAGCTCATGCCCTGAGATCTGTGACCAGTGAATTGCCTGTGACCAAAACTGAAGAGAGTTGGAGGTCTTTTCCTGATGAAAACAGAATGGCAATATCAGTTAGGTCACTGACAAGCATATTTGAAAAGGAATGGGATAGGTATAGCATTCCTTCAGGAGACTCATTTGCTCCCTGACAAACTTAATACATTGATTAAGAGATGGAGGGCACGGGGTATGGCTCCTCTTACTCTACGTATGCCACCGCGGTCCTGATTTGGGTGGCAAAGGAGGTTCCCTTTCAAGCCAAAGTGTCTTTTACAGATTCAGAGGGGATGTATGTGATAGTTAATGGCATCCTTGAAGGCAGAATAGTTTGCCTTATTAATTCATACACGCCCAATATTGACAAGGACAAAATGTTGAATGACTGTGCATGTCACAGACATGTGATTTGGTTGTGGGGTAGTAACTCCAACTGTATGATTGACCCTATTTTAGACAGGACTGTCAGCCCAACACATAAATCCAGGGCTTCGCGATCTCTGTGGAAAAGTCTGGAAGATTGGAAATTGATAGAGGTCTAGAGAAATGAACATATTGAGGAATATACATTTACTATCCATGGGGGCACTCTCTCCCTACATCTATTTCTAAATAGCAGTGGGCACAGTATTATTCCCTCCCAGTGACCACCCTTATAGTCTCTTAAACAAGTTGGACCTTAAGGTCACAGGAGCTCCTTCTCCTCCGCCCAGACTCCAAGACACAGTAGGATGACCCTTTTCAGTCCAATTCAGGTGCAGGGACCATCGTGGGGTTGCAAGAAGATGTGGGGGGATAGATACCTTGATTACTTTCTGCCCTTGGAATTTCCTTTATTGCTTCTTTACCCAGTAGTAGAGGAAGTCCTGCTCTCATCTGGTTTTTTGTCCCGCCTTGGTTTTCTGATGAATTCTACACAGCGCCATAGAGTGTGTTCAGAACCTCCTTGTCTTTGGAGAAAACCTAATTTCTGTGGGCACAAGATGTTCCTTTCCTTACTGGGGAGCTGTGGGAGGGAGGGAACCAACTCAAAGCAGTCACTGTTTGGGGACCGCAGGCCCCTGCACGCTGTGGTCAGTACTGTTGCCATAAAGGAGACTGTGATAGAAAGGGCTTGGGAGTCTGACGCCAGATGGCCCTAGGAATCTTTCCTTGTTCAACGGGCTGGTCTAACGAAAGGTCTAGCACTTATGTCTCCCAGAAATGTAGAGGTCTCATTCACCTTTAATTTCGTCAATCGCTCACCCATCAAACAAGCACTTCCCAGGGGGGATGTTCATTATATTTATTTTGTGCAGCTCTGCCATCCACATGTTATAGTGCATGCTCGCAGAGGGAGCCTTGTAGAATGTAAGGTGCCCGGAACCTCAGTGTTTTAAGATCCAGGTCCCAGTGGGTCAGTTGGGAGTCTTGTTCTACCAGCACACCTTGTGGCATGGTCATATTTTTTATTGACTTACCTACAATAAAACACTAGACCTGCCATTGTGAACTAAAACCTCCTACACTGAACCATAAGTAAATATTTAACCAGTCCTTTGGCCACCTGTCTGCCTGTAGCCTCTGCTGCATTTAAGCTGGAATTTGATGAAATATGGCTCTGTTGCAGAATTTCCTGTGCTCTAATCTTTTCTGGAAGCATTTTAAAAACAGATGCAGATCATTGTGATGGCCAAAATCGAATCTTGCCAACCGTGCAGTCGACTTTGCCTAGCCGTGACCAGTATCAGATTCCAATTCCGGGTGACCCCTGTAAGTTGAATCCAGGTTTCTATTCCTTCTTACTTATGAAACTCGCATGTTTTGATGTAGCGCCTGCTGCAGAATGGGAATCGTTGTTGGTTGTCCTTTTGGTTCATTACGCAGCTAACGTCCTCGCCATGCATTGTGCCAAAATGACTGCTGCCCTGAAATAGTCCAGGGAACAGTTGTGGCTTGTAAAATCATTCTCAGTACTGCTCTTCTACTAGAACAGCAAGGGTCTCAATCATTAAGGTGAAATAGGAACCGCCTTGAAGGGGAGGGTTTACTTGTGCGTGAGCCAACAGGAAAGCATCCACATTATTATAGTACCAAAACAAGTTATTTCCAATTAAGGTTCTGTAAAAATAAGATTACACTAAGCAGAACATTAATAATCCACCCCTGTATTGAGCGTGGCAGAGAATGTAGATTGGTAGAAGAACATGGGTCTGCAGGTAAACAGTCTCCTAGAAAAGTCAAACAAGCTCCAGAACATGTCTTCTATAAGGGTCTCATTTTTGCATAGAGTGTGACTCAAGCTGGTATAACAGAATTCACAAAGTGATGCAGTTCGACAAGCATACGCAGCTCTTGGCTGAAACAAGCTTGGGACAGGCAGATGATGTTTGATCAGTGCAGCAAGAAGGCTCAACAGGGTCTCCATGAGAGGAAAGCAAGATTCGGCTTCATCAGTAAACTGGCTCCAACAACACAGTGCCCAGCAGCAGACAAGCTTTTCCTTCAGCTGGTTATTTCCAATGTACCCAGTAGCAGTTGTGGAAAAGGTCCCTCCAACCGCCGCCCCGCCCACCTTTGGAGATCCATGTCCTCACCCAATGGATGGAAATTTAAGCAGCTTTACCCAAACAAGGGGCAAGTGAAACGGTTCCAATATGATTCTTCAGGTTGCATCCCCAAAACAATCCCAACAATGGTTTTATATAGACACTTAGCTTTCAATGGACCAATCTTGTGCCATTCTGTAAGGGGCAAATCCTTACTGCTGTCCCAAGGGTTATTTCTTCTGATAGCAGCTCCCTGAGTGCTTCGAAAGCAGGCAGTTTGTGGTCTCAAGAAGAGAGTGGGGGCCTCATATAAAAAGATGGCTGGCCCCTTACCTAGCGTGTAGATCCTCTTAGCTACTGTCCTTACCAGTCTGCCTCAGGTCAAAGGGACTCCAGGAATTATTTTCCTGGTGTGACTGCCCCCATTGTGTTGCAGAAGTGCCTTTGATGCTCCCACGCCACCCTTAGAGAAGTCCTGTTCCCCTGCAAAGATAGGGAGGGGGGTCGTGGCTTCCCAGCAGAAAAAGGGACTCCTGCATAAGCAACCATCAGTTGCAGCTCTCCCTGGTCACACTCAATACACAAACGGCTCTAAATATGCAAGTGACAGTGGAAACCAAACTGATAATAAAATGACAACAGATTGGTTTCGGCAATTGTAACTATTGCTCCATACCTAACCTGGTATAATTTCATATTTAACCAAAGTACAAATGAGGACATTCAGTTAATGGTATTTTGAACATGGGTACCAGCACTTTAAGGCAGTCCATGGCTGTGGGAATTAATTTCGATTCCAGCAGGCTGTTTTAAGCAGTCTTGTGTTACTCCAGCTGTCATGTTGCCAATTCACATTGCAGCTGCTGATGCGTTAGGAAGGGCCCAACAAAATATGCATGTTATCTTGCATTTGTACAGCGCCTCTTGTTATAGTTTATGGCGTTGAAGTGCTTTACCTGCAGGAAAGCAAAGGAGGAGTATGATAGAACATTCAGTAGTGGTAGGGAGAAGTAGAGGTCAGGTAGATAGTTGGGATGAGGGATAAATAAGATGCACAGGAAGGCATGAGAAGGAAAAAGGTAGAGGAGCCAGGTGTACAACTGGGCCAAATATATCATGCGACTCAACTGTATTCTATGGGCTGCAGTGGCAAGAGGAGAGAGGTAGAGCGGTAGTCTCTGCAAAAGGGGTCGTGGGGGGGTCTATGTCTGGAAATTAGTAATCCTGGGAATGTTAAATCAATGCCCCTAAAAACTGAGACCGCAAAGCCCTTACCTCCCTATCACCCCTCCCCCATTAACATTTCTCTCTCGTGGGAAAGTACCGTGGTGAAGTGCTGCTTGGCCGTGAGGATCCCTAGTGCTGCTTCTTCTGCTAACCTTGCTACTTCCATACTTTTGGATTTGGGCTAAGGACGGGCCCTTTAACAAGAGTGCTGTTGTTCCAAGCCCTGCCTTACTTTCGAACTGATTGGCACATTCTATAAAACGAGTTTGCACGCGCAACCGCACGTGCGCACTCGTGGGAAAGTACTGTGGTGAAGTGCGGCTTGGCTGCGAGGATCCCTGGTGCTGCTTCTTCTGCTAACCTTGCTACTTTCATCATTTTGGATTTGGACTAAGGACGGGCCCTTTAACAAGGTAGAACATTGCACTAACGTGCCATTAACGTGATACCAACGTTGTTCCAGACTTTTTACAGCTTGTCTCATCTCTTTTCAGAGTGCTGTGGGTCCAAGTTCCGCCTTACTTAAGTACCATGGTGAAGTGCCGCTTGGCCACGCAGCTTGCGTACTGCGCCCCCCCCCCCCCCCCGCGGTTTGTCTCCCCGGCCCAATTGCTGTTTTCCTCATGATATTCAATCTGAGTTATAAGGTTTTTGGTGCATTTGTATTTTGGTGTTCCATTAGCGGCATATTAAACATGTTTTACACATTACGAACTTGCATGCCTAACTCCGTAAAAACGCTTGACATTTCACCAATCACCCCTACAGGTCGTGCTACATGCTCCATATAAATTGATTACTCTAACACCCTCTAACACGGCAAACCCTGCATGTGGTGCTAAAATTACGCCGATTTGTACGAAACCACAGCCGTTTGGGGCGTTTTGACCTTGGTTTAATACACAAGGGAAAACTATGGTTACACCCATTGTCCCTCCAGTATTGGGCTGTGCTCCAATGGCGTGTCAAAATTGTTCCCTTAGGGGAGCCTTGTCGAAGCCACAACAGCTGTCTGATCAAACCATTCTATAATCCCCTGCATCTAGACAATCACCACCTGTGGTTGTGGATCTGGGGTCCTTTGGGCACCAGTCCTCGCCATGTCGTGGCGACCCTGATCCATCTATTTTGCAAGCCAGTGTGAGTCGCCCTTTCTCCCGTATTAGTGCTCACACTATTCAGTGGGGAAGAGATTCAGTGATTTCTTCTTCGACCAATACACCAGTCTGTTTCGTTTGTGCACCCTACTCCACGCCGTTCTCTTGGAGCATGCCCAAAAGCCCCAGTTAGGGGCTCCAGTTAGGGGCCCCTATGGCGCCAGGCTCATAAAGATAAAGTCAGTCCTGGCGCCATGGGCACCACGGGAGGTACTCACCTCATTTCGGGTCGGCGCAGTCAACTCTGCTTCATCGCCGTACCCTGGCCCCTAAGGGGAGAAAGCAAGGACAATACCAGTTACCCCCCACAAAACTTACCTGAATTACCACGGGGGTCTCACCTCATCTCGGGTCGGCACAGTCAACTCTGCTTCATCGCCGTACCCCGGCCCCTAAGGGGAAAAATACAATAGACTTACCTGAATCTTACCGAGTGCCATTTGGAAATCTTCGAGTGGATTAATCGGCAACCTGCAAGGAATCGGACAGAGTGAAGAGCAGACCTTTGAACTCTTATGAACAATTGGACTTTAGAGTCAATACTGGAACTCACCAATTCCTCTACGCCAGTGAAGTAACTGGTCATCAATGCGCCCCTGCGGTCGACGCAGGATGGAGAGCTCATCCTTCCAAACCATCAGGTGAGACTAAGGAGGGGACATCAAGAGTGATCAGTGGGAAGACAACGGGAGTGGGGAAGGTGGGTTGACACTCAATTCCACGGGTGGTTAATTCCTCTTCTCCTTTGCAGAAGAATATTCTTGCGAGCCAGACAAACTAGGCTGAGGGGGCCAGTCCAGTCAGTCATCTCGGCGCTACACGTCGCGCTGGTGGAAATAACAGCGGCCCAGTTCCGGTCAACGCCCCCGTGGGAACCAGGTGAGCGTAACACTAGGTTTGATATCCCGCCATGCCCTCGACCACGGGAGGTTATGTGCCCTGTTTCGCAAATGTTTGCTCTCAATGACTGCAAATGACATTTTGAAGATATCGGGCCTCATTCCGAGTATGGCGGTAAGGGATAGCGGCCACCAGTAACAAGACCTGTGGCGGTGATCCCTTACCGCCATACTCCGAGTTCCCTTTGCGCCCTCGCCCTTAACGCCTGCTTTGAGCAGGTGTTAAAGTCGAGGGCGCAAAGGGGCCTCCAAGCCAATAACGGTGACTGTAATGAACGGTCACCGTTATTTGCATCTTCCCCATTCCCATTGAGCCCTGTGGGGGCTCATTTGGGAATGGGGAAGAGCCTTGGTGAATGGGGAATTCCAACCTTGGAACGGGGCGGTAATTCCGCCATCCACCAAGGCACTGCCGGTCCGGGTACGGCGTCAACCAAGGCGTTAATAGCGCCATTGGTTAGCGCCGTACTCGGAATGAGGCCCATTGTCAACTTATTTGTTTTCCTCAATCATGGTTTGTTAAGAGCTGTTGAGAGAGGTCTATATGATTCTTGCAAAGTCTGATGTCACTTTTGAAACAATGCTATACAATCCAGACAAAGCTAAAGACATGATATATTGCCATGACTGGATTAATACTGGAACTGAATGCTTACGTTATAAACATGATTGCCCTCAGAGGTTCCAACATAAACGAGTTGTGACCATGGAACCATATCTCCTTAAGTTTCCATCACCTCAAATACGTTCTGCATTTTACGAGTGCGCTTAAACCTATGCCCCACACGAGAGCTCCAGGCCAGGCGCAAATTGATATCTGATTAAATGAATTGTTGTCGTTTCTGAATAGAGACTCTGTAGAATCACTTGAACATTTAATATCATCTTGTCCATCTCTGGTTAAATTTCGCCTGTAGCATCATTGTCCCTATGCGGGATTTTTAGATCTTGAACAACGGTGGGCATATTTATTGTGTACTCCCAACGTCTCTATCCAAGTGGCAACTGTAAACTTTTTGACTTCCTTAAAATTAGGTCTTAGTGCATACTGTTGTCTAAATGTCACCAGATGATGACAATGATTTTATATGATTTCGACATGTTTACTATATTGTGATTACTCTATATGTATAACAGTGTATTCTTTTTAATGTGTTTTCTAATGTTGTGGTCTAATTCTTTGTTTTTTTGAATCTGTATATTGAAAAGCTGATTCATTTCAGCTAAATCAATAAAAATAAAATAAAGAAATTAACATTTGGGAGGGGGTTACAAAAGCTCCCTTAAAAGAAAGCAAAAAACCACAAATTTTCTGGTTTCCTCATTTATGCCATAGTTACCAAAACCCTTGGATTGTGCACTTAGTGCTTATGGACACAAAGTCGATGGCTAGACTCTGTGCCTTCCAGTGAGCAAAGGAATGTAAAGAAAACATGCCAACGAAAACACAGTTTGCAAAGCCCCTCTACTTACTCCACTAGGCCCGAATGGCCAGGTTCTGTATATATGGGAAAGCTCGATGGAAATATGGGCACATTTAACTGAGGGTGGGATTTGGCACTCAGCTTCCTTGGGAGCAGAAGCCCAATCCTTCCTTACTGGAGGTTCCAGAGTCCTGCTAGGGCCTTTAAGGTAATCGTTATATTGGTGTGGGGCAAGAATCCTGAGGCTGGGCACTTATGGGGATAATTTACATAATCCCACATTACCAAGGGCTGCAGTTACTGTGTGCAAATGTTAAGTCAAAACAGTGATGTATGGTCTAGTTAACAAATAAGTTTCCAAGTGTTTTTTTTTTGTTTAGGGGTTTGCTACTTGGTGTACTATGCCACCTTCAAAGGTACTTGAAAATTAGACATTTAAAGCAAAGCATAATAAAACCTCAACATAAGATAAACAACCTAACCAGTATAAAAGAAAATTGACATCATATTCTCCCCCAAAAACGTGTGAAGGAGTACATACAGTAGCACCCAGGTAGATTCTAGTTAGTGAAGGGGAACATACAGTAGCATCCAGGGAGATTCTACTTAATGTGTTTTAGCTTTGTGAAAAGAACACTGACACCAGCAGAGCAAAACATTATAAATATGTTTCTACATCTTAAAACATGACATAGCATAGCATACCAAACCTAATTCAGTGTAGCACTTCGAAACAGGGCTGGGCATAGATGATATAGCTTAGTGCAGGAATCTATCAAAACAAATCACACACTCTGCTCCAGGCTCAGCTTTTGCTGCTGCATGTGCAGGGAAAAGTGGCAGGACCATTTGAAATGCAGATATTTTATTAACTTATTAACTAGCGCAAACAAATATGAGAAATTAATTCCCAAGAGCGGTTCCTCTACTGTGTTTTTTATAAGCTAGACTAGGGGCCTTGTTAGGAGTGCATCGTGTTCACAGATGGGAGTCTCAGGAGGTTATGCCGAGCTGCAAGGTCAAATAAGCCATTTGGGAGTGCTAAATTGGCTGGTCTCGTGAAGAAGCCATTGCGTCACTGGGCAGGTTTGCCCTCATTGGTCACACTAGCTCCCCAATTGTGTCCGCTCAACAGGTAGGCACATCACAAGTTGTCCAAAGTTGTCTTGACCAATAAGAAGAGTACATAATTGTAACAATTTACCTGAGTATAATGAACCAATCTTTATAGTGTTTTCTACTGACGGCATAATTTGGTTATCTGGTAGGGGGTTGTATTTAGATATGCACGACCGATGAGGAAATTAACTATAAGGGGCTGTTTAGATTCTTCAATAGGTGTTAGCCAATGGGGAATGTGGGATTATGTTGTATCCAATATATTTTGCTTATGTTAATGTGCACCCAGCACTCACCCCAATATATATATATACTTTTTCATATCCCATTGTTTACCCATGCAAGTCTCTAAATTACTTCATCTCATTATGACGCTTTGTTTACACTCAATGCGCAAGTGACTTCACTGCAGCACCCCATCATCGGATTCCTGTGACATCATCGTGCAGCACTGCGTGTGATGTCACGGATCCCAATGCTCTTTTGGAACGCAGACGGAGGCCGACAGCTTCACCCATACCACATGCCATTGGCATCTGCTGTAACTTTTACGGTAATAAGATGGGCTTAGGCCCCCCATATGATGATACTGAACCTTTGAACCCTGCATTGCTAATGCACACATTGCACCTTTCAATCTTTTCCCTAGATGCAGACCACCTACGAACGCTCACCACAATCTCTGTGACGTTCAAAGAAGTTGACAACATTTCCACGTATATGAATTTGAACATACTTTATTTTCATTTCATTCATTCCTTTCAGTGTTTCACTAGCGGTGAAAGCCAAGGTAAACGTGTCTTTTGGGTTTTGCTCCTTTGATCACATGTTTTGATCTTATACTCACAGGTATTTGTCTTGAAAAGGGGTGTTTCTTCCCAGCGACCAGCCCTTGAGAACATAAATTACCCAATTCAGCCCAAATTACAGGTCCTATCGTGACAAGCAGTGAACTCATGCTAGTGAAATGACACCGCCAGTATAAATGTAGCATTAATTAGACAAAAAGCATAATATAACAGAACAGTAAATTTAGCAGCAATGTGGTATTCAAGTTAGAGAAGAGTACAAAACTCATAAGAGAAATCACAAAACTTAGAGAAACACAAAACTTAGAGAAACACAGGGCCTCATCAAGGCTTTGGCGGTAACCATTAAATCCGGCGGTAGCGCTATTACCGCCAGATTTAAGGGTATGCCAAATCAGGGCTTCGGTGGATTTCACCCCCAGCTCTGAGCTGTGGGGAAATCCACCCAAAATTCGCGCTCATACCGCCGGCAGGAAATCCGCGGTATGAGCGTGAAAATCCGGCGGTATGAGCGTGAAATTTCCCCATTGAGCCCAATGGGGATGGGGCATTCCCGAATGGGCTCAATGGGGGATGGGGAATACCATTACCGCCGAACTCGTGATCCAGCGCTATTAGCGCAGGGGGTTCGGCGGTAGGGCAGATAGCGCCGGCGCTAATAGCGCCGGCGTTACCGCCCAAGTCGTGATGAGGCCCACAGTCTTATGCCCCTTGAGATGGTATCATTAATCAGCGCTGGAGACCCTGGTCATCTTATGCTAACTGCTGCCAGCCCCGCTCAGATAACAGCGCTGCAAGGTGAGGAAAAGAGTCTGTTCGGGGCACTCGCTCTTGCTTGAACCAAGTCCTCGGATCAAACTCAGGCCCAGTTCTGGGTGCGTGCACCTTTTGTGCTCTTGTGCCGTCAATCAACATGATGCACAGTTCCATAACCTTTGTCTTACAAAAAATAGGTTGGCCCATGGAAAAACCCAACTCAGTAAATTTCCAACGTGCTCCCTTCTCTGCCCCCTCCCTACTTGGAGCCCATCTACGAAAGCACAGGAATGTCTTATCAGTGTGTGTGCAAGGCCGTACCAGGCCTTCTCAGAGAAAGAGGATTTGTTTACGAAGCCATGCGGAGCTACAGTTGCAAAGACAGAATATTCTAGGAGAAGCTGAAATCAATTAACCTCTAGTAAGCAAGCTCTACCAGGCCTGCACTCATAGCTTAGTGTCTATAGCACTTCAAAGATTGGCCATTAAGCGCTATATAGGTGCCATAAAGCTCCAAACCCTCCAATACAAGTCTCTATTAGCTACTGAACTGGGGCCTCCGCCCTGCCTGTCTATGCACAAGGCATAATGTAACCTTCCACCCCTACTGGGTCTGCATATTCCTTGGAGCTCTTGGCTTTAGCTCTTAACGCAGCCATATAATGCCCCAATATGGAAATATGGCACTTTGTATCTCATGACAGTATTAACTAGGGTTTCCCTTTTTTTTTGCTTTTTGTTGAATTTCCTATGACTGAATATGGATTGTTCTTATTGTTTTATCAATGTATCACGTGTGTATGTAAACAGAGGGTTTGGCCATGATGACTGATTATATCCGAAATGCATAGGCAATTTTTTAACCCTTGTTAACGCTTCACTGCCTCATCCCTGTATATATATTAAAACAAGACTGTGTTGAAATCGCTCTTGCAGCTTTTGGTCTTTAAACCTTATAAAAAAACCAGTCCAGAATTGTTGTTCTATTTAGCTAATAATTGAAACATGACCTCTTCAGTCCAGCTTTAGGGCATCACGAGAGCCTGTGGTTCTCACAGAAGATTTCCTGTGGGTTCTCCATTGTTAATGTGCAGTTTTCCGCCATAAAAGATATAACTTCGGATAGGCATGTCGAGCATGGCTTCAGTTTTTCAGTTCTGCAGGACTGGCTGACGCTCCTGTCCGTATTTGCATGTAATAAAATGTTGTTATTTTCACGCAAGCCGTGCACTCATTATTGACCCATTCCGTAGTCATTTTTATCGATCGGTTCTTGGATCTTCCATAAATAATTTGGTGACCTCAACATGATTCCAGATCCTTAGTGGGGCTGGGGATTTCACCACCACGCATCCTGGGTTCCGGCGCCCGTCTGCAATGACCAGTTCTTGTGTACACTCTGAAGAGGTCCGCAGGTGGTGTGTCACCAGAAGGCCTGCCTGATCCTTCGAGCAGAGCTGTGTGCCCAGCTCTGCAGGCAATTGGAGGGGGACACCACATCAGAGGTGCTCGGATGAACACTTAGAACGTGAGTACAATCTTACGGGTGGAGGGGTGAATGTTGTAGTTGGGGTGTACTTAAAGTGTGAGGAAAGGCAGGAGATCATCCGTGTGGTCACTGTTCATGCCCGCTCAGGAACCAAAAAGAGCCTCACAATAGATCTAGGACTACCCAAAGCATGGCAACAGAAAACCTTCACCAATTGCAATTCACCAATGGTGATTTATGCAATTTGGTGCCCGTGTTGAAAATTCTACATAGGCAAAACAAAACGGAAAATAAAAACAAGGATTAGCGAACACAAAAGTTGCTTAAAAAATCGTACATGCAATGCACCTCTCGTTGACCACTGGGCAGAATTCCAACATAGGATTGAAGACATCAGTTGGTCAGTTGTATAGAAACTGAAACAAAGTGTGGACAGCAACAAAGACAAAAAACTACTGCTGAAAAAAGAACAAGAAATCATTTTTCTAACTAAAAGTATGCTGACAAGACTCAATGAAAAAATCGAATGGAATACTTAGAGGATTCCCTCCACAACCAAGATATTTCAACATTTTGGGACATTGGTCTGTTTAATCCTCCACACTACACAACCATTGCAACTTTTCTCAACCACCTTATTCTGGTGAACTGTTGTCACGGTGATCATAACGCGTTAAGCCACAGACTACGAGTTGAATCGTGTGCGAATAGCTGTGGCAGTTCAGTTGTAATACGCATTCCCGTTCTAGCACACAACATGCGATAGACATCAAAAACGGACCAGATACACATTACTAAAGCCTTATGTTGCCATGGCAACCCAAGACTCTAAGAAGGACCTGCTCGGCAGCACTACACTGATGTCAGTGTGCACGCGACAGTGAAGTCTAGTGGAGGAGTACGTTCGTACTAACGGGGCAAACAAACACGCAAGGTAAGCTGATCCCGTGCGATTCCTACCAGCTATCGTAACAAATTCTCGACAAACTTAGTGAATGCATTGCGCGAACTCAGGAACATCTATATTTTGTTGTCCTGATTATAGTCTTTCCCGCGCCAGTCAAGTCCGCTTAAAGACCAGAGACGTGTTGACTTTGAAGTTCCTCCTATGTGCAGGCGAACCAACAAGTCTTCTTGATATATGCAGGATGCATAGCCTGCAACAATCCTCTAACATAAGTTGACGGTGTAGGTAAAAAACCCGGGCACGCAAGTAGTTTAATATGCACTACTAATGTTATGTTACCGCAAGAAAAAATAAGTAACATCAAGCAGGATGATGTGCCACGCTCCAAGCTTCCCGTGCTCTAAGTTAATTGTAGGAACATTCGCAACACTTCCAGCGCAGATCAATTTAAACACTATGGGACTCTTTGTTTTGTTTCCCTAGCCCAACAGGTCATCTGTCTATTATAGACAGTTTCAGTCATGTTGAAGGCAATACCTAACTCCTAGACACCTGCCAATTCGTTGTACTGCCGAGCGCAACAGTTCCGTTTGTAGAGACCACAGCATTGCAGCAAGCTTTCTCAAAAAACTACGGCTCCCTACTGTGCAAGGTATAACTACAAGACCGGGCCTGAAGCTACTAACTGGTCTTAAAGCTCCAAACAGGAAATTGCATTCCTAACCTCGGTTCCTTTCTTTCCCCATAGGCTAGTATACTGGGAGAAAGGAAACTCGAGGAGCTTGTGTGCGATGCCTGCAGTAACTGACGGTTTACCACCGTAATTCAAGTGATGTTATTCAGCTCAATCCTTTCCCTGCGGGTAAGATTATGTAACCATCCTCTATTGGGTCAGTAAGATGGTAACAAATAATTTGAATTTACATAATCTGCATGGTGACCTTTTTGAGTCAATGGGGGTCATTCCGAGTCCGGCGTTAAGGGAAAAACGAGGCCGGTAAAGGAATAACGACTTCCTTTACCGTTACGGGCCATTCTGACCCGCCATAGCGGTCCAGTGTCGCGCGCCCGACACACCATCGCGGAAATAACGGGAAGGCGTAAACCATCTCCGATTCCAAGCAAAGCGAACACGGAAATAACGACCTCCACAAGGGCGCAAAGTACCTTACCGCCATGGCGTTAATACCGGCATCGCGGGGAAGGTGTTAACAACCCTGATCAGTGTTTGGAAGAGGAACAGGTGCACCCAATCAGCACAAGTGGAGGCAATAGAGTCTGGAACAGCACAAAAGGAGCACACCCACACACCACACCCCCTCCCACACCAAGATGATACCAATTGTAGCAGCATTCCTGGAGCTGGAGGCCCTGCTTGCAAGGCAGCAACTACGACAACAGCAACAACAGCAACCACAGCAACCACAGCCCCCACCACAGAGGATACACAGGAGGAGAAGGAGGGTGAGACAGGGCCTGCATGCCCTACCGGTGCAGCCACCATTACCACGCCGGCAGCCCCCAATTCCCCGCATCAGAGCCACCCCCTTCAACCTCACACCAGAGCAGATCCACACCCTGTACCGGCTTGACTGGGACACCATAACCACCATACTGGCCCTGATACATACCGACATAGTGAGCCTCATAGAAATCAGCACTGCCATCCCCCCTCTACTAAAGGTAGTGTCCGTGATCCACTTCCTTGCCACAGGCACCTACCAGCATACAGTGGGGCACATGCATGGCATTACACAGCCAATATTTTCCCGGATACTCAACCAAGTGCTGGATGCCCTCCTCAAGCACAGAAGGGACTACATATGCCTCCCCCGGACTCCACAGGTGATATATGATACCAAAGCTGCCTTCCATGCACTTGCAGGCATGCCAAATTGCATAGGTGCCCTCGACTGCACCCACGTAGAATTGGTGGTTCCTCATGCCATGGAGGTGCCGTATCGCAACCGCAAGCAATACCACTCCATCAACGTCCAGATGGTGTGTAATGCCAGTAAAGCCATCATACAATGCAATGCTCGGTACCCCGGATCAACTCATGACTCCTTGGTCCTGCGGAACTCAAAACTACCAGGCTACATGGACCGACATGCCGGACAACGTACCTGGCTGCTTGGTGAGTAACCATAATGGGCCATGGCAGTGCATTGGGGCTCTGAGTAGGTTGTCAGCATACCCCACTGTGAAAGGGGGTGGGGGAGATGCATACTCCACCCGGGAGGGAAAGTGGGGGGGGGATGCATACTCCACCCGGGAGGGAAAGTGGGGGGGATGCATACTCCACCCGGGAGGGAATGTCAATGCCATTGTACGTTGTGCACCTCACAGAACACTGTGCCCCATGACAAGTGGCACGCCACATTACCACCTAACCACACAGTTGTGAATACGAGCCAACACCTAATGGTACCTGACAAACAGTTACCCTGGCCAAAGACCACCACACATGCACCACACATCGGTGGACCTTACACACCGTAAGGTCATCGTGCACCATGCAGTGCAATAGCACCATGTCCCTGACTCCTGCATCTCAACACAAAGGACAGTCATCCATGGGAGTGCATAGAGGTTAGTCTACCAGTGATCCTACTGCTTATGACTGGTTCGGCACCTCCATAGTATAGCTGCCAATCACCATGATAGGGATCAGTGCTGAATGAAGGGTATGCTACCAACTACTACCAACACACCCTTACAGCAGGTCTTACGCAAGTCATCAATTAATGCAGTCCAACACTGCTGCATGCATAAATGATGCACATGCAACAAGACATGAGTGCGCACCATGACCAATCAGGGAGAAGCTACCCCCTCCATCATTCCATTGGCCAGCACACATGGCCGGACCAGTAATGGGTTGACTGTATCCAGGGACATGTGTGCATGGCCAGTCATCACCCGCTGCAATGTAAGACTAGCACAGTTCTCCACCATGAATGTACTAACACTTACCTTCATTCCACTCTCATGCAGGTGATGCTGGCTACCCTTTGAAACCGTGGCTCATGACCCCGGTCCGCAACCCCCAAAACAGGCACGAGGAGGACTATAATAGATCTCATACCCGTACACGGGTGGTCATAGAGCAGGCCTTCGGCCTTCTGAAGGCACGATTCCGTTGCCTCAGCCGGTCAGGTGGGGCCCTCATCTACAGCCACGAGAAGGTGTCCAAGATCACCATGGCATGTGTAATGCTGCACAACATGTGCATCCGTTGGAACGTGCCACTGCCCCCTGACGTGGGACTGCTACCACCAGATGAGGAGGAGGAGGAGGTGGAGGAAGGAATGGCAGAACAGCAACACGGTGCCGATGCACGGGAGGGACGTTCCGTGCGACAAGCATTGATCGAGCAATATTTCTGAATCACAAGTCAGCTGAGGGGGTGAGGATGACAGGGCATTGGGCACTGGGTGTGGGGATACATGTACTACATGCATTGTGAGAAATTAAAAGACACATGCACAATAATGAATGTCCACTCTGTATTGTAGGATAGACCAAACTGTGTATTGTATGATGATGTCCAAACGTGTACAACAGATCCTTCACCCTCACCCCCTTCCCCTCAAACCCCCACACACACCCTCAACCCCCTCCCCCTCCCCCCCAACTCCCACACACACCCTCAACCCCCTCACCCTCCCCCCCAACTCCCACACACACCCTCACCCTCTCCCCCAACTCCCACACACACCCTCAACCCCCTCACCCTCCCCCCACAACAACCCCACAATGTTCCCATCAGTGCAGCATTGGCCACATGTGTGTGGCTGCACTGTCAATGGGCACTGCCAGAGCCTGGGGCATCCCTTCCATTCCGGCGCATCGTGCGCAGTGACCTACGGACCGGGCTGGTCTGCGTGGAGGAGCTCTGGGAGGGTGGCACCTCCTGCTGGGGCTGTGGTCTGGGGGGTGCTGCCTCCAGGGCATCAGCAATCCTGCCAAGCATCTCACAGATGTGGTTTGTGCTGGTACTGATGATCTCGCCCAGAGCCTGAAGGTCATTATGAAGCACCAACCCTGATTCCCGGTTGTCCCGGAGAAACTCCTCTATCATGCCCGTGAGGTGCTGGCAGCGCACTGTTTCTGCAGCCGATGTGGGCGGCAGGCTTCGTGTTGTTGTGCCTGCAGGACTTTCAGCACTTCCTGCAGGGGAAGTGGGCTCATGACAGACAGGTGTATCCCCTTCGCCTGTGAGCCCTGGGCCGTCACTCGACCCAGGGTCGCTATGGGCAACCTGGCTGTACGAGGGAGTGTCTGGGCTCTGTACATAGTCATTGGGCTCCTCTACGTTGTCAATGTTGTTTGGTGATGTGCTGCCTGGCACATCGAGGATGCACATGGCAGCATTCTCTCCTGACGCACTCGATTCCTCATGGTGCAGCGTGGGGCATGTGTCCCGCAGAACTGCAGGCATGTCCAGGGCCGCGGATGGGGGTTGTGTACCCTCCATGGGGGTTGCTGGGGCAGGTGGTTTGGCATGTGCCTTCTTCCTGCTTGCAGGTGTGCGCTGTCCCCTGCCTGTGCCCCGGGAGGTACTTGTCCGGGGGCCTTCCTAGTCCTCACTTTCATGACCGGTACCTGTGGGGGGCAAGAGAGACGGCATGAGCAATGATCTGGGGGTCAGAATTACTTCCAGACAATGGTATTACGATGGGATAGCAGCGTTTTGGTGACATTTGGGTGCTGAGTGGGACTGTGATCTTTGCTTGGATGGGAAAAGCATACTGTCGGCAGGGTCACTCATGTTGGCGGAGTACTGTGGTGACTGACATTGACCAGCTTTTTGTGTGGCATGCCCAATATGGGTGTCAGCCTTGCACCTGACATCATCCTGGGTCCCAGTTGTTACGGCATCATTGGAGGGGGGGGTTTACCCAAAACATGATGTGACTGCTTGACCAGCCCTTGGCGATGACTTGCATTAGGGATGCATGTATTGTTTACACTCATGGCACTCACCTGCGTCAGCTGATGAAGGATCACCGCAATCCATATCGCCGACACCTTCGATGGCTTCTGTGCCCATCATCTCCGCACATGTTTCCTCCCAGGGCATCATTTTTATGGGTGAGGCTGGGCCTCCTCCTGTCTCTAGGGCCAGATTGCGGTTTGCTGAGAGGATGGCCCACACCCTCAGACGGAGGTCATCCCAGCGTTTGCGGCAATGCGTCGTGCTGCGGGGGGTGTTTCCGACAGCGCTCACCCTCTGCGAGACCAGCTCCCATATCTCCTTCTTCCTGAGGATGGTGGGCCTGCGCATGTCGCTGCTGAAAACAATCTCAGCATGTTCATGCAGAGTATCGACGAGTACCTGGAGCTCATCCTGGGAGAATTTCTCCTTCCTGATGCGCGCAGCACCCTTTTTTTAATGCTTTTGGCATGATGCTGGTCTCTGGAGTCTATTTTGCCTATCACAATATGCCCACGAGTCCTGTATGGAGAGGATTGCAATGGATTGTGATTTTGAAGATGGCTGCCATGATGCTTCCCGTTCCTGTTCGATGACGTAATTTCCGTCTACGGTTTTTACCGGTGCCCGTAATTTACGATCATCGTTAATTACGGGCACCGCTATTTACGCACTACATGGAGGGCGATGGTGTTAGTTACGTCTCGGTTGTTGTCGGTAAGGGGTTTGACGCGCCCTTTACCGGTATGGCGCTAGGGGGTTTACCGGCATGGCAGAAAGCTTGTGCCCGCGAGGTCGGAATATGGTGCTAATTACGCCCTGCTACCAACGCGGATACGGTATTTCCGCCATGCTGGTAAAGTCAGAAATTTAACGCGAACCTCGGAATGAGGCCCAATATCAGGTCTGGTGGAGAAGTCATAATGACAACAGCAGATGTAGCAACCTATGTAGGAATAGAAAATGTTGAGAGTTAAGGGTTCCATCATGTGATGCCCCCCTAGAGAATGGTGTAGCGGGATGTTATATTCTGCGAATAGCATAAATTGATTTAATGAATCTATTGGCTGATGAGACTGATACTCACTTGACATATGGATTTTTAACATCCAATCTATTTGTTATTTGTTTGTGTCGCAGGGGAAGACACCTATGGTCAAAACATTACTCTCCAGTGAATCAAAGACCGACGCTACTAAGTGGAAAAGTACACTTGCCTTGGTGTTTCATGCAATTGAATAATGTTTGCAATTTGTTCTGCCCTTTTCAAAGAGTGTAATTTCTAACATTAACACATGCCCCTGATCAATTTCCAAACTGACTAACGGAAAGAAACATGTTGGGCAGCATGAACACAGATATGAAAGAATGAAGATGTGTGTTCAGTTTTTATGGATGTGTTTTTGAGAATGAATGCAGAAGTTTGAATGAATTGCATCAATACTAGTGCTGATGTTTGAAGTCAAATGAATACACAGCATTAGACATGTAGTGGGGGTTACTAAAATATAATTCCTTCCTTTTATGTACTGTTGTGTGTTATTGTGTTTTTCACTCGCCGTTTGAATTTATTGTGTATTATAAGGAAACAGGCTCATGTATTTTGTTTGCTCTATGCTTCTTGGAAGCTTTTTAGATAGCTAGTAATTATTAAAATATTTTTTTTTGTAACGCATACCTGTACTAGTATTTAATGTGATGGTACAGTGCTTAATGTCATTTCTTCCACTGAATGGCTACAATCTTTAGCAGACCACAGGCAGTTGTTGTATGCAAAAGTTAAGTCTGATAACCTTGTTGAAGGGTTTGCCTGGTGGTAGCGCGTCCTTCATACCTCTTTTGGTTGTTATGTTGTTTCACTGTGAGGAAAGACCATGTGGTGAGATTATATCATTTTTTGAGTAGAAGGAAGGTGGATCTCCCCCTTTGTGGGGAAAGATGACATCATCGTAGTACAATAGTGACAGTGGTAAGATGACATCATAGTAGTGCAATAGTGACAAAGGAGAAGAATTGATATGCAGCATCTCCTCTTAGAAGAGGAAAGACAGCGCTGTAATTGAGGTGAATCCCTCTGTCCTACATATAAAAGGCATGAGGAGGGTTGAAATCCCTCATCTCGTGAGTAGGAGACAAATGATGGGTCTACACCATTGTGTAAATAAGTGTTATTTTATTTTTGATATTATTGCTTGTGAACATAGTAGTGTTTTGGTGAAGGATAATGATTATTTAGTTTTGTTGATAGGAGTTGTGGTGAGTGCGTAGAATTGTTTTTAAGGGTAGTGGGGTTTCAGAAAGAAGGAAGGATGTTGTTGGGGTATTTGAGATTTTGAACAATAAAGCTGCTTTCCCAGGGATTGATATATTTAGAGCTCTAGCGAAGGCTGGACTTGAGGATCGTCATGAGGTGGCTCAATGGACCGAAGGAAAAATGTTTAAATCTTGTCCAGAAGAGGTCTGAAGAAGCCACGAAAGACAAGGCGATTTTTGAGCATGTGTATAGATATTTGACATCCAAATATGAAGGGAAATAATTGAAGAGTAGACAGGACATACTAGAACTATGGAAGATGTTCTAAGATTTAGATAACGCCCCTGATGACAGCAAGAATTGAATAGGCATGGCACAAACATCCATTGTCACCCCTACTGCCCCATCCCTTTATGGATTCTTCCCTTTACAGCCAGCTGCACAATACACCAACCCCCAATATGTGCCCCCCATCAAGCCCAGGCAGGGAACTCCAGCAGGGCATAATGATACAGCATGGAACCCATTGATTATGAAAGTGGAGAATAGGGCATCGAGAGAATTAGAAACGGCATTGAAGAAAACAGAGGAGTAGCTAGTGCGAGCGACGCAGAGACGATGGGAAGGGCAGGGCGCGGAGATAAGCACAGACCAATGGACAGCATGAGAAATTATTTTCAGAATTGATAGCAGGGCCATCAAAAATATTCAAGTAGCAAAAGGTGAAGAAACCCCCAATTTCGGAGTGTTGGTGTGGAACTCCCAGGTATGCCAGAGCAATGCTGGAAGTCCACGGACTTGGAGAGCCCACTTCCTCCCCTAGTGTACATGGAGGACTCAGTCAACATCAAGTTCAAACTGTGGTTTATTACAAATAAAACCAACAGGGATCGATACAAGACCACAGGTGGATTCCAGTATGTCTCAGCTTCTCCTGGCACGCAGGCCAGTTTTACCATAAAATGATGTCACTGCACTGTCATTACTTGGGCCGCTCTACATAAACCTATCGATGTGTGGAATTGGCCATCAGAAGTCTAATAACCTATATGGTCACCTATATGTGTTATTCTACTGGCTCTTACATGTCAGGTGGCTGGCCTGTCCCATCCCCAATTTACTAACTATTACATTGTTACAGAGTAGTGGGCCTACCATTGGTTTTCACCCACTGCTACCCACCCCTGGAGTGCTAAATTGTGATTGGCTAGAAGAGATTCCCCAAGGCCTGGGACTTGATCGAGTTCTGAGCTTGCAGTGTACCTCTTCAAGGCAATGTGAACGATTATGTGTCTGTATTGTAACCATTTTTGTGCAAACTCCTCCTTCCATTGCTGTGAGCAGATCCAGGACGTGTCTATTGTGGAGCGCCACCAACCACACTGCTCGGGGCTCTTCATTTATTGCGTTGAACCTCTTCACTGCGGAGTGATCATCACCATCAGCTCCCAACGAATCATCTGCGCCATCTTAACATTTGTGTATGCCTGTACAGATGATATGATTACTGCAAAGAACATATGTGTCCGCTGAACAGTCTGTGTTCTGCCGGAACTCAATCTAGTGCTGTCTCTGATGCTTCTGAGAAGTAATTGCCTCCTCTCTTTACTCTACTCAATTCAGCAGGCTTCTCTTTCTTGGCTGTTTGCTCCCCTTCCACAGATCTCTTCTTCCTTTTGTTAATGTCCATCTTCGGGAACTCATCGAGCTTCACATCTTTTTGGGCACGACCAATGACGGCATATTGATGTGGACCAATGAGTAAACTCCTCTCCAGTTCGGTGCAGCTTCTCGTAGGCCTTTGTTCCGTAAGCCCAGTAGTTGTCCATCAGTACTGCTTTGCCTGTCTTAATTGCTTCATGCTTCTCTATGCTCTTGCATCCGACATTGTCACCAACTTCTACTTCACTGTTATTCTGATAACACAGTGCTGGTGTCTTTAGGGGTATTATTGACATTGGTCCAGCATCATTCTCTACCCATGTCAGTAACTTTACACTCATATCCCAATCTTTCAGGCACTTGTCATTTTCTTCCTGTACCTTGTTCACTGATGATTGGGCTAGTGTCAGTGCTTTGCTTCCCACCACTCCGTCCTTCCATCTGTTCTCTGTTTATACTTGGCCATACACAAGTATCTGCAGCCTTTCCCAGCATCCAGGTTCTCCTCCTGTCTCTTTCACTCTCGTCCAAAGACATGGCAATTCTTTCATTGTTATAGTCTTGGTTTTCCCCTTCTCAGTCCTATCTATTATGTACTGTATAGCTTAATCTAACTGCCAATAATTGTTCATCATCATCTCTAATGTCTTTATGAAATTATCTTCATACGGGAACGTTGCTCGAGACATCCACCTAATGTTGCTGTTTTCCTTTGAAACCTTCCTCTAGTTCTCACCAATCAGAGATACATCAAGCATTGTGATCTGGCTGCTGGTATTTCAGTTGCTATGAATGTTCTGGAGGCACTCATGGCAGAGGGGATTAGTGAGCAGATGTAACAGCTCTCCCCAATGGTTTCCTTACCTACTTTGGTCATGTGTTTGTACCACATGTTATTAGACACTCGAGCAGTATCGGTGAGATACATGTCTATTCCTTTCATGTC
Source organism: Ambystoma mexicanum (assembly GCF_040938575.1). Lineage (NCBI taxonomy): Eukaryota > Metazoa > Chordata > Amphibia > Caudata > Ambystomatidae > Ambystoma > Ambystoma mexicanum. The sequence continues at coordinate 984,491,487 of NC_090924.1, forward strand.
TGTGTCAACACTGCGCTTACCTCACCTTACCGTGTCTGCAGTCCTCTCCTGTCGACCTGACATGGTCATTCCACCTGCTTGGGTTGGGGGAATGTTAGTAGAGGATTCACCGGTAGCACTGGCGACAAAGGAGATCCTCCAAAATATAAACACAACAACTCTGCTAGGAATAACAGGAAAGCTACATTCTTTATTATTTCACTCATCTTTACCTGTGCTGCTGATCTTTGTGCAGCCTGAAGATAAAGTTGCCCACCTGAAATGCGCAGAGAAATGCGTTGTTTGTTTAGTATTGTAAGTAACTCTTTAAGCCCTTTATACCGAATAGTTGATTATGACGAACACAAACACTTCTTCGCACACTGCCCTCCTGATGGGTCTCTCAGTGTGGCGAGGATAGGGGGATCGCTGTGTTCGAGTTGTAGGTATTTTTGGCCCAAATATTCTATAAAGGCAAGATAATATACTCCTGGAGATCGTGAGCAGAACCTACTGGGTCTTCTCACAATGTGAACACACTGGTTGAGAAAGTATCAGGGTGGTGGGCAGTGGGCAACGTGAACACTCATCAAAAATTGCATCGGCTTTCTCGCTGAAGATGTGTAGAGGATAAAATAACAGGCGTATAGTGTGTCCTTACCCAAAATCAATGAGCAGTCCATTCCCTAACTCTGCTGCCCGTGAGCGAGTAACCATTGGGTGTCCTCTCAGCGGTTTAAGTTCAGAATCTTGTTGTTGCTCTCCTTGCTGCTGATCATTGGGCCTGTTGAACATGTTGCCAGGTGAGGTTGCTGCTTTGTAGAGTTTTATGTCTGACAGGTGGTTCCAGACTGTCTTCCCCTCGAGCCTGACAGTACAGTCTTCCACCTTTTCCACAGTGTGAGGACCAGTGAATCTTGATGCATTCCACCGGCAGATAAAATTCCGCAACAACACTAGATCCCCCACGTTCACTTGTCTCAGGAGTCCTGAGTCTCTTGATGCGTTGTTGCAGTTGCTCTCTCTGCTGTTTTCTGCCCCCCGGTGTCGTTGTGAATGCCCAGCAATATGGTGATGTGCTGGAACATCTAATTGGCGATGTGAGGGCCATTGTCAGACCGCAGGACCTCAGAAACATCCCATCTTGGGAACACTTCCCTGACCAAAAATGTTCAGGGTGTCAGCATGTGAACGGGACCTGCCTCAATCTCCCTCGAGAATGGGCACACAACCACTATCATGTAGCGGTACCCTTGACACACATGGATCATGTCAACGTAGTCGACATGTAAATGCTGGAATGGGCCTACTGGTCGAGGTATGACTCCTCTTACAACTCTCAACGTATGCCCCTCTGTATATTGCTTGCAGGTGAAACAATGACTTACAAATTCAGCCACATGTTCTGCCAAATTATGACACAGCCATGTTTCTCCAATGCGTGCAGCAATGACCTTTTTGTCGTGTTTTGGGTGGTGCAATTGTATCTGTGCAATGTTTAAAAATGCTAGTGGCATGAACACTTTCCCTGTGTTGTTCTACCATCATGTGACATCTGTTGAAGATACTGTACATCCCATTTTAATCCACAACTGCTGTTCTTCCTGGGGTGCAGATCCCTGCACTTCCATAATCTGTGTTTCTGGCTGTGCATTGTCGTCTACCTTCAGTAACATGTTCCTGCCACACTTTTGAGCACTTGATGCTGCCTCCATTTCTAATAGCTCTCCAAAACATGCTGTGCATTGTGCCTCAAAATCTGCTGCTTCATTTCCCTTTCAGATGGGAGTTTCCCCTCTAGTGTGTGCTTGGCACTTCATTATTGCTACCCTCGCGGGGTACTCAATTACATCACTCAATTTGCCCAATAGTAGTGCGTGTTGTAGTACTGTCCCATCTGCCCTTCTCAACCCTCTCCTTCACTACCATGCCAGTGCTGAGTGTACTGTTGATGTCACATAAGCGGAGTCAGATTACACGGTCACTTCCTTGTCTCTGCTGTGTTCCAATGCTAGTATTAGGGCCATTAGTTCTGCTTCTTGTGCTGAGTAATGGGCTGGTAATTGCACACTTGCCACTACTTGTCCCCGGAGGATAGATCAGCTGCAATGTGTGCGCCTTGGAAGCAAGACGAAACGAAGCAACACAGGTTCGATCCCCGGGTCCGTGCTTAGAAACCTCTGGGTGTTTAAGCGCGTTATAAATACGCAACTAAGACAAAAACAATTACACAACTAAAAAAGAAACAATTCCTGTAACAGCGCCCCAATGCCCGCAGGCTATGTAAGTGCTTTAAAAATGTAAAATAAATTAAATTAAAATAAATGACCTCACTCAGTGTGCTACATTGACTCACTCAGTAGAATTCCCAGTCATAACCAAGCTTCGCTTTTGCAATCAACAGCAAAATGGCCGCGCTGGATCCTTGGAGCACCATTGCATCAAAACTGCGTTTTGCAGCGACAAAAGGACAGCTACACTATCTTGCCAAACCCCGATTGGGTGAGTTGAAACCAGGGGCATGACGAGAAAGGTGCCAGTGTGTTCTTGGGTGCACCCAAAAGAAGCAAATCAAAGCAGAGCTGCTATACTGCTTGCAAAAAGTTCCCATTGAAAAGGGAATATTTTACACTGAAAAGGATGCTGCCCTGACGCTATTTTCAACTATTCCACATCACATTGTTTTTTATCAAACAGACCCTGCCATGCCCATCCATATCCAGAAAGCATGATCCCTGAATGACAGGCTGTCCCAGCCAAATCTGAAAAAAAATCAAAAGAAACTTCATTTTCAGCCGCAGAAAACACTTGACATTTGAGTCACAAAATGTCAAAAAAATCAATGGTTCAAAGAAACCCCAGCTCTCTGGGCCTGTCAATTTCAGTGCATCTGTGTTTCAAACAAATTGCTGCATACAAGAAACTAACTATGGCTACAGAACAATGTGGGAATTCAGATGGAAGAGAAAAACCGAATTTGAAAGGAAAATGCCAGCAGTCACCACATGTTTAAATGTACTTTTGCAAATAAGAAAAATACCTGTTTAAAAGTGTATGTTGGTTAAGGCCCTGCCCTTATCTAGCAATGTAAAGGGATTTGTGCTGTGAAACATATATTGGAAGTTTTATTCAAAAGGCTTTCTTCTGCTTCAGAACAAAAATAAAAGGATTTAAATTGCATTGGCTACATGGGGGAAATCAGCCCCAAACAGGTTTCTGCTTGGAGGTTGCTGGCAACAGAAGGCCCCTCACAGTAGATGCTAGGGCACACATGGGTGATAATTGCTACCTCGGCAGAATTTTGTTTGGGCTGAGGCCTCTTACAATAGAAATTCTGGGACAACAACCTGTGAAGTGGAGAAGGGGCAATAAACATTCAATCAAACTGGGAAACCCTCAACCCCACCCTGGGCTGAAATGACAGTTGGTGGTAGCTGAAACAAAAATGGGCCAAGTGAAGGACAAAGGCCCGCCCATTTGTTTCCAAAGACTATGTTATTAATAAAATGTTGAAACTTTTATCTTTGCAACACGACTTTGCAAAAATGTAAAAAGTTGACAGTGTAAATGTCATTTTGTGGTTTTTAGTTTAAGACGAGCTAGCTTTCACTGCCATGTTGGGAACAGAAATGGCAGAGAAGTGGACATTCTGAGGAAGGTGAACATGATGCCATTGTGAAATTCAATACTGATACGCCTAGTAATAATCTATGCACATGTATAGAGTTATAGAATTTCAGGCTGATTATCTCTCACTGAAAATGATGAAAAATTGTTAAACAGATGAAACAGGGTCTTACAACTGAGAGAATTGGACTGCCATGCTCTGCATAAAATATGAAATCTGCCCATGTGATTAAGATGTCAAAACTGGGTTGTGGCAAAATTAACTGTGGGAGATTTTGTACATAGTAAACCCACATCATAAATCTGATGTCATATCTCTAAGAGTCCAATCAGTTAACAAGAAGGCGGTAACAATCACCCCTCAGCAATCAGTTGTTTAGTGACGTATACACCATGATTTATATAAAGGGTGGCTGACACGACTCTAGACAGACTCTCTCCTGAATTTCCAACGCATGCGTTCCTGATCTTCTACATCCATCTTGCCAGATTCCAGATTCCACTGCCAGGCCAAAGCATAGCTGACCTATCCCAGCAAGGCCTTGATCTAGAAATCCCACTCAAATCCCATTAACGAGGGGAAAAGCTGTGGTACCTTTTTGGGCAGCGTCCTGAGACCAGACCGGCTTGCTGGCCACTAACTGCTAGTCCACTAACTGCATCCAGCTGTACCTGTGCCATCCAAGGACCAGAATTACCCAGCTGTTTGCTGTAAGGGGCGCCCGCCGTGCAGTGACCAGACCTGGTTGACTGTTCCAAAATCCCAAAACTCAAGCGTGGACTGTGAGTATTTCGCATCCCATAGAAACACATAGCCTACACATTCTCACCCTTTTATATTTATTGCACTCTCTAAGCCATCCTATCCATGCCTTGGTAATTTGACCTACTGTCAGAATTCTTTGTGCATCTTGTCTGTCTGTGGTTAACGCCATTCTTTCATTCACCCCATCTTGTAACTCCTTAGCGATATTTGGAATAATTGAAATTAATTCCCATATAGATCTGAAAGCCGGGTGAAAGGTTAAAGTTGCAAATTAACCCGGGATCCTTCCGTGTCTTTCTTTAACAATATAGTCTTAATGATCTAGTGTAAGTAAAATCGGTCTTTCTTTCCCATCCGATTTTCTCTCTTTCACGCCTTCATTTTGCCAAAATCGAACCTCCTTTGATCTTGCAAATCTCATCCAAATCTTCAGCTACAACCATCCTTTCACTCTTATATTGTCCTTGTGATATACATCTATGCCCCAGCCCAAAAACCGCATTCCAAATCCAAGTATTTCACCCGCTTTTCATAAAGACCATTTGTGACATTTAAAACTGCATCAGTGTAAAATGCAACTTTCCAACGTGTGATTCAGCAGCATTGTGTTCTTACTTTCAACTTGTTATTGAACTGTATGCCTTTTTTTGAGAACTTGCCTTGTGATTGCTAGTGTTTATCCATGCCTGCTATCGTGAGAAATCTTATTTGCCTCATAGATTTAACTGCAAATTAATTATTTATTTGTCAATTTCCGAGTGTCATTTTGTGCCATTGCAAAGGGCTTTAAAATGCTGCCTCTAATTTTATGCGAGAAGGTCAGATTTCAATTCTGTTTGCAGTTCAATATCCCGGACTCCCTGCTGCTTCTTTCTGTCCACTCCAAATTCGATTCCCATGGGTTTGGGAGAGCATTGCAGGGAAAAGTCTTAATTCAGGTGCTATCTACCCAAATAGAAAAAGTGTTCCTATTCATTTGTGCTTTGTACATGTTCTTGTAGAAGGTTAACCAAGTGGATTGTAATTATCACCCCATTGGTGATTGCTGCCCAATATTAAAATTTGTATGATTTCCTTAGAATTTTAAAAATAAATAAATATTGCATTTACACCAACCGGCCTGGTTCCTGGTCCATTGTGACCTGGGGTATTTGAATAGGGGGGTGTGAGACGGGTTGTGTGCCATCCCAAATTGAATTGGTAGAATATATAGAGAAAGCATTCCAATTGTGCGCTACATACTAGGCTAAGACCAAGGTGTGTCACCCGATTGAAATCCTTAACAACTCGTCCCATCTTCCTTCAACCTCACTACTGCAGTTCCTGTATGCCTGACCCCATCTGTCTGGTCAATATTTGAAGACCCATCAATGTACAACATGTCGCCCCCTCAAGTGCATCCTCATCTACCTTGCGAGTGTCACTGAATGCATGTATGTTTTCTGTGCAGTCGTGTACATAGTCTCCTTCTTGTAGGTCATCTGCTAGGAAAATTGCGGGTTTGACCAATCTGCACCTCACTATCTTCAGAGCTGCATTTGATAGTATCACTTCGGACCCTGATGCTCTTTGTGTCATCAGTGTGCTCTTTGGCTTCTGCAGTATTGCAAAGATGGTGTGCTCCACGTGCAGAGTGGCAATGCAGCCCGTTGTAATTGCTGCTGAATTTTTCTCTGTGAATGCTGCAGCTGCCAAAGCTTGTTCACACTAATAATGTCCTCTCATTACTGGGTCAAGCTTCCCACTGTAGTAGGCTATTGGTTGATGTCCTACGCTTGTCTTTTGCGTCAGTACTGCTTTCATTATCACACCATCAGTGTGAGAGAATAGGACAAATTCCTTCTTGTAGTCTGGGATCCCTAACACTGGTGCTGTGCATATTTCCTCTTTCAGTGTGTCAAATGCATCAGTCATCTCTGTGGTCCATGTCAGTGTCCTGTGCCCCTTCTGTGCTTCCTTCAGAGCGCCCAAGGGAGGCCTCATGTATGTACTGTAATCGAAGCCCCATGCTAGGCGGTAGTTGCATAACCCTAAGAACTGTTGCACTTGTCTCACTGTTGGGGGTTTAGCTGTCTTTCATATTGTCTCTGCCCTTTCTGGGGTAATCTGTCGACCATTTTGGGAGATTATTTGCCCAATGTATAGTACCTCTTTCTGACAGTACTGTAGCTTGCATTTGTCCACCTTGTATCCCATATCAGCTAACACTGTCAACATGAGCACTGAGTCCTTCCTATACTAATCTTCTGTCTTGCTGCAAACCAGAATGTCTTCTATGTACTGTAAAACGGTGCTCTTCTTCTGTATATTGCACAGGTCCATCTGTATCACTCTGTTAGGCTAGACAGCGACTCACATACCATTGAGGAAGTCTTGTATATTTCCACTTCTGGTTTCTATACATAAAGGAAGTCAAGTCTTGTAAGCCTGGGTGTAGTGGTACCAAGAAAAATGTATTTTTCAAGTCAATGACCGTGAAGCAGGCAGCTTCGCCGGAATGCTGCATATGATTGTCACTGGCTTTGCAACCAAAGGGTACTCTGCTTCTACAATGTGGTTAAGAGGCCTTAAAATCCTGCAAGAAATGCCACAATCCACCTTTTGTCTTTCTCACTGGGTACACCACTGTGTTACATGTGGATTCTGATGGCACAAGAATGCCTCTCTCTATTAGTGCTGCAATGGTCTCATAAATGGCTTTATTTGCCTCTTTTGTGAGCGGGTACTGTTTCACTCTTGGTAAAATTGCTCCTGGTTTCAGTTTTATCTTCACTCCCCCTATGCTCTTGAAGAGCCCCACATTATAGGCACCTTTGCCAGTTCCTCCTCACAGAATGGGGGTGGTGCTTCTAGCGCCATTGCCATCCTCTGTGGTACTTCCCTGTAGTTTATCCTTAGCCGGTAAGTCACACTCATCTCGAACACCATCTTTGTCTCTAACCTCTTCTCCCTGAATATTTCTTTGTCTGTCACTGTGGTCAACCTGCACCCCTCTGACAATGCGATCACTGCTCTCCATGCTCATCCTGTGTCGTCCATCCCATGCACCGCTATCCAGTCCCCTTTCGCTATCACTGCCTTGATTTCTATTGGCACTAGGGATCCCTCTTCCACATCCAATGGTATCTCAGGCCTGAATAGGTACTCGTTTAGAACCCGTCACATTTTCCTTTCAATGCCTGGGAGCAATGCAATAGCAATGTCAGTCCTGTACTGGAACATCTCCTCGTCCACCGGCGGCCCCCTCTGTACCCTGCATCCACAATAAGCTTGAACAATCTCTCTTACATTGAGAATGTGTATTCCTGGTGTGGAACACACTATCCCCTTGTCTGTGAATGAAATTGCCATGTTCAGTCTGCTCATAATGTCTCATCCAAGTATTTTTACAGGTGTTTGTCTAGAGTAAAGTAAAGGCAGAGATAAATCATGTTCTCTTATAGAAAGTGAGATATCGTCCCCAAAAGGAACTACGTCCTGAGCCCCAAATAATCTTGAGTGTTCATGGCATCTCCTGACAATTTAAATACTCCTTCCTGAATGCAGAACCTAGTTACTCCTGTGTCTGCAGGAAAAGAAAAAGTTTTGTCACCTATCCCCCCATGGCCGGTGTGAACTGCTGCGGTTGCTGCTGATGCTGCTGCTGTCTCAGTTGGGTTGGGCTGGCAAGTACCACCCCTTCCATTGCATGCTGCATTACTTTTTCTGTACTAACTTTGCTTTGTCTATCTCCCTGCCATAAGCATTTTTCTTGAGCTTCTCCTGCCATAGCCTACAATGGTGGACTGTATTTCTGGCCACTGTTTTGCTTCCATTCCTACCAACTTCATTAAGTGTTTCTGAATGGTCTCTGGCAGCCCCCTGCATAGTATATGATAGAATATTGCTACTGTTTTATCCCATGTTTCTTGATTTCAAGGCACCAAAGCTCTTGGATCTCCTGAATATATTGCACAGGGTCTTAGTCTTCCATCATTTTCCGGGACATAATTGCCCCAATATCTGAAGTGTCTGGGTATTGTGTCCTTTCTGCTCGCCATACGGCAGTTCCGCAGTTTGCAAACGGCAAACCATTGTGCACCGTGTTTTGTGTTGTCACTCCAGGGAACCCCGCCCTCTTCCATATGTCATTGCAGAGTCCCAGAGGATCTCCACTAGGAGTCCCTTTACGTCTCTCACTGCTAACCTATTTCCTGCTGTCATCTTCTTCATTTCATAAATCCACTTCCCAGCACCTATGCTTAAAGTGTAAACTTCACATTCTCCTTGTCAGCATGTTTCCATGGTATATACTAATATCTCACCCCTCCCCTCTACAATAAGGGCATCTGTATGAACCCCTCCTCCCCATGCATGCTTCTAGACAGTACGACCTGTCTGTTCTCGCTCTCGAGGCCTGTGTACATATCTATCAGCTCTAGTACAGTAACCCAGGCACTATTGTCATATTTCCTTGTTAACCTTCCCCTCGAGCAAGCTATGGCTGTTTCCCTCATCCATCATCCTGGGAGGTCTCTAAGCCGGTACACATATGTAGCATCATCATTTAGGGTGTACAAGCTGGTTGCCAGCCGTGCCTGCTCATCTGAGCTGCTCCCTCCTGCTCCTTCTGTGTACATCCGTGCTCCCATGTCACTCGCCTATTTATCCCTGTCCCAGTTGATTGGGACCGATATTGCTCCACCCTCTTGTCCCCACTATTAATGTCTTCATTGTCAGAACCCTGAGCCCATGTTACTGCAAAAATCCTCTGCAAAACTAAGTCTCCTAGATGTCAAGTCTGTGTCTAGTTTCAGGCTGAGATCAATGTCCCTCAAGTCATATCTGCTTCCTCCCCCCAGGCCAATAGGCCGGCTCTGTCTTTTTCCATTGTGTTCCTGTCCCAGGAGCTTGTGTTATCTGGTTCTGCTCGGTGGTCCTCCTCAAGTCTGTTGGTTCCCCTATCCATTGTCTCTTTTGCCTTACCCCCCTGGTTGCTCACCCTCCCCCTTGCATGCCTGTTCCCTTGCCAATTTGTCCATCTGTAACTTCTTCTGTTCCCTCTGAACCAACTTGTGTTTTTCCTGCTCTGCTACTTCCCTCTGCCTCTCGAGCTCTTCTACTTCCCTTGTCCTCTGTCCTGCTGCTCCAATTCCGTTTTTTTCCTCTCTCTGGGATCCCTTTCTATCCTTCCTTCTTTTTCCCTCTGCATATGCTCCTACTCCTCCTCCTTCCTTCATTCCCTATCTTCTCTCTCTAACCTCTGATCTCTTCTCCTCTCCCTGTTCTCTCTTTCTAGTCTCTCCTCTCGTTCCCTCTCCCTCCTATCTGTCTCACCCATTATCTCAGCCCTTCCGTTCAGACCTTCTATCGCCTTAGCCACCCCCTCTGCCTCCCTGTCTTTTTTTCCTTCCAGCTTCAGGAGTATCTGTCCTCCTATCCACTCATTCCTGGCTATGCTCCATTGCCCCTCCTTCTTGCCTCGCTTCTCATCGATCGTTCAGTAGCTGGCTGTCCTTCGCCCCTCTGCTCCTCTTCGCCTGTATATGGTGGTGGCTTATATGTCGGATTTCAATGCCCCTCTGCTGCACTCAATTCCCCTAAGGCTCTTATTCCATGTAACGGGTACATGCCTTACTCGTAGTGTGTGTCATCTGATGCTACACTTGGAGGGATCTATGGAGGAGCGGAAGGCGAGGTCGGAGACCCCGGTAGCTCCTGCTGGCTCAGCATCCACTGAAGCCTCGCTGCATCCCATTCACCCTCTTGAAACATGCACCACAATTCAAATATGGCCATGCGGCTTGCTAACCTCTTACCCTATGTGTGTCAGTAGTGATTGCTGCACATGTTTGGAGAAACTTCTGCAAGATGGCCATGGTTTAGTTAACTTTCCCTCAGTGCTTTTGGACCATTCTATGCTATATTTACATATCGTTTCCCTGTACGGTGGGAATGTTTTACACAGGTGCTTTAGGGGTGTGTCACCCCTGCACTTCCCCTGATACATTTCTCTTGCCTTTACCTGACCTCAAGTCGAGAGTTTCGACAATCTGCTGTTTAGGGAGAAAGGTACAATGTAATAACAATACTTTCTGGTTATTTTGAGCCTCTCTCTCTATGTCCTATGTGCAAACCTATGGGTGATGTCACCAATTTACTAACCAAGGTAGTACGGAAAAATAAAATACTGCGTGCACACTCTTGCAGCCAGTTACTCTCAAAACACACAAAACACCACAGCTGTCTTCCCGCCTCCAGGCAAAGTATATAAATATTCTCTTGTGATCGAACTGTACCCACTGTATCGCCTCACGTGCAAAACCTCTCACTCCAGGAGACTTAACCAGTCAACACAAATTCCGCAATCTAGGCCAGCTTCCCTTGCTAACCTTTACAGGGATACTGTCATCTATGACCCGAGCTAAAATTCTCAACCCTCAGGAAATCCACTATTTACATAACATCTGCCATCCATGTTCTCGAGTCAATAGTCTAGGTAATTCACCTGAACCGTTTATCTCTAAAACTCGAATCTGCCCTAGACATAGAAAGGGGACATCTACTTGTGCTCCTGTCACCACTCACCTTGACACTGCTAAACAATACTTTGACAATACTTGACTATACTAAACAATATTCCACAATATTCAATACCCTCCCTCACACCCACAGTTACTGTTTGACTGGGTCAATACTTACACTCTGTGGTCTGCTGGTTCTGCTCGGCTTCTGTGCCCCCCAGAAGGTGCTCACTTCTCCCTCCTGGTCTGCCTGGACTCCTCGCTGACTTCGGGCAGGATGATTTCCAAGCTGGCTCCTGACAGCCTTTCCATGTGTACGCATTACCGTCTTCTCGAAATATGCAAGGGTTCTTCAGCCTCTTAGGTTCAGCAGTGGGGGAGAAGACCTTGTGCCGGGCTATGCAGCAAACCACCAGCTCTACTGCCAACTTGTTGGGGTGTAACTCCCAGTTATGCCTGAGCGATGCTGGAAGTCTGCAGACTTGGAGAGCCCAACTCCCTCCCCCAGTATACATGGAGGACTCAGTCAACGGAAAGTTAAAACTGCGGTTTATTACAAATAAAACCAACAGGGATTGGTACAAGGACACAGGTGGATTCCAGTACGTCTCAGCTTCTTCTGGCTCACAGGCCAGTTTGAGTGTAAAATTACATCACTAGTCCATCATTACCTGGGCCGCATTGATGTGTGGGATTGGCAATCAGGTGTCTAATAACCTATATGGTCACCTATATGTGTTATTCTACTGGCTCTTACATGTCAGGTGGCTGGCTTGTCCCATCCCCAGATTACTAACTATTACAACGTTGCAGAGTAGTGGCCCTACCATTGGTTCTCGCCCGTTGGTATCCACCCCTGGAGTGCTAAACTGTGATTGGCTAGAGCTGATTCCCACAGGCCTGGGACTTGATCAAGTTCATAGCTTGCAATGTACCTCTTCAATGTAATGTGAACGAATATGTGTCTGTATTGTAACTTGTGTACACCACCTTTGCCTTATAAGAATATTCTACTAACGGTAGCAACACTTGTAGCAATCTGCAGCTGTTTGCTGCGACTGGCTTCTTCTTCCCACCCTAGAAGGCTGTCCATTGTTCCATTCGGCTGTACCACGTATTTAGAGACCACAAAATCAAGCTCTCCAGCTCCTATTTATGTACATTTATTCTGTTTTTCTGCATCTGTTTCCTTTTGTCATCTGGGGATTGGAATGTCTTTGCATCGCTTGACCTTGGCCGTGGGCCCTGTCTCATGCATCTTGCTCTCTGTCCATCCTGAAAAGGCTACCAGCTCATCTCCTGCTCAATGATTTGAGGCCTGCTGTAATTTTCCTAAACCCTATATTGCGGTTTCTATGTTGTCCATGTTATACTACATTCCCTATGGGTTAGCTATACGTGGTTTTATCAGGTTCCTTATATACTCCTGTATGTCCATGCGATTATTTGCTTTAAGCATCAGCAAGCTCGCTCAGGATCGCTCAAGAAAGATGCCTTGCGCTTTCTGCATTACTGCATTTGACTAATGACAAAATAATAAATGCAATGACAGTATGTATATGTATCTGTCCTCTAACTATAGAACTGTGCATTCATGTTCTTCGTGTATTTCGAGTGTGGGTTTGTGTGGTGCAGTGTGTACTGCATGTGTACTTCATGTCTAACGCTGCTGCGTTGTGGTGTCTCTAATGACATCAGCAACATGGCTTCTTGGTGCTTAGTCCAGGCTGTCCATATAGGTGTCTCTGACCATGGCCGTCGGCTCTTCACTCACGCATGGATAGATTTGCACAGCACCTGGTCTGTATGGCTGGCGGAGTGGGTACCTCTCAGTGTATATTTGTTGATCATTGGTGCATTTGGGATTCGTCCCAAATAAAATGGGTGGTTGCGTTCTCTTCGGGCCTTCCGTCTTGTCATGGGCTTGATGTGAGGGGGGTGGTGCCACGATCCCGACTCCCTCTTCTGGAGAGAACATAGAAAATATACCACAGGGGACCAGACACTCTGATGGTGTACATTATGATTCAATAGATACCAACAGGGACGTGGAGGGAGCAGAAGAGGTATGGCCAGCAGATGAAGAGCAGGGGAGTGAAGAGGAAGGGCAGGAACATTATGGGGACCGAGGTTTAGAATGTGTCATGGCTGAATGGCCATGGCAAAAGGAAAGTGGGGAGGAAGAACTTTGTACAAGGGATTAGGGAGGGCACATTTTGTGCCCTGGTCTCACATGGAACAGAACAATTTAATGAAGATGCTACCCTCACAGCAGGAGCGGGCAAGTGGATTTATGAATTAGAAAGGGATTACATTGGCTCTAGGGGAAATGAAGAGTTTGTTTGCTGCACTATCGAGGGAACAGGTGGATGAGATATGGAAGAAGGCGGGGTATCAACGGTACAGATGAACTGCAATGCTCATGATGGCAAATCATTTAATAACTGTCGGGCACATGTATGGACATTTTTGAGGATGGCATACCCAGACACACCAGACAAACTCAATCATGGCCCGTACAATGAAGGCAGATTAGGACTCTGCACTATATATAAACCAGAATCAGGAGATGTGGCGATTGGAAACAAGAGAGGCATGGGACACAAATATACCTATATTTTGTCACGTTACGTAAGGGCCTCCCCAAGGAAGTGCAAAATGATTTGAATAATGTAATTGGCATTGAGGCGAAGGGATGGGCTGAAATCCAGGCAAACATAGTGCATCTTTGAAGGAGACAAAAGAAAGAAAAGGATATAGCGGAACAAGCACAGATGCAAAACTAGTACATAAGAAGTTAACTAAAATAAGAATGGAAGGAGCTATGATTACGAACAACTCAGAAGGGTACCCTGACCCGAGGCAGACCCAGGAATGGGTCAAGGGGTATACCGATGACAGAAGGGAAATGGGGGGTTTCAGAGAAGAAGAGGGGATTTGGATGGCTGTTTCCTTGGTTTGGAGGACAGTGTTGGTCTTGTGCGAAGATGGGGCATTTTGCGGGAGAGTGCAGAGGTAGACCACTAAGTCTTATGATCACTGTGTCTACCCTAGTGAACCATCGTTTGCACTAACATATCACCCACCATCGAAGATGCTGCTCCCAGTTGTCCCTTATGCCCAGGTCCTTTGCAAGCACCCATCTTGATGCAACCACAGCAATATCAGTATTCAACACCTATGCCTCCAATTCAGTATCCAGCACCAAACGTCACACAATCATATGTGCAATAACCACCTCCGCAGACCCCCCATGCAAATGCCTATACAGATTCCTACCCAGCCATGGGATAAAAATACCCTACTAAAAGGTACAGTAACGCATTACACAGGACCAAGTGTTTTAGGGGGCAACCCTTTTATGCTTCCCTGAACACATGCCTATGCCAAATAGAACAGCCCACAGAGAGTTCTGACGTGCCCAGTTTGGTCAGTTAGTACCGACACGGAATAGGAACCCCAGGCTGGAGTGAGGCGAGGAAATTAAAAGAAATTACATTTATGGTTGACACAGGAAGGAAAGGTGCCCTTGTCAGGCAAGATTATCGACACACAGGGATTCTCTGGCACAATTATGTTGGTTCCGTTTACTGAAGATTTGGCCATCACCGTAGGTATGCAAGAAGTGTCAGCTCCCTTACTGTACTCGAAAGATACACCAGTAAACCTTTTGGGACCTCCTGAGTAAATTAAACATGACTATTGCGTTTACTGAGAAAGGTGTAAGAGTGCTCAACACCAGTCATTTACAATGATAGGGCTGCCGCAACATGAGCGCTTTACAGTGCCATAAGAGAAGTGCCTTTACATCCAGATGTGTTTCTTTACAGGGTGACAGTGTTTTTAGGATGGGTGCCAAGAATAAATGAGAGAAAGTTACGGGTGCCTGTGGAATTTCTATTAAGGCCAGCCGTCCCTCAGGAACATGCTCCAAACACAATCATCACATTAGATTTGGAAGCAGTAATAACTATAAAGGACAAATTCATTCTGATGGGAACCGATGAGGAAGAGGATGAATGGCGCTCTTTGTTGTGCATTGACCCAACACAACCACTGCGACAAGTATCTGACGAACAATTGTTCGAGGAAACCGAAGGCACAGGAGAAATGATCTTTGAAATTTGCATACCATGTCAAATTATGATTCAACATAAGAGAGGTACCCCACACTATGTTTTTTGACACAGCAGTGCCATCCCACCTACAAGAAGATATGGAGAAGGTACCAAGTAACATATGGACCAGTAACCCCAATGATGTAGGTTTATTGAAGAGCATAGAGACAGTTTATATTCATCTTAAGCACAGTGCAGTGTTACCCAAATAAGAAGATGAAGGGATTTATGACATAATTGTATGGTGACAAAACATAATACAACCATCAGAGTCCCCATGCACCATGGCTATATACCCTGTTAAAAAAGCGACGGGTTCATCCTGGAGGATGGTACAAGACTTGCGCCCATTGAACAATGTTGTAGAGGCAGAATTCCCAGTGGACACAAATGCAAATTAATGAAAGTAGAATAAGGTGATCACTGCATGATCAGGTGAAATGTATGATACACAGTTGCATGTGTTGGGGTTCTTGTGGGATGTGACCTTCCACCCTTGGTAAGGATTCAACAAATCTGCTGGTGGGAACCCTTGTCACATGCACTGGGTAATTGTTTGTTTAAGAGTAGAATGTCTGTGATATTGACAAAACAGAGGTTTTAAGCAGCCTATATTTACTCTTATAGCCGACACGTGTTTCGACCCTCATGGGTCATTATCAAGGCAACTAAATATGTGGATAGTATTGAGATGCTGAAAACGCATTGGAGGGACAGGGTCTCCATGTCCTTGTCCTGTACTCTTGTATCATGTGTGTTCTGTGTTGTTTTCTGCACAGGAGTCCATGTGAGGCTCCTAGAAGGGCAGCTCTTCCTCTTTTTGGTTGTGGTGAACAGACCCTTGGGATACCCTTATGACACCTATGGGTGGGGGTACAACCCTGTACCCCTAGTGTATGTTTTGGGCACCTGTGTGTGGTCAACAGAGCAGGGTATTGGGCTGGTGGCAGCTCCATGCTGAATTTGACAGGTGCTCTGAATATCCTCCATTTTCGGATGCCCAGGCCCTGCGATTGGAATCAGTTGATTCCTGATAGGAGACAAGATGGCCACTGAGGCCTCTTGCTTTCTATTGCCTGTTACCTTGTTTTCCCAAAGTGCTGGGAAGCCCTCGCTCTGTCTCTTCCCCTGACTGGTATTGTGGTGAAGGCCAGGCCAGACTGGCTGGAGCCTTCCCAATGACTGTATGTTGTAGGTACACACTTGGGGTGGGTCCTGGGAGAATGGAGTGTGATGGCCCTTTGGTCTGCAGTCCCACAGAAGACCAATGCAGGAAAGATTTACACTTTTGACATTTCAGAGAAAAGGGATACAGAGTAGATAAAGAGTAAATGCAGTATTGCCAGAAAGAGGTAGTATATTTAGGGAAAAAATATCCTCAGCAACGAGAAAGCAGCAGCAGTGCAAAACACACCCCAACCAATCAATCAATGTCAAACAGAAACAGGTTTTTAAGGCTATGCAATTATTGTAGGTTATGGATTTTTGTTTATTCCAGTTACACAAACCCCTGTTGCAAGGGCTGAAAGAAGCACAGATGGTTAAGGTATCAATCACCTGGACAGGAGACATGATCATATGTTTTCTGGAACTTAAAAATACGATCAGCAATGCACCAGTATTAGCAAAACCTAATAACAAAAAGATTTGTTTTATATTTTCATATTGTAATGGCCTAGTTATGACGGCTGTCCTTGCGCCAGACACATCCATGGGGCACAAACCTCTGGCCTACTAGAGTGGATTTTTAGATCCAGTACTGCATGGTTATTATCCACGCGAGCAGGCTCTAGCAGCAGCAGCTTTTGCAATTGAGAAAGGTTCCACAATCGCTGTGGGTTACCCAGTAACTTTATATGTAACGCACACAGTTTTTGCTATTTTAGAGAGGCCCAAATCAACCCTCAGTACAAAAAGCATACAGCTACAAGGTTGTATTGTATAACCATTCTACTCACTTTGACAGGTGTCGCACAGTGAACCCAGCAGCACTCATTGCAGAACCTGTACAGCCAGGCGACAAGGTACATGACTGTGGGCCTGATCATGACTTTGACGGTAACGCCGGTGGTATTACTGCCAGCGGTATTAGCCCTACCGCCAAACTCCCCGGCGCTAATAGTGCCGGATCACGAGTTCGGTGGTAATGTTAATCCCCATTCCCCATTGAGCCCATTCGGGAATGCCCCATTCCCCATTGGGCTCAATGAGGAATTTTTGCGCTCTTACCGCTGGCGGATTTCCCGCCGGCGGTAATAGCGCAAACTTTCAGTGGGTTTCCCTCCAGCTCAGAGCTGGGGCAAAATCCACCAAAGTCCTGATTTGGCAGACCCTTAAATCTGGCGGTAATAGCGCTACTGCCGGATTTAAGGGTTACCGCCAAAGTCGTGATCAGGCCCAGTGTGACATACAAAGGTCCTGATGATGACATAACAAAGGTTAAGGAGGATGCACTTGAGGAATGGGGATTGATTTTTGGTGATGGTTCATCGACGATTGATCCGGAAACGGGATAGAGACACACAGGTGCAGCAGTGCTAAGCTTGGTGGATGGCGAGTAAGTGGTCATGATTTACAAAAAAAGAAGCGATTGCCAGAACACTATTCCGTACAAGAGCAGCCAAGCCCATGGAATCATTGAAAATGTCAAAAGGCACCTAATTTACTATTTATTCTAATTCAGCATATATTACATCAACTGTGCATTCACGATTGTCCAGATGGCGCAGGAGAGGGTTTAAGCAGTCAGAAAAACCTGTACAGCATGCTGCATTAATAGCTCCATTAATTGATGAATTAACAGATCCCTCAGTAGTTGCTGTAGGAAAATGCACAGCCCATATGCATAATACAGTCCCACTTTATTATGGTAATGACACAGGAGACAAAGCAGTAAACGAAGCAGCATATTTAACCAAACATAAAAGAATACCGTGACATAGCAGTTCAGCAGGTGCAGTTGCCAGCACTGTGTAACTCAACGTCTTAACACAGACAGTAGAACTACAAGACCAAGCGCCACAACAAGAGAAGGACTTGTGGGTTGAAAGAGGATGTTCCCTTTCACCTACCAACCTCATTTGGAGACAAAATATTACAGGTAAAGTATTAGTACCTCTCAAGACTTGCTTAAAGTGGCCTTAGAGCAACTGCATTATCCTATGCATACATCTAAGTAATATATTGTTGATTATATCCAGGATGACCAGATTATCCCCAACCACCAGGAACATGTGGATCAATTTGTGGCCAATTGTACCAGCTGCCACCTTTACAGTACAGTGCAAGGGACTTTTCGGGAGCTTCATGTCGACTGTGTCGACATGATTAACAGGTGCAGTAACTATCGTTATATAATTGTTGTGGTTTGCCCATTCTCTCGTTGGCTTGAAGTAAGACCTTGTGCCCATGCCGATGCCAAATCAGCAGCTACATTTTTGGTGCAGAAAGCGTTTCCTCAATGAGGAATATGGGACATCCTGAAATCAGACAATGGGACGCACTTTTTTGATGAACTGTTTAAAGAAATTACTTCCCTTCTGGGAAAACATCACAAGCTATATTCAGTTTACCACCCAAAAGCAAAAAGGATTGTGGAGCATTTAACCCCTTAAGTGCCAGACTAGTATGCAGGTCTATGCAAAATGGACAAGCATACTCGTCCTTGGGACTTAAGGGGTTAAATGGCTTTGCAAAGATGTGTCACTCTCTACGAAACAATTGGCTTCATTGTGTCTCTTTAGCTTTGTTTATCCTCAGGAATCAGCTAGGTAAAGAACACCACTTGACCACTCACGAAATAGTGACAGGTAGGAGGTTAAGTCAACAGCAACGCTCTGAACATACCTAATCCGGGTCCAGAGGAAGGTTTTGTATGTATATAAGCCAAAACGTCTGCGAAAACCGGACAACTACCTTTAACATCATAGCATTGGCACCTGTTTCATTAATTCCACCTAGAATCCAGTGACGTTGACAATGGATAGGTTGTGAGCTATAAAGATATGACAATTACAAAATAAAAAATTGGAGAATTAGATTTTAGGGAATTCTAAGAACAAAAATGAATTCTCGAAGTATGAAATTAGAATTTTAGCAGTCTTATTTGCACATTGCATTGTTTTGCATAATATTACTGAATTATGTACTTAAGAGCGTATTTTGCACATTACACCAATTGGATAATTTATGATGATCTGTATTCCGAAGACTGAATGCAATTTTTCTATGTATTCAATGTATGTATGTCGTCCATAATATGTGAAGTACAGTCCCTTGAGACAAGTCTGTCCAGTTATATATTCACAGAATGAGTATAGTTGTGTTTATGTATTGCTAATTTCCAGTTAAGTGCTTGAAGTTAACAATGTGAATAGATATTAGTACTTTAAGGAAGAATGACACATATGTGTGGAACAAAATCTTTCCAAATAGAACTAGTTGTTAGGCCACATGGGAAATTATATATATTGATATGTTGTATAAAAGTAAATACTGATGTTTTTTTGATTTTGAATGTTATGTCAGATTTTTATATTATCGTATACTTATCCCCGGGACCTAATAATAGGGGTCTCCCCCTGTTATACAATTGTTAAGAATAAGCCTAAAAGTTTGGATTTGGGTTACAATAATCATCCCATGCAGAATTTACCACAAGCCAAGGCCCAAGATACTGTATGAGTGCATTTGGACTTTTTGAACAAAGAAGGGCTGTTAAATAGCACAGGGTGATACCAGGAACAAAATTGTTAGCTGCAAAATGATATTCATATTAGTAACTGTGCATGTCTTTATTTACTCAACCCCACATTGAAGCCACCCACTAATACGCTGTTTTATTGCACATCAGGAGAGGCATACAGTAGGGGCTACAGACAGAAAGTGGATAAGCAGGACAATTCACGAACATGAATGAGCCTGAAGTCTGCAATCTCAAAGCAAACTATACTTGACGTAGGGTGGTGGCTGGGTGCATTGTGGCTACAACAGCCAGTTATATCACAGACACTGTGCTGCAATGCAGCTCTCAATCCACTCAAGCCCCTCATGTCTGATCTGTCCTGCCAACTATGTACAAACAAGCAGTCCTGTCCAGGTCTGTTGTTGCAGTGGCATTACAACATAGTCAGAAGGCACAGTTCTTACCATGGAAGCAGAACTAGCATCCCTGTGTACAGGTGAGTCCTGCCCTGTTCAGCCCAGTGCCTAGTAGTGAACTAGTTGAGCTTGGAGCAGAGATTGTCCCTCTCTGCCCCACTCAGGATCTGTCAGGTGCCACCTAGACCACTGCCAGTAGCTGCGCCAGCAGGCCTTTGCCCTCCATAGACACATCAAGCTTCACCACCTAGGCCCCATTCTGAGCTTTGGCCTTTTTCAGCTCCATGCCCCATACTAGGAGACGGTTAGACAATATGGTACTTTTCACAAGACTTTTCCTCAACAGCGAAGCAAGGACTACCAATTCTGGCACACTCTTGAGTTCAAGCTTATGAATTACAAATACCTAAAAGTAGATAGCTCACGGACATTTACAATCACTATGTGGAGGCCTGGGTTGGAAACATCCAGCAAATTACAGTGTGGTCATCAGCATGTCTCGTTAAGCATTTTGCCATACTCGTTGGTATAATTTAAGATCTTTATTAAACAACACCAGTTCTAGACTACAGATACTTTTTTGTATGCTACCTACAGGTCTTAATGACTGCACCTTTTTGAACTTGAAAAAAAGAGAATCAGGCCAAACCCAGGGCAGATTCCTTAGTTCATACCAACCCAGATGCCCTAGAACCCCCATGCCCCACCCACCTCCATAATCACCAACAGACTTTCATGACAGACTGCCAGATTGACTTCCAGGTAATTTGGATCAACCTGATGCACTGCCACCATCTAGAAGGCAACTGCTGCATATAAACATTTTAGAAGGGACACTCAACCATAGGTTCTAGTACCATAAGCATAGTGCATAGAGCAGTTATTTGGGGCATGTGGTGTATTTCACTAAAGAGAGTTTTGTCAAGCGTTCCTGCCACCATTACTCAAAAGACCATTCATATTATATTACATCCAGTTCACACAATGTGGAATTGCAACAGCAGTGGCCATCTGAAGGATGGAAAAAAGATATATATATATACCTCAGTATAACTTTTGTATCAGTGAAGATGGTAATCTATGTGAGTCCGATCTATGAAAGTCTCATCAAAACAGGTTCTTCCCTGTTCTTCCAGAACCATCAAGGACCACATTGACACCCTTGCTCCATTTGGCTGATTTCTGCAATCACTCTTTTGCCACTAAAACATTCCCCTCCCCCTGACGCACTCCCTTGTGCACCCCCTCTTAAAGAAGCCCTCTGCCGATCCCTCCTCTCCGACTAACTATCGCCTGATCTCTATCACTCCTTTCCTGGGCAAACTCTTGGAAAAGCTGGCCCTCTCCCAGCTTAACCTTCATACTGGATCAGTTTGTTGTCTCCTTGATCATCAGTCTGGTTTCAGAGCGGTGAGAAGCACAGAAACTCATCTCCTGAATATCCGTGAAGACCTGCTTTCCAACCTTGATTCTAACCTTCCTTCTGTCCTCATTCTCCTCGATCTTTCCTCTGCTTTTGACACGGTTAACCATGCCATCCTGCTCAAGTGCCTCCATGATAACCTGGGTATCACTGACCAGGCCCTGGCGTGGATGACCTCTTTTCTCACTGACCAACCCTCTCAGGTTCAAATTAGGTCCTTCCTTTCTTCTATCTCTCTCTCTACTTGTGGTGTTCCCCAGGGGTCTAACCTCTCTCCCTGGCTGTTCAACCAACACCTGGCACCTCTTGCCCACCACATCGCTGCTCTCTGCTCCAACTTTCAATGTTATGCAGATGACAACCAGCTCTCTTCCAGGCTCCCCTCGGCCGCCTCTACGTCTTCTCTCATTCCTGACTATTGCAATCCAGCAGTGTGTGTGTCATCAATGTTTATCTGCCTTAATGCCAGTAAGACTGAGATCCTCCTCATCGGAACACCAGCACCCTCCTTTCCTCTCTCTCTGGCTACCCACTTTGGGTCCTCCCCTGCTCCTACCTGTGAGGCTCAGAACCTTGGGGTCATCTTTGACTCCACCCTCTCCTTCCCTCCTCACATATCTGACGTCTCTAAGAAGTCAAACTATCAGCTGAACCTCCTCAGAGGTATTCGTCCTTTCCTCACGTTGGCCCAGAAGCTATCTGTCTCCAGAGCTCTGGTCCTCTCAAGGCTTGACTACTGCAACAGCCTCTTTCTAAATCTTCCTGCCTCTACTTTCCTTCCTCGACAACTTATCCAGAACAGGTTTGCGAGACTTGTCCTTGCCCTCAAGCCCAGGGTTCGGATCTCTCCAGTCTTGAAATCTCTTCATTCGCTCCAAATCTTGGCAAGGATCAAGTCCAAGATCCTCTGCATTGTCCACAAGTCTTTCTGGGGCCTGGAACAGCACTATCCCCAACTCTCTCTTCCTTTTCGATCTCTCCACTCATCCACCTCCAGCTCTCTGAGGGTCAGTCGCTTTTCCAAGAGAGTTGGGGGCAGATCTCTAACTTCTGCTTGGACCTCCCTTTGGAACAGCCTCACTGCCTTTCTAAAACTAAAGCAGAACCATCTCCGGAAGCAACTCAAGACATTCCTCTTTGCTTGTCCTTCCTCTCTGCCTCACCCCTGCTGATGACCCATCTGCTCCATGCACTGGTCACCTGGCCACCCTCTGAACATGGGCCCAGGTCCCTGCCTGCCCATTTGCACCTTGCACTGCCTCTTGGCCCCCCAGCACTTGTGGTCTGTATCTGTAACCCTACAGTCCCCTTTCCCTGCACTTATGAGCCACCGGTTGGCTGCACCTCTTGATTGCCTGCACGAAGCCACCCACTGGCTGCACTTTTGATTACCTGCACTTCTCCACCCCCCACCTTTGCACTTCTCTGCTTCCCTGCATTTGTGCAATCTGAATCACACAAGGCCTAGTAAGATAGTTGTTTTGTCCTCCCTCTGTTTCCCCCCTCCTTCTCTTGTCGCACCTGGAAACACTTGTGTACAGGCGCGTTATAAATGCCATATCATATAATAATTGCTACTTCACAAAGCTGTAATCAAAAACAGCAATTATCCTATAGCCGGATAAATTTAGCAATGGCTTCCTCAGTTGACCCAATCTTTATATTCCTTCATTACAGAAATCTGTTCAATCAAGAAGGAAACCATTAGTAGCCAACCTTTTGACTATTAGCATACATTTCAAAAAGACTATCCCTCAAGACCAAGGTACCCTTGAGGACACCCTGTTCCCACACACGTACGAGGTTGCAGTGCATTTTGGCCTCAAATAGCCCCATCAGGCCCATCTTGCCCCTTATTCATAACTGTTCTTTGTATTTCAGAAATCTCTCCATACTAGGATCACCATTAAGACATAATAGTTGTGAGAAACCTGCTGGTGTTCTCCCACCTACTCCCTCAGGATATTACACTCCGGTGGCCAGAGAAGGGCCATTGCTTTTGGATCCCGACCTGGGGGCGTACAAGTGATGGAGGATCATCTGGGTGGAGGGTCACGGAGGATTGGGAGGAGAATACCCAAGGGACGAGACATGGTATTCCCCCTTTCCCAATGATACACCAACCAACTCTCCCTCTGCCTTAATTTTTTTTTCAGTCACACCCCATCTCCCCCTCCCCATTTACAACATGTATTGGGACGAGGAAGAGGGGACTGAGAGCAATAAAGATTTCCCCTAAGGTTAACATAGGAAGGCAGGGATAGGCCTACTACTATATTGCATCAGTAGACTGTTCCACTAATAGAGTCAGGCAGGGTCAGGCATCAACCCAAACCATTTACCCCTAACTCCACTTGACAATCCCAACTGGTATAAAAGGTGTGATTCTGCCAAGAAATACAAGCGAGCTGAGATTGCTGGTTGTAACAAAAAGGCAGCAGCAAGAGAAGCCTGGGAGGACCGGAGGAGAACGGAATGCTGAGACACTGGCCCAGTGTACCAGAAGGGTCACAGTACGGCAGAGGAGTAGTAAGAAGGTGAGTGATTGCTGCTTGGCTGTGTCCAGGCCAGTGCTTGTTCCCCTGTGACGTGTCTGTGCCAGGCGTGTCTGAGGGACAGGTAGTTAGACCCTGACCTCACACCCCCTATCCCGGGGAGCTCTAAGCAAGCATTGTGCTACGTATGTGATTCTCTAATTGAATGAGAGGAACCCGCAGCGTGAGGATGGCTGGAGCGGGAGCGGCGGCTTGAAGGAGCAAGCAGAAAAGAAAGCAGTACGCGGAAAGCAAGTGAAAGCGAGGAAAAGGAGAGTATGCAAAGTGGCGCAAAATGAAAGACAGTAACAGTAAGGGTGAGAGTAACCCGAAGCAGGAAAGGGGTTGTACGCGACCCAACAGATTGAAAAGCAGAGTGAAAGAAAGCCAAGAGAGGGTGCGAGCAACCCAAAGCAAGAGAGAAGGGTGCAAGCGACCCGGCAGATTGGAAAAGTTAAAGATAAAGTGAAAGCCAGTAAAAGAAAGGGTCAGAGCGACTCAAAAGCTGGAAAGGAGGATAAGGAAGACCCGCAGATTGAAAAGAGAAGATTCAAGGGTGCACAGGCAAAGGACATAGAGTGCCAGAGGCATGACAAATTCAAGAGAGAGTGCCAGGAGCACGGTAAAGTCAAGAAGAGTGGGCAAGAGGCACAGTGAAGAAGAAAGGAGGGCGCAGGAGTGCACCATAGAAGGAAAGAAATGTGAAAGAGAAATAAACACAGACTAGAAAGAGCACAACAGGGAAAGGTGCCAGAAGAGGGGTCAGGACTCAGTTGAGGGAAGTATCCCCTTAGAATTCGTGGCAGTTATGCAGTCCACCAACCCAACAAAGGTTATAAATAAAGGTTTTGGAACTTTTCCTTTTGAGTCTCTGTCACTCTTGATGCCATGCCTGTCCCACATAGTGCACAGCAAACTGGTAGGTCAAAACTTAATTGCAGAATGTACTCATCTACCCACATAGAGCATGTCACATGCACATATAAAAACGTATACCACACTTGAAATTGCAATTAATCATGTGCTTAATTCCCCAACGTAATGGAGTACATACAAACAGAACTTTGTTCTTCTCCGATATTCACATGCAGTACATATATTGTGTGTAAAAACGTTTGTGATTCTGCAGTCAATAATTTGTCAGTTTAAAATAACTGCACTATCCAATCTTGAAGGGACAGTAACTTTCCTAAATACAAGTAAGAGCTGCAAATCAACTATGCAAATGCAAGTTCTCTTAAACAAATTTCTGTTCTGCAGCTTCATTATCTTGAACCAGGCTTTTGAAGAGGGAGGCATGAATGTGGCTCTCGTTGCACAAGTCCCGCCGTCTCAATGTCACAGGAACGCAAGGTGTGCATTGTTCCTGGCCCCTTCCACACCGTCACTGATGTACGGCAGGTGTGAGAAATGTTATTCACTCAGGCAGTCATTTAGACCCTATCCAAATGATGTAGTTCAAGAGATACATTTGCAGTCGATGGAGTAAGTAGACTGACTCACCACGCAGATGGCTGATCATGTCCACACTATGACATAGATGCGTTAGAAATGAAGCATATGCACTCCTGCATAAAGCTTTGCACACACTTAGATTAAGTTTCTCTTAGACACGAAGAACATGCTTAAGATCCACTTAGATAAAGGATGGACACACCTTTGCTATGCAGTAAACACAAGTTGCACAAGAACACATATGAACCTCTTGCAGATGTTGAACGCACCTAATACCAGCAGCCATGCAAATAAAGATGGAATCCACAGCTGCATTGAAATGAATGGAAGGCACTGAAAGGGCTCGAGAATGCAGAGAGGTCTAAAATGCTGATTTCATAGAGGGGCACAGCCCAGGCTGTCAGTGCAGCTATTGTGCAAAGCCTTTCCAAGGACGCAGAGGGAGAGAAAGTTTCAAATTAGTAGAAGAGATAGGACACCTGCATGTGGACAGCTGAAAATCCTCATAAATGTAATACCAGGTTAAAAGCTTAATATTCTGTCTCAAGGCCTAGAAGATCACAGATGGTAACTTGTTGCGTACAAGCAGCACCTTTGGGGCGGTTTCCAGCACCTTGAATAGTTGCTCATGGGCTGGTCACTTTGCAAAGCACCAAGGCTGAGTAGACCCTTGACCAATCCCTACCCACCTTTCACGTTAGCTTACACTTTGTTGCAAGGCACAATGGCTGCGCACTAACATGACATGCCTGTAGTTGCAACATTTTGAAGGTGGTCCCAGGAGGAACCACCAGATACAGTTTAACCAATAAGGTTACTAACCCCATGTGCATCCTATATGTAGTCGACCTCACTAACCAATCCCATGTTACTGTTGGTTTTTTCTATGTATCATTAGTTGTGTGACGTCCCTTAGCCTTAAAAGTTCATGACAAGCCCGAGAACGATGAGAAAGTATTGGAGAATCATGCGTTGTCCATAACTTGACCCCTGTTTCAAAAGCTTTCAATAAACAGTACGATTTGGAATATTTTTGGAATCTTCAATTTTTGAATGAAGGGGATTTCCCCTGGTCCAGTTCCTCTTGCTTGCAATTGGGGAGATTAATAATCCCTCCCCTTATGTTAGGGAGAATTCTCAGAAATGTGCTAATTCCTCTGTACCTTAGAGAACCCTAGCTCTTTTTGCTGGACTCTAGGACTTTTAATCTCTAACCTGAAGAGAGTGAGATCCTGTTCCCATTCTCTCATTTATTTTTCTGTGATTTGGACTTTGGAGTCTGACAAACTCCACAGGAATCATCTTTGCATTGTCACACACAGCACCTTCAGTGCAGTGGCACAGGGAAGTCTCTTAGATTTCCCAAAGGTTTAAATACCTTCTCTTAGTGAAACTACTGTTTCCAAGAGCAGTGAAGTGAAATTGACTTCAGTTACACTTTATAACTTTCTAGACCCAGCACACACTATCTTACAAGAGGGTGCTGAAGGGGTTACTTAGTATCCCCTGTGTCTAGTTTCTCATGTAACCATTTTTTGTTACCCTTTCTACAATTAATGGCTGGGGGAAGTGGTTTACTTTTTACTACCATTGTGTGTTTTTACTGCGGGCTGCAATTGCAGCTGCAGTAAGACACCCATGGGTGCCCATTTTGTCAAAATGGCCCGTCTCTGTTTTTCACCATTTCTTGTTGGAAAGGTCCTTCTTGAGATTTACTGTGCGCGTCAAACCAGGTTTGGTCCCTTTGTTTGTTTTGTCTTTGGCGGGATTCACAAGTGAAGTCCGCCTCTGGCTCCAGTATGTTTGGCAGGGGCAGGAAGTGAGAGAGGTACCCGAAACTCCCTGTGCTTAATCCCCTTGGTTACAGGAATGCACCTAAAGGTGATTGGCGGCTAGCCTGGAATGAATGAGAGAAACCTGCATAGAAAGCTAGGCTTGGAAGGCAGAGGCGACCACTGGACAAAGGAATCAGAAGAACTTGGAAGAAACGCATGCTGCAATTCCTCAACCGTTGGGTTGCACGGTGAAGCCCTGTTACTGTGCTGAAGCTCCAAATTCGTTTTGACTACAGAAGCCCTGCAAGGAAGACATCTCCCCTTGAGTTGGTGGGACCAATCAACTCCAAAGTGAACTCGTTTGGACATCCTCTCAGATCTGGCTGTACTTCCACTGCTGCTGGAACCGAAGTGTCATGAAGAGTAACACCAAATCGAGTGGATTCCTTTTAAGTCGGACCAGAGTGCCAGGAGGATCCTCTGGACTTCCCTGAAGCAGGACTGAGAAAGCCTGAGCCACCTCAACAGAGTGCTGGACCCCAGATGCGAGGAAAGTCTGAAAAGGTATCCGGGAACTGCAGTGTTGCTATTTGCTGTCAGACGCGAGGAGCTGAAACTGCGAAGTGCCGCTGAATTGAAGTTTACCCATTGCTGCGGCAGACCTTCCCATTGCAGTGCAGGAGTCCCAAGATGTCCTCCCGCTTGTCCCCACGACTGAGGCACAGGAACACAAGGATCTGGAGAGCTGTACAGGAACAGAAACCAGCTGGAACCATTGCTGCTAACCAAAGGTACTGTAAAGTCTATGAGAACTTACCTCTTGTGGTGTAGCCTTACTTGTTCTCAGTTGAGACTTGTCTTGGTTAACCTTGTAGAGTTGCCTGCAACTTTGCCTCTCACAGGCCTCCCAGCTTGTGGCCCTTCAAGTGATTTTATTTCTACAAACTTTTCTAAAAACATTATGCAAGACTTTTACTTACCTGCAGAGAAGATCTTCAGCTCCCCTAGACTTTTCTCAACTATCATTGGCTGTCCAGGCTCCCTGACAGACTCTTCCTACCTCTGACATTGGGTTAATTTGCTTTGCATTGGAGGGTTGAAAAAGTGCTTACCAGTTTTATGAAGTACCTGTTAACCTTGGTTTTATTCCCCTATCTAACCCTTGCACCAAACCAGTGATAACTCAATATCCACAGTGTCCTAGCTAAGTCACCTGAGGGTGTAGGAAGTGTCTGTGTGTCATCCCCAATGTGTATCATCTGATTTAGAGAAACAGAGTGTGTTTTGCAGTGTACTTTGAAGTGTTACATGTTTTGCTCCCTTCTGAAGAAGGCTTATATAACTGACTTTTAAATAAATGAATAATTGTTTAATCAAGAAACCTTGAGTGTAAGAGTGTATTTGAATCCTTGTCACTGTGAATCTCTGTGTAACCACTCTACTGATCACATTGACCCCTCTTGAGATAAGCCTGGCTGCTAGCCACACTACCAACCTGTGTAGTACAGACTTTTACCAAAGGTTGGGTTCCTATTGCCAGGAGATCAAGGTTGCTGTAGTCTCCCAAAGGGTACTGCACACAATCTTGCCTAACACCTCACTTCAGGTGGTAGCAGAGGATGGCCGTTAAGACCCATGGTGAATACTGTTTTTCCCCTGCTGCTGTCCCTACCATGGCCAATGGTCACCAAATGGACAGAGTTATCTCTAATAACATCGAAACAAACAATGTTACCACTACTCCCTGTATATGGTCTGACCATTACAAAGTAGTTTTCAATCTACTGATCCCTCAGTTAGCAAACAAACCTGCTAACGACGCCAAGAAAGTTCACTCAAGAAACTTTAAAAATATCGATAGCGCAGATCTACAATCCTGCGTTAATTGTATCATGGCCGACATTAAGGAAACTGACTCCTGTGACACCATCATAAGCAAATATGACCATCAGATGCTAAGTTTGATAAACCAAAAAGCACCCAATCGCGTAAAAACAGTCAGGGACAATTCCAACCATCAAAAATGGACCAGAACTGACTAACCTAAAAAAGGAAAAAAAACCTCAGAGAAGCAAAATGGCAAAAAAAACCTACAGACGACAATAAGATCAGTTGGAAGTCACTAGAAAAATCATATAAGAACTGCATTAATGAAGCCAAAAGGAACTACTTCAATAGTCAAATCGAAGCATCCGCGAGTTCATCAAGCAAACTCTTCGACATACTGAAATCTATTGACAAACCTCAAGCCCTGGTCCCCAATTTCAATCCTTCCCAACTAGAATGTGATAACACTCAGACAGCTTTCGCTAATAAAATCACCAAAGTGAGAGAACGAATTGCATCTGCCCTTGAGACCAAGCCACAACCTAACCCCTCAGTCGAACTGACGACTGACAAGGGGAAAGAGAAATTCCAATTTCAACAAATTTCTATCGATACCATGAAGAAAACACTGGCATCTATGAAACCATCGGCCTGCGCAGAAAACAAACTTCCACCTAAAATTATTCTTGAACACCCTGACATTTTCGCCCCTTTATTTACAAAAATTGTAAATTCATCCTTCCTAGACAAAACAGTGCTAGCTAATATAAAAAAAGTCACCATCACCCCACTTGTAAAAAAAAACAACTTAGACCAACGCGACCCTAACAACTTGAGGCCCATTACGAATTGCAACTTCACCCTTAAGGTCATGGACAAAATCGCTACATCTCAATTACAGGAATATGTAGATAAAAACGAGTTATTGCATCCACAACAATCCGGCTTTAGAGCCGTACATAGCACAGAGACAGCAATGCTATGGCAAAACCGGCTTACTGGTGCTCTTGGACCTAAGTGCTGCATTTGACCTGTTAGATCATCAGCTATTACAACAAGCACTAGCCAAAACTGCAAATTGCTCCAATGAAGCACCTCCTTCCTGGAGAATAGAATTTCACGTGTCCATTGGGGAGACATGTTTTCAACCGAACATAACATCTCGTGTGGAGTTCCTCTGGGAGCCAGCCTGTCACCATTGCTCTTTAATATCTACATACGCCTCCTGTGCGAATTACTAGAACAACTTCAAGTATTTTTCACTAACTACGCTGATGACACCCAGCTAGTTATGGAATTGAGCGGTGATTATGTTAAAGACAGTATTACATTGAACACCCTCTACAAGAACATCGAAGAGTGGATGAACAATAATTGGATGTGCCTTAACAGCAACAAGACCAAGTTAATGGTATTTGGATCCACCCAGGCTCGCGCTAAACTGACATCTGACTATAAGGCATTTAAAATCAAGGAATCCTGCATTGAAGTAGTTGGTAAAGTTAAAACACTTGGCATGACTCTGGAAGCTACACTCAACTCAGATGCTCAAGCCATGTATGCCAACAAAAACTGCAACTACTACATTAGACTCCTCAAAGCAATTAGACCCCTTCTCAATGAAAAAAATTGCGCCACTATTGCCAGAGCCACCATTTTATTGTGTTTGGACTATGGCAACGCACTCCTTGCTGGTGCCAGCAAGCAAAGCTTACACAAGTATCAACTGATTCAAAATCAGGCGATAAGAGTTATCAAACAAAAATCAAGGAGAGATCATATTAGCGAAGCCAGACGCGACCTACATTGGTTGAAAATGGAAGACCGTGTACAATTCAAATCCCTGTGTCTAACACATAAATGCCTTTATGGAAAAGCACCTGCCTACCTTAAGACCAAACTCACACCCTACAACACTACCAAAACATTAAGATCCGAAACCAAGGGCTTGATAACAACTACAAAATTCAAAAAAGAACTAGGCCTAGGAATAGCCTTCCCCACCCGTGCGGCAGCCTTCTGGAACAAACTACCGACATGTCTCAGACTGGAAACTAATCTATACTCTTTTTGTAAAAAACTTAAAACCTTGCTTTTTAAGTAATACCTGATTAGATTCAACGTCTTCTGCTGGCTTAATCCCTATGTGCAATGAATTGTCCCGTCTTTTGTTTTGTCTTTCCTTGTCTGTCCGTGGCTTCACGTATGCGCCCCGATGCTTGCGAGCAGATCGGCACAATACAAATAAACAAATAAAATAAAATAAATAAAGGGATGCGTTGTGACCTGCGAGGAACAGACCACTGACCGCGCATGGAAATTGAGACGGTCGTCAGGAGGCCCCTTGGTGAAATTCCTGCCTGCTCCCCAGCGGACGCCAAACAGACCGGAAGGCAGAGTGGAAGATTGTGGCGGTGTCCAAAGGCTTCAGCAGATCCAAAGAATGCGAGTAGAGGTCCAACAATTTGACAAATATTGGGGTGAAATTGTTGTGGTTTGTTTTTTCGTGTTATCTATGAGAGATTCCATGTTTCCGAGCATTAGCTAGATTATGGATGATGAGATGATTCTCTGTGGCTAGGCGTTACCTTAGGTTGCAGAAGGTGGTACCTTATTACAGGAAAAAAAGAAAAAAGATTTTCAGGTTATCCTATGCTGTGTTGTAGAAGAAGAACCTCGCCCCTGAGTTGGCACTTTTAAGAGATGGATTCCCCTGTGAATGAAAAAGCAGAAGACGGTCGTATCTGTGGTGTATTTGTATTGTGGTGTTCTTTTGTATTGTGGGGTTCAAGAGTGCACTCAAATACACAAATATCTAAATTGTTTTACATAAATAATGGTTGATGATGTCACAAAAGGTTAATAGGACAGACCATTGATGTAAATGTGACGGCCCGAAGTGGGGCATTAAGTTGTTGTGAAGAAAAATAGAAAAGGCTTTTTGTAGCAGAGAAAACTTGTGGTGAAGCTTTAGAAAACGGGAAGGATGTTATACCATTTGGATGGCTCGAAGAGCACCTGATGAGATGTGGCTTGGCCTTTGAAGGCAGAGATTAGAGCATGGGCGTATGCGGACCACGCCCTTGTTGGTGAGCCGGAGAAGCTGGTGGAACAGACTGGAGGTTTTGTTTTGGAGAAGTTGGTTGATTGTGAATAGTGACTGTAAAACTGAAATTGGCATTGTTTGAAGTGGGCAAAAAAAATCCTGATTCGAGGTCAAGTACGTATCAGCAGTCAGAGTGGTGTGCCACCATGGGGGATACACCCCTTAAGCAATTGTGCAAGTCCCTTCCACATTATCAAGACAAATTATACAAGTATAGTGTGGAATGGACTCACGATACAGAGGGCAAAATGGCGAGGCCATGGCTCAGGGAGGGTAGTCTTTCGAAATATGTGCTGCAACACATAACCATATATTTACATGCTGTGTATAAGGGGAAGAAATTAAGCAGCATATTAGCAATATTGGAGTTATGGAAGATGTTTGGGAACAAGGATGAGGACCCACCCAGGAAGGAGTGGATGCTTAGCCAGCATGATACGGTGAGCAAAGCACCCACGGCTGCTCCTCTTCAAACCACCGACCCACCGATAGGCGGCCAGGGATTTTACCCCTTGAAGGAGGTAAAAGCAGCAGCAGGGTACACTAATCCTGTTTATGCACCTCCTGTGTATTGCAGTGAAGATGCACTTAGTGTTGGTACACTGGCGAATAAGAAAACAGGGACCGTGATTGATGAACGCAAAGAGCGCAGTGACCTGCAAGCGAAGTTGACGGGGGAACGAGGTGACTCATGGATCTAAATGGGACGATGGGGTAACCTTTTCACTAAATGAGTGGGTGGGGGGACAGATCTTGCTTAAACTAGATGGAAGGAGTCCGACAGTGCCCAGAGACATTGAGGAGGAAGCTAAGAAACAAAGGGAGAAGGAGGAAGAGGACAGAGAATGGGCAGAGGTAATGGAGAAAATGAAGAGAGGAGAAGAAGGAACAGGAACAGTTTAGGAAGGAGGCAGAGAAAGTAGAAGTGAATGAAAGAGGAAAGGGAAAAGAGGAGAAGACAAGCAAATTGAGAGGCTGGGGAAAAACATTAAAGGCAGTTGCAATGGAGGAGAAAGAAGGGGAAAATGGAGATTGAGAGAATTGTTAAAGTAAGTCGATGTAGAGAGAAAGAAGAGAGACAAAATACAGGAGCATGAGAGAGCAGTAGAGAGAGATGCCTTAAAGAGGTAGAAGACATAACGACAGTGCCCAAACTTTTAGATGATGAGGAAGCGCGAATACGAAGAAGGCTCTGGATACTGTATAGGAACAGGAGGGATACCGCTTCTGCCCCTAAGGCAAGCAGAAGTGTAGCGGGTCCCCACCGAGGGGGGGAATGATTCACAGGACAGAGCAGTGGGAGAAGACAAGGCTCGACTTTGAGAAGAGGGTGTGAAGACAGTGCTGACAGTCTAGGGACAATGGGGCCAGGCAAGGAATTTGGGGAGAGTGATGACGGAGGGAGGGGCCACATCGCCACTCTGAGGGAGCCACAGTAGAATGAAGAGGAAGATACAGAAAGGGGAACGGTAGGGCCTCAGCACTCCAAAGGCAGATCGCATAGGGCAGATGAACTTACCCCATATGTGCAGAGGCTGAGAGAAATACCAGGACGAAAGAGAACTAGCATGACAAGAGCATTTACAGTTACGAAAGACACAGGGAGATATGACAGGTGTGGGGGTGGAACAGTTCCCGGTGTTAGAAAAGGATGGCTGATGACTGTGATGGTGGAAATGCATTGGAGAGACAAGGCCTCCATGTCCATGTCCTTGTCCTGTACTCCTTCTATCATGTGTGTTTTCACAGGAGTCCATGTGGGACTCCAGGCAGCACAGCTCTTCCTCTTTTTGGTTTGGTGAACAGACCCTTGGGATACCCTTATGGCACCCATGGGTGGGGGTACAACTCTGTACCCTTAGTGTATGTTTTTTGCGCACCTGTTTGTGGCCCACAGAGCAGGGTATGGGCTGGTGGCAGCGCCATGCTGAATTTGACAGGTGTTCTGAATATCCTCCATGTTGGGATACCCAGGCCCTGCCATTGGAATCAGTTGATTCCTGATACGAGACAAGATGGCCCCTGCGGGCTATTGCTTTCTATTGAATGTTACCTTGTTTTCCCTAAGTCCTGGGAACCCTGACTCTGTTCCTTACCCTGACTGGCTGTTGGGTGTAAGTTCCATATATGGTGTTGTGGGGAGGTCCAGGCCAGACTGGATGGAGCCTTCCCAATGACTGTATGTTGTGGGTACAACCTTGGGCTGGGACATGGATGAATGGAGTGTGTGACCAATATACATTTCATGTTATTGGGTGTCTGGTTTCTGGTGTGTGACACAATAACTGAGACAGCCCTGTCCGAAACTGGTATGAATGCAGTGTGGAGTGCTGAATGGCTGGGTGCTTGTCCCAATCCACATTCCTTGTTGTGAGTGCCTGGATGGAGAAGAATGGCCTGAATGCACCGTGAGCCTGATTGGGTGCCTGCTGAATGCCCTTCTGAATGATTGGCTGCCTGATGAATGCCCTTCTGAATGATTGGCTGCCTGAGTCTGGCTCAGCAGTGTGAATGAGAGACGGAACAGTATATCTGGAGCCTCTCCCTTACTGGAATTGTTCAGAAGCTGAAGTCGAAACTTGATGCTTGTTCTCGAGGCCGAGCTGGAAGAAAAAATGACCTGGCTAGGAGACCTCTTCCCGAGCTACGAGGGAACATCATGCACCAGCTAACCTTCACCAAGGCTCCCTAGAAGTCAGTCATCGAAAGGCTGCCGACCAGAGACAGGGACTGCTGAGGAATCTGAAGTAAAGCACCAGGACATTGAGGCCATTGACGACTGCCACCGTCAACCGAGGTTCGGAGGGCCGCTGTAATCTCATCGACTGGAGCCGCAACGCTCCATTGCCTAAAACACTTTGAAATCAAGGACTCCCTTGCTCATCACTGTCAACCGCTTTGTCCCGCCGGAGAAAATCAAGGTCACCAACGAACCGAGGAGAATCCGCTGGTGGGTTTCCCACCACCCAGAGTCCACAAAGACGCTGACGAAGATCCAAAAGCCAGCTGTGGTCGAGTACTGATCGTCGACGCCAACTGCTGATGATCCGACGCCCTTGCTGGGCCTACGTTCTTCATTGACACTGACAGCAACAAACTATCATCGTTGAGGTGCACCACATGCCTCATCTTCACAGGACGTCCATGACCGATCATCTACGAGCACCGCAAGGACCGAAGCTGCTGCCTCAACAACATTCTTCACTTTTCTATGAGGGATCTCGACGATCCGTGGCTCCTGCCTTAATGGGAGTTCACTCAAGAAGGATCCGTTGATGACCCGACGTAGAACTCTGCTAAACCAGGTACCCTGGGGTAGTAGGACCTTTTTAGAAGGAACCAAAACTATATTAGACAATGTATGGACTGGGCTTGTTGATACACTTTATTTACAGGTTGCCCAGGTGGGGGGATCCTCACACAGAACTGTGTCTTGGGTAGGGACCCAGTATTCTGCCATTGCTACCACTTAGAGAGTCTTGGCTGGGGTGCTCTGTGCTTCTACTCTGCCATATAGAGGGAAGGAGTACATATAACCCCCCTCCAGTCTTTACACTGGTATCAGCGGTGGGATGCGTATGGTTTTAAGAATCAGTATGTAACCTTGCCACTTACAAAATATCCACACTTTGTGAATTTGAGGTTTAGTTGTGGAATCTATTGCAAATGGTAAATTGACTAGGATGAGCTTAGAGGCTCTCCAGAGTGCATGTGAAGCCAGGTAGTTAGACTTTGAAGATAAGTCTAGGGCAGAGATGATAACTGCCCTGTTGGACTACCAGACTGATTGTGAAGCTCTTGATGGAGGGAGGATGCAACCATTGAGGACCCTACCCAATGGGTTGTTATTGAATCTGTTTCTGGCAATGCCATCACTCCTGCTGTCTCTTTTCTGAAACCCAGCACTGTTTCTTCAGGGGATACCTTGGGACTTGAATTATTAAGGATTAAATTGGCCTTTGAATATAAAAAGTTGGAAACTGAAGCTGCATGAAAACACCAGGAGGTTGAGGGAGAAATTGGAGTCACAAGCAGACCCTCACATTAAGGGTGGAACCCTTGGCAACAACGAAAAAGCTTATGACTCAAAAAGACCGCTTTCTTGGAGAGTCGGGAAGTGCTATCACATGTCCTCAAATTCATCAAATATGAGGGACAACAATGTTGAAAGAGCTAAAACAATTGCATATTTTAATTGATATTTGATACAAGTGCATTATACAAGTTAAATACAAAAACAATGTAATTATCCTCTCATGAGGAGTATTAATAAAAAAAGAGAAAATGAACAGAGAACATCAAAGTACATGAATGATGCAACGTAATTCCACACATAAGTCCCGATAGTGGGGGCCTAGATGGTTAAGTGGCTTATACACTGTGATAATACATGATCGAAATTAATTTACTTACTCTCCCACTCATCATCATATGTACCATACACACTCATTCATGAATTGTTATTCATTCATACACATACAATAGATTTGGACAGTAATACAAAAAAGCCCAACATGTTTCTTTTCTTTAGGGGGTTATTCCATGGAAATTCACCAGGGGTGGAATTAAAGTTGGAATCATTGAATGGTGGCAGTGACTAGATTCTTTTACATTCAGTAATTCTCTTCAAAGTCCAAGTGCTTTGTTTAATAGATATTCCAATCTTTATATTCAGGGAATTCTAAGTAGAAGACTTCTAGGGATAGCTTCCCCTACAAGAAATCGGTACAAAAAAACAGTATATCAATTTCCTGTTGATAAATGTGTGTAGTACAACTGTACTAATACCCTAGACACGTGGCAAATACAGTGCCGGATATGCCAAAGCTTACAGATAGCTAAGTTCACACGGTTTCAAATGGTATACAAGGCACAAGTCCCCTCCCCAATTAATGTCAAAGTGCCAGCAAAGTATCTAGGCTTATGATCACTCGGGTTGACAGGGAGAAGTTAAAGTGAATTAGCCTCGAAAGCGACGTTGTGAATAGGGCTCAACGGAAGGAGAAGGAAAGTAGAAAGAATCAATCAAGAGGAAAGATTAACGGCCTCTGATCATACGCATCACATTTTGTAATGCGTCCTTGCAGTGCTAACCCCAAAGTGGGGTATGTGGATTCAGGAATAACCATTCTACAGGATGGGGGGATCTTAGCCATCAGGCGTCTAAAAGAATTGCCTTACTGACTTACCAGAGAATCTGACATCTACTCCTCATAAGGCTAGAATGGTCATCATTCCATCGATGTGCAGGCTGCACCTATTTGGAAATCAGACGTACAAGGTCACTTCCCTGCACAAGACGAAATTAGTTGTCATTGAGGCTCCCCTTTTTTTTAAAGAAAGAGAAACCCTATAATAAGATTGTAAAATCAATACCTTTCTGGTGGTTAATCACAGACTCTAAACATAAGGCACCCGTTGTACTCAGGCCAGGGTACATCAGCACCGTTCACACGCGTTGAACGTCAGATAAATGGCACGTTCCAGTTCTAAAAGAAATATCATAGGTTCTTAAGCGAAATGCTCTTAGCATCACTGCAGAAAAAGATGTAAAACTGCTGCCTGGTTATCTGGATAATCATCTATTCCATCAACTTACCCACAAGAGTGTTGGAAAAAGAGCACTTCACTGAAAACCGATCCTCTAACCCTTGTCATATATGACGAGGTATCGCATACCGATGAGATGCGTTGTCTGTGTATGGTTTGCAGGGTATCAGTCTTGCTCCCACCCGGTCAAAGCACCTAACATCACAGAAACTGTTGGGGGAGATATAATATGTTACATTGACGTACATTTCCTTAGAGTACCAAATGTCGGCGAAAGAGCACTCTGCCCATTCCTGTCAACGTTTTATGCTCAAGAAATAACAGTAAAATCGGGAAGACATACGACCAGGTTTAAAATCCCTGGTTTTTACTTGAACATAACGTTCCAAATTGTTCTTATCAACACTCCAATTGTTAATGCAATGTGTTCGTCTTCCTTATACCGTGAGGAGAATAAAAGGATTAGCGTTAGTAAACCACGCTTGTCCTTGTTAATGACAGCTAGGAAAGAGACCCGCCGCTTACCTATGTATGAGTCTGCAACCGATTTAAGGTGCCGAACTGATACGCTGTATGCGCCATGTCATCTGGCATCTGCCTTCCGGGTTCGTAAACACATATGTGCGTGCTGAGCGCCGGACCGTGTTTAAAACATTTCGGGCACACCATTGTCTGCCAATCCAATTGGACCGTTCAGGGTTCCTGGCATACGTCGTGTCACATGACCAGAAGGTATAACGTGACTAACTACCTTAATGAGCGTTCTTCATGAATAGCGCCGCTTCTACGCCGCGTTAGCTTACTGTTCCTCAGATCACCTGGGGCAAAACACTCGTGGAACCAAAACAAAGGGGAGGAAACCAGACAGCACATTAGGACGTCATCTGCATCCAGGCCACGAAAGGTGAGAGAATACAGAATCCACCTTTCTCTAGGTATGCTATGTGAGTGCGCATGTATAGATGTCAGCAGCTGTACATGCAAAAAAACCTTACCACACGTATTGCCCATTATGTTATAATCAGGCCTCACAACAGTATTTATCCTGGAACTATACTGCCCAGTCAAATTTTTCATTAAGGCCATTAGACATACTTTTAATCAGAAAAATGAATTGACGTTCTTTTTTTGACAAAGCAATTCTGTCCCGATTTGCATCATTGCTTGGTTTTAGTTTGTAGATGATAGACCAGGATAGATCCTGGATCTGATTAATGTTTTCTACCCAATGATCTAACAATGGGGCGTTTTTGGTCCGTTTTATTTTTCTTAAACTTAGTTTTATTGGAGTTTATTTCAAACAGAATACAACATATACATCCACAATTAACCATCATAACATAGAAGCAGATATTAAAGTAAAATAGAGAACACGTTTAAGATACAGTGTTACATTGCAGCAACATTCTTGTATTCTGTCCTATCAATAAGTAGCTCCTCTTTACAGCGTCAACAAACATTGACTAATCTCCCATTTTTCCCCTTCCTGCCCCCTCCCGCTACTCTGCAAGACTTTATACTCTGCCGCCGAGGGATGTATTTTCTAACAATTGGGACAT
Organism: Ambystoma mexicanum; assembly: GCF_040938575.1. Taxonomy (NCBI): domain Eukaryota; kingdom Metazoa; phylum Chordata; class Amphibia; order Caudata; family Ambystomatidae; genus Ambystoma; species Ambystoma mexicanum. The sequence goes on from NC_090924.1 coordinate 984,530,809, forward strand.
TGGTTGATAGGTCTGTCAGGTCTTGGGGCCTACCTTGTTCGGGAGGACATTATGATGTTTCGTTACCCATGGCACTGATCGTCTGTTAGGCGTTAGTGAGCTATTCCGGGGATGTATTTATTGACAAACTCCAACCATAAGATATCACATTGCGTGGCTTTCCCATGTATAGATGCTGTGATTTTTTCCATAATACACATATTGGAGGCCACGTTAATCCATTCTTTTTCTGTGGGGGTAACTGGAGATTTCCATTTTGTGGTCAATAAAGCCCTTGCAGCTAGTAAGAGTGGTGCAGTAAGTCTGTGACCCTTCTCAATTCATCCTCGATTTTCTTGAGACCAAATAACATCAGGTAGGGGTCTGCTGTTCGCTGGATCCCATCTAGGTCCCTAATCCAACCTAGCACCTCGTTCCAGTAAATTTTGATCTGAGGACAACCCCACCACATGTGCCAGTAATCCGCCGTGGACCCACATCCCCGCCAACACATTGGACTAAACGACTAATACATCTTAGAGAGCCTGCACGCATCATATTGCCACCTATTCAGCAGTTTAATCGGGTGCAACTTATACTGGCATGAGATCGAGGGTTTGGGCGCAATCCTACATATCTTATCCCATGTCTCCGGGTCGATTTCCTCGCTGATGCCCCTTTCCCATTTTAGCCTAAGCGGTTCTGTTGAGCCCTTTCCAGCTTCCATTAGAGTTTTATACAAAACAGATATCAACCCTTTTGTTTCTGTCCTGGAGTCGAGTATGATTTCAAACGGGGTAAGTTCCCTGCTCAGCCTATCCTTCCATTCTGGTTTTGTCAGAACTCCCTTAATCTGCAGACAGTGGAATGCCGACAATGTACCAATTCCGAGTGCCTCTTCTAGTTCAGGAAGCGTGATGAAGGAGTCCTTCCTTAGGAGCTGTCACACCCTCTCCAGGCCTGCCTCATATTAAGCTTGAAACCTCTCCACATTAGGGATTTTGTCATTAATGCCCGGTGAGCAGAGGTGACTTAATGGTGATGGCCATGTGGTAATTCTCCCCATATCTCCCCCCTCCCGCCATATGTCCCATATGGTTGCGAACATCGGGTGTGCCTTAGATTTCCTCAGTACTCTCCGTCTAGGGGACCACAGCCATTCAGAGATTGTTGCTGGGGATAGATAATGATTGTCCATAGAGATCCACTGGGGCAATTTTTGGTTACAGAGATGGGGAATAAGGATTTGTAATTGAGCCGCCTCGTAATATTTTTGGATGTCTGGGAGGCCCACTCCACCCTTGTTTGTCGGTAATGTCAAGTTGGAGTAAGCAATCCTGGGCTTTTTCCCTTGCCATAGAAATGTCAGCATTGCCTTCTTGACTTCGGTAAAGAATTGGCGTGGCATATGAATGGGGAGCATTTGAAAGGGGTATAAGAATCTCGGGAGACAGGTCATTTTTATCGCGTTTAAACGTCCCAACCAGGATATGGTTAGGTTGTCCCATCTGGCGAGGTCTGCATTAAATTTTTGGAGAAGCGCTGGGAAATTGGCTTCATATAAATCTTTCAGCGACCTTGTAACCTGTATTCCTAAGTACTTCATTTTTTCATGTTCAATCATAAGGCCCAGGGACTGGTATTTTTCAGTGTTTGCTTCCAATGAGCCCTGTAGTGGGAAAAGTGTGGACTTAGATTTATTGACCTTGAACCCGGATACTTGGCCGCATTCGTCCAGGAGGTACAACGCTCTGGGAATGGATGTGGTGGGGTTCGTCACATGAAGAAGTAGGTCATCGGCATACAGCGCTACTTTAAATTCTTCTTCCCCCAGACACATGCCTGCTACTTCAGTATCCTGTCGTCATTTTTGGACCAAGGGCTCCACGGAGAGGGCGAAGAGGATGGCTGATAGGGGGCATCCCTGCCGGGTACCGCGTTTCAGCTTGAACCATCTCGAGTACTCCCCTTTAACAGACACTGAGGCTTTTAGAGCGGTGTAAACTGCTTTTATCCCCCTTCTAAATTTCGGTCCTATTCCCACGGCACGGAGGACTGCGGCAAGGAAACCCCATTCCACTGTGTTGAAGGCTTTTTCAGCATCGACGGAGACTAAAGCGGGATCAATGCATATGGTTTGGGAAGCCTCGATCAAATGGAGAGTCTTTCTCATGGTGTCTGCGCCTTGTCATCCAATTATGAACCGTACCTGGTCGGGGTGGACAAGATGGGGCATGTGGACCTCTAACCTGGCTGCCAAGACTCGTGTGTACATTTTTGCATCAAGATTGAGCAAGGATATGGGGCGGTATGATCCGCAACACTTGGGGTCTCTGCCTTCCTTGGGAATAACAGATATGAGTGCTCGGTCGAAGGAGTCCGGGACAGTCCCTGTGTCAAGGACATCGTTAAATAGGGTGGTCAGGAATGGAGTTAGGAGGGCACGAAATGTTTTGTAGAAGCCGGCAGTGAAACCATCTTCACCAGGGACTTGCCCAGTGTAAGTCGTTTGATCGCCTCGTGTATTTCATCCTCAGTTAGGGTGGATTCTAGATGGGCCGAGTCAGCGCTTGCAACTTTTGGGAGGGCAATGCTGGCCAAGTACTTGTCTATCTCCTCTGAGTGTGGATCTACTTCTGAAGTGTGACTCATAGAAGTTTGCAAACAGTTCTGGGATGGAGGGTGTGTGTTGCGCTCGGTCAGGGGTTGGATCCGTGATCTCTTTCACCTTACATTCTGCCCGTTGGATCCTGAGTCTAGCCGCTAGCAGCGCATCTGCCTTATCTCCCTTCTCATAGAATTTCTGCTTCAGTAAATGTAGTTTACATACTATCTGGCCATGTTCTAGGTGGCAGAGTTCTTCCCGTTTTTTCCTATCCTCTTGGATCTTTTCGGGGTCTATGATGTCCCACACCCTAGCTTCTCTATCAAGTTGACATATTTCACTCCGGAGCTTATTCTCGATAAGAGCTCTCTCCCTTTTCTTCCGAGCCCCTTCCCGTATCAGGATCCCCCTCCAGGTTGCCTTGGCCACCTCCCACACACTCTGCTTAGAGACCTCCCCAGTATCGTTGGCTTTGAAGTATTCTTTGATCTCTGTTTCAAGTTCTTCTCTGAAAACAGGGTCTCTCCACAGGGCCTAGTTACATCTCCACTTCCCACCCTTAATTGGCAGATGTTGCCATTGTATATCAACTGTGACCATGTCATGGTCCGACCATGTTATTGGAGTAATCACCGAATGTGTGGTGGTTTCGTTCAGCCCTCGCGAAAGGTATATGTAGTCTATTCGGGTAAAAGTATTGTGTGGAGGTGAGTAAAATGTATACCCTCTTTCATCAGGATGCATCGCCCTCCATGTGTCTACCAGCGCATACACCTGCATCATGTTTACAAAGTCACTACGTTCCCCTCTCGCAGGAGCTTCAACTCCCGGGCGCCCTGCTTTCCGGTCCAGGTTGTGATCCGCCCACAAGTTGAAGTCTCCGCCTAGTATAAGGTGGCCGGTGGCCTCCAACATTATTTTGGAGACAGTTTTAGAGAGGAATCGGAGCTGTCCTACATTGGGGGAGTAGATTGTGGCAATCGCTACTTCCACCTTTCCAATGGTCCCCACAACTAACAAGGCCCGCCCCTCTGCATCTGACCAGGTCTTGGAGACAAGAAAATCAAGTACCTTTCTGATAAGGATTCCCACTCCCCCTTTACGCAGTGTCCCCGAGCCCCAAAACTCTATGCCGAAACGTTTCCCCAGAATAGACCTCTCCTCCCCCTTCATATATTTTGTTTCCTGTAAGAGTAGGATATCAATATTAGCCCTTCGAAATTCCCGTAGCTCTAACAACCTCTTAGTTGGTGAGCTAAGGCCTTTGACATTAAGTGTCCCGACTTTCAAGGGGCCTCGTGTGTTACCATCAGAGGTGGCCATCAGTATATAACAGTACAATATTCACAACAATGCATTGCCATACCTTGTGTTTAGAGCCCTCAACCAATATTGAAGTTTGTCCCATCTCAGCAGCGAGTAAAAGTTCTATAACAGTTCCACCTTCCCCCTTGTCTTGCATAATATCCCCCCTCTCCTTCCCACGCACCCCTCCCCCCATGTGTCGGCGTCCGAGCAAGTCCAGTTAGATTCTCTGAACTAGCCCCGAACCACCTGTAGGGACCATCATTGCACGGTCCTTTAATTATCAATGAACACCACATAGGTCTGAGCCAATCCCCCATCAACCACAACTTACAACCTCGAGTATAACTTTTGTGTTGGGCCAAAAACGGCCCATGTCTCGAACATACTCATAGTGTCAACTTAGTCGCCGGTACTCCAGTTCACTTGTCCCCCTCCGGGGAGCTGTTACCTCTCTGAAATTTTGTCCACCCTTTCACTCTCTGCCTCTTCGGTCCTTGGAGTTTCCATTCTCTCCCTTTGTTTCTCGGGTTATTTCCTTCTTCCCCTCGTTCGCGCGGATCAACAAGTTCGGCTATGCAGGCCTTTATTTCCCTCGCCGACCGTAGTCTGATTCTCGTGCCTTCGTGTTCAAAAGAGAGCGAGAAGGTTTATCCCCACCGGTATCTGGTATCCCGTTCCTTCAACCATTTAGTCAGGAGGCCACACATCCTTCTCAGCGCCAATGTAATGGCAGACAGGTCTTGATATATGGTGACCTGGGCACCGTTGAGGGTGATCACGCCTCCGCGCCTTGCCTTCTCGAGAATCTTTGCTTTGTCCTGGTATATATGGAAGCGGGCCTCCGGGTGGGCCACCTGCTCTGTGGATCCCTTCGGTTCTCTGTTCGTCAATCTCATCATCTGCCACCAAGATTTTGATAATATCATGAAGTGTTGCCTTAAGGCTCTCCTCAGTCTCCCCATCCTGCTCCGGGATCCCAAAAAAACGTAAATTGTTCCGCCTCTCCCGGTTTTCTAAATCATCCATCTTTAGCCTGTATTCCTCTTCCCGCTGTTCTAGATCTGTGGTTCTGTGTTCGAGCTGTATTTCCATAGTATCTATGGAGGTTTGGTTGTTTTCTACCCCCTCCAACCTGTCCTCAATCTTATCCATACGTTGGGTGATTTTATCAATCTTGCCGCCTATGTTGGCCCCCATATTCTTTATCTCCATCAGGAGGCTACTATATCCCCTTTTGTGGCCGCTGTCTCTCCATGTGCCACGGATTCCGTTGCCATCGTGGGGGCGATGAGTGTGTGGGCAGAAGGAGCGTAAGCGTAACTGGCTAGCTTTATTTTGGCCTGCATATACGTAGGTGCTTTACCTCGATGTCCCGGATTTGGGCAGGCGTGGAAGGAACGTGTGGGCCTCACCCTCAGACTGCTCTGTAGCCTCGCGCAATTCTCAGTCATCCGCCAGTGGGGGGGACGAGTTGGCGACACCCTCCAGCAGGTAATCTTCGGATTTGATGGATCCCCGGTGCAGGAGCGAGGCCGGAAGATGTCTCCTTGGTGTCAACTCCGATCGGTACCGGGAACCTGAGGAGGCACACGCCCCTGTTTCGGGGCCCCTACCCTCAGTCCGAAGGATCCGTGCCCTGTGCACTGGGAGGGGCAGATGATATGCGGTGTGCGGGGCTCCCAAGGTGGGGGTTCCTCAAATCATGCGAGTCCCGCTTGATCCCACGCGTCTTTCGTGCGTGCCAGGGCCCGGGTCTGCGATGCGCAGAACGTTTGTCGTGGAGGCCCACCACTACGTGAGCCCAGCTAGTTCCTCTGAGAGCCGGGGCCCCGCATACAGGCCGCGGCACTCTGATGCACCGCGGTCGCGTGAGACAGCGTGGGCTGCGCAGGGTTGGAGGCGCAGCTTACCTCTTGGCAGGGCCTCTGCCGTGTTCCAATAGTCCACGGGCCCAAGGGTGCAGCTGGAGGGTCCACGCCGTGGGTCGAGTGGGGGGCACTGCAAGGGAGCAGCTCTGTGGGTCGGAGGGGGGCATGATGGCCAGCGCCGCATAGGCTGCGCCTCACTCTCCGGATGGGCCTGTTCGCCGACCAGGTCCATTCGCCAACCCGGCCCGTCTGCTTCCGATTTCCCACCGTCACCAGCGAAGAACTTCACTCGAAATTTAATCGGGCTTCCCGGGTCCGATTTCGATCGGGTTTTCTCCAGGGAGGTGCAGGAGTATTCCAACACACGATGCTCTGCTCTTTTCACCGTGCGGGGGTCACGAGGTTGGGGCTCAGGTCACCTCGCAGACCTACGGGGACAGAGGTCACACGGAGGAGGACATCATCCGTGCGCCCCCTGGTGGCCGATCTGGTCCAGTTTTTTAAACAACTGCGGTGTTCGCATATGCGCAACTTCACTTTTCTCTCTGTTTTTCCTACGTACAATTTATTGCACGGGAACCAGATCACGTAGATTACCCAACTGGTGTTGCAGTTCGTCAGAGTCTTCTGTAGCCAGGGTTTTTTAAACCAATGTCTATAGATACGCTTTTCTTTGTAAATGCACAATACGTACAGGACCCGCACAGGAAATGACCAGTTAATGCCTGTAGGCCCCAGAGTTGTGTATGAGTGGGGGGAGTGGTTGATCTCATCGATATGTCATTCCGAGTTATCAATTCCTTGATATTGCTGCTCTGTTTGAAAGCTATGATCGGTCTTACAATGGGGTTGGAGCCCTTCTCCAGTATATCCCAATGTTTGCAGATCAGTCGTTTGATTGTATTTGACATGTGGCTGTAGGTGTTAACAAACACCAGGCAGCCGTTCTCGGTCTTGTCACATCTCTGCTGTTTGTATTGGAGGAGTGAGTCTCTATTGTTGTTTTCAGCTCTTTTCCAAGCAGAATTAACAATATTATTTGGATAGCCTTGCTTTAGCAGATGTGTCTGCATATTGTTGGCTTCTGTTTTGTAGTCAACTCTTCTTGAACTGTTTCTCTTCAATCTAAGGAACTGTCCTAGTGGAAGGTTGTCTCGTACGTGCTTGGGATGAAATCTATCGTAGTGTAAGACCGAGTTCTTGTCAGTTGGTTTGTTAAATGGCTTTACAAAGAGTATTTTCAAGATGTTATCTGACATGATGGTAATGTCCAGAAAATCGACCGTCTGATTACTGTACGAGGATGTAAACTTTAAGAAAGTGTTCTGTTGATTAAGACATTCCAAAAACTCATCCAGTTGTCCTGTGGTGCCTCTCCAAATGACAAAAATGTCATCAATGTAACAACGCCATAACCTGATGTTATCCTGAAAGGGATTGGTATTTGTCATAATTGTACCAACTTCAAAGAACTCCATATAAAGATTGGCTACGCACTCGCTAGTGTGGCGCCCTTGGCTGTACCCTGAATTTTTTTAAAGAAGTTGCCATTGAAGTGGAAGTAATTCTTGGTCAGGGCCATTTCGGCGCACCATAAGATGAATGATATGGGTGTCTTGATGATAATGTGATCCTTTAGAAGTTTCTCCTCTAACATTTCAAGTGAGGCCTGTTGCGATATGTTAGTGTACAGCGCTGTCACATCTAAACTCAATAGTAGTTCAATTTGAGAGTCGAAGGATATTCCTTCTACCTCTACAATAATCTGTGTCGTATCCTGAACATATGAAGCCATATTTTTCACTAATGGTTGTAGAAACTTGTCTGCAAAGCGGGCTTAGGGTTCTAAAACCGAATTCACACCAGACACAATAGACCTTCCTGGTGGCTGAGTTAGAGACCTGTGGATCTTGGGAAGCACATAAAATTGAGGGATTAATGGTTTATCCTTAACCAGGAAGTCTGCTTCTTTCCTTGTTATCCACCCCCTTTCTTCAGCTTTTGTGATTTTATTAGCGATGACCTTCATTAATCTCGGCATTGGATCGTCTTCAAGAGGTTGGTAGCATGTTAGGTCCAGCAATTGTCGGTTGCTTTCAAGTATATAGCCCTCCCGATTAAGGAGGACTATTGCGTCACCCTTATCCGCTTTACGGACAACTATTTCCTGATTGTTCAGAAGGTTTTTCATAGCTATGTTTTCAGCGGTGCTTGCATTATGGTACGTTGTTTTCTTATTCAATTGTTCCAGTTTCTGTAGATCTTTAAGTACCCTGTATTCGAAGACTCTAGCCTCAGGACTATGTGTGCCACTAGGGGCACAAAGGTTTGATTTGTTTTGGAGGCCTGATTCCGAAGATTCTGTCTCGCAGGCATTGTTCTGGAAGAATTGATGTAAGTGACCTTTCCTCATAGGTTAATGGAATTCTTGTCAAAATTGAAGTGGATTGTGTAGATTGGTGGAAACAAAACCCATACCCCTTTCGAGTGATCTTATTTCTATCTGCGTTGTTGTATATGAGAGGTTTACCACAATGCCTGCATCCTCCTCTTCTGAGGAAACTGAAGCTGAATTTAAGAAGGAGGAGTTGGCACAGCAAGTGATACACAAGAATAGGGATCTTGAACTCAAAGACAAGGACATTGAATGTCAGAGAATCCAGCTAGGGAAAGCTAGAGTGGAGACTTCAGCCAAACCAGTTAAGAGTGTCAGGTCCCCTGCCACCAGGTTTATGAAAGATTTGGTTAGTGTGTATGTGGAGGCCTCTGATATCCTCCAGTGGATTGCAGCGTTTGAAATGGCTTTTGGAATTGATGATGTTGATAAAAGAGATTGGGCTAAGTTTTAAGTAGAGTGCCTCAGACTGGTTATGACTATATTCTGAAACGGCGTGTGAAAGAAAGAGGTCAGTAGGAGTGCATGAAATCTGCTTTGATTGCCAGGTTTGGCAAGACACTTTCCCAATACCTTAAAAGGTTCAGGGAATATAAGAAAAGAGAGAATGTGTTTTGGATTGACTGGGTGAGTGCTGCACATATGAACATGATGGGATGGATTGATGGTTACAAGGGGAAAGCTTTTGTTGAATTGTCCCACCTTTTGTTTGTTCAGCATAAGCCTGCTCACCAGAGCTGTGTCAATGGTGCTGACCAGAACATTTTAGATCACTTTACGCTGGCCAGGCTGGCTGACAAGTGCGTTTCCCACCGGGTGTCCCTTAAGGAACCCAGTGGGAAGGACAAGGACAAAGAAAAGGGGGCCTCTCAGAAGTTTGAGGAGTCACAAAAGCAGTCACAGTTGGGTAAATCTAAACCTTCCTCTCCTAAATCCCAGAAATCTAGTGTGGATAAACCCTATGTGGGTGGGAGTAAAAGTAGTGGTCCTCCTGCTGTAAATCAGGCTCTCAGTGGCTCTAGTACCGTACCCCGCATTTCTGGCACTTGTTGGGACTGTGGGACTCTGGCCCATAAGAAGGGTGACCCCAAGTGTAAAGGTAAGGCACTTGGAGTCCAGGCTGTCAGCCTGACCTACCCTTGGTTCATGCGAGAAGAAAGTTCCCAATGTGGCAACTTACGTCCCCTGCACACTCTCTTGTGACCTAAGGTTAGGCAAATCATTGGGAATCGGTAGCCTCAGGTATGCAAAGAAATCCTAAACAGGTTTCTTGAAAACCCTATTCTACTCTTAAATAAAGGTAGGTAAATTTAGTTAATTAAAGCATAACAACAGTTTCTTGGTCAATTCAAAACATGCATATTCAGTGAACAGAGACATTCAATAGTCCATGGATTCATCCAATTTTAATGTGAGGGATTGCCCAGAGTGTTTCAAGTACAGACACTCTTCATCAGGGGCTTCATATAAGGACTCTACAAAGGGAATTCAAACAACGATAATTTCAGATGTCCGTCGCACTTCATTGCGGTTTAAACGATCAAAGGAAATTTACATAAAGATAAGCTGCATACGAGGTCTATGATCAGCTCATCATGGTGATAAACTCAATGTACTGGGTATCTAAAGGGTTTCAAGCATTCGAAAAAACTGTGAGCAACATAGTCCAAAGGATTAATAGTACCTGACTATACTGCATTTCGAACACATATGCAAATGGTATCGCAAAAAGGTATCATGTCATCATATTTTCATATTTACAATTCGATAACCTTAATGATTTCAAAACCACATGGTTGATAACAGTATCTACACAGTTCATTAGAAAAATTGTCTCCTTTTGCCTATGATAACTACAGTGGCCCTTTAGATCCAGTGACAAGGTATTTACCCTTGCGAACAAGCACTGGCTGCTGCTGCTGTCTTCACAGTAGAGAAATCAGCAAGTGTTATGATGGGCTGTAGCACCACTCTGTACTTAGAGCATGCCCTTTTTGCCATTCTTGAAAAGCGTAGGAGCACATTGAACACACAGAGAGCATCTAGATACGAAGAGATTATCTCAAAACCAGCGATAAAAAGTAGTGTGGTGTAGAGTTGTAAACCCAGTTATACTCATAGCAGAATCAGTAAAAGTGGGGAACTATGTACAGAACTGTACCATGTACACAGAATATAATGACAACATTCCTAGAGTAAGGGATAAAACCTCTCCTGCCTCCGGTAGGTGAGGTTTTATTTTTATTGACAGATCCTCAACCATTGACAGGAGGAAGACATACTGGAATGGCAGTTGTAAAATTGAAACAGAGACGGACATTTGAAGTAGTGGTGAGCCTGAGATTATCCCCTACATTTGTCAGCACAAGCAACATAATTTGTAGCACTCATAATAGCACTAGAAGTGCATGAGGACAAGAGATCACAGTGTACTCCGTCTCTGCCTAGGATGTCAACAGTACATGCAGGACTGTCACATTGGGAAAGGCAGGGCATTCAAAGTGCTAAGGGTACGCCAGTGCAGCACACTCCCCTATTGGACAGGCTCATAGACACACTGCAGCTCCCATCAGCCATTATGGTAGTAAAATTCCAAGCCCGCACAAGAGGGAGTACGTGGTTTCCCGTGGCAACAAAGAAGCAGATCAGGGACGTCATTTCACCAAAATGCCAGGGGTAGCAGAAGTGACATCACACGACCCTTGACCCCCTGGTGACATCACAGGAAGTGATGTCATTTGACCCCACCCCGAAGTGATATCGCGGGATGCGATGGAACGCAACCTTTCACCCGTTGACAAAACAGGAAGTGCTATCACATAGCATTGTACACTACAAAAATATGGTTATATCACTATAAGGTGATGTACATTTCATACAAGAATGGAACGCCATATGTATGTTAAGATCATTGTGTATAGGCCCAGATCACCAAATTACTGTGAATGCAAGCAGACGTCCATGACCAAATGATGATGTGTTGTTATATAGCACTTGCGCTTAAGCGCTTTATGTAGAAAAAATATACACCCAAAATCACCCAACCTTTGTTGGTACTCATTTATCGACCTCAGAAGGATGAAGGCTGAGTTGAGGCGTTTAAGAACAGACTGAATCAGTGACTCAACCCCTGAAGTGTGCCTTAAATAAACCTTTAATGAGTCCAGCAATTATTGTATAGAATTCCAGAAAGACACATTATTTGGTATTCCTAATCTTTCTTATTTAGGGTTAGTGCTGAAAGTGTTAGACTTGTGTCACTCCTTTTCTTCTTTTTCTTCTTTTTTTTAAGGGGCTTTAACAAGAAAGCCTGCTACTCCAGAACTAAAGAGCCATATGGTGCTGGCCATAGCCCATGAGTTTGCATTACAAGCTTTTTCTTCTTTTCTAGGGGTCGCAAGGGTGACCACAGAGGTCACAAGGGAGACCTCAGGGGTCACAGTTGCGACCTCTGGCGACCCCTAAATGACATCCCTGAAGCAGATGCCAAAGCAAGCAGCATATTCTTTAGAAATAAATTAGTTCCGAGACTCCACCTAACCATTTTTCTCACTGGATCAAAGCTGGTCATGCTCACACCATGATGCCCGCTGTGCGACGACATTCCTTGTCAGAGAAGTTCTGGTGGTGGGTGTGTAAGATCCTACGATCAGACAATGGACCTCACTTCATAAATTAAGTGTTTATATCATCAACCTGCTGGGGATTAAATATACATTTTCCTGCGCTTATCACCCGCAAGCAAATATGATTTGTTAACGCCTCAATTGCTTGCTCCAAGAGAAAATTGCCAAAATAAAAATTATACTGAAAAGGGGTGATTTCATTGCCTTCCCCAAGCATTATCGCATTGGGCAATCAGCCTGCATCTGACTACCATTTAACTCCTCATGAGGTGGTGACAGGATGATGCATGTGCCTCCCCCTTGCTCCTCCCAGTAGAGCACTGACGCCCATAATGTTGCTTCTGTTCTTGGCAATGAGCAGTATGAATATCTCGCTTCGATGATGGCCAGTGCTTTTATCTCTTGGCAGGGGAGGTCAAAGGAGAATGACGAGAATCTGAACTGCTTAAAGCACCATTTCTTTATTCAGAGGACAAGGTCCTGTTGAGAAATGTCATTAGAGCATGGCACAAGCCACACTTTGAGGGTCCCTTCGCCATAGAGCAAGCAACAGATAAAGCTGTTAAATGTGTAGGGAAGAAGGCTGGGAATATCTGGAAGGCATCAAGCCCTGCCAAGGTGAGAACCCCCCTAGCCCAACACATACACCAGGTGTACACAACTGATTTCACGGGAGGGCCGAATGTACCACACAAGTCCCATATAGTGGGCTGCACTATCCATGGTAATGAGCAAGTGATATTTTTATAACACACTTAATACCCAGAGGTTTCTAAGCGCGGTCCAAGAGATCGAACCTGCGTTGATCCATGTCATCTTGTTTCCAAGGCGAGCATGTTGCATCTCAACTATCCTCCCAAGACGAATGATAGGGGCATTGGTGTGTGTATAGGAGTGAACAACCTCAAGATCAACTTTATTTCTTAACTTTTTACTATAAAACATGAAACATAGCCTTTTCATGGCATACCCACTTGGATTTATTTGTATTATTCAGCTGAAAACATGTTTTGAATGGAGGTAAAATTGCACATATGATGCAAAGACCAAAAATATGCCACTGAGGCTTCCCACACTTGACATGACAGACTTGGTGACTTACCACTTTATGCCAGGCAATATTTAATCATTAAACTCATGTACCTTGGAGGGTCATGATTAATGCCCTAAAGGGCTGCATTTAACCTGTATGTCACATGTTGGGCACCCCTGATGTAGACGATATACTGCAAGAAAAAGAGTGACAGTGTCAGACACATTCAAACACTAGAGCTATACAAGAGGGAAGTGACAGCTAGTTTAGGCATACTGTCTTTTCTTTACACTAGGTAATCATAACATGCACTGATTTTTTACAAGTAATTTTAAACTTGCACTTTATGAAATCATAGTAACCAAAGAGCAAATGGTACCAGAAAAGGTTGCTTATGCTTCCCTAATTAGGGTGATTTTCAATGAGGGCCTTTTGTATATCTGTGCGCCAGGCAGTGTCTTTAAGACAGGATTATTGGGGTGGCACTGGTGATTTAAGTTCTCACAGTACGGTGAAGCGCTCCTTAGTGCCAGAGTTAGCTTTGGCAATTGTCTCATAAGTGACACTTTCAGTTTGGACTATGGAGTGCTCATTTTTTTGAATCAGCAGTAAAGATAGTTAGATTGGGGGTATTTTTTCCAGTTGGTCTCAGCAGATCTCTCGGTGCTGCGCCCGACATCCGACTCTTATTTCATGTTATAAAACTGTTCATAGTCCATTCAGATGTCAGCCTACCAATCAGAGCTAATCCACTGTTCCGTTTGATTTGTGCTCACCCAGCTGTAATAAACAGCGTTGCTTCTTGTCCAGTTTGTGCTCCATTTTTCAGTATGTGGTTTTTATTATGCACTAATAAGCAGACCTCCAACTACAAGGTGGTCACAGGAGGAGCAACCAGATGCAGTTTAAAAATATAACGTTACTAACCCCCATATGAACCCTATAGGTAGTCGAAATCACTAACCAATCCCATGTTACCTTAGGTTTTTGCAATGTATAATTGTTTTGCAACATCACGTCTTATTAAAAGTCCACGATACGCCTGAGAACGATGGAGAATTGTGTTTTGTCCATAACTTGATCCAAAATAAATGACCAATCTTACTGTTTATTGCAAGCTTTTAATTTGGACTTGTTCAAATTTGAATGCAGGGTTATTTGCCCATGTACAGTTCCTCTTGAAGGGGTTGGACGTTTTTGGTCACCATTTGCTATTCTTGAGCCCAGAAATCCCCCACTCTTTAAGATGGCCAATTTGTCCTAGGTCAAAGTTTCCAGCTACTGCAGAATTGATGTCGCCATTGCAATTGGCTGCCTCCTCATCAGCCAATCAGAGGCTGAAGCCAGTCCCTCCAAAAACAGCCCACATCTAGGCCCTTAAAATAAGCTGTGTTCAGCGATGCCATCGGCAGAATCAGCCCTCATCCACCAACCAGCCAGCAATTCGAAGCTGCTGGATCAGCATTTTTTGCAGAACGCAAGGTGAGCCCTGATGGGCTCTTCCCACTCAGTTGGGGCAAAATTACTGCCAGCAAGCATACCATCATGCTCATATCAGCAATGAAGCGCTTTTGATAATCCTGCAAAGCACACATGTGAAGCTACAACTTGAAGGGGTTGGACCTTTTCTGTGGCCATTTGCCATTCTTGAGGCCAGACATCCCCCACTCCTTAAGCTGGATGACTGGTCCTAGGTGAGTACGACACCCTTTCATCGCCAGTCACTCAACGCCTGGCAATTAAACGTGGAAAGAATTACATAAATGGTAAACTACATTTTTATGGGGTGGTGGGTGGGATAAGGGATTGGGAATGGGTAATGAATAGGTCAGGGGTTTGGGGAAAGCCCCCAAAACATTTCATAATTATTTCCACGTTTAAATGCCAGGCATTGAAATTACCAGTGATGAAAGAACATAGAACCCCTAGGTCCAGGTTTCAAGCTACTGCAGTACTGTCCCCATTGCAATTGGCACCGGCATGCAGAAGCCAGCCCTCCAACAAAAACCCACACCTCGGCACCTGGCTGTGCCTGTCCAGCCCTAGAAAGTCCCCCACCCTTCACCCCCCCCCCCACCACAAACTATGCTGCAGCCTGCTGTGTACATCCTTCTCTCCCATGAACTTTGGCCTCAGCACCCCTGCAAACGAATCTCCAGTGAGGAACAGTTGAAGCATTCATGTTCCATCACCTTCTCTTTCTGCTTTGTGACCATAATTCACTGCATTTGTGCCTTGCTAGAAACCAAATGCACCCATGTTTTACATCCTGCACCCAAACGTGCACTGCTTCTTGTTCTCCCTTTGTTACTACTAGGCCACATGTGGGATTAGGCCAGAACTGTGCAGTCACCTTTCTCCCTTCAACTTCCCTCCACCATCCTAATGGCACCCTCTATCTCACATTGCTACTCTATCTCCTACCCACTCTCACTAAGTCCAATATGAAAAAGCACCAAAAAATATAGATCAACAAACAAAAAAAAAAAAAAAAAAAAAAAAGACATGCTGCATGCAAACCCTGGCCTTTCCATCGGTGAGACCTGTCAGCACAATCTGAAGCCAGGATATCCTTTCCCTGTCCCCTCTCCAGATAGATTTACGGATCCATCTCATCTCCACTGTCTCCCCCCCCTTTCACTTCCTCTCCCATCAACAGTGGCACCAAGTGGGAAGTCTTCTTGGCTGGTTCTCAACATCATGTTTTATCGTTAATGTCTACCACACAGGCACTATCCTGGTTCAAGGTCCTTAACCCAACCTCCTGACTAGATCCTGCCTTCCCTCATTAACTTCCTTGTGCTACCTCTCCCTCTACCACTCCCACTCACTGTCACTTCACCCTCTGATCAGAGTACCACATCCCCATACTACTCAGAAAAACTTCAAAGGCAGAGACCTCTGCCACCTGCCAACCCTTAACACCCGCTCAGCCAAACATTCTGCTTAGATCGGCTTCCTTGACGACACTGACATTCTCACTCAGGGATTAAAGATCATTTCCATGCCTCAAACTCATGTGCTGGTGGTGGGGTCTAACCTGAGTGGGTTGCTTCTTCCATCGTACCCACCCAACTCTACTCTTCTATTGAGAGCCTACTTTGCGAGTCGGTCATCCCTCCCTCCACCACTCTGACCATTGTTACCTCTTACCGGCCTCCAGGCGCTACCATGCTGTTCCTCTGAATGAGCAGATTCTGCTCTTCCTTACTTTCAACTACCTCCAACCTGCTCTTGGGTGACCTCAACATCCTATTGATTCCCATCTCAGCATCCACTTTTCATTGACCTCTGCACCTCACTATTCCTCTCCATTCTACTCTGTCCGACACTCGGCCAGACAACATGGATGCCATCATCCCCTAAAACCTCTCAAATGCCCCCCCCCCCAAAATCAACCCCCTCTTAGACCTCTCACCTCCTCCCACCTGGGTCTCTTCAGCCCTCCTACCTCTCCTTCAAAAGTCCTACCAACCTCATTCTCGAACATCCACCCTATGAAACTAGTGCCAACTGCTGCCTTTGCTTCTACCTTCATTCCCCCCTACCTCAAGACTACCACCAACTGCTCTCAGCAACCTTCACTCGGCCATCACCAATATTCACTTCATCCTTGCCCCAATTATCAGGCTCTAAGTGAGACACCTGGCATGACTCTGAACCTCAACCTGCAGCCAGTCAGTGCAGAGTAGGAAGGGACACATCAGGTTCAACCTCTGACAAACTGGCCTGCCGCCTGCTCCGAAGGTAATACAGACACCATCCATACCAAGAAAAGGGCCCACATACAGGCACAGGTATCTTGTGCATCTAACAGCTTAACCTGCAGGAAGCTAGAAACCCCTTCCGCAGTCTCATCCTTCACAGGCCCTCTGCAATGCACTGGCCGCATTCCTTGCCACCAAAACACAGGACACCCTGAAAACCTTCACACCCCAAACCCTCCTCCTCCTCCCCTGAAGAGATTACCAGAGTTGCCCACTCTATTAAGGTTTCTTCCGAACAGGGTCCACCATACTCATCCAGAAACAAACATTGGCTCTCTTGCCTCGCACTAGCAGATTTCTGCAACCACTGTTTCGCCTCTGTATCTTTCCCCTCCTCCATCAGCACTCCCTTGTGCGCCTGCTCCTAAAGAAAACCTTAAGGACACCCTACCTGTCCAGTCAACTACCGCCCTATTTCAATCACCCCCATCATGGGCAAACAGATTGAGAAACAGGCCTTGCCCCAACTCGCACAGTTGGTCTCCACAATCATCAATCTGGATTCAGAGCATCCAGAGGCATGGAAACTGTTCTGAACACCTGTGAAGAACTGCTTGCATCCCTGGATTCCAACTCCCCAGATGTCCTCATCCTACTTTAGCTCTGCCTTCTATGATCAACCATTTCATCCCCATACAAAAGCTCCACGATACCCATGGTATCTCGGAACAGGCACTGGAGTGGCAGACCTCCTTCCTAACGGATTTCTTCCCAAGTCATCCTGGGTACATTCTCTCCTACTTCTTTCTCCACCAGTGGTGTCCCGCAGGGATCCATATCTCCCCCTGGATCTTCATCGACCTTGCTCAGCTGGCACTCCTTATTGCCTCCTCTCCCCACTTCCAGTGTTATGCAGATGCAACTCTTTTTTCAGACTTCCTGCTGGCTCACTCGCACCTTCCTTCATCCCCGACTGCCTGTCATCCAGCCCTGCTGCATTTCCAACGATCTCGGCTTCAATCCGTTGCCAAACGAACTTCGAGTCTCCATTGATAAAGAAGCAGCAGACCCCCAACCAAGTCCACATTGGAGTACCCCAAGGCTCATGTCTATCTCCAACCCTCTACAATGCATATACAAAGCTCATTTTCCCAGCCTTAAACATGGGTGTCATCTGCACCAATTTTGCAGTTGACACCCAGATCCTTCCACCTCTCTCAGGTAACTATGCCCAAGACACACCATCAACAAAATGTATGCCATAATACAAAACTGGATGGCCCTGAATAGCCTTTGCCTCAATGATGAGAAGACAGATTCTCATTGTGGGCTCCCAAGCTAAATAGGTGCTCTCCACCCAGACACTAATCCCTGTACTCAAACAAGTAAAAACCTTTTTATCTCGAATGCAATCTCACAATGGCCAAGCATATAAATACACTCTTCATCCACATCCCACACCGCCAAACTAATTGCCCTAAACTGCCAATTTCTGACTCCGACAAACTGCATTACCTTGTCCAGGGCTCTGATATCAAAGCTTGACTATTGCAACATGTTACTACTCTGAACATCCACTATCTCGAAATTACAACTAAAACAGCATTACAGGTCGCACTAGGAATTCAAAAAAAATGTAACATCTCCAAGATTAGTAGAGATTCCCCATTGGCTACCCATCAAAGCCAGATCATTTTCAATACACTATGCATCGCCTTTAAATGCCACTACAAAAAAAAGCACCTACGTGTATAACGCTATAGAAGCAGCTACCAGATCCCCAAGATCTAATAACCACTTATTCAAGGCAACTCCCCTTTTCAGAAATACCAGAGCAGGGAGGGTAGTAGTTTCTAATCTCTAGCCCCTAAACATTGGAAACCCAACCCCCCCACGATCAGCATTAAAAAAAAGTAATCCTGCATGGACTTCAAATATGTTTATCCAATACCAGTAAAACGTGCAAATGTAAGAATGTAAATATTACTGCTCCTCTATTATATATTGTCTTTCAATACTTTGCATTAGTGTACACGTTTACATTTTTCTCAATGACTAATTACTAAGCTGTCTGTAACCTCACTGTGATACCCCAATGGTTAGTGTGTGTAATAAAATGCCAGAAAAACTGAGATGCTTCCAACTGGGAACCCTGCATCCTCACTCCCTCCCCCCCTCCACCCACCCACCCTCTTGGGCTCTCCCCTGCTCTTCTGAAGCCAGAAACTGTGCAAGCCATCCCGACGACTCTTGCTTCTCAAATGAATTCTCCCTTTTCTCACTTTTCCCCAGAAGCTCAAGGTTTCCAAATCCCTGGTTCTCTAGGCTTGACTATTGCAATAGCCATCTACCTTCTTCCACTCGCGACCCCTTCCGTTAATCCAGAATAGAGCAGCCAGACTTTCCTTGGCCTTAAACGAGATGTCTCCTGACTAAAAAAAATGATCTTAAATGGTTCCCGGTTGCTGCATGGATCAAATTCGAATTGCTCTGCTTTATCCACAAGGCCGTCTGGGGCTGGGGACTACACTATCTGCAACTCATACAAAATACTCCTCCTAGAACTCATGTTCCACTGGCACCAAATCCCTGTGTGTATAAAGCTTTTCGCTTAACAGAGCAGGAGGTTGTTAGCTTTCCTCAGTTGGATCCCTCCTATGGAACAGCCTCCGCCTCCCTCTGCGTCTTGAACAGGACCTTGCGTTCCGAAAGCACCTCAAGACTTTCCTCCTCCACTAATGTCAGTGGCTCCGATTGGTGTCTTGGGCACTTTGCATCCTCGGGGGGGCCCCTGACCACTCACCAGCTTCTGTCTACCTTTGCACTTGCCTCGGCACACCGTCCGCCCTGGAGGTCGCACTTCACACCAACGCAGCTCCTGGCCACATAACACATCTCATTCAGTGGCCATTTCGTCTTACACCTTCCTCTCCCACCCACCCCACCCCCCAAACAATGCCTCACATTGGCCAGCCTCTACAGCATGTTTGTGTACGCGGTGCTTTTGGTTGCACACCCTTGATCAATCCATTGAACTTGTAGATAAAGGACAATTGTTTTTATGGGAGACAAAAACACTGACATTTGCCAATCAAGCTTTAAAGCACTTGCCTCCACCTCCAGCGCAGCCACTTAAGTCATTCATGCGTCAAAAGATTTGCAGCACGGTTTGCCAATCTTTCACAGAATCAAAACACAGGGGAAAATCAGGAGCATTGTGGATCAAATACACAAGGTTTAATTACCACCCCACATTTAACACATTAAATTTAAATGAGATTCTACCAGTCAAATACTAGATGACTTGACTATGCAAAATGAGAATCTAAAAACTGATTCAAATGTTGAAACTGTTCCAATTAAGTCATCCTTTCGTTATGCACCATTCCCCTGCACATAGAATCACAAAAATCATAACAATCTCGTTTGAGTATCAGACAGCAAGAACAAAAAGAGACTGCCGTGTTACATTCATGGTTTTAATACAACAAAAACATTAAAGCAAGGGAAATTAATAAACATTACATTTCCATTGGAAATGTGCTAAAACTCAAAGCTCTTATGTTACCATCTCACAGTGGTTTCTTTGTGTGTTCCTAGCCTACACACTAAACATATTCTACAGTCATGCAAACATGAACACTTCAAGTGGCTAGACAAGCAGAAAGTCTGTTTATTGCAAAGAATCATTTTGCGGGGCAATAGCATAAACATGCAAGTCTCATGTGGCGGTGGGCATCTCAGAAACCATGAACTTTGAGCTGCTCCTCCTTGACAATGCCAATCTGAAACAAAACAAACAGAACAGTTAAAAAGGTGCACCCAAAACTCGGATTGAATGTATGACATATCCAAGAAAAAGGAAATGTCCACCTAATGCGCAGTTAAAAGTAGGTACTATGTGCAAGTAATTTGAACATCCCTAAAAGGTTCCTGTGAGTGCCCAACTCACTGATGTGAATTATGTTCAGTTAATTAAGCAGTGCCAGGGACATAGAATGTCTGCGTGAGAAGCGGATCACATAAGCCTGGTTAAACAAAGATCACTCAGTAACCAGGGTTGGCAGATTGGGCTATTTCCCCACAAAGCTGAGCCAAAATCTATTTGTGCAGGGAACTACGCCTGTGCGTGGGGGCTGGGAATTTTTGGGCTAATTGGCACAGCAATGGCAAGAAAATTATATGTCTGTTCATATACCATATGCAGAGGTGGGAGCGCAAGTAAGCATTAGTACTCGGTAACACCTTTGAAGTACTTCCTTTTAGTTTAAAGGGTCACGAAAAAAGACAAATTTAGCATAATCGCTGCGCCATGAGCAAGCACCCCTCTGTGTGCTCCCCCACCCCCAACATCTAAGTTACAGTCCGGCTGAGAGACAAGTAGCACAGTCTGGGGCCGCAGTCAGCAACTTAATGACCTTGAAAACACCAGTAAACCCTTTACACGGGATGGACAGGACATTTCCAATGAACTAGGAAAGATGTGCCAGTTTCAATAAACCCCTCCTTTAAAGATATTGTACCCATGAGGTACAATACCTGGATAGGGAGGAGTTTTGTATGACAAGAGCAATGGTCTTCAGGATATGAAAAACAAAGCTACAGGGATATTTTAGCTGATCATGTTTCTATAAGGAAATCTGGTAGCTACAATTTGTGCATTTTTCAAGTAAACTATATATGGAAGAACTATTATTGCACCAAGTAAATCCTGAAGCGTGTGGTCAAGTGATCATTCGTAACGGGTTAACCGTTTAGCCAATGAGTGATCATGCGCAAATCGTTTAATTCCTGATAAGAGCACAAATAATGTGTTTAAATTCACACAATATGAAATAAACAAAGTAGTACACCCTTATCCTCTTAAGTGTCTTTAGGCAGCAACAGCACATAAGGTAGCATTTTGTTTCGTTCCCCACCTCACAGTTATGGATGCAGCCAGAGTACCACTACTGTACACCACCCCCTCCAAAACGAAAGAGTCACAACATATACATAATTAAAGCAATGAAGTTTAAAGAATGATCACAGCAAAGGTTTATATGAAAAAAAAAATAAAACATAAGTGAAAACATGGGAAGGAGATGTCCAATAACTGATCAGTATGGTGTCCAGGAAGGGGTGACCAATGTAATGGGGCGTGAGACTTGCCCGATCCATGCTGTGAGCTACGGGATCTCCAATTTCTTCACATCCATATTGGATGGTTCATCTTCAGAACAAGGTATGCAAGGTTTTTTCTCACTGCAACAGTGCCATCTGCGGAGCTGCCCGGACAGTCAGAGGTGAGGAAATCGTGCAAGAGCTCATCATACGGATACCTTAAAACACTATTCATGGTGTTCTTTAACCATGGGTAAAAAGACAAAGTTAAAAGCTATACACGGGCCCAGCACACCATGTCATCCAGTTGGAAACTAGCGATCCAGACGCAGAGGAACTTGGCATGCACAAGGAGGTCCATAGGGACTGAAGAAAATGCACTCCATGCAGATGCCAATGAGAAGGGATCAAAGGCACAACATCAGAGTTCAGTGCTGACCGCAGGTGGGACGAACATGAGGAGCAACTGGGAACAGTCCTTAAGATTCTGAAATGCTAGTGGATCATGTAATTCCCTATAACGGCAATTAGAAATCTTGATATTTGGGAGAAGCAAGGAGGCTAATAAAGCTACTAGGGAAGCACCAACTCTGAATCAAAAAGGTGAAGAAAGTCGCCTATAATGGATTCCACCAATCAGCTACCAACGGTCTTTAAAATAGCATGAAAGGGTTGCCTGGCAAGGCAGACGGGAGGATAGCTCAGTTGGAAGCAAGACAAGGGAGCAAGTTTGATCCCTGGGCCTGCGCTTAGAAACCTCTGGATATTAAGCAGGTTATAAATAACCCATTACAATTACCACTCCACCAAGTGATAGTGCTCATGGTTTCCCCCCAAATAGGGTAGTCATCCAATAGCCAAAAAGTGTGATCCTTTGGTGAGGAAAGATTGCAGAAACCACATAAAAGTCTATGATGGAGGATGTGTGCGACTTGGTCCTTCCTGCAACACTAAGATGTGTGAAATTGCTGGGAGATATTAAACATCTGCTTAAAACAACAGTGCTGGCTTCAACCCCAAGAGTTACCCAACACCCGTAGTCAACAGGTGCCATAAAAGTACTGATGTGGTTTACTTCTGTACAAGGGAGAACCAAGGACACGTGGAATATTTAAAGCCATAGTGGCACCCTATCTTATCTGCAAGTTAAATCAGTGGCATGTTATGTACCAATTCCTGTCTATTTTATGAGTCAGATAACCATAAGCACCATTTGTAGCTCTAGTTCATCGAATATTAATTTAATCCCTGTAGAGTTGCTATGCTCCTGTAGTAACTGGTTTAATAGGCATTGTTGAAAGAAGTATAATACCTACATTCATGAAGAGATCAATTCCAAATATAAACCTGCATGTAACAGTTGTCTGAAGGAATTGTGAAGTTAAAAAGCACCCGATTCGATGATTTGAACCTCAACCTGTACTGGAAATTCTAGGACAAACATTGCATCTGGGACTGCATTAACTCCAAAATAGACTAGGATATGGCAAAAGAAGACTGAGCATCACATCAATGCTAAATTTTGAACACATGCAAGAGTACCTTTTTTTATTGCTTGTCCAATAGTCCAGGATGGGCAAACTTATTTTTGCTTAAATCGATGGACAAAGTGTTTTTGTACTAGGTCTGCCATGGGACAAACGCATACAGGTAATCGCATAAGGCAATGCCCCATCTTTCACGGTGGAAGTGAAAGAACCATTTCACAGTCATTCAAAACGAGATGTTCAGTGATCTTGCTTTGGGCAAACCCATTTCACTCCGTTGCTTATTACACAAGCAGGAAAACATGTGCATAAAACAGTCTGGCAACTGATGTGTGGTTGAGAGAATACTTTGCACAAATTAAGTTTGAAGTTCAAATAAACAGGACCTGTCGCAAACTGCGTTTAATATTCTAAGGTGGGGTGGGGATTTAAGACATGTGGTAGGTAGGACACCTTCAGCGTGAAAAACAATTGAGGAAACGTAGACTTGGGTTTAAAATGTGCAAGCCTGCCCTGCTCTTCTAATTGCCGTATTCAGTCGCAAAGCAGATTAGCGACCATGTACCATAGTTTATAGGCTTATTATAGAAGCATCATCGGGTATTACACAACAGTTTACCCCCACATTAGAAACCAACAAATGCAATAACTGCCAACAGTGAAAGTAAGTAATTCCAATTCCTGGTTATGTTTAAACACAAAGAAGGCAGCAAATATTGCCACAGGCACTCACATCCACAAGACAGACTATTGGGGACTGTAGAAAATGTGTTTTGAACAGAATATTTAAAAAGGACAAAGTTGGTTGCCAAGTTACCTGCAGTTTTGCAATGGATTGTGTGTCGTGGGTACTAAGCTTGAGCTGCTAAACAAAACATTAATTCTACAATATTAATTTGCCTGGGCGCATCGGATTCTCCACGTTCAAGTGACCCAAGACCAGTGTGCGTGAAGTCGGGTGCTACCGTCACCGTGTAGTTTGTAGCTGGGCAGGCAGCCGCTTAAAAGTACGTGCCTTTGGTACCCTGTAATTCCACATTATGTACGTTATGCACCGTTTGTCCGAGAAAACTATTGCAGAAGAAATGTTTGATAGCCAAGAACTGACTCCTTCCCATTTCTCCCCGAGAAAGGGGTGGTCTCCCTACACCAATTATCGACAATGCAGGTTCCCCATCAAAATACCCCCCCCCCCCGTCAAGCTACACCCCTCCCCCCACCCCGACTTAAGTACATAGCTCCCTACTGACGCCACACTACTTATGTCTAAGTGGATAATTATGGGCGCCTAACCGGCACATCGGAAAGCTCCAATCTGCATTCACCTACATTTTTTTTTCGGACTTGAGGGGGACCGGGGGGGGGGGGCGCAGTGAGACTGATTCATTGGTATCCTCATGTCTTAAACACCCCAAGCAATGCAACCAAAAAAAAAAAAAAAAAAAAAAAAAAAAAAAAGTTGCTCACCAAATTACAGTACTAAAGGTTTACACCCTGGACACAAATATGAACATCACGAGAACTCAGAGAAAGCACTAATTGCCTTAAATGCGCCGTCATAATTTGTATCCTTACAAAACTGTACTAAGGCAGTTGTGAAGGGCCATACAATCCTTCTGGGAATAAAGGCTTGAGGCGGAGTCCAGCAAACCAGAATTAAAATCCTCTCCAATACATTCCACGTGGCATATATCCTATACAATCCCACTCCACGTGGCATATATCCTATATAATTCCCCATCTACAAACGTGGTCCAAAAATGACCCCAGGAATTACTGTCCCATTTCAACCAACACAGACAGTAAAATCTTTGCTGCTATATTATTGAAATAACTTGAATCTTGGGCTAAGTAAGAAGGACTAAAAAAAAATGGCAGGCAGGCTTCAGAAAGCTCTGTGGTACTTCCTTGAATGGTTATAGTCCTAGATGCCTCCAGGACCAATGGTTGTAGTGTTAGATGCCCAAAGGACTCGGTCCTGGAAGGTTGCTACATGGCAATTCATTGATGTAAGCGCTACTTTTGATTTAGTGAGTCGAAATAGATTGTGGTGCAAGCTTAAATGCTGCATTCCCCTGGGTTTACTGAAATTAATTATTCAACTACATAAGTCTACAACCCAGGTACAGGTTAGATTAAATAATTCAGGGGTTTTAAGTAATACCAGTTAAAAATGGCTTAGAACAGGGCCCTTTTAACCTGTACGTCTCTATGAGCACTGCAATCCCTAAATTAATCCATAGGGTATAGGCCCTAGGCTCTTTATAGGAACTGAATACAATTCGGTCAACAAAAAAAGCTTAATCCGTTATAAATGTTTGATTTGTGCGAGTGTATTTTCGGCAAGAGTGGCTCCACTATAGAAGATCTGAAACGTACTCCGAAAAAGGTTAAGGGTAGCTGTTGAGATTTGGGGTTTAACTACTTTCATGGTAAGATGAGCCATCTCCACCATGATCACAAGGCCCTGGGTACGCTTGTAGCATATTAGTGATTTTCCTGCCCAAAAGTCAGAAAAGATTAGATGGAACATTTATGGAGAACACGTTTTAAATCAGAGGACGTTCAAAGTAAAGTTGTTTATGTGGAGATTTAGATACTAAAGAAACTAGAACATGTGATCATGTTGAGTGATAATAATAGTCAAGACTTTTGAAATTTAAACTATTGAATTATGATTATTTGGAAGCTTTGCTTGAGTGGTGTGAATAGGTCATTTTGTATTGCAGTTTTTGGCATTTTAAATTCTCTGGGATTGAATGATACTGAAAAAAGAAATCTGTTCATTAGGTTCAATTGTGGAGATAAATATCCTGTTATCGCTCTATTGGGCATTTTACAAGCGTGGGGGTATAATGAAATACAACATGTCATTGGCATATAACATAATGGTTATGGTATGCAGATCTAAGCTTTTATCTTTTTTCATGTGTTGTAATTTTTAGTTTAACTATTGTATCTTTATTAAGGTTGAAAAATGCTATGCAAAACACAGATGACAGTTGCCATCACATTTCTGAGTGCCTTACAATTAAGAGCAGAAATTGTGGGGGGTGGGGTCACAATGGAAAAGTAACCAATGGGAAGTTTGACGAGGAAATATAATTACAAGATTAACACAATGGTCTAGGGTGGGGTTAACAAGAACCTGCCAGGAAAAAAGGGACAGACACAAAGAGATTGCATGGGAGAGGTATGAAAAATGGAAGAGACTACCAGAGTAGCATTTATGGAGGGAGCATCATAGCACCATCTTGCAAATCAATAGAAAAAAGCATCTGCTGTTAAGACCAGAGTGATCTACAAGGTGCAGGGCCAAATCCCTTCAAAAGCAGCTCAGCCTTCCTTCTGGAGTCAGAAAGTAAAGTGGTAGTCATAGGCAAATAGGTTCATTTACAGCACTTGGTAGAAACACTTCAAAACAAACTTATTTTGTCCGGAACTCCGTGGAAAAGGCAAACAGGTGAAGGCATTGTCCCTGCAACATTTTGCCAGACCTAGTCAGCGATAAGCATGGGGGCAACTCAAGTCACATAGGGCATGGAGTTGCCATGCCACTGATGGGCATTGGGTGTCAGCCTGTGAAGGGGGTGCAGGACCCCAGTATTTGAGGCTGTCTGGTACAAACAGGTCCATCCGTGAAGGGTGCAAATAACTCAAGGTACTCACCTCCAGAAGGAACTGACAAATATTCTTCCTCTGGTCGCCTTGGAGCTGAATAACTTCGCCGTATTCAGGATGCTCAATTACTGTACCATTACATGCAAATTTCTGAAAAATAATGTTACAGGAATATAAAAGCAGGTATTAACCACACCAATATCCCACTTGTACACATGACTAGCCATCCAGGATGCACTGAAAAGAAAGGCATTTCAACTGTACCAAGTAGGACCCCAATTCAATGATCGCGAAGTTAGCAAAATGTACTTCCAAGCTCCCAGAAAACTAGGCAGCAGAGCATAAACACCACAAAAGAGTAATCTCAACGAATTGTTCCCACCATAAACAAAAACACTCATGTTCAATTAATCCACTGAACGCCATATCAGGACTAAAATGGCATATCTTGTTTTAGTAATAAGGCTCGTGTTCCTAACGAAATGCCTTTATCTTCGGTCAGCTTTCCAGTGAAAAAAAGGTTACCATCGCATTTCTCAATACAATTCTACATTTTGCCAATGTTGATACTGGGAATAGTACTAAAATAGTTGGCTTGATGGTGAAAACGAAAAAGTCCCCCCACTCACCGCCAACCTTGACTTTCTTTGTAATCTTTTCACAGACATGCATAAACTACATAGAAAAGACACTGACTAAAGGGTCCTAAATGATTGATTCATGCTTAGTCCTCCAGTTACTGCCGTAGTGTTTAATTCTCAGCTCATAATAGCAACTATGCACATAACAGTGGCATTTGCACTCACGTTGACCAGTTTTTAGTGTTTTTCTCCAGGCTTCAGTTTCTATCGACGAGATAGCTGCATCTCACTAATAACGTGTTGTAATTACTCTAGCTACGAAGACATTTCCCACTTGGAGGGGGTCAGAAGACAATCTCACCGGGTATGCCAGTGCTAAAACGTTTGGGGACCGCGTATAATTAGTTCCAAACCTGGATTAATTTTCAGTGATGGACTTCTTGCAAAGTCGGCTATTCACGTTTCTGCTAACGCCAATATTCTTAAAGATTAAGTGGAACAAGCGCCCTTAACAAAAAACAAGCTGCCAATTACTTCTACCAATGAAGGAACGTAGGCACCGCCGAGTGAAATGCATTTACCTTTTTAAAAGCCTTCACAAGCTTCTTTTTGTCGTAATCATCTGCGATCCCCTGAACGGTGGTGAGCGTTTTGCGGCCGTTCCGCTGCTGGATCCTTATGTGAATGTAATCCTCTGTCCCTGCCGGGAGTAAATCGTCTCCCTTAGTCGCATCGGCAAAGGGGTCTGCATAACAGAAACAATTGGCATATTAAATACAAAAACAGAAGAACGTTAATTGCACGCAATATCCCAACACAGTTTAAACGGCAAGCGTCATGGAGGCATCAAGGCCGGCGAAGAGGGTGACAGACTCCTCCCTCGGGTGTGACAAACAGCCGCATCGGATTTCAGTGCCGTGTATTGCATCACATGCGGCGCTCACAGTGCGCAGGGTTGCACCAGCCAGGGTCCAGGTACGGGCTCGGCCCTGTCCACCCTTTAGCAGGCAAAGTGGTGCTTAACTGCAGCCAACTAAACGCCAAACCCCATTTGAAGTAGATAAATAATTCTAGCGCCGAACGCCAGTCACATGATCGGACATTTTCACACACCCGGTGATTTTGTGTGTTTCCGCCTATTAAGAGGCAGGCTACCACTTACGCCCCCTCACTAAATAGGTATTGTAACGAATATTGCTCATTTGACACAGCCAATAGCATTCAATTGTACGGCTCCACCCAACAGGATACTGAGTAAACTGTACATCCCAAGCATGAGGAAAACAAACAACACGGCGCTGCTGTCACTAGGCAGCCGCCTCTACAGAACGGGCTGATGTAGATATGTTAAGTGAAGTTACGTGGCGAAGATTTCAAACCAGAAAGAACGGCCTCTCCCACTTACCGAAAGAGCTGAGGTTCTGGATAGTGGACATGCGATAGTATTAATTGAACGCGGTAGCGATGAAATAGGGCGGCGCGAGGTCTACGCAGCTCGTGCTCTCTCTGACTGGGTCCGAAAGGACGCGGTTTGGCGGTTGGTTGGGACTAGGTAAAAGCAGGAAGGAATGCGGAGAGAACAAAACAAGCGAGCAAACAGCTGACGCGACCTAGGATCTGCCTCTCGCTCCTACAACAAAATGGCCCCTTGTCTTTAGACCGACGCCCTTTCGCTCTCCGCGGTCACGTGAGGACAGGCGCGTCCGCTCCTCCGACCTAGTTATTTCCTGGGCAATGTAGTCCGCATGTTCTAAAATGCCTCCTCTTTCCATTGGAGTGACATACAACACCCATGAAGCAAGGCGCGGCCTCGACCCGCCCACCTTACCCGCAGCAGAAAAAGGCCCGAGTATTGTATTTTGTATCCATCTATCGGTGGAGGCAAGAAGAATATTGACTGTTTCCATTTATCTATGTGCCCTAGTGCAATTACGTCACATATCCAAGCGTTCGCAATGGGTATGCTACTGTTTTTAACTTAATAACAGTAGCTATTTTATTCAAAGATTAGCTCTGAGAACGACTTCAAAGTAACGTTTAATTAGTTCTAGAGTTAGAAATTTTTTTTTTATATGTAACGAAAGACTTTAAAATACTTTGTTATGCTGCATATTTTGTATTTTCTTCTCCAAAAACGGCTAACTCCATTCGATATTGGAAGACGATTATTATGAATCCTTTGTATCCACTTTCCCAGCAGAACATGAGCAGGTCACTTATCTGTAATCAACAATATTCCTAGTCGCACTCGTCCGCGTCACAGTACGTGTGAGGGCCCCCAACCTACACATCCGGATCCATTCCAACATTTTTAATGCAGTATGCATACCCCAACCCTCTCTACCGAGAGAATAACACTCCCAGTTGTTACAACGCGTCAGCTCAATACACCCTAACACATTATGGCCATTTTTCATTCCTCACGAAGGCGGGAGAGGTGGGTCACTAGTACTGTGATGACTAAAAGTAGGACTAGGAGTGATGAAAATTGGTGATAAGTGTCTCATTAACTTCACATCCCTCTTCCTCATCCCAGTACTTACTTTTGAGCCATACAAAATATAGCGGTGAAATGATCCAATAAGAAAAACACAGACCAACCAGAGTGCTGCTCCAACACCCCATCACCAATTTATTACCGTTCACCACAACAGATCACCCTTGAACATATGTACCAGCACTCAACACCCCCTCTCCAAAGGAGTACGACCACTGATTATGCTAGGTGAGGCGATAGTGTCCGGTGAAAGTATTTGGGTCAGCCCAGGTTACCGCCCTGCAAATGTCCTGAACAGGCACTCCTTGTGCCTCAGCCCATGATGCTGCCATGCCTCCATTCGAGCAACCCTGACTAGAGTCCGGCAATGAAACCCGCACCGCTGAAAGGCCAAAGCAATCGCCGGCCAAATCCATCACCTAATTGGGTAAATCACCTTCATGCCTGGCTTTGAACACCCAAACGGAACAAACAAAAACACTGTCTGATTGTCTAATGGATGCAGTCCTGTCCAGGCACATCAAGACAGACCTCTTGACATCCAACTTGTGCACCTGGTGAAACTTAAAAAGAAACGTCAGAAGAAATACCAGATCATACAAAAGAAAAGCAAATCCGCCTGGACTTGCAATAACAGAGCTGAAAACAGCAATGCCCCAGTCTCTCCCAACCTGCAAGCCGAGGTGAATGCCACCCGAAACATAACTTTCTAAGTGAGAAACTTCATTTGCGCACTGATTTCAGTGGTTCAAACTGAGAGTCATGTAATGTCGCAACACCAAAGGAAGATCCCACAGAGGCATACGCTATGAACGGGGTGAGAAGGAAACACTTCAGTAGCCAATTGACCAGCGGCACACATCAAGTACTTGGAACCCAAGGCTCCCGAAAAGCCAGAATAGCCACCCACTGAGCCTCTAGTGAGGACACAGCCAGGTCCATATCCCAGCCTTCTTGCAAGAATTGCAAAATCATTGGCACAGAGCAGTCCATCTTCTGTACAAACATTTTGGATACCACAGTGCAAAGTTCCTCCAATGCTTATCATTTGGTAGAATGTTTTAGTCAGGCAGCCTCTAACTCGCCGGAATTTTCCACCCACCCCAAATCTGGCACACATCAGTATCATTTATTTGATAATGTTCTTTTTATGGACTTGGACCTCAAATTTAACAATATTGATTCCCTACAGGTTCCCTCTCTTTTGGAACAAGAAACAGGGGTTCAAAGAAGGTCTTTTTATTAATAAAACGGAATCAATTTAATTATAACCAAAATACACCTCTATGAAATCCTGTGTACGTTGTTACTACAATGTAGAATGATCAATACACTGACCACATAACTTTTCTATGCTACAATCACTTGAAGAGACTTTTGTAAACACACACATCACCATCTA
Source organism: Ambystoma mexicanum (assembly GCF_040938575.1). Taxonomy (NCBI): domain Eukaryota; kingdom Metazoa; phylum Chordata; class Amphibia; order Caudata; family Ambystomatidae; genus Ambystoma; species Ambystoma mexicanum. Next base: position 984,562,021 of record NC_090924.1, read on the forward strand.
TACATTTGGTTTACCCAGAGCGCCCATCCACCTTTGACGGAAACATGATGGAGTACTCTGGATAATTTGATTAATCAAAATCAAATAAGAATATCCCTGCTTATCTAAGTCTCTCCACCTCCCCTTTATTGCAAACAGATACCTCCCCTTACTCAATAAATATATAACTTTCAAATAGCATTCTAGAAAACTCAATTGAAATACCAGCTACTTGACATTCTTGCATGTAAACATCTTATAAAAAGGAAATTGTATTTTCAACATGTATGTTTGCTAGATTTCCTCCAGCAGTGTTTCCATTGAATTTATTTGAAAATGTGTACATTTTACATTTTCAATGGACAACTTGAAGGTGGGAAAATGGTTAGGAAATAACCATCCTTTCCCAATAGCTCCCCTATGAATTATTTCCCCTTGGCTTTATATGTACATAGGAGTTTCTTTTGGATGTCTCACAGACAGGTGACTACCCTCCTTAGGACTGGCTCAGTTCTCCCCCTCTAGGACACATGGGCATCAGCAAGAAGGATCAGCTTCCCTCCACAGCCTGTTTCCCTACTTTCTGTATTTGGGCGTGTCTGCTGTCTTTCCCACTGAAGAAGACCTGGGACTTTAACTCCAGAAAGGCCTCTATCACTAGTAATTCAAAATGAGCACGAAAGAAAAGCAATCTATTCCATTGTTCTTTCTTGTGTTGCTAATTGCCTTTTCACTCCCCCCAATCAGCAAGACAGTCAGTGAGCGAGCGAGGGTCTCCCGAATCAATGGTTTTGAACTTTTAGAGTAAAAGCCACTCCATTTACAGGTGTGTATAATTTCTCTAATCAGATTTGTCAATGTATGTGATTGGACAGGGTTCCAAAAGTGTCATCACACTAAGCCAACCCCTCCAAATTCACTGGGCATATTAATGAACAGTGCAGTCTAATGGGAATGACTTCTAAACCCAGCTTCCCCCTATTAGATGTGATGTAATGTTGGAGATGTCTGCATTAAACAACTTTAATTTTCTAAAACAGCATATTCCTCACCAGGAGCATCTAGGCCACACAGGCACTACCACAATCACCTCCGACCCGGAGTGCTGGATCACAATTAGTATCCTTGGAAGCTTTGGAAGAAGAGGTATTGGTGAAAAGGCATAGAGAAGCCCCTCCGGCCAGGATAGGACATCGTCATGGCATCCACTCCCTAAGGCTCTGGAGAAGAGAACCTGGAGCAAAACCAGGGCATCTGGGCATCCCGAGGAGAGGCAAAGAGACTCAGCACTGGACCACTAGACATCCTGCAGATCAGGCAAAACACAGACGAGCGCAACGCCCGGCAGTAGGAAGGAAACACCCTGCTCAAACTGTCAGCTTGGACATTGTCCCCCTGAGGTGATTCACCTGCAGAGACAGTAGGTTGTTCTCCACCCAGCAGCCCAACAGGAATGCCAACGACACCAGCTGATGGCACAAAGTCCCTCCTTGGCGGTTCACACATGCCATAGTTGATGTATTGGCTGTACTCAGCAGAACCGCTGGTCCCTGGATGTAGCAAGAACATGTTTGAAGAGCCTAGAAAATCACCACCAGCTCCCTCCAATTAGATGAATGATAGGCCTGCATGGCTGTGAAATGCCCTTCAGTACTCTGGGTCCTGAAAACCTCTCCCCATCTGGGGCCACTGGCATCAGTAGTAGTTACATTCAGCCAGGGTTGAACCAGTGGAAACTCTCACAGAATAATGCCCATGTCCATCAGCCATCGAAGCTGAACCCTCATCTCTGAGTAAATAGCGATCTGTCACCCTTAAGTCTGAGAGTCCATCCTCCAGCAGCGGTGCCTTCTGCGAGGACTCCCTGCAGATACTGAGCAAGCACTTGTCAGACACCTTAGGTGCCTTCACATGCTTCCAAGATACACGCCGGACCATCTCAGGCGAGTCATACCTGGAACTCTGAATAAAAAAAAAAGTCATACAGAATCCTCTGCAGAAGACACATGCTTCTGTTTTGCAACCCTATTACTGGGGGCCATAGCAACTCCTTAGCAGAAACCCCCAACAGGACAGCACAAGAGCCCCCAGCAGCAGAGCAACAGGTGAGCAATGACCAGAACAGCAGCAGTACTGAGTATGAGGCACCAGCAGCCTCTGAGGTGAACAGCACAGACCAACTGCCTCTTTAATGAGAGCCATGCCCCTGAGGTGCATAAGTGCTGAGACAGGGCCCTATACCCCTACAGCAGAAAACCCCCATGGAGGGCCTGGGAAAAACTCCATGCACTGGCACAGCAGCAGAAGCCGTACCTCTGCTTGGCCCAGAGGCTGGGAAAGGCATCACCAGAGGAACAGCAAGCAAAATGACCCTATGACCCGCCCCATCCCTAGTGTTGCTGACATCACACCCTGCAGCCCCCGTCCCTGCCTCTGTGCCCCACCAGCAGAAAACCGGTACCAGAGATGGCAACCACAAAAACACTGGCCACAGCGTGAGAACGCCACCCACCCGGGAATGGTTCTCAGACAATAATGAGCACCCACCAGGTAAGGTATCCCCACCTATAACGGCATAACCGGCCAAAGCAGGCAAGCCTTTCTCCGGAGCCCAGTTCCTTCCTGACTTATCATCACACATGCTCAGAGCAATTCTCTGGCCGGCGTAGGTGCAGGGACAGGCCACCCTGGCAGGAACCACCATGCTGGACTACCAAGGACCAGTAGACCCACAACCAGGTCCCCTGCCCATCAGTGGGACATGAGAGGCTGACACCCCAACTCCCACACACCCCCAGCCCAACCAGGAGCACCAGGAGAAGGGTTAAACACAGTTGGCCCTCCAAGCTCGGCAAGAGGAGGGTAGATGGAGGATCAGGGGGCCCCGCCACCCACTGAAGATCCTGTCAGGATGGCAGGAACATTAAAACTAGTACGTTGTGGTTACTAGGACTGTTCTGCTCCCGGTAGAGAGAGGCGGGGCATGTATACTGGATTAAAAAGATGGAATTGATTCCTGATCGGGAGGTAGGGACCTCACAAGTAAATACTGGGGTAAGGAAGAGGGACATGGATGTAATTAAACCAAACTCCTTAATGAGGTGGGGCAATGAGCCCTGAAACAGGCAAGAGCAGGTCACACAATATGAAAAGCAGTGCTATCAGTCTCTCTTCCTCCTTTTTAGTGTTAGGGAAACCATTGCAGTGTTTCCCATGAACAGGCAGTCACAAAGTCGATGACCATGTGTTCAGGAGCTAACTCTGAGGAGATCTTTGCACTCCTTCCATTTCATGCCAGCAACCAGATTCCCCCATCCTATACTTGAGACACGATTGTGGAAGCCCAAGTCCTTGGCCAACCTGCCCATTAGTTTGAACTAAGAGAAAAATCAGACAGGGTGGATAGGGAGGTACAAATGACACTGAATTCTTATTTTGTGATCCCTTAAGATATCAGGGTGATTAAATAACATGATTCATGAGCATGTCTTTTTCATAGTTTTATTATAATTCTTATAAGTAGGAGAAACCCAGCACAAAATGCTACCCATAAACATTGATGCAAGGTATTTTATTATTATTATAAATATGGCATTTATTGAGCGCAGACCTAGCTTCGAGAAGCAGTGGAGCACTTTACAGAGCATAGCTCCCAACCTTTTTTGTCACGAAGGCGGGTGAAAACACCCGATTTTCTTTTTGGCGGGTGAGAGGCCCATAGAAGTGAATGGGCGTATGAGGAGCTTGGCGGGTGATTCATCAGCTTTCAAGGCGGGTGACACCCGCCAAAAGCGGGTGACACCCGCCAAAAGCAGGTGAGTTGAGAGCTATGACAGAGGTATACAACAATACAGTTACACAACAGGGCCCTTTACAGAGGTATGCAACAGTACAGATGCATAACAGAGTGTTTTTCAGAGATAACAGCAAAACAGATATACAGCGGAGGGTAGGATACAGAAGGGCAAAGAGGAGGGGTACAGCTGTATAGGGTAACAGGGAGGCGAGGGGGAGTGGTGTGTAGTGGGTCAGGTGGCACAGGGGGGGACTTAATGGCCTAGGTGTTGAGGAGTCGAGACTCCTTGAAGAGGTGGGTCTTGAGTTCTTTTCTCAATTGTAGGAGCGTGGGGGCGAGTTTGATGCTGATGGAAAGGAGGTTTACATAGGCAGAGAAGGCTTATTTTCTGGCCCTTTCCTTTTTGCAACAGCGGATTTCAAGTCTGCACGTGACCTGGCTTCTGGTGCTGCGCTACCAGTGGGAGATGCTGAGTTTCTCAGCAAGGTATCTGGGTAACTTGAGGACGACTGCCTTATATATGATGTAGCAAGATTTGAAGGTGATTTGTGCATGCAGTGGGAGCTAGTGGAGGTCGATGAGGGCCGGGATGATGTGGTTGTATCTGCGTAGGCCCTTGTTGAGGCGTGCAGCCACATGTAGGACACTTTGCAGGGGCACAAGGGAGGACGACGAGAGGCCTTCGGGGCAGGCTTTGCCTCCATCCGGGTGTGATAGGACCAGTGATTGAACAGTGGATCTAAAGCTGTCCAGAGGAAGAAATGACTTAACTTTCCGCAGGAGGGAGAGCTGATTCCAAGCTGTCTCAGTTTGCTTAGCTATGTGTGTCTTGAAGGAGAGGGGTATGTTGATGTGGAATCCCAGGGACTTGCCGCAGGAGGTGAGTTTGGGTGTGAAGCCCTCAGGGTTCATGGTTGATAGCCATGTCTGGGTGTTCAGTGTTATTGGTGAAGAGTAGGAATTCAGTCGTGGAGGGGTTGAGCTTCAATTATGCACTGGACATCCAAGACTGGATCGGTAAAGGCAGGTTTTGAGCCTGTGAATTTCCTTGATGGAGTCGATCTTGAGGTATAGCTGTGTGTCCTCAGCGTATTGGTGTATGTGTATGTTGTGTGTGCTTAGGAGGGCTCCCAATAGCCCCATGTATAAACTGAAAATCGCTGGGGAGAGGATGGAACCCTGTGAGACTCCACAAGTGATGGGTAGCAGTGGCGATCCAGAGGAGTCCCTCTGAACAAACTTCTGGTGGTTGGCAAGGTGGGACTTGAACCAGCGTCAGTGAGGTCGCTGATCCCCATGCACCGTTGTAAGGTGTGAGCGCCTGGTGTCCTACTGTGTCAAAAGCGACCAAGAGGTTGAGTCGAACCAGGAGGCAGGGGGCCGTCATCAAGGATGTTGAGGACGTTGTCAACCACCTATATTATTGCCGTCTCCATGCTGCATCTGGGTCTGAACCTGAATTGGTAGGTTTGGAGGAGATTGTTGGTGTCAATGGTTGTGCTGCAGTTGCGCGGCTACCGCTTTTTCGATTATCTTACCTAGGAAGCAACGATGGGTGATGGGGCAATAGTTACCTAGGTTGTCAGGATCCAAAGTGAATTCTTTATTAACAGGAGGATTTGTCTTGTCTTTAGGCTCAATGGGAATGGGAAGGTGTCTTGAATTAGGGAGCTGTTGATGATGGGAAGGAGAGCTTCTGCGGGGAGTGCCTTGTGGATGGATGCTGTGAGGATGCTGTCTGTATACAATGTGGCCTTGAGGGCGGCCATGGTTTCTACCAGGTCCTCTGTAGAGAGTGTCTTTAATGTTATCCAGGGTGTGGAGATTTTTCTGAGGCGGGACACGCTACATGATCGTGGCTGTGTGCCCATTCTCTCGATGGATTTAGGCAGGCCACTGTTCACATCCTGACGCTCTCAGAGCAGTGTCATTTTTGGTCCGGGAAGTGTTTCCAAGATGGGACGTGTGTGAGGTCCTGCGGTCTGACAATGGCCCTCACTTCGCCAATGGGATGTTTAAGCACATCACTACGTTACTAGGCATTCAACATAAGTTCTCTTGTGCTTATCATCCGCAAGCAAATGAAGTGTGTGAACGCCTGAATGGCCTTTTGAAAGAAATGATAGCCAAGACAAAACATAGCATAAAGAAGAACTGGCTACACTGCCTGCCTCTTGCACTCTTAGCATTCCGCAATAAGTCCGGGTCGGGCAACAATTTAACGCCCCATGAGGTGGTGACAGGATGCCGCATGGAACACCCACTGGCTCCTCCCAGTAGGGCATTGAAGGACCCTCAGAATAGTGCGGACGTGTTAGGCCAGGAAATGTTCGACTACATTACTTCTTTGATTGCTAGTGCCCCTTTTATCTCTCGTCAGATACAACAACACTGGGAGGCCCAGAAGACAGCGGAGAAAGCAACAGTGACAGCGTACCCAAAGACTGTGCACCAGAAAGACTTGTTAGCATTCAGGATATAGTTTTATTGAGGAACTTTATACAAAGATGGGACACACCTAGGTTTACTGGTCCATACATTGTGGAGAGAGTGGCAGGTAGAACAGTAAAGCTTGAAGGAAAGACTGTCTGAAGCCACATCGTAGACATCAAGCCCTAGCAAGCAGCTGCCTCGTCTGGCAACGAGTTCAATGGGGCCAGCGACCAACAGCTTGAGGAGCAAAATGACAATTCTGAACTTACACTGCAGAGTGGAGGACACCCATTGGTTACTCGCTCAAGGGCAGCAGAGCTAGGGAACGTACTGCTAGGGTGAGGATACACTGTCTGTTATTCTATTCTATATATATATTCTTCGAGAACGACAACTATTTGTTAATTGTTTATGTTGCCCACTAACTACCACCCTGATACTTTCTCAAACCAATTTGTCCAAAATGTGAGAAGATCCAGCTGATTCCAAGCACGATCACCCAGAGTGTATTATCATGCTTTTGTAGAATATGTGGCCCAAGCTTACCCACAACTTCGACAAGAAAGCCCTTCTGTTCTCGCCATAATAAGAGACACAGGAGTTAGAGACATGTGGGAGCAGGTGTTCATATTTGTTATTAATGATTACATGGTTCACGGGGCTTAAAGATTAACTTGATACTAACACAGGAACGCTCATTTCTGTGCATTTCAGGCGGGCAACTATATCTTCAAGCTGCGCCAGGATCAAGCAGCACATGTAAACATGATTGAAATAATAAAAAAAATGTGATTATATTGTCGTTTATTCCAAGTGGAGCATTTACATTCATATTCTGGAGCATTTTGTGTGTTGCTAGCGCTACCACTGTATCCTCTACTAACATTACCTCGACCCCAGCATGCGGAAGGACCATGTCAGGTGGACAGGAGAGCACTGCAAGCACGATAATTGGAGGTAAGTGCAGTGTTGAAACAGACATGTATGGAGTAGATCTCTATCTCGCCGACACTGCTTGAGTGTCTAATAACATGTAGTATAAGCACATGACAAACGTAGGTAAGGAAACCACTGCAGAGAGCTGATATGCCTGCTCATTAATCCCCTATGCCATGAGTGCCTCCAGATCGTTTACAGCAACTGAAATACCAGCAGCAAGACGCTCAATGCCTGATGCACCTACCGATGGTAACAGCTCGAGGAAGATTTCAAGGAAAAAAAAGCAACATTGAGATGGATGCTTCAAGCGTCTATCCCATATGAGGACAATTAGATAAAAACTCTCGACATGATGAACAATTACTGGCAGCCAAAGCGATACAGTATATAACTGAAGGGCCACAGAAAGGAGGCACAAAGACTATAACATTGAAACAATTGCCCTGCCCATGGACAAGGAGACAGGAGGAGAACCTGGGTACTGGGAAAGACCACATATGCTTGTGTATGGTCAAGTATACATGGAGGATGGATGGAAGGATGGACTGGTGGGAAGCAAAGTGCTCACCCTAGCACAATCACCAGTGAATAAGGTACAAGAAGAAAATGACAAGTGCCTGAAGGAGTAGGATGCAAGTGCAAAGTTTCTCACATGGGTGGAGAATGAAGCTGGACTAATGCCTATAATACCCCTGAAAATGCCAGCACTATGTTACCAAAATGACGGTGAGGTGTTGGGGAAAATACAGGATGCCAAAGCATAGAAAAGCATGAAGCACTGAAGACAGACACTGAAGTACTGATGGACCATTACTGGGCATGCAGATCCAAGGCATACGAGAAACTGCCACCCAACTTGGGAGGAGTTTGCTCATTGGTACACATTAATATGCCAACATTGGACGTGCCACGGAAGGATTTAAAGCGTGATGACTTCCCCACAATGGACACTAACAAAATGAAGAAAAGGTCTGTGGAGGAAGAACAAACAGGCAAAGGGGAAAGGCCGGTGAAAATAAATAGAATGAAAAGAAGCAACTATTTTTCACTAAAATTAGAAGCAGCTCTAGGTGAGGTGCCAGCAGAACACTGGTTGTTCAGCAGGATGCAAATGTTCTTTGCATCAGTAGTTCCATCACTCCAGACATATATGAATGCGAAGTGGCTGCAGATTACCCAGTGGGAGCTGATGATGATGATAAACTCTACAGTGAAGGGGTTCAATGCAATAAAGGAAGAGCTCGGAGCAGTTAGGTTGATGGCGCTCCAGAATAGGTATGTTCTGGATCTGCTCACAGCAATGGAAGGTGGAGTTTGCGTAGAAATTGGGAGTTCCTGTTGAACATTCACTCCTGCCAATGACGAGGATAACGCCACACTAACAGATGCGGTAACCAAGCTATCCCAGATCCATGCAAAGATGGAAGAAGCCAAAGGGATTGGAAAGGACCAGAGTTGGATAGTATACATATGGTCATGGATGCCATCATGACTATCAGACGGGCAAAGGTAATATTGGGAGCACTAATATTGGCGAGATTGACACTATGCATGGGGAAGATCTGGCTTCCTTTAACTAATACGGATGTATAGATTGTGTAGTTCAACCTATAAACTGCAGTAACAGCTAGTTAATTGCTTTCTGCAAATACCTCACATTAATGGAAGACAATGAGGCATTAAGAAGAGTTGGGAACATGGTGGGTATATCTGTCAAAAATTAGGAGGGTTCAAGTAATGAGCTTTCTTACCTTAGAACAGGGCCCTGGATAACGGTGTAAACCCCGTTCTCCCCCCCCTATCCAGGCACGAACTGTTAGAACTCACATGTCAGGAGGACAGTGGGCCCCGGTGGGTGCGGGAGTTTCGCGTGCTGGTGCGCGCGGCAGTGTGGCACTGAACCCGGTGGACGCGGGAGCCTCAGGATGGTGCTAATGGGGGGCCGAAGGCAGGAGACGGCAAGAATTGTTTAAATAGCAAAGTGAGAAACATCAAGATACGCCGCCCGATCATGTGACAAGATCATCACATGATCCAGTTAAACAAATAAAAAGCTATGCCTGAGACCAAAGGGTTAGCAAGCGAACGGCAACAATAGAAGTGGATCAAGCTACCGATGAATACAGTGGTTGACACAGACAGGAGCGCGGCGAGCTACAAACCGGACCCAAGAAGGAGCTGGGAAATAAAGAAAACTACAGGTAAGACTGGCGGGACGAATAGATAAATCAGAACGTCATAGCAATACGAAAACAATATACTTGGTATATTTGTATGGTGTAAAGAAATTATACAGCTTCCTCTTTCCGTTATGTTTCCTTAATTAGAAACAACGCGGATTGAATCTACCGACACAGCCATAGATGACCCTATACCATCAACTAAAAGATATACAGGGATACCGCCAAGACTTGCCACTTCCTGCTACCTGAGGCTAATAAGACCACTAGGTCAGTATGCTATGCACCTAGTAATCAAACTCGTACCAGTGAAGGATAAAAAGAAAAAAAGATAAATGTTTATGATGTTTATTCTATGTCTCCCATATAGGGGTGCGCCCCTGGGGTCCAACAAAGGTGGTTGTAACCAGTTTTCAAACGCATAAATCTGGTGATGTGGGCACAAGAATAGATTGGCCAGACCCTGAAGTTACAGAAACGAGGTGATCGTTATAAAGGTAAAATGTCAAGACAGGCTTAAAGATCGAATAATGCATGATGTAATCATGGTGAGCGTTATAAGAGTATGACTTACAAAACTAAGGGTGATATCATTTCTATCACGAATGAACCTATCATGTAAAACCTGTACCAAACTAGAAACAGTAATGATGTTTAAACAGATGAATAGAAGGAGCTAGTTAAGTCAATGATTCCCTTCTGCTGCAATATTGACTACAGCAGGTTGTATGTATTAATAATTACAACTGGGATGTTACTCGAGTACTAAAACACGAATATCCCATACTTGCTTCCCACAGTTATCCGTTTGGTGGTTGGACCGGACGAAGGGATTAACGGGATGCTATTCGAATTCAATCCCCGGAAATAATCCAGAAGAAGACTAACACAATTGTACATTTTCAATGAATGTGGTACAATAAAACCCCTGAAGAATTTCCTTGTTAAAAGTGTGAAAGTGTGAAAGGAATGAAACATGTCGGGTATGGTATGAATGTGGTATGAAAGAAAACATGGGTGATATGAACACAGAGGCAAATGTTGTATGGACTGTGATGTGCTGCTCTATGAGTGAGGAGAACAAACAGCAGATCCGCATTGAGAAATTATTTTTATAAATTGTTAATTGATTGGAGTACTACATAACATTGAATGTACACAGTTGGATGGAATACTATTGTGAAATGTCTGTTTTTTATAAACTGTTTAATAACTCTTTTTGTAGATGTGAAAACATTTTTTTTTTACTGAAGATGTGCTATGAAAAATAAATAATTATTTTTGATATAAAATAGAGTGGTATATGAGAATTTAATGAATATTAATCATATAAATAAAAGGGAAAACCCAAATGGTCCTGGGGAAGCAAGTGACCCTGTGAACATATTATATTGTTAAACAAGTGTTTTTGTAGAGGGTTGTTCACAAGAGGTCAATGTAAACATTACCTCTGGTCTCCCATAAGTGTGTTGTGAAGATCTGTATTGCCCAGCGCCGAAAGACGGCAGAGAAAACTATTGGAATGAAGGTCCTAATGGATGTGAATATATGAGGAGCAAAGGACAAGATAGTGGAGGAGAGAGACAAGCTGAGAGAAAGAATAGTGAATTGTTCACACTTCTCACTTGAGGCAATGAAATTAGATAATCCATTTGATGGCAAGTACTACGAAGGGAAGTGGATATGTTGCAACCTGGAGGTAGTGTGCAGTTTTATGGAATGGACATATGACGATCATGCAAATTATTATGGACACCTCAGAGGAATTACAGAATTATGGCAACCAAGAGCTACAGGCCTAACATATAAGGATCTGGTCGACAGGTCGACAAGAGGGGGAACGGAAGAGAGGGTGCTGAAAATGCCCCTAATCACCCCCAGATTCATGTCAAGACGAAGAGCCAGAAATGCTTGCACCCACCCATCTTATTTTGGATGGATCCCGAGTGCACCAATGATTGACAAGTACACAGAAAGGTATCCTCTCAGCCAACCATACAGAATGAATCCAGTCCATATTTCCACAGGCATAGGAGAAGAAACTCAGATCATGGACGGAAAGACCCTGATGGACAGTCTCGACTAAGCACCAAGAAGCCACGGTGCTGACGTCATTAGTGACACCATGACGTAGAAGCGTTAGACATGAAGTGCATTCAGGGGACGCTAGTGAGCCCAACGAAGATGACCGCGAGACCATGAACTCCTCTCCTCACAAGAAACATCTGATCATAATCCAGCCGCACTTCCACCCTGAAGCCCATCTCAAAGTGCAGAAATAGTGAAATAAGATTCCTGGCACCTACTGACAAACTTTGGAGCCCTCAAACCTCACCAGTGCAGAGAACAACCTTGGTAACCCTAGCACGCACTGTAACGTGGAGCGGGGGGTGAGACACCTCCGACCCAGCACTGGAGGCTGCGACTGGAGCTGACACCCTCGGAGGCCCAAGCGAGGCGTGACAGCTGGCTGGAGCCCCAGCCTACTCCCCCAACGCCAGGGGGTTAGGGGACAGTGCAGAGGACCAGTTCACCGAATACAGAGATCAGGGACGCAACGGCTACTCACCCACGTGGCGAGCAGGTCACAGCAGAGAGGCACCGGGGAGGGTGATCCTAGCAGCCGAACGACGGATCACTGAGGTGTAAGTTACCATTCACTTGGCACCTGCGATCGTTGAGCTAAGTGTGCAGGGAGCCGAGTAGTGACTCGCGTACAGCGGGGAATGGAGTGGACATAGGCTGAGGTATCAGCCACAATAATAAGCGGAAGGCGACGGTTCTCAGAACACCATGCCCGGAATAGCCCCACAACCCAGCATCGCCAGGGACCTGAGAGGACACACCCCTTGCCCGATAAATGGACCAAGCTGCGGAGCTGTCGAGACTGTGCTGACTACCATCCACCCCCGTGCTCTAGGAAATTAGGACATCCCCACGCCACGCCACGCAAGCAACTGTTAAACCTGAACACAATTCAACACACGCAGCAGTGCTCACGGTACAAACCTGGAGACTCTGGAACCGCCTATGGAGCGTGGGGAAGTGCAGGACTACACAGGGGGACTCATTCACCTCACCGATGGACTGTTCCCTTGCTGGATGAAACTAATCATAGCTAATTGCATTGAAGAACCACCCGCCAAAGACGTACTGGGCTCGAGGACTCTCTGGCGTCTCATGAGCGTGGCGGCACACAGGAGACCAGCGCGGCTCGGATTGCCCCAACGCCAGCCACCCATTTGATTGACTGCAAGATGCGACCCCTGGAACACTCACTGAATCCTGGACCAATAAGGTAGGCGAGCACAACTAATTCCATTTGGGGGCCGTGCGGCGGTCCCGCCAGACCAACTGCCGCTCATAGGCCCTTACAGGCCACACACCACAAGCCACTGAGGAACAAAGGCCCCCTGCCTGAAACGACAGTGCTACTGCTCGCTCAGTGGCGACGGGACCCGGACGGCCGAGGATTGTGGCGCATGAGGGCAGGGACACACTCGCTACTCGGGCAGCCGATTATGGTGGTGCCTGCCCCGCCACTGTTGAACAGATATCCGAGAGTCCAGGGGCAGGCAGCCAGCAGACCCTGTCACTGTGGAGGAGGCAAAACAGCAGAGGGTCCCTCCAGACATACCTCACACATGATTCTGGTCATCCACACCTTTGAGGACACAGAGGCAGCCTCTGTGGTGCGTGCTGGGGGACTGCGGTCCCTAAGGAGTGTAAGACAGGACCGGACACTGCTGCAACACCACCAGTTGCACAATCTATTGGGCGGATGCACATGGCTCCACAGCTGGGGGGTCACCAGGAGTGGCTTGTCCCCAGAGTTTACCCAGAGGAACCCGATATCACAGTCTCAGCAGGAATAGTAAACAGGGCCCAGTCAATCACGATAATTTAAAGAGCAGGGCTGAGTGTCCTTTCCCTTGACCCAAGATCTGCAAAAAAACGCATAACTGTCAGCAGCGCTCTACCAACATAGGAGACTGGAAGTAAGTAAACTACTGCTTCCCACCCTCCACTGTGCACCAGGGAGTAGCCTGGATTTAATTGGGTCGCACATTTCCCCAGCTTGGACACAGAGGCCTCCACCACTGGGGAAACAGCGTAAGCCCAGGACAGATACCCGGGACACCATCACAAGGCAGGCGACCCAACGCTCCAACAACATCCACTGGACTTGGGCCGCGTCCACCGAACACAGCGAACACAACATAGGGTGAATCAATCTAGAGGAGAGCCCTGGTGGATAACAATGCACTGAAGATGGCCAAAACAAACAAGGGTGGTAAGCAGCAAATTAAGCTCAAGTTTGAAACTACCCAACAACTGTGGCTGGCCGAGCCGGCAGCCTCCCCAGAGGGTGGCTCCGCATCAGTCTCCCAAGACGCCACTACGGCGCTCCACGACATAAAAGAGATGTTCAGCCAATTGCAAAATGACATACAATCCCTGGATGAAAACCTGACATGCTAACCTGCAAGGTGGACCACATGCTGGTCCGCCTGGACAAGCATGGGGAGAGGAGGCTGGACGAAGCAGCGAAGCAGAGGGCAGTATCTCAGTGGTTGAAGACGAAACAACCACGACCTCCAGAGACTTGCAGCAAATAGAGAGGAACCTGAAAGAACTCTCAGAAAAGCAAGAGGAACTGGAATCGAGGTCCAAGAGAAACAATCTACGGATAATTGGTGTATAAAAGGCGGTGGACCAGCACAAGATGGAACTAATGGTAGAGGATATCCTTAGGGAGGTGCTGGGACATGAAGGTTTCTCAGACATCTTCATGGTGGAAAGGGTGCACAGGATCCCTAGCAGCAAGAAGCCAGACCCAGGAGCACCACTGCGCCCGATCATCGCTCGTATGCTCAATTACAGGGACACGGCACTATGGAAAGCGAGGGAGAAAGGCGCCCTGACATACAAAGGTGATACAATAAAGATTTTCCCAGACTTTTAGATAAGGTCCAAGCATCGCGCCACAACATACATGGATGTGAAGAAGAGGCTGCGGGACAGTGAAATTCACCAGTGTCTTAAACTGCTCTAGTAGTTGCTTGATTTTGGCCTGCTGTGCGGGCGTCGCCAGGTCCCCTGCCGTTTACAAAACACCTAGGTGGGACTCAACTGAGTCCAGTTCTTGCCTGATCTGCCGAGCATGCATACCTCCCTGGCAAGGCATTCCCCACGAATTACACATTTTAAGGATTCTCAGAGGTACCCGGCCAACTCTATCGAATCTGCGTTAATCTTGAAGAAAGTGTCTATTGCCTTCCCTATTCCGTTGTAGCACGGAATATCTGCCAGTGCCATCCCTTTGAATCGCCATGGTTTCCTCTCTCTCCCCCTTCCCGCCAATTCTATATCCAGTGAGACCAGCGCATGGACACCATGATGTTCCCGGCCAAGTTCCGAGCGGAGCTCGACGGGCGCACAATGTGCTTTACCACACCAATGGAGGTCGACAAATTTCTTGAACGATTGCCACAGAACCCAAGACCCAGCGGGAACAACGACTGAGATCATGGTGAGATAGTGACACACATGTCAATTAAGAGTTCTGTTGCAGAGCGAGAGGAAGGGGGGACAGTGACAGACCCTATAGCTGGAAGTGAGGAGAGGTGTGCGGGCTGCTAGCTGTCACCCAAGAGGAAGCCGGTTCATTATTCACGGGCTGGCACGTTGGGGGAGCCAGTTTACAGTGGGTTAGGGGACAAATATAGCCGGCAGTTTGGGGGAGTCGGTGGGGGTGGGGGCGGGCACCGGGACAGAGGGGTGTTTGGAAGGAGCATCACATAATTTATGGAACCAGGATGTACTTGGAAGGGGAAGACACGTTCAATGGCATGGGTGAAACCTACACCTGGGGAAAAAGGTCCGGATAGCGATAAGTGATGAATGGGCATATGGCTGGATCGATTAAATACTTAACATGGAATGTGCGGGGGCTGAACTGTCCGTCAAAGTGCTGCAGTGTCCTTCTCTACCTACAGCTGCACCATATAGGGATCGCGTTTCTACAGGAGACACACGTCACAATAGACAATGAGGCAGGTTTTGGCAGATCATGGGGGAGCCACAGATTCTATTCTTCCTACTCCTCCTATGTGAGAGGGGTATGCATCCTCATTCATAGCACGGTAGGATTTAACCCAATCTCCACTATAAGGGATGGCGAGGGGAGGGTGTCATGGCCACAGGCCCCAAAACACAAAAAACACACCATCTAGTGATGGGGGCAATGGGTCACTTGACTCACTTATGTCCCTTTGGGACCCATAAACACAGGGGCCCTGGCTGGACTCAGACCTGGCACCTCAGGCTCATATAGAGATGTGAGCAGGAACACTTTATTTCAGTGCAGGAGTGCCTTTACTTTATTTCAGTGCAGGAACTTTCCAGGACCTGAAAGCCTTTATTCCAGAGAACCTCCTCATGTGCTGAGTCATCGGGTGTGGCTCCGTAGGCCTGGTCTTCATGTGCTGACTCATCGTGTGTGGCAGGGTGTGGCAGGGTGTGGGAGGCAGGCTGAACCTGGTGGGCGTAGCTTCAGAAGCTCAGCTATATAAGCTGCTCCAACCTTAAGGCCGGTGCTTCGCGTTACTGTGCACTTGCGTGCAATGTGACGCTCACCGCCGCTTGGACCAGTTTACTTACCTTTGAAACCAGGCATTCTCCTCCATACTCACCTCCAGGAAACCGGTGCTTAATCGCTTCATCTGCAGACTCATCTCCTGACATCCAGTGATCTTCATACCGACGCCGCAGCACCGCGCTCCACATCCACGAACTTGGACCCTGTGAAGAAGAAAGACAAGGTTAGAACATTCATCCTAGGGCCGCGCCGCATTTGAACCCCGCGCGCCGTCTAGTTAACAATTTACCAGGTTCTGTACTGCTGCAGCTTCGTTCCTCGGTCCCTCCGGCTGCCGCCTCGAGCTCCGCAGCTTCTGCCGGGCCGGCAACATCACCTGCAAGGGAAGAAAGCAAAAGAACAAACATTAAAAGCGGAACTGACAGCAATACAAGACAACAAACTTTACAATACAACAAAAACAGACAAGGAAAGACAAAGGCAAACAGGAACACTTACCTGAAGTATAGTGGCTTAGTCGCAGCAGGACTGGACTACCACGTGCAAGGGACTAGTGAAGGAACTCGGTCCAGATCATACAAGCGCCCCTGCCAGAAGCAGCAGGATGGAATGCTCGCCAAAACTAATCAACAGGAGCAGTTCCGAGCAGCATCACCTATTACCACCAGTCACCACATAAGCGCAGAGGGCGAAGTCAGACCCGAGTGACCTCCCCCTGGGAGGGCTGCAACCATGCCCCAATGCCTCCGCAGAGACCAGGTGAGCTAGGAACCTGTGCAGCCTGGTGAATTATAATTGGCCTAACCAAGATAATGCAGCAACCCTAGAGTGGCTTAATGATAAGTTGGGGGATGCCCCAACGGGAGACATAATCTGGATGGGCGACTTCAACGAGGTCCTAGACCCGGCCATGGACCGCTCTGCGGCCTCGACCCGAGCCCGACAAAAAGTCAGAGTTAAGGGGAATGGCACAAACATGGGATTTGGAAGATGTGTGAAGGCTTAATAACCGAGGAACCCGACAATGTACCCTTCACTCCTCGGTTCATGGTACTGAGTCACGGTTAGATTTCTTTTTAGTATACCAAGCACTACTGGGGATGGTCAAGGAGGTCGCCATTCTGGCACGCACCCTCTCAAACCAAGCGCCAGTCTCACTGGAGAATTGGCGGGAAGGGGGAGAGAGCGGAAACCATGTCGATTCAAAGGGCAGATATTCCGTTCCACGACGGAATAGGGAAGGCCATAGAGACCTTCTTCAAGATTAACACAGATTCAATAGAGTTCGCCGGGGACCTCTGGGAATGCTTCAAATGTGTAATTCGAGGGGAATTCATTGCCAGGGAGGTCCGCATGCTCAGGCAGAAAAGGCAAGAACTGGACTCAGTGGATTCCCACATAGTTGTGTTGCAGACGGCAGGGGACCTGGCGACGCCCGCACAGCAGACCTAAATCAAGTTACTACTAGAGCAGTTTAAGACAATGGCTTACAGGGAAGCGAGGATGCTGGGATGGGGGGCAGCCGTGAGACAATACGGGGAAGGGCAGAAACCCGAGAGGCTATTGGCAAGAGCCGCAAGATGGGGGCCCACCAATGGCGGGTCACATCAGTGATAGACGGGCAAGGAATAGAACGATTCGACGACGCTGGGATCACCCAGGTGTTCGGTAGCTTTTCCACAGACCTATACTCGTCCCACTCAAATGCCATCCTGGCAGAGATAGACAGTTACCTAGACCAAACGGCCCTGTACTAGTGCTCAGACACAGACAAGGGGGAAGAGCACGATAACACTGGAGGAGGTAATGGCGGCTATCAAGTCCCTACAATCCGGAAAGGCACCGGGACCTGACAGTATTTGAGCCAAATTTTATAAATATTATTCATCCAAGATAGGGCCATATCTCCTGCAAATGTGTGAGCAGAGTGTTCAGGAAGGGATGCTCCTGGAATCCGTAAGGGAGGCCCTTGTGATGGCCCTGCCTAAACCGGGCAAACCACTTAATGCCTGCATGTCGTATAGGCCGATCTCCCTCATAAATCTGGATAAGATGCTAGCCAAAATACTAGCCTCCAGGTTAGCACCCCTAGTGAATAAAATTGTTAATGCTGACCAGACGGGCTTCATTCCGGCCCGCTCCACATCCTTTGGAATCAGGAGACTATTTGACCTGATCTCAGCTGTGGACAAAGAAGACGGGGTGGTGGCGGCGTTACTGGATGCCACCAAAACATTCGACTCTGTGGAGTGTTTTTATTTTCACTGTTCTGCGTAGGATGGGGCTGGGGGAACGGTACATCGCCATGGTAGCACTACCATATGAATCTCCTACAGCCAAAGTGATGGTGAACGGCCAACACGCCTCGGGAATACCTCTGGGCAGGGCACAAGAGAGGGGTGCCCTCTTTCGCCACTCCAATTCGCTCTAGCGATCGAACCCTTGGCAGAGAGGATGAGGGAGGCCCACATTCACAGAGGCATTCAGCTCTTCTGGCATAGAGTGGTCATCTCACCATACGCTGACAATACGGTGTTATATATCAGGGATCCGGAGCGGAATCTAGACCCCATTATGGAGGATGTGGCCCACTTTGGGAACTTTTCGGGCCTTGTGATCAACTCAATTAAATCAGTACCCTTCCCATTAACAGACAGCGTAAAACAGTATGCTGATAAATGGGGTTCCAGTGGCACACCATGCAAACCCGATATCTAGGAGTCATGATAGCAAGAGACACATCCACAATATTTAAGTAACTACCAAGCAGTTCTCAATAAGGCAAAAGAGGCTGTGGCCAGGTGGAAGAACGTGCCACTTAATCTATATGGTAGAATCTCCCTCGTCAAAATGGTACTCCTTCCACGATTTTTATACGTGTTCCTTAATGTACCCATAACGGTCTCCCCTGACTTCCTCCGAGAGCCGAAGTCCACAATCACTCATTTCATTTGGGCTGGTAAACACCCAAGAATTTTGTGGGACAAATTGACGGCACCAATTCACAGGGACCAGCAAGCAGTCCCAGACCTAGAAACATACTATATGGTAGTGCAGGCCGGATTTGCCCTTTATTGGTTTTGGGGTCAAGCAGAGAGGAGACACATAGAAATTGAAAGGGCACTGGCGTCCCCTTCCTGCTACCATCCTGTATTCTCACTGCTCCCAACATGGGACATCAGCCCAGAAACATGGCAGAGTTAACGTGTGCCGACTGGACACGGATGGAGCGCATCTCGAGGACTGGGGTCCTCTACACTCCGGAGCTGCCGATTAAGTTCACCCCTAATATCCCACTTACCTCAAAACAAAGCTTTGTCAACTTCACACAGAGACTGGGTATACACAAATTCTGCGACATATTCCCCAAAGGGAGATTTATCACAGTCAAGGAATTGAAGTCAATGGGAGATCTCAGCCCTCCAGATGTGTTTCTATATTACAGATTGAAGGCGGCACTCCAGAAGGCGCCCCCAAACTTCCCAGAGCAATAAAATAAGATAAGATAGAAATAATATATCAAATCAATTCAATTCAATTCAACCTTCGGTAGCCCAAATACTGGACCGGTTGATAAGGTGGGGGCCTCATGGGAGGTTGGTCTCAGCCATGTATGCGATGTGTCAAGTCTTCAAACCGCAGGTAGCATCTCCTAAGGAGAAGTGGGAACGCTCACTGGGGTATGAAATCACTCAGCAGAATAGAATTACTGCTGTGAAGGCACCCGTAAAGCATCGATAAGCGCCAATTACAAGCTCATACAGTGGAAATATTTGCACCAATTTTACTATACCACTGCCCAGCTCCATGAATACTTCCCGGGGGTAACTGACAACCGTGTTAGATGTAATGACTCCAGGGCCGACTTTCTGCATATGGCATGGGGTTGCCTGATAATACACACCTACTGGATGGCGGTCTCTCAGATTGTAGGGGAGATTATTGGGGCAGAGTTAGAGCTGACTCCCGTGACCGCTCTTTTGGGGGACACCAGGCCTAGAAGGGTAGCAATGCACTGGAAGGGCCCGGGCTTCCTGAAAATTAAGGATTGGCAGGTAGATGTCACAAGATGCAATGACATGGAGATGGGGTACAGAGGCTTAACATCTTAACACCACTCCCCCTAACATATGGGACCCATACATTCACTATTTACTAAACCAGGAGGAAGAAGGAGCACCAGCACCTTAGAGAAGACTTCTCAAAGCACCTGAAGCTACTCCACAAGACATGACACGGGGAGATCGACCAAGCACATGCCCATGAGTCTGTGTTAACACAGTCGCATGAAGGCCAAACGCACAATGAACACATAGATAACCAAGTCAGGGGACCCTGGCGAACACCCCTCAGGGTGAGGAAGAAGATACGTTATTAACAAGACCGACCCACCAAAACCTATACCTTTGCATCAAGTGAAAAGACATGAAGTACATTCGCAGTCCTGCACCACACCACACAAACACACACTCATATACACGAAGAACGTGTGTGCACAGTTCTATAGCCAGAGGACAGATACATATACATACTGTCAATGCATTTGAACCAATAGGCCCTTTAAGCGAGGTAGCTCTCTATGGGATGGATGGGGATGAATATTTTACTCTCTAAAACAGGGAGTACAACGGGCGTCAACGGACGTCCCACAGCATAAGTCTCAAAGCATTTAGTAAAAAACATTACTTTTCATAGCCTAAACTTGTCATAAGTGACATCATACTAGGTGGCAAAATAAGAAAACCTAAGTGAGATTATGAACATCTAGGTATACTTTCTATGGTGGGTAGGTTTAAGATTGGATCTCTCTCTAAGGTCAGGTGGACAGCTATGCCCACCCGTAGTGCAACTCATCTTCGCTGTCATGAAATACACAACATTTCATTGGCTTTCAAACTATAGGGCTCTTTACTACCAGGCCCTCTACAATTGGTTGGCACGCTTGTACCCTTCTGGAATATTCCACTCACTAGAAGCATGCAAGCTGGTACCCCAGGTGCTGTAGGGTTGGACTTGACCATGCCTCCCCACCCAATTAGCCTAACATTCATCATCCCTCCTGCTGTCTGCCATTCAATTAGTCTTTGAACTCAGCCTTACAAGTATCACTGCGTCTGAGAATAGAAGTGAGTTTGAGCAAAGTCTTATCTTCACATCTCGGTGTAGCTTGCCCAAAGGCTATTTTCATCTTGACCATGTGACAAGAGACCATGTTTTGAGCTCCTTCTTCACATTTAATTCTATTAAATGAATAAAACCTGGCACTTCTAGTGTTTTTCCATTGCACCTCAACATAAGCTCGCCTCGCTTCTCACGTTCATTGTATCTTCTCGAATAGATAACCAGTTTCTTGGCTGCCCCAACCCTTGACACCGGGCCTGACAACCTTTCTCGAATCTTCCCTCATCGTCAGCTGTTTTCTTCTACAGCGCCACACTTTCAGCACTTCTGTTCATGGGGTCCTAGTTTGCTAAAAGGCTTTGTGGAAACTTCAGATTCTATACACATACATATAATGGCAGAACCGTCTGCAGTCTATTCACTACGTATAGCCAGCCTTATAATTACGTAGTCTACTTGCGTTTCAGCATCTGTACAATTATAAAAACGACTTTGCATTTTCTTCAGTGCTTTTCGCACGTGCAATTTTCATTCCGCACATGAAATGTTGCTTAATTCTTTATTTCACCATCAGATTATATAATGTCTATATACTCTCTTCATTGTCATCTCTTCTTGGTGTGTCATTTCTGCTTCATGTCGTCACCAGTCTTCTCTTTCACTCATCTTCACACTTCTTCAGGAACCTCCTTTAAAAGACTGTCATTTCTCCACGGGTACATCATATAGGGCTTTCTTAATGGATAACCTTTTTCGAGGACTCTTTGTGTTATAGGGACCATTATTGGTGCTGTGCATGTCTCATTTTCTGGTTTCCAACATATAGGCAATATGGGAGCAGGACTTACGGTAGAGAAACTTGGCTCCTCCTCTACACTCCCACTCTCTGGTTGATTCATCGACCACTCTCCCATCAGTCTTCACGTCTAGACATCCTCGTCTGAAAAAGTGCTTCTTCAGAGCCCACATCTTCATTACTCCTTTCATAGATCCTGCTGATTTTACATGCTCATTAACACTCATTAACACTCCAGGTTAGAAGACTACATTGTCCATTTGGGCTGCAGTAGATCCATCTTCCCACATACTTCTTGTGGTTTCTTGGATACAGGAACATTGTTCCCTCATGTGCTAGAATACTTGCTTCTATCTACTTTTTGATTTCCTCATCTGTCAGCTCTTTGTGTCCAAACCTTGACTCGGCATCTATCATGATCTTCATTCCGACTGCGTTCTTTGTTGTCTTCTTGCACTATGTGATTATTATTCTGATCACACAGAATCCAAACATGATCATCACCAACAATGCTCAGAGGAACCATCCATTGTGGAACCCATGAGAAGATTGATGCAAACCAGCTATCATCTGCTATCTTCTACTTCATCTTCCATCTTGATGAGCAAGTTCATCAGCATCGTTATGGCCTCTGTCAAGGTCACATTCTCTTCATTGTGAGAAGGTATGAACGTGCAACATGATTCTCCGATAGCTGTAATCATGTCCATGACTTATCTATTCTGAAGAGTCATCTGTTCTATGGCTCTCAACTCTTCTTTGATAGCGTTGAATCCCTTTATGGTAGTGTTGAGTGTCTGCAGGAGCTCCCATCTGGTAATCTGTAACCATTTGGCATTTGCCAGCATCTGAATCCCAGGCATGAAGATTGTCGCGAATACTGCTGATGTCTGACTGAACAACCTTTGTTCATATGGAATAGAATCAAAGGCATCTATTGATTTAGCTGAAAAGTAGTTTTCTCTTATTGTTCGATTGAGAAATTCAACTGATCTCCTCTTCCCTAGGTGAGCATCTGCTTTTGGAAACTCTGCAATATTCAGGTCACTCTTTGGAATCACAAATGCTGGAACATGGACAATCACTGTAGAACACAGCCCTCCCCAGTCCTTGGGCAACTTCGTGTAAGCTCTGGATCCACAGGCCCAGTAGCCGTCCATTATCACTACTGTGCCATCTTTCAATCTTGGTAAATCGAGAATTCGACTGCACTGCTGATTCATTACAACCTTTCTTGTGCCATTGTTTCTGAAACATAGTTCTGCACTGGCTAGAAGCACTATTTGTAGCAGTCCTCATTTATCATCAACCCATGTCAAAAATTGTGCAATCTACGGCCACTGATATTTGCATTCTTTCTCTGCAATGTTCATAACTGACTCATAGTATCCTGTAAGTGCTAATGCCCTACTTACGATTAGGCCTTCCTCCCATCCATATGGAGAAAGCACTGTTCCCTTTATTTGCAGCTTCCATCTCTCCTTGCAGCTTTGTATTTCTTCATCATTTTATCCTTGAAAATTGAGCTTTTTGTTTATTACCCATCTGATTCCTGCTCCTTCATTTCAGGCTGTTCATATCTCATCACGTGATCTCTGGTGTGAGCTCTCGCTCTTGTCTTCAAATCCTGCACATAATCATCTTCTTCTGGAGCTGTCCACTTGGTTACCCATAGCAAGGGTGCTGTTCGACCCTGGAACTGACCTCTCGCATGGCACAGTGCAAGGTGTGTCAGGCAATGAGCTTCCTGGGCTTCTACTTCTATAGCTAGTAATATTTTAGAATTCCCCATAGCATAAGGTAGGAGAGCACAAACATAGCAACTCTCCTTGGATGTCCCTTTTCGCACCTCTTTAATGTGTTGATACCACATGTTATTCCCCAAATGTGCTGTACTGTCTAGATAATTATTTAACTCATAATCATCCTCCCTTGTGCTTCTGTGTATGCCTCTTGCAAGGAGGGTGCGTACATAATGCTCATGAAGTACAGCAATAAAGGTCCTTACTACAGGGGGAATCATAGGAACACTTGTCAGACAAATTGATGACCTTACATGTGTCATTGGTGTAGGGATAATCACAAATGGCCTTGGTCTCCTTGCTATCAAACACAAAAAAGACGTGGGGTATTTAAAGACACCAGGGTTCGCCCCCTAAACAAAAACAATAGACAATCCTATGACTACAGAACCCTCATGTCTCAGTGTTGTTTTCTCTAGTCATCTAACAAATAAAGAACTGTTTCCTTACACCAATTTCATCATTTATAAATGCAATTTTTAATAATACACATACAGAATAAAAATACAAACACATAAAATATTTGTAAACATTACACGCATTTGTACACCAAAGTGACTAGTGCAAAGCTACAAGAAATATTAAAACAACGCAGGATAAATAAGTGAGTGTGTTATTCCTGAACTTCGTTGGCAAGCGACTGGAGAGCCAATCTCATTGTGTGGCTACTCAACTGTTTTCTCTACTATAGATTAGTGGGCGAATCCTTTAATGCTTAAGAAAGGTTCTCAATGATATAAATATCTCAATATGTAACGTTGTCTATAAATACAGCGTTCTTCAAACTACCCAACATGTTTCGGTCTCTTTTAATTGTCTCAAACTTCAAGAATCTCAGGGGATCCAACGATCATGGTGAAAAATGTGCACTCTCCTACTAAAACTTCAACGAGTTAAAAACACTATTCACACTCTTTGTTCATGGACATGAAAGTACTCCTCAGTTATACCAATCTACGGTTCAGTAGAGGTGTCTTCTCAATAGACAGGGATCTTGAACTATTTTTCAGTTCGTCTCCCGTAGCTGTTGTGAAATTCAGTGTTTGGTATCTCACGCTTCTGTCATTTGTTCGGCAGTTCTTTGCCCGGAGCAACGTGTGTGTTCATTCACTAGGCTCTCTCTACTCGACCACCATTCGCGTAGTCCCTCCAACTGCAAGCATCTCCTTGCAACAGGTAATTCTGCATAAGTCATTGGAGTGGGAAGAATCAAAGGGACTTCTACCTTACTTGGGCCAATGAAGTAGACAGTATGGATTAGCAAAATCAGACAAACAATAATAAATGCTGAGCATGCATATATTATGCACCAATACATAAATCCTCATCATTTGCGATTCTCCACATGTCCTTGAGTTTGCTCACTCTCCAAAACTGTACCACTTCCAACATTCTTCATTGTGCTTGTGTACTGCTTTAAAGAAGGAAAAAACCTTTTTACTCAGGCAACTCTGTTAGATGGTCAGGTAACTGCAGGATCTGTTCAACTATTGCCGTAAGCAGCCTCCTGATTGCAGGGCCATTTTTACGATTGTGCAGAAAAACACGTATATTAGTACTGTGCCCAACAAGAGCAGGATAGCTTGCAAAATAAAAATGAAAACAGCGAGAAGTAGCCAATGGACATCGACATCAGATAGTACCATGGGATTAACCAAAGAGAAACTCAGTGAGGAATGATTCGGGAAACAGCTCCCTTTTCCAGTCGTCAAACTGGAATTCTAGATTTGGCATATTTAGCACATCAACACTTTCTAAAGTCCAATTCAAAGTTCCTGTGACTTGAGAATATTATCTATGAAGAGTGTCCGGTGTGAGCCACAGTCCAAATGCTCACCTGCATTTATTTAATCAGCAATCTTAGCATCCTTCTTCCTCGTCATCGATCGAGTCTACATGTGCTGAACTTCTTCTTGTCTTGCTTCCGAATCAACAATTGGGGGTGCGTCGGTCTCACCAGCGCTAAGGCTTTACGTCACCCAAGTGTATCCATGCACGTCTTTCTTGGACTTTTACTGCTGAGGAAGTAACATTCTCAACAATATAGGGACCACTAAAACCGGGCTCGTGCCACTTCCTTGTGAAGTTACGCACTAGGACTGAATCTCCCACAAACAATCTAGGTATAGGATATAATTCTTGAAGTCTGGTTGCTGAATGGTTTTCATCTGTGTCCTGAGACTGACCCCCCTTACGCTTGAGTTGATCTGAAATGACAGAGATACTAGCGGGCATACATGCCAAATAAGTACGTAACTCCTTTCCTAATAATTCTCCAGTCTTCTGGGCATTAATTCTGCTCCTTGATGAGGGAGACAGTGGCGTTCTCATCTGGCTCCCTGTCACTAGCTTGTGGGGTGTGAGGTGGTGATCCGACCCAGGCTGATTCCTTAATTCATGTAATGCAAGGGGCAGGCAATAGAGCCATCAATTCTTCAGTGAAAATTTGAGATTAGCAATTCTCTCTTTGAGAAGACCATTGAGTCGCTCACATATCCTGTGCACTTGTGGGTGATAAGCAGAAGAAAAATTGTGTTTTATACTAAGCAATAAGCTAATCTGTCCAAATACTTCATTAACAAAATGGGGGTCTGGTGTCACCAATAGTACTGAACACATCAAGTTGCCTTGTGAGCTGTCCTATTGTGGGTACATACTTATCCCTGTACCTGTAAAAGGACTTCCTCCCACCACAGTGACACCCCGTATTCTAGGTGTCAGTAACTGTCCCGTTTTTCATTCTGCTGTATCTGCATGGGTGTGTGCTGTGACTGCCTTGCAGCTGTTTCAATGGTGTTTGCTGTGGTTGAAGTGCCTTTTGTACTTGCAGTGTTTGTGCTTGATATTCTGTCTGATCTTGGGCAAACCCATCCATAGCTTGTGAACTATATGCTGGAGGATAAGCTGTCCCCCCTCTTGCGAATTCCCCATTCTGTTCATACCCATGACTTCCACATGTGCACAAAATGTGCCACTCATCCAGCCTGTCCAACATATAGGAGGAGCTCTTCTGACTAGCTCTCCTTGGTTGAATCCCCCTTTCACATTCTGATTATCACTCTGCATATTTTGAAAACCACCTTGATTATTCGGAAAACCACCCCTTCCTATGTAGCCCATTCCTCTGCCTCTTGGCATGAACCCATTCCCTCCTTGATCCATCTAGCGATGATTATTCACCTGCGATGCACCCACTGCTTGCTGCATTCCCAATCCTTCTCCGCTTGTCAATACCGCCCTTCTATGGCATATTTTGACAATTTATTCTTAACTGACTTGGCTTCCTCAACTTTTCTAGCAACATCCTTCTTCTTATTTTTCTCTTGTAGCAGCCGGCAGTGATGCGCTATAGTCAACTGTATCTCTGCTCATGGCTTCACTTCCGTTCCCACTCATTTCTTGAGCTGTCTCTGTACCTGTACTGACAATCCCTGACATAAAAAAGTGTTAAAATAATGCCACTGATTTTCCACATGGCTCCTGCGTTTCAAGAGTCAACCGTTCCTGAATACTTTGAATGTAAGCAAGCGGATCCTCATCATCTTTCATTTTACGTGCCATAATTGCACCCATATCTGATGTATCAGGATACTGTACCCTGAGTGCCATCCAGACATCTGCTATAGAATTATCAAATGGTGCTCCAACGCGCGCTGTGTTCTGTGCCGTGACACTTGAGTAGCCTGCTCCCATCGAGATGCCATCAGCCATTTCCCAAAGAATGGCTGCTAGGAGACCCTTAATGTCCCCTATTGCCAGAGTATTTCCTTTTGTCATCTTTTCTAGCTCATAGATCAGTTTTACTGCACTCGCTGTTAAACTGTTATCCATTTGTGGCCAGGGAATATACTGGGGTTTGGTCCCTCCTTTCTCCAATAAAGAGAACTACGTGAACCCAAATCCACTATCGGCTCCCATTGTCTGCCTAATCATAGTGGGGACAATGGTTCCTGATTGCCTTCTACCTGACCTCAGCCTGCTCACATATGGTGGTGACTCTCCATTCTTGCTATGTGAGTGTCCTTTGGGTCGCTCTGGACATGCTATAGGATCTGGTGTCCTATCTTTAGGCTGCTCTAGATCAGACCATCTCACTTCCTTGTCTGTCTGCAGACATCCCTCAGGGCTGCATGCACTTTCTCCCTCCTCCCCACGGAAGGTTTCTCGCTCTTCGTCTAACATATCTAGTCCCTAGCTAGTATGGCTTTCATCCCCATCACCCTTGTTTAAAGTCAGCATGTCTAAGGACAAGGCTCTATGCTCATGACTAAACGGGTCTCGGTTTCCCAATTTGCTGCTTTGTCTTAAGTCTTGATAGGCCTTATCGATCCTATCCCTGATGCTCCCTATGTCGAAATTCTCCTCTAGGGTTATCCTAGATGGTCCTGATGTTGCTCCCTGCGATGGGAGGAACTCCTCTATATTGCCCCCATGGCATTACTGAACTCGGTTCCATTAACTCTTTCTGAATGTGATCAATATTGCGTTCCCTTTGGCCTTCTTTTTTGCTCCATTTGTTCATCTAATTTGCTTCGCTTTCTCGCTACCCATCTGTTAGGCAGAATTATATGCAGTACCCTTTGGAAACAACGCACAATTCAGACTACAAGTGACAGTACGAATTCACCTTTGGTACAAGCCTGTACTATACAGTAAAAGTGGTAGTGATGGCTGAGCAGCCAGACTTATCCCAAGAGCAAGTGAGCAGTATCAATGGTTACACAAAGGACAGCAATTACCATGATTCAAACAAACACTGACTCAAGGTTTCTCAGTAAAAGAATATACATTTATTTACACATCAGTTGTATAACATTTCACTAAAGTAAAGCAGTTTAAAAATTACACTCTTAATACACCACACCACTCCCAATAGGTTCCAGACAAGTTAAGCTCACAAATGAAGTGGGAGCAAAATTTAAAAGGGAGGTAAAGACAAAGTTAGGCAGCACCAACAGGTAAGTAAGCAGGGCAATCTAGAAAGAGGAACTTCAGTGATCGAATCAAATCAAAAAGACTTAGGGCCAAAATCAATAGGACAAAAGTCTGTTGCTCAAGATCACACAGCACATGGTAGTTCATGGTTAAGTCTTTGCCAAGAGTTCCAGACAAAGTTGGTCGGCAGAAAAGTTAATTTAAAGAGTAGAGAAAGACAAGCCCTCAGATTGGAGAAAGAGTTCATACACTTTCACCGCGGCTGAACGAAACGAACAACCGGATTTGCACAGTTCCTTTAAATTGAGAAGAAGCTGTAGCTGAGGCGTACGTTCCTGGCAGTTCCTGCAGGCTCACGGTTCCTGAAGCGACTGTCGGACTGACACGAAGTAGGAAGACTGGAGGGTCCTGCACTGCCCAGGGAAGAAGCCAGCAGCAGAGCAAAGCAACAAATAAAAGGTGCGCTCCTTAAAACCCAAGCACGGTCCAACCTTCCTGGCTATCTGGCCCACTGCAGCTCTGTACAGTGAATTGGACCAGAGGAGGGAATCCTGGCTTGCAGTTTCCGTGAACTGGTTGGTCCCACCAGCTCAGGGGAAGAAGATTCCTGGAGGATCTTCTCTGTCGTTGGAGTTCGAGGATTCGGACCTGCAGCAGGGCTTCACCGGGCGATTCAGTCATGGTAGGGGTCCTCTTCTGTCAGCTCCTTGTTGGTTCTTTTGTTCCAGTGGTGACTCTGCCTTTCCAGACCCAGAGACCTGCTTTTTATGCAGTTTTCCCCCATTCACACAGCCTGGTTGTCAATCACACAGCAGGGTGGCTGTCCCACCGGGACAGTCACCACAGCCAATCCGTTCAGAGTGTGACATGGGTCTCCAAGGAGACCCTGTGGAGGGAGTCCTAAACCCCTCCCTCAAATCCTATCCCCCCCACACATACAGGTGCCTAAGGAGGGCTTCTGCGTAGAAGCCTGCGAAAAGACAGTGAACAAAGGAACAAAGGAACCAAACCTGGTTTGGCGCGCAGAGTAAAACACGATAAAGGCATTGTCAAAAGGAAATGGCAAATAACCCCAGACAGAACCAAAATAAAACATATATGGTCTAGCAGGTTAAGTTCGAGGCTACCAAGCCTAAAACAATACCAAGGTTATTTAAGATATAAGTGTGGTAGGAAAAATCGGGTAGTTACCACTGCCACCAGCCAAGTCTTGATGAAAAGGCAGCAAAACAATGCTCCAAGGAAACAGACAAAAAGGGATAAGTATTAACCCTTTCCAGTGCTCTATGTAAGATAGTGTGTACTGGGTCTGTGGTTTTAAAGAGGCTAATAAAGTTAATGGCAACTTTATATGTTCTGGCAGACAGTAGTCAGTCCCAGAAAATGGAGTCTGAGTTGGAAAGGCTAAAAGGCAACCCTGTGTCACTGCACTGAAGGTGCGGTGTAACACACAGTAAAAAGATGACACATGTGGAGTAGGTGAAGCTCCACAGTCTATGAACACAGAAATGTTAAACACACACAGCAAAACACATGTAAGAGTGGGAAAAAAGGCTCACACTCTTACCAGGTGAGAAAAATAAATTCCAGAGATCCAGTAAAGCTGCTGAGGGACTCAGTAGGTAAGGGAAATTAGCCCTTCTGGAGAATTCTCCCTAACACCATCTAACCCTTTCCTCTTGTTGTCTTTTCTCTTTCCTTCTTTCATTTGCTCTATGCTCTTCTTCTTCCCTTTGTCTTTCTGTTCTTTTATGCCTTGATTTCTGTGCTTCATCCTCTTCTCTCTTCTTTTCTATCTCGTTCTTCGATTCCTCTCTGCCTGTTGTCATTCTTCCGTTGCTCCTCTGCCCTTTCTTCCTTTCTTTGATGTTCTTCCTAATACATCTGTTCTCGTTTTTGTCTATACCTTCTCTTATCCTCATCTTCTTTCAATCTTTTCTTGTTCCCTGTCTTTTTTATCCTGTTCGTCTTGATCTTCCCTTTGCCTAACTTCCTTGATACTTTTCCCATCGAGCTTGAGCAATATCTGTCCACCCATTCATTCATTCTGCACAGGTGGTACCTCATCAGCTATATCCTTTTCTCCTTTCCATCTCTTAATCTCTCATTCTATGTCTGCGGAAATATTCAGTTGTTCACTTTTCTCTTCCTTGTCTTGTAAGACCTTAAAGATCTCCTCCTTTCTTTTAGTCACTTATGGGCTATCAACACTGCTATAAGCAGGCGTTTCATGTATCGGATAACTGTACCCTGTCGCCGATGTTAGTTCTTTTACCAGATATAATCCTACATCTTCTGTACTATCGATGTTTACTTCGGGTGAGGTAAGGGGAGCAGAAGGCTCAACACCTTCCTCCTTACACAGATTAAGCATCCAATCCTCAGTAGGCGGATATTCCCACTCCTTCTGGCATATTTTCAAGAGCTCTGAAATAGCGAACCTCTTCTCCAATTTTCCATGTGTATGCAGCGTGCAAGTATGTGGTCATGTGTTGCAAACCCACCTTTGACTGCAAATCCCCTTATGGCCATGGCATAAACATTTTATCTGCTGCGCCCTTTACTGACTCTGCATTATACTGTCCGAGCTTAGGTGCGTGTTTTGGTAGCATCTTGCACAAATGCATCAGTGGAGTAACATCCCCCATTGTAACAAGTCTCAATTGACTGTCAATACTTACTGTTAGTTACACAGATACGTTTCAGAAAAACAACAAATATGAACGTGCTCCAACCGTCGCTGCTCAAAGCCTCTACTTCTCAGTTAGCTCAATCTATCTATTCAGTTGGTGCCAACAATAACCTAAAATAGATAACTTTTTATCTTTTCTCTAACTCACAGTTTATTCACGTCGCACTTCGACACCTTTTTTCAATTACAAAATACACAAACAGACAGACTAGTCGACTTTTCACATATTTCTCATAGCCTCTCAAATACCCCTGTTGGAGTTTCAGTCATTCCCTACAATAAACCTGTTTATGTGCCGCCTAGTTTTACCCACTTGGGTTTTGAAATTACTCCTTCCAGACCTGCCTTGAGATAGGACACCGGGCTGCATAAAAAACTCCTCATTTTAACGTTCCTCGTTTATACTAGACAACTCCCCGTTACTTTTCTCTGTTACCACAATCCCATCCCCTTATTTTGCCAGTCCCCTTAATCTACTCACCATTCGTTCTTTAGCTCTAGGCATTTGGTATCATCTCCCCTCCTCCAATCGACCAATGTCTCCTTCAATCCACTCAGCGCCTGCGGAAACCAGGAGGGATTTCGTCAAAGAGGGACACGTCCCACCGTCTCGATTTTCTTAGAAGAATGCTATATCGGCCACTCTCCACAGGAAACTTTGCTATATTCCAGCTAAATGGCAGAGGGTATTCGATTATCTGAAAATCTTGAGACCTACTGATCGATGGATCTTATTGAACCATCCTCCCTATGCTACCACGTGAACCCCGTAGGCCCTTTAAGCGAGGTAGCGCTCTATGGGATGGATGGGCATGCAGATTTTACTCTTCCACCAATAATAAAACCAACTCAGGAAGTTGGCAAAACATAACTGTTTTTAATTGCAATTGTCTAAAACAGGGAGTACAATGGGCGTCAACGGACGTCCCACAGCATAAGTCTCAACGCATTTCATAAAAAAACATTACTTTTTATAGCCTAAACTCATCATACGAGACGTCATACTACATGGCAAAATAAGTAAACCTACGTGAGATTATGGTTGGTCTATGGGGAACATCCAGATATACTTTCTATGAAGGGTAGGACTATGATTGTATCTCTAAGGTCAGGTGGACAGCTATGCCCACCCCTAGTGCAAGTCATCTTCGCTGTCATGAAATACACGTTTCATTGCTTTCAAACTAAAGGGCTCTTTACTATGTGGCCCTCTACAATTGGTTGGCATGCTTGTACCCTTCTGGAATATTTCACTTGTTAGCAGCACACAAACTGGTACCCCAGGTGCTGGAGGGTTGGACTTGACCATGCCTATCCACCCAATTAGCCCAACATCCATCATCACTTCTGCTGTTTTCCATTCAATTAGTCTTTGAATTTGGCCTTGCAAGCATCACTGCGCCTGGGAATAGAAGGGAGTGTGAGCATGATCTTATCTTCACGTCTCAGTGTTGCTCGCCCAAAGTTTTTTTTTCATCTTGACCATGTGACAGGAGACTGTGTTTTGAGCTACTTCTTCGCATTTAGCTCTATTAAATGAATAAAACGCGGGTACATCATATAGGGCTTTCTTAATGGATACCTTGTTTCAAGGACTCTTTGCGGTATAGGGACCATTATTGGCATTGTGTATGTTGCATTTTTCGGTTTCCAACATAGAGGCAATATGGGGGCGGGACTTCCGGCAGAGGCACTTGGCTCGTACTTTACACTTTTATTATTTTGTCACTAGCCAAATGCAGTAACGCAGAACCGCAAGACACAAGAGATCTTGAGCAAGCTTGCAAATGCTTAATGCGAATAACCCTATGGGACTACATGGATATATATGGAACCTTGTAGGAGCCTGTGTGACTAACATATGGAGATCCTAGCATAACATGGACAATGTAGAAACTGCATCATAAAATTACAGCAGGCCTCAAGCCACTAGGCATGAGACAAGCAATGCTGATTCTGGCTGCCTGGAGCATGAAGCAGACTCACAGCCAAGGTCATAGATACACAGACACATTTTAATCTCAGGTGACAAGGGGACTAGCTGAGGAGAAACAGAATAAATCCTCATAATTGCAGGCGAAGAGCTCAGTTGTGTGGTCCCTAAACACGTGGTCCAGTGCAATGAGACAATGGACTGTCATCTGTGGTGGGAAAGGGGTGCCGATCACAGCAAGCCAGACACAGACTGCAACAAGTGTTGCGACGTGAGGGGTACATTCTCATAGGCAAAGGTGGTACACAAGTTACAATGCAGACACATAATCATTTCACATCACCTTGAAGAGGTGCATAGCGAGCTGAGAACCGATTCCGATCCCAGACATGGGGAGATCAGCTCTAGCCAAACACAGTTTAGAAACCCAGGAGTGGATGGCAAGGGGCACGAACCAATGGTAAGCCAATGGTAAGCCCATTACTCTGCAACAATGTAATAAACAATGTTTCTTGGGAATGGGACAGGCCTTTAGGAAATAATACTCTCAATACCCAATCCCTCATGCTGATAGGTTTTTTGGGGAAGGGCCGAAGTGATAACACCAGAGTCACACAAAACTCGCCTGCGCACCAGGGAAATATGAGATATGTCAGAGAATTCCTGTTTTCGTGTAGTGATCCATGTTGGCTTTACAATAAACCTCAGTATCACTTGCTTTAGCTGAGTCCTCTGTTTGTTCTGGAGAGTGTGTTGACGGACCCCCAGCCAGACTCTGGCATATCTGGGAGTTCCTCCCAACAGGGTATAAGGAGTAAGTCTGTGGGAATCATCCCTCTTTTCCCAGGAGGAATAGTGGCTTCTCTGCTGCTACAAATATCAAAGCCTATGGATTCATTTGTGGTGGTAGAGAGGTCTGAGGCTCTGTGACTAAGTATCTGGAATTTTAGGGTCCCCCAATTTGTCTAAATTGAGTCGCATCCCACCGCTGACACCATATGTAGGGAAGGCAACAATGTGACACTGACACAATGGGTAC
Source organism: Ambystoma mexicanum (assembly GCF_040938575.1). Lineage (NCBI taxonomy): Eukaryota > Metazoa > Chordata > Amphibia > Caudata > Ambystomatidae > Ambystoma > Ambystoma mexicanum. The sequence goes on from NC_090924.1 coordinate 984,596,267, forward strand.
AATTTGTAAACTCTTTATTGAAATCGGTGCGATTGGAGAAACACCTATTTTTCCCTATAACTAAGATGGGAGTAGTCTCAACCATCAAATAATAAATAACGCAGTCCTAGTGAAGTCTGTCAAATAAAAATGGCCTATGTTAACAAAACCTAGTGCCTGCCCTATCTCTTGTACAAAAAGTTTAAAAAGTAGAGTGTATGTAAAAGGAAAAATCAGTGTTAAAAAATAAAGAAGTGTGGGTGAACCAGCTCTCCTCCCCCATTAGACCTCAAGAGTAAGGCTGTCCCTGTAGGCAGGATGACACACTGTGGCTTGGCTTCCAATACAATAAAGAGTTCCAGAACGTGGATCGAGGCCCATCTGGCCTTCCACATTTAAGTCTCTTTTCTCTAGTTCCAGTGATAATGTTTCAACCAAAACCTTCACAAAAGGTCCCCCTCTGCCAGGCTCAAACCTTTCACTACACAGTTCTCATAGGTCCCCCTCTACCGGACTCAGACCTTTCACGATAAATTTCAACACAAACTTGCAATGGGAAGCTCCCTTCCCCAGCCTATTTCACTTTGGGTCTTCCTCTGTCGGGCTCGGACCACTTTCGGATGTGGAAGACTTTCAAATGTGAGTGGTTTACTTTTCAGACCACTGCATGACCACTTTGACTTAAAGCTTATAGTTCAAATTTCACTTTCCCCTTCTCTAGGAGTTAAACTTCTTTATTTCACTTTTGCTGTTCATTCGCTTTATCACTTCTAACAATATACCTTTCATGGAGACTTTTGAGTGGGCTACTTCCTTTCGCTGGATCACTGCGTTATTTAGTATTGCTGATTTCGCAGCCGCCTTTTACTTCAAAGTTAATTCCCAGTTCTGCCTTTCCTTGCATCTCATCTACACGCATGCAGCCTGCACTTGCGATATAATGTTACCACTTCCACTTCAACACACACCAGTCTCTCAGGTCGCTTGCCAACTCATCAGCTGTGTGTGTCTCTTTCTTGGTTTTGCGATATACCCTTCACGAGTCAAGGTTAGTACCACATGCTTGGCCTTGCCTTCCCAATCTTTGCCGTTCACCTGGGAGGGTTGCTGGCGTCCTTGAAACACAATGCAATCTTCACTTGTGGAACTTGGCCTTGTCCATGTGTTTTCCGTGGCCTGTCAGAGACAACGACCTCCGGTAGGGAACTCTTGGGGTTTTCTACCTGCTGCTCTCACCCCTTCGTCCATCGCTCTGCTCCAGTAGGTTTACCTTCGTCCCAGAAGTTCTGCTAGTACTCGTGTTCCACGTTGCTCAGAGTGTGTCTCTGGGTTCTGCATTTTATTTGTGTGAGGAGAGCTCATTGGTATCAGGTGAATGCACCTAAATCAAGTGCCCTAATTTGCCTCACCAAATTAGCGGGACAGGTCCAGTATGATGTGTGAAAGTTAATGTTGTTACTCTCAGTCACCCTCTTCCTTGGCCCAGTGTTTGTGTAAAAAGTGGAGAGGGGGAAGTTGCCACTTCGGTGAATCCTAAATCATATGATGGGTTAGATAAATGAAAAAGGGTGGATACTGTGGCTCACTGTTGGTTGCATCACCCCCACTCCTCAAAGACCCCTCACCCAGGTGATCCTCCCGCACTGGTCCACCCCCAGGGTCTGGATCCAAAGGTGATGGCCGTGCCCTGGCCACCCCAGAGAGAAAGATCCCCGGGACTAGCGGGTGAGACACCCTTTGGTTCCTCACAATAGTCATTGGGCATATTAATAAACAGGGCAGTCTAATGGGAGTGACTTCTAAACCCATCACCCCCATTAGATGTGATGTAAATTTGGAGATTTCTGCATTACACAACTTTCACTTTCCAAAACAGCATATTCCTCACATATGATCATGCAACTAATCAGTTTATCAGTTTGCTATCACGCAGGTGAATCAAATGATGTGATTCTCATCTAGGCATGGCTTGCAGTGGGTGTGTTATAGGTTTGTGTCTTTTTCTAGCTAATGCTTTTACCAAACAATTCAATTTCCAGTACAGAATAACAGGCTCTCCGGCATGAATGCTAGGATATGTGACTCATTGACGTGCACCATTTGTTCATACAGATTTCCACATTCACTTATTTTGCATATTTAACAGGCATAAATAAATCGTTTTACATCAAAAGGTAGAAGTGAAATATGATTTCATATGCAACTGTTTCACTCACCTGGCTCCCTCAGGGGCGTCGATCTGAACTGGACAGCTGCGGTCTCCACCAATGTGATGCGTAGTGCCGAGATGACAGACTGGACTGGCCCACCTAGCTTCGTTTGCTTGGCCTGTAGGAGTATTCTTCTGCAAATGGAGAAAGGGAATTAACCACCCGTGGAGTTGAGGGTTAACCCTCAACCCCGCTGTTCTCCCCACTGATCACCTTTAATGTCCCCTCTTATAGTCTCACCTGATGGTTTGGAAAGATGAGCTCTCCATCCTGCATTGAGCGCAGGGGCGCATAGATAACCAGTTGCTTCACTGGTTCGAAGGAATTGGTGAGTTCCAGAACAATATTGACTCTGAGATTTCCGGCGAGACGCCGTAAGTATATAGTTCGTAAGAGTTCAAATGTCTGACTTTCACTCTTGTCCGATTCCTTGCAGGTTGCAGCTTGACCCTAGCGAAGAGTTCCTCGTGGCAACTGGTAACATTCAGGTAAGGATTTGTATTATCCAACACAGTTCGATAAAATAATGTCAGTATGTAACCTGTTGCTTTCTCCCTTATTCAAGTGCTGAGAGAAATTATGAAGTCTCAGGGAATATTGCCTACGGCAGTAAAGTTAGGTAAGTCTATTGTGGTGAGAAGGATTCCCTTTGTTTGTCCCTTTGTTTCACCTTGCTGTCATTTTGTACCCCTTAGGGGCTAGGGTACGGCGAAGATGCGGTGGAGGCTGCATCGACCCGTGAAGAGGAATAGTACCCCCGGCGGTAAAATCAGGTAAGTCTATGGGGGTAGCTAATATTGCCTCTGTTTATTCCTTTGGCTCACCTTGCTGTTCTTGTGTTCCCCTTAGGTACCGGAGTGCGACGGGAACATGCAGAAGGATGCGGTGGATGGTGAAGATGCTGCGAAGGCTGGTGAGTTCAGCGCAGCGCTGCAGCAGGCAAGGCGACGCGCATAAAATAACTTCTTTCTTCCAGCTCGAAGGAGTGGTGGATCGGGAATTCAGGTAAGGATCAAAGGTATTGCTCTTGTTCTAACCTTTTCTCCTTCTTTCTCCCTCTTTCCAGGAGCTCCAGACTCGAGGCGGGCGTGGCAGAAGACTGGATGCAGACTTGCAGGCACGGTGAGCGTTACGCTGCTGGATGCAGAATAACGCGAAGAGTGTGCTGCTCTTCGGGCATGGTTTAAATAGCCTCCAAAGTAGCCCCAGGTAAGTATTACTCCTCGACCCCAACCGAGTAAAAAATAGTCCCTAGGTAGAGTAGTCCCTTCCGAGCCTCTTTTGGCTTGGAGCTCTTGCAGCATGGTCTGCATCAGGTAAGTTTGCAGCACGGTCTGCATCAGGAAAGTTTTAATTTATGGCGCCAGGACTGACTCTCCATATGAGTCTGGCGCCATAGAAGCCCGGACTGCACCCAAACAGCCCCTAGCAGGGGTTGTTGGGCTTGCTTGGAATAACTTGATGCCTGCTTCCGGGGTTGCTGGCCTTGATCTGGATCCCCGGGGGTAGGCATCATGACAGCAACTTTTATACGGCGCATATTTCTATTCTATTATTTATAAAATATTACAAAACATCCCCAGTTCCTGGCCTCACACAGCCAAATGGTATCAGTCACTTGGAAAAGTCAGAGAGATGGGCCATTTATTGCTGGGGGGACAGGTTTTGATAACTTCTTTCAAGTACAGATCTGGCTGGGTTTTTTACGACTCAGTCTTGCATTCTTGAGTGATCACAGCCACTTCCTATCACTTAAGGCAGGCTTTCAGTTCTGACACGGCTTAGTGATGGTTGGGAGCTGTAAATAGAAAGCATTTGTGTTCATTACTCGCAAATCCAATTCCCAGAACAAAAAGAAGTGTAAAAGTTTTACAATCCAGCCTCTGGGTCTGAGTGTAATTTCCTTCTTTGGACGCAAGTCCCTCCGTCAGTCCTGTTAGTGTGATGCTATTGTGATGAACCAGGAATGAGACGCAGACACAGAGCAGTCATGCTTCTTGTTATTGACATTTATTCAAATTAATAAGAGGGTTGGAAAATGCCTTTCTGTCCCTGCTCCAAGAGGTATTTCCCTACCTCAACAAAAGCACCACCAGAGCTTCAGCACTTTCTGATTCTAAACATTTTTCAGTTCCGACAAGATGCACTTTTGGGTACTTCAACATCTTCGAGTAGACAAGGCACTCTTCTCTGAATAGTCCTTTTCCAGAGAGGCAGCCTCTTTGCCTCTCTTGTCTGTCTGCAACAAACAACAACCTAGAATTGCCTTTAGGCCACGCGTCTCTCTTCTTCTTATTGGCTTCGGCAATATAGGCTGTATCAACTTCAAAGAACAATTATAAGTAGCACCTTTCCCTTCCAGAACCTTGCCTTTATCCCTCTGTCCACTGTTAGCACGAATAATTACCCAGAAACTTTGTTGCCTCTCTCTTGGCTTCACATAATGCTTACACACTCTTGTCTTATGTCCTCTATGCATGATTGGGGGATTTTGGGGAGGACTGATCACACCTATAAGTAATGATAGTCAGAGTGGCAGTGTTTTACTGCCTACACCATGTATCTGTGGAATATTTGCTCCTTTAGTTATGTCAACCACAGACTACCATATACCAGGAACATGTTTCAATCACATTTTCTATATTAATCTGACATATTATTCCTCATTAAATCTCTATTGGATTTTACCTCTTAGCCTTGAAAAAGACCCCATTGGGTTAAAACACGTGCTGGCTGTGAGCTAACATTGAATTCAAATGAAGACAAGAATACAAATTTAACTGGTTATACAATTAGCATTACGTTTATGAATCATTTTAACCTGCAATTGATCCTAACAGGATAGTAATATGCATTGTATGATAGTGTGAAGGGTTTTCTCAAATATATGTACACTTAAATATGAATTAAGGATTATACGATTTCGTTCAAGAGACATGCGTAATTGTGTCAATGCACAATTTGATATTTATTTTGAATAATACTTTGAGGCATTTCCAAAAAGTGACTTGAAAACCGAAAATTATATATCATTTTAATTATGTTTTTAAACAAGCTTTCTACATTCAGTAAATTTACATGCATGATTATAAATAATCTGGAAAATGAGTGTTGATTTATTAAAGAGATTACCACTTACAGAAATTTAGTGAAGATAGTTTGCGGCAGCAAAGGAATGTTTTGTTTCAATACCTGCGAGGTGTGGAAGTGAAGTGTTTCAAAATGGCTTGCAGTTTACTTCACACATTGTACAATCCTAAAGACGCAGTTGTAATTTTAACAGTATTTTATTTTGATAGTTAGAAAATGGATAAATGATACTATGTTTAAAAATGTGTAATTTGTACTAGTTTGGTTGTAGTGAACCATTATTCTGTATAATACAAAGCAATGAGACAACTCCTTGTCCATTTGGGTACTGTTATAATGTAGCTTGTATAACTATTAGCTAGGTATGTTATGTGATGCAGTCAGGCATCTGTATGCAGTGTTGTGACTTGAATAAGGTTCAGTTTCCAGTCGTTGTCATCCTAGTATGGAGGAAGGCAGTGGAAGGGCTGGGGGTCTGCGCATGGCTGACTTAAAATAAATATTGTGGAAAACACTCTGTTGGTGTGGACAGCCATTCTTACATTTGGTGAATAGGATCATCAAAGAATGCAGACCCCCACGCATTTCACAACCGTATGCTCGGTTCGTTGGCTGCGAAAACCGCTCTGCCTAGCCCAGGCATAGCAGCGGCCAACGAGGGACATAAAGAGAAAAAGCCGCTCCCCATGCAGGGTGTCACAGCGGCCGAAGAGGGACAGAGAGATAGAGATATGTCCTTTTCCATATGCTCTTACCTGCATATTCAAGGAGCACCCTCCATTAAAGAAGTGCCAGCTGCCCCATTCCTATCTGTGGTCGAGCCCCTATACTCTGCTGCTACTTCGTCGAGCACAAGGGGAGGTCCCAAATCCACTGAGAGTCGCCCGATCAAGGTTGCCTTTATCAAGGGGCCAGGCATGCGCGCTGCGATTCACGCATGCGTGTGAAGTTGCTTGAACCAATGAAAGCGCACATCGGCACATCGCCCATGTGCGAACCCGGCTCCCAAGAAAAAGGAAAAACCCTCAGTCACAAAGAGAAACTGCACATTGCGCAAGTACAAACCCAACTCATAAGAAAAAAGGGAATTCACGGACACAAGAGAAACTGCAGTTCTGACAAAACAAAACTGAAATAAAAGCTTAAAAAAATAATAATATCAGTGTACCACATATAGCAGACATCGTCTGTACATGCACACCCTGTTGCATTTACTATACAATTAAAAGCTGAGGCAGCCACAGAGACCTCATTGTGTGCTTACCCTATAAGATTAGGTAAGCAGCATCAAGCGAATTCGCTACCCACACGAATTTGAAGGGAGATTTCGTAAAGCAAACCCTGGACCACGCCTCACGACTGCCAGCGTGGCTATGACAGGACTACCTGGTCCACCTGTATTCATGGCATTTCCCGGTGTAGCCAAAGTGAAGTGGGCACAAGGGAAGAAGGACTTTGTTCACTATAGTAGAGCCGTATGTGGTAGTTCATAATCAATGGATAGGAAGGTGTCATTGCTAATGCATTTCTTGGGCTATGAGGGACAACGAATATATGACACGTTACCTCCTCTCCCAGATGAACGTGACGGTGACAACATGCGTGAACTGGACAATGCCCTGTGAAAACTAGATATCCATTTTAATCCCAAGATGAGCAAAATCTTGTACAGATACCATTTTGGTATTCGCGTTCAAGAGCAATGGGAAAGTGTTGAAGAATATGTGACGGCTCTGAGACATTTGGCCCTATCATGTAAGTTTAAAAAATAAATCCATCAATGAACACATTAGAGACCAGTTCATGATACACTGCAGCAGTAATAAGATAAGGGAGGAACTGTGGTTGTAGGATGACCCCTCATTGGAAGACGTTTTGTACATCGCAAAGAAAGTTGAACATTCCAGGGCCTACATGGCAAGAATTGCAGAAAAGGAGCATAGTGAAAGCAAAGTTGAAGTCTTGAACATTACAGAGACGAAACAAAAGATAAGATGAAAGGGATAACCCACCGTGAAGGGGAGGACAGATGTTAAAAGTAATAAGTGGAAGGGAGAAAGGAAAGATGATTGTGAACATTTATGTTTAGGATGTGCAAGCAGTGCACATTTTGCCACCTCACTGTCATTTCCAGAGGGAATGACTGCGCGCCAAGTGGAAGAGGCATGGTCATTTTGCAAACTGCTGCAAGAACTACCAGTGTTGTCAAGTGGCATCTGATGATGAGGAAAGTGGTAATGTTGAGAATATCACTGTCAATGTTGTTCAAGAACCAAATGGTGATGAATGTGAGCATCCGTATGCGAATGTATGGGTGAATGGGAAGAGCATTTTAATGATGGCCGATTCAGGTTCCAAGATATCGTTGATGTCGAGGTCTGTTTTGAGCAGGATATGCAAGGGGATGTCTGCAATTTATTATTATTATTTTTTTATTGGTATAGTTGAATGAATCAACTCTTTAATATCTTTTTTTATAAAAAAATGTAAAACCAGAAATTTACATGTATCTTATACAATTATAAAAGGTAAACAAAATTCTAACCTATAACATAATATCATCAATTTTTCACATCATTCACATAAGTGATTGATCTTGCCACATATCTTTCAAGTCTTGGATGTACAATTAAGTCCATCTATAAAACAACATAATTCATCATGTTGGTAATGGTAAAAATCAATTTTCAAATTTGATAAAAGAAAGACAATGCACATTTATCAGAAGAGGGCTTCATCATACAATTGATTTCTTACTGCATTTACTTTAGGAGGCCATGGCTTGTTAATTGCCTTCTAAATTTAGTGCAAACATGAAGTTCACTATCGCAATCCTCACAGAGTTTTTGTCAGCGTTGTATAAAGCATTCCCTAGTCTTTCTGGTGTAAGAAGTCTATACCCTTCAAATAAATGTTTGAAGTGCTTGATCCTATTTTCCAAAAGACTTGGGCAATTAGTTATATGATGTATTAGAGTCTTAGGTTCAACAGAGTTATTGCAAAAGTGGCAAAGGTTTTTACATGATGGAATTAGCTTCCATTTGGCAAGGACCTCATTTGTATGCCAAATGTTTAATCTAAATCGAATAAAAAGATCCCGATGCTCAATCGCCGGAAATTTGATTAGCTAAGATTCTGGTATTTGCGGTTTTTCATTTATAGAGGTATGCACTTCTAAATGTTTGCACTTCAAACACTCAGCTTGGGTGTTAATCCAGTCCCAATTCCAAATTATTTTCTTTGCATTATTTGGATTTTGTGTAAGTATCTCATCAGATACGTCCGCTGTTGCCAAAAACTCTTGAACTTTAGAGCACATTTACTCATATTTTTGTGATTTGTAGACTCTTCATACTTAGACAAAACATCTAACACAGAGTTTAGCACTCATAATACATTTCCTGTACAAACTGCACAACTTTCACATGTACATTGCATAGAGCGATGTTAATCCCAATTCAAATTGCAGAATACACATATGTACGCTTTTTGGGCAATTTTAGAAGTCGTTTCCAAAAGGAACCTTCAACTGTTATCCAGTAAGCATGCCCCCGCCAACTTCGCGCTTCTGCCCCATAGGTAGTAGCTGGCACAGCTTTTTGACCATAAAATGTCAGCACCGGCAGAAGAGGGAATCTGCCACAGTTGTTATTTAATATAATTGCCTGAGCAGTGGCAGTTTTCATCTTTGTGCGAAGTTCAGAATTATAAGGAGTATCAGATATGAAATGGTTAACATTAAGCCCCAAGTATTTGTATTTGCATACAAGCTCTAACGGTTTTTGTTGTAATGTCCACATATAATGTTTTTTTTAATTATATGTGCAGTTTCAAATATCAGGACCTTGGATTTTCCCAAATTAATTATTAACTTATTATTTTGCATGTAAATGTCCAGTGGATTCAGCAAAGCCTGCAATCTCCCCACCGTCTTCACTAAAAGAACTAAATGATCGGTGTAGAAGAGCCAGGGGATCGCATGCCTACCTAAGCGAGGGGAATCAGACACTGCATTACAAACATTTTGGGCAATATCTGAAATGAAGAAATTAAATAACGATGATGCCAATAGGCATCCCTGTTTAAGACCCATAAATATGTTTATTGATCGTGACAATCTCCCGTTGAAGGACAGCCTTATTTGGACTGAAGTTTCTGAATGAAACTCACATGTCCAATGTTGCAAATGAGTAGGACAATTAGTCTTGTAAAGCTTCTGAAACAAACGTTCTCTGGACATAGAATCGAATGCAGTTTCGAAATCAATAAATGCTGCGTAAAAGGGTTGGTAAATCTGCCATTCATGATGCTTGATGGCATGTAAAGTATGTAGATTGATGGGCGTCCCAAGGCCTGGCATAAAGGCAGACTGAAAAGGATCATGGATATCGAATTCTTTAGCCCAGTTGGTAAATTCTTTCAAGACAAGGCGTGCAAAAAGCTTTCCCCGGACCTCGAGCAATGCTACAGGTCTATAGTTTTTAGGGCAGTGTCGGTCACCCTTCTTATAGATTGGCACGATAATTGATATTTGCCAAGTGTGTGGAATGCGTATAAAATGAATCACTTGTGAAAATATCACCAATAGGATTCTTGCCCAGGATTCAGGTTGCAATCTTAACATAATATCAGGGAAATCGCCTGGACCCGGAGCTCTTGAAGAGCTGAGTCTGGTAATATGTAAGATTACATCATCTTCACTTAGAACAAGCTCAGTGAGGTTTTTGAGAGGGATTGCTGAAATGTAGGGACACCCAAGGGGTTGCTGCATAAAGAGAATTGTAATATTGCATCCAAACCTCTTCAGGAACTGCATTTATTTGCATTGGGGTTTGTGTAATAGTAGTCTTTAGAAGTTCCCGAATCCTTGCTGAGTTTTTAGATTCCAGGGTTTATAGCATTACTTGTGTATCAGCTAGATACATCTCAGCTTTTCTCATTTTGACCCAATTGGTATATCTGTTTTTAAGCTTGGAAGTTTCTCAAGCTTTTAGGTCATTAGGTAAAGCCTTGAGTGCACGATTATATCTGCTCTCAGGGAGGTTTTTGTTCATCTGCAGTAATTTATCAAATTTATGCAGGTGTGTCATCAAAGGTTTAGTTGGTTAGTGATTTCTAATCTTGAAAATCTGTAAAGCAGCTACATATGAGCCATCCGAGTAGATGCGTTTGGGATAAAGAACATCAGTGGGGTAAGAAATAGTCATCATCAGAGCATTAAGCTTGTAAGGGGACCATAGCTAATTGATGCACATAGTAATTAGCTATGTTCAGTTTGTCAACCTCCGGGCATGACCATGTCAGTTCATAATATTCTTGATCACTCATAGTTTGATCTAGAACTCTGAAACCTTTCATTAAGGCCAATAGGTTGTTATCTGTATAAATATAATCAATCAAGACAGTTTGTTTCCCTCTTTGCCACTTATGTTTAGGTGTAATGTCCTCTTTACTGCAGCCATTTATCAATAGAATTCCTTTCTGCATCACAAGAATCCAATGCTTTGCTGTTTTGTGTATTTTGATCCCCTGTTTGGGAGACATTTGATATTAAGATCACCTTCAATAATCGTGTGGTCAATTGTTGAATCACCAGCAATGAGATCTAACACCTGATCTAAATCATGAAAAAATTGATCATCATTGATAGCTAAATGATTCCAATAAAAATTCAGACAAGCAATGAAAAGCGAGTTCAATTCGATCTTAACTAATTTTATCTGACTGTTAGGAGACGCCCACAGAGTTATCCTGAAGCCTGAATAAGTCTTTACAGCCACCATTAACCCTGCCATAGTTCTTCCTCGTGTCAGTGTGAGTGCAGGTACTAGTGAAATGGTATGATTATCCCAAATAGGAGGTGAGGATAACCAAACGTATTGCAGCATGACTATATCATATCCCATTAATAAATCATAGCAAGACAAAGTTAAATGTTTATGACCTCTTGTGTTCCAGGACGCAAGTCCATGGACAGAGCTACCTCATTCCCTGAGTTGTTATTCAGATTGGTTATAAGTTTCATTGGACACTGTTACTATTCGAGTATTGATTCTGTTCGGTTGTGGATAGGAAATTGTTAAAGGAGTTGTAGCCCACGGTTTATTTTGCATAAATGCATGATTATGAGTAATTTATGAATAATTAATATCCACTAACCCCGGTGGATTAAGTAACAAGAAGCCTAGATGATATAGATCCTGTCTGGCTTCACAAATGGTGTTTCTAACAACTCCTGAAGACATCCATTTTTTGACTACTGAGGTATCATAATGATGTATGAACTCGATCCGGGCCAGATCACTAGAAGTTTTATCTTGTAGCATTGAAATGTCCTCCATGACATTGAGTACGGAGGTTCTGATGAGGTCATATATGGGAAACTCCCCCCCGGCCCCCCGATACTGCAAGATCAAGCTATGATGTGTAGATATATCACAGTTAGTGTGCTTAATTCTTGTTTTGTTCCAATTTGAGGACCCATCATAGGTTCCATTGGTACAGACTACAAGGTATTGCGCTGCGGGTGTCCCATTGGCTTAAACAGCCCCAGAGGTCTGTGCACTTCAACCTCAGGGTTCGAATTTACATAATTCTGCACTGACAGAAATCTATTACTCTATTTATGTCTCGTCCTCCAGACATAAATAGAGTAATATATTTCTGCATCTCTTTTCGGCAGTCTTCTAAAGTGCAAAAATGTTTAGCTGCATTTAATGCAGGGTCTTCAATGTGAATGATAGGAGGATTCACTCGTGCCTCATTTATAGGAGTGGCTAGATGTGAAGTTTCAGCCTCCGCTACCCTTTGACCCTCTTGTATCAAATTGTCTAACAGAGGATAGAGTAGGGCAGCTGCTATCGCTGCAACAGTAGGCATCAATTTTCTTTTCCATTCAGCTACAGTTTTGTTCTTAGTCAGAGTGGCATATTTCTTCGTAAAAGCCAAGAGTGCTTTTTTAGCGCTCTGACTAGCTAAAGTCAAGGAATGAATAAAATAGCAAGAGTTTGCTTTAGATTGCAAAATTGGAGTTTTTACATTCTTGCTTTTTTTAACATTCCCCATTTTAGTGGGAGCTATGTTTTTTTCCCCTTAGGTAGCGAAACGAGTGAATGCAGGTTTACTGCGAGAAGTATCATCACCAGAAAAGACATCAACATCGATTACAGCAGTTTTATCATTCGTTCGAGCAATTGCAGGCATACGCTTATCTTTATCTGAAAACCTCACTGGCCTAGTCTCGTTATCAGGAATGACAACTCTGGTCTGCAGCTTAGTTTTTTTTTTTTAAATGCACATGTAATTTCCGCTTCATCTTTTAAGAGTTCATGAGTAGTTACATCAGTTCCTGGTGTTTCCTTCATATTATGTTTATTTCATGTTCCGTCATAGTAGTTGCTTCCACAACTCATTTCAACAGCTTTTTGGTATCTATACATTTCTTTAGCAAAGTATTTTGTTCACCAAGTCTGCTATTCAGACTTTCGTATAATTTCGCCAAAGAAAATAGAGCCGTATTCATAGCTTGTAGAGATATTTCAGCAAATGGTAGAGCAGAATGTAAAGGAGAGTCATAATTTTGTCGAGATTGCGTCCTAGGTTTTCTCGGGATGGGTTGTGCATATGAAATAGATAAAGCAGAAGATTCATGGGGCGAGTGCGAAAACATCGCTGGCGATTGTGAAGGCTGGGCAGATGTATTAATCGCTTCTCATTCACACGAGTGATTCCGTTGCTGCAAATGTTAGCCATTGCCGCAACAGACGCAGCTGGGATCGGTTGTGGATAATTAGAATCATGAGTCATTGGTTGCAAAGACAATAGGGCATTTGCCAGTGATAACAGAGTTGGTTGTATGCCGTCTATTTCCACATGTATAGTCGCTATAATATGAGTCTGGTTTTGTATAGGCTGAACATATATCCCCAATAAATCAGACTCAGAGAAAGCACCCAACAGCGAGTCTGACTGATTACATAAGTTGATGGGCTCCATGGGATTCACCTCTTCATTGTTTTGTTGGTCATTTAGCATGAGTCCAGGCTGAGCTGGCTGAGCTGGAGGAGCTGGCGGAGCTGGCGTTGCTGTTTCCGACTTAGTCAAGACAGTGACAGCAGATTGTTCAGGATAGAAATTCCTTATATCTTAGGTTAATGACAACACTTTGGCACGTGTGCTCTATTTCGAGCTACACATATGTGTAGTGCGTTTCAGGGTTACATGGGCTTGAGCAATTGCACTCGCTATTTTTCCCGGGATTTGGAATTGCCATTAGTAAAGTGTATAATTCTACATACGAAGAGCACACATCACAAATAGTAAAACATGAGTAAAGGTGAAATTAACATACACTCACTTATTGTATCAAATACCCACCACCAAACTTTAAGAACTGTCGCTCCACCTCCACACCCTCCAGCTCTATCAGCCGTATCAGCCCTTTGGAAGCCCTTCGAGAATGTGCGCGAGCCCGTGGTTATAAGGGCTTCTCGGAGAGGGGGGTGGGGGGAAGCCACATGTTTAAAACTCTAAAAGATAGAGAAAGTAGCAATTATAAAGGGCACTTTGATATTAAGTCCACATATGATGATTCATTAAATTTTCACATCAGTTTTAGTCCAATGGAGAAGTTATACCGTAGTAGAAAACAATCCAATATCTTGTGTATGGGAGCAGGAATGTCGATAGCCACCAGCCGTATCAGCAGATTGGAAGCCCTTCTGTAATTCACTGGATCCTGATATAAACCCGAGAGGGTATAACTAAGACAAGATTGATTAATTGGGCTATTTTGAGGAAAAATGTTAACTTAAAGGGAGGTGTGCACAAGGGAAAGTGTACATTGCCAACAAGGGCATGGCTGTACTTGGTTGGCGCGATCAGAAAAAGCTAAATGTTATGTTGGAGCCCAACAAAGAGGATCAAGTGCTGCACATTGGTACATCCATTGGTGACTTTATAGGAATGTATTAAAAAAAGGAGTGGGAAAGGTAAAGGGGATGCAGCACCAAATCATCCTTAAAAAGGGATCCACCCCAGTTGCTGCAAAATTGCGACCAGTGCCTTTGGCTCTGAGAGAGAATGTAAAGAAGGAGCTGCAGGATTTGCTACGTGTTGGGATAGTTGAGAGAGCGGGAGGTGTTGAGTGGACATCCCTGTTAGTGAGTGTAAAGAAGACCTCAGGTAATTTACGTTTCTGTGTTGACTTACATTAATTGAATAGATGTGTACTAATAGATCGTCATCCCTTGCATAATATGGGAAAAATGTTTGGTGTAATAGGTCACGGTCAGATATTTCTGAAACTAGACATGGCTTCAGCATATCATCAGGTGGAATTAGAAGAGGGCTGTAGGAAGCTGACAGCATTTTTTACCCACAAAGGTTTTTAAGTCAGAAGAAGTGGTTCTTAGTTGTGGCGTCTCTCAGGGCTCCAGTGTGTAGTGTCCTCTGCTCTACAATATCTATTCCAAGCTCTGTTTTGAGGTTCTGGACAGCCTGGGTTTAAAATGTGCAAATTACGTGGATAACAAGATGGATCATCCTGGAACTAACAGGCTCTTGTGAGGTAGACTCCTTGTTGGTCACCAGAGTTTATGACGCCATAAAGATCTGGATGCGGGACAACTTCTTGGCACTTAATGACAAGACGACAGAGATCCTGATTGTTGGCAGCATGGCCAAACTTAAGACCCTCAATCCTCAATAAGAAACATTTCTAGTGGGTGGCGCCATCATTCAGGCCTCCAGCTCCGTCAAGACATTGGGTGTGATCTTTGACAGCAATTAAAATTTTGAAAAGCAAGTGGCCAATTTAAGTGCTATCTGCACTTATGCTACCCATCTGTTGTGGCAAATTCGACCTTACCTCTCAGAAGGCAACAGAGCCCTGATAGCACCAGTCACCATCAATTCAAAGATTGACTACTGTAAAACGGAGCTATCAGAGCAGGGTATGTCTTGGGCCACTGAGAACATGTATCACATGCTCGGAGGAATCTGCACTGGCTTCCCGTCCGCGAAAGGGTCCAGTTTAAAGCACTCAGCTTGGTTTACAAGTGCCTTGAAGGCACTGCCCCAAGGTACCTTCAGTTACGGATCAAGAGGCTGCCATTCAGACGCACCCTGCGGTCTAGCAATAGGAATCTCCTATCACAACCTCGTTTTAAGCTGAAGACATATGGGGATCTGAGCGTTGATGCCTGGGGACCAAGAGTCTGGAATAGTCTCCCCTTACTTATCAGACAATTGCCATCATCTGCTCAATTCAGGAACTAAAAACCCTTCTGTTTGATGGAGGTGGCATGTAGACTTTTGCCACACTGACCCCTAGCTGTCCATGACGGAACTGTGTCCCTCTGCAACTCTTTTTCTACTTTGCTTTTTGTAAGTACTTTCTGTTTGAGCGCTCTGAGGCCTGCAGGCTAGCTGGTGCCTTATAGAAATATATTAGAATATAATAGAATATATATGTGTGTGTATGTGTGTATATATATATATATATACATATATATATATATATTCCAAGGCTGCTGCAAACGCAACACAAAAGAGAGTTGCACTCTCTGAAGAACAAATTATACCCACCAAGCAGAGTCCATACGGTAGCAAAATTACTTTATTGGTGCTACATCAACATGTTTTAAAAATACATAAAATATGGTGTTCCCGGACCTTGGGCATGCTATAGAAGATCACATGTGGGTGGACATCTGGTCCAGAACACGCACAGCATCCCGCTGCATCACCAACCGGGAGTGTGCCCACAAACTGCTTCTGCGCTGGTATTACCCCCCCTCCGCCTCCATCACTTCCAACAGGCCCTGGACCCTCACTGCTGGTGTCTCTGCGGCCTCCCAGGATCCTACTTCCATATGTGGTGGACCTGGACCCACTGCCTAACCACTATAAAGGATGTCATCCAGGTGACTATTCCGCTAACGCCCGAGCAAGTCCTCCTAGGGATCCCGCTGCCAGACTCATACCCGAGAACAGGGAGCAGAGCAACGCTAGTGTACCAATTTTTGCTGGCAGCCAAAATCACGGTGGCCCGCACTTGGAAATCACGGTGGCCCTTGATGACCCTCTGCTGGGTCAAACTCTGAGACATTCTTATAGGCGAGAAGGTTACAGCAGCTAAAGCAGGTTTGCTTCACCGATTTATGGACACTTGGGCACTGGTGCTGGACTATGATCAGAACTATCCGGCCCTGACATATAAACCACGCCTGATTGCGAGAGCCCTTCATTCTATGGACGATCCATCGCCGGACCAGGCCGAATGAGGCCCGAGAACAATGCCCACTGAGGAACACATGGGACGGGAGGAGGGGATTTTGTGCCTTATATGCTCTGAGAAGCTGTAAGCAATGTGAACGTATAAGCTCTCCTGTGTGTTGAATTATAAATAAACACATTTTTAAAAAAATATGGTGTTCCCAAAAATACAACCGAAAATGTGTCCGGAATTACGTGTTTCGCGACTAGTGCGTTGCTTGTCACATGGCCAGCCTGTGAAAATGGGTGTATACTTATAGGAGAGTTATGATCCCCGACCATATGGCAACATAATGGTAGGACTCATTTCTGGTGATCCACGCTGTCGGCCATGTTGCAATGCCCATACTGCTGTATATCATAGATATATGCGTACTGCCATAAGCATTTACATACTGGAAAGCACAATATAAAATCTCCCAAATGATACATGCAAATCAATACATCCCCGCCAGTACATAAAAACAGATTCAATTAAATTCCACTGAGATTGACGCGCATTGTCACTTTATGGATACCCAATTCATCCTGCAATATTTACTTTGACATGTAAATGCATACGAACAACACAAGAAATTCCGATCTAAATTCGCTTTGTGGATTAAGGCTGCAAACATGGAAATCAACACCTGTGTTTAAATATACACAGGAGTGTAAAGCGTGATACAGCCAAGGGAATCGCCAGGAAGAAAACAAACTCCAGGTGCACTCGCCTCCGGTAGAGGAATGAAGCGTCTCAGTCCAGATTTACTGACGACTGCTGGATACTGTGGTCCAATGTAACCGAAGTGTAATGGAAATTACCCTGCTTGTAAAGGGTCCTTGGCACTGACGTGAAAATGTCGACATACTTAGTCAAATTTGAGATGCAGATCAGCCGATTACTCAGCTCACCAAGACCATATTCTTCTCAGTTGTATGAGTATGCAACATGCAGCAATTATGGGTATAAATGCAGTGATATACTGATTTTCATGTCAAGGGCGTCGTATATCACGCCTTTATCCCAATACCGTTCAGTGCTAAAGCACACAATCCTGCAAAGCCATTATAGGGTTGCCTATATGCGCTAGTACAGCATATGCTGGATACTCAATTGTTCTGGAGTGCAGATTGTCTGTACGAGACAGAGCAACAAGTAAAAGTGCAGATGTACTGATCATTGCTGCGCCAGGTTCTACAAGTAAAAAAAAAAACAGCATACTCACATTCCTCAGTCCAAATGTGAAAAATTACGCAATATAATAAAATAAAGTGCCCAATGCACAGCAGCATCTCATAGCTAGAAAGTATAGTGCAACTGCAAAAATCGATGGCTGTGTCCCAGATATCACTGTGCACTCCAGCTCGAGTTTGTTTCAGTTCTAATCATGACAATAACCAGTGTGTCATATATAGCACTAGCATAACCTCCCTTCAAAGCACAAGTGTGCAAAAATTATGCAGAGTTGCGGTGAGTTGCAGTCCTGAAGCCAACTCTGAGTATGCTGCTTCGTATGTGCAACATGCTACAGTCTGCTTTCAGCTTCTATTGACTTGTGGGAGGACCCACTTAAAAGCCTACCTCAACCGCGGACCGGCCACGAATTTGCAGTGAGTTGCAGTCCTGCAGTCCGGCAGCTTGCAGTTTCGCGCCCCTCGCCCCCCACCCTTGGCTTACTTGCCCTCTCTCCGATTCCCAACATGGAGGAAGGATGCCTCCTCCGGAGTACTAAATGTCGAGAAGAGGAGAGGGACCGCCCGCACCCGTCAAGGATCCAGTGTGCACTGCAGGTCCCGCCCGACCCGTCCCTGATGGCGGAAGACCCTGGAGCGAGTGGGACGGGTGAGTTAATTGAACTAATTGAAGCAAACGAGACACTAAATTCAATTCAGACCCTTGAACAGCTGCCTTTAGAACAGCTGTCGCCACTATCCACACTGGTCAAAACATTGGACAAAACGTAGGACAAAATACCCCGCACATAAGAGCCAGCCGCAAAATACCACCATAGACAAGGACGATGTAATGAACATTGTGGCATCACACGGGGATACGGAACAATATGAGCAGAGTGTGCGAAAAACCACAGATAACTTAGAACCAAACCAGGAGGAAGGAGAGTTATTCACTAACCTCTTTGTCCGGTTGAAATGCACCCCGCCCCTATCGCGAATGCGCACACTGACCTCTTGCTCTCATCCTCAATCCCTTAGATAGCGAACTAGAAGTCTGCACAAAGGACTGGAAAACTACCGGCAACTCGTCAGTGAGGGGAGCTGCTTTTAACAACACGGATAAACCGTCAACAGGAGAGGCCCCCGCAACACAGAGGGAAAAGTGAAATGGCTAAACACAGCGAAGGCCTAGCACTTAAGACTCAAGATACTACTAGACTGGCCTTCCTACCAAAATCTTCTGCATGGGACAAGAAAAAAGAAAGTTCGAACTCGGTCAGAAAATATAACATAACCTGAGTGAAACTCAAACCTCAACACGTGGCGCTCTCTAACAAGAACAAGAAAAAGGGTAAGAACAAAAGAATGATATCAACAAGACAGCAACCTGTAGAGAAACAGTCAAACAGAAGATTATTGACAGAAATGGGTGTTTCGGAAAAGACAAATCAAAGAACATTTAGGAAAAAAGACCCATACAATCCACAACCCTGACAAACTTTTTCCTTAAATTAAGGAAACTGGAACAAGATGATATACTTAAAGAATCTCCACATGAACTGTCAGAGCAGAGCTTTTAGAAGGCTCTTGGAATTATGTGGAATTTAGAAATCTACCCTTTTTGCAACTATCTATTAGCGACAAAATGCGCCGAATCCACCTCTCTGAACAAGGGCTCCGAAGTAGCATGTTGGTTGGGGCGCCAGCCTCACCAGTTGAGAATCGGATTCCAAAAGCTCTGGTGAAAAATGTGATACTAGTTCTGGTGGACAAAACAAATAATATCTCTTTCTTTGGATACAGGAGTACCTCTGAGTGTGGCAACAGACTCTAACTGAAAGCCCCTGTCGAGGATCACAAGCGTCAAACAGTAACAGCGACTCACTGAGGCAACAAATCAGCCTTTTGTCAACTAAAGGTCAATGCTCAGCTGCCTTGCCGTTGACACAACCTATAACACAAAACGAAGAAGGATGTAACACAGGAACAGCTCCAGAAAATAGAGCAAATGAACTTCACGAGACAACCTGCAACGTAGGTCATCTAAACGAGCCGCCACTAGATCCTATTTCTTCAGGTTCCAAAATAGGCAGGGCGGGGCTTGCTCCAATGCCACCTCAGCAAAAAGGTCCCAAACTTGGAAGACCCACAGGTTAAACCTAAAAAGGATAAACACCCCACCAACTGGATTGGAGAAGAAAGCCAGACGGGCACTATGGATGATTCCATGAACATAGGAACTGAACAATTCGAGGACCACAACGTGACCACGCATGTCACCCTACCAACAAACAAAAGGATGTCAACCAAATCGGTGGAACAAAAAAACATTGAGAACATAAGAAAATCTGACTTATTATTCATTATGTCGACAGTGACAATTGCCCTTGCACCCTTCTCAAAATTATACAAATCAATTAATGACACCTTAAAGGACCATACTACCATCATGGCGATGATGCACACTAAGCTGATTTATCTGGAGGGATGTGTGACAACATTAGAAAAAACTCACCCTCAAACAGAACAACATGGAAACAGAACAGCCCGAGGAACTCAGACCGTAGAATCGACTCATGTGCAAAGTAAAACACCATGTGACACCTTGATTGTTGATTCAACTGACCATGTCAATTTAACCACGGAATGACTTATGCATTTAAGTCCAAAAGTAGCATACGAAAGATCATTTTGGGAGAGAAAAGCGTGCTACGACAGTCGACCAAATAGTTCACCAGAGACAAATATTATCTATCATTTCAAATACTATTAAGACAAAAAAGGGACAACATGGCTGTGTGGACTTAAGGGCAGTCGATTCTTCAACAGCAATAACAGCAAGCACAATAACAGAAACGCAAGTGCAAAAGTCAAACAGACTAGACAAGAGTCTTAAAGAATACTCATTCTTTTCTAACCCAAAACAGGACATCGAGAGAGAAGTCCCTGACGCAATTGCAGAGCAAAGAGAGAACAAAACAAGAGAGGGAACTTATAAAACAAAGCCAGAAACAGTAATCCCCAAACCACCTCAACCGTTACCCAGAACACTAAATATAAGATCAGATAACTTTACGGAATCAAAAATCTCACTCAGCTATCCGTACCCTCTGTCTCCTTGCTCCGCATGACTCAATTTCTTCTTCGCTCTCCTCCCTTGGCTGGCTTCCCTTGCACTTCCAACTTGAATTTCATTTCCTCTGTCTAGTCTTTAAATCTCTCCATGTCCTGGCCCCCCCTTATCTCTCCTCTCTCCTCTCTTTCTATAATCCCTCCCGATCCCTCAGTTCAGCCGACCACTTCCTTCTCACCGTTCCCCCTTCCCCATGTGCCTCCTTGCGTTTCCGCTCCTTTCAGCTCCTAGCCCCCCTCCACTGGAACTCCTTACCTCTCTCAATCTGCTCTATACCTACCTTTTCCTCCTTCCGCACTTCCCTGAAATCTCTCCTTCTCCATTCCCCGCCTTGAAACCTTCCCCACCTCTCATCCTCTCCCCTTCCCTCGAATCTTCCCTATGATCCTCTCCTCCCTCCCCCTCCCCTTATCCTCCCTCACCTCACCCTTATATCCCTTCTGTTTCTCCCTTCCTCCTTCCCTTCCTCACCCTCTGTTCCCCCTCACAGATTAATTGCTCTCCTTACTGTTTTTTATTGGTTCGATTCATTGTAAATTTCTTCTTCTGTTATAATGTTCTATGTATTCTGTAGTTATAATGTAAAGCGCTTTGGATGAAAGCGCTATATAAACATAATAAATACAAATACAAATATAAAATCAAAAAACTTTAGGAACCTGCACCAGAGAGAGTGATCGTACTGACAATTACAGAAGGAAAGGAGGACCCAGTGGACCTATGGAGCTATCTCAATATTCATTTGAGAACTTGGAATCGGACCTCCCACCGGTTGGGATGAAGCAAACAGCACTGCCCAAAGTTAATCAAGCAGAGAGGACAGACATAACCATCCAAAGAGGGATGGCCAAAAATCGCTATCGTTCTTAACTCTCTCTGACAAAAGAGAAAGACTTCACGGAGACAAACAAATGAATCTCACAAGCCCTCGAACGTCTTATCACTAGGGCGAAAGTTGTGGACGATTCTTGTACGAAAGGGAACTTGGGACTAAAAACCTCAAACGATCCTTTACCTAGGTCCGGTCACAGGTCGAGTGGCCAGAGATCGGATGACGAGCCCTTAGTACCTTGCATAGAAGATAGCCCTCTAGATACAATCGGCAAAGGAGACAAAATAAAACTAAGACCTGAGACCCCACCGAGAAAAAGGGATAAAGTCCATTACAAAATGAGAGCCCAGGTATCAAGAATACCAAAAAAAAGTGAACGATCCTTTAAATTAAAAAGATTTCCCGGCAATAAAGAAAAATTGCTCTTAAACAGAAACGCTGTGATGCAGATATTCCTCTCCGTTCCAAATCTATACCAAATTATAACCAATGACATCAAAATAGTGGAAGTCAGAGAAAAACACATTACGGACAGTGTATACCTCCACATTACTTCACTGGTGGTGAAAAACATGTTACTTGAGGCAATGGATAGCCTCAGAGTGCTTGGTTTTGACTTGACTAGTGTTGAACAGCGAAAGACAGCTAAGATTCAACCTAAAAAGGACAAAACCTTGGAACCAGGACCATTACGTAAGATCATACAGAGACGAAAAATCAAACCAGTACAAAGATCCTCCAAATGTGGGCAGAAATCCCAGTGGACTGGGTGAAACACTTATGGTCACATTCAACCCAAAAAAAGGACTAGATTTATAAATGACCAAAGAGAAAGATAGACTGTCTCCAATTGAGAAGGCTCCATCAGAAAACTGGTCATGGATTACACAGGCCATAGCATAATAACCCAATGCATAGTCATACACAAAACAAGACTGGGTCGACATACTTAAGCCATAGGTGGTGGAAAACGGCTTTTAAAAACCTTTTGGTTTTACTATGGCATCTTGGAACACCAGAGGTTTTAGTCACCTTACAAGTCCGAGCGATGTCAACCTGGGAGAATATGACATTATATGTCTCCAGGAGACATGGCTATTGAAAAAAAACATACCTAGATGGCTACGACCTAAGGGTGGCTACTGCAATAAATGGGCCAAAAGGCCGCCCAACCTCCGGCCTGCTGATAGCCATTAAATCAGGATTGGGGATGTCTATTTCAAAAGTATTGTTCTTGGACCTCGTTTTTTGGCTCTATTGATGATAACCTGGACAAATCCACTATGACTAATGACAGTGGCAAGAGTCCAAGAATCGTACTTGTAAATTGCTATTGGAACCCTCAAATGACCACAAACTCCAATTTTATTGATACCGCCATCAATGTAATTGACGATGCACTTACTAACGTCTCATATATGGTGATCTGTGGAGACCTGAATGCAAATTGCCTAAAACAACAAACAGGCATGGGAAACTTAAAACGAAGAGGTCCGCAAGATATGAGGAGATTTATGGTTGAAGCTAATGAAAGCACAAGAAATGTTCCCTCTAAAACGGTCGAACTCTAAGGGGACACCTTCAATACATACCTGTCAGCGAGGAGACCAGGCAGCTGACCTGAATTACATCTATGTTTCTCAGGATATGTTACAAATTAACAAAAGCTTCGAAGTAATCAGAACGATCAACAGTGACCACAATCTACTTACCACTGTGTAAAGTTCAGACCTAAAATCTCCTGACCAACCAATGAATTTAGCAGCGGAAGTAAATAAAAGTGATAACCGTTTGCGACTTAAGAGTAAAGATATCGAAACTTTAACCATTGACTACACCTCACTGATTGACGTGAAGATTTCAGATCATGAGAGTGAGTGTGTGGACTACAGACCTCTCTTGGATTAGTACAGGGTAAAGAACTCGGGCAGCCGTAACACGGATCGTACAGGTTGCCATACTTACGATAAACTGTTAGCTGATAAACAGAGAATATTGAGAAAACTCAATAGAGCTGCTGTGAAATCGAATTGTGAGGAGCTAAAACAACAAGCAAGAATAGCCAGTCAAAATTATAAAACTTGGGTGGCACAACGAAGATCAACAATGTTACAACATGATGCAGAGCAAATGCTCCGAACACTAAGCAGCAGGAAGTATAAAGACTTTTGGAGCTTAGTAAAGCCCTTTCCACTTGTAACGCATGAGGTTCAACAAAACTACTTCAATGAAACATCCTGGCAGACAAACTTCCTTACTCTTTTTAAGGGTCCGACAAAGACGGATCCTTTAAGAACAACGAAAATAAAAGAACATTGGAACTCTGAGTACACGACGGAAGATATTTTATCTAAGATACTGAAACTGAACCCCTCTACAGCCCCTGCAAATGCTTAAGGATCATCCAGTCAAATGGGCATGTTTCATCCACATGGTCTTCAAGAACGTATTGGAACAACGTTTAATATCAGATTCATGGAAATCGGCAACAGTAGTCCCGATTTTCAAGAAAGGAAATAAGGGCGATCCCAGCAACTATTGATTGCCTTACTTGACTTTGGCTCTTTTTTGCTCTCAAAATTTTCCACCTGGATGAAACAATTTAACTGGCTTGATCCATTCCAAACAGGATTCGTCAAAAATATCGGAACTTCGGCCAACATCATGCTGCTAAGTATACTACAGAGCCGAAGTCACCAATCTGGAAAAAATATCTTTATATCTTTGATAGACCCGGTGCAAGCATTCGACTGGGTTGACAGATGGCTATTGTGGTGCAAGCTGATGGACAAAGATTGTACAGTTGAAATCCTGGAACCTCTGGTTGCATTACACTCAGATACAACAATAAGAGTGCCCCTACGAGAGGGGTAAAACAGGGATGTCCGTTGGCTCAAGACATATGCAACGTTTACATCTCAGACCTCCCTGGGTTTTAAGCAATTATAAGATCCTTCCCTCCAACTATAGGCAGAACACAAGTTTCTAGATTGCTTTATGCGGCAGACCTTATATTGATCGACCAGACGGAAATAGGTTTACAATGCCAACTGACCAGTTTGCAGAGATATGTAACCCAAAACCATCTGTAGATAAATAGGGAGAAGACCAAAATAATGACCCTTCATAAAAAACAAAAAGGCAAAAGTGCATTCAAATGGTTTCTAGATCAAAACAGTATCGAACAAGTGGAAACGTTTAAATACTTGGGAGTCATCTTACACAACAGTTGGCCATAGATACCTGCCCAGGAAGTCCTTATGGGAAAAGCAAAAACATTGGCTCCCCAAGCAAGAATAATGGACAGGAAATTCGGCCGATTCTCTATGGTTGCAGTAATCAATTTTTACAGGGGGAAAGTAGTTTCCGGTCTAACTTTTGGAGCAGAGGCAATGCCAAACATCCCTGTAAAATTATGGCCGAAACGGGAAGGAACATTTTGGCGGAAAATTCTCAATTTGCCTAATTCAACGCCCCTGCCATTAATACAAACAGAGCTTGGCATTTCATCTCTAGCCGCAATTGTGGAATGGAATAACTTGGCTTTATATCACAAACTCATACTCCCAGCAAGTCCTCTCATCTTTAAGATACAACATGACGAACTTCTGTCCAACTCAAATAACACGCTAACAGAGTGGGCAGATAAAAGAAGGGAAAAAATGGACAATGTGGGATGCTCTGAACAAGATCTGATTTTGAACCCCATGCAAGTGAAGAAGAAGTTACTAGAGATGGATTGGATAACTATCCTCGACAAAGCTGCTGCCAACAAACTTACTAGAGAACTACCTACTACCATTATAAAGCTAAACTGCCCATGAGGCTACTTAAGGAAGTTCCCTAATAAGATGTATAGAGACACATTTCTAAGAATGCATCCGAATCTAATACACACCAACGAGATAAACGCAACAAGAGGCAAATTAGAACAAGGTACTTGTTGTCTCTGTTCATCTCAGGACCAACTAGAAACCATCAAACACCTACTAATTTATTGTGAGGGGATGAAAAAGACCAGAGAAAGATACTTAAAACCACTAATGGAAGACCTTAGGACTATGAATGAGGAGGCATGTTGCGAAGCCCTAATGTCGGGAGCTAAAACAGCCTGGGTCATCGCTGCCGTCCCCATGATACGGGTCAATCTCCTAGATGTGAGTCAACCAGAGCCCCTTGAGAGCAGTTTTGACAAAAGAAGTGTCAAGTAAAACTCAGCAGAAACAAACAAAAGACTTTAAAAGAAGATGGGGACAAAGAAAGCAAACAAGCAAATGAGTTAACTTTTGTCATTGTGATTTGAGAAGTTATGACAATTCACGAACACTATGATGTAAACTCAAAAAGTATGAAAGACAGGACATTTTGGAACCGAAGACTTTAGGGAGGGAAAAAATATTCAAATTTGTTTTCTTAATTTTATATAGGGCACCAATTTTTTATTCAGGATGTGAATTTGTAAAAATTGTTAAAATAATTCAATCAAATAAAAAAAAAATATATATATAGATTACGCAATATAGTAAAGTGCAGAGTGCCCAGCAACATGGAACTAGAAGTTAAAGTGCAAATGCATAACAATGGCAGTGCCATGGATGGCATAGTGCCCTCACAATGGGCAGTGCTATTTACAACTGCCATGTAATATTGCACTATATGATAAAGTGCAAAGTGTTTGTGCCGAAGTGACAACTGTCCACTGGGCTAGAGTTCCCAAGTGTGGAGTACAGATTGTAGTCCACAACACGGCCATCAATTTAAAGTGCAGATGCAATAGTTGCTGCTCCATGAGCAACATGTCTAAGCTGGTATGCCACTACGCATCAGGATTCATGTGAAAAATGATATGATACAGTAGAATACTCAAAGCTATGGTTCTGTCAGTTTTCAATTCGAGCCCCTGCTATCTCAGCTTTTTACAATCTGTTAGCATCCTCAGTGTTATAGTTCGTAGTGCAATATATAAGAAAGCAGTGTAATAAAGTACTGATGCAATTGGAGATGTAGTGCTTATCACCGCCCCTACAGCCTCTATCATCCCACAATGTCAGACAACCTATCTATATTTTTCCACCAATGCAATAACCAAGCTTGTACATCCAACAATATTCATCCGCATCATCTACCTTCTTCATATACAGCCTACGTGAACAGAGAAAAGAAATGGTAATAGAAAAAATTACAATAATAACCTACACCCAAAAGAGAAAAGAATATATTGTTCAATCACAGTCCGATAGGCTCTAATCGAAATAAAATATCAATATAATCAACATAATACACCCAATGTGACGAAAAAAGAAAACACAACAAAGGCAAAAAAAACAGAAAGCCAAAAGACAATCCCCCAGGATCAACTAAATACCGAGAGGGAGGGAGGAACAGGTACAAAAAAAGTAAAAAGTAAAAAATCAAACAGTCCATACAACAGTTAATATCCATATACATATGCAAAAAAGCAGTGATAAAAGCAATTCATCCAAGGAGCAATACATCTGAATGAAGAACCAGAACCAGTCCATCACATTTGTCCTGATGCTGTCAAATATTAGTCCAATTGTGATAACCATCATTGTCCCAGAAATGTGTATCGCTCCTCGTTTATATTATGTCCCTTAGGATTCTTGCTCTCCAAGTCCAGAATGCAGTGTGTTTCCTGTTGTCTTAGAGTCTGCTCTCTATCCCCACCATATGGGCCACTTATATCCTACTTATTCCAAAAAAGCCGAAACCTACCAAAGACCCTTTGTGGAAGTCAGCAAAGTGCTTAGCTATGGGGTAATTCATACCATTCTTCTTGATAGCTCTAACATGTTGTTGTATACGCACTTTAAACTTGCACTTAGTGCTTCCTACATACTATTTCTGGCATGTGCATTGTAAGACATACACCACATAGTCGGAATCACACGTAATTCTGTCAAGTATGGGTATATTCTCGAACCAGGACCGGATATGTGTAGGAGCAACAATTCAAAGCATATTTACACATACTGCTTCTGGTGCACTTGGAGAAACCTTTTCTCTGATCTTGTAACCACATTCGGGTATCCACCTGTTTGACTGGTTTCATGTAACTGCTGACCAATTTATCTTTTATGGAACTGTTGCATCTAAAACTAATATCAGGATTTGCATTCAATCTCCTTGACAAATCAGCGTCTGCCAAAAATACCTTCCAATGTCTCTTTAGCATTTGACAAATATATTGTGCCTCTGTGCTGAATGTAAGTATGAGACGTGTCACCATTTCTCAGGATTGGACTTGTTGTTGCCACTGGGAGTTGTAAGGAGACTCAATCTATCACACAGACATGCCTTCATGTAGGCACGTTCAATGATTTGTTTCGGATACCCTTGTTTTTTAAACCCCCACACCGTTATGCTGCTTTCCTTGTCAAAAACCTCCATAGTTGAACAGTTCCTTCGGAGACAGATACATTCGCCATAAGGGACACACCATGAAAGATTCTTCGGATGCCTACTTACAACGTGCAATGGGGCACTAGCTTCAGTTGGTTTCCTGTGGAGTTCAGTGGCTGGTAAATTCACATCAAGATACGTGAGACAGGTATAACTGTGCGTTTCAGTGAATCTCAGATTGTATTCATTCGCATTGAGCAACTTATGCTGCCATCCTTTTTCTGTCTCTTTCCATATAATGAACAAGTCATCGATGAGCCAGACATAATATGATGTTTTCAGTTATGGCCTCGTTTTGTTCTGTCCAAACACAAGTCTTCTCCCAAAAACCCATGGTGAGATTGGTATAGGGGGGCACGAACGTCATGCCCATAGCGGTCCACTGCAACTGTCGAAAATACTCACAATTGAACATGAACACATTGTTAGTTAGGCACAAATCTAGCATCTCCAAGATCATGGCAGTATGTTGCAAATTGTTGAGGGACCGAGTATTCAAATAATGTTTGCATGCCTTAATACCAAAATTGTGTCCTATGGACGTGTACAAGGACACCACATCCAAGGTAGCCAGTATGTAGCTACTATCCCAGGGTATTCCCTCAACATGGGAGAGAAAATCAGTGGTGTTGTGTACATACGAAGGGAGAGAAGAAACAAATGGAAACAATGTTTCATCAATGTATTTGGACATGTTTTCCAAGAGGGAACCAGAGAGGGTTACAATGGGTCTTCCAGGGTTTTTTAAAAATATTTGTGGGGGAAATAAATGGTCGGTACAATGGAATTGGGAGTGAAAAGAAAATGACAATTGTCTTCCTCGAGGATGCTTTTCTGTTCCCATTCCTTTATGAGAGCAATAACCTTTGTCTCCATTTCCTTGATGGGATTGGAGGATATCCTTTCGTAGCACTGTGCATCATTCAATTGCTTTTTCGCCTCATTGGCATAATCACTCCTGTTCATTATCATGATGTTACGACCTTTATGTGATGGCTTGATGATGCAATTTGGTAGATTGTGAAGTTCTGAAAGTGCAATTTTATCGGCCAATGTCATGTTGTCACGAGGATGTCTTTTGAACTTCTTATGAATATATTTGAGGTCTTCTATGACCAATGTTTGAAAGACCTCAATGCTGCCCCCAACAGGAACACCAGGATTGAACCTAGATTTCGACTTCAATAAACTTTTTGTTGTCCAATCGGTGGCAATATCTATGGCTTCCAAATCAAGGTACTCATTAATTCCAGCAGTATCTCCTTCCTCCAAACTGACTAAGGTGGATAGAGTGTCCAATTCTGTGATGGAAATATTTGGTGGATCTGCTGAAGGTGTTGGTGGCAATAAACTTTAGTAACCTTAGTTTCCGTATAAAGTGGGCAAAGTCTATACAGGTCTGCCCATAATCAAAATGTGCAGTGGGGCAGAAATTGAGGCCTAGATGCAGAACATTTTGTTGATCTTCAGTAAGGACGTGATCTGAAAGATTAATGATCTTGATCTCGTTTCTTGTCACTTCCCTCAAATTCTCTTTGTTCCAGAGCATAATAATCTGGCTGATATATGGTTTGGCATATTTCCTGCCCCACCTCGTTCTTTTCTGCTGCCTCTTCCATGACCTCTTGTAGTATTTCCTCCCCTTCCCTGCTTTTGCACTCTGCCATCTTGGCATAATAGTTGCATTTCGTCAAAATTTTTTAGACTTTTAGACGTGCAGTAGGTTCCTCATTTTCGCTTCTTGTGACATCGGACTCAGATGTAGATGGTGTGTCATTGAGCATACTCTCATTATCTTGTGCTTGTCCCATAGGTTTACTCAAGGCAGTTAAACGCAATTGATCAAACCTGCGGGAAAATGTATATAGCCGCCCTGTCTCATAGTCCTCTTTATTCTGTAAAAACTTTCTTCGTTTTTTTCAGCCTTCATTTCTTCATTTTTGGCTGCCTCGCTCTCTGGTATAAGTTTCAATTTGGCCTCCGGTTACATCATCTTTGCCAATATCTTCTCACGATCAACACTTGCGTATTTGACCAACAATTTCAGAAAAGTGGCAGTGCAACCATTAGTGGCCATACCCATTCTTTCAACATCTCCAGATCTTGCTCTTTGAAAGACAGAATTTTTAGTATACGTAGCCCTCGTGGTATCCTTCCTACATCAATGTAATTCTGTAGGGAGTGTTGCTCCCACCACTTATTCACGTCTTTTTTCTGTAGTTTTTCTAATTCCTTAAGAAGTGTTATCTCATCATTATCAACCACAGTGGCCACACTACTATTGCTGATCTTTTTAGCGGTGAGTGTCTCACTAAAATGTGAATGAGCTTGTGCTCTTCGAGCAGCTTCTCTGTTTTCAAGGGAATTAGTCATGATGCACCATGAATTAGAAGATGTTTCACTCTCTGCTTCAAGAAATACTTAACAGGTACCAATATTCCATAAAATGTGTGAGTCTCTAAAGTATCTTCAGGTCCCAGAGTGTACGTGTAAATAGAGTACACATGACGTGGATAGAGTAGGGTGGTGACTTAGAGCTAAATGATCTAATGTGTTGGTGGCACTATTACGGGACAAATCCAGAACAGTACTTACCGCTCTGCTGCACACCAAATCATCCTCCAAAGGTCAAGCCAGCAGCGTAGGACGGTGTTCCTGCTCCGGAGTAATACCTGCGTAGCTAGTGCCACAGTCCACCTTGTTGCCTTTACTGTGGTGCACAATGCCTACTACCAGCTGGTGCTTTGTTATAGGGTTAAAGGCTAACCATTGCAATGTGAAAAACACCTTTTGCTTATTGCCACTGTAGACTTGATCAAAAAACATCTATATGAACTCTTTTTGGGAACTCATGTGATCAAAGTCATGTGACTTAATTTAGAGGTAATCCTCTACCTAGCTGAAATGCTAGCGCCCATCTTGGACCTGTATAGTTATACTAATCCATATGATCAAAAACATGTAAAGGGCTCATAACTCTGTCTGTTCTAACAGATTGTTACCATCTGCGGATCCCATTTGAGTAAATATAATTGTACTATATTGTACTGCTACATTGCTTCGCTCGACCTGGAAGTCAAATATTTGTTATTTAAATCACTACAGTGTAGTACTGCGTGTACTGAGGGTTACACTCTATAATGCCATAAATCTAAATAATTATTAGCACTTTGTCTCCCCAAGTGGGTAAAAATGTTTAAAGTGATGCGTGATGCTCTGAATGCACAGGATGATGGTTGTATATTATTCCATCACCTTTGCCCCAGACAATAGAACCTCAAAATCAAAATCATGCCCAAGTGGGCTAAATAATCCTTCTGTTTAAAGTGACAAATGCATTAAGTAGTGCAAAACGTTGCAATAGCTCAAATTACTTTATTCGAGCCATATGTCCATATATTGCATTAACATCTGAAGTGCTTGTGTGCATTGATTAAAATACAAGATTTCATAACACTTGTTTACAAAATGCCTCATACAGTATCTCAATCCCGCCATACCAGGCTAATTCACAGTTACCTTTAAAGTGGCATGTGCGGTATCCTGGGTACCCTCTGTATCTGGGTTGGTGTCAGTATCTGTACCTGTCAGGACCAAATCCTCCACAGTGTGACAGGAGGTGGCTGCTGGATCGCGTGTAAATAATGTGTATCAGCACTTATTTGGACCAGCCAACTTTAAGTTTGTCGGTAGGATAGAGAATTTACTCCAGCTAAGAGCTGAATGTGTATCTGCCACCCTACCAGCATAAATCTTCCGATATTACCGGCCGGTCATACCAGTGCCGGTAATACAGGTAAATCCCCCCTCCATGGATTCCTGTGGGACTCCATGGACAGTGGATTTACCAGCATTTCGGCCACTTGGAATCTGGCATTAACTGCTGCAGACCAAGTGGCGGAAATGGTAGCACGGTTTGCCGGTATACCAGCGGGATACCGGCAAACTTATAATGAGGGTCCTTGTCTCTTCTTTCCATCTATCCTGTTACTTCTATGCTGATGATTCAAAACTCTTCCTGTTTCTTCTTTTTCATACGCTTTCCACTCTACTGTCTATGCCTGCCTTCTAGCTGTCCATGCATCACTTTCTCAACCTCATATCTACCAAAACCGAGATCTTCTTTTTTCCTGCTTATCCTAACGTCCCACCCCGTCCGCCGCTCCCCTCTGCCTCTTCTTCCCCCTTAATATCGCCTCTTTTTCCACCTCACTTTCAACACTTCTTTTTCTTTCTTTACACACATTTCTAACACTGCTCACATCTGTTGTTTTCATCTCTATAATATTCACCTTGCTCGTGCTTTTCCCACCTTTCATGCTATTAAACTTCTGATCACCTCTCTTATCTGTTTTCATCTTGATTACTGCTCTGCTCTCTTTGTTGGTCTTCCTGCTTCCCATCTAGCTTCCTTCCACTCAGTGTACAAAGCAGCTATTTGCTTTAGGTTTTCTTTACCCCTTCGTTCTCCATTACTGCCTCTCTTGCGTCCCACTCACTCCTCTCATTTGACTC
This sequence comes from Ambystoma mexicanum, assembly GCF_040938575.1. NCBI lineage: Eukaryota > Metazoa > Chordata > Amphibia > Caudata > Ambystomatidae > Ambystoma > Ambystoma mexicanum. The sequence continues at coordinate 984,628,884 of NC_090924.1, forward strand.
TCGTATTCTTCATTACTTGCTCTGTATTTTTTATAAATGTATCCATGGTCTTGCTTCACTCTATCTCTCTACTCTCATTACTTTATATTCTCCCTCCCATTCCCTTTGCTCTCAATCATTACATCTACCATCAGTCCCTAAACCACCTGGTACTTCATCTCGTATCTGCTCATACTCTACTTGCCTCTAAATTCGGCAGCACTCTTCTTCTCCCTGTTCGATCCTCTACCACTCTGCATATATTTCATGCTTGGTTGAAAACCCACGTGTCACATAGTTGATGATTGTGTTCCTTCTTAAATGTATTCCACTTAACCAACACATCATTTGTACTGGGTTTACTATCGTTGTACAACGCTTTAGAGAATGCACTATATGAATTCCAAAACATACAAAATACAAATACACGTAGTGTAGCCTTTAACAACATTGGTTTGCCTGTGCTAGGGTGGTGTATCATTTCACCTTTTATCAAACTGTTAAAATGTTGACGGTCATAAAAGGGAATTAACCTCTTTTTTGGAGCCTTCTCACTGATTGTATTATTCTGGTTCATGCAGAAAGAAAAAAAGAGTTTTAGGATTCTTATAGGCAAATGTAGGTTCCTCTGAAAATAGTTGTCGGACGATTCGATCAGATCCAGGCGCTTTCCATTGTTTTTATATGAATACGCGATACTCATAGCCAAGTCAGACAACACGGACCCTGCTTTCACACAAACACAGTGCAGGCAGAGCTTTTGGGCCATGCACCAGCTGCAGGGAACCATTAAGAAATCAGGCAGTTGCGACCACAAGGCCGCTTGATTACAAAATGGCAGCCATACATTTTATAGAGATATCCTGCAGCTCCACATACCATTCAGAGGTCAGCAGACACGCATGGAAAGAGGAGGAGCCAGGCTGACAAGTCAATCTTGGCTGAAAGCCAATAATCACATGCATGTGTTCCGAATAAAACCCTCATTTTCCACGTAAAGACAGAGCCTGCATATAAAAGGGGGCTGGGATTAGCACAAGAGGAGGGAGTCAGGATGGCATTGTAGAGGTGTGCAAAAATGGTGAGTGTTAGGGAGAATTCTCAAAAATGCGCTAATTCCCTTCACCTTAGAAACCCCCAGCAACTTTGCTGGATTTTGAGCACTTGATTTTATTTTACATGGAGAGAGTGTGAGCATTTTTTCCCACTCTCTCATGTATTTTGATGTGTGTTTTACTGTTGTGTTCTTTGATTATGGAGTTTTAGACCACTCCATAAGCATCATCTTTTCATATGTGTTACACAGCACCCTCAGTGCAGTAACACAGGGAAGCCTTTCTAGGTTATCCCAAGGTTTAAATACCTTCTCTGGAATAAACTACTGTTTCCCAGAGAATGTAAAGTTAAATTGACTTTACTAGTCTTTTTAAATTCCTAGACCCAGCACACACTATCTTACAATAGAGTGCCGGAGGGTTACCGAGTATCCCCTGCGTCTACAAACTCATGTAGCAGTCAAATGCTACCCTTTTCTATCGAAATAACTGGTGGCAGTGGTTTTACAATGAACTACCATGATTTTTCCCAACCGCGAACACCGGTAGCGTTAAATCACGGGAGCCATGTTTTACAAGAGGGTATCTGAGCATCCTTTGTTTAAACGGGTCCTGGTCTTCTTTTTTCGCCATTTCTTTTTGGAAAGGTCCTTCTAGAGTGTCTCTGCATGCCAAACTCGGTTTGGTCCCTTTGTTTACATGCCTTTGGCGGGCTTCAGGTATGAAGACCGCCTCTGGCGCCTGAGTGTCGGGGTGGGCAGGACGTTAGGAAGGTGCCCGAAACTCCCTGTGCTTAGTCTCCTAGGAGACCCAAATGCACTCTGGCGCGATTGGCTGGCTGACTGTCCGGCAAGGACAGCCACCCTCCTGGGTGAGTGGCAGCTAGGCTGGAATGAATGGGAGAAAACTGTTTAAAAGGCAAGTCTCTTGGCTTGGAAGGCAGAGTCGACCACTGGAACGAAAGAACCAAAGACGAGCTGCAAGAGGACGGCTGCTGCAACTACTGGACGGTTGGTTTGCCCGGTGGAGCCCTGCTGCAGGCCCGAATTGTCACATTCATCTTGACAGAGAAGCCCTTCAAGCACAACTTCTTCCTTTGATTCGGTAGGACCAATCAACTCGTCAGCCACCTGGATACCATTCTCGGAGCTCGTTAGGATTAACCAGGGGGAAGGACACCAGCTTGTGTGCTTGAAGAACAGCAACCAGAATTGAAGATTTTCCAATTTGCCAGCTTTGTGACCCGTCCCCGTGCAGTGAAGGTGTCCCCCGACATCCTCCCTCTAGTCCACACAACTGAGGCTCAGGAACAGGCGTGATCTGCAGGAACTGCCAGGAACAGAAGTCTTCAGCTGCATCTTTTTCTTCAATATAAGGTACTGTGAAAACCTGACCGAGAAAACTTACCTCTCACTGTGAAAGTTTGTGGAACTTTGGCAACTTGCAGGCCTAGTCAGCTTGTGACCCGACATATGAACCTTTCTTTCGTGAACTACTTCTAAGAACCGTGGCAAAGACTTTTCCGTTTAAATACCAAAACTGTTTTTACTTATACATGACATTTGCCCATTAACTTTGGCCTACCTATTGCATTGAATCAACTCCTCTGGTGAACTCAAACTATTTGCAATGTTTTAGAATATTTGTAATATTCGTTTTATTAACTTATGCCTCTTTGCTCCTATTTCAATGCTATTTTGCTCTGACTTCAAGGGAGCTCATTTGCTTAGTAATCAGTATTATAATATAATTTTTGTGTGATATTGGTTGCCTCGTTAAGTGAATGATTTATAAATGATTGTGTAATAAATTAATACGTGTTTTTACCAAGAAACCTTGAGTATAAGTGTCTATCTGAATACTTGTCATTGTACCCTTATAAGCTCACATTCCCACTTGAGATAAGCCTGGCTGCTCAGCTCGCTACCAAAAACTGTGTGGTACAGATTTATACCGAAGGTTGGTTTTGCTTACACTGTAGTCCTAGTTGTGTGTAGTGGTCCCAAAGGGTACTGCCTAAAAACTTTACCTAACAGTGAGAAGAAAGGAGGTGGTAAAGGAACACTTTAGTAGAGGGAAAGAGCAGGAAGGAGCAAGACGAGGGAAATTATGGTGTTATTACGGTGTTGGAGGGAAATAAAAAGAGGGCAGAGAAGGTAGGAAGTAGCCGTGAAAGACATGTATTAGAGGAAGGAAAGATCACGAGAGAGAAGGAAGGAGAGGTAGGCCTTAGAGGAGGGACAGAAGAGTGCAGAGAGGTGGGTGAAGGAAAACAAGCGGAGGAAGGAGAATGTTATCACTGACAGAAGAGGTTAGAAGAGAAGGGAAGGCTGTGGCAGTGGGCAGCAAGGTCCACACTGAAAAACTAGCTATGAACAAACCAACAGGGTCAGCTACTCCAAGAGGGTACTGAAAGGCAGAAGGCGAGAGTAGTGGGCCCAGGGCTGTAGTGCAACCATGGTACCAGTGCTAGTGAAGCTGAAACAATGTTCTACCTGGGCCAAGATACTTATAGGGAAAAAGCATGATGACTCAAAGAAAGCAGTGATATAGGTCAAAGCAAAGAGATCAACCTAGCAGGGGGCCTTAGCCCTGACTCTTGTTTACCCAGTGGCGACTAGTCACAGCCCCACCACTGTGCACCAGTCATCATGTATTCGGTCATGCACAAATGCACATCACTATTTCGAGAGGGCTCTGTATGACAGAATGATTGCTTGTTAGGTGCAGACACAGAGTCATTGTAGACCCTCATTTTGGGTTTCTGTTCCAAGTTGTGGCCTGCCAGTTGATGGCAGAATGGAGGCACAGCCCACAGGAAGCATCTAATTGAATGTATCTCTCCTGTCTTCTTAGGGGCCATACTGAAGATGGGATACAGGGAAGGAAGCGCAAATAAACTTCCCTTCCCATTTCACAGTGCTGGGAGAAAAGGTACAGGGCGATCTTCAAGATCAGGTCTGTTTTAAAAAAAGAATCTGTGTTCATGCATGTGTTGGAGTGGTGTATTAATGTTAGAATGTGTGTGTGTGTATATGTGAGCATCTGTGCGTATGTGAATGCGATGTGAGACTGAGCTGATGCAGGGATGGGTAGGGTTTGTGATTCACCTGTGATACAATCAAAGGGGTCGGTGTGGGGATAGTGGGAAGTGCTACACACCAGCATGGGCATGTTTTCTCACAGTTGAATGCTGTTATTACTGGCATTCTGGGCATAGCCATTGTGAGTATTCTTCTGTTGGGGGACCATCCTATATTGGCGGTGTGAGCATGAACATGTTTTCTTGCAGTTGCAGGGCATTATTACTGGCTTTACGGGAAAAGCCAGTGAGAGTGCTTTTATGTTGGTGTACTGGCGTATACTGGCACAAGCAGCATGGAGATATTTTCTTACATTGCCTGGTGTTGTTAAAGGCAATATGGGCCAAGCCAATGTGAGTGTTCCTATATTGGGATACCTGCATGGCCATCATGGACCTGATGTCTTGCAGTAGTTGAGCTTCATTACTGGCATCATGGTCAAAGCCATTGTGATGGTACTTACGCAAAGATAATCTCCTTTTCTGACACAGCCAGCAGTGAAATGTTTTCTTGCAGTGGCAAGGCGTTTTTACTGGCATTATGGGCAAAACCATTGTTAGTGTTCTTATATGATGATACTGGGCCACATTGGCACAGCCAGCGTGGACAGGCTTTTTACAGCGGCATGGCATTATTGCTGGCACTATGCACAAAGTCTACGCACTTATTTTCACATAGGTATACTGATACATATTCGTACAGTTAACATGGACATGCTTTCTTGCAGTTAAATTATTACTATTATGGAGAAAAAAAAACATGAGTGCTCTAACATGGGAGTATTACTACATATTTGCCCAGGCAGCATAACCATGCCTTGTAACTGTAAATACTGGCATTATTGGGCACACACAGCATGAAAATATTTTGCTACACTGGCAGAATGCTTTCCTATATTGATTGCAAGGGCATCATAAAAATGTGTTGAAAAATGCTCTTTTCTGCTGTTGGTGACCGGACATCTATTAGATTGCTTGCATGTGTGAATTCTACAAAAACAGATTGGAAATTGAATTTTTTATTTATTTTATTGTTTAAAGCGCGGACCTTGAACGAAAGCAGTAGGGCGCTGTACAGAGTGTGGCTAGCCAGCATTTGGGCCGGCATCTTAACAGTAGCACAGTACTGTGAGGTTGGTGCGTCGGTATGTGAGTCCATTGGAATTAGTTCTTGGTTGTGTGTTGTTGAAAGAGCCATGTTTCGAGAGATTTGCGAAATCAGAGAATTGTGGGGGCATTCCGAGCCGACACCGGGATCAAGTTCCAGGGGGTAGGTGCATGAGAAGAGAAGGATTGTTTGCGGGTCCTCTATTTGTGGACGAGTTGTGATTCAAGCCGATTGGTTGATTTGCTGCACGAGGAGCGTGTGCAACAATATATGTGGAGCTAAGCCACCAGGTATGCTGTTATGCTACTCGTGACTGCTTTGTAGATGTTACATGCAGTCTTGAACAATATCCTGGCTTGGAGTGGAACCCATTCTAGTTCTCGTAGGATGGGGTAATTTGGTCAAATTTCTGTGTTCCATAATAAGACGTCCTACAGCACAGCGTGGTGGACTGCTTTTAGGGGAGCCAAGTAAGCAGCTGGTTACCCTGTCAGGAAAGCATTTCTCCCATTGGCCTGCAGTACAGTCCGGAAATCCTGCAGCAGGAGGAAGGGTTTGATTTTTCGGAGGAAAGAGATTCTGAGCAAGGCTCTTCAGGCCTTCTTGGCTGTGTGTTTCTGGAAGGACAGATTGCTGTCAATGGTGAAGCCTAAGGATTTTGCTGAGTATGAGAGTTGTGGACCAAATCCTTCTTGGTGCATATCATTGAGCCATTGTTGGGCAAGTTGTTTTTCTGATCCGAATGGTTGCAAACCAACGAACAAAAGGACTTGGTAATCTTTAAGCAAGTAAGAATACTTGTTACGCAATGGCCGTCTGCAGATGAAAGCATGTGTTTGAAGGTCTCCAAGTGCTGAGCATATTTAAAGGCAAACTACAAAGGCAAATTAAAAAAGTGAATTGATAATAACAGAGTGGCTTATATGAAAACCTTTGAACATTATTGAATTCCAAACCGAAAACAAAGCTTGACAAATACATATTAATTCATTCTGAATACTGCACTGAGAGAAGATTGTTACTTATGAAGAATCTAAAGAAATGAAGCTTTACCATTTAAATAAATGCAACGTATGCAAAGTCTAAAAGTGAATGGAACTTAAATTGCAAGCAACGTTCATATACATTGATCTACAAATCTATTAAATGTTCAACCAAGGAAAGCAATGTATATTGAACTCTAAGGTGAACAGAACTTTAACTGCAAACCCAATGTGTATTGTAATCCAAAGTGAATGGAACTTTGGAGATGAACTTCAAAAAGGGGATTAAAATTAACTAATATTTTCAACGACTTTTTTTGTACATAGACTAGCCATATGAAGAGGTTGCAAGTGTGGTGCAGAACATTAAGAAAATTGGGAAACCTCATCATATTGCTACATCATTGAAAGTATATCTTGGGGAAGGGAACCCTGATGTTTAAACTACTTATTGACAGAGCCTCAGGATATTTTGTGTTTTGCACTGTGTTTTGGAACTTGGGGCAGGGAACCCCGAGTACTAATCTTGTATTTCTTTGGAACTTAAGGCAATCCTGAAACTTTTGTTAGAACTGCTTTTTACTTGGGGAAGGAAGCTGAAAGAAAGCTACGAGCTGGACAAAGCTCTGAACATTATGCTGTACACTATTTCATTGGTCGCTGGCATCCCTACACATTGTATAACATTAGTTGTGAGGGCAAGTGTAGGCTTTGGACACAGACAGATTCCTAAATTGAACTTTTGGACTTTGAATTTCCTTAGTTTTGGTTTGGTAGGGATGTCCCACCATAGCATAGGGAAAGATAGGCGTTTTTCCATCCTGATATTTAAATTGATAAAAGTGTTTACTTTGAACTTTGAATCTATTGCCTGTGTCTTACCCCAATATGCCCTCACAGTAACTGGCTCAGGTTATCAAAAATAAATGGCAGTTCAAACCGTGGGTCGAGGCCTGCTTGGCCTTCCGCGTTAAAGTCACTTATTACAGCTTTTCAAAGATTCCTTCACAGTATAACAAAAGGTCACGTTAAGGCATCAATAGTTCACGTAGGTCTCCCTCAGCCAGGCTCCGACCTCGCAATCACAGCACTTGCACAAGCTTTATTCACATTTGTTAGGTGTTCCCTTCCCCTAACTTATTTCATATTCCAGGTCTCCCTCTGTCGGGCTCGTACTTTTCACTGACGCTGAAGACTTTCGAATGTGCAAAGCTTTTACTATAGACCTCCACAGGACTACATCAACTTTTACTTCAGCTCTCCCTTTATGTTATTTGCCCTAGTGTCTCTTGGTCTTGGAATTTCCATACCACAAGTACAAAAGTTCAAAGAAATCTTTCTCTTAAAGCATTCACCTTTTCGCTTCCCTTTCACCAGGCCTAACCTTGACCATTGCGCATTTCAGAGTTCATTCACTTTGCCGCTTTAAAACAAGACATCAAACATTTTGCGGAGACTTTCCAGTGGGCTACTTCCTTTCACCAGACCACTCCGCTAATCTGTATCACTGGCTTCACAGTTATCAGCAACTTCAAAGTTCATCACTGGTTAGCTTTCCTTTGTGTCTCATCAGCATGAGCGCAACTTTCAATTGTGAGATACACTGTTGTGGCTTCAATCTTTCCTTGATACAAAACCGGCCTTCCATGTCTTTCACTAACTCGCTGGTTGTGCCCGCTCCTTTCTTGTCTCTGAGGCTTTGATTCAAAAGTCAAGGGTAATACCACAGGCTTGGCCTCCCTTCCCCAACTCTGTCGTTCACCTGGGCGTGTTGCTGGCGTCCTTGAAACACAAGGATTATTCTTGTCTGCAATTTGGCTTTCTCCACGTCTCCTTCATGGCTTCCCGGAGACAACGACCTCCTGCAGGGAAATTCAGGGTTTCTCTACCCTTTGCTCTAGTTTCTCGATCAGTCGTCCTGCTCCAGTGAGTTTGAGTTTGCCTTTGCCCTGGAAACATCTGCTCCTTCTCGTTTCAACCTTGCTCAGAATGTGTCTCTATGTTCCACCTTTAATCCGTGTGTGGAGAGTGAATGGGTATCAAATGTATGTGATTAAAGTCAAGTGTCTGACCTGATTAGCGGGACATGTCCAATGAGATATGCAAGCGTTAGCATTTCTACCCTCAGTCGCCCTCCTCCTCGGCCCAGTGTTTGTGTAGAAGGGGGGGGTGTTGGGAGGTTGGAGAATCCTATAAAATACGATGGGATATGGATACGGGAAATGGGGGAATACTGCGTCTCACCATTGGTTGACTCACCCCCACTCCCTGAAAAAACCCACCAAGGTGATCCTCCTGCACTGGTCCACCCCCAGGGTCTGGATCCAAAGGTGATGGCCATTGCCGGGCCACCTGAGAGAGAGATTCCCGTGGACTAGAAAGTGAGACTCCCTTTGGTTTCTCACAGCTGGTTTAACCTTAAGAAGGCTCTGTCTACTTCTGTAATTTCAACAACTTCTGCAATTATTAAAAAGTTTGTTCTGGTTGTTATAAGATTCAGGCTTCCCTTCAAAAGCAGATTTAGGAATACGCAATCTTTTAATGAAGAACTTAAACATACAAACTTGTGCTCTCTTTTGATTTAAACAGCATTCTGCCTTAACAGGTACCAGGAAACAAAATATCTGAAATGCAACATCTCTTTGATGAAATGTCCTTGTAACACTTGGGAAAAGTCGACTACGGCTTCTCAAACCGTTACCAAAAACATTCTCCAACTTAATAATAGACACAAGACCTCTCTGGTAATGAATATTGTATAATAATGGGAAAAGGGAAGATTTCTTAACACTGAACAAGCACGTGCTACAATTCATTTTGTCAATCAGGACTCCCCCACAACTGCGAACGATTCCACTCGCTTTCACTTCTACGCAAGTATAAACTATGCTGGTTACAGTTATGGGCAAGGTATTGTAAAGTGATTCGGAGTACGGAGCTTCACTCACTTACTCCGAAATCACAATGGTTGTGGGCTGCTTCCACCTCCTGACTTTCAGACCTCTGCTACTGCTGCCACAGGCTCACTTGGGAACCACACTCCTCCACGGTATGGGTGTCTCTGATCTGGCCTTGATATGGAAGAGTTTCCTTCTCTCCAAATTCCCTCGTCTTTCCTCTTCACACGGGCCCTGGGTAAACTCATGGCTTCACCTCTGTATACACAGCAATTAGGCACACCTGGAAAGACTGCTAATTGCTTCCAGTCTCTTCCAATGCAGCCACAGCCAAACAGGGTTAGTGAGCACAGGACCAACTCAGAGCCTGAAGGTGAAATCTACTCTTCCTTTACTCCGGCGTCCCTTCTGTGGTCACAGTTCCTTGTGAACTGCGAGCCTCGTGCTCAGGTTCTTCTGCTACTGCTGCCGACCTTCCAGCTCCTGCTGCAGCTTCTCTTTGATGCTCCCTCCTACAGCAGTCTTTAAGGCACATCAGGTGGGTTAGTTGGCTTCAGGTGCAGGCCCGTCAGCTTAATTGCCTGACACTACCAAAGGCTGTTAGGCTTGTTTGCCTGTCCTTTATATCTACAGGCCTCTTCAGCCCTCTTCTTTGTCACAGTCCCAGAGTGATTCTGGGACATGTGGTCCTTTTTAGGGAAATTCGGTTTTCTTATTCCCTTACTACTTTCTTTTTATAGTAGTTTCACTTTCCCTAATATTGGTGGAAGAGGGATTGTAGGTTTTAATCTTTTTAGAGACAGATGGAACACGAAGGGTTACATTTCTGTTATCCTTTTTGGTGTACCTTTGGCATTGGGGAGGATACATTGTTTTAGAAAGACAAAAGACTTGTTCTGAGGATGTGGCAGATTTAAACCATTTAATTTTAGGTTTAGGTTTAGGTTTAACCATATGCAGAAATTCCTCTGAACTGCAGCAGGCTATAACTTCTCTCGGAAAGAGTCTTAAAAGTCTCAGATGAAAAATACCATGCCTCACCCTGTGAAATATCCCCACTATCCTGGGCCTTGTCTCCACCCAGGTGATCCTCCTGCAGTACCCCACCCCCAGGATTGGGATCTGGAAGCTGTCCTCTCCTGGCTACCTGGGCAGGGCTTTGGTGGGGGATCCACAGGATTCTGCACACCAGTCTTGAGGGTATCTAGAAATGATCCTAAGAAGTAGCTTTGAGGGAGGCAATCATTTTTAGGAGATCTGGGGAAAGAGAGGAGATAATTTGGTCCAGAGGGGCAGTGTGAGTGCCGGGGTGCAGAGATGCTAATGCTGTGACAGGTTGATTCGATAGTCTCTCAGACTTCGTCTATTTTTTCAATAAATAATGTGTTGATTCTGTCGCATTCTTCCTGAGTTGCTGGTACCTTGGGGTCGGGTGAGGATTTGGTCAAATGCTTTACTACTTCAAAGAGGGCTTTGCTCCTGTTTGTGGCTGCTGCATTGGTGGTGGAGTAGTAAGCAGCTTTGGCCTCGGTAATGAGAATCCTACAGTTTGTGTGCAGATTTGAGGTTCGTGAGGTCTCCCGAATTATGTTTTTTTACACCACCATTTTTCAAGGGCTTTGATTGAGCATTTGTTGGAGGCTAGCTCAGGGTGTACCAGGGGCAGAAGGTATGGTCTAAGGCCAGCTGGATTCTAGGGGGGCATGAGTGGCCACCAGTTTCATATCAGAGTTGCTGAATCATTTCAGGATGCCCGAAGCATTCTCTGTGGTGTGGTCGTCTGCAAGGTTTGCTTCTAGCTCATTGACCGGGAAGGTTTTTAATGAGCGGCTTTGAGAGAGGGGGCGTTTAGCCTGACCTTTGTGAGCCGTATTCGAGTGGGTGACTGATAGTGGGATGGAGGCATGGTCAGACCAGTCAAGTAGGATAGGGTCTGCACAGGTGATGCGGGGGGATGATGTGAAGATTAAGTATAGGGTGTTGCTTCCACTGTGGTTGTCAGCCTGTGAGTAGGGAATGTTAAAATAACTGAGAAAGACATTATTTGAATGTGCTAATTTGACAGAGAAGAGTAAGTTGGAGATGTCTGCAATGAAAGAGTCACTCCTGTGATGTGGTTTGTAGATGAGATGAGATTCCTTGTGCAATAGAGGGAACCGGGAGGCAAGTGATTCAAATGAGCTTGTTCTAGGTGAGGGGATGATGGAGGATGGCCAATCACTCCTGTGGACGACTGGCACTCTGCCTCCTGCCCTTCCTGGCTGGTTGTCATGTTGGATGCAGTAGCCTTGGGGTAGTAGGACGTTGAAAACATGTAGGGAGGATGGGGTAAACCATGTTTCAGTGATGAAAAGGATATCAAGGTTGTTTTACGAGATGAGGTCAGCGATCTCTGCAGCATGGGCGACGACTGAGCAAGCATTGATCAACATGAGGGGGCATGTGCATCTGGTCCGTGGGTGTTGGATGGGGCAAGGGCAATATTGATGAGGTTCGCTAGGGTAGTTTGCAGGGGATGCCCAGGGCCTTTTGGTCATTCAAACCTAATGATTTGTTACCCATTTTCATTTATAAAACGTGCTATAAAATGTGACATTTCAACATACGAATTTACAGAAATTCTCACGGGAAGAACCCTGTGAAGACTCCTTAGCTGGTTGTAGCTCCCTCAATACGATTTGTTGCTCAAACATGGAAAATACTTGCACCACTCCAACTAAAAACTGCACCAGCTGCCACTGGGTGTGACTAGAAAGGCCACCAAGGAAACTTAAGCCTGACAATCAACCAATGACTGACGAGGAAGAACTCAACTGTCGTCTGAAAGCCAAGCGACAAAAGCACAAGGAGTGACTTTATACATCTGGTCAGGGAAATTCAAGCCTGACCATGTATGATTGTAAAGTGAACATATGAAATCAAGGCCTTGATTATTAACGTTCTGCTTGCTTTTATTTCCATTGGACCACCTGCACTGTTGTTGGAGATCCGACACTTGTGTTCTTAGGCTTTACCTGCCAACAGGTGTTGTGTACAATAAGCAACCATTATACCTTACTCAACCGTGTGCGAGTCCTTTGTTGATTACTCAGTCTGTGGTAACAGGCTGTGTCTGAGCAGCAGTTTTTGAATTGACCACCAACCATCAAGCAAATTGGAACATACAGGGAGAACATCACTGCAAATAAAGGGTTTCATGATTTTTTTCACTTGTACCAAACTATTTGCCAATGTCAAACGATTGTGACGCATATAACAAAAAAGTAAAACACTAAACACAAACAGAAATGTGTTTATTTTTAGTATGAATGAGGAGCACAAATTTAACATGTAGCCACCACTATGGAAAAGTAATTTTCAAAGTGTTTCAATGTATACATTCTGACAAGACAGCTGCTTACAATTCAGGCGTTCATTTAAATGAAACACATTTAAGGAAGCATATATTAACTGCGCACCATTTATCGAAGACATTTTGTATATTTCTGTTTTCTAATTACCACTACAATGCATTGGGTGACTTCCAAATTCAATTTCTTTACTTCAATAAACGAGAGCGCACTTGATAAAAGTTTTCAAAACACTAGTACAGCACCATATTGTACGGCAAAGCTGCTTCATCAGAACTTCGTGTGTTACATAAAATGGAAGTCTTTCATCATCAAAAATATTATCTATGGTGTTGCTTCACGTACAGAATAGTGACAGAAATTAGACCAACTTGCAGATAACAACATTCATTTGGTAAAATAATAATAGCAATCTGATGAAAAGAAATCTTAGTAGGAAAACATGCACCCAACCATCTACAACTTTAATTAAAAATTATAACATCTCTTAAGTGTCTTGCTGGACCTTAGTTAGGTGACAATGCTGCTTATTTCATTCATGCTCCAATAACAACATCTCGTTTAGGAAGCCATTTTTATTGTTTTAAAAGATGGTAGTTAGCGAGTAAGTCTCATAGAGTTTGTCAAATGGGCAGATTTGCTTTCCTTTTCAGCGAATGGCATTTTCCTTTTCCAGTTCCATTTCATATGTAATCAAAGTTCAAATGCTGGAAACCGGGACGTCTCAGGTGCCAACATGTCGGACAGGAAATGAATTGTTCCAGCCATACCTACAAAACAACATTTAAACAATGAAGTATTGAAAGACTACTGTTTTCAATTCTATCTGTATAAGTTGTCATGCATTAACAACAGTCATACATGATAGTTGTATTTTTGTTCAACTTAGATAAGTTGTGTTAGTCTGTACCATTTCAATATTTTACATCATCTTCATTCATGGTATGTGTGCAAACAGATCAATGAACACACAGCTCAATTAAAGGTATCTCTTATCAGACCACTTTTATTGATTAGACCAACAACACATTTATGCAAAATGTCATGAATAGGGATGGGTGAAAATTAATCAGACATTTATCCAAACACCATGTGTAGGGCTTTTTTGTAAATCGGAAAGTTCAAATGATATTACACGTCTCGGGCAGCTGGCAATTAATCTACCCCTCCCTGCACCCAATTATGTAACATATATATCAAGTGAATATTATTAAGTGTATTGCATTGTGGTGTGCACTCATTGTCTTTAATTACCCATGTAGAGAGGTCTGCGACCAGTACTGACGATCCAACAAAATTTGTATCACAAATTGAACAGTTGATGAGGAGGGAAATATCACAAAAATTACATGCCTCTAGATTAGCACAATATTTTAAGTCACAAAGAATCCCAAGGGTTCTAAGAATGTATCTACACCCTAATTTATAATGATTACGTTTTGTTCAGTGGTGGCAACAGATTCTGAACACATTCTCATTATAATGAATTCTTTTGATGACTGAGGAGCTCTCAAAATCACTCTCTTCAATTAGTACTGAAATGATTGACCTTAAACCACAACTGGTCTTGTTACTATCAGAGTCAGAGGTCAATCAAATTTAAGAAGATACTAACAGAAAACTTGATGCTTATAAACGAGATACTGATCAACGCAAATTTAGATGCAACACTCTCGACTACCTACATGATATAGTTTACAACTGGCAGGAGTATTATCAGTCCAGGAACTCTAATCAAAGGACAGATCAACTCAATAGAAATAAAGACAACACCGATCAAAGTAGTAATAGTAGATAGAGCAATGGTGACAGGCCAGTGATTACTACCACTGGTAGTGGCGGTGAATCTAGGTTTCTAGAAACAGAGGGGATTGACACACAAGCCGGTAGACCAGTACCCCACTCGATAACTCCCATAGTCCCCTCTAGCTCATCCTCTTCCGGCTACTCTTTTTTAGACCAAGGAGGAAAACCTGAAGAGGTCAAGCTAAATCTCAGACCCAAGACAAAACATTAGACAACATTGTTGTCAACATCTCTACCAAGTCTCTTAAAGCTGAACAACTGAATCTTTTCGATAGAGGTCTTTTGTTCCGACAACTAACACTGATTTCTTTTCTGAGCATGTTTGTCTGTTTAAACTGCTATGGAAAATGTGACTTAAGATCTTTTTTTAGACGATTCCCCCTATGGAAGATTCATCGTCTCTGTTTGATCTTCTTGAAATGAAGATCCTCTCATGAATAACACTGCATTCAGTATGTTTGAATGTAATGTTTCGAAGCATTTGAAACATACCAATTATAAACCACTTTTGATGTTGGATAGTTATTTAGAGACCTGGAATTGAACATTAAACCTGCATACAAAGGTGGCGTGATAGTGGTTATGGACTCTTCATTCTGTAGGGAGAGTTTCCTCAAACTTCTGAATGACCACTTTATGTATATGAAGCTTGACCAAGATCCTACCAGGTCATCATTGATAAGTCACTTGATGTGGCATTCAATAATGATTGGATCTCTGCTAAAACTAAAGAATTTTTGAAACACAAATTTCCATGTACACCAATATTTTACATGCTCTCAAAAATACAACATGCTACTCATCCACCATTTCGACTGATAGTCACAGGGACGGAGAGTATCCATTGGCCAAATATGTGGATCGTCTATTGCAGCCTATTGTGCAGAAGGCAGACACATACTTGAGAGACACTACCCATGTTCTAAATTGCTTAGAACAGATTGGAGTTATTTTCCAAAGGTTATATACATCAATCTCTCATGAGGAGGGCTTGCAAGCAATTCAGTGTGTATCATTGCAAGACGTTTACTTCAATTTGTCCTGAAACTCTTGAATATTATTCTGTAAAATAATTGTTTTAGATTTGAATCAACATTCTATCTTCAAGCCGCTGGGACCTCCATGGGTTCGGGGATGGTGGCATCATATGCATTTTTACGTTAAGAGAATTCACATACTGGATTATCCCATGTGTAGTGACAAGATGGTATGCTGGAAACTTTATATAGATGACGTGTTTGGAATCTGTAAAGTTGTGACCCCTGAAAATGTCGACTTTCTTTTATTTTGACCCCCTTTTCACCCAATATATATGTGGGTGTATGGGTACAGTACATAATGGATGAAGCGGAGGCTGTGGGGGGTCTCCCTTCACATATATATGGGGTGTAAAGGGGGTCCAAACTAAAAAGGTCGACATTTTCGGGGGTTGCAGTAAATGTAGCGCAGTAATCACATAGATCCGAATGATCAGACCCCTTCCAGTTACCGACATACCTCTTCTGGTTCAACCACCTCTTGTGAGTACCTACCCCTCCACACAACTCACAACCATATACACCCCACTCAGCTCCTGCAACCTTTGACATGCTCTCCACCCTACCTTGCACTTTCACAAGGAACTTCATTTATGACTCAGAAATGGCAAAATGTCAATTCCTTATGAAGGATTTACAAAGCTAGCAGCCTCATAACATGTGCCCCCTGTCCTTCAACAATGCCATCATGAGGCAGAAAGAACAAGTAACTCACTGTAGTGACTTTGTAGAGGAGGTCCCAGACATGGCTTGCACCCCTTCCCCTCATTTCGAGGTATCAGGAGCGTACTCGCCAAGGTATGAGACGTATGAAGAGCAAATGAACCTACAAAGAGCTGCACTGGGACTCTGCCCAGTATACATCAGAAGATCCCTACATGTTGAAGCGCCCATAACCAGACAACCCTGGGCAGCTCGGTACCCTATCAGACAGCCGTACCAGCCGCTGATACGAAATGAGGAGTACCTACATACGGTCCACGAAGAGACACCAAAAAGCCTTAATGGAAGGCCAGTGGAAATGACACAGACTCGTGAATGAACAAAAGCAGCTATCAAAGATAACATGCCAGTGCGAGTAACTACGAAAATAAATGTAATGGACACAGAGAAGAGACAATGTTAAAACGTAAGGAAACGGTGCTATGAGACAAGATGGAAGTAACGGACCTGTTAAACGTGTGTAAATAGGCTTGAAACGCAAGATGCTAAGAAATCGATACTGCTTGCAATGCTTAGTAGAAGATAGAGCGGCAAGCGCCAACCATATATCTACCTCAATAAGGCACATTATACAAGTGCAAATCCATTTTGTAAAAGCAGAAATGTGCCCAGGCTGCCAGAGGCCTGACAGGCCAAGTTTCGTAACCAAACCAAAGGCAAGGGAAGGAGCGGAATCGAAACTCAACAAAGAGCAGTTCATGCCTAGAAAATCGAGGTCAACCAGAGAAAGGGAGGAAAGCGTCAGCTAACAAGACTCAAACTTCAGAGCATACCAACCTGCCTCATGAAGTTCAAGATAAGGGGGGCCCATGCAGGTGGCGAGGCTGAAACAGAATTAAATGCACTAAAAGCTGGAAACTGAAGCAGATTCATGGTGAACTAACACGTGACCAGCCATGCGCAAAGAAGTACCACTGCCTGATGTCATCCAGGACCCGAGGATGCCTTAACTTTTCCCGATATGAGACTACAGTTTCACGGCCATCCTTAGCCAACTAATTGACACATCTCCCTAAAACACTGATTGATGGAAGGGAGGCAGGGTGAAACTTGGGACACCAGGCACATGGGTGTCCATTCTGCATGCTGCTAATTAAAACGGGGATTAATGTCTAGGGGTGTATCCTGCCCAATCACAATGGACCAAGTTATCTGGAGTCCTATAGATACTGTAACCAATAAGACGTTGTAGTTGTAGTGACATCCATCACGCATGATGTAGAGGGATGGGCGTAGACGTCCACCCGATAAGAGTTATCCAATCCGCATGCCCTGTTATCATATACAGATATAACACCTATACTTAAGTTACCTTTCCTAACCAATTATATTGCATGATGATTTTTTATAGAATTAGACATCAGTGATGACGAGTTTTGCCTATAACAATTACTGTTCAACTGAAGTTCGAGGAAGTCGGAACGAGACAGGTGATCACAATGCTGCTGATTTCCATTTGTTTCTCTGTTTGATGTACTTGTCATTAAACAGACTTCCCTTTGCCAATTTACTGAGTACTCATTATTGATTCGTGTTGGAGTAAGTGAATCCTGCACCCCCTGTCCTCACATGGTGCAGCTATCTTGTCTTACAAGTTCTAGAGGGTGAGCACTGACCTATGGGCCCGTCAGTGAATTCCTCTCTTCCAGAACAACTTCTGTACCCTTAGTCATTAGTTCCCTTTCCTCCAAATTTATGGTTGTCCGTCCTATAGGGACGGGACCAGACACTTTTGGCACACCAATAATAATTTCCCCTTTAAATTTATCATGTTGCTTGGAAGGCTCGGGTTGCGTAGGCGTGGCCAGCTCTGCGGACTCCGCCTACCGGCAACACCCATCAGTCCATGGCTCTGTGAAATGGGAAACCTGACTAATAATTATTGGGATACAGTGGGGGTGGCTTATGGAGGAAAGGGAACTAAGAGTACAGAAGTCACAACAGAGAGTAACTTGCTGTTACTCTTACGTCCCGCCCCCTTTCTTCCATACTTATGGGAGAGTACAAAGCATTCATCTGCCTGGGTGGTAGGAAACCCATTCTTAGGCAAAAAGTTTCTGCAGAACAGCCTGCCCAAATTTACTATCAGATTTGGCTGCAGTATCCATGCAGTAGTGTTAGAGGGGGAACACTAGGTTGCTGCTTTTCTAATGCTTTTCTCTGGTATGCTACCGCTGTTGCTTTGGCCCAAAATGCATAAGCATACAGGCCTTTAGGAAATGGCTTACTCTGGAGCTAGTATGAATCCACAATACAAGAGATGAACCACCTGGTAATGGTGGCTTTTGAAGCCTGAGAGCCACCTTCATGACCCCAGAAGGAAACAAATAAACTATCTGCTGTTCTGAATTCCTTGGTTCAATCTAAATAGAATTTCAGAGCACGTTTGACATCCAGCAAATGAAGGACTCTCTCCTCATCTGATTGCAGCAGGTTGGAGGACATAATTTAGGAAGAGCCATCCCCTAGTTCAAGTGAAAAGTGGACCCAACTTTGGTCCAAAACTTAATATGTGTCTTAAGAACCATTTTGTCTTTTTGAAAGACAGTGCATGGTCCGATGAAGAAAGAGCCTGGATCGCCTCGATCCTCCAACCAGAAGTTACTGCTACCAGAACGGCAGTCTTGAAATATACCAGTTTAATGTCTGCTGTGGAAATGGGCTGAAACTGTCTATGGGATATGGCTGACAACATGTTTAGGTCTCAGACCGGGTGTGGTTAGACTAGAGCTTTAGTAATCCAGCAAAATGTCTCCTAATCACTGGGTTAGCTATGGAAACCATCAGGTTCGGAGAGCTATTATAAGCTGCGATAGCAGAGAGTTATGTATGACAAGATTGGATGTTGACTCCTGTGGACGCTAAGTAAGACACAAAGGAGAGCATGTTGTCTAAGGAGGACTGCAATGGATCAAGTGACTGTTCAAGCATCCAGAGACACAAGCTCGTCCACTCGCTTTTTTACTGGTACTAGCAGATTGAATAATAGCGAAATTGTCCTCTGAAAGACTCATGGCCGCAAAAATTAGTTGATCAGGTAACAAGCTGCTAAGCTGAGAGATATCGGGAAGGGATGGAGCACCCCTTCTCCTGCTGCTGAGAAAGCGAATCCTGAGTCACCGGTAAGAGACATGGCCTGTGAGTACCGAGCAGTATTAGATCTGAGTACAAGATGCTTGTACGACAGTTTGGCACTATCAATATTACATAGCAATGTTTGGAATTGCGTAACTTTGCACTCTTGGAATCAGGGGAGTCAGTGGAAATGCATAGCATGCTTTGCTGTCACAAGGAATTTGAAGAGCATCCTCTAGAGAGTGAGGACTCTGTCCTTGAAGTGCTGCAAACCATTGGCACTTGCGGTTCAGAAAGGTCGCCAACAGATCCAACTGAGGGTGACCCCATTCCTCAAAGTTCTGATCTAGCACTGAGTTCTTTAGCTCCTACTCGTGGTTGCCGTGTGATAGATGACAATGCGTTGGCTGTTGTGTTGAGTTCCCCACTAGATGAACAGCATGGAAATGCATTCCGTGATGTGTGGCCCATTCCCAGATTTGACTTGCCAACTGGCACAAAGGGAGAGATCTGGTTCCTCCCTAATTGTTCACATAACACATAGCTGTGATGCTGTCTATTCGTATGACGAATGAGTTTTGAATTAAGGGAAGAAATGACTGTAGGGCCTTGAAAATTGTCAACAGCTCCAGAATGCTTATGTGTAAACAGGATTCCTCCTGAGACCACAGCACATGAGTTTGAAACTGATGCAGTGTGTCCCCCCCAACCCTGCCCTCTCAGAGAAAAGTCTGACGTTATGGTGTGAAGATGAGGAGGTTCTTGGAAAGGGACTCTCACTCAGAGATTCTGTTGACCTCCCCCTCCCCACTACAGGAGATCCGACCTCAAGCTGAGGTGAATCAGAAACATTTTTGACTGAGGTTCGCACTTCTGGATCCAACAGTCCACGAAATGAAGCTGAAGGTGTTTCATCTTGTGGCATTCAAGAGGTAAGGGTAGAATAGAAGCCGACATCAGGACTAAAATATGTTGAAACCACCACACTGAGGTACTCTTTCAGCCCAGGAAGTGGGAGACAGCTTGTTGAATTTCCTGTATTCTCTGTTCCGTGAAGAACACTCTGCCCGCTGCTGCAGCTCATCAGAACCCTATAAAGGTGAGCTTCTGCGTCAGGGTTAAGCAAGACTTTCTGACATTGATTGAATGGGCCTAGACTGAAAAGAATGTCCAGTAACTTTTGGGGAGAGGCTGTAGCCCCTGCACGTGTTTCTGATCTGACAAGCCAATCAACCATGTACGGGTAAATGTGAATACAGTGGAGCCATAGATGAGCTGCTTTAGGAACCATCAATTTGGCAAATACCTTGGGAACGGCATTGAGTCCGAACAGGAGAACCCGATATTGAAAGTGCCGCTGACCCCGTGAAAATCTGAGGAATGTTTTGTGTACTTTGTATATTGGAACATGACGATATGCGTCCTTTAAATCAACTGTGCACAACCAGTCTCCCTAGTTGAGGGCATTCCGAAAATTAGCTGGCGTGATCATCTTGTACTTCTCTAGGGGAAGGAATAGATTTAAATAGGAAAGATCCAATAGTATCTGCAGGCCCGCCTGGATCTTCTTGGGACAGTAAAAATGCAGGAGTAAAAGCACCGCCCCTGCTCTTGGGGGGAGAGGGACGGAGTTCCTCGATCATCCTTGATTTCTAAAAGATTGGTATTCTCCTGGAGGAGAGTTGCCGAATCTACTTGAATCAGCGGGGAAGGAGGAGGGAGGGTAGGAATGGATAGTCTGTAGCCTCCTCTAACCACCAGCAAAGTTCAGAAATCCCCTGAAATGACCTTACAAGTTGTGTTGGAACACTGAAATCCTGCCCCCAACTGGACAGGAGTGGATCTGGACAATCGGATCATTTTTTCTTGGATTGCACAACCGATGTTGCGGGTTGTGGAGTGGAACCCTCTATTGGAAGTCTTCTGTTTCTTCCTTGTTGGAAAGCTGGGTGCTATGACAGGATACCAGCTTCTTCTTTCCTCATAGCCACAAATGCCACTGTAGGATTTATTTTTGAAATCGGTACATGGCTACCTGGAGCCCTGAAAGGATTTCTGGGAACCTTTCGTGAGAGCTGTAAGGGACTTGGCGGTAACTGTGGAAGTCTCATTTTTATTCTGTTCCTTGTAAGTAGAGGAGCGAAATAAATAGTTACCTTCAAAGGGCAAATCAAGGATTTTGTCTTGCACATCCTTAGTGAAATGGGTTGCTCTAGCCCAAGCAGATCATCTAAGATCAACCCCTATCACTAGAGACCTAGCAGCGGTATCAACATGGTGAGCTGCTGACTCACTCATGTCCTGTGCGATGAACTTTACCTCAAAGAGGCCCGATTTGAAAGCAGCCACTATCAGCAGGAAGGTACTGCTGAAAATCTCTGATCTCAATGCCATAACTTGCGAGTGGCCATGGACAACAAAGCATCCGAGTTGGCTTATCTCAGGTGCAACGGTGCATTGGCATATATTTTCTTTCCATAAAAGTCTGGGAGCTTGTCATCCTTAGACAGAGGGCCAGAGGTTTGCAGTGCGAAACAAGATGACTTTGAAAACATAGTCGCTGAGGCAACCAATCACTGAGGCTGAGAATTTGTGGACAAATAGGGGGTATCCGAAAAAAGCTCACGGCAATGGAAATCGCTATTTTTACTTATAGCAGCTGCTTTATGTGGATTCTTCCAAACGGCCTTTGCTTCAGCTAATAAATCCTTTTGAAAAGGAATTCCGATATGTCCTCCATGTTTATTGACAGAATGCCTGCCAGCACTCCAGGATTCGTTTCTGAGTATTCTGCTGCAGGAAAACCTAAATAAAATCTTGCACTCACACCATCGAGTTGTGGAACGCTCACACCGATAACAAAGCCTCCTACTCATCTCCTGTACCTATATCTGTTTGAGGCAACAGGTCTACAATAGTGTCATGTGCAACTGGCACAGAAGACCGATTTGGTTTTGAGGTATCTGTCGGAAGTGTTGCAGCAATATGGCATGACAGACACCAGCGCTCCACAGGGTACTTGAAATGGAACTGGAACCAATGGCACTTGAGGAAGAGGAGCACATTGTGGCATCACCTCCTTAGATTCTTAAAATACCCTTTCACAGGGTTAGAATGAATTATTCTTTGAAATCTTCCAAAGAATCTACCTGCTGATGTGGGCGTATAGGAGGAGGAGGAGGAGGAGGTGGTAAAAGGCGAAAAAGGCTGAGGAGGTCTTCGGCACCAAGATGGTTGCCTGACACGAGGAGGGGCCCCAAACCTAATTGACGTGGACGATATTGGGTAGGAAGTGGACCATGTGGTCATAGGGGCCCATTACACCTTCACAAAATCCTCTTTGTAGACGGTAGGAGTGTCAGAGCTAGCTTCAGACTCTGATAACCTCAGTTGTACATACCAACCGGGGTTTCCTTTCACAGGGTGGCTCCCCCCCCAGAGCACAGCCTGCAGAGATGTAAAAGCAACCTGACAAGCTAGGAGCTCAGGTGATAAGGCAGGAGCAACCAGAACAGCTAGAGAGAGGGAAAAAGAACAGATGCACCAGTCCTCTAATAAACAATAAACAATAGATAATAGGTCATAAACAATACCCTTCAACAGTACCCAGACCCTACCTGATGTTGCAATAATGAAGGGGAAGAACATGCTTGAAAACCTCCTGCCGGGAAGTCCGAAACGTCAGGTGTTCCAAAATATGATGTCAGGGAGAGCTCGATGAAATATACTCCAAAAGAAAGGGCACCTAACCCGTATGGCACAAGGGCACAATCTAGGGAGAGCAGTAGCAGGCAAAAGTACTGTTCACTATTTGGTGGAAGGGAGTCCTTGTTTCTTGAGGTAAAAATCTGTAGAAGTTATGCAGCACTGAAAGGCTTGTTTAATCTGCTTAAGTACAGATGCTGATGCGATATGACACAGTTCCAGGTCGCATCGGCAGACACACACACATGACCAACCACGTGCGCAACATCCCGGGCTGTCTGGGTGTTGAAGTCTGCAACGCCCGCTGCAGTGCTTTCTGCCCCAGCCGCCACGGCAGGCACCACTGCTGGTGTCGGTGAGAATGTAGAACTAGGGGTATGGAAGGCAGGCAGACCGTGACAAGAAGGCAATTGGATCTGCGCCTGCCCAGCAGTAGCGGAAGGCCCCGAATCTGGAGAGGAAACTTCTGAAATGTCCTCTGCCAAGAGGGAAACCATGACAGATAGCTCTGTCTGCTTGGTACAGACTGTGGCGGCCATCTTAGGCGCAGGAGGGCACTGATCCTGAAACGGTGGAGCCTCTAGGAGAGGAAGTGCCATTTTTTGACAGGTTTTGGAAGGTTTAGAACTTGCACTTGAGGCTGGTAAGGCGACACAAGGAGTAGCACTCAATGTGGGGCTCTGCTTCAGATTAGATCTTACAGAATCCTCAGGGCGCTACCCGGTGGTAATTTTATAAAGAAAACCCTCAGATTGTGGTCCGGTAGGCCGCTGGCCCTTGGGCTTCTGCCCGGTAGAATTTTAATTCTCAGGCATCACCTCAGGTACAACCGACCCGGCTTAGACCTCGAGAGACCATCTGGACTTTGATCGTTATGACCCTGAAGTGCCTCTGAGGGCGTTCTGGTAACAGCTCTCGATGGAGCCATGGTGCTCACCGTGCCGGTATGAGCCAAAATGGCCCCAGAGCTGACTCTGGTATTGAGGTGGCTAGCTGCTAAAGGACTGTCGTCCCTCCTGGGGGTGCCTTACTTACGTGATGTGAAGATTACTAAGAAATGAACTCCTTTAGCTCACACAGAGCAGATGTGTTGAATATATCCCTGCGCTTCGAGAGTATTCGAAGAGTGCTCGGAGAAAGCGCATGGCAGGAGGTACAGGCCACCCACCTACGACGAGGGCCTAAAGAATCAAGACACTGCACGTGTGTTCTGCCACCACAAAAACTGCATACCAAGTAAGTGCATTTGAATCCAATGCGCGAGCATTCCAGAAATATAGTTTAACGCCTGCATCTAAGTACTAATTCGAGTTTCTTTATATTGAAAGGACTCGTGACTTGAATCAGACGAAATGATTGCCACCATTACCGTATAGAATCGGCAGTATATTCCATAAGCGCTCATCAGAGGTAACTGCTCATGGGTACATTTAAAATTTAAAGAAGAGAGAATAGAAGTGAACAGGGAACAACCTAAAATTGTGACACGCACATGTCTGTCAACCAAACTGATATAATGGTTCACTCAAACAAAATAAGCTCAGTGGAACTACAGCATATGTGTGTAAGAAACGTTTGAGCTACAGGCATGCCGACTTTTGCTTTGAAGGCTTAACAAACAGCCAAATGTGTCTAATGGAAAATTAAAGATATAATTGGCAGCACAGCGCACAACAAGTTGACAGGTATGTTTTGCTTGATGATATTAAAATAAAATATGTTTAATTTTAAAAAGTGACATGTTATGTAATTGTATTCCATGAAGAAAGGGGTGATGCCATTTCTGTTAATGTTTTTTTAGAGCCCGCCCTGAGGAAGGACGACAAGTCCAAAATGCATCGGCGTGGGCCTATGCTTATTAATTTTTGAATAAAGACAAATTGTATACAAGACTGAAACTGGAATCTAAAAAGAGTGAATTATTTAGTCAGTCCATTGAGATTGACTGCAAAAGAAGAATCATAATTTTGCATTTTGATAAAGACGAATCTATGAGTAGTATTTACTACAGAACAGGCGTCGCACACTCTTCTTGCCTGCCACCACAAAATGCCTGCCGCGGGACGCACACAGGCTGAAAACCCTTCGCCACCCGTCATAAGAGAGTGACGGGTCCTGTCGGAGTGCGAAGCGGAATAAAATAAAGCCAAAAAAACGCCTATGGGATATGTGATGCACCAGACAATTGTGTACGCTATGTGAAACGTCCAGTCCCGCTGACGCGGAAAAAAGGACAGATGGGTGTTGGCAGTAGGCCAAGTCAGCGGGGCTAGCCACACCCACGCATCCATGCATTCCAGCCAACACGAAACATTGAAAGGGGAAATTCTTTTTGCTGTGCCAAATGAGTCTGGTCCGTCCCCAAATGTGTCTTGCGCTAGCAATGCTGGCATACTCTATTGAGGGGGGCCTCATGATTTTCTTTGGGCACATCCAGCATGAAAATGTGTTGCGAAATGCTCCTGTTTACTGTTTGTAACCTGGCATCTATTACAGTATTTCATGTCTTACCCGACGGAACTAATAATATATTCTATGGCTTTAAAAACAGGTTTTCAGAAATGTGTGCTGTGAAATGTAGTATGTCGGCCAATCACTTGAAACATTTTCTTGGGATAGAATCCGCGAACGCCCACTGGTTAGTTAAGGCTTGCTTGCTTGGGCCAATTCGGGGAAAACATTTACGCCACAACACTTTTAAAAATTCACCAGCAACTACCGCTGCAGCGAAAGGAAATCGGGGCACACACAAAACGTGGATGCCTGGCTGGCAACCAGGAGAAGCTCAGCTACCTGCCGCAAGTGGACATATATCACATTGATTGAACAAGAAAAGCCAAAAGATGTCTCACAATAACCCAAACCTCGACTACTTGCTCAGAGAAAAACTCATGAAACCTATAGATCATTGATCAGTTAGTGTACAGTTATAGTAAGGTTCATTTATGTAGAAGAGCAGAGGGCACGCACCTGAGCATACATGCATCAGCAGGCAAGGCCGTTCTGCTGCACGGAACGCTGAACAAATTAACATCATACTTCCATCACCCCCTGCGGAGCACATTCAATATTCCTCCCAACAAAGCCAATAGATCTGATAGTTAAATGAAGGGATTTTAGTTTCTGCGATATGAAAACAAAATACATAATTATTCCTGGTTTTGCAACTGTCTCTAGTTAAATACTCCGAAATGTAGGTATATGGGTCTAAATGCAACGAAGAATACAAAGAAGTTGTTCAGTTAATCCGTGAGGAACTGATGAAGATAACTAGATGAAAGTTAAGGGGATGGTCAATCTTAAAACGCAATCTACTTGGTAGGATATAATTAGAAAAAATTGCGGTCTCGCTTAAGTTTCTATGTTTGTTTCAAACATGTTCAATTATATTCTGTGACTACGTCACTTTTAAATTGACAAGTGAGGGCGACTGGAAACCCTGGGGGACGGGTGAAGCCATCATCCATGACATGCAACCCGTGGAGATCATGTGTGGGGAATGCACCAGAGCTCCTCCAGTCTACACTCAGACACCTCAGCACCTGTGCACATGAAGAAGCCCAATGCGCTCCATAGCGAGAGGGAAAGTGTTTCATGTTACCATTACATGAGGGGAAACAGCTCGAGGGGAGAAAGCCCTGAGAAAATAATCCCCAAAGAACGTGTCCATGATTGAGTCAAATGGCAGGCAAAGTCAGGTCCTGACCGTCGTCCACTGTCGATATACGACCAAGGAAATGTACCTCATGAGTACTACTTTGCCTCCCACACCCCAATGTGTATAATACAGTTGCAATGAACGAATCACTGCATTAGACAACTCGAATCAAACACAATATCATTCAATGAATGTAATGACACTATGTAGGCACAAAAGGAACGCATGTTATTGCATTCAAAGTATTTCAATTATAGCATTATATACAATATTTAAAAACAATTTAATCACACCTCTGTCGAAGCAGGTCCTCGTAGACCTGGCAAGGATCCAGGAGCAAGGCACCATGGAATTCACATGGCAACAGAGGAAACCAACTAGAATGAAAACACTCTCAGTGCCCTGTTCACGAGTCAACACACCTAGCCACACCATTTCCAGCACAAAAGCTCAAGCACTCGACGCCATGGCACTGCTGTCCGATCCTAATATGGTGGACAAACCAGCACAACACGTTATTAGATGGGGAGCAGGTGCTAGTGGTTCTAAGTCACCTGGCCTAAGCCCCGCCCACTTGGTGCCTTCCAGGTTGCCTCTCTTGTTCCCCACTTAGCAAGTCCCGCCTACCTGGTGCCTTCCTGGTTGCCGCTTTTTCCCTACTTAAGGAGCCCTCCAGCCTCTTTTCCTTTGCAGATGGGGAGCAGGTGCAAGTGGATCTAGGTCACCTTGCCTAAACCCCACCCACCTGGCGCCTTCTCGGTTGCCGCTCTTTTTCCTCACTTAGCAAGCCCAGCCCACCTGGTGCCTTCCTGGTTGCCACTCTTTTTCCCTACTCAAGGAGCCCTCTAGGCTCCTTTCCTTTGCAGATGGGGAGCAGGTGCAAGTGAATCTAGGTCACCTGGCCTAAGCCCCGCCCACCTGGCACCTTCCAGGTTGCCGCTCTTTTTCCCCACTTAGCAAGTCCCGCCCACCTGGTGCCTTTCTGGTATCCGCTCTTTTTCCCTACTTAAGGAGCCCTCCAGCCTCTTTTCCTTTGCAGATGGGGATCAGGTGCAAGTGGATCTAGGTCACCTGGCCTAAGCACCACCCACCTTCTTAGCCCTGCCTCTTCCTTCCTGCTCTTCACTCTTAGATCAAGGGTGTCTCTCGCCCGGGCATCCGAAGCGAAGGGCTGGTGAAGAAAAGGGCAATTCCAGTTCGGAACAGGAGGATCCGAGGCCCGACCCCCTGCTCAGACAGCAGTTAAGCATGCAGCAACATGTGTTTACCCCCTCTGTCCCCACAGGCCATCCCCACCCCCTCTGATAACCCCACGATGCTTCCTTGTGCCCCCAACCCTACTCGCTCCCAGGTGTTGCCTGTTTTGCGTGATTCTTCTACCATTCTCGCCCTCCGCCACCATCCCCTTCCTCTAGCCTACTTCTGCAGGAGTCTGTCCTGATACATTCTGGTTTCAACATCACCGTCTTGTGGCCAATGCTGGATTTGACTTTTATGGACTCATTGATTCACTGTGCATCACCCTTTCTCAACTCTCATGCTGGATTTCCTTTGCATCTTGTATTCATGGTGGC
This sequence comes from Ambystoma mexicanum, assembly GCF_040938575.1. NCBI lineage: Eukaryota > Metazoa > Chordata > Amphibia > Caudata > Ambystomatidae > Ambystoma > Ambystoma mexicanum. Next base: position 984,656,916 of record NC_090924.1, read on the forward strand.
TCTGAATCATGCTGTTCCCATCTTTATCGTGTATCCTGGCTTGCGACATTATGTGTTACTACTGACTTCTACAATGGTATCCGCTCTCCACTCCTGCTTCTTCACTCTGTTTGACTGCTTACTCTCTGTTCTCTCCTCCTCTCCCTTATCCTATCTCCTCCCCTCGTCCCCTTAATTTCTTCTATGCACTTACTCTGTCAGAATTGTCCCTGAACCTAGCATGATAGCAACCTCGTCTGTCTCCTCCCCCCTCCCATTACTTGTCCACCCCACCTCACCTACAGCAATAGCTGAAATGTCGTTAGGCCTAGTACGATAGTCACTTCTTTTGTTCCTCCCCTCCCTTTTTGCACCCCTCTCCCTCTTTTTTTGTTTTTCTCCGGCTCTACCAGAAATGTCGTCAGGCCTTGTACAGTAGTCGCCTGTCTTGTTTCCATTTCCTTCCCACTCTCCCCCTCACTTCCTTATCTATGTCTTAGCTCTTGCACTATCTGAAATGTCGTCAGGCCGAGTACAATAGTTAATTTCACATCCTTACTGTTCATGGCCTGTAAGAATGTAATTGTATTTTCCCTTGTTCCCTCCCTTGCCTTGAAGTGCTTTGAAACACATTGGGCCTCATTCCGAGTATGGCGGTAGGGGGTTAACGGCACCGGTAAGGATGCCGGTGCCATTAACCCCCTACCGCCATATTCCGAAGTCCCTTAGCGGATCCCACCAGGAACGGCTGGTCTGACCAGCCATTCTTAGTGGGACCCATTAAGGGACCACGGAGCAAATAACGGGCCCGCTATTAGCGGGCCCGTTATTTGCTCCTTCCCCATTCCCGTTGAGCCATATGGGGGCTCAAATGGTAATGGGGAATGGTTTTCTGAATGGGGACTTACCGGGTCCTCCAAGGTTGGAATGACCCGGTAAGTCCCCATTCAGGGACACCGGACCCGGACCCAGGTTTGGAGGCAGCCATGGCGCTAATAGCTCTCTAATAGCGCCATGGATGCCTCCAAACTCGTAATGACCCCCATTGTGTATAGGCGCTATATAAATAAACTTTCATATCATATCATATCATTAGGTAAACCTAAGTGATAAACACCTGTGGAGGAGGTGAAAACATTAGGCACTCACCAATCAGCCAATAACTGTGAGAGAACGGATCTCAACGACCGGTGGGGGGTGTCTGTACTCCCACTCCCTATATGGTGGAGGAGAGGCACAGGAGACCCCAGCCAAGATTCTCTATTCGGTAGCAATGGTCGAGCAATCAAGGCCTAGCTTCTCAGGAGGTGATGCAGGCTGGTTCTTAAGTACAGTGTATCCCCAAGCCCCCACAAAGGAATATCCACACTCTGTATTGGTTAGAACACAGTCTTTATATAATCAATAGTTACGGTTATGTACATTCATCACGATAACTCACTTTGTACTCTGGCAAAATCTACAATGACAAATATTTACAATCCTAAAGTGGTACCACCCTAGATCTCATTGAAGTGCATGAACAATACTGTACAATGTCACATAGACCCATAGAGTGAAACCAGCAATAGAGAGAAGAGAGAAAATAAGATGGTTGAGCAATAGGCAGAATACTGACCCCTACCACTAGGCACAGTTCTGTGTGGAGATCCCCCCACCTGGGCAACCTGTAAAGAAAGATATAGCACCAGCCCAGTCCATATATTACTCTGCAAGTCTTATTTTCCTCTATAATGTTTTTACCCCCCCAATGTACCTGGTGGAGTCGACTAACGTCGAGGGACTCGCTGTTCGGCGACGGGGAATCGACGGCCCTTCTTGAATGCCTTCCCTTTCAAGCGGGAGGCACGGGGCGTCGAACGTCCGTCGACAAACGAGGCAGAACGATGTCGAAGAGGCGGCAGCTTCGTCCGAGCGGTGCTCGTCGGCGTCGGGGCGTCGGCGTCCTGCAAGGCGGAGGTGTGCGGGGCACCTCGATGACAATAGTTCTGGACCGCAAAGATTGTAGAGACGGGAGCCCAGCAAGGGCGTCGAGTCGTCTGAGTCTTTGAGGTCGTCGGGTGGCGGGAAACCCACCGGCAGGTTTCTCCTCGGCGCGTTGGTCGTCCTCGACTTTCTCCGGCAGGATAAGCGGTCGACGATGCGGTCGAGAGAGTCCTTCAATTGAATGTTCTTAGGCAATGGAGCGGACGGCTCCGGTCGTCGGCGGCACAGCGTCAAGTGGTTCCCACGGCTGGGCAACACAACTTCGACGGGCCTCCAGCGGTTCCACAAACCTGCGAACCCTGGTCGACGGCAATGGACTTCGACGACGTCGATGTCCGGGTGCTTCACTTCGATCTCCTTGGCGGTCCCGTCTCGGGTCGACAGCCTTTCGAGGACCTGTCTTCCAGGGCGCTTCGGCGAAGATGGAGCGGTGCTCGATGGTCCCTCGGAGCACGGGAAGAGGGCGCCTTACCAGGTCCTCTCTCGGGTCAGCCCTCGACGAATTTAGACAGCCTTCGGATCGGTCGAAGCAAATGCCACAGCAAGTCTTCTTCTTCCAGCTGGACGTCGAGGATCAGCAGTTCCAGTTACTCGTGAGTGGAGACTCAGCTTCTGGACACTTCTGAACTCAATGGTTGCTTCTCAACCAATGGTTCCTTCAGAACTGAACTGAACAATTTCCAGTGGTGAGAGGTCCCCAGATATACTATCCTCCCTCTCATCCACACTGCTGGCACACACACAGCAGCCAATCACACTGCAGGGCATTCATGCAGTCAGTCAGCCAATCAGGCACACGGTGCATTCAGGCCACACTCCTCCCTTCCAGACACTCACAACAAGGAATGTGGATTGGAACAAGTACCCAGCCATTCAACACTACACACTGCATTCGGCCGGTTTCGGGCAGGGCTGTCTCAGTCTTTGTCTCATATGCCAGAAACCAGACAACCACAACAAGGAGTGTATATTGGTCACACACTCCATTCACCCAGGTCCCACCCACAGGAGGTACCCACAACATACAGACACTGGGAAGGCTCCAGCCAGTCTAGCTGGGCCTTCACCACCATACCATACATGGAACTTCCACCCAACAGCCAGTCAGGGGGAAGGGACAGAGTCAGGGCTTCCCAGGACTTTGGGAAAAACAAGACAACAGGCAATAGAAAGCAAGAGGCCACAGGGGCCATCTTGTTTCTATCAGGAATCAACTGATCCCAATGGCAGGGCCTGGGCATCCCAAAATGGAGGATACCCAGAGCACCTGTCAAATTCAGCATGGAGCTGCCACCAGCCTATACCCTGCTCTGTGGGCCACCCACAGGTGCCCAAAAACATACACTAGGGGCACAGGGTTGTACCCCTACCCATGGGTGCCATAAGGGTATCCCATGGGTCTGTTCACCAAACCAAAAGAGAGCTGCACTGCCAGGAGTCCCACACGGACTCCGGGGCAGAAAACATAACAGAACACACGGTAAAAACAGAAAAAGGACAAGGATTCAGAGGCCCTGTCCCTCAGATGCATTTCCAGCATCACAGTCGCCCCCCCCAGACTGAGGTGGAGGGTGTCTAATCTCCCACGGGATAGACACCCTCATCCAGACGGTCAACATACCTTCTGGAAAGGCCATCTGCATTATCGTGACTCTTCCCTGGTCTGTGCTCTATGGTGAAGTCTAGCCCTTGCAGGCTAATGGACCACCTGAGCAATTTCGGGTTCTCACCCTTCATCTGCATAAGCCACTTCAGGGGCTTATGATCTGTTTGGACCTTGAAGGTAGACCCCGTAAGGTAGGGCCTAAAACGCCTAAGGCTCCAAACTATACTAAAACACTCCTTTTCAACAGTAGCCCACCTAAGTTCTCTACCCTTGAGTTGTCTACTGATGAATATGATAGGGTGTTCTCTCCCTTTGTCATCTAACTGGGACAAGACAGCTCCAATTCCGGTGTCGCAGGCATCCGTCTGGACGATAAAGGGTCGGCTGTAGTCAGGCGCACTCAACACAGGTGCCCTACACAGACTTTCTTTCAAGCCATCAAAGGCCCTCTGACAGTCTTCGGTCCAAGTAACCTTCCTAGGCTGCTTGGGTGACGTTAGAGCTGTCAGAGGTGCAGCTATGGTCCCATAGTCTGCCATGAAATTGCGATAGTACCCAGTGAGGCCCAAAAAGGCTCTCACCTGGGTTTGAGTAGTGGGAGTCTCCCAGTTCTGTACATCCTGTACTTTACTGGCGAGAGGTTGGATTTGACCCCCTCCTACCTCATGACCAAGATAGGTAACTTTCCCCTGAGCTATCTGGCACTTGGTAGCCTTGATAGTGAGGTTAGCCCTTTTCAAGGCCTGCAACACCTTATCCAGATGTGTCAAATGCTCTTCCCAGGTGGCACTGTAGACGGCAATGTCGTCTAAGTAAGCCACACAAAAGGCTTCCAGCCCACTGAGCGCATGGTTGACCAATCTCTGGAAGGTGGCAGGGGCATTCTTCAACCCAAAAGGCATGACCCTAAACTGGTAGAGTCCCTCAGGTGTTGAGAAGGCCGTCTTTTCCTTGGCATGGTCCGTCAGAGCTATTTGCCAATAGCCTGAAGTGAGGTCAAAGGTGCTCACAAACTTGGCAGCACCTATAGTGTCCACGAGCTCATCAGCCCGGGGCAATGGGTGTGCGTCAGTCTTGGTGACGGCATTGACTCCTCGGTAGTCCACACAGAACCTCCAATCCTTGGCACCCGCCGGGGAACTTGCCTTGGGGACAAGGACCACTGGACTGGACCAGGGACTGGTTGAGGGTTCAATAACACCCAGATCCAACATCTTGGCGACCTCAGCCTGGATGTGGTTCTTAACGGTATCTGACATACGGTAGCACCTGCTTTTGACAGGTACACTGTCACCAGTGTCAATTTCGTGCTTACACCACGGTGTAAGGCCTGGCTTCAGTGAAAACAGAGAGGCATACTGTTGGAGCAAAGCCCTACAGGCCCTCTGTTGCTCTGTTGTCAAATCTGGAGAGAGATGTACTCCCTCCACTGAGCCATCCTGAGGGTTGCTATGCAGCAAATCAGGAAGGGGCTCACTCTCATCCTCTTCTTGCCCAGAAGCTAGCAAGAGACATGAGACTTCCGCTCGCCTGTGGAAAGGCTTGAGCCTGTTGACATGGAATAGCTGAGGAGCTACCCCAGGGGCTCCCATGTCAACCAGATAGTTGACTTCGCCCATCTTGGAGATGATCCTGAAGGGTCCAGTCCACTTGTCTGCCAAAGCCCTAGGCTTGGTAGGCTCCATCACAAGGATTTCCTGTCCCGGAGTCCAATCCACTTGCGAGGCTTTAAGGTCATGCCAGTACTTGTTCAATTCCTGGCTGGCCTTGAGGTTTGCTGTTGCCTGACCCATCATTTGTGTCATCCTCCGCCTGAGGCCTAACACATAGTCCCCCACTTGCTTGGCGGGACCTGGAGGGGTGGCTTCCAAGCCTTCTCGGATCAAGGCGAGGGGCCCCCTCACGGGATGTCCAAAGAGTAGCTCAAAGGGGCTGAAACCAACACCCTCTTGAGGTACCTCTCTGTAAGCAAACAGCAGGCATGGCAGGAGGAGATCCCATTTCCTCCTTAGGGGCTCTTCCAAAGCACCTAGCATGCCCTTGAGAGTTTTGTTAAACCTCTCAACCAGACCATTGGTCTGGGGGTGGTAAGAGGTGGAGAACTTGTAGGTTACCCCGCACTCTTTCCACATGGTTTTCATGTAACTAGACATGAAGTTGGATCCTCGGTCAGAGACAACCTCCTTGGGGAATCCAACACGGGTGAAAATGCCCAGGAGAGCCCTGGCAACCACCTTGGCCGTAACCGTCCGAAGGGGTATCGCCTCAGGGTACCTGGTGGCATGATCTACCAAGACCAGGATGAACCGATGTCCACCTGAAGTGGGAGGGTCAAGGGGACCGACGATGTCGATGCCCACCCTCTCAAATGGGGTGCCAACCACTGGCAACGGCTGCAGTGGGGCAATGACACTGCCTCCAGTCTTGCCAGACAACTGACAAGTTGGGCAGGTCCTGCAGTGGGACTCCACCTCTACTCCCATCCGTGGCCAGTAGAAGTGGGCAGAGAGCCTCTGCTTAGTCTTCTTGGTCCCAAGATGACCAGCCAAGGGCACCTCATGCGCCAACTGCAGTAGGAAGGGCCTGTAAACCTGGGGTACCACCAACCTCTTGCGGGCACCAGGTTCAGGCTTAGTGGGCTCACTAACAAGGAGCTCACCCTCCCAATAAATCCGGAAATTCCTAGGCACCTCTCCTTGTGCCTGGGCCAGGGCCTGTTTCCTCAGTCCCTCGAGAGAGTGGCACTCTCTCTGTCCCTTACAGAAGTCCGCCCGGGAGGGTCCCCCTTCAGCTAACAAGCATTGAAGGTCGGGATGATCCTCCGGGTTAAGAACCTCTCCCACAGGAGAGTCTTCTGTCTCTTCTCCCACAGGAGTTGAGTTTGGGTTTTCCACTGGACCCAGCCCGTCCGGAGCATGGATCCCAATGGGTGCGGCAGGAAGAGAAGGTGCTCCCTCCACAGGGGTGGCCTTCTTGGTCTTCCTCCTTCTTGCCTTAGGCCTCGCCTCTGGCTCGGGTATCTGACCCACAGCCAGACCCGATGTCACCTGTGATCTAGTGACGGCAGCAGCAGTCATGGGAAGACCATCCGAGATCAACCCCAACTCTACTAGATCATTCCCTAACAAAATGTTAGCAGGGACATTGTCCTGAACCAGGACAGGAAGCTTCGCTGTCTTGTCGCCAATCATGAGTGTGACTAAGGCTACAGGTGATAATTTGGGAGGCCCACCAGCTAACCTGGTGGTTTGCAGAGGAGCACCTTCATAGTCCTCTGGCCTGAGCAGGGTCCTGTCCACCACTGTCATGCTTGCCCCCGTGTCTCTCAAACCAGTAGAAGGCTGGCCATTCAAGAGGACACTTCTCAAAAATCTACGGGTGTTCTGTGGGATAGTCGCCAGTACTTCCGCGTACTGGTCCCAGGCCCCAAGGGATACTAAGGAAATCTCCACCGGAGCACCAAATGTGATACCGGCAGAGGAGGGGAGGACAGTGGCCTCCACCTCAGACACGGGGTAAGGGTAGGTCAGGCTGACAGCCTGTACTCCAAGTGCCTTACCTTTACACTTGGGGTCACCCCTTTTGTGATCCAGAGCCCCACAGTCCCAACAAGCGCAAGGAGTGCGAGGTACGGTACTGGAACCACTGGGAGCCTGCTTTGCAGCAGGTGGACCACTACTCTTATTCCCACCCCCAGATGGCTTATCCCCACTAGATTTTTGGGTCTTAGGAGAGGAAGGTTTTGGTTTACCCGACTGTGATTGCTTGGGGGACTCCTCAGCCTTCTGAGAGGCCCCCTTCTCTTTATCCTTGTCCTTCCCACTGGAGTCCTTAGGGGACACCCGGTGGGAGACCCACTTGTCAGCCAACCTAGCCAGCTTAAAGGGGTCCAAAATGTTCTGGTCAGCCACATACTGACGCAGCTCTGGTGAACAGGCTTCAGAGAAATGCTCAAAAAACAAGAGGTGGGACAATTCAACAAAAGTCTTAACCTTGTATCCATCGATCCACCCCATCATGTTCATGTGCGCAGCACTCACCCAGTCAACCCAAGACATATTCTCCTTTTTCTTAAAATCCCTGAACCTTCTAAGGTATTGGGTAGGTGTCTTGCCGAACTTGGCAATCAAAGCAGACTTCATACACTCGTACTGACCCCTTTCTTCCACACTCAGCTTCAGAATACAGTCATACCCGGTTTGAGGCACTCTGCTTAACAAACACTTCGCCCAATCTCTTTTATCCACATCATGAATCTCACAAGCCATTTCAAACGCTTCAATCCATTGGAGGATATCCGAACCCTCCACAAATACACCAACCAAATCTTTCATAAACTTGGTGGCTGGGGACCTGACACTCTCACTGGATCTAGCTGAAGTCTCCACTCTAGCTTTCTCTAGCTGGATCCTCTGACATTCAGTGTCCTGGCTCTTGAGTTCAAGGTCCTTATTTTTGAGTTCAAGATCCCTATTCTTGAGCTCCACTTGTTGAGCCAATTCCTCTTTCTTAAGCTCAGCATCTATTTCCAACTTGCGGTATTCAAAGGCCAATTTCATCCTTAATAACTCAAGTTCTAAGGAATTGCTGGAGTTTGGAACAGAGGCAGCAGGAATGGTGGCATTCCCAGAAACAGATTCAGCTGAAACCCCAGGGGCAGAGTCCTCATTGGTTGCATTCCCCCCCTCATCAAGAGTTTCACTATCAGTCTGGTAGTCCACCAGGGCAGCTATCAGCTCAGCCCTAGACATATCCACAAAGTCTAACTCCCTAGCTTCACAAGCACTCTGGAGAGCCTCCAAGCTCATCCGAGTTAATTTGCCATTCGCAATAGACTCCATTGTTTGTAATGCAGTTACCTCGTACACAACTAAACCTTAATTCAATAAAGGGCAAATATCCTTTGTAAGTGGCACGGTTATACACTGATTCTTAAAACCATAAGCATCCCACCGCTTGCCACCAGTGTGAGAGAACGGATCTCAACGACCGGTGGGGGGTGTCTGTACTCCCACTCCCTATATGGTGGAGGAGAGGCACAGGAGACCCCAGCCAAGATTCTCTATTCGGTAGCAATGGTCGAGCAATCAAGGCCTAGCTTCTCAGAAGGTGATGCAGGCTGGTTCTTAAGTACAGTGTATCCCCAAGCCCCCACAAAGGAATATCCACACTCTGTATTGGTTAGAACACAGTCTTTATATAATCAATAGTTACGGTTATGTACATTCATCACGATAACTCACTTTGTACTCTGGCAAAATCTACAATGACAAATATTTACAATCCTAAAGTGGTACCACCCTAGATCTCATTGAAGTGCATGAACAATACTGTACAATGTCACATAGACCCATAGAGTGAAACCAGCAATAGAGAGAAGAGAGAAAATAAGATGGTTGAGCAATAGGCAGAATACTGACCCCTACCACTAGGCACAGTTCTGTGTGGAGATCCCCCCACCTGGGCAACCTGTAAAGAAAGATATAGCACCAGCCCAGTCCATATATTACTCTGCAAGTCTTATTTTCCTCTATAATGTTTTTACCCCCCCAATGTACCTGGTGGAGTCGACTAACATCGAGGGACTCGCTGTTCGGCGACGGGGAATCGACGGCCCTTCTTGAATGCCTTCCCTTTCAAGCGGGAGGCACGGGGCGTCGAACGTCCGTCGACAAACGAGGCAGAACGATGTCGAAGAGGCGGCAGCTTCGTCCGAGCGGTGCTCGTCGGCGTCGGGGCGTCAGCGTCCTGCAAGGCGGAGGTGTGCGGGGCACCTCGATGACAATAGTTCTGGACCGCAAAGATTGTAGAGACGGGAGCCCAGCAAGGGCGTCGAGTCGTCTGAGTCTTTGAGGTCGTCGGGTGGCGGGAAACCCACCGGCAGGTTTCTCCTCGGCGCGTTGGTCGTCCTTGACTTTCTCCGGCAGGATAAGCGGTCGACGATGCGGTCGAGAGAGTCCTTCAATTGAATGTTCTTAGGCAATGGAGCGGACGGCTCCGGTCGTCGGCGGCACAGCGTCAAGTGGTTCCCACGGCTGGGCAACACAACTTCGACGGGCCTCCAGCGGTTCCACAAACCTGCGAACCCTGGTCGACGGCAATGGACTTCGACGACGTCGATGTCCGGGTGCTTCACTTCGATCTCCTTGGCGGTCCCGTCTCGGGTCGACAGCCTTTCGAGGACCTGTCTTCCAGGGCGCTTCGGCGAAGATGGAGCGGTGCTCGATGGTCCCTCGGAGCACGGGAAGAGGGCGCCTTACCAGGTCCTCTCTCGGGTCAGCCCTCGACGAATTTAGACAGCCTTCGGATCGGTCGAAGCAAATGCCACAGCAAGTCTTCTTCTTCCAGCTGGACGTCGAGGATCAGCAGTTCCAGTTACTCGTGAGTGGAGACTCAGCTTCTGGACACTTCTGAACTCAATGGTTGCTTCTCAACCAATGGTTCCTTCAGAACTGAACTGAACAATTTCCAGTGGTGAGAGGTCCCCAGATATACTATCCTCCCTCTCATCCACACTGCTGGCACACACACAGCAGCCAATCACACTGCAGGGCATTCATGCAGTCAGTCAGCCAATCAGGCACACGGTGCATTCAGGCCACACTCCTCCCTTCCAGACACTCACAACAAGGAATGTGGATTGGAACAAGTACCCAGCCATTCAACACTACACACTGCATTCGGCCGGTTTCGGGCAGGGCTGTCTCAGTCTTTGTCTCATATGCCAGAAACCAGACAACCACAACAAGGAGTGTATATTGGTCACACACTCCATTCACCCAGGTCCCACCCACAGGAGGTACCCACAACATACAGACACTGGGAAGGCTCCAGCCAGTCTAGCTGGGCCTTCACCACCATACCATACATGGAACTTCCACCCAACAGCCAGTCAGGGGGAAGGGACAGAGTCAGGGCTTCCCAGGACTTTGGGAAAAACAAGACAACAGGCAATAGAAAGCAAGAGGCCACAGGGGCCATCTTGTTTCTATCAGGAATCACCTGATCCCAATGGCAGGGCCTGGGCATCCCAAAATGGAGGATACCCAGAGCACCTGTCAAATTCAGCATGGAGCTGCCACCAGCCCATACCCTGCTCTGTGGGCCACCCACAGGTGCCCAAAAACATACACTAGGGGCACAGGGTTGTACCCGTACCCATGGGTGCCATAAGGGTATCCCATGGGTCTGTTCACCAAACCAAAAGAGAGCTGCACTGCCAGGAGTCCCACACGGACTCCGGGGCAGAAAACATAACAGAACACACGGTAAAAACAGAAAAAGGACAAGGATTCAGAGGCCCTGTCCCTCAGATGCATTTCCAGCATCACAATAACTAGTAACACATCGTATGTGGAAACACGCCCACCATTCAGAACACTCACTGGTACTATACAACTACGACCTAACTATAACAAGCACTGGCAATGCCAACCGTTTGGGCTTTTGTGTAAACATAGGAAAGGCACTTTCCAGGCACTGCCACAGTGGTATTAACTGGCTATTGATGGCTGCCGGTGCAAAATGGTTCGAGTACCTCGACATCTGACAGCAGTGCTTGGCAAACGTCCAATACTTAGACACAAGCCAAAACTGTTGTCTTTGCCAGTGCTGGTTTTTCACAAGACTTCAGTGAAGGACACGCATATTGCATATAAATCGAGTGGCTGAAGGCTACCTGGTTAAAAAATTTCTATTGCGCCAGTAGTGCGTTGTCACACTATGTTCACTTGTGCCTTCACCGACTGTTACTATTGACATGCCTGTAACTACTATGCCTGCAACTGCCCATGATGTCACACTGCTTGCACCTGTGCCACCACTTACTGTTACCACTTCCATGCCTGGCCCCAATATTCTTGAAACTGCCCATGACGCCACACTGTATGTACCTACGCTATCATCTGTTATCTTGTCTGCCGCACCTGTGCCGGCCATCTACCATGAATCCACACCATGTGCACCCTAGGGTGATTAATGCCAAACAGACAGCGTCTAACTCCTATCGCTCTACTACGCTTACAGCCCTACCACGAACCGTGTCTGAAACTAGCACCAGCACCCCCCCCCCCAAGGTCCACTCCCCACCCCGCTCTAAAGTCAGCAAACCCTGTACCCCTACTCTCAGCTGCACCCTTATCAACGCCCGTTCACTCCCAGTCCACACATTGGACGTTCACAATCTAATCATAAACTGCAATCTATATCTCCTAAAAATCAGTGAAACCTGGCTCCACGAAGCATCCGGACCAGCCCTTGCCCTAGTAATCTCTCCGGGATACACTATCTTCAGGCAGGACTGCCCCCTCCAGAAAGGAAGAGGGGTGGTGTTCATAGCAAAAGAGACCATACCTATCAGAAAGGTGGAAGGGGAACTCAGCAAAAATAGTGATTACCTTCTCCTCACAGTCAACCCCTTCCCGAACTGCACTATTGCCTTACAGATTGTCTACCATCCACCAAGCTTCCCTCATTCATGTCCTATCAGACAATCTAAAAAAAAACAACAAAGCCATCCTCCTAAGAGACCTCAACCTAGGCCTTAATGACCCCAACGACTCCCAAGCAGCCACCCTTGATAAAGCCCTATCCACCCTTGGGTTTAAACAGGCCATCACTGAGCCCACCCACGTCAAGGGACGTAGCCTTGACTGGGTTGCTCACCACAATTGCCCTCCCACCTCATCCACCATCTCTCTCATTCCATGGTCTGACCACTATACTGTTCGCTTTGCTCACAACACCACCAGGGGACCCCCAAGGAAGAGTCCCCCCTCCCACCTGCCCTCGCCAGAAACTCCCGCCTACTAACCAAAGACAGGATCAGACCCTACCTCCAGGTGCCTGCCCTCAAACCCCCTTTCTCCAGTGACCCGGAAACTCTGGCAGTCTCCTCAACACCATTATCACCTAAGCGGTTGACGCCATTGCCCCGCTCATCCAAAGGAAAGCCAAACGCACCCGAATGCCTGGTTCTTCCCGGAGCTTCTTGAGCTATGCACTAGGAAAAGGGCCGCATACTTCTCCTGGAAAGCCAACCCTTGTGAATCTTCCAAACTAGCATTCCAGAACATCTCCGGGGAATACAAATCAGCCACCTCCTTTAACAATTGGATAGCTAACGCTAAATCAGATACCAAAGAGATCTTTGCCATCTTCAGGGAGCTGGAAACACCCACTCCCTCTCCGCCGACTCTTATCAAAGAAGAAGATTGGTGTTATAATATCCAAACCACCATGCTAGATAAACGTAACACCCTTCAAAACAAAATCCTTGCCCACCAACAGGCCCTCAGTCACCAAATATCCAACCTCTAGAGTAGTATTTCCTCTATCTCCCCATCCTTCGCCTTTTGGGAAATGAACAAACAGGAAGTCATAGCACTCCTTAAATCCATCAAACCGTCCAACTATAAAGGGGACGCCTGTCCTCCTCAACTCATCAAAGAATGCGCCTCCACCCTTGCCCCTTTTCTGACTGCTTTTATCAATGCCTCCTTCACAACAGGCCAGGTCCCAACCTGCCTCAAGGAACTCTGGGTACACCCTCTCCTAAAGAAACCTGCACCTGACACAATCATCACTGGGAATTACAGACCCATCACCACTGTCCCCTTTCTCCTGAAAATCCTCGACAAAACAGCAAGTCCAAAAATTCCTCGAGGCTAACAACCTTCTCGGTCTCCAGCAGTGAGGATTACGTCCTGGCCACGTCACCGAGACCGCACTATTAGACCTCAAAAAACAAATGGATGATTTCAGAGACTCGGGCAAACCAGCCCTCCTTCTGCTCCTTGACCTGTCAGTGGCTTTTGATCTGGTGGACCTCAAAACCCTCTGCACCATCTCTCTTCTGCTGCCAACTTCTCCCCTATGGCCATAGCGTGGATCACCTCCCTTCTCCAGGAAAGAGTTATGAAAGTCTTTTCTGACCAAGCCTGCGCCCACCCGAGCCTCATCAAATGCGGAGTCCCAAAGAGCTCATGCATATCACCCACCCTCTACAATCTGTTCATAAGACCACTGTTCAATCTCCTGGATGCGCTGGGCATCACATATATGAACTATGCTGACACGCAGGTCCTCATCCCCCTCACAGGCGAATACAAGTTAGACATGGTAACCCTCAACTCCATTTACTCCACTATACAAACATGGATGGCAGAAAACTGACTATGCCTGAATGACGAAAAAACCGAGTTACTTCTAATTGGTTCCCCTGCAACGCTAAAAAAGCTTGACAATCAGTATAGCTCCTTCACGATCGATAACATCCAAATCCCTGGCTCCCAATTGGTCAAAACCTTGGGAGTCTACCTAGACTCCAACCTCTTAATGATCAGACAGGTCAATTCCATAGCGTCTGCCACCGCCTACTACTCTAAACTTCTCAACGCAGCAAGATCCTTCCCATCAGAGCAGAACTGCCTAACCATAGCGAGAGCAATAATTGGGTCTCGGCTTGATTATTGTAACACCCTCCTAGCTGGTACTTCAGCAAAAAACATCTGTAAACTCCAGACTGTCCAGAATAATGCCCTTAGGGCCGCCACCGGCATCTCCAAAAGGGATCCACATCTCAGCAACCTGGAGACTAGTTAACTGGCTCCCCATCAAAGAGCGCATCATCTTTAAAACTCTCTCCATCACGCACAGATGTGTCCACAACACGTCCCCCTTTTACCTTTCACAGAGAATTGCCAAACCGGTCACAGTCAGACACACCAGAACTGCCTACACAAACCGAATCACCATTCCTAAGACATTGAGTATTCAAGCAGGAGCCTACAGCTTCCCGGTCATGGCCGCGACCCACTGGAACTCCCTACCACCACAGCTCAGAAGCATTGATTCACACATAGCCTTCCGGAAAGCTATAAAAACTCTGCTGTTTGTTTAACGTCGCCCTGACCGGCTAAATAGCCTTTGGCCGGTCATATGTCACTACTCATTCTGTGCAGTGTAACCCTCTATGCATTATATGATAATGTAACATGTAACCAGCCTTTGTTATCATCCATTTCTACATCGTAAGGCTACACGCTCACTGTAACCCTGAGTATAGCGTTTTGTCTATGTAACTAAGACACTTTCTTGCAACAGAGCCTCAATGCCTCCGGGCTGCTAGTGCTCTTTACCAATTTAAAAAGTAAATAAAATAAATATGAAGTCATTATCTCTCAGAAGACTGCTTTGAGAAAACATTGGCAGGCACTTCCAGTGCAAGGTTTGATGGTAAGGCTTGATTAAAGGGAGTTCAAAGAGCTCCTATGAGGAGGTGTTTTCGCCTGGAAGGGGCAGCAGCTGGGTTGGAATGGCCACAGGGATTAGCATGGCCATGGGCAGTCAGTGGGTGGGCATATAACCAAACAACACCTACAAGCATTGTGTCTCTCTGCATATTCCATTTCTCCCTATCTGTACTTCAATGCAAAGGTTTCAGCTTATAGGAAGCGCTAAAACGCAAGCCAATAGCCCAAACAAAAAGGAGGTGTGAGCTGTCTGACTTTGAAGGTGTTAAGATGGAGTTGCAGAATATTAGTTGGGCTCAAGAAAGAGGAGGGGGCATACACGTGTTAGAGAGACAGAATTTGAAGTAGCCAAGTCAAATATGCCACATAGTAAGACTGATGCAGAACAGGAGGTGGCTAACCAAGTGAGTCCCTGTGTAAAATAGGCAGACCTAGAGCAAACGCTAGACTATAGAGCCTGGACCAAAAGGATGGCAAGAGCAAGACCATGAAAGAAGAAGCTGTGGAGAAGCCTGCTTGGGCTCTATTCTGGTGTCAACTGGCTTACAAAAAATCTTAGACTCCATCAATTTAATTAACAAAATACAAACATTAATAACATCATGTTCTCAGCATTAACAGTTCTAATTTTAAAAACACAATTACACGTACCCTGTTTTATTACTAAAAATATGTTGTCACAAATTCATACAAAGACTAGGATATGTGTGTATAGCTTTATTGTTTATGCTTAAATGGTTAGTGAACAAACGCATTATGACACACTTTATCCATGCATCATGACGGATACCAACTCCCCAACCCACTCCCACAAACCAATAGCTTGGTGACTCCTTCAAATACGTGCCCATTGCATAAATATGTGTACTATAGTGCTGCCTCTGGGGTATGTGTACCATTCTTTTTCTGCAGAGTGAGAGAACTCAGCCACAGCATATCGCTTAACTACTACTGCACTCGCATATTAGAGCACGCGAGGCAACTTTACATTGCAGATAGGTGGCATGCGGGAATCTTACTAAGTAATTGCACATTGGATGGAAAATTGACCGAGAGAAGCCATTCACCCCATACAATACATCACTCTGTTCTTCACGCTGGTAAGCAGCTCTGCGAATTGCATTTTCAGCTGTTGCCCACTTGATTCACTCCTTCAGGAGCCGTTGTGCTCTTCCAGTTGAGTGCACGCTGCAACAATACATTATCGAGGGCCACAAATGTAGTGATTAGTTTGCCTTTTCTGCGCCTGGGAATCCAGCCTAGTAAACACACCTTAGGTGACTGAAATGTCTCATCCGTTCACTTGTTTGAGATATTCCAGCCCTTGCGCCAAAGTAAATGCACAACTCCACATTTCTACACCATATGTAGGAAGTCAGCTGTTGGATGCGAGCATCTGGCGCAAACTGCATGTCTGTCAGGCTTATACCTAAGTACTACTGTATGGGGCATATACATTCTATGCATGTATCAATTTGAAACACGCATTCATTGATACTTCTTTTATATACACAATATACTAAACACCTTAATGGGCGTACCACATGCTCAATATTTCCTCGACACTCCTTACATGCGTTAGAAACGTCTCACGCAAATACCTTGTTAGTTGATTGCCCCAATTCACCACTCAGACCAGTCCTTTAGAAAAATAAAGCATTTAATTTAAACTATGCAAAATTAAAAACTGTATAGATATTGGTCTCCCACACAAACATTCTTTTACTCAATAATAAACAAACTGCAAACAAACTACTAAGAGTAGGGTTAGTATGTGATACTAATAATTACTCACTGCAAGTGTAAACATCACTGGATCTAAATGATTGATACACATTGAATACACTTGTGGTCTGACACAGGTCCTTCAAGCTGCTTCTACCTAGACACAACTGCTTTACTGTTTTCAAAAGTCAGCTTTACAAATAAATTTACATTTGTCCCACTGTGTTAACATCTGAACATAACTCACTAATGAAATGCTCATGTTTTGACCTACACATTTGCCAGGTCTGACAGAATCACCTGGTACAATGTCTCAAAAAACAACATATCTCGTCGACACTACTGTGTTTCGGCCCTAGCACATCAAGGTTTCCCCTCGCCAGTGACTTAGGAACCTTTTTTTGTTAAAAAATGGGCCTTCACCAGAACATTACCACTCAGTACATCCCCTTCTTTTGTATGACAACACATCCTTGCCTGCTCAGCATCTGTTATGACTTTGCCTAGTTCTCTTTGCCACTTGCACCTGTTTTTTCAGTTTTACATCAATTGTTTCAGACAGAGAGCTTGATACAATCCTGAGATATGCCTGCCTCCCCCCTTCAACTTTGATCGCATCAACAATATTGTGCTCCGGTGGTACTTCTGAAAAGCCAGAGCAGGTCTTGTAAATAGAAGCCAAATTAGCTGCATATGTCTTCCATATAAAGGGCACCCATAAACTGCAGATCCCATTGCGACCCAGGATTGCCCACCTGATGTATGCAGTGAGCCGAGAAACACACAGTTTCCTCATAGCGAAATGGGCAGTGCAAATATGGAGGATGGTGACCTGTGTAGTAGGGTCTGTATTGAGGTTAGGAATCGCGTGGCTGTTGTTGTTGGCCCATAATACATTAAGCAAGGTTTCTGGCAGGATTACATTCCAAATCATTTTGCCGGATAATTCAAAAGACATTCCACCAAGCTGCTACATGTTGTAACCAAGCTATGGGGTATTATCTAATAAAATCGGGTGCACCTAATCCCAGAGTGCGTATGATCATTTCAACGTTTTTAGATATCATAGATTGGCGAGGATTGTCATCTTGGCCACTGAAATCCTGCCTATTGAGTTTATTGGGAGGCCAGCCCAAACATTGCTCACTATTTGCAACCACGAGTATAGGGACCCACATTTTCCCAATATACCCTATCAAATTCGCTGTGTATCGTTACCCCAAAATATTTAAATGGTTCAGTAGTGACTTTGCACTGGCAATGTATGTAGTCTCTCTACTGCGCACCCTGCAAGCGGGTCCACAACAGATTTTTGAAAGTAAATCTTAAAACCAAATATTCTACCATACTCTTCAAATAATTGAAGCAACTCCAGAATATTAGTTTCTGCATCACTAGCAAGTAGTACCGCATCGTCAGCTTACAATGACACCACCTGTTTGTTGCTTGCTTGCGACCAGCAATCCCAGATCAGTACAGGATAGTCTCAGCCTAAGTGCGAGGGGTTCAATCATCAGTGCAAATGATGAAGGTGAGAGCCAGCAGCTAGTCTGGTGCCTCTTCCAATCACAAATGAATCAGAAATGCAATTAGTTATGTTGACCCTTGACATCAAATTCTTATATGATTGGTTTAACCATTTCAGAAATTGAGGTCCAAAGCCAAATTGCTTTTATGTCAGGCGCATGTATTCACAGTCTATTGAGTCAAAGTACTTTTCTGCGTCCAGACTAGCAATAGCGCAGTTGCCCAGACTACAATTTTCCCAGTAAATTACTAGGAAAAGCCTCAGCAGATTCAAAATAGTGTTCCTACCGAGGATCAATCTGGCCTTATTTTTACTGACCGTCTTATCTATGACAGATGCAAGCAGTCCTGCAATGATTTACTAAGTATTTTTACATCTGTATTTATGAGAGATAGAAGTCTGTTTGAGCCAGATCTAGCCTCCGGTTTGCCTGGTTTCAACAGCGGTATGGTAAGTGCTTCCCTGATATAGTGGATGGTATCACACCATTTTTCATGGAGTCCTCTTGTACTGCTAATGCCTTGGGTACCAGAACATCAGAAAAAGTGAGTATAACTCAACCAGGAGACCTCTAATCCTGCGTTTTGCCCACTGACAAATTTTGAATAGCTCCTATAATGTCACGTTGATCTAGCAATGCATCCAGCTGGTTTATGTCCTAGTTAATAAGTCTAGTACTTGGTCTTTGAGCAGTCTGCCTCCCTGTGAGTATAAACAACTGTAGAAGTCCCTAAAGGTAGTATTAACAATCACTGGGTCATTGGTAGTGATATTCTGTTCCACCTCTATACAAGAAATAGGCCTTTGATGGCAGTGTTGCCAGTAATCCGTCTGCAGAGGTACTTACCAGACTTATCAGCCCCTTCATGCATCCTTCTGGTGTGTTCTGTGTATTAATCTAATGCCTGGGCTAACTCAGTATGCGCCACTCTTATGTGCTGCCACGCCACTTTATCTACTGCATGGTTCTTGGCCAGTCCCTTAATCTTCGGTTCCAATATCTGAATTTCCCTCCACAGCCCCCCCCCCCAGTGTATGGACATGATGTATCCCCTGATATGTATCTTTTTTTGTAAAAAAAACTTTTATTAAACATACGGTGGTAGCAATTACAATTCAAAGAGACATGTTGGCAGTCGTACAAAATGGCAACTCTTCAGTGTAAAGACAACAGACAGGCCCAGTTCCTCACTACCCCTTCGCTCACTCCCACTGCTCCTTCGGTCCCTCCAGCCCTTTTCATCGCCCACCAAACAATCATTGTTAGAGCAATGATAAGTGCTGCATAAGTGGGGGCTTAGCCACTAAAGCATGGTAGTTCTCTGCAAAGTCAATGAAAGGTTTTCACAAAGTGATGTATTTGCAATATCGTCCTTCACACAGTGCTGTGATTTTGTTCGCCACCATGATGTCCCACATATTTACCTATCACATCTGAACCACTGGGTCGTCCACAGACTTCCATGTACAGGCAATAGTCAACTTCGCTGCCAAGAGAAGATGTCCAATCAGAGCAGCCATCGGGCCCGAAAAGGGGAATGACCCATCACCTGTGTCACCCAACAACACTAACCGGGGAACCATGGGGAGAGACAACCCTGTGATATCTTTGATCTTAGAAAGCACCTCCTTCTAGAGGGGGATCACCTTCTGACACGTCCATACATATGAAATAGGGAATCCGACTCCGCACAGCCACGCAAGCAGGTTGCAGGGTAATCAGCTGACATACAATGTAGCCTCTCTGTTGGTAGCACCGGTAGCAGAACCTGTAAGAGCATTCCCTATCTGTAACACACCTGGAGTACCTAAGCATCTGCCCCCATATCCTTAGCCACGCCTCATCTTCCATTGGCTCGCCCAGATCGTTCTCCCACTTTCCCATATATGGCAGGTGCAAAACTGGGTCCGAGTGTCCAGCAGTTTGTAGAGTCGCGAGGCCCTGCCCCGAAAAAGGCCCCCCTGAATTACCAGCTCAAGAGCATTCAGTGCCCTCCCCCCGTTTCGTGAGGCGGTGAGAAACCCAGTGGCACAACTGAGCATAACGAAACTTCTCAGCTTCTGAAAGAGCAGAAGTTTCCTTACACTTGTTGAAAGTCATTGGACAGCCATCTTTGTTTGTATACCTGATGCAAGCTTACCAATCCCCCCAGCCACCCACGCACTTAACCACCTACTATCGCAACCTGTCTGGAAGCCGGGATTATTCTAGATAGGCGTAAGCGGATCAATCCCAATGCTGCACCCCCATCTGCAAAGCACTTGCCAGACATAGCACAGTGTGCTTCTAGTTGTCGCCAGCAGCGAAAAATCAAACTCTCGCACCAGGCCCCTCTTTTCCTCAAATGGGAGTTGACTCAAACTCACCACCTAGGGGGCTTGTTCAATTACCTTGCATTTCAGCTGTAACTTAGCATCTTACCAAGTAATCACATAGGAAAGCTGTGCAGCCAAGTTATAGCGGAATATGCCTGGGCCACCTAGGCCACTCGCCTCAGCAATACCTTCCTAGAAATCCTAGCCTGCTTTTTACCCCTTATAAACTTGAGAATCTTACTCTGAAGTATGCGCAGCTCTGAGTCAGGGACCAGGACAGGCAGCGCCGGGCAGAGGTAGAGTAACTGACGAATGAGGTTCATCTTAACCGCCGCATTTCTCCAGAACCAGAAGATTTCCCGTAGACCCCACCTGATCAGGTCCTCAGACAACTCTTGGAGCAACGGCCCAAAATTACATCGAAATACATCTGAAACTCTGCTGGGGATATACACACCTAAATAGGGAATAGTCAAGCGGGACCATTGTATCAGGGCTAAAGCGCTAATTGCGATCCTCCCTTGGAGTCCCAGGGAAACATCTAATCTGTGTGATTTATCATAGTTCACTTGATACCTAGCCAAAATCAGCCAATTCCCGTTATGCTGTGGCCAAAGAGGTGCAGGGATTGTGAAGGGTAATCAGAACATCATTTAGGTAAAGAGAAACCTTATAGTCGACCGCCTTCCCCACATGGAACCCCCATAATGGCTGCATTCTTCCGCATATGACAAGTAAACGGTTCCATGCTTAAGGCAAAGATCAATGGGCACAGAGGCAGCACTGCCTCGTACCCCTAATTATTGGCTAGATGACAGACACCCATTTACATGGAGGCAAGTAAACTGAGTCTGATAGAGAGCCATGAACCGTGGACCAAACCAAAACTGCTGCAAGACCCCATGAAGATGCCCCCAATCCATACTGTCAAAAGCTTTGTGGGCATCCAGAGCAATGATCCCCATCTCTACCACTGAACGTTGCTCCACCTCCAACAGCCCCAAGACCTGCCTCACATTATCGTGTGTACTGCATCCCACAATAAAGCCAGTCTGGTCACCATCTATGATGCCTGGGAGGATATCCTCCCCACCTTCCCCCATTTCTGTGAGGCTTCTGGCCTGGGAATTGGACTCAGCTCACACTCAACACCTGCCCCATCCCCTCCACCCTTCCCAGCATGTAGGAGGCACTTTGAGAGTTTTAACAACCCAGCACTTCCCTTGATAAGAAAAGTGGAGCGCTGTAGGAAAACCCCATCTGTCAGACTCTACCATGGCATATAGCCATTCAGTGAATTGTCAGAGCGTTGACATGGGCTCCCCACCCTGTGAGTGAGCCGTCTATCACTATTGTAATCTCCGACCATGGTGGCCAAAAATGTTCTCCCTTCAGAATATTGTTCTCGTAGGCCCACCACAGAAGATCCTGTGAGATCCTGGTTGGAACCTGAAGTCAGTCGAAATCTTTCCTAAGAATTGGAACCATTGTGTTCTTAGAGCCCATTGAAGGGATCTCATTCTCAGGCGGGCTTCTGGCACCAGAAAAATGCAGGATGCCATGAGGCAGAGCAACCTCAAGAAATCGATGGGTGGAAGATTCTGGGCAGTTTGAAATTTGGTAACCATCTGAAGAATGTCTTGAGCCTTCGCCTTGGGGTGCGAGCTCTTTCCCAAGGATGTGTCTAGTACAGCTCTGATGTACTGGAACTGCTGGGAAGGTGTCATCTGTGACTTCTTGACATTGAGGGAGAAGTGTAGTCTGTGAAGGGAGTGTTAGGTGACTTTGAGATGATCCAGAGCTTGTTCGGGAGAACGTGCCCTGATCAGCCAATCGTCCTGGTAGGGGTAGACATTAATCCTCCTTCTCCTGAGATGTTCTGCCACCACCACCATCAGTTTGGTGAAGACCCTCGGGCGGAGGTCAACCCGTATTGTAGGACTCTAAACTGAAAGTGGGAGCCTCCAACAGCGAACCTCAGGTATTTTCTGTGCTTGTAATTGACTGGCAAATGAAAATAAGCATCCTGAAGGTCCAATGCCACCAACCAATCCTTGTATCTGGAGGGCCTGAAGGATCTGAGAAAGTGTGACCATCTTGAATTTGTCCTTCCTGAGGAACTTGTTCAAGTATTTCAAGTCCAAGAGTCCTCTGTCCTTTTTGGGGATCAAAAAATATGGGGAATACCAACCCTTGTTCCTTTCCGTTACAGGTACTGGTTTCATAGCACCTTTCTCTAGCAGGGTTATTATTTCCTGCACAAGGAGAGGATCTGGAATCCTTAAAGAGTTTTTCCCCATTGGATTGTTGTGAGGCTGCGTTATAAATTGAAGGCAGTAACCTTGGGCTATTGTCTCCAGAGCCCACAAATCTGAAGTAATGGCTCGCCATTCTTCGAGATGCTGAGACAGTCTGCCCCCCATTCTTCAGGATGCTGAGACAGTCTGCCCCCCACCAGTGATTCGTCACGCAAACTCTCAAAGTGGTTGTGGAGCAGTTGCTGAAGCTGCCGATGGCAAGGAAGCTCTAGCTGGAGCTGGCATTACACTTTTTCCTCGTCCACCACAAGGGTTTTTTCTTTGGCCTCTTTGACTGGCCATTCCTTTCGCCTTTCCAAATGTGGAGTAGCAACGATAGGATCGCCCCCTCCATGGCTGTCCTGAAGAACGAAAAGACTGAGGTTGCCTAACAGCGGCCCCTAAAGATTTGGCAGCCTCATTTGAGGTCTGGAACCTCTCAAAGCTCTTGTCAGCCTTGTTGCCAAATAGGTGAGACCCGTCAAATGGCATGTTTAGCAGACAAGCCTGCACGTCCGGTGCAAAACCCGACTTGCGCAACCATGCAAATCTGCGCATTATTGTGCTCGTAGCCATGGATCTGCTGATGCTGTCCGCAGTGTCCAATCCAGATTGAAGGGATTCACGCATGGCTTCTTTGCCATCTTTAAAGTTAGCTAGGAAACCCTCCCCTTTCCTCCCCTTCTGGAATGTGCTCCGCCGCCATGGATATGCACTCCCACAGAGTGCACGAAAACGTGGCTAAGGCACCTTCAGGGCCATACTCCCAGCTAAAAATACCTTCAGTGCCCATCCATCCACAAACTTGTTGTCCCTATCTGGAGGGATGGTAGGGTACGCTGCCTTACTTGATGTAGCTGTGGCTGCCTGGACCACCAAACTCTCAGGAGTGGGGTGCTTGGACAGATAGCTGGGGTCGCTACAGGAAAGGC
This sequence comes from Ambystoma mexicanum, assembly GCF_040938575.1. Taxonomy (NCBI): domain Eukaryota; kingdom Metazoa; phylum Chordata; class Amphibia; order Caudata; family Ambystomatidae; genus Ambystoma; species Ambystoma mexicanum. The sequence goes on from NC_090924.1 coordinate 984,680,537, forward strand.
AAGGGATTTATCCACTGCAAAGATTGGGTCTGTAGGTGGACCTTGGTCCAGAATATCTGTAAGGTCATCTTGGAAAAATTGAACCGGAGGTCTAGGCCAGCCTAGATATTCCACCACCTTGGACATCAGGTGATGATTTGAAGAGTCAGCATGCTCTTCTGGCTCTGGCTCTGGCATACCAAACTCCATTTCAGGCGACGTATCAACGCCACTGGCATTATGCAGAGAATGTGGCATCCTCTTCACCAGATCTTTCTTCTTCTTCAGAAACTGAAGAAAGGGATTTAAAAAACTCCATCCTTGGCAAAGGAGTAAAAGTTTTAAAGCGCCTTTATGAGGTTTCACATGATCTATAGGCTGTGCTGAAAACACCAGTATTTTTGGCGTCAATTGTTTTGACGTCGACGATGGCGTCGATATTAATGGCGCTGATTGCATCGATAGTAATGGCACTGATGGCGTAGAGGATTCAACGGTTTCCTTCGAAGATTTTGGCTTCGAGGGTTGTGGAGGTTTCGATGGCGTTGAGGACATCGAATGCTCATCACGTCTTGGGTGACTTTTACTCACCGGAGACCTCAAATGTTCTCTGTGAACCTTCCATCGACCATCCGGGCGTCAAAGTGTCGGTACGCAACCGCTCTCTGCCGGCTTCCGAAGAAGGCGCGGACGGAGGCTTACCCTATTCAAATATTTCCAGCATTTTCAAGCGGAATACCTCCCAATCTTCAGATGATGCATGTTTGGTGGGGCACTTTCATTTTTGGGGGCTTCGTCCGACGAGGATGAGGAGGATGGTGACCGATGGTGCCGTCTCCTCCATCGCTTCATCGAGGACAAGTGGGGTGAACCACTACTGGACCTTGATCGCTTTTCGTCACTCTTACGTCGAGGAGAACAATCTCCGGAATCGACGGTTGAGGAACGATCAGTTTTAGTTTTACGGGCCAATTTCCCTATCTGTAACTTCCCCTTTCGTTCTCGCAGGGCCTTTCCCGTCATAGTCTGACACTTTGCGCAGGAATCAGTGTCATGGCCTTCCCCCAAGCACCACAGGCACGAACGATGGGGATCCGTGATCGTCATTTTTGAATCACACTCCTTGAAGCCCGTGGGAGGAGTCCACAGGGTAGAGGACGAAGACATTGTTGTCGATTAACTACGATTTTTGCAGGAATTGCATAGCAAACAATTATTAGCGAGGCACGCAGAGTCTCCGAAGCAAACGTGTCTGTGGAAAAATGGAACTGAGGCCAACGGGTGCTGCGAATGCTACTTATACACCCTATGATGTCACCCTCGACGGGGGCCTTCGAGGGACATCGACTCTACGCCATCGACGCACAGCACCCAATGCCGAGAAAACCTTTCCAAAGCAGCCAAAGCTGGGCGTGATTATCAAAGATGAGGAATACGTTGGAGGACACAATCCATTCAAAATATTGTTTGCCATCAATGTCCACCCTTAGCCGAACTGGCGGCAATAGTGCACACTTCAGTTTCTGTTGTCACAACATTTTCTTCACACCTTCTAATGACTGTTACAGTTTCTGCGTTGCTATGCTGTGATCTGGGTGGAAGGATAGCTGAGTGCAGATATCTCTACTTTGCTACGTGCTGCAGTTGGACTGTATCTTGTTAAGGTAGTAATTTGATGATTATCGCCTGTGGTTTTTGTTGTTTCAATTGCTCTGAGGGGAATTTCCTTACTTCTTACTGCAAAGAGCTGGGTAGTTGTGCTGAAATTGCAATACCATGCCCTCTTGCAGTTGGACAATTCCTATAAACGGACCTCTAAAACAGTGCCCAACTTCAAGATGTCCGCTGAGTAATCCAACACAAACTGGCTGTGAGCGGTGCAGTTGTTCCTCCATTCAAGGAAAGGCTCTACCATACGTCGCAGCTTGGGCCTAAGTACCGCTGCCCACACACACCCAGCAGGAGGGCTCTGAAAGGATGCAACCACCCACCTCACTCGATCACTGATCAACTCACGAGTCATCCACAGAGGGGAACTTTGCCAACTGCAGTGGGACAAAACACGGCGCACCCTTGCCAGTCCGCAACATCAGTGCCTCTGCGCCTCACAGTTCCTCCTCGATCTCCTGCAGGGAGTCGCACAGCTCACAGTGTTCAGGACTTCAATTCCAGTCAGCCACCAGTACGCCTCCTCCCAGGTAACCCCCAACAGGCTGTGGTCTTCTTCTCCAGAACCAACCAATTGCTGCAGCCCCAACATCAGCTCTCCTCAAGACTGTCAGGATACACATGCAGACTTTCGTCAACCAGTGCTTGTGTTACTGATGTACACACCTCTTTAGGAGTAGCCCAACATCCTAATATTTATAGTAATGTTTGCTTAAAGGATATATTACAGGAGGTATATTGCAGGAGCTGGGATGCTGAACTGCTAAAAGATCGTCATTTTATCATCCAAAGACTATGATGTTAACATTTACAATCTTTTAAAATCCACCTTAAAAAACCTAGTGCAAAAAGCAAGTGATAAAGAAATCTAACGACTTGTCATACAAGTGGCCCAAAAATCTAGGTATTTCAAAAAGGCCTCATTATTCAGAATTCTTTTAAAGTATTCTATTCTTCTGTTCACCAATGAACTATTAATTATATCACCCAATGTTTCAAACTTGCAACTGAACCTTCCAAAATCTAAATGTTCTTTCTATGAGGGGTGTAGCACTCATAGATCCAATCACCTTCAATGTTCTCAGTACGTTAAAATGAAATGGCATCAAAATTTTACTTGCAAAGCTATCCAGAAATGTAGTTACATATTGTGCAAAGACAGGAAAGGCATTAAGAAACCCCTTAGATCATTTCTTGTGTTCCAAATGTTTGCTATTATGATTCGAGGCCCAGAGTGCTGCTTTTTCTTAATTGTATTACCATACATAAGCATGTCCCTATCTCTTACATTTTATAACCTAGGGGTACCAATTGCTTCCAGAAATGCTCAATTTCAAAAAGTAAAATGTAAATGTTGTTTAGGTAATTCCTGGGCCAGATACCGGTGGTAGGTGCAAAGCCACTAACCACTAGCTTCAGCGGAAGTTGTTTGCATCATGGAGAATCCCTTGGCGCTGGGGAGAATAATAACGGCTGCTTGACAAATACCCAGATAGGGGGAAGAAATTAATGTCGAGAACCCAGGTATGGGGAAGAAATTCTACCCAGTAAAACTCTTAAGTTGATAGGGGAAGCTACAGGTCTTGACCTGCATCCAGTGAGTGCCTAGGAAAAGAAGAGTACCAATTCAGGGCTTTCCCTTGTAAGGGTTTCAAGGCTACAGTTTCCCATAATTTTTTTTAAAAATGTATTTTTTTTTATTTGGTTTAGTTGAAAATTCAACTTTACAAATATATATAAAAATCATCATTAGTACAATACAATACGATCTTTTCACATCCTTTACATATATAAAACATAATGAACAAGCATAGATCTCAATAGAGAGTTTAAAAGGGAAGTGTTTCTTTACAATCATTTGTGAATTAGAAGAGAGAGAAAAAAAAGAAGAAAAAAAGGGCAAGCAACAGAAACATAATTACAGTTTCATTTTCACTTGGCAGTTAAATGACCTTTTTGTTCATACTGAAAAGCAACATTAAGCATGTTAATGGTTGCAATTCTAACTGAAATTATTTTGGTGCTAAATATTTCAGCCCACATTTCATTATAAGATATCATATTGTACTTATATTTCATACATTTAGCCAGTTTCAAACGGTTTAACACAAAGGCCTCACATTGTGTAATAATATGGCGAAGAGTTTCTGTATAAAATGCATCTTTACAAAAGCGACAATACGTTAGATCTTTTTTCACTATACCTCTTCTGATCAGAATCTCATTTACCGGCCATAAGTTAAGCCGGAATCTCAGAATTTTCTGTGTTAGGGAAGAGGATGGACATTTCACAAGAGAATCAGCCATTGTAAGAGATTCCTATCAAAATATTTTAATTTCGTGCATTTCTCTTGAGTGAGTATCCAATCAGACTGATATAGCTTGATCTTAGCTCTGGATGGATTCGTCAGCAATAGATCAATTGAAATTTCTGCATTGACAAGGGCATTCAACACGTGATTACGCCAGTTTGATGTAAATACCTGGTTTGAAGTCAACAGACGGTTCGCTAGGATGGCTAAGCTATTTTGGTTAGAAACACCCAAAAGAGATTTTCTAAACAAAGTGCACATTTTCCAGGTGACTTGAGTATGTATGGACAAAAGCCCCAATTCAAACCTTAGTAGCATGGTGGGGTGCTTTTTGGTAGATTGAATATGGATTTCCAAAATTTTGCCTCTAGTTGATTCCAAAATACCTGCGTTCTAGGCAGTACAGATTCCATCCCATAGGTAAACACAGGTAAAACCTTCTGTTGGTAAAAGTACATAATAAGGATGCATGTAAACTTGTAGAGTTTAGCCAGAATTATTTTTGTTTGAGATGTTAGCATAGTGAGTTTTGCTAATATTGTTATTTCAACCGATTTGTCTGATTTCAGATTATTGAACATCATCCCTAAGTATTTGTATTCTGAGACTATCTGTAGATTGTGACTAGCAATAGACCAAAGATACTTATTTGAGAAAGAAGATTTCGGTTTTTGTCTTTATTCACCGTTAAATTGTTTGAGCACACATAACGATCAAGTACATCAAGGAGAGTTTGTAGCCCCGCCGGAGTTTCAGAAATTAAAACCAAATCATCTGCATAAAGTAGCCAAGATATTGTTTGGTTTTCTATCTTGGGTGAGTCTGATATGCCTGATGCAAAGACGTCTGCAATGTCCAAAAGGAAAAGATTGAACAGTGTCGATACATCCTTGCTTCAGGCCTCTAGCGGTTACAATGATGTTAGAAAGGAGGCCTTCCATGTTCAACTTTATTTGGATAGACGTATTTGTATGCAGAAGGCTCACAATTCTGGGCATTCATAATTCATCAACTTTCTCACAAGGAGCTTTCGGTCAACTGAGTCGAAAGCCATGCAGAAGTCCACGAAGGCCATGTAAAGGGGTTGCTTTCGCATGGTACATGAAGACTTGATGGTGTTAAGTAATGTTACATTTATTGAAGTGCCCAAACCAGAAACAAATCCCGTTTGAAAGGGATCTCTTCGATGAGTTGCTAGTGACCAGGCATTCAAGTCATGCAGGACCAATCTACAGAAAGTTTTCCCTGGCACATCTAAGAGTGCAATGGGCTGATAGCTCAAGGGGTTTTGTCGATCACCTTTTTTGTGGATCGGCACAATGATTGAATGGGTCCAGGATTTCGGCAGTTTCCCATAAAGCTACTCAACATCAGGTGCAACTGTCACGATGAAGACAAAGAAGTGAACTGGGGCAATTCTGATGACTTTGAGACTGAGTGATCTGAATGTTTTTGGGTATGAATATCACAAGAGATTGTGATTTAGCTTATGGATTGGACATTGGACTTAAGTCAAAAGGCCTTCTTAGCCCTTCCCTGGAGTCTTCCCCCACACTGCTACCTTACAATCTCCTTTTGATTTGGTTGCGGTCCTCTAATTCTGCACACTCAGTGGGTTATTTAATATGAAATGTAAACAGCATGTATGGGAAAACCAACCTTTGCAATTTCGTGCTGGTGAGTCCCTGCATGCAATTTTCATTTTCAAAGGAAAGTGCAAAATTAGGCAAACTCACTTTTATTCTTTCATTTTACTTTCTGTCTTGTGAAAATGTAAACACCCTCTGCAAATGACGCTTCACAGATGGCATTTACTAATGGATTCCTATGGAATCTCCCTGCTCTTTAGCAGATTCAATATCGAAGCAGATTCCATAGGAAACCATTTTTTTTTATGTCTGCATGAAAATCTCATGCTGGCTTAAAAGGAAAGCCGCTGATAAGACATAGGAGGTCAGCGTGGCAGAGATCTTATCTTTGCTCTGTTTCCCTCATTCGCAGTGTCACTACAGGAAAAAGAGGGCAGAGCAAGAAATGGAGAAATAAAACCATTTTGCCTTGCTTGTCCATTTCCATTTCCATCTCTGCTGCATTGGAAATTAGGTTGTAAGTGTAAAAAGAATAGGTGTTGAAACATGAAACATCCATACATGTTGTGTGTCCTATGACATCCAATGCGCGACAACTTTTAGATAAGGTTTTAGGAAATGATAGTCCGTTTTTTCATCATTCAGTTCGAGGGAAAAATATACCACTTGTTGGGAGAGAGGTGGTCTATCCCGCCCCTCTCACCACTCCTGCATCATGGATCTCACTTGTGCTGAAGGTGGGAGACGCCCCCCCCCCCTTCCCAACTGTTATCTGTGTTAATAACCTATTAATTACTAACAATGAAATCATGTGATTAAGCCTTACTAACGGGCAAAGTCTCCATTTTAGGTAGCTCGCCAGACGCCATATTTTACTAGGCCCAAAAATGATCTCTAAAAGTCTGTCTCTCCCTCTGTCCTGTGCCTCACACCACCAGCCCAGGCCCCCACCACGCTGCCTCCTGCCAGCTTCACACAAACTCTGTTCTCACAGAAGTCTAGCTATTCATTGTTACAACCTTCAGTGCCGTCCCAGAGCGGATGAGCTCAATGCACTGTTTGAGACCAGAACAGGCCCCCGCCTGAGAGCCCATCCATCTCCACTAACCTACTTGTATCCCTTTTGACCCCCACCCTCCTAAGCTGTAAATTACCAAGCCCATGCCCCTCTGCTCATTGATACAGCTACACATCTGACCCTCTGTAGTGTCCAAGCAAAGGCACCCCGAGGGCCCAGACCCCAGACACTCAAATATTCTTTCTAATCCTAACATTAGATCACAAACCTCCAAGGTGGGCACCCGGGTCGGAGATTCTGGGTTTATGGGTACCGGGGTGCAGAGGGTACAATGCCTGCCTATAACTTGTCTATGAACTCTGGGAAGCACACACATTCCTACCTGACTTTACGATTGTCATTTGTCTCATGCTCTCAAATTCTGTTATTGCAAGATCAGTTAGTCAGGGAAGGTGTCATTTTTGCTGGCCTGACCTTCACCTCGCAAAGATGAGTCCAGCTGACCCACATGCTGCGGGAGTGACGCCTAAGCACCCTCCAATCCAATGTGGTCGGCACCTATGGATCCATACGGCACCGACGACTAGACCCAAGTGTGCTGCAGAATTGTGCATTTGTAATGTGAGGTCACTCATGACGCTTGGTGCCTTTTTAATGTGCTGCCTGTGTAATGTTTGGCAGAATGTTCTCCTGGCAGCAGAGTTCTCTGCGTACACAATTTACCTTACATAAACTTTGTTCAACTTGCAATCTATCTCATGGTCTCATTCCCTACTGGGGTGTGTCCATTGTTATGGTTTTTGAATATTGCGTCGGGGAGTGGGCGCCTTCATTTGGTGACGATCCGACATGATATTCCCTAACGTCCCGTACTGCGGTGAGATCAAGGGCTTCCCCAGAAAGGCTAACCCCCACCTATGGCTGACATGAATCAAACAAAAACACATACGCAACCAGGCAGATTTTGTGGGTCCCGGCTTTGCGAATAACCAACTGCTTGCGGGAGCCGGGCAGGACCACGACGGGGAGGCCCCCACTTGTGGATAGACCGCGAACGGAAGCTCTCGGAATACCACAGCATGTGAGTATTGATTGCAAGGGGAAGTAAAGGGGGGAAAGGGAAGGTGTGGAAAAGATTAATTAAGGGGAACATGCAAGAATTGGGTTTAGTATGACTGGATGGAGTGATTGTTGAGAACAAAGCGCTTTTTCTTTTTCATGGCCATTAGGTTTTTATATAAAGGAGTACAGTGAGAAAATAAGAGGAGATATGGAAACCTAGCTCCGAAAGTGGGTGGAAGACAGCGCTGCGTAGCACTGTCCCGACCAGTGCTGGAAATAAGTGAGGAAATTGAATAAAGTAGGAGCCTTGTATATTTAGTAGGCTTGGAAATTAGTAGGGAACAAGTTACTTACCTGTAACTGTTGTTCTCCAGCATGGGTCTGGCATGGATTCACATGCTCATGAATATTCCCCGTCGTCAGGCCGGGAATCCTTGGTATAGAAAAAAAATCAGTATCAGTTTCGTTTCTGATCTGTCTTTCTTAGTAGTAACTAATCACTGGTCTCTGGGTCATACTGACCCCAGCCAATGACTGCCCTCTCCCTAAGCCCCGCCTCCGGCAGCCATCCTCAGATTTGGTAGCACGTAAAGTGGCAGTATGACCAAGTGAAGAGCCGCAGAGGGGTAGGGGGGAGGGTTCGCATGTGAATCCATGCCAGACCCATGCTGGAGAACAACAGTTACAGGTAAGTAACTTGTTCTTTCTCCAGCATGGGGTCTGGCATGGATTCACATGCTCATGAATAAGAGAATACATAGCAGCACACACATGCACAACCACGGGAGGTGGCAACAGGCTCAACATTAAGCAATACAACAACTCAACATTTAGCAACTCTTACCTCCTCACCAGGCTCACCTTAGGCGAACAGGTTGCGCAGCACTGCTTGGCCGACCCTGGACTCCTCCCTGGAGTCCTGATCGACGCAGTAGAATCTTGTGAAGGTGTGCGTCGACCTCCACGTAGCAGCCCTGCAGATGTCCAGCAGGGGCATACCAGACAGGAACGCCGTGGTAGCAGCGATCACTCTGGTCGAATGGGCTCTCGGACGGCCGGACAGCGGTCGGTTTGCCAACCGGTGACAGTGCATGATGCAGCCGGAGAGCCATCTGGAAATGGAAGTCTTCGAGAGAGCCTTCCCTTGATTCACAGTCCCAAAGTTCACAAACAGCTGTGATGTCTTCCGAAAACTCTTCATGCGGTCAACGTAGATCTTCAGTGCTCTAGCTACATCCAGCGAGTGCAAAGTCCTCTCGGCCGGCGACGAAGGCGACGGGAAGAAAACTGGCAACACCAAGGGCTCGTTGAGGTGGAAGTCCGATGGCACCTTGGGCATAAAGGAGGGGTGTGTCCTCAGCACCACCCCCGTGTCATGAAAAGTCAAGTATGGAGGCTTGCAAGATAGGGCCTGGATCTCTCCCACTCGTCGTGCAGAGGTGATGGCCACGAGGAAAGCTGTCTTCCATGACAGGAACTTCAAAGGCGCCAAATGCATAGGCTCGAATGGGGCCCCCATGAGCCTGGTCAGCACCACGCCGGGGCAGGAGCCTTCACCGGCGGGAATGATCGGAATAGTCCCTTCATGAATTCTTTCACCAGGCGATGAGACCACAAGGACGCCCGTCCCGTAGTCCTGGTATATCAGGAGATTGCAGCCAGATGTATTTTGATGGAGGCATGAGCCAGTCCAACTTTGGCCAGCGACAGTAGGTACGGCAGTACTTGAGGGGCCGTAATCCGCAGAGGGTTAATCTTCTGTGCACGGCACCAGACAGAGAACCTCTTCCATTTATGTCCGGGGCACTTGAGAGTTGAGGACGCCCTGGCCTTTGCAAGAACCTCTCTGCAGTCGGCCGGGATGTCGTACCCTCCAAACTCTAGTGCTGCAGGAACCAGGCCTGCAAGTTCAGTGACTCCGGGTTGTGGTGAAGAATGGCGCCTCCTTCTCTGGAGAGAAGGTCTGCGTACGTCGGCAGCTTGACTGGTGGGGACGTTGACAAGTCCAGAAGGTCCGGGAACCAGATCTGTCTCAGCCACGCCGGTGCGACAAGGATCATCCTGCACCGGGACCTCTTGAGCTGGTTGATGAGCCGGAGCAGCAACGGCAGCGGAGGGAACGCATAAAGAAATAGGCCGTCTCAGGGGAACGAGAAAGCATCGCCCATGCTCCTCGGCTGGGGGAACCTGCTGGCGAACCTCCGGCACTTGGAATTCGTTGCCGTCGCGAGGAGATAGATTTGGGGTTCGCCCCATCGTCGGAAGAGTCGATCCACTTGATCCTGGCGTAGTTCCCACTCATGGCACGAGTGCAGCTCCCTGCTGAGTGAGTCGGCAATCGTGTTTTTTATTCCTGCCAGATGAAGAGGCACCAGAAACATCCCTTGGGCGACGGCCCAATGCCACAGATCCTGGGCTTCCTTGGATAGGGCCAGGGACCTGGTTCCGCCCTCCTTCCGGATGTAGAACATTGTGGTGGTGTTGTCGGTGAAGATCCTCGCCACCTTGCCCTTGAGGGACAGAAGAAAGGACCTGAGGGCCCAGAACACTGCGCGGAGCTCCAAGATGTTGATGTGGAGAGACTTCTCCTCCAGGAGCCAAAGGCCTCTCGCGTGAAGATCTCCGGAGTGCGCTCCCCAACCTTCCAGGGAGGCGTCCGTCGTCACCGTCACCTGGTGAGCTGGGGTCTGAAAGTCCGTGCCCGCTGACAGATGGGAGCGGGTACCCCACCACCGGATCGCCTGACGGAACGTCTCGTTGAGAGGGATCCTGTCCTCGAAGCTGCCCGTCGACTGGACCCAGCGGGCGTCGAGGAACTCTTGTAAGGGGCGCATCCGAAGCCTGCAAAGGTGCACCAGATAAATGCAGGAGGACATCATCCCGAGGAGGGATTTGATAGATCTTACCCTGGCCATGTCCGTGGCCAGCAGACGCTGCACCTTGCCCACAATGGTCCTGGTCCTTTCCTCCCACGGCGAGGCCAGCCGCGCCACTATGTCGAGCTTGGCTCCCAGAAACAGGGCGACTTGCGACGGAACCAGGTGGGATTTTGGAAAGTTGATGGAGAATCCCAGGTCCGTGAGCAGCTGGACTGTCTTCGCAGTGTGCTCCACGGCGAGCTCCCTTGTACTTGCCCGAATGAGCCAGTCGTCCAGGTAGAGGTAGACGTGGATCCCCTGTAGGCGCAGCCACGCCGCCACCGGTGCGAGGCACTTGGTGAACACCCTGGGTGCCGACTTCAATCCGAACGGGAGAGCCTTGAACTGGTAGTGCCGACCTTGGACCACGAACCTGAGGAACTTTCGGTGTCATTTTAGAATGGGGATGTGGAAGTATGCATCCTCCAAGTCCAACGACGACAGGAAATCGCCCTCCTCCAGCTGTCCCAGCACGTGCTGGAGGGTGACCATACGGAACTTCTGTGCCTTGATGTACTTGTTCAGTCGTCGTAGGTCCAGGATGGGGCGCCATCCTCCTGTCTTCTGTTTTAGGAGGAAGTACCTTGAGTAAACTCCGGAGCCCCGAAGCCTCTTTGGGACGAGCTCGATGGCACCCTTCTTGAGCATCACCCTTACTTCCAACAGTAGTTGAGGGACGTGATTTTCCTTCCTGGCCACGGGTGGAACGCGAGGGCACTTCTTCTGAAACTCGAGGGCGTGCCCTTGGGCCAGGGCGTCCAGCACCCAACGGTCGGTGGAGATGGACTCCCACACGCTGACGAACCTCGCCAGCCGGCCTCCCACTGGGGTGCTTCGGCGGGGGCCCGACCCCACGGTCGGTTCAATCTTGTTTGGAGGCCGCCTTGCCTCCTTGACCTCCCTGTCGACGACGACGGGCACCACCTGACTTGCCGCGTCCCCTGTAGGCTTCCTGGGACGAAGACCTTTCCGCTTGGCGGTGCGTGGAGGAGCCACTGCCGGATCCCTTGGAGGCTACTTGTCTGCCTCCGGAGCTCCGAAAGGACGGCTGTCGTTGTTGGAGCACTCCCAGTGCCCGGGCAGTCTCTGTGTCTGTCTTGATGGCCTGAAGGGACTTATCAACCGCCTTCCTAAACAGGTTGTTCCCGTCGAAGGGCATGTCCAAAACCTTGGTTTGTACGTCCTGGCGGAAATCCGTGGCCTTGAGCCATCCTCGTCGTCTCAAGCAAACGCCGTTGCCCAACTGATGGAAACCGGTGTCGACGATGTCCGTTTCCACTGTGATGGCGTGGTCCGAAGCAATCTCACCCTCCTGTAGGATTTCAAGGGCCTCAGCCCTTTTGGCGTCCGGAAGGAAGTCCAACAGAGGGGCGATTTTGAACCACAACTCCCTGTCGTAGCGGGCTACGATAGCAAGGGCGTTGGCCGCCTTGATAGTCGTCGCTGCGGATGAGATGATCCGCCGTCCCATCGTGTCCAACTTCCTGCCCTCGCCGTCCGGCGGGGAAGTTGATGTCGAGGCCGATGCCCCCCCAGCTTTCTTCTTTGCCGCCGTCGAGACGACCGAATCCGGGGTAGGTTGCGCCCGAAGGCACAAGGGGGCAGCGTCGGGGACCCGGTACTTCTACTCGTACCGGTCCCTCTTTGCCGGCGCCGTGGCAGGGTTCTTGAGGAGGGTGAGCCCTTCATCCCAGATGTCATCAAGAAGCGGTGCGGCAAGGACCGTCTTTCTTTTAGCCTTGCGCCGTTGGTAAAGGAACCCTTCCTTCTTCTTCTATTCTGGGCAGAGCTGGAAGAGCTCGGATGCCCAGGAAATCATGGCATGAAAGGATCCAATCTCGTCGGGCGGGGACCCCCGTCGCCGCCTCCGTCGTCATCTGTACCTGTGGTAGCCGTGTCCGTGCCTGTATCATCCCCGTGGGTAGTGGACCGGGGGGAAGGCAGAGCAGGCCGCAGAGGTGGGAGAGGTGGCGGAGGATGCGTCCTTCTCCTCTTATGCGGTGGACTTTCCAAAGGTCCTCGCTCCGGTTCCCCCGTCGGGTCTGGCTCAGGTACCTCCGTCGGGGGGAGGGGCAACCTTGTCCTTATCTCCGAACATAAGGACTGAAACGCTGACAAAATGGCCGCCGAAGTGTCCTGCGGCGCCGGAAACGACGGGCGTGAGGGCTCTTGAGGAGCCTTGTCGGCGACACCGTCGCTCTCGTCGTCGCCCTCGTCGGGATCCCTCCCGATGGGCTGGGCCTCTTCCACGACTTCGATGAGCTCTTCTTCAGAGGTCGTGTCCATATCCACGATGGCCACCAGCTCCTCCCCCACCTTTTCCAACGAGGACTTCGTGGGGGTCCTCTCAATGGGCCTGAAAGACGACTCCCTCCGCGGTGGCAGGCAGACTCTGGGTCCTGAGGTCGCCTCCACTGGTGTAGCCTCCACAGGCTGAGCCAGGGCCGCGGCGACATCCTCAATCAAGGTCTTAGCAGGGTGAATTAAGGCCATCTTCGCCTTCTGGACGCCTGGGGCCTTCACCTTGGGGGGAGGGTCCGAGCCTCGCTCCCCTCTGCTGGAATCTTCGAGATCGACCGGGGCCTCTCCAGAAGCTTCGCCGGGTTCACGGACTTCCTCTTACCCGAGCCAGAGCATTGGCTCGTGGTTGATGGCGCCGGGGAGGATGCGCCCTGCCTGGCAGCCAAGGAGCCTGACCGTTCGCCGCTCCCGGTGCCCGCGGACTCGCGGTGCTTAGCCTTTTGTTGGGCCCCTGTCGCCGGGGCGCCCTCAAAGGACTTAGAAGACCGCTCAGACTTCTTTTTCTTCTTCTCGCCTGACAGGCTCTTCCCTTCCAGCCAGTTGGTGATACGGAGGTGGTGATCCTTCATGGTCCGACCCGACATGTTCCCACAAAACGCACAGTACTTCTCCGTGTGCGTCTTGTCCTCATGGAGACAGTAGAGGCATAACAAATGCTCGTCCTCCTTGAAAACATTCTGAAGCTGGCATCCAGGGCAGGTCCTGAACAGCTTCCCGGGCATCGAGCTTACTTTCTCCTGGGCCATGTCCGGGGTAGGCCTCGGAACTTCTGGAATCCTCCAAAAGCGTAACTCGACGAAATCTTCACCCTTGAGGGGCATAGAAAACTCTGAAATGGATCCCTGTTGATCGGATGTAGAAACAGTGGAGCTTGAGGCTCTATTTAACCGAAAAATGAGAAAAATCTCCTGAAAAAGCGCGAAAACGCAGCAAAAGCTCGAGAGCTACAGCACGAGGACTCCCAACACTTGAATGTGCGGTAAAAATCTGAGGATGGCTGCCAGAGGCGGGGCTTCGGGAGAGGGCAGTCATTGGCTGGGGGCAGTATGACCCAGAGACCAGTGATTGGTTACTACTAAGAAAGACAGATCAGAAACTAAACTGATACTGATTTTTCTCTATACCGAGGATTCCCGGCCTGACGACGGGGAATATTCATGAGCATGTGAATCCATGCCAGACCCCATGCTGGAGAATATTTAGTATCTATACTGTTCTATTACTCTTGTGGAGGTAGGCCCAGGAGGGACGAGGGTGATGTGAGTGTTGAGTGTGGGAAAGGGAAATTCAAGGTTGCGTAAAAGGGGGACTAAGGGACATATGGGTTTATTTTAGGGTGCTTTCATGTTCTCTGTTGTTGTCAATGTGACTATCGGTTTGTCTTGTGGAAATGTTATTTGGTCTATGTTTTATATAAATAACATGAGAATGCATAAGTAATGTTTTGAAAAGTAAATAATTGAACAGTAAGAGTTATACATTACAGGTTGAAGAGTTACAGCACAAAGAAAATAGAGGAGAAAGAAAAGTCCCTTTTGATAAATATGGCTCTAGATACGCTACTTGCACACGTATGCAAGCATCTCCCCTTGTATAGTGATCAGATAAAAAAATACTATGGCCAGTGGGTAGCTGAAATAAAAGGGGAGGGCCACCTCATATTTGGGCAGAAGGAGGGATTTTTGACAAAAGGATATTGGACCATGTAGCAACCTATTTGATGGCAAAATACAAAGGGAAACGGCTTCAAAATATATGAGAGTTGTTAGATTTGTGGAGGATTTTCGAGGAAACGCCCCCTACAAATAAACAGGAAAGGGAAGTATTGCCAAACGATGAAAGTGGGGATAAGGGGGGAGAAAGGGAAAAACCCAAGAAAATATACCCACTGCTTACAAGACCCGCAGAAGGGTACGGGGACCCGGTGTATGTACCAGGGGCCACTACGCCTTTGACTCCAGCAACTGCACCACCTCCTCCATACGTCCCATCAAGCACTACTCCAGCACCCACCAGGCCCACCACAAGAGATTTAGAGATAGTATTAACATCCACCCAAGCAGAGCTGGCCCGATTCCAAACACTATGCGAAACAACACTGCCCTTGTCCGGGGGTAGGAGGGCAGTCGCCATTACCGCACATGCCAATAAGTACCTCTGCATTACCTGAAAATGAATGGAAATCTGGGGATTTCCTTTTCAGAATAGACAGTGCCCCAATAAAAGCAGTGCGGGTGGAATACGAAGGCGAGGCAGAAAGTGTGGGATATGATTCAGTAGCCTCGGAAAGGGACAAGGAATGTTTGAGTGACTTTGATGAGACCGATGAAGGGGCAGTGGGTGCGGGGTGGAGGGATTCGGCCAATACAATGGACTACCCCGCAAGTAACAGCAACAGAGGAAGGATGGGAAGGAAGGCTCTGAAACAGGTTAGGAACAATGGCATTGACAAAAAAGAAAGTACTCAAGGTGAGTAAGGGGAAGGTCAGATCAACAATACAGATGCCCCTCATCCACAAGAGAGTGGGACAAACTCATTATATACCTTGGGCACTGATGCACAAGAGCAATCTTCGCAAAGCACTCCCACTGCTTTCAGGGGGTGCTGGAAAATGGATATATGCATTTGAAAAAAATACAGCAGGAGTGCCATTGGCAATAGGGGACATACAGAGACTGTTAATATCTGCAGTGGGAGATCAGGCAGACTCAGTGTGGGTGAAAGGGGGGTTCCCGGGAGTGACTATGGGGAATGACACATATGACGGGGCGTCCTTTAACCATGTGCACATGCAAGTATGGGATGCACTGCAGAGGACCTTCCCCGACACCCCAGATTTACACTCGGTAATGCAATATACCATGGGGGACGAGGAAGATGCTTTGCAGTTCATTCTTCAGGTGCAGGAGCTGTGGCGGGTGGAGACGGCACGGCCTGGAACCAGTATACCTCCCTTTTCTATTTATCATCAAGAGAGACCTCCCAAATGAGGTACAGAAGGCCCTTGATCAAATTTCTGGGATAGAGGCCAAAGGGTGGCCAGAAATACAGAGCATTATAGTGCACCATTGCAGATGAATCAAAGAGAGGGAAAAAGAAATACTGCAGCGGAAATTAGCTGACGAAGCAAAGCTGGTACAGAGTAAGTTAGTGAAGGTTGCGGCAGCAACTTCTGCACCTCCGTCGAAACGGCAGGGAGAAGGGGAGGGGCCGCTAGTGCTACAGGCTAGGATGGCACCTACATGGGTGGACAACGGTCAAGAGCAATGGGGCGGAGAGGAATGGTACGCAAGACCTCAATGGCAGGGCAGACCGGCAAGAGGAAGAGGTGGGTATCGAGGGCCCCGAGGAGGAGGGGGGATATATGCATATGGAGGGCAAGGACCAAGGGGGGGGTGGACCTGGACCATGCTGATCGTGTGGGAGGTGGGGACACTTTGCAAGGGAATGTCGTATCCAACCTGTAGCAAATTACCAGAACACCCAGAGGTATAGCAGCGAACAGCAGTATTGGCACCCACATCCAGGTAGCCCATATGGACAGGATGGGCAGCCCGATAATAGGCCCACACCAGGGTAAACTGCACAAACATGTCCAACACAGCAAAATTGCATCGCACACACACACACACATGCAAACCCATTCACCACCACAGCTAACGGGAACATGTGTGCTAACTGAAAAAGTTTTCTCTTGGCCAGGAACGAACACCCACCCAGATTAGGACAGCCCACAGAGAGCCCCTGTGTGTCCAGTCCTATCCACTACCTTACGTCCAGACGAGGAACCACTGGTGGGGGCAGAGATAGGAAACACGCAGTTCATCTTTATAGTGGACTCAGGGGCGGAGAAATCATGTTTATGTGAAGGTGATTTTCCATTATCTGGCAAGAATCTCGAGACGCAGGGATTTTCTGGGGCTGTAGTAACGGTTGCTTACACAGAAGAGCTAGATGTCAAAATAGGAGGAAGAACAGTAGAAGTACCCCTACTGTATCATGAGGACCTGCATGTGAATTTACTGGAAAGAGACTTACTAAGAAGATTCAACATGACCATCGCATTTACAGACCGAGGAGTTGTATGTTCCACCCTGGGTATGTTCTCCATGCGAGTAATGCTTCTCATAGAAACAATAGCCAATGAAACAGTTGTCCGAGGGGTGCCAACCAATGCAGACATGTTTGTTTATGGTATACAGGTGCTAGCAAGGGTGGTGGCAGAGATTGCATGCAGGGATTGGAGAGTGCCCTCTGATTTTGTTTTCTGCCAGCAGCGTACCCCGGCACCATTTTGTCTCTTGATTTGCAGGGGGTTCAGGTCCCTGCAAAACATATTGTGGCAATTGGACTGGACATGCATAGCTGTGAGTTGAGGACAGTATTGTGCAATGACCCAAACATAGCACTGCACAAATTAACTGATGAAGAGCTGTTCATTGACAATGACACTGATTGCGAAATAATACTGGAATTATGTGTGCTTTGTGACATAATGGTACAAAACAGACGGGAGACAAACCCCCCCATGGCCATTGTCAGTGCACCACTATCTTTCTGTGACAAAGACTTGCATTTAGTGCCACCCAATTTATGGACCACAAACCCCCATGATGTAGGGTTGTTGAAGGAAGTAACCCCAATAAAAATAAAGATCAAACCAGGAGCAGTGTTGCCCAGTAAGACAGCACCCCCTGTCAAAAGAAGCAGAGGATGGTATAAAAGACACTATATACACGCTATTACAGCAGGGCATCATTGTACCCTCGAATTCCTCATGTAATACCACAATTTATCCGATTAAGAAAGCAAAAGGGGGTTGTGAAGGATGATGCACGACCTCCGCCCACTTAATGATATTGTCCCAAAAGAGTTCCCTCTTGTCCCGAACCCGGCGTCCATTTTGTGCAGTATTCCGAAACAGGCCACCCAATTCACTGTAGTAGACTTTTCTCGGTGCCCTTTGATCCAGGCTCTCAATACCTGACAGCATTTAGTCTAGGGGGGGAAAGATACGAGCATTGCCGATTGCCGCAGGGGTACTGTGAAAGCCCAAGCATTTTCAACAGAATATTGCATGAAAGATCTCGGCAATATTGCTCTTCAAAGCACTATCATTCAGCATGTTGATGACCTCCTAGTGTGCAGTGAATGGGAGGAGATGTACAGGAAAGACTCAGTAGCCTTGTTAACATTACTGGCCCACAAGGGGTATAAGGGAGATAAGAACAAACTTATACCAATACTGTTTGGCAGAGGTGTTGTATCTGGGCCAATTAATAACCAAAGATGGTAAGAGAATAATTCCTGATGGAGCGGCGACAGTACGGGCAACAGCCAGACCCCACACTATGAAGGACATGCAAAAATTCCTTGGCATATGTAATTATTGCAGGGCATGGATTTTAGACTATCCCACATACACACGACCACTACTGCAGGCTTTAAAGGAAGCACAAAAAGAAAACAGAGCTATAACTTGGACGCCTGAAATGCACACTGCCTTCATGACATTAAAAGAACTGATATGCATAGCACCTGTCCTCTCCACCCATGATTATGAACGAGAATATTTCTTATTCTCACATTCAAATGGAACACTGATGACTGCGTTATTGACACAAAAAACATCACTGGGCCATAAACCACTAGCTAACTACAGCGGTACCCTGGATTCAGTGATGCAACGCCACTTCTCGTGCCAACAGATTCATGCTGCAGCTGCCTTCACAATTGAAAAAAGTTCCACAATTGTGATGGGATGCTCAGTAACATTGTTTGTTGAACACTCGCTGTTTGCCATACTTGAGCGATTGAAGTCCACACTCACCACACAAAGGGCCACTGCCTATGAGATCATCATCTCAAGCCCAAACATTCATGTGATACAATGTAAAACAGTGAACCCAGCCACATTCCTCAAAGAGCCATTTACATTCGAAGATATGCAAACGCATGACTGTGCCACATATGAGGGAGGATGAGACGACATTCCCAAAGCAAGTGAGATTCCCTTGAATGAAGGAGAAGTGTCTTTTGTCGATGGGTCAGCGTCCATTTGTCCAGAGACTGGTGAAAAGCATGTTGGGGCAGCAGTAGTGAGACTGGAGGAAGGGGAATAATAGGTGCTGATACAAAAGAGATTGCCTATGCATTATTCAGGGCAAGCAGCAGAATTGGTAGCATTAACTGAAGCACTCCATGCAGTAAAAAGATGTGCAGTGACAGTATACACAGATTCAGCATATACAACCACCACTGTGCATGCTGGACTATCTAGATGGAGGAGAAGAGGGTTCAGGAGAGCAGATGGATCACCAGTTCAACGTGCAGAATTACTTAATAAATTGATAGAGACACTTGCAGAACCATCAGTAGTAGCCCTGGTAAAATGCCAGAAACGTGGTGGCGCCGGCAGCCGCAAAACAAGCAGCATACTTCCAGAAAGACTTAACAACTGGATGTGTGATGAAAAAAACAAGCAGAAGAGCCTAAAGACAGTGGCTATAACTCCCTCCACACAGTGCAAATAATAGAGCTTCACAGAAAAGCACCCCAGTCAGAACAAGAACTATGGGTAAAACAAGGCTGCGCACAGTCACCCACAGACCTCCCATGGAGATAGGACACAACAGGGAAAGTAGTGATGCCTGTAGAAATGCTGCAAATAGCGTTTGCACAGTTACACTTTCCAGCTGACACATCAAATGTCAGGAACCGCATTGTCAGCCTTGGAAGGCTAACACTACGTTCCGCCTTGAAACCATGGCAACTACCTTGGTGTCTATCGTGGAGGCAACGCCGGAGAACTACACTTTCCAGCCATACTAGAGCGGAATACGTCATTACGTTTCCCGCGCAACAAGGAAGCCAATGGTTAAAGCTTCCTCTAGGTTGCCGAGCGACGCTCCTTAACCATCGCGTTCGCCCGGCAAGGTTGCTGTTGCTCGTCTTTGCCTCCTGTTTTGACAGACTTCTATCTTGATTTCCTGGTGTTTAACAAACTTCTGCTTGTTTCCTGGATTACTTCACATTACTCTGCGTTCCTGTTCTGATGACCCGGTTCCTCCTCCCACCCTCCCAAATTGTCTTCACAGCTTGAACTGAACTTGGCTATTCACCTATGGACTGCCTACAAGCTTAGCAAATCTATTTTTGGTGCTTGGTTCCTGTGGCTCCCTGTTGTTGTGACCACAGCGGTTTATCTCGTACTCTGTTCCTTGCAACTTTTTCTTTCCTCCTTGCCCTGGGGGTTATAAACGTACAGTGTTCTGGGTGTGCTCCACATTTGCCCTTCCTGGGTTTCCACGCTGTACGTTTGGGATAGCTTATTTCCTCTCTACTTACTTGTCACGCACTCCTTAAAGGTCTCCTACACGGACACTACTCTATCCATTGCTGACTAAATGTTGGATTACCTTTTCATCACTACCGGAACCCTCACCTGTTCTTCCTGGACACTTCTCAACGTGGGATTGGATTGTGGATACTGACACTTTCTTTTGGGGAACTTTGGTGGAACTTGTGCCTTTTCATCGCATTTGAGGATCTACAGTGACATTGTTTGTTTAGTTGCGCCCTCGTTTCGTCCGGGATAGGCATTTTGTTCTCCCTGCACCACAGAAGAAAACTCTTACACTGCACCTGGTGTTTGGATCTGTACTCACAGGTATTGGGCCTGATACCATTGGATCACAGTTAAGAATTGGAGCGTGTGGTATGTCACAGTGATACTTTGTATATATATACATTTGTGACCAGTGTACCTATGTGTTTTTTCCCATTATAGCTCTGTTGCTGCCCGGCCTTTTCACCTGAGCCCCTCGTCTGACAGGTTGGATTTATTCCCTGCAGACTGCGCTCTCTGGGGGAAAGTCTCTCCCTGAAGGAGACCCCAAGCGTTTTAGGACACCAGAGGACGTAGTGGGACCTGATTCCCAACAGTTTAAGGAGCCCTTACATTTTGTGGTACGATGGACGACGCGGTCGACCCGATCACTGCTGTCATGCAGGCCTTTGCTGACCTTCATACTGATATGGCCACAGCAAACGCATCCCTCCATCAACGTATGGATGTGATGCAGAGCATGGTACACCCACTCCCCACGGATGAGGAATTCGGGGACGTGCCGGCTGCAGCACCGCCTGTTCAGCCCCCTGCCCTCAATCCTACTCAAGCCCCGATTATCTTGCCTGGTCCTTTCCCATTAGCCTCTCCTGAGCGGTTTATGGGCGATCCCAAAACCTTCCAGGTATTTTTGAACCAGTGCAAATTGCACTTTCTTTGTCACCCTGCAGCCTTTCTGAACGCCACCACTAAAGCCGTGTTTGTCTTATCACACTTAGGTGGTACAGCGGTTGCCTGGGCCAATCCACTCATGGAATCCGATGATCCTGTTTTGTATGACTTTGATGCACTGGCGTCTGCCATGTCCCTGGTCTTTGATGCCCGGTACAAGGCGCAATCCTCTGATTTGGAACTGCTGGCCCTGATCCAAGGAAAACAGTCCTTATTTTCATACTTGGCATGCTTCAATCAGTTGGCGGCCGAAACTTCCTGGCCTGAACAAAAGAAAACCTGTGTGTTTTATAAGGGTCTTTCAGATGAACTTAATGATGCCCTCGCCACAGTTCCTTCCATTCCTTCTGATTTTTCAGCCTTTCTTGAACTGGTCCTACAGGTGGACGCACGGCTTACCCAAAGGAGAAGTGAGCATCGGGTTCCCGATATATGCACAGGGAAATCTGAGGTCACTCCATCTGCCTCTTCTGGTGATCTCGAAGCCAATCAGATTGGGGCTATCCGTGGCCCCCTAACAAAGGAAAAGCAAGAGCGGCGAATGCAAAACAATCTTTGTCTATATTGTGGTCAGACTGGGCATTTCATACGGGTTTGCCCCAAACATCCTATTAAGTGTTCGGGAAACGCCAAAGCCCGTCCCTAGACAGGGCCTCTGGGACGGGTCTGTTTCCTCATGGTCCTGGTGACGTTCTGTCCACCTCTCACATCTACCTGCCTATGTCCTTTACGATCTCAGGGTCAAAACAGGTCACTATCCCGGTTATGGTTGAGGGGACACTGGGAACTATATCGACGTAACCTTGGCAAAAAGGTTACGACAACCAACGCAAGCAAAACCACGTCCTGATGTTGTTCGAGCAGTCGATGGTTCATGCTTGGTATCTGGTATGGTTACAGAACAAACTGACCCCATCTTGGTAAGGACTCATGAAGGACATACTGAGACTTTGGTTTAGATCTGATTATGGTTCCTGAATTCGGGGTTATATTGGGGTTACCTTGGCTCTGACTCCATAACCCAGTGATCAATTGGGCTGAGCAATCAGTGTCCTTTGTGTAACCTTTTTTGCCAGAATACATGTATGAGGACTGGGGACAGGGCAGTGTTTTCTTTAGCCCTTCTGTCCGGAACATCCACGATCAGTGCCACACAACAAGGTATTGTCATCGCCTTGCCGGAAGAATACTACGATCTAGCTGGCGTGTTCGATCAAGCTTTATCGGAACAACTCCCCCCACACACAAAATACGATTGTTCCATTTATCTTATTCCTGGTGCTACGGTTCCTCATGACCGCCTTTATTCTCTGTCTCGACAGGAGGAACACTTCCTGAAAGAGTACATCGAAAAAGCCAGTTGTGACCCAGTTGGGTCACATTCACCCTTCCCGCTCTCCGGCGGCCTCTACTAATCTTTTTTGTTTCCAAGAAGGCCAGGGAACTGCGTCCTTGTGTGGATTACAGAGCATTGAACGAAGTTACAATCAAAAATCAATATCCATTGCCTTTGATCTCTGAACTACTCGACCGGCTATCTTCATCCACCATATTTACCAAACTGGATCTCCGGGGTGCGTACAATTTAGTGCGTATCCGGTGAGGGGATGAATAAAAAACTGCATTTAAAGTCAAGGTACAGGCTATACGGGTATTTGGTAATGCCGTTTGGGCTCTGTAACGCCCCAGCGACATTCCAGCATTTCATGAATGATGTCTTCCGGGATTTGCTGGATTGTTTTGTGGTTGTTTACTTAGATGATATTCTCATCTATTCCAACACAAAGGCGGAACATGTACAACGCATTCGCGCGGTACTGAAGAGACTTAGAGAAAACTCTCTTTACGCCAAGTTGGAGAAGTGTACTTTTCATGCACTGGTTGTGGAATTCCTTGGTTTTGTTCTGTCAGCGAAGGGAGTCCATATGAGTGATTCCAAAGTCCAAGCAGTTGTAGACTGGCCTGTACCTACATCAGTAAAAGCGCTTCAGTCATTTCTTGGCTTCGCAAACTTCTATCAGTCAGCGCTTTATAGCCTCTTTCTCCAGCATCGTTATGCCTCTTACTCGGCTCACAAGTCCTTCAAATTTCTTCGTCTGGGGAATGGACGCCCAGACTGCTTTCCAAATCCTTAAAAACGTCTTTACCATGGCACCCATGTCCAACACCCGAACCCCTATCAACCGTACATAGTAGAGGCAGATGCCTCAGTTGTGGCTATAGGGGCGATACTATCACAACGTTACCCTACTACTCAACGTCTCCATCCTGTTGCATATTTTTCAAGGACTCTTAACACCAGCAGAAAAGAATTACACCATAACCGAGCGGGAACTCTTAGCAATCAAGGCTGCCTTTAAGGAGTGGCACCATCATCTTCTGGGGGCAGACCACCCCGTTACGGTGTATACCGACCATAGTAACCTCCAGGCGCTAACACATGCCAATGTACCAATGCCCGACAGGTCCGGTGGCATTTGTTTTTTGCCATATTCTGTTTTGTTGTAACATACCGCCCGGGGCCTTTGCATGGTAAGGCAGATGCCTTATCAAGGTTGGGCAGTGAGACTGCTTCCGACCCGCCTGTGCTTCCTCTGCTACCCAAAGGCTCTGTTCTTTGTTTTTGTGCGGTTTCTTCTCCCTTGATGGATGGTATCCGACGATGGGCGACAGATCATACTGGGGAACTCCAGAGGATGCAAGCACAACTTGTTCAGGGCATGCCCTATGTTCATGATCGGCTATATATATATACCGGATACCAGATCTTGTATGCTTGCGTTGGAATGGACAATTGATTCTCAGTTGGCCGGTCACCCAGGCCAACAAAAAACTTATGATCTATTGAAGAGATGGTGTTGGTGGCCTCTCATAAAAAAAGATGTCACTGAATACATTTTGAGATGTGCTATTTGTACTCAATGTAAGAATCAGAACGGAAAGCCTTTTGGGCTACTACAGAAGATGTCCATACTCCAAAAGCCTTGGACCGACCATTCTCACAATGGACCTTGTGGTAGAAATGCCACTCCTATGGGGAATGACTACGATATGGGTGGTGGTCAATACTTTTACTTGAATGGCACGTTTCATCCCATGCCTTGGAATACCGTCTGCCAAGACTATGGCTTCCGTTGTTTTTGTACAATGTTGTACAGCTTTTTGGGTTGCCTACGATCCTTATCACTGACAGGGGGTCCCAATTTACTTCGCATTTTTGGTCAGCACTTACATGCTCCTTGGGTATTGATGCCTGTTTTTCCTCTGCATACCATCCACAGATGGATGGGCAAACGGAACGCACAAATGCCACAATGTAACAATACCTGTGATGCCTCTGTCTCCAATACCAATCTAACTGGTTGGAGGTATTGGGGTTAGCTGAATTTGCCTATAATAATTTGCTTAATACTTCAGTAGGCTCCTCGCCTTTTTATGCATTGTATGGACAACATCCGCGTTCTCTTCCTGTTCCGTTTTCTGTTCCCCCCGATATTCCTGCAGCCCATGATGTTGCTAGATCCATTGTTGATGTGCGCGCGCAAGTTTTACATCATTTAAACGCGGAACAGGAAGCAACAGGCAGATAAACACTGTACATCAGCGCCATCATGGTGCCGGGTGATAAGGTCTGGTTATCTACCAAACATCTCTGAATCCCTGGCACAAAGAAATTGCTTCCGCGTTTCGTGGGACCATATGTCATCTCAGCCTGCATAAACACTGTGACTTTCTGCCTTAATATCTCCTCGCAGTGGAAGGTGCATCCCGTTTTTCATGCCCCCTTGTTGCGCCCTTATGTCCAAGGCACTCGACTCCCGACCAAGCCTGCTCCGCTTCCTGTTCAGGGAGAGGAGGAATATGAGGTTCAGGCCATCCTGGATACACAGATTCGGGGTGGAACTCACCTCTATCTCATTGACTGGAAAGGCTACGGCCATGAGGACAGGACCTGGGAGCCTGAGTGTAACTTACATGCACCCTGCTTGCTGCCTGCCTTCGGGTGTTCACAAGAACAGCCCACGGGGGGAAGGGGTGTCTTTGCGGAGGGCTACTGTCAGGAACTGCATTGTCACCCGTGGAAGGCTAACACCACGTTCTGCCTTGAAACCATGGCAACTACCTTGGTGTCTTTCGTGGAGGCAATGCCGGAGGAGAACTACACTTCCCAGCCAGACTAGAGCAGGGATACATCATTACATTTCCCACGCAACAAGGAAGTCAATGGTTAAAGCTTACTCTTGGTTGCCGAGCGACGCTCCTTAACCGTCGCGTTCGCCCGGCAAGATTGCTGTTGCTCGTCTTTGCCTCCTGTTTTGACAGACTTCTATCTTGATTTCCTGGTGTTTAACGAACGTCTGCTAGTTTCCTGGATTGCTTCACGTTACTCTGCGTTCCTGTTCTGATGACCCGGTTCCTTCCCCCACCCCCGAATTGTCTTCCCGGCTTGAACTGAACTTGCCTATTCACTTATGGACTGCCTACTTAGCGAATCTATTTTTGGTGCTTGGTTCCTGCGGTTCCCTGTTGTTGTGATGACTGCGGGTTATCTCTTACTCTGTTTTTTGCACCTTTTTCTTTCCTCCTTGCCCTGGGCGTAAATGTACAGCGTTCTGGGTGTGCTCCACATTTGCCGGCTGCTGAATTCTGTGCACACTCGCCCTTCCTGGGTTTCCACATTGTACGTTTGGGATAGCTTATTTCCTCTCTACCTACTTGTCACGCACTCCTTAAACGTCTCCTACACAGACACTACTCTATCCAATGCTGACTAAATGTTGGATTAACTTTTCATCACTACCGGAACCCTCACCTGTTCTTCCTGGACACTTCTTGACGTGGGATTGGATTGTGGACACTGATACTTTCTCTTGGGGAACTTTGGTGGAACTTGTGACTTTTTCTTCAGGATTGCCTTGGATTTGCCTCCTTTTCATCGCATTTGAGGATCTACAGTGACATTGTTTATTTAGTTGTGTCCTTGTTTCGTCCGCGTTAGGCATTTTGTTCTCCCTGCACCACAGAAGAAAACTCTTACACTGCACCTGGCGTTTGGATCTGTACTCACAGGTATTGGGCTTGATGCCATTGGATCAGAGGTAAGAATTGGGGAATGTGGTATGTTACAGTGATACTTTGTATATATACAATGTGACCGGTGTACCTATGTGTTTTTTCCCATTATAGCTCTGCTGCTGCCCGGCCTTTTCACCTGAACCCCTGGTCTGACAGGTTGGTTTTATTCCCTGTAGACCACGCTCTCTGGGGGATAGTCTCTCCCTGAAGGAGACCCCAGGCGTTTTAGAACGCCAGAGGACGTCATGGGACCTGATTCCCGACATCAAAACAACACATTGCGGCAGATATCCAGGAGGATTGGTTCATCCCAAACATCCAGGAACACATTAACAAATTGACAATTGAATGCATAACATGCCAAACACTCAGTTCTGCAATGACTCTCAGAACATTGAAGGGAACATTTCCCCGCTCCATCCAACCTTTCTGTGAACTGCACATTGATTATGCGGACTTGGGAGAAAGATGCAATGGGGCTAGGTACTTAATAAACAGTGGTCTGTCCCTTTTCTCGCTGGGTGGAGGCTGGACCATGTGACCACGAAATGTGCAGCTAAGTTTCCAGTAAGAGAATTGTTCCCATGTTGGGGCATATATGATGTCATACGCTCCGACAATGGGACACATTTTGTGAATTACCTCTTCAAAGAAGTGACCACATTATTGGGAATAAAGCATAAAATGTGTTCAATTTACTACCTGCAAGCAAACGGAATGGTAGAAAAAAATCAACGTCACCTTAAAAGTAGATTGTCCAAACTGTGCCACACTCTTAAAAATAATTGGGTTTATTGTCTCTCACTGGCTTTATTTCAACTGCATACTCAACCCAGTAAGGACCACCATTTGTCTCCCCACGAGATAGTAACTGGGCGACGAATGCAAATGCCCTTGTCTCCGGTAAGAAGAATGTCTGACACCCATAGAAGTGCCACAGTGCTGGGAGAGGTATTTAAGGAATATCTCAAGCACCTTGCAAGGGCAGTATGAGTGATTTTAAAACAAACAGTCCCACCATTCACTAACGAAAATGAAACAGATACCTCAGCACCCTTAGCGGATAGCCCGTCAAGTCCTTTAATGCCTTTGTACGCAGGTGGAACAGTCCCAAGGTTTCATGGCCTTTATGAAGTAATATACTGCACACCTTCGGCAGTGAAGGTGAAGGGCCTGAAATACTGGATCTATCTGTGAGATGTTAGAAAATCACATGACAGTGTAACACCAGGAACACTCCAGCAACATGTACAAGAAGTAGCAACTCCTTAATGAATACAGGATAAAACTGCACAGTGGCATAAGAGATAACTAAGCAACAGCAATATAATGGCACGGAGAAAGATATGTCCTTAAAAATAATGTACTTCTTATTATGCTCTCTTTCTCTCTCTCTTTCTCACCACATTATACTGTGGTTTACCTCTTGTCAAATAATCAATACTGCTTGAAATCTGTACGAACAATAATACTATTACAATAAACTTAGAAAAATATATAAGAACAGCTCCTGAAAGTGGTCTGCTTCCCAGAAAAGGAACAAGCTACTTGCCTGTAGCTGTTGTTCTCCAGCATGGGTCTGGCATGGATTCACATGCTCATGAATATTCCCTGTCGTCAGGCCGGGAATCCACGGTAAAGAAAGAATCAGTATCAGTTTCGTTTCTGATCTGTCTTTCTTAGTAGTAACAAATCACTGATCTCTGGGTCATACTGCCCCCAGCCAATGACTGCCCTCTACCTAAGCCCCTCCCCTGGCAGCCATCCTCAGATTTGGTAGCAGGTAAAGTAGCAGTATGACCAAGTGAAGAGCCGCAGAGGGGAAGGAGGGAGGGTTCGCATGTGAATCCATGCCAGACCTATGCTGGAGAACAACAGTTACAGGTAAGTAACTTGTTCCTTCGCCAGCATGGGCTCTGGCATGGATTCACATGCTCATGAATATAAGAATACATAGCAGTATACACATGCACAACCACGGGAGGTGGCAACAGGCTCAACATTAAGCAATACAACAACTCAACATTAAGCATCTCTTACCTCCTCACCAGGCTCACCCTAAGGGAACAGGTTGCGCAGCACTGCTTGGCCGACCCCGGACTACTCCCTAGAGCCCGATCGACGCAGTAGAATCTTGTGAAGGTGTGCGTCGACCTCCACGTAGCAGCCCTGCAGATGTCCAGCAGGGGCACACCAGACAGGAACGCCGTGGTAGCAGCGATCGCTCTGGTCGAATGGGCTCTCGGATGGCTGGGCAGCGGTCGGTTTGCCAACCGGTGACAGCGCATGATGCAGCCGGAGAGCCATCTGGAAATGGAAGCCTTTGAGAGAGCCTTCCCTTGATTCACAGGTCCAAAGTTCACAAACAGCTGTGATGTCTTCCGAAAACTCTTTGTGTGGTCCACGTAGAACTTCAGCGCTCTAGCCACATCCCGTGAGTGCAAAGTCCTCTCGGCCGGAGACGAAGGCGATGGGAAGAAAACTGGCAACACCAAGGGCTCGTTGAGGTGGAAGTCCGACGGCACCTTGGGCATAAAGGAGGGGTGCGTCCTCAGCACACCCTCGTGTCGTGAAAAGTCAAGTATGGAGGCTTGCAAGATAGGGCCTGGATCTCTCCCACTCGTCGTGCGGAGGTGATGGCCACAAGAAATGCTGTCTTCCACAACAGGAACTTCAACGGCGCCGAATGCATAGGCTTGAATGGGGCCCCCATGAGCCTGGTCAGCACCACGTTGAGCTCCTACGCTGGCGCAGGGGCCTTCACCGGCGGGAAAAATCGGAATAGTCCCTTCATGAATTCCTTCACCAGGCGATGAGACCACAAGGACGCCCGTCCTGTAGTTCTGGTGTATCGGGAAATGGCAGCCAGATGTATCTTGATGGAGGTGTGAGCCAGTCCAGCTTTGGCCAGCGACAGTAGGTACAGCAATACTTGAGGGGCCGTAAGTCGCAGAGGGTTAATATTCTGTGCATGGCACCAGACAGAGAACCTCTGCCACTTATGTCCATAGCATTTGAGAGTTGAGGACGCCCTGGCTTTTGCAAGAACCTCTCTGCAGTCAGCCGGGATATCGTATCCTCCAAACTCTAGTGCTGCAGGAGCCAAGCCTGCAAGTTCAGCGACTCCGGGTCGTGATGGAGAATGGTGCCTCCTTCTCTGGAGAGAAGATCCGCGTCCATCGCCAGCTTGATAGGTGGGGACGCTGGCAAGTCCAGAAGGTCCGGGAACCAGATCTGTCTCGGCCACGCCGGTGCGACGAGGATCATCCTGCACCTGGACCTCTTGAGCTGGTTGATGAGACGGAGCAGCATGCTCCTCGGTGGTTCGAACCTGCTGGCGAACCTCTGGCACTTGGAGTTTGTTGCTGTTGCGAACAGGTCGATCTGGGGTTTGCCCCACCGCTGAAAGAGCCGATCCACCTGGTCCTGGCATAGTTCCCACTCGTGGCACGAGCGCAGATCCCTGCTGAGTGAGTCGGCGATGGTGTTTTTTATTCCTGCCAGGTCTAAGGGAACCAGAAACATCCCCAGGGCGACGGCCCAGTGCCACAGGTCCTGGGCCTCCTTGGATAGGGCTGGGGATCTGGTTCCTCCCTGCTTACGTATGTAGAACATCGTGGTGGTGTTGTCGGTGAAGATCCTCACCACTTTGTCCTTGAGGGACGGAAGGAACGATTTGAGCGGCCAGAACACGGCTCGTAGTGCCAGGATGTTGATGTGAAGAGACCTCTCCTCCGGGAGCCAGAGGCCTCTTGCGTGGAGATCTCCAGTGTGGGCCCCCATCCTTCCAGGGAGGCATCCGTCGTTACCGTCTCCTGATACGCCGGGGCCTAGAAGTCCATGCCTGCCGCGAGGTGCGCACGGGCACCGCACCATAGAATCGCCCGACGGAACTCCTCGTCGAGCGGGATCCTGTCTTCGAAGCTGCCCGCTGCTGGTATCCAGCGGGCGTCGAGGAACTCTTGTAGCAGACGCATCCGAAGTCTGCAAAGGGGCACAAGGTAGATGCATGAGGATATTCCGAGGAGGGACTTGATGGACCTCACTCTGGCCACATCCGTGGCTAACAGGCGCTGCAACTTGCCCAAAATGGCCTTCATCCTTTCTTCCGACGGAGATGCCAATCGCTTCACTGTATCGAGCTTCGCTCCCAGAAACAGTGCCACCTGCGACGGGATCAGATGGGATTTGGGGTAGTTGATGGCGAATCCCAGCTCCGCGAGCAGGCGGACGGTCCTCGCTGTGTGTTCGACGGCGAGTTCTCTTGACCTTGCATGGATTAGCCAGTCGTCCAGGTAGGGGTAGACGTGGATCTCTTGCAGGCGCAGCCGCACCGCCACAGGTGCGAGGCACTTGGTGAACACTCTGGGTGCCGACTTTAATCCAAACGGCAGGGCTCTGAATTGGTAGTGACGCCCCTGGACTATCGGGGTGTGGAAGTAAGCATCCTCCAGGTCCAGTGACGATAGCAAGTCGCCCTCCTCCAGCTGTCCCAGCACGTGCTGGAGGGTGACCATCCTGAATTGCCTTGATGTACTTGTTCAACTGACGCAGGTCCAGGATGGGGCGCCCACCGCCTGTCTTCTTTCTGACGAGGAAGTATCTTGAGTATACTCCGGAGCCCCGGAGCCTCTTGGGGACAAGCTCGATGGCACCCTTCTTGAGCATCGCCCTTACCTCCAACAGAAGGTGAGGGACGTGATTCTCCTTCCTGGCCATTGGAGGAATGCGAGGACACCTCTTCTGAAATTCCAGCGAGTGTCCGTGGGCCAGGGTGTCCAGCACCCAACGGTCGGTGGAGATGGACTCCCACACGCTGACGAAGTTAGTCAGCCGGCCTCCCACCGGGGTGCTTCGGTGGGGGCCCGACGCTACGACCGGATCAGTGCTGCTTGGAAGAGGCCTTGCAGCCTTGGCCTCCTTGCCGACGGTGGCGACACCCTCTTTGCTTGCCGCAGCCTCTGTAGGCCTCCTGGGACGAGGAGCGGACAGCCTGGCGGTAAGTAGAAGAGCCGCCGCTGGATCCCTTGGAGGCTCCCTGTCTGCCTCCAGAGCTCCGAAAGGGCCGCCGTTGCTGAAGGACTCCTAGGGCTCGGGCTGTTTCCGTGTCTGTCTTGATGGCCTGGAGGGACTCATCCACCGTCATTCCAAACAGGTTGTTGCCGTCGAACGACATGTCCAACACTCTGGTCTGGACGTCTTGCCGAAAGTCCGTCGCAATCCTCATTGTTGGAGGCAAACCCTGTTGCCCAGTTGGCGAAATCCGGTATCAGCAATGTCCGTTGCCACCGTTATGGCGTGATCCGACGCCACCTCTCCTTCCTGCAGAATCTGTAGGGCCTCCGCCCTCTTGTCGTCAGGTCGGAAGTCTAGCAGAGGAGCTATCTTGCACCAACGCTCCCTGTCATAACGGGCCACAATCGCTAAGGCATTGGCCGCCTTAATCATCGTCGCCGCCGATGAGATGACTCGTCGTCCCATGGAGTCCAACTTCTTGCACTCGCTGCCTGCGGGGAAGTGGAAGTTGAAGCCGCCGCACCCGCTGCTTTATTCTTGGCTGCTGCCGAGATGACAGAGTCCGGCGTGGGCTGGGCCCTGAGGCACAAGGGGGCGGCATCGGGGACCCGGTACTTCTTCTCGTACCTGTCCCTCTTGGCGGTTGTCGTGGAAGGGTTCTTGAGGATAGCCAGCCCCTCGTCCCAGATGTCGTCGAGCAAAGGCACCGCGAGGACCGTCTTTCTCTTGGCCTCTCGTCGTTGGTAAAGAAACCTTCCTTTTTCTGTTCCTCAGGGCAGAGCTGGAAGAGCTTGGATGCCATGGCTATCATGGCGTGAAAAGAGCCAATTTCGTCGGGCGGAGAGGCCCGAGGGGGGGGGTGATGACGGGATGTCCGTTGTGTCATCGCCGCCGTCGTCGTCTGTCCCCGTCGCTGTATCCGTCGCCGTATCCTCCCGAGGGTCTGGTGAGGGGGATGAGGGGTCCACAGGCCTCGCGGGCACGAAGGGCAGAGCGGGGTGGACTCTCCTCCGCTTGTTCGGAGGGCTTCCCGACAGGCTGGTTCTGGATCCTCCGTCGGGGTCCGTGGTAACCTTGTCCTTATCTCAGTTCATAAGGATTGGATCGCCAACAAAATGGCCGGCGAGCTATCCTGGGGCTCGGGTAATGGCTGCGACGGACGGGATGGCTGCTCCACTGGGTCGTTGTCGCCATCGTCGCTATCTTCGATCACATCAGCGGGAACCTTCCCCTGGGATCGAACCTTCTCGAACCTCTCGTTGAGGCCTATGAACCTCTCGTTGAGGCCTTTCACGGTTTCCACCGGATCCTCCTCGGAGGCTGAATCCGGGTCCGTAATGGCCACCGGCCCCCCCCTCTTTTTCCGCCGGGGTCTTCACGGGGGTCTTAACGGTGGTCTGGAAAGAGGATTCCCTCCGCAGCGGCAGGGAAACTCTGGGCCCCGAGGCCGCCTCCACTGGCGTAGCCTCTGCCGGCTTCGCCAGGGCCTCTGCGACAACCTCGATAGAGGCCTTTGCCGGGTGGATCAAGGCCCTCACCAACTTAGGTGCGTCCTGGGCCTTCGCTTTGGGGGGAGGGTCATCGCCTCGCTCCCCCTCGGCTCCCTTCGAGATCGACCCGGGCCTCTCTAGAAGCTTACCCGGTAACTAGCCCACGAGATTCCTTTGGCTGGTCACTTGAGTTTCAAGAAGACCAAGGAAAGGCTCTCACTCTACTTTTATTGGCCAAAAATGGGGGCTGTGGTAGATAGGTTTTGCAAGAGCTGCCATACCTGCCAGACTTCTGGTAAGGTTGGGTCCAAGAATGTGGCACCTTTAGTGCCTCTCCCAGTAGTGGGAGTCCCATTTGAGAGGGTAGGGATTGACATGGTTGGTCCCCTTGATCCCCCAACCTCCTCAGGCAACAGTGTTATCCTTGTTGTAGTAGACCATTCTGCTAGGTACCCTGAGGCAATCCCTATGAGGACTGTTACAGCTCAGGCTGGGGCTAAGGCCCTCCTTGGTATTTTTACCAGGGTTGGGTTTCCTAAGGAAGTAATCTCTGACAGGGGGTAAAATTTCATGTCCCACTACATGAAAGCCATGTGGAAAACCTGTGGAGTTACTTACACGTTCTCTACCGCCTACCACCGTCCGACAAATGGGTTGGTAGAAAGGTTCAACAGAACCATGAAGAGCATGATAGGTGCTTTAGAGGATCCCCTTAAAAGAAAGTGGGACCTTCTATTGCCAAGTCCCTCAGGAGGGAGTAGGTTATTCTCCCTTTGAACTTCTCTATGGCCATCCGGTCAGAGGTCCATTGGCCCTGATCAAGGAGGGGTTGGAGAGTGCTCCTTCCCCCAAGCCAGTCAGAGTGACTGACTATGTGATAGGTCTCCGCAGGAGAATGTCACAAATGATGGCAGAAGCTAGTGATAACCTGAAAGCTGGACAAGCCCTGGTCAAGCATTGGCATGACCAGAAGGCTAACATGGTTGAGTTCACTCAAGACCAGCTAGTTCTAGTTATGATCCCAACAAGGCAGAGGGCCTTGCAAGATAAATGGATGGGGCCCTTCAAGGTTGTGGGTACATTTGGAGAGGTGAACTATCTGGGGGACTTGGGCAATCCCAAAGAGGCTCCCAGAGTCTTCCACACCAACCGACTAAAGGCGTATGTCTCCAGACCTGAAGTAGGAGCCTTGCTTCTGGCTTCAACGGAAGAGGAAGAAGAGAGTGAAGCTCTTCCTGATCTCCTCAGAGGCTTACCCTTGGACGAAAAGATTGAAGGAGTAAATCTCTCTTCAAATCGGACACCTGAGCAACAAGAAGAGTGCAAAGCCATGTTAAATCAGTTTGCCTCTCTGTTCTCACTTTCACCAGGCTTGACCCCTTGGGGACAGCATGCTATTCTCACTGGTGACTGACTGCCAGTCAAAAGCAGAGGATATAGAATGTCAGAAAATGTAAGGACCCACATAAAAGGGGAGGTCAAGAAGATGCTTGATCTCGGGGTAATAGAGCCCTCTACTAGCCCATGGTATAGCCCAGTTGTGTTAGTACCAAAGCCAGGATCCAAAGAATTGAGATTCTGTGTGGACTACAGAGCTCTTAATGCAGTCACCAAGACTGATGCCCACCCTTTGCCAAGGACAGATGAGTTGGTGGATAGACTTGGTTCAGCCAAGTTCCTCAGCACATTTGACCTTACGTCAGGCTATTGGCAAATAGCCCTGACAGACCATGCCAAGGAAAAGACTGCATTTTCTACCCCAGTTGGCTTATACCAATTTAAGGTGATGCCTTTTGGATTGAAGAATGCACCTGCTACATTCCAAAGAATGGTGAATCAGGTTCTGAATGGGATGGAAGACTTCTGCATGGCATACTTGGATGACATTGCAGTATTCAGCCAATCCTGGGAAGAACATGTGAACCACTTAGGGTATGTTTTGCAGGCTCTTGGACAGGCCAATCCGACCATAAAGGCAAGTAAATGCCAAATTGGTCAGAGTAAGGTGGTCTACCTTGGGCATGAGGTAGGAGGTGGAGAAATAAGGCCTTTGCTCAGTAAGATTGAAGCTTGTGCAAAATTGGACAACACCTACTACTCAAACCCAGGTGAGAGCCTTCGTAGGCCTCACTGGGTATTACAGGAATTTCATAGAGAACTATGGGACCATAGCTTCTCCACTGAATGTGATCTCCTCTTCAAAATTCCCTAAGAAGGTCAAATGGAAGGAGGAATGCAATCAGGCCTTTGAAAACCTGAAGAAAGCTCTTTGCCAAGCACCACTGCTGATAGCTCCTGACTATCACCAAACTTTCATTGTGCAGACAGATGCTTCTAATGTAGGTATAGGTGCAGTCCTTAGCCAACTGGATGAGAAGGGTAGGGAGCACACCATTTGCTCCATCAGTAGAAAACGGAAGGATCCTAAGACAAGGTGGGCAACAATCGAAAGAGAACGCTTTGCTATTGAGTGGGCACTGAAGAAGTTTAGGCCATACTTGTATGGTTCTACTTTTGTCATTCAGACTGACCACCAACCCTTGAGATGGTTAATGCAAAGGAAGGGAGAAAATCCAAAACTATTGAGATGGTCTATCTGCCTGCAAGGGTTTGATTTCACCATTGAGCACAGGTCAGGGTGTCACCAACAAAATGCTGATGGACTCTCTAGGATGCATGTCATCGACTAGAGGTATGAGGTTCATCCAGGAGTGGATTAAATCCTCCTGTCCCTTAGTCTGTGGGTCCGGGGGGGGCGAGTGTTAGGGAGAATTCTCTGTAAGGCTAATTTCCCAAACCTAGTGAGTCCCCCAGCAGCTTTGCTGGATTTTTGGGGTTTATTTATTTTATGGGACAACAAAGCTAATTTTGCCTGACTTTAATTTCATCCTTTTTGTACGAACTATCTACAAGACTCTTTGGGCATAACCCCACTGTGTGAACCTGGACCCCTTCTGTTTGCTCTCTCCAAGAGTGGGCCCTGCAATTGACTTCCTTGCTCTCCAGTAGAATTCTGCCTATCCTGCCTTACTGTGGTTCTTTGTAAAAGTATTGAAACTTGTGCGCTTCCTTAACTCAGCCTTTTTCCTCCCTTTCTTTACAACTTATTAGAGTGTCATCTTATGTTAAGCGCTCACCTCTGTTTGAAAATAAGTGGTGTTTCTCACTAAGACTTGTCTAATAAGTGAATAGGGTTGTATATATATGATAGTGACTGTGTGCTGAATTTACTTACCTCGTTTTTGCTAGTGTAAATTACAGGTGTGTTTTTAAATAAATAATTATATACTTTTACACCAAAGCTCTGGTCAGTGTTTGTTTGTGCTACTGTGCCTCTGTACCTATTGTGTATACTCTGCATACTGCCTAACTCTTCTTGAGGGAAGTCTGACTGCTCAGCCACAGCTACCAAGTGAATCTGTGTGGTACAGACTGCTACCAAGTGGGTTTACTGCCAAACACCTGTAGTCTTAAATCTTTTGCAGTGGTCCCTAAGGGAACTGCACAGGTTTCTGCCTAACACCAGATAATCCATATGGGTTGCAATGTGCGATTCTTTTTTTGTGACCAGATTGGATGAGCTGCTCGAAATGAAAGGAAAATAAAATGGAGGCATATTTGGCTACAGTTAAAAAGAAAAGTTCATGATGACAACTTCTCAATGATCACTTGTCATCTGGAGGGATAACATTTGGTACAATTTGGAGTTCAGATTAATAATGGCCTCAACCAATTCCACTAAACTGCTAACGCCTGCTCAAATATCCACACATCGAGTTTTAAGTCCCTACTGCAAAGTAAGAGTTTATGCTGGTAAAAACTAAATTTCATGTATAGGATGTCCCAGTAATGGAACTTTTTTTTATACCTCATTAAATGGCTGGACTAGGAAAAAAGCATCAAACGTTAAATGAGATTCAGTGGGGAGACTCGAACCAGCACCCAGGGCTGCTTGCTTCCCTCTGGAAGTGTAACCTCTAATCCAACGTCTATGCCAGATAAGGCACCCATGTGCACTATAGACGGGAGAATGCCCCCCCTCTGTTGAATGAAAAGCAGACACCTAGTGGTGAAAAGATATACACCACATTGTGAAGATCAATAAACTGGATCTCTAGAAGGTACTGAACAAAAACAGTGGTAATGTGCATCTATCTATTTAGACAGCAAGGACAGCTTTGAAAAGAAACTGTACATGAGCACACAAACTTGGAGAAGTATGGAGGCAATGGGACAGCAATCGTAG
The DNA here is from genome assembly GCF_040938575.1 of Ambystoma mexicanum. Lineage (NCBI taxonomy): Eukaryota > Metazoa > Chordata > Amphibia > Caudata > Ambystomatidae > Ambystoma > Ambystoma mexicanum. Next base: position 984,717,512 of record NC_090924.1, read on the forward strand.
ACATTATTCATAAGACAGGTTTTGGAAATACAGAAAACAAGACTTTAAATATATATATATATATTTTCTCTTTTCCCTCTTTTCCTTTATCTCTTTTTCACTTTCTTCTTGTTCTGTTTCTTTCTTTCTTGCTTCTCTCGCCCCTTATTTCTGTCTATCCTATCCCCTCTTTATTTTCTAGATACAGTGCTTTTTGTAAATACTGTTAAATACTGTTAAAAAATCTGGATGTTATTTTTTCTTATATGATTCGTGTTTTGCTTATTGATTGTTTTACTGTACCGTTTTCTTTTTTGTCATTCATGTTAAAAGTGCAATAAATAATGTTTAAAAAAAAGTATTGAGCATTTACATTTGGTAGATGATTAACATACACAATATATGCTTTCACTTACATGAGATAGGAGAAGGAGGATGTAATGGGGGGAATGGAATAGGGAATGGAATACCTGTTGCCAGTTGAGGCACTCCTTAAAGTGAGAGGAGGTACCTTTTTAGGGCAGTTTCGAAGCCTAAAAGTGTGCATGGACTTAATGTTAGGGGAAAGGGAGTTCCAGTGGTGAGGAGCACGTACGGGGAAGCAGTTAAAAGTGATAAGTAGCACTGGGAGTATGGGAGAATGAGAAGTTGGGAGCTTGAGATAAGTAGCAAGAGGGATGAGTAGCAAGAGGTGAAGTAAGTCAAGTGGATTCTAAGAGGGTGAAGCAGCAGTCTGTGTTATGAATATGAAGACTAAAGGGGTGAATTTAAAGAGTGAGTTATTGTGCATTAGCAGACATCCTATACCAAAACGGTGCACAGAGGTTGGTGGAGATCATGAGACATTGAAGAAGGTCCCGGTCAGAAACATTAGTACCTTGTTGAATGGAGTGAGTGAAGAGTCCCATAAGGAGGGTGTAGCACTAATGCAGCATGTTCATGGCAAGAATGGGGATGAGAGTCTTGGCAGAGTGCACTGTGAGAAAGGGTTGATTTTCATGATGTTGTGGAAGTTAAGCCCGGCAGCCATAGAAGTAGAAGTGATTCGTTTTTGCAGTTTTAGATCGCTGTCAAAATGTCCTACCAGGTTGCTGGTCAAAGGGGAAGGTGTGAGACTATCAGAGCGATAAGACAGAGGGGAGAAAGGAGAGGTGGGCACCACATGCTGGGAGACAGATTACCTCGGTTTGGGAGGAACTGAGTAGCAGACAGTAAAGAAAGTCAGTCAAGTAATCAGTGATTTATAAGTAAAGTTTTTGGCTAAAGGAAGGAAAAGAGAAAAAGATTCTGTTGTCTCTTGCAAAGAGTTGATACTGAAAGCAGTGCTGCAAGACTGGATTGAGAGTGTATGGGGAAATCTAATGCCCTTCTGATAGCACGCCTCCCGTGTGGCAGAGCCAGCACAAGCACAAAGCGTGGGCCAGTGTACCCTTGCGACTAAGCCCAGGCGGTAAAGCCCTCTCTGCTGTTTTCTCACTGTTTGGCGCTGCCGAAGCACTGGGCGGTGTAGAAGCAGACTGGCCTATTCACTCTACAGAAACTGCTTTGATCTCCGTGCTAAACTCTCTTCTCTCGGCCCGCTATTCTAAGCACTCCTCCTTTCTCATTCTTCTTGACCTATCAGCTGCTTTTAAAACTGTGGATCACTTTTTACTTTTAGTGTCACTCTCTTCGGTCTCACAGGTACTGTTCCGTCTTGGGTTGACTCCTATTTGTTTATCCAAACTTTGTCTGTCTCCTGGGCGGGCAAGACCTCCACGTCTTTCTCGCTCATCTACGGGGTACCTCAAGGTTCTGTTCTAGACCCCTTTCTCTTTTCCTTGTACACATCACATCTCACAGCCATCATCTCCTCTTTTGGTCTCATCACTTCTACGCCGATGACACTCAACTGTTCCGATCCTTTTCTTCCTTTTCTCTAGAAACCCATCACACCCTCTCAGCTTGCCTTGTCGCTATTAAATTCTGGATGTCCTCCCACTTTCTTACTCTGAACGCAGGGAAGACTGAGGTACTATTCTTCCCTGCGAACACTCTTCCTCCTCATCTTCCACCTTCCTTCATATCTTTTCCCCCTTCCAAGCTCTCAATTTCAACTACAGCTCGCAATCTTGGTCTCCACCTTGATTCAAATATCTCCTTTTCCCATCACATTTCCCCAACCTCTCGTTCCTGTCATTTTCATCTCCACAATATCCGTAAGGCCCACCCGTTTCTCACTTTTCAAGCATCTAATCTTTTAATTTAATCTCTGATCTATTCCCAACTCTTCTGTTTGACCACTCTGCTTGGGCTTCCCAATTCTCGTCTTGCTCCTCTAAAATCAGTCTTTAATTCTTATGTTTGTCTGTTGTGTCGTCTTCCCTATCGGGATTCTATTTCTTCTTCTAATACAGCATTTGGTTGGCTGCCCTTTCACTCTCAAATTAAGTTTAACTTTCTTTGTCTTCAAGTCTCTCCACGGTCTTGCCCCTAGCTATCTTGCTGCACTTATATCCTTCTACATTCCCTCTTCTCTCTTCGGTCTTCCTCTCAGTTTAGACTTCTGGTTCCACGTCCCCCCTGTGCTCAATCTCGTTTTCGATCTTTTGAACTTCTTGCTCCCTTTCACTGGAATGACCTCCCACTTTCTCTTCGCTCCATCACTGTCTACTCTCTCTTCCGTGGTTCTCTAAAATCCCATTTACTTCAACGCCCTTGAGTGATCACCCTCTGGACCCAATTGTTTATTCACTTTTATTGTACTGTGTTTCATTTTTATGTTCAGCACTTTGGCTTAAGGCACTTAATAAAAGACAAATAAAATACAATAAAATACAAATATCTTTTCGCAAGGTAGCCGAGGCAGCGGCCTGCGACCGTCCAAGTGAGATTGTGCATGGCTGGAGTGCTTCGGGAACGGGACAGTGCTAAGCAACATTGCAGGTTGCTGCATGGTTGTAGATCTGTTGCTTTACTCGACAGAAGGCATGTGGCACCATATGTTTTCAGGAGGAGCTTGGCACTGTGAGGTTAAGGGTGCAGAAAAGCACTTTGTCTAGAGCTTCATCTTTGCCCCTTCGAAGGGGTAGACCTGCAGTGTTGCAACAACCAAATTGGTCAGGCTTCTGCTGTGGAGCATTGGCTTGTGGCTGGCTTGACTTTTACTGTGCTAGTGGGTTGCAGCATTGTGTGCTGATCCAGTCTTCAGCTGCCTATTGCAAGGATTAACACCCTGCCCTGTTCGCTCTGCCTTTGGTAAAAACCATATTCATAAGGGCTGCTGCCAGTCTCAAACGTACACATACCTAACAGTCTAATTAATAAACTTTATCTTGATTTTGGCAATTAGTGGACCACCTGATAAACTTGACAACATTACCGTGGCAGTCTGCAGTATTGAAAGCAGCCCTTCACGTTGACACCTTGTTATCGCTGTCTGCCTAATTGCGTCTTGGCCATTCCCTCCATTACGGACCAGGAGGTCTTTTTACTGGGTTTTCCTTTACGCTTTGGACAAGGAGGTCTTTTTTATCATTGTTACAATTTTTTATTGCAGCTTGCTGTTGTTGGAGGCGGGCCTTCATTCACTTATACTGCATCGCTTGCAGAGTGCGCAGAGTGTTCTGGTATTTAGGTGTGAGCGGTGTACGCAGCTTTGACCACGGTGGAGTTTGCTTTCTAGGACCTGCTGGAGTTGTGGCCGATGCTCTCTGCACCCCCTTTTTAAACACTTCATGTGCTGCAAAGCATTTTCTGATAAACTTATCATTGCTATGAACAACCTTAAACAACATCGCTATGGCTTACGTAGTGGGACAACTCGCAATTGGAAACGACCCCGCAGCCCCTCTGTTATGTATGCTAACACAAAAAAGGCTTTGCGTACAAAAAAAAAACAAATTATCCTAAGTTTATCGGCAACCTAAATTTACTGGCTTCTTTGAGAATATTACGTCATTGGTTGAAACAATTAGTTTATGTCAGCCTGCCCAAACCACGTGGTCCCAAGCTCTGACATCTCCTAATGGTGGAACCAATTTTTATCTGCAGGACCCTGCAACCGTAACTGCGGAAACTGAGGAGCATCCCATTGCTGTGCTACGTAATGAATTGTTGATGATGGACAGCTCCCCCTGTGGGCGCAAAAGAAAAAAACAGCATTAAGCCATTCATAGCCGGTCGCCTTGAATTAAGTAATACCATCGCCTCTCGGCCTCACACTGATCTGGTTCCTTATAAATCTCATACTTATACATCTGAGTATACATTGGTCACCAGGGACTAAAGTGATGGCACTACTAGACAGGTGGTTTTGCATGGTCCTATAGATAAATGGCTTTGCCCTGATGCTATCATTGCAGCCCCAGCCGCGACTGTGTCATCCCGTACGGATACAAATAATGGCAAGCCATTACCAAATCAGGAGCTCATGTTGTGTGCTTCATCCCAGTTAAACTCTGCAATGCGACAATTTCCCCTCCCGACCCCGGTCTTAATTTGAACATACCAAATGTGACTAGGAAACCCTTTTGTAATGAACTTGGAAATGTGTCACTTTTTTGGGAAATCGGTTAAAATTGAGGAAATTAATCCCACAGCTGAGAGCCTGTTCTTAAATAGAACCTTTTTGCTAGTTCTATGGAAGCAGATTCCGGGTCTCTCAGCCATCACTAGTGATGACATATCACGTGTGGCACTCCCGGTCTTGTATAGTCCTACAAACTGGGTTTTAATTGAATTTGTATCACCAGTGGTATCCTCCTTATTATATATGGGCTCCAATTTGTTGCAAAACTTGAGTTTTCAACTCACTGTATGATGCAAGCCAACAATTAAGATCTATGACGACATTAATTCCACAGATCAAGCAAATATTCTATCTGTTTTTAATCCTGCCACTGTCCAATTGACTGAAAGATCTAGTTTGATGCTCTCATTGGCAGGAGCATCTAATAAATCTAATAATTCACAAATGGTGCCCCTAGATAACCCCAAAAACTGTCTGCCTATCCCCTTATTAGAGAGTGTTGGCAAACTATTTGGCAAAATCATCTTGAAGTACCTCCAAGGTTGGGTGGATAGCAAAAACATAACTGACCTGTAGGCAGGGGTCAGGAGAAATAGGGGCACGGTGGACTTGATTCTATTCCTGATTCTATCCCTGTTGATCCAAAGGTATACATCTCTTTGGAAAATGAATCTTTATGTTGTATTTCTTGATTTAAGCAGTGATTTTCATTCTGTTTCAAGGGGAATGTTGTGGCAAATTCTCCAAACTTGTGCGGGCCCCGCTAAACTTGATTCATGTCCTAACTCAACTGTATTCAAACACAAATGCCTGTGTCTACTATGGCATGGGGGGTCAGACAACTGACCAGTTCGAAGTGTTCATGGCTGTTAGACAAGGTTGCGTCCGGGCCCGACTCCTCTTTAACATCTACATACAGGAAATATTTGATGTATTGTTGAGCGGGTGCCAGGATTGCCTGATATTACCTTCTTTAAAAAATCTGGCACTTTTTTAAGTGGACAACGCAGTTTTAATCTCAACCACGCCACAGGGCTGAGAAAAATCTTTATTTTCCTGGCCAAGTGTCCTGAGCTCCACCTGAAATTGAATGTTGGTAAAATTCTTAAAACAACTTTTGCTTCTCCCTACGAGTTCTGCTCCTGTCCCTACTCACCTTGAGTATGACATAATCCCCATGGGCACTTTGGCTATGTTTAAGCATGTCTTATTTTGGATAAGAGTCTGGTATCAACTGGGCCTGGAAAAGTGTAGGGAGGCGTTGCTACATCTTATGTTCTTGAATGGAGGCAAAAGCCTTAAATGGTTTGCTCATATCAAGAACATGCTACAAAAACTGGTATTAGCGAACTCTGGAGCGATCCAAGGGGAAGATGCCGATCAGTTACGAGCAAAGCAAAAACGTCTGCTAAACGGATTGCAATAGAATGTTGTCTTGAGGATGCTTCCAAGTATAATCTTGGTCATGTTTACATTGCTTACAGCAGCGAGTTAGGCTTTAAGCAGTTTCTGGAAGAAATCTCACTGCATTCGAAAGATATTTGTACTTGTGCTTGAGATTGGGCATTTTTCCAGTTGCTCTCTGGACCCAGGCCTGGTGCCCCTTCAGCATCTGATATCTGTCCCATGTGTGGGGAATACAAGAGAAACAGTGTCAGATTTCTTTTTGCTATGTGAAAAGTCAAAGAGGTTGTGACTTCTATACTTAAAACCAGTCCTAAGAGATTCTGGAGTTCGTACAATTAATCAGGCTATGCTCCTTTTAACTTATTCTCTCTCCCCCATTGTGACATTCGAAACAGCTCGATATAGCCATGGGACGTGGCTGCTGAGAAAGAAGTTTCCTTTTCTCTTCTATTGTATGCTTTAACAACTAGAGGAAGGCTTAGAACATAGAAAGGTATTGTTTCAATTAATTTGTTTATGAAATGTTTATTTATTGTAAACTTAAAGGTCTGTTTTTACCGAATAAACTCAAAGGAGGAGGTGAGCTTGCTAAGAAACGAAGTGTAGAGCATGAATAAGATGGGACCAAGAATAGATCTTTAGGGGACCCCGACAGGTAGAGGGATTTCAGAGGAAGGGGTAAAGGTGTGGGTGGTTTCAGTAGTAAGGAAGTTAGAGATGTGGGTCAGTGCTGTTTGTGTGCAGTAACAGCTGTGGAACACGGACTGGAGTGGGTCACTGAGTTCATGTGTCTCCCAGTAAATGGTTATGCAGTTCAACACCACATACACATGGATTTTATAACAGTGTTAATAAGGGAGAAAGGTCAGTAGTTGGCAAGGTTGCTGGGGTCGGCCGTGGTATTTTTTAGAAAGAGTAGGACAGAGGCCTGAGACGGCTCTCTGCCTGCCAACCAACATACTAAAGAAGATGAAATGTGTGCCTGTGGGCTTCATATAGCAAGCTGTCCTTTTCCTGAACCAAATGTTCTTGCCTCCCTGTTAGGGAGAATTCTCTCTTTCGGCTGAATTTCCTAACCTAGTGAGTCCCCCAGCAGCTTTGCTGGATTTCTGGAGTTTGTTTATTTTCTCCTGCCAAGAGTGAGACTCTTTCTCCCACTCTTGGACATGATTTATGGTGTTCCTTTGACTGTTAATGTGTTTTATGGGCTATGGGGTCCATAGGGTCTCATGTGTTTTTACTATGTGTGTTACACAGCACCCTCCGTGCCTTAACACAGGGGTGTCGTAGTGACACCCCACCATAGACTCCATACCCTGGGACTGACTACTGTCTCCCAGGGCATGTAAAGTCACCATTGGCTTTACTAGTCCCAAATTATTAACAGAAACCAGTACAAACCATCATATTGTGGACGTACTGGGCGGGGCAATTCGATTGCTCCGGGGTCTGTTAGTCGAGGGGGCACGTCTCCGTCCCCCCTGATCGAGTTTTGGCTGGTGGCAGTGGAAACTACTTTCTATATTCGACCGCGAATATTTCCCTATGGGATTTACCCATTTTTCGAGGCTACCAACTTTAATTATTTAATTCTCATAGCCTCGAATATACCGCGGTTTATTATTTAATATTAATTCGCCGGGTGGTATTTTTTGCCAAGACTCGATTCTAAAATGGCGTTTGTGTTCTCTTCTGTGATTCCAACCCAAGTCGAGCCCTTTGTTCCACTTTTTGGCGGGCTTCTCCACAGAAGCCTCCAAAAGTGGTGCCACTCTGTCTGGGTACCACAGGGGGTGTGGGAGGGGGTTTAGGCACCCTGGACTGAGTTATCTTGGTAACTCAAGTCGCACTCTTGTGTGATTGGCCCAAGTGGTGAGCCGGCTGGCTCACCACTTAGCATATTTGATTGACAGCTAGGCTGAGTGAATGGGGGTATGCTGCATAAAAGCAGGGCTTTGGGGACTGGAACTTCAGAAGTCGCCACAGGACCTGAGAATCCGACGATGGAGAAGCTGAGTCGACCTACCACGACGCCACCACCGGTGGAGCCCTGCGGAACCGACTCACCACTTCCCGACGACAGAGAAGATCTCCCGGCTGGAGAGGCTTCTTCCCCTGACTGGTGGGCACAAGAGGCTTCTTCCCCTGACTGGTGGGCACAACCAGTTTACCTTCTTTCTTCGCACCCCAGACCGGTTTGTGGTCGAACTGCCCGTGCCAAGCACTCCGGCAGCCGGATAGCCACTCACCACTGAACCGCGAATCAACGGACCGCTCCTTGTACCTGAGAAACTCCGCGGCTGGTTTCTTCCCTGGCAGTTCCACGGACTCCTGTCTTCCTCCCCGACGAGATCCTCTCTTCCCCCGGACGAACCATCGACTTGCATCCGCTGCCAGGAACAACTGGCCCCGCTGGAGTGTTCTCACCACTTTAAGGAACCGTGTCCGCCAGGCCTCCATTTCTAAAGATTGCTACAAAGTAATAATAACCCCTTAACCTTCTGGACTGGGCTGGCCGCCTTGACCCTCTAACTGGTCCCTCTCTTTGATCCAACTCCTTTTTGAACCGTTACAAGACTTTTGTGCACTGCAACCGTGTGACCTTGGACACATTTCGTTTGGATCCTCTTGAGCGGATCTGGCCTACTGACTCTGAATTCCTAGTGTTATTTTGCCTTCCTCCCTTGTTGTGTTCGTGAAAAAGTGTTGGGGATCTGTTTCAATTTATTCTCTGCTTTTCTCTCCCTTTTAAAACGAATTATTAGAGTGCCATCTGCGTTAAGCGCTCACCGCTGTCTGAAAATAAGGGGGGCTTTACTTAAGACTTGTCTAAAATTCTTTTTAAGGGAGTGTATATCTTTTAGTGACCGTGTTTTTGAATTGCTTACTATTAGTGCCTGTGTGTTTTTCTAGATGTGGTTTTAAATAAATAATTATATCTCTTTTACACCAAACCCTGGTCAGTGTTTACTTGTTCTATTGTGTTCTCTTGACCTATTGTGAATACTCTGTATACTGCCTAACTCTTCTTGAGGGAAGTCTGACTGCTCAGCCACAGCTACCAAGTGAATCTGTGTGGGCCACAGCTACCAAGTGAATCTGTGTGGTACAGACTGCTACCAAGCGGGTTTACTGCCACACACCTGTAGTCCTAAATCTTTTGCAGTGGTCCCGGAGGGAACTGCACAGGTTTCTGCCTAACACTCCCAAATCTTCAGCACATAGCTCGAGGTAATGAGTGGACTTTCCTGAATGACTCTTCCTGCAATTGTTACTGTCTAGATCACTTTCGTAGGGTAAAATATAACTATAAGAAAGAGAGAGAGAGAAAGAGGGAGGGAGAGAGAGAGAAAGAGAGAGAGAGAGAGAGAGAGAGAGCAAGGGAGAGAGAGAGAGAGAGAGAGCGAGAGAGAGAGACAGAGACAGAGAGAGACACCTCTGCTATGTCAGAAAGTCCAGTTGCAGGAGCATGGGGAGGACACTGGGCTTTTTTGTCATGTGGGGTTATGACTGCTAATGTTTTGTGATGACGTTTATGCCTTGCTATGCCATGTTATGATTTGATAAATTGTGTTTCAGGATGTCTGCACCACTCACCAAACTGCCCACCAAGGTCTCTGATGGGTCCCTCATCAATACGCTTGAATTCTACATTCTAATACACAATATGCATACCAACGATGCCACCGACGCATTGCAACGAAACACCCTTCTCAACAGACATCAAACATCCAAGCATTATGCCTCTACAACCAACTTAAATAACAGAACCCCGGCCAATGCATCTTAGCACCACAGGCACACAAGGCTCCCCTTCAGCCACAAATGTGTCTATGCTCTTGAAACAAAACACCCATTTGACCTGCATGCAGAGCCAGGGTATGCACAAACACAACTGCAAAACTATCTTGGATTTTGTTGCTCTCCCCACTATCCTAACCCTCCCCCTCCCTTTCAGATCAGCTAGAGCGCCTGGAAACCACATAAATGACAGCCGAGCATGGTATAAATCCCAATAAAATAACAGAACCTACAGCACAGTACATTGACAAGTTTTAGACAGCAAAAGCATACCTCTAAATCGCAGAGACTATAGGTGGTCAGGCATTAGATAGCGGAGGGAGCACCTAAAGATTGCACATACTGCTACATAAAGGGTCAGGTTTTAGACATCTAGCAAACCTCTTGAATCTCACATACTGCACTGAACATGGTCAGACTTTAGACAGCTTAGCTATCTTCCTATATGTCACATACTAAATCCCAGGAACCAATAAACAGTCTGTCTACAAAAGCCATTGTATAACAGACTCACATGGGCCGAACCCACACAACTGATATGGAATTGAACAAATTCCACCACAAATCTAACACACCATTCCTATAATGTTTCCGGATGGCAAATATTACCTTGTCACCTGCTAGCCCCCAGTGCTTCTTTCGCCATCACTTATACCCTTCATTTGTCTGTGCCTCTCTTCTCCCATTACTGACTCACTACTAAGATCACTTATCACCATACACTCCACACAGAAAGCACCCACAAACAGCCACAGCAGGCCCACATGAACATAAATCAAATTATGACTACGTTTTACTCTCTAGCTTTATCACATTCCCACACATCAGCAGCTAATTAGACTCAGAGTGCTGAGTAGATGAGATCTTGGGCTCCCCTCTTCGGATAACATATAGCCAAGCAGGCCCTTAGCCAGTAGTATATGCTTGGAGGCCTGACCCCAAGTAATGACAGCAACCTAAATGGTGGTCTGGGCGGAGGGGTGCATGTTACCCTACTGAGAATTGTATTTTACATATTGTGCTTAACGTGCATTTTAGGCCATATGTTCCAATTATATTTGCTAAGAAGCTATCTGAATTAGGGACAGGCATCTGCTGTATCCAACAGTGTCATTCCACTGCAGCCAAAAATAGTTACCTATGCTCAGCATAAACAATGGGCAAGGTTAATTATTTTCTACTGCGACACATACCAACCAGTAGAAATAATGCCCATCTGAAAAATCATGTCACAGAACGGAGGCCAGCCAGCATAACTAAAATGCACAGGGAAAAACACCCATCCTCCATTGAACTCCATTGAATTGTGTGACATTAACGCAGCACCCAGAAGCATGACAAATCCAGTGTGAAGTACACAAACGATCAATTATTAACGTGTGTAAAACTGTGTCATGTCATGAGACAATTCTTGTGCAGTGAGGGGAAGTCTGTCCGATTTAATCTGTTAGAAAATACCTCCATCACGATACCTGAGCCACAGCATATGCTATCGCGAATTCCTGAATCAGCGCCATACGTACATGAGTTACTGCCTAGGAACACAACACGGAAAGAAAAATATACATGCATAGGAAAAACTAAATGAACCATGTATATCTGTTACTTTCTCACAGAATGCCTACCCATTAGTTAAAGTTCCACAAAATGCATGTTAACTTAATTACTTATTCTGCCACACCATACCTAACGTCACATTGTGCTACAGAAGGCGTGCCCATCAGCCCCTAGGGCACCGAATACCCGTCCAATAGCCACTCTAGTCCTAAAAGCTTGACAATTAGTATCTCTGCCAAATAAAGAAGGCCAGTTCTTCAGGTTAACCAGAAACCTTGCTCATCAGGTACTGTGACAGTGTTTGTCTAACAGTCATTGTGCCTTAAAAGTCCTGACTTTAAAATACTAACATAACATAACGTAATGCACATACTGCCTGTCCACCAGTGCAATGCGGATAATTCCTGGCCACTCAGTGTGCCACGTAGGGCATGCCCAGCGCTTATAGTGTCGAAAAGGCATATCATGTATTCTGCCGCAAAATGCCTGTAACTCAATTTCTATGGATTTAATGCCTGCCCATGGCTGCTAAGTTTTTAATGGCTGCCCACAAGTCGGTGTGCATGGATAGCTTACTTATCAATTAAGTTGGTAGAGATACCTGCAAATCAGTCTCTGTGCACGTAATGAATTCCTATCTGCTACCTTCTAGGTCATTAGTCACTTTGGACACGATGCATGCCCACCAGTTACTACGCCACAGAATACCTACCCATCAGTGCACAAAAGGAACAAGTTACTTGCCTGTAACTGTTGTTCTCCAGCATGGGTCTGGCATGGATTCACATGCTCATGAATATTCCCAATCGTCAGGCCGGGAATCCTCGGTATAGAAAAAATCAGTATCAGTTTAGTTTCTGATCTGTCTTTCTTAGTAGTAACCAATCACTGGTCTCTGGGTCATACTGCCCCCACCCAATGACTGCCCTCTCCCTAAGTCCCGCCCCTGGCAGCCATCCTCAGATTTGGTAGCACGTAAAGTGGCAGTATGACCAAATGAAGAGGCGCAGAGGGGTAGGCGGGAGGGTTCGCATGTGAATCCATGCCAGACCCATGCTGGAGAACAACAGTTACAGGTAAGTAACTTGTTCCTTCTTCAGTATGGGGTCTGGCATGGATTCACATGCTCATGAATATAAGAATACATAGCAGTATACACATGCACAACCACGGGAGGTGGCAAAGGGCTCAATATCAAGCAATACAACAACTCAACATTAAGCAACTCTTACCTCCTCACCAGGCTCACCTTAGGTGAACAGGTTGCGCAGCAATGCCTGGCCGACTCTGGACTCCTCCCTGGAATCCCAGTCGACGCAGTAGAATCTCGTGAAGGTGTGCGTCGACCTCCACGTAGCAGCCCTGCAGATGTCGAGCAGGGGCACACCAGACAGGAACGCCGTGGTAGCAGCGATCGCCCTGGTCGAATGGGCTCTCGGACGGCCTGGCAACGGTCGGTTTGCCAACCGGCGACAGTGCATGATGCAGCCGGAGAGCCATCTGGAAATGGAAGTCTTCGAGAGAGCCTTCCCTTGATTCACAGGTCCAAAGTTCACAAACAGCTGTGATGTCTTCCGAAAACTCTTCGTGCGGTCCACACAGAACTTCAGCGCTCTAGCTACATCTAGTGTGTGCAGAGTCATCTCAGCCAGCGACGAAGGCGACGGGAAGAAAACTGGCAACACCAAGGGCTTGTTGAGGTGGAAGTCCGACGGCACCTTGGGCATGATGGAGGGGTGTGTCCTCAGCATCACCCTCGTGTCGTGAAAAGTCAAGTATGGAGGCTTGCAAGATAGGGCCTGGATCTCTCCCATTCGTCGTGCAGAGGTGATGGCCACGAGGGATGCTGTCTTCCACGACAGAAACTTCAACGGCACTGAATGCATAGGCTCGAATGGGGCCCCCATGAGCCTAGTCAGCACCACGTTGAGCCTTCACCGGCGGGAACGATCGGAACAGTCCTTTCATAAATTCCTTCACCAGCCGATGAGACCACAAGGACGCCCGTCCTGTAGTTCTGGTGTAACGTGAGACGGCAGCCAGATGCACCTTGATGGAAGCATGAGATTGGCCAGCCTTGGCCAAGGACAGTAGGTACGGCAATACTTGAGGGGCTGTAATCCGCAGAGGGTTAATCTTCTGTGCACGGCACCAGACAGAGAACCTCTTCCATTTATGTCCGTAGCACTTGAGAGTTGAGGATGCCCTGGCCTTTGCAAGAACCTCTCTGCAGTCGGTCGGCATGTCGTATCCTCCAAACTCTAGTGCTGCAGGAGCCAGGCCTGCAAGTTCAGCGACCCTGGTTCGTGATGAAGAATGGCGCCTCCTTCTCTGGAGAGAAGATCCGCGTCCGTCGGCAGCTTGACTGGTGTGGACGCTGACAAGTCCAGAAGGTCCGGGAACCAGATCTGTCTCGGCCACGCCGGTGCGACGAGGATCATCCTGCACCGGGACCTCTTGAGCTGGTTGACGAGCCGGAGTAGCAACGGCAACGGCGGGAACGCATAAAGGAATAGGCCGTCCCAGGGGAACGAGAAAGCATTGCCCATGCTCCTTGGCTGGGGAAACCTGCTGGCGAACCTCCGGCACTTGGAGTTCGCCGCCGTCGCGAAGAGATCGATCTGGGGTTCACCCCATCGTCAGAAGAGTCGATCCACTTGATCCTGGCGCAGTTCCCACTCGTGGCACGAGCGCAGCTCCCTGCTGAGTGAGTCGGCGATGGTGTTTTTTATCCCTGCCAGATGAAAGGGTACCAGAAACATCCCTTGGACGACGGCCCAATGCCACAGATCCTGGGCGTCCTTGGATAGGGCAGGGGATCTGGTTCCGCCCGGCTTCCGAATGTAAAACATCGTGGTGGTGTCGGTGAAGATCCTCACCACCTTGCCCTTGAGGGACGGGAGGAAAGACCTGAGGGCCCGGAACACTGCACAGAGCTCCAAGATGTTGATGTGGAGTGTCTTCTTCTCTGGGAGCCAAAGGCCTCTCGCGTGGAGATCCCCGGTGTGCACTCCCCAACCTTCCAGGGAGGCATCCGTCGTCACCGTCACCTGGTGGGCCGGGGCTAGGAAACCTGTTCCCGCTGTCAGATGAGAGCGGGAACCCCACCATCGTATCGCCTGACGGAATCCTTCGTCGAGCGGGATCCTGTCCTCGAAGCTGCCCGTCGACTGGATCCAGTGGGCGTTGAGGAATTCTTGCAAGGGCCGCATCCGAAGTCTGCAGTGGCGCACGAGATAAATGCAGGAGGACATCATTCCGAGGAGGGACTTGATAGACCTCACTCTGGCCACTTCTATGGCCAGCAGACTTTGCACCTTTCCCAGGATGGTCCTGATCCTTTCCTCCGACGGAGAAGCCAGTCGCGCCACTGTGTCGAGCTGTGCTCCCAGAAACAGGGCGACTTGCGATGGGACCAGGTGGGATTTTGGAAAGTTGATGGAGAATCCTAGGTCCGTGAGCAGCTGGACGGTCTTCGCAGTATGTGTCCTACGGCGAGCTCCCTTGTCCTTGCCCGTATGAGCCAGTCGTCCAGGTAGGGGTAGACGTGGATCCCCTGTAGGCGCAGCCGCACCGCCACCGGTGCTAGGCACTTGGTGAACACCCTGGGCGCCGATTTTAATCCGAATGGGAGGGCCTTGAACTGGTAGTGCCGCCCTTGGACCACGAACCTGAGGAACTTTCGGTGTCTCTTTAGAATCGGGATGTGAAAGTATGCATCCTCCTAGTCCAACGACGACAGGAAATCGCCCTCCTCCAGCTGTCCCAGCACGTGCTGAAGGGTGACCATCTGGAACTTCTGTGCCTTGATGTACCTGTTCAGTCGTCGCAGGTCCAGGATGGGACGCCATCCACCTGTCTTCTTCTTTATGAGGAAGTACCTTGAGTAAACTCCAGAGCCCCGAAGCCTCTTTGGGACAAGCTCGATGGCACCTTTTCTGAGCATCGCCCTTACTTCCAACAGCAGTTGAGGGACGTGATTTTCCTTCCTGGCCACGGGAGGAAAGCGGGGGCACTTCTTCTGGAACTCGAGGGCGTGCCCCAGGGCCAGGGCATCCAGCACCCAACGGTCGGTGGAGATGGACTCCCACATGCCGACGAACTTCGTCAGCTGGCCTCCCACCGGGGTGCTTCGGCGGGGGCCCGACTCGACGGTCGGTTCAATCCTGCTTGGAGGCCGCCTTGCCTCCTTGACCACCCTGGCGATGACGGCGGGATCCACCTGACTTGCCGCGTCCCCTGTAGGCCTTCTGCGACAAACATCTTGCCGCTTGATGGTACGTAGAGGAGCTACTGCCGGCTCCCTTGGAGGCACCCTGTCTGCCTCCGGAGCTCCGAAAGGACGGCCGTCGCTGTTGGAGCACACCCAGTGCACGGGCCGTCTCCGTGTCCGTCTTGATCGCCTGAAGGGACTCATCAACCCCCTTGCCAAACAGGTTGTTCCCATCGAAGGGCATGTCCAAAACCTTGGTCTGTACGTCCTGGCGGAAATCCGTCGCCTTGAGCCATCCTCGTCGTCTCAGGCAAACGCCGTTGTCCAAATGACGGAAACCAGTGTCGGCGATGTCCGTAGCCACCATAATGGCGTGGTCCGAAGCAATCTCACCTTCCTGCAAGATTTCCAGTGCCTCAGCCCTCTTGGCGTCCGGAAGGAAGTCCAACAGAGGGGCGATCTGGAACCACAACTCCCTGTCGTAGCGGGCTACGATGGCCAGGGCGTTGGCCACCTTGATGGTCGTCGCTGCAGATGAGAAGATGAGATGACCCGTCGTCCCATCGCATCCAGGTTCCTTCCCTCACCGTCCGGCGGGGAGGTTGAAGTCGAGGCCGATGCCCCCCCGCTTTCTTCTTGGCCGCCGCCGAAACGACCGAATCCGGGGAAGGTTGCACCCTAAAGCACAAGGGGGCAGCGTCGGGGACCCGGTACTTCTTCTCGTACCGGTCCTTCTTTGCAGGCGCCGTGGCAGGGTTCTTGAGGAGGGCGAGCCCCTCATCCCAGATGTCATCAAGAAGCGGTACGGCGACGACCGTCTTCCTTTTAGCCTCGCGCCGTTGATAAAGGAACCCTTCCTTCTTCTTTCCTTCGGGGCAGAGCTGGAAGAGCTCGGATGCCCTGGAAATCATGGCATGGAAGGATCCAATCTCGTCGGGTGGGGGCGCCTGGGCAGGGGGCGATAGGGGACACGTCCCGTCATCGCCTCCGTCGTCATCCCTACCTGTCGTAGTCGTGTCCATGCCTGTATCATCCCCGTGGGTAGTAGACCGGGGGGAAGGCAGAGAAGGCCGCAGAGGCGGGAGAGGTGGCCTAGGATGCGTCCTCCTCCTCCTCTTAAGCGGTGGACTCTCCAAAGGTCCTGGCTCCGGTTCCCCCGTCAGGTCTGGCTCAGGTACCTCCGTCGGGGGAAGGGGCAACCTAGTCCTTATCTCCGAGCATAAGGACTGAATGGCTGACAAAATGGCCGCCGAGGTGTCCTGCGGCGCCGGAAACGACGGGAGAGAGGGCTCTTGAGGAGCCTTGTCTGCGACACCGTCGCGCTCGTCGTCGCCCTCGTCGGGATCCCTCCTGATGGGCTGGGCCTCTTCCACGACTTGGATGAGCTCCTCTTCAGAGGTCGTGTCCGTATCCATGATGGCCACCAGCCCCTCCCACACCCTTTCCAACGAGGACTTCGTGAGGGTCTTCTCGATGGGCCTGAAAGACGACTCCCTCCGCGGAGGCAGGGAGACTCTGGCTCCTGAGGGCGCCTCCACTGGTGTAGCCTCCACAGGCTGAGCCAGGGCCGCGGCGACATCCTCAATCGAGGTCTTAGCAGGGTGAATTAAGGCCAACGTCACCTTCTGTACGCCTGTGGCCTTCACCTTGGGGGGAGGGTCCGAGCCTCGCTCCCCCTCTGCCGGAATCTTCGAGATCGACCGGGACCTCTCCAGAAGCTTTGCCGGGTTCTCAGACTTCCTCTTACCTGAGCCAGAGCGTTGGCTCGTGGATGATGGCGTCGGGGAGGGAGCGCCCTGCCTGGCAGCCAAGGAGCCCGACTGTTCGGCCCTCCCGGTGCCCGCGGACTCGCGGTGCTTAGCCTTTTGTTGGGCCCCCGTCGCCGGGGCACCCTCACAGGACTTAGAAGACCGCTCGGACTTCTTTTTATTCTTCTCCCCTGGCGGGCTCTTACCTTCCAGCCAGTTGGCGAGACGGAGGTGGCGATCCTTCATAGTCCGCTCCGACATGTTCCCACAAAACGCGCAGTCCTTCTCCTTGTGCGTCTTGTCCTCATGGAGACAGTAGAGGCACAACGAATGCTCGTCCTCCTTGAAAACGTTCTGAAGCTGGCATCCAGGGCAGGTCCTGAACAGCTTTCCTGGCGTCAAGCTTCCTTTCTCCTGGGCCATGACCGGGGTAGGCCTCGGAACTTCTGGAATCCTCCAAAAGCGTAACTCGACGAAATCTTCACCCTTGAGTGGCGTAGAAACTCCGTAACGGATCCCTGTTGATCGGATGTAGACACGGTGGAGCTTGAGGCTCTATTTAACCGAAAAATGAGAAAATCTCCTGAAAAAAGTGCGAAAACGCAGCAAAACCTCGAGAGCTACAGCACGAGGACTACCAACACTTGAACGTGCGGTAAAAATCTGAGGATGGCTGCCAGGGGCGGGGCTTAGGGAGAGGGCAGTCATTGGCTGGGGGCAGTATGACCCAGTGACCAGTGATTGGTTACTACTAAGAAAGACAGATCAGAAACAAAACTGATACTGATTTTTTCTATACCGAGGATTCCCGGCCTGACGACGGGGAATATTCATGAGCATGTGAATCCATGCCAGACCCCATGCTGGAGAAGTGATCTACCATCATTCATTTTGATACAGAATTCCAACCCATCACTTACTCTGCATAGAACACCTGTACATCACTTGCTTTGCCTGGAATGTTTGTCCTTTAGTGTCTGCCACAAAGCGATGCCCATCATTAATCTGGACAAAAGGCCTACCAATTAGTTACTGGTCCACATGACTTCCGTCCATCAGTTCCTGTCCACTTAAGGCATGCTCAACAAGTTTGGCTTACGAGAGTGCAGCTTATAGGGGTGTTCATAATTATGTGCAATTAACAGGGTTTTGTTGATAAATTAGTGGCAGGGAGTAGAAGCAATCAATCAGTGCAGCCATCTTGCAGTTGCATTACACATCTCTTATATAAAAGCATGGATTTTTAGGATTCCTCCTGTAGTTTCCTCTTTACCTACTTATTTCTTCACATATTGGTATCACGTATCACACATTGAAGACTCTGAAACACAGTATCACTCACTGGGTCTGATTATAGTAATAGATACAGCCTTTTTAAGAAGCTGAGAGAAATGATGGGTATTTAGAGATTTGGCACTGGAAAAAGAAGTGTTCTCAAATCTCTAAATACCCACAATTTCTCGCTCGCAGCTTCTTAAACCCTTTCGGACACCTTCTTCTTTGCCGTCAATATTCTCCAGGTCTTTCCTACCTCTCTCAGCTTTTTTTCCCCCTCAAGACAAATCAAGGAAGGAAGTAAAGAGTGGAAAGGAACATACACTGACAAGAGATGGTTACGAAGGGAGAAGAAACTGGAGGAACGGGATGATGAATTGGTTCACGAGTGTATAAAGAAAGTGAGGAAGAGTGGAGAGCTGCAAAACCCATAAGGTAAAGAACAAATTACTTACCTCTGGTAATGTTCTGACTCTAGATGCATTTTAGAGTGTAGCCAACGTACTGAATCCAGATGAATTTAAAGTGTAGCCAATGTATCACAGACACATTTTATTTTTTTTTTTTAATTTTTGTTTATTGACAACATACATAACAGGGAGGGCCATGCGGCCTATCCAAGTAGCAAAAAAGGAGTTAAACAAGAAGAAGATCATATTGTCAGTAACATTTTCCGATAGGTTCCCCCCCCGTTGCCCAAACTCCCAACCCCTCTTACCCCCTCCCGACCCCTCCCCCCCAACAATTAACCTGCCAAGTTCAGAGAAGATGCTAATACTTTAAGCTTAAAGGAGAACACTTGCATAGCATACATTAGTACTAAGTGATCCTTGAAACAGTGGGGTTAAACCCCGAAGCGGTTGGGCCAAGGTAAGACCAAACCTCTGTGGAGTGAGTGGGCCTATGCCATGCAAACGTTTGTACAATTGCCCCATTATAATCGCATTGAAATACAGTCATCGTGCAGCAGCACTGCTGTCCAATCTTGGATAAAGTCTGACATAGTATCGTTTGCTATTGCGGTGAGTTTATCGTAGTTGAAAATCACCCTGAGTTTGCAGAGCCATTCCTCTTTAGAGGGTGCCAGGGCACTCTTCCATTTTTGCGCGAGCGCCACCCTCCCTGCCCGCAACATGGCGCCAATGACCTTGGGGAAGGCATTCACCTCGGACTCGGGCAAGGGGGAGCCCAATAGAATTTCCAACGGGTGCAGCGCTGGACCATAACCCTCTATATCTTTGATCCAGCTAAGTAGTTCCGCCCAATAAACTTGTATGGGCGGGCAGCTCCACCACATATGAAACCAAGTCCCCCGTTGGTGGCACCCTCTAGGGCAGAAAGGGGAGACGTCCCGGAACATTTTAGACAACAAGGCCGGGGGGCGATGCCATGAGTGAAGGATTTTAAAGTTATGTTCCATAGCTGCTGTGTATAAGGAGCCCGAGAAGATGCACTTAAAGACCGCCCTCCAGGTGTGATCATCCAGTGACATTCCCGTCCTCTCTTCCCATATGTGTTTGAAGGGTTGCCTGCCCTCCAGGTCCGATGTAACCAGTACATTATAGAACCTAGACAGCGAGCCTTTACGTGATGTACTTTTGGCCAAAATAAGTTCGAATGGGGTGAGGGGGCGACTTAGCAGCTCGGACCGCCTTGGTTGAGTAAGTATCCCTTTCAATCGCAGGAATTCGAAAACCGAGGGGGGCCTATCCACCAGAGCCTTCGCCATGTTGGCGTGTTCAATGAAGCCCTCTTCTCGTAAAAGCTGGGAGACTCTTTCCAGGCCCATGTCAGACCATGCCTGGGTATCCCGGAAGCCCCTCATGTCTAAGTCGATGGGCGGACCCCAGAGCGATGACAACGGAGAAGGCCATGTGGTTAGCGTTTTGTTGGCCTTACTGGGTCTCCACAGCGCCCAAAGAGCAGCTAAGGTGGGATGTGTCCTGAGCTGTGGGGGGAGGGACCTGGGGGAGGCCCAGAGGTAGTCTCTGACCTTTTTTGGGTGAGCGTGGGTATCTTCGACATACGCCCAATACGTACGCATGTCGTCCCGCATGTGCTCCAGCAATACCCTAAGCTGGGCTGCTTTATAGTAAAGCCTAAAATCGGGGAGTCCAAAGCCACCATGGGATTTTGGGAGAGTCAGGGTGGACGCTTTGATCCTGGGTCTTTTGCCATTCCAGATGAAGTGTGAAATACGGGACTGGAGCACCTCGAAAAAGGCCTCGGGAACCACAGTGGGGAGTGCAGAAAAGAGATAAAGGAGGCGAGGTAGAATATTCATCTTAACCGTTACCATGCGTCCGAGCCAGGAGAGTGTGAGGGGAGCCCATCTTTTAAGATCGCTACTGACCTGGGCGAGGATTCCAGGGAAATTGCACTGGTATAGTTTTGACAGGTCTCTGGGGATGGTGGTGCCCAAGTATCTTGTGGATTCACGCTCGATTCTGACCCCCAGAATGTCGGAATTGTTCCCGATATCTTGTTCCCCCGGGCCCATGGGCATGATGCTCGATTTGGATGTATTTATTCTAAGCCCCGAAAAGGAGCCAAAAGAGTGTATGAGATCGAACAGTCTCGGTAGGGACTGTTGAATGTTGGTCAGGTAACCAAGTATGTCGTCTGCGAATAGGGAGAGCTTAAATTCACACTCACCACACCGTATTCCCATGACTACCGGGTCGTTCCTGACCGCTATGGCGAGGGGCTCCATGGCCAGGGCATATAAGAGGGGCGATAAGGGACATCCTTGCCGGGTGCCCCTGGAGAGGGAAAAAGGCTCAGATGTACCCCCGTTAACCAGTACTCTCGCCGAGGGCGAGTTGTACAGTGCTGCGACCCACCCGCAAAAATTAACTCCCAATCCCATCTTCCGAAGAACCTTGATCATGTAAGGCCATTCGACGTGGTCGAAGGCCTTTTCTGAGTCGAGTGAGAGGAGGTATCCCTCCACTCCCTGTTCGGATGCCTGATGCATAAGGTCGAGGGTTTTTCTTATGTTGTCTGACCCTTGACGCCCCGGGATGAAGCCCACTTGATCCCCATGTACCAGGGTAGGGAGGAGTTTTGCCAATCTATTCGCCAGAAGCTTGGCCAGAATTTTAACATCAGTGTTTAGGAGCGAAATGGGGCGATATGATTGGCATAAAGCGGGGTCCTTGCCTTCTTTAGGTAAGACCACTATGAGGGCCGACATCATTGTGGGCGGGAGAGACCCGTGGCTAAGTGCAAAGTTAAACATCTTGGCCAGAAAGGGGGCTAGCGTGGATCTATAGGTCTTATAAAATTTGACTGAGAAGCCGTCGTCCCCCGGGGCAGTGCCGCTCTTTAGGGAGGTGATTGTATCGATTACTTCTTCCGGGGAGATGGGGGCTTCCAGGGTGTCGGCTGTGTCGGGTAGCAGGCCCGGGACAGGGAGAGAATCTAGAAACCTGTCAATGTCCACCCCATCTCCCTTGTATTCTGAGCAGTATAGTTTTTCATAATAAAGCCTAAATTGTTCCGCTATCTTGGAATCCCTTGCAGTAGAAGCACCATCCGCGGCGCGGACTGAGTTCACTCTCCTGCTATTCCTAAGTTCGCGGAGTCTCCAGGCCAGAATCTTATCGGCCTTTTCCCCTTTTTCCATGTATTTTTGTTTCAAAAATGAGAGCTTCCTTTCCATTTGCCCTATTTGCAGGTCGGCCAGCCTAGCGCGCAGCCTCTGCAGCTCCTCCCACTGCCCCGGAAACATCTGTGTTTTCAGTTTTCCACCCGGTTGTATGGCCTCTATTTTGGATTTTAGATCTTTCTCTTCCCGTTCCCTCTCCCTTTTTTTTCCCGCCCCAATGCCAATCAGGGTACCTCTGATAGTTGCCTTAAACGTCTCCCACACTCCCATGGTGCCCACCTCTCCGTTGTCGTTGAGGGAGAAGTAGTCTTCTATGGCCTTAAGGAGGGTTTGGCGTGTCTCCTTGTCATGCAGAAGGAGGTCGTTACAACTCCAACGGGAACAGACCGCCGGGGCAGGGGGGAGGCCAATCCTAATCTTAACCATGTCATGGTCCGTCCAGGGGACGGTTTCCACCCCTGCGCCAGCGACCTCCCTCTGCATGGACGAGTCCACCAGAATGTAATCTATTTGCGAGAAAACATCGTGGGGTTTTGAGTAAAAAGTGAAGCCGGGGTTTAGACCTTCCTTGGGTATACTTCGCACAACCCCAATTCCTCATTCACTTTCTGAAAGGTTGATGCCATTTTTTTGTGAAGACGGAAGTTAGGGCAAGGGTTCACGGATTTCCTATCCCTCTCGGGGCACAGCACCATATTAAAGTCCCCACCCACCAGGTGGGTGCCTTCCGCAAATGTGACTATTGTCGCCTTCATGCTTTCCCAGAAAGTGTCCTGTGACTCGTTTGGGGCATATATGCAGACCAAGGTGAACAGACGTCTCCGCACATCCCCCTTTACCATGAGGTATCGGCCTTCAGGGTCAGGTTTAGACGCTTTGAACCCAAAGTGAGCCCCGGGAGACACCAGTAAAGCCACTCCCCTCTTCTTAGTCTGGGCAGAGGCAGAGAGCACCTGTTCTATTCTTTTGGCCTTGAGTTTGGGCTCCTTCCCCCGGACCCAGTGGGTCTCCTGCACAAAGAGGAATTGTAGATTCATCCTCTTAAATTCACGCAAAAGGAGCGACCTCTTGGTGGGTGAGTTGAGCCCATGTACATTCAAAGACCCCACTGACAAGGATTGGAGTGAATCATCCATTGGGACGCAATTTGAAGCTCATAGCTCCAATTTCGAGGATGCAAGTGTCGTAGTTCTCAAATTGTGTGGTCAAGTCTCCGAGCCTTGGCGTACGATAACTATTTCCCCAACAACCCAACTTCCCCCCCCTCTCTCCCCCCACCCCCCTCCCCCCAGATCGCCTGGTTGTGTTGAGGCATCGTCCCAAAGTCACACAACCGGCCAACCATGTCTCCCTCCTCCGGGCTCATTACCTCTTCATAAGCACCCTTATGAGCCCCCCCCCTCCTTCGGGGACAATACACATCGAAAATCATAACAACCACCCCCCTTGAAACGTTCTTGAATGAATTGTTTGTCGGACACCAATGGTTCGTTTCAGCCATTCTGAATGTCCGGAGACGTTGGGGCCACTCTCCTGAATTTCCTTTGGCCTCGTACTCTGCGCCTCTCCTTCGGAGCATTGTTCCCTTTTGGGCCCTTCGGGGCTCGCTCCCGATCGTGGTCACCTGGTTCCAAACCCGAGCCGTCTAGGAGTTCACCCGTCACTCTATGGATGTCGTCCTCGGTGACCAGGGCATATTTATATCCCTAGAACTCAAAAGAAAGTGAAAAAGGATACCCCCACCTGTAACGGACTCCCTTGGCTTGGAGCATTTTTGTCAGAGGGGAACAAAGGCGGCGTCTCGCCAGAGTGAAGGCCGATAAGTCTTGATAAACCGAGATCTGGGCCCCCTCCCAGTCCACCGGGCCTTTCTTGCGAGCGAGCTCGAGGATCCTGCTTTTCTCTGAGAAAAAGTGGAAGCGGACTAAGACGGACCTGGGGCCTCTGGAGGCTGCCCCCGCTCTGTGGGCTCTGTCAATAGTGGGCTCGTTGGTATTGGCCCCGTCAAAGAGCACTCCCACCACCGTGTTTACGGCCTTGACGATGTCCGCCTGGGTTTCGCCATCTTGTTCCGGGAAACCTAAGAAGCGTAGGTTGCAGCGCCGTTCCCCATTTTCCAAGTCGTCCATTTTTAGAGAACATTTCTCCTCTCTTCTCTCCAGTTCCGATAGGCGCATGTCAAATTGCGTCTTGAAGATGCCATTCGAGGTAGTATTATTTTCCAATGCCTGCACCCTGTCATCTAGATTGTCCACCTTTTTGTCTAGGGAGTCCAGCCTATGGGTAATATCTGCGCGGAATCCTCTAATTTCCTCAAGAAGGGCCGCCATTCCCCTGGAGACCACGTTTGCATCTGTTGCTTCTTGCTGCGTTTGGGCCGCCATTCCAGGGGCTGTGGGGGATTCTGGGAGCGGACGCCGGAACCTCTGTAGCGATTCCCTCCAGGACATAGGCCTACTTCGGGCCCACTTGCTCCGCGGGGTCCACCACCGGGAGATCGTAGCCAGTGGGGCCTGGTTAATCTCTTTGCATCCTGGGGGAGGCGGGGGCCTTTGGTTGGCCAGGGGCCAAGGTCCGGTTATGGGGGTTCAGCACCGCTATCAGGTCCCTAAGTGTGGGTGGGGGTCTCCCCTTCTCGGGTTTTCACCTTGTAGTTCACCGCAGTTGGGGCCGTGGCCTGGGGTGGTGTAGCTCAGGTCCCTCGATTAGCGCCCAGCTGGGGAGACGAGCGGAGATGCTTCAGAACATCTCGGCGCCCCCTGGTGGATCTAGACACATTTTATATAGCCATTGTGTAGAACATAGCTGCGCTTTGAACCCACCTTCGCTATATTCAGCTGCTTCTACGCAACCAAGAAATCAGCAAGGGCACACAGGTACGTATCACACTCTGTGCTTATGGAAACTAGCCAAAGGCAGAGCCACCCACCTGTACACATCTGCTATCATACACTACTCTAAGATACTTTACACAATACCTCTGCCATAAGAATGCAGCTATCCCCCATGATAAATATTCGGTCTAGCTGCACACATAATGATTCTCCTGCTATTGCACACTCTCCAGACTATCTCTCAGCAACCGTCCACATGCCAGCTTGACATGGGTCGCTAGCAGGGACTTGGCCACCCCTACCAACATTCGTATTGGCTAAAATGAACACACACATTCTAAATTCCTCTGACAAATATCCCATACCTGGACTTTGGTCCCTTGAGGGCGTTCCACCTACAGCGCATTGGGAGCATAACAATGGTGAAAGGCTAGATACAAATGTCAAATTATATTGATAATGTTCTTTCTGATGGATGTTCCTCCCACAGATTCCTCATCTAAGATATATTCTCCAGCATCAACTGTTCACTGAACCTTTTTCCTAGAAGGGGGTTCTGTGCGATGTCTGTCGGGATACCTCTATGCCGAATGTGACTTTGGTACTCATACACATAGCTCACGCCACACCGCATGGCCTCAGTTTCAATCATTTTTATTCAGCCACAATGAGGAATAAACAACTACAATGTTGAGATGTTGAGAGAATGAGCTGTCAATAAGAGGGATAGGAGATGGGAGAGTGAAGAAAGAGGAATCTATGGGAGGAATATCCATCAGAAAGAACATTACGAGAGGTAATTTGTTCTTCTAATGTATACGTGTTCCCAAACAGATTTATCATTATAGATAGACTCCCAAAGCAGTTTGCATATCCTGGAGGAGGGGAGAGAAACAAGAGGCCAAGATTAGACAAACTTGGAGGACAGCCCTGCCAAATCGGGTCTGCTAGCCAGGCAAAGAATCTCTCTAAGGTCCTCATGTATTTTGTATCCTGCAATAGAATAGCATTCTGAGATACACAAAACTATCCATTTGGATAATGTTTGTTTAGTTTTTAATTTTCCTAGTCCAGGACCAGAGTATCCTAAGAAAAGTTGGCCATCTACCTCACAGTCTCTTGTTCTTCCAGTGTAGAAGCTTAGATGCCTTCTCGGGTCCACTCTGTGGAATCTCTCGTCCTCTTTAGATGGGTGAGGAGGGTAGAATAGTGGAAGGTGAATCTGGGATGACATTCATAGACCACTTTGGGTAGAAGATTTGCCTTTGAGAGCACAGTAGAAGTGGGCTTGCAGGATAGGGCTGGCAATTTGCTAAACCTTCATGCAGTAGTGATCACCACCAAAAATAAGGTCTTCCAAGTAAGACGTTTTAGTGTGCAAGAATTCATAGGCTTCAAGGGAGCAAACATTAGGAACACCAATACCATAATTAAATGCCAGGCTAGCATGATGAAGGGGACTGGGGGAAACATATTTGTCTGTCCCTTCTGAAAATGTATTTCTGTGAGTACAGTAAAGTCCAACGTTGCCTCGGGTGTGTGTTTAAAAATTGAAAGCGCCACCAAATACCCATTTAATGTAGTGAACTGACGATCTTATTGAGCAAGGTGTAAAAGAGAAGAGAACACAGCTGCTGGTTTGCATAGAACAGGATCACGTTTTTTCAAGCATCAGCTGCAAAACATTCTCCAACGTCAGCCATTGAGGCACTTAGTTGTTGGTATTCTTGCCAAAAGACATCATTCGGGAAGTCCCAATTCTTGCACCTCAACCTCTCAGAAGCCTTGCATGAAGGCTGAGAGTGCATATATTCAGGTGCATGACCAGGCCTCCCGCCTGTGAGAGCAAGTTTGCCCTCAGCGAAAGATGCAATGGGAGGAAGATAGCCATGTCCTGCTGGTTCATTTGGGGGGTGGTCATGGTGGTTCAGAACCTCTTCAACCTCCTGAGAATGTTAGGGATGACAGGGGTCAGTGGGGATGAGCATAGAAGTGTACAATTCAAGTCCACCAAAAATGCATCCTCCAGTGCTCCTTGATCAAAACAGCTTATTCCTGTGGGGACTGGACGTGAACAGATCCACTTGAGGGGTTCCCCAAAGGGCCATGATCTCTCAAAGAAGAACGTCTTTGCACAACTCCCACTCTTTAGAGACCGAGCCCTGACTGCTCAGGGCATCTGTTGTTGTGTTATCCATCCCAGCTAGTTGAACTCCTGACAAGGAGATCCCCTTCTGTAATGCCCAAAACTAGAGCTGCATTGCCTCCCTGCACAGGAATAGTGATACCACACCTCCTCTCTTGTTGAGGTAGTGCAAACATGCCTGTTATGATTAGGACAGGCTTCCCCTGTATCGAAGGCAAGAAGGCTATCAGCACCAGTCGGATGGCCCTCACTTCTAATAGGTTTATGTGAAGCCTTGGTTTTGCTGAGGACCATAACCAGTTCATCGTCAGTTTGGCCAGGTAAGCACACTCGTCTTACAAGGAAGTATCAGTAAATAACAGTTGCCAAAAAGGTTCCTCTTTGCGTTCTCCATAGAGGGCCACCAGAGGAGTTTCCTGTAGGATCCTGCTCGGCGCCAGTAGGAGCGCGTAAAACTGCCTGAGAACTGTGACGACTGAGATCTGTGGACTAGGGATGTAACGGTATAACGGTATACCGTTAAAGATACCGTGAACCACTTAATTGAACAATAATAACCGTCACATTGTTTATACCGGTATACCGTTTATACCTTTAAGTGTGCTTTTCAATCTGATTTGGAAAGGCTGCAGTAAGCAAGTGCTGCGTAGTCTTGGTCTTGCACTGTTGGATGTGCCGTCTGCCAAGTAGTTTCAGTTGGAGCAGTTTTTAATGCCATTCCACAAACCACACGTGCCTGACACAAAATCAATTTGTTAGCAATAGGAAGAATAAATACAGTGCCAAGAAGGAAAATGGTTTATTTTGGGTTGGCGGCTTTGGGGTTTATACATTTATAATGGGTAATGTTTTCTGAACATATGACAATGGCGGATTTCCTTGGTTCTATCATTGAATTTACATATAATAAGTTACACTGCGAAATTCACTAATCTCTGTGGGTATTCCCTGCTGCCATACCAAAAGGTAACATGTCTGTGATTACTGAACACCTTTTGGACCGCAAGTAAACTGAAGGCTGCAACGTAAAGAGAGAGTGCGTGTGTGTGTGTGTATGCGCAAAAGCGTATACTACCATCAGCGTCCATTGATCTGTGGCATGCAGGTTATCACGATGGCAACATGGTCATCTTCACCAGTAGCCAGTGGGGAGCTAAAAGCCCAAATGACCACTTAAGAAAAGCTATTCAGTTTGCTTTGCCAGTCACAGCAGCCCCCCCCCTCTCCACACGTGTGTTTGTGTTTGGTGGAAGCAAGGGGTGGCATTTCAGTGGAAAGTATGTTGAAAAGCCCAATCCTGGCCCTGGGTGCTTGGTTTTGTTTGTGATGATAAATCTGACAATTTATGACCTTTTTAGAAAATATTTGTTAAGATTAGTTAACTCTACCTGCTATACCGCAATAACCATGATATACCGTCATTTGGCAAGAAGGTTATCGTACCGTCATAAAACTAATACTGTGACACCCCTACTGTGGACCCACCCACTGAAGTGACCTCATTCTCAATCTGGCCTCTGGCACCACGTAAATGCAGGATGCCATGAGGCCCAGCAACCAAAGACATCTAGAGTGAGGGCACTTTGAAATTTCATGACATCTGCTAAATGTGAAGAGCACAGTCCTCGGGAGGGAAAGTCCACCCCCTACAGCTGAGTCCAGCATTGCTCTGATGAACTGGAGCCTTTGTGAGGGCTTCAAATGGGCCTTCTTGTAGTTTAGGGGAAGCCCGGTTTGTGCAAGAGTTGGCAGCTGTGGGTGAGATGATTTTGAGCCAGCTACGGGGGAACAGGTTCTTTTTAGTCAATCATCTAGGTAAGTGAAGACATGAATCCCTCCATCCTTAGACTGGCTACCTCCACAGACAACAACTTGGTGAAGACATTTGGGGTGGAGTTTAGTCTGAAAGGCAGTAACCGAAACTGGTAATTGGTACATCCAATAACGAACCTCAGGTACTTCCTATGCTTGCGGTGGATGGGCACCTGCAAGTAAGTGGTACTGAGGTTGAGTCACACCAACCAACCTGTAATTCCAGTGCTTGGAGGATCTTGGAGTTGTAGTTTGTTTTTAAACCCCTCCAGTGTACGAGCCCGGGCCCTTTGGTAATGCGGACCGTTCCGTGAGTGGTCCGTGATGCGTGCATGCTACGATCACGTTAGAACTGCACACATGATTCGTTGGCGGTAGTTGTTGCATCATTATATTTAGTGCGTCCCTGCACTCCCTCGATCCGGGGACCATGCCGCCACTTCTTGGTTGGACAACTACGTGCTATCTAGAGGTAAGGGAACCACCATGTATTCGGTCGGGCACTAGAGACCTTTGAGAATTACTTTGGGTGTGGTGATTGTTGCTGAACATGAATGGTTGTTCTGTGTGTTGTGCTTCAACCGGTGCATAGTCGCGATGGATTTCTTTAATCTTGCCCTCAACAGCAATTTTTTAGATGCCGCACCTTGAGCTCTCTTTGATTCAAGGAGCAGGAGTTTGGCTCTGGAGAACATTGGAAGGGTGAGTACAGTCCTGAACAGTGGTACACATTCACAGTCTTTGGTCTGCGGATGGGTAATGGTTTGTGCTATGTATGGGCCTCAGCATTTTCACAGTGCTGCTACACACTTGTTTTGGGAGGAGCTTGTTTCACAATTATCCATTCCGACATCACCCTGGAAATGACTCTGGTATGGACTTGGGTGACGGGATGGCTGTCCCCTGTTTACACTTAGTCCAGGCTGACTCAAAGTCTGTGCATTGCCACATCTCGCGAGATGGGATCGCTTACTGATGGCTCGATTCCGTGAGGTGTAGTTGGTACTTTTTGTGCATGGTTACAAATTGGTTTCTACCCAGACAGTATATTTTGCCTCTCAGCAATTACAGATGTGGGCATTCACACAGAGCCTTGTTGTTTTAGGTTTTCAGTTGCCTCCGGCACACTTTTTGCTCATGGTTTGCGCTCTCACATTCTAGGAGCAGAATTGGAATGTTTTATGGAATGACTGACTTTGAAGGTCCCCATTAAGTTGGCAAAGCTGATCATAACTGATGTGTGATACCGGCATAAACTAATGTGGTATGTTGGAGGGGATTGCTATTGATTTATAGCATGGGTTGTTGTACTTTTGGACAGGGTGGGGTGAGGGTGTTGGAGGTGGAGAGGTTGATTTTATCGGTTTCTGACAGTTTTCATTTTCTGTTGATTTTTTAAAATGGTTGAGTGCTGTGTGGGAATCACAATTGAAGATAGTGGCATCCAAGCTACAGACTATGAACATTGCAGAACCAAGCTCTCCCATTTACAGGAGTTCCTGGAGTTGGGTGGTTGATTGCAGTATTTTCTATCTCCACCTTACATCTTACTTCTGGTACCCTTGAGGAAGGTCCGCCATCTATAGGAGGTTGGATTGAAACATGTAGGGTTATGTTAATGTGATTAGGGCATTACATTTATTCAGGTTTCATGTTTGAGGTTCTTCAGTGTGGCCACTAGGGCCTTTTTAGATTTGTCAATTGTACATAGGTGTGATTAGTTGCTACCTTGTATTAATGTGCAGGGTAGTTTCATTAAATGTAAGTTATTTTGAGTTTTTTAGATGTGTTATGATATATGTATCGTATGTGAATTTGCATGAATTAAAAAGTATTATTTTTTTTTTATAGGTTCATTGTGGTGGTATTGCTTCTCCTGTTCTCTTCTCCATAGCAATATTCATTCAGTTAACCCTACCCAGGTTGCCCCTCCTTTTTTGTATGGTATCTGCAAGAGTGTTACCATCGTGAATCTGATGTTTTTGAGAAACCAGTTGAAGAGCCTCAGATCCAAGATGGGTCACAGCCCTTTGTCCTTTTTCTGCACCAGGAAGTAATGGGAATACCAACCCTTGTTCATTTCTGACCTGGGTACCCCCTCTATGGTGCCTTTCTTCAGCAGGGTAACACTCTTTTGTATGTTATGTTATATTGCATTTGTATAGCCCCTACTGTCAATGGTATGGCCTCAAAGTGCTGTGAGATGAATGCCCTTCGGAGGACTGTAGTGCAAGATGTGAAGGAAGGATTTCTAAAATGTGTGTGTGCATTCTGGCCAGCACAAAGGTATGTAGGGAGTAGCTAGGTCCCTGATGGCAACCCGTAGAAATCAGATGAGAGGATGGGTTCCCGTAACAGATTGTCAGGGTAATAGAAGTGTCAAAGATACTGATTATGTGAACAGCTGGACCAAATTATTTTGTGGGACTCAGCTGTATTCTAATAGAGGTGGTGATGTGTGTTTTGGTGGGTGAATTTGAGCAGTGTTTGTTGCAGATGTATGGAGGTGGGTGGGCCATGCCCCAGGCGGGATACAGCTATCTTCTGTTGTGATGGAGTCCTTGACATTCCAGCGAAGCAAGGCTGGCACCTTGTTAGATGTGGCCTTGTAGAGCTGATCATGAGGCCTGACAGAGATGCATTCCGTGGGGGGCTATGTCCTACCTTGTCAAATTCTCAGGGGCCTCTGCATTCCTATCAGGAGTGGGGGAAAGTTCACACAGGAGATGGACTAAGGGGGTCATTACGACCCATGCGCTAATTGCGCCAACTTTACCACCATGGTGTAAACTATGTTTACACCATGGTGGATGGTGGATTTACTGCCCCAATCCCAGGTGAGTGGGGCGGTAAATCCCCATTTCCCATTTTCCCTTCCCCATTCCCATTTTTGCCCCATAGGGCATAATGGGAGTGGGGAAGGCGCTAATTACGCCACCGTAAATTACGGTGGCGTAATTAGCATCATGGCAGGTTAGCGCCATGGATTTTAACGGCTGCTAAGAGCAGCCGTTAAAATCAGAATAGGCGTTAAGGGTTAACAACAGCGTTAACCCTTAATGCCTGGGTCGTAATGAGGCCCTAAGTCTGTGAAGCTGCTGAAGAGCCTGGTTCTGAGAGCCTTCCTGAAGGCGAGGTGATCCTCTATGCGGCGGATGGTAAATGGGATCTAGTTCCAGATGGTGGGGGCTTGGACGGAAAAAGAGGTGTCACCTATTCTGGTTGATTTTGCCAGTGGAATGTTGAGCCTGATCTGAGGTTTCTAATAGGCCTGTAGCACGTACGTTTATGGTTCTGATATTCTGGTCCTGTGTTGTGGAGAGCTCAGTGGGTGATGCACATTGCCTTGAAGGTGGATCGTCACCCGACTGGCAGCGAGTAAAGGATATGGAGGGTGGGGGGGGCGTGGCTACGAGAGCCATGTAGGAGGACGCGTTCCAGCGGAGCTCCCGAGATCCTGAACAGATCCGGGCAAATCAGTGCAGTACGACTGCTTATTGAATACCGACGATATGCATGCCAGCGTGTGAAGGTGCTACCCGAAGTACCGTGAACTTTTGGAGGTCATAGCAGCTACGACGGCTAAGATCGGAAAAGAAAAGTCGAGAGACGCTGAGAACAAAGGGCGATCCAAAATGGCCGACATAGGCCCGAGGCGGGATTGAAAAGAGTTGCGGGAAGACCTAACCAGGACAGCGTGTAGTGCGCCCACTCATAATTCGGTAGACCTGCACATCCTCAGAATCATGTCCAGTAAGGCAGTGCGACCTAAGGCGAAACAGCCCACGCTGGACGACTTCACCAAAACGTCCCCAGGCCCGGACGCCACCAAGAATAAGGATGCACCGGCCGTGGGTGGCGCGACGACTTCGAGCTCTAACCAAGAAATCCTGGCAGCGATTGCGGACCTGAGAGCGGCCTGGGAGTCGAAATTAGAACTGGCTGTCTCTGAATTAAAAACGGCATTGGACCTCAAAGTTGGGGAGGTCCAGGAGGACGTCAATCTACTGAGACAAGACGTTAGGGTTCTGGTGGAGCGCACAGAGTCCCTGGAAAAAGAAGTTGGCCCGAATACGGCGGACTGTGCCACCCACAAGGCAAAACTGCACGCCCTAATCCAAAGGGTGGGCAACTTGGAAAATAGAGTGGAGGAGGCGGAAGGACGGGCCCGTCGCAACAATATCCGCATTGTGGGCCTACCGGAAGGGACGGAGGGCCGTGACCCTACGGACTTTGTTGAGACCATGTTGCTGCAAGAGATACCCGGAGGGGCCTTATCCCAAGGCTTCGCAGTGGAGAGAGCACATAGAGCCCTAACGAGGAGGCCGCCTCCCGGAAACCCGCCCAGACCCATCATTGCCAAAATTCTTAACTATCGTGATCGGGAAAGAATATTAGAACATTTTCGAAAAGGAGGCACGATCAAGAGAGGAGCAGCGAACATCACGGCGTATCCGGATTACACCCTAGCTGTGCAGCGGAGCCGCATGAACTTTGGGACTGTGAAACGGAGGCTGAGGGAGGCAGGTTACAAATATATGTTGCTTTATCCTGCAAAACTGAAGGTCATACAGGCGCATAAAACTTTATTTTTCGAGACCCCAGAGGACGCCATGGAGTGGCTTGACGCACAGGGGTGCCCTCAGGAATCGGCGGACCAGCCCCAAAAGGACTCAGAGGAGCTGCGGAAGACGTAAAATGGCATGGACCCTGAGACTTGATTATAGTCGGTTCGGAACCTTCGATATGGAAGGTCAGTTGGTTGTACTGTTTGTCACAATCATTGAGATTATCATTGAACGGGAGCCCCATGGAGCGATACTCTCTCCCCACAATAGCTTAGGTTAGGTGGCCATTAGGGCAACCTCACCCTACTGGGCTCCGTGCACCGACCGGTGTTTGCGGAACCAGATGTGGGGGTGCCTGAGCTCTTTTGTTGAAGCTGGGCAACAGTTGGGGTGTGTGGTGTTGGGGGGAGGGTGGGAGAGGGAGGGGAAAGGGAGTTGGAGTTTGGTTGTGTGTGTGGTTAGTTTGGGAATGAGCTTATTCGCGGAGTGGCTGCAGTGGGACGCCTTCTGTGTCACGAGCACCGCTGGAGGTTCCCGTAAGTGGGGTGGGAAGACACATAGCTGCCATGGGTGACCTCAAGATTGCCACCTGGAACGTCCGAGGCCTCAATAGTTACCTGAAAAGAAATAAAGTCATGTTGTATCTTAAACGACAGAAGATCGACATTGCCCTACTACAAGAAACGCACCTGGCCCAACATAAATTAGACCTTGTAAAGAAAAAATGGGGTGGTACAGTGGTGGGCTCCCCGTACTCGGCCTATGCCAGAGGTGTGCTGATCTGGGTGGCCCCGCATGTCCCACTCAGAACTGTACGAGAGGAGGTAGACACCGAGGGTAGGCTGGTAATACTGAGGGTACTGATTGAGAACAGAGGACTGAGTATTATTAATACATATGCCCCCAATCAGAATACTGCTGTATACTTCAGGACTCTATGTACACGCCTGGGCCCGTGCGCAGGGGAACCGATTATCTGGGGGGGGGGGACTTTAACTGTGTTCTTGACCCCAAGATAGATAGGTCCGACAGTAAAGTAGACAGGCCCACCCCAGCGGCCAGGGCTCTACGAGTACTATTAGACGACTATGGACTAGAAGATGTCTGGAGATTGAAACACCTCACGGCCTTGCAGTACTCTCATTATTCGGCCCCTCAACAGTTGCACACGAGACTAGATTACTTCTTTGCTACGCCAGAAGTGGTGATAACAACTACACAGGTTGAATACAGAGCGAGGGTCCTGTCGGACCATTCGCCCTTGGTGATGGCCTGGCAATATGGCCGCCCCAGAGGGCGGATTCCAACATGGCGCCTTCGGGCGGAGGCGCTCAGAGACCCGGTCTTTAGAGAAGATATTAGAGAGACGATTACAAGGTATTTTGAGGGGAACACGGGCAGTGTGGATTCAGCTGGTACACTTTGGGAGGCCTTCAAGGTGGTAGTGAGGGGCGACGCTATTTCTAAATCAAAGGGCCTTCAGGGGCGGGTTTTAGCGGAGCTGGAGAAAGTGGAGAAAGAATTGGAGCGTGAATGTACCAGAGGGGGAGGGGACACAGACCTAGTACTCGAATTACAACAACGATGCTCAGAGCTTTGGGAGCGGCTTTGTGACCTCAATTACAGGAAATACGTGGAGAGGCAACATGCAGGAGGTGACAAAACTGGTCGCCTACTGGCATGGCTTTATAAGAGGGAAACCCCCAGGGCCCCGGTCATGATGATAGAAAGGGAAGACGGAGAGGAGGCTCACACTCAGGAAGAGGTTAATGCTGCTTTCTTAGATTATTATAAAGCGCTGTATGAGGAAAAAGGGGAAGACAATCTGGATAAAATCAGGGACACACTGGAAGATATAGAACTGCCCAGGATTAGCGCAGAGGAAAGGGAGGAGTTAGATGGCCCCATTACCTGGAAATGTATAACGAATCATTCGAGGGAGGCCGATTGCCAGACACGCTCAGAGAAGCGCTGATCGTACCACTACCCAAGCCTAACAAGCCGAGACAACATTGTGGATCGTATAGACCGCTGTCGATGTTGAACCAAGATAGTAAGATCCTGACAGCGGTCTTGGCGGACAGGCTGCACAGGGTCATCGGCAGACTGATACACTCGGATCAGACAGGTTATGTCCCTGGCAGGAATATAACTCATAATCACAGGCGGCTCCACCGAGTGATAGAAGAAGGGAACAGAAGAGATGAGGAAATGGCAGTGATCTCCCTAGACGCAGTTAAGGCGTTTGATTCGGTGAGGTGGCCGTGGCTGTTTGCGGTCCTGAGGGAATATGGGTTTGGGCCAGGCTATATCAGATGGGCGAGACTACTGTATAGCCAGCCGACGGCTAGAGTGCGTACGGGATCAGTGATATCCGATAAGTGGCACCTAAGTAGGGGTACTAGGCAGGGATGTCCATGGTCCCCGATGTTATACATATTGGCCTTGGAACCCTTAGCGGTATATCTTAGACAGCAATATGACCTGGTGGGCATCGAGGTGGGAGGAAAGAGCCATTTGATATCCTTATATGCCGATGACTTGCTGCTATGCCTAAAGTATCCGGAAGAGAACCTCCAGTATATTTTGGAGGTCATGCAGAAGTATGCCGAATTGTCCGGCATAGCGGTTAATCCCGGCAAGTCGAGCATGTTCCCCCTAGGGTATTATTCGAGGGTCCCCACGGAACGCTTACCGGTATTGCCCGTGCCTTGGGCAGCCGAGTCCTTCCGATACCTCGGAATAGACATATATCACACTGTGGGAAACGAACATCTGCATAACACCCAGGTTGCTGTGGATAAAATCCGTGCGTCTATGCGATTTTGGGAAAAGCTGCCGCTAGCGATGATAGGGCGAGGGGCGTTGCTTAAAATGGTTGTTTTGCCTAGACTGCTGCATTTCTTCAACAACATACCATACTTAATAGCTAGGAAGTTCTTTACCAAACTCGACAGTATGTGCAGGGACTTCTTATGGCACGGCACTCGCAACCGAGTGGCGCTGTGGAAGCTACAAAACTTCTACGATAAAGGAGGGATTAAATTACCACATTTTGAGGCCTACTATGTAGCGAGCCAATTGCAATATGTCACACAGTGGCTCTCCGATGAGGAATCTCCCGAGTCCAGGTTGGTTGGGACAGATTGCACCCCGTTTTATTTGAAAGAGATCATCTGGGTCCCTAGACAAGACTTAAATCTTCGCCCTGGTATGCTTTTACTTGGGTGGAAAATGTGGCGTAGAGCATGCCAGCTACTGGAAAGCCCGGATCCGTGTTCGCCGCAGGTGCCACTGGTTGCTTTGACTGCGGGGGATGGTCAACTTAGAAAAACGATTAGAAAGTACTGGGAATCGGTGGGGTTGGCCACGTTAGGAGATATATGGCAAGATGGGGCCATCAAGGATTTTGCAGACCTAGAAGAAGAGTCTGGGTTACATGGGGGCCAATACGTTACATACCTCAGGTTGGTACGGATTATCCGAAAATCGTGGCCTGAGACAGTGTTAGCGGAGGATCCGGACGCCCTGATTGATACAATATACGACATATCAGAAGGCGGACACGAGATCTCCAGATTGTATGAGGTGGTGATGTCCCGAGTGGGGAAGGACTTGACAGACTTGAGACTAGAATGGGAAATGGAGGTGGGGGTTCAGATGACTGATGGGATGTGGGAACGGGCTCTGGGATATCATAAAAAAGTGTCCAGAAATGCTAGATTACAGCAAATCCAACTATACATCACACACAGAGCGTATATGACCCCCAAGAGAATAGCTAAGTTTGCGAACTCGGGCAGGCAGGCATGCCCGAAATGTAACGAGGAGGACGCGGACATGACGCATATGTTTTGGTCCTGCCCAGTAATCGAAGTCTTCTGGAGAGAAGTGTCACAGAAGTTGGCTGACAAAGGGGTCCCGATAAGCATTGACACGACCTGGGCTTGCCTTCTAGGGGGGTTCCCCAGACCGAAGAACACCAGACACCTGGGGAAACTGAGAGACCTAGCGTATATACTCGCTAAGAGGAGGATAGCTATGAACTGGAAGCAATGCTACAAACCTAGGATAGAGATGTGGTGGAGGGATCTCCAGAAATGGGCAGAAGCCGAAACCATGGTCTGGCAAGAGGCATGCAGTAAATGCGGGGAGGAGGATGTGGGCAACCTAGTAGCCTGGAGGTCATTGGTCACTGGTCTGTTTGGGGTACGAGGAGAACCTACTGCATCGTAGGAGGAAGTCACCCGGCCACACCAGGTCGATACCGAACTACCCTGTGGATGAGCTCTTGGGGGGGGAGGGGGGGAGTGTAGTGTTGTGTTTTGTTAAGTGTTTATTGTCTTACTGTATATAATGTCACAAGTTTGTTTATACTGTTTTCACTTAAAACAAAATAAAAATATATTTAAAAAAAAAAAAAAAGGATATGGAGGGTGGGTGTGATGACTTCTCTAGGGCCTAGGGCAAGGAGGAGCCTTGCAGTGGTGTTTTGTATCCCTTGGGGTTTTCTCTGTTGGCATGCTGGGTGCCCCACGTATAGGGTGTTGGCATAGTCTAAGCATGAAAGGATATTGCCTGGGTTATCCCTTGATGAACCCATGCATCGGAAGTAACGTAATCATTCTTCAGAAGGCAGAACTATCCTCCCTTCCACTGTAGGGGCACGCGAGAATGGCTTAACGCAATTTGGGTGTAGTTACTGGTCCCCAGGGGCCAGAAGCAGTGACTGACTGTGTTCCTTTTCAACCCCTGCCCCTCCCTGGTCTAGAAAATCTTATTTGACCCAGCTTTGCTGAGGATTGTCCTCTGTCTCTTTGGCAGAATCCACAGAAATACGGAATATTTCAGTGTTTCAGTGTCTGTACTGGTTGCTGTCGAACTGGAGCTCCTAAGATTTTGCAGCTGCCTTGGATGCCTGAAACATTTGTAAGCTTTCATCGGATTTACACCCAAACATGTGGTTGCCATCAAAAGGCATGTCGAGAAGCTTTAACTGCATGTTTGGAGCCAGCCCCCACTTTCTCAGCCAGGAAGATCTCCTGGTAACTGCACTGGTGCCCACAGCCCATAAGAACACAGTCTGCAGTGTCGAGCTCCGACTGCAAAGCTTGGTATGCTCCCTCCTTCCCATCGGTGACAAACTCCTTAAAGCCATCCCTCATTTCAACTTTGGGTATTTATTTGTCTCCAAAATAAATGCTCACAACATGTGGGTATACTTTGCTAGGGCACAAGGCACAGTTATGACCTTAAGTGCCATGCTATCAGAAGCAAATACTTTTTTTGCAAGAGCGTCATACTTTTTGTCACCCCTGTATGGGGGAAGAGTTGGAAACATGCTCTACTTTTCCCCTAAAATGGCCGATTGGACCCCAAGACTGGATGTTTCAACAAGAATTCTGGGTCCTGGAATGGATCAAGAGTAAGACTCGGACACAGTAACAAGGTCCAGTATAAAATAGGACCTTTATTGTTAAAATAATAGGATGGGTTGGGTAAATTCTACCTGTCTCTATGTCTATGAGGGAATGTGCTGCCTCAACCAAACTAGTGAACGTCGGTTTCAGGATGTTAAACCAAAGAGCGTTCTCAGTTCTGTGTCCAAAAATTCTAAACTGCCCCTTACACTCTAAACTCAATATAATGTGTACAAGGGGATTTCTGTAAACTATGCACTTGTAGCTTTCTTTCAAAGTTCTAAACATAAAGTTCCAAGGTGCAGAAAAAAAAGGAATACAAGTCCCACAAGAGGAAGACTCCTCCCTTCCCCTATGTTTCTTCTGGTCTTTCACTATCTTTCCAATACCTCTGGAAAATATGTCAAATAATATTCCACTGTTTCAAAGAATTCTCCCCTTTCATCTCTTTTCCTTATATAATGTTCCACTTTCCAGTTTCAAGGGGGACGACTTCTCCCTTGAGTTTTTCTCCACTTGATACACTTCCACACATTTAAGCAAAATAACTCTTTCGCTTTGCTCCGTTCATTTTCAGCATTTAGTATGTTAATATATTTCACAATTATTCCAGGGAAATTAGTCTTCCCTTGATTCTCTTTTAAGCACGCAGTTCTTTTGAATGTTCAACTTCACACTCTGTATTTCTATTAGTTTAACAAAACGGTATGGCCCTTCCCTTTTTCATTCACTGTTCCTCTTTCTACCCCTGGTGTACTCTCCTCCCAAGGTAATACAACATTCATACTGATCCTTAAAGGGGTATGGGTCTTCACCTTTGTATTTGTTCTCACTGTTCAATGGTTTTTGGTTTACTTCTTCTCACTCCTGGTTTACTCTCTTGCCAGGATATTACCACTCTGCTTCTTGGGTGCGGGTCCCAGAATTGCACGGTGCCTGGTTTACTCTCCTGCTAGTGCTTTTTCTATAGCCTTTCAACTTGTAATAGTGCCACTTCTTTTTAGGTGTGAGTCCCAGACTCAATGTTTGTCTGGTTCACTATCCTACCAGGGCTTTTCAGTTCTCTACTCACTCTCTTTCACCCAAGCAATAATGCTTTTCCAATATTGGGTCACTGACCCTTTCTTAGCAAGGTTCTTTTTGCAGCAACGCCTTTTGTCAAATGTTGGGCCACCGCCCCCTTTCTTGACACTGTTTGTACTTGTATTAATCACTCTTTCCCAACATTGGGTCACCAACCCTTTCTTAATATTGTTCGTACTTGTATCAATCTCTTCATTGGTTTCAATTGTGTTCTTTCGCGCTGTTAAGGTGATGCAGCATTCACCCTCAACTGCCCCAGTAACCAGATTGTTCTGCCTGGGCTTAGTAGGCTGTTTTGTGTTTCTCGCGTCTCTCCTTCTTCCCTTTCGGTCTGCTGGTTTGGTGTGCGTCCTATCAACTGGTGTGCTCCTGCTTTGCCTTCCTTTGCACCAGACAGCTCCAGCAGACTGTGGACCCAAAGCATTGCACTTCTTTCGGCTCGGTGCCCCTGCACGCCACTCGCGACAGCCTCCGTGCTGCTTCTCACCATCTGCTCGATTCTGGAATTCCGACCGGCATCAGAACAAGTTGAAAACAGTTTCGGTCTCTGCCTCTCACTCAGCTGTCTTTCTCTCAGCTGCTTCTCTCTGAGTTTCTGATTAGATGTCTGTATTTTAAACTCCAGTTAACACTTTCCAAAGACGAGAATGCAGTGTTTCCTTACCACTTCTGGTCATCCTCATTGTAACAACCCTCTTCCTCGTCTCAGTACGAAAAAAAGCAGGGAGAGATAAATAAGTTTGTTGGCGATGAAAGCTTGGAAAGTCGTTTTCTATGTCACAATGAGCCATGCATGCATGTTGTAAAGGCACATAGGCGTAATTAGGAATGACATCTCAGGGGTTATTTTGATTCAGTATCGTCCTGCCTCTCTGGAGATTGTCTTGCGCATGTGGTCCTCCTGCAGATAGCCACCCACAAGGTCAGAGTCAGGTAGCTTCTGCCTTTCCCAGGTTACGTAAGAGAAGCTTACCTCCAGAGAATCAGTGACGATATTGCTAGATTCGTCACAGTCCATAGACGCAGGTCTACACTTTTGTTTTATTAAGTCATTGTTCACCACCAGTGTGGAACATGTTTTTTGCTGTATGTCTAATGTCTAGTATTGTGCCTTGCCTGTCATTGACATGAACTCCTTCCAATATAGCGTTAAATAGCACTTTTGAGGGAGGGCAGGGTGGCTAACAGTACTAAAGCCCGAGCCAGGTAGTCATAGCACAGCATTCTAACTAGGCACACCCATGAAAGCAGCATTTATGACTTTAAGCAATAAAGTGCTGCCATCTGGGGGTGGCAATACTATTTTTGTTTTTAAGGGAACTATGCTTTGCACAATTCATGCTTCCCTTTGAAAGAAATTCCACATATGTCTGCATTCAGAAATAACTATTTCCAGGAACGGGAGGTGAGCCAAGAGGTGCGCAGATGAGTAGGCAGGGGGATGCAATGTGGCACTCCAGGGGAAACTCTGCCAGGGGCACTGTCTCCAAGGCCAAGGGGGAGGGTGGGTAGAGGAGCAGCAGTCCTAGCATGAAAACAACAAGTTACTCACTGTAGTGACCTCTGTACTCTTAGTCCCCTTCCTTTCCTCCATACTTATGGATGTCCGTCCTATGGGGACGAGACCAGATACTTTTGGTATAGCAAAAAGCATTTTCCCCTTCATATTTTTCATGTTGCTCTGCTCACTTTGCCTACCGGCAACACCCATCAGTCCTTGGCTCTGCAAGACGGAAAAACCTGACTAACGTTACTGGGGGATGGCAGGCATAGCATATGGAAGTAAGAGGACTAAGGATTAAGAATACAGAAGTCACTATAGTGAGTAACTTGGTCTTAATCAAGTCCCAACCCCTTTCTTCCATACTTATGGGAGATTACAGAGCATTACTTGCCTGGGAAGTAGGAAACCATTTTTAGGCAAAAGGATTCTGCAGAACAGCATGCCCGAATCTAGCCTCAAATCTGGCTGCACTATCCATGCAGTACTGGTTACATGGTACAAATGGTCTTCCCAGGTTGGACTGGTGATTACAATGTTGTCAATGAATGCCCCTTACAATTCCAAGTGAGGTTGAAGAATTTGGTCCATCAACGTTTGGAAAGTTGGTGGGGCACCATGCAACA
Source organism: Ambystoma mexicanum (assembly GCF_040938575.1). Lineage (NCBI taxonomy): Eukaryota > Metazoa > Chordata > Amphibia > Caudata > Ambystomatidae > Ambystoma > Ambystoma mexicanum. The sequence goes on from NC_090924.1 coordinate 984,759,602, forward strand.
CAAAGGGTAAGACTTTAAACTGATGCAAACCGAGTGGGTTGCTAAAAACAGGCTTTTCTTTATCTGGTCCATGTAGGGGAACCTGCCAGTGCCCTTTGGTTAAGTCTAGGGTGGACAAATAGACTGCACTACCCAAATTGTCAATAAGATAAATATGAGGCATTGGGTAGGCCGCGAATGCTGAGATCAAGCTTGCTTTGGGAGCAGATGAAAATGTGTGGGGGAGATTAGGTTTGTGAAGTAAGGGGGACTTGGCATAGCCTAGTTCAAAGGTGAGGGCAGAGATCAAAGAACTGAAAGATCACAAGAAACAACTGTGAATCAGTAAGGAGCTAAGAGAGAAGCAGAAGGTGAGAACATAGAGGGGTGAAGAGTCAGAATCATCCAGGGGAGAGAAAGTGATTCTACAGGTAGAGGTGAAGAGGTCCTGATCATTGGAGTGTGTCGAGACGAGGAAGCTAGAGGCAAGACAGAAAATGAACTATTCCAGGAGGTTCAGACTGAGAATAGGGAGGTCCTTTAAAAGGAGCAACTATCCATCCTGTGCTGGTAAAGACTGGGGTCACTCATGGCTATTCAGGCCACTGACCTAAAGCTCCCAGACCATATGAAATCTGGACGAACATGGCCTAAATGTGACAAGATATGACTTCAGCCCAGGCCCAATGAGTCTTGCTAATGGGGAGGATCCCCTACAGACCTCGACATCCTGACTACAGTGACAAGAGCACAACAACCACATTCAATTCAAGAAAGAAAAGCTTGAGGAACCTTTATTGGTTGAGTAACAAACATAATGCTACAAAGGAGTTATAAATAATGAATGTACATTGCTGGAAATTAAAATGTTTTTGCACTTCTGTCTTCCAGGGTTCACAAGCAATGTTCTTCTCTTTTTAAAATCATCACTGATAGAATTGTTTGAATGGCTGGACATTTAGCTCCACCTCTGTTTTTACATTTGGTAAGGATAATTTTTTCTGTATATTTTTTGGAGTAAGAATATTTTATAACATAATCTCCTAAACAGTGGTCTCGCTTGATCCTAAACTCCTGCACAATAACTTTGGTCCTAGAATGAGTCAGTAATCTTATTTGTGATGTGTCTCTCATACAAAATGTGGAGCCAGTGTGTCAGTGTTTGTGGCTTTAAAGAACAAAAGTTACATCATTTAAATCTTCCTATCGCAGTCAGTGTCTCTGCTCTCTGACACAAAAAACATGGATATTAATCGCAGTCCAAATACTTTTGTTGACATGTTCTTCCAATACTCATGGCTCTGGTCACTGGTAATTCATGAGGCACAGTTCCCAATGCACCCTTTTTAATTTGCGCAATTAGGTGCCGCTTCCGACACATATAAGCCAAAACTATTGCATTAGAGTACAGATAGGGAGGAATGGCATATGAGGAGGGACAAAGTCAGTAGCTGTTGTTTGGTTATGTGCCCACCCATTGACTGCTCATGGCCATGCTAACCCCACCCAGCTCCTGTCCCACACTGCCCAAAACACATCCTCATGGAAACTCTTTGAGTTCGCTTTAATCAAGCCTTACCAACAAACCATCAAACCTAGCACTTGAAGTGCCTGTCTTTTTGTTTTCAAAGCTATCTTGTGAGAGTTGTTGTAATAATTATTGGTGTAATAAAAATGTCTTAACAGGTCTGCCTTCAGCCACTCAATTTATAAGCACTCTTTGTTTCCTTCAATGAAGCCCTGTTAAAAACATACATTGACAAAGCCAAAAGATTTTGTTTGTGCATAAGTATTAGGCATATGACAGGCACTGGTATTAGATTCCCAGGTACTCGCACCATTTTGCACCTGCTACCATCAATAGCCATTTAATACCACTACGGCTGTGCCTGGCAAGTGCCTTTCCCATGCCTACCTAAAAGCCCAAACTATTCGGATTGCCAATGCTTGTTTTCTCTTGGATTCTTTTAAGGTTATTGGAACTCCTGTATTGGGTTGTTACAGAATCAAAAGCAAAAACATCCAGGATATACATCTTTTGATTTGAATGTTTGCATCTGTGCTCTTGAACAGAGTTGAGTGTATGGAACATAATAATCTGAAACACCTCTTGACTCACTCAAATTCTCCCCACTATTAGCCTCATCATGAGTTGGGCGGTAACCCCTTAAATCCGGTGGTAACAGTATTAGCACTGCCAATATTGCTCTGCTGGATCACAAGTACAAATACCGCCGGCGCTATTACAGCCGGGGAAAGTACAGCCGGCTGTAATAGCGCCGGCTGTAACAGCGGCGGTACCCATTTGCGCTATTACAGAGCCATCATGAGTCCAGCGTAGGTGCTATTAGTGCCAGAAAACCGGCGGAAAATCTGCCGAAAATACCCCTAGCCAAATGCTGGAGGTAAAAGATCACAGGAGACAGCAAAAAGTGCCCAGGTTAAACCAATGCAAATCAGAGACCTACAAAGGACCCACCCATGCCCAACACACACTTCCAAACACCATGCTGCCATTTGGAGCCGGGAGCCTTGATGTGGACATCTACCTGCTGCACCTTGAGCTACAGAGGCCAGCCAACCAGGCCAGGGCCCAGGGAGCATAGGGGGTGGTGGGGATGAGGAGAAGGAGGAAGAGAGCAGCACCAGCAAGGAGGCCAGCCATCCCCAGGGTCAGGCCAACACCCTGGGCCCTGAGTGATGGGCAGTTGGTGACCGAGTATAGGCTGGAAAGGGCAACCATCACCCACTTGCTGGACACAATCCATGCTGAAAAAGGCAGCCATATAGCTATCAACACTGCAGTGCCCCGGCTCGTGAAGCTTGTGTCTGTGCTAAAATACCTTAGGTCTGGCAGCTACCAACACACCGTTGCCATGATGCATTGCATGGCCCAGTCCACCTTGATCGCCATGCTGGGAAAGGTGCTGGATGCACTGCTGCTCCATGTAAATGAGCACATAACATTGCCAGCCACATGGGCACAGGTGAACCAGCTGAAGGGCCAGTTCCATGCCATTGGCCAAGTTCCAAACATCATAGCATCCCTGGACTGCACACATGTAGCACTAGTACCACCCCGGGCACATGAGACAGCCTACAGAAACCGTAAGAATTTCCATTCCATGAATGTGCAGATGACATGTAACCCTGACCTAACCTTCAGCTACTGCTGTGCCCGCTATCCAGGATGCACCCACGACTCCATGGTCCTGCGCAATAGTACCCAGCCAGTGTACATAGAAAGGCACCAAGGCCAAAACACATGGATGCTAGGTGAGCACAAATGTAGTCCGAAATGCATGTTTAATGACATCTGATGGGGGTGGACATACACAGTGAAACCCCTGCATGCCAGCAGGAGACATAGGCAGCACCAGCACTGCAACATTCCCATGCATGTACCTCGCACTAGAACCCTTGGACATGTGCAACACAGCAGAACACACCCAGTCTGAATGGCAAAGACATGTGGGAGCACAGTCACATATGGAAGCCCAACTACCACAAAGCCTCCTGTGTGTGTCGCAGTGTTTCTTCTCACACTGACACAGCAGAGACATCCCATCCTGGCCACCCGACAGTCATGCCAATGGTGCACAAAAGTAGGCACATCCACAAAAGCACTACACACGAGTAGTTTGATTCACGACAATGTACATCCCTGAAACACTGACCCCTGATTTGCCAATCACATGCCTGAAGAACTGTGCATAATTGTGCCAATCAGAAAACGCAACAGCAGTCAAAGGGAATGCCAATGACACATGGGCTACCAAAATGTTGCATGCACAAGCAGATACAAGGGTCCCCTCATCCAGTGACAAGGGACAGTGTACTGTTACATTGAGACACAACGGGGGTGCTAGTAGTAAGTAGTCCATTGAATCATTGCTGCCCCTAGCACACCACACACCACAATGTAAGTGACCATATGATAACTAGTGCACATGTAGTACATGAGTGTGATACACATACACACTCACATATACATTGATACACAGCTGCATGGCAAGCTCAGACCATGCATGTCCCGGAAGGAGAAGGTTGTATGCCAACATTGCAATGAGATAGTATGACCTCTTCAACACAAACTTGATTCTGCTGCCAATGTCACTGATGACTGAGCCTTGTGCACCCACTGAACCAACCTTGTCCTCATACCTGCATTCTCTCCCCTGCAGGTGATTCTGGATATCCCCAGTACACATGGCTCATGACCCCTGTGTGTCATCCACACACTCCAGCTGGAGAGGGCATTTGGACTGCTGAAGGCACGCTTCCGATGCCTAGACCGTACAGGAGGGGCATTGATGTATGCACCTGAAAAAGTTGGCAAAATCGTACTTACATATGCCATGCTGAAAAACATTTACTGTTGCAGGAATGTGCCACTGCCCCCGATGCTGATGTGCCAGAAGCTGGTGCACGTGTACACAGGGAAGGTGTGAGGGAGGGGACGTTGGCCAGACAGGGCTTGATTGAGAATTATTTTTGATACGGGTGATGGGTACATTTGACACATCACTTGAACACTAAAAGCACTTTATCACAATCATGACTGTCCATGCTTTGTATGATTTTTTAACGTGATTTATTATATGTTCCACAATCCCCTCTCCCCCAGCGAACTCCCCGGCACATAACCCCCCTCCCCCAGTGAACTCCCCAGCACACAATCTCCCCTCCCCCCATCTCCCTGGGAACTCCCCAACACACAATCCCCCCTCCCCTCTGAGAACTCCCCAAAACAGGGCAGGTAGGTGCATGTGCCCGAGGCCTGCCACTACTGTGTCATGTCTATCTGCGATGGGTGCGGGCGCTTCCCAAGTCCGGCATCCTCTGGTGAGTGGCTTGATATATTGCGCATGGAATGGCGCCTAGGTGAAGGCTCCAGGGATCTCTCCGTGGGCGTAGTCGAGGTTGATGGAATGGCTCCGGTAACCTGCAGCTGCTGGCGGAGCAGATTGTTCGACTCCCTCATCTGCTCTACATGCGCAGATAGGCCTTTGCACAACTCCCGTACCGTCTGCCCGAAACCTGTCAGGGCCGCTGTGCATCCCTCCACCACTTTACGGGTCCGTGCATTGTCTCGGGCCATTCTCTTAGATGCGTTCTGTATGGAACGGCTGATGGCCTCGATGTGGGTGCTGTGCACTGTGGACATGGCCTCAATTTGCATCTGTCTGACCAAAATAACATCCAGACGCCCCATCACTGGAGCTCCCGTGATGAGTGGTACTTTGGGTGTGCCAGGGATCAGGCTGGCAGCTCTGCGCTGTCTGGGAGGGGGGCTGTAGGTGGACATGTTGCCACCTTGGGTGGGGGTGCTGAGGTTGAAGTGTCTATCCTCAGGGGTACCATAGGACGGTGTATCCACGTCTGGCTCAGGTGTGCGGACACGACTTACATGTGGAGTGTGTGCATCCTTTTCTGCTGGCTTTGGGCTTCCCTGGAGTGTGCCTATTTCATGTGTGACACTGAGACTTGGGGAGGTCAACAGTGCAGTATCACGTGCAGCTGTTGAAGTGTGTTCCACATCAGGCTCGGACCCACTGGTGCCTCCCTCAACATCCAGGGTTTCCATGATGGCTGGTGGTGTATGAGGCGCTGGCCCCCTGTGGCTTTGTGTACGCTGCACCTGCGGGCTACGGTGGGGTGATGTTGGATGCGTCCGGTGTTGTGTTGTTACTGACCAGCCCCTTTGCGGGGTGGTGGTGTTGGTAGATGCGCGCTGGGTCGGGCGGCCGGATGTACAGCGGCCCTGACAGGTTTCGGGCAGACGGTACGGGAGTGTGTGTGCCTGTGGGGTACATAGGGTGGTGCATGAGTTGAGGGCAGCTTAGATTTGTATCATGCATATCATGCCTTACAGTGGGATTGGACACCGTATCAATTATGCTTCGCCATTGCATTTTGTTGACTCCCCATGTTGTGATTGGTGCAACGTGTCACTGGGGACGGACACTGCTTGGACATGTTGGCGTGACATCTTCAGATGTCTGCTGGGGATGCACAGCGACCATAATGCTGGGGTGAATTCATGCACACTCACACATCATGTTGCTGTGCCACGGCCATGGATGTCTATCCCTTGGGCCTTGTGTTCATGCAGTGTACGTACTCAGGGGACTAGGGGGCGCTACGGTACGGTAGTACAAGGGGTCGGTCATGGGTGGCCACGGTGCCTCACGCACATTGCCTGCACATACATTCACTCAGGGTCTGGAGGCGTGGCAGGTTTGTGCAAATTTAGGAGGGGGGGTCTCACCTGCCGCCTCCTGGGTACCGTCACCAGCCTCCGCTCCGACTCCCTCAATGGTGCTCATATCGATGAGCGTAGTCATCTGCTCCTTCCAGGGGGTGAGCTTGGGTGGTGGTAGTGCTGGCCCTCCTCCAGTTGCCATGCTTGCACACCTGTGCTTGGAGAGTAGGCCACATACTCGGACCCGCAAGTCATTGAGGAGCTTGCGGCAGTCCTATCCATCTCGGGGCATGCGGTCCAGCGCAGACACCCTCTCGCTGATGTCCCTCCATATCTGCGATCGACGCTGGCCCCTTGTCTTGCACTGCAGTGCCCCGTAAAGCTCTTCTTGGTGGGTCACTGCATGCTCCAACAGTATGGCTAGCACCTGGTCATTGAACTTCGGTTTTCTAATGCTGTCCAGGGCTAACTTGTCCCTGGTGCGTTCCTGAGACATTTAGCGATGTTCACAGGGGTGGATGGCTTGCAGGGGCTGTGATTTTTGGTGTATTGTGATGTCCAAAATGGCTGCCACTTTATTTCCGGTTCCGGCGGTGACGCGTTTCTCATGCGCTATTAGCACCGCGGCTGGGTGGTAGCGCAGAGTGTGATGGATTTCCGGGTTCCTGGCCAATTTTAACGCCAAGCGATATTTGTGTTAACGCCATGTCAGTGTGTGCGTGCACCAAACTCGTGATCTGGCGTACTTTTCGCCAGGTAGCGTGGCGTTAGCGCAAATAGCGCTTGACGGGAAATCCGCCGGAATATCACCAAACCTGTGATGAGGCCCTATGCCTGTGGTGTATCTGAAACACAACTCCCAAAAGGTTGTGTCTTTCTGGCTCACTTGTCTTTTTGAGCAATCCTGAACTTGATCTTTGCAGTAATTTTGCTACCACTCTAGAAAGGCAGTTTTTGTTCGGTTCACTTTTCCTTGTCACCATCTCTGTCCTAGCTCATTGGAGTGATAGACCCACAACTCTCAATAGGCAATGCTACTTTGGTTTTCGTTTCTTGGTAAAAAGCTCTGCACTAATTTGTTGTACTGACTGAACCACAACTACCAATAGGCAAAGTTTCTCTGGTTCACTTGTCTTGGTGAATGACTTACTTGGAGTAAATGAACCACAATTCTCAAACAGACAATATTGCTCTGGTTCACATAGCTTGGGCAGCAGTTCTGTGCCAATTTGTTGGAGAGAAGGAACCACAGTACCAACTAGGCCTGGTTTGTCTTGTTCACTTGTCATAGCCAGCACCTCTGTCCTAGTTAGTCAGAATGACTGAGCTCCCCAGCTCCCACAACACGATTCTCTTTTGATTCACTTGACTTTGTAATCACTGATGTGCTTGGTCTTTGGAGTGCTTACACCACAAATCCCTGGGTCTGTCCCCCATATTCTCCTTTGGAGTTTTTTATGGCCTCTAGTCCAACCTCTACGGCTACTCTGCTCACTCTCTCAGCACTTTCAGTCTCTTCTGCCGGCTGTTGGTGTATTCAGGGTTTTCTCCATTGCTCACCTCTTTCATATGGGAGGCATTCAGGAAACAGCATCTCTCCTCTCTTGCTGCTGGCTGTTCACACTGGTCATAACCCTAACATTGCAAGCAAGCTTTGCCAGTCTCCCTGCTGTTTAGGTTTTAGGCAACAGGAAAAAAGTTGTTCTGACAGTCAATCATCAATCATCAATCTAGATCCCGAGCATACAGAGGCATGGATACTGCTCTTCTGAACACCCGTGAAGAACTGCTCACAGCTCTGGACTCCAATTCCCTAGCTGTCCTCATCCTTCTCGATCTCTCCTCTGCATTTGACACAGTTAACCACTCCATCCACATAAAAAGGCTCCATGGTACACTTGGTATCTCGGAATGGGCACTGAATTGGTGTCCTCTTTTCTCACTAACCGCTCTTCCCAAGTCATCCTGGGCCCCTTCTCCTCCCCTACTTCCATCTCCTCCTTTGGTGTCCCCCAGGACTCTATACTCTCCCCCTGGCTCTTTAACATCTACCTTGCCTCCTTGTGCACCTCATCTCCACCTTCTTCTCCAACTTCCAGTTATATGCAGACGACACACAGCTCTTTTTCGGACTCCCTGATGACCCTCTCTCACCCTCCATCATCCATAACTTCCTATCTGCCATCCAGTCCTGGTGCACCTCCAATGATCTCTGCCTCAACGCCAGTAAAACTGTGGTCCTTTCCATTGGGATCTCTGCTCCCTCCTTCCCCTCACTCTGCCCCTCCTCCTTGGGCTCCCCCTACACCTTCAACTGAAACCAGAAACCTTGGAGTCATCTTCGACTCCTCTCTCTCCTTCCTCCCTTACACCCTAGACATTGCCAAGAAGTCCAACTATCAACTCTTCCTTCTCAGAGAAATTCTACCTTTTCTCACTTTCCCTCAGAGGCTCAATGTGACTCAAGCTCTGGTTCTCTAAAGACTTGACTACTGTAAAAGACTCCTCCTGAATATGTCTTCTTCCACTCTTCGACCCCTGCAGCTGCTCCAGAACAGTGCAGCAAGACTTATCCTTGGCCTTAAGCCCAGGGACTGCATCTTTCCTGCACTAAAAAAGTCTTCACTGGCTCTTGCTTTCTGCACGGATTAAATTCAAATCCCTCTGCATCATCCACGAGCCTGTCTGGGCCAGGGGACCACACTATCTTCAATCTCATTAAATACTCTCCCTCTAGACCACTTCGCTCCTCTGGCACCAACTCCTTGTGTGTAAAGTGTGGGTCGATCTCTTTCCTCTGCGGGCTCCCTCCATTGGAACAGCCTTCCCCTCTCCCTGCGCCTTGAGCAGGATCTTCTCAAATTCCAGAAGCTCCTTAAGAGTTTCCTCTTTTCCTCCTCCTTCTCTCCTTCTCTCCTCTGTCAATCTCACAGGTGCTATATTGGTGTCCTTGGGCCCTTATGCATCTTCGGGGCCTTCACCTTCCGTACCAATGTTCCCCAGCACCTGTCTTTCACAGCACTTTGCATCTGCACACCCACTCCCTCGGAGACTCGCACTTACACCTCCCATTGCCCAGGCCGTGTAGCACTCAATTAATTCCTAGCACTTCGGCTTTGTCTCACCCTCGAGCTTGGACTCCCCAGCACTTACCCCCTCTTCCATCTTCCTTTCTGCACTTTCAAGTTCTGGATACTCACAAGGCATATTCGGTTCTTCCGTCCCCTTCTTTGCCCCTCTACTCTTAATATTGTTCTGCACTTGTATTTCCCACCCTCCTTCCCTGCCCTCTGGCCGCTTTGAAACAGTATATTCTTATTGTATAAGCCCCTAACAAGCAAACAATAAATAAGTAAATAAATAGCAGACCAGATACACTCGTCGGACTAGTCTACATCCGAGTCTCTACAGCCACATTGCATGTCGACGATGATGAAGGTGTCTGGAGAACCTTCGTATTTCCACACAGGCACTGCCTTTCAAATAGGCATTCCCAACACTTTCTAGCACACCCCTCTGCTCCATGTCGTCAGTCTCCAGCATGCCCTCCTCAACTAGCCTGAAATATCACACCTTCTTCTGAAATGTCTTCTATTCTTTAGACCAGCAGCTGTGCTTACAGGAACATTGTGCCCACGGAAAAGTAAAAAATACTTTTCTTGTGGTGAAGGGTGCAACTTCAATATGCAACATAATTGTAACACTAAGGGCCTGATTCACAGAAGCGTTTTATAATGGCGGAATCCCATGGGAAAACGTCCTGTGAATCAGGCCCTTAATGTCAACATATTTCCTATTTGCAAAAATGTAAATACTTTTATAGCATTACAGTCCCATTGTATCTGTCTCACACACTAAATCGATTTTGATTTCTACCAACAGACATTCAAACATACTGAAAACTGAAGGTGCATTTCCCAAAAATGTAGATAATTATCAAATAAACAAATACAGGCAATGAAAGCAATCCAGTCATATACACATTAATTTCCCTTAATAACAACATTCCTACAGCCTACACAAAAGATGTGCACCCTCATCTTGCATGGGGCAGAGCGTTACATTGAGGCAGGAAAGCAAGGGTTAATGCTTTTATGCCTCCATTTAACGCTATGCCCCATTTTGGTACAATGACGAGACAGAGGAGGGGCACCGAGAAGGGATAAGATCTCCACCGTGCATTCCTCCCCAGTCTTGTGAGTACGCATCGTTGGACGTCTGCATGAAACCTTCATGCAGATGTACAACCAATAAATTACTATGAAATCCGCCTTGCATTAGCACTTGCTTATGCGTTTATATTTCCACAAGATGGAGTGGTAAAATAAAAGAGTAAAAGCCAGTTTACAGAGCATGTTTCCCCTATTGAAAACAAATGAAAAAAGAAAAGAACACAGCTGGAACTCTTAAGGAAAAGATTGACACCATAGCCAGCCAATATATCAATGCAATGTCCAATAACAAAAAACTATTTAACGTGACAAGTGGTTAATAAAACAGAGCCTACTATCGATATTCAAATGCCATCAAACAGTTCAATCATATTATTGATTATTCTGTACCATTATATTTGTCTCTGAAATGTGCTGCCAAATAAACACCAATTTGCCAAAATACAAAAATAAGAATAATACATTGAAGCAAAGTAACAGGTGGTATATGAAGGTATCTGTGAATTAATCTCTGGAAGCGCATCCTCTCCTGCCTCAATCAATCCAAAAAAGGAGAGAGGAAAACATAGAAATTGGACCTAAACAAAACGAGCATCAAAGGATCATGAAATGGTCAAAGGGAACAGCGTGTTCAAATGCCTAGGGCTGTCGTTATGTAGCAAAACGTCGGTCGTGCATGATAGAAAGAAGACAAGCCAAGGGGGCGGGGGTTCTATAACAGTAACTACACAATTATTAAGTTGCCAACGGCATAAACCACTGTTAGGGAATAATGGACGTATACAGGTGGTATAGTAAAGAGTACAATGCACATGCTTACTGGAGTACGTGGAAATAGGGATGCCACGTTGTATGATGGAGCATGTGCTGTACATTCTCCATACCCTGTCTCTTGGAAATCTCATCTCCTTTGGGTTCCTGTGTCATTCCGTTAGCAATAACACAGACTCCTTTATCTCCTTCCCCTTCTTTACTAGAGCACTTTCTTATTGTATTGCTGACCATCTATCCAGTATTTGACACTGTAGCACAATTCACTACCTGATACTTAACTCCTCCAAAACTGTGATGATGTACCCACCAACGCTAAATCTCTCCTCCTCACATCTCCTATTTCCTTGCCCCCTAAGTCTCTCATACCTAGGACACAACCTAAGGTTCTCTTTGACAATGGAGGTCATTACAACCTTGGTGCTAAGTGCACCAACTTTACCACCATGGTGTAAACTCTGTTTACACCATGGTGGATGGCGGATTTACCGCCCCATTCCAAGGTGAGTGGGGCGGTAAATCCCCATTTCCCATTTTCCCTTCCCCATTCCCATTTTTGCCACATAGGGCATAATGGGAGTCGGGAAGGCGCTAATTACACCGCCGTAAATTACGGCGGCGTAATTAGCACCATGGCGGGTTAGCGCCATGGATTTTAACGCCTGCTAAAAGCAGGTGTTAAAATCAGAATCAGGCGTTAAGGGTTAACGGTGGCGTTAACCCTTAACGCCTGAGTTGTAATGAGGGCCAATGACCTGAAACTTCAACAATTCATTACCTCTACCGATTATGGTTACAAGGTTTAAACTTCTCAACTGCCACAACATTTGCCAATTTCTTATCTTTACTCCACTAAAATGTGTAACTCTACCTTTGTCCTCAGTAGGCTAAACTACTGTTCAAGCCTCCTCGACTCCTACTCTACTCATGTACCTTGCATGACAGGGTAATTCTCTTTTCAGCAGTGCCTTGTTCCTTACTCTCTTCTGTGTACAACCTCAAGAAGCAGGACTGTCCATGCACCATCACTCCCTCCTTAAATGTGTTCCAGTCTCCAAATCAATCTGTGGGCACAGCCCTTTACCTGCCTAACCCAAGCTCTTGTTACTCATCTCTTTGCAATCTGAGATCTCAAGCACTCCTCAACCTCACTGTCTGCCATCATCTTTGCACTGCCTCTGCCTTTCACCCATCCCTCCTACTTCCACCCTATCAGTGGAACTCCGTACCCTCTCATAGCAAGTCGATCCCCACTATTTGGTTTCAAGACTGCTCTGAAAATACACATTTTGTTCCATGGAAGTGCATCAAAGCTTTATGGCAGTAGCACTCTCCGACCCTTACAGATAGTCATCCTGCCTTTTTACCTGTACATGGTTAGAAATACTGTAAATGATAATCTTCCAACCTATATATGGTCTTAAATTGTTCATCATTCAATATGTACATTTATAACTGTATGTCAGTATTGTCCCATCTTGCTGTGCCAATGCTGCTACTAGATCTGATTATTGATTCTGTCCCTACATTACATCTACCAATGTAAGGAGCAAATCCATGAGGCGGCCATGACAGTCACACATGCTCTCGTACAGAGTTCCTACTCCCACTATGCAAATAAAAAAATAAAGACATTTAAAAAAAAAAAAAGAATGCTGATCCATAGAGAGAACCAGAATAGAGAGAACCACAAGTGAGAAAAACGTTTTACTCTAACCTTCAAACTGGGTCCTGTGATGTATGTACACAAGTTCAGTGATTCTTTAGGATCCAAGACACATCTTCACAACATTAACATGAATAAAGTACCTTTTTAAGTAGTCACATTTCACAAACAAGAATTCACATATTTTGTTTCTTTTCCCCTGTTTACCTTCAAAAAGGGAATACGGTCTATCAGGAATTCGACATCCATGTGCACCATAATCTAAACACCACTCTGCAAACTGAAAAAAGAAAGACATATCTGCATTAGTTGGGTATTTTGACTTGCACTTTTATAAAACGAGTCAAGGTAAACACGAATTTAATTCGTCTCATTAACAGTCTATTCTTACATCCCCCAAATATTCTTACCCAACAGTAAAACTTTAAACGACTTTGATGTAATTCAAAAAACAACAAACACCAAAAATCCCATACACAAGATTTCTTTCACCTATGACATTATCTTGTTGCTGGTTTAGTGGACGGATGGATTGATGGGTTTGTGTGTTGATGGGTTAGTAGTGGCTGTGTGTGTGGGATGAATTAGGGGCTATATAATAAAAATGCTTGAGTTTGTGCATTTGGTTGTGTGGATGGGTGTGTAGAGAATAGATGGGTGAAATCGTGTGTATATGAGCATACCAGAAAGTGTTCATACCCTAACTGATTATCTTCATGCACAGAATTGATTTCTGTGTTTCAGGTTTACTTCTTCCCTTATGTATATGTATCATATCATGTGCCTGAATCCTAAAGAAAGTAGTGTAATACCATATGTGAAGGGTAAGGTCTACAAATATAGTACCTTTCCAATGTTTAGTTTCTGACTCTCAGTGAAGAAATGCACCTGGTGTACATATGTCACTGAACAAAAAAAGAGGGAGCCACACATGTGATGTCATCAGTCGTGTCATCAATAACATTTGTGATGTCATCTTTGATATCATGGGTGTTAGTCCTTGTAGTGCACAGTGGTAGCGCAAGTTATGATTGCTTAGCTTGCCATAACCGGTGAATTTCTGGGGTTTTTCGGTTTTACCTGCAACCATAGTATGGATAGGTGGTTGTTAGTGCAAAGTAACTGTAACGTCCCTGTAACAAAAGTTTTTGCAGTGAAGTTGTAAGGTTGTTCTTAGGGCAACTGAAGCATAATGTCCCTTTACCAACGTTTTTTCACTGAATTTGATAGGTTTTTAGTAGGGCATTGTAACCAGACCCTTCCTTTAGCATAGCTTTTTCAGTAAAGGGGATAGATTTGTAGTAGTGCAACTTAACCATAACGTCACTTTAAACATGTTTTTTGTTAGTTAATTTCATAGGTTCTTAGTAGGGCACTGTAACCGGAATGTTGCTTTAGCATAGTTTTTTCTGTAAAGGTGAAACAGACAAAAAGGGATAACTATTAACCCTTTCCAGTACTCTATGGAAGATAGTTTGTACTGGGTCTGTGGATTTAAAAAGACTAGTAAAGTCAATGGCAACTTTACATGTTCTGGGAGGCAGTAGTCAGTCCCAGAAAATGGAGTTTAAAGTGGGAAGTCTGAAAAAGACAACCCTGTGTCACTGCACTAAAGGTGCTGTGTGACACACAGTAAAAAGATGAAGCCTATGGAGTAGCTGAGGCTCCACAGTCTATGAACACAAAACATGTAAAACACACAGCAAAACACATGTAAGAGTGGGAAAAAAGGCTCACACTCTTACCAGGTGAAATAAATAAATCCTAGAAATCCAGAAAAGCTGCTGAGGTACTCAGTAGGTAAGGGAAATTAGCCATTCTGGAGAATCCTCCCTAACACACGCCCCCTCGGATAAAAACAAGTTGCAACTGAATCACCTTGCAAATAATTACAAAAGGAAATAATTCGCACAAAAAAAGACCTCTACAATGGTAGAATATCCAATGCCAGCTCCAACACTAAGGAACCTTTTGTGATCCTCTGGGAACTGGAATCCCCCATTCCTCCCCTAGACAATGCAGCTAAGGACAAACTATGGTGCACTAGCATTCAGAATGCCATAACTAACAAAATTACCTCACTCCAAAACAAGATTGCCAATAAAAAAAGCCTCCTTGCTTCCTTCTGAGCCGCAATCCACCAGCCCCATTGAATCCTCCAGCCCCTTAGAACCATTCAGCTTCACCAAAGTATCTATCTAGGAAACTGAAAAAATGATGCTATCCCTGAAACCATCTAACTTCCAGGGTGACAACTGTCCCACCTAAATAATCAAAGATGCAGCGAGAGACCTAGCGCCATTTATCTCAAAACGTATCAATGCCTCATTCACGACTAACACTGCCCCTAAGGTATGCCCGAACAGGCTGTTGTCAGTGCTAGCTCCATGGAGAAGGCCATAGTTAGTGGGAGCATCTTAGCATTTGAATTCCCACCAGGTAAAGGAGTAGTCGAATGTTCTCTAGTGACTCTAATTGGGAAAAGGCATTGGGTTCCCCGAGGAGCGTCCTGTTACAGTGAATATTCAGATCTTTTTTGGAGCACGTCTTCATTAATGGGAACAAAGTTGCTGCACTGTGGCTGCCAGGTGACAGTGGGTGCAATAAGGACAGATACATCCAGGACAGTCAGAGGGTTTGATGGCCTCAGCCAATGCCACATGGAAATTATGGCATTTAGCTGGAGGGGGAAACATTCTCAGCTCTAAGTTTCTGTGAAAGAACCAATTCCAGCTGACTGTCGGTTAGGGAATGAACTTCCTTGCCCCATAAGAATTGCCCCGGTCCCTATATCCAAGGCCAAAGAAGCAGCCAGTGGCTTCAGAAGCTCAGTCAGATGGAGAAAGTAAAAGATTGGAGACACTCTTAACACCTAGTCCAGATCCAGAGTCAATTGGCACCTTCTCCTACAGGAGAGAGCCCCATGGCCACTGGTGTATCTAGTGTGGTGGCACAGGATGCAGGGATATCAGATTACCTACTGGTGTAGGACCAGAGCCTGAGATGGAGGAAACAGCTGCTTCAGATCTCAGGAACCTGCCAGAGCTGAGAGAGTTGTTATCAGCTGGAGGCTCAATTTAAGATAACCTTTGCAAGGCACAGAGGAACTTCCCCATTGTGGCAGGTCTGCAGGAGCAGGAAGATGATCAGTCTCAGGGCTAGGTCCCTGGGTTGTTCAACTTGTACTGAGAGAAGGCTCTACTGTACAGTGAACCCATGAATTCTGAGGTGGTGGAAAACCGGAGATTGGTTGACCCAAAGCCACAGAAAGTTCCTGCTGGACTTGGCTCACAACCTTTTTTGGCAGGTCACTTAGGGGTGACTACGACATCTGCCAGGTTATCTGCCCATTTTTAACGGCCTCAGATAGGTGCAAAAAGCAAGGTATTTGTGCTGTCCTGCCATACTTGCAAAGCTTCTGGCAGGATAGGGTGCATTAAAAAAAGCCCCTTTTGTTCCACTACTGGTTGTTGGGTGGCCTTTCAAGAGAATTGCCATTGACATTGTGGGCCCTTTTAATCCCCAAACCACCTCAGAGAACTGGTAGATCTTTGTTGTGGTAGACTATGCCACCTGGTAACCTGAAGAAGTACCCTTGAGGAGTATCAAAGTCCATGTGGTGTCTAAGGCTCTGATAGGAATATTCTCTCTTGTGGAATTCCCAGAAGAAGTAATTTATGACAGGGGATCCAACTCAATATCTGCGTATATGAAGGCTATGTGGGGGAAGTGTGAAATATCTAACACGTTCTCTACAGGTTTCCATCCCCAAATCAATGGGTTTATTTCAGGATTTAACTAGACACTTAAAGGCCTGGTAGGCGACTTGGAAAAGCACCTGAGGAGAATGGGGTTATTCTCCTGCCATGCCTGGAGTAAGAAGCAGTCCTTTTGAGCTTCTCTTTTGTCATCCCGTTAGAGGTCCTCTGCGTTAGCTGTGTGAAAGATTTGAGGGAAACCGTTGAAGTCCTTCCCAAGAAGTAATGGATTATGTCCTTAGGCTCAGGTCCAGAATGGCCAAGTACATGCAACAGTCTACAAAAAATCTCAAAGCTGATGAAACACTGACATGCCCAGAAAGTTACTGTGAGATACTCCAGGGTAGAAGGTCTGGATTATGGAATATTTACCGTCCAGTGCGCTTGGGAATAAGCACCGGAACCTACATGGTTCTGGAGAAGATCCATGAGATAACTAACTCATTGATACAAAGGCTCCTAGGCAGACTCAACCGGCTGAAACCCAATTATAGCAGGGATCACTTGGCACTTGCTCTAGTAACTGATGGTGAGTTTGAAGAAAAGGCAGATCCTCTCCCCAAATGATCACATTCAGAAGCCACAGATAGGCTTATCGAGGGGGCACATACCTCCTCTGACCTGGCACAACAACAGTTGCAGGACCACCAGCAGCTGCTGCTGTTCTAGTTTGCAAATCTATTCTCCCTGACTCCAGGATGCACAGACTGGTGAGGCCATGACACAGACACAGGAGACAGTAAGCTGTTAAAGAGCAGAATTCTCCGGCTGTTTGAGAAGGCAAGAATCACTATCAAGGAGGAAGTCTCCAAGATGTTGGACCACAGAGTTAATGAGACATCCAATAGCCCCTGGGCCAGGCTTGTGGCGCTGGATCCTAAAAGGTGGTGCTCGTTTCTAAAAGGTCCAGCAATTGGAAGACTGAAGCCACTTTTGGGGTTTAATTCTGTGACAGATACTCACCCCATACCTCATGCAGACAAGCTAATTGATAAGTTTGTCGCTGCCAAGTACATGAGTACCTTTTACCTCATGGTCAGGTAGTGGTAGGTTGACCTGACTGACCAGGCAAAAGAGAGGTCAGCATTGTCCACCTCAGCATGCCACTGTTATGCCTTTTGGATAAAAAATGGCCCTGCCACCTTTCAGAGGATGGTAAACCCATTTCCAAATGACCTAGAGAACATCAGTGTTGCATAGCCTTTCCCAGCTTAAGCAAGGGCATCAAACCATGCAGAATAATGGCTTATCTATCATGGCTTCAAAGTGCCAGATAGCACAGGGTACTGTTATTTACATAAAACACTAAATGGGTAACGATAAGAAACAGCCTCCCAAAGCCAAGGATCAAGTTGTACAGGATTGGTGCATCCGTACCACACAGACTTAGGTGAGAGCCTTGAGCCTCGCTCTATACTACACACCCATTGCCCTTACCTTGAAGGACTTAACATCTAAAACAATGCAAACGTAAGACACGTGGACACTGCCTGCAAACCACTTTTCAGAACCGAAAAGATGGCCTGTGTAGGGCCCCAGTTCTAAAAATAACAGATTATGTTCAGGAATTCATTATTCAGGCCGACTCTTTTTAATTTGCAATTGGAAGGGTTTTAGTGTAGGTAAACTCCAAAGTGGTTGAACAACCTGCTGCATACATCAGCATTCAACTGACTGAGAGCTCAATTGGGCCTCAATTGACATTTGCAGTACTTAGTGCGGTACACAAGCGAAACCCTACATTTGTGGGTCTCACTTTATAATCCAGACTGACCACATGCCTCTTAGGTGGTTAATGGCCATGCATGGAGTGAATCCAAAGTTGCTGCGCTGGCTATATCCCTAAAGGGACTCAATATTGGCATTCCGGCTTACACCTGGATTACAGAACTTCAATGCAGATGGCCTCAGTAGGTACCTTTGCCTAGATGATGAGTCAGGCTCTTAAAAGAGTGTTACTTAACCATTTTTTGGCTGTCGTATATGTGACGAGTTGCAATCTGCAAGGGTGTGCAAGTCTTATTAAAGTCCCTGTTTTTCATAGAACCTATTACAACACTAGGAGAGATAGAGGAGTAAGAAGCACCAGCCTACCCTCTACATAAAGAGATTAACCCTTGAAAAAGTTACAACAACCGTGCTGCCGCTATTCATTACTGCTTTCTCTGGGTGGGTTCTAATCTCGTACCATAATCATTTTTAGGCAAGAGAAAAGAAATTACTAATTAGACAAGAAATTTGTAGAAAAATAAACATATTTTATTATTCACTTTACAGGTAAATATTAGAAATGCACTTTCAGTGTATTATTAAAGTGCTGGTAAAAGCTCCTGTTTAAGGAGTCTAAATATCACGTTTGACAGTGGTAAATGCACAGGCTTAGACCCTTACCATCGGTACTTCATTTGGTTTCGAGTTTTAACCATTTTTAAAGTGTATTGTGTCGTGTTACTTAACACACTAGGCCATACCTCATTTTACACACCTCACTCAATTCTATTTCCATTCATTCTAACCTTGAGTCACTATCACCATCTCATTCTACACACACACAAAAATGGTGCTGTTTTTCATAGAACCTTGGTTGGTTTTAGGTTGGTAGCACCATGTTATTGTTGTTTGTGTTGCAAATGTATCTGCTCACATCTCTCCTGAAGATATAGCCTGCCCTCACCCTATGTTAGCAAATGAGGTGAAGAACCCATTGGGCTATGTCCGTTTCACCTTCATGGTTGCAGTCACTGCTAGTTTAGTAGTAATGTGGGACTGAGTAGGTGATTTAGCCAATACTCGTCCCTCTAGTCCTAGAGAGCATTGGTCATTATTGACCCAGTGAGTGAGTGTGTGTGTGTGTGCCTGTATATGTGTGCAGCTGGATTAGTTGACAAAAGGATTTCTTTGTGGTTGAACATATGTGTTTGTGGGTGGTTTACCAGTCAGGGGAGAACAGAACACAATGCACCAGAGGGACAGTACAACAATATAGGTGGGTTGGGTTGATGCCTATGGCTATTGCGGGGAAACTAAAGTCCAGTGGGATATCTTTGGCTAAAGAAGAAACAGTTTGGGATGTCTGTGCAAAGGATTGCTACATTAATTATCTTAGTGGCTGCCGTTTGAAAGATAGAAACTGTGGCTATGCCCTAACCACCCGCAATATGTGTTGTTTCTATTGTTCATGCGCAGTTAACATAGGTTATTGTATTTCATTAACAAAACACGTTATTTCTAAAGCACATCAAGCAAACATCCAATTTTCATAGTCTAGTACATACTTTAATACATTTAAATGAACTCCCTGTTCAATTCAGTTAAAAATTGACCAAATCCTTAATAGATTTTGCCTAGCCAACACGTGTTTTTCGAACATTTAGGCCTTTATCAAGGCTATTCTTTGGCCAATTTGTTAAATTATTCGAAAGTATATTAAAATAATTCGGTAGAAAATGCATATGAAACGTGCATTAAAGTATGTACTAGACTATGAAAATTGAATTTTGCTTCATGTGCTTTAGAAATAAAGAGTTTTATTAATGAAATACATCTTTGGCTAAAGATGTCAGGATGAACAAAGAAGTACATGAGTCTGATCTAAGAGGACCTTATTCCCTAGTCCATATCCCTTTTTTTGAAAACAGTTCACGTGATAGTGTCTCTTCTTGGCTAGTTTCAAGTCACTCAGTAACAGGTTCTGTATAGCAACCCAGCATGCTTTCTTGCAGTCTTCTCTCCCTTGGTCTTCTGGCTAATAGCCAGGCTCTAGACTGCAGCCCCAAGTAGTCTCATGGCAACCTACATCAAAGACAGAGCCACCCTGCTCAGCAAATGAATATCCTTGCATATTTTTGTTCTCTCCTGCACAAGCTCCCAAACTCTCCTTCCGAACGGGGTTTGGCTGACTTTTTTTACACAGACCTCTTGGTCTGAGTGGCTCTAATAAGGCGTGGGATTGATTGGCTAGTTTCCCTAGTCTCTAAGGAATGTATGATTGATCTTGTTTCCCTAATCTCACCTCCCACCGTGTGTTCCCTTTCTTCCCTCATTGCGCTTGTGTGTTCCAATTCCACTTGTTAGTGCATTAAACTATGGTTTCCCAGCTAAAAAAAAATCAAGCTTCCATCTTGAAGTCGGACACCCCTTTCATGGCTTTTGCAAGTCACGTCCCCACCTCCTTGAATATCAATGGCACCAGAATGGACCAGCGTGTATGTCTTATGGTGTTCTTGACTATCCATGATATATGTGTGAATGTTTCTTTATGGGTGAGCTGGTGAGTTGGCAGTGCAGAAGCCATTAGGGGATTGTGATACATTCTGATATTTGCGTTCAGTATCCCATGAGCTCCTTGTGGTTCAGCTCCCACTCTGCCCAACTGTGTATTTGATAGCCATTGAGGCCCCTGTCAGTTTTTAGAGCTAGTGCCCCGTGAGAGGGCAGGTTTGGAGAGTGCAAGGCTCTGAGGGATCCCCGTAACACCTGTAGAGGCTGCTTCACTGAGCGAGTTGCTTACTCTCGTCCGCAGAGCCTACTGGCCCCCCATATTCTGGTCTTCACAAGTGACTTTTCCACAGTGGATAGATGAATTTGCGTGCTTATGTGTTGCTAGGTGAGTGCGTGGACTTTGCAGATTGGTTATTGTTTTTTTGGAAGTCACATGGGTAGCGTGGCAAGTGGGTGTATGAGATTCTGTGTATTGTGTGGAAGGAATAAGTGAAAGGAAGGCTGGATATATGAAGTGTGTGAGTGAGTGAGAGAGGCCATAGGTTAGTGAAGGATAAATAGTAGCAAATGTGTCCCAGTCCCTAATCCCTCCTGCGCAAGACACAGGAAAGTATGGTATTGTGAAGAGGTGCCTGGTCAGCATGTCAGCATGTGTTCTTTGGCAGTGGCAAATTTGTAACTTTCACAAGGCTCATGATGATTTTTCTATGCCACTGAGGCTTTTTGTTCCAAGATGAGGAAAGGGGTCTAGGTGGAGCTGGAGCTGTATCCATCGCTGCCCATGTCCATCTTCCATTTTGAATGTTTGTGAAAAGTCTAAATGGATTTTGTCAAGTGGCTGTTAAGTTATATGACTATTGTATGTACTTACATTTTGACACTCTTGAAGAAAAAAAAAACATGGGCGGATTTCCAGCAAACTCGTGTAAGGAGCATTGGCAAGGACCTGAAAACATGGTTTTGCAAATGTGTCAGTGTTTTATTTTTTGACAAGTGTCATAATGTAGGTACAAACAATAGAGATACATATTTGGTGACTGAGGTATACCATGTGGCCATGGGCAGTAGGTAGATTGTCAGAGTCATGGCATAATGTCATGATATGAACAATCTGGCTACTGGCCAAGACCACGAGGGATGACCAATGGGGATAAAGTGGCCATGTCCACCAGGGACCTGCTATGTGGTAAAGCCTTTCGAAATGGGGATAGGTTTGAAAGGGATATGGTCATAGGGTGGTCTCTTTGCCTTCTGCTGGCCACCATGGAAAGGGAAAAGGGGCTTGGTGTAGGAAGAAAAATCCTTTTTTTTAGCAACCAGGGTTACCGCTTTGGCAACCCGGGGTGCTAATAGCCTTCGTCCCCCATTGCAGGGGCTGGAATGGGGGATAACGGTCCGGAGCCCTCGTTATCTGCCCTTGCTTCGCTTGGTCCGATAACTTGAGCTGCCGGGCCGTTATCCCCCATTCCAGTCCCTGAAACGGGGGATGAACGCCACATTATTCCCATCAGCAGAACCCAAAACACCAATGGAAATATGGGAAAATCGTATTGAGTGTATGTACTTTACTGAGAAATGTAAAGTAGTTGGAGTCTATAAGATTTGTTTTTTAAGTTCTATTTTTTAACTGTGAAAGGTGGTTCCTAAAGGAACCTTTTTTTTTGTTGGTTTTTTTGCAGGAGAGGTTAGAACGTAAGTTGAGTAGGGAAATGAGGGAAGAGGCACCAAGCACTAATATGGAGGGGCAGGTAGACAGGGAAAGGTGGTGCGCGTGTGTTACATCCAAGGTAGGTCGCAGTGTTACTTATGCTCTTGATTCCAGCTTCAAAAGCACTTCAAAATTGCTCCTCCCTGCAGAGTGGTGTGTTGCAGTATATACAAAGAACTGTTGTGTTTGAAATATATGGATCAACAGCCTCTTTTATTGTTTGCAAGGTAGCTGGTGGGATTTTGTGTCCCACAGAAGTAGCTGAGTGGTTACAGCATTGGTTGAGCAAGATGAGGTGGAGGAAGACAGCCTACTACTTGCTAAGGAGCAACCTTTCTGAGAGCATTGCGGTGGTTGGATTTGGTGTGGCGGCGCATGGAGGTGCTCCCGTAGGAGTACTGTCCAGGTAGTCAGTGACTGAGCACAACATTGCACTCAGTGCATTTCACTTTGGTAGCTTTAGCCTTGGGTACATTCCCAACAGTGTTAAAGAACTGCCACACCCATGATTCTCTCTGGGTGATAGAGGTAGGCACTTCCTCTACATCACCTTGTTGGTCCTCTTCATTGTCTTTAGAAGTACTGTTCTTTTTTTGTTGTGTAGGTGCTCCAGCTGGTGGTGGTGGTGGCTCTTGTGGAGGAGGGATGGCAACAGCTGATGCCATTTGTAAGATAAATAGCAGTTTTGCTAATATTCCTACAAGTATGTGCTCGGTACTAGATTGTTAATGGATAATGAGTAAGAATAGGTGTAGGAGCTGTGCAAGGGTACATTTTGAGCTCGAAAGTTCCTAGATCAGCAGGAAATGCGGTTCCGAACTGTCCGCTAAGCACGGACGCATTAACGAACATGTCATCATGATGTGCGCGCGCAATGTCACATGAGACTGTCTGGCAAGTCTGCAATGACGTCAGAAGTTCCCGGATGTCGACAAATACTAAAACCGTGGAAAAAGTTGTAAAATGTGTATAAAGCGTTAAAAATGATGATAGAAGGTGGGAAACGACAGAGTCTGAAGGTGATACTTTGGAAATTGGACACAAATGTTGCTAAATTGGGGTAAGTATGATATTAGCAAGTTGTAGGAAATTAGAATGCACTGGTAAAAACCCATGAAATTGACTTAAAAAACTTTGTTAAAGGGATGTTATGGTTACTAGTAAAACCAGAAACTGTCAAATTTGTATAGCAACATAATGAATGCTACCTTATCAGAGTTTTGAGTAGTGTTAAACATGCAATAAATAGCTGAAAATTCAAGACTTACTACACACTTGTGCTAGTACAAACAATACATATGAATACCCACAATGCATACAAATCAGCGGCATATACAGGGAAACTAAAGTAAGGAAGAAAGAAAAAGCATCACCAGTAAATGTTAATACCATTAAGGTTCATCTTTATGTATACAAATGAATTGTGTGTTTGAGGCCTGTTTACTGCCCCAAGTATGTGCACCATGAGCAGAGAACAAATCCTAAAGAAAGTACTATAAGAACATACAACAAGGTTAGCATCTAGATATGTAGTACCTTTTGAATTTTAATATTCTGACTGTCAGTGAACAAAACCACCTGGACTAGATATGTCAGTGAACAAAAACAAGAGGCCCGGATATGTGATGTTATCAGTGATGTCATCAATGCCATTTGTGATGTCATCTTTGATGTCCTGGGTGTTAGTTTTAGCAGTGCACGGTGGTGGCGTGATTTATGGTTGCTTAGCTTACCATAACTGGCGAATTTCTGATTTTTTCAGTTTTTACTTGTAACTTGTAACCGTAAGGTCCCTTTAACACAGTTATTTCATTGAACACATATATATATATATATGGGATACATTACTCACCGTAATCGTATTTCTGATGCTTGTATCTGCTTAGATTCACATGCTGTGCATAGGCCGACATCTAGTGGGAGCTGCGGAGTATTACAGTTTGTTTTTCGAAACTCGAAAATTGGGCGTCGACACAGGGCGTGCCAGCAATACTATCCCTAGTGTGACGTCCACTGTACCCAAGGGCCCTCACGCGCCAGAGGATCCTCAGATTGTATTTTTTCTGACATGAGGTAGCATGAGGAGTAGCGTGAGTACAGATAATCCAAGCAGATAGACAGAAAGGTAAGACTACAAGCAATCATGCGCCTTCTCTCGGAGGGGAGGAAGGGTGGGTCGCATGTGAATCTAAGCAGATACAAGCATCAGAAATATGATTACGGTGAGTAATGTATCCCTTCTGAGGCTTGTGGAATCTGCTTAGATCACATGCTGTGCATAGATTAGCGAGCAGTACCAGAAGAAGGTGCTGGGATGTGAGAAGGGTCATGAGCAAATAAATGTCTTAGAACCGCTTGTTCCACTTGTGAATCTGTCTTGGAATGGGTGTCAATGCAGTAATGCTGAGTAAAAGTGTGAATAGAGCTCCAAGTAGCTGCTTTGCAAATGGTGTCGAGGGGAACATTTGCAATGAAAGCCAGAGTGGCCCCAATGCCTCTAGTAGAGTGGGCCCTTGGCGTAAAAGGCAGAGTCTTTTCAGAGAGTGAGTAACACAGCTGGATACAGTTAATAATCCACTTCGAGATGGCACCTTTAGAGACGCGATCCCCCTCTCTGCCTGTAGCTACGGAGACAAACAGTTGATCTGTTTTCCTTAGCGGTCTTGTTTTATTTACATAGTAGAGGACCGCCCTACGCACATCTAGGGTGTGTAGTTTCACCTCAGCCGAGCTTTGCGGGTTCTGGAAGAAATCCGGAAGCTCGATGGACTGGTTTACATGGAATTTTGATATAAATTTAGGTGAGAACCTAGGGTGTGTGCGTAAAACCAGTTTGTCTTTATGGATAGTAAAGAAGGGATCTTGCACTGACAGAGCCTGAATTTCACTGACCCTTCTTATAGAAGTAATAGCTACTAAGAAGGCCGTTTTATAAGTCAGGTATTTGAGACTGCTTTTATGCATGGGTTCGAAAGGGGGGCCCATGAGCTTGGCTAGCACCACATTAAGGTCCCACCCTGGCGGTGGGTTTGAAATAGGAGGGTGAAGTCTCTTTACTCCTTCCATGAAGGCTTTAACTACTGGTACTTTCCACCACGACACCTTGCTATGGGAAGTGGTGTAAGCCGAGAGAGCTGCCAGGTGTACTTTCAGTGAGTTAAAAACCAATCCTGCATCTAGCAGGTGGAGTGTATGTAACAATAGTGGAAGGAGTGCAATCAACTGGGTTGATTTGTCTACTCTGGCACCAGATAACGAACCTCTTCCACTTGTCAAAGTAACAGTGCCTTGTGTTTGGCTTCCTAGATTCCTTTCGGATGTCCATACACCTCTGTGGCAATTTGAGGTGTCCAAACTCTATGACCTCATAAGCCATGCTGCCAGGTTCATTGAGTTGGGTTGCTGGTGCACTGTTTGACCTTGGTGCTGGGACAGTAGGTTGTACCAGGCTGGAAGTTTGATGGGCTCGCACACCGCCATCCTGCATAGGTGTGGGAACCACGGTTGTCTTGCCCACATGGGAGCAACTAGGACGAGCGTCATCGATTCCCTGTTCATCTTGTTCACCACTTTCCTGATGAGAGGAGTTGGTGGAAAAGCATACGCAAACATCCCTGACCAGTTCATCAACAGGGCGTTCCCCTGGGAGTCTGGTTGGGGGAACCTGGATGCAAATCCTGGGCATTGTTTGTTTTCGCTTGTGGCAAATAAGTCTATAGTGGGGAAACCCCACTGAGAGAAGAGATTTTCTACGACCTCTCTGTGAAGAACCCATTCGTGTTCCTCTGGGAGGGAGTCTCTGCTCAGAGCATCCGCTAGGGAATTGAGCTCCCCTGGAACATGTTGTGATGACAGGAAGATGTTCCGTCTGAGTGCCCATATCCAGATTTTCTGGGCAAGCTTGGACAGATTTGGCGAGCGAGTCCCTCCTTGCTTGTTCAGGTAGAACATGGCTGTAGTGCTGTCCGTCCGGATTTGCACTGACAGGTTTAGTAGATGGGGCTCGAACGCCTGAAGCGCTCTGAATACTGCCAGAAGCTCTAGCAGGTTGATGTGGTTCTTGGCCACTGAGTGAGACCAGAGACCCTGAGCTGTGTGGTGGAGATGGTGATCTCCCCACCCCGTCAGACATGCATCTGTAGTGACTACTGCCTGTACTTCCGGATCGTAAAAGGGTTTCCTCTTTGCGAGATTCTCTCTTGTCCACCAGTGAAGGCTTTGTACCAGTGTTGGCGAAACGACCACTAGATCGTCCCACTGACCACTTGCCTGAGACCACTGTTTCGCCAACCATTCCTGCATGGGACGCATGTGTAGGCGCGCGTGGGGGACCAGGTAAATGCATGACGCCATCATGCCCAGTAAACGCATTGCTTTGCGTACCGTTATTTGTTGACCGGACTGATAATGCAGAATTTGCAGAAGTATATTCCGAATTCTTTCTTCTGAAGGAAAGGTCAACCCCTCCTGGGTATCCAGGATTGCTCCTAGGAATTGTTTTGAGGTGCTTGGCACCAGGCTTGACTTCTTCTCGTTGATTGAGAAGCCTAATTCGTGGAGGAGGTCGATAGTCCTTTGAATGTTTGTCCTGCAAATTCCTGGGGTTTCCCCCATTATGAGCCAGTCGTCCAGATAAGGGTACACTGGGATTGCCTCCCTGCGTAGGTGTGCAGCCGCCACCGCCAGTACCTTGGTGAATACCCTTGGTGCTGAAGCTATCCCGAAGGGCAGTACCTTGAATTGGTAGTGGCGACTGTTCACCTTGAAGCGCAAGTACTTTCTGTGCGCTGGGCACATGGAAATATGAAAATAAGCATCTTTCATATCCAAGGTTGCCATGTAATCCCCCTTTTTTAGGAGGGGGATTACCTCTTGTAGCGTGGTCATACAAAATTTTTGGGGCTTGACATACTTGTTGGCAGGCCGTAAGTCCAATACTGGGCGCATTGTCAAGTCTTTCTTTGGCACAAGGAAGTAAGTTGAATAAATACCCTTGTTTACCTGGTGTCCCGGGACGAGTTCTATCGCGTCCTTTTGTAGAAGAATGGCGATCTCCTCGAGGAGAATCTTATGATGTTCTAAGGAGTGTACTCTTTGTCGTGGAGGATGGTTCCGGGGACGCTGCAGTAGCTCTATACAATATCCCGTGGATACTGTTGACAGCACCCATCTGTCTGATGTGATCCCTTCCCAAGCCTGGGTGAAGTTTGAAATACGTCCCCCTACTGGGGTTGCGTGAGAAGGGACCCTGAACTGAGCGTCACTGCTTTGGTGGAGGCGTGCCGCCTCCCTTGCTGGGGCTGCCTCTGCCTTTACCACAACCTCTCCTATTACCTCTGCCGTAACCCTGGGTAGACTGTTGGTTGTTGTTCCACTGTGTACCCTGCCCCTGGGAATAGTTAGATCCTCTCTGGGAATTTTGGCTGCGTGGGCGACAAAAATTACTATTCCCTCTCTGGTTAGGGGGTTTATTGGTTAACTGGCCAAGGGATTTGAGTGTCTCGTATTCATCCTTGGCATTTTTCAGTGCGTCCTCAACCGCTTTACCAAACAACAGATCGGCTTCCGCCGGTTTGTCTAACAATGATGCCCGAGTTTCTGCCTTAAAACCAGACTGTCATAACCACGCATGTCTCTTGATAACAGTACCTTCTGCTATCAATCTGCCTGCGTTATCCGCGGCGTCGAAGGTTGCTTTCAAAATCCAACCAGACACGGCTCTACCCTCTGCGGAAATCCGAGCTAATTGGCCCTTTAACGGTTCAGGAGCAGAGGCTATGAGAGCCGCGACTTCCTCCCACTGATGGTAGTTGTAGCTGGCCAACAAGGTGGTGGAGTTAGCAATCCTTGCTTGATAGGCGGACGTTGAGGCTACCTTCCTGCCGAAACCGTATGTTTTTTGCTCTCCTTGTCGGGAGGAGCTTCTGACGAAGACAAGGGTGTTCCAGCCCTCTTACGAGTGTTGGTAACAACTAGGGAGTCTGGCTTCAGATGCCCTCTAATATAGAGAGGGTCAGACTGAGCTGCCTTGAAAAGTTTTTCAACCCTGGGATTGACTGCTCTGGTGAGGTTTGGGTTCACCAGGGACGGATCTATTCTCCGCTGAATGGATTTAAGGATAGGGATGGTCTGGGCAACCGGCCTCCTTTCTCCCACTAACTCTTCTGCAAAGTCCCTTTCCTCCTGTACACCGTGGGTGTCAATGTGGAAATGTTCTGCTGCGCGAGAACCTCATTTAGGAGGGTCTGATTATCGACCGGGGAGTCGGTAACCGGGGCTTCGTTCTCTACCGGGGAATCTACTCTGTATGTTTCCGGGTTATCCTCTTCTTCTTCCTGTTCCTCATCTTCCCCATAGTAGCCCGTCCCGGTTTGCTCTTCTATCATACCAAATTCTTGGTCTCCACAAAAGGAAGCCTCTTCTTGATACCGTCAGTATGGTGTTGCGTAAGGTTGTACCTCGAAGGGTTCAGACCTCATCGGGGTTTCAAACCGGGCCTTCTTACTCGGGGGGATAGGATCAGTAGAGCCTGAGGGTGTGGCCCCTTGCGGATCATACGAGAGGAAATGTTCTGGATTTTTATCATAAAAATCAGCCAAAGACATTCCTGACATGACCCTATCTATGTCTTCACTGGACCATTTTTTGGAACTGGGAATGACTCTCTCAGCAAGTCTATGGGATTTATCTTGAGTAGCTTTGCTGGTTGTGGACCTATCAGCAGACCTGGGCTTGTCTGTCTGTTTAGGGGGGGTGGAGTGTTTCACAGGTGTGGAAGAATGTATGGTAGTTTCTTCTGCTGTTTTCCCCCCTCCCCGTGCGTAGAAAAATGTTTTCCCTGTCCCTTAGTGGCTCCAGAGTTTTTCGATGCCTAATGTCGAGGATCGGGAGAGGTGTCCCTGTCCTTCGAGCGTGGGGCCTCGCTGGCTTTAATTGCAGGCTCCGCCTCCTGGAGTGCGGCCTGGGGGTGGAAGTCGTCTTCGTCTTCCGACGATCGAACTTCTGTTAGCCTAGGGAGCGAGGCACTCTTGGCAAGAGTGGATGATTGCCTGGAGTCATGCGGCGATCTTGATCGAGAGCGCCCAGAGGACACCGAATCGGACCGTTCTGTCTGTGCCTCTTTCCGAGAACTCGACGTCGTCGAGTCTCGGTTGGACTTAGTGTGTTTAGTGTGTGTAGTATGTGAAGCGCTTGCGTCGCCGGGGGTCTTCCCCATAGCCGCCCTGCCGGACGACCTTCCGAGATCGGGGACCTGCGCTCGGCTGTCTTTCGACGTCGTAATGCCCTCGCCGTCCGAAAGTACTGAAGGCGCCCTCCGCTGCCATGGCCGCCTGCCTGGCGTGGTGGGCCCAACGCTTCGTCGAACGGTCCTTAAGTGTCATAGGTTTAAACCTACTACACGCTCTGCAGTTCGCTTCGGGGTGGTCCCTCGGCAAGCAAAGATTGCACGTGGCGTGCCTGTCGACCCAAGGGTATTTGCGGTTGTACTTGGGGCAGAATTGAAAAGGGGTAACCTCCATACGCACCATGAGGCAGCGGCCTGATAAGTGTAGGAAATGTATAAGGTGTACCTATATACCAAGAGTGTAGAGTATGTACCACCCCCCACTCTCCCTACTTGCAGGGCCGAGGCCAGCGGCCTACCAGGCCCGGGCCGAGGCCAGCGGCCTTCCGAGGCCCAAATCCGTCGTGCAGCAGCCGACGGTCGATTTCTTCTCCAGCCGGCGTCGAGTATCGAAGTTCGACGTTGGGGTGGGGAAGGATGTCAATAGATTAATAATTTTAAATTTTAGCAAAAGTATGGCTAAGGCCAGGGGACTCCGCAAGATGCTTCCGACCAGTATGGCGGAAAAAAACAATGTGATCTAAGCAGATTCCACAAGCCTCAGAAATATATATATGATACATTACTCACCGTAATCGTATTTCTGATGCTTGTATTAGCTTAGATTCACATGCTGTGCATAGGCCGACATCTAGTGGAAGCTGCAGAGTATTACAGTTTGTTTTTCGAAACTCGAAAATGGGCGTCAACACAGGGCGTGCCAGTAATACTATCCCTAGTGTGACGTCCACTGTACCCATGATCCCTCACGCGTCTAGGACCCTCAGATTGTATTTTTTCTGACATGAGGTAGCATGAGGAGTAGCGTGAGTACAGATAATCCAAGCAGATAGATAGATAAGACTACAAGCATCCATGCGCCTTCTCTCAGAGGGGAGGAAGGGTGGGTCGCATGTGAATATAAGCAGATACAAGCATCACAAATACGATTACGGTGAGTAATGTATCCCTTCTGAGGCTTGTGGAATCTGCTTAGATCACATGCTGTGCATAGATTAGCGAGCAGTGTTAGAAGAAGGATGTGGGATGTGAGAAGGGTCATGAGCAAATAAATGTCTTAGAACCACTTGTCCCACTTGAGTATCTGTCTTAGAATGGGTGTCAATGCAGTAGTGCTGAGAAAAGGTGTGAATAGAGCTCCAAGTAGCTGCTTTGCAAATGGTGTCAAGGGGTACATTTGCAATGAAAGCCAGAGTGGCCCCAATGCCTCTTGTAGAGTGGGCTCTTGGCGTGAAAGGCAAAGAT
The DNA here is from genome assembly GCF_040938575.1 of Ambystoma mexicanum. Lineage (NCBI taxonomy): Eukaryota > Metazoa > Chordata > Amphibia > Caudata > Ambystomatidae > Ambystoma > Ambystoma mexicanum. Next base: position 984,790,672 of record NC_090924.1, read on the forward strand.
TTTTCAGAAAGGGAGTAACACAGCTGGATACAGTTAACAATCCACTTAGAGATGGCACCTTTAGAGACACGATCTCCCTCTTTGCCTGTAACTACGGAGACAAACAGTTGGTCTGTTTTCCTTAGCAGTCTGGTTTTATTTACATAGTATAGGACCGCCCTACGCACATCTAGAGTGTGTAGTTTCACCTCAGCCGAGCTTTGTGGGTCTTGGAAGAAAGACGGAAGCTCGATGGACTGGTTCACGTGGAATTTTTAAATAAACTTAGGTGAGAACCTAGGATGTGTACGTAAAATCAGTTTATCTTTATAAACTGTAAAGAAAGGATCCTGCACTGACAGAGTCTGAATTTCACTGACCCTTCTTATCGATGTAATTGCTACTAAGAAGGCTGTCTTATAACCCCTCTTGTTTGCTTAGGACAGCTCCTAAGAACTGTTTGTAGGTGCTTGGCACCAGACTTGATTTTTTCTCGTTTATGGAGAAACCTAATTCGAAGAGGAGGTTGATAGTTCTTTGAATGTTTGTTCTGCAAATTACTGGGGTCTCCCCCGTGATGAGCCAGTCGTCCAGATAAGGGTACACTCCCTGCGTAGGTGTGCCGCCGCCACCGCCAGTACCTTGGTGAATACCCTTGGAGCCAAGGCTATCCCGAATGGCAGTACTTTGAACTGGTAGTGCTGACTGTCCATCTTGAAGCGCAAGTATCTTTTGTGAGCTGGGAACATGGAAATATGAAAATAAGCATCTTTCATGTCCAATGTTGCCATGTAATCCCCCTTTTTTAGGAGGGGGATTACCTCTTGGAGAGTAGTCATGCAAAATGTTTGGGGCTTGATATACTTGTTTGCAGGCCTTAAGTCCAATACTGGGCACATTGTCAAATCTTTTTTTGGCACAAGGAAGTAAATTGAATAAATACCCCTGTTTACCTGGTGTCCCGGGACAAGTTCTATCGTGTCCTTTGCTAGAAGATTGGCAATCTCTTCGAGGAGGATCTTCTGGTGGTCTAATGAGTGTACTTTTTAACATGGCAGGTGGTTTTGGGGGTGCTCTAACAGTTCTATGCGGACAATGTGGACAGCACCCATCTGTCTGATGTGATACCTTCCCAAGCTTGGGTGAAGTTGGTAATGCGTCCCCCTACTGGGGATGCGTGAGAAGGGACCCTGAACGGAACGTCACTGTTTTGGTGGAGGCGTGCAGCCGCCTCTACTGGGGCTGCCTCTACCCTTACCACATCCTCTCTTATTACCCCTGCCATAACTCTGGGTAGACTGCTGGTTGTTGTTGTTCCATGGTGTACCCTGCCCCTGGGAATAGTTTGTTCCTCTGTGGGAATTTTGTCCGTGTGGGCGAAGAAAATTGCCATTCCCTCTTTAATTCGGGGGTTTGTTGGTTAATTGGCCTAGGGATTTGAGAGTCTTGTACTCATCCTTGGCATTTTTCAGGGCGTCGTCTACCGCCTTCCCAAACAGTAGATCTGACTCCACCGGTTTGTCTATTAATGATGCTTGTGTTTCGGATTTGAACCCAGACTGGCGTAACCAAGCATGTCTTTCGATAACAGTGCTTTCTGCTATCAATCTGCCGGCGTTATCCGCGGCATCAAAGGTTGCTTTTAAGATGCAACCGGACACAGCTCTTCCCTCCGATGCAACCCGTGCCAATTGGCCTTTTAAGGGTTCTGGGGCGGAGTCTATGAGTGCCGTGACTTCCTCCCACTGCTGGCAGATGTAACTCGCCAGTAGGGTGGTGGAGTTGGCGATCCTTGTCTGGTAGGCGGAAGTGGAGGCTACTTGACTACCCAAGCCATAAATCTTCTTGCTCTCCTTGTCGGGAGGAGCTTTGGACGATGACAGGGGTGTTCCCGCCCTCTTACGTGTGTTCATAACTACCAGGGAGTCCAGTTTCAGTTGCCCCCTTATGTACAGCGGGTCTGATTGGGCTGCCCTGAAAAGTTTCTCTATCCTGGGATTTACCGCCCTGGTGAGGTTGCGATTTAGAAGGGAAGGGTCTATCCTCCTTTGTATCGTTTTAAGGATAGGGATGGCCTGGGCAACAGGTCTCCTTTCTCCCACTAATTCTTCTGCAAAGTCCCGCTCTTCCTGTGCTCCCTGGGTGTCAATGTGGAAGTGTTCTGCTGCTCTGGACAGCACTTCATTCAGGAGAGGTTGGTTGTCGACTGGGGAGTCGGTAACCGGGGGATCTTTGTCTACTGGGGAATCTACCCTGTAGGTTTCTGGGTCGTCCTCTTCCTCCTCATGGTCCTCATCATCCCCATAGTAGCCCGTCCCAGATTGTTCTCCCAACATGCCCAAATCAGGATCCTCAATAAAGTGTGGATCCTCATTATATTGAGAGTAGGGCTGTATACAGAAAGGGTCCGAAGACCGTGTTGGTGCTTCAACCTGGGACTTCTTACTTGGGGGTATCGGGTCCCTAGAACCTGAGGGTGCAGCCCCGTCATGGGTATATGAGAGGAAGTGTTCAGGATTCTTGGCATAGAAGTCTGCCAAATACGACATCCTAGACATAACCCTGTCTATGTCGTCACTAGACTATTCCTTTGAGCTGGGAATGACTCTTTCCTGGGAGAGTTTGCCTGTCTTGTCCTGACTGGACCTCTGCGTTAGTACAGGGGTCTTTAAAATGACAGAAGACTGAGACTTGTCCGTCTGTTTTTGCCTGTCTGTCTGCTTCTGAGGAGTGGAAGAAGGTAGATAATGCTTCTTTTGTGGTTTTCCCCCCTCCCCGTGGGTGGAAGAGTGTTTTCCCTGTTTATTCGCCCCTTCGGAGTCTTTCGACGTCTGGCATCGAGCTTCGGAGGTAGTGTCCCTATCTCTAGAGTGTGCAGGTTGGGACTCGGGAACAGCCATTAAGCGGTCTGCTGACGCCGACTCCTGGAGTGCGGCCTGGGGATAGAGGTTGGCTTTGTCTTCCGAAGATCGAACCTCCGTTACCTTAGGGAGCGAGGCACTCTTGGCAACAGTGGATGGCTGCCTGGAGTCATGCGGCGATCTAGATCGAGAACGCCCAGAGGTGGACCGCTCTCTGTGTGCCTCTTACCGAAAACTCGACGTGCGCGTTGAGTCTCGGTGGGACTTATGTTTGGTGGAAGTGGTGTGGGTAGCGCTTGTGTCGCCGGGTGTTTTCCCCATTGCCGCCCTGCCGGACGACCTTCCGAGGTCGGGGACTTGCGCTTGGCTGTCTCTCGACGCCACGTTGCCCTCGCCGTCCGAAAGCACAGCATCACTGCCATCGCTGAAGGTGCCCTCCGTTGCCATGGCATCTTGACGCCTGGGGTGGTGGGCCCAACGCTTGATAGAACAGTCCTTTAGTGTTTTTGGTTTAAACATACTACACGCTCTGCAGTTCGCCTCAGGGTGGTCCCTCGGCAAGCAGAGGTTGCACGTGCCGTGTCTGTCAACCCAAGGGTACTTGCGGTTGCAATTGGGCCAAAATTGGAAAGGGGTACCCTCCATACGCACCTTGTGGCAGCGGGCTAATGAATGTAGGAAGATATAGAAGATGTACCTATATATTAAGGAGTGTAGAGTATGTGCCAACCCCCACTCTCCCTACTTGCAGGGCTGAGGCCAGAGGCCTTCCAAGTCCCGGGCCGAGGTCAGAGGCCTTCCGAAGCCCGGGCCGAGGTCAGAGGCCTTCCGAGGCCCAAGTCCGTCATGCAGCTGTCGACGGTTGATTCCTTCTCCGGGCCAACATCGAGTGTCGAATTTCAGTGGCTCGACGTTGGGGTGGAGAAACAGGGAAATATTAGGATATTTTAGCAAAATTGTGGCTAAGGCCAGGAACTCCGCGGGATGCTTCTGACCAGTATGGCGGAAAAAACAATCTGAGGGTCCTAGACGCGTGAGGGATCATGGGTACAGTGGACGTCACACTAGGGATAGTATTACTGGCATGCCCTGTGTCGATGCCCTTTTTCGAGTTTCGAAAAACAAACTGTAATACTCTGCAGCATCCACTAGATGTCGGCCTATGCACAGCATGTGATCTAAGCAGATTCCACAAGCCTCAGAAATATATATATAGTTTCAAATTTCTTTATAAATTTGTAATAACTATTATTCATAATTGGTCTTTTTTGTGAGATTGTTTCGTTATTTTGCATTACATTATTACTAGTACTTGATTTTTTCCTTTATTACCATTTAAGACATGTTTTTATTCACTTGCTTATTTTTGTTTCTCTGAGCAATATTAATCACTCACAGCCCCTGCGATATTACTACTATAATGTTATATTCACCTTGATTACTAATATTTTTTTTCACTGTGGCTTCAGACCGAGATGCAGCATGGAAACTGCTACCATCAAAGTGGCCGACAATTCCCTCAACATCCTGCACAATGGCCACCCCAGCCTAGTGTTTCTCCTCAAACTCTCAGCAGTGTTTGACACATTACACCACAATAACTCACTGACATTCTACATCACTACATGGGGATTGGAAAGACTGCTACCATGCTAACTGACACCAAATTGTCTAACTGTAATTCTCCAGATCACCAACTCTCCCCAACAACCGTTGAGTCCTGCAAGAATCCATCCGCTCCCCCTTGATCTTAAAAGTTTGCATGGAACCTCTGAATGCTCCAGCCTCCACACAATATCCACATCCACCAAAAGCAGGTGACACGCAGCGCTACCTCAAGAAATCCTCCATCAAAGACACTCAAGGCCTTCCTCACATTGATCCAGTCCTGGATGTCCAGGGCTTACCTGAAGCTCAACTCCTCCAATTCTTACTGCTGACAAACAACAACACTGAACACCCTGACATCTAGACCTGTTTCTCTGCTTTGAACCTCAAGGGCTTCACATCCGAACTGTCCACCTGCACTGAGTCCCTTGGGTTCTACATTGATAGACACCTCATCTTAAAGGTGAACTATCATGGAAGACATAAAAGGCTTGTTCCCAACTTTCCCTCTTGCGAAAAATCAAGCTATTCACCCCAGCAAACGACTTGAGATTTGCTCTTGAAGTCTTGTCCCTCTCCCACTGGGATGGTGGAAATGCCCTTCTGAGTGGCCTTCTGGCACCCTTAACATGTGTCCTACATGTTGCAGCATGATTCATCAAAGGACTACACAAATTTATCTGCGTCACCCCGACCGACATCAAACTGCACTGGCCACTGCTGCAAGCATGCATCACCTTCAAATCCTACTTCAGCATCTACAAGGCCGTCACCCTCAAGTCTCCAAGCTACTTCATTGACAAGTTCAGCATCTCCGAAGGCCTTCGATTCACCAGAAGTTGGGACATGTGCAGTCGTGAACTCAAACGGTGCAGGTAGGAAAAAAACAGAAGACATGCCTTTTCTGTCTATGCTCCATAACCCGGAGCATCCTACCAGTCAACACAACACTAGTCCCTTCACTTCTACATTTCAAGAAGAAGCACAAAACCCTTCTCTTCAAGGAATGTCTCCTCCCTAAAACATAGGTCCATACATACACTCCCTACCTAACCCAAGACTGTGATCTGCTCCAGAGTGATTCTTACAGTAGTTGCTTTTTGAGCATTTGCTGCGAAATTGCCTGGCCTCCCCCTTCCCTGCTGTTAGTTATGTTCTCGTGTCTCTGCTTCCTTTCACTGTGTACTTCCTTCCCCCTATGACTTGTAAAGTGCTTCATTGCGTTCCGAAGCTAGGTTCGCGCCCAATAAATAGTCTAAAAACAATAACTTGTTTGTTTCATAAATTAACAATTTTATTCAACTTGATTGATACTGTTTCTGATCAATTATTTTGTCACTGTGGTATTTTTTTTCAATGGATTGCTTATTTTTCCCAAATTAATAGTGATATTTTGGATTGGAGTGAGTATAGTAAATCACAAGAGAGGATATCACAGGCAGGGAAAATGACACAAGAATATGCAATGATTTCATCACACATCAAAAGAGAATGACCGATATCACAAGTGAAGAAGAATAAAAAATCCTGCCAGAGTTTGTGAAATTGAAAGTAATTGACCATTTACAGCACACACTTATATGGGACAATCAGTCATTTGTTCATTTTAGGCTTCGCACACACATTGCTCCGGATAGGGTCAGCAGGTTAATCAGGTTCACAAGAATTTTATATAAAACAGTTAATAAACAAACTTAATTACAATATGAATAATATATGTTCCATAGTTTGTATGCTTCCTACCAAACCTTGAATAGTGCATATGGAAACAAGTGCATGCATTGCATGCATATAGTACATGCACACACATGTATTTTGTTTATCTTACATGCAGGTAGAGGTTCCATTTCCAGAGAGGCCACACTGGCCGAAGAAATGCCTCCAAAGAAGCAAACGTGAGCTAGCAAGAAAGTGCCTATTAGCCCTAAGAAAACCAGCAGTGTCTCTGTCTGCAATCAAAGTATCCTAATTCTTCAGAAAGCCCCATCAACCACTGTCTTTTAAACTTGGTACATCCAGTAGTACTGCAACTGGTAGTGCACAAGTGAATACTGCTGACTCCAAGTTACCAGTTACCATCCGATTTGAATCAGGGAGAAAAGAAGATGACTTGTGCTGTAGTGCTGGTGACAATCTTTTCTGGTACAGTCGGACGAGGAAGGGCAAGCACTAGGAAAACAGCAAGAATACACAGCTGAGATTGCAGACAAGGGCACTTCCTTCAGAAGAAGGTGAGAACAGTAAGTGGGGAATAGGCCATCAGCAGCCATTCCTCACTATGACCTTTTTCATGCAATGAGGTAGATGCCAGAGGTGAAGGTCCTGGTTGAAGTAAAAAGCATGAATTGTCAAAGTGCGCTAGAGATGATGATAATAGTGCTGCTCCTGCTAACCCTGGATATGCAATGTGACTGAGGGGCAAAAGAAGAACAGCCCAAAGCACACATAAACCGTGCCCTCTTATCAGTGACATTCTATTTCCACAAAAAGTAAAACCTAGTGGGGCAAGTAGTTTACGTATGACTGAACGTGAGTGGAGTGGAAGCAACAGACATGTTTTGCAACTAGATGGACCTGGGGTTCTTCTATGTTGTCAATTACAGAATCTGCCAGCACCAACACCAAAACAGGAAGCTCTGAAACTGACTTTGCCAATATAAAAAAGCCCACAGCAAGACCTGAGATTTGTTGACTATATATATTTAAGGATAATGTTTTATAATCCTTTATTCGACTTGGAGTCTTTAGATAGCAAATAATATACACAAAATACAATACAATATAACAATCACATTCTAAAATGTCCAACACAGGATAAAATGGTCATATGTAAAATAAACATACACAATGTGTGCACAACGTATGCCCAACAATACCTCCTAGTGCTTACCCAATAGATATATGTTAAAACAGATAAAACACACCCAGATTGCACCTTGGTTAATGGGTATTCACAATCATCCATTGTGCAGATCCCATATAACACCTTGCTAACTAAAATTACAATTCCCAACAAATACATTGAGATTTTTTTCAATAGCAGTAAAAATTGCCCACGTAAGCAAAATGCCTATTTAAGATTTAGCCAGGTGGAACCTCCTTAGCCAGGCCCTGTAAATGTATTTTGTGACAAAATAAACACTGTGCCAATTATGCATTGATTTGCAAAAGGTGATGGCCTCATTCAGTGTGCAAATCCCATACAATATAAGCAATGGCTTGAGATAGATGATCCTCAAGCGTCTCAAACCATCATATAGGAACATAAAGTGAATCGTGGACTCGTCCGCAACTCCACAAAAAGGACATTTGCTAACAGGCATGCCAGTACAATTTTGTGTACATTTCCAGACTTTTAAACAACCCATATGGAACTCTATGAATAGTGGTGCTCATGCATACGGGGGGGTTAGAATATCGAGGCAGCCATCATAAACATGGTCACCCTTGTGACCAAGTATTTGGAGCCATGAGATAGAGACTGGCATGAATGTTGCAGGTTATAACAATTCAGATTGTAAACAGCGAGTTTTACCCTGATCTTGGCCTCCCTTGTGATTGCCTGTGGGTCGTCCCAATATTGTCTCATGCCCAAAGCAATCAAGCACCATTTGACAAGAGTGAGCCGAGGGGATGGCAATGGCCCCTGTTTAAATGACATTACATGGCTCATGGCATCACAGTATTTGGAGAGCTGTGAGGCAGCCCAAATCCACAGTCAATAAAAGACAGGTCTAAAGCCTGCCTTCTCATCAATTGGGACCATGGGACCATTTTGCATTCAGAGCGCACAAGCTCATTGTGGACACTTTGCAGGAACAACAGAATAGACTTCGAAAAACGTATTTTCAGCAATACACAATGGTTTCGTGTTGGTAGAACCCCAAATCGCAGATCCATACAGGGCTGAATCCTTGGCCTAGGCCCTATAGACTAAAGTGCTGGTCTTAATGGGCCACCCCCATTCTCAAAGAAACGTTTTTTAAGGGAGCCACTATATTTCTCCAAGCTAGTGACAGCCTTAAACACTTGTGTGCCCCAGCCGGTATTACCTGAGAACCGGATCCCGAGGTAAACATACCAAGGAACCTGTTCCAGTTTCTCACTACTAACTTTAACATGAAGAGCTATTTTTTCCCGTGTGGCAGGCAAAATACAATAACCAATTAACAATTGGTTTTGGTGATGTTCATTTCCAAACCCAGCTCACCACATTTATTTTCAAAGTACTGTAGAGATGCATGTAAACCTGCCGGGGTTGTTGATATGAGTATGGCATCATCTGCATAAAACATCGCCAGGATCCTATCGTCCCTGAGGTGAGGTATATCTTGAGAAGATGCAACACGTTCTTCAATAATACAGTTGATGTAGATACAGAAAAGTAGAGGGGTCAGAACACAACCCTGTCTGACCCCTCTAGCTACATCCAATGGTTCAGTTACATCGCCAGCTAGACTCCAGCATATTACTGCTGTGTTATTACTATACAGACCTTGGAGTGATTGCCAACACCAGCTATAGCCACCTTATAGGGACGCTGTTGATGGCAGACTAAGTCGACGAATCATACATGTAGCTGTTCTTTCAACAATACTGTATACTTCTTTACAATCAGTTGCAGGCAAAATCCTTGGTCCATCTTGCACAATCCGGATTGAAATCCTGTCTGCATGTGACTTAGTAAGCCCTCAGAGTCAACCCATGCCTGTATATGTTGCAAAAGTGCTGTTGCATAGATCTCCCAGAGCTATCCAGGAGGGGCATCGGGTGATAGATTTTGGGCTTATCCCTCCCCCTTTTTCTATATTGGCACTATTTCTGATGTATTCCAGCATCTGGGGACTTCATTTGTTTTCAGCAAGGCATTAAAGACCCTCAAAAGATTTGGCCCCCTGTTCTTGGTTCCCTTTTAAATAAATCTACTGTGATTTGGTCCGGGCCCACCGCTTTCCCACCCATCTGAGACCTAATGGCATCCTCAACATCCTTTAGGGAGAGCTGAGGGTGTTGGATCGGTCCCCTGGCTACCATTTCATCGATGGGGCAATTCATCTTCCTGCCTTCATATTCTGTGTGCAATGCCTTAAAATGACCCTGCGAAGCGTCTGGAGTTATACAGCCATGTATTGCATTATCACCATTTAGGTCTTTGCCTGTGACTGCTTTCCAGAAGCCCTCAGCATCCCCTTGCTTAATAGCACCCGACATTTTCCCCCATTTGTTCACCAGTAAATCTTTTTTCTTGTTCTTCAGAATTGATCTATAATTATTTCCTAGTTTCTGTAAATAGCCCCTGTCTATCTCCTGGTCCAGCTTAATATAAGTTAGCAGGGCTTTTTTGGCTTCACGACATGACCATCAAACCATTTCTCCCTCTTCAGAACACCCTTCATGATGGCGGGTTTGGAGCTTATCACCCACGGCTGGATGCTTTGGACCAGCTTATCAAAAAGCTCAATCACCAATGTGTCTGGGCAGTCATTAATAGCAAGTTGTTCTATGTGTACAATTGGGGGACAACATTCACGATGGGGCCCACTTAAATGACATTAGGGCTTGAGTGTGGGCAGCGCTGCGGTGCGCCTACCCAGACACGCCGGACCGTCAGTCATTAATGCAGTGCACAATGTGGGATGATGAGGACCCCACCCAGTATATTTTACAGACTCAAGAGATGAGGAGGGAGGAAACAGACAATTCCTGGTATCGATCAATGCCATTTTTGATTTTGTGGTAAAAAAATGACTTCCCAAAGAGGTGCAGAATGCACTCGATAAGATAGTGGGTATTGAGGCAAAAGGGTGAGCGGAGATACCGTCCACAATTGTACATCATTGCAAGCGGCTGAAGAAGAAGGAAAGGGAAAAGGCACAGAGAGTACAAAGAGAGAAAACAAAACTAGTACAAAAGAAGATTGCGAACAATTCAGTAGAAGGGACGGTAGTAGTGGTGCTGCAGGACGCGCAGACAGAGCACAGGACATTCCAGGCAGACATGCAAACGGCACCTGCATGGGGAGGTGGTTACGATTGGAACGGTGGGATTTTATCAGGGATTGACCCAGGCAGTGCATCCATGGGGAAGAGGTAGGTTTGCAGGGTTCCAGGGAGGAATGGGAGGTTTCAGAGGAAGGGGCTCAAGTGGAGGAAATATGGGACAGTGTTGGAAATGTGGGAGTATGGGACATTTCTCGTGGGAGTGCAGGAGTAGGCCAGTGGCTGCATATAACCAACAAATGCCCATGTATGCGCAAGGAGTAGCAGCCCCATGCCTCTGTGCCCCCAGGAGCCCTGTATGGTATAACACTGCCCACAGGCCCCCCTGCTATCCCTCCGCAGTTTCCGCAGTTAGATGCATCAGCAAACAGCGGCCCGCCAGCATATGCAGCGCATCCCATGCAGCAGCAAGCGCCTCAAGTGCCCAACAGTAATGCAGCCCCTCATGGCACAGTTACACACTACCAAGGGGCTAGTGTGGTGGGGAAATCCTTTCGTCTTTCAGGGGACAAACACATACCCAGATTAGGACAGCCCACAGATAGTCTTAGTGTGCCCAGTCCTGTCAGTCACTGTCAACCCAGAAGAGAAACCCTTGGTGGGCGTGGAGATAGGAGACAAACCCTTTATTTTCATGGTGGACACAGGTGCAACCCAATCTTGCATCAACGAGGGCCGTTTCCTTTTGTCAGGTGAGATTATGGACACGCAGGGCTTCGCAGGGCTTCTCAGCGGCTACATATTTAGTACGAGAAGTGTTTCCCTGCTGGGGAGTGCGCAAAGCACTGAAGTGTGATGATGGGACCCACATCTTTAATGAGCTATTTAAGAAATCACAGCTCTATTTGGGATCAGGCATCAATTGTGTTCCATTTACCACCCTCAAGCCAAGGGCATTGTCAAGCGGACCAAAGGCCTCTTAAAGGCCAAACTCTCGAAGCTATGTGTCACCCTGAAAAAGAATTGGGTCCATTGTTTGCCCCTGGCCCTTTTTAGTATGTAGACACAGCCCTTTAAGGACCATCATCTCTCCCCTCATGAGATCGTTACGGGGCGGTGCATTCACACACCATTTTCACCCATGCAAATGGGCCTCTGATGCTCATGAGGCTGTTTCCATTCTCGATGAAGAATGTAAAATGTATTTGTCGGTACTCGAGAAATCATTTAAGATTATCTCTCGAAAGACTGCAGCACTATCATCAGAAGAACCAGCGCTGACCCGGAATCTGCAAGCTCACCACCCATTCAGCGGACTGCTGGTGACTAGGTCTATGTTAGGAACTTCGTCCGCAGATGGAGTGAACACAGGTACAACGGCCCATTCACCGTTGTCAACACCACTCCATTGCGGTCAAACTGAAGGAGCTGCAGTATTGGGTACACCTCTCTGATGTCCGACGGCCCCACCATACAGCAGCTGCTTCACCTGATTCTGTAGTACAGGATTAATTGACGTCATTCTTGTTTCTCTACCGATGCATCCCCAAAAGATGTGTACATTTCACTGATTGTACAAACGACTTTTCCTTTTCATTTATTGCATTCTTGAGCTGCTTACTCACTTTCTTCCACGTGGATATTATTCTCTTTTGTTGTATTTCTATCAACTGTATTACCTCAACGCACCACAGCTACCTCATGTTACCCAGCAGCCACAACTGTATCATCATCGTCTCGGGTGTGCGTCTGCTACAATTATCACTGAATGTTGTCATTCAATAATTGCTGCATTTGTAAATATACTAAACACTTTACGAAATGTACTGTTTACCAATACTTCTTCAGTTGTACAGCCTTCTTATTGTATTAATAGATTAATCAACATGCTTGTATATATCTGTCTTAGGTTTTAACATTTATGCACTCAGCCAGGTTTTATGGTTGAGACATATAAAGAGGTGTGTGATATAGGTGATGTATACAATATGAAGATGATCTTTTTGGAGAAAATACATGATGAACTGAAATGTTCTTGGATAATCTCATGAATGTACAACACACACAGGTAAATGAAACATTCGCATGGCATTGGAAGCATAGAGGGAAAAGGCGTATATACCAAGACAGAGAATATGACCAGTATAAAGGGTGCGTATTTGATACAATGTCTAATGCGCATCATCCAGAATTTACTAATGTGTAGTATAGCCACATGCGCTCAGCGAGGAGACAGAGGGCTAACGGGAGCTGCTATGTGTGCTCTTTGATCCCCTACACATCGGGAGCATCCAAAATGTTAGTACCCCAAGAAATGCCATCCCTGGATGCCCAGTGTTTGGTTCATTTAGCACTGTGTCGGGTCTGCAACTTGTTCCAGGGGCACGGAGTATAAATTGTGCTGATGGTTAAAGATGAAGAGAAGTGTGTTTGAAAAATGACAAAGACCCACAATGTAAGCCATGCCCATTGCTAAAAATGGACGGTGTGTTGTTCACAATAAACAGGTGGCAGGAAGCAGTAGTGAGCTGTGTAGCAAAGCCCCCTAAATGCTCACACCAGAAAATATACAACCCACTAGGAAAAAAGAGCCAATACACCTCTTGCAAGGATAAAATGTTTTATTTCCATACAAAAGGGAAAGCGCCAATAAATAACTCTGCTGCCATGGAACATTCTTCCCAAATCTGCCTGAGCAGCACTATAAGAAGGTACACAGCCTCATCAGTGAAATCATCACTAACAGTTGAAACCTTTGTTGCTGATTGGTGAGACCCTATACATAGATCACCTGCTTCATAGGGGATGCCAGGCCATTGGTCTCAGCCCCGTCTGTCCATCTTCCTCCATGTGGGCGAGTGTGCAGTCATCATTGATTAGCAGACGGCCAAATAACAATTATATTACTAAGAGAAACATATCTACCTCTATGTACTCTATGTAACAGTGCACATGGTATGAACAGACAGGGGCCTAGGGGGAAAGCCAAGGTCATACTAACTCACACACTTCACTCGCTCCCAGACAGGCTGGCATTTCTCCAAGGTCTCCCACCCTCGTTCTGGGCTATAACTTTATCCCTCCCTGCACCTCCCAGCACAAATCATGTGACCTAAGGTGAAGGCAGGATGGCCCTGCTTTCTGATCTTTTGATTGATCGGGGCTCCAGCAGGTTTAGGCTCAGTGGTCTGGGGTTATCTGGTACACTGGAATTCAGGGTTCCCAAAGCCAGGGCATTTGGGTGCTATCATTTAGGATTGGGACTGGTGGGGGTTGGAGGCCTGTCCCCTCCTTCTCATGGGATTGCACTGTTCACAGGCACTCAGCCCTCCTCCCGTGGCCTTGCAGGGCATATTCTTCTGAGGGTGCGAGGGTTGGCAAAATATTTGGACAATGAAGCGTTTTATGGATCTGTGTAGCTCTGGGCTTTCTCATCAGTGTTTGGGAAACAACCTATTCCTTTACTCATGTTCGCGGCCTAGGCCTGGGGATTTGACTGCTGTGCTGTGTTTAAGCTTTGTGCCACAAGATGGCTGCTAGTATCTAAGATAGCTGGCATTCTCGGATATACACTACACCTACAAAATGTACAATAATAGGATCGTATAGACGCCTGCAAGGGCACCTAACTCGCCCCTGGACTCTTACATTACTGATGTTGGCTTTTGCCTTATTCTAAAGCCCCTGGGGGTGCAGGAAGATTGTGTCCCCTTCTCAACAGCTGCATGGCGGTGGGGTTGGTGAGTTTGACGAAGAAGTAATCTGGAACCTCAATAAGAACTTTTTCACTATATAGGCCACATACGTTCTGAAACGGACATGGATTGAAAGCAATGAAAGGCTGGTAAAGGTGCAGGTGGCAGAAGAGTATGAGTTCTGTTTTCAAGGACCTGGAACTGTTCCAGTGGGAACCAACAAATGTAACAAGACATTATACATTCCTGATGTCAGCAAAGGCACCGCAGCCCTCATGGATATTTACTGGTTATGTGGCCAGCAGGCGTACATGCATCTCCCACCATCATGGAGAGGGACATGTTCGCTGGCAACGTTACATTAAGCCATCCTTGTGGTTCCTGAAGCTCACTTAACCACAGCACCAAAACCTGTTGTTGCACAGTCCTAGCAGCCCCCGCAAGTGAGAAGAAAGAAGCACTCACTAAGAAGACAGAAGAGACCATCAAATTACCTACTCGAAGACTCCTCCAAACTGTTGAAAAAAATCCCAGACAAATACTGGCTGTATAAAAAGACAGAGGTCTTTTTCACGTCCCTCATGCTACCAGGGTCCAGGCACCAGCCAACGGAAAATGGCTTCAAATAATCAGGTGTGAAATTATCCAGTTGGCGAATGACACAGAGCAAGGATGGAACGCGATCATGAGCGAAATGTGTGCAATCCGGTTGATGAACCTCCAAAATGGATACGTGTTAGACCTGCTGACGGCCATCGAAGGGGGCTTGTGCAAAATAATTGAACTGTCCTGTTGCAAATACGTCCTCCTATACGATGCAGACAATGGGTCCCTGTCACACATTGTAGGGGCCCTGAATGAGCTAAAAACAGGCATGGAAAGTGAAGCAGGAGTTAAAGCTGAAGATTGGTTCGATGCAATGCTCTCGTGGGTGTCTACATGGCTGTAAGCAGTGAAGATATTGGTTCCTATTGTGGTGCTCCTGTTGGTGATGTTCTGCACATGCCAAATGATACTCCGGTGCTGTGTAAAGACATTCCCAAACATCGCAATGATGATGGTCTTGATAGGGGCAAGTATTGCACCTCCTAGTACAAAAGATGGGCATGCTCCAACAGACGCCCAAAAGAAACCCTGCATAGTGAGAATTGAGAGGCCCATAGACCCCCCTGGGGACTCTGACTACACCCCCACAAAACCCAGAGAATTACACATAACACTGGGTCAATTTGGCAGGTGATGGGGGTGTAGCTACCTCACGAGTACCCCAGGACAATATGCCAAAGCAGGCGAAAGTTTACCTACGTGCAAGGTGTGGGTGCCTAAGGAAGGTACATGTAGGGTCTAAGATGCAGCTGAATTAGTTAATGTAGGATTAAATAAAGGGAGGGGAGATGTTGGGATGCATGTGAAGCTCCCATGCCCCCCCCCCAAGCGATTCAGGCTGAGGAAAATATATTAAGCACACGTCGAAGTGGATGTGCGCGACTGTAGGGGGAGGTGAGTGCAAAATATGTGAAGCAGCGGTATCGTTGGCACAAATGTGTAGTGGATTAGGGAACTTCAAGTAGCCCTAGAGATAGGGTGTATGTATGTGTATGTTAGTAGAATATAAGTATGCAGCAACAAGAACGATCAACTTAACAGTCAGCCCCCAGTGTCACGGTCGAGAAATACTGAAGCACAGGCATATTAAGAGTGAGGCCTTTTCTGCCACCGGCCGCAGTGAAAGCAGCAGTGCATCATGGCAGCAAGTCCGGAAACATTTTCCAAAAACAAAGTTAGACAAGGAGACCTTCGGACCGGGTAGATAAACCATTCATTGTATCGTATTGCAGCCCTGTGAAACCATAAAGGAATGCGAATGGCTGAAAATGGGCAAGGCTGCGCATGAGAGTCTGAGCAGAGGTCCTGAGTTGCCAAAATGACCTATCCCAGATTTAGGGGACTAGCATCCCCGAGGATAATGGTCATCCTATTTAAATGGCCAGAAGACCACTAACAGAACTCCTATTCCCTGACAATGCAACTGATTAGTGTGTGGTCCATGGGGGGGAGGGGAGCAGGTAAAGGGCCCGGGAGGGGCAGCTGCCAATGGGGGAAGCACAGAGCATGATGTCCTGTGATTCGTACTACGAGGTGCAAGGGGTGAGGCCAACAAATCCAGTTCTGAGACGGCGAGGCATGGTGGGGGCACCTACGTGTCTGGGATTGGGAGAAGCGCTTATTTATTCAGTAAATGTACTATAGAGGACTGGTAGTATGTATATAGGGGATAGCCAATGAGAGTGGAAAGTGAATACTGTATACTGTTTGCATCACGAGTGACAACACTGTCCTTTAAAATGTGTTTTCTGCTTTGAACTAACCCAGAGATCTCCATGGCAGTTGGGTTTGACAGCACCCTCTGACACCTTTTTCATTTTGTATACAAAATACATCCTGTTATTCTTTCAAGAGGTGCACCAAGCCTTTTTCCTCAGAGAAGGAAGACCGGGTAGATAAACCATTCATTGTATCGTATTGCAGCCCTGACCATAAAGGAATGCGAATGGCTGAAAATGGGCAAGGCTGCGCCCGTCCTGAAGGACAAGCACATGAGAGTCTGAGCAGAGGTCCTGAGTTGCCAAAATGACCTATCCCAGATTTAGGGGACTAGCATCCCGAGGATAATGGTCATCCTATTTAAATGGCCAGAAGACCACTAACAGAACTCCTAATCCCTGACAATGCAACTGATTAGTGTGGTCCATGGGGGAGGGGGGCAGGTAAAGGGCCCGGGAGGGGCAGCTGCCAAAGGGGGAAGCACAGAGCATGATGTCCTGTGATTCGTACTACGAGGTGCAAGGGGTGAGGCCAACAAATCCAGTTCTGCGACAGCGAGGCATGGTGGGGGCACCTACGTGTCTGGGATTGGGAGAAGCACTTCTTTATTCCGGAAGGCAAATTTGACCTTGTAAGTATCCACTGAGCTCATGTCTGCGACCAAGTGCACATCACGTGATTTGGGCCATGGGGAGGATAACATTCTCAGATGCCCATCAATTAGGGCAACAGAATCCAAGGTGGCGAGGCAGAAAACCATGTGTCGGGGGGGCTGGGACTGATTGGATGCTGCCAATCGGTCAATGTACTATAGAGGACTGGTAGTATGTATATAGGGGATAGCCAATGAGAGTGGAAAGTGAATACTGTATACTGTTTGCATCACGAGTGACAACATTGTGTTTTCTGCTTTGAACTAACCCAGAGATCTCCATGGCAGTTGGGTTTGACAGCACCCTCCCACACCTTTTTCCTTTTTGTATACAAAATACATCCTGTTATTCTTTCAAGAGGTGCACCAAGCCTTTTTCCTCAGAGAAGGACAAGCTACTTGTTACCGGGTAACGTTCTTTCGATGGGATGTTCCTCCGACGTATTCCTTATCTTAGATAATTCGTCTCCAGCTTGCTAGCCTCGGAAATCTTTTTGATGTAGAGGGCCCTGCGCGTAGACGTCCGCCGAGTTGATGTCCCTCGACAGCCACCGCATCAGCGCCGACGTCACCATGCCCATAAATAGCCATGCGTGGCGTCCGTTGCTCAGTTCCGTTTTGTAGCATAAGATATGTCTTGCATGAATTGGCTATTGATCTTGAAGGAGCGTGAGCTGCAACCACAAGGGAAGTATTACTGCGGGGATGGATGGGAGGGGTGATAAGGAATACGTCGGAGGAATATCCCATCGAAAGAACCTTACCAGGTAAGAAGTAACTTGTTCTTCGAAGGGATTGTGTCCTCCGACGTATTCCTTATCTTAGATAGACTCCCATAGCAGTGGAATGAAATTGGAGGTGGGAGTAAGAATGTCATGTATCCCTTTTAGGAATGGACCGAATGTAATACGGCTTTGCCAAATCTGGTCTCTTGACTAGCGGAGGAATCCAGGTTGTAAAATCTTGTGAATGTATGTGCGGACGACCATGTGGCAGCCGCACATATGTCTCGGACCGGTACCCCTCTTTGGAGGGCCGAAGAGGCTGCGATACTCCTGGTTGAATGAGCCCTAAGATTCTGAGAGGGCTCTTTCCCTGCCAGTTTGTAACATTCCAGAATGGCCAAAATAATCCACTTGGAAATGGTCTGTTTTGTTATGGGTAGTCCCAACTTGTGACCTGAGTAGCCTACAAACAGTTGGTCTGGCTAATCCTGGCCAGTCTGCTGATGTAAAAGCTTAGAGCTCGCCTTGGGTCCAGCCTATGTAGCCTTTCTTCCTCTTTCTCCGGATGGGGAGGAGGGTAGAACGAAGGTAAGGTAGTGTTCTGAGTGATGTGATGTGAAATTCAGAAACCACCTTTGGGAGGAAATTTGGCTTCACCTGCAGGAAAACTTTGTCCTTATGGAAAATAGTATGGGGGGGCTTACAAGATAGAGCTTATAATTTGCTCACCCTCCTAGCAGATGTTAGTGCTACTAATAGGACAGTTTTAAGAGTGAGAAATCTCAGCAAACAAGAGTGGAGTAGTTCAAAGGGAGTACCCATTAGGAAATTTCAGACTAAATTTAAGTCCCATAAGGGAACTTGGAATGGTCTTGGAGTATAGACATTAGTTAATCCCTTGAGAAATTTTATTACTAAGGATAGTTTGAAATACGATGGTTCCTCCGCAGTGCGCTTGAAGATTGATAGCGCCGCAAGATAGCCTTTTACAGTGCCAATTTGAAGGCCTGAGTTTGCCAAGTAGAGTAGAAACGATAACACTGTTGGTGTACCGCATGAAAAAGGGTCGATATTGTTCTCTCTACACCAGCTGCAAAATCGGTTCCAACGGCAACGATATAAAGACTTTGTTGCTGGCCTTCTGGCTGAAAGCTACACCTCCATGACGTCATCTGGGAGGTCCCAATCCTTGTACCTCAACCTTTCAGAAGCCAAGCGTGAAGGTTGAGGGTTCTTATGTCTGGATGGAGAACCTGACCTCCCTTCTGCGAGAGAAGATTCTCTTTGAGTGGAAGACGGATTGGAGGGCAGATGGACATATCCAGAAGGTCCGGGTACCACGTTCTCCTGGCCCAGTCTGGGGCAATTAGGATCATGGTTTTCCGGAATCTTCTCAACCTCCTGATCATTTGAGGAATAACAGGGACTGGTGGAAACGCGTAAAGGAGTGGAAACTCCCAGTCCACCACGAACGCGTCCCCTAGAGCTCCTCTCGGGGGAAATTCCCTTGAACAGAACAGATTGCACTTCCTGTTGGTACTGGTGGCGAACAGATCCACCTGAGGGGTTCCCCAAAGGGCGAAGATCTCTTGAAGGACTTCCTGAGCTAGCTCCCACTCGTGGGAGACTGTGCTCTGCCTGCTTCCGATGTCAAGTTCTTCTCTCCGGCTAGGTGAACTGCCGATAGAGAGATTCCTTCCTGAATTGCCCAAAACCAGAGCTGCATTGCCTCTCTGCACGGTGGCAGTGACCCTACGCCTCCTCTTTTGTTGAGGTAGTGCATGGCCACCGTGTTGTCCGTCATTATCAGGACATTTCTCCCATGTACTGATGGCAGGAAAGCTTTCAGCGCTAGTCTGATCGCTCCCAGCTCTAACAGGTTGATGTGCAGTCTGGACTCCGATGGAGACCAACGACCGCTGATGGTCAAGTCGTTGGCATGGGCTTCCCACCCCGTGAGTGAAGCGTCTGTGACTACTGTTATCTCCGACCATGGTTGCCAAAACAGTTCTCCTTTCAAGATGTTCTCTGGATAGGCTCATCATTGATGGTAGTGGGCTACCTTGTCCGGAATCCGGAGGAGATCTGTCATTCTTCCTTAGTATTGTGACCACTGGGTTCTTAGTGCCCACTGGAGAGATCTCATTCTCAGGCGAGCCTCTGGCACAAGGAAGATGCAGGATGCCATGAGGCCTAGCAATCTCAAAAAGTCGAAGGCTGGGAGATGTTGGGCATTTTTAAACTTGTTGACCATCTGCAGAATATCTTGAGCCCTCACTTCTGGTGGCGAGGCTTTTCCCAGGGAAGTGTCCAGGAGCGCTCCGATGAACTGGAGTCTCTGTGATGGTATCATCTGTGACTTCTTTAAATTGAGGGAGAAGCCCAGTTTGTGAAGGAAGTGGCAGACATAATCTAGCTAGATCTGAGCTTGTTCCGGAGATACAGCTCTGATCAGCCAATCATCCAGGTAGGGGTAGACGTGGATCCCTTCCCTCCTTAGACTTGCAGCCACTACCGACATTAGCTTGGTGAAGACCCTTGGGCGGAGGCCAGCCCAAATGGCAGAACTCGAAATTGATAATGAGAGCCGCCAATTGCGAACCTCAGGTATTTCCTGTGTTTGAGATGGATTGGTACATGGAAATAAGCATCCTGGAGGTCCAGAGATACCAGCCAGTCCTGGATCTGGAGAGCCTGAAGGATCTGAGAGAGAGTTACCATCTTGAACTTGTCCTTCCTGAGGAACTTGTTCAATTCTCGTAAGTCCAAGATAGGTCTCAGTCCTCTGTCCTTCTTCGGTATGAGAAAGTAGGGGGGAGTACCAGCCCTTGTTCCTCTCCGCTACAGGTACCGGTTCTATGGCACCTTTCTCTAGCAGGTCTACAATTTCCTGCAAGAGGAGCGGATCTGGAACTTTTAGAGAGCTGTGCCCCGGTGGATGACTCTGAGGAATGCGTAGAAAGGGTAGGCAGTAACCTTGGGCAACTGTCTCCAATGCCCAAGCACCTGACGTAGTAGCCTGCCATTCCGTCAGATGGTGAGTTAACCTGCCCCCTACAGGTGTTTTGTGTGGAAAGACCTCAGAGTGGTTTGGGGGCGGCTGATGCAGATGCCGAGGGTAAAGAGACGCCTGCTGCTGCTGCGGCCTTAGTACTTTTGACCCGTCCACCTCGGGTAGATCTCCTTTGGCCTCTTTGAGCCGGCTGTCCTCTGCCTTTCCCGAATGCGGAATAATAGCGAAAGGACTTTCCTCTCCCAGAGGTTCCTGAAGGGCAAAAAGGAGTTTGGCGGGTTGCACCTCCTAAAGTTTTTGCTGCTGCTTTAGATGTTTGCAACTTTTCCAGACTGTCATCTGCCTTTTTACCGAATAAAGAAGAGCCGTCAAAGGGCATACTCAAAAGTCTGCCCTGTACATCTGGAGCAAAGCCAGACTTTTGTAACCACGCATGCCTGCGGATTGTAGTACTTGCCGCCATGGCCCTGCTGATACTGTCAGCGGAATCGGTGCCAGTTTGAAGAGATTTGCACATGGCATCTTTGCCATCTTTAATGATGTTAAGGAAGGCTTCCCTTTCATCTCCTTCCGGTATGCAGTCAGCCACTGATGAAGCACACTCCCACAGTGTGTGACTGAACCTGGCGAGCGTACAAGTGGCGTTGATGGATTTCAACGCCATACTACAAGCAGAAAAGACTTTTTTTGCCATAGAATCATACCTTTTGTCATCCCTGTCCTGTGGAACAGTAGGATAAGCGGATCTGCTGCTTGAAGAAGTTGCCGCTTGAACCACCAGGCTCTCTGGAGTCGGGTGTTTTGATAAATATTCAGGGTCAGCCGCAGCTACCCTATACTTGGCTGACAATTTTTTATTGACTGCAGGGATAACCTCAGGAATTTCCCAATTTGATGAAATTTTCCTTTGTAAACCTGTATGGAAAGGGACCACAGGATCGTCCTGTGGACCTTCATCTAATATGTCTGTAAGGTCATCCTGTTGAAAAACAGGTGAAGGCGCAGACCAACCCATGAATTCAATAATTCTTGCCATCAGGGTTCTATAGGTGGTTTCGGCATGTTCCCCTGGGTCTGGTTTGACAAATTCCACTTCTGGGGAAGTGTCCAATCCACTTGCCTCATGTAGGGATTCCTGTAGGTCTTTCAACCTTCTTTCCTCAGAGGTAAAATCCCCTGAAACAGGTGGTGTGGTCCTCTGCAACCCGAAGGGTCTTTCTTGGTCAGAATCCTCCCCTTCTTCATAGATTGAAGAAAATCTGGGGTACTCTGACCTCGGAAATGGTGTAAAACAGAAGGAGCCAAACTTGTCATTACTGGCCTAGAAAACTTCGATGTCGTTGATGCCGATGTGAAAGGCTTCGAAGGCGCTGAGAAAGGCGTCGAGAAAACAGGAAGAGGCCTCGAGGAACTCGAGAGGATCGGGATCCTACTCGAGGATGTCGACGACGTTCTCAGTGTCGTGCTGGAGGCTCTGGGTATAACCATTGGCTGTGAAGTAGCCGTGGTTTTTTCTTTTATCGGTGTCGATCCATGAGTCTAAGTGCGTCGAAGATGGTGCCTTCCTACCCGATGGCCCGTGGTGCTCTCGGGTGGACTCTTTCGCCGGGTGCAACGACTCGCAGCGTTTCAATTTTTTGGGTTTTTCACCCAGGGTATCACCCTCAGCTGTCTTCGAGGGGGTTGAGGCCGCTTTCTCGAAGACGCTTAGCATTTTTTTCCTGAATTCCTCCCACTCAGCCTGAGAGCTGTGTTTTGTGGGGCAGGAGACCCTTTCTGGGGAAACAGAAGATGACGAGGAAGGGGATCTTCAACGTCTCTTTTTTGAGTGTCTAGATCTCGACGAGTGGTGGGAGCTACTTCGAGACCTAGAATGGGAATGGACATGCAGTCCTCACACTCCGAACAATGGTGCTCGACTCCCAAGCACCACAAACAGATCCTATGAGGATCCGTTATCGACATTTTCTTTCCGCAGTCTCGACATTTTTCGAAGCCGGACCGCGGAGTCGTCGGTTCGGATGAAGAAGCCATCGAGTACGAGTTGGTTTTATCGAGGAAATAGAAGAGGTTTATCTGACTGAACTGAGCAACAATATTCCGAGGCCCCATGAAGCGCGGAAAAACGGAACTGAGCAACGGACGCCACGCATGGCTTTTTATGGGCATGGTGACGTCGGCGCCGATACGGTGGCTGTCGAGGGACACCAACTCGGCAGACGTCGACGCGCAGCGCCCTCTACAGAGAAAAAATTTCCAAGGCCAGCAAGCTGGAGACGAATTATTTAAGATAAGGAATACGTCGGAGGACACAATCCCTTCGAATTGTTTTTATTTTTCTGGTTGTCTGCCTTACACTAGCTTCCCAAGTTCAGCCAAAAATACAGAAATGTATTTGGAAAGACTTAGCCAAACTTGTATTCAAGATACAGTCAACAAAACAACTGTTGGTCAGCTGAGGAAATGCTTGCCAATGCTTGCAGAGCTGTTGACCATAAATGGCAAGCCTCAGATTTACTGACAAAGCAAAATGGAGCAGGGGCTAATATTAAGCAGGCTGTCAATCATCAGATAATCTAGTGTGCCCTGCAGCCATGGTCAACTCTGTTTTAAGTTCCACGGGGGCCACCATCAGAGCCAAAAGCACAAACCTGTCAGCTAAATAATGTATGAATCCTAATGATGCTGAAGATGAACCAGCACTTGACATCCCGCACAGTTGAGAGTTGGGAGGAGTGTGTCTGGGGGAAACTTTAAACATATTCTTGCTGCTGCTCGGGACTCAGATGTCAATGGTGCAGAGAATGACACCATGATCCACTGGTGCGGCTTGAGCCTGTTGCAGTGCTCTGCACTAGATACACTAGTGTACAGCACACATGGGCCCTCTTTACGACCCTGGCGTTAACCAAAGGCGCTATTAGCTCCATGGTTAATGCCAGTAATTTACCGGATCCGCCATGGTGACATGGGAATTAGCGCCCCATTCCAAGGTTGGCGGGGCGGTAATTCCCCATTTACCATTGGCCCTTCCCCATTCCCATTTTTGCCCCATAGGGCTCAATGGGAATGGGGAAGGAGGTAAATACGGTACCGCAAAATGCGGTACCGTAATCACCTTCAAGGTCCCTTTGCGGGTCCTTACCTTAACGGCTGGTAGAGACCAGCCGTTAAGGTCGGGATCCGCAAAGGAACCTCGTAATCAGGCGTTAAGGGATTACCGGTACCGGTACCCTTACCGGTACCGGTAATCCCTTAACGCCAGGGTCATAATGAAGGCCATGGTAGGAATTTTAACATCTACATTGATTCAACCCAGAAATGCAAGTTATTCTTTTCCCAAAAATCATAGTTGTTAAATATACATAACTTACTTTTTAGAAAATGCTTGATTCATGCACAGGAATATAGCGATTAACTGTGACATACATCACACAGAACAATAGAAGGCCAACTAACTGAGGCTGAGTATTTGTCTTCTTTCAACAGGAAGTTTGCATTGCATAAGGACATGTGCATACACTATACTTTCAACAGCAGTGCAACATTGGATCATATGCCTCTTTTTTTGTATAATTTATTTTTTTATTGTGCACTGTACTCTACCGCAAGATAAGTATAGCACATAATGTACTCAATGACATTGTGCACATTGTACAGAAATGTAAATGTAATGTAAGTACTCACAAATGGAAAATATCAGCCTTTAAGACCTATAGAATACGAACCAACAAGCAGCACGACTACAGCCCTGTAGCCCAGGTGACAAAGGCCCTACGCTACCTAAACATCCTGCCCCTTCACCTTAATACTCTGACACTGATCTAGTGGCCCCATTGAGCCAGAAAACATAACATGGCAAATGTCTCAAAGGGGAGCAAACACATTTTTATTACAAATAAAAGCAGTCACCTCACAGCAGTAAAACAAAAGTTAAAACAAGACGAAAAGAATAGTGTCCCGCTGTCCAGGTTAAATAAATACAAAGAGGTGATGGCTGGACGGTTTAGAATGTATCTTAACCACTGGCAATGCTCTGGGCAACCCTCCAGACCACTGTTCTTCGCCTGCCAAGCCATTACAGAAGGGGAAAGACCATATGCAAATCAGGCTTGGCCCCACCCCAAAAGGGGCAGTCCAGCCCGAACTGCTAGGCCACATCCCTTCTGCATGAGACCACGGGCATCCCCAAACATGTTTAGCCCTTGTTGGGGCTCATCAGTGAGGAGTAGCTTGGATCTCTAGGCCCAGCAGGCACGGGACCCATTTCTGGGCATACCCGTCCCACTCGGGATGACAAAGCAAAAACAAAGAGGTGATGGCTGGAAGTTTTAGAATGAATCTTAACCACTGGCAATGTGCTGCACTGAGATGTATTTTGGGGGCAGGAAATGTGTTGCATTTGGGTGGATTCTGAAGACAGGCAATGTGTTGCCCTTGAGTGGATTTTGGGGACAGGAAATGTGTTGCACTTGGATGGATTCTGAGGGCGGGCAATGTGTTGCACTTGGATGTATTTTGGGGGCAGGAAATGTGTTGCACTTGAGTGGTTTCTGATGGGTGGGCAGTGTGCTGCACTTGGATGGATTTTGGGGGCAGGAAATATGTTGCACTTACATGGTTTCTCAGGGCGGGCAATGTGTTGCACTTAGATGGATTTTGTGGGCAGGAAATGTGTTTCACCTACAATGATAGCCTGTCCTTTACGCTTAGAAGATATATGATGGTAGCCTACTCTACTGCACTTAGAAGATTCATGAGTTAGCCAATGTAACACACTTAAAAGATATTGCACTGAGTAGTATTTCAAGATCATGAATATTATCACATATGTCAAACTTAGAAGAATTGTGAGGACCAGCACATGTACCACACTTGGAGGATTTGTCAGGGTTAGCACATGTATTGCACTTGAACATTTGTAAAAGGTTAACATTTGTAACACGAATTAAGAATTGTGACCATTAACACATCTATCACACTTAGAAGAATGGTGAGGGTTGGTCGGATCTCGGGGTGGACAATACGTTGCACTTGGTTGGATTTAGGGGTGGGCAATTTATATTGCACCCTACAATGTTCCCTGTCCATTGTGCTCGAAGATACATGATGGTAACCTTTCTTGCGCATAAAGTTCTATGAGTCAGCCACTGTAACTCATAGAAGATATAGGCAGATATCCTTGTTATTGCACCTTGTTATTGCATTTAGAAGATGTCTGATGGTACCCTATTACAGAAGATATAGCAATACTATAAGGGTGGCTGGTACATTGCGCTTAGAGGATCCATAATCCTGTGCTCATAAGATAGTATGGTAGCCTGTCTATCACGTATAAAGGATGAATCAGGATAGCCTGTCTATTGCGCTTAGAAGGCTTCGGGCCTTATCATAAATTGGGCAGAGCGGTAAAATGCAACAATAACGCTACTATCACTCTGCCCAATCTCGGGTTGGGTGGAAAGTTGGATTTCCTCTTCCCGCTTTTTGCTGGAGGTAAAAAACTCCACTTTCCGCCCGTTTTCGGGGCTGTTAGCACCGAGGAACCCCCACTGGGTCCAATGTACCCAGTTGGAAATGGAGATTTACTGCCTTACCACTAATTGTGCTGGACCGAGTAGCGGTAACGCTAATTGCGCTGGGCAGTCTCCTGACCTAATTACCGCCGTGACACCGCCCAACTTGTGATGAGGCCCTTTATAAGGGTATCAATTTCTATGGAGCTTAGAAAAGTCTCTCAGGACAGCTTGTCTTTTCTCACAAACAATCTGACCACACAGCGGCTACATCAAAGATAAGCTCCACCCCGATCCTCAAGGTATGTATAAATGCACCACTTTGGTGGAGATCTTGGGCTGGCACGCCTACCCATCCACACACACTGAAATGTAGCGATGACCAGGATAAGAAATTAGGTCTAGCTGGACACTTAACGTTATCGCCTCCTTACACCAGACTTTTCCTCAACAGCTCCGCCATCAGAATACAGTAACAACCTATGTACAAAATGTGGTCTAGAAGGACATATAACGAGTCTCTTGCACCTGCGCACTCTCCTGACCTCCTTCAGTATGCATCCACATGCCTGCCCTCTTGGGTTGCTTATTGGAACCTCGCCAGCCAACCTAATTCCTTATCTTGGCCAAATGCACACACGCATAATAATCCCTTTGTGAGAATGTTCCCATACCTGGTCTTCGGTCCCCCGAGGGTGTTCCCATCGCAACCCTGTTACGGCCATATTAATGGGATAAAGGCACTATATAAACGACAAACCACTACTGACCACGGGTCCGAATACCTCAATGACATGGAGGATTGCAGGTGGGCCATACAGCAGTGCATTTGCCCCAAGACCCACCCCAACCCTGGGATGAAATCATGCCTCGAAACTGTAGGGCGCAATATGACCACGGCATGTGGTCTTAATGTTTAATGGGCTCTGCTTCCATTTTAGATGGTGAGAAAGCTCATGAGAAAAGACTTGACTCAAAGGTAGCATCTACAGTTTCGGTGTTGGCACCAAATACTATTTTGTCTGAGGGAAGTGATGCAGTTGTCTCAGGGGTGCATGCTAAACTGCTGTCTGGTGCCGAGTCCTTGGGTGCAGATACACTGGCACTATGGGGAGTTGGGAGTCCTTCCGTTAGTAATCCTTGGGACCTCAAGTCAAACCTTAGGAGGTTTTGAGACATCAGAGCGCGAGGCTCTGCAAGTTCCTAAACCTAAAGGCATCCCCTTTGGCCTGTGCCTAGTCGTAGTGTTTGTCAGTCCCTCGGTGTGAGAGCCGGTAGCAGCCCCACAAGCCTCAAGGGAACGACAGGTATGCAATTTCAGCCTACCAAATGATGTTTGTGACCTCTCCAAGAATTGGAACTTACTGGGAAGGAGCCCCGCCCATCTGGGGTATCCTAGAAAACCAACGGCAACTCACCTTGGCTGCCTTGGTCTTCTGCCTGGTGAAGATCTAGCTCCAGTTTTGCAATCTAGTTTTTAAAGCTCTTGCAATCGGCACATCACATGCCATGCATGCATCCCTGTAACATTGCACTTTATTGTACAATGATGTGGAGGATTCTAGAGTAGAATGTGGGAGGTTGGTAGAAAGGAATATTGGAGAAGGTGGTTGGTGGGGTTGTTAAATAAAACTTGTCAATAAATAAAAGAACATCTACCATATTACTTTTGTGTCAACTGGAATACTTCAATCTCCCCGAGTTTCAACTGTATGCCCTGTCAAGAGTGACGTTAGCTAGGTCATATTCGAACGGCTGTGTAGCTGTTCTTGACATGGAAGTATATCCTTGCAGTAAAGGTACAATATGTGGTACAGTGGGGAGGGGTACTGGGGTTGGTCTCCCTAATGTGCCCAAGGCGCACAAGTCAGTTTGCCCATATTCTGAAATGGGTAGTATAGCTCAGTGGGAATGCGCTTGTCTTGGAAGAAAGATGACGCAGAGCAACACAGGTTCGAATCCCGGGTCTACGTTTACAAACCTCTTCGGTATTAAGCGCGTTAAAAATAATTATAATTCACTCCCTTCACTCATCGTGTACGGCAAGTTTCTTGAATATTGTTTGACCCATTTCACTGCCCCTTTTTGCACAGGACGGATCAATGAAGAGCACTAGGATTTTGGACCCTTCTATTCAAAGGTTGTAGGGAACTTTGGGCAAATGACGCTTAGCTGACATCTTCTTGAGGTTAGTTTGTATAACATGAGAACATTTCTGCCAAGGTGGAGAGAGGGCTGACTGCATTACTGCAACACTACAGAATGCAGAGTGATTTCAATGCATGTTGGG
This sequence comes from Ambystoma mexicanum, assembly GCF_040938575.1. Taxonomy (NCBI): domain Eukaryota; kingdom Metazoa; phylum Chordata; class Amphibia; order Caudata; family Ambystomatidae; genus Ambystoma; species Ambystoma mexicanum. Next base: position 984,819,275 of record NC_090924.1, read on the forward strand.
CTAGCTTTCCACTTGGGCCTCCTCATAAACCGTTGTTCTGATATATTTTGAATGACATGGGCTACAGGTTTATTGTAAACACCCTTTACCCAAAGGTACCTAGCACATTCAAAGCTAGGACAAAATGGGAGAGCGATTTGGAAATTATAGTTACAGATAAGAAATGGATGCAGAAGATATGTTTGTTCTTCAGGGGGGTCTGCAGCATAAAAAGATTAAGGCGAAACTCCACAACATGGCATACATTACACCCTTCAGGCTGGTGGCTTTTGGAGGCTGAGTGGGCTCCGGCTGACCAATATGTGCTGCATGAAAACCACACTTACTTGAAAGTTAGACTTGGGTGTATTTTTTCATTTACTTGAAAGTCAGACTTGGGTGTATTTCTGCATCTAACTTTTGGCCATTTATTGTAACCTGCTAGCCCAGTGACTGTTCAATACTGCTTTACTTGCTTACTCCTCCCTCTGCCTCTTCTCATTTCCACTCATGGTGCTTTCTGTTTCTCCCATCTATTCCAACTGCTTCTCTATCAACTACCCTTCCCTTCTCTCTAAGGGCCTGATCACGACTTTGGCGGTAACGCCAGCGGTATTACTGCCAGTGGTATTAGCCCAACCGCCGAACTCCCCGGCGCTAAAAGCGCCGGATCACTAGTTCGGAGGTAATGTAATTCCCCATTCCTCATTGAGCCCATTCGGGAATGCCCATTCCCCATTGGGTTCAATGGGGAAAATTTGCGCTCTTACCGCCGGCGGATTTCCCGCCGGCGGTAATAACGCGAATTTTCGGCGGATTTCCCCCCCAGCCAAGAGCTGGGGCGAAATCCGCCGAAGTCCTGATTTGGCAGACCCTTAAATCCAGCGGTAATAGCGCGACCGCCGGATTTAGGGGTTACCGCCAAAGTCGTGATGAGGCCCTAAGTCTGGAAAAAGAAATTTAAAATGATATCTTGGCCTCCAACCCTGGACTCCCCATTGCTGATACCTATACCAGCGCCTCTTCCAGACAGACCCTCACCAACATCCTCTTTGTTGTTCCTTCGCCAGATCTATGGACACCCCATATGATCTCTGTGCTTTGCCCTGTCTCCTCCTCCCCCATTAATGGTGGCACTCGCTGAGATGTCCTCATGGCTTCTTTCGACTCCTCCACAGTCATCCTTAATGTCTACCTAAATGGCACTCTCATGGTCTCCTCCTCTTCGATAGGCGTTTCCCTCGCCTCATCAACTTCCTCTCATCTCCAGCTGTCCCCTCCTCTCACTCCCTGGCTACCTTACCCACTTTTTACTCCTCCTCTGCCACTCTTCAGGCTACCTCCACAACTCCGCAGGGCGTACCTCTGATTTGTACCCATCCCAGAAGGTCTTTAAGATCCTCTGACAAACTGGCCTGTCGCCTGCTCCAAAGGAAACCTTCTTCATCTTGCCACTCTCAACTCTGGCTCTGCTGTCAAACACTCCTCTGACATCTGCCACCTCCTTGAATAACTGGACCTTGATGTCCTCGGTCTTACGGAGACATGGTTCACAGCTAGCTCTGTCACAAGCTTTGACACTCTACTCCCTGAGGGCTACAAGATCCTCTACGCACCCAGATCCACTCGACCTGGAGGGGGCGTAGCCCTGATCTTTCCTGAGTGGATTCCTGCCACTATCATTCCCATTCAGATTTACTCCTCTTTTGAATGCTTTGTCTGCAGGCTCTCAATCTCTTCTAGCCACTCTCTTACTGTTGCTACTTTCTACCGGCCCCCCGGGCAAATCACCTCTTTTCTCTCTGAGTTGGCCGACCTCTCCTCCTCCCTCCTGACCTCAACCACTCAACTCCTCCTCCTTGGTGACCTCAACATTCACATCGATTCTCACTGTCCCTCATCTCTGCTCTTTCGCAACCTCTGCGATACCCTCTCCCTCTCTATCCTCCCCTCTGGCCCGACGCACTCTGCAGGACACACACTTGATGTCTTGATCTCCCGTGGCCTCCCCCTCTCTATTCCTCTGACCACTCCTCTCTCCTGGAGTGACCACTGCCTCCTCTCCTCTCATCTCTCTCTCTCTTCCCCCCAAGCCAACCACACACCAACTCTTCCACTTACATTCTCGGACATCCGACCTATGAAGCGTGTGTCAGCTGAGGCTTTCGCTGCCACCTTCTCTCTCCCTCCTCCTCCTCTGGCTGACTCACACCCCGACACAACCCTGTCCCTTCTCCACTCTTCTATCTCTGATACTCTTAATGCTCTTGCCCCTGTCATGAGGGTCCGCTTGAAGTCCAAAGCCAAGTGCAATTCCTGGTATGATTCCGACCTAGCTACACTTAAACTTAAGTGTAGGGCGGCTGAGAGGAAATGGAGGTCTTCTTGCTCATCTTCTGACAAATTGGCCTGTCGCCTGCTCCAAAGACAATACCGACTCTCTGTCTGCACTAAGAAGAGAGCCCACATTCAAGCCCGTGTCTCTGCGGCATCCAACAACTCGGCCGAACTCTTTAAAATCTGCAAGGAGCTTGCCAACCCTGCAGCAGTCTCCTCCCCTCATCTTGCCTCCGAGGCTCCCTGCAATGCCCTTGCCTCACACTTTATCTCTAAAACCCAGGACATCCTGTCCACCCTCGCCTCCCCTCCCCCTCCTATTCCCTCTCAGTCTGTGCTTGCGGAACCCGCTTTAACCACCCCCCCACCATCCTTCTCTTCCTTTCCTATTTTCTCCCCTGACAAGGTCGCTAGACAAGTCTGATCTATGAAAGCCTCGTCAAAACAGGTTCATACCTGTTCCTCCAAAACCATCAAGGACCACATTGACACCCTCGCTCCTGCCCTTGCTGATTTTTGCAACCACTCGTTTGCCTCAGGATCCTTCTCCTCCCCTCTGAAGCACTCCCTTGTGCATCCTCTTCTCAAGAAACCCACAGCTGATCCTTCCTGTCCGGCAAACTATCGCCCAATTTCCATTACCCCCTTTCTGGGCAAACTCCTGGAAAAGCTGGCCATCTCTCAGCTTAACCTTCATTCAGATTCTATTGGCTGTCTCCATGACCACCAGTCTGGCTTCAGAGCGGCCAGAAGCATGGAAACTGCTCTCCTCAATATCTGTGAAGATGTTCTCTCCAGCCTTGATTCTAACATTCCCTCTGTCCTCATCCTTCTTGATCTCTCTTCTGTCTTCGACATGGTCAACCACAACATCCGGCTCAACACTCTCCGTGATAATATGATTATCACTGAGCAGGTTTGGCCTCACTGACCTCTTTCCTCTCTGATCGATCCTCCCAGGTCCAACTGGGGTCTTTCCTATCATCTATCTTCCTCTCCACCTGTGCTTTTCAAACAATACCTGGCAACTCTCGCTCACTGCATTGCCATTTTCTGCTCAAATTTCTAGTGCTACGCTGATGACACAACTCATTTTCCGGCTGCCCTCGGCCACCTCCTCTCCCTCTCTCATCTCTGACTGCTTAACTGCCATTCAAGATTGGTGTGCCGCCAATTATCTTTGTCTGAATGCCAGCAAAACGGAGATCCTCCTCATCGGCACACCATCTCCATCCTTTTCCCTCACTCTCTGGTCGGCCTCCCTTGGCCCTCCTCCTACCCCTACCTGCGAGGCTAAGAACCTTGGGGTCATTTTCGACTCCACACTTTCCTTCTCGGCCCATATCTCTGAGGTCTCTAAAAAGTCAAACGTCCTACTGCACCTCCTCAGAGGTATTCTTCCTTTCCTCTCCTTCCCTCAGAAGCTCACTGTCTCACAAGCTCTGGTTCTCTCTCGGTTGGACTTTTGTAACAGCCTCTTTCTAAATCTACCTGCATCTACTCTCCACCCTCTACAACTTATACAGAACAGGACTGCGAGACTTGCCACTTGCTGGCTGCACTCCACAGTTTGCCTCTGTTTTCTATTTATTTTTATTTATCTGCGCTCCTCGGCTCTGTACTTTCCACTCTCCCCCTTCCATGCACTTTTTCCCTTTTCCCTTTCCCATGCACTTGCGCGTTCTCAATGTCACTGGGCCTAGTAAATTCGTTTTTATGTTGGGCTGTGTTCTCCCTTGTTCCCCTCCCTTGCCTAGTCGCGCTCTGAAACACTTGTGTATGAGCGCGATACAAATAAAATATCATATCATATCATATCATATTATACCCTTATCCAAATGTTCTGCAAGTGCCCTGTAGGTCACATTTTCATTAGAAAGGGTACCTGGTATGATCTTGGTCCCCCAGTTAGACAATATGTATAAACAAAACAATGGACCGAGAGCAAGAGGATGGCAAAAAATAATTCAACACAGTTAAAAAAACAATGTATATTCATTCCAAAAATTCCACAGTGGTAAACACAAAGATGCATTAAAATAATTACTAAAAATTGTCAAACATTACTCACACTCCATTCAATCACTTCAAGCTAGCATACTCATTCATACATACATGTATAAACAATATTCAATGCACATTTCATAAATTGGCCATGTAACATGCCTGGACTCTGAACACATATTCACAAAGTTCCCATACACCCCATATATCTACTACTGTGTCTTTCTATTATGCAACAGATGTTGTCGACACGTGTTTCAGACGGAAAAAGTTTTGAATACTGTGGCCCTTAATTTCTCCAACCTTCATCAGGACGGAAGTCGATGCCTTACTGTGCACCCTTTCTATGCTCATGAAGTTGAAAAAACAAATTGATAGATAAAATAAAGACAAAATACCCCTGTTACCGCCAATGTTCAAACAATCCTCGTTAATTCTACATTTAGGTATATCAACGTATGCATGTAACTAGTAAATATTTACCAGGCGTGAGCTTACTGCCAGAGGATTCTGGATGGTAGTTCGCGACCATGGGCAAGCTCCCAAATGCTCACGCTCCTGGATCTCTTCTGGCCGAACCTGTCAAAAAGACAGACAGGCGAGGAACTGGCAACCCCAAAGTTACCTAACCTTCTGGCGAAACTAATGTTAATCCCACCTTAGACATGTGAATACCGAATATCACTTACTATTTCTCAAAATGCAGCAATCGGGTGGGAAATGGTCACCGCGGATTTCTTTTTGCTCACCATAAGTCCCTGCAATCAAAGTATACGGACACTGTGTCAAAAACCTACTTCCCCTCTTCTGTTAGTACCAAAACATGGGGTCGGGGGGGCTCATCAGGCTTACCCGTGAGAGTCACCGTGCTGTGATGATTTTACTCAGCCCTGTGAACCCTGTTCACTGTCTCATGCTTCCTTCTCTGCTGTACGTTCAGACCTAGCCCCAAACATAGATTAGTACAAAGATTAATATGGAACATCTCACTATGCCATGGGTGTATACATCACATGCATAATTTTGTATAGCCGTTAAATAGGCTCCCCAGGGTCATGAGCTCCAACCAAGCTTGCCCAAGATGTGTATCACAATATGCCAACACGGATCCTCGCGGTGTACCAATACATTACTGGATGCATGGCACACAGTTACGTGTGCCGCACTGCCGCTGCATTCCACGTCCGTTTGTATCAAACAATATTATGCTCAGTCCCAATGGTATGTCCATTCATTACTTGAAAGCAAGACAACTAATACACAGTGTTGCCGCGGCTACGCTGCCCTGTGTCCCTTTCTATTTCAGACAATATTATGGTAAATCCTGAAACACACCCGGTCCATACCTGCTTATGTTTATCTTAACGGCATCTCTCCTCGTCCTGGCTGCGCCCGTGTTGCAGCGCAAACCAAAACCAACATCAATGGTCATAGAAACAGAACAACATCCTGGTCATCTCCCGACTCTACCAAGGAGCGATAGAATCTCGCATATAATTAGTTAGCAGCCCAGTCACATGCACAACGACATGCAGTCTGATATCTTAGCCTTATGCGGTATCACTAACAATCCCACTATGTTCACTATGACATCGAGGGGCTCCATTATTTTGATACTATGCCCAATACTCACTGCAGAACCGTGGCTGTTGGGAGTTGTGGTCTCTATCCGCATTCCAGAGTGCAGTCACATGGAGACAGACATATACTGTGTTTTCCTCCCAAACTCACTAATTTACATATACATGCAGTGTCACATACTAGCCTTATATAGTTCTTACTGCTGAGGTCCATATCACCATTGACTGGAGTGCTGAGGCAGTCAGTTTCTTGAAAATGTTCAAATCAGGAGACAGACTTAATAGCACCCTGTACAGGAGGCCAACAGAGAGTACTAGTCTGTTATCCTTTACGAGTTTCCACCCAGCCAGTTTAAAACTGAATTTACTGTATGGCCAATTCTTACGTATATGGAGGAATTGTTCCAAGTGACAAGATTTCAAACAACATGCAGCTCACCTAAAGAAGAGACTCATGGATAGGGGGACCCTAAGAAAATGGTCAAGGACAATTATAAGAGAGCAGCAAACACCCATCGCTATGTGGGTCTGACTACCCGAGAAAAACCAGCACATGCAAGACTAATTTGTGTCACCACATTTAGTTCAATAAGTAATGCTATTAAAAAAATAATTAATAAGAACTGGCATCTTGTGAAACAGCAAGGTACAGTGGCACACAAACCTATGTTCGCATTTAAAAGAAGTAGCAATTTGCAACAGAAACAGACAGTCATGAATCAATGGGGGCTCCCTCCGGTTACCAGGCACTATAAATGTGATATCTCTGTTGCCTGTCAATTCACCGAAACAAGACACCTGTTCGAGCATGGGCATACCAAATGGGAACGGAGACAGCATACCAACTGCCAGACCAAGAACGCTATATACATTATCCAATGCCTCTGCAACCTGATCTGTGTGGGTAAAATTATCCAACAGTTAGGCAATGCATATCAGAACACAGGTCCTGCATCAGGAATAAGGTAGCCGACAAACCCCTGGTCGAGCATTATTCTAAAATGGTACAGATGGATAAAGACAAACAGTGGTTTGTTTTACAGACTGTGAAACCACAATCCTATGTTGGAAATTTGGATGTACTACTCCACAAAACAGAACAGAAATGGATATACAATTTGGATACAGTGAAGCAAGGGCTAAATATTTCTGTTTAGTGGAATAATCACATATGTATATAGACAGAATAGATACACCTCTAGTTGATGCACGTGCTCATGCATGACCGTGTCCTTACTAACAAGTCTTATCTGGGAGCACCAATTCTAGATGCCACTTATGTTCTGAGCTCCTTTAAAATATCGATAGGCCCCGCCCTCCACAGGGGCACTCTTAAGCCAATGGGAGAGACTATGGGCCTCATTACAAGTTTGGCGGTAACCCTGACGGTGCTACCGGCGAGTTGTTGCCAGTCTTATGAGATTTACCGGCACCTGGCTTGCCAGTAACCACGGGGGATTACAACCCGGGCATTCTGGAAAGTCTGGTAAATTGTAATTCCCCATTCCTATTGAGTCACACAGGACTCAATGGGAATGGGGAACACAGAAGCACCGGCACTGTTAATAATGGTGCTGGTTCTTCCGTTACGGCTTGCTTACCATGGCCGCTGTGTCCGGCAGGGTCTGTAATTAATGTATGGATATACCATTGGGACTGAGCATGATATTGTTTGATACAAATGGACGTGGAATGCAGAGGCAGTGCGGCACACATCACTGTGTGCCGTGCATCCAGTAATGTATTGGTAAACCGCGAGGCTCTGTGTGGACAAATTGGGATACACATCTTGGACATGCTTGTTTGGAGCGCATGACCCTGGGGATCCTATTAAAAAAAACCATACGAAATTATGTATGTGATATATACACCCATGGCGTAGTGAGATGTTCCATATTAATCTTTGGACTCATCTATGTTTGGGCCTATGTCTGAACGGGTCTGAACGTGCAGCAGAAAAGGAAGCACAAGACAGTGAACAGGGTACAAAGGGCTGAGTGAAATCATCACATCACTGTGACCCCCACGAGTAAGCATGACACTGATCCCCCCCTCCATTTTGGTACTAACATTGATTGCAGGGACTTATGGTGAGCAAAAAGGAAACAGCACTGATCATTTGCCAACCGATTGCTGCATTTTGAGAAATAGCAGAGTAAGTGATATTCAGTCTACACATGTCTAAGGTGAGATTAACATTAGTTTCGCAGAAGGTTAGGTAACTTTGGGGTTGCCAGTTCCTCACCTGTCTGTCTTTTTGACAGGCTGTGACAGAAGAGATCCCGGAGCGGATCCAGAATCCTTTGGCGGTAAGGTCATCCCCGGTAACTACTGGTTACACACATAAGTTGATATGCCTAAATGTAGAATTAATGAGGATGGTGTGAACATTAGTGGTAACAGGAGTATTTTGTCTTTATTTTATCTGTAGATTTGGTTTTTCAACTAGGGTAGACGGGGTGCACAGTAAGGCATCTACTTCCGTCCTGAAGAAGGTTGGAGAAATTAAGGGCCACAGCCTGCCTTTTCCGACTGAAACATGTTGTCGACAACATTTGTTGCATAATAGAAAGACACAGCAATATATATATATATATATATATATATATATATATATATATATATATATATATTACACGCCCACGGTAGTGGCCGTGTAGTTATGGTTAAATTGCTAATCCCATAAGAAGAGCACTTTTTGGGCGGCTTATAACTCCGCTCCCCTTGGACGAATCCTTACCAAACTTTGCAAATAAAGTATATGGCCCACTCTTATTGCAAGGTTTGGTGAGGTTTGATCCAAGGGGGGGAAAGTTACAGGGGGGGTCCCAAAACTTCTTTTTTTCCCATAGACTGAATGGGGGAAACCTTTGCGCACGCCTACAGCCGAAACCGCTGGACAGATTTTCACCAAATTTGCAGCAGGAGCAGGGGCTTGGTCCCGAAAGCATGCTTTTGTAAATTTGAAAACAATCAAAAAGTAGGTCTCAAAGAATTAGTGATATCTATGTCCGCTCCACAGAGACACTTCCCTGTTCGCTCCGCGGGCAGGACACTGATTGGCTAATGGGCTCGCTTCATGTCCGCGGACATGCGACGTGTCCGTCGATTGCCTGGAGTGAGGCGTGATGTGCGTCAGATTGTTCCGATGCGCCCGCCATCTTGGATCCGCTGACAGCACGGCGCCGAACAGCGGCGAAATGCAGTTTTGGGGAGTGTTTTGGTGTGCAAGAGTGCTTGGGGAGATTTAGGGAGGAAGAGATGGGTGAAATACTGTATTTGTTTAGGTGGCAGGTGCTACTGATGTATTAGCCATGCCCACGATGTCAGGGATGTTCGTAATTACTGAAAATGAGGGGTGTCCCAAGGATAGTACTCCCATCCGTGCTGTGCGCAGGCAAGTTGAAACTGTTCTAAGGACACGCGTGGTGTCAGCGGACTTTAAAATTGAGTATATGCCGCAGTTAAAATTTTTCAATCTATGGGTGTCATACTGAGTTATAAGTCACCATGGTTGTGATATGCTGTTGTAGTTGTGGCCAGGGCCTAGAGTCTTGGGTGCATGGCCGTAGGCCGTAGGCCTTGTAATAGCCTAATTTGTTTTGGTGTTCTACTGGAAGGAGTAGTAATCGGTGTAAAGTGACAACGCCTATGTTGTAGGCAGCTAAACCTGTGGGGCACTTACAACAGCTAACAGTTTGTTGTTTGTCAATTGTTGAAGGAACTTGCTGATGATTTTGATTAAGAATGTTCTGCCTGAACCAGCTTCACCACTGACGTATAGCAGTATAGGTTTGTAATTTCAGCAGGTACATTCTTTATTTTCGTGTTGTACATCATGTGCAATTTCTTTTGTTACTTCTTCAAAAATGGTGCTCTGGTATTTGTTGAGTTTTGATTGTAGTACAGTTAAGTCTTCTGTATCTTCTTCATAGTGGCACATGGTGTTCTCTACTTCTGTCATAGCTAATTCTGCCTCATTTGCTATGAGTGGCTATCCCAGTGGTTCTTGGCTTCCTGTTACAGAAGGTTGGCTACTGTCGGGAGTGTTCTTATCTAGTTGGGCCTGGAGTTCTTTTTCGTGTTGCTGTTCATTGTACAACTTTGGTTTTTACTGCATAAAGTTCACATCGGTGATAGTGCTTTCATTTGCTTTGAAAGCGTCTTCATAGCAGTCATAGTTATCTAGTATCTCTTCTTCTTTTCTCCATGGTTTAAAAAGTTGTAGCAGGGACATGTAATATAGTTCTTTAAGTTGAGGAGTTTTTAATGACAATTTGATATTATTAATTAAGCTTTGTTTGGTAAATTTCACTAAGGTGCCTTCACAATCTGTCACTCTATATCTACCTTTGTTTTCATCAGGTTTTATATTATTTTTGCATGCAAAGTTTTGGGCTATGTGGTATAGAACCATGGTTTCCAAAGTGGTACTCCTGTTCGGGTAGTATGTGTCTAGTAAATTGTTTTTCAAAATGTCTTGGCTGTTGGGATCAATTTTGGCTATTGTTTCTATGTCCTGATATAATTTGAGAATTCTTTTTCTAGATTTAGCAGGACCAAGACTTATCCATACTATATTTTCAGATTTTCCATACAAAGCAGTACCGTTTAAACGATCTGGAGCTTCGTAGGCGCCACATTCTCTATGAGAGAGCATTTGTATGCCTAAGCTGTACAATTTCTGAGATAGTGTTTTGTCTGACGATAGGTAATTCCAGAGGTCTTGAAGCTCTGTTTTTTCTGCTTTAGTTAAGTAGGCTGTAACATATTGTACAACTGCACTGGAATTGTCTGCAATGTACTGCACATCTATGTTTGCATTCCATAAGAGGGCAATGATTTCATTGTAATCATTGATATATTATGGTTCTTCTGTTCTTTTTATGTAATACGTGTTCTTAGATGATTTACCTTTAACACTATGGGCCTCATTACGACCCAGGCGGTAAGTTACCGCCTGGGTCGTACCTTTACCACCATGGTGTAAACTATGTTTACGCCATGGTGGTTGGCGGACTTACCGCCCCATTCCGAGGTGACTGGGGCGGTAAGTCCCCATTAACCCATTTACCCTTCCCCATTCCCATTTTTGCCCCATAGGGCATAATGGGAGTGGGGAAGGTGTTAATTACGCCACCGTAAATTACGGTGGCATAATTAACAACAAGGTCCCTTAGCGCCATGGATTTTAACACCTGCTAAAAGCAGGTGTTAAAACCTCCATGGCGCTAAGGGACCTCGGAATCAGGCGGTAAGGGTCGCCGCCGTAAACCCCTTACCGCCTGGGTCCTAATGAGGCCCTATGTCTAACGGAAGACATGAAGTTGTTCACTTCACCTGTTTCTGTAACTGGTCTAGGGAAACCAAAGTGGCATTTGATGAAGAATTTCCCTTTGCTTTTGGATTTGCGACGACAAAATTTGCGACATTTGTGTCTTTGAAATTGTACAATTTGTGCGTTTGTGAAGGGATTTCACAAGTGACATATTTTTGGATGAACTGCAAAACAGTGGCATCACTGTCCTGACCAAATTTAGGAGCATCTTTAATCCATAAAAGCATGTGGATATGTGGTACTCCTCTGGCTTGGTATTCTTTTCTCCAAAAGAAGTGTTGCACTTCTCTGAGGGGAGGAACAGTTTTATTACAAATAAAGTGTAGCATAGCAATGAAACGATGGTGGAAGTATCTTGAAACATTAACAGGCTCTAGAGAGCAAAGTTCTCCAGGTGTTAGTATATCTATGTTTGTTTTGTTTTTGTTTGATATGTGTAGGAAATCATGTAAATCTTTCCATGCATATTCTGCACAACTTAATGTAACAAACCAAGTGGGTGGTCCAAGGTTTCTGATCATACAACGTACATCTCTGGGACATCGGAACCAGTTGCAAACAGATTTGTAATGCTTGATTGTAAAACCTCATCTTTTTCTTGTACTTTTTGTATTAATTGCGTAGCTGACATGTTTTGAAAGTGGATACCCGATTTCAATATGTGTGCAACTCCGTAACATAGAGTTGCTAGTTCACTTTCAAAGAGTAGGTGGAATATGTATTACACATTTTGTCTAAATCTGGGATCTTCAGAATACATTCGTAAAGAGCGGTATTCTGATGCTGTTATTTGTGTGGGTCTATCATCGTACCTTCCTCCTTTGCCAGTAGGAAATAGCAGAGGAAACGCACGTGCTTCTATACTTTTTTCCTATATACTCATTGGTGATCCTTTGGTTTGTCGCATTTGGTACGTTTCTAGTGCATCATCTATGCTGTCATTAGAGCGCAATGGATGAATTGTATAATGGTCTAAAATATTGGATACTGCAGCAGGATCCAGAAGTTTAAATGGACCAGTTCCTGGTGACTCTTGAATTATTTCAGTTGTTTCCCTTAAGTTTTCTTCAATATTTATTTCTTTGTAGTATTCATTATTGTCTTTTAGATATTGCAAGGCTTGTCTAACTTTATGTAAGTCCACGAGTTGTTGCCACATTTTTTTGTCTTTTGTTGGTACACTATTTAATAAGACAATTAAAGATTGCTCTATTGGACATTTCACTCCTAGAGTATGCACATTTTCTGTCAGATCTAATGGTATATAAACTACTTTGCCACAAATGCCTTTTACCAATTCAGAGGGAGGTAATTTTGCTGTTTTTGGTTGAAGGCGTATTATTGCTTGAAATGAGTGTACTGTTTGAATTATGATGCTTTCATATAAATTCTGTTGTTGCAGGGGTTTTGGTAGTGGGAATAATTCCAATTTATTAGTGATAGCACGTGAAGGAGTTTGGTTGTTGTCAAGTTTTGTAGTGCAGTAGCTGCAAAATATTAAGGTGTCACTTATTTCTGTTTGTTTTCTGCTAAAAGGTAGAGAGCTAATTCAAACCATTTGGAATCTTCATTGCCTTCTATTTTGTATGTTACGTCTATAGTTTTGTATCACTTTTGTAAAATGTTCTGCAGCAACACACACACACATAGTTTGGTACTTCAGCGGATGTCCTTTTAAATTGTAGTATTTCTTTTTTGTATGTGTGTAGTAGAAGGTTGCCATGTGCAGAACTGTTGCAAGTCTGTTCTAAAGCTATTGCATTTTGTAAGTGGCTTTCACTTTCAAAATATTTTCTCTGGATACGGTCGATTTCCTCTTGTAGGTCTTTTGGTGTACCATGTAGAAGAGTGTTATTTAAATTGGCTAGTTCTAAAGGAGGACTTTTAGCATAGTACAGTTGATAGACTAGATTTCTTACAGTTGAATGATGTATTGAAACCATTTTGATATCATGGAAGGTGCTTTTGCAAATAGGTCTTGAAATGCAGGCTAATGAATGTCCTTGTAGTTCTGTGTATTTGCGCACTGGACAGGTATCCATATTTTGCAGCACTTTCATTTTAATTTTGTCATTACCTTTCACATACTGATTGAGGAACTGGCGTAAAGATTTGAAAGATTTGTTGGGAATGTTACACATTGATGTGCACGGCCATTTGTATACTGGACGTTCTGGTTCAGTCGAATGGAGAGGTAATTCTGAGTTTTTTGGGGATATTTTTGTAAGCAGTGTTTTTTGTTCCATGATGGTATTATACCTTTTTTCATAACCTCGTCCACTGCTATGGATGGCAATTGTGTTTGTTTGGTTTTGTTTGTACGCTTCTTCATTAAAATATGGTTTGGTGGTCGTGGTGTGACTCCATTCACCTCCACATATATTTAAGAAGTTATTTTTGTTGACATTGCATTTATTGAGAATATTTTTTTGTAGTTTAGTACTTAGTTTTGTTAGTGGTCTCATCCTGTTTAAAACTAAAATAAATAACTTCCTTTTGAGAAGGATTGCACTGTCTACAAGAGCTTCTAGGATTAATTTTCTACGGTAGGTTTTAAGGGTTGTGCATGATTTCGCTCCTGTTTTTATAAGATTCTGAAGGAGTCTGTGGCGGAACATTTTTGCTAAAATACTTTTTTTAGTATGGTTACTTGCCACTACATCAAGATTTATAGGAGCAGTGTTAGTGGTAGTGGTAGCTGAATGCTTGTTAATCACTTTCAGTTTCATTTTACATTTTGATAGAGGAGGCAAAGTTTCTGTACTAGAGGCTTCTTTTGTTTCGCTAAATGACTGCATTATCTGTTTTGTTTGAACATTTTGTACAAACTCTGGTAGAGATGGATGCTTATTTTGGACACTTTTATTTTCATTTGCTCTATTTCTTCGTTGCTTTCTACGGACTTGCTTTTTGGTAGGCATTCTTTGGGGTCTGTTGAGAAAAAAAGAAGCTATGGGTTGGTCTGTTTTGCAATGTATGTGTGCTGTGTGCATGCGTGTATGAGTTTGATGGGAAAGATGTATGTGGTGGTGTGTGAATGTGCATTAGGCAGTTACAGTGAGTTGGGAAGGCTATTCTTCTGTTTGTATGTTACTACACTGTGGTTCAGATGAGAATAGAAAGTGAGCTAGTGGTGAGGAGAACCATTAATAGTAAACGTAATGTTATACAATTAAAACAGTTCTTTGTTTTGTAGTACTAACACTCTAAGGGTTGAGTATGTTATTTGTGTTCCAAAGAAACAGGGATTTGTGTGCCATTCTGCCTGCTAATCTCTGTTTAATAAATGGGGATTTGTGGGCAGAATGGTTCAGAAATCAATGTTTTTTTTGGTGCGCAAATTACATGAATGAACCACACAGTGGGCCTCATTACACGGTAGGCGGTGGACCATGGCGCTATTAGCGCCAAGGTTCATGCCGGTAATTTACCGGTACCGCCTTGGAGGAAAGGGGAATTACCGCCCTATTCCAAGGTTGGCGGGGCGGTAATTCCTCCTTCCTCCATTGCCCTTCCCCATTCCCATTTTTGCCCAATAGGGCATAATGGGAATGGGGAAGGCGCTAATTACGGCACCGCAAATTGCGGTACCGTAATTAGCTCCACTGGTCCCTTTGCGGGTTGGTTTTTAACGCCTGCAAAAAGCAGGCGTTAAATTCCCCACCCCGCAAAGGGACCTCGTAGTAAGGCGGTAAGGATTTACCGGTACCGGTAAAATACCGGTACCGGTAAACCCTTACTGCCTACCGTGTAATGAGGCCCAGTGTCTTTGAGGAAAATTAAGAATATAAAGGTAGTATTGTACTTACTTATTTTTGTGGAATGAGCAGGTTTCTTTGGATATGTTGTTTGCAGTTTAGATGCTGCTGATTTTCAGGAGAGTGGTCTTCACTGCAATTGTAAAAGGAAGAAGTTAGTAATTTTGTGTGTTTACAGCACTGATGTTAATGTACACGTTGATTTGTATGTTTTTGTGGTAGTATTCTTGTTTGATATCTGAACATAGAGTATGCATGCATTTCTTTTCACTATGTGCAGCCTTTATTTATTTACAGTATGTTAGTTCAACATGCTTTGCAAATGAGTAGAATGTTAAGTTCATGAAATTCACTTGTTTTTTTACAGCTGTGTTGTAGATAGCAGAGAGGTTTGGAAGTGATAGTTCATTATAGTAGATGGGAAAATGTTTTAATAATTTCATATTATAACTAGACATGCAAACAATAAGGAGCACCTGAGTGGGAGATTTCACCACAGCAATCGGGAACATTTATTTTTCTCATACCATTACATTGGGATTAGCATTAATTTAGGCGGGAGACAGTAAAAAATTGTGACATTTTTCAATGAAAAATCGAGTCTCACGCGTAAATTGGGAGGGTTGGCATGTATGTATAGGTTATGCGGGAGACAGTAAAAAATAGTGCAATTTTTCAAAGAAAAATCAGGAGTCTCACGCTCAAATCAGGAGCGTTGGCATATATGTATTGGCTATGCAGATTTAGTGGCATTACTTTGTTTATATGGAATGATAAGAGTTGTACATGTACTCTGAATAAAATATGCATACCTGTACTTTGTAATCATGCATGTGGATATGCATGGGGCTGTAAGTAGAAATCTTCGAGACTTGTATAGTATTTTTTGTAGTAGGTGCTTTCCAATGATATGCGACTTGTATTGAGAGTGATCAACAGTACATTTGAAGTGCAGAACTCTGATGGAGTTAGATGTAGAGGTCTTGGATGGGATTGGTGGATGGTTGTGTGACTGCTTAGCTGTATCCAATGAGGGAATGGAACCGAGAGTGATGTGGAAAGGGTAGAAGGGCTAGGTAAGAGTTACGTGCCACGCGGACACCGTGGCTGTCTGCAGGTAGGGCGTGCCACATACGGGGTTTCCAGCAAATCCAGCATGGCAAGGGGACTGTAGGGATCAGCCAATCAGATGTTGACGTTGTTGATTTGTGTAGAAAGAGAGTGTGTGTAGTGAAGATGGCAGAGGTGGAGAAAGTCAGGGTACTGGTGCTCGGAGATATGTTTGTCCATGGTTTACAGCCGTATTCTCAATGCAGGCATGTGGCAAACAATTTCGATGTTAGAGTAGTAGAGGTGGTGTGGAGCGCTGTGACTGACTGCAATGTAGAGGCAATTCTCCAAGTTTGTATATATGCGTAGGATGAACAGTCCGCATGTGGTTGTTTTGCACTATGCTACTTTCCATTTGGGCTACGTGAGTTTCCCTACTTTGTTGGCAGATTTGGAACAGTTGGTTCAAGCAGTAATCAACATCCTTCCAAATGCGAAAGTAATTTTTTCTGGATTACTATCTAGAGCAATATGGGACAACAGTTCTGTTTTTTGTCCTCAGCAAAACATTGCTAAGTGTGCAATCAATCGAGGCATGCGTGCTTTCATGCTAAGAGCTGGTACGTTTTTCTGTAACAACGAGAATATTGTTTTGAGTAATGCTGCTTCTTTTGAAGCAGGTGGTGTTTCTTTATCTTTTTTGGGAAATGCCATGTTCTTTTGGAATGTAAGGGTTGCTTTGGAACAGGTTATGTGAAGATTTTAGTTGTAAAATAAGAAGAAAAAACCCCCAAAAATTACAAAATAACCGGTGTCTGTCAGGCATCTGCAAAAAACCCCAAAAAAACGGCTCTTTTCAGAGCCCACCTTAAAGGGGAAATGGGAAACACTATTTAAATGTACATTCACCACGCTCAGATCTTCTACATGTCTGCGGACATGGTGGTAGTCTGCGGACAGCGCGTATTACATACGGGCATTCTGGGGTGGAGAGGCATGCAAATGAGAATGAGCAGAGCTAGGGTTTGGTCAGTAAGGTTTAGTGGGTGTGTTGTGTAAGGAGAGATTTAGTGAGGATGTCTTTTTCCTGAAAGAAGAACAGATAGCTATGGCTGTGTGTTTTCGAAAACAGATTATATGGATTTTGGGAGATTCATGGATACATTGGTTGGAGGTGCATGCAGAACGTTGTGGTGGATCTGCAGATCTTGGATTCCCTCATGTGGAAGTGTACTGGCATGGAGTGCGTGGAATGAAGTGGCTGGACTTGGAACTGCTCTGTGCTACTTTACAGACAGAGCGTGATCCTGACATAATTATAATTAATTGTGGAGGGAACAGATTAGGACATGTGTCTGGAATTTCTTTGCAATTTGCAGCGAAAGAAGGACTTGAGAAGGTCATGAACATGTTTCCAAATTCCCAAGTAATTTTTTCTCGTATTGTGCAAAGACAAATGTGGCTGCGTTCTTCTTCATTTGGTCCACAAATGGAGAAAGCGAGGCGCAATGTCAATAAGGCTGTTTGTGCCTTTCTAAGAGATTTTGGCATGTCCTCATCTCACAATTAAAATATTATGTTTCGTAGCACATTCATTTTTCGCAGAGATGGAGTCCATCTTACATATACTGGCAATCAGATTTTTCTTAGAAATGTACAAAATGCATTGCAACCTTTTTTTGAATTATAGTCCTCTATTTTGCATTAGATGGTGACAAATCCAAGTTTTTCAAACACACAAGACACCACCAAAAGGCTCTTTTCAGAGAACATTGCATTGGTTTTGCTAGGGCAGCACCCCAAAATGTTATCTGTCCTAAGACTGTCCGCTGACTTTTAAAAAATGCGCAAGGACCTGCATTGTTTATTTGATTGTTTTATTTTTAAATTGAGAAAGGCGGCTCTGAAAAGAGCCTTTTTTTGGGGGGAATTTTTGTTGTTTTATATTTTATTGACTTTTTTACACACGACAACTAGGAGAGGAGGGGAAAGTAGGGTAAGGAAGGGACACCAACCACAGGGATAAGAAAGGGCAGGTGGAGAGAGGAAGATGTAGGGTGGGCCTTATTTAGGTAGGTAGCAGGTCTTCTGGTGGTCCGTGACCGTAGTCTCGAAAGCACTTCGAATACTCTCCCCCCTGCAGAGTACTGCGTCACAGTACATACACAATATTGTGACCTTAGAAAGGTAAGGGTCAACAGCATCACGAATGGCCTGTGAAGCAGCTGGAGGGATGCGCTCTCTCACAGGAGTGTCTCTTGTGGTGAGAGGAGCGGAAACGGAGGATGCTGTGAAGGAACTCAACCTACTACGTTCATCGCAAGGTACAACCTTGCGAATGTCCGCACCGTGGAACGAAGGTGTCGCTTCATGGATGTCGTACCAAAGCTGTATGCACCACGTCTCCCATGACTGAGCACTAATTTGCACTGGTTACAGGTGACCTTGTCCGCACGTGCTTTTGGTACATTACCATAAACGGTAAACAACCGCCACACCCACTAATCCCTTGGGGAGGTGGTGGTGGTGGAGGGTTTGGGGGTGGTTCTTTGGCTGATGTAGCAACAGCAGCCATGGATGCCATTAGGGTTGAAGAGGTAATCTCAGCTAAAGCACTAAAGGCAGCAAAAGTCAATCTCCAATAGCCAGAACTACAATGAAGATCAGCTATGGGATGTGGCTTTTTATAGGGGTGGAGGGGTGCGCCTTGAGAACATATCGAACACTCAAAAGTGTTAAAAAAGTTACAAAAAATATGCGGAAAGCCAGGGCCATTGTCTCGGACATGTGACATGGTGATTTTTTACTATAAAATAATTTGGATTGTCTGAATAAGTTTGTTTAAAATGTTGGGCATTCGGACAGAGTCCGCAAATTAGGACACACGCTCAGCGTGGGTGCAGTCACATGATGACGTCTGGAACACGTCCGCGAAAGGAACGGGTGTCTGCAGGACAGCAAATGCGCAGGAGCGGTCATGCGCATGCGCGCTGGTTTTGACAGTGGTCAGGTCCTGAAACTAATTAAAAGTGCAACACAAGTGAGACGGACAGTTACGGACAGGCGCGATGTTCGCAGCACTTTTGGGTATGGTGCGCATGTGCGTAGATGTTCTGCAGACTGCACGGCCAGTGTTCTTATGACACCTCCATTTTGTTTGACTACGGACATCCCGGACACAGCGCCTGTTCTACGGACAGTTCCACCTTGGTTGCGAACGGTACGGACAGGTATAGTGTCGTTAGGATACCTGCATTTTGTTCATTTACGGACAACCCTGACACCTGGTGTGTTCTAAGAACAGTTTCATTTTGGTTGCGAATGGTGCAGAGAGGTATAATGTCCCTAGGACACTTCCATTTTGTTGATTTACGGACATTCCGAACAGCTGGTGTGTTCTAAGAACAGTTCCATCTTGGTTGCGAATCGTACGGAGAGGTGCAGTGTCCTTAGGACTTCCACATTTTGTTAATTATGGACAGGCCGGACAGGCGCGCTGTCCGCCGACATTTTATCTGCTTTAAATAAAAAAAATAAGACACAAAGGGCCTCATTACACGGACGGCGATAAGGGTTTACCGGTACCGGTAAGGGTACCAGTGCCGGTAAACCCTTACCGCTTTACGACAAGGTCCCTTTGTGGGACCCTACCTTAACGGCTGGTTTTACCAGCCGTTAAGGACGGGACCTGCAAAGGGACCTAGGAGGCAATTACGGTACTGCAATTTGCGGTACCGTAATTACTGCCTTCCCCATTCCCATTGAGCCCTATGGGGGCAAAAATGGGAATGGGGAAGGGCCATGTTGAATGGGGAATTACCGCCCACACACACCTTGGAATAGGACGCTAATTCCGCCATTCACCATGGCGGACTCAGTAAAATACTGACGGCAACCATGGCGCTAATAGCGCCATGGTTACAGCCGTCCGTGTAATGAGGCCCAAAGAAATTCTTTACAAGAAACATAACATTTTTTTATTTATATATATATACACAAATTATGAAAGAGAGGGGGAAGCAGAAACTGATACAAAAATAGGGGAATTAGGGGTTTGGAGAGGATGGATGGGAGGAGATTAAGGGATGGAAATCTCATCAAAATGTTTATTTTGTTGTTCACAGTTTGGGGATAGTTCACTGGGACATGAAAGAGGGGGCACAGGTACATGTGGGACAATGGTACTTAATTTTTTCTTTGATGTGGTCCTCCACTAACTGTTTCATTAAGAATGTCTACTTTCTGTTCAATGCGTTCAAGAGTCTTTTGCATTGTGTCTTTTGGAGTCACATTTTCAATCTTTGTACGGTCTGTAAAAAATAAACATATATATGTTAAGTACACATTAGGTAATGATTATTAATTTCCTTGTATAGACAAGTGTCTACCATTATTATCACTGTCTTCAGATACTTCCGCATGTGGAACATTTTCTTCCAGCCACTCCAAAGTACAGCACATTTCTGTGTGAAAAACAAAAATATATTAATTATACTGTACCTCACACAAAAAGTAGAGCAATATATACAAAAAATGAAGTTTACTTACTAGTTTCTGGTAAGTTGTATTCGTTGTGTTGTGTAGGTCTACTGTTGCTTCTAGCTCTACAGTTTCTGTGAGGTAATTATGTTGGAGGTATATCTTTTTTGTTATGGTATAATCCATTTTATTACATATCGTATTTCAACGGCTGGTTGATGTGTTAAATATGTAGGTTCCACTGCTTATTTATTAATATATATAATGTGTATATGTGCTGCTTTTTCAACTTGCGTAGTGTTTATATGGTATGATAGAACAATTTCAGATACCCCCTGCATGTTTGGGTAGTGTTGATGTGGTCCGTGACCGTCCGCGGACATCAAAATCATTAGCGGGTTGTTCAGTAAGTTCTAAGTTAATTGTATATAAAGTAAGGGAACCCTAGTACACATCTATCAAATGTACACTATGAGGGGGGGCGTGGCTACGAGGGCCACGTAGGAGGACGCGTTCTGGCGGAGCTCCCGAGATCCTGCAATGATCCGGGCAAAAAAGTGCGTGAAGACGGGCGGTCAACCGCTGAAAATACACATGCCAGTGTGTGAATGATTGGGCTACGCGTGGTGAACGACTGGATGGTGCAGGAGGGACGGCGGCAGAGATCGGTGCGGAAGAGATAAGGAGCACCGGAGACGAAAGTCGACACAAAATGGCCGACCAAGGTCCGGAACAAAGGAAGAAGCAGGCCGCACGGTGACCCAGCGAAAGGGGCGCACTGAGCGCACATTTGTCACTTGTGCAAACCACAGGTCCCCTGGGTCATGTCGAATAGAACAGTGAGGCCGAAGGCGAAACAGCCCACCTTAGACGACTTCGCTAAGACGTCCCCGGGTCAAGACATTACCAAGAGCAGGGACAAGCTGCCTGCAAGCGGCATGACGACTTCGGGCGCCAACCAAGAAATCCTGGCTGCGATTGCGGACCTAAGGGCAGCCTGGGAATCTAAGCTCGAACTAGCCGTCACTGAACTAAAAACAGCACTGGACCTCAAGGTCGGAGAGGTGCAGGAGGACGTTAACCTACTCCGACAGGATGTCAGGGCATTGGCGGAGCGCACGGAGTCCCTTGAGAAGGAAGTCAGCCCGAATACTGCGGATTGCGCCTCCCATAAAGCCGAACTGCACGCCCTGATACAAAGAGTGGGCAACTTGGAGAGCAGAGCGGAGGAGGCGGAAGGACGAGCCCGACTAAAACAACATCCGCATCGTGGGCCTGCCGGAGGGATTGGAGGGCCATGATCCCACGGAATTCATTGAATCCATGCTACTGCAAGAGATACCCGGAGGAGCCCTATCCCAAGGATTTGCAGTGGAAAGGGCACACAGAGCCCTAACAAGGAGGCCGCCACCGGGGAACCCGCCTAGGCCTGTGATCGCCAAAATTCTTAATTACTGTGACCGGGAGAGGATATTGGAACACTTTCGTAAGGGAGGAACGATCACACGAGGAGCGGCAAACATCACGGCTTATCCGGACTACACCCTGTCTGTGCAGCGTAGCCGCATGAACTTTGGGACGGTAAAGCGGAGATTGAGAGAGGCGGGCCACAAATATATGTTACTGTATCCGGCAAAATTGAAAGTCATTCATAAACATAAAACTTTGTTTTTTGAGACCCCGGAGGATGCCATGGGATGGCTCGATGCGCAAGGATGTCCCCAGGAGTCAGAAGTTCGTACGGAGAAAGAGCTCGGAAGAGATAAGTGATGCATGAAGAAGGCGCCGCAAGATGGCGCGGCACGTGGGACTTGAATATAGTCGCTTGCGCAGCCTTCAGTAGAGAAGGTCAGACTATTGCACTATTTGTCATAAGCACTGTGGTTAATGTTGACTTAACGGGAGCCTTACGGAGCGATTCTCTCTACCCCACAACAGTTTTAGTTAAGTGGCCATTAGGGCGACTTCACCCTACTGAGCTCTGTGCATCGTTCGGTGCCTGCAGGGCTAGATGTGGGGGTGCCTGAGCCCCGAGGATGGAGCTGGGCAGCAGTTGGGGTGTGTGATGTTGGGGAAGGGATGGGTGGGGGGTGGGGGGAGGGGAGGGAAGTTGGGGATTTATCGTGTACATAGTTCTGGGGAGTTTGAGCTGGTACGAGAAGCTACAAGCAAAAAAGGAGGGCTGCATCTGTATCACGTGGGCAAAGGGGAGTCGCTACATGGGAGGCAGGAAGACACTCATGAGCCATGGGAGACCTTAGATCGTAACATGGAATGTCAGGGGACTTAACAGCTACTTAAAAAGGAACAAAGTCATGATGTACCTAAAAAGGCAGAGGATTGATATTGCGCTGTTGCAGGAAACACATCTGACCCAGCAAAAATTGGAACTGGTGGGGAAGAAGTGGAGAGGCACTGTAGTGGGTTCTCCGTACTCTGCCTACGCTAGGGGAGTGCTGGTCTGGGTGGCACCGCACGTTCTGCTCCAACTCACACAAGAGGTGGTGGACACGGAGGGTAGGTTGGTCATATTGAAGGCCCTGGTAGAGAATAAAGAGGTGTGCATTATAAATACATATGTCCCCAACCAAAACACTGCTACATATTTTAGAACCCTATGTACTCATTTGGGCGCGTGTGTGGGGGGAGCGGTTATCTGGGGAGGGGACTTTAACTGTGTGCTCAACCCAAAGGCAGACAGATCTGATGGGAAGGTTGATCGGCCCACCCCGGCGGCCAGGGTATTACAGACATTACTAGATGACTTTGGGCTAGCGGATGTTTGGAGACTGAAACACCCTAATGAAACACAGTACTCGCACTACTCAGCTCCGCAGCACCTGCACACGAGGCTGGATTATTTTTTTGCCACGCCAGATGTGATGATAGAGACCACCCAAATAGAATATAGAGCGAGGGTCCTGTCGTACCACTCGCCTCTGGTGCTGACCTGGCAGTACTGTCGCCCCAGGGCGCGGATACCGACATGGCGCCTCCGGGCGGAGGTGCTCAGAGACCCAGTCTTCAGGGAAGACATCAGGGATGCGATCTCACAGTACTTTGAGGTGAACACAGACAGCGTAGACTCAGCGTGTACACTCTGGGAGGCCTTGGTGTTGCGGGGTGCTGCTATTGCTAAGTCAAAAGGCCTACAGGGTGGGGTCCTAACAGAACTAGAGGAAGCGGAAGAGAAACTGGAGCGCGAAAGCGACAGGGCAGGAGGGGACGCGGAACCTGTACTCGAGTTGCAGCAGAGGTATGCGGAGCTTTGGGAAAGGCTCTGCAACCTTAACTACAAAAAGTATGTCGAAAGGCAACATGCAGGTGGGGATAAAACTGGCCGCTTGTTGGCGTGGTTGTATAAGAGCAAAACCCCCAGGCCCCCGATTAGGATAATAACCAGAGAGGACGGGGAGGTGGTTGACACCCAGGAAGGAGTCAACGAGGCATTCTTGGACTATTATAGAACATTATATGAGGACAGAGGAGGGGACAATCAGGAGGAGATTAGAGAAACACTAATAGACATGGAATTACCTAAGATTAGTGATGGAGAAAGGGAGGAACTAGACGCACCAATTACCCTGGAGGAATTAGAGGAGGTGGTAAAACAGCTGCCCACCTGCAAGACCCCGGGTACGGACGGATTCCCGGGCGAGTTTTACAAAGTATATAAAGCAGAAGTACTCCCCCCTATGTTAGAGATGCTTAATGAGTCTTTTGAGAAGGGTCGGATACCGGACATGCTCAGAGAAGCACTGATCGTGCCGCTCCCCAAGCCCAACAAGCCAGGGCATTGCTGCGGCTCCTATAGGCCGTTGTCAATGTTGAACCAGGACAGCAAGATTTTGACGGCGGTCCTGGCTAATAGGCTACGAAGGGTCAACAGTAAACTGATACACCCGGATCAGACAGGTTATGTCCCCAACAGAAATATAACCCACAACCACAGGCGACTCCACCGGGTTATTGAAGAGGGAAACAGAAGCGATGGGGAAATGGCGGTGGTGTCCCTAGATGCAGTCAAGGCTTTTGATTCAGTGAGGTGGCCATGGTTGCTTGCGGCCCTGGAAGAATACGGGATGGGGCCGGGTTATGTTAGGTAGGCGAAATTGTTGTACAGTGAACCACTGGCCAGAGTACGCACAGGATCGGTGATATCTGAGAGGTGGCAACTCAGTAGAGGCACCAGACAAGGGTGCCCCTGGTCCCCAATGTTATACATTCTGGCCCTACAGCCCCTGGCAGTGTACCTCAGACAACAATATGACATGGTCGGTATTGAAGCAGGGGGAGAGAAACACCTAATATCCTTATATGCTGACGATTTGCTACTGTATTTGAAATATCCGGAAGAAAATCTTAGGTATATTCTAGAGGTCATGGAAAAGTATGCAGAACTGTCCGGCATAGCGGTGAACCCCCAAAAATCGAGCATGTTCCCATTGGGGAGCTACATAGGAGTCCCTCTGGAAAGGCTACCAGTGTTGTCCGTACCTTGGGCGGCTGATTCCTTCCGCTACCTCGGAATAGATGTGTATCATACTGTGGAGGGGGAACACTTGCATAACACCGAGGCGGCTGTGAAGAAAATCCGCACAAATATGAAGTTTTGGGAGAAGCTGCCGGTGGCGATAATGGGACGGGGGGCGATGCTCAAAATGATGGTCCTGCCTAGGCTGTTACATTTCTTCAGTAATATACCATACCTGATACCCAAAAAGTTTTTTGTCAAACTGAACAGCATGTGTATGGACTTCCTGTGGCACGGCACTCGCAATAGAGTGGCGCTATGAAAGCTACAGAACTTCCATGATAGAGGGGGCATTAAGCTGCCGAACTTTGAGGCCTATTATGTAGCCAGTCAGTTGCAATATGTAACCGAATGGCTCTCTGATGAAGAAACTCCTGAATCTAGGCTGTTTGGGCAGGACTGCACCCCGTTTTACCTAAAAGAGATTATCTGGGTTCCTAGACTTGAAATGAAAGAACGCCCGGGTATGCTGTTGCTTGGGTGGAAGATGTGGCACAGAGTATGCCAACTGATGGAGAACCCGTGCCCGTGTTCCCCACAGGCGCCACTGGTTGCCTTGGCTAGGGGAGACAACCAGCTCAGGATGATAATCAGGACCTATTGGGAATCGGTTGGGCTGGCCACATTGGGAGACATATGGCAAGAAGGGGGCTATTAAAGATTTCGAAGACCTGGGAGAAGAGACAGGCTTGCATGGAGGCCAATATGTCACGTATCTTAGGCTAGTGCAGACTATTTGCAAAACCTGGCCAGAGACTGTACTGGCGGAAGAACCAGACGCTCTAATGGGAACAATATATGACATATCGGAGGGAGGGCACGAGATCTCTAGACTATATAAGATGGTGATGACCCGGGTGGGGAAGGATTTGACTGATCTGAGGCTGGACTGGGAAGCGGAGGTGGGAGCACAGATGACCGATGGAATGTGGGAACGGGCCATGGGATACCACAAGAAAGTGTCCAGAAATGCTAGATTGCAGCAGATACAGTTATACATAACGCATAGAGCCTATATGACCCCGAAGAGAATATCTAAGTTTGCAAACGCAGGAAGACAAGCATGCCCAAAATGCGATGAGGAAGACGCTGATATGACACACATGTTCTGGTCTTGCCCAGTGATTGAAGCTTTTTGGGGGGAAGTGGCACGGAAACTAGCGGATAAAAGGGTCCCGCTCAACATAGATACGTCCTGGGCCTGCCTATTGGGAGGGTTTCCCAGACCACGGAACACTAAACACCTTGGGAAACTGAGGGACCTGGCATATGTGCTTGCTAAAAGAAGGATAGCCATGGGCTGGAAGCAATGCCACAAGCCACGGGTAGAGGTATGGTGGCGGGCCCTGCAAAAATGGGCGGAGGCTGAAACGGTGGTGTGGCAGGAGGCATGCAGCAATTGCGGGGAGGAAGACGTAGGTAACCTGATGGCTTGGAGAATGTTAATAACAGGACTGTTTGGCACAGGAGTGGATCCAGCAGCTTCGGAAGGAAGCGATACCCAGCCACACGCAGCAGATACAGAACTAGAAATGCAAATAAGCTCTTGGGGGGGGGATTTGGGGAGCAGTAATGAGCGTTAATTGATATTCACAAGATTATTGTAAATAATGCTGCAAGTTTGGTTTGTATTGTTTATTTTTCAAAATAAAAATTAAAAAAAAAAATGTACACTATGAAAATGTATATTCAGTAAAAAAAACTTTGTTAAAGAGATGTTATGGTTAATTTGCGCTACTAAAAACCTATGAAATTCAGTAAAAAAACATTGTTAAAGGGACATTAGGGTTAAGTTGCGCTACTAAAAACCTATGAAATTCAGTAAAAAAACGTTGTTAAAGTGACGTAATGGTTCCAAGTAAAACCGAAAAACCCTTGAAATTCGCCAGTTATGGTAAGCTAAGCAACCATAACTCACGCCACCAATGTGCATTGCTAAGACTAACACCCAGGACATCAAAGATGACATCACAAATGTCATTGATGACATCACTGATGACATCACATGTGCATGTACTTTTCAAGAAAATTCTGTACAAGGGATTCTTATTATAATGTAGACAAAAAAAAGTGTCAAGGATCATTGGAATAGATGTCATGAGCTATGTAGTGCATTAAGCAATGCATTGATATAAATAGCATTCTATTATGTATTACAGTATAATAATCTACTCATGTATAAACATAAGCATTGTGTGCAGCATACATGATGGAGGTTCAATATTTATTTTTTTATTTTTTACATCTTTAGAGTGCACTGCAGCCCAAAGTCATTGAGACGCTTGTTGCAAGAAGGTGTACGTAAACAAGATTAAAAACAGGCAGTGGTTACTTAGTTACAGCATATGGGCAAGGTTACACAGTACAGTTAGGGTGTTAGCGTTAGGTTACAGTAGTGTACAGGGTAACGGCTTGCTAGGGAGTTGACACAGGCAGTTAGGCAAATAGCATTGTTTTGATGGCTTTGCGGAACGCTATGTGGGAGTTAATTCCCCTGATGTGCGAGGGTAAGGCATTCCAATGGGAAGAAGCGATGGCTGGGAAGCTGGAGTCGCCTGCACGTGCTCTGTGTGTTATAGGGTTGGTGATCATGTTGGTGTAGGCTAGTCTGGACGGCCTAGCGGATGTGGGCATGGCTACTCGCTGAGCCGGGGGGTGCCAGATCATGTAGGCATTTGTGTGTGAGGGATAGGACTTCAGGGATATTCATAATCTTCCCATGTTGAATAGTGAAATGATAAATGCTTTCTTATTAGAGTTTTGTGTACTGTGCAACATGTAATAAATAGCTAATGAAACCCACTTCCTATATAATTTCATTATTACATACAAACCACAAAGACACAACAACACATACAAATATGAGTATACACAGGGAAAGTGAAGTACGCAAAAAAGCAGCAGTAGAACCAGAAATTGTTCATAACCTACCTGATTATCTTTATGCAAAGAAATGATTGTTCTGCTTCAAACCTACTACTTCCCTATAAATAACTATCACATGATGTGACTACACCCTAAAGAGAGGAATGCGAATGCAAATGTGCGCATATCCAGAGAAAGTACAGTAATAAAAAAACAGCAGAACAATAAGTAAGTGTTCATAACCTTACTGATTGTCTTCATATACAAAAAGCATTGGTATCTTTCAAGTGTGTATTCTCCCTATGCATATGTTTCATATGCTGTGAGTGAACCCCAAATGAATTACTGTAAGAACATATTTGAAGTATAAATCTACAAATATAGTACTTTTCGATTTTTTTGTTCCTAAGTATTACTGGCTAAGATATATCACTAAAGGAAAAAAGAGGGAGCCAGACATGATGTCATCAGTGATGTCATTAATGACATTTGTGATGTCATCTTTGATGTCCTGGGTGTTAGTCTTAGCAATGCACGTTGGTGGTGCGAGTTATGGTTGCTTAGCTTACCATAACTGGCGAATTTCAAGGGTTTTTCGGTTTTACTTGGAACCATAACGTCCCTTTAACAAAGTTTTTTTACTGAATTTCATAGGTTTTTAGTAGCGCAACTTAACCATAACGTCCCTTTAACAAAGTTGTATAGGAACTTTGTGAATATGTGTTAAGAGGCCAGACTAGACATGTTACATGGCCAATTTATGCAATGTACAATGAATATTGTTTATGAATGCATGTATGAATGAGTATGCTTGCTCGAAGTGATTGAATGGAGTGTGAGGTATGTTTGACAATTTTGATAATTATTTTAATGCATCTGTGTGTTTACCACTATGGCATTTTTTGAATAAATATACATTGTTTTGAAATTGGTCACCTTTTTATGTCACATGTAGTCCATGAAATACAGATTGCTCTGAAGCCTCGATCTGCCTCTAGCACTGCAGGACTGCCTACTGGGTGATTTTCCAAGTACCCTAAGAATTTGTATTTATTTGAATATATACCGTGCTTTCACCAAATCGCTTTAACAAAAAAAAAGAGACCAATACAAAAAAGGAAAATGCAAAGTTGTCAGTACAAATCAGTGGTTTATGGAGGAGACGGAAAAGGCAAGAGGTGAGTCTTCAGGCACGTACGGAAGATGTGATATGTAGAGGAAAAGCAGATAGGGTGAGGGCAAGAATTCCAAGTGGGGCCAGGAGGGAGAAGGACCAAGAATGAGAGGCAGCCCAGAGGGGCCTGGGAACAGCGAGACGATAGGTCGACTGAGAACAAAGAGTGCAATTGGGGGAGTAGAAGGAGACTAAGGATGCAAGATAGGGGGGCAAGACCATGGAAACATTTGAAGACAATAGAAAGGAAATTAAATAGAAGATGAGTTTCAAATGGTAAGATAGAGGCAGATAGAAGTGAAGGGGAAAGACTGAAAATAAGACGAATTGGACAGTTATACATGGAACGAAGAGGGATAACACGAACCACAGGGAGACCAATCAAGAGAGAAGAACAATAGTCAAGACGGGAAAAAACAAAAGCAGAGATGAGAAGTTTGCAGGCGTGGAAAGGAAGGGGCAAGCATGGCGAACATTAAAGAGAAGAAAGAGACAAATTGCATGCAGTAAGAAAGATGTGAGAGGAGCAGGAAAGAGAAGGGTCAAAAAGACGCTGAGATTCCGGGCAGAGGAAGAAAGGGAGATCTGAGAGGTGGGAAAAAAAGACTAGGAGGGAGTGGGGAGGAGGAGGATGGAGTGAAGAAAAGAATTTCCATTTTAGATGGGTTAAAATGAAGGAAATGGGAGAGCATCCAAGATTGGATGGAAGAGATACAGGTAGAGATTGAAAGATGAGATAAGCGAGGAAAGAGGGATATTGTACAGTGAAAACAGAAGTGGGCTGAGCCTTGGGAAACAACATATACAAGAGGAAGAGGAGAGAGCTGGCCAGCCCAGGATACAGAGTAGGAGTGACCAGAAAGATACGAGCTAAACCAAGTGAGAGGAGAGCCAAAAATGCCCAAAGAAGAGAGAGAGGAAAGCAAAGTAGGGTGATCCATAGTGTCAAGAGCCACTGAGAGGTCAAGTAAAATCAGAATGGAAGCTTGTTGTGACATGATGAAAGAAGGGAATCAGAAACACCCAAGAGGGCAGTTTCCGTAGAGTGTGCTGGCCGAAAGCCAGTCTGGTATGGGGGAGGAAGGGAATGGAGATAGGAAGAGACTTGAGCGTAAACAATTTGCTTCAGAAGCTTGGAAAAAAAGGGTGTCAAGAAATTGGGCGGAAGTTAGCCGGAAGGGAGGTGTCAAGAGAAGGATATTTGAGAATGGGGATAATTGTAGCATGTTAGAAAGAGTTTGGAAAGACAGAGGAGAAACGAGAGGTATTGATATGTATAGTAAGATAGGAGAGGATATGGGGATATATCAAAGGTATGAGTGTAGAGGGAATAGAGTCGGTGGGAGAAGCAGTAGGATGGGTGCGAGAAAGAAAATTAGCAGTATCAAAGTCAGTAAGGGGGGAAAAAGCAGTGAGGATGGGTGAGGAAAAGAGAGTGGACCGTGAGGGGTGAAGGAAGGAGGGGAGACGGGGGGTGAAGAGACAAAGGAAGCGTGAATATTGGAGACCTTGATAGTCAAATAATCAGCAAGGTCGACAGTGGAAAGAGAAGACTGAGAGGAAACCGGCAGGAGAAGAGCGAGAATATATCTTTTTTTTCTTCTTTACTGTTATCGCTGAAACAACAGTTCAACCTTTTAATGCATACATTAATTAAAACATTATTCAAATTCAAAATTAATTGTATACATTTCTAGTATAAGAGATAGAATATTATGAAGAAGTTGGTAGTTAGATAAAGATAGGGTGAGCGAGGAAAGGTATTGCTTTTCAGAGGCTAGAAGAAAAGTGTGCAGAGGAAATCAGTTCCAGATCAAGGGAGGATTGAGTCTTTTTTCAGCAGCGTTCGAGTTCCTGGAGAAATGAGCAGATGAGTCCAAATGAATCTCTTTACCGTTCCTACTTGTAAAGACAAGCAAGGCTAGAGGGGCACTTCTCTAAATGGTTTTAACATATGACCTGCTGTAACGAGTGTGAGTTGGTGTATTGGGGATCCATAAATACAGGAAAGGGTGTAGAATGCCTGGGCCTTATTTCTACTTTGTTTGTCTAACATTTAATCATCCTGTGCCCATAATCAAGATGGTGCCTGAAATTGTACTGGCCAACTGGGCCCTAACCTGTGGCTGCTGGGTCTGTACAACCTAGTTTCATGTCCACGTTCTGATATATGCATTGTTTTTTGGTGTTCTATCGTCTCTGATCAACCCTTAAGCACGCCTTAATTTTGAATCAATTTGAATTACTGCTGTGCACTGGGACCTATGAAGTATGTGGCAGAGCTGTGATGAATAACAATAATGTAACCAATTGTTATTATAAAATAGAATTAGGGAACTTTATGAGTCTTTTTGTATGTTTGAATCGCACATGTATTGTTTTTCATTTAGGTTTGCACTTTTCCAAAGTGTTCATGCTGGATACAAATACAAAATATGTTTAAATATTTGCAAGCGATCCATTACCACAAAAAACAAAACATTTGACTGACGGTTAAGGAATGTAAATTGAATAAACATCTAAGAGTCAAAAGAAAGCCTTATCTGAAGAAAAAATCTTGATTTGAACTAAGGCTGAGTAGTCCAAAAGATTGTTACAGAATACAGTTTGGAGAATCTAAAATGTAATATTGAGCTACATTTTAGCAGATTTTATGTATGTGCTAACTTTCTGTGCATGGGTGATGATGGGCAGCTGACTCGAACATTCACGTTTTGTAAACAACACAACAAAAGGTGCATGCCTGAAATACTTCTGTCTCGAAATGTTAGGAAAATACTCCATGTCATAATAAACTACAACCACAAAAATACACATTACATGTCACCAAAAGCAGAATTATTTGCCCTCAACAGAAAATATTTGAGTTGCTGTAAGCTTCATGATTTGTCCCCAAAACATCATATTAAATGATACAGTAAATGTACTGATTGAATCCAAAAATATAATTCTGTAAAATCCTTTAGTTGTTCGCAAATAACAACTTGGATTATTCTGTAAAATTACTGATTATGAGCCAGCAACTGGTATCTGGTGCAGCTGATGCGCGGCTGGCATGATTTAACTGGGACTGGCTGGTGGGCTAGCACAGCGCTATCAAATTGAAAATATACCTCCGTTTAACATTGTGACATAACCTTAGCAAACATAACATTTAGCAAAATAGTATGTTTAATAGAATGCTTTTGAAATGTCCCTATTTAGGGTGGATATTACTTTTTACATACAGGTTGCCACAGCTGGTGCTACTTTGATCATTTTTCAGTGTGTCATCAGTCAGTAAGGTAATGGGAAAAAACACATATGACACTAGCGAAGTTAGAGAAAAAGCAAAGCTAATTATAGCAGATCAAAGTGAAAAAGAAAATATAGGCAAATACACTGGTTACACGGAAACATTTAGTTACAAGGCGTTGTATGCAATGTCAGCATGGCAAATACATAAACAAGTGCAAAGGGAGGAAGGAAATACCCTACCTTGCAAGCTCTATACAGGTACTTTTTATCCTTTGTTATACGATAAAGAGACAGGAAGGCATATCCATTGCCCGCAGTTCCATGACAGATTCCATACCCTTTCCTCAGCAAGCCTCTCTGCCAAATAACGTCGCCACATTCAATGGCATCCTTCAAGTATTTGTCTTCCTTAAATGTCTGTAAGAAAAACACACTATGAAAACATGCCCCATGCCTCATATTCCCAAGAAGCTACATTTGAGCAGCAGACCCTGTAAGGTGAACAAATACTTAACCTCCACTAGATTTGCTCTGCTTTGTTAGCAGGAAATAAAACCAACAAATTAAAAGGAGAATGTTACAAGTCCACTTTGCACTAAAGAACATAACATTACATACTGCTTAGCCCATTTATAAACCCACCATAAATTGGCTGAAGTGATGACGTTTCGAGCTGCACTCATGATAAGGGATATTTCAGAAATATACTTTCCTAGACTGTTTGGAAAGGGGCAACCCCGTCCCACCCGCCTAAGCGATTTAGAGTAAGGCGAGAGGCATTCGATGCACTATGATGGGCCAGGGGAGAGGGGCCCACCCCAATATAATCAACCCAAATAGTTTGGCCCAAGGCACGAGCAAGACTGCCATTTTGTATAGATGATAGTGCACTTTAGTGCATTTTGTGTAGATGTTAGAAACCATAGTTTGGAGACAAGGCCTGCGCGGCGAATGTGGTATTTCATGCACTAGGCCCTAATTGTGAGGCGAGGCAAATCTCCAGCCATGCACAAGCTCCCATGAGGACAACCCACACCCCCAACTGCCATACAACTCATTCATTTTTCTAACAGTGTTGCAAAGATGTTTTTCTCTCCGTAAGAAATGCGCCCTGCAACGTCGCGATCATAGACCAGTGCCTGGTGTTCATGTTATCGCACACTGGCCAAAGCATGACCAGACTCATCCCAAGGTCACCACGATTTATAGTCCATATAATTGACTAAACCTCAAGATCCTTGAATTCCATGGCACCAGGTGCCCTTTGACCACCAGCCCCAAAGTAACAAGTCCTAAAATGTTCAAAGAGGATGGACAGTGCACATCTTTGAGCGACAATCGTATGATTTGTATTGTGAGGTCCAGCCAACAGCCCCCCGGCAGACACCAGCGTAGCGGGTAAGGGGTGGCGGCCTGTGTCCTGAACCTCTGTCTGAGTGAGAAGAGCTCCCGCTGGCAATTGACGGAGCAGCAGACTGCAGGGGGAGAGGCAGGCATATCTCCGGCCTGGCAACAGAGCCGAGGTGGTAATGAGGGAAGAAATGTTGCGAAACAGACCAGCGCTTGCGGGAAACACCTTGGCGCTGGACGGGAGACCCCCTGTGGCTCGCTGTTCCCAGCGCAGCGTGGGAGGGGCAACAGCACCCTAAAGCAGTGCGGTGGCCCACAGACTGCCCCCCAGGACCGCACCTGGCTTTAATAAACACAGCCGGGACGGTCGCCCTACCAAGACCCAAGACACACAAGAGGTAGTCAGTCTTTCCTGATGGGGAATCAGGGAAGCAACACCACACATGGCCTAGCACACGGCATAGCAGCACAGTACGGATAAATGTACACTGCAACCCAAACTTTGTGACTAATCCAACAGAGGACATAACAAGGGGAGGAATCTAAAAGGCGCAACTAGTACAACAGGCAGTCCGCCGATCTGACGGAATGACTGCGGAGGCCCTTGCATAACGGACTACCCCCCACAATCCCCTTGGCCATGTAATCAGCAGAAAAGGGTTGTGTGACTCCATAAACAACTAGATTTTGTTGGTGACAGTGCAGGAGATCCATAAAAGTGGCAGTGCGAACATCCATAAATAAAGGGCGCTTTAAACACGTAGTGGCTGACAACAGGTCGTAACCACAAATTTGACACACCATCCCCCTGCTGCAAGCCGGGACCCAGGAAACTGAGGTGGCCAGAAACTGCACGGTCCCAGCGTGAAAGGAACACACGACCAAACCCAAATTCGGAAATAGGACCAACAATACCCCAGACCCTTGCAGAAACACCCGTCCACAAACAGCAACGCAATATGACGAAAGGAGCAGGGAAAGAAAAGGCCCAATGGACTCCTTCACTAGTTCCCAGACCCCTGCACAGGGGACTCTAGATACACCCCAAAGTGGAGGGCCAGAGCAACAACAGATAATGCCAGTGAAGATCACCTGCTATTGACCATGTAAAGCGGACTCATGTACGTAAACGGCCGTATCAATACGGCTGAGACAAGAATTAGCGAGGTGGGGGACAAGGTGGGCCAGCATGACCGCGACATTGCCGGCTTGAAGATGATCAGTTAAAGTTAAAGGCAAATGTGAAGATTTGGAATCACGCTCAAGGAGGAGCAATGTGCGCATTGTTGGGGTCCCAGAGGCAGCATCTAAGGGCCCAATGGAACCATTAGTTGAAACACTACTGAAAACAATATTTGCATTGGCCAGTGTCTCCACACATCCTGGTTGAACGTACACACCACACCCTCGCCCCTGCACCTAGACCGGCACCCCTCCTTGCACAATCATTGTCAAAATGCTCAACTATAGAGACAGAGACCTTATCCTGAAATTATCAAGAGAGCAAGGGCCACTCCGCTATGAGGCGAACAACATACACATATACCAAGACTTCTCAGCAGCCGGGATACAAGCCCAGAGGAGAACATACGACCCGGTAAAGCGGTTGCTAAGGGCAAGTCAGATTCCATACGCTACAATGTTTCCGGTGAAACTGCGAATACAGCACAGCGGGAGAGCACACTTTTTTGAAAATCCTCGCCATGAACTATTTGAGGCATCCATTCCGCCTACACGTCCAGACCATGGCGCAGATCAGAACCATGGCCCTCGACTGGATGAGAGACTGGAAGACATGGGTGACTGATTGGGAGGCTGTATCGTATCCTTAACATAATGGTTCATGTTTAGGGCAAAGTACAGGCGTGAGAAAGTTAGTCTAATTGAAGCCTGTTCTGAGGGGCCTGTATGTTGGACCATGAGATGGTAGCTGCCAGCAATGCACCCCACGGACGTTCCAAGGTTACACAAAGGGTGCATCATCAAGTTGGGGTAGATGGTCAGGGAGGAGAACGGGGTGAGGGAAGTTCACAAGGTTGGTGATATGGGAGGGGTGGAACCCCAATTGTGCAGTTGGGAATAGCCCGCCGGGACGAAGGGAGGTGGCAGTGTTACAAGAAAGTTAGCGAAGAGAAAAAAGAATTCGTCCCGACAGGAAAATCTGACTGGTGTAACAGTGGAATGAGTCACTGTAGACTGTCTCAATAGATCACTATAGACGGGGGGGGGACTCTGTACACTGTGTATGTACTTACCTCTAGTGAGGTGTCCTTGTATTGGTCGCTCAAAGAGGAGAGCTAGATCCTACTGTTAATGATTAACATGTAGTGAAATGTCCTTGTATTTTCTCTCAGAATGATAAAGGAGCTGTGACACACTGCGCCTTGTCATTTGTGATGTGTGGGATATATTGACCCACTCAATGGCATTGCCTCACATCACTAAGCTGCAGTTGTGCAAGAAACAGCAAACTGGCTGCGCTGGCTCCTGTGCACACCAGGACTTTAAAACTGGGTTTTGGCAACAACAAGAGATGGCTGCACCATCCTGACTAGTACACTTCAGGCAAGAGGGAACAAGGGGACACACTGAAAAAGCATGCCAGTGTGTTCTGAGACAAATATATGAAATCAAGTGAACCGGCAGCACTGCATTGCTGCAAAAGCCAATAATTCTCCTTCAAAATGAAACCTCTTTTTCACCCTTTCAAAATGCTGTGTTATGCTATTTCCATCTGTGCATTCTGAAACCACTGTGATGGAAACGGCCCAGCCAGGCCCAGGATAATTCATTGTGTCTCAGAAAAACCAGGCATAATTCCTGAATGACAGGTCCTGTCAAAGTAGATTTGAAAGAAATCAACAAGCAACTTTCTTTTCACTCGTACAGAAACTTTTTACTCTCTGATCCAGGTCAAGGATAGATGTATTGTGGGATGTATTTACCCATGCATCCTAGCCCTACCTCAAAACTGTGCAGTACTGACATGAAAACATCATGATGGCCAGAGCTTCCCAGAAAATGCACAGGGAAATGCATGAAGAATAGGCTGCCACTCATTTTTGCCGATGTTATGGGCACAGAAGGAAACTGCCTAAAACCACCATTGGACTACCCACACAGTAGTCTGAAACCATTGGGAATGGCAATGCTGATTGCCAAAAGCAAACCCATAACTGTTGGGAATTCATTTTCTTAAATCCCAAAAATGGGTGCAGTACCAGTACTCACCATTATCCAAAAGCCGGCAGTTTAAAACCACCCTGTGTTTCTCTGAAGGCAAGCCAAAGTGCCTATTTCAAACATTGCAATATGTGCAAAATATTCACTGAACACCAGCAGACATTTGGTAGAATGGAGTTTTGTGTGCCTACAAAATCTGGGAAATGAAGAGCCCAGAAAAATGCTTATAACAAGACTGGCTGCGCTGTGGATTTCAGCAGTTTAAGTTGCATTGGACTGAAAGACACTACAAATCTAAATGTTCAAATTGACTGAGTGACCTACTTTTGAGTGTCACATAGGTTGAAATTGTTTAAATGTCATAGTTTTAAACTTAGAATCAGCCTTCTAGCTGCATATGTGAAAATGTTTAGTTTTATTTGAATGCAGAAACTGGGGAACAAAAAGTGACATTTTATCTGAAACCTGGCTTAAGGAACTGAATTCTGCCTGGCAACTACCCCCATCAGGAGGAAATTTGAGTCACCACTGTGTTCCCAGGCCAACCTTCCTTTTGCTGCCCACACTAAGGATATGCCATCTATCTGATAATTGAATTACCTGTGCTCTGCAAGAGAGTGAACAAAGCCCTCTTCACTCAGGCAAAGGTTTTTATTACCGCAGTCGTAAAATGTAGCTTCCTCTTGGCAGGAGCTGGGAGGAGCACTGCCTGTGAGAGCAAGCTGGCTTGGCAGAAACTGGAAAGACTGGTTTCTATACCATGTGACCTGGGAAACCACACCCCTTTGGAGCCAGAACATAACTTTAAAAAGATGAATAACTCATAGAGCGGACATGTGAAAATTTTATAAATGATACCATAATTCTTGTGATTTTTCTGCCCACATTTTAAGAGGTTTTTCGACCCGGTGGCGTGTTCAGGGGGTTTTAGCGGAAAAGTGGATATTACTCTAAATGTATGCATGTTAAAAATCTGAAACTTCATCAGTTAATGTCCCTACTCCCTGCACACATGTATGTAAAGTTGGGTCAATGTCAGAAATTGCAAAATCAGTTAAAAAGTGAAATATGTGCCATTTCTGAATGCAAGCTCCCAGGAAGAGCAGAGTTTGAACAGGGGATACCTCCTGTAATGCATGATGGGTGCATATGATTTTAAAACAATATGTACCTCTGCAAATATGTATTTGTTTCAAATCTAGATTTGTGTGTAAGTTGACAGGAGGAGTGGACTTTCTGCAGGCTGTAAAATGACATCACTCTGACTCTCAGTTCAT
This sequence comes from Ambystoma mexicanum, assembly GCF_040938575.1. Lineage (NCBI taxonomy): Eukaryota > Metazoa > Chordata > Amphibia > Caudata > Ambystomatidae > Ambystoma > Ambystoma mexicanum. The sequence goes on from NC_090924.1 coordinate 984,857,420, forward strand.
TCCCCAATCAAATGATAAATGGAAGTTTGACCAATTAGAAGCTGAGAGAGAGGTAGGGTCAGTGATGCTAGAACACACCCACATTCTAAACACATAAAAGCAGACAGACAGGACAGATAGAGACCTTCAAAATCCATCTGCAGCGGGACGCTCTGCCGGAAAAATCCATACTTACCTCCATCAACCTCCAGAAAGCCAAACTAGAGACTTCAATCTATCCAGAACTAAGAGACCAGACCAGAGAGAAAGCAGTGCTGTACCCAGAGAGAAAGCAGTGCTGTGCCCAGAGAGAGACCCGAGCCCAGTCCAAAACCCTGACCAGATCCATGGCGAGGCCCATTTCACTCAAGAATATAGTGTGAGTACCGAGAAAACTGTGTAGAACCCATCTCTTAGTTAAAATAATATAATTCAATCTATTTAATCTAAGTAGAACTGCAGCTTAGCAATTGTGTTATCCTGCCATCATTTTTAAAGCTGAAAAAGTGTGCGTTTAAAATTTCAAATCTGAAAAACGACCTTCACAAAATCGCTCATATCTCCGCAACCGTTTGTGCTAGAGACTTGCAGTAACTTTCATTTCGAAGCTGAGATCCTAGGCTTTCCTAGTACCCCAAAACGATAGAGATAGTCCTTGTGGTTCCTCTGTAATAGCGCTCGGCGCATCCGCGAATTTTGCCGCGATTTGCAAATTTCTCCACATGTAAAATCAGCTGCTGCTTGCCTTCCATTTGCCAGAAATTCGTTTAACCTGTTAACTATCCCGGCCTCATTGCTAGTGTGAGCCTGGACTAATATTAACTAGATACCACTCACCCTGAACCTCTGAAAGGGAATTAAAAGTATTTTAGCATATTTTTCAATTCATTGCCAGCACATATCAAAGCAATTTGGGCCTGTGTTTTCAAACTTCTGTAGTGTAAGCTTGCTGGGGTGAACTGAATTACAGTTGATTGCATTTCTGAGAACTGTGTGCTTCCTTCCATTTCCTTGCATTGCATCAAGGGGGGGAGGGGATTGCCAGAGAAAAGTGATTACATTGTTTTGTTGAAATCATATTGAGTATTTTCTATACTGCATTTAATTTATTCAATATTGCATCCATTTGAACCCTATAAAGCATTCTCTACCACATTATACTTCTGTACCTATTTACCAGTGTGCTACCTTATCCATTTCATGTCAACTCCTTATTGATTATAGAGAAGCGTGTTAGTGCCAGATTCTCCATTGTTAATCTTTATCATATCAGATTAAGTGTGCTATTCAATTATTAATTTATTATAAAGTGTGATATATATATATATTTTAATTTATCAAATAAACCTTTTAAACTTGCAAAACAGAACTACTTCTTGGCTCAGTGGGGTCAGGGGGATTCCAAGAGAGGGGTGTTATATAGGGGTAGTCATCCAGAACGCATGAACTGGACCTAAAGATATATCAATAAGGGTTTTCATTCAGTATTCTAGACTAGGCGTTAACTTAGCTGTAGTGCTGAATTGAATCCTCCTACAAATTGGGGGCTCGAGCCGAGACGTTGGGTTAGATTTACCACTTGTGCAGCTTAATACAGTGTGCTAACTGACGGGATACATACATCCGGTCGGATCACCACGCTGCATTACGCTGTGAAGCATTCCTCAAAAGGGACACTCCAAGAAAAGTTCTGTTCTGCAAGAATAAAATACTAACTTCTGTAAGTCAGGACAGAGACCAATCTCTAGAATGACGACCTTAGTAGACATGAAAATAGCCAGAGAGCACCTCTTGCATAAGCTATTTGTGAGAGGTGAATGGACCGAACAGGGCCAGGATGCGTGGTTGCAGGCAATCACACAACAGGTCACTGAAACAGGGTCAGATATATATAGAGATCAGGGTCCCTTACATGTGGCCCTGAGTGAACTATATATGGCTCCTAAAGCCAAAGAGGAACACAATAAGATTGCCAGGATAGCAGCATACCTGTACCTATACGTTGGAGACATGCAGGATAGATGTGCGGAAAGCCAAAATCTGGCAAATAGGCAACAGATGGCATTACAGAAGGCCCAATCTGATCTGGACTCTTCTGAGCAGAGGCTGCAGAGGAGCCAGGAGTCAGAAAATGACAGCAGACGGTACATCACTAAAATAAAGGAGGATATGGATATAATGCAACAGGAAAAGGCTGACCAGGATACCAGATTTCTGGCCCTGCAGAAGGAGCACCAAGACAGTTTGGACTCCTTACTGCAGAGCCAGAAAAAGCTGGAGCAACAATTAGACTTTAACAGGGCATGCACGGAGCAGGTAGCCACCCTGCAAAGTCATCTAGATAGAGTGAAGGTAGAGAGCAACAAGCTGATTTTGAAAGACCTGGATACCCAGGCAGAGTTTGATGAAGAACGGCAGAAAGCTGGTGCCCTTCAAAGGCAGAGGGACGACCTGGCGGCACAAATGCAGGCTCTTAGTCAGGAAAGAGACGCCTTAGGCCAGGAAGTCTGCCATTTAAAAAGAAAAATGGAAGAAAATCACCTGGCCCACCAGGGACTGGGTGATCTCCAAAAAGAACACCAGAACTTGTTAGAGCACACCAGGAGGGTGGAGGATGCTCTAGCAAGAAAGGAGCAGGCCAATAGGGACACAGCTCAGGAGGTAACCCTCCTGCAGCAAAGACTGGCCCAGTTCTCCAGGACCAACCAGGAAGCACAGAGGGAAAACGAGGCCCTCTGTGAACACAATGATAGGCTCCAACAACAGGTAGCGATGCAGGAGAGACTGATAGAGTCCAGTAAGGCCTTAACTGAGGAACTGAAGGCACAAATGCAGGCTCTTGCATTGCAACAGGGAGCAGGGGCGGATAGAGATGAGGTTCGCTGGGAAATGGAAACTCCGGAGCATAACCTCAGGAGCCCTAGTACCAGAGGCCCTCATACCTCTCAGTCCCTGGACTCTGCCACCCCCATGTCCCCTGGCGCACATGAGCACAGGGCCACAGGGATGGCAGATTACTATCCAGCTAAGAGTATGGGGCTCATAGGCCAGTACCACTCAGGAATGGAGGGGTGGGCATCCGGGTATGGGCACCCAAGTACAGTACAGTTCAATGGGGAACCCCGGGAGAGTAGGCCCTTTAAGGGCATCCTGAAAACCTCTGCCCAGTTAGGTCAGTGGAGGGGGTACCCATCAAATCCTGGCAGCAAGGAGGAATCTGAAGACTCCTCCGAACTGCGCAGGACACAGGAGACCAGGTCCCCACATTCTGCCAGCCATTCCCAGGCTCGCAGAATCCGGGAAAACCTGGAAGAACAGACGGGAACCTCTGGGAGCAGTGCCTCTGAGTCCGAGGAAGAATGGACAAGGGTTACCCGAACCAAAAAGGCCAATAAGGCAAAAAGGGCCTTGCTTAAGGACCCCTTAAAGCAGATTAAGGCGATCAGGAGCGTCATCACGCCTTACCATAAGAACGCTAAGTATTCTGTTTGGGAGCACTTAGAGTTGTTTGAACAAATGATGGAGACTTTCCATTTGAAGAACAGCCAAAGCTGCATTCAATATGTAAAGTGGACCTTCTCCCCGGAATACTCCAGTTTCTTTGCGGGGCTGGAGGACCAAAATCATTTAAGATGGTCCACCTATAAGGCGGCCATCTTGAAACATTTTTCTGTTCACAGAAATCCTCAAGAGGCTCGCAAGGCAGCCTACAATTTGCAATGTGGGGAGGATCAGGCCCCACAAGAATTTGTGCAGGAGTTAAAGCGTGCTTTTGCACAGACCACAAGAAGGGTGCGCACGGATAGCAGGGAATTTATAAATACGTTTTTCCATGCCTTGCCCAAATATATCATGACCCAGCTCGTGAGGGATTTTCACGAGAAAAGATCTTTAGACTGGGTCATTGAACAGGCTACCCGGATCTATGAGGTGCAGAAACCGATAGATAGCAAAAGTAATGCCCAGAAAAACCCCAAAGCCAACAGCACCCCTGCTGCTGCCAAGGTGGCAGAGGTAAAGGTCACCCCCGTTTTGGATTTGGAGATGGGGGGGCCTAAAAACCTGCCTGCACCTAATAATGCTAGGCCCAGGAGGTCCTCGGGTCAGTCACAGACAGGGAGCCAAGGAGGCAGCCCCACAAATGGGGTCCCTCGCTCTCCTGATTATGTAAGTCCCCGTTACAAGGGAAATCGACCCATCCTGGGTTATGTGTGGACTCCTCCAGCCCAAGGGGGGGGATCCAGACAAGCACCTAACCCAGGGAACTTCCCTCCAAACTTCCCACAGGAGGGCAGAAATTTACCAAACCCTGGGCAGAACTTTTTCCCCAGATATCCACCCGACTTTCAGCCCCAAAACCATCCATCCTTCTTTCCCCAATTCCCTGAGCCCAGACCACTGAATCCGGGAGAGGGGAGGCCAAGGGTGGAGGGGTACCCAAATCTTCCCAACCCGGGGTATTACCAGAGGAGGGACAGCTACCCTTCCCGGGATCAGCCCAGGGGAGAAAACAGGGCCCCGTATCAGCCTGAGCGGGTTTCCCAGTTAGAGCGCCAGGTTCAAAACATGGCGCGGGATCTGGGTCACATACTGAGGGCTCAGCAGAACCCTCAGATGGGCGTGCCGGCGCAGAACGCACCCAACTCTGGACCTGGTGCTCCAGAACAATGACGGGGGCAGCACCCCGATAACTCACCGGTTCCCAGGGAGGAGGCACAAAGGGAAGGGGGGTGTAAAGCCTTGGAGGAAGCTTCCTTCCTCACTTGTAAACAGCCCCTGGAAACCCAGGAACCGGAAACAAAATCTCTTGCCCCTGAAAGTCTGCCTCCTAAGGAGCAGAGGGGGGGTAGGAGAAACAAAAGACCCAAACAGACTCAGTTTGAGGAGGAGGTACAGATATTCCAATTTGAGGGAGAGGGATCCTCAGAGGATCCTGGGAAAAGGATCTTCTCCTTCAGAGAGGGGGGAACTCCTCCCAAAGAAAAATGGGTCCCTAGGGATGCAAATCCAGACTGGGGAGATGTGGAGACTGAGCTACCGCCGCCCACCATCTCATCCCAGAACCAACAGCAAGAAAATCCCCTGGTTCAAACCCATCCTGGTGAATGCCTCCAAAAAGGGGGGGGCGGCCCAGAACCGGAGCCAGGGGAACCCACAATGGCTCTGATCTCCAGTTGCCAAATTTTTCTTTCAGATTCCCAAGGCTCTCCACAGAATTCTGTCCAAATTTCTTCTCTTGCAATGTCCAAAACCAGAAAATTAGCCCACCAGTTGTCCAAAAATGTACATTATCTGTGCCCCCTTGAGGAGAAGGAGGGAAGATATTATGCCCCGGTACAAGTACAGGGACAGGGTACAATTTCGGCACTGGTGGACACGGGATCTCAAGCTACCCTTCTGTCCAGAAGGGCCTTTGACGAACTGAATGCAGGAAGGGGAGAGAATTACCAAATTCCTCTCACCTCTCTTCCTGGACAACTACAGAACTTTGACGGGAAGGAAATTCCCGTCGAGGGGACGGCAGATTTGGACATTAAAATTGGGCGACATAAGTTGAAACACCCGGTCATAGTTGTGACCCCAGAGGGCACCCCTTGTTTACTAGGGAATGACCTCCTGAGAAGGTTGTCACCCCTAATAGATTGCGTAAACAAGGTCCTCTGGACCCAGACTAGCCGACCGATAAAATTAAAACAGAGTGTCAACCATGTTAGTTTAAACGGCATCTGCCACATGGTTGAACAAAAATCTGACCAAGTAGAATTTCACTTCCAGAACAACCAGATTCCAGACGTGACAGTCATAGCAGTAGGACAACAGACTGGTGATGGGGGGTCCTCTCTATTTCTGAAAATCAACCTTCCTTCCAGTCTAAGGTGGTATTCCACGCTGGAAGGAAACACTCTGAAATTCTATACCAATCCACAATCTGAAACTCCCACTCCTATAGTCCAGAAAGATGTGAAATCAGCTCAAAGCCTGGCTGATATTCAGCAAATTGAAGAGCAGTTGTTCATCCCTGTTCAGTTAAATGATGGGAAGGACTCTGTTCTCGCTCGAGTGTGTGTAAACAACGGTAAGAGCTTCATCAGCGAAGCCATGTTCCGCCAACTCCCAAAAGATCCAGCCATTCCCACCTTCAAACTGATAGACAAATGGGAAATGGACCTGGAAGCACCTAATTCCAAACATCTCCTGCCAAGTAGGTGTATGCTCAAAATCTCCATTGGCAACAAGAGCATAGTCCACAATTGTTGGGTCGTGCGAGACGTCCCTGCCGCCTTTTACTTAGGCAGTGACATTCTCAATCGCTTTGCCATTAGTTTGGACCTAATAAACTTCAAAGCTTGGTCCCGATTAGCGGATAATCCCATGGGCTTTGATGATCCAGAAAAAGCATTTAGGTCAGCTCAATTGCTACCTTATGCAGTTGAAATTCAGGTTAAAGAGGAAGTCACCATCCCAGAAAGGACCCGACAATTCTCCCTGGAAGTGAAAGTTAAAAGGGGACAAGAGTTGAAAAACCCTGATGCTTACATACATCTAAATGCTTCTTTCCAACAGCAAGGGTTAGGGGTAAACCCAACTCCATTAGTCAACATAGAACATGACACCATTCTAATAGAGGTGGATAACAGCGACTTAAAGAGTATTACTCTAGCCGCAGGCACCATTATTGGAATGGCGGTTGATGACCGACATTTCTCCATTGATCTTGTAAATGAACTATTAGGACCAATCCCCAAGGACTGTGTTGACAGTGACAGTGAGGACAATACAACACCAGACAGGATTTTCACCCGGCATGGGGGGAACTTCCTGGTGTACACTTCCTGCCCCTATGGTAAGGAAGATGTGACGTGTGACTTCAGGAGGGATGAGGTGATTTTCCAGGTACATGAGGGCTGCCTTTCCCACCTGAAGCCTCCGGTCCAAATCAGCACTCTGACCAGGGACTTCTCCACCCAGCTGGAGGAGGCCGCGGAAATAGCCAAACCAGAAGTCTTTCCAGGCTTCAGGCAGATGGTGGAAGAGAGAGTCAACCTAGCTGATGCCTGTGTGACTCTGGAACAAAAGCAAAAGTTGAAACAAGTTTTCTTGGATTTCCAAGATCTCTTTGCGGTAGACTCATATGACTGTGGTCGCACTGACATCCACACAACAACAATCCCCACGGACCCTGGCATGACTCCTGTGTTTGTGAAGCAATATCGCTTGCCTCTCGCATCAATGGAGTCCCTTACTGAAATAATTAAGAACCTTGAGTCCCGGGGAATAATCCGTCCCATCCACAGCACCTTCAATAATCCGGTGCTGGGAATATTGAAGCCAAACGGCCAGTGGAGACTCTGTGCCGACCTCAGGGAGCTCAACAAACGGGTCCATACTTCCCGATGGCCTCTGCCCTACATTGACCAAGGGCTGGCCCAGATCCAGGGGTCACAGGTATTCACTGCAATAGACCTGACCAATGGATACTGGACTGTGCCTGTCAGTAAGGAGGACCAATACAAGCTGGCTTTTACCTTTGGGGGCCAGCAGTACACATGGACCCGGACTCCCTTCGGATACCTCAACTCCGGCAATGAATTCAACATTTTTCTACACAAAGCCATGCCTGACTTGGGTGCAAGGGGTAACCTGGCTTATGTAGATGATGTCCTCATCAAAAGTTCATCTGTGGAGGAACACATAGCGGAGATCCGTTATGTTCTGACACAGTTGAGGGCCGCCGGAGCAAAACTTTCCTTTCAGAAAGCACAGTGGTGTAGAACCCGTGTTAATTTCTTGGGGCATGAGATTACTCCTCAGGGCCTCTGTCCCCAGGAAAAGAAAGTGGAAGCACTTCAGAAACTGAAAGACCCCACAACTCTGCGGGAACTAAGGAGCCTCCTTGGACTGACTAATTACAGCAGAAAGTTCATTGAGGGCTACGCAGAGATCACCAGACCCCTGATTCATCTCCTAAAGGGGGGGGTCAAGTGGGAATGGGGTCCAGAACAAGCCGAGGCAGTAAGACAACTCAAAAGAAGCCTCTCACAAGCGCCTTGCCTAGCTTACCCTGTCAGAAACAAGGAGTTCTTCCTGGAGACGGGGTTCTCTAATACGTGCTTGACGGCAGTATTATATCAAAAGCATGACAAGGTCAATAAAGTAATCTCATATGCGAGCAAAACTTTATCCTCTGTGGAGGAGAAATTCAACGATTGTGAGAAGGCACTCCTGGCGACGGTGTGGGCATTGAAGAATTACCGCCCGTTTATCCAGGGGGAACACATCATAGTGGAGACTCCACACCAGCCTCTGCAATATCTCCAAAGTGATAGAATCCGGGCCGGAAATGTGAGTAATTCCCGAATTACTTCCTGGATTCTGTCAATGCAAGGCTTTCCTGTGGAGGTCAGATATGGCCAAAACAAGAAGAGTCCCCTCGCGCAAGGTCTGGCTGACTTGCATGATTGTGCCAGAGAAAACTGTCTCGAGGACGAAAGTCTAAAAATCAAGGACAACATGGAGGCATACCTTAATTCCCCACACAAAGTCTTTGAAGAAGACAAGTGTGAGGGAATGCCCACTGTCTATGTGGATGGATGCTCTTACCATGTTGACAACGACGGGGAGAAAGAACTGGTGGCTGGCGTAGGGAATGCATGGGTGAATGAGTCCCCAGAACCCTCAGCTGGATACAAAATTGGTCCCCGAAGTAGTCAGGTGGCAGAATTGATGGCTGTGCATCAGGCCATCCTCACTGCTGTCCAGCATCAACTCCACAAACTGGTCATAATCACAGATTCGGATTATGTACGGAACGGGTTCGTGGAGCACCTGGTTAATTGGAAAACCAGAGGCATGTTATGTGCTAACAACAAACCCTTGAAACATGGGAAGTTGATCCAAAACATTGATGATCTGGTCACATCGAATGGGATGACCATCTACTGGAAAAAGATCAAGGGTCATTCCAAAGTAGAGGGACCAGACAAAACTGGAAATGACTTAGCTGATCAGCTGGCCAAAACCGGAGCCATCCAAGGGGATCTAATTGAGATTGAGTCCCTGTTGGGGGAAATCCAGGTCACTGCCATCACTAGGTCCCAGACAAATGCTCACAACGACCTTTCAATTGCACAATGGAGTAAGGAGACCCCTGATGCTGATTTGATTACCGCTCAGAAGGGGGATCCAATAATTGGTAAATTTTACCAGCACCTTGAGGACCCTGAGAACTTTCCCCTGACGGATACCGATTACATTGGGAAAGAGGACCTAAGAGTGTTGATGAAATGTCCAAAAATGTTCCGGATCCAAGACGGTTTGCTGGTAAGGAAATCCAAAGCTGGCCACGATCAGTGGGTGGTTCCTACCTCATTCCGAAGCCTGATGTTAAGTCACGCCCATGATGCGGCCACCGCCGGTCATAGGGGGTTTCACACAACACTGGAAATCTTAAGAGAGGTTGCATACTGGCCACACATGGGCCAGGACCTCAACCAATATTTGAAGGGTTGTCTTGTGTGTGCACAATTTCAGCCGACATCCCTCACACACCGGGCACCTTTACAAAAGCGGGGAATGACACTGCCATGGTCAGATTTACAAATCGACTTTGTAGGCCCTGTGATTCGCTCGGCTAGGGGGAATAAGTACATGTTGACTGTGACATGCTTGTTTACCAAGTGGGTGGAATGTCTCCCAGCCCCAAATTGCAAGGCGGAAACTGCAGCTGCCTTGATGATTAACCACATCTTTTCCCGTTTTGGTCTACCTCAAAGGATTGAGTCAGACAGAGGTAGCCACTTCACCAGTGAAGTAATGACAAAGATGTGGGAGATACTGGGGGTCAAGAGAAAGCTGCATATTGCTTATAGACCAGCTTCTTCTGGGGCAGTAGAGAGATATAACCGGACAATTGTGAGCATATTAAAGAAGTTTGTGGCAGATTCTGGGCCAAGTTGGGATATCCGATTACCTCTGGTCCTAATGGCTATCAGATCTACCCCTTCATCTGCAACCAAAATGTCACCATTTGAGTTGATGACTGGGCGCAAGATGGTGCTTCCTCAGCATTTGCTCTACAGGACCCAAGAGCAGACACTGATAAATGCCTCCACTACTCATGAGTATGTAGAGAATTTAAGGAAACACCTCCAACATGCTTTTGCTTACGCTCAGCGGAATCTAGAAAGATCGGCTGATAGCATGAAGACCCACTATGACCTGAAGACTTCCAGGAAGGAATATCAGGTGGGGGACCGGGTCTATCTATACAACTTCCAAAGGAACCAGGCCAAGCAGCGCAAATTTTTGCCTACATGGAAGGGACCCTTTGAGATCGTCGATAAGATCTCCCCTGTGGCCTACAAGATCCGCATCCCCAAAGGCGGTTCGGCAGAGGGGGAAGACAAGTGGGTCCACATAAACCAGTTGAAATGTTGCCATCCCAGGCACACTCTGCAACAACTGGAGGAATCCTCTGGAATCCTAGCGGGTACTGTCTCAGACTAATTCAGTTCCAATCATAAAACATACCACATCTAGTCTCTAAAATATTGTGATTTGCATGAAACTGTCTCTTAGTTATACTGTTTTTTATCAAAATAAGAATGTAATGTTTCGTTATGATGAAATGCATATGCTGCCCCACTATCTCAACAGTGGTGGAAAAAAAAAAAAAAAAATCGTCTATGAGTAGATATTGCCGCTTTTCCTTTGTCGTCCTAGGAGAAAGAAAACCTGAAGACGGGCCAAGGAGGATGATACGGAGACCGGGAACGAAGATCCAATGGGCCCAGTGGACCGCCCAATATTCCCATCAGGACCGGCGAGGAGAACTGATCGATCAGTACCGGATGGAGGAAAAGATGCTGAACTGTGCCATCTATTGGAAGAAGATGAGGAAACATCCCAGATCTTGCGAGTCCCATCAGTGAAACCGAATGGCCATCGCAAGAGGGGGGCTTGTGGGATGTATTTACCCATGCATCCTAGCCCTACCTCAAAACTGTGCAGTACTGACATGAAAACATCATGATGGCCAGAGCTTCCCAGAAAATGCACAGGGAAATGCATGAAGAATAGGCTGCCACTCATTTTTGCCGATGTTATGGGCACAGAAGGAAACTGCCTAAAACCACCATTGGACTACCCACACAGTAGTCTGAAACCATTGGGAATGGCAATGCTGATTGCCAAAAGCAAACCCATAACTGTTGGGAATTCATTTTCTTAAATCCCAAAAATGGGTGCAGTACCAGTACTCACCACTATCCAAAAGCCGGCAGTTTAAAACCACCCTGTGTTTCTCTGAAGGCAAGCCAAAGTGCCTATTTCAAACATTGCAATATGTGCAAAATATTCACTGAACACCAGCAGACATTTGGTAGAATGGAGTTTTGTGTGCCTACAAAATCTGGGAAATGAAGAGCCCAGAAAAATGCTTATAACAAGACTGGCTGCGCTGTGGATTTCAGCAGTTTAAGTTGCATTGGACTGAAAGACACTACAAATCTAAATGTTCAAATTGACTGAGTGACCTACTTTTGAGTGTCACATAGGTTGAAATTGTTTAAATGTCATAGTTTTAAACTTAGAATCAGCCTTCTAGCTGCATATGTGAAAATGTTTAGTTTTATTTGAATGCAGAAACTGGGGAACAAAAAGTGACATTTTATCTGAAACCTGGCTTAAGGAACTGAATTCTGCCTGGCAACTACCCCCATCAGGAGGAAATTTGAGTCACCACTGTGTTCCCAGGCCAACCTTCCTTTTGCTGCCCACACTAAGGATATGCCATCTATCTGATAATTGAATTACCTGTGCTCTGCAAGAGAGTGAACAAAGCCCTCTTCACTCAGGCAAAGGTTTTTATTACCGCAGTCGTAAAATGTAGCTTCCTCTTGGCAGGAGCTGGGAGGAGCACTGCCTGTGAGAGCAAGCTGGCTTGGCAGAAACTGGAAAGACTGGTTTCTATACCATGTGACCTGGGAAACCACACCCCTTTGGAGCCAGAACATAACTTTAAAAAGATGAATAACTCATAGAGCGGACATGTGAACATTTTATAAATGATACCATAATTCTTGTGATTTTTCTGCCCACATTTTAAGAGGTTTTTCGACCCGGTGGCGTGTTCAGGGGGGTTTTAGCGGAAAAGTGGATATTACTCTAAATGTATGCATGTTAAAAATCTGAAACTTCATCAGTTAATGTCCCTACTCCCTGCACACATGTATGTAAAGTTGGGTCAATGTCAGAAATTGCAAAATCAGTTAAAAAGTGAAATATGTGCCATTTCTGAATGCAAGCTCCCAGGAAGAGCAGAGTTTGAACAGGGGATACCTCCTGTAATGCATGATGGGTGCATATGATTTTAAAACAATATGTACCTCTGCAAATATGTATTTGTTTCAAATCTAGATTTGTGTGTAAGTTGACAGGAGGAGTGGACTTTCTGCAGGCTGTAAAATGACATCACTCTGACTCTCAGTTCATTCCCCAATCAAATGATAAATGGAAGTTTGACCAATTAGAAGCTGAGAGAGAGGTAGGGTCAGTGATGCTAGAACACACCCACATTCTAAACACATAAAAGCAGACAGACAGGACAGATAGAGACCTTCAAAATCCATCTGCAGCGGGACGCTCTGCCGGAAAAATCCATACTTACCTCCATCAACCTCCAGAAAGCCAAACTAGAGACTTCAATCTATCCAGAACTAAGAGACCAGACCAGAGAGAAAGCAGTGCTGTACCCAGAGAGAAAGCAGTGCTGTGCCCAGAGAGAGACCCGAGCCCAGTCCAAAACCCTGACCAGATCCATGGCGAGGCCCATTTCACTCAAGAATATAGTGTGAGTACCGAGAAAACTGTGTAGAACCCATCTCTTAGTTAAAATAATATAATTCAATCTATTTAATCTAAGTAGAACTGCAGCTTAGCAATTGTGTTATCCTGCCATCATTTTTAAAGCTGAAAAAGTGTGCGTTTAAAATTTCAAATCTGAAAAACGACCTTCACAAAATCGCTCATATCTCCGCAACCGTTTGTGCTAGAGACTTGCAGTAACTTTCATTTTGAAGCTGAGATCCTAGGCTTTCCTAGTACCCCAAAACGATAGAGATAGTCCTTGTGGTTCCTCTGTAATAGCGCTCGGCGCATCCGCGAATTTTGCCGCGATTTGCAAATTTCTCCACATGTAAAATCAGCTGCTGCTTGCCTTCCATTTGCCAGAAATTCGTTTAACCTGTTAACTATCCCGGCCTCATTGCTAGTGTGAGCCTGGACTAATATTAACTAGATACCACTCACCCTGAACCTCTGAAAGGGAATTAAAAGTATTTTAGCATATTTTTCAATTCATTGCCAGCACATATCAAAGCAATTTGGGCCTGTGTTTTCAAACTTCTGTAGTGTAAGCTTGCTGGGGTGAACTGAATTACAGTTGATTGCATTTCTGAGAACTGTGTGCTTCCTTCCATTTCCTTGCATTGCATCAAGGGGGGGAGGGGATTGCCAGAGAAAAGTGATTACATTGTTTTGTTGAAATCATATTGAGTATTTTCTATACTGCATTTAATTTATTCAATATTGCATCCATTTGAACCCTATAAAGCATTCTCTACCACATTATACTTCTGTACCTATTTACCAGTGTGCTACCTTATCCATTTCATGTCAACTCCTTATTGATTATAGAGAAGCGTGTTAGTGCCAGATTCTCCATTGTTAATCTTTATCATATCAGATTAAGTGTGCTATTCAATTATTAATTTATTATAAAGTGTGATATATATATATATTTTAATTTATCAAATAAACCTTTTAAACTTGCAAAACAGAACTACTTCTTGGCTCAGTGGGGTCAGGGGGATTCCAAGAGAGGGGTGTTATATAGGGGTAGTCATCCAGAACGCATGAACTGGACCTAAAGATATATCAATAAGGGTTTTCATTCAGTATTCTAGACTAGGCGTTAACTTAGCTGTAGTGCTGAATTGAATCCTCCTACAGTATCTATACTTTAGATAAAACTCCTGCTGCAAGGAAATGATTACAGCTGCAAAGACAGTGGCAATCTGAGGAGCTGCAAACCTAATTAAAGAAAGAAATGCAAGCAGTTTTTAACACATGTTGAAAAATGGGCTGTGCTGACTGAAAAGAAAAAAATTGCCTGTTTAAAACTCAATTGTTAATGAAAGCCTGTTTACTTAGCAATATAAAGGGATTATGTTAGTGGTGATAATACACATATAGGCTATCTTCTGTCACAGGTTTGTGTAATTCCAGACAAAAAGTAAGAAATTAAACAGTTTAAAACACATGGGATGGATTTGCAAACTCTCAGAAAAACCTGTTATTCCAGTTGCCAGCCATAACACTTCCCAAAGGAAAGAAGATACACCCTAAATCCAGGACACGTAGGTGCAAAGTGCCAGCTGGAAAACCTTTGTATGGGACAGGACAAAGAAAGTTCACACGCTCGTCAGACATTCGTCTGTGCTCCAGGCTGGGACACTCACCTGTCAAGTGTGAAGCGACAATAAAACCTTCTATTAAGACTGGAAACCCCCTTGTCTGGAAGGAAATGACAGCTGCTTGCAGTTGGAGGAAGAAAAAAAAAAACAGGATCTAGTAACAAAGGGACTACCTTTTGGTTACAGAGACTATGGGCCTCATTACGAGTCCGGCTGCAACCAGCCGGTTTTTCCGGCTCGGTTACCGCCAGACTCGTATTACCATTCTGCCTCTGTGACTCCCGGAATTACCAGGGCATTACAACCCTGGTGTCCCGGGAATTCCGGAGGCGGAATTCGGCAAATCCCCATTCCCATTGAGTCCCATAGGACTCAATGGGAATCGGGAAGTGGAAACACTGGCACCATCTCGTGATGGTGCTGGTGTTTCCACGTCCACCTGCAGGCGGGTGGTTTTAAACCCGCCAGGTCAGACCTGGCGGGAACGCCGCCTGCAGGACTCGAGATAGGGCGGTCCGGAAATAACAGTGGCGGCGGGTTTACCGCCACTGTTATTTCCAGACCGCCCAACCCGTAATGAAGCCCTATGTTATAAAAAAACTTTAAAGACTTTTATTTCTGTAGCAATAATTAGCAACATTTTAAAAAACTCTCAGTTTTAAATCTAATTTTGTGGGCTATCTTTTAAAACTTGGTAGAACTCATTGCTGCATGGGGAACAGAAGTTACGAAATATGACACATTCCAAGGAAAGTATTAATGTGGCAAACATAACATTTTGTACATACATCCCTGGGGACAATTTGCATTTGGGTATAAAATTGTGGAATTTTAGGCCAAATCTTTAATGTGTAAAACTACCAGAATGTATAAGAAAGGCAAAACAAGGTCGCACAGACTTGAGGATTGGACTGAAATGTGATGCACATAATATGTGAACCTTGTGTATAATTTGCCAAGAGATTTCAAGTGAAGAAAAGAATGTTTTTGGCAAAATTGGATTTTAAGTAAAGTAAATGGGGGCGTGTTGGGACATTGTAAACCTCACCTCATAAACCTGACATCATCTCCTTGGAAATCCAACCAACTGAGAGCGAGGGGAGACAAGCTCCCCTACCCAATCCAAGTAGTTTAGGGGCGGGCGTAGTTAACGTTGCCCAACCTCTACCTTGATGATGCCCAGGGCCCATTGCAAAACCAAAGTATTGCTGATCCTGCTCCAGCAAAACCTACCCTACAATATTAAAACCCACTAATCTCTGAGTAACCAAGAGAAAATGTGGTACTTTTGGCATCCTAATCCAGTTTGGCTTGCCGCCACTCACTGGATGCTGCTGCCATCCTGCTACCCTGCTGACCTATAATATCCTGTAACCAGAATTGCCAGAAGAACTATCTTTTGGTATCCAGTCCCTGCCCAGCTGATCCTGTCCCGCCGATTCTGTCCAGCTGTCCTGTGTTAGACCAGATCCGTGAGGTGACCAGAACTGCTGACTGTCCAAAATCCAAACTAAAAAGTGGACTGTGAGCATCAATAGGAACCATAGAAAACCGACCTTGTCTTGCCTTGTCCTTAGTTCCACTCTCTAAGTCATCCTATCCTTATCCTGATAACTTATAATATTGTCAAAAATAATTCTTGAAACCCTGCCTTTGATTTCTTGTGCTAGCGCCAACTTCTGTAATAATTTTGTTTTGTGAAATCCTAAGCCCTTAATCCTCTTTTGTGTGATCGGACTGGTCCCAACAGGGCAGGCGTGGAGGTGCTAGGGCTGAACTCATGAGTCAACCCTGGAGCTTACTGTGTCTCATCCTGGATGCCTAGCCTGAATGCTATAGTGTAGAGTAAAACTGTCCTTGTCAAAACCGATTTCTTTGCCTTTTTCGAGCCTTCATTTTCTCAAAATGCACCTCACTAGATCTTGCATAACTCACTCAATTTACCAGCTAGAGACTTCATTTTACTTCCATATTGTATCTGTGATCCATAGCTACCCCACAATACAATATTCCACCATTTTTATGAAAAAACGTTTTGGTAAATTCAGGCGGGAATTGCAAAAGTTTGCTAAATTTCCAACGTGTCATTTTGATTCTAAACTATTTTAAATCTTCCATTCAATTTCGAATTGTATGCTTTTGCTCAATCCATTGCTTGTGATTACTAGTATCTTTCCAGTGTTGCTCCAGTAAAGAATTGTTTTTGTTTCAAGAGTTTTTATACTCATTCATTGTTTTATTCATCCATTTCCGAGTGTCATTTTTAGCATTGCCAGGGTTTGAAATCCGTTTTTTTCTCTTGTTTGAGGTGTTGGGGGGGGTTGGATTTCAAATGTTTTCTATTTGTCATTTCTGATTAACTGCTGCTTCTGTTTATCCACTTAGAATTGATCATTTGTGGGTTGAGGGAACATTGCATGGGGCAATTCTAACTCAAGTGCTATCTTACCTAAAATCAAAACGTGCTCCTATTCCCTAGTGTTTTGTAGTTGTGTCAATAGAAGGTTAAACTAAGTGTATTGCGTACATTCCTATTGTTCTTATCACCCCATTGGTGATTGCAGCCCCATATAAAAAATTGTATGATTTCTTTTGAATTTTAAAATAAATAAATAAATATTACACTTTATCAACCAGCCTGGTTCATGGTCCATTGTGACCCGGGGTATTTGAAATGGGGGTGTGATATGAGTGGTGTACCATCTCAATAGTGAATCTAACATAAAACATAAGCATTTCAATCACGCGCCGCATGCTGGGCAGAGACTAATGTGTGCGTTGCCTGATTGAAATCCTTAACAGTAGGTATCATATTTATTCTTGGTAGTACACAATAAACTAATAATAACACGTTTTATATATACAAACTAATGCAAGAAACTCATAAAAAGACCTGCAGTAAGAGTCAGGAAGTTTAGAAGTGAAAGAATAGAAATCCGAAAAGTCAAGACAGCATAAGGTAGCATTCAAAGCAAATTGTTAACAACAAACAAATTGTTCATCATAGTCTGCACATTTAATTGGACAACATATTCTTGACCAGAACCGTATCTGTAGACAACACACAGTCTCTTGTTGAATCTATAAAGTTGTTCAACATGTGGGACGGGAGACTTCCCTTTTGGCTGAAAGCAGTACAATAAGGGGTAAATGTGTAATTAAAAAAAAGAATACCATGTTCTTTAGTAGGTCTCAGTGTCGGTTAGGTCAACTCGGGGTCTACGTATATGAGAAAGTTGGTGGACAGGTTGACAGACGGGTAAGGGACCTGTTCTGGCCACCACATTGCAGGCACACTTATGTAGACAAAGTACGCTGAAACAGGAAATGCATGGATGATGTAACAGTGTTGATCTTGTGAAGCGTGCAAGGTCTAAACAACCCCAGTGAAGCTAGAAACCTCTTAGCGTACATCGAAAGACATTCCCCTAAAATCGTGATGCTTCAGGAAACACACGCACGGGATTCTAGATATGACAGATTTGCACCCAAGTAGGGGTGACAAATATATTACACCTCCTACTCATCCCAAGTGAGAGGAGTACTCACATTGATAGACAAATCATTTGCCTTCAGTGCGGATGATGTTCAGGTGGACCACAAAGGGAGGTATGTTATCATCAGGTCCGAATTAGCAAGGGAAATGATTATGTTGATTAACACATATGGCCCAAACATTGAGAACCCCTCCTTTTATATTCATATTTCAAGAACACTTGGAAAACAATGGATGTCCCAATGATATGGGGAGGTGATTTTAACACGATTCTAACATAGCTAAAGACAGATCAACCAAAAGACAGCGAGGGGACATGGCGACTGCTCAAACACTTGACAAAATTATGACCTTATACGGGTTGGTAGATGTATGGAAGGAAGAACACCCGGAAGCAACCGAATACACATTCTATTCATTGGTCCAAGACGCAATACCCTGTATCGATTAGTGGCTGATGTCATGACGTAGATGCATAGACCATGCGGAAGCAAGATCTTGCCGTGCACCTTATCGGACCACTCCCCAGTGGCAATGCACATCTCACTGTGCACAATGCCAAGGCCCAGACCACAACGGGCGGTGCTACTTGACACCACACTGGTGTCATCCTTACATGAAAAAATTGAGATGTTTTTTAAAAAAAACGGTCCCACAATACACAACAATATGGGAAACATTTAAAGTATGGTTACGAAGCACTGTGATATCGGATCCAAAAGAACAATAGGAGAGAGCTGGGGGAACTATAATAGGACCTGCGTAGACTTGAAAATGAATATGGGAATACTGGAGACAGGAACCTCCTGGGAATGATAAAGGGTAATCTGCTAAAGTTCAGCGAATTGGCGGATCAAGAGGCACATCTTATGGTGAAACCGGTCCAAGCCCGCAGATACGGGGAGGAAGACAGGCCTGGATGTTACCTGGCCAGGATTGTCCGTGGTGAGAGGGGCACACAGACCATTACAAGCAAAGAGGGGGAGAATGGACAATTTATAACGAAGACAGAAGAGATTAACGAAATATTTTGGGAGTATGCTAGAACAGACACCTGTACTAAAGAAAAGGTAGAACGGTACTTAGGAGAGATAATGCTCACTAATATCGATGAAGAAGCCTGTGTGGCACTTGATAATCCTATTATACTACAAGAAATAGAAGAGGATATCTAGAATTATACAAGACAAACAGAGACATCCTCGCCCCACGGTTGCTTAAGGTGTGGGAAGAATCTTGAACAAATGGCAACCTCCCGCCATCCATGACTGAGGCTATCATCACAGAGCTGTTAAAACAGGGCAAGCCACCAAGGGAAGTAGCCTCATATCGCCCATTATCATTAATGAATTCAGATGCAAAAATACTGGCCAATGTTTTGGCAAACAGGCTCCTTCCATTTATGTCCCTTCTCGTTCACCCGACCAATCAGGCGTCATCCACGGCAGAACCACTGCCTTTAATTTGAGGAGACTGTTCTTGATTATCTCTCAGATAGACCCCCATGCATCCGCAGTTGCGGCCTCGTTCAATGCTGAAAAAGCCTTCGACTCCTGGAACTTCTTATTCCGCGTACTGAAGCAGATACAAGAGGCATCTTGTAAACTAACCCGACTGCAAACATACTTACCAATGGGCTCACATCAGAACCAATTCCACTAGCCAGTGGAACCCAGCAGGGTTGCCCTTTCTCGCCCCTCCTATTTGCGCCAATAATTGAACCCCTCGCTCAGAAGGTGAGGGATGGACACGGACATAGAGGAATACACATAGCTGGACCCCCGCAGATTATTTACTTGCACGCAGACAGCGCCTTATTATATTTACAGAAACTGGGGTCAAACATTAAACCAGTCATGGAGGAGGTTGCCAAGTTCACACACCCTTCAGAGTACAAAATCAATATTACAAAGTCAGAATTATTCCCATTAACATACAGCACTATGGAGCCAGTAGATCTATGCCAAGTCAAATGTGCCCCAACTAGCCTAAAATACCTGGGGGTCACAATATCGCGAATATCACGAACACAGAAACTATTGTATGAACAGAACCACGAGGCATACATTAACACACTAGCCAAGAAATTAGATGTATGGACTAAATTCCCAAAATCCCTGTACGGTAGGGTCTCACTACTCAAGATGATAGTTGTGCCCAAACTTCTATATTACTTCAACACAAGCCCAATATGGCTGAGGAGTAAATACTTTGCAAATCTCTGATCATTGGCAACACAATTTGTCTGGGAAGGCGGTATGGCCCGGGTGAGCTGGGAAACACTAACCGAACCATATGACTGTGGAGGACTAGCCGCCCGAAATTTGAACTGTACTATCTGATGGCACAGGCTCATTATGCAGGATACTGGTACCAACTGCGTGCCAATCCACGACACCACAACACCAAGCTCTAGAGCATTACAGAGCGGCCCTGACAGACCTCAAATTGGTCATACTAAACGATCATTATGTACATACATGAACATTTGATCCTGTACGCACAACAGTAGATACGTTGCACCGTATATTTAAGTGCTTAGACATATCCTTTCCATACAGTTATAAAATTCCCCTCCCCCAATGTTCGATTAAGATGTCCAGATCTCATGGGAAGCAAATGAAGTTGGGAGATCTATACCCATAGGGCAAATTCGTAACTGAAGAGGAATACAAGGCAAAACTGGGATATAATCCAGTCAAAACTTTGCAATATTTTAGAATGCTGGCAGCGATGTGAAAGAGATGGCCTTCATTCCATAAGGAACCAGAGCTCTCAGTGTATAGAGGCTATAGTGCTATGAGAGGGCCGGACGGGGCTGATCTCAAGACTATATGGACTGATACAGGACAGCATGGTACAAAGTGACACAGTAAGGGGAAAATGGGAGAGGGACACTGCAACAGCCAAGATTCTGTGGTCTAACCCAAGATGTCTCCCTCAATGCCTGCCTGAGACTCATACAATTTAAAGTATTTAATAGGTTACATCACACTCCCGTAAAGGTGGCATGGTTTTCCTGATTCACATCAGACAAATGCATGAAATGCGGGGCAGAGGGAGCAGACAGGATTCATATGTTCTGGAGTTGCCACAAAGTGATACCATTCTGGGGTGAAGTAGCCACAGCACTCCACACACTGACAGAGATCTCCCCTACCCTCCACACCCTTAAATACCTGTTGGGAGATATCGGAAAGGTCAATCTCAAAATCCGTTAACTGTTCAATATGGGATGTGTAATAGCGAAGAAATGTATATTTCTACAATGGAAATCAAAAGTGACCCCAACAAAACGTGATTGGTTAAGAGAATTAACTTATGTACAAGAAAGAGAGGAGGGATATATTGGGACAGTGACGGCAAGGAGTAGACCCAAAGATATCTTGGGACCTTTCTGAGACTATGTGAAAGAGACACAGCTGTAACGTGTGATACAATGCAACTGTATAATTGAAAGTATAAATGTAAGATACACCTGCAAGAAAATTGAAATGTATAAATGCACTACTGTGAAAGAATGAATGTCAACGCAACCTGTCCGCCTGTTACCTAAATAAAGTAAAAAAAAGAAAAAAGGAGATCATCTATTTCATTAATGAGTTAAAATGTCTGCATGATCTCTAGAAAGCAGTTAAAAACGGACTCCATGTGTTTTTTTCTAAATTGCAGGAGTCCACACTTCTAGAATCTCAACTTTGCACCTCATTTTTAGGGCTGGCAGAGAGAGCTTTAGCTATTTTCCACAACTATTACAGCGGTATTTTATGGCCCTCTGGCATCAATGAGCTGCTCAGCAATGCAAACGTTGTTTGTGATTGTAAAGACCCGGAGGGAGGTGTCTGTAGTTCTGCTCTCTATATGGTAGAGGAGAGGCACAGAGGACCCCAGCCAAGATTCTCTATTGTGGTAGCAATGGACAAGCAATCAAGGCCTAGCTTCTCAGGAGGTGATGCAGGCTGGTTCTTTAGTACAGTGTAGTCCCCAAGCCACCACAAAGGAATGTCTACACACTGTATTAGTTAAAACACAGTCTTTATATAATTAATATTCAGGGTTATGTACACTATCACAATAACTCACTTTGTGCTCAGAAAATCAATAATGATAAATATATACAGTTCTAAAGTGGTACCACAATTATTATCAGATCTCATTAACTATAATAGTGCACCAACTACACTGTCAAAATATCACACAGATCAATAACAAGGAAAACAGCAATAGAAATAGGAAGGAAAGCAAGATGGTTGAAACAATAGGCAGAATACTGGCCTCTACCGTTAAGCACAGTTGTGTGTGGAGATCCCCCCACCTGGGCAACCTGTAAAGCAACGATGTATCACAAGCCCAGTCCATATATTGTTCTACAAGTCTTATTTCCCTCTACAATAGTTCTACAGCCCCAATGTACCTGGAATTGTAGCGTTCGCCGTCGGGGGAATCGACGGCCCTTCTCGAGTGCCCTCCCTTTAAGGCAGGAGTCACGGGTCGTCGAACGTCCGACGGAGAACAGGGTGAACTACGGCGGTGAAGTGGCAGCTTCGTTCCTAGCGGTGCTCGTCAACGAAGGAGCGTTGGTGTCCCGCAAGAAAGAGGCGTGCGGGGCACCTCAGTGATGGTAGTTCTGGACCGCAAAGAGATGTTGAAGAACTGTGGCCCAGCAAGGGCGTCGAGTCATCAGTGTCTCTGTGGTCTTTAGGTGGCGGGAAACCCACCGGCGGATGCTCCTCGGCACGTCGACGGTCGGGCCTTCTCCAGCAGGATAAAGCGGGAGGCGATGCAGATGAGAGCATCCTTGGCTCAAATTAAGTTCTTAAGCAAACAGGAGCACGGCGGCTCCAGTTGGCAACGGCGGTCGTTCACAGGGGCGGACAACAGTCCGGGCGCTTCTCTTTGGGATTCCGCGGCAGTCCCCATCTCCGGTCGGCAGCCTGTTGTAGGTCTGTCTACCAGGGAGCTTTGGCAAAGATCAGCTTTTGCACGATGGTCCCTCGTAGCTCGGGAAGAGGGCGCCTTACCAGGTCCTCTCTGGGTCAGTTCTTGGAGACACAGCAGCTTTCAGATGGTGAAGGAGTGCAACAGCAATTATTCTCTTCCAGCCGGGCTTCAAGGTTAAGCATCATTTTCACTCCAGTTACTCTTCAGCTTCTGAACACTAATTCTAGCATTGAGGGGCCCCCAGATATACTAGTTGATCTCCCATTCATTCTGCTGGGTCACACTCAGGCAACCAATTGGTCAGAAGGGCATTCATGCAGGCAGGCATCCAATCAGGCGCATAGTGCATTCAGGCCATTCACTCCTCTCCAGGCACTCACAACAAGTTATGTGTATTGGGACAAGTACCCAGCCATTCAACACTCCACACTGCATTCATACCAGTTTCGGGCAGGGCTGTCTCAGTCATTGTGTCCAACACCAGATACTAGACACCCACAACACAGAATGCGTATTCGTCACACACTCCATTCACCCAGGTCCCACCCACAGGGTGTACCCACAACATACAGTCACTGGGAAGGCTCCAGCCAGTCTGGCCTGGACTTCACAACAACACCATATATGGAACTTCCACCCAACAGCCGGTCAGGGGGAAGGGACAGAGTCTGGGCTTCCCAGGACTTTGGGAAAACAAGGTAACAGGCAATAGAAAGCAAGAGGCCAGGGGGGCCATCTTGTTTCCTATCAGAAATCAACTGATCCCAATGGCAGGGCCTGGGTATCCCAAAATGGAGGATACTCAGAGCACCTGTCAAATTCAGCATGGAGCTGCCACCAGCCCATACCATGCTCTGTGGGCCACTCACAGGTGCCCAAAAACATACACTAGGGGCACAGGGTTGTACCCCCACCCATGGGTGCCATAAGGGTATCCCCTGGGTCTGTTCACCAAACCAAAAGAGCGAGCTGCACCACCAGGAGTCCCACATGAACTCCTGCGTGGAAAACACGACATAACACATGATAAAAAGCAGTAAAGGACAAGGATACAGAGGCCCTGTCCCTCCGATGCATTTCCAGCATCACAGTGTTGGATCCATTTCATCGCCCTTCTGCCAAAAGTAACCCATAGTCTTTGCGAAGACACTAACAAACAGTGCACTGTCTCAGTGCTTGTGTAGATGTAACTCACAAGCTTATGCTCAGAGAAAATAAAAAAGCTTATCTTCAGGGCATGCACAGACCATGAGCTGCAGAAGCAGCCCACAGACCAATATTCAAGAAAGATTTCAAAATAGCTTTACTTCATGCTCATAGCCTGAGCATGGTCAAGATGAGTGTCTCTTTTCAAGCCTTTCACAACAAAAGCAACTTGTTAAGTCTGCTTATAGAAAGGGTTAGGGTCTTGGAGGACTAGGGTGTCAATCAGCTGCTGAGCAAAACAGAAATGGATGTAGATTAGTATATTGCATCCTGGCACCATCACCTGCATTCAAGCAACTAATAATAATAAGATATTGATTAACAGGCAACTCACATAGCTTGCATAGCATAAGCAACGAGGAGACAGTAATTTCCAGGTCATGCTCTGATCAAGAGACGAGACATTAATCTTCATAACATGTTCAGAGTCTGAGCATTCACTAGAGAGTGGTTCCTCCTTCGTAAGCTTGCACAGCAGATACAATTAATAAACTCAAGCTCAACGAGAAGATACTTTCTTCCAGGCAATCGCAGAGCACGCCCATCAGAAACAACTTGCTTAAAGTAACCTTATATTGGGCTGGAAAGTGATTGGTGTTTGGGGACTTATGGTGCTTGTGATTCAGCCTCCGGGACATGCATATCACTGGAAAACACAAGTGGCAGAAACGGTCAGGGGATGCGGGGCTCAAAGAGCGATTTAGGATTCATGGGGTGCACCTGGCTACATGGGAGGATCAGAAGGAGGTACAGGTTTATGCTAGAGTCTCTATACCAAATATGTGAAATGAATCAATATCTGCCTTTTTTGCATGGAATTCGTGTCCATGCCGCTAAGCACGTGCAGATCAGTAGTATCCTTCCTGTGTACAAAAAAGACTGCTCTGGCCCTGATAATGGTTCAGCCATAAAGAAGAAAAGGGTTTAGTTATGTGTAACTCTTTCTCTCCAGTGCATCTTTAATAGATTCACATACTTACAATAGTTCCCTGTTGCTAGGCTGTGAATGTTCGGTTGTAAATGCAACAAGAAGATAATCTTTTACAGGCTTGTTACCTCATTCAGTCATATCACCCCTTCCAGGAAGGCACATAGCATATTCTCCTCCCCAAGAGGGCATTTACAGATTTTTGTAATAAGGATTAAGGACATAGCAAATCCACTCTACCTCGAAGGAGATGTGGCTAGGCGCCTGTGAAACTGTAAAAGATACCAATGCTGCAGAACTTAAGTTACAGGTGAGTAACATTTTCCTTCTCCATCATGAACACTTTAAAAGATTCACATGCTTAGAATAGGTTACGCAGCAGTATATCTTAAATGGCAGGTTGGAGAGGCATTATAACAGAACAATGCGTCACCTCTAGCAGAACTGATGCAGTAGCGCTACGTGGCCAGACTTCACTCTCATCTATGGTATCCAAGTCTAGGCAGTAGCGACTCATTAATGTTTGAGGGGTACTTCATGTTGCTGCTTGACAGATGGTCTGGAATGCTGCTGTTGCTGCTCTACCTCTTGTCAAATGTGCAAGCAAACACAGCCCTGAATGGGTCTGTTGGCAGTCTCAAGACAGTCCTTGATATGTGCAGTAATCCATCTGGATTGCACTGATTGGACAGGGTCGGTCTTAGGTTGATCTTAACATATTTAATGAGTAGTTGACCCGACAGCCTAAAGGCTGCAGTCTTATCAAATGAAGTAAAACAGAGCCATCCTAGCACCCAGAGTGTGCAGTGATTTCTCAGCCAGAGAGGACAAGTTGTTAACGAATGTAGGAAAAGACGCAGTCTGATTAATGTTGATATCCAAGACCATCATAGGAAGGTAATGAGGGCGTGTTTAGATCACCATTTTGTTGCAATAACAGGTGACAATTGATCTTTGGAGGAGAACTCTGTCTGACCACTGACTCTCGAGCAGAATTGATGAGCTCTGTCAAACTCTTTCTCCATGACAGACATTTAAATTCTGATCTGTCCATACAGTGAAAAAACGGCTTCATAAATCTAGTGAGACCTGTTTTGAACTCCGATCTGACCATCACTCTAGAAACTGAAGATTAGAGCTGGATTAGTACTTTAAAGAACTTGTTAGTAAGTGAATGAGAGAAAAATAGTGGTTGACCTTCCAGCTTGGTGTACTATAATAGAGTGGGCAGATGAACCAACATGACTGGCAGAGAGCCCCCCCCCCGTAAAACAGTATAAATAGGTATAGCAAAAGGCGCTAAACCTGCATACGATCGCATTCAGTAGACTAACAAACAGTGCAAAACATTTTCAAATTGTGTGAGTAAATTAGCCTTGCAGACAGAGCACAGTCTTTCATCAGGACTTGAAGGAATTCTTCTGACAGACCCAAGTGTTTGAACTGCATTCGCTCTTCATCTGGATAGTGCAAGCTACTTTGGGCTTTGGGTTGTGACGGAAACAGTCCTCTGCTTCATTGGTAGGCGAGTGAAGAGATGAAACTTGATGCATGGTTGAATGGACAATTCGAGGATCCACATACCAGGGTTGACGCATCCATGCCGGAGCATTCAACATCATGATGCAATCAGTTGACAGGTGATTGGTGACCTTTTTGGGAATCAGAGCGTTGATGGAAAACCATAAAAAGATCTCCTTGACCAGGGAATCGAAAAAAACATCCTCCCTCTGGAAGGTCAAATGCAGGCAAAATAGCATAATTTTGCCTCGTCCCTAGAAGCAAAAAAGGTCAATGTCTGGATTACCCCATCTGTGGAACAGCCTACTGTGAGGAAATATTTAATAATTGAATGTCATTTTCCCTCCAGGTGTCAACCCTCAGACTTTTTGCTGCTGTTTAGACACCATTGACTGACTTTGTACTCCTCTGGGCTTTCGCTCACTTTTTATGGGGAAACTGACATGCCCTTAAGACAGTCAGTACTGGGAGACTTTGTTTCCCTTAGTTCTTTCCTCATGTTGCAGCTTTTGTGTAACACGTAACAAGTGTGCAATGTATCTTATCATACAGCACACTTGTGTCTATAGTCATTCCCAAGGTCCTAGATAGTCTCGCTGGACATTTTATGAACTGTGCAGATGTGTCATGGATAGGAATGGTGGCAGCTATCTTTTTGCATAGGTGGCCTGGCTCCAACATTGCCATGCCACGAGGTTCTTTGTCCTGTCCTTTGTCCATCTTGCCCTTCACATTCCCCAGGTCGAGTCGACCCGGGTCAGTCCTTATTTGGTTATGCACTTTCCCGCGAATCCCAATGCTTTCGCAGGCTTTTCCATGCTTTGTGTGTGTGCCTCAGGATGTGGGCTGGAACGTCTGGTTCCAATACACATCCTGGGTGCCGGAGAGTCTGGAGTGCCATGAATGACTGGGACCACCGTGGTTCGTGATTGGTCCACCTATGGAGTGTGAGTGTGTAAGCAGATCTCCTAGTGGGTCATCTCCGTTTTGGCGCAAAGGGAACTTTGGATAAAAGGAGGCCGAAAACACCACTACCACTACCATGTCGATCTCCTGACTGCTCACTGAACAAAGGATAGGATCAAAGTATCCTGCAACACAAAGCCGAGTCGAGGAACCGCTGGTGGCCCGCTGGAAGGTTACACACAAGTGGCCCTTGGGGGCCCCTCTCCTTTGCACTGCTATTGCGAAATAGCGACTCCACCCCGAACTCTCGAACTGCATCTGCCTTCAAGTGGTGGTCCTTCTTGAATAGTGGGAACTTGTTCTGCATCCCTTCATCCACCTTCCCGAGCTGCTAGAGACCGCTGAAGAGACCCTGTTTGTCCATTGGAACAACCGTGTGCGCTGGCATTGCATGTAGTATTGAGCACAAGGCTCCTCTCTTCTTAGGGCTTGGAGTGCTTCTTAGGTGTATTGTTGATGTCGAAATGGGCCTTAAAACTATCTGCACTGCCTGTTTCCTTCCCATCTAGGTTGTCGACATATTTTGTGCATTTAACCTTTTAGACCCCAATGGTCTTGTATGGGATACATTACTCACCGTAATCGTATTTCTGATGCTTGTATCTGCTTAGATTCACATGCTGTGCATAGGCCGACATCTAGTGGAAGCTTCGGAGTATTACAGTTTGTTTTTCGAAACTCAAAAATGGGCGTCGACATGGCGTGCCAGTAATACTATCCCTAGTGTGACATCCACTGTACCCATGATCCCTGACGCGTGTAGGACCCTCAGATTGTATTTTTTCTGACATGAGGTAGCATGAGGAGTAGCGTGAGTACAGATTATCCAAGCAGATAGATAGGAAGATAAGCCTACAAGCATCCATGCACCTTCTCTCAGAGGGGAGTAAGGGCGGGTCGCATGTGATTCTAAGCAGATACAAGCATCAGAAATACGATTACGGTGAGTAATGTATCCCTTCTGAGGCTTGTGGAATCTGCTTAGATCACATGCTGTGCATAGATTAGCGAGCGGTGTTAGAAGAAGGAGGTGGGATGTGAGAAGGGTCATGAGCAAACAGATGTCTTACAACCGCTTGTCCCACTTGAGTATCTGTATTGGAATGAGTGTCAATGCAGTAGTGCGGAGTAAAAGTATGAATAGAGCTCCAAGTAGCTGCTTTGCAAATGGTGTCAAGGGGTACATGTGCAATGAAAACCAGAGTGGCCCCAATGCCTCTTGTAGAGTGGGCTCTTGGCGTAAAAGGCAGAGTCTTTTCAGAAAGGGAGTAACATAGTTGGATACAATTGACTAAACACGATCTCCTTCTCTGCCTGTAGCTACGGAGACAAACAGTTGGTCTGTTTTCCTTAGCGGTCTGGTCTTGTCTACATAGTAGAGGACCGCTCTTCACACATCTAGAGTGTGTAGTGTCACCTCAGCAGAGCTTTTTGGTTCTTGGAAGAAGGCCGGAGGCTCGATGGACTGGTTAATGTGGAATTTAGAAATAAACTTAGGTGAGAACCTAGGGTGTGTTCGTAGAACCAGTTTATCCTTATGAACAGTAAATAAAGGATCCTGCACTGACAGAGCCTGAATTTCAATGACCCTACTTATTAATGTAATGGCTACTAAGAAGGCAGTTTTATAGGTCAGGTGTTTGAGACAGGCTTTATGCATGGGTTCAAATGGTGGGCCCATGAGTTTAGCAAGCACCACATTAAGGTCCCAACCAGGTGGTGGGTTTGAAATTGGAGGGTGGAGTCTCTTTACCCCTTCCATGAAGGCTTTAACCACTTGTACTTTCCACCACGAAACCTTGTTGTGGGAAGTGGTGTAGGCTGACATCGCTGCCAGATGTACCGTTAGTGAGTTAAATACCAGGCCGGCATCCAGCAGGTGGAGCATGTAAGTGACAATATTGGAAGGAGTGCAATCAACTGGGTTGATTTGCTTATTCTGGCACCAGATAACAAATCTTTTCCATGTATTAAAGTAACAGTGCCTCGTGTTAGGTTTCCTAGATTCCTTTAGGATGTCCATACATCTCTGTGGTAAGTTGAGATGTCCAAACTCTATGACTTCAGGAGCCATGCTGCCAGGTTCATTGAGTTGGGTTGAGGGTGCACTGTTTGTCCTTGGTGCTGGGACAGTAGGTTGTATCAGCACGGGAGTCTGATGGGTTCGCATACTGCTAGTCTGCGTAGGTGTGGGAACCACGGTTGCCTCGCCCACATGGGAGCAACTAAGATGAGCGTCATCGATTCCCTGTGCATCTTGTTGACCACTTTCCTCATGAGAGGGGTTGGTGGAAAAGCGTAGGCAAACATTCCTGACCAGTTCATCCACATGGCGTTCCCCTTGGAGTCTGGCTGGGGAAACCTGGATACGAATTCTGGGCATTGCCTGTTTTCACTTGTGGCGAATAGGTCTGTAGTGGGGAAACCCCACTGTGAGAAGATGTATTCTACGACTTCTCTGAGTAGACACCATTCGTGTTCTCTTGGGAGGGGATCTCTGCTTAAAGCGTCCGCTAGTGAATTGAGATCCCCTGGAACATGTTGAGATGACAGGTAAATGTTCCATCTCAGTGCCAATCTCCAAATTTTCTGGGCAAGCTTGGACAGATTTGGCGAACGAGTCCCTCCCTGTTTGTTTAGGTAAAACATTGCTGTTGTGCTGTCTGTCAGGATCTGCACTGACAGGTTCAACAGGTGGGGTTTGAACGCCTGAAGCGCTCTGAATACTGCCAGAAGCTCTAGCAGATTGATATGATTCTTGGCTACTGTGTGAGACCAGAGATCCTGAGCTGTGTGGTGGAGGAGGTGTGCTCCCCACCCTGACAGGGATGCATCTGTAGTGACTACAGCCTGTACTTCTGGATCGCAGAAGGGTTTCCCCTTTGACAGGTTCTCTCTTGTCCACCAGTGAAGACTTTGAACAAGTGTTGGCGAAACGACCCCTAGATCATCCCACTGACCATTTGCCTGAGACCACTGTTTTGCCAATCATTCTTGCATGGGTCGCATGCGCAGGCGCGCGTCTAGGACCAGGTAAATACATGACGCCATCATGCCTAGCAAACGCATCGCTTTGCGCGCCCTTATCTGGCGACTGGGCTTGTAAAAGGGAATTTGCAGTAGTAGATTCCGAATTCTTTCCTCTGATGGAAAGGCCAACCCCTCTTGAGTGTCTAAAACAGCTCCTAAGAACTGTTTGGAGGTGCTTGGCACCAGACTTGGTTTTTTCTCGTTTATGGAGAAACCCAATTCAAAGAGGAGGTCGATTGTTCTTTGAATGTTTGACCTGCAAATTACTGGGGTCTCCCCCGTGATGAGCCAGTCATCCAGTTAAGGGTACACCGGGATTACCTCCCTGCACAGGTGTGCCGCCGCCACCGCCAGTACCTTGGTGAATACCCTTGGAGCCGAGGCTATACCGAAGGACAGCACCTTGAACTGGTAGTGCTGACTGTCCACCTTGAAACGCAAGAATCTTCTGTGCGCTGGGAACATGGAAATATGAAAATAGGCATCTTTCATATCCAATATTGCCATGTAATCCCCCTTTTTTTGGATGGGGGATTACCTCTTGGAGAGTAGTCATGCAAAACATTTGGGGCTTGACATACTTGTTTGCAGGGCATAAGTCTAATACTGGGAGCATTGTCAGATCTTTTTTTGGCACAAGGAAGTAAGTTGAATAATTACCCTTGTTTACCTGGTTCTATCGCATCCTTTGCTAGAAGTTTGACGATCTCCTCGAGGAGAATCTTCTGGTGGTCCAAGGAATGTACTTTTTGACATGGCGGGTGGTTTCGGGGACGCTCCAGCAGTTCTATGCAGCATCCTGCGGACATTGTGGACAGCACCCATTTGTCTGATGTGATCCCTTCCCAAGCTTGGGTGAAGTTGGAAAAGCGTCCCCCTACTGGGGATGCGTGAGAAGGGACCATGAGCGCGGCGTCACTGTTTAGCGGGAGGCGTGCCGCCTCTGCTGGGGCTGCCTCTACCTTACCACGGCCCCTCTTGTTTCCTCTGCTGTAACTCTGGGTAGGCTGCTGGTTGTTACCGCATGATATACCCTGCCCCTGTGAATAGCTGGATCCTCTTTGTGAATTTTGGCCACGTGGGCGACACAAATTACTATTGCCTCTTTGATTAGGGGGCTTGTTGGGCAACTGTCCCAGGGATTTCAGAGTCTCATACTCATCTTTGGCATTCTTGAATGCGTCCTCTACCGCTTTGCCAAACAGTAGATTAGGCTCCACCAGCATGTCGATTAAGGATGCTTGTGTCTCGGGTTTAAACCCGGACTGTCTTAACCAAGCATGCCTCTTAATGACAGTGCTCTCTGCTATTAGCCTGACAGCGTTATCTGCGGCATAAAAGGTTGCCTTAAGGATGCAACCAGACATGGCTCTCCCCTCTGACGCAAGCTGGGCCAACTGGCCCTTTAAAGGTTCTCGTGTGGAGTCGTTCAGCTACTTGTTCCCACTGGTGGAAGTTGTAACCAGCCAGCAGAGTGGTGGAGTTGGCAATCCTTGCCTGGTAAGCGGAAGTGGAGGCTACCTTCATTCCCAACCCGTAGAGTTTCTTGCTCTCCTTGTCGGGGGGAGCCTCAGATGATGATAGAGGCGTTCCTGCCCTCTTCCGGGTATTAGTAACTACCTGGGAGTCAGGCTTCAGTTGCCCCCTTATGTAAAATGGGTCTGATTGGGCTGGC
Organism: Ambystoma mexicanum; assembly: GCF_040938575.1. Classification (NCBI taxonomy): domain Eukaryota; kingdom Metazoa; phylum Chordata; class Amphibia; order Caudata; family Ambystomatidae; genus Ambystoma; species Ambystoma mexicanum. The sequence goes on from NC_090924.1 coordinate 984,889,636, forward strand.
CTGAACAATTTCTCGATTCTGGGGTTTACTGCCCCGGTGAGGTTAGGATTGAGAAGGGAAGGATCAATTCTCTCACTATACGGGTGTAAGGCTGGATGTAAAAAGGGTCTGAAGACCGACCTTGCGTTGGGCTCTCAAACCGAGATTTCTTACCAGGGGGCTGCGGGTCCCTAGACCCTGAGGGCACCGTCAGGGGTATAGGTGAGGAAGTGTTCTGGGTTCTTGGAGTAGAAGTCTGCTAGGGAGGACATTCTAGACATAACCCTGTCTATATCCTCACTGGTCCATTTCTTGGAGCTGGGAATGACCCTTTCTTGAGAGGGTTCCCCTTCTATGACTTGACTGGACCGATGGGCTTGTGCAGGGGTCTTGGCTAGCTGTTTATCAGAAGACTTAGAACTGTCTTTATGTAACTGTGGTGCAGAAGAAGGGTGAGATGGTTTCTTCTGCTGTTTCCCCCCTTCCCTATGAGTGGAAGAGTGTTTCCCTGGTGTTTTCACCTTCTCAGAGCTTTTCGACGCCTGGCGTCGAGATTTGGGGGTAGTGTTCCTTTACTTCGAGTGAGGGCGTCGGGATTCGGAAGCAGCCGCCGAACGGTCTGCTGGCACCGACTCCTGGTGAGCTGTCAGGGGCTGGCAGTCAGCTTTGTCTTCTGACGAGCGTACCTCCATGACTTTGGTGAGTGAGGCACTTTTGGCAACTGTGGATGGTTGCCTGGTGTCGTGAGGCGATCTTGACCGAGAACGCCCAGAGGACACCGATTCGGTGGACCACTCTTTGTGTGCCTCTTTCGGCGAACTCGACACACGCGTCGAGTCTTGGTTGGACTTCAAGTGTTTAGGTGTGGAAATGGTGTGGGTAGCGCTCATGTCTCCGGGTGTGTTCCCCATAACTGCCCTGCCGGACAGCCTTCCGAGGTCAGGGACTTGCGCTTGGCCGTCTTTCGATGCCTCGTTGCCCTCGCCATCCGAAAGTACGGCGTCGCTGCCATCACTGAAGGTGCCCTCCACTTCCATGGCCTCGCGTTGCCTGGTGTGGTGGGCCCAACATTTGGTCGAGCGGTCTTTTAGTGTCTTAGCCTTGAACCGGCTACACGCTCTACAGTTCGCCTCAGGGTGGTCCCTCGGCAAGCAGAGGTTACAGATGCCGTGTTTGTCGACCCAAGGATACTTGCGGTTGTACTTGGGGCAGAATTTGAAAGGGGTACCCTCCATACGCACCCTGTGGCAGCGGGCTAGTGTGTGTAGGAAACATATATATGAGTGTAGAGTATGTTTCCACTCCCCACTCTCCCTACTTGCAGGGCCGAGGGCAGAGGCCTTGCAAGGCCCGGGCCAAGGCCAGAGGCCTTCCGAGGCCCAAAGTCAGTCGTGCAGCTCTCGACAGTTGTTACTTCTCTGGGTCGCCGTCGAGCTTCGAACTTCGATGACTTGACGTGGGAGTGGAAGAAACTGGGAAATATTATGATATTTAGCAAAATATGGCTGAAAGCCAGGGAACTCCGCGGAATGCTTCTGTCAAGTATGGTGTAAAAAAACAATCTGAGGGTCCTACACGCGTGAGGGATCATGGGAACAGTGGACGTCACACAAGGACACGCCCTATGTCGACGACCATTTTCGAGATTCAAAAAACAAACTGTAATACTCTGCAGCTTCCACTAGATGTCGGCCTATGCACAGCATGTGATCTAAGCAGATTCCACAAGCCTCAGAAATGCATTTTATGGATTGTGATGTACTGGTTTACTTAGTGTTACTGTGATTCTTTTGCTATGGTCTATGTTACAAAGGTCTTGTAATAAATGTGTCTATATTTTTGATATAACACCTGTCTGGAGTAATTTGCAAGTGTCCTTGCTTTGTGTCCTCATTGAGGTCTTTCAGTCACCCTCACCCCTCCTGAGACTTAGTCTTGACCGCCTGCCATAGCTACCTTGATTGGTCTGGCTTGTCCAGAGGTTACCCTGTTCCAAGAAACTCGGCTGGCCTTCAGAACTTCTGCCCACCAGGTCAGAGTTCAGAAATCCATCTTAACTAATTGGTGTACAGCGGTGGGATATGACTGAAGGTATCCAGTGTTGCATACTAGTGAAGGCATTTCGAGTTATTCCTGCCAGGACACATAGTGAATTGTTGTAGTATAACTGAAAAAGGCCATAGTCCTATCTAACAATATGGTAACAAGTACCTTGTTAACTTTAAATGCTTCTAAATCTGAAACATTGAGAATGTGTGCTGAGAGAGGTCTCTCTGCTCAAGGCACACAAATGGAAATGATCCAAAGAATCATAGACTGGCAAGAAGCTCAGCTTAGTGCCATAGCTTCTGATGACAGTGCAGAAGGAGGTGGGGCTGCTCTCACTGGCAGAACTGGTAGTTCTGCCACTGCACTGATTCATAGATATTATGAGGATTTGGAGGATGTTATGTCTAATGTTTTCTCTGCCAGTGCTGAAGGTGAGGCCATGCTTGAATTCAAGAAACAAGAACTGCTGTTTAGGCAGAAGGAGCCTGAATTTAACATGGCCAAACTGAAGATAGAGCAGGCAGAAAAACAGAAAGACAGGGATCACCAGTTGGAACTGCCCAAGCTTCAGGTTGCCAATGGATCCAAGGGTCCTGGACATGGGTCTGGGTCCTCCTCTCATCCAAGGTTTCCTAAGGATCTGCTCAGTGTGTGTGAGGAAAAGAATAATATCATGGACTGGCTGTGTATATTGAGTATGCATGTGAAGTTCAACAAGCTGACAATGCTGATAAAATTGCCTGGTTACCTAGCAGACTGACCCATTCTGGTTGCAGTGCCATTATGGAAATGTCAAAAGCTGGGAGAGCAGATTTTGCAATGTTGAAGCAAACTCTGATCTTAAAGTTTGGAAAGACTCCTGCCCAATACTTAAAAAGATTCAGAGAGTACAAAAAGAAAGAAGGTGGTACTTGGGTATCTTATGTAACTGAATCCTTAAAAAACTTGACTGGCTGTGTTGAAGGTTATAAGGTCTCTACATTTGAAGGTATGATATGTCTTGTCATGCTGGAACATATTTTTGCATCTTCTTCCCCTGAGCTTAAGCAGCACTTGGCAGATTCATAGGAGATAGATCATAAGAAGCTTGCCATAGCAGCAGATGTGTGGGTGTCACACAGAGTGCCCCATAAGGACAAGACTCATCCCGGTAAGCAGGAGGAGGGGAACAAGTCCAAAGATATGGAGGGTGGAGAATCTGACAAAACGTCCTCGCAGAATACCCACAAAAGGAAAAATAAGGGTAAGACACAAGAGAATTCACAGGGTAGTGGGGGACAACCTCCAAAACAGAACTCTGGTTATGGCAGTGGATCTTGTTTTGCTTGTGGAGCAACTGACCATGTGAAGGGGGATCCCAGATGTAAGGTCAAAACCTTGGGGGTCCACTCTGCTAATTCGGCCTTCTCCTCCTTTGAGGGAGAAGAGATTTCAGGGGCATCCTTCCCCTCAGACTCCTTCCCCAGTGGGATAGAAGCTGAGGTAGTTTTAGTTTCCCTGGGTTCCTGGGAGCCTAAAGTCTCAGAGGCTTATGCTAGGATTCCAGATAATACCAAGCACTACTTTAAAAACAGTGTGCTGATCACTGGAGTAGATACTCCAGCTCTTAGGGATAGTGGGTGTAGTCGAACTGTAGTGGATTCTACCTTGGTGGACCCAGAGGAAGTTGCGAGAGTGCCCCTGGTACCGACTAAGTTGGCTGATGGTACACCTCTCATGTTCCCAGTAATACCTGTAACTCTTACTATCAATGGTACAGCAGTCAGAATTCCAGTGACCATACAGAGGAGTGTCCCAGGAAAGGTCTTGCTGGGAAATTATCTCAGAGCTTTAGGGCTTGTGGGAGATACAGCTGAAAGACCCTGCACAAGGTCTCAAACAAGGGAAGCACTGGCCAAGACCAATACAATGCCCAAGCCAAAGGGGAAACCCAAGGCTAAAGGAGTAAGAAAATCCAAAAGAGGGAAAGAAAACATTCCCCCTAACTCACCTACCACTGAGGTGGAGGTAGTTGGTCAATCACCAGAACCTGACAAGGAGGTGGTGATACCTGAAGGAATTGACCCACATGACCATCCTGAACTAAATGATTTGTTAGGAGAAGGTAGTCCTGACAGGGAAGAATTTAGTAAGGGCCAACGTGAGTGCCCATCTCTGGAAGGCCTTGAAGGGGCCCCTGAGGGACCCTCGCGTATGGAAACAAGACACAATCACTACACACAAACTGATACGTCAAACACAAGGTTGTATTCCCAAAATCTAGGGTTTATTGCAAAGCAAATAGTCTCAGTTGGCCAACTGGTCTCACGCCCCGCGACGTGCGTCTACCAGACCTCAGGGGACGCAAGAACCGCAGAGATCGCACAACAGTTACATGTATACAGAATGAGCATCTTGTAATCAGTAGCGACACATTCTATACCGCCCCTAATACATTTCCTTTGAACTAAGCATCATGATTGACAATGGTGACGAGTAGGACACCTTCAAACATTCATTTAGTAACAGTCTACAATTTTGTAAGCCCATGGACACAAGTCTTTGTTTAAGGGAACACAATGCTTCTGTTTTCGCGAACAAGCTGCGCGTAGGGGAGAGACACATTCCAGCCCTTGCTATCTCCTAGTTTCTATTCGTGTGCTGGGGGTCAACTTGCTCTCCAGAGCTCTACCGTGCTTAAGAAAGGGGGGCCGCAAAGAAGAGCATAATTCAAGTCATTTAATGCTCGCTCTAGCATTTCTACTGTGCTACCGAGACTGGCTGGCACCTGCTGTACTGATTAGAATGCCTTGCTGCTCACTCTTCAAGGATATGTGCGGGAGGAAACCAGGCATTTCTGTCTGGGTGACTGCATTATGTTTCAACATGCCTCTTGCGGCCTTTTCATTATGTACCAGTGAAGCAGAATAATATTTCAGCAAAGCAGTTTTACATGAAGCAAAAGGCAACGTTAGAGAAAATGAGATAAAAAACAAAATGGCAATTTTGGTCACCTTAAAATGGCCGCACCGTGGTTAAACTTTTGCTACACCCTTGTAAAACTAAAACACATGAGGCATTTGGTCTTCCGCCAACAAAGTACATTTCCTTACGATCGAGGGCGTGTCTACTTTTTTCTAGACTGACAACACCCTCCTTTTGGCCGTATGCCAAACGCCTCATCCATGCCTTGCATCCTCCTCTGACCAAGTATCTGAATCAGATTCTGAATCTTGCACACTACTGGTCTCTTCTTCATTATCATCAATATCAATTGACATGAATTCTTTTACTGTCTTCGATTCATCATTACCGTGAGTACTTGATCTAATAAAGCTCTTTTTGTCTATCTTGTGTACACACTCTTCACTTATCTCAGTGCATATTATAGGTAGTCAATGTATGCAACAACAATATGTCATCAATATTCCTAGTACTGCTACTAGGATCGCAAATAATTTCCATCCGCATGTTCGTAATACTTGCCAGAACCAAGAACTTATGTTCAATTCCCAGCCTCCTTCCGGGGGGTGAAGATCAGAGCTCAGAACGTGCAACTTTCTTATTGCTTCAAAAATCGTGGGGGAGGAGTCACTCACAAATACGCAACACGCTGATCCCACGATTTTGCAAACACCACCACGATCAACCAGAATTATATCTAGAGCCATTCTATTTTGGAGAGACATTAATCTAATTATTTTTTTCCTCGAGGGTCATATTATATAACATATCTGTTGTTCCATTTATTGTTTCCTCTAATATTCTGGACAGTCGTCTTATATTATAAGAGTTTATTGCTTGGCCCCAAAATGGTATGAATGATTTTGCTATATCCTCTGCAATCAGACCTCCTTCACCATTTCGTCGAGATCGTGACCTGGCCAATTTGACTATGTCTGCTGTTCTTGAAAGGAATACCCAAGGGAATAGAAAGCCTAAGTAACAGGTACCTCTCCAGTTTCTAGGAAACCAAGGATACGCTTTTTCTCCACAAATAAAATAAACAGGATCTCCTACATAAATTGGCTCTACCTCCTTATCAAGGAATGCTATGTTCATGCATCTGGTGGATGTTCCCACCAAGCAGGAACCCTTCTTTCTCAAACAAAAGGGGACAGAATGTGGACTTTAATTTACTGCATAGGAAGGGGGCACTGCGTCTTTATTTCCTTCTGGGTTCATATGAAACGTGATCACAGATAATTTATAAGGCACCAACAATCTGTCTCGTGGCATTATCGCCGGTGTAATCAATCGTACTTAATGAAATATGGAACAACCTACTGGTTTCATAATGATCTCTTCAAATTCATTCATATTTGTTTTGTCTAGCTGACCAGTTTCACTCTCGTTCCATTTCCCATAATACAATGCGCTCAAGAGGTGTAACATGCAGAACTCAATGGCAGGGGCTGCACATACCAACCAATCCCCTTACCACCATCCTGTGGCAAGTGGGCACAAACCCAGCAATTATTTTTCCTTAATAGTGAGTTTGTCATGTTCATTATTAGCAGTAATGTGTTATTCCCATACCCTTCCCTATGTCTCTCTTCCATTGGGGATAAGGTATAGGAAATCACATGGACTGGGCTTTCCGTCATGGAAATGTTTATAACAGGCAAGAGAACTTCTAACGGGTGCATTTTTTCCAAGTACCATAAAACCAGTAATGTCATTATTGGGGCCAATATACTCATTACACACATTATTATTGTTAAGCTCAGCATACAATGTTTTCGACCATTTCCTTTCTGTAACCTTCTATGTGCTATGTTTAATTCATTATCAGCAGTGGTGCAGGAGGGGGCAGAAGCTGGTTCCGGCATTTCTCTCTCACGGCTCTTCTTCTTCAGCAATGTTCGTCGTGAATATCTCTCTTCGTTGCACTCGTTGGAATGTCAATAAGTTTGATAAATGTCAATAGTCTGTTCTGCCAGTTCTTAGCAGCCTGGATTGCTACACGCTGGGCAAGATCTCTGTGCGTCTGCACATTGCTCAAAAGAACTCTAGAGCAGTTATCAATTGCCTTCGTACCATGTGCGCCCCGTTTGTTCGTACGGGTTCAGGACACATGGATTTTATGTTAGCACCGAGGAGCCTCGTTTATTGGGCTGTCCTAGTTGCACAACCCTCACACCGCTCTCCTCTAGGCCTCGGTTCCTACTTCATCCTAGAATAGGAAACAGAGGCAACAAAAAGATCAACAGAGATGTAGGTTTGATCATTCCTTCTTCCGAGGCCGCAAATTGTATCGCCTCGCTCCTGGTGTCGTGTGATCAATGAATAGTGCAGATGCACTTCCAGACTCAAGTTCGGAGTCAGCCTGTGGCGCAATAGCAGATGATGGTGGGGGCCACAGTGATGATGCAGCTTTCGTTTCAGGCTGCGGCACAATGAAAGTGGGTGGGCGCCAAAGTGGTACACGTTTAGTGTCTGTCAGCAGTGATGCAGGTTCTGCTGAACAACGTTGGGGCACTCCTTGCCCTTCCCCTTTTACAGCAATCTTTTCAGGCTTTGTGTCAGGATCAGGCAAATTTTGTGGCAAAGAACTGGCAATCGTTTCTTTAGTTTTTGGGACCACTGTCTCTTTCTGGTCGTCCCGATCAGTCAGTTTTTCAGACGGTGATGGGACCTTCTTGGCGTGTGTCACATGGATCCACGCCTTCCTTCCATCCACACGAATTGCTGTTTGCGTAGTTAGGAGGATCAGATAGGGTCCACGCCATCTGGGTGCTAAAGATGTCTTCTGCTCAAAATTCTTAATTAGCACCCAGTCTCCTGGCCCTAGTGCGTGTCCTGGGCCATTGTATTTTATTGGTAATGCCTCCTGCACCTGCTGATGAATCAAACGCAGTTTTTGAATTAAAAGATTACAATAAATGCTGAGCACAGGGTATTCAAGTTCCCTCAGCCTTTTCAGCTGGGGTGCACACCAAACATTCGCCGGTCTCCCCATTACGATTTCATACGGGGAGAGCCCATTTCTTGCCTGCACAGGCACAGTAATATTACAGATTTGTGCATTGCATATTAACGCTAGCGGTAATCCATCTACCCAGCTTAACTTACTTCCTGTGCATATCTTGCTTATCTTGGACTTCAGAATGCCGTTGTGGCGTTCAATAAGACCGGCAGGCATGGGGTGTCTAGAACAATGGAATCGCTTATCAATCTGGAGACCTGCACAAATCTGTAATATTACTGCACCCACAAAATGCGGACCGTTGTCTGACCATATGACACGGGGCAAACCAAAACGGGAGAAGTACTCCTTCAACATTCCTTTTGCAGTGCTTATGGCGGTACAGTCCTTGAGTGGATATGCTTCCACCCATTTGCTAAATGCACATATGACCACCAGAACATACTTCAAGTTTTGCATCTCTCCATCTCTATGAAATCAAAATGGATCACCTCAAACGGCATAGAGGGAAGGCCAAAACTGCATGTTGGAGTCACCGTTCCCTTTCCCACATTGTGTTGAAGACATGTGATACAGTTCTGGACCAACCTCTCAGCATTTTTCTTTATGTGTGCATTCTCCCATACTGTGGCTAGATTTTGGACTATCTTTTTGGCACAAATATGAGTGGGACTGTGGGCCATCGTGACCATTGCCGTTACATAGGAATTGGGCAATATCCAGTTTCTACTTTCCTTGTCCACCCAGCATCCTTCTAGATCTAATTCTGCAGAGCCCTCAGCTCTGATTTCATCAACAGTGGCTTCCGCCTGCATCTCTGACAGTAGCAATTCCATTTTCTATCATGCAGGGAACTTCCTCAGACTGTACTGTTAACATTTTGGAATTCAAGTCAGTGGCAGTTTGTTTCGCAATTCTGTCTGCAAATGCGTTTCCTTCTCCCACTTTGCATGTAACTTTTTTGTGTGCCTCGCATTTCACTATCGCTAGGCGCTTTGGACATGTGAGTGCAGACAGCAATCGCACAATCAAAGGGCCATGTTGAATTCTGGCCCCATGTGATGTCAAGAAACCTCTCTCTGCCCAGAGTCGCCCAAAGTTATGAACCACGCCAAAGGCGTATTGGCTGTCAGTATATATGTTTACACTCAGGTTTTCAAGCTCTGGTCAATGCTATTATCTCAGCTGCTTGTGCAGAGTTGTAGGGGATTCTTTTACTCTCCACCATACTTTTTAATGTGGTTATAGCGTAGGCAGCAGTTGATGAGCCATCAGGTAGTTTAAAACAAGAGCCGTCACAAAACAACTCTCCATCTGGCTCCTTTTGTGGGGTATCTGTCAAATCAATTCTCCCCTTAGTTTCTTCCTCAGTAACCATTGAGCAATCATGGGGAGGTGATTCTTTCTCACCAAGTTCCTCCGTGGGAAGTGGCATTAATTCTGCAGGATTCAAAGTGCTACACCTCATAATTTGGATGTGTGGCGCAAAGAGGACAATTTCATATTTAGTCAATCTAGCAGAAGTGAGGTGTTGCGTCTGAGTTCTATTGAGTAGAACGTCTATGGCATGTGGCACCATCAAAATTAAGGTGTGCCCCAATAACATCCCTTCCGTTTGTTTAACTGACGCAACAGCCGCTGCAACAGCTCGCAAACATTGTGGTAATGCGCGCGCTACAGGGTCCAGCGCAGAAGAAAAATAGCCGCACAGCCTATTTCTTCCACCTTGTTCCTGTGTCAAAACAGCCAACGCACAGCCTTCACTCTCGTGTACAAACAGTGTGAACATTTTTTCATAATTTGGTGTGCCCAAAACTGGAGCAGAACACAATGCAGTTTTGAGCAGATCAAATTCTCTCTGGCATTCTTCATTCCACTGCAAAGGCACCACAACATCCTTCTTAGTCAACTTCACCATTGGCTTCACAATCAATGCAAAATTCACAATCCACTGCCGGCAATAGGAAGCCATGCCTATTATAGCTCTGACTCCTTTCTGTGTTTTTGGAAGTGGCATACCAGAAATGCTCTCTATTCTTTCTGGCGTCAGTCTTCTCCCTTTTTTCGAAAGTAGGTAGCCCAAATAAGCCACCTCCTTTCGAGAATATTGGAACTTCTTTAAACTTGCTTTATGGCCATACGCTGCCAAGTGTGTTAATAATAAAACAGTACTCTTTTTTATGAATCTCTTCTGTATCTGCAGCGATCAATAATTTGTCTATATATTGTAACAAAACACAACCTGTCGGTAACTCTAGCATGTCTAGTTGTTCTTTCAATGCTTTACTGTAAATACTCGGACTCTCTGTGTAGCCTTGTGGAATGCGCGTGAATGTAAATGATCGTCCTCCTAACGTGAAGGCGAACAAATATCTGCTTTCCTCGTGTACTGGAATGCTGAAAAACGCATTCTTCAAGTCAATAACACTAACATATTCAGCCGAGGCAGGAATCATGGTCAAAATCGTGGTAACGTCTGGGACCAACGGAAATTGTGGATCTACCACCTTGTTTAATGCACGCAGATCAATTATAAAACAATACTGTACCTCATTACCTCCTTTCTTACACACTGGAAGAATGGGACTGTTAAATATACTGCCTGTAATCTCTTCAATGACCCCCATGTTATCAAATCAGAAACAATACTTTTCAATCCTTTCTCTCCTTCTGCTGAAATTTTATACTGTGGAATACGTGGTAATGTTACTCCTTCTTTCAAAGCAAATTTCACTGGTTCTATTTTCAAGCACCCAACATCATTGTCATTCATTGCCCATATACAAGTTGGCACCTCACTCAATTCTCCTGGCAAAGGTTTAGACACAAATTCAGATATTGGTATATTCTGTGGTGAAATGGTCAGAAATACTCCATCTGGTGTACAGTGGATAACTGCACTCAGTTTTTTCAACAAATTTAATCCCAAAAGATTTTCTCTGCAATTCTCTGTTAAGAGAAATGGACAATATTCTGTGAATGGGCCTTATGTCACTGCTACTGGTTGGGACACTGGATTTATCACTGGGGTGCCTGCGAACCCTACTGAAATATTCCTTCGCCCTGACACTGGTATTTCTGGAAACAAATGATGGTCTATCGAACACTTTTATGCCCCTGTGTCCACGAGGAATCTGTGCTCACTATCCCGGACTTTCATTTCTACGCAGGGTCCTTTCTGATTCACGGGAATAGACACCAGTTCCAACCCCTGTCTTGGGCTGTCCTATTGGGGAAACAACACATCATCCGATGTGTAATCGCTGCTGTTATTATAGTACGCACCCGAATGAGTGTCAAAAATGTTCCCGCCCCTTCCTCTATTCCCATTTTGCATGTTCTGCTGGCTTTGATTCTGAGCAAGGTTCTGATTTTGAGTACTATTCCCATGACTATTTTGGTGCTGCTGCATGTTATTTCTATTATGCCCATTTGCTCCTGGATGCCCCCTATGCTGTCTTCTCTGGCCATACCCATTCCTATTTTGCAAGTGTGGACATTGTGCTCGCCAGTGACCTTCCTCTCTGCAATACGCACATTGAATCAATCTCAGGGGTCCTCCATGCATATTCGAATTATCTCTGCCCTGGGCGTGTCCTCTTCCCCTATTGAGTCCCGCTAGCTGCTGGAGTAGCACCCTTGTTTTCAAATTTGTTCTATCATTCACCCCTTTCTCTTTCTCGGCGTTCACTCTGTTCTCATAATATTGAGCCATATGTAGTACTTCACTCAACGTTTTTGCTTGCCATGCACTTTCCAATGACATTATTAAGGGTTGAATGGGAAGTGTTAACCCTCTCACATATTTATCAACAAATAGCCTTTTTCCCGCTTCTGTGCTTACATCCTGTCCACTGAAATCTGTAAATACTTCCTCAAATCTATTAAAATAATCTATGGGTAACTCATCCTTGCCCTGAACGCATGCAGTCAATTCGTCCCATTGAATTCTTTTTTCAGGAACAATTCCTTTCAATTTCTGTATTATTCGTGCTGGTAATGCCGCTATATTTGCCCCCGGTTTTCCTCGCACTTCTTTATTTCTATCCTCTTGTACCAAATTCTCCCACGTAGTGCCACAGGCTATTTCATCATCCACTTTTCCTATTTGCTTCCATATGTCTGCTGGCAGGATCACTGGGAATATTAAATCTATGTCACCCATAGTGAGCACGGATGACTGCAGACAGGACTCTATTTCTTTATAGAATCCTGCAGGAATCTTTCTTATATCGGGAATTGTCTGTTTTATGTTGTTCACTTCCTGTCTGGAAAAGGGGACATGTACATATTGGGTGGTATACTGGGCTGGCGTTACCTGCGTCCCCATTAACTCCAGGATTTTCTACCTTTGGCACGAAGGTAGGTGGGACTTCTCTCATGGGGAATACCGCACTCACTGTTCCTCCCCCTTCTCTCATATGCAATAGTATTCCCAAATCAAGTGATAAAGCGGTCTCTCCTGTTCCGCATTCAAATGCCCTCTTATATGCTGCTATTAACTCAGGGGGGCTGGCTTTCTTCTCATTTATATCTTTGTCTATCAAATATTCAGCCATTATCTGCAGTGCTTTTTTTTTCATGGGCAAGGTGTACTCATCAAATATCTCATGTACCTCCATAGTGGGAATACTAGGATCTGAAATCCATCTCAACGCCTCTCATATACATACTTTCAGTCTGTCGCCTGTCTGTCTTGATGACGACGAATATCGCTGCTGTATATAGGGCTCAACCGCTTCAGTCCTATCTCTCCTAATATCTCTACTCCTATACCCTGGTGTGGCAAACATTTCAGCATATTCATTATCAAGTTCATTCTTGAGTTCAAAAAGTCGGTCTATATGTTCTTTTATCTCTTCATCCCTTCCTCTACAACGTGCCAAAGCATTCAAATCCAACAGTCGTTGCGCAGGCAGCTTCCCAATCAACGGTTTCCATCTCGCCACAAAATATTCCCCCATGCATTCCATGACTACCTGTCTTTCATTGCTCCTCCTGAAGTCAAACATGGAAGCCAGCGCTGACGTTGCATCGTTTCCGTCTGTATACATTTCGGCCTGTTCTTGCAACTCCTGCTTTCTCTCCTTGCTAGTCGCACTATGCGTCACTCTCGCACATCCACTTTGTCCAGCCCCTTCTCTCGTTCCAGTGAGTTCAAGTTCAATCCCAGGAGGGGCAGATGGGACAGAAACGATCTAAAGGGAGCAAGGTGCAGATGGGACAGCAGGACCGGGAGGTGACTGTTGCGGCGCTGACTGGCTAATGGGAGGCGCTGTTTGTGCAGGGTGTGGCTGTGCTGGTATTTGGTCAGTTGGGAGGGGCTGAGAAACAGGAGGCGGCTGAGCAGTTGCTACTGACGCGGTAGTTTTAGTCTCTCTTCTAGGGCCTTGCTTTGTATCTGTTAATATTTTATCTATTTCTTCGTCTGATGAATGCAACACCCGTTGCGGGTATATCTATTCTATACTCAATTGTTCGCGTCTATTTGACTTTTTCAAACTATCATTCCACTCCTCCTCTTCCTTTTCCTTCACTCTCTGCTTTCGATTTATGCCTACTCGCATATTTTTCGCTACTATTCCAGCGAACCATTGCTTCCCTTCTCCAGTCCCTAAGGATATCAAATGCTGCAGGGCGTGCTTTCTTTTTCATCAACACCTTCTCCAAATTATCTATTCTCGTCATTTCAAAACTCCCATGATTCGGCCACTGAAGATTTCCTGTTTTCTGGTTTGCCTAACTCACAAAACATTATCGCTCCCACACCATACTTCACATACATATCACACGCTGGCGTTCCAATGGGTGGCGCAACCTAGCCAGTTTCCAAAGATTGTCTGCCGCAGCGGAAAAATCCCGCTAGGGTGGACAATACCCAAGGCATGTTTTAACCTTACCCTTGGCTAATCAACCTTACGCTGGGTGTTTGATTTTGCAAAATCAACTCTCAACCAATATCAGGATCACTTTTGAATCGGGGCACGACTCACCTGATCAATCAAGTTGTCTTTTCAAAACACAATTTGTCCGTATACTGACGCAACCAATGACTTTGTGTCTGCGTATCTTGGCTCACTCTGCCTCGTTTCGGGACCCTCACCTCCTTGTTCTCTGGCCGGGCATGTCGATCAGGGATCAGTTGTGTGCAGATCTGCAAAGGAATCTCTTATCGCTTTCACAGGGGCGCCCCGAACACCTCTTGATCCCGGCTCGATCGTCCCATCCTCGCCGTTCTCTCCGCCTTCCTTATCTTACAACGTACACGATGGAACAAGTGGGGAGGGTCCCTATTCGGGTGCCATCTTGAAGGGGCCCCTGAGGGACCCTCGCGTATGGAAACAAGGCACAATCACTACACACAAACTGATACGTCAAACACTAGGTTGTATTCCCAAAATCTAGGGTTTATTGCAAAGCAAATAGTCTCAGTTGGCCAAATGGTCTCACGCCCCGCAACGTGTGTCTACCAGACCTCAGGGGAGGCAAGACCCGCGGAGATCGTACAACAGTTACATATATACAGAATGAGCATCTTGTAATCAGTAGCGACACAGTCTATACCGCCCCTAATACATTTCCTTTGAACTAAGCATGATGATTGACAATGGTGACGAGTATGACACCTTCAAACATTCATTTAGTAACAGTCTGCAATTTTGCAAGCCCACAGACACAAGTCTTTGTTTAAAGGAACACAATGCTTCTGTTTTCGCGAACAAGCTGCGCGAAGGGGAGAGACACATTCCAGGCCTTGCTATCTCCTGGTTTCTATTCGTGTGCTGGGGGTCAACTTACTCTCCAGAGCTTTACCGGGCTTAGGAAAGGGGAGCCGCAAAGAAGAGCATAATTCAAGTCATTTAATGCTCGCTCTACCATTTCTACTGGGCTACCAAGTCTGGCTGGCACCTGCTGTACTGATTAAAATGCCTTCCTGCTCACTCGTCAAGGATATGTGCGGGAGGAGACCGGGCATTTCTTCTGGGTTACTGCGTTATGTTTCAACATGCCTCTCGCGGCCTTGCATTATGCACCAGTGAAGCAGAATAATATTTCAGCAAAGCAGGTTTACATGAAGTAAAAGGCAACGTTAGAGAAAACGAGATAGAAAACAAAATGGCGATTTTGGTCACCTTAAAATGGCCGCAGCGTGGTTAAGCTTTTGCTACACCCTTCTAATACTAAAACACATGAGGCGGTTGGTCTTCGGCCAACAAAGTACATTTCCTTACGATCGAGGGTGTGTCTACTTTTTTCTAGACTGACAGCCTAAGGAGACAGGCCTGCTCCCAGCTTGAGGGTGAACCTCCTGGGAAGCACAGGATTTATTGGGAAGGTGGGCTCCTGTACAGTGAGCCTACAGAGTCTACAGAAGGAGACCATAAGAGGTTGGTGGTTCCCCTTGCTGTAAGACCCTTCCTCCTACAGCTGGCGCATGAAGTGCCCCTTGCTGGTCACCTTGGAATCAAGAAAACCAAGCAAAGGTTATCCATGCAGTTCTACTGGCCCAAGATGGGGGTGCAAGTAGAAAGTCACTGCAGGAGTTGTGCCTCCTGCCTGTTATCTGGTAGGAGTGGCTCAACAATCCAAGCTCCATTGGTACCACTCCCAGTCGTGGGGGTACCATTTGAGCGGGTAGGGATCGACATTGTTGATCCCCTTGACCCCCAAACATCCTCAGGCAATAGGTTTATCCTGGTGCTGGTCGACCATGCCACCAGGTATCTGTTACGCTCACCTGGTCTCTGCGGAGGCGTTGGGGCATGGTTGCAGCTCTCCCTGAACTTGAATCACCCCTTCAGGTCTCTCCCTCAGTAGAAAAGCTGTGAGCGGTGGTACGTGGTGATACTGCTCCTGCGTGGAGATAAGAGTGTGTGAGTATGCCAATCTGTGATTGTTGTACCTCTCGAACCCTTCACCCCAAAGTACGGTTCCTGTGAGCATAGGCCGGCCCATAAAGCTCACCTGTGAATTATGGAAGGTAAGCTCTCCATCCTGCTACTTCTGGCAGGGGCGCGTCGAATAGGATCTTGTTCCTTCACTGATCCCTGATACGGATTAGTCCAGTCCAGCTGCGACTATGCTTCTCCTTATGATTGGTAAGTCTTTTTTGAGCTCTTGTGATGGTGTTCGTTCTGATTAATGTCTTTATATGTTGCTACTATTTATGCCTGCAATAATGTCTCTTAGATGGAAATGCGGCCTCAATGCAGCTGTGAGACATGGGAAGCGGCCGGATGGAAGATGGATACTACCGCAATGTTCGACAGCAGGTAAGTGATGGTTTAAGGAAAAGCGCAAAGTATGGCAAAGCGCAATCTTAAACTGACCGTTTTTTCAATGTCTAACCTTGTCTTCTGTTTTTCCTTGCAGGCGCTGTTGTTGACGATGGAGCGTGTCCTGCTGTGGTGCCAAGATGAAGATTTCAGCGTTCCAGAAAGTGTAAAGATGAATACTTGGTTCACCGAAGAGATGTACAGGTAAGAACAGCTTTCCCCAGTTGGTAAGTATGCTGGCTGGAAGCAGGACGTCCAGGAACCAGAATCTTCAAAGGTAAGTCTGACCTCAGGCGACGGTGAGCGTTACGCTGCTTGCAAGTGCAGAATAACGCAAAGCGTCTGTCTAGATGATCAGGGCAGCTTATATAGCTGAGATTGTGGGCACACCCATTAGGGCCGGTTTACCAGCCACACCATGCCACTCCTAGAGAGTGAGCACATGCAAAGGCAATCCATTAGCAGCCACACCCAAGAATACACTTGAGGCTGCTTAATGGATGGAATGTTCAAGGTTAATGCATCCTGCTTAATGGATGGAATGTTCAAGGTTAATGCATCTGAAGTGCTATGTCCATAATAAAAGCTTTTTGGTGTTAAATGGATGTTCTTGTTAACTTTTGTTCATGAGCCTGGCGCCAAAGACGTCTGGTCAGTGTCCACCCAGGTCTCCTGTGCATGCGACCCCTGCATGCCTGTGCCCCTGCCTTCATGACCATGACAGCATCCTGAGGCCATCCCATTGAAAACTGTGACTGCCAAGTCAGTTGCAAAAGCTTTGCTCGGCATATTTACTAGGGCTGGCTTCCCTAAAGAAGTTGTGTCTGATAGGGGCAGCAGCTTTATGTCGAAGTATATGCAGGCCGTGTGGAAGGAATGTGCTGTCACCTATAAGATTTCATCCGCATACCACCCACAGACCAATGGTCTGGTTGAAAGGTTTAACATGACTTTGAAAAGCATGATTGGGGCGCTGGAAGAATCTCAAAGAAGAAAATGGGATCTTCTATTACCATGCTTACCGTTTGGCTACAGAGAAGTACCACAAGAGGGTGTTGGCTTCAGCCACTTTGAACTTCTGTTTGGTCACCCTGTGAGGGGATCCTTGCCCATAGTCAAGGAGGGATGGGAGATGCCCACTCCCTCCATTACTACCAATGTAGTAGACTATGTGCTGGGGCTCAGAAAAAGGATGGTATTCCTGATGGGTCTGGCTAGTGAAAAGTTGAAAGCAGGGCAAGCTCTGGTGAAACACTGGTACGACCAGAAGGCTTCCCTCATCAATTTCACACCTGGTCAGCAAGTCCTGATCATGAATCCTATAAGGCCTAGACCTTTACAGGACAAATGGTCAGGCCCTTACACAGTGGTGGAGTCACTGGGTGAGGTCAACTATTTGGTGGACCTTGGAAGGGCTGGTTAGGCTCCAAAAGTGCTCCATGTAAATAGACTGGAGGCTTTCATCCCAAGAGTTGAAATCGTTGCACTGCTGCTGGATTCAGATGTTGAAGAAGAGGAGTCAGATCCTCTCCATGACCTGTTCCAAAGCAGTCCTTCAGATAGCTCCATTGAGGGTGTCCATGTGGCCCCTCACCTGACTTCTAATCAGCAGGCTGAGGTGAAAAGTTTGCTTAGGCAATTTTCTCCCTTGTTTTCAAAGTCCCCTGGTTTGACACCTTGGTGCAAACATAACATTGGCACAGGAGACAGTGTACCTACCAAATGTAGGGGATACAGAATGTCAGACAAAGTAAGGTCTTACATTAAGACAGAGGTCAACAAACTGTTGGATCTTGGGGTGATTGAACCCTCCAGTAGTCCTTGGTCCAGCCCGGTGGTTTTGGTTCCAAAGGCAGGTACTTCTGAATTAAGGTTCTGTGTGGATTACAGGACTTTGAATACTGTCACCAAGACAGATGCACGCAGTACGTTTTACCTCACTGCAGGCTATTGGCAAATAGCCCTTGCAGAACATGCCAAGGAGAAGACAGCCTTTTCAACACCAGAGAGCCTTTACCAGTTCAGGTTAATTCCGTTTGGGTTGAAGAATGCCCCTACCACTTTACAGAGGCTTGTGTATCATCTGTTGAATGGGTTGGATGAATTCTGTCTTGCATATCTGGATGATATAGCAGTTTTCAGTGCCACCTGGGAAGACCATGTGAAACACATTGGGATTGTGTTACAGGCTCTTCAGAAGACCCACTTGACCATAAAGGCCAGTAAGTGCCAGATTGGACAAGTATCAGTGGTCGACCTTGGACATGAAGTAGGTGGAGGAAGGATACATCCTTTACCCAGTAAAGTACAAGCAGTACAAGACTGGCCTACCCCTACTACACAGACCCAAGTGAGAGCCTTTTTGGGAGTCACTGAGTACTACAGACATTTCATGGCAGACTATGGTACCCTGTCTGCCCCTCTGACTGCTCTCACTACTCCAAAGAAACCCAAGAAGGTAACTTGGTCTGAAGAGTGTGGGGAGGCCTTCAATGGTTTAAAAGACCCATTGTGACAGGCCCCCGTTCTCAGGGCCCCTGATTACCAAAGACCTTTTATTGTGCAGACAGATGCCTCTGACACTGGGATAGGAGCTGTACTATCACAAGTAGATGAGAAGGGTAAGGAACACCCTATTGGCTCCATTAGTCGCCAGCTTAAGGACAGAGAGCTCAGGTGGTCCACAGTAGAGAAAGAATGTTTCTCTGTTGTGTGGGCCCTAAGGAAGCTGAGGCCCTACCTCTATGGGACCCACTTCACTGTGCAAACTGACCATAAGCCCTTAAAGTGGCCAATGAACATGAAGGGAGAGAATCCAAAGTTGCTTAGGTGGTCCATAAGTCTGCAAGACTTTGACTTCACTGTTGAGCATAGGCCAGGTGTCCAACATAGCAATGCTGATGGGTTGCCCATAATGTTTAACCGACCTGAACAAGAAACACATCCAGGGATGGATTAGTTCTCCCTGTCCTGAGTCTGGGAGGGGCGAGTGTTAGGAAAGATTTCATAATTGTATGTCATTTTTCCTCCAGGTGTCAACCCCCAAACTTTTTGCTGCTGTTTAGACACCATTGACTGACTTTGCCAGAGAAGCACAGCCTTCCGCTGTACTCCTCTGGGGTTTCGCTCACTTTTTATGGGGAAAATGACATGCCCTTAAGACAGTCAGTACTGGGAGACTTTGTTTCCCTTAGTCCTTTCCTCATGTTGCAGCTTTTTTGCAACATGTAAGAAGTGTGCAATTTATTTTACCATACAGCACACTTGGGTCTATAGTCTTTTCCAAGGCTCTAGATACTCTCGCTGGACTTTTTATGAACTGTGCAGATGTGTCATGGACAGGACTGGTGGCAGCTATCTTTTTGCATTCATTTTAACCGTTTTCTGCCATGTTAACCGCATTAACCGCGTTTGGCACACATAGGTGGCCTGCCTCCAAAATGGCCATGCCACGAGGTCCTTTGCCCTGTCCTTTGGCCATCTTGCCTCTTCAACTTCCCCAGGTCGAGTCGATCCAGGTCAGTCCTTATTTGATCATGCACTTTCCTGCCAATACCAATGCTTTGGCGGGTGTTAGGCAGAAACCTGTGCAGTTCCCTCTGGGACCACTGCAAAAGATTTAAGACTACAGGTGTTTGGCAGTAAACCCACTTGGTAGCAGTCTGTACCACACAGATTCACTTGGTAGCTGCGGCTGAGCAGTCAGACTTCCCTCAAGAAGAGTTAGGCAGTATACAGAGTATTCACAATAGGTCAAGAGTACACAATAGAACAAGTAAACACTGACCAGGGCTTGGTGGAAAAGAGATATAATTATTTATTTAAATCCACATCTAGAAAAACACACAAGCACTAATAGTAAGCAATTCAAAAACACGGTCACTAAAAGATATACACTTCCTTAAAAGAATATTAGACAAGTCTTAAGTAAAGCCCCACTTATTTTCAGACAGCGGTGAGCACTTAACGTAGATGGCACTCTAATAGTTTGTTTTAAAAAGGGAGAGAAAAGCAGAGAACTAATTGAAACAGATCCCAACACTTTTACAAGAACATAACAAGAGAGGAAGGCAAAGTAGAACCGTGAATTGAGAGTCAGTAGGCCGGATCCGCTTTAAGAGGATCAAAACGAAATGTGTCCAAGGTCACACGGTTGCAGTGCACAAAAGTCTTGTAATGGTTCAAAAACGAGTTGGACCAAAGAAAGGGACCACTTAGAGGGTCAAGGCGGCCAGCCCAGTCCAGAAGGTTAAGGGGTTATTATTACCTTGTAGCAATCTTTAGAAAGGGAGGCCTGGCGGACACGGTACCTTAAAGTGGTGAAAACACTCCAGCGGGGGCAGTTGTTCCTAGCAGTGGATGCAAGTCGGTGCTTCGTCTGGGGGAAGAGAGGGTCTCATCGTAGAGGAAGACAGGAGTCCGTTGCACTGCCAGGGAAGAAACCAGCCGCAGAGTTTCTCAGGTACAAGGAGCGGTCCGTTGATTCGCGGTTCAGTGGTGAGTGGCTATACGGCCGCCGGGGTGCTTGGCACGGGCAGTTCGACCACAAACCGGTCTGGGGTGCGAAGAAAGAAGGTAAAACTGGTTGTGCCCACCAGTCAGGGGAAGAAGCCTCTCCAGCCGGGAGATCTTCTCTGTCGTCGGGACGTGGTGAGTCGGTTCCGCAGGGCTCCACCGGTGGTGTCGTCATGGTAGGTCAGCTCAGCTTCTCCCTCGTCGGATTCTCAGGTCCTGTGGCAACTTCTGAAGTTCCAGTCCCCAAAGCCCTGCTTTTATGCAGCATACCCCCATTCACTCAGCCTATCAATCAAACATGCTAAGTGGTGAGCCGAGCGGCTCACCACTTGGGCCAATCACACAAGAGTGCAACTTGAGTTACCAAGGTAACTCAGTCCAGGGTGCCTAAACCGCTCCCACACCCCCTGTGGTACCCAGACAGAGTGGCACCACTTTTGGAGGCTTCTGTGGAGAAGCCGACCAAAAAGTGGAACAAAGGGCTCGACTTGGGTTGGAGTCACAGAAGAGAAAACAAACGCCATTTTAGAATCGAGTCCTGGCAAAAAATACCAACCGGCGAATTAATATTAATTAAATAAACCGGCGGTATGTTCGAGGCTATGAGAGCTAAATAATTAAAGTTGGTAGCCTCGAACAATGGGAATATCCCATAGGAAAATAGTCGTAGTCGAATATAAAAAGTAGTTTCCACTGCCACCAGCCAAAACTCGATCAGGGGGGACGGAGACGTGCCCCCTCGACTAACAGACCCTGGGGCAATCGAATTGCCCCGACCAGTATGTCCACAATATGATGGTTTGTACCGGTTTCTGTTAATAATTTGGGATTAGTAAAGCCAATGGTGACTTTACATGCCCTGGGAGACAGTAGTCAGTCCCAGGGTATGGAGTCTATGGTGGGGTGTCACTATGACACGCCTGTGTTACTGCACGGAGGGTGCTGTGTAACAAACATAGTAAAAACACATGAGACCCTATGGAGTAAAGGACCCCATAGCCCATAAAACATATTACCAGTCAAAGGAACACCATAAATCATGTCCAAGAGTGGGAGAAAAAGAGTCTCACTCTTGGCAGGAGGAAAAAAACAAACTCCAGAAATCCAGCAAAGCTGCTGGGGGACTCACTAGGTTAGGAAATTCAGCCTAAAGAGAGAATTCTCCCTAACAGCGGCTTCTGCATGCCTTGTGTGTGCCTCCAGGATGTGGGCTGGAACGTCTGGTTCCAATACACATCCTGGGTGCCAGAGAGTCTGGAGTGCAATGAATGAAAAGGACCACCGTGGTCCATGATTGGTCCATGTATGGAGTGTGAGTTTGTGAGCAGATCTCCCATTGGGCCCTCTCCGTTTTAACGCGAAGAGAACTTTGGATAAGGAGGCCAAAAACACCACTACCATGTTGATCTCCTGAGTTCTCACTGAACAAAGGATAGGATCCAAGTATTCTGCAAAATTAAGCTGAGTCGAGGAACTGCTGAAAGGTTTGGCACCCTGAGCCCGCTGTCGTCCCGTGGGACCCCTCTGCATCTGGTTGTCCTAGAAGGTCTGTGAAGACGCTTCGACCCATTGGAATAGTGGGACCAACTATTCTCGGCACCTTCATCAAACTCTGCAAGTAAGCTTTCTCGGAAGTGTCCCTGGGCCAACCGGTGGACTGACCAGCTTACCCAGTTGCTTTGCTCTGTCACCGCCGTCGTTTAGAGGAGGCCATCGAAACATGGTATAATGCTAGCTCTGTGTCCCCGGCACCCTCACACTGAATTCTGTACACTTGGTATTCCCAGGTCTGAAGTGAGACGAGTGTGTCAGGGCCGAGTGAACGCGGTCACTGTGTTGCCCTGCCACGGCAACGTCCTTTGCAAGTCTGCTGCATTTGTGACCCTCTTGCCCCTGAAGCCTGCTGCAGTGAAACTGGGTCGATTCATCCACCCGCAGCGGAGAAATAGCCACTGTCCCATTTGGGAATCATCGCTGTAACTCATGAACCGAAAGGTGCTGAGACGGCCTTTTTGCTGCATTCGAACCTGCAAGCGAAGTGGACTGACCTGCCAAAGTTTGGGTCTGCTTGTGTCGGGGACCGGTAAGTACACAATACCCCAACAGGTGGCCCCTAGCGCAAGGGCCCATTTTTACTGACGAGTGGCCCCTGGGGCCCCTCTCCTTTCCACTGCTATTGCAAAATAGCGACTCCATCTCGAACTCACGAACTGCCTCTGCCTTCAAGTGGAGGTCCTTCTTGAATAGTGGGAACATGTTCTGCATCACCTCATCCACCTTTCCGAGCTGCTAGAGACCTCTGAAGAGACCCTGTTTTGCCCATTGGAACAACCGCGTGCGTTGGCATTGCATGTACTATTGAGCACAAGGCTCCTCTCTTCTTAGGGCTTGGACTGCCTCTTAGTTAGGTGTATTGTTGATGTTGAACTGGGTCTAAAAACTATCTGCACTGCCTGTTTCCTTCCCATCTAGGTTGTCGGCATATTTCGTGTATTTAACCCTTTATACCCCAATGGTCTTGTGTATACATTGTATGGATTGTGATGTGTTGGTTTACTTAGTGTTACTGTGATTATTTTGCTATGGTCTATGTTACAAAGGCCTTGTAATAAATGTGCCTATATTTTTAAATAACACCTGTCTGGAGTAATTTGTAAGTGTCCTTGCTTTGTGTGCTCATTGAGGTCTTTCAGTCACACTCATCCCTCCTGAGACTTAGTCTTGACTGCCTGCCATAGCTACCTTGATTGGTCTGGCTTGTCCAGAGGTTACCCTGTTCCAAGAAACTAGGCTGGCCTTCTGAACTTCTGCCCACCAGGTCAGAGTTCAGAAATCCATCTTAACACCTACACAGCTGGTCGCTGAATAACTCCCACTCATGTGTTACTCCAACATCTCTGCTCAGGGGGTCTGTCAGCCTATTCACTTTCCCCAGAAGATGCTCCGTCAGGAGGATGACTTTTATTGAAATGGTCCAGTTCCAAAGACATTGGGACTTCAGTGACAAACGCTAGGTGCTTAGCTCACTGGATCCCCTTTCTGAAACGGTTTTATAAGATTCAGCAAAAGGGATAGGGATTAAATGTAGATTGCAGAATTACATTCATGAAAATATTTTCAAAGCATTCACAAATGCGAACATCACATCCAGTGAGAGCAAGTGTATGTTATGGCAGACTATGATTATTCAGCAAGTATTGTCCTTCATGATAGAATGGGGAAGATTATTCGTAAGACATTGCCATACAGAACTGCATTCACCCCCAAGGCTTAAAACGCTTTTGTTTGATTGCTAGGATGGGTGTCATGAAATTAGGTTGCACGCTGTATCCCTGAGTGTCTTTCTATATGGTAACTAATGAGCTTGAATAATAATTACCCAGATTGACTGTTAGATGGGCTTTCCTCAGTTAATTACAGAAGGCAGAGAAGAGTGTGAGCTGTTCCTGCCATGTACGGCTGTGAATGGCAATGTCATCGAGGTAAACCCCAGTGAAGGCACAGCAAGAAGTAAACCAGGACCCGGGCCATCAGCCTCTTTAAGGTTGTCGTAGTTCCGTGAAGATCAAAAGGCAGGACTGTGAACTAGAACAACTCTTCGGGGGAAGAAAAGGCAGTCTTGGGTTTAACCTCTTAATCCAAAGGTACCTGCTAACTGCCTTTTGTAAGGTCAAGAGTGGAAATTAATCTATCTTGGCTGAATCTCTCTACCAGCTCATCTATCCTGGGCATTTGATAGGCATCGAACCAAGATATCTCATGTAAGTGCTGAAAGTCAATACAAAGCCGCCAGTATGTCAGGCATTGCGATGAGGACGATGAGTGAGGACCATTCACTGTATGATCTTTCGATGACTCTGAGGTCAAACATCTTTTTAATTTTCTTGCAGATTATCTGTGTTTCCTGGCTTCGGGTTACCTGTGCGATTTATGGAGAATTACCCACTCTGTAGGTGTTTGTATCTTTTGGACTACTGCCTGTATGCATCCTGTCTTCGTGGAGAGCACATCGGCCTAGCTTCCAATCCATTCTGCAAACTATTGATGTTTGGCCGTGGACTGCCCCACCAGCATTGTCACCACATGCACTTCCCTTGGCAAATGTGTATCCCTTGTGTTTTTGGCATACAGCAGCAGCAGATGTGAATTCCCGTTTTCCATCCAGCTTCTAAGCTTGTTTATATGATACAGACATGATGTTTTCCTTGGTGTGCAGTCTTTCCATCGAAAATATTTCCATCGAATCATTAGCCATCGAAATGTATTCATTGACATGCTTTTGCACCGAAAAGCATATTCACTGAATCAATTTCGATGGATTTCCAACTCAAACATACCTTTAAAATAGATGTATGTTAGGGTTGGAAAGGCAATTAGTTGAGGAAAGGGTTAATTTATGAAAATGGGGTTGGGGAGGGGTAAGTGGACCCCTGGGAGTTGAGGGGGGGTTTGGGTAGGGGACCCCCCCAAATAAACAATAAATACCACAAGTTACAGGGAGCTGTCCAGTGCTGAAATATATTAAAGATGTCAGCACTGGACAAGGGTTACTTTTTTGAAAATGGGGTTTGGGGGGGTAGGACCCCTTGGGGTTGAGGGTGGGGTCCCCCACCCCCCTGGCACCCACCCCAATAAACACTAAATACCACAAGTTACAGGGATCTGTCCAGTCTTAAAATTATACATTTCAGCAATGGACAGCTCCCTGTAACGTTATAACGTTAAGCATGTTTCATCGAATTTCCATGCAAAAATGTAAAGTGTTTATATAACGAAACCGTATTCGATGAAAGGGTTTTGATACATAAACACTTTGCACTTTATGTATAGCAATTCGATGGAAAATTTTTCGTTGGATAACTTTCGATGCATTTTATGTTCAATGGTAAATCTTGGATGGAAAGACTAGTAACTGTTTTCCTCCTGTCTGCTTGCTAGGTGAAATGTGAGACCACTTCTGTCATGACATTAGGCGTTTGCCACCTTGCCAGTAGTTTGCTCTGTGTGTTAGGTAGTAACACCATCACTTGGTCTCCCACTTGAAAAGATTATAGCCTGGCTACTATGTTGTAGGCTGTTTCCCGTTTGGTTCTGGCCTTCTTGTCGTTGGGTACTTAACAATTGCTGTGCCATCTCGATATATTCTCTGGTGTTTTTCATCATGGGATGTTCACTGGTCTAACGGCTGTTGGTCTCTCCCATTCTTCCCTTATAATGTCCAGTACATCCTTTGGGTTTCTGCCGTAAACCATCCCGAATGGTGAGAACAAGAACCCGGTGGATGACTATGACATTTTCCAGACTGCAAACACAGCCCATGGGAAAAGGTCATTCCAATTCTGCCCATCTTCGGAGACCAGCTTTCTAAGTTTGCGCTTCAGTGTTCAATTTAATCGGTCCACTAAGCCATGAGTCTGGTGTTGGCAAATGGATGTCCGAAGGATTCACATTTTCATAAAGACCTTCATTTTCAGCCATCAGTTTCAACATGAAGCTTCTCCCCTGGTCCATCAGGATTTCAGTCGGGAAATCAGCACTCATGAAGAAAGGTATAAGGACCTGAATTATGGTTTTGGTGGTGTTGCTTCTTAATTGAAATTCTTCAGGATATCTGGTGCATAGTCAACTATTACCAGGATGTATTTATTCCCCGATTCTGAGGGTTCCATTGGACCATTGGACTGACTATGTCCATCCAGATCTTGAAGAAAGGCACCTCTATGACTGATATAGCCTAGAAGGGTGCTCAAGGTATACCATCAGGTGTCAACAGGCACAGGACTGGTTGGTTTCTGCATGCCAGTTGAAGGGGCTGAGAATAGTGTTTTGGATTATCTCTAGCTGGAGATGTCCCGCCTCCTAATTGGAGTGTGCTGGTTCCAATACAGAGTTCCTGAACTGTTTTGATGAAGTGGGCTCAATATTGTTGCATATTGCTTGTATTTCTTAACTCTGAATGATGGGCTCTCCTGCCAAGGGGCAGGCCAGTTCTGGCTTTATTCTATGAAATGTGGGCATACATGAACACTTCTGATTTTAAGAGAACTGCCACATAATCCAGGTAGGTCCATTTACTAACATATACTGTAGTTGGGCGGAGGCAAGGCACCAAGCTCACCGCTCAGAGATAAGGCAGCCTATTGAAGATGGCCTTGCATAGCCAGACATAGGCCCTCATTACGGGTCCAGCGGTAACTGTGCCGGTGATACCAGTGGGTAGCCGCCGGACCCGAAAAAAATTACCGGCGCCTGACTTCCTGGTAA
Source organism: Ambystoma mexicanum (assembly GCF_040938575.1). Classification (NCBI taxonomy): domain Eukaryota; kingdom Metazoa; phylum Chordata; class Amphibia; order Caudata; family Ambystomatidae; genus Ambystoma; species Ambystoma mexicanum. The sequence continues at coordinate 984,916,627 of NC_090924.1, forward strand.
CACCGGGGGATTACAACCCCTGGAAGTCAGGCACCAGTAATTTATAAGTCCCCATTCCACTAGAGTCCTATGGGACTCTATAGGAATGGGGACCATGGAAGCACCGGCATGTTAACGGTGCCTCTGTGACGACTTGCCCAATGTGGCCCCTGTCGGGCACAGCGGCTCTGGCAGGCAAACCCACGGTAAGCTCACCGGCACCATTATTTCCGAACTGGCACACTTGTAATGACGCCCATTATGCATGATAGTGAGGAAGTGGCATAAACTAGAGCCATAGAAATGGTGTTGGGACATGAAAACTGGAAAGGCGTGCTTCCCCCTGAGATATATTGCTAAGCACCTAAAAAGGTTTAGACAACTCAATCATTAGTGCTACTCTGCTGTTAAGTGATAGGTTAGTGCTTGTAAGCAGTCAAATGACATGCACAAGTCCACATACAACAATATTTACTAACTCTATGTTCACACTGATAAAAAGGCACAGAGCCATTTTTAAATGAGCAAAGGCGGGTTGTGAACTAGTGTCATGAGTGGTCATGCCATGAGTGGTCTGATTCATATGGTACAAAATCATTTCTGAAAAAATGTGAGCAGCTGAATAAGGATTCATATACTTTCAGCTGTTGGTGTGACCTATGAGCATTGTGTTGAGACTTGGAGTTACTGTGTTGTCTGCCCCTGTCCACAAATGTGTTGAAGCAGTGATTGCTGATTTTCCTATAATTTACACATTAGCAGAGTGTCTTTGGGATTCTCTTTCCTGGGCATTAATAAAGAAGAAGAATAAGAAAGTAAAGCCTGAGCCAGAGTACTACTACACAGAGGCAGATATGATCATGAGTAGCAACATCTGCTTTGAAATTCAATTGAATACCAGTCAGTCACATCGAGGACAGGTCACTGCTGGTTTATAATTGTCCTAGTAGACATGTACTGCAGGTGAGTGGAGGTTGGTGTGGTATATGAAGCCAATAACCATGCTAGTATACATTTTCTGGATTCATTGTTTCAAAGAGAAGTATACCTGAGTAAAATCCTTACTGGCAATGGTATTGTATTGATGTCCTCCACCATGGAAGGTTACTTGAGAGAGTGTGGAATGAAACACCACTGTACATCTCTATGTCACCTGGAGACCAACGATGCAGTAGAGCAGTTGAACAGCGCTTAATACATGCTGTGTGAATGGATGGCTGTGGTGATGGTAGATGGGAGACATAAATTGAGAAGTGTATTGTGGCCTACGTGCGCTCATAGGGTTGATACAATTTGAGGTGTGGCGTCTACAGAAGCCAAACACAAACTTTGTTTGGTTGGTGAGAACATGGTGTGTGAATTGGGATGACAGGGGACTAATAGACAGTACTGATGAGAACAAATCTAGGATTAAGGTGAGGCATGACCAAATACAATCCTGCTGACCTTTGCTTGTATGAGATGGGGTGACTGAGAGACTGTGGAAACCTAGATTTGGCATCATGTGTGGAGCACGGAATTGGGGTGGCCGGAGTGTGAGGAGGGTGTTACTGGATGCTCTGATCACAGATGATGGGAAGGACTTGAACAAAAGTAGGATTGTTGTTGATGAGAGGAACATCTCTTGTAGCGTTGCAGAAGAAGGGAGAGATGTTATATCATCTCCAGTGTCTAGCTTTCCGTTTTATCTTTTCCCTGGCCACTATTCCCCTTTCCTTTTTCCGTACCTGCATCCACAGCAAAGAATCTTGGGTGCAACTGCGTTCCTGTATGACATTAAATGGTTCTAGGGAGGGCAGATGGAGATGGGCTGATGGAGGAGTATTTTGTGTGTGCTGCTGTGGCCTGTGCCATCTTCTTGTCTGTACTCTGTTGGATAAAAGCGTGTCAACTATCCCTAGTGAGTCCTTACTCATTTCATGGGATCGGATACTGATTAAAAGGCTTCTGGTTTTATGCTATATATTGTTACGCTCTTTTTGTCTGTATTTATCCATATTTATATTTTGGTCATTTTATTTGTATTTAGCCACATGTATTTTTTGCTCTGTAAATAAATACATTGTAACTAGTATTTTTCCACATTTATTTACATGAAAAAAAGAATAGCACTTGGATGCCTATAATAGGAATGTCCAAGATCTGTGTTCTTGCACAACAAGACAAGGGCTGCATATCTGCTGCCATTTAAACAACTTAAGAAGGAATTAAATTCATTGTTCAAACTCTCTGGTATGTTACTCTGAACAGCTACTGACCTGCAATGCATGAGTGACAACTTCAAGATTCAACCAACAGACATGTATTTATGCGTTTATACTTAAAAACAATATATATATATAGTAATACAAGTGATTTCCGTCTGTATTTAGGTGTAAACCTCAGTAAAAACAGAAAACATGGAGGCTTCTTTATAATATGATACCTCAAATAGGTGTAAAAAAAGAAATAATGTAATTGTTTATGTATCATTTCAATAACATTCTAATTGTTTTTGAAAGAAAGAAAAGAAAAGAAAACAATAATTATGAAACATTATTTGTAAAAAAAATATTTATTGGTCAAATATTACAAAATGTTGGCCAGGGAAACAGTTTCAACATATACAAATATTAATGGTGCAGACAAAGGGGCAACTCGGAAAAAAAGAAAAGACACTTTATACGAGATCCAAGAAGTGAGCGACAGTAACCTAGAATGTACTAGGCCATTGCATGAAAAATCATCTACTCATCGTCAGCATGACAAGGAAAATAGACGACGAGCAGAGCAAGAGATCGCTGGCACATTTCGGGACTCAAAGAAAGACGAAAATCGGAGACCAAAAGGACCTGGGCCAGACACTCGAACAGGATGGACACCAGCAGCCAGACACGCCAAGGAGCCCCGGACGCCAGAAAGGTCAAGTGGAATAAAGTCGACAAAGTCTCCAAAAAAACTGGTCGTGGACAAAGAGAGGAAGCTGACCGGATCGTAGGAACTAGCCATCATTTGTGAGAACAGTCAAACTAGATCAGTTTGACGCAGTAGATTTCCCGCCAAGGCATACAAGATCTCGATCATCCCTTACCATGGGATGTTGGAACACCAGAGGTTTCCACCACCTACTAGCCAAAAGTGACATCAACTTGGGGACTTTTGATCTTCTATGCCTGCAGGAAATATGGATGACTGAGAAACCAGAGTTGGACGGATATGAACTGGTCTTTACTGAAGCACAAAAAGGCCAGAGGGGCCGGCCATCTGCGGGTCCGCTAATGGTGATATGCTTAGGATGTGGCTTAGAGGTCCAAAAGGTAACCCATTCATCGCACCTAACACAAGCAGATATCTTAAACTGGTCCCGCCTACAGGGGAACCCGGGAAAAAAAGTAAAGGAAAAACTCCTTGTAATAAACGCATATTGGAATCCAGCACTGATTTCAAATGAAGACTTTCTGAACAGGATTGCCGACATATGGGATAATTCAGCAACAGTCCATTAATGTCAACATGCCATTATAAACGGAGATTTCAACGCAACCTGCGTAGTTGTGGGAACAGCTAGCAACACTGGACAACGGGACCTTCCCTGTGCGCTAAGAAGTAACTTACTAGAATCCTTCATGGCAGACAGAGACATGCATACTTTGTATTGGTTAATGGGGAAAAACAACAAAAAAAGGGAGAAAAAAACTTTAAAATTCCCACTTGGCAAAGAGACTTCCAACAGAAGACGATCGATCACATCTATGTAACGAAAGAATTATTAACGCTTATGGAGGCATCTTCAGTGACTACAACAGAGCACAGGGATCATAAAATCTTAACGCCCACATGGTCTGCGAGAGGGGACTCAGGGGAGGAATAAAGTAATTTGACACAATTTATGAAAAAGCAATCCAACCGAAACGGGTCCAGTATCAAAAAGAAAAAATCCCATGAGACCGAGCTGAACGCTGCCTGCTCTGCGTCAAATGTGGCCTCCGCTGCATTTGCTTGAGGGTTAACTTGGGAAAGGATACAGAACAGGCGCCTCAGATTAAGTGCAGTTGATCGGGAGGGAACAAAGCTTGCCTTGTCTGGGTGTATCAAATGAGGCATCCAACGCTTTAGCCGAGTTGCAAGAGCTTGGTATACATTTTAGCATCCGTGTTGATTAGAGACAGGGGACAATAGTATCCCAGAGTCTCAGGCGGTTTATTAGGTTTTAATAATACCATGATAACCTCTCGTAGATTTGGGGGGAGTATGGCATGTTCCATTGCCTCAGTCCACACCAGCAGTAGTAGTGGCGCCAGGGTTTGTTTGTATTTTTTGTATAACTAAGCCATCAGAACCCAGAGACTTACCATATCGAAGGTCGGAAATAGTGGGCATTATCTTCTCTAAAGTGAAGGGCTTGTCCAGGGCTTCTACAGATTCCAAGGAAAGTATTGTGAGAGTGATTTCGGATAGGTACACTTTCATTTCTGCAAGGGGCTTCACATTGTGGTTCGAATAGAGCTCACTATAAAACACATTGAAAGCTTCACATATGGAGGAATTGTTCATACGGACTAACCCATCTGGTGCTTGAACACCGATTATAGTCTGCTGTCGAGTGCACAGCTGTCACGCTCTGTAGGTTCCACGGTCTGTCTGGGGGATCACTTGAGCTAGATGCCGCTAAAGTAATTCAGACTTCCTTCCTGAGAGCACAGCGTGCAGGGAAAAGAACACCTGTCAGGCCAAGGGCTCAGGCAAAAAGGCGGAACGCACAGCGGAGCTAGAGGGAAGAAAACAAACAAAGCAAATATTACATACCGTTTGTTGACAATTCCAGTCCCTCTACCCCCTCCGAGACCCACAAGCTTACCTGTGTATTCCTTTTTTCCAGCGGAATACCTACTTGTGATAAGACACAAGACTGGGAGTGAGTGAAGGTCAGAGGAAGTGTTCTTTCTCGAAAGAAGGGGGATCAAAGACTTTCCACCAATAATGGATAAGTAACATCAACAGCAAAGCGTCCACAATCCAATGAGTGAAAGCAAAATCCAATGTTCCGAAATCAAATGAGCGGGAAAAAACAGCAGAGCGTCCCACAATCCAAGGAGTGAAGCCAGGAGCCAAGTGTCCCAAGGTCCAAAGAGACAGAGCGATGCAGCGAAGCGTCCCAAAAACACCAACAAATGATGAGCACAGCAAAGCGTCCAACAAAAAACCAACAAACAAAAAAAAGGTCAAGCAAAGATTCACCGGGTGTAAATAAACAGCGCCGTTCTTGCTAGCGCGGTAAACAACACTTCAGGGAGAAGTTAGAAGTGGTGTAAGATTTCTTGAACGCCTGGATGTAGGGTGTTTCTTTCTTCGCTCGGGGAGCGGATGGCCAGGAGCGATTGAGGTATACGGGGTTGAAGGGAACCGGGAGCCAGACATGAGAAGCAGAACCCAAAGCAAGTCCGGTGTGTATTCCGTGGTCGAGCAGGGGAGGAGATCAAACGGAGGTCTAAGACAGGATCAGGAAAACTGATAACAAGGTTCAAGGCAAAGGTAGGATTCGGCAACCAGGTAAGCACGGAATAGGGAAAAGAACAACTTATCCCAGGAGTGTAGCTCGCGTAACGCAATGGTTTAGGAGCACCGGCTTACTGGGGGCGTGGCCAGATATAGGAAGTGAATACAAAGGAGGCGTGAAACGCACGCAAGAGAAAGTGAAAACGTTCCAAAGGATCCTTGTAGGCACGGTCCTCTTGGGAGATGTAGTTGCTTACCGGCGGTGGCGTCGGCGTTGCTGTAAACGCCAGGCCAAACGCCACGGGCTTCTCCCCTGGACATAAGAATGCCCTAGGAAACCGGGGGTCGTGACAGTACCCCTCCTCAAAGATGGGCATCCCCCGGGTCTCGAACCACGAGACCGGAGAAACGCCTGCAAAAGATGCGGAGCGTGGAGATTCGAGGCAGGCTCCCAGGTACGATCTTCTGGGCCATAGCCTTTCCAATCTACTAGATAATGCCGGGTACCCCGGACCACTCGGGTATCCAATATAGCCTGTACCTCATATTCCTCTTCCCCCTGAATCGTAATGGGAGCGGGACGATTGCACAAGCGCGTACCGGCAACATAAGGCTGCAATAGGGAGACATGGAACACGGGGTGGATCTTCCAAGGTGAAGGTATGTCCAAGCGATAGGCTACTGCGTTAATGCATCGCGTGATGGTATAGGGACCTACGTAGCGAGGGTTCAGCTTACGTTTGCCCGGTATGCGAAGGTGCACAGTGGATAGCCAGACCCTATCCCCCACTGCGGGGCTGACCTGCGATGCCTATCAGCATTTCGTTTTGTGCGATCCTGTGCTTGGTGTAGATGCTGAAGCACATTGGCACGGATAGACCGTAATGACTGGGCTGTTGCCTGAGCTGCGGGTACTCGTGCCACCGAAGGAAGGATGGACGGTAGAACTCGAGGATGTAAACCGTACATGGCATAGAAGGGTGAACAACCAGCCGATGCATGGCAGGCATTGTTGTAAGCGAATTCCGCAGCCCCCAATACGGACAGCCAGTCCGATTGATATTGCAGACATAAACATCGAAGATACTGCTCCATGGTGGCATTAAGACGTTCTGTCTGCCCGTCCGTCTGAGGATGGTATGCTGAGGACAGGCGAACGTCAATGCCAAGAAAACGGGTGAGAGCCAACCAAAAACGCGAGGTGAATTGGGATCCACGGTCTGAGATAAGGACCAGAGGAAGGCCGAATAGGCGGACCACCTGTTCGAAAAACAACTTGGCCAATGCAGGAACAGAAGGGACACCTTTGCAGGGGATAAACCGGGCCATCTTGGTGAAGGTATCTACTACCACCAAGATAGTGGTTAACCCTTGGACCGGTGGTAGTTCCACCACGAAATCAAGTGACACAGTGTGCCATGGACGTGACGGGATGGGAATTTTCTGGAGAAGCCCCACTGGTTTTCCAGGTACCGTTTTATATTGTGTACATACGGCACATTTGGATACATACTCTGCCACATCCCGTTTCATATTGGGCCACCAACACCACCGGAGGAGTAGGTCAGTTGTCTTAGTTTGTCCTGGATGGGCCGCTAGGCGAGTATCATGGGACCAGCTTAGGGCCTGCAACCGAGTCCGGGCATCAGGGATATATAGGCGTTCCTGTACATAAGGTAATCCCGACATCAACCGTGCTTTTAGCCCTTGAAGAACCTCCCCATGGTCTGCAGCCCAATGGCGGATCCGTTCTAGTAACGAACCGGTTGCAGCACAGACACACATAACAGTGTTGTTTGGCAAAACAGGAAGGACTGCCTCCTCGGAGGGTGTATCAATTCCGATGCGAGAGAGTGCATCGGCCTTGCCATGCAAGGGGCCCGGTCGATAAGAAACCGTGAAATTGAATTGTGCAAAAAACAAATGCCACCTGATTTGTCTAGAGTTGGTACATTTCACCGTAGATAGAGGTTGTAGGTTACGGTGGTCCGTATAAACCGTGACATGGTGTCGTCCCCCCAGTAGATGGTGTCTCCACTCCTTAAAAGCAGCTCGAATAGCCAGTAGCTCTCGTTCCATTATAGTATAATGTCTTTCCGGGGGAGTCAATTTCCTGGAAAAAAAAGCTACAGGGTGTAGCTGCCGAGTCGTGGGGCATTTTTGAGACAAAATAGCCCCAAGGGCAAGGGCAGAGGCATCAGCCTCGATGATAAAAGGCAGTAGGGGGTCTGGATGTAGCAAGACCGGAGCCTTAGTAAACGCCTCTTTCAAGGTCTGAAAGGCGGCCTGAGCCTGAGTGTCCCAACAAAAGGGAACTGAAGGACTGGTAAGGCGTGTCAATGGGGCTACGATGGCTGAAAAGGATGCAATGAAAGGTCTATAAAAATTAGCAAATCCTAGGAAAGATTGCAAACTCTTAAGCGAAGTGGGAGCAGGCCACTCAAGGACTGCTGGTATCTTTGCACCGTGCATATGAACACCCTGAGAGGATATCACGAACCCTAGAAACTCCACAGAGGAAACGTGAAAGGCACATTTTTCAGCTTTTGCGTATAACCCATGTTCCCGAAGACGGAGCAACACCGTCCGAACATGTTCCTCATGTTGTGATAACGTTTCAGAGAATATTAATATATCATCCAGATATATTACAACAAAAACATCCAACAGATCTCGGTAGATGTCATTGACAAAGTGTTGGAACGTTGCGGGGGCGTTACATAGGCCAAACGGCATTACTAGATATTCAAAAAGGCCGTATTTGCACTTAAAGGCAGTCTTCCATTCGTCGCCCGCACGCACTCTCACCAGATTGTAGGCCCCTCTTAAATCTAGTTTCGTAAAGAGTTTGGCGGTGGAGAGGCGATCCAACAATTCCGAAATGAGGGGTAATGGATACTGATTTTTTATTGTCACAGCGTTAAGTGCACGATAATCTACACAAGGCCGGAGATCCCCCTCCTTTTTAGGGACAAAAAAATCGGGGAAGCAGCTGGAGAACGGGAAGGTCTTATATGGCCCAGTCTCAGAGACTTCTCAATGTACTCCTTTAGGTGCTCTTCCTCGGGCCGTGCCAAGGAATATATCCGTCCATGGGGGAGAATGGCATTGGGTACCAAATCAATCGGGCAGTCGTATTCTCGATGCGGTGGCAGTTGTTCAGACAAACCCTTGTCAAACACCTCAATCAGGTCCTGATATGCAGAAGGTATTTCCATCGTCGCCCTAGTAGTAGCGTTACAAGTGAGTGAACTCGAAACCAGAGCCCTGCATGGAGAGGGGAGAGATGTCCCCTGAACTGGAAAGCAATCCTCCAAACACAAGGGAGAAGAAAAAAGCACTGTTTGTGCCACCCAATCAATGATAGGGTTATGTTTACGCAACCACGGGAGGCCCAAAATGACCCCAAATTGCGGTGCAGATATGAGATCGAAAGACAGGTATTCGGTATGCCCTTCCGTTGTGCTCATTTGCAAGGGTTGTGTTTGTTTTACGACATGACCCGAAACCAAACAGGAGCCATCTACTGCATAGACAAGTTCTGGTGACTCCTTAGGATCTACCGGGATACCATAGATTGCTGCCAGATGTTCATCCATATAATTACCTGTTGCCCCGGAATCTATCATGACTGGACTAGAAAAAACCTGAGAGTTGGGCAACACAAAAGACATATCTAAGTATATGTGCGCGGCAGCTGCATGGAGGAATGAGCCATTGGAAGGCTGACCCGTCACATCGGCTCGATTTAGGGACGGGCTGTGGTGTTTCCCGCCCGTTTAGCAGGGCGTTTAGGGCAGACACGAATGAAGTGTCCCGTCTGTCCACAATACAGACATAGATTGTTTTGCATTCTTCTCTCCCTCTCTGCCTTTGAGAGGGGACCTTTTACTGCCCCAATTTGCATGGGTTCTACATCCCCGGAGGCTGGAGAGGATCCCAATTTGGGTTTGCCAGGACGTAGATCAGGGTGACGGCGTTCTCCACGCCTTTGTTGCAGCCGAGCATCGACCTGCAACACCAAATCAAGCAATTCAGGAAATACTGAAGGGACAGAAGGGACGACAGATAACGCGTCCTTAAGTTCGTCTGATAATCCCTTATAAAAGACTGCCGCCTTTTTTGATTCAGGCCAAGAGGTTTCTGCGGCCAGCTGATTGAATCGGGCTAAATACGCCAAAAGGGGTTGTTTACCCTGGGATATTGCCAGAAATTCTAGGTCCGAAGCCTGAGCCTTATATCTGGTATCAAAGACCAGATTCATGGCGACTAGTAGGGCTTCGAAATCGTACAAAACCGGGTCATCGGACTCCAGCAACGGATTCGCCCAGGCCGCAGCCATACCCCCTAGATGAGAGAACACAAAAGCTGCTTTTGTTTCAGAATTAGGGAATGCCAAAGGACGGCATAGAAAATGTAAACGACATTGATTGACAAATGTCCTATACATTTTGGGATCTCCCGTGAAGCGTTCCGGTGGTGCAATGGAAAAGGACCCGGCAACACCACAGGGGCTAGGGGTGTCGGAGGAACCGGTGGCGGTACGGGAGCGGGAACATCCCCAAACTCCTCATCCACCGGCAAGGGTTGCACAAAGCTTTGCATGACATCCATGCGTTGGTGCAAAGCAGCATGTGCTGCTGCCATGTCTGTGCGTAACGTGGTAAAGGCTTGCATCATAGCAGCCATAGGATCCGCATTAGGATCCATCTTGGACAGACAGGCACCAGTATTTGGCTCCTAAATCTGTCGCGCTCCGTAGGTTCCACGATCTGTCTGGGGGATCACTTGAGCTAGATGCCGCTAAAGTAATTCAGACTTCCTTCCTGAGAGCACAACATGCAGGGAAAAGAACATCTGTCAGGCCAAGGGCTCAGGCAAAAAGGCGGAACGCACAGCGGAGCTAGAGGGAAGAAAACAAACAAAGCAAATATTACATACCGTTTGTTGACAATTCCAGTCCCTCTACCCCCTCCGAGACCCACAAGCTTACCTGTGTATTCCTTTTTTCCAGCGGAATACCTACTTGTGATAAGACACAAGACTGGGAGTGAGTGAAGGTCAGAGGAAGTGTTCTTTCTCGAAAGAAGGGGGATCAAAGACTTTCCACCAATAATGGATAAGTAACGTCAACAGCAAAGCGTCCACAATCCAATGAGTGAAAGCAAAATCCAATGTTCCGAAATCAAATGAGCGGGAAAAAACAGCAGAGCGTCCCACAATCCAAGGAGTGAAGCCAGGAGCCAAGTGTCCCAAGGTCCAAAGAGACAGAGCGATGCAGCGAAGCGTCCCAAAAACACCAACAAATGATGAGCACAGCAAAGCGTCCAACAAAAAACCAACAAACAAAAAAAAGGTCAAGCAAAGATTCACCGGGTGTGAATAAACAGCGCCGTTCTTGCTAGCGCGGTAAACAACACTTCAGGGAGAAGTTAGAAGTGGTGTAAGATTTCTTGAACGCCTGGATGTAGGGTGTTTCTTTCTTCGCTCGGGGAGCGGATGGCCAGGAGCGATTGAGGAATACGGGGTTGAAGGGAACCGGGAGCCAGACATGAGGAGCAGAACCCAAAGCAAGTCCGGTGTGTATTCCGTGGTCGAGCAGGGGAGGAGATCAAACGGAGGTCTAAGACAAAATCAGGAAAACAGATAACAAGGTCCAAGGCAAAGGTAGGATTCGGCAACCAGGTAAGCAAGGAATAGGGAAAAGAACAACTTATCCCAGGAGTGTAGCTCGCGTAACGCAATGGTTTAGGAGCACCGGCTTACTGGGGGCGTGGCCAGATATAGGAAGTGAATACAAAGGAGGCGTGAAACGCACGCAAAAGAAAGTGAAAACGTTCCAAAGGATCCTTGTAGGCACGGTCCTCTTGGGAGATGTAGTTGTTTACCGGCGGTGGCGTCGGCGTTGCTGTAAATGCCAGGCCAAACGCCACGGCTTCTCCCCTGGACATAAGAATGCCCTAGGAAACCGGGGGGCGTGACAACAGCTAGAGCCAAATCCCTACCCTTCCTGTCCGCCTGTTAGATATGGATTTCTAAACTCTGCTCTGGCGAACAGATGTTTTAGACACCGCCCTTGTTAGCGAAACAGGAAACACTTCTGCAAAGTTAACCAGGACAATTCAAGGTAGCTTGGAGATCAGTCAAGATTAAGTCGCAAGAGTAGTGGGGGTGATCTGAAGTCTTGGATGAGCATACACAGTAGGACAACAGGAATTACTCTTAGACTGTAGTATATCAAACATACACAATGTATTAGGCCCAGAAGAAGCACAGGTGAATAATGGAAAATACAATAATATCACTATTTAAACACACACTATGTAAAATATACGTAGTCACTTTTTGGTCAATGCGGTAAAGTGCGGTTTCACACCAAAACTTGTCGGGAGGGAAAGCAAACAAACTTTAATATATTGGCCAACTCCAGAGGTGGATAACCCTAACTTAAGTCCAGCCCTACGAATATTTCAGCCTTGTGCTCAGTGTCAAGTTGGTGAGTAAAGCTACAAAGTACAATATTCAATGGGAAGGAAAGGTTACAGGGAGGATTCTGAAGTGTGGAAATTCGATTCCGAGAGTCAGAGGAGAGTCTGCTGCGGCTGAACAAAGTTGACCCCAACTTTCGAATGGCTCTAGGAAGCAGAAGCCACCCAAGCCATGGCAAGGACCACAAGGATCCTTTGTGCATAAAAACGGGTTGGATGAACTATGCGCCAACGGTAAGTGGTACGATTACTCACTACCCTTAGTTCACTCCGGGTCGAAACTTTGCAGGCTTGAAGATGGTCGGTGCAGATGCGGGTCCGGTTTACAACTGTAGCTGGATCTCTAGTCACAAATGTAGGACACAGAAAGAACTGATGCAGCTGGTCTCAGGACACTTGAAGAAAAGCAGGAAAGTCACCAGCAGCGATAGCCACTGTCGCACAGTGGCGCAGGGGCGGTCTAACGCACACTCCTCTCTCGCGGCCCAAAGCAGCTGGGTCAATGAATTGTGGCAAGGATATGCATTGCAGTGTGAAATAGAATTTCTCCAAAGTTTGAGAAAATTTTCGATAAAGCAAAAATCCAACACAGGTGCCAAGGTTCAAGCTGGTCAGTCCACTGGCGGGCCCAGGGACACTTTCGAGAAGGCTCTTTTGCAGGGCAGCAAAGAAGCGTTGAGAGTGATTGGTTCCACCACTCTAAGGGGTTGAAGTACTTTTGCAGGTCTTCGGAGATAGAGCGCAAAGCATGGTTCTACTGGGACAATAGCAGGCCCAGTGTGCCAAACATTCTCTCCGCGGTTCTTGGATCTGCTTTGCTTCACTGGATACTTAGATCCGTGTATAGGGCGATTCGTACCTATTGGTGATCTGCGGCTCTGCACTCAGGCCCTCATTCATATCCCAAAGTCCAGTGAGTGCTCGCACCCAGCTGGCCAATGACGAGATCTGCCCCACTCATGCATGCCAGCAGTGGTCCAATCAGGGACCACTGCAGCTTTCATGCTCTCATGCACACCAGACCTTCTGGCACCAATAGTGTGGATTGGGACTAGAAAGTCCCAGCCCACTTCCTGGGTATCGACATGCAGTATCCCACGAAAAACTCTGGCTTTCACGGGTGAATACATGCCCAAATAAGGACTCCCCGGGTCACGAAGACCAGGAAGAAGGCCAATGGACAAAATGGCCATAGGAGAAGACAGAAGAACTTGTGGCATGGCCATGACGGACATTAACCATAGTCATGAGCCAAATGCGGTAAGCACAGTATGGCTTAGTAAAGAAATGTAAAAACGCATGAAAAAACGGTTACATGTGATTTTAACGAATCACAAAACAACCAATTAATTTTTAACGAACCAAATATATCTAAAAAAAACCCCACATTTGTTTCATTGTTTTGGGGGCGTTTTCCCCCCTCTCTTCTAAACACCCCCTTTTTTGTATTCATACTTTCCCCCACCCCCAAAACTACTATTCCCATTCCCAACCACATATGTATATCATTTTTAAAGATGTGTTATTTTTTTATGTTTTCGGTTCATTAAAAATTCCATTCATTATTTTTAATTCGTTAAAATCACTGCATACCGAAAAAAAACTTCTGCTGCCACCACTCTACTCCTAAGGATATTGTCCAGTTACCAAAAAATCCTTACAGGATGACAAGGGTCAGAAAACGCAAGGACCCCAGTGCGCAGACGTACTTTGAACACTGAAATGCTGTCGCCAAAAGTGTCAACAAAGTCATAGGACTAAGAGAAGAACAAGTTACTTCTTACCTTGTAACGTTCTTTCGACGGGATGTTCCTCCGACGTATTCCTCATCTTAGATATCTCCTTCCAGCTCTGCTGGCCTCGGAAATATTTTTCTCTAGAGGGCGCTGCACGTCGACGTCCTCCGAGTCGATGTCCCTCGACAGCTGCCGTATCGACGTCGACGTCATCCTGCCTATAAAGGCCGCGCGCAGCGTCCGTTGCTCAGTTCCGTTTTGTAGCCCACAATAATACTTTCTGGACTAGACTAATCACCCTGAAGGAGCGTAAGCTGCAACAACACGGGAAGTAGAACTGCGGGGATGGATGGGAGGGCCGATGAGGAATACGTCGGAGGAACATCCCGTCGAAAGAACGTTACAAGGTAAGAAGTAACTTGTTCTTCGAAGGGATTGTGTCCTCCGATGTATTCCTCATCTTAGATAGGCTCCCATAGCAGTAGTCTATTATTGGAGGAGGGAGTACTGACTTCACGCTGTCTTCTATTGATGAATAGAAAGCAGTACAGCCCTTCCAAACCTAGTCTCTTGACTGGAGGAGGAATCCAAATTGTTAAAACGTGTAAAGGTATGGACAGACGACCATGTAGCGGCCGCACAGATGTCTTTAACCGGCACGCCTCTTTTGAGGGCCGATGAAGCTGCAATACCTCTGGTCGAATGAGCCCTAAGGTTTTGAGGGGGCTCTTTCCCTGCCAGTTTATAACATTCCAGAATGGCTAGAATGATCCATCTGGAAATGGTCTGCTTAGTTATTGGTAACCCCAGCTTGTGACCTGCGTAACCTACAAACAGCTGGTCTGCCTGTCTTATCCTGGCTAGTCTACTGATGTAAAAACTTAAAGCCCTTCTAGGGTCTAGCCTGTGTAACCTCTCTTCCTCTTTCCCCGGGTGAGGAGGAGGATAGAAAGATGGTAGGGTAATCTTCTGAGTGATATGGAATTCAGAAACCACCTTTGGGAGGAAATTAGGCTTCACTTGCAGGACAACTTTGTCTTTGTGAAATATTGTGTGAGGGGGTTTACAAGAAAGAGCTTGTAATTCGCTCACCCTTCTAGCAGATGTAAGTGCTCTTAATAAAACAGTTTTAAGGGTAAGGAACCTTAACGAACAAGAATGGAGTGGTTCGAAAGGTGTGCCCATCAGGAAAGTTAGTACTAAGTTTAAATCCCATAGGGGAACTTGGAATGGTCTTGGGGGATAAACATTGTTTAACCCCTTTAGAAACTTTATTACCAAGGGTAATTTGAAATAGGATAGTTCTTCCGCAGTGCGCTTAAAGATGGATAGCGCTGCGAGATAGCCCTTAATGGTGCCAACTTGAAGGCCTGAATTTGCCAAATATAGTAGGAAGGACAAAACCATTGGTGTACCACATGAAAAAGGGTCGATATTCTGTTCTCTACACCAGCTGCAAAATCTGTTCCAACGGCAGCGGTATAAAGACTTTGTTGCTGGCCTCCTTGCCGAAAGCAACACCTCCATAACATCATCAGGGAGGTCCCAATCCTTGTACCTCAGCCTTTCAGAAGCCAAGCGTGAAGGTTGAGGGTTTTGATGTCTGGATGGAGAACCTGATCTCCCTTCTGTGAGAGTAGGTTCTCTCTGAGTGGAAGTCGAATTGGAGGGCAGATGGACAAGTCTAGAAGTTCCGGGTACCACGTTCTCCTGGCCCAATCCGGGGCAATTAGGATCATGGTTCTCCGGAATCTTCTCAACCTCCTGATCATTTGAGGAATGACAGGGACCGGTGGGAACGCGTACAGAAGCGGAAACTCCCAGTCCACTATGAACGTGTCTCCCAGAGCTCCTCTCGGGGGAAATTACCTTGAGCAGAACAGGTCGCATTTCCTGTTTAGGCTGGTGGCGAACAGATCTACCTGAGGGGTTCCCCAAAGGGCGAAGATCTCTTGAAGGACTTCCTGAGCTAGCTCCCACTCGTGGGAGACTGTGCTCTGCCTGCTCAGAGCGTCCGCTGTCAAGTTCTTCTCTCCGGCTAGGTGAACTGCCGATAGAGAGATTCCTTCTTGGATTGCCCAGAACCAGAGCTGCATCGCCTCTCTGCACAGGGGTAGTGATCCTACGCCTCCTCTTTTGTTGAGGTAATGCATGGCCACCGTGTTGTCCGTCATTATCAGGACGTTCTTCCCTTGTACAGCTGGCAGGAACGCCTTCAGCGCAAGTCTGATGGCTCTCAGCTCTAACAGGTTGATATGTAGTCTGGACTCCGATGCAGACCAACGACCGCTGATGGTCAAGTCGTTGGCGTGGGCTCCCCAACCCGTGAGTGAGGCATCCGTGACTACTGTTATCTCCGGCCAAGGTTGCCAAAACTGTTCTCCTTTCAGAATGTTCTCCTGACAGGCCCACCACTGAAGGTCTCGAGCTACTCTGTCGAGAACCTCAAGAAGATCTGTCATTCTCCCTGAGAATTGTGCCCACTGGAGGGATCTCATTCTCAGGTGAGCCTCTGGCACTAGGAAAATGCAGGATGCCATGAGGCCTAGCAACCTCAAAAAGTCGAAGGCTGGGAGACGTTGGGCATGTTGAAACTTGGTAACCATCTGTAGAATATCTTGAGCCCTCACCTCTGGTGGCGAGGCTTTTCCCAGGGAAGTGTCCAGGATCGCTCCTATGAACTGGAGTCTCGTCGATGGTATAATTTGTGACTTCTTTAAATTGAGGGAGAAGCCCAGTCTGTGAAGGAAGTGGCACACGTGATTTAGCTGGATCTGAGCTTGTTTCGAAGAAACAGCCCTGATCAACCAATCGTCCAGGTAGGGGTAGACGTGAATCCCTTCCCTCCTTAGACTTGCCGCCACTACCGACATTAACTTGGTGAAGACCCTCGGGGCGGAGGTCAGCCCAAATGGCAGCACTCAAAATTGATAGTAAGAGTTGCCAATTGCGAACCTCAGGTATTTCCTGTGTTTGAGATGGATAGGCACATGGAAATAAGCATCCTGAAGGTCCAGAGATACCAACCAGTCCTGGAACTGAAGGGCCTGGAGGATCTGAGAAAGAGTGACCATCTTGAATTTGTCTTTCCTGAGGAATTTGTTCAATTCTCGCAAGTCCAAGATGGGTCTCAGTCCTCCGTCTTTCTTCGGAATGAGAAAGTAAGGGGAGTACCAGCCCTTGTTCCTCTCCGCTACAGGTACCGGTTCTATGGCACCTTTCTCTAGCAGGTCCAAAATTTCCTGCAAGAGGAGCGGATCTGGAGCTTTCTGAGAGCTGATCCCCGGTGGATGACTCTGAGGTATACGTAGGAAAGGCAGGCAGTAACCTTGGGCAACTGTTTCCAATGCCCAAGCATCTGACGTGATAGCCTGCCATGCCGCCAGATGTTGAGTCAACCTGCCTCCTACAGGTGTCCTGTGAGGGAAGTCCTCAGAGTGGTTTTGGGGCGGCTGATGCAGATGCCGATGGTAAAGAGGCACCTGCTGTTGCTGCGGCTTTTGAATATCTACCCCGTCCACCTCGGGTAGTTCTTCTTTGTCCCCTTTGAGCCGGTCGTCCTCTACCTCTTCCGAATGCGGAGTAGAAGCGAAAGGACTTGCCCCTCGCAGAGGTTCCTGTGGGACGAAAAGGAGTCTGACGGATTGCAGCTCCTAGGGATTTTGCTGCTGCTTTTGAAGTTTGCAGTTTCTCTAAACTGTCATCCGCCTTTTTCCCGAACAAAGAAGAGCCATCGAATGGCATGTTCAAGAGCCTGGCTTGCAAATCTGCGGCAAAACCAGACTTTCTCAACCAAGCGAATCTCCTGGTTGATGTACTTGCCGCCATTGCTCTGCTGATACTGTCAGCCGAATCAATGCCCGTCTGGAGGGATTCGCACATAGCGTCTTTACCGTCCTGTATAATATTCAAGAACGCATCCCTTTCTTCTCCCTCCGGGATGCAGTCAGCCGCTGTAGAAGCACACTCCCAAAGTGTATGGCTGAACCTAGCAAGGGTGCAAGTAGCATTCACAGATTTTAACGCCATGCTACATGCTGAAAAGACTTTCTTTGCCATAGCATCATATTTTGTATCGTCCCTGTCCTGTGGGACGGTAGGATAAGCCGTCTTGACATCGGTAGAGGATGCTGCCTGTACCACCAGACTTTCTGGGGATGGGTGTTTAGACAAAACTCCGGGTCTGTAGAGGATACCCTGTACTTTGTAGACAGTTTTTTATTTACTGCTGGTACGACATCTGGGGTTTCCCAGTTTGTCATGATCTTCCTCTGAAGAGCTTTATGAAAAGGCACCACAGGATCCTCCTGTGGGCCTTTGTCAAGAATATCCGTGAGGTCATCTTGTTGGAAAGATTGTGTAGGTGCAGACCACCCCATAAACTCTGTGATCCTGGCCATTAAGGCTCTATAGGGGGTTTCAGCATGTTCCCCCGGGTCTGGTCTAGCAAACTCCACCTCAGGGGAGGTGTCTAACCCACTTGCCTCATTTAAGGAATCATGAAGATCCTTTAACCTGCGTTCTTCAGAGGAATATTCCTCTCTAATTGGGGTTACAGGTCCCTGCAGCTCAAATGTGTCTTCCTGTTCAGACAATTCACCCTCTTCCAATATTGAGGACATAGTCCTCAATTGTTCTGAACTCATAAAGGGTCTAAACCCCATTTCCAAGGATGAGGGTGCCGAACTTGTCATAATCGGCCTCGAAAACGTCGATGTCGTTGACGCCCACGTCGAAGGCTTAGAGCGTGGCGTCGGAAACAAAGGCGGAGGCCTTGGAGACCTCGACAGAATTGGGATTCTACTCGACGATCTCAAAGCCATCGACGTCGAGGACCTGGGGATAGACACTGGGTGTGTCGTAACCGTGACTTTTCTTGGCGTCGACACCGGTGTCGACGCTGGCGTCGAGTCGACAGACTCGTGTGTCGAATGTCCCTTCGACAACGGCGTCGAAGACATCGACCTCGACGTCGACGGAACCCTCGTCGACGGCGTCGACGGAACCTTCGAGGAAGGTTTGGAGGTCATAGTCCTACTCGAGGGTTCGAGACGCGCTCGAGAGGTTTCCTTCGCCAGGTACTGCGACTCGCGGCGTTTTTGACCTTCGGCTCTTTCGACCAGAGCATCGCTCTCGGCAGTCTTCGAGGGGGTCGAGGCCGCTTTCTCGAAGAAGCTCATCATATTTTTGCGGAATTCCTCCCATTCAGCCCGGGAACTATGTTTCGTGGGGCAAGGGATTCTTTTTGGCGAAACAGAGGAAGAGGAAGACGGAGAAGGGGATCTTCGACGTCTCCTCTTCGAGTGCTTCGATCTCGAGGAGTGATGGGACCCACTCCGAGACCTGGAGCGCGAATGGTGACGAGGAGACGAGTGTCTCGACTTCGTCGACGAAGAAGAAGCTTTAAAAGTGTTACCTTTCTCCAGCTTTCCCCTACGCTCCTTCAGGGCCTTAGCTGTCATGGACATACAGTCCTCGCACTCCGAACAATGGTGTTCAGCTCCCAAACACCACAGACAAACTCTGTGAGGGTCAGTCAGTGACATCTTTTTTCCACAATCTCGGCATTTTTTGAAGCCGGATCGAGGAGTTGTCGGTTCCGACGAGGAAGCCATCGATTACGGATCGAATAACTCGAGGTAAATAGGATTAATCTGACAAGAACTGAGCAACGGTATTCCGAGGCACTGAGTAAGCGCGGAAAAACGGAACTGAGCAACGGACGCTGCGCGCGGCCTTTATAGGCAGGATGACGTCGACGTCGATACGGCGGCTGTCGAGGGACATCGACTCGGAGGACGTCGACGCGCAGCGCCCTCTAGAGAAAAATTTTTCCGAGGCCAGCAGAGCTGGAAGGAGATATCTAAGATGAGGAATACGTCGGAGGACACAATCCCTTCGAAACAAAAGGCTGTGCTCCACTGGCAGAAAGTCATGACAGGAGGCTGAAACAAAAGCAAAAAGTTGAGGGGGTCCACAAATAGCAGTACGCGAAAATGTACCTAATACCACCTCTCCGTATCTGAGCACCATTGTGGGTTTATTAATACAGTGGGTTTCTCGCTCAGCCATTTCATGAAAGGCCACCAGCTCTGCTTTAATGTCACCTCTCAGGTGCTCAACATGGTGTCTATCATACTGGTTTTCAAGAACAGGTATCTTGTGCTTACAGCTCCCTCCCAACTGATTTCAGTACACCCACCAAAGTAAATAACCTCACCCCCTGACTAACAACCTAAAAGATAACCATAACGTATCATGTGAGGAGAGAAAACCCACATTAGCTTCAAAGAAGATATCAGTGTTATCATCTAGATTAGCCAGCTTTCGATCCGGGACATCATATCGTGGCCAGCAGCACAGAATATTTACACATCCAAGCATCTACCAGTTGGAATTACTCAATGATTTGCTTGCCAGCCTTTGCAGCGCCCGATAATGGCCTCTGGGAAGTCGTAGAGCGGTCCAGTTCAGTGTCGAGAAGAGTGTCAAAGTCCCCACCCCATACTATCAAGGGTTCTGCCGTGACATCTAGGATGCAAGCCAGCTGCCTATAAATTGCTGGATCATCCAGATTAGGAACATAGGTATTTACAAGGAGAACACCCGAGCCTGCTATCTTCCTTTGCGTAATAACATATCTGACATCCGGATCAACAACAGATTTAGTAAGCAGGAAAGGCAAGTATTGGTGTATTAGAGTGAGCACCCCGGGTTTGTGATGAATACGAGGTATAATACCTGGACCTACACCATTTGGGAGCAAAGGCCTTATGGACACATAGTATCGTAACAGCGCTACAAGTCATAATACATTTGAGAGTTCATTCAACCCAAATGATATGTCTCCTGCATGTCTCGTTCCATCATCATCTCGATCTGGTCACATCATAGTATTCAAGGGTCCAAGCTGCGCCATTCAGCCCTCATCACCAACCAAGAAATCCCCTGGCCCTCCTGCAATATCCAGTGCGTTCCTGGACTTCACAGATCAGGATGCTGTATTCGATGAAGGATCTGGCATCTGAAGGTGATGTGAAGAATTGTGCCTTTACCCCCAAATTGGATCTGCAGCTTCAAGGGGAACAGCATGGCATATGGTACCTGCAGATCCCTCAACAGGAGCTTTACCAGATCAAAGGATCTTCATGCTGATTACACAGCAGTGGAGAAGTGCAGATAAATGAACACCCGGCTGGATTCTTATCGCAATTTGCCCCATTTCCTGGGAAGCTTCAAGACAAGCGAGTGTGCTTGTGCAGCAATAACGTGCCGGTATTACCACGTACTGGCACGTTACCACAACAGCACACTCCAAGTTTGCTGTTAGGGTGGTGGATTTACCTAAGGCTCTCAGCTGGAGGTATATCCGCCACCGTACCAGCAAAAAAACTGCCGGTATTACTGGACCAGTAATAACAGCAAATCCCCCCCATGGAGTCCCATGCGACTACATGGAATGGGAATTGAACAGCGTGTCCGCCACTTGGAATCTGTTGGTAATTCCTGACGAGTTTTTATGGAAGCAACCACTGCATCACCCGCTCTGGCAGCCACCGCCGCCAGCGCAGCAGAAGGGCCTCTAGCCTGGGTGTTGGTATCAGGGCCATGCTTTTTATTAGCCCCTCTGGTCATGTCTGAAGGAGCTGGAAAGCAACACACAGTGAATTGGGCCTCCACACGATGTGGCAGGGTTTTTATATTGTAGGTATTTTTCAGGAGGGGGAAAGGCCTACCCCAGGATGTAGTGTCACACAGGCCTGAGACCTCATGAAGAGTCCAGTCCTGGCAGCCACCGCAGGGCTCCAGCCTCCACTGGGAGCCAAACTGCAAATCAGGCCCAATTCCCAGCAGGTCGGTCATTGTTCACATGGCATAAGGGGCAGCCATCAGCAGAATGGAGCAGTCACAGGAGCGCGGCACCGCCTGCGCCACAAGAGAGCCAAAATCCAGCCGTAGATGCAGAGCGGCTATTGCCAGCACTGCTACTCGCACCAGCCACAGAACTCCCCACTAACCGTCACTGTGGATGCCATCCCAGAGCTAACTGTCACAACAATGGCTGTCAGGGCTGCCCACAATGGGTCCGGTTAACGGTTGCCACCAACACCGGAAGCCGGTGGGGGGATTGCTGCAGTCTGCTGTCTGTTATTCCGCCACCCTTGGCAAGGAAGGATAAGAGCCCCCTCTGGCCTCCGAGCGGCCGGGCCCTTGCTCTGGTGCCGGCCTCCAAATCTTGATGGGAGCCGCCAGAGCTGCCTCACAATGGCCTTGTCAATGGATTGTGGCCCCAGCAGTCGCCGAGGCCCAGGAGCATCCAGGGAATCATCTCTGCCTCTCTGCTGGTTACGGGGAAAGAGGATGGGAACTCGGCGCTGGTATGTCGCTGCTATAAGGATAATCAAGGAAGGATAACGCATCGGGCTCGGAAGCCTTATGTTCAGGTGGGCATATTTTCCACTGCTCAACAGTGCCCCCCATTTATTGGGGATTTCTAATTTCTTGCTATAGCTGCTCCACAAACTGACCACATTTTACCTTTAACAGTTTCACTCAAACCAGCAGCAGTCTCTTCTGAATTCAAGCCTGTTAATACTGGACTAATAGCTTTGTCAGTCTCCAAAATATTTTTTCTTCCATATTTTCTCATCATACCACCATATCTGTTTCTTTGTCATATAAAGAACATCCAATACCTCTTTTCCGCTCTTCATTTTGTAGAACCCAGTAAACATTGTACCAACATATTACAGATTTGAAAATGTTATCTGGGCTTATTATTTTTTTATTTTTATGATGTATAGGTTGTTATTTTCACTCACCTTATAAGCTTGCAAGAGCATGTGTATGACACCTGGCGCTCCGTGGCACCAATGAACTAGTCTATCTGTTTCATTGCTTAAGGAAGAGGGATAGTTTCCAGACCTAAATTTCTTATGGCGCAGATAGTCAATACTTGGCTTCACCAGGTCAGTAAGCATTTCTTGATCTAAATTTGAAAGGGGCTGAAAAGAAAAAAAAAGTTACCTTTTCAGAAATATTTAAACTAGAGAATTGTTGTGTTACCCTGTGATTGCAGCCAAGACAAAAAAGTGAACAAGTATCACAACGTTATCACAAAGCTATCCAACCCAAACACAGCTGTACTGTAACCTCATTATAAACAAATTAAAGAGCAAACCAACGTGAAAAATCAGGAATACTTACCTTCATGGTGATTCCTGTTCTTTCAGTGCTTGCTCTCACTCCGTCAATCAGCCTGGCAGGCCAAGAAGCATCCCTAAAAAATGTGCTGCCACCCTGAAGCTTTTTGAATGTTCTCCAGGCCCTTTGTTTTCACATAGCCACACCCTATCCCTATAAAGAGAACATTCAACCGGCACCTTCCGTTCTTAAGGTTTTTCCAATATACCATTTAAATTTGAATCAAGCCATAAGTTTGAAGGGATGGACAGGAGGGTGTTGTTTTAAAGGAGGGAGAGAAGGAACAAGAGCAATAGAGCACCATACAGCAAATTGTTCCTTTCTTGGTTGTCCAGCTCTCCCTCCTTCCCAACCTCATTGGAACTCAGTTTATACAGAGTTAGACTCTGGGAGGGAGTGATAACCAGGTACAAGGGAACATGTTGGGCAGAACCTCTTAGCCAAGGGATGCATCCGTGCTGGAAGCATTCGAAGGATGATGCTAGCAAAAAGCATCAAGCATGGCCCAAATAGATGCCCTGCACATTTCTCAGACAAGGACATCTCTCTACAAATGTCCACTGATGCTGCTTTTGTTCTGGTGAAATGAAATGTGTGTGCAGTCTTCGAGGGACCAGCCTACATCCCACCTCAAAGAAACACGTAAGGCAGTAAAACATCCATCCAGATTAGGTTGTCTAGCTGTTATCTCGCCAGAGCTCAAGTCAACAAGTCAGAAACTGTCTACGACTGAAAAGATCCAAAATTGATCTTTTTTAGGAACCAGAAAGTACCTGATGTAAAAACCCCCTTACCTTTCTTATTTTTCATAGCTAGCCCTATTGCCTAGATCTGAACGTATGCAGTTCTTGATACTCTGGTTAGGATTCCTGAAACCTTCGAGGTTCATGTTAGTGGAAATGGGAGCAAAGCCAAAGAATAACCCAATTTACATGATTTTGACGACATGAGTATTTTAGTTCACTGATGATAATCGGACAATACTCTGCTAGTTGCTGGAAAATAATAATCATTAATGGAAAGAGGGGCTATCATCCCCTTGTAAAAGTCAAACCTTCCTCTTGGATATGTCGGAAGGAGGCAGGTTATGGCTTTTGGCTTTATGCAGAGCTGGTGCTTCTTTGGACTGCTGCCAGCAGATTGAATTTGTATTTTTCTCCGTACCTCTTGTTTAAGTTCTTAAAAGCCTGAGATAGTTGCTATAGAGTCTTCATTCGCGAGAGGAGGGGCGATGTTGAAATGAAACCGATAGATTTCTCATTAACCACCATTTTGCATTTCTGCAGGACTTTTTTGAAAGAGCAAAAAGTGTTTTATGGTAAAATGGAAGGTCAAGAACCTTGTTCTGGATGTCTTGGTGCAAAGTAGATGCGCCTAGATAGACATTTCCTCTCCTATCTCGAGCAACGAATTCTGCTCTAAAGATACTGATTCTCAAAGCATTGTTGTATTAGAGTTTCTGAAATGCAGACTTTTCTTTCTGCAAAACAAAAGCCATACTCTTTCACTTTGATAGAGACATTCAGAAAGCTATCCATATTGTCACATTGCGGCAAGTTGTAACATGACATGATGCAAGCAGTATTAAACTGTTAAAAGAGTGGCATTTTGGTAAGCTTTCCTTCCTTGTGAATCCCATGCCTTAATTTCTTTACATAGGACTAAAGGGGGCTAAGGAGCAGGACATTTATTTTTACTAAGAGCCCATGTTACCACAGCCGACTGGGCTCAAAGATTTTCCTTAAGGGCCTTTCTTTTAAGAGATTTAAGGGTCCGAACATAGATTTCTTTTTTTTTCCAGGGTTTAGAGGGAGCGAGTCTTGAGAAAGGTTCTGATGCAGTGGACTTTTCCAGGGGGAAAACAAGTACAAAGCCTCCACAGTTTTCCTAGGAAACTATGGTTTACGAATCTGATCTGCTCTGGATCTGTATCTATGCCCATCTTCAATTTCTTATTGGGGGAAGGACAGGAAGATTGTACCTGACCGTTCGGATTAGCTACTGGATCTGAAACTGTAAAAGGAGCTGTCAGAATGAAGTCCGGTTGAGGTGCACCCTTAATTGGTGCCGGAGTATCCGGAGACTTCAAATAGTCCTTCACCAAAGCCACAAAAGAATACAGAAACTTCTCAGAGGGTATGGTCTTTAACACTCATATTTTTCACTGTCTTCACACATTTCTTGCTGAGTGGAGGCTCTTGAGAACTGTTCCAAAGGTAAGTTTGCAAAAGCTTAAGGAGCCCAATCAGGAATCTGAACAGAATTGAGAGTTTTGGGGTATGCACTCGATACGGTGCAGGTTGAACACAAGGGGGCCTCAGAAATTAAAGTTTCGTAAATAAAAGTGGATGTTGTGGGGGCAGGAGTAGCAGGGTTTTGGTCTTCAATTCTGTTGGGGTCGCAATATCTCTTGGAGTACAAAGCAGGTAAACTACAGGAAAAGTATTGCAAAGAATCCAAATTAGGTTCCTCCAGGAATGAAAAAAAACTGAGGAGCCATCCTTAGGAACCGAGGATTGGTCAGTTGAGTCACACGGTCACCAACCAGACTGAAAACTTGATTTGTACCAGAAGAGATATATTTTCTTGAAACCCCCAATGGGCTTACTACACATTCCTCCTGTGTTTGTTGCCTCAATTCTATGCATAGAAGAGATAATTAGAAGGTGTCGGCTGTGGTACCCATATCGGTACAAAGAATTTTAAATCTGAGGTACAAAAAAGGGGATGTCAGACCAGACAGACTCAAAGAATATGGCAAAGTACTACTTTATTATCAGCATAAAATAAAGTAGGGAAATCTGGTAGTAATTCACACACTAACCCCCATATGCTATTATACGAAGGTTTTATACCTCGATGTTCATCATCGATGATGTCATCCTATGTGGTAAACTAATACCTTTTGAAGGAAGGGATTCGTTAGGGCAATATGTGTATCTACAGCATACATAAGTGTTAATAACTTCTTTGGCTGCCGCTTATCTGGTCAACACGCTTCAAACTACCTCTAAATACCTATAATACGAATTATAGCGGAACAAATGGCAGCGGGTTGGTCTTTGCAACATTGCATAGCATGTTGCTACATAGACCATCTGATTGGTTGCCATGCTTTTCCAACCTTGGACTTTCGTCTCGTTAGCAGCACGTAAGCAAAACGAAATTCAGGTGCCCCAGGCAACATCAGACTACTCCCCACTATCCCAATAAGTCCATTGGGCTCTAGCACCTTGAAACATCTCTTGTGCTAGATGGAATCATAAAGATCTCAGACCAAATAACCAGACAGACTCAAAGAATATGGCAAAGTATTACTTTATTCTCAATTTAATAAAGCGGGGTACACCAGCAGCCATATGACTGATGCTTGCTCACTCACACACATAAACTAGATTACATAGAGGTCTTATACCCCAATCTGTGTCATCTATGACTTCATCCTAGGCGTCAAACTGTAAAATCTATTAGCAGGAGGGATTGGTTAGGGGAACATATCTACTTATAGAATGTATATGTGTTAGTACTTCATTGCCTGTCCCTTATCTTTAGGACACACCTTGAACTACCTCTAAATATGTATAATACCTAATTTAGTGGACAAAGTGGCAGCTCACTGGTCTATGCAACATTGTATAGCAGGTTGCCCCACAGACCCACTGATTTTTTGGCATTCCCACCCAACCTTGGACTTTCGGCTTGGCTAGCAGCACATAAGGAAACCGAAACCCAGGTGCTCGAGTCACGTCAGATTACTCCCCACTTTCCCAATTAGTCCATCATCTCTCATCAGTCTGACCATAAGCCAAAGTTTCCCATCTGTAGTTGACTTTGTAATCTTCTCCGTTCTGGGACATTCAAGGGAGTATGAGCACATCACTATCTTCAATCACAGCTTAATGAATAGCACTTTTTTTCTGCATCGCGTGTGAGCAGACTGCAAATTTGTCCATTTCGACCTCCTTTTTACTGCTATTTGATTCAATTATTCTGGGTGTTATTGCTCCTTAGGCCCTGTATGAGCCTTATTCACTGTTAATTGTCCAATACTTGGCGCTTGCACATGTTTTCAACTTCTTTAATCTTAAAGAACTATGTCTCGCGCTCATGTTTTATTGGTTTGCCTTCCTTTGTTCTTTGCAGCGATTCCTTGAAATAGCATCCTTGGTCCCAGGCCAACAAAGACTCCTCTTCCTTTGCACACAAAGCTGTTTTTCAGAGTCTCATGCCCTGGTCTGTTTCTGAGGTAGTTAGAATGAATCTTCGCAAGAGCCTGCGTCCATTTTCCAATTATGGCAGTCCTAGCCATGTTATACAGTCCTCAATAGCAAGCCTCTATATGTTCCATCTACCTTGCATTGCTGCGTTTTTATACTTATTGATCACCAAGTTACTTTATCTTATTTTACGTACATGGTTATCATTTTGTACATGTTTCTCTTGTAACTTAAGTTACATTGCCATTCTTAAGTATTTTCATACTGTTATAGTATGTCCTCCTATATCTTCTTCATGACATCACTTTGCCCTCGTCAGACGTCACTCAGCGTTCTATAATATCCCTTGGTGTGTGCAGACATCCTTCCACTCTTTCAGTGCAAGGGTACATTCGGTATGGTTGTCTGAGTGCCTATCGTCTCTCGTACACTCAATGTGGTATAGGAACAACACAGGGGGTCCCACATGCAGCTCTTCTCCTGCTGTTCTAGTATGATAGCAATGAGGGGACAGGAGTTAAAGTATATGCGTCCAACTGCTCCTCTACACCATCGTCTCTCATCGGTCAGGCCCCAAGCCAAGGCTTCTCCTTTATAGTTGACTTTGAAGCTTGTTCTCTGTTCTGGGACATTCCAGGGAGTGTATGCACACTATTATCTTCATTTGGGCTTAATGCATAGCCCCTGTTTCCAACTTCTGAATCACATGTGAGGAGAACACACATGTGTCCATCTTGGCCTTCTTTTTACTGCTATTTGATTCACTTGTGCTGGGTGTCATTACACTTCTTGTCCTCTGGAGACTTGCTCACTCCATTTTATATGTTTTCCGCATCTTTAATTGTCTAATACCTAGCTCTTGCAGAGGTTTTCTCCTTTGCTTAATCTAAGAGAAATATGTCTTACGCACATGGCTTATCCTTTTGACTCCCCATGTGCCTTGCAATTATTCCTTGAAATATCATCCTTGATCTCAAGACAATAGTCTTCTCTTTATTACTCACAAAGCTGTTTTTCCTGCGTCTCCTGACTCTGCAGCCCCGGTATGTCTCAGAGGTAGCTTGAATGGTTTTAGTACGAGTCTGATGTCCATCTTTCCATCATGGCCACTCTAGCCATGTTATGCTTTCCTCTCCAGCAAGCTTCTATATGTCTCATCTACCTTGCGTTTCTGCATATTGTGAGAAACCTGATGGTATTCTCCCACCCACTCTCTCAGGGTCTTCTATTCAAGTGACTAGGGAAGGGCCATCGTTTTTGGATCCCGACCCGGGGGGTGGACAAGCAAGGGAGGGACACAGGGGATTGGAAGGAGAATGCCAGAGGGCGATACATGGTATTTTCCCAATATTAAAAACACCTTACCCTACTCTCCCTCATCCTCTGTGGGGTGTTTACACTCTCACCTCATCTCCCTCTCCCCATTTCCAAGAAATACTGAGACGAGGAGGAGGCCACTAAGATCAATGAGGATTACCCTTGGGAATAACATGGGGAAAGTAAGGGCAACCGACTTTAGAGAAAACCACTGTCCCACTAATAGAGTCAGGCAGAGTCAGGCATGGGTAGGTAACCATTCACACCTACTCCACTTGACTGTGTGTTCAGCTATAAAAGGTGTGGTCGGTCACAGAAACTTGAGCGAGCTGGGGATGCAGTGCGGTCCAGGGAAACCCAGAAGCAGGAGCTGCAGGCAGGTGGAAGACGGCACGCGGACACCCTAGCCCGGTGTGTGTGGGTTGCAGCGTGGTGAGGGAGTCGTGCCTCCATGGAGCCAGAGAAGCACTGCCTGCATTCCGCAGGTGAGGTCCGGCAAAGTGCTTGTTCCCTTGGTGCCAGTGTCGACCCCAAAGGTTGAATGAGGGGCAGGTGGTGAGATCCTGATCTCCATCCTGCACTGCCTAAAGGATCCACCTCTCTACGCAAAGCTACCCGATGAGTTTCAGGAAAGAATGGAATGGAAACTCGGAAGCGGAGCAGGAGAAAGGCACGAACCAGAAAAGCGGTAAAGAATCAGAAAGAAAGAAGGAAAAGTGTGAAAGTTTGGGGCAAACGGCATAAAAAAGCCTGATTGAATCAGAAGATGAGAGAAAGTGGAAAAGAAACAGTGAATGGCCTGTAATAAAAGAGGGGCAAAGAAAGGTAAAGAAGAGTGTCTGGGGCACGTAAAGGAAGGCGCAAAGAATCAAAAGAGGATACAAGGGTGCACGGAAAGGACAGCAAATTAGTAAGGAAGGTGCAAGTGTGCACAAAAGGAAAAACTGATTAGCAAAGTGCCAGCGGCACGTTAAAGATGGTGCAAGTGTACACAGAAAGGAAAGCAGAAGAAAAGGGATGCAAAGAGCATGTGAAGGAAATAAATGGGAAACAGAAGAACGTGAGAGCAAAAAGAGGGGACAGAGGGTCCGAGTGGTCGCACCTAGGAAAAGCAAAAAGCCTGGCGATTTCAAAACCCTCTGATTCTACCCCATGGAAGAATGGTTTATGAATTCAAGACAGAACTGTAATAAATCATAGGTTGTGTTTGGAAGTTGGGAGATGCCTAAAGCTTGGGGAAATCAAAGTACATCCAGATAAAAAACTGAGTTTTGTGTTTCAAAGTTGAAAGGGGCCTGAGCTTGGGAAGGGAACCCTTAGAGGCCTAACCAAGTTAGAGACTTGTTAAGTTTGTTGAACTGGTAAAGAGGATGGAAGCATTAGGAAGGGAACCCCGGAATGCTTACACAAGGAACTGTGTTGTTATTTAGAAAGGTGTTTTGAAACTTGATGAAGTTGAAGCTTGGGGAAGGGAGCCCCAAAGACCTTAAAGACATTGAAGGTAGTTGGGACCACTACAAGGGATCTGTGGAGAAGATCTTACGAATAGCTCTGTGGATTTAACTTATTTGTGTGATATTGACCCAACAGCACCACGTGAAATGAGCATCTGAAACCAATCCTGGTTTTAATTTTTGTTGAACCACAATTTTTCTTATTTTTCAGAAGACTTCCTATCACATTTTTGTATAGAGTAAGGGGCATGCATATGTTTAGACACAGACAGACCTTTATTTTGGACAGCGCTGGCCATTAGAAACATCAGTTGAGGGAATTATTCCTTTAGAGTTAGGGCCAGTCAGTCATTACACCAACCCAAGAACTTCAATCAATAAAGGTTTCAAATTAACTCACTTGAGTCTGTGTCTCTCTTGATACCATGCCTGTCTCACAGTATATACATTTATTTATCAGCAGGTTACTTTATCTTCTTTGCATATAGGTTTTCTTCATATTCGATTACATGTTCCTCTTGTTACTTCAGTTACATCTTTATTCTTTGGGTATTTGCATATTGTTTCAGCGAGTCTCGGTATCCCTCATCTATGACGTCCCTCTGCTCTTGTCATTTATAGCTCTATGATGTCCAATGGTGTGTGCAGACATCCGTCCACCCTCTCAGTGCGAGGGTACATTAGATACGGTAGTCTGAGTGCATATCATCTCTCATACACTTGATGCAGTATTGGGATGATACCTGGTGTCTCACATATGGCTCCCCTCCTACTGTTCCAGTATAATAGAGGCGAGGGGGCGGGAGTTAGGGATAACTTGCCCACCTGCTCCTCTACAGCAGTAAGGCAGGTCCAAAGGTCACATGTGCATTCCTGAATAGAGTCGCTGGAACAAAAAGTTCCAAAAGGGGCGCCAATGACTCCCCTCAACCTAGAGTAGGTGGCTTACCAGGGCAATTGAATAACTCGACCTATCACAGAGGCGGTATGTGGGACCCATGGTGCCCCATAATGTGTGGAGCTGTGTCTGTATTTTGGAACCTCTTTTACTGACCCAGTGCCTATCAACTTCTGTCCTGGTCCGGTTTCTTTCTCTTCTTTCTCAGGATGTTTCCAAGACACTGCAGCTGCCAGAAAGCACCAGACTCTTCAGAACCCTGGGATGACAAAAGGTTCCTGGGAAGAAGCACTGTGCAGGGAAAAACTACCACAATTCACCTGGGCCCGATGGACAAGACTGTGGCCAGGAACAGTGTGGTTACCCAAATGGAAATGGACTATACTTCCCCTTTTAGGAGCCAAATGGTACAGACTACCCAGGCATGCTACAGAGGACCGGCAGTGCTGAAACCAGCAGAGAATTACACAGCCCTAGCGGACACCAGTAAACCTCCCCAACGCCTTTCTGGACATTGTCTTACTTAAATTAGGATGGGAACAGAGAGAAAACAATGCCATAGACCACATGGCAGGCTGGAAGGAAATGTAGATTGAAAAAGGGCTAGAGCTAAAGCAGTTGACTTGGGTGCCTAATGCGAGCAGACAGAACCTTTTAGGCAGGAAGAGGAGGGCTATAAAAAGCCGACAAAGTTGGTCTGCAGTGAGGGGTGTTTGCGTGAGATTGGAGGAACTGGAGGAAGACAAAGAGGAAAGAGAGGAGGATGTAACAGGTAGAGGAGGACTTGGAGATGACGTCTGGAGTGTTTGGACAGAGTGAAGGTAAGGTGTTGGGGCTAAAAGTAACAAGGATGTTACCAATTTGGCTGTTTGTGTGCGAGTGAGAGAGAGAGTGATGGAAGGCTATTTCAAAGGCAGAGCAGAGTAAGAGAAAGAGAGAAAGAGGAATAGAAAGGGGTTAGAAAGAGTGAGAGGAGAAAGAGATGTAATTGAGCGGAATTAGTGAGGTAGTGAGTAGAGAGAGGAGTATGAGGGAAGTGAGGGCAGGAGGGTGGAGGAGAGTAGAGGCCGCGGTAGTGTGGGAGAGGAGTGAGCTCTGAAAGGAAGATAAGAAGATCAGGGGGGAGCTGGAAATGAGAGGCAGGAGAAGGGAAAGAGGATGATAAGACCAGGAGATGGAGTCTAGAGAGGAGATAGATCAGAAAGATCAGGAAGGAGCTGGGGAATAGCGAGAGGAGGAGAGAGAGAAAGAGATAAGGCCAGGATACAGCGCCTGGAGATGGCAGACAGAGGGAGAGCGAGGATGGTGGAGAAGAGAGGGGGCAGATGCCTAGAGAGGGCAGTGAAGAAAAGGTTAGGAGATGGTCATTCAGAGGCAAATGGTGTCAGGACAATCAAATTACCCTGGTAAGTCACCTAGGAAGTCACAAATGGAGTCAGAGATACGGCTACAGCTGTTAGGCCCTTTGTATTATAGGGATATGCCAAACAGCAGTGGTAAGCCTGGCTATAGCAAATAGGCGCTGCAATAAGACCTGTTGCATGGGAGGTAGAAGCCCCCTCAAAGGTTGGGTGAAAGGTGTTCAGAAACCAAACTTAGACTGTAAGTCCCAATTGCCTGTTTTAAGAAGACAATTTTTGTAGTAAAACGTGTATTCATCTTGTGACTCATTGAGAACCTTGTCACACTCAAATGTATGGTGGCAAGTGTTAAAAATTAAATGTGAGCCATGTCTTTTATGACATGGTGACTAATGAGATTACACAATTATACAGCTACAACATTTGATGTTCTTGGTCAGCTTAGTGGACTGGGACTCTTTATAACGGGGTGTGGTGAGTATTGAGCTTTGTGGACTGGGTGTACCATTAACAACAATGTTGGTTCCACCCCAGGAAGCTGTCTCTTTGATCCCCATGTGAAGAGCTGTCACCTTCCCCCAGGAAATGCGAATACTCCCTGAGAAGTCGCTTGGGAACTTGAGAATATAATATTACAATGACCACCTCACACCAGTGTGTTGATTACTTGTGTCCTTTTGATGTAGGCAGACAGAGGAAGTGGGTGGAGTTAGAGTAGTCCAGGAGACAGCTTCAGTCTACAGAGGGGTCTCACTATCAAGGATTTTACTAGGGTTCCCTAACTTCCTGTCCCCCTCCCAATGATCTGTAGACAAAGTACTGTGGGTATGACATCAGAAGACAAAGAACATTTGTTAGTGGACTGGATGGGATCCTCAACAACAGGCATGCTCTGGACCAATCATCTTTGTAATTTTATCTATATAAGGGGGACTCTTTCCCTTATTTGATTAATCTCTGGACACTACTTGAAGAACGATTGACTAGAACCTGATTGGGTGTATGGTCTACTCCACACCCCTCTGCCAGAAAGGTGAGACGAGGAGCTCCACGGAGTAGGAAAGCACTTCTCCCCAACCATCCCCAGGGCCTATCTGGGAGGATCAGCTTGCTGGATAAGTCCTACTGCAACTGGGATAGTGGTACCCAGCACCCTGCTCACTGGAGGTGACAGATCATTGCAAATGCTCTCTTCCAACTTACTGGTTGGGAAGGGCAAAAAAAAAGAACTTGTCTTGTCCCTTAAACCCTGGACTAGGTCTCCCAGTACCCAAAGAACCGAGGGCACGACTCCTGGTTCCCCTACATCTACAAACTGCCTTGGGTTTGACTTTGGGTTTGGGCATCTTTGTTGCCATTGAAGCTGCTGCAAGGGCACCACTGCAGTCATCTTTAACCGCTTTGTTCAACCACCTCAACATCAATGAGTTTAGCTTGATGCTGAAGCAATGCAATCTCCATCTCTCAGACCCGCTGAGTCTTCTAGCGTCCCCCACTCAACATTGTTTGCCCGTTTACCGGGCTTCAAGTTCATAGCCATTGACACTGCAGTAACACAACACTGTGATGTACCAATCGAACCAGTTCATCATCCCACTTTTCCATATCTGCCATCACCAGTGTCTTCAACCCGCAAGCTGTTACCACTGCCAAAGAGCACCACACAGCTGGAGCCCCCTGCTACCACTCAGCAGTCATATTGTCACACGTAGCCACTTCTGTACCAGAACTGAAAGACAGCCTGTTTAGTACTGTGCCTGATACCGAACACAATCGTACCAGAGTTGGCCAGCCTGCAACCTTTCACAAATATTACTGTTGCCTCTGATAATAGTCCAATCTTAGGCATGACCTGGAGTCGTGCTCACAGAGACCTGCGTGTCAATTCATAGCAAAACGCACAGGAACTCACCGGTTGGATGGTTCCAAGGCACGTCACATATGCTCGGTGAGGCACAGCCATGAAAATATGCCTGCCGTAAATAATGCATCTGTGGAAACGGTCATGGATAGCATGAGCAAGGGAGTTGGTGGTCAATAAAAGGCATTTTTTAAAGACCAATTTTTAAAAAAGGATTTGAGAAAACCTCTCCACAACAAAGTCAGTCCATTGAAATGATGTTTTACGATAGGCTTAGCATTAAACCATTCTGCTGAGACAGGAGCTCTGTGCGAGGAGGCAGGGGCAATGGAATGAGGTTGGCTGGTTCCAGTAGGTCTTAAACATTGCATGCCCACATGGGTGCTGTGAGAATCATTTTAGTAATGTAAGCTTGTTTCAACTTGTGCACTGTTTTCAGAACTGGAGGAAGAGTGGAAAAGGTGTAGAGTAGCTGTGCATACCTTAGAGAGACAAAAGCATCCTCCAACAAACTCATCTCCCAACTCCCTCAAGAGGCAAAGAGAGGGCACTTCCATTTGTACTCTGTCACAAATATATTTATTAGAGGCTGACTGCAAAGCTTGAAGATGATAGTGATCAATGCCTAAGAGAGTTTACATTCTTTAGGTGGATAAGTGAGTTTGCTGAGTGAGTTTGCTTGTGTATTCGGTGTGCCTGCCAGGTGAGAGGTTTAAGAGTTAATGCAATTCTGAATGCACCATTTCCATTTGTGCTATTCTGAAAAGAGGATATTGGCTCCCCCACAGCCTTTATCAAATAGAATAGTGTCATGGTATTCTCTATAAAGATGAGAATCCTCCATGATGCAGGGCAAAAGAAACTTCACGAGCAGGAAAGTATCCATTAGTTTGATAAGGTTGAAATGCTTCCCTGTCAGTTGAGATAATCAATGTGGGCTCTGGGGGCGTGGCCGGTGAGCGACGGATGAGGAGGTGAAGCTCTAGAGCTCCCGCTCAAAGCCATGTAATCATCTGCGAAACATCCTGTAAAAGTCCACCTAGAGAGTGGAACTACATAGAAAAGTGAACCGGAGCAGTGGGGGCACCTATTGTGTGCTTTGCAGGCCTGAAGAGACAAATTGCTCCCTCTCATTCTCCCTATCCTCAACAAATGTGCTTTGCAGCACAAGGACCCTACTGTCCTTGTAGACACCTTCAACTCTACACTCCTCAAAGCCATTGAGACTATAGCCCCTCTAAAAATACGCGAAGCGAAACAACAATCCGATCTGAACTCATGGTTCACCCCGCAGCTTAGAGTTCTACGCAAAGAAAAGCAGAAGGCCGAAGCTCTTTGGAAAAGCAATCCTAATTCAGCTAACAAAGACTCCCTCCTCATTACCTCACTTAACTATAAGGAAGCCATCCTCCAAGCCAAAAAAGAGACACATAACCAACGCATATCCCAAGCTTAATCCAACACAAAAGAGCTATTCAAAATTCTCAAAGAACTAGAATCCCCATCGTCCATCCCACACTCCTGCACCAAAGACAGCTCTTGGTGCAATAATATCCAAAATGCACTTCTCAACAAAATCTCTACCTTGCAAGCCAAAATTAACGCCAAACAAAACACCCTCTTCTCCTCCCCTCTACACATAACCACGCCACCTAAAACGACCATCCCACCTTCCCTCAAGCCTTTCAGCTTCTCGTCACTCTCCATCTCTGAGGTGGAAAAAATCATCAGCACCTTAAAACCTTCGAACTGTCAAGGTGACTCCTGTCCAGCTCCGATCATTAAGGAATCGGCACATGAATTCGCTCCATTCATAACCACTCTCATTAACTCATTTCAATCTGGAGTGGTCCCTAACAATTTGAAGGATGCCTGGGTCATCCCACTTCTAAAAAAACCAACTCTAGATCCGGAGTTACCAACTAATTACAGGCCCATTACTACGGTCCCATTTCTTCTAAAAATATTAGCCAGAGCAGCTTACTTACAGATATAGAACTATCTGGAAACAAACAATCTGCTAGGCACCAGACAAACCGGCTTTAGACCCAAACATGGGACTGAAACGGCTCTTATAGACCTTAAAACCCAAATTGAGGAAACTTAAAGATAATGGCAAACTGGCACTACTTCTCCTTTTGGACCTTTCTGCTGCCTTCGATCTGGTCAACCACCAAATCCTTTGTCAACATCTGAAATCTGCAGCCCACTTCTCAGAAAGCGCTACCAACTGGATTAGATCCTTCCTAGACAATAGACACATGAGAGTATTCTCCCCAACCTCCGCAGCAGACCCAGCGCCAGTCCCCTGTGGGGTCCCGCAAGGATCATGCGTATCCCCCACCCTCTACAATGTGTTCTCTAAACCCCTGTTCGATGTGCTTGACTACCTGGGTGTCACCTACACTAATTACGCTGATGACACCCAGATACTCATTCCCATCACAGGCGACTACACTGCTGACTCTAAATCACTAAACGACATATACCTTGTCATGGCACAATATGAGCTCTGCCTTAACGACGATAAGACCAAGCTCCTCATCATGGGCTCTCAACATAGACTCACAAGTTGAACCCCCTGTTCAGCTCCTTCAACATCGATGGTAACACCATCAAAGTATCCAAAGATACAAAGACCTTAGGAATCTACCTAGATTCTACACTCTTACTTCACAAACAAACTAATGTGGTTGCATCTGCATCAGCTTGCACATGTAAGCTGATCACGGCTTGCCGCCCTTTCCTATCCACGCCGAACTGCATCACCCTCGCCAGGACACTTGTTATGTCCAAATTGGACTACTGTAATGCACTGTACCAAGGCACTAACCAGAGCAACCTTAATAAAGTTCAGATCACTCAAAATAATGCCATCAGAGCAGCCCCCAACATCCCCAGATCAGCACAAATCTCTGAAACCAGGAAGAACTTACATTGGCTCTCTGTCACCCAAAGGATCTCACTCAAATCACTTCCCCTCCCCTACAAATGCATTCACAACCAAGCCCCTAGCTACTTAGCCTCGCGGTTCACTCAATATATCCCCGCAAGGCCACTCAGATCTGCCCACAGCCAAAGCCTCGCAATCCCTAGATTCAAGCTCCAAACAGCTGGAGGGGTCAGCTTCCCAGTCTTGGCAGCCAAACTCTGGAACACTGTGCCCCCCATCATTAGAAATCTACCATCTCTTAACTCATTCAAACTGAAGGTCAAACTTTGGCTAGCCACCAGATGCCCATTTGTCCTCTGAATAGCCGAATCCCTAGTCATGTGATGTATGCCTGACTGATCTGCACTGCTACTATGTATACCTATGCTTTGTAATATGCTCCTGCATTGTTGTAACCTTTGTTTTGAAGATATGCGCCCGGTTGCCTCTGGGCCTGGTCTGCGCTATACAAATAAATAAATACAAATAACGGTGCCTTAAAAATAACAACCGTGGTGAGGGAGGAGGGGGGAACGCCAGCCCGCAAGATGGCCGCCGTTAATGGGGAATGAAGCTGGTGAGCCAGGGGCGGGAAAAGCAGGGGCCTGCCCAGAGCTTTCAGGCTGACCGAGGCAAAGGTTTGCATTGGAGAGTGGCGGGGGAGCAGTGGATTGCTGCGGGACACGACACATCCCGCCTCACACTTGCGGTGTGGGAAGACCAAGGGGGACCCGGAGAAATGGCGGGCAGAGGACACCCACGGATAATGAAGCAGCGGATCTGGCAGCAGGCTGTAAGGCGACATCAGGCAAGTCCTGCACCGCTACACGGAGGTACTGCGGATGGGATGCCAAGAGAGAACGGGAGAACTGCCCACCTGAGAAGCCAGCAATGGTGGAGGAGCCGCCACGCACTGAACCGAACTTTGCCTTGACATCATGGAAACGGAGACACGGACCACGGACCGGTGCACCTGGAGAGTGACGTGAAGACGGAGAGAGGAGAACTGGTCTGCGGGGGCACCGTTCTTCACACACTGCATCCACAGAAAGAGCAGAACGCCATGGAGACGAGGCGATGCCCAGCGTTGGAAGCACCGGACAGCAGGTGGAGGGAGGTGGTGGCCTGGAAGGATAGGTGGAGCCCTGGAGGTGAGGCGGGAGGCCCCGTGAGAACCAGCCAGACAGAGTTATGGTGGCTGGGTATATTGGGCCCCCAGTGAAGAGAAAGAATGCTGCAAAGTGAGGAGTCCGAGTCTCGCCGGGGGGAAAGCACCCGGTGGTGGAGAAGCCCAGACCGGCACTCAGTGGTTAATGGGGGTGTCTGCTGCCCCTAACCCCCTCCGTTGGGCCGCGTGAGTGGATATAGGGGCCCGAGGACAAGCATGCACCGGCAGAGACAGGAGCAAGTAAAGAGCTCTGAGG
Organism: Ambystoma mexicanum; assembly: GCF_040938575.1. NCBI lineage: Eukaryota > Metazoa > Chordata > Amphibia > Caudata > Ambystomatidae > Ambystoma > Ambystoma mexicanum. The sequence goes on from NC_090924.1 coordinate 984,954,973, forward strand.
CAGAGCGGTAGAGGGGAACCCGGCATAGATGAACCAAGACTATACTGAGGCAGACACTGCATTAAGCCAGGGACAATGGATCAACCAGTGTAACTGAGGGATTGAGGCGATATAAAAAGGCGCGCAAGGTGCCGGGCACTGGGTAAAAGACCAGCGAGAAGGCACAGTACCCCTCCGGCGAGACGGACAGAGTTGAAGCTGAGGAGAGGAAAGATAATTGCCTAGAGTGGAGACTCTCTGATAATAGCGGGCAAAGCTGTCTAGTCATAACCAACAGCTGACACTGTACATGGTGGGCACAGTTGAGGGCACATGCTTGTGCATGCAGGGTCTTCCCAGAGACCAAGAGAGTGAGGCTCAGGGAGGAGTGGGTCTGAACTGAAGAGAGTGAGGAGGGCACGACGGTCACGGTATGCCAGAGGCCGCAGGGGCACTCCTAACAGTGCGAAGACAGGCAGAGGGTGCCGCAACACACACATAACTACCAGCGAGGGATACATACCTGCAGCAAGAGGCTACATCCCAATTTAAGCGAATCAAACACCCCAGCCAGCTTGCCTCCACGGCTGGAACAGGGCTTCCTGACACCAGCACAATGGTAAAAGAACAGCAAAAGATTGACCACTTTACGGCCCCCAAGCAGAGAGTGACCAAGAACCAAGGTACACAGGACGAGACCTCAGAGCCAGGAGCAGAGAGGAGAGAAAATGCTGCAAGGGCTGATGGCGGCCATTAAGGACTATTGCATATTGCTGGAGGGGAAGATACAGGAGGTTGGGGCAGATGTAACCTTGCTGCGGGCCGACTTGTGCAAAACCAGAGCAAGAGTGAAGGAGATGGAACAGCGTGTAAGTACGGTGGAGGATGACCTAACCACGCTTAAGAACCAGGTAAAGGGACTCATCGGAGCAACACGGGGGGTTGAAATGAGAGTGGAGGACTCCGAAGGACGCTCCTGACGCAATGACATACACCTGGTGGGGGTTCCGGAGGGTCGGGAGGGACCCTGCACGGAACTGTATGTGGAAAAGCTAATCCTGGAAACCCTACGGCCAAAAGGAATATCGAACACTCTTCACAATAGAGAGGGCACATTGGGTGCTGGGCATACTACCGCCTCTGGGGCAACAACCCCAGGCGATAATCGCCAAATTATTGAACTTTAGAGATAGAGACACCATACTGCAGGTGGCGCGCAAAGCCGGGTACATCGAAACAGACAACGCCAGAATTCTGAGCTTCCCGGATTTCACGCAGGAGGTACAGAAGCAGAGGAGGTCCTTCGATTCGGCCTGACGTAGGCTGCGAGAGCTAAACCTCCGCTACATGACAATTTTCCCAGCAAAGCTGAAGGTAATTGACGGTGGGACGGTCCTTCATGTTCACCTTGCCGAAGGACAATAGGGAATGGTTAGACGGAGGAGACCCTAAGAAAACAGCGAAGTACCCGTACGACCAACGGCGTAGGGAGTGAGATGAACCCCAACATTGAAGCTGAGAGAAGTGGGACTTTGAGAACAGAGGACATCGAGCCTACCACCCCGGTAGGCAAAGGAGGGTGGCGTTGCTCAGCATGAGAATAAGGTGACAGAAGATGAAAAGATGGCTGGAGTGGGATAGACTACAGCCAACCCCGGAATCGGGACACACCCAACACACCGGACGTGGGATGCGTGTTGGAGGTCCAGCCAGATTGAAACAGGTGGAAGGGAATGAAGGGAGGGGGGAGTGAGGGGTAGGGAGTTGGGGAGTTGAAGGGGATGCAGGGGAGAGGGTGGAGATGTTGGGGAAGCTTAGGGGGAGGAGGTGGGGTGAGACTGGGGAGATAGTTGTGTGTTGGGGATATTATGGGCTCCAGTGCTGCTCAGACTCGGGGTAAAGGCCACAAGGGGGAATGGTTGCAAGACCGCGGCATGCCCGACTGGACGCGATATCAATACTGGCAAGGGTGGGATCTGCCTTAGAATAGGCACATAGAATGTGCAGGGGCTGGGGAGTAAAGGGAAGAGAATCAGGGTGGGTCAATATTTGAAGAGGCAGGGGATACATTTGTCATTATTGCAAGAGACACATCTATGGGGGGGTTGAAGGAATTGGAAACCAAATGGGGGTGTAAAGTGTTTGGGTCTTCATGCTACACCTTCTCGAGAGGCGTACTGATCTGGGTGGCCTCTGGGATCCCCATACAGGTTGAACGTACAATGGGGGACACGGAGGGCAAGACGATAGCTTTAGTGGGCCATTAGGAGGGAAGTGAGATCTGTGTGGTAAACACCTACGGCCCGAACACGGCAACAGGTCTTACTTTCCCTCAGTGTTGGGACTATACATCTGGGAGGGATATTTTAATTGTGTAATTGACTCAAAACTAGATTGCACAGGGAAAGGGGGCACTACGAAACTACTAGCCCAGGAAGCATTGAAGCAGGTGATAGAAAAGATGGACCTGGTAGAACTATGGAGGCAAACACATGGGTCAGAAAGAGGGTACTCTTTTCACTCAGGGGCACACGGGTCATTTTCTAGATTAGACTACTTATTTGTGGTGAAGGATAGCGTTCATTGCTTCCATGATCCAAGGTACCTAGACAGAGCTATGTCGGTCCATTCGCCACTGGTCGCCAAGATTGAGGGCGCATACATCCGGCCAGAGACGAAGTTATGGCGCATGAGACAAGGGCTACTTGGGGACATAGCCAACGTACAGACCCTGAGAGAGGAGATCAATGGGAGGTCATTGGAGGATGTGGGAGTACAGTGGGAGGCATTTAAAGTGACAATGAGAGGGGTGTGTATGGCCCAGGTGGTGGGTGTCTGGAGAACTTTGGATAACACCATTAAGCGCTTGGAGAGTGAGTTAAGGCAATTGGAAGTGGACCAAGAAGGGGGTCATCAGGTGGGGGAGGCACTGGCAGAAAGACTCAGCCTACACAAGGGAGCTCTGAACTTACTAGAGCAGTTGGACAAGGAGACATAAACAACCAAAATCCATGGGGAAGGTGATAAGGCGGGGCGGCTGTTAGCTTGGCTAATAAAACGGGAAACACTGGAGGGAGCAATTACGTGAATACGGGATTCAGAGAGAGCCTTGGTGTCATCACAAGAGGGAATAAATGGCGTCTTCCAGAGATACTACCAGCAACTATACTCGGACCAAGAAACTGCCGACTTTCTAGAGTTAGTAAACCTGCCGTGGCTGGACGAGGAGGTCATGGAAGGCCTGGATATGCCCATAGAGGAGGGGGAGACTTGTGAGGCAATTAAAACAATGCAGCCTAATAAAGTGCCACACATGACGGCTTCCCGGCGGAGTTCTATGTGACGTTCGCGGATATACTAGTCCCCCAACTGAAGCGAGTCTATGACCACGTGCTCCGGAAGGAAATACTGCCAGAGTCAATGAGGGAAGCAGGAAATACAGTTCTGTTAAAGGGGGTTCCACAGCAGTGTGCCTCATATAGGCCCATTCCCTGCTAAACATAGACACAAAAATCCTGGGGAAAGTGATTGCTCACAGGCTGGCGAGAGTGATACCTGGACTAATACACCTAGACCAATGTGGTTTTGTAGGGGGACGGGACACCGGGATGAATCTGCACAGGGTACACCATGTCATGGACATGGTCAAACACTTGCTGAGAGAATTAGCTCTGGTGGCGATTGATGCGGTCAAGGCCTGCGACTCTTTGGAATAGCCATGGTTATTTAAGGTGCTGGAGGCATGTGGCCTGGGTGAGGTGATGCTTAGATGGCTGTGACTGCTATACAACACCCACACAGCCATGGTTAAACTGGCAGGATGGGTCTCGGAAGATGGGGTCTAGAGAAAGGTACAATCCACTGGAAAACATCCTGGTGATCCTAAATGTGCTAGGCAATTTTCGCAAAATGTCAGGTTTTTAGGTAAACAAAGACAAATCTCTAGTCTTCCCACTGGCGGGCCTTAAGGACAGAAGGGAAGAGGGGATAACGTGCAGGGAGCTTCGTTGGGTATGGAAATCCTTCAAATACTTAGATATCCAGATTTACCATGATATAGACAAAACATTTGTCCACAACACTGGGAGGGCTCTCTCGCGGATAGGGGACGCGGTGCAATTCTGGAAGAAACTACCTGTGGCCTTAATGGGGAGGATTGCACTCTGTAAAATGGTGGTCCTCCCACGTCTTTTATAATATTTCACGAATATACTGCACCCAGTGAAAAAGGTATTCTTCAAGATGCTAAACAAGTTGCTGGGTGAACTTCTGTGGCATACGGAGCATACCAGATTGACCATGCGGACACTACCCGCAACAGTGAAGAAGGGGGTCTCATTATGCAAGATTACAAACTATACTTCGCCGTGGCACAACTGCAAGCAACATTGGGGTGGCAGATGGGACGCGTGGGGAACTGACAGGCTTACTGGGGCGGTTGCAGCCGGGAGACGGGGAGTCGTGGAATATTTTTATCCATGCCAAAGAGCCACACTGCACCCCTTTGCCAATGGGGAAAGAAAACTGCCAAAAATGGAGGCAATAACCCAGGTGCGCGCCAAATCGGCAAGACTACACAGGGTTCAGAAATCACAAAGTGGCTGCACCACCTTGCCACACACAGGCAAAGTTGATTGTCAAAACATAACTCCCTGCAGGAGAAGGCCAGTGAGTGCTGTTACCAGTTACATGAATCAACGCCACAAAAGTGGGCTAAAATCCGAAAATGCCCTTAAATACCGTTACCTAATCAATGCAACCTCAAAGTGCTGTTCTGGTGCTAAATTCAGTCATTTTCCCAGTGAATTATTGATGAAATGAAAAGTGCTGAAATCACAGATTCCTTAGGTGGCTCAGAAGAATCCAGGCCTCACTGACTGACAGCTGCATCAGAAAATTAGCTGTCAAACCCAGTTTAAAAGTGTTTCTGTTTCCTGATTAAAATTGCAAAATCCGCCTATTTAAAGCATGTTTGTGAAGGGCTAATTCTTTTAAAATGTCCAAATCCCTTATAAACTGTGCTTGTATTTTATATGTGAAATGAAAAGACTTTAATTCAAAGGAACCCATTCTGGAGCTAATCAATTATTTAATTCTGATCTGACAGTCCAGCCTGGGAAAGATTCACATTTCAGCTTGAACTCACTTGCTACAGGAAGGCTAATGGCTGCTTAATGGTTCCCACATAATGAAAGCAAAGAGAGCTTCAGACATTTGTCTCTGGCTGAGCCAAGAACAATGGCAAGCTGCCCAACTGACCTCTACATGGGAGCTTCCCTCTCCAGGAAGGGGAGGGACAGGATGTCTCCCTCTACACCCCACCCTGATCAAAGGGATCTGACAGCTGTTTTTTGTTGAAAGGAGAAAAGAAAAAAAACTCTGAACTTCTTGGCGTTTAAATCTGTATTGGTGGTTAAGTTTGAAACAATTTAAATGTGCCACCTGAAGGAGTATATATCTAGAAATTGGTAGATGTTAACCTAATTTTAGGCCAATGCTTTTAAGACATTGATGAAATCTGTACCACTTAAGGAACCAAAGTTACAAAAAGATCCTTATGGTAGCAGAATTATTAATGTTGCAAGCCTAGGATTGTATGTAAATGATCTACTGATAAGCGCCCAGAGATGTACCGAATTAGAAACTATTAATCCAAACTGTGATCTGGATGTGTTTCTGGAAGCAGTGTGTCCTTATGAGTGCTCATGCACTGTGGTTGCCAACAACGGTTGTTCCCATGATCTAGGTGATGTGTAGTTAATTGTATGCTTTTATCTTTTCACCGTTGAAGCCAGACTCTTGATGATCTGACTTTCCACGCCTGATGTAGCCATGCTGGTATGCTGGACCTCTGTGGTGGTGTAGAGTGAGAATCTGTATTTTGGCATCATGTGACTCCTTTGTACGCACTAATGGACACATGTCCATTGTGATGATGTTATACGGTCATGCATTGGCCATACTAACTGCATGTCGCTGCATTGTGTTGCAGGGGCTACGGTCTGATTATGTGCAGTGTACATGTTGATGGCTATGGAATGGTTGCAGCACTGCCTCATTTTCATAGTAGTGCAGCTTACGTCTTGCATTTAGATGTCAGGTCCAGTCTGGCCTGCTTTGGGGTATGAGCATGGTCCATCCTCTCAGCTAATCTCAACCAGGTGAAGTATGCATCTCTCCCCCCCATCTCAGCCAAGTGAAGTATGCATCTCTCCCCCCCAGCTCAGCCAGGTGAAGTATGCATCCCCCCCCATCTCAGCCAGGTGAAGTATGCATTTCTCCCCCCTCCATCTCAGCTAGGTGAAGTATGCATCTCCCCCCCATCTCAGCCAGGTGAAGTATGCATCTCTCCCCCCCATCTCAGCCAAGTGAAGTATGCATCTCTCCCCCCCATCGCAGCCAGGTGAAGTATGCATCTCCCCCCATCTCAGCCAGGTGAAGTATGCATCTCTCTCCCCCATCTCAGCCAGGTGAAGTATGCATCTCCCCCCCATCTCAGCCAGGTGAAGTATGCATCTCTCCCCCAAATCATCTCCCCACATCACACTGCCATGAGCTTGACATGCAACTCACCGAGTAGCCAGGATCGTTTGCGTGTCGCTCCATGTAGCGTGGTATCGTGGAGTTCTGCATGCCCATTGAATCATGGGTTGATCCTGTACAAGCACCTCTCAAGAAATACTCCAAAAATTGGGCCTGTTTGCAAAAGTAAATTAACCTGGAAATAAGTCAGAAGGAAATTGATATTTCTGAAATGGCGACCCCAGTAGAAATTAATACTGTTAGGGAACACTTCCTACACAAACTGTTTGTCAGGGGTGAGTGGCCCGAACAGGAGGAACAGGTATGGCTACAGGAAATAAAACAACAAGTCACTGCAATAGACCTAGATACATGGCAGAACAAGGGTCCATTACACCAAGCACTTAGCAAACTGTACATGGCCCCAAAAATAAAAGGGGAGCAGTGAAAACTTGCCAAAATAGCGGCCTACCTGTACCTCCACATAGGAATAATACAGGAAAAGCATGCAGACAATATAGTTCTGGCAAAGAAGCAAGGGGAAGCACTGCAGAAAATCCAAACTAATCTGGACTCTGCAGAAGAAAGGCTCCAGAAGAGCCAAGAATCAGAAACAGAGGCTAGGCAGTATATTACCAAACTGAAGGAAGATCTGGCTCTCTTACAGCAAGAGAATGCAAAGACAAATCAAAAGAGGAAACAATAAATTAATTATTAAAGACATCTACTTTCAAGAGGAATTTGATGAGGAGCGCCAAAAATCTAGTGCATTTAAAAAACAGAGGGATGACCTGGCTGAACAGAGGGGCACTCTAAGTCAGTAGAGGGACGCCTTAGGCCAGGAAGTCAGCCAATTAAAAACTAAGTTAGAGGAAAGAAAGCTGGCCCTTCAGGAGTTTAGTGAAGTTAAAACTGAATATGAGAAGCTACTAGAGCACACCGGGCGGGTGGAGGATGCTCTGGAAAAGAATACTCAGACCAATAATGACAAAACTCAGGAGGTGGGTCTCCTGCAGCAAAAATTAGCCCAGTATTTCCAATTCAGGCAGGAAGCACAGAGAGACAATGAGGCTCTCTGTGAAAAGAATGACAGGCTCCACAAATAGATAGCCATGCAAGAGCAAATCATTGAGACCAATAAGGCTTCAATAGAGGAGCAAAAGAGTCAGATTTTGACATGTCACCAGGCAATAGAGGCTGAAAGAGATGATGTAGGAAGGGACAGAGAAACCCCTGAGCATAACATCAGGACCCCTGTCATCAGAGACTTTAACCCCTTCAGTACCATGGTCTCTTCTGCCCTCATGTCCACTGGCTCATATGAACCAAGTGCCACAGGGATGGTAGACTTCAGCAGAATGGGCAGCATGGGACTGACAGATCAGCGCCTCCCAGAAATGGATGGGCGGGCATCTCTGTACAGATTCCCAAATGTTAGGGCTAGCCTCTCTGATCAGGAAGACTCCAGTGAGGGGAGAATCAGGGAACTGGATCATCAAAAATACTGCTTACAAAAGGATCAGTCTATAAAATTTGGTGGGGAACTCCATGAAACTAGGCCCACAAAGAGTATCCTAAAGACCTCTTCCCAGCTATGAGCAGTGGGGGGCAGGGGGTACTCAGCCAATCCTGGGAGCAAGGGAGAGTCAGAAGACTCTTCTGAGTGCCACAGGCCTCATGAAACCAGGCCCCCACATTCTGCAAGCCAATCCCAAGGTCGCAGAATCAGGGAGAGCCTAGAGGATCAGATAGCCACCTCCTGTAGCAGTGCTTCAGAGGATGAGTGGACACGGGTGACTAAGACTAAAAAGGCCAACAAAATTAAGAAGGCGTCATAACTCCCTATCACAAAAATGCCAAGTATTCAGTTTGGGAGCACCTCGAGTTATACGAGCAAATGATGGATACTTTCATTTGAAAGATAGCCAGAGTTGCATTCAATATGTCAAATGGACATTTTCCCCTGAATACTCCAGCTTCTTTGCGGCGCTGGAGGATCAGAACCACTCAAGATGGTCCACCTATGGGGCGACCATCTTAAAGCATTTTTCTGTACATAGGAACCCCCAAGAGGCCCGCAAGGCGGGGTACAACCTGCAGCATGGGGAAGACCAGGCCCCACAAGAATTTGTGCAAGAATTAAAACGTGCCTTTGCGCAGACCACCAGGAGGGTGCACACAGACATTAGGGAGTTCATTAATGCCTTCTTTCTTGCACTCCATAAATGCATCATGACCCAGCTGGTGAGGGACTTTCACGAGAAGAGATCACTAGACTGGGTCATTGAACAGGCGACCCATATTTATGAAGTGCAGAAATCGGTAGAGAATAAATATACAAATAAAACCCCCAAACCAGCCAACACCCCTGCTGCTTCTAAGGCGGCGGAGGTGAAGGTTGCCCCCATTTTAGATCTGGAAATAGGGGGGCCTAAACATATTCCTGTGCAAAATCCTTCTAACACAAGACCCAGAAGGCCCTCGGGCCAATCCCAAACAGGGAGCCAGTGAGGTAATCCCACAAATGGGACACCTAACTCCCCAGATTATATAAGCCCCCGTTACAAGGGCAACAGACCCATCCTGGGCTATGTGTGGGCTCCCCCAGCCCAAGGGCGGGGGGGGTCCAACCAGGTAGTTACCAACCAAGGAAACTTCCCTCCTAACTTTCCCAGGAGGGCAGTAATCCCCCAAATGCTGGGTTGAGCTTCTTTCCCCGGTACCCGCCAAACATCAACCCCCAAAACAACCCTTCTTTCTTTCCCCACTTTCCTGAGCCCAGACAGCCCAATCCGGGAGAGGGGAGGCCAAGGGTGGAGGGTTACCAGAACTATCCCAACAAAGGCTATTATGGGAGAAGGGACAGTTACCCTTCCCGGGATCCACTTACGATGGACCAGAGAACCTCGTACCAGCCAGAGCGGGTGTCCCAACTGGAGCGCCAGGTCCAGAACTTGTCACAGGATCTAGGTTGCATGTTGAGGGATCAGCAGAACCCTCAGATGAGCATGGTGACTCAGAACCCCTCAGACCAAGGGTCTGGTACTCCAGAGCAATGATGGGGAGAGAACCCTGACCCACGGTTCCCAGGGAGGAGGCACAGAGGGAAGGATGGTGTAAAGCCTTAGAGGAAGCTTCCTTCCCCACTTGTGAAAAGCCCCTGGAAACCCAGGAGCCGGAACCAGAATGTCCTGCCCTCGAAAGTCTGGAACCTAAGGAACAGAGGGCGGGTAGGAGAAATAAAGGGCCTAAAAATACCCATTTTGTGGAGACGGTCAGAGTCTTCCAATTTGAAGGAGAGGGGTCCTCAGAGGACTCTGGGGAAAGGATCTCCTCCTTCAGGGATGGGGGAACTCCTGCCAAAGAAAAATGGGTCCCGAGGGATCCTAATCAAGACTGGGTAAAACATGAGGCAACAAACATAATATGGGGAGGTGACTTCAACGCTGTGCTGGACCAGGCCCTGGACAGGTCAGCCAAGACACCTAGACCACCATCTAGGACGTCGCTAGCTCTGAAACAGATAATGCAGCAGCTGTCCCTGCTGGACGCCTGGAGGGTGCTGTATCCAACAAGCAAGCGTTACACGTTCTATTCCTCTGTGCATGACAGTGAGTCACGCATCGACTATTGGTTTATCCCCTCAGGCACTTCACACGCCTTACAGAGCTGCGAAATCCTTCCCCGTACACTGTCTGATCATTCCCCAGTGACCATGGAAATTATTATCAGGGGTGCCCCTAAGCCGGCCAGGAGGTGGAGAATGCCTACCGGTATATTAAAAGATCCAAACGTAGTAGAAAGCCTGCACACAGACATTGCCGACTTCTTCACAGACAACATTGGGTCTGTGGACCATATCTCCTCAGTCTGGGAAACATTCAAGGTGTGGGCAAGAGGGGTCCTAATATCCAAAACAACGGGCCTACTGAAAGAGGTACGCCGAGACCTGGAAAGGGTGGAAAGGGAACTAACCGTATTGGAGGAGACATATAGCCGAACACATGGTGGAGATACCCTCTCTGAAATACATAAATCTCTTAGGGAATTCGATAAATTGGCAATGAGGGAGGTTCACTATATAGCAGCCCCTTCCAGAGCCCGGAGATACGGGGAGGGGAACAAGGCTGGGAAAATGCTGGCCAATCTGGTCAAGCAGGAAAACAAAGTGGCCCCGATTGCGTCTATACTCACGGCGCAAGACGTGATGGTAACAAGTGAACAGGGAATAAATGATGAATTTGTACAGTTCTATAAAGCACTGTACGCGAACCAAGATAGGAAATCCCCTGATGAGATCAAAGCCTATTTGGCCGCCTTGGATCTCCCTAAACTCACAGAAGAAAACAGGCTCATACTGGAGCAACCAGTCACGGCAGAGGAGCTCACTGAAGCGATCAAGGGGCTCACGTCTGGTAAGGCACCGGGCTCGGATGGCCTGGGAGTGGAATTTTACAAAGAATTCCGGGAAGAACTGGTCCCAGTTCTGCTGGAGGTGTGGGGGGAGGCTCTGGGTAAACAATCCTTACCACAAACAATGCGTGAGGCCATAATAACGGTGTTGCCCAAGCCCCGCCGCCCGCCTCAAGACATGTCATCCTACAGGCCCCTGTCCCTAATAAACGTGGACGCCAAAATCTTCGCGAAAGTGCTGGCAAACCGTATGCTACCCATCACGCCAGCACTAGTACATGCCGATCAAAGCGGGTTCATTCCCCAACGGTCCACCGCCCTCAATTTGCGTAGGCTATTTGGCATAATGTCACAGATCAACCCGAACAAACAAGCGGTGGCGATATCCCTGGACGCTGAGAAAGCGTTTGACTCGGTTTCCTGGGAATATCTGTTCTCGGTGTTGGAGGCATTTGGGATTGGCCCATTTTTCATTCGGTGTGTTAAACTGCTTTACACAGCTCCATGTGCGAAAGTACACACAAACAGAACTATGTCCCAATTGTTTGAACTAGGCAGGGGTACCAGACAAGGGTGCCCCTTCTCCCCTATACTTTTTGCCTTAACAATCGAGCCCATGGCGTCGGCGATACGATTGAGACACGATAATAGAGGCATAACACTGAAGGGAGCCACCCAAATAATATCATTATATGCGGACGATACGCTACTCTATGTTCGCGAACCTGACAAAAACATTGTTCCCATCATGACAGATATTAACGAATTCACAGAATATTCTGGATACAAGGTCAACAACTCCAAGTCAGAGGTGTTCCCGCTCACCCCCTCCACAAGATGCCCGGCTCATATTTGTGGCCTTAAATGGTCTGCACACCACATCAGATACCTCGGGGTACTGGTCTCCTGCAACAAACAAACACTATACATCGACAATCACGATCAGGCGCTACACACACTTAATGTTAAATTACAGATATGGAGGCGTCTCCCAATTTCACTACACGGTAGAATTGCCATTCTTAAAATGATCGTACTGCCGAAATTGTTATACCTATTTGTAAACATCCCCATATGGCCAGGGAGAGAGTTCTTCTCTAGACTTCGTTCTATGGTGGTGTCCTTTCTGTGGGACGGGAAGACAGCCAGAATCAGCTGGGAAAAGATGACAGAACCCTACGAGAAGGGGGGAATGGCCGCACCAGACTTTGAGCTCTATTATACTGTGTCACAAGCACAATTTGCAAAGTACTGGTACGATGATTGTGACAACTCCCCTCACGCGCAAATAGAGGAATACACTACCGAGCCCACTAACATTGGATCAGTGATCTTCAACACAAGACATAAAGACTCTTGCGAGTTCGACCCTGTGAGTTGCACAGTAAAAGCCTGGGGAGCGATATATAAAAGGCTGAAAATAGAGACTCCATATAACCCTGAGGTGCCCCTGTGGAAATACCCTGGCCTCCCCCCCACGTTCGATACCGATATACAGGAAACCTGGGACCCCGGCAGGGAGATGAAAATAGGCGATATGTACCTAGAGGGGAAATTCGTGACCCTGGAGGTGTTCACCAGGGGCGTGGGAGGTGGGCAGCTCAAGACATTGCAGTACTATCGAATGAGATCAGCATATCACAGTCGCTGGCCGTCATTCCCAGACGAACCCCCTTCCCACCCGTGTGTGCAGTTGGTTACAGTGCGGGGTGGGCTGGGAATCTCCAGACTTTACAAGGCAATGCAGACTCACTCTGCAGTGGTAAGCCAGGTGAGGGAGAAATGGGAAGTGGACATGAAAATGCCAATACCAGAAGAAAAGTGGGCGAGATACTGTGCACTAACAAAGCGAGTCTCCCTCAATGCCGGGCTTCGACAAATACAATTTAAAATCCTCAACAGACTGCATTACACACCCGCCAGGATAGCTACATTCACACCAGATGACCCAGGCAAATGTCCCAAATGTGGGTCCCCGGCAGCGGGGTCTTATCATATGTACTGGGAGTGTCCAGTTGTGATGCGTTTCTGGGAGAAAGTAGCGGAAATGCTAAATGAAGTCACACAGATTCCCCCGCACCTGACCCCACAAAAATACTTATTTGGTGATATAGGTAAATGCTCCGAGAAGCGTAGAAGATTGTTCAATGTGTCGTGTGTTATAGCTAAAAGATGCATATTGAAGTTGTGGAAGAGCCCGGCTGCCCCCACCATGGACGTGTTCTTACGTGAACTAACCTACATCAATGAATGCGAGGAACAATTCGTGCTGTCCCAACCGAGCATGAGCAGGCCAAAAGACATTTGGGGCCCATTCAGGACATACCTCTGTGACATGCTTTCTGATATCGAAACAACTGTTTAAATTACTACTGTTATTTATGTATTTAACAACAATATTGTTATGCATACTACTATATATTGTGTTTGCTGGGCGCTGCTGCAATTGTCGAGACCTCAATAAAAACATGTTATAAAAAAAAAAAAAAAGACTGGGTAAATGTTGGGAGGGACTGAGTTAAAACCGCCCATCATTGCACCCCAGAATGATCAGCCAGAAAGCCACCTTGCCCAAACATATTCTGGGGACTGCCTCACTAAAAGAGGGTGCGGGGGCAGCCCAGAATCAGAACCAGGGGAGCCCAAAACTTCCCCAATATACAACTGTCACCTTTTTCCTACAGAGTCCCCAGCTCCCAATCAGAATCCTGCCCAAACTACCCCTCTGTCAGAATCAAGAGTAAAGAAATTAACCCACCAATTGGCCCAAAATGCACATTATCTTTGCCCACTTGAGGAGAAGGAGGGAAGATTTTATGCCCCGGTCCAACTACAGGGCCAATGCAGCTGTGGACACTGGATCCCAAGCCACCCTTCTGTCAAAAAGGGCCTTTGATCAGCTGAATTCAGGAAGAGGGGAGAGGTACCAGATCCCTCTCATCCCTCTTCCTGGACAACTTCAGAACTTCGATGGGAATGGAATTCCTGTCGTGGGGACTGCAGATTTAGACATTAAAATTGGGCGACCCAAGGTGAAACACCCGGTCATAGTTGTGACACCAGAGGGCACACCATGTTTACTGCGGAACGACATCTTGCATAGATTGTCTCCCCTAATAGATTGTGTAAACAAGGTCCTCTGGACCCAGAGTAACCGACCAATAAGATTAAAACATAGCGTCAACCATGTTAGTCTAAATGGCACATGCCACATGGTTGAACAAAAACCTGACCAAATTAAATTCCACTTTCAAAACAACAAAAACCCTGACGTGATAGTAATTGCCGTAGGACAACAAACTGGTGATGGGAAGTCCTCTCTATTTCCGAAAATCAATCTTCCTTCCAGTCTCAAGTGGCATTCCACACTGGAATGAAATACTTTGAAATTCTATACCAATTCACAATCAGAAAATCCCACTTCTATAGTCCAAAATGATGAGAAACCAGCTCAAAGCTTGGTTGACATTCAAAAAATTGGAGAACAGTTGTTCATCCCTATTCAGTTAAATGGGGGGAAGGACTCTGTTCTCGCCCGAGTGTGTGTGAACAACGGTAAGAGCTTCATCAGCGAAGCCATGTTCCGAAAAATCCCAAAAGATCCAGCCATTCCCACATTTAAATTGATATACAAATGGGAAATGGGCCTGGAAACACCCAATTTCAAACATCTCCTGAGAAGGTGTATGTTCAAAATGTCCATAGGCAACAAGAGCATAGTCCATACTTGTTGGGTCGTGCAAGATGTCCCTGCCACATTTTATTTAGGCAGTGACATTCTCAATCGCTTTGCCATTAGTTTGGACCTAATAAACTTCAAAGCCTGGCCCCGATTAGCGGGTAATCCCATGGACTTTAATGATCCAGAGAAAGCATTTCGGTCAGCTCAATTGCTGCCATATGCAGTTGAAGTTCAGATTGGAGAGGAAGTCACCATCCCAGAACGGACCCGACAATTCCCACTTAAAGTAAAAATTAAAAGAGGACAGAAACTGCAAAATCCTGACACATATGTTCACCTCAATGCCCATTTCCAACGGCAAGGGTTGGTGTTAACCCAACACCACTAGTCAATACAGAACACAACACCATTCCAATAGTCGTGGATAACAGCGACCTTAGGAGTATCACTCTGGGTGCAGGCACCATTATTGGAATGGCGGTTGATGACCAACATTTTTCCATAGATTTAGGTAATTAACTGATAGGACCAATCCCCAATGACTGTTTTGACAGTGATAGCGACAATGACAACACCAGACAGGATCTCACCTGACATGGGGGGTATTTCCTGGTGTACTCTTCCTGCCCTTATGGTAAGGAAGAGGTGACCTGTGACTTAAGGAGGGATGAGGTGATGTTTCAAGTCCACCAGGACTGCCTTACCCACCTGAAGCCATCAGTCCAAGCCAGTACTTTAACCAGAGACTTCTCCACCCAGCTGGAGGAGGCCACTGTAACGCTCACCTGATTCCCGTAGAGGCGCCGGTCTTGACTGGGCGTATACCGTATCTTCAAAGGTGATGTGTAACACACGGCTGGCTCTTTGGGCTGGACCTCTGTGCACTGTATGTCTGACTCGAAGGGTAAGATGTCTGCAGATAGAAAATATGGGATTAATGAACTGGGTTATTGAATGTCTCCCTCTTCTTCCCTTTCTCTTCTCCTGTAGAACCCCAAAGGTTAACGCTCTCACCTTAGGTAAGTGAACGCCGTGCTCTCCATCTGCCTCGGGGCAGGGTGCTGTAACCAGTTTCTTCACTGGATAAGGGGAGCAGGCCTCTTGACTTCAGAGGACTGCTGTCCGTCGTTTACTGCACGAACGGTGATTTTCGAGTAATTCTAATGTCTTTAAAAGTCTTTAGTAATGATGTCTCTTGTTTTGCAGGGTTCCGGCGATGGCGGATGACGGGCTGAAGTGAGTTGAAGATGGAGCCCGTGTGATGAATAGAAGCGCCTGGAAGCACGTAAGTAAGCGCTTGTTGCCTGCTTCATGATGCGCTCTAACTGTCTTTGTATTTTGCAGGTACAAGTTCGGAGCGGCTGCAGGGTGCCGGAATACCCACTGGGTTAGATGTGGAAAGGAGTAATGGCATGTGAGTATTAAAGTTCCCCAATGTCTTTAAACGCACCTTGTTTTGTCTTTCAGATGCGGGATGCAGCGCCGAAAGCCTCCGGAGCGTGCGAAGAGTTGGTAAGCTTTTGTCTTTCAGATGCCGGAATGCAGTGCGAAGACCTCCGGAGCGCACGAAGAGTAAGTAAGCCTTTGTCTTTCAGATGCCGGAATGCAGCGTGAGGCGTTGGTGACAGCCGATGGACCAGGTAAGTGAAGCGCTGTCACTGAAGACCGTAATGCTAACCTGTTCTTTCTTGTCTTTATAGGTGTTGCTGAAGACTGGATTCAGGATGGTAAGCCTTTTTCCTTAGGCCCAGGATCAGATGCAGAAGACACGATGAGCGTTCTGCTGCAGAGGATGCAGAATAACGCAAAGCAAGATTCATCCATCGGGTGTGGTTTAAATAGCCTCCTGTAGTGCTTAGGTGTCTCCTTCCACAGCCACGCCTAGGTAAGAAAAGAGTTCCTGCTTTCCAGAAGAGTTCCAGTGTTCTGAACCTAGGGAGTGGCTCCTTCCCCACCCAACAGGAAAAGTAGTTCCAAACAGAAGAGGATCAGAGGCTCAACTGGCAGGCAAGTAAGCAGCATGGTCTGCTGCAGGTAAGTCCACCCAAGCATTATGAGCCCGGCGCTTCCAGCGCTGGGACTGGGCATATTTATGAGCCTGGTGCCACTGGTGCCAGGACTGGGTCCAAAAGGTCCCAATTGGGACTGGTTGGCACTCGGAACCTGGGTTATGGATCTGCTTCCAAGGGAGTTGGGAAAAACCCTGACCTTTTGGAAGCAGAGATCATGACAGCCACTGAGATAGCCAAACCAGAAGTCTTCCCGTGCTTCAGGCAGATGGTTGAAGAGAGTCAACTTAGCTGATGCCTGTGAGACTCTGGAGCAAAAGCAAAAATTTAAACAAGTTTTCTTAGATTTTCAGGATCTGTTTGCGGTGGACTCATATGACTGGTCGCACCGAAATCCACAAAACAACAATTCCCACAGTCCCTGGCATTACTTCAGTGTTTGTGAAGCAATATTGCTTGCCTCTCGCATCCCTGGAATCACTTACAGAAATAATTAAGAACCTTGAGTCCCCTGGGATAATTCGTCCAGTCCACAGCACCTTCAATAATCTGGTGCTGGGGATTTTGAAACCAAACGGCCAGTGGAGACCCTGTGCTGACCTGAGGGAGCTAAACAAACGGGTCCACACTTCCCGATGGCCTCTTCCCTACATTGACCAAGGGCTGGCCCAGATCCAGGGGTCAAAGGTATACACTGCCACTGACCTGACCAATGGGTACTGGACTGTACCTGTCAGTAGGGAGGACCAATACAAGCTGGCCTTCACCTTCGGGGGGCAGCAGTACACTTGGACCAGGACTCCCTTCGGATACATCAACTCCGGCAATGAATTTAATAGCTTTCTGCATAAGGCCATGCCCGACTTGGGTGAAAGGGGTAAACTGGCCTATGTAGATGATGTTCTAATCAAAAGCTCAACTGTGGAGGAACACATAGCGGAGATCCGTTACGTTCTGAAACAGTTGAGGGCTGCCGGAGCAAAACTATCTTTCCAAAAGGCACAGTGGTGCCGGACCCATGTCAACCTCTTGGGGCATGAGATAACTCCTGAGGGTCTCTGTCCCCAGGAAAAGAAAGTAGAAGCACTCCAGAAACTAAAAGACCCCACAACTCTGCGGGAGCTAAGGAGCCTCCTTGGACTGACTAATTATAGCAGAAAGTTCACTGAGGATTATGCAGAGATCACAAGACCCCTGATCCATCTGTTGAAGGGGGGGTCAAGTGGGAGTGGGGTCCAGAACAAGCCGAGGCAGTAAGACAACTCAAAAGAAGCCTCTCACAAGTGCCTTGCCTAGCTTGCCCTGTCAAAAATAAGGAGTTCTTCATGGAGGGAGGGTTCTCACATACCTTCTTGACAGCAGTATTATACCAAAAGCATGACAAGGTCAATAAAGTAATCTCCTATGCGAGTAATACATTATCCTTTGTGGACGAAAAATTATACGATTGTGAGAAGGCACTCCTGGCAACGGTGTAGGCATTGAAGAATTACCGCCCGTTTATCCAGGGGGAACACATCATAGTGGACACTCCACACCAGCCTCTGCAATATCTTCAAAGTGACAGTATCCGGGCCGGAAATGTGAGTAATTCCCGAATTAATTCCTGGATTCTGTCATTGCAAGTCTTTCCTGTGGTGGTCAGATATGGCCAAAACAAGAAGAGTCCCCTCACGCAAGGTCTGGTTGACTTGCATGATTGTGCCAGAGAAAACTGTCTCGAGGACGAATGTCTTAAAATCAAGGACAACATGGAGGCGTATCTTAATTCTCCACGCAAAGTCTATGAAGAAGACAAGTGTGAGGGAATGCCCACTGTCTATGTGGATGGGTGGTTCTACCATGTTGACAACAGCGGGGAAAAGGAACTTGTGGCCGGCATGGGGAATGCATGGGTGAATGATGCCCTAGAACCCTCGCGGGGTACAAAATCGGTCACCGTAGCAGTCAAGTGGCAGAGCTGATGGCTGTGCATGAAGCCATGCTCACTGCTGTCCAACATCAACTCCACGAACTGGTCATAATCACCGATTCAGATTATGTACGGAACGGGTTCGTGGAGCACCTGATTAATTGGAAAACCAGAGGCATGCTATGTGCTAACAATAAACCACTAAAACATGGAAAACTAATACAGAATATTGATGATCTGGTCACCTCTAGTGGGATGACCATCTACTGGAAAAAGATCAAGGGTCATTCAAAAGTAGATGGACCAGACAAAACTGGAAATGACTTAGCTGATCAGCTGGCCAAATCTGGAGCCATCCAAGGGTATCTTCTGGAGATGGAGTCCCTGTTGGGGGAAATCCAGGTCACTGCTATCAGTAGGTCCCAGACAAATGCTCGCAATGAACTCTCAACTGCCCAGTGGAGTAAGGAGACCCCAGATGCTGATTTGTTTATGGCTCAAAAATGGGATCCAAGGTAAGTTTTATCAACACATTGAGGACCCTGAGAACTTTCCCCTGACGGATACCGATTGCATTGGGAAAGAGGACCTCAGAGTGGTGATGAAATGTCCAAAAATGTTCCGAATCCAAGACGGTTTGTTGGTGAGGAGATCCATATCTGGCCATGACCAGTGGGTGGTCCCTACCTCATTCCAAAGCCTGATGCTAAGTCACGCCTGTGCTGCGGCCAAAGCCAGTCAACGGGGGTTTCATACAACATCAGAAATCTTGCGAGAGGTTGCATACTGGCCACACATGGGGCAGGACCTCAACCAATATTTGAAGGGGTGTCTTGTGTGTGCACAATTTCAGCCAACATCACTCACACACAGTGCTCCCCTCCAAAAGAGGGGGATGACACTTCCCTGGTCAGATTTGCAAGTCGATTTCATCGGGCCCGTGATTCGCTCCTCTAGGGGGAACAAGTACATGTTAACCGTAACATGCTTGTTTACTAAGTGGGTGGAATGTCTCCCGGCCCCAAATTGCAAGGCAGAAACAGCAGCTGCCCTGATAATCAATCACATCTCGTGTTTTGGACTACCCCAAAGGATTGAGTCAGACCGAGGTAGTCACTTCGTGTTGACAAAGATGTAGGAGATACTAAGGGGTAAAAAGGAAACTACACATTGCAAAGAGACAGCCCTCTAGTGGTGGAGTTAGGAGGTACAATAAAATCATTGTGAGCATATTAAAAAGGTTTGTGGCAGATTCTGGGCCAAGTTGGGATATTCGATTGCCCCTTGTCCTGATGGCCATCAGATCTACCCCTTCTTCTGCAACAAAAATTTCTCCATTTGAGCTGATGACTGGACAATGGATGGTGCTAACCCAGCAGCTGCTCTACAGAACCCAAGTGCAGACCTTGATAAATGCCTCCACGACTCATGAGTAAGTAGAGAATCTGAGAAAACACCTTCAACATGCTTTTGCGTATGCTCAGCGGAATCAAAAAAGATCTGCAGACAGTATGACGACCCACTATGACCTTAAGACAACTAATAAGGAATATCAAGTAGGAGACCGGGTCTACTTGTACAATTTCCAAAGGAACCAAGCCACACAGCGCAAATTCCTCCCAAGATGGCAGGGCCCTTTTGAAATTGTGGACAGAATCTCACCAGTCGCCTATAGAATCTGCATCCTCAAGGGAAATTTGACAGAAGGGGAAGACAAGTGGGTCCACATAAACCAGCGAAAGAGTTGCCATTCTAGGCATACTTTGCTTCAAATAGAAGAGCTTACCGGAAACCCAGAGGGGGAAAATCCAGAGATCTGAAAAAATGATTAAATGTCCAATGAGTACGCACGAGGAAAAGAGTATTAAGACCATTATTAAATATAGGCGGGGCATATTGTAAATTGTATTCAATGCATGCATCTGCCCCACTACACCCCTCGGGGAACAGTAGTGGGGAAATTTCCAAACCGTGCTATGTTCTGTTTTGTAGCACTAGAACTAAAAACCACGTAATCACCAAGGAGGTCCTCCATGGGGACAAGGAAAAAAAAAAACAAGAGCCCGGAGTGTCGCTCCACACTTCCAACCCGAACCAGCGAGTAGAGCATGTCGCATCTATTGCTGATGGGAGAAGCAACCGGATTCCTTCACATAGACCGGAGGAAAAATAATCCCACTTGCCCAACTCCCCCACAACTAGATGTCACGCTGGAGTTGGGGGGGGGTCTTTAGAATATTTTTATCCATGCCAATGCGCCACACTGCACCCCTTTGCCAATGGGGAAAGAAAACTGGCAAAAATGGAGGCAATAACTCACGTGCGCGCTAAATCTGCAAGACTGTGCAGGGTTCAGAAATCACAAAGAGGCTGCACCACCTTACCACACACAGGCAAAGTTGATTGTCAAAACAGAACTCCCTGCAGGAGAAGGCCAGTGAGTGCTGTTACCAGTTAAATGAATCAATGCCACAAAAGTGGGCTAAAATCCAAAAATGTCCTTAAATACAGCTTCCTAATTCAAAGTGCTGTTTTGGTGCTAACTTCAGTCATTTTCCCACTGAATTATTGAAGAAATGTAAAGTGCTGAAATCAAAGATTCTATAGGTGGCTCAGAGGAATCCAGGCCTCACTGACTGACAGCTGCATTAGAAAATAAGCTGTCAAACCCAGTTTAAAAGTGTTTGTTTCCTGATTAAAATAGCAAAATCCGCCTATTTAAAGCATGTTTGTGAAGGGCTAATTCTTTTAAAATGTCCAAATCCCTTATAAACTCTGCTTGTATTTTATATGTGAAATGAAAAGACTTTAACTTAAAAGGAACCCAGTCTGAACCTAATCAATTATTTAATTCTGATCTGACAGTCCAGCCAAGGAAAGATTCACATTTCAGCTTGAACTCAATTGCTACAGGAAGGCTAATGGCTGCTTAATGGCTCCCGCATAAGGAAAACAAAGAGAGCCTCAGACATTTGTCTCTGGCTGAGCCAAGAACAATGGCAAGCTGCCCAACTGATCTCTACAGGGGAGCTTCCCCCTCCAAGAAGGGGAGGGACAGGATGCCTCCCTCTACACCCCACCCCGATCAAATGGATCTCACAGCTGTTTTTTCTTGAAAGGAGAAAAGAAAAAAAAACTCTGAACTTCTTGGTGTTTAAATCTGTATTGGTGGTTATTTTGAAACTATTTAACTGTGCAACCTGAAGGAGTATAAATCTAAAAATTGGTAGATGTTTACCGAATTTAGGCCAATGCTTTTAAGACATTGATGAAATCTGTACCACTTAAGGAATCAAAATTACGAAAAAATCCTTATGGTAGCAGAACTATTAATGTTGCAAGCCTAGGATTGTATTTACATGATCCACTCATAAGCGCCCAGAGATGTACCGAATTAGAAACTATTAATCCAAACTGTGATGATTAAAATTGATGAAATCCCGTAGAATGAGAAAGACAGCTCTCACGAGATGGAAATTGGATGCCAGGATAAACCATAAGAAATATAATGCATGTGGCTGATTTTAGTAGAGGGCATAATTGTAAAATTGTGTATTCATGGGAAAGCCAAATTGTGGTCAAAATCAATGTGGGAGTTCCTAAATCGCATCATAAAGATGACAGCCCTGTTCAGAATGCCAACCAGGACAAAGCATGTGCCTGCAGCCACTCACAGCCGTGGGGGTGTGTTTTGAAATTTTGCCCACATCATACACTGGGGCATGGCATTTGACAGTATAAATATAGGAACTTCACAACACATAGGACATACTGCTTACAGAAACACATCCAGATTCCCGCGCAGCACCTTGGTCCAGAACTCTTCATCTTGCAGCTGACTCCAGAATTCTTGGAAGAGCCAGATTTCTTTGTAGAATCTAGACTTTAGCATCACTGATCTCTTGCTAGCTTCACCCAGTTGCAAACCTCCAAAACCTAAAAGAATAATTCTGATTCAGCTTGGCTTGCTATCATTAAGGTTTGCCCGCTGAAACTTGCATCCTGTAATCTGCCGTGTCAGTAACCAAAAGGGCCCATCCAAATCCAGTCTGAGGTGCAGTCCAAAATTGACCAGAAACGCGCTACTGATCCAATCACTCCAGAAGTGCCCTGCTGCCGGTAGACCTGATCCGACCCAATGACCAGAGCTGACAGTTCAATTTAATTACAAAGGACTGTAAGTATTAACAGGAAGAACAGTGACCCGTTGTATATCTGCATTGTATAATCCCAATTGCAACCCATCCCATCTTTAAATTCAGAACCCTAGTATTGTTAGAATCCTTCTAGCGCTGATTTTCTCATCTATGTTACAAAACCATAACTCCTTAGTGATTTGGATTAATTCAAGTAATTCCCAAACAGAACGGAAACTAGAGTATCACACATAAAGAGTTATGAGCGGCCGTGAATAACTGATTCCTGTGTGGCATTCTCTTTTTCATAGTCCTTAATATAGTATAAGAAAACCTATCTGTCATTTTTAAAATCAAATTTCTGTTTTCATTTTCGCACCTATTTTGCAAAAATGCCTCTCACTAAAACCTCCATAACTTCTTCAATTTTAAAGATAGAAATGGAATTGCAACTCTCACTGATACCCTTAGCTACATCCACAACTAAAGATCGCATTGCGGAACAGTGTATTTGACCCGTTTTTCTCCATTATCACATAGTAAAAGTTTGCCGCAAATTTGCAAAGTTCAAAAGTTTACACGTGTCTTTTCCCCATTTCAAAGTGCTTTTTCAATTCCATCCTGATCTAAAGTGTGCATTGTTGTTTACATTATAGCTCATGTGCTTTAGGACTTGTTTAGTGTTGCTTTCCTCAGAATTTCTATCCATTTAAGCATTTTTGCACCCTTGTGCATTACTTTACAAAGCATTTTTCGCCTGTCAGTTTAAAAGTGTCATTTTCCAAAAATGGTTTTCTCTCTTGTTTGGGGAGGGAAGATTGTATCTGAACTCTAGACCTTGTCTTTCATTCCTGAATACCTGCTGATTACTCACATTTCTGTAGAATTGCTCATTTATATTTAAACAGAACTTTACAGGGGGAATCTTAACCTAAACGTTATCTGCTCACAAATCAAAACTGTTCTTTTTCCTGTTTTTCTATTCTGTATTAGTATAAGTGAATTCAATTGCTTTGCTTATTTTTGAATTGTATTGTTACCCCTTGGTGATTGCTACGCCTTATATCTATATATTAAACTTATGTGTGATTTGAATATTAAATAAATAGATACATCTTTACCTTTACAAACTAGCTTGATTCCTGGTTCAGTGTTACCTAGGGGTATTTTGAGACGGGTGTGATATGAGTGGTAGATCATTCAGAATATTGAACTTCTACACAAAAATAAATAAGGGTTTCATTGCGCACTACATGCTAGGCGAGACCTGGGTGTGTGCCTGATTGAAATCCCTTACAGCTTGGAATTACTCTGTGCCCCCATAGGGGGGAAGAGGACACAGTGGTCTTCAAGGCGGTGAGGGCGGTGTGGTCAAGGCTCTTGATGAGCAAAGTATTCAATTATACTGTAAAGATCTCCCAATCGGGTTTGACACCACTATCAGAACGGTGTTGAGCAACGTGGGCCTTAGGGTATTGATAGACAAACAGTGTACTACAATAGGCGACCTATTTAGGGATGGCAAACTGCAGACGTCTGAGGAATGGAGACAAACGTACCAAATATCGAAAGGCCACTTCCTTGCCTACGTCAAATTGGTCAGACGGATAGCAGCAATCCGGGCCGGCATCCCTGAGGAGCCGGAAGAGCATGCAGTGATGCAGACACTACTGGGACTAAGTGAAGGCAGGGGCAGAGTATCACGAATATACACACTACAGTCAGTCAGGGGAGACGGGGAACTAACAGTCAAGGAGAAGTAGGAAAGGGACGTGGGGGCATCTATCCCGGAAGGGAAGTTGGCACGGATGTGGGAACAGGTCAAAAAGGTATCCAGGAACGCGAGGTTTCAGCTCACGCAGTTCTATTACTTACGTAGGATATACTTAACACCGGAAAAAATACACGCAATCAACCACACTAGACCACACACTTGCCCACGATGCAAGGAGGAACATGCCAGCTTCTGGCACATGGTCTGGAGCTGCCCAGTGGTGGCGAAATACTAGGAGGAAGTGGTATACAAAGTAAATGGCCTGGTGTGGGGAAAATAACAAAGGCTCTTATGAAGTGTGCTTATGGGGACTTCTATCGGGGGCAAATAAGCATAAAAATCAAAACAAAATTGCTAGATTCCGCTTCATGCTAGCCAAGAGAAGGATAGCGATGGAATGGAAGAAGGGGCTGGCCCGTCCATGCGGCTGTGGTTGAAGGATATACATTGATGTGGGCTGGCAGAAGCAGAATATTTAAACCAAGTCAGAGACCCGGAAGATGAAAATGCATTGGAGATGAACTGGGGTCAGTTACTGAATGAGTTAGCAAACTGACCACAAAAGTGATGGGTGGAAGGTTTTGAATGAATCGAAACCACTGGCAATTGCTCTGGGCAGCCTTCCACACCACCGTTTTTTAGCCCGTCTGCGCCATTGCTAAAGGGGACCAGCCATGTGCAAATCAGTCAGCAGCTGCCGCCACCGAAGGTAGCAGCCCAGCCCGAACTGCTAGGTCAGGTCCCCTCTGCACAGAAAACCAAGCAACCCCAGACATGTTTCGACCTTGTTGGACCTCCTCAGTGAGTTGCAGCCTGGTTCCCTGTGGCGCAGCGAGCAAGGGACCCACGTCTGGGCATACCCTCTCTCACAAGGAGAAACAAACTGATCACAAAAGTGATGGGTGGAAGGTTTCGAATGAATCTAAACCACTGGCAATTGCTCTGGGCAACCTTCCACACCACCGTTTTTTAGCCCGTCTGCGCCATTGCAAAAGGGGACCAGCCATGGGCAAATCAGTCAGCAGTTGCCGCCACCGAAGGTAGCAGCCCAGCCCGAACTGCTAGGCCAGGTCCCCTCTGCACAGAAAACCAAGCAACCCCAGACATGTTTTGGCCTTGTTGGACCTCCTCAGTGAGGTGCAGCCTGGTTCCCTGTGGCGCAGCGAGCAAGGGACCCACGTATGGGCATACCCTCTCTCACAAGGAGAAACAAACTGACCACAAAAGTGATGGGTGGAATGTTTCGAATGAATCTAATCCACTGGCAATTGCTCTGGGCAACCTTCCACACCACCGTTTGCTTGTGGTCTCATGCAGAAGGGATGTGACCTTTGGGAGTGGGGCCAAGCCTGATTTGCCTATGGTTTTTCCCCTTCTGTAATGGCTTGGCAGGTGAAGAACGATGGTCTGGAGGGTTGCCCAGAGCAATGCCAGAGGTTAAGATTCATTCTAAACCTTCCAGCCATCACCTCTTGTTTTGCAAGTGTCACCCCGAGTGGGACGGGTATGCCCAGCGTGGGTCCCGTGCCTGCTGGGCCTAGAGACCCAAGCTACTCCTCACTGATGACGCCCAACAAGGCTGAAACATGTCTGGGGATGCTTGTGGTCTCATGCAGAAGGGATGTGACCTAGCAGTTCGGGCTGGACTACCCCTTTGGGGGTGGGGCCAAGCCTGATTTGCCTATGGTTTTTCCCCTTCTGTAATGGCTTGGCAGGTGAAGAACGATGGTCTGGAGGGTTGCCCAGAGCAATGCCAGAGGTTAAGATTCATTCTAAACCTTCCAGCCATCACCTCTTTTGTTTTGAATGAGTTAGCATCCACGCAGGATCTGAGGCCACCCTAGGCACGCAGAGCAGTGAACACAGAAAATGTTTGAAGGAGAGGCTGGAAGCACGGACAGAGGTGGGGCTCTCACCTATACTAGCACAAAGCGGTAGGCAGGCGTCACAGGGAGCAATGGAGAGGAGCAGCACTTCGGTCTGGGGGAAGGAGTTGAGGTTTAGGAGGGATAGGGGCATAAACAATGGGCACTGGGTGGGGGAGGGGGCACAAAGGAGGCTAGGGGTCCTGTTCTTGTTGAAGGACATTGAACTTGGGAAGCATATTTGAAGGTTGTGGCCAAGATTTCTACTGGTAAAGGCCAGAATGGGAGAAAGGATTGGCAAAAGACATTTCCTGAGAGTGAAGAAAACTCTGGCATACCACATAACATAAACTGAAATAGAATAGACTGCGCTTCAGTGGACAGTAGCCCGACTACAATCCAAAAGAGAGATGGATGCAGACCTTACATCTGGTGAAAGTCTTATGGAGAAGGTCACGACATTCTATTGACCGGGGCGGAGGGGAGAACACCCATTGTAATGTTCATTGTCTTTTGTTGTTTGTTCTTTTTTTTCCTTGACACAAAAGTGTGATGGTTAATATTCTAAGAAAATAATTTTAAAAAAATGTTTAAAATCAATGTGGGCTCTTCCTTTTGAAATGGTGCCCCCTCCAATAGACTGTCTTCCTGCCACCACAAGAAAAGGTCAATCTTGACAAGCTGCATAGCTGATATTAACGTCAACTGAGGCTGTCAGTCCTGCGCTAATTTTGATGCCAAGTGAAGATGAAGTCTTCTCATGAATAGGCCTGAGAAGAGAACCACTGGAACCAAGACTACATCAGGCATAGCAACTGCTCCTAAGTGGAGCCTGAAACCTTGGATTTGTCCAACATCTAAGCACCTGTGAGGCTTGGAGAGTATGGAGCTTGACTAGGGAAGAACAGACCTAACTGAGGAGTGTTGCAGCACAGGCCAATGTCCTAAATTATCTAACTAAGAATAAAGGTTGATTTGTTGTAGGTTGGCGGTTCAGCCCAGGAAGGACACCACCTCTAATGTGTTGCATAGGCAGTTGGAAGCAGAGTAATGAGCCAGTAGTCCAAACAAGTGTGGATATCTTGTTGATGGAGATAGGAATGTACTGCTCCCATACCTTTCATGAACACACTGGAGCCAGGCTCGTACTGTTCTATAGGACAGTAGGGCAATGCCCGAACCAAAAACAGAAAATGCTAGTGTGGGCTAGTTTTTCTGGTCAAAGTGGGACAGTTTTTTTGCCAATGTAGGCCAGTTTGATGAGTTACTTCACTATGCGGCTAGTAGTTTCGAACATTGCAGCTGAATAAATATTCTTTAATTTGCACAATTTACATCACATTTATCAAAAAACTTCCCCTTGGGTACTATTCAAACACTGTCACAAAAGGAGTGAATAGCCATTTGCACTGTGGGCCACTTTTTCGTTGCCGTCCGAGACATTTGTATGCCCCAGTCCTACATAGGCCTGTAATGGGAATCTAATGCGTAAAAGCCTTGTGTAAGGCTTTTATCCACTAGATTCCCATCACAGCTTATTTTCATTCATTTGTATGGAGGACAGGCGTGGCAGTTCGTAACTTACAAATCCACTGCCCTGTTCCTCTGCGCCATACAAAAATTTCAGCATTTGAGCTCGAATGGACTTTCATGCCGGTACAAATGCTGTGGATTCTGATGGCGTCCACCTGCGTTTTACACCACCTAAAAGCAGATGGATGCCATAAGAATCCATTGTAAATGCTGACTACCATGAACGCATGGCAGGCACCGTTTACTTCATTTACAGTGCAAAAGGGTGGCATACAAGAATGTACGGCACTATGCTGCCTTTTTAGACTAGTGTAAATGTTCCAGTCCCCGTCGCCTAATTAAGAAGAAACTCCAATAAGCGCTCCACTGTGTTCCAAGGAGAAGCCAAAAGGAAGATCCTTGAATTGGAAGTATCCAGTTGTGGTGGCAGGAATTATCTGTGTGGAGGCCAAATAGGAGTGCCCATGTATGTGTCCAGTTGGCCTATGCACATATCTAGTCTTACTCCTGTAATGATGCCAGGCTCTGAGCAAGTGGCACGATCTTGAACTTCCTCCTCGGGAGAAATCAATTGAACTCCAAATGGTTGAAGATGGTCCATAGGCGCACTTTTTCTTTCTTTGGGTTGGTGCAAAGAGAGTAAAGTCTTTACAATATATGTTACTAATGAACTTCCTCCCCTGATTCCAAGTGAAAAAGCCGATCAACTGCCTCCCTGAGGTTCAGTGAAAACTATTGCAGATGGGTGGAAGAGAAGGGAAAGGTGTAAGGCGTAGTCTGAATCCTTGAGTCATAACTAAGATAATCAATTGATCACTGGAGATGGTCTTCTATGCCTCTGAGAACAATGACACCGACCTTTAACCTGGGTCGAGTGCTCCCTGGGCTAGAGCATCTGAATTGTTCTTTATTCCTGATCCAGAGGCGGAGAAGGGAAAATAACCCATTCTTTGTCTTCTGCTTTTTCCTTCACAGGCTTGAGGAAGCTGATGAGTCGTTCTTATTTCTCCTGGCTTGGAACTGAGCTTGGAAGCCTGTGAAAGCTGAATATGAACTTGCTTTATCTGAATAGTTGTCCGAATAATGAGACGATGAGGAAGGCTGTTGTATGGGTTTTGAAAAAATAGCACATAGTGACAGAATTGCAGCCTCTTTGCCTTCTTTCCATTTAGTTCCTCATTTATAGAGGAATGGAACAATTTGAGCCCATCGAAAGAGAGGCCTCTGGCCTTTTTTTGGGCCTCAATAATTTACATCATACTGCTGAATCCGGGCCATATCTTGCAGTTGAAGCCATACATTGTTGCAGATTCCAACATATCAGTTGTCCTGGACTCAATCCCGGACAGAAAAGTACCACTTTTATCACCTTCGATTTCACCAGAAAACTCTCTGATGTTCTGCAGCACGCAAAAGTTGCCTGCCACCAGTATAGCATCTGTGTTTAAGTGCCGTTGATGCAAAGCATAATTTCCAGACACTTCATTGCACTGGGCATTCAGACCTTTGTCTTTCATTCCTCAAGGAGTAAGATTTTCTAAAAAGGTTGATGCTGTACTTTTTCCATGATTATGGGCTGCCAACATTTTCATCCAGCCAGAATTTGGCTAGCAGTTTCTTAGAAGCAGGAGCAATATTCTCTAGGGACTTCCAGAGCTTTTCCAATGACATTGGGCAAGAGCCGAACCCTTGACATATCTTGTCCTGACAGCAAAGCCAAAAGGACACCAACTCCACCTGAGCTGGATCAGACACCAGGAACTCCATGACACCTAGAGCTTGCTCAGGGAATTTCTTCATGGACATTGGAAACATCCTCATCCTCTGCCTCGTCATCTATCAGAGTGATCAGGTAGTGCCTTTCTTTAGTAGAGGGGGAGTCCGGAGACCGATCCACCAGATGGTGCATGGATGGTGGAAGCAAAAGCATCTGGGCTGTCAGAGCTATCGATATGAGAGGAGGCAGGTCCCCTGAATAAATAGTAGGGAACGAACCACTAGTGCTGATGAAAACGAGAGCCCGGGGCGGGGGGGACAAAACAGGCCCAGCATATGAGGGAGGAGGCAATGTTTGTGTGGAAAAAGGCAGGAAAACCTCCTGGATAATGCATTTGAAGAAGGACTTAATTGAAGACTACGCGTGTGAACTGTGGACTCGCTACCTCATCACATGTGCCACCAGAAATTGGGACTGACAACTAAAGATACAAGTGTTTTATTTCCAAACATTCTTAAACAAATCATGATCTCAACTCAAATCCTGTACATTTCAGAATTACGGTAGTCAAACTAAATATTAAGATGGTCAGGATGAGAAGGTAGTTCAGAGGAAAGGGATAAATAGTACTTCATAAGTACATTCTTTCCGCCAAAGGATTTAATCACGACGATGTTCTGCATTCTATTAATCAAACAAATCTCCACTCCGTGGTAACCAATAATCCAAACGTTAATAAAAGGGGCTGCACTGTCCAAAACAAAAGTGTCTTATATTAGCTCTTTCAGGGAGACTGTCTTCTCTTTTCCTCTTGAATACATGCACAGGGTGGCATTCTTCCCCATCTCTGTCCTTTCCATATGAATAGCCATCAGTTCCATGGCTCTTGGGCAGAACAATGTTTGGTAGATCTGCCAGTCCTGTGTCTTCTAAATCTATTCCTGTGCTTGTCGGGAGGTATTGCTGGTCCTAGTGGGGTTTGATGGATAAGTGGGGCTCTGCCTATGCCACTTACCAGGACAGCCTTTCTTCCCTGTCCTCTTCCTATTTCTCCCTGCTTGACACACAGCATAAAGTCTCAAACTTCCTCTTATTACTGCACTCTCCCTTAGCCCACTGTGGTCCTCTGGATCCTCCCTATTCTGGTCTGTGTGCCTCTTTCTATTGTCCTTTGGGTAATTTCTCAGTAAAGGGTCGTCCCTAAGCACTACCAGTCTGCCGCGTGCCCTCCTAAATAGGAGAGGGCGAATGCTACTTTAGCTTGGTCATTTTGAAAAGTGTCTGGTTTGCATATGAAGTGTAGGCGGCTTTGATTCATGAACGCTCCAAATTTCTTGGGATCCCCAGAGAAGCGTTCCGGGGGTGCTAAAGGGATGTTTCCTGGAAGCAATACCTGAACGGGTGTGACTACAGGTGCCACGGTAGGCTGCCCCTGAGGGACTCTACTTGGTAGGGGTGCTAGACCAGATTGGGTCTGTAAGAGCTGTTTTGCCAAGTCGTCTGTTTTGTCCCTGTTGACTACCAGTTCGCGCCTTAAGGCATTTGTCTCGGAGCGGGCTGCATGCACCTCGGCCCGTAGTTCGCCTAACAATAGGGAAAGCTGGTCTACCCCGGAGGTTTCCATCGCTCAGGCAAAGGAATTGAGGATGGCTTTGTGTTCTGTCACACTCACCTGTGTCTCTGCAGGAGCGATGGATGAGCCTCCCTTGACCCCGAGTTCTCACTTCCCCTGTTTCACCTGGAGGGACACCTGTCAAATACAAGATGTACACTCAGACCGAAATTCCCCTGATTGCCCTGGGCCCTTCCCTTCTCTTTACTGTGTGCTGTGATGTCCCCTAAGGGCTTACCTTAATTTTTAGTAGGGTGTGCACTCCATCCTGCATCCGCAGGGGTGCGATACACTCATATGAATGATGCCAATGTCTGTTGGCTGAGTTCTGATGCCTCCCGCTGTTATATGCCTTCACAGCGAGGCCGAGTGTTCAAGGCGCCAGTTTCTTCACTGGCTAGAAAGCCCTTTCCACAAGTGAACATTGTGCGGAGGATGTTGAATGTCCAGAATTGTCCGAATTGTCTTTGTTTGCTGGTAGGTATGCGCAGCGTCTTAGATTCGGGCGCGCCTGGTAATGTCTCTCCTTTCACTTGCTGGAGTGGATTATGTGGTATTAGCGCCTCGAGTCTGGATTCAGCGCTACTGGAGACTTGGTGGTCTGGTAAGTATCCACGGAGGCTTTGGTAAGTAAGCATTGCGTTATTAAAGAGAGTGCAGTGAAATAATTCTCTGCGTTATTGGAGCGAGCAATGAATAATGTCTCTTCTTTCTTTTGCAGGGCTTACTTTGAGCACTCGGATTACAGACCTCGATTCCAGCGTTGCGTGAAGATTCGGTGAGTATGCGCAGCATTACTGAAGTGCGCACTTCTTTGTACTTACAGGTGCCGGTGTTAAAGTCCCCTCTTGACCTTAGAAAGAAAGGAGCGGCGTGGAAAAAGCACAGAGGTCCATCCGGAAGAGGTAAGCAGAAGCAGAATGATCCGGAGCAGGTAAGCAGAAGCAGGAGGATCCGGAGCAGGTAAGCAGAAGTAGGATGATCCGGAGCAGGTAAGCAGAAGCAGGATGATCCGGAGCAGGTAAGCAGAAGCTGGCTGATCCAGAGCACAGCAAATGTTGCTGATGTAGCTCATAGCATGCAACACGAAGCACTGGAAGAATCTTGGGTGTGGCTTGTATAGGCAGCCACACCCGAACACTAGAGAGCTCATGAACTGTCATGCACTTCCTGTTTGGCAACATGAAGTGGTAAACAGGAAGTTACTAGAAACACTAGGAAGGAATTAAAAATAAGGTATCTGCTATGGGTTTTTTGTGTGCCTATGCCAGGCCTGCCAAGCCTCCACCCAGCTTGCCACAACTACCTGCCTTTTACCTATGACATTGGGGATATGAGGTTAACCCCTCTCAAGATGATTTACTTCCTCCTCCCTCCTCAAATAACAAGTCTCACTTGCCTGGTCCTCGTTTTCCTTTCTCTCTCAGTGTTTCTTCACTGTCTTCTTATACCACTAACCCTCTCCCTCTGACTGGTATCCCTGCCTGATGATCTGATTCCTATCCATCGCTTTCTCTGGTTTCCCTTTGTAGTCACTCTACAACTCTCTATCAGTTGTGATCACTTTCTTTTCCCAGATGGTACACCTTTTTTCCTGCACCAATATGGTACCCTTCATAATCTGCTCCCAAGAAATCTTTTTCCTTCTCTTGGGCTTCTTCACAGCTAACCCCACGCCTACTACCCAAGTGGTATCCCTTGTCTTCCTCACCAAGCTAGCACCCTTCTCCTCTAGGTACTCTCTCTATACACATCCAATTCCTCTAAACTTTCCCATGCTTCTCCAAGCTTACTACTCTTCAGGGCCTCCTACCTGCAGTACTTTGTAGTTGCACTCTCCAGTGCTTCCTCTCTGGCCCAGATGTCACAGGGCCTGCTGCTTTCCAACGGCTAGCACTCCCAAGTCTGGCTTTCTGCTGCTAAGCCTCCCTGCTTGGGGTCGCCGAGCATCTACGCTCTTCCTAGAAGTGGGAAGGTTTCATGTGTTGTATGGTTTCTGCCCCTGCCTTTGTTAGGTTTGCACCTACCCGGATGAATATCTTGTGCAACTCCTTGTTGGCCCCCTCTTTACACTCAAAGTCGTTGGGGATTTCTTTCATTTGGTGACCAAGGTTAGGTCCTGAGGCCGGAGCAGCTGTGCCTTATGGATCTCAAATGGTAATAATTTGCCCTTGAGCACGCTCTGCAAAATGCGTTTCTCTTGATCTCCACTTCCTCTATGTTGAACAGGGAGCATCCCAGCCTGTTTGCCTCCTGGTTATATTTTGCAATTGGTTATTTTTTTGCCTTGTATCAAGTTGTCAGCACCTGGTCTGACCTCTAGTGCAGGCCCCTGTGTCTTGTATTGCCCAGCAACAGCCAGAAGCTGGCACATAGTGTAGCTCTAAGCAGCATGCTGTCCTCACGTGTGTCAGTAACCTGCCTCCTGGACAGAAGAAACATTGATGCGAATGAGGCTATGTGACTTGGGCCCCCTCATTTTGCTTGGGAGCCCCTTCTCGTGGCTTGGGGTCCCCTTGGGACTTTTGTGTCAGGGAGAGAGTCTGCGCCAACAAGGTGGTACTGGTTAGTCGGCTGCAGCTAGTTTTCTGCTCTTCCCTTGAAGTCACGCAGCGCTGCTCCTGTTGTGGTCACATCAGGTTTCCACACTTGTCATCACTGAAACAAGGATGTGGCAGCCAACAGTAGGTAGAACACCAATATGTATCATACACTATGCAAAATCCTGATAGCCACATACACACTACACTAGGACACCTGTCATGCAGAATACAGCATCATGGGCATTCTACGCAGAGGAAAGTAGATGCAAATACTCAGTGGACAAGGGAAATATTCAATGGACCAATCAGAAGCACGTTATGACATGCACAGCATCTAAACGACCACAGTTGTTTTGCGAGATTGGTTTGAAATAGGTGTGCCAGACAGCTAAAACTTTTGAGACAATGGGTAATTTTGTGTGTGTCCACTGACACAAGGTGTTAACCGTGTAGTAAAGGATTTAGCACATTCTCTACTTCTTCAATTGCAACAATTTTATTTTTTTTCCAGCTCACAAAAATTGTACTTAATTCTTTTGTTTCACAAAATGTTTGATTAACAATCCATGCACATACTATCACGTGTACAATGTGTTGGAGGCCTGTGCATATTTGTGTGTGCCAGACATGGCATGACATTTGTTTACGAATGGTGGCAAGTGAAGATTTTTGTCTGACTGGTCGTTTGCACCTTAACATTCTGCTCTTTGCTGTACACTGCATATTAAACCGATTAATGGCTTTAAAAAAGCCTGATCTTTCAATTCATACCTGCATTAACATGTAGTAGATTCCTGCTAGGCCATGAGCTGCTCCAACATATTGTTTCTTATGCCACTGGTACAGAAGGGGACAACGATCAGTCTTACGTTCCTCCTTGGATAGATTTTTCCCAGATTCAATAATGGCATCTACTAACTGCAAGACAAGCAAAATGATTTCATGGGTAAAATGTAATGCATTTCCAAATGGTTTTCAGTTTTTACAGTATTACATGTTTTTGTTTTATTTATCTGATGAACCATCACCAGAGAAGTTGGTACCAGCTTAGGTAATACATGCATTGTCAAAGCCAACAGGTTGTGGTTGTACTATGTCAAGAACAGCATCCAATGCAACAATAATGTCATGATATGCCTGAATAGTCATATTGGGGAGCGGGGCCGATTGTCCCAGGCCCTCCAGCATTTTTGGATGAGGTAAAGGCCTGGCAATGTTCAGTAGGGACTCGGGGAGCATACAGAGGGAAGGGGGACATTGACAGGGGCTATAGTGCGAGAGCGTGATGTATGTTTTTGCTGTGGTGTAGGAACTGAACGCCATCTCAGATAGTAGCAGCCATATTGGAATCAGGGCCTATCCTTGCACTGAAGACAGGGACGGAGGCCTGAGCCAGACACATGGAAGTAAGTGTATGCATGCAGGAATAGGTTGTAGCTTGGTCACCGGTGAGAAAGGCCAGAGCTGCAGAGATTCATAGACCCTTCATTGTCTCATTTTGCCAGTATTCGTAACCCCGAAGAAATGTGCCCTGCAAGGTTACAAGGGGGTTGAGAGCCCTCTGCGAGAAGCGATCCCACGAGAAGGAGGGCACGAGCCTTCGACCTTCCCTGTCCCAGCTCTAAGTAATAGCATCCAGAAGCCCCCGTCCCAAGACCCCCAGCATTCCAAGGTACCAGTCAATCCCAGACCACTGATCATAAAACCCATTTGATCAGAAAAGATCAGAAAGCAGGGACCACTTTTCACCATAGGTCACGTGATTTGTTCTGCAAGGTGCCGGGAGGGGCAAAACAACAAATCTAAAACAAGGGTGGGGAGCTTACCTGTCTGGAATCGAGCTGTTGTCTGTTAGATGCAATGACCTCAAAGTATTCATTAGCCCTTGCCTGTAGCACGAGGTGCACATCAGGTTAGAGATAAAGCATGTATTTTTTTCTTCGCATAATGTCCAATTAATTGTAGCTTTATGCCGGATAACGCGCAATGAGGAACCCACGTGGAAGAAGATGGACAGACGGGGCTGGAACCAATGGCCTGGCATCCCCTATGGAGCAGGTAGCCTATGTATAGGGTCTCACTAACCAGCCATTCAGATTTGTACCATATGTGACTTACGTCACTGATGACGAGGTGTGTGTTCATAAAGTGTTGCTTGTGCTGAGTTTGCCAGAATATTCAGTGGCAGCTGAGTGCTTGCTGGCGCATTTTTATTTTTGTGGAAGAAGTGTGCAGGGCGTTTTTCCCTAATGGGTTGCATTTTTTCTGGTGTGAGCGTTGAGGGGCTTCTCTACAGTCCTTATATGTGTAAGGAAGGCATGGCATCACACAGTGAAGACAGACATAAGTGATCACAGTTCAAGAGTATGTATTTAACTACAATAGGTTGGTAGAATTCCTATCTAAACCTAAATCTAAGGATGGGAGCAAGCTACGACCATCAAATAATAATAACGCAGTCCTAGTGGAGTCTGTCATGATAAAAAGGTCTATACTAATAAACCTATTGCCAACCCTTACTTCTAAATACAGAATAGTGTGGGATAACAATGTATGCAAAAGAAAAAAGTGTTCAAGAAATGATATGTCACGGTAGCTGAGCAGTTGGCTTCCCTTCCCCATGATTTCAGCATGGGCAAAGCGGCACGTGCTGGCTTCACACACACTCTAGCTTCTTGGCCATGAGGAAACAGTTCAACACACATGCATCAGGACCTTCCGCCAAATTCTCTCTCACAATGACAGTCTCTTATTGCAGAGGGCCTGATGTAGCAGACAAAACACAAAAGTTCCTTTCCTTTTTCAGGGTTTTACATTCACAAGTTCAAGACTGGTCTTCCTCCTTCGGGTTCGGACCAGGGGTCCCCCTCGTCAGGGCTCAGACCACTTTTCTACACAATGTTCACAATTCAAAATTTGGTCTCACTGTTAAGTAGTCAGCTGGAGACAAACAAGATTTTTCTTTCAAAGTTGTTTATGTTCACAACTAACACTTCACAGGTCATTGAATTCACAAAAACTGATGACGGTTCCTTTCACCTCGCAGGCCTTGGTGCTGCGACTTGCTTTACTTGCAATTCAGCGGTTTATGCTTTTATAAGTCCCAAATAGTCTCTTATATTTCCCCGGCGCGTATAGGCTTTCACCCCTCAACCTGCTCGCCTGCCGGGACAACGAAATAAAATAAAATAGCAATTGTCCACAATTCACACCTCGTAATACTTTTCCGCCGGTTGCCGCTTTTCTTCTCTGGAATGCTGTCTTGATCCTCGGACCAGGTACGGCGTCAATCTGTGGATTTTCTGCTTCTTCCTAGTAAGCCCACTCGTACTCTGCGCTGGTCTCACTCCAAGCGGGTGCGGCGCCCATCGCCACACGCTGTTCCTGCAAGAGAAGACCCTGTCTGAGTCTCTTGGAGTTGCTTTTAACCCTTGCCCCGCTCCTCCCCCGTAATCAGCCTCGGGTGTTCCCAGCAACGGTTTTATCACACCTGACCCTGATTCCCCACCTCCTCCCTGCTCCGTCCGCTGTGGGTTAACCCTGTACTTCGTGTCTGTTCTGGTGGGTCTGTTATGATAAGGAACCCCGGTTTTCCCTTTCCTTAGTTTCCTTTCTTTTCCCATCGGTGGGCCCCCTCCCTGATGTGGTATTCCGTGGGGCATTCTGGGATCTGTAGTCTTTTTCCTGTTTTCCTTTCCCTTAAAGGCCAGCATTGGCACCCGGCTGATCTCTTCCCCAACCCCCTTCTTTCTCCCGTGATCCAGGGCGGCCGCTACTGCTTCCACATCACACTCACTCATCAGGGCTCGGACCATGGATCCCCCTCGTCCGGGCTCAGATCCCCTTTCACACAATGTTCACAATCTGGTCTCCCTCACCTGGGCTCGGACCACGGATCCCCCTCTTCCGGGCTCGGGTCCCTTTTTACATAATGGACATAATCGTCTCCCTCATCGGGTTCAGACCACAGATCCTCCTCTTCCGGGCGCAGATCCCTTTTTACACCTGAATCGAAGACGTTCGAATGTGTGATGGGTTTTGCTTGAACCGTCGCAGGACCACATCGATTCCTTTACACAATTTTATCCTTTGTCAATCTTTACTTTTGTTTCCCCATTCGGGATACCATACAGAGACGTTCGATTGAGCACATCCACCAGCAATTTAGCTTTACTTGCATCTTTCATCACACTCGTTTAACGATGTGAGTTCGTTTTACAATGTTGCCGCTTGCAACCTTGGCTTCAACACAGACCGGTCTGGCCTTGGTTTCCCCAACTCACCGGCTGTGTTGTTCTGTCATTTCTTTGCTCTTGGAGCCAAAGACAATACCAAGGCATCTGCAACTCCTCCCCCTTCTTGGTCAGCTACGCAAGAGTGCCCTTGATATCTCCAACACACAATACAGGATTCGTCAGCCTGGTTTCCTGGTCTTACGCTTTCTGCTTTGAAGGTTTCATGAAAGTAACGGCTTCCTGCCAAAAAGGACAAGGGAGTTGCCCTTCTCACGAACCCCTCGTGCCTTGCCGTCTTTCTCCTCTCGCTCAGCTGCCAAGTCAAAACTGCTGCACCTTTGTTTGCTTTGCCTCTCTCAGAGTGTGCTCTCGTGCTCCACCTTTTATCTGTGTGGTAAAGTGTAATGGAAGTTAGGTTTGAGTGATTGTCGATAATTGCCAGACCATAGTATTGGGACATGTCAGGTACACAGCTCGAGTGTATGTCTGTTTTCTCCCAGAGCGGGCTGTCCGTGTAAGAGTGTTTGTGCATGAAAAGGGGGGGGGTTGAGTTTTTAAATATTGAATCGGATAAGATGGGATAAAGGTGTTACAGGGAAGAGAGGGATACCACGTCTCGCCATCTGGTGTCCCACTCCCCCGAAGACACATCACCCAGGTAATTCTCCCTCATTGGTCCCCCAAGAACTGGATCCAAAAGCGATAGCCATGTTCTGGCCACCTGGATGACATATCTAGTGGGTGAGACACCTTCTGGTTTCTCACAAATGTAAGGTATAAAACCAAACATGCAGGTGCTGCCATCCTCTGCTGTTTGAAACGCCCCAAAAATGCCTTCATGTGTCTGGTAAGACAGTTTAAAAGCTTAATAAGAACATCACATGTCTGATAAAGTCACCACATATCAGATGGGCATTACAATTAAGACTTTTAGTGATTGGTTCCTGGTCACTAATAAAAGTCTTACTAACGAATTCCTTCCAACAAAACAAAAGTTTTACATTTTGTGTAAAGTCATCTGATAATATTAGCAGATCGTATCCTAATTTACGTTAAACGCTGCACCAGGATGTAATTCTCATAATTCAGTAAAAAAAAAAAAGAAAATAATAACTTTAAAGCTATGAATAATGCAGAGCAAGCCAGATCACACTTCACCTGTAATTATAATGAGTGAAGGGCATGATTTATATAGGGCACACAACAAATTAAATTGCGTCCTTAAAGAACTGCATACATGAAACCATTCCTCAAGGATACAACGGGCGATACAACAAGCGATATGAAAGACCTCTCTAATTACAGACCGACATCAAACATTCCCTATCCAGCAAATCTGCTAGAGACCTACGTCTACGAACAAACACTGGAACACGTAGAAAATCACCAACTATTGGATCAGGCATAAGTCGGCTTAAGACCCATGAGAGGGGCAGAGACAGCACTTCTCTCTATCTGCGATGACCTAAAGACCAAGGCAGATTCCAGCACAAACTCAGCATTGATACTACTCGTCTTCTCCACAGCGTTCAACACAGCCACAACATCCTCATCAAGAGACTGAAGCAAATAGGGATCATTGATACACCACTGCTCTGCATCAAATCTTTCCTATCTGAAACAACAGAAACAGTATGGAGAAAATCATTCAAATCTGCACCAGGGGACACCAACTGTGGAGTACCACAAGGATCCTCCCTATCCAAACTCCTCGTCAACATCTACATGACTCCACTAATGAACCTCATCAAAAGGCATGGCCTCACCTGCTACAACTATGCAGATGACACCCATATTATCTACAAAATCGAAGATGTACAAGAGAACACAACGCTCATAGACTGTCTCAAAGAACTATACGAATGGATGAACAGAAACAGCCTCAAAGTCAACCAGGATAAGAAAGAAGAACAAGTTACTTCTTACCTTGTAACGTTCTTTCGACTGGAATGTTCCTCCGACGTATTCCTCATCTTAGATATCTCCTTCCAGCTCTGCTGGCCTCGGAAATTTTTTTTCTCTCTCTAGAGGGCGCTGCGCGTCGACGTCCTCCGAGTCGATGTCCCTCGACAGCCGCCGTATCGACGTCGACGTCATCCTGCCTATAAAGGCCGCGCGCAGCGTCCGTTGCTCAGTTCTGTTTTGTAGCCCACAATAATACTTTCTGGACTAAACTAATCAATCTGAAGGAGCGTAAGCTGCAACAACAAGGGAAGTAGAACTGCGGGGATGGATGGGAGGGTCGATGAGGAATACGTCGGAGGAACATCCCGTCGAAAGAACGTTACAAGGTAAGAAGTAACTTGTTCTTCGAAGGGATTGTGTCCTCCGACGTATTCCTCATCTTAGATAGGCTCCCATAGCAGTATTCTATTATCGGAGGAGGGAGTACTGACTTCACGCTGTCTTCTATTGATGAATAGAATGCAGTACAGCCCTTCCAAACCTAGTCTCTTGACTGAAGGAGGAATCCAAATTGTAAAAACGTGTAAAGGTATGGACAGACGACCATGCAGCGGCCGCACAGATGTCTTTAACCGGCACGCCTCTTTTGAGGGCCGATGAAGCTGCAATACCTCTGGTCGAATGAGCCCTAAGGTTTTGAGGGGGCTCTTTCCCTGCCAGTTTATAACATTCCAGAATAGCTAGAATGATCCATCTGGAAATGGTCTGCTTAGTTATTGGTAACCCCAGCTTGTGACCTGCGTAACCTACAAACAGCTGGTCTGCCTGTCTTATCCTGGCTAGTCTACTGATGTAAAAACTTAAAGCCCTCCTAGGGTCTAGCCTGTGTTACCTCTCTTCCCCTTTCCCCGGGTGAGGAGGAGGATAGAAAGATGGTAGGGTAATCTTCTGAGTGATATGGAATTCAGAAACCACCTTTGGGAGGAAATTAGGCTTCACTTGCAGGACAACTTTGTCTTTGTGAAATATTGTGTGAGGGGGTTTACAAGAAAGAGCTTGTAATTCGCTCACCCTTCTACCAGATGTAAGTGCTATTAATAAAACAGTTTTAAGGGTAAAGAATCTTAACAAACAAGAATGGAGAGTTTCGAAAGGTGTGCCGATCAGGAAAGTTAGTACTAAGTTTAAATCCCATAGGGGAACTTGGAATGGTCTTGGGGGATAAACATTGGTTAACCCCTTCAGAAAC
Organism: Ambystoma mexicanum; assembly: GCF_040938575.1. NCBI lineage: Eukaryota > Metazoa > Chordata > Amphibia > Caudata > Ambystomatidae > Ambystoma > Ambystoma mexicanum. The sequence continues at coordinate 984,996,059 of NC_090924.1, forward strand.
TGTATTACCAAGGGTAATTTGAAATAGGATGGTTCTTCCGCAGTACGCTTAAAGATGGATAGCGCTGCGAGATAGCCCTTAATGGTGCCAACTTGAAGGCCTGAATTTGCCAAATATAGTAGGAAGGACAAAACCATTGGTGTACCACATGAAAAAGGGTTGATATTCTGTTCTCTACACCAGCTGCAAAATCTGTTCCAACGGCAGCGGTATAAAGACTTTGTTGCTGGCCTCTTTGTCGAAAGCAACACCTCCATAACATCATCAGGGAGGTCCCAATCCTTGTACCTCAGCCTTTCAGAAGCCAAGCGTGAAGGTTGAGGGTTTTGATGTCTGGATGGAGAACCTGACCTCCCTTCTGTGAGAGTAGGTTCTCTCTGAGTGGAAGTCGAATTGGAGGGCAGATGGACAAGTCTAGAAGGTCTGGGTACCACGTTCTCCTGGCCCAATCCGGGGCAATTAGGATCATGGTTCGCCGGAATCTTCTCAACCTCCTGATCATTTGAGGAATGACAGGGACCGGTGGGAACGCGTACAGAAGCGGAAACTCCCAGTCCACTATGAACGCGTCTCCCAGAGCACCTCTCGGGGGAAATTCCCTTGAGCAGAACAGGTCGCATTTCCTGTTTAGGCTGGTGGCGAACAGATCTACCTCAGGGGTTCCCCAAAGGGCGAAGATCTCTTGAAGGACTTCCTGAGCTAGCTCCCACTCGTGGGAAAAAATGCAGGATGCCATGAGGCCTAGCAACCTCAAAAAGTCGAAGGCTGGGAGACGTTGGGCATGTTGGAACTTGGTAACCATCTGTAGAATATCTTGAGCCCTCACCTCTGGTGGCGAGGCTTTTCCCAGGGAAGTGTCCAGGATCGCTCCTATGAATTGGAGTCTCTGCGATGGTATCATTTGTGACTTCTTTAAATTGAGGGAGAAGCCCAGCCTGTGAAGGAAATGGCACACGTGACTTAGCTGGATCTGAGCTTGTTCCGAAGAAACAGCCCTGATCAACCAATCGTCCAGGTAGGGGTAGACGTGAATCCCTTCCCTCCTTAGACTTGCAGCCACTACCGACATTAACTTGGTGAAGACCCTCGGGGCGGAGGTCAGCCCAAATGGCAGCACTCGAAATTGATAGTGAGAGTTGCCAATTGCGAACCTCAGGTATTTCCTGTGTTTGAGATGGATAGGCACATGGAAATAAGCGTCCTGAAGGTCCAGAGATACCAACCAGTCCTGGAACTGAAGGGCCTGGAGGATCTGAGAAAGAGTGACCATCTTGAATTTGTCTTTTCTGAGGAATTTGTTCAATTCTTGCAAGTCCAAGATGGGTCTCAGTCCTCCGTCTTTCTTTGGAATGAGAAAGTAAGGGGAGTACCAGCCCTTGTTCCTCTCCGCTACAGGTACCGGTTCTATGGCACCTTTCTCTAGCAGGTCCAAAATTTCCTGCAAGAGGAGCGGATCTGGAGCTTTCTGAGAGCTGATCCCTGGTGGATGACTCTGAGGTATACGTAGGAAAGGCAGGCAGTAACCTTGGGCAACTGTTTCCAATGCCCAAGCATCTGACGTGATAGCCTGCCATGCCGCCAGATGTTGACTCAACCTGCCTCCTACAGGTGTCCTGTGAGGGAAGTCCTCAGAGTGGTTTTGGGGCGGCTGATGCAGATGCCGATGGTAAAGAGGCACCTGCTGTTGCTGCGGCTTTTGAATATCTACCCCGTCCACCTCGGGTAGTTCTTCTTTGTCCCCTTTGAGCCGGACGTCCTCTACCTCTTCCGAATGCGGAGTAGAAGCGAAAGGACTTGCCCCTCGCAGAGGTTCCTGTGGGACGAAAAGGAGTCTGACGGATTGCAGCTCCTAGGGATTTTGCTGCTGCTTTTCAAGTTTGCAGTTTCTCTAAACTGTCATCCGCCTTTTTCCCGAACAAAGAAGAGCCATCGAATGGCATGTTCAAGAGCCTGGCTTGCACATCTGGGGCAAAACCAGACTTTCTCAACCAAGCAAATCTCCTGGTTGATGTACTTGCCGCCATTGCTCTGCTGATACTGTCAGCCGAATCAATGCCCGACTGGAGGGATTCGCACATAGCGTCTTTACCGTCCTGTATAATGTTCAGGAACGCATCCCTTTCTTCTCCCTCCGGGATGCAGTCAGCCGCTGTAGAAGCACACTCCCAAAGTGTATGGCTGAACCTAGCAAGGGTGCAAGTAGCATTAACAGATTTTAACGCCATGCTACATGCTGAAAAGACTTTCTTTGCCATAGCATCATATTTTTTATCGTCCCTGTCCTGTGGGACGGTAGGATAAGCCGTCTTGACATCGGTAGAGGATGCTGCCTGTACCACCAGACTCTCTGGGGATGGGTGTTTAGACAAAAACTCTGGGTCTGTAGAAGATACCCTGTACTTTGTAGACAGTGTTTTATTTACTGCTGGTACGACATCTGGGGTTTCCCAGTTTGTCATGATCTTCCTCTGAAGAGCTTTATGAAAAGGCACCACAGGATCCTCCTGTGGGCCTTTGTCAAGAATATCCGTGAGGTCATCTTGTTGGAAAGATTGTGAAGGTGCAGACCACCCCATGAACTCTGTGATCCTGGCTATTAAGGCTCTATAGGGGGTTTCAGCATGCTCCCCCGGGTCTGGCTTAGCAAACTCCACCTCAGGAGAAGTGTCTAACCCACTTGCCTCATGTAAGGAATCATGAAGATCCTTTAACCTGCATTCTTCAGAGGAAAATTCCTCTCTAATTGGGGTTAAAGGTCCCTGCAACTCAAATGTGTCTTCCTGTTCAGACAATTCACCCTCTTCCAAAATTGAGGACATAGTTCTCAATTGTTCTGAACTCATAAAGGGAGTAAATCCCATTTCCAAGGCAGAGGGTGCCGAACTTGTCATTATCGGCCTCGAAAACGTCGATGCCGACGTCGAAGGCTTCGAGTGTGGCGTCGAAAACAAAGGCGGAGGCCTCGAAGACCTCGACAGAATTGGAATTCTACTCAATCTCGAAGCCATCGACGTCGAGGACATGGGGATAGTCACTGGGTGTGTCGTAACCGTGACTTTTCTTGGCGTCGACGCCGGTGTCGAAGCTGGCGTCGAGTCGACAGACCCGTGTGTCGAAGGTCCCTTCGACAACGGCGTCGAAGACATCGACCTCGGCGTCGACGGAACCCTCGTCGACGGCGTCGACGGAACCTTCGAGGAAGGTTTGGAGGTCATAGTCCTACTCGAGGGTTCGAGACGCACTCGAGAGGTTTCCTTCGCCGGGTACTGCGACTCGCAGCGTTTTTGACCTTCGGGTCTTTCGACCAGAGCATCGCTCTCGGCAGTCTTCGAGGGGGTCGAGGCCGCTTTCTCGAAGACGCTCATCATATTTTTGCGGAATTCCTCCCATTCAGCCCGGGAACTATGTTTCGTGGGGCAAGGGATTCTTTTTGGCGAAACAGAGGAAGAGGAAGACGGAGAAGGGGATCTTCGACGTCTTCTCTTCGAGTGCTTCGATCTCGAGGAGTGATGAAACTCACTCCGAGACCTGGAGCGCGAATGGTGACGAGGAGACGAGTGTCTCAACTTCGTCGACGAAGAAGAAGCTTTAAAAGTCTTACCTTTCTCCAGCTTCCCCCTACGCTCCTTCAGGGCCTTAGCTGTCATGGACATACAGTCCTCGCATTCCGAACAATGGTGTTCAGCTCCCAAACACCACAGACAAACTCTGTGAGGGTCAGTCAGCGACATCTTTTTCCCACAATCTCGGCATTTTTTGAAGCCGGATCGAGGAGTTGTTGGTTCCGACGAGGAAGCCATCGAGTATGGATCGAATGACTCGAGGTAAATAGGATTAATCTGACAAGAACTGAGCAACGGTATTCCGGGGCACTGAGTAAGCGCGGAAAAACGGAACTGAGCAACGGACGCTGCGCGCGGCCTTTATAGGCAGGATGACATCGTCGTCGATACGGCGGCTGTCGAGGGACATCGACTCGGAGGACGTCGACGCGCAGCGCCCTCTGGAGAGAGAAAACATTTTCCGAGGCCAGCAGAGCTGGAAGGAGATATCTAAGATGAGGAATACGTCAGAGGACACAATCCCTTCGAAATGATGATTATATCGAAAAACCAAGGAAGCAAGCAATACATCCCTTGGCCCACAGAACTAGGAACAGCATCCACGCCATTCAAAATTGTCAAAAACATTGGAATCCTAATGGACAACGAGCTAACCCTAGAGACACAAGTAAACGCAATAATGAAGAAATGCTTCTTCCAACTGCACACAATCAAAAAGATTCTTCCATTCCCCTCCTTCACACACAAAACACTGGCCATCATCTCCCTCATCGTGTCCAGGATAGACTACGCCTCCAGCGTATACCTCGGAATGTCGGATTATCTACTGAAGAAACCGCAACATATACAGAACGCAGCGGCCAGACTTCACCTCAAACTCTCATGAAGGGACCACATCACTCCAGCACTAAAGATGCTACATTGGCTGCCACTCGAAAAACAAATTGCATTCAAAACAATGTGCATAACACAAAGAGCAATTCACGGCCAAGGAGCAGAATTCTTACAAAAGAAAATGACCATTTACCATCTGAACAAAACACTGAGATCCAGCGATGATATCTGCCTGGAACCTAAACCTTACACAAGGAAAAAACGTGCTAGATCAGCATTCTCTTGCTTAGCCGCTAAAATTTGGAACTACCTCCCGAAAGAAATACGAAACATGAAGGACCATCTAAAATTTAAGAAAACTCCTAAAAACCTGGCTGTTCAACTCAGAACCAGACGAAAATGAATGAGCAACACCCACAACCCACGGAATGAACACACAAATGGCAAGATGGGCAACTAGGTCAGATCACAATGAAATTCAGGGAACTAGAAAGACCCAGATGCACCCTTTCCCATAGAGGGCTCTACCAGAAACTAAGGAGAGAAACAGGAATGTCTTAAGTTGAACCACAGACAGAGAGCATCCGAATTTAAGGGGAAAGAATGGTGACCGAAAAGATAAACCTCAAGGCCACAGGGAAGAGGCTGCCTACTCCCCACAAGGGCCCCAGGGAGGCAATGGTGGCCGCACACCAGGATATGCCGGGGACAAATCGGTGTAGATATCCATTAGTATGAACATGGGGGGGGGAGAGGTATCACCACTAAATAGCCCTGCAAATAAACCCACAACTGTGCACAGAATACAGGCGGGAGACCCCCACAGCACACCACAATGCACAGCACTGTCAGGGGTATGTGCCGCAGGTGGCCAAAACGTAGGCGGTATGATGAAATATTATTACTTACCTACCCCACTAAAAAAAACAACCCTTTGCTTATACATCTCAAACCAAACTCTAAACAATACATGACCGTACCGCTAAAGCACAACAAACCGCACACACTTAACTATACTGCAACAAGGAAACAAACCACACATAGCCTCGCACAAAAGTACATGACAACTGCTGATTGTAAATTCACACCTAAGCTCAGCGAACGGTGTAAACCAACAGCAGAACACAGCTCTCTTGTGCTGTTTTTCCGCTCAGTCCTACTGACTTACCTTACTCTGTTGCCATTCAGATCTGCCAGAGTGTCAGGGGACCACTCTGATGGTGATGGTGCATGGTATAAATGCACTTTAACATAACATAACAGCAAACGGTATGCACTTTGCAGAAAGCACAGAAAGCAAGATAAACCCTGACAAACTCAAGTCCGAGCCATCTAGAATTTTGTTTATGACTGCAGAGACAGCCAAGTGCAACTAGGGAAAACACCACAGAGTGCAAACCATTCCACTTTTCAGCAATTCCCATTGCCAGACACATGCAAAAGGAGGGCATAATTACATCACTACGGCAGATGTCTATTCACACATATTTGCCATTTACCTCTATCCAAACCAACCTAAGAAACAACACCAAAAAAAAGAAATATGCATTATCTTGAGTACCCCATATCGTTTTCTGTTAGCATACAATTAGGGGATCAATGATAATGCAGCACTGCTCAAATAGGAAAATCCTTCAGGAAACAAACAATCCTGTTTTATCTGACTGATCAATGTTAACATTAAAGGGAAGGGATGTATTTATTTATTTCATTTGCATTGCGTGCATACAATCCGCAGGCATTGAGGCACTGTTGCAGGTACAAAAGTACCAGTCAAGCTAGTCTGATACGGGGATAGTTTCATACAAAGACAAGGTGACATTGGTATAAACCAAATGTCAATTATCATACAAAACAAGCAGTTGGGCGGTGGGGCAGGAGAGAGTTCCTGGCAAGAGGCGTGGGGGTGGGGAGGATTCTGGTTTATATGAAAAGCTGAGTTGTTAATGCTTTGCAGAAGATCCAGTAGGATTGCTCTGCCCTCAAGGAAGGTGGGAGGTTGTTCCAGAGTTTGGAAGCAAGGTATGGGAGGCTGGAGCCGCCGGCTTTGCATCTTTTCGCTTTGGGAACAATTAGTCTATCAGTGCAAGGGGTCCTATTGGGTCTCGAAGAGTGGGATTTGGCAATTCTTTTGGAGAGGTATGGTGGTGCTGTGTTGGAAAGGCACTTGTGGGTAATGGAAAGTGTTTTTGAAAACGATCCTCTCCTGGATGGGGAGCCAGTGTGCTTGTCTTCTAGCTCTCGAGATGTGCACAGTTTTTGGGATGTTCATGGGTGCTCGGAGAGCGTTATTCTGGATGACTTGGAGTTTGAGGATATTTCTGGATGAGATGCCATTGAATAAGACATTGCAATAATCGATCTTGGAGCCAGTGATTGCACAGGCAATGGTTGGGCAGTTGTTTTTATAGAGGAAGGGTCTGGCTCCATTAAGGTCCTTGATAGCGTAGGCTGTTGAGGAGGCAATGGCACTTACTTGTCTAGTCATGGTGAGTGATGCATCCAGGTAGCGCCCTAAGGTCTTTACAGCATTTAAGACAGGAATTCCTGAAGTTGAAGTTGTAAAGTCGAATGCGTAGCCAGTGGAACAGTTATGGGGGAAAGTATTCTGATACAGGAAGTGCTGGAAAGAGCCTTGAGTTATATGTTACAATAACAATGAACCACACAATAAATATGAGTTGTATTTGTGCTTCTTATCTCTTTCCTTATCAATGCTTTGTTGGAGAGGATTGTACAGCTTGGCCTTGTTTTGCCAAGGTAACTGCATATCTATTTAAATCAAAGCATAAGAAATTAATAGCTTCTTCAATGGAATTTAGTGCTTATGATCATGAAACAAAAGAATATGTTTTTTATATCATCTGAAAGTGATGTATTTCTCTTTTGTTGGGCTCTTTTTGTGCTTTGCGCTAGAATCCAGGAACTAAGTGCGAGACCGGGTAACAAGCCCATGCTGCTCTGTGTTGTCATGCTTCCAAGAAAAGCATGTTGCTTCCCTTCTGTTAATTAAAAATATTATTTTCCAAATCCATTTTCTGCCTTGTATATTTCTTTCTGGTTAGTGTTACATCAAACAAATAAATACACTAATTGCCTTTTTCAAAAACACTGCCCCAGGGACAGTACATTATGGCAATATTACATAACAATGTGTTGAAAAAGAGGTGTGTTGAGATGCTATTTAGAGTGTTTGGTAGGGCAAGCAGATATCATGAATAAAAGAGAAGATGACAAGATCATCTATTGCTCTACAGGAATTGAGATAAGAGTATGCAAGATCAGTCTAAGTAGAATAAAAAAAAGGGCCTTTACCAAAGTATGTATTTTGAAGACATCAGGAAGTAGACAAGGACAACAGAGTAAAGTTTGGGCTACACACTTTTACTAAAATCACAAAAGTTTGGGTTAATACCTATCTTGCCCTATGCAAAGGTGGGATTTCCCTACCTAACTAAAACTAATGATAGTCTGTGTCAGGAAGTCCAAAGTAAATGCCAGTCCATGTCCAAAACCTATACTTGCCCACACACTTATTTGTTCAAACTATGTAGGGATGTCACCATCAAATTAAAAAGTGTTCAAACAAAAGTTCAGAGCTTCTTCAAGCTCTTGATCAGAAAGGGGTTCTTCATTCTCCAGGATTCCAAATAGTTCACTAAAACCACGAGGGGTTCCCTTCCCCAAGCTTCCAAGTGAAAACGTAGAAACGTCTTTCACTGTTTTCACAACAGCACAATTCCCCAGGATTCTTTCCAGCTTTCAGGCTTTCGGCTCTTTCATCAAAATCATAAAGTTCAACCCCTTAGTTCACAATATATTAGCTTCTCTGGATTTTCAGCCATAAACTGATAAATGACTCAAGTGGCTTCTCTTTAGTGGAGTGTATTCGGTCTAGACTCAGCTGTTGGACCACATGGTCCACCCATTACTGGTCACAAACTGACACACCTGATTGGCTTCTTTTCCAGAGTAGCACCACCACTGCTTCAACTCAACAGTGGTATTGAACTTATTATTATTTAATATTTTTTTATTTGTATTTAATAAAAAAAGATTTTTACAAAATGTGCTTTGTCGTGAATTTCTCATAAAATGACAGTCTCTCTAAAATGTGCCCTCGTTGTCGGCTTGGCCTCGGCAGATTTACAGCTTCCAATATCTTATAGGTTGCTATTTGCCATTGTGTCATGTCTCCTGCGATCAAACGAGCCCAACACATTCGTTCATCTGAAATAGTGAAGTCTGAGAAAATAGGTCTTAAGTATAGGTCTCTTATGTGTTGGTTGCTGGCACATTTTAGAAGCAAGTGACGGATAGATTATTTTTCTTGTCTGTTACAGAAGCAGCAAAGATTAGATGCGGATTTGCCTCTGATCGCCAAGATCTCATTTGTCGGCAGCAGATTGAGGCAAGCACGTAGCAACATGTCTCTCCCATTCCTAAATGGAAATTTTTTGATAAATTCTTGGAGCTTGTTTACTTTTTTGATGTTAGGAGGCAGATGTGCAGTTAGTTTGTTCTTCCCTGCAGCTTCTAAAGTCAATATCCAATCAAGCTCTCTTAGTTTTGTTAGAATTTTCCTCAGATTATTGATTAATGTTTCTTCGTCGCCCTGTATTAGTTCTAACACTCTGATGTTCTCTTCCTTCCATTGTGAAAGACTTTTGCTGCTGTTTCGTTCTATTTCTTGATTTATTAAATTGTATATTGACGGAGGCTCCGCCATCTGACATTTCCTGTATAGCATTAATGTTGACTGTTCCACTATGCTTTTGAGAGAAGGCAAACTCAGCTCTTGACGGATAGATGCACCTGGCGTCGAGTTAGGTAACATAAGCACTTTTCTCCAAAATGTTGCCTCCATTTTTGGCCAGATGTTCATTGGTAGATTTATCATCGCAACTCCTCCATAGGTTAATGTTGGCATCACCTTTTTCCTATAAAATTCTCGTACTGGGATCAATGAATATCTAACAAATCTTTTGTCTATGGCCTTAGCTTGTGCTGCCATTCTGCTGACTTTCGACGTTAATGATACTTGCATTGCTTTATCTTGTTTTGTAGAGTCTAGTATGACTCCGAGGTATTTGAAGTCTGAGGCTTTTTCAATCGGCGTACCTTCGAGGTTTAATCCTATTTGTTCTCTTTTTCTTGAAAATTGCTGTTGTAGTCCTATTGGTGTATGGTCCAGTAGGACTAGGTCGTCCGCATAGAGAAGCCTCGTTATTGAAGCTTTGCAGAGTTTTGGTGGAAATGATCGTATTTCTGTGTCTGAACTCTTAATACCACTGATGAATGCCAGAAAGAGGGCCGGGGCCAGAGGGCACCCGTGTTTCACGCCTCGTGCTGTTGAGATCGGAATTGACAATAATACGTTTTGATCCAAGCAGATGCGCATACTGGTGCCAGTGTACAGGGCCTTTATTGGGTTCAACAGGTCAGGGGGACATTCCCCCGCTTCCAATTTTAACCAGAGCCTCGACCTGTCTATTCGGTCAAAGGCCTGAGTGAGATCGATGAAGGCCACAAAGATTCTCGGGCCTCCTTCCAAGACTTTATTCTTCAGCACATTCAGTAGCAAAATGTTGGTTGCAGTGCCCATGTTTTTCTTAAATCCTGTTTGGAAAGGATCTTCACAGGCAGCATTTGATGCCCAGTTCTTAAAGCAGTCTAGTAGCCTCGAGCCAAATACTTTCCCCATTACGTCCAGCAACGCAATTGGGCGATAGTTTTCTGGGTCCTTTTTGTCACCTTTCTTGAATATAGGTACCACTGTGGCTTATTTCCATGAGGGCGGTATAGTTTTTAAGTCTGCACATCTTCCAAGGATTTTACTCAGGAGGCTGGCCCACTCCTTTGGGTTTGTTTTTAAATCCACATTTGTGATCCCATCGGGCCCTTGTAACGCTCAGCTGGTATCCACGGGGACGTCACTCAGCCTGTTCTGACCTCTTACGACCTCGAACCCTTCCCTGGAGGCTATTCGACAGGAGACTGGGCCTGAAACACAGGATTGGTAGAGTTTAACTCCCTATTGTCTCTGTGTGCTTGAAGATTTGCAGAATGCTTACTAATGCCTTTTTTCTGTTCTTTTCCCTTTTCCTTAGGAATCGGCATGTCGGGATGGGAATGACACTGTCGAAGATGCCCGCAGAACAGAAGGAGCGATGAATGATGGGCAGAAGCGCCGCAAGGTAAGGCTGTTCCTAACAGTGTTCTTGTTCTTGCAGGAGCTGAGCGCAGAAGAAAGATGCAGGCCTAATGGAGACCGATCCAAACACGGTGAGTGTCACGCTGCAGGTGCAGAAAACGCAAAGCATGTTTCTCAGCCTGGGTGTGGCTTAAATAGTCTCTGGGTATCCCAGGTGCCTCTGGGCTGAACCACACCCAAAAGACTAGACCGCACATGCCGTTCTGGGAACCAAAACATGTGGGGGCATCCATCTTGTCCCCATCAATGCACTACAAGTCCAATCCCCAATGTTATCCTACGGGAGCGAGTGAGTCTGGTGCCACAAGCGCCAAGTCTGACTCCAAGTGGGTCTTTAGAGGGATGGGGAGGCCCTTGAGGGCCATGTAGGTGATCGTGGCCTGGCTCCAGCCGGACATCTTGGAGGGCTGGGGACATGAGGGGCAGGAATCATGACAGCACTCCCCCCCAAGGCCCCTCTCAAGGTGGCTCTTCTGTCTGGTCCTGGTTTGGTTGGATGGTTTTGATGAAATCGTCTAAGCAAGCGAGGTGCATGGATGTACTCACAAGGCTCCCATGTTCTATCTTGTGGATCATACCCCTTCCAGTCTACTAAGTAGTATAATTTGGATCTGACGTACTTTGAATCTAGGATGTCCTTGACTTCGAATTCTGGCTCCCAGGCGACTACTACTGGTTGAGGTGGCGTTGCTACCCGGGACCCAGTTTGAACAGGTTTAAGGAGAGACACGTGGAACACAGGATGAATTTGCATGTTTGACGGCAAAGCTAGTCTGACCGCCACAGGATTTATCACGGAGGTGACGGTGAATGGACCCAGGTATCTTGGACGGAAAGTTCGGGCTCCTTTAATGGGCACGTGTTTAGACGCCAGCCAGACTGTCTCCCACTTGGTAGTTGGGGGCCTTTGCTCAGTGTTGATCAGCAAACTTCTTTTGGCGATTCTTAGCTTGAAGTAGGTGTTCAGCTGCCCTTTTAAAGGTTTGAGAAATGGTCGTGTGCAAGGTTTTGACTGCTGGCATTTCCAGGGTTGTAGAAACGTCCAACTCAGAAGTACGTGGGTGCCTGCCCTACATGGTATAAAAGGGTGTCTGCCCAGTGCTGGTGTGTAGGGAATTATTATAAGCATATTCAGCTATCCATAATAGGTCAAACCAGCTTCCTTCAGCTTGGTGTAACATGCAACGTAGATACTGCTCGAGCGTCTGATTTGTCCTCTCAGTTTGACCATCCGTTTGGGGATGGTGACTGGTGGATAGCTGGATGTCGATCTGGGCCATAGAGCAGCATTTTCTCCAGAAGTTAGATACGAATTGAGTACCTTGGTCTGAGACCAAAACTGAAGGAAACTCATGGAGACGTACGATGCCTTCAATAAATACTTTTGCCAGAGTGGAAGTATTTGGGAGCCCCTTAAGAGGAATGAAATGTGCCATTTTTGAAAATAGGTCCACGACCACAAGAATAGTGTTAAACCCTTGACTGGGTGGTAGGTCAGTAATAAAATCGAGGGACAACGTGTGCCAGGGTGCTCGTGGGATTTCCAATGGTTGTAATAGCAAAGCCGGTTTCTGCTTGGATGACTTGTTTTGAGCACACACTCCACAAGATAGGATGAATTGGATAATGTCTTTACACCACGTGGGCCACCAATAATTTCGTTTTACCTTGCCTAGGGTTTGAGCAATTCCGGGGTGGCCCTCGATCAAGGAATCATGATAACTGGACATGACTTGTTCTCGTAGTTCTTGGTTTGGTAAGAATAAACGATTCCTGAAGTAGGGCAACTGATCTTTTATCATGTAATGTTCTCCTTGTGCACTCCACGCTTGTAATTGCTCCGGACTCATCAGGTTTTGGATTTCTTCATGTAATTCTTTCTGAGTTATGGTTGCTGTGATTCCTAGGAGCTTGTCACTCGGGATGATTGCTATTGGGTCAGGGGTCTGATACCCTTGCTCTTCCACACCCCAACCGGGAAAGGGCATCAGCCTTCTCGTTTTTCACCCCTGGTCGAAATGTAATCACGTAGTCATATTCAGCAAAACAAAAGAGCCCAACGTAGTTGTCGTGAGGATTGGGCCTTTGCCGTTTTAGGTACTGGAGGTTCCGGTGGTCAGTTATTACGGTGATTGTGTGCCTGGCGCCAAAGAGGTAGTGCCGCCATGCCTTAAAGGCTGACTTAATGGCCAGGAGTTCTTTGTCTGTGATAGCGTAATTGAGTTCAGGGGGTGTGAATTTACGCGACCAGAAGGCAACAGGGTGTAACTGGCCCGTTTCGGGGTCCTTTTGTGAGAGGACGGCTCCTATAGCCATGCTTGAGGCGTCCGTTTCCATCAGGTATGGGAGATCAGGGCGAGGGTGGCGTAAGATTGGGGCAGATGTGAATCTTGCTTTGAGTTCCTGGAAAGCCTCCTCGGCTTCTGTTGCTCACTGGAACTTTTTGTTGCTTTTCCTTATTAATGACGTGATGGGATGCACGATTTGCGAAAATCCTGGGATGATCCGGCGGTCGAAGTTTGCAAAACCCAGCATACTTTGAACCCCCTTGAATGAATTTGGGGATGGCCAGTTCAGGATAGCATCTACCTTGTGTACATCCATTCGGATTCCATTCGGGCTGAGAATAAAGCCCAGGAATTCCATCAAGATTTTTCTTGAAAGTCGAGAGGAGCTCTCAGGGTGCTCCAAAATTCCCTTGTGTTCCTGCAACTTATGATTTTTAAGATGTTTTCTGAATCCTGTTAATAGAGATTTAACCTGTGACCTTTAACCCATGATTTGTAATGTTTAGCTCCGGCTTCTGCTGCTTTCTGTGCCACTGGTGTAGCAGTAAGTTTTGCTCTGTGTTGAATTTGTCTGAGCACACAGCGTTTATCGACCAGGATGTTGTCGAACACATGTCTTGCGGGATTTCCGTCGATCTTTTTTGAGGATGTCGTTTTTTTGTACTTAGTTAGTAGAGGAATGTAATCTGTATTATTTACACCGTTTGTCTCCATCATAGAACTGAATCTGTTTTCTATGTTTGAGATTGACTCCTTTGACAATTTGAGACAGTTTCCCTGCGCATGGATGACTATGTTGGCTTCAATGCAGTCAATCGGAGCTCCTATTGACTCCCAGGTGGTAGAAAGAGGGTTGTCGTCCATGGCACCTACTCTAGTTATTTCAAAAGATTTTGTCACAGCCAGGATTGGTTCAGTTACAAACATATAATCTCTTGTTGCCTTGGAATCATTTCTTTCCCACGACGGTGGACGCTCGGAGTCTGGGAAAGCTTCATGCAGGTTATGTAGATTTCTCGAGTCCATCAATCGGGCCCATAGATCCCCACGCTGTTCTCCTGTGGATTTGTTTGCTTGCTTATCAGCTCCTGATGATGTAGAGCAGGTAGCATTTAGGTCACCGCAAATCAGGAAGTAATTTGCCAACTGACCAGCCAGAGCCTCATCGATTGCTTCCTCTACTTTTTCCAGGAAAGATGTTGTTTCCATGGTGGCTGGGTTCCAATAAATATTAGCTATTATTAATGTTGTTTTTTCGTACTCTGCCTTGTTGTTTACCTGGCAAGTCAATGAAGCTTTAACCATCAGTAACACTAAGTTACTGATCAATGTCTCTTCTAATTGGATCCCACATCCATTTTTGCAGCCAATCAACAGCCCAGATGACGGTCTTCCTAAACGGCCTTGTTTGGCCGGCACCAGAATAAGCTCATACCCCCTCATTGAGGGTTGTTCAGTCAGCCATGTCTCTTGCAGACATGTAAGGTCGTATAACCCCAGATCCATGTCACTCGAAGCTAGTAGATGTAGATGTCCTCTCGTGTTCCAGGAGCATATCTTTATAGAATGATTTTGTTGGGTTAAGCAAAGTCTTTCTCGATGGATATGCTCTTCTCCGATGAATTGCTATTTTTGCTTTTTTTCTGTCAAAGCTTTTGGCAACCAAGACCATATCCCTTTCATTGGTGCGCATTTCTTTGTGGATTCTCTCTCAATTTTTCGATTCAGATCCTCTTTTGGACTGGTTCTCCTGTGTCTGGAGCTTTTTCTTATGTCCTTAGTCTCAGTCGGCCTATCGTTGTTACTGTTTTCTTTGGCGAACGATCGATTAGGCCCCACTCGTTTTGAGGCTCCCGTTCCATTTCTCTTGCCGTGGGACTTTTATGGTTTATCTTCCGTTGGGTTGTATGCTTCTGCTGTTTGATAGGCTTTTAATCTGCCGTTTCTTGCATCTTCTTTCTTTCTTTGTTTGATGTTTTTTTTTGCCGTGTGGTTTGCTGGATACACCTTTAGCTCATAACACATATTTGCTAATTCGTTTTTGTTGTCACTAATGGTGTTTTTTAGCGTTGTTGACGCAATGTGCAGAAGAGTTCTGGCCTTGGTGTCTTTATGGCTTGGCTCAACCACTAATAAGTCTTCTGTCTTAATGTGGTCCAAACTTCGAATGTATTTGAAGAGTTTAAACACGGAATTTCTGTTCAGTGTTATCTTGTCCTTATTTTCTTCCACTTGTGTTAATTTGATTTGCCATTTCGCTTGCTCCCATTTTCTTGGTTTTGGATTGTACATTTGTGTCTTGGATCTGTAGCGAGGGCTCGTTGTCCTCGATTTCCTTGGTGGGTAAAGAACGTTCTTTTCATTTTCCCTAGATCTGTTGGACTTGGACTTGGCATTCGCCGTCTCAGGCTTTTTCTTTTTCTCCCTCGGTCCTCCCGACGATGCTGAAATTCGTCTGGCTGGCTCCTATTTGTTTGATCATTTTCGCGGCCCTTGGGCCGTGAGGGTTGACGTTCATGCCCTTTTCCTGATTTTCTAGAAATCTGCTTGTCTGGAGTTCTCGTTCTGGCCCTTTCTCTTTCTTTTTTCGTATCTTTCATCGCCTGTTTTAAGATTTTCTGCCTCGAGGTTTCTGCAGTCCGAGTTACTTTTTTGTTTTGGCTTTTGTCGTTGTCCACAGTTTGCTTCGGGGAATTCTCACGCCTCTCTGTCCTTTTCCTCGAATTGGCATCTGTTTTGCCTGTTTTGCTGGTGATTTGAAAGTTCGTTATCCTGGTAGTTTTGTTCGGGCTTGAAACTATTAGAGAATGTTCTAATAGATGTTGACTCAGATTCATCAACTCCTCGTCTCCGAGGGAGTCATTGGTCGTCGTTGGGAATGGAGTGTTATTGTTTTCCAGAGTTTCTGATTTTTTCTTTTGTTGAACATTAACGTCACACTCCCCAGTTTGCAGTTGTTCTTTTTGACTTACTGGACGCGTGAAAAACTGGAAAATTCCTTCTGCCGTTTGGGTACCTAGTTTGTTTGACCTCGGCGAAGTTGTCTTCTTTCCAGCAGTTTGGGCTGATTTCCAACTTGTAGATTGCCCACCTGGTGTCCCTGTCGTAATTTCTAGCTTGTTTGAGTTCAGTGTAGGGTGAATTTGTCCTGAATATTGATTCGTATTCACCGTTTTACTTATTCCCTCATTTACTGTGTTACTTGATTTTAAGTCAATCGTTGTGATAGTTTGAGTTCCTGTCCTTTTCCCACCGCTGCCTGCTCTTTGTCCTGTTGGTGCGCTTGGTGCCGTGCAAGAGCTGGAGCCTGGCTGAGTTCGGGAGTATTTGTTTTTCTTGCTTCTGACGCCATGATATAATTTTCTACAAAGATGACCTTGCTGTGCATCATTGCTTGAATGCTGGTGTGATCCTTCAGCGAATCTGCAATTGTTTCATAGAGCTTCATGAATGGTGAGAGCGCTATGTTTACCGATGACATAATGGAGAGTAGGTCGATCTTTTTGTTGGAGGGATCTGCTGGACTTAACAATTGCTGTTGCATTGAAAGTCGCCTTGTTGGTGAATCAGATGAGGTTGTTGTCACATTAGACCATTGACTTTTTGTCGGCCTAGTTGTTTCCAATGAGCCCCTTCGATTTCTGTTCTTGTCTGTGAGGAGACTATGGTTGTTGATCCCCCAAATATTTTGGTGGAGGTTATGCAGATGTCTCAGGGTCTGGGCCTGTCATGTTCCGGTCCTGGGAGACGGGATTTGTAGGTCTTCTAGATTTGTCTCCTCTGACATCCTACTCGACTGCTGTGCCGGTCTTGCCCGGTCGAATGACTTGGGCTCAGTCACATGGGGCGATCTGTTAGGTGTAATATGACCTTCTTCTGGCACTACTTCTTGGTCTCCCTGTGAAGGCGGTACAATTTCTCCCGCCAATAGCGATTTATTCAATATTTCTGGCGGGGATCCCCCATTTTGCTCAAATAGAGTTTCTGTTGGTAGGCTACTGGAGCTGGCTGTTTTGTCTGTGAGGTCGCCCTTCTCCTGTAGGCTTTCATTGTCGTTGTGGTTGGAAGGTGGAACTAACCCTTTTGGGGTCAATTCATCAGGTGTCTCTCGTGCTTCTCCCTTATTTAAGTCGGTCTGCGTGTTCAGGGTCAAATTTGGCTCCACCAGTCCTTGTGACTTCGTTGGGAGGGGTGACAGTTTGGTTTGCTCCTCGCCTTCACTCTCTCCCTGATTGAATTGTTTTACTGGACAGTTGCTCTCGTCTAGGGAAGAGAGTTCCCTGGTGATCGACGTGTCCCTGTCATTGTAGTCCAGTCTTCGTAGTTTGGAGAGTGGCAGACATTCACTAAGGGCTTCAAGGACTTCCATGTCCGATAGCTCCATTTGGTGCTTTCACAGTTCTTGCATTTACTCGAGCCGTAAAATAATTTGTAACAGGGTTTTTAACTGCCAAGTCCTCCCATCTTTTAACTTGTTTATCTTTGGCCTGGGCCATTGTAGGAATTGTTTGTTGCACTGTTTTAATATTTTGGCCAATCATATTTACATTGGCTAGTCGCACCTTTTTTCTGTAGTGTCTCAAAGATGTTTTAAGTTTTGTGGTGATCGTAGCCTGAGGTCTTTGTCTTTTCTTTGCATTTAACGCTTGACTGAACGGCCCATCTGCTTCTATGTCGACCAGCTCCCCTTTGTTTGCAGGGCTCCCCTCCGCCTCCGCATGTATCAACACCTCTACCCGGACCTAGGCTAACACGACAGGAAGAGGCAGCGGAGGTGGAGGCTGGGGCGTGTCCGAGACCTGTGAGGTGGCCGGGGTCAGGCTCTCGCTTGCTGGCATTTTCCTCTCCGAGTTTACGGGGGACGCTCTCTCCTCGTTCTTCTCACTCCCGTCACCCTCCAGCCCCCCCCACCATGACTCACATGGACGGGGGCCCTCCTCCCAGAGCCGCCGGCGTGTGGCACGGAGCACCCGACCGGGCCGTGCAGGTAGAGATCCAGACGGGATCAGGGGCGGGAACATGCTGCTGAGGTCTCTCACCCTCATCACCTCCCGGGCTCCCCTCCGTTTCCCACACAGACGGGGGCCCTCCTCCGAGAGCCGCCGGCGTGTGGCACAGAGCACCAAAGTGCGCCGAGCAGGGGGAGACCAGGACAGACTCTGCAGCAGAAGCAGGTACTGATTGTAGTTGTTGTTGTTTTTTGTGTTTTATGGCTTCTGCTGCCAAGGACGAGTTCTGGTGCAGGGTTTGTTGGCCCCTCAGCACTATTGTTTCATTGAGAATGTCGGTGTGTAGCTCTGCGCTTTCATGCTCATTTGTGCTGAAGGGGGGTGTCTCCACGTGGTCCTTGGGAGTATTTGCCAGCTGCTTCTGGCAGGGCTTCGTGATTCTTAGGCGCGGGCCTTCCTCTTCCTCTCTGATGGTTTCATTCAGGTTCATTTTCCTGTTCGCCCTGGCAGCCCTGACAGTCATGACTGCAGGACTGCCACTCGTCGTCCACTCCGCATCCGCTCCGCGGGTGGATGTAGATTATATGCAGGTCCTCCCACAATACCAGGCACAATGGAAAGGAGAAACAGACTCTCCGGCAGCACTGCTCAGGACTGTCACTCGTAGTCCACTCCTCGTCCGCTCACCGGGTGGATGTAGATTATATGCAGGTCCTACCACAATACCAGCCACAATAGAAAGGAGAAACAAACTCTCCGGCAGCACTGCCACTCGTCGTCCACTCCGCATCCAATGACTGGAGATTAAGAAGACCTCTGGTAAGTGTTCCCAGAGTCGTGTGCTACTGGATGCCGGTGTTCCGAAAAATCTTATACTCTTCCTTTTCAACACTTGTTTTGCCACCATTAACTTGTTGGATTATCACAACTTTCTCACAGCTTGCCACAGTTTTAACATTCAATGCTTACCAATGCTTGCTTTCTTTAGTGTTCGTGATGAATAGTCCCTTTGTATAAAGGAACACATTGCTTTGCTTTCCATTCACTTGGCATTCACTGATTATCACTATCCTTTGATTCGGTATTCAAAATTGTAATTTATTCATCTCTAAACTAACGTAACTGAAATTCCCAGTTCAATCTCATGCTGAGAATTTGCATCTTGCTTATTTGCTTTTCATTCAGTACAAAGCGTGCAGCTTTTCTGCCCCTTTTGCGGCCTTCTTACTTACTATACAGTTCGGAATTCAAAATCTTGCTAGTTCATCAATCTTCACATTGTGTTACACTTTAACTGGCAATCCCATTGCCTTTCGTTCACTCGCAAGCGCTCTAAGCTTCCTGCACCACGCGGCTCGCATCACAGCGTCCCGGCGTCATTCAGCCTGACTTGACTCGCCGGGTACGCGGTCTTCGTGTGCTCTTCTCTGCTTCAGTCAATCCTTCGTGGCTTCTGCTGTTCCCGGTTCGACAAGCCCCTCCTCCAGGGTTTCCCACACCTCAGGCTACCGGAGAGGGAGTCCTTGTGACTCCAGGAGGTCAGCAACCTTACCCTACCATCGGAAGACCTTCCTACAACACCAGCCACCAGCCACACTGTGCTTCCGCTGTAACAACTTTGCAGCACCTCGGTGCCTCAGACACGATTCTCCCTGCCTTCACTTCCGGCTCCTCTGTCAGCAAGAATTCCAGGTGATCTCCCAGGCCAACTTCTAGGCAATATCGATCTCAGCCTCACCTCAGCAGGCCATTTATATCGCTCTTTTGCCCCCAGGTGCAGGTAAATTGCATTAAACTCACAACCTTCTTGGTACTTGGCATCCCTCTTCCTCGTCCCAGTACCAGAGTGGCGTTTGTGTATGGCTGAGTCAATGAAGGTTGGATGTGAGTTCCTATGCGGTCTCTTCATCGTCTCAGTACCAAAGTGGTGTGCACTGGGAGATGCTTTTCAAATACAATAGGGAAGGTATTGGAAATATCCCATAAAAGCCAGGGGGACATTTAATTCCTGATAAAAGGGAAATGGGTGATATTGTTTCCCACCCAAGGGTGCCTCATCCCCACGCCTCAAGTCTCCTCCTCCCAGGTGATCCTCCTTTACATATCCACCCAAAGGTTCAGGATCCAAAAGCAATGGACTTTTCCTGGCCATCTTGGTGGGGAGGATAAGTTGGGGAAAGAAGTGAGCACGCCCTCAGATTCCACATAGTAATTAAAACGTTTCATCTGTACTAATTCAATAATAATGTTCTGTTAAATCTTCCACTATATAGCCAAGTAATGATAAATAATGATGACTCCACGTCAATCGAGCTAGACTATTGGAAAGACCCGCATTTAATGAAGATACTTGATCCTATTCAAAGTCTACAATCGGATCAGAATTGCAATCGGATTGCACATGATGCAACTAATCTTTATGGTTGGTAGTTACAAGCATCTCATGTTCACTCCTTGCATGTCTCCCTTGCGTTATCTCCTAATTGCAATATGCATCTACTTTAAGACCTTGTGTGTGATTCATCTGTTTCAATGGCCACCTCAGTATCATTGAGAAGTTCAACCAGGGGAAATCTGCTGCTAAATTCTTTTTTGTTTTTAAATATGATGAGTTAGAATGCAAGGTGGAGCAGATTACAACATGGATTTTTCCCTCCAGGCCTCCTCTCTTTAACAGTCTCTTTTGGTGAAGGCATCCATTAATTTTCAAAAATTGATTGGCAGAGTTTGCTAGTTACACATTTTTTGATTAGCAAACATACATAGTTGATAAGCAATTTGCTACTAATATTTGTAATGTCACCAGAAGTTATTTGTACCCAAGACATAACATGAGCAACAATACAGCAGTTTTTTGTAATGCTGCAGTGAGGGATTAGTGAGATGACGGTCCGTAAAATATAAACTTTAGCTGCATGAATGGGCACAAATAAATATGGTAAAAAAGGTTCTAAAAACAGGTTTTCTGTGCAAGGCTCTGTGTAGCTGCTCCAGTCGGTGTTGCACAGTGCAGTGTCCGTATATTGTAGGATCCACATGCTTGACCCATCATTTTCTCTGCGAGGAGTATTTCAGATGTTTCATAAATCAAAAAGTTCACAGTGTTAAAGGAAAGACCCACCCTGAGACTAAATATGTAGAATGGTGTTGCGGCAGGCAGGGTAATTGCCAACTTCGGGTGACAAGATGGCTCTTGCCTGTCATTGATATGATTTTCAACATAGCGTTAAATACCACCTTCGGGGGAGGGCAAGACCACTAATAACCTCAACCGCAAGCCAGGTAGGTCCAAGGACATCATTTTAGCCGTACGCCGATGAAAGTGGCATTTATTACCATTAGTACTCAGAGTCACCATCTCTGGTACAGATACTTATTTTATGGCCATGGCCATGGCCCTTTTAAGAGTGGAGGAAGTTATTATTGTTGCACTCTCTCTCCATTAGCCCCTTTGAACGTGCAGTCAACAGAGAAAAGCGGGTGGCGAGAGCCCTTGGGGGAAGGGAGGAATGCAGGGTGAGCTGTGCTTTCTTTGAAAAGGCTAATTTAAAAAGTTGTGCTACACAAGTTTCAGTTTATTTAGCAAATCAACAGAATTGCATAGCAAATTGCTATGTCACACTGCTTATTTTATGCCTTGTTTGGTACATAACCATTTCACCAGCACTCAGGCCTTTGGGAAGGTAAGTTACATTAAATAAATGAACATAGGTAGCAGAAGTCTACAGAAAGTAAGTGGAATGATTTTTTCGACTACTGATAATAGTCTTTGTGGGCAACACACAATCTGAAAACTCAATTCAAAGGGCACATTAGAGCATCAGTGGGAGGCATGGTTTTGGTTTGTTTTAGTCGTGTATGTCTCTGAGAAGCAGATATCACAAGGACATTCAGGTACTGAAGTCTCAGATGAATATGAACTTTCTTCACTATGATTTAGTAATAATCTTTTGTGTATTTTTGTATTGAAAATTGTATTTTATCAAGGAATAATTACAGGTCATGAAAAGTTATCTAACACTAAAGTTACTGATATTCCACAGACAAAATAGATTAGAGATTTAAAATAATAAGTAAGGCTTGGAATCCAGCCAACCGCAGGCAAGTCTTTTTCTTTTGTTTTCCGTGCCGGGTACTAATGTTAAATGCTTTTTGTTTTCTCTGTCCTCCAACTTCTATTTGAATTTCAAGTGATAGAAATCACTTATGGGGATGCCAGTCCAAATATATACCACTTTAAGAATACACTGATGTCCAGTTTTTGAAGCACAATGTTTTATCTTGAATCGTTATTGCTGGATAGCTTCACCATGATGTATTGTTGCAAATTATCAATTTCAGACATGCAGTTTTGTCAATATTTTATATAGCCTGAAATGGTTGGCATGATTGCCATGCTTCTTTCCATTGACAGAAGGGATCCAAATTCATTGGGTTGGTACCATCATCCACTGATAGGATTATCGGTTATCCCACTGTCTCACTTTTATACAGTATCTAAAGGCTCAACACATAGGGCTTTACAGTAGTTTTTGAAGATGGTAAAGACAAATCTACATGTGGAGCCATTTCTTTGAAAGGCATGCCAGCCAAATGTTTCCCTTTTACCTTCACCCTAAAGGAAGGCACTCAGAACGCAATGTGTTAATTCCACGTGCCTTTTTCATGAGACCATGGCAATGCTTTATAGCATACAGCATTTTATTGGTACAAATAAATGATTTACCTAATCTTTCCCTATTAAGAAAGTTTCAGGTTACTGAGTCACTAAGCCGCTAGTAAAAACACAGCAAACAGCATTCATTTTCACTCCCCTTTGAGAAATTGAGGGGTAAGAGGCATGGTTGTCGACATTATAAGGAGATTAGAGGTAGTATTACATGTAAATAAACAATTGGGGAATGCCGCTGGCAGAGTTTTTAGCGCCACATTATAAGGCTGGCATAGGCAGACAGAACCGGTTTCAAAAGGGTCCCATTGTTTAAGGTCCTTCCTTAACCACCTGAATAATTTACAATAAAATAATGCTGACATTCCTCATTTGTTTTTTAAAATTCCCTATTATATACAGAATCTATTAAAATCCATCAAATTAATTCATTAAGATATAACAGAAATTCATTATTTCAGTCTTCAAGATTCCTATCCATATTCATTCATTACTAAACATTTCAATTCTGTTTCAACATAAACTTTTATATATACAATAAGTAATTACTGACATAGCAAGGGAATTCATTCTGACTGCAAATTAATTCATCGGCAGGATCTCTATCTGCTTCCATATGTAATATGAAGATATGCAGTTTCTTATTCTCTGAATTTAGACAATACTGCCAAAAGTTGCCATCTTTTAGATTGTCATATTCGTTGACAAATCTTCCTAATACAGATATGTATAATAAACCATTTTCCCTACACTCTGTTAACACATGTCTTGCAGTTTCCTCGATAGCTGCTAACTTACAGAGCCGACATGTTCTTTTGGATTTTGGGACACTTTGTTCTAGCCCCGTAACTGTCAGCACTGGCAGCCTATTTGTACGTAGCAGTAATGTAAATCTACACAAGCCAGGTGGCGGATATAACAGAAGGTATCTCTGAGGCTTCTTAAACTTCTAAATTACCCCGCTATGGCCTTATATAACTTAAGACTGGCAATATGTCTGTAATTATTGGACCAATCCCATTTTTCAATTTTTTTTGTGAATTCTTTCTCTAACTCCTGGTATTCGCACTCCCAATTGGGGTGCCAATCAATCAACTCAAAAGTAGCTCTGGCCAATAGTATGTACTCCTCTGGTTGCTCTGTTTCAGTGGCCAATAATTCTAATAGGGGACATATGGGCTGAGTTCTTGATTTTATATAGAACAGCCCACTCCGTTTTAGTGCCATAGATGGAAGTGACATTAGGACTTGTTCAAGTCTCAATAGGAACACACAGGTCCATTCCAAGGATCCTTCTCCCAAAAGTGCCCTCCACCAACTTCATCCATGTGAAATTCTGCATAGTTAATGCCTCAAGGCCACAACGCAGAATAGCACAGAAGAACTTTACTTACCAACTGGTAACGTTCTTTCGATTGGATGTTCCTCCAACGTATTCCTCATCTTAGATGTATTCCATCCAGCTTTAGCCGCTTCGGCAACAAATTTCGGCAGGGGGCGCCGTGCGTCGATGTCGTCGAGTCGATGGTCCCTCGAAGGCCTCCGTCGAGGGTGACGTCATTAGGAGCATAAGTAGCACGCGTGGCGCCCGTTGGCCTCAGTTTCGTTTTCCCCCTTCATTATTGATTTTTCACTGTGTAGACTGTGCCGGCTGACAGGTATTTGCCTTGCGAGAGTTAGAGTGGCAATAGCCCGAAAAATCTACAGAGGGGTAGGATGGGAGGGCCATGAGGAATACGTTGGAAGAACATCCAATCGAAAGAACGTTACCAGTTGGTAAGTAACTTGTTCTTCGAGTGGATTGTGTCCTCCAACGTATTCCTCATCTTAGATAGAGTCCCAAAGCAGCATTGGCAATTTCTCTGGAGGAGGGATCAGATTTTCTCGATACCCTTAGATGGCTGAATATAGTACTGCTTTACCAAAATTCAGCTCCTTAGACTGGGAAGCATCCAGGCTATAGAATTTTGAAAAGGTATGCAGCGAGGACCAAGTTGCTGCTTAACAAATGGACCTTATAGGAACACCTCTTTGTAGGGCTGTCGAAGAGCAATGCCTCTGGTGGAATGAGCTCTTAGACCTTCTGGTGGGTCTTTTTGTGCTAATCTGTAGCATTCTGAAATACAAAGCACAATCCACCGTGATATTGTTTGCTTTGTCACTGACTGACCCAATTTCTTTCCTGTGTAGCCAATAAACAGTTGGTTGTCCACTCTAAGCTTAGAAAGCCTAGAGATGTAAAAGCTTAAAGCTCTTTTTGGATCCAACCTGTGTAATCTTTCCTCCTCCTTACTAGGATGAGGTGGAGGATAGAATGCGGGTAAGATCATTATTTGACTTAAATGAAAATCAGATACCACTTTTGGTAAAAATGAGGGTTTAACCCTCAACACAACTCTGTCCTTATGGAACATAGTATAGGGTGGCCCAGAGGACAGTGTCTGCAATTCGCTCACTATTCTTGCAGATGTTAAAGCAACTAGGAAAGCAGTTTTCCATGTCAGTAATATTAATGGACAAGTGTGTATAGGCTCAAAAGGAGCACACATTAAGAATTGTAGGACTAGATTGAGATCCCAAATTGGGACTTGAATATTGTGAGGAGGAAACACATTAGTGAGTACTTTTAAGAATTTCACTATCAAAGGAATTTTGAAACAGGCGCATTCTTCCGACGAGCGCTTGAAGATGGAAAGCGCAGCAAGATAACCTTGAATGGTTCCAACATTTAGACCGCTATGTGCTAGGGACAGGAGGAAGGACAATACTTCTGGAATAGAACACAAAAAAGGATCGACATTCTTTTTTCTGCACCAGTTGCAAAACATTTTCCAACGACAACGGTATAGAGACGTTGTTGCTGGCCTTCTTGCCGAAAGCAACACCTCCATGACGTCATCTGGGAGGTCCCAATCCTTGTATCTCAGCCTTTCAGATACCAAGCGTGAAGGTTGAACGTTTTGACCTCTGGATGGAGAACCTGACCCTTCATTTGAGAGAGAAGGTTCTCTCTCTGAGGAAGACGTACTGGGGGACAGATGGACATATCTAGAAGGTCCGGGTACCACATTCTCCTGGCCCAATCCGGGCAATTAGGATCATGCGGCTCCCGAAGCGTCTCAGTTTCCTGAGGAATGACGGGAATCGGAGGGAATGCGTATAATAGCGGGAAATTCCACTCCACTATGAACGTGTCCCCCAGAGCTCCTCTCGGGGGAAATTCCCTTGAGCAATACCTTTTGCACTTCCGGTTGATTCCGGTAGATTCCGGTCGCAAGTAGGTCTACTTGAGGGATTCCCCAAAGGGCGAAGATCTCTTGAATGACTTCCTTAGCCAGGTCCCACTCGTGGGACACCGTGCTCTGCCTGCTCAGAGCATCTGCCGTCATATTCTCCTCCCCGGCTAGGTGAACTGCTGTTAAAGAGATTCCTTCTTGAATTGCCCAATACCAGAGCTGAATTGCCTCTCTGCACAGAGGTAGTGACCCTAAACCTCCTCTTTTGTTTAGATAATGCATGGCCACTGTGTTGTCCGTCATTATCAGGAAATTGTTTCCTCTGACAGGCGGCAGGAAAGCTTTCAGCGCTAGTCTGCTTGCTCTCAGCTCCAGAAGGTTTATGTGTAGTTTGGACTCTGATGGAGACCAACGACCGCTGATTGTCAGATCGTTGGCATGAGCTCCCCACCCCTTGAGTGAGGCGTCCGTCACTACTGTGATCTCCGGCCATGGATGCCAAAAAAGTTCTCCTTTCAGGATATTCTCTGAACAAGTCCACCATAGAAGATCTTGACGAACCTTGATCGGAATCTGGAGAAGATCCGTCATTCGACCAGAGAACTGGGACCATTGAGTCTTTAGAGCCCATTGAAGGGATCACATTCTCAGACGTGCCTCTGGCACCACAAAGATGCAGGATGCCATGAGGCCGAGTAACCTTAAGAAGTCGTAGGCCTGAAGATTTTGGGCATTTTGGAATTTGGAAACCATCTGACGAATATCTTGAGCCCTCGACCTGGGAGGCAAGCTCTTTCCCACGGATGTGTCTAATACGGCTCCTATATATTGGAGCCGTTGAGAAGGTGTCATTTATGACTTCTTGAAATTGAGGGAGAAGCCCAGTCTGTGGAGGAAGTGGCAGGTGACTTTCAGGTGATCTAGTGCCTGTTCGGCAGAAAGTGCTCTGATCAGCCAATCGTCCAGGTAGGGGTAGACGTGAATTCCCCCCCCCCCTCTCCTGAGGTGCGCTGCCACCACTACCATCAGTTTCGTGAAGACCCTTGGGGCGGAGGTCAACCCGAATGGCAGGACTCAAAACTGATAGTGTGAGTCGCCAACTACGAACCTCAGGTATTTTCTGTGCTTGGAATGAATCGGCACATGAAAATAAGCATCCTGGAGGTCCAATGACACCAACCAATCCTGGAGTTGCAGGGCCTGAAGGATCTGAGAAAGGGTACTCATCTTGAACTTGTCCTTCCTGAGGAACTTCTTCAAGTTTCTTAAGTCCAGGATGGGTCTCTGTCCTCCGTCCTTTTTGGGGATCAAAAAATACGGGGAGTACCATCCGGTGTTCCTCTCCGCTGCAGGTACTGGTTCTATGGCACCTTTCTCCAGCAGGGTTAAAACTTCCTGCTGTAGGAGCGGGTCTGAAAACTTCAAAGGGTGTCTCCCTGGTGGATTGCTTTGAGGTTGCGTTAGAAAAGGAAGGCAGTAACCTTGGGCTATTATTTCTAGAGCCCAAACATCTGAAGTAATGGCTTGCCATTCTTGCAGATGCTGTGACAGCCTGCCTCCTACAGGTGTCTTGTGATGTAAGTCCTCAAAGCGGTTTTGAGGCGGTTGCTGCAGCCGCTGATGGCAGAGAGGCTGTAGCTGGAGCTGGCTTTGCACGTTTTCCTCGTCCACCGCGAGTGGCCTTTCTCTGGTCCCTTTGACTGTCCATTCCTCTCGCCTTTCCATATGAGGAGTAGTAACGATAGGATCGTCCCCTCCAAGATTGACTTGATGCACGAAAAGGCTGAGGTTGCCTGATGGCAGCTCTCAAAGACTTGGCAGCTGCCTTTGAGGTCTGCAACCTCTCAAGGGTCTCGTCAGCCTTTCTGCCAAAAAGGTGAGACCCGTCAAAGGACATGTTTAGAAGACGGTTCTGCACATCTGGTGCGAAACCCAGCTTCCGTAACCATGCAAATCTGTGCATTACCGTGCTAGTGCCCATGAACCTGCTCACACTATCAAAGGTGTCCAATCCAGATTCAAGGGATTCCTGCATAGCCTCCTTTCCATCTCTAACGATGGCTAGGAATCCTTCCCTTTCGTCCCCTTCTGGTATGTGCTCAGCTGCCATTGCAATGCACTCCCACAGAGTGTACGAAAACTTTGCCAAGGCACATGTGGAGTTAGCTGATTTTAATGCCATACTCCTAGCTGAAAATACCTTCCGTGCCCAGTCATCCACACGCTTATCGACCCTGTATGAAAGGGGCCCCTATGGGTCCCTCGTGCTATGGAAACAAGGCAATGACCATACACGAAAAGATGCGCCAGACACGAGGTTTCAAATTCCCAATGCTAGGGTTTATTGCAAGCAAAAGATAGTATCAATTGGCCAATTCTGATCTCACGCCCCGCGACGTGAGTTTCCTAGACCTCGAGGGATGCAAGAGAGCGAATTACGTACATCAGTTACATATATACAAAATGCATATCATACAATCAGCAAAGTCATGTTCAACACCCCTCTTTACTAAGTTCCTTTGAACTCGGATTGACGATGGACATATCCGACGAGTATGACGATTATCATGCTTTCAATGTCTATTCTAGTAACAATGTGCAATTCAGAAAGTGCGGAGGCATCTTTTAGAACACAGTGGTTCTGTTCTTGGAAGCAATCTGTACACGGGGGAAGAGCCACATTCCAAGCTTTGCTATCTATGAGGTACTATTCGTGTCCTGGGAGCCGACACGTTCTAAAGGGTTTTGCCAAAGGGGGGCAGTAAGAAAAGCATAATTCAAGCCTTTAACTGTATTATTCTAACATATTCTACCATTGTACGAGACTGGCTTGCAGCTGTGAAGTGATTAAATGCCCTGCAGCTTCCTCCCAAGGCTACAGAGAGGGAGCGTGGGCATTCCTCTCTGGGCTACTCATGAGGAGTTTCAGCAAACTCTTCAGTCCCGTGACCTTGTTCTTTCATATTCAGACAACAATGTTAACAGTTGAGCAGAGTAAGCAGAATCCGCAAGAATTGCAAGCTGCAAAGCAGTTTTTAGACAGAAAACAATGAGCAATGGTTAACAAGCAAAATGGCGATTCTTGATACATTTAAAATGGCCGCTCGTCGGTCAAGCATAGCAGTTTATATTTCTATAATTCGGTGCATAAGACGGTTGGCCCACGGCCATCAAGTTACGTCTATCATTCAAATGAAGGGTATTCATTTTTCCAGATTGACATGTACAGAGAGATAGAAGGGTATACCAGTGTGTTAGAAGCTGTGGCTGCCTGTATGACCAAACTCTCGGAAGTGGGATGTTTAGACAGATAGCCGGGTCGCTACTGGCAGGGCAGTGTTTTGAAGTAAGGGATTTATTAACTGGCGGAATAGAATCCGGAGTCTCCCAATTTTTGGCCACCCTATTTTGCAAGGCTGCGTGAAAAGGTAGTATTGGGTCTTCAGTAGGACCATGATCCAATATGTCTCTTAGATCATCTTGGACGAATTGGGCTGGAGTTCTGGCCCATCCTAAAAAATCTATTTCTTTTGTCATTAATTGACAGTATGATGGGCTGGCATGTTCTCCTGGTTCTGGTCTACCAAAGTCATTTTCAGGAGACGTATCAATACCACTTGCATTGTGCAGTGATTCAACCAAATCCCTCATCCAGCTTTCTTCTGAAATCAGGCATTCTGGGACATTTGGAGTGCCATATTTTAGCCCAAAAGGTACATTCTCCTCATCGGATTTCTCCTGTTCCTCAAAAATTGAGGTCAGGGACTTGAAAAACTCTAAGATGAGGAATACGTTGGAGGACACAATCCACTCGAAGCGCTGTTTATACAATGTCAGAATATCCACAAGACTGAAGCCTGAGGACTCTGTTACAAATTTAGTAATGAGAGATGTAAGCACAACAGCCTTCCTGCACTTAACAGTAATTATCTCTGCATAATCACTGTTGGTCAAAAGCTCAAGCCCCAGATATCTATAACTTGTGACATACTCAACACAATTTGTGTTGACAACAAATTAAGGCTTTCCACCTTTCCTACTGGAACAATGCATCATTTTTAGTTTTATCGAAATTTATAATCAACCCTTTTTGGTCTGCATATTTAAATAGTCATTTCAATCATATTTTTGCCACCGCATACACAAACAACTAATTCTTACACGGTCTAGTCTAGGCGAAAAATGATCAATTCCTCTCAAGATGCCAGGCAAATCGAACAATATATGTTGAACAGCAGGGGTGCCAGCATGCAGCCCTCCCTGACGCCCTTGTTGATGTTTATTGGTTCCGTGAGGGCATCCATGATGTCCAACCTGACCTGGACACTAGTATTCATATGCAAATTATTAATAGCGCTTAGAATAGCCCCAGGACAACCCAATTCCTCCATTTTGTACCACAATTTCTGTCAAACGACAGAGTCAAAAGCAGCACGAAAATCTAGTGCTGCATATCATCCTGGGCTTTCTTTCTTTCTTGCACATGTTATAGGTTTGTCCTTATACTATAGATCACTCCAGAACCAGGTCTACACCTGTTTGAAATGTATCTAATAACTGTATAGACTCTGCAAATTTTTGTATTTCATTGAAAATATTTTGCCTGTAAGTGAGAGCAACCTGTAATTTGCGGGATCTGTTCACTTTCCTTTTTGGAAAGCAAGACTAATAATGCTTTCTTCCAAGATACTAGTATTATGCCCTGCATACTTTATTAAATATGATCTCCAATATGGCAGCCCACGCCTCTAGGTCCTTTGTTAGAACCGCGTTTGCGAGACCATTCGGACCTGGGGCTCTAGAACCTGCAACTTGTTCATTTTATTTAAAGTGTCTTTCATTGCCACCAGGTATCTTATTTGTAGTTTCTTTAGAGACAAATGGGCCTACAAAATTATTTTGTTATATAATTACACCTTTGTGATGAAAGTTTAAGTTACTTACCTGTAACTATTGTTCTCCAGCATGGGTCTGGCATTGATTCACATGCTCATGAATATTCCCTGTCATCAGGCTGAGAATCCTCGGTAAAAGAAAAAAGAGTTTCACTTTCGCTTGCAAACTGTATTTCTCCAGTAAACCAATCACTGTCCTCTGTGTCACACTGCACCATCCAATGACCATCCAATGACCATCCAATGACAGTCCTCTCCACCCCTGGAGGCCATCTTCAGATTTGGTAAGCACGTATAGTGGCAGTAAAGTGGCAGTATGAACCAAGAAGAGCCACAGATGGGAAGGAGGGAGGGTTCGTATGTGAATCCATGCCTGCCAGACCCATGCTGGTGAACAATAGCAACAGGTAAGTAACTTAAACCTTTTCCAGCATGGGGTCATGAATAACAATTACAAAGCAGTACATATACACAACCACAGGAGGTGGCAAGGCTCAACAGAAGCAATTACACTTACCCTTGGAACAGACTAAACTAAACCGAAAAGGTTGCGTAGTATTGCTTGGCCGACTTGGGACTACTCGTCAATGCAGTAGAACCTCGTGAAGGTGTGTGTGGACCTCCACGTAACAGTCCTGCAGAGGTCGAGCAGGGGCACACCAGAGAGAAACGCCATCATTGCTGCAATGGCTTTGGTAGAGAGGGCTCTCAGCCAGCCTAGCAGCGGCCTGTTAGCCAGTCGATGACATTGCATGATGCAGCTGGAGAGCCACCTGTAGATGGAAGCCTTCAACAAGGCTTTTCCGTAATTCACAGGTCCAAAGTTGATGAAAGTCTGAGAAGTCTTCCGAAAATTCTTTGTACGTGCCACGTAGAACTTCATGCCACCAGCAACATCTAGAAAGGCCCTCGCCGTTGGCAATGATGAATTGGAGAAGAAGACAGGTAACACCAAAGGTTCGTGGAGGTGTAATTCCGACAGTACCTTCGGCATAAAAATAGGGTGTGTAAGCAGTCCCACCCTTGAAGCGTGAAAAGACCAGCAAGGAAGCTTGCAAGACAGGGCCTGGATTTCCCCAACCTGCCTTGCTGAGGTGATGGCCACGAGGAAAGCCGTCTTCCATGAGAGAAACTTGAGCGGGCCTTGATGCTTCGGCACGAAAGGAGCTCAGTCACCACTACATTTAGTTCCCAAGCCGGTGCAGGAGCCTTCACCGGCGAAAACGTTCTGCAGAGCGGCTTGAGGAACTCTTTGACAAGTCTGTTGGACCACAGGGAAGGTCTACCCGGAGACCTGAAGTACCGGGATATGGCAGCGAAGTGCGCCAAGCCAAGGAAAGCAAGTAAGGTAGAAGTTGCGGAGCCATGGCGGGCTATGTTGAACAGCGAGCGGATGGAGGTCTAACCTGCCATCGCTCTGCTGTGACCTGCATCATTCGCTCGAAAACTACCTACTTTCCAGCACGGATTTATAAAATAAATACAAAATTCTACTATTGGAAGGCAGCAGCAAACCCTATCTGTAAGGCTGGGTGAAAATGATGCTGGAGGGGCCCTGTTTTGGCGGCGGAGGAAGAGGGACGGGGCGAGGCAGCGCCATTTCCTATATCTCTGATGAGACTGCGTACATGGTCTGGAAGCTGACACCTGCAGGGTGCTCCCCGAGAATTCTGGCGCTGTTGCCGTCGTTGTGCTGAGAGGCGGGGGCTGCAGGCTACCCGCCAAAGTGCTTGTGAAACCCCCTGCATCGCCCTGGGAAGCCGGCCCTCAATCGGCTGAACCTCATGCACACAGAGACCGCGAGGCAGAGAGGGACGGGTGCTGCTCGTTTTGTGAGGATTGCTGTGCCACGACTGTCCGCTGTGAACTACGACTGACCTGCAGACATTCATGGTGATCCCTTGTGCGACAACCTCGCTACTACCAGTGAGTGAATCACAGATTCATGCGCAGTTCTGGGACCACGTGTGTCAGCTCCATATGTGACCCGGGGAGCCACGGGAGCAGAAAGACAGGCGGACAGCCTGAAATCATACCCGGCATACCCGCGTGCTCACGGTCACCCTCCATTCGCCCACTCAGCACCATGAAGCTGCTGTGAGAAGTGGGGGCGCGGGACACAGCTGCTGCTACATGCGCAGGGCATTTCTCATGGGGATCAAGGAGATGGCATGTTGACTCTCAAACAGTGCGGATGAGTCGGGGGGTACTGCTAATGTCCTGGACCTTGGAGTAACCTCCCCCCCATTACAGGCCCTGTGCCCTGCATCTGTATCCTTGGGTGAGGAGCCTTGGGCCTAGGCACTGACTACGGCCCACTGCAATAGGTCCTGGATGCAAGCCCAAGGACAACTATACATAGTGCTGATCCCTACCACCTGTGTATTACTGTGGTCATTCGGGGAGTAGGTAGGGGCAAAACCCATTGCATTCTATTACTGCGCCGGTCTCATCGGATGTTAGCGGTTGAGCCTCCCTCCCGACAGTAGACTGTTGCGCAGCGTCGACTAAGCAGCGGGGGTCCCCAGTGAGGGGAGGCATCCTCCGACTCACCGGGCAAGCTGGTACATGGACATTTTTTATGTGCCCCCAGATTAGGGGCGACTCGGATTACCCCAGATCAACAGGACTGGCTAAAACAAAGATCCACTCACTGACGATGAACCCGTATGGAACATCAACCACTGCAAATCTTATATAACTGCTGCACGCTAGAGGAGGCCCCCCAAACCTTCAGCTATACGTACTAAAGGATCAACAGGACCACACCAGGTGAGATCACCGTCAATGTGAAACAAAGCAGATTAGCTTGCGATGCGTGAGAGGAGGGCTCCAACACTCCTCCGTGAAGTACCGATCCTTCGAGGAGAATTAACCGCTGCTACGTGTGACCATACACTGTGAATCTCACTGGTAGTTGACCAACGGTTTGGTATCCTCTACCATGGATCTGCCCACACATGGAACTGTAACAACCAGCTCCAGTAGAGGATAAGGCAACAGGGCTGGGAACCTGCCCTGAATGTGTCTGCAGCAATATCCGTGCCAGAGGCACCCTCTCCATATTGTGGGCGTGCGAACATCGTTCTACTGACTATAACACAATGACAAGAGGCACGGGCGGAGGCAAAAAAACCGGGGCCATGGACAAGTTTGCAACAGCTATTGCCCGGGCAAATCCAGAACCCTCAAAGAGTTTCCAAACGGAACAAGCGCAACCAATAGCGAGTCCACACCCGGACCTCAAGCATATGATGGAGGCTATGGCAACGGGATTTGCGGCCATCCACGAGAAGCTGGATGACATCACGGCCAATGTTGCATCCATGAGAACACAGCTAGCCAGGGAATCCGGATGCATAACGGAAGCTGAGACAATGATAGGGTGATGGAGGTACTCCAGACTACAGTGCCATCCCTGGTGAAGGACACAAAAGCGGTGAAGTCTAAATGTGATGATCTGGAGTCCTGACCTAGGAGGAATGACATCAGAATAGTAGGAGTGCCGGAGGCTGCACTGACAGGGGGTATGGAACAGTCAGTCGAGAATCTACTCAGGGAACTCTTAGGATCACCAGCCTTATCCCCTTTCTTCCCGGATGAATGGGCACACCGAGCGCTGGGACCCAGGCCCAAGCCTGCCGACTTCCTGTGACCTATTATAGCAAAGATTCTTAGCTACCGCAACAGAGACCTCCTTCTCAGCATTGACAGGGAAAAAAAAGGAACTACACCTGGGCTCCCAAGTAATCAGACTTTTCTCAAACTTCTCCATATCAGTCCCAAATAAGCAGCACCAGTTCACTAGAGTTAAGAAATTGCTCTGAAGTCGCAACAATCAGTATGACATGCTATTCCCGGCTCAATTGAAATTTCATTTTGGTGGTAAGCTCCATTTACTTACGGTTCCGGGTGAGGCGGTCAAGTCCATAGAAGCACAGATCCCGGTCCCGGACGACCGTGAGCCGGCTGATGACGATCCACCACCGATTTGAAGAGTCAATTAAGGACCGTATCAGGTGTCATCCTACTTGTCATATGAGGCTGTCGTTGACACAAAGCACTCTGCTAGAACAGAAATTTTGAAAAGTATGGTAAAATGTAATAATTGCATAGCGGGTCATGGCAGCGACAAATTACCCCACAGCAGTTGCTAACAGTTAATGTTATGTCAGGGTAGGGTGGGGTGTCCAAGATGGGGTGGGCCAATTAGTGGGATGGTGAGGGAGGAGAGATCACACTGCTAAATTGGAGTGGCAGTGAGGGTGGGTGGGTGTAAAGTTACCCCACTGTTTTAGGGCCAAGCGATAGGCTGGACGCTACCTGCGGTACCAAGCCCAACAAACCTAAGAACATTGAAAAATGGTTGGCAGCAGAGTGCATGGTTAACTGTGTATACATGGGTAAAACGGACATAGTATCTGGTGACAGTGGAGTGGACTCAAGGGACATCCTCCAATGTACGTGATGGAGACTAAACTGATGTCTCGGAATATTAGAGGGTTGGGAAATTATACCAAGTCACGGCATATGCCCATAGGCAATAGATAAAACTACTTCTCCTCCAAGAGACAAGTTGTCACGAGGGGAGTGGCAACTGGTGTAGCACCGACATGGGGAGCAAACAGATTGTTTACTACCTATTCTTCCCAAGCTTGAGGGGTTATGATAATGATTCATAAATCTGTTCAATTCACACTCAAAAAGAGCTACATAGAGCCTGAGTGTAAATATGTCATGCTGCATTGTATCATTGATGGCGCTGAGTACCTGTTGGTTAATACATACTGTCCCCAATGTTGATACTCCTGAATTTGTTTACAACGTGGTTTCCATGTTGATGGGATTTATTGAGATTCCGATCATATGGGGAAATACATGAATCTGATACTTGACACAGTGTGGGCAGAACACGGACTGCCCCTAGACCCCAATCACGTGATGCCCGCAGGCTGCCATCACATATGAACTCACTAGAACTCTGCGATGTGTGGAGAACACTTCATGTACAAGAAAAACAATATGCGTACTACTCCTTTGTTCACGATAGCTCATCGCGGATAGATATGTTCCAGGCGTCGAGCTCCTTGATGGGTAGGATCAAGAGTGCTTGTATTCAGCCCTGCACCTTGTCGGACTAATCACCTGTGACACTATCATTAGTTATGGGGTCGACTCCTGTAACCCGAAACTCCTGGCATTTTAAATCTCAAGCACTCCTTGATATTGTGTTCAAGGCACACATCCGCTCGGATATAGAAACATACTTTGTCTGCAATGAGCTGGGTGCCACATCCGCTGGGGTAAGGTGGGAAGCTTTTAAGGTGTATATCTGAGGCATGTCCATATCCAGGAAAGCAGGTGTATTAAAAGTAATAAGACTGGACCTTCAATGTTCTGAAAACAAGCTTAAACGCCTAGAGCAGGAGTACTTAACTCTGTTGAGGCCCGAACTACTGGCCAAAATACGGGCCGAGCTGGAACTGTTCGTAGCACATGCTCTTAGGGAAATACGATACTTCACACGCCTACAGACAGCCAGGAAATACAGGGAGGGAGAAAGGCCGGGTAGAACACTAGCCAGGCTAATTAGGTCGGAAGGTGGAAACGCGCAGGTGGACAGCATCATTGATGAGCGGGTACCCCGCCCCCCAGTGGGTGTACCAGGAGATCCTAAAAGGTATTCTCAAACGTCTATGGCACCATGTACGCGATGTGTCAACCGCACGAAGTACACACAGTACAGTCCCTTCCAAAGAGGATTCCCATGTCATGCTTGAGCCCTCAGACTAGCGAGGAGCTCGAGAATCCAATCTCATTGGATGAGATAATGAAGGTAATAACAGAACTCCCAAAAGGCAAAGCTCTGAGACCCGACGGTCTTACCCCCCAGGTTTTACCAAGAATATGCCGCCATGCTCTCCCCACACCTACTTGATATGTGGAATGAAGCACATCATGACTCTATCCTTCCGGCCACTCTCCGAGATGCCACTATAACAGTCCTTCTGAAATCTGGGAAGCTGAGCAATCAGTGTGGATCCTAAATACCATTATTCCTTATGATTATAGACATACAAATATTTGCTAAAGTTCTGGTGAATAGGCTTCTACAGCTCATGCCCTATTTGATACAAGACGATCAAGGGGGCTTTGTCCGCGGCAGATCAACATCCTTGAATATCAGAAGACTCTTTGATGTGATGGTCAGAATCGACCCTAAGGTGCAAGCAGTGACAGTTACACTGGACACTCAGAAGGCCTTCAATATGGTCTCATTGCAATACCTGTGGAGGTCTTGGGGAAAATGGGATTTGGTCAGGGGCACAAGACAGGGTTGCCCCTCTCCCTACTCCTTTTTGCGTTGGTTACTGAACCTATGGCCGATATGATTAGAGCTTGGCATGCCCACTGAGGAGTTCGCCTTAAGGACCAACCGGAGATAATTTCATTATACGC
The DNA here is from genome assembly GCF_040938575.1 of Ambystoma mexicanum. Taxonomy (NCBI): domain Eukaryota; kingdom Metazoa; phylum Chordata; class Amphibia; order Caudata; family Ambystomatidae; genus Ambystoma; species Ambystoma mexicanum. Next base: position 985,033,166 of record NC_090924.1, read on the forward strand.
AGACAATGTCCTGCTGTACATCAGGGACCCTCAGATAAACCTAGACCCTATTCTAAGAGACGTAATTCGAATGGGGGGTTTCTCTGGGTTCACGATAAATTATAAGAAATCTGAACTATTCCCATTTACTGATAGCGCCACGCAACCGACCAGTGAGTTTCCACTCCGTTGGTCTCCAGAGGGAATCAGATATCTAGGGGTACAAGTTTCCAGGATGAAGTCGGCATTACTAGTGGACAATTATGTAGCTATGGAAACTCACGTTGAAAACAGACTGACCAGATGGCGATAATTACCAATCACTATGGCGGGTAGGCTATCCCTGGTGAAGATGTTGTTAGTGCCGAAATTACTATATATATACTCACAAATGTCCCCGTATGGCCCGGGATGTCATATTTTGCAAAACTACATGGTCTATGTGCACAATTCCTGTGACAAGCAGGGGCTGTGTGGAAAAAATGGGCTCATATGAACCTTCTTTATGAGAGGGGAGGCTTCACAGCCCCTGATCTCAAGCTATACTGGATAGCAGCACAAGCCCAGTATGCCGTTTTTCTGGTATGGGGATTCCCGTCGACCACCTCATGTCAAGCTTGAGCGACTGGCAGTTGGGGGCGCCGACCTCAAAACTCTTATCATGCACTATACCTACAAAGACGATTGCCCATTCGACCCAATAGCTACCACATTACACGCATGGAGCCAGGTACTGCCACCAAACACCGTACCAGGCCCTTATTACAGATGGCTTCCCTTGTGGAGATTCCCAGGCTTGGAGCACACATATGACCCGGCACTTTTACCTCACTGGAAAGGGCTTGGGTACAGGGCACTGGCGGACCTATTCACAGATGGGAAGTTCATAACGCCCCAAACTTGGTGGGGGGAACATTCCGGTTCTGGGTTGGAAATGCTACAATACTATAGACTGCGTGCAGCAATACGATCTCTATGACCATGCTTTCCAGCGGAACCCTCTGAATCGCTCGAGTTACAGTACATTGCTAATGTGTATGGGGCTCAGGGTATAGTTTCATCTCTGTATAAGATACTGCTGAATAAACACCCAGACTCGACAATGGGGATGCGTGCTAAGTAGGTGAACGATCTGAATATTGACTTGCCCAATGTCCAATGGAGGTCCATGTGCTTGCATACATGTACTGTCTCACTCAATTTCAGATTCCGCTGTATAAAGTATAAACTGCTGAATAGATTGTATTATACCCCCCAGAGGCTCAATCAGTTTGCCCGAAAATACGTGCCATAATTGCCCCAGATGCCAATACATAGAGGCGGATCACCTGCACATGTTTTGGTCATGCACCCGACTTCAGAACTTTTGGGACAAGGTTTTACAAACACTTACCGATATCGTAGGGGCCCCTATTGAACAGGCCCCACTAGGTGTTCTATTTGGTATTTGGAACAAAACCATGAGCAAATAAATGTTGGCATTTGTAAATATAAGCTGTATTGTCGCCAAGAGATGAATACTCCTACACTGGAAACAGACCTCCCCGCCCAATTTCAAGATGTGGCTAGGAGCACTAACCTGGACTCAGACCTGTGAGGAGGAATATCTGAACTTATTGTCCACACTGCTCCGCCCAAAGAACTTATGGACTGAGTTTCAATCATATCTATCTACTCTGTCAGGTGAGTAAACTGTTATTACCCCACTCACTCATTGTTATCTACCAAGTTGTAGAAATGTACTTATACTGTATTAAGTTTATTTACCTGAATCATTGTACCCAAAATGTTTCTCTTACGTCTGTGACTATAATAAGAAGTCAACATATGACCACTGTACTCTGTTATGTTTGCCAATAAATAAAAGGTAAAAAAAAAAGAAGTTGTGGTGCCAAGACACGCAGAGTGATTATCTTCTGAGTCTGGCGCCATACAGAGAATTGCTTCCATTTATGGCCGTAGCACTTCAACATTGACGAGGGTCTGGCCCTGGCCAGGATGGCCTTACATTCTGCTGGCAAAGCATAACCTTCAAACTCTAGGGCTGCAGGATCCATGCCCTCAGGAACAGCGACTGTGGCTCATGGTGCAGAATCGCCCCTCCCTCTCTGGTGAAAGTTCCGGGAACAGTGGCAGCCTGATATATGGAGCCACTCACAGACGCAGCAGGTCCGGGTACAAGGTTCTCTTCCTTCATTTCTTTTGTTTTAGGATTACACGTGATCCAAACAAAAGGTGTTTTCCCTAACTATTGTGCACTTTTTGCGTTTCTTCTGGAACACCCACCACCACTGGTCAGTAAAATACTTGTTCAATTATTGATACAACCACCCAGTAACTCAAAATGAAACTCCTGATCGGTACCACTTTGATCTATTTCTTACAGCAATCACCCACCTCCAGTACCTGATGAAGGGTTGCACCGCCGAAATGTTGTATTCACAAGGAGCGACACCACATTGTCTAATCATCACAAGTGTTGCTTATTCCTTGCAGGAAATAGGAGTGATGTTAATTTGCATTGTATTATGTTAAACAATTAATTCATGTATACTTTGAATACAATTGTATGAATTTAAATACGGTTGAATTCTGATATATATTATGTAGATGTACTACTATTTTGTCATGGAAATTCAGTTATGTTATGTAAACTGATGTATTATCAATGAGAAATTCACATTGCTTGTTTTTGCTACATACATTCTTTTAGAATTGGTTAATCTGTTTTGAACCAACTGATTAAAAACCCTTTCTGACTCTGTCAGACAAAGGCGTGCCCCATGATTGTCCACAAATTTCAGTGGATGCTCCAATTTTCACATTTGTTTAGTCTAGTAGCCAAGACGCAAACGGGAGCACCTAAATATTCCCTGATTTTTTCTTGAAAAGCATACTTAAAACCAACTTGTGATTACATTTTTTAATCTCGCTAACCGAGTGCACCTCTACAACACCTGTTTTTGCACCAGATCTGTCGCGGCCACGCTGGGGCGACAAGTATTATCCTGCAGTGGCACAGTCTGAGTGTGTTGATCACACATAGCAGGAGTGGAAATGGGGGAAATGCGTACAGGAACCCTCCCTATAACGGGAATCAGAATGCGTCCCCGAAGCACCTCGGCTGAGGAAACCTGCTGACAAACTTGTGGCACTTGTGGTGTTCATCGTGGTTGCTAAGAGATCGATCTGGGGCTGGCCCCATTTGTGGAACAGAAGGTCCACCTGGTCCTGGCAAAGCTCCCATTCATGGCAAGAACGCAGCTCCCTGCTCAGCGAGTCTGCAATGGTGTTCCTGACGCCATCCAGGTGAACAGGGATGAGAGCCCAGCACCACATATCCTGGGCCTCCTTGGAGAGTGCCAGTGAGCGAGTCCCCCCTTGTTTCCGGTTGTGGAACATGGTGGTGGTGTTGTCTGTGAGGATCCTCACCATCAGCAATGGCAGAAAAGACTTGAGGGCCCAGAATACGGCCCGGAATCCCAGGACGTGATGTGGAGGCCCTTGTCCTCGAGTTGCCAGAGGCTTCTGGGGTGCAACTGTCCGGTGTGGGCTCCCCAGCCTTCTAGAGAGGTGTCCATGGTGACTGTCTCTTGGTAATGCGGTACTTGAAGCGGTGTCCCCTGGACGAGATGTGGCCACACACCCCACCACTGTATCGCCCAGAGGAATTCCTCATTGAGGGAGATCTTGTCTGCAGAGGTGCCTGATACTTGCATCCAACTTGCATCCAGGAACTCCTGGAGAGGTCTCATCTACAGTAGCGACTTGATGGCCCATACCGTAGCCGTCTGCGCCAGTGCGTCTGCGCCAGCGCTTTGCCTACTACGGCCACCACCCTCTCTTCCAAGGGAGATGCCAAACAGGTTACCATGTTGACCCAGGCCCCTAGGAACAGCGCGTCCTGAGATGGAGTCCAGATGGACTTCGGAGAGTTGATGGAGAACCCTAACTCCATCAGCAGATGTACGGTCCTCAATGTGTGCTCGCTTGCCAGAGCGTGTGAGTGTGATCGTACAAGCCAGTCATCCAGGTAAGGGTATATGTGGATGCGCTGCAGACAAAGATGCGCTGCCACAGGAGCCAAGCACTTCGTGAAGACCCTTGAAGCCGATTTTAATCCGAAGGGCAGTGCCTTGAACTGGTAGAGCTGACACTGAACCACAAAGCGTATGAATTTGCGGTGCTTCTTGTGAATGGGAATATGGAAATAGGTGTCCTCCAAATCCAACGACGTTGGAAAATCCCTTTCCTCCAACTGGCCAAGCACATGTTGTAACATAACCATCGAGAACTTTTGGGACTTTACGTACTTGTTGAGCCAACGCAGCTCCAGGATTGGCCTCCAACCCCCTGTTTTCTTTTGAACCAGAAAGTATCTGCAATATAGTCCGGAGCGCCAGAGATACAGGGGGCAGGTTTGATCGCCCCTTTCTGTAAAATGGAACGCACCTCTTGCAGAAGTTCTGCAAGAACGGTCTTTGTTGTTCTTGTCCAGTGTACCATTGGAATACGAGGACACCTGTGTTGGAACTCAAAGGTGTGCCCCTGTCCGAGAGCGTCCAGCACCCATCTGTCAGTGGTTATTTTCTTCCACGCGCTGACCAACATCGTCAGCCGGTCTTCCACTGGGTTGCACAAGTAGGGGACCGAGGCCAGAGCCGGTTCAGGCCTGCTTGGGGTAGATGCCCTGCCCTGTGAGTGGCGCTGGCACTGAGCTACACTGTATGCATCTTGCGTGGAGGAGCGTGAATGCTGTTGGTACGGGGTAGTAAAACCCTTGGCAGACGACGTTGCTGCAGTGTTTTCAGGGAGCATGCCGTCTCCATGTCAGCCTTTATGGCTTCTAAAGTCTAGTCGATGGCCTCAGCCTTCTTGTCCTAGGGCAGGAAGTCTACAATAGGTCCCAGCATGTACAATAGTTCCTGGTCATAGCAGGACAGATTGGTCAGGGCGTTAGCTGCCTTGATGGCGAGGCTGCTGTGTAAATCATCCTCTTGCCCATTGTGTCCAGCTTCTTCCCTTCTTGGTCCGGAGGTACCATAGCTGCCGATGATGGGTTCGATGAGCGCTTCCTGGCTGCAGCCGAGACCACTGAGTCAGGCGAGGGCTGAGATCTTAGGTACCTTGGAGCGGAATCTGGTACCCTGTACTTTTTCCCCAATCTGTCACACTTGGGCAGCACCATACTCGGGTTCTTCATTAGCACCAGGCCTTATTTCCAGATGTCGTCCAGGAAAGGAATGGACATGATGGTCTTTCTCCATGACTTGCATCACTGGTACAGGAACCCCTCTTTCTTAGTCTCCTTGGGTACCCACTGAAACAGCTCAGACGTCCTTGCCATCATGGAATCAAAGGATCCAACTTCGTCCGGTGGAGAGGCCCTATGGGCGCATTTGCGTCTGGTGTTTCCCCGTCAGCTGGAAAAAAACATTTGTCCTCGTCCGTGCCTGTAGCCGTGGCCGCCGTGTCTGTGTGCAGGGTTGGGGCTCCGGAAACAAGTCGAGTCGCAATGAGGCGGTGGTGCTGGAGGAGTCAGATGGCGTCGAGGACCAGCCCCCCCTTAGACTTTCTCTTCTCAGGAGCAGGAGGGCTCAACCTTGGAAGCTCCTGAGGGTAATGTGGTGTTGCTGGCGTTGGTGCCATCCTTTGCTGGATCTCTGTGACCAGTGTGTGCAGAGTCATTAGAATATCCAGTGACACGTCCCTCGGCTGAGGGGTAAAAGGAGCCAGTGGAGCAGGGTCTGGACTGACGCACCTTTTGTTAGCAGGGGACGTAGGCCCATCACTTCCTTCAGATCCATCTCCTTCATGGTCTGGGTAGTAGTCATCAGGCAAATCATTGTTGCCTTCATCAGAGCTCGAATAGATCTGCTCCAGTTTTGTGACGCAGGACCTGGATCAACATCCCGTGGAGTTTCCAGCAGTGGCGCCTTATCTCCCTCTATTCCCAGAGGCTACTGGGTTGATGCGTTGGCAGGGCCTTGTCCTAACCCCAGAGTGCCAGCTGCCTTTTTTCGCTGCCTCCGCAGATGTACCACGCCTCTGGGGCAAAGACACACGTGGGGTGGTCATCGTAGGTATCACCTTCACAGGCCTGCTCTTCACTGCCATCATGGTGGATGACGTCGACAATGTGCTTGTCAATGTCCTCATCGATGGGGCCGTCGTTGACTCGGCTGATCTGGTAGAATGAGCGGTCTTGGGTAATTTCACTGGGTCCAGCCCAGACCTTTACCTCGTCGGTTTGTCCACTGATTCACAGAGTTTGGACGGGTTAGGGACTTTCTCTTAGAAGAGGCCCCTTTCGTCGGCAGGCTAATTGTAGAGGTTGATGGTAATGGCGATCATGCTCTGCCTGACTTGGAATCCACATCAGCGGCGAACCCAGTGGAGCCCGCGTTGCAAAGGTTGGCCTTGTCTTGGACCCCTGTGAGCAGGGCATCCTCAAAGAATCTCGACCTCCTCCAGGAGGATCCGGTTCTGGGTGAGGGATGACCCTGCCCAGAGGCTGAGTTAGGGGCCTTGCTTGATTTAAGCCATGCTGCCAGCCTTATGTAGCAATCCTACTTGGTTTTCTTCGAGAAACCACAACACAGTTCGCATCCCTCCTCATCATGATCCAGATGCAGGCAATACAAGCATTTGTGATGCTGATCTTCCACAAATACATTCCACAATCTACATTATGCCTTGGCTCCTGCCTTCCTTCTTCTCCTCAGACATAGTTGGAAAGTGTGAAGTAGGCCCAAAGCCGGGCTTTCTCAAAACTTTGATGGATAATCCAACGGTGATTGAAGATCTTCCCCGGCAGTGGATCCCTGCTGTCGGTAACTGTCCTTCAGTCAAAAATTATACCGAAAAATCGGTCAAAATCTTTTCAACTTCATGGAAAAAATGTGAAATAAGGCAAAAATCACTCAGAGAGCAACGCGAGGACTACAAACACTGAAGCCTGCAATAAAAATCAGAAGATGGTCTCCAGGGGTGGAGCTTGAGGGAGAGAACTGTCATTGGATGGGGCAGTATGACCCAAAGGAAAGTGATTGGTTCAGAGGAGAAATACAGTTTGCAAGCGAAAGTAAAACTTTTTTTTCTTTTACCGAGGATTCCCAGCCTGACAACGGGGAATATTAATGAACATGTGACTCCATGCCAGACCACATGCAAGACAACTCACATGATCAACTACTAGATTGCTTTTACCAGATCTTTGTTTTCACATTTTCTTGTTATCCCTTGTTTCACCACTGCGACTAAATACTGCCATTGCACATTTCTACCTGAGGAGCGCCACCATTTTATCCATCTCCCATATTTGTTTTTAATCAGCTTGATTGCTTTAATTTTGGCATACGTTAGGGGAGTATTGGACATGAATGTTCGAATATTCTTCTGCATCTTCCTCTTTACAGCTCTAACTCCCTTGTCGTAGTGGTGTTGAGGAGCAACTTAAGTTGATAATATATAGTTTCCTTTTTGGATAGCTACGGCTGAGACGGTTTCTTTTAGCCAAGCCTCATCCCATCAGCTGACTGATTACCAAACATATTTAAGTAAGCAGTGTTGAAGTTACATACCAGATTGTGTACTTTCTCCAAATTTCTGTGTGACCAGCTAATCCGGTTGCCACTATGATTTATGTCTAAGTCACTAATTTCCGCTTGTGCACTGGCCCCTCCCCAACCTTCTATACAGGGGTTGAGGATACTATGATCGATGTAATGTGACCAAATGACTACTGCTTTGCAGGAATACAGGGATGAGAAGCGGTTAAACCACTTACTCAGCCCCAATTTACTACTAATCAAATAGTGATCCCAATGTTCACAGTCTAGATGTCACAACCCCGGAAACCGGAGGAGCAAAAGGTTATGCACAAAAGCACGAGGGGTTTCAGCGTTGCACAATTTCCAATCAGGTTTATACTTAGTATTCAGAAATACCAAAAGGTCTTCATTTGAGTGTGCAGCAAACAAACCTTTCTTACTATCTACTGTGTAATAGAATAAACGATTTGACCAAATTAAAAATTAATTCATAAACATTTGTGTCACATTTTTAAAGTTGATGCTCAATACTTTCTATATTATGAATTACATATCACGAACACAGACCAAGAAAAGATTCAGACCTCTTTGATAATTTCCTGGGGCACAGTGTCTTTGCCAATCTCTATGTTCAAGTACAGTAATGCATACAGGTAGCCTGCTCTGCCGTACAGCAGTTCATCTGGAAGATCAGCTTCTGGATTTACTACTGACTTCTGGAGTTGCAATAGTCTGAAAAAATATGTAAAGAGGTGATGTAAGAGAAACATCATGACAGAAAATAATAGCTAAACATTTACCAGATCATTCTCATTCCTGAAATGATGTATTAAAAGGAAATCCCAAAGGAAATCCCAGCCATATATTCCTTTATGTTTATTTATATGTTTAAGAAGGCACCATTGTTAGAGTATAGGACTTCCTGTATGCAGTAACCATTGAGCCAGGCTTCTCCTCAGCTACTTATAGTGACATTTTGTTTAGCTCAATTTACAATTTTGCAAATAACTATTAATACACAGAAAAAAAACACCCCATTTATAAATAACTAACAAAAGTGCCCGTTCTCCGAACGGGTTCTATAGACAGACATGATAACACTCTCATTAACTGTTGAAAATAAATAATCCTGTAGGTCACTGCTCAGATTCACTTATCGCTTGATGTGCTTTGCGCACGCAGTAAACTGCACCGAGAATGGGGGCGTGTGGCTGGCTGACATACCCCATAACAGATGTTTGGGGAGGCAAGAGTTGGAGTGCTGCAGCATACTAGGACCATCTGTGCTCACTGTCCACCTCTCGCCTTACCCTGGCGTGTTGCAGTTCGTTGCGGTGCATTGCGGTGCAAATATCTTAGAAACTGTGCATCCTAGGGCCTTGAAACATAGTTTTGTTCCTCGTGCCGGGACCAGACTTTCTACGACCACATTGATTGTCTTGCTGATTTCAGGCAATCGCCTCATGTGTTAAGGGGCTGAAATCCGGGGAAAAGGGTGGATTGCCCAAATGTCATATAGCAACTAATGTCTGGAGGGTCCTAGCAGGTAAGTATGCAAAATGTGGTGCAGATTGGTGGAACAGTGTGGAATTGTATAAGGAACAACGCTTCACAAAGCCACAAACAAATGTTGACTTTTGCTGAAATCCGGGGAAAGGGGTGGGGTGTTCGAATGTCATCTAGCCAGTAATGTCCAAAAGGTCCTAGCAGGTAACTATGAACAATTTGTTGCAGATTGGTGAAACAGTGTGGAATTGTATAAGGAATAACGCTTCGCCAAGCCACAAACCCACAAACACATTTTGTCTTTTATTAATATAGATAGGTGTGGCGTTCCTTTTTTGTGTGACTGACACAAATAACATATGCCGTGATTATCCATCCGGTATTTTGGATTTATTTTGTGGGCACCTGCGTGTGCGGACCAGATCATGCAGTGTTCGGCCTTCTTTTTTATATGTTATATATTATACACTATACTTGTGAAAATGGATCAACATTACTCTGAATCCAGATTATGTTGAATATTGCATGTAAGAAGAAATAGGGCGGGGGGAAAGTGGGGACCCTCTTTTTTGTTTAAGGGGGGCCTGACTCGAGAGGGTATGTCCCATAAGAGAGAGAGAGAAGAGGAGTCAGAAGCTACCCCTGTTTAAAGACACAAGTAAGGGTTGAGCAAAGGACTAGGTTTAACAAATACTAGTCACGAGCCATGGTCAGGGAAAGAGCAAGGTTTATATAATTTTTATTTTAGAACACACATCTAAAAGTTGGTAGGCCACTTAATCAAACTGGGCCTTACTTAGACATACATGAGCCCATGAGGACAAAAATGTTAAACTATGGATTGTAGTGAGGGTTAGTAACAATACGCTTTGTGCAAAAAATGTCTGTACTACTTAAGGATAATAGTACGCCATTACTGTCGACACATTTTGTAGTTGGTGTTTCTGGTTTGGTAAAAACATGACCCTCAGCAGGTGTTGTGTCTTGTCAGTTTGCCTGAAGGGACCGAACTGTCATCAGGATGAGGATGTTTGAGGATCGAGTACCAGACAGTACCTGTAGAAATGGATAATTTGGCGTGTGTTACTGGTGAATGAATAAGGGGTTAGTGATTAAAAATGGGTGGCTGCTAAACAAGGACCTACCTTGAATTTGTCTTTTAAACTCAAATAAATGGATGGCGGCCGTGCTTGATACTGGCAAGGGTTTGAGTAGTTCTTTGTTGTCTAGAAGAAAGTGGGTAATTGATTACCATTAATGTCTGTGGAATGTATCTAGTTGCAATAGAGCGATTTTGGAAAGGGTTAAAAAGTTATAATACCTGGTATAGTGGCTGGAACCAGGAGAAAAGAAGAGTAGTGAGGATTTGCTGCGATGCACGCAGAACATATGATCAGGGTCTCATGAGAAGTTAATAGATGGGTTTAAGTCATTGTTACTTAGACTTGCAAAAACTGCTGAAATGGTGCCATTAATGAGACATTATCTAGTGTGATCCCAGTGGCTGATATATGCGTTTAATAGCAAGGAAAAAAAGTGTGCTAGTGCTTAATGCAGTGATTTTTGCAGGTAAGTAGCTTCAGTGATCAAGATGGCTACGTGAGAACAACATGCGCGTGATTAGCTGGCGATTGTAGCATGAAGAGGAAGCGTGCAGAACAAGTGTGTTCTAAAGCTGCGTTTGCTATTGCCATCAGTGAGGCATTAAGAATATAATGCGCATGTACGGGGTAGGCGAAATTGCGCTGAAAAGATATGCTAAGTGCATGCTTAGTCAGCCTGCGTCTTGGTGTTGACATAAGTGGGGCGATTTTCTAGGAGCATTAGCAGAGGTTACACTAGAGCTCTGCGAGAGAAAAGATTGCAGCTTACCTTATATCACGGAGGTTGTAGAGCTGTAGCGATGAAGGCTACTCTGTTAGTGTTTGGGTTGCGCGCATGCGTAGAGCATTTACTTACTATGGCGAAATTTCTATAGTTGCAACTTTATTGTGCCTACGCAAGTGGCCATGGTTCTATTGATGGAATAATGGGCAAAATGCTTGTTACGTCAGGGATGGAGCTCGAGAAAGCGAGAGAGTGCGGTGCTAGTAGACATGAGAGTGTGGCGTTGTATGTCATGCATGCAAACACAAATACTGTACAATAGTGGAAGAATGCAAGAAAAATACACATTTTATAACAAAAATACACATTTGTCCGTTATGGTGCATTAAATTACAAGACAACTGGAGGGTACATCTCTTGTTGTGCAGCTGGTTTCATTGACATACAGCATTTTTTGTAGTCGTAGTGGCAAGGTTCGTTTTGGACCACAATATAGGGCTTTGTACAGTTTAGTGTAGTATTGGAACAAAGAATTTCATAACGACCAGAATTGTTCATTACATTTCTCGTATACTGGGTCGTTATATGGCCTCATATGAATCAACAGATTGCTTTAACATAATTGCAAGACCATGTGCTAAATGTAAAAGTCCTTTTGACATGGCAAATATTTTTTAAGATGAGCCACATTTTTGTTTCTAAATCTTTTTTTGTTGAGAGATTGATCTAGTATAATATACACTCGTATAATACAAAGCACAATGTTACATCATACATGAGAAACCACACAATGCATAGGCTTGTCCGTTTCAACGTTGTTGGTATTTACAATGGCACAGTTATTGTAGTCTGCTTGTAACTTAATTGAACAATATGTGTTATCACAAAATGGGCTGATCTCATTTTTACATAAGTAAAGACTTGGTGGGGATCAATTATACCTATGGTATGTAGCTGAATATCACAAAGCAAATGTGGTTTACTACTTAAAGTCAAAATATGGTAAACATATGTTTTCGAGAGCTACATTCGTATTTGGAGAGAAAAACTATGCATATTTTTGTCATTGGTATTAAGTTCTGACAACTTCTTAACATTCCCTAAAGAATGCAGTGAATATTAATGCATTTGAGGATGAAAAACAGGGAATTTGGGAAGCCCATATAGTACAGGAATATTGGAAAGCTAAGTCACTGCAAGGTGAAGTTATGTGAAGAAAAGGTTCCACTCTATGGAAACATTTAGACCTTTTTTCACTGAGATTAGACAAAAGATCCACTGTTGTTCAAGTTTACGCAGAGCAAGATCTCTGTTTCTGCCTCTAAAGGGAATTTTGGCTGTCTGGAGAATGAACCAAAAGATGTCATTGTAGCTATGCTTTTTTTCTTGAAAATACGCGACCACAGGTTTGTCCGGTATGGCATTTTTGATGCATGATCTGTGTTCGCAAATTCGTTGTCTTATTTCCAGTTTGCTTTTGCCTATATATAATAGCATGGCACATTAAGCTTTCTATCTCAGAAAGTAGTCTTGTGTAGCCCTCAATGTTTACTCCATTGTCACATACGATATGCCCAGAGATTTTGACATTTGAAAATCGCATTCTCATGTAAACCAACCAACTATTTGACAAACGAATCAGATACCCTGATAACTTGAGCAAGAACGAACGCTTAGCCCTAAAAACCTTGTAAAGTAATCGCAATTTTCTTATAAAGCCAGCTGATAAAGGCAGAGGAATAGTACTATGGAACAAGACACTATGACACAGAAGTACAAAAACCACTGTCTAATACAAAGTTCTATGGACAGATCCAAACTAATCCAACCACAAAACTACTTTCTGAGATAGAAAGCTTAATGTGCCCTGTCAATTTACATCGACCACTTTCTACGACCTTTTATCAGCCAGATGCGTTCCTACGTCCAAGATACTACATCTACAATCAAGAAACTAAGCACATTAACCATCGACCAGAATGATTTTCTAGTGACTTTAAACGTAGAATCACTGTATACAAGTATCCCCCAATGCGAATGCATAGAAGTACTCTCCTCATACCTTGACAAAAGAACTATCTTGGAACCACCCACATCATTCCTTCTCGAATGCATCCGAATTGCCCTGACAGAAAATTATTGAATTTCTGAGAAAACCTTTTATCAACAGTGCCACGGAACAAGCATGGGAGCAATTTTTGCTCCCGACATAGCCAATCTCTTTATGGATGACTTTGAGACCAAGTCCATCTATGACACCACAAACCCATTCAAGATTCAAATTGGCTACTAGGTACGTTATATTGATGACGTTCTTATGATATGGAAAGGAAATGAATCACAGCTAGTGGAATTTTTGGCTTGGCTAAATAGCCAAGACTCCTGCATCCAATTCCCTATGCAATACGACCAAACAGCAATACCTTTTCTTGACCTCACTATCTACAAAACTGCCACCAATACCTTGGCAACAACTCTATATAGAAAACCAACCTCAAAGAATACACTGCTTGATTTCCATAGTTTTCACCCAGCAGGTCTAAAAGAAAACCTACCTTTTGGACAATTCTTACGCCTGAGGTAAAACTGTACTACACGCGAGGACTATGACAGCACAAGCAAAGAATTATCCACCAGGCTCAAGGCAAGAGGCTACCCCGGACATATTGTCCATCGAGCTTGCAAGAGAGTAAAAAATACCAATAGAGAAACATGTCTCAAACCAATACCACATGAAAACTGCAAAAATAAGATCACCTGCGTGACCACCTATACTCCTCTAAGCAACTCAATCAAGAAAACTTCAAACCATCTGAACCTAGATTTGCATTCAAACGCAGTAACAATTTGAAAGACCTTCTGGTGAACATCTACATTGAACCAAGTGCACCACCAAATCCACAACCAACATTGTGGAATCTACCTCCAGTCGTGAGCCACCATAGATGCGGTGCATGCTCTGTCTGTTGTTTTACCAAGGACCTCAAATCAAACGATCTGAATGGAAAAACCTGAACTTTTAACACCTTCACAAACTGCAGAAGCAAATGGACCATTTACGCTATCCAATGTCCCTTCAAGATATTGTATATAGGCAAAAGCAAACGGGAAATAAGACAACGAATCTACGAACACAGATCATGCATCAAAAATGCCATACCGGACAAACCTATGGTCGTGCATTTTCAAGAAAAAAAGCATAGCTACAAATACATCTTTTGGTTCATTCTCCAGACAGCCAAAAATCCTTTTAGAGGCGGAAATGGAGATCTTGCTCTGTATAAACTTGAACAACAGTGGATCTTTCGTCTAAACTCGGTGAAAAAAGGTCTAAATGTTTCCATAGAGTGGAACCTTTTCTTTAGATAACTTCACCTTCGCAATATTCCTGTACTACATGGGCTTCCCAAATTCCCTGTTTTTCACACTCAAATGCATTAATAATCACTACATTCTTCAGGGAATGTTCAGAAGTTGTCGAAACTTAATACCAATGACAAAAACATGCATAGCTTTTCTCTCCAAATACGAATGTAGCTCTCGTATACATAGGTTTACCATATTTTGACTTTAAGTAGTAAACCGCGTTTGCTTTGTGATATTCAGCTACATACCATAGGTATAATTGTACCCCAGAAAGACTTTACCTATTTAAAAATGAGATCAGCCCACTTTGTTATAACACATACTGTTCAACTAAGTTACAAGGAGACTACAATAACTGTGCCATTGTAAATATCAACAACGTTGAAACGGACAATCATATACACTGTGTGGTTTCTCATGTATGATGTAACAATGTGCTTTGTATTATACAAGTGTATATTATACTAGATCAATCCCTCAACAAAAAAAGATTTAGAAACAAAAATGTGGCTCATCTTAACAAATATTTGCCATGTCAAAAGGACTTTTACATTTACCACATGTTCTTGCAATTATGTTAAAGCAATCTGTTGAGTCATATGAGGCCATATAACGACCCAGTATACGAGAAATGTAATGAACAATTCTGGTCGTTATGAAATTCTTTGTTCCAATACTACACTAAGCTGTACAAAGCCCTATCTTGTGGTCAAAACCAACCTTGCCACTACGATTACAAAAAATGCCACATGTCAGTGAAACCGGCTGCACAACAAGAGATGTACCCTCCAGTTGTCTTGTAATTTAATGCACCATAACGGACAAATGTGTACTTCTGTTATAAAATGTGTATCTGTCTTGCATTCTTCCACTATTGTACTGTATTTGTGTTTGCATGCATGACATACAACGCCACACTCTCATGTCTACTAGCACCGCACTCGCTCGCTTTCTCGAGTTCCATGCCTGACGTAACAAGCATTTTGCCCATTATTCCATCAATAGAACCATGGCCACTTGCGGAGGCACACTAACAGAGTAGCCGTCATCACTACAGCTCTACAACCTACGTGATATAAGGTAAGCTGCAATCTTTTAACTCGGAGAGCTTTAATGTAACCTCTGCTAATGCTCCTAGCAAATCTCCCCACTTATGTCAACACCAAGACGCAGGCTGACTAAGCACGCACTTGGCATATCTTTTCAGTGCAATTTAGCCTACCCTGTACTTGCGCATTATATTCTTAATGCCTCAATGATGGCAATAGCAAACGCAGCTTTAGAACACACTTGTTCTGCACGGCTTCCTCTTTGTGCTACAATCGCCAACTAATCACACGCATGTTGTTCTCACGTAACCATCTCGATCACTGAAGCTACTTACCTGCAAAGATCTGTTGGGTGTCTTGGCCCAAGTTCAAGTTATTATGCTGCAACACTTGGTGCTGTGGGCTTAGGAAATCCAAGAGGGCGGAAAAGCCCACATTTGCGCCAGAATCCTGGAGAACCGTGCAGTATTGCACACAGCAAAATGGTCCCCTGACCTGCCACCCACCAGTGCGAGCATGAGGGGCCAGGAGTGCCATGAGTGAAATGTGTGCCAAAGGAAAAACAGCAGTGCCGGTGGCTAAAAAAAAAGCGCTTTGAAATCACCTTTGTTTCTCTGAAATGCAAGCTAAAAATGCCTATTTTAAACATTGCAAGATATTCAAAAATCTCAATGAACACCAGCAGACATTTGGCAGAATGTATTCTTGTGTGTATACTAAATCTGCAGAGAGAAAGAGCCCAAAACAATGTTTATAACAAAACTGGCTGAGCTGTGGATGTTTGCAGCTGAAGTGAAATTGGACTGAAAGACACTAAAATCTAAATGTTTAAAATAAATGAGTGACCTATTGTTGAGTGGCACATAGTTTTCAACTGTTAAATGCCATAGTTTTGAACTTAGAATCAGCGTTCTAGCTGCATGTGTAAAAATTGCAGGTTTGGTTTGAATGTAGAAAACTGGGAACTAAAGTGACATTTAGCTGAAGCCTGGCTTGAAGAGAGTGAATTCTGCCCGGCAACTACCCCCGACAGGAGTGAAACTTGCTCAGTCACTCTTCCCAGGCCTGGCTGCATTCTGCTGCCCCCACCAAAAGGAGATGACACCTCCCTGATTGAATTAGGTGAGGAGCACCTGGGGACTACAGGAAACTAAACAAAGCACTGTCCTTGGCCCAGGCAAATGTTAAATTAGGGGGGTTGTAAATGGCTTCCTCTTGGAAGGAATCGGGGAGGGGCACTGCATCTGTTAGCCAGCTGAGCTTGGGGGAAGTGGATAAACCAGAAATTCCACCATGTGCTTTGGAAAACCACACCCCATTTGGGGCCAGAGCATAATTTTAAAAAGATGGATAATTCATAGTGCGGACTTGTAAAAATTATATAAATAACATCATCATTCTTGTGATTTTTCTGTGCACATTTTAAGAGGTGTTAGGACCCTGTGGTATGTTCTTGGGGATAGT
The DNA here is from genome assembly GCF_040938575.1 of Ambystoma mexicanum. Taxonomy (NCBI): domain Eukaryota; kingdom Metazoa; phylum Chordata; class Amphibia; order Caudata; family Ambystomatidae; genus Ambystoma; species Ambystoma mexicanum. Next base: position 985,049,910 of record NC_090924.1, read on the forward strand.
AGCGGAAAAAAGGTTGTTACTCCAAATGTATGCATGTTAAAAATCAGACACTTTATCATCTGAAAACCATATCCCTGGTGCTCATTTGTGTAAAATCTGGAAAGGTTTAGAGGTCATTATCTGGATGAAAAGGGCAGAATTCCGTCATAAGTGGACACGACATCTTACAAAGACAGGGATCGGATGGTTTGGTGCTACAGAAAATATGTTAACTGGACGTATAATATTAGAAAAATGGTACATAGATAAATATGTATTTGGATCAGAAATAGATTTGTGTGCAATTCGACAAGGGGAGGATCCTCTGACCATAAACCTAGCTCATCACTCTGACTCACAACCCAGTTCCCACAATCAAGGGAGAGAGGAGGAACTGGCCAATGATAAGTTGAGAGGGTTGGGCATTGAAGATGAGCCGACTCTCCCACTTTCTAAACACATAAAAGGAGACTGTGCAGTTAAGGTAGGGACATTCACTTCCCACTTCAAGCTGATTTCTTGCGGAGCGTTTTGCCAGAAGACACCAGATCCAGCACTTAGACTTCAAATCCAGACAGAGACCAGAACTTTGAATTCCGACTTCAGAATTTGTTAGCAGGCCTCAAAATCTTTTGCAAACTGATTCACCGCAGACTTCCAAGGGGCACATCAGAGTAAAACAGCCGGGCTGAGTTGTTTGATTCTAGCCTACAACCCTGTGCCAGAAACACCCAGAAAGCAGAGCTGTACCCGGAACCAGAGACCAGACCGCCGTGCAATGCAAAGAACTTTTGCCAGAACCAGAGATCCAGACCGCTGTGCAGTGCCGCTAGCAGAGCAGACCCAGATCGCTGTGAGCAGAACCAGGCAGAGACCGTCCGTGCCAAACCTGACCTGATCCGTGGTCGAAGTCGCATTCCTGTCCAAAATATAGTGTGAGTACCGCCAGAACAGTGCAAAACCCAATCTCTTAGTTTAAAATAATCTAATTCAAACTATTTTAACATATTGAGAACTGCATCCTAGAAATCTTATGTTCCTTCTGTGATCTCAAACCTGAAAACTATCATCTGTCATTCTGAGCTTGACTTTTCTTTTGAGAATCTACCTTCACGAAAACGTCCGTATCTCCGGAACCGTTTCTCCTAGGAACGAAATTTAACTTTCATCTTAAAGCTAAGATTCTGAACCCAGAACTGACTTTCTAATCAGTATACTTTTTCCGTAATCGCGCTCGACGCACTCGGAAAAATTGCTGCGAATTGCGATTTGGCTCAATTTCTTCACTTGGCAAAATAGCAGCTCCTTGCTTTCCTTTGCTGAAATTCTTTTGCCACCTGACAATCATTCATAGAGCATTGCTAAAGTGATCCTGAACTAAATTAAAGTAGCTATCACTCACCTTGAACCTCTATAGGGAATTAAAATAATTTTTAGTATATTTTTCCCTTCTTTGCATACCACCTTTAAAGTACTTTGTCTGCGTTTAAAATCATCCCTGTTGATCTAAGCTTGCTAGGGGGAAACTGAATTGGGATTGTACTGTGATTGTATTCCTGAAGAAATGAGTGTGTCACTTCCACCTCCTTACATTGCATAGAGGGGGGGTGAATTTCCAAAAGGGGTAAAGTGATTATATTATGTTTTGCTGAAATCATATCAAGTTTATTCCTGTGTTGCTTCTTTTCCACCTTGCATTTCCTTGTACCATATAAAGCATTCTAAGCTACCTTATCCTCTATACTACTCCTAAGTAATCACCCAGTGTGCTAGTATCACATCATCCATTGTTGATCACTCATTGTCATATGTCTAAGTGTGATATCAATTATTAAATTTATAATTAAAGTGCGATGTATATATATATTGTTTAATTCTCAAATAAACCTTTTAAATTTGCAAACCAAACTTACTTCTTGGCTCAGTGGGGTCAGGGGGATTCTAAGAGAGGGGTGTTATATAAGGGTTGTCATCCAGAGTACACGAACTGGACATACAAATATATAAATAAGGGTTTCCCTTGAGCAATCCCAGACAAGGCACTGACTTAGTGGGACTGCTTGATTGGAGTCATTAACAAAGTGGGGGCTCGTAGCCGGGGATTCTGGATTAGATCTATCACTTGTGCAGATGAATACAGTGTGCCAGCTGACTGGATACATATCCGTTTAGATCACCACGCTGTGTTACGCTGTAAAGCACTCCTCAAAGGAACGCTCTAAGGAAACGGTCTGTTTTGCAAAATAAAATACAAACGTCTGTAAGTCAGGAAGGAAATCAATCTCCAGAATGACGACCTTGGCAGATATGAAGATAGCTAGGGAGCACCTCTTAAATAAAGTGTTTGTGAGAGGTGAATGGTCTGAACAGGACCAAAATGTATGGTTGCAGGCGATCACACAACAGGTCACTACAACTGGGTCAGATATCTGGAGAGATCAGGGTCCCTTACATGTGGCCCTGAGTGAACTATATATGACTCCTAAGGCCAAAGATGAACACAATAAGATTGCCAGGATAGCGGCATATTTGTATCTATATATAGGAGCCATGCAGGACAAATGTGCTGAAGGCCAAGATCTGACAAATAGGCAACTGATGGCATTAGAGCAGGCCCAATCTGACCTGGACTCTTCTGAGCAGAGGCTGCACAGGAGCCAGGAGTCAGAAAATGACAGTAGAAAGTACATCATTAAAATAAAGGAGGATATGGATATCCTGCAACAGGAAAAGGCTGACCAGGATACCAGAATTCTGGCTTTGCAGAAGGAGCACCAAGACAGTTTGGACTCCTTACTGCAGTGCGAGAAAAAGCTGGAGCAACAGATGAATTTCAACAGGGCATGCACAGAGCAGGTAGCCACCCTGCAAATCCAACTAGACAGAGAGAAAGAAGAAAACAATAAAATGATTTTGAAAGACCCTGATACCCAGGCAGAGTTTGATGAAGAGCGCCAGAAAGCTGGTGCCCTTCAACGGCAGAGGGACGGCCTGGCAGCACAGATAGCAGGCTCTCACTCAGGAAAGGGATACCTTAGGCCAGGAAGTCTGCCATTTAAAAAGGAAAATGGAAGAAAATCACCTGGCCCTCCAGGGGCTGCGTGACCTAAAAAAAGAGCATCAAAACTTGTTAGAGCACACCAGGAGGGTGGAAGATGCTTTGGCAAGAAAGGAGCAGGCCAGTAGGGATGGGACTCAGGAGGTAACCCTCGTGCAGCAAAGACTGGCACAGTTCTCCAGGACCAATCAGGAGGCACAGAGAGAGAATGAGGCTCTCTGTCAGCACAATGATAGGCTCCAGCAACAGGTAGCCATGCAGGAGAGACTGATAGAGTCTAGTAAGGCCTTGGTTGAGGAACTGAAAGCCCAGGCTCTTGCATTGCAACCAGGAGCAGGGGCTGATAGAGATGAAGTTCGCTGGGAAAGGGAAACACCTGAGCATAACATCAGGAGCCCTAGTACCAGAGGACTTCATCTCTCCCAGTCCCTGGAGTCTGCCACCCTCATGTTCCCTGGCGCACATGAGCACAGGGCCACAGGGATGGCAGATTACTATCCAGCCAAAAGGATGGGGCTCATAGGCCAGTACAACCCAGGAATGGATGCGCGGGCATCCGTGTATGGGCACCCAATCGCAGTGCAATTTAGTGGGGAACCCCAGGAGAGTAGGCCCAAAAAGGGCATCCTGAAAACCTCTGCCCAGTTCGGTCAGTGGGGGGAGGAGGGGTACCCAGCAAATCCTGGTAGCAAGGAGGGATCTGAAGACTCCTCTGAGCATCACAGGACACAGGGGACCAGGTCCCTACATTCTGCCAGCCATTCCCAGGCTCTCAGAATCCGGGAAAACCTGGAAGATCAGACGGGCACCTCTGGGAGCAGTGCTTCTGAGTCGGAGGATGAATGGACCAGGGTTACCCGAACCAAAAAGGCCAATAAGGCAAAAAGGGCCTTGCTTAAGGACCCCTTAAAACAGATGAAGGCAATCAGGAGTGTCATCATGCCGTATCACAAGAACCCCAAGTATTCTGTGTGGGAACACTTGGAGCTCTTTGAGCAAATGATGGAGACCTTCCATTTGAAGGACAGCAGTAGCTGCATCCAGTACGTCAAATGGACATTCTCCCCAGAATACTCCAGTTTCTTTGCGGGGCTGGAGGACCAAAATCATTCAAGATGGTCCACCTATAGGGCGGCCATCTTGAAACACTTTTCTGTGCATAGAAATCCCCAAGAGGCTCGCAAGGCAGCCTACAATTTGCAATGTGGGGAGAATCAGGCCCCACAGGAATTCGTTCAAGAATTGAAGCGTGCCTTTGCGCAGACCACCAGAAGGGTGTGCACGGACAGCAGAGAATTCATCAACACATTTTTCAATGCTCTCCCCAAATACATAATGACCCAGCTCGTGAGAGATTTTCACGAGAAAAGATCTTTAGACTGGGTCATTGAGCAAGCCACCCGCATCTATGCGGTGCAGAAACCGGTGGAAAACAAGAATTAGCCAAAAAAGAACAAAACCAACAGCACCCCTGCTGTTGCCAAGGTGGCAGAGGTAAAGGTAGCCCCCGTTTTAGATTTGGAGATGGGGGGACCTAAAAACCTGCCTGCACCAAATAATTCACAGCCCAGAAGGCCCTCGGGCCAGTCACAGACAGGGAGTCAAGGAGGTAGTCCCACAAAGGGGGCCCCCAGCTCCCCTGACTATGTAAGTCCCCGCTACAAGGGAAACCGACCCATCCTGGGTTATGTGTGGACTCCTCCAGCCCAAGGGGGGGATCCAGCCAAGCACCTAACCCGGGGAACTTCCCTCCTAACTTCCCCCAGGAGGGCAGAAATTCCCCAAACACTGGGCAGAACTTTTTTCCCAGGTATCCAGCCAATTTCCAATCCCAAAACCATCCATCCTTCTTTCCCCAATTCCCTGAGCCCAGACAACCTAATCCGGGAGAGGGGAGGGCCAAGGGTGGAGGGGTACCCAAATCTTCCCAACCCAGGGTATTACCAGAGAAGGGATAGCTACCCTTCCCGGGATCAGCCCAGGGGAGAAAACCGGACCCCGTATCAGCCTGAGCGGGTTTCCCAGTTAGAGCGCCAGGTTCAGAACATAGCACAGGATTTGGGCCGCTTGCTGAGGGCCCAACAGAACCCTCAGATGGGCATGCCAGCACAGAATGCCCCAAACTCTGGACCTAGTGCTCCAGAACAATGACGGGGCAGCACCCTGATAACCCACCGGTTACCAGGGAGGAGGCACAAGAGGAAGGGGGATGTAAAGCCTTGGAGGAAGCTTCCTTCCCAACTTGTAAACAGCCCCTGGAAAACCAGGAACCGGAAACAAAATCTCCTACCCCTGAAAGTCTGCCACCCAAGGAACAGAGGGGAGGTAGGAGAAACAAAGTACCCAAACAGACCCATTTTGTGGAGGAGGTACAGGTCTTCCAATTTGAGGGGGAGGGATCCTCAGAGGATCCTGGGAAAAGTATTTTCTCCTTCAGAGATGAGGGAACTCCTCCCAAGGAAACATGGGTCCCAAGGGATTCCAACCCAGACTGGGTAGATGTGGGGATTGAGCTGTCGCCGCCCATCATTCTATCCCAGAACCAACAAGACCGAAAACCCCTGGTTCAAACCCATCCAGGTGACTGCCTCCAAAAAGGGGGAGGGGGGGCGGCCCAGAACTGGAACCAGGGGAACCCAAAACCGCATCAATATCCAGTTGCAAACTTTTTCCCATGACTCTCCACAGAACTCTGCCCAAATTTCTTCTCTCGCCATTTCCAAAACCAGAAAATTAGCCCACCAGTTGTCCAAAAATGTGCATTATCTGTGCCCCCTTGAGGAGAAGGAGAGAAGATACTATGCCCCGGTACAAGTACAGGGGCAAGGTACAATTTTGGCACTGGTGGACACTGGATCCCAAGCTACCCTTCTGTTCAAAAGGGCCTTTGATGAACTGAATTCAGGTAGGGGGGAGAAGTACCAAATTCCCCTCACCTCTCTTCCTGGACAACTCCAGAACTTTGACGGGAAGGAAATTCCCGTCGAGGGGACTGCAGATTTGGACATCAAAATTGGGCAACACAAGGTGAAACACCCGGTCATAGTAGTGACTCCAGAGGGCACCCCTTGTTTACTAGGGAATGACCTCCTGAGACGGTTGTCACCCCTAATAGATTGCGTAAACAAGGTCCTCTGGACCCAGACTAGCCGACCAATAAAATTAAAACAGAGTGTCAACCATGTTAGTTTAAACGGCACCTGCCACATGGTTGAACAAAAATCTGACCAAGTAGAATTTCACTTCCAGAACAACCAAATTCCAGACGTGACAGTATTAGCAGTAGGGCAACCGACTGGCGATGGGGGGTCCTCTCTATTTCTGAAAATCAACCTTCCTTCCAGTTTAAGGTGGTATTCCACACTGGAAGGAAACACTCTGAAATTCTTTACCAATCCACAATCAGGCACTCCCACTCCTATAGTCCAGAAAGATGTGAAATCAGCTCAGAGCCTGGCTGATATTCAGCAGATTGGAGAGCAGTTGTTCATCCCTGTTCAGTTAAATGATGGGAAGGACTCTGTTCTCGCCCGAGTGTGTGTGAACAACGGTACGAGCTTCATCAGCGAAGCCATGTTCCGCCAACTCCCAAAAGATCCAGCCATTCCCACATTCAAACTGATAGACAAATGGGAAATGGACCTGGAAGCACCCAATTCCAAACATCTCCTGCCAAGCAGGTGTATGCTTAAAATCTCCATTGGCAACAAGAGCATAGTCCATAATTGTTGGGTCGTGCGAGACGTCACTGCCGCCTTTTACTTAGGCAGTGACATTCTCAATCGCTTTGCCATTAGTTTGGACCTAATAAACTTCAAAGCTTGGTCCCGATTAGCGGATAATCCCATGGGCTTTGATGATCCAGAAAAAGCATTTAGGTCAGCTCAATTGCTACCTTATGCAGTTGAAATTCAGATTAAAGAGGAAGTCACCATCCCAGAAAGGACCCGACAATTCTCCCTGGAAGTGAAAGTAAAAAGAGGACAAAAATTGAAAAACCCTGATGCTTATATTCATCTAAATGCTTTCCTTCAACAGCAAGGGTTAGGGGTAAACCCAACACCATTAGTCAACATAGAACATGACACCATTCCAATAGAGGTGGATAACAGCGACTTAAAGAGTATTACTCTAGCCGCAGGCACCATTATTGGAATGGCGGTTGATGACCGACATTTCTCCATTGATTTAGGAAATGAACTGTTAGGACCAATCCCCAAGGACTGTTTTGACAGTGACAGTGATGACAATGCAACCCCAGACAGGATCTTTACCCGGCATGAGGGGAACTTCCTGGTGTACACTTCTTGCCCTTATAGTAAGGAAGACGTGACTTGTGACTTCAGAAAGGATGAGGTGATTTTCCAGGTCCATGAGGGCTGCCTTTCCCACCTGAAGCCTCCAGTCCAAATCAGCACTCTGACCAGGGACTTCTCCACCCAGCTGGAAAAGGCCGCTGAGATAGAAAAACCAGAAGTCTTTCCAGGCTTCAGGCAGATGGTGGAAGAGAGAGTAAACCTAGCTGATGCCTGCGTGACTCTGGAACAGAAGCAAAAGTTGAAACATGTTTTCTTGGATTTCCAAGATCTCTTTGCGGTAGACTCATATGACTGTGGTCGCACCGACATCCACACAACAACAATTCCCACGGACCCTGGAATGACTCCAGTGTTTGTGAAGCAATATTGTTTGCCTCTCGCATCCATGGAGTCCCTTACTGAAATAATTAAGAACCTTGAGTCCCGGGGAATAATCCGTCTAGTACACAGCACCTTCAATAATCTGGTGCTGGGAATATTGAAGCCAAACGGCCAGTGGAGACTTTGCGCCGACCTTAGGGAGCTCAACAAACGGGTCCATACTTCCCGATGGCCTCTGCCCTACATTGACCAAGGGCTGGCCCAGATTCAGGGGTCACAGGTATTCACTGCAATAGACCTGACCAATGGATACTGGGCCGTGCCAGTCAGTAGGGAGGACTAATACAAACTGGCTTTCACCTTTGGGGGCCAGCAGTACACATGGACCCGAACTCCCTTCGGATACCTCAACTCCGGCAATTAATTCAACATTTTCCTACATAAGGCCATGCCCGACCTGGGTGCGAGGGGTAACCTGGCTTATGTAGATGATGTCCTCATCAAAAGTTCATCTGTGGAAGAACACATAGCGGAAATCCGTTATGTTCTGACACAGTTGAGGGCCGCCGGAGCAAAACTTTCCTTTCAGAAAGCACAGCCCGTGTTAATTTCTTGGGGCATGAGATTACTCCTCAGGGTCTCTGTCCCCAAGAAAAGAAAGCGGAAGCACTTCAGAAACTGAAGGATCCCACAACTCTGCGGGAAGTAAGGAGCCTCCTTGGACTGACTAATTACAGCAGAATGTTCATTGAGGGCTACGCAGAGATCACCAGACCCCTGATTCATCTTTTGAAGGGGGGGTCAAGTGGGAATGGGGTCCAGAACAATCCGAGGCAGTAAGGCAACTCAAAAGATGCCTCTCACAAGAGCCTTGCCTAGCTTACCCTGTCAGAAACAAGGAGTTCTTCCTGGAAACAGGGTTCTCTAATACGTGCTTGACGGCAGTATTATACCAAAAGCATGACAAGGTCAATAAAGTAATCTCCTATGCGAGCAAAACTTTATCCTCTGTGGAGAAAAATTCAACGATTGTGAAAAGGCACTCCTGGCAACGGTGTGGGCATTGAAGAATTACCGCCCGTTTATCCAGGGGGAACACATCATAGTGGAGACTCCACACCATCCTCTGCAATACCTCCAAAGTGACAGAATCCGGGCCGGAAATGTGAGTAATTCCCAAATTACTTCCTGGATTCTGTCAATGCAAGGCTTTCCTGTGGAGGTCAGATATGGCCAAAACAAGAAGAGTCCCCTCACGCAAGGTCTGGCTGGCTTGCATGATTGTGCCAGAGAAAACTGTCTCGAGGACGAAAGTCTAAAACTCAAGGACAACATGGAGGCATACCTTAATTCCCCACACAAAGTCGTTGAAGAAGACAAGTGTGAGGGAATGCCCACTGTCTATGTGGATGGATGCTTTTACCATGTTGACAACAACGGGGAAAAAGAACTGGTGGCCGGCGTAGGGAATGCATGGGTGAATGAGTCCCCAGAACCCTCCGCTGGGTACAAAACTGGTCCCCGAAGTAGTCAGGTAGCAGAGTTGATGGCTGTGCATCAACCCATCCTCACTGATGTCCAACATCAACTCCACGAACTGGTCATAATCACAGATTCGGATTATGTACGGAACGGGTTCATGGAGCACCTGGTCAATTGGAAAACCAGAGGCATGTTATGTGCTAATAACAAACCCTTCAAACATGGGAAGTTAATCCAAAACATTGATGATCTGGTCACATCGAATGGGATGACCATCTACTGGAAAAAGATCAAGGGTCATTCCAAAGTAGAGGGACCAGACAAAACTGGAAATGACTTAGCTGATCAGCTGGCCAAAACCGGGGCCATCCAAGGGGATCTAATAGAAATAGAGTCCCTGTTGGGGGAAATCCAGGTCACTGTTATCACTAGGTCCCAGACAAATGTTCACAATGATCTTTCAACTGCACAATGGAGTAAGGAGACCCCTGATGCTGATTTAATTACGGCTCAAAAGTGGGATCCAATAATTGGTAAGTTTTACCAACACATTGAGGACCCTGAGAACTTTCCCTTGACGGATACCGATTACATTGGGAAGGAGGACCTTAGAGTGTTGATGAAATGTCCAAAGATGTTCCGAATCCAAGACGGTTTGTTGGTAAGGAAATCCCAAGCTGGCCATGATCAGTGGGTGGTCCTTACCTCATTCCGAAGACTGATGTTAAGTCACGCCCATGATGCGACCGCAGCCGGTCATAGGGGGTTTCACACAACATTTGAGATCTTAAGAGAGGTTGCATACTGGCCACACATGGGGCAGGACCTCGACCAATACTTGAAGGGGTGTCTGGTGTGTGCACAATTTCAGCCATCATCCCTCACACACCGTGCACCTCTCCAAAAGAGGGGGGTGATACTGCCATGGTCAGATTTGCAAATCGACCTTGTAGGCCCTGTAATTCACTCGTCTAGAGGAAACAAGTACATGTTGACCGTCACATGCTTGTTTACCAAGTGGGTGGAATGTCTCCTGGCCCCAAACTGCAAGGCAAAAACAGCAGCTGCCCTGATGATTAACCACATCTTTTCCCGTTTTGGTCTACCTCAAAGGATTGAGTCAGACAGAGGTAGCCATTTCACCAGCGAGGTAATGACAAAGATGTGGGAGATACTGGGGGTCAAAAGGAAGTTACATATTGCTTACCGGCCAGCTTCTTCTGGGGCAGTAGAACGCTACAACCGGACCATTGTGAGCATCTTTGAAAAGTTTGTGGCAGATTCTGGGCCAAGTTGGGATATCCGATTACCTCTGGTCCTAATGGCCATCAGATCTACCCCGTCATCTGCAACAACTAAAATATCACCATTTGAGCTGATGACTGGACGCAAGATGGTGCTTCCCCAGCATTTGCTCTACAGGACCCAAGAGCAGACGTTGATAAATGCCTCCACAACTCATGAGTATGTGGAGAATTTAAGGAAACACCTTCAACATGCTTTTGCCTATGCTCAGGGGAATCTAGAGAGATCAGCTGATAGCATGAAGTCCCATTACGATTTGAAAACTTCCAGGAAAGTATATAATGTGGGAGACCGGGTCTATCTATACAATTTCCAAAGGAACCAAAATGTTTACCTACATGGAAGGGACCGTTTTAAAATTATAGACAAGACCTCCCCAGTAGCTTATAAGATCCGCATCCCCAAAGGTAGTCTGGCGGAAGGGGAAGACAAGTGGGTCCATATAAATCAGCTAAAGTGTTGCCATCCCAGGCACACTCTGCAGCAACTGGAGGAGTCCTCTGCAATACCAGAGGGGACCGCTCCAGATTAATTCAGTTCCACCCTAAAATATTCCACATATAGCCTATAAAATTCTATGATTCTTGAATATGTTCTTGCCTCCTGAGTTAAAAAAATGTATATGTTCATGTTTTTGACTATAAAATGTATATGCCGCCCCACTATATCAATAGTGGGGGAGAAATGTCTACGAATAGGTATTGCCGCTTTTGCTTTATCATCCTAGGAGAGATGAAACCATGGAGACTGACCAAGGAGAATGACCCAGGGACGGGAAGCAAAGATCCGAGGGGCCCAGGGTACCGCCCAATATTCCCATCAGGACCGGTGAGGAGAACCGATCGATCCAACCGGATGGAGGAAAAGATGCTGAACTGTGCCAATCTTCGGAATTGGAAGAAGAGGATGCGGACATACCAACGCGTGGTTCAAAACATCCTTTGCACCCGACTCCCCCTCGACTCGAAATCAAAGCGCAGTTGGGCGGGGGGCTTGTTGGGTGTCTTGGCCCACGTTCAAGTTATTATGCTGCAACACTTGGTGCTGTGGGCTTAGGAAATCCAAGAGGGCCAAAAAGCCCACATTTGCGCCAGAATCCTGGAGAACCGTGCAGTTTTGCGCACAGCAAAATGGGCCCCTGACCTGCCACCCACCAGTGCGAGCGTGAGGGGCCAGGAGTGCCATGAGTGAAATGTGTGCCAAAGGAAAAACAGCAGTGCCGGTAGCTAAAAAAAAAAAAGCACTTTGAAATCACCTTTGTTTCTCTGAAATGCAAGCTAAAAATGCCTATTTTAAACATTGCAAGATATTCAAAAATCTCAATGAACACCAGCAGACATTTGGAAGAATGTATTCTTGTGTGCATACTAAATCTGGAGAGAGAAAAAGCCCAAAACAATGTTTATAACAAAACTGGCTGAGCTGTGGATGTCAGCAGCTGAAGTGAAATTGGACTGAAAGACACTAAAATCTAAAATGTTTAAAATAAATGAGTGACCTACTGTTTAGTGGCACATAGTTTGCAACTGTTAAATGCCATAGTTTTGAACTTAGAATCAGCGTTCTAGCTGCATGTGTAAAAATTGCAAGTTTGGTTTGAATGTAGAAAACTGGGAACTAAAGTGACATTTAGCTGAAGCCTGGCTTGAAGAGAGTGAATTCTGCCCGGCAACTACCCCCGACAGGTGTGAAACATGCTCAGCCACTCTTCCCAGGCCTGGCTGCATTCTGCTGCCCCCACCAAAAGGAGATGACACCTCCCTGATTGAATTAGGGGAGGAGCACCTGGGGACTACAGGAAACTAAACAAAGCACTGTCCTTGGCCCAGGCAAATGTTAAATTAGGGGGGTCGTAAATGGCTTCCTCTTGGAAGGAATCGGGGAGGGGCACTGCATCTGTTAGCCAGCTGAGCTTGGGGGAAGTGGATAAACCAGAAATTCCACCATGTGCTTTGGAAAACCACACCCCTTTGGTGCCAGAGCATAATTTAAAAAAGATGGATAATTCATAGTGCGGACTTGTAAAAATTATATAAATAACATCATCATTCTTGTGATTTTTCTGTGCACATTTTAAGAGGTGTTAGGACCCTGTGGTATGTTCTTGGGGATAGTAGCAGAAAAAAGGTTGTTACTCCAAATGTATGCATGTTAAAAATCTGACACTTTATCATCTGAAAACCACATCCCTGGTGCTCATATGTGTAAAATCTGGAAAGGTTTAGAGGTCGTTATCTGGATGAAAAGGGCAGAATTCTGTCATAAGTGGACACAACATCTTACAAAGACAGGGATCGGATGGTTTGGTGCTACAGAAAATATGTTAACTGGACATATAATATTAGAAAAATGGTACATAGATAAATATGTATTTGTATCAGAAATAGATTTGTGTGCAATTTGACAAGGGGAGGATCCTCTGACCATAAACCTACCTCATCACTCTGACTCACAACCCAGTTCCCCCAATCAAGGGAGAGAGGAGGAACTGGCCAATGATAAGTTGAGAGGGTTGGGCATAGAAGATGAGCCGACCCTCCCACTTTCTAAACACATAAAAGGAGACTGTGCAGGACAGGTAGGGGCATTCACTTCCCACTTCAAGCTGATTTCTTGCGGAGCGTTTTGCCAGAAGACACCAGATCCAGCACTTAGACTTCAGATCCAGACAGATACCAGAACTTTGAATTCAGACTTCAGAATTTGTCAGCAGGCCTCAAAATCTTTTGCAAACTGATTCACCCCAGACTTCCAAGGGGCACATCAGAGTAAAACAGCTGGGCTGAGCTGTTTGATTCTGGCCTAAAACCCTGTGCCAGAAACACCCAGAAAGCAGAACTGTACCCGGAACCAGAGACCAGACCGCTGTGCAGTGACAAGAACTTTTGCCAGAACCAGAGATCCAGACCGCTGTGGAGTGCCGCCAGCAGAGCTGACCCAGATCGCTGCGAGCAGAACCAGGCAGAGACCGTCCGTGGCGAGGGAACCGCAGTCCAATCCTGATCCGATCCGTGGCGAAGTCGCATTCCTGTCCAAAATATAGTGCGAGTACCGCCAGAACTGTGCAGAACCCAATCTCTTAGTTTAAAATAATCTAAAATAATCTAATTCAAACTATTTTAACCTATTGAGAACTGCATCCTAGAAATCTTGTGTTCCTTCTGTGATCTCAAACCTGAAAACTGAAATTTAATCTTGAAGCTAAGATTCTGGGCTTTCCAACGAACCCAGAACTGACTTTCTATTCATTATACTTTTTCCGTAATCGAGGTTGACGCACTCGGAAAAATTGCCGCCAATTGCGATTTGGCTCAATTTCTTCACTTGGCAAAATAGCAGCTCCTTGCTTTCCTTTGCTGAAATTCGTTTGTCACCTGACAATCATTCATAGAGCTTTGCTAAAGTGATCCTGAACTAATTTAAAGTAGCTATCACTCACCTTGAACCTCTAGAGGGAATTAAAATAATTTTTAGCATATTTTCCCTTCTTTGCATACCACCTTTAAAGTACTTTCCCTGCGTTTAAAATCATCCCTGTTGATCTAAGCTTACTAGGGGGAAACTGAATTGGGATTGTACTGTGATTGTATTCCTGAAGAACTGTGTGTGTCACTTCCACCTCCTTACATTGCATAGAGGGGGGGGGGGGTGAATTGCCAAAAGGGAAAAAGTGATTATATTATGTTTTGCTGAAATCATATCAAGTTTATTCCTGTGTTGCTTCTTTTCCACCTTGCATTTCCTTGTACCATATAAAGCATTCTCAGCTACCTTATCCTCTATACTACTCCTAAGTAATTACCCAGTGTGCTAGTATCACATCATCCATTGGTGATCACTCACTGTCATATGGCTAAGTGTGATATCAATTATTAATTTATTATAAAAGTGCAATATATATATATATATATATATATTGTTTAATTCTCAAATAAACCTTTTAAATTTGCAAAACCAACTTACTTCTTGGGTCAGGGGGATTCTAAGAGAGGGGTGTTATATAAAGGTTGTCATCCAGAGTACACGAACTGGACATAAAAATATATAAATAAGGGCTTCCCTTGAGCAATCCCAGACAAGGCACTGACTTAGTGGGACTGCTTGATTGGAGTCATTAACAAATCACTGCATGCAGCACTAGCACACTTTTTTTCCCTTGCTATTAAACACATATATCAGCCACTGGGACCACGCTAGATAATGTCTCATTAATGGCACCATTTCAGCAGTTTTTGCAAGTCTAAGTAACAATGACTTAAACCCATCTATTAACTTCCCTTGAGACCCTGATCATATGCAGTACGTGAATCGCAGCAAATCCTCACTACTCTTCTTTTCGCCTGGTTCCAGCCATTATACCAGGTATTATAACTTTTTAACCTTTTATGAAATCGCTCTATTGCAACTAGATACATTCCACAGACATTAAAGGTAATAAATTACCCACTTTCTTCTAGACAACAAAGAACTACTCAAACCCTTGCCAGTATCAAGCACTGCAGCCATCCATTTATTTGAGTTTAAAAGACAAATTCAAGGTAGATCCTTGTTTTGCAGCCACCCATTTTTAATCACTAACCGCTTGGTCATTCACCAGTAACACACGCCATGTCATCTATTTCTACAGGTACTGTCTGGTACCCGATCCTCAAACATCCTCGTCCTGATGACAGTTCGATCCCTTCAGGCAAACTGAGAAGACACAACACCTGCTGAGGGTCATGTTTTTACTGAACCAGAAACACCAACTACAAAATTTGTCGACAATAATGGCTTACTATTATCCTTAAGTAGTACAGACATTTTTTGCACAAAGTGTATTGTTACTAACCCTCACTACAATGCATAGTTTAACATATCATTGTATATGTTTGCCCTCATGGGCTCATGTATGTCTTTTTAAGGCCCAGTGTGATTAAGTGGCCTACCAACCTTTAGATGTGTGTTCTAAAATAAATATTATATACACCTTGCTCTTTCCCTGACCATGGCTCGTGACTAGTATTTGTTAAACCTAGTCCTTTGCTGCAACCCTTACCCGTGTCTTTAAACAGGGGTAGCTTCTGACTCCTCTTCTCTCTCTCTTATGGAATATAGCGTGTATAATGTAAAAAGGTTTCTTTCTCCTGTATACAAAAGTCAGATAATTGGCATGATCCAAGATGGTGATGCTTGTTACCCAATGTCATTGCAGGAGGGGAAGAAGAGTAGACACTAGGGAAAGACAATTCACCTTTCTTTGATCATAGAGGTGAATATATGAAGCCAGCCTCGACTAAGACATGTTTATGTGTTGAAGCCACTAGAGTTTGACGAAACACATTACTTTCTCTGCCTTTTTACCGTGTGGAATTCCTTTACATTAGAGATTTTGTGTACCACTATTGGTTTTGCCGTTTCCATTATTTGCAGGAGCACGGTTCAGTTGCTCAACTCATAGGAAGCGCAGTTATTGGCCGGCTTATAACCTTAGCGCTGTTCAACGAAATTGCACACAGCTTTGCAAACAACGAATATGGCCACCTCTGAATGATTCTGCAAAGTTTTGTGCGGTCTCGACAAGGAGGGGCAAAGTTATAGGGGGATGTCCCAAAATGTTTAGAATTCGGTTAGACATGAATGGAAAACATGTATTTATTTATTGTGTTATGATCAAACATTGATCTTTCCCAAATTTAAATGTTTTCATTTTTATACAATGTAAACCAAAATACAATTACAATAGATTATACATTAACATTTACATAATCTAGCTGCATCCTAACAATCTCGGTAGTAAAAACACTTATTTTCCCACATTTTTTCTTTCCCACATGTCACCAGTAGCCATAAATACACATCTCATAAAGAAACAACTCAAGTATTTAGTTCTCATTTCTGTCACTCCTGTACAGGTTACCATGATGTGCTTCAAAGTCTCTGTACCTTCTACTTGGCAGTATCCACATTTCTCCTCTGTTAAACACAGTATTAGAAGATCTAGCTGATAAAACTTCACCAGTTGGTAGAAGATTTCAACGAAATCTTAGAAATTGTTCACGATAAAAAGGAGTTGGATATTGCTCAAGATACTTTGGCAGTATTCCTGACGGTTTGTCTAATCGTGAAAAGGTAGAATGTAAATGATAATTCCTGACCTTGGCAATAGTGTCAATCCGATATTTTTCTTGAAGACTATGTTTTACCCTTACGTCTTCGTGTGATTTCCCACAGGCAAAGAGAATCAACTCCACCAATTGTTCTATCTTTAACATGAATTTATTTGACTTCAAACTCAATACTATCAGCACATCTTCATATAAGGTATATTTTGTTGCCTTCCTGCTTGCTGCTGTTTTTCTAACTTAAGGATCCCTCCATCCTCTTTTCCTTTGCCTATGGGGAGGAGGTGCAAGTGGATCTAGATCATCTGGCCTAACACCCGCCCACCTTCTTAGCCCTGCCTCTTCCTTCCTGCTCTTAACTATTAGATCAAGGGCGTCTCTCTCGCCTGGGCGTCTGCAGTGAAGGGCAGACAAAGAAAAGGGAAATTCTTGTTTGGACCAGGAGGACCCAGGGCCTGAGCACCTGCTCAGACAGCAGGTAAGCATGCACCAACATGTGTTACCCACTCTGTCCCCACAGGCCATCCCCACCCACTCTGGTCCCCCTGTGATGTTCCCTTGTGCCCACCTTTCTCGCACACAGGTGTTGCCTGTTTTGCTCGATTCTTCTACCCTGCTGCCCCTAAACCTCCTCTAGCCTACTTCTGAAGGAGTCTGTTCTGATACATTCTGGTTTCACCATCACCGTCTTGTGGCCAATGCTAGATTTTACTTTAAAGGACTTCATTGATTCATGGTGCGTCACCCTTTCTCAACTCTCATGCTGGACTTCCTTTGCATATTGTACTCATGGTGGCCCTGAATCATGCTGTTCCCATCTTCATCTTGTATCCTGGCTTGCAACATTATGTGTTACTACTGACTTCTGCAATTGTATTCGCTCTCCACTCTTGCTTCTTCACTCTTTTTGACTGCTTACTCTCTGTTCTCTCCTCCTTCCCTTCCCCCTTTTCCTATCTCCTCTCTTTACTTTCTTCTATGCACTTACTCTATCAGACTTGTCCCTGGACCTAATATGATAGCAACCTTGTCTGTTTCCTCCACCCTCCCATTAGTGTTTTTTTCCTCCCACCCCCCTCCAGCACTATCTGAAATGTCGTCAGGCCTAGTATGATAGACGCTTGTTTTGTTCCCCCCTCCCTTTCTGCATCCCTCTCCCTCAACTTTTGTTTTCTCCGGCTCCACCAGAGATGTCGTCAGGCCTAGTACGGTAGTCGCCTTTCTGTTTCCATTTCCTTCCCACTCTCTCCCTCCCTTCTTTATCTATGTCATAGCTCTTGCACTATCTGAAATATCATCAGGCCGAGTACGATAGTTAATTTCACATCCTTACTGTTCATGGCCTGTAAGGATGTCATTGTTTTTTCCCCTTGTTCCCTCCCTTACCTTGAAGCGCTTTGAAACACAGTGTGTATGTGCGCTATATAAATAAACTATCATATCATATCATATCATTAGCAAGGCCCTGGAGCAGCTGTCTAAGTACATACCTGGGAGAGATCCTGAAGACCAATGGTGAAAAGAGAGAGGCAGGTTGAACATCGAGAATCTGAGAAACTTTTGAAGGAGTCTTCCCCGGAACAGTTCTTTATTTTTGTTGATTAGCTTAGGGATGGGCAGTTGCGAGTAATGGGTTGAGAGCTCTTGTTTGCCACAAGTTTGGAACATATATGTTAATAGTAGCCTGGAGGTTAAAAGACTCAAAGAAAGTTTGGAACTTTTGTTTTGGGCACCTCATTTGGCACTTTGATTCCGGCTATCTTGTGCACATTCCCATCTGTATATTGTACTGATGTGTGCTATACAAATATATAATAATAATAATAAGACATTGTTTTGTAGATCAGGGAGTCCCAGGAAGGGAAGGGCCTTTAACATTAGGATTTGGACTTGATAATTTAGAACATTAAGCAGACCCTCCAGCTCATAGCGCAAGTGAGGAAATGCTCTACAATAACATCTCATCCATTATGCCAAAAAAAGAGCATGCCAGTCCACAAAGGACATCTGAATAGGCACAACTTATATGTGCCCATTGAGATGGCTTTTTCAGATGGCTTTCTTCCCCTCTTTTTGCATTTGCACAAATTGTGGGGCATTTCTACACATTTAAAAACGAATCCTGAGTTTACAAACAGGGTGCGCTTTTAAAAGTGAAGAAAACTAAGGCAACCCTATGCGCCTGCTTTGAATGGGTGCAGGGGGTTCCACAATGCATGCAGGTTATTTCCTTTTTTTTAAGTATGAAAGCAGAGATATGAACCGCTGCTGTCTCACTTACATTTCTGTTCCTCAAACAGGATAGCAATGCTTTTTTGGGATTGCATTTTATAGTGACAGGCCCTTCAAGGGCCCGTCACTTTGAAATGCGCTGGGGTCCTGTAGAACATTATTGTCGGGAGATTGCTTCCGACCCTAATATATTCATGGCAGCTGACCAGTACATAATTTGCGCTACAGTGCAGCCCTGTGGAGATGCGCAGGTCACCTTTGAGAATGGGGTAACCTGCTCATTTCCAAAAATGCGTTACCTAAAAACAGCATATCCTTTGCTCTATTTTTAGATGCCCCCCCTTTTGAGGATCTGGGCCAAAATCTACATTTTATTCAAACTTAAAATGAAATAGTCACAATAGGAGGGGAAAAGGAGGGAGAGGGATGGGCCAGATGGTGGGTGATGGGCCAGATGGGGAGTGATAGGCAAGAGAGCAGAGAGGAAGCAGTGGGGTAGTCAGACAGAAAAAACGGAGAGCTGCTGGCAAGAAATCAGTGCAGGAGCAAAGGTCCAGAAAGCAGAGGGAGCGTGGACTACAGGGGAGCAGAGGGCTAGAAAGCAGAGCGGGAGTGGTCGGTGGGAAAGAGACAGCGAGCTGCAGATTGGGAGAAAGGATGAGGGAAGTGTGCGATAGGATGGGGGGAAAGATGCCGAAGTAGAAAGAAAGAATGAAGCACAATACACTGCAGGAGGGATTGGTGAGTGTCAGGTGTGAGTTTTGAGTATGTTTTGGAATGTTGCTTGGACTGGGGAGTGTGAGTCATGATTTGGCAGTATGACAGAGCACATGAGAATGCGCACAACAGAGGAAGAGGTTTGGGAGTGTAAGTTGTGATGGGGAATTGGTGAGTGTGAGGGGTGCTGGCGAGAGCGCTGCATGGGTGTTTTGGGGGAATGGAGAACATAGAAGGGGAATAGTTCCACCATTACAACTGATAATGATCTATGAACTTGATGATAGTTAATATTAAATAGACGTGCACATTAAACCAAAAAAGTAGAGCAAAGCAAATACTGTTCAGTGAAGACAGGAACCTCTGGAACTCTTCCTTTTAAATTGATGTAAAAGATACAAATAATTGCAACCTGCCTCTATTGTAGCCTTGCACACTGCCTCTTTCCTGCACTGGGTCATTCTCACACCCTCCTGCCAAAATATGTGCTGCAAAAATGCTGCAATAAATACAATTATGTGCTGCAAAATGAGCATTTTTATGCCACACAATTTTCGATTTCCTGCCGCAATATCATGGAAGGTCTGATATTATGAACCAGCGTGGCCTCCTTGATTGCCTTATTTCTGAAGGGGTCATCACACTCAATGTGTTTCTCTGTGTTCACAGGTTTCTTCTGTTGGATGGCAATCATGTCATAATATGTATGATGTTTGTTTAGTATGTAACAGTGATAGTTGTTTATGTGCTTTTCTAATTACTATGTTTTCCATTTTACTCCAGGGATTTGCATAATTATGCTAAGGTACCACTTCAGAGTCATATTTGGGCAGTGTGACAAATCTGGTCTATTCGTCCCTTCTCCCAAGATGGGAGCCAACCCCTTTGTAGCTAGGGAGACCAGCCCACAAACCCTGCCTAGGGTTCTGGGAAAGTGGGACCTCACTGGGCTTGACTCTCCTCTGGGGGACAAGGACTTCCATTCCTGTAAGGAATTAAATGCCCAAAGTACATGGTCTGACTACAGGGGAATTGGAAAGACTGTTTTTACCTCTGTTTGGGACTCTCCAAATAGTGCCATTTCTTCAATCTCTTTGGCTTCAGGTAATGCTGGATCTCACCTGAACTACACAGTCAAAGAGGAGCGACACAACGCTTTTGTTTGTGTTGACGTACACAAAATAGCGAGGAACTTGGAATGAAAAGGGGAGAATCCTAAGCAGAGGCGAGCCGCTGACAGGAGGACATCCTTGAGACCTCAGAGCCGGAGGGAGCGTAAGGAGCAAGCTCCTCGCTAGCAAGATGCCAAAAGGCTTGCATCCTAGATGGCAACAAAACCGAAGTTGAGAGAAAGATGGAGGCAGTGAAGAGATTGTCTCGTCTGGTGGCGTGACCACACAGAAGCTGTGGTGGGCCTAGGGCTTGGTAACAGATGCCGACACCAGACTGCAGCAGAGAGATCAGATCCCCAATCTCCACAAGAGAAGCGCACCAGCTACCGAGTAAGGCTGAGCAAGGGAAGCAAATGCCCTCGAAGAGGTAACACTGCTAAGAGGAGCGAAAAGCTGTATCCAAGGCTGGGAAAGTCTAAAATGTCACGGGAGCCAGTAAACCCCAAACGGGCAGACGCCCAACCAAGACCCCACTAAAGTAAGACGGCCAAAGGGCTTTGGGCAGACCTGGAAAGAGCAACATTGTTATACAAAGTTGTGAAAGCCTAAAAGATTACCGGAGCCTAAAAAAGCCAAAGGGCTTTGGGGAGACCTGGAAAGAGAGCCCTTGTTAGCCAAGGCTGTTAAAGCCTAAAAGGTTATGGAGCCAGGAAAACCCGAACAGGCAGATGCCCAACCGAGGTCCCGCTAAAGCAGGTCTAATTGAGGACCAAAGGGCTTTGGGGAGACCCGGAAATATAAAGCATATCAAGCAAGACTGGGAACAGAGAGGACCATGAGGGATCACATACCCAAACCAAAGAAAGGAACATTTTCCAACACCAAGTCAGAAATTGAGGCAGTGCATTAAAGAAACGCTTTTTCCACGCAAAGAAAGGAATGTGGCAGAACTGTATTAAGATTTAAGACTGGCTGTTCAAAGCCTGCATAGAGGCTGGAAGACGACATAGTGAGAAATTGAAGCACTTTCAAAACCATCTCTTATAACGAGATTCCAGTAGTTGGGCCGAGCAAGACCCCAGCATAGAGGCTATTGCTCTGGTCCATATTTGTGTTCTGTTTGTCTAAGTGGTAGTGCCAGATAGTACATAGGGTTTGGACTAAGGACTATTTCTTTTGGACATTTTGACAAGCCCCATTAGTTTTAGCTTGATAGGTAGGGAAGTTCACACATAGTGGTACGGCTCCATAGGAGTGTTTCTTATTGTTTAAATAAACACCCTTGAGCATGTCACATCTTAGTCTGACTCCTACTTCTTGTTAACAACAAATTATGTCAGTGTGGGATGTAGGACAGCTGATATAAGTATCCTTTTCCTGCATAGCGATGGACATAGTGGGCCCGCTAGAAACATCTAAGCTGAGCAAAACCTTAGGATAGAGGCGATTGCGCTGGTTCATATTTTTGATCTGTTTTTCTAAGTGGTAGGGCCAGATAGTGCATAGAGTTTGTACTAAGGGCCATTTCTTTTGAACATTTTGACGAGCACCATTAGTTTTAGTTTGTTAGGTAGGGAAGTTCATCATAGCGGTAGGGCCAGATAGGTATTTTTTATTATTTAAATGAGCACAGTTGAACATGTCACATCTTAATCTGACTCCTCCTTCTGGTTCACCACAGCACATGCACTCATTTCGTTTTGGACTTGGTTGATCCCTTTACTTGCATGAAGGTCAAATGGTGGGATACAACCTCTCCTTTAGTGGTTGGAAGTATTCATCATTGCATGCGTGATTTCCACAAGTTACTCTCAAAGACATGTGCCCTTCCACTGCTTTGCATTTTATTATTATTATTATTATTATTATTATTATTATTATTATTATTATTATGGTATTTATTGAGCACAGACCTAGCTTGTGGAAGCAACAGAGCGCTTTACAATCATAGGGGGAAGAACCCAGTGAGGGAAGCAGAGAAAAAAAGGAGCGGGGAGCTAAAAGGGGAGGGTGGGCAATTGGCAGCAAGGGATCAACAAGCAACCTGGAGGGAGACAATGGGGAGCAGATCACCTCTCCATTCCCAATGCACACACTGTCGATATAATGTAAGGTTTGTACATTTTCATCAAACACATCTATTAGTCAACCAAGCACATAGGGAGAATGCCATAGGGATTGAAAATACATGTTAAAAACAAAAACATAAATGTTTTCTAGAAGGCATTACTGAATGGTCGGACAATGAGCGAAAGCAGGTGAGAAATGCAGACAGTATGAGAAATAGCAAAGGTATGATGATTTGGTAGTAGAGCCGATAAAATATATTCTCTTCATGGGGTGCATTTAATGATACTTTAGTATACAATTACATGAATGTTACTAAAATAAATCAATCATTCACATTCTATTCAAACGCCATGGAGCAGGATCATTTCAGTTTACCGGCCCAATTACGAGTATGGCAGCGCAGTTAAAGGTAGCAGTAATTCCAGTATCGCCACTTAGTGCCGCATTACTGCACAGCCATAATACGAGTGGACAGGTGGAAGATCACCCTCCAGCATTAAGCTTTTTGACCAATCCCATCCATTCGTCCTGCACAGTCGTGGAGCGGGTGGTCCCGCCCTGTGCTATCAGTATAGGCGACTACGGGAGATTGCTGATTTTGCAATTTTTCAAAATCGGAAGTTAGGACACAATATAACATACACAAGGCTATAACAGACACACACGTGCAAGTCACTAAATGTAAAACTAGCATAGATTTGAAGTGTTAGAACTGTTTTCCGATGACTAACTACTTAAACAAAGGTGTAAGACCACTTTAGAATTTTATAACTAATTATTATCCCTAAACACAGTAATTTCTGATCCACCATTTGTCAAAGGTGTTTGTGGGTGTTACACCACATACAGGATTAGAAATCAATTTAATGGCTTTCTGCAAGGTACAGCCCACATCACACACAAAGGGGTTGATGATGTCATGCATTCTATTTAAGGAATAGAAGAACAAGTTACTTTCTCACCTGGTAATGTTCTTTCGTTGGGATGTTCCTCCAACGTATTCCACATCTATGACAGTAATGACCACAGCTGTGCTGCCTCGGAAAACTTTTCGGCGTAGGCGTCCTGCGTCGATGACGTTGACACAATGTCCTCGAGGGCCTCCGTCGGGGGTCGATGTCACCGGATGTTATATATAGGACGCACGGCGCCCGTAGCCTCATGTGTAGTTTTTTCCCCAGAACGTGTGGCACCAATCTCCTGCCAGTATGACTACAGAAAGCCTTGCGGAAATGTAAGCTGCAATCGCATAAGAAATTCTGTAGAAGGGCAGGCTGGGAGGGTTCGATGTGGAATACGTCGGAGGAACATCCCATCGAAAGAACGTTACCAGGTAAGAAAGTAACTTGCTCTTCGAGGGGATTGTGTCCTCCGACGTATTCCACATCTATGACAGACTCCCAAAGCAGTACCAACGTCTGGAGGTGGGAAAAAGAATTTAGAATTTTAGAATGCCCAATCAAATTGCTGAATAGAGGACTGCCTTACCAAAGGCAACATCTTGCCCATGGAGGGAGTCCAGGGAATAGTGTCTCACAAAAGTATGGACAGAGGCCCATGTGGCTGCTTCACAAATATTACGAATGGGAACACCACTCTGCAGAGCAGTGGAGGCAGCCACACCCCTAGTAGAATGAGCCCGTAAGCCAACCTGAGGGTCCTTGCCCGCCAAACGGTAACATTCAGAAATCGTCAAAACGATCCATCTGGACAAGGTCTGCTTGGAAACAGCTTGGCGTAAACGTCTTCCAGCGTATCCAACAAAGAGCTGATCGTCCACTCTGACCCGGGACATCCGTGAGAGATAGAAACTTAAAGCTCTCCTAGGATCCAACCTATGGAGCCTCTCCTCTTCCTTACCAGGATGCGGAGGAGGATAAAACGCCAGAAGAATTACCAACTGGCTCAAATGAAATTCCGACACAACCTTTGGAAGAAAAAAAGGACGAACCCTAAGGACAACCCTGTCCTTATGGAACACAGTGAAAGGTGGCTTGGCGGAAAGTGGCTGCAACTCACTCACTCTGCGTGTGGAAGTAACCGCAACTAAAAATACAGTCTTGAAAGCCAACAGTCTCAGCAGGCAAGAATGCAAGGGCTCAAATGGAGCTCCTATTAAGAACCTTAGAACCAAATTCAAATCCCATCCCGGCACCTGAAAAGGCGACGGTAGAAACACATTAGTTAGCCCTTTAAGAAACTGAGAAATCAAAGGAATCTTAAAATAAGAACACTCCTCGGACGAGCGCTTAAATATTGACAGCGCCGCCACGTAACCCTTAATGGTACCCACTTGCAGGCCCTTGTGGGCTAACGAAAGCAATAAAGAAAGAACCAAAGGAATGGAACATTGGAAAGGATCCACATTCTGTACCCTGCATCAGTTGCAGAACTTTCTCCAATGGCAACGGTACAGGGATTTTGGTGCTCTGCCTGCTCAGAGCGTCCGCCGCCGCGTTTTCGTCTCTGGCCAGATGAACTGCCGAGATCGAAATTTCCTACTGGATGGCCCAGAACCAGAGCTGCATCGCCTCCCTGCACAGTGGATGTGACCCTGCACCCCCCCCTTTTTGTTGAGGTAGTGCATGGCCACTGTATTGTCCGTCATAATCAGGACATTCTTCCCCCGCACAGATGGCAGAAAAGCCTTCATGGCTAGCCTGACAGTCCGCATCTCTAACAGATTGATGTGGAGTCTGGACTCCTACAGAGACCAACGGCCGTTGGCCGTCAACTCGTTGGCATGAGCTCCCCACCCCATGAAGGATGCGTCCGTCACGATCATCACCTCCAGCCACGGTTGCCAAAATGGAGCCCCTTTCAACAGATTTACTTTGACGGCCCACCACAGAAGGTCCTGGGCGACCGAGGGCGGAATCTGAACAGGATCCGACATCCTGCCGGAGAACTGTGACCACTGCATCTTGAGTGCCCATTGCAGAGATCTCATCCACAGCCTGGCCTCTGGCACGAGTAAAATGCAGGATGCCATGAGGCCGAGCAATCTCAAGCACTCGAACGCCGGGAGACTCTGGGCATGTTGAAACTTGTCCACCATCTGCAGAATGTGATGAGCCCTCACCTAGGGAGGCGAACACTGCCCCAGGGATGTGTCGAGCACTACTGCGATGTATTGGAGCCACTGGGTAAGTGTCACATGAGAGTTCTTTAAGTTGAGGGAGAAGCCCAGCTTGTGAAGGGAGTGGCAGGTGACGTACAGATGATCCAGGACTTGCTCGGGAGAGCGTGCCCTGATCAATCAATCGTCCAGATAGGGGTAGATGTGAATCCCTCCTTTCCTGAGATGCGCTGCCACCACCACCATCAGCTTGGTGAAGACCCTCGGGGCAGAGGTCAATCCGAACGGCAGGACTCGAAACTGAAAATGCGAGTCGCCAACCGCGAACCTCAGGTACTTCCTGTGCTTGAGATGAATTGGCACATGAAAGTAAGCATCCTTGAGGTCGACAGACACCAACCAATCCTGAAGTTGAACGGCCTGGAGGACTTGAGAAAGAGTAACCATCTTGAACTTGTCCTTTCTGAGGAGCTTGTTCAAACCACGCAAGTCCATGATGGGTCTCAATCCTCCGTCTTTTTTCTGGATCAAAAACTATGGGGAATACCATCCCTTGTTCCTCTCCGCTACAGGCACCAGTTCTATGGCGCCTTTCTCCAGCAGGGATAAGATTTCCTGCGCAAGGAGCGAATCCGGACGCTTCAAAGAGAGCTTCCCCGGTGGATTGTCATGAGGCCTCTGCCGGAAAGAAAGACAGTAGCCGTGGGCTATGATCTCCAGAACCCACACATCTGAAGTAATGGCACACCATTCTACAAGATGCTGCGGCAGCTTTCCCCCAACCGGCGAACCATGGGCCATGGCCTCATGACTGAGCGGAAGCGGCGGCAGCAGTGCCTGAGGGCAAGGAGGCAACTGCCCGAGTGGCTTTGGCACCTCGAGTACCTTGTTTTCCACCTCTGGTACTCCTACATTGGCCCCTTTGACTGGCAGCTCCTCTCGATCTACCAAAGGAAGAGTAGTATCGAAAGGAACCTCCCCTCCATTGCCGTCCCCTAGGACGAAAAGGCAGAGGTTGACGTACTGCAGCGCTCAATGACTTTACTGCAGCTTTGAAACCTCTCAAGGCTCTAGTCAGCCTTGCTGCCAAAAAGATGGACACCATCAAAGGGCATGTTGAGAAGCCGGGACTGTACATCAGGAGCCAACTGCGACTTCCGCAACCACGCAAACCTGTACATCAAGGTGCTCGCTGCCATGGACCGGCTGACACAGTCTGCCATGTCCAGACCCGACTGAACGGATTCAAACATGGCATCCTTGCCATCTTGAACGAGGACTAGAAAACCATCCCGTTCCTCCCCTTCGGGAATATGTTCAGCCGCCAAAGATGCACAATTCCACAGAGTGTGAGTGAATCTTGCCAAGGCACAAACGGAGTTGGCTGCCTTTAAAGCCATACCCCCAGAGAAAAATACTTTCTTCGCCCAACCATCAAAGCGCTTGTTGTCCCTATCAGGAGGGATGGTAGGCTACGCAGCCTGCTTCGCTGGGGCCGTAGCCGCCTGCACTACCAAACTCTCTGGAGTGGTGTGCGTAGACAAGTAGCAAGTGTCACCACTGGCTGGACGGTATTTTTTCGGAAGCGACTTATTCACTGCCGGGAGGCTCTCCAGAGCAGTCCAAGCCGCCGCCACCCTTCTTTGTAAGGTCATATGAAATGGCAACACCGGGTCAGTGGGTGGACCTTGGTCCAATATATCTGTCAGGCCATCCTGCAGAAAATCCACAGGTGGAGCAGACCACCCCAAATACTCAGTCACCCTCGACATGAGACGCCTGTACGAGGACTCGGCATGTGTACCAGGCTCAGGCCTGCCAAACTCAACCTTCGGAGAGGTGTCCAGACCACTGGTGTCATGTAAGGACTGACGTAGGTCTTCCATGTGGCTGTGACCAGACAAAAGGTCATCAGGAACCTCAGGAGCACAACCCCCTCCTCATCCGACCCTTCTTCCACCTCTTAAATGTAGTCCAAAGGCTGGAATAAATCAAGCCTGGGGGGGTGGCCAGAAAACGGCTCAAAGACAGGCCTCACTGGCTTACTAAGGGCCTTTCTCAGAGTTTCCAAAGCCCTCCGGGGCACCTCTGGTAAATCCTCCTCAAAAGGCGTTGAGGATGCCGATGGAATTGGCGTCAACGTCGACCGAGGCGCCGACGACTTCGACAACGGTTTCGAGGCCGGAGCCCCGAGCGTGTCCTTCGACGGCCTTGGCGCCGATGGCGTCAATGACTTCCTCGGAGCCAGAGCCGAGAGAGAGAGTCCCTCGACGGACATGGCGCAGACGGCGTCGATGCCTTCTTAGAAGGCCTCACAGGCTCAGACGGTCTTGACGGCATTGAGGACCGGGACCTGGACCTGGCATGGCAATGGCGATCAACCTTGTCCGATCGGGACCTCGACGGCTCCCGATGATCGCGCTGACCGACCGAGCCCGAAGGTGTGCGAGTGTGCGAGCGGTGGCTCTAGCTCGTTCCTTGCCGGCTTCTCTCGAAGGCACGGACGGAATGGTGCCCTGCGATTTGAAAATCACCATCATGTCCTGGCAGAATGCGTCCCATTCCGCCGGCGAGGAATGGTTGGTGGAACAAGCTGCCAGTCGTCTGGCGGAGTCCTCTGACGAGGATGGGGAAGTCGACCGGTGACGGCGCTTCCGAGAATGCCTAGAAGAGGCAGAGGAATGGCGGGAACCACTCCAAGATCGAGACCCCCTGGACTTATACCGACGCGGAGAGTCGCCCATCGAGTCGTCGGTCGAAAGCCCAGCAGATTTCGACTTACGGGGTTTAGAAACCCTACTTACCGATAATTTCTTCTTCCGCTCCCGCTAGGCCTTCGACGTCAGGGACTGGCAGTCATCGCAATGATCGGTGGTGTGGCTTTCGCCCAGGCACCAGAGACAGACGTCGTGCGAGTCCGTAATGGACATTTTGGAACCACAGTCCCGACACTTTTTGAAGCCCGACTTCGGGGTAGAAGAAGAGGAAGACATTTTCACAAATTGAAGTCGAAGAACTGAGGCTATGGGCGCCGGGCGTCCTATATATAACATCCGATGATGTCGACCCTCGGCGGAGGCCCTGGAGAACAGCGTGTCGACGTCATCGACGCAGGACGCCTAAGCCGAAAATATTTCCGAAGCTGCACAGCTGTGGTCATTACTGTCATAGATGTGGAATACGTCAGAGGACACAATCCCCTCTAAACAGTTTTACCAATGCCTTCCTCGCACAGGGGAATGATGCAAATGGTTGAATTCGACACAAAAAAAAGAGAACTTTAAAAGCACATTTGCTAATTCAACTAACTATCTTACTATTTCTACATATTTTGAAAGCTATATTATGAATACATGACATAGTACTTTGTTTAAAATAGCTTCCCTTTACAAACTGTACTACATAAAGAAAGGTTCTATATGTACACTAGTCAAGATAAACACGTTTTAGATACTTACTTTGCAATGCAGTCTTTAGATTCGTTTTCGTTCTCCAATTTGTGGTGCACTACTGCTCCTACGGCCAATGGTCCAGCATCACCACAAAGGAAAGTGATTCGACGTCCATTCAAGTTCCGAAGAATTCTCTTTGCATAGTCCAAGCCTCGCTGCAGGTAGGAGTAGTCTTGTGTATTGCTGTACAGGTGAAGGTATAGTAAAGCTATGCCTGGAAAGTTTTAACAAAAGAAAAGAAGTCAAGAAATTTCTGTATTTTTAACATTCATAAAAATCAGAATTTTAACTAAGAGAATTTGTTTATTTGCTTAATAGGATGCTCTGGATTCAGAGTGAACCAGGGATACAGGAGAATACATTGTATAGACTCCAAAATAAAAACAGTTCAAGAAATGTAATGAAAACGGGTCTTTTGATAAAGAGGCTCACAAAATGCAGACTTTAGAGAAAGCTCCAGATTATCAAATAGCTCACAACAATGAGTTGTTTGATATGCTACTATAACATTATAGAAAACATACAATACTCCAACCAATTAATGAGAGGCGACGACCAAGTCTTATGCCTCCCCATCTTGGTCAAGCATAGAACAAAAAACAATACAAGACATTCATTGTAATTAACACTAACTGTCAGTGCTTTAAGTGGGCCGGGGTCAGCCGGGGCCCCCCGTTCCTGCCACAACACAGCGGGACACATTATCCTGCCACGGCCGCGACAGGAGATGCGCCCACCATTTTCAAGTCAGGCAAGCAGACAGAAGTGCCAGCCAGCCATAGCGTCGATCAAACTGGAAGTTACTGTTTGAGCGACGTTGTGGCTGGCTGGCACTTCTGTCAGTCACTGTAACTTCCTCTTGTGACCCCTCGCGCAAGGGGACACAAGAGGCGGTTACTGTCCTTTTGTTTACCCACTCCCTCCTCAGGTCACTGAGGCATCTTTGACCCTCGGCAAATCTGGGGACTCTTTGCCATATTTCTATGTTTATAAAAGATGGCTTGAAAAGTACACAATTCAATCCATCTTTCATAAAGCTTTGCTGAGGGACAAAGATGCCTCAGGCTTTGTCTATCATCAAAGCTTTATAAAAAGATGGATTGAATTGTGTACTTTTCAAGTCATCTTTTATAAATGTAAACCTGTATTCCTTGTGGGCTTATACAAATGAATGAGCATGTTGTACCTGTTGACAGGCATTGTGGTTTTCATGTACCCTTTCATTTTTTTCTGCTGTCATTTCATTTTTCACACCCCCAGTGCGAGGCTGCTTTTTCTGACTACATGGTATGATCCACCAGCAGGGGGAGCAAGCCATGCTATGAGATTTCACCTCAGCGACGGCGGGAGCTCCCCTGCTGGCGAACCTTAGTGGGAGGTCCCTGGGGAGAATAAGAGACCGGAGGAAAGCCGCGATGGAGGAGAGGACCAGGAGAGGACTGGGAGGGCAGGAGAGGGAGAGACGAGGGGACTGGGAGACCGGTGACACTTTCCCTGAAGAGAAAGAACCAGGAGGTCCTCATCGGCGGTGCAATCTCCAGGACGGCCGCTCAGTCTAGTACTCGAGTACTCGAGCAGTGCCGGGGACATAAGTAGGGAGAAAGTTTAGCTGGTGTTGTCCCACGTAAGCCGGGCTGGCTGTGAGGGACAGGCTCAGGCCTCCCTTTCCCCCAGTCGGGGTGCTGCTGAGGTAGGAGTGGAAAAAACTATCGGGGAAGGAGCGCATTAGGCAGCGTGTTCTGTTTAATCGGCACACATGTTGGTGTCACTCGCACTCTCTCTCAAGCAGACGTAACAGATGTGAGGGCAGTGAATGGCCTAAGAGACACGCTGAGGCCTGGTTCAATGGGGTCGTTAGTGCTATGTTACTGAGGTGAATCTCATCCTGTCAGACGTGGGTGCACCTCCAAAGGCTGCTGTGCGACCTGAGTGGTTTAGTGGGTTCCGCTATAACGCATTGACTGCGTATGAGGCAATCTGCCCCATAAGACTTGCTCTTTTCCCTGCACGGGGATAGTGCCGTGTGGAGAGGGGCTAAGGAGAGGTAGAGGAGGAAGGCCAAGACCATTGAGGTTTTGTCTGGTGGCAGGTGTATGCTAAACCCTGCGGTTTATTAAGTTAGGACCATCCCAGTGCCCGTTATGTTCTGGCCACTCTCCCGCAATTTAGTTAGGCAGTGTTGGCCGGATAGGATTGCTCAGTTATGTATGGAGCACATGCCCCTGCGTAAACAAAGGGGAAGTTGATCAGGTACCTCCCGGGTTAGGATAACGGTCTGTGTGCGTCTGTGACCGAAGTGGGGAGAGATTCGGTGGCAGTCTGCCACTACCGGCAGGCATGGAGAATGACAAGGTTAACAATATAACTATTTACTTACCACATGTGATTCAACTTGCTCCCACATACCCATGTGGTACGATATAATTATTTGTTTACCACATGTGACGCCAACTTGTTCCCAGGTGACCCATGTGATATGATATAATTCATTATTTACCACATGTGATTCAACTTGATCCCAGAGGACCCAGGTGATGTGAAGT
Organism: Ambystoma mexicanum; assembly: GCF_040938575.1. NCBI lineage: Eukaryota > Metazoa > Chordata > Amphibia > Caudata > Ambystomatidae > Ambystoma > Ambystoma mexicanum. The sequence goes on from NC_090924.1 coordinate 985,081,683, forward strand.
AATTATTTATTTACCACATGTGATGCAACTTGTTCCCAGGTGACTCAGGGAATGCGATATAATTATTTATTTAGCACAAGTGATTCAACTTGCTCCCAGGTGACCCATGTGATGCTATTAGCTTATTTATCTACCAGATGTGACCTAGTTTGCGCCTAGGTGATCCAGTGATGTTAGTTAATGGTTCATTACCGAAGGTAATGGAAAACAGACTCTTAAGCGTTTATTCAGCTCACACACTAAACTATAGCACCTCTAAGCGGGGCCCTGTGGTGTAATATTACTCGGGCATACCGAGGACCTGTTTTTTTACAATTTCCTGTTACATAAAGAAAACTATTTTACACTTGCATGTGAAACAAGGCTCTGACTGGTTATTTCAACTGGGGCACACGAATTATGGTTAGTCTCCAGGGCTGACCAGTCATGTGGGAGAGGGTTCATTCATCCCCATGGTGTTTCATTCGCGCTTGTGCGCGATAAGGTGTATGTATCCCATACTCAGGTCTCTTACAGATTGCTGTTCACCCCGTTATTTCCTACTCAGAGGGAGTTACACCTGGCATAAACATAGAAATATGTTATATATTTTCTATATTTAGAAAAGATGGCTTGAAAATGACACACACCATAGTAAGTTACGCATACAAATATATAAATGTTATATATTTTTGTGCGTACCTTACTATGGTATGTGTACTTTTCAAGCCAGCCTGAAGTACACAAACCATAGTAAGGCACGCAAACAAATATATAAATGTAAGAATTTATGTATGTATGTGCGACCTTAGTATGGTTTGTGTACTTGGCAAGCCATCTTTTATAAACATAGAAATCATAAGCTACTCAGCGTAGTGACTAACAAACTCTTAGTCCATAGTCCCCTTTCCTCCATACTGTATGGGCGTCCCTTCCAAGAGACGGGAGACGGAACCTTTTTCACCAGAAAAAAACGTCTTCCCCTTTAAATTCAGAGGCGCGTGGGGTGTGGCCCAGGGAGCATGAGATGCTCTGACTCTGCCCTCCGGCGCCACCCCTCAGTCCCCATTGACGCGTCAACAATAGATTAAACATTGCCTAATGACACCAGTATTATTAGGGGGGAGGTTGGTGGGATGTATGGAGGAAAGGGGACTACGGACTAAGAGTACGTTAGTCACTACGGTGAGTAACCTATAATATTCTTACGTCCCGCCCCCTTTCCTCCATACTGTATCGGCGATTACAACTGAATTTAGCCCCAGGGTGGAGAGGAGACCCTCCTTAAGCAAATAGGTTCCTGAGAACCGCCTGTCTGAAAGCCGCATCAGATCTAGAGCCGGCATCCAAACAGTAATGCATGCAAGAAGCTGATGGAGAGGCCCAAGTGGCCGCCCTGCTTATGACTTGCTAAGGGACATGGCATTGGAATGCGATGGCCGTTGCCTTGGCCTGACTGCGAAGGCATGCATGTTGGCCGGAAGTGGCTTGTGCTGGCCCTCGCACGCTTCTTTGATGGCGGATACCATCCAGCGGGATATGGAGGTCTTAGAAGCCTGATAGACTGGTCCTGAGCCTTCACAAGTGACAAACAGAGCATTCGACTTCAAGAAGCCCTTGGTCCTGTCCAAGAAGAATTTCAGCGCACTCCTGACATTCAGGCAGTGCCACACCCTTTGTGCTTCGTCCTTAGGATTGAGAAAGAACGTATCAAGGACTATTTCCTCATTAAGGTGGAAAGCAGACGGAACCTTGGGCAGAAAAGCCAGATGGGCACCTCAGGACTACCTTCTCCTTGTGAAAGGTGGTATATGGTTCAGAGGCAACCAGCGCCTGGATCTCTGTGACTCTACCAGCCGAGGTAAGGCCGACTAGTAAGGTCGTCTTGATTGTGACCACCCTGCTGTCCACGGGTGCCACTGGATCAAATGGTTTGTGTGCCAGTGCGCCCAAGACTATGTTGAGGGTCTCTTGACAGGCGGGTAAAGCCTAATGAGACCTGTCAGATGTTTTGTGACGATAGGGTTGGAGGAGGACAAAATGCCCTCCTCCGAGATCCTGTAATCCCCAAGGGCTGCAAGGTATGTGCGGCAGGTATCCACCTGCACGCCTGAATGAGCGAGATTTGCTGAAAAGGAGAGTACGTCGTCCAAGGTGCAAGCCAAGGGGTCAATTACCTTGGAGTCTGCCCAGAGGCAGAATCTGGTCCATTTGCTTTTGTACTGGGACCTGATGGCTTTGCTCCTGGCGCCATGTATTATCTCCAGATTGGCCTGCTACAGGCTAGGGTGCTGAAGCGTTACCTGCTCTGGTACCACGATGTGAGGGCTAATTTCCCTGGTGCACGGTGGATGATTCTGCCACCCGCTGCGCCAGAAGATGTGCTGGGCCCGTCGGCAGGTGTGTCTGGGGCACCTCCGAGAGGCTGAGTAGCTCCGAAAACCATGGCCTGGATTGCCACCGTGAAGCTATCAGGATGATGAGTCGGCGAGAATCCTTGATCTTGCAAATTACCCTGTGCATCAGAGGAGTGGGCAGAAAGGTGCAGCCTTCATGCCAGTCCACTGGGGGTGAAATGCGTTGCCCAGAGAGCCGGGGCCCTGACCATGCCAGGATGCACACTGGGGACACTTCTTGTTGTGCCAGGTGGCAAAGAGATCCAAGTGGGGGTGACCCCACCTGTTGAAGATCTCCTGAATAACAAGGTTGTTTAGCTGCCATTCGTAATTGTCCGCTCCCAGCACGCTGAGCCGGTCCACTTCCAGGTTGGAATTGCCCGGGTGGTTGACTGCCCTGAGGTAGATGTCGTTTTCCAGGGCCCCCTCCACATGTTGATCGCCAGTCTGCACAGAGGAGGGGATCTGGTGCCTCCCTGCTTGTTGGCATAGTACATGCTGGTCGAGTTGTCTGTCTGGATGAGGACAACCTTGCCCCCGAGAAGTGGCAGGAATGCTCTGCGCGCTAGCCAGATGGCGTTCAGCTCCAGCCAATTGTTGTGGTATTCCTGCTCCTGCCGATTCCAGGTGCCGTGGACCGAGAGATCTTCCAGGGTGGCTCCCCAGCCCTTGAGCGAGGAGTCTGTGGGGCTTGCCCGTCCGTAGGTTCCAGTCCATGGACCACCAAGATGGGTCCGGGTGGATCCTCTCGGATTGAGAGCCTTGCTCCTGATTCCATGAGGCTGTGAAGTGCAGCTGAATCCTTCTCATTCTTAGTCTTGTTTGCGGCACGGCTAGTGGAACCGCCGCTAGTAGACCCAGGAGATGTTGGTACCACCATGCCGAGGTCAACTCTCTGCTGAGGAAGTGGGCGGTGGCCCTCTTGATGGCCGAGATCTTGTCCTCCGATGGGAAAACCCTCTCAAAGCATGTGTACCAAATGAGTCCCAGGTTAGTCGACTGCGTTGGGAGCAGCTGTGACTTCTTGAGGTTGAGCTAAAAGCCCAGGTCGTGCAGTGTGTTCATAAGGGCCTCGGAAGAGTGGTGAACCACTTCCCGAGAAGTAGCCCTGACGAGCCAGTCGTCGAGGTATGGGTAGATGTGGAGGCCCTGCTCTGAGGAGGGCAGCTACAGCGTTCATGAATCTGGTGATGACCCTGGGGGCAGAGTTGAGGCCAAACGGTAGGACTTTGTATTGGAAATGGAAGCCCATGATCCTGAACCGTAGGAAGGAACGATGGGGCTGCCAAATCGGGACGTGAAGGTATGCGTCCTTTAGGTCAAGGGAGCACATCCAGTCTCCCTTGTCCAATGTCTCTGATATAAAAGCTGGCGTAACCATCTTGAATCTTTGCAGGGGTAGGGAGAGGTTGAGGGTGGAAAGGTCCAGCACAACTCTCAGGCCCACCTGCTTCTTCTTTTGAATGGCGAAACTCCTGGAGTAGAAGCCAAAGCCTCGCTGGGATGCTGGAACTTCCTCCACTGCCTGGCTCTCTACGAGCGACCGGATCTCTGCCAAAATCGTTGCTGTCCCAACCTGTGGGAGTGGAGGGGGGAGGGAGAAGAGGCTGGGATAGGGAGGCGGTACCCCGTGGATACTACGGGGAGGATCCAGGGGTCAGCGAACTTCTGGCACCAGAAAAGTGCATGGAGAGGAAGCCTGCCCCCCACCGGAGACACGTGGACCCAAAGGGGCATGTCGTGCTTTCTTACTTGGAAGCTGAGGCTGAGTAGGGGGAATGGAAAAAGCCCTTAATCCCCCCTTTTTGCTGTTTGTGCCAGTCCTGAGATGGCGAGCGTTCCAGCTGCCTGGATCTGCGTTCCTGGAAGTTGCGAAACCCTCCATATGTACGACCCTTCTCTGAGCGCTGCTGAGATTGGGTGTAAGATTTGGGAGTGGTCTTTGTAAGGATGGACAAGGACTTTGCCATTTGTGAGCTGTTCTTCTTTTTGTCCAGCTCTTCATCCGTAGAGCCCCCCCCTCGAACAGTAGATCTAGAATGCGCTCCTGGACGTCCGAGTTGAATTTCGTCGCCTGGAGCCAGGCTTTGTGCCTCATGTCTGTCGCAATGCGGATGGCACGGCCCGAGGTATCGATATGCGCCACTGTGGATTCCATGAGGTCATGCGCCACGAGCTTGGCCTCTGCTAGCCCCGCCTTAAAGCGTGATTGGCATTGGGTGGGGAGTTCCCGGGGGAAGTCCACAATTTCCTCGCCATAACCGTTGGTTGGCGGCAGCCAGCATGGCATCTGCGTTGGCCTGACACAGGTGCAAGGAGGCATTGGAGTAGATATTCTTGCCATAAACCTCCAAGATCTTCTCCTCCTTGCCTAGAAGCACCGCAGAGGAGGAGACTGAGGGTGACTGAGGCTTGGAGTAAAGTGACACTGGATCGATCACCGAGGAGTGTAGCTGAGGATGGGTCGAGAGCAACAGTGGGTCCCCCTCCATCTGCCTGTACTTGGCGTCCAGGCGTCGGTTGACCGGCTGGACTGAGTGGGGCTTGAGCCAACCCTTCTTGGCCAGGGCGACTACATCGGTTTGTAGTGGAATCCCTGTGCTGGCTTCGGGGCGTCTTGTGAGGACTTTAGCCAGAACCTTCTCTGCCGGCTGTTCGAGCTCAGGCTGAGGGAGGCCTAGTTACTCCGCCAGGCCAGCAAGACGTTCATGGAAGGCCCTGGCCGAGGATGGCGTGTCCGGATCCTCGTCCGTGTCCTGCGGATCCAGAGGATCTTGTGGAGGAGGATGGGTAGATGGCGCCGGAGGCTGGGGTACAGAGACCAGAGGCGGAGGTTGCGGAGTTGGCTGTAGAGCCGGAGGAGGCGGCTGCACCGGGGTCACGGAGCCCGATGGAGGCGTCTGTGGTGCTGCTAGCATGGCGGGGAGGACTTCCCTGACCACGTCCTTGATGATAACCCCCATTTGAGGAAACCTCATGGGGCTGAGGAATTTGTTGAAGAGCACCTCCTCACTGTCCGAAGAGGTGGCAAGGGGTACCGACAGGGTAGCGGGCGACGGCTGGAGCAGCTGCGTACTCAGTCCATATGGACGCATTGGGAAAGTTGCCCTGCACATATGAAGGGTAGACTGTAGGCCACGTACCTGGTTGCGACCAGTCCCACCTTGACATTCGTTCTTCGCCGAATTTGTGGAATGGCGTTGGACGGGTGCTCCTGTCTGGTGCGGCGGCCATTTTGTCGAGCTGCTTGCCACGTGCCTGCAACGTGTTGCCCAGCCCACTGGATCTGGCCTTGTTCAAGACTCGCGCGTGTGGATCACAAGGCCTACCCTGCTCCTCGGGTCTCGGCCCGGTAGGTGCGACACCCTCGACCCGGGGGTCGGTAGAGCTGTGTTTAGGCACCACCTCGGACGTATTGCCGGTATTAGGGCATAGCCCCTCGGACGTATTGCTGGTGTTAGGGCATAGCCCCTCGGCCATTGTGCCGGTAAAAAGGTGTAGCCCCTCGGGTGTAGGCCCGGTACAAGAACCTTGCGGTCCCTCAACACTGCGTCCGGGAGGATCCGAGGACCCCTCGACCCAAAGGCCGGTAGCTGTAGCAGCCTCGGTGCACGTGCTGGTGGAAGGACCGGGCCGGTCCCTCCCGCGCAGCTGAGTCCCTGGGAAGGAGTCTCCCTTGCAGGGTGTGCTGGAAAATATCAGCCCACCTTGGACCTGGGACGATGCTTCACAAAGTTCTTGAGATCCCCTGGAGGCGACTTCTGGAAGAGCTCCCTCCACCTGGCTAGTCTGTTCTTCAGCGCCTTCGAGGACAGCGAGTCAAACGCCGGACATGACTGCCAACCGTGGTCTGGGCCAAGGCAACGTAGGTAGATGGCGTGGGGGTCTGAGGTTGGGAAGAGCCCGTTGCAGGATGGACACCTGATGAACCCTGGCATGCGCCGGGGAGGAGCGCGACACCTGAGGACCGAGTACCTGAATGATAGAAAAGACAAAAAAAGACAAAGAGAAGAAGTATCCGCATGTGGAATTACATGGCTGAAGCCAAACCTAGGAGCGCTGGTGAATTCACCCATTCCCGTCAACGCGGAAAAGGGGAATGAGGTGTGGCGCCGGAGGGCGGAGTCAGGGCAGCGCATGCTCCCTGGGCCGTGCCCCGCGCTCCTCTAACTTTAAAGGGGAAGAAGATTTTTTCTGGTGAAAAAGGTTCCGTCTCCCGTCCCTTAGAAGGGACGCCAATACAGTATGGAGGAAAGGGGACGGGACGTAAGAGTAATATGTAATATATTTCTATGTTTATAAAAGATGGCTTGCCAAGTACACAAACCATAGTAAGGTACGCAAACAAATATATAAATGCTTACATACATTTATATATTTGTTTGCATACCTTACTATGGTTTGTGTACTTTTCAGACCATGCCCAACATGCAAGCCACGTCCCCAAAAGAGCCCCCCCTCACACAATTTTCTTACCCCCACTTAAAGACCTGCTAACTGTAATGTATGCGAGCAAAGTAGTGGTGCAACAGAATATCAATTATAAATAGTTGTTTTAGAATAATAAAACTCAATGGGCCTCATTAGGACCCAGGCGGTAAGGGGTTTACGGCGGCGTAAACAGCGCCGACCCTTACCGCCTGATTCCGAGGTCCCTTAGCTCCATGGAGGATTTAACACCTGCTTTTAGCAGGTGTTATGATATGATATGATATGATATGGTATTTGTAACGCGCCTATACACAAGTGTTTCAAGGCGCGACGAGGCAGGGAGGGAGGGAAACAAGGGGAAGACAGACAAACGATCCTACTAGGCCAGGTGTCATTCAGATCGCGCAAGTGCAGGGGTAAAGGGAAAAGGAGAAAGTGCAGGGGGAGGAGGTGGGGGGGAAGTGCAGTACAAGGTAAGTAGTGTAATAAAATAATAAATAATAAATAATAAATAAAAAGGGCCAGCTGGTGGCAAGTGCGAGGTAAGTGCAGAGCAAGTGCTGGGAAGGGGGCTGTAGGGATACAGTGACAGTCCCACAGTGCAGGGGGAGCCAGGGAGGCAGTGCAAGTGGAGAGTGGCTGGGCCCTGGACCGAGGTCGCTGAGAGTGGCCCAGATGCAGGTTTAGTGCAGAATTCAGTGGGGAGTTAGGCAGGTTTAGCAGGGGAGAGGGAGAGAGAAGGCAGAAGCGAAGAGGAAGGTTTTGAGGTGCTTCCGGAACCGGAGATGGTTCTCCTCAAGTTTCAGGGAGGCAGGAAGGCTGTTCCAGAGGGAGGCCCCTGCTGCGGAGAGAGATCTACCCCCAGCTCGTTGCTTAGAGAAGCGGCTGACCATGAGGGAGTTGGAGACGGATGAGCGGAGGGCTCGTGAAGGAAGATATTTAGGAAGAGAGAGTTGAAGGTATTTAGGCCCCAGGCCCCAGAAGGCCTTGTGGACAATGCAGAGGTTTTTGAACTTAATCCTCGCAGCCACTGGGAGCCAGTGAAGGGATTTCAGTCCTGGAGAGATACGGTCCCTGGGCTTGAGGCCAAGGACAAGTCTCGCAGTTCTGTTCTGGATAAGTTGCAGAGGGCGGAGAGTGGAGGCAGGCAGATTAAGATAGAGGCTGTTGCAGTAGTCCAGCCTTGAGAGAACCAGGGCTCGGGAGACAGTGAGCTTCTGGGGGAAGGAGAGGAAGGGAAGAATACCTCTGAGGAGGTGCAGCTGGTAGTGAGACTTCTTAGAGACGTCAGATATTTGAGGAGAGAAGGAGAGTGTGGAGTCGAAGATGACCCCGAGGTTTTTAGCCTTGCAGGTAGGGGCAGGAAGGGGGCCAAGGGAGGCCGGCCAGAGAGCTGCAGGGAAGGAGGGAGTGGGTGTGCCGATGAGTAGAATCTCGGTCTTACTGGCGTTAAGGCAGAGGTCATTGGCGGCACACCATTCCTGGATAGCAGACAGACAGTCGGAGATGAGGGAAGGAGAGGAGGAGGCCGAGGGTAGCCTGAAAATGAGCTGGGTATCGTCCGCATAGCACTGGAAGTGGGGGCAGAGAGCGGCGATGCGGTGGGCAAGGAGTGCCAGATACTGGTTGAAAAGCCAGGGAGAGAGGTTGGATCCCTGGGGGACACCACAGGTGGAGAAAAAGATGTCAGAGAGGAAGGAGCCCATTTGGACCTGGGAGGGTCGACCGGAAAGGAAAGAGGTCAGCCATGCCAGAGCCTGACCAGTGATACCCAGGCTATCACGGAGACGGTTGAGCAGGATGGCATGGTTGACAGTGTCAAAGGCAGAGGAGAGATCGAGCAGAATGAGAAGACAGGGAGTGTTGGAATCGAGGTTCAGGAGCAGGTCCTCACGGATATTCAGGAGAGCAGTTTCCGTGCTTCTGGCCGCTCTGAAGCCGGATTGATGGTCATGAAGATTACCAACAGATTCAGCATGGAGGTTAAGCTGGGAGATGGCCAGTTTCTCCAGGAGCTTGCCCAGGAAGGGAGTAATGGAGATTGGGCGATAGTTGGCCGGGCAGGAGGGGTCGGAAGAGGGTTTCTTGAGGAGGGGATGCACAAGGGAGTGCTTGAGGGGGGATGGGAAGACTCCAGAGGCGAATGAGTGGTTGCAAAAGTCAGCCAGGGCAGGAGCCAGGGAGTCGATGTGGTCCTTGATGGTTTTGGAGGAACAGGGGTGAACCTGTTTAGACGAGGCTTTCATAGATCGGACTTGTCTGGAAACCTCATCAGCAGAAAAAGGTGGAAAAGCAGAGAAGGAGGGCGGAGGGGCGGTTGCAAGAGAGCAAGAGGAAGAGCCGGGAAGAGAAGGAGGGAGGAGAGAGGAGGAGAGCGAGGACAGGATGTCCTGAGTTTTTGAGATGAAGTGCGAGGCCAGTGCGGTGCAGAGGGCCTGGGAGGGGACAGGAGAGGTAGAGACTGCAGCAGGGTTGGCCAGCTCCTTGCAGATTTTAAAGAGTTCGGCCGAGTTGTTAGATGCCTCAGAGATGCGGGCTTGGATAAGGGCTCTCTTCTTGGTGAGAACGGAGAGCCGGTATTGCCTTTGGAGCAGGCGGCAGGCCAGTTTGTCAGAGGATGAACATGAAGCACGCCATTTCCTCTCTGCCACCCTGCACTTGCGTTTTAGGGTGACGAGATCCGAGTCATACCAGGAGTTACATTTGGCTTTGGGCTTCAGGCGGATTCTCATGACGGGGGCAAGGATATCGAGAGTATCAGATATAGAGGAATAGAGCATGGAGAGGGCTGTGTCAGGGTGGGAGTCAGCCGAGGGGGGAGGAGGGGGCGAGAAGGTAGCAGCGAAAGCCTCAACTGACACGCGCTTCATGGGTCGGATGACCGAGAAGGTGGGTGGCAGTGAGGAGGGTGGCTTTGCCTGTGGGGTAGGGAGGGAGAGGTGGGAGGATAGGAGAAAGTGATCGCTCCAGGAGAGAGGAGTGGAGAGAGGGAGGGAGAGGGGAAGGTCAGAAGAGATCAGAGCATCAAGAGTGTGCCCTGCAGAGTGAGTAGGCCCAGACGGGAGAATAGAGAGTGAGAGAGAGTTGCAGAGTTCGCGAAAGAGACCAGTGGGGGGACAGGAGGCATCGAGGTGGATGTTGAAGTCACCGAGAAAGAGGAGTTGGGTGGTTGAGGACAGGAGTGAGGAGGAGAGGTCAGCCCATTCAGAGAGGAAGGAGGAAATTTGACCAGGTGGCCGATAGATAGTAGCCACGGTAAGGGAATGGCTAGGAGAGAGAGAGTCGGCAGACAAGACATTCAAAAGAGGAGTAGGTCTGCGTAGGAGTGACAGTGGCAGGAATCCACTCAGGGAAGATAAGGGCAACACCACCCCCAGAACGATTGGGCCTGGGCACGGTGAGGATCTTGTAGCCGTCAGGTAGGAGTGTGTCGAAGCTGGTGGCAGAGCTGGCAGTGAACCAAGTCTCAGTGAGACCGAGGACGTCGAGGTCCAGTTCCTCAAGAAGGCGACAGATATCAGAGGAGTGCTTGATGGCAGAGCGAGAATTTAGGGTGGCAATGTGGAGAAGGTTGCCACCCTTGAAAAACTTTCGGGGAGGGGTACAGATCAGAGGTAGGCACTGCGGAGGTGTTAGAGAAGGAGTTGAAGAGGGAGCAAGAGAAGGGGCAGGGAGGGAGGGGAGAGGCAAGGTAGATGAGGGCAGAGGAGGGGGGACAGCGGGAGCGGAAAGGAAGTTGATGAGGCATGGGAAGCGTCTATCAAAGAGGTGAAGGTTGGCCTGAGGGCCTTGGACCAAGACGGTCCCGTTAGCATAGACATTAATGATGGCCTTAGAGGAGTGGAAAGGGGCCAAGAGGACATCCCAACGGGTGCCACCATTAATGGGAGAGGTGGAGAAAGGAGAGAGCACAGCGACCATGTGAAGGGTCCATAGGTCAGGTGAAGGCACGAAAAAGAGGATGTCAGTGAGAGTTTCCTTGGAGCAGGCGCTCGTGTAGGTGTCAGCGATAGGGAGGCCTGGGTTGGAGACCAGGATGTCCTTTTTAAACTTTTTCCTACCGGATTTAGTGAGGAGAGCAGGATAGTCAATAGAGAAGCAGTTAGAGTAGATAGGCGAGATAGAGAGCACCATGGAGTATGAAGGGGAGGCGGACGACACGAGTATGCAGACAGGAAGTGAGTGGAGGGCACTAGTTTAACACAGTGCAGAGCAAACAGTAATGCGTAGTAGGTCAGGGCCACCTAGGTTTGAGAATCCTGCGAGGGGGGGATAACACCCTAGTTTACCTCAACTGTGAATACAGTGAGGCAAGGCCCCATGCGGATGTAACCAGGAGTAGGAGGGGTGAGCCGGGGAACGGAGAACAGGTGGAACTGGCGCCTGGCGTCCCCTGCGGACACCTGCAGACACACAGGGAGCCGCACTGTAGGAGTCGCCCTTGGCCTGGGGCCCTTAGCCGCGGGGGCTGCCGGGCAGAGGGCTGCCCAGGAGGGGGGAGGTTATAGGCAGAGGGAGAGGAAGGGGAGGGGGGGTGTGGGCGGGCAGGGAGGCGGGGAGGGATGGGAAGACCAGGAAGTGGGAGGTGGGAGCAGGAGCAGCCCAAACACCGCGCTAGGAGCGCGAGAAAACAGTTCAACTTTCTTTTTTCTATGTCTTTAAAAGCACGAAATGCACAACACTCACGGAGGCCCAGGCAGGGCTTTCCAGGCCTGCTGATCCACTCAGGCCACCGGCGACCGCTCTCCACGCTCAGCTGGAGAAAAGAAGCGAGCGTGGGGAACGGCCGTCGTGTAGGCCAGAGGGGAGGCAGGAACACAGCCAATCAGAGGGGGGGGTGGGCGGGCAGGGAGGCGGGGAGGGATGGGAAGACCAGGAAGTGGGAGGGGGGAGCAGGAGCAGGCCAAACACCGCGCTAGGAGCGCGAGAAAACAGTTCAACTTTCTTTTTTCTATGTCTTTAAAAGCACGAAATGCACAACACTCACGGAGGCCCAGGCAGGGCTTTCCAGGCCTGCTGATCCACTCAGGCCACCGGCCACCGCTCTCCACGCTCAGCTGGAGAAAAGAAGCGAGCGTGGGGAACGGCCGTCGTGTAGGCCAGAGGGGAGGCAGGAACACAGCCAATCAGAGGGGGGGGTGGGCGGGCAGGGAGGCGGGGAGGGATGGGAAGACCAGGAAGTGGGAGGGGGGAGCAGGAGCAGGCCAAACACCGCGCTAGGAGCGCGAGAAAACAGTTCAACTTTCTTTTTTCTATGTCTTTAAAAGCACGAAATGCACAACACTCACGGAGGCCCAGGCAGGGCTTTCCAGGCCTGCTGATCCACTCAGGCCACCGGCGACCGCTCTCCACGCTCAGCTGGAGAAAAGAAGCGAGCGTGGGGAACGGCCGTCGTGTAGGCCAGAGGGGAGGCAGGAACACAGCCAATCAGAGGGGGGGGTGGGCGGGCAGGGAGGCGGGGAGGGATGGGAAGACCAGGAAGTGGGAGGGGGGAGCAGGAGCAGGCCAAACACCGCGCTAGGAGCACGAGAAAACAGTTCAACTTTCTTTTTTCTATGTCTTTAAAAGCACGAAATGCACAACACTCACGGAGGCCCAGGCAGGGCTTTCCAGGCCTGCTGATCCACTCAGGCCACCGGCGACCGCTCTCCACGCTCAGCTGGAGAAAAGAAGCGAGCGTGGGGAACGGCCGTCGTGTAGGCCAGAGGGGAGGCAGGAACACAGCCAATCAGAGGGGGGGGTGGGCGGGCAGGGAGGCGGGGAGGGATGGGAAGACCAGGAAGTGGGAGGGGGGAGCAGGAGCAGGCCAAACACCGCGCTAGGAGCGCGAGAAAACAGTTCAACTTTCTTTTTTCTATGTCTTTAAAAGCACGAAATGCACAACACTCACGGAGGCCCAGGCAGGGCTTTCCAGGCCTGCTGATCCACTCAGGCCACCGGCGACCGCTCTCCACGCTCAGCTGGAGAAAAGAAGCGAGCGTGGGGAACGGCCGTCGTGTAGGCCAGAGGGGAGGCAGGAACACAGCCAATCAGAGGGGGGGGTGGGCGGGCAGGGAGGCGGGGAGGGATGGGAAGACCAGGAAGTGGGAGGGGGGAGCAGGAGCAGGCCAAACACCGCGCTAGGAGCGCGAGAAAACAGTTCAACTTTCTTTTGTCTATGTCTTTAAAAGCACTAAATGCACAACACTCACGGAGGCCCAGGCAGGGCTTTCCAGGCCTGCTGATCCACTCAGGCCACCGGCGACCGCTCTCCACGCTCAGCTGGAGAAAAGAAGCGAGCGTGGGGAACGGCCGTCGTGTAGGCCAGAGGGGAGGCAGGAACACAGCCAATCAGAGGGGGGGGTGGGCGGGCAGGGAGGCGGGGAGGGATGGGAAGACCAGGAAGTGGGAGGGGGGAGCAGGAGCAGCCCAAACACCGCGCTAGGAGCGCGAGAAAACAGTTCAACTTTCTTTTTTCTATGTCTTTAAAAGCACGAAATGCACAACACTCACGGAGGCCCAGGCAGGGCTTTCCAGGCCTGCTGATCCACTCAGGCCACCGGCGACCGCTCTCCACGCTCAGCTGGAGAAAAGAAGCGAGCGTGGGGAACGGCCGTCGTGTAGGCCAGAGGGGAGGCAGGAACACAGCCAATCAGAGGGGGGGGTGGGCGGGCAGGGAGGCGGGGAGGGATGGGAAGACCAGGAAGTGGGAGGGGGGAGCAGGAGCAGGCCAAACACCGCGCTAGGAGCGCGAGAAAACAGTTCAACTTTCTTTTTTCTATGTCTTTAAAAGCACGAAATGCACAACACTCACGAAGGCCCAGGCAGGGCTTTCCAGGCCTGCTGATCCACTCAGGCCACCGGCGACCGCTCTCCACGCTCAGCTGGAGAAAAGAAGCGAGCGTGGGGAACGGCCGTCGTGTAGGCCAGAGGGGAGGCAGGAACACAGCCAATCAGAGGGGGGGGTGGGCGGGCAGGGAGGCGGGGAGGGATGGGAAGACCAGGAAGTGGGAGGGGGGAGCAGGAGCAGGCCAAACACCGCGCTAGGAGCGCGAGAAAACAGTTCAACTTTCTTTTTTCTATGTCTTTAAAAGCACGAAATGCACAACACTCACGGAGGCCCAGGCAGGGCTTTCCAGGCCTGCTGATCCACTCAGGCCACCGGCGACCGCTCTCCACGCTCAGCTGGAGAAAAGAAGCGAGCGTGGGGAACGGCCGTCGTGTAGGCCAGAGGGGAGGCAGGAACACAGCCAATCAGAGGGGGGGGTGGGCGGGCAGGGAGGCGGGGAGGGATGGGAAGACCAGGAAGTGGGAGGGGGGAGCAGGAGCAGGCCAAACACCGCGCTAGGAGCGCAAGAAAACAGTTCAACTTTCTTTTTTCTATGTCTTTAAAAGCACGAAATGCACAACACTCACGGAGGCCCAGGCAGGGCTTTCCAGGCCTGCTGATCCACTCAGGCCACCGGCGACCGCTCTCCACGCTCAGCATTGGATTGTTAAAATCCATGGCGCTAAGGGACCTTGTTGTTAATTACGCCACCGTAATTTACGGTGGCGTAATTAACGCCTTCCCCACTCCCATTAAGCCCTATGGGGCAAAAATGGGAATGGGGAAGGGTAAATGGGGATTGGGGACTTACCGCCCCGCCAACCTCGGAATGGGGCGGTAAGTCCGCCAACCACCATGGCGTAAACGTAACTTACCGCCTGGGTCGTAATGAGGCCCAATATAGTCTTCAAATGCAGCGATGCAGCGAGGGTAAACAATATCGATGCTACACTTCATTGACTTAGGCTTGATGCATAGATCAGACGCAGAGATTGGTTTGGGTAAAATCATCTCCAGAAGGAATCTTAATTTTCTGCAGCACTGCAGCTGACAAACTGAAAGCGAAAACCCTGTAAAAACCAAGAGTGAGACCCACTTCCAGATTTAACAAGCATTTACAACTTTCATAGTCGAATAACTTTCAATATACAGACAGTGCACGTTTCTATGATCTCATTAAAGTGAAACTCAATCATTCATAACAAGCTGCATCATGTCCCATTACAACCCTAGTTCCCGAGGCCAAATGCCCAACTAATGGCTAGATAAGGCACTTGGAAAATGAAGTAGATCAATTACTCAGTAGTCCATCCTTGCAACTAGAGAAGTAGGAAGCATTAACACTTAGGTGCATTACCCAGGTTAAATGCGTGTAGCAGTCTACATTCTAATTATGCAAATGTGGCAAAATATAAAATATTCAGTGAATACATTTTTGTTTTCTTTTCACTTTAACAAGCACCAGGGCTTGCAAAATCGACTAGCCCCTCGACTGAAATGAATGAGTGGAAGAAAGGTTCCCACAGATATCTAAGTGATATGTTCATGCTCCAAGTTCACATTATTTGTAGAAGCTGCAATATTAGTCTAATTCTTCTCCAGTGGACAACAACATGTAATATTTTTTTTTTCTTTGAAATGTTTAATGGGTTGTTTAACAATCTAACAAATAGAAATGCCAAGCTAGCAAAAAAGGAACAGCAACAGCCAGCATTTTGTGAACTGGCCTAAAGGACAGCCCCATAGCTCACCCATCATATATATCAAAATAATACAAGCCAAGGGACGGATACAGGAGAATGGAGGTGAAGAAAGGGGGCGCTTGAGAAAGATCAGCAAGAAAGAAAAGTAATAAGGGGAGGTGAACCTGAGATGAGAAGGAGGAAGAGTATCGGACTATGTACCACCACCATGTGCTTCTGTCTTGTTGCCTCCTTCACAAATTCCTCCCCAAAGACGTAACCAAATTGCTTCATTGGGACCAGCTCTTCGAGCAAGCAAATGAAATGCCCTCACAATACAGAAAGTGCTCACAGTTTGTTTGGCTCATTAGTGATTCATCAATAAGTGCATTGGGGGCACCATACAGACTAGCAGGTTGCAAAACCGCAGGTACACCCAGGACCCCCAGCGTTTGACCACTTGTGGTTCTCTAACACTTTAAGATTTCTCTCCAAAATCAACAAGGCAGCCACCATCCTTTCCTTAGTTTCCAAGGTTTCTTGAAATTTTGCAACTTTCACCAATACTGTTTCTTCAAAGAATTGAAATCAAGCACCTGTTGTTCGCATATTCTGCTCTGTCCTCCAACTCCAAGCACTCCCCCATGGAGGTGACATATCTCTTTATGATGTTCACTGTCATCTAAAGCGTGCTGAACTCTGCCAATACCTCACATAATCCCCCTGTCACTTCTCCATCACTACGCAAGGTACTGCTTCCTGCAGGTACATTCCCCTCAGACCAACCACAGGGTGAACAAATATCTTCTCTTCTTTGTGCCCTTTTTAGACCATGTCAGCAGTTCGGCATGGGGGACTACAACCCAGAAAAGCCTCAGTGGAGAACCACTAAAGGGGCATCAGACACTGAGTTGGGAGTGACCAGGACCCAACAACAAATCTTGAACAAAACTCAGCAACCACTTGACTGAGATAAGAGGAGTAGAGAGGTATGTTTCTCAATTCTACATTCCTCCATGAGAGATCACTGGAGAGTCTCTCATTTCTCTCCCCAGGTGCTCCTCGCAGGGCACAATCATACCATTCTGTGTCTATTTGGGGGGCACATGTTTTCACTCTGACAGATCCCAGCAACCCTGTCTCGATACAAACACAATATTGGCTATATTGCACAAAGCTGCTGCTACTCCCATTATCTGTCACACCTTTAGGGTAGTCGCTGGTCTCCAGAGACAAGCACCGGGCAAGGAACACCAGCGCTACAGAGGAAGACCATAAGGAAAGCTACCACTTGGCGTGATACTCTGCTAAGTGAGACAGTGGCTCTCTTTTCTTGTAACTTGAGAGGGTGCCCATATGATATAAATGGCTCACCTCCCTGTGTAGAAGGCATAGAGTGTGGGGAATGGAACTTGAAGCAGATGCTTCTGCAAAGGATCTGTAAGAGGCTAGGTTAGACTGCTGTGAACTCAGACTCAGGGAAAAACTATATTCTATAAGCACTATGTGACCAGCTTTGTATTAGAAGATGGAGGCAACACAGTTTAAATCCCTGCGGTCTAGCTGCTACAGTAGTCTCCTCTCTGAATACCAAAGCCTCTTTTTGGTTGTTACAGTCTATATGGTCAGACGAGATCATTGGAATTGCATGAAAAATGGCTTACATACAAAAATTTCTCATACAGCAATTGTAAAGCTCTCCGTACTGTACAGATTTCCAGAAAACAGTGCAAGAGCCTTTTTAAGATCCTACTCAAATTGGACATTATAAAGTAAATGTGTATGGTGTTCTAGCCCAAGCAAGGAAGTAAGGCACAATGTTTGTAGTTAAGATTCTTAACACTATAAAATGAAGGGAATTAATTCTTCAAATCCTGTAACCTCTGGCACAATGTAGGTCACGGGAACTTAGAGTTTAATAAAAAACAAGGCTACTTAAAGACTATTTGGAAAAAATCAGAATAAAATACACAACTGGAAAGAGCTACTGTGAAAATATTCAAGTCACTCATTAAAGGGAAGGGGAAACATAAATGGCTATATATAGGCAAAAGGGCATGGACAAGGAAGAGCATAGTTCTGTATTCCTAAACTTATAACTCGTTGTTGTGCATTAAGCTAAGGTCCTCTCTATCCGCCGGAATATGGGTTCCGTCTGTTTATTATGTATTGATAAGGAAATGCACATTCTGCCTCGGTGCCTGACACAACCCCATTGAAAGTGAAGGGTCATGCTGTTCCCTTTCGTATTTCACGGCAAACAAAATGTGCTCATACATCACCACTGGCAGTGGTTTCTCCTTCTGGTATTTATTCCATTCAAAATCTATTGTACCATCTAGAAGGCTCTCAACTATTTGCTAGTTATTTTGGCCCAAAAAATCATAATCTCTGTCCACTCACATAACACTCTGATCAAAGAAAAAGTCAGGAAAAGCACCCCAAAGAAAACACTAGAAAAGCCCCTTTACATAATGTGCCCGAGCATGTAAAATCCCTATTTTCGTCTAATCCTCACCCGACACCAACAGATACCCACAGACTTACAGTTCCTAAATCTTAGAGGGGAGGGCCTGATGGGGGTCTCTGTAATTGCATTTATTTTTTTAAAACATTTTTTGTTTAAAGTGTGAACTCAGCTCGAAAGCAGTGGAACGCTGTGCAGGCTTTGGGCGAGCCAGTGTTTGGGTTAGCATCTTTTAACAGTAGCGAAGTACTGTGAGCTGCGGTCTGTGTGTCCATTGGGATTAGTCCTTGGTCAGGTATTGTTGAAAAAGCCGTTTTGAGAGATTTGGGAAATTAGGGAATTGTGGGGGCATTCTGAGCCCATACCAGGATTGAGTTCTACAGGGTGGGTTTATTAAAAAAGAAGGATTGTTTGCATATCCTCTCTTGGCGGTCAAGTTGTGATTGAAGCCGCCTGCTCAATTTGCTGGGTGAAGAACATGTGCCATCAGATATGTGGAGCATAGACGTCACTTACGCTGGTGTGCTACTCGTGACTGCTTTGCAGATATGCATTCAGTCCTGAACATTATCCTGGCCTGGACAGAAAGCCAATGTAGTTTGCATAGGACACTGATGATTCAGTCATATTTCTGCACACCCCTTATTAGACGTGCTGCAGCGTGGTGGACTGCTTTTCGGGGGGCCAAGTGAATGACTGGGAGCCTTTTCAAGAAGGCATTTTCCCCCTCGATGTGTGAGACCACAGGGGCTTGAGATACAGTCCAGAAGTCCTGCAGCGGCTGAAGGGTTTGATTTTCTGGAGTGTGGCGATTTGTAGGCAAGCTGTTTCGGCCTTCTTGACTATGTGTTTCTGGAAGGAAAGACTGCTGTCTATGGCGAAGTCTAAAGATTTTGATGAATTCAAGAGCTGCGGATCAAATCCATCTAGGCGCATATCATTACGCATATCATCGAGTTGGAGAAGCTGCTATTTAGCGGAGGGATTGATGAGAACAAATTTAGTCTTGGACGGCTTATGTTTGAGGTAGGCGGTCAATATCCAGAACTGGATGATGTGTAGGTAATCGTGTAGACAACTGATGTCCTATGGGCAATTTACTTTCCTGTACAACCGAGTATCATCCCTGTATTGGTGGATGGCTATATTGGGATCTTTGAGGAGGTTTACAAGGATAGGTGAGAGGATGGAGCCCTGGGGTACTGTAAGGAAGGCATGGTATCAAACAGTGAAGACAGACACAAGTGGTCACAGTTCAAGGGTGTTAATTGAACTTCAATGGGTTGGTTGAACGCATATCTAAACCTAAATCTAAGTATGGGCTCAAGCTACAACCTTCAAATAATAATAACGCAGTCGTAGTTGAGTCTGTCAAAATAAAAGGGCCTATACTAATAATCTTTACTTCTAAATAAAAAATGGTGTGGGACAATAGTGTATGCAAAACGAAAAGTGTTCAAGAAATAATATATCAGGATAGATGAGCAGTGGGATTCCCTTCCCCACGTTTTCAGCACGGGACAAGGCGGCACGTTCGAGCTTCGCAGATACTCTGGCTTCTCTGCCACGAGAATACAGTTCAAAGCATAGGTATCAGGGTGTTTTGCCAAAGACTCCTTTCCAATAACAGTCTCTTACTGCAGAAGGCCTGTCATAACAAATAAGCACCAACGTTCCTTCCTTATCAGGGTTTTCACATTTACAAGTTCTTGTTTCGAATATTCATCATGGGTCTTCCACCTTCAGGCTTGGACCCCTTTTTACCATACCACAATGTTCACACAACTGGTCTCCATTGTTCGGGCTCGGACCATGCAATCTCACTTTACACATTTTCTTCTTGATATCTAAAACTGAAGACTTTCGAATGTGCAATGGGTTTTGCTTAACCGTTGCAGGACTACTTCGATTCACTTCACACAATGTTCTTTCGTTTCTGCCACTTCTTGGCTGGATACCTTTACAGAGACCTTCGATTGAGCACCCACACAGCGCCACACCAGTTGTTACTGGTATCATATCTTTCCATCTCACAGTTCAAACATTCATCAGCAATGTAGCTTTACTTGCGTCTTTCATCACACGCGTTTAACAATGTCCACTCCGGAGCTCGTTATACAATGTTGCAGCTTGCAACCATGACTTCAACACAGAACGGTCTTGCATCGGTCTCCCCAACTCACTAGCTGTGTTGATCTCTCTGGCACTACTTTGTTCTTGGTCAGCTACGCGGGTGGGCCTCCGGTATCTTTGACACACAATGCAGGATTCTTTAGCCTGGTTTCCTGGCCTTATGCTTTCTGATCTGCAGGGTTCATGAAAGTAACAGTTCTTAACGGAAAGGTCAAGGGTATTTCCCTCCTTGCGAACCCTTCTTGGTTTGCCGTCTTTCTCTCCTCATTCAGCTGCCTTCAGAAAACTGCTGTTCATTCACATGCTTTGCCTCATGCAGAGTGTGCTCTCATGCTCCGCCTTTAATCCGAGTGGGGAGGTTTAATTGAAGTCAGGTGTGAGGGATCACCAGTAATTGCCTGACCACAGTAATGGGACATGTCACGTACAATGCTCGGGTGGGTGTCTGTTTTCTCCCAGAGCAGACTGTCCGTGAGAAAGTGTTCATGAAGGGAAAGGGAGGGGGTTGTGTTTCTAAATATCCTATCGGGTAGGATAGGGTAAACGTGTTACAGGGAGGGGGATACCGTGTCTCGCCATCAGAAGTCCCACTCCCCGAAGACCCCTCACCCAGGTGGTCCTCCAGCACTGGTCCACCCCCAAGAACTGGATCCAAAATCGATGGCCATGTCCTGGCCACCTGGATGACATATCCCCGGGGACTAGCAGCTGAGACACAGTCTGGTTTCTCATAGTACTCAGCAGGAGACTCGGAGTGGATCAGAATGCAACATGTTCATCTGGGTGGCCTGGTGTTTGCCCGAAAGGTAGGAGGTAAACCAATTCCGGACAGTGTCAGAGAATCTCATCCTGTCCGCAAGGAAGGGGAAGAGGATGTGGTGGTTAACTGTGTTGAATGCTGCTGAGAGGTCAGGGACGACAAGGAGGCATGAGTCACCCTCATCAATGATTTGGAGGGCATCACCCACCACCTGGATGGTGGCTATCTTAATGCTACACTTGCGGCACACCCCTAAACGTTAAGGAAGTGTAGTTGTTTGATTCTGGAGGGTAGTTGTGTAGCGACTACATTTTCAAATATTTTGCCAATAAACGGGAGGTTTTGAATGGCCCGGTAATTGGCCAGGTCGTCTGGATGTAGGGTCCTTGTTTTCAAAAGAGGTTGTATGAGACCAGTCTTGAAGGCATTCAGGCACGAACCTTCTGTGAGGGAGGCATTAATGATGGTGAGGAGTGTGTTAATCACTGGGACCATCAATTGTTTAATGATGAAGGCCGGATGAAATTGTCATAGTAAGAAGTAGGTCTGATAGAGGCAATTGTTTTTAGGAGATATTGGAGAGAGAAAGGAGAAACTTTGGTCCAGAGGGGAGGTGTGCGTACTAGAATGCAGTTGGGCTAATGTTGTGGGAGGATGATTCGATGATATGTTCGATTTGGTCAAATTTTCCAATAGAAAAGTTGTTGATTATGTCAGATTTTTCCCAGAGTAGCTGGTATGTCGGCAGAGAGTTTGTTACAATACTCTACTACTTAAAAAAGGGCTGTGCTATTGTTAGAGGCTGCCAGGATGGTGGGGTGGAGTATTAAGCAGATTTGGCCTTGGTAATCAGAATTCTATGGTTAGCACATAGAGATTTGAGGTTGGCGAGCTCTCCAGGGTTATTGTTTTTGTGCCATCGTTTCACTAGGGTTCTGATTGAGCGCTTGTTGGAGGTGAGCTTTGGGGTCTACCAAGGGGTGAATAGTTTGGTATTAATGCAGCTGGTTTTTAGCGGGCTTGAGTGTCCATCAGCTATATAGCAGAGTTGTTAAAAAGTCCTATGAGGACCAGGGCATTACCTGTGGTGGGGAGGTTTGTGAAATGTGTTTCTACCTCACTGGCGCAAAGGTTTTGAATGTGGGGGCATTTTCCCTGACCTTCGTGGCCATCCTCGGGTCAATGATCGACAGTGGAATGGTGCCCCCACCTTGCTGCCCCAGCGGTGCCCAGATGCATTGTGTTAGTTATTTCCCCATAGAAAATACTCTGTTTGTCTGTGTAGATCCCTAGCATATTTAATCAAAGTAAATTAATTAATTCCCCTATAGAAATCACGGGTGGTGTTTGTTGGCATTCAAAACTAACAAACGTTTCCTAGTGTGTTGTGAGCCGGTATAGATAAAGATTTGCCCAAAGAATGTATTCCAAAGCTCTGTTTCCACATGTGTGTGCATGGTGTAAAAACGAAATTCCCCAATGATCCCCTTCATTGTAAATCAGAAGTGGGAAGCCTGGCAGTGCCTCTGCATTTGCAAGGTGCAAAAACGAAATTGACCCTTTGTATCCATTGTGCTTTGACCAAAACACCAAAGCCCTGCCTGTTCTTTATCAGTGTGGCAAAACGAATTTCCCCATTTGTTTTTCTTTCTCACATTGCATATGTGCTTAACACTCAAAATCCGATGAATCCATTGTGTTCCTACCCCCTGCCACTGCCTTCCATTCAAAGGAGTGAAGCCAAATTTATGTTTGGGGGGTGAGGGTTGGTGGGAGGAAAGGTATCATAACATTGGGCCACTGGCGGTAACCCTGCCGGTGCTACCGGCGGGTTGCCACCAGACTTGCAAGACTTACAGGCACATGGCTTCCGGGAAGTCAGGCACCGGTAAATTGTAAATCCCCATTCCCATTTGAGTCCCAAAGGACTCAATGGGAATGGGGACCACGGAAGCACCGGCACCATTAATAATGGTGCCGGTGTGTAAAAGTAGATGTATTTTGCATTATGATGTTGGCCTGAGTAGATACACATTGAACAGCGCCAATGCGGTTCACGAAAACACCTTCTTGGTTGCTTTGCTCTCATTTATGAGTTTTCATTCTGAACGCGGTGAGAGCTCATAAAGTCACCGCTTCGGAAGCTTCCCTAAAACAAGCCCCTACACAGGAATGCTGAAACCGCTGAGCACGCTGAACTCTGTAGCACTGGCACACACGTAGCTAATCTGTAAATTATGTGCCATCCTGTCTTCCTTGACTCTCTTGTTTTCCGCAGCTAATTGTGAATGGGCAATCCAGACAATTAAAGCGAAGCACAATTCACAGCATATTCTGTTTCTGAATGATCAAGCTACTAAGTAGAAATACAGACTGAACTTTTAGCCCAGCAAAAACATAGATAACGTAGAATGTTACCTTGTGCTGGAGAACTCAATATCCTCCTACACCCCTCTCTGCTTTGCTTCCCAGACAGTAAATAGTCTTCAGGGTGACATGGAGTGTTTGAGCACATGTTGCTATGGTAAAATGCCCACGTCCATAGGTCTGTAGGTCCCAAGTCATTATCACGTGATGAGCTAGCCTGAATCCGTCACAGTATTCCGAAGGTGCATAAAACACATCTATGCCCACACGTTTTTGCTGACTTTTCCTATGTCTGTATGCTTTTTTGAGATGTTTGTACACGTACAAATATTGGCCTGGTAGAATTGCTTGTTTAGACATGCCAGGCTTTAGTAAATTGTCATCCTGTTGAGCAGCACTTTGACAACTGAATGATTTGGAACATAGTCAACCAGCATCACCACCAGGGTCGCCGACGTATGATATGTTTAAAAAAATATGGTATAGGAGCTGTAGTATTCAATAGTATTTGCCATCGTCAAAACAGGCATAAACCAAAACTTCAGTGGCTGAAATTGGGGAGTTTTAAGATTACGAGAATTGGGCATTTGGAAACTGTATTGTTGCTAAAGAAAGCGAGACCGGCTGCATTTGACGTTGTTAGGGATTGGTGGAAGGAAGCCACCCAACGTCTCAGAAGCAGAGAAAAACATGTACGTAGACACATTACACAGACTGGTAAAGCCTTAGCACATGACCACTAAAGAGAGGAAGAGGCCATGAGAAAACTTGATATGGGTTTCCAATTAGAAGTCCAAAAAATATACCTGTCAAAAGAGTTGCATGCATCTGATGAATTGATAAATAAATTATTAAATGAGAGGAGAACGTCTCCTACCGCACCGCCTCCATATGTATCGCCATACCACAAGCACCTTAAGCGCAACCACCATTACTTGCAACAGCTACACATTCTGATAGTTTTCCTTTGCCTGAACACGACTTACTCTGACTTTCATTACCGACTAGTTCTAGCACTCCATTGTTGACACATGACGATACTGTTAGCGATCAAAGGATTGTAACTCGTAGCACGATATAGCCTGTACGAAAGAGGGAATTACGAGATTGGGCAGAAAAGTATATAGAAGGCGGTGATGAAGCAGCGACTTCGCATTCTCTATCAGACCATTGGGGTATTCCTGAACAAAAGATATTGATAGAACAAATGGGTTTATACGTAGCCGAGATTTGGGATGACTTAACTGATTCAACTGTACCACAGGATTTGTGGGATTTGAATTTCTTGTCTCGTACTAGAGATACCGCACTGAAAGTGCGCGATCATGTGTTGAAACTGTTTTTCTATAAATATGAATTAGATTGTTTGCATCAGATAGCACTAGACGAAGGTACACGATTGCCATCGTATGTGCAGAAAAGATTTTTGTCGCCTCCATCGAAAATAGTTAGCGACACATTTAGCCAATATTCTGCGCCTATGCAGAGAAAGTTATTACAAGTTATGGTAGAATATTTACAGCATGAATGTTTAAAAAAATAATTGGGTTGTCCTGCTGACAATATGGTAATTTACTAACATGCATTTTCTGCTGACACCGCACTAACTTCATTGTCACACGATTTGGCTTTACTCCTTAATAAACGCTGTGACTTTCCCATTATGCAACTGCCTCTGAGAGAGGTTCCTCCAACTCTTATCCCGAAGGTAGAGATACCTGCTGCAGGAGGAGCACCTACTACGACTATCCCAGCCCATCACTCACATTTCACAGTTTGTTCATGTTCCCGTTTCACGACAGGAAGTAAACACCTTTAAGCAATCAATTCCAGATATTAGAAAGATTCCTACAGGATTCTACAAAGAAATAGAGTCCGTTCTGAATTTGTCGGTTTCTCACTTAGGTGACATCAATTTACTGTTCCCTGTAATTTTACTCACAGATTTATGGAAGCAAATTAGGACCATAGACGATCAAGCTGCCATGGGAGATACTTGGGTTGCCCTAGAATTAACTGGTAGATCTAGGAAGGCTGGAGAAAAAACACTGCAGAGCATATTAATGTTACCGAACCACATAGTGACTAAACTTAAAACCTTAGTGCCTGAAACGAGATTTATTTGTGATAAATTGGCCACGTGTATGCAAGGAAAGACAGAGGGAGCAACCAAGTTTTTTAATAGGTTTGAACAAGTGTTTTCAGATTTTAGTGGTCAAGACTTAAGTACGGAGCCTGGGAAGAGATTATTTGTTGACAAATTTGTGCGAGGATTATTGTCAGACATCCAGTCGCAGATCACTGCTTCTGAAAGTGCATGGCGGGCAAAATCTCAGTCAGAAGTTTTACATATGGATCAGTACTATGAGAATAGAGTAAACAATGAGAAAGAGAAAATGGAGAAGAAGAAAGGAGATTTAAAACTAGGGTACTTCTGCACACATTGTGAGAGTAGCACGGGGTGGGAACAAATGGAATACACAATTAAGAAGCCAGTTTATGCCACAAAAAGGGCCAGTGCATGGAAACCAGTGTGCCTATTGTAGGCAAGAAGGTCATTGGAGGGCACATTGTCCGACCCTCCAGCAGAGAGCAGCGAAAGGAACGATCGGTAGAAGATCGAGAGCACGCAATGGCATGCCCGGTCTAAATAGAAATCCGTTTTCTCAGAATCAACAGAACCAGCCACAAGATAATAATTCAGGTAATCAGGGAGTTCAGCAACAGAATACTGGCAATACAAACACTTTTGACACCAATTCGCACTCCTAGTTCACTGAAGATTTCACATCTGATGATGTTTTGTTTTGCTAGGACAGCCCGAAGCAGAGTCTGGCACCTATTCCTATTCCCGTAGATCAGAAAGGACCCTATGTAGAAATGAAAGTCGGGAATAGAGACCATGTTTTTCTTGAAGACACCAGAGCACAGATGTGTTCCATTGACCATCTGTGGGTTCCAGATATCCCACTGTCAGGGCAAAATAATGTTTCAGTAGGTTTCTCTGGTACTCCAGTAGTAAGTCCGGTTTCTTGACCGATACCGATGGCTTTGGGTCCATTTACTGACTCATGTCCATTTTTATTGACTACGAATTATGGTGAGAATCTTCTGGGATTGAATTTGTTGAAGAAATTGAATGGAGTGATTTACTGCTCGCCAGATAGAGTGTATTTGACCATTTCACCGCAGCTAAATTCCACTTCACAATTTGTGACATTGCCTTTACCAAGTGAGTTACAACAAATGCCTACACATTTATGGGCAGTGAACGACAACGATGTAAGGATGCTGAATATTGAACCTGTACACATAGTATTAAAATCGGTATTACATTACCCGTATTTTGCAGTATAAATTATCTGTAGAAGGTGAACAGGCACTTCAAATTATTGTTTCCGATTTAATACATCGAGGTGTTATTGAAGAGATTTCTGGTAGTATATGTAATAGTACAGTTTTACCTGTTTATAAGAAAGGCAATAATGTTTTACCCTAACGTTTCATTATTGATCTCCGTGCAGTTAACAAGGTAGTAGCACCACAGTTTCCCATTTTCCCTGACATCACCACTGTCTTGACTATGATTCCTGCTATGGCTACACATTTTTCTGTAATCAATTTGAAAAACACATTCTTTAGTATACCTATTCATCCAGACAGTAGATACGTGTTAGCATTTTCCCTGGGAGGACACTCTTTTACTTTTACAATCATACCACAGGGAAACACTGAGAGCCCTAGTATATATAGCAGAGCACTTAAAGAACAACTCGATATGCTTGAACTGCCATCAAGTTTCACATTAATACAGTACATTGATGACCTACTTATAGCTGAAGATTCTGAGGATGTTTGCGAGGAGGGCACTGTCTTATTGTTGAAGCATCTAGCTGAGCATGGCCATAAAGCATCTTTAAAAAAGTTCCAATATTGTCAAGATGAGGTCGTTTATTTAGGCTATCTCCTGTCGAAGGAGGGTAGACAGCTTGCACCTTAACGTATACGAAGCATCTCTGATATGACTGTTCCAAATACGCAGAAAGAAGTCAGGGCTTTTATCGGCATGGCTTCATATTGTAGACGATGGATTCCGAATTTTTCGCTTTTGATCAAGCCAATGTTGGAATTAACTAGTAAGGATCTAGTTTTACTGTTACCTTAAGATACAGATTGTCAAGAAGCTTTGGATCTGCTCAAACCTGCCTTATGTTCGGCGCCAGTTTTGGGAACACCAAATTACAGAAAGGAGTTAATTTTATTTGTGCATGAGAGGGATGGGTGTGCCTTGGCTGTTCAGACACAGGATCATGGGGGAAGAAGCAGACTGTGCAGTTATTTTTCCTCCACGTTAGACCCTGTTGCATGCGCTTTGCCGAAATGTCATAGGGCTGCAGCTGCTGCTGCCACCTCAGTAAAACAAAGTGAGGTCATGGTCTTGGGTCACTCCTTGACTGTAATGGTACCTCACTCAGTGGATGTTCTGTTAAATAGAACACATACTCAGCATCTCACATCTGCTAGACTCACAAGGTTTGAATTGATTTTATTTGCGCCTCATATCAAAATTAAGAGATGCTGTTCTTTGAATCCGGCTGAATTATTGCCTCCTTTGAATGAGGATTGCACTGATAATACATCTCATGACTGCCTGTACATTACTGAACAAGATACAAAAGGTAGAATCGATCTAAGCGATACACCATTGACATCGCCAGAAGAAGAGCCATTTTGTGATGGCTCTTGTTTTGAACTACCTGATGGCACTTCTACTACTGACTATGCAATTACCACTTTAGACAACAATATTGAAAGCAAGAGAATTCCACACAATTCTGTCCAGGCTGCAGAGATAGTCACCTTGAGTAGAGCTTGTGAGATATCTCAAGGGCATTAGCGTTAACATATACACTGATAGTCAGTACGCCTTTGGAGTCGCTCACAACTTTGGAAGGTTAAAGGCTGAAAAGGGATTTCTAACATCTCATTGTACCAAAATCCAGCATGGTCCCTTGATAGTACAACTACTATCTGCATTAGCTCTTTCCAAACAACTAGCTATAATGAATTGTGCAGCAGACCCGAGGGTGAATGATGACATTGGAAAAGGAAATGCATTTGCTGACAAAATAGCTCAACAAACTGATACAGACTTACACTCACGTATGTATGTATGTGTTAGATTCTGCTAAAAAGGGTTGCTGAAACTGGGATGATGGAGGAGGGCGTTAGTAGTGTGAAAGAGATTCAAGCTGAGGCCCAGAAGGAATAGATTGAAACTTGGGCTTCATGACCTGCAGTGTTGGACAAGGAGGGATGTTGAGTAGATCGGGAAGAACAAAGATGGATGCTGCCCAACGCATATGTAACAGCGATAGTTGCTATGGCACATGGACCAGCACACATTAGTGTGAAAAGCATTTGTAAACCCTTAGATGCAGTTTGGTGCAACAATGACATTCCCAAAGCTGCAGAGAAATTAGTCCAGAACTGTATGATTTGCCTACAACATAACATTGGTAAGGTTTACACCAGCACCCAAAGGTAGATTTGGACCTCCCGCTATGCCATTTGAAGTGATACACTTTGACTTAATTGAGATGGAGCAGTGCCAAAACTATAAGTATGTGTTAGTGGTGATATGTGCCTTTAGTAAATGGGTTGCCATGTCAACTGCAAAAGTAATGCTAAAAGAGTATTTCACTAGATTTGGACTACCCAGTGTAATTTGGTCCGCTAATGGACCAAATTTTGTAGCGGCTATCATACTACAGGTATGTGAAGTGCTACAAATAGATAAGAGATTTCATTCAGCGCGGCACCCACAGAGTGCCAGTTTAGTAGAACATCATAACGGTATCCTTAAGAATAAACTAGCAAAACGTATGTGCACATAGCAAATGGAAATGGCCTGATGCTTTACCGTTAGCCTTACTGTCAATGAGGACAGCGGCACAGTCTAGAACGGGACTTTCTCCTTACGAGATTGTCATGGGGAGACCTGCTAATATATGGAATGCACCCAGACCTAAGAAATGAAGTGAAATAGAGTATCTGCTATTTACAGATTACTGTGACCAATTGACTCAACACCTGAGTTTGATTCACCAACAGGTTTGAGCTGCTTTGCCTGAGAAATACAAAGAACCTGGTCATCGCATTCGACCTGGGGACTCCGTTCTGGTGAAACGCTTTGAGAGGAAGTCCTGCATTGCAGCTCGGTGGAAAGGACCATATCAGGTGCTACTGGCTACTCAGACGGCTGTTCGAGTTGAAGGAAAACGCCATTGGATTCATGCAGCGCACCTGAAACGAGTGCCCTTGCCTTTACCCTGTGACAAATGGGTTGAGGGGGTTGTTGATCCCTATTGCAAAGATGTGCCTGTGAGCAAAGGCACCCATTCTGATCCTGGGGAGAATTTTGAGCCCAAACAACTTGTGAGTTCTTCACTTTCTTCAGATCCTGTTTCTCTATTCATCGATCACACTGTACCTGAAGTAACGAGGTGCAACCTTCCACCACGGAAAATAGTTAGGGAATGACATTTTTGATAGATTAGGAAAATGTAGTTTGTATACTGCACCCACAAGAAACCACCGGCCTTCCCTCCAATCCCCCTATAGACATTCCAAGGAGCTCCAGAGGGTGAGCAGGGCAAGGACAAGACTACAAGCAAGATCGTCCATGTGGTCAAGTGCCACCTATGGATGAACATATAGAGCCTGTTTCAGTGAGGCTTCTTAAAGGACAATGAAAACTATGGCTATCTTTGGGGCACGTAGGAATGAGGACATGGATAGCATTGCTACCGGAAAGCCCATATCTAGAAGGCATTGGTCAACAAAGGAGAAATTAATAATAATCACACTTGTAGCTTGTGTTGTGATCATAGTACTACCTGTATTATGGTACTTGGAGTTCACATCCGCTTATAATACTACTGCCTACTGCCAGCACCACTTTGTCTCCTCTTTATGGGCATTCTCACACTCTTAGTCCACTTGATTTAAAACATTGAGAAGGATAACATAATAACATGCTCATACAGATTATGAATGCTACACATGCGATCTTGAACAAGACCAACTGCTGGGTATGTTCTCACCTACCACAACACGGTGAGAAAGGTTTGGGGTGATATATCTATCGACTTCCACTATCAACTCCTTGCAATGCAGCCTTTTGAGCGCTTTTCTTTGGGAAGTGGAACAATAGTGCCACTGGTAACATCGATGGGACAAACATCAATGAATTTGAACAGCTAGTATTGCTACCCATAGGATGTTCTGTCTTTGCAAATAAGAGTACAACAAATATTTCCTCCACTGGAAACACTGATAAAAATGCTAGACCTACCAATCCATGATCTCATTTAAAATGGCAACAGTAGGAAATAGGGAAGCAATTCCTCCATCTTACCACCATTAATCATGATCCAGATATAGTACCATTTTGTTTGAGAAAAGAAGGTTCCCGGTATATGGGCACGTATGCTAAATGTGTAAACACTGCTGTCTTGGTGAACGAAAATAAACCCTTATACATTGGAAGACCCATTTGCTTTGTTTGTGGGAAAGAGGCCTATCCATGGTTACCTAAAGATTGGAAGGGGACTTGTTATCTGGGGATGTTGCTGCCATGGGTTTATGTCACATCCACTGCAGACATACTGAAACATCGCCCTATGAGGGGAATAAATGACTATACCACCTCCAGGTATTGGGCGATGTAGCAAAAGCCATAATCCCTTTTTGGGGCCAAATCATTAATTCACGAGATATTAGAAGATTGGCTAGAGCATTAGAGAACCCTATCAATGAGACTACAGACAATTTGTTTAACATGACGTTGGAGCAAAGAGTGATTATATTAGTAGCTCTTCAGAATAGGATGGTTTTAGATGTTATGTTGGCTGGACGTGGTGGTGTATGCAAAATGGTCAGGTCTGCATGTTGTGTGTATGACGGTGTTCCAATCGATAAAACAACTGCAAATACTTAGTACTGAAGTTCCTGTTCCCGAAGGGGATTGGGACATAGGAACATGGGCCTAGAATCTACTAAGAACCTGGGGTTGGAAAATCTTCTCAGCCTTGCTATCATCATTTGGGTGTGTTAGGGAGAATTCTCATTTATGGCTAATTTCCCTCACCTAGTGAGTCCCCCAGCAGCTTTGCTGGAATTCTGGAGTTTATTTCTTTCCACATGGTAAGAGTGAGAGCTTTTCCCCCACCCATACCTGTGTTTTTCTCTGTGTTTCCATCTGTTTTTGTGATTGTGGACTCTGAAGTACACCACTTCAGTAGCCCCTTCTTTGTGTGTGTCACACAGCACCTTCAGTGCCGTGGAACAGGGTTGTCTTTGAGACTTCCCTCGACTCCATTTCTGAGGTGACTACTGTCCCCCAGAAAAGGGTAAAGTTACCATTAACTTTACTTAGTCAATCTACCACAGATCCAGTACACCCCATCTTCCATGGAGTACTGGAAAGGGTTAACTCATATCCCTTTTTATCTGTATCTCCTAGAGCATTGTTTCGCTCTTTTAACATTTAAACTTGGCTGGTGGCAGTGGTATCTACCCTAACTTTTCTACTGCGATTATATTAGATAAACGTGGTACTGTTCTTGGCTATTATATTAACCTCGAACATAAACCCGCTTGACCAAATCGTCTTTCTTTTGGCTCCGGTTCGGTTTATTCCCCATTTAATTTTTGTTAAAGTGCTTCTTGTGTTTTACTTTGCACGGCAAACTAGGTTTGCCTGCTTTGTTCACCGTCTTTTGGTGTGCTTTCTGTTCAGAAGCCCTCCACCAGGTGCCTGGGTGTCTAGGTGGGCTGAATGTGAGGGAGGGGTGTAGTCACCCCCTGCACAGGGTATCCTAGGAAACCCAAGTCGCACTTTGTCATGATTGGCCAGGGTAGTTGTCCGGGCTGGACACCCCCCTGCTGGATGATTGACAGCCAGGCTGTGTGAATGGGGGTTTTTCGCATAAAAGCCGGTCTCTTGGGCAAGAAGTTAGAGAGTCGCCACTGGAACTACAAGGAACCGAAGAGAAGCGGAGAGAACGACGGCTGCTGCAACTACCCTGTCCCGGTGAAGCCCTGCTGCAGTCCTGTGCTATTTGCCCTTCAACGACTCAGAGAAGATCCAGTCCGGAGTCTTCGTCCCTTGAGCTTGGTGGGGATAACCAGCTCATCTTCTACAGCCAGAGGATCCTCTTCCGAGGTCGAAATCGCTGCACACTGCTGTAGTGGTCCGGATAGCCACCTGAAGAGTCTCTCCTGTTTTAAGGAGCGCACCTTTTATTCTGTGTCGCTGCTGCCAGCCTCATCCCTGTGTGGTGCAGGAATCATGGGTCTACGGGAAACCAACAGGAACAACTGCCAGGGCACCAGCTGCACCACTGGAACAAGGTACTGTGTTCTGTTGAGGAAACTGGCTGAATCCCTTTTTCTCCATTCCCAAGGCTTGACCCTGTTTTCCCTCCTTCTTATAAAATTTGCTTCCGAACATTGACAATATCGAAGTACTTTTGGCTACGTTGAATCATGAACTGTTTCACTGTGTGATCTTCGGCAACTGGCCCTGGTGTCTTTCGACCCTGGCTTGGGCCCTTTGACTTTTTAACTCCTGTCTTTGAGTGTTTCTTGATTCTGCATGCCTAACCAAAATATTGCCTGTGATTTTTGCCTCCAACTCCCTCTGGGTATCTCAGGTGCTAAGTGTGTTTTTGCCCCAGTAGCATTTCATGTCACAGATACGCGTTTGTTTAGTAGACTGAACTGTCAAAAAGTGATCGCAATTGTATTTGCGGTAACGTGTTTTGTTCATAACACCAGTTCATTCAAACACAGGGTACTTACCTTGACACTTACTGTACAAAGTGAATTGGTTAGTTGTAGTATATTTAACGTGTGGTTTTCGTTTGAGTTTAATAGAAGTGTTGTGTTTATAATGAATGGTTTAAACATAAATGTACTTATATTATTCTACCTGAAACCTTGAGTTAGTGCTTTCTTGAGTCACAGTAATTGTGGTCCCTTTGTGTAATCTCTGCTACTGCTCATATACTCTTGAGATAATCCTGGCTGCTCCGCCACTGCTACCACTCTGACTTAGTAGTACAGGCTTGTACCAAAGGTAAACCTTGTATTGCCACCTGTAGTCTTAATTGTGTGTAGTGGTCCCTAAGGGTACCTGCACAGGATTCTGCCTGACAAGGTGATACTGTTATTCTGCTGCTGCTTACAATGTCTACCCATTTTGGGTTCTGCACCAGGTAACTGTTGTTCTAAATCCCTAATGAAACTAGGGCCTGGTCCCCATCCTCCTGTAAATATAACTAATGCCTTGATAATGCAAGAAGCCACTATCAAACAGTTTATGTGTATCAATAGAGATGACAGTGATGATTGTTCTGATGATGACGATGTTACATGGTCACATGATTCTAGCTATGTGTTGACTTAGGCCAAAAGGAGGGTTTGTAAAAGTAGATGTATTTTGCATTATGATGTTGGCCTAAGCACATACACATTGAACCGTGCCATAGCGGTTCCCGAAACCACCATCTTGGTTGCTTTGTTCTCATTTCCACGTTTTCCTTCTGAACGCGGTGAGAGCTCATAAAGTCACCGCTTCGGAAGCTTCCCTAAAACATGCCACAACACAGGAATGCTGAAACCACTGAGCCCACTGAAATATGTAACAGAGAGCCTTGAAGCACTGGCACGCACATAGCTAATCTGTGAATTAGGTGCCATCCTGTCTTCCCTGACTCTCTTGTTTTCCGCAGCTAATTGTGAATGTGCAATGTAGACAATTAAAATGAAGCACAATTCACAGCATGTTCTGTTTCTGAAAAGATCAAGCTACTGAGTAGAATTACAGACTGACCTTTTAGTCTAGCAATAACATAGATAAGGTAGCAGGAGGAATGTTACCTTGTGCTGGAGAACACAATATCCTCCTACAACCCTCTCCGCTTTGCTTCCCAGACAGTAAATAGTCTGCAGGATGACATGGAGTGCTCGAGCACATGTTGCTATGGTAAAATGCCCACATCCATAGGTCTGTAGGTCACAAGTCATTATCACATGATGAGCTAGCCCGAATCCGTCACAGTATTCCGAAGGTGCATAAAACACATCTACGCCCACACGTTTTTGCTCACTTTTCCTATGCCTGTACGCCATGCATTGTCAAAGTCGCATCCACTCGAGTGTGAATAAACTGTTGTTGATATATTTGTTCCTCGTGACTGGTGTGTCTTCATTTCTTTTCAGCAGCCTCCTATTTTTGGACTAAGAGGTGCTTCCGTGAAACTCTGCAGGCTTGTGCTGTTCCACCCGCTAGGTCTGACCCTGGCGGGCAAGACAGCACCCGCCCGCATAGTCATACTGTGTCGGTCTGGTAACAAAGGTGCCAGTAGGCTTACCGGCATCATTGTTACTGGACCGGCACAGTCATAATGAGGCCCATTGTGTTTTAAATCAGAAATCACTGTGTGTCGCGAATTGTTCTTTTCCTGTATTGGTGGGTGATTTAAAAGGAATTAATTGTGACTGCATATTTCTGTGTTGGTGTTTTACCGAAGTCATTTTTGTTTTGTGTTGCCACCTCTTTTGTAGCTGATGTCCATCTATTTGTGATATTGGTTGAAATAATAAATATATCTTTTTTAAATACACACCAGCCTAGTTCCTAGTCCATTGTGACACCGGGTACTTGTTGAGATTGGGTGCAAGAAGGGTCGGAGGCCTCACCAAAGTGAATACAATAAAAAATCATAGTGCTTTATTGTGCGCCACATTCATTGTCGGGAAGAGAGCTCCCTGACTGGGGTGGGACCGCGTAATAAACCACGACACACTACAAGCAGGTATGACATTTTGTAATAATGGTACTTATGGCCTTGGCATCCATTCATACAAGTCGAAGTGCTGGTTGTAAATTCAGATTATTCCTATTCTTTTTGTTTCTATGCAACTTCAGGTTTTTGGATATTCCTGAGCGTATTTGGTGCCTAGAAGGGCAGGTAGAAATGAATATTCATGGTAATTGTGCAATACATCGGCAATGCTCAAATTCATAGTTTGATACTCAAGGGTCTGTAATTAAAAAAGGTTTATATTACATGTTTTTTATAGAGTCAGCCCTGAAATGCATCGGCCATGGTCTTTGCTGCCTTATAACAGAAATCATATAATGGCACCAATAAAAAGATACATATGGAGAAGATTGGATTTTGATGATTTGACTACAATATTTATCATATAAAATTTGCAGTAGTGTTCACTACATGTCTGGCGTCCCCAGTTCTGCTGATGGTTTCATCAGAAAGGGTTTTCATTTGAGGTGCTTGTGTTCTCATCCCTGGATCTGACATCAGCGTAGCATCAAAGAAAGATTCACCAATACGCAAAAGAACTCACAGCTTTCATTACGCCCGAAAAGGCCAGTCCAGTTTTCACAAATGCTGTTTGGATTTGTGTCGCCAGCATCTGTATTTCAGAGGATAATGCATGAAATATTCAAGGACGAGCGAGAGGGGGGTATGCTTTCAAGATGATGGGTCGGAGTTCGGTGTAGATCAACAAACACATGATCAGAGGTTGAGCATAGTCATGAAAATGCTAGTGGAAAGTGGTCTGACGTTGAGTAGAAAAGTATCTTCACATACTGCGCTACGTCTAATGCCGAGCGGCAAATCCTTTTCTGCAATTAAGCAGTGAACAAACGAGCATACAACTAAACAGTGACGGAATAGTTTGTGGTATCCCGTTCAAAATATAGCCTTTATGGAGTAGATAATGGATTTATATATTGCAACAAATATCCTAATATAATACTTGTACAGACCTTGAAACATCCATCTCCCCAAAGGCAGGAGATTATGGGCCTCATTACACGGATGGCGGTAAGGATTTACCGGTACCGGTAACATACCGGTACAGGTAAATCCTTACCGCCTTACTACGAGGTCCCTTTGCGGGTTGGGGGATTGAACGCCTGCTTTTTGCAGGCGTTAAAATCCAACCCGCAAAGGGACCTCGGAGCTAATTACGGCACCGCAAAATTGCGGTGCCATAATTAGCGCCTACCCCATTCCCATAGAGCCCTATGGGGCAGAAATGGGAATGGGGAAGGGCAATGGTGGAAGGGGGATTTACCGCTCCTCCAACCTTGGAATGGGGCGGCAAATCCCCTTTCCACCAAGGCGGTGCCGGTATTTTACCGGCATGAGCCATGCTGCTAATAGCACCATGGCTCACCGCCTACCGTGTAATGAGGCCCTATATGTCATACCAGAACTGAGTTCATGTCACTAAGAGGGTCATCAAGCAATACGCAAACTGATTTTAACAACTCATCAACTAACTGTCTCAGTAACATACAATCATTGGCATCTGGCCAATTGAATGAAACAATTCAGTAACCACTCAATGAAACACTGTTTAACTATTAGGCCCTGACGACGACCCCAGTGGGTTGAAACACGTGTTGGCAGTTGTTATCAGCAATTTACCTTTGTACCACAAATTGTCATGAAACCCTATTGATTTGGCAGGCAGCAAATTATTAATCTATCTTTGCAACATAAGGTGTTATGTAATGTTTTTTGACATACAGGTTTGTGAAGACAACAAACACACTCCATTGTATTATCTTGAATCTTTTCTTTTGACATTCTGACCATTAAATCCAGCCGCAAGGCATCACTTAAATTCACCCAGAAAATGGTTCTTGCTTTGCAATGGATGGTGAGCGCAGTATTTGAGGAAACTTACTTTTCTGTCATATTGTATTACAAGTTGACAGTGAGAAGTCACCTGATTCCCCACCACTGTAGCACGCCTCAACATATCAAACGTATATCACTATTTTTGAGTGTTTGCGCACGTCCAAACATAGGTTTTCTCACACACAACGTTTTCAGTGACGTTGAGTAGAGATAAATTCAAGTTCCATCAGAAGGAGATAGAGTATTTGGGCCACACAGTGTCTGCTGATAGCATTAATGTGAAACAATAATTGGTCAACAACATCAAAAGTGCAACTGAACCACTTGCTCCTTCCTTGGTATGGCACAATATTATTAGAAATGTATACCCCATTTTGCTGATAAAACAGTAAGTAGGAGGTCCCTTCTTAAAGACTATGCTCCACATGAGTGTAATTCGCAATATGCTGAGTTCAATACAATAAGCTGTCTTTAGAGTCAACACCATCCCTAAAGAATTTCAAAATTGGCAGAAAGACAATAATCTACGCAATACTGGATTGGGAGCCACATTCACACAAGTAGAAGGTGACAAGGAGTAGGTTACTGCTTTTACATCTCACATTCTTAAAAGTGAAGTTCACTCATGAATTGTATTGTCCCAATGGAGAGGCAATGTATTTTTTTAGCATATAGAGATTGATCCTAAAAATAAATCAAATGCATCTTCCCTTAGATTTTGTCACATTTACACATGTGAAACTCACTCATTGGAAACCGCCATCTTGAGCTAATCTTATCCATTGATCCATCACCCTAAGTTCAAGTGCCTCCACAGGAGTAAATCATAAGGCCCACCTCTCAAGCTAGCATCATTAGAAGCTCATGCCCCTTGTCACAAGGCCAGTGCACGTCTCATATCAACGTGTCCATCAGCAAGTCAGCCGAGGCCGATCCTGCTTAGCTTCACGGCGACAGGGTGGAGCCCATCCAGGCTGTAAAGCTGAATAAAATCAGTGTCTCATCTCAGCACACTGAATGCCACTAATCATTTGCCTGCCGCCTGTGAAGCTAAGCAGGATCAGCCTTGGTTGGTTTGTGGATTGGAGAGCGCTGGGGAAATTTCAAGGCAATTGGTGTTCAATTCAGGTCAAATTAAATGTGCAATTATATGTTGGAGGATTGCATAGAGCATACATTTACAGCCATATATCATCCCCAGGCCAACAGGATTGCAGAAAGGTTTTACAAGGTGATATAAGATTGTATAAAATGGGCATGGGCCAATGAGGAGGATTGGGAAAAGGTGGTGTTGAGCAGGGTGGTGACTCATCGCTTCTCTCCACATGTGACTGAAGGGATGTCTCCCTTGGAACTGAGTAGAGGGAGAAAACCTAACAGCAAATTATATCCCAAGTGGATGAGAAGAGAGTGATGTACATGGGACAATGTGCAACAGCTGAAATCACGTGTCAGAGAGAGGCAAATGCTGAACAAGGTCAGATATGATGAGAGGAAGGCATTCAAAGGGAGAAGTGTGCAGGAAGGCGGGTTTGTGAGAGTTAAGCTGTCTAATCCTATGAGACAAGGGCTGATGCAGTGGTCTCAACCATGTAAAGTTAAATGGTCTTTCCACAGGTCTGTCATGACGGAGGATGCAAGAACGTGGAATATGAATAGGGCTGTGAGGGTGAGCAAAAATTAAGGTAACTTAAGCCGAGGAAGTTTCAAGATTTTGTGTTAGGTTGATGAAGGGGTGGTGTCAGGCATGCTGGCAACTAGTGTGATGGAGTGGATAGAATGGGAGAGCATGACGGAGTGAATCGAATGGAAGAAAGGATTGAGAATGAGGGGTTTGAAGATGAGGGTCATGTAGAGGGAGAAAACGCCTGCTATGCTGGTGGTGGGGTTTATATGTGAAGGAAACTTCAATAAGCCAACTTGTTTCCTCACTCCTGACGTGCTGTGGTCACTTCAATTTTCATTGGGTCAAGAGGGCTTTATTTCAGATCGATAAGCATTCAATTATATGTCTAGAGTTAGGGGAGTGATCAATCATGCCTGTAAACTTAACAAGCCCTAGGTGTTATTATACTTTGATCGAGTAAATTGGACATTTTTCCATCTGGTCTTACAAAAAATTGTATTCGGGACACTGTAGCATTAAAATGATGTTAGCTATTTTTCAAGCCCCATCTGCACTCATTAATTGACAGTTCTATGAGGTTATTACTTTAAGTAAGGGGACTAGACAAGGGTGTCCACTGTCCCTGTTCCTTTTTAATGTATCTCTAAAACCACTGGTCCAAAAGATATAGGCAAATTGCAGAGTTACAGGGTAAACAATTGCAGGCCCACAAACTCTTTATCTGCTGATGATATTGTTTGCATGATACAACAAACTAATACAGCTTTCCCTGAAAAAGTAAAAAAAAATGTGAATGACTTTTTCGTGTCTTGGGACTTGAAAAACATTTTCAAAAGTCTAATGCCTTTTTTTTTTTTTTCTTTTTTTTATTTGCATTTGGTTCAAAATTCATGACAATTCATGTAGAACCTTTACAAAGTTTAAAATCTTACAGATAATCATTTAATCAATCAATACAGTTTAGAAAATAACTCTAATTCATTTTCAATGGACTTGCAGAATTTTGCCACTTCATATATTAGGGGTTTATATGATCCCTGCATCATTCTGGACCACAAAACTTCAAGGCAGTCCTCAAATTCAATTTCCACAAATTTCCTCAATTTAAGTGTCCTAAAGTTCTTAAAATGCGGACAGTACAATATAAGATGTTTCAATGTTTCATAAGATTCGTTACATTCAGCAAATCGACATCCCACATAATTATTTGATTTATTCATTTCCCAGTTCTTAGTTCTTTCCCTAGTATGGTATAGGTTTAGTCTAAAACGGATATATGCCTTTCGGATATTTTCACAGGGGAATAACAAGACATGATCGTAACGTGGAATGCGCTGTTTTACATGTGTACCATATTCTTTATATAGCCCATAGGTCTTAATTGAATCAATTGTTATACACCAATCCATTTCAAAAGTCTAATGCCTTTAATGTTTCGGAATCAGCCGTGGCTGTTATGCAACTTCAGCAATCGGAACCCTTTGTTTGGGCAGGCGGGGGACATGCGGTCGATACCTTGGTATTAACCTCACATCCTCCCTCCAAGCCCATTATAAAGCCAATTTTCCTCCCCTAATGAAAGAACCGCTGGAAGATCTTGAAATGTGGCAATCCATCACCTCAGCATGGTT
The DNA here is from genome assembly GCF_040938575.1 of Ambystoma mexicanum. NCBI lineage: Eukaryota > Metazoa > Chordata > Amphibia > Caudata > Ambystomatidae > Ambystoma > Ambystoma mexicanum. The sequence goes on from NC_090924.1 coordinate 985,121,712, forward strand.
CGGTAGGATTACCAATGTGAAAATGACAGTTTGTTCGTCCAAACCTAATATACATTCCCCAGACACTCGCTATAAGTCTACCCCCTAACTTCGGAAAGTAAATTCAAAATAGAATCTTTCACTTCACCTTGTCCCATAGTTGCCCTACGATACCCAAGAAGATAATGACACACACTTATTTCACAGGGTTGCTTGTTAGTGCCAGATACAGATAGATACATTATTGCACCACATATATACGGGGACTAATTGAATGGTTCTCTCAGAAAGGAGTCAAAAAGAGCATTGACCAAGAGACAACAATCAAGTGTCTCCAACAGCCCTTGCCCTTCAGCAGTCTCTTATGGATATCTGCCGATGTTGTGGAAAAATGTTAAGTACGCTTATATGAGGAGTCACAGGAATGCCACGATGCAATGTCTGAGGAGGTGCACATCAAGTGGATCTAAAGTGGTGAATTACTGTATTGCTTCAAGACTAGGTCATATAATCCCTCAATAGTATGGTATAGTTCGATGACCACCATTTTCAAAATATATAAACCTGCCTGTATGAAGATTTCCATTTTGGCACTCAGAAACATGAACATATATACATGCTTGCTAACTCCAGTACAAAGCCTTGCTTATGTAACAGGAGGTTGGTTGGAGAAAACAGCGCACACCTGAAAACTCGGAATTGTAATTCCCCCTCAAATGCATTAAGCATAGCTTGAAATAGCAAGATTGTGGCTGTGTTTAGTGTTATAACTCGACTGTGCATGCTGTGTGTACCACAAATGTGCACTAGATGCAATCCAAAAAATGTGGTCTGTGTTTTAAGTAAATATGTAATTCTGATTTGTCATGGAATACCATTACAAAACCAATTACATTTGAGGAAAACCTTTAGTGGAATGCATGGTGCAGCTTCCTACTAAACAGAAGGATGGTCCTATGTCAAAAAACCTTAGTGATTCCATGAAATATCTTACTTAAAGGGAATTTAACTTCATTGACAGCACAGCCCGTCATGAAATCACAACTAACAATTTATATGACATCAGCAATGACATTTTCTTAAACATTGCATGGATCACAGAGAAAGAAAAAAACAGCAGAAACCCCGGAGACCTTGGGGTCCTCACTACGAGTATTACGGTAGCAGTAAAACCAGGTGAGCTTTGGAAAGACTGCCCGTTTTTACTTCCTGCAGGATTATGGCCCTGCATGATTATTACTGCATGTGTTATTTAACGCTATATAATGTTTTACGCTTTATTGGGATAATAGATACATATCCATAAAAGCACAGCACCACAAGCATCAATAAGAGCATAATATACATAATCAATAACAGCAAAATATACACAATCAAAAATTCAAATCTATACAAAATACATAGGCCCTTATTCACAAAGTTTTCCAAAGAGGTATTCACATTAGAAATCACTTCTGTGAATTAGGTCCATAATGTCATGTGCAAACATGCAATTGTCAGTGCAGAAATAAATTCATGGTAGCCAACATGTGGATAAACGACATTACGGAGTTAGATTTCTGGTCACATGTTACTAGCAACAGTGGCAAGGACAATCTAAGAAATTAGACAACGCATGGATCAGCTCCATATCATTGGTTGTTCTAAATAATACTAATGCATCAAGTGAAGAGACTATATTGTGCTTCAAAACATATGGCATAAGAACATGTTTCCTAAAATGGCCGTAATGAGAGCAGAAAACTAAAAAGTGTGCAATTGTTTAAACATCTAAAGTGCCTAAATATTTAGACTTGACTTCTGCCATTTGGCTACAAGGCTTGCTAACGGCAGAACAAACAAAGAGCACGTTTCCGAAGACACACAATCCGTGCAGGTACACTTCACAGCCCCAGGAGGATTTATTACATAGGTAGCTTATAGTCTTAGGTCTCATGTCAGTATTACAGAGAAGGTGCATTCTATGGCGAAACAGGAGGCGCGTTACGCTTATCTTTCTTTATTACTGTCCAAACAGCAATTTCAATCTTAACATTTTAACACTTTCTTAAACTTAACACATTTTTTGGTTTTTTCTGCGCTTATTCGCAAACTGAAAAATGTTTCTTAAAAACTACAAAACCCCACAACTCTCTGTTTGTAGCAGTGGTCTGGGGCATTCCACCCTCATTTTAGCTCCGACTTCCTTGTCCAGTGGCTTTCGTAGGTGTTGTGCCATGTATTTGGCCACTCTGGGCGATGGCACCCATTCTGAGGACCTCGGATGCGCTATAACCTCCGGATCAAACATGTCCAAAAGACCCTTGTCTTCTTCTTCCTGAGGCTTATTCATCTGTCTGGGTCGAGGCATCTCTACCTCCTCCCCACCTTCATCGTCTGGCGAGTAGCCTGGATCCTCCTCCTCCCCCTCATTGTTCACCCCTGGGGCAGGGGGTCGAGAGCCCGGCACTGCCACCCTTAATAAAAAGGCTTTCTTCAGCCTACTCACCGTGTCGGCTGGCTTTCGGGGCATTAGTTCCACCCCTTCCATAGTGCTCGGGGGTGGCAAAGAGGTAGACCTCTTCCGAGCCTTCTTACAGCCCTAGTCAATCCCAGAGTCGGGGTGTCTTGTTGATGTTCCCTCCCTCCTCCTGCCCTTCTCGCTCTCCGCCTTCTGCTTATTCAGCATGGCCTCAAGTGGTCTAGTCTCTGGGCCAGGGGCATCATGCCTTCTGTCACTGCTTGTGATTGGGAATGCCCCAACACTCTCTTGAAGCTGAGGGAGAGATCTTCCTCTTCTGCAGGATTGTCTCTCCACTCTTAAGAGCTCCATTCTGGGGAAATACTCTGGGAGACTGTGCGCTCCTTGTAATGTGCCATTGTACAGTAATAGCTACTAGGATCTGTTGGAGGGAACACGGCTGTTGGAACGTATGGAGCGTCTTTATCTTTCTCCCTTTGTCGTTTTTATTTATTTTTTTATTGTAATTTTGCTTTCCTTTTATGCCATGTTAACCGAGAGCCAGGCTTTCTGTCTATCCGTTTGCAACGCACGTACGAAATCCCTGAAGGGACCCGTAGTGCGTTGCAGGTTGGAAGAAAACCTCCCTGCTCGCCGGCATCCGCGGAGGTCCTAAAGATCTCTGCGGGCCGAACGCGAGCAGTAATGATAACTGGAGGAGGCGGGGCAGGCTTCCTAATGTGGGCGCGTTCGCCTGCGGCTCCGGCCTGTCCTCTGACCTAATGCAACTGTGAGTCGGGAGAAAACCTCTGAGGAACACCTCCTAATGGTAAGTGTTCGACAACGATCGCTTCCCCCTACGAATGTTGAAACATCCAGAGGAACTGGAAACTCGTGCTCGCACTTAGCAGTAAACGCGCATTACTTTATACACAATATGAGCATAATATCAGCATTCTGTACCCCTAGCATATTTCTTCCAATCATGCCAAAAAAGCATGTAACCAGGAAGGTATTTATCGGTATGGCAGCAACAAAGAAAGAGGAAGGGTTCTAACAAGGAGAGCTACATATAGGCATGGACTGACCCGGATGGGCTACACAGGATAAGACTGGACTACAAGGAAGCAGAGAGTTGTGGGGTTTTGTAGTTTTTAAGAAACATTTTAAGGGAAGAACATTAGCCCCCTTTTTTAGTTCCAGTTTGCAAAGAAGCGCAGAACAAACAAAAAATGTGTTAAGTTTATAAAAGTGTTAAAATGTTCAGATTGAAATTGCTATTTAGACAGTAATAAAGAAAGATAGGCATAATGCTTGCCACCTTGCCAATAATAGAATCAAGACTATCCTGCGCTCTCAGCATGGGCAATCTTCATTATGTATCCAATGAAGTCAAACTCCTAATTTTGTACTCCACTTTTTACCACCACCCGAGAAGAGGATGTGCACATTTGTATTTGTATTTTGTATTTCATGTATTTATATAGCGCGCCTAGCCTGGAGGCAACTGGGCGCATTTCTTGTGGTTACAGGTACATAGTATGCAGACAACATATAACAGTACATAATACGTAATTCTTAAAAAATATTTACATTAAAAGGTGATGGTCAGGCGGCAATGCCGGCTAAGGCAAGGCACCAAATAACATTAAATATTATCGAATACTAACAAAAATATTTACACTAAGATTACAGGTAACGGTCAAATGGCGTAGTTGGATAAGGCAAGGCAACCGGACGGTAGTGTAAGTTGTTGCGTTCAAGGTGACAGGTGGGGGTTTTGTGAGTCCTGCGCTATGAGCCATAATTTGGCTTTACTCTTGAAACAATAGAAGGAGGGTTCTGATTTAAGTGGATTGGGAAGCGAGTTCCACAGTTTAGACGCAAGAACTGGGAAACTAGCCCCCCCCCTGCTTTCTGAAACTTGAATCTCGGCAGTGAAAGGCAGTGAGCCTGGGCAGATCTCTGTAGGCGGATAGAAGTGTGGGGAGTTAAACGGTTAGTCAGCTATTCTGGTGCCTGGTTGGCCAGGCATTTGTGTGCGAGTGCCAGGGTTTTGAGGGAGATTCTTTGAGAGACCGAAAGCCAGTGAAGGCTGCGTCTGGTGTCGGGGATATGCTGGTGCCTTGGAATATTTAGTGCAGCCCTGATGGCGTTGTTCTGGGTTACCTGTAATTTGCTTAAGTTCCTTTGACTAGTCCCTAGATAAAGGGCATTGCAATAGTCAAGTTTAGACATGATGAGAGTTCTGCCAACGGTGGTACAGTTGGGTGTGGTAAGGAATGAACGACATGCTGTGATGAGTTTACCTGTGTAAGCTGATGCATGCTGAGGTGACAGCATTAGTTTGTCTAGTGAGAGACAGGGTTGAGTCAAGATAAATGCCTAGAGTTTAAGTGTTGTTGGATACCTTGATGGTATTGCCATCAATGATGAAGGATTTAAATGCTGGATCTAGTCTATTGAGTCGGTAGTGGGAGCCAAGGATGAGAGGCTCTGTCTTCTCATCATTGAGGCAAAGCCTGTGTTGTGCCATCCATGCCTGGATGATCTGATAGACATAATTAAGAGCTTTAGTGTGAGCTGTGTGGTCACCAGTGATAGGGATGAGTATTTGGGTGTCATCTGCGTAATTCGTATAGGTGACACCCAAATGGTCAAGAATATCAAAAAGTGGCTTCGTTAACACATTATAGAGTGTAGGTGAAACGCAAGATCCCTGAGGGACCCCACACAGGACTGGTGAGCGTACCTGCTGCTGAACTGGAGAAGCCCTGCTTGGCAACTGATCCCGAAGACCCTTGTCTGTGCTCCGACCCCTTGGAGTGGTGGGACCAACGATTCCCGATGTCCCCTGGTAGCCTAACAAGTGAACTAACCAGATCGAGTTTGGGCTACTGTGCTAAGAGCATCGCCATCTGGGTTTGAGGCTCGGCACTCTGGGTATCGACAGCTTGTCCAACAAGAGGCCATCCTGCCGAATTTCGTCTACCCAGCATCTACTAGTCGCGTGATAGGAGGTGGCTTTTGACCGCGACCGTTGTGGCCCTCTTGTCACCGTGCAGCGGTGGCAATCACTGAAACCTGTTTTGCTGCATCATGTCCAGTGCATTCAAGAGGACTGCAGTGGTGCTTCTTGCATTCTTCCTCTGGAACCGATTGCACCAGCTCCTGTGACAAACTGGACCTGTCTCTGCACCCGTGGTCCTAGGACATCTGTAACCGGCGGGAAAAATTGGTGATCATCGCTAGACTTGCCCAGTCTGGACCAATTGGATAATGACAATTGTCGATTCTGTGAACAAAAGGTTGAATGTTTAAAACACCTAATTATAGGCTGCTCAGCAACGATAACTCAAAGGTCCAGATTTATGGAGAAATATGCACCGCTGAATAATAATATGTGAGTGGTGGTCATACCTACTGTCTGGCGGAAACTGTCTATTATCCTGTGCCGTAATAGATTATCTCAACAATGGGGGGCATTAAGAGTACGGCAGTAGAGGGTTAACGGCACCGGTAAGGATGCTGGTGCCGTTAACCTCCTACCGCTGCATTCCGAGGTCCCTTAGCGGGTTCCACTAGGGCCGGCTGGTTTTACCAGCCACCTTTAGCGGGAATCGTTAAGGGACCAGGGGGCTAATAATGGGCCCGCAATTTGTGGGCCTGTTATTAGCTCCTTCCCAGTGGTCGAAGTGGGCGGGAGCGGTCGGGAGCGGTATTCCTCTACTTCTTTTAATGAAGTTTTACCATTCCTGTACTTTTATTTTAAAAAGAAACCATTCCGGACCTGTTTCGTTTTAAAATAAAAGTGTAGGAAGCAGTTGAAACTTGCAGTTTCAGTGCAGTGCACTGAACATACACTTAAACTGCAGGCGCATGCATTTGGGGGTTTATATTGTGCATGAGAGGGGGTGTGGCAATGGGGTTTGTGGGGAGCGCTGCAGACCAGTAGGGAACATAGCTCCACTACTTCTTTTCGTACACTTCGACCACTGCTCCTTCCCCATTCTTATTGAGCCCTATGGGGGCTCGAATGGGAATGGGGAATGGTTTTCGAAATGGGGACTTACCGGGTCCGCAAGGGTCGTAATGTCCTGGTAAGTCCCCATTCCGACACCACGGACCCGGACACAGGTTTGGAGGCAGCCATGGTGCTATTAGCACCATGGCTGCCTCCAAACTCGTAATGACCCCCAATGTGTTAGCCTCCTGAGACTTGAGGTTTGAAGTTACAAGCGATGATCGATTCTGACTTTGACTTCGATTTTCGTTTCTGAGGCCTATTTAAACATTGACCTGGATATTGACATTGACTTTTGATTCTGATTTTGTCTTTGGCACTAATTTTGATGTAACTTGCACTCATATTTTGTTAAAAATATGACAGGATGGAATTTTTATGAAAGATGTAAAAAAGGTTTTTTGATATAAAACTATATTTTACAATAAAAATAAATGACATTTTAGATTACCCTTTTTCAGATCTGCTCTCGCTCACTATTCAATGGTCTGGGACCAGCGTAGCAATGCCAGACAAGTTCAAATAAAAATTGTCTCAACCAGAAGACTAAGGAAATAAAACAAGCATAAACAGGGAGCCTAAATCAAAAGCGTTCTCATCATCCACGGTGGCTACCGCATAATTGTGTCTCAGTTGCATCACCATACATAACACAGATTACAACTTGTTGGTCTAACCTGAAACTGCATTTGTATTGGGCTGTTCATATCTTCAGTATGTTCCCTTAACTAGTCCTTAGAGCCTTACCTGTGTACCCAGTGTATGCAGAGCAGTCATGAGGATCAGCAGTTTTTAGTCCCTCTTCCATCTGCTGCAGTAAATCTTTGACTTTTGCCTGAATCCGTCTTGCAAAAGAAGATTGGATCTAAATCAAGCAAAAAAGAAAGACACATCCCATCGATACGTTTTAAGCACCATAGAGAATCCACAAGTCCATACAGGCAGCGTTTATAAAATGTCTTTAAATGAAAGCTTACAATAATGGAAAAGCTGTGCAATATTTTCATAGGAAACCCAAACTTTCAAAAACTCCAAATTTACAGATCGGTGAGAGGTCCAGGCACTGAGGTTCAATCTTTCTTTCTACAATTACTCTTTGGGTCAATAGTACATAATATGTAGGTGGCGCTTTTATCTACCACAAGTGGCACCCACTCACTGTACCGAAGCAAAAAAGTAAAAGGCCCAGAATGATACCAAATGTTCCATCTTTACACGGTTCAGTCTCGCCATGTGCAATCATTTGGGGGAGCGCAAGTGCACAGCAGTTATGGCATTGGCCGCAGTTCTAAAAATATGCAACAGCACCACTGTTTGTCTGACTTCCTTCAGAGGGTCAAATCTGATCTCAAAATCGCACAGCCTGTGGTGGCCCACAAGTGCACTTTCTCTGATAGGAAATACATCTGGGGAATGGTGCAATTTATTTTACACGGGGCAAAAGAAAGCTTGGTTAACCAAGTTTACATTTGGTGTCAGCAAGAGGTTTTGAGCGCTCTTTCATAATACCAAATCACTATTGCTGCATTATCTATGACGTGGCTGAACTGTTGTAGTAGGGTCAATTATGTTATTCTGAAACCACGACTTGAATTAAATTCATCGATCCTAAAGCAGAAAGTGGAAACCTCAAACACACGGAGCTACAGTTTATTCACCAAATATAAAGATAACGAGCATTGGCAAAGGCAATCGTTTTAGCTTTTGACTAGCCATGGGATAGGCATTTGCCAGACACTGCCATAACGGTACTAGCTGGAAACATTGAAGCAGCTGGAAACCTGTGCGATTCCCTGGGCACATTACAGCAGTGCCTGGCAAATGCCTACTACCTACACTCAAACCACAAATGTTGGCTTGTGAATGTTCGCTTTTAAGAGGACTTCAGTGCTAGGGACAGATACAACTCAACTGGCTAAAGGTATGCTTTAACACATCTTTAGTACACCAGTCGCACACATACAGCTGCAATCAAGCCATTGGCTCAAAGCAGACTACTTGGAAATTACACTGCTGGGCCAAATTATGATGTTACTGATTGATAGAGCTAGGTCAAAGAGATCCCAGGAGGATGTGTTTTGGGTGACAAGAGGTAGGCAACGCAAAATAGTTTCAGTTTATAAATGGTACAGACGTGCCACCTAAAAGCCAAAACTAAAATGAGGACACTTCAGATTCCATGAATGTGCAATCCATGGAGAAGCTTCATTTTATATATGGAAATGTTGACCAACAGTTATACTTCTGAACAGAATCAAATGAAAGAAGATTGCAGAGTTCAAACCATACATTGACAAAAAATAGTGACCTGCCAAAAGAAGAAGTACTCCAACTGACTGCATGGTTACTGATTGCTTACTTCTGTGGACAGGTTTCTTTTTTTGCCAAATTAGATGTTGCAATGAAATGCTAATTGTTAAGCAGGTCAACCTGTGGCAAAAGGATCTCATGCAGGTATATTATTTTCTTGCAACTCTGAAGGAGTAGCCTGGGAGTGTCTGCAGTCTCACTCTTACAGGTGTGCTTAACATAGGTTTTAAAGTTGCTAGAGTTTCACAAATATAGCTTTAGAATAAACATGCGGTTCATTAGTACTGTAACTGTTTACTACTTTATTATTTTTATTTTATTTTTGCAGTTATGTTTGTTATATACACTATTCACACTAGCCCTTCCTGTGTCAGTAGTCTGGACAAAGGTAGTACAGTTTGACCAAACTGTAACATGATAAGGTATGAGAAATAGAAATACAAATCAACAAGACAAAAGGATACAATATAACGGTTTAAACATTTTGCATTTCTTGTGTTCCCTTACATTTGTCTCCATTGCGTGTACCACGTTGTGCGCCCATTTAGCATCTCTATTTGATTGTATGCATTTTCTGTTATCCATCACTTCTTCCTGTTATTTTCTATCGAGTTCAATGACTTGATCATCAACCCATGTCATCTCTATCCCTTTCTTCTTCCCTCTTCATTCGCAAGACTGCATCCCAGGACCTGGAACAGACGTCTTCTTGGTCCTGCAATCTGTAGGAGTGCATTTTCATCACTTTTCCAATCCAATCATCAAATCACAGGCGTCCCGTTCTTTACACCTTACTGAAGGATTTATTTATTGGAGTTCATACTGCATTGCACATAAACCACTCGAAATCCCAGGGGAGGGTTCGGGGAAAGGTCACAGTGAAGCCCAACGGCTGCATTCCCTTCTCTGACTGAGATGGAGAAGGAAGGAGCCGACAATGAGCTAAAGTACGTTTACACATTTTAAAGCTAAACCCAAGTGCCACATTCATGACCTCGACTGCAGGAGGGAGTGGGAGACTTGTGGGAAATGTGGGAAAAAAAGAGGAAGAGGGATGGTGAAATAAGATCTACATTAGAGTCTTAGTTAGAAGAGGATGCTTTCTAAGATCAGTGCAGGAGACTGGGAAGGGGGAGCATAAGCAACAGGAGAACAGCAGAGTTGGAGAAGGTTGCAGAAAACATGCTGGTAAGGTAAACATAGTAATACATGTTCGTAAAAGTGCAGTGCAAGTGCTGTAACAAGTTCATGCTGGTAGAATTTGTAGCGGCTACATCACATTCGAATAGAATTGCCAAAGGATAGATTTCCATGCACGTACAAATGGTGTCTTGATGATGTGTACCAGTATGTGTTCTGGGTATGTTGTAGATCCTTGAACATGCTTCATGGAACCACCAAGGTTCCATTGGGTATGCCTGTGGCATGTGAGAAGTTTAAAGTCATAGAATAGTCACTATTGTGCTACTCATAGAGGTTGTAGCCAATGAGCAGGACCGTGGTGGTCATGGTGAATGGTGTCTCACTATAATAGAGGGAAGGGTGTGCCGGCAAACAGGTGGCGACTTGGCAGATGGCCAAGGTGTACAACCGGTTCCCACAGAGGATCGGCTGTCAGGGCTAGTCACACAGGAAAAGCAGTATAGATATGATCCACTGATTCTACCAGCTCTGCTGGGAAAGTCTTGGTTTCGTGCAAGGGGTTGGCCGTGAAATTGAGTCTGCACAGATGGAAGGCCTGTACCCTGATGTTAGGAGGGTGTGTCCACAGACATGAAGCACATGCTGGAGTGACACAGACTTTTTTCTTTCTTTTCCTTTTCAGCACCTGCTTTGATTCATTCATGTGGGCAATGCGGGAACAATAGGTTCTCTCCAATTCTCCCATGTGGCCCCAGAAGCGCTTTGGGCAGGCACCAGGGATCCGATGCTGTGACAGGGACCCTATGTGATCGTAAAGCTTGAATCTTAATTTTACGAGGGTCTCTCCTCAGACACAAAAGCATCCTTGGTTAAAATACTTTGCACTGATTTTTCTTTTCCAATCATTAGACATTTTCTAACATGGTTACACATTCTTTGACTTCAACGAACATAAACAATTTATTTTTATTTCAATAATCCCTTCAAAGTCTGCATCACTGGGCAGTTCCATATTATGTCCAACATGTCACTATTTATTTCGGGCTTTTAAAGTTTGTTCAGAGACCAACCCCCTACATTTAAACTGAACCACGTTTAGCTCACCCTCTATCATGCCTCCCATAAAACCTCCCCCATCCTTAATCCGAGCCATATTCCCATTCCACTCCTTCCAGGAGTTAGCAAGTGTTTTTTTTCATCACAGGCTACACCCAGCAATGGGCTGTTGAGGATTTGTATTAAGCCCCTAAACTGATCAGTTTACTTAATTCATGTACTTTGGACTTGGTGTATGTCTGCCTGTATTCTCTTGAATATATATGCTACACAGTTAAACAGTGTTTGATCTGTATCCCCGTACAATTTCTCTCGTAATCCACATATTTAGTTGCATAGATAGAATACCTATCAATGGCCTTTCTCCAGATGTAATGAGTAGATTTCCCATGCTGGCTTTTGATATTTTTCTAGTAAGGACTGTTGGTCCGCTTTTGATGCCTATGTTAGAATGTACCTGTAGCGAGTGCTTTGACTCAGGTCCCTTCAGGACTTCTGTGTGCATTTGTGAACCCATAGATGGCAACACTTCTTCGCGTCATACAGAGAGTTGGATTGCTCGCTTTATGAGGTTTAGTTAACTGACTGTTGTTCTGGCATTTTGTTTTTTTCTATATGCGTGACCATCTTTAAGATGGCCTATGCGCTTTTCGGATAGCCATTTTTGATTTTCACATCAGATATTTTTACTCTGAGTGCATTGCTCCGAGAGACACAGTGTTTCTGGGTTCATCTGTGGGAGTTCAGTAAGCGGTGCGTTCTCGTGGCTAACGTGGATTCCGTTATCCCGCTCCACGGGTAAGCTGTTGTACACATTGAGTTCTGCTACACGTTTCTATTTTAGTGTTGCTCCCGCTCTGCTTTTAGTGTGATGGTAACAAGTTGTACATACATTATTTATAGTATAACCTAGGAGCATATGGGTGCTGAATCAGTTTACCGCTAGTCAGCTACTACGGCAAGCAGCGCACACTTTGAGGACTCCTTTAGTGGAGTGGCTGATATATGTTAAAAGACCAGATCAGTGGGGCATCTTGATTGCTACACTTGTTTGATTGACAATGAGATATCTTTTTGTTAACAAGACCTAACAACTTTGTCATACATTGCCTACAGATGGGTGGTCTTTGATCATACATACTTTAGTCGTTTGAGTATTCTGGTCACTTTGAGGCCAGGTAGGTCTATGCCATCTTTTGGACTTATCCCCACAGTCGGTATTCCCTCTAAGCGTGTTTCTCTTTCCTATATATTTGAAACACATGGGTACATCCGGCTGGCTCTTTGGACTACATTTTGGATGACTGGTATTCCCCCAATTCTACCTGACGTATGAATTATAAATAGTCTTGGCATGGTGAATATTTGATTATATATGGGCTTGTAATCAAGTAATCTAGCTTATGATTGAGCTGTATTTATCCACAGAATCTGTACATTTGTTTTGGTATTTCCTTGCAGTTTGACTTGCTCTTGAAGAAGGGGTTTTGACGGAGAAACGCGTTGTGGCAGAGTCAGTTGTCTGACCTTCAGAAGACACTGAAATCAATAAATGACTTAGCTTTTCTTTTTTTTTAAACTTTGGTTTTATTGGTAATTTTTCAGAAAAAGAAACAATGACAACACCGGGAGCAGTATGAATATCACATTAACATCATCATCGAACCCCCGTAGTCTCCTCCCCCCCACCCCCTTCCCCAACTCCACCCCTCCCCCCAGATCAGAGTTCCATCGTAAAACCAATCGTAAAACCATACTCGAAGTTCAGTGCTTTGGAGCCATGTTGTGCGTTCCCTTAAATGCTGGCTTAGACGGATCCGCTGTCTCCCGGGCCGTGGGCTACCCCATTGTTCTTGAGTGGTTCTCTCCGGGCTCCATAGCCCCCCCCGCCCCGTGTTGTCCACGTAGTGTCAATGAGCCTCCCAACCCCATGCCTGGTAAACCCCATACCAATTTGCCTGGAAGGTGCTCTATTTGTTGTTTACCATGGCTGTCAGTTTGTCCATGAGGAACATGTTCTTCAGTTTTTTTAGCCAGTGTTCCTTAGAGGGGGTCTCCGGACTTTTCCACCTTTGCGCTAGGGCCACCCTTCCTGCTCGCAACATGGTCTCCCACATTCTTGGGTACCTATGTATTTCGGCCTCCTCCGGTGGGAGGCCCAACAACATCGTCAGTGGATTTAGTGGGAGAAGTTCTTCGGTGACCTCCGCCATCCAGCCCCGTACCTTCTCCCAGAACCCCTGTACCTTAGGGCAGGACCACCACATGTGACTCCTCGTCCCCACTTGGCCACATCCTCGTGGGCAACTGGGGAACACCCCCGGGAACATCCTGGATAACTTAGATGGGTCCCTATGCCATCCCTGTAAAATCTTAAAGTTATGTTCCATGTCCGATGTGAACAGGTTCCCATGGAAAGCTATTTTAAACACCCTGGACCATGCGTCTTCCGAGAGAGCCTCTCCTGCCAGGTCATTCCAGAACCCACAAAACCCTCTCCTCCCTTCCAAGTTGATGGTGTTCAATATTTGGTACATTTTGGATACTACCCCCTTCCTCGTTGTGGCTGTGTCTAATAACTTTTCAAAGGGGGTCAGCTGTCTCCGCAGATTCAGGCCCCAAGTCTGGTCACAGAGGATGCCCTTAAGGCGCAAATATTCAAAGACTGAAAGAGGCCCCCGCCCAAGTGCTTCTCGCAGCTCCTCGTATTCAAGGAACTCGCCCTCCTTGAACAGCTGCCCTGCCCATTCCAGCCCCCCATCCGACCAGGACTGGGCATTCCTGAATCCCCTGCTACCTAGTTTGAGCGGGTGGCCCCACAGCAAAGACATCAGGGAGGGCCAGGACGTGAGGTGCGCAGTTGTGGGTCCCTCCTTCCAAATCGACCAGAGTATTCCCAGGGTTGGGTGGGTCTGCAATTTATTTGGGATGTGTTTACGCGGCAGCCACAAAAGGTTGCGTACTTTCAGAGGGTGGGCGTCCATGTCCTCCAGGTAAGACCAATAGGTGCCCATCCCCTCCCTCATGTGTTCTAACAAGACCCTTAGCTGGGCGGCCCGGTGGTAGAGAAGGAAGTCCGGCAGCCCGAAACCACCCTCCTCCCTAGGTAACGTTAGAATGGCCTTACCTATCCTCGGGTTCCTCCCTTGCCAAACAAACTCTCGGACTGCCCTCTGTAGGTCTCGAAACATCTGGTCGGGGACCCCTGTTTGGAGTGCAGTGAAAAGATACAGCAGTCTTGGGAGGATGTTCATTTTCACTGCTGTCATGCGCCCGTACCAAGACAGTATCATACCTCCCCACCTCCTCAGGTCTGACTTTATCTCTGCCATAATAGGCCCATAATTCACCGAAGCCAGTTTAGAAAGATCCCTTGTGAGGAGCACACCCAAGTACCTAATGGTGTCCTTCCCTACCACAATCCCCGCACACCCATCCCGGTGGTCTAGCCCCGGGTCCCGAGCCCTCATAGGGAGTAACACTGATTTTGATGCGTTTATTTTTAGCCCCGAGAATTGCCCAAAGGTCGTCATCAGGGCCAGGAGGGGGGGGGGAGCGAGGTGACGGGCTCCACCAGGTATGCAAGAATATCGTCAGCAAACAGGGAGAACTTGAACTCCACCTCTCCTCTTTTAATCCCCTTGATGTTGGGGTGAGCTCGGACCGCTATGGCCAGGGGCTCCATCGTCAGGACATATATTAAAGGGGAGAGTGGGCATCCCTGTCGTGTCCCCCGTGTGAGGGAGAATGAGTCGGAAAGTTCTCAATTCACCTGCACTCTCGCTGTTGGGGCCCCATATAGGGCGGAAACCCAGTTCCTGATGTGAGCCCCAAAGCCCATTCGACGGAGGAGGAGTTGCATGTACCTCCACTCCACCCTGTCAAAAGCTTTCTCTAAGTCCAGGGAAAGCAGACTTGCATCTAGATCTGATTCTTGGACATGGTGGATTAGGTCTATTGTCTTCCTGATGTTATCAGAGCCTTGCCTGCCCCCTATGACTCCCACTTGATCCCTGTGAACCAGCTTGGGCATTATCCCCTCCATCCGTTTGCCTATCACCTTGGCCAGGATCTTTACATCTATATTGAGGAGGGAGCTTGGGCGATATGAGGAGCATTCAGTGGGGTCTCTGCCCTCTTTGGGCAGGACCACAATTATGGCCCTCATCATGGTCTCCGGCAGAGAGCCCCCCTCTAACACGCCGTTAAACACCCTCACCAGGTGAGGGGCTAGGATAGCCTGAAACCTCTTATAGAAGTATACTGAGAAGCCGTCTTCCCCCGGGGACGTTCCCACCTTCATTCCACTGATCGTGTGCTCCACCTCCTTTCCGTCACCCGGCCCTCTAGCCCCTCCACCATTTCACCTGTCAGGGACGGGATCTGGATGGAGTCCAGGAAACCTTCTATCTGAATGTCATCCCCGTCATATTCTGACGAGTATAACTTTTCGTAGTAACGGCGAAAGGCTGCTCCAATGTTAGGGGTGTCGAGATCTAATGATCCCTGATCAGCCTTCACCGTTCTGTTCCTTTGAATCTCTCTGAGTTTCCAGGCCAGGATTTTGTCAGCTCTGTCCCCCCTTCTCATAATATTCTTGTTTCACTAGCTGGAGGCTCTGTTCGGTCTTATGTAACAGGAGGTCTTTCAACTGGAGTTTATAGTTTTCCAGGGTAGCAATCTGCTCTCTTTCCAGGGGAGCCTGAGGGAGGTCACCCGGTTGGAGTTGGGCTATCTTTTCCCTCAGGGATTTTTCCTGGGCCTCCCTCTCCCTCTTTTTCTGGGCTCCCATTCTAAAGAGGACGCCGCGTAAGGTTGCCTTAAAGGCGTCCCACAGCACGTGTGGGCCCACCTCGCCGTTGTCGTTGAAATACTCCGAGATGGCGTCCTGCTTTGTTTGTTTGTTTGTTTATTCTATTTGTATGGCGCTCCAAACCCGGAGGTAGAAGGGTGCTTAAGAATATGGTTACAGTGTGCATACTATTCGTACAGGTTTATAATATATACATATATATACAGTGGTTAATAAACAGAGCATATGCAGTGCGTACAATATACAATTTTCAGAATAAATACAGTGTCTAAGCCAGTATCCGCACGGGTCTAGAGTTAGTGGTGTTATTCTTTGTTTAGCAGCCATCTGATGACCTGCTTCCTAAAGATCTGGAAGGATTCGACAGTTTTGATGTTAAGCGGTAGGGAGTTCCAGAGTTGGGGGGCCAGCACTGTGAAGCTTACCCCTCCGGCTCTTTTTAGGTGGAACCTGGGCACTAGTAGGCAAAGAGTGTTGGAGGATCTGGTGAGTCTGGTGGCAGGTTTCAGGGTGAGTTTATTAGCTAGATAAGGTGGTGCTAGGTGATTGAGGGCTTTGTACGTGAGGCAGATGATTTTTAGATCAATTTTTTGGCGTATGGAAAGCCATTTGCAGGCTTTCCTAGTGGCAGAGATATGCTCTTGTCTGGGAATGTTGAGGGCTGCGCGTAAGGCGTTATTTTGTATTACCTGCAATTTATTGAGTACGGATTGATTAGCGCCTAGGTACAGGCTGTTACAGTAATCCAGTTTGGATTGTATTAGGGCCCTGGCAAGGGTGAGGCAGCTGTTGGGTGATAGGAAGGGTCTGCTGGCCCTAATGAGCTTGCCGGTATAGGCAGCGGCTGAGGCGATCATATTGGTGTGTTTGCTGAGGTTGGAGTTGGCATCTAGATAGAAACCCAGGGTTTTTACGCTTTTGGCTATGGGAATGGGATGACCATCGATGGTGATGTTATTATAGCAAGGGTCAAGTTTAGTTAGAGTGTTGGGGGAGCCGACAATTAGGAGCTCTGTTTTCTCATCATTCAGGCAGAGACCATGGGAGGCCATCCATGCCTGAATGATGGAGAATATTTTGTTGATCCGGGCGGAGTCTTCTTGGTAATTACCAGAGATAGTGAGGAGTATCTGGGTGTCATCTGCGTAGTTTGTGTAGGTGACACCCAGATGATCCAGTTGGTCAAATAGAGGCTTTGTAAATATGTTATACAAAGTGGGGGATACACAGGAACCTTGTGGGACCCCGCATGTGATGGGGGTGGGGTCTGCTGCAGCTGTGGTGGAAAAGACTTGTATGGTTCTGTTAGCCAGGAAGGATTGTATCCATGTGATGGCAGGGGAGGAGAAGTGGGCTGCGGTGGCAAGGTTATTACAGAGGACCTCATGGCTGACCAGGTCAAAGGCCGCTGAGAGGTCTAGGAGGAGTAGGATAGCGGCATTGCCTTTGTCTTTAATTTCATCAATCTGGCTTTTGAGATCAACAAGGGCGGTTTCAGTTCCGTGTTGAGGTCTGAAGCCAGATTGACGTATTCCTAGTAGTTGGTTGGATTCTAGGTATTCCTGAATTTGGATGTAGGCGACTCTGTCCAGGATTTTCAGTAGGAAGGGGACTGTGGTGATGGGCCTGTAGTTTGTGGGTGTGGCTGGGTCGAGGGATTGTTTTTTCAGGAGGGGGAGAACCCATGATTGTTTTAAGTTGCTGGGGATGGAGCTACTGGTGAAGGATAGGTTGATGAGTTTGGTGATGAAGGGGGAGAGCTCTCTGGCTGCATATTTTATGATTTGAGCCGGGCAGCTGTCTCCTTTACAGTTAGAGGGTTTCAGGGATGTGATGATTTTTTGAACTTCCGGTATGGTGACTTTTTTGAACGAGAAGCCTGCGCTAGTGTAGTTAGGTGTGGGTAGGCTAAGGTTGGTGACATTGTTGTTGAGTTGTTGCCGTTTCTTTTCGATTTTAGTTTGGAGTCCTAAAACTTTATTGATGAGGGCGTTCTGGATGTTGGTGCACCAGGGTTTGTCTTTAGGGCAGGTTTCCGGTGGCGAAATAGGGTTTTCTAGTTCCTTCAGAATTTTGAATAATTCTTTAGTGGAGGATCCTGCCTGAGTGATCCTGGTGTTGTAATTATCTTTTTTGGTCCGGATTATCCCGCTTTTGTAAAGTGAGGATAAGTTAGTGAGGTTGGATTTGTTTACTGCAGTGGGGTTAGTCTTCCAGGTGAGGTGAGCCTTAGCTTTCTTTTTTCTAAGTAGTTTGAGCTCAGGGGTGTACCATGAGTTCAGATGAGCTTTGGGTTTAGCTTTGCGTATTTTCAAGGGGGCAACGGTGTCCATTGCTTTGGCCATGGAATCATTGAAGGTGTCAATCAGCAGGTTTAAGTCAGCGTTAGCTGGGAGGGCATTGAGGGTAGGTAAGACCAGTGGTAGTAGGGCTTCAGCAGTGATGTTGCGTTTATTCCTGGTGGGGTATGCTGGTGCCATGGGGTGCTTATTGGGCAGTACCTGATTGGTGTTAACCTCAAGGGGGATCATGTGGTGATTGGTCCATGCCAGAGGTTGGGGGTCTTTGCAGGTTGTGTTGCAATTGTGGGTTGCTACCCAATCAAGGGTTCTGCCTTTTTGGTGGGTAGGGAGTACAATGAGTTGAGTGAGACCGTGATCGGTTAGGGCATTGGCCAGGGATGCAGCAGGTGCGTCGTTTGGGTCTTGGTAGCCGAGGTTGAAGTCTCCGAGGATCATGAATTGTGCTGTTGGTTTGGAGATTTTGGTGATGAGGGATGTGATGTCTTCTTCGAAGGTCCCAGGGGGACCTGGGGGTCTGTATATGAGGTGGATAGTTATCGTGGCTGTGGGGGAGGTTTGTAGTTTGGTTGTGAGTAACTCGCAGGAAGTGAATGCGACTGTGTCGGTTAGTCTGAGGCCAAGAGCGGATTTGGAAATGATTGCTACGCCTCCACCTCTGGCATTAGGTCTGTCCGCTCTGAGGATAGTGTATTTGTCTGGGATGGCTAGCGATAAATAAGGTCTGGACGCCTCATTAAGCCAAGTTTCTGTTAGGGCTAAGAAGTCAAGGTCATTGGTAAGGATGATGTCTGCAATTTCTGTGGGGTGGGCAGCCAGGGATCTGACGTTGAGAAGGGCGCCTTTTAGTGGGGGGGGAGTGGGTTTGCTTGGTGCAATGTGCTTTGTATTAGTTTTGGTGTAAGGTCTGGAGTAAGGTTTAGAGTTTGTGGTGGGGAGCCTGGAGCCTAATCTTTCGTTGCGGGTTGTGATGTTGGGAATAAGGGAGAGGGGGGTTGGTCCGGGCGGCTTAAAGCGGGTGAGAGGTTTGGTGGTCGATTTGGTTTTATTAGACTTAGCAGTGGGACTGTGGTGGCTGTTGGTGGGTAGGCCATGGATAGTGATGGATGTGGAGGTGAGGGGGTGGTGGTAAGTGGAGGGGAAAGGGGTTGTGGAGGGTAGGAACGGAGTGGGGCAGGGGATGGGGTGGTGTCTGGGGCACCCTAGTTTAGCCAGGCCGTCCTGATGGGCTATGTAGCTATTGTTGCTACAGGGTACATTGTCCTGTATTAAGCAGAAAGGGAACATGGTTAGGGCGAGCCAGAAGATCATGGTCTGTGGATAGCGGTGGAGTCTGGTGGCGCTGGAGGGGAGTAGGTCAGACTAAGATAGATGGTGGCTGGTTGGAATCGGGTAGAATCGGTCAGGTACAGCCTGTGCACTATAGTGTCTAGGTTGGATACAACTAGTTGTAAGGTTGGAGCATACAACAGGGCACCTAGATGTGACAATTCCTGACATTGACTAAAATGCATATATCAGAGGGTCTGTTAGCGACCATAGGGCACTCAGTTCTGGTGGTCTGTGTATATCTGCATTGCATCACAGTATGGTTTGAGAGAGGTGTGCAGTTGTGAGCAGTGTGTGCGGAGGATTAGTTCTGAGTACAATTGTCATAGTGGTTGGGCAGCTGCAGTGACTAAGGCAGTGACCATAAGGCACAACACATTCTAAATGTGGACAGTTATTGACCATAAGGCACAACACAGTCTAAATGTGGGCAGTTATTGACCATAAGGCACAACACAGTCTAAAAGTGGTCTGCTATTGACCATAAGGCACAACACAGTCTAAAAGTGGTCAGTTATTGACCATAAGGCACAACACAGTCTGAATGTGGTCTGCTAGTGACCATAAGGCACAACACAGTCTGAATGTGGTCTGCTGTTGACCATAAGGCACAATACAGTCTAAAAGTGGTCTGCTATTGACCATAAGGCACAACACAGTTTAAAAGTGGTCAGTTATTGACCATAAGGCACAACACAGCCTGAATGTGGTCTGCTAGTGACCATAAGGCACAACACAGACTAAAAGTGGTCAGTTATTGACCATAAGGCACAACACAGTCTGAATGTGGTCTGCTAGTGACCATAAAGCACAGCACAGACAGTGAGGTCAGTTAGTATTCATTAGCCAAGCAGGTGTTAGGCTCTATAGAAAGACCAACACTTGCCACCGGAGTAAGCGGGCAGGTACAGAGCGAGGCAGCAAAAGGAAACAGAGTAGAAGATTGAGTGATATATTGTACGTCTTAGCAACCAAGGCCAGGTAGGCTGCAATCTATGGCTAGAACCTCTGCTAGATTCAGGGTCCCCGTGGGACGCTATAGCACTTAAGATTAGTTTACTCACATGGCCAGGTGGGTATAAGGAGGCTTGAGAACATTGGTACATCAGTGACGCCACTTTGGTCGAAAAAGCATTTTTCGACCAAAGTGGCTGCACCTCCTGTAGTAGAACTTCGTCCTTCAGCAGGGAGTCATTACACTTCCATCGCCCTCTGCTGCCACTCCGCCATCCCCCTGCTATTGTGGTACGGACCAAGTCGTGATCGGACCAAGGAACCGGATCAACCCTGTGGCCAGAGACATGGGGGAGAAGGGATTCATCTACCAGTATATAATCTATACAGGAGTATGATGTGTGAATTGCTGAGTAGTAGGCGAAGGAAGGGGAGGCCTGTCCTGGGAGTCGGGATGGTGTCCACCAGGCCTAGCTCCGCATTGACCCTCTGGAATCTACGGGCCATGGTTTCATCTGCGGCCCTAGTGAGCTGCAGTCCCAAGCGTTTCCTATCCGCGGTTGGGTTTAGGACCATATTGAAATCCCCCCCCCCACCACCAACATCCTGTGAACAAACAATTTCAATTTGTCCTTCACTCCCTCCCAGAATTGCGCCTGGCCCTCATTAGGGCCGTACACAACTGCCAGAGTCAGGGGGGAACCCCGCAAAGAGCCCTTTGCCAGCAGATATCGGCCCTCTGGGTCCTTCACCGTGGTTTCTACTTCAAAGCCAACGTCCCTTGCTAATAGTATGGCTACCCCCCTTTTCTTGGTTCTGTGGGATGCACTGAGGACCTCCCCAATCCCGCCCCCTCGCATTTTCGGTTCCTTCCCCCGGGCCCAGTGTGTTTCCTGAAGGAAGAGTAGGTCAAGTTTTGCCCTCCTAAATTCCCTGCAGACCAAGGATCTCTTGGTTGGGGTGTTCAACCCCCGCACATTAAGGGAACCCACGCCCAGGGCGGGCAGATCCTCAGCCATTGTCAATGATCAACATCTTACTGGGTAGCTGGCTCAAGGCACTTTTCCTTTCCTGCTCCTTTTGTGTTACAACCTGATCTCCCTTACCCCCTTCCCCCGCCTCCCAGGTGGGCCTTAAACCTGTCCCCAACTGCCCCCTGGTCCCCCGCCCGAACTGAACAACCCCAACTGTTTCTTCACCCCCCACCCCGGCGTCCAGCCAAATAGTTCCACCATTGCTGGTAATTGGCCGAACCACCAGCCTACCGCCTCCGGCTGGGCTAATGTCGGAAAATACTCCTCCTTGAGCCCCCCTTTTTTTGACCCCCCCACCTCCCCACCGAGCCCCCTCCTCTAGGTAACCAACATACTTGCTGTTCTGGGAGGCCCCTTCCGTCCTTAGGCCCCATAGTCCTGGAAGTCTACTCGTCCTTGTGCCAGGCCGGACGTTTGTGATCGTGAGTTGAGTTCTTTGCCCGGTTTCCCCGTACCCTTTTGTACATCCAGGCTACCTCGGGCTCGACCGGCCCGCTCCTCCCTGGCCGGGGTCGGCGTCTTCCCTGTCCATTGCCGGGGACGGCGGGTTCAGTTTCTTATATTTCCGTGGACCCGTCTTCTTTCTCCTCTCTCCTTGTGACCTGCGTTCCCTGGCTCCTTCCGCTGCGAATCCCGTAGGTTCTCTCCCAGGGGCCGGGTCCGACACACACCCTTGAATGGCTTCCCTTATGTCCTCCTCTGTAATCAGGGTTGACCGTTGGCCCCCGTACTCGAACGAGAGGGAGAAGGGATACCCCCATCTATAGCGCACCCCTTTCTCTTTTAGCATTTGTGTCAGGGGGCGGCACATCCTATGTTTGGCCAGCGTGTATGAAGAGAGGTCCTGGAAAATGGACACTTGTGCGTTATTGTAGGTTATTTCCCGTGCCTTTCTGGCCTCCTCCAGAACCTTCGCTTTCTCAGTGTAGTAATGAAAGTGGACCAGGATTGACCGGGGGCCCCCAGCTCTGCCCCCCGCTCTGTGGACCCGGTCAAACGTTGGTTCAGTCATCATCTCGTCCGAGAAAAGAAGGGTGATAATGTCCCTCACCGTCCGGTTCAGTTCTCTTTCCGTTTCTCCCTCCGACTCCGGGACCCCAAAAATTCTGAGGTTGTTCCTCCGTTCCCTATTTTTGAAGTCGTCCATTTGCCTGGCCCTCTCATCGTCTCTTTTTTCTAGCGCAGCTATTCTCATGGACATGGCCATCTCTTGGGTCGTTGTTGAGGACTGGTTGGTCTCCAGCTGCAACAGTCTGTCCTCAACCTTGTCCACCCTGCGGTCCATGTTCTCCAATTTCTGGGCAATGTCAGCCCGCACATCTCTGATCTCCTGCAGGACCGAGGCAAAGCCCTTTTCCTTTGTAAGGGTGGGCAGGGGCGAGGTCTCGGGCTGGGACATTCTAGTCGTCCGATCCAGGCCGCTAATCTCCCTTCTGGTGTCCTGGTAGCGATACTCCTGGAGGGTTTGGCGCCAGCTTATCCGATCTCTCTATCTCTCCCTCCAGTCGGTGCTCTTTGGGGGCCAAGAGCTATGATCCTGCTGGGAGACCGCCCTTCGGGCAAAAAACCACTCTGTGTGGGGCTATCTTTGAGCGGGCACACGCCCTACCAGTCCCCGGCGGGGGCCTCACACTCTCTACACGCCCTTTTTCCCTTTTTCCCGCTGCTTGTGGGCGTCTGTCCCTGTGACGGCGGTGGGTATCGAATTTGTGATCGGGTGAGGGTCCAGGCCGGGCCCCCGGGGACAGGGGGCGCAGCGCCCACAGCGTGCTGGTCAGGCCGTGTTCTCTTCTGAGTTCGTCACCAGGCGGGCACTCGTCTCACACCTTCTTCACCGGCCTTGCCCCGCTGTTGTCTCTGTGATCTGGCACTCGGGTCAAGCGGGCTGTCTCACCTCTGGCTGGATTGGTTGGTAGCCTCGAGGCCTCGACGGTGGAGTCCCCGCCGAAGCGCTGGCGTGCTCTATGACCGGGGTAGGGTGGCGGGGCCTCCCGCGGATTCTCTCTTTAGGCCGCGGGGCCTCATTCTTAGGCGTCCGAGGGTCTTTCGGCGTCGCTCTTTCGCCCGGGGGGGTCTCCCGGGATTCACTGCCACCGAGAACCACAGCTGTTTCGTGGGGGGCTGCGCGGGGGGGGGGGCTCAATCCCTCAATATGGCCCAGTTTCGGCGGGAGCGGCGTCTTCAGGCAGCCATCGCCTGTGCGCCCCCTGGTGGCCTCGACTTAGCTTTTCTACTGTTTTGCTGCATATCGTCTGTCTAAACATTGTGTATAGTTATTTTACTTTTGTCACAGAGAATTGGCTGTTTTTCTGCTTTGACAGTGTGCAGGGGACGGGAGAGCTGATAGACAATATAAAAGAAAGAGTGTCCAGTCTATGTTGTGACCTTGTGTCAGGGTCACTTTTCCTCCCCCGAACCTACATTTCCATTTGGAATTGTTAACTTATCTAGAGCATTGTTTAAACATTAGGTGGGCACTCACAACCCTATCTACTTCTAATCTTCATTAGCTTGCCAATTTTCACTTGTACTGGGATGAGTTTGATTGGTCCCTTGGTACTCCTCATTTGCTTCTTGCCACTTTCCCCGCCCGGGTCTCTCGCTGCTCCAGTTACCCCTCTTGTACCGGGCTGGCATCATTGGCTCTTCACCTGTGTGGGCCTCCGTTCCTTCCTCCTTCAGCTTGTGACTTTGCAGAGCCTGTCCCGGTACGGTCTCAGCGTCGTTCGAGTACCACATGGTCCAGCCTCTCTGGGTCACAAGCCACTGCTGTCAGGTCTTCTTCCAGCACCCAAGTCGAGCCCTTGTCTCCCCGTTACATCTTTCTTTTCCAGGCCCTGAGCGTCTGTCCGACAACAGACTGCTCCACATCCTTCTACTGTTTTCTCCGCCTCGGTTCGAACTTCCCAGGCTTCGAAGACGAGAATGTCTTTCACTGTTCCTTTCTTGGTTTTTATAAAGAAGTGTTGGGCCCTCCCCAGCAGAGGTGCACAGTCCTTAGTTTCTTTCCAGGGTGCCTTTGTTATGCCTTGTTCCATCTCCTTCGTCTCAGTGTGGTTGGCTGCCAACCACTGATTACTCTTCATGGTTCTCCTAATCTTCTTATTCACTGTATTAGTGGTAGCTGAAGGTTGGTTATTTCTAACATTGCTGTATCAAATAGTGACTGGTTTGGAGGGAAGGTTTTGGTTCTTTGATGTTCATTATCTTCCCCCGGAAAAAGGTTATAGGGAGTTCCTGGACCGCGCAGGAGTCCCTATTCCCAAGAGGGGAGTCTCACCCTGTGACGTCCTGCTTTCCGCCACCCCTAGGGGTATGTTGCATAGCGGGCTCACCTCGCTAGCCTCACAGTGAAGGGCTCCCCTCTGGGGAGAAGTGACAAATCCAGTGAATCATCACAAGGGCCTGCCCCAGTGTACAACAGGGTAAATGTTCCAACAACGTTTGTGTCCTTTTACATGCTTTCTGTGTTATTTATAGGACTGAATGCAGCTTCTAGGATTTTGCCTCTCTGTTCAGAAAGTAACAGACAAGTATGGAGATAGCCAGGAGGACTGAACACAGAAGCATTTTTCTGATGTTCCTGGGCAGCTCCTTGCAGGGGAAGAGAGCCCAGCTAGAGATGGTTTCCAAAAATCTGGGGGCAAAATGTCAATTAGTTAGATACTAGCAGCGTATACAAGTCACTCGTTCTCGTTTGTGAATTCTCCATGGGCAAATAAACACAATTTCTTACTCAACGAGAGTGAATTATCACTCACCAATGGCTAGTTGAGAGTGCACATTTTAAGGCCCGCAGAAATGACTGACAATGGAAGCAGACACAGACTGTAAATACTGTCATTGACTGAAAGCTGAAGCGCAAGGCAGAAGCATGGTCGCACTGGGCTACTCCAATGCTTGAAATGCTGTCGAAGAAGTGAGACCCGGCTTTGATGGTCGCCAGTGTGCAGTATGCCAAATGCCGTGAAAAGTGAGGATCCAGAGATGCTGGTGAATGCTGAGTCACCATGGAGAGTGATGGAAACCAAACGGAGGGACAGAGAAGGAATGGACATGTAGCAGCACGCACAGTAAAGAAGTCCTTATTTGATAAATCTCGCAGATGACTTGGGTTATTTATAGGGGCAGAACTCAAGCTCAAGACTCCTACAGGATCCTGAGAGCTAGGCCGTAACCTGTTGGTGTGCCTGGGCAACAAGATGTAAATCAAGGCGTCAGAGGACACAGTGACTGTGCACTGTGGCGGTCAAGGGATCAAAGCACAACCTGAAGCAAATATATATGGTTCGCAAGTTTTGTTTAAAGTAACAGAAAAGAAAAGGATTAGATTCAATGCTGGGTGGTAACTCCCATTGATGGGCGCTAAATAATCAAATTGTCTTTGCACCTTGGTCCTCAGTGTTTCCTCTCTCCTCTCATCCAATCACCTCTTCTCTACACTCACCCCTCTCGCTTCTGTCCCTCTCACTGCCTTTGCTGCACTGTCATGCTCCAGACACATACTTGCACTTCTAACCCATAGACAGTTACATCATTCTTTCCTGCTTTTAACTCTGCCCCCTACACCCCCCTGTACAGACACAGGAATGCACAATTGCTTGAGGGCCTTAGGCGTAATCAGAAAGCACCCAGGGTCTGGGAGAAGGACATTGGGACAATAAACATAGCAGCTGATGCCAATGGGCGGGAAGGCTATTTTAGCCAGGTCAGTCATCTTGGTCTCAGACTGCAAACTGTGGCCTCACTGCTACCTGATAGGACACGCTTCTCTCTTGTCTCAAAATAGTGATACCTTGTTTACTTGCACCAATGGGGTTCTGTGCTTACCAAGCAGAGGCTCCAGGTATCACTGAATAAACAAACTATATTCCCTGCTCTGCAAATAATCAGCTTTTTGCCTACAATTCTCTTCATGTGTCTGCTTGTTGTAACACCATAAGCCACAAAATAATAAGGGCTTTGGTCTCTTTATTTCAAACACACTAGGTAAGGGGGGCAGGTGATCAACTGGAAATGTCTAGCCATAAGATAGTATTAGAGTGCTGACACCACCAACTAATGGACTAATGGCAAAACAATCTAGTTAGACGGTGGCATATTGTTTTTTATGAGGGCACAGCTTTATAGTTAATTACAAAATAGGCCACTCACTACCCATTTACTCCTGTGAGTGTACGGGAGAGTACAGCCCCCTATCCTCAATAGAAAAAGGTTGGTTTGTAAGATGAACTGTGGAAAGAAATCAGGCATAATCAGGGGGTTTGGAGAGAACCCCTTAATATGAAAGCGTCCGCACTGTGACTGGTCCATCTTAACTGTTTGGCTTGTTAGGCTCTCAGTGAAATGGTTAAGTGTGTACTTACACTTGAAAATCCAGGAATAAATGTCCAATAGTACCCAACCTTACCAAGGAAGGCTTGCAATTATTTGTTTGTAGTTGGTAGAGGGGTTGATTGATTGATTTGTTATTTATTATGTGCCTATACACAAGTGGTTCAAGGCGCAACAAGGCAAGGGAGGGGGAACAAAGGGAGGACAAGACACCGATCTTAGTAGGCCTCGTATCATAGAGATCGTGCAAACGCGCAACAAGAAGTGCAGGGGTGGGGGTACAGGGAGAAGTACACCCAGAGCAGCAGGGCCCTGAATTAAATGCAAGGAAGGCTGGGACTACAGGGGGCAGAGCAAGTGGGCCAGGCGGCAAGTGCAGGGGGACTGGTCATGGGGGTGGGGGAGCTGGTGTTCTATAAGACTAAGGGGATAACGAGCAGCGAGTCAGGAGATGGAGCAGGAACAAGAGAGGGTTAGCAGGGGAGAGGGAGCAAGAAGGAAGAAGAGACAAGGGAGGTATTTGAGGAGATCTGGCATCATCTTCATGCCACCAACCTCAAGCTAAAAACCTAAAATCATGTCTCAAAGAATGAGCAAGGTGGCTCATCTACATGATTAAACCAAAAACTGGTATTAAACTGGGGCAGGACATGAACTGAGGCAATTAAAGTAATTTGCTCACCATGAAATGAACAATGTCAGAAGGATTAACGAATAATTTCAATCTGCACACCAACCAAACGTTCACATTATAGAGTAAAGGATGGATGACAGTGTTACAACATCCACACACATGATCTGTAGCACCCAATAGTTTACAAGCGCGTACTGCTTACTAACAGGCTTACAATGTCGCTATGAATTTTATGCACAGGAAACAGTCTAAATATGAGGGATACGTTTTGTAATGATGCAGGAACAAAGATGTGATACTAACAAATCAAGACAGACACCCAAGAAAAATGTGCATGTCCCAACTAAATTGAAGGATGAGAGACAGATCAAAATGAAAACCATTCCAGGAATATATTTTAGATCTGGACCGCAAGTTGGTTTTACTTCCAGCCAATGTCATTGACACCATAAAATCCACTTATTGTGACATAGCAACGAGACTGAAGAGCTTTTAAGTGAGACTAGTTGCCATAGAACTAAAAGGACACAGCTGGGATTAAGGACACCTTGACTCTTGAAAGGCCTTGAACACCTACTATGTACATGTATTCAAAGCCATAAGGGAGCAGGATCGGGAACTTCAGGACATGTTCCTCATATCTAGAGTGAGTAAAAACCTCAAGAAAAATTACCAATGAGGAGAATAAGTAACTGGCCATCATGAAACGGTTGTCTGAAGTGCCTCTACCTTCCACTGCTGCCACTGTATAAGGGCTTCTCTGCCTTGCTACCAAAATACTTACTGCTGGGCAGGACCAGATGACACTTCATTAGATTAGCCTTCAATCCTACCTTGTCCAAAGTTTGGGTAACCAAATAGGGATGTCTCATGTACTCATCCCATGTATTACTAGAGACAGTGCTCCAGACAAGATGTATCCCTATTTTAAAACGTTGAGAGTAAAGGTGATTTCAAGGGAGTAAACATGAGTTTTCTCCTTCAAAAGAAAGTAAAACATATGTGACATCCAGCTGATGCATGCAAAATGTTAACTGTATGGACATCATTATCATTGCATCTTTTACAACGTAATTCAGTGAAGATATAGATGGGGTTAGTTAGGGGTATACATTAAGGTGGGGGATCTTGGGGGGGGGGCGTGCAGTGGGCTTCCCCTGTATTTGATTTTGCTGTAATTCATTGTACAAAATTTGATGTAATTGCATTCTCAGTGATGAATGTGATGTAATCACGTAGATCCTTGAGCTTCCCCTGCATGCAAAGAATAGGTACAACAGCAGCATAACCCTCAAACAGAAAGGTCAGCTTGAGTAGGAGCCGTTCAGGCATCCCTCACACTGAGAAGGCAAATCAGGACAACATCAATGCAAACCTTTATCATGAAGAACAAGTGGAGTTAACCCATGCAAGGCAAAGCAAGGTTAGAAGATACCCAGATAGAACAGATACGGAGTGGGTCTCTGCAGTAGAAGCTCCCCTCACGTAGAACAGGTACAACATATTCTTCAGGAGTGCACACTCCCTAATATAGAAAGGGTATGACAGGGCCCTCAGTAGATCATTCTTTCTTTACATGGAACAAGAATGCTGTGGGTCTGAACCGTACAAGATTAGTACAAGATTAGCACAGATAAGGTCAAAGCAATAGACGTGCCACTTGCATAGAGATGAAACTGCATGGGATGGAGCGGAGCAAGCACCCCCACACTCAACAGTTAAATGAAGGGCCCCAAATGCAAGCTAGACTCCCATAGAAAGACAACAGCAGAGGCCTCAGCAGTCCAAATTCCCATCACAATGAACTTGACCAGCAGGGGCTAAGGGATTCAAGCTCCCCTCACAACCTACATAGAACAGGAACAGTTAATTGCCTCTGCAGTGCAATCTCCTCACAGATTGAACTAATATAGTATTGATAGCTACTAGTTCAAATAAGGCTTTCTCTGCTTCCAGAATCAGAAAAACTCACATAGTAGGAAGTTAGTAAACCATAATTAGAAGGTATTCAGCCTTAGAACAACAAATTATATGTTTACCAATTCCCAGAAAGTATTCAGGTGTTTTATTTCCTAAAGCGTGTTGCAGAATGTGATGTTATTATTACAGGAGGCTAAGTCCCTCAATGCGACTTTCATTTTTCCTGCACATTTGACCTCTTCTGTATATATTTTATTTTTTAAGGTGCAGGTCAATTACACAGTAAAGCAAACATGAATTGTATTCCGTGTTTTGAGGCTTGGTTGTAGAATTGTCTAATGATTAAAGTCTGCATTTACTGGAACTAGTTCGAGTTAATGGTATGCCAGTGTTGTGATATGCTAAAATCTATATCTAGTCTCATGGTCAAGTGTTGGCTGGCCAGTTACCCTAAAATCTTTCAGAGGGTACTAAACCATCAACTGAAGTAATAATAATCACACTACTTAGATGTTGAAGGAACACTGCATGAAGCGCTACATAAAACAGTTAAATACCAAAACTGGATTACCACTAAAGTAAGTGAGTTTCCATTTCATTACAAATGAAACAATTTCATTTTTGTTTTGTAACAGTGCTTGTGCTGACCGCATAGTTAGGCGTTTAATATTTGAAGTGCAGTTTTGAAGATTTCAAAGAGGCTGTGACCACTAGGATTGCTAAATGGCAACCACTCACCTTTGAGCATGTCATCCGGGTAGGCATCAGCATAGGCCTAGAGAGGTTATAAAACTTGATCCATTATTCATTGAAATATCATTTGCACTCCATGAAGACCGAATGAGAGCACTGTGATTTGAAAGTGACCTTTTGGTGTTGAGAAGGCAGTCTTGTCTTTGTCCCCAGTGGCTAGCAGGATTTGTCAGCATCTCTTTGCAAAAGCCAGGCTGTTATACAGGTGGAGGTTTCAATCCTTTTGATAATTTCCTCAATTTGAGTTATCGGATAGGCATCAAAGCTCCATATGTAATTCATCTTCCAAAAGCTGATGCTGAAACGCCAACTGCCAACAATTTTACCAACTAATACACTAGGGGGAGGTCTAATAACTTCATGAAGGTTCGTTGACCTGGAGGTCCTACATCTTTTGTGCATCTTCTTGAACCAGACTGAGTTACCATGTGAAGTGTGCATGTATTGAAAGAAGTCCTCCATGCTTATGAAAACATGCAAGTTCGATCGGTTTTAGCTCCTCGGAAATCATTGCCTGGAAACGAGTGGGAGAATCTTACAGAGATTCACAGTTGCCACTGGCAATGGTGACTGACTCCTCCAGATCCATACACTTAAACAATTTAGGTGGTAGACTTGTGGGTGTTTTTGACAGTCTGGTTGTTTTACACAATAGTTGAGGTTGCTAATAACTGTAATATTGCTAATGACTTTAATGACTAAATAGAGTCCATGGAACTGTGGGAGCAACATGTTTTCGGAGGTCGGAAGTAGCAAAAGGCCCTTGTGCCAGCTTTACATTTGTATAGTTGCACGTGTCAGTCCAATAGGCACTTCTGTTTGTGCCGGGCTTTGAAGCACATGTTGATTAACCAGGTTGTGCACCAGTGTCACCTTTTCCATATTCTTTCCACAAACTGTGCAGAGTTCACCAGTGTAATTTATTGATTCTCCCAGGTTTCTTTCAGAAAGTCCAAAACATGTCATGGCGCCCCTTAATAGACAAGTTCAAAGAGAGAGAATCCAGTGAATGCCTGCCATCTTCATTAACTAGTTTCCTTAGGAGGCATTTCAAAACGTATATACTATATCATATCATACTATATATTTATTCATTGAATATTTGTAGGCTACAGGTATCCGACAAACATTGCATTAACAAATAAATAAACAGGTATCCGACAAACATTGTATACATAAATATCCGTATAAGCATCACACACGATGCAGCCACCCAACTGCTTTCAGAGGGCAGCTACAGGAGCGGCTCAAGTAAAGGAAAAGGTTGCTTATGGGTTGGCGAAAAGAAATCACCCGGTTTGAATAGTACCCAAGGGGAAGTTTTTAAAAAAAATAAAATGGGATGCAAATTGTGCATTTTACAGAATATTTACTCAGCAACACTGGTGAAAACTATTATCCGCATAGTGAAGTAACTCCTCACCAGTGCCATGGAAGTGGTTTAAAGTGGAATTGATATACAGTTTGGAAAAGAAGCAGCATGAAAGAAATAGCGCTTTAAACTATTATTTTGAACATTTCCTTTGATCAGAGGTCAACTGCTAGCTCTGCCCCCCTAAACGCTGCCTCCTCGGATAGCGCCCCGCCCAAACTCCGCCCCCACCATGGCCCTTGTGGGATCCCCCACCTATTTTTTTCCATTTCCACCACTGCCTATATTCTATAATATACGGCTTCCCATGTTAGAGTGTGGGTACTAGTGTTGACAATCTTCGAACATGCCTCCAATCTTCGAACACGCATAAAAGAAATGAAAGGATGCTGCTTAATCTGCCACTGCCATCACTCCCTGCAGCTGTGACACGTGGAGCAGAATGGATGCCGATTAATCTGCCCCTGCCATCACTCCCTTCAGCTGTGGCACGTGATGCAGAGCGGATGCTGCTTAATCTGCCCCTGCCATAACTCCCTTCTGACACACAGAGCAGAATATCATACCAGGCTGAAGATCCAAAAAGAGCATTTCTGTTAGGCAAGCTGTGTTTTTAAAGGAATTTTAACATATATATATATATATATGAATTTTAACACATATATATATCTTTCAGTGCACAGCAGGGGAAATACATTAGCCCATTTTTGAGTGCATAGCTGATATTGTAACCCAAGTTCCACAATGTGAATCCAGACACTTAGCCACACGGCCACAGGAATTTCATATTATATAGCACTAAAGGATAGGGATGGGCAGGTGTGGAGCTACAAAGAGGATCACTGGACAATCCCAGGAACAGAGCTGTTGGAGGACGGGCTATCTGCGTAGCCACCCAGTATTTTCATTTTCATGCTGTATGTATGACTGTAGGCATCAATGGTGGGCGGGGTTACCAAGTGGGAGTGGTCCCGAAGATTTCCGAACATCACCTCCATCATTCTGCCACGGGGATGCAGAATAAAAGTGCACACACAGGACGCTGGCTCACTCATGATTAGAAGATGGCATGCAACAGTGTAAGACTTTGGTCGCTGCCACTCTGGGCATAATTTTCAACAGGGTACTAGAAATCCCAGACCAGGGGAAACACCAAACAGGGAGAGATGAAGCGGAGGGAATATACAATCCTGAACAAGGGTTGAAGAGAGGAGTAGGAGACAACTCATTAGTAAGCAGATTTGAAAACCCGATTCATGAGCCACACTATTTAAAATGGCGTTAGACCCTGCAATTCGTCAGACTAGGACCACGCACTGGCATAGGCCATAACCAGAGGGAGAGAAAACGATAACCCTGCTGAGGCCTAGATGGCAGACACTGATGGTGACCAGATGTTAGGAAATATTTCATAATTGTATTTAATTTTCCCAACATATGTACACCCCCAAACTGTTTGCTGTTGTTTAGACACCATAGACTGACTTTGCCAGAGAAGCACAGCCTTCAGCTGCATTCCTCTGGGCTTTCACTCACTTTTTATGGGGAAACTGACATGGCCTTAAGACAGTCAGTACTGGGAGGCTTTGTTTCCCTTAGTCCTTTTCCCGTGTTGCAACTTTTGTGCAACATGTAACAAGTACACAATGTACCTTCCAGTACAGTGTACTTGTGTCTGTAGTCAGATTCCAAAGGCCCTAGATACTCCTGATGGACTTTTTGTGAGATGTGGAGATGTGTTCTGGACAGGGCTTGTGGAAGCTATCTTTTTCGCATTCTTTTTAACCCTTTCTTGCCATGTTAACCACGTTAACCGCGTTTGGCACAACTAGGTGGCCTGGCTCCAAAATGGCCATGCCACGCGGTTCTCTGTTCTGTCCTTTGGCAATCTTACCCCTTCACCTTCCCCAGGTCGAGTCGACCCGGGTCAGTCCTTATTTGGACATGCAGTTTCCCGTGAAACGCCAAGCTTTCGTGGGCTTCTGCATGCCTTGTGTGTGTGCCTCCAGGATGTGGACTGGGGTGTCTGTCCCCAGTACACATCCTGGGTACCAGAGAGTCAGGAATGCTGTGAATGACTGGGACCATCGTGGTCTGTGATTGGTCCACGTATGGAGTGTGTGTTTGTGAACAGATCTCCCATTGGGTCCTCTCTGTTTTGGCGCAAAGGGAACTTTGGATAAGAGGAGGCTGAAAACACCCATACCATGTCGATCTCTGGAGTTCTCACTGAACGAAAGATAGGATCCAAGTATCATGAACCTACGAAGCTGAGCCGAGGAACCGCTGGTAACCTGCTGGAAGGTTTGGCACCCTGAGCCCACTGTCGTACCGTGTGACCCCTTTGCATCTGGTCATCCTAGAAGGTCTTCCAAGACGCTTTGACCCATTGGAATAGTGGGACCAACTATTCTCGGCACCTTCATCAAAACCTGCAAGTAAGCTTTCTCGGAAGTGTCCCTGGGCCAACCAGTGGACTAACCAGCTTACCCAGTTGCTTTGCTCTGTCACCGCTGCTGTTTTGAGGAGGCCCTCGAAACTTGGTATACTGCTAGCTATGTGTCCACAGCACCATCACACCGAATTTCGTACACTTGTCGTTGCCAGGTCTGAAGTGAGACAAGTGCATCAGGACCAGAACATACGCAGTTACCGTGTTGCCCTGCCGCAGCAACGACCCTTGCAAGTGCGCTGCATTTGTGACCCTCTTGCCCCTGAAGCCTGCCTCAGTGAAACCAGGTTGATTCATCCACCCGGAGCGGAGAAAAGGCCACTGTCCCATTTGAGAATCCTCACTGTATCTTGGGAACTGAAAGCCGCAGAGATGTCCTTTTTGGCACATTCGAACCTACAAGCAAAGTGGACTGAACTGGCGGAGTTTGGGTCCGACAGCGCCTGGGAGCGGTGAGTACTTCTAACACTAACCAGTGATCCCTAGTGCCAGGGCCCTTTTTACACACAAGTGGCCCCTGAGGGTCCCTCTCCTTTCCACTGCTAGTGCGAACTAGCGACTCCATCCCGCACTCTGGAACTGCCTCTGCCCTCAAGTGGAGGTCCTCCCTGAATAGTGGGAACTTATTCTTCATCGCCTCATTCACCTTCCTGAGCTGCTAGAGACCCCTGAAGAGACCCTGTTTTGTCCATTGGAACAACCGCATGCACTTGCATTGCATGTACTTTTGAGCACAAGGCTCCTCTCTTCTTAGGACTTGGAATGTCTCTTAGTTAGGTGTGTTGCTGATGTCGAAGGGGCCTAAAGACTACCTGCACTGCCTGTTTCCTTCCCATCTAGGTTGTCGACATATTTCATGCATTTAACCCTTTAGACCCCAATGGTCTTGTACATATATTGTATTGATTGTGTTGTGTTGGTTTATTTAGCATTGCTGTGATTCTTTTGCTATGTCTGAGTTACAAAGACCTTGTAATAAATGTGTTTACATTTTTAATATAACACCTGTCTGGGAGTAATTTGTAAGTGTCCTTGCACTATGTGCTCATTGAGGTCTTTCAGTCACCCTCACCCCTCCTGAGACTTAGTCTTCACCACCGCCATTGCTACCTTGATTGCTCTGGCTTGTCCAGAGGTTACCCTGTTCCAAGAAACTAGGTTGGCCTTCTGAACTTCTGCCCACCAGGTCAGTGTTCAGAAATCCATCTTAACAAATTGGTGTACAGCGGTGGGATAGGACTGAAGGTGTCCAGTGTTGCACACTAGTGAAGGCATTTCAAGTTATTTCTACCCAGGACACATAGTGAATTGTTGCAGCATAACTGTAAAAGGCCATAGACCTATCTAACAATATGGAAATAAGTACCTTGTTAACCTTAAATGCTTCTAAACCTGAAACATTAAGAAAGATGTGTGCTGATAGGGGTTTACCTGCTCATGGCACAAAAATGGAAATGAGTCAAATAATCATGGAATGGCAAGAGTCACAACTCAATGCCATAGCCCCTGAGGAAAGTGCAGAAGGTGGTGGGCTGCTCTCACTGGCGGACTGACAAGTCTGTCACTGCACTTATCCATGGGACCCATGAGGATTTAGATGATGTGATGTCCAATGTTTCCTCTGCCCGTGCTGATGCTGAGGCCATGCTTGAATTCAAGAAACAAGAACTGCTGTTTAGGCAGAAGGAGCCTGAATTTAACATGGCCAAGTTGAAGATAGAGCAAACAGAAAAACAGAAGGACAGGGATCACCAGTTGGAACTGGCCAAGCTTCAAGTTTCCAATGGATCTAAGGGTCCTGGACATGGGTCTGGGTCCTCCTCTCATCCTCGGTTTCCTAAAGATCTGCTCAGTGTGTAAGAGGAAAAGAATGACATTATGGACTGGCTGAATACTTTTGAGTATGCATGTGAAGTTCAACAGGTTGACAATGCTGATAAGATTGCATGGTTACTTAGCAGACTGACCCGTTCTGGCTGCAGTGCCATTATGGAAATGTCAAAAGCTGAGAGAGCAGAGTTTGCAATGTTGAAGCAAACTCCCATCTTAAAGTTCGGAAAGACACCTGCCCGATACTTAAAGAGATTCAGAGAGTACAAAGAGAAAGAAGGTGGTACTTTGGTGTCTTATGTAACTGAATCCTTAAAAACTTGACTGGCTGGGTTGAAGGTTATAAGGTCTCCTCTTTTGAAGGTATGATATGTCTTGACATGCTTGAACACATTTTTTGCATCTTGTTCCCCTGAGCTTAAGCAGCATTTGGCAGATTCAAAGGAGATAGATCCTAAGAAGCTAGCCATTGCAGCAGATTTGTGGGTGTCACATAGAGTGTCCCATAAGGACAAGACTCATCCTGGTAAGCAGGAGGAGGGGAAAAAGTCCAAAGATAAGGAGGGTGGGGAATCCGATAAAACTTCCTCCCAGAAGGGCCAAAAAAAGAAAAATAAGGGTAAGTCACAGGAGAACTCACAGAGTGGTGGAGGTTAGCCACCAAGACAGAACTCTGGTTATAATAAGCCTCCCTATGTAAACAGACCCAGTGGATCTTGTTTTGCTTGTGGAGAAACTGACCATGTGAAGGGGGATCCCAGATGTAAGGTCAACACCTTGGGGGTCCACTCTGCTAATCTGGCCTTCTCCTCCTATGAGGAAGAAGAGATTACAGGAGCATCCTTCACCTCAAATTCCTTCCCCAGTGGGATAGATTCTGAGGTAGTTTTAGCTTCCCTGGGTTCCTGGGAGCCTAAAGTCTCAGAGGCTTATGCTAGGATTCCAGATAATACCATGCACTACTTTAAGGACAGTGTGCTGATCAATGAAGTAGATACTCCAGCTCTTAAGGACAGTGGGTGTAGTAAAACTATAGTGGATTCTACCTTGGTAGATCCAGAGGAAGTTGCCAAAGCTACTCTGTTACCCACTAGGTTGGCTTATGGCCCACCTCTCATGGTCCCTGTAATATCTGCACCTCTTACTTTGAATGGTACAGCAGTTAGGATTCCAGTGAGCATCCAAGAAAAGGTCCCAGGAAAGGTCTTGCTGGGAAATGATCTCAGAGTGTTATGGTTTGTGGGAGATACAGCTGAAAGACCCTGCGCAAGGTCTCAAACAAGGGCAGCACTGGCCAAGACCACTTCAGTGCCCCAGCCAAAGGGGAAACCCAAGGCTAAAGGAGTCGGAAAGTCCAAAAGAGGGAAAGAGAATATTCCCCCTAACTCACCTGCCACTGAGGTGGAGGTAGTTGGTCAAACACCAGAACCTGACAAAGTAGAGGTGTTGCCTGAAGTATTTGATCCAAATGACCATCCTGAACTAAAAGACTTGTTAGTAGGAGGTGGTCCTGACAGAGAAGAATTCAGTAAAGGCCAACGTGACTGCCCGTCTCTGGAAGGCCTTAGGAGACAGGCCTGCTCCCAGCTTGAGGGTGAACCTCCTGGGAAGCATATCATTTACTGGAAAGGTGGGCTCCTGTACAGTGAGCCTACAGAGTCTACTGAAGGAGACCATAGGAGGTTGGTGGTTCCCCTTGCTGTAAGACCCTTCCTCCTGCAGCTGGTGCATGAAGTGCCCCTTGCTAGTCACCTTGGAATCAAGAGAACCAAGCAAAGGTTATGCATGCATTTCTACTGGCCCAAGATGGGGTGCAAGTATAAAACAACTGCAGGAGTTGTGCCACCTGCCAGTTATCTGGTAAGAGTGGCTCAACAATCCAAGATCCATTGGTACCACTCCCTGTGGTGGGTGTACCATTTGAGAGCATAGGGATCTACATTGTTGGTCCCCTTTACCCCCAAACATCCTCAGGCAATAGGTTTATCCTGGTGCTGGTCGACCATGCCACCAGGTATCCTGAGGCCATCCCATTGAAGACTGTGACTGCCAAGTCAGTTGCAAAAGCTTTACTTGCCATATTTACTAGGGTTGGCTTCCCTTATGACGTTGTGTCTGATGCGGGCAGCAACTTTATGTCAAGGTATATGCAGGCCATGTGGAAGGAATGTGGTGTCACCTATCAGTTTTCATCCGCATACCACACACAGACAAATGGGCTTGTGGAAAGGTTTAACAGAACCTTGAAGAGCATGATTGGGGCTCTGGAAGAACCCCAAAAGAAGAAAATTGGATCTTCAGTTACCATGCTTACTGTTTGCTTACAGAGAGGTACCACAAGAGGGTGTTGGCTTCAGCCCCTTTGAATGTCTGTTTGGTCACCCTGTAAGGGGACCCTTGGCCATAGTGAAGGAGGGATGGGAGATGCCCAGTCCCCCTATTACTACCAACGTAGTGGACTATGTGCTAGGGCTCAGAAAAAGGATGGTACTCCTGATGGGTCAGGCTAGTGATAAGCTGAAGGCAGGACAAGCTCTGCTGAAACATTGGTATGACCAGAAAGCTTCCCTCATCACTTTCAAACCTGGTTTGGAAGTCCTGATCATGAATCCTATAAGGCCTAGAGCTTTGCATGACAAATGGTCGGGCCCTTACACAGTGGTGGAGTCACTGGGTGAGGTAAACTATTTATTGGACCTTGGAAGGGCTGGACAGGCTCCAAAAGTGTTCCATGTGAATAGACTTAAGGCTTTCATCCCAAGAGTTGAAATCACTGTACTACTACTGGTTTCAGATGTTGAGGAGGAGGAGTCAGAACCTCTCCCTGACCTATTCCAACGTTTTCCTTCAGACAGCTCCATTGAGTGTGTCCATGTGGCCCATCGCCTGACTTCTGATCAGCAAGCAGAGGTGAAATGTTTGCTTAGGCAGTTTTCCCCCTTGTTCTCACGGTCCAACCGCCCTCGGCAGGTCAAAGGAGAAGTAGATTTGAGGGAAGAGATATCATTATATACTCAAATGCATTTTTCTTGAACATTTTCAATTAACTTCCTTTTGACACCTTGGTGCAAACATGACATTGACACAGGAGACAATGTACCTACCAAAAGTAGGGGATACGGAATGTTTGCTCCCAGTAATATCCTGAGCCGCATGTAAACCACGCTATGTCCGCTGGGTCTGGCATAAAGAATTTGCAGATCGTCCAGTTTAACAGAAATTTACATACATGATCTGCAAATCAGTTCAAGGGTCAGGCAATAATGTGATGTACATGTGAATAGTGCATGCTATCTAACATGAGGGTTAAGAGGGGAGTCTGGGAATTATCCCTATCCTGCTCTGGTCCAGTATCATGGAGAGGGTGGTGGTACCTGGCCCTCGTTACCTCACCAGACAAACCATAGGTCAGGCAAGGGAATCGATGCAGTCCCTGTTTATTCATTGGCCAACAGCCCTCGGCAGGTCAAAGGAGAAGTAGATTTGAGGGAAGAGATATCATTGTATACTCAAATGCATTTTTCTTGAACATTTTCAATTAACTTCCTTTTAGTACTAAAATACCACATAGCCCTTACTCTAACAGAAGATAATTGCTTAAACACAGACAGGTAAACCTCAGCTTGATAATAGGGAAGTAGCAGTAGGAGTTGAGCGCAAAGGATAGCTTGGGACATAAAACTGGGACAGTGATGACCGGCATTTAATTGATGCATAAACGTATTTTATATTCAACTACACCTGTTAGTAAAGTAAAGCAATAGGGAGAACGGATTAAGGAGAGGAACTATGCCATAGGTTAAGGCATCATCGAGAGGAAAATGAGGCTTTCATCGAGAGGAAAATGAGTTTAATGGAAAATTTATATTCATGTATACTGGTGATATTTTTGATGTTGGGGAAGGGGAGTTCCGGTGGTAGAGGAGAAAAGAAGAAATTGGAAGAAAGAGGAAGCAAAGGCACCAAGTACCTGCCAAGTACTGTTTGCTGCCGCTGCCACTCCGCCTTGCGACTTTTGGATTTGTGCTGCCGGTGCTTTGCAGCCCTGACTGAACGGAGCAGCTGCTGTGCTACAGTGAAGGATTTTCGCCTGGAGGACGTCTTGGCTGGCAACACCAGCGTGCCTGACCTCGAGGTGACTGTTTGCCTTGTGCTGTCTATTGAGTTCGACACTATTGAACCTGTGTGCCTCACAAGTTGTGTGCTTCACAGATTGTGTGCCTCTGAAGTTGTGTGCCTGTGGTTGTGGCACCACACTGGATGTAAAACCATAGCCGCAAGTCCCTAATCATCTCTCTCTCTCTATTGTTGAAGGCGTTTCCTGCATGAGGTGGCCCCGCCCCCTGTGACGAGTGACGTCGTCCGAGCCTCGACAAATAGATGCATTCTGGCACACCCGAACGCACACCAAGTACCTGCCAAGTACTGTTTGCTGTTCGCGGTGCGCGGCTCGGGGTGCGCTAGGGTGCTATCTGGCTTTTGTTCCTTACTCTTTGGCCACTAGTTTTGTAGAACTAGAAGGTGTCGCATAATTTTGGCGCGCATGGGAGAAAAGAAAAATGGTATTTGGAGATAGGTATGTTGTATGGGAGCGCAAGTGGATGTGATTATTGATTATAGGAGGGAGAAGACAATCCATTTAGTGCTGTGTTGATGGGCCTGGTCTATGTGTAGTCTGACAAAGCCAGTTAAAGCCTTAAGTATATCAAGAGGATTTCCAGGCACACTGTGTGAAGAGCTTGGGTTGGTTAGTGTGGATTTGGTGGAGATTAATCATACAGTATGGTGAAAAAATTGCACAATTGTAAGAGATGCCTAAACGGGTCTCCATCAATGCTGACTGAAGGTAACATGTCAGATGAAGAGCCCTCTCACGAAACTGTAAATCATATTTTAAAAAAAGGGAAAGGCATGATCAAGAGCTTGAGCGACAGTACACCAACGATGGCACCAATGTACACAAATGGAGTCGCTATAATGTCACCTGAGTTAGAAAAATTAAAAAGGCCACAAAGTGAAAACGAGGTGGACACCGTAGCACAAATCCACAGGGAGGGGCAGGATGGGATATCTTACCCACTGAACCCGATATATAATATACCCATTACGGACAGTTCACTACTGGGAGTGGCAAATGACAAATGCAGCATGCCGACTATAGATATTTCATTGGTTACTCCAGTTGTCCTTGCTGAACTTCACAGCAGAACACGGCTATCAAATGGGCCGTCAACACCTGTTGCGAGCTCACGGGGCCTCAGGGAGCAAGTACACTTTCATGCAGCAATCGCGGAAAATCTGCATCAGCTAAAAGAAATGAGAAATAATGACAGAGGGTGGGAGACAAAGGACTTAAAACAATCCGCTAGCTCACCTGCACATGAGATGCGATACACTCCCTCTGATATAACCTATCCGCACTCACCGGTATTGGGCTTTGACCCATTACTATCGAAGCAAAGTCTAGAAAAAAACCCACAACCCAATTCATCATTACCATTATTTCCACTAGAAGAGACCCTAGTGGATCTAAACCATCAAGAACTACAGAATTTCCTGGTCCTGACCAGGATCCTGAACTTGCTTGATAAGGGGCACGAATATACACACGGGGGGATTGGTGCTCTTGAGTCTGGCAAAGTCAGAGATCAACTCTAGACTCGGTAGAATAGAGGGTTTTTTAATGGCACAGGAAAAATGCCACACATTCTGGGCTGAGCAACATCTGAGTGACAAACGTACCCATGTACAAAAGCTGGCAGAAACTGCAATTGCAATAAACGTTGACAAGATACATAAGGTAAACTCTCAAGCTTCCCAAACTGGCAACCTGGAAAAAGTTGACAGAATGGATATAGACATAATGAGTGGTTCTAAGGTTGAGAAATCAAATCAGATTCCACCGTATGCGGAGATTGCCAAACTACAACACGAAAGAATATTGGCCCTAGAAAAGATAGTCCTAGCAGCAAACTTAATATCGGTAGAGAGGATGGCTGAGGTCCTCACTACAGATGAAGAGTTAAATCTCACTCCATCAAAACTTGCCCCTGATAGCCCCTCTGCTGTTACAGATTTGATTGATCTAAATATAGATTTTGTCCAGAAGGGACATGTTTTTAGTGAAAGCTTATAGCTGAGGCAGGTAATGGAAATCAGAGTACCTTTTTCATGTCTCGCAAAGCAAAACAAACGACACACGAAAGCTTTGAAAAGGCAAAAAAACGCTGTTTCACAAAATTCTTCCACTCAATTAGGATGCAACATAACACACAGTAATAAGGAAAAAAATAAAAAGTGAATGTTGATGGTGCAACATACAGACAAAAAGCAAAAAAAATAAAATAATAACAGTATAATAAAGGATGAAATTACCATCGACATAACGCAACTTAACACTGAAAGTCAAGCTGTACTGGGAATAACCGATGCTACTGCAAAAAATATTGTTCCATCAAGCGTAGCGAAGAATACAAAAAAAATCTTGAACCTGGGGCTATGCAACAAAATGCAGAAATCATAAAAGAGGAGGATGCGTTATCGACCCCCATTCTCATACAACGCAGTTACAGTGTTTTTTAGAAAAAATGGATAAAAAAATAACTTTGTAAGCCCAAAATCCACAAACTTCGGCGGACATCCTCGCCACTTCAATTGCCCCGAACACTGTGCTGAATAGAAGTAACCCTAAACAAACAAGCCAGGATGAGAACACATTTGCGTTCTCTCAGGAGTCTGAGCTTGTCAATTCGCAGGCCATGCATGGGGGTTCGGATGTACAGCAAAAAGGGCAATCTATGGCGGCCACTTCTTCTTTCGAAGGAGAGGGCGCGGATAGATGGACATATTATAACGCATTGGGACCTGAAATGAAATTGGTAATGGGATGGAGGTTGATGGACATATTATAACGCATTGGGACCTGAAATGAAATTGGTAATGGGATGGAGGTTGGATCCAACGAAAGTAGACAAACCCAATTTAAATCGAGCATCGCTGATGAAAGTGTTCCATCAAATACCAGCACTGCGCAATCTAGTCTCTAATGACATTGATTGGATTAGACTACCATATGTGTCCAATGGTAGGATGCTATGTAAATATCAAAATACAATTATTGCTACATTAATATGGAAACACGAAAAAGACTTTCAATTGCTCGGTTATGAGTTATCTATGTACAACTCATTGGAAAACGCTACATATTTTGTGGAATATCAGCCCTCAGTGTCCCAAAATAATAATGTTACAGAAGATCGCGATACTCAGTTTGCAACTTTGCAAGAAAAAATTAGAGTACAATCTGAATCAGTCACGCAAATTGCTACAAGCCTTGCATGGCTTGAACCACTTATGAAAACCCTAATTGGTGATATTCCAGCTAAAGAAAAACTATAAGATAATGTAGTGGTTATAAATTCTTGGAATTGCTGTGGATTCCACAATCTTGAGCAATGGTTTCAGAATATTTAATCTACTGAATTACCAGCAATAATTATATTACAGGAAACCATGGCATCTCAAGATATTTATTTAGAAGGCTATGTGGCTTTTTGTGCTCATGCTGTAAGAGGTATACAGGGGCGTCCATCAGGTGGTCTTGCCATTTTTGTGAGACACTTATATTATGTTAAAGTGTGTAGTTTATTCATCCTCAGATATATTGGTTGTAGAAGTAACATCAAAATCTCGAATGCATTCTCACATGATATTAATTGCCCTTTATTGGAATCCAACGATAACATCTGTAGATACTATCATTGAAAAAGTGAATTCTGTACTACTACAGGTTGCAATAGACACTCCAAATGCACAAATCATTATAGGTGGGGACTTCAATTCGAATCTTAATACAAAACTGGTGGGGACAGACACAGTGACCAATCTGTATGAAATGTCAGCCTTTGAAGGAGGTCAATTATGGAGAAATTACTTTAATGAATGGGATATGCATGTATTACCTTTCGTGCACAAAGATCATACATACACTTGGTCTCGCGAGATGAAATTTTCCATGATTGATTATCTGGTGATCTCGGGCCCATTAGTTGCTTTAACAACAAGTTGCAATATTATACAATCGCACCTAAGTGATCACTGCATATTGGAGTGTCGGTTGGACTGTAACTTACCGATGTATGAAGTCAGGCCGGCCTTGTCTTTGATGGAGATAGACCGAAAAGCACTTTCCATCAGGTGGAATACCAGTTTATACAGGCAACTAAATTATATGGTCAATAGAGAGAACTGTAAAAATAAACACTGAAATGATGTCTAGGGTTGAGCTTACGACTTGGGAAAGGAAGAATGAGAGCATGATACGTGGCCATATCGATACCTTGGCAAAGCAACAACTAATGGTTAAGCAGAATAACTATAAGGCCAGATACAATGTGGCAATTGCCTTGAGGAAAAAACAAAAAAATAACGAAATTCGCAATCTGTTCAAATCATCCAATGAGATAAGCGGTTATGCGATCCGGAAAAAAAAAATTCTTGACAAGCTATAAAAATGATGTTAAACAAATGAAGATTGGTACATTTATCGAATCTAATCAAAAAATGATTCTAAATTTAATCAAAAAAAACTCCAGAGAAATTTGGGCAATACTGAAAGATCCACTCTTAAAAGGAAAGCCGGCTTTAGCGGCGAATCCTGGAGCGAATTCTATAAGAACAAGTATGATTTGCCACAGAAATTCAGTGGGGTAGATATGGCTACTACACTTCCATCGAAATGTCGCTGGGATTTGAATGATATCATTCACATAATAGCGAAATTAAAACCCTCTAAGGCTGCTGGGCCAGATGGCATTCCACCGTGTGTTATAAAGGATGACCCGAAACTATGGGCAAAAATCA
Source organism: Ambystoma mexicanum (assembly GCF_040938575.1). Classification (NCBI taxonomy): domain Eukaryota; kingdom Metazoa; phylum Chordata; class Amphibia; order Caudata; family Ambystomatidae; genus Ambystoma; species Ambystoma mexicanum. Next base: position 985,166,251 of record NC_090924.1, read on the forward strand.
CGTTAAGAAGGTTGGAATGTGTATTTCAAGCTAAGAAAGTGCCCCATTCGTGGGTAACGGCGATTGTAATACCGTTACATAAAAAGGGTCCACTGAACGATCCCACCAACTTTAGACCCATAGCGCTAATTGATGTCTCAGCAAAGATTTTTGCTGCCTTAATATTAAAAGACTTAAATGACTTTATCACAAAACAGAAAATCATCTCACGGTTTCAAACTGGATTTCGTAAAGGAATGGGCACACAATTGAATGCAACCCTGTTGGCACACCTATTAAAAGCCACTAGGAAGAAAGGACATGGACCAATATATATGGCACTAGTAGATATATCTGGGGCATTTGATTCTGTAATCAGACAATTATTATGGCAAAGGATGCAAGATTTATTAATTCCACCTTACCTTATATCAATGATTATACTGCTACAATACAAATTACAGGATAAAGATTGACAAGGTAGGCTTGCTAACCCCTCCTATTACCACCCACATAGGAGTAAAGCAAGGCTGTAACCTGGCTGCCACGTTGTTTAACCTGTACTTATCTGAGATTGATACACTTTGGTCAACCTGTAATCCCTTTGCGATTAAATTGGGTGATCTCCGTCTGGATTGGCTGGCCTTTGCGGATGATTTGATATTATTTGACCTTACACCTTTTGGGCTCCAAAATAAACTAGAACATCTAGTAGAATTTTGTGAGAATCGCAATTTGCAGTTAAACCCAAAGAAATCGCATATCTTGGTGTTCACAAATAAGAGACAGATAATTAGATATCAATGGAACATCAATGGATTGCCAATTCCACGTGCACTGGGCATGATTTATTTGGGGTATAATTTGAATAACTCGGATTCGATTGACAAATGGCAGGTAGAAATCTCTACCAAAGCTTTGCCTCCGATTGCCCAAATGAAACTAATATACTCCAAAGTTTGCCATTTTTCTCTGATTCCTTTGATTGATTTCTATACTGTTAAAGTAGAAGCAATCATTATATATGGTTTAGACCTGTGCTCCTTGGAAATTGGTCCAATGCTTAATAAAATCCAAGGTAAAGTATGGAAAAAAGTCCTTGATTTACCTACTTTGCTGCCAAATACCATTATTATACATGAATTGGGACTTACATCTTTGGCCACTAAATATCTATGGCGTAAGCTCTCTTCCCATGCAAAAATGTTAGATCCATTGCCAAATTCTCTCTATGAGGACTTTGGAAACATGTTAAAGAAGGGTGTCCCAACATCGGTGTATGAGGCAGGAAAAAGTTGTGAAAAAAATCTGGAAATGTTAGCAATGGACAGTGGCGATCTAATAAAACGTCCTCAAATCGTCAAGTTGAAGTCAATTTTTTTTTTTTTTTTTTTTTTTTTATTCCCATTGTTTATAACCTCATAGGTTTTTACAACATGTTTTAAAATTTTTCTTTCCCAGTTGCGCCGTTTGTTTAGTATCTACCTAGGGACACCACTCCTATGGATTCCTGTCTCTTATTCTGAGCTCGCGAGCCGGCCAGACGTGTGCGCCTCCTCAGCGGGTCCCTGTAGGCTCTTACAGGTTCAATTTGGCCCATTAGCTCTTTGCAGCGCGACAGTCAAAAACTTCGCGGCTGTCCTGGACCATTTAGCCGAGTCCCCGGCTATCAGCCGTGACCAGGAGGTTTCCTCATCCAACGTCTTGGCTTCATTGAAGAGTGGTGTCAGATAGGATTGTCTCTCATCGGATAGTGCTGGACAGATCATTAGCAGGTGTCGAAGTGATTCTTGGTTGTCCGGCGTACTGCATAGCCGACACTCCGCTAATGGGGACAGCGCTCTGTTAAATAGAATTTCTCTAGTAGGGAGTAAGTTTAGCCGAGCCCGCATAAAGGTTCGTCTTAGATTTTTTTCCGGGAACTTATCACAGTACTTCAAAGGTTCCTTTAGGCGATTGTACGAAGGAGGTAGATGCATTAGAGATGTATAAGAAAGAGCTTTTTCGTTTGTACAGATCCAATCTTGCTGCTCTAGCTTAGTTTTGACACGGCCTGGATTTGAGATCAATGTTTCTTCATCACACAGCACCGCCTCCATAGCAATCTTGATTTTTTTTTCCCAGTCTGCCAAGGCTTTACAGCTCTGTCCTTGTAATTCCCCCCCCACGATTTTGAAGATCGAGGGGGAGCTTTGTAACCGAATTTTCCTGTATAGCTGCGTTGCGGATATTATCACCACCGCTCCGAGAGATAGTAGACCTAAGTCTCGACGGATTGCTGGAAGGGGAGCTGACTTAGGCAAGCCTAGTACAGATTTCCAAATGAAGCCTTCTAGACGAGGCCATAGTTCAACCGGGAGATTGAGGTTTGCCGCCATGCCATAAGTAATAGTTGGTACTACTTTCGTTTTGTAGAATTGAATGGCGGGAAACCATGAGAATTTTCCAAATTTCCCATCGACTGCCCGCATTTGAGAGGTTAGGTTCCGTACTTTTGACCAGAGCGAGTTTTGGAGTGAGTTTTCCCGGAGCGTGTTGTCTAGCATGACTCCGAGATATTTGTATTCGGTTACAACTTCAATTTTGGTTTGTCCCAGTGCCCAGCCGAAAGTAGGTTTCGTGCTCTTTGTTGGTTTTGAGAATATCAAGATTTTGGTTTTCGTTTTGTTGATTTGCAGGTTATTCATGCTCATGTATGCCGCTACGTTGGTCAGCTGACGCTGGAGGCCAATTGCTGTTTGGTCTAGTAGAACCAAGTCGTCGGCATACCAAAGCCTAGGCACTTTCACCCCTCCTAGTTTGGGGGGGAATGCTCGCACCGTTTTCTCGGACTCTTGATAGTCCCCAATAAATGCAATGAATAGGGCCGGGGCCAGGGGGCATCCCTGTTTAACTCCTCGTTTGGTGTAAATCATGTCGGAGAGGGCCCCTTGCTGGTTTAAGCGGACCCTTAATGATGTTTCCGTGTGGAGGGCCCGGATAGGGTCGAGAACTGGGCGCGGGCAGTTCCATGCTGTCAGTTTGTCCCATAGCATCGCCCGATCTACTGTGTCGAAGGCCTGTGAGAGGTCTATTAGTGCCATGTAAACTTTAGTCGCCCCCCTCTTAGCATTGGCCTTGATTATACTCAGGATAAGAAGATTGATTGCCGTTCCTGTGCCTTTTTGGAATCCTGTCTGAAAACAGTCCGCCGCTGGGGAGAAGGCGGCCCAGTCCTTGAAGTGTTTTAACAGCAATGATGCATAGATTTTGCCAATTATGTCAAGAAGTACAATCGGTCTGTAGTTGGCTGGTAGGTTTCTATCGCCCTGCTTAAAAACTGGGACTAAAATTGCCTCTGTCCAGGATTTAGGAACTTGCTTCAGGGTTTGACATTGGGTGAAAAGTTCATAAATCGCATGTGCCCATGCTGCTGGATGTCTTTTAATATCCACATTCGTCAGTCCATCTGGGCCCGGTGCCCTTGACGTTTTTAGCTTGGCAATTATTCTTAGGATGTTTTCCTGGTTTGCTAAATTGATCCATGGGTATTCCCCTCCTTTTTGAGTCTGGACGGGCGAGTTCCCGGGTGCCCGGTATAAGTCTGAGTAGTGGGAGATCCAGCTTTGTTCCGATACTGAACTCGAGAGTGGAGGCGCTTTTTGGCAATTTCTATTTCTGAGCAGTGTCCAAAAATCTTTGGTCTTTCTCGTCGCCCCAATTACCAGCATGGCTTCCGCGTCCTTCTGGTACAGTGCTTGGCGATGGTGTTTTAGCCATGCCTTGTAAATCTTCTCGCCCGTGTGATATTCAGTCCATGCCTCCACCTTCCCTACCTTGATCGCTTTCTTTTTTAACTTTCTCAGTTCCAGCCTTTTTGTCACCACCTCTTGGTTAAACGTGTGGACATGGTTGGGAGGGTTTTTCTCCTTCCCTCCAAAACTTGTTTGGTAGGGCACAAGTAGCGATACATATTCCGGTCTGCCCTCCATTTGGTTTCCTGGTTGGGCCCTCCCTTTTTGCTTTAGGGCGATTTCCAGCCCTCTCACGATGTTGGCTGAGAGACGAAGACGGTTTTGCTGCATATTCGAGCTTATCACTGGAAGGTAGTGCACTCTTTCCTTCATAAGACCGCCCCAGGACATCTGCAGCAGATTGTGGTCACTTTTTGATGTTCGGTATACTGTGAAGTCCGTCAGGTACGGAATCAGACCTTCGGAGATGAAGATGTAGTCGAGAGTCGCCTCCGCCCCCGACCTTTCCCATGTTGGAATTTGGGTTTTGTGCTCCACCAGTTCCTCTACATTGTATAGCTTCCGTGATTTCATTAGTTCAGACCACGCTTTACCCCTTTCGTCGACCACGGGGTGGGGAGGCTTGTCATCTTTGCCATTTCTGGTCCCACATTTTGCGTTCAAATCACCGCATATTATTACGTGGGGGATCTTTAGGTCGATTGTAATATTGTCGATGATGTTCGCAGTGTCCGTACAGAAGCCCTCAGTGGAAACTCTCTCCGGGTTCCAGTATAGGTTGATTATTGCTATTTCTGATGTGGCGTCTACGGCTAGATCTTGGAGACGGTGATTCCAGGATACAAGAGTTGTTAACATGCCATAATCTTCGGCTACCTTCTTTATACTCGAGATTCCTGAGCCTACCCGGATTGCCGTCAGTAGGCCGGCCGATGGTCGTCCCTTTAAGGCCCTTGTTGCTGGGGACACTTCAATTTCATAGCCGTCCAACGCCGGTTTGCCCAGGAGCCAGGTTTCTTGAAGGCAAATAAGGTCAAAGGCTCCTAAGTTAGTCTCATTTTCAGTCATTAGGTGGCGGTGACCTCTTGTGTTCCAAGATGCCATAAGAAGGGATAGTTCTTTTTGCTTAGTGGGCGGCCTTTCTTCTCGCCCCGTAGTGGCATTGGAACACGATGGTAATTGCTAAACTCTGGGGGGGTGGGCAATAAGGTCTTGAACCCACTTCCACGGTTTCAATTGGGTTCCCTCTTTGTTCGGCACTGTTTTAATCTGTTTACCTCGTTCCTCCTGGTGTTGCTTCTCATCACTTGATCTTTGGGCTTTCGGTGGATCTGTGTCGACTGTTCTGGGTCGACTATTCATGTGATTACTATATTCTTTGTTTTCGTAATGATTAGACGGCCTGAATTCACCCCTTACATGTGCCCTTGAGGACCACTTGGGATTATACGGTGTCTTTTCTGCAATGTATTTTGCGGCCTGATGTAGAGTTGCGCCATTATTCTCTCTCTCGTGGGTTTGGTTTGTGGGCAGTGTGGTTTGGAGTTTTTCAATTTTCAGGCCCATACGATGCAAATCCTTTACAAGTTCTCTGGAGAGATCGAAGGCTGCCTTTTTATTCACATGGAGATAGGCTTTGGCTCTGTGGTCTCGATGGTATGGTTCCACCAGTATAAGATCGGCTGATCTCAAGTTTCGCAACGTGCTTGTCTTCCGCAGCAATTTCAGGACTGTGCCTCGGTTCAGTACTAGATAGGCATCTTTTGCAGACGTTTGCTCTAATTTAAACAGTACTGAGTCGTGTAGTTTCCCTTGTATCTTTTCCTTCGACTTTTGGTGGCTACTCAACAATTTGTGGGGTTGGAAACGAGTTTTATACTGGTGCTCCTGTTGGATTGGCCTACCACTTATGTCTTGGTCTGGTTTGCGAGTTCTTGATATTTCTTGTTCTTTGAGGGTTTTTAAGGCCTCTAGGGCAATACTTGGTGAGTTTGCCGGTGAACTGGAAATGCGAGATCTTCGGCCTCCCCCGTTCGTACTTGTTACCTCATTTTGTAATGGGGTCAACTTCCCCAAAGAGGGTTGTGGCGCACTTGTCGATGGGGAGCTGATTTTTCTCGATGTTGAGGGCCTCGCCTTCTCACCATCCGAGTGTTGTGAAATATTCAATAGATCCTGATCTGACTCCTCTCCGCTACTTACATCCAGGGTCAGTACTGGTCTCAGAGTGGTTGAAGGATTCTCTGGCTGTACAGCGTTATTGGGTTTGGGTTTTAAGCTCCCCTCGTCGCGACTTTTTTGTGCTTCTGGAAGTTCCCTTTGGGTGGACTTTGCTTCTTTGTCCGTTTCCAGCACGCTTTTGCCCTTTGTTTGCTTTGAATTAGTCGTGGGCCGCCCGACTCTAACCTGTTCCTGTTCGTGACTCGCAGTTTTCTTTACTGACTTTTTGAAAATGGGGGCGGTACCCATGTTGCTGCCACTTTCTATTATCTGTATGGCCTTTGAGGCGGAAGTGGTCTGGTTATTTTTTGCTTCTAACTCACCTTTCAGTAAGTCAATTTTCCCCTCAAGGTTTGCAGCAATCCTGTTTGAGTTTTTCTCCACGGCCATTAGGTATCCTTCCATGAGGGTTAGTTTTTCGCTCATTGAGCTTATCATGGACGAGTTGTCCTTGAGTGCTTCATGAATTGCCTCATACAGTTTGCAAAAGGGGTTTAGGGCTATTGTCATCGCTGACATTATTGACAGTAAGTCAGCTTTATTTTTAGAGGGGGTGTCTTTCTCTATTATGCTTGGAATTTCACTTAGGCGCCTCGATTTCTTGGGGGTTTTTGTCTCTCTCTCCATTAGGTGATGGGCCGGCCTTTCTGTTGACCTTCGCTTTATTTGTGGCGATGGGCTGGGCGTCGGTGAGTTGTTTTCTCTTAGTGGCCTCCCTGGATTTCCAGGAATATGTGGATATGTCCATGCATATTGGTCCTTCGCGGTGGATACAGTCTGCTCATCTCTTTCACTGGGAGTGGCTGGGCCCCCCTCTCGAAGTTTGGAGATAGCCTCTTCTGACTGAGCTACTTTTGGAGATTCGTGCACTGCATCTCTCTCAGTCGCTTGATAAGCAGAAGTTTCTTGCGTACTTAGGTTTACCCTTTGCTGGGGCGAGATGTTTTCTGAGTCGCCGCTCTCCTCATTGTCTATCGGCGTGGCGAGGATCGCTGGGGAGCTATTAGCGAACTCTTGAGGGGTATCTTCGGTTTTCCTAGATTTCAGTCTTGGAGAGGGTTCTATGATGGCCTCCAGTATTTCAGCATCTGAAAGTTCCGGCTCCCTCTCATGTTTCCTTTTATGCTGTTGAATGAAATAGTCTTTGAGTGATGCTGATATCAGAGGGGTTGCTAGGCGATTGGTTCTCCCCTGTGCTCTCGCTGGGACTTTGCGAGATTTCTTCCCTGGCGCCTTTTCCATCCTTGCTTTTGCTGTTTTACTTTGCTTTGATGGAATTGTTCTACGTGGTACTGGGGATTTGTTCAGGGTGTCATCCGGTTTAGGGACCTCATACCGGGAGGCCAAGTACTGTTGGGTGGAGCCTCCACTGCCACTGTACTCTGGTTCCTGAGTTTGGGGCGTGCGTTGTGAGGGTCTCTCTTTTGTTTTCGTCTCCAGTGCTACCGGTGGAGTGTATTGGTCTGAATTTTCGCGGAATGAATCATCCTGGGGCGTAGTCACATCTTCCTCGAGTACTTCGAATACCGAGTCGTCTGATTGACTGCCACTCATAGCTGATTTTTCCGGTTCATGGTCATAGCTCTTGTTCAGATCTGAGCTGTTTTCACTCCTTCCAATTTGGGTTGCCTTGGCGTTAAGTAGATTAGACTGGTTGGAATGGTCAATGGGTGCGTGTGTACTTATCCTTGGTTGGTGCATTTGAGCAGTAGTTAAGACTTTAGAAGTTGAAATGTCTTGGTGATTGGAGGTGCCCTCCGCGTTTGGCCTACAGGCGACTGCGTGAAAGCGTACTCCTGGCCCTGTGAGTCGGTCCGCGGCTCTTCTATCTTGAGAGCATTTTCGGGATGGTAGATCAGGGCATATAGATTCTTGCCTTGCCCCTACTCCGACAGTCTCCGGCGGGAGATCACTTGCCATAGTGGTCGAACCGTCGGGCGTTCTGTGCATAGATCTTTTAAGAGGGCTCCGCGTGGTGGCGGATGGGGGGAGTAGCCCTTTCCACACTGCACCGTTCTTCACCTCTCCTTCCCCTTTGCCCCTTAGATCTACTACTGGGAGCAAGGGGCCATCCAAATACGTGGGGTCCGCAGTGGGACTCTTGGAGCTGCCTAGTTCCTTTACCCTATCCATAGGTGAGTTCATCTGCGTACAAGGCACAGGTGGTGAGGAGTGTGAACAGGGAAGGAATACGGGGGAGGGATTACTCATAGTTTGTGGTTGCACCTCTCGTGGGGTTGCTTTCTGTATTTTCAGAGAGTATTTATTTAGCGGAGTGTGCTCCTGGCACTCTGGTGGAACAACAGTGTCGGGTACCCATTTGCTGCTACGCAGACGACGACTTATGTCGTCTTCCAAGGGGGGTGGGCAAGCCATCCCCCAGTAGTTAGAGTTATATGTGTTTAATACACAGCTAAGGGCTGGGTGGAGGGGGGGCTTTCTATGTAAGCCCTAAGCAGATGTCAGGGAGGGGCTTACCGTCTGTTGCTTCTCGACGCCCTGCCCCGCGCACTTGCCTATTCCACTTCGGGTGGCCGTGCCGTCCAGAGCCGAACAGCAGCCAAACAGCTCTTTTTGTATTAGATGCAGTGCCCTTTACTCCGCAGTCGGGCTTAACGCCGCGAGGGTGTCTGGGGCTGTTCTTTGTAGTCGAAAAAGGTCACGTGACAGCACACGTGACCGCAACCAGGCAAAGCTCCACCTCCTCCAGGAAGTGGCTGAACGCCGGCAAGCTGCTCTGCGTGAAGCCAAGACGAGTCTGAATGCGAGCGTTCGGGAAACACGTTGAAGTCAATGCAAATTGACTGGGCAGTGACTTCTGACAAAATTGGGTCCTATACCTCATTCAAGGAGTATGCAAAATTTCGGCACAAACAGAAACCTTTACTGCCATATCTTAGACAGTGTCCTGGTCATAAAATGTGTACTCTTTACATGCTGTTTACATTCAATCTCTTTCCAACATTATAGCGCATTAAGAACTGGTCCAAAAGCTCATATTTAGCAGTAGATGGTTGCAGATTCTGTAAAAATCTACAAAAAGGAACATTGAAACATCTTGTGGTATGCTGTGTTTTTTTTGCAAAAGAACGGCAAAGTAGCTTGACGAAATATCTAAATGAAACAACAGGTTATAAATGTGAACTGATTTGGATACAATGTATGTGGGGTTTTAGAATTCCTTTGATCATTGATCTGTCTCATTTGTTATAGGTCATTGAAGTGAATTTAAGTTGTAAGAAAATCTGTGTAGATGGATTGGCGGAGGTGTTAATGCATTAAGTAAAAGAATGAAAGTGTAAGAATTATTCTTCACCCAGGTTGGGGAACTAACGTTTTCAGCTCACCCATAACAATCTATACTCTATCGGAATAAGCGTTAATGCGTTGATATGTGGCAAGGTATGCTTCTCATAGCACTCTGATTGTAAGGAGTGATGTGTAAATTATCGCTGCTCTTGTAGTTTTCTTTTGAGTGTATCATTCTTTTCTTATTCTGGTTGGTCTGTTTGTTTTTAAAGTAATCAATATAACTGTATAAAGTAATTTTAATGAATGTTATAAAGATCTTTTGTATCGAAAAACAACAATAAAAAAAAAAAAATTAAGCACATTTTAAAAAAGTAGTTGTATGGAGAGCAGCCTGCAAGTAGCGAGTAATGGTGTTGGCTAGATCGAGGGGGTTGCGGGGAGAGTTCGGAATCAGTGCAGTGGTTATAAAGAAGGATTTTAGAGAGGGACAGGGTGACTGCAGCCTGTACAGTCTCCCCCACTCTTTTCACTTTTCTTTCAAGAACACTATCTGCACCCTCTCGGAAGGGAAATAAAATGTGTTACAATGCCTTTTCTTATGAAGCATCACTTACTTTTTGTGCTCCAGGGCCCATTTCATACTGTGTGTAGATCGACATTTTAGAACACTTGCCTTCTGTGTGCTTATGCTGAAACGCGTTATCAAAGACGCAGCATCCACAGCAAAACAGTTTTTTGATGGTTCGTTAAAACGTATATCCTTTAAGCACATTATGAATCATGACTCAATAGCCAGCCTGCCGCCTTACCATCCGACTCTCCCACTGATTCGGGGTCTTACCTTATCCCCTTATATGGTCACTTTGCGACAGAGGATTGGTCCATTTCAAGCCTTCTGTAAGGGGGCCAAACCGGACTGCTGTAACAAGGGGTTATTCCTTATGATGTCATATCCCAGACGGCTTTGTCTGTAGGAGGTTAGGGGGTGTCTCAGGAAATAAGAGGAGGATTGGCCATATTCAGGATGTCATGCCACTTCTGCAGTACGTAGTTCCTCTCCCATCTACACTATACGCCCCCCACCCACACATCCAGCGCCACCACATCAGATCAAAGGGACTCCCGTAATTCTCTCCCTGAAAGGACTTCCCAATTATGTTGCATAGGCCTCTTTTGAAGCTCCAGTTCCTAGCCCTTCCTCATAGAAGGCATGGGAAGGATGCCAAAACTTCCCAGAAAGGGACAAGACATTTTGGGCAGGCCCATCTGTTGTTGATGAAACTCTCAGGTGCAGATGCTGTGCCGCAAATGTACACAAATGGCTGTGCCGCTGTAGGTCAGAGTGGAACCCAAGTGGATACAATCATTACGTCAGATTGGGTTTTGCCAAACTAACTGTATCACCTCATATGCCACTATATCTAATTAGATATAACTTTGTATTTATTTTTAATGAAAGCACTGTCACCAGACAAATGAGTACATGCAGTTAAAGGTAGTTTGAACATGGGTGCTAGTACGTTGAAAGGTATCCATGCCTGTTAGATAATTTGATTACAGCAGGCTGTTAAAGGCACCAAATCAGACTTCCTCTCAGCTTGTCCATTCAATTGTATAAGGAAAGATGGGCCAACAGATCTCTGTGTGATTTGGTGTATTCCCATTAAAGCTGCTATGCCCAGTACAAGGGAAACTACACAGGAGCAGTTGCTAATTACTGCTGTGTGTGCACATATGAAGGTACAAGGTACTCGTGCAGCCAAATTACATTTCTGCCGCTGGTGTCCATAGATGTGTTCCAGCAGAGTACACGTCTTCACTATACGTTTCAACATGGAAAACTGGAAAGCAAGTTCTGTTTAGCAGATCACGCTTTCTGGTGGAGAAAAACACCATGATTTTGCACAACAAATTTCAAAAAGCGCAGGATTGCATACCTTTGCAGATGCCTTACTGTACCATTGATGATGGAGGCAGTGTCCCTATTGGTTTCTTTTAACCAGGAACAAGAAGAAGCAGAATCAAGGAGGTACAGGGGACTGAGGGTTTCAGCAGAGATCGGGGTTGCAGGGCTTGAGTAAAGAAATGCAGTAATGTAGGTAAGTAGGGAGGAGAAAGATCACGGATAGATTTGTAGATGAGGAGCAGAAATGTAAAGAGTGTTTGCACATGGAGAGCAACCAAGCTTTGTGACTTATGAGATGGTGAAGGATCTTTGTAAAAAGGAGAGGCCACAGGTAGCAAAGTTGATAACCTTGTTGAGGGGCGAGAGGAGTAGATGGAAAGGCCAAGTCGTAGGCTGGAATAGTCTAGTCTACTGAGAACAATGGTTGAGGTGAGGATTCTCGTAGAATGAAAGGTGAGGTGTGGGTCGATTTTTCCTCATATTGAAGAAGTATTACCTGGCTGCATGAGTAATTGTTGAGAGTCTTGGGTCACTATCACAGAAGATCCATAAGATTGCAAGCCTTGGGGAAAAGGGATCTATGTGATTACTGCAAATAATTTCGAGTTTATTTTTTCTTTTCGCACATTTCAATGCAACTATATGCGGGGGAGAAACCCCATAGTCCCCTCACATTATTTATTACCCTAACCCATCCCCACCACATATAATTGTGCTGGAATTCACAGTAGAAAAGTCTACATTATCGTCCTCAGCATTTACTGCTGCACAATAACGGGGCGATACCGGGAAAAGAATGCAGCAGTCAGGAGGGAAAGAAATGGAGACAAGGGAGTGGATTCAACGTTGGAGGAACAGAGAAAGATGATTTCTGTTTGATGAGTTCAGCATTGAGCAGCATAGAGCCATCCAGTGACTAACGGCAGGGAGACAAAACAGCAGGGGTGAAGGAGGAGACGATCTGGAGGTGAAGGTGTAACCCAAGAAACCGATAACTTTTCCCAGGGAGGGTTGAGAATTAAGGCCCAGGACTGAACCTCGAAGCACTTTGACTCGTAGGAGAGGAGATGTGGAGTTCCAAGAGATGGAGAAGGTGATTTCTGCAAGGTAGGATGTCATCCAGTCCAGAGCTGTGTTTTTGAAGACCAGGGAGGAGAGAGTCGGAGGGTGGGATGGTCTATCAAAAGCTGCAGAGAGTGCATGTAGGATAAGAATGTAGGAGAGGTGAGAATGATGAGCTGGTTCTATGTGATTTCCTTGAGATGTTTTCATTGCAGGAGAATTAATCGAATTTTAAGTTTGTAGGACATTTTACTGCACATGTATGCGGGGTAAGAGACCCCCGCACTCTCCCCCCAGTCCCTCTCTAGCTTTGTTATCACCCTAACCCACCACCCCACATACATTTGCTGTAAAATGTGTTGAAAAAGATTTGATGAGTTCTCCCTCGATGGAAAAACCTGCAATGGAATCTACCTATCAATGACACACTGCATTTGTCGTTCTTTGTGCTCTGTTATCATTGTCTCCCATCTATGCATACCCCAGAAATTGCATTATCTCTACACTGTGCATCACATATGGGTACCCCTTGTAAATGCATTACATTGTTGTTTGCTGTACCCTAGCACGTCCCTGCTGTAGTTCAAACAAATTAACCCTAAAATAGTTCATTAAATGTATCCATATTGTATTTTATTTTGTTTTCATACCCAGGTGCCTCTTTGTAAGTACATTCCTATATTGTGCTCTATGATGTTCACATCTAGATATCCCTAACAAAAGGCATTGAATTTCTTTTTCATGCTGTTTGTCATCTAGACATGCCTGATAAGTTGTGTACTGTTGTGTTCACATGTAGGTATTCCAGCAAAAGCGAATTGCATTGTTATACTGTGCTCTGTGTTGTTTCACAACTAGGTATCCCAACAAACCCATAAACAAACTCCTACTCAACCACCCTCACTCAGCACATGCCAACACAAACGGGTCGAAAAACCTAGTCGCTAAACATTACAAAACTCTTCAGCTCTCTAATCATCATGCAAACCTCACCAACTGACTCAAACAAGTCAAATATTGGAAATAATACATCTCTTGTGTAAACAAAAACTCACCTAGAAAGCACACCTGTATAGGAGCAAATTGCTACTGCTTCCAGCTAAGCACAACACCTTGTATTTTACTTCTTCTCCCCTAATCCACCCCGACTTTCCCTTTCAGATCCATGAGAGCACTTGAGACCATGCAAATGGCATCGGTGGGTGGCACACATCTACATAACATAACAGCGATATGCATCACTTTGCTAGCAGGTTTTCATAAAGCTGAAAAATCAATACTGTGACATCGGTATGGGGGAGCTGCATGAAACTGGTATTGGAATGAGGCGATTGGCTGGTTTCTTCCTACCAGGTGCTACTAAAACAAGCATTGGCCATGCCAACAGTTTTGGCTTTTGTGTGGGCATTGGAAAGGTATTTGCCAGGCACTACTGTAGTGGTAATAAGTGACCAATTATAGTAGCAGCTGCAAAATAGTGTGAGTACCTGGGCATATAATAGCTGCGCGTAGCAAAAGCCTAATGTGTATACACAAGCTAAAACTGTTGGCTTTTCCAATGCTTGTTTTCATCAGGGCTTCATTTAAAGACACGCACAGTGCTTATAAATCGAGTGGTTAAGACATTTTTGTTAAAGCAGTAGCACATTCACAGCACCAATTAAGTCAATACTGATTTTAAAAAACGCTGGCAGGCACTATGAGAGCAATGGTTGATGTTAATGCTTGAAAAAGCAAGCTCAGAGAGATCCCAGGAGGATGTGTTTTGGGAGAGGAGGGGCAGGAAGTGGATTGGAATGACCTTAGGGATTAGCATGGCCATGGGTAGTCAACGGGTGGGTAAATAACCAAAGAACACACGTTCCAAGTTTTGTGTCCCCCCCTCATATGTCATTTCTGCCTATCTGTACTCTAAGGAAATAGTTTCGGGGTATAGGTGGCACATTAGCGCCACCTAAGACCCAAAACTAAAAACGTAACCTTTTGATCTCCGATTCATCTTTACACGTTAGACACTGTAGACAGAGAAAATAATAAATATGCCCAGATCCTTACAAAAACCTGCCTATTTTGTGGTGCAAGTTTGATTGCCATTTTTGGACTAGTTGTTTTGTCAGTCCTCAAGTGCACATCAGTCACTGTGCAGCACATTTGAAGCTGAAGATCATTAATACAAAAAAACTCCACAAGTATTATTACATCATTCAAAACATTGGTATGTATACTGATTTCACAAGCACATGTATATATTTATCGAATGATTCAAAACAACACATTTCGAAATGATATACTACGATTATTCGCCCAAATTTTGTCAGGAACTCAAGGACACCTTCAGTAAGTCCACATGCGGGTCCTAGATGGTGTCCCTGTATTTCCGCCAAACTAGATGCGCGCAGCGTCGTTGCCATTGGCCCCAACCGTGATATGTTGTACGCCCCCCCTCCGCTTTCCCCCTCCACTGGTTGGCTGAGCGCTGCGTTGTCCCCACCCACATGCAAGTGTTATTGCTGAGCAGTCGCCACGCCCCTTACTAAACTGCGGTTTCCTTTCCTGCGCTGGCGCTGTTGTAAAGCCTCACACGCGCGGCCGAGCAATGTGTTTTATGTAGCCCCGCCTCCTCTGCCCGCGCGACTCCCTCGCTTCAGGGCGCCTTTACTTTTGTGGTACACGGCGCTCTGTGCTTTCTCCCTCCTTGAGCGCTGTGTTACTGCCCCGTGTTTCTTGTTACGCGTCTCTTTTTCTAGTTGAACTCCACCCAGTGCCTGGCCTATAAACATAACGCGCAGTTTTCTGGTCCACTTTGCCAATAAATGCATAGGGACCCTCCCCTTAGTTATTCTCGGGATATGTGCGCCCCCTTCCCAGTCTCCTTCACGCCGGCTCCCTCATGAGCTGCTCTGGGCCGCGCCCCTCGTTGTATCCGGCCCCCTCCTCCTCTTGGCTGCCCGGTGAGCACCCCCTCCCGTGTACTTTCTGCCTGCTGTTGCGCGTATGTCCCCGCACCGCTGTCCTAGGCCCTCGGGCTGTCCCGGGATCTAGTACACGTGTTGGCCGCCAGGGCCTACTGCCTCGGCGGCGGTTTGCGCCCGTCGCCGCGCCCTCAGTTTACCTTGCCATCCTTGTCGAAAGGCACGTCCTGGTCTCCGGCAGACAGGTCCTGCTCCGGTCCCCCCTCCACCTCCCCCTCCTCGGGGTTGGACGCCGCCGAGCAGATGCCTTCGTAGTCCGGGTAGGGGTTTGCGAAAGAGCGCTCCTCCATCTCGGACTCTGAGCCGAACTGCAGCTTCAGCCTCTTGGACATATTCTCTCCCATCACACGGAGAGCCGGCAGGGACAAACCTAGTAACGCAAGCCACGGCGGGCGGCAGAGCGGCAACACCCGTCCTGTGGCGCGGTGCCGTGTGTGTGTGTGTGGAGGGCGCAGGAGGCTCACAAAGACACCCAACGCCCGGCTTTCAAAGGGAATCGGCCTGCTTTTACAAGAGACCTGCAAAAAAAACGACGCTTATTCCAGAATGTCACAATAATCGGAGTGCCCAGCGGATTTTACATACAGCTTTACACAACTGGAATGGTGGTGCTTGTACAAATGCGAAGATTTTATATTGGCTTCGCATGAATATTGGCCCTTTTTCGCTATAATATATTTAAAAATAAATAACGTCCCCAGCCGTGCAGTTTCTGCTCTGACTGTTCCGCCTGGCTGCACACGACCCGTCCGGCCCTTATACGCAATACTAATCAATTAGTGTCCCTAGCATACTGTAAATCACGGAGGAATATAATCACTGCTAAGTAGATTTAACTTGTTTTAATGCAGATGGGCACTTTTGAGCATTACCTGCCTGATAAGAGTGAGTGACACAAGGACATTTAAAAAACAGAGCATCCGCACGTTCAATATAAATTCTAAATGACTTGCCTTAATCAATTTACACTATAGACAGACCCGTGAACAGCATAGAATCTTCCTTTCATAACGGCCACACCTAATTACAGCTGGTAGCCAACAGGCCAAATGCTACACAGCATGCTAGATTCATGTCATGAAACCTACAGTGACAAGGCAGCATTTTCCCCACCCGCCGTCACCCCAGCAGAGTCCGCAGCAGCACAGCAGCCATCAATCCCTGAAACATACAAAGGACCCTTCCTGCTTTGATGAACAGCCCCGGATACATGTATATGTCTCCATGTCAGCAAGCAGCAGATGCCACGCCATCCCTCAGACCCTCAGACTATCACTTTATACTGGATGGAAACCCTCCGCACCTACCCTTAAACACAGCGGCTTCCTCTTGCAGAAATCTCATGCTAGACTACCAAGAAACAAGACGAGGACACGGAAATCCAAAAGAATGGACATTTCTTACATGCATCTTTCTAGCTTTTCTTAATTGGGCAAACCCCACAAGAACAACGCCACCGCATATTCCATTTCATCAACCTGATAATCGCAGGAGGGGGAGCTTTGACACGTTCTGTTAACGACCCCCCCATTTGTATCTCGCAGACAAATCCATTCATATGTTGTCAAAATGTGTTCGCTCTCTCCAGATTAAAACTAGAGCTGTTGGTGTCCGGTTTGTAAATCGTAGGGTTGTCCGTATTCGTTTCGTGTCCGTGTCTTTCGACTGAAGAACAAAACGGGCGAACAGCTCTGCCGAGAGCTGCAGCGGCATTAAAGTACACAGTCAACTAACTGAGCAGCCGGCGTTCAGTAGATATAAATCACTCTTTTGAGCACAGTCTATTTCCCACTCACGCTTTTCCAGAGAGAAAATACTCGTGTCGTGTGAACAGATGGTGTGCCTTTCATTATTCCACTTTATGTTCATGCTATTCAGCTTAAAACTGGTTTAACTTCACGGTTGGGGATCAAATTATACTTCCTGAATGTCTGCAATAATACAATTTTTAATATATATTTTTAAAAAGTGAAGAGGGATGACAAAGCCTGCCAACACCTCCCATCCTATTAAATTCATGGCAAGGAAGAAAGCCAGAAAACACTAAGCACCCATTTTATTTTGGATGAATCCCTAATGGACCCATGATTGATAAGTAAGTTGAAAGGTATCCTCTCAGCCAGCTATACCGACCAAGGAACATACAGATTTATCCATGTGTGGGTGAAGAGCCACAGGCTATGATTAAAGACACCTGTATGGACAGCTTGGACTAAACACCACAAAGACATTTTGCCGATGTAGTTAGAGACACCATGACATAGCAGTGTTCGACATGAAGTGCATGTGCCATCTGCACTTTGGGACACAAACGCCCACTCAAATACACAAACACAAGTGTACAGTTCTATAGTTTTTGGAGAGATACATGTACATACTGTCATTGCTTTTATTATTTTGCCATTAGCCAAAGGCTAATTACAGCAGGCCTCTGAGCAAGAGAAGAGCTGTGCTGATTCAGGCTGGACAGAGAGCAAGACTTGTGAGACAGGACCTGCAGTCATTCCAATCCCCAAATAACAGGGACCAGCTGCAGAAAATACAAATAATTCCTCATAATTCAGAGCTGCACAGCTCAAATTCGTGGTCTCTGAACACATGACACAACCGAAGCAGACAATGGACAGTGATCAGCAGTGGGAAAGGAGAGCCAGTCTCAGGCTGCCAGATACAAGTTTGCAACCATATGTAACACATGTTGTGCCGGTCAGGAGAGCACTCTCATAAGCGAGGGTGGTTCACACAAGTTACAATGCAGACACATAATCATTCTTATTACCTTGAAGAGGTACACAGTGAGCTGAGAATCTTTGCAGATCCCAGGCCTGGGGACGCCAGCTCTAGCCAAACACAGTTTAGTACCCTTGGGCTGGGTAGCAACAAGCAAGAACCAATATAAGTCCACAACACTGCAACAATGTTATAGTTAGTGACTTGGGGATGGAACATACCAGCCATCTGACATGCGAGGGCCAGTAGAATAACAACTATAATGTCCTATATATGTAATAGAATACTCAATACCCAATCACTTGCCCCGATAGATTTTTTGGAGAGGGGCCCAGGTTGTGACGTAATGCTGACGCCGTTTGGAAGTAAAACTGGCCTGCGATCCGCGGAAGAGAGATGTGCATGGCTATTTCCTGTTCCTGTGCTGGTTTTGACTGTAATAAACCGCAGTTTGAACTTGCCGTTGAGTGAGTCCTCCATGTATCCTGGGAAGGGAGTTGGGCCTTCCAAGACTGCAGACTTCCAGTGTCCTTCTGGCATACCTGGGGGTCCGTCCCCAACAAAAGTACAGCAGGAAATACTAGGCTCACACATCAATTTCGGCTGATGTCAAACCAAAGTTCTTTTATTCATTGGCTGCAAGACCAGGTAAGCGGCACCCTGCACCTAACAGGGTCTGACAGACATGTCCCACCTCCCAGACGGCCCATTTTGATTGAGCCCAGCTCACCTGACCAAGAAAGTTCGAGAGAACTAATACTGAGCCTCAGAGCACACTTACCTCGCCAAAATAAAGAAACCCATTCATTGTTAATTGGTCAATTGATTGTTTAGTTCCACTTATAACGTATGATGGTTCAGGGCTACATATTCTTGCTTAGGGGGAGTTGGGCACCCACCCCCAAGCCGATTCGGTTGTTTTTGACCAGTTCCATTGTCTTTACCAGTGCCTACTGGTCCACGTTATCACATGGATGCCAGTGACCTTGGCACCAGTTTCTGCTTAACAGCACTTTTTAGTCCATCACAGAGTGCATACTCAGAAAGGTCCATGGACAGAGCAAGCAGTGCTAAAGTTAAAGGAATAGACGAGTCTCTAAAGGAAAAACCCTAACAGAAAATTGGCAGTGATGAAATGGGGGCATGGCCAACCTTATTCAATATGTGATTAATGTCCATCTGAAAATGGACATTTTATATTTTCTGTTCTTTAGTTCTCTATTTTATTTATTGGCAGCCCCCTCACTATGCCTCAACCCCTTTTGCACTACATGCAATCTCAAATAAAATCAAGCTTTATTTAAAGGAATCCTAATCATTGGCCAGCATTCAAAGCAACTCAGCAAATCAAAATTAATTTTTTAAAACTTTATTTTGTGCAGTAACCAACATCCTCAAACACAAAAGCATCAAGAATGTTTCCATCAAATCTGAGCATAATAATAAACAAATAAGCAGACCGTGTAAAACAAACATGAAGTACTGCGGGTACAGCACGTACCGTACCTACAGGTCTGACCTTGTCCTTTGTAGGTATTCTCGGAAGGGACCCCATATGTCCTTGGGTCTGCAGTTGGGTACTAAAAGGGAGATGGATCTTTCCTCATTCTCATTTGCATAGGTCAGTTCTTTAAGCCATACATTAATGTCGGGCGATTTTTGATTTCCAACAGTTCAATATATATTTCTTAGCAATCAGATATCCCAAATTGAAGAGGCGGCGTATCTTAACAGACATTTTACCGATGTCACCAAACCAGTATTTGGGGGGGCGAGAGTGTGGAGGGTATGTCAGTGAAGTTGTGCAAACCATCTGCAACCAGTTGCCAAAATTGAGCGACCCGGGGGCAGCTCCAGTACATGTGTATAGAGTCAGACCCATCAGAGCCACACTTTGCGCACTTTCCATTAACATTGGGTGCGAACCGAGCAACTCATCCGGGGGTGTAGTGCAGGCAGATCGGTATCTTGAATTGTATTAATCTTTACCTTGCATTCATCTAGACCTCCTTAGTAAGCCTGCACCAGCAAAGCCACCTCTTGTCATCTATTGGTCTATTTAAATCCAGTTCCCACTTTCCCATAACATCCTAGGTGAGCAACTGGGTGCCTTGGCATTCCTTGTATGATCCGGACACCAACCCCCTTGGGTACCTGCCAGAAACCACAGTCGCCAATAGTTCACATTCATTGGGCTTAGTCGGAAAAAGGGCTATAGTTTCCCAGCAGCTGCTCTCATCCTATAATATTGTAGTGTTTGGATTGGATTGTTGGCCAGCATTTCAGAGAAGTCTGGATAAGTGATAAAGGGAAGAGTTCTTGTAATGTAAGTGTTCCACCAGGATCCCACGTATTCTGAATATCCTTGTCATATGTCGGAGGGAGACCAGGGCAATTCCACAATAGGAGCGCACCGCAGTAGGGGGTAGAAACTCCAAGCCTTCTAAACAGTCTAGCCCATCATTCAGTGTTGTGTGGACCGGGTAGAATGTGCATGTGTCCGCATGTTTGTAGGCAATAACAACAGTTCTCAGACTCGAGTGTGAGGTGCTGTACCTCTCTAGGGCCGTGTGTATCGGGTTCACCGGTGTGGAGTACCAGTACCTGGCAAATTGTGCCTACGATACCTCGTAGTATAGCTCAAAATCAGGGGCTTGGAGGCCACCCTGTTCATACGGTCTAGTCAAGCCCTCCCAGCTCATCTGCGAGGCCCCAGAACCCCACACAAAACCAACCAACAGGGACGGCAATCTGGCAAAGAAAGCACAGCTCAGCCAGACAGGGATGTTGGTGAAATAGTACAGTAGTTTAGGGGCCACAATCGTCTTGAGTATAGAGAGCCTGCCATGCAAGGAGATAGGGAGTCTAGCCCAGAGAGCCAACTTATCCGCTAATGTCAATAAGTAAACCTCATGATTTCCCGCCAGCAGGGAACGATGTGTCCGCAATACCACTATGCCCAAATATTTAAATTTATCATGGACCCATCTGAACCCAGCCAGGTCTTTTGGGGCGTGAGTGATTTCGGTCAATGGAAACAGTTCTGATTTTGATTCATTAATACGGTATCCTGAATATACCGAGTACCTGTGTACCTCCTCAAGCAATGGAACCAAGTTTAGGATTGGATTATGTATATAAAGCAGCGTGCCGTCAGCGTAGAAAGAAATGATCTGTGGCGGACCTTGTATGTGCAGTCCACGGTGTATATGTTTGAGTCTCATTATGCAAGCAACAGGCTCTATTGTGAGCGCAAACAGCAAAGGGGACAGCGGGCACCTTTGTATTGTACTGCTTCCCAGTGAGAATATGGACAACAGCATGCCGCCAGCTTGGACCCTAGCAGTGGGAAAAGCATATAACAGTCAGACAAACGGAAGAAAATTATCACCCAAGCCCATCCGCTTTAGTATTGCGAATAGAAACCGCCAAGAGACCGAATCAAAAGCCTTTTCGGCATCAAGCGAGGTGGCAAATGCCTGTGCTTTTGGATCAATCTGGGAATGAATGCTGAAGAGTGTACGCAGGTTGAACACTGCTGAGCATCTGGGGATGAACCCAGATTGATCCAGATCTACCAGATGCAACACGTGGAGGAGGAGACGAGTGGACAACAATTTAGCGAAAATGTATGTATTGGAATTGATCAGGGAGAGGGTCCAATAGGAGGCCATCTCTGTGGCTGGTCAATTGGGCTTCAGTAGCACCGTGATCACTGCTTCTGAGAGGGAGGGGGGTAATCGACCAAGTTGGTTAGACTCCTCTCATCGTTGCACTAACTTGGGGACAAGGATATTGTGAAACTCCTTATAAAATTCACTGCCTAAGCTGTCAGGGCCAGGGGCCTTGCAGGACGGGAGTGACATGATAGCATCAATGATTTCGTCCGAAGGCAGTGGTTGGTTAAGTACTAGCTGCGCCTCTTACAACACCACAGGGAGTGGTATCTCTGCCAAATATGCCTCCAATTCTGCATTATGGCATTGGTCCGAGTTAGAATATTAAGATTCATAATACTGATGGAATTCGTCATTGATAGCCTCTGGGGCAGTGTGGAGAATCCCAGAAGGCCCCCTAATACCTGTAATGTGCTGTACCCCCCTCAGATCGAACAACGTTTGCAAGGAGCCGACCTGGTCTAGCTGCCTCACCGTACTCTTGCCTGAATGGGTAAATACATCAGTCTAACCTCCCTATCCGCCAATTCCCTGAACCTCAACAGGTTGCCATTGAGTCCCAAAAGTGCACTGTCCTGTGTGTTCCCATACTAATTTTTGAGCTTCCTAAGGTCTAATTCCACACTGCCCATTTCCCGTTGTGTCTCCCTGAGGGCGCCTGAGGATATGGAAATCACCTCCCCTCTAGGCCACACCGTGAAAGCCTCCCATACTCTGTGATGATACTGCACCAAATCTTCATTTTTATGGAAAAAAAGCTATCACTCTGCTACTGAGCGTATCAAGAAAGACCTGGTCCAGCAGACATGTCGAACGCATGTCCCATGGGGGGCGGTGAGCGGCTGATCCATCCCAAATAGAGTCAATATAATGGGGGAGTGATCCGAAATTGTTCTGGGGAGAATCCAGTTCTGTGGGCTACTGCGGGTTCCCTTTCCTGAACTCCAAGCATTTAGACTCTTTCAGTGGGTATCTCAGGCTTCTCTTGTCCTAGCTCGGATCTCTTTTGGCTTCACAAGGTTTGTTTTCCAAATATCAAAGTTCAAGTAATCACAAAGTTCAACATGCAACAAAATAACAGTTCAGTTCATTTCCTTAGGGGTTCCTTTCCCCATATTCAATGGTTCCTCTGGACCTTTATCTTTTCACACAGTTCACTTGTTAAGCGGGGTCGCCCCTGGTCTTGGCGCAGTTGTCAGACAGCATGATCCACCCATTACAGGTCACACAACCAGTTGTCCATGGTTTTTTATGTGCTCTCATGTAATTCCATTTCACAAAATATCTCTTCTTTATATATTTCTTTACCCTATCAAGGCTGAGAGGGGCTAGGGTAGGTGAATGTGCTGTTGAGAATAAATGTGTGATGTATCTAATCCTCTCTTTCTTACCTCCATCCTATGGTGGTGGTCTCTATAGGATGTTTGCCTTGCTTTTGATGGCTTTTCCATCTTTTCATTAATTAGTGGAACTTCGGCAGGCAGTGTAGGATAAGGCTGGTAATATCCCTGAAAGACTAAGGGAGAGTTGGGTGAGTCAGTACTAGCGAATGGAGAGTACAGTGTTTTTTCTTTGTACCTCGGTTTTCCAGGTTGGGGAGGTTCCTGGACATTTCCTAAATTAATGGAACAAGAATAACAATATCCCATAAGCATCTCAGGGATGCTAGATTCTCCTTTCCCCTTCTGCACCCAAGGACCCTGTACTCAGGTGATCCTCCCTTGCTTCTCCACCCCAGCGTTCTGATACAAAAGCAATGGCCCTTCTCTGGACACCTGTGCAAAGGATCCCTGGGAAGTAAATGTTTGAACATCCTCAGGTTTCTCACATAGCCCAGATGAAACACAGATATATTCTGATGGACATATACCACTCTACTGATGACCTAATTGTCCATTGCCTCTTCTATGGATGCTAAATGGGTACATAGAATCAACTCACTATATTGAATATTTTGACCCAATGAAATGGATGGGAACGAAAGTCTCTGAATATGTATGTATAGGGGCCGCATTTCGGATTATCATGCTCCGTAATTTGTGAGGATTTTAGATGGTTTTACTTTGGATCCTATGATGTCCCTTGGCCTTGTTCAGGCTGTTTTCTCCTTTGTGTCAGGAATAAACTGATGAGAAACGGACATTTATGCAACATTTGTTTCTTCTGTTTATTCAGATAGAGTTATGTCTTCCGCCTGGGATTTGCTTATCGTCTGTATTTTGCCAATGATGGCTCAACCCTTCCTTTCCACTATTACCTTGGCAACTGGTGAGATGTCTGGACTTTGGTTCTTTTTGCCAGCTCAGCAAGACTGAATCTTTCTTCTTACAGTGTTAAGGCCTCTCGATGGCTCCCATTCATCTAACATGGGTGTGCCCTCCATCTTGGTTTACATGGCCACTCAGTTTAGTTGCATTCTGCATCAAGCAAGCAGTTATGTGTTCTTGTTCGCTGTTTATTTCAGCATAAGAGAGATAGGGTGTATTTGTTCTCTTCTCTTAGTGATTGTAAGCATTCTCTTTATGTCTAAAAGCAGTTTGGCCTAATTGTCTGTGGAGCTTCGTGAAGGGATGCATGTGTGCTTCTTGTCTAACACATCTATGTGTGTGTGTGTTCATGTGTGTTCATCCATAACATCATTCACCTTCTTCATGATTATAACTCATTTAGTTGCCCTGTCGCCTGCAGGTTCATTGCTTCGGTGATGTCATCTAGTTATGATCTGTGGGGCTGCTTCAGTAAGTGGCGCCTGTCACTTTGGCGATATATTGGTGGGGCTATGGAGGCGAGCTTGTCCACTCCACCTCTCTACAATCCCCCCTCTGGTCCAGACATGAACCATACATACTCAAACCCCGTCCCCTCTCCCCACTAATGGGTGTCTTGTGGTTCCACACCTTATCCACCCCCCCACAGATTGCTTTAGTTCCTTATGTGTTCATCCATGCTCCAGGTCACTTTCTCCTCTTCACTTTGCTTCAGTGACCTTTTCTCACTCCGGTGATGCATCCAGTTTGGGGAACCCAGCTATTTTATGTCTTTGTGGGGCACCACCAAGACTGGTACAGCTGTGCCTCCTCTCATGCCATGTACCTTCGAAATGTGTCTGCAGCCTGCATTCTCTCCAACCTTTACTGTAGCATCATCCTGGTAGCATAGTGGTGTTATTCTTGAGGGGATTTATGGGCAGAGACCCTGCCTTATTTCGTACGTACTCATGTGAGCAACTTGGAATGCCTTGCCCACTCCTTGAGGTACTCATGATTTTCTTTCTGCACCACCTCTACTGGAACTGTCAGAAGCACGTGTGCTTTGCATTCCTGTAGCCCTTTGACCAATTCTTCTCCTGTAACCACCTGTCCCTATACTAGTAGTTGGGGCCTCTTACAGCACCCCAACCAGTTAAAGATACTCAGGTTTACAAGGTTCTGCAGGCATCTCAAGATTCACTTGTCAAATGCTCACAGTACCTTCAACTATACTGAATGTGGCCCAATAAAGTGTGAGAAACCTGTAGGTATCTCACCCTCTAGTCCCTGGGGATCTGTCTTCCAGGTAGGCCAGGACACTGCCATCACTATTGTATCCAGTCCTTGGGGGTGGACCAGTGTGTACCTGGATGGGGTGGGTCTTTGGGGAGTGGAAGTGGGACACTGAAGCGTGAGACGTGGTATCCCCTTCCTTGTGACACCTTTTCCCCATCTTACCAGGTAGGATACCTAGAAACACAGCCACTCCCCCTTTCCGACACAAACTGTTTCTCACAAACAATTTGCTGTGAGCGACAACATACTAACATCACAGCCTAATACCTGACATGTCCCAATTCAAGGGTCGGGCAGAGTCGGGCCATGATTGATAATTACACACATCTGACTGCCATCACACTTCCCCATACGGATAAAAGGCGGAGCAGAAAAGCACACTTTGAGAAAGGCAACATGCACGGGGAAGCAGCAATTCCGAGATGGCAGTTTAAACCGAGGAGCAAGGCGTTGAGATCAGAGAGGATGACAAGGACGGAATTACCCTTGACCTTCTCAACAAAGAACTGAGACTTTCAAAAAGCCTCAAGAAAAAGAAACATAAGACCGGGAATTGCTGCTGACGAACGGTGTAGCATGTGTCAAAGATACAGAGCCCTCCCGCATTGTTAGCCAAGGTGGGGAGAAGCGATTGCCACTGTGGTACTGTCCTTGACTCTCCGACAGCAAAGCAACGCCAACGAGTTCAGCACAGCCGGTGAGTTGGAGAAACTGATAGCAGACCGGACTGTGTTATATTCAAGGTTGAAAGCGGCAAAATTGTATGAAGAAAGAGAACTTGTATACGATTGAACTTTACGAAACCGAAATAGGTACCAGATACAGAGTGATCCGGTATCACATGGGTTCCCACTTCAAGGACTCTGTTTGGTGCCTCTTCCCCCCTGAGCGGGTAAGAATTATTGAACTGTGAAATCAAAGTGGTCCTGCAGCGGGTTGCGTTGAATCCCATGCACATTCGAAAGTCTTCGATTGTCTGTAAAATGAAATTGGTCTGAGCCCGGCTGAGGAGGACTAATTGTGGAAAATGGGTCTGAGCCCGGAAGGGAGGGTGGGATAGAATCCTGGGTGAACAGTGACTCACTTGAGAAGATATTGTTGTGGCAAGTGTGAACCCGACTGAGGGATGCCTACAAACTAAAAATGGTCTGAGCCTTTGGGGATGGACTAATTGTATAAAACAGGATCTGAGCCCAAAAGAGGGGGATCCTGGGTGAACAATAAGTCACCCAAGAAGATATTGCTGCAGCAAGCGTGAACCCGATTGAGGGATGCCTGTGAATTAAAGTGGGTCTGAGCCCGACTGAGGGAGGCTAATTGTGAAAATAGGACCCAAGCTCGGCTGAGTGGTATCCAGGGTGAAGCGTGAATGGCCCGACTTGAATATTTAGAAGGAACATTTCTTTCTTGTTTCTGGTACATCCGGCCCTCTGAAGTAAGAGACTTTGAACGAAAGAGACCTGGGCACAGAGGGCCCTGATGTTTTTAAAAGGAACTGTGACCTCATGCTGAAGAAGCCCAAGAGTGTGCTGTGCTCGAATGACCCGCCTTGCCCCTACTAAATCATGTGGAAGGGCTGCCAACTGCCTAAACATCCTGACTTATTTTGTGAACACTTCTTTCTTTTTGTGAACATTATCCCACACTATTTGTAGCATAGTGGTAAGGATTGGCAATTGATTTTCTTTTTTTAGTACTGGCCCTTTTTATTTGACTAGACTCCACTAGGCTGTATTATTATTAGTTGATGGCCATAGCATCTTAGACTTAGGTTTAGATAGGCGTTTTTTTAAACCCCTGATAAAGTTCAATAAACACCCTTGAACTGTGATCACGTATGTCTGTCTTGCTTTGATACCATGCCTTCCTTACAAAGGCAAATGTGGTCTTGATCATTTATGTATGCTGACAGGAATAACAGAGTGGGAAGGGACATTGCATGCTGTTCAGTACAAAGTATCTTGCTGTGCCTTGCAACTTCAGCGAGGGGAGCTACTTAGTAGTTCTAAAGAAGATATAATTCATAAACTACACAGTAAATATATTTTGAATTCTATTACACTCAACATTTTTGAGTAGGGTGTATTTGGATGGTATGGTATTGTTTATTTATAAAGCGCCTATACACTGGCAAGTGTTTAAAAGTGCTTGGGGAAAATTCGGAGACAATAAAAGTCTGTACAGGCAGAGTAAGTGCGTATAATATATTTAACAGTTTAGAAACAGCAAATCTGTCTGACAGCGATTCTGCAGTTTTACCAGTGTAATTAAGGAGAGAAGACAGGAAGAACAGATAGACAATCTTTAGGCAAGGTGCATTCAGATTGTGCAAGTGCACAGACGGTCACAGGGAGGGGCGGTACAAGTGCACCAGGTTAGTGAAGACTGGGGTAGTGCAGAGAGAGCCACTCTCTTGGGTTAATTCTCAAGTGCAGTGAGGTTGGTTGGGGTGTAGGGCCCTGGGCAAGTGTGGGAGAGAACGGACGGGGGAGCCTGCGACCGGTGATACTCTGAGGTACACCAGGCAGCCTGTCAGCAAGCGGTGAGGAAAAGGAGGGAGAGAGGGAGAGGGCAGGGAGCTAGGTTAGCAGGGTAGAGGGAGAGACGGAGGGCAGCAGGGAGGCTATTCCAGAGGGAAGCACCTGCTGACGATGGGGTTCTCCCCCCAAATCTCTGTTTGAAGAATTGGCTCACTCATAGAAGGTTGGAGGTAGATGAGCGCAAGTCTCATGAGGTAAAGTATTTAGGTAGGCAACATTGCAAGTAGGTCCAAGGCCCCAGAAAGCCTTGTGGATAAAGCAGAGGGTCTTGAACTTTATCATTGCATCCACAGAGAACCAGTGGAGGGATTTCAGTGCCAGAGAGATGCGGTCTCTGGGTTTGAGGCCAACGATAAGTGTTGCGGTTCTGTTCTGGATGATTTGTAGAGGGTGCAGGGCAGAGGAAGGGAGGTTGAGGAAGAGGCTGTTGCAATTTTTTTTCTTTTATATTTTTGGGATTCATAGAGCGCACTGCTGCCCAAAAAGGCATCGAGACGCTATGAAGGAACATAAGAAGGCTTGATTGAGGGTTACAAGAATGCGGTCCAACAAGAATTACTTGGTACAGGTTGCTTAGTTGCATATACAGAGATACATTCAGGGTTCAAGAATGCTGCCCAACAAGAATAACTTGGTACAGGTTGCTTAGTTGTATATACAAAGAAACATACAAGTGGTACATGTGCACTGTCATACAAAGAGCCTGGTTTAGATGGCTTTCCAGAAGGCTGCATGATAGTCAATCAACCTTATATGAGAAGTGAGGGTGTTCCAAAAAGTGGCAGCCAAAGTTGGGAGGCTGGTATCACCCGCACGCACTCTGCGAGTTATAGTTACAGTGATTCTGTTGGAATGTGCCACTCTGGAAGGTTTTGATGGAGTGTTTCCAGCAATCCTTTGAGCTATGTAATGGGGAGCAAGGTTGTGGAGACATTTGTGCGTCAAGGTCAAGGGTTTTGAAAAGAATACTTTCCTTGACAGGAAGCCAGTGGACCTGCCTTCTGACCTCAGAGATATGGCCCCTTCGGGAGTTGCCAGTCGCGGCGCTCAAAGAGTTGTTTTGAGTTAGTTGTAAGTTTGGCCAGATTATTGCAGGAGGTTCCTACAAAGGGGGCATTGCAGTAGTCCAGCCTTGACCCAATTATTGCCCTAGTAATGGTGAGGCAATTCTGTTGGGATAGGAAGGGTCTGACTGCATTAAGCAGTTTGGAGTGGTACGCTGAGCAGGATGCTTTAGCATTAACCTGTCTATTCATGGTCAAACTAGGTTCCAGATATACGCCCAACGTCTTAATGACTTGGGAGACAGCGATGGGGATGTTATCAACGGTAAAGGAGCAGTATTGCTTGTCCAATTTACCCAAGGTGGACGGGGATCCAATTAAGAGAAGTTTGTTCTTCTCACTGTTGCATAACCAGTTTTCTACCATCCATGATTGGATCGTTGAGTAGATGGAGTTGAGGGTGTTCAGGTCAGACAAATAATCAGCCGAGAGGGGTCATCTGCATAATTTTAGTATGAGATGCCCAGTGTGTTCAACATTTTGAACAGAGGCTTCGTGAAGAGGTTGTTGAGGGTGGGATCTATGCATGCACCCTGTGGGATCACATTTAATGAGACTAGGGTTGGCACATGAAGATTCAGAGAAAACCTTCATTAGTCTTTCCTTTAGGAATGAAGTTATCCATGCACAGGCCCCCAGGGAGAAGTTAGCTGCGGTGGAGTGTTGATGGCAGAGTGGAGTGTTGATGGCAGAGGGTCTTGTGATCTACCAGATCAAAGGCAGTGGAAAGGTCCAGGAGAAGGAGGAGTGCAGGTTTGCCTGTGTCTCTGAGGTCATCTATTTGATTTTTTAGGTCAAGCAGAGCCGTTTCGGTGCCATGTCGTGCCTGGAACCCGGACTGCCGTAGACCATGAAGGTGGTTATCTTCAAGGAATTATTTTGGACTTGCAGGTAGACTGCTTCGTCCAGGACTTTTAGCATAAAAGGGGACAGTAGTAATATGCCTGTAGTTCCCTGGGACCAATGGGTCAAGGAAGTTTTTCTTAGAAGCAGTCGGACCCACACTTCCTTGAGTCCAGTTGGGACATGGCCAGACTGAAAGGAGGAATTAATGAAGGCAGTGATAAATGAAGCAAAGGAGAAAGCACACTCTTTGATGACCTGAGCCAGGCAGGCGCCCCCTTTACAATTAGACGGTTTGATGGATTTGAGGAGGGCAATGACTTCAAGTTCACTCATATCCTTAAATTCAAACATCGGGGATTGGCTGGAGTAGGTTACTGGGGAAGTGGTAGTGTGACTATTGGCCGGTAGGTTGGAAAGAACCTTTTGCTGAGTTAAGATTTTGGTGTGCATGATTTCCAGTTTATCAAGCATGGCAGGTTGAATTTTGTTGCACCATGTCTCGTCCTTCAAGAGAGTAGGAGGTGGGGGTGAGGGAGTCTCCAGCTCTCTAAAGATGGCAAAGATTCCCTTTGTCCCAGATTTAACATTTTCAATCCTGGTGTTGAATGAGGCGGCTTTAGCCTGAATGATGGCAGTTTTATAATCTTTGGAGACAGCCTTGAAGGCTGCTTTAGAGGTGTCATTGGGGTTGTTTTTCCAAGTAGCAAGCACTGCCCATTTTTTGGAATGAAATTCCAGGAGCTCCTGGGTGAACCAGGCATTAGAATGCTTTGCTTTCTTGTCTTTTTTAAAGGTGAGCGGAGCAACGTTATTGATAGCTTGGGTAATGACTCTATTAAATGCTGTTGCCAGAAGCTCTGGGTCATTGGGGAAGGGTGCCAAGAGGGCGGGCACCAAGAGGTAGGGGGAAATATTCCCCTTAGTGAGCTTACGTGTGCTTCTCGAGAATGCAGCAGGGAGTGTGATAGTAGACTTAGGAGGCCCCTTGGAAGTAATGAAGTCACATTTAATGCAATAGTAGTCATACCATGGAATGGGAGAAATTTCAGAGACCAGGAGGGAACAATTGTGATGGGACACCCAGTCGAGCGTGCAACCTTTAGTGTGGGTAGGCTTAGAGATGGCTTGGGTAAACCCTAGGGTAGATAAAGCTTTTTGCAAGGTGTAGGCGTTAGCATCGTTGGGGTCATTGAGCCCCAAATGGAGATCACCCAAGAGCATGGCTTTTGATGAATTCTTGAGGTTATCTGAGTGCGTGGATTAGGGCATCATGGAAGTCGTTGGTAGGGGCAGGGAAGCGGTAGACAACATGGAAGGAAATGGTGCAGTTGGGGGAGAGCTTCAGTTTGAGTAAGAGGTAGTCAGAGTTCTCACCCAGTTCCCCTTGGATCCTTCTGATGGTGAGCGTATCCTTAGCGATGACAGCTACTCCACCGCACCTTTGACCCGACTGGTCTTGCCTAAATATGGTGTAGCTGCATGGGATGGCAAGGGAAAGGGCAGGGCTAGAGGTCTCATTTAGCCAGGTCTCGCTGAGAATGAGTAGATCAAGATTGTCCTTGATGATAAGGTCATGCAGATCCAGGGTGTGTGCTGGTAGGGAGCGGGAGTTGACCAATGCACACTTGAGTGGGACATCCGGTAAGGGGAATGGGGTGGCAGGGGTAGGGGGCACGGTGCACAGAGGGTCAGGAGAGGTGGCGCTAGGTTGGAAGAGGGCCTGGCTGACAGCAGGTGCCGAGACTGTAATGGCATTGCAGGACAGATGCAGTGAGTGGGCGGTAGGCATGGATACAGGGCTAGTAGCATCACAAGGCAGTAGTGGTAGGTGGGCTGCAGGCATAGCTACAGGGCTAGTAGCATCACTAACATCACAAGGCAGTAGTGGTAGGTGGGCAGCAGGCATAGATACAGGGCTAGTGGCATCACATCACAAGGCAATAGTGGTAGGTGGGCTTCAGGCATAGATACAG
This sequence comes from Ambystoma mexicanum, assembly GCF_040938575.1. Lineage (NCBI taxonomy): Eukaryota > Metazoa > Chordata > Amphibia > Caudata > Ambystomatidae > Ambystoma > Ambystoma mexicanum. The sequence goes on from NC_090924.1 coordinate 985,197,751, forward strand.
GGCTAGTGGCATCACTAATATCACAAGACAGTAGTGGTAGATGGGCTGCAGGCATAGATACAGGGCTAGTAGCATCACTAACATCACAAGGCAGTAGTGGTAGGTGGGCTGCAGGCATAGATACAGGGCTAGTAGCATCACTAACATCACAAGGCAGTAGAGGTAGGTGGGCTACAGGCATAGATACAGGGCTAGCAGCACCACTAACATCACAAGGCAGTAGTGGGAGGTGGGCTGCAGGCATAGATACAGGGCTAGTAGCATCACTGAGAATGTATGGCAATTGTATGGCTACAGTAGGCATAATTGAACATGCAGACAATAAGGGAGATATTTTAGTTGGCACACGCCTAGTAGCAGGATGGGCATTGGGCTGGTGCTTGAGCAGGGTTATGGAACTGAGACTAGGTGCAGCGCTGCATGACGAAGAACGCGGGTGCAAGACCAGATTGATGGGAATTGTTAAGGTCTGAGCAGGCAATGCACATGTCTGGATGCAGGTGCCCCCATGTAGCAGTGTTGCAGCATGGAGTGCCGTGGAACCAGATGGCTGCAATGTCTTTCCATGCGTTGCGTGCAGCAGCAAGGATATCGGGTCGGGCATCAGCGTGTCAACGGCCAGGGCAATGCCTATCCCAACGGTTAGCAGATCGTTGAGGTTAGAAAGGGTACAGGTGTGAGTAGCTCTTACAGAGGAGCATTAAAGGACGTAAGGAGACAGTGGCCCACATTACGACCCTGGCGGTAAGTGAAAAACGATGCCGGTGAAGGATTACCGGCATCGCTTACCGCTAGGGCCGATTATGACCCAAGATATAGCTATTAGCGGCACCATAATCAACGGTGCCGTTAAAAGCACCAAGGGCGTGGGCACGCGACTCCCATGCAGTAAATACCACCATGGCGCTAAGTTGGGAACATTACGAGTCACGCGGACATGGCAATAACGCCTTTGTGAAGGCCATAGAGTACCTTACCGCCATGGTGCTAATACCGCCATCGCAAACCAACCGTAAATGGCCATGTGCAGTGTTCCCAGCTGCCACAGGTGCACACAATCAGCACAGGTGGAGGCAATACAGACTGGGCAAGCACAAAAGGAGCACACCCCACCCCTTCCCACACACAGTTACACCCACAATGAATCCAATACTACTAGCAATGCTGGGGCTGGAGGACCTGATTGCAGTGGAAGTGCTACAACAACAACTACAAGAAGTACAACAACAGGCAGCACAGAGGAGACGCAGGAGGAGAAGGAGGGCAAGGCAGGGCCAGCATGCCCCACCAGCACAGCCAGTGCCACCACACAGGCAGCCCCCAATCCGACTCATCAGAGCCAGTCCATTCTAACTAACCGCTGAGCAGATCCACACCTTGTACTGCCCGGACCGGGACACCATCACCACCATTGTGGACATGATACATGACGACATAGTCAGCCTCATTGAAAAACGCACCGCCATCCCACGCCACCAGAAGGTGGTGACTGTGCTCCACTTCCTGGCCACAGGCACCTACCAACACACAGTGGGGCAACTGCATGGCATTTCACAACCATTATTCTCACGTACGTTGACGCCCTCCTCAAGCACACAGATGAACACACTTCCTTACCACGGTCTGCCCAGGAGATCTCAAACACCAAAGTGGGTTTCCATTCACTGGCCGGCATACCTGGTTGCATTGGCGCCATCGACTGAACCCATGTGGAATTGATGGTCCCACATGCCATGGAGGTAGTGTACCGCAACCGTAAACTATACCACTCAATCAACGTGCAAATGGCATGTGACTCAAACAAGATCATCACACATTGTTGTGCTCGATTCCCCGGATCAACCCATGATTCAATGGTCCTGTGGAACTCCACAATTCCACGCTACATGAAGCGACATGCAGGGCACAGATCCTGGCTTCTCGGTGAGTCGCATGTTAGGCTCATGGAAATGTGATGTGGGTAGGTGATTGAGGCATAGATGCATACTTCACCTGGCTGAGATGGGGGGGAGATGCATACATAACCTAGCTGCGAATGCCAGAGGGAATGGAGGAAGCTCACACCCCAAAATCCGCCCAGACTGGACCTGACACCTGACCACATAATGCAAGATGCAAGCAGCCCTACCATGCGAATGAAGCGGTGTCCCAACCATCCCACAGACATCTGCATGTGCACTGTACCAAATCCGACTGCATCCCCCACAACGAAATGCAGCCACAAGCAACGACTATAGCCAATACAAAGCACAAAACACCATGAACTGAAAGGCAAGTCCCCCATTACTGCACACAAAGGAGTCACATGAGGGTCAAATACATCAATACACCGCTACACTGACACAGAAGCCCAACTAAATTGCATGACACCATTTGTTGTGCGTAGTGAGAGCATCATGAGGCTGACATCAACGTTGCCAGGATGACAGCATACAAATAAGTGGACATCTACAAGATCACAGAAACAACGGACGTGGACTGAAACAGTGCATGTGCACTCACAAGGAACTGGACCCCCCCGCACACACTAATCAATGACATGCAAAACAGTCCATAAAATGAATACACAGATAGCAGTCCCATCGTGTGACTCCATCCATGCATGGAAATGGGATTGAGATGAAGAAACAAATGAATGCCATGGTATCACTTAATGAGGTCAAACATGATGAGTCAACTTACACATACATTGTTGCCCACCTGCAGGTGATGCAGGCTATCCCTTGAAGCGGTGGCTCCTTACCCCAGTCCGGAACCCACAGAACAGGCACGAGGAGGACTATAATCGTGCCCATACACAAACCCGTGTGGTGATTGAGCAGACATTTGGCCTCTTGAAGGCACGGTTTTGTTGCCTCAGCAAGTCTGGTGGGGCACTCCTGTACCGGCCATGAGAAGGTGGCAAAGATTGTCATGGCATGTGTGATGCTACACAATATGTGCATCAGACGGAATGTGCCCTTGCCCCCTGACACAGAACAGAAACCACCTGACGAAGAGGATGAGGAGGGTGGGGATGGGACAGCACCTCAGGGAGAAAGCGATGCACAGGAGGGACGTGACATACGTCGGACTCTGATCAACCAATTCTTCTAACACACATGGATGGGGATGTCACATGGAGATGGCACTTGGGGCATTGGGTGTGTCAGGGACATGGACACTGTAGACTGTTCACCAATAAAGCACACGTACGCAATGAGCAATGTCCACACATGTGATTTGTGCATAACCAAAAAGTGTATAGAAAAGGTAAATCTAAGTGAACATACCCTCTCCCCCCTCCCCACTCAACTCTCCAACACACCCACTCCCCCATCCCCCCTCAACTCCCCAACACACCCATTCCCCCCTCCCCCCTCTACTCCCCATAACATGGTGTGGATGACTGTGCACAAGTGCATCATGTGGCATCAGTACACGAGGCTGCGCCTATTGGCACCCCCCTCTCCCGGCACCCGGTGCGCCCCTGTCGGTATGCCGCAGGTTCCTGCCCGATCTGCGGACAGGGCTGGTTCGGGTTTAACTGGCAGCCGAGGAGGAACTGGGTTGCTCACATGGACGCATGTCCCGCATTGTTTGGACTAGCTCTGAAAGTACGTGCCGCACAGCGGCCAGTTCGGCACAAATGTCCTTAGAAGTGGACTTGATGGCAGACCTAACAGTATCAGCACATTCGCGCATTTCCCCCCTAGCGCTGGCGCATTCTGTGACATGCTGTGTCAACAGGGCTGCAAGTTGCTGTTGCCACGTGATTATTTCCTGCATTGACTCTTGGGCGTTGTGGCTTGTGGCTGATGGTTGTGGTGTGTCCATTATGCTGCTCCCCTCCAGCACATCTGCTATTGGGCAGGGAGTAGCCGGCCAAGAGTTTCCAGGAGATTGCCCCTGTATGCTAATGTCATGCTGGCTGCACGGGGACAAGTGGGGGGAATGCAGGGGGCCAGTGGGGGGACCCACGACAATATCTACATCCCCTTCCTCGTTGTCTGAGATAGCTGCGGTGGCAGCAGTCTCACCGATGGTGCTGCTTTCTGCGGATCCAGTGCCTTCAGTGGACACCACTGGGCGGATGGTTGAAGTCGGTGGTGCCGAAGTGGTTGACTTGCTGGAAATCGGTGCCGTGGCCTGTGCTCTGCTGTGGGATTTTTCCTGTTGTGGGGGTTTGCTTTTTCTACCTGAGGTGGAGGGACGGTGTTGTGGCTATTCGGGCCTGGGATTCTTGGCAGGTGTTGTGCCTGTGTCTTCATTGGCACTGTCCGAATGAGAGCCTGTGGTGGACCAAAGGAGCAAGAGGGTTAGTGATGGGTCTACGGACATTGAGCAGGCATTGCGATGGCTGCATTCATTTTGATTGCTAGATGGTTCACATTGGAGGCAGTGACATACAGGTTATCTCACTCTTAGGTGGTAGAAGCATGGAGGCATGTGGGTGGCTACAGAAAGGGGGTGCATTATGCATGTGTACAAGGTGGAGGTGAGCACTGCCTGTAGGCAGTCTTGTGCTAATGTGTCCGGTGGACCCTGTTAGGCATCATTGCACTTCCCAACCATCTGGACATCATTGTGGTGAGATTGGCATAGTTGGACTTAAGGCACCTACCTGCGTCGCCTGATGCCGGGCTCCTCTCTCCATATCTCCAACTCCCTCAATGATCTCCGTGCCTATGGTGGCGGCACATATCTCCTCCCACAGCTGTAGTTTGATGGGCGACTCAGCTCCTCCGCCAGTCGCCATGCCGAGATTCCGATTGGCCGCCAGTATACTCCTGACGTGGAGACGTAGATCGTTCCACCTTTTTCGGCATTGTCTGGCATTGCGGGGTGTTGTGCCGACGGCACTGACCCTCTAGGCTACCATGGCCCATATGGCCTTTTTTTCTCTGTAGCGCCGGTCTGGTAATCTCCGTGGAAAACACAACATCAGCGTGCGAGGGTTTCGGCCAGCATAGTTAGCTCCTCCCTTGAAAAGCGCTCTTGCCGCAGCCGATCTCCGCTCTTCTTCAGAACTTTTGGCATCGTGATGGAATGGGTGGTGTAGAAGGTTTGTGGAGGTTGTGGGGCGCAGGTGTCCACTGGTTACAGAGGATGGCAATGGATTGTGTTTTTAAAAGTGGCCGCCGTGCTCTTTCCCGTTCCTATGCGGTGACGCTACTTCCGGATCCGCTGATTTACGGTCGGCGCTAATAGCAGTTCCCATTAATTTCAGTTACCGCTATTAGCGGTGATCGCTAATGTCGATAGCTAGGGTGGCGGAGGTGCTATTTGCATGGCATACGATACTGGTAAGTGGGATTTTACGGCCTTTAGTGGCGTGGCAGAGATTACATTACTGGCATGGCGCAATGCTCATGCCCGAGAAGTCGTAATGTGCCGCTTTTAGCGGTCTCTGGGCAGCATGGAAACATTATTTGCGCCATGCCGGTAATGGCCAATACTTACCGCCAGGGTCGTAATGAGGGCCAGTGTGTTACTGCGTGGACGTGGGGCGGGAGCCCAAGTCATGCAGTAGTCCAGCCTAAAGAGAACCAGGGCTCTGGAGACAGTGAGCCACTGGGGGAAAGTGAGAAAAGGTAGAGTACCTCTGAGGAGGTGTACCTGATAGACTTTTTAGAGATGTCAGAAATGTAAGAAGAGAAGGAGAGAGTGGAGTCGAAGCTGGCCCCAAGGTTTTTATCCTCGCAGGTAGAAGCGGGCGCAGGGCCAAGGGAGGCAGGCCAGAGTGAAATTGGGAAAATGGGAGCAGGGGTCCCGATGTGAACGATCTCAGTCTTACTGGCGTTGATGGAGAGGTCGTTAGCAGCACACCATGACTGAATAGCGGACAGACAGTCGGGAATGAGCGAGGAGGAGGAGGCGGCGGCAGAGGGTAGCCTGAAAGAAAGTTGTGTGTCATCCACATAGCACTGGAAGTTAGTGAAAGTGGCAATCACATGTGCCAAGGCAGTCATATAGATGTTAAAGAACCAGGAGAATAGGTTTGATCCCTGGGGAACACCACAGGTTGAGATATCGATAGTTGAGAGAAAGGCTCAGAGTTCCACCTATGATGGCAGTTAGAGAGAAAGAAGGTTAACCACGCCAGAGCCTGACCTATGATTCCCAGGGTTTCACGAAGGCGAGCAATCAGGATGTTGTGGTTAACCATATCAAAGCCAAAGGACAGTTCAAGGAGAATGAGGGCAGAGGGAGTGTTAGTGTCAAGAATTGAGAGCAGGTTTTCACGGGTGTTCAGAAGAGCAGTTTCTGTGCCTCTGTATGCTCTAAAGCCAGACAGATGGCCATGGAAGCAACCAATAGATTCAGTGAGGAGGGTCAGCTGAGGGATAGACAACTGCTCCAGGAGTTTGCCAAGGAAAGGTGTGATAGAGATAGGGTGGTAGATTGCCAGAATGGAGGGGTCGCAGAGGATTTCTTGAGCATAGGGTGCATAAGGGAGTGCTTAAGAGCAGTTGGGAAAACACCAGTGGAAAAGGAGAGGTTGCAGAGATCAGCCAAGGCTGGGGCGAGGGAGTCACTGTTGTCTTTAATGGTATTAAAGGGGAAGGGGTCCACCGGTTTGGATGAAGCCTTCATAGAGCGGACTTGTCTGGTGACCTCATCGGGTGAGAGAGAAGAGAGGGTAAGTGGAGGTGGGGCCAAGGGAGGCTCTGATGTTGTTGTATGCTGTGGTGTGGAAGAGAGGGAGGAAAGTAAGTCTTGGGTTTTTGTGATGAAGTGTGTAGCCACGGCCGAGCAAAGGTCCTGGGTGGGTGTGACAGAGGAAGAGGCTGCTGCAGGATTAGCCAGTTCCTTGCAGACTTGAAAAAGTTCAGCCATGTTGTTTGATGCCGCAGAGATGCAGACTTGAATAAAGACTCTTTTCTTGGAGCGGGTGCAGGGTTGATATTGCCTTTTGAAGGAGGCAGCAGGCCAGTTTGTCAGATGGTCCGCCCGATGCGGTCCATTTCCGCTCAGCTGCCCCACACTTGCATTTAAGGGCAGCCAGATCGGAGTCATACCAAGAGTAGAACTTTTTGGAGGGCTTCAGTCGGACCCTCATGGCAGGGGCAAGAGTATCAAGACTGTTGGAGAGAGATTGAGGTTAGCGAGGGCTGTGTCAGGGTGTGAGTCAGCCGCAGGAATGAGAGGAGGAGATTAGGTGGAGGCAAAGGCAGCCACTGTCACTTTTTTTCAAGGGTCTGGTGACTCTGAAGCCGAGTGGCAGTGCCGGTTGTGTTTCTAAAAAAGGAGAGGAGAGCTTCAGGTGTGTTGAGAGAAGAGACTGATGAGCCCAAGAGAGAGAGGTAGTGAGAGGGACAGAGAGAGGGATGTTGCTAGAGATGAGAGCATCCAAAGTGTGGCCCGCGGTGTGTGTGGAGCCAGAGGGTAAGATAGAAAGGGAGAGGGAGTAGCATAGGTTGCGGAAAGGCCCTGAGGAGTCAGGAGAGTCCAGGGGGATGTTGAGATCACCCATCAGGAGCATATGAGAGGAGGAGGAGAGCAGAGAGGATGCCAGGTCAGCCCATTCTTAGAGGCAGAGGGTGGACTGTCCAGGTGGCCAATAGATGGTGGCCATAAGGAGAGAAGATTTGGGAGAGAGTGAGAGCCTGCAGACTATGCACTCGAAGGAGGAGTAGGCCTGAGTGGGGATGATGGACACAGGTATCCATTCTGGGAAGATCAGCCCCATTCCCCCCCACATGTCTTCTTTGGCCTGGGGCAGAGAGGATTTTGTATCCTTCGAGGAGGAGTGTGTCAAAACTCGTGACAGAGCTATCCCTGAACCATGTCCCTGTGATGGTGAACACATCAAGATCCATGAATTCAAGGAGCTTGGAGATGTCAGACGAGTGTTGAGCATGGCAATGTGGAGCAGCTTGCCATCTTTGAAGATCTTCCGTGGGGGCCACAGGGGACAGTGGTCGCCCCCAAGTGTGGCAAGAGGGCCAGAGGGATAGCTGAGGGTGGCAAGGGATCTAAGGCCGACAAGGGAGCCTGGACAGTAAGGCAAGCCAAGGGTGCCTGTGCAGAGGATGAGGAAGGCACAGTGGGCAAGCGAGCACGTGCAGAGAAAGGCACAGTGGGCAAGGGAGCCTGTGCAGAGCAAGGCACAGTGGTCAAGGGAGCCTGTGCAGAGGAGGAAGCAGGAGCAGAAGGCAGGGAGGCTTGGCCGGAGGGAGAGGTGAGGTTAGAGAAGCGAGGGAGGAACCTGTCGAAGACGAGAAGGTTGTGTTGAGGACCCTTAACCATGATGGTTCCATTGAAATAGACATTAATGATGACTCTGGAAATGGCAAAGAGGTCAAGGAGAACCTCCCAGCGAGTGCCACCATTAATGGGAGAAGAGGCGATAGGAGAGAGGAAGTTGACCATGTAGCGGGTTCATAGGGTAGGTGCATTAGTGAAGAAAAGGATGACAGTGAGAGCCCCTTTGGCTGAAGCTTTGACATAGGTATTGGCAATAGGAAGGAATAAGTTTCTTCCGGCCGGTTTTAGTGATAGGAGATAGCAAAGCAGTTAGAGAAGATCAGAGAGATAGAAAGTCACATAGCTAGCTGCAATGGGGAGGAGGACACTTCAATCTGAGGTACTGAGTCACATGGAGGAAAAGGGGGGGTGCAACAAAGGAGGGGAGGGAGACAGAGGGTAGTGCACACAGGTAAGTTCAACTTAAGCAAGACCTATGAAAACACCATGTAGACACTGGGCACAGCTAAGTTCGATTTTAGCAGGACAAGATAAAAACCGTATGCAGCGACTAGGTACAGCTAAGTTTGATTTTAGCAGGACAAGATGAAGACAGCATGCAGCCAGTAGGCACAGCTAAGTTCGATTTTAGCAGGACAAGATAAAAAACAGTATGCAGCCACTAGGCACAGCTAACTTTGATTCCTTGAGGTAAGGGTGAAAGTCAAGAAGAGATGGAGTGAGGGGTGGCACAGTCAAACAATCTGACACTCTTGGGCCCCTATTCCACTCGTAGCCCAAACGGAATGGCTCTCATAATTGGCTAAAGGTCAACAAAATGCTATAAACCTAAACAGAGGGTTTGGCTATCCAACTATGATTCAATGAAGGTCACTTGCCTGAAGAACTAATACAGCTGTGTGAATCCACTCACACGCTCCAACTATTGTACTAGCACCTGGGACAGAGAACAAAGGAGATAAGAACCTGAGAAATGTGGGAAATAGGGTGCTGGAACACCTCAGGACAACAGACCCAAAGAACTGTAGAATAGGCTCACAATCTACTGTATCCTTTGATAGGGGACACCTCGCCCTGAACCTGCATACAATTATGCTTACTGTGATGAAGTGCACATTGTCATTTTGAATTTCACACTATTATAAATGTGCCTTGAAACAGCATTTGCTGGATAGGCGCATTATAAATACCCAATCAATAAACAATTCATATGTTCATGCTGTCATATGTTATCTTTTTCTGGTTATTGTATGCATTGCACCCTTTGTTGAGCCTTATATTTTCCCTCCCTTTACAGTTGGAGAGGAGAAGACATCCTCAGTGGAGCATTCTTGTGTGGGTGACATGATTTTTGCAAAAAAACCTGCTTAGGAATACCATTGTTTTAGAGTTGTCAAAAGAAAATGTTGTTTGCTACTTTTACAATTTTTTTTGTGTTGATACATCTTTCATTTTAAAGAATCAAAAAAGCATAAAGCTTGATTTCTTCTCTACCAATTTGCTTCTTTTTCTTAACATTGATCAAATCAGTGTTACTTCTCCTGCTACAAATGACCTTCAACTATACTGAATGTGGCCCAATAAAGCAAACAGGGTCTTTCTCATGTATGTATGCTGACAGGAATAACAGAGTGGGGAGGTAGTAATCTCTGATGGGTAGGAAAAAATGATGACATTTGCTGTCAGATTTTCGTACCTCTGCATAGCCTGTCAAATATGCCTATTGCCTACCCATTAAAATGTAACTACACTTTCCTTCTACACTGTCAAATTCTGCTATCAGTAGGATTTTCTGACGGGTAGCAAAAATGACATTACAACTGCTGTCAAATTTTCCTACTGCTATGTAAATATAACATAGGGTTAAAATTGCTGAGGCACAGCTCCATTTCTTCAGGAAGGATGGCGCCAGGCTACCATAGGGTTAAAATTGCTGAAATTCCTCAGGCGGTTCTGTAGCTGCCCCTTGCTCCAGTACCCTCTGCAACATAGGGTTAATTCTCCACTGCCCTGTGCAACATAGGATACAAATTGCTGAGGTTCAGCTCCAATTCCTCAGGAAGGACAGTGCCAGGCTACCATAGGGTTAAAATTGCTGGCATTCCTCACAGGTGGTTTTGCAGCGGCCCCTTGCTCCACTACCCTGTGCAACATAGGATTAATGTTCCACTGCCCTGTGCAACATAGAGTTAACATGACTGAGGCACAGATCCAATTCCTCACGAAGGATGGCGCCAGGCTACCATAGGGTTAAAATTGCTGACATTCCTCACAGGCGGTTTTGCAACTTGCTCCTTGCTCCACTACCTTGTGCAACATAGGGTTAATGTGCCACTTCCCTGTGCAACATAGGGGTAAAATTGCTGAGGCACAGCTCCAATTCCTCAGGAAGGACGGCACCAGGCTACCATAGGGTTAAACTTGCTGAAATTCTTCACAGGCGGTTTTGCAGCTGCCCCTGGCTCCACTACCCTGTGCAACATGCTATCAGTAGGATTTTCTGACAGGTAGCAAAAAATGACCCTACATGCCGTCAGATTTTCCTACCCTGTCTAATTTTCTTACCTCTGCACAGCCTGTCAAATATGCCTAGTGCTTACCCATTTGAATGTACCTCCACTTTCCTTCTACACTGTTTAATTTTGCTATCGGTAGGATTTTCTGACGGGTAGCGAAAAAATGACATTACAACTGCTGTCAGATTTTCCTACCACTTCATAAATAATATAACATAGGGTTAAAATTGCTGAGGCACAGCTCCAATTCCTCTGGAAGGACGGCACCAGGCTACCATAGGGTTAAAATAGCTGAAATTCCTCACAGACAGTTTCGCAGCTGCTCCTTGCTCCACTACCCTGTGCAACATAGGGTTAAAATTGTTGAGGCACAGCTCCAATTCATCAGGAAGGACGGCACCAGGCTACCATAGGGTTAAAATAGCTGAAATTCCTCACAGTTTCGCAGCTGCTCCTTGCTCCACTACCCTGTGCAACATAGGGTTAAAATTGCTGAGGCACAGCTCCAATTCCTCAGGAAGGATGGCACCAGGCTACCATAGGGTTAACATTGCTGAAATTCCTCACATGCGGTTTTGCACTGCCCCTTGCTCCACTATCATGTGCAACATAGGGTTAACGCTCCACCGCCCTGTGCAACATAGGGTTAAAATTGCAGAGGCACAGCTCCAATTCCTCACGAAGTACTCGCCAGGCTATCATAGGGTTATAATTGCTGAAATTCCACACAGGTGGCTTTGCAGCTGTCCCTTGCTCCGATTCCCTGTGCAACATAGGGTTAATGTTGCACTGCCATGTGCAACATAGGGTTAAAATTCACTGAGGCACAGCAAAAATTCCCCGGGAAGGATGGTGCCAGGCTACCATAGGGTTAAACGTGCTGAAATTCCTCACAGGCGGTTTTACAGCTGCCCCTTGCTCCACTACCCTGTGCACTATAGGGCTAATGCTCCACTACCCTGTGAAACTTAGGGTTAATGCTCCACTGCCCTGTGCAACGTAGGGTTAAAATTGCTGAGGCACAGCTCCGGAAGGACGGCACCAGGCTACCATAGGGTTAAAATTGCTGAAATGTGTCACAGGCGGTTTTGCAGCTGCCCCTTGCTCCACTACCCTGTGCAACATAGGGTTAAAATTGCTGAGCCACAGCTCCAATTACGCAGGAAGGATGGCACCAGGCTACCATAGGTTTAACATTGCTGAAATTCCTCACAGGCATTTTTGCACTGCCCCTTGCTCCACTATCCTGTGCAACATAGGGTTAATGCTCCACCACCCAGTGCCACATAGGGTTAAAATTCCTGAGGCACAGCTCCAATTCCTCACGAAGGACTCGCCAGGCTACCATAGGGTTAAAATTGCTGAAATTCCACAAAGGTGATTTTGCAGCTGCATCTTGCTCCGATTCCCTGTGCAACATAGGGTTAATGCTCCACTGCCCTGTGCAACATAGGGTTAGAATTGACTGAGGCACAGCTCCAATTCCTCAGGAAGAACAGCGCCAGGCTAGCATAGGGTTAAAAGTGCTGAAATTCCTCACAGGCGGTTTTGCAGCTGCCCTTTGCTCCACTACTATGTGCAGCGTAGGGTTAAAATTGTTGAGGCACAGCTCCAATTCCTCAGGAAGGATGCACCAGGCTGCCATAGGGTTACAATTGCTGAAGTTCCTCACAGGTGGTTTTGCAGCTGCCCCTTGCTCCACTACCCAGTGCAACATAGGGTTAATGCTCCACTGCCCTATGCAATACATGGTTAAAATTGCAGAGGCAGAGCTCCGATTCCTCAAGGGCGGTACCAGGCTACCATAGGGTTAAAATTGCTGAAATTCCTCACAGGTGGTTTTACAGCTGCCCCTTGCTCCACTACCCCGTGCAACATGCTATCGGTAGAATTTTTTAACGGGTAGCAAAAAATGACCTGACATGCCATCAGATTTTCCTACCCTGTCTAATTTTCCTACCTTTGGACAGCCTGTCAAATATGCCTAGTTCCTATCCATTCAAATGTACCTACACTTTCCTTCTGCACTGTCAAATTTTGTGATCGGTAGGATTTTCTCACGGGTATCAAAAAATGACATTACAACTGCTGTCAGATTTTCCTAACGCTTTATAAATAATATAACATAGGGTTACAATTGCTGGGGCACAGCTCCAATTCCTCAGGAAGGATGGTGCCAGGCTACCATAGGGTTAACATTCTTGAAATTCCTCACAGGCAGTTTTGCACTGCCACTTGCTCCACTATCCTGTGCAACATAGGGTTAATTCTCCACTGCCCTGTGCAGCATAGGGTTAAAATTGCTGAGGCACAGCTCCAATTCCTCAGGAAGGACGTTCTAGGCTACCGTATGGTTAGAATTGCTGAAAATCCACACAGGTGGTTTTGCAGCTGCCGCTTGCTTGGGTTCCCTGTGCCATATAGGGTTAATGCTCCACTGCCCTGTGCAACATAGGGTTCAAAATGACTGAGGCACAGCTCCAATTCCTCAGGAAGGATGGCGCCAGGCTACCATAGTGTTAAAAGTGCTGAAATTCCTCAGAGGCAGTTTTGCAGCTGCCCCTTGCTCCACTACCATGTGCACCATAGGGTTAATGCTCCACTATCCTGTCCAACATAGGGTAAATGCTCCACTGCCCTGTACAACATAGGGTTAAAATTGACTGAGGCACAGCTCCAATTCCTCAGGAAGGATGCACCAGGCTACCATAGGGTTGAAATTGGTGAAGTTCCTCACAGGCGGTTTTGCAGCAGCCCCTTTCTCCACTGCCCTGTGTAACATGCTATCGGTAGGATTTTCTAACAGGTAGCAAGAAATGACCTGACATGCGGTCAGATTATCCTACCCTGTCTAACTTTCCTACCTTTACACAGCCTGTCAAATATGCCTAGTGCCTATCCATTCAAATGTACCTACACTTTCCTTATACACTGTCAAATTTTGCGATCGGTAGGATTTTCTCACGGGTAGAAAAAAATGGCATTACAACTGCTGTCAGATTTTCCTACCGCTTTATAAACAATATAACATAGGGTTAAAATTGCTGAGGTACAGCTCCAATTCCTCAGGAAGGACGGTGCCATGCTACCATAGGGTTAAAATTGCTGAAATTCCTCAGAGGCGGTTTTTCAGCTGCCCCTCGCTCCACTACCCTGTGCAACATAGGGTTAAAATTGCTGGGGCACAGCTCCAATTCCTCAGGAAGGATGGCACCAGTCTACCACAGGGTTAACATTCTTGAAATTCCTCACAGGCGGTTTTGCACTGCCACTTGATGCACTATCCTGTGCAACATACGGTTAATTCTCCACTTCCCTGTGCAGCATAGGGTTAAAATTGCTGAGGCACAGCTCCAATTCCTCAGGAAGGACGCGCTAGGCTACCATAGGGTTAGAATTGCTGAAATTCCACACAAGTGGTTTTGCAGCTGCTGCTTGCTCGGGTTCCCTGTGCCACATAGGGTTAATGCTCCACTGCCGTGTGCAACATAGGGTTCTAATTGACTGAGGCACAGCTCCAATTCCTCAGGAAGGACGGTGCCAGGCTACCATAGTGTTAAAATGCTGAAATTCCTCAGAGGCAGTTTTGCAGCTGCCCCTTGCTCCACTACCGTGTTCCACACAGGGTTAATGCTCCACTGCCCTGTACAACATCCGGTTAAAATTGGCTGAGGCACAGCTCCAATTCCTCAGGAAGGAAGGCGCCAGTCTACCATAGGGTTAAAGTTGCTGAAATTCCTCACAGGTGGTTTTGCAGCTGCCCCTTGCTCCACTACCCTGTGCAACATAGGGTTAAAATTGCTGAGGCACAGCTCCAATTCCTCAGGAAGGATGCACAAGATTACCATAGGGTTGAAATTGGGGAAGTTCCTCACAGGCGGTTTTGCAGCTGCCCCTTGCTCCACTACCCCTTGCAACATAAGGTTAATGCTCCACTGCCATTTGCAACGTAGAGTTCAAATTGACTGAGACACAGCTCCAATTCCTCAGTAAGGATGGTTCCAGGCTACCATAGGGTTAAAATTGCTGAAATTCCTCACAGCGGTTTTGCAGCTGCCCCTTGCTCCACTACCATGTGCAACATAGGGTTAAAATTGACTGAGGCACAGCTCCAATTTTTCAGGAAGGATGCACCAGGCTACCATAGGGTTAAAGTTGGTGAAATTCCACACAGGCGGTTTTGCAACTGCCTCTTCCTCCACTACCCTGTGCAACATAGAGTTACAATTGCTGGGGCACAGCTCCAATTCCTCAGGAAGGATGGTGCCAGGCTACCATAGGGTTAACATTCTTGAAATTCCTCACAGGCAGTTTTGCACTGCCACTTGCTCCACTATCCTGTGCAACATAGTGTTAATTCTCCACTGCCCTGTGCAGCATAGGGTTAAAATTGCTGAGGCACAGCTCCAATTCCTCAGGAAGGACGTTCTAGGCTACCGTATGGTTAGAATTGCTGAAAATCCACACAGGTGGTTTTGCAGCTGCCGCTTGCTTGGGTTCCCTGTGCCATATAGGGTTAATGCTCCACTGCCCTGTGCAACATAGGGTTTAAAATGACTGAGGCACAGCTCCAATTCCTCAGGAAGGACGGCGCCAGGCTACCATAGTGTTAAAAGTGCTGAAATTCCTCAGAGGCAGTTTTGCAACTGCCCCTTGCTCCACTACCATGTGCACCATAGGGTTAATGCTCCACTATCCTGTCCAACATAGGGTAAATGCTCCACTGCCCTGTACAACATAGGGTTAAAATTGACTGAGGCACAGCTCCAATTCCTCAGGAAGGATGCACCAGGCTACCATAGGGTTGAAATTGGTGAAGTTCCTCACAGGCGGTTTTGCAGCAGCCCCTTGCTCCACTGCCCTGTGTAACATGCTATCGGTAGGATTTTCTAACAGGTAGCAAGAAATGACCTGACATGCGGTCAGATTATCCTACCCTGTCTAACTTTCCTACCTTTACACAGCCTGTCAAATATGCCTAGTGCCTATCCATTCAAATGTACCTACACTTTCCTTATTCACTGTCAAATTTTGCGATCGGTAGGATTTTCTCACGGGTAGAAAAAAATGGCATTACAACTGCTGTTAGATTTTCCTACCGCTTTATAAACAATATAACATAGGGTTAAAATTGCTGAGGTACAGCTCCAATTCCTCAGGAAGGACGGTGCCATGCTACCATAGGGTTAAAATTGCTGAAATTCCTCAGAGGCGGTTTTTCAGCTGCCCCTCGCTCCACTACCCTGTGCAACATAGGGTTAAAATTCCTGGGGCACAGCTCCAATTCCTCAGGAAGGATGGCACCAGTCTACCACAGGGTTAACATTCTTGAAATTCCTCACAGGCGGTTTTGCACAGCCACTTGATGCACTATCCTGTGCAACATACGGTTAATTCTCCACTTCCCTGTGCAGCATAGGGTTAAAATTGCTGAGGCACAGCTCCAATTCCTCAGGAAGGACGCGCTAGGCTACCATAGGGTTAGAATTGCTGAAATTCCACACAAGTGGTTTTGCAGCTGCTGCTTGCTCGGGTTCCCTGTGCCACATAGGGTTAATGCTCCACTGCCGTGTGCAACATAGGGTTCTAATTGACTGAGGCACAGCTCCAATTCCTCAGGAAGGACGGTGCCAGGCTACCATAGTGTTAAAATGCTGAAATTCCTCAGAGGCAGTTTTGCAGCTGCCCCTTGCTCCACTACCGTGTTCCACATAGGGTTAATGCTCCACTGCCCTGTACAACATCGGGTTAAAATTGGCTGAGGCACAGCTCCAATTCCTCAGGAAGGAAGGCGCCAGTCTACCATAGGGTTAAAGTTGCTGAAATTCCTCACAGGCGGTTTTGCAGCTGCCCCTTGCTCCACTACCCTGTGCAACATAGGGTTAAAATTGCTGAGGCACAGCTCCAATTCCTCAGGAAGGATGCACAAGATTACCATAGGGTTGAAATTGGGGAAGTTCCTCACAGGCGGTTTTGCAGCTGCCCCTTGCTCCACTACCCCTTGCAACATAAGGTTAATGCTCCACTGCCATTTGCAACGTAGAGTTCAAATTGACTGAGACACAGCTCCAATTCCTCAGTAAGGATGGTTCCAGGCTACCATAGGGTTAAAATTGCTGAAATTCCTCACAGCGGTTTTGCAGCTGCCCCTTGCTCCACTACCATGTGCAACATAGGGTTAAAATTGACTGAGGCACAGCTCCAATTTTTCAGGAAGGATGCACCAGGCTACCATAGGGTTAAAGTTGGTGAAATTCCACACAGGCGGTTTTGCAACTGCCTCTTCCTCCACTACCCTGTGCAACATAGAGTTAAAATTGCTGAGGCACAGCTCCAATTCCTAATGAAGGATGCACCAGGCTACCATAGGGTTGAAATTGATGAAGTTCCTCACACGTGGTTTTGCAGCTGCCCTTTGCTCCACTACCCTGTGCAACATAGGGTTAAAATTAATGAGGCACGGCTTCAATTCCTCAGGAAGGATGCACCAGGCTACCATAGGATCGAAATTGCTGAAATTCCTCACAGGTGGTTTTGCAGCTGCCCCTTGCTCCACTGCCCTGTGCAACATGCTATCAGTAGGATTTTCTGATGGGTAGCAAAAAATAACATGACATGCCGTCAGATTTTCCTACCCTGTCAAATTTTCTTATACAAAACAATGAGCACGCTTTTACAGCATGAGTCTTCTTTTTTACATAAGGGCTTGTTGGAAAAGGACTAGGTACAGAGAGAGCCAAAAATGGGGTTACCAACAAGCTACCTTTTGATATCCTCACCGGAGGTCACACACCTGGGTCTCACACCAAATCCATGTATTCACAAAACATCAATCTTTTAACAAATATAAAGAGATGGCAGGCTCAATTTTAGCAAAAATAACTCATATATTTATTATATTTTCTAATAAAACAGACCATTTGGTCACATTTGCAAAACTCATTGTACATAAAAAACACAAATAAAAGAGACAATTGATCTATAATTTGAATCTTGTGTTGCATTCACATAATGCTTGATAATCAACAATAGTGGTGTTAGTAACACATGGGTGAGTTTGAAATAGCTGATCTTATTTTGCTAAACAATCCCCAAAGTCTTTGTGTCGACGTGCACAAATCTGTTTCCAGCCTTATTGTTTTGATCCCATACTGACTTATCCTTATTTTTATATCGATTGGTCGTGTATGTAAAGCTTTCTCCAGGACACAGTATTCACAAATACAGAATGTTACACGATCAAATGTGCAATGTCTTGAGGTATCTAAAAAACAGAACAAACTAAATCAATGTATAGTTAGTCTCAGACAACAAAAGAGAGCCTGACGTTATTCTTATACGTGCATTAACGGCAGAGACCCTATGTTTCACCTCTCTATCTATTTGGGTGGGTATCCTTGCATCAGAAACAAGACTACAGGTATGTCCAACCTAATGTTCTCTCTCCATGTTAATTAATGACAGGCTGAGTAATGTGAGCCAGAAGAAATAGAATCACTCTGATGTGAAATGACAAGCAAATTGATGTGTTCTTGTTGTACCAAGCAGCTAATTGTAGTGCATGGTTGCTGTAGACTTGTTTCTGCCATTAATGCATGTATAAGAATAATGTCAGGCTCTCTTTTGTTGTCTGAGACTAACTATACATTGATTTAGTTTGTTCTATTCCTGGACAACTGAAGAACTTCGATGGGAATGAAATTCCTGTTGAGGGGACTGTGGATTTGGAAATATAAATTGGGCGGCATAAGGTGAAACACCCTGCCCTGACTCTAGAGGGCACACCCTGTCTACTGGTGGATGACATCCTGCGTAGGTTGTCCCCCTTAATAGGCTGTGTGAACAAGGTCCTCTGGACTCGTGTCAACCATGTTAGTTTAAATGGCACATGCCACATGGTTGAACAAAAACCCGATCATATTGAGTTTCATTTCCTGAACAATGAAATACCGGATGTGACAGTAATTGGTGTAGGACAACTAGCTGGTGATGAGAACTCCTCTCCATTCCTGAAAATCAACCTTCCTTCCAGTTTTAAGTGGCATTCCACACTGGCAGGAAATACTTTGAAGTTTTATGCTGATTCACAGTATGAAAATCCCAATTCCATAGTCAAAAGTGATGTGAAACCAGCTCAAAGTTTAGCTGATGATCTCTATTCAGTTAAATGAGGGCAAGGAGTATGTTCTCGCCCGAGTGTGCGTGAACAATGATAAGAGCTTCATCAGCGAAGCCATCTTCAGGCTGCTCCCAAAAGACCCAGCCATTCCCACATTTAAATTGATCGATAAGTGGGAAATGGGCCTGGAAAATCCCAATTCCAAACATCTCCTGCCTAGCAGGTGTATGCTCAAAATTAAAATTACTATAGGTAACAAAAGCATAGAACACAATTGTTGGGTTGTGCGAGATGTCCCTGCGGCATTCTATTTAGGCAGTGACATTCTCAATTGGTTTGTCATTAATTTGGACCTGATCAATTACAAAGCCTGGTCTCAACTAGGGGGTAATCCCATGGACTTTGATGATTCAGAAAAAGCATTTCGGTCAGACCAATTGCTGCCGTATGCAGTTGAAGTTCAAATTGGAGAGGAGTTCACCATCCCAGGATGGACACGACTATTCCCACTTGAATTAAAAATTAAAAGAAGACAGAAATGGCAAAATCCTGACGCATATGTACACCTCAATGCCCATCTCCAACAGCAGGGGTTGGGATTAAACCCAACACCATTAGTCAATGTAGAATACAACACCATTCCAATATTGATGGATAACAGCGACCTTAGGAGTATCACTCTGGGGGCAGACACCATTATTGGAATGGCGGTTGATGACCAACATTTTTCCACTGATCTAGGTAATGAACTGATAGGACCAATCCCCAATGACTGTTTTGACAGTGACAATGACTTAACGCCAGGCAGGATCTTCACCCGGCAAGGGGGACATTTCCTGGTGTACTTTTCCTGCCCTTATGGTGAGGAAGAGGTGACATGTGACATTAGGCAGGATGAGGTGATCTTCCAGGTCCACAAGGACTGTCTCTCGTACATAAATCCCTCTGTCCAGGTCAATACTCTAACCAGGGACCTCTCCATCCAACTGGAGGAGGCTACTGAGATAGCAAATCCAAAAGTCTTTCCAGGCTTCCGGCAGATGGTTGAAGAGCAGGTCAACCTAGCTGATGCCTGTGAGACTCTGGAGCAAAAGCAAAAGTTGATACAGGTTTTCTTAGATTTTCAAGATCTCTTTGCGGTGGACTCGTATGACTGTGGTCGCACCGAAATCCATACAACAACAATTTGCACGGACCCAGAAATGACTCCAGTGTTTGTGAAGCAATACCGCTTGCCTCTTGCATCCATAGAGTCCCTGATGGAAATCATCAAAAACCTTGAGTCTCGTAGTATAATTTGTCTAGTCCACAGCACCTTTAATAATACAGTGCTGGGGATTTTAAAACCGAACGGCCAGTGGAGACTCTGTGCTGACCTGAGGGAGCTGAATAAACGGGTCCACATGTCCCGGTGGCCTCTCCCCTACATTGAACAGGGGCTGGCTCAGATCCAGGGGTCAAAGGTATACACTGCCATTGACCTGATCAATGGATACTGGAACGTGCCGGTCAGTAGGGAGGACCAATACAAGCTGGCCTTTACCTTCGGGGGAAAGCAGTACACCTGGACCCGGACTCCCTTCGGATACATCAACTACGGCAACAAATTCAACATCTTCCTACATAAGGCCATGCCGACTTGGGTGAAAGGGGTAAACTGGCCTATGTGGATGATGGCTTGATAAAAAGCTCAACTGTGGAGGACCACATAGCGGAAATCCGTTATGTTCTGACACAGTTGAGGGTTGCCAGAGCAAAATGATTCTTCCAAAAGACACAGTGCTGCAGAACCATTGTCAACTTCTTGGGACATGAGATAACTCCTGAGGGTCTCTGTCCCCAGGAGAAGAAAGTGGAAGCACTCCTAAAACTGAAAGACCTCACAACTCTGCGTGAGCTAAGAAGCCTCCTTGGACTGACTTATTACAGTAGGAAGTTCATTGAGGATTACGCAGAGATCACAAGACCCCTGATCCATTGGTTGAAGGGGGGGTCAAGTGGGAGTGAGGTCCAGAATAAGCAGAGGCAGTAAAGCAACTCAAAAGAAGGCTCTCAAAAGCGCCTTGTCTAGGTTACCCTGTCAAAAACAAGGAGTTCCTCTTGGAGACAGGGTTCTCGAATACATGCTTGACAGCAGTATCATATCCAAACCATGACAAGGTCAATAAAGTCATTTCCTATGCAAGCAAGACTTTATCCTCTGTGGAGGAAAAATTCAACGATTGTGAGAAGGCACTCCTGGCAACAGTGTGGGCATTGAAGAATTACCACCCGTTTATCCAGGGGGAACACATCATAGTGGAGACTCCACACCAGCCTTTGCAATACCTTCAAAGTGACAGAATCCGGGCCGGAAATGTGAGTAAATCCAGAACTACTTCCTGGTTTCTGTCAATGCAAGGCTTTCCTGTGGAGGTCAGATATGGGCAAAACAAGAAGAGTCCCCTCGCGCAAGGTCTGGCTGACTTGCATGATTGTGCCTGAGAAAACTGTCTCAAGGACAAAAGTCTTAAAACCCAGGACAACATGGAGGTGTACCTGAATTCCCCGCACAAAGTCTATGAAGAAGACAAGTGCAAGGGACTGCCCACAGTTTATGTGGACGGGTGCTCCTACCATGTTGACAACAACGGGGAAAAGGAACTGGTGGCCGGCATTGGGAATGCCTGGGTGAATGATGCCCCGGAACCCTGTGCTGGGTACAAAACCTGTCCCCGTAGTAGTCAGGTGGCAGAGTTGATGGCAGTTTATCAGGCCATCCTCACTGCCGTCCAACACCAACTCCACGAACTGGTCATAATCACTGATACAGATTATGTCTGGAACGGGTTCGTGCAGCACCTTGTAAATTGGAAAACCAGAGGCATGCTATGTGCTAACAACAAACCGCTTAAACATGGTAAGCTTATCCAAAATATTGATGATCTGATCCCCTCTAGTGGGATGACCATCTATTGGAAGAAGATCAAGGGTCATTCCAGAATAGAGGGACCAGACAAAACTGGAAACAACCTAGCTCATCAGTTGGCCAAAGCCAGAACCATCCAGGGGGATCTCCTTGAGATTGAGTCGCTGTTGGAGGAACTCCAGGTCACTACTATCACTAGGTCCCAGACAAATGCTCACAATGAACTCTCAACTGCCGAGTGGAGTAAGGAGACCCCAGATGCTGATTTAATCACAGCACAAAAAGGGGATCCAATTATTGGTAAATTTCATCAACACATTGCGGACCCTGAGAACTTTCCTCTGACAGATACCGATTACATTGGGAAAGAGGAGCTCAGGATGTTGATGAAATGTCCAAAATCTTTCAGAATCCAAGATCGTTTGTTGGTAAGGAGAGTCATATCTGGCTGGGACCAGTGGTTGGTCCCTAGCTCATTCCGAACCCTGATGCTAAGTCACGCCCATGATGTGGCCACAGCCGGTCATCAGGGGTTTCACACTACTTTAGAAATCTTGCGAGAGGTTGCATAGTGGCCACACATGGGGAAGGACTTCGACCAATACTTGAAGGGGTGTCTTGTGTGTGCACAATTTCAGCCAACCTCACTCACACACCGAGCTCCCCTCCAGAAGAGGGGGATGACACTACCTTGGTCAGATTTACAAGTAGATTTCATCGGGCCCATGATTCGCTCCTCTAGGGGGAACAAGTACATGTTAACCGTAGCATGCTTGTTTACCAAATGGGTGGAAGGTCTCCCGGCCCCAAATTGCAAGGCAGAAACAGCAGCTGCCCTGATGATCAACCACATCTTCTCACGTTTTGGCCTACCCCAAAGGATTGAGTCAGACCGAGGTAGTCACTTCACCAGCGAAATATTGACATAGATATGGGAGATACTTGGGGGTAAAAAGGAAACTTCACATTGCATACTGCCTGTTCTCTAGTGGTGGAGTTGAGATGCACAATAAAACCATTGAGAGCATTCTAAAAAAGTTTGTGGCAGACTCTGGGCCAAGCTGGGACGTCCGTTTACCAATTGTCCTGATGGCCATCAGATCTACACCTTCTTCTGCAACAAAGATGTCTCCATTTGAGCTGATGACTGGACGAAGGATGGTGTTACCTCAACATTTGCCCTATAGAACATAGGAGCAGACACTGATAAACGCCTCCACAACTCATGAGTATGTTGAGAATCTAAGAGAACACCTTGCGTACGCTCAGCGGAATCTAGAAAGATCTGCAGAGGGCATGAAGAGTCAATATGATCTAAAAACAATCAAAAAGGAATACCAAGTAGGAAACAGGGTCTACTTGTACAATTTCCAAAGGAACCAGACCAAAAAGCACATATTTTAGCCCAGTTGGTGTGGTCCTTTTGAAATTGTAGATAACATTCCACCTGTCGCCTACAGAATCTGCCTCATCCCCAAAGGCAAAATGACAGAAGAGAAATGGGTCCATCTTAATCAGCTAAAGAGTTGTCACCCTAGGAACACTTTGCAACAAATCGAAGAGCCCAGAGAGAATCAAATAGAGGATACCTCTGAAACCTGAGTATAAGAAAAAGAAGAACCAGAAGGGAACCAATAGGGTTTATAAATATAATTATGTAACGGGCAGTATTTTTCTTCATTGTCAACTGTCAGTATTGAACGTATGCGTATTCCACTGCTGTCAACCCTATTCGAGGAAAGTTAGTGGGAAATTGTGGTAACCAGTTTGTGTTTCTTTCATAGATTTGTACTGGTTGAGCTTCACTACCAAGGAGGACCTCCCCGGGGACTGAGAAAGGAGAAACCAAAGGAAATCCGGGGTGTCGCTCAACACCACAAAGGAAGACCTCAGAGAAAGCTGGGGGTGTGGGTCCACGTTCCAACCAGAGACAGCGAGAGGAGCGTGACACACCGCTATCTGATGGAAGAAGGACTCATACCTGACTGATCCTGTTTTGCCCATTGAGGAATCCCACTCGCCCAATTGTCCCTCGACTTGGAATCTCAGAAGAAGTCGGAGGTTGGGGGATATGTCAGATATATTGGCCCACTCAACAGTATTTCTCCACATCACCAAGCTGCATTTGCGCAGATACAGCAAAAGGGCTGCGCTGGCTCCTGTGAGCGCCATGGCCTCAAAACTGCGTTTTGCAGCAACAAAAAAAAAATGTTTGCACCCTCCTGCCAAGCACACATCAGGCAGGATGGAACCAGGGAACACACTGAGAGAGCGTGCCAGTGTGTTCTGACATATACAAAAGGATGAACGTGAAAAAGCAGCGTTGCTTTACTGAAAACCCCAAAATCCACATTGAAAAGGAAACTTTTTCACCTTTAATAATTGCTGTTTTGACGCTAATTCCATCTGTTATTTCTTAAACCGCTGTGATTAATAAGGCCCTGCCATGAACATTCATATTCCCATTATGCTTCAGCAAAACCAGCATGACCCCTGAATGACAGGCTCTGTTAAGCCAAATCTGAAAAAAGGCCCAAGTACCTTCACTTTCTGCAATGCACGGGAAACGCTTTAATTTGTGCTACAAAATGTCAAAGGAATGAGCCCTGCAAAAAAAATCATAGCTCTGCGCACATGTCCATTCCAGGAGACCTTTGCCTTGTACAGACTTTTGTGCACAAGAAACTAACTATGGCTACAAGACAACATTGGGATGTCAGATGGCAAAATCGAATTTGAAAGGAAAAGCTAGCAGTTTCACCACATGTGTAAAATGGGCTTTGCAAACTAAAGAAAAATAAATGTCAGTTTTAAAGGAAAAGTCATATGTTGAATGAAAGCTTGTCTGTGCCTAGCAATGAGAAGGGGTTAGCTGCTGGGAAACACATATGGACGATTTTTATTCCACAGGCTTGTTTTTTTATTTTTTTATTTCAGGACCAAATAAAATAAAATAAAGGTTTTAAACTGACTTGGCTAGATTTTGCAAGCTTCCAAAAATAAGTTATTCTAGTTGGCAGAGCTAAGGCTTCCCCCAAGGAAGGGAGCCACCATAAACTTCCAGGATACAAAAGTGATAATTGGTAGGTTGGAAAACTGTGACTGTCCAGGACAAAGAAACTTCACATGCTAAACAGACTTTCAATAGAAATTCTGGGACATCAAAGTGTGAAGTGGATAAGGGGCAATAAACCTTCAATCAAGCTGGATAAACCCATCCACCCTTTGGGGGAAGTGACCGTTGGTGGTAGCTGAAAAAAGAAAACAATGGTCCAGTGCAGGACAAAGGAATGCCATTTGCTTCCAAAGACTATTTTATAAATAAACTTTAAAGACTTTTATCTCTGCAGCAAGACTTTGTAAAAATGTAAAAATCTTGCAGTTTACAAGTAATGTTGTGTTTTATAATTTGACACATTGTAGAAGTCACTGACACATTGAGAATAGAAATGGCCAAGAATCAGGGATTACAAGGAAAGTATCCATGATGCCAATGCAAATTTGTATACTTACATCCCTTATGATAAACCACACATGTGTATAAAGTTATGTAACTTTAGGCCGAATCTTTCAGACTCAAAATTACCAAAAGGTTTCAGAGGGGTGAAACAATGCCTCACAGAGTTCAGAGTTGGAGTGGAGTGGTCTGCATGAAATATGTAACCTGCTCATGTCATTGGGTAATATGCCACAACTGTACAAATGTGTAAATTCTGTTATGACTGATTTTTGGCAAAAAGGTCTTTGAGAACTCTTTTCACCTCATCAAAGTACAACCCCTAAACTGAGTCACATCCTAGGGGAGGCAGCCAACATTGATTGTCCAATCCAGTTGGTAGAGGCGTGTTTAGCAGACCCTGCCCAGCCATATACTTCGATGATGTCACTATGCATTATAAATAAGAGCCCCTGACAAGACTCTTGACAGACAATCTTACTGAAGTTCCTGCACAGCGTTCCTGTTCCATTCATCATCGAGATTCCAAACCCCACTAAAAGGCCAAAGCATTGCTGACCCTACTCCAGGGCCCACTGCAAAACCCAAGCAGTGCTGATCCTATCCCAGCAAGGCCTCAATTCTGAAATCCCACTAAAAATCCCAAATAACCAAACGGGAAAGCTGTGGTGTTATTTTGGGAAGCATTCTGAACCAACCTGGCTTGCTGCCCACTGACTGCATGCCCGCTGCAATCCTGCCATCCAGCTGACCTGTAGTATCCAGTGACCAGAATTGCCAGTCCAGAAGTGCCATCCGGTGACCAGAACGGCCCAGCTGTTTGCCAGCCGCGCCACCGTGTAGTGACCAGACACTATTAAGGTCCAGAAATCCCAAAACTAAAAGTGGACTGTAAGTATAATCCCTACCCCATAGAAATCCATAGCCTACCTTGTCTTGCATTTGTCCTTATCTCACTCTCTAAGTCATCATATCCTTACCCTGGTAACTTGTTAAAATGGTCAGAATTATCTGTCTAACCCTGCCCTTGATTTCTAGTACTAGTGCCATCTCTCTTTTTAATTTTGTCTTGTGTAATCCTATGCCATCAGTCATATTTCGAGTGATCAGACTAGTTTCCGCCAAGGTTGGGCGCTGGGGTGATAGGGTTGAACTCGCAAATCAACCTTGGATCCTACTGTGTCCATCTTTGGTGGTCTAGCCTGAATACTCTAGTTTACAGTAAAACTGTTCTTGTCACAACTGATTTCCTTTCCTATTTCACTTCATTTTACTCAAAGCGCACCGTTTTATAACTTGCATAACTCATCCAGTTTCATAGCTAGACACCTATTTTCAACCCTATATTGTCCCAGAGATATATATCTATCCCCTAACCCAAATCAGAGTATTTCACCCATTTTTTATTAAACACCGTTTGGGTAATTTCGAACGGGAATTAATAAAATACAACTTTTACACGTGTTTGTGGGTTGAGGGAACATTGCAGGGGGAAATTGTAACTTGGGTGCTATCTTTCCTAAATCAAAAAGCACTCATATCACGCTGTGCTGTGTATATGTTCCACTAGAAGGTTAAACCCAGTGCATTGTTCTCATTCTCATTGTAATTATCACCCCATTGGTGATTGCTACCCCATATTAAAAAGTGTATGATTTCTTTTGAATTTTAAAATAAATAAATAAATAAATATTCCATTTTACCAACCAACCTGGTTCATGGTCCATTGTGACCCGGGATATTTGAAAAGGGTGTGTGATATGAGTGGTATACCATCTCAAAATTGAATCTGCATAAAATAAGGAGAAAAGCATCTCAATTGTGCGCTATTGGCAATCTCACTCTCCGACTCAGGGGTTAACTCAAATTCCTCACCTGAGTTAGTAGATTGCTGAACCTTCGGTTCCTTTCTTCCCTTGCCTCTGATGACTGTTTTCTTTTTGAAGAGATAGGGCCGGCCGCGGGACGATGCCACCGTGGTCTGTGATGGATCAGACAACCAGTGGCCCTAGTTCCGCGACACCCTTGAAGGGGAAAAAAGTCTTATCGGCACAAAAAAAAAACTTTTTTAATGGAGTTCCAGAGAAGTTTGCCAGACGGGAGTTGCACAGATGAATGGTTCCAGTGGAATCGTAGGAAGCAGAGTGTCCAGCTGAGGTAACAGGTAAGATACGGAACACTGTAGGGAGCGGAAGCCGAGGTCCATGAGCAGAGGGACCGGGGAAGAGGAGGAGCACTGGAAGAGGAATGGCTTAGAGCGACCGGCACCAGAGTGTGGTAAAAAGGGCAAAGAGAAGAATAGGGAGAGCGGAACACAAGGTAAGAGGGATACTACTGGAGAGAGAGCAAGAGGAGATCAGCAGGGAAAGAGATAAAGCGGACCAAAAAGGGACGCAAGAAGGCGAAAGGAGGAAAAACAGAACAGGAGGAAAAGTAAGCTGGCCACCGTGGCTAAGAGCCGTGAGAGAAAGAGGGCAGAAGGGCAGCGCAATGCCAAGAGGAAAACTATGGAGCGTACACAACACAGCGGATGGGAAAATACACACAATTGCAACACGGCGGCCATCGGGAGTCGGAGGGCTAAGAGCTCCCGGCGATGGCCATGTTGAAAAAAAGACTAGACCAGAGACAGGGAAGGGAAACATAAACAATGGTACATTCTAATGGCGCCTTATCCTCCATCGATCCTAGGTTCTCCAAAGAGGTGACTGCATGACAGATAAATACTAGGCCGAGACCAAGGTGGGTGTCACTTGATTGAAATCCTTAACAAGGCTAGCGCTGCCTTCAATTTGATGTGCGCTGGGACACTATGGTCAAAGAAAGAAAAAAGAAAATGGAAAAGATGAGAGGGTCTCATCTAAGAGAATACCTCCTGTTCAGCGAGTGTTCACCTCATTGGTAAGAGGGAAGTAGCGCCTATAGCTGCACTTACCGGCAGAGGACAACATTTGAGGTCTGTACAACACTTACCAGTTCACAGGCATATCAAAAGGATATGTTAATTTGGAAAAGATGCCACAAGGGTCTTAACCAGTCTGTAGGGCCCCAAAAATAGACCAAAGGGACATGGGCTTTCAATAGAATATGATTCCAGTTCTTAGTCGATTGGATACGGTTTAACCAGGCTATGAGATGCAACACTTATGTGTCAAAACAGTTTTGAAGGTGGCGAAGGCAGCACTGAGTTGGGTTTGAGCTGTGCTTCATGCACTTAGAAAACAACATCTAGCGATGCAGGAAGATGGATCACCAGGACCAGTTTGACGATCAAGCGTGTTTGAGTACCGCTGGTTCTCGTTGATAAGTAGCATGATGATCCACCAGCTCGAGTTGAGCTACGTTGGAAAGTTCTTGCGGTTTTGTTACTTGATTCAATGACGCATAGATTTGAACTTATCTACACTGTGTGTTGGCCCTTGAGACGGACAGGTGACAAGTCTCTACTGGGGCAGTGAGGCAGCAACAGCAGTTTGAAAGTATGTGCCAAAAACAGCACTGCATGTTGTGGTGATTCGAAAGTGGTGAACATAGTTCGAATGAGGTTCTAAGTGGATTTAGCGATATAAGGAATGCATGGTGGGAATAGTAAGACAGACACAAGTGACCACAGTTCAACAGGTCTATTGAACTTTAGCAATGGTGTGATAAGCGCCTATCTAAACCTAAATTTACAGATGGGAGCAAGCTATGACCATCAAATAATAAAAATGTAGTCCTAGTGGAGTCTTGCCAAATTAAAAGGGCCTATACTAAAAAGACCTATTGCCAATCCTTACCACTAAGTTACAGATAATGTTCATGAAAAAGAAAGAAGTGTTCACAAAATAATATGTCAGGGCCGTTGGCCTCCCTTCCCCATGTTTTTAGCATGGGGCAAGGCGGGTCACTCGAGCAAAGCACACACCTGGCTTCTGCGGCACAAGGATACAGTTCTATTTTCCCAGTTCAGGACCTTCAGTGTCCAAGTATCTTTACTTCTCGAAAGTCTCTTAACGCAGAGGGCCTGCTGTACCAGAAACAACACATAAACATTCTCTTCAATATTCAACTTGGGTGTTCACCTTAGATCCCATTCCGCCGGGCTCAGATCCTTTTCATAAGCAAAAAAAGTTCAACGTTGGATCCCCCTATGCCATGCTCAGATCCTTTTCAGAAATAAAAAAGTTGAACATTGGATCTCCCTCTACCAGGTTCAGATCCTTTTCATAAATGTACAAGTTGTACGTTGGATCCCTCTCTAACAGGCTCATAAACAAAAAGGTTCACTGTTGGATCCCCCTCTGCTGGGCTCAGATCCCTTTAGAACAAGGTTCAATTAGTCTCCCACAGCCAGGCTCGGACCACTTTGGATTGTCTCTTCAAACTATGGAAGACCTTTGATTGTGCACAGGGTTTAGCTTGACCCATTGTATGACCACTTCCATCTCATTATTTCTCTCACACTCAGCATCAGTTGAATACCTAACAGAGACTGTCGAATGAGCACCCATCTGGTGCCAGACCACTCTGTGTATGGTATCTTTTCCCGGTTTCCCAAAGTTCAGCTACAAAGTTCAACTATTTCTTTGGGCTTTCAATCATATTTGTGTCACTTATCCCACGCGCTTCACACACTGTTCTCTTCATACAATGTTGCTGCTTGCAACCTTGGTTCAAAATACAAGCTGGCTTGGTATCAGTCTCTCTGACTCACTGGCTGTGCTTTTCTGTTTGGACGCCGCTTTGTTGCATGAGCCAAGGACAGTGCCAAAGCAGAAATCGCTCCTCCCCACCTTTCTTATCGATGCAGGAGAGCCTCAGGTACTTCCGACACACTGTACAGGTTTGATCAGCCTTAGTTCCGGGTGTTCGGTCTCTTACTTTCCCAGGTTCATGAAAGTAACAGTCTTTATAGGTCAAGGGTACTTCCCTCCTTGCAACTGTAGAGATGGTCCTTCTGCATCTCATCAAGCTTCTGGCATCTGTGGACTCTGGCACTGGTACAAGAAATAAAGGAACGGGCGCCCGGGTACAAGTTCACAGTCATCTTTAATACAAGTTCAGAAATATACACTGCAAGGCACACAGAGCTCCTGCAATCATCTTGCTTTTATAGGCCTTTTCAGTTGATGCAATATCTTCATGCAATTTCTGGATACATCTCTGTTTGGTTGTCTTAGCCTTAATAAATCCCTCCCTGTCTCTGATTGGGTGGATTATCTGTCACTTATAAAGCCCACATGAGTTCCCTGTTGGCAGACACCTTTTGACTGACACCTAGACTGATAAGTCTATTTTAGGCCTAGCATGACACAATTACACATCCTTTAACTCCTGCCAAAAAACAGTCATTATCTGCTTTTCGAGGTCCTGCCAAGTTCACTTTGGCAGCTCATACCATGAAACAACTCTTACTTGCCGTTATCTGATTTACTATCAATCATGTCTGCTTTCCCTGCCATAATTTCTAAATATACCATCCCAGACATGCTTATCTTACAGTGAACTGCTGCCAAAGAATTATTGCTATGTGCACGAGTCAGGACTCTAACATCTGGTCTCACAACACCATTTTCTATTTGGCATCCTTTTTTAATCATCTCTCAGTTTGTTCGGCCATACTACCAAATGGTGAGTCGATTTACTTTTGTGCATAACTCATTTTCTGTCCAGTTTCCAGAATATATTTTTTAGATATTCATGATATGTGAGTAATACTGGAGACACGCTTCACTTGCTGAGTCATTCTGACCCCAAAAATATATGCTGCCCCACATGCACTCTTTTACCTTTAAAAAACACTACAATTCGGTTTTTGCAATACTGGAGCCATTGATCAGCCTGTCATGTTATCTGTGCTAAATTTGAGCGAGGGGGAGTGTCTGGTACCTCTATACACTCCCCCCTCTGGTCAGTATTAAACCTCTGTTCAATATACGACCACTATATCCAATGTCCACCCTCCCCATATACAGTGTACCCATACTTCCCTGTCTCAGTCACCCCCCTCAGTGTGATGACTATCTCAACATGAGAGGTATCATAAAAACATTTCTACGGAATCAACAGTGTCTTCAATCATTTTTTACTCTCTTAATCTAAAACATATATATATCTCCTTTTATCAAAAACCAATGTTTCTCCTTCTTTAAACTTTATGCGTGTATACTCAAAGAATAACTTTGTTTGTTCTTGTCTGGATCCCATCCCCATTACCCAATTAAATGTAAACATAACATACACAACAGGTGATTTCTTTTTAGGCCATCACGAGAATCATGAGAAATCATTCCTTGAGGGAACCCACCAGCCCATTTTCTCCTGTTTTGTCCACGTGCAATATTTAGTGGTTACATCCACATTTTCCCTTTCTCCCACCCCATGACATTTCCTTGTTTCCTGCCCTCTCTCCATCCACATTTTCTTCCATCAGTACATCTTCCACCCGATTCATCTTGTTTTACCTCATTCCGCATCCACTGACCTTCTATATGATTAGTCCATTTGTTCGGTTGTCCTTTGAGCTGCTTTGCAGCAATTTCATAGGCCCTTTGATTCATAGGCTGGTCCTTTTGATTTCATTGTTTTTTTACAACCATAGAGTGCTCAAACTCTCAATCTTTAGGTTTGAATAAGATAGTCAGGGGGAGCATTCAATTGTTTCTGGGGAACACAAGGATGGGAGAGTCTCATAGGTAAACATTTTCCAAAAGCAGTTGCAACTGGGCATCTGACTGGGTCCCTCGATCTTTTCTTCCTGCTCGCAGGATCAGTTGCCATCAATCACCTGGTGTGTAGGTATCTCTCGCCCATCTGTAATATAAAACTGAATGAGTTTCTTTTTAAAAATAAGTGTGTCTTATCATCAGTACTGCCTCCTCAAACCAAAACCTTAAAAGACCTATGTGTTTCTTTTAAACACTCCTGCCTCATAAACAATTTCTATTGCATTTTCTCTTATTCTCATATAATAGGATGGGTGCTGCTTTCTCCGTTTTTGCACATCTTGATGTCACTTTATACTTGATACATACTGGCTAGTACCGGGGAGTGGCTATATCATGAATTTTATAAAACATATACATCTGCTTTTATCTGGCATTGCCCTAATTTTCAGTGGCCTCTTTTTCAACAATATTACTAGCACTCTTCTCCCCACAGATTTATACAGTCTCCTTCTTTATGATACAATAATAAATGACAAAGCAAACAACATAACCAATTCAAAAACATATTTTTCATGAAAGAATGTGTTTTCTTCAATCGCTCCCCTTTTTTCTTCTTGATGTATCCGTAGCTGAAGAAGACAACGCTGGTGTGGGTTCCTGCTCCCTGTAGAAAACCAAAATAGAGGCAAAGTCATAATTGTTTTATGTTGGCAAAGCGTTTAGTTATTTCCTCAAGGTGGACCTTTGCTCTTTCCTTTTGAATAAAATATTTTTACTCAGGTCATTTCTTGACACTCTCAGCTCTCAGTTTTTTGGAATCCTTGGTGCACATTTTTGTCGACCTGTGATTAGTGTAGTAATAGGCCTGTTTTTCTTTAGTTTCTTCTGCTATGCTGAACATTTTCTCTGTACTTTTGAAGTCCTCCTCTTAATGGCGTGGGATTGCGGTCTTCTTTCTTTGCTGTGTTAATTCTTTTGAGACATAATTAAACATTTTCGTCACCCTACCTACACTAATCTTGCTTGTTTGTTTGTTTTATTTGCTTCTATAGCGCACCGAACCCAAAGGTATCTGGGCGCTTTTCGTAAGGTACATGGTTACAATAATTATACAGTGAATAAACAGTAAATATACAAGGTACAAGATATACATAGTAGTAGATACAAATATACAGGCCTAGGCAAAGTAGGCAGATATACACAGGAGTACAGGTTCATAACACATCTTGTAGCAGGATTGCATTGGGCTTGGGTGGCCGGATGGCAAGACATACCTAAGATATGGGCATTGTCAAGAGGGCAGCAGGGTCATCAGGACATGCTAGTAAATGAAGGTCATTTAGTTTCTTGCGAGAACAGCCAGGTTTTTACTTTGCTCCAGAACTAAAGGAACATGGGGTTGGTCCTTAGCGCAGGTGGAAGCTTATTCCAGGTCTTGGCCACAAGCACTGTAATGCTAGAACCTCCCTCTTTGTTGAGTTTGAATTTTGGAATGTTAAGACAGTTGGCATAGTTAACTCTGGTCGGTCTAGTAGACTCTTTTCTGGAAAAGTTGTCCATAAAATAGTTGGGGGCTGAGTTGTTTAGGCATTTAAGAGTAATCATGAGCGTTCTAAAGGTGATCCTATCTTGGATTGGGAGCCAGTTGGAATTGCGTCTGGTTTGTGAAATGTGGATGGAGCAAGGGGTATTTAGAGCGGTTCTGAGAGCATTGTTTTGCAGTACCTGTAGCTTGTGAAGGTTCCTCTGGCTGGTACCCAGGTAGAGAGTATTGCAATAGTCCAGTCTGGACAGTATAAGGGCTCTAGCAAGAGTGATACAACTATTAGTGGACAAGAATGGTCTATGGGCATTGATTTGATTCATTTTGAAGTGTTTGCCATTGAGGATGAGGTGGCATTATTTATTTATTTATTTATTCACATTTGTTGAGTGCACAGCAGACCGAAGGCATCGTGGCGCTTGTTACAGTGTTGCTTATACTTAGTTACATACAATTCAGGTCCGTAGGTGTTACATTGGACGCAGTTATTATTACATACATTCATTGAATGGCAGGTGGTTGGGAGCGAGTGGTTAGTTGAAGAGGGCAGTTTTCAGTTTTTTGCAGAAGGAGAGGAGAGATGTTTCCGCTCGGAGGTCAGTGGGGAGGGAATTCCACAGCTTAGGTGCAAGGAAGGGGAAGCCTATACCGCCTGCCTTGGTCCTATTGATGCGAGGTATAGTGAGTTGATTGGTGTATTGTTGTCTGGTTGGTCTGGTGGATTGAGATCTGTATAATGTGTCATATAGGTATGAAGGTGGTGTGGAGTTGATACATTTGTGAGTGGTGGTGAGAATTTTGAAGGAAATGCGGTCCTTGACTGGGAGCCAGTGTACTGTCTTCCTGGCCTGTGTGATATGGTCTCCTTTTGGTATGCTGAGAGCTGCTCTAAGGGCATTGTTCTGCGTTGTTTGGAGCCTAAATATGTTTTTTTCATAGGTGCCGGCTAAGAGTGCATTACAGTAATCTAGTTTGGCTCCTATGGTTGCTCTAGCAATGGAGAGGCAGTTATCCTTGGTTAGGAATGGTTTTATTGCATTGATGAGATTAGTACTCAGTGCGGAGGCCGAAACTATGGCGCTGACTTGCTTGTCCATAGATAGGGTCGCGTCTATGTGAACCCCCAGTGTTTTGACCGATGATAATACTGGGATGATGCAGTTATCTATGTTGAAATTGAGGTACAGAGGGTTAAGGTTGGAGAGTGTTGATTTCTGGCCTAGAATGAGGATTTCGGTCTTGTCTCCGTTCAGACAGAGGCCGTTGGTAGCCATCCACGCTTGTATGGTGGAGTAGATATGTTGTAGAGTAGTGGCGTCTTGATGATAATGCCCCGTAAGGGGTAGGAGAACCTGGGTGTCGTCAACATAATTTGTGTATGTGATCCCGAGTTCGTCCAATTTATCAAAGAGAGGTTTGGTAAAGAGGTTATAGAGCGTGGGGGCAGTACATGAACCTTGTGGGACATCGCATTGGATGATGGAGGGTGCTGTATGAGCTGTGTTTGAGAACACTTTCATAGCTCTACCCTCTAAGAAGGAGGTCACCCATGATGCTGCGTCCTTAGAGAAGTATGCTGCATGCGTAAGATGACTGGTAAGTGTGTTATGGTCTACCAGGTCAAACGCTGCTGAAAGGTCGAGGAGGATGAGGAGAGCAGGCTTACCTTTGTCCAGGATGTTAGTGATTTCATTTTTTAGGTCTAGAAGGGCAGTTTCGGTTCCGTGCCCCTTGCGGAACCCAGATTGTCTTTTCCTAGGATTGCATTTGATTCAAGGTAAAGTTGAATCTGTTTGTGGGCAGCCTTATCTAGTATTTTCAGGAGGAATGGGACTGTTGTTATGGGTCGGTAGTTGTTGGGGTTGGCGGGGTCTTGCATTGTTTTTTTTAAAAGAGGGCGCACCCAGGCCTCTTTAAGGCTGTCTGGGACTATGCCCGTTTTGAATGAGGCATTGATGAATGCCGTGAGAAGAGGTGCGAGCGGTTCTGCGCAGTCCTTGATTATTTTTGGGGGGCACACATCACCCTTACATTGTGAAGGTTTGAGGTGTGTAAGGATGTCAATGACCTCGGTTTCGGAGATTTCAGTGAATGAGAATTTGGGCACGTTCCTAGTTTTTACATTAGGTTTCATTTGTACATGAGGGCTTTGCTTAGGTAGGGTTTTGTAGTGGTGAGATACCTTATTTTGGAGGAGGTTTTATTTTTGCAAGCATAGCTGATTGTATGCCTGTGCACCATGCTTCATCTTTGACAATCTCATCAGGGCATGTGGGTGGTACAGTTAATTCTTTTAAGATACTGAAGAGTTTCTTTGGAGTGGGAGTTGGCAGTGGAGATACAGAGGTTGTAGGCTTCAGATTTAGCGATGAAGATGGCGTCTTTATATTTTTTGGCTATGGATTTGAAGTTATCTTTGTGGTGTCACAAGGATTGCACTGCCATTTTTTAAGCGCCTGGCGTTTGTTATTGCGCAGTGTCTGAAGTTCCTCTGTGAACCAGGAATTGGAGTGGAAGGATTTCTTCTCTTTTTTTGTTTTCTAGTGGGGCAATGGTGTTAACAGCCATAGTAATAGTGTCTTTGAATATTTCTGCAAGGATGTTGGGGTCCGAGGAGAAGGGGGGCGCTAGGCATGGAAGATTGATGTGTGCGCTGAGGTTGTCTGCAGTGAGTTTTTTGGCACTTCTGGCTAAGGTCGCCGGTGCAGTGGTGGGCACTTTAGTGTATATTGGGACTGGGATGTCGAATTGGACATAGTTGTGGTCTGTCCACGGGAGGCTGATGTTGGTAGTGATGGCCGTGTTGCAATTGTGGTCTGTGATCCAATCTAGGATGCGTCCTTTTGCGTGGGTAGGTGATGTGATTTTTTGTGTGAATCCTAGGTCGTTGAGGTCTTTGGCTAGAGAGGTAGCAGTTTTGTCCTTGGGGTCGTTGAATCCTAAGTTTAGGTCTCCTATAAATAGTGATTTAGTGGATTTCTTGATATTGTTTCCTAGGAGGTGGTTGACTTGACCTATCAAGTTGGTGCCCGGGGCCAGGTGGTCGGTATATGATATGAATATTTATTTTACTGTTTGGTGAGAGTGCTAGTTTGACTGATAAGGTGTCAACATTTCCTTCCTCTTGGTGGGGTATGGTTCTGATGGATAGTGTTTCTTTATAGATAAGAGCTACCCCCCCCTCCTGGTTTGGCGATCCTGTCTTTCCTGAGGATGGCGTACTCTGGCAGTAAGGCTAGCTTGATTGTTGGGCCGGAAGCTTCGTTAAGCCAGGTCTCTGTGATAGCGAGTAGGTCTAACTCTTGGGTGGTTATTACGTCATTACTTCTAGGGCGTGGGCATGGAGAGAGCGTACATTGATTAGGGCGCATTTGTATGGCGTAGGGCACAGGTTCTTTATCGGTATGGTAGGAGGGTCTGACTTGTGCGATGCTGTACGTGGGGTGTAGGAGTTGTTGCTAGGTGTGGCATGATGTGTGCACTTAGTGTTGTGGCCTTTTCTGTTTCTGTATGGTGCGAGTGTAGGGGTGGCATGGATTGGGAGGGTACGGGAGCTGAGTCTGGTTAGTCTTCGGTTCAGGTTGGGCATCTGAGCATTTGGTATGTTGTGTGGAGTGTGTGTGGGCTTAGTGTCCATAGTGAAGGCACAACTGGAAGTGTTGTGGTCGTAGCAGTTAAGCTCTAGGCTTAGGAAGTTAGGTGATGTTATTTCATAGAGTAGCGCGCTTAACAGAAATGCGGAGAGGGGCAGAGAGTACATGCTGTAGCTGAGTTTGCCGTACCGTTTAGTATATTGGCATATGAGATAGGGAGGTTACTCACAGGCAGGGATCATATATCTCAGAGTGGGCCAAATGCAGTTAAACACAGGAATGCAGGAATGGGCCAGATGCAGTTAAACACAAGAATGCAGGAATGGGCCAGATGCAGTTAAACACAAGAATGCAGAAATGGGCCAGATGCAGTTAAACACAAGAATGCAGGAATGGGCCAGATGCAGTTAAACACAAGAATACATGAATGGGCCAGATGCAGTTAAACACACAAATGCAGGAATGGGCCAGATGCAGTTAAACACAAGAATGCAGGAATGGGCCAGATGCAGTTAAACACAAGAATGCAGGAATGGGCCAGATGCAGTTAAACACAGGATGGGCGTGTTTATCACAGGTTGTATACAGATGTCTATCGTGGTGATTGGGTTTTAGGGTCAGTTTGGAAGACAGGCAGAGGTGACTTACGGTTGCAGTCGGCTATTGCAGGTCCAAGATATGGCAGTGTGTGTCCGTGTTGCTCCGTTGAGACTAAGCACTTTTCGCCTGCGAATCAGTGTGCAACCATGTGCAAACAGGGGCTAACAGGGCCTTTTTCGGCCTTCGTCGGCCGCTGGCTTTCCGCCTGCCGGCAGAAGTGAGAGCCTGAAATCTGGGATGCGTTGCTTAGCAACGTGGAGGCATCCAAGCCTCGCTTTCGTGCCGCGCCCGGCATTTTGTTTTTATGAAAACAAGATGCGGCCAGCTGATTTACACGGCAAAGAGCTGCTGGTGGATCCTGATGGGGGTAAGGGCACGAAATGGCTGGCAAATTATGGCAAAATTGCTGAGATGGGTTCCCCAATGGCTGGATCAGCTGTTTGGTGGCTCGGATCAGCGCAGGAGGACGGGGATGGAAGCAGCGTGGTGGAGGTTGGTGGGGGCTCCTGCCCTCTCCACCTGGATGAAGCGTGTGACTGGTGAGGGGCTAACAGGGCCTTTTTCGGCCTTCGTCGGCTGCCGGCTTTCCGCCTGACGGCGGAAGTGGCAGCCTGAAATCTGGGATGCGTTGCTTAGCAACGTGGAGGCATCCAATCCTCGCTTTCGTGCCGCGCTGCGCCCAGCATTTTGTTTTTATGAAAACAAGATGCGGGCAGCTGATTTCCACGGCAAAGAGCTGCTGGTGGATCCTGATGGGGTAAGGGCACGAACTGGCTGGCAAATTATGGCAAAATTGCTGCGATGGGTTCCTCAATGGCTGGATCAGCTATTTGGTGGCTCGAATCAGCGCAGGAGGACGGGGATGGAAGCAGCGTCCTCGTGGTGCAGCAGGAGGTTGGTGGGGTCTCCTGCCCTCTCCACCTGGATGAAGCGTTTGACTGGTGAGGGGCTAACAGGGCGTTTTTTGGCCTTCGTCAGCCGCCGGCTTTCCGCCTGACGGCGGAAGTGAGAGCCTGAAATCTGGGATGCGTTGCTTAGCAACGTGG
The DNA here is from genome assembly GCF_040938575.1 of Ambystoma mexicanum. NCBI lineage: Eukaryota > Metazoa > Chordata > Amphibia > Caudata > Ambystomatidae > Ambystoma > Ambystoma mexicanum. The sequence goes on from NC_090924.1 coordinate 985,236,373, forward strand.
AGGCATCCAAGCCTCGCTTTCGTGCCACGCTGCGCCCAGCATTTTTTTTTATGAAAACAAGATGCGGCCAGCTGATTTCCACGGCGAAGAGCTGCTGGTGGATCCTGATTGTGGTAAGGGCACGAAATGGCTGGCACATTATGGCGAAATTGCTGCGATGGGTTCCTCAATGGCTGGATCAGCTTTTTGGTGGCTCGGATCAGCGCAGGAGGACGGGGATGGAAGCGGCGTCCTCGTGGTGCAGCAGGAGGTTGGTGGGGGCTCCTGCCCTCTCCACCAGGATGAAGCATTGATTTGTCATTGAAGAGATAAGGCAGAATCTAGGTAGAAACCTAGGGTTTTAGCTTCCTGGTCGACTTTGATGAGGTTTCCATTAATATTGAAGGTGGAGTATTTGGGGCCTAGCTTGCTGAGTCTAGGGTTGGATCCAATTAGTAAGAGCTGAGTTTTGATGTCGTTGAGACAAAGGCCATGTTTGGCCACCCACACCTGGATTTTACTGTAGATTTCGTTGAGGAGTATAGAGTCTGTTTTGTTGTCACCTGATAGAGTGGTGAGTATTTGCATATCATCAGCGTAGTTTGCGTATGATATGCCTAGTGCATCTTGATGGTCAAACAGGAGCTTAGTGTATATATTGTAGAGGGTTGAGGAGACACAGGAGCCTTGAGAGACTCCACATGTGATGGGGGAGTGATCAGCTGAAGCGGTGGGGGAGAAGGCCCTCATGGATCTTTCTGCCAGGAAGGAGCTGACCAAAGCTGCAGCTTTGCTGGAGAAGGAGGCAGCTGTGGTCAGATGATTAGTTAAGATGTTGTGGTCGACTAAATCGAACACTGCCGACAGGTCGAGAAGGAGGATTGGGGCTGGCTTACCGTGGTCCCCTGCCTCATCCATTTGCATTTTCACATCTGGGAGGGCTGTTTTAGTCTTATGTTTTGGTCTAAAACTGGATTGTCTAAGGCCTAAGAGATTATTGGTCGCAAGATGGTTTTGAATCTGGACATATGCAGCGTTGTCCAAGATTTATAGGAGGAAAGGCACGTGGTGATTGGCCTGAAATTGGCTGGAACGTTAGGGTCCAGGTTTGGTTTTCTAATGAGGGGCATGACCCAGGCGTCTTTGAGGTTTTTTGGGAACAGAGCAGGAGGCGAACAATGCATTTATAAAGGAAGTGATGAAAGGAGCAAGTTCTTTGGCACCTTCTTTTATGATGGAGGCTGGGCATATGTCTCCTTGCCACTTGGATGGCTTGAGACTTTTGATTATGGATTCGACTTCTAGCATAGTCACGGGGGTGAATTCGAAAAGTTTGTTTTGTTTGGGGAGTGTGGCAGGTTGGAAGCTCGGAATGGACTGGGTATTATCTAAATTGCTCGTTTTGGCATTGGTGGACAGACGTCATCTTTTTCTTTGATTTTTGATTGAAATAATGTGCTTTTGTTGAGTAAGGCCTTCTGGATGTTGGAACACCAGTGGGCATCTTTCTTGCAGTAGTCAGGAGGGGTGATAGGTGATTCCAATTCTTTGAGGATCGTAAAGATCTCCTTGGTGCTGGATATGGCATTAGATTCTGTTGTTGTAAATTTCCCTTTTGGTTTCTAGGATAGCGGATTTGTACGTGGTGGAGGCAGTTATGAATTTATTCTTATTCTGCGTTGAGTTTTTTTGGTTCGAGGACGCCTCTGTGTCTCTTTTCACTTTACACAGCATTCTCAACTCGGTGGTGAACCATATATTGAGGTGTGCTAAGGGTTTGGCTACCCCTGTTTTTCTGAAACCCAGCACTGTTCCTATTAAATGCATGCAAGTGTAACACATAGCCATACATCGTTTTGCCTATCCTCAAAATGTTATGCATTTGCTAAATGCACCTTTTTGGCATTTCTCTGTCGCCAGTATTACTAAAAGTTTATTCCACCTTCTATCCAAAGGTCTTCTATATTTTTGTCATTAGATATGGCCATATTTGTATATCTATGCTATTTTGTGCTCACACCTGGTTGCACCTTTCTTGGGAAAATGCTATCTATTTAAAAGACTGTATCCCTTACTGACTTTTTTCTGTATTCACCTGGGTCTTCTTACTCCTAATAATGATCAATAAGGTTTGCTCACACACTTGCTGTGTCAACTGGTACTTACCTTTTCATTTTCTACTTTATAATGTTTCTTCCCATTATATTGCTATACTCTACTAAGGCCATGTTGACATTCCTCCTGTGCTCACAAACAACAATAATTTTCATCTGTAAAACATAAATCGATATCATCATATTCATACTAACATTGTTCTTGTTATTTACTATCATACATTCTTTGGTACAGTTCTACTAAAGGGTTTATCTCTATTTGTTAGATCAATCTTAGCCATCCATATCCTTTCATCAATCATTTTCACTATTTTTTTTTATTTTCATCAAAATACACTACACTAATCAATTGTAACCAGCACCATCCATTGTGCTTATTGTTTGCAAATCTGAATATCTTATCCAGACCTTCCTTTATCACCTTTGTCTCACAATATTACTCTTTGTTCCTTTATTTGCACCTTCTATCAATTTGTGCTTTTTGCTGCTTAAATATCTGTTCATCTATTCATTCATTCATTCATTCATTCATTCATTCATTCATTCATCCATTCATTATTTATGTTTTTTGTTCTCCTGAATTGACATCAATCTTTTAGTTTGAGGTTCTTACTTATGCAGTTTTATCTTTATTTGTTTATGATTACCTTATATTAATTAGTCCAATTACAACACAAACCTCTCAATCTTTTTCATATTTATAATCCCTCACATGTGTGTACTTTTTATTTTGATCCCCTATTCCTTTCAATAGACCCATTTCATAAGTGCCTGTGGTTCAAGTACACTTGGCACTCCACGTATTCCTGAAAATATGCTCAGTTCTGCTGCATTTTTATCATTCTCTGTGGGATTTCCCTCTGGTTTTGATCCGGTATGTGCTGCCCCTAAAAAACACATCCTTCATTATCTATTTAATCTTCTCTAAACATGTCATCATCAATAATGTCAGTCAATCTAGACCCTTCTATGAAAACTATCCCTGTTCTCCATGGTCTACCCGCATCATCCATTCCTTCGATCATTGCCATTTCCCATCGTACTATGACTGAATCTAATTCTTCAGGGATTGTCTGTCCCCCCTCTTTGTCCATAGGTATCTGTGATTTTGAACCAGTGGTCGAAGTGTACGAAAAGAAGTAGTGGAGCTATGTTCCCTGCTGGCCTGCCCCTGCTCCCCACAAACCCCATTGCCACAACCCCTCCCACACACAATACACCCCGCCAAACACTTGCACCTGCTGTTTAAGGGAAACTTCAGTGCAGTGCACTGAAAGTGAAGGTTTCAACTTCTTCCTACACTTTTATTTTAAATCAAAACCATTCCGGAACGGTTTCTTTTTAAAATAAAAGTATAGGAGCTGTACAAGCTAATTAAAAAAAGTATAGGAGCACCGCTCCCAACCGCTCCCGCTCACTTCGACCACTGTTTTGAACACAAATTAATCAGGTTTTCTCACCATTTTCTCCACTAGGCCAGATAGCCATGTTAATAGACTGTTCACCCCATAAAATAGAAAAACCTCCAACTCAACTGGAGCCTCTTTCAGAGCCATTTGTCCTGTGAGTGACAGTATAAACTCACTGCATTTAAATAGTGTATTTCAAGAGCGGAACACACTATCCCTTGGTCAATAAATAAAATCATCATGTTAAGTTTTGTCATTAAATCCCTTCCCCAAATATTGACTGGTGCCTGTCGCAAATATAAGATCAGTCATGCCACACTCTCCTACAGAGACTGGTAATTGATCAGTAAAAGGAACTCAACTAATAGCTCCAAAGAACTCTTAATTATTTATGGCAATTCCCGTCATGAAATACTTTTCCTCCCGTATACATGGACGTGCAGTCCCAGTGTCTACTAACAAAGCAAAGGTTTTGCCTCCTACCATCACATTAACGCTTGGCTCCTCTTGGGGTTCTGATATCACTGATAATTCTGAACACATCAAGTCGTCCTGTGAGCTGTCCTGTTGTAGGTCCATGCATACCCCTGTTCCTGTGAAAGGATTTCCTCCTACCACAGTGTCACCTCCTATCCTGGGTGTCAATACCTGTTCTTTGTTTACACATCGCTAAATCTGCATGGAGCTTGTTGCAATTGCCCCTGTAGTGAATTTATTTGCACTTGCTCTAGCTGCTGTACCTGTTGCACTCTCAGCGCTTGTGTCTGACACAATGTCTGATCCTGGGCATACCCTTCCCTAGTTTGCGAGCTATATGCTGGAGGATAAGATGCCCCCCCCCTCTTGAGAATTGCCAATTTTGTACATATCCTTGGCTCCCGCATGTGCGTGCAACTTGCCCTGTCATTCCTCACATCCAACATATAGGAGGGTTTAGTCTAATTAGACCTCCTTAGTTAAATCTTCCTTGCACATTCTAATTCTCATTCTCCCCATTCTGAAACTCATTTTAAATGTTTTGAAATCCACCCCTTCCTCTGTAACCCATGCCCCTACCTTCTGGTATAAACCCATCTTCTCCTTGATTCATCGGGCGCTGATTATTCGTCTGTGATGTACCTACTATTTGCTGTATTCCTAGCCCTTCTCTGCTTTGTCAATACTGCCCCTTCTATGGCACTTTTTAACAATGTTTTTCTGAACTAACTTGGCTTCCTTAATTTTCCTAGCATCATCTTTCTTAGTGATGCACTATAGTCAACTACATCTCAGGCCACGGTGTCGCTTCTTAAAGTGCCTCTGTACCAACCCAGCAATCCCTGACATAAAATGTGGTAAAATACTGCCACAGTTTTTTCCCCACAGCTCACATATTTCAAGAGTCCAGTGCTCCTGAATGTAAGCATGCAGAACCGTATTCTCTTTTATTTGTAATCTTCAACAAATCTAACTTCTCTTATATACTATTTTAGGAAAACATAATATCTCTAACTGGTATTCCAAATATAAAAGGAACACATCCTGTATGTATGTATGTATGTGTGTGTGTGTGTTCTTATTGCAGTATTGAATTCCTTCTTCTGACTACTTCTGTGTGTTTTTGTGTGCTTTAGGCCTGCAACCCATTGATTGCCTGTACTTTCACAAGATCATGTGTGTGTGTGTGTGTATGCGTGTGCACGTGTGTATGCATGTGCATGTGTGCATGTGTGTGTGTGCATGCATGCATATGTGTGTGTGCATGTGTGTATGCGTGTGCATGTGCGTGTGTGTGTGTGCATGATGTGTGCGTATGTGTGTGTGTGTGTGTGTGGATGTGTGTGTGTGCCTGTGTCACTCCCCCTCTCCTTATACGCATATCATGACAGAGATTCTAACCTTAATCTTCTCTATTTTTCCCCAATAAATCAATTCATAACATATAATAATAATCCATGTCATGCTTCAATAATTGTGCCAAGCCTGCCTCATTCTTCTTGGTCAGTGTCCAGCTGGCTTGTACTTATTCATAAATACATTTCACTTAAACAAAGGGTTACAAAAATCTAAATAATGCACTCCTTATTCTTGAAAATCATATTGATCAAGCTGTGCGCTCTATTATTTATTTATTATTAGAAAATGCTCTTCTGACCTAATGTATTCTCACTTCAAATGTTTAAATATATCATGCTCTTTGTCCATATTGTGTGTGACCGTAGTACCGGTGCGCTTTACATTTTTGCATCAATACGTGCTTTTTTCAATATTTTTCCCTAAAGGGGTTTTTTGCTTCATTATTCTTGCAATTCCCCATAAATAAATATTCACTATGACTAATTTAATGTTCAAACATTATTGCATTAAAGGAATGGTTCGCCCAAACATTTTTATTGCAAAAAAAGATGGGCAATAATAATAAAAATCGATTGGCACTTTTTTTTTTTAAGTCCCTATGTAAAATTTGAGAAAATGAAGCTCAAAGGGAAGCACATGCGGGCATCCATTTTGTGAAATGGATGCCCGCCGCTGTGCTTGCTTTGGCTTTTGCGGCACTAATGAAGGAAAAGCCAGCCAGCTGTAGTAAACAAAAGCTACCACTGGGTGGCTTTCCTTTCATTGGTACCGGGACTCGGAGGATGCAGACCGGAGACTACAGACAGAAAAGCTGCAGCTGCATCTCTTTAAAAAATAAGCACTAGGAGGAGCCCGGAAAACTTAGAAATAAAACTGCAGCTTTAAAAACGTTGTATTTATGTTTGTGGTAGCTTTTGAAGCTACCGAACACATAAATACAACATTATTGTGTTTGAAAACGCTGCGGTTTTTCTTTCCAAGTTTCTCAGGCTCCTCTGGCTTGGAGGAGCCTGAGAAACTTGGAAAGAAAAACTGCAGCGTTTTTGAAACACAACCGCGTTGTGTTTCTGCTGCCGTGGCTTTCACTTTGGCTCTCCGGTGCTCCCGGAGACCCAAAGTGAAAGCCAAGGCAGCAGAAACACAACACGGTTGTGTTTCCATGCCGCTGTGTTTCTGCTTAAAGCTGTTTTCCCATTTGGGGCTCTCGAGCTCCCCACGGGGAGCCCGAAAGCCCCAAATGGGAAAGCAGCTTTAGGCAGAAACACTGCAGCGTTTAGAATTTCAGAAAACAAACGCGTTGTGTTTCTGCCTAAAGCTGCTTTCCCATTTGGGGCTTTGGGGCTCCCCACGGGGAGCCCCAAAGCCCCAAATGGGAAAGCAGCTTTAGGCAGAAACACTGCAGCGTTTAGAATTTCAGAAAACAACCGTGTTGTGTTTCTGCTCAAAGCTGCTTTCCCATTTGGGGCTTTCGGGCTCCCTAAGGGGAGCCCGAAAGCCCCAAATGGGAAAGCAGCTTTAGGCAGAAACACAACGCGGTTGTGTTTGAAAACGCTGCGGTTTTTCTTTCCAAGTTTCTCAGCGTACAAAATTGCTTGTATCTCAGATATCTCAGTGTTGTTTTACTTTCAAAACATGTCATGTATCACATTTCCTTCCCTTTCCCAAGCAGAAAGGGAATCTAATGTCGTTTTTTGTTTCATCTCAATTCGAAACCCCTTTTATTTCTTTTTTCTAGCTGCATATTTCCTTTTCTGAAGCAAAACTTACATCTCTCACATGTCGTGCTTTATCTTTCCTTCATTGGTATGAAGCGTTTGATGGTTTTCTACTGTGCAAGGCTTTTTGGCTCACTAAAACTGTCATCTATGTAGGTATAAAATGAACCCTCTAGCTACCATCACATGTCTGCCTCAAGGGTGCAAAGTAGTCACAATTTTGAACTCATTTTCTTCTTTCATTTTCCCAGCAGCCTTAAAATATCTCAAAAATAGCAAATATGAGCTCACCCATCAATAGTTTGCTCAAACCTCTGCCTTTTATATTACTCCCTGTCTTCCTCTTGGTTGGTGCAAATTACCTTCCCTTAAATTAATAATATAATTTCTTGATTTTGTCTAGACTTTTTATAACTCATTGTCGCTCTTCGACACTTTAATTTAAAATAGACATATAACAGGTAGACAGATAGACTAGTCGACTCTTTTACATTAATCCTCACCGCTTTATTCCTCATCTCTGCCCCTAAATATACCTTCATCACAATGTGTAAGTCATCATCTAACAGGGACCTGTCCTCTGCGCCGCCTATGTTACTTCGATTGAAGTTTATGATGACTTCTACTGGCCCCCTTGGGCCAGGTTTCTTTCTCGGCTTTGCTTTATCTCTTAAAACGCTCTTTGTTTATACTTTAAAAGCAACCCTGTTACTTTTCTAAACTACCCAGTTACTTTTACCATTAATATATACATAACATGTTTATTTTTTCCTTTGCCTCTATCCCCTCATAATACATACCACAATCCACAGATGTCAAAGTGCCCATGCTGACAGCCATAGGTAGACTTCCCCTGACAAAATGAGGGCACACTGCAGATTCACTTACCCTGTCACTTCTCCGGGGCCTCGCCCCATCTCTGTCAGCATGTCAGCATAAGCCTGGGTTATTGTCCCCACAATGTGTAGAGATGGTCCTTCTGCATCTCATCACGTCTCTGGTATCTGTGGACTCTGGCATTGAGACAAGAAATAAATGTCATCCGCCGCCGAGACTGGCGGATACTTCCGCATTGCCGCCTGCAGTATGGGTTTAGAGGTTGGTAATCCTTCCTCTATTTTCATGGCTCTAGCTGCCGTTACAGTTTCCTCAGCGCAGAGCCTGCCGGGAGTATTTATTCCTCCTCTTGGCGGACACTGCGTTGCAACCCCCACTGGATTGTTTTCCCCGCTTCTGGTTTTACGCTTGCTGCTGACTCTCAGCTCGGAACGTCAGTGCTTACTTTCCTCCTACTGTCTTCGTCTTCAGTACAAGGTTTCCTTCGCTATACTACTTTGCTGCCTCTTACCTGTTTTCCCCCCGGCCTTTTGCCCGGCTCGCGTCTCCTTCCTCTGAGTCCCAGAGCCCAGTTCCCTCTAAGCTTTCTTTCCCTGCCTCTCCTTTTCCAGGTTCGTACTCCTGCTGGAGTTCCGGGTTTTTTACCCTTTCTTTTTCCTCCACTTACCTGTGATTTGTGCTTCTTGTGTTCAGCCTGGTAGCACTGGATTTCAACCACACCTACCTGCTTAACGTTTGCTGTGGATCCTCCTCGCCAAGTGGTCCGTGCCTCTTCCTGCTACAGTCTTCCTTTCCGTCTGCAACACCTCTTCGGAAGTTCCTACTTGGAGTCGGACAGAGTGCATCGCGGTGCCAAATAAGGGTTTTTTCTGCCACTTGGCTTTTTCCCTTGTTTTTCAGCTTGTTCCCGGAAAGGGAGCCGCAGGCTTGCTGTTCCTTCAGCATTCACTGTGGCTTCCCTCGGTGACAGGCACTTACCATCTAAAAAGGAGAAAGACTACCTCGCCAGACGCAACCTGTCCTCCGAAAGCTTCGACTCAAGCAGCTTAGGTGAGCAGAGTGTGGAAACAAGGGGTGAGGTGGGAGTCAAAGGGTCGCAGAGATGACAGATTGCAACACCAAAACATAACAAGATGTCGGCAGAAGAACAAGTTCAAGAGCTTTGGAAAGCCTTTCAAGCTATGTTCGTAGAGTTACAGGGAGTGAAGACAGAGAATGCCCTTCTCAAACAAATGGTGTCGGCTAGAGAACATCCTCCAATGGAATTACCTCCCATGCCACTCTCCTCGGGAAAGTTTGACGGTTCTCCCAAAAGGGTGAAAGAGTTTCTGGAGGCTTGTACCGTACATTTCACCTTAGGCCCCGCACTTTCGCTACCGACCAGGCTAAGGTTGGATTCCTAATCGCAAATATGACTGGGAATGCGTTGGCGTGGGCAACTCCATTGGTAACCAGTGGCAATGTGATACTGCAGGATTTTGCGGGATTCCAGAACCTGCTTAAACAGACGTTCGAAAGACCTGAGCTATTTTTTACCGCCTGTGAGGTCTTGTTGGATTTCAGACAAGGTTCTTTGGATGTCTTATCCTACATTTCTTCCTTTAGGACCTTGGCGGCTGGGGCTGGTTGGCCAGAACCGGCCCAGTATGCAATATTTCGGAGGGGCTTAAGGGAGGAGATCAAAGACGAGCTAGCCAGATCTCCTCGTTCACCAACTTTTTCTGATCTACTCGCTGCTGCTCTTCACATAGAGTTTCGACTCCAGGAAAGAAGATCCGAACGTCGCAAGCAACGCACTTCAGGTTCCTTGCCAGAATCCCTTCCACATCCTTCCCCTTCACACTCTCCTACAAAGTCTTCAGACGAACCTATGCAAATTGGAGCTACAAGAGCACCCCTATCAGCAGCGGAAAGATGAAGACAGAGAGAAAAAAGGACTATGTGCATACTGTGGTTCGGATCAGCATCTCTTGAAGGACTGCTTAGAGGTACCCTGTAATAGATCGGAAAACGACTGCCCTCGGCGCCAGTAGGGACAGGCTTCTGAGGATCATTAGGTTCTATTTCACGTCCCTACGTTTCTCTCTCAGTTTCAGCTCCGGATTCCAAAGAAGATTTGAGACTCATGGTTCTGTCCGTGGCCCTCAAACTGGAGGGTGAGCAAGTTGAGTCTTTAGCTCTGTTGGACTGCAGAGCTGCGGGTAACTTTGTAGATACCCTGTGGGCTGACAGAGTGGGCCTACGCAGGATCGCCCGCCAAGAGGGCCAACAGGTCGAAGGGGTGGACGGCTCTCCTTTGTCCGCCGGTCTGATAACGCATTCCACGGAGGACCTGTTCATGACCATCAATCATCACACGGAAATGCTGAAGTTCGACATCATACGAGCAGCCCATTTCCCCATTATTCTTGGGATTCCCTGGCTCCAGAGGCATAATCCTCGCATTGATTGGACTAACAACCAGTTGAGTTTCTCTTCCACCTACTGTGCCACAAATTGCCTTCCCTTGAAAGATCGGTGTGATCTACAATCGGTAACAATCATTCCGGATGCCCACCCTGGTGTGCATGCTCTACCCTGGTACTGCTCATCCTTTGAAGAGGTGTTTCAAGAGAATCATCATGCCAGATTACCCCCACACCGACCAGAGGACTGCACCATCGATATAGAGACTAACGCTCTAGTGCCGTTTGGTAGAATGTTCTCCCTCACACAGTCAGAGAAACAGGTGTTAAGAGGTTATCTGGATACCAACTTGAAGAATAGCCTCATTCAGCCCTCTAAATCCCCCGCAGTGGCTTCTTTGTTCTTCATTAAGAAAAGAGGTACCAATGAGCTTAGGCCCTGCATAGATTATAGGGGTCTAAATAAGGTCACTATTCGGGACTGCTACCCGATGCCTTTCATCACGGACATCATTGAGGCAGTTCAGGGGGCTAAGGTGTCACTAAACTTGACCTAAGGAATGCATACCATCTGCTCCGCATAGCCAAGGGCGATGAGTGGAAGACCGCCTTTCGCACTCCATTCGGATTATACGAATACCGGGTGATGCCATTCGGCCTGGTGAACGCGCCCGCTGTATTCCTACGGTTTATGGACCGAATGTTTTCCGACATGCTCACAACTTCCGTAATTATCTACCTGGACGACATTCTCATCTTTTCTTACAACATAGAAGAATAGATTTCTCATGTCAATCAAGTTTTGGACCGTCTTCAAAGAAACCAACTATTTGTCAAGGCCGAAAAGTGCATATTTGCTGTTCCTTCGGTACAGTATCTAGGGTACATCCTATCGGAGGAGGGTATTGCCATGGATCGAAGCAAGGTACAAGCTATTCTTGATTGGCCTGCCCCTACTTCTGTTCGAGAAGTACAAAGATTCCTTGGACTATCCAATTTCTACAGACGATTTATACCAAACTTTTCTGAGGTGGTGTACCCCATCACCCGTCTTCTCAATAAGAATACTCTCCCTTTTCAATGGTCAACCGAAGCTGAAAGTAGCTTTTCCCTTCTCAAAGGACTCTTCTGTTCTGCCCCAATACTATGGCATCCGGACCAGACGTTACCCTTTATCTTGGAGACGGATGCCTCTGCCATTGGCATTGGAGCAATATTGTTACAGACAGGGAGTGGAGTGGAACATCCTGTAGCTTATCTGTCTAAAACCCTCTCTCCCAGCCAACTTAACTACTCAGTTCATGAAAAAGAACTATTGGCAATGAAGTTAGCGTGTGAAGAGTGGCAGCATCTTCTTATGGGGGCTCGACATCGGTTTACCATTCGGACAGATCACAAGAACCTGAGGGTACTGCAAGACATGGAGTGTTTGAATTACCGACAGGCCCGGTGGGCTTATCTGTTTTCTCAATATGATTTTCACCCGGAACTTTAAATCGCTTGGCAGACGCATTGTCCCGCAAGGATTCGAGTAGGGAGAAGACATCGGATCGCACTGAGCCACTGTTTCCGAGAAACCAAATCCTGGTCTTAGTAAGCTCTTTTCTACAAGAGGTGAAGGCCGCGGTCATGCCAGAGTTTGCCTGATTACCATTTCACCAAAATTCTCACTATCAAGAGAAGGATGGCTGGGTATTTTACAAGAATCGACTATACATCCCAGCAGGTCTGTTACGACAGAAGATATTAAACTGGTGCCACAATCCACACGCTGCAGGCCACAGAGGCTCGGAAGGTACCATGGGGCTAATCTCAAGATCTTTCCTCTGGCCCAATCTGAGAAGAGAGACATTGGAATACGTACATGCATGTCCTATCTGCGCCAGAGCCAAATACCCTACAGGCAAACCCCTTGGACTTCTTACTCAAGCAGAACTCCACACTCGACCCTGAGGGTTTATATCCACGGATTTCATAGTGGATCTTCCATTGTCTGACTCATGTACGTGTATAATGGTCACGGTGGATACGTTTTCAAAAATGGCACATTTCTCTCCCCTCCTGGGCCTTCCCACCGTCGCGATGATGGCTGAAGTTTTTGCCAGAGACATCTTCAAATTACATGGGATTCCGGATAAGATTATTTCGGATCGAGGGAGCCAATACGTCTCAAAGTTTTGGAAGGCTCTTTGTGCCAGATTAGGTATAGAAAGAGCACTTTCCTCGGGATTTCACCCTCAAACTAAAGGCCAGACCGAACGCCTCAATGCCACTTTGGAGCAGTATCTGAGATGTTACGTAAATCGACACCAAGACAATTGGGTTTCCCTGCTTCCTACAGCGGAGTTCATCTACAACAACACCAAGCATTCAGCTATAGGCCTTTCCCCTTTGTACTGCACCTATGGAGTTCACCCCAAAGCTTTCCAGCTCAATGTTCCCAGTCTCACCAACTCCCCAGCAGCGGAAGCAGTTCTACAGAACATTGCAGCAGCACAGGCCTCCGCTTTGCAAAGCCTGGAAGTCAGTAGAAGGCACAGTAAGTGTCAGGCCGACAAACATTGCAAAGAATGCCCAGAGTTGAAGGCAGGCGACAAGGTGTGGTTGTCTACCATGTTCTTACCCAGATGGACACATCCTTCCAAACTATCTCCTCGCTTCTTGGGTCCTTTCTCTATCCTCTCTAGAATCAATCCTGTCACATATTGGCTTCAGCTCCCTTCTACCCTCCATCGCATCCACCCATTTTTTTATTCTTCCCCTCTTAAACCCTTCATAGCTGACCCACACCGCAGAACGGTTCCCCGTCAGGTTCTCTTCCCTGAGAAGAACAAGGATGAATATGAGGTGTCCTCCATACGGGACTCTCGGTATTATAGAGGCCGTTTGGAATACTTGCTGTCCTGGAAGGGCTACCCCGAGTCGAAGTACCCTTGGGAACCCGCTTCGCAGGTACATGCCCCTCGGTTATTTCCAGATTCCACCGCTTACATCCAGGTAAGCCAGGGTTTTCCCGCACTGGAGGGTGGCATACTGTCATCCGCTGCTGCCGAGACTGGCGGATACTTCCACGTTGCTGCCTGCAGTATGGGTTTACAGGTTGGTAGCCCTTCCTCTATTTTCACGGCTCTAGCTGCCGTTCCAGTTTCCTCAGCGGAGAGCCCGCCGGGAGTATTTATTCCTACTCCTCCCGGCGGACACTGTGTTGCAACCCCCACTGGATTGTTTTCCCTGCTTCTGGGTTTATGCTTGCTGCTGACTCTCTACTCGGAACGTCAGTGCTTTCTTGCCTCCTACTGTCTTCGTCTTCAGTACAAAGTTTCCTTCGCTCTACTACCAGCCCGGTTCCCTCTCTGCTTTCTTTCCCTGCCTCTCCTTTTCAAGGTTCCTACTCCTGCTGGAGTTCCAGGTTTTTTACCCTTTCTTTTTCCTCCACTTACCTGTGACTCGTGCTTCTTGTGTTCAGCCTGTTAGCACTGGATTCCAACCACACCTACCTGCTTAACGTTTGCTGTGGATCCTCCTCGCCAAGTGGTCCGTGCCTCTTCCTGCTACAGTCTTCCTCTCCGTCTGCAACACCTCTTCGGAAGTTCCTACTTGGAGTCAGACAGAGTGCATTACGGTGCCAAATAAGGGTTTTTTCTGCTGCTTGGCTTTTTCCCTTGTTTTTCGGCTTGTTCCCGGAAAGGGAGCCACAGGCTTGCTGTTCCTTCAGCATTCACTGTGGCTTCCCTCCGTGACAGGCACTTACCATCTAAAAAGGAGAAAGACTACCTTGCCAGACGAAACCTGTCCTCTGAAAGCTTTGACTCAAGCAGCTCAGGTGAGGAGAGTGTGGAAACAAGGGGTGAAGTAGGAGTCAAAGGGTCGCAGAGAGGAGAATAAAGGCACGGACGCCCTGGTAGAAGTTCATAGTCATCTTTAATACAAGTTCAGAAAGATACACTGGAAGGCACACAGAGCTTCTGCAATCATCTTTCTTTTATATGCCTTTTCATATGATGCAATACTTTCATGCAATTTCAGGATACATCTCTGATAAATAAAGCCAAAATAAACCCCTCCCTATCTCTGATTGGGTGGATCATCTGTCACTCATAAAGCCCACATGAGTTCACTCTTGGCAGCCACATTTTGACTGATACATAGACTGATAAGCTTATTTTAGGCCCAGCCGGACACAATTACACATCCTTTAACTCCTGCCAAAAAACAGTCATTATCTGCTTCTCGAGGTCCTGCCAAGTTCAATTTTCAGCTGACATGTACTAATTGGTAACTACCTTGCCTTTATCTGATTTACCATCAATCATGTCTGCTTTCCCTGCCAACATTTCTAAATATACCATCACAGACGTGCATATCTTACAGTGAACTGCTCCCAAATAATAACTTCTGCATGAGTCAGAACTCTAACATCCGGTCTCACTACAGCATTTTGTATTTGGCATCCATTTTGAATCATCTCTCAGTTTGTTCGGCCATACTACCAAATGGTGAGTCCATTTACTTTTGAGCATAACTCATTTTCTATCCAGTTTCCAGGATATATTTTTAGATATTCATGATATGTGAGTAATACTGGAGACACTCTTCACTTCCTGAGTCATTCTGACCCCAAAAATATATGCTGCCCCACAAGCACTATTTTACCTTCAGAAAACACTACAATTCGGATTTTTGCAATACTGGGGCCATTGATCAGCCTGTCATGTTATCAGTGCTCAATTTAAGGGTGGGTGGGCGTCTGATACATCTATACACAACCCTCTCCGGTCTCATTGTCTTTCTCTTTGTATTGAACTGCTGTCTTGGAACTGCTGTTTCCTCGTGTGTTTTGCCTCGCTCAGAGTGTGCTTTCGTGCTGCGCCTTTTATCCATGTGGGGAAGTGTGATGGAAGTCAAGTGTGGGTAATGATCCGTAATATCCTGACCTTGCCTAATCATGGTGTTGGGACATGCCAAGTATACGGCTCTGGTGTTAGTCCGTTGTCACTCATGGTGAACTGTCCATGGGAAAGCTTTCATGTTGAGAATGGGGGGTTGAGTTCCTAGGTATCCTACCTGGTAGGATGGGGAAAAGGTGTAGAGGAGCAGCTGTATACCTCTACAGGAGACCCCGCCCCCTTCCTCCCATATGTTGGAAACATGAGACTGTGTCATGTTTGACACCAGTCAGTGTGCCAATACCGAAGCGTGTGTTCAAAAGAAGATACCCTTTGAGACAACCTTACCGAATGTATCCCCGAAGTGATGACAACCTAAGGGAGGAACTCCCTGAAGGAATATGAGAGAGAGCAGAGAAAATAAGCTAGTAACGTCATAAAAAGTAAGTACGATGTCCCGAGAAACTGATTAAAGAAACTAATGATGAAGGCAAGGTAGATTACGTCATCATAGAAGCTGGCTATATGTAGTGAATAAAACGCAGGGGTGAAGTCGCCAATATAGAGAAGCTGGACATCGGTATCATGAATTTAGCAAGCCAGGACCCATGAAGTGGTAAGGGAAAACTGTGTTGCAGCAAGACTAGGCAGAATCATGGAGCTGCAAGACGAGGTTGTCTGGCTTGGAGTCAAGACTGAAGCAGCCATGGTCAGCTATTTAGTCTGGAAATGAACGAACGTGCAGAGGATGAATCTTCCCTAGTTAAGGTTCAAAGAAAGAACACCAAAAGTGGCAAGTTTAATTAATTCAGAACATTTAAAACATGCCAAATGGACCAAATCGTGGTCTCCTGTCACGTGAGCCAAGGATGAAAATAAAGTTCAAACTTGGAGTCATAGACATGATAGTGAGTACCCTCTCTCTCATGCGTTCTCAAAGACAAAGTTACTTTGCCAGGGCAAGTACAAAGACAAGATTCATGGCAAAAGGCATGGGCGATGAGAGATGCTGGGCTAATTGGGTGGGGGCATAGTGTCATGCCCCATCTCCTTGCACCTGGGTGAGGGCTTACGTGCTGCTAAATGAACCAAATGTTCCAGACATGGTACAAGCGTGCCAACCAATTGTATTAGTCCATATAACGAAGGACCTTATAGTTTGAAGACAAATGAGAAACTGTGTAACTAATGGTTCTGAAGATTACATGTTTTATAGGTAGGCATATGTTGTCGACCGGATAGTGGGCAGCCAATCACAATACTAGTTCCTATAGAAAGTATACTTAGATGTTCCCCTTAGCCAATTCTGACCCTTGATAGGTTTTTCATTATTGTCACATAGTATGATGTCAATTCTGACGTATTTCTTGTATAAACAGCATGGTTTGTGTAAAGATTGCTGAGAGACTGAGCGTACGTCTGTTGATGTTCATTGTAAACTCCCTGTTTTAGATAATTGTTAATAAAACAGTACTTTGCCATCTTCCTGATTTGGTTCGGTTATTTGGACTTATTCTGTGTGATCCCATCCATTACATATGCACATTCCTAAAGGGCCATAAACTCATGTGGTAGCGGTGTGGATGGTTTAACGATCCAAACTAGTTCTGCTCCAGAGTTTTCGGATGATCGGGCATCCTCTGCCATTAGCTGGAAGATTGCAGAGTTTCCTGTGGAGAGCGGCCGAATAGAAACAAACTTGCAAGAAGAACCGAGAAGGTGGGTAGGTCCCCCTTTGGTCAGATTGAAGGAGTAGTCGATACCGAAGGCCTTGAGTTGATTAACAAATGGTAAGTAGACTACGGGAAATGGCAATATAAAGGGACGGGATTGTGATAATTTAGAGTAACGTGTATAATTGTGAAGATAAGAGAGACCGCCTAGGAGTCCTAATTCAAGGGAATTAGAAGGAGACATTTTACACTCCAATGGGAGTAGAAATAGAGAAATCCATAGGTCAGGACCGTGTAATGTGATGTCCCAACCAAACCCTGTACAGGGTAAAGTAAAGGCGAGAGAAGAGTACCCCATATTCATAAATAAGAAATAAATAAATAGCCTATTAGATTCTCGCCAACGGTCTTAAAAGGCCCCAAAGCGTTACGCATGAAGATAGAGGGCCAAATGTCCAAATTCAACAGTGGTAGCGAAAGAAAGAACAAGCAAATGATGACCAAGATCGATCTTGAAAAATCATCGTCATGGCTTGCAGAAACACTAGGAGTACGGGAAATAAATAAATAGCCTATTAGATTCTCGCCAACGGTCTTAAAAGGCCCCAAAGCGTTACGCATGAAGATAGAGGGCCAAATGTCCAAATTCAACAGTGGTAGCGAAACAAAGAACAAGCAAATGATGACCAAGATCGATCTTGAAAAATCATGGTCATGGCTTGCAGAAACACTAGGAGTACGGGAACAGTACTAGACCGGAAGCCAGGTAGAAAAGTGTGGCCTCCACATGTCCTCGTAGAACAATCGAGGATTTAACCACCTGTTTCAAAACATCAATGCAGAGGTGATAAATGCGGACATTTTATGTCTACAGGAATGTTGGTTAATGGAGGCTCCGGTTCTAGATGGCTTCACGAGTTACTTAAACAAAGCCCACAAAGGACAAAAAGGGAGACCGTGGGCGGGCTAATTGACCCTAATCAAAAATGATTGGGGGGGCAAAATTGTGAGTGTACTAACACCGTCACCACTAATACAAATAATTATACTCCAAGATGATCCACAAGAAACGGAAATCAACAAAATCCGAATAATCTTTAACTTATATTGGAATGTTAAAGCTAAAGACGGGGAAACATTTCTGAAGCGAGTTACAACGAATATTGACAAATTAAGAGCAAAATACTCTATGCCACAGATGATATTATGCGGGGACCTAAATATAGACTGTTGCACTAAGGTATGAGGAGCTGATATGCCACAACATAAGAAACAACA
Source organism: Ambystoma mexicanum (assembly GCF_040938575.1). Taxonomy (NCBI): domain Eukaryota; kingdom Metazoa; phylum Chordata; class Amphibia; order Caudata; family Ambystomatidae; genus Ambystoma; species Ambystoma mexicanum. Next base: position 985,254,505 of record NC_090924.1, read on the forward strand.
AATGAATAGAACAAAAAGCTGGCTGACAGTGATGAGAGCTAGAGATCTAAATATGGTAAATGGAGCTGTTATAGGCGATCTGGAAGGAACCAAAACATGGGCTTCACATAATGCCACAGCAACGCTAGATTACTATTTTGTGAATCGAGAAACATTTAGGACAATTGTGTCCCTAAAGATAGTGCCATCAATAAAGAGCGACCACAGCATCCTACTCCTTAAATGCAGAGAACTGAATATGAAAAAACAAAGACCCAATAATGCAACAAAATGGGTTCACCAAGTCACCACTAATAAAAGATTGAATCGGCTCAAACTTACGGTGCAAAAATCAGCAGCCAAATTGTAGAGCGAGATAACTAAATGGCAGCTGACTTCGAACAATCAAGTAGATTACGAAAGCTGCCTGGCAGCCTTCAGAGTATCAGGCCAACAGACGGTCTTAAACAAAGTGACAAGATTGCACAATTATAATGAAGAGCTGGCCAAAAGAAAGTGAAAACTTGCGAACGATCTAAGGACAATCAGATGACTGAAATCATCAGACGCAGCAAACCAGAGAAAAGAATTAAAAAGAAATTACCAACCTTGGGTAACATCACATCAGGCGATCCTTTACCAAAAGGACTCGGGGTACATGCTTATGGCACTGAATAATAAAAACTCAAGGTTCTTTTGGTCAATAATAAACAAGAAGACAACCCCACAAGGAGCGGAACAAATAAATCCTATACATGAAGCACAGTGGCTGGAGCACTTTAACATAATATATGGACAGGCAAAAAATGAGTCAGAAGAGGTTGAAAGAGAAAGGAAAAGAGCATTTTGGAAGATCCCCTTTGAAAAACAAGAATTCTTTGATCTGATTAATAAGGCGAGTACATCTAGAGCACCGGGCCCTGATGGCCTGACGAATTCAATGTTAAAGCAAACACCTGAATTGTGGGCCGATATGTGCTTCTTATTATCCACAAGAATAAATAACACCATGCAGGTCCCAGACTCCAGGAAAAGGGCGATAACAATTCCGATCTTCAAAAGAGGCAACAGAACGACCCCAGAAAATGATCGCCCTATATCATTGTTGGATGTCTTGGGCAAACTCTATGCAGGTATATTACCAAGGAAACTTAAAGAGTGCTTAAAAGAGACCGGAAATATTGACTGCAGACAAGCAGTTTTGTTGAGAAAGTAGACTGTGGATTGAACTTGTTAATAATAAATCTACTAAAACTAAAGACCAGGAGAGGAAACGATAAGCTCTATCTAGCGTGCATAGATATGGTAGCAGCATTCGATCGAGTTGACCGAAACATCCTATGGTCCAAAATGCATGACAAGGGATGTCCATCAGATCTGATAGCAGCCATAAAAGCACTGTATACGGGAACGAGAATGCAGGTGCGTCTAGATCAAAGTGGCACCCTTACCGACCATTGAACACGCTTAAAGGTTTGAAACAAGGGTGTCCCTTAGCAGCCATACTATACAATTTTTACATACTAGATATGAGAGACAACTTGGAGCCAGCAAGATCATGTTCACCAAGATTAGCAGGAAATACCATTGGACACTTGCTCTATGCGGATGATCTAATCCTGCTGGACCTGACGGCAATAGATCTGCTGAAAAAACTCGACGAACTAGAAAAATATGTTAACATCAACAAACAAAAAGTCAATGCTGAAAAATCAGAAATCCTAGCAATGAAAAAATCACAAACAAAGGTAAAAAAACCTTTCAAATGGTGCCTAGGAAATATCGCAATCTAAATTTCGGAAAGCACCAAATACCTGGGAGCGATAATCAGCGCAGATTGGGGTGATAAACCTTGGATAGAGCATCTCTAAGTAAAAATGGACCAATTGATTGCCCAAGCTCTTCTAATGAAGAAGAATTACTGTAAATTTATGGTAAAACCATTGGTGGAATGCTATAAGGCCAAAGTAACGCCATCAATAACGTATGCGGGAGAAACTGGTCTTAGAATTCCATGGGTAATCTGGGACAGGCTTGAGGCAAGATTCTGGTGGAGAACCTTGAACTTACTGAATTTGTTGCCGATAAGTACAATCAGGCATGAGCTGGGTCTTTTCTCGCTACAGGTCCATGTGACATGGAAAGCCTTATCAACGTTCGGGAAAATAGAACGTCCTGATTGCCAACCGCAATACAATATTTTGAAGACGGAGATGGGGAAAACAACCTGCTGGCCTTTAGAAGAATGGCAAAATAAATGCCAGGAAATCCTGCATAATATAGGGACCATCAAAAACAGCTTCTGTAAAAACCCAAGGAGAGTAAAAAATCTGTTATTCTCAGTGGATTGGTCGCAGACAGAAGCGGCTCGTGCATCATCTTAAACCCACAATCCGACAAAGAAATGAACAAACTGTCCTGGAATCCTGCCAACGTACCTGACTAAAAACACTAATCTGTGTCACAGAGATCTGATCTTGCTGTTTAAATTGAACATTATGCGCACAAAGGAATTCCTGCTAAGATACGGGATGATCAAGGACAACATCTGTCACCTGTGCCAGGGAGAAGTTGAAACCCTGTGTCACTGAACTTTATTCTGTAAAGAACCACTAGTTGAAAGAAAGCAGTTACTTCATGAAGTGTTAGAACCAGACAGCGGCTTAGATGCCAAAATTTGGTGGGAAGCTCTTCATAATAACCCAAATCAGAAGATATCCCAAAGAGTGGGCGCCTTCTTGGAACAAATATTAAAAAAAATTGGAAGCCTCCTAGGGACACCACAAAGGAAATGTGAACTACGATATAACTGAAAGTGATATAACAGCAAGGCTAAAGATTCACAAAGGAAGGGAATAACCATCGGAGGAAGTTGGCCTGGCAGTTAATGGAGGGTATCTTTGTGTTTTTATAGCAAAGGTTTGTATGTTTTATACACGGCATGCTAAATAAATAAGTAAATAAATAAATAAATAAATAAGCGGGAAGGTGATCACAGTGTTTTATAATGTGTAATGTTTGACTGGTCTAAATGTTGTTTGTTGAATAAAGTATCGAGCAGTAATAGAATTGTGAAGAAGTAACAGTGATTAAAGATTAAGGGGGTAATTCATAGAATTTAGCGCACAAGTGGCGCACGCGGCTGGCGCACAGTGTGCGCGTGCGAATCCCTGCGCCAGCCACGTGCGCCAAAACCCATTTCCGCACACAGCGTATTCATGGATTCCAGCTACCAAAACCAGCCATGGCGCACAGTGGCGCAGCGACCCTGCAGCAGCGCCAGTTACGCTCCCAAGAACGCCTCTCGCGCAGGGAAAAGCCATCAAAATCCCCAATCCAGCGCAAAGGGCTGCGCTAACCCTGTACCAGCACGGCAAGCGGGCTACGTGTATCACTGGGGTGCGCGGGAAGTACCTCACATCATTTCAGCTGGGTACGTGTATTTCAGGGGTGCGCTTGAAGTTCCACACGCGAATGTCCTGGCTACGTGTATTTCGGGGTGCGCGGGAAATTCCACACACGATATCAGCAGGGTCCGTGTATTCCAGGGGTGCGCTGGAAGTTCCACATGCAAATGTCCTGGCTACGTGTATCTTGGGGTGCGCGGGAAGTTTCACACGCGATTTCAGCAGGGTACGTGTATTTCAGGGGTGCGCTTGAAGTTCCACACGTGAATGTCCTGGCTACGTGTATTTCGGGGTGCGTGGGAAGTTCCACACGCGATATCAGCAGGGTACGTGTACTCCAGGGGTGCGCTGAAAGTTCCACATGCGAATGTCCTGGCTACGTGTATCTTGGGGTGCGCGGGAAGTTCCACACGCGATTTCAGCAGGGTACGTGTATTTCAGGGGTGCGCTTGAAGTTCCACATGCGAATGTCCTGGCTACGTGTATTTTGGGGTGCGCGGGAAGTTCCACACGCGATATCAGCAGGGTACATGTATATCAGGGGTGCGCGGGAAGTTCCACACGCGAATGTCCTGGCTACGTGTATTTCGGGGTGCGCTGGAAGTTCCACACGCGATATCAGCAGGGTACGTGTATTTCAGGGGTGCGCTTGAAGTTCGACACGCGAATGTCCTGGCTACGTGTATTTCGGAGTGCGTGGTAAGTTCCACACGCAATATCAGCAGGGTACATGTATATCAGGGGTGCGCGGGAAGTTCCACACGCGAATGTCCTGGCTACGTGTATTTCGGGGTGCGCTGGAAGTTCCACACGCGATATCAGCAGGGTACATGTATATCAGGGGTGCGCGGGAAGTTCCACACGCGAATGTCCTGGCTATGTGTATTTCGGGGTGCGTGGGAAGTTTCACACGCGAATGTCCTGGGTACGTGTATCTTGGGGTGCGCGGGAAGTTTCACACACAAAATCAGCAGGGTACGTGTATTACAGGGGTGCACGGGGAGCACCACACGTGAATTGCACGTGTGGGTCTTCCCAGGTGTTCCCTCTACACCCTCCACAGCCCCTGCAGGTGGCCCACACCACAGGGGCCTACCCTGCACATGTCCTGCAGGCACCCTATCCACCATGGCCATGCCCCCCAGCCAACCCACATGTCAACTTGCACTACTGCCCACCAACGCATGTCCCCCTGCACCCCCAGCCACCAGGGGCAGCCTCCACCAGGCCCCCACCCATGTCCAACTCATGTTCCCCTGCACCCCCACCCCCCAGCAGTGCAGGGGCAGCATCCACCAGGCCCCCACTCCTGTCCCCTATCACCCCCACCCCCCAGCACTGTGGGGCACCTGCCAGCAGGCCCCCACCCATGTCCAACTCATGTTCCCCTATCACCCCCAACCCCCAGCACTGTGGGGCACCTGCCAGCAGGCCCCCACTCCTGTCCCCTATCACCCCCACCCCTCAGCACTGTGGGGCACCTGCCAGCAGGCCCCCACCCATGTCCAACTCATGTTCCCCTATCACCCTCCACCCCCCAGCACTGTGGGGCACCTGCCAGCAGGCCCCCACCCATGTCCAACTCATGTTCCCCTATCACCCCCACCCCCAGCACTGTGGGGCACCTGCCAGCAGGCCCCCACTCCTGTCCCCTATCACCCCCACCCCCCAGTACCGTGGGGCACCTGCCAGCAGGCCCCCACCCATGTCCAACTCATGTTCCCCTATCACCCCCACCCCCAGCACTGTGGGGCACCTGCCAGCAGCCCCCACTCCTGTCCCCTATCACCCCCATTCCCCAGCACTGTGGGGCACCTGCCAGCAGGCCCCCACCCATGTCCAACTCATGTTCCCCTATCACCCCCACCCCCCAGCACTGTGGGGCACCTGCCAGCAGGCCCCCACTTCTGTCCCCTATCACCCCCACCCCCCAGCACTGTGGGGCACCTGCCAGCAGGCCCCCACCCATGTCCAACTCATGTTCCCCTATCCCCTATCACCCCCACCCCCCAGCACTGTGGAGCACCTGCCAGCAGGCCCCCACCCATGTCCAACTCATGTTCCCCTGCACCCCCACCCCCCATCACTGTGGGGCACCTGCCAGCAGGCCCCCACCCATGTCTAACTCATGTTCCCCTATCACCCCACCCCCCAGCACTGTGGGGCACCTGCCAGCAGGCCCCCACTCCTATCCCCTATCACCCCCACCCCCCAGCACCGTGGGGCACCTGCCAGCAGGCCCCCACTCCTGTCCCCTATCACCCCCACCCCCAGCACCGTGGGGCACCTGCCAGCAGGCCCCCACCCATGTCCAACTCATGTTCCCCTATCACCCCCACCCCCCAGCAATGTGGGGCACCTGCCAGCAGGCCCCCACTCCTGTCCCCTATCACCCCCACCCCCAGCACTGTGGGGCACCTGCCAGCAGGCCCCCACACATGTCCAACTCATGTTCCCCTGCACCCCCACCCCCCAGCACTGTGGGGCACCTGCCAGCAGGCCCCCACCCATGTCCAATTCATGTTCCCCAGCTAACATGTCATCACAATCTATATCCCTGGTCCCTATGGTCAGCCTCCAAATGCAAAACACCCACCCGAGTATTGCATCCACCCACTCAGAAATGGCAATAACATGACAGAACACCAATTGCAAGTTTGGAAACAAACACATGTCCCTCACATACACCCAATGGTTGTCAGTGAATCTCAAAACCCATATCATGATATGCATTAAACCAAAACATTGAAGTTCGATCAAAAAATATGTATTAAAGGAAACATAAATTGAATCAAAAATAAAGAAACAGAAATGGGAATGTACAAAAATGAAAAGAAGCATGTCCGTGAAAAAAGCAAAACCAAAAATCATAATCCAAAGGAATGGTGTCCAAAGTCACAGTCCACAAAAGAAAATCCAATGGAAAATTATAATTGAAAGCCATTGCTCCATGGGTAAATTGAGAAAGAAAAAGAAAATCCAACAGTGAACTATGTACAGACGAACAAGCCAGGGTCCATTATCCCAACAAAAGAAATGAAACCTATCTAACAACACTAACTAATAAAAAAAAACCATATACAAAAATGTGGCCCATTGTCCAAAAGGTCCAAAATAAATTAAAAAACAAAGGAAACCTAACACTAACTACAGAACTATGTACAAGGGCAGCGGGCTAGTCTGACGGCTCACTTTTGGATGTCCCGGGCCAGGGCATCATCAAACTCCTGCTCAATGTCCCGGAGGCGGTCCTCCTCCATGGCCCCGAGGGTCCGCAGGGCCGTCGACGTGTCCACCTCCAACCCCCTGCGGATTGCCTCGAGGCACTCGGCCTGCCTCAGGGCCCTCCGCATGGAGTTCTCCGCCCTGACCATTGTGAGCCATGCCTCTTCCGCCCGCTGCCGTTCCACATCTATGGCGTGGCCCAACCGCTGCCACACGGAAGACACTCTCTGTCCTGGGTCCTCCTGCCCTCCGGCCGATGCCTGCCCCTCCGATGTTGATGGCCCCGAGACTTCATGGCTCCCACCACGTTGCTGCTGCTGCTGTGCCTCTGCCCATGCACTGCCTCCTGCTGCCTGCACGTCCTCCGCCGGCTGGGGTGCAGTCGTTGATGTGGCCACCCCTGCTGGACGTCCGACTCCCGACTGTGGCAGGGATGTCTCCTCCACCAGCCTGGCCGCACCGTCAGAGGCAGCTCCACAGGGCACCCAGGTGACTGATGGGTTGGAAGATGGCACGGAGGACGACTGGCGCATAGGGGGTTCAGTTGAGGAGGGGGTCGTAGCAAGCCCCATCAAACGGAGGAATCCGGCCTGGGTGACCTGTCCCAGTAGGCCGACGCGGTTAACGAGCCATTCGAGATGACGTGCAGTCTCCTCATGAAAAGACTGCAGGTCACCTCGCATGGCCCGTTGACGCAACGCCACACCAGTCAAGACAGGCTCAACCCAGACCCAGATAGCCACATCCACAGGCAGAGGAAGGCCAGTTGTCGTTAGTTCATCCCCTGCCTGAAAACGGTTCTGGACGTAGGCATCCCTGCTGGTGCAAGATGATGCAGGGACAGGATCAGGGACAGGATTGCACACAGGCACCTCCGCGGCGGCCTGTGCTGCCTCCTGTCCCTGGTCCTGCACTGCACCACTAGCACCAGTGGGATCCCCACCTCCAGACCCCGTCTCTGTTGCTTGCACGGCCTCCTCCTCCACCAAACCCCCCACCAACCTGGATGACTCCGTGCCATCTTCCCCCGTTGGGCCCTGTGGGGTCCCAGTTGCCCCTTCTGCTGCCGAGGAGTCCAACTCCAACCTCCGCCTCTTGGACCTCCCCCCGGCAGCTGCAGCCTGGGAGGCGGCACCGGACTCCTCACTCCCCGACGAGATGACAACATGGGAGGGGAGCCGGGCCTTGCGTCTCCGGCTGGCGGTGGGATCCCCGCCGCTGTGCTCCACAGCACCTTCTCCGCCCTCTTCATCAGTTGACGCTGCAGACAGGGAGAAATAAAACACAGGCATCAGGGCACTGTACAATGGACACATACACACATGACAGTTGTACATGAGTGGCATTGGCAAACCTCAGACATGCCATCACAATCCCCAACACACATGTCATTTCAACTCGCACACATGAGCCATACCACAGCCATATCGCAACTGCCAGCACCATCCATACACATACAACAGCATGAGCAGGCAAAGCTGAGCCAGACATCACATGCAACACAGGAAGTGCACTACACATGTACACACACCACCACACTTGCATGCATGTGTACACCTCTGCCAAGTGTTGCAGTGTTGAGATGGGCATCCATGTCACATCTGCCAATCAGGCTTCCACAGAGATGGGCATCCATGTCACATCTGCCAATCAGGCTTTCACATCCCGCTGTCACATGCATCCATGTTGCATCACTGTTGCACCCTTGTCAAATACACACAAATGCACATGTACACAGTGCTGACACATGCAGCCGAAAACAACATACATGCGTGACATCACGAACATGTCTACTTACATACACATTCATCCAAACATGTGTGCCCACACAACTGCATTTGGCATGCAAGCCTACACACACAAGCACCATCCATGTCTCACACATTACAGCCCTCGCATGTGTTAGCCTCACGGCTCTGTACACCCCCACCCATACTCGACCCCATACAAACAGATGTGGAACCTGCACACTACTGAAACATCACCACACGCACAGCTCACAATCATGATGCATGTACGCTTACCGCTCGACTCCAGACGGGTCTGCCTTTCAAGGACCTGGACGTGGAGCGCTGGGGATATGCGTTCCAGGACCCTCATCTGATCTTCCGACAAGTGGCCCCGGCGCCCCTTAGCATCCGCTGCCTTCAAGAGGTGCCGGGCCTTGTTCAGGGTCCTGGACCTGAAGTCCTCCCAGCGCTTCTTAACATGTTGGAAGTCGTGGACTGCCACCCCCTCCGCGTTGATGGCAGTCACGATGTCAGTCCAGATCCGAGTCCGTCCTTCCTTGTCGGCGCGGGAACTTCCAAAGAGGGCATCATAATGCCCCAGGACTTGCTCCACCAGGACACCAACTTCCCTGGCACTGAAGCTGGTGCCCCTCTGCCTCTCCGGCCGGGGGTTGTCAGTGGTGCCAGATGTTGCAGTGCCCGACTTGACAACCCCAGAGGCAGGAGTGGGTGGGCAACTGGGTCCTGGGGCTGGGCTGTGGAGCGATGGAATCCCAGTCGGGAGTCTTCGGTTCCAGCAGGGGTGATCACAGCAACAGCACCCCTGGCTGATGTGCAGGCAGCAAATGGCAGGGCACGTGGGCAGCAGGCAGTCAGGCAGCAGCAGATGGCAGGTGGGAGCGTGCTCAGGGCTCTGGGGGGCAGTAATTCGGCCTTCTGGGCAGGAGCGTGTTCTTCCGTGTGCTTACGCGTGGCCAGCTTGATACGGAGTGATTTGGCACGTGAAAATTCTGCACGTCAGCGTGTAATTCGAGGAAAGGCCCTTAGCGCGTAAGCGCGTCTGCACGCATACGCAATTTCATTGGACAGAAGGCCCCTCAAGCACAAGCGCCCCTGTGACGTGACGCACACAGGCGTGCATGGGCATTTCAGCGCGCGTGAAAAACTGCACGTCCGCGTGTAATACGAGGAAAGGGCCCATGCGTGTAAGTGACGTGACGCGCGCGTGCGTTTCCCTCAGCACGGGTTAAAGGTGAGCGGGCCCAGCAGTTCGCTGTACGTGCCTTTCGTGGAGACCGACGTGTGTTGCTGCTTCCTGTTGTTTCGCGCGCCATCACAACTTCACAGCTATCGAGGACGTATCTCTTCTTTTGGCGCGGTATTGGCTACGTGTGTTTTTCTGCATCGCGCTAGTCAGACGGTGAGTCACACACGCTCTTTTTCCCACTGCGGGTGCCCCTGTGTATCGCACCCATTTTCGATGTCATAGTAGCCTGCGTGTCCCACGCGTACGCGTTATTCGTGTTACTGGGTGCCACCGCATACTGCGGGAGGTTGAATCCGCGCACATAGGCTGCAGGGTTGCGTGCACAGTTTTACTGCAGTTTTGGGGTGCCTGAGCGTTGCGTGACCCGTCACTACATCACAGGGGTCACATACAGCCTTGCAGGTGCAGGGGGGCTGTTAACATCTTGCTTCCCACCCCCTTCACCCCAATTGCCCAGGTCAATTGTGGTGTACACCTCCCATTGGCACCACTCCATCTGTGCTGGCACTACTACATCTGTGCCATGGTTGGGAGGCCACCAAAGGTGAGGGGTGCCTCAGCTGGGCATCCTCCTCGTGGCGGGCGTGGTCGGGGACGTGGCCGTGGTGACCAGGGAGTAGGGGGACTCCAGGGTGTCCAGGGCGGCCACAGAGGGGGAAGAGGCAGGGGTGCGCCACTTGAGCACAATGTTGTACCATGTGTCGGTGCAGTCATGGCACCACCCCCTGTGGTTCCGGGGGATGCAGCTTCTGCATCTGGCACTGGCGCCCGTGTGACCCGGCAGTCCGTTCCATCGACTGCCACAGGCCCAAGGGTAGTGGTAGCTGCAGGTGCAGCTGTGGACACCGCCACCCAGGCTCGGGGTCTGCCAGCACAGGCTGTGTTGGCACTTGGGGAGCCCTTGGTAGATCTCCAACAGGCCAGGAGGGAAACCATAGGGGCAGGCCAGGCTGCTCAGGCCAAGACACGTGTCCCGGGGGCAGTCATGTCATCTGCTGCCCCGAACAGCCGGGTGTTGGCAAGTGCAAGGGCAGATGCACCCAACAGCACCCCGGTTGTGAGTCTGCCAACCAGGACCGTTGCGGTCAATGACCCTGCCACAGCTGATGTTCCTGCGCAGGGTCCATTAGTGGGCACCCAGCTGCCACTGACACAAGTCAGGCCTTTGGTCATCCCTCCACCTGCTACTCCCTTGGCTCAATCCACCAAACCCACTGGCCATACTGGTCAGGGCGGCATTAGCCAGCCAGGGTCTGCGCCACAGTCCAAGAGGAGGAAGGTTGCACCTGCAGCACAGGCTGGGACCCCACACACAGCCACTACCTCCTGCACGTCGAGGAAGAAGCCTTTCTGTAAGCAGGAACTGGACTTCCTCGTGGACTACGTGCGGGGCCACAGCCGTGACATGCTAGTGGGTGCCAATAGTCAGACTACGGCTGCCCAACGTGACACTGGAAGCATGTTGCGGAACATGTCAGTTCATTCGGCCATGAGGTGCGCACGGCGCAAGAGTGCAAAAAGCGTTGGAATGACATCAAACGCAGCACTAAGGCTAAGCGTGCCTCTAATTACAACTTGACTCTGGTGACTGGCGGTGGGCCAGGAGGAGGAAGAGCTCACTCCGCATGAGGCACTCGTTGCGGAGTTCATACCACCTGAATTGGTCGAAGGAGTGGGAGAGATGCTGGACTTTGATGCCCAGTCCAATGAGTGTTGATGCGTGTTTGTTGAGGACGTGTGTGTTTCACTTGTGGGATGTGTTGTGCATGATTGCCGCTACATGTGACGTGTACATGGTTCTGATGTGTAAGTAATGCAATGCTTCCGTCATGCATGTCTCCTCTGCCTGCATGCGGGGACTCCATGTAGGCATGCTCCCTTGCCCCTCCTCCGCCACTCTGCACCCCAGTTCCACCTTTGCACTGGCGTCCTTCAATCTTGCCAATGTGTACTTTCTTGTTCATGCGTCCTGTGTAGATGCTAACTTCCAGCGTAGAATCTACAAAACATATGCTGTGTGGTACAGCCTTAGTACTTGATGCAGGGTATTTCACTTGTACTGTGCATAGGTCAGATGTCCCGCAGGGACATGAGTGCACATTCATGCTCAATGTGCATTGCACGCATGCCCCTATGTGTCCTTGACTGGATGATCACTGTAATACAAGTCCTTGGTTACATACATTGCCTGCCATCTCATCAGCCTTCCCATGTCAACTGTGGCTCAGTCCTGCGTTGCACACATGTTTAGGGTCTGACAATCTGTGTGGCTCACAGGCCTCAGCCTGTTCAATGGCCAATGACTCTGTCCGACTGTTGTTGTGTCTTCTTCACACATGGGCGGAATCCAGAGTTTTCATCATGTGTCCTGCTTACTGTCCCAGCATCATTGGCAGTGTTGTCACTTGAATCACATTAAGCTGTTGATGCCAGTCAACACTGCCTGTCAATACACAGGTGTATGGTCAGCCTTTTGATACCATGCTAGGCATCCCTGCTTTGGTACTGGGGTGGAGGGGTGCTTGGCTTCTAGATATGGTATATATTGAATGCACAATGCACGTGATGTCTGAATTTGACATTGCACTGCCTTCACATTTCCTGGCACACACCATGGAGTCCTTGTACATGTAGGTAGTGAGGGGCATACACATTTTCTGCACTGCATAGACCCACTTCCATGTAAACTGCCACCTTTCAACAGGTCTGATCACAGAAGCAATTCAAAGTTGACCCAGCATGCATGCCAGGTTATATGTTGTGTGTCACATGTCTGCCTGATGCGTTTGCTGTCGGTGTGTGTGTGTTGTGTGCTTCTGACATGTGTAGTGACCTTTTTTCTCTCTATTTTTCAGGTAATGACGCAATGGAGGCGGAGGATGGTGTTGTCATGCCAGACACAGGGTTGTTACCACTACATCAACCCGGCACTAGTGGGGGTTGTGGGGTGCTAGGCCACGAAAACCCCCAAGTGCTACAGTCCATCTTGTCTCTGGCTGCCTATGAGTCCAGCTTTTATGACGACTCTGACGTCCATGTTGAGTTGGATGAGCATCAAGTCCATGTGTCAGGGGTGAGTGATTCTGATGTGGACACTCCTCTGTCTGCGACCCCTGCACTGAGGGATCAGACAGTCTTGGTTCCTCCGCCCGTGGTGGATCGGGTCGCAGGGTCACCCTCCACACCAGTCACTGATGTGCCTGGGACATCACGTCGACGGGGGCATGTAGTCGTGCAGCCGCGGGTGGTGCCAACACAGCGAGGACCCCCGGTCCTTGGGTCCCGCAGGGGTCAAGCCCGGCAACGCGGTCGCCGCGCGCTACCGCAGTATACTGAGTGGGGGCAAGACATGACTGCCAATTCAGAATGGCAGGGGGCAGCAATGGAGAACATGGCTGAGAGCATGGAGCGTGTGGCCCGATCTGTGCTCCCCCCTGCTAGGCAGGTGCTTCCCCAGCAGCAGGCTGGGCATGGCGGCCTCAAACATTGCACGCCAGGCTGAAATGTCGTCTCTGCGTCAAGAAATTGCTGCTCACGCAGAGCCGCACATGGATGCCCTGAGGGAGGAGTATGCTTCCCTCAGATCCACTCTGGGTGTCCTTATGATGTGCCAGAGGCAGCAGGCAGAGGAGAGGTTTGCACAGCTTGAGCGTACCATCTCGGCTGAGCTACAGGCTTGCCGGGAGGTGCAGCGGTTGTCCAGCCAGGCCTTGCAGGAGGAACTCCGTGTTACACGTGCTACCTTGCAAGAGCAAGCACGTGTATCATGTGAGGTTCTGCATGCAGACCTACGTCACATCGCCACACAGAACCAGGCTCACCCGTCCGGCAGACTTGCTGTCGACGAGGGGCAAGCTGCGGCTAGGCGTGGCCAGGCTACTGTGTCACGTCCTCCTTTAAAGGATGAGCCAGACTCGGACGACCATCTATCTCCCACATAGGTTGGGCTGTGCAGGCATTGAGCCCATGGAGGTTTTTTTTTTGGCTCAGCATCATCGCATGTGGATGTTGAGCAGCACCCTGTACCTCCCCCCTCCTGGGTGCCTTCCCTCCCCCTGGGTCGTATGTGGCCATTTTTGATTTTTCTTTTAGTTTAGTTAGTTAAGTTTCTGTTTGATAGTTAGTTTAATTAGGTAATGTAGGTTTTCCATAGTTAGTGTAATTAGTTAATATAGTTTAAAATTGCCCGTCTATTGTGCTTTCATGTGATGGTGCAGTGCTTTGTGGCTTTTGAAGGCATCCACTGTCTGTTACAGCTGGGCCCTTCAGGCTTGTCTTGTGTATGTGTTTGCTGCTTGGGGTCCTTGACTCACATATGCCACTCCTGCCTCCCTTATCCATGGGCTCGCAAGGATGGTTCGGTGTCACAAACTTTTACACAAGGGCTTTGGACTGTCATATCTGTGGCATGTCTGGTGCTGTGTGACTTGTGTTTACACCCCTAGTGGGGATGATTTTGGTGTTATTGTCCACTGTTCAGCTTTTGCTAGATGGGCTGTTTCATGATTAATGTGTACATTAATTGCTATGCATTGTGTAGTATGTTTCTTATCTTTACTGTACACGTGCTTGTTGCAATTCATGCTGTAGATAGTGTTCCACACTTTGGATGTGAAAGACAGACGGATGGTGTGATTTCTGATGTGACTCTCTGACATGGTCAAGTAATGAGATGCCTGAAGAGACACACACAGATGACTTTGAAGCATTAATCATGTGTTTCATGCCCTTTCTGCAGGGGGATGAGCCTCCAGAGCACCTTTGCCAGCAGACATGGCCCATTGTACGACGGAATTCTGGACACGTTTGTTGGTGCCCACATGCACATGTGTGCACAAGCAGGGGCACAGGGATTGCAGACCTACATCCTAGAACTGCTGACGTGTTCCAAGGAACTCCAGGCAAGCTAAGCGGCACAACACAGCAAAGCTTGCACCAGGCGAGTTGCACATGCAGGCTTAGTCACAGCACTGAGGGTGAGCTTGGACGAATATTGGTGTTGAAGCACACAATGCAGCTCAGATGTGTTGGTGGACTGATGGCTGTTGATTGTGAGGTTGTCTGGGACACCTGCAGGGGCAGTGGCACATACCCTCCGGTACACCAAGGTCCATCGAGGCACTTGTATCAACCATGTAGCCTTCAGAGACATGGAAAGGGGTAGCTCACAGGGACATACAGCAAGGGACATACTCGGGTGCAGTGCATTTCATTTCCATGTACTTTATGATGAATGCACTGCCAACTTTGTTTCGGTCATGGTGGTACGCAACTTGCTCTGAAGTCATGGCTTGCTATATGGGTCTGTCTGCTTACCCAGGGAACATTGCATGCGGTGTGAATTGTGACACATTGGTGTTCCATTTGCCACGCACCCACCGGCGGCTGACTTACTGCATTGACTGTGTATGATCCGTCACAGGGGTAATGTTATATATGGGTACGGAGCATCTACACCAGATTGTCTATTTGTAGAGTAGTTTGTTGCTATGGGGCATGTTTGGTGGTGTGTTTTTGTGTAATTGGCACATACAGGTTGTTGACTGTGGCTCTCTTTGCAGCATTGCAGTGCTCCTGTAACCGGACCTGAGAGTGTGCAGGCAGGAGGCCAGCACTCAAAACCAGAGCTAAGTGTCTTGTTGTTTTTCTTTCAAACTGCTCTGCATAGGCTTGCTGGAGGGTGCACTAATGCATGGATGTATGTGTGATTCAATTTGGTATGTTTTTTCCCCCTAATCACCCGGAATCCTATGCAATTCTGAACCCTGTACCCTCTACCCGGTGTTCCTGCTTCCCGTACCTATCCAAGCAACGTTCCCTAACCCTCTTTCCCCGCTGGGGTTGCGGATGCCTGTGTAAGCCCCGAACCTGCAGGCGCCAAAACCCTAGAGGGGGTGGTTGGTTCGTACCACTCCTAAGCCTGGACTGCAGAAGGCCATGACAATGATGTCCAAGTTTGTTTGGATTGTGTATGTGTTCATGCAGGTAGTACATTTTCGTGCATTCCCTACTTTCATGTGTCATTCCTCCTCCCCTCTCCTGCCACTCATTCCAGTTATCCAGTGTGCCAACACCTGTCCCGACTGCATATCCCCGAACCTCCTTCCCCACTAGGGTCTCAGGGGCCTGTGTGAGTTTGACCTTGCAGGCACCCGGTACACAGTGGGGGTGGTTGTTTCGTGACACTCCCACGCCTGTACACGGGACCTGTGACATTACACATCCGTTCATGGTGCATCATCCTATGTTATGTACCACACATGGTTCACATCCTGTTGTGACATTGTTTTACTGTGCTACCTTGGTTGTTGCATCATTGTGGTAGTACTTGGCCTTTGTGAGGTACTGCTACGTCAAGTCTTCTACTGGAGGGTGTTCTGTTTGGTTTTTATGGCTTGGATTTTGTGATTTTGGAAATGAGTGTGGATTCTGAGGGTGCAGGCACCTTTTTACACACAAGGTGGGAGATGGTGACGAAGGGTAAAGGTGATCCTGTGGCCAGGTGGAATTGAGGGTTGAAGGCTCCATGACCCAGGTGCAGTTGGTCAGTGGGTCATGGTCGTTTGTGAGGGGGGGTTGTTGTTGATAGTTGCCTTGCCCTGCAGTGTGATGGGAACCCTGACATTGTAATGGGTGTATCCTATGTACACGTTGTGTTCTGCTGATCAATGCCTGTTCATGTGTTGTGTTTACCTTTCAGGTGCGAGGGGATAGTTATGGTTTGACATGCTGGGGTGTACACATGGTGAATGTTCACATGTGATGTGTAGAGAACACTGATGGTCACTTGATTGCACATGCATATGTTGAGTGCATGTCCTTGCTGACCCACACACTTGCACTCTGATGCACTACATGTACTCCCACCCTTGCATGTACACGTGTACACTGTTTGCCTTCTGGTGCCCACTGTGTCCCTGCAGCACATGTTCTGTGACCAATTATGGATCCTGTACATGCCTAATTTGCTTTTTGATGTGGTCTGTCGCTTAGATGTGATGCTCAGGGTGTGCATCACACACAATGGCTGTTCACTGTGCTGTGCGCTGAGCAGTGTGTTGCAGGAGTAGGACACAGCACACAGAAGCTGCAGTGTTGATTTTGCAATGCCCAATGTGCATGTAGACAGGCATTCATTGTTATGTTACGTCTACAACTCTTGTAATGCATTTGGAAATGACTTATTTTGGGTGGGAGGTTGTTGGTCTGTCATTTCATCTGATTCCAGGTCAGGCATCATTGTCTGATGCCACTGTACATTTTGGACATGGCAATGTGTACCTTATTGTTACTGTGTTGGTGTATGGGTATTGCTTGCCATGTCATGTTGTGGTTTGTGTAACGCTCACCTGATTCCCGTAGAGGCGCCGGTCTTGACTGGGCGTATACCGTATCTTCAAAGGTGATGTGCAACACACGGCTGGCTCTTTTGGCTGGACCTCTGTGCACTGTATGTCTGACTCGAAGGGTAAGATGTCTGCAGATAGAAAATATGGGATTAAGGAACTGGGTTATTGAATGTCTCCCTCTTCTTCCCTTTCTCTTCTCCTGTAGAACCCCAAAGGTTAACGCTCTCACCTTAGGTAAGTGAACGCCGTGCTCTCCATCTGCCTCGGGGCAGGGTGCTGTAACCAGTTTCTTCACTGGATAAGGGGAGCAGGCCTCTTGACTTCAGAGGACTGCTGTCCATCGTTTACTGCACGAACGGTAAGTTTCGAGTAATTCTAATGTCTTTAAAGTCTTTAGTAATGATGTTTCTTGTTTTGCAGGGTTCCGGCGATGGCGGATGACGGGCTGAAGTGAGTTGAAGATGGAGCCCGTGTGATGAATAGAAGCGCCTGGAAGCACGTAAGTAAGCGCTTGTTGCCTGCTTCACGATGCGCTCTAACTGTCTTTTTATTTTGCAGGTACAAGTTCGGAGCGGCTGCAGGGTGCCGGAATACCCACTGGGTTAGATGTGGAAAGGAGTAATGGCACGTGAGTATTAAAGTTCCCCAATGTCTTTAAACGCACCTTGTTTTGTCTTTTAGATGCGGGATGCAGCGCCGAAGGCCTCGGGAGCGTGCGAAGAGTTGGTAAGCTTTTGTCTTTCAGATGCCGGAATGCAGTGTGAAGACCTCCGGAGCGCACGAAGAGTAGGTAAGCCTTTGTCTTTCAGATGCCGGAATGCAGCGCGAGGCATTGGTGACAGCCGATGGACCAGGTAAGTGAAGAGCTGTCACTGAAGACCGTAATGCTAACCTGTTCTTTCTTGTCTTTATAGGTGTTGCTGAAGACTGGATTCAGGATGGTATGCCTTTTTCCTTAGGCCCAGGATCAGATGCAGAAGACACGATGAGCGTTCTGCTGCAGAGGATGCAGAATAACGCAAAGCAAGATTCATCCATCGGGTGTGGTTTAAATAGCCTCCTGTAGTGCTTAGGTGTCTCCTTCCACAGCCACGCCTAGGTAAGAAAAGAGTTCCTGCTTTCCAGAAGAGTTCCAGTGTTCTGAATCTAGGGAGTGGCTCCTGCCCCACCCAACAGGAAAAGTAGTTCCAAACAGAAGAGGATCAGAGGCTCAACTGGCAGGCAAGTAAGCAGCATGGTCTGCTGCAGGTAAGTCCACCCAAGCATTATGAGCCCGGCGCTTCCAGCGCTGGGACTGGGCATATTTATGAGCCTGGTGCCACTGGCGCCAGGACTGGGTCCAAAAGGTCCCAATTGGGACTGGTTGGCACTCGGAACCTGGGTTATGGATCTGCTTCCAAGGGAGTTGGGAAAACCCTGACCTTTTGGAAGCAGAGATCATGACAGTTTGGGAGGGTTTGAGTGACATAACAGAGATGGCCATGGCCTGTTTTGCAGGTGTGTGTGATGCACACCTTGCATGTCAGGATCATCCGCTTTTCAGAGCAACTAGCTGGGGGTAGATATCTCTCCGCGGCAGGCTCCTCCCTCTGGAACAGCCTTCCTGCCTCACTGGAACTTGAGGGGAACCATCTCCGGTTCGGGAAGCACCTCAAGACCTTCCTCTTTGCTTCTGCTTTCTCTCTGCCTCTCCCTTGCAAAATTCTTCACTGGAACTGCACTGGATCTGCAACTGGGCCACTCTCACCGACCTCGGTCCCTAGCCCAGCCACTCTCCACTTGCACTGCCTCCCTGGCAACCCCTGCACTGCGGTACTGTCTCTCTATCCCTACAGTCCCCCCTTCCCAGCACTTGTCTGCACTTACCTTTGCAGTTGCCACCAGCTGGCCTATGTATTTGTTTTTTGGTCTACTTCCCCTGTACTGCACTCCCCCCACCCCTTCCCCTTCCCCTTGCACTTTTCCCTTCCCCCTACCCCTGCACTTGCACAATCTCAATAACACCTGGCCTAGTAGTACCGTTGTCTCTCTTCCCTTGTTCCCCCCTCCCTGCCTCATCACACCTTGTAATACTTGTTTATAGGCCATATCATGTCATGTCATATGTGTGCCTTTTGGTCACACAGGAGAGCTTGTGTTTAAGTAGCTAGGGAAGCAGACGATGTGGCACTTCCGTGGCAACTATCTCAGGGTGGTAGGGTTGTGACAGTTGACTGTCTCTTTGTCATCATCGATTGTCACCTGGTATGTGCCAGGCCTGTGTGCACTCCGCAGGGGTGGGAGTTTAGGTGAAAAATGTGGCCACAAGCTGGGTCGGGGCTTCCTCGCCACGTGCCCTGTCCCCTCCCATGGGCAGCGCCTGTGCCTGTGGTTGGGGATGTGGGGGCACCACCATGTCCACCGGGACGCCCTGCCGTGTTGCAACATTGTGCAGGACACATGCTGCCACAATGATCCTGCACACTACTGGTGGTGCATAGAGTAGCTGCCCGCCAGAGCGGTCAATGTAGCGGAAACGTGACTTGAGCACTCCGAATGTGCGCTCCACTATGGCCCTGGTTGCAATATGGGCGGCGTTGTATCTTACCTGGTGTGGTGGGGTTCCGGATGGCGTCATCATGTGGTTGCTCAGAGGGTAGGCACTGTCCCCTGGGGAGGTGTAAATGGTTGTGATTATTGTGGTTTGTTTATTTGTGTGTGTGTGTGTGACATGCATGCATGTGCAAGGGCATTTGAACTCACCTAGGAGCCATGTGTCGCCATGCTGCCCAGCTTCCAGGGCACGGCTCAGGGCGGACATTCTGTATATGAAACTGTCATGGGTGGAGCCAGGGTAGTTTGCATAGACAGAGGTGATGATTCCCTTTGCATCGCATACCACCTGTACATTGATGGAATGCCAGTGCTTGCAGTTTCGGTAGATGTGCTCAGTGGCCCTAGGTGGACGTAGGGCCACATGAGTGCAATCTATGGCACCGAGCACTTTGGGGAAGTGTGCCACCCTGAAAAAATCCAGGGCAGCGGCCTGCCTTTCTGCGGGTGTTCTGGGCATGTATATGTGCCTGCGGACTGAGGGGTGCGCTGTCATGATTGCCAGTACCTGGTGTAGGCAGCGTGACTGCGTGGCCTGTGAGACCCCCCCCCACTATGGCAGTAGTCCGCTGAAATGACCCAGTGGCCAAAGAATGCAGGACATTGAGCAGCTTCTCCAAGGGGCTCAATGCTTGGGAGCAAAGGGTGGGGGATGTAAGGTCATCTTCCCACTCCCTGACCAGGTCTAGGATGATGTGGGGTGGAAACCTATACCTGCCATAGACCTGGTCGTCAGGCATCCCAAAAAGGCTTGTCCGTGGTGCGAAAATGCGTGCCCTGGCTATTCTCCTTCTCCTGCGGTGTCCCACGATCAGTGCTGCGACAAATGGGGCATTCATCATAGCTGTATATACGTGTTTGTTGTTTGCGCGCACTTTTTATAGTGCGCGGGGACGCTTCCGCCTGCCTTCGTGTGGCGGACGCGTTGACGCCTGTGTGCGTCTTTTGCCGTGCGTGGGTTTCCCGTATTAGGATCCATGAATACGGGCTGTTCGCGTGCGTGTGGGCGTTCCGTGTAGTTCCGTGCAGTACTTCCCCAGTTACGCCTTCTTTTTCACGCGTTATTCCCCATTCCGCGTGTTACGCCCACTGTTCCGCTCACTTTGGTTGTGTGCGCCGCGCTATGTGCGCTTTTGCTGTGCGCGTAGCGCACACCGTGTATGCCTGCGTGCGCCATGGCTGGATTGGGCGCATGGACAGCGGGAAACACGCGCAGCGTCTTCCTTGAATCGCACACGTGCGCGTGCGCTGCGTTTCTCGCGCTTGTGCTACCTTGCGCCTGCTTGCGCATGGATTTTCGGCGCACGTTTGTTCCATGAATCGGCCGCAAAATGTAGCAAAACAATTGCCGCCAATCAAGAGGATAGGTCATTGAAATAAGAGGATTGAGCAGCGATTGGTGATGCTTGCTCATATTTGTTGTTTTAAGATGTTAAAAACAGTGAGGTAAGTTAAAATTAAAGGTTTATTTAATGATCAGTTAACTATTGACAGTCAATTGAGACTTACCATTATGGTGGATACTCCTCTCATGCACCTATGCAAGACACTGCCAAAACATGCGCCCAAGCTCAAACAGTACAGTGCAGAATGGGTGAAGGGCACAGCAGTTAAAATGTTTATGCCGTGGCCACAAGGGGGATCATTGTCAAGTCCGGTATTGCAACACATGACCACATACTTGCACGCCGCATACACAGGGCAGGAATTAGAGAAAAGATTAACAATTTTAGAACTTTGGAAGATTTACCAAGAAGAAAAGGAAGATCTGCCACCTGAGGAGTGGATGCTTAATCAGCATAAGGGGGAAGGCATTGAGCCCTCAGCTTACCTTACCTTGCTTGAAGCAAAGAGTGTTGCTATGGAAGATATAGGAGTGTATCCTTTAAAAGAATTAAGAGCAGCAACGGGGTATAGTAATTTGATAAATGAATCCTCTGCTTACAGTAGTGATGAATTTCCGGAAGATAATAAAAGAAAGGAAGATATTTAAAAATTAATACAAGACAAGGAAGAAAGAAGCGAATGGTTGAATTTATCGACAGATATAGACAGAGAAATCAAGAGATGGAAAGGAGAAAAAGATAAGGCTGACGAGGTAGCACTCTTTCCAAACGAATGGATGGGAGGACAGCTATTACTCAAGATAGATGGGAAAAGTATTCAGGAAGTTAGGCAGGGAGAAGATAAGGACGAATAAGAGAGGAGGGATATGGAACGAGATAGGAGATTAAAGGAGGATGAGCAAAGAAGGAAAGGTAGGGAGCATCGAGAACAGATATATCAGGAGGAGCAAGAGAAAGACAAAAAAACGAGCAGAAGAACAAAGAAAGTATGACAATAGACAAAGAGTGATAGAAGAAAGGGACAGGAAGGAAATAGAGAAGAGGAAGAAGCACAAAGGTTGAGGGATAAAATATTACAGAGACAAAGGGAACAAGAGGAAAGAAGGGAAGGAGTAAGGAGGGATGAACAAAGGCAGGAGGACGAAAGAGTTAGAAGAGATGGGAGAAAGCAAAGGAAGGAGTTGAACAAACAGAGCGAAAAAGAAGGCAGTGAGGTTCGGATACCAGTCTTATTCCTAAAGAACAAATGAGACCGAGCCCACAAATACGATGGGATAGAGTGGAAGAGATTCTCTCGATGAAGGAAGTAATATCAGCAGTATCTAGAGTAGTGCTAGAAGAAGAAAGAGATGATGTGGAAAGCATTGGAGAAAGGATTGATAAGTTCTATCAGCAATTAAGAAGAGATAGCGAGTATGGAGCTCAAGGGAACGATGAGCGATCCCTAGTACCTCAATCACGAAGTGAGGAATGAAACCTGTTTAGTGATGAACGTCAAGCATTGTCTTTGAGCAGATTGAACCTCGACACAGGTGAGAAGGATGTTAGTCGTACTAGTTGGGGCCTAACATGTTGGACGGGGAAAGAGAGTTCAGTCTTAGGGCAGAAGGAGGGAGCACATGCGCCCCTGTAGGAAGCCCACAAATGGATAAGGAGGTGAGATGGTCGGATCTGGAACATCCTAAATAAAGAACGCCAGATCCTGTATCATACCCCGAGTTTCCCAAAGGCGATTGTGTAGTGAGAAGGGAGAATCTCCAACATATGTAAGTAGGTTAAGATCATTGCCAGCAAGGAGACAGACAGGGACGATTATCCCTGCCATGGTTAGACTAATAGTGGGATCCGACTATAGGATGGGGTTCACAAAGTTACCCTTGTTAGAGAATTGGGGAGCAAGACCGCCATATATCCCATGGCCACAGATGGATAAGGATCATTTAAAATGCAAGCTCCCTAGTTTGACATCGGGGGCTGGGAAATGGATATACGAATTAGAGAAGATGACAGTAAGAAATATGCTAGCCGTAGGGGACATAAAAGGTCTCCTGGCAGCCATTCTTGGAGAGAGGGCTGATGACATATGGAGGAGAGCGAGATATTCAGATGTGACTGCACAAAACACAGCACATGATGGGGCGCCGTGCAATAATTGTAGGGCAGATGTTTGGAGGGCTCTTAGGGTACAGAATCCTGATACATCAGATATGGATGCAATTATCACATGAAAAATGAAAGAAGATGTAGACCCTATTGCTTACATTCAGGATATTCAGGAGAAATGGCAGCTTGAAACTTGCGAGCCGTGGTATTATTTTACAATATTTTATGTCAGGGGTTGCCTGAACCAGTACAGAGGCAGATGAAAAAACAAGTGGGGATGTTCTTTTTGTAGCTAGACATGTACAGATTTGCAATGTCCGGGGCAAAAGTGGCCCCCATGCCCACGCCCTTAGTTTGCTTGTTGATTTGATTCTGAAACAAAAAGAAATTTTTGGACATGGCCAATCTTGTGCACTCCAGAATGAAATTAGTTGGAGTGGAGTTTATGTCTTCTCTGGTGTTCAGGATGTCTCGTATGTCCTCTAGTCCTTCTTGTTGCAGTATCAATGTATATAGAGCCTCTACATCCATCGTAGCAAGGAAGCTGTCGGCCGTGAGAGTAATGGTATCCAGTAGATTTATTGTACTGGTGGTATCCTTTAAGTACGATGGCATCTTGATTACAAAGGGTTTTAAAAAATAGTCTGTGTACAGGGAGAAAACAATACGCGCCATCAAAATGCGTATTTCAGAACATCGCTCCTGCATTAGGAATAAGGTAGCGGACAAGCCCCTAGTGGAACATTTCATCCACAAGAACCATAAGGACACTGATTTAAGATGGTTCGTCCTTCAAAAGGTAAAACCAGCTGAACGTGGTGGTGACCTGAACAAAACACTAACACAACTAGAACAACGCTGGGTCCATAAACTCAACACTGTACAGGTTGGGCTCAACGTTTCAGTGGAGTGGAAATCTTTCCTATGAGACCTACCACAAATATCTATTTATGTTCCCCTTTACACCTCACTAACCTTAGTGTATTCTTTCAACTGTTTCCCTCAGCTATGGGGAGATAATAGAACTGGGGTCGTATAATATGAGTATATTGAACTCTGTCTGTCTCACCATAGAAATCTAAACTACCCATCACATTGGTGCACAGTGGGAGCAACAACAAAGAGTTACACGTTATACTATCACTTTTTGAATAATCTGTTGTGAGATGTCTTTACAACACATTTGTATAGAGTGCTATCTTAAACATAACCAAATGTACAATGTTAACCAAACATGCATAGTCTGTATCAAGCCATGTATATAGCTCATAGGCCCTCGTGATGTGCTCAGGACACAATGTTAACTAAATATGCATACTTGTATCAAGCCATGTATATATCTATGCAACTATACACCAATGGTGGGGACTGTGTATTTACACTCAGGTGCTAGACACTACAGTGACGTACAACTAAGATGACAAGGTGCACGAGTCAGGCATTGTTATTCAGTCTAACCCACAATTACTCTGTTTGATGAGGTCTCTCCCGCCCCCAGTATTGAAAATCGGGGCAGCAAGACGTGTCCTGGATCCTTAACCACATCTTTAGATCCAAAACCAGCATTTTTGCCTGATCCTACACGCATCACCATACACGGTCAGTTGCCATAGCAACCACACATAAACATTGGGTTCTAAATTACCCATTTATAACCCCTTAGCTATGGGGTATAATGTAAATACTTTTGTTTTTTGTTTCGAGCCGCGATTGAGCAGATATTGTTGCTCGTTTCGCAATCAGTGTTTTATGATCCCCATCCAAGATGGCCGCCGTATAGAAGGCCACAGAGACCTAGCAACAGCATTACTAACGCTTCAGCCAGGCCTCTGTGAACCATTCAATGACTCAGCGTTCTGAGGCCACTCACACGCTCTAGCGGGGCAGACGGCGTGCAGGCTCTGCAGACAGACAGGTAATTCTGCACATCGCGCTCCCGGCACACGTACAGAATTGTGAGTTTTGTCATGCTAGCAATAGTAATCGGATGCCCTTGCTCCCTCTAGGTTTTTCCTGTGGGGCCATTTGAGATAACAAAGCAACCAGGCTGACATTAGAGTGATTTTTCACCTTCATTTGAGAGGTAAGATTCCTTTCATGTAAATAGTGCCCGCTTTGGTCGAGCTTCATTGAACCACTTTTAAGGTGACACTAACATTAATTAGAAATCCCGGTGTTTCTGCTTTTTGAAAACATGATCATATAGAGACCAGCCTGTGTGGCTAGTGTATCTCCCAACAACACAACCTGTGGAATTAATATACCCATAGGTAAGCTGTGTGTGTTTTCGATACTACACAGTGCACAATTCATTCCTTTCTTTAAATAATTGCTGCTTGAATACTCCCCTGACAACAGTCTCCCTTTCCCCTGCAGCACAGACATCATACAGTACAGACCCCCGTCCTGATGAAGGCCGTACACCAAATGTGGCACATCAAGCCCACCTAGAAACGGCTGAAACACTGTGGTGTAGACGCATTACCCCCAAGTGCAGTATATTCACGCTGCCTAACATAGAGAAAACTATTTGTGTCCTTGACATTTATATGTGATGTTACAAATGTCTAATTGTTTATGTGTTTGCTAGTTTTATGTGAACTTCATGGCAAACGACACCTGAGGTTGAGTTTGTCTTACACACACAAAGTGGTTGTTGTGCCAAGAAACTTTTTGGTTTCATGTGTTGTAAATATTTTCTGTACTTCCGGTCAAATACCGTTTTTGATGTTATCTCTTGAGTGTCTATTTTATGTTGAACTGTACAACTCTAGATAAAGAACAAGATTGATTCTACACAGAGAATGAATAAGTCATTCTTTCTTTATGCAGAGGTTGATAAAAAATCAGGAGTATTCTGTGAGTAAGCATTTCTTATTCAGACCACAAATACCTATGGACGAGGAAGGAGGACAGACTATTCTTATAGAGTTGGAAGCAGATATAGTACGAAGAGAGATGGCAATGCTCGAAGGGACAGGCGGTGAGGGCAGACCATGGAGAACATTGAAAGCTCTTGAGGAGGGATACAGACTCACTGACATAACCGATGATGATATGTTCAGGGAATACCGAAGCGATGACGAAGTGGTGTTCTTCATGAGCATATCATATTGGATAAGGACGGAAAAGTCCCACAGAGAATAGCAATAATGCGGCAACAACCAGCATTTTTTCAGGAGGATCTTGAAAATGTGTAAAGTGCCCTAGGTACCACAGGCCCGTAGGACGTAGGTTTATTGAAAGAGATAGGGGAGGTTAAAATAAAATTTAAGCCAGGAGCAATTTTACCCCAAGCAAAACAGTACCCCATGTCTCGAGAAGCTGATGAAGGTATATTTCAGACTATTTCAACACTGATGAATCAGGGGAATCTGGTGCCATCAGAGTCATCGTGCATTGCCACGGTGTACCCTATTAAAACATATAAAGTGGGGTCGTGGAGATTTATCCAGGATTTGAGACCACTTAACCACATTGTAGACGGCGAGTTTCCTTTAGTTCCTTATCTTGCGACAACCTTGTGCAGTATCCCAGTAGAAGCTCAATTATTCACGGTGATCGATTTGAAAAATGTGTTTTTCTCAATCCTGTTGCACAAGGACTCACAAGACTTGACTTCCTTTACGTTTTGCCGAAAATACTAAAACATACTCATTTGCCTCAAGGGTACTGTGAGCCGCCATCGATCTTTAACAAAGTCCTACAGATGGACCTAGGCAATATCGATCTTAAGAGTTCGGTGAAACAGTACATAGATGACCTATTGATTTGCAGTAAAACAGAATATGAGTGTAGGCAGGACTCTATCCACTGATGACTATTTTAGCGGTCAAAGTATATACGATGGACAAGGAGAAATTACAGTATTGTGAAGAAGAGGTGTTATACTTGGTCAGTTAATTTCACATGAAGGAAAGAAAGCAACACCTGAAAGGGCTGAAGCAATTATGAAAACACCAAAGCCGAACACAGTGAGAAAAATGAAGGAGTTTCTCGGTTTGTGTAATTATGTTAGAGCGTGGGTGTTTGATTATAGCACGTACACAAGGCCACTTTTACAAGCATTAAGGAAAGCACAAGTTGGTAAAATAAAAATACAATGGACCGAAGAAATGGAGGAAGGATTTGAGGAGTTGAAAAAAGCAATTTGTACAGCCACTGTTTTAGGGATTCCCAATTCTGGCAAGGAATTGTATTTGTTTTCAAACACAAATGGGACAGACATGACAGCAGTACTTACACAAAGAACCACATTAGAGTATACACCTATGGCATATTACAGTGGAATTGTAGACCCAGTTTTGAGAGGACACTTCCCTTGCGAACAATCTTTGGCAGCTGCCGTGTTTGCAATTGAGAGGTCCACCAGTATTGTCATGGGCTGTTCATTGATCCTTTACATGGAGCATGCTCTATTTGCCATTCTAGATAAACTGTCATCGCCATTGGCCCAGAAACCCAGATCCCGCACCATCAGGGAATGAGAGCACGGAGTAACACTACCTTTTATTGTCCCTTGGAGACAATACAGCATGGAGGGCCGAGCTGGACTTAATCCTGGCGCCTATGTCGCCAGGCTCATGATTAAATGTGCACTAGCACATTTTTATTTGGTGCAAGTACTTTGTTTTCCCTGCAGGGGCCTGCAGGTGCATTCGGTCGGGCGTGGCTGCTGGGGAGTGTCAGACTGCACATGTAAGCATCCCTTAGGAGTGGCAGAGTGGGGCTAGCGAGTCAAGGCTAATGGGCGTGGCCAGAGCTAGGCTATATGAGCCTGCTCAGCTCTCAGGCAAGCGCTTCATGTTATTCTGCTACTGCAGCATAACGCTCACCGCTGTCTAAGCGCATCTTACCTTATTTCCAGCAGCAGCCTGAGTGCATCTTACCTTTCTACCAGCTACCAGCCTGAGCGCATCTTACCTTGCTACCAGCTACCAGCCTGAGCGCATCTTACCTTGTTTCCAGCTACCAGCCGCTGCACTTACCTTGGAATCTGCTTTCTTCGGCACGCATCATCAATGACTCTGGCATTCATCATCCATTTCCAGACCTCCAGAAAGCAGCGCTCCAGCTCGACATCGTGACACCAAGAACAATCCATCTGAAAAGAATTTGCTAAGACATTACGTTTAAGGTCGCGCTTTGACAAATCCTTGCGCTTAACCTTAAATCAACACCCACCTTCTGTCAGAGCATTGTGGACTCCATTTTCTTCCCATTTGGCCTCGCTTCATGCACCTCAACTACCGCTCGGCCTCATTTCATCTGTTGGGATAAAGTGAAGGAAAGACATTATTAAAAGATATGGACTATAATCAAGAATCAACATCACAATATTTTAAAAGCCATAAGACACTTATCTTCAGGGGTGGTTCAGCCGCAGCTGGTCTGGGCTGCCACGCACATGGGCCAGTGAAGGAACTTGGTCCATCAAAAGTGCCCCTGCATTGAGAAGCAGGACGGAGAGCTCGTCATCATCAATCAACAGGTGAGACTATATAGGTCGGCACATGCTCACCACATTCTGGGAAGAAGGGTTCGAGAGAGACAGCAGTCATATATTCGCATTCTGACGATCTCTCATGTCCATGCAGGAGCAGTGTCAACAATCAGCGAAGCCCACAGCATATGAGCAGGGGAAGAAGTCTGACAAGGAGAATCCACTTCCAGGGGGGGCTGCAACCATGCCCCTACGTCCCCGCAGAGACCAGATGAGCGTAACAGAAACCTAAGGGCACATTAACATCCCAAAGAGCTTCAGCTTGTGAGGTAATGGATTCTAATCCAACAATTAATGTTGCAAGTCTTAAAACAGTGAGCCCAGCCACATTCAAAGCTGAGCCAGTAGAAGGAGGTGATCATGTGCGTGACTGTGCTAGTTATGTTGAATTCTATGATGATATACCCCGTGTGAAAGAGAATGCTTTGGCGGGTGGGGATATTCTTTTTATTGATGGTTCTTCGAAAATTGATCTGACTAGTGAGGAAAGGCTTTCAGTAGCTGCAGTAGTAAGACACAGATTAAATGGAGAATTCGAGGCGGTGGCGAGTGCAAGGTTACGTCTCACTTTTCAGCACAAGCAGCAGAATGAGTAGCGCTTATTGTAGCGCTTAAGAAACATGAAGGGCAGGAAGTGACAGTGTGCAGTGACTCTGCCTATGTGATGTCAACCATGCATGCAGGATTGTCATGTTGGAAAGAGGACGGGCTATCTCCGTGCAGACGGCTCTCCAGTGCAACATGCATCCTTATTGGATAGACTCATTAAGGCACTACAACTCCCAGTGGCCCTAGCAGTCATAATATGCCCAGCTCATACTAAACTAACAGACTTTCTCTCTTGCGTGAAGGAAGAAGCCCCAGACATGGAATCAAAAAGGGTTGCATATTGGCCAGAAATTTCAAGTTTTGACACTGAGGATATTAAAGAGAATCCGATTACAACCATGTTAGTACAGGAGAGATTTAATACACTGTCGATAACTCAAATAATAGAGATTCAGGGAAGAGCACCACAGCAAGAGCAAGAACTGTGGAAGCGAAGGGGGTGTTCTTTATCCCCCTCAGAAGCTTTATGGAAACAGAAAAGCACTGAAAAGCCAGTGATGCCAGTAACTTTATTAAAAGTTGCGCTTGAACAGCTGCATTACCTCGCGCATTTAACTAGAGAAAGTCTTGCTGCCAATATTGCAGAAGACTTGTTCATTCCTAATTTGTTGGAACACATTGCACTGTTTATGGTGAATTACATTGTGTGTCAAAAGTTTACTGCTTGGCATACATTGAGAAGGATTAGAGGAGTAATACCTTGACCAAATGATCTGTTTCAGCATTTAAATATTGACAATGTTGATATGCTGCAGACATGTAATGGATATAAGTATCTATTAATGGTGGTGTGCCCCTTCTGTAGGTGGATTGAAGTGGCTCTGTCTGCACACCCTGATGCCACTTGTGCCACAAAGTTTTTAGTATGCTAAGTTTTCCTGAGGTGGGGTGTGTGCGAAGTATTAGGATCCAATAATGGGCCACATTTTGTCAATGAGCTATTCAAACAAATAGGGCTTTTATTGAGTATAAAGCACACGTTCTCTTCTGCATATAACCCAGAAGCAAACGGGACATGTGAGAGACTCAACAGCCTCCTCAAAGAGAGGATTGCCAAGATTAAATTGACTTTGAAAAAGGGATGGCTGTATTGCCTTCCGCAGGCTTTATATGCTCTTTGGAATCAGCCAGGTTCAGCCCACCACCTCACCCCGCACAAGCTGGTAACAGGGCTTTGAATGAGAGCACCCCTTACACCTCCGTCTAGCATTAGGATTGAAGCCCTGAGTATAGCCAAAACGTTAGGTGATGGGATGCATGATTATTTGACATGTATGACTACCAGTATTTCTTTCCTTTCAGATCAAGTCAAACATCGGGGGGAAGGTCTAGGAACACAGAAGAAGATAATTTGGCAACCAATCTGAGTGAACCATTACCACCACCTAAGTTATATGTTGGGGACCTGATTTTAATTAAAAACTTCACCCGGAAGTGGCACAAGCCTCAATTTAATGGCCTATTCCTTGTTGAGGAAGTTTTCCCTTCTGCTGTTAAGGTTTCGGGTAGACAAGCTTGGCTGCATCTGAATGATGTGAAGATTTATAAAGACAAGACACTCCCTCCCAATGTTGCTGATGCAGAAGCAAGACACGAATATGAATTTCCACGTGTGCAGACCCGATCGATGACTAAGAAAAAAGACGATAAGACAACAAGTGACTAACATGTACTTTATTTGGACAGGAATTCAATAGACACTTTTAGAAATATTTAAAAGCAGTGAATGATGCATCAGAATTATGCATAAACGTCAGTTCTTGATCAGAAATTGGAAGAGAGATCAATATCCAGATTTGTTTTGTGGAGAATATCTGTTTTAAGTGATAAAAATACATGATACCTGCCAATAGTGACCGTGATCAGCTTGTGGTAGCTGTCATTGTGTTCATATGTCTTTGTGTACATACGTCAATCTAACCCTTCTCTTGTTAGAAGACATGTTAATATTCACACTTTTTTGCAGGATCCTAAAAACGGTGATAAGAAGACTCCTTTTTGCTATAATTGAACAGTTGTACAGTTGCAAATGTAAAAGAAACTCAATGATTGTATTAAAAATGATTAATGAAGAAGACGACATGATTATAGAGAGAGCACAAGTACAGAAAGCTGTCGGATGGCATGAGAAATGGTTGTCCAGATTTCTATGCATAGTATATATTTGCATGAGTTTCTCGTTATAATTGTGTTCCTTATTTTCCATAGTCTCTAATATCTTAATGGTTCTGCTGAAGAAAGAATTCCTATGATTCCGCCCACTATGAGTATGAATGATGACAATGTCCTTGATCTCTAAGGGTATGTTAGGAGACATAAAATAGATTCAGAGAAGATAATGAAGGGATAAATACCTATCTAGATAATTCAGCTCACCTGGGGAATAATATGTGGTATCAACACATGAGAAAGGTGGGGGAAAGAGCATCTGATGAGAGTTGGTATGTCTGCTGTCTCATCCCCTATGCCATGAATATAGTAACGACTTTAATTTTGAAGGAGGTATCAGAATACGATGCGAAAGGCCTCAGCCATCTTGCAGCATGTACGACTCAAGGACAGTTCCAAGGAGCCTGGATGAAAAGACAAAATGCTTGTTTTTCCTGCTGGAGGACAGGACAAGGTGATCGTTGAAGAAATGAAAATAATGAATTGTCCTGATCGGATGGAAATAGCAGGATCGCCTGTATGTTGGGAACTAACACAACTATTGATCTATGGACGAGTATGGATGGATGGGAAGAAGGACTGATGTCCTGTGCAGCTCATCTGCTGAAAATGGAATACGTTCAAGAAGTGCAGAGAGTGAATGATTGATGCTTACAGTCATGGGCCAAGCACTCCAAGTTACTGACAAGCACAGCCGTTGTAATTCCATTGGTTAATGTGACAATATGTTTCCGAAGCCATGGAAAGAACCTTTAGGCATATAATAAAGGATGCAAAACCACAATTGACGCTCCTGGAATGAGCAAAGAGACAGCTGTCCTTATGGATCAATATTGGGCTTGTGGATCTAAAGCCTATATGAAGTTGCCCAAAAATTGAAGCAGAGTGTGTTCTCTGGTGCTCATCCATGTTCCAGCATTGATGAATCCTCAGAGCGATTTAAATATTGGTGAATTTCCAAAAGTGGATGACCATTTGAGAAAAAGATCACTTGAACTTCGACAATCAAAAAGAAACAATTATTTCTCAGCCAAATCAATAACTGCGTATGAACCTCGCTTTCAAGTCACTATTCTGCCGAAGTTCAGCTGAAAAACAGCCATTCAGCTTTGGCAGAATAGTTTCTGCCGTAGTGACTCGAAGCCGAAGTCCACTTTCTATGATTAGCTGTCTTGTCCCTGTTTGGGAGATGACAGCCAATCATAGAAAGTATGGCAGTGTCTAGGCTGCAGAAGCCAAATAAGCTGTTTGCTTATTGGCTACTGCAGCCTGACAACAAAGGAAGCAGCCTCTGCAGGCGTTGAAATAGGAAGTGAGAGAATAGAACAGTTCTTCCCTTTCCTCACTTCCTATGCCAACGATGGACCAGAAGACACCAGCACCCAGAGAGACCACTACCCAGGTATGTTCCTAAGTCCCTCCCCCTCCCTTCAACACGTTAAGGCCACTGGGGGTTTCCTGCACCCCTGTGGCCTCACCAAAATGTACAATATTTCTGTCAGGCCACTGGTGCAAATCCGGTAGCACAACCTTCTTTGTATTATTTGGGGGCTGCTCCACTCTCCCGGAGTGGCCCCCAGACTCACTAGGCTGCCGGGGCACTTTGCCCACCCCAGTGGCCTTGAAATGTGTTAAGCCCCCCCCAACACAGGATCAAAGTCATCAATCCTTGCAAATAAGGCATGTGCTCGCTTCAGGGTTTTTACTATCATCCTAAAAGTCTTCTGTCCACTTTATGCTATCCCAAAGACTCACAGGTTTCTGCAAGAGGGCTGACAACTGGCATGATACTATGCAACAGGCGCTTAGCATGGCATTATTGACATATTCATGAAATTTCACTTTGATGGCACTCAGCATTGTTAACCTTTTTTTCATTTCAATACGATGCTTCAAATAATTGGTACAAAGTGTGCCGCCATTGCTCTTTTATTTTGTTTTCATTGGAGCAGGTTTGAGCTGGCAGAAGAGTGAGTCCTGTCTGCAGGACCTCAGAATCTAGAAAGCATATTTTACCTGTCTTTCGTATCACTCATCTGTGTCTCTTCGCTGACAAGAGGGGTTGCTGCACTTTGCAGTCTCCCGGGTTTTAAAGTCTTGGTTCAGGCATTTGCCTTATTGCCCAACCCAAAAAAAATGGCTCAATGTTGCAAATGGCTATTCATTCCTTTTCTGACACTGTTTGTCTAGTACCGTAGGGGGTGTTTTTGCTTCAAACATGATGCAGTAGAAATTGTGCATTTTAAAGAATATTCATTCAGCAACACTGTTCAAAACGATTAGCCGCATAGCGAAGTAACTCATCAAACTGGCCCGCCACAATTCCCCTAAAAGTGCCCAACTATGACACCAGAAAACTGGTCCATACTAGCTTTTTCTGACACAGTTTGAATAGTACCCAATGGGGTGTTTTTAGATGAAATGTGATGCAATAGAAATTGAGATTTGTGAAGGAGTGATTTGCAAGGTGGGGAGGGTGCGGCAGGGGACAGCATTGGCCTCTGGTCAGTGCTGGGGGCTTGCTGTGCTTGGGGTCTGGCATAGGAGTATAAGGGTGGGTGCATTAGTTGCTAAGTAAACATTGATGCACCCTTCTCTCAGCCGCTCACACTTAACATAATCCTTTATTTTTAGTCATACAGCTGCTAAGACTCAGCACCAACCAAGGAAGCTCACCTCCGAGACGGCTTGCCATTCCACCCGGATGCAAATCACTGCTTGGTGCCTACAATCCTGGTGAGAAACCTTCCCCTTACATGTTACTCTTATTAGTGAGTGACATAAGAGTAAAGTAAGTTTCCAGATCTGTTTTGTATTTATTTTTTCTTTTTAATAAGCTTACAGAGATATGTGTCCAATTAATAAACATTAATACCCATGCAATAGAATGCCTCCTTAGTTTATCCATTGAAATGTAGTTTATTATGCCCTAGAACATGTTTGCCTAAAAAAACAACTATTCAGCTCACTATTCGGCTCCGGTCGAATAGCTAGACCAACTATTCGGTATTCGGCCGAATAGTAAATTAACTATTCGGTACACCCCTAGTATGAAACCATTCCTGAGGAGCACAAGTTGTTCAACAAGACTGCTATGATTATGACAGCTATATTTCTGCCTGGAATTCAAACAGTGGTGAATGCCAAATAGATGCATATCATCAACTGGGAGCTTCTGCAGACAATCAACGCTACCATAAAAGGATGCAACACCATTAAAGAAGAGCTGAGGGCCATACGATTGATGACCATCTAGAACAGATATGTCCTTTATATGATCACAGCGATGGAAGGAGGAGTTTACACCAAAATTGGGCCATCAAGTTGCACATGCATACCTTCTCACGATGGCCAGAATGGGACTATGTCATAGGCCATATCGATGTTGACAGACCTGCATACCAAGATGGAAGAAGAGACAGATGACATTGAAGATGACAGTTGGTTTACCTCCTTGTTTTCTTGGATTCCTCAGTGGTTGGGGAATCTTTTCAAGGTTCTTGGAGTAATACTGCTGCTAGTAATGTTTGTATTCTGTATAGTCAGGATGGTGATTGCGCAATGCAAGAAAACAGAAAAGAAGGTGGTAGGAATGAAGATCATGATTGATGGAAAGGAGCTATACATAAAGGCTAGGAGCTATACATAAAGGCTAGAATCGTAGCACCTGAGGGTACAACATTTCTGTATCGAAAGAATCATAAAAGGTACGTGGGACGATGGGTTTATTGTAACCCGAATGGACAATGTAACTATATGACCTGGAGTGTAGATGAACATGCGCGCACCACAGGAAGTACCCAGAAGTGCCCCTTTGCCCGTGTCTCTGCTCTTCTTGCTGTCATCTGCGTATTTTGGACCAGTGAGTCACCTTGAGACTCACATAACGATTGCAGACGTTGTTCTGAAGTGCTTTTGCATGCAGCATCCAATCCACGCCCATTTTGGAGGCACGGCTTCAAAAATAGACTTTTGCGCGCACCAGCACGCGCGCACCACAGGAAGTACTCGGAAGAGCCCCTTTGCCGTGTCTCTGCTCTTCTTGCTGTCGGCTGTGGATTTCGGACCAGTGAGTCACCTTGAGACTCACATAAAGAATACGGACGGTATAATGGACTTGGCCACAGTAATGGATTAGGTTGTCCTTATAGTGGAAGTTGACACTGATTCTATTTATTTAATTTTATTTATAGTTGTTATGAGGTGCCTTTGCGTGCGGCAACCAGGCCACGCCCATTTTGGAGGCAAGGCTTCAAAAATAGACTTTCGCGCGCACCAGCGCGCGCGCGCCACTGGAAGTACCCGGAAGTGCACCTTTGCGGCAAGGAGTCTCGGTCAACTTCTCTTTTGTTAATTGGAAAATCTTTAGCATTAAATGGTGGTTCAAACCCTTAAAACTGATATGCCCACCAGACTTACACCTCTGTCACTGAACGAGAGCCCCGTTCGCCTTTCACAGGCCAAGGAATCATGAATACTCTACACCTGTTGGAGGGAAAGGCAATGGGCGTGGGTTCGCAAATGCAGATATCTGCGTGTTTTGTAAAGGCTCTCTATCAGCCATAGAGCCAGAAAAACAATGGTTGAGACATCGGCACACAGTGTAATAGTGGTTGAGAGTGGTAAGCAATCTAATTTCAATCATGTCTGTGTTCCCTTACAATGTTTCTTGCCGGTGTCCATCACGTCGGATGGCTCTGTACCTATGCGGTCTCTGCAATTGAATAACATGTCCTTAACAGATACAGCCATTTTAGATGCTTTGGAAACTA
Organism: Ambystoma mexicanum; assembly: GCF_040938575.1. Lineage (NCBI taxonomy): Eukaryota > Metazoa > Chordata > Amphibia > Caudata > Ambystomatidae > Ambystoma > Ambystoma mexicanum. The sequence goes on from NC_090924.1 coordinate 985,290,556, forward strand.
CAGCTAAAAAATCAGCAATTGTTCCATGGCATGCTCAACCTATAAGTGATGTTGCCATTATAGATTTGGATCCTAATGACTCTGTGTTTTCAGATAAGTGATAAGTGTTTATCTGATAATCTTTCATGTTCACCGGTTATGTTTTCCGAGGTTTCACATAACACTATTAAGACTGTGTGATAAAAATGGAGCAGATTCTACAACAAGGACACCAGCTGGCTCAGGCTCGGTTAATACGAGGCAGAAGGACCATATGAAGGGTTAATTGAATCTATCTGATTGAAGGGAGTAATTGACAGGTCATTGGGCCAATCACAGAGAAGCTTTGATGGAAAGGAAGCTTTCTGACAACAATTGTCTCTTCTTTGTTTTTGTTTTTCGGTTGCCAGGAGACAGAGGAGGAGGATTTGAAGAGCGACGGTTTGATCTGGGCTTATTGATTTAGACGAGAAGCTGAGGGGAGTTGTGCCGTTGCAGAGTTAACTACAAGTTGTTGAAATTAATATTATATGCAATCGTTTGAAATCGCTATTCAGTTCTTTCATTGTAAGGGCGAGAAAAGCTGAAGAGAGGGAGAGTCCGCGCAAAACTGAACAGCTGATCTGCTGAGGAGAGTAGCTGAGGACGGAGCTCGTACAGGCGGAGGCCGCGCTGGGCCAAGCAGCTGATCATCCATTGAGAAGCTCGAGGGGGGGAGTTTCTGTCATCGGAGGCCGTGGAGTCGAACAGCTGATCCACCACCGGGAACGCCGAAGGAAGGAGGCGCTGTCATCGAGAGCCGCGAAGTTGAGCAGCTGATATACCGCCAAGAGCGCCGAGGGGAGGAGTTTCGGTCAGCGGAGGCTGCGCTGAGGCGAAGCGCTGAAGGCGAGAAGAGACGTGAGGGACAGAGTTGAAGCCGGGCAGAGCCACACAGAAGCAAACAGCTGTCACCGGTAAGAGAGAGAATAGGGGTATATTTTAGGCTGCCACGAGCCGAAACGAAGTGGAGCAGCTAACTCGAATTGACGAGTCGAGTCGCTATATAAATGAACAATGGGGAAGCATTGATACCAGATGAGACGAAGGTACAGGATGGGGAGTGAATACAAAATAGAATATCAAGAACAAAGATAACAATCTACCTCACATGTAATCCCCGAAAATGTTGATACAGATGGGAGTATATCTGAGGATCTGGGCTATATTCTCTTAAAGACTTTAAGGGATAAAGAGAGACTTGTTCATTTAAATACAATAGTGAACTCATGAAAGACTAAAGAGTATGTTTTCACTAGCCTCTAAAGACAGACACCCTTATTTCAAGTAAGAGAAGGAGCAATTTACAAAGACTGTAAGATACCATGGAAAAGTGAAACTGAACGTATGAAAGGAGAAAGACCCAAACAGTATTATAGTCTTTAAAGAAAGGAAGAAACGAAGATTAACAAAGACTTACCTAAAGTCTTCTGACCCGCTTAGCTAGAAGACTTCTGTCCTCACATACATACATCAAGAGACCACCTGTATCCTTTTTTTTGTTTCTGAAAGAAAAGACAGAAAAAAATTAGAAAAGTTATAAGTTGATAATAAAAGTTACCTTGGGAACAAGTTAATATTCAATCTCCATCTAACTGTGTTTATTTACAACTATTGTGCACAAACATCACAATTTGGTGTCAGAAGTGGGATTTAAAGCCGAACACCATGGAGGAACTCATTAAAACGCTAAGTGAGGGGCAACAATTACTTCAACATGCGTTACAGTTACAGAACCAACAATCCCAAGCCGATAGGCAAGCATTTCAACAGGCCATACAACTACAACAAGCTCAATTAATGGAGGCGACCACCGTACGACGACATTCCCATGTTCCAGCATCAGTCTTACAAAAGTACGCAGTGGGAGAGGACCCAGCTCACTTCTTTGTGAACTTCGAAAGAGTGGCTAGGAACGCTCAATGGCCAAACGATAGCTGGTGCCACTACTTAGCACCCCTCATGACAGGTGAGATGCAGACTGCTTACCAAGCAGACAATCCAGCTGGCGAAACACCTTATACAGATATGAAACGAGAAGTACTGGAACGCTTGGGACATGATGAAGAAGCATATGGGATAAAGTTTAGAGAGGTCAAGCTACAAGCCGAAGAGACACTGAGGCAGTTGTTTTATAGAGTTAAAGAGTTAGGAGAGAAATGGCTGCAGTCTAACTCCAGTACTGCTCATGAGATGTCAGAGAAAATTGTTATGCAACAGTTTGTTGAAGCCCTACCCTTACCAATGCAACGTTGGGTCCGCCAACATCACCGACCCAGCCTGGTTGAAGCTGTTAACATCGCTTCAGCCTATCAAAAGGCCGGACAAGGCAGGACCATGTCATATGCGATAAACAACAAACCAACCTCAACACCCAGTTGGAATAACCCTTCTCTCAGAACAACCACTGCTACAAGATGGCCGAACTCGATGTTACGTAAGCCGGAGAGGGAGGCTCCTAGAGGGAGACCAACGAGTGAGAGCCCTGTAGGCATCAGGCCCTCTAATATGGTACCAAAAGGCATACAATGCTTTGACTGTGGTGAGTGGGGACACTTAGCAAGAATGTGTCCCAAAAGAGCTAAAGCTAAACCTATGGACGTGGGAAACATGGAGGTTCCCAGAGAAGGAGAATATCAAGAAGTAACAGCAATGCCAAAAACATCGTATTCGTATATCTGCAAAGCAGAAGTTGATGGGAAACCTACAAGAGCCATGGTAGATACCGGCAGTTTGCAAACAGTAGTAAGTACAGAACTTGTGGGGAATACTGGGGACCCGAATACACTAATTCCCATCCGTTGTGTCCATGGCGATGTCAAAGCTTACCCTACCAAAGAGATTAGTTTAAAGGTAGCCGGGGAACAGATGGAGGTAAGGGCCGCCCTCATGCCAGTATTATCAGAACCTCTGCTGATTGGTTCCGATGTTCCTAATTTTTCACGGATCATAAAGAAGATAGAAGAAAGATGGTTATGAAATGCCCCTTCCGCCCAGGAGACGATTGCAGAGCCGTCAAATAAAGAAAGGAAAGTGAAATCTGAGTTAAGAAAGTTAAAGAAAGTTTGGGACGAGAAAAATGTTTGCCCAATTGCAATTGACTGGAAAATTGATGAAGGGGGAGATAGTTTCAGAATGGCACAAGAAATAGATCCATTATTAGGAAATGCTAGGGCTGCAGTTCACTCAGTGGTATCGGGAAATGGTCCCACTTTTGTTCAAGAAAAAAGATTATACTATCGAATTAGCAAGGATGCCACTGGAGCTATTCTGAAACAGTTTTTAGTTCCCAAGAAATATTATCAAACCGTGTTGGAAGTGGCCCATCTGCAAATTGGTGAAGGTCATTTAGGAACAGAGAAGACCACACAGAAAATCCTTCCTAGGTTTTATTGGCCAGGTCTCTATGCTCAGGTGGCTCGTTTCTGCCAAGCCTGTCCAGAATGCCAGAAGAAAAATAAAGCCAATGTGAGGAAAGCCCCTTTGCAGCCGATGCCAGTCGTGTTGGAACCTTTTCATCGGATTGGGTTAGATATTGTTGGCCCCTTGGAGCCCTCATCCAGAGGTCATAAATATATTTTAGTGATTGTCGACTATGCTACAAGGTATCCGGAGGCCTTTCCTCTTAGGTCTACTAGTGCCCAAAGTATATGTGATGCCTTGATACCCTTTATTAGCCGAGTGGGAATACCGAAGGAGTTTGTTACTGACAGAGGATCCAACTTTATGTCATCGGTGATGGAACAAGTATGTACGATTCTATAAATGAAGCATTTAAAAACCGCTGTCTATCATCCTCAAACTGATGGCCTTGTAGAGAGGTACAATCAAACCATAAAACAAATGTTACGTAAAACAGGAGAGCCGGGAGGAAAGAATTGGGACAGGTTGTTACCATTGATACTCCTTACCTTAAGGAATACCCCACAGTCATCGACAGGGTTTTCACCCTTTGAACTTCTGTTTGGAAGATCAGTGAGAACGCTACTCGATGTTTTGAAGGAAAACTGGGAAGAGGAGCCGAGTCAAGAGATCTCCCTTACTGAATATGCTTGCCAACTTAAAGAGAGGGTAGAAAAGTTACAGAACATTGCCAAAGAAAACCTGTTACAAGCGCAAACCAAACAGGAATACTATTATAATCGAAACACTCAATTGAGAACATTTAACAAGGGAGATAAAGTGTTGGTCTTACTCCCGACGTCTGAGAACAAAATGCCAGCCGCTTGGAGAGGTCCATTTGAGGTTGAAGAGGTCCTAGGTCCACTAACCTACAAGGTGAGACAAAATGACAGAAGATTCCCAACACAGACATATCATGTGAATCTACTGAAGAAATGGGTAGAACCTATAGCGACGGTGGCAGTGATTAATACAAAGGAGGTATCTTTCGAACCTTTTCCTTGGTTAAAAGAAGATCTAGGACTGGAAGCGTTAAACGTAAATCAAGATCTATCTGTGTTACAGAAGAAAGAACTCCTCGATTTGGTAAGGAGATTTGCAAATACTTTTTCCTCCTTACCGGGGAGAACGAACATGGTGTGCCATCGTATTGTAACTCAGCCAGGAGAAGTAGTAAGAATTAGACCCTATAGAATTCCAGAGACAAAACTCCAATCTATCAACAAGGAGATTAAAGAAATGCTGGAGATTGGCGTAATAGAACCCTCTCATAGCGAATGGTCATCACCCGTAGTAATGGTGCCGAAGCCTGATGGAACAGTTCATTTTTGCATGGACTTTAGGAAATTGAATGAGATTTCCAAGTTCGACGCTTATCCTATGCCACGAATAGAAGATTTACTAGGCAAGCTAGGTAAAGCTAAGTTTCTAACAACTATAGATTTAACAAAAGGATATTGGCAAATACCGTTACTCCCAGAGGACAAAGAAAAAACAGCTTTTGCTACACCATCGGGATTGTTTCAATTTACAGTCTTACCTTTTGGGTTACATGGGGCACCGGCAACCTTTCAAAGGCTCATGAGTTCAATTCTTAGAGGACATGAAGACTATGTAGGAGCATACCTTGACGATATTATTGTCTTCAGTCAGACTTGACACGATCATTTAACCCATTTGGGAAATGTACTTCGACTATTACAAGAATCTGGTCTACACATAAATCCAAAGAAAACTTTCATGGCTAATTTCTACACTAGATATTTAGGATACTTTGTAGGACAAGGGGTGATTAAACCACAAGAAGACAAGTTGAAAGCCATAAAAGACTTACAATTTCCTACAAACCTTCGACAAGTGCGAGCCTTTCTTGGTTTTATTGGGTACTATAGAAGGTTCATCCCCCATTTTAGCAACACCTCTGACAGATCTGTTGAAAAACACGTCCAGCACAAAGAAGGACTGGTATACAACAGAGACAATGAATGCATTTAATAACCTAAAGAATGCTTTATCTGAAAAAGCCGTTTTAAAAAGTCCAGATTTCTCAGCTCCGTTCTTCCTACACACAGATGCGTCTGGAACAGGTCTTGGAGCGGTATTATTCCAGGGGCAAGATGAATCAGAAAGACCAGTACTTTTCATAAGCAGGAAACTCTTACCGCATGAACAACACTATGCTATGATTGAAAAGGAATGTCTTGCAGTGAAATGGGCCATAGAGAGATTACGCTACTACTTATTAGGAAGAGAGTTTACACTGGTGACAGATCATGCACCTCTTTTATGGTTGGCAGGTAACAAAGATACTAATCCCCGAGTACTTAGATGGTTTTTATCACTACAACCTTTTACGGTCAAGACAGTTCATCGCCCAGGAAAATTAATGGCCCAGGCAGATTTCCTATCCCGGAACAATTCCCTTCCCAAGCGTAAGGGACTAGAGGGGAAGGTATGTGATAAAAATGGAGCAGATTCTACAACAAGGACACCAGCTGGCTCAGGCTCGGTTAATACGAGGCAGAAGGACCATATGAAGGGTTAATTGAATCTATCTGATTGAAGGGAGTAATTGACAGGTCATTGGGCCAATCACAGAGAAGCTTTGATGGAAAGGAAGCTTTCTGACAACAATTGTCTCTTCTTTGTTTTTGTTTTTCGGTTGCCAGGAGACAGAGGAGGAGGATTTGAAGAGTGACGGTTTGATCTGGGCTTATTGATTTAGACGAGAAGCTGAGGGGAGTTGTGCCATTGCACAGAGTTAACTACAAGTTGTTGAAATGAATATTATATGCGATCGTTTGAAATCGCTATTCAGTTCTTTCATTGTAAGGGCGAGAAAAGCTGAAGAGAGGGAGAGTCCGCGCAAAACTGAACAGCTGATCTGCCGAGGACAGTAGCTGAGGACGGAGCTCGTACAGGCGGAGGCCGCGCTGGGCCGAGCAGCTGATCATCCATTGAGAAGCCCGAGGGGAGGAGTTTCTGTCATCGGAGGCCGTGGAGTCGAACAGTTGATCCACCACCGGGAACGCCGAAGGAAGGAGGCGCTGTCATCAAGAGCCGCGAAGTCGAGCAGCTGATATACCGCCGAGAGCGCCGAGGGGAGGAGTTTCGGTCAGCGGAGGCCGCGCTGAGGCGAAGCGCTGAAGGCGAGAAGAGATGTGAGGGACAGAGTTGAGGCCGGGCGGAGCCACACAGAAGCAAACAGCTGTCACCGGTAAGAGAGAGAATAGGGGTATATTTTAGGCTGCCACGAGCCGAAGCAAATTGACGAGTCGAGTCGCTATATAAATGAACACTGGGGAAGCATTGATACCAGATGAGACGATGGTACAGGATGGGGAGTGAATACAAAATAGAATAGGAAGAACAAAGGTAACAATCTACCTCACGTGTAATCCCCGAAAATGTTGATACAGATGGGAGTATATCTGAGGATCTGGGCTATATTCTCTTAAAGACTTTAAGGGATAAAGAGAGACTTGTTCATTTAAATACAATAGTGAACTCATGAAAGACTAAAGACTATGTTTTCACTAGCCGCTAAAGACAGACACCCTTATTTCAAGTAAGAGAAGGAGCAATTTACAAAGACTGTAAGATACCATGGAAAAGAAGTGAAACTGAACATATGATAGGAGAAAGACCCACACAGTATTATAGTCTTTAAAGAAAGGAAGAAGCGAAGATTAACAAAGACTTACCTGAAGTCTTCTGACCCGCTTAGCTAGAAGACTTCTGTCCTCACAAGAAGATACATCAAGAAACCACCTGTATCCTTTTTTTTGTTTCTGAAAGAAAACACAGAAAAAAATTAGAAAAGTTATAAGTTGATAATAAAAGTTATCTTGGGAACAAGTTAATATTCAATCTCCATCTAACTGTGTTTATTTACAACTATTGAGCACAAACATCACAGACTGTTAGCGTGCCAATGCATTCACAGTCAAACAGCCCTCGTATTCATCCACACAGTACCAATACATCCCTGCACGTTCGCAACATTGATGCACAGGTTGATGTAACATTATTGGCGATGAACTCTGCTCTTCAAGCTCTGGGTAATTTATATAATGTACTTGATCGTAGCTTCTTGGCTCAGGAGGAAACATTAAATAAAATCTTGTCTTTACAAATGGAGGGGGTTAATATGGATAGGCAATTTCTCATGCCAATTGCGCAACCCATTCCCCCCAAAACCATTGTGACTTCTGTTGCCTGTCAAACAAATTGGAATCATGCTTTGCAGTTACATCCTTGTTCAACTACTGTAAGTTCAAATGGTGCATCTGTGGGAGCTCTCCCTTGTATCAATTCAATCATTTATGATAGTTCAATTGAGTTTCCTCCATCATCTTGGGATCATATTCCGAGCCCCTAGGATGCTTTGCCGGATACTTTGTTAAACCGTGCCAAAGGAATTTACTCAATTTTTGCTCCATCCAAGGATATGCATAAACCCCTAGAGGGCCAGTTGACTTCTAAAAATCCACAAATTAGAATGATTGGTGGAAACAACAATGAATCAAAACGCCAGAAAAATCAACCTGCACCTAACCATGTGGGGAAGGTGGTGGCCAAACAATTTTTCAAACCATTTCCCTACCCAGCAAAAATAAAGCCATAGCCTCTCAATCCATTAGGAATAAATATATGCTTCAAAACCAGGCAAAGCTAAAAAATTGTCTCACAGAGTTTTGCCCAGCGCAGGCCTTAATATATCCCCCTTTAGGTGACCTAGTGAGAGAGCTCTCACACCCAGTGCTTGTGGAATCTGTCCCTTTGAATGGCATTCAGGCTTGTTAAAAAAAGGGAACTGTTCCAGATAAGGGTTTTGGAGGGGAACCGATTATTGATGAGATGAAGCACAGAACTGAAATTCGGAGGGCGGGTGATGCATATATGGCCGGCCATGTACCCCCTCATTTAGAAATATGTGCAAATCCTACTCCTCTGACTTCGGATGGAAGCTCAGTCTGTAAGTTACATGATGGAAGTCCCCATGTAAACAAGGAGCCTGATGCTTGCTCCTTCTCTCCAGGTACAACATTTTCTGAAAACTTGACCCTCGGTGCATGGGTGAATCATGTTGGTAGCAAGGAAGGCGCTCTTGCTACTTCTCTGCTTCCACCTGATGCACAATCTGCTTCGTGCTTCAAGCCAAAGTCCCTTAATTCTCCAATAGATCCATCACAGCTCTCTGAAGCTATTTTAACTTTAATTGAAAATGCTCTGGAAAACCTAAAACCCGTAGGTTCACAGAAAGAAATGTCAGCTGGGACTGAGAACTCCAAAAAGACTGAGGTGAAAAGGGAAAATTTGAATGCAAATAAACGGCCTGCTTTATGCTCCCTAATTTTAAAATGCAGACCTTTTCCTTGGACCCAGTTTGAACTGAATCACAGAGCGGTGATGGCAATATTCTCTGACATTCAGATGTTAGAGGACATTGGGCCTCATCACGACTTTGGAGGCAGCCATGCCCTTAATAAGGGCATGGCTGACTCCAAAATCGTGTCCGGGTCTGGGTTCCCTGAATGGGGAAATACTGGGCCATTCTGAGTATGGAGGGGAAGGACCGGGCCCGGGTTCCTTCAGGGAACCCGGGCCCGGTCCTTCCCCATTCCCATTCGAGCCCTCATAGGGCTCAATGAGAATGGGGAGGGAGCTAACAACGGACCCATTACGAACGGGCCCGTTGTTACCTCCCTGGTCCCCTCGCGGGACCCGCTATGGACGTCTTGAAAAACCAGACGTCCAGAGCGGGTCCCGCGAGGGGACCTCGTAATAGTGTGGAGTGGGTTTAACGGCGCCGGCACCATTACCGGCGCCGTTAAGCCCATTCTGCACAAGTTATAATGAGGCCCATTGTGTCCTCCTCCTCATCATTGGTTGAATTTATCAACAAGCAAAATTTAAATGGTGTAAGATTGTGGATGCAATCGAGGGTGGTTCAAAATGTGATCTGGCAAGCAAAGGGATTATTACATAATTTGGGTTTTATATTATGTACTGAAGATAGAGGAACAGCTGCACTGCCAGGTGAGATGGTTCAAGCCCAAAGTTTAAAAATCCAACCTCAAGAAATTAGAGATGTGATGAAGTCTCAACCATTGGCCAAATCATGTGTTTGTGAGTCTACTCCAAAGCAGAATTAACTAGTCTCTCTTGCCTCCCAGCATACAATTTCCCTCTTGAGTTAGAACTCAAGAGGCTTCAAACATCTCTTAAACAATGACCAAAATAACTTGAACCAATTTGATATAGTTCTTCTGCAAGAGACTTGGTTTACACTTCCTCCCTTCTGGGACGGCCATGAACTACACTTAAATCCTGCATCAAAAGCTGCCATGGGAAGACCAACTTCGGCCTCTTAATAGCTGTAAAAATTAAGTCGGGGATGTCTTCCAGGTATTGGGCAGCCACGAACAAGTTTATGCTGTTGATTAAAGTAAGGTTCCTGAGGATTACTTATGCAATTTTTAATATATATTGGAACACAGCTGGCATCACTGATGAGTGTTTTTTCAGGGATTTGAACTGTTTACTAGACATGGTATTTGAGGATCAGAGTATCATGTATTTCATCTTGGCCGGTGACTTAAACCTAAACTTCTTCGAGAAAAAGGGCAAGCGATTCAGTAAGAGGTTCATGTGCTGGAATTGTCTAGTGAAGCACAGAAATCTATATGTTTTGAATGGTGCATTTTCATCTGATATACCACCTGCCCCAACCGGGCACAAAGGCAATACTTCCTCGATAATCGATTATGTTTATGTAAATATGGCATTGTGGTCAGTAATGCAAACATTTCACATCACTACCAATTATGTGAGCAATCACAATATACTATGTGCCGAATGGTGAGTTCAAGGGGAAATCCATACCACACATAATTTGCCTGTGCAGGGTTGTTTGGTGGTAAATCTGGGTGGAAACCGGCTTTGATGGACAGAGGACACCTTGGTTCACTTTAATCAGTTAATAACCCAATCGAACGTGATAGATGAACACCAAGGTGTCAACATGGGGTTGATTTATAGTGATACAATACAATCTTTTAGCTAACGCAATACATCTGCTGGTAATTAAAAGAGTCATCTGCATACATTTGACAAATTAGTTCACACAAGCAAAACGTTATTTCGCGCAGAGCTAAGAAAGCTCTCAAGGCTTCCTTCTTCCCTTAGAGTGGTTCTCACTCAAAAAATTTGAATGGCCCATAAAAATTGGATGAAAGGACACAGGTCAGAGAGATGGTGCCAATATGCTGAAGATTTTGGCAGAGAAAAATATTGCTAAAATGTGGACTGTATTGAATCAAGCACTTAGTGTGCATCAATTAGATCTACAAATCTCTATAGTCGATACCCAGCAGTGGGTCTCTTATTTTGAACATCTGTATTCACCTCCTCTGGGTTCCAGGGTTCAAGATCCATTATCGTCACCAGTTGAGTTTCAGCTTAACCTGGATCGAAGTGCAATTATGCAATTAATCAAATCAGCGAGCAATTCACGAGCTGTAGGCCCAGATGACATTTTGAATCATGTTATGAAAGCTCATCCAGAGATTTGGGCGTCCATATTGTTCAACATATTCTCTGCCGTAAACCGGGAACAGAAATTGCCGAAACATGGACTCAATCAATCACGCTCCCAATTTATAAAAAGGGTGACCGTCAATCTCCTGCAAGTTATCGGGCAATTTCTCTATTACATGCCCAATATAATTCTGAGTGAACTCAACTCATGGGCTGATGCAAAACATCCGAAATATCCCCTCCAATCGGGCTTTGTAAAGGGACTGGGTACAATACCTAATATATTAGCTCTCACTATGATACAATCGCAGCAAGCAGCGTGTGGTCAATCATTATTTTTGGGTTTTATTGACTTCAAAGCTGCATTTGATTCGATAGATAGGATGCTATTATGTGCAAAATTGCACAAACATCAATGGCCCTCCTCTTTATTAGCTCTGATAATGTTGCTCCACACAGATACATCTATGCGTGTGAGAACTAACTTTAATGTAAAATTGTCCCCGACAATAGCGACCCAAAGAGGATTGAAGCAAGGCTCTGCCTTAGCCTCCTTTCTGTTTAATGTTTTCATATTGGACATAGGAAAGTCGATTACGAATTGTCTGGGTGACCCCCCGCGATTGGGTGTCCTAAGAATCCCATATTTACTATATGCGGACAATTTGATATTGTTGTCCCAAACCCCTAGGGGGCTTCAAAATATGCTTGATCAAGTATGCTCCTATGCATTGGACAACAATGTATTCATGTAGTCATCAGTACCCAAAAAACACAAATCGTGTTTTGTAATAACAGCAACTTGGCGAGAAAATATCAATATAAATGGCAATTACAACTATGTGAACTCTCAAGTGTGTATCAATACAAGTACTTAGGTGTAACAATCCAGCACAAGAAAACAATGAGGCAATTTACTTGTGAGATCAAAAATAAATTACAATCTTTAACATCTCAATCAAAGATACTCCAAGCAAGGTTTGAAAAGTTCTCTTTAATACACACTTTAACATTTTATAAAATGAAAGTTATACCAATCATTTTGTATGGAGTGGAAGCCTCACTTCCTCAAGATCGCAAGTTCTGGGATGTTATAGAGTGTAAGTACTGGAAAACAGTTCTGCAACTGCCTTGTAGTATCCCAATAATGATTGTGCTATATGAATTCGGTCTATTGTCGCTGTATTCATAGGTGACATGGAAGCAGTGCGCTCTTCTTCGTAAAAGGTTGGAAGGGCTAAAAAAGCGACCATCTTGAAAATTATAGCGCTTGATTTAATCACATCTAAGAAAACGTTCTCGATCAGGTGACAAAGTAATGTCCTGAATGCCGCAGCCGATGCTGCTGTAAAAATTGACCTTCTCATAACTAACCCAGATCAAGCAAAGGTTAACATTTTTCAACACGATTGGTCTGGTAACTTGGCGAAGTGCTCTAAACATATGGACTGTAGCATACCTTTGTTTGGTGCTAAAAAATATGGAGTTATGGCTTACTATCTCACAAAATACCCTTCTCAGTAGTTCCAGAGGAAATTCTTGAGGTTCAGATTGAATCAGTGGAACACCAGGGATATATTGTGTAGAAGGAAGCAGATCACCTCGAAGTTGAACTTTTGTCGTTATTACTTGAACATGAATCAAAGGGAGACATTGCATCATCTCATAATTGATTGTACGGCTTTGAATGATGTAAGAAGGAAATGTTTTGAGAGGAAATTGGTTGTGCAGGATTATCTGGATAGAGAACAATTATGGCATCTTTTATTCTCTAACCCGAGAGTCGTGATACAAATAGCGATAGTACAATATCTTGACATTGTGTTACCAGCTATAGAAAATCAGAACGATTAGGAAATGACCAACTTATATAGAAAGGGATACATTTGATATTTCATTTAAGAACTGCTAGATTGGAATGCAATGTCAACAATATAATGGCCTTAATGACATTTTTTTGAGGGCTTGTATCGAGGATTGATATATTTTTCTGCCAAAATGGAAAATGAATTTGATAATTTAAAATGTTATATATTGGTTGATTAATTTGAAAATGTATTATGTTGCATTTTCTTCTTTAATGTCTATTGTGTGTCTGTTTTGTATAAGGAAAAGTAATTTGAAAAGTTGTATTTTCAAATAAACAAATTAATAAATAAAATAAAAAACATGTTAAATCAGCAAGCGCCCTGAGTAGGGTGATGAAAATATGGACACCTAAAAACACTTCTTCAAAGAAAATACCAGGATGTAGAAACACTTGAGGGGAATGTAGAGGAGCAGCTGTATACCTCTACAAGAGACACGCCCCCTTCCTCCCATATGTTGGAGACATGAGACTGTGCCATATTTGACCGTTGAAGATACCGTTGAGACATCCTTACCGAATACATCCCCAAAGTGATGACAACCTAAGGGAGGAACTCCCTGAAGGAATAAGAGAAGGAGCAGAGAAAATAAGCTAGTGATGTCATAAAAAGTATATACGACGTCCCAAGATACTGACTGAAGATGTATAACTCCTAAAGAACCTAATGAAGCAAATAATCAACTGAACTCTTAAGTACAAAGAAGATTACTCATGCACAAAGTGCTGCAGAAAGTCATCATAGAAGCTGGCTATACGTAGTGAATAGAACGCAGGCGAAGCCGCCATTATACAGAAACTGGACATTGGTATCATGAATTTAGTAAACCAGGATCCATGAAGTGGGAAGGGAAAACTGGGTCAGAGCAAGAATACGCAGAATCGTGGAGCTGCAAGATGAGGTTGTCTGACTTGGAGTCAAGACTGAAGCAGCCAAGGTCAGCTATTTGTTCTGGAAATGATTGAATGTGCGGAGAATGAATCTTCCCTTGTTAAGGTGCAAAGTAAGAACACCAAGAGTGCCAAGTTTAATTCATTTAAAACATTTAGCACTTGCAAAATGGACCAAATCGTGGTCTCCTGTCATGTGAGCCAAGGATGAATATAGAGTTTGAACTTGGAGTCCTAGACACAATAGTGAATGCCCTCACTCCTGTACATTCCCAAAGACAAGGATACTTTTGCAATGACCAAGTACAAAGACAATGTTTATGGCAGAAGGCATGGGCGATGAGAGATGCTTGGCTAATTGGGTGGGGAGGTAGTGTCATGCCCCATCTCCTTGCGCCTGGGTCTGGGCTTACGTGCTGCTAAATGGACCGAATGTTCCAGACATGGTACAAGCATGGCAAACAATTATATTAGTCCATTTAATGAAGGACCTTATAGTTTGAAGACCAATGTGAAACTGTGTATCTAATGTTTCTGAAAATGACATGTTTTAGAGGTAGGCTTATGTTGTCCACCTGATAGTGGGCAGCCATTCACAATCCTAGTTCCTATAGAAAGTAAACTTCCTAGTTCCTATAGAAAGTATACTTAGATGTTCCGCTTAGCCAATCCCGACCCTTGATAGGTTTTTCATTATTGCCACATAGTATGACGTCAGTTCTGAAGTATTTCCGGTATAAAAACCATAGTTTGTGTAAAGATCGCTGAGAGAATGAGCGTACATCAGTTGATGTTCGTTGTAAACTTCCTGTTTTGCCATCTTCCTGCGTTGGTTCGGGTATTTGGTTTCAGAATGTAGTCTGTGTGATCCCATCCATTACATATGCACATTCCTAAAGGGTCCTAAGCTAAGAGGTGTTACAAGGAAGGGGATCCCATGTCTCACCCTCCGGTGTCCCACTTCCAGTCCCCGAAGACCCCTCATCCAGGTGATTCTCCCACACTTGTCCACTCTCAGGAACTGCATCCAAAAGTGATGGCCGTGCCCTGTCCATCTGGATGACAGGTCCCCGGGGACTAGCTGGCGAGACATCTTCAGGTTTCTCACAGGGATGGAAACAGGACTCTGGCTGATTTGTCCCTCTGGATGCAGTGAGTCCCACTGCAGAGAGATCTAGGGCAAGGGGAGTCGTTTTCTGCCTCTGCTCACAAAGCCGATGTAGGCTTGCTAGCAGAGCGGTAGGCTTTGGACCTCACTGAAGTCACCCCAATGTGCTCTGGCAACACCTCTGGCAAAGGGCTTTGGAAAGGACTGTAATCACAACAAGTCCAAATGAAGTCATCCTGATGTCCTTGAATGTTCAAAAGTGAATCAAAGGAAGAGTGGAAGACCCTCTCTTTTATAGGTAAAAGGTCACAAGGGATTGGATGAAAGCAACCTTCCATTAAGGAGTCCAATCTCTGACCCTGAGACAATTGACACCTCCCTCCTGATGTAAAATCCAAAGTGCCTTGTTCTGCAGAAAGTACAGGGGACAGGGAAGACAGAAAAGCAGAGAGTGGGGAGGGACGGTGAGGGGTCCAGAGAGGAGAGCATTGACATAGAGCAGCTCGAATCAGTGCTTGGACTGTGTGAAGCAGACATGGTATCAAAAGAAGGACGAGGACACACAAGATACAAATCACCAGTTTCATTTACTTCAAACGGGGTTTGGAAAAACTCCTGTCTTGCCCTAACACTAAAGATGAGAGCACACTTTACCATCTAGATAAAAAGAAAACAATCCTAGTGCGTCGTTAATCCAAAAGAATAACAATTAAACTAGAACACCTATTGCCTGCCCTCACTCTAATAGCATACAAGTGAAATAGGGAAATGTAACACAAACAGAAAATCGGTGGGAAAGAAAAGGATGACAGAATGGCATCAAAAGATTCTTGTCCACGTTGCATAACATGTGGGCGGGGTGGAGCACTTGACATATGGTCACACTCTGTTATGCAAGTATACCTGGGGTAGCTGGCTCGGCTCACCGGAGCATGCTTGGCATTCACATACTCCATCTCAAAGTTCAGGGTTTTGACCTCTCAGGTTTCCCTTCTTCCCATTCCAGGTCAATCCCCTGCATTTTGCAGCACCAACACAAAAGTTCTAGGCTCTTCAGCACAAACACAAAAGTTCCAAAGGAAAAGTGTATTTTAAAGTCTCTATAGGCCCCCTCAACTGGGCACAGCCTTTCACATTCAATTTCTTTCCTTGCTTACCCTCTTTCGGGCTTAAACCATTTCACTTTACTTTCTCGGGGGTTCCCTTCCCCTAGCTTTATTCTTCAGCATTTGCTATGCCTTATGGTAATCTTCTCAGGCTCTCTTCAGCCTTGGGTTTAACAAAAGAATGTCTCTTTTTAAACACAATGGGCCTCATTACACGGTAGGCGGTAAGGGTTAACGGTCACTGGTAAGGGTACCGGTGACCGTTAACCCTTACCGCCTTATTACGAGGTCCCTTTGCGGGTTGGTACTTTAACGCCTGCTTCTAGCAGGCGTTAAAAAACGAACCCGCAAAGGGACCTTGGTGCTAATTACGGTACCGCAATTTGCGATACCGTAATTAGCGCCTTCCCCATTCCCATTATGCCCTATGGGGGCATAAATGGGAATGGGGAAAGGCCTTGGTGAATGGGGAATTACCGCCCCTGCTCACCTTGGAGTAGGGCGGTAATTCCACCATCCACCAAGGCGGACACGGTAAAATACGGTAGCAACCATGGTGCTATTTTACCACCTACCGTGTAATGAGGCCCAATGTCTGTGTCTCCCTCGTTCAGGCTCAGACCCCTTTCAAACACAATTTCTGTGTCTCCCTAGGTTTGGACTGCTTTCACAGTGCACATAGTCTTACTTTCGTTTACCACCAGACCACTCTGTTACTTTATTTTAGTGTTCCATTTCACTTCATTTCAAAAAGAACTTCAAGTACCATCATGCATTTCATGAGCCTTTTAATTTCCTGCTTTCTTTCTCAAATTCCATGCTCAGGCTCCCGCTCCAGCCACACACACGCTCACCGGGATTTCTTCTCTCTTGCCATGAAGCTCATCCGGTAAGCACGGCTCTGGCAAGCAACTTCTCTGGAGCTCTCTGGGTCGAGGTCAGGGTCTTCCCACCTGTCCCTCAGGTACCTGGGCTTCTCTTGATATGCCCAGGGGAAATGAGTACTTCTGTTGACAGAATCAGCATGGTATGATCTGCCCTGTCTGGCTCTTGGAAGGCACAACTCCCCAGCCCTGAAGCAGTCCTTCAACAAAACAGGATCACCATCTAGGCCCTCAGCTCCCTTCCAAAGTCTCCAGGGTTCTTTCAGCACTCTGCTCTGCTCTTCAGCTACTCTGGTCCACACTGCATCCCAAACTCTCTCAAAGGGTGTTTCAATGCTGCACCTTTTATACTGACAGGGAGTGTTAATTGGAGTAAGATGTGGATGGTTGAAAAGGGAGGCCTGACCCTTCCTGTCCTCGTTAATGGGACACGATGGAGACTGGCCATACGAATCCACGGTACATTGGTTCCTGTGGGCAATCTTCATAGCTCTGTCCCTCTTCTTCTTCGTCCCAGTGGTTTTGAAAGAAGGCAATGGAGAGTAAGTATGGGAGTTGTAGTTTTCCCTAATGATGGAGTTTGTAGTTTGTAGTTTTCCCTAATGATGGAGGGAAACTTCTGTAATTGTTTCTTAGGGTTAAGGCTGCAGATGTTTTGTTGTAGTTGAATGGGTTTTACATGATAATGTTGCATATAGACAGTGGGGATGTCAGATGGGGATATATGTCTTCTCCTATGCCTCCCTTTAATGTTAGTACCCGTTCGAATTGGGGAGGGGGCAACGGGACAGGATTCATAACAACTTATAAAGGTGGAGGGAGGGTCAGGTAGGGGTCTGTCACAAATTCCACCATCTCGTGATGGTGGCGGTGTTTCCATGTCCGCCTGAAGTTGGGTGGTGTTAAACCTGCCAGGTCAGACCTGGCGGGAATCACACCTCCCGCCTACAGAACTCGAGATCACCCGGTCCGGAAACAACGGTGGCGGCGGGTTTACCGCCACAGTTATTTCCAGACCGGGTGACTCGTAATGAGGCCCACTGTGTTTCTTTTTTGCTTGGAAATGGAAGGATCGAAGATCTTCTCTTCCATCTATTCCTACTTTCTCTTCCTTGTCTTCTGATATGGCTGCTAGCAGCCCCCATTCTACTTTTCTTTCTGTACTTGATTTGCTCTCTCCTCTTTGTTCTTTTACTTCCGCTCTTAAAACTCCTCAGCCTTGGCTTACTTCTGATCTTATCTCCCTCTACTGCTGTCTGCGTAAAGTTTAGCGGAATTGGAAAAAATCTAGATCATTGCCTGATCTTGCTGCACTTTCATCTTTACACTCTTCATTTGACTCTGCCCTACTTGCAGCAAAAAAATAGTACTTCTTGGAGCTTACTGGTTCTCTTTCTTACCACCCTCGTTGTGTTTTCCAACTTCTCCACAGCATCCTGTCTCCTAAATTTCCTCACCCTTCCCTCCTTTCATCTGACTTTGCTAGTTACTTTACATCTAAAGTTGCTAAGCTTTGTTCTGCTTTGGCTTCTTCTCCTAATCCTCCTGCCTATTCTTCCAGTTTACCATCATAGGGCCTCACTATAACTCCGGCGGTAGCCGTGCTTGTAAAAACGGCAGGCTGCCGCCGGAGTTATGCTTTTTTTCCGGCGCCTGGCAATGGGGAATCACCAGAGCATTACAGCCCCGGGGGTCCCTGAAGCCAGGCGCCGGAAAAAGTAACTCACCATTCCCATTGAGTCCTATAGGTACTGTGTGCAAAAGGGCCGGTGCATCTATCAAAGTCTGTGAGCGGGTACCTTTCCGCCTGCTAGATCAAACCTGGTGGGCAGAAAGGCACCCGCATGCAGAACTCACAGTGTGCCGGTCCGGTAGCAACAGTGCCTGCAGCTTACCGGAACCGTTGTTACCGGACCGGCATACTCATAATGAGGCCCATACTATTTATCCTCATTCTCCCCCTTACCTATTCTGATACTTCTGCCCTTCTTACCCATGCTCATCCAATGGTATCTCCTTCTGATCCTCTTCCCTCTTCTCTTATTCCACATGTCTATCCCCATCTTTATCTTAGTGAACTCATGTATGTGTTTCTTTCTAGCTCCTGTTTCCCTGTTACCTTTAAGCATGCTCTTATTTCCCTATTCTAAAAAAATTGACTTTTGAGCCTTCCACTCCAGCACATTTTCCACCAATTTCACTTCTTCCCTTTCTCTCTAATTATCTTGTGCAGGCTGCATATGCCAGGTTTCCTAAATCTTAATTCTCTTATACCACCTCTTCGATCTCGATTCCATCCTTTTCATACCACTGAGTCTGCTTGTTTGCATGTCTCTAACTCTCTTCAATCTGCTCGTCATTCTAAGCTCTCCTCTATACATAGTTGATCATACTCTTTTTATTTCCTCACCTTCTTCTTTGACCATTACTGGTTCTGTCCTTGTATGATTCCTCTACTATCTTCCTCTGCGGTCCTATTCTGTAACTTGGGCCGGACACACCTCTTCCTCACTCTTCTTCTCTAGGGTGTCTCTCAAGGTTCTGTACTCCTTTTCTCTCTTTACACTGCCCCACTCTCTGCTCAAATGTATTCATTTAATCTTTCCTTTCATCTGTATGCACCTGATATGCACATGTATTCATCTTTCTCTTTTTTTTCCTTTGACACCATTCTGCACTCCACTGTATCAACTTGCCTTTCTGCTGTCCAAATCTGGATGTCTACTCATTTTCGAAACCTTTGAACACTGATGGTCTGTTTTTCCTGGCTTCAACTATTCCACCTACTCTTCCACTTTGTCTTTCATGTTTCCTCCTTCCTCCTCTCTACCCTTTTCCTCTTCTGCATGCAATTTGGGGGTTATCTTTTATCCCTCGCTTTCCTTTAAACTGCATATCTCTTCCATTGCTCGCTCCAGCCGCTACGCTCTTTTTAACATCCGCCGTGCTGTCCCCTATCTCTCATTTCATGCTACTAAATGTCTTCTGTTCTGCCTGATCTTTTCTCTTGTTGACTACTGCTCTTCTCTTCTTCTTAGCCTTCCTGCCTCACATCTTCTTCCTCTCTGATCTGGTTATAATTCTTTGGTTCATTTTCTCTTCTCTTTAGCTTTTCGCTCTACCATTTTCTTTCTATTGTTTTTAAATAAACTCACAGCTTGGCTCCTCCTTTTTCTTTCTTTGCTAATTTTCAACATACAACAACACATCGACA
The DNA here is from genome assembly GCF_040938575.1 of Ambystoma mexicanum. Lineage (NCBI taxonomy): Eukaryota > Metazoa > Chordata > Amphibia > Caudata > Ambystomatidae > Ambystoma > Ambystoma mexicanum. Next base: position 985,310,588 of record NC_090924.1, read on the forward strand.
ACATCCAATAATTAGCATGCATTGTCATATTGTCATATGTTGTTTTTTTCCCCCTCCCCAAACTTCCCCCCCTTCTGCTTCCTCCCCCCTCCGGCCTGCCAACCCAGCATCCCGTTCCTCTTGTCCCTTTGGGCCTGGTCCGCAGTCTTCTCATTACTAGGGTTAGGTGCCTCATGGCCCTGTGTGGTAAACTAAGCCTCCTTCACAATCAAGAGCACCAGAAGGTAAGTAGTTTACATGTATGTTTATTTCTCTTGTTTATAAGTAGAGAAAGCACTGGGACATCCATCCAGCCCAGCACATTAGGTCCAACTGACACCAGTAGAACCCAGCACTCCAAACATCCATCAACACTCCACCTAGAATCTCTGTGACATCACCACACCAACACTCCACCTAGAATGTCAGTGACATCACCAGACCATCATAACACTCATAGCCATAATCAGGCCCCAGCACAGATTATGACACATCTCCCTCTCTTCCACTTACACAACACTACACCCATAGTAGAGACCCATCACCACTGCAATATTCCCAGAAAAGTTACAAATGCATAACTCCTACCAGCTCAAAAACCATTCTCAACTACCACCAAACCAAACCGCTACACCCCAACATCTAACCAAGATCTTCAATGGAAAACACCAAAAACAACTAAACTCGAACCACAGGCCCTCCCCCAAAGCCAGAACCCCACTCAGCTATAAACCTGCTGAAGGACAACAACACTGGAAGAACAAACACAAATCCTTCCCCGGAGGAGACCCCACACACCACAACCAAAACTAACCCACTAACCTTCTAATCTCCACACAGTCATGTGGCCACCATGTCTGTGTCCAACTCCAAAAAAATCCAACCAAAGCTTTGATCCTACCACCAAATTTCAAAACAACACACTATCCCCATCTTTACCTAGACAGCACCTAACTGCCCATCAGACAGCACCACCTCACTGCCCCTAAAAACTACCAGGCAGCACCTGATTACCACTTTAAAATCCCAGGCAGCACCTCACTGCCCCTTAAAAATACCAGACAGCACCTCACTTCCCCTGACAACCACCAGGTAGCACCTCACTACCACATTAAAATCCCAGGCAGCACCTCACTGCCACTTTAAAATTCCAGGCAGCACCTCACTACCCCTTAAAAACCCCAGACAGCACCTCAGTGCCCCTAAAAACTACCAGGCAGCACCTCACTACCCCTTAAAAACACCAGACAGCACCTCACTGCCCCTAAAAACTACCAGACAGCACCTCACTGCATCTTAAAAATACCAGACAGCACCTCACTGCCCCTAACAACTACCAGGCAGCACCTCACTACCACATTAAAATCCCGGGCAGCACCACACTGCCACTTTAAATTTCCAGGCAGCACCTCACTACCCCTTAAAAACACCGGCATCATCCACCCATAACCAGGGGACATGCCCCTACGAACAACAACAAACAGAAACACCACAGGACAACAAATAAACCCCGCAAGAACTAAACCAGATCCAGTCTATGGCGCCAAAGTCCCCGCGCCATCCCCAACCTGTCCGTAAAATGCACAGTAAATAAATGCAGGGAAAGAAGAAAAACAAAAAATGACATAGCGCCAAAGTCCCTGCACCATCCCCACACCCACATGTCCAAGTCAACCCCACCTGCAAATGAAAGAACATTGTAAACATTATAAACCCCACTCACGAGTCCAATATGCAAACCCAGAGGAATGTCCTAAATATCAGGCCACCACATAAACACAACAGCAGTACACAAGCCGGCCTTAAACACCTAACATTACCCAGGACCCAGCCCATGACACACTATCCCGAGGCCACTGCATATAAACAACGATCATCACAGGCCTCGCCCAACACCTACCGCATCAGAACCTCTGGACTTGATAGATCCTCCATGCCATGCGAGCCCCAGAGGTCTGGATCCTGCGCTCGCCACCTTGCCATCCTTCTTGTCAAAGTACCCCCTTGTTGCTTCCTCCGTCTTCAAGCATAAACATAGTAAATGCCCATTAATGCAAACACGGTCACTGCGCTTCTCACCAGCTCCAATGACCAACGTCTTCCTGCCGGCATAAACTCAGCGCCCTCCAGTTGTGCCAAAAAATCATGAACTTCAGGACCGCCCGGTCCATGTGAGGAACACACGACCTTAGCATGTGTCCCAAAATTATTCCTGTGCTCCTCCGGAACACCAAAGCTTCCGCCTCCAGTGCCGGTAAAACACACATGATGAACGCTGCGTTCCAAGAGAACGTAGCTGCAATCTTCAACATTGCGTTCCAGCAAGACACGCTGGGACGCCGGCCCTCCTCCCAGCAACGTCATCATAACTGCTCCCAAGACCAGGAGCATTGCACCGAGCTACAGCCCACTCTGACTGTCCTCTTCGATGCAGCTGGTATATGTCGTCAGTCTTGTTCCAAGCTCCATGGAAGACACTTCACCAGCTGCCACGGCTCCGCTGGCCACCACTCCGCTAGCCACCTCCATTTCCGCGCCCCCCAGGCAGTCCTACACATCGGAGACACAGCAAAGCGCTGCCAACCAGCGCACACACTCAAAGGTGCATAAAACCATTAGTCCGACCAACCCCAGGCAAATCTGTAGCTCTCCCCAGCTACTGCAGCACCTTCCGGCACCTCCTCCGTACGATCGGGCTACTTCGCAAGGGCCCGTAACACTGCCGGCCACTCCAGACAATGGGCCACCTCAGCCCCTGCTCGACCGCTTGACAAAACGGACACAACGGCACCACCTGGCCATTCCAGCCCTCAGCTTATACAGGAGCCACCGCAGCTACTAACAACACCTCAGCTGATCACCTGGACAGTTCCCCGGGGGTCCGTGCACCAACCGCCACTACAGACAGTAGGCCATCTCAGCCCAGCGCTGCATGATAGTCCCACCTTATGGACCAGCAACTGTGTGCTCCGCCAAAACAGGTCCCAGCCTTGGACCTTCACTGTACCGCCCGGCCTGCAGCTTCCTGCTTGATGGATGTTTCCCTGGAAGGCAGCACTTCTCACCAGCTGCCCCTTCCCAGCAGCACAGGAACCATCCTCGTCGCCAGTGTGGTAAACTAATCCTCCTTCACAATCAAGAGCACCAGAAGGTGAATAGTTTACATGTAGGTTTATTTCTCTTGTTCATAAGTAGAGAAAGCACTGGGACATCCATCCAGCCCAGCACATTAGGTCCAACTGACACCAGTAGAACCCAGCACTCCAAACATCCATCACCACTCCACCTAGAATCTCACTGACATCACCACACCAACACTCCACCTAGAATGTCAGTGACATCACCAGAACACTCATAGCCATAATCAGGCCCCAGCACAGACCCCCTCAGCAGGCATGGCCCAGGGTGTGCTCACATCCAGTGTGATCTCCACTTTAGCTAGTCTTTGAGCCGCCTCCTCCCTGAATCTGGTAATCTCTACACAGGACCAGAGCATATGTACCATCCCTGCATCTATTTCCCCGCACCTCGGGCAAGCCTGACTCGTTGCGCAGTTGAATTTAGCAATTTTCTTGGGGGTTAGATATGCACGGTGGGTTACATACAATTGTATCAGTTGCAGCCGTAAATTCCTGGACACCTTCTTGTGGTATCTCTGAGCTCTGTTCCACAACCCATCTGTCATTCGTGTTCCCACTTCCTCTTCCCACAGCAGTCTCTTTTGAGCCATCTCTTTTCCTTGGACATCAGCAGCTCGTATATACGAGAGACCTCGTGCCCCCCTTCTGCCACATCATGAAATGTTTCTATTACTGTATATGGTTGTCAGTTCAGCTTCGGACCATATACTCTGGATGATCCGTCGGAATCTGCAATACGTAATGCGCTGCCCTTGGTGTAATCCCGTATCCCCACCAAACTCTTAAAACTCCTTGGGTTTCCCATCTAACTACATATCCCCCACCTTCACCACCCCAACTGGTTCCCACCACTTCCTGATATTCAGCCTAGTCTGCGTGTCCACCCCCTCCAACGCCACTAGTGGAATCTGCAGTGAGCATGGGGTAGGGTTGCCTATAGTAAGGCATGCCCTGCGCTATATGTCCCGTCCAAGTTTCATCAATCGGCCTCCTCCTTTATCCATCTCCCTTGGAAGCCATATCATCTTGTTTAGGAAATATGGGGGACATTCGGCCCTAAGGAACCTGGATTCCGATGTTTGCTCTTCCGAAAGCCATTTCGACACAAATTGGAGCTGGCTTGCTAAATAATATACCTCAAAATTGGGCAGTTTAATGCCTCCTTGGTCATAGGGGTTCTGTAGTTTCCATAGTGCCACTCTGTATCTAGCATTATGCCAAATAAAGCTCCTGCATGTACTCTGTACTCTCCTAAAGAACCTCTTGAGTATGACCTGCGGAACATTTGCAAAGTAGTGAAGTAATCTCAGCAGCACTACAATCTTCAGCAGTGCTACGCGACCCATTATGGATAATGGTAATTTGGCCCAGAACCCCATACTTTTTTCTCTATTCTAGACAGTACTTTCTCTGTGTTTTGCGTGTGTTCCATCCCAGGGTCGTGGTATATATCTACCCCAGATATCGAAAGGTTTCTCTTTCTCATGCTATCGGTAATACCGGCAACTTATGTTTAGGCTTCCGTGTGTATCGTCCAAGGGGGAATATACTTGTTTTTTGCGGATTGACAGTTATACCTGACAGCTCTGCATAACGATCCAACACCTCCAGGATGTACTGTAGGTTTTCCTCTGGGTATTTTAGGTATAAAAGCATGTCAACTGCATATAGTGATATCATATGTTGTACAGCCTTCGCACTAATTCCTACTTCCCCGTATATCTCTCTTAAGTACACCGCTAGGGGTTCAAGCGTTAAGATAAAAAGCATTGGAGACCAGGGGCATCCCTGTCTGGTGCCCTTCTTGAGCTGCTATTGCTCTGATATGGGGCCTCATTACACGGTAGGCGGTAAGGGTTTACCTTACTATGCGGTCCCTTTGCGGGACACGACCTTAACGGCTGGTGTAGACCAGCCGTTAAAGTTGGGACCCGCAAAGGGACCTTGTTGCTAATTATGGTACCGCAATTTGCGGTACCGTAATTAGCTCCTTCCCCATTCCCAATGAGCCCTATGGGGCAAAAATGGGAATGGGGAAGGGCCATGAAGAAAGGGGGAATTACCGCCCTGCCAACCTTGGAATGGGGTAGTAATTCCCCTTTTCTCCATGGTGGTACCGGTATGGTACCGGCGGCAACCATGGTGCTAATAGCACCATGGTTTACCGCCTACCGTGTAATGAGGCCCATGGTGGTGCCCGTCTTGACCCTTGCTACCGGCTCGCTGCACAACAGCCGCACCCATTTCAGGTATATAGGCCCAATCCCGCATCTATCTAGGACCGCTAGCTGCCATTCCCATTTGACCTAATCAAATATTTTCACTGCGTCCAGTGAAATAATGGCCGCTTCTTGCTCGCTTCAATGGGTGTGGTCTATTATGTGGTGCAACCACCTTAGATTGTTTCTTATATTCCTGTGTGGACGTATCCAGACTGGTCGGGGTGTATGAGTTTACCTATGAGTGGTCTTAACCTGTTCGCCATGACTGCTGTCAGGATCTTCCCATCTTGGTTTAGTAGTGAGAGAGGTCTGTAGGACCTGCATTCCGTCTCCGGCTTATCAGGCTTAAGGAGCGGGACAATAATCGCCTCCTGCAAAGTCTCGGGTAGTTTGTCTGTGGCGAGCACCTGGGGCCTTGCAGGTGGGCAAGTGCTCTATCACGCTACCTAGTTCTTCGATTGTTATGGGGATTTCCAGGCTCTCTCTGTTTAATCCAATCTGGGGAGTTGAGTGTTTCCCTTATCTCTGGCTCACTCCCTTCGTCCGAATTCTCATATAGCTGTTTATAGAGGTCACAAAAGCATTTGTTCACTCTCTCTTGGGTGTCCCGCACCTGGCCATCTACCCCGCGTACTGCCCGGGTGGGTTGTCCGGGGTGTCGCTTTTGAACAGCCAGGCTAGCAGTCTGCCTGGTTTGTCCCCTTCTGCATGTTGCGTTTCGATATATTTCCTATAGCTAAGATTACCCAGTCTCTCCCAGTGGCCCCTGCATTCTTGTTGTAATCGGAAAACGGTTGTGTTCTCTTACGAGGAACCTGTGCTCTCTCACATGATCCTTTCCAACTCCCTCTCAGCCCTCTGTAACTCTCTAGTGATGATTCCTTGCATCCCCTTAGACTTGGCCATGGCTGCCCCTCTCATCACCGCCGTGTAAGGCGGGTTCGGTCTCTGACCTCCTCCCCTGCCTCCTGCTCCTCTCAAATGGTTAAAATGCAGCACAAGCGATGAAGCAGTGATGAGGGCCTCACTTACTGCAGACCTGAATGCTTTATTGGTGTGTCCTCGTGTTCAGCAAAAAGCAAGGATCACAGACTGCAAAAGTTCTTGCACAAGACTACAGGCTCAAGAAGAAGAGAAATTACTTCTCGAAACGCGTCAGCCACCGTTCAAAGAACTAAATCCTCTGTGTTTCCTATGCTTGGAATAAAGCGTCACTTGTTTAGTACATTCAAAGAATAGATGTTATCATTCAATTAGAATTTAACTTTGTCCTTTTCCATTGAAATTCGTAGAAATATATTCTTAGACTGTAAACTCATTGATATTGTGATTAAGGCGTTGTTCAGACGCATCATTACGGTGTGCAGGGGACGGGAGGGTTCCAGTTTGGATCCTCTTTTTCCTTCCTTTGTTTATCTAGGTAGCCCTGTGCCAGGGCCACTTTTCCTCCCACGCACCCTTAAGTTACCCACATTTGGCCTTAAAGTATCACTTACTTTTGATATCTGAATTAGTGGTGTGCATCTTCAACCCCCTCTTCCTTGACTCTTTTCCACTGGTACCACATACCAGTGTGGCACACATTGGAGATAGCACCCATTCCACCACAAATTCCAATAACATGTCTTTTTCGCACATAAATGATTTAACTGATAAACGTGCCACTACATTGGCCTTTGACGCCTCAGAAGCTAAACGGATACTGTCCCTAATCAAGGACACAGAGAAGTCACTACAAGGTAAAGTCAACCCAGAGAGACTAGTATTCCAATTGGAGAAACTGATCCGACGTGAAATCTCCCAGAAACTACACGCGACTACTCTGGTTGAATATTAGAAAGCACAAAAAATACCCTGTGGATTGAGAGTGTATTTACGCCCTATCCTGTGTAGTGAAAGCATATCATTTGTTGAAAAGTGGGACCAAATCCTCAACAAGTGCTCCCTTGACTTAATACTTTTAACCATTGAAGAATTGTCTAAATCATTGACTTCAATTGCCACAGAAATCACCACACTCAAAACACAACCCAGTGAATTCAAAACGTCTGAAGAACTAGCTGAACTGCTAAGTGACATCAATTCTAAACTTTCTGGCTATAAACAGGATATAGAGCAACGTAAACTAAGGAAATTTAAAAGAGATACATTTGATTATCTCAACGATATAGTTTACACGTGGCAAGAGTTTTACCACCACCGCGATCAACAACGCAAATCCCGCTTCCCCAACAAAGCCAATTCAGGCAGTCACAGCAGCAGCAGCAGCATTGGAGACCCGATCCAACCGGATAACAGACACCACCCCACCCACAAGGAAGCTGAAACAGACCCTAGAGACCCGGCTGCTTCCAACACAACACCCTCAGCTCCAACTAGTCCAGGCACCACTAGTGGAGCTTTTTTAGGACTAAGAGACAAATCAAAAGAAAAACGAGGAGAGGGAAAAAGCCAAAACAAAAGAAAAAACAAATGACCGAGAACCTGGTAGTAAATATATCCACCAAAAATCTTACGAGTGGCCAACTTGATATGTTCAACCGTGGACTCTCATTTGTGCCTACAAGTAATACCACACTCTTTGAAGAACAAGTATGTCTCCATAGACTAATGAGGAAGCTGCGGCTAAGACTCTTTTTCAATACAGACAGGGATGAGAGATCATCCTCCAAAGAAACTGACACGTTAGAATTTCGACTTAAGAGCAATTTCGACCCGTACACACATAATTCCATGCTCAACTTATTTGAGAAGAATGTGTTGAAAGACCTAGAAAGGATCAATTACCAGAAAACTACACCTAGCAATGTCAAAAAATGCCAACTCGAACACATTGAAACACTAGCCAAGGATGAAGCAATAACCATCAAGCCGGCCGACAAAGCAGGTGCCATAGTCATAATGGACACAGATGATTATACAACCAAATGCCTCACCCTCCTCAACGATGACAATACCTATTTCAAACTGGATGGAGACCCAATACAAAAAATTAGGACTCTCATCACACACATCATTGACGAAGCAATTGACAACAAGTGGATCAACAATAAGACAGGAGAGTTTCTACTTAACCAACACCCTGTCACTCCGGTCTTTTACGGTGTCCCCAAGATTCACAAGAATCCCACCAACCCTCCATTGAGACCCATCGTAGCTGGCACAGACAGCATGTTCGACCCACTGGCCATCTATGTGGACAGATCACTTCAAAAACTTGTCCAAGAAACTCCTACCTATCTGAGAGACACGACTGATTTCTTAAACTGTATCCAGGACATAACAGCACTGAGCTCTGAATGCATAATTTTTACCATGGACGTGTGCAGCCTGTATACGTCAATCCCACACAAGGAAGGCATAATAGCAGTTCAATGGTTAATTTCCAACAACCACCACAACACGGGAAACAACAACTTGATCTTGAAACTCCTGGAAACAATACTCTACAACAGCTACTTCAGGTTCCAAGGCAGATTCTATTTACAGATAACAGGCACATCCATGGGTTCCTCCATGGCACCAGTTTATGCTAATACATTCATGTACAGATTTGAACATCAACATGTACTGGATCACCCTGAATGGTCATATAAGATCCTGATGTGGAACCGCTACATAGATGACATTTTCGGCATCTGGTGTGGAACATGCGACAAACTGGACTCCTTTTTCAACTATATGAACAACATCCATGACAACATCAAATTCACCATGGAGATAGGGGCACCGCATCTACACTTCCTAGACGTGGATATGGAAATCAGAGAAAATCGCATCAGTACTACAGTATACCACAAAACAACTGATGCTAACAACCTGTTACATTACACAAGCCATCAGCCGAAATCAATGTTGAAAAGTCTACCATACAGCCAAATGTTAAGATTAAAACACATCATTTCAGACCCCGCAGGCTTGGACACAGAAAACAGCAAATTACTTGAAAAATTTGAAGCTAGAGGATACCCAGAGTCCATACTAGAGGGAGCGAAAGAGAGATCAATACATATCAGCAAAGAAGAACTTTTGACACCTAAGATTAAGACAAAGGACACACCCCTATTGCATATAACGAAATTCTCCAGAGAAAGCTTCCAAGTAGGCAAATCCATCAGGAAACACTGGAGTACCCTCCACAATGATCAGACACTTAAGGAACTATTCCCTAAAGCACCCATGATCGCTTTTAGACGTGGTAAGAATCTCAGAGATAAACTAGTTAGAGCAGAAACACCACCAAAGGACAAGCAAATGGTCCTTCAGACCAAGTAAATGGGCACTTTTCCTTGCCTTTGCTGCTCACACTATAACAATGTAACCAAAGGCGACAACATTATTCACCCATGCACAGGCAAACAAATCAAATTACGTCACTATGCCACTTGCATGTCCACCTGAGTGATTTATGCGATTAAATGCCCTTGTGGCAAGCTATACGTAGGCCAGACAACAAGATCAGTCAAAGAAAGGCTCACAGAGCATAAATCCAACATTAGGTGTCAAAACATGAAATCACCCCTCTCGAGACACTTCAAGGAAAGTAACCACACAGTGGCCCAAATTAAATTTCAAGTTTTTGAAGTAGTTAAAAAAACCTATAGAGGCGGGGACTATCAATCTATACTCTCTTGTAGAGAAAAATACTGGATTCACACATTGAATACACTTCTCCCCAAGGGCCTGAATGATGAATTATTGTTGAAATGTTTTGTTTGAATAGGACTCTCCAATGATCTCCTTCTCTCTGTGACAATCAGGCAGCTGATTTTTCTTATGCCAATGGACTCTAAGAACTTGTTTATTCACTGCACCTCAGCATGTATATTATGTATCTCCACATACAGTGACTCCTTATCTGTGAAGTATTCAACTGTTGATACAACATACAGATAGTAGATTACCTGTCTAGAAATGCATGACTTGTCATTCACGATTGTTCCAACCATTAAGGGATCCGATATACCAGACAACACACCAATGTATCCTTGTTTTTGTACATCCACAGCCACCCAACCAGTACACCACCATCCTTAAATATCTTCACCCCTATGGGACGAAGAAAGGCAGCCTATAGCCGTCCTATGTTTACATGCATTACTCCACGTACCAGAATATCTACACGGCACCTACATTCTAATATGGCCGCCGCGCTATACACAACAACTGACGTCGCCGTTTGACGTTTCACAACACATGGAGTCTGTCATTCATTTCGACGCTCCATGGACCGTAGACACCGCTCGAGACCCGCTCGAGTCACGCTCGAGGGTCTTACACTAGTCGGGAAGCGTCCACCTCCTAGCAACTATCACCACGGGGATGTAGCGCATTCGGAACTGAGACTCACGAGACGAACTACATTGAGTTTCACGAGACGTACTGCACTGGGATTAATTGCCGACCACACCGTGCCAGATTTGGTAAGTGCATCCAGGATACCTTGAATCTCTCACTATCACTTACCTCCATCCACCAACCTACCTGCATACCCCAGCGAGATACGCACATAGTAGCACTCACTAGAGATTTTAATTACTTGCAGACTCGACCGCAAGTAGCTGACCCGCTTTCCACTGGTGAAGACATGCCATCCACGGCACTTGCTTACTAGCACCGCTACGCTCAGTTGCTACTTTTTACATTGACGGGGTGAGTGTTTACTTTGTGATTACAAACTCTGATCGTCATTCTATTGAAGACAGGATATATAATAGCGCACCCGTATCATTTATTTCCAGCTTGTGGGGCATTATCCTTATACTGAAAGCGCATCAGAACTTTCGTCCTACACTTTACTTCTGCACACGCTGAAGCTTTTACCCACGCTGTATTCAGAAGCATTCAACCAGGTATGAGGAGCTTTGCTCACATCAACTTACATTTCACTATTGGTACTGGTTGCAAGTGGCTCTGGATATAATTTATATTTGGAAAATGCAAAGATTTGTTTTCCTGATCCCGATGTTTGGTTTTTTGATTCTTTAACTGAAATGGTTAAAGGCAAAAAACCTCGGGGTCATCTTCGACTCCACACTCTCCTTCACTCCTCATATATCTGACGTCTCTAAGAAGTCACATTACCAGCTGCACCTCCTCAGAGGTATTCTTCCCTTCCTCTCCTTCCCCTAGAAGCTCACTGTCTCCCGAGCCCTGGTTCTCTCGAAGCTGGACTACTGTAACAGCCTCTATCTTAATCTGCCTGCCTCCACTCTCCGCCCTCTGCAACTCATCCAGAACAGAACTGCGAGACTTGTCCTTGGTCTCAAGCCCAGGGACCGTATCTCTCCAGGACTGAAATCTCTACACTGGCTCCCAGTGGCTGCGAGGATTAAGTTCAAAACCCTCTGCATTGTCCACAAGGCCTTCTGGGGCCTGGGGCCTAAATACCTTCAACTCTCACTTCCTAAATATCTTCCTTCCCGAGCCCTACGCTCATCCGTCTCCAACTCCCTCAGGGTCAGCTGCTTCTCGAAGCAACGAGCTGGGGGTAGATCTCTCTCCGCGGCAGGGGCCTCCCTCTGGAACAGCCTTCCTGCCTCCCTGAAACTTGCGGAGAACCATCTCCGGTTCCGGAAGCACCTCAAAACCTTCCTCTTCACTTCAGCTTTCTCTCTCCCTCTCCCCTGCTAAATTCCTCACCAAAACTGCACCGATTCTGCAACTGGGCCACTCGCACCAACCTCGGTCCTGGGCCCAGTCACTCTTCACTTGCACTGCCTCCCTGGCAACCCCTGCACTGCGGGACTGTCTCTGTATCACTACAGCCCCCTCCCCCAGCACTTGTCTGCACTTACCTTGCACTTGCCACCAGCTGGCCCTATTTATTTATTATTTTATTTCTATTCTACTTATTTGTACTGCACTCCCCCCCTCCCCTTCCCCTTGCACTTTTTCCCTTCCCCCTACCCCTGCACTTGCGCGGTCTGAATGACACCTGGCCTAGTAGGATCGTTGTCTGTCTTCCCCTTGTTCCCCCCTCCCTGCCTCGTCGCGCCTTGAAACACTTGTGTATAGGCGCGTTACAAATGCCATACCATATCATATCATATCAAATAACAAGAGAATAAGACATATGTACTCTCACTGGATAACTTGACTGTATGATACTAAATATTAGACAGACTGTGGTAATTAATTGGCAACAACGCAATCCTGATTGTTCCTTTCTCCATTTTTTTTTGACATTCAGTTCTTGCACAAGACTACAGGCTCATGAAGAAGAGAAATTACTTCTTGAAACGTGTCAGCCACCGTTCAAAGAACTGAATCCTCTGTGTTTCCTATGCTTGGAATAAGGCGTCACTTGTTTAGTACATTCAAAGAATGGATGTCATCATTCAATTAGAATTTAACTTTGTCCTTTTCCATTGAAATTCGTAGAAATATATTCTTAGACTATAAACTCATTGATATTGTGATTAAGGCGTCGTTCAGACACATCATTACGGTGTGCAGGGGACGGGAGGGTTCCAGTTTGATTCCTCTTTTTCCTTCCTTTGTTTATCTAGGTAGCCCTGTGCCAGGGCCACTTTTTCCTCCCCCGCACCCGTAAGTTACCCACATTTGGTCTTAAAGTATCACTTACTTTTGATATCTGAATTAGTGGTGTGCATCTTCAACCCCCTCTTCCTTGCCCCTCTCATCACCACTTTAAAAACTTCCCATATTACCCTGGCTGATTCCACGCTGCCAGTATTAAGATCAAAATATTCCTTCACCTCTTTCCTCAAGCCCTCCCTGAATCCCACATCTTTTAGCGCTTCCGCCCTGAGTCTCCATGTCGGTATCCTGGCCCAGGGTGGAAGAATCTGCCAGGTCATCTCTAATGAGGCATGGTCCGATAGGACCATGGCTTTATGTTCTGCATGTGTTACCTCATGTATAGAGTTCGTACCTGTGAACACGTAGTCCAACCTAGTGTATAGATTTTGTGGGGCCGAATAATGTGAATACCCACGTGCTTGTGGGTGCTTCTCCCGCCATACATCGACTAGCTGGAAGGACTTCAACAATGTGTTCAGAGCTTTCGCTCCTGGGGTCGGGTGGGTCAGTCTCCCATCTGACCTGTCCATACATATTAATTATACATAATTCCCTGTTTTCCACCCACCCCGTATCATTACTAGCCTGCCGTCCTTATCTACATAGGACTGCAGTATCTTGAAAGGGACATGCAGTGCTATCCATGTCAGGACCCCCCTAGCGGACGAAGAGTAAGGGGCCCCCCTAGTTGTCCCTTTCCATTTCCTCCTTACCATTTCTTGTTTATCTCTAGTCAAGTGTGTTTCTTGTAACAAAGCAATGTCTATCTTCTGCCTCTTCAAATATGTTATCACCCTATTTCATTTGATATAGCTGTTGAGCCCTTTCACAGTCCAGGATACTATCTTCAGTTCAACCTCCATCCTCCGTTATTCTCCTGTCCTCTCTAAGCCCGACTCCCTTTCCCTTGCCCTAGAACCTCCCTGAACTCCCTCCCCTCCCCCCTTCCCCAACAACCCCAACAATTGCCTATCTCCATGAATGAATCTCAGGCTAACCCACATCTAGCTCTATTCCCGGCTTGCGGCCAGTACTCGGTGTGCAGTAGGCGGATACTATACTACCAGTATCCCTACTAACTAACCTAATGTGGGGATGAAAATGATCTTTGTACCACCCAAATTTGTGGCGCACTAACCCCTGCTTGTCACTGATTTAAGCAGTCCAACATATTCTGTTACACAATTGTCTCAGTGTCCATTCCCAAACAATTACCACATGTCCCCCGCCCTGCAGTATGCCTTAAGGGCCCCCACGTTGTTTCACTTATCACTTCCTTCTCCATTCTGGTCACGCTGCTCGGATGGCATATTCTGCGAGTCCATCTAGTTGTTCACATCCTCAGGGTTTTCAAAGAATAAAGCCTGATCTTTGTGCATAACCTTCAGCTTGGCCGGATACAATAACATGAAACTTAAGGTTTGCTGCCCTCGATCTTTTTTTTACTGACCCATAGTTCATTCTCTGCTTCTGTACGAGAAAGGTGTAATCCGGGTATGCGCTAACGGTTGCTGCTGCTCGGTTGATATTGCCCTCTTTCCGGAAATGTTCCAAGATCTTCTCTCTGTCCTTATAATTAAGGATCTTAGCTATTATCTGCCTCGGGGGGGGGGGCCGACTGCAGTCTCCACATCAGCGCTCTATGTCCTTGTGTAAGTTCACCGGCAGCTATTTCTTGCAGTAGCATATTCTCTATGTAATTGGTCGGAATCTGGCCTTCCTCCCCTTCGGGTAATCCTATAATTCACACATTGTTCCGTCTGGCCCAGCCTTCTGCTTCTTCTGCCCTACTTTCCAGGTTCTGCACTTGTTGCTTTAGGATGGAGATGTCTGTGGAATTGACTTTACAGCTACCGACGTTGGTTTCCACCTCCTTTTCCAGCACCCCCGTGCGTTCCGACAATGTTCTGACATCTTGTCTCAGGAGATTCATGTCAATTTGCATTGCGACTATCTTGAACTCCAGGGACGCTTTCAGCTCCGCTATTGCCACCAGTATTTGTTTATCCACTCTTCCCTCTGTATCTCCCTCACTGGTTTCATAAGCTTTGGACTTTACGCTTTCCTGTGCTTGCGCCAGTCTGGCGAACGTATCCAGAGATGACTGCCTCCCCTTGCTACAGTCCGCTTTGGCTGTCATGGCTGCTGCTTTCAACTTTGTGGCCTTTCTCCTTCCTGGCATTGGTGAGGTTTCGCTCTATCGACCCAATCTTCTCCCTGGGGGGCCCCCTTACTTGTGTAGCTTGTCCTTGCACCAGTTCTTTAGCCTCCACTCCTGTGTGTCTTCCTACTTATTTGTGTCCGAGCTCCGGTTCCGACCTAGGGAGTGTTGCAGCTCTGCGCGGGCTATCGTCCCTTGTTCGTGCATGGCCTTCCCCTCCCCTCTCACCGTCAGTGGTTGAAGTGTACGAAAAGAAATAGTAGAACTATGTTTCCTACTGGTCTGCACCGCTCACACAAACCCCATCGCCACGGCCCCTCCCATGCACAATATAAATCCCAAAACACATGTGCCTGTTGTTTAAGGGAACGTCCACTGCAGTGCACTGACAGTGCAAGTTTCAACTTCTTCCTATACTTTTATTTTAAAACAAAACCATTCCGGAACGGTTTCTTTTTAAAATAAAAGTATAGGAACGGTAAAACCTAATTAAAAGAAGTAGAGGATCACCGTCCCGACCGCTCCTGCCCACTTTGACCACTGCTCACCATTGTCTACCTGCTTGGGTTGTGTGGTAGACTGCGCCCGCCAGTGGGGGTCCTTCGACCTCTCCGGCTCTTTGCTCATTTTCCGCTTGTTGTGCCTTCAGTTTCAGGAGCCCTGTGGACTCTGCTTCTGGGCGGGTGGAGTTATTACTCAATGATTGATACTCAGCATCAGCGCAGCACCCCCAGGTCCATGAGTGGCACCTTGCCAGTACATGTGTGTTTTGCCTTACAGTCTTCCCTTTTGATCTCATCCGGATTGTTTTAGGGGCTTTGCAAGCGCTTGCTGTCTTCAGAGGTTGTTCCCGGGAGGCGGGTGTCTCAGAGCCTCTCCTTCCGTGCTGTCTAGTTGCACGTGTTGCCAACCTGATCCCTCTGAGGTTGGTTCTGTGCCCCCAATTCTGTGTGCCTGGTATCTGCCAGCCAACCGCAGGTGCATGTGCTTCTTCAGCCCTCTGCAGCGCTCACAGCAGTTATATGTGGATGTGGTCTCCTCCTTCCGGATTGTTACGTGATGTCCCCCCTGTATCTGTGCTTCTGCGCCGAGCCCCGGGGTCCACTCCTGTTGGGCTACTTCCCAATCGCACCTCCAGTATCCTCATGTGGCTGGTGCTAAGCTCTGTCCTCTTCTTCCTCCTTTGGGCACTCCCGACTTGCCCAGCACGCTTCCAGGGTCATGTAGCCTCTCTGCTCCTCTGGTCTGCCGTGCCTCCTTTATGAGAGCTGTAGTGCTCTCACGTTCGCTCAGTGCGTGTGTTTTGTTGGAGTGAGGTCCTTTAATGCTTCCCCTTTTCTGCTCCCCGAGTGCCTCTGTATTTCATACAAGTCCTATCAGCTGGCTCTCCGCCCCGCTGAGCCGCTTCTTATGTGGGCAGGTCCACTCTGCCTCGCTTTTCCTCCATCAGTGATCTACTGATCGACACATGATCATGCCACCAATCTAGGGCCCCACTCCTTGCCCAGCTGCTCTGTGAGCACTGGTGCCATGCGTCTCCTCTTCGGCCGCTCACTGTTCTCTCAGCTGGTATCTCTCAATACAATGTATCCTCCGCTTTTCGTGGGTGGTACACCTGCCTGCCACTTGTCACTCAACTCCAGCTAACTCGCTGCAGCTTCTACTACAATACAGCTGCTTCTCATTAGCGCCCGTGCAGGTTCTGTGCAAAACAGAGCCCCGTTATCGGTCTTACGCACTATGTGGCTTCTCCTCTCCTTTGTTCTTGGCCATTTTGTTGCTCCAGCTTGCCACACCGCCCAAACTTCTTCTCAGGGTTCCGTCCCTGCTGTGAGTTTCTGCACGGTCTTCCCAGCGCTCTGTGCACAGACTATTCAGACGTTCGTGGCTTCTGGTTTTTTATTAATATCTTGTCTTTTTTACCTGTTAAGGCCATGGACCTTCATCGGATCGGCAGGAGCTCCGAGATGCATGTCTTTTACGTGGCTATGTAGTCACGCCCCCCTGTGAAATCAAGCCCTTAGTGCCTAAACATTGGCATTTTCTCCCTCTCTCTAGCCGCTCTGCCTAATCTCTTGTTTTTATTCAATTTAACCTGAATGCTCATCTTCTCTCCCTTCATTCTACTTAGCGACTTTCTGTTTCTCACCCCAACCTTCTGTTTGTAGCTGTTATTTGCATTATCATGTACATTGTACCGTATTTCTAATATTGTGGCGAAAGGTGCTTTATAAATTCAATAAATGAAATTAAATGAAATTCAGTATACAGCTTTGGTACATTGAACAAGTTCACTGTTACTTGTCACAGCGAAGTAAAAAGATTATCAGGATCTGGATGAACCCAGCTGAGGGGATCTAGAAAACCCAGGTGCGATCCCGAAGTTTGTTTTTCCAGAATGGTCCCAAAAACATTTCAATAGATTTAACGAGAAAACATTTGTCAGCCAGTTTGTAATGGATCCCAAGATGGACTCCAATTTGTTTGAGTAGTGCTTTCCTACAGATCTTAAATCTCTTTTTGCCAGTCTGGTGTTCTCTTCAGTAGATTCTTGACCAATTGTAGTGCTCTGTTTGATGCTTCTACGAAAGTCTCTGTGATGCTAGTGATGTCTATCTTCATATCCAGGAGGTATGGTAGTCTTAGTGATAGTTGTGGGAACTTCAGAGATGATAACCTCACCTCAGGCCAATTCACTAGCACTAGCTCAGTCCACACTTGTGGATGAAAAATGGTGTTGCAACACTTAACCACCTTTAAGACTATGATCAAGTTGGTAATACCCACAGGCACACTACAGCATGAAGTATTAAACTGCACAATGTAGGATCCGATAAGTAGTAGCTGCGATGCTGAAAATGCATCAGAGGGACAGGGCCTCCGTATCTTTGTCCTTTACTGCCTTTTATTGTGTGTTCTGTCATGTTTTCCGTGCAGGAGTTCATGTGGGACTCCTGGCAGTGCAGCTCTCTCTTTTGGTTTGGTGTACAGACCCATGGGATACCCTTATGGCACCCATGGGTGGGGGTACAACCCTGTGCCCCTAGTGTATGTTTTGTGTGTGGCCCACAGAGCAGGGTATGGGCTGGTGGCAGCTCCGTGCTAAATTTGATAGGTGCTCTGAGTATCCTCTGAGTATCCTCCATTTTGGGGATACCCAGGCCCTGCCATTGGAATCAGTTGATTCCTGATAGGAAACAAGTTGGCCCCTGTGGCCTCTTGCTTTCTATTGCCTGTTACCTTGTTTTCCCAAAGTCCTGGGAAGCCCTGACTCTGTCCCTTACCCCTGACTGGCTGTTGGGTGGAAGTTCCATATATGGTGTTGTTGTGAAGTCCAGGCCAGACTGGCTGGAGCCTTCCCAGTGACTGTATGTTATGGGTACACCCTGTGGGTGGGACCTGGGTGAATGGAGTGTGTGACGAATACACATTCTGTGTTGTGGATTTCTAGTATCTGGTGTTTGACACAATGACTTAGACAGCCCTGCCCGAAACTGGTATGAATGCAGTGTGGAGTGATGAATGGCTGGGTATTTGTCCCAATACACATACATTGTTGTGAGCGTCTGGAGAGAAGTGAATGGGCTGAATACACTATGCACCTGATTGGATGCCTGCCTGCATGAATGCCCTTCTGACCAATTGGTTGCCTGAGTGTGACCCAGTAGAATGAATGGGAGATCAACTAGTATATGTGGTGGCCTCTCACTGCTAGAATTGGTGTTCAGAAGCTGAAGAGAAACTGGAGTTGATACTGAAGCTTAATCTTGAAGCGCTGCTGGAAGAGAAGAATTGCTGTTGCCCTTCTTCATCAATCTGAAAGCTGCTGTGTCTCCGAGGACTGACCCAGAGAGGACCTGGTAAGGCGCCCTCTTTCCGAGCTAAGAGGGACCATCGTGCATCAGCTGATCTTTGCCAAAGCTCCCTGGTAGACAGACCTGCGACAGGCTGCCGACCGTAGACGGGGACTGCCGCAGGATCACAAGGAGAAGCGTCCAAACACTGTTGTCCAGCACCGTCGACGACCGCCGTCGCTGACCGGAGCCGCCGTGCTCCCGTTGCCAAAGAACTTTCGATTTACGGACGCGCTCGTCCGCACCGCTGCCCGCCTTATCCCGCCAGAGAAGGCCAGGCCGTCGACCGACCGAGGAGCATCCTCCGGTGGGTTTCCCGCCACCCAAAGACCACAGAGACGCCGACGATTCGACGCCCTTGCTGGACCAAACTCTTTGTGGTCCTGAACTATCGACATTGAGGTGCCCCGCACACCTCATCCTTGCAGGACGTCTACGTTCAGTCGCCGACGAGCACTGCTAGGAACGAAGATGCCACTTCACCGCCGTAGTTCACTCTGTTCATCGCCGGACGTTCGACGACCCGTGGCTCCTGCCTTAAAGGGAGTGCACTCAAGAAGGGCCGTTGATTTCCCGACGAGGAACTCTACAACACCAGGTACTTTGGGGTTGCTGAACTACCGGAAAGATTCTTTTGAACAATATATGGACTGGGCTTGTGATATATCTTTATTTTACAAGTTGCCCAGGTGGGGGGATCTGTGCCTAGTTGGTAGGGGTCAATATTCTGCCCATTGTTCTAACCAACTGCTTTCCTCCTATATCTATTGTTGGTTACTTTTATTCCTTGATCTGTGTGACATTTGACCAGAGTATAGTTGATGCACTTTAATGAGATCTGATAATAATTGTGGTACCACTTTAGAACTGTATATATTTGCCATTGTGGATTTGATTTTCTGAGCACAAAGTGGGTTATTGTGATAGTGTACATAACCTTAAATATTAATTATATAAAGACTGTGTTTTAATTAATACAGGGTGTGGATATTCCTTTGTGGGGGCTTGGGGTCTACACTGTACTTAAGAACCAGCCTGCATCACCTCCTGAGAAGCTAGGCCTTGATTGCTCGACCAGAGCTACCTTATAGACAATCTTGGCTGGGGTCGTCTGTGCCTCTCCTCTGCCATATAGAGAGCAGTAGTACAGACACCCCCTTCAAGTCTTTACAGTAGCATAGCTTTGCTACTGAAGGTTTCTATTCAAATTGCACTCAGCATGCACTTGTTGAGTTTGAATTCTGCTCACATGGACCAATCTTGAAAATGTCCTGGCATCTTGTATAGGGTGTTTCCACATAGTTTTTCAGGGAATGCAGTTGTACAGTATAGTCCTCACGAGTCATGCAGGCATGTGTAGAGAGCACCTCATAGATGGTTTGAATCCATTGCTTGTTTACTTGAAGCATGGTGCCCCAGGACTGCAGTTCTTCCCCTAACAGAGGTGTTTCTGCTGGCACTGGAATATTCATGATCCCATGCAGTGTCCATGACCTAAAGTCTTTGCCTGATGCCAAAATTCCATACAATAATTTCTTGAGTACACTCAGCTTGAAAAGGCCAAATTGACCTCATTGTTTTGTACGAATGGTACATTTCACCGATTGTGGCCAGTCCCATTGGTACAAAGTCGAAAAACACTGAACAAGAGGAGTGGGAGTTGCAGGGTGTCCACCACTCCCCATGATCGGTATTTTCAGCTTCGGCGGTTGCAGGGGTCCCTACCCACTTCCTCGTCATTGGAGGTTGGAGACCCCAAACAAAAAAAAGAGCACAAAAAGAAAAAGGGACCCTGTGGCGTGTAAGGAATTCATGGTGGCAACAGTAAAGACAGACACAAGTGACCCCAGTTCAAGGGGGTTTATTAAACTGTATGCAAGTTGGAAAAACACCTAATCTAAACCTAAATTTAAGATGGGAGCCAGCATTGACAATCAAATGAAAATAAGGCAGTCCTAGTGGAAGTGTGTCAAATATAAATGGCCTATACTAAGAAACCTATTGCCAAATCTTACAACTAATACAAAAAGGGTGTGGGATAGTTTTCAAGAAAATAAAGTGTTCTCAAATAATAAGTCAGGATAGGCTTTAGCCAGGGGTCTACCTTCCCCACATTTTGAGCACGGGGTAAGGTGGGATCTTGGAGCACAGCACACTCAAGCTTTCCCAGCACGAGTTGACAGTTCTGTTTCTGCTTACATGGAGCCTCCTAGAAAGTCTCTTGCCTTCGAGGACAAAAATAACAAACAAAAGTAAACTCATTTCCAAAATGTTCGTTGGGTGACACTCTCACCCCTGGGTCCCCATTTTGTGTGCACAGACCCTTCTCGAATCTCAACCTCCCTCTACCGGGTTCACTATGGTGCTCGATTAGGGTGTTGATGGCTCACCCCTGGTTTCCCCTCTTCTGGGCGCTGACCCAAAACAGTCCTTATCGTTGTCAGGGCCTTCAGTGGTTGCAGCTCCTGGTTTGTGAGGGGTTGATAGGTTTACAAATAACAACAAACACAAAGTTCTGTTCTATATATTTCTCGTGTGGTGGCTTCACTCCTGGGTTCCCTCTTCTGGGCCCAGACCCCTTTTGCTTTCAGCCTCTTTAAACCAGGTTCACTATGGCTTTCTTTTTACTTTAGCGGGAATTGCTTCCATCTGCCTTTTCAATGTCTTTTCAAACAGGTCACAGCGGACATCTCTCTACCGGGTTCATGTTTGTCAACACACTCTTTCTCGGGACCTTAGACTTTGCCCCTCTTTATCGGCATCCCTCGGTCGGGTTCACTCTTGTCACTTCGTTAGCATCCCTCTTCCGGGTTTACTCTTGCCAACTTCACATTCACTTTGCTTTCAATTATTGTGGGATTCATTTCCCTTACTTTCTCTACAGTTCTTGGGTCAAAGGCTTTTGACTGTACTGGAATTTTGCTTGATCTCCTGTATGACCACTTTGATCTAACTTGATGGCCCTCCTACGGCCTTGTGGTATCTGTAGTTTCACTCAGATGGGGATCAACCAGAGTCTCTCGTGTTAGCACCCACGTAGTGCCGGTTCCCTCTGCAGCTGGTCTCCCCTTAACACTTTTACAGTTCTTTGAACTTGGTTCAACGTGCCACTTTTTGAGTTTCATTCACCACAGCCCCGCTCTTATCGTTTCTCCCCTCGACTTACTGGCTGTGTTAAACTGCTTGGCTTTCCTCGTCACTGGGGTCAAGGTCAGTACCACGGTAGCAGGAGTTTCTCTTGCTCCCACTTATCAGCGTCGACGCGCTCCGTGTACCGTCGACATCTGTTGCAGAACACTTGGGGGGTCATTACGACCCGGGCGCAAAGGGATTCCGGGCACCGGTAAGGACACCGGCGCCGGTAATCCCTTTGCGCCCTATTCCGAGGTCCCTTTTGCGGGTCCTTCCCTTAACGCCTGGTTTTAGCAGGCATTAAGGACGGGACCCGCAAAGGCATACCGGGGTCAATAACGGTACCGTAATTTACGGTACCGTTATTGCCATCTTCCCCCTTCCCATTGAGCCCTATGGGGAATGGGGATTGACATTTTCAATGGGGACTTACCGGTACCGCAAAGGTCGGACTAGACCGGTAAGTCCCCATTGAACAAGGGCGGACACGGTACGCCCATGGACTATTGTCCTTGGTTTTACAATTCCCTCTGCGGAGGTATCGAAGGTCTACATCAAAAAGGGCAAGGTTGTGTCTCTCCTTGTCAGCCTCTCGATATTCACCTCTTTTCTCTGCCTCTTTAACTGCTGGGCCTGGATAGCTGTCTCATCTTGCTGTCTGCGTTTCTGGTACTGTGCTCTAGTGCTCCACCTCTTATCCCTGTGGGGAAGCCAAAGGGCCGTCAGGTGTGTTTGATTCTGATCAATTGCCTGACTTTTGCCTGACTCTTGTATTGGGACATGTCAGGTAAAAGGCTCTGGTGTTAGTCCATTCTCTTGCGTGTTGTGCAAAAGTGTTAGTGTCGCAACAGGGGGGCAGTGTTTTTGAATGTCCTACGTGAGAGGATGGGGAAAAGGTGTTGAAGGAAGGGGGATCCTGCGCCTCACCCATCGGTGTCCCACTCCTACTCCCCAAGGGCCCCCCATCCAGGTGATCCTCCATCACTAGTCCATCCTCATGAACTGGATCCAATAGCAATGCTCGTGTCCTGGCCACCTGGATGACAGAGTCCCAGGGTTTAGCCAGGCAGACACCTTCAGGTTTCTCACAGGTGTTAGATCCGACCCACATTAGAGGGACATAATTGACTCTGCAGGGGTATAGGAGAAGCGATAGCCAGCATAAAGGTAAGTAGGGGGTCTGGGGTGGGTTGAATTTGGGTTGTATAATCATTTTTGGGATGTTTTACCGAAGTTGAATTCCTGCAAAAGCGACTACAGTCAATTTCGCAGAGATTATTTTGACTTCGGTAAAACAACCCAAAATCCACTCAGCAAAGTGTAGGTGGACTCTGAAATGGCCTGTCTCTGAGCTTGTCTTGATAGATTCAGTTCTGTCAGCTGCTCTGGCCATATGATGGAAGACCAGTCTGGAACAACCGTAGAGAGTGTGTACAGGAAGTCTGTGATCTTCAGAAGTTCAGCGATTGCTGTTTGTTCATCCTGTAAAGTTTCCAAGTCCCCTTGGATGTATCCAGTACCACATCTCTTCAGCTTATAGATTCCCTGCTGCAATGCAGTGAAGTTGTCATCGGCTGCAAAATGGCTCATCTCGATGGGCAGTGCAGCCAGTTCTTGGCTATTCAGTTATCTTCTAGGTAAGTTCAGCTTCTTTCGCCTCCCTTTTGGCCCTAGGCTTTTCTAGGTGACCTATCCTGTCTAGGATTGCTGCCAAATTACCTGACCTTCCCCATGTGTCTATTAAACTAACAACCCCTTGTAAAGGTTCTTTCCTTGCCATTAGTTGGCATGCTTTGCCTATGGAAATGGCATAGGTTTGTGACATGTCTTGTGAAGCCCAAGCTGCGTACGGTCCTATGCTTAAACCTTTGTGTCTTTTATGACATTTATTACCTCCAGTATTCCAGTTTACTGGAAAGTCTGAGGCATTTGTAATATGCTCCTATTTACCTTTATTTATTGTTTTCCTAAGCTTTTTAGTTGCCCACCAAAAGCCACGTTCATTGGCCTCCCTATCTGGATACGTGGTGAAACGGCCTGAACTACACATTACGGCAAAATGAGTATGATTGAGAAAAAACATCACATGTGCATTTTTACATGTTACATCTAACCTGTCAGTTCCATTTACTTACCAAGACTCACCCCATGACGTGTTAAGAGGAACTGTGCTTTTGCATGTTTTCTCTGTCATTGTGGCATTGAATGTTTTATAATACACCACAGAAAGTATGGACCACATAAACAGGCCATCTCTATGAGGTGTGGGAAATATGTATCCATATCGTGCTATATGCTCTCCCTTCACCTGAGGCTTTGGTTCATAAGGGAATTGTGTCTTAAACTCTGGTGGCAAGTTCAAAAGAGGATGTAACAATGCTCCCAGAGGGCTGTGTCTTACCACTTCACAGGTTTATTCTTATAGAAGAGGAAGGTGTCAAAATATTTCACAAAACATACATGGTCTACCACGTCACCTGGTTTTTCTAGATCATCTTCAGGATCTAACAATGCTCCTTGAGAAAAGGTTTCTATCTTGGATCTCAACAGGTACCTATAGGTGTCAGTGATGTGCATCTTAGGGGTTAATAGCCTAGATTCATCTATCACCAATAGGGTATGTACTTGGATTTGCATCTGTAAGTGACTTCAATCCAGCACTCCAACTAAGTCAATGCTTAGTATGGGATACCCAATGGAAGCCCTTATTTATATATATCTTTATGTCAAAGTGCTTTAAATCTGGATGATGAACCCTTATATAACGCGCCTCTCTTTGAATCTCCCCGACCTCACTGAGCCAAGAAGTAGGTTTATTTTGCAAATTAAAAGGTTTATTTGAAGAACTGAACAATATATATCACACTTTTATGAACAGAATAATATCTGAATAGCACACTTATGAATATGTACAGTGAGCAGCAATGGGTAATATTACAGTATCAACAATCTCTTTAATCAGTTAGGAGTAGGAATAGAAAGGATAAGGTAGCAGAGAATACTCTGTATGATTCAAGGAAATGCAATGATGGGAAAGAATGCAACACAGAAAAAAACTTGATATGATTTCAATCAAAAGATAATATGATCACTTTTTCCCCTGTTATTACTCACTCCCCCCACTATGCAATATGATGAGATGGAAATGAGGACACACAGATTTCAAGAATACAATCAATAATGCAGTTCAATCCCAGTTCAGCTCAACGCTAGTAATAATTATGAATGATTATCAGATTGAAAACAAAATTCAGCAGTTGAAAACAAGAAACAACTATTTTGACATGTGGTGAAATGGAGCTAAATTGCAATTCGCGGCAACTTTTCCGCGTGCGGGAAACGCGATTATGGAAAAACTATAAGGAATTGGAACGTAGGACGTGCGGTTCAAAAGTTACAGAGGTTTTAATCAAGGTAGATTTTTCAGAAATAAAGTCAAGATTTCAAAAATGACAGATGCGCTTTAAAGATTAAAAAAACATTTTTTTTAACACTAAAGAGTCTATGGAGCCGCAAACTACACGACAGCCCAGCTACCTATCCAGAGGCACCTCCGGATGGTTTCTGTCTGAACGAGATGATTGCCTTTCTCCAGAAAATATATATTAGCGGCAAGATGATTATCACTAAATTTATCAAGGATTATGTGGAGTAGAGAAGAATTTAGGAAAGACAACAGAGGTTCTGTAATGCAGTTCTGGACAGATTGAAATGTATGGTGTATGGAGTAGGATTACTTTAAACTAAGAGGATTGGTTATGTACAGTTCTAGACTGGATACTCACTCCTATGGCTTGGGAATGGAGTGGGCCCCGTCAAAGATCTGGTCAAGGGTTTGGCTGGGATTCTCTTGCCGCCGAACAGGTCTCAGTTCTGCTCTCAGCACTGCACTGCGGTCTGCGCAGTCTCTTGGACTGGATCTGACAGGTTCTGGATACAGCTCTGCTTTCTGGGTCTGGATCTTGGTTCAAGCACAAGGTTCATGGCTAGAATAGCAAAACAGCACAACCCAGCTGTTGAATGTGAGAGCCTCTTGGAAGTTTAGGGGTTAGAATCAGGTTGCAAAAGGTTCTGCAGGCCTGCTGAGAAGGGTTCAGCTTTTGGGTTAGGCCTCTCTGCTTCAAAGTTCTAGAGTTGGTTCTAGAACTTCTGTCTGGATATTGTCTGGAGTCTCGATCTTCTTGTAGGGTGCTTCGCCAAGAAATCAGTTGAGTAGTGGAAAAGTGTATCTGTCCTCAGCAGTCCCTATTTATGTATTTCCAAAGTGGGTGGGGAGGCTGATTCTACAATGCCCAACCCTCTAAGGATCTGATAGGTAAGAGGATTCCCTGTCCCCTGATTGGAGAAAAGATCAGCGTGTTATGCTGTGTCATCTTTATGGCTTAGGGGAAAACCCTCCCCTTTGCCTATGTACAGAATATCTTATTTTTCATAAAACACATATTTACTATATACACAACTTGTTAATACTACATAATTCACATGACAGATTAACTAAGGCACGTTTCTGTTCAACTCTCATCTTCCTAAGAGCTTTGGTTCAGAAATGACCACTTTTTGCACTTTTGGTGGGTTTCTCAATATTATTTCTGCACCAATTTTTAGGCATGCATGCACACCCATCTGAGCACAATTCTGTAATTTTTCCGGTTCCTGGCATAAACACAGTAGCTACAATATGAATAATTCCGGGGTTTGGTCTCAGAACATCGCACGGAGTCCAGCTTAGTCTTCAACTGTAAGCACATTTTTCATTTTAACAATCTCAAAGTTTCACATTTTTGTTAGTTCGGTACAATATTTTATAAGCATTTTTCTAAAACATACATCTGCTGTGCTTTCTGAATCCACACAATGGTTTGTCTCCGCCTCCAAGGTCTGGGCTGACTCAGAGGTCACATGTCTCTCCTTCCTGCCAGCAGTTTTTGTCAGCCACACCCAAATTAGCATTTTCTATTCAGCCCAAGGATTCCTTTGTCTGCACTGAGAGCAACAGGGAAGGGTACCCCTCTTAGTTCCTATTCACAACAGCCTGTCAATCTCTTAGCCAAGGGCAGGGGGAAGTCTCCTTTGTCCAGGGAGAAGGTGTGGAATTTGTTTGAACACAGTGTGGGAAACTTTAACTCTTAACCCAATGTCTAAAAATTGTCTTTTCTTATAATATAACTCCCATTTTTAACACGTACATTAAACAATTTCTTGTTTCAAGCCTTTTCAGAATATGGTTTTAAATTGTATCCACCTCTTAGGCTTCTGATAGCAAGCCTTTCTTTGGCATAGTTTGAGTTCCATGTTCAACTTTACCCAGAATGATTTTAAAACGCTGACTTCTGGTAGAGGTGAGTAACAATATTACACCCATTTTTGACAGATTTCTTCCAGCAAGCAATCCTCAAAAGTATACTTTGTTCAGATATATATATACTTCTGTGGACCTTATATTTATGTAGATTCTTGCAGGAGAATGATGTTGACCACCCAACAAGGAGGTTGGATCTTTTTGGGTGGTTTGTAAGCCATGATTTCTACAATTTTGACACCAAATAAAAACGGATTTTTGAAACCAGCTCTGTTTCATTTGCAATGATTTTGCTCTTTGAGCAGCCAAATGATGGGTTTTAGCAGTGGTCTCCTTTGTTACCACTGACATAGGCAAAAGTAGATGGTGGCCTATTTTTCAAGTTTTCACTGCGCACTTTCTGGTGATTTCTGGCGAGCAGCATGCTCTCCGGTGGCCATGATGATGTTTCTGCTGCCAGCAATGCACAGTGATGTTGCAGGGCTTGGATTAGTGGGTTAAGACATCCCACATGCCCCCCTCTTGCGATGGCCGTTGATCTTCCATCAATGGAAATTCGCAAGACTGGGATGTCAGCCTCACTTCTCCGGATTCCACAAATGACAAAGTTCAGCATCTTTTCCTGCATTAGGGGTGGATCGACCAGTTCTCCTCACCAGTCCTGATGGGAGTATTGTGCGATACTCCGGGCCCCTCGGATCTTTGCTCCCGGTCCCCAGGTTGTCCTCCTTGGTCAGTCTCCATGGTTTATCTCTCCCTCTTTCTCTTTCTCTCTCTCTCTCTCTCTCTCTCTCTCTCTCTATCTCTCCTAGGATGACAAAGCAAAAAACAGATCTGTAGACATTTCCCTACCACTATTAATGTAGTGGGGCGGACATATACATTTTATAAATCAGGAGACATTTGCATTATTGTATTTTATAGACTATATGTGGAATATGTTTAGAGTTGGAATTTTATGGGTCTTGCATGGCCCCCTGTGGGGTTCCAGAAGGCTCCTCCAGTTGCTGCAGAGTGTGCCTAGGATGGCAACGCTTTAGCTGATTAATATGGACCCACTTATTTTCCCCTTCTGCCAAACTGCCTTTGGGGATGCAGATCTTGTAGGCGACTGGTGAGATCTTGTCTACAATTTCAAAAGGTCCCTTCCAGGTAGGCAGAATTTTCCGCTGTTTGGCCTGGTTCCTTTGGAAATTGTATAAATATAACCGGTCTTCTACATTGTATTCTTTCCTGGTAGTCTTTAAGTCATAGTGGGTCTTCATGCTATCGACTGATCTTTCTAGATTTCGCTTAGCATAGGCAAAAGAATGTTGAAGGTGTTTTCTTAAATTTTCAACATGCTCATGAGTTGTGGAGGCATTGATCAATGTCTGCTCTTGAGTCCTGTAGAGCAGATGCTGGGGAAGCACCATCCTGCGTCCAGTCATGAGCTCAAACGGTGACATTATGGTTGCAGATGAAGGGGTAGATCAGATGGCCATTAGGACAAGAGGTAATCGAATATCCCAACTTGGCCCAGAATCTGCCACAATTTTTTTTAATATGCTCACAATAGTTTTGTTGTATAGTTCTACTGCACCACTAAAGGCTGGCCGGTAAGCAATATGTAGCTTCCTTTTAACCCCAAGTATCCCCCACATCTTTATCATTACTTTGCTGGTGAAATGGCTACCTCTGTCCGACTCGATCCTTTGGGGTAGTCCAAAACGCAAAAAGATGTGGTTGATCTTCAGGGCAGCTGCTGTTTCTGCCTTGCAGTTTGGGGCCGGGAGACATTCCACCCATTTAGTAAATAAGCATGTCACGGTCAACATGTACTTATTTCCCCTAAAGGAGCGAATCACGGGCCCAATGAAATCTACTTGCAAATCTGACCATGGCAGTGTCATCCCCCTCTTTTGGAGAGGCGCACGGTGTGTGAGGGATGTCGGCTGAAATTGTGCACATACAAGACACCCCTTCAAGTATTGGTTGAGGTCCTGCCCCATGTGTGGCCAGTATGCAACCTCTCTTAATGTTTCAAGCGTTGTATGAAACCCTTTATGACCGGCTGTGGCCACATCATGGGCGTGACTTAACATCAGGCTTCGGAATGAGGTGGGAATCACCCACTGATCATGGCCAGCTAGGGATTTCCTCACCAACAAACCCTCTTGGATTCAGAAATGTTTTGGATATTTCATCAACACTCTGAGGTCCTTTTTCCCAATGTAATCGGTATCCGTCAGGGGAAAGTTCTCAGGATCCTCAATGTGTTGATAAAACTTACCAATTATTGGATCCCCTTTTTGAGCCGTAATCAAATCAGCATCTGGGGTCTCCTTACTCCATTGTGCAGTTGACAGATCATTGTGAGCATTTGTCTGGGACCTAGTGATAGCAGTGACGTGGATTTCCCCCAAAAGGGACTCGATCAGAATTAGATCCCCTTGGATGGCACCAGTTTTGGCCAGCTGATCAGCTAAGTCATTTCCAGTTTTGTCTGATCCCTCTACTTTGGAATGACCCTTGATCTTTTTGCAGAAGATGGTCATCCCATTCGAGGTGACCAGATCATCAATATTTTGAATTAACTTCCCGTGTTTCAAGGGTTTGTTATTAGCACATAGCATGCCTCTGGTTTTCCAATTAACCAGGTGCTCCACGAACCCGTTCCGTACATAATCCAAATCTGTGATTATGACCAGTTTGTGGAGTTGATGTTGGACAGCAGTGAGGATGGCTTGATGCACAGCCATCAACACTGCCACTTGACTACTTCGGGGACCAATCTTGTACCCAGCGGAGGGTTCTGGGAACTCATTCACCCATGCATTCCCTACGCCGGCCACAAGTTCTTTTTCCCCGTTGTTGTGAACATGGTAAGAGCATCCATCCACATAGACAGTGGGCATTTCCTCACACTTGTCTTCTTCAAAGACTTTGTGTGGGGAATTGAGGTATGCCTCCATGTTGTCCTTGATTTTTAGACTTTCGTCCTCGAGACAGTTTTCTCTGGCACAATCATGCAAGTCAGTCAGAACTTGCGCGAGGGGACTCTTCTTGTTTTGGCCATTTCTGACCTCCACAGGAAAGCCTTGCATTGACAGAATCCAGGAAGTAATTTGGGAATTACTCACATTTCCGGGCCGGATTCTGTCACTTTTGGAGATATTGCAGAGGCTGGTGTGGAGTCTCCACTATGATGTGTTCCCCCTGGATAAACGGGCGGTAATTCTTCAATGCCCACACCGTTGCCAGGAGTGCCTTCTCACAATCGTTGAATTTTTCCTCCACAGAGGATAAAGTTTTACTCGCATAGGAGATTACTTTATTGACCTTGTCGTGCTTTTTGTATAATATTGCACTCAAGCATGCATTAGAGAACCCTGTCTCCAAGAAGAACTCCTTGTTTCTGACAGGGTAAACTAGGCAAGGCGCTTGTGAGAGGCTTCTTTTAAGTTGTCTTACTGCCTGAGCTTGTTCTGGACCCCATTCCAACTTGACCCCCCCCTTCAAAAGATGAATCAGGGGTCTGGCGAGTGATCTCCGCGTAGCCCTCAATGAACTTTCTGCTGTAATTAGTCAGTCCAAGGAGGCTCCTTAGTTCCCGCAGAGTTGTGGGGTCTTTCAGTTTCTGGAGGGCTTCCACTTTCTTTTCCTGGGGACAGAGACCCTGAGGAGTAATCTCATGCCCCAAGAAATTAACACGGGTTCTACACCACTGTGCTTTCTGAAAGGAAGGTTTTGCTCCGGCGGCCATCAACTGTTTCAGAACATAATGGATCTCCGCTATGTGTTCCTCCACAGTTGAGCTTTTGATGAGGACATCATCTACATAAGCCAGGTTACCCCTTTCACCCAGGTCGGGCATGGCCTTATGTAGAAAAATGTTGAACTCATTGCCGGAGTTGAGGTATCCGAAGGGAGTCCGGGTCCATGTGTACTGCTGGCCTCCAAAGGTAAAAGCCAGCTTGTATTGGTCTTCCCTACTGACAGTTACAGTCCAGTATCCATTGGTCAGGTCTATTGCAGTGAATACCTGTGACCCCTGGATCTGGGACAGCCCTTGGTCAATGTAGGGAAGAGGCCATTGGGAAGTATGGACCCGTTTGTTGAGCTCCCTAAGGTCGGCGCAGAGTCTCCACTGGCCGTTTGGCTTCAATATCCCCAGCACCGGATTATTGAAGGTGCTGTGGACTGGACAGATTATCCTGCGAGACTCAAGGTTCTTAATGATTTCACTAAAGGACTCCATTGATGCAAGAGGCAAGCGATATTGCTTCACAAACACTGGAGTCATGCCAGGGTCCGTGGGAATTGTTGTTTGGATGTCGGTGCGACCACAGTCATATGAGTCCACCGCAAAGAGATCTTGAAAATCCAAGAAAACTTGTTTCAACTTTTGCTTCTGCTCCAGAGTCACACAGGCATCAGCTAGGTTGACTCTCTCTTCAACCATCTGCCTGAAGCCTGGAAAGACTTCTGGTTTCGCTATCTCAGCGGCCTCCTCCATTTGGGTGGAGAAGTCCCTGATCAAAGTGCTGATTTGGACTGGTGGCTTCAGGTGGGAAAGGCAGCCCTCATGGACCTGGAAAATCACCTCATCCCTCCTGAAGTTACAAGTCACATCTTCTTTACCATAAGGGCAGGAAGTGTACACCAGGAAGTTCCCCCCATGTCGGGTAAAGATCCTGTCTGGTGTTGTATTGTCATCACTGTCACTGTCAAAACAGTCCTTGGGGATTGGTCCTAACATTTAATTCCCTAAATCAATGGAAAAATGTCGGTAATCAACCGCCATTCCAATAATGGTGCCTGCAGCTAGAGTGATACTCTTTAAGTCGCTGTTATCCACATCCATTGGAATGGTGTCATGTTCTATATTGACTAATGGTGTTGGGTTTACCCCCAACCCTTGCTGTTGGAGAGAAGCATTTAGATGAATATAAGCATCAGGGTTTTTCAATTTCTGTCCTCTTTTAACTTTCACTTCCAGGGAGAATTGTCCGGAACTTTCTGGGATGGTGACTTCCTCTCCAATCTGAATTTCAACTGCATAAGGCAGCAGTTGAGCTGACCTAAATGCTTTCTATGGATCATCAAAGCCCATGGGATTATCCGCTAATCGGGACCAAGCTTTGAAGTTTATTAGGTCCAAACTAATGGCAAAGCGATTGAGAATGTCACTGCTTAAGTAAAAGGCGGCAGTGACGTCTCGCACGACCCAACAATTATGGACTATGCTCTTGTTGCCTATGGAGATTTTAGACATACACCTGCTTGGCAGGAGATGTTTGGAATTGGGTGCTTCCAGATCCATTTCCCATTTGTCTATGAGTCTAAATGTGGGAATGGCTGGATCTTTTCGGAGTTGGCAGAACATGGCTTCGCTGATGAAGCTCTTACCGTTGTTCACACACACTCGGGCGAGAACAGAGTTCTTCCCTTCATTTAACTGAATTGGGATGAACAACTGCTCTCCAATTTGCTGAACATCAGCCAGGCTCTGAGCCGATTTCTCATCTTTCTGGACTATAGGAGTGGGAATGTCTGATTGTGGATTGGTCAAGAATTTCAGAGTGTTTCCTTCCAGTGTGGAATACCACCTTAAACTGGAAGGAAGGTTGATTTTCAGAAATAGAGAGGACCCCCCCATCACCAGTCTGTTGTCCTACTGCTATTACTGTCATGTCTGGAATTTGGTTGTTCTGGAAGTGAAATTCTACTTGGTCAGATTTTTGTTCAACCATGTGGCATGTGCCGTTTAAACTAACATGGTTGACACTCTGTTTCAATTTTATTGGTCGGCTAGTCTGGGTCCAGAGGACCTTGTTTACACCGTCTATTAGGTGTGACAACCTTCGCAGGAGGTCATTCCCTAGTACACAAGGGGTGCCCTCTGGAGTTACAACTATGACCGGGTATTTCACCTTGTGTCGCCCAATTTTAATGTCCAAATCCGCAGTCCCATCGATGGGAATTTCCTTCCCGTCAAAGTTCTGAAGTTGTCCAGGAAGAGAGGTGAGAGGAATTTGGTTATTCTCCCCCCTTCCTGAATTCAGTTAATCAAAGGCCTTTTTGGACAGAAGGGTAGCTTGGGATCCAGTGTCCACCAGTGCCAAAATTATACCCTGCCCCTGTACTTGAATCGGGGCATAGTATCCTCCCTCTATCTCCGCAAGGGGGCACAGATAATGCACATTTTTGGACAACTAGTGGGTTAGTTTTCTGGTTTATGACATGGAGAGAGAAGAGATTTGGGCAGAATTCTGTGAAGAGTCTTGGGAATCTGCAAGAAAAAGGTGGCAACTAGAGATGGGAGAAGTTTTGAGTTCCCCTGGTTCCGGTTCTGGGCCGCCCACCACCCCCTTTTCGGAGGCAGTCACCAGGATGGGTTTGAACCAGGGGATTTTGATGCTGTGGGTTCTGGGATTGGATGATGGGCGGCGCTAGCTCAGTCCCCACATCTACCCAGTCTGAATTTGAATCCCTTGGGACCCATCTCTGAAGGAGAAGATCCTTTTCCCAGGATCCTCTGAGGATCCCTCTCCTTCAAATTGGAAGCTCTGTACCTCCTCCTCAAAATGGGTCTGTTTGGGTCCTTTGTGTCTCCTACCCCCCTCTGCACCTTGGGTGGCAGACTTTCAGGGGTAGGAGATTTCGTTTCCAGTTCCTGGGTTTCCAGGGGCTGTTTACAAGTGGGGAAGGAAGCTTCATCCAAGGCTTTACACCCCCTTTCCCCTTGTGCCTCCTCCCTGGGAACCGGTGGGTTGTCGGGGTGCTGCCCCCTTCATTGTTCTGGAGCACCAGGACCAGAGTTTGGGGAATTCTGCTCTGGCATGCTCATCTGAGGGTTCTGCTGAGCCCTCAGCATCCGTCCCAGATCCTGTGCCATGTTTTGGACCTGGCGATCAAGCTGTGAAACCCGCTCAGGCTGATACGGGGTTCTGTTTTCTCCCCTGAGCTGAACCCAGGAAGGGTAGCTATCCCTTCTCTGGTAGTACCCCGGGTTGGGAAGATTTGGGTACCCCTCCACCCTTGGCCTCCCCTCTCCCGGATTAGGTTGTCTGGGCTCAGGAAAGTGAGGAAAAAAGGATGGATGATTTTGGGGTTGGAAGTTCTGTGGGTACCTGGGGAAAAAGTTCTGGCCAGGATTTGGGGAATTTCTGCCCTCCTGGGTGAAGTAAGGAGGGAAGTTCCCTGGGTTAGGTGCTTGGTTGGATCCCCCCCTTAGGTAGGGGGAGTCCACACATAACCCAGGATGGGTTGGTTTCCCTTATAGCGGGGACTTACATAGTCAGCGGAGTAAGGGGTCCCATTTGTGGGTCTACCTCCTTGGCTCCCTTTCTGTGACTGGCCCGAGGGCCTTGGGGGCTTGGAATTATTCGGTGCAGGCAGGTTTTTAGGCCCCCCATCTCCAAATCTAAAATGGGGAAACCTTTACTTCTGCCACCTTAGTAGCGGCAGGGATGCTGGTCGGTTTGGGGCTTTTCTGAGCATTATTTTTGTTTTCTATGGGCTTCTGCACCTCATAGATTCATGTGGCCTGTTCAATGACCCAGTCCAGTGATCTTTTCTCAAGAAAATTCTCTCACTAGCTGGGTCATGATGTATTTGGGTAAGGCATGGAAAAACGTATTAACAAATTCTTTGCTGTCCGTGCGCACCCTTTTGGTAGTCTGCGCAAAGACACGCTTAAACTCCAGCAAAAATTCTTGTGGGGCCTGATCCTCCCCACATTGTAAATTGTAGGCTGCCTTGCGAGCCTCTTGAGGATTTCTGTGAACAGAAAAATGCTTCAGGATGGCCGCTCTATATGTGGACCATCTTGCATGATTTTGGTCGTCCAGCCCCGCAAAGAAACTGGAGTATTCTGGGGAGAATGTCCATTTTACGTACTGAATGCAGCTACGGCTGTCTTTCAAATGGAAAGTCCCCATCATTTGCTCAAAGAGCTCTAAGTGTTCCAAAACAGAATACTTGGCGTTCTTGTGATAAGGCGTGATAACACTCCTTATTGCCTTAATCTGTTTTAAGGTGTCCTTAGGCAAGGCCCTTTTTGCCTTATTGGTCATCTTTGTTCGGGTAACCCGGGTCCATTCATCCTCTGACTCAGAGGCACTGCTCCCAGAGGTGCCCGTCTGATCTTCCAGGTTTTCCCGGATTCTGCGAGCCTGGGAATGGCTGGCAGAATGTGGGGACCTATTCTCCTGTGTCCTGCGACGCTCAGAGGAGTCTTCTGATTCCTCCTTGCTCCCAGGATTTGATGGATTGACCCCCCACTGACCTAACTGGGCAGAGGTTTTCAGGATGCCCTTAGTGGGCCTACTCTCCTGGGGTTCCCCACTAAACTTCACAGTATTTGGGTGCTCATACCCAGTTGCCCGCCCATCCATTTCTGAGAGGTAATGGCCTACGAGCCTCATACTTCTGACTGGATAGTAATCTGCCATCCCTGTGGCCCTGGGCTCATGTGCGCCAGGGGACATGGAGGTGGCAGAGTCTAGGGACTAGGAGAGATGAAGGCCTATAGTATTAGGGCTCCTGAGGTTATGCTCAGGCGTTTCCCTTTCCCAGCGAACCTCATCAGTCCCTGCTCCCTGTTGCATGCAAGAGCCTGAGCTTTCTGTTCCTCAATCAAGGCCTTACTAGACTCTATCAGTCTCTCTTGCATGGCTCTCTGTCGCTGGAGCATATCATTGTGCTGACAGAGAGCCTCATTTTCTCTCTGTGCTTCCTGGTTTGTCTTGGAGTACTGGGCCAGTCTTTGCTGCAAGAGGGTTACCTCCTGAGTCCCATCCCTACTGGTCTGCTCCTTTCTTGCCAGAGCATCTTCCACCCTGCTGGTGTGCTCTAACAAGTTTTAATGCTCTTTTTGGAGGTCACCCAGTCCCTGGATGGCCAGGAGCTTTCCTTTTAAGTTACAGACTTCCTGACCTAAGGTATCTCTTTCCTGAGCAAGAGCCGGCCTCTGTGCCGCCAGGTCGTCCCTCTGTCTTTGAAGGGCACCAGCTTTCTGGCGCTCTTCCTCAAATTCTGCCTGGGTGTCCAGGTCTTTCAGAAATAATGTATTGTTCTCTGCCTTCTCTCTATCTAGGTGGCTTTGCAGGGTGACTACCTTCTCTGCGCATGCCCTATTGAAATCCAGTTGTTGCTCCAGCTTTTTCTGGCTCTACAGTAGGGAGTCAAAACCTTCTTGATACTCCTTCTGCAAGGCCAGAATTCTGGTATCCTTGTCTGCCTTTTCCTATTGCAGGATACCCTTGTCCTCTTTTATTTTAATTAGATGTTGCCTACGTTCGTTTTCTGACTCCTTGCTCCTCTGCAGCCTGTGCTCAGAAGAGTCCAGATCAGATTGGGCCTTCTCTAATGCCAACAGTTGCCTACCTGCCAGATCTTGGCCTTCAGCATATTTGTCCTGTATGGCTCCCATAGATAAATATAAATAAGCCGCTACCCTGGCAATCTTGTTGTACTCATCCATGGCTTTAGGGGCCATATATAGTTCACTCAGGGCCACATGTAAGGGACCCTGATCTCTCCAGATATCTGACCCAGTTGCAGTGACCTGTTGTGTGATCGCCTGCA
Organism: Ambystoma mexicanum; assembly: GCF_040938575.1. Lineage (NCBI taxonomy): Eukaryota > Metazoa > Chordata > Amphibia > Caudata > Ambystomatidae > Ambystoma > Ambystoma mexicanum. The sequence continues at coordinate 985,347,493 of NC_090924.1, forward strand.
ACCACGCATTCTGGTCCTGCTCAGTCCACTCATCTCTCCCAAATAGCTTATGTAAAAAGGTGCTCTCTAGCTATCTTGATGTCTAAAAATGTCGCCATTCTGGAAATTGATTTCCTTCCTGACTTACAGACGTTTTTTATTTTATTTTGCAAAACAGACAGTTTCCTTTTGAGGGGTGCTTTTACAGCATAACACAGCCCAACAGGATTTATGTATCCTATTAGTTAGCACACTGTATTAAGCTGCACAAGTGGTAGGTCTCATCCAGAAGTCCCGCGACGAGCCCCCAATCTGTAAGTGACTTCAATCCAGCACTCCAACTAAGTCAATCAAAGGTTGAAATGTTCAGCTTTCGGCCTATCATTGGGATCGCCAGTGGGATTAAAACATTTCCCAAAGTCAATAAGACAAAAACGGTGAGAAGACTTATCCACGGCAGTGTAGAACAGGATCACTGCTCCGGCAAATAATTTGCAAGTTTTGGTGCACTTTGGATGGTCAAAAATCTTTCAGATGGACCTTGCGCTTGACTTTTTTTCTGGCATTTCAGTTCCTAGAAAAATAGACATATTTTCATAGGCTTCACAGGTTTTCTGGAGCAATTGTTAACTTCACATTCTCATCTATTCTTGCCTGCTTATCAGGTTGTTGAAGTTAAAGTCTCCTTCCTTGGGAACAGGGGTGTAACCATCTGGAGCTGGCTTAAGGTAGTCAACCGACACTTGTCAAGCACCATTCTTTGGAGGCGGGTCTGGTAGGACTGCTGTTCCTGAGCCAATATGTTTCAGTACCTTCACAGCAGGTCGGTAGCGCAGACCAAGTGCTAATTTATCATGAATCTCCTGTAGGACGCAGTCCCCAGATTTCAAAGTAGTCTGTGACTTGTCATTGTCTTGATGCTGTGGTGCTTATTCATCATTGATGGATTCTCTTAGGAGATTTATGAGGAGCAGCTGGTCTGACCTGTTGAGAGAACTTAAGAATTGTGTAAATCAGACATATACAAAAGAGCACCAAACAGCAAATCATAAGGTGTTTTACCCTCACATTGAGAAAGGCGAGGTCGATTGTTAATGCTACAATGCACAATGGACTTGCATTACTTCTCTGTAACCTGCTGGCCTAGTGACTGCCCCATACTGCTGTGCTTGTCTACTCTTCCTGCTGCTCCTCTCTCTGCTCGCCCATGGCACTTTCTGTTTCCCTATCTACTCCAACTGCTTCTCTAACAACTATCCTTCCCTTCTCACTAGGTCTGGTAGGAAGAAGTTCAAAAAGGCTATCTTGGCTGCCAACCCAGGTCTCCCTATCGCTGACACCTATTCCAGCGCTTCCTCCACACAGACACGCAACAACATCCTCTTTGTCGTTCCTTCGCCAGATCTATGGACTCTTCATATGATCTCTGTGCTCTGTCCAGTCTCCTCCTCTCCCATTAATGGTGGCACACACTGGGAAGCCCTTATGGCCCACTTTGATTCCTCTAAGGTCATCATTAATGTCTACCTAAATGGCACTGTCATTGTCCAAGGCCCTCAGGCCAATCTCCTCCTCTTCGATAGGCACTTCCTTTGCCTCATCAATGTACTCTCTTCTTCTGCTGTCCCCACCCTCTTGGCTTCCTTGCCCTCTCTTTCCTTCTCTTCTCCCTCACCTCAGGCTCTTTCCTCACCTGTGCAGAGCATACTTCTGACTTGTAACCCTCGCCGGAAGGCCTTTGAGGCTGGCAACCTTCTTCATCTTGCCACCCTCAACTCTCGCTCTGCTGTCAAACACTCCTCTGACATCTGCCATCCCCTGGAAGAACTAGACCTTGGTTGGTTTTCCCGTGACATGGGTCATGACCAGCTCTGTCACAAGCTTTGACACTCTCCTCCCTGATGGCTACAAGATCCTCTCCGCGCCCAGATCCACCCGGCCCGGAGTGGGTGTAGCCCTGATCTTTCACAAGTGGATTCCTGCCTCTATCATTCCCACAAAGACATACTCCTCTTTCAGATGCCTTGTCTACAGGCTCTCTCTCTCCACTAGCCACTCTCTTACTGTTGCTACACTCCATCACCCCCTGGTCAAATCACCTAATTTCTGTCTGAATGGGCAGACCTCTCCTCCTCCCTCCTGTCCTCAATCCCTCAACTCCTCCTTCTTAGTGACCACAATATTCACCTAGATTCTCTTTGTTCCTCCTCTCTACTCTGTGACCTGTGTGAGTCCCTCTCCCTTTCTATCTCCCCTTCTGGCCCGACTCACTCTGCAGAGCACACACTTGATGTCTTGATCTCCGCTGACCTCCCCTCTCCATCCCTCTGACCACTAGTCTCTCTTGGAGCAATCACTCCCTCTTCTCCTCCTATCTCTCCCTCTCTACCTCCCAGGCTAAGCCAAACTCAACACTGCCACCTACCTTCTCGGATATCCATCACATGAAGAGTGTGTCAGTAGTTGCTTTTGCTGCCACCTTCTCTCCCCCCCACCTCTGGCTGACTCACATCCTGCCACAGCGCTATCTATGCTCTACCCTTCTATATCCGATAGTCTTGATGCTCTTGCCCCTGTCATGAGGATCCGTTTGAAGCCCAAAGCCAAGTGCAATTCTTCGTATGACTCTGACCTAGCTACACTTAAACGTAAGTGTAGAGCGGCTCAGAGGAAATGGAGGGCTTCTTGTTTATCTTCTGACAAACTGGCCTGTCACCTGTTCCAAAGGCAATACCATTTTTCTGTCAAAAATAAAAAGAGAGCCACATCCAAGCCTGTGGCACTGTGGAATCTAACAACTCGCCTGAACTCTTTAAAATCTACAAAGAGTGGCCATCCCTTCTGCAGTCTCTACCTCTCCTGTCGCTTCCCAGGCATTTGCACGGCACTTGCCTCTCACTTCATCTGTAAAATGAAGTGGTTTGTACTACAGAAGTTACCCCATCCCACAAGAGGGGGAGATACAGATAAGGTCCTGACAAGACTTGAACAGAAATGGGTACACCGGCTCAAAACCGTTAAACAGGGCCTTAAAATTTCTATAGAGTGGAAACATTTTATGTAAACTACTCAAATCGAGTCCTGGTACAATTTATTTATTTATTTATTTATTTATTAAATTTATATAGCGCGCAGGCAGCCCAGGGGCATTGTGGCACTGTTACTTGCAAGGAAGACTTAGTTACAATGTGTGCAGGTTGTGCCTTGGGTTACAGTGAGGCAGTGACCTGTGATCAGAAATACCACATAATACATCATTAAATACAATTATGAGGGCTAGGCCATGTAATTGTTAGATGAACAGGGTCGTTTTCAGGGTTTTCCGAAAGGCGGTCAGTGAGGGTTCAGAGCGCAGGGAGCTAGGGAGGGTGTTCCAGTGTACGGCAGCGAGGTACGGGAAACTGGAGCCCCCTGCTCTGGTCCTTTTTACCCTAGGTACTGAGAGCATGCTGGCATAGGGTGATCTAGTGGGTCTTGTGGAGGAGACCAGGTGGATCCTCTGGGAAAGGTACATTGGGGCGGCAAGATGGACACATTTGTGGGTGATGCTTAGAGCCTTGAATAGGATCCTCTCCTTTATGGGGAGCAAGTGGGAAGCTTTTCTGGCAGCGGTGATGTGCTCTCTCTTGGCAATGCCTTGTGCAGCGCGTAGGGCATTATTCTGTATTACTTGGAGCTTCTCAAGATTTTTGTTGGAGGTCCCAAGGAAAAGAATATTGCAGTAATCAAGTCGCGAGCCGGTTATGGCCCTGGCTATGTTAGTGCAAGTGTCTTTTGACAGATAAGGTCTGATTGCGTTAAGGAGTTTTGCATGGTAAGCGGCCGAGGAGGCAATGGCGTTTACTTGTCTGGTCATGGATAGATTGGAGTCTAAGTAGACGCCTAATGTTTTTACCGTGTCAAGTACTGGTATCGTGATTGAGTCAATGGTGAAGTGACTGAACTGAGCGTCAAGTTTCTTGATGGTGTCAGGGGAGCCTACGAGTAGGAGCTCAGTTATGTCAGAGTTAAGGAAGAGGCCGTTGATAGCCATCCACATTTGAATTGTGTTGTAGATGTTGTTGAGGGTAGCGGAGTCCGTGTCATAGTCGCCTGTCAGAGTGAGAAGGATCTGTGTGTCGTCGGCGTAGTTGGTGTAGGAGATGCCCATGGCGTCGAGGATGAGGAAGAGGGGGCGGGTGAAGATGTTGTAGAGGGTGGGGGAGAGGCAGGAGCCTTGGGGCACCCCACATAGCATGATAGAGGGTGATGCAGTGGCTAGGTCAGAGAAGACCTGCATGGTCCTGCCTTGGAGGAAGGAGGTGATACATGTAATGGCTTCTTGAGAGAAGTTGGCTGTGGAGGAGAGGTGGTGGCAGAGGATGTCGTGGTCTACAAGATCAAAAGCTGCCGACAGATCCAGGAGAAGGAGCAAGGCAGGTTTGCCTTGGTCCCTTGCGTCGTCCATTTGGTTTTTTAGGTCGAGTAGGGCGGTCTCTGTCCCATGCCTAGGGCGAAAGCCGGATTGTCTCAGTCCAAGGAGGTTCTGTTCTTCGGGGAAGTGCTGGACCTGCAGGTAAGCTGCTTTGTCTAGAATCTTGAGGAGGAAAGGGACAGTAGTGATGGGGCGGTAGTTATTAGGGGAGGTGGGGTCAAGTGTGGGTTTCTTTATGAGAGCTCGGACCAATGCTTCCTTTAGGCAGGCGGGGACTCTCCCTGTGGTGAAAGAGGCGTTGACGAAGGCTGTTAGGAATGGGGCCAGGGTGTCTGCGCAGTCTTTGATGATGGAGGCAGGACAAGGGTCGCCTTTGCAATTGGAGGGTTTTATGTTTTTCATAATGTTGATCATGTCGTTTTCTTGGATGGTTTTAAACGAGAAGGTGGGTGGGGCCTCAGTGGGTGATGGGGGCAGTGGTGGTGGGGAGGGTGTAGTGTGGGTGGATAGTGTTAGTTTGGTGTTCAAGATTTTGGCTTGGAGAGAGCTGATCTTATTGCGCATGTCTGCTTGGATGTTGTCACACCATTCTTTGTCCTTAGTGAAGTTTTGGGGGGTGGGTGTGGGGTTCTCAAGTTCCCTGAAAATGGCGAACATTTCCTTGGTGTTCGACTTGGCCTCAGTAATTCTCTCTTCGAAGGATTTAGCTTTGGCTTTAATGATGGCTTTCTTGTAATTAGTTGCAAGGGATTTGAAGTTGAGTTTGTCTTTCTCATCCCGGGATGTTTGCCAAAGAGCTAGTGCTGCCCGTTTGTCGGAGCGTAGTTTTAGAAGGTCTTGGGTGAACCACGCATTAGCGTGTCTAGTGGGTTTGGTTTTCCGAGGTTTAAGTGGGGTGATGGTATTGATTGCTGCTGTGATGGCCGTATCATAATTTTTTGCCAGAGTTTCTGGGTCGTTGGAAAATGGGGCTGTGAAGGCAGGTCCCAGTAAGAAGGGTAGGAGTCTTTCTTTGGTCAGTTGACGGGCACTCCTTGTAAGGGCGGGAGACAAGGGAGGAGGGGGGTGGGATGTGGTTGTAGTGGTGGGGCTGTTAAAGGTGATGGTGTGGTGGTCGGACCATGGGGTGGGGGTGTTGCCCGTGACTGTGATGGGGCAATTGTGGTGGGCGATCCAGTCTAGTGATCTGCCTAGGGAGTGTGTGGGGTTATTGATGGTGTTGACGAATCCTAGGGTGGCTAGAGCTGTGTCAAGTGCTTTGGCTGTAGGGTCTTTGGTGTCATTCAGGCCAAGGTTGATGTCTCCAAGGAGAATGGCTTTGGATGACGTTTTGAGGTTGTCCGCCAGGAGGTGGGTGATGGAGGCCTGGAAGTCTCCTAGGGGGCCTGGTGGTCGATAGATGAGGTGTAGGGTGATGGTGCATTGGTGTGAGATGGTGAGGTTTAATTGAAGGTAGTCGCTGTTATTGTTGATAGTTTTGTCAGCCTTTCTGATGGTGAATGAGTCTTTGGCTATGAGTGCGACACCACCTCCAGTGGTCATGCGATCTTGTCTCGTGATGGCATAGCCAGGTGGGAGAGCGAGGGATAGGGCGGGGCCTGAGGCTTCATGTAGCCAAGTTTCGGTGACCATTAGAAGATCTAGATCTAGGGTGGTAATAAGGTCGTGTATGTCTAGTGCATGCGCATTGATGGAGCGGGCGTTGATGAGGGCACATTTGAGGTGTGGTTCAGGGGTGACATTGATGGTCGAGGGTGGCGCATCCGAACCGGTGGGAGGCATGTTTCCTGGGGTCATAGACACAGATAAAGTGGCATTTGCATCATTAGGTAGCAAGGCAATGGTAGAAGAATTGCAAATAGCGGTAATTTCATTCAAACCAGTGGGGGGCATGTTTTCTGGGGTCATAGACACAGATAAAGTGGCATTTGCATCATTAGGTAGCAAGGCAGTGGTAGAAGAATTGCAAATAGCGGTAATTTCATTCAAACCAGTGGGGGGCATGTTTTCTGGGGTCATAGACACAGATAAAGTGGCATTTGCATTATTAGGTGGCAAGGCAGTGGTAGAAGAATTGCAAATAGCGGTAATTTCATTCAAACCAGTGGGGGGCATGTTTTCTGGGGTCATAGACACAGATAAAGTGGCATTTGCATCATTAGGTAGCAAGGCAGTGGTAGAAGAATTGCAAATAACGGTAATTTCATTCAAACCAGTGGGGGGCATGTTTTCTGGGGTCATAGACACAGATAAAGTGGCATTTGCATCATTAGGTAGCAAGGCAGTGGTAGAAGAATTGCAAATAGCGGTAATTTCATTCAAACCAGTGGGGGGCATGTTTTCTGGGGTCATAGACACAGATAAAGTGGCATTTGCATTATTAGGTGGCAAGGCAGTGGTAGAAGAATTGCAAATAGCAGTAATTTCATTCAAACCAGTGGGGGGCATGTTTTCTGGGGTCATAGACACAGATAAAGTGGCATTTGCATCATTAGGTAGCAAGGCAGTGGTAGAAGAATTGCAAATAACGGTAATTTCATTCAAACCAGTGGGGGGCATGTTTTCTGGGGTCATAGACACAGATAAAGTGGCATTTGCATCATTAGGTAGCAAGGCAGTGGTAGAAGAATTGCAAATAACGGTAATTTCATTCATACGTGTGAGTGACACATTAACAAGTCTTAGACATTGTAGCCAATGCAAATGGCTCATGGTGGTGCTTGATAAGTGGGCTCAGCTTCGATGTGTGGCTTAGTTTATGGTATAGATGCGGTACTGGGGAGGTGGCCTTTCTGTTAGTTGTAGCTAAGGTTCTCGACTGAAGTCGTGCATTGCGTGCACTTGTGGGGATGGGCAGAGTGACCAATACGCTAGGTAGAGTACGTGTGCGTAGACGGTCTCGCCTTTTTGCGAGTGTGTGGGGTAGTTCCGGAGTGCGGGACTCCTTACCTTGTGGTTCCAGCAGGTGTCCGCGGCAAACGGCAGTCTTCGAGCAGCGAAGAGCTGCAAAGAGCACCGGAGGCCTTTCCTTACGGCCTTCCCTGCTCGGCTTCGCCTCTCGGCCCTCTCCCCCTCCATTTAAAGCAGGAGGGGAGGGGCGGGCGGGGTGAGGCAGCGAATCGGGACACGGGCCCGCGGCGGTGATTTCAGGAGCACATTTTGTTGATTGTGCTTCCATGGAGACGGGGGCCATCTTGTCTGGGGCTTCGGTGCACGCGGCCTGCAGCGTGGCCGGAATGCAACACGCGGCCGCTCCGAAGTGGATCAAATCAGCTGATCGGGCACACAGCTGGTCGAGGATGCTTCGTGCTCGCAGCGGAGCTGCAAAGAGCACCGGAGGCCTTTCCTTACGGCCTTCCAATCTCATTGAGACATTCTGTATTGATCTTTCTAATTCATATAACTTGTTAATCGAGACGTGATTTGATTGTCTGCTTGTTTCAACAATGTGGGAATCACACTAATTGAGTGACGTATGTACCATATAATTCTACTGATACCAACCTTGATACTTACCCAATTTATGCAACTTGTTAAACGCAACTTGATTTTTTGGTCTGTTTTCTGCAAGGGTGTTGTTTCAATGTTTTTGCAATGATGTTATCATTGAACATGGAAGTGTATTGTACCATGCTTGACTACTATTCTTTGTACTGCTGGGTGATGCATCACCACATACACACACGCCCATTAGCACCTTGTCCTACATGGTTTAGCCCGTACAGTAATCGCCAAATATGCGAGCCATGTATGGTATCAACACTGCTGCATTTAGAGTTGCACCCCCCAGGGTATAGTCTTATTCATCTCCATTTTGGACTTCCCACTGAATGTCAAACCACGCCCACCGCCGAAACTTCCACTAGGCTGCATCGTTCCGGTTGCCATAGCAACCGTTTTCTTAACAACTTGTTTTTATGGGATCACAATTAATTATCATAACACATTTGTGAAGCTGCCAAATTAATTTGGACCTCTGTCCTGATCAGCGTTTGTCTGCCGGCACATTTGTAATATGCCAGCAGTGTATGGTATAAACACCGCCGCATAGAGAGTTGCACCCCTAGGGGTACAGTCCTATTGATCTCCATTTTTGGACCTCCCTCTCATTAGAATCCCTCTCATCATTCGCCAAAATTGCCGAATTTTCCACTATGTTGTACCGTTTTGGTTGCCATGGCAACCAATCCTTAACAACATGTCTTAGTGCTATAACAATTTAAATAACACATGCAATGTCTTTAAATTAATTTATACTTCGGCAATGATTCGCGCACGCCCGCTGGCACTTTTTCCACACTTGCCATGTCAACGATCTCAAAATGGCGGCCGCTATTTATATGTCCCCTTGGCAACCGTCTACTGCATTTCTGGCAGACCCGGGACGCTAGCGCTCACGCAAGGCTGGTTCCTGAACAGTCACACATCAGATATGAATATTCTAATCCCCGTTGGGATCCTACTTAGTAGATCGCCGCAGATGACCTGATAATGAGCCCTTCCTATGCTGATCTCCCCTAGACGCGAAACTTGACTCACACGCTGGTAACTGAGTGGGGTGCACCGCATACTGGTGACTTGTGCACAATTTACATCCCGGCACGTCTCCTTTAATCACTACCAATCACGCCTAGGACTCCACACACGATCTGTGTGTGATACTTTGTCCCGTCTTCCTCAGTCCCATCGACAGGCCTCTACAATGAAGGTGACTCGTCCACCATTTTGGAGCCATACAGGATCATTCCAATTTTTCCGGATCATTATTGTTACACACGGGTAAGAAGCAATTACATTATACCTGCTATATAGTGCCTCTTTTGACTATCAGTCAAGATATTATTCTGAATCACTGCCCTTGTTACAGCGATCTACCACGCATGTTAACAGCTCTGGATCACACCGATCGCCCCATTCCTGATGACTTACAGAATCAGTTTTTTGAGCCATTGTACCTCTTGATACGGTAAGATCCATTATCCTAAGAATCTCCTCTGCTGAGATCTCAGCATTAGATGCTTCCACAAATCACGGTTTTAATATTTGAACCCCACACACTTCTGATTCTCGTTCTCTGTCCATTACTCTGACAGATCGCATAGGACCTCTCTAATTTAACTCTCCTAGTTGTGATGAAGGCCGCCAAAATTACAGCATCGCAAGAACCGCGTTGAGGCCGAAACACAGTTGTGTAGACCTTTTGCTATGTCATATCATTTTCATACATGAAGTGTTGAATGCACTACAGCTGCATTACTTTCCATTTGGGATCCCCGATAAGGGACCCTGAAGATTGTAACTGTATTTTTGAAAAACTGTCCAAAAGGAATTATTTTGGCACATGTATTTATTCATTGTTGTGTGTACGTTATATATTTATTATTGAATGCCCTATGTGCTTTTTTACATTTCTGTAAATCTTGTTAGATACATTAAAATTGTTCACACGCAATTTTGGTCGCTACATTTATACATAGTTTCACTATCAGAAAGAGTGTGCTTTGTGTGTTATGGGTTCATAGTACCTTGCTGAATTGTATTTGATTAAAAAAAACTGTATATGTCATCTACATATGTCCAGCATGTCTATATGCCTTCTAAGAGGGATTGTATTCTACTAGAGAATATCACAGGACTGTTTCTGTTCCCCTTTGGGAGTCAAGTGAAGCAAAAGTGTTTCCCACCGAAGGTTATAGCTGTGTATATGTAGCTCTCTGAAAAATCCAAAGGTTATGCAAAAAAATCCATTCCCCATATCAAATACAGTCTTATATGTATATCTCTGTATGTTACTCAGAAGGCCTGAACTATTCATGTTCTGTACAACCTCTGTGCGTGTATTAGCATTTAAGATTGTAAAATCTATTACCAACCAATATGGACCATCTGGTTCGGATACTGGAAGTAATGCTGTTTTGTAGGTACTTGCCTGTTGCATCAGAACCCCTTGGTCTAATAACTGATCCACAATTACTTTCAAATGTGGTATAGCCTGAGCCTTGATGGGATATTGTCTCTGAGGCTTTGGGTGTTGCAAATTAGTATTTTATATGGAAGGTAATCTATGTCATGTGCTAAATGATTATTGTATAAATGTTGTGAATATTCAGAGATGATTCTCCCCCGAAACCTTGTTTGAGACCCTCCTTACGTGTCCAGCCAAAGGCAGACTCTTCCTGATCCCGACTCTAGGGGTGGTGTACTGTGGGAGGATTACGGGGGTGGGATAGACAGACCAGGAAGACTGGGATGAACCCCTATTCAACTTTCCCCATAATCCCACTCTTTTGATGGCACTTTGCCAAACTGTAGAAGTTGTAAAACTTAACTTTGTTGAAGGGGACTACAAGTCCTAGAATCCTAGTGGTACTGAGATGAGGAGGAGGGTGGAAGAGGCATACAGATGTAGCAGTCAGGCAATTAAGCCTAGTAGCCATTGCAGTATTCAGACAATTAAGGCTAAAAGCCCACACCTGAAGACAATCATTGAACCTGTGAGGCATAAAAAATGCCACATCACGAAAGGAGGAGTAGAAGGAGCTGGACGAGAGCTGGAAGTCTGGCTGTAGCAGTAGTAGCAGAGGAGAGGCATGAGGTTGGCAAATCACAAGAAAGTGGAAGAACAGAAGGGGTGCCGGAACATGGAGACAGCAGATTTTACCTGCAAGTTCTGAGAGAGTCCTGTTCTCCCAAAATCTTAACAGCAGAGGCTGCACAGCGGAAGACATGCAGGAGACTACCTTTCTCCACATGTGAGGCTGATTGCCGTGATTGCAGAGCTGTGGAAGTGCAGGAGACTAAGTCCAGACGCAGAAGGCTGAGGGTCTCAGGAGGAAACTGAACACCCAAATCAAGTGGCCAGACCGAAGACACCCGTGCTGGAGTATGGTGTGGCTCCTCAGTGGGCCAAAAGCAGCAGAAGTAGTAGAGGAAGTCGGGAAAGCAATGCAACCCACAAAGCCAGTGTCTGTGAAGCTGGTGAGTGAAGCACCATGTTTAAATATACTGCGTGAGCCTTGCTGGTTACTGTAGCCAGCTCCTAAGTGACTTGCATATTGCTTAATGCGAGTGAAAGCTTTTATATGTGAAGTAGTATTAACAATGGAATTGTCGTACAACGTTAAAGGTCAACACTCGCGTGAGAAGCTAAAATCACTGTTGTTGAACTATTTAAAAACTGTTCTTGCCTAATGGAGTGGTTGTGTGTCCCTAATTAACAAGAGAGAACGTTCTCTAAACCACTACCGAATACTTAACATTATCTATATATGAGTTACAAGTTAGAAAGAGTGAAAACTACATTAAAAGGAGCTTGCATGTGCCTAATTGTAATTCCTTAAGGAAGATATAACTTCACCCTTTGCCGTTACACAGGAATACAATTCTTTATTCAACTTTAAACCTTGAGATCCACTTTAAAGAGAGGTTGCGTGTGCCTAATTGGGTTTTCACCTAAAAGACTAAACTCTATGCTGTAACCAGAAGTGACATTATTTCCATTTAAAAGAAGTAAAGAGTCTAAAGTGTTGAAGAGACGGACACGCATTACCCAAGCCAAGAGGCCCCCCCCTTTTCAAAGTGAAACTAGCCTTACCAAGAGTTAAAGAGACATCCAGCTACACTGAGAAGTTGTTAACAGTCAAGTGGCCTAAGAAACAAGTATACCATTGTTACCTGAAGCTGAGAGAGTAGCACCAAGGCTTCTGGGTGATTACTTGGGCTGAAAACTGGCAGAAAGCTGTGAGTTAAGCTGGGGAATCTGAGCTAATAGCTTGTGAGGGATATTCAGAAGTAAAATACAACCTGTGGTGCTAAAGAGTGCTGAAGCTAGAATGAAGTGAGTCTTATGGGAAGAAGCAGGTCATTCTTGTGGAAATCAGACAAATGGATGAGGCAAAGAGGCTGCCCCTTTTGACAAAGTCATTAAAAGGAAGAGTGCCTTGCCTACCCGAAGAGGCTGACGTGTCTTGTCAAAACCGACTAACAATTCAAAAGTACTGAGCAGTAGTAGTAATATTTGAACTGTGGTGGTATATTAAGTTGTCAGCAGATGTCACATTGAAGTGGTTTGAAGCAGTAACATACTGTGGAACAAAGGTGACTACTCTCATAGTACCAAAAGTAAAAGTGCAGTTGTTGAAAATAGAAGCAGCAGCACAGAGAAAGCATCCTGACAAATATACCGAATGTAAAGTTGTAACTGAAGAAGTCCTAAGGAATTGTGTATTATTGACATTGTGGAATAGTACAACTTCTTTTGAACTGTGACCATTTACCTGAACGAAGAGGCATTCTAGCCTAACCAGGAATACCATTGGTGCCATTTCTTTTTCTGGAAGTTGGAAGGGGATCTTTTCATCTACGAACAAAGAGTTATTAGGAGTGGATTTTTGGTTGATGAACTTTTTCTTTGACTTTGATCTTTCAAGTGCTGATTCAAAACCTTTCTTTTCTTTTGCTGAATATTTTGGAGTTAACTTTGAATCCTGGGGAAGGGACCTTACCCAGGACACGAGAAGGCCATTAAGATAAGGCCATTAAGACATTGTTTTATATAATTTCTTTTGTATATTTGTTGTTTAGTGTGAGGGCCAGCTTTCCCATGCTGGAGAATGTCCCTTTAGCCTTTAGACTAGGTAGTGAATTCCTCTGTAGTGTAGACCAAACAAGGTATTTTCTTTAATAAAATGGCATATTTTGAGTAATCTACAAGCAGTTGTCTGCCTCGTATTACTGACCCCTCACTCTGTGCTGCACCTAAAACAGCCCACGTGGCTACATTTCCCCCAACTTTATCTTAAAAAGTCTATTTAGTTACCTCCTCCACCCTAGGGCTTTCCCTAACACACAGCCTGGGCCAATTATGTTTTGCTAAAAGGTCATCTTGCATTATATGCAAAGTAGACCAGAATAATGCCTCTATCTCCTTTGGATGTTCTCCTTCAAGGTGAATTGTAACTATAAACACATTATTGTCCTCAATCACTTCTCCTGTGGGAGTAATCACTTCTACTTTTTGATTAGTAGGAATGTGTTGTAGAACTTTCTTGTGTCTCTCTTTGAATATGGAGACTTGTGTGCCAGAGTGCGATTGCACCACTAACCAATCCCTTTGATCTTAGGTCTCTGGTATTATCTTGTTAGTTTGGATCAGTTTTTACCATTGTTGCCATTATTTAATCTCAAAGCTGCAGTTTGCTTCCTTTCTCCCCCTCCTGCCTGGCAGGCTTCTGCTCTGCCTTGGGTACCAAGCCCTGTTTCATCTCTTTCTGTGAAGGAGAAGAAGGATAGTCTTTATCTCTGTATCTTTGTGGCTGCCTAAACTGTGCCCTATCCTTAAAATGATGGGTACTTGTTTCACCACTTCTGCCCTTAAAGGCCCTTTTTATCCCAACTAGCTTCTTGCTTCGGACTGGTACTATCTATTTCTACAGATAGTGTTCTGCTACAAAATGTTTCCCTTTCTTTTTTGGCAGGGGAATACTGGAATCCCTTGTCCTTTCCTTGGATGGTCTACCCAGGTGATCTCTGTCTGGGGACCTGCAAGTAGCTGTCATTATGTGGCCAAACTGTAGTTTCCTTTCTTTGGGCCTCATTACGACCCTGGCACTAAGTGAAAAACGATGGCGGTAAATGGTTACCGCCATCGTTTTCCGCCAGGTCCGATCATGACCCGTGACCATTAACTACGATGCCATTAGCGGCATCGTAGTTAACGCTGCCGCTAACTGCGCCAAGGGCGCATGCACGCGACCTCCCACACCGTACTTAGCGCCATGGCGGAAAGGTACGCGAATGCCGACCCAAGCGGACATGCACCTAACGCCATCACCCAGCCCGTTAAGTACCTTACCGCCATGGTGCTAATTACGCCATCGCAAACCAACCGTAAAGGGCCATGTAAAGTGAATGCAGCTGCCACAGGTGCACAGAAACAGCACAGGTGAAGGCAATACAGACTCAGGAAGTACAAAAAGAGCACACCCCACCCCTTCCCACACCCAGTCACACTCCACAATGATACCAATACGACTAGCAATGTTGGGGCTGGAGGACCTGATAGCAATGCAAGTGCTACAACAGCAACAACAACAACAGGCAGCACAGAGGAGACGCAGGAGGAGAAGGAGGGCAAGGCAGGCCCAGCAAGCCCCACCAGCACAGCCAGTGCCACCAAGCAGGCAGCCCCCAATCCCACGCATCAGAGCCAATCCATTCAACCTCACTGCTGAGCAGATCCACACCCTGTACCGTTTGGACCGGGACACCATCACCGCCATCGTAGACATGACACACAACAACATCGTCAGCATGATAGAAACTCCAACCGCCATCCCACCCCTACTAAAGGTAGTGTCTGTACTACACTTCCTGGCCACAGGCACCTACCAGCACACAGTGGGGCACTTGCATGGCATTTCACAACCATTATTCTCACGAACACTCATCCAAGTGCTCGATGCCCTCCTCAAGCACACAGATGACCACATCTCATTACCACGGACTGCCCAGGAGATTGCAAACACCAAAGTGGGTTTCCATGCACTAGCCGGCATACCCGGTTGCATCGGTGCCATCGACTGCACCCATGTGGAATTGGTGGTTCCACATGCTATGGAGGTATCGTACCGCAACCGGAAACAGTTCCACTCAATCAACGTGCAAATGGTCTGTGACTCCAACAAGGTCATCACACATTGTTGTGCCCGATTCCCCGGGTCACCCCATGATTCCATGGTCCTGAGGAACTCCACAATACCACGCTACATGGAGCGACATCCAGGCCCAAGATCCTGGCTACTCGGTGAGTCCAATGTCATGGAAGTGGGCAGGTGAATGACGTACCGATGCATAGTCCACCTGGCTGAGGGGGGGGGATGATGCATACTCCACCTGGCTGAAAGGGGGGGGAATGATGCATACTCCATCTGGCTGAAAGGGGGGGGAATGATGCATACTCCACCTGGCTGAAGGGGGGGGAATGATGCATACTCCACCTGGCTGAAAGGGGGGGGGGATGATGCATACTCCACCTGGCTGTGAGTAGCAGAGAGAACGGAGACAGAGGATACCCTGAAGCAACTCATACTCCACCCAACACCAGTAAAGCCAATAGCCAATGCATGCAGCCCTACCATGTGAATGAGGTTGTGTCCCAACCATGACACAACCATCTGCAAGTGCATTCTACCAAATCAGACCACATTGTCAACAATGAAAAGCACCTACATGCACGTTACCAAACACCATCAACCGATAGGCCTGTCCCCCATAACTTCCCACGAAGGAGGCACATGACGGACAGAAACATCAACACACCATTACACAGACAGCAGGGCCCCCACAATGTCCCTGTCTACATCAGCATTGCTCACTGGGGTCATGATGAGGCCCACAGCAATGTTGCAATGATGTGCGCATTGCCATCACAGGACATGTGCCAGGCCAACTAACCAAACGGCATGAACGGACACAGTGGATGGGCACTCACAATGCACTCAACCCCTCTGCATACATTGGGTGATGGCATGCAAAACAGGCCATGGGAGCCATGAGCATATACTGGTTGCATTGCGTGAATCAATTAGTGCATGTAGAAGTGAGCCAAAGTAACAGTTGGATGCAAGCCATGGTGGCACATCATG
This sequence comes from Ambystoma mexicanum, assembly GCF_040938575.1. NCBI lineage: Eukaryota > Metazoa > Chordata > Amphibia > Caudata > Ambystomatidae > Ambystoma > Ambystoma mexicanum. The sequence continues at coordinate 985,363,531 of NC_090924.1, forward strand.
TTCTTGATCAGACGACATGACTGACACATACATTCTCGCCTACATACAGGTGATGCAGGCTATCCCCTGAAGAGGTGGCTCCTTACACCAGTCCGGAACCCGCAGAACCAGCACGAGGAGGACTTCAACCGTGCACATACACGTACTCGTGTGGTCATAGAGCAGACATTCGGCCTATTGAAGGCACGGTTCCGAATCCTCAGCAGGTCTGGTGGGGCGCTCCTGTACTGCCATGAGAAGGTGGCAAAGATCGTCATGGCATGTGTCATGCTACACAATATGTGCGTCAGACGGAATGTGCCCCTGCCCACTGACGCAGAACTGCAACCACCTGACGATGAGGATGAGGAGGGTGCAGATGGGGCGGCACCCCATGGAGGAGGCGATGCACAGGAGGGGCGTGCAATGCGCCAAAGTATCATCGATCACTGCTTCTAGCACACACGGCTGGTGTGTATCACATGGAGACTGCACTTGGGGCACTGTGTGTCTCTGGGACATGCACACTGTGGACTGTACACCAATAAAGCACACATATGCAATGAAAATGTCCACACATTTCATTTCGGGAAAGCAAAAAGTGTATTTCAATCATAAAACGTTGTGACACAACCACTCCCCCCTTCCCACCCCCCTGCACACCCCAACACACCCCCTCCCCCCTCCCCCCTGCACACCCCAACACACCCCCTCCCCCCTCCCCCTTGCACACCCCAACACACCCCCTCCCACCTCCCCCCTGCACACCCCAACACACCCCCTCCCACCTCCCCCCTGCACACCCCAACACACCCCATGTAGGTGTCAACAGATGCCTGTGACAGTGGCCACAGGCTGTTACAAGCCCCCTCTCCCGGCCCCCGGGGCACCCCTGGCTGTGGAGCGCAGGTTACGTCTGGAACGTCGGACGGGGCTGCTCTGTGCAGAACTGGCAGCGGAGGATGTCCCTGCCTGCCCCCGTGCATGCACGTCCTGTAGGGTGTGGGTGAGCTCAGTGAGCGCACGACGCAAGCCGGCAAGTTCACCACAGATGTCCCTGGACATGGCCTGCATGGCATCCCTCAGGGTGGCAGTGCTCTGCGCTACTTCGGCCCTTAGGGTCTCCGTGGCCTGTTCAATGGTTGCCCTAGCCCCCACACATTCCTCGGCATGCTCAGTCAGCATCGTGGACAGTTGTTGCTGCCGTTCTATGATATCCTCGAGGGACTACTGCCCCTGCTGGGCCATGCCCAGTGCTGGTGGTGTGATGGAGGGGCTGCTCCCCTCCTGTGGACTGAGGACTGGGCATGGGGTAGAAGGCCACTCCTCTACCTCTGTGTGCCCCTGTGTGTGATCCTCATGGGGGCTGGAGTCTGTCAAACAGGGGGAATGTAGTAGGTCAGTGGGGCTTCTGACTTCGTGCTCCTCAATGTCAGAGTCTGAACATGCAGCAATTGCAGCTGTTTCTCCCATGTTGCTGCTGGCCGCAGACCCGGTGCCTTCTGTGGCAGGCAATGTTGGTACAGGTGGAGCTGCTGCTGCTGGCCTGCTGCCTACAGGGGTGCTTGCCGGTGGCCCGTCCGGTTTGCTTGCAGTGGATTCTGCTTGTTGTGGGGTCTGCCTCACTGCAGCAGAGGTTGAGGGTGCGGGGATGGTATTATTGGCCTTCTTGGCTCTCTTCGTCGCAGGGGTGTCCTGGTCCTCGGGGTGTGAATCTGTGCCTGTGGTGGAGCAAAGGAGGGAGGGCGTTATTGATGGGTCTGCGGACTTTGGAATGACAATGATTGACATGATTGTGGTCAGTAGATGAGGCAGATTTCAGGCAGGGCCATGCAGGTTGTCTCCTTTTTGTGTGGAATGTGGATGCAGGTATGTGGGTGCCAGCAGTGTATACAGGGTGGTGCTCGCATGTGGCTATGGGCAGTGTGGAGCTAATGTGTTGCATTTACACTCTAGGGCAACCTTGTGCTACACCTGAATGGACTGCAGTGACTATGTCATGTATTGTTTGAGGCACCTACCTTCATCGCCTGATGTCGGAGCTCCCCTTTCCATCCCTCCGACGCCTTCAATGCCTTCCATGCCAATTGTGGTTGCACAAATCTCCTCCCACGGTTGGAGTTTTAGTGGGGATTCCGAACCTCCACCGGTAGCCAGGGCAAGGTTGCGGTTCGCAGAGATGACGGCTCTGACCTGTATGCGAAGGTCATCCCAGCGCTTCCTGCACTGCTGTGGGGTGCGGGATACGGTCCCCACCGCGCTGACGCGCTCGGCCCCAGGGCCCAGATGGCCTTCTTTTTCGCTATCGCTGTCCTGGTCATTTCCGGGGAGAAAACGACAGCTGCGTTGTCTTGCAGGGTCTCCGCAAGCATGCAGAGTTCCTCCCGGCTAAATCTTTCCTGGCGCTGGCGGTCACATGCCTTCTTAACAACTTTAGGCATTTTTGGGAAGTTGGATGGGTGGGTGATTGGTTGGGACAGGTGTCTGGGTTGGATCTGGTGTTGTTCGGTAGGATGGCAATGGATTGTGTTTTTAAAGATGGCCGACGTGCTGTTTCCCGTTCCGCCGCGATGACGCTATTTCCGGTTCTGCTTTTTACGGTGACCGCTAATTGCGGCCACCGCTAATTACGGTGGCCGCTAATTACGGTGGCCACTACTTACGGTGGCAGAAGTGCACCTTGCTCGACTTTACGATGCCGGTAGGGGCCTTTTCCGCCATGGCGTTAATTGTATTACCGCCATGGCGTAATGCTCGTGCGCGATGGGTCGTAATGTGGCGCTCTTTACGCCATCGGCCCACGGCGTTAAGGCTCATTACGCCATGTCGGTAATGACGGCAGATTACCGCCTGGGTCGTAATGAGGCCCTTTGTCACTGGGCAATACTGCTAGTCGTCTGAAGACTTCTAGTCTTACTGACTCCCCTTCTATAAGGGTCATACGTATTCCTTCTGCCATGGGGAAATTGCCCCCAGCTATTGCCAGCCCTCATCCCATTGCTTTTTCAGCTCCCTGAGAGTTCAATATCTCTCCCAGAATTGAGGTAAGTGTTCTATTTGCAGGAGCCCCACTTAAATGAAGGTACAGCCAACTATACACTGAAACCCCACTATTACAGTGTTCCAAAGGTGGATTACAACCTGTTGGCATTATGATGGCCAATGCCCTCTGCCTCTGCTGAGGAGTGACCTGAGGGTAGGCTGCCTCTAGCTGGCTCAGTTTACACGAGTACTATCTAGGGACGTCCTCCTGCCTTGTGGTGCAAGCGTTCAATAAGGCTGTGAGGGTCTGGAATGGAAGTGCTCCTACCTCCCCTGCCATAACTGGTCTGTGTGCTGCTGGAGCAGCTCCAAAGGCTCTTTATTCTACAGCTTGAGTGCGGACAGTTTCATAATGTCTCACCAGAATTTCATAATACTCCCTGGCATATGGGGAATTTGCCTCCCTACTTGTGTGGAACATAAGGATGTGTTGTAAGGTTAAAACTTTCATAGCAAAATGACCATGCCTAGCCCTTGTGGTGGGGTATGTCAAGCCCCATTTAAACCAGGTCTGGTGGTCTACCTGCTACAAGGTTACTTCAGGATACTGATAGGGTGTGTACTGTATATGATCTAGATCCTCAGCCACAGAGCCATATACGCAGTCACTGAAAACTGATCCCGGTAGGTGCAGGCCAGCCTTCTTCCTCTTTTCCTCTCTCGCTGATTCCAAGCTCATTACTTTAATTTCCACTCGAGCTCAAGTCACACTGCAAACCTTCATCCCCCCTAGGCAAGCTTTTATTAGTTCTGAAAATGCATGCAGGCAGCTAAACATAGCCTTTCCCTCCTTAGACTCCAGATGAAAGGTAAACTCTCTTCAGCATTTTCTGAATACCTTGTGCCCAAAGCCTATTGTCTTGCTAACGACCCGCTTTGTTTCAACAGTGCCAATAGAAGATCCAGCTCATGGCTACACCGCGAGAAGTCTTCTGTCAGACCCAGCACATAGAAGGACATAGTTCCGGCAAGAACAGGAACCAGGGTTGTCTTCCCCATAGGGTTTCCCTGGAAACTATTCTGCCCTGATTTTCTGCCACAGGGAAGGATAGGGTGACTAGGTAGATTCTCAACTTTTCCTGCTGCCTCTATTACAGGTTGGTGTCCTCTGTACGTGCATGTTGTATGGTGTTCATGCTGTTAGATATCACAGTTAGCAACGCCTAGTATCCAACGGCATGGATCAGATGCAGCAGCTAGTCACCGCAGTGCAGTCTTTGATTACCGAAGTTCAAAATCCTAAACAAGAGAACGCGGTACTGAGACAACAAATGGTCCAGTCCCCCCAAAGCTCTGAGAATCCTCCTGGTCCCCTACCTGGTGGTAGGTTTGATGGGAACCCCCACAAGTTAAAATAATTTCTCGAAGCCTCAATGGTGCAATTCGCATTTAAGGCTATCTTCTTCCCTACTGATAGAGATTGGATGGGTCACATGATCTCTAACTTCACTGGGGCTGCATTGGCATGGGCAACTCCTTTGGTGACAACCAATAATCCAATCCCTGCCTTTTCCAATAGTCTCAAAGCTATGTTTGGAAGGCAAGAAATCACTGTGGCTTCCAGGAACACTTGCTAGATTTCAAACAAGGTAGTCAGGATTTGTTGACATACATAACCCGGTTTAAACAGATGGCAGTAGACACTGCCTGGCATGATGATGCCCTCATTACAAATTTTCGCAGAAGCCTTTCGGAAGAACTTAAAGATGAGGATTCTTGCATTCCACGTTCAGTAAAACAGCAGAAATGATAACCTTAGCAGCTGGATTATCGATTGCAGGAGAGGCATTCGGAAAATAAGAAGAGTTGTCCCATAAGATTACCTCCTGAATTTCCCTCAAATCCAGGTCAAACTCTCCCTCCTGATGAGTCCCTGCAGTTAGGGGTGGGCCATGGTCCCTTGTCCACAGAGGAGCGAACCCTCAGAAGATCATTAGGTCTCTGCATGTACTGTGGGGCAACAAACCATCTAGTCTGTGACTGTCCCATCCCCCCTCCTAGAAGGCAGGGAAACGCCAGTGCCCGACCGTAAAGGGAACCACGGTTCAGGACTGTTTATTGGCTCCCCATCACCTAGCCTTCCATCTCATTGTGCGCATTCCCCCGACTCTCCCATGGGTTCTTCAGCTCACTTTCTTCCGGGGTGATTCTCAAATCAGTAACATTCCGGCTTTGGTAGACAGCGGGATGGCTGGTTATTTCATTGATCACGGCATCCCCCGCTCAACCAAGGCCATATCCATCCCTGTAGAGAGTGTTGATGGGAGCCCTCTCACGTTGGGACCCATCATACAGCATACACATTCCCTTCTGTTATGACCCGGTCTGGTTCAGAGTGATACAAGAAAGGATACTGTGGCAGGTATACTTCATAGATGCTTTATTCCAGTTCTTCAGTTATAGGTACCAATCAGGTCTCATCAAGTCCATAAGGAGATAGGAGGAAATCATGAGGGAAACCCACTGGCTCCCAGGCTATCAATATCCAACTGCCTGGATTAGATCTCAATCATACACCAACACTCCAAGCTTACCTCATACATTCCACAAATGACATCACCACACACATTCACAGGAGGAACCACAGGAAGAAAAGCTAATCCTAAAGGGAGACTAATCCTAACACCTCCTTCCCTTACAATCAACTCACAAACACACACCATGAACTACAAACAGAATCACACCTACCATCACAAAGCAGTCATGCACCTACAACACCTCCTTCCCTACTGTCACAAACTCACCTGTTCACACACACTTCACATATGGACAAGACATCCAAGGAACCTAGCACTTCACTGCCACATCACTCTAAGTAGCCAGGAAGACAAACAGTTGGACAAACAGGCGTAACTAACAATCCGGTAACGGCACTCCACCAACAAAACAGCACAACCTATGTCCAAAATTCACACTTCACCTTCCACCCGCCGCCACCACCAACGGGTAACCAGCCTGCCACGCTGGAGCACAAACCTGCCCCTCTGGGCTACTAACCAACACTCCATACACAACCTGGGGAAAACTAGACAGCTCCCGTCCATCACTGCTACTGGTAGACCTCAGGGCTGCCACACCTAGACACAAACAGCCACCTATATGGGCTGGCACGAAGTCCGCTACACACCTACAAGGAACATCACTAACATACTACTCCAGACCATAACGTCAGGGCAACTAAAGAGAGAGGCGCCTACAATCAACCCAAACACACACTCAACCTGACTCATCCTCAAGCACTCAACATTCATTGCAACACTCACAACAAGGCAACCAGTGGGGCAACGGTCAACCATACCACCATACTTCCTCAAGATGTTGGCCAGACACCTTAAGCCCTCATAGCTACTAAAAAACAACCAGGTAACCCTACTACCAAAATGTTCTTTTGCCATGCTCCCAGATCATCTTGGTAACCCTTTGTTATAAAGCTCAGTCCAGGCAGCTTTAGGTTAATATATAAGTTTACTTCAGTTCTTATGATCCAGTTACAGTTACAGGATTAAGACTTAAGACAGAGACACAGAGAGAAGAAACACCGGCACCCATCACCCAGGGAGGGAGGGCTCAACTGACACAACATGGAACTCTCATCACAGCATTCTCCCACTCAGCATTCATCAACATTCCACAGGCACTCTGGTGACATCATAAATCACATGACAAATCACATCAGACTAACCAAGCACATCCCAACACATCTTCCCCCTTACAAAACACACTTGCAACAAAAGCTTCACAACACATCTCCCTCCTATCAGACATTCTCACAAAGACAACGCACATCTCATCCAACTCACGAGCAATGGAGGTTTCACCTGAAAAACCCACAACTATGCAATTTCAGAACTCCGCCTATCATTCTTAAACACCATCAATAACAGCACTAATCACCTCCCATCCACCCCTGCCACGAGTGGACTCTAGTCTCCCACACTAGACACAATCCAGCCCAGATCCAAGGCTATACCTAAACCCACAATACCATTATCCATCACAAAATAACTTTGGTCCTCCTGCTCGCCCCCGCCACAAGCGAGCCTTCAGGCTGCCACCCTGAAGCACCTACTTGCCACCCCGACGCAATACTAGTCATCAGGATGACAACGAAATCACCATAGACAGATAAGAGGTTCAGTAAAATTCTACAGCTCACTAACACACAACCAGCAACAGGCACGCCTCAGAAATACACAAACATATGCATACATATATATATATATATATGTATATATATATATATATATATATAGGCGGACCAAGCCAATCAAGCAAACCTGACCATACCATGGTGTATAGCTCCTCAAACAGCTTGGAGATGCTGGCCAGTCAACTCCAAGACCATCTCAAAAACATATGGTTCTCTCAAACACACTTCTCAATGGCAGTACAATCCAGTCCCATAATAAACCCTGACCAGGAAAAAAAATGGCCAGGATCAACACACAACGCACAAATATAATCAAATCACTCAGAGATTCTCCACTTAGAACAGCATCTTCAACTTTATATAGTATTTACTAGAGGGCGTCCCCTACCAGCAACTCTCTTCACCTGTCTTCCGCTTACTGTCCTTTAAGATAAGAATCATCTCTTCAAAGAGTGCACAACTTCCAAACAAAATATTAGACTAGACTACTTCACCTTTGTGCAACTCTCACTAACCACCAATTTAAAATTCCTGACAAGGCGCTACCCTCAGGATTCGTCTTATTTCACAACTACAACTTACTGAGGCGCTACCTCACTTTAGTTGCATCTCAAAACGCAATCTCCATGACCTAAACATCGCTAACTAAAACACTGATGGAGTGCACTTCTAAATGGCGCTACCACCTAACCAAATTCACCTAAACAGTGAAACTTCCTACCGTTAATACCAAGGGACGCGCTACATCCCTAGTATCTAAAACTTCAAGTTAAAACAATGAATGTTGAACCCACTCATTCTTTTAAACATCCATACGTATTCCAGATAATATGCTAGTGACATACCTTCACTTCCATACCTCAAGCGCACGGATACACATGACAATTTTTCCATTATCATTTACATTTTCTTCTTAAACTCCAACATTTTACATTTAGCATATGCAGTTTTCCTTCACTTAGATTTGACTGTCACGTATGCCTAAAAGTCCATGTTGTTGTGCAACAACTTACTCCTGAAAATCCTCAAAAAGTTAAACATGCACTATTTGTCTTAAACTGTGCAAATTCTCCTAAAAGTCCATGTTGTTGTGCAACAACTTACTCCTGAAAATCCTCAAAAGGTTAAACATGCACTATTTGTCTTAAACTGTGCAAATTCTCCAAAAATGCATTGTCACATATTTACAAAATCGTACACACTCTGCACTGCGACACACAGTCACTTCCCCAATAGTTCACTCCAACCTATGAACCCACTTTATTGCACAAACTCCAACCATGACATTTATTCTTTTGCTTAATACATAAGTCATCACTGCATACAACAAATAGGAACGCTAATTCGAAATGACTATGTAAATGCGACCCCAACCTTAAACCTTTAAAATGCTTTTTACATCTTAGCATTTACATCTGAAAATAAACATGTTAACTTTTAAACTGAAATAATTCATTTCACTTAAACTCCGTGCTCTTCAAAGTCAACGTGCCAACGGCCCCCAGGCTGCTTAAACCGAACACAAACTTAAAACCTTCCATAGCACGATATTCTGCCTTTCTTATGGCAACTAACACCGGACGCCCTGCTTCAATGTAAACTCCATTTGTTTTTTTTTTTTTAAATTACTGGAGCAGCGACCCTACCATAAAACAAAAGTACCATGGATCGCATGGATGCGGCAGCAATGTAAAGAAAATGACAGTACCTCATATGTAAATAGTTCTCCTGTTAGTTGACTGCCGTTGCTTTCATGAAACAAACGTTATTATCCATGTTCCCAAGCAGTGCATTTTTTTCCTCACCTACTTGAAACGAGCGTTTATATATCCTTTTTTCTTCCATTACGGAAAGAACTCCTGCTGCCACGAACTCTTCCATTCCGGATGACTGGAAACGAAAGTACTTCGTTCCTATCCATCTCCTTCCACTTCCTTGATGCGTGTCATGACGGCAAAGCACGTTGCGAGGGCCTTTCCTCTAATTTAACCCCAACAATGCAGGAGACATCCCCGGCATTAGAATAGCATCGAACTGCTCCAGCATTCAACGATCCATCACTTCAGAACACCGAAGCACAGCGTTCTGACGCTTCGCCCACTCCCTCCACTGGAACGCGACGTCATCACTATTGAAATAGGCACAGTGAGTAAAGGTCCTGCAGCTCTGACTCCTGGGCTAACGGTCACTCTCACCGTAGTTCTGACGTGCGCACATCATCGCTCTGACTACTGGGCTAACGGTCACTTTACCATAGTTCTGATGTGCGCACATCATCATGCGCCCTTTAACCTTTTAGGGAACAGTTATTTTCCCTCTCCATCTTCCGCAATTGATTACAATGCGCATACGGCCACGACAGTCATTTTACACACAATTTTGAGGCTGCAGCTGCATACACACCACAAAAGTGCAGTTTTTTTTTTTTTATATATATCTATAGGAGGACCGTTGTCTCATGGGCCCCTTCCTGCTTCTTTTCCAAAGCGCAGCACTCCCGGGGCGAAAGCTTAGGCTGCTGCAATTATCCTTGAGGGAACTTGTGACCCCTTCCTCCCGTGGCCACCCTGGGTGATGGGTACTCTTACTTGTTCTTTGGGGGCGGTGTCCTCTCCTTTCTTCAGGTCCTGATTCATCCTGCACCCCCCCCGCAGCAGGAGTATTGAATCGTTTACTTCTTCACTTCTTAATGTCTTAACTTAGTTTCTCTTCATCTTCCTTTGCCATGGGTTCTTGATGTTAAGTAAATCCTCGTCGCCATTGTTATAAAGCTCAGTCCAGGCAGCTTTAGGTTAATATATAAGTTTACTTCAGTTCTTATGATCCAGTTACAGTTACAGGATTAAGACTTAAGACAGAGACACAGAGAGAAGAAACACCGGCACCCATCACCCAGGGAGGGAGGGCTCAACTGACACAACATGGAACTCTCATCACAGCATTCTCCCACTCAGCATTCATCAACATTCCACAGGCACTCTGGTGACATCATAAATCACATGACAAATCACATCAGACTAACCAAGCACATCACAACACCCTTCTACCAAGATGTTCTGTTGCCATGCTCCCAGAGCCATCCAAGAACCTAATCCAGGACGACCCCATAATCAACAGTAAATAAACAGTGATGATCACCACTCGCCATAAAGACTCCTCTGAGCCGCACAAAACACTGAATCACCACTCACCAAAAAGACTCCTCTGAGCCACACAACATACCAACATGACTCTGCAGAGCCGCACAACTTATTATCCTGACTCCTCTGAGCCACATAATTTGCTATCATGACTCCTCTGAGCCACACAAATCACCATTGTGACTCTGCAGAGCTGCTATTCATGACTCCTCTGAGCCGCATAAATCACTATCCTGACTCCTCTGAGCCACAGAAATCACTATCCTGACTCCTCTGAGCCACACAAATACTATTATGACTCCTCTGAGCCACTTGACTAGATTACCACTAGTCACATCCATAATGACTCCTCAGAGTCTTTTGACTAGCCACAACAAGTAGTCATCATACACACACACACGATACACTGGTTACATGCTCGCCATGCAATCCCACAAACTCTACATCACAGCCACTCACAAGACATTTACCATGGTTATAACATATACTAAAACTTTGTGATGTGGGCAGGGCCCTACCCACGCCTCAAACCAGAAACAATGCCTGCTACATCACCACCAACCTTAAGACATTTCAATATGAGGCAAGTCAAACATAACTTTAAAGTCCACACCTAATAGTCCTTGTTGCCATTCCGAGAATGCAACCTTAATGCTGGAATTCCTCAAAGTGGTTAAAAAGAATCATACCTTCAAATGCAGTATAAGTTATACCATTGTCAGCCTCTAAAAATCCATGTTGCCCTTTGTTAGGCAACTATATAAGCTGCAAATACAAAAGATGGTTAAAGCTAAAACATTTCTGGAAGCATGAATTAATATCACCAAAAATGCCGTCACAGCATGCTGCCAACCTCACACTTCATCCCATGCATAACTCTGCACCTAAGGAGTCATGTACGAATTGTCAGTATCTAAAAGTCCACGTCGCCATATCTATGAAGCAACACTAGAAACCTGTAAATCCTCAAATTCGTTCAATCTAAATGTTAAGCAGCTCAACTAAACATTTTAAATGCATACCATGCAATCTCATCTCCATTGTCACACTACTACTGCTCAAACATGCAACATACATATCACTGCAACTTACACGATAAGCATTTCACCAAACAGTATCCAGCTGAGAACACTTCCTAATGAAAAACATTACGGTACTCTTCCTATGACCTTTACATGTGCATAGCTCTCAACTCACCCGCTTTTGAAAGCAGATGAATCACCCGCCAAGTCCCTCATTCGCCCATTCACTTCTATGGGCCTCTCACCCGCCAAAAAGAAAATCGGGTGTTTTCACCCGCCTTGGTGACAAAAAAGGTTGGGAGCTATGCATGTACCCATGTTTAAAACAGCACCACGACTAACACAGTGAACCTAATACATCAATGCATACTGTAATGGCATTCCAACTGTGGTGCATGCTCCCTGGAACTACCGCTGGGCTAAAACAATAACAATCATCACCCTACCTGAAACAGGATGCTCACTGTCCATGTCTTCTTTGACATAGCTGACGTCTCTTGTCCCACGAAGATCGCATCTTGACATCCGGCAAACACTCCTTCCTGGACAACAATGTGCCAACAAGGTCGCGCTTATTCCAAAGAACTAATGATAAGTATGAACATTCCTCAGAACGAACAATCCGTATGATCTGACAGAAAATAAATACATCCTGACTTCCTCACTACATAGGCACGTTCGCTGGGTGCCTTACTCTAATGATGGCTGGCCGCTTCACAAGAGCACGGAAGCCAGCAGCTCTCCAACATTCCAAGCAATCGACGAAGCACATGGCAAACAATCGCCTACTCCCCACAGAGCCAACCTGACGTCATCAGAAACACCGGGGCACCAAGAGGCTCGTAGCTCCAGGATCCCAACCGTCACCTCGGATGGATAGCGTCTCGTGTCGCACAGAGGGAAGATTCCAAAGGTTTCTTACACACGGTAACAACAGGATTCCATAAGCACACTGCTTGTTAATAAACGGACTTAACATCTTTATGCTCTGCTTCACAGAAAGTCACCAATATTAGGAACCAACTGGGTATTTCATCCACCTTTTACTTTGTGTTACTGATTCTCATGCAGGCCAGCCTGACATGCTACTGCACCGCTGGCACCTCGAACAAGTGCTACCTTTAACAACGAAATGTCCAAATGAGCACTCTTCTCTGCTCAACCCCTGGGCGCTCACCATCCCAAAGTCAATCACGCTGGCACCTGGCACAAGTGCTACTTTTAACAAAGAGATGTCAAATGAGCACTCTTTTCTGCTCATTCCTTGGGCGCTCACCGTCCCGAAGTCAATCGAGCTGATGTCTCTTCTCTGAATTCTCCCGGGTGCCAATGTTTGCTGCCCCTGCGTGCCACAGCAGGTAGCCTGCTATACCCCGCACTGGGTGCTTCACCTTTGCTTCTCCTAGTGCACAAACGCTTCCTCAGCCCTGGGTGGTGGGATTCTACCTGGACCATGAGGGCAGTGGGTTCCCTCTCCTTGTACAGTCTCTCACATTAATTTCCCCTTGCTCTGCACCCCCCGCAGCAGTGCCTCCTTTCTCCGTCATATGGACCACACACACACATGTACCTGTTGCCTGCACGGTTTCACGCTCCATCCAACCAGTCCTCTTGAAGACCAGACTTCGTCGCCAATTGTTATGACCCGGTCTGGGTCAGAGTGAAATAAGAAAGGATATGCACGCCAACATGCAAGCTCATAACCATTTTTTAACTCTGCCTGTTAAAATGTGTAACTCATGAGCTGTGTATCACTGCTTGTAACAATGTAGATCCTACGATCCTATGATCCTACCCTCACCCTTGTAACTAAGTCACATTCTTGCAACAGTGCCGCAATGCCCCTGGGCTGACAGGCGCTCTACAAATATAATATAAAAAATGTTTTAAAAAAAATACTGTGGCAGGTATACTTCATAGATGCTTTATTCCAGTTCTTCAGTTACAGGTACAAATCAGGTCTCATCAAGTCCATAAGGAGATAGGAGGAGATCATGAGGGAAACCCACTGGCTCCTGCTATCAATATTCAACGGCCTGGATTAGAACTCAATCATACACCAACACTCCAAGCTTACCTCATACATTCCACAAATGACATCACCACATACATTCACAGGAGAAACCACAGAAAGGAAAGCTAATCCTAAAGGGAGACTAATCCTAACACCTTCTGATGAGTATTTCTTCTCACAAGGAAGAGATTGTTTTCAACATTATAAAGGCTGCTCACTATTCAGTCATTCTAGGCCTACCCTGGCTGAGGGTACATAACCCTTTTGTGAATTGGTCGGCAGGGACTTTTTTTTCTGGGCTCCAAACATTGTCTGGCACATTGTCTCCCTTACGGAGCGGTTAGCCTCCATACCCTCTCGGCTTCCAGGACTGGTATTACCAATACCACCATTCTACAGCATATGAAGGAGATCTCCGAGCCGTACAAGCAGTATTTTTCTACTTCTAAATACTCTGAATTGCCACCCCATCACAGAGACGATTGTACGATAAATCTCATCCCAGACCATCCGCTGCCTTTTTGGCAAATGCACATCTTATCCGCCAGGGAAAAAAAAGTGTTAAAGGAATACCTCCAGTTCAACCTCCAAAATGGTCTGATTACAGAATCCATGTCTCCCTGCTGGAGTGTTCCTGTTCCTTAGTCCCAAGAAGAATTTAAAAGAACGACGTCCCTGTATCGACTTTCGTGGACACAATAAGATCACAGTTCCTGATTGTTACCCTATGCCACTCATTCTGGATATCCTAGAGGCCCCTGTTCAGGGGGCTGCCATATACACCAAATTGGACCTGAGAGACGCCTATCATCTCATCAGAAGAAAGCAAGGAGATGAGTGGAAGACGGCTATCTGCACACCTTTCGGGCACTGTGAATACCGGGTTATGCCTTTCAGATTGTCCAATGCTCCAGCCATCTTCCAACGGTTCATGGATCACCTCTTCGCTGACATCCTCCTCCACTCAGCTATCATCTATTTAGATGATATAATGGTATTCTCCTCCTCAGCATCTGAACATGAGCTCCATGTCCAAGAAGTGTTGATTCGGTTTCAGCAAAACCCTCTCTTTTGTAAATCGGAGAAATGTGAATTCAACCAGAGGAAGGTCTCCTATGTAGGGTATATCTTGTCAGCAGGAGGGGTGACCATGGATCCTGGGAAGGTGGTCGCAGTCTTGGATTGGCCGCCTCCACTCTCAGTTAAAGAGCGTCAGTGTATCCTTGGGTTTGCAAATTTTTACAGACGGTTTATCCCAGGTTTCTCTGCCATCATTCGTCCCCTGACATCTCTTCTCAAAAAAGATGTTCTGTTCTTATGGTCAGCAGACGCCCAACAGGCTTTTCACATCCTGAAGACTAATTTTTCTACAGCCCTAATCTTACTCTCCCCGGATCAAAACAAAAAGTTTGTCCTGGAATCAGATGCCTCCCATTATGCTATAGGGTCTGTCCTCCTACAAGCAGACAGTCAAGGGAATTAATGTCCTGTGGTGTACCTCTCGAAGACCTTGTCTCCCTCTGAGATTAATTATACTGTCCTCAAAAAAGAACTCCTTACGATAAAACTATCATTTGAGGAATGAGGACACCTTTTCTTAGGAGCTAAGTACCGTGTGGAAGTCCGAACAGACTAGATTCTGCAAGGAACTGGCCAATCCTTCCGCAGTCTTTACCTCTCCTGTACCTTCCCAGGCCCTCTGCACGGCGCTGGCTTCTCACTTCATTTCTAAAACTCAGGACATCCTGTCTTCACTCTCCTCCTATCGCCTCCCTCCCTCCATTCCCTGCTTCTTCTCTGGCCTTTCTGCAGCCACCCCCCTCCCTCCTTCTCCGTTTTTTCCCCTTTTCTCTGCAGACGAGGTTTCTAGACAAGTCCGATCTATGAAAGTCTCGTCGAAACAGGTTCAGCCCTGTTCCTCCAAAACTATCAAGGACCACATCGACTCCCTGGCTCCTGCCCTTGCTGATTTCTGCAATCACTCCTTCACCACTGGAGTCTTTCCACCCCCCCTGAAGCACTCCCTTGTGCACCCTCTTCTTAAGAAACCCTCTGCCGACCCCTCTTGCCCGGCTAACTGTCGGCCAATCTCCATCACTCCCTTCCTGGGCAAGCTCCAGGAGAAACTGGCCATCTCCCAGCTTAATCTCCACACCAAATCTGTTGGTTGGCTTCATGACCATCAGTCTGGCTTCAGAGCTCCCAGAAGCACGGAAACTGCTCTACTAAACATCCGTGAAGACCTGCTCTCCAACCTCGACTCCAACACCCTGTGTGTCCTTATCTTGCTTGATCTCTCTTCTGCCTTTGACACTGTCAACTACACCATCCTGCTCAACAGTCTCCATGATAACCATCAGTATCACTGGTCAGGCTTTGGCGTGGCTGACCTCTTTCCTCTCCGACCGACCCTCCCAGGTCCAACTCAGGTCCTTCCTCTCCGATATCTTTTTCTCTACCTGTGGTGTCCCTGAGGGATCTAACCTCCCTCCCTGGCTGTTCAACGAATACCTGGCACTCCTTGCCCAACGCATCGCCGCTCTCTGTCCCAACTTTCAGTCCTATGCGAATAATACCCAGCTCATTTTCAGGCTACCCTCGGCCTCCTCCTCTCCTTCCCTCATCTCTGACTGTCTGTCTGCTATCCAGGAGTGGTATGCCGCCAATGACCTCTGCCTTAATGCCAGTAAGACTGAGATTTTACTCATTGGCACACCCAGTCCCTCCTTCCCTGCAGCTCTCTGGCCGGCCTCTCTTGGCCCTCTTCCTGTGCCCACCTGCAAGGCTAAAAACCCCAGGGTCATCTTTGACTCCACACTCTCTTTCCCGCCTTCACATCTCTGATGTCTCTAAGAAGTCACACTATCAGCTGCACCTCCTCAGAGGTATTCTTCCTTTCCTCTCCTTCCCCCAGAAGCTCACCGTCTCCAGAGCCCTCGTTCTCGCTAGGCAGGACTTTTGCAACAGCCTCTATCTAAATCTGCCTGCCTCTACTCTCCGCCCTCTGCAACTTATCCAGAACAGGACTGCAAGACTTGTCCTTTGCCTCAAGCCCAGGGATTGTATCTCTCCAGGACTGAAATCTCTGCACTGGCTCCCAGTGGCTGAAAGGATTAAGTTCAAAACCCTCTGCATTGTCCACAAGGCCTTCTGGGGACTGGGGCCGCAATACCTTCAACTCTCTCTTCCCAAATATCTTCCTTCTCGAGCTCTTCGCTCATCCGCCTCCAACTCCCTCGGGTCAGTCGCTTCTCCAAGCAACAAGTTAGTGGTAGATCTCTCGCCTCGGCTGGGGCCTCCCTCTGGAACAGCCTTCCTACCTCCCTGAAACTTGAGGAGAACCATCTCCGGTTCCGGAAGCACCTCAAAACCTTCCTCTTTGCTTCTGCTTTCACCCCCCCTCCCCCCTGCTGAATTCCTGGCTAAAACTGCACTGGCTACATGGCCACCCTTTGTGACCTTGGGCCCTGGCCCCGCCATTTGCACACCTGCACTGCCTCCCTGGCAACCCCCGCACCGGGGGACTGTATTCTGTATCCCTACAGTCCCCCACCAGCACTTATGTCTGCTATTACCTTGCACTTGCCACCATCCGGCCGTTTATCTTATTTATTCTACTATCCCATGTACTGCACTTTCCCCTCTCCCATGTACTTCACTTTCCCTTCTCCCTTCCCCCTCACACTTTTTCCTTTCCCCCTTCCCATGCACTTGCGCGATCTGAATGACACCTGGCCTAGTAATATCATTGTCTGTCTTCCCTCTGTTCCGCTTCCCTTGACTCGTCGCGCCTCGAAACACTGGTGTATAGGCGCGTTATAAATGCCATATCATATCATATGACCATCACAATCTGCAAGCCTTACAGTATACCCAGACCAGAAATAGAAGACAAGCCCGGTGGGCTCATTTCTTCTCCCCGTACAACATTTCTCCACCTTTATTCCTGGACGAATCAACCTCCGGGCAGATGCTCTCTCCATGAAGGAACCTCTGCGGTTCTCCCAGTTCCATTTGGAACCTGTCTTTCCCAATGCGTTGTTCATACATGCCATTACAGACTTTCTACACAAGATTGAGATAAAGTCTAGACATCTAGAGTCTGAGACTCCTCAGATCTTTTCCAGATACCAACTTACCAAGGAGAAGGGGTGTTTCTTCTGAGGCCAGAAGGTGTACCTTCCATCTGATTTGCTTCAAAAAGAGGTCCTACGGCTCTGCCATGATGCCCTGGTGGCCGGTCACAGCGGAGTTGCCAACGCTACAGAACTTGTCCGGAGGCATTTTTGGTGGCCCTCTCTATGGACCGATGTGCATTAGTACATCTCCTCCTGTGTGATTTGCTTGCAGACCAAAGTCCCTCACAATCCTCCTGTAGGAGACCTGGTCAGAATGCCCATACCGGATAAACTGTGGCAAATAATCTCCACTGACTTTATAGTGGACCTACCTCCATCACACGGTTGCACCACTGTCATGGTGACCGTAGACTACTTCACCAAGCTGGCCGATTTTGTACCTTTGCCCGGGGTACCTTCCACTGCTCGAATGGCACATATCCTTGTTGTGCGCATTTACTCCCTCCATGTACTCCCTGAGAAGATCATATCCAACCGGGGTTCACAATACACCTCTCGGTACTGGAAGCAGGTTTGCACCATTCTCAACATTAAGCAAGCTTTAAGTGTCACGATCCATGCCCCTGTCCCCCTCAGGTATCACAGCCCCCTGGCAGCAGTGGGGCTAAAGCCCTTCACACTGGCCCAAAGGGCCTTAAAACTCCATCAGAAACAAACATGGAGTCAGTCCTGGCGCCAGGCTCATGGACCTTAATCCAACATGGAGGCCTATTACACACTCAGGTCTTTAGAACCAAGCCATGCGGTCTAGTGTTTTGGCTGCGGCTGGGCCTGGAACTACTTGGCCTGGAACTACTTTACCTGGGCTATTTAAACCACACCCAAACAGCAGTACAGGCTTCGCATTATTCTGCCCTACTGCAGCGTAACTATCACCATGTCCAGCTTCTGCTCATCTGCTTCTCCGGCAGCCCAATCCTGAAGCCCTAGATTTGGATTCCATTAATATCCTGGAAGAACAAGAACAGCATTAGCGAGCAAGAACACTTACCTGTGAAGTACAGGCCTAACTAACTACAGACATATTTCTCTTCTGCCTTTTCTTTCTAAACTCCTTGAACACCTTGTCTACTCTCAACTCTCTTCCTTTGTCTCTTCTTCCTCCCTCCTTCCTCCTTTCCAATCTGACTTCCGTCCCAAACATTCCACCGAAACTGCCCTCACCTCTATTCTCAACTCACTTCTCTCCGCTCGTCATGCGAAGCAATCCTCTATCCTTATTCTCCTTGATCTCTCTGCTGCTTTTGACACTGTTGATCAACCACTCCTGCGCCACACTCTCTCCTCCTTCGGGTTCAAAGGCCCTGTCCTAAAATGGCTATCCTCTTACCTTTCCTCTCGTTCCTTTGCTGTCTCATGGGGAGGCCAGACCTCTCCTTCCTTCCCACTTAGTTACGGTGTTCCTCAAGGCTCTGTACCTGGTCCTTTCCTCTTCTCTCTCTACACCTCCCTCATTGCCCCTGTTATCTCCTCCTTCATTTATATGCCGACGATACTCAACTCTTTCTCTCTTTCTCCTCCTTCACACCTGACCACGACCTTAAACTCTCCTCTTGTCTCACAGCCATTAAGAACTGGATGTCCTCCCGGTTTCTCTCACTTAACACCGATAAAACCGAAGTCCTTTTCTTCCCCTCTAATACCCTTCCTCCTCCCTCTCCTCCCCCTTTCATCCACTTTCCTCCTTCCAATCTCCCTATCTCCACTCATGCTCGCAAGCAAGGTGTTCTCTTTGACTCCTCTCTCACCTTCTCGCAACACATTTCACTCACCTCCCGCTCCTGCAGATACCACCTCTACAATATTCACAAAATCCGTCCCTCCCTCACATTCCATGCTACCAAACTCCTAATCTCCTCTCTCATCTTTTCCCGCCTCTTCTATTGCTCCTCTCTAATCTTCGGTCTTCCCTCATCTCAGCTTACCCCTCTCAAATCTATTTACCACTCCGCTATTCGTACCCTTTGTCTCCTTACCTCCCGTGACTCCATATCCGCTTCGCTCTCTCCCCTTGGCTGGCTACCTTTCCACCTACAACTTAAATTCCACTTTCTCTGCCTTGTTTTCAAAACCCTCCATGGTCTTGCTCCTCCCTATCTCTCCTCCTTTCTCTCCTTCTACTCCCCCTCTCGCCCCCTTCGTTCTGCTGACCACTTCCTTCTCACTGTTCCTCCTTCCCCCTGTGCTTCCTCCCGGTTCCGCTCCTTCCAACGTCTTGCTCCTCTGCATTGGAACTATCTCCCCCTCTCAATCCGTTCTTCCACTTCCTTCACCTCATTTCGCACTTCCCTTAAATCTCTCCTCTTCCACTTCCCACCTTGAAGCACACCCCTGCCCTCTTTACTCCCCCCCTGTTCTTTTTTCCTCTCTTTTAATTCCTCTCTCCCTTCTACCTTTACATTCTTCCTCCCCTCCTGTTACATTTATTCAATCCTTCCCCTGCCCCTCCCCCAACACTCCTGTTCCCATTCTCCCCCCCTCAGTCAATTGCTCTTTGCACTGTTTTGCTGAATGATTCAAGTTGTAATTTGCTCATAACGTTATTGTTATTACTCTGTATTTTGTTGTTCCAATGTACAGCGTCTTGGTGTAAAGCGCTCTATAAATATAAATAAATCAATCAATCAATCAATCAAGTAACCGTTTTTGAATCCATCCTGCGCTTTGCTTATCTCGCCCATCTCCGGAGTTCGCCGCAACCTGCAAAGGTAAAGAAACAAGGACAGCATTAATAACAATTCTTACCTGGGCAAGCAGCGTGACCTGCCAGCACCCTGCGCTTCTCTTACCTCGCCCACCTCCGGGTTTCACTGCAACCTGCAAGGGAGAAGGAACAAGGTCAGCATTAACAAAGCACTTACCTGGGCAAGCAGCGTTTCGATCACTCATCACTCCGGAACATCACCGCAACCTGTACAAAGAGAAGAGAACACAGGCTAGCAATTAACACCAATAAACAGCGCAGCGCTCTGCGCATCAATAACTCACCGTGGTCTTCGCCATCGGCGCGGCAACTCCGAGATCAAAAGCATCCCTGTGAAAACAAAAAGAGACATTGTTAGGAAACAGTGTAGTGGAGCAAGACGATGAGAAGACAGAGAAAACGGAGGGAAAGTAAGAGACAGAATAAAGACAGAAAAGACATTATAACTCACCTGGAAGACAGCAAGCAGAGTCGGAGTCACAGCTGGTCTGGACCCGACATAAGGGCACACGGACCAGTGAAGCAACTAGGTCCACGGAACACCCACACCAACCAACACGCCCCTGCACAGAGACACAGGACGGAGAGTTCAATGCACAAAAACCTAAGGTGAGCAATAACCCCAAGGGAGGGGCTTTGGACCAGAGAAAGGTGGGAGTCCACCCATCACAGAACCAGTATCTTTACCCTCCATTCTCCTGTTATAGGCGCTACTCAACGTCTGGCACACAACCAAGCAGAGAGGGGTCCGAGATATCGCTTAGTGTCATGATTCCTGCCCCTCATGCCCCCAGCCCTCCAAGATGTCAGGCTGGAGCCAGGCCACGATCACCTACATGGCCCTCAAGGGCCTCTCCATCCCTCCAAAGACCCACTTGGAGTCAGACTTGGCGCTTGTGGCACCAGACTCACTCTCTCCCATAGGATAACATTGGGGATTGGACTTGTAGTGCATTGATGGGGACAAGATGGATGCCCCCACATATTTCAGTTCCCAGAACTGCATGTGCAGTCTAGTCTTTTGGTTGTGGTTCAGCCCAGAGACACCTGGGATACCCAGAGACTATTTAAGCCATGCCCAGGCTGAGAAGCATGCTTTGCGTTTTCTGCACTTGCAGCGTGACACTCACTGTGTTCGGATCGGTCTCCAGTAGGCCTGCATCTTTCTTCTGCGCTCAGCTCCTGCAAGAACAAGAACACCGTTAGGAACAGCTTTGCCATCATTCATCGCTCCTTCTGTTCTGCGGGCATCTTCGGCGGTGTCATTCCCGTCCCGGCACGCCACTTCATAAGGAAAAGGGAAAACAACAGAAAAAAGGCATTAGTAAGCATTCAGCAAATCTTTGCTTATTTTTAAAGACTGTACGAGCTTCAAACGCTTAACTGAATCCCAGCCGCTCTGGGGGAACTCAGTCTCCGGAATTACTCATCTCAGCAGCACATCGCCATCCCCGGACACTGGCCATCATCGAAGAAAGGAAAGGAACACAGTTAGAGAACTGTTCAAAAGACTCATTATACTTACCTGTCTGACTCTTGCCAGTGAAGTAACTAGGCAGCAACGAGCCCGCATCAATCAACGCGCCCCTGCGCTGAAAGCAGGATGGAGAGCACACTTTCCAAGAAAACAAGGTGAGCTGTGGATCAAAGGGAAGGGTTGGACCCCGGGGAAGAAGGGGTTCAAGCACACAGAGACAATAGGGAGTTAAACTCTACCAATCCTTTGTTTCAGGCCCAGTCTCCAGTCGAGTAGACTCCAGGGAAGGGTTTGAGGTCGTAAGAGGTCAGAACAGGCTGAGTGACGTCCCCGTGGATACCAGGTGGCCGTTACACTTAAACCTCCATCCAGTATCGTGTGGCGCCCCTGTGGATACCAGGTGAGTGTAACATTAAGCTCCATTTTTCACCGACAGACGAATGGGCAGAACGAGCAATCAAATCAGACCCTTGAAGGATACCTGCAGTGTTACATATCAGCTGCTCAAGACAATTCAAAGTATCTTCTCCCCCTTGCAGAATTCGCATATAACAACGCTTAACATACCGCACTCCAATCAAGTTCCTTCCACTGCACTTACGGGTACCATCAAGCCATCTTCCCAACCCTGGTGCCTCCTGCCACATCCTTCCTGGACATTGATGGCCTGATTCAACATATACGGCAAGGTCATAAGACCGCTCGGGCTGCATTGCAGGCGGCACAGGAGCAGAACAAGTTCTTTGCCGACCATCATCGGACTCCAGCACCCAGGATCAATGTTGGGGACAAGGTGTGGTTGGCTTCCCATTTTCTCCCCCGATATATGATTCCTTCGAAACTCTCCCCTGAGTAATTTGGTCCCTTCTCGGTTCTGGGCCTTAGAGGTTTGGTGGCTTTTCATTTACATCTACCCCCCTCCTGGGCCAGGATTAACCTGGTTTTTCATGTCTCGCAGCTCAAAGGGGACGTCCGCAGCCATTTTTGTTGGAAGGGGCTGCTTATCCACCCCCCATCTTTGCTTGGTCTGGACCAGAATTCAAGGTTGCGGGTATTTGTGATTCCCGTTATCGCTGGGGTACCCTGCAATACCTCATTGACTAGAAGGGGTACTCTCCTGTGGAACGGACTTGGGAGCCTGCATCAGTGGTTCATGCCCCCCGCCTGGTGTGACACTTTCACCTTCTCTAGCCTGGGATGCCAGGGACCTCTTCCCTTAGGAGGGGGCATACTGTCATGCCTCATAGGAAGAGGTGGTCTATCTGGAGCAGATGGAAGCGCATAAGTGCGCTCTGCTACACTTCCCCCAAGATGGTGCCGCTAACGGGTTGCAGCATTGCAGGCTTCTCTGAGGGTGCTGCGATCCCGACTACGCCCCCAGTGTCAGATGGAGTTTATCAAGTGTCTCGGGCAGAGCGGCATTGCGTTGCTACTCTGCTTCTAGCTATGCTTCCTATGTTCGTACTTGTTCCTTCTATCCTTTGAAGTTACCGTCTGAAGTATCCAGTGAATAATCTGTTTGTGTTTTCCCCCTGTCATTTAGAACTCTATTTCTCCCACTGCAGCTCTCCCACTCTCAACTCCGGACCCGATCCCCATTCTCTTTCCCTGGAGACCTCTCATCAATTGGTACTTCTCCACCCTAGTTAGTTACCACTCTGTGATTCTTACATTCTCGCACACCTCCTTTTCCCATTTATAACATTGCATATTTCTCGCAGCAACTGACCACTTCTCCCTCACTCTCGTGGCAGCGGAGCTGGCTCCCAGCCCTCACAGAGACTCGCAACCTCTCCCTCATTTCCTCAGCCACAGATCCGTGTATGCTGTCACTGCAAACCGATCCTGGTGGGTGCAGGCCTGCCTTCTTCCTCTTTTCCTCTCTCACTGATTCCAAGCTCACTGCTTTCATTTCCACTCCAGCTCAATTCACACTGCAAACCTTCATCCCCCCTGAGCAAGCTTCTTGTAGTTCTGAAAATGCACACAGGCAGCTAAACGTAGCCTTTCCCTCCTTAGACTCCAGATGAAAGGTAAACTCTCTTCAGCATTATCGGAATACCTTGTGCCCAAAGCTTATTTTCTTGCTAACGACCCGCTCTGTGTCAACAGTGCCTATAGAAGATCCAGCTCACGGCTACACCGCGAGAAGTCCTCTCTCAGACCTAGCACATAGAAGGACAGAGCAAGAACAGGAACCAGGGTTTTCTTCCCCAGAGGGTTTCCCTGGAAACTCTACTCCGCCCTGGCTTTGTGCCACAGTTAAGTATAGGGTGACTAGGTACATTCTCAACTCTTCCTGCTTGCTGCCTCTGATACAGGTTGCTGCCCTCCGTACTTGCATGTTGTATGGTGGTCAGACTGTTAGATATCACAGTGGTGAGCTGATTTGCCTTGGGGAAGAAAAACAAAATTGTTTCCCATGCAGCTCAATCAATATTAAAGTTCTGCTCAAAAGTCAACAGGCAAAGTCCTCTAGGGACTCAAAATGCCACAAAACAGCCAGAATCCAGCATAGTAGCTTTACAATACAGCTCAGGGAAAATGAGGGAGTTGCTCCTTCCTTCTGGAAAGCCCCTGTGCTCTCTATTCAGTCTTCCAGCCGTCTACGTCTGCCCCTTGTATTCTTGCCAGCTACGCCACCTAGAACAGCTCTTTCTGGGGCTTAAAGCCTGCCCTATTTATTCTATCGGGCATTCCCTGTTCAAAGCCTACAACCACCAAAGTTCATACAGCACTAGAAATTTTTCTAAACAAAAATATCAGTGACCAACATCTTTCTTGTGCAAACTATAGCAAGGATGACTTAATCACCCAGCACTGAAAATATTTCTAAACATAAATATCAGTGAAATGAATCTATCTTGTGTAAGGAATAGCAAGGACAATCACGCCATCCAGCACTAGGAACCATTCCAGCAAAAATGTTAGTGGACAGCATTGATCCTGTGTTAACTACTACAAATATGGAGTTTAGTAGTTCTTCCACAGTGCCGTGTTATCTCTTGTGTTTTATGTATAGTAACATTGGCTTTTTTCCCAGAAAAGCTTAGAGGGCTTTGAATGGCTTTTGTTTATACAAGAGAACTGTAATGTATCAGGCTCAAGGTTGCTAGTGCGCATCCCAGTTTCCCGCACAGAACACCGATGTAATGTACTTTAACTTTGCAAAAGTAAATCTTGTGGCTTGGCATTTTACAAAATATTAACCTGCATTGCATTCTGCATTAATACTTTAGCATCATAGCTGGATCTACGGCTCAGAAAACATGCCACGTTAGGCATGGCTGACATGAAATCACATGCCAAGTCACAGCATTAAACTTGTCAGAGAAACCAGGTTCACACATACATATCGGGTGATGACAAACAGAGCCATCTTTTATTCATTGGCTTGCAAGTCAAGGAAAACAGCATCCTGCACCTAACTGAACCCCAAATGATTCACATGACACATCCTCCTGACCCCTTATTCTTATTGAGCTCAGATCACCTGACCTTGAAAGTTTGAAAGAACTTTTAGTTGGCCTTCTGGAACATTTATCCTGCCTCCCGCCAAAACAAACACCCCATTAATTATTTTCCAGTCCGATATTTGTTTACTTCTGCTTATGAAGTCATATGACAACTTCTGGTCATGCCGAGGGGTGGTGGACCTCTATCCCCTGACAACGTCCGGTTGCTAATGAGCAGTTCCATTGTCTTTACCAGTTCCTGCCGGTCCAGAGGATCATTGGGGTGCTGGTGATCTTGGCACCCATTTCTATCAAACAGGTCACTTTAATCCCATCATAAAGCACATGCTCAGAAAGGTCACTGGAAAAAACTAACAGTGGAAAACCTAAGGGAATAGGAGAATATCTTAAAGTCAGCTAAATGAACAACACTAACAGAAGGTTTCCAGTGACGTAATGGGGGAATGACCAACTTTATTCACTTTAAGATCAATGTCCATCTGAAAAGGGACTTTTTTTTCTTATATCCATTAATTTTGCCTCTATTTCTTCATTAATTGTTTGCCAAACTCCTTCCATAATATGTATAGTAATCAAAGTGTAAAGGATGAAACCTGCCCAATATCACAGAATTGCAATTTCACCAAGAAAGTCCCCGGGGGAAGTGGTATGTATCTAAAGAACTGTAACGCTATGATGGCGCAACAGGGGGACTAGGGGCCTCATTACGACCCAGGCGTTAAGTTACCGCCTGGGCCGTGACTTTACCACCATGGCGTAAACTATGTTTACGCCATGGTGGTAGGCGGACTTACCGCCCCATTCCGAGGTCGGCGGGGCGGTAAGTCCCCAATCCCCATTTACCCTTCCCCATTCCCATTTTTGCCCCTTAGGGCATAATGGGAGTGGGGAAGGCGTTAATTACGCCACCGTAAATTACGGTGGCGTAATTAACAACATGGTCCCTTAGCGCCATGGATTTTAACACCTGCTAAAAGCAGGTGTTAAATCCGCCATGGCGCTAAGGGACCTCGTACTCAGGCGGTAAGGGTCGGCGCTGTTTACGGCGCCGTAAACCCCTTACCGCCTGAGTTGTAATGAGGGCCTAGGTGTTTTAGGGATGCAAGCGATCCAGAGAAAAGAGTATAATGGGACACCAATGACACCAGCAGTAATACTTACAGTGAGGGACTACAACCAAAACTGGGGAATGTGATTCTGTGAAAGACATTAAACTAACACAGGATCAGGCAATATTAGAATACATTACAGATGTGCAATGAGGAACTGTGTTGACCAGAACAAAATGACAATTATGCATTCTTGAGAAGTAAAACACCTTAATCCTACACTATCATATTATAGATAACAGCACAACATTCATAACTAAGTTTGGTTGCGGTAGCTTCTGTACCTTATGATAACACTTAACGTGAACGCAAATGAAATTATATGATATTTTATTTATATTGCGCTCGTACACAAGTGTTTCAGAGCGCGACCAGGCAGAAAGGGAGGGGAACAAAGAAAAAACAGAAAACAGCGATCTTACTAGGCCCAGTGACATTTAAGAAAGCGTAAGTGCAAGGGAAAGGAAAATGGGGAAGAAGTGCAGGGGGTGGGGGGCGGAAAGTGCGAAGCAGAGGAGAGGAAACATAAATAAATATTAAATAGAATAAATACTAAATAAGGGCTTTAAACCATGGTAGTGCAGCCAGCAAGTGGCAGGTGAAAGTTAGTCAGAAAGGTATATCTGATAAGTGCAGAAGAAAGGTGGGAGGGGGACTGTATGGGTACAGCTCTAGTGCAGATGGTAGCCTGGAGGCAGTGCAGGAGGGTGGCAGGGTGAGCAGATACCTGGGCCCGAAAGAACAGAGGGTGGGCAGGTGCACAATGCCATGAGAAGCAACAGATCAACAGGGGAGAAGGGGGGCAAAGGCAGAGGCAAAGAGGAAGGTCTTGAGAAGTTTCCGGAACCGAAGATGTTTTTCCTCAAGTTTCAAGGTGGCCGGGAGGCTGTTCCAAAGGGAGGCACCAGCCGAAGACAGATCTACCCCCAGCTCGTTTTTTTGCAAAACGACTAACCCTGAGGGAGTTTGAAGTAGAGGAGTGAAGGGCTCAAGAGGGGAGGAATTTACGGAGGGATAGTTAAAGGTATTTTGGACCCAGGCCCCAGAAAGCCTTGTGGACAATGCAGAGGGTGTAAATGTAATCCTTGCATCCACTGGGAGCCAATGAAGGGATTTCAAGGCTGGAGGGATACGATCCCAGGGCTTGAGACCAAGGACAAGTCTCGCAGTCCTGTTCTGGATTAGTTGTGGAGGGCGGAGAGTGGAGGCAGGTAGATTTAGGAAGAGGCTGTTACAGTAATCCAGTCTGGAAAGAACCAGAGCTTGGGAGACAGCAAGCTTTTGAGGGAAGGAGAGGAAAGGTAGAGTACCTCTAAGGAGGTGGAGTAAAAAGTTAGAATTTTTGGAGACATCAGTGATGTGTGCGGAGCAGGAAAGTGTAGAGTCAAAGATAACCCCAAGGTTCTTAGCCGCACAAGTGGGGGTGGGAGGAGGGCCAATGGAGGTCGGCCAGAGAGTGAGAGGAAAGGATGGAGATGGTGTACCAATAAGGAGGATCTCAGTCTTGTTGGCATTTAGACATAGATCATTGGCGGCACACCAATTTTGAATGGCGATTAGACAATCAGAGATGAGGGAAGGAGAGGAGGAGGCTGAAGGAAGCCTGAAAATGAGTTGGGTGTCGTCAGCATAGCACTGGAAAGTAGAGCAGAACAATTAGATGCAGTAAGCGAGAGTTGCCAGGTATTGGTTGAAAAGCCAGGGCGAGAGGATAGACCCCTGGGGAACACCACATGTGGAGAGGGAGATAGAAGATAGGAAGGACCCAAGTTGTACCTGGGAGGGTCTATCAGAGAGAAAAGAGGTCAACCAGGCCAGAGCCTGATCAGTGATGCCCAGGTTGTCACGAAGACGATTGAGTAGGGTGGTATGGTTGACCGTGTCAAACGCAGAGGAGAGGTCAAGTAGGATGAGGACAGAGGGAATGTTAGAATCGAGGTTGGAGAGCAGGTTTTCACGGATGTTCAGGAGAGCAGTTTCCGTACTTCTGGCAGCTCTGAAGCCAGATTGGTGGTCATGGAGGGAGCCAACAGAGTCAGAATGGAGATTAAGCTGAGACATGGCCAGCTTTTCCAGGAGCTTGCCCAAAAAGGGAGTAATGGAAATTGGGCGGTAGTTTGCCGGACATGACGGATCAGCAGTGGATTCCTTGAGGAGAGGATGCACAAGGGAGTGTTTAAGAGGGGTGGGGAAAGAGCCAGAGGCAAAGGAGAGTTTGCAGAAATCAGCAAGGGCCAGCGCAAGGGTGTCAATGTGGTCCTTAAAGGTTTTAGAGGAACAGGGATGGACCTGTTTTGATGAGGTTTTCATAGATCGAACTTGTCTAGATATCTCATCAGGGGAGAAAAGAGGAAATGAGGAGAAAGGGGGATGAGGGGTAGCTGAGGAAGGGTCAGCTGGCTGAGAAGGAGAGGGAGGAGGAGGGGGAGCGGAGGAGAGGGTGAACAGGATGTCCTGGGTTTTAGAGATAAAGTGGGAGGCAAGGGCATTGCAAAGATCCTGTGAGGAGAGAGGAGGGGTGGAGACTGCAGCAGGGTTGGCCAGCTCCTTGCAGATTTTGAAATGTTCGGCCGAGTTGTTAGATGCCGCAGAGACGCGGGCTTGTAAGTGGACTCTCTTCTTAGTGTGGACAGCAAGTCGGTATTGCCTTTGGAGCAGGCGGCAGGCCAGTTTGTCAGAGGATAAGCAAGAAGCCCTCCATTTCCTTTCCGCCACCCTACACTTCCGTTTAAGTGTAGCTAGATCAGAGTCATACCAAGAATTGCACTTGGCTTTGGACTTCAAACGGATCCTCATGACAGGGGCAAGAGTATCAAGAGTAGCAGAAATAGAGGAGTAGAGAAGAGAGAGGGCTGTGTCAGGGTGTGAGTCAGCCTGGGGTGGAAGGGGGGAGGAGAAGGTTAAAGGCCTCGACTGACACACGCTGTGACTTGGCTTGGGGGGAGGGGATGAAGAGATGAGAGGAGAGGAGGCAGTGATCACTTCAGGACAGGAGAGAGGAGTGGCAAGTGGGGTAGAGAGGGGGAGGCCGGATGAGATCAAGACATCAAGTGTGTGGCCAGCCAAGTGAATCGGGCCGGAAGGAAGGATGGAGAGGGAGAGTGAATCGCAGAGGTCGCGAAAGAGTGAAGATGAGGGACAGGTAGAATCAAGATGAATGTTGAGGTCACCAAGGAGGAGAAGTTGAGTGGTGGAGGCCAAGAGGGAAGAGGAGAGGTCAGCCCACTCAGAGAGAAAAGAGGTGATTTGACCAGGGGGCCGGTAGAGAGTAGCAACAGTAAGAGAGTGGCTAGGAGAGAGAGAGAGCCTGCAGACTAGGCATTCAAATGAGGAGTAAGCTTGAGTGGGATTAAGAGAGGCAGGGATCCACTCACGGAAGATAAGGGATACACCCCCTCCAGGTCGATTGGATCTGGGCAGCTGAGAGGATCTTGTAGCCGTCGGGGAGGAGAGTGACAAAACTCATGATAGAGCTGGCTGTGAACCATATCTCGGTGAGACCGAGTACATCAAGGTCGAGTTCTTCTAGGAGGTGACAGATGTTAGACGAGTGTTTAACGGCCGAGCGAGAATTTAGAGTGGCGAGATGGAGAAGGTTGCAAGACTTAAAGACCTTCCGGGGAGGGGTACAGATCGTAGGTACGCCCTGCGGAGGAGTGGAAGGAGCTTGAGATGGGGCAAAGGAGGATGCAGAGGAGGGCAGGGTAGCCAGAGGAAGAGAGTAGGGGACAGCTGGAGATGAGAGGAAGTTGATGAGGCGAGAGAACTGCTTACAAGAAGAGGAGGAGGTTGTCCTGAGGGCCTTGCACCATGAAAGTACCATTTAGATAGATAAAGACTCTGGAGGAGTCAAAGAGATCCATACGTACTTCCCAGCCGGTGCCATCATTAATGGGAGAGGAGGAGACAGGACAGAGCACAGAGATCATATGAGGGGTCCAGAGATCTTGTGAAGGAATGAAAAAGAGGATGTCAGTGAAGGCTTGTCTGGCAGAGGCGCAGGAATAGGTATCAGCGATGGGGAGACCAGGGTTAGAAACCAAGATATCCTTTTTGAATTTCTTCTTACCAGACTTAGTGAGAAGGGAAGGAAAGTTGATAGAGAAACAGTTGGAATAGATAGAAGAAACAGATAATGCCATGGGCAGGCAGAGAGAGGAGGAAGTAGGAGAAATATACAAGATCAGAGGTATGGAGCGGTCACTGGGCTAGCAGGTAGCAATGTAGGTGAACAAAACACACCCAAATTTAACTTTCCCAAAACACACCCAAAATTGACTTTCCCAAACATACCCAAATTTGACTTTCCCAAGACACACCCAAATTCGACTTTCCCAAGACACACCCAAATTCGACTTTCCCAAGACACACCCAAATTCGACTTTTCCAAACACACCCAGATATTGAAATACAAGGCAAAAGCTAAGGCACCAATTGGTAAAAGAAATGAGGTGAGATCATAGGGGAGTACTCAGACGAGAGCATGAAGACCAGTTAAAAAAAAAAAACAGGAAGAAGGTACAGTGAAGGTCAGTGAAGTGAAAAAAAAAAGAAAGGGTAGGCAGAAAGTGGGAAACTAACCAATAGATGGGGAAACAGGACAGTCATGGAAGTCCAGGTTCATAGTAGAAAAAGAGTTGGCAACCCCAGGGAGGGTCAGGCTGTTGTATTAGCATCCTGGAAGGCAGACAGGGAAGCTGACAGGGGCCTTAGAAGTGGGCCTTTGAACAACAGGCCGGCTCCCGCCTCCGGTGCCACTGATAGGTAGATCAGAGGTAGCCAATGGACAGGTGACTAGGGTAGGCAAGTTGGGCTGCAATACAATCAGGCATCCATCTTAGAAGCGGTTCAAACCCCCTAGGAATGGTAGAACAAAAAGCACACAGGTCGTGCAAATCAGGAGCACACACAGCTACATGCTGGGCAGAAAACACGTGCGTCACACACTCGCTTTCCAAAAGGCAGCTGCATTATACACATGCTAAATACAAGACATTGCACAGACTTGTCATTTTAGTCCCACAAAAATAATGTTCCACTTTTTTTTGTTTTCAAATTTGAAATCAAAATCAGAAGGTCAGTGCCCGAGAAATGATGGCCGCAAAGGCTAGCCAGAAGAATGTGGCGCCAGTGCTGGAGCGAGGCAAGAGATTCACCGGAGAACAGCTGTTTTCAATTCGAGGTTTGTCCTCGCATGGAGCGCGAGATTTGCAGGCAGTCAGAAATGAAAGGAACAGCTGTTTTCAATTCGAAATTTGTCCTCGCATGGAGCGCGAGGTTTGCAGGCAGTCAGAAATGAAAGGAACAGCTGTTTTCAATTAATAAATGCGCAGTGCTTGGGCAAGGACACACGGGCTATCATTCTGTTGTGCTTCTTTTCTCGGTGTAAATGGACACTGTTGGCATCACTGTAGATCCAACATTTAGCTAGTTCTTTGATCTTTCATGTAGGGGCATTGAGACTGATTTATTGTGGTAGATATGCAGGATCCCCTTGGGAGCTGGCCACTTGAGAATGTTCATAGAAATATCCCCACTGAGTAAAACAAAGATAGCCAACTCTTTAACATTTCTATGAATTCTGGGTGAAATCCTTAGCCCTGAAACTGTGCGGTAGTGTGGCCTTTTCAAGAAGATCTTTGCTTGATTTGGGCGATATATGTAACTTCAGGCCAATTCATAGCTATCCTTCCAGACATAATAACTGAAATGAGTAGTGTAAGGAAGGCATGGTTTCAAATAGTAAGACAGACACAAGTGATCACAGTTCAAGGGTGCTCATTGAACTTCAACTGGGTTTGAAAAATACCTATCTAATCCTAAATCTAAAGATGGGAGCCAGCTATGACCATCAAATAATAATAACACAGTCCTAGTGGTGTCTTGTCAAAATAAAATAGCCTATACTAATAAACCTATTTCAATGCTTACTTCTAAATACAAATAGTGTGGGAAACAAAATTATACAAAAGAAAAGTGTTCAAGAAATGATATGTTAGGGTATTTAAGCCATTGGCTTCCCTTCTCCACGTTTTCAGCACGGCACAAGGCGGCACACTCAAGCTTAGTAAAGTCTCTGGCTTCTTTAGCCTGAGGATGCAGTTCAGATCTCAGTATGAGGGCCTCCTGTGCTAAAGTATCTTTTCCATTCAAAGTGTCTTACTTCAGGGTGCTTGATACGACAAACAAACATTCAAAAGTTGATTCTCCTCAGGATTCTCATGTACAACTTCTTGGGTGATTTGCGATTCACCCCGGCTCCCCTTCCGCCGGGCTCATACCCACTTTAACACAAAACCTTCAATTGGTCTCCCTCTGCCGGGCTCGGACCAAATCCACATATTTTACAAACTTTCTCTATTTCATCAAAATCGAAGACTTTTTACTGTGCACAGGATTTTGCTTGACCCATCGCAGGATTCACATTTATTTGTTCTCTTTCAATTGGTCTCCCTCCACCGTGCTCAGATCAACTTTATCAACTGTTATTACTTCTCAGCTGGATAACTTACAGAGACCTTCGATTGAGCACCCATGCGGTGCTGGACCACACCGTCAAAGGTATTATAGCTTGCTTTAAAGTTCAATCACTCATCAGCAGTTTAACTTCACTCACGTCTCTTATCACACATGTATTAACAATGTTTGTTCCAGCTCTCGCCATACAATGTTGCTGCTTGTACCCTTGGCTTGAACACTGACCAGTCTTGTATCGGTCTCCCTAACTCACTGGCTGTGTTGACTTCACTGATGCTGCTTTGTTCTTGGAGCCCAGGACAGAACCACGGTTGCTGATAATTCTCACCGCCATGATTACTGACGTTTGAGGGCTCCAGGTATCTCCAAAACACAATGCAGGATTCTTCAGCATGGTTTCTGGTCTTACACTTTCTATTCTTGAGGTCTCTGGAAACTTAAACCAATCCTACCCAAAACATCTCCGGACAATACTCTTAACAACCCAACAGACACAACACATGATCTTTCTCCTAACCCAATATTCACCTCCACCCACCAGGCGCAGGAAGAAAATTACCACCCAAGATATAACAAATCTAACCCCCAAGAAAGAATACCAACAACTATGGTAGACCTGCAGAATGCTCGTATTTCAGTACTCTCAGTAGCAATGGTCCCATTTCTTAAAGTTCAAGAAGGGATGGTTGAGGCTACAAATGATCAGGCCACTCTTTTGGCCATGATCCACACTAAACAGATATTTATTGAATATTTCATAGGAAATCTACAGGACAGGATAAATCAAGAAACAGAAACTACAAGAATATGGCAAACTCGCCTAGCTGACATGGCTCGAGCAGATAAACAAGAGAAACAATATTTGACTAAAGCCTTTGCAACAACAACAAAAAGGATGATAGATGACAAACAGCAAAAGGACGCAGCTATTCAAATTTCGCCAAATACATTACAGCCTCGTATTGAAAAGATCAATCCTGCGGTACCAAAATCACCTCAAAATCCAATTCAACCCTTAATATTAGATCCACAAGAAGAACTCTTAATGCTACAAACAAATAAAGCGCTCCCTCCTCCATGTACACCTTTTGAAATATTCAACCTATCCAAACGAGAATCTTCAACAAATCAAAACAAGAAAAAGAAAGAACTCAAAAACCATCAGAAAGGCTCAAGAGCCTTTTTAAGGAAACTACAAGTACCTGGTATTCGAAACCATGATGATCAGAAGTCGTCTAAGTTGGCCAGACTAGTCAACACCAAACCATCAAAAAAAACTCCAAGTCCAACTCTTTGCGCCCAATTAAGTCTTCTCAACCTGTAAAACCCCTGCATGTTTTAATAGGAATGATAAACTCCAAACAAAACAGTCACTTAGAATGTGAGCAGGCATCTTTACCTATATCGCTTCCTAGGGAACAAACACAAGAGCAAGTACCCACAATAGATTTGACGAAACATCCTCAAGACCAAGATCTAATAATGATAGATGAATATCTAGAAACCCAATCAATTAATTCCATTTCGAATACTGAATCAATGAACTTGACCTTGCTATACTCTTCTATCTCAGCGTTCGAAACAAGTGCCGTATCTACAAATTCTACTGACTTATAGGGTGACCACCAGGAGCAGAACACCCAAGAACATTCCGTACTCTTTCCGGATTTTGTTGACCCAATAATCGCCTCAAAAGCTTTTCGAATTTGTCTAAAGCAACAAAAAACGGGAACACATAAAAAACCAATCTTAAACAGAGACAACATACTACGCCTGTTTAACGTAGTCCCGTACCTCAAGACAATTAGATCCAAAGACATCGATCTGATATATTTCCCAGATGATGACCAACTGAACTTAGTTCACATCGACCTACAACAAGAAACAACAATGAACCTCATATTGTCTGAAAAGATCCACTTAGGCAAATTGGGCTTCATCTGTGACAAAATCCCAGGAACCAATGTATATGGGAAAAAAATGCCTAACACAAATGAGAAATAAACACAACCCTGATGAGACATACCATAACTCTAACACGCCGAAAGATGGTGCATTCTCCAAGCCAGAAAATAATCTTCAGAAACAACGAATGAATCATGAGATTTGGCGAGATATGACCTATTACGACCAATATAGAATTAACTCCCAAAAAATGAACAAAGATTTAAGAAACCCCCGGACAACATACTTATAACAATCAGTCAGTACGGAACAGACGTCACAAGAGTATTCCTTAGGATCATGGAACACCAGAGGACATACTCGCCTCCTCATGGATGGCCCAACTGAGTTAAAAAAGTTAGATATGATATGTCTTCAAGAGACATGGTTGACTACAAAAGTAACTTGTGAAAGTTATGTCACACACATGAACCCAGTTATTCATCCATCACAAGGCAGGTCGTCTACAGGAATGTTAATTCTAACAAAACTATATTGTAACTGGACAGTAATATCTACGAAGAACCTTCGCCCCTGGGCACAATATTTCATCCTATTGATGGCTCCAACAGAGAATAACCTACCGCCAAGCTCACAGAAACACCTGGGCATCCTGAACATTTATTGGAATCTGACTGCAATGAATGATACCAGCTTTGCAGACTCCATTTTTGACGAAATAGACAATATGTCAATAAACTATGCAAACATCGAATTTATAATTGCGGTAGACTTGAACATTCATCTATTCACACCAATCGGAATCCCAAAGGAAAAATACTGACCTAACTCTGAGAGCAAAAGAATGGACAAAAAAAGTAGAAATCCGTCAACTAACATTGACAGGGAAACCGCTTGATGTCCAAGGTAACCTGCAACCGACATGGTCCCGTGGGAAATCAAGAGCCATCATAGATTATATTTATGCCTCAGAAAAAATATTTCTATCACTGACAACTGTAACAAACTATCCGCAAGAGAACAGCGATCATCATCTGATAGCAATTACTTGGACGAACGTTTGTACCCAACCAGTGAGATTGAAATTACCCGAACTAGAATTAACTAATGGTAAAAAAAGACTTAGAATAAAACAGCACAACATGCCTGCCATCTTAAACAACTTTGAATCCACGGTGAAAACAGACACCGACAAATTAAACTACGAATGGATTCTACACAAATACTGGCCAAACAACACAAAAAACGTCAATAAAAAAAAAAAACCATAAGCATTATTTCAATCAAGAGATCAACCAGATGAAAAAAAAGTCACCTGAAACGCTTACGTAATTTGAAAAAACAGAAGACAGCTAACTTCAATCAAGAAATGAAAAAATAAAAACAAAAGTAAAAAAACTGGATCAAACAAACCAAAGCCTCTTTATACCAAACAGACGCAGAAGCAATCTTGGCAGCACTAAACCAAATAAATACAAGACAATTATGGGCGCTCCTCAACAAAGACAAACAATCGTCATCTATCATGACCCAAGAGGTAGAAGAACAAGAGTGGATTCACCACTTTACAGCTATGTAGGAAGAACGGACTCCCTGTGCAACATCAGATATACCAAACTTAACCAAATCATGGGATTTAAAATGGGCCACAGAAGATATTGAACTTAGAATCAAGGCCTTAAAAATATCAAGAGCCCCCGGGCCAGATGGCCTCTCTAACAGCGACCTAAAAAGTGCTCCAACAGAGTGGGCTAGATTATTCGCTCAACTCCTTACACTGATACAGAATACACAACAACTTCCAATCAGCTGGAAATCTGCAATCATCATTCCAATCTACAAACAGGGTGACCGAAAAAACCCGGAAAACTACAGACCAATCGCACTATTAGACCTGTTAGGGAAATTGTTTGCGTCCTTCCTTCAGAA
Source organism: Ambystoma mexicanum (assembly GCF_040938575.1). Classification (NCBI taxonomy): domain Eukaryota; kingdom Metazoa; phylum Chordata; class Amphibia; order Caudata; family Ambystomatidae; genus Ambystoma; species Ambystoma mexicanum. The sequence goes on from NC_090924.1 coordinate 985,400,094, forward strand.
AAAACTAACCCAATGGGCAACCAACAACGATAGACTAGTAAAACGCCAAACCAGATTTGTCTTTAATGTAGGAACTAACATCAACCTGCTCATCTTAAACCTGATAAAACAAGAAGCACGAACCAAAAAGCAACAGGAATTAGTGGTGTTTATAGATCTAAAACTAGCCTTCGACTCAGTCAACCACCAAAAACTGGCAAAATTAACAGCGTGGAAATGCCCGGAAACAATCTTGTACCCAATCAAAAAACTCTACGCAAACACCACGATACAAGTCAGACTAACAAAGGATGGCTTGATAACCACTCCAATGCACACGTGGAATGGTCTGAAACAAAGGTGCCCGCTCGCGGCAATCCTGTATAATCTCTACACTTCAGATTTTGTTGAACAAATTCACGACACAGCCACAAATCCTCCCAAATTAAATGATGAAGCAGTTCAAACTCTCATATACGCAAATCACATAATCATCTTGGACAAAACGGCACCTGGTCTCCAAGTAAGTCTGAACAACCTAGAGAAATACATGATGTTAAATGAACTCCAAATCAACACAGCTAAAACAAAACTGATGATGTTATCAAACCCTAAAGGACGACCACGGAAGCCACCGGTAGCCACGCTGAGATTCGAACAGATCCAAATCGTAAAACAAATCAAATATCTGGGAGCTATGATTAATCCTTCTCTTAACAAACAGGAATAGAAAGACCATCTAGAATGAAAGGCCCAATTACTAGCCCGACAGGGACATTATTTCCACTCCAAATTTGGTACATTTTCACTTAAACCAGTGGTCACCTTATTCAAACAAAAAGTGGTTCCAATCTGGACCTATGCTGGAGAAACTCTAATCAACCAACATCACATGAAATGGCAACTGTACAAAGCAATGTTCTGTAGGAAAACCTTGGCTCTCTCAACAAATTTTCCTATGCCGAGAATTCGATATGAGCTCGCGCTACAATCACTTGAATCAATAATTGTATGGAAGCAATTGGACATGCACAGAAAAATAATAGGAAATGAAAAAATACCAGCAATAGACATCGCAATAGACATCCTCCGGAAGAAGAAAAACGCAATGCACGTCACTGCACTCACCCCATGGACAACCCGGATACAGAAATTAATACAACACGAAGAAATCTCTGAAGAATTGCTCACGTTAACTCCACAATATGCAAACCTCCAGTGCAATGACTGGATTAAAACCCAAGCGTATCAAATGAACTATAACATTTTTCTTCGTTGTGACACAGAAGCCAGAGCCTTAAATGAAATACCGCCTTATCTTGTTCAATTCCCAGATCAGAAAATCTGCAACCATTACCTGCGCTTTCGACTTAATATACTCGCTACCCGAGAATATTTTGCACAAATCAAACAAATACCCACAGATCAAAGACACTGTAGATTCTGTAATGAAGAAAGTATAACTGAATCTCTTTTTCACGTAATAATGATATGCCCTGCCCTGACACAGAAACGAAACCTCTTCCGAGACTTCTTCAAAATCTCGTCAAAACAGATAACAACGCAGGAAAGATGGACACAGATTCTTGGTGGAACACACAAAGCCCTAATTTTTACCATCGTAAATTTCTGGCTTCATGTAGCCGAATAAAATAACTAGACAAAGTTATCCATAAAATCTTAAGATAATGAAAAGTTTGGAAACACACATATCATTAAAAAAAAAGAAAAAGAAAAGTAATGGTTCCTTGTCGAAAAGGCCAAGGGAATTAAATTTCCCTTCTTGCGATCCCCTTCGGTCTTTCCTTCTTTCCCCTCTTGCTCAGCTGCCATCTCAAAATTGCTGTTTCCTCACGTGCTTTGCCTCGCTCAGAGTGTGCTCTCGTGCTCTGCCTTTTATCCGTGTGTGGAAGTGTAATAGAAGTCAGGTGGGAGTGATTGTCGATAATTGCCTGACCTCGTCTGACCATAGTATTGGGACATGTCAGGTACACGGCTCGTGTGTTAGTCTGTGTTCCCTTAGAGCGGGCTGTCTGTGAGAAAGTGTTTGTGTTGTAAAAGGGGGTGGTAGAGTTCCTAAATATCCTACTGGGTAGAATGGGGTAAAGTGTTACAGGAAAGGGGATACAGCATCTCACCATCCGGTGTCCCATTCCCACTCCCTGAAGATATTAACCCACTCATTGACTGCCCATGGCCATGCCATGCCTTATAAGCATTCACATCCACTAACTGCTGCTCTTTGCCTAAAATATCCTTCTGGGATCTCTTTGAGCTAGCTCTATCAAGCAGTAAAATCGAACCTTGTGCTGTGCTGTGCAGGCCTGCCAGTGATATTTCAAGGTTGTCTTCTGTGAGAAAATCACAGCTGTAAATGAGCTATCGGTGTAATAAATATAATAATGTCTTAACCAAGTGCCCCTTCAGCCACTTGATTTATAAGAAATATGTGCAGTATGACAGGCCAGAGTCCCCTTAGACCAGAGCAAGGAATTTGATGTTGGGGACCTATAGAAGGAAGGGGCTTTAGCAGAATGCTCAGGGAGTTTGGATTTAAAGACTACTGGAGAGCCTAGCAGAAGGAGGGCAGGAGGCAAGGAGGAGCAGGATGCAGGAGACTGCTGGAAAAACCAAGGAGACTGGCTAGAGAAGGACCCTCAAGGCTGGGACAAGGAGGACATAGGAGGTTGGCAGAGAGACCCAGGGTGAGGAGGACATAGGTGGATTGAAGGGATACTCAGGGAGAGGGGGAGATAAAGCCCCAGAAAGGTGGAGAGAGAGAGACTGAAGTGACTGAGAGAGAGAGAGAGAGAGAGATGAGAGAGAGAGAGAGAGAGAGACCCGCACACACACAGACAGACAGACAAGACAGACAGGCCGACAGACCCAATCCTGGGGAAAGAAAGAAGCCTGAAAGGCTGTATCCTGTGGAGAGAGATGCCCAGGAGGATGACGAGAGAGGAACCGGGGAGTTGTAAAAGAGATATTGTGAAGTTAGCCCTGGATACAGAGGTGTTTAAGGAGGAGGTGTTCAAAGTAGTTGAGGAATACCTGATGAGAGTAGCCGCAACCAGGATTTAATATCAAGTTGCCTATGAAGGAGGTGCTCAAAGAGGTGGTGTTGAACAGTGAGGACACAATTAAAATGAAGGGTGATAGAGGAGCAACAGAGAAATACCAGAAGTGAGAAAGAACTGGAGGAAGTGGTGAACATTGAGGATATAATTAAAGTGAAGGGTCATTAGAGAGACTAAATGGAACAGAGTATAAGCGAATATGAGGAGAAAAGAAAGGCCAGGTGGAGAATAGAAGAGTGTGAGCAGGAGCAGAATGAAACCACACCCCTCCCCTTTCCAAAGTCCAAATCCTTCTTCTCCCCTACTTTGCAGTGAAGTTATTCCATCCCATATGATAGACCAGAGTAAGGCACAAGGAAATCAGACTTCTTTTCATACTATCTCAATACCAGGACTAGGAGTATGAGGTTAATTCCATCGATCCATGCTGAGTGGTATAGTCTTCTGCGAGAGCCTATTGGGTCTAAGCAACATGACTAGGAAGTGCAGGAGTTTAAATAAGACTTACCTGAGAATCTGAAAGTGAAGGAGCAGAGCACAGAGGGTGGAGTCAGGCAGCGCTGGGTACAGGATGCAAGGACGATATGGCCACCTACCCGAATCAACCACTGGGTGTCCCGGGAACTCGGGCACAGCAACCACGAGAAGAGAAGCTCCATGAAGGATGCCATAGGTGGTGGAGCAACGAACAACGACAGCAAGCTGTAGAATGCTGCTGGAGCCTCGCAGAAGCAGTGTGTTGCTTGCAACTTTTTCCATAATAGTTTAGCAAAAAATGAGGGGGGCCCTGGGAGTCTCTCTGTCAGACATTAGTCGTGGTTACGAGAGCCTTGCCCAGATTCTTTAGCTCACTATCTTTCACAGAGGAGGAATATCCCAAACATATCAGTCTTTGTCCTGCCAGGGGCAGTCCAGCACCGAAATACTAGGCAATTCTCCTCTGAACAAGCGTACTAACAGCAACCTCAGCCATGTGTTTCGGTCTGGTTGGACCTCATCAGTAGGGTGGAGCTGTATCTCTCTAAGAATAGTGAGCAAGGGGTCCACGTATGGATTCCCCTAGTAATTTAGGGTGAGACCCAAAGTTAGTTAAATATGCAAAAAAAACTCCCTTTCTGTGATGATGTGGGTGGTGGACCTGGATTGTGACATTTCACGCCTGTTAACGTCAAATATTTCATAACCCAAAGGTCGAAACTGGGGTCCTGCCTCCGGGATCACCTCTAGCACCATTTGTGAAGGTACATGTAAAAGCACTCTATCCATATCTTTATCATTAATACATTCAATCTGAGTGATGTCGCTTGTATTGAGCGAAGACTTGGAATAATGTAGAAAAGCCTCATCACATTAGCCCTATTTAATATTAAAGGACTATTACAATCCACCAAGCATTCTACCAAACGGCATTGAGTAGGATCAGAGGACTTTGAGTTTAATCTCCCACCAGAAAATGAATGGTCGCCGCTCTTAATCGGAGCAGAATGGTCTGAAAGCAACCCCCTTTTAGTTGTAAACATCATTCCATGTGGCTGGCTCTGGGGCCTTTCTCCCTTCCATTGCCCTTGGTCAACCTCTAACCTGCTTGTAAGTGTGGGCTGTTGTGGGGCAGAGTAGGAGTTCTTCAAATGTTGAGATTGAATTGACATTCTCCTCTGCTCCAGTGTACGGAACTCACTCGATTGATGCCCTTTAATTAAAGCTGAAGGGTGACTCGGTTACCTGTTACCCAGTTCATGCCCAACAATGGTAATCTGTTGACTTTCAGGTTGCGTCACTGTGAGAATCAATGGTTGTGTCGCTAAGGCAATTCTAGAACTTGGCAAGTCAATATCGATGGAGTGAGTTATCATATTTAACAATTCACTTGGAATTACAATGCTAGATATTTCAACATTATGTAACAAATCTCCCAACCTGGATTGGCTCTCTTCTGGACTCGAGATCACCACTGGCTTAGCCGAGGGTTAACTTGTTTTCCCTCTCGTCGTCTTCCTCCTACTAACAATTTCCTGTTGATCCCTTGCCGGTAAGGAGAGTGTCCTCAAAAACCTTCTGGACCCAGAAGTCTGACATCTTGCTGGAGGTTTCTGATTTTTGTTTTTTTTCCTTCTTGATGTTACGTTTCATCGCCCCTTGTTGTTCACAAATATTGCAAAAAGATGCTGAGGGTGTTCCTGGGCCCCATGTTCAGGGTCTGGTTTAGGGGTGATAATATCCACATCCTCTATACTCTGCCTGTAGCCTTTTGAGGTCTCCTTAACAGGTGCGTTAGTAAAGACCATCACTAGGTCTTGCCACAGTGAAAGAGGATCAGGTTTATATAGCTTAGATTCCTGCTGACTCGTCATGGCTTTATTTAAAGCATATCTTGGAAGGTGATTTGTTATTTGGGTGCTCCCAGGACGAGATAGTCGACCCTCTATAAGGGAAACCTTGGTATTTAAAGTAGTTAATATCTTGCGCTGATATCTTGTCATTCAAAGAGTCATAACGTTTTGACAATATCACCATTGCCTTATTCATCGCTACCAAGATTAATTCCAACCTGGGTATTATAGGCACTGCTAACCCTAATGATCTTCTGGAGGGTGGGTGTATAAAGGATGCTGATGAGTTAGAAGAGCTCCCCATAGAATCTGAGTAGAGTATCAATGAGGCGGATAACTTCATCTTATGATATGATATGATATTTTAGTTGTATCGCTCTTATATTCAAGTGTTTCAGAGCGCGACGAGGCAAGGGAGGGGACCAGAGGAGGACAAAACAACGATCTTACTACGCCCAGTGACGTTGAGAATGCGCAAATGCAGGGAAGAGAGAAGAGGGAGAGTGCACGGGAGAGGGGAGAAGTGGAAAATGCTGAGCAAGGGCTAAAAAGACAACAACAACTGGTAGTGCAGCCAGCAAGGTGGCAAGTGCAAGCTTTAAAGCGCAGACAGGGGGTGTACGATAAGTGCAGATAAGGGGACTATAGGGTTACAGATACAGACCCAAGTGCAAGGGTTATCCGGAGGCAGTGCAGGTGTGTGGCTGGGTGGGCAGGGACCTGGGCCTGAAATCAGAGGGTAACCAGGTGCAGAGAGCCAAAAGCAGACAGAGCAGCAGGGGAGAGGAAGCACAAAGGCAGAAGCAAAGAGGAAGGTCTTGAGGTGCTTCCGGAACCGGCGATGGTTCTCCTCTAGTTTCAGAGTGGCAGGGAGGCTGTTCCAGATGGAAATCCCAGCCGAGGAAAGAGATCTACGCCCAACTTGTTGCTTGGAGAAGCGACTGACCCTGAGGGAGTTGGATATTTCTTGGAGACGTGAAAATCTATGCTGGAGAACTCTCTTCACCCACAGACCTGTTGGAAGCAAGCATCAGGGAAGAACCACAGCATGTGCAGATTAGGTCTGTGACGACGAAGAAGGACGGAGAAGCAGTTGAATAAACAGACAAAGAGTATATTGGACTGTGGCATCTTTCGGGGCACTCTTTTCAGCTACTAAAAAAGGAGTTAAGGGAAGCTATTTGTTCTTGAGCCACAGGAGTTTGTTGACATTGGACTGAGACACATTTAAGTCTTGATCGAGAAGGAGAGCATGCCAGATTTGGAGTTCCTTTTCGACGACTGGAAGAGAGAACAATTCCCTGATTCCTTTCTCACTGCATTTCTTTTCAGAGGTGCCCATTGTGGTGCCTAGTGGCAACGTTTCATGGATCGTTCTTGCATTTTTTCTGTTTGTGCTGCACGCATACCCTGTGCTTGTGGGGAGAACTACTAGTGTTCATCTGTTCCTGCAAGATCCTACGTCTGGTCTGATCGTGAGGAGATTGCTCGCAGCTATAATAGAGCAAGTTCTTCAGCTTCCTGAGTACAGTGGGGAAAACACAAATGCCCCTAATGCACATAAATTGGTCGGCTTGGTGTTCTATTATTTGATTGAGGAGTGCCCGCATCTTATTGGGAGACAAGCTGATTGTCATGATCACAGGACCATTCCATAGAACTTCCCACAAAAGGTCTTGGGCTGCTGTGTATCATTCCTGGGCAATGAGCAGGGAGAACCCAGTGGGCAATTGTAATTCTGACTATTCCGCTTTACTCAACATGGCCGCCAGGCGGCCATCCCTGAATCCTGCGAAGCATTACAGTAGTACAGGCTCCGTGAGTATTTAAGCCCCTCCCCTCGGTGGTGCTGCGCTTCGCGTCCTCTTGCTGTTAGCGGACGCTTACCTCAGCTCGTTCCTGACAGGAATTTCTTGCCCTTAGTTTTCCCTTCTGTCATTGAAAATTCCAGTACCTGTGTCACTCTCAGTTCACATTTGTTGTAGATTCCTAGTTCCCACTTGAATTCCGCAGGTTCACTGTTTCCGAGTGTCCGGTGAGGAGGAGCGTTCTTCTGTGAGGAATTAACAGAAAGGTACAGTTTCTTGTGAAGCATTATTTTGGCATCTAGTTTTCTCATCAGCCTTTTGGTTAGTGAGCAAGCATTTTAGTCGCTCGCATCACTAGGAATTTTACTGTGGCTGTAGTATTGCACATTAATTGTTTTTTCCGTAGTTGGGCAGTCTAGTCACAGCAGCTCATTTGTTTTATATGGTTTGTTCACACACATGTAGGAACATACAATATATTTAGAGTCCCATCTTGCTGGTTCCCTGAGTCCCTCTGGTGTTATTAGAGGAAAATAATTTGCTTGGTGCATTGCCTGACAGAGGTTTCTTGTTACCATTGTGTGTATGCGCAACGCACTCTCGAGTAATGTTTTCAGTGACATTCCCTTCAGATTAGGAGTGATTTTCTCCTCATGGTCTTGGCACCGAGCATCTCTCAATCATTGAACCTTTTTTAGCATACAACTTACCTCCTGAGGCATTAGTACTCCCTTAGCCCTTCCAATAGAGTTGGTTCCTTTCCCGCTCGCATTCAATCCCATCTTCAGGACTTACGCCCCTGCACAGATGCAGGACGGATAGCTCATCAAAACATAAAAAGAGGTGAGCAGGGCGAACTCAGTGGGAAGGAGTGTTGGTTGGTTAGGAGATAATTCACAGTTATCTTAGATTCCACTTTTGACTGGTTGTTCCATTCCACAGATTCTCAGCTAATAGAACACTAAACAGGGAAGTAGGGAGAGAACCACGCACCCCGAGAAGAGTAGTAGAGGTGTTCCCGCGGAGCCTAAGGTAAGCGTTACAGAACGCGAAGCCGTACAGAAGAATGCTCTGCCTGAACACCATGGGAACTCCTGAGGTAGATCAATTAACCCAACTCCTGGGAGAACTAAGGGCTGAAGTCCATGCTGCCCGGTCTGAAACCAGTACCCTTAGAAGGGAATTGGGGGTAGAGAGCGAACTGAGGAGCTGGCTCGTCAATTGTTACAAAATCAAGCGGGACAAGTGCCCTTACCCCAAAGTAACCCCCGAGCTTCCACCTCCACATCATCCTCGGTTCCAGTCCAAGTAGTCATTCCTGGGAATATTCCTCTTGCACCCCCGGAGCGCTTTACAGGGGATCCTAAAAGATTTGCAGTCTTCTTGAATCATTGCAGATTGCAATCCAAGGTAGCATTTGTATTGTCGTATTTGGGTGGATGTGCAGCCGATTGGTCTATTCCCCTGGTTAATAGGGATGACCCGGTGTTACAGAACTTTGCAGAATTCCAACGAGAGTTAGAAAAACTATTTGCTCGTCACACACAAGGACAGGCATTGGACAATGAATTGCTGTCACTTAAGCAGGGTAACTAGGAACTGCTTGCATATGTAGCCACTTTTAATAGGCTGGTGGCAGAAACCAATTGGCCCACAGAAAAAAGAACTACATTATTTTTATCGTGGATTACGCAGCGAGTTGAAAGATGTGTTAGCTCAGGTAGTAAATCCGCCTGAAAACATCACAGAATTCATTGACTTGACCATACAATTGGATCACCGTTTACAGGACAGAACAACAGATCGAGCTCGTCAAGATAACCGAGCGTTTTTAGTTCGTCCAAAAGAGCCCTTGTTAAAACCAAGCTCAGACCTGCATCCTGAACCTATGCAGTTGGGGGGAATCTGTGGTCCTATATCCCAAGCCGAGAGGGAGAAGAGACGTCAACTCCAGTTGTGTTTGTATTGTGGCAAGGCTGGCCACTTTTTAAAAGATTGTCCAGATAAGCCTACAAGGAAACCGTTGGGGGGTGTAAATCAAGATAAGAAGGATCAGGTGGCGGGAAACTCCAGTGGCCGACAAGCTTAGAGGTCAGCTTGTCGAGCATGAAAAAGGTTGCTGTGACCTCACACTTTGTGTTCTCAATTGCCCTTTTTAGTTCCGAGACTCCCACGAAGAAGAATGCACTAACTGCTTACATTGATTGTGGAGCTATTGGCAATTACATTTATCTAAATCTGGCAAGTGAATTGGGATTCCCCTTAAGGGAGAAATTAGAAGCTGAGAATGTCTCAGGGGTCGATGGCACTCCCTTGGTGTCAGGTCCTGTGACGCAGTGCACTAATAATCTCATCATGCTCTGTCAAGAAGGACACAGGGAGAGGATCTCTTTCGACCTTATTCGAGCCCCACCATTTCAGATCATCTTGGGAATGCCTTGGTTAGAAAAACATAATTCCCTAATTGATTGGCGTTCCCGAACCTTAACCTTTGCCTCTAGTTGTCAAAATACCTGTATGTTCACAGAAGACCCAGTGACACTGTTGCAGCCGGATCCAAGTACACAGATGACTCTAGGTCTCATCGGTTCCTTGCCAGAGCAGTATCGTGGATTCCAGAATATCTTCCAAGAAGAAAAACAGGCTGAAGTCTTGCCCCCTCACAGGCCTTATGATTGCCAAATCAATATCATGCCGGGAGCACAGCTTCCGTGTAGCAGAATTTATGCACTTACGGAAAAGGAAAATGTCCATTTGAGACACTATCTGGATCAATATCTGGCCAACGGATTCATCAGGCCATCCAAGTCTCCAGTGGCCTTGCCACTCTTTTTTGTGCCCAAAGAAGAAGGTGAATTGAGAACTTGTATTGATTACCGAGCATTGAATCAGATCACTGTGAAGAATCGATATACTCTTCCCCTCATTTCTACCTTGCTAGATCAGGTGAAACAGGCTCAAATATTCACCAATCTCAACCTCCAGGGCGCCTATCATCTTATTCGAATCAAACAGGGAGATGAGTGGAAGACCACTTTTCGAACGCGATTCGGCCTCTTCGAATACCAAGTGATGCCCTTTGGGCTTTGCAACACTCCAGCGGCTTTTCAGTCCTTTATGAATGACATCTTCAGAGAACTGTTGGACATCTGTGTGGTGGTTTATGTGGATGACATTCTAATCTTCTCCTCAAACCTTTCAGATCATATAAAGCATGTGACCGCTGTACTTCAAACCCTCAAGGACAACTCTCTTTATGTCAAGTTACAAAAATGTCAGTTCTTTGTTCCTGAAGTGGAGTTTTTGGGATTCACTCTGTCGGCAAACGGAATCAAGATGGACAACAGAAAGGTTGATGCTATTCTTACCTGGCCAGCGCCCACTGGAATTCAAGATTAAAGGAATTCAAAGTTTCCTTGGCTTTGCAAATTTTTATATGCGATTCGTCTCTGACTTTTCTCGTTTGGTCCATCCCATCACCACCTTGCTTAGAAAGAACAGAAGGTTTGAGTGGACCAAGGAAGCTAATGACGCCTTTGAGAAGCTAAAAGAACGGTTTACTGCCGCACCGGTGCTTCAACACCCACAACCTGATCTTCCGTTTGTGGTGGAAACAGATGCCTCAAATGTGGCTATTGGAGCTGTTTTGTCCCAGCGTAACCCAAACACCCAAGAACTGCACCCTGTGGCCTTCTGGTCAAAATAAATTTCCTCTGCAGAATTGAACAACAGGTTACGGATAAAGAGCTATTGGATATTAAATGTGCTCTTAAGGAATGGAGGCATCACCTGCTTGGAGCAAGGCACACGGTAACCATCTTTACCGACCATCGAAATTTGCAATATCTACGCTGCGCCAAGGCACAATCCTCTAGGCAGTTACGATGGGCCCTCTTTTTTGCAGAATACGACTTTGTCATTACCTTTCGACCAGGTGTGCGTAACGGAAAGGCCGATGCCCTATCTCGCATTGGAAAAGGGGAAGAAGCTTATGTGCCTGTGAATCCTGTGGAGATAATTTCCGGAGAGAAGGTGCTGGGAATCATGGATACTTCAGACCCGACCCTTGAAGAGCTGAGAAATCAGATTAAATCTAACATCTCTCAGGAGGAATTGTCAAGGTGGGAGTCAAAGGGAGAATGTTTTTCAGTACAGGATGGGTTGCCGTTTTATCAGGAACGTCTGTATTTGCCCACCTCCCAGCTGCAAGCACAAGTGATTGCTAATTATCATGGAGCTCTGTTGGAAGGACATCCAGGTATCACCAAGACCTTGGAGAAGGTGAAGAGATCCTACTGGTGGCCTACTTGGTGAAAAGATTTTGTCCAATTCTTGAAGACCTGTGGTAATTGCGCACAAAATAAAACTCACAAAAAGAAACCTGCTCGCCTTCTCTTACCTTTGAATGTTCCACCTGCTCCCTGGCACACCATTTTCATGGACTTCATTACAGACTTACCTAATTGTGAAGGGTGTAATACCATCTTGGTGGTGGTGGATTTATTTTCCAAAATGGCACATTTTGTGGCATTAAAAGGATTACCAACCACCTCGGGCTTGGCAAAGACCTTTTTGGAAAACATAGTGAAGCTGCATGGCTTTCCTTCAATAGTAATTTCGGATCGGGGAAGTCAATTTGTCTCCGAATTCTGGTGGAGATGTTGTGAGTTAGCAAGAATCGATGTGCGCCTGTCCACCAGCCATCATCCCCAGACAGATGGCCAAACTGAACGAACCAACCAAACCTTGGAACAATATCTGAGATGTATGCTGCACCAACTGGAAGACACCTGGCTAAATGTTTGTGGATTGCTGAGTATGCCTATAATAATTCTGTCCATGCCTCTACTGGATTTAGTCCATTTTACACTCTGCATGGCCGACACCCACGTATGTCGGCCTATGACCCACTTGAAACTTTGGAAATGCCAGCTGTGAAGTCTCTGTACGAAAAAATTACAATGGCAGTGGATCAAACACGAAAACAATTATCTTTGGCAAAAGAGTCACAAACTTTTTTTGCGGATATCAAAAGATGTGATGCTCCAGACTATAAGGTGGGGGATTTGGTGTGGTTGGCCACCAAGAATCTGGCCTTAAAAGGGTCACGAAAATTTCTTCCTCGATTTTTGGGGCCATTTACCATTGAGAAAGTGATGAACCCTGTCGCTATGAAACTAACACTTCTGAAGACTATGAAAATCCATTCGGTCTTTCATGTTTCCCTTTTGAAACCAGTTCATCCAAACACACGCATCCCAGATTCTCTAGCTCCTGTGGAAGTAGAAGAAGATCAACTTTAATATATGCAGTTAAGGCAATCTTGGACTGTAAGATAATGCGCAACAAATTATTCTACTTAGTGGAGTGGAAAGGGTACGGCCCTCAGGATAGAACATGGGAGCCTTTAGAAAATATTCATGCCCCCAGATTGTTAAGGGCCTATCACCGCAACAACCCGTGCAAACCCAAGCGAGGAGGCTCCAGTTTAGGAGGGGTTTTGGGGGGGGAATACTGTCATGATCACAGGACCATTCCATAGAACTTCCCCCAAAAGGTCTTGGGCTGCTGTGTATCATTCCTGAGCAATGAGCAGGGAGAACCCAGTGGGCAATTGTAATTCACACTATTCCGCTTTACTCAACATGGCCGCCAGGCGGCTGTCCCTGAATCCTGCGGAGCATTCCAGTAGTACAGGCTCCGCGCGTATTTAAGCCCCTCCCCTCGGTGGAGCTGCGCTTCGCATCCTCTTGCTGTTAGCGGACGCTTAACTCAGCTCGTTCCTGACAGGAATTTCTTGCCCTTAGCTTTCCCTTCTGTCATTGAAAATTCCAGTACCTGTGTCACTCTCAGTTCACATTTGTTGTAAATTCCTAGTTCCCACTTGAATTCCGTCAGTTCACTGTTTCCGAGTGTCCGGTGAGGAGGAGCGTTCTTCTGTGAGGAATTAACAGGAGAAGCTGTCCGTGTTCTTTCATCTCATCGCAAGTACAGTTTCTTGTGAAGAATTATTTTGGCATCTAGTTTTCTCGTCAGCCTTTTGGTTAGTGAGCAAGCATTTTAGTCGCTCGCGTCACTAGGAATTTTACTGTGGCTGTGGTATTGCACATTAATTGTTTATTCCGTAGTTGGGCAGTCTAGTCACAGCAGCTCATTTGTTTTATATGCTTTGTTCACACACACGTAGGAACATACAGTATATTTAGAGTCCCATCTTGCTGGTTCCCTGAGTCCCTCTGGTGTTATTAGAGGAAAATAATTTGCTTGGTGCATTGCCTGACAGAGGTGTCTTGTTACCATTGTGTGTATGCGCAACGCACTCTCGAGTAAATGTTTTCAGTGACATTCCTTCAGATTAGGAGTGATATTCTCCTCATGGTCTTGGCACCTAGCATCTCTCAGTCATTGAACCTTTTTTAGCATACAACTTACCTCCTGAGGCATTAGTACTCCCTTAGCCCTTCCAATCGAGTTGGTTCCTTTCCCGCTCGCATTCAATCCCATCTTCAGGACTTGCGCCCCTGCACAGATGCAGGACGGATAGCTCATCAAAACATAAAAAGAGGTGAGCAGGGCGAACTCAGTGGGAAGGAGTGTTGGTTGGTTAGGAGATAATTCACAGTTATCTTAGATTCCACTTTTGACTGGTTGTTCCATTCTGCAGATTCTCAGCTCATAGAACACTAAACAGGGAAGTAGTGAGAGAACCACGCACCCCAAGAAGAGTAGTAGAGGTGTTCCCGCGGAGCCTAAGGTAAGCGTTACACTGATGTCCGCACGTTCCTGAGGGATCCGAGGAATAATGCATCACTTAATGAGATACTGAGAGACATAATGACGCAGGTGAACCTTTACTCGAGAGAACATTGAGAACTGAATGAGACTTTCGAGGAAAAAGATTCAAAAGTCCACTGGTTAAAGGACTTGTTTCAAACCAAGGAGCATTATGGCAACAACATAACGTAAACAATTGTAAATGTTAAATGTTATAGTGATTAAGAAAACCTTTTAACCAAATAATGGGCTCTTTTGTTTTGATTGGTCACAATATTCAGCTTAATAAAGAGATGTCTATAAAATGCAGGACAAATATACCAGTTAAAACCACTGCAAAACTGTACACGAGGCTTCGTCAGTTTCTGTATGCAGGCTCCAGTACTGCGTGTTCTGAACGCTCGTTGAAGAATGGGTTGTGCAACGGGAGCAGACTGAAAGCGGTCTGCTCGATGAGGCACGGGATCTGTGAGAGTCGTGTCAGGCACCCCCTGGGTCTAGTGGACAAAGCGGTGCTCTGTCTTGTTCTGGCCCATTTCCTGCACTGGTGGGTGGTGCTTGGAAAAATGCATTTAAAAAGGCAGCATTTTCTGCCACTGCATTTTCATCCGCACCATTGTCACATGGAACCAGTGGTGTTTTTCGACTTTCTCAAGATTCAGACAATTTAACTGTTCTGCAACTGTAGTGATTGCCCTTTTCAGTGGGGTTCCTCACTTTCTCATCTTCATTGATTTTTCTTATCCTGAGATTGAAGGATATTTTAGACTCCAAGGGTTGTCTAATCATGGAGAGGGGTGTTAGTAGGCCACTGTGAGAAACCAGAAGGTGTCTCCCTAGCTAGTTACAAGGGATCTGCCATTCAGGTGGCCAGGACAGTGCCATTACTATTGGATTCAGTTCCGGGAGGTGGACCCGTTAGGGACGATCACCTGGATGGGGGTCCTTGGGGAGTTGGAGTGGGACTCTAAAGGGTGAGAGGCAGTATCCCCCTTCTTCAAACACCTTATCCCCATCCTACTTCATAGGACTTTCAAAACCACTGCCCCCCTTTTCCTACATGAACACTATTGCACTACACAAAAGACAACAGACTAACACCAGAGCTGTTTACCTGACATGTCCCATTACAAGGGTCAGGCAAAGTGAGGCAATTGACTATAACCACACACACCTGACCGCTCTTTCTCTTCCCCATAGGGATACAAGGTGGAGCACAAGAGCACAGTATGAGCAAGGCAGATCGCATGTCGAGACAGCTATCGAGGCACAGCAGTTCAAGAGGACGAGAAAGACGGCGCAAACCGAGAGGGTGACAAGGAAAGAAGGGACCTTGCCCTTTCTAAGCCAGGCCTGTGAAACCTCCGCGGAAGGAAGCGTAAGACCGCAAACAAAACCTCAAGTGTCTTGCAGCAGATATCAACCGTACACAGAGCATGCCTACGCTGATAAGCAGGACCGAGGGAGGCTACTGGTATCGTGCTACCGGCATTGACTCCAGATACGAAGTAGGCCAAGCGGTTCATCACTGCCGGTGAGTCGAGGGGCGAACCGATAAAGAAAATGAACAGTGTTGAATGAAAGTTGCAAAGGGGCAAAATACAAAGAACTGTGAATTGTTGAGGGAAGACCAGCTGCAGAGGGTAGAGGCACCACATGGGTGCTCAATCAAAAGACTCTGATTGATCCTGTGTTAAATGAAACTGCAATACCAGAAGGCCGTAGGAGAACCACCAAGATAGGTCAAAGTGGCCATACAGGGGTCGAGCCAAATCCCTGTACAGTCGAAAGTATTTGACCGACAAACCACTGAAATGCAAGGGAGGTGAATACCACATCAAGATAAAGGAAAAGGAATTATAAAGTGACAAGAGTGAACCCAGCAGAGGGATTCCAATAAAGAGGGGCAAAGTCTAAAGTCCCCCCAAACAGTGTGTTGACAAAAGTGAACCAGGCAGAGGGATAGCCATGGAGAACTGTTTAAAAATCCATTAAGATACGTGACTGCAAGGAAAGCCATAGTGTACCTGGTGTAGGAAGGTTGAGTTTTGAGAGGGGTCTGCGCCCTGAAGAGGGGGAGCCGGGTGGGAGAAATCATCACCCTAAATGCTACAAGGAAACAAACTTTTATTCTGTTCATTGGAAAGCATCAGGTCTTCAAAGGCAAGTGACTTTTTATTGATAAGAGACTTAACCATCGAAGAAACTGATAACTGGTATGAAACAGTCTGCTTGTGCTGGGAGAGCTCGAGTGCGTGCTGTACTCAGGATACCCACCTTGTCTCATGCTCAAAACGTGGGGAAGGGAGACCCCTGGAAATCACATCCTGACTTATTATTTATAAACACTTCTTTCTTTTTTTGAAACCCTTATCCCACACTCTTTCTATATTTAGTTGTAAGGATTGGTAATAGGTTTTCTTAGTATAGGCTTTTTGTTTTGACAAGACGCCACAAGGACTACCTTAGTTTTCATTTGATAGTCGAAGCTTGCTCTCATCTTAGATTTGGGTTTAGATTAGGTGTTTTCACCCTTGAATCATGATCACTTAGTCAGAGAGCCTCTAACCCTTCCATCGCCACCAAGGAATCAATAGGGTTTGATATCTGTAGCAGTTGGGAAGCTATTATCCACCTGTAAAAAAAAGAGGAATGATTCCTACAGACTTGGTTTTGATACCACCCTTTGGGGTGCTACATACGACTAGCCCCAAAATCTGGCTTAGTGTGGAAGTTCAGGATAGATTTCTTAGCAGGCATTATTGACCCCGACGTCCAGGGAGATGTGAACGTTCTTTTATAGAATCAATGTGAAGTCCCTTTTGAGATCCGTCTGGGAGATCAAATTGCCCAGGGAATTTTGGAAAGAGCTCTATTTCCTCCATATAAAGAAAGCGAACCAGATAATACAGAAAGAGGTAACTAAGGCTTTGGGGAAGCTGATAAATCTCTTAACATCGAAGAAAGGAAAGGATAAGAACCCCTCATCTATCCTGACCTATCCTTTGTCCAGCGAAATGATCTGTCTCTCGCTGAAGCTATTTTACAGGCAATTCTGGAAAAAGGCATAGAGAATTGAAGTTCCTTTTTCTTCTTAAAACAAGGGTTACTCTACAGAAGGGAAACTTCCACAGAAGGTTTGAAAATAACACAGTTGGTAATACACAGCAGCCACCGAAAGGTTGTGCTAGAGATAACGCGTTCCCACCTTGGTGGGGGCTACGTAGGAGAAGTTAAAACCCAGGCACATATTAGTGGGAAGTTTTACTTTTATTATGATGTGTGAAATCTGCCAAAAGACCAGCACCCACATCCCACTACCTGCCCCTCTGAACCCGTTGCCGATCATAGATCTCCCCTTCTTAAGAATTGGTATGGATATAATAGGACCTCTAGAAACATCCAAATTAGGCAATATGTATCTATTAGTAATCATGGATTATGCCACCCGATATCCTACGGCCTCCCCAATGTGAAACAATAACACACAACAGATCTTTAAACATCTTTTACCATATTTCTCTAGGGTGGGTTTTCCCAAGGAAATACTAACAGACCAATGTTCACATTTTATGAGTAAGCTTATGGCTGAAGTCAAAGAGCTACTCCACATTACCACCTTGCAAACATCTGTGTACCATCCCAGACCAATGGTTTGGTAGAAAGATTCAATAAGACCCTGAAGCTAATTTTACAGAAATTGATAAACAAGGATGGGAAAGACTGGGACCGAATGATCCCGTGGGCACTATTTGCAGTGAGTAAAACCCACCAGGCTTCCTCAGCTTTCTCCCAGTTCGAGTTGCTCTATGAAAGAGAGGCCAAAGATGTCCTGGACATGCTCCGGGAAGCCTGGGAAGAACGAGAGGAGGCCACCATCCCAATCTCACAAACCGCCACTAGAATGCGAGAACACATGAAGTTGGTTTGGGACTTAGTTTGCAGTCATATGAGAATGGCCCAGAACCAGCACAAGAACCATTATGATAAAAAAGTAGAGTTAAGATCATTCTCTATACGACAGGTTCACTTATATCACATAAACCTCCTGAAGGAGTGGAAAGACAACCCGTCAGCCACCCATGCCAAAGTACTGGCTTGCCTGGTTCCTGAAGATATAGATAACTTTGACTTTATTCCTTCTGAGTTATCTACCCAACAGAAGGAAGATCTAAAAGATGTAGTGGTCTCATTTCCCAATGTATTCGCTGAAAAACCAGGAAGAGTGAAAGGTACATACCACTATATTTGAACACCTAAAGGTAAAGTGGTCCACTTAAAACCATATTATCTACCAGAAGCCTTTAAACAGATAGTGATCAAGGAAGTCAATAAAATGTTGAAAGCCAACATCATTGAGCCCTCCTGAAGTCCATGGTCCTCTCTTATCGTGTCGGTCACTAAGCCTGACCTTTCCTGGAGATTCTGCATAGACTTCGGTCAGGCTAATGCTATATCGAACTTCAATGTCTATCCCATGCCACACATCGATGACCTTATTGCTAGACTAAGGACAGGCACCTTTCTATCTACCCTAGATTTGACAAAGGGGTATTGGCAAGTACCCGTATATGGGTTAGATGAGGAAAAAATAGCATTCTCAAAACCCCTAGGGTTATTTCAGTTTAAAGTCCTTCCTTTTGGCCAACACAGTGCACCAACCACGTCCCAACGCCTCATGGATACAATCCTACAGCCCTATTCTGATTTCTGTGGAGCTTACATTAACAATATTGTCATTTATAGTAAGATCTGGGAGGATCAACTCTTCCATCTTTATACCATCATGAAAATATCTTGGCTTCTTTGTAGGGAATGGGAACGTACCACCCCAACATGAAAAGGTAAAAGCTGTCCTAGATACACCAACTCCTAAGACCAAAAGAGACCTTCAAGCTTTCCTTGGGTTGATAGGGTATTACTATAGGTTTATCCCCAATTTTTCAGACAAAACGGCCCGGGTGACAGATGAACTTAATAATGCTGAACCTCAAAAACTTCATTAGAACGACAACGAGGTATCCTATAACATCCTCAGTCTTACTGGCATTAATGCCTTAATGCCAGTAAGACTGAGATTCTACTTATCGGCACACCCACTTCCTCCTTCCCTGCAGCTCTCTGGCCGGCCTCCCTTGGTCCTCTTCCTGCACCTACCTGCAAGGCAAAAAACCTTGGGGTCATCTACGACTCCACACTCTCTTTCTCTCCTCACATATCTGACGTCTCTAAGAAGTCACACTACCAGCTACACCTCCTCAGAGGGATCCTTCCCTTCCTCTCCTTCCCCCAGAAGCTCACTGTCTCCAGAGCCCTGGTTCTCTCGAAGCTGGACTACTGTAACAGCCTCTATCTAAATCTTCCTGCCTCTACTCTCCGCCCTTTGCAACTCATCCAGAACAGGACTGCGAGACTTGTCCTTGGCCTCAAGCCCAAGGACCGTATCTCTCCAGGACTGAAATCTCTATACTGGCTCCCAGTGGCTCCGAGGATTAAGTTCAAAACCCTCTGCATTGTCCACAAGGCCTTCTGGGGCCTTGGGCCAAAATACCTTCAACTCTCTCTTACTAAATATCTTCCTTCTCAAGCTCTTCGCTCATCCACCTCCAACTACCTCAGGGTCAGCCGCTTCTCCACGCAATGAGCTGGGGGTAGATCTCTCTCCGCAGCAGGGGCCTCCCTCTGGAACAGCCTTCCTGCCTCCCTGAAACTTGAGGAGAACCATCTCCGGTTCCGGAAGCACCTCAAAACATTCCTCTTTGCCTCCGCTTTCTCTCCCTCTCTCCCCTGCTCAAATCACTGAACCTGCACCGAATCTGCTACTGGGCCGCTCACCGATCTCGGTCCTTGGCCAAGCCTCTCTTCCCTGCACTGCCTACCTGCACTATGGGACTGTCTCTGTATCCCACAGCCCCTTCTCCCGGCACTTACCTTGCACTTGCCACCAGCTGGCCCTATTATTTATCTTGTATTCTACTAACCACGTATTGCACTTTCCTTGCACTTGCCACCAGCTGGCCCTATTAATTATCCTGTATTCTACTAACCATGTACAGCACTTTCCCCCTCTCCCCTTCCCTTGCACTTTTCCCAGTCCCCTCTCCCCTTGCACTTGCGCGGTCTGAATGACACCTGGCCTATTAGGATCGTTGTCTGTCTTCCTTTGTTCCCCCCGCCTTGTCACGCCTTGAAACACTTGTGTATAGGCGCGTTACAAATGCCATATCTCATCATATCATATCTTAAAGAAGACTCTATGTGTACTCTATTT
The DNA here is from genome assembly GCF_040938575.1 of Ambystoma mexicanum. Lineage (NCBI taxonomy): Eukaryota > Metazoa > Chordata > Amphibia > Caudata > Ambystomatidae > Ambystoma > Ambystoma mexicanum. The sequence continues at coordinate 985,420,333 of NC_090924.1, forward strand.
CAGCTAGATCCCCACACTACCAGGCTTAAATACCTCGCCCAGACGTGGATTGGCTGAGCTCCGCCATTTCCGCCTCTAACCCCCACCGATAGGCGGAAGCCGGAGTGCGGAAGAAGCGCCGCTGCAGAAGGGCCATGCAAAAAGGCCTGTCTGCGCCTGTCCGTGACGGTCCGTCGCCCATCGACCTGTCTTGCTGTTACCTCCATCCTGTACCACAGCCTTCTCAGCTGTAGGTCAAGAACCCTGGCTAAAAACTGTCCGCAATTGCCAGAGGACTACATAATACTGTGATTAATACAGGTACTGTCATGCTCCTTATCCCCACCATTTACGGATCACTCTGATCACTGAACCTAGCACACCGATCTTCCCCCAACGCAACCGCACCCAGCCACACACGATTCACGTGAGAGCTGAGGTTATGCACTTAAGCACCGATCCATGCATTAACAATGTTCATGCCAGCAGTATCAGCCTTAATATTTGCATAATGTTGATTGCCTATCCTGTGTGAGGCTGCCGCATGCCCCGTATTCCACAGCCTGTTTAACCTAGTCACCGTCACTTCAGCTATGTAGCATCTAAGCCTTGTATTCTTGATATAGCCATGGCACGTAACTAGCATCAGCAACAGGTACTTCTCTATCTATATACTCCAAAACCACTACTGAGCCTGCTTATCTTGCACAATTCTAATTGAACATGCCTATTTTGCACAATCCTAACCAAATCGATTCTGCCTAATGCTATGCACATTCTGTATATTTGAACCTGACTATTTTGCACAATCCTAGCCAAATCGAATTTGCCTACTGCTATCTACATTCTGACTATTTTTCACAATCCTTAGCCAAATCGAATCTGCCTATTGCTATGCACATTCTGTATATTTGAATCTGCCTATTTTCCACAATCCTAGCCCAAATCAAATCTACCTACTGCTACTGAGTAATTGAATGCCTTTGCACATGTACTTACCTGCCAGTCATATTTAAGCAATTGCCTCTTGATTAATTGACTGCCAACCTGCATAAAACTACACTGCCTACCTGTCAGTACATTCACACTACACCCTTCAGACAGTTAGAACAACCAGATCACGTCATGTGGCTGCAGCCACCTGCCTGTCATTACATCATCTACTTGGTCACCCTAGCGTACCTAACTGTTACTCACTGCATCTTCTCTACTAGCACTGCCAAGACTAACCACTACTACCCCTCTACACACCCCCGCATCATGACGTACAGCACTAACATCATAGTCAACCCATACCTCAATGACCCTGCCTGGTGGCTTCAACACTATGCTACAAAACCTACACCCAATCAACCATGCACTCTCCAGTCTAGGAATCTCAGACTCAGATCCAGACTGCCCCGTGCCCCATGTACCCAGCGCAGCCGTACCAAGACCACACAGTCCACCACACAGAAGACACCTCACCTCCCCACCCCTATTAAAGGACTCAAGGGTGCCCTCATCATCGCCATTACTGAAACCTGTCTTCATGCAGCTTCCGGCCCACTTCTCGCCCTCGCCATCCCTCGCCATTACAGAATTGACCGACAGTCCCCCTCCTCCAAAGGAGGTGGAGTCGCATTTACACACAGAGACAACATCACTATGAGAACCATCCCTAACACCCAATTTAGCTCTGCTGAATCATTATCTGTGAAACTCACCCTCTCACCGACCAACACTGCTCCAATACACCTCATTTACAGACCTCCAGGACCACTTGGCTCCTTCACAGACAATATCACGTTCATCCTGACTGACAACACTAAGCCCAACTCTCAGGTGATGCTACTAGGTGACCTTAACCTTGGCGTATCCGACCATAAGGACCACATGGCCACCGAGGTCGCTACTACACTTGCCATTTTAGGCTTCCAGCAGCGCATTCTTGAACCCACCCACAACAAGGGTAGAACGCTTGACTGGATCACTGATCTCAATTGCAGCATCTCGATAAGTTCTAACCCTGCCTGTGCTTGGTCAGACCATCACATCATTATCTTCCACTTACCAGCCACCAACCCTTACACCAAACCCACCATAGCCCCTGCTATTCCTACTAGGAACAAAAAAAGACATTACCAGGGACAAACTACTCCCTCTCATCCTCCCCATCCTTGTCTCGGCACAAAGACCCTACTGCCATGTAGACACCTTCAATCAAACACTGCTCAGTGCTATTGGTACTATAGCTCCGCTTAAACCTCAGAAAACCAAACAACAAGCCCATCTGAACTCATGGTTCACCCCACAGCTTAGAGTCCTGTGCAAAGAAAAGCGCAAGGCTGAAGCTCTTTGGAAAAGTCGTCCGTGCAAATCCAACAAAGACAGCCTCTTCATCACCTCCCTTAATTATAAGGAAGTGATCTTACAAGCCAAAAAAGAGACCTACAACCAGCGGATATCCCAAGCGGAATCCAGCACAAAGGAGTTATTCACAATTCTCAAAGAATCAGAATCCCCTTCCCCTGCACCTGATACCTGCAATAAGGACAGCATGTGGTGCAACAACATCCAAAGTGCTATTCTCAACAAAATAACCACCTTACAATCCAAAATCAATGCTAAACAAATCACCCTCCTCACCTCTCCCTTATCTAAACCAGTGATGCCCCCAACAGCCTCCTTTTCTCACACTACTTTCAGCTTCACTCCACTCACCATCTCTGAGGTTGAACACATTATTTGCAACTTAAAACCATCTAACTGCCAAGGTGACTCCTGTCCGGCACCTATCATCAATGAATCTGCACATGACCTGGCTCCCTTTATAATGACCTTTATTAACTCATTGTTCCAAACTGGAATGGTACCTAACAACTTGAAGGATGCCTGGGTCATCCCTCCTCTAAAAAAACCCACTTTAGACCCCGAGATACCAACAAACTACAGACCCATCACCACCGTCCCATTCCTTCTAAAAATATTAGACAGAGCAGCATATTTGCAGATACAGAGCTATTTGGAAACCAACAACCTCCTCGGCACAAGACAATCTGGTTTTAGACCAAAGCACGGGACAGAAACAGCTCTCTTAGACTTTAAAACGCAAATTGAGGATCTAAAAGACAATGGCACACTTGCCCTTCTACTCTTACTAGACTTATTCGCAGACTTCGATCTGGTCAATCACCAAATTCTCTGTCAGCATCTGAAATCTGCTGCCCACTTCTCCGACAATGCCACTAATTGGATTAGGTCATTCCTAGACAATAGGCATATGAGAGTATTTTCACCTACCTCCTCTGCAGATCCTGCATCAGTCCCCTGTGGAGTCCCACAGGGGTCTTGTGTTTCCCCTACAATGTATTAACCAAACCATTGTTTGATTTGCTTGACTATCTGGGCATCACCTACACTAATTATGCGGATGACACCCAGATACTCATTCCCATTACTGGTGACTACATTGTTGATTCCAAAGCTCTGAACGACATTTACCAAGTCATCCAAGCTTGGATGGCCCTACACGAGTTGTGTCTCAAGGATGATAAGACAGAGCTCCTCATTTTGGGTACATAACAGAGACTTAACAAACTGAACCCTTTGTTCAGCTCTTTCAATATTGACGGCAACTCCATCAAAGTATCTAAAGATACCAAAACCTTAGGAATCTACCTCGACTACACACTCTCCCTTTCCCGACAAACCAATGCAGTTGTAGCCACCTTGGCTTACACCTGCAAGCTGATCACAGCCTGCCAACCATTCCTCACTACACAGAATTGCATCACCCTGGCCAGGACACTGGTTATGTCCAAATTGGACTATTGTAATGCTATGTACCAAGGCACCAACCAACGTAACCTCAACAAACTCCAGATCACCCAAAACAGTGCCATCAGAGCGGCCCTTAACATCCCCAGATCAGCCCACATCTCAGAAACTAGGAGGAACCTTCACTGGCTCTCAGTCTCCCAAAGGATTTCCCTGAAAGCATTGTCCCTCACCTACAAATGCGTAAACAACCAGGCCCCTATCTATCTAGCTTCCCGCTTCACCGAGTACATTCCAATGCGGTCTCTAAGAGACGCCCAAACTCAAGGTCTCACGATCCCCAGATATAAGCTTCAAACAGCTGGAGGTGTTAGCTTCCCAGTCCAGGCGGCTAAACTCTGGAACACTTTGCCACTCACCATCAGAAATCTACCATCATTTAACTTATTCAAACACAAAGCCAAGCTCTGGTTAGCTACCACACACAAACAAATGTGTACAACTTGACTCTCAGCATGACCGATGGGACTATTTACTGCTTCCGCACGATACTGTTCCTGCTGTTGCATATGAAGTTTTTGTAATGTTAACTGTAATTCTGCCATGATTGTAACTACTCGTTTGATTATATATCATTCCTGTAATTAATGTTGAAGACATGCGCCCGGTTGCCCTCGGGCCTGGCTGCGCTATACAAATAAAACAAATACAAATACAAAACCCAATCTTGAAGTTAGTTGACTTCGCAAAGGAGTTTGTGTTACAGACGGACGCCTCCCTTACAGGGTTAGGAGCCGCCTTGGCCCAAATTTGCGATGGACTAGAGCATCCCATACTATGCATTAGTTGCAAGTTGCTCTCATGTGAAAAAATTACTCCATGATGGAACTAGAGGCCCTAGCTATGAAGTGGGGAATTATCCATGTTAGGTATTATCTAATGGGATGAAAGTTCATACTCGTTACAGACCACTCACCCCTAGTTTGGATTAGCCAATGCAAGGAGTCCAACCCTCGAGTCATGCAATGGTTTCTAGACCTACAACCCTATTGTTTCACAGTGGAACACATGAAGGGAAATGACCAAGGAAATGTGGATTTTCTATCCCGGTTCCCCTGTGAAACAAATGTGGCTACATCGCATGGAGGAAGGGTATGTGGGAAACCTGAAGGTGTCTCCCTAGCTAGTCTCCAGGGATCTGTCATCGAGGTAACCAGAACACAGTCATCGCCATTGGATCCAGTTCCTGGGGGTGGACCCGTGAGGGAGGATCACCTGGATGGGGGCTCCTTGGGAAGTGGGAGTGGGACACTGATGGGTGAGTCGTGGTATCCCCCTTCTTTAAAGACCTTTTTCCCATCCTACCATGTAGGACATTCAAAACCACTGCCCCCCTTCTTTTCCTACACAAACACTTTTGCACTACACGAAAGACAACACACTAACACCAGACCCGTTTACCTGACATGTCCCAATACAAGGGTCAGGCAAAGTCAGGCAATTTACCAGAACCCCACACACCTGACGGCCCTTTCCCCTCCCCACAGGAATAAAAGGTGGAGCATGAGAGCACAGTACAGGCAAGACAGACCGCATGACGAGACAGCTATCGAGGCATGGCAGTTTAAGAGGTGCAGAAAGACGGCAAAATCTGAGAGTGTGATGAGAGGAGTGACCTTTCTCTTTCCAAGCCAGGCCTGTGAGACCTCTGGAGAAGGAAGAGTAAGACTGCAAACAAAACCTCCAGTGTCTTGAAGCAGATGTCAACGGTACACAGAGCATACCTACGCTGATGAACAGGACCGAGGGAGGCTCCTGCAACCGGGGTACCTGCCTTGACTCCAAATACGAGGAAGGCCAAGCGGTGCATCACAGCTGGTGATTCGAGCGGAGAACCGATAAAGAAACCGAACTGTGTTGAATGAAAGTTGCAAAATACAAAGAACTATGGAATTGTTGAAGGAAGACCAGCTGCAGAGGGTAGAGGCACCATGTGGGTGCTCACTCAAAAGACTCTGGTTGATCCCGTGTTCAATGAAATTGCAAATACTAGAAGGCCGTAGGAGAGCCGTCAAGATAGGTTAAAGTGGTCATACAAGGATCGAGCCAAATCCCTGTACAGTCGAAAGTCTTTGACCGACAAACCATTGAAACGCAAGGGAAGTGAATCCCACAGCAAGATAAAGGAAAATTAATTATAAAGTGGCAATAGTGGACCCGGCGGAGGGATGCCAATAAAGAGGGGCGAAGTATAAAGTCCCCAGAAACAGTGTTCTGACAAAAGTGAACCCGGCAGAGGGATGTCCACGGAGAACTGTTTAAAAAGACATTAAGATTCATGAGTGTCAGGAAAGCCATAGTGAACCCGGCAGAGGGAGGCTGAGATTCGAGAAGGGTAGGCACCCGCAAGAGGGGGAGTGAGGGGTTAGAAATAATTGCCCTAAATGCTACAAAGAAACAACCTTTTATTCTGTTAATTGGAAAGCATTAGGTCTTCAAAGGCAAGATACTTTTTATTGAAAAGAGACAACCATCAAAGAACCTGATTACTGGTACAAAACTGTCGGCTCGTGCTAGGAGGGCTCGAGTGTGCCCTGTGCTCAGGAGACCCGCCTTGTCCGATGCTCAAACCATGGGGAAGGGAGACCCTGGCAATCACATCCTGACTTATCATTTGTAAACACTTATTTCTTTATTGAAACCCTTATCCCACACTCTTTCTATATTTAGTTGTAAGGATTGCCAATCCGTTTTCTTTTTATTTTGACAAGACGCCACAAGGACTGCCTTATTTTTCATTTGATGGTCGAAACTTGCTCCCATCTGAGATTTAGGTTTAGATTAGGCATTTTCAAACCTGTATACTGTTTGAATAAACATCCTTGAATCGTGATCACGTGTGTCTGTATATTCCTGATACCATGCTTTCCTTACACCACCCATAAGACACTTTGCCATTACAGAATGGCCGTACCGTAAGTGGAAATTAAGCCAGATAGCCACATTAGTATGATAGTGTGCCTCATGCTAATCTGTCCCCTGCAGCACCACAAAGGCTCCTCTCCAGTGGGGGGAAACGCCATCCTGCCAGTCAGCCAGAAATGGGACGCGTGGAAAAGAAGATCACTCTGCTCTTTTGGCTGTCCACTTGGGCTGTGAGTGTTCCTTTATATAAATGGCCTTGCACTGCAAGCAGAAGAGGAGCAACATTTGCACACACCTCTGTGAAAATATATGTAAGCATTCATGGTGTCACTGTTATCTACAAGTGTGTGAAGGCAAGAAGAGAACGATTGACAACAGGCACAGACATTTGCACACAATTTGGCATCACAATAGCAAAGAAGACACCATGTTCTTTCACAGTTCCCACTTACCTACTCATCACAATCTACTCAGCGTCACATTTTCCGCTACCGTCAGGTGTGCAGTTATCAACACCAGACTGGCCACCCATCATGCCACTGACTTGTATAATCCAATTCTGGATCATAAATTAGGCCTTGTTATGGTCACGTAAATTTGCAGATACTCTTGCCACAAATCCCACCTGGAGCTTCCCGTTTCCACCACAATATGTTAACCCATCGATGTACTGCAAACGACTCACATAATTCTGAGTGCCCTGGCCCAGAAAATACATTTCTCACAGACTTTCACTCGCTCCTCATTCGTCTCTTCATCTCCTCTAACCACTTTCTGATTGCTGGAGATGTTAACATTTCACTTGTTGGCAACACCAATGTTTCCTTTAAGGATGAGACTAGGATCAATGAATCCACATTGTAAGCGTTGGTCTACTGGTTCCTACCAGGTGCTTGTTGTTATTTAATTGCAAAGGGTTTTCTTTGTGCTCATTTCACCTTCCTGTGTGAGGGGGTTCTTTGTGCCATATCATTTCCTATGTAGTTTTGTGTGATAATCCCTGCCAATCTCAATTGTTGCCCGAGGCTGGAGATCTATCAAACTGCACGATAGAAATGATCACTACCTGCACCAGAGTATTGTAAAACCAAAACCTAATAATCGTTAGATTCATTTCGCCAATATAATCAGGGCGTCTACAGTTATTACAACTAATCCCTTCATGGAGAGTCAGTAAATTGGGACCTGGACACATCATGACATCAGTTCACGTCGAGGTTAGGTTCCCTCCAAGGCCTGTCTTTGCTTTTCAGCAGTTTACACAAATGATATTCCTCCCACTCTCCTCACTTTCACTTTCTCATAGTCACTGTTCGTTCTATGAGTTTCTGGTTGTTAGTACGCCTGGAATGTGAAACGAGCACTGTGATTGGGCAATCTGTGGGCTCGAAGAACCAGTAAAGCTTGCAGATGATTTGCTCTTTGGCAAAGTACTCGCCCTTAGCCACAGCACCACCATTCCTCTTGGCCCCCACAATCCAACAATCACCTCCGACTCCCGACTGTCTGTTTCCCATGCCAGAGGCCTCTCCGCGGCTCATGACAGCATTCTTCTTGCACACCACCCTACACCCTCTACGCTTGCTGACTTCCTGCCTCAGTTCTCCCGCCCCCTCGGCTTCTCTGAGTTGTAATGACCCTGATCCGGGATCCTATGAAGCCTCATTCGAGCATTGGAAAAGGTTTGCAGTTCCATTGCAGACAATGCAGTTTCGGAGGGCAGTAGACTATCTAAGCCTCCTTTTCCAACATTCCAATGTTACTCCTTTGCCTTTCCTTGTTTTTGAAGAAACATTCTATCCACATTGGGTGGAATGTTCTGATAGTAATTACGCTTCAGTCAATTCCCAGGTGATAACATCCCTTGGCCCTTATTAAACGCCCTGGCATTGCTTAGGCCTATTTACTTGAGTTAACGGCTGTTACCAAGCAGTACAGACACCATCTTAAGAAACATGTGTTCAGGTATGATATGATATGGTATTTATAACGCACCTATACACAGCTACACACACTCATATTTCTTTGCGCTTTAATGCCCCTGATTTTCAATAAGCATAGATAGTTGAAATGAAAAAGGGAAACATTCATTTTAAAGTGTCAGAAGCAGCTCTGTTAATCCATTGTGATTGACAGCTCAATTTAAGAGCAGTTTGACAGGTGGCGTGGCTTTTCATTGTTAAGTTTCTGGACGTTTCGATGGAGAGGTTAATCTAACTTTGAGGTCCTGCATCCATCCATTTGAAACCAGGCCCGGTAGAGGAGGGCATGCGATTTAATGACGTACTTTTTATGTTTATTGACGTGACAGAAATATTTTCATCCAAATCACGAACATTTGTAATACTTAGATAACTATCAATAAGCGGATGATTGCTGGATAAGAACCCACGGTTCAGAGTCTGGTATAATCCTCATCCAGCACCGAAATTCTGCTGTCAGAAGTTTGCAAATTATATCAAAAAGAAGGAAATTCACCATCTTTTTTTTTTTTTTACAAAATACTGTTCACGAAACATACCCAAATGTCTGCATTAATAAAGATCTTTAGTCGTGGAAATAAAAAAGGAAAAAAGGAAAAATTCATATTTGTAAAAATCTGTCTGTACAACTTTACGCAGGTTTATGTACAAAAACAAAGGATAGGGGTTGTTGAGAATGACCTCAGTGGTTTTAGCGCACGCGCACTCACTGAAAGTGTTTTGACGTTTCATTGATGTCTTTTTCATTGCTCTTATTGAAACGATGAACGAGAAACATCCAAATGAGTTAAAGTTTTTCCAGCAATGTAGGAATGTTTTCTCAGGCATGCAATCTGCGCCCAGGATTGTATAGCGCTACTTTAGGGCGCCAGTCTTTCCAAGTATTCAGGATTCTCTGCCGTGGACACAAACAGGCCGCCATTGGTCTTAGATTCCTTGGGGAAGAAGTCCTGTTGGTAGTCTGGGTTGTCCAGACTTATCTGTTGGTTCATCTGCTCGCCCCAGAATTCAATGGCCCCCATGCCGTTTGTCATGAGAGGGTGACTTGCGTTTAAGTATTCTGGGTTGTTCACGGCCAAGCTTGGCGTGTTCTGGTATTCACAGTTTGTAGGCGACAGCAGCAGGCCCACATTGTGGTAGACTGGATTTTGGACTTTGGTTTCACTTGGCCTTTTGGAAATGATTTGGTTCACATATTCTAAAAAAGTAAAGAAATTGATTAATATCATGCACTACACATACAATGTGGACTACTTTGTTTTGAGCTTCGAATGTCACAGAATTTATCAATATCACAGTGTTAATGCAGTCATGATATGCGGGTGAAACAAAAGCATACCAAATCATTTTAATCAGTTAATCACATATGTTTCTAATGGATTCAAAAGAAACCTACTGACATGCAAAGTCATCCAAAGCTGTAAGTCCTGCCCATCATCCTTGTCAGGGTTATAGTTATCGGTCATGATGAGTCAATTGACTTGTAGGGCGCAATCACTTCTTGCCTTATCCAAGGCGGTGGTAGGGAAAGGGAGAAGGCTTCCAAACACAAGGCTCATTTCCTGCCAACCTCAGTGCGGAAATGGCCTCAACCCCACATCTACTCCCCCTGAGCACTAGAGAGAGTAAGGATGTCTACAAGGTCAGATTACTTTTTCACAGGCAAGTAGTGGAGGACATTCCTCCAAATAAATACACCCCTTTCAAACACACTACATGGGCATATTGTGCGTCTCACATCTGTCCAACCACATGACAAAATGTTTGAATGTATGAAATAAGCATCTTTTTCTTTGTGATGGAGCACAGTTTCTGAACTCAAACTACCAGAAACTCTTTCCATCCCTCTTGATGCAGAACCTGCCCTCCATCTCAGATTATGACCCCGAACACCCTTAACACCTACCTACCCGGTTGACATCTTCCTTCTGCGTGCACTTGTGGGAGCTGCTGCTCACTTGCGGTACCTGGTGGCAGTCTGCCTTCCTTCACTTTGCTGATGTGCTCGCTGTGCCCCAGAGTTTTAGGTCCTAAAATTGAGCTCTGTTTGGTTTATGCCATTTTGGTAGCCACTTTTCTGTGACCATGGTCGACCACCCCACTTTTATTTCTTTTATGGTTCCCCCTCTGACTCGAACCCCCTTGTCCACCCACCACCCCTGACTATCCTCTAATCCATATAGATATCTATACATATATATATATGCTCACTACGATAGAAATGTGACAACAAAAATGAAATTGATCAAACAGAGAATATCCTGTCCCAGTGCCTCCATCACTCCACATCTTCACTGCCTCAAGTTCTCTTAGACATCACTTGCCAGTCATGTTTGGAGGGGAGGAATAGGTAGTAAAAGCAGATTTAACTGTTTTTCAGCAATAGTGGTATTGCCTCAGAGACCACTTCTACTCCTGTCTGTAGTTTACCATGGATCCTGGCTTACGGCAGCAAGGAAAAGCTCAAATAAAACATTCAGAAAAACATCAAGATCTCAAAATAGATTATTTGATTTCAGCCTCATGAATGAGAATCCCACACATTCATATACTCCACTTCCCTATAGATGTGTTAGTTTAGTTTAGGGAGGTCTGCAACTGGTGGCTTTCCAAATGTTTTGACTTACAACTCCCATCGGCCGTAGCCATCAAGGTCAATGATGAGAGACTGGACCTTGTAGGCCAAAATATCTGGAGAGCCTTGAAGTTTACAGTATGCCAGTTCCTTATGCATCTCTAAAAACATTTGGCTTGATAGGGAGGGCCCTTCTTGACTGCACCAATGACTTTTGTAACATGGAACACTGCATGGTTACCATAGAAACATGTGGATGTTGACTACAGAGAGGGAGAGAAAGAGGATAATGTAATTTGTCTACAGGGTTCCAGGGCAAAGAAGTGGTGTCATTTTGAGAAGTTAATAGTCATTCAGCAACAAGCAGTCAAAAGTCCATTTTAAATGAGGCCTTATAACCCACATGAGGTATGCATGCGACATGATCCCGCAATTGTGTGTGATGTCTAATTGTGCAATGTAGCACTTCGCTTGCTTTAGGTTGTAAACATTTATATTCAACTGAAACAAGGGTTCTATAGTGAACCTAGCAAACATTCAATGCCGTGCAAAGCTGCTCAAGGGAGATTTTAATCTGAAAGTAGCCCCAAAATGGATCATGTGTGAGATAAGTGCAGTATAGAACACTGCCGTAATCCTACCAGAATAATTGGGATTAACACATATTTAGATGCAAGGGGTGCCCAATCAATAAACTGCACGACCTCGACTGACTTCAAATGGCTTTTAAATGTAAGTGAACATCTCAGTTGCTTCCTGTTTTGGTCAAGCGTTATTTTACATTAGTAGCTGGAGAGGGTCAATGAGCTTGTAAAAAACAAACTCATGGGCCCTCGCACGGGCCTTACCTGCCCGACAAGGCTCCGAGCCCTGCCACATACAGGATTTCTCTCCGCAAGTGGCCACCATGAAAAGGGAGAATGGACTACGTGTAGTCCCTTCGCCCCTTCCATGGTGGCCATTTTTTTGTTAACTTTTAAAAAATATAATTTTAATGGCCACCATGGAAAGGGAGAAGGGACCACGTGTAGTCCTGACGGCCATTTTATTTTGCTTTTGTTTTCTCAAGTCGAGAAACGGTTGCAGCACTGTTTCTCAACATTAGAAAAACTGCTATTACCACGCCGGAACGACGTGCCGGGGTACTAATGGCAACATAATCCTCGAAGGGGGGGCCTTACCGCTAGGGTAATGCCTCCAGGGCTACGTTAAAGCCCTCGCTTCGCTCAGGCTTCTAACAATGGCCCGGAGGCATTATCCTACTGGTATACACTTGTATATAGACGTGTTACAAATGCCATATCATATCATACCATATTGCCTAATGAAACCAATTTTCCACTTATGTAACAGCACTGTTTTCTTTGCAGATCCTCACGTTCTGCCCTGTGGAGTGCCTCTACCTTGCACACTTGCCTGCATTTGGATGTAAGCAAAATACTCCACGTCAGCTCAAGCAACATCTTGCTCCTTAATCAGGTTTACAGCCGCTATCTTCTGCTACCAGCCTAAATGCTACTGCAGCTGCCTTTGGCTGCGAGGTCACACACGCATCTCCTGAATAATGAGGACTTTTCAGAAGGCAGAAAAGCATGTAGCGGTTGACAAAGCTGCAAATAGGTAACATCATAATGGAGAGGCAGGGGTGTGACTGATGCACACCTGACACTATTCTCATGGACGACTTTCACATACAAAGTGATCGGCCTCTACCAACCTGGAGCCGGCAGGAATCCGTCATCCATGCTGTCGTCTGGGAAGATAACAGTCGGATCAGAGCTGTACCTTTGAGCAAAGCTATCTTCTCTCATGGGTAGGGCCTGGAAATTGGGGGATGGAGATAAAATAATTTCACAAAGTTAAAATAAGAACACAGCAGTATAAAACAATTAAGATATAATAAGTATGTTTTCCTCAACATTAATGACATTTAATGCAGTGGAGTAACTTTGCTGAAAATGTTGGGGGGGACATGACATCTAAAGAAAAGGTGCCCCAGTCAAATGTATGGGACAAAATGGTGTGCCATGAAAGTTGGGGGGGGCAAACACCCCTGTCCCCCACCTAAAATTACATATACTTCCATTACCGTATACATTTCCAACTGTTATGTTTGTGACGAGATCCAGGCACCGATGTGACTGTTGACAATGCACAACTGGATTAGAGTCTCCACATGAACGGTTCATTTACATTTTGGTAAAAATGGTGCACTTTGGACTGCAACAGTAAAGTAAAATAGTTTTCAATGGACATATCACGTTTTTTTCTTGTAAGTTAGAACCTGCTGTGGTTTATTGTCTAGAAAAGTCCACAGGTTCTAAAAAATAAAAAATAAAGCCCAGGGAGCTTTCTGTGAAGTCCTGCGAATCCTTGTTCGTGGCTTGTTTTTCATCATTGCTTTTTCGGCATACACGCAAGTTAGGGCTTCCCAATTCATCCCCCACCGCCATGCAAGAGGTGTATTCCTCGCAGTAGGGCGACCAGAGCACCTGTTCACACTGCATGTCTGTCTTTTCACAGTTCGGAAGCCTGGTTGTTTGCATGGTCCTGCGTGTAGTTAGTCCCTGTGCCTAAAACAGCCACATCACGCTCCAGAACCCCTTTGTTTTTTTTGCAGTGGTAGAAGTGTACCAAAACATGTAGTGGAGCTGTGCCTCGGTTGACAGTAGGCAGGGAGGGAGCAATGCTAAAACATTTTTCAAGTTTTGCAGCCATGCTGGTTGACAGCCAATTAAGTGGAAAGAGATTTCAGTTTAGCTGTAACTGCTATCTGGTGTGCTTGAACTGCAAAATGAACAGTTCCGGAATGGTGAAAATGGTTGCAAAAAGTAGTGGAACTGTTAACAGTAAATTATGAAAGTAGTGGAACGCTGCTCCTGACAGTTCCTGCTCACTTCGACCACTGGCACTGGCTTAATGGGACTAGACCTCTTTTCGCAGTAAGAGAACATACTCATCTGGGTCTAGACTGTTTCTCTCTTAGCTAGTTTGGTTGTTGCTGCCTCTGTTGGCTTCCTTTCCCCCACGTGATCGCTTGTACTCTAGTGGAAAAGGTTCAAGGAATGTTGGTTCAGATCATCGATGTGTCGCAGGCTTGCTGAGTGACACGCTTTCAGCCAGAGTTACTAGGATGCATCTGCATTGGCGCCAAGACTTCTTGTACCTGGCACGTGATGTGATGGATGCACATTGGAGCATACGGCTGCACATTTTAAGATTCCCCTGGCATATATGGCGCTGCATGGGAATGCGAGACATTAGTAGATGACAGTATGCAATGAAAATATTAAGCTGATGCTTGGGGACACTCCTGAAGGGCATTGGGTGACCACGCACACACTCTTTTATGATGTACTCTGAACCACCCCATCCCCAAATGCTGGCTGGCTCTTCCCGCTTATACATGGTACGCACATCCACCCCTCCTTTGATAACGGGTAAATCTGGGGTGCAGGATACTTTTTATATATTTATGTAATTGTTTTTCTATAACGCGCCTGATACCATACCTGAGTTCGGTTTCTACGTGCGGATCCTGGATTCGAACCTCTGTTTCTCTGCGTGGCCTTGCTTCGAAGAACAGCGCATTGGCGCTCCGTTCACAAGTGCTTGGCAACCTCTCCATCTTGTAACCTTTCTGCTGTTTGTCCTGGACCTGTGAATGTGGACGTCCTCCTCCAAAGTGAATTGGGATTCTCCAGCAAACATCACTTTGTTTTCGATCTCGGCGTCAAGTTTTGTTTTGGTGGTTTCAGGGGGTTCGTGGGTGCTGGCTTCCTGTGTGCATCAGTACCCTTTGCAAAGTGTCCAGCCTCTGTTGCTTTCAATCTCTGAATCAGTAAAGGCCATCCAGGTTTGATGGTCTGAGAAGAGGACGCCTGGTAGCCAGAGATCGTTTTTTGAATCTGGGTGCCAAGATTCACACATTTTGGCCCTCACAGGTACGACTGTGAGACTGCTCTAAGTCATCGAGGTTAGTAGGACCGAGGACAAGTTTCACATCAATGTCCATGATCTTGTTTTCAAAGAACTATTATCCGTTTTTGCAGGATATGAAGGGCCCAATTAGACCGATGTTTTGGGTCCTTCAACAATAAGAGGCTTTACGCCACGCAAATTAGGAGGGGTCGGACGAGTTATGAGATTCCTAAGGAGGGTTTTCCAGTCAACATTCCAGAGTCATGACGTTTCTAGGCGTTGCCTATTTTGCACCCATACATATATTTATTTATGGCCGATAGGTGGCGCTGTTTGATCAGAAATGTTCATCATTTTAGGCATGTGAGATTGAAATACCCTGGCTGATGTAGCTGTGTTTTACCCTCGTGTGCACGTAACAGCGAGGAAGACCTGCACAGATACTTTGCATTTCCAGACCTCATACATCGATGAAGGATTATTGGAGTTTGTGTTTTAGTAGCTCACAGGTGGCAGAGGCGGCAGTATAGATAGTAGCCTCTCACATATAAGACTTGTAAAGGGCCTGGTGAGACCTCGCCAGGCACCAAACGTGTGCAACAGTCAACAATTCCTTCTGGTGGAGGAAGGGCATGACCACATTCTGTTTCCAGAATAGCTCTGATTAATTGAAGATGGTGGAATGGGGGAAGAGGAGGATATCGAGACCCAGTGGAAACAGCAGCAACAAGACTGGGTGAAGCAACCTTAGAAGCGTTTAAGGAGAGGAGTGTACCTCGCCAGCCAGTTGTACAAATAGGAGTGGATGTGATCCTCTTGGTACCCGAGGGTGGCTCTCACCAAAGGGATCACTGCTTGGCTAAAGGTATGAAAGAAAAGGCTGAGATCAAACAGCAGGAAATTGCACATGCACTTCCCTTTGGTGACTTCCTGTGTGTATTCCAGATATAAAGCGGGAGTCTCTATCATCATCAATCAAGTTGATTTCAATGCAGATAGCCACACATGTAATAGGACACACCCCATATCACTCCATTCTCCTATTGGGTAACCAGAGAATATTTTGTGAAATTGATAACATTTGAAAAAGTATTTTTGTAAAAAGGTTCTTTTTAAAAGACGAGCAGGTGGAAGGTAATATAGCAGTGTACTGGGGTAGTACTCATGGTCCGGTCTTGGCCCTCCCAAAATGGCCTAGTAACTTCCTGGGATAAATTAAAAGCAGTCTGCAGCCAATTGGCAATGAGTACTGCACTCTCTGATGCCATGGCAACACCCACCACACTGTCAAGCCTTTCCTCATTTTCAAAAAGGATGGGCGCCAGACTATGCAGTTGCCACATTTGAGACGTCAGGCACTGGGCAATTTAAACAAACAATACTACAGTGAACATCTAGGGTGGAATTACAGGCACTTTGCACTGGGGCAAGTGCAATTAGCTCTGGGGCAAACACATCCTTGCAATGCATTTCCATTTGCCACAGCAATGTGTGATCTGGTCCTGGCACTACTGTCAAATTTGCACTGGTGAAAAAATGCATTGAAAGTTTGTCCTCGTGCTAATTGCACTTAGGTTTCTGGAATACCACCCCTATTCTCTGTTTATAGTGACAAGATACTTCCTGGGTATGGACTTGCACTTTACAGATATGCCTGTTATGCTAGTTTACCTTAATCTGCCCCCTCACCATAGAGACTTCGATGGGACTACATGACTCCGGGTGCACCTGCCCTCACTCAGCAAATGGCGGGCAATGCTATCTTTAAAATGCCAACTGAAATGCTTCGCTTGTCGATTGAATTGAATTGAAATTTTATTTCTATCGCGCTCATTCACAAGTGTTTCAGAGCGCGACAAGGTATGGGAGGGGAACAGGGGAGAACAAAACAGAGATCTTACTAGGCCCAGTGACATTGAGAACGCGCAAGTGGATGGGAGAGGGGGAGGGGACAAGTGCATGGAAGGGAGGAGAAATGGAGAGTGCAGAGCAACGGAGAAAACAGATAAATAATAATACATTAATAAAATAATAAAGGCGACAAACAATGGTAGTGCAGCCAGCAAAGTGGCAAGTGCTGGGTTTAAGGCAACAGACAGGGTGGGTCTGATAAGTGCAGTCTAGACGTTTAGTTCCTAGGGAGTCCTAGATGTACATATTCCAAATTAAATTTCTCAATCTAAAACGCACTCCATGTATAAACATTCTATTCTGATTAGAATTGTCATTCTAAACCTGGGGCCGCATTGTGGCACGTGTGTGGAAATACTGTTTTGACAGGCGCACATAGAATGGTGGATGGGAAAACTATCCGCAAGTGGAAAATATTTTACTGAGGGGCTCCAAGGGACGTCTGATAGACAAAGAGACCGAATCTCGAGTTGCTTGTGATCTCACTCGTAACCCAGAGGAGAAATGAACCCATTGTTGATAGGGGCCCCGCTCAGGGCCATCTTAAGGCATACTGGGGCCCAGGGCAAAGATACCTTTGGGGTCCCCGAATCAAAAAAATAAAGGGGCACCAAATCTATGGTCGCGCCACCGCAGCAATCAAAATATGCATGGGTACCTCTTTCCAGCGCACTTACCCTCTTCAGACTTGCTGGAATCAGAATAATAAATAAGAGTTTCAAGGGCAACACTAGCGGTTCACAACGAGGGTACAGGACAGATTTTACACGTTTTAACAAGCACTGGCAAAGTCAGCTGTTTTGGCTTCTGTGTAGGCATGAGATTGGCATTTGCCACACACTACCATAATGGCACCAGATAGTCCTAAGATGGCAACAGCTGAAAACATTGTGTGAGTACCTGGGCATATGATAGCAGTGCTTGGAAAATAATAACTGTAATAACTGTGCAGAAGTTAAAACTGTGGACTTTGCCAATGCTTCTTTTTAACAGGCCTTCAGTTCAAGGTCATGCGTATTGTTTATAAACCAAGTGAAGGTGGTATCCAATCAAAATGTCTGCAACAAAACAGAGCAATGCATTTTAGAGTGGACAAAAACATAGAAAAAGACTGCGACCATGAATTAAATAAATAAAGGGTAGTGGGGTAAAAGGGTTAAAATGGGTCAGGTCGGGATGGGGCTGGGTTGGCGTTTTAAGGGTTAAAAATCGGGGGGGGGGCCTAGTGAGGGCCCCCTAAATTAAAAAAAATAAATAAATTGGTTCTTTCTGGTATCTTTTCCACAATGAAATGTTTTGTTTGTTTGTTTGTTTTATTCACTTATAATGCGCACCAAACCCGAAGGTAGCCGGGCGCAGCAGTACAGAAAAATGCGAAGCTTAGGTTGCAGGGTGGGGTCATGGGATACATACACTGTATAAATACAAAATACAAATTATAGAATGCAAAATATCACAGGAAGGCAGCAGTTGCGGTTTACATGCCGAATGGATACAAAATATGATAAGAGAGTCTATGTACAAGAGAGTGGGACCATAAAGATCATGATGAAATGTATGTTCTAGGGTGGGGTGAGGGATAAGTGGGCGCCAATAGGCTATTCATTAGCAGTCCTTAGCAGATTGATGTAGTTAGTTCTGAATTTAGGGAAGGGCTGTGCCTCGCGTAGAGGATTAGGCAATGAATTCCATAATTGAGCTGCTTGCACCGGGAAGCTACTACCCCCCGCCTTAGATAACCTGAATCTAGGAATGATGAGGCTGTTGGCATTTGCAGTTCTGGCAGGGCGCGAGTGATTTCTTTTTGTGAGTTTATTGCAGAGATAGCTTGGTGCTGCATTGTTCAAGGCTTTGTGAACCAGGGATGCTACTTTGAGGTGGATTTTGTTTTGGGAGGATAACCAGTTGTTTTGACGCCTGATGTTTGAAATATGTGATCTTTTGGGTACACCAAGGGCGGCTCGTAGGGCATTGTTTTGAAGAATTTGAAGTCGGTGGGTAATGGATTTGTTTGCTCCGATGTAGAGGGCATTACAATAATCAAGCCTCGAAAGGATTAATGCTCTCGCTAGGATAAGGCAGTTGTTATCGGAGAGAAAATGCTTGCCTGCTCTAATGAGCTTGCATGTGTAGGCGGTGGCAGATGCCAATGACTTCACCTGCTTATCAAAAGAGAGGGTGGCATCCAGATAGAAGCCAAGTGTCTTCACATCTTTGGAAACCTTGATAATGTTCCCGTCAATTTCAAATGAGGTATAATCCTGACTAAGTTTCTTCATGTTAGAATGTGTCCCTAGGATGAGCAACTCTGTTTTGTCATCGTTCAGGCATAGACCGTGGGTTGCCATCCATGCCTGGACGATGATATACACCCTGTTCACCAAGGCCAAATCCTTGTTGTAGTCCCCGGAAAGTGGGAGGAGAATCTGGGTATCATCTGCATAGTTGGTGTAGGTGATACCAAGATGGTCCAGATCATCAAAAAGGGGCTTGGTGAATATGTTGTAGAGAGTCGGGGAGACGCATGAGCACTGAGGGACTCCACATCGGATGGGGATTGGGTCCGCCGCTGCCGAAGGGGAGAACACCCTCATGGTCCTATCACTGAGGAAGGATTCAATCCAAGATATGGCCTCCTTGGAAAAATGTGCGGCAGAGTCTAAATGGCTGCAAAGTACTCCATGGTCTACAAGGTCGAATGCCGCCGAGAGGTCCAGCAACAAGAGGAGAGCCATTTTACCTTTATCTCTTATTTCATCTATTTGTGCCTTTAGGTCAATCAGGGCAGTCTCTGTACCATGTTGTGGACGGAATCCTGATTGGCGCTCTCCTAAGAGTTTATGTTGTTCCAGGAAACTTTAGATTTGATTGTAGGCGATCTTATCCAGGATTTTGAGCAGGAAGGGGACAGTTGTAATGGGGCGGTAGTTTGTGGGTATAAGAGGGTCTAGCGTTTGCTTTTTAAGCAATGGTAGTACCCAGGATTGTTTTAAATTGGTGGGTACCGTGCCGGACGTGAATGAAGAGTTGACAAGTTTGGCAATAAACGGGGAGAGATCTCTAGCTGCGTCTTTTATAAGCTGGGCAGGGCAAGAATCACCCTGGCAGTTAGACGGCTTAAGAGAGAGGATGACTTTCTCCACCTCGAGAATCGATGTTTTGGAAAACATGAACCGTGTGACTGTGTCCTGGGTCTTTGGGGTAGGGTCTGTAGTGAGGTTGTTAGGCTTGGAATGATGAGTAAGGGAGGCTTTCTTTTTGGTTATTTTCGTTTGGAGTAGAGAGATTTTATTGGATAAGGCTAGCTGAATGTTGGAGCACCAAGTTTTGTCTTTGGTGCATGTATCCGGGATGGGGATGGGTGACTCTAGTTCTTTGAGGATGGTGAATAGTTCCCTCATGTTTGAATTGGCGTTGGAGATCCGCTTATTAAAGGAGTTCTGTTTGGCCAGATGGATTTCTTTTTTATATTGGGAGGAGATTTCTGTTAGTTTCATTTTATGGTCTACTGAAGGGGTGAGCCTCCATGCTGTTTCGCAGCTCCTCTTAAGTAGTCGCAAATCCTTTAGTTTGGGGGTAAACCATTTATTTAGGTGAGATTTGGGTTTACTTTTTCTGAGTTTCAAGGGTGCGATGTTATCAAGGGTAGTTAGCATGATTTTGTTGTACACGTTGACTAGTGTTTCTGGGTCTAGATGATCTGCTAATCCGTTAAGTGTAGGTAGAATGGCCGGGATCACTTTGTCTCTGGTGATGCTCTTTTTGTTTCTTGTTGGGCAAGGCGGGGCCATGATGGAGGCTGGTGGAGGTGGTCTGGAGGTAGATAGTTCAAATGACAGGAAGAAGTGGTCTGTCCAAGGTTGAAGGATAATAGCTTTGATATTGGCAGTGCAATTATAGTCTACTAGCCAATCAAGGATTCTTCCCTTATTATGTGTAGGTTCAAGAGTTTTTTGCGTCATGCCCAGATTTGAGAGAGAAATGTACCACTCTGTAATTGTGGTTGGTAAGATCACATATAAACGCTGAAGGCTTGGTAAGACATGTTTATTGTACTAGCATCACATTTACAACTGCAATTAAACCAGAAGATTGTACAGAAAGGACAATGGGGGTTCAAAGTGTGATGCTACAGCTTGATAAAGCAGCTCAAAGAGATCATAGGAGTATGTGTTTTGGGTGGGGAGGCACCGGTAGTGGGTGAGAATGCCCATATTGATTATCATGGCCAAGGGAAGTTAATGGGTGAGTAAACAGCCAAACAGGACCCACAGGCTGTGTATCCCTCCTCGCATCCCATCTCCCTTCTTGCTGCACTCCAATTCAATAGTTTCAGCTTGTATGCGGCAGGGACATAATTTCACCAACATGCTAGGGGTAGCAGAAGTAACATCACACAATCCTTGACCTCTGATGACATCACAGGAAGTTATGTCATTTGAACCTGCACCCAAGTGACATCGTGGGAAGTGATGGCACATGGCTTTCAGATGCGTCTAACACCTAGGGCATTAAAACACACACTATCACACTCCTACTCATTCACCTACCACTCACTGACCCATAGCACATACATACATCTGACATGCAGTTCACACATGCAAAATACACATCATTTTTTTTTTTAATAAAGCCTTCTTGCTGTTTTTACAGATTCGGTCCTTCACTCCAGGCCAACCTCGGCTCCTCCGTGCTGCACACAAACAGGAAGCAGGAAGCTGGAAGAGCTTCATGGTTCCTGTATATAAGTGGCATAGGAAGCCGGAGAAGACGGGGTTGTAGCTGAAAGTGGCATGTGACATGTGCCACATGTCATGGTCAGCTCACACTACTGAGCCCTTCCTTTTTGCGCTGCAAGACCTGTCCCAGCCTTCATCCTGATGGGTAAGGACTGGGACAGGGCCGTCCCAGACCTGGCGTGTTGGGGCCCCTGCTACTCCAGTGCCCAAGAGCTTCCATTTAAAAAATAAATAAAACACTTTTTAAAATATAGGGGTAGCAAGGGAGACTGCAGGTGTCTATGTCTATGTCTATGTCTATGTATTTGTAACGCGCCGACAGCCCGCAGGCATCAGGGCGCGGAGAACATCTGAGAGAAGAGTCTTGTAGATCGCCATAATAAAAAAACAGTTCGGGGAAAGAACAGGTGATCGTCTAGATACCAGTGGGAGGTCCTGACATAACTGGAGGTTATTGAAAGAGGTATGTTTTCAGAAGTTTCCTGAAGTTACCATAATTACCTTCTAATCTAAGAGTCCCTGGGAGGTTGTTCCAAAATTTGGCTGCTATGAATGGGAAGGCTCGGCCTCCCCCTGCTGCTCGTTTCACCCTGGGGATAACCAGGAGGCCTGAGTCGGCTGATCTCAGGTTTCTTCTAGGTGTGTAGAGAGCGAATTTCTCTTTGAGGTATCCTGGCACCGTGCCATATAGGCATCTGTGCACGATCGTCATGGCCTTAAAATGGACTCTTTCCTCGATTCTGAGCCAGTGAAGATCTTTCCTTGCAGCCGATATGTGGTTTCCAAATTTAATTTCCTTAACAATACGGACTGCCTCATTTTGCATGACCTGGCAGCGATGCAGCTCTTTCTTGGTGGCCCCGACCAATAGTGCGTTGCCATAATCGAGACGGGATAGTACGATCGCTCTTGCGATGTTAGCCGCGTTTGCTTCACTTATGTAGGGTCTTATGGCTCTTAGCAAGCGCAAGTAATAAGTGTTGTTTTTGTGTAAATGGTTTACTTGCGCTTCGGCCCCTACTGGGGCTTCTACCAACATCCCAAGTGTTTTAACTTGGGGTAGGACTGAAATTTTGGCATCTTTTATACTGAAAACCTTGTATTGAACGCCTAGTTTGGATCTGGCATGCTGAGCTCCGAAGATCATGAGCTCAGTCTTGCTGTTGTTGAGGCACATCCAATGCTTCTGCATCCAGATATCGATGGTTTTATATACCTCTTCTACTTTCGCACTATCTAGTGTGTAGTCTCCCGTCATTTCAATGACCAGCTGCGTGTCATCGGCATAGTTGGTGAAAAACACACCAATGTTTTCCAATAGTTCACACAAACTACGCATGTAGACATTGAAAAGCAGAGGGGACAGACTGGATCCCTGCGGTACTCCAAATAGGATGAGAGCTGCTTCTGAGAAAGTGTCTCCCCAATGAATGCGTGCCCTCCTGTCACTTAAGAAGGAAACTATCCAGGCCAGTGCTGTTGGAGAGCAGCCTATGGTTTTATCTAGGGCCTTTTGTAGTAGTTGATGGTCCACTAGGTCGAACGCTGCACTAAGATCTAGTAGCATGAGCATCCCAGACTTGCCCCGTTCTATCAGCTCTAACATGTGGGTTTGTAGGTCAAGCATAGCTGACTCTGTACTGTGGGCTGTTCTAAAGCCCGATTGCTGTGTGTGTAGCACCACCTGTGCTTCCACATGTTGCTGTAGCTGATTAGTGGCGATTTTGTCCAGAATCTTCAAAACAAAATTGGAGTTTGTTATTGGCCGTAAATTGCTGGGATCTTTCGGATCTAGGCCCGGTTTTTTGACCAGAGGGGTTATTGTAACTTTTTTAATGCTGTTGGGAATTTTCCCTTCGGAAAACAAGGTGTTAATTATTTTAGTGAGAGTTGGTGCAAATATTTCTTTATTATCCAGAATAATTTTTGTGGGCAGGATGTTCTCAGCACATGCTGCAAGGGGGACCACTGGGGTCGTAGCTGCAAGCCCTGGCGACTCCCAAATGACGTCCCTGCTAGGTGGTGCTTTATCCCCAACCAATAGCCAAAATTTAAAATAGCTCTCAGGAGTAGGGTGTAGTTTTAGATGTAGGACACCGATCAGTAGCCGTATGTAAAAAGTACACATATTGTAGCATTGTCATTGGACTCATATTAACAGAACATTAAGGTCTCATGTATGCAGAAGGATTGGAAGCAATGGAGAGGTGCACATACTATTGCACAGAAGAGAAGAGATCATGTATATAAATTAGAAGCTACCAGAAAGGTGCATGTATGCTAACATAGACTGAGATTACAAGAGAACTATGGTTTTCAGGCTGTATTGATATTAGTCAGCAAAGAGACAAATAACTTTGTGGTGTGGAATATATAAAGGCCACTATTATACACGAAGCAACACTATAGCAGTTTAACCATGAGTGAGTTTCTTTAAAATAAGTATACCCTGAGAGATAAATCGCTGTTAGGGCTTAGCAACATGAAATATTTAAACAATGGCAATTTTGACAGGTTAGGCGCCATAAGAATAAATAAATTGCTCAGGATCACATACGTTGGTTATGTGGTGAAGCTGGGATTTGAACCAATATGCAATTTCTGCTTTTGACATATTAAATTCCAGTTCTTATCATAGAGCAAGGTAGAATTTTTTGTGAATGTTTGATTTTTGTGAACTAAAATAATACCCAGTATTGCACAACTGACTTGGAACGTTCTCAAATCACACAATAACCCGACTTAACAATATCTAAAGACAACACTTTATAGAAGCATGTTTTACAAAAGCAGAATAATTTCAGCTTTTTGTTCTCCATTATCAAGTTAAGTATACAAGTACCAGAATATCAATTGATGTGAACTAAAAATATATCATCTGGGGGTTTCTCTTGTATTTGTAAGCTTTAAATACACCCAATAATCAGATTAGTTGAGTGTTATTTATTATGTGTAGAAGTATCTTTGAAATTGTATAAGAAAGCAACGCATTTCTTGTGCTAAATAAGCACACCTGAAAATATTCTCACCAGAGCCTGATGAGCTTTGATTACCTATCTTCTTTATATGACACCTTCACACATACGACCTATATACAATGGAAGATAAGGCAATGGCCTAAAGAATGGCATCAGTATGTGAGAAGGCAAGCCTCCTCACGGACAGCAGCAGAGTACTATACATTGAGATAAGATCATTTGTCAAGAATCACTGTATTATCCGCTGGCAAAGCCAAGCTATGAGCATCAACACATTGATTCTACTCCCTGGAATTTGACTACTTGATCATCTTTTATGACTAACATGTTATGCTCTTTATTGGGGTGGCTGCTAGTTTCTACAACCCTTCTTTGAAGGAATCAAGCTCTAGACCTGCATTGCACTGATGTTATGTTATGTTATGCGAGAGGATTTGTGCTACAGTGTATGAACAAACTGGAGTAGATCCCCAAAATTGTCACCTTATTCTCAAAGGTGACTGAACAGTAGTGCCAAGGTGCGCTGCCCACCACCCTGAAATACAGTAGTGTGGGGAGTGTGCTCCCAACTCTAATGTATTACACACTCCCAGCACCCATGGGGGTGCTTGGAACGTATTTCAGAGTGACAGGCCCTCCTGTCAATGTGGTAAAAAATAAAAATGCATTTTGTGCCATTGTTTGCACTGCGGCTCTCCCACTTCAAAGAAACTGCATGAAAGGTGCAGTAATTAACCTATCGTGCATTAGGCCTTCTCTTGCACCTAGTTTAAACCGGTGCAAGTGAAGCGCATTTGAAAGCAGATCCGGTTTGTGGATTCTGGATGCACATTGAAATGCACAAACATGTACCCTTAATTGCATAAATGAGAAAAGGGAGTGAAACATTGCACCTGAATGTGAACATCTAGGAGGTCAGTTGAGCCAGGAATCGAACCCGGGTCAACCAAGATATACCGAGCTACCAGTAAGCCAAGATATTTCTAACAGGTCTATTGAAGATTTGGGTGCACATTTTTTTGGCCCAAGAGATCAGATGTTTTAGCCCATTTTATCACATGCACCCAAAAAAGGTTTGAGAATCTGGTCCACTGTGTGTTCTACAGTGAACACAGAAAGCTTTACAGGATTAATTGATGAAAACCGAATTTAGTCGTTAACAACATTCTGGCAACACGTTTAGAGTTTTAGTAGAGTACCCTGACATGTTTTGTAAATAATGGTCACTAACCTATATGAATCATGCAGCCATGTGACGCCCACGCACAAAGGTGGGTCTATGGCCCCACTGCAAGGTTATGTTGAGTCAATATGTTTATGTGGTGTGAGGCTGCTGAAGGTACTACCTCCACAGACCAGCATGGGGTGGCTAAGGGAGGCATATGGGACAAAAAGACAACGTGTGACAAAATAAAAGAACCTGGCGCCCGCCAGACTCCTCCACTGATGAACCTCCTTCTCTCCACACACCACCAGAGATGTGGGGCAGCAGAGTCAATGCAATATTTATATTGCTGACCTAATATGACTTCCATATTCCACTGGCGTGATATCACAGTAGGAGGATACAGCATCCCCCATCTATGTATCTTTCTTTGGAAGCCATACACAGAGACACGTGTTGGTCCACTAAGGATACCAGCTGTACGTGTGTAGGCGAGCATCCCCTGCATTATAACATTACCCAGCCAGTGGGCCCCACCTGACATATGTAAACATTTTGCACATTATGCTGCATTACTGAAAGTGATGAATGCACAGATACCGTCATATGCAGACAGAGCCACTCGTGCGCATAAGGACTATCACCCAGGTTGCTTGAATTTGTTTACTTTTGATAAGACAAAGTACCCAACCCTACACAGAGGTTTGCAGTTACAAGGCATTTCTAGATCTGTAAGAGATGCATGTCTTTGTACTCCTGGGGCTCTCTGTACTTAATGAAGTGGGATAAAGCTAAGATCTGCCCAGCTGCTAGGGGTATCCCTGTGTTGGTCTTTGTCTATGCCACCTCAGGAGCTTTGTACATATTGATTGGACCAATAAAGGAAACAACAAATCTAGCTCAGGCTCAGGGCTGCACACCTGAGCTCACCTCCTGCGCCTAGTCCTTCGGGTTCCACATCCACAAACACTTCTCCTTCAAGACATACATAGCTAAGAAAACTCTTGGTATCAGCTGTCCCTCATGCGGAAAGTGAAGCCCTTCCTACCTCCGTTCAACTTTAGATCCACCGTTAAAGCACTGGTCCTATCCCATTTGGATTGTGGCATGGCCCTCCTCGAAGACCTCCCATCATCCTCCCTTGTGCCCCTGAGAAGTGTCCTTCACGCTGCAGCATGTCTCATCAAGGGTCTACACAGATACAACCACATCATGTCGGCCCTTATCGACTTTCAATGGCTCCCACTGCACGCAAGAACCACCTTCAAGTCTTGCTGCATCATCTATAAGGCAGTCGCCAACAAGTCACCCAGCTACTTCGCAGAGACAATCAGCATCTCAGGCAGACAGTGCACCACCAGAAGCCAGGACACGTGCAGACTTGAAAACCACCACTGCAAAAAGGAAAAGACCAGAAAACAAGCCTTCTCTGCCTACGCCCCAAGACTATGGAACCTCCTCCTCATCAGCATCAGACTCAGCCCCACGTTCCTACAATTCAGAACAGAACTCAAGACCCACCTCTTCATGGAGTCTTGCCTCCTCAACAGCTATGCTGTCACATCGCCTCAATGCGCCACCTGACGGGTTAGACGCCATCAGCCCCTCTCCTCCTCGCCACCCTGTACAGCTGCTTGCCTCCTCTGTGACCCTCTATATCCTAACCCCGCTGTTTATCTGTTCTGTTGTTACCTCTGAAAAGCCCTCTGTTATGCATCTGTACTGTTGTATACCTCTGTAAAGTGCTGTGTTGCTTCTGAAAGCTAGGTCCACACTCAATAAATACCATAATAATAATAATAATAATAATAATAATAATAATAATAATAATAACCATACCCAAATATACATCATTTGGTGAGCACATTACAAGAACCAATATTGGCAAAACAACTGGAGTCAGTTCTGGACCCATTCTAAAATGGGTGGCAGTGGAATATGTAGCTACTGAAAGGTTTCACAAAATACACAAGAATCAATATTAACACAACATGTCAGGTTGTAAATAAATATGTATGTGTATTTGAATAGAAACAGATTATTGGATACTCATTGTACCGAAGGACACAACAGTGGCAAATCAGCATTCAAATCCCCTAAAAATATGTGTATTGGTTGCCTTGCGGAAATCGACATTCATATCCATTGGACAATACTCTGTTGCCAATTCTTCATTGAGCCAATAAAAACACAGGCCTTGATCACTGAACATCATCAACCCTTGGGTTTCAATCTGCTGACTCACCCCATTCCTGTTGATGCAGGCAGCGTTCGATACACTGCTGGTGGCACTCTGAAATAACAAGCCAAGGAGACACATATTAGTCTCAAAATGGCTGCTTGCTGACTCAGCTCGTGCCTCGCCTGAACCACAGCATCATAGAGTCACTTACCACCGAGTTCAGTAGCGGGGTGCGGGATGTGGATGGACTGTTGAAAAAGCCCTGGTGTGGGACAAGGTACTCCTCTGCGTCTACCTCTTCCCCCAACTCTCCTTCCTCCATTAAGGTGCGATAGAATCTGGAGTCCGAGGGGCTTGGCAGCTGCATTCTCTCATCGTTCTAGGAAATAGATATTTACAAGGAATCAGAAGAGAATCTTAGGGGACAAATTACATAACAATTGTGATTGCTGTTTAGTCTCCAAAGAAATATGGCTCTCAAAAGGATTTGTGATAGCTCGGAAGGATGTCCAGCAAAGTCACTCTAAGGCGGGGTTCTTCCAGCCCTATTTCTTTGTTACAGTATAGCACTGCCCAGAACGCTTTACAGAGAACCTGTGTTCTGGCAGGAGAATGCCAAACAGGATTACTGCCAGTACCCTAGCTGAGGCCGCATTGCAGAATCCGGGATTTAATTAATCAGGTGTGGGTGTTTAATTGAGACAGCACTAGAGGGCCAGACAGAACAGCCCCTTTCATTCTCACATGCTAACATTTGGCGCTCCGGGGAATAAAGTGATATGCCCAAAATCACAGAATTATTATGGCCTAGTGCCAAGGCAGGTATTAGGACCCATTTATTGATACTCCTGTGCAAATCTCATGGTCTGCTAATCACCCCTTTGTTGAAAGTGTGGTTGACCGTTAGAGGATAATGACTAAGTTGGCCTTGCCTTGGACTGCCTACAATTTACTCTACAACCAGATTACAAATATACTTCGTATTATTTAATGTGATTTAATAGAAAACATTGGTCGTGCTAAAACAGTGGGATACACGCTTTGAAACAGTTTTGTCCACCTGCTGCCAATTATATTCTGGCTATATGTTGCTTTTACGACACTTTACAACCACAGACACGCGTGCCTGCGAGTGGGGCTCGTCAGTTGCATCTACACCAGTTACCACCTGCATTAGCAATCTCGACCTAAGTGGTGTGATGTTTCCCAATTCAGCACAGGGCTTTAAGGCACATACCTACTTTGCCAATAAACTGAGATCATGGTAACTACATTGCTGTAGAAATATCATATCCACCTTTGACAAGTGAACTCGGGTGCTATTGCCATTTTTCTACATAGTGTTATGTGTAATTTATGCCAGAAAACAACTATATTTAATGCACATTCCCTAACTTTATTTAAACTCTGCAACACTGGTTTTAATAATTCATGTAGAATAGTATAGCTTGCTATCAATATGTACAGCTCAGAGCGCCTTCCAGTTTCTCAGAAATGTTTCCTAAATGTGTCTAATGCGAGTGCAAGGGACCTGCTCCAATGTCAATTGCATAACACACGAAATCCCAGCTGCTAAGCACATTAACGACTATAATCCTCTGAGTCCTGCACATCCTAATTTAGTTTCCTCACCATTATGATGAGGATGGAAGTATATTGTCATATGTTACTGAGCATTCACCTAATCAATTTCACTTACACTTTAATGTGTCCTGTTTTTTTGTAACCATGTCGCGCTATTAACATTTGACTAGTTGCATGGGCATATAAGAATGTGAATGACATATTCCCTTTTGGAGTTGATGAACTAATGATAACATTCCATTGTGTCTTTCCCAATTCTCCTTGGTAGCTCTTTTACTTATCCAGGCCAAGTTTACATATGGAGCAATTCCTACAGATTTGAAATCCTTTTACTTGATTTATCAATCGTCTACACCCTTCCCATTTATGTTACTCAAAATAGCTTTAGTAGTTCTTTCAAGAGTGGGCAGTGTCTACATGATATTTGTGGGTCATGGCATCAGTAATCTTTCATATTTGTATCGACTTCTACTGCATGCCAGTGCCCTTTATATAACCCCCTTAACGCTGTGGCTTGATTGCTAGTTGTGCTGTTAATGTTATCGCCTCTGCCTCCATGGATATGGTTTTTAACATCTCTTTTATTATTTCTTGTGATCAAAATACCACATTTGATACCCCTTATCGTTTCCTTTGGCCATGACCAGAGTCCTTTCTGGGTAGTTTCATTTCCTAGAGTGATTAAACTTGTTCTCTTGATCGATATCCAAATCTTGGTTCAGGGTACAGTTTCGCCTGACCCTATATAGTTTCTGGCAGGGCATATTCCACTTTACAGGTGGAAGGCAGGTCCTTCTGGACTGAGGTCTGCATCGCATGCTGTGCCTTTGTGGAGAATATGTGTTTCAGTTTATTTTCTCCGGGTTTAATGTGCAGGCCGAGGCAGATTATTTGTGTCCTGCTATTGCCATATGTGAACTCCACATGAGCTTCATTAGGATTACATTGATCCAAGCACATCTCAAATGCTTCTGCGGTGTCATTGCATAGTATGAGTGCCCTAGCCAAATAATGGCATGGGTCACTTATGGTTGGCTCTCTTTGCTCAGGCTTCATGTCTCCTTTCACCATCTGACGAACATGTTCACACAAGGGGAGCAAATCGTGCCCCCTTTGCTGTGTAATGGATGTGTCAATATTAAACCAATCTTTCCCAAAAACAATTGGCGAAGCAAATCCAGCATTTTTGGCATCTTCAATGTTTCTTATAATTAAATTTCTGAGCTGCTATCCAAGACGTTCTTCACTGCCTTCTGCCCATGCTTGCATGCAATATACATAGAAACTGACTTGACGTCCGTAGTGATTACCACGTTATTCTCCTCAAAGGTGTATTGTTTAGTCTGGTCAGTATTTTCTCTGTATCTTTGGCCTGGGTCGGTAATACCACCACATATGATAATAGAAATCTGTTGCTTCATATCGTGAGATAAGAACGCAAGTGAGCTGGCAATGGGCCTTCAAGAAGGGGAGATCAATAACTTGTAAAGATTTTCCCATTTATAGAAGCCCAGTCTAATGGGAAATTGTATCTTCAAATCACCATGTTATGCAGTTAATGAATCAACCAGTCCATAAACATGATTCTCTTCTTTATTTGAATAAAAATGTATTTCACTGGAACCATTGTTACCCCTTATCTGATGGTCTAACCAAGATGTCCTTATTGTTTCCAAGTGAAAGTGATCTCTTTCTCATGTTTCAACTAAGGTTATTTTTGCTTTTATTCTTACTCCTTTCCATCAGTTTTGTAGTGAGTTGAAGTAACTCTCTATTTTCCAGATTTTCTATATTTGAGATGGGCCTTTCTTTTGTATTTTGGGAACAAGGGCTTATTTTCTCTTTGGTCCACTCTACATGTTCATCATAAGATCAATGCCATTTCATTTGGTGTGCCCCATAATATCGCCCTCTGTTAGTCCTGGGTAGGCATAATCTTCAGAAGATAGATTTCTGAACATGTCCAGTGTATTCAAGTTGTCAACAATTGTTTTACTGGTATAAACTTCCAGTCCTGTTACTAAACACGCATTATGAACTTCTGTATGTTGGAATTGTTTCTTGAGTTGTCATGTGTATGGAATTTGAAGGTGCTCACGTGTGTTTCTATGTCATCAAATATTTAGGTGGTTGAAAATCCTAGGGCAATTGAAGAATCTTCAGTTTCATTTGTCTCATAGTGTCCTTTACGAAATGATGTATTATGGCATTCAATTCCTTTTGAGTAGAGCGCTAGTAGACTTGCTTTATCTTTCCTGCTGTCTCATGGTAATCACATCTCTTGTCAATCTCAAATATGCTTTTATGTGTCCTCTTCAATGTTGTTCCTCTAGAGTTTTTCCATTTCATAACTGCAGGCTTTTCTGATGAATGACATTCCCAAAGAGTCAGCAGTGATAGAGACATGGTGTGGAAAGTAAACAGAAGAAATGATGGAAAGGTCATCCATTGTAATGAGAAGTAGAAAAGACATTCCCCATGATCACCTATGCATATAAGGATGGGAGACACTATATGCAGAGCGTCAGCCTCTGCTTACATGAGTCTTTCTTGAGCGAGGGGAGTGTAGTTTTAATGTCTTACACCCCTCACATTATTCAATATTTATCATCTTTAAATTGTCTCCCTGTGCCTTTTTTTTACAGTGACATTTTCGCTGTCAATTATTTAAGGCTTAATACATTGTTTCCCCATCTTATCCCTTATCTTCACTCACCCTTCTAATACCCCTCCTATCGCCTTTTTCCTCTTCTCGCTTTCAGTCTTTGTCTTTTCTTGCTCCTAAACCATCATAGTTCGCGCCTTGAAACACTTGAAACGCTTGTGTATAGGCGCGTTACAAATGCCATATCATATCATATCATATCATAGGGTGGGTGATCGCTACTATTTGACTTGCTTCTTCTTCAGCTCACTTTAAAATGAGACCTAAATCGTACCCCACCCCGACCTTTCTCAAAGTGGACTTAATAGAACTCTGTGCCTTTTACTGCTGTTTTTCATCATCACTCTGTTATTGTATGTTCTTGATTGGCGTTTGTGAGGTTGTTGTTAAATAGGGTACAGCACTTTGGCTAAGTAAGCCAAATAAATGAATCATTGGCTCACATTCACAAGGTTCATATCTCTCAAAGTAATTAACAGTGAAACAACCCTCTGATATCTACTTCTTCCTCTCCCTTGAGGAGGATGACTTGGAGGTATGTTCTGTGTGACCATCTTTCATTGGACAAAGAAAACAGGTGATGGCTGGAAGCAGAGGCATTGCTGGAGGTTAGGGGGGGCTGTGTGGGATATCGCCCCGGGTCCTTTGGTTTTAGCCCTGGATAGAAGCTCAGGGGCTACAACCAAAAAACTAGCTAGCCCCAGAGTCCCAACATTCCCGGCATTGGTTTAGCCTCAGATCTTTTCCAGACCTAGCAACGCCCCTGGCTGGAAGGGTAGAATTAAGCTTAACAACTGGCATTGCTCTGGGCAACCCTCCGGACTGCAGTCTTTGCCTGCCAAGCCATTACAGAAAAGGAAAAGACCATATGTAAATCAGGCTTGGTCCCACGCCAATTCAGGCAGTCGATCCAAGCTGCTTAGACACATCCCTTCTGTATGAGACCACATGCTTCGGCCTCGTTTGGTGTCGTTAGTGAGTGTAGCTTGGTTCTCTAGGCTTAGTAGGCTCTAGACCCACATCTGGGCATACCGTCCTACTCGGGGTGGCTTGAACAAATAAAAGAGGTGATGGCTGGAAGGTTTAGAAGTAATCATTATCATTGGCATTGGCCTGGTGGGTTGCCCATAGCATTGCCAGAGGCTGCGATTCATTCTAGACTTTCCACCCATCACCACTTTTGTTTAGCCTCTTTCATTGGTCGCCTTATTTCATTGGTCATCCTACCTGGCCACTGGGAGAACACGATGCAGAGCGAGCGCTTCTGTTTTATAATTTGATTTTTGTAAAAGTCAATGACACGTTTTACGCATTTGGTCCTATTAGGGTGTGCAAATGAAGGTGTGTTACGAAACTCGCGTTACAATGTGCCTGTATTTTCACTCTTTTTGGTTTGGCCTGTCTATTTTACCCCCAAGGCAAGAAATATGAGATCCTAGCATTTCGAAACTATTCATTGGGTGGTTTGTCAGATAAAATGCTATCAGCTGGGAGCTGTTTTTCTTTTTAAAGAACTAGTTACATATGTGATGCAGTTGCATAATGTTTAGTATAACATTGCCGGTTTTATGAACTGGAGTACAAAAGGAAAACACTTTGACCCTCTCTACAAAAATGCCCGTATTATTATTATTATTCTTATTTCGTATTATGTCATAAATATGTATTCGGAAAAATTCCATTAGGTTACAAAAGCTAAAATATTGCATTTCATGAGATAAAACATGTTCATACAGTAAACATGTGCTCTCCCCTTGAATGCTCTTGTTCAAAAACAATGCAGCAACTATGCAACATATATAGAAGCAGGCATAGCTAAATAGTGTTATGCTAACAGTACGTCCTTTAATGTGTACATGGAGTTATACAGTTAATCATAGGTTGTCGAACCGTCTGGTCTACAAAGCAAAATACAGTTGTGTTGTTGTTGTTGTGATCTTGCTCCTTATTCTGATTTCCTTTAACTTTCGTGCAAATCTTATGCAGACGTGTTCCATGCTTATATCTCACTCTAGAACCTGAGTATTCTTGCAGCCCTCTCGTGATTCTGTAAGTTTAAAGTATTCACATATGCACACACGTACCTGTATGACCAAATAGCGCTGAGGGTCCCGAGCCATTTTGGTGAATTCAGCAATCAGCTCCCGGAATCTTGGACGGCTTGCCGCGTCAATCATCCAGCCTGCAACGACATCATGGCGGGAGACAATGAATGTCAGAAGATCATACACTACTTGTACAGCAGGTTTACGACAAAGATTGACCAAAGTGATGTTATGCAGGGGTGTTGCTAGGTCTGGGAAAGACCCGGGGCTACGCTAATGTCGGAACTGTCGGGACTGGGGGCTAGCTAGCCTTTTGGTTGTAGCTCCTGAGATTATATCCGGGGGTACAACCAAAGGACCAGGGGCTATAGCCCTCTTAGCCCCCCTCCCAGCAACGCATCTGGTGTTATGTATATCTATATGCCGTGTGCAGAGCGTAATATACACCAGGCACATAAACGAGCACAGCACCTGATTGTGTATTTCACAGCCCTGTGTTGGTGTCTGGCACACACTGACAACATGTGTACCCACATGCATGAGAAATGTTTCAAAATCTAGGGGCGCTGCAGTGATAGCGGCTGCTCCTACCGTGTGTGTCAAAACGCGCACCCACCC
Source organism: Ambystoma mexicanum (assembly GCF_040938575.1). NCBI lineage: Eukaryota > Metazoa > Chordata > Amphibia > Caudata > Ambystomatidae > Ambystoma > Ambystoma mexicanum. Next base: position 985,455,361 of record NC_090924.1, read on the forward strand.
TCTGCACAGTTGAAACGGAACAGGCGGGGTCACCCAGTCTTTAAGGGGCATGCACTGCCACTTACAGGGTTTCTCCTGATTTATTGGGGGCTTGGCCCCCATGTAAAACAGTAAAGAATGACAGATAGTGCTCCCAGATTCGAATTAGGTGCATGTGACGAGGGCAAGATAATGGTGCAAAAAGGGCACAGACATTATTTCTCCCCTATTTGTATGCCTGCTGTGTATTCAATATCAGGGAACACCATGTCCAGATAAGACCTTTCATGATGACTTGCATTTATATATTCAGATAGTTAAATCAGGCATTCATTCATTAATTAATCTTTTATAACACGCTTAATACCGAAGACCAGTCTCTAAGCGCAGGACCAGGTTTTCAACCTGTGTTGCTCTGCCTTGTCTTGCTTCCAATACACCCGTTGCCCCTGAGCTATCCTTCTGGCATTGTGTGCTGATCATAAGAAAGCTAAAACAGTTTTGGGTCATACTGCAGTAACAAGGATCAATGCAAGAGCAATTGTGCCTACTATTTGCAAATAAACAACATTGAACTGATGCAAATATGTATTGCTTCAATGCATTTTTGCAATAGTACAGTTTTTGGGCCAGTGCAAACATTTCATAATTGCACTACATCTACTCCAACCTGTTCTTTTATTATTGCGTTTTTCAGGTAACATGTGAAGGGTTTTGACCCATGTTGAACCAATAGACTGGGTAGATGTGGGGATGTGCTGTCGCCGCCCATCATTCCACCCCAGAGTCCAGGAGAACTGCGCAGTTGTGTTCACACCAAAATAATCGGCTGACCTGCCACCCACCAGTGCGAGCGTGCTGGGTCAGAAGAGCCATGGGTGAAATGGGGTGCCAAAGAGAAAAACAGCAGTGCCTGTTAGCTAAAAATCACTTTATAGATCACCCTTTGTTTCTCTGAATGCAAGCTCAAAAATGCCCATTTCAAACATTGCGAGATATCCAAAAATCTCACTGAACACCAGCAGAATGTGGCAGAATGAATTCTTGCGTGCATACTAACTCTGGAAAGATGAAGAGCCCAAAACAATGTTTATAACAAAACTGGCTGAGCTGTGGATGTCAGCAGCTTAATTGAAATTGGATTTAAAACCACTAAAATCGAAATGTTTAAATTAAATGAGTGACCTACTTTTGAGTGTCACATAGTTTGCAACTGTTAAATGTCATGGTTTTGAACTTAGAATCAGCATTCTAGCTGCATGTGTAAAAATTGTAAGTTTGATTTAAACTGGGAACAAACAGGACATTTAGCTGAAGCTTGGTTTAAAGAAATTGAATTCTGCCTGACAACTACTCCCGACAGGAGTTGAACTGGCTCAACAACTCTTCCCAGGCCTGGCTGCATCCTGCTGCCCCCACCAAAAGGAGATCACACCTCTCTGATTGAATTAAGGGAGGGGTACCTGCGAACCTAGAACCGACTTCCTACTCCTTATAGTGCCTCCGTAATTGCGCTCGACGCACGCGACTAAATTTGCCGCAATTTGACATTTTGCTTAATTTCAGCCACGTGTAAAAAGATTTGTCCTTGCTTTCCATTGCTGAAATCCGTTTGCAACCTGACAATCATTCATAGAGCATTGCTTAAGTGATCCTGAACTAATACAAAGTATCTATCACCACCCTGAACCCCCCTATAGGGAATTAAAAGAATTTTTAGCATATTTTTCACTTAATTGCGACCACATCAAAGTATCTTGCCTGTGTTTCAAACTTCTACCTGTTTTCCTCTAAGCTTGCTGGGGGGGAACTGAATTTTGTATTGTATTTGATTGCATTCCTGAGAACTGTGTGCTCTTCTTTCCATCTCCTTATATTGCATAAAGGGGGGGAGTGAATTGTCAAGGAAAATTGATTACATTGTCTTTTGTTGAAGCCATATCAAGTTATTTTCTGTACTGCATTTCATTCATCATTGCGTTTCCTTGAACCATATAAAGCATTCTTTCCCACCTTATTCTTCTGTTCCTATTCATAAGTAACCAAGAACTGTGCTACTGTAGGATTATCTCTTGCTGATTACTGCTCATATTCACAAGTGTACTATCCATTATCAATTTATTTATAGAAGTGTGATATATATATATTGTTTAATTTTTCAAATAAACCTTTTAAATTTGCAAAACAAGCCTACTTCTTGGCTCAGTGGGGTCAAGGGGGAGTCTAAGAGAGGGGTGTTATACAAGGGTTCATCATCCAGATTATAACTTGCCATAAAAATACATAAATAATGGCTTCCCTTGGGCATCCCAGACAAGGCACTGACTTAGTGGGATTGCTTGATTGGAGTCACTTACAAACACATTCCAGTGACTACATAAGTGAAGAGGTGGAGCCACATGACGTATACAATTTAAAACAAGATAACAAAATCAGGGGCCAGATTACAGAAACTTTGGCCGGTGCAAGTGCAGCGTTGCACGATATGAGCACTAGGACAAACTATTTCTAAAAACACTGCAACATATTGGAAAATCATTACACAATTACAATTGCAGTTTGGCATGTTATACGCACCAGGGCAAGCCTTCGTTAATACAAAATGTTATTAGCACTAGGGCAAACTTTCCCCTCGTGCAAAAATGCAAAAAATGCATCAGAAATGTATCTTTTTTTGCACTATGGTGCCTATACCATAGTGCAAAAAGTTTACTTTATAATTCTTCAAATAAACCTTTTAAATTTGCAAAACAAGCCTACTTCTTGGCTCAGTGGGGTCAAGGGGGAGTCTAAGAGAGGGGTGTTATACAAGGGTTCATCATCCAGATTATAACTTGCCATAAAAATACATAAATAACGGCTTCCCTTGGGCATCCCAGACAAGGCACTGACTTAGTGGGATTGCTTGATCGGAGTCACTTACAAACACATTCCAGTGACTACATAAGTGAAGAGGTGGAGCCACATGACGTATACAATTTAAAACAAGATAACAAAATCAGGGGCCAGATTACAGAAACTTTGTCCGGTGCAAGTGCAGCGTTGCACGATATGAGCACTAGGACAAACTATTACTAAAAACACTGCAACATATTGGAAAATCATTACACAATTACAATTGCAGTTTGGCATGTTATACGCACCAGGGCAAGCCTTCGTTAATACAAAATGTTATTAGCACTAGGGCAAACTTTCCCCTCGTGCAAAAATGCAAAAAATGCATCAGAAATGTATCTTTTTTTGCACTATGGTGCCTATACCATGCCAAACTGCACTTGTCATGATGCAATGGTTTTCCAATATGCCCCAGTGTTTTTAGGAATAGGGTAAACTAATCTGGCCCTCAGTGACCAACAGACGCTAAGAAAATTGGGCATCTAAGTTTACTTTATAACAAGATTACATGATACAAGCCTGTGTACCAATCAGCTACTGGCTTGTCTGGAACCCGGGAGGATACGTAGCATGTATATGTATGTATCTTCAACATATACATATCACACACAATGATTAGCATTGCACAATCTTTCATGCCGGTAACTGTACGGTGCATTCAGGGGGCATGCGGTCTGCATAGGAAAGCGTCCCAAACTGTACAAAAGGATTCCACACCATCTCCTCTAGGTCTATCTCTGCCAAGCTGATTGCCAGCTATCGCCCAGGTGATTCAATCTCTCCTCCATCGCTCAACCGCGGGGGCTGCTTTGCGTGTCCAATGTTGTGCTGTAAGCTTCTTCACAAGAATCACTCCCAGTGCAAAGAATTTGGGGGTCAACACCTCCTTACCATGGACCAGGAATGCCCCAGCAGACAACCTCACGTATGTCCCAATCGGTAATCTGCTTTAAGTACCTTCCTATAGCTGTTTATAGATCTTGGATAGCTGCACAACACCAGACAATGCGAAAATGTCGGGCCTAGGGTAAGTACATCTAGGGCAGCCATCCGGCCGATCTGGTGCAGCTGTCTGCACAGTCACCGGTCACAAGTAAACTTCATGAAGCTACTTGAAATTAATCAGTTTAAACCGTGCATTTAATGAAAACCTCACTCGTGTGGCGGCACATGCCTGTCCACTCAGTGTCCGTCAACACGCCAATCAGTTTTTAATCAGAGTGGAAGGAGGACAGAGGCCTAACATGAAAATCAGCATTGAGAATCAGCCCAAATGTTGTGTCATGAATTCTTAGCCTCCTGGAGCAGTGTATTGGTTAATCTGTCAAAGGTTGGACATTGCGATTAAAGAGGTTTAACGTAATATTTCTGATTAAAAAACATTTAAAATATTGTTCTCAGAGCTATGGAAATTGTTGATCCTTAATTTCTGCAGAAACACAAATGTACAACACATCACCCGAAGAAAAGAATTTTATGTGGGTTGCTGAATATTTACTCTCCATAGAGTGGATCTAACCACTTGGTTCTTGTGAGTCGTGAGGCATGTAGTCGCTAATTGAAAAAGGCATTAATAGACAAAAGACGTCTTCCTAGTGTATGCTTAGTGATGCAATGGAATGCAGGTGCCTTGTGCTCACACTCACATTTCACCATGATCATGTAGACATCAATGGTGCAGATCGGAGGCTGAGGTAGACGTTCGCCCTTTTCCAAGACAGTGGATATTTCGCTCGCTGGAATCGCATCATATGGTTTGAGGCCAAATGTCATCAACTCCCAAACGGTAACACCTGTGGCAACAAAACAAAAAAAAAACAGGAACACAAGTTAGATTTTTAACAGCCAACAATGCTAAATGAGACGCAAAACATGAACACTACCATTTCTTAAGATTTAAGCTCCAGTTTGTTAGGAAATCCTGCAAGCAATGAACATTACTACCCGACTTGCACAAATACATTAAGAGAAAGTGTAACCAGAAGCTATAAAGCTGCATATCAGACAAGCACTGGCAAAGCTTCATGAATGTAGACAATCCGTATTTGTAAAGCCCTGTGACACAAATGAATTGTACGCTGTCTGTTTGCAAAGACAGACCTGTTGGCTTTGCCAATGCTTCTTATTGTAGATTGGCCATTGAAGTGAATTTCTAACGTGTCCACTGCAAAATGGCGAGCCGATTCACCGGCTTTCTGTTTGCTTTGCAACTTTATTTATGCTTTAACTTTTCAGGCCACACCCTCATTTGCATATGCGTGAAGACACGCCCCCGGATTACCAGATGATGCAGCGTTCTGGATGTAAATCAAGTTCTATTTTCAAACAGGGCGGATTGTAAAGGGTCGAGTGGACAACATTAAGCGGATGGATAGTGGTGTGAGAGTAAAAAGGAACATTGCCATTTCCCTACTTTTTTATTAGAAATGTGTCTATAACTAAATCGGCACCAATTCATTCTGCTTGGGAAATGCTTGTTCAGTACAATAGGCTGACATGATATCCGCCTTAGCAGAGGCGAGGCAAGCCACAGCCGCCTCCGCCCCCCAGCAATTGTGTTGCCCTTTTGGAACCAGTTACATTATCTCGTGTCTGTAAGAGAAGACGTTCCCAGAATAAATATAACACAGAGTTTCATTCACTCAAACTCCCTGTTACAACAATTTAGATGAGGCTCGGATGCAGCGCATTCAGAGAAAGCCAGATCAGTACATAAGAGAGGTTAGGTGCACATATTTGAGCAGCATCAAACACATGTTGTTACCTTCCAAGATGGCAGCCATGAAAGTACGGCAGAGTCAAGCTGTAAAGCGCCACGGATGCACATTCTGCATCGCGGAACATCTGACTCATACCGGCATCACTTTATATACTTCCCCCAATAGCTCTGCCAGAGAGCTAAAGCTGTCTTGAGACAGACCAAATCATTTAATAATTCAGTGTGAGAGAGGATCAGCATACTGAATTATCCACCTTAAAATATGATCAGTATTAATCTTTCAAGGCAAGTCCATTTTAGGTGATAATATAGCGCAAATGCATCTGAAATGTAAGGCGTGACAAGGACTAATCAAATGCTATCCATCAAAAAATGCAAACGTGTTTGTGTCGACTCACCATAACTCCAGACATCACTTTGATGAGTGTATATTCTATTCAGAATTGACTCCAGAGCCATCCACTTAATAGGAACCTAATAAGAATAACAATTAACCATGATGCACTAGGAAAAGCACACGTCATCGTGGAGGGCAATGAAGCACATTGACCCCCAGGCCCAGAAAACGTCCCCCCACCCCCTTTACAGGGATTTATATAGCTAATTAACAGAAGCACACAGAGGGCAGTGTTTCTTAACAATTGTTCACACCATTGCAATCTAAATCTGCAGATTTCATTGTTGTTCATAAATGTCTTCATTTAAACAAAGAACAACCGGTGTTGTGTACCATATAATGCAATTAGTGAATACAGTTTTATCCATTATAAAGTGCTTTTGAATTGCCATGTTTTTATCTCAATAGTTCATCTGTCACTGGTAATATGACCACTACAAATGTGTGCTGCGCGTTATTGTCCCGAAGGTGCAGAACGCGGAAAGTCCCAGGTTCACGAATGTGAGCCGTGTTTCCTGCGTCGGGACAGAGCAGTGGAGTGCTGGCCCACTCCTGGATATGAAAGGGTGGTGGTAGGTCAGTTACATCTCCCTTTGTACATGCACACAGAAATGTGTGTGTGAATGCCATCCTTTAGTACATTTGTGTAAATCCATTCGGGACTCAAATGTGTCCATTCGAAATATCGTCAAATCTTACTACTTCACTCTTTATTTTCTTTTAAGAATCTTTTAAAAATGTTTATTTTACACATTGGCACTGGTGTAACCACTTTCTTTTAATTGAAAGTGAAGGACTTCAACGCCAATAAACCATTAAGCCTCGACTACCTCCCTCCAGCGGAAGGTCCAGCTCTGGATGAGTGAGAATCTGCCCTTTCTGCTCTAGCAGTTGGTAATGAAACACTCTGCTGCAGCCTGCAGCAATATGGCAGACAGGACACAACTGGTTGACTAGGAGGCGCGGACTGCCTCCATGCAACACTTGAGTCATGAGGCCAATGCTGACATTGAAGAATGGATCGTTCATGTGCCCGCGTGGAATGTGCAACCTACCTTAGAGTATGACCAACATATGAAAAAGGCACACTTCCTGAGACATCCAGTGCAACTGTACATCATACAGCAGATCTGCATTACTCACGCCTTCTAACAAATAACATCCAGCCAAAGGCCTCAGCCTCCTGGAGCAAGCAAGAACCTAACAATCATAAGGCAGATCTGCATCACTCACGCCCTCTAACAAACAACATCAAACCAAACCACTCAGCCTCATGGAGCAAGCAAGAACTGAGAAATCATAAGGCAGATCTGCATTACTCACGCCCTCTAACAAACAACATTATGCCAAACAACGCAGCCTCCTGGAGCAAGCAAGAACTTAACAATCATACAACAGATCTGCATTACTTACGCCCTCTAACAAATAACATCAAGCCAAACAACTCAGCCTCCTTGAGCAAGCAAGAACTAAAGAATCAAAAGGCAGATCTGCATTACTCACACCCTCTGACAAAAAATATCAAGCTAAACCACTCAGCCTCCTTGAGCAAGCAAGAACCACTTATGCCCTCTAACACAAAACATCAAGCCAACCACACAGCCTCCTTGAGCAAGAAAGAACTAAAGAATCAAAAGGCAGATCTGCATTACTCACACCCTCTGACAAAAAACATCAAGCCAAACCACTTAGCGTCCTGGAGCAAGTAAGAACTGAAGAATCAAAAGGCAGATCTACATTACTCATACCCCCTGACAAAAAACATCAAGCCGAACCACTCAGCCTCCTGGAGCAAGCAAGACCTTAACAATCAAACAGCAGATCTGCATTACTCACGCCCTCTAACAAACAACATCAAGCAAAACCACTCGGCCTCATGGAGCAAATAAGAAATGAGAAATCATAAGGCGGATCTGCATTACTCACGCCCTTTAACAAACAACATCAGGCCAAACCACTCAGCCTCATGGAGCAAGCAAGAGCTTAACACTCATAAGGCAGATCTGCATTACTCACACCCTCTAACAAACAACATAAAGCCAAACAACTCAGCCTCCTGGAGCAAGCAAGAACTTAATCATACAACAGATCTGCATTACTGACACCCCTGACAAACAACATCAAGCCAAACCACTCAGCCTCATGGAGCAAGCAAGAGCTTAACAATCAAAAGGCAGATCTGCATAACTCACGCCCTCTGACAATAAATATCAAGCTAAACCACTCAGCCTCCTTGAGCAAGCAAGAACCACTTATGCCCTCTGACAAAAAACATCAAGCCAACCACTCTGCCTCCTTGAGCAAGCAAGAACTGAAGAATCAAAAGGCAGATCTGCATTTCTCACGCTTTCTGCCAAAAAACATCAAGTCAAACCACTTAGCCTCCTGGAGCAAGTAAGAACTGAAGATTCAAAAGGCAGATCTGCATTACTCATTCCCTCTGACAAAAAACATCAAGCCGAACCACTCAGCATCCTGGAGCAAGCAAGAACTTAACAATCAAACTGCAGATCTGCATTACTCATGCCCTCTAACAAACAACATCAAGCTAAACAACTCAGCCTCTTGGAGCAAGCAAGAACTTAACAATCATAAGGCAGATCTGCATTACTCATGCCCTCCGACAAAAAACATCAAGCCAAATTACTCAGCTTCATGGTGCAAGCAAGAACTGAACACGAACAGAAGAGAAAGTGGCATATTGAAAACTGTGGGACGCAAAGGCCTCACTGCACTGAGGTCAGCGTGCACCACATCAAAATCAAAAATCACTAACGTCAAAGCCAGTTTCTACCAGAGCACGACCACATAGACCCATGATGAAAGCCAGGTCCTCTTCAAGCAGCCCACCACTACATCGCAAGAAGGTATCATTCAACACAACATCGACCCTACTACCAATCCTACCATCTCTGCCAGGCATACACAAATGACACATATGCAAAACTCTGACTCGGAATAACCTCTTCATCAACATTACATTTATAGTCCTAACATGAAAATCCCACATTATACCACAGTCATTATTTAAGCCCTCTCGCCTGAATCTCTAAAATCAATCATTAAGGCAGCTCCATCCTTACTCACAACAGCAACTTCACCTTCATTTTAAAAACGGTGTAGATTCCATGTGAATAAACTCCATGAAGACTAAAGCGTACAGCCCAATTTCTGATCAACTATCTCACCTCCCAATATTGAGCCATATACAAATACAAAAGAAATACAACTCTCGGCACTTATCTGCCAGCACTGCTTGCTTGCTTAAGACCTGTGTGTCATCTTTCCATTCCCCCGCGCAGCATCAACATAGTCCGGTAGTCAATGATGCCCCTCTAAATCCATGTTCTTCTTGGATTATCTATGGCTTTCGATACTCAGCACCCTATCACAGATCAGCATTGACTGCAGTGCTTCCAGCCTTTCTATGAGGCAGCAGTTTGTAGAGGTGGAGACCTTTGGGTAACACCTCTTCCAGCCGAGTGCAGTCACCCCGGAGGTTCCACTGATGGGGTTCCACATTGCAAATGCAACCTCTCCGGGGCGGAGGGGGGGCTCCTTGATAACCATGCATCTTCATCATAAGCATGCCCAGAACACACTACAAAGTGCTGTTGGCCAACGACATTCATCACCTGAGAACATGCCCCATCCAAATGTAAACATGGATGTCTTCCATTTACCTAAATTGAGCCCCACCAGAATGGAATTCACTGGCCACCTTTCTGACTCTCTGACACTGGAACCTTTCTCCAATTCCTCCCTTTTTGCACCAATATGCCTGGAATTCTGTGTCTGCTGTCGGGTCACATTCAGAGACCACGTGAGCAAGGATTTCCAAACAGCCTTGTACTAACTGAATAACTTGGAAAGTGTTATATTGACGTGGAAAACGTGATTCTCTCCCATCTACCAGATACCCCCGTGACCCCAGTGAAGGTGCTGGACTGAGCTCACAACCAAAGAAAGCTCATCAAGGTATTCACAGAGAGGACGAGAGCTACGCTGGCTCAGCTTGCATACACATTTTCACTCATAAACCAACCGTATCATCTTTAAGGCAATCGTTTCTAAGAAACACAATGTTGGTCTGAGCCCAAACCACGGACAGCCAAACCCGGGTGGGACTCAAATCCCAAAATAAGCCGAAAGGTAGCCTTCTCGGTGTGTGCTCCATGACTGTGGAACCACTGTCTCAGACAATAATGAGGTATACATAGGTTAGTGGTATTGCATTCTGTGGGGGGTTGTTCATAAAATATTGAATTCAGCTGTCCACATTGGTGAACTATACTACTATTCAGTGATTGATTTCAGGCCAGCTCGTTTTACAGAAACCTAAAAATGGGAACCATACAAATATACTACTGTATTGTCTAATGGTGTAGTGGCAAATTGGCAGTTGTGTTGCAACTGACACGGGGGACATCCTCAAGCAGTGTTCAGTAAATGATGGTTGTACTTGTACCATCTGTAACATTAAGGTTGTTGAAATTTTAAGTTTTTACTATGTGTGTATGTATTTTATACATGATTGACTATGTTAGTGAGCCTGAAACAATATCGTTTTATAAGTATACACCACACACCATAGCCCTTTGACAGCACTCGAAACGCATGAGGACATCCCCCATTCTTGTTAAGCCGTCTTTGATGGCACTTACTTTTCCCCCTTCTGCGTGATATTCTTTCTCGTCCGCACCCAGCAGTTTCGCGAGTCCAAAATCTGTGATTTTAACATGCTGCGGGGTCTTAACAAGCACATTTCTTGCCGCAAGATCACGATGTACCAGTCGATGTTCCTCCAAGTAATTCATTCCCTGAAAAAAATGTGGCATTTTAATTCCATGTTTTTGTTAAATTTTAGGATTATTCAGAAAATCCTGAAATGGACTGTATATTAATGCACCAAACACATTAATTATGCACTGCAGTGGCTCACTCAATTAGCCTGACCGAGCTGACTCCCTCCGATAGTCCACTTCTACTGACTTCATCTGACCATTTTGGAATCATCTACCTGCAGGCTATAGTACTGATTAAACATGTCTTAGAAGATACTCTTGATGAATGCAATTTGGCACATGCAGTTTTCCTGGTTTTCCTGCTAAATATTCTTTCTTCTCTTAAATGTGTGATTACTGATTAGTTCAGTTGACTTTTTATACAAAAGTTTACGTTCTATGTAAATGTTTTAATGTGATTTATGTTATGATATATTGTCAAAGGTTTATGATAAACCAATACACAATTGATAATATTTTTAGAACGTTAAGTTAGAAGAATTATTTTTTGTGGCATCTTCAAATATTATAATATCTGTAACCTTATGGCATTTTTACAAAGGTTCAGGGAAATGTGGATAAGTTGAGCTTTTTCCTTTTGTGGGTCTTACATACTCTACTTGTGAGTATTTGACCGCTCCATGTCAATTCCATGGACATTTGCTTGATGAAAAGAGAACTTTGAAAAAAAAGTTGAAGACATTTTTTGAAGAATTGTGTGTTTTGAATGGTAATATTTTGTTCAGCAATATTTTTGCAAAAAGCAAACTCGAGGAGCTTCTGCTGAAGCTCTTTCAAAAGGAATGTTATTTCTCGGTGTCTACTTTTAGTTCCGCCTCTCTCTCTCCGTCTCTCTCTCCCTCTCCCGCTCTCTCTCTCTCTCTATGGTGGGGGCCTGGAGAGGGGTACATTACTCTCAAAACATGCCTCCTCGTCCTTAATATATATTTAACTTTATTTCTATATATTCACATTTTTTTGGGAGAATTTTTTGTGGGGATTTTACACGTTTTCCCTTTTCAATATATATATGTTTTACTTCTAATTAATTTACCTTTTTAAAAAATAAGTTTCATTTTTTTTCACCAGGTAGTGTTTCATTGAGTATTTTGTCAGAGATGCAATAATGCCGAATTGCACACTTCTAACGCTGATTTAAGCACTTTTGGAATAAGATGTCCCTTCAAGAATTCTGCTACAATGTGTTATGCTCTTGTTCTGGTTCAGCTAAATAACATGACCTTCTAGCAGCATACCTGCCTACATTTGAAAATCAAAATTCCTGAGATTTATGCCCCGCCCACAGTCACACAAAACTCTGCCCATTTTCACATGACTCCGCCCACATGTCAAAAAGGTAAACTCTGCTGTAATGTGATGTGATGTCAGAAATTTGCAGTTCAAATTGAAATATGCACATTTCATTAAATTGCCTTTTCACAACCACCCACATTGCATAGGACAAAAGGCATTCGCCTTCCATAAAATCAACACGTTAAAATGTGCACATGTAAACTCCAAGAATCAATACAAAGGTTTTCCCTGAATTTTGCAGTACCGAAATTGGACATTTCACCTTAGTTGTTTTTCATCAGGTTATGTAGTGCAGTGGTGAGTTGTCCAGCCTGCAAACCTGATGGCTGTGGTCCAATGGGGCTGAGTCCACCCTAACCGGGGAAAAAACGAACAAAAGCAAAAGAAACGCGCATTTGCATTGAAAGTCTGCAAAAAAGAATGAAAGGTGAAGCGAAATAAACGCGCGTTATTTTGCTTCACCTGCATTCTATTTGCCAATGTGCTGGAAGCGTTACAGTCATTGCTGCAGAGACAAAGCCACACTCAGGCAGGGAGTCCGAGCAAAAAAGAAGCAATCCAGAATCCAGTGGGGGGGGGAAATACAGAGGTTAGGCAGGTGTGGCAAGCAGTTAAAAACGAGTGTTGCATAATGCGAGGATCTATCGATCCGGTGGAGTAGGATAGGAGAGCATTTATTGCATATTACCACCACACTCCGCTTTGTATTTCACACAATAATAATAAACATATGTCATCCCATTTAAGTTTTAGTGCATTGATTTTAACCAGTTTTTTCTACTGGGCGTTATTGACGCAGCTTAAATACTCAATTTGATGTACACAGTGTAAAACGCGGTGTTTTTATTAACACTTGTGTTTCGCTGCTAAAATGTACTTGTCCGGAGAGGTTAGGTAATGCTCATGGAATCTGCATGTGTCTCCTGGAAAATTCCCGCAAATAATATAGAGACAGTGTTGCGGAGCTCGCTTGGTAAAGGTTTCTTAACAGTAAAAATAAAGCTGAGGATCCCACTCAAGTGAGGAACAGAATCATATGATATGTGACCATATGCTAGAGAGATAGCTCAGAGAGTTCAGCTCTTGCTTCATAGATCTGTGCATAATGTACAGTCACAGGTTTGACATCTGACGGTTCCGATTCCACCCTTCATTCTCCTGAGGCCGATACATTGAGTACTATTTTTTTTTTTATGACTTCTTTATTTACATTTTACCTAACAAGAATACATCAATCATGAAACAAACACAACATAATGTGACAAATAAAATGTTCTTAGAGGTGGGAAACGCTACATATAAACATGGCTTTCCTGGTGGTAATGACCCCTCCCGAGGTATATAGGGCACTAACACTTAATGGCAGTAGCGATACATGTTTTGGAGCTTTGGTGCTGAAGTACAAAATGTTAGTTAAATAATAAAAAAGCAAATAGACTGAGTTAATAAATTAAATGTGTTTTTTTTGTAGTATTTAAATAACAAGCTTGTCTTTATATGTTAAGCTTTCATTTGCGCTTCTCGGTTGACCTGGTGCAGGTTTATCATGATCATTCACTAGGGGCCATGTAAAAGTGAATTATTTCTCTGTAGGGAAGTGAAAGCATGTCCCCATGTTTTTAGCTTTCTAGTTGTTGTGCTAAATAGAATGTTGCCATGATAAAATGGTTCCCTTAACGAGGAAGGATCTGGTTGAAAGACATAATACCTGGAAATTGCATTATTGAGTCCCTATCTGCTTTTCAAGATTGCCAGTAGTTATTGAATGCACTCTGAACATTCTGATTAACTGAAAGGAGGTCAATAACAACTTTCATGGGCTAGTAGCGTTATTATTACCAAGTTTAATGGTACTCAATTTATTGACTTGGAGAGTATTAAAGGCTGAGCTGCCTCTTTTTGAATTTGAACTTGCAAAGTGTAGGCTTGCCCCATATCAGAGGCTAGAGCTTAACCCATCAGCTATCCACCCTATCGTTGTTGTTACTATCCCGTATGTTGACTTAGAAGCATCAGCAAAACTCCCCTCCAGTGATCAAAAGGAAAACCTCCCATTCCTTAAATGAGGGCAGTCACCCACACAGTTCGAAGGGCTGTTGGCCTCCAAGCCTCTAGCTGCATGCTCTTTCATTTTGAAGCCTTGTCTATCAGTGTGAGCAGATTAAGGCGACCACTATTTGGTGTACGAGGAAACTGGAATACATGTACTCAGATCAAATCCCATTGAGTAGAAATTACAACATGTATGAGGCATTGTGCAAACAGGTAGCATGACAAGTAACACAGAGCCAGTCAAGCAGGAAAACATGTGCATAAAGGGTTATGCCTGATTAGGCTCGAGCTTACTACAAAAAACTTGCCTGGAGTACAAACATGCACTTTTCATGTGCCAAACTTAATGATCAGGTGACAGTGTGATAGTATGGGTTTTAGTACAAACATATTTATATTGGGATTACATTCATAACGGTCAGCAATTGATGATATTCAGTTAAAACAACAGAGCCGATTCATTCTCTTACTTCATTTGTCCCTGTGGCAGCACATGTCAGTAGCATAATTATCTCTTAAATCAGAATTGGAGTGTCACTGTTAAGTGCACCTATGGCTGTTAGGGATTGCAGCCCTATTTAGGGGGACCTAAGGCCCCCCAGAGTTCAGAGGCCTCGCATGGACCCTGCGGCAGACCTCTGCATGGACAGTTATTGACATTGATAGTGATATTTTATTTGTATCGCGCTCATACACAAGTGTTTCACATACGAATATGATATGAACACACCGTTTTCATATCCTCTCCAGAGTTGTTTACAAGTTGCACCACTTTCAGAGAGGAGATGGTGGACACACGGGGGCACTTTGTGTCATGCCAAAGGTGCCAGCGGACCTGGGGAGCAACTCACTTTCATGGGATTCCAGAACATTAAATTGAGTTCATCCCTGAGATGATTATTATTATTCCTGTTATATTATATTCATGGCATGCCACACATGCAGTGGGGGCCATTTTCCTTAGGGGAATGTGGGACATTAAAGCATAAAAGCAAGGTGTGTTGCTTTCCCTCCTCTATTTTCATGCTCAATCAAGGACAGGGAGGGGCACAGAGTAGAGTTGACCTCTTCGCCCTGCTTTCCACCTCCGTCTTGAGTAAGCACTTCTTCATACATGCATGAGATGTAATGAACAGGCGTATGCCGTAGAAATCCATTATGAAATGCCACCAGTGAAGCATAACTTGCAGGCTGGGTTTATGTTTTTGCAAAACTGAGCGTTAAACTGAAGAATAAAGGCAACTTTACCGGGTTTTACTCTTCAGTTTTCCACTCTGCCTTGTAAATGATCAAAGTTGCATTCAGGGGTCACAACAGCATGTAAGTGCTAACGTTGGTGGTCCCCTGCAAGCAATTTGCATTTTATTCACAATTATATGTTTTGGACCTTTGGAAAGGGAGAGACTCTAACAAATTGCATTGCCTCGAAGCCCAGAAATCAGAATGGACAGCTGGATGCCTTTGTGTGAGGAAAGAACCCGTTTACTCGTGATTCCTTTGGATAGGATTGTGCAAACATTCCATGACACAACTGAACCCTTTCCTGAGTCCGGGCAACTTAGGTTAATGTTGTGCATCACTTATTGCGAGCCTGTCTTACATCCTGAATTGTGGCAACAATACCCTCCTCCATGAGTCTATTGGAGATCCCATTTACATACAGTTCTCAGATTCATAAAAGACATAGAGCCATGACATGAGGATCAAACAGCTCCATACATTCTGCTCCTGCATGTCCTGCAGGCAAGGTCTTGGTTTCTTTATCTTTTTTCTATTTCTTTATCCATTTTCAACAATCAGGGATAAAAAGCAAACATCTGGAATACATTAAGTAATAACAACCACAAAAGCATGTCTTGTCCTAGTCATATTAAAAACAGGGTTCCATGTCATTTCATCACGGGATGAAACAACGATGGGTTTTTTCTCTGTTGATATTTCAACGTGAAGACTCATCGTTTTAAAAACATTTTTATATTTGGGGGTCCCCGCCCCAGCTCCTATCCCCTTTAATTATTGAACTATTCCCGAACACCCACACCATATCTATATATTTTTTTGTAACCCCCCTACAAAATTCAATGAGTTTTCACGTTGAAATAACAACAGTGAAAAAGCCAGCATCCTTTCATCCCACTATGAAAGGACGATGTACCAAAAACAGCTCGTTAAACTGAGAATAACCAACAATAATATAAATTAGTAACCGGCGAGGGGGTCACAAGTTTTGTCCACATGCATTTCATTGGTTCTGGTGCAGGCATTACCCTATTGGGAAACCCTCACCTCCATTGTCCCCGGAGGGGGGGAGGAGAAGTGGCAGCCACTCAGCCAATGAGGAGGCTCAGAATGGGGGAATTACCAGCAGTAATCCCCCGCTCTTAGCCATCACATGGCTGGAGGCAGCCATTTTCCCCTGCCGGGCAATGAGATAAGTGTTGTCCCCCCCGCATCCCTTGTTCCCCCACTCCCTCCCCACCCACAAAATTCCCTAAGCCCTCCCAACCACACTTACCTTCTTTTCTGTCCATTTTGGGAGCGGACGCGATGGGAACACTTCTGTCCCCAACTCATCCGCTCCTGATCCACGAGAGGCCGTCATGGAAAGGAAAAAGGGACTACACATAGTCCCTTCTCCCTTTCCATGGTGGCCATTTTGTTTGTTTACTTTTTCACACTTATTTTGAATGGCTACCATGGCTACCAATGGCTCCCTTTCCATGGTGGCCATTTTGTTTGTTTACTTTTTCACACTTATTTTCAATGGCTACCATGGCAAGGGAAAACGGACTTTGTTTTCCCTTCCCCGGCAGCCATTTTTTAATGTTTTTTTTCTGTTCTAAAACGCCAGAGCGTTTCGGAACAGAAAAAAAATGCTTTAGTACCCCAGTATTACGGGCCGGGGTACTAATAGCAATAGGCACCTTGCAGTAGGGGCATTACCACTTCACGTTGTAACTATGGGCCCTGGGGCATTACCTGAAGTGGTAATGCCCCCCCTGCTCAGGGCCTATTGCTTAAGTTAACTTCCCACAATAAAGCAACCAATAGATACAAAACTACAAAAATAAGACATAAAACACACAAAAATAGGCACACTCATCCCACACCCCCACAACACAAAGCAACTCCTCAAACAGTATCCACCACGTACCCACGTGATAAGAAAAATAGAAAATCTTCTTGGTTTCTTGAAGGGGTGCAGGATGAGGGGATGGCTGCAAGCACAAGAGACTTGTAGCCAGCCCTCTATGGGTGCATAGGTGTCAATGTGCATGCAATACTCATATATTCACATTAACCCTCAGAATCCTTCTGGATGATGCAACACGGCCTACCTTACACCCACATGGGTTTTGCATTAGCCTGTGCAGAGATAGGACTTAAAAGGCCCATCCCCGCCCATGCAATGTTGCATTTCCCTCTCTGGACCACAAGCGATTGGAAAAGTTTACAAAAGGAGAACATCGCTCATGCTTTTCATAAGTTTTTATATCAATGGCAGAGAGATGCAGTGATGGGGTGTGAAAGATCCTCTCGGCATTGTGTTTTCCCTAGTGCCTGGCTGATGACATTGCTGGCCAAGCACTGGGGAAATGTAGGCATCCCAGTGTGCATCCCTTTCAGAACCACGACTGTGCTGCGTGACACCCCAGGGTCGGACTGGGGCATACAATTGTCTCGGGCACCAATGAAAAATCGTTCCACGGTTGCAAATGGAAATTCACTCCTTTTGTGACAGACTGTTTGACTAGTACCCATGGGGGAGTGTTTCTGATGTGATGCAAATTATGCAATTAAAGAATATTATTTCAGCTACACTGGTCAAAACTACTAGCCGCATGGTGAAGTAACTCATTAAACTGGCCTACATTGGCCAAAAAAGTGTCTCACTTTAACCCAAAAAACTGGCACACACAAGCATTTTCCGTTTTTGGGTCGGGCATTGTCGTATTGCCCTATAGGCCAGTCCAACCTGGAAACCTATGCCACTTTAATGAATTCTGCCAACCGCAAATGCAGCATTTTTCTTTAACACACGCAGGTATTTTGGGGCCAGTTTTGGAATTGTTATAATTGGCAGATTTCCAGTTTTTTCGTTTTGTTTCACACGATGCCGACCTCTGAAATATCAAAGCAGGTGTTGTGACGTATATATGTGGAGAGCCTCCATCTCTTACCTTTGCAATCTGCACACACCAGTTCAGGAGGTGGTTGGAGCCAATGTTGTCCTTGTGCTCCCTGATGTAGTCGAGAAGGCAGCCGTAGGGCATGAGCTGAGTGACGAGCTGCACAGTGGAGGTCAGGCAGATGCCCAGCAGGCGGCACACGTTGGGATTTTCCACACTGGCCATCACGTAAGCTTCCTGCGCAAAAGGCATTAAAACCTGATTCAGATGCAGCCATTGCAGTTTTGCCAGAACATTTGTGACGAATAGCATGCATCGACATTAGCTAGATTTGTTGGCATAACTTTCTGAAATGCAGCAAAGTAACAAGTGAGAGGATGCCTTGGTACTTGACTGAAGAAACATCTATGATATGGTAGGTTATTTATAACGCACTTAATACCCAGAGGTTTCTAAATGCGGACCGGGGATCGAACCTGTGGTGCTCCGTGTTGTCTTGCTTCCAAGGCGTGCACGTTGCCCCTGAGCTATCCTCCCGAGACAATGCTATGTTATCGTACACTACGGTTTTCTGGTAGTAGGCTTTTATATTGTGCCAAATCATCACTGTAGTAAAAACTTCAGAGTACTTGGATGTATTAGAACCCCGGGCGAGTGAATAACCCTTTCCCATTGGCCAATTTATGGGCTATAAGAACCGGTATAGCTCTCAGTTTCATTATACCCCGCAAATTGCCCATTGCTTTTTCAGCTGGGAAAGTTGTGCATTAACAGTGATTCGTCCCCCTCTAGGGGCCAAAGTGAAAATTACATTTTCCTACGATTACCGTCTTTTTTTGTTTAATCGTTTGTTAGTGAAAAGAATAGCTTACTATAATTAAGCATGACTTCTTTTTATTATCATGCTATTTTTTATATATTCACACAAGGAATATTTAAGTCCCCAAAAAACAATATAATAATTTTACAAATTATATTTTTAAATGAACTTTTTTCTCTTTGGCCCTGGGTTCTAATAGCTCTTGGTAATGTTATGTTTTATGTTTTTTTGTAAACTTAAATAGTCCATAGGGAATATTAAAGGCCCCCCAAAAACAATGTATTAATAAAAAAATTATATATTTTAAAGGAACTTTGTTCTTTTTGCCTATGGGTTCTAATAGCTTTATAGACCTCGCCCTCGGGCCGTACCGTTGTTATGGGCCCTCATACCTCGTTAAAGGCTTATCTCGGTCTTCAGGGCCCATAACACCCGGTACGGCACTCGGGCGAGGTCTATAAAGCTATAGTAACCTCTATTCTTCTGACGAGAGGGTTTGGCTAAGCAGGGCGCGGTTCATTCAATGTGTGGTTCTCATCGAAGCGCCAAAGGATGTGAAAAACCAAATGAGATATGGGCTTTGGGAAAGTGACCAACAAAGGCACTACCAGCGATGTACAAAGACAGTGTTATAAACTGAAGCTTGAAGGTAAGAAGGACAGGAGATAACTGGCCCAAGGCAGGTGATTTTAATCATATGCAGGAGAATACAGGAAGTGACCAGGCAGTCCAGTACAGGGAGCTGGAAGACAGGAACAGGATAGAGAAACCAGGCACCCTACACCCCCATAAATTGGGTGTAACTGAAGTAACTGCCACCCTTGGAACATAGGCGTGCAACACTCAGATCGACGAGACTCTGCGGTCACGCACAGACCCATCACAGTCATGCAGGGTTCCCTCCACTCAGAGAGACAAGAAGCAGCGGCTATAACAGACAGATGAGAGAAGGGGAACGCGCACTCTTCAGAGGTTGTCATCAGTATGTGCCATGTTTAGGATCTTGGCAAAAATAAGGATGTGTTCACTGTACCCAGGTGCTGATCACTCATCTTGCACCAAATACATGTTTTCGCCATATATAGATGGCACACAGGACCAGGCGTAGAATATAAGCCCTGCTGCCTGTGCCTTCGAAAGATTGCCCATGCACTCGTCAAGCTGGGAGGAGACAGTGAGAAGGACACAAGCAATCACAGGCAGAAGCACATACTGTTAGCCCAGCATCGTGGCAGAGGACGCGGAACAGGTATTACTTCCATTCGCTTTCTATTCAGCTATTGCCAACATATATGAGCTGTGCATACAAATAGAAAGCAAAACCACAGAACGCAAATATGTAATGACTATATGCCTTCACATTCAGAAGATGGATAGAGTTGTTTACATTGAGATATACACATTATGCTAGCCAGGGCAATGGCAATAGCAGACGAATCCACAGCTCAGAGCTGGCTGCATTAATTCTACATTATTTATGTCTTTACTGCGAATCTGTGCAGTGCTCACGTCGAACAAATTGTCCCTGCAGAGAGCCAGTGGCACACCAGTTTGAAGGTGTCCAATGCAAGTAGTGGCAAAAAAGAGACCGAGGAGGTTGAAGTGGGGTCTGTAAAGGGAGGTACAGCTGAGTTTGAGTAGAAAGGTCAGTATGCAATTGAGTTCAGTGGGCGAGACAGAGGGCGGGCTTTCAGAGTTTCATGATAATATAGTTATCCTGTTCTCATCATATTGCGGAATCAGTGAGAAAGGGGGCGTGGCATTTTTGCTGCTCCGAGATAGGCTAACGGCAAGGCGGTCCACTCTGCGGACATAATGTGAGGTTGGAAGCAGCGAATGTGTGCGACATTCCACGACCCTCACATAACATTCCTTAAAGTTAAAGATCTTTTTTTACCCTTTGAGTGCCCTTAAGAAGTATATGTACTCCCCCAAAAACTGTTGTTGTTTTCCCAGAAAGTCTATCTTTCTACATAATATAAATATATGTACACCCGAATTTCGGGGAATGGGCTGTCAGCCTTCTGTCCAACGAACCACGGGCTGGGGACCCTCAGACAAAACTGTGTATATACCTGCACTCAGCCCCCCTCAGGCAAGTGGTAGGGTCGATGACTTAAAATTTTAATGTCACAAACCTCTCCCTGGATCCATCTTCTTGTAGCATCCTTTCATGACATGTGCAGCTTAGAACCATGATTCCAGGAGGTTGCACAGGCTATGCAGGTGTGCTAAACAGAGAAGATGACAACGCCTGGCGGGGAATGTGTCCTTGCTAGATTCGGTATAGACAGCACTGTATACTGTGGTTTACTTGCTTGATGTATGGATTTCACGGTAAGCTTCTAAAATGGTGTCTTGCAGCATCATTATGGAAGAGCAGGCATTTCATTGTTGCATCGATTATAAAGGAATTCAGGCCGAAAACCTCATTGCATTTTGTAGGTGTGATAATTATAGAAATGACTGTATATTATACATTTTCTATTGCCAAGCACTTTCCTGGGATATGAAAAGTTGCCCCATTATACGTATTATTTACCTATTTATGTATATATGTATGACATGTTTTATATTGTTCATACAAGAGCAGTGTGAACCTGTTGAAGCACCTAGGTTTGATAACTCTATATGAATGGTCGCCCATTTCCATTTATATGTATCCCACTTCACAAGCTCTTTCTTCATCAAGCTTTAAAGACCTGTGATTCAGGGTGGCGTATGACTTCCATGTCTGCATTCTCTCTTATAGAGTTTATATATTTGGAGAGACGGTTCTGGCTACCTTTCATTGGTTTGTTTGGAAAAGAGGCATTTCCACGCTGAGTGGGGTCGGCACATTGTGAATTTATTTCAGTGTAGACTCATAGTCTTAGTGGTGGTCAGCCGACACATGTTTTGACCTCAGGGGTCTTTATCAAGGCTATGTCTGATAATATGGTGTGGGGGGTGTGTGCCCCAGCTGTGGCCCCCTTGGGGTTAATTAGGTTCTTTATGGTCCTAATCTTGGGTCCTGGATGGGCCTGTGGCTGTGTTTACAGTCCTGGCGGAGCGATTGCTATCCTCGAGGTATCTCCTATATATATATATGTTGTGTGCAATGAGTGGGCTTGAATAGGTGGCTATCATTTAATATGTATTTTCCCTGCACAGCAAATGTACTGATCTGTCAAGGACTGCCTCTTGTTTTAGACATGACATAAAATACAACAACTCACATCGAGAATGTCCTTGTTGGCTTTTGGAGACGTTGCTTCTCTCAATTCCTTAATGGCAACCGGAATTTTCACATGTTCGCCTTCTGGAACCCAGAAACCCTAGATAAAAGGAAAGGAGCATTATAATTGTTAGGAAACACATGGATGCTAAAGACAAAAGTCTAGGTGTTAATATTTCACACAGTAGATGAGACGAGAGCTGTGTGCTGACGTGCTTGGAGTTGTCCACTTAAGAAATACTGGGTGAAGTTATGGTCTGAACTATTTATACATGTTACAGCTTTAATGCATACAATGTCAACATTTTCAATGGACGAAGGGTAGATTATCATGAAGAAATGTATACTTTGTATTCACTATAATTACAGAATACAAATCACTAACAACAAAAACTACAAAGTTGAGATGAACCATTTCATTTTCTCTCGGCCAGGCATTACTTGTTAGCATGAGATTTTCAGTAGCAACTCTGTGATTTGAGTTGTAGTTGAAATCCCAAAATAGGAGGTCTCTCTTTACAAAAACAGCAATAGGAATGTCCGATTTGTATTGCATGGAGTTCCTGTTGATCAGTGGTGTTCTAACTTTATTATGCTGTGCCCCTCTCTCACTCTTGAGTAAATATATTGTTTCTGGAGCCCCACACAAGCCACGAAGGATCATATTTTCTATTAAAAACAGTCACTGTAATCCCATTTCAAAGAGCTTTACGCTCCCCCGGCATCCTTCTGGCCTCCTTTGGGGAGCCTGCCCCACAGTTTGAAGACCACTGCTGAAGATGAAAACAGTACAATAGAAAGAGGTGAAAAAGATTCAAATAAGGGAGTCTAATGTAGAAGGAAAAAAATGCACAGGGAGATAGTAGAACTAAAATAGTTTTGGGGGAGTTCTAGAGCGAGGGGATGGAAGAGAAATTGAGCACAAATGCAAGATGCCCTGGGGCCATGGGAAGGTGGGGAGAGCAAGATGAAACAAACTGGGAGTCAGATCGATGATATCGAGGAAGAGCATAACACATAATGCAAGAGGAAAAGGAGGGTGGGGACAGGCCTTGGATGCCTTCAAAAATAATCTAAAGTTAAGCAAAAAGGATATGTTCATGAAAAGGGGGGCCATGAAGAGTAGCGATGGAAGCAGAAAGACCAAAGAAGATGAATAGGTCTTTTGTGTTCCTTGTTGAGGTATAACATGATGACTGCGTATGTTGAAGTTGCATTTGAACATGTGGCTCATTCATGCACATGTATGGTCCCGGACCTCAATCCAAAAACGATCACAACACAAAGCATTTGGAAATAAGGCCTTCAATTGGACTGAAGTTTTTATTGCTGGCTTTTCCTCTTAGGATGTCATGCGACCCTATCCTAGCATAAGGCCCTGTGTGCGATTTAAGTGTTTTGCAGAATGTGCATCCAGTGCAACAAATACTGAGGAAGGGAAAAGTATATTTGTCATGTGGACGCCTCAGCCTGTTTTGTGACTCTTGATTCTGCGGTAAGAGCAAAAGGGCCCTTTTACATCACAGTTGGCAACATCACAGTGTTCCAAGGCACATCCACTTTGATCAACTTCACACACGGTCTGAAAGTCAACCATTCCCTCTTCCAAAATATGTTACATGGGGTTATTTCACTTTGCCTTTACAGAGACAATCGTACCTTGTATACAGTGCCAAAAGCCCCTGAACCAAGGACTTTAAGTTTTCGTAATTCCGTCTCTTTTAGGATCCTCAGAAGAGCTTGATTCGGTGCTTCCCCACTGGGTGTTAGAGGCTCCACTAACTGTGAAAAGAATGCAATAAAACACATGCTGAAAATATGAACAAACATCTTTTCACATGCACAGCATTAATAATGGAGATTCACACTCGGGGAAGGGCGCTCAGCCAATCAGGTGCAAGTGTGTACCTGTGTGGTCCCAGCCACGGAGGCCTTTTTAAGCCCTCTCTCCTACCTCCCTAGCCCAACCCCTTCCACCTCAAGACATCTTGCACCCCTTCCACTGCACCATTCCTCCCTACCCACTTACTTGCTGGACTGGAGCTTTTTGCTCTGGTTGCGATGCTCCTTTTCCGTTCTCAGTGGCCACCATAGAAATAGAAAAGGGACTCTGTCCCTTTTCTATTTATTATGATGGTGGCCATCATGTTTTTTTCTTTTTCCACTGGAGATACCCTGGGGTGCAAATAGCTATCACACTCTTGTTGTGGTATGTAAATGTCTGTTAAGGGTCCCCAACCGTCGCAGAGGTTTGGGCTGATGGGCTATTAACAGCCATGTAGACCCCCCAATGCGGGGGTGATTGCTGTATACATGCTCTCTTCTTAACTTCTTTGGTTCTCATTGGTTGTGACCTACCTGATGCCAAAACATCTTTGTTACTCACTACAGTGTAAAGGGGGTTTCCTATCCATAGACACAGGCTTACCATAAAGAAAAAGTAAGGCTGCAAAATGTTGGACATAAACATTTTTAAACGTATCAACGCGTGCACTGAAGCTAGTAAAGATGTTAATCCTGAAATTGTACTTCTCTGATTTCGTCCTCTCCTGCACGCCTACTTCTATTGACCCATTTACTCCTTTTCAAACTTCAGCAAAATCAAATGGCTCACTCTGCAACTCGTCACTGCTATTTTTCATCAGCTCTGTTGTTATGACTCTTTCTGAGCTTTCTCTACAGGATTCATTTTTTTTCTGAAATATGTTTTAAAATTCCCAAACCCACATTTCATAATCTTCCTTCAAGATTTCAGAACAATCTGAAGATGCATGGAGGAGTAGACAGGTAATGTAAACTATATATTCGAACGGTGAACGTTTTGTGTAGATATTAGTCCTACTTACACGAGACTGCCCACACCCTATTTCGTAGGCTTCAGAACTATTATCCAAGTCCAGTCTTCGATGTTCATATTCGTTTCATTAATTACTGAAACGTATCCATAAGCTTACACGGTGCAATGTCCAATTTTATCAGAGTGTGCCTCATGTTCCACAGTACATTACTGACTTGCATAGAAAGTGGCAAATTCAAAAATAGTTTGCTACTGTTAGAATGGTGGAATGTCCACTGTTAGCTGATAATTCCTAGATAACTAGATTAACCTCACTTGTGTAGATCACCACTGACCTGAGAAGGTATAACATGCATTGCACAGGACTTTTAATTAATTCCCAAACATAGCTTCCCTCAAGAATCCAACCTATTCGTTGATTGGATTCTCTGAAGAAGGATAAGTATGGGCCATTAAAACTGTTTCATCCACATAAATATACATATGATTTCCTAAACGTGGTACATCTGATGAGGCTTTTCCAATTAATGTGCGTGATTACACGGCCACGCTAGTGGCCTTGTAGTTATGGTTAAGTTGCTGTTTCCATAGGAAGAGCACTTTTTGGGCGGCTTATAACATTTGCCCCCCCCCGGACGAATCCTCACCAAACTTTGCAGAAAAAGTATATGGGCCACTCTGAATTTTCTTGCAAAGTTTGGTGAGGATTCCTCTAGGGGGGGAAAAGTTACAGGGGGTCGCAAAACATCTAGTTTTTCCCATAGACTGAATGGGGGAAAAACCTTGCGCAGGCCGACAGCCCAAACCGCTGGACGGATTTTCACCAAATTTGCGACGGGAGCTTGGTCCCGAAAGCATGCTTTTGTAAATTTGGTGGCAATCCGTGTAGTAGTTCTTTAAAACGACCAAAAAGTAGGTCTAAAAGAAATAGTGATATCTATGTCCACTCTGCGGTCACACTTCCCTGTTCGCTCCGCGGACAAGATACCGAATGGCTAAGGGGCTGGCGTCATGACCGCGGACACACGACGTCTGTGCCGATTGGTTGCAGCGAGCCGTGATGAGCGTCAGTATGTGTGGATGCGCCCGACATCTTGGATCCAAAGACAGCGCGGTCGCCATCACAGGCGAAATGTTGTTTCGGAAACTGTTTTGTTCTCCTACAGTGCGTTGGGAAGGTTCACAGAGTAAGAGATGGGTTAAATAATGTACTTGTTTGGGCGGCAGCTGTTAATGATGTAGTCTCCATGCAAAATGCTGTTTAGGAAACCATTTTGCTCTCCTACAGTGCTTGGGGAGGTTCAGAGAGTAAGAGATGGGTGAAATACTGCACTTGTTTGGGCGGCAGGTGTTAATGATGTATTCTCTATGCCCACCTTGTTTGGGATGTTTGTACGTGCAGAAAATGAGGTGTTTTATAAGGGTAGTATTTCAGTCCGTGCTCTGAACAGGCACCTTGAAACTGTTCTAAGGACACGCGTGGTGTTAGCGACCATTAAAATTGCGTACATGTTGTTATTACATTCTTTTTTCCTATGGGTGTGCTATTGATTAGTACGCCGCCATGGGTGTGGCATGCTGCAGTGGTTGTGGCCAGGGCCTACAGTCTTGGATGCATGGCCGTAGGCATTTCATAGCAATGGATACACCTGTAGTATTGATTATCGATTAGATGGTTGTGGGGAGTGTGTACATTCTTGGGTGCATGGCCGAAGGACACGCATCCAAGAACAAAGTTAAAAGCACTGGAGATATAAGCCACTGCACACCCACACATTGTAATATCTATGGACATACAGCTAGGAGTCTAGCCTCTGGCTAGAACAAGAGAAGCATACCACACCTATCGATACAACTGTACTTCTGCACATCACTCAGGTGGTTGTGGGCAGGATGTAGAGTTTTGGGTGCATGGCTGCAGGCCGTAGGCCGTACCCCACACTCCTAAAACTCTAGGCCCTGGCCGCACCCATTGCAGCATATTAGAAAGGCACGTTACTGGCTGTGTTGTTATGGTGAAGTTGCTGTTTCCAAAGGAGGAGCACTTTTTGGGTGCCTTATAACTGTGCTCCCCATGGACGAATCCCCACCAAAGTTTGCAAAAAAATATATATCGGACAATTTCTTTGGAAAGTTTGGTGATGTTTGGTGCAGGGGTGGAATTATAAGGGAGGGTTTCTCAAAACATCTGTTTTCCCTTTAGACTGAATGGGGGAAAATGTTTGTGCCCGCGGACATGTGGCGCCTTCCCAGATTGATTGTGGAACAGCGTAAAGTACGTTAGCTTTCTTCGCTGCCCCTGCTATCTTTTATTCATGGTTTGGTGTACGCGGACATTGCCAGAAACACATACAAAACAAGACAGCATTGCACGTGTCACACTTCTGTAATACTATTTCAGAAGATGACCTTTGAGGGGGGTAGGATGGGATGTGGGAGCACAAACTGAAAAAGTGGACTTTTCTTGTCACCAAAGTCATACGTTTAAATGGAAGTTAGTGCTCACTGTACCACTACCAATTAGTGCGTGCGGGTTGAAATGTTTTTGGAATTATATTGCCATCAGACTGGGGTCCTAAGTTTCGAAAACTAAGGCCACCATCTGCACTCTTTTCTGGAAACGGTGATTTGGGAAGTGTGCGGGAGTAGCGGTTCTCATAATTGGATTTCAATATGTTGATGCCAAGTAAGAATGTATTTGGCTTCTGAGTGAAGGTCGCATGAGTTGCTTTTTTGGTTGGACGCTCAGTACACCCGCGCATCCGAGTGAATGTATAAGGGGCAATTGGTTTTTGACCTTGAGAGAAAGGGAAAGATTTGAAGAAATTCACGGAATGAAAGGGTCGAAAAAAATAGCAATTGATAAGGTTATGTTTTAAAAAGTTTGTAAGAGACATGCAATATCAGTCCATGAAGATTCTTCGATGCAAACACATTGGTGTCTGACTTGCAGAGAAAGAATGGAGGCAGTAAATATTATGTAAGTTTACTTGTGTACACTGATGACTTTTGTGATGCCATCTTTGATGTCCTTGGTGTTAGTCTTAGCAGTGCACGATGATGGCGCGAGTTATGGTTGCTTAGCTTACCATAACTGGCTAATGTGAAGGGTTTTTTGGGTTTACTTTCAACCATAACATCCCTTTTACAAAGTTTTTTTACTGAAATATATATATATATGGCAGTGACCAAAAACAAAGGGGCTACACATGTGATATCATCAGTGAAGTCATCAATGACATTTGTGATGCCATCTTTCAGGTCCTTGGTGTTAGTGTTAGCAGTGCACAGTGGTGAGGGCAGGTATGTTGGCTTAGCCTACCATAACTGGCGAATTTCAGGGGTTTTTCAGTTTTACTTTGAACCATAGTGGCACGTTTGTAAAGTGTTTTTAGTGAATTGCATAGGTTTTTAGTAGTGCAACCTAACCATAACGTCCCCTTAACAAAGTTTTTTTGAGTGTATATATGTAAAGACTAAAATGCCAGGGGAAAAAACACACCTGTTTCAAACACCAGTGTCACAGGCAAAACGGTGGTGTAATGTTGCCATTGCTTTATAGTAGTGAGAGACCCAGAACACCAAAGGGATGAAGCGACGGAGAGCAGATTCTCCCACTTCCCTGCTGCCTGGACCGAGAGGAAAGGATCTGGGCCGTGAGTAGCCCTTTCTTCGTTTTATTTAATCTACTTGGGCAACTTACAGCCTGCCTCACTGCGCTCCACCACGGCTCCTAGGAACTAGATCCACCTCCCCCTGCCTGCCCTCGTGGTATCCGATTGCTGGTTCCCCAGGTCATGAGACCCTGAACACCAAAGGGATGTGGTGACCGAGAGCAGATTCTCCCACTTCCCTGCTGTCTGTACCCAGAGGAAAGGATCTGATTCGTGAGTAGCTCTTTTTACATTTTATTAAATCTACTAAGCCTTTTACAGCCTTACTGCATTCCACGGCTCCTCAGAGCCAGTTCCACCTCTCCCTCCCCCTGTCTGCCCTCACCACATCCGATTGGTGGTTCCCCAGGTCACGAGAGACGGGACACCCGGGCAGCTGACGAAGGGAACAAGCTAACTTACGTAGGGTGCCTACCTTTTCTATTTGCGTTGCGCCTGGGGCCCTACCCCTGCAGGATACCACCCTATCTACCTACAGCTACTTCAAGATAAGGGACACCTTCCTTGTATTTTGCCACACGTGCATAGAGCTTCCCAAAGTGTTCCAAATGGGCGCTTGTTACATTAAATCTTGTTACTTTTTGCATTTTGCCACTCTTGCATTGCCTGACTAAATTTCCCAGTTTGGATTGCTGCTTTAGTCTTGCCACTGTTAGAATGTTGGGTTTATGGCCATTTCATCTAAAACCATTGCATCTAATGCCATTCCATCGAAATGTTTCCATCTAAAAAATGTCCATCGAATACATTTCTTTGGGGGGGGGTTCCCCCACACAAACCCCTGTTTTTTACCCTTTAAAATACACCTGAACAAAAATTAACCCTTTACCCCCCAAAAACATGCATTACATGGATATTTGTTAGATGGAAACATTTCAATGGAATGGTTTTAGATGGAATGGTTTTAGAT
Source organism: Ambystoma mexicanum (assembly GCF_040938575.1). Taxonomy (NCBI): domain Eukaryota; kingdom Metazoa; phylum Chordata; class Amphibia; order Caudata; family Ambystomatidae; genus Ambystoma; species Ambystoma mexicanum. Next base: position 985,485,049 of record NC_090924.1, read on the forward strand.
GAATTGACTAGATACTGAATGTTGCTGCACTTGCATTTTGCGGGACTAGGTTTCCCAGTTTAGATTGCTGCTTTAATCTCACCACTGTTTGTATTTTGGCACACTTGCATTTTGCGGGACTAGGTTTCCCAGATTAGAGTGCTGCTTTAATCTCGCCACTACCTATATTTTGCCACTCTTGCATTTGGCGGGACTAGGTTTCTCATTTTAGTTTGCTGCTTTATTCTCACCATTGTTTGTATTTTGCCACACTTGCAAATTGCCATACTAGGTTTCCCATTTTAGATTGCTGATTTAATCTCACCATTGTTTGTATTTTGCCACACTTTCATTTTGTGGGACTAGGTTTCCCAGTTTAGTTTGCTGCTTTAATCTCGCCACTGTTTGTATTTTTCCACAGTTGCATAAATCCACTGGTATACCGCCCAACGCAATTAGCGTTACCGCAACTTGGTCCTAGCGTCGGACGTGGGGTAAGTCCCCATTTTTTTGAGCCCATTGGACTCAATGGGGCATTTTTGATACAATTACTGCAACGGTAATTGGGCTGTGGTAATTGTGCTGAAAATAGTCAGAAAGTCGGCACATTCACCACCAGCCCAGTCATGGATGTGAAGGTTCTAGGTCAAAGTTTCGAATGCAAAGGATCGAATGACCAAAGGGTCGAATCAAAAGGACCAAAAACCAAAGGGTCGGTTTTTCTTTTAGGTCAAATTGACTCTCACCTTTGGCATTCAATCCTTTTGAATTCGGTACTTTAACTGGACACCGAGGTGAATGCTCTGCGTTTCCCTGAAACTCAGAATTGGGTAGAGTGGCAATGTGTTGGTAGTAGCATTACCACTCCATCCAACTCCTGATAAGGCCAAAGTGAATATAAGTTGCCACTTTGCGGCAATCAGGTACTTTAAAATGAACATTGCTCCAAAAGTGCTGCTTACAATTTTAGGGGTCTGATCCTATAAGCAGCTGGGTGTCAATTCTTGTGACTTGTATGAGGTCCCACCATTGACTGTAATGGCAGCAAAAATGTATAACAAATTGGTAGAAAGTAACTAAAACTTTCTTTAAATGCATAGATATCCTGATGAGAACCAGTCCTTGAGCCTCCGGACAGTGGAATCCTGCTGATGGTCCCTGTCAAACCCAGGTGTTTGTTTTAGCAGATTGTTTTTTTAATCCCAACTTTAGAATTAATGGTGGGAATAAACCACAAAATGTCCTTATAACAGTATCGTTGTTTTCCAAATGTGAGGGGATTCTAGGTGTGCGCCCACATGCGACTGTTCTGCCATTTTTCCATTGAGAAAGTTAACTTGAGCTGTTTCTGATTGAAATGCCTTCCTTCTGTACATGAATTTCAGAAACCACTGGACTGAAGTTTACCAAACAAAGGAAGGATCTTTCCTTCAGTGGGAGCCATATGCCCGAGATCTTTGGTGGCGAGATTCGGCCATTCGTGGGCTAATGAGCAACAACTGCTACAGAAATTGCATTAGAAAGACTAACTTTGGGAACAAAACTTTAAGTGTGCCTGCTTGTGCTCCAAATTCCAGAAATTTGGGCAGTCGGCAGAAAGTCTCAGCAGAATAGCTCAGGGCTAACGCGCTTGCCTTGGAAGCAAGATGACGCAGAGAAACACAGGTCTGATCCCCGGGTCCACACTTAGAAACCTCTAGCTATTAAGTGCGTTATAAATAACCAATTACAATGACAAAAAGTGTAAATAAGTGTCAAGTATCAGCATGATCCTTAATAAAGTGTCAAGGCTAAGACTCTGTACTATATTTATATCAATTGAACCCAGGCAGGTATGATATTCCCTCTCCACTGGGGAAATGCTGAGAACCTGAATTTCTCTTGTGACCCAGTGATGAAATAATCAAATATTGACACCCAATTTAAGCCTCTCTGTGCAGTATAATTTGAGTCGTATTTACTTAGAAAAGGTCACCCAACTGAATCCCCTGCACTGGATACTTGGAGTGGAATTGCTTTGTGATGCCCACTTCATGCCCAGCGTGCATATTGCAGTTTTTTTGTTTATATGGGCCTATCATGAGTGGGTGATCACATTATCCCAACTGATGAAGAGTGACAACGCTGCTGTCAAAGATAGGACTCCACTCCAACCGCGACTCACTCACTTGAGTCATTCTGTTTCATTTCTCCATCTGCCAGTTACACATAGCGATGAATCAGAGCCAACATTTTGCACTGGGGAAGTGTTCCAAAAATACTATTAAAAAAGTTTATATGGTAGAAAAATCATTGCCCACGAGTAAAGGTACTGATGTGGCAAAAATGTATTGAGCAACCAATTAGGAGGATTCACCAGGAAAGCGAGTGCTCTGAAATGGAAGACCAGTGCAGGAAGCATACAGATTAGCCAACGGAATGAGCACAATGGGCAGTGAGATAACTCTTAATGCAATGAGCAACTTCATATAGAAAATATATGTACTGTAGACAAATTGAAAGAAATATAAAATACAGTCTAAGCTCAAAGAAGTAGGATATGTTTTCTGAACATACAATATGGTAGAAATGATTACTGGAGAATTATAAGTAAGCCATACCGCCTGTTCATGGAGTAGCCGACGCAAAGTACGCTTCCTCTGTATACGGACTCTACGGACAAAGAATCCTACACACAAGCCAATAATGACGACAGCCAGAATACCACCGACCACTCCAGCAGCAACGGATGGGACCTTCGAACTGGAAGACAGAAATGAAAGGGCTTCAAGGACTGGTTAGCACTGCACACGGTTGCTCCATTGCATGACCTAGAACCGGAAATGGGAGCTGTCCTGAATCACAGGTTTAGAAATGATCTTCTACAGTAGTCTTATTTCATCAATTTGCAAAATCGATCGCACCTTTCAAAGAAAAACACACAAAGATGATAGCAGTCATGAGAAAAATTATGAATGTTTATTCAGGAAGTCTCCGGCGGGTTGCCTTCACAAGCCGGTCGTTACAAATTATCATGACGTTTCGTTTCCCCCGTCACAAAGCGTTCTGGAACTGGGGAAACGAAACGTTCTCATCTCACAACATAGCATTCTACATTATAACATGTCCCTTCCCAGAAACCTAAAGAAGGTGACAACTATAACTATGTACAGAAACTCTACAAAAGGAAGGAAAGAGAGGGGAAAAGAAAAACAAAGGAAGGAAAATGACAAAAGTAATGTTATAAAATCCAACACTGAGAAGATACAGGAAACAAACTCCCTAAAGAAAATTAGGATGGGTTCATATATTGTAAATGACATATTCAAAGATTGAAATTAACATACCCCCATTACCATAAATGTTTCATTAATATACAATGTAAGAGAAGACAAAGAAAAAGGATACACTCCAGTAGACAGCAACATGTTCAGAAATGTCTGGTATGTAAATCTCATGTTGATAGAGAATCTAATAATAGATGAAGTCTTCTCTGTGATTAAGTATAACTCTTCTAGGTCTTGAAAAGCAGTCAACATTTCTGCATGGAGTTCCATGACTCTTCCCATCGATTGGCTTCTTTACAATTTCTCTTTCTTCCATAGTTTTTCTGGATGCTTCAGAAATGGTGTTACCATTCTCCTCCCCATTTTTCCTTGCTAAAATGATGTCGTCACAAGACCACTTGTCTGCACCTTCCAAAACTACTGATTTCTTACAAGGCTTGATTATTTTCTGAGGAACACGGAACTTAGATTCCCCTTTCAAAATTCTCTTGGGCTCTCTTACTCTAACCCAGTCTCCAACTTCAATTTTGCTCTCTTTCACATGTTTATGTTGATCATAGTACTTTTTGTATTGTTCTTGTCTTTTCTTGACTCTCTCCATAATTTCATCCATGTCAATTTTTGCGCTCTTCTTCATGGTCATCCAAGCGGGTTTAAGCCTGTTGTTGGCAATCCTTCTCTCATCAAAGTGAACGGTTCCACACCTGTAACATAATGAGGAGTGACTTTGTAAGTGTTTATTGCCTCTTTCAGAGTATCTTTCCATGACAAATGATTTACCACAGCTAACTGGATTGCTCCTTTTATGAAGCCGTTCATCCTTTCTACAAGTCCATTACTCATCGGGTGGTACAAGGCTGTAGTGTTGTGCCTGATGGCTCGATCTCTTAGAAAAGACTGTACTTCATGCGACACAAACTGGGCACCGTTGTCTGAAATCAGCTCTTGTGGATCACCTTCTCTACTAAAGATCTCCTCTAAAAACTTGGTAACTTTGTTCGCAGAAACTGATTCTTCTATAATTCCACACTCCACCCACTTTGACGTGTAATCAACCAAAACTATAAAATATATCTTCATGGGTTCCAATACTTCATAAGGACCAGCAATGTCAATAGCCAGATTTGACCAAACAGTATCAGGCACAGTTACTGGTTGAAGTGGTGTGATTCTTGTTACTTTACTTTTATCACTCACCGCACAAGCAGAACACTCCTTAATTAGTGATTCTAAATCACCCCACATATTGGGCCACCAGTATGTCTCTCTAACTCTTCTTTTTGTCAAATTCCTACCAATGTGTCCTTCATGGGCAATATCCATAATCCTTTTCCTCAATGTTATGGGGGGAACAATTCGATCACCTCGATAAACACACAACTCATCACATGACAACTCATCCTTGATCCCTTCCCACGGTCTGATTCCATCCTGGACATTCTTCCAACCATCCACAACTGCTTTCCTCAATAGATCTCGTTCCGGGTCTGATTTGGTGGCTGCCACCCATTCATCTTTTCCAAAACTGGGATGTATTTGTGCAATAATAGAATCTAAATCTTGATCTTCTGTCACCCTCTCATCACTTAATTGTTCAATATTCTCATCAGAACATGGCAGACGGGAAAAACAGTCAGCAACCTTGTTTGTTCTACCTGGAGTGTACTTTATGACCACCTTGTACTGCATAATAATTAATGTCCATCTTCTAATGCGAGGAGATGTTAAATGAGAAAATTCTTAGGGTTCAATACATGAACTAGTGGTTTGTGGTCTGTTTTCAGTTCAATAGGAATTCCCCATATTAGTCCTTTGAAGTGTTCTAAAATCCACTTGACAGCTAGTGCCTCCTTCTCAATAGTTGAGTAGTTTCTCTCTGCTCCCTTTAGGGTTCTCGAGGCAAAAGCGATTGGAACAACCAAACCATCATGGATCTGCTCCAGAACACCTCCCAAGCCCACATTGCTTGCATCCACTGATACCAAAGTCTTGGCACCGCAATTGACCATCTTTAGGGTGGGTGCTTTATTAATTAGACTTTTGATTTTGTCCAATTCCTCTTTACACTCTGCCGACCATTCACATTTCGTGCCTTTGGTCATCAGATTTCTCAAATGACTGGTTCTATCCGCATAATGATCAACACATTTAGAATAATATTCCGTGAGACCCAATAAGCTCCTTAGGTGGTCTTTATTTGCAGGATCAGGAATTTTGAGAATGGTGTTTATCAGAGCCTCTTTCGGTCTTATACCATCCTCATTGATGCAGTGGCCTAAATATGTAACTTCTTTCTTCTTTATTTTGCATTTCTCTATCTTAAGAGTCAGACCTTTCTGTTGTATTACTTGCAATACACCTAACAGTTTGGCATCATGGTCTTTTTCAGTCATAGCAGATACTAAGATGTCATCTTGAAAATAATATACCCCTTTTAGGCCACAGAACAGATGTTGCATAAGTCTCTGAAATACGGTGGCTGCCGATGCCAACCCGAATGGCATCCTCCTGTACCGGAAGGCCCCTAGAGGTGTTATAAAAGGTGTAAGATGTCTAGACTCTTCTTCCAACACAACCTGATGATAGACAGATGACAGATCCAGTGTGGAGAAAAACTTTGCTGGTTCCATAGTAGTTAACATTTCCCCAATGTTGGGTAGTGGATGGCGATCAATCCATATATTGTTGTTGAGGTCTCTTAGGTATACACACATTCTAATCGTCCCTTCAGGTTTCCTTACAATGAAAATTGGCGAAAGCCATTCAGAGCTCTCAATTGGCACACTGATGTCTTGAGAACATAGCTTTTCTAACTCTTTCTGTAGGGCTTCTCTTGTACCAATAGGAATGTTCCTCACTCTGTGCACTACCGGCTTTGCACCCCTTCTCAGTATTATGCGATGCTTGAAACCCTTCAGGGCTCCTATATTGTCATTGAACACTTTGGGAAAGCTCTTCGCCAAGTTCTCAGCAGAGTCGCAACTGTTGCTCATTATGCTCATTATCGGTACATCCTCATCAGGGTGTATTCTGATTCTCAGCGATGCCTGCTCCCACCAACCAACTATTGAGAAGCCATCCTTCGCCACAAACAGTTTACAATAGGTCTTCCTTCCCTCAAAGTGCAATTGCACCCAGGTATATCCTACAATATCAATGGGTGTCTTCCCGTATCCTGTCGCCTTGATATTAGGTACTTGGAGATCACTCATGTTCATGTTCAACACATTTAGATATGTGTTCATATCTACCATGGTATACGGTCATCCCGTGTCAACCATCACTTGTAAAGTAACGCCATTTATTGCCATTATCACCCAGGGACCAAGAGAGCTTCCAGTTGCCTTAACAGTCAATATGCATACTTCATATTCAAAGCAGCTGGTAATCGCCACCAAGTCATTTGATCCAGCTGATTCTTCTAGTGCTCTCACACTCATCATGGCTCCTCTTCCAAATTGACCAGTACCCCTCATGTTGTTGTAGCGTGAATTAAACCTGCCTCTACTTCTGACATTGCGACATACTTTCCCAAAATGGCCCACTTGTCCACATCTGTAACATTTGCCGAATGAGCCGGACAATCTTTCTCATTATTTAAGTGTTTCGGCCAACCACATTTGAAACACCTGTTTTGTGGTTTTTGAAATATCTCCTTATTCTGTCTTAAGTTCGAGCCGAAATCTGATTTCACCATTTTTTTTACCATGGCAATCAATGCCTCCTCTTCTCTGCTATCATTTCCTTCATTCGCAACTTGTATGGATTTAATGTCAACACATTCAGTTTTATTGTGAAGTTCTTTCATGCACTTCTCTCCCAATTCGAATGTTCTTGCTATCTCGATAGCTTTTTCCAGGGACGGGTTTTTCGCTTGCCACAGACGTTGTTGAATTCGACTGTCGGCCACATGCAAAACCAACTGATCTCTCATATATTCATCCGCCACTCCTGTGAATTCACAAGTCGATATGAGGCCCCTGAGAGCCGCAATGTATTCGTCTACTGATTCATTCTTGCCTTGTTTCCTTGAAAGGAATCTGTATATCTCCAGCACAATGTTCGTTTTATTGCCAAAATGTTTATTCAATTTTATTAGAGCAATCTCATATTTCCTCGAACTGGTGGCCGAATTTCCAGCTCCAACCTCTGTGACACTGGGTTCCGGCAGAGTCCTAAAAATCCTCAAAGCCTCTGCCCCTATGCAATTGAGCATTGTGGCTTCTTTAACATCATCATTATACTTAGCTCCCCCAACCGCTCTCAAGTAAACCTGAAAGCTGTCCAACCATTGCTCCCAGGGGCATGCTGGATTGCCAGGTAGGGCCAGGAATTTCATTGGAGCTACAACACTCTGCATGGTTGGTGAATTACATTCAGAACCTTTTTCCACCTTACTCTTTTTTTTATTTCTTCTAAATTATGCGTGGAATCCTTTGTTCACTTTCTTTTTATTCCTCCAATTGCTATTTTTTCTTTTCACATGGACTTAGTAGTGTGACACTTGAAGCATGAGGGCAGAAATGTAACATGTATTTACTGTACGCCCCTTCATTTATTTGAATCGGTGCATTTAACAAACTCGATGACGTTCAAATACCAAACTTGTTCATAACATGGCCGCAAGCATAATGTTCATTTCTTTCTAAACACAGTCCGTATAAACTTAACATCCAGCGCTGCCTGTCGTCATGGTAACATCTGACATAAAATGGCGGCATGCAAAACACGTAGTAGGGTCCTTTTTTCTAATGTCTACGTTCGGCTCCACGCATATCAAGCGTACTATCATTCGCACGCTCCGCACCAAACCATCAGTTGCAGCCCATGCGCACGTTTGAAAAATGCACTCCAAAGTTCATGGTAACACAGAAATTATTATTGAACTGTTCCCAGCTATATTCCGTTTCTAACCTGAAGAGTCTGATGCCGTGGTCGCATGGGTTCGGGCTCCTTGCAAGCAACCGCCTTAATCCAATGCTGATTGCTGTGCGTGCGCATCAAGTCGGAGACTCCCTTTGAGTTGATCAGCACAAATCCTTGTCGCCATTTGTTAAGTTTCAAAGATGATAGCAGTCATGAGAAGAATTATTAATGTTTATTCAGGAAGTCTCCGGCGGGTTGCCTTCACCAACCGGTCGTTACAAAGTATCATGACGTTTTGTTTCCCCCGTGACAAAGCGTTCTGGAACTGGGGAAACAAAACGTTCTCACCTCACAACATAGCATTCTACATTATAACATTAGATTGACGCAAGTTTCAATTAAATACTCAAATAGGCAGGCAAACCCCACACCAGTGCAATAATTCTGAGCACACCATTGCTGGCTATTTTAGTAACTCAAGCTCAAATGAGAGTTCCTTTCTGTTATAGCCTTGAAGGTACGTATGCGAGTTCCCTTCGCTATACTCCCATCAGCAACAATAAGGATTCCAGAATGTACGTTTGTTTGATGATGACATCTGTTTGTTTTTTTATTAGCATTTGGTTAGAACAATACAATAATACATGGCAAAACGTGCTGCATGGTCTTTTCGGTGCATACAAAGACACGCAAGTACAGATATTTTCTCTGCCCTCCTCAATATTCGTCCTCCTACCCCCCCAAACATTCTCTTAAGCGCCCCATGTGCCTACTTCAATTCCCCTGCCTTCCAGGTCCCCCCTAATCCCTAAAATGCACAGGGCCATCTTAAGCACTTTTGGGGCCTGGGGCATAGACACTTCTGGTGCCCCCTCCACTGAACCAAAGGAATTAAGCAATCCCCCACCTTTTTGCCCCCCTCCTCGCTATCACAGCCCATAGCTTGATATGCTGCTTCACAGTGATCAAAATAAGCATGGGTACTCCTTTTCAGTCTCTTTACCTTTCTTGTTTTAAATAGAATGATAAACAAGTTACATTTCAAGGTCAACATTCGCAGTTCACAACGCAGGTTCTTATGTTCTAGCAAAGCTGCAGGACAATGTTCAACAATAGCAGCAACGAGGAAGGTATACTGGCCAAATTATAAATGCGAGACACAGATTTTTTAAAAAGGTTCACATAATCCAGAACAGACAGGAATCAGATTAGCAGCCTCATGGAATACAAAAGTGCTCAAGCATGGACACAGGAAACCCAACAGGAAGCAAGGAGAAAGCTAAACATACCATAGCATAGATAGTGGATGAAAAGTAGAAGCTGCCAAGAAAGTGTCCGTATCCTGGAGGGCTGAGATTAGAAGAGGAACATGGTTTTCAAGTAGAGTTGCAATTAGAGAGCAAAGAAACAAGTGGCTGTGGTGCACCATGTATCAATGCTCACTATTATTATAGATGAAGCTACACTATAGCCAGTGAAGCCATGAGTGAGGCTTTTCTGACGATCATACTCTAAGAACGAAATCACTCTGATGCCCAGGATCAACCATGGGTAAAGAAGTGCTCACTGTGCAATTTTTGTACTTCATCACTTTCATTTCCTGTCCTTAGCATTAACTAAAATAATCCCATTTTATAGAACTGACTTGGAAATTACACAAATCACATAACCCAACATGATAATTAAAAAAAATAAAATGTTATAAAAGCGTATTATGCTAAATGGGAATTATTCTAACTTCATTGTCTCCATCATCAATGGAAGTATATAAGTAGCACCATACTGATTGCTGCCATTTTAAAATATTCGTTCTTGTTTCTCTTTTATATTTTAAAGATTTAAAAAACATAAAATACAGGCTTGTGAAATGGTCATTCCTAAATGTGCATACAAATCTTTCAATTGTACAAAAAAGCAAAACATTTTTGGGTCAAATAAACATCCCTTAAATATGCTTGCCAGAGGCCGGCAGTACCTGGACCTCTCTCTTCTGTCTAGAACCCCTTCAACTCAAATTGCCTACATAAACAGAAAGATCAGGTAATGGGCTAAACAATACCATCAGCATGTGAAATGGCAACCCTTTTCACAGAAGACGGCACAGTAATGTTAGTGCTATTAGATGAATGATTAGTCCAGGATCACTGTGTTGTCTGCTGGCAAAGCCATGACACAAGCATGAACGCTTTGGTTCCACATTCTTGAATTTGGATAACTAATCACCTCTCAGGACTAAAACTTTATACTCCCCCTTGGAGGTGGCTTCCTATGTTTTACAACTCCACATTTGAACAAACCAATTTCTAGACATTCTCTGTGCTGATGTTATGTTACTTTGTATAGCAAATGCTATCTGGTGCAGGTATAGTGCTGATCATATCAGCTGTTGTGCTACAAAACAAAGTACATATACAAGCAGCTGGAATTTGTAATCTTGCATATGAACACACATCTCTGCAAAGAGTGCTTAACACACTGAGCAATCTTCTGAACAATTGCTTCACTCACATTTATTAATATGCATTTCAACTTTAGCTGTTGTACATGATCAACATAATTCCCACAGAAAGTTGAGAATGCTGTACAACTTGTGCCATAGTAAATTAACAAACCATGCATTCCATAGTGAGCACAGACAGTATTACAAGATTAATTGATCAGAGAATAATGTACTTGTCAACAACAGATAGGCAAAATGTTTAGAGCCTCAGCGAGAACACTATAAAATATCCTGTTGTGTGCTATTTAAGTTTGTTCAACAATGAGAACTGACTTCTTTAGATCAAGCAGCCTTGTGTGGGGCCCCTTCCAAGGTGGGGGCCCTGGGCAAGTGCCCCCTTTGCCCTCCCATAAAGACGTCTCTGAAAGTGCAACTCCCCACTCCATCCCGGATCTGCATGTTGTGACCTATGGAGACACCATCCACCGCACAGGCCTTTGAAAAGCTGTGCCCACAAAGATTACATTTAAATGCCGCAGATGCATGCAGATATATGGCCTGAGGAGAAACAATCGTGACAACGTCACAGGAATCATCTAGGAGTAAGTCAATGCATGACTGTAAATAGAATGGCCTGTGAGGTGGGCCACATTAAAATATAGATTTTTTTGTGGGGATTTTTTCAATACATGAGATAAAATAAAAAAAAACAGGGGCACATTCATAAAGAAAACTGTTTGCCCACGCTAAATACCGCAGCTGCAAATTGCTTTACCAGCAAATTGCACACTGCTGATTGTGGAAATAGGTGCCATTCTAAAAAAAACAAAGCAAATGACCCGGTTCAGGCGCCGGGAGATAACTGGTCACACGTCAGAAATGGACCAGATTCAAAGACAAATGTTGTAAAAAGTAAAATGGGGCTCTCTGCTGATTTCCCTGTGCCCCAAATCTGATGAATGCCAGGCTGTTATGCCCTTTTTCACTCGTCTGTAAATCAGACAACATTTGCACCAGGCGAAATTTGTGTTTTTTTCCAGTCAAAATCAATTCGTGACAAAAAAAAAAATGTTTGTGAATATGCTCCTCATTTTTCTACATGCATACATTGTAGGGATACACTTGTGTCATGTTTCTGCTAATGGATAACATGTATTTACATTCCTGCAAAACAGAAACGTCTTAGACTGCTGTCTTTTACCAGAAGATCCGGAGCCAGTTATGGATTAAGAGAGGAGAGCATATTGTTGCAATTATTATAATATCTTGCCGTGCATTGTATCCATTACAAGTTTTAATCAAAAGATTATTTTCACACAAAAAAGAGGAAAGCAAGATCACGGTGTAGACATTTGCGCATGTCCAATGTGTTATCCTATTGAAGTGATTAATAATTGGTTCACTTAAAAATAAGATTCAAAGCGTTGAACTGCATATTAGACTCAGGCCCCTGGAGTGGGTTTTCAATGTACTGAGACATTTTGCTGGGTACTGTGGTGCAGTCAGGTCTCTGACTCCATCCCAAGGCCATGATGGGAGTGTTTAGCGCATGAGAGATTCCCTGACTCCATCCCAAGGCCACGATTGGAGTGTTTAGCGCATGAGAGATTCCCTGACTCCATCCCAAGGCCACGATTGGAGTGTTTAGCGCATGAGAGATTCCCCGACTCCATCCCAAGGCCACGATGGGAGTGTTTAGCGCATGAGAGATTCCCCGACTCCATCCCAAGGCCACGATGGGAGTGTTTAGCGCATGAGAGATTCCCTGACTCCATCCCAACGCCACGATGGGAGTGTTTAGCGCATGAGAGATTCCCCGACTCCATCCCAAGGCCACGATGGGAGTGTTTAGCGCATGAGAGATTCCCCGACTCCATCCCAAGGCCACGATGGGAGTGTTTAGGGCATGAGAGATTCCCCGACTCCATCCCAAGGCCACGATGGGAGTGTTTAGGGCTTGAGAGATTCCCCGACTCCATCCCAAGGCCACGATGGGAGTGTTTAGCGCATGAGAGATTCCCCGACTCCATCCCAAGGCCACGATGGGAGTGTTTAGGGCTTGAGAGATTCCCTGACTCCATCCCAAGGCCACGATGGGAGTGTTTAGGGCATGAGAGATTCCCTGACTGCATCCCAAGGCCACGATGGGAGTGTTTAGGGAATGAGAGATTCCCTGACTCCATTCCAAGGCCACGATGGGAGTGTTTAGCGCATGAGAGATTCCCTGACTCCATCCCAAGGCCACGATGGGAGTGTTTAGGGCTTGAGAGATCCCTGACTCCATCCCAAGGCCACGATGGGAGTGTTTAGCGCATGAGAGCTGGCCGATGACTGTGATATTGCCAACGCCGTGAGCTACCTGTAAGCAGTACAGGGTGGGAGCTGCACAGCCTCCTTCCAGGTTCAACGCTACGCCCTGACCTAAGTGACCTGTTCTCGGAGCGAGGAGACTAGGGATATACGCCCTTGCTCTCTGGGAGAAGATGTGTACTGTAGTAAAACTCGGAGCTTGGCCAATTCCTACGCAAGAGGAGTCCCAGAAGTTCAGTGGGTGCCGAGTGAGCCAAGAGTTCTAAGGGAATGACAGCAGACTTGCCAAAAGTGAAATGAAGGGTGATGGCTGGTGAACCAATGGCGTGGGACTCTGATCGCCAGGGGGATCCCTGTAGCACAAAGGAAGGCTGACGTACAGCATGCAGTGCAAATGGGAGAATGAAAGACGCACTTGAACAGCAATGCTCGTGAGCACTTAGAGGAAATCAAACCACCATCGAAGACTGCAGCGGCTGCAGCCTGCGCACCATTACAAAAAATAGGAGGAGGGACACTGTATATTTTAAGATGGATGCTAGGTCTCCTACACTGTGGAGAGCCACTGAACCCCATTGAGGCGAGGCACTGGATCCAGAGGCATTGCTACGGGGGGAGCTAAGGGGGCTATAGCCCCTGGTCTTTTGGTCGTAGCCCTAGATAGAATCCCTGGAGCTACAACCAAAAGGCTGGCTAGCCCCCAGCCCCGACAGTTCCGACATTAGCGTAGCCCCGGGTCTTTTCCAGACCTAGCAACACCCCTGACTGGAGCTAATCTGCCTGCCTGCTGCCCTGCAGCAGTTGTTTCAGGATGGAATGGGTTGGTGATTGCTATAGTTTTAGCAATGTGGTACACCATCACATGTAAGACGACACTGGTGGCTCTCATTAAGAGTAATTTGATTACTGTTCCCACCACTCAGCCCATTATGAGTGGTGGCAAAGCAGTGATAATCCCCGTGTGTGGAGTCCACAGGACTCTCTGGAGATTTCATCAGATTGACTGCTTTATGCTGATATGATATGACATGGCATCTATAATGTGCCTGTACACAAGTGTTTCTAGGCGCGACAGTGGTAAACCCTCCACTTCATGTGTCAAATGAGAAATTATATCGTGCCTCCTATTGCAATTAATATATGTATATTGGCCTACGCCAAGCCGCTTATAAATCGCTTGCAAAGAAATCCGTGTTGCAAGGTCCTGACCTTTAAATCAATGTAAGCCGCCATTTTAGGTCAAACCGCCATTTTAGGTTTGCTTTATAAAGTCACCCTGTGAGTTAAAATGGTGGACAATGTTATTCCAAAATACAACATGGCCGTCTTGACCTCTCTATGTAGCTAATATGTAACTTGCCTCCAGGCCACTTGTTGGACTGAGACCTTGTCTTTCGTTGACCTGTGTGTAAAGGATTACTCGTGCAATGAAACTAATCCGCGAGCATACGTTAAGAACAATGTATCCAAATACTGAACGTAGAACACTTGTTTAACTACATTATATTAATGTTTGAGGAGACCTGCATGGAAAATCTCAGAATACACAGTTGCCGTATAGGCTTGTTGATATATGTATTAAAAGCAAACCAGTTATATGCGGATGTGCGAGACTTGGCATGAACCCTAGATCGGTGATGTATTAGTGGAATATTAACCCGAAGTGGGGCTGGACATCGTGCTTACAAAGAGTATAAAAAACCAATGCATTCTAATGTACAGCGTCTCTCACTGAACACACTGAACCATGCTGGAGTTCGTTGTGTTGCACTGAGGGCCCATAGCTATCTGATTTTTGCTCTGTTCTTAGTAACTGGATTCAGTATAAAATAAAGTACTTTGTGTGTTCCTTTGTAACCCATGTTCAGTGTATTTCCTTTTGGGGTACTCAGCCTCGATATTTTGATTTTGTTTTCACAGTTGGCGCCCGAATAGGGACCCTCAAGATTGATGGCGGATTATTGAAGGTTGACGCAGGCTATCGGACCGGGATCGGACGGTGTGACAAAAAGGGGCCCCACTGAATGAGACCCCACACCTCAGCAGCGCTGCACGACCCGATCCCTGGACGATTAGCTTGTGGTCCGAGACAGCATCTTGACGAGGGTCCACTTATCGAGGCGGGCAGATTTGCCGAAATCACCATACACGAGGTAAGATTAGTTAGGTAAGATTCTTTGAAATCCGATCGGACGTCCTTAGGTTTGTTCAGGTGAGTCGTGACCTGACTCTTAATTCAACCTTGATAATTTGAATTTGGCGCATTGTATCTGCAGACACAATTATTGACCACGTAACATCAATAATTTGATATGCCTGGGAAATTGTTTACCTGCTTCAGGGCATTGTTCTGCAGCGATAGACAATCTTTGGAATTTAGCCATCCCGCACCACAGGAGGGGTCGCCGGCATGTACTATGTACTGTAAGCATGGCATTGGAAGTATAGTATTTAATGACATTTGGCACAGACAAACCAGACATGCCTCCAAACTTCAGTGGCCAATCAATGGTAGTTTTGAAATCCCTCGTATTGAGTATTTAGAGTCAATTCTATTAAAGAGAAGGCTAGACCTGCAGCATTTGATGTTTTGCAGAATTGGAAAAAAGAAGCATTGCAGCAACTTAAAAGTAGAGAAAAACATGCGCACCGTCATAAGACTAACGCTGAAAAGGCATTATTGTATGATCAAGATAAACATTCTGAATCGACTAGGAATATGGATTGGGCTTTCTCACTTGGAATTCAGAAAATCTATCCTTCCAAAGACCTCCATGCTTCCGATGAATTCATAGACAAATTGTTAAATGAACGAAGGCCTGGTGCCTCTGCGCCACCTCCGTATGTTCCTCTTCCTGCTGCTTTACCTCTTCCTCCTGCTGTTCCTGCTCTACCTGCTGTTGTTCCCGTTGTTCCTGCTCCTCCTAATGTTCCCCTTCCACCGGCTCCGCCACCTTTTCTTATCGCACCAGTTACAGTACCTCCATTGAATTTGCCTGCTCCCTCTCTTCCAAGTGGTCCTGAGCTGCTTGTAGTCGATCGAGGTGCAAGGTCAAAGGTTGTCACTCGCAATACTGTACCACCAGAGAAGAAACATGATTTGATTGCATGGGCTAAGCATTGTATGGGGAGGGATGATCAAGCTAATGTTTTTGCCACACTTTGTAATATGGATAATTTTCCTGAGAAAAATGTTTTTATTGAAGGTTTAGGGGTTCATTTATGTGTAATGTGGGGGAAAATTAAATAATACAGATCTCCCGCAATGGTTAAGGGATCTAAATACTTTAGCGTTTTCTAGAGACACTGAGGAGAAAGTAAATGAGCATGTCGAGAGGTTATTTGGGTATAGAAAGGAGTTAGAAAAGTTGCAGAATGAGGATGACCAGGGGGAAAGTATGTATGTGCAGAAACGGTTCCTTCCTTGTCGTAAATCGATATCTGAGGAAGCACGAATTTGTACGAAGTACGCATTTAGATGGATTTCAGATATGTCGATAACTCCAGTTGATGTATATGACACATATAGTCAGCATATGCCAGAAATGCAGAGGAAAGTGATACAGGTAATGATAGAGTACCTACAGGATGATTGTGTAACAAGAAAGATTAGTTGTCCCACAGAGTTATTAAGTATATACAAGAGAGCTTTTTCACTTGACACTTCTTCGACTGCTTTAGCGCTCGACTTAGCTCTGTTGCTTAGTAAGCGTTCGGAGCCACCTACTTCTCAGTTGCCTATGAGAGAGGTTTCTCCGACATTTGTCCCAAAGGTTGAGATTGCGGCCGATGCTGCACGGGGTATAGTCGCTGTGGACATTCCTGCACATTATGTATCGCAGTTCGTTCACGTCCCGTTCTCAAGACAGGAAGTGAATACTATTAGACAATCTATTCCTGATATTAGGAAAAATCCGACAGGATTTTATAAAGAAATAGAGTCCATCTTGCAATCCTCAGTGTTCCCCTTAGGTGATATTGATTTGTTATTCCCTGTACTCCTGCCCGTAGATTTGTGGAAACAAGTTAGAACTATAGACAATGTGCCAGGATTTGGAGATACATGGGTAAATATAACTAGACTTGATGGAGAAAGACCAGCTGGTGAAAGGCCGCCTCAGGTGATATTAACCTTGACTGATAGAATCATTGCAAAATTGAAAACCATAATTCCAGAGAAAAGAATTATTTGGGACAAACTTACGGCCTGTGTCCAAGGAAAGTCTGAGGGTGCTACCAAGTTCTTTAATCGGTTCGAATAGTTATTAGCAGATTTAAGTGGACAAGACCTAGGCACAGAGTCTGGGAAAAGGTTATTTGTGGACACATTTGTGCGTGGATTGCTGTCTGACAACCAGTCACAAATGATGTCTTCTGAAAGCGCTTGGCAGGCGAAATCGCAATCAGAAGTACTGCACATGGCTCAGTACTACGAGAATCGTGTCAATAATGAAAAAGGTAGAGTTGAAAAACGAAAAGGTGATTTGAAGACTAAAGTGCTATTACAGTAAATTGTTAGAAGCCCCAGAGGGGGTAGTTCTCAGATTAGAGGTCAGTATGTCCCGCAGGGAATGTGCCCTTGGGTCCTGTGAACATTAACCAGTGCGCCTATTGTCGTCAAGAGGGTCATTGGTGTGCACAATGCCCCGTCCTTCGACAAAGGTCGAATAACACATTCGGGAATATGGGTAGACGATCCAGAGGTCGCCCGGAGGTAGGGGGCCCTGGTAGAGTTCAGTTTACACAGGATCCTCAGCAACCTTTTTCACAGGATAACAGATTTCGAGTGTGGACACCAGGAACATATTTGATCATCCTTCCGCTGCATATTTATCTGAAGAGTTTCCTTTTGATGACATTCTGTTTCGTTAGGATTGCCCGAAGCATGGTTTGGAACCTACACCTATTCCCGTCAATCAGAAAGGTCCCTACGTTGAAATGGTGGTGGGAAATAGGAAACATCAGTTTTTGATAGACAGTGGAGCATAGAAGTGTTCCATTGATCATTCGCGGGTTCCAAACATTCCACTGTCAGGCCAAACCAATGTTTCTGTAGGGTTTTCTGGCACGCCAGTTGTTTGTCCGGTTTCTTCGCCGGAACCCATTTCTTTAGGTCCCTTTACGGACCACTGTCCATTTCTGTTGACTTCAAATTGTAGAGAGAACTTGCTGGGGTTGAATCTGTTAAAAGAATTAAATGCAGTGATGTATTGTTCTTCTGATGGAGTGCGCTTGACGATTTCACCACAGCAATTTTGTGTCTCGCAATTCTTGACTAGACCTTTGCCGCCAGAATTCATTAATGTACCAGAGAGCTTATGGGCTGTTGACGACAATGATGTCGCTGTTTTACAGATTGAACCTGTTAAGATAGTTTTGAAACATGGAATTGAGCTGCCACGCATTCCCCAGTATAAGATTTCAGTTGAGGGCAAGCAAGCTTTGTAATGCATTGTTTCCAATGTTGTGCATCGCAGGGTGATTGAAGAAATTTCAGGAAGTTTGTGTAATAGTCCGATTTTACCCGTGTACAAGAAAGGCGATAATGCAATTCCATTCCGTTTCATAATTGATTTACGTGCCATTAATAAAGTCGTCGCTCCACAATTTCCAATTGTGCCTGATGTGACATCAATCTTAACCATGATTCCAGCTACAGCTACTTACTTTAGTGTGGTGGATCTAAAGAATGCTTTCTTTAGTATTTCTATACACAAGGATAGTAGATACTTGTTCACGTTCACCTTAGGGGGACGCTCGTTCACATTTACTCGTGCACTTCAAGGGTACACAGAGAGTCCTAGCATCTATAGTAGGGCTTTGAAAGACGAGCTTGATACCTTTGAATATCCCCCTACTTGTACATTGCTTCAATATGTTGATGACTTGCTTTTAGCTGCTGACTCTGAGAGCGCCTGTAAGGAGGGCACTGTGTTATTGCTTATCCATCTAGTTAAGCATGGTCACAAAGATTCGCTTGAAAAATTCCAATATTGTTGCCAGTCAAAGGAGGGAAGAAGATTGACACCTGAAAGAATAAAACACATTTCTGGCATGTCTGTCCCAAATACACAGAAGGAAGTTAGAGCCTTGATAGGTATGGCTTCTTACTGTAGGTTGTGGATCCCACATTTTTCACTAGTGATCAAACCGATGTTGGCTTTGACAAAGAACGGCATTTCTTTGCCATTGCCGTGGAACGCGGAACACCAGCAATCGTTTGACTTGCTTAAGACTGCAGTATGCTCTGCACCAGTTTTGGGCACACCAAACTATGAAAAGGCCTTTGTGTTGTTTGTGCATGAATGTGATGGATGTGCTTTGGCTGTATTAACGCAGGAACATGGAGGGAAGAATAGGCCGTGCGGTTACTTTTCTTCCGCCCTTGATCCTGTAGCATGCGCTTTGCCAAGATGTTTGCCAAGATGTTTGCGAGCTGTTGCTGCTGCTGCTGCTGCGTCTGTAAAACAGAGTGAGGGAATGGTCCTAGGCCATGATCTAACCCTGATGGTGCCTCACTCAACTGAACCCAAACGCAACACCTCACTTCTGCACTTCTGCACGGTTGACAAGATATGAATTGATCTTGTTTGCTCCTCACATTCAAATTAGGAGGTGTTGTGTTCTTAATCCGGCTGAACTCCTACCTTTCCCGCAAGCTACTACTTGCGGCGATGAAGAGTCACATGACTGTCTGTATACTACCGAACAAGAAACAAAGGGTAGAATTGATTTGAAAGACACTCCTTTGGATAATCCGCAAGGAGAGCTGTTCTGTGATGGCTCCTGCTTCAAACTTCCGGATGGTACATCCACAGCTGCTTATGCAATCACCACATTAAGCACGGTCGTGGAAACTAAGAGAATCACGCATAATTCTATGCAGGCCGCAGAGATTATAGCATTGACCCGAGCTTGCGAACTTTCCAAAGGGCTTGCAGTAAATATATATACTGATAGTCAGTATGCCTTTGGGGTGGTTCACAACTTTGGGAGACTTTGGTCAGAGAGAGGGTTCCTAACTTCACATGGCACTAAAATCCAACATGGCTCCCTAATAGTAAAACTACTCTCAGCACTTGCGCTCCCTACTCAGTTAACAGTTATGAAATGTGCAGCACATCGAAAGATTACAGATGACATAGGGAAAGGGAATGCTTTTGCTGATCAGATAGCTAGACAAACTGCTACCGATCCCCTTACGGAGATGTATGTTTCAAGGGAGACTGTAAATGTTTATGCAATGGATGAGGGTGTTGGGTCTGTATGGGATATCCAAGCTGTTGCCACGTTAGAAGAATCCATGAGGTGGGCTGAAGGCTTGGGGAAATTTGATGATGACGGGTGTTGGGTGGACATAGTTGAAGGGAAATGGCTACTCCCTGATGCGTATATAATGATGATGGTCGTCATGACCCATGGTCCTACGTATGTATGTGCCCAGAAGATGACAAAAATGTTAGAGAAATTTTGGGCAAATGACAAAATTTCGAAAATTGCCCAGTGCTACGTCCAGGATTGCATGATTTGCCTACAACACAATGTGGGAAAGGGGACAGTAACTCCAAGGTGAAGTTTTGGGCCACCCTCTGTACCCTTTGAAGTTATCCACTTTGACTTTATTGAAATGGAACAATGTGACAATAAAAAATATGTGCTGGTGGTCATCTGTGCTTTTAGTGAATGGGTTGAGGCTTTCCCTGTTAAAGATGCTACAGCCGTGACTACTGCAAAACCATGTTAAGGGAATACTTCTCGCGGTTCGGGCTACCAAGAGTTATCTGGTCGGACAATGGTCCACATTTTGTCGCTGCTGTAATTCTGCAGATATGTGCGGCATTACAAATTGACAAACGGTTCCATTCGGCCAGACATGCTCAGAGTGCCGGACTAGTAGAAAGACACAATGCTATCATCAAGAACAAGCTCGCTAAAACGTGTGCCGGCACCAAACTAAAATGGCCGGACGCCTTACCGATCGTGTTATTGTCCATGCATACAACCCCTCAAACTAAGACTGGGATCTCTCCATTTGAGGTGGTAATGGGGAGACCTGCCAATATTTGGAACCTTCCTAAATGCAATTCATTGAGAAATGTTGAAAATGTATTACTTTCAGATTATTGCAGCCAGTTGACTAAATACCTGTATTTGATTTACCACTAGGTACAAGAAGCCTTACCTGTGCGATACGAGGGCCCGGGCCACAGTATACGGCCTGGGAGTTGGGTGCTCATCAAGGCATTTGAGCGCTCTTCCTGCCTTGCTCCTCGCTGGCGTGGCCCGTTCCAGGTCCTTTTGGTCACCCAAACAGCGGTGCGGGTCTCTGGAAGAAAGAACTGGATCCACGCGTCCCACGTCAAGAAACTTCCTCACCGAGTGCCACACGTTACAGAAGAAACAGAACCCCTCGCTAATGCTGCAACCAACAATCCCAAAGCAGTGAATAGCGGCGAGAGTGTGTCGGAGAATCTCTCTGAGCCCGTGAGGCTTGGGGAAGCCGCCATTTTTTCTCCACACTCTCCAAATGTTTTGTATCCAGAAACTGCTGTTCCAAATTCGCATCTTCACTTGTCTCTGATACGTTGCTTCCAACGGGAAGTGACGATACATTGTTTACGGATCAATCAGTACCGGGAAAAGCAAGCTACAATCTGTGTCCAAGAAAATAGACTTATGGCACGGTTTTGCTCTGCATCTGATAGACTTACGGCACGGTTCGGCTGTGCATTTGAAGAAGAAAAGGATCATCGAGGGCTTGTTTCTGCCCAAATTTGAAAAAGGGGATTCTGTTGGCTAGGGTTGCGGAAGGACTAAGAAGTCGCGCGACCGGGAGGTCGCCAGCAACGAACATTGGGGCTATCCGTTTGAAGACTACAATGCCTGCTACTGCTTGTATGGGACTTGTAAATGAGGGAGTGACCAATCGGGACAATGGACAAAATGCCTGGGCCCCGAAAATGTATTGCTGTGTTTTTATAATGATATTTGGGTTTATAATAGTCACTGTCTTAGGATTGTGGTACCTTGAGGAAATGCACCCTTTAGAATATTTGTTGCCCACTGAAAATGTATCCGCTGTTCCTACTCCCTTTGTAAATTTGCATACTCTGTCCCCTAGGGACTCTCAGCATAGACAAAGGTACCACAATAATACTCTACTACTTATCATGAATGCTACGCATGCCATTTTTAATAAATCTAACTGTTGGGTCTGCTCACATTTACCACAACACAGGGATAAGGGGCTAGGTTGGTATATTCATCCTTTACCTTTGACAACTGCTTGCTATGCTTCTCTTAGAGCACTGTTCTTTGGCTGTTGGAATGACAGCATCTCAGGGAACTTTGATGGCACCAATTTGAATAGTTTTGAGAAACGTGTTTTGACTCCCCTGGGATGCTCGCTTTCGCAAACAGGAGTAAACCTAACGTTGCTTCTATTAGGCCTTCTGATAGACTGTCTCGTCCTTTCCAATCTTTGATTTCCTTTAAGATGGCTCCGATAGGCAATAAGGATGCCACGCCTCCTTCTTTCACTGTTAACCATAGCCCTGATTCAGATTCTTTTTGCATACAGAGGAATGGAATTCAATCAATGGGAGATTTTCTAGGTTGTGCCAAAGTTGCAAATTTGACTGGGGAAAACAGACCTTTGTATGTAGGCGAACCTGTCTACTTTATCTGCAGTCATGTAGCATTCCCATGGTTGCCCAGGGATTGTCAGGGAACCTGTTATTTAGGGATCCTGGTACCTGGGGTGTTTATAGCTAGTACAAAAGAAGTTTCAAAGGCTCATCCACGGCAGGACGAGAATGGTGACACCCCAGCACAAATCTTGGGAGATATAGCAAAATCAGTAGTGCCATTTTGGGGGCAAATAGCGAATTCTGAAGATATCAGAAAGCTAGCGAGAGTACTGGAGAGAACCATCAACCGGATCACAGACATACTCTATAATATGACGTTAGAACAGAAGACGATAAGAGTAGTAGCACTTCAAAACCGGATGGCATTAGATGTCATTCTGGCTGAACGTGGTGGAGTGTGTAAATTAGTGGGGTCCGCTTGCTGTGTTTTTGGCCAGATTCCTCCCCAACCATCTTCAAGGCAATACAGAATCTGCACGTCCTTAGTTCAGAAGTGCATGTTCCCGAGGGAAACTGGGATCTTAGCGCTTGGTTCTGGGACTTTTTGCGATCTTGGGGTTGGAAGGTACTTTCGATCTTGCTGAATATTTTGGGAATTCTGTTGTTTCTTTGCTGCTGTATTCAGTGTCTACCAATGCTAGGGGGATGGTACGCACAAGCAATAGGCTCGATAGGACATAAAGTGTATGCCCCAGATAAAACTTCCAAAGGCTATGTGTTGAAAGAAATTTTTGCGAATGACCTGATGGCAATAGATATTTCCGACAGCGATTCAGGGTGCATGGGCAATGATTCATGGAGTTATTTGCAAGGAGATCTGAAGTAGTTTTAGCACTTGGCATAGGCCAAAAGGAGGGTTTGTCAAATGAGAAATTATATTGTGCCTCCTATTGCAATTAATATATGTATATCGGCCTACGCCAAGCTGCTTATAAATCGCTTGCGAAGAAATCCGTGTTGCAAGGTCCTGACCTTTAAATCAATGTAAGCAGCCATTTTAGGTCAAACCGCCATTTTAGGTTTGCTTTATAAAGTCACCCTGTGAGTTAAAATGGTGGACGATGTTATTCCAAAATACAACATGGCCGTCTTGACCTCTGTATGTAGCTAATATGTAACTTGCCTCCAGGCCACTTGTTGAGGTCGTGAACTGAGACCTTGTCCTTCGTTGACCTGTGTGTAAAGGATTACTCGTGCAATGAAACGAATCCGCGAGCATACGTTAAGAACAATGTATCCAAATACTGAACGTAGAACACTTGTTTAACTACATTATATTAATGTTTGAGAAGACCTGCATGGAAAATCTCAGAATACACAGTTGCTGTATAGGCTTGTTGATATATGTATTAAAAGCAAACCAGTTATATGCGGATGTGCGAGACTTGGCATGAACCCTAGATCGGTGATGTATTAGTGAAATGTTAACCCGAAGTGGGGCTGGACATTATGCTCACAAAGAGTATAAAAAACCAATGCATTCTAATGTACAGCGTCTCTCACTGAACACACTGAACCACATTGGAGTTTGTTGTGTTGCACTGAGGGCCGATAGCTATCTGATTTTTTCTCTGTTCTTAGTAACTGGATTCAGTATAAAATAAAGTACTTTGTATGTTCCTTTGTAACCCGTGTTCGGTGTATTTCCTTTTGGGGTACTCAGCCTCGATATTTTTATTTTGTTTTCACACATGTCCACTCCTATATCCCACTCAGGCTTTTTCCTGATTTGTTTTTGGAATTGATAAGTGCTCTTCAAGAAAGCACATGGCACTTGCACAACTCTTTCCACTGTTCTTCATTCCTTTGTAATCTTTTCTTTCTTTTTTTTGGTTTTGTCGGTGGACCCCCTGGCTTTCTCTACTCTGTAACATTTTCTTGGTCCTCACTTCTACTTGGCTTTTCTGGGTTTTCTGTTTGATTCTTGGGCAGTTCACCTCTCATTTAGCTGACAGTGTCTCCCTCTTTTTTGGTTTGATTTTCATCATTTCCATTCCCTTTGCCATTCTCAAATGTTGTGGACGCTCTGCTGTCTTTGAACATACCTCACCCTTGAATTTCCCCTTGAAGAAGTTCCGAAAATGTGAGCTGGTGGAATGAAACATGTAGGGCTGGTTTTTGTATTGTTGGATCCTATTATTGTTATGTAATTATCTTTGAAGTGGGATGTATGTACTTATGGGATTGTGAATTAATGTATGAAATGTATTTATGTGTGATGTTCAAGTTACCCTGTAATTTTATGAAATTGTGCTATTACGAAGCAATTTGTAACTGTGTACAATATTTATTAAAATTAGATACATGATTATCTTGTGCTGGCAATCAATCAGTGCTGGGCATGAAAGAGTGAGGGTATAAGTCTGTTCTAGTGTATATAGGATAGGGCACACTCATCACTTTCCCCTACACCAGTGGTATTCAAACTTCTTCATGCCGAGCCCCCTTTGTGTAAAAATGTTGCTGCCGAGCTCGCCCTTGTGTAAAAATATTGCAATTGGGCCCCCAGATGCAATTTCTGCTTATATTTTCGATTAAAAGCAGCCATCATACTCTCTTTTGCAAGAGCCTCGCACCCCCTCTGGATACCCTTCAGGCCCCCAAGGAGAAGCAGCCGCAAAGTTTCAAGACTGTTGCCCTAGACCCTTCTCTGTGTATTATTCCGTGGTCCATAGTGGCCTGGCCACCCGGATTTGCTGATATCACAGGAGGTTCTTCAACCTAATGCTATAGTATCTGCCAGACCCATCGGCCACAGACCAGACCGTTCACATCTAGCAGCATGAACGCCTGATAGGTGCTTGGGTCCACTTATGCGCCGTGTTTCAATATTGGTACAATGATTCCATCTTTCATAGAATCAGCGAGGGCCCTTCAGGCATTTAAAGTCCATCCACCTTTTGAGAACTGGTGTTCACCAACTCACTGTAGCTTTGATTCGGTCATTGGCACATCGTTTGGGCCTGCTGCTTGGCTACGCTTCAGGGATTGGATTAGGTGTTCCACTTCTTTCCCTCCGGGGCTCCCCCAATCCCATGGGCCGCTGCAGTCTTCCTAGGTATGGCTTTCTTGAAGCTTTGCCTGTCTTGCTCTGCATAGATTCTTTGGGTGTGGTGTAACCAGACACCAGGGTCACCAGGTATATTCCTGCTTCCTGCTTGATAGGTGAGGTGTCTGCCAATCCTATTGCTACCAAGGCCCAAAAGGTCTGAGAGACATTTGGCCTCATTACGAGTCCGGCGGTAACTGCGGCGGTAAAACCACCTGGTTACCGCCGGACTCGTATTACCATTCCGCCTCCGTGATTCCCGGAATTACCGGGGCATTACAACCCCGGTTTTCTGGGAATCACGGAGGCAGAATGATGTTAATCCCCATTCCCATTGAGTCCTGTGGGACTCAATGGGAATGGGGATCATGGAAACACCGGCAGCATCTCGTAATGCTGCCGGTGTTTCCACGTCCGCCTGCAGGTGGGCGGTGTTAAACCCGCCAGGTCAGACCTGGCGGGAACATCACCTCCCGCCTGCAGGAGTTGGGATCAGGCGGTCCGGAAACAACAGTGGAGGCGGGTTTACCGCCACCGTTATTTCCGGACCGCCTGAGTTATAATGAGGCCCATTGTCTTAGCGTTACCCAGAAGTTGGTCTTTCATCGCTACTTTGAATTAGTGCATGTGTGCTCTTTCGCCTTCCGGGATTTTCTCCACTTTCAGGTTGAGATGTTCATCCATCTGGAAGTGCCGGGATCCGGGTTCACGCCATGCTTAGGCGGCTTCTTTTATGCTAGTTTCCTGTGCATGTCCTTCTGGGGGTCTGCCCAGTCTCTTGTCTCCCTCGCCATGTTCCAAAACAGCACCAACAGGCAGTGCCGGATTAAACCCTCTGGAGGCCCCCAGGCAGTCGAAATTTCGAGGGCCCCCTCGCAAATTATCTCCCAATACTTTTTACATTCACCAACCAACAATTTTAATGAACCAGTCATATTATACAAAACTAAACATGAACTAAACTTTAACAATTATTAATGTTATTATAAAAAACATTTAAAAAAAAAAATTAATAGATCAACAAAACTTTACATTTTCACTTTCCTCAATTGGTTGGTGGTGAAATCTGGGCACACACACACAATCCAAACTAAGCACTGGGGGCGCCAGGGCCCCTAAAAGGGGTGGGGCCCTTAGGCCAGTGCCTACTTGGCCTAATGGATAATCCGGCACTGCCCGCAGGAGCCCCTGCTATAAACCACCCACAGCACAGACCTCATGAGGGACATGTTGGGGCTTCCTTAAGTAGCATGCCCATTTTCACAGCAACATGTGAACTCACAATGAACATGTCACGTTGTTGTGAATACATTTCTCACTGTATTCGGGAGTCTGATGTCGTGATTGCTTTTTAGAGGTGCAACTCATCCCCTCAACAGGTAATAATGAGACAGAAAAAGAAAATGTGATCTGTCTCTGACTACAATATAGGCAGGCGCTGAGATAGCTCAGTGGGTTAAGAGTGTGCTGCTCAGATTTGTGTGTGGTTTGCTGGTCGTAGGATCAAAGGCTACCTCTGCCTTTTCTTTCTTCCAAGGATGGGTGATAATAATTGTATTTAAAACATGTTTTATGTACAGCGCTTTCGCAAATTCCCCCCAAAAAGTATGATAGTAGATTATACAGAATATATTCTAGTATGAGATGACACCCCTGTAACTGCATTCTGTGCCCTGGTGGCATTTCCAGTGGTTGGGCACGCGTGATAATGTACCATCTTTCTTTATGTGGGTACAATCCAAGGAAATGGCGCAGGAGTGATTTTCGAATTCACATTTCTTTTACCAGTTATTAAGATTGTATGGTATTACAAAGCCCTCTTTAACACACAATGGCTGGAGCAGTACCCGCACCAAATGTGTCAGAAACAAATAGACAGACAAGCAAGATGTGAGATATCCTTCATATTGTTACGTCATACGTATATCGCCTCACACCAATGCACAGACCGTGAAGCCACACTCGAGGAACCCCAGCGAGAGTGCCGTTGCTTCGAATTCATTCTTTAGATGAAACAGTTGCACAAACCTACACCCTTCCAAACGCGGCGGCTCACCTTGAAGCAGCTCTTTCAGAGCCCACATGTTCACAGATGTAACATGAGAAACATGTTTTGACTGTTTACAGAAACTAGACACGAGTTCCTTTCCCCAAGCAAAATGTGTCTTGTTCTCTCTCTATGTATCTGTCTATCTAGAATCTGTCAGTCTGCCCTACATCTGTCTGTCTGTCTATCTCTCTATCTATTTCTCTCTCTATCTCTCTGTCTATCTCTCTATCTATCTCTCTATCTAGCTATAATCTGTCTATCTCTTTATCTACCATCTGTCCATCTGTGATCTGCCATGCTATCTATAATAAATGTGTATGTCTCTATCTTTCACCTCTCTATTCATCTTTCTCTTTATCTATCATCTGTCCGTCTGTCTGTCTATATTAATTCACATCTTTTTCTATCATGCAACCTTTCACCAATCCTCCGCCCGCCCGCTTATTCCTGGAAATTGCGTGCATTTATTTTCCATAATTTATGTACAATAGACAAAGCACATTAAATAGATATTAAAATTACCTTAAATCAGGACAGCCTTCCAAACCTGGTCCAGTACACCTGGAAAGCAATACAGGCACAATTAAAACGACACTTGTTTTCATTTAATTTCATTAAAAAAAACATAATGAATTTCTATAAGCATTTAGTGCAGCAGACATTTGAAAGCAATAATACACATTGTTTGGTGCCTGTGCAAGTGTCTGAGACAGTGCCCCTGTGATGGCCCTTTAAGGCTTGTACCTGCCAGCGTTCATGTGTCCCTTTAGTTTGCGCTTCAGGGTGACCCCTCCATCATTTGGGGTCCCTTCGCTCTCATCACACAGCATACTGTGATCAGATTTTGATCATCTGTCTTTCCCGGATGATGGAGGTCGTGGAGATTTCACAGGCAAAGCAGCTGTGCCTGGACAATCTATGAAATTGCCTCAGGTCCTCCATGTCTGGGTGCAGTGAGGTAACACTGCACCCGTGTGCTAGAACTCCATGCGGTAATGCCCGGGTGTGGTCGACTTTGGGACATTCTGGCAGACGTGCCTGATTTTGCTGTGCTAGCAAAAACTAGACCTCACCCAGAATGCTGGAGGCGGACGGGTTGCAGTGGCGCCTGCCAGTCCAACAAAGAGGTTCTCAATGGCAGAACCCAACAGGGCTCCCAGCATTCTACTAAAGCACGTGTAAACGGCCGCTACACAGCACTCCTTCACTGCTATGAAACCTTAAGCTCCGCCCATGCCACACTGGCAAGCCAAGCACTGGCCTTAGGACAGCAGTGGATGGTGCTCCGTATGTTTCAATGGGATAAGTATCGTGACGTCAGTCCAGACCTTCCAATCTCCTGATTTCACTCTCAGCTGCTAACCGTGGACAGATCTCGCTTCTTGTTGTTCTGTGTTGCCTGACCAACTCTTGAACTCACTTCCCATCACAGTCCAAAGTATTCAAAGTCACTTAACCTTCAAAAAATATCTCAAGACACAGATTACTCGTAATTTATTTCTTCATGGACCAGCTGTCTGTTGGCTACCAGGTACTTGGCCACCTCTTAGGGTGATAGCCATGCTCTGAAAATGTAATAATTTAACAGCCTAACTTTGATTGTAATCTTTGGTGGCATAATGCTAGAGAACGATTTGGTTGACTTGTTTCATTGGAGCCATGTGTTCTGCCCCAGCACTATACATGTTACTCTTGTATGAGGCGTCGATGTGTGATGCCATGATGCAAGAACACAGCTAATGCACATATATACTGCCTCCATTTAATTGCTTTGGAGTCGTCATGCAATGGTTTCATTGGCGGAAACGAGTCGTGGTCATCTGCTCCATTGCACATTATGCTTCTTCCCCAAGAACATTCACGGGGGTTCCACTGTCCCCACGTTCCATGTGACATGCCGCATCCCGGGCATACAGCTCTACAGAGCATCTTTCTGGCAGAACAAAGACGCCAGCATTTGAGAGACACATTGCGCATTCTACCTAAAGACCCACTTTCATTCATTCTGACCCAAACAAATGCAGCTTAAATACATGGGGCACCACAAAGGGGTCCAAGGAACTCATTGGTCCTCTCAGGTCACCACCAAACTTAGCTTCTGGAGAATTGAGCACACAGTTTTGGCACTTGACCTGGGCAAATTGCCACAGCAGCCTTTAAATGGTTAGTCTCACCTTTCCGAGACTGAACTGTGGTAGGCAAATCGTGAACCAGATTGGTCACACCCAGCAAATGATCGATTATCAGGATCAGATTTGCATGGGATTACAGCCTCTAAGGATATGGGCGTTTGGCTCTTTTTGCTCCTTCTTGATGCTTGGCGCCATAGCGACCCTCTGGAAAACACACATTGATACACAAGCAGCTCTAGTGTTGTTAGACCTTGCTAAAGGAAAAGCATCCGGCCACACTGATACAGGCCTGGAAACCTGACGCCATAGCGCCCCTCTGGAAAACACACATTGATACACAAGCAGCTCTAGTGTTGTTAGACTTTGCTAAAGGAAAAGCATCCAGCCACACTGATACAAGCCTGGAAACCCGACGCCATACTGCCCCTCTGGAAAACACACATTGATACACAAGCAGCTCTACTGGTGTTAGACCTTGCTAAAGGAAAAGCATCCAGCCACACTGATAAAGGCCGGGAAACCTGACGCCATAGCGCCCCTCTGGAAAACACACATTGATACACAAGCAGCTCTAGAGGTGTTATACCTTGCTAAAGGAAAAGCATCCGGCCACACTGATACAGGCCTGGAAACCCAACGCCATAGCGCCCCTCTGGAAAACACACATTGATACACAAGCAGCTCTAGAGGTGTTAGACCTTGCTAAAGGAAAAGCATCCAGCCACACTGATACAGGCCTGGAAACCCGACGCCATACTGCCCCTCTGGAAAACACACATTGATACACAAGCAGCTCTACAGGTGTTAGACCTTGCTAAAGCAAAAGCATCCGGCCACACTGATACAAGCCTGGAAACCCGACGCCATACTGCCCCTCTGGAAAACACACATTGATACACAAGCAGCTCTAGAGGTGTTAGACCTTGCTAAAGGAAAAGCATCCAGCCACACTGATAAAGGCCGGGAAACCTGACGCCATAGCGCCCCTCTGGAAAACACACATTGATACACAAGCAGCTCTAGAGGTGTTAGACCTTGCTAAAGGAAAAGCATCCCGCCACACTGATAAAGGCCGGGAAACCTGACGCCATAGCGCCCCTCTGGAAAACACACATTGATACACAAGCAGCTCTAGTGTTGTTAGACCTTGCTAAAGGAAAAGCATCCGGCCACACTGATAAAGGCCGGGAAACCTGACGCCATAGCGCCCCTCTGGAAAACACACATTGATACACAAGCAGCTCTACTGGTGTTAGACCTTGATAAAGGAAAAGCATCCAGCCACACTGATACAGGCCTGGAAACCCGACGCCATACTGCCCCTCTGGAAAACACACATTGATACACAAGCAGCTCTACAGGTGTTAGACCTTGCTAAAGGAAAAGCATCCGGCCACACTGATACAAGCCTGGAAACCCGACGCCATACTGCCCCTCTGGAAAACACACATTGATACACAAGCAGCTCTAGTGTTGTTAGACCTTGCTAAAGGAAAAGCATCCAGCCACACTGATAAAGGCCGGGAAACCTGACGCCATAGCGCCCCTCTGGAAAACACACATTGATACACAAGCAGCTCTAGAGGTGTTAGACCTTGCTAAAGGAAAAGCATCCCGCCACACTGATAAAGGCCGGGAAACCTGACGCCATAGCGCCCCTCTGGAAAACACACATTGATACACAAGCAGCTCTAGTGTTGTTAGACCTTGCTAAAGGAAAAGCATCCGGCCACACTGATAAAGGCCGGGAAACCTGACGCCATAGCGCCCCTCTGGAAAACACACATTGATACACAAGCAGCTCTAGTGTTGTTAGACCTTGCTAAAGGAAAAGCATCCGGCCACACTGATACAAGCCTGGAAACCCGCCGCCATACTGCCCCTCTGGAAAACACACATTGATACACAAGCAGCTCTACTGGTGTTAGACCTTGCTAAAGGAAAAGCATCCGGCCACACTGATACAAGCCTGGAAACCCGACGCCATACTGCCCCTCTGGAAAACACACATTGATACACAAGCAGCTCTACAGGTGTTAGACCTTGCTAAAGGAAAAGCATCCGGCCACACTGATAGAAGCCTGGAAACCTGACGCCATAGCGCCCCTCTGGAAAACACACATTGATAAACAAGCAGCTCTAGAGGTGTTAGACCTTGCTAAAGGAAAAGCATCCGGCCACACTGATACAAGCCTGGAAACCCGACGCCATACTGCCCCTCTGGAAAACACACATTGATACACAAGCAGCTCTAGTGTTGTTAGACCTTGCTAAAGGAAAAGCATCCAGCCACACTGATAAAGGCCGGGAAACCTGACGCCATAGCGCCCCTCTGGAAAACACACATTGATACACAAGCAGCTCTACAGGTGTTAGACCTTGCTAAAGGAAAAGCATCCGGCCACACTGATACAGGCCTGGAA
This sequence comes from Ambystoma mexicanum, assembly GCF_040938575.1. Lineage (NCBI taxonomy): Eukaryota > Metazoa > Chordata > Amphibia > Caudata > Ambystomatidae > Ambystoma > Ambystoma mexicanum. Next base: position 985,517,214 of record NC_090924.1, read on the forward strand.
ACCTGACGCCATAGCGCCCCTCTGGAAAACACACGTTGATACACAAGCAGCTCTAGAGGTGTTAGACCTTGCTAAAGGAAAAGCATCCGGCCACACTGATACAAGCCTGGAAACCCGACGCCATACTGCCCCTCTGGAAAACACACATTGATACACAAGCAGCTCTAGTGTTGTTAGACCTTGCTAAAGGAAAAGCATCCAGCCACACTGATAAAGGCCGGGAAACCTGACGCCATAGCGCCCCTCTGGAAAACACACATTGATACACAAGCAGCTCTAGAGGTGTTAGACCTTGCTAAAGGAAAAGCATCCGGCCACACTGATAAAGGCCGGGAAACCTGACGCCATAGCGCCCCTCTGGAAAACACACATTGATACACAAGCAGCTCTACTGGTGTTAGACCTTGCTAAAGGAAAAGCATCCGGCCACACTGATACAAGCCTGGAAACCCGACGCCATACTGCCCCTCTGGAAAACACACATTGATACACAAGCAGCTCTACTGGTGTTAGACCTTGCTAAAGGAAAAGCATCCGGCCACACTGATACAAGCCTGGAAACCCGACGCCATACTGCCCCTCTGGAAAACACACATTGATACACAAGCAGCTCTACAGGTGTTAGACCTTGCTAAAGGAAAAGCATCCGGCCACACTGATAGAAGCCTGGAAACCTGACGCCATAGCGCCCCTCTGGAAAACACACATTGATACACAAGCAGCTCTAGTGTTGTTAGACCTTGCTAAAGGAAAAGCATCCAGCCACACTGATAAAGGCCGGGAAACCTGACGCCATAGCGCCCCTCTGGAAAACACACATTGATACACAAGCAGCTCTACAGGTGTTAGACCTTGCTAAAGGAAAAGCATCCGGCCACACTGATACAGGCCTGGAAACCTGACGCCATAGCGCCCCTCTGGAAAACACACGTTGATACACAAGCAGCTCTAGAGGTGTTAGACCTTGCTAAAGGAAAAGCATCCGGCCACACTGATACAAGCCTGGAAACCCGACGCCATACTGCCCCTCTGGAAAACACACATTGATACACAAGCAGCTCTAGTGTTGTTAGACCTTGCTAAAGGAAAAGCATCCAGCCACACTGATAAAGGCCGGGAAACCTGACGCCATAGCGCCCCTCTGGAAAACACACATTGATACACAAGCAGCTCTAGTGTTGTTAGACCTTGCTAAAGGAAAAGCATCCGGCCACACTGATAAAGGCCGGGAAACCTGACGCCATAGCGCCCCTCTGGAAAACACACATTGATACACAAGCAGCTCTACTGGTGTTAGACCTTGCTAAAGGAAAAGCATCCGGCCACACTGATACAAGCCTGGAAACCCGCCGCCATACTGCCCCTCTGGAAAACACACATTGATACACAAGCAGCTCTACTGGTGTTAGACCTTGCTAAAGGAAAAGCATCCAGCCACACTGATAAAGGCTTGGAAACCTGACGCCACAGCGCCCCTCTGGAAAACACACATTGATACACAAGCAGCTCTAGTGTTGTTAGACCTTGCTAAAGGAAAAGCATCCGGCCACACTGATAGAAGCCTGGAAACCTGACGCCATAGCGCCCCTCTGGAAAACACACATTGATACACAAGCAGCTCTACTGGTGTTAGACCTTGCTAAAGGAAAAGCATCCGGCCACACTGATACAAGCCTGGAAACCCGCCGCCATACTGCCCCTCTGGAAAACACACATTGATACACAAGCAGCTCTACTGGTGTTAGACCTTGCTAAAGGAAAAGCATCCAGCCACACTGATAAAGGCTTGGAAACCTGACGCCACAGCGCCCCTCTGGAAAACACACATTGATACACAAGCAGCTCTAGTGTTGTTAGACCTTGCTAAAGGAAAAGCATCCGGCCACACTGATAGAAGCCTGGAAACCTGACGCCATAGCGCCCCTCTGGAAAACACACATTGATACACAAGCAGCTCTACTGGTGTTAGACCTTGCTAAAGGAAAAGCATCCGGCCACACTGATACAAGCCTGGAAACCTGACGCCATAGCGCCCCTCTGGAAAACACACATTGATACACAAGCAGCTCTAGAGGTGTTGCTAAAGGAAAGCATCTGGCCACACTGATACAGTCCTGGAATCCCGACGCCATATTGCCCCGAGGATCAGGCCGCCATGGCATTCATGCAGGGGCTTTCTCATATTTGTATGACGCGTGCCTATAGTACGCCTTTTATGCCATTTACACATTTTCGGTTTGTTGCAAAATGCGTTTGTCAGTGTTAAAAGTATACTCTTGTATCTTGCGAGAGAAATAGTTAAAATGATTGACCGAAGAATATATGCCTGCACACGTACAATCAAGGGTGGAAATATTTCTATGTCAGCAGTTGAAAAGATCTCCCAATATCTTACAAAACAATGTGATGTTTGCAACTAACCATTTTTCATGTCCTAAAGGGAAGTCAAACTGTTACCAAGTCTGTAAGCTACTTTCAAGCTTTATAAAATGGCTTTGGATGGTGAGCTCGGCATGGGGTTTGTTGTTATTTTTCAAGAATCCCCGACTATTTTATTGGTGCAAACTTTTCTTAGCAACATATTTTTCTTAATTTGAATATTTTCACTTTTTCTGTAGCTTCAGTTTGTTTCTCATGAGAGCTTTCCCTTGCACTCCCAAGCCGCGCAGAGAGAGCAGGGGCTCCATTGCTTCCCGAATCTAGGCCAGCGCTCAATAACTTCTATAATAATAATAATAATAATAATAATAATAATGATAATAATAGCCCCAGTCTGTTCTGTGAGCTAACCTGAGAGATCAGTACTGGAAATAGAACTATCCCCCTGCAGCTGGCACTGGGAGTGCCATCAAACTTTCCAAGCGCTAGAAACAACCATACCTCAGAAACAGCAACAACTAATCACATAAATATCTAGTGAAAAAGAAGACAGAGGAAAAGGGAGATAGGTGGGAAGATCAAGAAAGTAGGTATGGGTTCCCCAGATGAGACTGCAAAGAATTTTGCAATAAACAAAGAAAAACAATCCTATAAAAATTGGATTAAAAGCCATGCGTGGCTGCTTGCCCAAGGGATGGGGATAAAATGCTCGAGGCGGTGCTGGAAACAATACAAAACATTTCTGGAATATCATTAATCAAAGAAAAGGGAATGAGGATGTTGAGATGATAAATCCTATTCAGGAGGATGATTGGAAGAAATACTATATCCCTTCTTGCTTTCTGCCTCCTGGTTAGGCCTGCAGCTGGACCTGCATGGCTATGGTCCCTGCACTCCTTGTCCCCAAGAGGACAATTCTGCCTGGCACACTAGGGGCCAACAGATGTCAATATAATTAGATGGTTCTGCGATCTCAGGGGCCAACAGTCGTTCCTGGAAGATATAGACCCTCGGTCTGGCCACTGATCTCTGTTCCATGCCTCATGTAGCCAGTGTTGATTGTGCAGCAGTCATGGCCTCCCTGAACGGTGCACACTCCCCACTGTCTCTGGCAGCAAGTGCAATAATCCTCTGGGGAGGCGCAGGAGCCGAGTGAGCACGTTCATGCATCCGTGTGTGTTTACATGCATCTGCGCATCTACCTGCTTGTTGACAATTAATTAAGACTGGTCTTTGTCCTACTTTGACGACAGGTTGGTGTTTTAAATGTTGTGATAGGACAAAAAGCGGCCCCCAGTATCATTTCAGGTATGTACTGTGAATTGCAGTTGATATAGTGGAAACGTTGCCAAACGCAGCACGTAGAGCGCGTACAAGAGATGTAGACAATAAAAGGAAACGAAAAAGGCACCAGGTATTAAAAGTACAATACATAGAGTGTGGTACATTGCATAGAGTTGTACAGATTATGGACACATAGAACTAAGGTAGCGTGAGAGGCAAAGGGAAGATCAGGAAGATCAAATCAAGAATTACGGAACTGCGAAGAGGCAAGCTGAAGGGAGAGAGGCAGAGACTTCCGCAAGCTGATTGCTACCATTGCACTATTGCCACCTGACCATACTTGGGGCACTGTTTTGCACCATGTTATGTAATGTATAACTTACCTGTCAAAGGATATTGGTAAACCGTGCTCTGTTGAGAGCATTTTGACAAGTTGGTAAATCAGCAAATCATGGTAGCAATGGCTAGTTAGGCAGCTGACATCTACACTAACGCATATAAACATCACATTGTCGAACCGGCATAGCATGACACTAATGTCATGTCACAGTAGATAGGTAGGCTACGTCTACAATGACATATTTGAAAGCACAATAAACAACTGTTTTCTCTAAACCTACTAGTGGATTGGTACCTATACATCTTTAGATGAACTCAGGATGTGGTGGTATGTGCAAGTTGTTTGCAGAAAGCAATCTAGAAATCACATCTTTGAGGGGACTTCTTGGGTTTGAGGCTCACATCTGGCGATCAAGTGCAGCAAAGCGGCCCCCAAACACTTTGGTTTAGAACATGAGATCTTGGCACCAACCTTCTCAACATGTTCTTTTATGGAACCCTATGCAGCAGGTGCATGCACAACTGTGGGTATCTCACTGGAAGTTGAATTTGTGAATTAACTTGTCTGAGTTGTCTTAGTTGAATTAGAACCTGCGCAATGCAGCTCGCACACACATTTCTGCAGCCGGTGCTTAACTCAGGCAGAATTCTAGTACACATCTACTAGAACACTCGCTTAGTTTGCTCTTTTTGTTATTTGTTGGCGGTTTGGTGCCGGTAGACATGCAGAAGAAACCACTTATTAGTGCGCGTCAATAGACCACAAGCCCTTAGGTACAATTCTTAGACACCCCAAATAAGTAGCCTTTCCCGAAGCTTCATGCCCCCACTCCTCTTTCATCAAATGTAAAGCTGTGACCCCGCAATACTTTCCAAGTCCATTTCGGATCTGACCAATTGTCTCAGGCAATTTGACAAAGCCTCAAAGTGTAGCACATCTCACGACTTTGTAGTCTCCGCAACTACCTCTTTGATCTTCTAGCTTTGTCGTGACCTACTTGCTCAATTCACTTTTATCTGAGCAGATGTTTTTTCTTATTATTTTTAATTTGGAGCTCTTCAATTATTCACTCGTGTTATATTGCTATGCCTGCATGGGCATTACACATCAGTAATGATGTCTTTTTGTGTTCATCGGTAGACATTTTGATAAATGACATGTGTCTCCTCGTTCAACCTTCTCGACTGCCAGATTCCCCAATTAATAAAGACAATTAAACAGACACATATATGTACACTGAGCTACAATGGAAAAACCATGAGCTGGAATTTTGCAGCTCTGTATTTTCTGGGATTTATTTCACATTTCCACAGGCCGAGCCAAGAGTCCAAAAACAGCAGCGCCTTAATTACAAACACACCAGTCCCTCTGCTTAAGAGTTAACATCTGGGGAGCACAGCCTCAACATGAGCTGAGGCGTTTCGTTAATTACATTTCTGCCAAATGTGGGCTTGACAGAATGTTAAAATAAGAAGTTCTGTTTGAAAGAACAAGCGTCCAATGTTAGTACTCACCCGTGGGTGCAATTGGCATGACACAGTTGGCAGACGTTGTTTTCATCGTGGTACTTCCAGATCAGCAAGTTGTTCTCCCCCATGATTCCTGCGGGGCAGGTCTTCATGCAGTGAGGCCCATCCTTGTAGTGGGCGCACCTCACACAGTTCTCTGAGCCCTGCAGAAAGTCCAGCAGACATTAAGCAAGACGGAAACAAAGACAGAGACAACAGGTGTGTATACACAAGACTGTAGCTTTTACCTCCTGCAGCCATTTCTATGAAACCTTTCACTTTGTATTACACCCATACAAAATAGGACAGAAAATCGCCTCCCCGACTGTTGTCACAATGCAACAGGCTCATCTGTTACGTAGAGTTTTTTTTGGGGGGGGGGGGGTTATATTTTTGACCATATGCATTTTTATAAATGTGTTGCGAGCAGTCATAGCTGTACTGCTGCCTCATGATTGGAATCGAGAAAAATTATATGTATAAATAATTATGGGTTTTAATGAGAAGAGCAGCTGAAACCCATTTTAATATTTTTTTTCTCCTAGTGTTCTGGGGCACCCCTTTGTCAAGCCCAATATATTAGAGTTGAAAACAGGTAGGGGAAGCACACCCTGTCTTATGTAAATTCAATGTAAAACTTCAGAAATTCCTTATTTTTTCTAATCCATTGGACCTTAAACTAATCAATTTTTTCTGGGTGCCCGGGGAGAAAAAATGACTCTGGTATCAAAAAGTCAACAATTACATGAACAAAATGAGGTTCCTATTGGTAATAGGAACTCTGGTCCCCTGCACACCATTCAATAGTGGAAAGAATCTTTTCAAACAAATCTCAATGATTTTTATAATTTCAAATATTCGTTGTCTCAATATTGTGTAAAGTTTTTTTAGCAACAATCAAGGTAGTCAAGTATTAAATATAAATTTCAATCAACAAATTCAAAATAACCAGTTTTCACATGTAAATTTACATGGCAGCATGTGCACCTAGTGCTCCTCTCGTTCCGAAGACGCAGGCCCGTAAGACTCCTTTGGACGGTCTCATCCCACATTGAGAGATTGAACCGGAAGAGACCCCTGTTATATTCTATGACAGTCGTCAGCTTTCACTAAATGCAGCTCGGTGCCGATTTCTGGCCTCCCTTTGTTACTATCATTGCGATTTTTCTCGAGGGATGTTATTATCATCTACTTTCCGCCACCGTGGCCTTTTATGACAAGACACAGTGCAGAACTGAGAAAGTCTTTGTAAACCTGGATACGAGGAAGAATATTAGTACCCCTCCTCCCTGACCCTCTGTATGCCACCCCCGCTGTATATCTGTTCTGTTGTTTACCACTGAAAAGTGCTCCGTTATGTATCTGTATTGTTGTATACCTCTGTAAAGTGCTTTGTTGCTTCTCGAAGCTAGGGCCGTGATGTTATATGATATGATAGTGATATGATCGTTTATTTATATAGCGCCTATACACAATGTGTTTCAAAAGGCTTCAAGGCAAGGGAGGGAACAAGGGAAAATGCAATGACATTCTTACAGGCCATGAACAGTAAGGATGTACATTTTGTGCTCAATAAATGCAATAATAATAATAATAATAATAATAATAATAATAACTTATGGTCCCATTAATCATACACTGCATTTGTCTACATCCGCCTAACTTTCAATTATGCACAATGTATGTTCCCGATTTTTGCCATCATCTATATTTACAAAATATATGCAATGCAGTGTTATTCCACGGGGAGGCACATAAGAAATATATTAATTAAAGTAAACTCTGGTGCATTTACGGTTTCATCTTGGAGTGAGTTACTTTAGAGTCATACATCCGGATAGCAGAATACATATTTAAGCACTGAGGTAGCTTACATTTTGTCATTGTACAGTACTGCGTAGCTTTTGCCAGTTAATACATTTACTGAAGCTCTTACCAGTCCAGTGCAAGCCATGGTTGCGTTCTCAACTTTGCATTCGGCATGACATTGGAAGCATGATTCATTCTTCACAAACTCTCTTGGCTCCCTGCAATTATAAATATAAGAAAGGAATGTACACATGCATGGACAAGGGAACGTACCCTTATGACATTGTTCAGTTATTATCAGGTGGTATGTCAGTAATAGTCATCACTTGCACATCCCATGCAGAATGCCATGTTTATTCACAACCCCTGGGAGATTGACCAACTCTAAAAGCTAGATGTGACAGCCACAGCACGAGGCACTATTAGCACGCAGGTTGCTCAGTACACAGGCCAAATCTCACAATTCAAGCTTGCTTTCTCAGTAAACTCACATGCGCTTCCACCCGTCCACCTCCTTCTAACCCTGCTCATGCAGCTTCTCGTCCACTCCCCCTCTCCATCCCTCCCTCCCAGGCCGAGCCCCGTCTCACATGACCCTGGACTCCTGTGGAAACTGAAGAGGGTCTTCGCACAGAGCTTTGCCTTCCATTTCCATGGCCGCCAAGTTGGGTGAGTATTTGTTTCAAAGAAATACAGTGCTGTCAGCACCCCGGGAAATAAACCTGGGGTGCTAATAGCATTAATCACTGGCTCTGTGGGATGTGGCGGTTGGTAAAAGCCCAGGGACTCTCAGTCGATAACTGCGCCCTATAAAGTCACACTGTCATACACACAATCCAAAACATAACAGTGACCTACGTGCGGGACTGAGAGGGCTGAGACAGAATCCAATTTTGACAGTTGCCCAATAAAGGGAGTTTCGGATAATGCAAATTGCACCACCGGGGGGGGGGGGGGGGGGGTTCTGACTTCCCAGATCCAGCTCATGATGGTTCAGATGAACAGTAATGTCACATGGTCTGGCAACCATTGCAGGGACTGTGAACACAATGGCATGCACTATTTCCTTGGCCGGTTACCATTGGGGGAAAGAGCAAGAATAGAATTGTTTTCTGTTAGAGAATGCACATTGTCAAACACAGCCACAATACAGAAGAACGAATGTCTCTTCTCTTAAGTTGACTGAAAACAAACCATCGAGATCTCGATCTTGAAATGCAAGTGGGAATATTAGTGTAGTGTCTGGCATGTTTATATAGCATTATCGTGGGCTGAGTGAGTGCTTTCCTTGCTGTCTGTGTGGGTCAGCTATCTTAGGAATGCCAGAGGGAATGCAGAATGTTGAGGGCAGGGGATCCTGGAAGTCACAGTTGGTGGGGACTTGGAGATGGGAACCTGCAACAGAAGGGTGCCTACCCCCTTACTCCCATGTGTCCTTCCTGCCTGAGTTCTAAGTATTTAAGTGCATTTCCTTTTTGTGCTTACTTGACTCCTGTGCGGTTACTGCGTGCTGGCTGCTTCCTTGAGGTTCCCAGATGTTACATTTTGGTATATGGGGTACAAGGCCTGAAGAACCGGACTGAACTGCTCTTTCCATTTCTGCAAGCACCTCAACAAGCATCCTCCCCCAATGCAGAGATTCAGAGTGACCCCAACACCCCCACTCCAGGTGGAGATTGAATCACAGTGAGTTTTCTAGCTCTCTTATCCCTAAGTCTGAGGGATGTTGATACCCTGTGGAGATATTCCAATGACCCTGCCAGCCATCCCATCTGTAATCATAGTTTCACCCGTGTGATAGATTCATTTTTGCTGAGAGCAGCACTTAAGATCAACAGAAATGAACATATTTCCTCCACTAGAAGAAAACACAAATGTCTATCCACCTTTGATAAAGTCCATCTTAAAACTGCCTCCCTCACATATAGGTGCCTTAATAATGGAGCACCACCATACCTTACCGACAGAATCTGTAGAAAAACCTCTTTCAGACCGACCAGAACAGCCAACTCCAACTGCCTCCAAGTACCACGATTCAAACTCTCCACTATCGGAGGTCACAGCTTCCCAGTTAACGCTGCGCAATTGTGGAACTCCTTACCTCCTGGTATTAGAGAACCTCAGTCCTTCTCTAAATTTAGACAAAATCTAACTAACTGGCTAAAAGAAAACGATAAATAATCATTTGATAATCAGTCTCCTGACGCCCTATACACCCCATCATGTATACCCTTCTGCTTATCTATTCGCTCATCATGTGCTAGTCCCCCGGGACACCCTCTCTGATGTACTGTGATCACTTTCATTCTATTTGCTCATGTAATTTACACTGTATATATGCCGATGTAGCTCATGTACCTATTGCTATTGTAGTTCATGTACCTATTGTTGCCCCCCATGCATGTCATGCATCCATGTAACCAAGCTGAACATATCCTTGTGTCCTGCGCCCTGATGCCCCTGGGTCTGGTGCGCATTATAAATAATAAACTAAACTAAACTAAACTAAAATTGGGTAGCGTTCCTTCCTCCCATTCTCTACCCCAGGGCTTACAGGATTGTTGAGGCTCAAGATAAGGGGTCATGATCCTTTTCAGGGCGATTCTCCTTAAAAGAACTCGATAGCATGCCACAAATTGCACAATCTGATAAAAAATGATCCATTTTAGAAGCATCAATTTCTACTATTTTAGTAAGTAAGTGGACAGAGTTGATCAGATAAGAATCTGCAGGTTACCGCACGCCGACCCAGCTCAGCCAGGCATGGTAGTAGTAACTGAGAATTCTTACTATTTATTTATTTATTTTAAAACTTTATTTCAGCAAAGCCATCCAAGTTAACAATTCATAATTTAGATTCACAGTATAAAAAGAAGCCCTTCCTAGGCCAATTTAGTTCAAAATGAATACATTCAGAAAAAATATTACTGCAATAAAAAAAAATATTAAATGGGTATCATCAATTTAAGATTACATTTGACATCTTCAGGCAGCAGAATCTTCAGCACTTCTAATATACATATCCTAATATATAAATAACCCATATCATTATATCGGCAAAATGTAAAGCTCCAGTCAGGGTCGCCAATAGATAACATTTTGCATAGTTCTAGAAGTGATGTAATTCCAGGGTGTTTGTTCTTAGTTACCAGGCTTTCTCAAGGAAATGAAAAATTGCAATAGTGGCCCACTCATCAGATATTGTTTTAACCCGGCAGAGTGCTTCTTTAACACTCCTTACACCATGCTCGTTAAACAAGGGTCTCAGGAACTGTTTTCTCAGGGCACTATATAAAATACAAGTGCAATGACATTATCAATATTTTCCTTGCAACATTCACAATATATGCAGTTGCCTCCCTTCCATCGTGACTTTACACTTTGTAAGGGTATGATGCCCAGTATTAACTTAAGCATGAGTGTTTTCACAGTTTTTAGTCGCAGAATAGCTAAGTATTTCTCAAAACCTATATTAGATTGCCCTTAAATGGCGTGCCTCACTAATTTCTGGGCAGCATTAGATTTCCATATGTCATCCATTTACCTCGGTTCATAGACTCTCCTCAGCTCTGCTTTGTATTGGTATCCCAGCTTGGCTGGTTTTCTCCAGAGCAAAGCAGAGCACGAAATTAAGGTTGGATAAGCAGGAGCTAAAAGCAGCTCCTGGGTATCCAGCACCAACCAGAACCAGGAGCTACCAATTGGGAACAAGGAGCTAATAAATAGCGTTTCCCAAACGTAGTTTCCACTTAAGATGCAAACATATAATTGTGTCCATTATTTATTACCCCTTATGCTTTAAATGGTGTATAGATGTGCCCTAATGTTTACTTTTAGATTGTCCCAAATGCACACAGTTAATTTAACATAGGTGTATTTGCATCTGTTGGCTTGAGGAGCCAAAAGTAGCTTCTGGTAGCTGTTGGTTTCAAGCTAAGCAAGCTCTTCTAGACTACAAGCAGAAGCTAAATAGCTTCCAGCTCCCCTCAATTTCAAACTCCGGAATGGTATATTCAACTTCCTGGTCACCTATTTAATATACCACTGGGGTGTTCATTGACCCTGGCTGGTTTTAAACATCCTGAAAATCCTCTTTAAATGTATGAAACTCAGGGACATTCCATGTTTCCAACCAGTAAAGCAAGCAAGAGCTTGAGTTTCACCTATTAATCAATATCATACCAGCCCGGTTCCAACTTTACTGACATGTTCGGTGCACTTTTTGGAGGCTCCAAAGCCGTTACAAAATTCTATTTTCTCCGTTTACTAAGAGGTTAATATCTGCATGGTCCCACAATTCTTCACCAAATGTAACTTCCGGCATGGCCTGCATCTTATGGACCTCAATTGCATGTGAGACACTCCAGCTCCCATAATGATTAGTAAAATGTGTAACTGTGATACCTCGTCAATTTGATTCCGCCAGTTTCATATGTTGCTCATTCGCACTCCTGAGGAATCATAGGTCAGCACCTCCTCAAACACTGCCTGCACAATGGAGAATCTATATTTGCAACACTTTGCCATTTCCATTGGGCTGAAGATCATAATTTTAGCTTTCAAAATATTGATTGAGTCCTTTTTCCTGACACTTGGTAGCAAAAGCATTTAGTTTCCACTGGTGTCCCTTTGGGGTCTTTGATACCAATACTGCATCATTGGGGTCGGTCCTTTAATATAATTTGCCGAATGTTGAAAGCATTATCTTCATCATCACAATAGGGGTCTGATCACTGAGCAGTCAGCCAGCCGGAAATTAAACTCTCAGCTTAAAAGAGGTGCTTCATCAGAAGGACCTCGCATCTCACCAAAGTAGAAGTCTTTCTCATTCCTTGTCGCAGTGATTTCCAAATATGTGGCCTGAGAACCAAATATCTCCTGTCTCTCAGGGTCACACAGCAGGTGCAGGGCTGTGTTGCTTCATCGCTATGTTCATGCTATATAAAACCCAAATACAAATATAGATGGTGGGACTGACCTAGAAATTTTCTCTTCCAGATAAGGGATTGCTGAATGCAATATCCCATTGGAATTTAAGAACACAGGCACCTGGTGACCCTACTGCATATTTTTTACATTTTACATTCTAACATTGATGACTCGTTATCTGGGAATGGTTGATGGGTATATTTCGTTTTGTGATACAGAATATATTACTGGACATCATGACTAAGACGACTTGGTGTCTTCCCAACGCTTCACTTTAAGACCAAGTATTGGAGTTTGAAAGTTTATTTTCTAATCCAGGGTAAATCTGTGGATATTCTAAAGGGGGCCTCAGGCATGTTTGAACTTTCAAGGACCCCACGCCAGACGACCACCTCCAAAATGGGATAGCTTTAATTTGCAGAAGAAATCCCTGCCAAGGGTTTTTTAAGTAGTCGTCACATGTCCAAAGGAGTACCTGTGTTAAGCCCTGAGGCCACACTTTAGTGGATCTTTGAAAATCTGCAGGTGGAAACGTTGGAGGCTGTTGTTCACCTGGAATTAGGGGGGCAAGGACTGTGTTTTCAATCTTGCACACATTACGTTGGATACAGTTCATCCACCTGAGGATCTGGTCCAATTGAATACCTTCTGCCTGTTCAGGAGTATTATCAACTGTGTTACACAAGTAAACATATCATCTGCATAGACCTATAAATAATGTTCTACCAGAGGGCAAGATAGATATTAAAATGATATATATTAAAATAAACAGGCATGAGAAGTGATCCCTGTGGGACCCGACAGAGCTGTGTTGAAGAGTCTGTATTCATAGTCATAGCTCCCATGTCTGTTTACTGCACCCGTTAAGAAATGACCCAACTATGTTATGTTATGTTATCAGAACTTATTGAGCACACGTATGCCCAAAGGCATCATGGCGCTGGCTAGCCCCCAGTAATTGCTACCTCTGTAGCCCCCAGTAGTTGCTTTCAGTATATACGTACGACCATTCTTTAAGCAGTACAATATTTCTAATTGCTCTGTCTACAAGTGAATGGTTCTTCCCTGAAGATGTATCGCTGTTAGATAGCATATTCGCAGCACCAGACTCCTTGTATGCCAGACTTGGATGTAAAACGCTGATTACCTTTTTGATCCCCTCACTTTAACTTTTTGCAATCTGAAGAAGATCTACGTGACTTTGAAAACGTATGCATTACTCCATCACATCATAATATTGTCTGTTAGTCCAATTAAGGGTATATAAACTCAACATGTCTGATCGCACAGTTCTGTTGCAGATTTGGTGCAAAAAGAAGGGATTGGTTTTCTCATAGAGTGCGTCATACTGTAAAGTGGTAATTAAATATAATATAAGTGATCGACTCATGCAAAAAAACATCCAATTTAAAAATGACCAATAAGTATATATATCAGCAACACATATATTTTCATATATATGTGTGACTGTTAGTCTCTTGACAAAGGTCTAACCCAAGTGTAAGCAGATCAAAACAATTTCATGATGACTAGGATACAATGAGTTAATAGGAGTTATTGCAGAAGTTAAACTATATTAGCATGTACAAGTATTTATTGACCTCCTCTGAGCCAATCGGAATGCAGTGGATATGTTTTGATATTGTCTGCATATTGGCTGCACCCCAAACAACATAAAGACTTTCTCTGCATTGAAGAATCAGTAATGCAGTGTCTGAGCAGGATTTCTATCCACACGACCCTCCCACCTGAACTCTACCTTCAATTTGACACGCAATATCCAATTTAACGAACCAAAGAGAAAGCTAGACCATGGGAAAATGCGTTCACTTTCATATCGAAAACAACATTTACTTTGCATCCAAATCATACTCATGTTAGAATTGTTCAAGTTTAAACAAGCTTGCAATTAAAATGCTTAAAGAAAACCCTGTCATTTAAATAGTACAAAATAAAACCATGTTTAATTTACTAAGACGTGTTGTCCAGTTACGTTACTCACTATTAAACTAATGTTTCTTTACTTCACCATAGCTTAGAAACATGTTTTGTTATTACCGCTATGTGCTAATAGACCTATACACAGAAGGGGTGGGGGGGGGGTCATCCTCACTCACTTTGGCATTATGGACCAAGGGAGGAGTCATTATAACTTGGGATCATGATCTTCCTCTAACTGATGCCCCTCAGCTTTGCCTGGGGCCATATCTTGGGGCATGCCATCATCCCGAGATAATGACTCCACCTCTCATCCATAATGCCAGATTAGTGCAGTCCCTTCCATTGCTTGGCAAATGGTCAGTAATGTCAATGTTGTAAAACAGCAACCGGTGGAGCATTTGGCATCCTTCTGGGGTTGATATGTTTGTAAAGAATGTTAAAATCGTGGTTAAATCATAGAATTATGTTTTTGGCAAATACATGTATGTACATTTATTAAAACACAAGTTCTAGTGGTGCTTTGTAAAAGGAATTTCAAATCAGTAGCATGCTAGTATGCTAGATGATAGAAGTGATTGGTATACATGGATGAAAATGCAACCGATTGCCACACACTATGGAAAAATATAGACAGTCACACTATGGAAAAATATAGACAGTCAACCTATCCTAGTGGAACGTTGACCACTGGGTTTGCGGTGGGACTCACATATTTTCTTATGGCTCAGTCCCAGGGGTGCCAAATGGGATAGGATAACATGTGGCTTGGTGGAAGAGGGACAAATCCCACTTTTATCAATATTCATGATGCAAGGCATGACCTCTTATGTATGTGAACTAATTTGTGAAACAGACCGCACTCAGCAGTGATAGAAGAGTGTAAAACGTATCAGACAAGCTCCAGCACCAAGGAATGTCTGTGCCAACAGAGCCACGCTTTCCGGTTGAGCCCATTTGATTAACTCTGATATATCTGGCCAAGGAGCATGATGCAAAGCCATTAAACATTTACTGTGAGGCCTGCGGCAGGGGAGAAACCAAAGCAAGTATGACATAGGTGAATCAAAGCCTGGAACTCAAAATCAGCAATGTGTTTATAATTAGACTAACTGGGGCACGCCTAGAGCGACTGAGTTTATGAGGCCAGCAATAGCCAGTTTGCCATTTTTGTGCCAGAGATGTCTACATGGATTAAAAGGGGCTGATCTGGCTATTATGAATAAACACGCACCAAGGCTGCATTTCTTTAGGTGAAATCACACTGTTATCTGAGATCATCTCAGAGCAGCTCCCTTGGGACAGAGGGGGATTTAATGTTTGTGCCATCTTTGCAAAGAAGGACCATTGTCTGTAACCAGGAAGAATGGAGGCTATATAATTTCAATAACATGTTTTTAAACTGAAAATAAAAACACATTAATGTTTTCATCCTTTCATGCAAAATAAAAAGTTGTTTGTCCATGCCAAAGAATAGCTAAATGCAGGTCTGAATAGTACAGGCTCCTTTTGATTGTGTATGCTGGAACATCAGAGGCTCCAAGACCTCTACACCCTGCCTTACACTCCCAGCACTCTTTTCTCTTGAGTTTACAGAGAGGATTTATTCTCGTGGGTAAGGTGTTTCTGTTTAATTTGTGGCCTCTGGGTTTGCCGTGCACCTCCTGCTTTATTTCCAATGGTGCTTCCAGCACCTGTGCAAGCCTGCCTCCCCTCTGCCCCTGTCCACCCATCTAGCCCAGGATTGTTCCATGCCTCGAACACGTGACCAGACCCACACTACTTCTGAGCCGCCCCCAGGGCAGCCTTGCCCAGGCAGCCGGATAAGGGCCTTGGAAAAGGGCACCTCTTTTGGCACCTCCATGGCCTGTTTGTGTGTGGTCGCCTTGGACATCCTACAAAACCATCTAATGCGACAACCAGGTAAGGTGGTAGGAATAAGGAGCTCACCCAGTGCTGTGCTTCTGAAATCCATTCCATTGCTGCCACTCGATCTTACCATTGTGTTGAATCTGGATGTGCTCCAAAGTTAGCCATCAATTTAGGGGCAGCATAAGTATAGCCAGTGGGTTACATTTAGGTACTTATCTGACTATAGCCACTGTATTGATTTTAGCTGAATTTTTTAGTATAGCCACTGTATTGATTTTTATTGAATTTCAGAATATAGCCACTGTACTAAATACAGCTGATTTTATTAGTATAGCCAACATTTAGTTGCATTTTTTAGTATAGCCACTGTATTGAATGTATCTGAATTTTGATGCAACTGTCCACTAACCCTACTAAATACTTTCCAATATCCTGCATACTCACCCTCAAACACCCTGAAACACTGAACAAAACACCCTCATACCTCTACCGCAGATAAAACCTAAAACTATCACAAACTGTACACACTAGACAACACCCAGCAAGAAACTAAACCAATTACACACAAATCACCCCATATCCATCATACACCAAACACCACATAACGTCTGCCAACTAAAAACAAACCAGCACATAGTGACCGTTTTTCCCAAACTGAAGCTACTGCATCAACATGAAGCACATTAAAGCCCTTTTGCACTTTTTCCCCCTCAATCCCACGAACTAAGCCCTCCCAACCTTCCTTCCTTTTCAGATCTGCCAGAGCATCTGGAGACCATGAAAATGGCAGCGGTGCACGGTATACATCACAATAACATAACATACGACTTTAAAACAGCAGAGGACTTTACAGACCCCTTAACATGTCCCTTGTTGTGTGTAAACTGTTAAGGTTCATCTGGCTGTCCAGCAACTTAAATACAATCACATCACTTTGCAGCCTTACATTTGTGGATGGGAAATTAACAATGTAAATACATTTCAGAAATGTAAAAAGACATTATCCAAAAGTAAGGACCTGCGGAACATCTTTGAGAGCTTCCTCTGAATATGTTTTAAAAAATAAGTGTAAAATGACCCAAGAGTGACTTTTGATTAGAACATTGATTTTGTCATCATTCCTAGCATTACTGGCTTTCATAATTTCCTTCTCAGTAAGTATGATGCATGCATATTCCTATTCTTTGACATAACACAAAACAGGTAGTGTTGGCAAGTAAATGAAATTAATTTATCACAATGGGTCAGGTGCAACATCCGTTTACCAAAAAAAAAGGGTCTGGCATTACTTGGCTTGGTCTTTACGTCGCCTGGTGTCATTTTTTTACATTGTTATTGAACATTCAGTATGCTAATTGGTCTCTGCGAGTATTGTTTTAGGAATTCTGTCCTGCTTTTTCTACAAAGACGTGCATATAGTAGGACTGCATGTCTCTCACCCCTGCTCCTCAGCCCAAGTCAAGCTCAAGCAATGGTCAAGGATTGCATCAGGCCTTAAACAATGGGGGAGTCGTTTTAGGGACAGGGCTGGAATTGCTGACTCTATTCTATCCTCAGATGCTTATAGCACAGTGGGGGTGCTCTGCGTTGAGTTTATGCTTCTGTGTGTGAAAGCGCCTTTGAAATCTGAGTCAAAGTCCAGTAACAAGGGTTAACGGGTGAAACCGTGTGTGGGATTACTGCTTATATGGGGTCCCCCTTGTGCTAATTGAACCAATGTGTGTGCCTTCAATTCTAGTGTGGTTGACTGACATAAGTCTGGGTTTGTGCACCTATGCTCGTTTTCCTGCAAAGTTCAATTACTCCAAAAAGCTGGTGCAACACACAACCTACAAAAAAACTCAAAGCTTTACCTGTATACTGGTGTGACAAGCTTAAATAGGGGTTACAATGTTTTTGCCTTCTTATTTACTTATTTAATATGTGTGCTTCTATGTCTTTAAGATAAACAGGGTGGAGCATTAAGAAGGGGTGGAGTCTGGAAGGAGAGGAGTGGGCCTAGGGCAGAAAAAAGCCTAAATATGTAATCGAATTTGAGACCCTGAAGCATAAAAGAGTAGAGATAATATGTTCTTAATCCTTCATAGTTACTTTGATTGTTTCCTTTGGCATTTGACATTTTATCTTGAGAGGAATTCATCAGCTCTTCGATTGGTTGGATAATCTGCATTGTTAAATTGTGCATTTAATACCTGTGTGCTTATACATTAATAGAAATCAGTTAATGAGAATGGAATAACCAGTACAGTGTTGAACTGTAGTGTTGATAATTAATCTTGGCCTTCCTTGTCAGAAGATTGTTTGAGCTAATACATAAGAAACATGCCACAGAATGAAATCCACTGCAGCACGCAGGTTTTCCTCATTTCTTGCATGCAAATCAGTTGACATCAGTGGTTTTCAAGGTCAATTTAATAAAGATTCCTGAGGTCCTTGACTAAATTTAAAACAGCAGCATATATATATTTTTTAAATAGCAAATTCTGGAAATGTCTGCTGGAACAAGATTCATAACCTGTCGGTAAGGATGGTGAGCAGAATGGAACAGGGATCTCTAATTTCCTTTTGGAGGTCTAAAAAAGAGATCCTAAAGTTAATGTGACAGTTGTTACACATGAAGAGTGATGAAGGGAAGAGTTTTAATCAATCATAACCAGAGACATTGCTTTGTGCAAGCCTCCAAAACAATATTTAAACATTTTTGAACTTAAGCTTCCCACATATATTCTCTATCCCCTTAAACACAACCCACCCCTGTTTAGTTCATAGTTTACCTCCGCTGCACCCATCCACACGCCATTCAGACATGGGTGACTAGCAGGGCCTTGACCACCATCACATAACTTTAATGGATGAAATGGACACACACATAATAGCACCTCCCATCTTCTCCCCAATTTGGACTCCGGTCCCTTCGAGGGCGTTCAAACAACAGCGCATTGGGAACATAATTATGGTGAAAGGCGCTATACAAATGACAAAATGAATTAAGAAAAACATCCTTATGCAAATTAAGCTCACCCTAAAATGAGCAGTTCAGTCCAAACTACTTTGTCATATCCCTTCTGCACAAGACCAGAAGTACTGCCAGGCATTTCTTGGAGTTGTGGGTCATCAGTGAGGTGTATCTCTGTACTCTGTGCACCCAGATCTGGGCATGCCTGCACCAGTTAAGGTATAAATCGTAACCACTGTAATTGCTCAAGTGTAGCTTTGGACTCTTGCTGTCGCTTAAGTGCTGACGGTATGCAGAAAATACATGGCCTAGGATTGAGCTGGTATTGCAGAACCATGAAATAGACAATAGATGTGCTATGGTATGCAAAGCCAGGCTTACCCCTTTAGAATATTGCATGCTTTCACGCATTCTCTTGCTCGTTGAAAGTAGCGGCAGGATAGGCAGTGGAATGGTCCAGGACCCCAACACCCATTGTCAGAACACAGAGGGTCACATACTTTGTTTTCTGCCACTAAGAGAAAGAAAAAAGAAGATTTTGACAATTGATTTGCTATGCCTAACCGTGTATCACAGACACTCCTAGGATTGAATCCCAGTAAACATAGAACTGTGTTATTACATCAAACTTTTATGTGCAGCCATATATGTGTGTGGTTTGAATGATCAGACACCATCCACAGTCCCACTCTTCACAAAGCAGATATTAAAATGTGCCAGGTTTAAGAAGGAAATATAACATACATTGAAACTGTTGCTCATGCGAGTAAACTAGAAGCCTGGCTCAAAAGACATGGATCTAATGGCTGGGTCTGCATCAAGCCAGCCGCCATCTTGGTATGGGTGTGCATGTAAATTGGCTAGGCGGATAGCGTGCTGTGGAATTCGCCTATGTGGAGGCTCGTTTATTGATAGGCACAATTAGAACATCTGAAAAACGTCCCTCTCGCTAACAAACGAAATGTAAACTGGATCGATTTATTTTGATGCGACTTTAGGTTTGGGTGTATAGTGCAAGCATACGATGGTTGGTGGGTCAAATATTACTGGTTGCTGGTATTATGTTATGTATGAAATGTATGTATTTGGGTCAACTACTGACTGCATTTAAAAAAGGAAAACAACATGACATGGATGGAACCCTGCTAAGGGTAATGATGTAACTGAAGTGTTTACTGAAGTGTTACGCTGTTTTTGCCAACTCTTTTAATAATGGTAAGCAGTGAGGTTTGCGTAGTAGTTATACAATATGCGTTTTAGCTGAGTTTGCACAACTGAAATGAAACACTTTGGTCTTTATATTTTATGGGTGTCAACGATGTGCAATTACAAATGTTTGTCTTGGTTATTTCAGGCTCTTGATTTGGCATGGATCTAGCGGCTCTAGAGAGAATAGTTACTGCAGAATGCAGTGCGTTGCAAACGCCTTCAGTGCAGACATTGCAGGGGGATCTCAGCAGTGCCTAGGGTAATGTGCCCTATGCGGTTGGTGTTGTGCCCTCATATTGCCAAAGTTGATGAAGTATCAAGTAACATCTTTTTTATTTTTATTGATACAGCCGATTCAAGATCAACTTTTCAATATTTTACATAAAGAGCATTTTCCATAAGATACATCTTAAAACAAAGGATATCAAAATCATACATGTTTCGCATAACATTGTTCTGAATCAGTTTAAGAAAAAATAACAGAAGTATTTTAGTTCAATACAGTGGGGGTCATTACAACCCAGGCGCTAATTGCGCCAACTTTACCACCATGGTGTAAACTACGTTTACACATTGGTGGATGGCAGATTTACCGCCCCATTCCAAGGTGAGTGGGGCGGTAAATCCCCATTTCCCATTTTCCCCATTCCCATTTTTTCCCCATAGGGCATAATGGGAGTGGGGAAGGCGCTAATTAAGCCACAGTAAATTACGGTGGTGTAATTAGCATCATGGCAGGTTAGCGCCATGGATTTTAACGGCTGCTAAAAGCAGCCGTTAAAATCAGAATAGGCGTTAAGGGTTAACGACGGCATTAACCCTTAACGCCTGGGTCGTAATGAGGCCCAGTGTCATTTGTGGGCATGATTAAAACAGCCTAGCAAGAAAAGAAAAACAACTAAATAGAAAGTATGCTACCTCACTATATTCGAATTCAAATTCAAGTTTTTCAGAAAGTGTACAACTGAATAGCTTATTGCTTTGCTTTCTGTGCAGATCCTTCCCCCACCTGCCTCACATTAAGTTGGCTACAGTGTATCTAAGGACTCACACAGTGCCGGAATTTGCTATCGAATGCCCAGAAAGAAACACCATTTGCCAAGAGCTTTAGTCATTTGCATTGGTACTTACATCTTGCCTTACTTAACATTTCCACACAGACCCATGGCCATGATTTTATTTCTAACATCCAGACTAGACTATGCCAACAGCCTATATCTCAGTCTCCCGGACCACCTGCTGAGATGACTTTAAAGAGTTAAAAATGCAGCATCGAGATTACTCTTCAGAATGAAGGCATTCAAACATATCGCGCCAGAATTACTACTAACCACTGGCTGCCCATCAAGCCCTGTGCATCGCCTATCGCTCCTACCATAGAAGGGGACCCCTCTCCTTCAGAAGGAAGTTCCAGCACTGCACTTCTTCCAGAACACTATGGTCAAGCAACGCTACACTTGTCCTAGTTCCCAAAGTCAGTAAGAAACAACGATGGCCGATCCAATTTCTTCTCTCTGGCCACAAAACCTTTAATCAGTCTGCCTAAACACCTCCAACTGAAAGGGAGACACCATACATTCAGGAAACAGCTCCAACTTGGCTCTTCCACCAACCAAATTGAGAGAAATTAAAGATCACAGCAACCAATCTAGGATCTATGAAAATGATATCTTATCGACCTGTTCTTATTACACCAAGTAATAAAACATGGACCCAGGGTATCAGGTAATAATATCGCCACATATATGGTCGCGGTAAATAATATCGCCGGGAAAATGTTGTGGCGATATTATTTGGGTGACCATATATATGGCGACAGGGGCAACAAAAAGAAAACAAAAAAAAAAGATTTAAAAAAAAAATTGAGGGTTGCGGGGGTGTCCCCCGCATGTTACATGCAATAATGTTGCCACAAAAAATGACAATTTTTCGGCGATATTTTTGCATGGCGATATTCTTGTGGCGACATTATTACATGGAACCGGACCCAGCACATCATGTATACTTCTTTTGTGTGAGCAACCCCCCCCCGTACCCCGTACCTATCGTCAGTGATGAACTCTCACACGCTGCTTATATGAAAAAGTTCTAACAGGTATAGTACCTCAACACCACCCTTCAAATTAGCGACTTCTCTGAAGCCTGGTGACTATACCTCAGGCAATGCAAACCTCTATATTCTAACAGTCTGATTTGCTGGATCCCTGCTGCATGACATCAAACGACACCGGATTCTTACAGACAAATGCAGAACCATGAGCTAGGAAGCAGCCCTCCGCCACACCTTGTCCCCTCCTTCTCAATCCTCGACTAGCCTGTATTTTTCCTAAAATCTTGCAAGCTTACACTTCACATACTAACACCATTTTCCAGCTATTGACATCTTTGACTGAGTAACAGTGTAAGAGACTAGATAACAGTGAAAACGGATGACCCACTCAATAGTGCAGATAAATGGGATTTTATAAAATAAATTGGTTTGCACGTCAGGATGTGTTGAGGTTGTTGTCAAGGTGTCACCATCCACGCTAATGAAAGTAGTTTTGGAAGTTTGGGTGTTCTCGGATTAGGATATATGTCAGTCGGTTACATAAATAACAGTTCACTTTTTCAACTTTCTGCATGACAGCAGGGAACACAATGATGTTCTGGTGATACTTGTGTTTCAGTTTCTCAAAATTCACTGTTTCGTCAAACACAAGTTTCATCTCTTCATCAGGGGACTTCAGATATTGTTTTGCAACATTCCATTTTTTTTTAATTAAACATTAGCTTTCTCTTTTAGCAGTGGTATTTTAGACTTGGTTTCCAAATATCTTTAAATAAGAATAGCATTTTCTCAATTCAGTTTCCAAAAATCCAACTTTTCCTACATAAAGAAACAACTAGTTTGCTAAGGCACTTTACACTTGATTTCCTAACATGCAGCATCTTCTTAGACATTTCTCTCATTCCGCTATGAACCTTTGGACTCAGTTTCGCTATATGCAGTGTTTCATTAAAAAACAAAGTTTTCAGTTTTCTGTGGTACTTTCTACGGTCTCATGTCTTAAAATCGTGGCAAAAATGGCAGTGTTTACAAAATATCCCTGCAAAAATGCTGTGGTTTTAACCCCTGCAACACCTGATATGATATGATATGGCATTTCTAACGCGCCTATACACAAGTGTTTCAAGGCGCGACGAGGCGGGGGGGACAAGGGGAGACAAACAACGATCCTACTAGGCCAGGTGTCATTCAGATCGCGCAAGTGCAAGGGTAGGGGGACTGGGAAAAGTGCAAGGGGAAGGGGAGAGGGGAAAGTGCAGTACATGGTTAGTAGAATACAAGATAAATAATAGGGCCAGCTGGTGGCAAGTGCAGGGTAAGTGCGGGGAGAAGGGGCTGTAGGATACAGAGACAGTCCCGTAGTGCAGGTAGGCAGTGCAGGGAAGAGTGGCTGGGCGAAGGACCGAGATCGGTGAGTGGCCCAGTTGCAGATTCAGTGCAGGTTCAGTGATTTTAGGAGGGGAGAGAGGGAGAGAAAACAGAGGCAAAGAGGAAGGTTTTGAGGTGCTTCCGTAACCGGAGATGGTTCTCCTCAAGTTTCAGGGAGGCAGGAAGGCTGTTCCAGAGCCTTCAGGGGTGTCCTTGGGTTATGAAGGGGACGGGGTGTGGCCAGGCAGCAGTCCGGTCCAGTGCGGCGGCCCCCCGGGACAAATCAAGTTCCAGGTACCAAACACCCGAGCCCTTTACCTTTAAGTTGAGAATTTGAATCAGAAGAGAGTAGGATTAGAGGACGAGACCAAGGAGCAGGCTTGAACAGTAGTCCAATTTGCTGAGGACAAGTATAAAGATGCGGGCTCTGGCTAAATGAGGGGAGAGGTGTAGGCAGATATTCCTCATATTACGTTAATTCTAGCAGCTGTAGAAGCCGTCATGATGATTTGATGCACCCTTAAGTGCAATGTCAAAAAGGACCCAAATGTTGCAATGTACGCACCCGGTTTGCAGGTTATTATCTTCATTAATCCTAGTACTCACCCACCATTTACCAGGTATGCCGAATATGTGCCCAGATTTCCATACTTTTGCCAGGGATTGCCATTAAATACATAGGTATTCACAGTATTTGCTATCTGTTGCCACCGTGTGCCCAGATAATAACATCTGCCAGTTATTACCATTATTTCCTTGATATTGCCAACCAATGCCCAGAAACTCACACCATTTGGGAGGTATACCCATTATATGCCCATATGCTCACATCTTTTAGTAGATGCCACGGACATTTGGTATCTTTCCACCAGTGCCATGTATTGCTACAGTGTGCTATGTAATGACATCATTTGGCAGATATTTGCGCCATATATCCCTGTTCACAAACCATTTTCAAGGAATTGCCGGAAAATGCACTAGTCCTCAGAGCATTTGCTTGGTATTATCATCTTTTACCTGGGTACGTTCCTTATGTGACTGGTGTTGGCAGCAAATAACCAGTAACTCAAAGCCATTTGGCAATTAGTAATCAAGGGCACAGAGCAGTGGGACGTGGGCATGACTGGACAGCAGCAGGGCTGTTGATTGCATCTTCTGCTTCTTATTGCTGGCACTGGGAGAGAAGCACAGCATCTGTGCTCTCAGCCTGCTTGCCAGGCTCCTCAAGACCCACTAAAAGTACAGAAGAGCACTTAGCCAAGTGGGGCAGTAGTAACCAGGGAGGCTCTGCCCCTCTTTATCTGCAACAGGAGTGGAGCACACAAACACTGTGTGTCTTCCACCTACTGGTTTAGGTGCCAGGGAAGAGAGAAGGTAGCTGGGGCAGAAGGAGAGCAGGTATGGCACACGGATGTCCTGTTGCTCTCCTTGGGATTTGGGCCTACCAAAGAAGGCAGCTGACAGGAGAGAGAGGCAGAGGTAACATGAGCCTGATACCTCACTTTTCTGGTGCGAATTGCCCTGGTAGTGCCTTTGTTCTCATTCTGCCTAAACCCTGATATAATGGCGGCAGCCAGCAGAAGAAAGACTCTGAATGAAGAGCCTCTGTGGAGGGGGGGGATTGAAGTCTGTCCACTATGTCCATGCAATCATGGACCCGGAAGGTATACTCCAACTCTGATTCCATAGAAGACTGATGAAGAGTCCAGTGTTTCTGCAGGAATTTGGTGGTGGGCTGTGGGATAGTGCAGAACCACAATAAAGTAACAGCTGCTGCGTTGTTTGCCGCTTCGCCCATTCCTCTTACTCGCATGTCTTTGACCCCTTTTTGGCCTTTGCTTTAGTGAAACCCAGAATTCAAAACTTCAAAACTTAAAACAGAAGCAATAAAAAAAGTTGTTTCTCGGAAGAGCTGGATTATTATTAAGAAAATAAAAGACACTGGCACAGATAGCCAGAGGCTCTACATACAAAACATTGAAGGAAAGGTGGCAGACCTATTACATTTACAAGTGATTACACCTCCCAAAAGCTTCCCATTATGGTGGAAATTAAAAGTGAGCACTGTAGGCTGGGTTTTGAATGACGTTGAGGTGCTCACTACATGGTCCTACCTTTACAACAGGGCACATCTTAAGTATATGGTTTATTAAGAAGCTTCCATAAAACCTGCTGCATAGTAGGTTGTATTGAACGGGAGCAAAAAGACTTGATACTTTCTCAGAATATATGTATTTGCAAAATCGGATTTTCACGAAGTATTCGAGGCATTCCTGTGTTCTATGACAGAGAAGGTTTAAAAACAACGAATCACAAGTAACATATTATTTCCACACTGGAAAGCCAGCACTGGTGCATGACCGACCTGTTTACTTGGAATGTGTGGCTTCAGTGACTCAGGCACCTGGTTCACAAAAGGTCAAGAGTTCACGACTTTCTAAAAGAAAATCTTCTGCTACGACCAAAGCCCTATTTCTAGGTTTAGACTCACTCCTGCATTGAGATTGACAGTGGAGAACACCACTCCGCCCATAGCCCACCCACATTAGGCATACAGTGTGCTCCCCATTGAGCTCCGCTTTCGAATGAGCTACACTGGGCCGCTTGCAGGGAAACAATATCAAGGCCAGGCAGCTAATTAAAACAATTGTTTCGCGAAGCCTTTTCTCAGGGCAGCAGTTATTTGTTTGTGTTTAGATTTGTGCGGGTTTTCGACAGGTCCGACGCCCACATTTGTTTGGGTTGATGCCCTGTAGTAACTCATTAGGTTGAGTGTAACACAAAGCCCTCCAGACCTAATTAACATAACATTAAATAACATACTACGCCTTCCCACTTTCAACCCCCCTTCGCTTTACACCCTTGTTTGCTCTTGCCGCTCTAAAGCGGTCTTCCATGTGACACATTATGAAACTTTATCGAATAAATATACTGGCCCTCATTACAACCCCGGCGCTATTAGCAATTCCGTCATGGTGAAATGGGGAATTACCACCCCATTCCAAGGTTGGCGGGGCGGTAATTCCCCATTTACCATTGGCCCTTCCCCATTTTCATTTTTGTCCCATTGGGCTCAATGAGAAAGGGGAAGGCGGTAATAACAGTACCGCAAATTGCGGTACCGTAATTACCTTCAGGGTCCCTTTGGGGGTCCCTACCTTAACGGCTGGTCCAGCCCAGCCGTTAAGGTCAGGAGCCGCAAAGGGACCTCGTAGTAAGGCGTTTAGGGGTTAACGGCGCTACAACCTTTTACGGCGCTGTTAACCCCTTAACGTCTGGGTCGTAATGACCCCCACTAAGTTCAGTGAACACAGTTCAATTGAAGTACAAAAGCTCAGTGGCATTAGAGGCATTCACTATTTTGCCACCTATAGTAGCTCTGGTTGGTTACACATTTGTTTGCAGCTTATGATATGTTGACTTAAGGTGAGTGAAGTGCATGTGCTTACTAGCATTAATGAATCAGGACCGGTGTGAGCTGGGCTGGTAATAGTCTGAAAGACACGAGCCAAGGTAGGCCCGAGCAAAGCAGGGTCTCTAGGAGAGCTCAGGGCCATAACCACTCCCCTCCCTCCCAATCCAGGGTCATTAATGCTATTTGCACCACAGGACTTTTGTTACAGGATTCCTTTTTTAAAAACAAAAAAAAGGTGTGAGTCGGTTGTGCTTGACATATCCCTTTAAAAAACTACAAAACAAAATGGTTGCCATCAGTAACAGTAGAATGACGACAAACTGTTTATTATTTCTAAGCCGTTGCGGCATGGCAAGGATGCACAGAAGAGGGGAGATGGATGCAGATAGGTGAGAGTGAGTCTGTGGTAGGGAAGAGGTGGTGGGGGTGTACGGGTCTGGTGGAATGGGCAATGAGGTTGGAAGATGTTAGAGAGTGAGGTATGGATTGCCCTGGGTGATAGCCTAATAAAGATGGTAGCTTGGGAGCGTGGAGGAGGAGGATGAGGAAGAGGAGGGAGCAGGAATGGAATGCAGGCTTATATTCAAAGATAAAGCCCCATTCGTAGCTTCCTGGTTGGCTGACACTACACTCCCTGGTGCTAATATAAATCACATACATTGCCCAAAGAATTCCCCAGTACTTGCATGATTTTTAGGATGTACATTTAAGAAATTAAAAGAAAATTAAATACATTCATTATTGCTTATGCATGCATTACATTTAAAAAGCGAAAATAAATAAAAAAATGTTTTGCTTATGCATGCATTACCATTTGTTACATTGCAACATATTAGGCATTTCCACAAAGTAGTAATTTATAATTTGTGGACTCATTTTGTATTTGCATTTGTTTGAAGGACAGGGATGTCAATTCCGATCGGAAATGACTTACAATAACGAAAGTAGACATGGGCGTAGGAATTTCCCAGACAGATACCTGTACAATAGCACTCTGACATAGTGCCTTCTGGTAGAATTTTAAAATACTAAAATGATGCGGGTAATTCTGTTTCTAAAAGGAAGGTTTGTTAATCAGATCCTCCTTTCATGAATGCCACAGAGCCGCTCCATCAAGGCGCTGTGACAGATTTCCATTTGGTGCGGGTGTAAAAGCCCAACCTTTTAGATTTTTTATTAATAAATATGTTTATGTGGGTAATTCTATTTCTTCTGAAAGCGAGGTCTGCTAATGATACCCTCATTGCAAAATGCTCCATGCCAAAATTATAGTATGCACAGGTGACTTGCTGTAATTAATCTTCTGACATGATAGGCACCAGATCTGCTTTGGCACAGAGCAGGCTCAAAGATCAACTGTACATCCCTGACAGCTGCTATGCTCCATGGTCACTGCAGGCAGAGGTAATCTTTTAACTTCCGCACCTCTGATCTGAATTATGATTATTGTCTTCCCTGATCAGTCTGGTGTCGGGGTAATCTCTAAATATGCCTAGTTGTTATATGCTGACTCATAAGAGCATACGATTATGAAAGACACAAGCAATTTGATTTCATGCAAGTGGCAACTCTATGAATCCAGGGCCCGCTATGTCAGGGAAATGTGTATTCATGGTTAGTCTCGGTTGCCCGCTTCTGCTAAATGGGACAATAGCCAGCATACTTTGAATTCTCTAGCAGGAAGAAAGGGCATAAACACCTCCCAGATGAGGTCTCCTCGGAATTGTGGTGCAAGGTAGCACAGATATAAAGCTAGCCACACACCAGGGTGCTACACACTAGAATTCCTTTTGAAGTCAGCAGGCATGGGAAAGGGGTGGACTTGGAGTTATCAGAGAGGGGGAGGACTGTAGAGGGACCCATTTTTTGTTAGGGCTCTCTTCCTTCCTGTCCCCTTCATTTCCTGCAGAGAAAGGCACTCTGAGTATGATGTTAGTAGGCAAGGGCCAGTTGCTACAGCACTAGGTATTGACCTCCTTACAGTAGCCCTCGTCTGGAGCAATTCCAGATGAAGGCGAAGCAAGTGACATTTATCCTTTATAAGGAAGGGTCTCCCACTCCTAACTTGATTCATTTTTGGACACCGTTAAGAAGAGGAATACACTTTTGTACCTTAGTTGGAGATGCAGCCCATTTCCAAGCCCCCCTGCCATAGAGTTGAAGACAAAAGACATCCAAGGCAGAGGAGAACTTTACCCCATAACCATCCACAGGGAACAGTGGGGGTGAATTGCTATGGATCAGTATCTCAACTGCTGGCTGCACTGGAACCAGGACTCTGTCACTGGAGGTGAAGGAACGCTGGTAGGTGCCAGCCAAACACCCTGCAGTGGGAGTGCAACAGAAGGACTCACCTTGTCCTGGAGCCCCTGAATTGGGACTCCCCTGGTATGACAGAACCAAGGAAGTGAACCCTACCTTCCCCTGTGTCTCCAAACTATCTCAACACCAGTTTGGGCACCTTTGACACTGTCCAAGCTGCGGCATGGAACCAGTCAGCATCATCCTTGACCACAACACTAAACTGCCTTCTCAACTCCATGTTCGGTCGATGCTGATGCTGAAACTCACCTGTCTCAGCACTTGAGAAACGATGAGTCTTCAGGGTACCCAACTGAACACCACAACCTGGTCCCCAGCTTCTTTAAGCTTTACACAGACGCTGCTGGAGTGCACTGATGTTGTGTTGAACAAGCAGAGCCTGCTTGCTGTCAAAGGCAAGTGTCTGATTTGCTGCACCCGAGGCCGCTGAGTCCTTCAGTGTTACTGACACATCATCGCTTAGCAACTTTGACCCACAAGCCAACACCACTGCTGAACAGTGCTGTATCATTGGGAACTGTCGACTCTGAGCTGCAGTTTCGCCCCAGCTTGGAATAGAAAGCTCCCAGACTCCTGTTTCAACGCCAAAATGCCTGGCTCAATACTGTGGAGTCCTAAAGAAAGAAACAAGGTACCATGACGATGCCCTGCAACCTAGGCCCACATTTGGAACCAGAGTGACTTTTAAATCCCCCTTCTCTTCCTTTTTTCTCACAAAACCTTTTCTTGAACACTGTCATTGTGCCAATTGAGTGCCTAAAATATCCTGCTTATTTCCCAGACTGCTATTCGATAACAGCTTGCATTTTCTGTGTTTCTTTACAGGGGTGGGATTTTGCTTGAATTTATATTTAGTTATTTGCATTCTTATTTGATTAAAATGGTATATTTTTATAGAACCTTGATTGGACATTCTCTTATTTTAGACTATTTGTTTAGTAGTAGTGTAGGGCTGATTGGCGATTTAGGCGATTTAGGCACTACTTAGCCCTGTGCTCCTGCAGAGTAGAGGTAATTTTGTCATAGGGACCCTGTAGTCTCTTTACACCTTTGTGTAGAACTGCTTTAGTGTGGTCTAGTTTTTTTCAAGATGGCAGCCCCAGTGGGGCCTACCAAGATGGCAGCATGGGTCACAATTGAATAAGAACAACTTGCAAATCTTCAGGCTTGTGCTATAACAAGAACTGTGTTTGCCAATCTTCATGGTCTTCATTTCTGTGATAGCCTAATAAAGATGGTAGCTTGGGAGCGTGGAGGAGGAGGATGAGGAAGAGGAGGGAGCAGGAATGGCATGCAGGCTTATATTCAAAGATAAAGCCCCCATTCGTAGCTTCCTGGTTGGTTGACACCACACTCCCTGGTGCTAATATAAATTACATACATTGTAGTCCTTCTGTTATTCTTTGTTTTTGGCTACCCATGTTTCTTGCCATCTTGTCTTCTATTGCTCTGCAGTCTGTTCACCCATACCCTGTCTTATCTTTATATGCTGCTTGCTTTTCTCCTGCCAGTATGATTATAGCCCACAACCAGCATTGTCTTGTTCCCTATCTTTTGCTTCTGTCAAGAAGAACCAGTCTCTACCTCCTCTGAGCTCCAGGGTGTGCTCCACCCCGCCCCCATACTGACCATTACCTGTGAAGGGCCACCAGCTGCCATGTGTCTTTATCACAAGCAGCAGGCTGGCATCCTACAATAAATGCTCCATGACACAATTATATTGCACACATTCCCGTTTGCCAAGGCTGCCACCTGACACTCTCAGCAATAGCTCTGCAGCGGCACACAGGAGGTTCAAAGGTCACATGCACATTCCTGACAGCTGCTTGGACACAAAATATTTTGGTGCTGGACTGCCCTAGGGCATGACAAAGACTGATATGTTTTAGATATTTCTCCTCTGTGAAAGATAGTGAGCTAAAAACTCTGGATAAGCCTCTCGTAACCGGGACTAATGTCCAGCAGAGGGACTCCCAGGACCCCCGTTGTTTTTTGCATATTTAAGTAACTTTGGGTCTCACCCTAAGTTACTAGGGGAATCCAGATGTGGATCCCTTGCTCACTATCTGAATTTGCTGCAGGCGGTGACTGGGAAAGAGTTGGGTGTGCAGCAGAAGTCTCTACAAATGTTGTATACGTGGTTGATTCTGAGTGTGATGGATTTTGGATGCCAGGTGTCAGTGGGTTTCACGGCGAGTCAGAAGTTGCGGTTGGATAGGGTACAGGCGAGGGCATTGAGGGTGTGTTCGGGTGTGATGAGGTCCTCTCCAGTGAATGCGGTTCAGGTGCTTGTGGGGGAGATGCCGTTGGGGTTCAGCAGGGATGCGTTGAATATGAGATGGTAGGTGAAGTGCAGTTCGAAGAGTGTGGCTCATCCGATGCGTGAATGTTTGAAGTATAATTGAAGGTATGACTATTATAGGGACCGGTGGAGGAGGAAGGGGGGCACTTTTGGGTTTCACATGTGGGAGAAGGGAGTGCAGTGGGGTGTGGGCGATTTGATGACTGTGACAGGTACTGATTTGGAGAGATGGCCGAGGTGGATGATGGGGGTCTCCAAAGGTGTGTTTGGAGTTGGCGAATGTGGTGTCGAAGAAGAGAGGATTGCGGGGCGAGATCAAAGCTTTGGGTCAGGCATATGTGGCAGGAAAGGAAGGATGCAAGGTGTTCACAAATGGTTTGAAAAACCCTGTGTCTGGGAGAGTGGGTATGGCGTATTATCTGGAAAGCACTGGGGAGTATAAAGTGGGACGATTGACGAATGATATGTCGATCTGTACGGCTGAGTTGGTGGCGATTGCTAGGGTGTGCAAGTTGGGGTTAGAGAAGGTGGTGATGTTTTCAGATTCATTGAGTGGGTTGCAGGCGATTGTGGCAGGGGATGGCGACAGGAAGGATGTGATTTTGGACATCAGGAGGAAGAATGATCGGTGTGTGCGTGGGGGAATGGATTTGGACTTGGCGTGGGTCCCCAGTCACAGTGGCATTTTGGGTAATGAGTTGGTGGATCTGGCGGCGGGTGAGGGTATGAGAAGGGGAGCGGTTGATGTGAGGCTGCCTTTGAGTGTGGATGAGATGAAGGCTGTGGTGGTGAGACGGGTCATGGATGAGTGGCAGGAGAGGTGGGTGAGTGGGGTGAAGGGCAGGTGGATGTTTGGTGTTCGTGGGAAAGTGTCGGTGAAGGTGGATGCTGGGAGTCTGGAATGGAGGAGGGGAGAGGAGGTGATGCTGAATCGATTGAGGATGGGGCATGTGGGGCTGAATGACTGTCTGTATCGAGTGGGGAAGCGTGAGATGAGGGATTGTGCGGTGTGTGGGGTGCCTGAGACTGTGGGACATTTTCTGCTTAGATGTGAGAGACATGTTGAGGAGAGAGAATTGATGAGGGTTCGGTTATCTGCGCTGGGTGTGGCTGAGCTGAGTGGGAAGGCTTTGCTGGGAGGTGACGGGGTGAGAGGCAGGAGGAGGTACAGTGTGATGTTGGATTTTGTGACGCAGACGGGGCGGTGGGAGGAGTTGTGAGTTTATGTGAGACAAGTATTGATTGGTGGGTCTGGTGCACATCATCCTTTATGATGGGGAAGCGCCTGCGTGGGTCCGCCCATGCACCCGATAATTAAGAAGAAGAAGAAGAAGTAGAGAGGCACAGCTCCACCCTGCGGATGAGGTCCAACCAGACCGAAACACGTGTCTGGGGTTGCTGTTTGTACTCTTATTCAGAGGAGAATTGCTTAGCATTTTGGTGCAGGACTGTCCTAGGGCAAGACAAAGACTGATATGTTTTAGATATTTCCCCTCTGTTAAAGATAGTGAGCTAAAGACTCTGGGTAAGTCTTTCCTAACCAGGACTAATGTCCAGCAGAGGGACTCCCAGGACCCCGCCTTGTTTTTTGGACACACAGTCTCTGCAGGCAGAGGTATTTTAAAACTGGCAGCACCTCTAGTCTAAAATTTAATAATTGTGTAATATAATCAGCTTTGTGGCAAATAGATATGTAAATGTAAGCCAATTATAAAGCCACTTCAATTTGATATAACTCTAGTGTGAGCTCTATGAGAAGGGCCTAGCTATGACAGAACTAACATGCATTAGTGTCTAGTCTGACTGACTCCATGGCAGCCATATGGAACAATAACCAGGATGCTCCCTCTTTGGTTCTCCTGAAGGAAGGGTAACACCTTCCCCCAGGATAAAGCAATACTTGCTAAGAGGCCGCCTAGTAACTTGTGACTTAAAGGCAGCACTGACATAACAAAGCCACTCTCACGCCAGTGTTTTGACCACTGGATTCCCTTTGAACTCAGCAGGAATAGTAAGGACAGAATTAGAGTAGCCAGAAGGCAGAGGCGGGTTGAGAGAGGGGCTGCACCATCTTGTTTTCTCTTGGTGATCTCTTCCTCTTGCTGTCCCCTTCATTTCATGCCAGCAAGGCACTCTCGGGTGTGACGTCTTGAGACAAAGGACACTTGATACACTAATCTGATTGGACCTCTTACAGCAGGCTTTCTTTGTACCAATCACCTGTGACATTTTGCCTTTATAAGGGGGTGCAACCCTGCTTCTTTGATTCATCTTTGTACTCTTACAAGAAGCACTTACTGATCTCTTTTGGGAGTACAGCCTCTCCAATGTCCTCTGTCACAGACTTGAAGACAGAAGGTATCTAAGGCAGAGGAGAGCTCTGTCCCCAAACCATCAGAGAGAACACTGTGGGTGAGGTGGATGTCAAGCTCCCTGGATAGGGAGTGCGTAATCGACTCTCCTTGTACTTGGAAACCCTGGGCTGTGTCTCCCACCAACCACAGCCACAAGGAAGCAACCCCTGGCTCTCCCTGCAAATCTAAGCCGCCTTCATGCCTATTTGGCTACCTTAAACACCATCTAAGCTTCTGCCATGGTCATTCTTGACCACGACGCTTGACTGCTTCTGCATCTCTGAGTTCACTTGATATCAATGCAGAAGCTCAGCTGTCTGCATCTGAGAGCTGCAGAGTCTTCTAGTGTCTCCAACTGAACACTGTTGCCTAGTCACGACCTGCTTCAAGCTTCAAGCCAATGCCACTGCAATGCCCTGATGTTATTTTTAGCCAGCTGAGCCTGCTCACCAATGACTGCAAGTCTCACTTCTCCATCCCTGAGGTCACTGGATATTGTAGCACTGATGCCCTGAAATCGCCTGCCATTTCCAATGTCTTTGACCTGCAAGCCAATGGGACTGTGGCACAGCACTGGATCATTAGGACTTTTTACCACTGCTCCACGAGTCAACCCCTGCTTGGCGCTGAAAGTTATAGACTCCTGGTTTATGCTGAAAAGCCTGGCTCAGTGCTGGTAAGCCCCAAAGACAAGAACTAAGGTACAGAGAAGAAGCCCTCTTCCCCTGCTTTACTTTGTCGGACTAGTCTGACATTTAAGCACCCCTCTACATTTTTCTTCAAGAACATATCCTTGAACATTGTACATTGTTACCAATCTGATTGCCTGAACATCCGTGCATATCACCCAAAGTGCTTTTTAACAAACATCTTCATTCTCTGTGCTCCACTTAAAGGAGTTTCCCTAGTGTTTTCTGATGAGTTGTCACAATTTGCTCCCTTCGCTCTCAATCCCGCCATTTGGGGGACTGATTTGGGGTTTATTCCCTATTGGGCTTTATTTCGGAACCTTATGAGACAGTCCTGTGGTGATTTGGGAGTCCTAAATCCTTATTTTCCAGGTCAATTCCCTTCCGAATCCGTTCCAGGTTTGGGCAGCCAGTATGCTGCTTTAATCAAAAGACTATGCTTCCCAGAATGCTTGGCCCGCTTCTTCATCTCGACCCTTGCAGCACAAGGTTGGGTGGAGGAGAAGCACCACCTGTGGCTGGCATATGCTAGCAAACAGCGCACCTGAGGCGTGTGTTCGTTAGCCAGCTTTAAAAGCCTCAGTTTGCTATAATCCAGTGCGGGTCATTGTTGGAGTGTTCAACAAGGCTGAAACATGTTTGGTGATGCTTGTGGCCTCATGCAGAAGGGATGTGACTTAGCAGTTTGGGCTGGACTGCCCCTTTGAGGGTAGGACCAAGCCTGATTTGCAAATGGTCTTTCCCCTTTCTATAGTGGCTTGGCAGGTGAAGAACGATGGTCTGGAGGGTTGCCCAGAGCAATGTCAGAGGTTAAGATTCATTCTAAAACTTTCAGCCATTGCCTCCTTTGTTTTGCTGAAGTCTGCCCGAGTGGGACGGGTATGCCCAGATGTAGGTCCCATGCCTGCTTGGCCTAGAGACCCAAGCTACTCCTCACTGATGAGGCCCAACAAGGCTGAAACATGTTTGGGGATGCTTGTGGTCTCGTGCAGATGGGATGTGACCTAGCAATTTGAGCTGGACTGCCCCTTTGGGGGTGGGACCAAGCATGATTTGCATATGGTCTTTCCCCTTTCTGTAATGGCTTCGCAGGTAAAGAACAATGGTCTGGAGGGTTGCCCAGAGCAATGCCAGAGGTTAGGATTCATTCTAAACCTTCCAGCTATCACCACTTCTGTTTTGCTGAAGTCACTTCAAGTGGGATGGATATGCACAGACGTGGGTCCCATGCCTGCTGGGCCTAGAGCATGCAAAGAACAATGGTCTGGAGGGTTGCCCAGAGTGATGCTAGAGGTTAAGATTCATTCTAAACATTCCATCCATCACCTCATTTGTTTTGTTGTGTTCCTGTTTGTGACATGTCCCTTGTTCATGGTTCATGTGCTTAGTTTCTAGTTGCTAGTTCCTTATTTCTTGTTCCTGGATCCATGGGTTACGAATTTAGTGTGCTAATTAGTATGTTCTCGTTGTGGGATTCCCTTTCTGTCTTCCTCTGTTTTGCAGTCAGCACTTTCCAGTGCTTTCCCTTATCCTGTGCAGTCCAGGGTTTCTGTGTTCTTTATTCCTTTGATTTTGTCATGTTCTGCAGTGTACCCTTGATCCTTTAGATACCCCTCATTAAAATAATTCCTGTTTTGTACCCTTTTCCTTTCCTTCACTGGGTGGGGTGGGAGAGGTTTTGCACTAGTAATTTACTTTTCCTTACTCCTGTTCCTTTACTTTCTCCTGGAGTCTGTCCCTGGTATTACTTTGCACTTCTCTCTTTGTACCCCATTGTTTGTTAGGTGTACTGTTGTATCTTTATGATCATAAGGAGCTTGAAGATGCTTACCCCACTTCCATTTTCATGTATCTGTATTCTTATAATGCTCTACTTGCACATCCTGTGTTTAAGTGTACTGGTATCTGAAGGTATGTTTTTTGACACAAAGCTATTCACTGTGTGATCTTGTGTACATTTCCCTTTCCCTTTATTTGATTTAAAGACTGTAGATTTATAGAACATTGATTGGACATTCTTTTATTTTGGAGCCATTGAGCTCAAGCTGTTTGGGTTGCTACTGCTATCAGCTTCTAACCCTGCTGTAGACATAGCCTGCCCGTGGTCTGAGATACCACACAAGGTGAAGGAGGTATACCTTGCGGGCTGGGTCTGTTTCACCTTTATGATTGGGATCACTACTGGTTTAGTAGTAGTGTCGGGCTCAGTAGATGGTTTAGCCATTACTCATCCTTGTCCCCCTTCAGAGCAGTAGTCATTTTGCACAAACACAAAGATGAGAAGAAGAGGTGAGCCAGTGTATGAGGGTGTGAACAAAGCGGGATGTAGACAAAGTACTAAACAAAATAAAAAATAAAAAATAAGAAGCATGTGACTTACAAAGATAACAATAACCCAGGGAGGCAAGTGTCAAAACACATAAGTCTTAACTCATGTCATATGTTCTTGAAATGATCCATTATTTTTGGTCACCCTTTAGCCTGGCTATGTTAGACCCATCCAAGGTCTTCATCTTAGAGGAACAATAGGTTTTGTTAGTTCTACTTTGGTTAGGATAACATGTCTAAAACCTGATGTAATAACATGGTAAATAAGGAGGAGAACAGAATGTATTAGAATTGTATATGTGTCTCTCTCTATTACTGTTACCATGCATATTCATGTATCAATTTGTTTTGGTTTTGGTTTATGCTCACCGCACAA
The DNA here is from genome assembly GCF_040938575.1 of Ambystoma mexicanum. Taxonomy (NCBI): domain Eukaryota; kingdom Metazoa; phylum Chordata; class Amphibia; order Caudata; family Ambystomatidae; genus Ambystoma; species Ambystoma mexicanum. The sequence goes on from NC_090924.1 coordinate 985,554,642, forward strand.
TTTTTATGTTGGTGTGTTATTTGTGTGGGTTGATTGCACCTTTGCATATTGAACTCATTATCTCTTCATAAAATAGTCAAGTGGATGAGGACAGTAACTTAAATTAAAGCTGTACCTCTTCTTACAAACAAGCTAGCGCATGTGTATTATTATTCTCCTTTTTTAGGTACACCTACCCTAGGATATGCATATATAATACCACTGAAGGGTAGCTAATACACTACAGATTTGATTTGCATTGAATAAGTCGCAATTAGCTCTGACTCCCACAGCCAGGACACCCCTCCCCCATGTGTATACATATGTTCTTTTCAGACAGTAAGTACAAGTTATAATGACTTTCAAAAATGGATGTATATGTCAAACACTTACAGCACTCCTCTGGTGACTTGTTCATCTCCACTTTACTCTTTTGAGTCTTTGTTTTGAAGACACTTGTCCAATTGATTGTATCCATATAACAGATCTGGTTATCGTTTTTAATGACTGCATTTCCGTCACTTATTTCTCGGAGGGACCGAAAGCCCAGATATTGTACTTTCACGTTAACCACAGCAAGAGCAAATCCCCTTAAGAAAAAGACAAAAGGCAAAAACGTAAATCTTTAATGCATCAGCGTGTACAATGAATAAACACATTTCAAATGATTATAATTCTTTAGAGTTGTTTGTGTATAAAAGCGTGTCAGTCAGTCAGCAAGTTTTATTTTAGATATATTATGCTTTCCTCGCAAAAGCATAGAAAAATATATTCAAATGCAAAGCAAACACAATGGCCCTCATTACGGGTGAGCCGGTCTGATAAAAATAGCAGGATAAATGCTGGTACTACCGGCTCCAACATTTTTACCAGACCGGCTCACTCTGAGTCTGCCAGTAGGGGCAGTGAACTACCGGTAGGCCTGACCTGCTGGGAGTTCAGGTCCCCACCGCCAGAGAAATGACTGTATCACTGGCACCATTAACAACAGTGCCGGTGATTCTAGTCCTGTGGGACTCCATGAATGGGAATTTACCGCTGTTGCCGGCACACGTAATATCCCAGTAACACCGGGATATTGGGTGCCAGTAATGGCAAGGTGAGTTTGACAGTAACCCGCCGGTATGACAGCCGGGCTACCGGAAAACTCGTAATGAGGGCCAATGTTTCTAAATAAGACAATAAACCATTTCATTCTTCTAACTTCCAGATAAAACAAGATTGACAATGTAATATCATTTGAAAATCACTTCTGATCTCTCTTATAACTGTAGGAGCATGTTCTAAAAATGAGTTCATGGAAACTGCAGCGTGCAAATTGTCAATGCTTAGTAAAGGGGAAAAGGCTGGATGAGCCCGGGTTAAGCCCAGGCTCTGAACATTGGTACCGGGATTATTTTGCGCAGTTGAGTATACAATGGACAAAGCAAGTCTGCTCGTGTTGACTAGCCACAAAACATTTATCATTAATGGGCCTTTGGCCTTGCCATCTACTGGTGACAGACGTTTGAAGAAGCAAAGGAATTATAGTTCTTACTAATACAATTCTCTGCCTTAGTTTAACCGTCCTGCTAAAAGATTCCTTTTAGTCTACATTACATTTAAATGGAAGGAAATGCAAATGTTATGATCCTCATTACTATTGCTCTGCATTGAATGGATGACGTTTCTGGCCAGCTTTATTAGCAATAGGAGTTTGAGATGTGCGGAGCAATGATGGACTGCATTATCTCATGGAGAAAGTCTAACTCTAATATTAGTACTGGTTGCATTTTTACATGATATATTCTCACTCTTGGAGGGCTCTATCTAGCATAGAAATAGTTTAACGTCGATTTGTTTTAGGGAGCTATGGAAATAGATGAAATATTGAAAAATGGTGCAGCTCTTTTATTGAAATGGAAATTATTTGTACTTGTTGCCTCGGTTTTCATTGTAAATTAGTTCTTTCTTTTCTCCTATTGCCCTTTAAATTTTGAAATAGCTTTTTTTTCTCTTTTCTTTATGTATTTTGTGGTATGATTGGTCAAAGTTTTGAATTGTTAACCAAATGCCAAATAACATTTTTACAAAACTGAATTGCTATTTGAAAATGCTTACGTTGTTACTCTCCATTAGGGTAAGGCTATGGAAATCCTGGTTTTGGTCATTTTTGGTTTTAGCACACAGGATGGTGGTTTAGCACCTCCTTGTCACTAAACCAATCTCCAAAGAGGACAAAGAAGAGAAAGGGAGCTGTCAAGCAGAATTTGCATAACAACTGTCAATCCTATTACAATGGATTGTTATTGTGTGTGTCTAGCCTCTCACCATGCTTTCTTCTGCCAGTATTTCACAGCACAGGCACAAGTAATCAAATGAAAACCAAAGACCACTGTAATTTATGAAGTCACGCACACTCACTCTCTCATCTCAGGGCCTTATATTAGCCCTAGACCATCATCCTTCCTTCTATTCTTAACACTTCATCATTCCAGTTCCAGGCCCCCATCCTAGTTTATTACCCCAGTTTTATTATCTCATTCAGATCTTAAACCTAGTGTCTCATCCTAGTCTCTCAAGATAGTCCTTTATCCTAGTTTTAGTATCATGTCCTCGTCCAAGGCTCTCATTCTAGGCCCTTACCCCAGTCCCTCATCTCAGCCCTCATGCAAGTCCAATATTCTAGTTCTAGTCTCTTGCCCCAGTCTCCTGTCCTTCTCATTCAACCTAATCCTTGTCATTCACACTAGTGCTACTTTCTAGTTATTGTCCTTCATCCTAGTCCTTCTCCTACATACTAGTCCTTCTCCATTGCCCCAGTCAATTATCATAATCTTTTGTCCTAATCCTAGTCTTTAGTCCTAGACCTTTTCCTTGTCCTAGTCCTTCATCCTAATCCCTCTAGTGTGTTCTAGTCCCAGTCTTTTGACCATACCCTTCACCCATATCCCTTTCCTTTTTCCTAGTCCCTCCTCTTTCATCCTTTCCCTCCAGTCTAGTCCTTTTTCCCAGTACTAGCCCTTTGTCTACATCCTAGTATATCCCCTTTAGTTCTAGTTATTCTTCCTAGTCCTTCACCCTAGCACTTCACCTTCAAATCAATCCTTCACCGTAGCCCGTCTCCTTTATCCTAATATTTCATCCTAGCCCTTTGTCCTATTCATTCATTCTAGTCCTTCTTGACCATGGTTCTTCTCCTTAGTCCTTCTCCTTTTTCTTTGTCCTTTACTTCATCCTAGTCCTTCTACTTCATCCTAGTCCTTCCCCTTTGCCTCAGTTGTTTTTCCAGTTATTCACACTAGTCCTACTCCTTTGCCCTAAATATTGTCTTTTATTCCAGTCCTCCTTCCTAGACTTCCATCCTAGCCCATATCCATCAGCCTAGTTCTTTTCCATCATCCTCTTTTTTCTCCTTCATCCCAGTCCTTAGTCCCAACCTTTATCCAAGTCCTATTTCTTCATCCTAGTGCTAGACATTCTTCTCTCTCATTTGTCCTAAACCTAGTCCTAATCCTAGAAGTTCTTCTTCATCATAGTACTTCGCCTTCATTCTACTTTTCGTTATTTGCCATTGTCTGACTCCTAGCTGTACTCCTTCATCCTTGCCCTTCTCCTTTATCCTTTATCACCTTGGTTCTAGTCCATTCCATTCATCCTATTCTTTAGACTGTGCCCTTAGTTCTAGTACTTCTCCTTCATCCTAGTCCTCCTTCATTCTAGTCCTTCTCCCTCATCCTGATACTTGACCTTTATCCTAGTCCTTCACCCAAGTCCTTCTCCTTCATCCTACCCCTACATCCCAGTCTGCCTCCTTCATAATAGTCTTTCTTCTTCATACTTCTCCTTCATCCTAGTCCTTTTCCCCAATACTAGGCCTCCACCTTCATAGTCATCCCCCTTAGTTCTAGTTATGTTTTCTAATCCTTCATCATAGTACTTTTCCGTAAAACTAATGAATCAGGCTAGATACTTTCCTTTGTCTTAGTCTTTCATCCAAGCCTTGTGTCCTATTCATTCATCATAATCCTTCTTCATCCTAGTCCTTTATCCTAGTTCTTCTCCTTCTTTGCCCCTTATCCTAGCCCATCTCCTTCATCTTAGTCCTCTCCTTCTATGCCCAAATTATGTGGCCAGTTATTCACCACAGCCCTACTCCTTTGCCCCAACTGTTGTCTTTCATCCCAATCCTTCTTTCTAGTCTTTCATCCTGTTCATTCTACTTCCTCCTAGTTCTGAATCCAAGCTCTTCATCCTCATCCTACTTGTCCATCATAGTCCTAGACTTTCCTCTTTCTCATTTGTTCCAAAGCTAGCCCTTCATCCAAGTACTTGTCCTTCTCATTCCTCCTCCTCCTAGTGCTTCTCCTTTGTCTGAGTCCTAGTTGTACTCCTAGATTCCTCATCCTTCTCCTTTGTCTGAATCCTTCTCCTTGGTTCTAATCCTTCTCATTCACCCTGTACCCTAAACCTAGTGCTTAGTCCCAGTGTTTATCCTTCATCCTAGCCCTTCTCCTTCATTCTACTCCTAGTCCTTTATCCTAGTCCTTCACTGAAATCAATATCCTTTATCCTAATCCTTCATCCTAGTCCGTCTACTTCTTTCCAGTGCCAGATATCAATCCTAGCCCTTTGCCCAAGGCCTTCTACTTTGTCCTAGTATTTCATCCTAGTTTTTTGTCCTAGCTCTTCCCCTTCATTATTCATCCTAGGCCTTTATCTTAGTTGTTCTTCTTTTTTGCCCTAGTGCTCCACCTTAGACTCTGTCCTAGTACTAGACATGCATTCTAATTCTTCAACTTCACCCTAGTCCTAATCTTTCATCCTAGTCCTTTAGCCTAGTCCTTCTCATTCACCCTAGTTCAAGTCCTTTTTCCTAGTCCTCCACATTCATACTATTCGTTGACCCTAGTTCTTTGTCCTAGTCATGCTCCTTCTCCTCCATCCTAGTTATTCATTGTATTACTTTTCTTCACTCTAGTCCTAGTTTGTCTTCCTAGTCCTCTCATGTATTGTAGTCATTCATCCTAGTCCTTCTTCCTCCTCACTCAGGTTGCCCAGCCTAGCCCTTCTTTGTTCTAATCCTTCCCCCTCATCCTAGTCCTTCATTATAGTTCTACTCCTTTGTCATAGTCCTTCACCCAAGTCCTTCCCCTTCATCCCAGTTGTTCTCTTTCATCCTAGTGCTTTGCATTGGCCCTTCCTTTTGAGGCCTCCTAGTTCTTCTTTCATCATAGTCCTTCTCATTCATCCTAATCCTTTGTTCAAGCCCTTCTGCTTCTGTCCTTCTTCTATATACTTGCCCCGACCTTCTCCTTTGTCTTAGTGCTAGTTATTCAACCTAGACATTTGTTACAGTCACTCTTTGTCCTAGTCATGTATCCTTGTCCTTTCATGTAATCCTTGTCCTTCATCCCAGTTCATCCCCTTCCTCTTAGTCTTCAACCCCAGTTCTTTATCCTACTCCTATTCCTGCATCTTAGCCATTCACCTTTCTCATTGTCCTTCACCCTAGCACTTATCATTAATTTGAAACCTTCTCCTTAATAATTCCCCTTAACCCAAGTGATTCTCCTTAATCCTAGTCCGATTCCAAGTCTTAGTCCGTCATACATTTCCCAGTTATGTGTATCAGTCCTTCCTCTGAGTCCTAATCATTCATCATAACCATTCTCCGCTGTCCTAACCCTTTGTCATATGTATTTTCCTTTTTTCTAGTCTTTCACCTTCATCTTAGTGCCCCATCCTAGTATTTCATCCTTAACCCTTGTCATTCTCCTTCTACTTTGTCCTTCATTCTAGCCCTTCTCCTTTATCCTAGTCCTTCTTCTTTATCCTAGTTATTTGTAAAGTCGGTTTCCTAGTACTTCTCCTTAATTCTACTAAGTGACCTGTGACATTTGTCCTAGTACAGGTACTTTGCCCTAGCACTTCATATTTGTTCGTTGTCCTTGTCCTTCCCCTAATTATATTTATTTTCCTCATCCTAGTGCCTTGTCCCAGTCCTTTGTCTTAGTCCTTCATCCTAATACTAGCCCTTCTCTTTCACCCCCATAGTCCTTCAATTTAGTCTTAGTCCTAATTGTTACATTTTGTACTCATCCTGGTCCTTCTCCTTCATCCTGGTGCTTCATCCTTGTCCTTCTCTTTGGTCCCAGGCCTTCTTATTCATCCTTTTCATTTCCCTTGTCCTCAGCCCTAGTACTGCTCCTTAGTTTGAGCCCTTGTCATGCATTCTAGTTCTTCATTACAGTTCTATACCTTCCTGTACATTTAGAATTCCATTACCTCTCATTCATCCTAGTTCTTTGCCCTAGTCCATCATTTGAATCCTTCATCCGGGTCCTTATACTTTCCTTCATTCTAGTCCATATTACTAGTCCTAGTCCTTCATCCTAGACATGTTCATTTATCCTAATCATTTGCTCATGTCCTTCTACGTTGTCTTAGGCCTGGTCCCCTGTTCTAAACCTTCTTCTATGGCCTTACACCAGACATTCTCATTTGTCCCAGTACTAGTTCTTCAATCAAGTCCTTTTTTCATACCTGTTCTTTTAACCCTGGTGCTATGTCCTAGCCCTATTCCTTCATCCTAGTCCTTCACCATTTTCCTAGCCATTCATCCTAGTCACTAGTCCTAGTCAGTCACTTTCATCCAAAAATGTCTCCTTCATTTTTCTCTTTAATCTTTCTTTTAAATCCTAATGAGACTCTCTTTTATCCTAGCCCATTTCAAAGTCTTAGTGCTTTCTTTTGTCCTAGTTCTTTGTGCTAGTCCTTCATCCAAGTCCTAGACCTTTATCCACATCCTTCTCTTTTGTCCTAATCCATTTTTCTAATCCTTCTCATTTATCTTGGTCATTCGCCCTTGTCATTTGTCCTAGACTTTCATCCTAGTCCTTTGTCTTCATCTCAATACTCTCTCCTTTGTCCTTCATCCCACTCCTTTCTACTTTTTCTTAGTCCTTACCTCCTGTCCGACTCCTTTGTCCAGTTATTTTCTCTTGCCCTTCTTCATTCTAGTTCTTGCCCTTTGTCCTAGTCCTTGTCCTACGTCCTAGACCTTCCAACTAGTCCTTTATCCAAGTCCTTCTCCTTCATCATTGTCCTTCATTCTTGCCATTCTCCTTCATTCTATTCCTTCTCCTTCATCCTAGCCCTTTGTTACAGTCCTTCTCCTGGCCCATCACCCCAGTCCTTTGGCCTATCCTATACCTTCATTCTTCTTCATCCCATTCATAGTCCTTTGCCCTACTCCTAGTCCTCTGCCTTTGTCATAGTGATTCTCCTTTATTTTAGTTCTAGTCCACCTGCTTCATCCTCACATTTCTCCTCCGGCCTATTCCTAGATATTCTGTTTCATTCTAGTTCTTCTCATTCAGCCTAGCCCTTCTCCATCCTAGTCCTTCGTCTATAGCCTAGCCATTCTCCTTCACCCCAGTTCTAGTCCCCCACCCAAATCCTCCTCTCTCATCCTTGCCCTTACTGCTAGTCCTTTTCCCTGGTCCTTCTCCTTCATTGTCCTCTTTCATCTTAGTCCTTAGTCCAAACACTGCTCCTTTGTGCCAATACTCCATCCTAGTCCTTTGTCCCAGTTCTTCACCATTGTCCTAGCCCTTCATCTTAGTTATATGATATGATATGATAGGTCATTTATAACGCGCATGTACACAAGTGTTTCTTTGTCCTTGTTCTTCATCCTACCCTACTCCCTCATCCTAGTCCTCCTCCTTCATCATAGACCTTTGTTCTAGTCTTTCTCCTTCATTCTAGACCTTTGTCCTAGTCCTTCCCCTTCATCATAGTCTTATCCCTTTATCCTAGTCCTTCATCCTAGTCCCAATTCTTGTCCTTCTTCCTACTGCTTCTTCATCCTAGTCCTTTGTCCTAGTCCTTCTCCTCATGAGTCCTTCATCCTAGTCTTTCTCGCTTGTCCTAATCAATCACCTTCATTCTTGCCTTTTGCCCTAATCCTTATTCTTCACCCTAGCACTTTTTTTTCATTTTACTCCTAGACCTTCATCCTAGTTCTTTGTGTTAGTCCTTCATCATATTCCCTTGTCCTTAATATTAGTCATCCATACTAGATTTAGCCTAGTCATTCTCCTTCATCCTAGCTCCTCTCCTTTGTTTTTACGCTTCATCCTATTCCTTAGTTCTATTATTAGTCCTTAATCCTAGCCCTTCTCCTTCCTAGTTATTTGCCTGGCCCTTTATACTAGTTCTGAGTACTAGTCAGTTGCCATTATCTCAGTCCTACTCCTTTCTTCTATACCTTCTCCTAGGTTCTAGTTGTTTGCCCTAGTCCGTCATCATAGTTTTTCTCATTCACCATAGTCCTTATTTTTGGTCCTTCTCCCTTTGAAATCTTAGTAAAACTCTTTCCACCTCCTTTCCCAAATCTAACCGCACATTCCACAAATTAGATATCTATTTATCTATATCTTTATATATAGGCGGATCAATGTTCTTTTGGTCACAAAAGTACGTACTATAGATAAGAAATCAGATTTGGCGGGAAGCCGTGAACTTCTTGCAATGGGGTGAGTTTGAGGGACGTTCTCACTGGGTTGTGGAGGGTGGTAAATATAATCGTCACAAGGGACAATACATACATGCACATACATAGATAGACACCAACATTGGACATTTTTGAGTGCAGGTAGGCGTTACGGCTGGCTGTGCTGGGAATGTGACCATGATGGGTGAAGCGCTAGAGTGGAGTCAGAGGAAGTGAGGGACAAAGGCAGGTCAGAGGTGATGGAAAAATATTATCTAGCAGGCAGGTGTGAGGTAGGTTAAGAGGGTAACTCGGGGGCAAGGAGGTAGGCTTTTAGTGTGGTTTTTAACAAATCTTTGTGGACTGTTTCTTGGATGTTCGCTGGAAGAGAATGCCATACAAGCAGAGCAAGAAGAGAGAAGGAGTGGAAGCGAGAGGAAGCACAGCTAGGGCAAGTAGCCACAAGAGTAGTCGAGGAGGCAGCGTTGAGAATACAAGAAGGCTTGTAGAGTTGGATTGGGGAGGATATATACAGTGGTGCCTTACTGTGGATAGTTTTCTGAACCAGGAGAAGAAATTAAAATCTGGCCCTGTTTTTCATTGCCATCCATCCACCCAGGTGACGGTACAAGGAAGTAGGTGTGCAGTGAGGGAGTTCAAAGAGAGTCATGGTAGCGAAGTTAATGGTCTTGTTGAGAGGACAGAAAGCATAGTTGGGGAGACCAAAGAGGATGCTGGCACAGTAGTCCAGTATAGAGAAGACAGGAGTGGTTAAGAGATAGCTGGTGGTGTTGAAAGGAAGAAGGTGCATGCTTTTCCTAATATTTAGGAGGTTGATGGGAGCTGCTGTTCCAGTTTTGAAGATGAACGTAGAGAAGGTGTGAGAGGGCCTTAGATGACACTGAGGTTTCTAGCTTAAGAAGAGTAGAGGAGAGTGTCAGGTGTGAACTGGATAGACAGAGGGAGAGATGAGAGAGAGTTTTTGGCAGGCAAAAACAGCATCTCAGTTTTGGTAGAGTGTAATATCAGAGAGTGCAAAGCCATCCAGTATTTAATGGCAGAGAGACAGTTGGACATTTTGGTACAGAGAACAGAGGAGAGTTAAGGAAAAGAGAAGAACATTTGGGTGTCATCCGCAAAGAGTTGATATGAAAACCCAAAAAAGGAAATTAGTATCCCAAGGGCAGGGGTATGGAGTGTAAAGAGGTGCTGACCCAAGACCGAGCCTTGTGGAAGACCAACAGTTAGAGGAGTGAGTTGATAAGTGTTGTTGCTCCAGGAGACAGAGGATTGCTGAGGTGCAAGGCAGGATTCAATCCAGGAAAGTGCTTGATTGCGAATCCCAAGAAGAAATAGAGTATTAAGGAGATCAGAGTGATCAACAGTGTCAAATGCAGCAGACAGGTTAAGGAGAATTAGGATAGAGTAGAGGTTGGAGTGCTTAGCAGAGGCAGTGTAGTTGGACACATTCATGAGAGAGGTTTCTGTGTTACAGGAGTGGAAATCTGCTTGTAGGGGGTCTCGAAGGTTGTGGATGTCTCAGAAATTGGTAAGATGGTTGAACACAACCCTTTTGAGCACTTTAGAGTAGTGAGGAAGGAGAGACACAGGGTGAAGGTTAGCCGGTAGGTTCGAGTCAGCCTATTGCTTTTTTAGGAGAGGTATGACCATGGCTGTTTTGATAATGGAGGGAAAGCAAGCAGAGTCGAAGGACAGATTGTACAGTTCAGCGCTGTGAGAGGCCACTAAAGTGGCAATAGACTTGACTAGCTGAGGGGCAAGAGGGTCTGATATGGCACAAGAGGGGGTTAGCCTTCATCAATAGAGATAGCACTTCGTCAGTATTAGTGTGACTAAAGTGGGAGATAGAGGCAGAGGAATATGCTAGAGTAGGCAGAGTGTAAAATGTAAGAGGATGGAGTGTGAGGAAGGTCAGGAGAGAGTCTCTAATTTTGGAAATGTTTGCATTGAAGTATTTAGTCTGGTCATCTGCTGTGAGAGTGGAGTTGATAGTCCTACACTTGGAGTGAGGAGTTAGTTTAAGGTGTACTATAGCCGGCGAGGATGGTTAGAGTGAGAGACAATCAGAGTCAGGAAGAATTCCCTTTTCACTCTATCAAGAGTGGATTTCAGAGAGTTTATGGCCGAGAGGTAGAGTTGCAGGTATACATGCGAGTCGGTACGCCTCCATTTGCGCAGCAGCCAATACATGTCTGTGCGGAGAGAGGCTATGAATGGGGTGACCCATTGCTGAGAATGCTGAGACTTTGAGGTGAAAGTACGCAGTGGGACTTCAGAGAAGACTGAGTCAATAGTAGGGATTGGAAGCTTGAGAAGGCAGTTCTGGTGGAAGAGGAATCAGGTGTGAAGGAGGTGAGTGGGAGCTTACGGTCAGAGATAAAGGGAGGAATGGCAGAAGGGTTACATTTCCTTTTAGTAATAGGCGAAGCAAGTGATGAGGAAAGGTCAGAGGGTGGAAAGGAGATGGTGGTGGAAACAAGTGAGTGTTCAGAAATGGATGGTGTGAAAGTAGTGTTAGTGGCCGAGAGAGAGGTGGCGATGAATAAGAGATCAAAATGGTTACCCTCTGTGTGGGTCGGTAGTTTATGGATAGAGTAGAGAGTGTGGTCATTAAGAAAAGACTGAAGTTCAGATTTCTGAGAAGTGGTTATAAAGGGAAGTTTAAAGTCACCTAACAGAATGAGGTGATATTTAGTGGAAAGAGAATCAAGAAGCTGCCCAAGATTATCACAGAATGGTCCAGTGGGACTGGGTGGGCAATAGATGGAGTTGATGGGAAACGAGTGAGGCAGAACAATAGTTGAGGTGGTGAATTCAAAAGAGGTAGGAGAGGATGTGGCATTGGAGATTTATGAGGCATCTAGGTGAGAAGAAAATAGGTGTCCGACGCCTCCACCTCTGCCAGTCAGTCGAGGAGAGTGAATGAAGGATAGTTTGCAGTTGTGTAGGGCTGCTAGAGTGACGGTGTCAGGTGGAGAAATCCAGGGTTCTGTGATAGCAAGTAGGAGAGCTGGAGTGAAATAGTCAGTGATAAAGGAAATTTTGTTGCATACAGACGGAGCATTCCAGAGTGTACTGTTCAGATGATGAGGTAGGGAAGAGTACAGAAGTTAAATCTCAGAGGAAGAGAGGTGAGGTGGAAAGGTGTTAGAGGAGATATGGTTAGCTTGTCAGCTTTGTTGGAAGGAGATGAATGGGAGATGGGGTAGTGGGAGTTTTGAGTAGTGAGTTTTATAATAGTGATAGGAAAAGAGGACATTTTAGTATGATTGCAGAAAGTGTGGGTGAGAGATGCATAGGAGGAGCAGGAGTGAATGCATTATGGGTGAGTAGCACAGTATGGAGGGACAGTAATTAGGAAGCTTGATACAGAGGATATCACTGACACAATACTTTGCTGTATAAGTGACAACATCCTGTGGCACAGCCAACAGTATATTTAAATACGTGAGAGTACCATTATCTCACAACATCCACACCATACAGCGCCATTTACTGTCCACACACACACACACACACACACACTGAATAGTTAGCGTTTAGCAATATCTTGAGCCTCCTCTGCTCTATCCAGCTTACTAGATTTCCTCCCTTCTTTGTTTGATACATACATCAATACACCGTTCTCCTTTTGAAATGAAACTGCACTAAACTCGCCCAGGACTTCAACAAGATACTCTCCATAGTCTCCCATGCATATGTGTGTATCTCTTAATGTATTTTTGTGAAAATGTTTCTCTCACAGCTCACAATTTACAAGTGTGCAATCTGTCCCTCAGTGCACAGGCATGAACACAGCTGCAACATTTATTTTACTTCCTGTCTATGGATTCGCCTTTGTAATCTCGCTTTGTACCTCACTTATGCTTAACACAATCTCACCTTTTCTTTTCCCAGATTGGGCACTTCTCTGATTACCTTATGTTCACTTGCTCTACAACACGTTCGAAAATGTCCTTTGTTACCATAAAACCTACATGTTGCAATAACACCAGTAATATGATTGGAAATTGACCGGATGAAAACGACTTCCACACCTGAAACATTTGCACATCTATTTTCCACCACCATCACCCCCTTCTTCAATTCTGGATGACAAGCACATCCTGGCTATCCCATACAGGCCGAATTCATGCAACATTACCTGTGAAGTTCCATAAGGACAAAGCCTTTTATCTATGCTTTTCTATATATACACATGACCCCACTCATGAAACTCAGCAAAAGGTGTGCATGCACCTTCTGCATCTGTGAATACGGCGCAAAATGTATTTTTCTAAATGGATACAAATAAGGACACATACAACTTCATCACCAACTGCCTCACTCATCTTAACACATGATTAACTAATAATAATCATACTCTAACAAGAAGGCAATCATGATCTCACCACCCAATATCGCACCACATGCAGCAAAATCCCCAGGCTGCAGAAGCGGGTACCTGCACAGTAACGTCAAAAGTGATCAAGAACCTTGGTATTCTCAGTGGCAATGGATTTAACCTGGAAACACAAACCAACAACATAGTAAAGAAATGCTTGTATCACCTATGCTCTATCATGCGGACAATGCCCTTCTTCATCTTCCTGCGAAGGGACCTCACTGTCATATCACTGGTTGACTATGCCAACATGCTGGCTTCTCTTACTAAGAAACTTCAATGTATCCAAAACACAGTGGCTACCGGTCAAAACGATCATCTATTTCAAAGTGCTCTGAATCGCTACTAGAGCTCTCCAGGGGGGGGGGAAATTGATTCATCCAAGGTATGATCAGTCATATCAACAAAATGTTGAGATCCATCAATGCCATACTCACAGAAAGCATTCGATACACCAGAAAGAGACATAGAGAATCAGTGTTCTCCAACATTACGACACAACCTTGCAAATCGATGTCGAAGGAAGCAGCATCCTCCAGGCTCGCCTCATGTTTAGGACACCTAACTAACTAGTCAAGGTACCACGCAGCAATAACCCACTGGTGCATACAGTTGTCTCGGGAACCAATAAAACAGTGGCCCACAGTTACAAACTGCCATTCATTCCTTTTGACACTGAATAGTACCCAAGGGGGAGTTTTTTGATACAATGTTATGAAAATTGTGCATTTTAAAGAATACTTATTCAGCAAAACTGGTAAAAACTGGTAGCCGCATGGTGTAGCAACTCATCAAACTGGCCCACATTAGCCAATAAAATGGCCCACTTTGACCCAAAAAACGGGTCCACACCAGCATATTGCGTTTTTTGGTTCAGCCATGGGCCTATTGCCTTATAGGCCAGTCCGTGCCTGCTCTGGACTAGAAACTGTGGTATACGCCCCCTTCTTCCTAATAATAATCTCACACCGAGTGCTTCACGGCAAGTAACTAGGCAACACTGCCAGACCTAATGCACATACAAGTAAGACACAGGACATCTTTCCAGACGTTTCACAGCAGAATGGAACATCTGCTGAGACTTTGCCATGGAACATCAGATGAGCACTCTAAACTGCCTACCAGCCCCACTGCTAATTTCTTGCACTGACACCCTCAACTCCTTTGCTCTTTGCTTGAATGCAGTATACTCAAACTATGCCAACTGCCGACAGCAATCTAAAGATCGTTCCAATTGGACTTGAAATAGCCCAAAAATACACCTTTGCAACCAAGTTACATACCACATTTCCAGCAAATGTATCCTAGCACAACGAGTACACTAGGCTCCCCACTGGGAGCAAAACACCTCTGTGCTTTGGACAAATAATGCCTAGAAACAGATCCACATGCAGAGCTCAGGATACGTCTGGTTTGCAAGCATCAACACAACCACAAAGCAATCTTGCATTTTGACTCTCCTGCCTGTAACCTAATCCACCCCCCTCTGTTTCTGATCCACCAGAGAGCCTGAATTCCATGAAATGGCAACCGTGTGTGCTATAAATCCCAGTTACACAACATAATATACCTTAACTCAACCACATCAAAACCAAGTAAGTGCTCATATGCAATTCTGCCATTCAAATATTCCTCCAATTATGGATACTGTATATGAACCTCGAGAAGGTCACACCAAAATTAATCCCATGCACCAAATCATAAGGTTCCTCCATTAACTGAAAACTCTCCTTCAACCATCAAGCCAATACTCCTGATACCAACTAATATTCCTTTGCAAAATGCACTCCTGCTTGACCCCGTCTGACTTCCGGACAGTCAGGCAATCCCTGGTATTATCAGAGTTGAGTGGCATGAATGCCCTCGTCTCTGGCATCTCTGTCACAGGCGCCACATCACTCACACTGGTACATCAAGCCAACTCAGTGCTGGCACGAAAAACATTCTACCACATCTGTCCCACTCTAATGGACCTACATTGGTTTCCAATATAGGTCCATATAATCCTTGAGACACAGTGTATGACATAGAAGGCTGCCACAGCAGCAGCACAGCCTTACCTTCCCAAAAAAACATCATCTTGGAGGCCAGTACAATCCCAGAAGTCGCAACATTACAAGACTGGACTAAAGAAAATGTCAGAAAGAAAAAAAACAGGCATTAGCGCCACCTCCCTTGCAGCTAAAGAAAGAAGTGACGACCAGGCTGCTTTATTAATCCTTCAAATAGTAATGGGGACGTGTTAAGTGGGTCCACGAATGCCTACCAATGCAACCAGCCTCTCCATTGGCCCAATGCAACCAGCCTCTCTTTTGTTGCAAGGCTCTATTGCTGCCTAGCTAAGCATGGGCTCTATACATTTAATACATCCATACAATAATGGTATTTTTTCATTAATTTGGACCCTTTCCCTTGGGACATGCTATGTATACATGCCCCCTCCCTGTGCCCATCATTAGCAATCGTTTGCTTCATTGGAACGCTCAAAAGGGTTACAAAGTGGAACAGTAACTCTTTAGCATATGTTTCCATGCACTTCAGGAAAACAACTTCCTCTTAAGTTTCTCTGGTGGATCTTTAAACTGCTCACTTGACTGCCCAGATTGGTATGGTCAGCACACACAGCTTTCCTCGCACTCTTCGGCACCACTGCTGCCTCACACTCCCTCTTCTGCACTTTCTGTTACATCTCCCAGCACAATCCCTACTCTCCATCAAGGTGATGCTGCTGTTCCAACGGGGATCCACAATCTCACCCGCGGATGGACAACAGACTAAAATAGGGGTCTGCAACCTTTGGCTTTCCAGGTGTTATGGACTACAACTCCCATCAGCCAGGATAGCCAATGTAAGGGATCATGGGAATTGTAGTTCACCGCAGTTGGGGAGCCAAAAGTTACAGGCGCCCCTGGACTAGAAGGTATAGGAATGTGGGTGAGCGTCTCGGGTTTAAGTTACAGGCCACTGTGAATTCAATTTGAAATTGCTTTATTCAAGAAAAAGACCCTCGCGACACACCAGCAACATCGAGTGTCAATCCTTCATCGGCATCTGCCGCTCCTGGAATCTCTGTGGAGCATTTAAATCTCATGCTTTCCATTGCATTCCTATATTCTACAGCTAGGTAAGATCATCCCATATTTTACATGATTTCAGGATAAAGCGCCATCCTAATTTGACGGGGTCTGGCCAAAGATAGACTTAGGCGCCTTGAAATGCCATCCAATAGACTCTAGATGGAAGGGGGTGGCACACAAATACATGTGGCACTTGGGAAGGCCGCCCAGTAGCCAGCAAATGTACTTTACATAGGAGGGGGCTGGCACACAAATACACTCGCCCTCCTATGCCTCCAGATGCGTTCTCACGCAAGGCCATGATCAAGGTCTGCTTTCCTAAATATGAGGGATTTTTCTTCATGGGTAACTTCATAACTGAAATATCTACCATTTCAATTGCAACCCTTAAGTATATAGAACAGAAGTATGGGGTACCAGGTAGTAGAGCGCTCGGGTATGCCTGTCTACTATGTTACTGTTTTGGAGTTAAAAACAGAAGTGGACTGCGCACAACTATGGAACAGTAGACTGCCCCAGCCTACTTTGTTAGAAGAGAGAACAAAATGTTTGTTCCAAGGTAAAGCGCTGTCACTTAGAGAGAAATGCTGAGTGAGGATGTTACAATTTTTACAATCTGTGTTTAATTCACAGTTGAGCAACAAATAAGGCAAAAAAATGTCCAACTTTGCCAACACGAGTTTCGACCCTTCCTGGGTCTTTATCAAGGCAAGGCTTGTTATCAAAGGAAAAGACGTGTCCTCAAAGTACCGAGGTTCTATACTGTTCTGACTGATGCAGTTACCAGTGAAAGGGTGTTGTGCCGTCCCAGCAATTGAAGGCTTGAGCTGTTTCATCGCCTTCACTTGTGTGAATGAAAAGCTGCATCGGCATTAGAATGCTGCCATCATAAATGGAAGGTTGATGGCTGGCAGGTTTTCATTCAACCATAACCTCTGTCAATGCACTGGTCAACCCTCCAGACCATTGTTTTTCAGCTTGTAATGCCATTACAGAAAGTAAACGACCATATGCAAATCAGGCTTGATCCCACACTAAGGGCCTCATCACGAGTTGGGCGGTATCCCGACTGGGATACAGCCCAACTTTATTTGCGTTAGCGCCCACCCGTCCGGTGGTATTACAGGATCACAGGTTGGGCACTAAAAGTTACTCCCCATCGCCCATTAATGGGGAATTTTTCGGCACAATTACCATGCAGTAATACCGCTGGCAGTAATTGCACTGAAAATTGTAATTTTCCTGGCTTGTTTATCCCCAGCTTTTAGCTGGGGGTAAACATGCCAGACAAGAGATTGGCCGGAGCAGTAAATTACCACTGCATTTAAAGGCTACCACCCAACTCGTGATGAGGCCCTATGATGGGAAGTCCAGCCAAAACTGCTTGAGACCACAAGCCAGTCCACTTCCTTGGCATTCATCACTGAGATGTGGTTTGGGTCTCTATGCCCAGCAGTGTCAGGACACCCACCTGGCCAAATCCCCGGCCCACTGCAAAATGAGTTCTTGATTGCCAAATATTTAAATGAGTGTAGGGTAAGCTTGATTACATTCAGTTCTCTGACTACTGTAAAGAAAAGTTCTTGCTGCGCCTGCATCCAGGTCTTTCCCCGCTAATAAAAGAGCATTACATGTGTGTAAACATTGCACAAAGTCAGTATTGCTGACATGGCGTGTGGGGTCTGTATGATATTCCAAAGGAGAGCAGGTGGATAGGAAATGGGATGATGCCCTCCCTTAAGTGTACCTTTTCCCAGTAAGACCCCTAAACATGTACTCCTCAGTTATCCCCCTGATAGTGGCCATGTTTCCAATGGGTTGCAGTGCCTTACACAGCAGCGCCCTGGATTTCCTTGCATGTCAATTGTGTGAAATGTTTAATGAATAGTGATCCATGTTGCCGACTGTATATTTTTCAGCTGTAAATGCCACATGGGATGCAATCATTTCCCTGCATGCATTACCAGGGGTTGCTGGTGAAAGGGGGCATCTGAGGTGTTCACCTTTTCACCCCTTCAGCGTGGTCTACGTCACAAACCCGTTTGACTATTGAAGGGAAGTTGTACAGGACAAAATTTACAAAATATGTTGGGGCCACTTTGTCATTATAACTTCCACCGTTAACATGGTGGTAACAACAAAGCCGACTTTCAGCTGAAAATCATCCTGGCATACGACTGGCATTATTCCCATAGAATACCACTGGCAGTATTTCACGCAACTCTGAATTTGACAGGTGGCATTTGCAAGATACCG
The DNA here is from genome assembly GCF_040938575.1 of Ambystoma mexicanum. NCBI lineage: Eukaryota > Metazoa > Chordata > Amphibia > Caudata > Ambystomatidae > Ambystoma > Ambystoma mexicanum. The sequence continues at coordinate 985,572,838 of NC_090924.1, forward strand.
CTGGATTTAACACAACTGGCAAACTTGTAATGGCCCCCCATAGCATGCGAATGCATGCTGCCTTCCCGTGATTGGTCATCACAAATATCAAGCATTGATTGTTTCCTTTCAACCTCCAGGGCTGGAAAGAATCCTCACAGCAATAGCACTTGACATCTTTTTCTGCCGTTATCCGAACACTTAGAAAGAAAAGACACCAAGCTGAAACCTACCAGGTTGATCATGAGTACGTAACCGAGCACTAGCTCCATAATTATGGGACTACTGCCCTAGCATACCTTTATTCACATTGGTGTCTAAGTTATGTGCGTTCTAATTTACAGCTACATATTTTGAACCATAAATGGATATTTTGCTAATAATAATAATAATAATGTATTTCTTATATATCGCTACACACCCATAGGTCTCAGAGCGATTAAATAACAGAAAACATTATGATCCCACAGTGTGCTACTCAATTTATCGACCTCAGAAAAATGAAAGGCTGAGTTGAGGAACGACGTCCTTTCAACGCCGTATATTTCAAAGCCTGGCATTTAAACGTGCACATTATAATGAAAATGTCCATAGAATTTTTTTAGGGTGGCGGGAAAGGGCAGCTAAGGGTTTGAGTGGGTAGTGAATAGGTAAAAATAGGTGGTGTATGGGGGGTTTGGAAGGGAACCCCCCTCACAAAATAAATAAAAATGTATTTGATGAACATTTTCGTTATAATGTAGACGTTTAAATGCCAGTCGTTGAAATATACGGCGGTGAAATGACATAACCAGGATTGGAACCTGCTACCGCAGGCTGCGCACAGTTCTCAGGTGTGAGCGCCTAGCTCAACGTGCTATCTGACCAGCTATCTATTACTAGAAAAGGAGTGTTCTTTTGTGCATCTGTTCAATGCAGACGTGGATTGCTCGATTCATGAACACCATCTCATAACTCGATTCATGAACACCATCTCATAACTCCATTCATGAACACCATCTCATAACTCGATTTATGTACACCTCTTCATAACTTGATTAATAAGTAGACCATGTCATTGCTTCATTTATATTTTTTTTTGTTTTATTTTATTTATGGCTTTTGTGCAGAGCTAAATGACACCATCGGGGGACAAATGGCGGTGAGCGAGCCCAAATGCGAGCTCTAAGATCTGTATGCGGTGAGGAATTGGTTAGGCTCGAATGCTCCTCCAAACATCCTTCCAGGGATGCAATAGAAGCAGCTCTGATGTGGGAGTGAGCTACTTCCATGATACCAAGGCAGTTGTCTATATGATCAAATGTCTATGTAAATGGACACATATAGGCAAAAACAATTGAGTGGTCAAGACACACATGTTAGCACACCGTTCATGCATCATTAGATCAGTGATTCCAGAAATGATAATGATGTGTTTATTTATATAGCGCCTTAATCCAAAGTGCTTTACAGAACACATATTTACATACAATATCACCCAACCAAAAGTGGTACTCATTTATCGACCTCGGAAGGATGAAAGGCTTAGTTAGCCTTGCTGGGATTAGAACCTGTGACCTGCAGATCACGCTCAACCCGCTGAGCTATCTTACCGGCTGAGAGAAAAACATAGAGGATATAATTATTTTGACGCGTTTAGGAAAGATTGTGGTGCCAGAAAGGTATGGAAATTTAGAAAAGCTTTTCAGAAAAAGACAATTCTGGATATTATCTGGTGATACTATCATGAACGGCTTGAATTAGGTCATTGAGGGGCAGCAGTGGGCTTTAGAAAGTGGATGTTGGTTACCAATATTGAGAGGTATAGTTTCCAATCTAACTGGTGTTTATTTAATCTCACAAAGTCTACGAAGGGAGTGGTTGATGAAAAGGGTTTAGAATGATGGGGATTATTAATATAGACCCTGAGAAACCATAATGGTGATACTAATTGTATTCAAACTGAAAGTTTGAAGAGATAAAATAGCAATTAGTGACTCAGAATCCATTCCAATACACTAAGAACAATATGCTCCCGGATGGCGATATCTTTGATGATCAATTAGCTAAGTGTAGCCAGGACACCATGTTGTTTGTGAATGAAATATAAAGGTGACATGAAGCCAAATGTAAACAAATGGGATGGTTGTTGAGTTCCATGAACCTGCATTAACAATACAATTAATATTGATAGAAGGCAATTAAATGAGCAAACCTGAAGGGTGCATAACATAAGAGGTGGTTGCTGGAAGGTTTAGAATTAATCTTAACCTATGGCATTGCTGTGGACAACCCTCCAGACCATCGTTCTTCACCTGCCAAGCCATTACAAGAGGGGAAAGACCATATGCAAATCAGCCTTGGTCCCACCCTAAAAGGGGCCGTCCAGACTGAACTGCTGGGTCTCATCCGTTCTGCACAAGACCCCAAGCATCCCCAGACTTGTTGGCTCTCATCAGTGAGGAGTAGCTTGGATCTCTTGGCCCACTAGGCATGGGATCCACATCTGGGCACACACGTTTCACTCGGGGTGACTATAGCAAAACACAAGAGGTGATGAAGGGTGAGTTCACTGATTCTGCAGCCATCTCAACATAGTAAATACATAATAAATAGATATTTCAAGATGGAGACTGGCTAAGTCAATGTTTTGGTGGCATCGCGCTCTGAAACACCTGTGTACGAGTGATATAAATAAATGATTCAATCATCTGGAGGGTGCCATTTTGTCTTTCAATAGTCCATTGAACTATACAGGTGTCACAGCGTCGTCTTAACTGCAGCGATGTGCCTTTTCTCGGTGGTGGGCTTTCTGGCATCTGCAAGATCAGGCTTCTCTTGTCCCAACACAGTCCGCAGTGCAATGGCGGCCCTCGTACATGGGGGGCAGCCGTGTTCTTTGCACTGCGCAGGCGCTGGTGACCGGCGACATGCTTTGACGCATGGGTAGTATGCATTACACGGACCGTTGCCTACGGCAACCTGGGGAACGCTGCAGAGCCTCGGTTTGAGGCCTAAGCCATAATTAAGAGGCTCAGTCACTCCATTTAGTTCATCGCAATTCCTCCCTTCCTTCAGAGGAGACGCTGCCTTGGATGTTCACTCCTGTATCAGCCTTCCAACCAGCTCCTTCCTGCTCCTGTTATGTTCTGTTCTTGCCTGCCCTGCTTCTGCTGCCTTCCATCAGGTGGCCCCCTTTCTCCTCTTGATCTTCCCGTCCTTCCCTATTGGGTTCTCCTGGATCTGTGTGGGGGCTTCAGCATCTGTCCCCACTCTTGCTGGGTCTTTTTCCTCTTACACTGCCATTCTGACCTTTCTCTCATTTCCTTCTGTTTTGTTGTCTTGTCCTCGTTTCTTCTGCCTTTGCAACCAGATTCTTGGACTGCCCACGTTCAGTGTTTACACTGCCTGGCACCATGTAAATACATGGGTGGTCCTTTCTCATGGTGTTGGGGGATTGTTCCCTGTTGCTGGCTGATGCAACTTATCGGACCAGTGGCAGGGGCTGGTGGGGGGTTCTCACTACTCTTCCCAGGGATCTGACTGGACATGGGCTTCCTACTTGACCTGGACCAGTGGAGAAACAGAGTATCAGGTATTCGAGAACAGCAGGGGGGGGCACATCTTGACAACAGTGAACGAACGCTGGGAGGAGATGCATGTACAATTCACAGGTGAAGAAGAAGACAAATTATATGAGTTTTTAAGGGTAGGATTGTAGCCATGTTTGGTTTACGTCAAGTGTGTAGTAGGAGTGTGAGATATATCTCATTAAATAAAGTAGTGAAGAAGTGCAACCGTCAATTCTTCTCCTGTTTTCATTTCATAGATTACTAACCCGAGATCACAAGGGGCCTATGATCTACTGTGGATGCATTGGGTGATGGGATATCACATGCCAAGAAACAGAAGCGTAAGGACCCCAGATATAAACTACCAAGGAGGATGGAATAATATTGATGATAGTGAGGTATATCAACACCTGCACTTCAGAGAATTTGTGCACTGAAGATGTTAGTAATGTTTGTGTTGTATCTCAGAAGAGAGAGGTGTGGTATTTTGGGATTCTGATGATAAAATAGAAAAGCAAATGCTGCGTCGGATAAGGTGGATCTATCGCTCTGACCTTGAGCTGAAATAATGTAAATGTGTATCTCAATGCAAATGAATGTGATTATTGTACTTAAGCGCTAAAGCCTTAAAAAACCTTGGCTCGGACTATTCCACCTTCACTATGAAAGACTCCACCATTAAGGTATTAAATAAGGTCAAAACCCTAGGTATTTATTTACAATCTTCCCTAGGTGCAGAAGCCCAAACCGCTTATTTAAAGCGAAATTGTCAATATTATCAAAGGCTTCTCTGCCAGATCAGACCATTTCTTAACATCAAGAACAGTGCCACGATAGGGAGAGCTACCATCCTGTCTCGCTTGGACTATGGTAACGCGTTAATGCTTGGCGCGAGCAATAATTGCCTGAAACAATGATAGATTATTCAGAATAATGCTGTCAGGTCCATCACTAACAAATCTAAGTGAGAACACATCACCAAGGACAGAAATGATCTCCATTGGTTGGCAGTGAAGGAACAGATCCTGTTTAAATCACTAACCCTAACCCACCGATGTCTCTACGGCACGGCACCAGCATACCTTAAGAAAAAGTTCAGGTGGTATGAGCCAAGTCGTAGCTTGAGATCCGCCAAGCAAGGACTGATCAATCCTAGCCTTCCAGGCAAAGCCACTGGTCTAGGTCGAGCTTTTCCGAGTTTGGCAACTTCCCACTGGAACAAACTGCCTTGCAACCTTAGACTGGAAAGCAACACCCAACTCTTTAGGAGGCATCTGAAGACCTTTCTCTTCAAATAACTAGGCAATTTCTACACCGAATCATGTTGCCATCTTTCTGCCCCCCTCTCTTTACTTTCTTTTGTGTCGTCCTGTTAATCTTCATCCTCGTGTCTTTTTCGCGCCCTGATGCTTGCGAGCTACGGCGCGTTACAAATAAATAAATTAAATAAATAAATAAATAAAATAAGATGAAGTAAATGAAAATAGGAGGGTGATTTACCGAGTGATTTGGGAAAGGATCATAATTGACCGTTGTTTTTTTTTAGTCCTAAGTTAATTCAGCTCAATGTTTGTGATACATGAGACATATAGGGCCCGTTTCATGGAGGTGTTTTATAATGGCGCAATCCCATAGGAAAACGTTCCATGAATCAGGCCTATAGAGTATGGCAGAGTCACAGGTGCTTTCATGCGTTTATTTTGGTTTTTGTTGAGTAGAATGGACAGGGATGATGTGAACTGGTTAAAAGCAACCAACGAGGAAGGTGCGATGTATTGAAGGGGCTGCCAAACACAAGGTACTAATAGTAGAACATTCATAGAGCGCATACTGCACTGATGCCTGGCCCATAGGAGGCGTGTCACTAAATATTCTAGGCATTGATAACGCCTGTGATGAATGTTTTGAAAAAACATTTTTGGGTGCTTTATAGTACTTTTAATATTTTTTATAGAATAAAATACATTGAGTCACTGATAAGGCTCTGAAGAGAAAGATTATTTTTAGTTGAGTTAGGTGATATAAATGTTGATTGGTATAATGAAAACATAAATGTGCGCCCTGAGGCTCATGGGCATGTAGCGGGTAACAAGAAATAAAATAAATAAATACATGTATTGACCACTTCTAGGTTTGTATAAAGAAATTCACCATCCCACTACTTAATTAACATACCCTAGTTTGCCACTTGATACATCTACAATGTGTCATTCCTTCAAACATATACACCATTGCATCATTTGATTCAAATCCACTATCTGATGGTGTCTCATGCACCGGGCTCATTATGAAGGAGCCAAGCAAGTCCAGTGAAAATACGAGAGCTCCTTCCGCTGCAGCAAGCAGCGTGGGCACAGCCTGGTGCTTGTTTTACCTTTCAAAGCTAAACACAACGACCTTTTGACAGCTTTCAGTAACCAAGCGCGGATGCCCAGTGGGCCATGCAAGGCCAGGTCCTTCTTGCTCCCCTAGTCTTACATGGCCTAATGAGGATGCCCAATGAGGATGCAGGCTGGTATACTGCCAGGCAGAATGTGTGATGGGGACACCCTGCACCTCCCTGCACATTCAGAGGCACGGGGGTGGCGTGAGGGGGGTGCTGCGATAGTACAGAGCATGTGCAAAAACCAGGAAGTGCTTCCTGGTTCCTGTTGCATCCTGTGCTGAAGCCGTAGGACCTTTGTTACAGGCAGTGTGAGGTGGTGGCTTATACAGTGTGGCTGCAGGTAAGAAATGTTTTTATGTATGGGCGTATGTGTGTATGCATGCATGCGTGCATCCAAGGCTTTGGGTCTGTAAGTGCATATGTGACTGAAAGAGTGTATGTTGTTTGGGGGTGCATGAGAGTGAGGGAGTGTATGTTGTATGGGTGCATGTGTGAATGGAAGGGTGCATACATTATGTATGCATGTTCCTGTGTATGTGCCAGTATGGTGTGTAGACCTCTGATTGTTTTGGTTGATTTTCTACTCAGCATCAAGAGTTAAGCCAACATGATGAGGTTTTTACGTGGCCATACTGCCCTACATTGGTGGAACCAGTCTGGACATGTTTCCTTAGTATGGCATGGCATTATTGTTTGGCTTCAAAGACATAATGATGAGTGTTCTTATTTGGCTGTACTGGCCTATATTGGTGCAGTCAGTCTGGACATGTTGGTATTTGTTTACTGTTTATCAAGGATAAGTAAATATGAGGAGTGTTCATTATTTCTTTATTTTTTACATTTATATAGTGCACAAAGCAGCCCAAGGGCATTGTGGCATTGTTACAAGCAAGTTTGCTTAGTTACATGAAACAGGGGCAGGAACAAGGGGAAAAACAAAGAGAACAGCCTGTCTGTGGTTCGTGGTTACTGTGAATCTGATAACAGGCAGGTAACAGTTAATGAATCTGATGTAAGAAGGAGGGGAGGGAGGACTCTTAGTTCAGATGTGGGCATACTGGCCTACATCATTGAAATCTGTCTAGATATATTTTCTTAATTTGGCATGTCATATGCCACTGGTTCCAAGGATAAAGCCATCATGATTAGTGTTCTTATGTGGTCATACTTTTCTACATTGGTGCAGTAAGTGTGGACATATGTTCCTACTGTGGCATGGTATTTGTTACTGGTCTGAAGGGTAAAACCAACATGGTGAGACTGCTTATGCGGCCATACTGTCCTTCATTATTGCAGCCAATCTAAACATATTTTCTTAGTGTGGCCTTAAGGTTACAACCAAATGATTGTTCTTACATTGCCATACCAGCCTACATTTCTGCAGCCAGTGGGTACATACTTTATTGCTGTAGCATGGCATTTTGTTTTACTGTCATAGAGGGTAAAGCCAACATGATGAGAGCTTTTGTGTGGCCATACTACAGTTTGAGCGGCCTGGGAGTGTTTTATTACTGTGTGTAAGGGAGTGGAAGGAGGTGATTGACATACAGGTGACATGATTGTTATCAGAGATTTTTATTAAACAATATAAGTGTTGGTGAAACACCTTCCTGACCATAATACTAAGAACAGTTTCCCTGCCTCGAAATAATGTTCTACGTAGTTTGTCAGGATAGTCAAAATAAACAAGCCCACTGTCGAGTCCAACATTCCTATTCCCAGGCCTCACACTTGGAACTTAAACTTATGTGACAAAGGAGATTTTCTTTAGTCTCAAAGTTCTGTTCCACCCACAAAAACAAAGTTCGAAAAACAGTGCAACAAATAATGGTCCAAAAAGGAAGGACAACCTTAATCCCAGGTTGTCGTGCCAGCTAAATGTTCAATTAGGCTGTTCTCCTCTTTCCTTCTCCTTGGTTTCACAGCTCACCTGGTACACTATCCTGCCAGGTACTGCGACTATGAAGAGTGCTTGGCTCTCTCTTCATATATGAGTGAGTCTAAGGCTTTGCCTCTCTGTATTTTCCAATTGAGTTTTCTTGCTGGGTTACAGATACAATGCTAGTCACAGCCAACCTCGTATACATTCCTGCCAGGTGCTGTGCGTATGAAGATTGCTTTGCCTCTTTCTACATGTGGGTGTGAGTCCCAGGCTCACCTTGGTTTTAATTGTGATCTTCTTGGTTTGCTTCAACTATTACTACTATTACTTCTTTGTTGGCCACAGCCAACCTGGTGTACTCTCCTACCAGGTACTGTGGGCATGAAGATTGCTTTGGCTCTCTTCATGTGGTGTGGTCTTCTTGTTTTACTTCTACTACCACTACTACTTGTTCTTTGGTCACAACCAAACTGGTGTACTCTCCTGCCAGGTACTGTGGGCATGAAGATTGTTTTGGCTTCCTCTTCATGTGGGTGCGAGCCCCAGACTCGCCTTTGCTTTAATTGGGGTCTTCTTCTTTTGCTAGTACTACTATTACTCCTTCGTTGTTCACAGCCAATCTGGTATACTCTCCTGCCATGTGCTGTAGGAATGAAGATTGTGTTGGCTCTCTTCATGTGGTGTAGTGTTCTTGTTTTGCTTCTACTACTACTACTCGTTGGTCACAGCCAACTTGATGTACTCTCCTGCCAGGTACTGTGACTATGAAGATTGGTGTGGAGGATGTGATTCGATATATAGGTGCGGGTCACAGACTCGCTTTCGTGATTCTGCCCTCTCCTAGCCTTCTCCCTAACTGTCCCGGTCTCCTCAACCTCTCTGTAGAGGTTAACTGTGCTTCTTAGATGTTCGCGGGTGCTTCGGGATTCCATGACTTCCCTTGGCTGCTTCCATGGCTTCCAGCATCTCTGCACTGATACCTGGCCTCTGAGCTGCACGTCTCAGCTTCCGCAAGCATTCCAGGCTTCCTGACTGGATGGGAGCTCAGGCCTCTGCCTCTCGCGGAAGTCTGTCTGCGACAAAGCTCCTAGGGAACTGTTACTGTTACTGTTAAGCATCCCGTTCTCTGTCATCTCGGCATCCAATGTTGCTTACAGCTGTCAGCATTCAAATCTCCTGCTTCCTCCTGGGAGGGCCTCTCTCTTTTGGCAGTCCCTCTTTCCTTTTCATCAGATGAACTGCATTAGCCGTTCTATGGCATCAAGTCCGCACACCTAGGTTCTGCTGAACATGTAATGTGGATCCATGCCTCTTCCTCATCTCAGTAGTGAGGTCTTCATTCCTCACTATGTTGTTGTTGTTGCTCTTCCTCATCCCAGTAGTGAGGTCTTCAATCCTCACTTTTCTGTTGTTGCTCTTCCCAGTATTTCTTATTTCTTGGGGAAATTACATTGTCTATTCTTCAGACATACATGGAAGTGTGTGGGGTTATGTCTAACAGGGTGAGGGAGGTTGGAGTGTAGTGGAATAATAATGCCTATCTCCCAAGGTTTCGTCCCACATCTCATAGGGGGTTTCCCTCCCCATGAGATCCACCCACTAAGTAACACCCCAAAGGTGACTATGGAGTAACAGCCTCAACTCCCAGGCCGCATGCAAAGGTGCTCTGCCTAGAGGAGAAGGGATGACATCCGAGGATTTGTCACATACCCTTCCCCTTAACTCGCTGGCTTACTCTTCTTGGGAAGATTACAGGGTCTCATGTGCCTTTATAGCAAAGGATTGGGTCAAGGTTGTTATGTTACCCATTGATGTTTTCATTTGCACTCCTATTTGGGCCATGTGAGAGACCCATTGGTCGCACTGGGGTAAGTCACTTTCCACGACTAACTCAGCCGGTAAATTGGGGATTACATCCATTGTGATCCATTCTTTCTTTTCCATAAGGGTTATGGGTGTCCAGGCCATATATACACTGCACTTCCTTCTGGAAGACTACCTTCCAGCCTTTGGGGAGAAATTGGGAATGGATGGAACAACCCATGCTTCCACTATTTAGGTCCGCCCTGATCTTTTCCCCCTGAATAGTGACGGGTACCCTATATATGTTACTCCCGCGAGTGTACAGAAAAGAGTTGGATTTTTTTCTATTTTTTTTTTCTTCCCCTTAAGGAGAGATTTCCCCAGATTTTCTTCCCAACTGTCTATTGAGAAAAATTTGGATTTGGTTAAATTTAACTCAGACATTATTTGACCAAACCGGGGAAATTGTTCCCTTTAATGGTCTCTTCAGGGAGCCCTATTATTATTGCGGATTCCTCTCTGGGCTGGGTGCATAGGTTAGTAGTAGAAGATGGGTTGGAATTTTCATTTGGGAATTACCTGACTTTTTTGGGGATTTGACCTAACTGGTATATTAAGAGAAGGTCTCAAAAGGGACAAATTCTGGTTAGGTGACCACTTCTGCCACGTGAATAACATGATTTTATCTTTCCTCTGTTAGAGAGGGGGCGTTATTAGTTCTAAAAAAGTCAGGGTCTGATTTTTCCAGGGGACAGAGGGGTGGAGATTTCCCGGGATACTATTAAAACTGGGAGGATTCTGTTATTGGAGGTTATGGTAAGGGTGTCACTACCAATTCCGTCTGATGGGTTCCTCCAGAAGAAGAAAAAACGTTATTGATTTAAGGCACTTCTAGGAGCTCTATTTCCTCAGATGAGTTAAACATTTCAAACTCTCCTGAGCCTAATGCAGGGCCTTCTAGGTTCGCCCTTCCTGTTCCATGAAAGAACAATCAGGATGGAATGTAAGGGCCTCTCTGTTTCCTGGGAAGGGAGTATCTCTAGGCCCTGGCAAGTGATACCAATTTTCATCCCCAATGAGTTGGCATAGTCTGTCTAGGTTCTTGGCCCTCCAGGATCTTGATCATCTTTTAAACTTGGATTTGGAAAATAATTCTCGGGTTATAACCAAATGGGTTGTGTCTTGGGGCCCTTGACATGTTTTTATCCTGAGGGAGTTCTAACACTTATTTCCTAGTCTTGGGGAGCTGGTCAGAATTTTTATTTTCTTTCTCTCTGGGTCTTGTTGGAGGGAGGTTCAGATAAGGTCTCATATATCAGATGACCCACCAAGTCACGTTTTTAAACCATCAGGTTAAATGAGAAATTTAGAAGTATACATTTCATCTTGTCACCACAGGTCAAGTGGGGTATCACTCTTAATTTTACCCCTCCTTTGGGGAGTTTGATATATATGACTGAGTGGGTGGAAATATTCAATCTAAGGTCTAAAGATATAACCAACTTATCATGGCTTAATATTCGTGTGGAAAGAACAGGTTATAATTATTCCCCTCCACGTCCTTGTCACGGCCGTAGGCCGTTGGCGGTTGTGGAAGGGATGGAGGTCGGACCGCCATTAGACCGCTCCGCCACGTTTTCTCTTACGTGCGGTTAGCGGTCTAGTGTTTCTTTCAAGATGGCCGCCCGCCGCTTCCTATTTACTTTCAGTGGCGGTGCGGCTCGGCGCGTTGCAACGTTTAGTATTTTCTCCGTTGCGTGCACTCGTTATACTGCCCTGTATTTCCCCTCCAATTTTTGCTTATCCTCTTTTGTTTTTTCCCTCCTGGTCCCCCTTGCTTACTCTTACTTCTTTTTCCTCCTTTTATGTTATTTTGCTGCATATTAAACTTTTACTGGGGGCTTACTTCGCCCTTCCATTTATCCTCACCTCCTCTAGTGCTCCCCCTCATAGCTTATATATTTTTCCTCCGTTATTTTTTCTTCCTGGTTTTCTTCGCTCTTGGGCTGTTTGGATCCCTTCAGTGCCTATCATCCGGACCCTCGTACCAATCTGCAGCTCCTCCTTGGACACTTCTGGGACAGCTCTTCAGCAACATCCAGCATACCTGCCAGGGGTTTTTTCAGCTACGGCTTTTTCCTCTGTTGGCTGTCACGGAGAGGGGTCCCGGTGAGCCCCATCTCGGGGTCACGGTGGCTTCTTTCCGAGGCAGGCCATATCTGCACGAGAAGAAAAAGCCTACTTCCCAAAGGCCCCAGAGAAGGAAGTTGGAGCTACCCACGTACCCAGGTGAGGAGGTGGAGTTGGAGGAAGGGTCAGGGGAGCTATTCTATTCCAACCTTGAAGATAGTAGTACCGCAAGCCAACCATCCAGCATTGACAGTCCTTCCTTCGTACGAACCTGAGCCCCCGCCACTCAGGCTTGAATAGTAATGGGGCTCTCGGATTCTATTTTGGTTATTCCTCTTCGAATCACAGCTGCTCAAGCAGGGGTTAGACTTAAGTTTGGTTTCTAACAGGCTCAAACCACTAGTAGAGAAAAGTAATTGAGTCCACTCTTTTCCAAAGGTGGAAATATTGGGGGTAGAAACAGTCCTGTTCAGGTTGGAATTTTTTGGGGTCCCCCAGCTTGTGTCAACCGGGCAACATTCCACTCTGACACCATATGTACGGGTGTGGAAGGAGGAGATTGACACACAGGTGACATGATTGTTAACAGAGACTTGTATTAAACAATATAAGAGTTGGAGAAACACCTTCCTGACTCTAATACTAAAAGGGGTTTCCATGCCCTGAAAAAAATATTCTAAGGAGTTTGTCAGATGGGTCAAAATAAACAAGTCTACTGTTGTGTCCAAAATTCCCATTTCCAGCTTTCACACTTAGAACTTAAACAAATGTGAAAAATTGGATTTTCTTAAATTGTGCAACAAATAATAATCCAAAAAGGAAGAACAACCTTACTTCCAGGTTGTCATTTCCTCTGAATGTTCAATGAGGGTCTTCTCCTCTTTTAGTGTTCAAGGACAACCTTACTCCCTGGTTGTCAAGCCCTCCGAATGTTCAATGCAGGTCTTCTCCTCTTTCCTTCTACTTGGTTTCATAGATCACCCAGTACACTATCCTTCCAGGTACTGTGACTATGAAAAATGCTTTGCTCTCTCTTTATATATGAGTGAGTCTTAGGCGTTGCCTTCTCTGTATTTTCCAATTGCATTTTCTTGCTGGATTACGGCTGCTTTGCCAGTCACAGCCCACCTGGAATACTCTTCTGCCAGGTGCTGTATGTATGAAGATTGCTATGGCCCTCTCTTCATTTGGTGTACTGTTCTTGTTTTATTTCTACTGCTACTTCTACTACTTCTTCTTTGGTTACAGCCAACCTGATGTACTCTCCTGCCAGGTACTGTGGGCATGATGATTGCTCTTACCCTCTCTTTATTTAATTGCGAGTCCCAGACTCGCCTTGGCTTTAATTGTGGTCTTCTTTTGCTACTACTACTCTTCTGTTGTTCATAGCCTACCTGGTATACTCTCCTTCCATGTGCTGTAAGAATGACAACTACATTGGCTCTCTCTTCATGTGGGTGCAAGAACCAGACTCCCCTTGGCTTTTACTTTGGTCTTCTTGGTTTGCTTCTACTACTACTACTTCTTCTTCTTTGGTCACAGGCAACCTGGTGTACTCTCTTGCCAGGTACTGTGAGCTTGAAGATTGCCCTTCCTCTCTCTTCATGTGGGTGCGATTCCCAGACTTGTCTTGGCATTAGTTGTGGTCGTCTTCTTTTTCTACTACTACTACTACTCTGTTGTTCATATATTGACCTCGGAAGGATGAAAGGCTGAGTTGGCCTTGCAGAGATTCAAACCTGCCACCTGCAAATCACTCACAAATCGCAGCAGTAAGCGTTCAACCAACTGAGCCATATTACTGGCATATATTGGTGCGGGCAGCATGGATATGTATGGGCTCAGCCAGAATTAAAATGTTTGTTATACTGGCATATATTGTGGGCAAATGGATCATGAAAATGTGTTGGAAAATGCTCCTGTACACTGTTAGTGACATGGCCACTAGATATTTTCACACATTAACCTTCAACACTGATTGCAAACTGTGTGTTTTTTCCCCAATTTTTCACAGAAAGTGTCATGAAAGAAGCACCATTTTGACTGGTTATTTTAAAACGTTTCTCAGGGCACACTTAAGCATTGGTTTCAACTGTCGAAGGGAAATTTGATGTTGCTTTGACAGCTTTTAGTACCCAGCACAAATGCCCAATGTGCCATGCAAGACCAGAGCCATTTTGCTTCCCCAGTCTAGCTTGACCCTTTGGGGCTGCAAGCTGGTGTATGGCCAAGCAGAATGTGTGTCAGAAGTTCTCCTGCACATCCAGGAGGCACATGGGTGGCATGACAGCAGTGCTTTGGCACCACTGTGCATGTGCAGGACCCAGGAAATAGTTCCCCTTTCCTGTTGCATACTGTGTGGATGCTGGAGGACTTTCATTACAGGCAGTGTGAGGTGGTGTCATTTGGAGTGTGGCTGCATGTTAGAAAATATATATGTATGTGTAATGTATGTATATGTGTATGCCTGTTTCTGTGCATGCAAGGGTTTGGATCTGTAAGTGCATGTGTGAATGAGAGAGTGTATGCTGTCTGCGAGCAGGGGAATGTATGTTGTGCGGGTGCATCTATGAATGAGAGAGTGCATGAATGCTGTATGCATGTCCTTGTGTGTGCCAAGCTGGGGAGTGGACCTCTGATTTGGAGGGTGGGTGGGGCTACATTTGTGAGCTGGCAGCCAGTCTAGGCATATATTCTTACTGTGGCATGGCATGTTTTACTCTGCAACAATGGTAAAGCCAACATGATGATAGGTTATTTTTTCATGATGAATGTTCTTGCGTGGTCTACTGGCCTACATTGGGGAAGTGGGTCTGGACATGTATCCTTACTATTGCATGGTATTATTTACTGGCATCAAGAGTAAGGATAAGATGATAAGTGTTCCTATGTGGCTGTAATGGCCTACATTGGTGCAGCCAGTCTGGGCATATTTTCTTACTGTGGCATGGCATTTTTTTTCTGGCTATCAAGAATAAAGCCAGCATGATGTGTGTTCCCATGTGGCCATACTGGCCAACATTGTGAAACCTGTTTGGACATGTTTTCTTATTGTGACATGCCATCTTTTACTGACGTTAAGGGTAAAGCCAGCATGATGAGTGTTTTTATGTGGCCCTACTGGTCTATATTGAAGGAGTTAGTATGGATATATATTCTTACTATGTCATCGCATTTGTCAATGGTCTGAAGGGTAAAGCCGACATGATGAGAGTGGCTATGTGGCAATGTTGTCTTAGCTGGCATAGCCAGCCTAAACATATTTTCTTAGGGCCTCATTACACGGACGGCAGTAACCATGGCGCTGTTAGCGCCATGGTTGCCGCCGGTATTTTACCGATTCCGCCTTGGTGAATGGGGGAATTACCGGCCCATTCCAAGTTTGGCGGGACAGTAATTCCACATTCACCAAGGCCCTTCCCCATTCCCATTTGAGCCCCCATAGGGCTCAATGGGAATGGGGAAGTAGCAAATAACGGTACCGCTACTAGCGGTACCGTTATTTGCCCTGAAGTCCCTCAGCGGGTCCCTTCCTTAACGTGTGGTCTGGCCACACGTTAAGGAAGGGACCCGCTGAGGGACCTCGTAGTATGGCGCTAAGGGATTACCGGCACCGGTGCCCTTACCGGTGCCGGTAATCCCTTAGCGCCATCCGTGTAATGAGGCCCTTAGTGTGGCAAGGAATCATTTACTGATCATCACGAGTAAGGCCAACATGATGAGTGTTCTCATGTTGCCATACTGACCTACACCGGTGCAGCCATTCTGGACATGTTTTACTAGTGTGGTGTGACATTTCTTTTACTGGCATAAAGGGTAAAGCAAACATGATGAGAGTTCTTATGTGGGTCTACTAGCCTACATAGGTCAGGTTTCTGGGTGTGTTTTATTACTGTGTTATGACATTTCTTACTGGCAAAGCCAACAGGAGTATGTTCTTACATCAGGATACTGTAACCCAAAAATGTAATGGGTGGAAGCTTTTGATGTGCGGATAAAGCCAGGGCCAGCATGGTTATGTCTTTGTATGGTATAATTGCTGGCATAGTAGGGTATAATTACTGGCATTATAAGCAAAGCAAACATGAGTATGTTGTTATATGGGAATACTGGCATATATTGATGCAGGCAGCATGGATATGTATGGGCACAGCCAGAATGAAAAAAGTTGTTATACTGGAATACATTGTGTGCAAAGGGATTATGAAAATGTGTTGGTAAATGTTCCTGTGCACTGTTGGTATATTGGCATCTACATTTTTTCATCTGTTATCTTTCAAAACTGATTGCAAACTGTTTGGCCTTTTACCGAAGGAGTGCTGTAAAAAGCAACAGTTTAACCCTTTATTTTGATGCATTTCTTGGGACGGAATCTCCCCCATAAACCCTTGTAATTATTTCAGGCTCCCTCGCTGCACGGCGGCTCCCGCATATTCTTGGAAACATTTCCGTCCCTCCTCTCGTCTCTGCTCTTGCACCCTTTGGTCAGTTACCGTTTTGCCTAGTCCACAGAGTGCTCGAGTTTTTATGTGATAGGACTAGGTTTGTGGGGTCAGGCTGAGGATTCTATTATTTGCATACGAAAACCCAGGAACTCAACCATCATATTGCCAGTTAGTCAAATCGCTCAGACTCCTGTATCCGAAAGATGGCACAATATATGTTAATACAGACAAACACAGACAGACACATTCTTATCAAAAGAACTCAGAAGCCTCTGAACTATTTAACCTTCATAGACGTGCAGTTACTTATTTGTGACTAATCTAATTAGGCCAGAGAGTAAAGGGTTCATTTGAATACAGTTGTACTTACATACTCTTTGTTCTACCACGTATAATTTCCAGGTTCTCAAATGAATCAATATAAGTTTTGTTTTCAGGCCAATCCTGAATTGACAAATAACCTACAATGAAGGAAAACATTGTTAAAAGAAAGTATTTAAAAGTAAACATAAAGTACATAGTGAAAATAAATATAAATATATACACATTTCGTGTTTATTCCACTAATGAGGTTTAACATGGAAAATGCTAGATACAAATAATAACTAGTAAATCTAAGGGTGGAATTATAGGTTTGATCATTTGAAACCGATGATCATATCAGCACACGTGTAAGCCCAGTGCAAGAGTATTTAGACTGGCGTGAATGGGACTGTGCATGTGCTAAGCTAAAGGCCTGTGATCTGTAATTGTGTCTAGTACAATCTGAGATCAATAGGGAGCCAAGTCCCATTATTTGAGGGAAGGCCTTTTGGCGGAGGGCTATGAATCTGATCTTCTGTTGGTAGAGTCCCTATAACAATACATGTTCCTGATTAAAGAGGTCATCATATATATTTGCCTTGCAAGTTGCAACGCTTTTCTGAGCTTTCTTTAACAGCTTAACACCTTAAGACTTTAACATGAGCGAGGGGCAGAGACATCAATCCATTCATTCCCTGTTGGCCTTGCTTTATTTGGGCTGTGTGATGGATCAATAGGCTGGCCCCAAGATGTCTGGGTCGGTGTTCCTTGTTGCACCGGGAACTGGAGGTGCACCAGGGTTGTCTGGCAGTACAGTTTGTACATCATGCACAGTAGTTTGAACTTGATACTAAATTCAGCTGGGAGCCGATGTAGGGCCCTGGGAACCAGGGTTTCGTGGCATAACATATTCACTTACAGGCAAGCTTGGTTATGGAAAACGACCACATCATTTTACGTAGGTGAGTATGGATATATATTCTGATTTTCTTCCTGTGACCGCATATTATACTTGTTTATTTGTTTGCTTGTTTACTTTGTTTCTATAGCGCCTACTCCTAAGCGCTGCACAATAATTAATACGTTGGTACATTTTAAGAAATGATGGCAACATTACAACATAGGACAGAAAAAGAACAAAGAAAGCCAAACAGGAAGAAAATGCAGTGATGCTCCAGAATAACAAATTGTGATAGTCCAGGGAACCTGCGTGCTGGAGGAAAAAATGAAGCCATTGCACCCCAAGCACAGCATGGTGGGAGGCAAAACCTCAAAATCTAAAAATGTCACAAAAATACAGCGTGCAGAACAGAGAAAAGTATGCTTCAAAGGCATCCTTTCAGAAAGCACAGAATGAGATTGAATGTTAGTGCATACCTTCGACAAAAAAGTCCCAAAAAAGTCTCTTGCCCACACCATCCTCACCTCCTTTTTTCTGTCAAACAAGAACCAGGCTTGTTATGAACAGTCTTCTTTGATTCCCACCTTCAGTTTCTGCACTTGTTCTCCAGGAAACTTCTACCTTGGCAGCTTATGGCCTAACTCCTCTCAAAACTGGTACATCATATAGAAAAAATCTGGACCGTGGTTCACGGATTCACGGATTCACTACGGTCCATTAGACTTTCATACAGGAAAGCAGAAAATGTCTGGCGTTCACGATACCGTGTGGAGGATAACACCTTATTAAAGGCTTGCCGCTTGAAGTATCATCAAGGCATCAAAATGGCAAAAATTAAATCGTTTACTTCCCGGATCCCCGAAGCTCTAAACCAACCCAAAGTATTATTCTCCGTTGTCAGGGAACTTTCATCCTCTAATGTAATCTCTTACTCTGTACCTCCCTCCCAGGTTCTTTGTGACTCTCTTTCCACTTTTTTATTGAGAAGATCATTAGTATTGATAGGAAAACATCAATAACTGCTAAGACTGCTGTACTTTCTCCTTATCCTGTGCTGTCCAGCCCTTGTTCAAACGGTGCAACTCTTGCACCTTTTGCCCATACATCCATGGAGCAGGTTAGTGAAATCCTTTGGCAGTGGATATCCTGTTCTCCATTGGATCCCATTGCTCTTCAGTTATTGAAAAACATTTGTTCTGAGATATCCCCTGTGGTGACTATACCTGATAACTTGTCTTAAACACATGGCATTACTCCATCTGGCCTTAAACACACCCTGGTGACTCCACTGCTAAAATAAGTGACTCTGGTCCCTACCCCCCCCTCACATTTTTGGCTCATCTCACTTCTTAGATTTCTTATGAAAGTGCTTGAGGCTGAAGTGACAACTCAGCTGAGAAGCTTTTTAGAGGAAGCCTCCAGTATACATTCTTATGATTCAGACTTCAGACCATCTATGGGTACTGAAGCAGTGCTGGTATCAATCACTGAGGATCTCACCAGGATTTGAGACCAGGATGAGGTGGCCCTCCTGATCCTCACGGATATGTCTGCAGCATTTGACGCTATTGATCATGCTATCTTGTGTCACTGCCTTGAGGAGGTGGGGTCACAGGCCCAGTCCTTAAATGGTTTAGATCTTTTCTCTCGGATCGAACCCAGACCCTATCACTTCCACTGTTCAGAGTTCAGATCAGCCTCCTCTGTTTTATGTTGTAGGGTCAGGGCTCTTCTATTTTCCCACTACTTTTTAATATTTATGTTCATCCCCTAGCCAATTGGATACAGGATCACGGATGTCAGTTTTATGCTTACGCAGATGACACACTGCTTATCCTTACAGCGGATCACAACTTAGATGATGCTGAATCACCACTGCAGGCTTGCCTAGCATCCATTGGCATTTGGAAGAACAATAACTGGTTAAAACCTAACAGTGACAAAACTGAGGTCCTCGTAGTTGGCCCCCAGGCTGCTCATTTCCTCTGGACCACAGACTTATGGCCCTCTTCTCTAGATGGACTTCCTTCTCCGGCTGATTCTGTAAAGAAATCTGTGGATTAAAATGTGGCTCTCCCTTCCTCTGACCTGCAGGTTAGTGCCAGATGCAGCTCAGGTCCCATTTTAGGTTAAGAACCTTAAAAAGGGTGATACCGTTTTTACCATTTGACCGTAGAGGACACCTAGTTTCATCCGCTGTCATGGGGATTTTTGATTACTACAATGCCACCCTGCTTGGCCAGCCCAATTACTATCTCAAGACTCCAGATTGTACAAAAACTCAGCAGCGTGACTGGTGGCTGGTCTTACAAGGTATGCCCATATTTCCCCAGTTATGAAAAGACTCCACTGGATCCCTGTCGAGAGCATGGTCAAGTTTAAGACCCTTGCTTGGTGCATCGGGCGCTCCATGATCACCGAGCTATCTGTCTCCGATGTTCCATGTGTACCTAACAGAGATCTTCAGTCCGCTAATCGTCATCTTCTCCTTGTTCCACGGGTTCAGAAGACTCCGATTTGGGGCCAGCCCTTTTCTGACTCTGCCCCGTCACTCTGGAACTCTCTTCTCCTGGCTCACAGGCTCACTGATGATCACTCATGTTTTCGTAAAGCTCTTAAAAATGTTCTTTTTCCTCAATAGTTGTGCTGTTCCTTTCTTGGTTTGAAGTTTCTCCTTTTCTTTTTCAGTGATTCCCTGGGTTGTTCCTTGTTACAGTGCCAAGATACCATTGGATGATAGCTGCACTATACCAAGTATCATTAACATAACATAACATAACATAACATAACATAACATAACCTAATACAGATCATCAAATGCCGTCACTGCCATCTCCAACCGTCATCCATGAAGCCCAGTAAACCAGGCATGGCACCAAGGAGCACCTTAGGAGTCCAGCAGCACGTAGCAATACTCCAGCTTTCCCAGCAACCCCAGCAGCACTCCTTCAAAGCGGGCCAAAGCCGGAAGCGAAGAAGCAGCATCCCAGTCCTAGTTCACAGACCCAGGCAGGACATGACCGACGAGGACCCCCGGCCACGAAGACCCAGGCAGGGAGCACCATCGATGGAGGGAACAAGCTCCCGTGCAGGCTCCATGCAGAGGGTGGTGAAGGGCGTCAAGCGGCGTCGGAGGAGAAGACACAGTGAGGAAGCGACAGGAGGAGGAGGGAAGCCCCAAACGGGCAGCAGCTGCACCAGCCACCTTTCAGCAACCGCAGGTAGAGGGTATCCCAGCATGGCTACAGCCTCCCCACTCTACGGTGGCAGCAACAGCACCAACCATCGCGGTTCCCTTTACTCGTGTCTCCCAATAGGATTCTTCATATAGCTTGCTCATGTTTAATCAAGTTCATTTTGCAATTAGGGTTAAGTAAAGGGTTAAGTTACGGCCACTTTTTAGTATTAAACTGGAGACTTGAAGGCTTTAGGCAGCACACCATAGACAAAAGAAAATCTTGGAAGAAACTATGCCCTTGCAGAAAATGTGAAATTACCAATAGTGATGCAAGGAAAAACTTCTGCAATTAAGGAATCTGAAAATTATTTATTTAATCACATACAGATGATGATGATTACATTGTTGTTATACTAACCTGTTATTTCTTTTACGGTCTTAAAGTAGTCAAGTTTAGTCGGGTCCAAAGGTGGAATTTCTTCAAAGCCATCACTAGAAGTTGAAAAGCAATAAGAAATAGGTAAACAATATATACACTTATTATTACCTTTATAAATTGGAAATGACTGAAACCCATGAAAACTCACCCATTAAATGACAGCGGGAAGAACGCAACATTCCCCTGGATCGTAGTGCAGTTTGAAAAGCGCTCAATATTGTTGCTATGAATGGCTGTAGTTCCTCTTAGATCACTGGTGCCGAGTCCGTGGCAGACTAATTCAGGAAAGAAAAGATATGTTTATTAGCCTCTATTAGCGGCACACTATAAAGAGGTGGCTAGAGGGTCCAATTCAGAAGTCCGTGTAAAATTGGAGAAGTCTTGTTCTAAAAGCACCATATTCTGTATTAAGAGAGAATGTTGTCTACCGGCTTCAAAGTCTGACTCTTGCATGTCCCCGAGTTATGGCCTGACAATGGCCCTAGAGGCCGTCAGTAATGCAGGCCAGACATTGAGAGGGCATTCTCCTTGCCGAGCCCTCATTTTGCATTAAAAAAGCAGTTAAAATACAGTATCTGTCATCTACTGCACACCCTTTTCTCTTGTAAGCTAGTCATTTCCTTGATGGCAGCAGCACTTTTCTCATTTACTGAAGGCACAACAACACTTTTGTAAATTAGAAAAGTGGCAGACTTTTAAGAAATACTTGTATTGACACTGGTGGGCACGCTACCCCCACAACGATATCTTTGATCAGCTTTTGCAGCTGGAAAACATGTCAGCGACCCTTCCAATCCGTCCACTTACCTCAGAGTAGTGGTACTCAATATAGTTTAGGGCAAATTGGGATTTCAAATTTGAAACTGTTTAATGTGATCAACATATGATCGCTGACTCGCACAATGATTTTGACAGTCTGAGTTTCAAAGAATCTTGATGTATGTAACTTTTTGGTTTACTGTTAGTTTTCTTTAAAAAAGCTCTTCCTTCACTACATGATCTAGAGCAAAGGAAATATCCCATTCTCTTTACCTAAAACAGACTTACTATAAATGAACATTGGTAGGGATTCTGAAATTACCCTCCCTTTGAGGATGTTTGTTTGGGTTATGAGATCTGCTGTGGCATTCACTAACCGGTCCCTCTAGTATATGAGACTTTGTTTAATTATTATGCCATCATTGGTTGGGCTACTCTTAAGTAATGCCAAATTAACATAATGATATGATTGGGATGAAAAACAACAGATGAAGTAGACAAACAAAAGAAACTGATGATGAGCGGGAAATAGAAACATCCTGACAGTGGGCAATTAAGGTGTGCGAGGAACAGGGAACGCCAAACCAACTCACTGCTACTACTTTAAAAATGAGATCATGGAAACATCTTGGTGCAGGTGGCAGAGCATTCTTTCTGGACACTGGGCCAATTATACATAACCTTTGGATCAGTGCAGGGCACTTTGGCACCACATTTGCATCTGGTGAAAAGTGTTGTACTACACATTTGCCTTAAGGAGGATGCCAGCCCAAACTTTCGCTACAATGGTACAACGCTTACGTACCATGGGCTTTCGACTGAGTTCACTAATCAACATAATATTGATTGTAATACGAGGGTGGTGGGTTCACCATGAGGATGTTGCCTTGAATTGTAAAGGGGCGGAAGAGTAGCTAAGGGGCAACCCATTTGTCTTGGAAGCGAGACAACGTGGTCCAACACAGGTTCGAATTCCGATCATGCCCTCAAAAACCACTTGCTGGCATTAAGCTTCTTATAAATGAACAATACCAAATAAAAATAAAGAACATTCAGGGAGCACTCCTTAATGACGTGTATGAAATAAGAATCATAGGATTTTCTTTATATGGCCATGTTTTTATGTTGAAATCTGAACAAATTCGGTGGATTACTCTCTAAATCTGGGTTCGGTCCCCATGTAAGATTCCTTTTAGAATAACCAGATAATGCAGTTCCTACATATACGCTGCTGCATTTTCCAAAACCATATAGTTAAAATAAATCGGTTCTTGAATTCCACTCAGGATTTGAACATGAATTTCCTCAGCATTTGCTCTTGAATTTCATAGAACTCTCCTGAGGTTCAAGGATTTCTCCCACCGTTCATCACATCAAACTATAGTAGCAAGTCTCTTTGAATTTTCCAAAATTAGACCGTACATAAAAATGATTATTTCGACTGATGTGTGCAGTAGTAGGAATCTGTCACATTTCAAAAATGATTTTGCCACTTTTCTGCGGAAGCAATATTCCGCTGTTGAGCTTAACATGTCTGTCGTATGTATGCTTAACGTTTCAGAACATGCTGCTGACCACAAAACCCCCAGCGCCTCTTGCTTAAAATGCATTATGATTCGTTATGAATATCGACATAGTTTGCAATGGGGAGCCTTGCAGGACCTTGGACCACGTGGTAGAGGAAGTCTACGTGGGTTGCTAAATGCTTGTGTGGATCGTGGGCATTGTGCTGGTCTAACCCTGTGACAAAGAGAACATCAGTTTCCTCTTAAGCCTCATCAGCAAAAGCCCCTATGCCCTGAATCAAAGGAACACGTGGGCATCAGCACCTGTGGATACTAGGACAGAATGTGCATCTGCATGGATGGATTTACAAATGTATAAAAAAGGCAAGCGCAGGTGGTCAACAAAATATGCAGGAAAAAGGCCCAATTCACCAAGGTTCTCTGTGTCATTAGTTGCAAAATGTTATAATTATATACAAGCATCTGCCACACCATGCCCCTAGAGCTTCCTCCACTAACTCTGGTCTCTAAGGCACCCCCACAATAAACACACACTCACACAGTACAATAGTCCCTACTTACTAGAAAGAAAGTGAAAATAATCTTAGATAGTTTTGAGTGATAGACATCTTAACTCTTTCCCAGCTGTAAGGACAAACTAACAGTGACCACTGTACAATATACCCATTATCAAGACGTCTTTCATTTGTTGTGTCAACCACCTTCTCAAAAGCTAAAAGCTACGCCAGCAAGCACTTCCTTCTGAACTGGATTTGACAACCAATGACTTCTATAATGTTGGGATGGTCTTCAACGAGCCCAATCTATCCAAGGACATGGAGAGAAATATCGTGTAGTGTCTACAACACCAAGAATGCAACAACATCCTTGAAGATGCCATGCACACATGAGCGTTGGCTCAGGAGGTGTAGGTCTTCTAACTTCAAAATGCCCCAAAAGGAAAGCACATTGTGCTGATGAACTCTGAATTGCATCCATGCAAACCAATAATGGGTTCTTACGCATTTATATGCCATCCAGAGTCTACCCACAATATTCTCCACTAATTGTGATTCATGCAAAACAAATATAAAAAGAAAAAAGGGGGGCACCATCCCCATGCCCTCTCACCAAAGAACTAAGCACCACATTTTTCTCTCGTCCCTGATGCCCACAGTTTATAATGCATAATCTTATACTACTGAAATCCATATATATTTAATTCTGCTACTCAAAACCTCCTACAGATTAATTTCCAATCAGTTACATGGCCTATGAGTTAGATCTTCCTGTACATAAACAGTACCTTTCAAACCATGAATGTTTTCTCCCCTTGGAAAAACAGGACTAAGGATCCCATACATCTGCCAGACACCCAAGTACTGGATGAAGTGCTGGGTCAAAATATTACCCAGTAGAAGTTACTGGTTTATTTATTGGGATCTGAAATTGCCTTTTGGACAGTGATGTGCTTAGCTGCCACAAATCACAACGCAAGAGGAGCTGTGCCCCTATTCTCCGAGCCATGTCTGTATCTGGTTGCCAATTAAAATAAACCATGACCAGTACAGCAATCAGGTAATAAAGGGGCACAAAATAAACCATGACCAGTACAGCAATCAGGTAATAAAGGGGCACCTGGCTAGGCCATGATTTACTCAGGTGAGTATATACTTATAAACTAACCCATTAATCAGGGTGAGAGATTGCACACACTTTCATATTTAAACACCTACAGACGATAAACAAATTATTAGATTTTTAGGGAGTCAAAAAAAGGAAAATTAGTCTCAACCGAATGATTTTTTAATCAATTGTCATTTGTCAAAGTGGAGGAAAACACCCATGGACACTTGTCAATTCACAATTTCGTACTACATATGAATCAATACAGTCCAGTCACATTGACCTGACAAATAGTGCAACACATAACAGGTTTTTCATTTTTGATGGACAGAAACTCAATTTAACAAATAACATGTGAGCACAGATACATGTTTGCAGTGAACAAATAACAGTGTTAAGCGAAAGGGGAGCATTGCCCCGCCATCGGGATTGTCATTGCCCGCCGGCTGAGCTCAGTAAGAGGAGGCATAATGTGGACACGTCAAGGGCATGTAATGGGGCAGCGTGGCATGCAAAAACGCATATTTCTGCTTGACTGGCGCGGATTTAGGATCAAGTTTCTGTTACCATGCCCAAATCAGTATTTGAGATGGTTTTGTGTTCTCTTGGACTGTGGCTCATTTTTAGGCTATTCCCTTTTTTGAGAAGCACACTGTGAAAATACTGAAACAGTGTGTGCGCCCAGCTAACAGAGGAGTAGTACTATTACTGTGAGATGCAGTACAGGTAATTTTAATAATAATTGGTTATATATAACGCGCTCAATACCCAAAGGTTTCTTAGTGCGGACCCGGGGATCGAACCTGTGTTGCTCCACGGCGAGCGCTTTGCATCTGAGCTATCCTCCTGAGACTTCTACACCAACATCGTATGAATCCGCATTGAGGTTAATTTAATAGAAATTAAATGTGACTGGGACAAGGGTCTAACCTCTCATGGCAACCTCACATACAGGAATGCGATTTGCACGGGACCAAAATAGACTTTAACAGGCGCAAAAGAATAGATCGATTTTAAACTGACATGGAAGATTATCTGGCACCAACATTCTGAATTGATGAGCAGTCACTAATGCTAAAAAGTCATTCTGTGTCCTATGTGCCAAAAGGCTATGTCAAAACCAAGTCTGTTTTCAGTTTTGATAGTTGATGTTTACCACAGAGTATTCCCATCAAGCCTATTTTACAGCAATAATAACTGCAGTGGTGGACTGGATTGGCTAGTTATGTCCCTGGGCCCACTCTATTTTTCTCGGGCTTAACGCTGGCCCCAGTGCCGTAACTGGCTGTTCCATCGTGCCGATGTGGGGGTGCTAGTAGCAAATTATTATTGTTTACATTTCACCTTCTGCGTGTGTGTGGACCGCACCAGAGCCAGTCATGGAAATGGAAGATGGGCTCAGTGCGGATCCATGACTGGCTGGAGGTGGAGGCAAGAAAAACAGTAGACCCGAGGTGGCGGAGAAGGTAAGAGCGGGCGGGAGAGCATGGGAAGAAGGGAGGGAAGATGTAGGAGGGAGTGGGTGGTGAGGGAGGCTGGCAGGGAAACAGGAACTCTGGGAGGAAGATGCCGGCCATTGGATGTAATACAGGCTTGGATGAAAAGATTCAGCCTGAGTTCCTTTGCACCTGATAGGCCGATGCTTTCTCCCCAGGTACTAATGGTTTATAATGCATAATAATCAAACTAAAAACTATGGTTGTGACCATTTCATGTTGCACTTTGCTTTTTTTTCTGGTTTTGATGAAACAATGCTGCTTTTCGTTCACTTTGCAGAGATTCTTTTAGTGTTATTACTGAATCACCCTCACTCTTTGAAGTCCTTTCACCTATTAAAGGCCTTAGGGTACATTTTCAAAAAAGGTAGCAGGCGCCCCTCTCCAGAAAGACCACGGCATGATAACCTGTTCTATTGTTTTTTCCCTCTTTGAGAGTCCGCAGCCATCGCTTTTTTCTCACTGTACCTTTCACATATGGGAAATATTCATTTGGATATCAGTCTTTGTCCCACCAACATGGGCAGTCCAGCACCAAAATGCTATGGCAATTCCCTTCTGAACAAGAGTACCAACAGCAACCCCATTCACGTGTTTCAGCGTTGTTGGGCCTCATCGGTGAGGTGGAGCTGTGCCTCTCTAAGCACTGTGAGCAGGAGTCCACGTCTGGGTTCCCCCAGGTAACTCAGGGTGACCAACCCCAAGTTCCTTGCAAACATTTTCAAAAAAAGGTAGCAGGCACCCCTCTCCAGAAAGAACATGTCAGTCTTGTTGTACCACAGGGCATGTATATATGTCCTAATTCGGGGATGGAGGCATAACTGGTGCGTCCCACTCGTCCTGGGGCACGACAGACCAACATTTTCTTTTAGGCCCGGCACTCTGGGCTCCCAAATGGCCGAACACGAAAAAAAAAGGTCTCTATGTTCCTGTTTTAGATCAGCGGTGTCAGTCACAGCCCTGCATTTAGTAGCTTTCTCATCTTCACTCAGAAGCACCATAGTGTTAAACCACAGCGAATACATTTTTGTAAAACGTGTTAATGCGTCACTGGACTATTGAGCGAACCAAACATTGCGTTATTCCCTCACTCCTTAAAATGACACTTGCTGTACTGTAGCTTCAGAAGCAGTAGTGGAGGATTTAATAGAAGCCCAACGTATTATCCGAGAAGATGTCACTCCCCCATCTTATTCGCGGTCCAAGGTTTTATCACAACATACAGTGATTGTCTAAGAGATTTCTGGAACATGCCGGCGGGAAATCCCACTCTCATGTGGCAGCTCACAGGCTACTGCAATGGTCATTGGCATGAACTCATCTACTTCCCCAAACTTATGCCTGAGAGAAAGCCGATGGCAATAGATTTGGTTGGGGCAATTGTCTCCGGAGAGATTGACAGTTCCCAGTGTCTGTATGGGTTATTCGCATCTTGGGCACATGTGCAAGTGAAACAAGTCATAACATTGTACCATTAGGCATGTTTTAAATAAAAGTAACAACCTTTCAAACTAATAATTGATTTGAACACCTGAAAGAAGCAATTTTTTTCAATCTATATTCTTCATGAGTAAAAACAGTTCACCGACATACTTTAATAGGAGTGAAATTAGGCATTTAAGCTGCAAGCTTGTTTCTGCATAGGGTAACAACTTTAACATTTAAATGAAATTATATTTTATTCATATCGCCTAATGCACATGTGTTTCAGAGCACGACCAGGCAAAGGGAGGGGAAACACAGGGGAGAACAAAAGAGAAAAAATAGAAAAAAAACAACGATCTTACTAGGCCCAGTGACATTGAGAACGCTGCAAGTGCATGGGAAAGGGAAATGGGGGAAAGTGCATGGAAAAGCGGTAGAAGTGGAAAGTGCGCAACAGAAGAGAGAGCAGAATAAATAATAATAAGTAAAAATAAATAAATAAAGTCAATAAACAGTGGTAGTGCAGCCAGCAAGTGGCAAGTGCTAGGATAGTCCGATAAGTGCAGAAGAAAAGTGGGTGGTGGACTGTATGGGTACAGGTACAGACCCCAGTGCAAGGGGTGGCTCAGAGGCAGTGCTGGAGGGTGGCAGGGTGAGCAGGTACCTGGGCCCGAAGGAAAGAGGGTGGTCAGGAGCACAGTGCCAAGAGAGAAAAACAGATCAGCAGGGGAGAAGAGGGGCAAATGCAGAAGCGAAGAGGAAGGTCTTGTGGTGCTTTCGGAACCGAAGATCGTTCTCCTGAAGTTTCAAGGTGGCAGGGAGGCTACATTAAGGTTACAGTTGTAAAAACAACATTTGTATTAACTTGTTAATTTCTAAAAAAATATATGTTTATCCACTCTTTTTCTGCACAATTTCCAATGATGTTGAATGAGACGTTTGGAGGAAAAGTAGCCGTACCCTGTAAGCTGTAATGTTGCTATTACTTCTTGGGTTACACTCTGTACCAGGAGTATTTGACCACATTTTATGAGCATTCTGATTGGCTAACAGAAAGGTATCGTCCAGGTACCAAGGGTGCAGTCAATAAAGGAAGATCAGTCATGCCGAGATTCCATCGAATCATCACAAATGTCTTACTTGGTGAACATAGATTTTGAGATGCCGGAAGTGGCCAGTTCTTATAGTATCCTTTGTACACATATGTCCCATAAAAGAGCACCAACGATATTAGACACGTATTTTTGATATTTTACAGGATATTATGACAGTATATCAGGGCGTTTACCTTTGCTGCAAGGGCCATCGCATTGTTTGCATTTGCGTACTCCATTTTCCTCTACTTCGAAAGTATTCCCAATGCAAGACCTATCACAGGAGCCACGATCAGTTACCACGAAGTTGTCTGGATAGAAGAAACAGGATAAAGTTGCTGTGAACGTTTTTTTCATGAAGTGCAATTTGGCATTTCTCAGTAAACCTTAATTTTATGCATTTGGAAGGAAATGTAAATATATATGGCAGGTTATTTCTCTAGGGAGGCCTTTCAGCTTGACTTAACAAGAAATTAAAAATCTGCATAGTGAGCATTGCCGTGCGGTTCTCATTTTTTTTCTGGTGCCGGCGAATGGGCATTTACCGGGTCATTACGCCCTTACCGGACCCGGTATTTGCCCATTCGCGGGCGCCAGAAAATATTCTTCCCCATTCCCATTCGAGCCCTATAGGGCTCGAATGGGAATGGGCGGTCGGGTGCACCGGCACCATTCACGAATGGTGCCGGTGCATCCGACAAGTTGTGCTCACGGGTGCCGCTCTGCCCGCCAGGTCAGACTTGGCAGGCATAAAGGCACCCGCGAGCACAACTCATAGTTTGCCGGTCCGGTAGTAAATCAATTTTAAGTGTGCTTCCAACTGTGCACCCATCATTCTGCACTGCTTTTTAGTGCTTGCTTGGCAAAAATCGATTCTAAGTGGGCTTCCAACTGTGCATCCAACATTTTGTACAGCTATTTAGTGCTTTCTTGCTAGAATCAATTTTAACTGTGCTTACCAATTTGTCAATGATATGTGAATCTGGCCACTTCCAACATGCTCAATGATTTCTGTCTGCTTGGCTGCCTGGTGTGATTTTAAGGTTGCATAGTGTCTCTGATCCTCTCTCCTGCGAGCCTCTTACCCCCCCCCCCGCCAACCTTCCTCTTCTTGTCTCTGCCCCCATGGTGCTCTCCTTCTCTCCTATCTTCTCTGACTGCTTCTTCATCTCCTATCCTCCCTTTGTCACAAAGCCTGGAAGGAAGAAACTAAAAAAAAGACACTCCTGAGTTCCAACCCTGGTCTGCCCTTCGCAGAACCCTACATCAATGCTTCCTCCAGACTATCACTGATATTCTCTTTGCTGATCCTTCCTCTGACTTCTGGACTCCCCATATGGTCTCTGTCCTCTCCCCTTTCTCCTCCTCGCCCATTACTGACGGCACCAGATGGGAAGTGCTGTTGGCTCACTTCGCATCTTCCAAATGCTCCATTAATGTCTATCAAAATGGCACTACCATGACCCAGGGCTCTCAGCCTAACCTTCTCCTCCTTGACAGGAGTCGTCCTTCTCTCTTCAACTTCCCACCCTCTCCTTCCACCCCTCTTTCTCTCTTCTCCCCTGCCCCCCAGTGATGGCACTGCACCCTGGAGCTCCCCTCACAAACCTGTTTGGGCAACCAGCTTCAATGAGCTACCCTCAATTTTTGCTCTGCTATCAAACACTCCTCTGACATATGTCACCTCCTTGAAGACCTTGACCATGACGTCCTTGCTCTCACTGAGACGTGGTTCAAGGCCCGCTCCATTACTGCTTTTGACACTCATCTCCCTGAGGGCTACAAGATCCTGTTCAATCCCAGGCCCTCTCGGTCCGGTGGTGGAGTGGCTATGATCTTCCCCGAGTAGGTTCCTGCCTCCAACGTCTACACTCAAACCTACTCATTATTTGAAAGCCTAGTCTGCAGGCTGTCTCACCTACTTTCTCTCGTACTCTTGCTACCATCTACAGACCCCCGGACTGTCCTCCCTCTTCCTCTCAGAATGGGCTGACCTTTCCTTCTCTCTTCTTGCTTCTTCCCCCAAACCTATCTTCCTTGGGGACTTCAATATCGATCTTGACTCTCCTTATATACCCACTGTTAATTTCTGTGACCTCTGCGACACACTTTCCCTCACTTTCCTTCCTCAACTCACCCTGCGGGACACACCTTGGATGCTCTCGTCTTAACAGACATCCCTCTCTCCAACCCTCTCACTACCCCTCTCTCCTGGTCTGACCACTCTCTCCTCTCTTCCTACCTTGACCTCCCATGTTCCCTGACGCCTCCTCCCGCACTGCCAGTCTCTTTCGCACTCATTCGACCGATGAAGCGAGTGTCAGGTGCTGCTTTTCTCACTTCTTTCATCCCTCATCCTCCCCCTTCATTGGACTCCATCTCTCTATCTCTAACACCCTAGACATCCTTGCCCCTGTCATGAAGATCCGCATGAAGCCTGTCTCCAAATGCAATTCTTGGTATGACTTTGACTTGACGGCCTTGAAACGCAAGTGCAAAGCTGCAGAGCGGAAGTGGCAGGCATCTAGCTCATCCTCGGACAAACTGGCCTGTCGCCTAATTTAAAGGCAATACTGTCCCTCCATCTGCTCCAAGAAAAGTACTCATGTCCAAGCATACATCTCTGGAGCCACAAATAACATGGCTGAACTCTTTAAAATCTATAAGGAACTTGCCAATCCTACGGCAGTCTCCTCCTCTCCTCCTCCCTCCCAGACCCTCTGCTCCTCACTGGCTGCCCTACTTTTACTCCAGAACTCAGGACATCCTGTCTTCTATGTCTTCTGGTCCCTCCACCCCCTCCTTATCTTACCTCCCCTGGACCTCCTCCCCCATACTCTCCTCTTTCTCTCCCATTGCACCGGATGAGATTTCTAGGGTGGTCCGTTCTATGAAGGTCCCCTCTAAACAGATGCTCCCCTGCTCCTCCAGAACCATCAAGGACAACATTGCCTCTCTCGCTCCAGCCTTGGCTGACCTCTGCAACCACTCCATTCCCCACTGGCTCCTTTCCTCAACCCATTAAGCACTCTCTTGTGCACCCTCTCCTAAAAAAGCCATCTGCTGACCCTTCATGTCCGGCTAACTATCACCCTATCTCTATCACCCCTTTTTTGGGCAAACTCATGGAGAAGCTGGTTATCGCCCAACTGACCATCCACACCAAAATGGCTGGCTGCCTCCACAACCACCAGTCCCGTTTCAGGGCAGCTACAGGTACGGAAACTGTTCTCTTGAACACCCGTGAAGACCTACTCTCTAACCTGGATTCTAATACTCCATCTGTCCTGATCCTCCCAATACAAGGTGCTTAGAATTTTTGCCCAGCTATCCGTACACTTTCCATCAGCACAGGGCCATCTGCAGAGTCGCTAGGATTTTGTTTTCTGCACTATTTTTCCAGAAAAAGATGTATACATTTGTTTGAAAATACAATTGGGGTTTAAGAATTTGACAACAAATATGCAGTGACTTACGGGGACATTTTGTCACGCAAGTAGAGCCAAAGGAATATTTTCCATCCGGGTTCACAACCATCTGGTATGTAGTGTGCTCATACAACTGTAATGGTGGGCAGGTCTGCTTACACATGTTCCCATCATGAACCAGACGACACACCTGTTATTAAACATAGGAATATTTTCATATGGAAATGTATATTAGTTTTGACAATGATTCAGTGCATTTTACCAATCATCTTTTGCAAGGGGGCTAAGTGCATTGTACAAGTCATGTTAGGCATACAATAAATACATTTAGTGTCTTTTAAAACACTATGGCCCTCATTCCGAGGTTGGTTCTAGTCATGGCGCTATTAGCGCCATGACTAGCACCAATACCGGTATCGCCACCGAATTGGTGGTATGGGGACTTACCGTTCTATTCCGACCTTTGCGGGACCGGTAAATCCCCATTTGAAAAGCCATTCCCCATTCCCATTTGAGCCCCCATAGGGCTCAATGGGAAGGGGGAAGGTGTCAATAACGGTACCACAAATTGCGGTACCGTTATTGACCCCGGTATCCCTCTGCAGGTCCCATCCATAACGCCTGGTAAAACTAGGCCTTAAGGGAGGGACCCGCAAAGGGACCTCGGAATAGGGCGCAAAGGGATTACCGGCACCGGTGTCATTACCGGTGCCCGGTATCCCTTTGCGCCCGGGTCGTAATGACCCCCTATATGTTTGTACTAATGTATCACAATAGCAGCATCAAACCTACCATCAAACCACACTTCCACCACAGTGTCTCTTTTTAAATACACATTTGATAAAAATATGCATTTAAATCGATTAGCCCCACAGCTGAAATGCATTTCGACTCCTAGCCGAAGCTGTCCAAAGGTACTAATAATGATATGATATAATATGTTATGACATGGAAATTGTCACGCGCCTATACACAAGAGTTTCAAGCCGCGACAAGGCAAGGAAGGGGGAACAGAGGGAGGACAGAGACAACGATCTTACTAGGCCAAGTGACATTGAGATGGTGCAAGTGCAGGGGAGGCGGGAGTGGAAAAGTGCCAGGGGAAAGGGGAAAGGGGAGAGGGCAGTGCTGTACATGGGATCAAAATAATACCAAGAAGTGCGCCAGCAAGTTGCAGGAGCAAGGGTAAGTGCAGGCAGCAGGTGCCCAAAAGCGCAGGTAGGGGGACTGTAGGGTTACAGATACAGGCCCAAGTGCAAGGGTTGCCGGAACTAGTGCGGGTGTGCAACTGGGCGGGCAGGGACCTGGGCCCAAAATCAGACAGGAATTCAGCAGGGGAGAGGAAGAAAAAAGGCAGAAGCAAAGAGGAAGGTCTTGAGTTGCTTCCGGAACGGGAGATGGTGCTCCTCAAGTTTCAGAAAGGGAGGGAGGCTGTTTCAGAGGGAGGCCCCTGCCAAACAAAGAGATCTACCATCAACTCGTTGCTTGGAAAAGCGAGTGACTCTGAGGGAGTTGGAGGTGGTGGAGCAAAGCGCTCGAGTAGGAAGGTATTTACGAAGAGAGAGTTGGAGGTATTGAGGACCCAAGCACCAGAAGGCCTTGTGGACAATGCTGAGGGTCTTGAACTTAATCCTTGCAGCCACTGGGAGCCAGTGCAGAGATTTCAGTGCTGGAGAGATACAATCCCTGGGCTTGAGGCCAAAGACAAATCTCGCAGTCCTGTTCTGGATGAGTTGCACAGGGCGGAGAGCAGAACCAGGCACTACAAATCATTAATAGGAATGTATGTGGAGAATGTTAGCAATATAAATGCACACATTTGGTTGTGTAGTGGTGTAAGAATATGCAGTGTATACACATTCCTAATATTACACCTATGTGATAGCGCCTCCCATCTCCGGTCAGTTGGGATGGCATCACTCTGTCATAAGTGACTTCATACATGGTAATTTGGTCAAGAAGTACTATCACACACGAGTGGATGGCATATACATGCTCCACGCTGGCTGGGAGGTTGTGCACGTCACAATTCAGCTGTAAAACAGGAATGGCGGAAACACAGAGTGATCAGCACATGCGCACTCCACTGCAGTGTGCATTCATGCTGTGGCAGACATTGAAAGAGGGATGATAAGTACCTGACCCTAACCTGCAGCAATGTGCACATACAATGGCAAGTGCTAGGGTAGCTAGCAACTCACCTGCTTCAACATTGTGCACAGCAATATGAACAGACAACATACCTACACAGAGGGCACTACTAAACAGAAATACGGCACCAACACACAAAATGACAAAAACTACCACTAGCACTCCAATATCGTGGCATCAGTAACACATTCAGTGCATGTGCGAGTGGAACCTTTCCTTATTATAAGCAGCAGAGTAGCCAGAGTCTAAATGCACACAGACATAGGGAAGAAGCGTCATTGGTATGCAAATCTGTCCAGTGCCTGAGCGTCGGGACTAGAGCTGTGCACACTGTACATGTGGACCACGCTGAAAGTGTGTTATGGAAGTAAGGGTGGTTAGTCAAACAGTGGAACACAGCAAGCATGTCAGCAGTGTGCAATTCACTTTGGCTGTGGAAGAGGTGCTGTTAATGCATGTGAGCTTGGCTGCAGAGGGTGGTGGACGTGGTGCGGTGTGAGGACTACATGGAAGGTGCCCAATATTGTTTCAAGATGGCGGATATTTGTTTCATGAAGTGACTGAGTTGTAGGAATCTGTCTGTAGTCCAGAGTACTTCATCGCGGGTTGATTTATGCCACTTCTTAGTTTACAGGTTAAAGGAGCAGAATACTCACATTGGGAAGACAGACCCATCGGGTTCATCCAGCTCCCACTATGACTCTCTCTGAATAGTCCCACAGAGCACCCTCACAGCATTCCACTCAGCACTTTTCAGACACGTCATTCACACACACCATGACTCATAAACAGGATAGAACACCCCCCTCTTGCACACACATCCGCCAGCAGGCACAGGCAGGCTATAACAGCTTACTCATTTACAAACAGACTGATACAGCTGAGAACGGATGAACAACAGGCCCACGCAGAGGAATACTTACCCAACCAACTGCACACATTCCCATTTGTCCGGGGAAAGACAAGATAAACAAGCAAGGAGGTCAACTAGGGTGGGTGGGAATTCCTACATTAAGGACCTGGACTGAGGTAGGACCAAGGAGCAAGTACCAGTGGTTCGCAAACTGAGGCACAAAGAAGAACCAGCAACAGACAAGGTGGATCAGGCGAGAGGAAGCTGCGCAGAAACAAGCAGCAACCAGGGATTCAGAGCAACATCACAGTCACCCTTGTAATCTCACTCATCGAGCACATCAAATGACCAAATCATTGACATTAAATGTCTGGCATGGCATAACTTACCCAATAGGCACACTTAGAATTGATAGACACATTACACTCCCAGTGTTGAGAAACGCCACCCGTAGGTGCGTCGAAACCGTAGCAGAGATGGAACAGATACTCCCTACAACAGGTGTCTGCAACCTTTGGCTCTCCAGATGTTTTGGTCTACATTTCCCATCATACCTAGCCAGCGTTGTCAATTGTAAGGCATCATGGGAGTTGACGTCCAGACCATCAGGAGAGCTACAGGTTGCATACCGCTGCTCTACACTTTAGGAATGCCATCAGCAAAAAAGCTAACGTATCTCTGGGGTTTCTCACAGGGTACAACCACAGTTAAATAATTGGTCACTGCAACATACGTAATTGTATACAGACATAAAATCGAACACTCAAGGCAATAGCAACTGAGTGGATGCGAGCTTTAGAGATACAAATAGGTTCCTTGATAAACTGTATGCCGAACCCAAAGTCCTTGAACCTAGGAGAGAGAAAAATGTGTTACTTCGAAAATGAACACACTATCACAAGCACACAAATATTCCCTACGATGGATAGACCAATGATTCCATACAAGGAACACAAGTCGCAGTAAGCTAAGTACAAGTTTGAGGCAGGGGGCGGGCAAGCTAGAGATTGCCCAAGCTAGAGATTATCCAAGCTAGAGATTGTCTGGGTTGAGACCTCCACCTGCTCCCATTGGTGCATGCCCACGAGTGGGCTGGCTCAGGTAGCCAGACCAAAGCAGTGACACTCACGGTGTCTGCAAATGGCAAAAATGTTTTATTTAGTGGTCATTATAAGAACTGCAACTATATGCCAAAAGAATCAGAGACATGGCTAGTTCCGAAAAAGATCAACCAAATGGACAAACTGTTCATGATCAAGCTGTACATGCCAAAACATAGTAGAGGCTGCAATCTGTGAGTCTGGTCCCTTCATCACTGAAAGCAATCTGCGCCGAACCCAAAGGCGAACCGACAATGGCACTCCAAATACCTTGCCCGCACTGTTCCACTAAGAAGTGGGAGCCAGTTTTGCCCCCGGACCGAAGGCACAACTGCGCCAACTGTACGGCACTGCTCTTTGGTGCTCAGACTGCGGGCATAGACATTTTTCAGTGTCCAAGTTAGGAGCTGAAGAATGGACACGTGCTTATGGTTTAAACAATGGCAGCTCAAGCAGGCCACATGAGATCCTATTGAGAGATGCGCGTGCTGAATTGGAAAGATGCTGCAAGTAGCAAACAGCGTAGGAGCCAAGGGCTTTCTAGGCCTTCCCTTCATTCCTCACATGGCGCGTAGCTCATGTTTCAAAAGATGCTCCTGGCCACGCTGGTAGCCAACGCGATCCCAAGGACCACCGAGGGCGCAACTACCCTGAGCGTAAGCAGAAGTGTGGTTGTGTAGCACTATAGTCACAGTGTGGCAAGGGGACTGTGAAAAGGACCCTGCCCCTACACCCAAATCCTCAGCAGAGACCACATCATGTATCGGGTATCTTCGAGCCCTGATTGCAGGACCATACAGCATTAGAGACCTCCTGCATGTCACGTGATGAGAGGCAAATGCCAGACCCAGTCAACGCAGGCACACCTTACTGCAGTATAATCCAGCCGGTCCTCACACATAGGAGGAGGTCAACAATACTCATATATGATGTAGACCCTTACCAAAGGCATTGGCCGTTGCTCTGTCCACACAACTCAGATGACGGTAATTTCAAAGGTGAAAGCATCCCCAATTGTAGGCTGTATGGACACATTTCTGTCCCTCACCCAATAGCAGTTACAGCTAAACTGAAATCTGTTTCAACTCAATTGACTGTCAATCAGCATGGCTGCAACCCTTGAAAAATGTGTTGCATGTCTTACCCCGCCTGGGTCACAGTTCCGCTACTTTTTTTGGTACACTGCTACCCATAGCTCTCAACCATTTGTGTTGCAAAGGCGGGTGAAATCACCCGATTTTGTTTTTGGCGGGTGAGACGCCCATTGGAATGAATGGGCGTGCAGGATGCTTGGCGGGTGAGTCAGCCTTTTACAAGGCGGGTGTCACCCACCAAAAGCGTGTGAGTTGAGAGCTATGCTGCTACCACTGCCCTAAGAGATCTTTTTTTTAAATGTATTTATTTATTTATTTTTACATTTGTAGAGCGCACTGCACCCGAGAGGCATTGAGGTGCTTTTTACAAGAAAGTGTACGTAGGCAGGATTACAATTAAGACAGCTAGTTACTTGGTTACAACATGTGCGCTAAGTTACAAAGTACAGTTAAGGGTGTTCATATTTGGTTACAGTAGTGCACAAAGTCAGAGCTTGGGAGTTAACAGATAGCAGTTAGGCAAATAGTCTTGTTTTGATGGCTTTGCGGAACGTTAGGTGGGAGTCAAATCCCCTGATGTGCGAGGGTAGGGCGTTCCAGTGGGTGGCAGCAATGGCTGGGAAGCTGGAACCCCATGCACGCACTCTGCATGTTATGGGCTTGGTGATCATGTTGGTATAGGCTATTCTGGATGGCCTAGCGGATGTGGGAATGGCTACACGCTGAGCCAGGTAGGGGGGTGCCAGATCATGGAGGCATTTGTGGGTGAGGGAGAGGATTTTGAAAATGATTCCCTGTTTAACGGGAAGCCAGTGGACCTGTCTTCTCAGGTCTGATATGTGGTCCTTTCTAACGAATCCTGTGACAGCCCTGAGGGCGTTGTTCTGGACAAGTTGGAGTTTGGCAATGTTTTTGCATGATGTACCTCGGAGGAGAGCATTGCAGTAGTCCAGTCTTGAGCTGATAGTAGCCCTGGCAATGGTGAGGAAGTTCTGTGTGGTTAGGAAGGGTCTTACTGCATTGAGCAGTTTAGCGTAATAGGCCGACGAGGAGGTAATGGCGTTGACCGGCCTGTTCATGGTGAGATTAGAGTCTAGGTAGACTCCCAGGGTCTTGACTGTATGGGACACAGCTATGGGTATATTATCAATGGTGAAGGAACAGTAGTTCTTGTCAAGGTGACCCAATTGGGTTGGTGAGCCGATCAGCAGAAGCTCGGTTTTATCGCTGTTGAGGCACAGCCAGTTTTCTGCCATCCATGCTTGGATGGTGCAATAGATGGAATTAAGGATAGTCTTGTCTGTCTCGTAGTTACCCGTAAGGGGAATGAGCACCTGGGTGTCATCAGCATAGTTGGTGTATGAGATGCCCAGGGAGTCAAGAAGGTTGAAGAGGGGCCTAGTGAATAGGTTGTAGAGGGTA
The DNA here is from genome assembly GCF_040938575.1 of Ambystoma mexicanum. Taxonomy (NCBI): domain Eukaryota; kingdom Metazoa; phylum Chordata; class Amphibia; order Caudata; family Ambystomatidae; genus Ambystoma; species Ambystoma mexicanum. The sequence goes on from NC_090924.1 coordinate 985,611,788, forward strand.
GGCGCAATGCAGGAGCCCTGCGGCACTCCACATGTAATGTGACTAGGAGAGGCACACGCTGAGTCTGAGAAGGCTTTCATGGCCCTTTCCTTTAGAAACGAGGTGATCCACTCACAGGCTTTAGGAGAGAAGTTGGCTGCAATGGAGAGGTGATGGGAGCGAGTATTGTGGTCCATGAGGTCAAATGCGGCCGATAGGTCAAGGAGCAGCAGGACGCAGGTTTGCCAGCGTCTCTGATGTCATTCATTTGAATTTTTAAGTCAAGGAGCGCCGTTTTGGTCCCATGTTGTGGTCTGAAGCCAGACTGCCAAAGGCCAAGAAGGCGGTGGTCCTCAAGGAATTTTTGGACTTGCAGGTAGGCAGCTTTGTCCAGAATGTATAGCAGGAAGGGGACAGTAGTGATGGGTCTGTAGTTCCCTGGTGCAGATGGGTCAAGGGATGGCTTTTTGAGGAGCTGTCGTACCCGGGCCTCCTTGAGGTTGGTTGGGACATGGCTAGACTGGAAAGAAGCATTAATGAATGCTGTCAGAAAGGGGGCAAGGGTCGAGCCACAGTCTTTAATGAGCGGAGCAGGGCATACGTCACCCTTACAATTAGAGGGTTTGATGGTTTTTAAAAGAGAGATGACTCTGGATTCGTTCATACCCTTGAAGTTGAATAACGGGGAGGAGTTGATTTTAGTCCCCTTATCCTGGTTACTATTCTGAGAGGCAATTAGGAGAGTGAGGGCCTTTTGGTTGGCTAGGATGTTGGTTTGCAAGGTGTTTAGTTTGTTGAGCATGGCCGATTGGATATTATTGCACCAGTTTTCATCCTTCAGGATGGTAGGTGGCAGGGTGGACAGGGTTTCCAGCTCCCTAAAGATGGCGAAGATTTCTTTGGTGCCTGATTTCGCATTGGCTATCCTAGTGTTGAAGGAGTTGGCTTTAGCAAGGATTATGCCAGATTTGTATTCTTTTGAGATGGTCTTGAAGGCTAGTTTGGTTATGTCATTAGGTTTGGCTTTACAGGCTGTGAGGGCGGCTCGTTTGTTAGTGCGCAGCTGGAGGAGTTCCTGTGAGAACCAGGGATTAGTGTGCTTGTTTTCTTTGTCTTTCCTGAGGGTGAGGGGGGTGATAGAAACAACAGCTTGGGTGATCGCAAGCTTGAAGGCTCTAGCAAGAGTTTCAGGGTCTTGTGAAAAGGGGGCCTGGAGGGCGGGCACTTTGAGGAATCGAGTGATCCTTTCCGCCGTGAGTTGGCGCAAGCTTCTGGTGAAGCCTTGAGGGAGAGGGATGGAGGGGTTAGGAGGCTCTTTAGAAGTGTTGAGGTCAAATTGGATGTAGTGGTGGTCAGACCACGAGATGGGTGTGTTCTCGGTAATAACTACTGGGCAGTTGTGGTGGGTAACCCAATCCAATCCAATCCTTTAGAGTGAGTAGAATTGGAGATGGCTTGCGCAAATCCTGGAGTAGATAAGGCTTTGTTCAAAGTGGCCGTGTGGGTGTCAGTGGGATCATGGAGGCCAAGATTAAGGTCTCCTGTGAGTAAGACTTTGGAGGTCTTTTTGAGGTTGCCTGAGAGAGAGTGAATGAGGGAATCATGGAATTCAGTGATCGGGCCCGGGGTTCAAGAGACAATGTGAAGAGCCAGGGTCACGTTGGGAGAGAGGTTGATTTTGAGTGGGAGGTGGTCGCAGCTGTGACCAAGGTTCCCTTCCGTTCTCCTAATTGCTAGGCTTTCTTTGGCGATGAGATGTTTATAGAGGTCTCCTAAGTGCCTGATCCCTACCATGAGAACTACAATGGCTGCTGCTACACGCCTCGCTTAAGGTGTCATTGCAGTGCTATGGGAGTGACTTTGGCAGGACCTTCCACTGCATGCATACATTTATGAGTTGTTGTTCCCTGATCTATTTGTGCTTCAATTATGTGAGCTACGTCATTACAGACGTCAATTGGGAAGATATCTACATTTGCCTACATGCTTTCATGCTTTTCAATCCAAAATGGCACCTGCATGTGTACCTCAGCGCATGCTGAACCCAGGTTTGCAATGTGCGCAGGGACTTTGAGGGTGTGTTTGAGGCTTCACCATTAACTCAATGTGAGAGTGCGTAGGAAAGCCCTGTTGTGAACGTTCACTCTTGCACTATATTGTTATCCTCACATGTAAGCTCAATTGCCCCCCCCCCCAATCATCTGTATGAGCAGTGCACAGCTCAGACTACATTAATGTAGTAAATTTAATGGATGGTCTGCAGTACTATATTGTTGGTGGCATGCAGTGCCCTGTGTACCTCTCTTTTCATTGTTTGTCTGAATGTGTATTAACTGATATTTGCATTGCACAAGTTTGCTGTGGTTACTTGGTCATTTGTCCTGTGTCCTCTGACTCAAGGAACCCATGAGCTTTTCCGTCCATCTGATACAAAAAACGAAGTTTATTCCTTTTGTAGTTTTTGGACCTGCCACATTTCCTTGGTTATACTTTGCATTCTGGTACTTGTTGTATTTTTCAAATCTCAATATTGAAAGCTTTAATCTGTTATCAATTGGAAACACTCCATGGATAAGCTCCCTATCTTTGCACAGGGCTTCACTGCTTCCCTGCTACGTGTGTGCTTTATACATCCTGTGCATTCATACTAAACAACCTGGTACTACCATTTATTTATTTTTGTACTCAACTAAATATAGTATTTGAAATGAACGTATTATAACTGTAACATACAGCAACTGAACGCCTTTATTATATTTAATGTTCCCATCAAGAGGCATTACAGGGCAAATTAAGTCCAATAGTGAGTAAAAAGGTTCCAGCCCTGACTAGGTTCCTATCATTTTACTTAAATTATATTTTGTGATCTGGGGCCCCACTCCTTCAAGCTAATAAGATCTTCGGTGAAAACAGGATCCCTGATTCCTACATACGTGTTAAATCTATTCTAGCTTTCAACACGCAGTGAAAAGGCCAATAGTTCTGGCGCTTGAACTTGTTTATTGCAATTTATCATTTTAGGTAAGAATGCAACAAATACTCGGGCTCGAATTAGCTAGTAATTCCAAAAATATCTTCAAATTAGTGCTAGCAGAAAAGTAGCATTTGGTAGTAGACATTGTAGAAATACAACTCTTCACCGCAATGTACAGATGTTGTTCTACAGTGTGTATTATTAAACTTACTTGTAAGCAAACACTATTGAAATTCTACAGTAAATACAGTGAACTAGAGTGGCAGAGGTGTGCGTAAAGATGCTTCCAAGACACTTCAGGCAAGTGTACTTTAAGTCCTTTCTTCCGTCACAATGTAGGTCCAAGATAGTTGCAGGTCAGGAACCTACTGGCTCCCACCACCCAGGCTACATCTCTCTAACTGCCAGTGGTGGAACAACTGCAACATAGCATTATCACATTCACAAATACACATTCTGTCATTCAGTCAGTCGCTCTGGCCTCACACATTCCACACCTGCATCTCTCCATCCATACAATAAAGCATAGGCACAGCACACCTCCCTTCCTTACCAAACCCACACGTCATCTTTGCATTCAATCACACACACTCATTCCACTTCAAGTGTTCTGTTGACAAAGAATCTGAATTTGCAGGAAAAAAACCTGACCATCATTCGACCCCATGCAGGCTTCCAAGGGCAAGTAAAGCAAAATAGAGCTAAATGACCTCAACCACTATCCCGGAAGAGAACGCCCCTCAAACAACCATACGCATCCTCCAAACTATGCAATGGAATTACATGAAGAACCTGCCACACAATTTGTACCGACAACTGTGCATACAGATTCAAACATGCACACTCTGAGAGCATGCTTCCACAAGTATACTTACAAATCCAACCGCACCCACAGATGGACAAAGGCTCACAACTCCACATCCAAACCCGTGCACAACAAGACAATGCTTCCACAAACTCCATCCACATCCATAACCACAAGCACTCGGTACACGGCAGAATACAAGGATACGCCGCACCAACAATTTAGTGAGTGCATGCCTGCACACAAAGAAGTGAGGCTTCACTATAATGCTTCCAAAACACAACAGGTGCGTGCCTTAACCCATAGATTTCACTTTAAACACAGCATATATGGCAAGCACATCCCTGCCCGCCACAATAACCGTTACACCCACCACATTTGGCAATGGGTCTTGTAAATGGTGCTTGGTCCTTTATCGGGCTTGTATTCTTTCAGGATGGCGGCGTTCCGCTGGTTGCTGACCATCCTGAAAGAATAGCAGCCCTTTAAAGGACCAAACACCGTTTACAAGACCCACCCTTTAATATGGATACTTAGAAAGGAACTAAAGGAGGGAAACCCTGGCACGAACCTACTAATAATTGAAGAAATCGATGTTAAACCCTCAATGCTGGGACTCTGTGGAAACTCGATTAACCAGCACTACAAGGAACAAAGGGATAGTAATCCTTGGAATCAAACTCTATAATCTTAAGAGTGGCAAGAAATCCCATAGAAATACTGTTCCTATACTTTGACCCCTAATTGCTGATACCAGAATGTACAATTGTGTATGCAAACTTCTATGCATGAATAACATGAGATGAATTTTTTTGAGAAAGATTGGACAAATGCATTTGTGTTACAATTAGGAAGGATTGTACTATTTGAATTATACTAATGATATTATACCATTGACATCATTACTGTGACTGTGCATTGAGAAAGCCTGTGGAAGGGCGAAACAATTGCACATGCCTCCAAATGGAGTATGTTGGGACTTCGTAAATAATTGGCACTTTGTAAATAGTGTAAACTCACTTTGGTTTACAACCAATAAAATAATACATTTAAATTTCACTATTTGGGACTTACTACTTTAACCAAAGAGCCAGGTGCAAACAACCCAACACACCCAAGTTGTGCACTCAATTAAATACTGAAGACCTTTCTGAGTACAATAAAACATTAAAAAATCATCTTCATATGCCAACCGTATCATTTTTAAATAAGAGATTTTGGGTGGTACAAATGAAGTCGGATCCAAATCGTCACCTATATCAGACATATACACGTTAAAAAGACAGGGCGCTAAAAGGCAACCCTGTCTGACTCCCTTAAACAGTGAGATTTTGGGAGAAAGGGCCCCATTGCGATTTTAACATAACCTGCATATTCAACTAATTATATAAACCAGAAATCAGATGAAGGAGCCCAGAAGTGATTCCCCAATTTTTCTGTTTGGTCCATAAAAGATCTCTGTCTGCTTCATCAAATGTGGCTGAGAGATCAATTGTTGCTACAAAAATAGATTAATATTTTTTAGACCATACCATAGCCTGTACACATTTGGACATAAAACCAATTAGGTAAGTTCCCATGTGCTCTCTAAAACCAGTCTGCCATTTCATTATTCTCCCCGATTATTTTATCGATGATTCTAGGTGCCCCACAAGCAAGGTCACAAATACCCTGCTATTGGCATATAATATTGCAAGTGCCCTGTAATTAGTAGGATCAGATCTTGAGCCCTTCTTCTAAATCAGTACAATATAGACGGTGGACCATGATTTCATAAAAATATGTGAGTCCACCACCCCCTTGAAGAAAATAGCCAATATAGAGACTCAGACAACTGAATTACCTTGACATAGTACATTTGACAATTTATTGGGACCAGAAGCAGAAGATGTACTGATCTTCTTCTGCGCTTCTAATATGTTATCGTATCCTAGATCCAGTTTCCAATCTTTATTATTTGCTGCTAAATCAAAATACTTCACACATTCAGACAATTCAAGCCGGGCAAACAATGGTTCAAAATGGGAGACCCAGGCTTTCTCTGAAACTGAATTTAATTGCTGGGCAGGCTGGAAAAAATCCATATCAGTAATCAGGCTCCAAAGAGCTTGCAGATTTTTACTACACAGGGCCAAAAGCATCCACTCGGCATTCCTTTGACTCCTAATAACCCTATTCCTCTTCAGCCACTTCTTAAAGGCAGGCTTTATCTTTTTGGTCATACAGTACTTTTTTGAGAGATCCGAGCCCCCCTTTAGTTTTATACCCTTAATCTGTGCTCTTAAGTCTTTTTTTCTAGCAGCAATTTTCCACATCGTAGGAATGCAAATAATTCTTCACACTATGAATTTTCTTAGGAAAAGGAACAACCATGGAAAGTTTTAGGGTGTCTTCCATAAAGTTATCAACGTTTTCCACAGAGTAGGTTTTATATTTCCAATCGAAAGAAGATTCACTGAGACACAAGGCCAGAGCAGTGGCGGCTGGTGACTTTGAAAGATGGTGGGCCGTAAATTTAGCCGGGCTTAATTTGGAATCAAGCGAGCGCAACGAGCGAGCCCGACCCACATCAAGTGGGTGCGAGGGGGGGGGGTCTCCTCCGTGAACATTTTGGAAAAATGGCTTACAAAATGTGCAATCTACTGTCCAAACCCACACAAACATGACCTAAAAAGCATTAGGTTTTAAGTACTAATGATGGTACATTATTCGTAAGTGCGATGGTGTATTTTACAGCAGCTTGTTTTGAGAATAGGCGGTACTATGTTGTACGAATAAAGATATTCATCATATGATACATTTCTGTTAAGAAGTTGGTTTCTGGGTGATAAATGAATGGGCCTGACATGGCAAAATGGCAAACCAGCTCCAGGGGGTGACAGCAACCAGTAATGTTATAACAGACTTCTTGAGCTCGCTGAGCAGTTTAACGAAAATTACTTTAAGTCGATACCCTCCCTCTTGTGCATCAAACACGAAGAAATTGAAAGACTATCTGAAGTGAAGTGGCAACACCACTAAAATGTTTGAAGTTGAGGCCAGTCGGCAATCTGGAACCCGTTTGTTACCTGATAACTATGTTTTCAGATAACAAACAGGGTTTCCAGTTTGCCGCACAACACAGCTTCACACTAAGCAGAACACAAAGCTAAGGCCTGGTGAGGAGTAGATGAACAAATAAATGGCAAGAATGCCGTGACTAGTGGCATTTATCATGGGGCTGGGTGACTTAACCCGAGTTAAAACAGTACCTTATAATTGCATTGTGTTGTTGCAAAAAAATGCAAAGGAAGCTTTCAAACAGAAGGATCGGCAAGAAGACCAGGCCAGTCCTGACTGACCGCATTGGATTGGAAAAACTAAATCAGTCACACACACTTGTTTCAACCGGGCCACAACAAGACTTGAGCATGCATCAGTGTCCCATACTAATGGCACTGGTGCCTGCTGCTAACTTATTAAAGCAGCCCGGCAGAGATGGCCCTTGATTAACTAACTGGTCACAAAATGGGCCATTGTGCGCTCCATTCAGAGTGGGACACCACCATCACAGTATTGAGTGGTTTACTGTTCCCTTCCACAGAGACAAAAGGCTCAAAAGGCAATCTGTGAATGCCCACGCCTCCCCGCTGTGTGGCCATTTACAGATGTTAATGGCACTGCGGTGGCCCAACTACATTAGCTTCAGGCCCCACTTGTTAGACAATCCTGGCTACGCCTCTGAATGCAGCACAGGTTTTCTATATGTGCTCCCCACGGACGCAAGAGCCTTCAAAGGCTGTTTCATTTGATCGTTACTTAACCTTTCTAACGTATCCAATCTCACAGCCTACTCTACTCCTCCTCCCCATCTTCTGGCTGTTACCTTATCCCGTTGGTCCGCTGCTCCCAAAGCACTTGAAGAAACCTGAGGTTAGCATTAAGTGGTATAATAAACCCCCAAAACCCATACCAGTAAGCACCCTCTATTACTCGGTGCAGAGCTCCCAGAGAATTACATTTCTCAGAATGCACTCATGTCTCCATGAACATACACGCCCAGAGACCACAAGAGAACTGCCCGACCCAAAATTCATCATTCAGGGCAGAATCTCACCATGACTGCATTTCCATGCATTGTTTTTGCTCAAGCACACTATAACCAACCAGCAGCTTCAAGGCGCATTAGATAAAACACTGAAAACAGACGTTTTAAATATATATGCAAATTGTTGTCGTTTATGATAACAGTTAACAGCTTTGATGCAGAATGCAAGTGAGTACAGTCTGTACCCTAATCTGAAAGTGGGGAGTTTATCAGAGGGGGGCATTTTAGGTTTTCACAATATTTCATGACTATAGCTTTTGTCCAACCCACGGAGGAGCATCCCCCTGGGTCTCATCTAGTGGAAAGCTTAGGTTTTCAAAACAGATGGGGGAGGTTGTGTGAGGGGCTGTTACCCTTATTGTTGTCATGTTGTATGAACTTCGGAATCTGCAACAGCCCCAGCCTGCAGCAGGAGGTTGCCCTAGCTCTGCTTCTGATGTCTTGTCTAGCCCTGTCAAACCCTGTGGCACTGACCATCCACTACATCAATAACTGGCCTAAGGTGGGGAAGGGTCCCACAGACCTCCTTCATTGGGCTGCATCGAACAGCCTGCCTTGACCTATAGGCCTGTCTTCATCGATGCTTGCTCCCTAACTTGGAATCATTTTCATAACATGGCTTCTACATGTTGGTGGTGTTAACCTGGGCCGAAATATCAACGTTTTCATAAATGAACAGTATAAGGTGATCAAGTGAAAACAAGGATGGAAATGAATTCTGATTGGAAGAGGAAAGATTTGGGTGAGAATGGGAGGCTGAGGGTGAGAAGCTAGCAGGGGGTGGGAGGGGCAGTAAGAAAAGGGGAAGAGGTGGAGTGGGAAGTGAGTGACACAAGGTATCTGAGGGGAGAGAAGGGTGTGCTGCGAAAGCAGCATGTGAAAAGGTGGAGTGAAAGGAGAGAGAAAGAGAGAGCACATTAAATAAAAGGTAGTGTTGTAAAGGGTGACAAAAGGAAAAAAGGAGGTGAGGCAGGGGTGTGTGGGATGCATGGCCCAGTGGAATAAAAGGGTGGAAATTGGAAGCGAGAGGGGAAATCGCAGGGCCAAAATGTGTGATGCAAGGATGCTGAGGAAATGAAAGAGAACAGTCATGGTGAGCATAAAGGGATGGGATGGGGAGAAGGCACATTAATCAGTCCCAAGTCATTTTCCACCTCCAGAGCAAGATCAATGTTGCAATATTGAAGTTTGCAGTCAAATAAACATGATTGGCTCTAAGTCACCTTTCAATGAAGGCGGCACTCGGCAGACCTGGAGAACAGAGGTTGGCAGAGTGGCAATACTGCTTGCATGCATAAAGCAAAAAACACACTTTCCTTGACAAAAACATGGCACAACTGCAGCAGATAGATGGTGTGTGTGAGAAGTATTCCAGGATTTAAATAGGTGCGCATTCCCTCGCAGGCCACGTTAATTAAAGAAGAGTGCATAGGCCAGCGTTTGCCACTGCCAGCATATAAAGGGAGCAGTGCAGGGTCTAGAGCATACAAATGCTTGACAACCCATCTGCCACACTGTCGGTGGTGGGCAAAGCACATTATCCTTGTACCGTCCGTGTTATAGGACCGTCGAACCAACACTGGAAAGCAGAGCGGTACAGAGGTACAAGGACCTTACTAGTCCAGGCAGCTATTTCGACACTCTTTGGATTTCTGTGACTGTCTCAGACAGGGAAAGACGGCCGAGACAGTGTCGAAATAGAAAACCGGGTTGTCCAGGTTGCCTGGCACCAGCGGGGCTCCAGGAAGGGATGGAATGGGAGGTAAGGCCACGTACTGCATGATGGACCAAGTAGTCTTTCAGCCGCACGGTATAGGCCGGTGGAGCAGCACAATATTAAACTTCACTTTCTTTACTTACCGTTCGGTTGGGGCTGGGGAGTTGTTGGAAGGGACTCTCAAGTTAAGCAAGGCCGCATTGCCCACGTGGCTGAGTGAGGCTCCTCTTTACTCTGCTGCGTGGAACCTAGGTGGCCAACGGCCCCTTGGCTGAGGGCTCCACTCTGTCTGCGTGTGCAACTACAAGTGAAGTAAGGCACCTTCACCTATCACCCCACCGACACTCATCATAACGGATTGTCATTGGCTGGCAAACCGCCAATGACAATCCCGTACATTTGGAGTGTTACTATGCACAGAGAGCGAAGAATCCACAGTACGCTGTTTTCACACAAATTATATTGGCGGGGCCACAGCTCTAGCGCCCCTCCAGCTCTGTGCAGCATTACTATCAAAAACTGTGTTCATTGGGATGCGCCCCTCTGTGTGTGTTTGTGATCAGAAGATTCAGGCCCAGGGCTGCATTGCACGATTATTTATTTATTTAGTCTACATTGTCCACGCCGTGCTACGGCAGCGTAACAAAAGGAATACATTTAAACATGATTAAACTGTTGTCTCTGTACTCCCTGAGGCTGGGAGGGCTGTGCCCCAGCACCCTGAATAAGCAGCCGCCACTGGGCCAGGGTATCATTAAGCCCAATTTGCCTTACTCATATTCCAGGTTACTCTGCTCCCAGAAGGGTTAATAATGAGATCAGATGGTCCTCTCTCACAGTCATTCCTAACTTGAAGTACAAACTCTACAGACAATGTACAATTATCACTCCACTCGGTCTTATCAATGCAAAGACATTTACAATTGTCAAAGAGACAACTTCCCACGAAGATATATATAATCATTGGCAGGACTAAGAGTCCCATATTATCATGTATAGTTACCAGGTATATCACCAGGAATTGCACGATTAAGCATGCATACCACTAAACCTCCTAAACCTTTAAAAATGTGCCATCCATGTATTGTTTAGCATGCTTCTTTTCCCCAGTAAAATATTCATATCTGTGCAAGTAGTATTTAAATCACCTGATAGGATGACTTGATCACTTACAAATGTGGTGATCCACTCATTCACACACAATACAATTTGATCTGTGAAATAATCGAGGTTAGCAATTTCAAGGTGCCAATACACATTTAGAATGAATATATCTAAGATTGTGGACTCCCCAGTTACCTTAACATGAGTAGCTAAAGCACCGGTCGTAACATTTATACTTTCTAATATCATCAAGTCCTTGATGGACTTCACAAGGGTTAGCAAACCACCATATGGATGGCCATGACAGCCTCTTTTAGCAGGATGGAGACATGGCCATCAAAGGATGGAGCTTTTAATAACCAGGTCTCTTGCAATGAGATCAAACAATGGGCCTCATTACAAAGTAGGCGGCCGCGGAATGAACGGTGCCGGTAAGGGACCGGCACCTTTCATTCCGGGCCGCCCCATTACGAGGTCTGTAGCGGGTCCCGTTCTGGACGCCTGGCCAGACCAGACGTGCAGAGCGGGACCGGCTAGCAGTCCAGGATGCTAACAACGGGCCCGTCATTAATGGGCCCGTTGTTAGCATCGTCCCCATTCCCATTGAGCCCTATAAGGGCTCAAATGTGAATGGGGATGTACCGGGTCCCTCGAAAGGGAATTACCGGGCACTCCAAGGTCAGAATGGCTCGGTAAATCCCCTTTTGCGGTACCCGGACCCAGTACCCTGTACCCGGTTTGGTGGTAGCCTTGGCATGGCTACCTCCAAACTCTTAATGAGGCCCAATGTTTCTTAAAAATAAGACCCACACTCATTGGTGGATTGCTCATTTGAATTGTGTGTTTAAAAGTGCTTACTGCCCTCAGTTTTTATTTTAGTCACATTTTACTTTATCAGTCCATTAACGATTTTAGATGATATTTTTGTCGTTTTTAAAGAGATTTGAATTATAGTGTGTTTAGCTGTTGTATATTTGTATCTTTTGTGTGTGTCACCTTGTTGAGCCAATGTGCATTTCTTGTCCTGATTCGAATCGCTTCATTTATTTCTGCTTCCTGTAACGTTTTGCCGAGTCTAAGACCATCGAGATTCGAATCCGTGTTGTTACGCGCTGTACACTGAGGAACCATTATTCCCGGTGTGTTTGTCATTTTTGAGACCTATTTCTTACAGGTAAGACGCATCAGCGCGGGCACGTCAGCGCAAACCGGTCTTCGCAAGCCAGTCTGTGCCAGCCTATGGCGCTCTGTGGTGTCTGTCGTCTGTCTCTCCCCTCTTTGGGAAAGTTTAATTCATGACAATTTTGCAGGTACTCGCCTCGATTGAGGCTGCAAAGGCTATACTATCATGTGATAACGCAGGTGCTAGCTCACGCCTAATGGGTGCTCACAGCTCTGCTATACCTGGCAGAGGCTTTGCTTTTAGCAGTAGTGGGTACATAAATGACGTATGAAGACACAGTGGTTAAAGAGGATTGTGCTTTAGTCGTTCCTTTTAAGGAATCTAATCTGCAGACTTGTCCGGAGGGATGGGAGTGCCATCTGTTTTTGCTGGTGACCAGTCTTTAATGGGTTTGGGCACAATAGTGTAGGAGAGAAGTGAAATACATAATGGTCTGAATGCTCAGAATGCTGATACATTGCAGCACGAGGGTGACTGTAATGTGTTTGGGACTGTAAAGATTGGTGTGCATATACCCTCTTATCCAGATAGCAGGAAAGGGTGCTCAGAAAGAAGTAATAACGTGTGCTTGAAACTAGTTATTGAATACTAGGTCACTACTTAAACATGCGCTAGACAGATTAGAGGATTAGTGGGAAGAGGGGCCGGGATGGGTTTTATCTTTAAATCCAAGGTGGATGTCTAAGAGGTAGATTCGTTAGGTATTGAAGGGATTGAAATAAGACATATGAAGATAAGAACGGATGCTGAAACCACCTTTAATATGGTCTTGGTGTATAGACCTCCCGCTCCTATAACAGACTTCACTGTACAATGTTGTAATCTTTTATTACCCATCCTGAAACCAAATACCATGGCTGTGGTCCTTAGAGATGTTAACTTTTGGCTTGGTTCTCTAGCCACTACTTTGGAAGATTCATTAAACAACCTGGGCTTTGAGCAACTTGTCAAAATACCCACACATACTAAAGGTAATACACTGGACTGGGTTGCCGTGCACAATATTAAAAAAACTAATTTAGTGGACTCCTCTTGCCCATGGTCAAATCACTTGTTTAATCAATTTGCAGTAGTCTGGGAGAAACCCATAAGAAATAAGGTAATGAAAGAAATCTGTGTTACAGTGAGAAATTTAAAGAAACTGACCCCAGAAGCTTTGAAGCCTTGGTTACTGCCTATGGTTCGGGATGCTACTAATCTGGAGGCGGCCGAGGATATTGCCAGTGCTTATCTGCAGTCCATGCAGGAAGCCATAAACACTGTAGCTCCATCTAAAACTAAGTTGGCTACTGAGAGAAAAGGCAATGATTGGTTTACCTTTGAACTACAAAAATTAAAAGCTTCTAAAAATAAATGCTTTTATGCATGGGGATCCTCTCAGGATATTCCTAGCAAGGAAGCATATAGGAAGGCCACAAAGGAATCCAAACTAGCAGTTATTGCAGTGAAAAAAAGTATGTTCAATGACAGTATAGTTAATTCGCAATCAGAGGCTAAAGAACGTTTTTAAATATGGAGGGAATTAGGAACCCCTTATCAGAGGAATTCTGATATGGTGGTAAAAGATGCTGAATGGTGTACACTGATCCAAGATGCTATGCTTGGGAAGGTGCCCAGATAAAAAAAGAATATCGAGGTTAATAAGAAGATGATTGGACTGACTGGTAACATTGATGAACTTATGGTACCCTTGCAAAATATGAACGATAGCTCAATTCAATTTCATTTCTATTTCTGAAATTGAGCTAAATAAGATTATTGATCATCTTAAACCGATCAGCTGTAAACGAGATCCTTGCCTGGCAATGGTTATAAAGGCACGCTCTCCTATCTTGATTGGCACTTTGTGTAAATTTGTGACTGCATCCTTTGCAGAAAACTGTGTTCCAGCCAGGCCTAAGAGTACATGGAGTGCATGGATCACACTGCTATTAAAGAAGCCAGGTTTATGCCCAAGTATTGCTGCTAATTACCGGCCAATTACTCATGCACCATTTCTTCTTAAAATGTTAGATCGTGTGGCTTACATTCAAATCTCAGCATTCTTGAATGAACACAGGATTTTAACTAAATGGCAGTCAGGTTTTAGGCAGGGGCATCATAACTTGAAATTAAGACTGTTACATGCTGCTGGATCTTTCTGCAGTTTTTGTCCTGGTTGACCACGCCTTGTTGGTCACCAGGTTAAAAGAAGAAGCCTATTTATCGGACAACGCTGCCCTTGGGATTGCTTCCTTTTTGAGTGACAGATGGTGTCAGGTTTGCAGTAAGGAAACAGAAGCCCAACCGGTACTGTTGGTTTATGGCGTGCATGGTTTAGGGGGCATGTTTGTCTCCTTCTTTATATAATGTCTTCACAGTTGGAAAACATTGTTTTTTTTAATCAATTATGCAGATTACACTCGATGTGCCATCCCTTTATCTGGTATACAAATAGATGACGAAAGAAACATCAACAAAGTGTATGATCTAATACAAACATGGATGATAGGAAATGGCTTTGCACTTAATAAAGACAAAAAAGAGTTGATGGTAGTAGGGACTGAGAGTAAAATAAGAAGGCCGGGCACAGGATATAGTCACTTTTCAGTGGCAGGGTGTGATATTGAGATGAAGAAGAAAGTGAAAACTCTATTGATTGTCCTTGATCAGAATCTGAACATGCAAGCTCAAGTAAGCAGTCTGGTTTCATCCTCGGTCTATTACACAAAGTTGCTAGCCCAACTTCAGCCATACATATCTCAAGCAAACTTGAGACAGTGGCAAGGGCCATTGTAGGGTCATAAATGGACTACTGTAGTAGTCTACTGGTACGGATATCGAAATCAGACTGTAACAGACTACAGCTTATTCAGAATAGTGCAGTAAGAGTTGTTAATGGACTCAAAAGGAGACATCATGACTCAGATGCAAGGGGCAATCTGCACTGGCTTCCAGTTGAGGCAAGGATTCACTACCGTCTGTTACTGATTATCCATAAATGTGTTATGGGGTCCAGCACGCTTTACCTGAGTGAGGTTCTGATTTAATAAATTGAGTGTAAGGACTCTTAGGTCTAACAATACATACCAGCTAAAGACGCCAGCCTGTAAATCAACTAGGGCCATGAACTGTGCATTTGTTATGACTGCGCCAAGGGCTTGGAATGCCATTCCACCAGACCTAAGAGAACTAAGTTCAACAGCGATGTTTAGAAAGAAGTTGAAGACCTTCTTGTTTAGTAAGGACCGATTCTTATGAGAGGGTGGCTTTTGTGCCCCCGTCCAGTTGAGCTAGGTATAGTGGCTCCCATCCTGATTTTGTTTCAGTTCTAATATTTTTGTTTTTTGTTCTGTGTGTGCCATTTACGCCACCTCAGGGACCATGGTGCACGTTATAAATGTATTAAAGTAAATTCAAGTAAACACTCCTATTGGTAAATAAATGGCTAGTTCCATGAGAGTTCCACAATAAAAATCTCAAACTCCTTTCAGGAATAAATTGGCTACAATGAACATGCTGATTGCCCTTGATTAATGTACCATAATGCTTCTGAGAGCCAGGACCAATGCCTCATGGATTCATCAACCTGGGGCCTATTCTGAACCACTTCAATCTCGTGAGCATGACCTTCACCTTGATTCAGAGAGACAACGATCTCCTTAAGTAATGGTTGGCCTCTCATTCCATTTTATGATATGATAAAACATGTATAATGCGCCTGTACACAAGTGTTTCTAGGCGCGACAAGACAAGGGAGCCCTTGTGTCATGCAGATCATGCAAATGTGACAACACCAAGTGGAGGGGGAAAGGAGAAGGGGAAAGTGTCAGGGAGAGGGAAGAAGTGCAATCAGGACAGCAGTGCTCTGAGTAAGTGCAGCCAGGGCAGCATGGCTTTTGGTAAATGCAAGGAGGCAGGGGACTGCAGAGATTACAGTTACAGCCCCTAAATGCGCTGTAGGTTCGGGCGCAGTGCAGGGGAGACTGGTCGTAGAGGAGCCTGGTACCCAGTAAGACTCTTATGGTAGCCAGGCCACCAGACGGTGCAGCAGTCAGGTAGGTCAGCAGGGGAGAGAGAAAAAGCAGAGGAGAAAAGGAAAGTCTTGAGCTGCTTCTGGAACTTCAGGTGGTCCGGCTCAAGTTGGAGCGGGGCAGGTAGGCCATTCCAGACAGAGGCGCCTCCAGAGGAGAGGGATCGACTACCATAGCAGTAAGCCAAACCAAATGGCAGGATGTAGAAACATGTGATCAAACATCCATGAGCCATGTAACTTTGGGATATAGTCCTGTTAATTCAGTGCTGCCACCATAATAGTCGGAGAGTAGCCAATATCCAGCGGGTGCTGGAACGACCTACACTTAGACCCTCCAGTTTGTTTCAGAATTTATCAAAACACATTGCTAAGACTTATTTCCAATGATTTAAACATCAAACGAGACCTAGAGAATGCAAAGCATTTTGTAGATGGCTGACTTACCAGACAATCGCTTTCTCTGGGCCCAGTACACCCTGAAGCACATTGAGTGTGGCAGCAGTCATTCGGCATTCTTCCCCTACAACGTCCTGAGCACTGCTGGGCACAGATCAGCTTTGTATCTGAAGAAAAGCAAGAATTAAGAGTGGACACACAGGTTCAGATGTTCAGATGTCCTGTAACATGAACAACACAAACACTTTATAGATATTATTGAGACCTGACCCCTGCATAGAAGACACAGATGACATTGCAATGAGCAATCATGTTATGTTATAGTGAATGTGTATAGCGCCTTATGTACCATTGGTATGATCTCAAAGCGCTGTTGGTTGAATGGCCTCAGGTATCGTGGTCTATATCAGGTAAGAGAGTAATGTAGCGTATAGTGCTTGGGTGCACAGGTATGTGTGCAGCCGGTGCGGATTGCATGCGTTGGCTCTGTTCTAGAGCTAAGTGTAGTGCGGTGGATGTGAGAGGTCAGGGTTAAGTGCGCAGCATGGAGGATGGTCATCTAGTCTGCGTTCTGGCTGTTGTGGGGCATGTGCAAAAGATTATGTGCGCTGATACACCGATTATTTTGTGGGGTATAGCTGCATTCTACAAGGCTGTTGAGGTGTTATATGAGCAATGTAGGTAGCAATGTAGGTATGTGTGCAGCTATGCCGAATTGATCGAGGGGTGTAGCTGTGTACTATTGTTTGTTGGTATAAAAAGGAGGGTGAGCATAATGGCAGGAATTAGTGTATGTGGTTACCGGTGGGTGGTATCCTTATATGGGATGGTTACTGACCACTGAGCTCGGGGGAGTCTGCGCTGGGGGATAATGGTAATGGGTTTCACTCTAGAGTTGGCTTCCGGTTCATTTATTGAATTTTAGGCTTGGTTGGTGGGTGCTTCGTGGGTTATATATGATTAGCCAAGCGTAGTTGCTTCTGTCATGCCAGTACAGGGTTGAATAGTTATTGTTCCTGGGTAGAGGACGCCTCCATTGATACTATAGCAACAGCAATACATTGGAGGCTGAGATTGGTGCGTGTAGTTTTAGCTGCAAAAGGTACGACATTTATCAGTCTCCGGGCTGATTTCTGTGGCCTGACTGCCCTCGTTTTTTGGGGTGAGAGAGTTAATTTATTAGTTAGTGGTATTCCATGGCTAATGTTTCAGGTTAGTGCTTGTTCTTGTTCTCAATAGACTTTGGTCATTGGCGGTTGGATTATGGCCTTTCAGCGGATCATTCATGGATTTGTAAAGAGTCATGTTTTTACTGCTTTACGGAAGGCCATGTAATCCTGAGTGTGATGGATATGGGTGGTAGCGAATTCCATACGGTTGATGCCAAGGTTGAGAAGGCTGTCCCTCCCGGTCTAGCTGAGTTGGAGGCTGGGATCATTAGTAGGAGGGCCGTGGTTGACCTCAGGGTGCATGATGGGCGGTAGCGTATGGTGTTCTCTTGGAGGTATTTTGGGCCAGACTTGTTCACTGCTCAGTGTGTGATGCATAGGATTTTGAAAGTGGCCCTTCGACTAATGGGAAGCCAGTGGTGGGTGTGGGGAGCAGGTAAGAAGTGGTCTCTTCGTCCCAGAGCAAGCACAAGTTTAGCAGCCACGTTTTGGACTCTTTGGAGTTTGTTGAGTTGGTATGACGGCGCGCCCAGATACCTTAATGACAGAACTGAACTGGTGGTGTTGACTAGAGTGGGGAAGTGAGCTTCTGATGGCTGAGGTCACAGCAATCCCATCATTTATGGTCATGTATTCCTCTTATGGTATCCACTGTAACAGAGAATACATGATGGTGTGTATGCTCTGCGCTCTATCACAAATCTACATTTTCATCAACATTATGTATTTACCTAAATATCATGTGCTCAAGTTCCTCCTTTTGAAAGGGAAGTGATTTGACTTCCGTGAAACTGGTCATATACAAGGCTACATTTCGGAATGTGCAGTTTATATTTACAGATGTTATGCATATAGATTTTGGGAGTCAGGTATAGTTTATAAAATATTCATAGTGCATGTTCAAGGATAGACACCTAACGTATTATGCACAATGTTATGAGTGGGGATTGTCTGTTTTTTGAGTAGTGGATTTTACCCATGGTGAATAAAACTAGAAAAAATTGGAACTGGAATCCTGTCTGAGCTGACTTTTTCTGGGTTAAAATCTGTATATCATCTATATAAGTACCTACACATATGCAGCGACTCGGTTCCTTAAGTGCACTTCTACGTATGCACTGAAATCAGTGTGCCTCCAGAAAGTGACCATATACATTCCGCATAATGCATGGTGTGCCCTGGTCCGTGGGTAGGAGACGGTTGGAGCCCTTGAGAAGAAGGAGAGATTTACGTGGGATATATGCACATTACTCAGAATGAATCAAGTGGCAGATGCAATTAGGTTTGGAGGGGGTCTATGGGTCGAGCTTTTCATGGCCACAGCTGGGGGGGCATTGAGGACGTTTGGGAGATTCACTGTTGCCCTGATCTCTGCACGAATGGAATATTGCATGACAAGGAGGGTCCAGAGGCATATATATGGTGAAGAGTTGACTGGCACTTGTGGCATGAAGAGTGTTCATTTACTGATAGTTTGTTCCATGGGCACTGCTGTGCACGGGGTGTAGGGGGTGTAGAGAATACACAGACATCACCCTGATCAATACTGACATAAGACTTCTGCCTGAACCCGGTATGATGTATCCAGAGACCGATGGAGTGTAAGGCATGAAAGGAAGACTGGTAGCAGCACAGGCTTATTGGGCGCCTCATAGGCCCACATTTTATCTTCATTCAATTGTGCCAGATCTGTATTGTGAGCAGGGCTCGTGTCATAAGCATTGAGACTAATGGACAGGAAAGGGAAGGAATTTAGACTCTAACGCGATACAAATGTAGAATTGTTCTTGGCATGTCACAGGTAGACAGGAAAGGAGCACCTATGGAGTGTTGTGTACAAGCGTTTCTCAATGGCGATATGTCAACATTAGAAGGTAGACATCTCACTGACTGCATTTATTTATTTATTTGGATTTATCAAGCGCCCAGCGGCCAAGAGGCATTATGGCTCACTTATTGCATTGTAATTATGAGTTAGTGCAATATATGGCGTCTAGTGGAACCCATGTTTATCAGAATCCAATGAATACCTCTGGTAGCACAAATGCATATATAGCGAAAGGTTATCTATTCAGTGTGATTATAATATAGACATATTTGCAGTGAAATAAAAATGTATATTATTGGCATGCACCTTATATAGAGCTGTATGATACGAGTACTAGATGTACATGTTTAAACATAATTGTGGCGTTCACATGCATTAGAATGTGAATCATTCCATTTGAATTGAAGTGCCTCTGGAGGGCATTATTTCTATTCTAAGGCCCTTACCAACAGACAGCTTCGCAGGAGAGGAGTGCTCTGAACCTTTCACGATGTGAATTGTTTGGCAGTGAAAGGAAAAATATCGGAGTACGACGATTAATGATGACGGAACTATGCTGAAACTTACAATTCTGGCAGTTTTCTGGGCCCGCTCCCCAGCAGGATCCATGTGGACAACTTGAATGGCACTTTGGACCTAGAGTAGAAACAATGAGATCAGACTTAAAGGCAAATGGGACGAATCTCCTGCCATACAACAAAAAAAAGAGACAGTCATCCTTTTAATGTAGACAGATGTTACTTTAGTGACAGGAGTTACTAGAGATAATTGATTACTTTCACACTGTTAAAAGAACATGTCCATTCAGATAATATTTGGCCCATTTACAAAAAAGGCCCATTGCATGTAGATTAATTATGGTTGGAGATGTAACAGCACTCTGAAGTGGCATGCCATACATTGTGCCATGGTGCAAGGACCCAATACAGAGATTCATCCCTGAATGAATAAACGTACCTCAATATTGTGCCCATTTTAGTGTATGCTCAGAAGTTGAAGTAGCATACACTACATTGTCCCTTTATAACATATTATATACACATTTAAATAATGTTTTTATTGATTCCCATTCTTTGGTGCAAATTAAATAAATGCACTCGTCTCTGGGTGCACGCTTTCAAGCTATTTCAGCCAATAACAAAGGCGAGCGGCAAAATCCACATTCTCTTCCTGAGTCTCGTTCTCTAAGGGCCTGCCTCCCACACAAGGCTCCGCTCGCTCCTGGTGCCCTCATCCTCCGTGCACCGCTGATGGTCTCTCTGGATCCGCCTCTCTGACTGCTTGTGGCTTAGGCTGGTCACCATACACACCTTGCCCACATCTCAAGACCCACCTCTTGTCTCTACTCCTCAACCTCATAACGATCCCCCACGCCTCCTGACTCGCTAGACGCTGTACGCCCCTCTCCTCCCTTCCACCCTGTACAGCTGCACCCCTGGCTATTCTCTTGTTACCTCTGAAAAGCGCTCTGTTGCTTCTCGAATCTAGGTCACCCCTCAGTAGCTACCACCATTCACCCTGACAGTCTCTTTGGAGCCTCATCTCATACCAATGTTGGCGCCCCTTTGCACTCCTTTTCTGATGACAGTCATTATGTAAGACCCCTCCAATGGCTGCAGTGGAACCCTTCCCTATGCACCACGCGCAGTGTCTGGATCCTCTTCCCACAACAATTGCCGATGGTACCATTCCTCTTAATCACTACCCTGTCGCTGGTCTCTGCGGGTTCTTCTCCAGCACCTCTAATTAACCTCTCACTCCACCGCCTCTCCCTTCCTTGAAAGAGCAAACCACCTTCAATGCTCCTATCTCCCTAGAGCAGAAATCTGAAACCTTTGGCTCGACCTTTTTCTTGGACTACAACTTTCATTGGGCAGAGGCAGCATTGTCAAGTGTGAGGACTCAATGGGAATCGTAGGCCAAAACCTCAGGATATCTCCAGTTTGCAGGCACTTGCTCTAGAGGAACTCTAAACCCAATCTCACATCTCCCCAAAATCAACATGCCAGAAGATAATGGCTTGGAAGGCAAACTCTATAAAGCATTTAAATCATGTTCACTTCCTACCTGAATGATGGTCATTCAAGCTGCACACCAATATCATATGTCACTAACCTTGTGCTGGACCAACATAATTGTATTCCAGAAACATATGAAGACCTTACATTACATGAATCTTTTCATCCACATTTCCTCCTTAGTATCGCTGGGAAATGATGTGCTAAAATCATGCTAATCCTGTCATTGTACTATCCTGCCACACTCAAACAGCATGGATGCATTGCGCCACACACTCCAGCCAATCATGCTAGTTTCGCCATTGAATTTCTTGATCATGCCTAAACAAAACCTTTTTTTGATCAAACTTCAGTGATCATTTATGAAGAGAAGTCCTCCGACCAGGTCAGGTGGTAGTAAATGTGAACTGGCATCACTTAACACAAACACAAGTATGTGTTATATCAACAGAAACCAGCCCCCTGTCTTAACAAGACTCTAGCCAGAATGCACTGAGAACAGTGCAAGACAGCGGGCCTACTTTGACCGTCACTTTTTTGCACTGTTCCTGGAACATGGTTCCATCCTATTAAAAAAATAAATCTCCCAAATAACCTGGATTTTGTAATGATTCCAGCATTGCCCGCAGATTGTGGGTAGTATGGCTTCATTATCTTAGGATCCCTCTTTCACTTTAGGCGACAGTCGACCAGGTCACAAAACAATTTCCTGACTTCTGTTCAGGGCCTATATTGCAGGTAGAAAAAAACGGAGGTACTTGCAGGGAACCTGCCAGTATAACATCTCTTCTGGCCAGGTAATATGCTGGTATTTATTTTAAGCATAAGTGAAACTGAATTTAACAATACTTCATTAATCTTGTTTTTATGAATTCTACTGGTCTTAAGACAATTAACTGTAGATATACACATTGTAGTGTTTCTGTGTTACTGCATAGAGAACCCGGGGAAAAGACTCCTACGACTCTTCTCTGCATCCACTTGGATGGGTAAGCCCGGGCAATATGTTGGTGCTACACAATCAGCCTGGCATTCCAGATTATCCCCAGCCTCTCCCGCCAGTCAGCATTTCTGCACATATGATCTAAATGAATGGGGGCAGGGTGAATCAGTGCCCGGATAAATTGGCACCTAGTACTACTCCTGCACTTTTAACAGGACTGTGGGGCCTAATTTGTGCCGGTTCTTGCTAGGGCTGAGCCCTAGGACTTATATTTCAGCATCAGCACGTATTATCTCTGTCCCATTGTCATGACTAGAATCGGCTTTGTTCGTTTCCTTGCAGAGTCAACTTGACTTTAATAACAAGAGTGTGATAACACAATGATACATGCATTAGTCTTGTTTAGAAGCACTTACAATAGTATTGCATGTTTGCCTTTTGAACTGGCATTGGTAGGGGTGCTAGTGGGCAGGTCCAATGGATGGTGCAGCTAACTTAAGTGTGCAGTGAAATATTTAAGCCACTTATTTATTTACAAGTTAAGTACTGAGGACTGCCAAGACCTACGTTGGGTGACTTATGGGACTTCCTTGAACATATCTCAGGGAAAAGGACACAAAGAAATGAATAACAAAGGTAGGGACATACATTTTTAAAAGCATTACACTGTCTCCATGTTTAACATTTTCTTAAACCAGCAAGGTTTTCTTTGGACACACACACATAGAATCAGAGATAGCGTTTGCAAGATCAAATCTTAACGTTGAGGGTTCAGATTCCCCCTTGTTACCAGGATTGTTACCAGCATATCAATACATAGGGGTTCTTGATTTTTGCCATTGACTCCTTTATGTGTTGTGAAGCGACTTGGCCCAGCCATATGCATTCTAAATTATGTTTTCATTCTGAGTTACCTTTCTTAAATGCTTGTTTTTTCTTATTCTTTTACAAGTGGTTCTAACAATTCTGCCAACACTTTTGTGGGCACCTGCCACTAAGCATGGGCGAGTAAATTCAACTGAAGCCGACTCACCTGAATTTTGACAGTATTCGGGTTTGGATAGTTTAATTAAACAGATCTGGATGACAGTTTTAGATTAAGCTCAAGACAATTCATTCTAATGAAATGTTGATGTAAATATTGAACAGACCGTTTCCTGCCAGAACGTGTTCAAAGAAAACAAAGTATTAAGTTAATGGAATAGATCAGAAATTCAGAACCTTCCTGCCATGGATGCACAAATAAATTAAATGACTAACGTTTTTTTAACTGTAGAATCCAAAATTATCTCAAGTTTTGCAGCTGACAAAGCATGTAATCCTTTTTAAGACTTATGGCTTCATTACGAGTTTGACAGTATTTTGATATTTTGGAAAGTTATTGTGATTTATATCACCAAACTCGATATCCGTTACCAGCGCACAGACTCACAAAGCTACTGCAGGATTCTGAGTTGTGGCCCCATTTTTGGAGTCCATAGTACTCCATGAAGAATTTTAGCCAAATTACTGCACTGTAAATGTGATGATTTTTGGCAGTAAAGTGCCAGATTCTCCTCCAGCTTTTTTCTGGCGGTAAAGCCTCCACTTTACCTCCAAATGTATAATTCAGTTTAGCGGGACACACAGCAATAATGTTGTTACTGACAAAAAAAGTGGCAGTAACAGAATTGCCACCGCTTTTTTCCCCACACCACCAAACTTGTAATGAGACCCTAGAGCCTGGTGGCATGGCTACAGCCAGCCTCGTAATGAGGCCCATAGTACGGTGGTGCAGTAATGCGGAAGGAACAAAATTACCATTGCATTACCGCAATTTTTACCCGCACCGCCATACTTCTAATGATGCCTCTAGTACCAAATTCACAAAAAGTAATGCAAATAAAATATGTGAAGAGGATGCATTTTGTTATTTGCATTAGAAATTGACAATTCACCTATTATTGTTGTATGTGTAAAAAAAAAGGAAAAAGTAGATTTAGTCCTGTTTGAGGGATAGTAATGTAAAGGGCTTAACAGTTGCAACACTGCTATTTCACAATAAATGAAGGGTCATAAGTGACCCTGTCGTGCATCACAATTTCCTTGCACCTGTTCAAGGCACAGGGGAATGTGTTTGTTTTCTGCATATTTTAATGTGCATCCTATTTCGGGATGAACTCTAAAATGTGTGAACTGCCCCTTCATTTGTACCATGGTTCTAACTGGATGACAAAGGGAATCTGAATGTACTTACCTGTTATGCTCACATTCAAAGGAATTTAATAAATAGGGCGCATCATTTTGTGGGTGCAAGTGTTAAGATACAACTTTGACAATAGGCTTTTTACTGCAAATATGTGTTTTCCCCAGACATAGACTGTATAATGTTGAAATGGTACCTGACTAAATGGTATTCATCTAAGGAATGTCAGAGTCTACATCATGAATGCTTGACATGTGACTGACTCTGTCTCAGCGCTACTGGAATTTCTACGGTCATTGATATGCAGCCATGAACTCTCCCTGTTATTACATACATCTCAGGAGTCCTCACGGAAGCAAACCCAGCAGGAGGACTCGTCATGCACCCCTAAGGCATGACTGACTCTTCCCCAGCCCTACAGCCTTTTCAGAGGTCACATTGTTTCAATAATAGACAACAAATATAACCCCTGAATAATGAAAAGCAAACTGAGGCATACCTGACCTGTTGCTGCTTCTGCCTGTCTGACTTGCACATCTACAATTCCCCACTTCAACTTTACTAATTTGACCAACATCTCAAGGATGAAAGCCTACGTTCTTCTTACACAGATGCAAACCTGGTATCTGCAGGTTACAGATAGACATTTGAAGTAAGTGCATGAATCTAATGAGATATATTTCCGAAGATTTAAATGTGCTGTCCTACCAATATGACATGCACAGGGACAGGGGAATTCATTTCCTTTAGCTAATCCGCTCACCCACTATCCCTTTAACCCTCCTTTTCCCTTGCCATCTTTGTCATATTTCCTTAAGACTTTTAACCTGACCAAACTTCTCCCAAACTTCCCTTAAGATTCATGGCTCTTAAGAGAGATTTGGGCTAGAAGGAAAATCAACAGGAACTCACAAACCTAACTAAATCTCACTGGGAGATTCCTAGCAGCCGCAGATCACTTTTGAGACAGTTCCATCTAGGTTTACCTGACACACGTGTTTTAGTTTTCATCTATCGATACAGAGCTTACATGTATAGGTTGAACAGATGTTTGAAAAGTGAAACAATGTATGCTGGATCTGAAGAGGTTGTAGTGGGGATGTTTTAAGTGCCTATTACACTTTCAGACAATTGCTCTGTGTGCTCTTGTTAACTCTTCTTTTAGGAACAATTATGTCCCCACTTCGCTCAAAGACACTTGTGTAACCCCACTTTTAAAAAGCCTCCCTTGGATGCAACTGACCCATTCAATTACAGGCTGATTACTAACACAAGCATTTTCCTCAAGCTTCTCCATTATCTTGCATATAAACAAATGCAGATTTATATTGATTGAGACAGTCTTTTGGAGTTACATCATTCTGGTTACCGGAAGTCACATGGAAATGAAACAGCTATCTGTGATCTTCAGTCTGTCTTTCTTCAGCTGTTAGATCGTCGCAAAGCAGGTCTTCATCTTTTTCTTAACCTATTGGCCGCCTTTGATCTTGTCGATTTTGAGATCATGGGCAATATTTATTTAATTCAATATTTGTTGAGCGCCACACATCCGAAGGCCTCGGAGTGCTATGGGACAAAGGACAGGACATGAAACAAAAACAAACAGCACCTGTCACCTCCGGAAGGCTTAATCTATCCCCTTGTTGAAAAGATATGTTTTAAGATCCTTTTTGAATTTCGAGAGGGACGGCTACACTTGCAATGCAATCAGCAGTTAATTGCATGCCATAGGTGCACATGCATCGAAACTTGTGGCTCCATATCTTGACAGCTTGAATCGAGGTTGAATGAGGGGTATACCCTCATTGGAATGTAAGACTCTTCCAGGAGCTTTGATGTGTATCCGGTCCTTCAGATAGTGCTGGGCAGATTCAGCCACACATTTCTTTGTTAATTTTACAACATTATTTTTAGTACAGTGTTGTACCGGTAGCCAATGGAGGTCTCCCCGCAATGCAGTGACATGTTCGCCTCTCTTCAGGCCGTGAATCATTCTGAAAGCCCCATTTTATATGGCCTGTAACTTCTTTATATTACTTGTAGCAGTGCCAGCAAGTAAACTGTACAGTCGTCCAACCGTGAATTGATCAGAGCCATAGCCAAGACCGCTCTGTTTACTATGCTGAGGTTCAGACAGATTTGGAGCAGTAACTTATTTATATATGTACAAGACGACCTAATAGAGTTTACATGTTTGGAAAAGGACAGTAGGGTGTGAAAGTAGACTCCTTGAAGTCTTCATATGGGGTGCAACTTGAATATCACAACCAGCAATATTAAAAGGAGAGTAGCTCGCATGCATTTATTTTAGTCTGGACCCAGAAACTACAAGAAAGAGATCTTTCTTGCCATCGTTGAGTGCAAGCAAATTATTAGCCATCCACCACTGCACAATAGCGTACATTCATTAATTGCACCAGAATCATGGTCGCAATAGTCTGTTAATCTGAACTGAATTTGTGAATCATCAGCGTAGTTGGCATATACCACGCCGATGATGTCTAGTTGGTCAAAGAGTGGTCTCATGTAGATGGTAAAGAGTGATGGACTGACACATGAGCCCAGAGGGACCCCACAGTCCTCCATGACTGGGCAATCTTGTGCATCGCCCATACTCACAGTCCTCTGACCCAAAAAAGGATTTGAACCAGGCAACAGAATTCTCTGAACATCTGGCCACTTCTGCCAATCGCTTTGCCATGACGAATGATGAATGCGATCAAACGCCTCCGATAAGTCTAGGAGCAAAAGGAGAGCCATCTGGCTGTCATCAATAATCTTAGTAATGTGAGCCTTTAAATTCAGAAGCGCAGACTCAGTCCTGTGCCTGACTCTGAAGCCAGATTGCTGGTGTCTCAAAATATCTTGGCTCTCAATATGTTCCTGTAGTTGTATATAGGCAATTCTATCCAGTATTTTCATGAGAAATGGCATATTCGTAACTGGTATAGAATTATTTGCCACCTGTGGGTCCAGGTGTTCTTTTTTAAGCAGTGGAGATATCCATGCTTCTTTAAGGGACTCAGGTACACGAGACTCCTGGAAGGATGCATTAATTAACTGGTAATATATGGGAGCAAGACATCAAGGCAATCTTTGAAGGTTGGAGCTGGACAAATATTACCCACACACAATGTAGTTTTAAGTTGAGTGATAATAGTTTGTGCCTCCCCCTCTGAGACCTGGTGGAAGGAAAACAGGGGCAAATAATCATAAATCCCCCTATCTACAGAAAGCTCAGGCATTTCCCGTATTGGGCACATCAAGCAGGATTCAATGGCCTTCTTATATTTCATGATTTTATTTGTAGGCTCCTCTTGGAATTCTTGGCACCATATGTCTGACATGGTGTGTGGGCCTTTCAATACTGTTTTACATTAAAATGTCTTCAAAATGGCCAAAAGCTCTCTAGGGCGCGATTTGGCATTGGCATTGGCACTGAGAATTCTCTGGTTATAAGTGAGCAGTTTTTTCGTGAAAATAGCCTGCTTATATTTCTTCAATGACGTTCTGTAAATTTGACGTTGTTCGTGAACTGGCTTCTAGCGCCAAGCTCGTTCTGCCCGTCTCTTCACTTTCCTGAGTTTGTTAATGCTATCGTAAACCGAGGGGGTCATTACGACCTGGGCGCAAAGGGATACCGGGCACCAGTAATGACACCGGAATAGACCGGTAAGTCCCCATTCCACCAAGTCGGTGGCGGTACCGGTACTGGTGCTAGTCATGGCACTAATAGCGCCATGACTAGCACCAACCACGGAATGAGGGACAGAGTGTTTATACTGGTTTCAGATTGTATAACTTTCGTTTGAATGGGTGCAAGAGCATTAGTCGCCCCATCAGGTGCTTGCTGGATGTATTCTGTGACAATGTTGACACCCACACCCTCTGTTACTCTAGACAAGATAGGTGTAAAAAGAGGAATGATCGCTAATGGTGCTAGATTTTTTTAATTCTGAACACTCCGCAATATTCTCGGGTGAGAATCAACACGGGGGAGCTCCTAGCAACATTACATCTAATGTAATAGAGCAATGGACTGACCAAGGACACAGCACAGTGATAGGTGGAGAAGTGGCCAGATTGTGTAATAAAATCCAATCTAAGCAATTTTCACCAATGATTGGTTATGATTGGCAATATTATTAAGTTGCCGGAGTCCAGCAGCTTCCATAGCCTGCCTAATCAAAATCGCACCAGGGTCTGCTTTGTTACTGAACCATATATTAATATAAAACCATATACTAACACCAGGAGAAGGCTACTAGGCTTCAGATTTTCACTGAAAGCCGCAACCAGTTCTTCATAATTAGGTGTGGCTATGGGTGGCCTATATAACACACAGACACTGAGTGAGGTCGTGGGATTCACACTCAGTTTAGCAAAGAGTACCTCACAGTTCTCAATAGATGGAGTGTTGGAGGTGTGTGACTTCAAGGAATTTCGATAAATAAAGGCCACCCGCCCCCTCTGGACAATGCTCAATCAATTCTAAAGACATTATATCCTACAGGCGTGGCCAAAAAAGCTGCATGATTAGTGGCACCATTGAGCCAAGTCTCCGTAATGGCAAGAATGTCCAAGGATTGCACTATAAAATATGCGATATCAACTGCGTGCGCCACCACTTAGTGTGTATTTACTAAGGAGATTTTCAAAGGGTGTGTTTTGATCACCATCACAGAGGTCTTCAAAGAGACCTCAGCGGCGTCACACACATCTGAGGATGTTACTTTCCTGAGGCAGTTCAGATAACACAGTAGGAGGGACAGCTAAGGAAACAAAGGCGCTGCTGCCCATGTTGGTGTTGGCTGTTACATCCACCTGACTGAATAATGAAAGCGGTACTAAGGTTTCAAACCCTAAGTGTGCATTCTTTAAGGCATGATTGATCATGGGCAGAGCAATCTGAGGAAGCACCCCAGTTATACCAGGGGTAGCACTGCCATTAGGTTGGGGTGCAACCGTGTTCAGCTTTTTGTACGCTATGGTGCAGCAACCAAAATCCATGTTAAGGTATGTGGCTAAAATGGGCTATGCCTTTGTCTGAGGCAGCGTGGAAGATATTTGGCTAAAATGGAATATGCCTTTGTCTGAGGCAGCGTGGAAGATATTTGGCTAAAATGGGCTATGCCTTTCTCTGAGGCAGCGTGGAAGATATTTGGCTAAAATGAACTATGCCTTTCTCTGAGGCAGCGTGGAAGATATTTGGCTAAAATGGACTATGCCTTTCTCTGAGGCAGCGTGGAAGATATTTGGCTAAAATGGACTATGCCTTTCTCTGAGGCAGCGTGGAAGATATTTGGCTAAAATGGATTATGCCTTTGTCTGAGGCAGCGTGGAAGATATTTGGCTAAAATGGACTATGCCTTTGTCTGAGGCAGCGTGGAAGATATTTGGCTAAAATGGACTATGCCTTTGTCTGAGGCAGCGTGGAAGATATTTGGCTAAAATGGAATATGCCTTTCTCTGAGGCAGCGTGGAAGATATTTGGCTAAAATGGACTATGCCTTTCTCTGAGGCAGCGTGGAAGATATTTGGCTAAAATGGACTATGCCTTTGTTTGAGGCAGCGTGGAAGATATTTGGCTAAAATGGACTATGCCTTTCTCTGAGGCAGCGTGGAAGATATTTGGCTAAAATGGACTATGCCTTTCTCTGAGGCAGCGTGGAAGATATTTGGCTAAAATGGATTATGCCTTTCTCTGAGGCAGCGTGTCGCAACAGGGAAGGACTTACAAATGGATTGCCACAACAAACCTCATTCCCACTGGCACATCGTAGGCAAAGAGTGTGCACTAAAGGATTAAACATGCACACTTATGCAATTATCAGCTGAGATAACTAAGCAGACATCATGCCGGCCTTCCCGTCTTTTTGTGGCCACTAGGCACAACCAGCGAAACCAGCGCATGCCTGAGTAACACGGCGATGCTGGGCTTTATTTAACTGCTTCCACTAGCAGGTACTTTCGGGTAATGTAGTTCAAGCAGTGTATTTTTAAAAAAAGGACAGCTCCGGCGTGCAATGAATAACAATGAATCCAAATAGAACGTCACTGACTGAGCTTTAACTTGCCATCCTATGGCAAACGCAGGTGAAAGAACTTCTCAAAGTAAAACCAGACAATTTTTACAAACGCAACGGATTTAAAGCAGTTAAAAAAGCTAAAATAACAATGCTACTCTTAACAGACACACACAGCAGATTAATTAAGGTTGTCAGATTCAGGGGCTAATTCACAAAACGTTTAGCACGTAGCAAACGACTTTGCACTGCAAAAGTACTCTCTGCACCGCTCTAAATGGGCCTAATTCACAAAAAAGCACTACTAGCTACTTTTTTTTTTGCGTATTTGGCTCATTCATTACGGTGCAAAGAGTATTTTTGCAGTGCAAAATCACTTCGCTCTTTGCTAAACGTTCAGTGAATTAGGCCCTAAATCCTGAAACTACAACCTTTCTTAAAGATAGGACATCCAGGGTAGTGTTAGGACAATTTTCCTCTAGCCTGTGGTGTTCATCAGGGCACCACTGCTTTTTATTATCTTCATGAAAATGCTTCATGATCTTCTTTTGGATCAGGTGTTAGCATTTGAGAATTATGCAGATGATACTCAGACTCTATTGAAATGATCAGGCAACTTTCAAACTGACTCAGTAGCACTGAATCAGATTTTTTGAAAGGTACTGATAATAATAATAATTTAGCATTTATATAGCGCTACAAACCCCACTATGGACCTCTGAAGGATGAAAGGCTGAGTTTGTCGCTGCCGGGATTCGAACCTGCGTCGGTAGAGGTAGGCTGTCTACGGATATCAAAGCAAGTGCTCTACTTGCTGTTCTATCTGACCAGTGATGTGGATAGATGCTAATGACATGTGTTTCAACAGTGGAAAAACCGAATTACTTTTACTTGCATCTGCCACCAGGGCAAGAATTTTTGAGGAAAAGTATGACTCTTTCACTGATGATAATTCTTCCATCAAGACCCTGTGTAAAGCCAAATCTCTTGGAGGCACCCTTGACACATCAATATCCATGGCAGGACATGTAAATGCTAATATTAGTTCATGTAGCTGCTACCTTCGACTTTTAAGACAGTTAAGTCCTTTGTTGCCTTGTCACCATAGAGCTACTATTGCGAGGGCAATCGTCAATTCCAAAATTGACTATGGAAATGCATTGCTTGATGAAATTAACAAGACTGATCTTAAATGCTGGCAGATGGTTCAGAATATTGCTGAAAGGTGGGTCGCATCGCCAGCATATCTCGCCTACGCTGAGAGAATGATAATGGCTACCAGTTGCAGCTAGAATAAAACACAAAGTAATTATTGTTACTCATAAATGTGTATATGGCAGTGCCCCCCAATATCTGAAGGATCGCATTACTTTGTCTACACCAGGCAGGTTACTGGAACCATCTGATAAAGCAAAGCTACCGATT
Organism: Ambystoma mexicanum; assembly: GCF_040938575.1. NCBI lineage: Eukaryota > Metazoa > Chordata > Amphibia > Caudata > Ambystomatidae > Ambystoma > Ambystoma mexicanum. The sequence goes on from NC_090924.1 coordinate 985,643,642, forward strand.
CCACGTTTTAAGTTGGTACGCTGTGGTGGTCGCTCCTTTGATGTCATAGCACCTACCTTGTGGAATCATCACTTATTTCTGACCTTCCAACTTTCAAAAAGAGACTTAAGACTTAGTTATTTCAATGATAATGTTCTCCTGGTTCTGATTTTGTTTTCACTATGATATGATGCATTTCTATATTGACACCTATTTTCTTTCTTCTGCGCTTTGGTCTTTAGTGCATTATAAATAAAATAAATAAAAAATAAAATAAATATCTTTCTTAGATCTGAAGTGGTACAGTAAGATGATATGGTAAACCAATTCATATGCAATGCATAATGGCCTTAACATCACACTTTTTGTGTCTGGTAACCCTTAAAGATATGTTAAAATCGGTGAGCATGGTCATATCAGTTGGTTTTGGAGACCATCAGTGTGGCTGCATTTTGAAGTGTCTATACGTTAATGGTTGTGGCCAGAGGCATCCCTATAAAGTAGCATTGTCAATGCTCATTTCAGAATAATACAGTTCTGAAGTTCCTTAAATCACCAAACATTTCTGAGGATTTGATTCGAAACGTTTGACCAGTAGATCTTAAAACATGCCTAGTTTCAGGGCAGTGCCACATGTCTTGTATCCACTTCCACTCTAGTAGAAATAGTGTTTTATGTTTCTACTCAAGGCCTGTACTTTTTCTGTTTTGAGCATGAGGCCAGACCTTTGTTCTGTTTAGAGAAAGTTTGCTTGCAAATAAAGAAAGTGAAAGACCTGTTGCTCCACCATATTGTGGGTGTTACATTTTGTTGCCCTGATGGTTTCTTGCAGCATGGACTTGAACAGTTGTTGTGTTATGTTAGCAATTCTTATAGAGCGCGCGTTCACCAGGAGGTATCTTGGCACTAGGAACCTAAGGCAAGATGGCATGACCATCCATCTGGCTAGAAAAGGAGTGTTTTAGGAGTCGACAAAATTGAAGATGGTTCTCCATGCTCTGAAGAGTTACTGGGAGGTCGTTCCACAAAGTTCATGCCATGATGGAGAAAGACCAAGCCCCAACCCGTGACAACCGAAATTTGGGGATGACCACAACATTTGCTGACCCAGACCTCAACAGACGCCCCATAGTGTAAAGCAGAAATGTTTCCTGCAAATACTCTGCCCCATGTAAATAGAAGGCCCGGTGTACCAGGCAAAAAGTTTTAAATTGTATTTTTTTAGCCACAGGCAGCCAATGAAGGGAACGAAGGACGGGACTGATATGTGCTCCATAACGGGATCCTGTGGCAACCCTTGCTGCCATATTTTGCAAACACTGAAGCCTCTGGACCAGGCCTTTGGCAGGGCCAGATAGAGGGCATTGCAGTAATCAATGCTGCCAGTAATCAGGGACGCCACAACTCGAGGGCAAAGTGGAGCCGAAAGAAGCGGCAATATCTTCCGTAGTACCCTCAGGGAGTAGACACCCATCTTACAAACTGCACTCACCTGATCAGTGGTGGAAATGGAAAAAAATTGGTGGGGGACCCCACAAGGGCCGGGGTGGGGGCGGAGTTTGGGGGAGGCAGTGCCCGAGGAGGCAGGGTTTAGGGGCAGAGCAGGCAGTTGACTTCGGATCAAAGCAAATGTCCAAAATAATATTTTTAAACAGTGCTATTTCTTTCATCCTGCTTCTTTTCCAAACTATATATCAATTCCACTTTAAACCACTTCCATGGCACTGGTGATGAGTTACTTCACTATGTGGATAATAGATTTGACCAGTGTTGCTGGAAAATATTCTTTAAAATACACAATTTGCATCTCATTTTATAAAAATAAAATCCCCCTTGGGTACTATTCAAACAGGGTGATTTCTATTCGCCATAAGCAACGTTTTCTTTTACTTGAACCAGCACTGTACCTATATCCGACAAACATTGCATAAATAAATAAATAATCTGGTCCATGTATCTGCCAAACATTGTATAAATTAATAAATAAACCAGGTGGTGGCTGAGGACCGTAACTTCCTCTGGTGACCCGTACAGGGGTCACCAGAGGAAGTTACAGTTTGCTCATGTGCGCTATTTTATTTTTTCAGCTCTGACTCTGGACGGATACTAAGATCTGGCTACACATCTGGTGTCAGATCTCAGATCCGGTGAGAGCCGGCCCAATTGCCAGTGCTGCACCTGAGGGGCCATAGTCAGAGAGGGGGAGAAATGGACACCCAGGTTCTTAACTGTGGACGCATGGATAGGGGAAACCCCTAAAGCAGATAGCCAAAAAGAAGGAGTCTAGAGAGTAGTCTTAGGAGAGGAGCCCACTACCAGTACCTCCGTCTTGTTCCTATTCAACTTTAGCCATTTGCTATCCACACAGGTCTTCACAGCCACCAGATACTTGCACAACTGTGCAGACGCCTCTGTCTGGTCATGATCTAACCTGACCAGAATCTGGGTGTCGTCTGCTTAAGCGTAGCATCTGAAGCCGTGAGAGTGGACGAGAGCAACCAGCGACTGAACATAAACGTTAAAAAGCATGGGGACAAGGCAGAGCCTTGGGGAACACTGCAGGACAGAGAGTGAGAATGAGAAAAAAAAGGTGGGAGTGAAAGTGACTGGCCCCGATCAGATAGAAAAGAGACAAACCAGTCCATGAGTGTTCCAGAGAGGCCTGCTGCTGCTAGACGAGCAAGGAGGATGGCGTGGTCAACTGTGTCGAATGCCGCCAATAGATCAAACAATATCAGGGCTCCTACCCACCTTGATCGACCAGCATGGTAAGATCATCAAGTACCGACACCAGGCCACTCTCGGTACCTCACACCGGACGGAAGCCTGACTGAAAGGGATCGAGGCCAGAAGATTGTTCCAAGATTGATGAAAAAAATGCGGTGCCACCGGAGATTCCATTAATTTCATAACGAAGGGGATCAAAGAAATGGCCCGATGGTTGGCAAGATCTAGGGTGCCCAGTGAAGGATTTTTTAAAAGAGGGAGAACAGTAGCCTGTTTTAGTTCTAGGGAATACTACCTTGTTTACAAGTTTACTGCAATCGTAACGCAAGTAATCACTGCAGGAAGGATCTCCTGAAGCCCTGCCACTACTGGAATGGGATCTGAGAGGGCGGCCGATTTCAACCGGCCAATCGCCCTAGCCACCTCCTCAGTAGAAAATTCTGGAAAACAAGACCAGGAATGCTGAGCTGGTTTCCCAGCTACATACATTTAAACAAGTAGTGCTGCCAGTTAAGGCATTTAGTTGAATGTGGTCCCGAATGCCTGTGACTTTAGTAATAAAAATAATTGGCCAACGAGTCGCTCAAAATGTGAGAGGGCGCCACACTGGGCACTATTTGAGCCGTAGATGAGAAAGATTTAACCACGGGAAACAGCTCTTTAGACTGATTTAGAGCCGACAGTAGCCTACCTGTAAAGAAGGCCTGTTCAGCTAATTGAATAGCTGTGTGATAACTGTTGGTCAGTGAAATTGGGTGTCTGTATTTGAGGTCCTTTTTTTCATTGAGGGCATTGCTACTCCATTGCTTTTTGGCTTGAAGGCTTTCTAGCTACATGGCTCCCCAAGTGTCCCATGCGCCCTGACTAAAACCTTAGAATGGGCATCCTCTTGAGCATGTCATATTCTGACCTAAAGAAATGTCATTTCTTGCAGCAGTTTGGAGTTGCACACACTTATTTCCAGCATGCACTTTGCGGGGTACATATTTATGGCGGTATTTAAATGGTCGCTGAGAAGAAGAGTCCGAAAGTACATTTTCCCAGCTCGCACAATGCCCAAAATTATAATTTCTGGAGCCCAATGGGGGCGAAACTTTCTTCACCTTAGCAAAGCGACTTCATAGTAAGGTTGCTTTCCTCTGGCAGAATCCATTTCAGTATTCGATATCTATATTTGCATCCCGTGCATTGAACCCTATATTTTACATCTGACAAAGTCTATTATACGTGCAGTCCTGGTTGTCGCTTTGCATTCTTGGACTTGTAGTCCTGTATTCATAATGGGGAAGTCAAGGGCTACAAGTCCCAGGATGCAGAGTTAAAACCAGGACTGGAATAGCGTCTCCCAAATAGAATGGGTAAGGATGGGATTAACTGTAATGGAAGATATTTAGTACACCGTTTGCTTTGGTACAGCAGAGCAGCTCCAGCTGGTTTAAATGACAATATAACATTAGTACTAATGTTTAAAGTTGCCACAAACGGTATCTTTATTAATGAAGTGGCACGAGGTCGGGTTAATGGCAACACCTCGTCAATTTAAGAATATAAACGTGTGAGAGTGCAAGGGTTCAAACTGAAGGCTGCCACGTAAGGGATTTCGTTAAAAATGTGGGTGCAGTGAGCTAGATGGTAAGGACAACTGCTTATCCTATATTTGAGGTGATGAGGTGCTTTATCTAGATCAGGTGACGAGAAGCAGGCAGGTCACCTGAGTTGCGTTTCATTGAGTCACCATGGAGGATCCGATTCCGTGAGGGGGTAAGAGGGGAAGTAGGAACCCGGTATGTATTGGCGCTAATGAATGTCATACAATTATGTTACTTTGGGATATGTCACGTAACTCACCATGTCACAATAATAATAAGAATTTGGCATTTATATAGCGCTACGAACCCTCAGGTATCTGGGCGCTGCTTATTATTACTCATGGTGTGAGGTGCTCATTTATCGACCTCAGAAGGATGAAAGGCTGAGTTTGGCCCTGCCGGGATTCAAACCTGTGTCAAAGCGAGCGATCTACTCGCTGTGCTATCGGACCAGCTGTGCCTTGATGAAGACCTATGGGCGAAACATGTGTTGGCTTTTCTCTTGTGATCAGCACTACACGTGCCAGCTGCCACTGGCAACGATGTGCCAATTAAATCAAGACTTAACACACAGGCAAAGTGTCTTGACCTTTCATTATCAAAACTGAACAAACGTGATTATACACTCACAAATCCAGCACTAATACATACCGGGTTCCTACTTTTCCTCTTACCCCAACACACAGGACTTTGTGAGCCAGTCCCACCGAAACCCTGTAGATGCAGCTGGAAAGTAACAGGATTCTCCGAGAACCCTTTGAGCGCAGGGGTCTGCCTTTCCTATGAGCTACCACCTCCCAATTTACAAGATGCCGTGAGACTTCACCTGCCAATGGCCTGGTATAAAAGTAACTTGCAATGGAATTACAATATGTATTAAGAGAAGAGAGCAAAGGGACCACAGTACGACAAGGGCCATTGCACTAGGACAAGGCAGAACACACACGTGGCAAGCATATTGTTTTCTTTAACCCCAGTAAAGTAAAGCCGGTGGGACCAGCCCGTCCCCAAGCCTTGAGGTGTTCAGCACCAGTGAAAACGGATGTTGCTGAAGTTACAGCTTCAAAGGATTTACTCTACTTAGAAGTAGAGGGTTGTTTAATGCGCAAGGGACATGTTAAATTCGAGTTCCAGGCCCAACAGTCATGGGCGCAATTTTAGGGGGGAGCAGGGGTGTTTGTCTCCCCAACTTTCATGGCACACCATTTTGTCCCCATTCATTTGGCTGGGGCACCTTTTCTTCAGATGTCATGCCCCCCCCCCAACATTTTCAGCACAGTTACTCCACTGACAACAGTGTGGACCTCTTGCCACAGTAATCTTAGCACTGCTTGAAAGGGCCAGTAAAAACGCCAAAGGTAGGCTCACAATTTTACTGAAATTCTGATGTACCCCTTCATTTTGTGGGGTTAGCCTTTCTGGGTGATCATATTTTATATCTCTTCATGTGATGGCCTGCTTTTTATTTGACAAATGCGGCTACCCATCATGTAAGGCTTGAACATGTCTAAGCTACCATCAAAAATGCCAACATGGCCCATTCCATTGTGGTACTGTTAAGCCAGTCCTGCTTTTATCTTTGCATTCTGTGCCTTGTAGTCCTGGGTTTGTAATGGGGAATCACAGTACTAAAAGTCCCAGAATATACAGTTAACAAAAAAATTAGACGTGCAACTTCTGCGTAGATTGGGGAATGTTATCATGTATGCACTATTGTAACCTTCCTTATGAGTGGTTGTGTTCATCTTTTTTCCATTCCCCCTCCGCAACCAAACCTACAACCATTCCAGGAGAGCCAACATTTCGATTTTTGGTTTTGGAGCATGGAGAGTTAAACAATCCAATGCATTATTGTGACTGTTTTCATTTATTTTTGTGACCGTTCTCTGTTCTTCATTGGGCAGAGTGTTTTGTCATTTCTCATTCTTTCTCTCCCCCTTTCTCCCTCGCTCTTTCATTTGCTCTTGTTCTGTATACACACTGTCACTCTCCTTATACACACTCTCACTCTCTGTATACAAACTCTCACTCTCCTTATACAAACTCTCACTCTCCTTATACACACTCCCACTCTCCTTATACACACTCCCACTCTCCTTATACAAACTCTCACTCTCCTTATACACACTCCCAAACTCCTTATACAAACTCTCACCCTCCTTATACAAACTCTCGCTCTCCTTATACAAACTCTCACCCTCCTTATACACACTCTCACTCTCCTTATACACACTCTCACTCTCCTTATGCACACTCTCACTCTCCTTATACACACTCTCACTCTCCTTATACACACTCCCACTCTCCTTATACACACTCCTACTCTCCTTATACACACTCTCACTCTCCTTGTACAAACTCTCACTCTCCTTATACACACTCTCACTCTCCTTATACACACTCTCACTCTCCTTATACACACTCTCGCTCTCCTTATACACACTCTTACTCTCCTTATACACACTCTTACTCTCCTTATACACACTCTCACTCTCCTTGTACAAACTCTCACTCTCCTTATACACACTCTCACTCTCCTTATACACACTCTTACTCTCCTGATACACACTCTCACTCTCCTTGTACAAACTCTCACTCTCCTTATACACACTCTCACTCTCCTTATACACACTCTCACTCTGCTTATACACACTCTCACTCTCCTTATACACACTCTCACTCTCCTTATACACACTGCCACTCTCCTTGTAACGCTCTCCCTGTCCATCTCTCCTCTTACCCTTCTTCTCTCTGTCGATTGCATCCTCGCGCTCTCATCCTCTCACTAGCACCCCTTCATGCATCCTCGTGGCATATTCCATTGCTTTCACATTTCCTCTCTCATCCTTCTTCTAACACCCTTGCTCTTACCATCTGCTGTCAGGCTCTCTCGCTCACAACTCCTTTTGCTCCTCCTTACTACCATCCTCTCCCTCGCTCTCCTTCTCCTGCGTCTGCATCCACCCCTCACTCCTTTGCTCTCCCCCTTTTCCCTACAAATACGAAGTGCAATGTACACTAGCAAACGCCATTGGCTTTGCCACTGCTTGTTTGTCTTAGTAACGTTACTGTATTCCTGGAAATCCATGGAAATTATTATTTTCACTTCACTTTGCAAGCACCCTTCACTGTGTGTCAATAGAGACAATACATTCACTTGCCATAAATGCTGACTCCAAAACTGAAGGCAATATATTTCGGTTTAAGGGGCCAACATGTGTAACAATGATTGCCTTTGATGTGTTGTAGTTTCTTATGTCCCCATGGGATGCGAGGCTGTCAGAAATATCGGTTATATGAGGTCAACTCTCCAAGAGCTCTGTCGCAACTGTAAGTGTGCTAACAATGAGTGGACGTTTCACTTTCAGAGCGATTCCTATTACTCCCCTTGAAGGCTTGAAATGTCCAGAAAATAAGCGGAATGGCACTACCTTTATTCTGCCAAACGGTGCACCCCTACACATGGACAATTATCAGTTCCAGCTGGCTCATCAGCTACACGATGCTTGCTCCCTGAGCCCGCCCACTGAAAGAGTGGAGCCTTGTGTGACACATTGACTTGCCTGGCAAAAGCGCCTGTTCAGACCTCACATTTCTGCAATCCAAGAGTGGAGAAAACCTACAGGTCAAACATGCACAGTTAAGAGTCCCACCTCCTTTGCCTTTTTTGTGGTAACGGGGGCTGAGGGAAGGCTTTACTCTAAAGAGAGGTGTGAATGTGATTCATTAGAAACCCAAACAGCAAGTAGACCCGTCCAAAATAAAGGAATGTCCAATGTAGGTTCTGTAATAGTGTATATACTTTAATTGAACACACCATATGCAATAATAATCAAAAGAATCACTACAAAGCCCACCCCTGCAGAAAAAACACAGAATATGCAACAACAGCAAGATGCATCACTCTGGATAATGAGACAGGGGGAAAGGGCAATAAAAACACAATGTTCTCAAAAAGAGTATGTTATTGTAGCAAAATGGATTAAGGTGACCTAATCAACCAGACCCTTAGGTGCTGTTCTACTGTTCTAAGACTGCTTGGTTTGGCTGAAATGCAGCAGTCGCGGTAGTCCTTGCAGCAAGCGGATTTCAAGTTGATGTTGAACTGAAGGTCACTGCAGTTCAAAGCAATGATGGAGAGATACGATTCATGGAAGTCATCAAGGTGGGTTTGGTGGTTGAGGTTTGACGGCAGGTGAGATGATGTCGAGATGCATAGGGTAAGTTGGTTCAATGTAGTGCTCAAAGGTCACAGTTTGGGAAGAACACTAGGGTCAGTTCGACCATTGACTGGATTGGCGTAGAAAGGACTGGAGGTTTAAACAGCTGTTCGAGCATTGCAAGTGCAGCGATGCTTCCCTTTTTAGAGCCGAGGCAACAACACGCTTCAACTGGCATGGTGCTGCGGAAAACTGGTTTGGATATGCAGCACTGTGGTCGAAGGTCAGCAAGTGCTAAAGGCAGCACTTGAGGGTCCCCTTGGTTTGAACCATCTCAAATGAGCTTGAATCACGGTTTTCAGCTGTTGGACAGTGAAAGAGCAGGAATCCTGGCTGTCTGCGCTCTCAGGTGCTATGCGTCCCACTCCTGGGTCTCAGAGGCAACAGTAGCCTCATGGTTTGGCTCCCAAACAAAGGCGAGACTGGTGCACCCCTGCAGGGGTCGATCACAACAATGTGGTCCTGAGTACTAGTGTGGCTGGCAGAGAAGTAGGTCTTTCTCCAGCATCAGGTCACCCCCAATGTGCCTTGGGGATGGTGAGGGAGCAGAGCTTGCCTCTGTCGTGGACTACCTTTCTTCCCCTCATAACTCGAGGACCTTCCCCTCATAACTCGATGACTTTGGAAAGGACTGCGGAGCGACTGTCAAACTAGGAGAGGTGTTAGCCTACCTCACAATGGATCAAAGAGAAGCAACCCCCAAGGCTACAATCTTGTAGGAAGAAGCAGAGACAGCCCTTCCACAGCTGAGCTGGGCTAACAGAACTGACACGTGTGATAATAATTTTGTATTTTTAATTGTTTTATTGTATACTAGTGGAAAAGCCTGTGCACACCAGCTAATGTGCCTAAAGGAAGACATTTTCAAAGTGTAAATATATTATGTGGTGAATTGTAACATAATTTATGTTAAAAGAACAAAATACTTGTAAAGGATCTTGCTCCTTTTACGCGGTCCAGTAGTAAACTCAAACAAAATCTCACAGAATCTGTTGAAAGTTCAACATGGTGCACATAACCAATTGTTGTATCTGCTTCTCATTGTCTTGGATTCCACCTATGGGTTTTGGACTCAAACATATAATGTTAAGCAATGTCAGAGTAATACAATTCACGTTCAGCATGATTCGAAGTAGACGTGAGATCATCAAATAAAGTAAATTGAAGTTAAATAAAGTTTAAAACGTACATGAATAATATTATTGATATAATAATACATACTGAGAAATATTACAATGAACAATTACATAATACATAAGTATATTGAAAAAGTAATTCATTTTGTTAAAGAAATAGTGCTTAATCAAATGAATTTCTGTTCATGTATTTTTTTAATGTATATATTTTCTTAGTGTGTGCAACTTGAAGTGTGCTGTTAGAGTGGTATCCCTGCCTTGGGTCTTTTCTGCAGCTAATTGTAGGTTACCATTGTTGAAATGCACATTTTGTTCACCTGAAAGATGAACTTCAAGTCTTATTGTTGTATGCATAAGGCAAGGGCTCCCTCTAAGAGTGATAACAGGCAAAGCGGACAGGACGGCTTTGGGCAAACATACATCTGGCCTTTTAATATATAGTATCATGGTTAAAAAGAAACAATTCAAACTTTTGCAATTTTACAAAAGAAAACACAACATTTACATTACATTTACATTAAGGTTAAAACAACTAAACTTTCACTTAATGTTTTTCGGAATAAGATCATAGAAAACATGAATTACGATAGATATAAAAATAAAGTTGCCTATTAAAACCTTTAGTTCAGATATCAATTTAATGTGGCTAGCATAATTAAGAGAGATGCTAGCCATCATACACTAAACCAAGGTATGGTTGCATTTAAAGTTTGCAAATGCCACCAGGATCACAACTAGTTATGTCATTTTTGGAAGAGATACGTGTATCTTAAATGCAGCCCCTGCACTGTAATGATGTGACTGTCATGGCAGCTGTAAGAGAGCACCTGTGACCTCTGAACCTGCTGTGTACCGCTAGAGATCAGGTGCTGCAAACCAGGCTATTGATACAGCAGGGCACAGGTGTAGACTATGCTTCTGGCATGCAACATACAAAAGGGTAAATTGATTATCAGGTTAACCTTTCCAAGAGGGAATGATCAATATAATTTTATTAATATAAAAAAAAAAGACAGGGCTTCTACACCCTTGTCAGACGGCAGTTCCTCACATTTGGGCATACCTACTGCTGAAGACTAAGTACCTGGAAAACCTAAAAAGCAATGCTGTGCAGTTGTTATGCACTTGTCCCTTTAGTAGAGAGGGAAGGTAGGATTTGCCAGGTCCACTTAAAGAGGTCTCCAGGGAAAGAGCAACAGAAGAACACACTGAGAGTTGAAAGATACCACTAACCACATAGTGCAATGACACATTTTATTTGGAGCTTCTGGTGCCACATAAGCAAACATGGAAATGCAAATGAGGCAGGAGTGTCACTGAGGTCATCTCAGTCAGATGATGTGATAATGGTGCAACTTCGTTGAATGCCCACTTCAACCATCCCATAGATGGTATCTAACCACTCACCAAAAATAACTGACCAGCGGGTGCCTCAGCGATATTCCAGCTTTGGCTTACCTCCTTCGACCTCTGGTAGTGACTTAAGCAGTTTGTCTGGTTTTCAACATCTTGAGAGTTCCTTGTTGTGAGCACTTGCAGATGTGACTCTATCACACAACTTGTGGAACCATGCTGCAACCTTAGCCAATCTCTGTGAGTAATGATTGGGGGAGACCCACAAAGGTGATCTGCTTGTCCTGTGCCCTTCCCTGGCCTCCTACAGCATTTTCTCTGCATGACTATTGTTCAACGCTTCAAGAGGTCTCCTCACTTATAGGAAATGAGCTCTAAATAATATTAACATTGCTAAGGTAATTCCATATGTAGATGCCCAGTTATATTTGTCATACTGCCAGGTGCTGCCTCACACTTTCACTAAAAAGACCCCTGTAGCCACTTGGGAGAATATCTGTGCATGTGCTGTGTTTCTGTAGACGTACGACATACCAAGACGGGTCAATTGACTTTTATTATGTTAAATGTTAAAGGATATTTATACCACACACTATCACCACCGGAGTGGTCCTCTATTATAAAAAGATTTAGGCTACTGTTACCTGTTTTGCTCCAGTCATTTCTTATTTCCATCTCCAATTAAATAGTGGTATTTAGTTAATACCGCTTTATATGTTCATATAACCTTTTGTCTAGACATTGACTCATGTTTCTCATGACATGCTTGTCTCTTGGCTATTTACCATTGCGCTTGTGCCTTTCCTCCATTACTCAGCACCTCTGGCAGGGATAAGCCTTAACTTAAGCCTTGTGCTCAAACATGCTAGTTAATAGGGGGCACTGTGCCTCAACACATCTTGCTTTGAACTGAGCATGAATGGGTAATTGGGACCAGGCTACTTTAGGAGCATAGAAGGTTGCATTGACCCTCTATCACCTCTGACCTTCTTATTCCATAAGGGCCTTAGCACAATTGGGGCTCAATGACGCTGATATTATTCATAACATCAGGCAAGTCTATGATATTTCATTACCGATGCATACCAAAATAATTAATACATTCATTCTGAAAATTCATGAATTTTGAAAATGCATGCACTGCATGAAATCCGATATTAAAGACACTTGTTACTGCATCTATTAATATTGGAACAGTTTGAAACATGTATACATACATTTCTTAGGTGAACGTTGATCAATTATTAGTTTGTTTTTGGGATTCGTGATGTTGACAATGTCTTCCCATTTGACTGTATTCATGTTGCATAGATATGGGTTTTTTTCAATTCTCACTCCGCCCAGCAGAATCTCTACAAAAACAAAATGTTTGGAGGGTTTGAAACAAGTTGAGCCAACAGACAAAGTAATGAGTAATAATCAGTATTTACACCAGAAGAAGCAGAACTTACAATTCTAAATAATAATTCTAGTCGCTAGTGCTTGATTCAGCGTGTGTGTAGTGTATGAGTAAGAGAAAAGAGTTTAGCAAAAAAGCTAAGAAGAGCTAAGTTTGGGAAAGCAGCAAAGACAACTAGGAGCAGGCAAGATGGCAAGATGTAAGTGTAGGGGTTATTCAAGATAGATCAAGTCAAGCCAAATTGATATTGGTCAAGAGCCTGTCTAATGCACACCTCACAACAGAAACCTCTATTGACATAAACACTACATGGTGTAGTAGCAAAGGAGTATGCAGTAGACATTTGATGAAGCAATGCAAGACAAAACTTTGATTCATTTTGCCTCTTAATTCACAACATGTTCTTTAGAAATACATTTTGAACCACAGAAAATGTGGAGATAACTGGAGTATCTTGGGGATGGACAGTGCACCTTAAAACTCTCAAATTCTAGAACATGTTGATTTTATTAATATTGTTTGCCGCACTTTTTGGGTGGATTATTGGGCCAGGTTTTGACTTTCATGGTATCTTACCCCTCCATACAGGGACATCCATTTATTAATTATGATGATTAGTTTGTGGAGTGACACGCTTAGCATCCCCTTTACAAAACATGGGTGATGGAGTGAAATATCCAATACTGTTCAAACAGTTTAAGAAATGACATCAGCACGTTCCGGTTGCATACAGTCACATTTTACGAAGTTAGTGGGTAGAAATGAAATTGATCACAACCTTGATGCATACAAATCCCGACACTAAATTGATTCTTGTAAATGTCACATCTACAGTAACTTGTGACGGCTTTGCAGCAACTCGGTTTTTAATTGTATTTACCAGTGGTGGGCAGCACGGTATTTGCTTAGCAGCTGGGGTAAGCTGACACAGCGCTGCAGGTCTCCAGACAGGCATCTCTCCACACGACCCTATGACCATGTCAAGGATCATTATTTTGCCCCCGTGCAGTGACCTGTTGCAGGACGGTCAGGCGAATGTGTGTAGAAGATACCCACACATCTCCTTGTGGGGCACCAGAAGCAGCAGGGACAATTCGGCTAAGAGTCGTTTAAAGAACCTGCAAATTGACCCACGTAACCCTCTGGAACCAGTCTGGGCAAAAACGTCACTTTGCCCTGCAGAAGCAGGGGTGTTGCTAGGTCTGGAAAAGATCCGGGGCTAGGCTAATTTTGGGACTGTCGGGACTCGGCTAGGTAGCCTGTTTGGTTGTAACCCCTGAGCTTCTTTCTGGGGCTACAACCAAAAGACCCGGGGCTATAGCCCCCTCACCCCCCCCAGCAACGCCTCTGCTGCAGAGCTATTATCAGAGGTTTGCTCCGGCATTTCCCTGAGCAGACTAGGCATAGCTTTGCATCAGCATGGCAGATTCCGAAAGGTTCTTTTCTAGCAAATTAACCATTTCTCCCCACTCAAACCTGCAGTTTTAAACGAAAATGGTAAAAGGTGGTTGGTAAAAGGCACTGATGTGGAATCTATATGTGTAGTTGTGTTGGGGGAACAGATGTGATCACAAAGTGGGCCATTTTTGGGGAAGGTTGCACTTCGTCCCTCCCAATCCGAAATTCCTGCCTAACTGTTGGTTAGTCCGCCTGTGAGTGTTTGGGGGATACAACCCCCAATTGTTTGGCCTTATTTGGTTTTCTATGTTCGGGCTCCCAATGGAGAGGCTGCAGGACAGCCCATGATGTCTAGCTGAGTGGCTAGTCTCCCTGCTTGAGGAATAAGTATATGATGCTTGTGCATGAAGGGGACTTTATCATTGGCAAAGCCACCAATTTTGATGTTTGTGTATGCATGTGATCTTCATTTACTAGGCACTGCCATAATGGTACCACCTGGCCATAAGATGTCAACATCTTGTTAATGTTGTGAGTAACGGGGCATACGACAACATAGCCCCATAAATACCCTTTTAGCAGGCCGGAGTGCTTATAAATAAAGTGGGTGAAGACACACTTGGTTAAGACATTTTTACTACACCAGTAGAGCATTTAAGGCTGCACTTAAGCCATTAACTCTCAACAAATGCTTAGATAATAAAACTTGCAGTACAAAGTTTGGGTATCCAGTGAAAATCTTGTCAAGCAACATTTTTCATGCAACATATTCATGGGGAACCCACAGTTTGAAGTTACTGTTGATAGAGCTAGCTCATATAGATCCCAGGAGGATGAGGGTAGGGACAGGAAGTGAGTAGGAATGGCCATAGGGATTAGCATGGCCACGGGCCATCAATGAGTAGGTAAATAACCAAACAACATCCCTGAGCCATGTGTCCTTCCTGTGGAGGAAAAAGGCAGATATAGGGTATATAATGTTTTGTTATGAGGCTTTTATAGTGCGTCAAATCACCACTGCAGTGGACGCAGATTTCTTTGCTTATCTGGGAAGTAAGCACATTATGTCCCCACCAGGGACGACCAAACCTTAGTCTGAGGAGAGAAAAAGGGTTCGGTAAGAAAAGGGAATGGCAAAGCAGTATGCAATTGGATGCCTAAAAATGTTTTATGGGAAATGTAAACAAGAAGAGTAAGCTGATTCAGGAAAGACTAGGCCCTTATATTCAGTATTAGGTCTAAAGTAGCTTAGGAAAAGGCTCCATTTTTAATGATATGCTTGCAGTCAGAACAGAGAAACGAAGCTTTGCAAATACCTGCATTTAATCACACCTTTGCAGCCTATTGCCTTAGCAAATTTACTTATAACCCTGCTTTCATTGCCAAAAGTACATTAAGGTTTAACAAACAAAAGTTACTTCAAAGAAATGATGCTAGAAAAGTGTGAGTCTTAATTGTATGAAGGGTGCACATATGTGTTGGTTGTCTCGGAAAGACTGAAAAAGTGACCTTGGGTGTCTAGGCTCGCCAGGCTGCGCAAAGGTCATTGTTCTTTTTGGGAAGACTGGAATCATTCTCAGTGGGAACATAGAATATTCTAATTGTTGCATTGATGTCAATGCAGTGAAAGCATTATAAAAACCTATTGATAAAAGGCGCAGAGTAAAACAGTTCTGGATTGCTTGGGTATTGCATGCTGTTCACTTCTGTGTTCACTGTGCAGTGCTGCTATAAAAGATTTACAGAATCAACCATCTTCTTGAACCCAAGAAGTCCATCAGTGTCACCCAGGGTCTGGAGTGTTCATAACCGCTGGAAGCTAAGCTACTTAGTATCACTGAGAAGAGGGGGTATCCTGACATACTGCTGCCTGACACACAGAGCTGTGAAAGTCCAAATCACTGAAGACTCCTTAAAGGGGCACTGCTGCCATGACCTCTATCCTCTTTTCCACACCAGAGAAAGTCCAGGTTCACTGTCTACAGAGGAGCGTCTGCTGTTGGTTTTCCTGCCACCAAAATCTGAGAAGATGTCCCAAGGGTCCAGCCTGGGTGATGGTCCACAGGTCAGTAAAGTGTTTGAGTCCAGGTTGCCAGAAGAAATCCTGAGGTCCGTGCTGGGGCTGCAGCACTGAAGAACCGAAAGGTGGTGAACCGCGATATGCCGAAACTCAACACCTACTTCTGTCATTTATGATATGATATGATATGATATGGCATTTGTAACGCGCCTATACACAAGTGTTTCAAGGCGCGACGAGGCAGGGAGGGGGGACAGGGGGAGGACAGACAACGATCCTACTAGGCCAGGTGTCATTCAGACCGCGCAAGTGCAGGGGTAGGGCGAAGGGAAAAGTGCAGTACAAGGTAAGTAGAATAGAAATAAATAGATAAATAAATAAATAGGGCCAGCTGGTGGCAAGTGCAAGGTAAGTGCAGACAAGTGCTGGGTAGGGGGGGGCTGTAGGGATACAGAGACAGTCCCGCAGTGCTGGGGTTGCCAGGGAGGCAGTGCAAGTGGAGAGTGGCTGGGCCCAGGACCGAGGTCGGTGAGAGTGGCCAAGTTACAGATTCAGTGCAGAATTTAGTGAAGAATTAGCAGGGGAGAGGGAGAGAGAAAGCAGAAGCAAAGAGGAAGGTTTTGAGGTGCTTCCATCCTTGACACATCATCACTGAAAGCCATCCACGGGCACCAAAGGTCTTATCTTCTCCAGCCAGGCCTTGTTGAGGTTCACAGAAAGTTTCACTTTTGTGGGATAATCACAGCTGGCGTAGCAACTCCACATCGGAGACCACCACGAAAAGTCCTGCATTGCTGCCTTTCTGACACTGCTTGGTTCCCTTCTTCTTGACACTGACATCCCTGCGACTCTTTCTTTCAAGGGGGGTCCATTCTCGAGGGGTCTCATTGAGTAAAACCAAGAATCTCCACCCCTCTTCTTGCCAAGGTGCCAAAGGTACTGTGCCGAGGAAGTGCATCTTCCATCCTCAGGATTCATCCAGGGGACCCAGATTCATCTTGGGTCCTGTTCTTCTGTGGCATCTCAGGTACCTGGGGGTAGTGGGGTCTGTGGAAAGAAAAGTAGAGCATTATCGAACATTTAAGGACTGGGCTGTAATAGCCAAGATAAAGGAGACCTTAACTTGTTCTTACAGGTTTCCCAGGTGGGGGGGTCCTCACACAGCATTGCAGTTATATCCCGAGGGAAGCAATCTGCCAATGTTCTAACATATAACTGATTGTCTACATTAATGTCTATGAAGTTACACACTGCTTAGTAATACTGCTTAGTCATTTTTATGCTTTTTAATAACTGTCAGCAGTTGGTTCATTTTAACTGAATCTAAGTATATTGTGTTACCACATAGATGTGTATATATTTACCATTATTAGGATAGTGTTGCCTGAGTACAAAGTGTGTTATCTATTGTGACAAATCAACTTCCGGGGCACAAGTGTTCCAGGGATGAATATCAGTTTCTAAACCATTAATGAACGCCACACCTCTAGTACACCAGAAGGGATCCGAACGGATTGGAATACAAGTAAATTATAAGACCTCCTTGTCCAATTTTGGTACAGTGGATGGAATAGCAGGCTTATCTCCGCAAGGTTGTGGATCATTGGTTATTTGCAACACAGAGAAAATACAATTATTACCCAATGATAAAAGGGATTGTCCAGTCCAGGTTGTATAAAAATATCTACTTTATTATTACGACAACAGACAGTTCTAGCACACTACAATTACAACCCACACTGTAAAAGAACACAGAGGACAGACAGTTTCACAAAGGAAAGGGATGCACTCTGTATACTGACAGGAGGGTAGTTGGTAAAGTAATCAGTCTTATAGTTCAAGATTATTTGGTTTCAACACCAAAGGGACAGAGGATCGTAGCTGTCTCTAGGGGCATTCGGAGAAGGACAAGGGGGGCAGAGCCACAATGTACCTGGTGCTGAAGAAGCCATTGGTGCTCGAAAGCATCAAGGTGGTTCTAGGGTGCTTTGCAGCCCATGAGACAGAGTAAGTGGTGGGAGACAGCTGCGGGTAGCAGGCGGCAGACATTTCGGCAAGCGAGGCTGGACAGACATCGGCAAGCTGTCTGGCATGACAGCTAAGGGTCAAGAATCACTGTCTCTGTGCTGGTTGGTGGATCTGAAAAGCTGGTTGAGGCATCTCGGACGGCTCTGGTGAATGCGGCGTGACAACAGTCAGCGGTGCAGCCGGATGCGGTTCGAGGTCTCCACTGTCTCGAAATCGTCCTTAGAAAGATGGACGCTGGATGATGCTTGAGTGGCACTCCTCCTAGCTTCTTTGCTGGGGGCTCGTGTCCTTTCAAGGTGGACAACCCAAAGCTCAGGAGGGTGTTAGCAGGCAATGGCCTTGCCTTTTTTTCTAGAGACTCTGTGGCACTTCCCACCTAGGAAGCTTGCTGTCAGAACCTAGCAGGGCACACTGTGTGCTGGCTGGGTACCGGTTCTGGAGCAGCGGGACGGGTCCTCGGAGTTCGGTATCTCCCTCTGTTCCCTGGGAGATGTTTAGGGGAAGGATCCTGCTTCCCTCTTGGAACTCCTGGCCTTCCTTCCTTCCTGGCGGAAGATGTAAGGTAGACTGTCTCTTCAGCTCGGGTCCAAATGAGTCCTTTTTCTTACTCCTTGCAAAGTCTTCAGATGATCTGATCAGTGAGGTGCTCGGCCCTCTTTTAAAGCCAAACGGGCCACAGTGATTGGTGCAGGGTAAGCCCTCCTTAATGAACCAATCCTGGGTTCCCACTAACAATCTTCAGGGATGCTTCAGGTCAGAATCAGAGCACTTGTCAACAGACAGGGGACGGATGACAATATATACCTCTAAATTCCACCCATCTTCCTGTCTGCTTTACATCAAAATGTCTCCCTAATTAACTGAGCCCTTTGCGGTGCTGGCTCACAACATGGGCCTCCTTTGAAGTAGGGGGTTGCGGGCAGGCTTTCCTCTGCTACAATTCACATACTTCCCAGCTCTGAAAGGAATTTTTCCAGACAGGACATTCCCTGCTCGTTCATACCAAGAAGGGGTGTTAGTACCAAGTTGACACATGGCATTACAAAAGGGTGTTTGTCTCCGGTCTCCATTGTCACTTCCTGCACCCAGGCCTCCCTGAGGCCTACTAATTAACATTCATCAGTATTTGCCACCACCAGCAAGGTATAACAATGGAGATGCAAATCCATGGGGCCTTGAAATGATTATCAGGCTTCCCATGGCCAGAGGCTTTTGATGTACCCACAGCTGTCATATATCAGCTACACATGACAGGGGAGGGCAGTGCTGGTAAGCTGTGTCCTCTCAGAGTACATGACTATTTTTCTGTTGTGCAGTGAGCATGGAAAATATGCACGGGAATGGCCCCATATATTTTCTGGAGGTTGATCTCTCAACATTCATTCTTTTTAAATAAACAAAAATGAAAAAGCCCAGGCGAGCACACTCTCCCTGTGTGGATGGTCGAATTCCTCACATCTATTGCAATATATAGTTACTTAAACCTTATTTTATATAATAAAAGAATTGTGTTAGCACATAACATAGGGTGTTGACATTCCTTTATGGGTGCTTGTGGATTCACTGTATCTAAGAACCAGCCTGCATCACCTCCCTTGAGTCTTAGCCTTGGTTGCTCATCCATTGCTATCATTAGAGAATCTTGGCTGGGGTGCTATGTGCCTCTACCTCAACCATATAGTGAGCAGAATTATAGATACCCCCTCCAGTCTTTACTTCCACATTCTGCCAGTTAATATGCATCCACCTTTGCTTATAAATCCTTGCAGTATCAATGTACTTGTTTACCACAGGGGCATGTGGGAAGTCTCACTCATTGCTTAGATTTTAAGGCAATAGCTTGATTTGCTGGTATTCAAAAGTGCGGTCCATTTTGAAATGGTATGTCACTGAACTTTGATTGGTGCACCCTTCATTGGAGGCTTACAAACAGGGGTCTCTTGATTTAGTAACGGCTTTTTTCCTAAAAGTTCATACAGCCTCTAAATAAAAGCTCCAGTTGTGTCAGACCTGAATCCATTATCTAGACACCTTTCTAAAATTCAGAGTAATGTAATTCCGCAAGTTCCAAAGCCCTGAACCTGAAAGCAAATGAGAGGATTTCTTGGACTATCTGGTAACTGCTCTAAGTGGATAATGGGCAGAGTCTTTCTTATGATTCAATCCTTCAATGGTTTCCGGAGACAAACAAGACATTATTAAAATCAAGCAACATCTGTGAAAAGCTTGGTCCTTAGGTCTACCAAATTATCAAAAATATTTCCCTTTATATTGTGATGAACGTTAAGGTTTTTCTTCGGAAGTGTTGACTTAAATACCTGGTGACAAGTGCTGCCCTGTTGCCCACTAAAGTGCTTGATCAGATCCCATGGCTGCAGGTTTACCACCTTGCCCGTGCACAGTGGTAGCCACTTCTCTGTTATTAGACAAAACAGACACCTTGAGTCAAGGACACCCGGTTAATGTAGTGGTGCCTTGTGCTGTTGTAGCATTGCTTTTAAAAGGAAAGATGCAATATATTTAGAATTCTTGTTTAGGTATATACAATTACTGCTGTCTGCTACTAACGTCACTTGAGCATGATGCTTTGTTCTGAGCCGCACTCATCTGCTCTTGAATCCCTCTGATGGACATCTCAGTGGTTGTCTGTTGATAACAGAGAGCCTTTTGTATCCCAGCATGAATTTAAAAGATGTACAACTGCAGAACCATTCTGGTTGTTAATGGTTCTTATTTGAGACATTGTCAGTGAAAAATATCTTTGGGTTACACAGTTTGTACACAATTTGAGGTTCTAGAAGCTTATCTGCTACCAAATGTTCAGGTTGCTGAATTGATTGACTTCACTCAAGCCTGTTTAATGGTGAACGGTATCTTTGCCCACATTCTACACAGACTCATGTTATACCCATGGCATCACTCATGACACCTTTGTGTGTGTGACATAAGAGCATGTTGCATGCACCATCACTCAACACTCCCACATGGACATCTTGGACATAAGCAATAAGCATTCAAGTGTAAAACAATAGTAATCAACAAGGTACATCATCATTGTAAATACATACTAAACAATAAACATAACATTCTAAAACAAAACATGCACTAAAGCAAATATGTATTAAAACATATACAGTAAATGCTTATTAACATGTATTTCCACAAATAACAATACAAACACAACATTTATAGTCATTATACATATATACTACAAGGCCTGCAGTAGCGGCCCTGTAGTTATGGTTAAGTTGCTCAACTCATATAAAGAGCATTTTTTGGGCGGCTTATAACTTTGCCCCCTGACGAATCCTCACCAAACTTTCCAAATAAAGCCCATGGTCCCCCTCAGAATTAGTTTGCGAAGTTCGATGCGGTTTTATCCACGGGGGCAAAGTTATAGGGGGAGTTCCAAAATGTGTGGAAATCCTCATACATGCAATGGAAAAAAATGTGCATGCACCTACAGCCCAAACTGCTGGATGGATTTTTACCAAATTTGCACCAGGAGTGGTGGTTTGGGCTTTTTTTGTAAATTAGGTGTAAATCCATCCAGTAGTTTTTTTTTTTAAATGGCCAAAGGTAGTAACAAAAAAATGTGTGATATCTGGGTTCGGTCCGTGGACTCACTTCCCGATTAGTACCTCATACAAGCTCGCTGATTGGTCAATTGAAAACATGATGTGTGTCAAAACTTTTCAAAAGGAAACCAATGATTGTTTCATGAAACATTAAACTTGTCAAACTAATTAAGCTATCACTGGGGGGGCGAGGAGTGATGAGGATGGGATGGGATGAGATGGGATATGGCCATAAAAAGTCATAAAAAGCCCAAAATGTGGTGCTTTTTCATCTTGGATGTCCGTGAACATCTTAGATGTTCGGGGACATCCATGCATATTTCTGCATTACAGGGTTGGTTAAAATGCAGTTTTTGGATGGCTTGTAACGTTGGTGCCACGCAATGAAACTGCATGGGACTTTGCGTTATCGTTTGCGACCTGACCCTGAATAGTTCTGCAAAGTTTGGGTGCAAAATTAGAGGGGTGGTCCAAAAATGTTTGAAAGGCTTACACATTTGGTGCTGATTGACAAATCTGCACACAGGTGGTGAGAGTTATGGTTGCTTAACTTACCATAGCTGGTGAATTTCTGGCGGGTTTTGAGTTTTAATTGTAACCATAATGTCCCTTTAACAAGGTTGTTTTTCACTGAATATATATATATATATATATGAAAAAAAGGAGGAGAGGGGCGCACTCCAGTTCCCTGCACAGTAAACCTTCTCAGCTACAGGTGTTCTCCTCCGACCGGTTTCTGTGCCAATACACGTCATCAGGGAGGCTGTCTTAACTTGCAGCTCACAGCAAGTGCAGGTGTTAACACTTAGTGATGATTCTGCTGCAAGGTCTTCTGGTAGCTGTAGTCATCAGGTTTGCAAGGAACAGACTCACACCCAATCCCATAAATAGGGAAAGGGGGGGAGTAGCCTACAGTGAGGCACTCCAAAGTTGGGCATATGTTACCCCGGTGCTGCACCCTATAAGATTTCTGAAGATTCCACCCTTCAGAAAACTTGCAAATGTGAAAAAAAGGAGGAGAGGGGCGCACTCCAGTTCCCTGCACAGTAAACCTTCTCAGCTACAGGTGTTCTCCTCCGACCGGTTTCTGTGCCAATACACGTCATCAGGGAGGCTGTCTTAACTTGCAGCTCACAGCAAGTGCAGGTGTTAACACTTAGTGATGATTCTGCTGCAAGGACTTCTGGTAGCTGTAGTCATCAGGTTTGCAAGGAACAGACTCACACCCAATCCCATAAATAGGGAAAGGGGGGGAGTAGCCTACAGTGAGGCACTCCAAAGTTGGGCATATGTTACCCCGGTGCTGCACCCTATAAGATTTCTGGAGATTCCACCCTTCAGAAAACTTGCAAATGTGAAAAAAAGGAGGAGAGGGGCGCACTCCAGTTCCCTGCACAGTAAACCTTCTCAGCTACAGGTGTTCTCCTCCGACCGGTTTCTGTGCCAATACACGTCAACTGGAGTGCGCCCCTCTCCTTTTTTTCGTTCACATTTGCAAGTTTTCTGAAGGGTGGAATCTTCAGAAATCTTATAGGTTGCTGCACCGGGGTAACATATGCCCTACTTTGGAGTGCCTCACTGTAGACTACTCCCCCCCTTTCCCCATTTATGGGATTGGGTGTGAGTTTGTTCCTTGCAAACCTTATGACTACAGCTACCAGTAGTCCTTGCAGCAGAATCATCACTAAGTGTTAACACCTGCACTTGCTGTGAGCTGCAAGTTAAGACAGCCTCCCTGATGACGTGTATTGGCACAGAAACCGGTCGGAGGAGAACACCTGTAGCTGAGTAGGTTTACTGTGCAGGGAACTGGAGTGCGCCCCTCTCCTTTTTTTCATCACATTTGCAAGTTTTCTGAAGGGTGGAATCTTCAGAAATCTTATAGGGTGCTGCACCGGGGTAACATATGCCCTACTTTGGAGTGCCTCACTGTAGGCTACTCCCCCCCTTTCCCCATTTATGGGAGTGGGTGTGAGTTTGTTCCTTGCAAACCTTATGACTACAGCTACCAGAAGTCCTTGCAGCAGAATCATCACTAAGTGTTAACACCTGCACTTGCTGTGAGCTGCAAGTTAAGACAGCCTCCCTGATGACGTGTATTGGCACAGAAACCGGTCGGAGGAGAACACCTGTAGCTCAGTAGGTTTACTGTGCAGGGAACTGGAGTGCGCCCCTCACCTTTTTTTCATCATATATATATATATATATATATATGTGTGATCAACAATACCCATTGATCATATTTCTGAGAATTGTATATGCTTAGAATCACATGCTTTGCATAGATCACAATCTAGTGATTGCCTCTGAGTATTACATATTCTTTTTTAATTCAAAAAGTGGTATTTACAGAGACATTTGTGTCACAATAGTGTTACCCTATGTGTACAAGGACCCATGATATATCACATGTCAACATCTTCAAATTGTTTGTTTCTGGCATGAAATGTGCATGTACTGCATTCATGTAACTAGATTGTGTACTGTGCCTTCACTCCCAAGTGGAGAGGGTTGGCAGGTGCATGTGATTCTAAGCTGTTATGACCCACAGAAAGATGGTTACTGGGTATGCAATGTTTTCTTCTGAGGCTTGTAAATCTGATTAGAGTTGCATGCTTTCTACAAACTAGCTAGCAAAACCTGGGGAAGATGGTGGGTGTGTTGAAGCAATCAGTGGAAACAAATGTTTGGCCAACCTGGAAATCCAGCCTTGTTTCTGTATCCACGCAACAGTGGTGTATCCTGAGCTCTATGTTGCTACTTCACAAATGTAATCTAATGCTGCATTTTCAATAAAAGTCAACACTGCCCCGTGCTACAGGTGGAGTGGGCTTTAGGGATGAACAGAAGTGGCTAATGTGCCAAAGAGTTGCAGAAGTGGATATACCTGGATATACTTAACAATCCATCTTGCGATGGTGGATTTTGTCACTGGCTCACCTTCCCTCCTTGTTGCAATGGAAACAAATAATTGACTAGATTTTCACAGGTCTTTGGTCCTGCTAAGGTAGATCACTATAGCCATTCAATCACTGATTGTGTTAAGTGCTTTCTACCCCCTATTTTGTGGGTTGGGGAAGAAAGCTGGTAATTTAATGGACTGGTTTTCATGAAGTTTGGAAATGTACCTCTGTAGAAAGTGTGGATGTGTTCTTAGAACAACCTTATAGGTGAGAACAGCACGAAGAGTTCATTGATCAAGAGGGATTGAAGCCTCTTAATAGAGGTGATCACGATAAGGAAGGCCACATTGCAAGTTAGCGCTATCAAAGCGGCTTTATGCATTGGATCCGAAAAGGAGGCCAAATAACCTTTGCAAACACATATTAAGATCCCAGCCAGGTAGTGTGTTTGCGACTGGTGAGTAAATGCACTTCTCCCATAAATGCTTTGATAACAGGCACACTCCACCAAGACACTTTGTGTTGCGATGTGTTGTTTGCTGCTAGTGCTGCTGAGTCTACCTTGAGAGAATTGTAAACGAAGTCTGAATCAAGCAAAAAGAGCAGGTATGTACCACTATCTGCTGGTGTGCGAGTAATTGGGTTGATATGTTTCTTTGAACAACAAATGATAAATTGCTACCACATGTGGAATTAGCAGTGTGTAATATTGAGTTTTCTTGCCTCATGCAAGATGTCCATGTATTGCGGCAGCAATTGCAAATGTCCAACTCCATCACTTCAGGAACCAGGTTGATACTTTTTTTCCGTGTGCATTTGGATGTGTTATCTGATACTGTTGTTGTGTCCGTCCGTATGCTGCAGATTGGGCTGAGCCTGATCAGTGGACACACAAAGATATTCTTGGGAAGTCAGGGTACCCCATTAGCCAGACCCACATTGGAGCAATGAGAATTAGGGTTAGATTTCCATAAAGTACCTTGTGCACTACTTTGAGAAGTAATGGGGTCGTGGAAAAGGGGCGGGCTAATACCAAACCAATTCATCTATCGAGCGCTCCTGAGTGGCCACTCTTGTGGATACCTGGGCGTGAATGCTGGGCATTTTACGCTTTCAGCCGTTTCAAAGATGTCTACCTAGGGGCGATCTCAGGCTGGGAAAATATGCTTGAGTATATTGTGCTGAGTTCCCATTCCTGTTCTTGCACTAGAACCCTGCTTACATTGTATGTGAGTCAATTGTGCCACGCTGGCACATGCTGAGCTTGGATGAATATTTTTCTCTTGAAGCACCAGTGCCATATGTGGTGTTCGGGAAGAGAAAGTGGTTTTGAATGCATGTCACCCTGCTTGTGTATGTGAAACATGGCTGTGGTATTGTCTGTGTTGATAAGCAAGCTTCTGTCTTGAAGCAGTGCTTAGAATGAGCACAGAGCCATCTAGACGGGTCAGAGCTCTAATACATTTATGTGCTGTGCTGCCTGCTGTTTTGTCCAAATGCCCTGTGCAGTGAGTTCAAGACAATGCGCCCCTAGCCGGCCTAGCCGACCTATCCGGCGCATGTGGGAATAGTGATTTGTATTTTCAGATGAAGGGCCTTCCACTCAGAATATTTGACTCCGTCCACCATGGAAGTGTGTCTCCCACCCTTTGCGCCACCAGCACTAGATCATCCCATCTGCCAGACACTTGGGACCATTGATTTATGAGTGATTGTTGTAGTTGGCGTGTGTGGATCATGCATCTGGGAACAATGCTTATGCATGTAGCCATCGTCCCTAGTAGTTTCATAGCCTTTCTGACTAGTATTGAATGATCGACTTTGTAAGAAGGGACCTATGCTGGCAATGCTTGCACTCTCTCCTGAGAGGGATAAGCTGATGCTTATCTGTGGCGAAAATGGCTCCCAGAAATTGTTTGCTCTTACTCGGAATGAGGCTTGATTTCTATTTGTTGATTGAAAGGCCAAGTTGGCATGGAAGATCTATGGTCTTTTGTGTGTTCTGCAAGCAAAGTGGTGTAGTATCTCCTGTTATTAGCCATTCATCCAGGTAAGGGTACACAAATTTAGCTGCTAGACATCATCCTCTTTGTAAAGGAACACAGGAGAACCTAGTTTTGCATTTAGGTATCTGAGCACTGCTTATTATTACCCACGGTGTGTGGTGCTCATTTATCGACCTCGAAGGATGAAAGGCTGAGTTTGGCCCTGCCGGGATTCGAACCTGCGTCAGCAGGCTCTGCGCGGATGTCAAAGCGAGTGCTCTACTCGCTGTGCCACTTGACCTAAAGCTGTTACTGTCTTTATGGGCCACATTAATGAGGTGCAGGTTGGTTCCCTGTAGCAAAGCTGATAGAAGACATGAAGAGATAATCCCGTCCAATTGCTTTAGAGACATTCATCTTGAAAGGATGGTTACTAGGAGTGGAAAAAGCAAAGGATAGTACAGGGTGCCAACAGCAAAGGGGTACCTTCAGCTACGGGTGATAGATCAATGTCTTGAGAGTGGTGAATCAAGCACACTGTCCCTGTTTGATACTTCAGAACATCGATTGCAGTAGAGAACCGAACACTGTTCCTCTGCTCGGGCCAACACTGCTTCACTTACTTGTATTCTCATAGGTTCAGCCGGTTCTTAAGAGGGTTTAAGCCCAACCATAATATAGCACTTCTCCATCACACTAAAAGTCCCCAGCTTTCGTCTCACTCCTGCAAAACTTTGGGAAGACTTTAGGCTCAGGGCGTCCACAAGGAACAGATGGAGAGAGGTCAAAAAGAGGGAAAGATAATGAAAACAAAATGGGAAAATGGAGAGGCTCACACAGAAATATAAAGTGAGAAAAAACAACACAAGGGAAAAAGGAGAGAGTGATACACGGAAAGAAGAAAAAGCGAAGTGAGAAAGGAAGAACACGTGAAGGGGAGAAAAACAAACAAAAGTGAGTGAAAGAAAGAAAAGTATGAGAATGATAAAGAAAGAGAAAGAAAAAGTAAATGAGCTACAGTAACACGAAAAGGAAGGCAGTGAGAAGAAAGAAAAGTGTGAGAGAGTGCATGAACATGAATGGAGGGGAAATGAGAAAAAGAAAATGAATGTGATGAAGGGAGAGAAAAAAGGAAAGAAACGACAAAAAAGTAGAGAAATAAATGGAAAGAAGGGAAAGTAGAAGACAACAAAGAACTGAAGAAACAAGAAGATGGGACAAATTGAAATACAGAACAAAAAACAGGAGGGGTAAAAACATTGAAATAACGGCCTGGTACCAAAAGATTTGCACTTGAAGAAATGAGGGGATACCTCTGAGCAGCTCAGATTTGGTCCTGTTATGCGGCACAATATTCGGAAAAAAAAGGCTTACAGTAGGAGCAAACCTGGGAATGCCTCGAGCATCACTGAGATGCTGTTAAACAAGTGTGTTGTGAAACACACTTGTGAGTACCTCAGAGATGCTCCACGCATCTACATATTTGCTCCAGTTTTAGGGCCCGATTCATGGCATTATTTGTGTCAAAAATCGATACTTTGCATGCCATTCGGCAACCAAAACCCTGTTCGCTGATTCATGGAATCGACTGCACGGTACATTTCCACGACTTGCGTGAAGTTTGCGCATGCTTGGCGTGTCTCTGCGAGCCGTCGAGCGCCTAGCGCGAGAAACCACACAGAGCATGGGAGTGGCTTGCGCAGAGGGCTTGGAAGGGGGCGGAACTCAGAAAATGGGGAAAAACATGCGAAAAAGTGGGCGTTACGTGGGATGGCCCACAGGCAGTCCCTCACATGCCCACATTTGCACCAAATGACATGCATTCATGGAAACACCTGCATAGCTTTTCGGCATAGGAATTTCCACGCAAATCTCTCGATCACTTCACCACCGGAAGGCAGGCGTAAGTACACTTGCGCATTGGATTCGCAGCACAGAGGTGGGTTTGCATGTCGGATTTCGGGGTGCACGTACACAACCAGGATTCCGATCGAACTCAGGGGTGTGCGTATGCAGTGTAGTGGGGTGCAGGAACAGTTTACAGGGGTTTGCACGCCAATTTTCCGAGTTTAGACTGAGTTACGATTTTCCATATGCATGTTGTCGGGGTGCCGGCAACAGTTACGGGGGACCCTGCGCAGGGTCCGCGAGATGCAGGCCTGCTTGTGGGGGACCCCATGCACTGTTTGAAGGGTGCGTGTATTCATGCCCAGGGGAGCGTGCAAAGGTAGCTGTTCTGAATGTTCATGCTTTTCTTTTGGACGTGTCGGCGGCGTTCAGGGTGCAATTTGCAAATGTCTTTACTTTGTGCAGTGAATTCCATGAATACGCAGGACTTTTTTTTTTATTCTGAGCGCAGGCTCATGCAGTGTCCTTCTCTGCGCGCTGCCTCTGCAGGATTTCTGCACACATTTCCTTTCATCAGGCCCTTAGGCTTTATGATGCATGGATAAGATAGCAAGTGCAAATCCGGGATGCTCAGGGAAAATCTTATTTGTTCCAGCAGCATTTGTGAATCGGGTCTGTTGAGCGATAATGGTGTTAGAATGAAAGAAAAAGCAGGAGATGTAGACTAAGAGCGCAGGTAGTAGCCAGAGCAATAGACGAGAAATGGCAGGGAGAATATACTGGGAGGATAGCTCCGGGGCAACGTGCTCGCCTTGGAAGCAAGATCGCCTTGGAAGCAAGACGATAAGGAGCAACACAGGTTCGATCCCCGGGACCGCACTTAGAAACCTATGGGTATTAAGCGTGTTATAAATAACCTATCATATCATATATACTCAGGTGGTGTAAACCTATTGTTTGAAGGAGAACAGGAGTGGAGACAAGGAGGCAGAGGAAAGAAAAACAAAAAGAGGGAGAAGCATACACATAAATAGAATGGTGAACGGGGAGGATCTAGAAACTAGAACGGGCTGAAGGAGAAGTTGGAGTAGATGTGGGCCAAATGAGTGCAAAGGTGTGGCTGAGATAGAAACAATGGAAGATGAGGGTGCAATGGCAATTAGGGGTTACGGACGTGGTGAACACAGAGAGGTAACGGTGGAGAGGTGGAGATGAGAGAAACAATGCGAGAGATAGAAGTGTGATGAGGGCAGAGACGAAGGTGTGGTTCAGTACGAGTCTGAATGATAGCAACCAACGGGGTGGCGTTTGTCCTGGATGGGTTTCTACTGTTGACGAAGTTCAGCTGGGTTCACGGGGTGCCGCAACGTACACGTGCATTCTGCATTGGGCATGCTAGCATGCGCTCCTCGCAGCGGTACAGGTGTGCTCACTGACACAGTATGTAGGCTTTTTTTTTGTGGCAATACACATCCATTTCGGCCATTGCACATTCATGGCTTTAGTTTTCCAGGACCGGAGTACGTCGTCACCGTGGTGCATCCAGCGCGCGAGGGGCACAGTCACTCATGCCTATGGAAATGTGTGTCTCTTTCAAATCGCATTGCTCTCATACATGCACGCAGACGTTATGTGTATATTCAAGTACACCGTAGCTCGGGCCTCTTACCTCCCAAGTTCCGCAAGCCCAGTTCCTCCAGCCCATCGGATGCCTCATAATTCAAGACCACTGTCAATGCAAAGGACTCATGGAGGGTGTTTCCGCGGATCAGCTGCAGGTTGTCCAGCGGGATGCTTCTCACGTGGTTCAGTGCAATCAAGACGTAGCCCCCGACCTCCCGGATGCTCTGGTGAAGGATAAAACAACACACAACGGGTCAGGTGTGCTTGCGCTCTGCTGCGTTTACTACATATGTTGGCATTCTTTGTGCACATAACATTTAGCGATTAGAAATACATGGAAATCAAACACACCTGAACAACAACAGATTTAGACTGGATATTGACACGCAAGTTACTTCGCTGCTTATTTTATGTTTTATTGTGCTTTGGCTTGAAATTCAAACCTTTCACAATAAACGTAATGATCACAGGAAATACCAGAAGACAATTTGCAGAAAACATCAAAAGACAACGAACATGTATATACTTTCGTTACATGTCAAATGCAAGTTATACAAGTTTAAAATGGAAAACCATACGTTACCTTGCGGCCCAGGATTAAATACCCGAGGGAACTATCTGCAAAAGGAACCTAATTCATGCAAGTGTTCTTAATATCTGCAAGCCAGCAAGTACCTAATGCCAGAATTCTTCCGGAGTAACAGAGCTCAAATCCTATACAAATGTAACAGGTATAGAGTTCTGCGAATTGCAAGAGCTCTGCGTTCCACCACCAGTTGTTCCAACGTTTCAACTAGGTCTGTTACGTCCTGTCGGTCTGTGCCTGCTATTAGGCCCATAGATCGAGTGTGTGGTGAATCTCAGCCACTCAGCTTCCTGAGAATGAGGGACGTGGCTCCCGTCACAGCGCCGCACTGTCCCAAGGAAGGTGAAAGGTTTTTGAACGTCTTGTCGGTTGGGGATAGGGAAGCGTTGAGAGCAGCAGAGCCATGGCAGTGCATGACAGCTTCGGGTCAAGGCGAAGATCTTATGGCTCGGTCTGCTGGAGCCCTTCTCAACCTGTGCTCCTCCTTCCAGGAAGGCTGATGGAAAGAGGCCGCAATAGGACAAGTCTTGGGTCCTGAAGGCACATAGCCAGAAAGAGGTGATAGGTCGTGGACTCACCTTACACACTGCCATGGCATGGATGCACAGTTTCATTCTCCATCACCCCCCTACCTTTAGCCTTCCGGTGACCTCTGCTTGTGTATGCAGCTCTTGACACACACTTCCTTTAGCACCCTGGGCGGGTGTGTCAGCCAGCCAGGTTGCTCGAAACGCAGGCTGAGTGTCACGGTATAAGCATGCGTTCCAAGCAATCTCAGCTACCGGCATCCGCCGTGCCATTTTCCGTCCCTCCCCCTGCCGTCCCTGCTTCTCTCCCCCACCCCTTCTCATCCTCCCATCTGAGTGGGTTGGACATGAGGAGATCGATGCCTCAATTGCGTGGCCTTTGCTTGGAATTAGAGGAGGTGCTGGGATTGGACCGTCAATATATCCCTCCCCCTGAGCCAGCTAGCCGGCCTCGAGCAGATTGATTATATGTTTCATGGTGTTGTTTTTCCTGTCCTGAGACGGAAGGCCTCATACGGTAAGGACTGTGACGAGGAAGAGAAGGATTCAGTGTAAATGTATTACTGGTAAGAAATCATAGCATTAATTTGGGAGTGGGAAAATCTCACATGTCTGAGAATGCAATAATATGTAAAAGGAGGCCAAACAAGGTGCACAATTAAAAAACCGAGATGCTACTATGAGTGGTTTTGAGAGCATCAAATGTGTGTCAACTGTATGCCAGAGTGCTCACATTATTGATATAGTACTCTGAAGCGTAGATGGGGAGTGTGCACATGCCTTTGAGGTGGTAACACACCTACACTTTCTGCCGTTGCCCCTCTTCTCCCCTGTTTGTCTGGGACATGTGATTACAGTATGCAAACCCTGCAGGGGGACCGCATTCAGAAGGTATGAGAATGTGGTTCGCAGGAGACAAATTCTGCCCTCGCTGCAGTTTCAAGGGAAACCTGTCGCCTTAATCAGGAACCACAGAGAGCTTCATTAAAAAGAGAGAGCGTGTGATCCACAACAGACAGAAAGAAGGGTGGGACTTTGTGTTACATGTTTTCACTCCTTTACCTTTTCTGTTGCAAAGCACTCTGGTTATGACCTCAATCATACAGGAGATTGTTGGTGGGGACCCAGGACTGGTTTATTAAGGTAGGCTTAGCCTACACCAATCACTGTGGCCCATTTGGCTTTAAAAGAGGGCTGAGCCCCTCTTTTGAACAGATCATCTGAAGACTTTGCAAGGAGCAACCAGAATAATTCATTTGGACCCTGGATGAAGGTGCAGTCTGCCTTACAGCTTCCACCAGTGAAGGAAGGCCAGGATTTCCAAAGAGGGAAGCATGATCCCTCCTCAAACATCTCCCAGAAAACAGAGGGAGATACTGAATCCAGAGGACCCTCCAGCAGATCCAGAACTGGTACCCAGCCAGCACACAGGATGCCCTGCTAGGCTTTGCAAGTAAGCTTCCTAGGTGGGAAGTGCTAGAGAGTCTCTGAACCAACCCAAGGGCAAAGGTGTTGCCTGCAACACTCTGCTCCGCTTTGGACCCTCCACCTTAATGGATGACACAAGCCCAATGAAGAAGCTAGGAGCCGTGTATCTACAAGCAGCAACCAGCATCTGCCTTAAAGGACATTTTCGAGCCAGTCGAGCTCCTCGAACTGCAATCGACTGCAACGCTGACTATTGTCACAAAGCAGTTGCTAACGTGGTCAGAGACGCCTCAACCAGTGCTTCAGACCCGCCAACCAGTACTGAGAAAACAATTTTTGACACGAGCTGTCTCCCGCCTTGAACTCTGTCGCAAAAGCTCAGACCTGAAACCGACTCGACCCTTTCGCAGAAGCTCGGACCTGAAACCGACTCGACCCTGTCGATCACCAAGAACATCTACAACCACAAGGTACATTGTGGGTCTGTTCCCCGGGTCCTTTTCCAAAGACACCTAGTGACATTTTATGACCCATTGCTCCCTTTGTGCTGAAACCAAGTATCTTTGAACTATTGCAATGAATTACTTTACCGACTACCCTCCTGTCAATTTCCAGAATGCATTCTTTCCTTCTTGAAACTGTCTGTCCTCTGCATTCTTTTACAGGGTGGATTGTATTTTGTAGTGTGCTAGAACTGTCTGTTGTGATAATAATAAAGTAGATATGTTTATACAACCTCGACTAGACAGTCCCTTTTATCATTGTGTAATAATTGTATTTTCGCTGTGTTGCAACTACCCAACGATCCACGACCTTGTGGAGATAAGCCTGCCGTTCTGTCCATGTTACCAAAATTGGACAAGGAGGTTTATAATTTGCTTGTGTTTCCAGACTATTCAGATCCCCTCTGGTGTACTAGAGGTGTGGGGCTGATTGATGGTTTAGAAACTGATATTTATCCCTGGACCACAAAATGGACGTTCTGGTCTGAGTTTTCGAGCTTCTTTGCAGGGCACAAGGACCAAAACCATCATAAATGGTGTACTTCTAAGGCAGCCATTTAAAAACAGTATTCTACACACAGAAATCCCCAAAAAGCCATTAAATGTGCATACAATATGGTGTGTTGAGAGGACCAATCTTCAAGAGACATTTGTGCAATAGTTGAAGCATGCATTTTCACAGACTTTCTGTGTAAATAGCAACCGTAGGGAGTTTATTACCACATTTTTCACACCCTTACAAAATACATTGTCAGCCAATTAGCGGGGGATTTTGATGATTTGCAAAATCTTGAATGAGTAATTTCTCAGGCTATTAAGATTTATGAGGTCCAAAAGCCTACAGAATGTAAATATAACCCCAAAACTCCCAAACCATCTACCACCATGAAAGTGACAGAGGTGAACAGTGCTCCTCCTTTGGCTCTCAAGTCAGGGCCATTGAAAAATGCTTTTTTTTCTATCAAACTGAATGACCAACAGAAGAGGCCCCCTGCCCAGACCCAATCAAGCGATGCTCAACCCATGTTCCAAAATAAGTCTGAATTACAAGGGTTCTAGGTCCATCATGGGCTCCCCAACAGGGGCCAAATCAAAATCAAGGAACAGTTTCCCAGTGAAATCCTCATCAGAATTTCTCTCGGGAAAGAGATCTAACACCCAATTTCTTGCTGGAAATAGATCCAACACCACTCCAAATCAAAATGTCAACAATGCCTACTCTTCTAATTCATATTTCCAAAACACCTTTCCTCCTCCTTCTGGATTCCAGGATAATGGAGCCCAGGAGCATGGGGGAAAAAACAATGAAACCAAGTAGAGACCCATAAATTAAGGTTACATAAGTAATGGCGCAACAAAACATTCCCTATAGTTCTGATGGAGGAGAAAAGACCTCTCATTGTGTGCGACAGGTCAAGCAATTGACAGAGATCATTGGACAGAGGATGAGGGCCCAACAGAACCCTCAGACTGCCAACTTTCCCCAAAATGCCCTTTGGTCCTGGTCAGGTGCTCCGGGGGACAATGACAAGAGGCAAACAATCCCAATAATATAATCCTTGCGGATGAAGAAAGGATATGGATGGAGGAAAGGATATGCTAAGGAAAGGATGGAGGAATGGATATGCTAAGCAGTGGATGAAGCTTCCTTTCTGACCAATAAAAAGACCCCTGAATTAAATAAAGAAATGAAAGAAACTAGTACCAACAGCCATTTCCACTAGGAACTAGAACTAGAACCAAAAGCATAGAGAAATTCCAAGAAAATACAAATAAAATAGTCATCCTGGAGAGAGAATCATCCAGAAAATTAAGTCTTCTCTTTCCGATATGGTGTGTCAAAATAGAAGACCCTGATTCCGATAAAATAGGACAAGAGACAAATAAGTGCAAATAAACCCCTAGACATAAAAGCCAATCTGATAAAACAGAAATTATAAACCAAGAGAGTCCAGAAACATTAGAAGTACCCTCCCCCCTAAAGGATTCTGAAGATTGTCCTCTGAAAAGAGAAGACAGTGATGTGGGAGAATGGAACAAAAGGCTCCCACCAATCCCCTCACGCCCCTGGCCTAGAGGATCGCGGCCCAGACACCCGCCACGAGAGGAGTTTGCCTATCTACCAGACGACCAAATACCCTGGTACAGGAACATACGGATGTGCCCACCAGCCTGCCCACCAGCCTGCCCTGCCCATGCCGACACCTGCGGCATGGATGAACTCGACTGAACCATTCAACAGTAAATAAACACATCGTTAGAGATGCCATGACGACCTAGCCAACGGTCAGCACACCCGTGCAAACATGCACACTAGACACTCCCACACCAATCCACACGAAGAACATATTCAGTGCTATGACCTAGGTGACAGACACACCCACTGATGCGCATCTTTATTATTTTTCACATAGGTTTTTCAAAATGCAGAAACGCAAGACGCACAACGAACTCATCTAAAATGCTTGCTGACGCTTCTCCTAACCCATGCATTACAATAAGAAATATAACGAAGACATGATACTGGGGATAAAGCAATATGATACCATAACCTAAAGCGCCGTGCATCAAACATCCCCACCTATGCACCAGGCCCAAGTAGGCCGCAAGCAAGAGCCTCCATTAACATTGAACGAGCAAGAGTACAATTGCTGACCCTGCAGAATGAGCCCAGCGAGAACTGACAGCCAAGGGGGCAATGTTGCAACTTGCATGCCACAAGCCGAAGCCAAGGTCACACCTGCAAACTAAGCCAGACACACAGTGGAAAATGCAATATTAAATGTGCAGAATTCTGCCTCAACCGCGGTCTCTCCTCACGTGACCAAGCCAAACCTGACAGGGTGCCAGACCCAGGAGGAAGGAGGCGCCTGGATCCCACGTTTTGAGACACAGGCAGCAACAATGAAGCGACTCAATGGACATCTGCGGCGGTGGGAGTAGTCTGCCCTCCAGCATATGAACAAATCCTCGCATTGTCTGCACATACCCATAGTTGTCCATTGTTGCAAATGACAGGTGCACCGCGAGCTGGGAACAGCGATGGTCCCAGACTGGGGGGCTCGCGAGTGGACCAATCAGAACATGGGGCACTTATCACTGACGCCATTAACATTAGCCAATCCTCAGGGGTCTTCATGTAACAATTTTCATGTATCTAATTGAAGGGACAACCCAAGTATACCACCTGACTGACCCTCAACCACTAATAGCGTTCTCTATACGTATGCTATACTAACCCTACCACTCGAGGAACCAATCCAGAGTGGCGATAGGTTTTTTTGCTAACTTTCCCAGGTGACGCGAGTAGCGCGTCATACTGAGGTAAAAAGGGCCTGCGAGCCCCACGAAGAGACAGAGAGAGTCAGGACGGACGCGTACGATCCTTGACCCATCCCTGCCGTTTTTTTAATAAACAGCAGAACCACCTTGCTTCTTGCGTGTGCCTCATACTCATTTTTGGGATACGCGGGAGGAGTTGGGGTCTCCCTACCCGGGGGTCCGCGGACAGCCAGCAGACCCCGGCAGAATTTCCCCCCGACAAGTTGGAGGCACTGCTGAGATCTGTTTAAGATCTGCTTTTATTTTATTTTTCCGAGTGCTCCCGTTGCGAGGAGGCCCGGCGGCGCGGCCCCCTCTGCCGCTGCCCCCTTTTGAGGACTACAGGACCATCGCGGAACTGCGAGAAGACCGGACAGCGCAATCCGGATATTGGCCTTCGGGAGCCGGTTGAGAAGTATCCCGCCCGCGGTTGGCGAGTGTCCAGACGTGGTCCAGACGAGGGGAGGTGGCGAGCCGCTTGGAGGGGTGCACGCAGTCGAGTGGCCCCGCATCAAGAGAACTTGGTGAGTATGCCACGCCCAACAAGCAATGTGAAATTGTGAGGGAGGGGGGAGGAATAGAATACGGGAGGTGGGAGGTGTTACACAGGTGCGCGGAGAAGGTTTGATAAATCAGTATTGACGGTGAAGTGAATGGTAGCTGGACAAGTGCGAGAGCAGTCTGCTATGTTACGGAAGAGGAGGGAGCGGAGCACGAAAACATCACGTGCGGCCGCTCGTAGAAACTGATTGGCCTAGGTCGCGACCACGTGTAAGGGTGTGTGTGTGCGGTTTCCTACGATTTGGTGATTATTGATCAATGAGTAGATGAGGATCCCTATTGATCGAGCAGGAAACTCTATAGATAGATGACGTTTCCCTGTAGGCGGTAGCTAGCTGGTTGCCTAATACGGAAGATAATTGGCTGGTTAAGCCCTCCTGTCGAGGGGCGTATCACATGCGAGGCGACGCAGCGTGCGCAGTCCGATTATATTGTTGATTACCTTGTTCCAGGCGTGACAAGAGGACAGCTGTGGGGTTAACGGGGGTGGATTGCAAGCGTATTTTTGGCCTTTTAAAAACATGAAAAGAACTTACCAGTAGTTTTGGAAGAGATCGGTGACGTCACCAGTAGGGCTTTCATAGGATATCTCGAACACAAGGCATTTTTCGGAGAGTGGTGGGGAAGAGAATAATGGTAAGGGAGTAGAGACGGAGATAAACGGTAACAACTAGATCGGGGCAAGGTGAAAAGGGGGACGTGGCTGCGCACGGAGAACGCCGGCAACGACAAGTGAAGAAAGAGGAGGAGAGGTAAAAGAAAGTGGGACGGCTGTACAAGAACGTCACACGGGGCACGCAGCCGCAGGGGGCTACGTGCGCCTCGGCCGCAGGGGGCCGTAAAGGTGTTCGGTTGAGGAAGAAAAGAAAGAAAAGAATATACAAATGCAAATGCTATATTTTACTATTTTGTTTTAGCGGACAATCGCAAGTCCCCAAATTACGGGGCCAGGTAAAGATCTGAAATTGTATAGCGTACACTATTAGCAAGATAACCACTACTATATAGAGGGAGAATAACAATTGAAGTGCTACTATGTCACACAGGACAGGATCGGGAGGGTGGGGAAACACCCTCACTACCCCGCTGCAGCATATATGTAAAACACTGTCACCCCATAGGGAGAAACTGATCAAATACAGCATAGAATGGACACAGGGGACAGACAACAAAATGACGACACCATGGCCGCCTAATGGCAGTTTCGATCCATATACCCAACATTCACTATTAACCCATCTGCATAACACATACAAGGGGAAGAAGTTGACACACCACGTGGAGGTGTTTAACTTATGGAGGATGTTCCAAGGGTCCCGACCAGGACCAAACGGAATGTTCACTATGGGGGAAACAACGGAAGCGAAGATTAAGAAGGAAGGAGAGAATGGGGAAAAAGAGAGTGAAGGCACACAGAACACGGGGAACGGACAAGAGGGAGGAGAACAGAGTAACAACTCAAACGAAAATGAAATAAAAAAGGAACAGAGCGACGATATACCCCTAGCGAAGGTAGTGAAAACGGAGGGAGGGGGGTTGTATCCTTTAAGAGAACTAGGAGAAACAGCAAGAGAACAATTAAGGGCGGCTGAGGGGTACTCGAACCCGGCATACAGCCCGCCACCATATACAGCTACAGGTGGCCACACGGGAGGGGAGCGGACTAGTACGACGGGATCAGCTCATAGGAAGATGCCCGCAGGGGAGGGGAGGACTGGCGAAGAGCAGATCACGGAAATAGGATATGATGAGTGGGTAGCTGCGCAGGTACTATTAAAATTACGAGGTTCATTAACAGGAGAAGAGAAGGAGGCAGTAAGGAAAAAGGACGAGGATAATACCAGGAAGAGTGAAATGAAAGGGGAAGAGGGGAAAAGAAAGGAGGAAGAGCTGTTATGACAAAAGGAAGAGATTTTGGAGGAACGATTAGCAGAATTAAGGGATGAGCAGAATACACTGATCAAGCAGCTTGAGAGAGAGAGGGAAGAGAGAGAGCATGGGAAAGGAAAGAAAGTAAGAATGAGTTGGAAAAAATGAGGGAACGAACTGAGGAGCAAAAGAGAGAAGCCGAAAGGGTAAAGGCAGTAGCAGAAAGGGTATCCAGAGCAGCACTGCGTGACAGGAAAAGAGAGGAAGAAGAGAAAGAAAAAGAAATGGCAATATGGAAGAGGAGATAACTATCAGAAACGACAAGGAAATACGAAGAAGGGAGGATGATAGAGAGTATATTAGAACGAGAAAGAGCGAGATGGGAAAGGAAGAAAGAAGAAGAAAGGATATTGGAAAAGATGAGTAGTGAAGTAATGGAGGAATTGAAAAAGAAAAGAGAGGAAATTGGTAGAGAAATAGCGGAGAAAAATGAAGGGGAAAGAGAAGATAGGAGAGGGGAGAGTGAAGTAAGGAGGTATGTACACAGAGACACAGAAGTGGCAACAACATCAGCACAAAGGGGAGCAATTGGTAAAAAAGAAACGGGAGGAACGGATCTAATAGACTTAAAAACAGTAACGATTAGGGGGAAAAAGACAGATTGGGGGTTGCCATTCCTGAATGACTTTTGTAGTGAGGAAGAAGAAGGAATGGAGAAGGAAGGAAGAAATAGTGAAAGGGAAAGCCTAGATAAATTATACATCACCCGGACAAATAGAGAATCACCCTGGGCCTGCAGGAGAAAGGAAGAACTGGAGGGAAGTGAGGGGGAAGACCAAGGAATGGCGGGAAGGCAGACACGTGCAGCTACACCCTCATCATCCCGTCCAACATGCTCCACCACCCCACACTCATTACGTGCAACATGCCCACCTAAACTCGCACCCTTCCCCCACGAACTGACACCCTATGCAAGCAGGCTTAGAGACCTCCCTGGTCGCAGGCCGGGAGAACGAATACACACGCCCACATTAAATAAAGGAAATGATGAAAGAAGGGGAAGAGATGGAGGAGAAACAGTTACGAGCAGGGGAAATATGGACGCAATTGACGATGTAGAAGACACGGAAGAAGAGGAGGGGTGCACGGACTCGATTTTGTGGAACCCAGGAGATCAAACAGGACACAACTTAATGCCACTTCTGGAGAGGGGAGGGGTTAGACCACAATACGTCCCTTGGAAGCATGCAGACAAGGAAAATATAAAGTGCAGGCTCCCATCATTAAGTGGAGGTGCGGGAAAATGGATATATGAAATGGAAAAACACACCGCAGGACAGAAACTGGCAGTGGGGGATGTAAAGGGCCTTCTAATATCAATATTGGGGGATGCAGCAGATGACATCTGGAAGAGAGCAGGCTTCCCCGGGGTCACAATAACAAACACATCACACGATGGGGCACCATTCGCAAACTGTAGACATGCATTATGGCAAGCGCTGAGGGTACAGTACCCAGACACATCAGACATAGGAGCAATTACCTCACACAAGATGCGTGAGAATGAAGATCCTGTTGATTATATCCAGGAAATTCAAGAGAAGTGGCGTATGGAAACTAGAGAACAATGGGACAAAACACCAGCAATATTCTATCATATACTAATATAAGGGCTCCCAGAAGCAGTTCAGAAACAACTGAAGAAGGTAGTGGGGATGGAAGCAAAAGCATGGCCAGAAATACAACTGACGATAGTACATCATTGTAGGACATGGCAAGAAAAGATGAAACAAAAGGAAGAGGATAGAAAAGCGGAAGAGGCTAAATTGGTACAGAAAAAACTTACTAAATACACGATGGAAGGTGCACTAATAACTACACCTGCAACAATGACTCAAAACCCCACACAAGTAGTGGCTGCACAAGATCCTTCCCAAATACAATCATCACAGATTGCAGCACAACAGCAGCCACCACCCCAACCATACACGACTAACATGGGAGGAGGATACTCAACGCCAGGAGCTGGATATTATAATTACAACAGGGGAAGGGGAGGAATGATGAGGGGGAGGGGATACGGCGATAACACACAACAGCAAGGGGGAGGATTCAGAAATTTCTACCCCTCCGGGCAACCAGTATACCAGGACAATTCAGGGAGCTTTCCATGGCAGAACAGGGAACCACCGGTATGTTGGATTTGTGGATTACTAGGGCACATGTCACGCACTTGTAGAATGAGACCAGGCACACCATCATGGGGAGAACAGGGACAACAAGGGCCTACAAGGGAACAGCATGGCACCCAACAACAGCAGGCACTGCAACCGGGAAATGTGCAGCAACAACTAGTAACACAACAACAGCCACAGACATATTCACTACCACAACAACAGGTAGCGATAACACAACAACATCAAGTGCAGCAAGTACAGCAACCTGCCCAAATTCAAGACCATAACATAACCACTACCAATACACAACTACAGCAAACACAACTGGGAAGGGTGAAGGTCCTGGGACACAACCCTTACACAGGAAGTGGTCAATCATTATACCCACAATAGGACAGACCACAGACGGCCTTGGTGTGTCCCATCCTGTCGGTAACACCTAATAGTGCGGAGGAACCAGCATAGAGGTAACGATAGGTGACAAAAAATTGTCATTCCTTGTTGACACCGGGGCGACCCGGTCTTGCATAAGGGAAGGTAAATTTAAGATGTCAGGTGAAGCCATGAACACCCAAGGATTCTCTGGGGCTAGGGGGTTGGTTCCCTTTACTGATAACATTCCCTTATCAATAGGGGATTATGACATGTCCGTCCCGCTTTTATATTCTAGGGCCTCACCAGTAAACATACTGGGGAGAGACATAATGAGCAGGTTGAATATGATGATCCCCTTTACGGAGGACGGCATAATTTGCTCCACTCCAGGAATAAACATGCTCACTGCACGACAAATTATGCAAGCATATTGTGGACAGACAGTGATTAGGGCTGAGCCAGTAGATGGCGAACTATTCCAGTACGGAACAGACATGGCATTTGCATGGATGCCAGGAATAGAAGGAAAGATCTGGAGGAGGCCAACAGCCTATTTGTTTAGACCAGAAACACCAGCCAATGAACCAGAAGGAAAGGTGATTTCAGTGAGCATGGAGAGCATTATAGCAACTGCTGATTATATCGCAGTACATGCCCAAGACAGAGAAGGAAGAGCATGGAGGGCAGTGATAGCCCTAGCAGAGGGATACAGGCTCACCCAGGTGTCAGACGAGGAGCTCTTTTCAGAAGAAAAGGAAGAAGGTGAAATGGTATTTATGATGAGTGTAGACATATGGCTAAGAGTAACATACAAACAAGTGGCACAGAAAATTGCAATGGCACTTGAAGCACCCACATCCACCCCAGTTCCCTTCTTTGAGGAGGATATGGCAAAAGTTCCAACATTTATGGACTACTAGTCCCTATGACGTGGGGTGCATAAAGAGTATAGGGGGAGTAAGAATAAAATTGAAAAAAGGTGCAATACTCCCTAGAGTGAAGCAATACCCACTATCAAAAGAGGCAGATGAGGGCATATATTAAACAATAACGGCCCTTATAAATAATGGCATATTGGTACCATCAGAATCACCATGTAACACAGCTGTATATCCAGTGCGCAAAGCTAAAGGACGATCTTGGCGTTTCATCCAGGACCTCAGGCCCTTGAACAACATAGTGGAAGCAGAATACCCCATAGCAGCAAACCCGGCCACAATATTGTGTGGCATTCCAGCAGAGGCATCACGATTTACAGTGATTGACCTCAAAAGTGCCTTTTTCTCAATACCCCTGCATCCAGACTCACAAGATCTAACAAGCTTCACGTACAGAAACGTACAGAAACACAAAATGGAAACACACCAGATTGCCACAAGGGTACTGCGAGTCACCCTCAATTTTCAACAGAGTAATACAGATGGACTTGGGAAACATTGAAGTGGAAAGCACAGTGTTGCAGTATGTTGACGATATAATAGTTTGCAGCACAAGCGAAAAACAATGCAGAGAGGACTCATTGAAGGTAGACAAAGAGAAGTTACAGTACTGTCAGGAACAGGTACTATACATTGGCCAGCTCATATCCCAATACGGAAGAAAGATTGCACCACAAAGAGCACAGGCCATATCAAAAACGCTGTTGCCACAAACAGTGAGGGAACTGCAGCAGTTCCTGGGACTGTGCAACTACTGTAGAGCATGGGTATTTGATTACAGCTCATACATAGGACCCCTACTTGAGGCATTAAGAGAAGTTAACAAAGGGGAGAAAAAATTGGGGTGGACAATGGAAATGAAAGAGGCCTTTGATGAACTGAAAGATGCAATATCAACTGCTCCGGTACTGGCCACCCCAGATTATGAACGACAATTCTTTATATTTTCACATTGCGACTCAGCAGTAATGAAAGCAGTGTTGGCTCAAAAAACAAGCATGGGTTACAAACCAGTAGCATTTTACAGTGGTCACTTGGATCCTGTAATGTTAGGACATTTCCCTTGCGAACAAGGTCTCGCCGCAGCTGCCTTCGCGGTAGAGAAAGCATCATCAATTACAATGGGGTGCCCAACCACACTATTCGTGGAACATGCACTATTTGCAATATTGAACAAGCCTAAGTCCACACTAACCACACAGAGGGCGTCAGGTTATGAGATCATCTTATCTAGACCAGAATTATCAATTGTTAGATGCAGCACAGTTAATCCTGCAAGGTTTATAGCGGAAGTGATTGAGGAAGGCGACTATGCACATGATTGTACGCAGACTACCGAAATGTACTCATGTACTAGAAAAGTTGAAGAGGACGCGCTAAATGGAGGAGACCTCTTGTTCATTGATGGGTCATCAACAATAGACCAAAGTGATGGGATAAGGAGAACTGGGGCAGCAGTGGTAAAAATGACAGAGGAATTGGTGTATGTGGCGGTGAAATGCGTACAATTACCACAACATTACTCTGCTCAAGCAGCAGAATTGGTTGCACTGATCTTGGCGTTGAAGGAAAGCTTTGACAAAAGAGTAACTATATATTCTGACAGCGCATATGTCACGTCTACTTTCCACTCAGGATTGTCAAAATGGAGGAAAAGAGGGTTTAGGAGAGCTTACGGCACCCCAATGCAACATGCTCTCTTATTAGCTGAATTAATTGAAGTAATAAATTACCCCCAAGAATTAGCTTTGGTCAAATGTACTGCACACACTAATGGAGAAGATCATATCTCACAAGGAAATGCAGCAGCAGACGCACATGCGAAGTATGCCGCATATTTTGGTGAGATATGGAACCCCCCAGAGTCAGAGAGAGGGAGAGGGAGGGGGATAGCTAAAGAGATGTTGATAAGAGAAGGGTACACCCATCTCCCAGCCACACAGATAATGGAGTTACAAGCGGCTGCACCAATGGCAGAAAAAGAGATATGGGTAAAAAGAGGATGTACAATGTCACCAACTGACGCGCTATGGCGCCAGGGTAATACTGGAAAGATGGTAATGCCATTGGCACTATTGAACACCGCCCTGAGCCAACTCCACCACCCAGCCCACACAGGCAAGGAAGTTATTGCAGCACGAATTAGGGAAGATTGGTTTTGTCCCGAGTTAAATTCCCATGTGACAAATTTTATCAGCAATTGTCTCACATGTCAACAGTTTACGGCCGGTCACACGCTGAAAGTGATAAAAGGCACTATACCCCTGCCAGAGGGACCCTTCCTGCACATCCATATTGACTATGTTGATATGATCAACGTATGTCAAGGAAATAGGTATATGATTG
Source organism: Ambystoma mexicanum (assembly GCF_040938575.1). NCBI lineage: Eukaryota > Metazoa > Chordata > Amphibia > Caudata > Ambystomatidae > Ambystoma > Ambystoma mexicanum. The sequence continues at coordinate 985,688,059 of NC_090924.1, forward strand.
TAGTAGTATGCCCATTCTCCAGGTGGATTGAGGCAGGACCCTGCTCACATCCAGATGCATTTAGAGCAGCTAAATTTCTAGTGAGGGAGGTTTTCCCCAGGTGGGGAGTGTGCGAGGTACTGCAGTCGGATAACGGCCTGCATTTCGCTAATGAAATGTTCCAGCACATCACATCCTTACTGAACATCAAGCATAAATTTGCATGTGCATATCACCCGCAGGCCAACGGTATATGCGAACGCCTGAATGGCCTACTGAAGGAGGCAATTGCAAAGATACAGCAAACAACAAAGAAGAGTTGGTTGTATTGCCTTCCGCTAGCTCTATTTGAGCTGAGGAATAGACCAGGCTCCGACCACCACCTCACTCCTCATGAGTTGGTGACCGGACGACAAATGCGCCTTCCTCTAACGCCAACATCAAGGGCATTCACAGACTATGAAAACACTACAACTGTTCTTGGTGATGAAATGTACCAATATGTGTCTTCTTTGGTTACTAGTGTAGTGTTTGTGTCTCAACAGCTCGAGCGCACGCGGGGCGGGTCTAAGAGTTACCAGCAAGAAGACGAGGACCAAGGACCGGAAAAGGAAAAACTGTGCAAAATTGCTAAAGGTGACCACGTGCTACTCCGCAATTTCAATAGAAAGTGGAACAGCCCACGCTTCACTGGTCCCCACCTTGTAGAGGAGGTATCTACGAGAGCAGTAAAGTTGCAGGATAAGCGTGCTTGGAATCACATACACGACGTAAAGATCTGCAAACTCCCGACCCGCCCTAGCGTCACCGACAGGGCCATTGGAAGAACAGCGACAGCGTCACCCACGGAGGAAGAGACTTCTACCACAGCTGACGACCTAAGTGTCTCCATACCCTGCCACCCCCCAGATTCCCCAGAGACAACTACTGAAATAGAAACTGGTAATTCCTATACCGCCCACCCCATGGTCACACGATCAAAGAGTAAAGAGACTTCCGCCAGTTGAGCCCAAACCCTCTGCCCATCGACCCCCTACCCACTACAGTAACCACCCAATTGAAGGACATTGTCTTGCACATATACACATGTAAACACTTGAATGTTCTCTTCTTTCTTTCTCGCACATGCAGGTACCGCGTATTATTGTATTGCTAAGAAAACAGATAACTAACAAAGTTCATTGCCCAGGAGTAGATGCTACCCTCAGACGATAACTACCCTGAAGCCCTATCACACCAATTTGTCTATCACATAAAAAGGCCAAAGTACCTAAAAAGAAGGAGGGTACGTGTCTACTACACAGCATTTATCTTGGCCATAGAACAATCAATGCCCCATCTTCACCAACACTTGCCTGCCCTAAGAGACAGATCGCTTAGATTGGCGTGGGAACAGCTCTTCGCCTGGGCACTGAACGACTACTTGATAGGGAGAGCTTGAAAACAACAACTAACACTAATAACAAGCATATTGAGAATTTTCAGGCGGGCAACTCTAACGTCGCAAGAATAAGCTGCCGGACTGCAGCAAGGTAAGAGCAAAATGCCGGTGAGACTAGCTTCTGTAATAAAAATGATAGGGATTTTGATGATCACTGGGTTTTTGGCTGCCTCTGTATGGCAGAAAAGTTATGCTATCAATATTTTGGCTGTACCCAAACCTAATGTACCCCCACCCACGGCTGCAACAGGTGTTACGTCAGGTGGTACTAGCAAGCCTCCACATAAGGGAAATAGAGTAAAACGTAGCACATACTCAGATAATAAAGGTATTGATAATTACATAACAGATTCAGCACACGTCTCGAACAACATGTGGTACCAACACATGACCCAAATAGGTAAGCAGACAACAGAAGACAGCTGCTACGTCTGCTCATTGATCCCATACGCCATGAGCGCTTCTCGAACATTTGTTGCCACGGAAATAGATGAAAAGACAGCACGATGTATAATATACCTGGCACTGTTCCAAACGAAAGGGAGATTTCAAGGGACGGTGGTGAAACTGGTGTGGAAAACACGAGACACATATCCATACCAAAACAACTTCCTCAAGACTTATTTGAGTTACCACAAGAGCAGTTTGCATGCTGAAGCATTCAGATACATGACAAGTGGTCCTGAAAAGGGAGAAACAAAGAAAGTAACACTACAATACCTACCATGTGACTGGTACGCCACTGAAGTTCCTGGTAAACAAGGATGTTGGGAAAGACCACTGGTAACAATAACAGGGAAGGTGTACATGGACAACAAATGGGACATAGGAGTGATTGGCAGCAACATGGTAACAAGAGAAAATATTACAACTATTGATGAACACAATAACAGATGTTGGACGATTTGGGGCAAGTACGTACCCATGCTGACATGGATGGAGAAGGATGAAGACCCAATAAGCATACTGCCGCTGTCTGCACCTAAGGTATGCTACCAACATAGAGGAGAAGTGGACGTGGGATACAACACCAACTGTGCAAGCGTGACAGAGTTACCTGAGGAGGGAGCAGGAACAGCAGTATTAATGGACCATTAATGGGCCTGCGGAAACAAGGCATACCACACACTGCCCCCTCTGTGGAATGGTATATGCACAATGGTACACATTAATGTACCATCACTAGTGGTGCCCCAGAAACATGTGAACGTGGCGAACTTCCCTAAAATGGATGACGGAAACAAGAGGAAGAAGAGTTCTGTAAAACCTCAGAAGGGGTCAGAGAACGAAACCAACAACAACAACAATGTCCTGAATAGAAAGAAGAGACAAGGAGAACCTCTGACAGGAAATTACCTATGGGGAAGGTCGGAAACAGCACTCACTTCAATCCCACCAGAACACAGACTATTCAGCAGAGCAGCAATGTTCTTCTCGTCAATAATACATCCGGGACTACAAGCTTACGCAAACGCAAAATGGCTCCAGATAACTCGATGGGAGCTAATGATGACAATTAATTCTACAGTAAATGGATTCAACGCAATAAAAGAGGAGCTGAGAGCAGTGAGGATGGTAGCACTACAGAACAGATATGTATTAGATCTCCTTACAGCAATGGAAGGAGGAGTTTGCGCAAAGATAGGACAATCATGCTGCACATTCATTCCTGCTAATGATGCTGACAATGGTACACTGACAGAAGCAGTATCACAACTGGCCCAGATGCACTCCAAAATGATGGAAGAAAGTAAAGGAGTGAAGAAGGATGACAGCTGGTTTTCAATGTTATGGTCATGGATACCATCTTGGCTGTCAGACGGACTGAAGATTATAGTTGGATGCATAATACTGGCTGGAGCTGCACTGATCATACTAATATTTTGGAAGGCCAGGAAGGCACGCACTACAGACGAAATGATCGAAATGGTTGGTATGCACCCCTTGATGCCGGCAGATGATGGCCAGCACACAGGCACAATAATAAAAGAGAGAGAAAAACTGCGCAAACAGATCATCACCAACCACCTGGAACCACCATCTGTGAAGCTCGAAAACCCAAGAAATCCAAGGAGCTACATAGGGAAATGGGTATACTGCACCCTGAAGGAACATGTGTATATATGTATTGGTCATTTGAAGACCATGTCAACCACTATGGACATTTGGGAGGAGTAACTAAAATATGGAGAGTAAGAGGAGATAAGGAAAAAGATATGTTTGTGGTCGACAAGTCGACCAGAGGGGGGACTGAAGTGGGAGAATGGAACAAAAGGCTCCCACCAATCCCCTCACGCCCCTGGCCTAGAGGATCGCGGCCCAGACACCCGCCATGAGAGGAGTTTGCCTATCTACCAGACGACCAAATACCCTGGTACAGGAACATACGGATGTGCCCACCAGCCTGCCCACCAGCCTGCCCTGCCCATGCCGACACCTGCGGCATGGATGAACTCGACTGAACCATTCAACAGTAAATAAACACATTGTTAGAGATGCCATGACGACCTAGCCAATGGTCAGCACACCCGTGCAAGCATGCACACTGGACACTCCCACACCAATCCACACGAAGAACATATTCAGTGCTATGACCTAGATGACGGACACACCCACTGACGCGCATCTTTATTATTTTTCACATAGGTTTTTCAAAATGCAGAAACGCAAGACGCACAACGAACTCATCTAAAATGCTTGCTGACGCTTCTCCTAACCCATGCATTGCAATAAGAAATATAACGAAGACATGCTACTGGGGATAAAGCAATATGATACCATAACCTAAAGCGCCATGCATCAAACATCCCCACCTATGCACCAGGCCCAAGTAGGCCGCAAGCAAGAGCCTCCATGAACATTGAACGAGCAAGAGTACAATTGCTGACCCTGCAGAGTGAGCCCGGCGAGAATAGACAGTCAAGGGCACAATGTTGCAAACTCGCATGCCACAAGCCGAAGCCAAGGTCACACCTGCAAACTAAGCCAGACACACAGTGGAAAATGCAATATTAAATGTGCAGAATTCTGCCTCAACCGCGGTCTCTCCTCACGTGACCAAGCCGAACCTGACAGGGTGCCAGACCCAGGAGGAAGGAGGCGTCTGGATCCCACGTTTTGAGACACAGGCAGCAACAATGAAGCGACTCAATGGACATCTGCGGCGGTGGGAGTAGTCTGCCCTCCAGCATATGAACAAATCCTCGCATTGTCTGCACATACCCATAGTTATACATTGTTGCAAATGACAGGTGCACTGTGAGCTGGGAACAGCGATGGTCCCAGACTGGGGGGCTCGCGAGTGGACCAATCAGAACATGGGGCACTTATCACTGACGCCATTAACATTAGCCAATCCTCAGGGGTCTTCATGTAACAATTTTCATGTATCTAACTGAAGGGACAACCCAAGTATACCACCTGACTGACCCTCAACCACTAATAGCGTTCTCTATATGTATGCTATACTAACCCTACCACTCGAGGAACCAATCCAGAGTGGCGATAGGTTTTTTTGCTAACTTTCCCAGGTGACGCGAGTAGCGCGTCATACTGAGGTAAAAAGGGCCTGCAAGCCCCACGAAGAGACAGAGAGAGTCAGGACGGACGCGTACGATCCTTGACCCATCCCTGCCATTTTTTTAATAAACAGCAGAACCACCTTGCTTCTTGCGTGTGCCTCATACTCATTTTTGGGATACGCGGGAGGAGTTGGGGCCTCCCTGCCCGGGGGTCCGCGGACGGCCAGCAGACCCTGGCAGAATTTCCCCCCGACAACAGCTAAAGGTCTGTGGAAGGGGTGGGGATAGTCCTACTCCATATTTAATTTCCAAGTGCTTGTTTACTCCAACAGGTTCCCAAGCCAACTCACGTGAACTTGATCTCAAAGAAGGAAGTGCATGCATGGTGGTGGCCCAACTTTAAGTTCAAGAAAACAAAATGACATCAAGAAAATGGATGCTGAGCTGTCAAATAGTTGACACTTTCTTTGCAAACTAAAGTCTAAAGAAGGTAGATTCTATACTCTAGGTCATGATAAGTGTGATTTATCCGCTCTGGTAAACACAGGGTCACATGAGACCATAATTTCAAAACAAACATTTGACCAACTTAGGGAGGGGGAAGAGTCATAACATTTTTCTCAAACCTCTTCTAGGAGAACTCCAAGAATGGATTGTGGATATGGAGATCAGAATTGGGCGACACCATTTGAAACATCCAGTGATCGTCGTGGCTCGAGTGGGCACACCCTGTTTATTGGGGAACAATTTCCTTCAAAGGCTGTCACCTCTAATTGATTGCATGAACCAGGTTCTCTGGACCCAAACTAACCATTACATCAAGCTGAAAAGGAGTGCCAATTATGATAACCTGAATGGAACTTGCCACTTGATTGTACGATCCCCCAACCAAATTGAATTTAATTTTCAAAACAATTAGGATCTGAAATCACCACTCTCTCTGTCGGAGAACAAAGTGGTGAGGGGACCTCATCTCAACTCCAAATAATGAATCTCTCTCCTAACAACACGTGGTCTTCAACATTTGAAGGGGGTACCTTGACGTTCTATACTCATAAGGACATCCAAAGTTCTCCAGAAAAAAGTCCAGAAAAACATATTCACAATTTGACCAACATTCAGAAAAAGGGTGAATTTACATTATATTATATAAGCACTTATGCGTCAAGGAGAGCAGGTGAAAGATGATCCTAGCGTCAACTGGAAGCCAGTGAAGCACTCTCCTAGCTTCAGAGATTTCAGAGATATGAGCTCTTTTTGTTAGGCCTTCTGTGGGCCAAACTGCACTGTTTTGAACAATCTGAAGTTTGGTAAGTGCTCCCTTCCCGATGCCCATCAAGACACTAGCACAGTAGTCTATTTTAGAGACAATAATGGCTCTTGCAATAGTCGTGGAAAAAAATAGTTCTTAGCTGAGTCAACAGCTTAATGAAATAAGATGATGAAGAGTCAAGGCTGTTGGCATGCACCTTCATATTAAGTTCTTGGTCCAGAACAACACCTAGAGTCCTGACTTTGGGGAGCGTTGCAGTCATGCAGCCAGCTATGTGAAATTCCCGGTACTTTGCATCTAATTTCTTAAGCCGAGCAGCAGTACTGTAATCATCAACTCTGTTATTTAGTCGTTGAGGGTGAGGCCATTGTCCATCATACATGACTGCATTAAGGAGAAAACAGAGTTGATGGAATCAGTGTCTTGAGCATAATCCCCTGAGAGTGGAATAAGGCACTGTGTAGAGTAGTTGGTGTATATGACCTTTTTGGCATCAAGCAGATCAAATAAGGGCGTAGTAAAAATGTTGTAAAAATGTTGTAGAGTGTGGGGGATAAACAGGATCCCTGACAGACTATACAAGTGATCCCAAATTCATCTGCAACGGCATTACCACAGAAGACTCTCACACAGCGGCCTGAAAGCAAGGACTTGACTCAGTCGGCAGCTGCAGCTGCAGAAGAGAAAGAGGCAGTGTGCACCAATCTATCAACCAGTAAGGAATGAGCAACCAGGTCAAAGGCCGCAGATAAATCCAGGAGCACGAGCAGGGCTGTGCTACCATTTTCCAGTACCTGTAAAATATTAGACTTAAGATCAAGTAAAGCTGTCTCCGTGCCATGAGCGGACCTGGAAATCAGATTGCTGAAGGCCAAGAATATTATAAACCCTGTTAGTTAGACCGGGGTACTAATTGCTTTTTTTTTGTGTTCCGAAACGTTTCGGAACAGAAAAAAAAAAAAAGACCAAGAAAATGGCCGGGAAAATGGAGTCTGTTTTCCCTTTCCATGGCGCCCATCGGGAGCGGACGCGCTGGGAACACAAGTGTTCCCAGCGCGTCCGCTCCCGAAAAAGGATTTTAAAAAAAAAAGGTAAGTGGGGTTGGGAGGGCGGGAGAGGGGAAAACCCCCCACAAAAAAAAAGTACCTGCGTCCCCGGCGGGGGACGAGGGAAGCCCCCAGCTGTGTGGAGGCGCAGAGCGGGGATGGCCCCGCTCCGAGTCTCCTCATGGCTGGAGGCTTCCCTCGTCCCCCGTTGGGGACGCAGGAACAAGAAGGTAAGTTGTGGGGGCGGTGGGAGGGAAGGGAATAAAAAAAAAGACTTACCCGAGTCCCCGGCAGGGGGCGAAGGCAGCCTCTCAGCCGCGGGGAGGCTCGGAGCGGGGATGGCCCCATTTCGAGCCTCCTCATTGGCTGAGGGGCTGCCACGCCCCTCGCCGGGAACAGAGTAGCCGGCACGCACGGCGTAACTGGGAATACCGTGTGGTATGGCTCGCAAATGAGCCAATCACAACAAAGTATTCCCGTTGCACCGCGCGTGCTGGGTACTAATGAAGGATACCTGGCATCCCCGCACTATGTTTATGAAGAACATATTTGGCTGGGGATAGCCACAGCTTTTGTGGCTGGGTCTTCCTACCATATTGCTTAAGACGGGGAGAATGAATCGGTTGCTGGATTTGGGAATGCGTGGGTGAATAATCTTCCCGAACCCTCTGCTGCTTACAAAATAGGTCCCTGAAATTGTCAAATGGCAGAGCTGATGGCAATTTATCAAGCTGTTCTCACTGCTGTAAAACACCAACTCACAGAACTCGTAATTATCACTGATTCTGGTTATGTGAAAAATTGATTTTTTGATCACCTTTTTGAAAAACAAGGGCATGCTGTGTGCAAATAATAAACCATTGAAGCATGGTACGTTGATCCATACTATTGTTGATCTGGTGACATCTAATGAAATGGCCATCTGGTGGAAAACGATCAAAGGTCATTCAAAGATAGAGGGTTCTGATAACATTGGAAATGATTTGGCTGATCAATTGGCTAAAACAGGAGCTCTTCAGGGTGACTTCATAGATATTGAATACCTCCTGGGAGAAATCTAGATCACAGCACTAACCAAATCACACACTAGTACTCACAGTGAACATTCAGCTGCTCAGTAGAGCAGAGATGTTCCTGATGCAGACTAGGTCACTGCCCAAAAGGAGGAACCCATTAATGGGAAATTGTATCAATATTTAGTTTTCCTTTAAAAGAACTGGGTGATTAAAAAAAGTAGAAGACCTATGAGTTCTGATGACATTTCTGAAAATGTTTAAGATTTATGTCAGACTGTTGGTGACGAAACCCTAACTTGGGTATGACCAGTGGGTGGTACCTTTCTCATTCCAAAGTCTGATGATAAACTATGCCCATGACGTGGCTACCGCCGGTCATAGGGGATTTAAAAAAAGTCTAGAGATACTGCGAGAAGCTTCTTACTGGACACACATGGGTCAGGCTCTCGATAAATATTTAAAAGGAAGTCTTATGTGGGCTCAGTTACAACCTAGTTCCCCCACATACAGAGCTCCTCTACAGAAAAGATTAATGATGTTGCATGGCCTTATCTGTAAGTAGAGTTCATTTAATCAGTAACTCATTCTTCCAGAGGAAATAAATACATGTTGACATGCATCTTCACAAAGTGGATGGAGTGCCTTCCTGTGGCAAATTTGCAGAGACAGCCGCACCCTCACATGTCCTCCAGCACTTGCCTCAGGGCCTGCACTTGCCTCATTGCTACTGCACTCAGTCAATTACCCATTGAGAATGGCATCTCTTAGCACTTACCCAGTTTCTGCCATTTTTGCCATTGGGGAATGGCAAAATATTTGATCACAGGCTTAGGTCCTGCCCCCCTTAGTCTATTATGGCGAGAAATTACTCTGGTATTACTGTTTACAAGTAATTGTGATCCATGTTAAATGCTTCTATCACCCTCTGTTGAAAAACAGTGTTTATTCTTTTGATGTATGTGGTATGATTAGCATTTTAGTGGAAACAACAAGCATGAAAACATAACAAATTAAAGGAAATTATAGTGAGTGGAGGTAACCATTATGAATGGTGAGGATAACGTGTTTGTTTAGTGTATCTTTTTACGATAAAGAACTGGACCTCACTTTGTTCAATTCATAAATGGTGTGCCGCAAGTGGGCAAATCAAAGAGTTCTTGTGCCTTTTGATCGCACATCAATACTCGTTTGATAGTGAGAGGGCCCCATGCAAAGCTGAACGTTATGTTGCCTAATACTAGCATTTGGCAGAGCGTGTGTGCTTTTGTGTTGACGTGTTTCTATCAAGCTGTCCCTCACCAAATGGTATTGTTTCCAAGTACTAGTCCTGTCCTGGTGTTGGCTCAGATTTGATCACATTACGTCTGATAAGAAACATCTTCTTTCCAATTCCTGAAGTGGCCTCAACAGCAGACCATTCCCTAAAGAGAGCATTGATTGTGAATATATACATATATAATAGGCGTACATGTGAACAAGATTTCACTAATTTCTTATCATTATCCTTAGTCTTTATCCCAGCAATGCATCATATTGAAAGTTACCAAAATGCATTATCTTTTTATTTATGCAAATAATACACTATATAGTAGTCAGCATAAAGGCATATCTAAAAGGAGCAAATGCCTTTAGTGCTAGTAGATACCAGAACCTGCTCTGTCCAGAAGTCTTCTGTAGGCTTTGATGGGACTACACCGTGTTTTTGCCTAAAAATACTCCAAGGGCTACCTTTGATTATATTATCTAAGCGGTTCCATCCTGGTTGGTAAGCCATGACTACTGGAGTGAAGATATGGCTTCTGTACTTGAGGATGAGCCTCTTGGGAGATCCAAAGATTCATTGACGCTGCCCTTTAATCTTGCATTGCGAGAAGTCCACCATAGGATTGGGGATGACTATGGAGCCTGGTGTTCTTAGACTATTACCTTTTTCGATGGACTATTTTCAAAACACTATGAACATTCCTAACAATATTGCTTCAAATGTGTATCTTGCTTTCGTCCTTTGCCATTTGCAGAAGGTCTGTGTGACCCGTCTACGATCACCCCTGGAGTCCGAGGGGAGTATGCAGTGTTATCTGGGCATCCGGAGGAGAAGCTTGATGAGAATTGGGCGCCGGAATGTGCTCTATTAAGCCAAAGACAAACATCTCTCAGACATATTTAACATTCAAAGATGAGTTGACCCGGTCAGCGGAAACGCCAGTTTTTTGAAGATGTAAGGGTGGCTCTTATCAACCACTCTCCATGTTATAACATGTAAACCAATTTAGCAAAACCTGCGCTGCAGTACAGTAGAAAACCAACATCTACCATGCTCCGCTGCTTTCACCCATCTCCTGAAGCCCGTTATCAAGGGTACTCAGCAAATGGTGCATTGATTTTGGGGTCGGAGCTCATGATGAACGACTCCAAGGGGTGCAAATGAATATAAAGATTGATTTATATACAAATACATTGTTATATTTATACATAATAACTTAACGTTATTGCACTGAAACTACAGATGTGGTTTGACAGCAATTTCAATTATCATTTGTTACTATTACCCAACTTAAAGGCACATGACATATCTTAGTTACTTCCCACTTCATCACAATGGTAATCTTAAAATAATGTGAAACTCAGCTTTGACTGGTGAGCATTTAAAAAAAAAATGTCTTTCTTGGGTGACAAAGACCGATGTGACGAATCGCATGAATTCTTCTCTTCTCCACAAGGGGGAACCCTCCCCTGTGATGCTAGGGAGAGGAGCCTGCTGCGCAAACACCCTTCCTAAGGGTTGAGGCAAGTGCAGCCTCCCCGGGAGAGACACCCCCTTTTGACACAAGGACTCCCACTCCTGTGTGGAAGTCCCTAAATCACATCCCATGAATACTTCTTTGAATACACCTTATCAAGATGAGTATGTGTATCCGACAAGTACCCATCGCCTCATGACCCTTGATCTCTGATGGCATCACCAGAAGTGATGTCATTTGAACCCACCCCAAAGTGACATCCCAGGAAAAGATGAAACGCGCTCTTTCACCCCTTGACAAAACAGGAAGTGGCATCAAATAGCATTGTTAACACTAAATTACTGTGAATCCAAGCAGACATATCAGGCAAAATGATAATGTTATTGTATAGCACTTACGCTTAAGCTCTTTTTTTATAGAACAAATATGCATACAATATCACCCAACATGTGTTGGTACTCATTTATCGACCTAAGAAGGATGAAAGGCTTTAAAAAGAAAATTGAAAAAAAAGATATTTTTTTTTCACATTTTTTTTCTTCCTAACCGGCCCAGGCATGGCCAGAAACCAGCCCCCACTCTCCAGGGACAATTTCGGCACGGCCACGGGCCGAAAGGCCGAGGGGCCAATCCGACCCTGCTGAAAAGCTCATTTTCTGGGAAAAAGAAAAGAAAATGGAGGATAGAAGAGAGATCGCCTGACACTGAGAGACATACATTGGGGAACCCCCGCAGCTATGTCATACTTGAGAGAGGAGGAGATTGAAAGAGATAGAAAACCTGCGAGTTACAAACAGGTCAGGAGGCTGACATTTAAGCAAAGCTGGACATGCAGCGTCCTGTATCCAGTGAGGAAATGAGAGCACAGTCAGACGCGCTCTGTCTTGACATCGAGAGACAGAAGGAAACAGAGTCTGAATCGCAGAGAGTGCGAGAGAGAATAATTGTGGGACTAATCATATTCAACCCAGTGAAGACCAAGAGACTGAACAGTAAAGTCTAGAGAATTGAATGAGGATCACACTGTAAATAATCATAACCATCCCAGGAAAGTCCAAAAGACTTTAATATTAGGAGTTAAAGATGACAATCTTAATGGAACCAATCATACTCGCCTCAATAGAGATGAGGAGATAAGAATACTGACACACAAAGAAGTAGAAGAGAATCATGGTTGGAATACTATCTGTTCTAGTCAATAAGAAATATCTCTCTCTGGAGAGAATCAAGGAGAGAGGAACAAAATCTTAGAGAACATTGGTCAAAGAGAAAAGAAACAGAAACAACGTAATGTATTGAATGAGTTACATAAACTGATCCAAAGAGTCACCAGATACTATCTGAAGATCAAGTATTGAATACAATTTGCTGAAATCCAAACTTCAGGAGAAGGGAGTCATTCTCCTGTCCTTGGTTGTTTTCTTAGTGGTACGGCCGGGTGAGGTTAGTTTGGACGGTGGACAGTTTCTATTAAGACAATAAGTAACGACTAAAGAGCACCTTTGCTAGTTCTGTTAGGTAGGGACGCCTTATAGTATAGGGAGAGATAGGCATTACTTTTCCTTTGGTTATTAAAGAAGGATGAAAGGTTTTTATCAGAGTCTGCATCCTTCTTCTGACCCATGTCACCGAGCATAGCCTTAAGATTAGAAATGTAATTTGTCTTGGAACCCTGCAGGACATGTGTATATGATCACAGAGAAGGATTATCTTCATATTAGAGTAAATGAGATTCCCAGTCTTTTTTCAACTTGTGAGAAATTTGGTATAATTTGCTATTATCCCTATGCCATATATTTCCTCACATGAGACCTTTCAGTTGTCCAACCAAAATGTCCACATCGAATAATTCATATTAAAAACACCATACACTTTTACACAAATATTCTTTACACGCTTGAACTCAAAATGAAGCCACCTTATCTATTACAAAAAGTAAAATAAAATGTTATTCTTGCACAAAAACAGCAGTTGCAGTGTCTTACAACAACACCGAAATAAAAATAAAACATTCTCACAAGTGTTTATGAATGCTGTAAATCTGTCATTGGGCCTCATTACGAGTCCGGCGGTAGCCGTGCCAGTAAAATCGGCAGGCTGGCCGCCGGACTTGTGATATTTTCGGCGCCTGGCTTCCCGGAATTACCGGGGTTTTACGACCCTGGCATTCCGGGAAGTCAGATGCTGGAAAAAAGGTATTCCCCATTCGCATTTGAGTCCCATAGGACTCAATGGGAATGAGGATGATGGTAGCATCGGCACCGTTCATAACAGTGCCGGTGCTACCGTGAAAGTCTGTGAGCAGATGCAGTTCCGCCCGCCAGGTCAGACTCTGTGGGCAGGAGGGCATCCGGCCCGCAAACTTGTACTCTGCCGGTCCGGTAACAACGATGCCGGGTTGTTACCGAACCGGCAGGGGCGTAATGACCCCCATTGTCTGTTAAAACAAAATATGCAACATTGTTAACTTTTAAACATTTAAAAGTAGACTATTTTATATTGGTTTTCTTTCTTTCTTTCCTTCTTTCTTTCCTTCTTTCTTTGTTTCTTTCTTTCTTTCTTTCTTTCTTTCTTTCTTTCTTTCTTTCTTGTGTCTTAACATTCTCGGTGGTCACTGTTACTTTGCGGGGTAGGATTACATGTTATTTTTTGATAAGCAGGTGCCCTAACCAGCCCTTCAGTTATATTTTCAAAAGTCCAAAGCACTAATTTCTTACACTGTGTAACATCTATACTTTATGCAGTAAATGCTTCTGAAGTGAAGCCAGTAACTGTAAATACCTCACTTTTCCTGGCCGGAATTCTCATCAATGGTCTAATCCGTTATTAATTTGAGCAGGTGCATGTTGCCATCCTAAAACAAGCCACCTTCTCCAAATGTGTGATGCATGTGTGACGAAATGAGTACTGCTCTGCAGAAATACAGGCGTGAGTGGTGAATAAAGCTCCTACTCAGCCCCACACTACTACTAAACCAGCAATGATCCCAGTCCTAAAGCTGAAGCAGACACAGTCAGAAAGGTATCCCTCCTTCGCCTCTTTCAGATGGCATGGTCTAAGTGCAGAATATATTCTTCCGGAGGGATGTGAGCGGGCTCAGAAGCAGATACATGACAGGAGTACTGTGGTACCAAAATAAAGCAATGTCCACCCATGCTTCTAAAAAAGAGGATAGTTTAATGAAACTAAAATACAATGACACTAATCAACGACACTATAACCCACCCCTGTAAGAGCAGGAACCGAATGTGCAGAATGTGTAATGAAAGGGGGCACTCTGGCCCTTAAGACAGGGGTGCAAGTGGAATTATTTCAGAAGATAGGTTAAGTTCACTGAAGATGTCTTTTAAAAAGGTAGAGAGTGGTGTCTTGCTAATTACTATTGTCTTTTAAGACAGGATCGGGGACAGACCCTCCTCAAATACTTTTACGTATTGAGCCAGGCATCTAGGCGCGTTCAAATAGGTTCCGTCAGCATTGTGATATTTTAAGTCGTTGTTTCTAATGATATCCAGCGATGAGGTGTACTCATGTTTCAATGTTTCAGTGACCAACTTGATTCGGGTGAAGTACGAGGAAGCAAAGGGATGAGCCAGTGTCTCCAATTGGTTGAATCAGCTTCAGTGGCGATCAGCTCCAAAATGGCTGCATCGCAGAGTGGCAATCAGTCTGTCAGAGTCAGCGCTGGGTGCTTTCAGTGGCTTTAAAAGCATCATAAAAAGGTCAAGCCAGCTCGAAATCAGATCCAAGGTAGAAAACAGGTTCCAGGGTTTTTACTTAAATTCTGGTTGCTGGGGTTCGAGGGGCAAGGTAAGTCCTTGTTCTGCATTTCCCGGTCAGGGAGATGGCAAGGCTTGTCACCTCCGGTGTGAAGATTCTCGGGTACTAGAGTTCTCAGCTTCAGTAGGCCTTGTCTAGCCGGCAGATCATCCCAAATGGTCTTCTTGGATGATGGAGAAAAAAAGCCTGCCCTTTACTTTGAAGTCTTTGTCTTCTCCTGTATGGAAGAGGACTTTCAAGCAGACTGTATCAACAACTTACAAGTGTAATCTGTTTTCTTCAGTAGTCAAACGATGTTTCAACAGAGGGGGTAGTTTCATTCCCTTAAATAGGCAATCTGCTACAGTGGATTGTTTCCCTTCCAGCCATCTGTTAGGGGTCCAAACCTGGCCGCTGTTTCAGAGTCTGCTGCCTGGTGATGTCAGTGCCAGAGTGCTTTGTCAACAGGAAGTGGTGATAGGGCACAGGAAGTTTGGGAGCTCTACAAACTCCCAGGATGGTGGAACCCCTTTCTTGCTGGAATGTTCTCTCCTAGGCTACTCTATCTACTATGTGCCCTTCCCCTTACTGCATACATCAACAGGTCTCTATTAATTGGTGTGAGCTCTCTGGTGTTCACACAGGGCTTATCTTTGAAGCAGTGGCTTGCAGCTAAACCCCGGGGAGATATCCTGTGGTGACAAGTCTTCTGAGAAAGAATAGAGGGATTCCTGGGTTGATCCCAAACAGCCATTTGTTCCCATGTCCTGAGACACATAACACCCTTTCACTAGTAACCACTCTGACAATAATGAAATAAATAGCCTTTAGCCAGATTCCCAGAGACCACCATGTCAAAATCCGACATATTTTATATTTAGAGTTTAATCTGCCACCAGGCTCTGGAAGCACACAAGTATGTACATTAATTTAGGATTAGAATTGCCCATGAATAAAGGAAGACCCTGACTGCTGGACATTTAGGTGTTATAAGATTGCAGGTAGGAATGCACATGTCACTTTGTAACTACTTCCCTGGCAAACTACAACCACCTACTTATGGGTGTTAGTAGACAGGCTCAGCAGAGAGACTTGACTGCACTAAGCTTTTTAGCATGGACATTATGGAAGTGGGGCCTGAATAGCAGTTTACTCCCAGAGGCAACATTACCCACATCATGTTAAATTACATTTCGTTTGTAAAAGGTCAGTCTATTCTGCCCTCACAGATGGAATTCTATCACAGCAATCCGAACTAAGTGTCAGACTAGTCTGTCTTCCTGTGCTTATCATAACTCAAATGAAGCAGTTAGCCAGCACCTGATCGGCAACAGTAGGTGTCTGAGACCAACAATACCGGCTTGTGACCTGTTAACAGTCAGTAGGTCATATACAAGGTCCACAGAGGTGTTCCACACAAATGTCTTTATGTGTATGCATATGCACTAGGAAACCTGCTGTAGAGTGCTCTCAAATTTAGTATGAAACCTTTTGCTGAGGTTCCTGTGCAGAGGGGGCCTCTATGGAAAATGGATATCCTTGACTTATGTCTGTTTAAAAGTGACAATGTTGATCCTTAAATATTGTTAGCAAAGGAGCTCCACATCATGTGGGGCTAGAGTTACTAAAGGTTCTCCAGCTGGAATGTGTACAGCATGTGGGGCTAGAGTTTCTAAAGGGTCTGCAGCTGGAATGTGTACAGCAGGTGGGGCTAGAGTTTCCAAAGGATCTGCAGCTAGAATGTGTACAGCATGCAGGGCTAGAGTTTCTAAAGGGTCTGCAGCTACATTGTGTACAGCACGTGAGGTTAGAGTTTCCAAAGGATCTGCAGCTGGAATGTGTACAGCCTGTGGGGCTAGAGCGTCTGAAGGATCGGCAGCTAGAATGTGTACAGCATGTGGGGCTAGAGTGTCTAAAGGATCTGCAGCTGGAATGAACACAGCAGGTGGGGCTAGAGTTTCTAAAGGGTCTGCAGCTGGAATGTGTACAGCAGGTGGGGCTAGAGTTTCTAAAGGGTCTGCAGCTGGAATGTGTACAGCAGGTGGGGGCTAGAGTTTCTAAAGGGTCTGCAGCTAGAATGTGTACAGCATGCAGGGCTAGAGTTTCTAAAGGGTCTGCAGCTACATTGTGTACAGCACGTGAGGTTAGAGTTTCCAAAGGATCTGCAGCTGGAATGTGTACAGCCTGTGGGGCTAGAGCGTCTGAAAGATCTGCGGCTAGAATGTGTACAGCAGGTGGGGCTAGAGTTTCTAAAGGATCTGCAGCAGGAATGTGCACAGCAGGTAGGGCTAGAGTTTCTAAAGAATCTGCAGCTCGAATGTGCACAGTAGGTGGGGCTAGAGTGTCTAAAGGATCTGAAGCTAGAATGTGTACAGTGTGTGGGGCTAGAGTGTCTAAAGGATCTGCAGCTAGAATGTGTACAGTCTGTGGGACTAGAGTTTCTAAAGTGTCTGCTTCTAGAATGTGTACAGCACATGGGGTTAGAGCTTCTAAAGGATCTGCAGCTGGAATGTGAACAGCTTGTGGGGCTATAGCTTCTGAAGGATCTGCGGCTAGAATGTGTACAACAGGTGGGGCTAGAGTGTCTAAAGGATCTGCAGCTACAATGTGTACAGCAGGTGGGGCTAGAGTTTCTAAAGAATCTGCGGCTAGAATGTGTACAGCATGTGGAGCTAGAGCTTCCAAAGGATCTGCAGCTAGAATGTGTACAGCACGTGGGGCTAGAGTGTCTAAAGGATCTGCGGCTAGAATGTGTACAGCATGTGGGACTAGAGTTTCCAAAGGATCTGCAGCTAGAATGTGTACAGCAGGTGGGGCTAGAGTGTCTAAAGGATCTGCAGCTGGAATGTGTACAGCAGGTGGGGCTAGAGCTTCTAAAGGATCTGCAGCTGGAATGTGTACAGCCTGTGGGGTTAGAGCATCTAAAGTGTCTGCGGCTAGAATGTGTACAGCAGGTGGGGCTAGAGCGTCTAAAGGATCTGCAGCTAGAATGTGTACAGCATGTGGGACTAGAGCGTCTAAAGGATCTGCAGCTGGAATGTGTACAGCTGGTGACTAGAGCGTACAAAGGATCTGCAGCTAGAATGTTTACAGTGTGTGGGGCTAGAGCATCTAAAGGATCTGCAGCTAGAATGCGTACAGCAAGTGGGGTTAGAGTTTCCAAAGGATCTGCAGCTAGAATGTGTGGGGCTAGAGCTACTAAAGGATCTGCAGCTGGATGTGTACAGCCTGTGGGGCTAGAGCTTCTGAAGGATCTGCAACTAGAATGTGTACAACAGGAGGGGCTAGAACGTCTAAAGGATCTGCAGCTAGAATGTGTACAGCATGTGGGACTAGAGCGTCTAAAGGATCTGCAGCTGGAATGTGTACAGCTGGTGACTAGAGCGTACAAAGGATCTGCAGCTAGAATGTGTACAGTGTGTGGGGCTAGAGCATCTAAAGGATCTGCAGCTAGAATGTGTACAGCAAGTGGGGTTAGAGTTTCCAAAGGATCTGCAGCTAGAATGTGTGGGGCTAGAGCTACTAAAGGATCTGCAGCTGGATGTGTACAGCCTGTGGGGCTAGAGCTTCTGAAGGATCTGCAACTAGAATGTGTACAACAGGAGGGGCTAGAATGTCTAAAGGTTCTGCAGCTAGAATTTGTACAGCATGTGGGGCTAGAGTTTCTAAAGGATCTGCAGCTGGAATGTGTACAGCCGGTGGGGCTAGAGTTCTAAAGGATCTGCAGCTGGAATGTGTACAGCCTGTGGGGCTAGAGCTTCTAAAGGATCTGCAGCTAGAATGTGTACAGCAGGTGGGGCTAGAGCTTCTAAAGGGTCTGCAGCTGGAATGTGTACAGCAGGTGGGGGCTAGAGTGTCTAAAGGATCTGCAGCTGGAATGTGTACAGCAGGTGGGGCTAGAGTTTCGAAAGGGTCTGCAGCTGGAATGTGTACAGCAGGTGGGGTTAGAGTTTCCAAAGGATCTGCAGCTGGAATGTGTACAGTACATGGGGCTAGAGCGTCTAAAGGATCTGCAGCTAGAATGTGTACAGCAGGTGGGGCTAGAGTTTCGAAAGGGTCTGCAGCTGGAATGTGTACAGCAGGTGGGGCTAGAGTTTCTAAAGGGTCTGCAGCTGGAATGTGTACAGCATGTGGGGCTAGAGTTTCTAAAGGGTCTGTAGCTGGAATTTGTACAGCAGGTGGGGGCTAGAGTGTCTAAAGGATCTGCAGCTGGAATGAGTACAGCAGGTGGGGCTAGAGTTTCTAAAGGGTCTGCAGCTGGAATGTGTACAGCACGTGGGGTTAGAGTTTCCAAATGATCTGCAGCTGGAATGTGTACAGTACATGGGGCTAGAGCGTCTAAAGGATCTGCAGCTAGAATGTGTACAGCAGGTGGGGCTAGAGTTTCGAAAGGGTCTGCAGCTGGAATGTGTACAGCAGGTGGGGCTAGAGTTTCTAAAGGGTCTGCAGCTGGAATGTGTACAGCATGTGGGGCTAGAGTTTCTAAAGGGTCTGTAGCTGGAATGTGTACAGCAGGTGGGGGCTAGAGTGTCTAAAGGATCTGCAGCTGGAATGAGTACAGCAGGTGGGGCTAGAGTTTCTAAAGGGTCTGCAGCTGGAATGTGTACAGCACGTGGGGTTAGAGTTTCCAAATGATCTGCAGCTGGAATGTGTACAGTACATGGGGCTAGAGCGTCTAAAGGATCTGCATCTGGAATGTGTACAGCAGGTGGGGCTAGAGCGTCTAAAGGATCTGCAGCTAGAATGTGTACAGCAGGTGGGGCTAGAGTTTCTAAAGGGTCTGCAGCTGGAATGTGTACAGCACGTGGGGTTAGAGTTTCCAAATGATCTGCAGCTGGAATGTGTACAGTACATGGGGCTAGAGCGTCTAAAGGATCTGCATCTGGAATGTGTACAGCAGGTGGGGCTAGAGTGTCTAAAGGATCTGCAGCTACATTGTGTACAGCACGTGGGGCTAGAGCACCTAAAGGATCTGCAACTAGAATGTGTACAGCAGGTGGGGCTAGAGTTTCTAAAGGATCTGCAGCTGGAATGTGCACAGCATGTGGAGCTAGAGTTTCTAAAGAATCTGCAGCTAGAATGTGCACAGCAGGTGGGATTAGAGCATCTAAAGGATCTGCATCTAGAATGTGTACAGTGTGTGGGGCTAGAGTGCCTAAAGGATCTGCAGCTACATTGTGTACAGCACGTGGGGTTAGAGTTTCCAAAGGATCTGCAGCTAGAATGTGTACAGCAGGCGGGCTAGAGCACCTGAAGGATCTGCAGCTGGAATGTGCACAGTGTGTGGGACTAGAGCTTCTGAAGGCTCTGCGGCTAGAATGTGTACAACAGGTGGGGCTAGAGTGTCTAAAGGATCTGCAGCAGGTGGGGCTAGAGTTTCTAAAGAATCTGCAGCTAGAATGTGTACAGCATGTGGAGCTAGAGCTTCTAAAGGATCTGCAGCTAGAATGTGTACAGTACGTGGGGCAAGAGTGTCTAAAGGATCTGCAGCTGGAATGTGTACAGCATGTGGAGCTAGAGTTTCTAAAGGATCTGCAGCTATAATGTGTACAGCAGGTGGGGCTAGAGTGTCTAAAGGATCTGCAGCTACAATGTGTACAGCAGGTGGGGCTAGAGTTTCTAAATAATCTGCAGCTAGAATGTGTACAGCATGTGGAGCTAGGGCTTCTAAAGGATCTGCAGCTAGAATGTGTACAGCACGTGGGGCTAGAGTGTCCAAAGGATCTGCAGCTGGAATGTGTACAGCATGTGGAGCTAGAGTTTCTAAAGGATCTGCAGCTAGAATGTGTACAGCAGGTGGGGCGAGAGTGTCTAAAGGATCTGCAGCTGAAATGTGTACAGCATGTGGAGCTAGAGCTTCTGAAGGATCTGCGGCTAGAATGTGTACAACAGGAGGGGCTAGAGTGTCTAAAGGATCTGCAGCTACAATATGTAGAGCAAGTGGGGCTAAAGTGCCTAAAGGATCTGCAGCTGGAATGTGAACAGCCTGTGGGGCTAGAGTTTCTAAATAATCTGCAGCTAGAATGTGTACAGCATGTGGAGCTAGAGCTTCTAAAGGATCTGCAGCTAGAATGTGTACAGCACGTGGGGCTAGAGTGTCCAAAGGATCTGCAGCTGGAATGTGTACAGCATGTGGAGCTAGAGTTTCTAAAGGATCTGCAGCTACAATGTGTACAGCAGGTGGGGCGAGAGTGTCTAAAGGATCTGCAGCTGGAATGTGTACAGCATATGGAGCTAGAGCTTCTGAAGGATCTGCGGCTAGAATGTGTACAACAGGTGGGGCTAGAGTGTCTAAAGGATCTGCATCTACAATGTGTACAGAAGGTGGGGCTAGAGTTTCTAAAGAAACTGCAGCTAGAATGTGTAAAGCATGTGGAGCTAGAGCTTCTAAAGGATCTGCAGCTAGAATGTGTACAGCACGTGGGGCTAGAGTGTCTAAAGGATCTGCAGCTGCAATGTGTACAGCATGTGGAGCTAGAGCTTCTAAAGGATCTGCAGCTAGAATGTGTACAGCAGGTGGGGCTAGCGTGTCTAAAGGATCTGCAGCTGGAATGTGTACAGCATGTGGAGCTAGAGTTTCTAAAGTGTCTGCGTCTAGAATGTGTACAGCACGTGGGGCTAGAGCTTCTAAAGGATCTGCAGCTGGAATGTGTACAGCCTGTGGGGCTAGAGCATCTAAAGTGTCTGCGGCTAGAATGTGTACAGCAGGTGGGGCTAGAGCTTCTAAAGGATCTGCAGCTGGAATGTGTCCAGCCTGTGGGGTGTAGGGTGTCCTAAACGTTTGGACTATTATGCTGCAACATTTGGTGCTGTGGGCTTAGGAAATCCAAGATGGCGGAAAAGCCCACATTTGCGCCAGAATCCAGGAGAACCGTGCAGTTTTGCGCACACCAAAATGGTCCCCTGACCTGCCACCCACCAGTGAAAAGAAACATGGTTCTGTTCAAAACCCGTTTTATTAATGTCAAAAATTGCTAAGATCATGGGCCCGAAACCACCAAACAAAAATCCAACTATGGATGAGTGTTTTACTTTACTCTACTACAGATCCACATCAATGCCATGTCAAGCAAGGATCATCTACTATCAAGTAAAATCCTTTCTTTTTGAAATGTATTAATTTAAGACAGCTGTCAAAAATAGGTGCAGTACCGGCATTGGACAATGACCAGCGCTGGCGCTCTATAAATCCTGACAGGAGAGCTGTCTTGCAGAAATGTGTCGTGAGCAGAAGGGGGTCTTATGTAATTAAAAGTTCAAAAGACTTGCCTTCCTGAGAACCATTAACACCTCAGAGACACACACAACAGCCCAGGATATCACATGGCCCTGTTGATTGAGAGGGAGGAGTTTCTCCTGCAGCCTACAGGACCCAACACAAAAGACCCTTTCAATTGAATAGAAATGCAGATTTGGGTGTGGACTGTAAACAGAGCGCTGCCTGGTAGGAGAGACATGTGATCCCTGACTCCCCCAGTTCCTAGGGGCGGGCCAGACAGGACTGTGGATTCATATTGCAGCAAATATATGTTTAAGTTAAATGCTTCTAAAATCTTGTATTACGCTCACAGAAATGTACAATTTGGGGATCCTGAAAATGAAAAACGCCATCACGATTTGAGCCCAAATTCCATTTTGTGCGGTGTTCTGGGACCGAACCTCGCTATTTATTAATATTGCAGACACTGTGTTTAGGATAGAGACATAGTAATTTCCAGTAATATGCTCACGGAAGGGGTGCAGGTCTGTGTAAATTTTGAGGAAAAACCAATATGGCGAAAGTCACTAAAAAGCACAAAATGTTGCCATTTGTGAACCCAGGCTCTGAGGGGGATCAGAGTTGGGGGAGAGTGTATCTTAAATTAATCTGTGAAATGTGTCTGTAATTTCAATGACGTGTGTATCTGGGAAACCTGTTAGTTATGAAAAATGAATTTTCTAAGTAAAAGCAAAGGGGCGTTTCTTCAATAGACTGTAAGACTCTGACTCACTCTGACACACTATCCCTTCTCAAATCAGGTCACAGAGAATCCTTGACCTATCAAATCATAAGAGGGTTGGGCATGCAGAATGAGCCGACCCACCCACTTTTAAAACACATAAAAAGAGACTGCTTGGACAGGCAAGAGATTCACTTTTCCATTTTCTTGCTGAGCATTTTGACGGACGACTTCACATCCAGATTCCAGACTTTACATTTAGAGATCCCGAACTTAACTCCAGAACTTAAAGCAAAGGCCTAACCCACAAGCTGAGAACTCTTCTCAGCAGGCCTTCAGAATCCAGCAATCCAACCAAACTATTCTACAGCCGGAAGAGCTGTTGGATTCTTTGCCAAGAACGTTTTCCAGAACCGGCAGCAGACCCAGAAAGCAGTGCTGTATCCAGAATCCACTTGATCCAGACCAGCGGAACCAGAGACCAGACCGCTGTGAAGTGCAGAGCAGAGCTGACCCAGAGAGCTGTGACTTCAGAACCAGCCGCCAGGAGTCCAGTTCAAACCTGCTGACCAGACCTTGATGGCCTATTTCAAATTCATAGCGTGAGTACTCAGCCAGAACTGTGTAAAACCAATCTCTTAGTTTGAAATAATCTAATTCAAACTATTTTAACCTATTAGAACTGCATCATAAGGAATTGTATGTCCATCCTGTTGATTTAAACCTTCCAAGCGCATCTGTCATTCTGAAACTGTAATTTAATTTCTGAAAATCTACCTCCACTAAATCGTCCGTATCTCTTGAACCGTTTGTGCTAGAAGCAAGTTTTAACTTTCACTTTCCAACAAGCCTAGAACGACTTGCTACTCCTTATAGTTCCTCCGCAATCGCGATCGACGCACTCGGAAAAAAGTGCTGTGAATTGACAGTTTGCTTCATATCAACCATGTGTAAAATATTTGTCTTTTGCTTCCATTACTGAATCCCGTTTTCAACCTGATAACCATCCCTGAATCATCGGTAGGGCTGACCTGCACTGATTTAAAGTATCTCTCACTCACCCTGAACCTCTAGAGGGAATTAAAACCATTTTCAGCATATTTTTCACTTCATTGCCACCACATTTAAAAAGTTCTTGCCTACTTTAAAATCATAATTGTTTTCCTCTAAAACAGGTATGATGGGGGAACGGTCTAACCCACCTGCTGTACACATTCCTGCAGCAGATCCTTTAGACGCTCTAGCCCACATGCTGTACACATTCTAGCTGCAGATCCTTTAGACACTCTAGCCCCACCTGCTGTACACATTCTAGCCGCAGACACTTTAGATGCTCTAACCCCTGTCCAGTGACTCCAATCAAGCACTTCCACTAAGTCAGTGCCTTGTCTGGGATTGCTCAAGGGAAGTCCTTATTTATATATTTTTATGACAAGTTATACTCTGGATGATAAACCCTTGGGGGGAACTGGAAATTTGTATTGCATTTTGTATTCCTGAGAATTGTGTGCTCTCCTTCCATCTCCTTATCTTGCATAGGGGGTGAGGGAATTGTCAAAGAAAAAGTGATCACATTATCTTTTGTTGAAATCATGTCAAGTTTATTTCTGTGCTGCATTTTTCCCTCATTGCTTTCATTGAAACCATAAAAGTATTTTCTGCTATTTTATCCTTCCTATACTAACTCCTCAATGATTGTAAAGAAGTGTGCTAGTGTCAGATTATCTATTGTCGATCAACATTATATTCATATGCCTAGGTGTGATATCAAATATTAATTTATTATAAAAGTGTGATATATATTGTTTAATTTTTCCAATAAATCTTTTAAATTGCAAAACAAACCTACTTCTTGGCTCAGTGAGGTCAGGGGGATTCATAGAGAGGGGAGTTATATAAGGGTTTATCATCCAGAGTATAACTTGTCATAAAAATATATAAATAAGGGCTTCCCTTGAGCAATCCCAGACAAGGCACTGACTTAGTGGGAGTGCTTGAATAAGCTGAGATCAGGGAAGCAATTTGCTATAAAGCAGGGGTCTGCAACCATTGACTCTCCAGATGTTTTCAACTATTTTAGTTTAAGTCCAAAACATCTGAAAAGCCACAGATTGAAGTCCCCTACTAATGGGATTGAGGGATCATGAGCAAGGTATACAATACAACTCTTGTGCTTTTATTTCTGGGAAGCTATTCATGGAATATCCCACCAGCGAGCCTGTTTTATTCAAAGTGCAACCAAGCATAGGTTTTAACTTGGTGCTGCATCATGGCAAGGCGATTCTACGGCAATGACGTTACCTTCAGGAAAGACATATCTTCATTGCTTGGCACATAGGTGATCTCCAAATTTTCCAGCACGATCTCACAGTTGTTGTATGCATTTTGAAGATTGTGATAGTGGGCATCCAAATGTTCAAGCAAGGCGAGCTTGTTGCTTGTTCCCTGGCAAACTGAAAAAGAGGTGAAATTCCATTTTAATTTCAGGCCTCAACGGAACACTTCAAAGTTATAATGTAGTCCAAAACTTAGGATAGACTTAAACAACAGTGGTGTTCTGTTTAAAACCAGCTGGACTTAAAACCCTGATATCAAAATAGTACACAACGGTAATGAAAAGCATTTTGTTAAGTAGCACCCACACAGCATGCGCGGTCGACGGCCATTTTGTCTCTGCTATAGGCCTCATTACAGAACATGTCTACCAATGCAAGGGCAACTTTGAATGGTATTCCCACAAGAGAAAAAGGGCAAGGTGCAAGCATGTGGGAGGTATTGCAGAAACTTTGCACCTGTAAAAGTGCAATTAGCACTAGGAGAAAAATTATTTTACTACAAAAAACAAGTTCTTTCAGTGTATTTTTGTACCAGCGCAAAGGATTAGGATTAGGGAAAACATTGCTCCAGTGGAAACAGTGCATTGAAATAATGCTTTTTACACTAGGGAAATGTTTGCTCCAGTACTAACTGCATTTGCATTGGTGCACAGATTATTTAGTACCGCTTTTATTCTTTAACACATGTTTTGCCCCAGGAATAAAGTTTCCTGTTATGCTCTGTGCCTCTGATGTTTAAACCATAAGCTTTCCTTCATCCCAGAATCCTCTGGGCTGCTTGCTAAGAACCCATTCCCAGTTATGAGGGTACAACATGCATTTTTAAGATTTGTAATAACTACATTTCATTCCATGCATCCCCCTTACTTTGCCTTACTAGAGCACTGCAGTTATAACTGAAGTACAGAGCTACAAGCATGGGGTTGCTCTTCTTTTTAGGTAGTCGGTGATAGTCATCTCGTCACAAATTATCATTGAGTCCATAGCTGAGTTAGTCCCCAAAGTGCTAGGGGCCCAAACAATGATGCTGCCAAGGGCTGTATCTTCATGTGAGAGGGTAGGTGGGCCCCATGTACAACCTTAAACACAGGGGCTGAAATTTACTAATGAAAAGACAATTGTGTGTATGAAGGTTAAATTCAAGAAATGTATATGTAGCTTTAATGAAATGTACACTGTCCAACAATGTGGAAATTAGAGTCATAGATTGGCAAAAACGCATAATAATTATAATGACAAAAACACAAAACATAATGCACAAATCACATGAGTAAAGTGCATGCAATAGCAGCAAGACATATCTAAACCCAGTGCAATGTGCTCAACATCAGACATCAACACGTGATATAAGTCACATGAATAGGTGCATATAATAGCACTTTTTGCCAATCAAACGGCCCTTCTTCGACTCCTGAGCGTTTCTCCCAAAATGCACCTGCATTGGTACCGATTTACTAAACAGCAGGGAGTTCCATTTATGCTTCAGTCTGCTCCCAACTTCCGCTTCCTGCACACACCATGCCTGTGCTTGTCAGGGATAGGATACTGTACATACTGTCTCGGATTAGGCTTAAAGACATTGGGCCCGATTCATGGAATTTTTTGCACGGTGCAACGTGACTTTTCATTGATGAAAAGTCACTGTGCTTACATTGCCAACACACACCATGATTCATGGAACAGTGCAAAGTGTCTGTTCATTCAGAGTCACTTTGCATTGCTCCACCCTGATTTATGGAGCAGTGCAAAGTGTTTTTAAAGTGCAAAGTGACATAGCACAGCAGAAATACACTTTGCACTGTTCCATGAATCCGGGTGTTTGTTGGCAATGAAAACTCACTTTTCACTGTGCAAAACATTCTATGAATCTTGCCTTTTCACAATCACTGATGGATGGGCAGGACGATGGTAATGGCCCACCCACCCAATGTATCGACCAACCAAAGCCAGGGCCATTCCAGAGGGCATAGGCACCCTCTCCAAGCATGTACATGTTCATGGTGTTTATTGCCATTCGCACCCTAACAAAATGCTCAGGGTGCTAATGGAGGTAGGTCTCCGGGAATCATGCATTCAGCATGTCAAGCATTCTATTTCAAATAAGTGATAACAGGGCTGCTAATAAAATAATGAAAGGAAACTCTTTCATCTTATTAGCTATTAAATTGGTCTTGTATAGCCCCCTTCTGCTATTTTTGTTGGCCTCGCTGCATCCGTAGTGTAGGTTTTTTGACAGAGAGGCAGCGCAGGGGAAGCAAATAAGCACAAAAGAAGACAATCTGCAGGAAAATGTGTCTTGTATATAAAAAGGTATGGGGAGTAGATGGGATTTGGGAGGTGAAAAAAATGAAAAAAGAAAAGAGACTCCTTGGAACAAAGGCTTGTATCCTGCATTCTGAGACCCATGTTCTAATTGAGCAATAGTGCTCGCGTGGCAGGATGGATTGTCCAGTAATGTCCTGGAGCTCAGGTTATAGGCCTGGGCAAGCGTTTGGCCCCTTTGACATTATCGGTCAATCCACCCACCACCATGGATATGTTTTCTATTAGCACCCCAGGGCTGAGTGCCAAGGTACTAATAGTGTTTGTTAGGAAACAAATAGACCTGAAGTGGGTGTGCAGTTTGCAGCAGGGCATGCGATGGAAATGTGGGGCAGGCTCCAGAAGGAGCCTTTTTTCCATGTCTATGATGCAGCGTGCAGGGCCTAGGAAGAACCGGAAGCAGAATCTGATGAGCAGACGAGGGTGAGCATTCGTGAGGGAGGGAAGGTGAGCAGAGGCCGCTGCAGGCTGGGGGGAGTGTTGGGGATGGGCACAGGTGTACCAGGGCATGGCAGACTCAGGGAAAAGGGTACTGGCCTGGATATAACGAGGGCTTAGACTGTGAGATTCAGCCTATGTTCCTGCGATCCTGATTGGCTGGCCACTGCTCCCTTGTTGTGCTTCATTTCCATGTAAGCACTGTTTGTCTTGTCCATTGAACCACCACTGTAGCTCTGACATCTTACACATTTACACATAGGAAATACCTCATTACAACCTTGCCGGTATCCTGGCGGTATAGCCACCAGGATACCAGCAAAGGCTGTTACCGTTTCCGGCACTTGGTCCAGCAGCCTTGCCGCTGGATTACGGGTGCCGGCAGAGCAGTGTAAATCCCCATTCATGGAGTCGATAGGGGGATTCACCGTCATTGCCGTCACCAGCAATGCCGGTAACTAGGGCTTTTTTGGCTGGTAGGGTGTTTGATTTGCCTCCAGCATTTAGCTGGAGGTGCCCCAGGGGCCCCATCGGCACTCTCGTAGTCGGTTGGTCCAGTAAGGTGCCAGTATCCTTGGATACCAGCACTTTTTTACCAGACCGCCCAACTCAAAATGAGCCCCACTGTACAAATTGAGGATGGTCTTGTTCACCCACCAAACAGGAAGGTCCTGTCAAATTTCAATAACATCCACAAACGCGAAACTATCATCACTGTCAATGGAGATGATTGGCACTTAGCCAGGCTGGCAACACCAGTGGATACTTGTATTCAGTTGGTGGATGAGCCCACCATTGGCGCAGATCCTTCTGGAAAGCAGTAGCAGGATTGTGATGACCCAAGGTCAAGTGATCAAAGGACAAAGAAGGTGGCTGTCTCTTTGGTGAATTAGGAATGATAATTGAGAATGATAACCTAATCTGACAAATAAATAAGATACATTTCCTATGCAGTTCAGGCTGCACGTTCCTGATTTATTTATTTATATATTGAGGGAACAATGCTCCTTTGATCACAAAAGACCATACAATAGATATGAAGTCAGATTTGTCAGGAAGCGGC
This sequence comes from Ambystoma mexicanum, assembly GCF_040938575.1. NCBI lineage: Eukaryota > Metazoa > Chordata > Amphibia > Caudata > Ambystomatidae > Ambystoma > Ambystoma mexicanum. Next base: position 985,716,934 of record NC_090924.1, read on the forward strand.
GAGCATCTTACAATAGGGTGCGTTCGAGTGACATTCTGGCCAGGTTGTGGAAGGAGGAAATGGAACAGTCACCGGGGCAAAACATCGGTGCACATACGTAGATTGAGGACAACCAGCATAAGACATTTTAATTGCAGGTGCACAGTACGGCCAGCTGTGTTAGGGATGTGACCATGATGGTGGAAGTGCTAGAGTGGAGGGACATGGGTAGGTTAGAGGCGAGGGAAAATGTTAGCTAGAATGCAAATTGGAGGTAAGTTAAGAGGGTAACTCCGAGGTGAACAGGTAGGAGTTTTGTTTTGAAGAAATCCATATGGACTGTTTTTCGTATGTCTGGGGGAAGAGAATTGACATAGAGGGAATCATATTATGTTATGTTATGTTATGTTATGTTAAAGGCATTTTCCAAGTGCACATACAGAACACGAGTGGGTCCATAAAAGAGTGTGCACCTTTTTTGAAAACACCAGCTGCCTTAAAATAAAAATAAAATTGTCGAGCAATCTACTTTATTGATCGCTCCTGCAGATGGGCCCTTTTTCGCCATGATCACTCATGGGCACTGTGTATCGGATGAGTTGCTGGTAAACCTGTAGAAGCAGATTATGTAATTGCATACAGCAGCAAATGCATTATTTAGTCTCCTTGTGTCCAGACATGGTGTCCGCCTGGTAATCGAGTGGTAACTGTAGAATGCATTTCAGAGGATGTCAGCCTCTTTCCAGCCGCTGCGATGTGCCTTTTGCAGGAACTTTCTTCTGTATATTGGTGACACCCAAGTGCAATAATACATACGGATATGACACAAAAGATGCCTTGTACGATAAGAATGGACATGTTTAAGCAATATCTAGCTCCACAGACTCAGGTTCCATTTTATTCACACGTTCTCGGTGTTTCATTAAAACGTCTCTTTCCACCTGCGCTCTGCAACCTTTGTCTCTCCAGATCTTTTGGACTACAACTCCCATCATTGCTTGGCAGCATATTCAATGTGGAAGGATCCTGGAAGTTGTAGTTCCAAACATCTGGGGAGCCACAGGCTGTTTTAATTGGAGTGGCGTAAATGATTCTCCCAAATATTTAGGGGTGACCAAGCGTAATAAGGCCGCCCAAATTAACCAAGGGGAGTCCGGGGGAGGAGGGTCCTCCCCCCTAAGTTTTTTTTTAAATAATGGATTAAAATAGTTCTTTTTCAGCGCACTTTCCGTAAAGAAATTGGGTAAAAAGCCATGCTTTTTTTTTAAAAAAAATCCAGTAGATGCAAGTCACAAACACTAAACAGGACCATTTTCAAACGCATTTATATGATGATTCTCCCCACAATATATACCAGTATAAAAAAAAACATGTTCATGCTGGCTGTTCCCATGCATTTCCATGCTTCCTGCAACAATATATGCCAGGATTCCAATATAAGACCACACTGTTTGGTTTGCACATAATGCCAGTAATGATACTATAAGAAAACAAAGCTTCGTCCGGGCCTGCCATGGCTCGGGCTGCCGGGCCGTTACCGGCCATGTCCACCCCCTGCCAGGGCGTGAAAGCCATATTGCATCCATGTTATTGTAGTGCTGGATCTCCTTTTTGGATAGATACCCTGTTGCATCACAGATAGGTTTGTGCGGTGTAAAGACCAGCGCATGCACATGCAGTCACGACTTTCACAACTTTGGGTGACACCAGTCACTTACATGTTGATCACAGAGGACGAGTGGCAGCCACGGATGAAGGGCAGGAAGGTGCGCTTAGAAGCCCTGGATGTATGGGCTTTGTAGCTCTCTCGCTAGCATTGTCCTCTCATTTCTAGGATGTTGTAAAAAAGAGGTTCACCTTAAAGAGCAGCCACAAAACGTTTTTAAAAGTTGTTTTTTTGTTTGTTCAATAATCGGTACCTACCCGCATCCAACATTTTATCCTTTTCAGATATTGTAATTGACCTGCCACACATTTCCTGTTTAGATTAACTCTTTGGAGCCACAATATCAAGACTTAATTTGCCCTCGTGAGAGCCGTTCGATGGGGATCCTAGTCATGCCAAAACTAAACGGCAGCCAGATGTCAAGCCAGATGCGCTGGAATGCGTTCACAGAAAAGACTGTGATCGGGGAAGTTGCCATTAAAGAGTGAAAGTGAGCTATTTTAACACCAAGCTATGTATTTATTTACCTGGGCCCAAATTACCTCAATTACTCTGGTGCTGTGTCCTTTCGCACTTATATGTTCACATACCAATTGCTGCAAAACGTCATTTTTCATTTGTGGTGTTAACTGATCTTTAGCGCCATCTATAAACCAAAACTATTGCATTAGAGTATAGATAGGGAGAAATGGTATACGAGGAAGGACACAAAACCTGTAGGTGTTTGGGATATTTCCCCTCCCATTGACTGCCCATGGCCATGCTAATCCCCATGGCCAGCCCTTCCTACACAGTTCCAGCAACTCCTTGCCTAAAACACCTTCTCATGGAAACTCTCTGAACGTGCTTAAATCAAACCTTACCGTGCACTCCAAGTACCTGCCAGGGTTTTTTCAAAGCAGTCTTCTGAGAGTTAATGATTTTATTGGAGTCGTGTAATAAAAATGTCTTCACCAGGTCTGGCGTCAGCCTCTCTATTTATAAGCACTATGTGTGTCTTTTACTGAGGTCGTGCTAAAAAGAAACTCTGGCAAAGCCAACAGTTTTGGCTTGTGTATAAGTATTAGGCGTTTGCCAGGCACTGCTATTAGATGCCCAGGTGCTCGCACCATTTTGCACCTGCTACCATCAATGGCCAGTTAATACCACCACAGCAGTGACTGGCACGTGCCTTTCCCATACCTAACAAAACACAAACTGTTAGCATTGCCAATTCTTGTTTAACTGGTTGGTCGGAGCAAATGTCTTTGCAAAAACACTGTGCACAGTGTCTGGCCTCTGACCTTTGACCTCGTCTTTCATTTTACAAGCGGGATATTTTTAGGCATACTCAGTAGGACAGGACTCAATAAGCTGATCTGAAAACTTGAAGTACTCGGCTTATAATATCTATATGCGTCATAATGTCCAGCTCTAGTTTTCAATGATGTATTTTATGTATTTATTGGTGTATACAATATATCAAAACCAAAGGCCACGCGGCAAAGCGCATTCAATGCAGCCCACCGAGCTATTGGGCCAGGCAATGGTAGGTGTGCACTCTATAAATACGGGGGGGAGGGACTTTTCAGAGCAAACGTAGACATTATACAGCTGTTTTCAATAAAAGCGGAAAGCGATTGTTAGTCAACACCAACGCCCGCCTGCCAGATCCAACAAGACTATTTGGAATAATATTAATCAAAGGTTTGTATACAGCTCTTCGGGAGGAGTGCTTACACTTCTAAGATCTGGAATAATCGCTGTTAGTGTTTCCCAGTGTAGTGGACCGCAATGTATTGACCTTTAAAGGGTGAAAGGCAGAGTCGGGCCGTGTTGGCATTTGAACTTGAGCGTGCATGGTGGCCTGGTATCAAAGCATTAAACTATCCTTCGGAACTAAAATCTTGTGTTTTCTTAAATATGCCAGACGTGTTAAATCTCATATCTCTGACTTTTCGCAGACTTGGCTTGGCTTTCCGTGAAAAGTAGGGCTTCAAATTGTGAGATTTCGCTTGTGATGCACCCCACCAGAAAATAGCAACTCGTATTCATCATGTGGCTGGATCAGCATACAGTCTCCTATGATGTGTTTGCTAATTTTGCTTGCTATTTAGTTCAATCACGCGCATCGGATCTACCCAGTATCATTGCGGAGATTTCCATGAAATTATGCTGCAGTTGTATTTGTAATGTGTGATTGCTGCTTCCTAGCCGCTAGAGGGCAGTGTAACATCAGTATTTCTCTTTCGTTACCGTGACGATGCACTCTCCCTCCTAGTACCAGCCCACGGAAATCCACTAGCGAGGCAGCGCCAGTTTACTCGGCGGAGACACTGTAAATTACGAACATCCCACACAGCACACCCACTAAGCACGCACTTCCCGCACAGCAAAGCTACTAAGACATGCACTTCCGGCACAGCACACCCAGTAAGACATGCACTTCCCTCACAGCACACCCAGTAAGACACACACTTCCCTCACAGCACACCCAGTAAGGCACACACTTCCCGCACAACACACCCAGTAAGACACACACTTCCCTCACAACACAGCCAGTAAGACACACTTCCCTCACAACACACCCAGTAAGGCACGCACATCCCACACAGCAAAGTCAGTAACACACACATTTTCCACACACACACACAGTCAGGCACACATTTCCCGCACAGCAGCCAGTAAAACACACACTTCCCTCACAGCACACCCAGTAAGACACACACTTCCCTCACAGCACACCCAGTAAGGCACACACTTCCCGCACAGCACACCCAGTAAAACACACACTTCCCTCACAGCACACCCAGTAAAACACACACTTCCCTCACAGCACACCCAGTAAGGCACGCACTTCCCACACAGCAAAGTCAGTAACACACACACTTTCCACACACACACACACAGTCAGGCACACATTTCCCGCACAGCAGCCAGTAAGACATGCACTTCCCTCACAGCACACTCAGTAAGACACACACTTCCCTCACAGCACACCCAGTAAGGCACACACTTCCCGCACAGCAATCCCAGTAAAACACACACTTCCCTCACAGCACACCCAGTAAGACACACACTTCCCTCACAACACACCCAGTAAGGCACGCACTTCCCACACAGCAAAGTCAGTAACACACACACTTTCCACACACACACACACAGTCAGGCACACATTTCCCGCACAGCAGCCAGTAAGACATGCACTTCCCTCACAGCACACCCAGTAAGTTACGACCTCCCGCACAGCACACACACTAAGGCATGCACTTCCCGCACAGCACACTCAGTAACACATGCACTTCCTGCACTACACACCTCCTTGTTTGATTCATTTCGAGGGAAAACACTCTCCTCTCACTTGCCAATATGTCAAATAGTTGGTCCTCGAAGAGGACATTTTACGAGTAGAGCGTGAAGGTCAGAGTGGGAGTAACAGAGCCGGGGCGCTGGAATGCACGTGATTAGACGTGGGCTTTGACGAATGAAGACACTCTAGTTTACCGGCTTTGAGACGCAGCTACTGTTTTACAAACCAGTCCATTTATTTTGCAGTCTATTTTTTGCATCAAATGCCCACACCTCACTCTTGAGTGAAGATTTCTCCAGTCCTTCAGCACCATGTCAAAAATGGGGGAAACTTGCATCAGCAAACACGCAACACCACAATCACAAAGTCAAACAAAGCTCATTGAAAGTATAAAAAAACTGCCGCAAGCACTGAGGATGCGAGCGGCTTTCTCACACGCAGATAGACCTTAGGCCATCTTGCAATCAGCAATCAAGGAGCGATATAACCAATTGAAAAGTGTATATCTAGCGCCTTCCATTAGCCTAAGCGTGTCAGCTGTACATGAAATGGGGGTGCACGCGGGCGGCAGACAGACATGTACACCTCATATATTATTATTCCAAAGCCATTCCTGCAGTTAGCAGAGCGCCTGCACGTTACTCCTAGAGGATGTGCGCATTAAAGCCCTGCATGTGCATATGCAGAACTCCACAGTCTACACTGGAGTTTAAGAGTGCGCGGCCTGCCAGTCTAAACAAGCATTTGCAATGCCAACAGTTATTTCTGGCTTTTTTGTTCTCATGGAAAAGTCATTTGCCAGGCACTGCTGTAGTGGTATTAACTAGCTATCGATGACAGCACGTGCAAAATGGTGTGAGTACCTGGTTATCTAATAGCAGTGCTGGCAAATGCCTAATAATTATAAAAAAGCCCAAACGGGTGGTTTTGCCAGTGCTTGTTTTTAACAAGACTTCAGTGAAGGACACACATTGTGCTTATAAATCGAGCGGCTGAAAGCAGATCTGGTCAAGACCTTTTTATTACACAGGTGGCTCATTTGCAGCTCAAATTATGTCATTAACTCTCAGAAGACTGCTTTGAAAAAAACACTGGCAGGCACTGTGAGTGCACAGTTTGATGGTAAGGCTTGAGAACAGAGCTCAAAGAGTTCCAATGGGGAGGTGTTCTAGGCAGGGAGGAGCAGGATCAGGGTGGCAATGGCCACAGGTATCAGCATTGCCATGGGCAGTCAAAGGGTGGGCAAATAACCAAACAGCACCTAGAAGCTTTGCCATTTCTCCCTAGCTGTACTCTCATGCATTAGTCTCGGTTTATAGGTGGCATACGCGCCACCTAATAGCTCAAAGTAAAAGTGGGTGTGGTCTGGGGGCAGCATTCCTGACCTATGAGAAAGACCACCAATTTCCACAAAGATGGCTTTTGCTGAATATCTGGTAGCGCTTGGGAGGGTCCTGCTTTTTATCTAACACACGCTCCTAGAGGCAATGCTATCTAGGAAAATTGTATGGTATGTTTTCTGTTTTTGTATTGCTCGGTGTCAGTGTTAGACCGTTTGAAAGCGTTGTAGGTTAAGAAAAGAGTTGTAGAAGTAAAGAGAAGGGGTAGAAGTAGACTAAAGTAGACAACATAATATGTACTGTCATGAGAGAGATATAAGAGGGAGACAGAGAGAGAGAGAAAGAGATTGGCCACACTCCTGTAGATCGTTGCCCTGCCCTTTTGCTGCAACCCCCTTTTCATGCCCATAACCAGGGACGATGTCAGGGCCTTTCAACCTTTTCAAATGAAAGGGGCCTTGAGTCTCAAGGGGGGGCCCACTAACAGCCTCCCTATTGCCAGTCGGCAGTCTAAAAACGCGACAATATATTCCCTCATATATCAAATACGTTATGGGACTTACAGTCTGCGCTTTGCAGCGCTCGCCTTACATCCTGCGTTGGCTTGAGCATGTCTGGCCGTCAATTCCATTGGGGAAAACAGAAGTGTTTTTACCTAGTTACCTTTCAACACTGGTTCCTTCATGTCAGCCTCTTGCTTACAAAGATGGATTGATTGCTATTCAGCTGGCATTCAGTGTTTCAGCTCCATGCTGGCTCGCTGGCTCATGATAATTGGCAGCTATTAACCTTATCTTTATCTCCATTATAATGTGTGCCCCCCAAGGGTGCCTCTAACGGCTTTCCACTCTAAGGAATGGGGGGCAACCATCATGTTGAAATCGGCCCCCACACATCTTCAGCCGGGCCTGCCCATAACAATGAAAGCAGAAATCAGATGTACCGGCGTAGGGGGTCAGCAGGCCAGTCTGTGCTGCAGGGGCAAATCATTTCCATTGAAATTCCTTATTTACAGCAAAAGCTTTGTTAACCTTTGTGAACCGGAAGTCGCTATTAACCTGGCTCTCTAACGGTTCTTGTTGATAACAAAATTCCAGATAATGAAGCTTTGCAGCCGGATAACAAATCAAAATGGCCAGGAAGCTTGCTTGTCCCGCCTCTTTGCTTTGCTAACTAGCTCGGGGGAAATGGTATTTGGTTAACTGGCATTTTTGATAACCTGTCAGCATTGCATCCCCAATGGCGCCACATAAGCTGGCTTTTGTTACATCTGGGTGTGTCCTTTAGATGTTCTGACTGGATTTTACTGTTCGGTAGATGAGCCAGCATTGGTTTTACTTCAAGCGCAAGAACTACAATTTTGCAAACACTGTTCTCACTAAAATTGACATAAGGAAAGAAACAAAAAATATTGAAAAGATAAATAAAAAGACACCCTGGCACAAATGGCACCTGAGCCACCGGGTGGTAACCATTGTCATGAGTGTTATGTGAGGCAGAAGTCAAGGGTGTTGGGTGTCCTGACCCACGTTTAAGCTATCATGCCACAACATTTGGTGCTGTGGGCTTAGAAAATTCAAGATGGCGGAAAACCCACATGTGCGCCGAAATCCAGGAAAGCTGCGCAGTTTGTGCGCACACTAAAATGGTTGCCTCACTTGCCACCCACCAGTGCGAGAATGAAAGGCCGGGTTGCCATGAGGGAAATGGGTTGCCAAAGGAAAAACAGTAGCGCCGGTTAGCTTCAAAGCGCTTTAAAACCACCATTGGACTACCCGCACAGTAGTCTGAAACCATTGGGAATGGAAATGCTGATTGCCAAATGCAACCTAGAATTGTGGGGAATTCATTTCTTAAATCCCAAAAATGGGTGCAGTACCAGTACTCACCACTATCCAAAAGCCGGCGTTTTAAAACCACTCTGTTTCCCTGAAGGCAAGTCAAAATGCCTATTTTCAAACATTGCAATATGTGCAAAATATTTACTGAACACCAGCAGACATTTGGCAGAATGGAGTTTTGTGTGCCTACAAAATCTGGGAAATGAAGATCATAAGACAAGGTTTATAACAAGACTGGCTGAGCTGTGGATTGCAGCAGTTTAAGTTGCACTGGATTTAAAGACACTAAAATCGAAAATGTTTAGATTAAATGAGTGACCTATGTTTGGTATCACATGCCTTTGTAACTGTTGAAATGTCATAGTTTTGCACTTAGAATCAGCATCCTAGCTGCATGTGTAAAATTGCAAGTTAAGTTAAAAAGCAACAAAAAACCTGCCAGTTAGCTGAAGGTCTGGCTTAAGGAACTTGATTTTGCTTGGCAGCTACCCCCATCAGGAGTGAAACTTGAGTCACCACTGTGTTCCCAGGCCAACCTTCCTTTTGCTGCCTACACTAAGGATATGCCATCTATCTGATAATTGAATTACCTGTGCTCTGCAGGAGAGTGAACAAAGCCCTCTTCACTCAGGCAAAGGTTTTATTACGCAGTCGTAAAATGTAGCTTCCTCTTGGCAGGAGCTGGGAGGGGCACTGCCTGTGAGAGCAAGCTGGCTTGGCAGAACTGGATTAACCAGTATTTCTACCTTGTGCTGAGAGAAAACCACACCCCTTTGTAGCCAGAATATTGTTTAGAAAAAGATTAATAACTCATGGTGCGGACATGTGAAAATTTTATAAATGATACCATAATTCTTGTGATTTTTCTGCCCACAGTTTAAGAGGTTTTTAGAACCGGTGGTATGTTCAGGGGGGTGTTAGCGGAAAAGTGGATATTACTCAAAATGTATGCATGTTAAAAATCTGAAACTTCATCAGTTAATGTCCGTACTCCCTGCGCACATGTATGTAAAGTTGGGTCAATGTCAGAAAGTGAAAAATCAGTTAAAAGGTCAATTATGTGCCATTTCTGAATGCAAGCTCTTAGAAACAGCAGATTTGGACAGAGACATGGCTAAATTCAGCCACACCATGTATATGTAATTTCAAGCAACTGTGTAACTCTGAAATATGTCTTTTATTATCAAATATAGAATGTGTGCAATCTGACAGAGGAGTGTCCTATCTGCAAGCCATAAAATGACATCCCTCTGACTCACAGTTCATTCCCCAATCAAATGATAAATGGAAGTTTGACCAATTAGAAGCTGAGAGAGAGGTAGGGTCAGTGATGCTAGAACACACCCACATTCTAAACACATAAAAGCAGACAGACAGGACAGATAGGGACCTTCAATTCCATCTGCAGCGGGACGCTCTGCCGGGAAAATCCATACTTTACCTCCATCAACCTTCAGAGAGCAGACATAGAGACTTCAATCTATCCAGAACCAGAAACCCAGGCCAGACCAGAAGCAGAGTAGAGCTGACCTGTTAGCAGAACCAGAGAGAGATGACCCAGATCACTGTGAAGTGCAGAGACCAGAGGCGAGTTTAAAACCTGACCAGATCCATGGCGAGGCCCATTTCACTCAAGAATATAGTGTGAGTACCTAGAAAACTGTGCAGAACCAATCTCCTAGTAAAATAATATAATTCAATCTATTTAATCTAAGTAGAACTGCCTCCTAACTGTCACCTGTCATTTGTAAAGCTGTCACTTGTCATTTCCTAGTTGCAAGCTGCACTTGTCTTTTTGAACTTTAAAATTTTAAATCTGAAAAACGACCTTCACAAAATCGCTCATATCTCCGCAACCGTTTGTGCTAGAGACTTGCAGTAACTTTCATTTTGAAGCTGAGATCCTAGGCTTTCCTAGGACCCCAAAACGATAGAGATAGTCCTTGTGGTTCCTCTGTAATAGCGCTCGGCGCATCAGCGAATTTTGCCGCGATTTGCAAATTTCTTCACGTGTAAAAAGACAGCAGTTTTGCTTTTCCTTGCCAAAAACTTCATTTACCTGCTAGTTACTACTAAAGCATTGTTAAGATGATCCTGAATTCATAGAGAGTAGCTATCACTCACCCTGAACCTCTGAAAGGGAATTAAAAGCATTTTAGCATATTTTTTTAATTCATTGCCAGCACATATCAAAGCAATTTGGGCCTGTGTTTTTAAACTTCTGTTGTCTAAGCTTGCTGGGGTGAACTGAATCACATTTGATTGCATTTCTGAGAACTGTGTGTTTTCCTTCCATTTCCTTGCCTTGCATCAAGGGGGGGAGGGGATTGCCAGAGAAAAGTGATTACATTGTTTGGTTGAAATCATATTGAGTATTTTCTGTACTGCATTCATTGAAGATTGCATCCACCTGAGCTTACATAAAGCATCCTCTACCACATTATACTTTTGATCCTATTTACCAGTGTGCTACCTTATCCATTTCATGTCAACTCATTAGTGATTATAAGAAGTGTGCTAGTGCCAGATTCTCCGTTGTTGATCTTTATCATATCAGATTAAGTGTGCTATTCAATTATTAATTATTATAAAGTGGGATATATATCTATTGTTTAAATTATCAAATAAACCTTTTAAACTTGCAAAACAGAACTACTTCTTGGCTCAGTGGGGTCAGGGGGATTCCAAGAGAGGGGTGTTATATAGGGGTAGTCATCCAGAACGCATGAACTGGACATAAAGATATATCAATAAGGGTTTTCATTCAGTATTATAGACTAGGCGTTGACTTAGCTGTAGTGTTGAATTGAATCCTCTTACAAATTGGGGGCTCGAGCCGAGACGTTGGGTTAGATTTACCACTTGTGCAGCTTAATACAGTGTACTAACTGACGGGATACATACATCCGGTCGGATCACCACGCTGCATTACGCTGTGAAGCATTCCTCAAAAGGGACACTCCAAGAAAAGTTCTGTTCTGCAAAAATAAAATACAAACTTCTGTAAGTCAGGACAGAGACCAATCTCTAGAATGACGACCTTAGTAGACATGAAAATAGCCAGAGAGCACCTCTTGCATAAGCTATTTGTGAGAGGTGAATGGACCGAACAGGGCCAGGATGTGTGGTTGCAGGCCATCACACAACAGGTCACTGAAACAGGGTCAGATATATATAGAGATCAGGGTCCCTTACATGTGGCCCTGAGTGAACTATATATGGCTCCTAAAGCCAAAGAGGAACACAATAAGATTGCCAGGATAGCAGCATACCTGTACCTATATATGGGAGACATGCAGGATAGATGTGCTGAAAGCCAAAATCTGGCAAATAGGCAACAGATGGCATTACAGAAGGCCCAATCTGATCTGGACTCTTCTGAGCAGAGGCTGCAGAGGAGCCAGGAGGCAGAAAATGATAGTAGGCAATATATCATTAAAATAAAAGAGGATATGGGCATCCTACAACAGGAAAAGACAGACCAGGATACCCGATTTCTGGCCCTGCAGAAGGAGCACCAAGACAGTTTGGACTCCTTACTGCAGAACCAGAAAAAGCTGGAGCAACAGATCAATTTCAACAGGGCATGCACAGAGCAGGTAGCCACCCTGCAAATCCAACTAGACAGAGAGAAAGAGGAGAGCAATAAACTGATTCTGAAAGACCTGGATACCCAGGCAGAGTTTGATGAGGAGCGCCAAAAAGCTGGTGCCCTTCAACGGCAAAGGGACGACCTGGCGGCACAAATGCAGGCTCTTAGTCAGGAAAGAGACGCCATAGGCCAGGAAGTCTGCCACTTAAAAAAGGAAATTGAAGAAAATCACCTGGCCCTCCAGGGGCTGGGTGATCTCCAAAAAGAAAACCAGAACTTGGTAGAGCACACCAGAAGGGTGGAAGATGCTCTAGCAAGAAAGGAGCAGGCCAATAGGGACATTGCCCAGGAGGTAAACCTCCTGCAGCAAAGACTGGCCCAGTTCTCCAGGACCAACCAGGAAGCACAGAGGGAGAATGAGGCCCTCTGTCAACACAATGATAGGCTCCAGCAACAGGTAGCGATGCAGGAGAAACTGATAGAGTCGAGTAAGGCCTTAACAGAGGAACTGAAGGCACAAATGCAGGCTCTTGCATTGCAACAGGGAGCAGGGGCGGATAGAGATGAGGTTCGCTGGGAAATGGAAACTCCGGAGCATAACCTCAGGAGCCCTAGTACCAGAGGCCCTCATACCTCTCAGTCCCTGGACTCTGCCACCCCCATGTCCCCTGGTGCACATGAGCACAGGGCCACAGGGATGGCAGATTACTATCCAGCTAAAAGTATGGGGCTCATAGGCCAGTACCACTCAGGAATGGAGGGGTGGGCATCCGGGTATGGGCACCCAAGTACAGTACAGTTCAATGGGGAACCCCAGGAGAGTAGGCCCATTAAGGGCATCCTGAAAACCTCTGCCCAGTTAGGTCAGTGGAGGGGGTACCCATCAAATCCTGGCAGCAAGGAGGAATCTGAAGACTCCTCTGAACTGCGCAGGACACAGGAGACCAGGTCCCCACATTCTGCCAGCCATTCCCAGGCTCGCAGAATCCGGGAAAACCTGGAAGAACAGACGGGAACCTCTGGGAGTAGTGCCTCTGAGTCCGAGGAAGAATGGACAAGGGTTACCCGAACCAAAAAGGCCAATAAGGCAAAAAGGGCCTTGCTTAAGGACCCCTTAAAGCAGATTAAGGCGATCAGGAGCGTCATCACGCCTTACCATAAGAACGCTAAGTATTCTGTTTGGGAGCACTTAGAGTTGTTTGAACAAATGATGGAGACTTTCCATTTGAAGGACAGCCAAAGCTGTATTCAATATGTAAAGTGGACATTCTCCCCGGAATACTCCAGTTTCTTTGCGGGGCTAGAGGACCAAAATCATTTAAGATGGTCCACATATAAGGCGGCCATCCTGAAACATTTTTCTGTTCACAGAAATCCTCAAGAGGCTCGCAAGGCAGCCTACAATTTGCAATGTGGGGAGGATCAGGCCCCACAAGAATTTGTGCAGGAGTTAAAGCGTGCTTTTGCACAGACCACAAGAAGGGTGCGCACGGATAGCAGGGAATTTATAAATATGTTTTTCCATGCCTTGCCCAAATATATCATGACCCAGCTCGTGAGGGATTTTCACGAGAAAAGATCTTTAGACTGGGTCATTGAACAGGCTACCCGGATCTATGAGGTGCAGAAACCGATAGATAGCAAAAGTAATGCCCAGAAAAACTCCAAAGCCAACAGCACCCCTGCTGCTCCCAAGGTGGCAGAGGTAAAGGTCACCCCCGTTTTGGATTTGGAGATGGGGGGGCCTAAAAACCTGCCTGCACCTAATAATGCTAGGCCCAGGAGGTCCTCGGGTCAGTCACAGACAGGGAGCCAAGGAGGCAGCCCCACAAATGGGGTCCCTCGCTCTCCTGATTATGTAAGTCCCCATTACAAGGGAAATCGACCCATCCTGGGTTATGTGTGGACTCCTCCAGCCCAAGGGGGGGGATCCAGACAAGCACCTAACCCAGGGAACTTCCCTCCAAACTTCCTACAGGAGGGCAGAAATTTACCAAACCCTGGGCAGAACTTTTTCCCCAGATATCCACCCGACTTTCAGCCCCAAAACCATCCATCCTTCTTTCCCCAATTCCCTGAGCCCAGACCACTGAATCCGGGAGAGGGGAGGCCAAGGGTGGAGGGGTACCCAAATCTTCCCAACCCGGGGTATTACCAGAGGAGGGACAGCTACCCTTCCCGGGATCAGCCCAGGGGAGAAAACAGGGCCCCGTATCAGCCTGAGCGGGTTTCCCAGTTAGAGCGCCAGGTTCAAAACATGGCGCGGGACCTGGGTCACATACTGAGGGCTCAGCAGAACCCTCAGATGGGCGTGCCGGCGCAGAACGCACCCAACTCTGGACCTGGTGCTCCAGAACAATGACGGGGGCAGCACCCCGATAACTCACCGGTTCCCAGGGAGGAGGCACAAAGGGAAGGGGGGTGTAAAGCCTTGGAGGAAGCTTCCTTCCTCACTTGTAAACAGCCCCTGGAAACCCAGGAACCGGAAACAAAATCTCTTGCCCCTGAAAGTCTGCCTCCTAAGGAGCAGAGGGGGGGTAGGAGAAACAAAAGACCCAAACAGACTCAGTTTGAGGAGGAGGTACAGATATTCCAATTTGAGGGAGAGGGATCCTCAGAGGATCCTGGGAAAAGGATCTTCTCCTTCAGAGAGGGGGGAACTCCTCCCAAAGAAAAATGGGTCCCTAGGGATGCAAATCCAGACTGGGGAGATGTGGAGACTGAGCTACCGCCGCCCACTATCTCATCCCAGAACCAACAGCAAGAAAATCCCCTGGTTCAAACCCATCCTGGTGACTGCCTCCAAAAAGGGGGGGGCGGCCCAGAACCGGAGCCAGGGGAACCCACAATGGCTCTGATCTCCAGTTGCCAAATTTTTCTTTCAGATTCCCAAGGCTCTCCACAGAATTCTGCCCAAATCTCTTCGCTAGCGATGTCCAAAACCAGAAAATTAGCCCACCAGTTGTCCAAAAATGTACATTATCTGTGCCCCCTTGAGGAGAAGGAGGGAAGATACTATGCCCCGGTACAAGTACAGGGGCAGGGTACAATCTCGGCACTGGTGGACACTGGATCTCAAGCTACCCTTCTGTCCAGAAGGGCCTTTGACGAACTGAATGCAGGAAGGGGAGAGAATTACCAAATTCCTCTCACCTCTCTTCCGGGACAACTACAGAACTTTGACGGGAAGGAAATTCCCGTTGAGGGGACTGCAGACTTGGACATTAAAATTGGGCGACATAAGTTGAAACACCCGGTCATAGTTGTGACCCCGGAGGGCACCCCTTGTTTACTAGGGAATGACCTCCTGAGAAGGTTGTCACCCCTAATAGATTGCGTAAACAAGGTCCTCTGGACCCAGACTAGCCGACCAATAAAATTAAAACAGAGTGTCAACCATGTTAGTTTAAACGGCACCTGCCACATGGTTGAACAAAAACCTGACCAAGTAGAATTTCACTTCCAGAATAGCCAAATTCCAGACGTGACAGTAATAGCAGTAGGACAACAGACTGGTGATGGGGGGTCCTCTCTATTTCTGAAAATCAACCTTCCTTCCAGTTTAAGGTGGTATTCCACGCTGGAAGGAAACACTCTGAAATTCTATACCAATCCACAATCTGAAACTCCCACTCCTATAGTCCAGAAAGATGTGAAATCAGCTCAGAGCCTGGCTGATATTCAGCAAATTGGAGAGCAGTTGTTCATCCCTGTTCAGTTAAATGATGGGAAGGACTCTGTTCTCGCTCGAGTGTGTGTGAACAACGGTAAGAGCTTCATCAGCGAAGCCATGTTTCGCCAACTCCCAAAAGATCCAGCCATTCCCACCTTCAAACTGATAGACAAATGGGAAATGGACCTGGAAGCACCTAATTCCAAACATCTCCTGCCAAGCAGGTGTATGCTCAAAATCTCCATTGGCAACAAGAGCATAGTCCACAATTGTTGGGTCGTGCGAGACGTCCCTGCCGCCTTTTACTTAGGCAGTGACATTCTCAATCGCTTTGCTATTAGTTTGGACCTAATAAACTTCAAAGCTTGGTCCCGATTAGCGGATAATCCCATGGGCTTTGATGATCCAGAAAAAGCATTTAGGTCAGCTCAATTGCTACCTTATGCAGTTGAAATTCAGACTAAAAAGGAAGTCACCATCCCAGAAAGGACCCGACAATTCTCCCTGGAAGTGAAAGTTAAAAGGGGACAAGAGTTGAAAAACCCTGATGCTTACATACATCTAAATGCTTCTCTCCAACAGCAAGGGTTGGGGGTAAACCCAACACCATTAGTCAACATAGAACATGACACCATTCCAATAGAGGTGGATAACAGCGACTTAAAGAGTATTACTCTAGCCGCAGGCACCATTATTGGAATGGCGGTTGATGACCGACATTTTTCCATCGACTTAGTAAATGAACTGTTAGGACCAATCCCCAAGGACTGTTTTGACAGTGACAGTGAGGACAATACAACACCAGACAGGATTTTTACCCGGCATGGGGGGAACTTCCTGGTGTACACTTCCTGCCCTTATGGTAAGGAAGATGTGACTTGTGAATTCAGGAGGGATGAGGTGATTTTCCAGGTTCATGAAGGCTGCCTTGCCCACCTGAAGCCTCCGGTCCAAATCAGCACTCTGACCAGGGACTTCTCCACCCAGCTGGAGGAGGCCGCGGAGATAGCCAAACCAGAAATCTTTCCAGGCTTCAGGCAGATGGTGGAAGAGAGAGTCAACCTAGCTGATGCCTGTGTGACTCTGGAACAAAAGCAAAAGTTGAAACAAGTTTTCTTGGATTTCCAAGATCTCTTTGCGGTAGACTCATATGACTGTGGTCGCACTGACATCCACACAACAACAATCCCCACGGACCCTGGCATGACTCCTGTGTTTGTGAAGCAATATCGCTTGCCTCTCGCATCAATGGAGTCCCTTACCGAAATAATTAAGAACCTTGAGTCCCGGGGAATAATCCGTCCCGTCCACAGCACCTTCAATAATCCGGTGCTGGGAATATTGAAGCCAAACGGCCAGTGGAGACTCTGCGCCGACCTCAGGGAGCTCAACAAACGGGTCCATACTTCCCGATGGCCTCTGCCCTACATTGACCAAGGGCTGGCCCAGATTCAGGGGTCACAGGTATTCACTGCAATAGACCTGACCAATGGATACTGGACCGTGCCTGTCAGCAGGGAGGACCAATACAAACTGGCTTTTACCTTTGGGGGCCAGCAGTACACATGGACCCGGACTCCCTTCGGATACCTCAACTCCGGCAATGAATTCAACATTTTCCTACATAAGGCCATGCCCGACCTGGGTGCAAGGGGTAACCTGGCTTATGTAGATGATGTCCTCATCAAAAGTTCATCTGTGGAGGAACACATAGCGGAGATCCGTTATGTTCTGACACAGTTGAGGGCCGCCGGAGCAAAACTTTCCTTTCAGAAAGCACAGTGGTGTAGAACCCGTGTTAATTTCTTTGGGCATGAGATTACTCCTCAGGGCCTCTGTCCCCAGGAAAAGAAAGTGGAAGCACTTCAGAAACTGAAAGACCCCACAACTCTGCGGGAACTAAGGAGCCTCCTTGGACTGACTAATTACAGCAGAAAGTTCATTGAGGGCTACGCAGAGATCACCAGACCCCTGATTCATCTCCTAAAGGGGGGGGGTCAAGTGGGAATGGGGTCCAGAACAATCCGAGGCAGTAAAACAACTCAAAAGAAGCCTCTCACAAGCGCCTTGCCTAGCTTACCCTGTCAGAAACAAGGAGTTCTTCCTGGAGACGGGGTTCTCTAATACGTGCTTGACGGCCGTATTATACCAAAAGCATGACAAGGTCAATAAAGTAATCTCCTATGCGAGCAAAACTTTATCCTCTGTGGAGGAAAAATTCAACGATTGTGAGAAGGCACTCCTGGCAACGGTGTGGGCATTGAAGAATTACCGCCCGTTTATCCAGGGGGAACACATCATAGTGGAGACTCCACACCAGCCTCTGCAATATCTCCAAAGTGACAGAATCCGGGCCGGAAATGTGAGTAATTCCCGAATTACTTCCTGGATTCTGTCAATGCAAGGCTTTCCTGTGGAGGTCAGATATGGCCAAAACAAGAAGAGTCCCCTCGCGCAAGGTCTGGCTGACTTGCATGATATTGCCAGAGAAAACTGTCTCGAGGACGAAAGTCTAAAAATAAAGGACAACATGGAGGCATACCTTAATTCCCCCCACAAAGTCTTTGAAGAAGACAAGTGTGAGGGAATGCCCACTGTGTATGTGGATGGATGCTCTTACCATGTTGACAACGACGGGGAGAAAGAACTGGTGGCTGGCGTAGGGAATGCATGGGTGAATGAGTCCCCAGAACCCTCCGCTGGATACAAAATCGGACCCCGAAGTAGTCAGGTGGCAGAATTGATGGCTGTGCATCAGGCCATCCTCACTGCTGTCCAGCATCAACTCCACGAACTGGTCATAATCACAGATTCGGATTATGTACGGAACGGGTTCGTGGAACACCTGGTTAATTGGAAAACCAGAGGCATGTTATGTGCTAACAACAAACCCTTGAAACATGGGAAGTTGATCCAAAACATTGATGATCTGGTCACCTCGAACGAGATGACCATCTATTGGAAAAAGATCAAGGGTCATTCCAAAGTAGAGGGACCAGACAAAACTGGAAACGACTTAGCTGATCAGCTGGCCAAAACCGGGGCCATCCAAGGGGATCTAATTGAGATTGAGTCCCTGTTGGGGGAAATCCAGGTCACTGCAATCACTAGGTCCCAGACAAATGCTCACAACGACCTTTCAATTGGACAATGGAGTAAGGAGACCCCTGATGCTGATTTGATTACTGCTCAGAAGGGGGATCCAATTATTGGTAAATTTTACCAGCACCTTGAGGACCCTGAGAACTTTCCCCTGACGGATACCGATTACATTGGGAAAGAGGACCTAAGAGTGTTGATGAAATGTCCAAAAATGTTCCGGATCCAAGACGGTTTGCTGGTAAGGAAATCCAAAGCTGGCCACGATCAGTGGGTGGTTCCTACCTCATTCCGAAGCCTGATGTTAAGTCACGCCCATGATGCGGCCACCGCCGGTCATAGGGGGTTTCACACAACACTGGAAATCTTAAGAGAGGTTGCATACTGGCCACACATGGGCCAGGACCTCAACCAATATTTGAAGGGTTGTCTTGTGTGTGCACAATTTCAGCCGACATCCCTCACACACCGGGCACCTTTACAAAAGCGGGGGATGACACTGCCATGGTCAGATTTACAAATCGACTTTGTAGGCCCTGTGATTCGCTCGGCTAGGGGGAATAAGTACATGTTGACTGTGACATGCTTGTTTACCAAGTGGGTGGAATGTCTCCCAGCCCCAAACTGCAAGGCAGAAACGGCAGCTGCCCTGATGATTAACCACATCTTTTCCCGTTTTGGTCTACCTCAAAGGATTGAGTCAGACAGAGGTAGCCACTTCACCAGTGAGGTAATGACAAAGATGTGGGAGATACTGGGGGTCAAGAGAAAGCTGCATATTGCTTACCGGCCAGCTTCTTCTGGGGCAGTAGAGAGATATAACCGGACAATTGTGAGCATATTAAAGAAGTTTGTGGCAGATTCTGGGCCAAGTTGGGATATCCGATTACCTCTGGTCCTAATGGCTATCAGATCTACCCCTTCATCTGCAACCAAAATGTCACCATTTGAGTTGATGACTGGGCGCAAGATGGTGCTTCCTCAGCATTTGCTCTACAGGACCCAAGAGCAGACACTGATAAATGCCTCCACTACTCATGAGTATGTAGAGAATTTAAGGAAACACCTCCAACATGCTTTTGCTTATGCTCAGCGGAATCTAGAAAGATCAGCTGATAGCATGAAGACCCACTATGACCTGAAAACTTCCAGGAAGGAATATCAGGTGGGAGACCGGGTCTATCTATACAACTTCCAAAGGAACCAGGCCAAGCAGCGCAAATTTTTGCCTACATGGAAAGGACCCTTTGAGATCATCGACAAGATCTCACCTGTGGCCTACAAAATCCACATCCCCAAAGGTTCGGCAGAGGGGGAAGACAAGTGGGTCCACATAAACCAGTTGAAATGTTGCCATCCCAGGCACACTCTGCAACAACTGGAGGAATCCTCTGGAATCCTAGCGGGTACTGTCTCAGACTAATTCATTTCCAACCATAAAACATACCACATCTAGTCTCTAAAATATTGTGATTTGCATGAAACTGTCTCTTAGTTATACTGTTTTTTGATCAAAATAAGAATGTAATGTTTCGTTATGATGAAATGCATATGCTGCCCCACTATCTCAACAGTGGTGGAAAAACGTCTATGAGTAGGTATTGCCGCTCTTCCTTTGTCGTCCTAGGAGAAAGAAAACCTGAAGACGGGCCAAGAAGGACGATCCGGAGACCGGGAACGAAGATTCAATGGGCCCAGTGGACCGCCCAATATTCCCATCAGGACCGGCGAGGAGAACCATCGATCAGTACCGGATGGAGAAGAAGATGCTGAACTGTGCCATCTACAGAAGAGGAAGAAGATTATGCGGACAGACCGGTGCATGGGTCAAAACCCTTGTGCACGCGACTCCCCATCGACTCAAATTCAAGGGGCAGTCACGTGGGGGGGGCTTGTTGGGTGTCCTGACCCACGTTTAAGCTATCATGCCACAACATTTGGTGCTGTGGGCTTAGAAAATTCAAGATGGCGGAAAACCCACATGTGCGCCGAAATCCAGGAAAGCTGCGCAGTTTGTGCGCACACTAAAATGGTTGCCTCACTTGCCACCCACCAGTGCGAGAATGAAAGGCCGGGTTGCCATGAGGGAAATGGGTTGCCAAAGGAAAAACAGTAGCGCCGGTTAGCTTCAAAGCGCTTTAAAACCACCATTCGACTACCCGCACAGTAGTCTGAAACCATTGGGAATGGAAATGCTGATTGCCAAATGCAACCTAGAATTGTGGGGAATTCATTTCTTAAATCCCAAAAATGGGTGCAGTACCAGTACTCACCACTATCCAAAAGCCGGCGTTTTAAAACCACTCTGTTTCCCTGAAGGCAAGTCAAAATGCCTATTTTCAAACATTGCAATATGTGCAAAATATTTACTGAACACCAGCAGACATTTGGCAGAATGGAGTTTTGTGTGCCTACAAAATCTGGGAAATGAAGATCATAAGACAAGGTTTATAACAAGACTGGCTGAGCTGTGGATTGCAGCAGTTTAAGTTGCACTGGATTTAAAGACACTAAAATCGAAAATGTTTAGATTAAATGAGTGACCTATGTTTGGTATCACATGCCTTTGTAACTGTTGAAATGTCATAGTTTTGCACTTAGAATCAGCATCCTAGCTGCATGTGTAAAATTGCAAGTTAAGTTAAAAAGCAACAAAAAACCTGCCAGTTAGCTGAAGGTCTGGCTTAAGGAACTTGATTTTGCTTGGCAGCTACCCCCATCAGGAGTGAAACTTGAGTCACCACTGTGTTCCCAGGCCAACCTTCCTTTTGCTGCCTACACTAAGGATATGCCATCTATCTGATAATTGAATTACCTGTGCTCTGCAGGAGAGTGAACAAAGCCCTCTTCACTCAGGCAAAGGTTTTATTACGCAGTCGTAAAATGTAGCTTCCTCTTGGCAGGAGCTGGGAGGGGCACTGCCTGTGAGAGCAAGCTGGCTTGGCAGAACTGGATTAACCAGTATTTCTACCTTGTGCTGAGAGAAAACCACACCCCTTTGTAGCCAGAATATTGTTTAGAAACAGATTAATAACTCATGGTGCGGACATGTGAAAATTTTATAAATGATAGCATAATTCTTGTGATTTTTCTGCCCACAGTTTAAGAGGTTTTTAGAACCGGTGGTATGTTCAGGGGGGTGTTAGCGGAAAAGTGGATATTACTCAAAATGTATGCATGTTAAAAATCTGAAACTTCATCAGTTAATGTCCGTACTCCCTGCGCACATGTATGTAAAGTTGGGTCAATGTCAGAAAGTGAAAAATCAGTTAAAAAGTCAATTATGTGCCATTTCTGAATGCAAGCTCTTAGAAACAGCAGATTTGGACAGAGACATGGCTAAATTCAGCCACACCATGTATATGTAATTTCAAGCAACTGTGTAACTCTGAAATATGTCTTTTATTATCAAATATAGAATGTGTGCAATCTGACAGAGGAGTGTCCTATCTGCAAGCCATAAAATGACATCCCTCTGACTCACAGTTCATTCCCCAATCAAATGATAAATGGAAGTTTGACCAATTAGAAGCTGAGAGAGAGGTAGGGTCAGTGATGCTAGAACACACCCACATTCTAAACACATAAAAGCAGACAGACAGGACAGATAGGGACCTTCAATTCCATCTGCAGCGGGACGCTCTGCCGGGAAAATCCATACTTTACCTCCATCAACCTTCAGAGAGCAGACATAGAGACTTCAATCTATCCAGAACCAGAAACCCAGGCCAGACCAGAAGCAGAGTAGAGCTGACCTGTTAGCAGAACCAGAGAGAGATGACCCAGATCACTGTGAAGTGCAGAGACCAGAGGCGAGTTTAAAACCTGACCAGATCCATGGCGAGGCCCATTTCACTCAAGAATATAGTGTGAGTACCTAGAAAACTGTGCAGAACCAATCTCCTAGTAAAATAATATAATTCAATCTATTTAATCTAAGTAGAACTGCCTCCTAACTGTCACCTGTCATTTGTAAAGCTGTCACTTGTCATTTCCTAGTTGCAAGCTGCACTTGTCTTTTTGAACTTTAAAATTTCAAATCTGAAAAACGACCTTCACAAAATCGCTCATATCTCCGCAACCGTTTGTGCTAGAGACTTGCAGTAACTTTCATTTTGAAGCTGAGATCCTAGGCTTTCCTAGGACCCCAAAACGATAGAGATAGTCCTTGTGGTTCCTCTGTAATAGCGCTCGGCGCATCCGCGAATTTTGCCGCGATTTGCAAATTTCTTCACGTGTAAAAAGACAGCAGTTTTGCTTTTCCTTGCCAAAAACTTCGTTTACCTGCTAGTTTCTACTAAAGCATTGTTAAGGTGATCCTGAATTCATAGAGAGTAGCTATCACTCACCCTGAACCTCTGAAAGGGAATTAAAAGCATTTTAGCATATTTTTTTAATTCATTGCCAGCACATATCAAAGCAATTTGGGCCTGTGTTTTTAAACTTCTGTTGTCTAAGCTTGCTGGGGTGAACTGAATCACATTTGATTGCATTTCTGAGAACTGTGTGTTTTCCTTCCATTTCCTTGCCTTGCATCAAGGGGGGGAGGGGATTGCCAGAGAAAAGTGATTACATTGTTTGGTTGAAATCATATTGAGTATTTTCTGTACTGCATTCATTGAAGATTGCATCCACCTGAGCTTACATAAAGCATCCTCTACCACATTATACTTTTGTTCCTATTTACCAGTGTGCTGCCTTATCCATTTCATGTCAACTCATTAGTGATTATAAGAAGTGTGCTAGTGCCAGATTCTCCGTTGTTGATCTTTATCATATCAGATTAAGTGTGCTATTCAATTATTAATTATTATAAAGTGGGATATATATCTATTGTTTAAATTATCAAATAAACCTTTTAAACTTGCAAAACAGAACTACTTCTTGGCTCAGTGGGGTCAGGGGGATTCCAAGAGAGGGGTGTTATATAGGGGTAGTCATCCAGAACGCATGAACTGGACATAAAGATATATCAATAAGGGTTTTCATTCAGTATTATAGACTAGGCGTTGACTTAGCTGTAGTGTTGAATTGAATCCTCTTACAAATTGGGGGCTCGAGCCGAGACATTGGGTTAGATTTACCACTTGTGCAGCTTAATACAGTGTACTAACTGACGGGATACATACATCCGGTCGGATCACCACGCTGCATTACGCTGTGAAGCATTCCTCAAAAGGGACACTCCAAGAAAAGTTCTGTTCTGCAAAAATAAAATACAAACTTCTGTAAGTCAGGACAGAGACCAATCTCTAGAATGACGACCTTAGTAGACATGAAAATAGCCAGAGAGCACCTCTTGCATAAGCTATTTGTGAGAGGTGAATGGACCGAACAGGGCCAGGATGTGTGGTTGCAGGCCATCACACAACAGGTCACTGAAACAGGGTCAGATATATATAGAGATCAGGGTCCCTTACATGTGGCCCTGAGTGAACTATATATGGCTCCTAAAGCCAAAGAGGAACACAATAAGATTGCCAGGATAGCAGCATACCTGTACCTATATATGGGAGACATGCAGGATAGATGTGCTGAAAGCCAAAATCTGGCAAATAGGCAACAGATGGCATTACAGAAGGCCCAATCTGATCTGGACTCTTCTGAGCAGAGGCTGCAGAGGAGCCAGGAGGCAGAAAATGATAGTAGGCAATATATCATTAAAATAAAAGAGGATATGGGCATCCTACAACAGGAAAAGACAGACCAGGATACCCGATTTCTGGCCCTGCAGAAGGAGCACCAAGACAGTTTGGACTCCTTACTGCAGAACCAGAAAAAGCTGGAGCAACAGATCAATTTCAACAGGGCATGCACAGAGCAGGTAGCCACCCTGCAAATCCAACTAGACAGAGAGAAAGAGGAGAGCAATAAACTGATTCTGAAAGACCTGGATACCCAGGCAGAGTTTGATGAGGAGCGCCAAAAAGCTGGTGCCCTTCAACGGCAAAGGGACGACCTGGCGGCACAAATGCAGGCTCTTAGTCAGGAAAGAGACGCCATAGGCCAGGAAGTCTGCCACTTAAAAAAGGAAATTGAAGAAAATCACCTGGCCCTCCAGGGGCTGGGTGATCTCCAAAAAGAAAACCAGAACTTGGTAGAGCACACCAGAAGGGTGGAAGATGCTCTAGCAAGAAAGGAGCAGGCCAATAGGGACATTGCCCAGGAGGTAAACCTCCTGCAGCAAAGACTGGCCCAGTTCTCCAGGACCAACCAGGAAGCACAGAGGGAGAATGAGGCCCTCTGTCAACACAATGATAGGCTCCAGCAACAGGTAGCGATGCAGGAGAAACTGATAGAGTCGAGTAAGGCCTTAACAGAGGAACTGAAGGCACAAATGCAGGCTCTTGCATTGCAACAGGGAGCAGGGGCGGATAGAGATGAGGTTCGCTGGGAAATGGAAACTCCGGAGCATAACCTCAGGAGCCCTAGTACCAGAGGCCCTCATACCTCTCAGTCCCTGGACTCTGCCACCCCCATGTCCCCTGGTGCACATGAGCACAGGGCCACAGGGATGGCAGATTACTATCCAGCTAAAAGTATGGGGCTCATAGGCCAGTACCACTCAGGAATGGAGGGGTGGGCATCCGGGTATGGGCACCCAAGTACAGTACAGTTCAATGGGGAACCCCAGGAGAGTAGGCCCATTAAGGGCATCCTGAAAACCTCTGCCCAGTTAGGTCAGTGGAGGGGGTACCCATCAAATCCTGGCAGCAAGGAGGAATCTGAAGACTCCTCTGAACTGCGCAGGACACAGGAGACCAGGTCCCCACATTCTGCCAGCCATTCCCAGGCTCGCAGAATCCGGGAAAACCTGGAAGAACAGACGGGAACCTCTGGGAGCAGTGCCTCTGAGTCCGAGGAAGAATGGACAAGGGTTACCCGAACCAAAAAGGCCAATAAGGCAAAAAGGGCCTTGCTTAAGGACCCCTTAAAGCAGATTAAGGCGATCAGGAGCGTCATCACGCCTTACCATAAGAACGCTAAGTATTCTGTTTGGGAGCACTTAGAGTTGTTTGAACAAATGATGGAGACTTTCCATTTGAAGGACAGCCAAAGCTGTATTCAATATGTAAAGTGGACACTCTCCCCGGAATACTCCAGTTTCTTTGCGGGGCTAGAGGACCAAAATCATTTAAGATGGTCCACATATAAGGCGGCCATCCTGAAACATTTTTCTGTTCACAGAAATCCTCAAGAGGCTCGCAAGGCAGCCTACAATTTGCAATGTGGGGAGGATCAGGCCCCACAAGAATTTGTGCAGGAGTTAAAGCGTGCTTTTGCACAGACCACAAGAAGGGTGCGCACGGATAGCAGGGAATTTATAAATACGTTTTTCCATGCCTTGCCCAAATATATCATGACCCAGCTCGTGAGGGATTTTCACGAGAAAAGATCTTTAGACTGGGTCATTGAACAGGCTACCCGGATCTATGAGGTGCAGAAACCGATAGATAGCAAAAGTAATGCCCAGAAAAACTCCAAAGCCAACAGCACCCCTGCTGCTGCCAAGGTGGCAGAGGTAAAGGTCACCCCCGTTTTGGATTTGGAGATGGGGGGGCCTAAAAACCTGCCTGCACCTAATAATGCTAGGCCCAGGAGGTCCTCGGGTCAGTCACAGACAGGGAGCCAAGGAGGCAGCCCCACAAATGGGGTCCCTCGCTCTCCTGATTATGTAAGTCCCCGTTACAAGGGAAATCGACCCATCCTGGGTTATGTGTGGACTCCTCCAGCCCAAGGGGGGGGATCCAGACAAGCACCTAACCCAGGGAACTTCCCTCCAAACTTCCTACAGGAGGGCAGAAATTTACCAAACCCTGGGCAGAACTTTTTCCCCAGATATCCACCCGACTTTCAGCCCCAAAACCATCCATCCTTCTTTCCCCAATTCCCTGAGCCCAGACCACTGAATCCGGGAGAGGGGAGGCCAAGGGTGGAGGGGTACCCAAATCTTCCCAACCCGGGGTATTACCAGAGGAGGGACAGCTACCCTTCCCGGGATCAGCCCAGGGGAGAAAACAGGGCCCCGTATCAGCCTGAGCGGGTTTCCCAGTTAGAGCGCCAGGTTCAAAACATGGCGCGGGACCTGGGTCACATACTGAGGGCTCAGCAGAACCCTCAGATGGGCGTGCCGGCGCAGAACGCACCCAACTCTGGACCTGGTGCTCCAGAACAATGACGGGGGCAGCACCCCGATAACTCACTGGTTCCCAGGGAGGAGGCACAAAGGGAAGGGGGGTGTAAAGCCTTGGAGGAAGCTTCCTTCCTCACTTGTAAACAGCCCCTGGAAACCCAGGAACCGGAAACAAAATCTCTTGCCCCTGAAAGTCTGCCTCCTAAGGAGCAGAGGGGGGGTAGGAGAAACAAAAGACCCAAACAGACTCAGTTTGAGGAGGAGGTACAGATATTCCAATTTGAGGGAGAGGGATCCTCAGAGGATCCTGGGAAAAGGATCTTCTCCTTCAGAGAGGGGGGAACTCCTCCCAAAGAAAAATGGGTCCCTAGGGATGCAAATCCAGACTGGGGAGATGTGGAGACTGAGCTACCGCCGCCCACTATCTCATCCCAGAACCAACAGCAAGAAAATCCCCTGGTTCAAACCCATCCTGGTGACTGCCTCCAAAAAGGGGGGGGCAGCCCAGAACCGGAGCCAGGGGAACCCACAATGGCTCTGATCTCCAGTTGCCAAATTTTTCTTTCAGATTCCCAAGGCTCTCCACAGAATTCTGCCCAAATCTCTTCGCTAGCGATGTCCAAAACCAGAAAATTAGCCCACCAGTTGTCCAAAAATGTACATTATCTGTGCCCCCTTGAGGAGAAGGAGGGAAGATACTATGCCCCGGTACAAGTACAGGGGCAGGGTACAATCTCGGCACTGGTGGACACTGGATCTCAAGCTACCCTTCTGTCCAGAAGGGCCTTTGACGAACTGAATGCAGGAATGGGAGAGAATTACCAAATTCCTCTCACCTCTCTTCCGGGACAACTACAGAACTTTGACGGGAAGGAAATTCCCGTTGAGGGGACTGCAGACTTGGACATTAAAATTGGGCGACATAAGTTGAAACACCCGGTCATAGTTGTGACCCCGGAGGGCACCCCTTGTTTACTAGGGAATGACCTCCTGAGAAGGTTGTCACCCCTAATAGATTGCGTAAACAAGGTCCTCTGGACCCAGACTAGCCGACCAATAAAATTAAAACAGAGTGTCAACCATGTTAGTTTAAACGGCACCTGCCACATGGTTGAACAAAAACCTGACCAAGTAGAATTTCACTTCCAGAATAGCCAAATTCCAGACGTGACAGTAATAGCAGTAGGACAACAGACTGGTGATGGGGGGTCCTCTCTATTTCTGAAAATCAACCTTCCTTCCAGTTTAAGGTGGTATTCCACGCTGGAAGGAAACACTCTGAAATTCTATACCAATCCACAATCTGAAACTCCCACTCCTATAGTCCAGAAAGATGTGAAATCAGCTCAGAGCCTGGCTGATATTCAGCAAATTGGAGAGCAGTTGTTCATCCCTGTTCAGTTAAATGATGGGAAGGACTCTGTTCTCGCTCGAGTGTGTGTGAACAACGGTAAGAGCTTCATCAGCGAAGCCATGTTTCGCCAACTCCCAAAAGACCCAGCCATTCCCACCTTCAAACTGATAGACAAATGGGAAATGGACCTGGAAGCACCTAATTCCAAACATCTCCTGCCAAGCAGGTGTATGCTCAAAATCTCCATTGGCAACAAGAGCATAGTCCACAATTGTTGGGTCGTGCGAGACGTCCCTGCCGCCTTTTACTTAGGCAGTGACATTCTCAATCGCTTTGCTATTAGTTTGGACCTAATAAACTTCAAAGCTTGGTCCCGATTAGCGGATAATCCCATGGGCTTTGATGATCCAGAAAAAGCATTTAGGTCAGCTCAATTGCTACCTTATGCAGTTGAAATTCAGACTAAAAAGGAAGTCACCATCCCAGAAAGGACCCGACAATTCTCCCTGGAAGTGAAAGTTAAAAGGGGACAAGAGTTGAAAAACCCTGATGCTTACATACATCTAAATGCTTCTCTCCAACAGCAAGGGTTGGGGGTAAACCCAACACCATTAGTCAACATAGAACATGACACCATTCCAATAGAGGTGGATAACAGCGACTTAAAGAGTATTACTCTAGCCGCAGGCACCATTATTGGAATGGCGGTTGATGACCGACATTTTTCCATCGACTTAGTAAATGAACTGTTAGGACCAATCCCCAAGGACTGTTTTGACAGTGACAGTGAGGACAATACAACACCAGACAGGATTTTTACCCGGCATGGGGGGAACTTCCTGGTGTACACTTCCTGCCCTTATGGTAAGGAAGATGTGACTTGTGAATTCAGGAGGGATGAGGTGATTTTCCAGGTTCATGAAGGCTGCCTTGCCCACCTGAAGCCTCCGGTCCAAATCAGCACTCTGACCAGGGACTTCTCCACCCAGCTGGAGGAGGCCGCGGAGATAGCCAAACCAGAAATCTTTCCAGGCTTCAGGCAGATGGTGGAAGAGAGAGTCAACCTAGCTGATGCCTGTGTGACTCTGGAACAAAAGCAAAAGTTGAAACAAGTTTTCTTGGATTTCCAAGATCTCTTTGCGGTAGACTCATATGACTGTGGTCGCACTGACATCCACACAACAACAATCCCCACGGACCCTGGCATGACTCCTGTGTTTGTGAAGCAATATCGCTTGCCTCTCGCATCAATGGAGTCCCTTACCGAAATAATTAAGAACCTTGAGTCCCGGGGAATAATCCGTCCCGTCCACAGCACCTTCAATAATCCGGTGCTGGGAATATTGAAGCCAAACGGCCAGTGGAGACTCTGCGCCGACCTCAGGGAGCTCAACAAACGGGTCCATACTTCCCGATGGCCTCTGCCCTACATTGACCAAGGGCTGGCCCAGATTCAGGGGTCACAGGTATTCACTGCAATAGACCTGACCAATGGATACTGGACCGTGCCTGTCAGCAGGGAGGACCAATACAAACTGGCTTTTACCTTTGGGGGCCAGCAGTACACATGGACCCGGACTCCCTTCGGATACCTCAACTCCGACAATGAATTCAACATTTTCCTACATAAGGCCATGCCCGACCTGGGTGCAAGGGGTAACCTGGCTTATGTAGATGATGTCCTCATCAAAAGTTCATCTGTGGAGGAACACATAGCGGAGATCCGTTATGTTCTGACACAGTTGAGGGCCGCCGGAGCAAAACTTTTCTTTCAGAAAGCACAGTGGTGTAGAACCCGTGTTAATTTCTTGGGGCATGAGATTACTCCTCAGGGCCTCTGTCCCCAGGAAAAGAAAGTGGAAGCACTTCAGAAACTGAAAGACCCCACAACTCTGCGGGAACTAAGGAGCCTCCTTGGACTGACTAATTACAGCAGAAAGTTCATTGAGGGCTACGCAGAGATCACCAGACCCCTGATTCATCTCCTAAAGGGGGGGGTCAAGTGGGAATGGGGTCCAGAACAATCCGAGGCAGTAAAACAACTCAAAAGAAGCCTCTCACAAGCGCCTTGCCTAGCTTACCCTGTCAGAAACAAGGAGTTCTTCCTGGAGACGGGGTTCTCTAATACGTGCTTGACGGCCGTATTATACCAAAAGCATGACAAGGTCAATAAAGTAATCTCCTATGCGAGCAAAACTTTATCCTCTGTGGAGGAAAAATTCAACGATTGTGAGAAGGCACTCCTGGCAACGGTGTGGGCATTGAAGAATTACCGCCCGTTTATCCAGGGGGAACACATCATAGTGGAGACTCCACACCAGCCTCTGCAATATCTCCAAAGTGACAGAATCCGGGCCGGAAATGTGAGTAATTCCCGAATTACTTCCTGGATTCTGTCAATGCAAGGCTTTCCTGTGGAGGTCAGATATGGCCAAAACAAGAAGAGTCCCCTCGCGCAAGGTCTGGCTGACTTGCATGATATTGCCAGAGAAAACTGTCTCGAGGACGAAAGTCTAAAAATAAAGGACAACATGGAGGCATACCTTAATTCCCCCCACAAAGTCTTTGAAGAAGACAAGTGTGAGGGAATGCCCACTGTGTATGTGGATGGATGCTCTTACCATGTTGACAACGACGGGGAGAAAGAACTGGTGGCTGGCGTAGGGAATGCATGGGTGAATGAGTCCCCAGAACCCTCCGCTGGATACAAAATCGGACCCCGAAGTAGTCAGGTGGCAGAATTGATGGCTGTGCATCAGGCCATCCTCACTGCTGTCCAGCATCAACTCCACGAACTGGTCATAATCACAGATTCGGATTATGTACGGAACGGGTTCGTGGAACACCTGGTTAATTGGAAAACCAGAGGCATGTTATGTGCTAACAACAAACCCTTGAAACATGGGAAGTTGATCCAAAACATTGATGATCTGGTCACCTCGAACGAGATGACCATCTATTGGAAAAAGATCAAGGGTCATTCCAAAGTAGAGGGACCAGACAAAACTGGAAACGACTTAGCTGATCAGCTGGCCAAAACCGGGGCCATCCAAGGGGATCTAATTGAGATTGAGTCCCTGTTGGGGGAAATCCAGGTCACTGCAATCACTAGGTCCCAGACAAATGCTCACAACGACCTTTCAATTGGACAATGGAGTAAGGAGACCCCTGATGCTGATTTGATTACTGCTCAGAAGGGGGATCCAATTATTGGTAAATTTTACCAGCACCTTGAGGACCCTGAGAACTTTCCCCTGACGGATACCGATTACATTGGGAAAGAGGACCTAAGAGTGTTGATGAAATGTCCAAAAATGTTCCGGATCCAAGACGGTTTGCTGGTAAGGAAATCCAAAGCTGGCCACGATCAGTGGGTGGTTCCTACCTCATTCCGAAGCCTGATGTTAAGTCACGCCCATGATGCGGCCACCGCCGGTCATAGGGGGTTTCACACAACACTGGAAATCTTAAGAGAGGTTGCATACTGGCCACACATGGGCCAGGACCTCAACCAATATTTGAAGGGTTGTCTTGTGTGTGCACAATTTCAGCCGACATCCCTCACACACCGGGCACCTTTACAAAAGCGGGGGATGACACTGCCATGGTCAGATTTACAAATCGACTTTGTAGGCCCTGTGATTCGCTCGGCTAGGGGGAATAAGTACATGTTGACTGTGACATGCTTGTTTACCAAGTGGGTGGAATGTCTCCCAGCCCCAAACTGCAAGGCAGAAACGGCAGCTGCCCTGATGATTAACCACATCTTTTCCCGTTTTGGTCTACCTCAAAGGATTGAGTCAGACAGAGGTAGCCACTTCACCAGTGAGGTAATGACAAAGATGTGGGAGATACTGGGGGTCAAGAGAAAGCTGCATATTGCTTACCGGCCAGCTTCTTCTGGGGCAGTAGAGAGATATAACCGGACAATTGTGAGCATATTAAAGAAGTTTGTGGCAGATTCTGGGCCAAGTTGGGATATCCGATTACCTCTGGTCCTAATGGCTATCAGATCTACCCCTTCATCTGCAACCAAAATGTCACCATTTGAGTTGATGACTGGGCGCAAGATGGTGCTTCCTCAGCATTTGCTCTACAGGACCCAAGAGCAGACACTGATAAATGCCTCCACTACTCATGAGTATGTAGAGAATTTAAGGAAACACCTCCAACATGCTTTTGCTTATGCTCAGCGGAATCTAGAAAGATCAGCTGATAGCATGAAGACCCACTATGACCTGAAAACTTCCAGGAAGGAATATCAGGTGGGAGACCGGGTCTATCTATACAACTTCCAAAGGAACCAGGCCAAGCAGCGCAAATTTTTGCCTACATGGAAAGGACCCTTTGAGATCATCGACAAGATCTCACCTGTGGCCTACAAAATCCACATCCCCAAAGGTTCGGCAGAGGGGGAAGACAAGTGGGTCCACATAAACCAGTTGAAATGTTGCCATCCCAGGCACACTCTGCAACAACTGGAGGAATCCTCTGGAATCCTAGCGGGTACTGTCTCAGACTAATTCATTTCCAACCATAAAACATACCACATCTAGTCTCTAAAATATTGTGATTTGCATGAAACTG
Organism: Ambystoma mexicanum; assembly: GCF_040938575.1. Lineage (NCBI taxonomy): Eukaryota > Metazoa > Chordata > Amphibia > Caudata > Ambystomatidae > Ambystoma > Ambystoma mexicanum. The sequence goes on from NC_090924.1 coordinate 985,749,488, forward strand.
TCTCTTAGTTATACTGTTTTTTGATCAAAATAAGAATGTAATGTTTCGTTATGATGAAATGCATATGCTGCCCCACTATCTCAACAGTGGTGGAAAAACGTCTATGAGTAGGTATTGCCGCTCTTCCTTTGTCGTCCTAGGAGAAAGAAAACCTGAAGACGGGCCAAGAAGGACGATCCGGAGACCGGGAACGAAGATTCAATGGGCCCAGTGGACCGCCCAATATTCCCATCAGGACCGGCGAGGAGAACCATCGATCAGTACCGGATGGAGAAGAAGATGCTGAACTGTGCCATCTACAGAAGAGGAAGAAGATTATGCGGACAGACCGGTGCATGGGTCAAAACCCTTGTGCACGCGACTCCCCATCGACTCAAATTCAAGGGGCAGTCACGTGGGGGGGGCTTGTTGGGTGTCCTGACCCACGTTTAAGCTATCATGCCACAACATTTGGTGCTGTGGGCTTAGAAAATTCAAGATGGCGGAAAACCCACATGTGCGCCGAAATCCAGGAAAGCTGCGCAGTTTGTGCGCACACTAAAATGGTTGCCTCACTTGCCACCCACCAGTGCGAGAATGAAAGGCCGGGTTGCCATGAGGGAAATGGGTTGCCAAAGGAAAAACAGTAGCGCCGGTTAGCTTCAAAGCGCTTTAAAACCACCATTCGACTACCCGCACAGTAGTCTGAAACCATTGGGAATGGAAATGCTGATTGCCAAATGCAACCTAGAATTGTGGGGAATTCATTTCTTAAATCCCAAAAATGGGTGCAGTACCAGTACTCACCACTATCCAAAAGCCGGCGTTTTAAAACCACTCTGTTTCCCTGAAGGCAAGTCAAAATGCCTATTTTCAAACATTGCAATATGTGCAAAATATTTACTGAACACCAGCAGACATTTGGCAGAATGGAGTTTTGTGTGCCTACAAAATCTGGGAAATGAAGATCATAAGACAAGGTTTATAACAAGACTGGCTGAGCTGTGGATTGCAGCAGTTTAAGTTGCACTGGATTTAAAGACACTAAAATCGAAAATGTTTAGATTAAATGAGTGACCTATGTTTGGTATCACATGCCTTTGTAACTGTTGAAATGTCATAGTTTTGCACTTAGAATCAGCATCCTAGCTGCATGTGTAAAATTGCAAGTTAAGTTAAAAAGCAACAAAAAACCTGCCAGTTAGCTGAAGGTCTGGCTTAAGGAACTTGATTTTGCTTGGCAGCTACCCCCATCAGGAGTGAAACTTGAGTCACCACTGTGTTCCCAGGCCAACCTTCCTTTTGCTGCCTACACTAAGGATATGCCATCTATCTGATAATTGAATTACCTGTGCTCTGCAGGAGAGTGAACAAAGCCCTCTTCACTCAGGCAAAGGTTTTATTACGCAGTCGTAAAATGTAGCTTCCTCTTGGCAGGAGCTGGGAGGGGCACTGCCTGTGAGAGCAAGCTGGCTTGGCAGAACTGGATTAACCAGTATTTCTACCTTGTGCTGAGAGAAAACCACACCCCTTTGTAGCCAGAATATTGTTTAGAAACAGATTAATAACTCATGGTGCGGACATGTGAAAATTTTATAAATGATAGCATAATTCTTGTGATTTTTCTGCCCACAGTTTAAGAGGTTTTTAGAACCGGTGGTATGTTCAGGGGGGTGTTAGCGGAAAAGTGGATATTACTCAAAATGTATGCATGTTAAAAATCTGAAACTTCATCAGTTAATGTCCGTACTCCCTGCGCACATGTATGTAAAGTTGGGTCAATGTCAGAAAGTGAAAAATCAGTTAAAAAGTCAATTATGTGCCATTTCTGAATGCAAGCTCTTAGAAACAGCAGATTTGGACAGAGACATGGCTAAATTCAGCCACACCATGTATATGTAATTTCAAGCAACTGTGTAACTCTGAAATATGTCTTTTATTATCAAATATAGAATGTGTGCAATCTGACAGAGGAGTGTCCTATCTGCAAGCCATAAAATGACATCCCTCTGACTCACAGTTCATTCCCCAATCAAATGATAAATGGAAGTTTGACCAATTAGAAGCTGAGAGAGAGGTAGGGTCAGTGATGCTAGAACACACCCACATTCTAAACACATAAAAGCAGACAGACAGGACAGATAGGGACCTTCAATTCCATCTGCAGCGGGACGCTCTGCCGGGAAAATCCATACTTTACCTCCATCAACCTTCAGAGAGCAGACATAGAGACTTCAATCTATCCAGAACCAGAAACCCAGGCCAGACCAGAAGCAGAGTAGAGCTGACCTGTTAGCAGAACCAGAGAGAGATGACCCAGATCACTGTGAAGTGCAGAGACCAGAGGCGAGTTTAAAACCTGACCAGATCCATGGCGAGGCCCATTTCACTCAAGAATATAGTGTGAGTACCTAGAAAACTGTGCAGAACCAATCTCCTAGTAAAATAATATAATTCAATCTATTTAATCTAAGTAGAACTGCCTCCTAACTGTCACCTGTCATTTGTAAAGCTGTCATTTGTCATTTCCTAGTTGCAAGCTGCACTTGTCTTTTTGAACTTTAAAATTTCAAATCTGAAAAACGACCTTCACAAAATCGCTCATATCTCCGCAACCGTTTGTGCTAGAGACTTGCAGTAACTTTCATTTTGAAGCTGAGATCCTAGGCTTTCCTAGGACCCCAAAACGATAGAGATAGTCCTTGTGGTTCCTCTGTAATAGCGCTCGGCGCATCCGCGAATTTTGCCGCGATTTGCAAATTTCTTCACGTGTAGAAAGACAGCAGTTTTGCTTTTCCTTGCCAAAAACTTCGTTTACCTGCTAGTTTCTACTAAAGCATTGTTAAGGTGATCCTGAATTCATAGAGAGTAGCTATCACTCACCCTGAACCTCTGAAAGGGAATTAAAAGCATTTTAGCATATTTTTTTAATTCATTGCCAGCACATATCAAAGCAATTTGGGCCTGTGTTTTTAAACTTCTGTTGTCTAAGCTTGCTGGGGTGAACTGAATCACATTTGATTGCATTTCTGAGAACTGTGTGTTTTCCTTCCATTTCCTTGCCTTGCATCAAGGGGGGGAGGGGATTGCCAGAGAAAAGTGATTACATTGTTTGGTTGAAATCATATTGAGTATTTTCTGTACTGCATTCATTGAAGATTGCATCCACCTGAGCTTACATAAAGCATCCTCTACCACATTATACTTTTGTTCCTATTTACCAGTGTGCTGCCTTATCCATTTCATGTCAACTCATTAGTGATTATAAGAAGTGTGCTAGTGCCAGATTCTCCGTTGTTGATCTTTATCATATCAGATTAAGTGTGCTATTCAATTATTAATTATTATAAAGTGGGATATATATCTATTGTTTAAATTATCAAATAAACCTTTTAAACTTGCAAAACAGAACTACTTCTTGGCTCAGTGGGGTCAGGGGGATTCCAAGAGAGGGGTGTTATATAGGGGTAGTCATCCAGAACGCATGAACTGGACATAAAGATATATCAATAAGGGTTTTCATTCAGTATTATAGACTAGGCGTTGACTTAGCTGTAGTGTTGAATTGAATCCTCTTACAAATTGGGGGCTCGAGCCGAGACATTGGGTTAGATTTACCACTTGTGCAGCTTAATACAGTGTACTAACTGACGGGATACATACATCCGGTCGGATCACCACGCTGCATTACGCTGTGAAGCATTCCTCAAAAGGGACACTCCAAGAAAAGTTCTGTTCTGCAAAAATAAAATACAAACTTCTGTAAGTCAGGACAGAGACCAATCTCTAGAATGACGACCTTAGTAGACATGAAAATAGCCAGAGAGCACCTCTTGCATAAGCTATTTGTGAGAGGTGAATGGACCGAACAGGGCCAGGATGTGTGGTTGCAGGCCATCACACAACAGGTCACTGAAACAGGGTCAGATATATATAGAGATCAGGGTCCCTTACATGTGGCCCTGAGTGAACTATATATGGCTCCTAAAGCCAAAGAGGAACACAATAAGATTGCCAGGATAGCAGCATACCTGTACCTATATATGGGAGACATGCAGGATAGATGTGCTGAAAGCCAAAATCTGGCAAATAGGCAACAGATGGCATTACAGAAGGCCCAATCTGATCTGGACTCTTCTGAGCAGAGGCTGCAGAGGAGCCAGGAGGCAGAAAATGATAGTAGGCAATATATCATTAAAATAAAAGAGGATATGGGCATCCTACAACAGGAAAAGACAGACCAGGATACCCGATTTCTGGCCCTGCAGAAGGAGCACCAAGACAGTTTGGACTCCTTACTGCAGAACCAGAAAAAGCTGGAGCAACAGATTAATTTCAACAGGGCATGCACAGAGCAGGTAGCCACCCTGCAAATCCAACTAGACAGAGAGAAAGAGGAGAGCAATAAACTGATTCTGAAAGACCTGGATACCCAGGCAGAGTTTGATGAGGAGCGCCAAAAAGCTGGTGCCCTTCAACGGCAAAGGGACGACCTGGCGGCACAAATGCAGGCTCTTAGTCAGGAAAGAGACGCCATAGGCCAGGAAGTCTGCCACTTAAAAAAGGAAATTGAAGAAAATCACCTGGCCCTCCAGGGGCTGGGTGATCTCCAAAAAGAAAACCAGAACTTGGTAGAGCACACCAGAAGGGTGGAAGATGCTCTAGCAAGAAAGGAGCAGGCCAATAGGGACATTGCCCAGGAGGTAAACCTCCTGCAGCAAAGACTGGCCCAGTTCTCCAGGACCAACCAGGAAGCACAGAGGGAGAATGAGGCCCTCTGTCAACACAATGATAGGCTCCAGCAACAGGTAGCGATGCAGGAGAAACTGATAGAGTCGAGTAAGGCCTTAACAGAGGAACTGAAGGCACAAATGCAGGCTCTTGCATTGCAACAGGGAGCAGGGGCGGATAGAGATGAGGTTCGCTGGGAAATGGAAACTCCGGAGCATAACCTCAGGAGCCCTAGTACCAGAGGCCCTCATACCTCTCAGTCCCTGGACTCTGCCACCCCCATGTCCCCTGGTGCACATGAGCACAGGGCCACAGGGATGGCAGATTACTATCCAGCTAAAAGTATGGGGCTCATAGGCCAGTACCACTCAGGAATGGAGGGGTGGGCATCCGGGTATGGGCACCCAAGTACAGTACAGTTCAATGGGGAACCCCAGGAGAGTAGGCCCATTAAGGGCATCCTGAAAACCTCTGCCCAGTTAGGTCAGTAGAGGGGGTACCCATCAAATCCTGGCAGCAAGGAGGAATCTGAAGACTCCTCTGAACTGCGCAGGACACAGGAGACCAGGTCCCCACATTCTGCCAGCCATTCCCAGGCTCGCAGAATCCGGGAAAACCTGGAAGAACAGACGGGAACCTCTGGGAGCAGTGCCTCTGAGTCCGAGGAAGAATGGACAAGGGTTACCCGAACCAAAAAGGCCAATAAGGCAAAAAGGGCCTTGCTTAAGGACCCCTTAAAGCAGATTAAGGCGATCAGGAGCGTCATCACGCCTTACCATAAGAACGCTAAGTATTCTGTTTGGGAGCACTTAGAGTTGTTTGAACAAATGATGGAGACTTTCCATTTGAAGGACAGCCAAAGCTGTATTCAATATGTAAAGTGGACACTCTCCCCGGAATACTCCAGTTTCTTTGCGGGGCTAGAGGACCAAAATCATTTAAGATGGTCCACATATAAGGCGGCCATCCTGAAACATTTTTCTGTTCACAGAAATCCTCAAGAGGCTCGCAAGGCAGCCTACAATTTGCAATGTGGGGAGGATCAGGCCCCACAAGAATTTGTGCAGGAGTTAAAGCGTGCTTTTGCACAGACCACAAGAAGGGTGCGCACGGATAGCAGGGAATTTATAAATACGTTTTTCCATGCCTTGCCCAAATATATCATGACCCAGCTCGTGAGGGATTTTCACGAGAAAAGATCTTTAGACTGGGTCATTGAACAGGCTACCCGGATCTATGAGGTGCAGAAACCGATAGATAGCAAAAGTAATGCCCAGAAAAACTCCAAAGCCAACAGCACCCCTGCTGCTGCCAAGGTGGCAGAGGTAAAGGTCACCCCCGTTTTGGATTTGGAGATGGGGGGGCCTAAAAACCTGCCTGCACCTAATAATGCTAGGCCCAGGAGGTCCTCGGGTCAGTCACAGACAGGGAGCCAAGGAGGCAGCCCCACAAATGGGGTCCCTCGCTCTCCTGATTATGTAAGTCCCCGTTACAAGGGAAATCGACCCATCCTGGGTTATGTGTGGACTCCTCCAGCCCAAGGGGGGGGATCCAGACAAGCACCTAACCCAGGGAACTTCCCTCCAAACTTCCTACAGGAGGGCAGAAATTTACCAAACCCTGGGCAGAACTTTTTCCCCAGATATCCACCCGACTTTCAGCCCCAAAACCATCCATCCTTCTTTCCCCAATTCCCTGAGCCCAGACCACTGAATCCGGGAGAGGGGAGGCCAAGGGTGGAGGGGTACCCAAATCTTCCCAACCCGGGGTATTACCAGAGGAGGGACAGCTACCCTTCCCGGGATCAGCCCAGGGGAGAAAACAGGGCCCCGTATCAGCCTGAGCGGGTTTCCCAGTTAGAGCGCCAGGTTCAAAACATGGCGCGGGACCTGGGTCACATACTGAGGGCTCAGCAGAACCCTCAGATGGGCGTGCCGGCGCAGAACGCACCCAACTCTGGACCTGGTGCTCCAGAACAATGACGGGGCAGCACCCCGATAACTCACTGGTTCCCAGGGAGGAGGCACAAAGGGAAGGGGGGTGTAAAGCCTTGGAGGAAGCTTCCTTCCTCACTTGTAAACAGCCCCTGGAAACCCAGGAACCGGAAACAAAATCTCTTGCCCCTGAAAGTCTGCCTCCTAAGGAGCAGAGGGGGGGTAGGAGAAACAAAAGACCCAAACAGACTCAGTTTGAGGAGGAGGTACAGATATTCCAATTTGAGGGAGAGGGATCCTCAGAGGATCCTGGGAAAAGGATCTTCTCCTTCAGAGAGGGGGGAACTCCTCCCAAAGAAAAATGGGTCCCTAGGGATGCAAATCCAGACTGGGGAGATGTGGAGACTGAGCTACCGCCGCCCACTATCTCATCCCAGAACCAACAGCAAGAAAATCCCCTGGTTCAAACCCATCCTGGTGACTGCCTCCAAAAAGGGGGGGGCAGCCCAGAACCGGAGCCAGGGGAACCCACAATGGCTCTGATCTCCAGTTGCCAAATTTTTCTTTCAGATTCCCAAGGCTCTCCACAGAATTCTGCCCAAATCTCTTCGCTAGCGATGTCCAAAACCAGAAAATTAGCCCACCAGTTGTCCAAAAATGTACATTATCTGTGCCCCCTTGAGGAGAAGGAGGGAAGATACTATGCCCCGGTACAAGTACAGGGGCAGGGTACAATCTCGGCACTGGTGGACACTGGATCTCAAGCTACCCTTCTGTCCAGAAGGGCCTTTGACGAACTGAATGCAGGAATGGGAGAGAATTACCAAATTCCTCTCACCTCTCTTCCGGGACAACTACAGAACTTTGACGGGAAGGAAATTCCCGTTGAGGGGACTGCAGACTTGGACATTAAAATTGGGCGACATAAGTTGAAACACCCGGTCATAGTTGTGACCCCGGAGGGCACCCCTTGTTTACTAGGGAATGACCTCCTGAGAAGGTTGTCACCCCTAATAGATTGCGTAAACAAGGTCCTCTGGACCCAGACTAGCCGACCAATAAAATTAAAACAGAGTGTCAACCATGTTAGTTTAAACGGCACCTGCCACATGGTTGAACAAAAACCTGACCAAGTAGAATTTCACTTCCAGAATAGCCAAATTCCAGACGTGACAGTAATAGCAGTAGGACAACAGACTGGTGATGGGGGGTCCTCTCTATTTCTGAAAATCAACCTTCCTTCCAGTTTAAGGTGGTATTCCACGCTGGAAGGAAACACTCTGAAATTCTATACCAATCCACAATCTGAAACTCCCACTCCTATAGTCCAGAAAGATGTGAAATCAGCTCAGAGCCTGGCTGATATTCAGCAAATTGGAGAGCAGTTGTTCATCCCTGTTCAGTTAAATGATGGGAAGGACTCTGTTCTCGCTCGAGTGTGTGTGAACAACGGTAAGAGCTTCATCAGCGAAGCCATGTTTCGCCAACTCCCAAAAGACCCAGCCATTCCCACCTTCAAACTGATAGACAAATGGGAAATGGACCTGGAAGCACCTAATTCCAAACATCTCCTGCCAAGCAGGTGTATGCTCAAAATCTCCATTGGCAACAAGAGCATAGTCCACAATTGTTGGGTCGTGCGAGACGTCCCTGCCGCCTTTTACTTAGGCAGTGACATTCTCAATCGCTTTGCTATTAGTTTGGACCTAATAAACTTCAAAGCTTGGTCCCGATTAGCGGATAATCCCATGGGCTTTGATGATCCAGAAAAAGCATTTAGGTCAGCTCAATTGCTACCTTATGCAGTTGAAATTCAGACTAAAAAGGAAGTCACCATCCCAGAAAGGACCCGACAATTCTCCCTGGAAGTGAAAGTTAAAAGGGGACAAGAGTTGAAAAACCCTGATGCTTACATACATCTAAATGCTTCTCTCCAACAGCAAGGGTTGGGGGTAAACCCAACACCATTAGTCAACATAGAACATGACACCATTCCAATAGAGGTGGATAACAGCGACTTAAAGAGTATTACTCTAGCCGCAGGCACCATTATTGGAATGGCGGTTGATGACCGACATTTTTCCATCGACTTAGTAAATGAACTGTTAGGACCAATCCCCAAGGACTGTTTTGACAGTGACAGTGAGGACAATACAACACCAGACAGGATTTTTACCCGGCATGGGGGGAACTTCCTGGTGTACACTTCCTGCCCTTATGGTAAGGAAGATGTGACTTGTGAATTCAGGAGGGATGAGGTGATTTTCCAGGTTCATGAAGGCTGCCTTGCCCACCTGAAGCCTCCGGTCCAAATCAGCACTCTGACCAGGGACTTCTCCACCCAGCTGGAGGAGGCCGCGGAGATAGCCAAACCAGAAATCTTTCCAGGCTTCAGGCAGATGGTGGAAGAGAGAGTCAACCTAGCTGATGCCTGTGTGACTCTGGAACAAAAGCAAAAGTTGAAACAAGTTTTCTTGGATTTCCAAGATCTCTTTGCGGTAGACTCATATGACTGTGGTCGCACTGACATCCACACAACAACAATCCCCACGGACCCTGGCATGACTCCTGTGTTTGTGAAGCAATATCGCTTGCCTCTCGCATCAATGGAGTCCCTTACCGAAATAATTAAGAACCTTGAGTCCCGGGGAATAATCCGTCCCGTCCACAGCACCTTCAATAATCCGGTGCTGGGAATATTGAAGCCAAACGGCCAGTGGAGACTCTGCGCCGACCTCAGGGAGCTCAACAAACGGGTCCATACTTCCCGATGGCCTCTGCCCTACATTGACCAAGGGCTGGCCCAGATTCAGGGGTCACAGGTATTCACTGCAATAGACCTGACCAATGGATACTGGACCGTGCCTGTCAGCAGGGAGGACCAATACAAACTGGCTTTTACCTTTGGGGGCCAGCAGTACACATGGACCCGGACTCCCTTCGGATACCTCAACTCCGGCAATGAATTCAACATTTTCCTACATAAGGCCATGCCCGACCTGGGTGCAAGGGGTAACCTGGCTTATGTAGATGATGTCCTCATCAAAAGTTCATCTGTGGAGGAACACATAGCGGAGATCCGTTATGTTCTGACACAGTTGAGGGCCGCCGGAGCAAAACTTTTCTTTCAGAAAGCACAGTGGTGTAGAACCCGTGTTAATTTCTTGGGGCATGAGATTACTCCTCAGGGCCTCTGTCCCCAGGAAAAGAAAGTGGAAGCACTTCAGAAACTGAAAGACCCCACAACTCTGCGGGAACTAAGGAGCCTCCTTGGACTGACTAATTACAGCAGAAAGTTCATTGAGGGCTACGCAGAGATCACCAGACCCCTGATTCATCTCCTAAAGGGGGGGGTCAAGTGGGAATGGGGTCCAGAACAATCCGAGGCAGTAAAACAACTCAAAAGAAGCCTCTCACAAGCGCCTTGCCTAGCTTACCCTGTCAGAAACAAGGAGTTCTTCCTGGAGACGGGGTTCTCTAATACGTGCTTGACGGCCGTATTATACCAAAAGCATGACAAGGTCAATAAAGTAATCTCCTATGCGAGCAAAACTTTATCCTCTGTGGAGGAAAAATTCAACGATTGTGAGAAGGCACTCCTGGCAACGGTGTGGGCATTGAAGAATTACCGCCCGTTTATCCAGGGGGAACACATCATAGTGGAGACTCCACACCAGCCTCTGCAATATCTCCAAAGTGACAGAATCCGGGCCGGAAATGTGAGTAATTCCCGAATTACTTCCTGGATTCTGTCAATGCAAGGCTTTCCTGTGGAGGTCAGATATGGCCAAAACAAGAAGAGTCCCCTCGCGCAAGGTCTGGCTGACTTGCATGATATTGCCAGAGAAAACTGTCTCGAGGACGAAAGTCTAAAAATAAAGGACAACATGGAGGCATACCTTAATTCCCCCCACAAAGTCTTTGAAGAAGACAAGTGTGAGGGAATGCCCACTGTGTATGTGGATGGATGCTCTTACCATGTTGACAACGACGGGGAGAAAGAACTGGTGGCTGGCGTAGGGAATGCATGGGTGAATGAGTCCCCAGAACCCTCCGCTGGATACAAAATCGGACCCCGAAGTAGTCAGGTGGCAGAATTGATGGCTGTGCATCAGGCCATCCTCACTGCTGTCCAGCATCAACTCCACGAACTGGTCATAATCACAGATTCGGATTATGTACGGAACGGGTTCGTGGAACACCTGGTTAATTGGAAAACCAGAGGCATGTTATGTGCTAACAACAAACCCTTGAAACATGGGAAGTTGATCCAAAACATTGATGATCTGGTCACCTCGAACGAGATGACCATCTGTTGGAAAAAGATCAAGGGTCATTCCAAAGTAGAGGGACCAGACAAAACTGGAAACGACTTAGCTGATCAGCTGGCCAAAACCGGGGCCATCCAAGGGGATCTAATTGAGATTGAGTCCCTGTTGGGGGAAATCCAGGTCACTGCAATCACTAGGTCCCAGACAAATGCTCACAACGACCTTTCAATTGCACAATGGAGTAAGGAGACCCCTGATGCTGATTTGATTACCGCTCAGAAGGGGGATCCAATTATTGGTAAATTTTACCAGCACCTTGAGGACCCTGAGAACTTTCCCCTGACGGATACCGATTACATTGGGAAAGAGGACCTAAGAGTGTTGATGAAATGTCCAAAAATGTTCCGGATCCAAGACGGTTTGCTGGTAAGGAAATCCAAAGCTGGCCACGATCAGTGGGTGGTTCCTACCTCATTCCGAAGCCTGATGTTAAGTCACGCCCATGATGCGGCCACCGCCGGTCATAGGGGGTTTCACACAACACTGGAAATCTTAAGAGAGGTTGCATACTGGCCACACATGGGCCAGGACCTCAACCAATATTTGAAGGGTTGTCTTGTGTGTGCACAATTTCAGCCGACATCCCTCACACACCGGGCACCTTTACAAAAGCGGGGGATGACACTGCCATGGTCAGATTTACAAATCGACTTTGTAGGCCCTGTGATTCGCTCGGCTAGGGGGAATAAGTACATGTTGACTGTGACATGCTTGTTTACCAAGTGGGTGGAATGTCTCCCAGCCCCAAACTGCAAGGCAGAAACGGCAGCTGCCCTGATGATTAACCACATCTTTTCCCGTTTTGGTCTACCTCAAAGGATTGAGTCAGACAGAGGTAGCCACTTCACCAGTGAGGTAATGACAAAGATGTGGGAGATACTGGGGGTCAAGAGAAAGCTGCATATTGCTTACCGGCCAGCTTCTTCTGGGGCAGTAGAGAGATATAACCGGACAATTGTGAGCATATTAAAGAAGTTTGTGGCAGATTCTGGGCCAAGTTGGGATATCCGATTACCTCTGGTCCTAATGGCTATCAGATCTACCCCTTCATCTGCAACCAAAATGTCACCATTTGAGTTGATGACTGGGCGCAAGATGGTGCTTCCTCAGCATTTGCTCTACAGGACCCAAGAGCAGACACTGATAAATGCCTCCACTACTCATGAGTATGTAGAGAATTTAAGGAAACACCTCCAACATGCTTTTGCTTATGCTCAGCGGAATCTAGAAAGATCAGCTGATAGCATGAAGACCCACTATGACCTGAAAACTTCCAGGAAGGAATATCAGGTGGGAGACCGGGTCTATCTATACAACTTCCAAAGGAACCAGGCCAAGCAGCGCAAATTTTTGCCTACATGGAAAGGACCCTTTGAGATCATCGACAAGATCTCACCTGTGGCCTACAAAATCCACATCCCCAAAGGTTCGGCAGAGGGGGAAGACAAGTGGGTCCACATAAACCAGTTGAAATGTTGCCATCCCAGGCACACTCTGCAACAACTGGAGGAATCCTCTGGAATCCTAGCGGGTACTGTCTCAGACTAATTCATTTCCAACCATAAAACATACCACATCTAGTCTCTAAAATATTGTGATTTGCATGAAACTGTCTCTTAGTTATACTGTTTTTTGATCAAAATAAGAATGTAATGTTTCGTTATGATGAAATGCATATGCTGCCCCACTATCTCAACAGTGGTGGAAAAACGTCTATGAGTAGGTATTGCCGCTCTTCCTTTGTCGTCCTAGGAGAAAGAAAACCTGAAGACGGGCCAAGAAGGACGATCCGGAGACCGGGAACGAAGATTCAATGGGCCCAGTGGACCGCCCAATATTCCCATCAGGACCGGCGAGGAGAACCCTCGATCAGTACCGGATGGAGAAGAAGATGCTGAACTGTGCCATCTACAGAAGAGGAAGAAGATTATGCGGACAGACCGGTGCATGGGTCAAAACCCTTGTGCACGCGACTCCCCATCGACTCAAATTCAAGGGGCAGTCACGTGGGGGGGCTTGTTGGGTGTCCTGACCCACGTTTAAGCTATCATGCCACAACATTTGGTGCTGTGGGCTTAGAAAATTCAAGATGGCGGAAAACCCACATGTGCGCCGAAATCCAGGAAAGCTGCGCAGTTTGTGCGCACACTAAAATGGTTGCCTCACTTGCCACCCACCAGTGCGAGAATGAAAGGCCGGGTTGCCATGAGGGAAATGGGTTGCCAAAGGAAAAACAGTAGCGCCGGTTAGCTTCAAAGCGCTTTAAAACCACCATTGAACTACCCGCACAGTAGTCTGAAACCATTGGGAATGGAAATGCTGATTGCCAAATGCAACCTAGAATTGTGGGGAATTCATTTCTTAAATCCCAAAAATGCGTGCAGTACCAGTACTCACCACTATCCAAAAGCCGGCGTTTTAAAACCACTCTGTTTCCCTGAAGGCAAGTCAAAATGCCTATTTTCAAACATTGCAATATGTGCAAAATATTTACTGAACACCAGCAGACATTTGGCAGAATGGAGTTTTGTGTGCCTACAAAATCTGGGAAATGAAGATCATAAGACAAGGTTTATAACAAGACTGGCTGAGCTGTGGATTGCAGCAGTTTAAGTTGCACTGGATTTAAAGACACTAAAATCGAAAATGTTTAGATTAAATGAGTGACCTATGTTTGGTATCACATGCCTTTGTAACTGTTGAAATGTCATAGTTTTGCACTTAGAGTCAGCATCCTAGCTGCATGTGTAAAATTGCAAGTTAAGTTAAAAAGCAACAAAAAACCTGCCAGTTAGCTGAAGGTCTGACTTAAGGAACTTGATTTTGCTTGGCAGCTACCCCCATCAGGAGTGAAACTTGAGTCACCACTGTGTTCCCAGGCCAACCTTCCTTTTGCTGCCTACACTAAGGATATGCCATCTATCTGATAATTGAATTACCTGTGCTCTGCAGGAGAGTGAACAAAGCCCTCTTCACTCAGGCAAAGGTTTTATTACGCAGTCGTAAAATGTAGCTTCCTCTTGGCAGGAGCTGGGAGGGGCACTGCCTGTGAGAGCAAGCTGGCTTGGCAGAACTGGATTAACCAGTATTTCTACCTTGTGCTGAGAGAAAACCACACCCCTTTGTAGCCAGAATATTGTTTAGAAAAAGATTAATAACTCATGGTGCGGACATGTGAAAATTTTATAAATGATACCATAATTCTTGTGATTTTTCTGCCCACAGTTTAAGAGGTTTTTAGAACCGGTGGTATGTTCAGGGGGGTGTTAGCGGAAAAGTGGATATTACTCAAAATGTATGCATGTTAAAAATCTGAAACTTCATCAGTTAATGTCCGTACTCCCTGCGCACATGTATGTAAAGTTGGGTCAATGTCAGAAAGTGAAAAATCAGTTAAAAAGTCAATTATGTGCCATTTCTGAATGCAAGCTCTTAGAAACAGCAGATTTGGACAGAGACATGGCTAAATTCAGCCACACCATGTATATGTAATTTCAAGCAACTGTGTAACTGTGAATTATGTCTTTTATTATCAAATATAGAATGTGTGCAATCTGACAGAGGAGTGTCCTATCTGCAAGCCATAAAATGACATCCCTCTGACTCACAGTTCATTCCCCAATCAAATGATAAATGGAAGTTTGACCAATTAGAAGCTGAGAGAGAGGTAGGGTCAGTGATGCTAGAACACACCCACATTCTAAACACATAAAAGCAGACAGACAGGACAGATAGGGACCTTCAATTCCATCTGCAGCGGGACGCTCTGCCGGGAAAATCCATACTTTACCTCCATCAACCTTCAGAGAGCAGACATAGAGACTTCAATCTATCCAGAACCAGAAACCCAGGCCAGACCAGAAGCAGAGTAGAGCTGACCTGTTAGCAGAACCAGAGAGAGATGACCCAGATCACTGTGAAGTGCAGAGACCAGAGGCGAGTTTAAAACCTGACCAGATCCATGGCGAGGCCCATTTCACTCAAGAATATAGTGTGAGTACCTAGAAAACTGTGCAGAACCAATCTCCTAGTAAAATAATATAATTCAATCTATTTAATCTAAGTAGAACTGCCTCCTAACTGTCACCTGTCATTTGTAAAGCTGTCACTTGTCATTTCCTAGTTGCAAGCTGCACTTGTCTTTTTGAACTTTAAAATTTCAAATCTGAAAAACGACCTTCACAAAATCGCTCATATCTCCGCAACCGTTTGTGCTAGAGACTTGCAGTAACTTTCATTTTGAAGCTGAGATCCTAGGCTTTCCTAGGACCCCAAAACGATAGCGATAGTCCTTGTGGTTCCTCTGTAATAGCGCTTGGCGCATCCGCGAATTTTGCCGCGATTTGCAAATTTCTTCACGTGTAAAAAGACAGCAGTTTTGCTTTTCCTTGCCAAAAACTTCGTTTACCTGCTAGTTACTACTAAAGCATTGTTAAGGTGATCCTGAATTCATAGAGAGTAGCTATCACTCACCCTGAACCTCTGAAAGGGAATTAAAAGCATTTTAGCATATTTTTTTAATTCATTGCCAGCACATATCAAAGCAATTTGGGCCTGTGTTTTTAAACTTCTGTTGTCTAAGCTTGCTGGGGTGAACTGAATCACATTTGATTGCATTTCTGAGAACTGTGTGTTTTCCTTCCATTTCCTTGCCTTGCATCAAGGGGGGGAGGGGATTGCCAGAGAAAAGTGATTACATTGTTTGGTTGAAATCATATTGAGTATTTTCTGTACTGCATTCATTGAAGATTGCATCCACCTGAGCTTACATAAAGCATCCTCTACCACATTATACTTTTGTTCCTATTTACCAGTGTGCTACCTTATCCATTGCATGTCAACTCATTAGTGATTATAAGAAGTGTGCTAGTGCCAGATTCTCCGTTGTTGATCTTTATCATATCAGATTAAGTGTGCTATTCAATTATTAATTATTATAAAGTGGGATATATATCTATTGTTTAAATTATCAAATAAACCTTTTAAACTTGCAAAACAGAACTACTTCTTGGCTCAGTGGGGTCAGGGGGATTCCAAGAGAGGGGTGTTATATAGGGGTAGTCATCCAGAACGCATGAACTGGACATAAAGATATATCAATAAGGGTTTTCATTCAGTATTATAGACTAGGCGTTGACTTAGCTGTAGTGTTGAATTGAATCCTCTTACAAGGGCACGTGCTGGAAACATGCGACAAATGAGCACACACACGACACAGAAACGTGTTGCACTTGCTCAAGACTCGACACCCATGGCCATCGTATTTATTTCAATAACCACAAATTTTCTTGAGCACGTAGTCTCTCAAATTCACTGCCTGCTGTCTGTTCAAACGTGTGAGGCGTTGCCTCTCCTTGTGTTTGTCCAATGGTCAGAAATAGTACCACTCCGGGAAGATGCCAGGACCTGCTCTCTCCAATGCTCTCATCGTCCAGACTAGCCCAGGAGATCCCTGTGTGGCCCTAAGGGCCTAAAAGGTTGCTTTCTCCTCCTCATTGGAACGGGGCTCCCCTGCTGTGGGTGACATGTGAGGACCCGTTGCTGCCAGTTACCCTGACACCCTCGGAAGCCACCACCACACTGGCTCTTAATTAAAATGGCAAGCTCCATTTGTTGGCCTGTCGTTGGTTCCTCACTAGTCCTTTCTGGATCAGGTTGATTACTTTGTCAAGCAGTGTCGTGCTGGTGCGCTTCCACTCTCCTCCTCAACACGTCAACCGGGCACACCACTTGGACAATGCATAAGGGTTCTTCTGGGGTGATGTCTCCAATGGGGCCTTACATGAGCACCTCGGCTGGTGAAACCTCTGTAGATGACTGAGCAGTGCTGCCTTAGTCCCACAGAAACCTGTGCAGTGCGAGGGACAGGTCTTCATGCTGTTCTCTGGACGCTAAGCCATATCCCTATTACTTGGAGGCCAGCGCAACCTGATGGGCCTCTGTTATGTTCCCAGACTTCCCATTACTCCTGATATTCCCTCCCATGAAACGGTGGCCCATGCCTGACCCGAGAGACTCCGACAGCCCATGTGTTTCCAGCACCAAAAGGAAAATCACCACTGCAGCAACTGAGGACAACATCAACTCCACCTCGGAATGACTGGCGGAGGCTCATCCAGTCTCATGGCCCATACCTGCATTAGGGGTGTAATGGTATAACGGTATACCGTTATTGATACCGTGAACAGCTTAATTGAACTATAATAACCAGCACATTGTTTATGCCAGTATACCATTTTAGGGCCTGCAGCTATTAAGTGAGCTTTCCAATCTGATTTGGAAAGGCTGCAGTAAGCAAGTGCTGCACATTCTGGATCTTGCACTGTGGGATGTGGCGTTTGGCAGGTACGAGCATAGGGAAAGTGAGGCCACATTAGTAAATGCAGCTTTAATGCTGTGACCGCTCTTTCCCTGTGATCAGTAGAGTCGGGTTAAAGATCAGCCCATTAGTAGTTTTCCCACCAATTTGAAAGATGGTGAACTACACATCCCAGAATTCAAAGGAGGGAATGAACTGGAGGCCCTCCTGATGCATGTCCACAAAAAAGTTAGCTCTGCAGATTTTATGAACACTGGGCCTATTAGTGCTTTGTGCTAGTATATAAACCCCCCCCACACCACTGTCCTCTGTGTAGATTTACACATTGGACTAGAGTTGTTGCTTTTCTTGATCCTTCTTCACCTGTCTTCTGCATATGGCACTGGACTCAAGCAGGCAGGACAGATTCTACATTCAATTTGAATTATCCAGATCAATGGGGGTGAGATATTTCTCAGGTCTTTCCTCGATTTGTGACACCACCCATGAAAGCATTCTTCTGTCTCAACTGCGCTCAGACCGGGGAAAATGGTAATGATGGGGCTCTGGTGAGGTGGTGGTCTAGGCTATATTTGTGCAGATAAGTATTTTAACTGTCATTTTCAAAACGTTTTTGTGCCACTATCTTAGATAAATGAACATGTATTGCAAGAATCAAGAAACAAAATCAACAGCGCCCACTGAACGCTGTCCTGTTAGGATTACATGGTCAGTGGTGACTCCAACATTAGACCTTTATAATACACCAGGCAGATGGTAAACAAGTTATAGTGATTTAATCAATATGCAACCTTTCGGTGAGTGTGTGTTGCCTATGACATTTTGACAAAAGAAACACAATGACATGGGCTTTCAGACCTCACATGAGTGACTTTTCTCCCTGTAATGGGATAAAGCGTTATCAAAACAAACTTTTATGACTGATCGCAGTGTGGGGTCATGATGCCCATGCCATGTGCTTCCAAAATAATGCAGGTCGAGGCCGATTTTCAGAGTGATGAACTGCGACTGAGCAGCAAGCTCATTGCTCAAAATGTGCATTTTAACACTTCCATTAGTCACTCTTTCATTCAAGGCGATCAGCGAGTGAGCGCCATGAAAGATCAAATCTGCAGCCGCCTTAGATTCCTGGAGGATCAGCTAAGAATGTGCAGAGACAAGTTTCAAAATGCTGACAATTTATGACATTTAAGAAAATATTAGTTAAGATTAGTTAACTCCACCTGCTATACCGCGATAACCATGATATACCATCATTTGACAAGAAGGTTATCATACCGCCATAAAACCAATACCGTGACATCCCTAATGTTGCTTTGCTCAGGCATGGCAACTGGGGGCGGTGGGATGTGTCCAGTGCTCCAGTTGCTTGACACATTAAGTACTTTCCAATCATGTCTTTCTACCATCTACTTTTCCAAGATATGAATCCCCATATCTCTCATAGTTTGGGGTTTGGATTGGCCATGCATTGATGTCCATTGTGCAGAAGCCTTGGCAGTCTCTCTTCCAAGGGCGATGGCAGAACCGTCCTGTGACCCCTCCCTGCACCAACCCTTCAGCGGAAATGGACAGCTCACCCTGAAGCTTCAGGATGTCCTGAAAAGTACCTGGGCATTCCTTGTTCTCTGCCATCGCTAGCCCTACAGCTAAACCGCGAATCAGCCACTTTCACTCCCTAAAAATCAGCAAATTATCCCAAAAAAAGAAAAATAGGATGCCGCCACATAGGAGCCAGTCCCACTGCTTTCATCCACACAGCTCCATGGCTATGTCTGGACAATGCATACGCAGAGAGCCACAGGATAACATTACCACTGTTACTTCCTGATCCCAAGAGGTAAACATGTGTCTTTTAATGTGCATGGATAACTAGGTGCAAAGAAATATTCATTACAAAAACATTCCTGATTTATGGTCAAAACATATTTATACTCGCTTATAAAACACTTCCATTGGGAATGGTCCTAATTGTTTTACTCCCACAAAAACCTTTTGCTCACAATTTTCAAAAATAGGGAGTAAAACACAGACTTAGACATTTTATTATGAGCACTGGTCTTCCCAGCTCTGGGAATCTCCTGGAATTTCCTGAGCTGTGCTTGCTTTTACCATCCCCAGCAGATCTTCATCTTGAGTGCTATCAACCACTTCTTGCAACGATATCAAGTTCTGGATGGATGCCCGGGTGAGAAAAGCGACATGCTTGCCACCACCTTGCAGTCGGCAGCCTCCCTTGGGTGGCATGACAGGTAGCCTATCAGATTGCCAACTCCTGATATGATATGATATTTTATTTCTATCGCGCTCGTACACAAGTGTTTCAGAGCGCGACAAGGCAAGGGAGGAGAACAGGGGAGAACCAAAACAGCGATCTTAAACATTGGCAAACATTGTATTCCTTTGACTGGATGAGCCGCCGCTGATGGTGACCAGGATGACAAGGAGCCGTGCGGACATGATGGGAAGGAGAGTATTATGATTCGTGACTATGTTCATAGTTTTCCCAAAAATGTCAACCAGGAAATAAAGGCATCTCTACAGCACCGCCAGGGCATATGGCTTTATCTGTTCACACCTCTGTTATGGGCTCAGCACTGTCCTGCTGGCATACACCACAGTGGCTACTTTGGTCTTTGGATCTTCCTGCATCAGGACTTCTCTTTTTAATAAGGACTCGCGTCCACCACCACCTGCCTCAGGTATGAGGGTGTGAAGCAGGACACAGTGGTTTCAGCAATGACTTTTCCTGCTGCTTATAAAGCACCCATACCCAGCCTCTTTCTTAGTTAAAGCCCTTAGGGGTACCGTCAGCAGAACCAAGTTGGAGCTGAAACACCCGTAGTATTTCACCATCCCTAAGAAACTGTCAACGCCAATGCCATGAATGCAGGAGGAGGGTGAAGTTCCTTCTTGACAGACCCAATTTGTATGATATGATAGGTTATTTATAACGCGCTTAACAACCTGAGGTTTCTAAGCGATGAACCGGGGATCGAACCTGTGGTGCTCCGTGTCATCTTGCGCAGTAAATATGTGATTTTACTCAGCCAAAAAAACAACCTGCATGTGCTAAAAAAACACATGTGCTTACTCTCTGCATATAAAATTGTTTTTGCCTCAGTATTCTTTGTTCAGTAAATTTGTGAAGCGATTCATGAAAAATAAATTTGACTCAGAAATTCAATTGATTTCACAAAAATGTCTACAACGTTTGGTTTCGTGCTAGCAATTAACGAAGAAAACATTTCACCAAGTCTGCTACTGCATTCCGACTCCCTTACACGTTTCTGTGAAAAATGTCACCGTCGCAGTAGCTGGCGCAGAGCCGGAAGGAGCACTTCCGGTAGACGGTGTCACTGCTGCCAAGGCAAGTACCTCAGAAATGCCCAGCACCTCAGAAAAGCCCGTGAGAAGAGACGATTGCGCAATTATATGGCAGGGTGGGCGTGTGTCCTATACAGTCAGTACGAGTGAAATAACACTTTGCTCATTGCGCAGTCTGCACTGCAGTGTGACTCACTTCCGTCTTACTCACGGGCTGGGAACCTGGTGCAAACACCCTGCAGTTTCCTGTTTCACCATTTTACCTGCGCAAGCCATACTTTCCATTCAGTGAGAGTGAAGGCCATGGGCATGTTTTGGCTAATGTGGTAGTGCAGCCAGGAGTGGACTGGTCAGCCCATAAGGAACTCTGGAATGTTCCCTGTAGGCCTCTGCACCCTGGTCCTCTTTTGTGTGGTATTTCCACATTTTCTCACAGGAAAAATGTTGGGCTTCCCGAAAATATGTAATATGGGGCCACTTTCAACATTATCTCCAGGGGCTCTTTTGGTTCCGAGTCGACACACGAGTGCTGCTTATGTGGGTAGTGCTCCTGTACATGCAGGTCCTTCTCTTAGGTGACAGAAGAGGTGATAGGCTCTATCTGGATGCTTTTCTCTTCAAAAGAGACTGAAAACTGGAAGCTTTTGGTCTGTATTGGGGGCGGGTGTGGGAATTGTGGGGAGTACGCACTCATGGCAGTTCAGACCCTCTGCAGTATGCCTATGCCTGGACTGGAATATTGCATTCACTTGCAGCCATCCCTGGAGCTGTAAGAGCAGATGCTGCTGCAATAAAAAACAAGCATTGGCAATGCCAACAGTTTGGGCTTTTGTGTAGGCATGGGAAAGGGACCCGCCAGGCACAGCGGTTGTGGTATTAACCGGTCATCGATGGTTGCAGGTGCAAAATGGTGTGAGCACATCTGCATCCATGTACCCTCCCTGTTGCCCTGTGAGCGCATTGAAATACAATTTACTTGATGTATAAGTGCCCTACAAATGCAAAATAAATAAATAAATCTACTAGCGGTGCCTGGCAAATGTCTAACACTTATACACATGCCAAAACGGTTGGCTTTGCCAATCTGACAACCCACAAAATGTAGATTGTTGATTGGTGCCAGGAAACTGCGTTTTGCACCAAGAGAAGGCTTCCAAGTGGATTTTGGACAAGTGGGTTTTCGGTTTGCTGCGGACATGAATTTGTTCTTCAGTTAGTCAGTGGTGTCGACTTTAGGAAAGTCTAGGCTTGTGGCGGAGAAGGACCCAGCATAAAAGTCCCACCCACATTGTTGCAAGGGAGGTATATCATTGATTGTGTGAGGGTGGATGTTCCTCTGAAGGAGCAGGCTTACCCCGGGATGGCAAGCTCTTCTCTGAGTCGGAAGGCCTGCTGTACTCGTCAGGTCATAGTCATTATTACTCTTGGTCCTCCATGGCCAGTAAGCCGTAGCACACAGTTGATGCGCTTACAAATTGCAATGTAGCTCATTTGAACACGTTAATGGATTAAATAAAGGAAGCACTGCCATACAACTGCAAGAGTCATGGGAGCTTTAATCAAGCCTACATGACTGGGTTTTCAGGAGATCAAAACCATGAAGCAGGGGCCTCCACTGCAGGGAGGCAACATGAAGAGGCCATTCATGAGTGTCTAGCCAGGCTACCCGTGGATGAAGGAAGCGTATGGCAGCGGGTGGCCACTGGCAATGACCCTCAGGACATGGTGATATCTGGAGACCAAAAGCCCAGCACTGGCAGATCCAAGTTGGATTGAACGTGGCCTGAGGACCTGGGCAATCACGCTGCTTCCATTGGGTGAAGCACAGTGAGGTCAAAACTGCTCCTTCCAAAGGAAACCTCTTGGAATGAAACACATATAAAATGTGCAATATGAACAGACTGCCACTTAGTTAATTATCTCAGCAATTAAAAACTCATAGTCGTAGTATTTGCTTACAATATTCTCCCTTGACAAGGTTTGCTTCGGGCACTGCTGACAATTACACATGTTCTTCAATGACTCAGGAATAATTAGCACACCGCAAGAACTTTGTGTTCTGGTTGCGCACCTGGGTACGTGTCCTTCGATTTCCACCAGTAAACTCTGTGCAGTGAACAACTATCTGAGGGTTGAACTGGTGGTTATTTTCCAACTTCCTGGAAATCTGTGACTACCCAATTATTCAGTCAATGGCCCAGATCCCTAAAAAGCGATGGTGGCCAGTTAATAACACTACAACAGTGCCTGGCAAGTGCTGTTCCCATGCTGACACAAAAGCCCAAACATTTTTTGTATACAACATAAGAGCTTGCAGTTTCTCCCTGAGCCAGACCAAAACATCTGTGTCAAGTGCACCTTCTGATAGAGCACATTAAATTCCCCTAATTTATGATTGAGTATCTCCCACTGTTTGAATTTGTCCTGCCCTTGACTAAATTCGTTCCATGTCTACCATGGTGTGGCATTTGTTAATGACCATCAAAGCTCAATATTTCACTGCATAGCTCTAGGAGTCAATTTACAGGCTTTGCTGGGCTCACGCACCTCTCCCATCACAGAGGCCCACATGAGCCATCTTTAAGTAAGGGGGTGCCTAGGGGTGTGAAGATGATCCCCACATTCCAGCCCTCTCTGGATGGGTTGTGCTCAGGCTTTCCTTTTGATGTTTACGGTTATCACCAGAGCCATAGTTAATGGAGGTATGTCATGGTACTGATCTGTGAACTAATCCCTCTCTTCACTGGAAAGCCATGTGTAGGAGCCATGTTTGCAGGCCGGTTGGCCCAAGTAGTGAAACAAGCACTTGCAAAGCCAACAGTTTGGGCTTTTGTGCAGGCATGTGACACGTATATTTCAGGCACTGCCATAATGGTACCACATAACCATAAAATGGCAGAAGCTGGAAAATAATGTTAGTACTCGCGCATGTTATGGCAGCGCTTCGGAATGCTTCTCTAATGCCGACAATAAAAGGCCAAGCTGTTGCTTTTGCTAGTGCTTCTATTAACAGGAATGCGGTGTAAGAAACAGATGCAGGGAGACACACATTGCTTAAAAATCAAGTGCTTGATGGCACACTTGCTTAAGACATTTTTTATTGTTGTTTTTTTAATCAAACAAATTGATTTTTACAACTAACCCATTTTGATTTTCAGCTGCAATTGAGCCCTTACCTTCTAGAGTACTGCCTAGAAATAACAAGTAACATCCCCTTAAAAGTACAGAACTAGCACAACGAGACCCCAGAGGTTATGTTCTGGGTGGGGAGGGGCAGAAAGGGGATGGAAAAGACTAGCATGACCATTATCTTGAAATGGGCGAGTAAACATAAACAAATTATAAAAACAGCCAAAGGCTGTGCCCCTCCTCACATACCATCTCTGTCATAGCTTCACTTCCCACGCCAATAGTTTTGGCTTTTAGGCAGTGCTTACAGCGCCATCTACAAGCCAAAACTATAAAATGTATATTGTATTGCAAAAACACTGCAGATTTACAAAACATGTTTCAATGGGACTTTCCCATGTTAAAACATGCTTTTAAACCAGGCCCTATGTATCCCTTTCCCAGAATGGCAAAGCTAAGCCCTGCAAAGATGTCTGACAGATTGAGAATTCCGTTAGCCAATCCATACAAGTGTAAGTAAGATGATAAAAGTCCCTTCAATATGGCCCTGCAGTGGTCCACAGCTCATTCAGCCGTGGCATAATTTACTAGCGGTGGCAGCCCCTTGGCGGCACAACGCAATACTTGCACACCCATGACTGCATTCATTTCAATGAAACAACTTCTTGCGAATTATACGAAATGCAAGAGACGATTGTGCATGCCCGCCCCCCTTGCACCACTGCCCAAACACACATTTCTAAATAACGTCCGCTTTGTGTGGTGGTTTGCAAGTATCCCATTTCTTTTCATTGATGAAGCGTTTTGCAGCTCAGCACTGGCCATCACTTGGGAGACCACTGCGCTTCCGGGTCTGGACTTCCGGCATTAGTGATGCTCGGAGCCAAATGGGTGTTGCAGTGAAATCTATCCCCGCTGAGCGATACTGCAGCAACGGCAGAGAGGGCCTGCAGCTTGTGGCACGCCTCACTAGCTGGATTCAGAGTTTACATGTAGAGGGGTGGGTCCTGTATGTTGGAGAAATCTTCTTCGCCTGATCTGTGTGCTGTGCTGCCGATTTTGACAGTCCCCCCAGGGCAGTATAATTTTCACAACACTTTCAGAAGTTGGAGGATTGGCTCGAACCCCCAACCTTGCAGGTATGAGCCACAACACTTACTGACTGTGCCACAGAGACTGGCTTGGAAATGACTGTACAACAAGCCATGTAATATCTATTAGAGCAAAAACTTGTTTTTAAACTAACACGCCAAGATGAACAGACACAACTGCACAATTTAGATCATACATAATTTATAGATAAGAGAAGTGCTGGAAATAGTGTTGGGTGTGCTTGTGGGGGCGTGTTGGGGAGGGGCGGTAATGGGTGGGCTATGGAGGGGTAGTCCTTCTTTTATGTTGTTGGTCGTCCCGGTTTTTCGTTTTGGAAATCTGGTCTCCCAACCTTGTGCCTGTGTCCCCTGCTTGAAATTAAGGGTTTTCAGCAAATGTTTTCCTTCCACGTAATAAGGATGCTTGATGATATGAAATCATTTCGACTTCTCTAAGGAGATGGTAGTGAAGCTCCTGGAGTCTGGCGGTACCAGTAGGGCGTATTCCAGCGACCCGTCACCAAGCATCCTGTGCATTTAAAGCATCAGCATGCAATCCTTGGCACACGTTCCAACCAAGTTTGCTTCAATCTTCCTGGCCACTGGGATCGCTATTACTATTAGAGCGAGTGTGCTTTTCAGCACACCTTAAACTCGTGCAATCATTTCAAGACTCACATTCTAAGAGCTCAGGAAGATCTGGTCTTGCTGTTGTTTTCCTCCCAGGGTCCACAGAGACAAAGGCCTCACTCTTGTCCTGAAACATTGGTTGACTGCATTTGCAAAGCACAAGCCTCCCATAAAGGTCTCTTAGCAGTGCTGACTTACATCATACAACTTTGATGCAACCGCCCTAAATCCGAATTTGATCTACTTAGAAACACTTTTGCACCCTACTATGAAATGCTTAGTTGTGGATAGGTTAGAACTTGTAACATAATTCTGAAAATTCCTCAGACGTCATCACCAATCATAAAACACGAGCACTGTCCGACACTGATCCTTTATTTGTGGTCCTGTAATGTCTTCAGCCCCTTTGCCATACTATAACCGGCCATAGCGCCTCCATAAACTGGTGTGGCCTTTGAACACTGTCTTTTATAGGGACTTTTTGATCTAGTAAATCACATGCAAAAAGGGCCTTCACAGGCGCATCAGAACAGCGTTCACACTCAGACTTTCAGCCTGACAGTTGAGTGTAACTCAAACCAGCCAGCATACGCCTGTGCACACTTTCTTCACCCCCACTCCATGCACAGCCCTAAGGAACTTCTTTCTCAAGTGTGCTTTGTTTTTTTGTCAACTCCATGGATAATGTAGAAAACTGGCGATTTTACTGCTGAAAAGAAGGTCAAAGCCCTGCCCCTGGCTCTCCAATTTGTTTCCCATCCTTCACTCTATATTGACCCGTGGAAGCTGGTGGTTCCTTAAATTGTATTTAATTGTTCTATAAACTAATGGGAAAACCTGCACAACTGACACGTTGTGTTCTTGGCATTTTACACTTCCTCGCCATGTTTGTGACAGTGCATGTATGCGAAAGTCTCAGTTGAGCCAGTACAGGGGTCAGCAGGAGTTCACAGCTGCTGCCACTGAAGACCACTAGAGCACTGCTCTTCCAACTGTGGGGCTGGCCCACCTACAGAGTGCCTGGAGGATGTCCGGAGGACCCAAGACTCTTTAAAAGAGGGAAGCGACGGCCTTAACGTTAGCCCCGGGGCATTACCAGACCCAGTAATTCCCTGCCCATAGGGGTGTGTTGCTATTAGCATCCCGTCATGTTTTACCAGGATCCTAATAACTTTTTTTCAAGTAGTGAAACAGTGTGTTTGCTGTTTCTTAGCTTAAAAAAAATACAAATCAAGATGCACACCATGGACTGGGGCGAAAAGGAATTACCCATAGTGCCTTCTCCCTTTCCATGGCTGCCATTGCCGCACCAGAGACGTGAGTGTTCCCGGAGCTAGCATGGGACAAGGGAGTGCAAGGTAAGGGGGTGGGCGAGGGATGTGGAAATTGGGGATGGCATGGGGAAGGAGGCACGGGGGAGTGTGGTGCACACTTACCCGCTGTCCCGGCGGAGAGGATGGTGGCCTCCCGCTTCAGAGGAGGCTCGGAACGGGGGCTTTACCATGAGGTAAAGATCCCACTCAGAGCTTCCTGATTGGCTGGGAGGCCACCCCCCCATACCCATCGGTGGCCTAATAGAAAAATATAAGCAGTTATAGCTTTAGGCGGGCAAGGGGAGACAATATTTATACTCATAGGTGGCTCAGTATAACAATGTTTGAATGCCACTGCACTCGAGTGACCTGTGTCTTGATTTAAAGGTGGAGGGACTGCAGCCAGAATATTCACTTTACTGCTAGAGGGGCCTCCAGGCCTGTCTGTCTGTCTGTGCAACCATCCGCAGGATCAGTCCCTTTCCCTGGGCCCCTCGGGGATCACCCTTGCCCAGCCCTGCGTTAGTTCTTAGCTGAGTTTCATATGTAAAGGCTTCATGGAGACTGGGAAGAGTTGCAGGAGGTTGACCACCATCAGCTCCAAACTTGCCCGGTGGTAAACGTGCGTCCACCACTAGTGCTGAACTCTAAATCAAGCAATGGCTTCAGCCTCAGAATCGGGATGTGGCAGGGAGCGGTGAGAGAAGGCAGAGCTGGAAAAAGATCGACCTATTAGTCAGACACAGGAAGCAGTTGCCTACTTTCACCAGACTCGGAGTCTGCTCTCGGTGGATTTAATTTAGGGTGACCAGATTTGCAAAATAAAAACACGGGACGGCCACAAACATAAACGAAGGACTACCATGGCAGACCCCCCAGTCCCCTTCTTTCCCTATGTCACGTCATTTTTCAAGGGCTGAACTGCTATCCTGCAAATAAACCGCACGGTTTTGATTTTTAATGTAAACATCTGATTAACAAAGGAGCATTTGCTTTGATTAATAAATCTGTTTGCTTTCCCAGTCAGTCTGTTTGGCTCAAGCTGGTAATTCTTTGGTGGCTACTGAAAGGATGGGGGTTTAAGCCCAGCCTGCGATGTCAGAGAAACGGAATGTACATGCTAATTATTCTGATGTTTGTTTGCTTTGTAATTTTTGTCCACCATCAAATTTCAAGCGTTTAATATTGGTAACATTCCCATTATCCAAATACAGAGAAAGGGACTTTCCCCTTTGCAAAAACCGGAACATGGGTTTTAAATTAAAAACACCCTCGGGACGGGGACTGTCGCAACAAAGCCGGGACGTCTGGTCACCCTAATTTAAATGGATGGCTGGCTGTCCTCTCAGTGGACTGAGCGTTGGAGCAGTATGGAGGCTGCTCTGGTGTGCAGAACTGCAGCATTCTGGTGGGTGTTTCTCTCTATGGTTTCATCCGATTTAGAATCTTTCTATATGCCGTGGATGGGCTTCCCAGATATGCCTCTTGGTGACTCAGTGGGTCGGGTGTTGTCTCGTGGGTCTCCACCTAATGTACAAGCACCCAGTGAGCTCCCGAGACCAGATGCGTGAGGCCCGTCACCCAGTCGGATTCTTTGGTGTATCCCTCCTGGTCTCCGCTCAGAGCTTTCTCATGGGAACAGTTGATGTTTTTTGGAGATGATTCCACGACTTAGAAGCTGAAAGCCTGGAAACGGTCACATCACACATGCACCACAAATGTGACAACCCTTCCACATCACCTCAACTGACGGTGTCGGGAATCTCAACCCAACATTCAGGAATCTTAGAATTCCTGCAGACAAGGGGTTCCACATGGCAGTGGCCCCTACTCCTGGAGACATAGTATGCTCTGGGGAAGACCATCGGCAAATCCTTCTCCAAAGGTGATGCCGCTTACAAAGGATGTCCAGTTGCTGTGACACCTGGCTTTCTGTGGTTTGGTAGTACTGGGGTGTTTTACCCTGATGATTTTCTGTGGCTTTGGGCCAGTGGGGTGGTTTAACCTGCTGCTTTTTTGTGGCTTTGGGTAAAGTGGGGTGTTTTACCCTGGCGGTTTTCTGTGGTAAGAGGCAAGTGGGGGGGAGGGGTTCTCCCTGGTGGTTTTCTGTGGTTTGGTAGTACTGGGGTGTTTCACCCTGGTGGTTTTCTATGGCGTTGTGCCAGTGGGGTGTTTTAACTTGCTGTTTTTTTGTGGCTTTGGGTAAGTGGTGTGTTTTACCCTGGTGGTTTTCTGTGGTAAGAGGCAAGTGGGGGGGGTTCTCCCTGGTGGTTTTCTGTGGTTTGGGCGCAATGGGGCATTTCACCCTTGTGGTTTTCTGTGGCTTTGGGCCAGTGGGGTGCTTTAACCTGCTGTTTTTTTGTGGCTTTGGGTAAGTGGAGTGTTTTGCCCTGGTGGTTTTCTGTGGTTTGGGCGCACTGGGGCGTTTCACCCTGGTGGTTTTCTGTGGCTTTGGGCCAGCGGGGTGCTTTACCGTGGAGGCTTCAGTGTGTTTGTCAATTCTGAGGCTGCTCATGTGATGTAGTGCAGTGATCTTGGTTGAGTGTTGCAATAGTGGCCATGCCTAGAGTAGTACGAGGTTTGTGTCATGGTGTTTGGGCTTTCCTTTTGGCATTTTGGAGTTGGGGGTGTATTCACCTCTGATTTTGGGGTACACTAGTTCCTGTTGGGCAGTCTTGCCATGTTTCTATTGTTAGGTTGTTGATGGGGCTGGGTGTTTGTCTTGTTGTTTAAAGGAGGGTGATTGGTTGTGACTTGTGAATTCGTTTCCCTCCTGTTGCTGTGTGAGCTCCTCACGAGTGCCTGGATGCTGTATGCTGGTAGACTGGTATGTTCTGTGTGTTCCTGGAGGGAGTTGAAGACAGCTTGCCTGAGAGAGGCGGTTCCGGTGAATGTCTCCCATGCACCTGACCTGATGTGTCCTGTTAATTTACCTGTTCCTGCATTATGAAGCTGAACTAGTAAAGAAGCGACTTGTGTAACCTGAGGCTGCTGACTCATCTGTGCCAGGGAGCCACTTTATAAAAACTTTCTATTTAGATTTTGCCCTGACATTTTTGCCCTACTAAAGCTGTATTTCTTCTCAAAATAGGATTAGCAAGTCAACTACAAGGCTCACATCAGTGTATTCTGGAGTCAGAATTGCACTATGTTGTATGGGCTGCTGTTCGGTTATTGTTACCACTCTTATGCTAATGATACCCCCCCTTGCTCTTGCCCCTGGCGGCCATACATGTAGGCAGAAGGCAAACATGCGAATTTGAGGATGGATTATTCGGATAAATTCATGTTCCTGTTTGCTTATCTTTCCTCTCGTACCTGTCTGTCCACTACCCTGTCCCTTCACTATTTGGTTGCATATTAACCTTAATTAACTTGACTATCTCATCCATGCAAATTAAATATTTATTTTTAAAAGTGCCATACGTGCCAGGGCAAATGCAAATATTGGCAGAGAGGACAACAAAGGAACATTTAATTGTGCTGCTTATTCATGCAATTGTGTGTATGCTGTTAAATGGGTGCACAAACACAGTTTAATTTCGCCTGTGTGGCTCCAGAAACATTAATTTGAATTTAATTACGCAAAGTAAATTTGCGACAACGAGCAGATCCCTGAAAAAAAAGGGTTGCCTGATTGGAAAGGCGGCCTAATATTTGCTCCTTAAATTCCCCGAGAGTGGGCACATCCCGAGAGCAGAAGTGCACAGTGACCAGGGGCTCCCATATCGCAATACCCCCCTTCAATCGCAGTGCAGGTTCTTTAGCCAACAGCACTTTGGTTCGTGGTAATTGTCGCGCTTTGCTTTTCCCATTGCAAATATCAGCCTACAAGTCCCAGCATGCAAGGCGCTGTAGCGATAAAGAGAAACAGAGAAACGGACCTATAAGACCCACAACCCAACGAGTTCTTGTTAAAAAGTCAGGAGTGGCTAAACCCTCGCCCAAATGACATGGGTCCAGTTAGCAGCCAATTTAAGATACGTTTAGACAACATGGGTTTCAATCTACCTACAAAAATAGGTGGTAAGACAAATGGCAATTTCTGTACCTGTGCATCACGCACAGATGTAACAGAATGCAACGAATCAGGGAATCACTTTAACTGTCACTTCCGGGAGACACCTTAAAGTGCTTAAAAGTTACACATGTATGCTCTGGAGACTCACAAGGCATTATATCCTGTCTAATGAAAGTGTTAGGCTTATATAGTTCAAGAAGTGCACAGGTTCTTATGGCGAGTGTGGGCATGTCAAGAGTAAACAAGGGGAACTTCTAGCGGGATATTATTTGAACCTGTCACTTGAATGCCTGCTGGAAATGCATAGGATAATGATGGAGTTCAAATGCTGTGTAAGAGTGTTAAACTCTTGAGCTCTTGTCTCCCCGCAGCCAAGGGCAAAGAAACATGGCCCTGTGGACCACAAGACCTGTGCAGGTGGGGGTGGCACAGAGCCTTTGCTCAAGTTAAGGCTTATCTTATCACGTGACACCATCCGAGGCATCCGAGTTTTCAACACTCATTTCTAGAGCCGTTCACAGGGCCATCATTATGTGACAGAAGCATTATTTTCGTGAATAGAATGGCGGGGACGCAGCCATTAGGATACCCTTTCCCTCTCAGCTTTGTGGAGCTTCTGAACATAACTGCACTTGAATCTTCTCTCTTTGCCTTTCTTTCTCTCAAGCAGCACACAGAAGGGGAATGTTTGGGAATTGTAGCATTCCATAGAAACGATAGTTTAAAACTTGTTTCCGTTTGAGACTTGTAGAGCCACACCCCCTTTGACGTTCCCATCACATTGCCGCCTGCAAACCACCAGCGACGTAAAATGCGAGCGGTGCAGAGGCGGCATGCTAGTGAAACACATTCTGGGACTACTTCACAGAACGTTGAGTCCAGTGCACTGCTAAAGTACTCTTTGCACTGCGCTAAGTAAGCCTAAATCACAAAAAAAGCACTGCGTCCGCGCTACTTAGCGTTTTGTTTTAATTAGGACCGTTTAGTACTGTGCAGAGTACTTTTGCAGTGCACTGTGACTTCAGAGCAGTGCAAAGTGTATTTTTTTTTTAGAGCAAAGTCACTTTACACCGAGCTAAACGTTCCATGAATTAGGCCCTCGGTCTGCGCTACTTAGTGCTTTTTTGTGTGAATTAGGCCAATTTAGTGCAGTGCAGAGTACTTTTGCAGTGCACAGTGACTTCAGAGCAGGGCAAAGTGTATTTTTTACAGCGCAAAGTCACTTTACACTGAGTGAAACATTTCATGAATTAGGCCCTAAATCTGCGCTAGTTAGGGCTTTTTTGTGTGAATTAGGTCCATTTACTGGAAAAGGTCCTGAAAAGTCAAGATGAACACAGGATTAGGCTGATTTTTGAATAATCAATTCAAGGGGTTAATAGTATATTACCCTAAATGTGTATGGTAGAAAGAGTCGACCCCACCACTAGGGCGTTAGATTGTAAGGCTCACAGTAGCATCGAGCCAAAGCGAGCCGCCTAAACAAGGGGACAGCTAACGTGTGTATCATCCAAGTACATACATAGATACAAGAGTTTTTGGAAGGACACTTAGCCCCTGAAGACGTTCCACAGATACATTCTGAAACTGTAGGATCGAAACAAGTTGGAAGCAGATAAGGGGAAAGTAGATCTCAAGGAGATCTACAAGCTAGTCGCAATATTTGTACTTTGTAAGTGTTGGTGTTTACAAACATTGGTCCACTCAGCACAGTGACACTTTTGCACATTGCACTTTATGCTTCGTTTTATCGCAATGTGTTTTTTAAAAATGTATAGATGTATGTCATTATGTATAGAATGTTTGCAGTAATACCTTCAGGAAAATCTGGCAGGTAATTATGGAATCTTTTATTGATTATTCAATATTTATAGCAAATGTACTTCCTCTTGGTTGCAATTTACTGACTCTTAATCCAGGTTGTTTTTTTACACAGAAGTCAACATCTGTCTCAATTGCACATTCTGAAAAAGGCAGAGCGCATAGAAGAACACAATGAACATTATGATGAACAGTGCCCTGCCTTCCAAATCAGTATGTTTTTTTAAATTTTGCATTTTATATAGCACTGCAAACGCTCAGGCATCTGATCGCTGCTTACCCACGATGTGTGGTGCTCATTTATCGACCTCGGATGGATGAAAGGCTGAGCTTGGCCCTGCCGGGATTCGAACCTGCGTCAGCCGGCTCTGCACGGATGTCAAAGCAAGCGCTCTACTCGCTGTGCTATCTGAGCAGCTATTTCAGGCGTACCAAGAAACATTGAGAGAAAACCACATCACCTTACAGATCCTGATTGCAACTGGATTCTCCTGTTATTGTGGTCTCACACCAATTCCAGAATGACGGTGAAGGCCGCTCTTTGTGGCAAAGGCCCGATAGGGAATTGCCAACACATTCCTAAAGTGGCATTCTCTCATAGCTATCGATGCACCCCCCAAGTACATAAAGGAATCCCCTTTATGCTTTCAAATGCTCCAAATATGGAGCCAAGCACAGCGACATGTGGGACAGGGAGATGTGCAGAATATACCGCACGGTAAAGTGGGAGATATTCGGCATCTACCTTCTCACGTATCGGCTCAGGAATCTGCGTGATATCTTGACCCATACAGAATTCTTAGCTTTCTTCCAAAATCAGACCAGGAAGCAGGTGGGGGAATGACCTGTCCAAATCCTGGCAGCACAGGTAGGCCAGGTAGGGTATATTTTCCCATGCACACCCTGCACCGGTCTTCAAGGAAGAGCTTGTGGGTCTGCACGAGAATGGGTGCAATCTGGGATATCACCTTGGGGTCCTTTCAGAACTGTGGCCCAGTGTCATGGAGCTGAGGCTAAAGCCACATACACATTGTCATTTATTTTGGGTGTCATTAAATAGAATAGGTCAATACAATATTTCACAGTAAAGAAATGTAATTGTAAAAAAGAAAAAAACATGCATACTGGGTACATGGCATGCCCTCTGCGAAAAGAGGGCTTGGTGCATAGGCGTGAGTCATCAATGATCATGAATACCATGTAAATGTGCTGGTAGGTTAAATCATGGGTGCTTTAGGTATGAGTCAAAAGAGAATGTATATCATTAGCCAGAGGTCCTTAAACTACATACATGTGTAAACATATATTACACATTAATAGGCTCATTTTCAAACCCATGCAAATTGCACAAAGGGGTCTACATCTGTGTGCTCTTGTGTTCGTGCAGTCCCCTCCATGCAAATTGAAATAAATTGTGGCAAGGGTGCAAATGTAACATGGACATCCAGGCAGACATGGGCTTCTGCGTTACTCTGCCTACGGGTGCCTCAGGGATCAATCCTCTACCCAGGGTTTTATAATGCATAGGTTAAATCCTTGGCTGCTCGGCTGAAACTGATTCCCAGTCCATTTCACAATTGGAGGCAGACAAGGCCCAAGAAAATGACCCAATCTGACACAATCTCTAGCTGTCTGGGGACATTGCGTGAATGGGTTGCCCTGAACAACCTCTGCCTCAACTCCTCTAAAATGGAGGTGCTCTTGTTCAGCTTTCCTAAACCCACCGCCCGTACCACTGCCTGATTCGCTAGGTTACCCCCCAGAAGTGTTCGGCAAGCTCACGAACCTCAGCTCCACCCTGAATGATGGTATGTCCCTCACACCATGAATAGGCGCAGTTGCCCATACATCTCACTTCAAACTATTTCATGAGATCATGGCTTGCCTTGGAATGACTCATTACCTGGAATTGACAGCTCTATGTCATTTCATCATGGATTTTGATCGAATCTGAATTCGTCCATTTTTTTTTTCTTTAATTGAATTTGGCCACAAATATATGTGGGGAGACCCCTGGAGCTTACCCCTGCCTTCTCCCTATATTAATTATATCGATTACCCACCCACCCCACACATACATTTCGTGCCAAATTCGATTAAAAAAAATGTGTCGAATTCGAATGTGATGAAATCTACCACGATGTGACTTCCCATTCCAAAATTGACTAGAACTCTGGTCATATCCGACCTTGATTTCTGCAACTTTGGGTCAGACAAAATTCCAAACCCACCAACTTAAGCTCGTTCCGCATCATGCAGCCAGGCCTGGTCCACGTGACCATATCTCATCATACATCATACCTTTTCGATCCCATGTACTTGCATGACCCAGACCCCTAAGTCCTAGAATGACTGCCTAAAGCTGAAAAAACACGGTAACAGATTCAAAAGGAGTCTGAAAAATATTGTTTCCAGAGTGTCTTTCCTAGAAGATCAGAACTCTGCAGAAGCGACCCTGTAACCCCAGCCCTCTTTCCATGATCCATCTCCTCCCACAAGCACATCATCCTCTCTTCCCTCTTTGCAGTTTTCGTGAGTTTTTCCCCTTGACTGTATCATTTTATTGCTAGGTTTTACTCATGCACTCACATAGGAATGCACCTATATACTATGCACTTTCATTGCTTGAGTGCACTCCCAATGTTTCATTTCCTGTCTTTTGAAACAATGTATATTGTAATTTGATGCGTTATAAAACTTCAATAAAATAAAAAGAAAATTCCACCCCTGTAAAAAACAACTCGTAAATGCCTCCTGATTGTACGTGCCTGTTGGCGAGAGTCCTGTGTATGGATTCCTATAGAATCCTCCAGCTTTGAGCAGGTGCAGAAAGATAGCAGATTCCATATGAATCAAGGATATCAAAATCAGATTCTGTTGGAGATCCTCTCATATTCTACAGGCAGAGTGCATCAGGGTGGGGGGGTCATTCATTTCAATCTGGTGCGCCCCACCACCCATCCCAACAACCCTCCTAATGTCAAATACATGAGAATCTCCTATCACGGTAATGGAGGTTTTAAAACATACATAGAGCTTTTCTCCTTGGTTTTAAACCCTTTTGACTATTCTGGAAAATTCCAAAATGAGGCCCTAAGGCAATAACTTTTCGTACACATAATGAATGAATGAATGAATGGTGGCAAAACCTTTACAACAACGAATGGAAAGAAAAGAAAGAAACTTGCAAAACGTGCTCCATTTTAGAATTATTTGGTGACTGTGACTGTCGTTTTTTTTGCCACACTCTGGCCTTCATGTATGAACTTTAAATCACTCGTCTTTATCACTCCTGTGATTTCACTTTATTAGGCCACTATCTGCTCCCACTAAAAGGATAGTTGTCAGCTGTGCGGGAATAAGCGTCAGGGACTGTAGCAAATCAATGACGGGGAAATAATCATACATGGCTTTTATTTTAAAAGCCAATCTGCAAGCCCACCCCGTGGCTCCCATTGAAAATACGCCTCTCAGAAAAGGGCGCGTTCATGTTCTGAACCTCACCGTCCTCCTGAGGGAAGAAAACAGGATGCAGGGAAGCTCTCAAGTCTGCAGTTTCATAAATTAGATTGCAGCTTCGCGAGCGTTTCTCCTCTTTGCATCCGATTTCCCGTGCTCTGTGTCGTCGAAACTAAGCATGATGGGTTGGGCACTGCCCGCGCTCCCGCCGGGCAGCTCCTCGGAAAGTGGACTTTCCAATGACCGCTCATCAAACGCTCATGAAACCCAGGCGTAATGAATCCGGCTCCCGGATGCCATTTGCTTAACACGATGACCGAGGCCTAATTCACTAATATCAGTGGCTGTGATACACTGCTCCTGCCATCCAACTAATAGACAGCACGACCAGGCCAACTCTCAAATTGTGTCATAAATAGGAACATTCTGGCATTTTGATATAGCGCCTCGTGCTGTACTGCTCCTGCTTCGAAGCACCGTTGCAGTAAGTAACAGTTTGGTCTTGACATGAACGCCGTCAAAAATCAAACGTGGCGTTCCAACTTCAAATTGGTCTTCACTGTTAATCTGACCTGTGTGTTATTAACACAACACACGTGGATAGAGTCCATCTAAAGGCGCAGAGGAATTGTGGGGATGTGAAATCGAAGTTGAATATATTGATAGTATGCTGAGTAACCGTTAAAAATCCGTTATATGCAACAGAATTTCTGCAACGGTTTATGTCTGACCTTTCCAGGCTATTAACTAGGCGTTTCGTTCCACATTTTAGGCTAAGATTAATATGTTTTAATTGTATCCTTGTATAAATACTTAAACCTCGTATTGCCATTTTACTTTACTATATATGGTTTGCTTAAACTGCATGACCAAATCAATAAGCACATACTTTAATGGTACTCCGTATACAGGGTGACCAGAGGCCCCGGTTTTCCCCGGACAGTCCGGTGAAGTCACCCTCTGTCCTGGGGTCCCAGGAGTTTTTTTATTTTATAAACCCCATCCGGGTTTTGCCGGACCCGATTTCGAAATCCCGAAATCTGGTCCCGGCTCAACTCTTCCTGTGCGAATGGGGGCTGAAATGCTTTTCACAGACCCATTTCCTCCCCCTAACCCTCCCAGGTGCTTTCCTCCAATGAGAGGAGTGTGCCTGTGAGAACTCCCCTCCCCCAACAGGCCAGCGACATAGAAGCAGGACTAACGTTTTATTTGTTTATTTGTATTTACTTTAGTCCTACTTCTATGACCTTTCCCTTTTTGTTTTGTATCTGGTCACCCTACCATATATCATCCTGATAAAATGCTGAGACAGCCTTGCCAGGATTTGAGCCTGTGACTGCAGGTAGCACAGGTCTGCCGAGTACGTTCTTTACTCACGGAGCTCCAGAATAACATCAGCTGAGCATGTGTCCCCAGCCTCACCGCCCATCTCCACTCCCCCGGTTATCTATATTAGCCGTTTCGTTCCTATTAAACACAATGGATACTTGAAGAAGAGGCTGTGGGGGCCATTATTGTCAATAATGACTAGCATGCGTCAACGAACAGCTATCTTGTGAAGCGGAGCGAGGGGCGGCAGCCTAGCGTCTACCCCAGGGTTGCACAACTGATTTTGACAGGGGGCCGAAAGTACCTTACATGAGGGCTATAGTGGGCCAAAAAGTAAAAGTGGGCGGGGCGGTAGGCGGGACGTGGCAGGAGTCTTTTTCAACCCCCAATTTGTATCAAACACATGGAAAAAGAATATGTTTTTGAGGGGTAACGATTTTGATTGCATTTCAAACTTACATTTTGTACTACACATTTTCCATCGTTATCATTTATTTCGATTTAGTTATTGTATATCATCTGTTTAATTAAATTATATATATTTTATTGACCCTTGATTGGACATTCCGTTATTTTGGACTGCTATAGTTTGCTGTTTGGGTTGCCCAAGAAGAGTATGGCCTTCATTGAGTCAGGTTTCCTCAAAAAAAGCAAAGGATGTACATCTCCTAACTGTGCCTGCTTTAGCTTTATTATTGGGTTCACTCTTGGAGTGCAACACTATGCCCCATGGCTCCCACCCCCAACCAAACACTATGCCCCATGGCCCCCTCACCTCCAACCAAACACTATGCCCTATGGCATCCTCACCCCCAACCAAACACTATGCCCCATGGCCCCCTTACCCCCTACCAAACACTATGCCCCATGGCTCCCACCTCAACCAAACACTATGCCCCATGGCCCCCACGCCTCAAGGAAACACTATGCTCCATGGTCCCCTCACCCCCAACCAAACACTATGCCCCATGTCCCTCACCCCCAACCAAACACTATGCCCCATGTCCCTCACGCCCAACCAAACACTATGCCCCGTGGCCCCCACCCCCAACCAAACACTATGCCTCATGCCCCTCAACCCCAACCAAACACTATGCCCCATACCCATGTCCCTCACCCCCAACCAAACACTATGCCCCATGGCCCCCTCAACCCCAACCAAACACTATGCCCCATGGCCCCCTCGCCCCCAACCTTACACTATGCCCCATGGCTCCCACCCCCAACCAAACACTATGCCCTATGGCCCCCCCGCCTCAAGCAAACACTAGGCCCCATGGTCCCCTCACCCCCAACCAAACACTATGCCTCATGTCCCTCACCCCCAACCAAACACTATGCCCCATGTCCCTCACCCCCAACCAAACACTATGCCCCATGGGGCCCACCCCCAACCAAACACTATGCCCCATGGCCCCCATCCCCAGCCAAACACTATGCCCCATGGCCCCCTCACCCGCAACCAGACACTATGCCCCAAACACACTCTCAAGCATGCACCCATACAGACCCGAACCACCCACCCCCCAACTCAGCATACACATTCTCAAGCATGCACCCATACAGACCGAACCCACCACCCCCCAACTCAGCACACACACCCTCAAGCATGCACCCATACAGACCTGAACCCCCCCGCCCCCCAACTCAGCACACACATTCTCAAGCATGCACCCATACAGACCCGAACCCCTCACCCCCCAAGTCAGCACACACACTCTCAAGCATGCACCCATACAGACCCGAACCCCTCCATCCCCTAACTCAGCACACACGTTCTCAAGCATGCACCCATACAGGCCCGAACTCCCCACCCTCCAACTCAGCATACACACTCTCAAGCATGCACTCATACAGACCTGAACCCCCATCCCCCAACTCAGCACACACACCCTCAAGCATGCACCCATACAGACCCGAACCCCCCACCCCGCAACTCAGCACACACATTCTCAAGCATGCACCCATACAGACCCGGACCCCCACCCCCCAACTCAGCACACACACCCTCAAGCATGCACCCATACAGGCCCGAATCCTTCCTATCCCCCACTCAGCACACACATTCTCAAGCATGCACCCATACAGACCCAAACCCCCCAACTCAGCACACAAACTTTGAAGCATGCCCCCATGCAAGCATCTCAACATACACAACACAAACATTCAAAAACAAACATTCATGCACATCGGACACCCCCCACCGCCCCATCTCAACATACACAACACAAACACTCAAAAACAAACATTCATACACATCCGACACCCCCATCTCAACATACACAACACAAACACTCAAAAACAAACATTCACATACATCCGACACCCCTATCTCAACATAAACAACACAAGCACTCAAAAACAAACATTCATACACATCCGACAACCTCCCAAACCCCCATCTCAACATACACAACACAAACATACAGCAGAACAGACCCGACACACAAGCACACAGACCACTTACCGGAGACGTGCTGGAAGGCAGGTAAGCAGGAATGCTGGCGAGGTCTCTGACACTACGGCTGGCGTGGGCGTGGCAAGGCTGAAACGCCTTTCACCATCAAGCCTTATGGACCACGCCAGCCGTGGTGCTGGCACTCCATTGG
This sequence comes from Ambystoma mexicanum, assembly GCF_040938575.1. Taxonomy (NCBI): domain Eukaryota; kingdom Metazoa; phylum Chordata; class Amphibia; order Caudata; family Ambystomatidae; genus Ambystoma; species Ambystoma mexicanum. The sequence continues at coordinate 985,789,511 of NC_090924.1, forward strand.
TGCAGCACACACGCACTACGTGGCTCGTAGGAGCGACGTGGTGCGTGTGTGCTGAGCCAATGACGGCCAGTGTTTTGTCCGGCCCGGAAGACAACAAAGACTTTCCTAATGGAGGGCGGCCGATGCTGCTTGCGGGCCGCCCTCCATTAGGAAAGTCTTTGTGCCTCGTGGGCCGGAAAAAACAGCATGGTTGGCCGCAACTGGCCCGCGGGCTGTATGTTGTGCACCCATGGTCTACCTCATTACGGCTTCTCTTCTGCACCTTCACACTTGTCAATCTGAATTGTTCCTCAAAAGAACTGGTGGTCTCTAAAATATTTTCCTAGAGCCATACTGCTTTTTACATAAAAGGATTCCTCTCTCCTGAAAACTTCTTAGCTGGTACTGCCCTTACCTGATCTAGCCACTGGGCATGTGTATCGGCATATGACCACTGTATCATGTTTGATCTATCCAAGGGAGCAGGTTCTTGGGAATGATTGGAGGAAGGACATTCTAAGGTACACATGCCTCTCATCCTAACCTTCATGGGGGCCAGGTGGTTGGACCAGAACTCGCGATTCACTTAACAGGATGAGCAGCTGTTCTGCCTCTCCCATTGAAATGTGCATTTCTATTTACAGGTGCAATAGGGTTAGCATTTCAAACAGAGATGGTGTACATGATAAGACACGACAGTGTCTGGGGCAACCCCAGTGCCAGGTGTTTTAGGAAAGTAATGACATCTTAGGTTGAGATGCAGCTTTGAAAGGGAAGACAATGGGTACGTTGAATGGGGACAAATATTACCGACAACATTCATTATAATTATTATAATATAATTGTTCTTTTATAACACGCTTAATACCAGAGATTGGTTTCTAAGTGCGGGATTGCGATTCAGACCTGTGCTGCGCTGCGTTGTCTTGCTTCCAAGATAAATGCATTGCCCCTGAGCTATCCCCCTCCTCGATTATATACACTATTTCAAAACAGAGAAATACAGTCATCTGAAGCGCAAGGCATGTAAAGAAGGAGAGAAGAGATCAAGGGATAGGTCCTCCTGGGGGAATAGTAGAAGAGTTACTTCCGATAGAGAGAGGATGGCACCTTCAGGCCATTTTGAAAGAGTGGTGGTGGTTAGAATTTTGGATGACAGTGAGAACGGAGTTTCAATGCGGGGGGCAAACAGGGGGCACAGGATCAGAATTGGGTGGTGGTGCAAGGGGAGGGATTGATGGAGTCGAATGTTGGAGCAAAGGGTGCCAGTCGGCTAGCAGCAGGGTCGGACTGGGACAAGAAATAGGCCCAGTTACCCAAAAAAGTGTCCCACCCCTCGCCTCACGACCCTTGATCTCTGATGACATCACTGGAAGTGATGTCATTTGACCCCGCCCCAAAGTGACATTGCAGGAAGCGATGAAACACGACCTTTCACGCCTTGACAAAACAGGAAGTGGCACTAAATTACTGTAAATCCAAGCATACGTCCAAGGCCAAATGATAATATGTTATTGTATAGCACTTACTTACTTAAGCTCTTTTTTTCTAGAACAAATATCCATACAAAATATCCACCAACTTGTGTTGGTACTCATTTATCGACCTAAGAAGGATGAACAGCTTTTTGGAAAAGAAAATAAAAATGAAAAAATATATATATATATATATATTTTCTAATTTCTTTTTTCCAAACCAGTACAGGCATGGCCAGAAACCGGCCTCCACTCCCCAGGGACGATTTCGGGCCGGACACAGGCCCGAAAGGCAGAGGGGCCAATCCGACCCTGGCTAGCAGTGGATGATGGTGTTGGCTAGATGAAGTGGAGAGGGATAGATTGTTAGTCATTTAAAGAAGAGGAGTTTGAAGCTGAAGAGGAATCTGTGCGGCATAGAAAACCAAGTTCAGCACAGAACAGCCACGGCGTCAGGGTTCTGAATGAATAAAAAGACACTCGCAAATATCTGCAGACCATCGTTATCATTCTGCCATTCCATTACAGAAGCGGAAAGACCTTATGCAAATCAGGCTGGGTCCCACCCCAAAAGGGACATTAGCAGAAACTGCTAAAGCACACCCCTTCTGCACCCGACCACAAGCAAGCACAGGCATTTGTCAGCCTCTTTCGGCATCATCCCTGTGGTGTAGCTTGGGTCTCTAGGCATGGCAAGCTCAGGACCCACATCTGGGCATACCCGTGCCACTTGTGGAAACGAATGTAACACCGATGAGTGATGGCTGGTGGGTTCAGAATGAATCAAAGACCGCTGGCGAAGCTCTGGGCAACTCTCCGGTTCATCGTTATTTAGCCAGCGAAGGAAAAGACCATGTGCAAATCAGGCTTGCACCAACACCATGAAGGCGGTGAGCCAAAGTGGCAGCGGTCTGGGGAAAGTTGTAGAGGGGTTGAGTTGTGAAACTTAAAACTTTGTTGCAGGGTTTAAATTATTAGAGGGTGAGAACCAAAAGTAGGATAGAACAGTAGTCTAGGAACCTAGGTATTATGGCAGATCAAAGAATACTATATAAAAACTTTTGTTGCATAAACTGGGAGTTGACAGATTTGACTGTTGTTGAACAGGTTGAGCCATTCTGCGGTTTCAGGCAAGTTGACATATTGGGGGAGTTTGGGATTCATGCCAAAGATGAACCCCAAAATTGCAAGCTCTGCAGGATGCTGTGAGATGGTCAGGTGGAAAGGATGGGAAGGGCATGTTTGGCATGGAGGAACTTAACTTTGGTCTTAAAGAAATTGGGCATAAGGCGGCAAAGTGCCATCCAGTGTTGAATAGCCAATAGGCAGGTGGAAATGTGTATGGAGAGGTGAGGGGTAAAAGAAGGAAATGGGAATAGGATTTCTGCACCATCCGTGAAGTGGTGGTAGAAGAAGCAGTTTACCCAAGGAGGATGTGTGCAGCGTAAAGAGTAGAGGGGCCAGGACAAAGCCATGTGGTGCCACCACTGGGAGGATGGTGCATTTAGAGGGTGCCAAGTTCCAAGAGATTAAGAAAGATCATCAGAGATGCAGGACATAACCCAAGCAAGTGCAGTCACTTGAATGGCAAGGTCAGCAATGCTAGTTGTGGTCAAGGTGGATGAAGATCAATTACAGCTTGGAGTGGTGGATGACGGGTGCGGAGATGGAGACAGGAGTCAGTGTCATCAAGAGGGATGAAGATCAATGAGAACTTGGAGTGGTGGGTGACGGTTGCGGCGATGGAGACAGGAGTCAGTGTCTTCAAGAGGGATGAAGATCAATGAGAACTTGGAGTGGTGGGTGACGGTTGCGGAGATGGAGACAGGAGTCAGTGTCATCAAGAGGGATGAAGATCAATGAGAACTTGGAGTGGTGGGTGACGGTTGCGGAGATGGAGACAGAAGTCAGTGTCATCAAGAGGGATGAAGATCAATGAGAACTTGGAGTGGTGGGTGACGGTTGCGGAGATGGAGACAGCAGTCAGTGTCATCAAGAGGGATGAAGATCAATGAGAACTTGGAGTGGTGGGTGACGGTTGGGGAGTTGGAGACAGGAGTCAATGGGCCTCATTACGAGCATGGCGGAAGTGGCACCGCCTCCTGCACCGCCTCCCGCGATTGGGCAATAACTGGCCCATTACGAGATGAAGGGGCCGGTAATTGCCCATTCGCGTGAGGCGGTATTGCCAGGCTACCGATCCCCATTCTGCCCCATAAGGCACAACGGGGGTTGGGAGCATGGTTGCACCGGTAAACAGTGCCTGTGCAATAATGAGTTCTGCTCGTGGGTGCCACACCTGGCGGGCTGTCAGGAACCCGCAAGCAGAATTCGTAATGTGGTGACCTGGTATGAATGATGCCAGTGCCTTACCAGCACCGTTCATACCGTGGCCGCCACTATTGTAAAGAGACCCAATGTCATTTCCCTGGAGTGATCACTATGGAATGAAGACTGGAGGGCTCACAGAGGCCATTTGTTTCTTAGATGATTGGAGAGCCAGTTGAAGATTAAGCATTCAAGGACCTTGGAGTAGTGTGGAAGGAAAGAGATGAGTCGATAATTGGTGAGGTGAATGGGATTGGGATTGGGTTTTTTAAAACGTGGGTAGCTCTGTGTCTACTGTGGAGTAGCCGGGATGGTGCCTCGCAGAGCAGTTGAAGAGTGAGGAAAAGTAGGGGCAGGTACGAGTAGCCAGTGCCTTTATTGTTAGGTGAAATTAGATCAAATGGGAACAAGATGAATTGGCTGTAAGCAGAGTTGGTGATAGGTTGGCTGGGGAAGTATAGTAGTAGGGGCAGATGGATGAGATAACATGGCTGAGAGAGAGGGCGTACACAGAAGTAGGAGGCGGGTGACAGAGGAGGGTAGTTATGTTGTCCCAGATTTTGAGGACCTTGGACAGGAAGTGTAGGGTGAAGTCGCTGAAATAGTCAAGTGGAGATGGAGCGAGAATGTGAGGGCAGCACGCACTAAAGGTTAGCAAGAGGTTGCGGCAGTGGATCGGAGAGATGTCATTAGGCTGAGATAGGCACAAAACCCCTGCATACAGAGAAGCAATTCCTGGACCCTGTCATATGCGCATAACCCTATGCCTACACCGATGTGATCCATGGCTAGTGTGCTATGCACATGATCCTATGCCCACACAGACACTATGCATGGCTAGTGTGCTATGCACATAACCCTATGCCTACACAGATGTGATCCATGGCTAGTGTGCTATGCACATGATCCTATGCCCACACAGACACTATGCATGGCTAGTGTGCTATGCACATAACCCTATGCCTACACAGATGTGATCCATGGCTAGTGTGCTATGTACATGATCCTATACCCACAACGACACTATGCATGGCTAGTGTGCTATGCACATAACCCTATGCCTACACAGATGTGATCCATGGCTAGTGTGCTATGCACATGATCCTATGCCCACACAGACACTATGCATGGCTAGTGTGCTATGCACATAACCCTATGCCTACACAGATGTGATCCATGGCTAGTGTGCTATGCACATGATCCTATGCCCACACAGACACTATGCATGGCTAGTGTGCTATGCACATAACCCTATGCCTACACAGATATGATCCATGGTTAGTGTGCTATGCACATGATCCTATGCCCACACAGACACTATGCATGGCTAGTGTGCTATGCACATAACCCTATGCCTACACAGATGTGATCCATGGCTAGTGTGCTATGCACATGATCCTATAACCACAACGACACTATGCATGGCTAGTGTGCTATGCACATAACCCTATGCCTACACAGATGTGATCCATGGCTAGTGTGCTATGCACATGATCCTATGCCCACACAGACACTATGCATGGCTAGTGTGCTATGCACATAACCCTATGCCTACACAGATATGATCCATGGCTAGTGTGCTATGCACATGATCCTATGCCCACACAGACACTATGCATGGCTAGTGTGCTATGCACATAACCCTATGCCTACACAGATGTGATCCATGGTTAGTGTGCTATGCACATGATCCTATGCCCACACAGACACTATGCATGGCTAGTGTGCTATGCACATAACCCTATGCCTACACAGATGTGATCCATGGCTAGTGTGCTATGCACATGATCCTATGCCCACAACGACACTATGCATGGCTAGTGTTCTATGCACATAACCCTATGCCTACACAGATGTGATCCATGGCTAGTGTGCTATGCACATGATCCTATGCCCACACAGACACTATGCATGGCTAGTGTGCTATGCACATAACCCTATGCCTACACAGATATGATCCATGGCTAGTGTGCTATGCACATGATCCTATGCCCACACAGACACTATGCATGGCTAGTGTGCTATGCACATAACCCTATGCCTACACAGATGTGATCCATGGTTAGTGTGCTATGCACATGATCCTATGCCCACACAGACACTATGCATGGCTAGTGTGCTATGCACATAACCCTATGCCTACACAGATGTGATCCATGGCTAGTGTGCTATGCACATGATCCTATGCCCACACAGACACTATGCATGGCTAGTGTGCTATGCACATAACCCTATGCCTACACAGATGTGATCCATGGCTAGTGTGCTATGCACATGATCCTATGCCCACACAGACACTATGCATGGCTAGTGTGCTATGCACATAACCCTATGCCTACACAGATGTGATCCATGGTTAGTGTGCTATGCACATGATCCTATGCCCACACAGACACTATGCATGGCTAGTGTGCTATGCACATAACCCTATGCCTACACAGATGTGATCCATGGCTAGTGTGCTATGCACATGATCCTATGCCCACAACGACACTATGCATGGCTAGTGTGCTATGCACATAACCCTATGCCTACACAGATGTGATCCATGGCTAGTGTGCTATGCACATGATCCTATGCCCACACAGACACTATGCATGGCTAGTGTGCTATGCACATAACCATATGCCTACACAGATATGATCCATGGTTAGTGTGCTATGCACATGATCCTATGCCCACACAGACACTATGCATGGCTAGTGTGCTATGCACATAACCCTATGCCTACACAGATGTGATCCATGGCTAGTGTGCTATGCACATGATCCTATGCCCACACAGACACTATGCATGGCTAGTGTGCTATGCACATAACCCTATGCCCACACAGATGTGATCCATGGCTAGTGTGCTATGCACATGATCCTATGCCCACACAGACACTATGCATGGCTAGTGTGCTATGCACATAACCCTATGCCCACACAGATATGATCCATGGCTAGTGTGCTATGCACATGATCCTATGCCCACACAGACACTATGCATGGCTAGTGTGCTATGCACATAACCCTATGCCTACACAGATATGATCCATGGCTAGTGTGCTATGCACATGATCCTATGCCCACACAGACACTATGCATGGCTAGTGTGCTATGCACATAACCCTATGCCTACACAGGTATGATCCATGGCTAGTGTGCTATGCACATGATCCAATGCCCACACAGACACTATGCATGGCTAGTGTGCTATGCACATAACCCTATGCCTACACAGATGTGATCCATGGCTAGTGTGCTATGCACATGATCCTATGCCCACACAGACACTATGCATGGCTAGTGTGCTATGCACATAACCCTATGCCTACACAGATGTGATCCATGGCTAGTGTGCTATGCACATGATCCTATGCCCACAACGACACTATGCATGGCTAGTGTGCTATGCACATAACCCTATGCCTACACAGATGTGATCCATGGCTAGTGTGCTATGCACATGATCCTATGCCCACACAGACACTATGCATGGCTAGTGTGCTATGCACATAACCCTATGCCTACACAGATATGATCCATGGCTAGTGTGCTATGCACATGATCCTATGCCCACACAGACACTATGCATGGCTAGTGTGCTATGCACATAACCCTATGCCTACACAGATATGATCCATGGTTAGTGTGCTATGCACATGATCCTATGCCCACACAGACACTATGCATGGCTAGTGTGCTATGCACATAACCCTATGCCTACACAGATGTGATCCATGGCTAGTGTGCTATGCACATGATCCTATGCCCACACAGACACTATGCATGGCTAGTGTGCTATGCACATAACCCTATGCCTACACAGATGTGATCCATGGCTAGTGTGCTATGCACATGATCCTATGCCCACACAGACACTATGCATGGCTAGTGTGCTATGCACATAACCCTATGCCTACACAGATATGATCCATGGTTAGTGTGCTATGCACATGATCCTATGCCCACACAGACACTATGCATGGCTAGTGTGCTATGCACATAACCCTATGTCTACACAGATGTGATCCATGGCTAGTGTGCTATGTACATGATCCTATGCCCACAACGACACTATGCATGGCTAGTGTGCTATGCACATAACCCTATGCCTACACAGATGTGATCCATGGCTAGTGTGCTATGCACATGATCCTATGCCCACACAGACACTATGCATGGCTAGTGTGCTATGCACATAACCCTATGCCTACACAGATATGATCCATGGCTAGTGTGCTATGCACATGATCCTATGCCCACACAGACACTATGCATGGCTAGTGTGCTATGCACATAACCATATGCCTACACAGATATGATCCATGGTTAGTGTGCTATGCACATGATCCTATGCCCACACAGACACTATGCATGGCTAGTGTGCTATGCACATAACCCTATGCCTACACAGATGTGATCCATGGCTAGTGTGCTATGCACATGATCCTATGCCCACACAGACACTATGCATGGCTAGTGTGCTATGCACATAACCCTATGCCTACACAGATGTGATCCATGGCTAGTGTGCTATGCACATGATCCTATGCCCACACAGACACTATGCATGGCTAGTGTGCTATGCACATAACCCTATGCCTACACAGATATGATCCATGGCTAGTGTGCTATGCACATGATCCTATGCCCACACAGACACTATGCATGGCTAGTGTGCTATGCACATAACCCTATGCCTACACAGATATGATCCATGGCTAGTGTGCTAGGCACATGATCCTATGCCCACACAGACACTATGCATGGCTAGTGTGCTATGCACATAACCCTATGCCTACACAGGTATGATCCATGGCTAGTGTGCTATGCACATGATCCAATGCCCACACAGACACTATGCATGGCTAGTGTGCTATGCACATAACCCTATGCCTACACAGATGTGATCCATGGCTAGTGTGCTATGCACATGATCCTATGCCCACACAGACACTATGCATGGCTAGTGTGCTATGCACATAACCCTATGCCTACACAGATATGATCCATGGCTAGTGTGCTATGCACATGATCCTATGCCCACACAGACACTATGCATGGCTAGTGTGCTATGCACATAACCCTATGCCTACACAGATGTGATCCATGGCTAGTGTGCTATGCACATGATCCTATGCCCACACAGATCCATTTCATGGCTAGTGTGCTGTGCACATTTTCTTATACCCACACAGATGTGATTCATGACTAGCGTGTTATGCACACGATCCTTTGCCCTCACAGATGTGAATTATGGCTAGTGTGCTATGCACATGACATGATCCTATGCCCAGACAGATGCGATTCATGGCTAGTGTGCTATGCACATTGTCCTATGCCCAGTCATATGCGATTCATGGCTAGTGTGCTGTGCACATGATGATATGCCCACACAGACGTGATTAATGGATAGTGTGCTATGCACATGATCCTATGCCCACACAGACACTATGCATCGCTATTGTGCTATGCACATGATCCCATTCCATCTCAGACGCGATTTATGCCTGGTGTGCTATGCACATGATCCTATACCCACACAGATCCATTTCATGGCTAGTGTGCTATGCACATGATCCTCTGCCCACACAGACACTATGCATCGCTATTGTGCTATGCACATGATCCCATTCCATCTCAGACGCGATTTATGCCTGGTGTGCTATGCACATGATCCTATACCCACACAGATCCATTTCATGGCTAGTGTGCTATGCACATGATCCTATGCCCACACAGACACTATGCATCGCTATTGTGCTATGCACATGATCCCATTCCATCTCAGACGCGATTTATGCCTGGTGTGCTATGCACATGATCCTATACCCACACAGATCCATTTCATGGCTAGTGTGCTATGCACATGATCCTATGCCCACACAGACACTATGCATCGCTATTGTGCTATGCACATGATCCCATTCCATCTCAGACGCGATTTATGCCTGGTGTGCTATGCACATGATCCTATACCCACACTGATCCATTTCATAGCTAGTGTGCTATGCACATGATCCTATGCCCACACAGACACTATGCATCGCTATTGTGCTATGCACATGATCCCATTCCATCTCAGACGCGATTTATGCCTGGTGTGCTATGCACATGATCCTATACCCACACAGATCCATTTCATGGCTAGTGTGCTGTGCACATGATCCTATGCCTTCACAGATGTGATCCATGGCTAGTGTGCTGTGCACATGATCCTATGCCCACACAGACGCGATTCATGGCTAGTGTGTTGTGCACATGATGATATGCCCACACAGACGCGATTCATGGCTAGTGTGCTGTGCACATGATCCTATGCCCACACAGACGGGATTCATGGCTAGTGTGTTGTGCACATGATGATATGCCCACACAGACGCGATTAATGGATAGTGTGCTATGCACATGATCCTATGCCTACACAGATGTGATCCATGGCTAATGTGCTGTGCACATGATCCTATGCCTACACAGATGTGATCCATGGCTAATGTGCTGTGCACATGATCCTATGCCTACACAGATGTGATCCATGGCTAGTGTGCTGTGCACATGATCCTATGCCCACACAGACGCGATTCATGGCTAGTGTGCTATGCACATTGTCCTATGCCACCACAAATGCAATGTATGGTTAATGTGGCACACATAATCTTATGCTCACAAAAAGCGATTCTCTCACCCCACGGTTTAGCGAACACAATGACGAGTAGTATAAACACGTGTTTTTATCACTAATGTTTGATGCATTTTCTCATTTCACAAAGTGAAATGCGCAACATATCTCCACGATCATTTTATTACACTGTTCGATTAGTGGCAAGAAAGTCTCAAGACGCTCACTCTGGGGCAACAGAGGGCCGTTGTTCAAAGGAGAAGATCACTCTTAAATCATCAAAGTGAAATACAAAATGCAGCTTGCGAAAATAAACCTTGCGCAAACCGACAAGCAAACAGAGAGGGCGGCCGGCTGTATCTGCTCTTAGAATAAAAAAAAACACACCTAGCAAGCACACTGCCACACAAATAAACAAGGACGCCCCTCCCCCCAAAAGCAGCCAACTCTTAGGGGCAAAGCGACAAAGCCGCGACAACTTCTGCGCATGAAGACGCTATGACCCTCAGATAGAGGAACAGCGAGACGGTACACTCTAAAACAAAGCACAATGGGGCGCAGTGTGGAAAGGAGCACATGCTGCCAAGGAATATAGAGTCACTGCCTCCAGCATAACAATGACCCTGGAAGAAAAGCACAGATAGCATCAAGTATGTCTGCGCATGGACGGCATCAGGACCTTTCAATCTTTTCAAATGAACGAGGCCTCGAAACTGAGAGGGGCCCCCAGTAACTGCCCTCATATTGCCAGTCAGCAGTCTAATAACATAGCAATATAGTCCTTTACATATTTCTTGCTTTCTGGGCTTACAGTGTGCACTTTGCAGCGCTTGCCATACAAGCTGCATTTGCTGGTGCCCATCCGGACGTCACTTTCATTGGGGAACGCATAAGTGTTATCACCTCATTGCATTTCGAGACTGGTTCCTGCAGGTCAGCCACTTGCTTACAAAGAAGGATTCATAGCTATTCAGCAGGCAGTCAGTGTTTCATCTCCCTGCTGGCTCTTGATAATTGGTGGGTATTAACCTTACTTTTAGCTCCATTATAATGTATGATCCCCACGCCCCCCACAGGTGCCTCAGACTGCTTTCTGCTCTAAGCAAGGTGGGGCCCCCAACCATCCTGTTGAAATGGACGTGCATACATCTTCAGCCGGGCCTGCCTCTGCACAGTCTAGGACAGGAATGTAGAAAAATACAGGTGGACACAAGCTAGGATTTCATAAGGTAGTCTCCAAACCCCATTGCCTTAATGCAGGACAACCCCATGACACAGAGTCCACCCTAAAACTCTGTCCCCAACGCATAAAACTCAAACATCTATGAGACCACAAGCATGGAACTGACAAAGCTTTCGGATCATAACCTGATTCTTCAGTGGGTTGGTCCCTCAGTATGAGTCTCTGCAACCTGATTGGCTGCTATCTGGAAGATGGATACATGAGTGGAGCTCATACCTTGACCCAGGGGCAACCTTCAAGTTCCCTTCCCATGCCATAGGGAAACCCACCATGGACTCAATGCACTTCTGTGCTGGAATAAAGAAACGTACCCAAGCCGTCAAGTTCCTGCTCTTGGAGTATTTGGATGCAAATCTGCCCTTGTAGCTACACCCCTGTGTCTTGATTAGCTGCTGGGTCAGACAGCACCAATAGTATGATAATGCAGCAATGAGCAACATCTAGGCCATGCCCCAGTGAGTGACTGCAAACCTGATTGACTCCACCACCCTTGATACACCATCATGGCCATAGGTTAGCAACGATCAGCCCACTTGAGATGTGCAGACCGAATTACGATGGTGCAGGAAGGAAAACAACAAAGACAGGCCTTCCCTGTCTACGCTCCAAGACTCTGGAACCTCCTCTCCATCAACATCAGACTTGCCCCATCATTTCTACAGTTCAAGAAAGAGCGCAAGACTTTTCTCTTCAAGGAATGACTCCTCCTTAACACCTAGGTCCACACATGCTGCACTCCCCACCATACCTGAGTCTCAGTGATGTTCTCCCCACTCCCCCCCCCTGGTTGGTTGTTGATCCCTTGCTACCAATTGCCCACCCTTGCCCTGTTGGCTCCCTGCTCCTTTTTCTCTGCTTCCCTCACTGTATTCTTCCCCCATGACCACACATTGCTCTGTTGCTTCCCGAAGCTAGGTCTGCACTCAATAAACCCCCTAATAATAAAAGAAATAATGAGATAATAATAATAATTTGGCATTTATATAGCGCTACGATGAAAAGCTGAGTTTGGCCCCGCCGGGATTCGAACCTGCGTTAGCAGGCTCTGCACAGATGTCAAATACTCGCTGTGCCACTTGACCAGCTTGTTACATATTACTGTTCCTGCAGTAGCCACACCCTGCTTTTCCCCTTTGGCTCAAGCACCACATTCTAATTCGCTATCAGCCACAGAGTGCCTGCCAATGAGAGCAAGGCATGGCCCCGAGTGACATCTCACTCTAAGCCCAAGTGCAGGCCTGCGGGTTGATGTTACAGGCATCCCACATTTTCACACTTTATGTGATTCAAGTGCTACATGACTGGAATGAAAGAATCAGAAGAGCAGTGGATCTGCAGCACTGCTCAAAGGCCGCACACTGAGCAGGAAGTTGAGGCCACGAAAAGTATGAATGCAGCTTGATGGAGGTGGGCTGTGTGCGAATCCTTGCAGAATCCTTTCAATTCAGATACGAAGCAATAGAGCTCGTGATTGGTCCAATACCCTCTCTGTCCCTCAACGCTCATCACCTTCCAAGCTGAAGTTCACTGCTGCATTAATCAACACACGGCTCAACACCTGAACATCACCCATGCATACCCAAACACCCAAAGCCCTCCTCCAGGCCATCTTTTTCCTTCATTGTGTCAAGGCAAATATCTTGCTTGTTCTGTCTCTGATCTGCATCACTTCAATGGGGCTGACCTGGGCATGCATCAATACCCGATCTTCAAACTCTAGAGACTGCAGAATGCTGCGGCACGATTGCTCATGCATAGAGGATGCTGTGAACCCATCTCACCAGCCCTGAACTCCCTACCGTGGCTGCCTGTGGAGACGCGTATCGAAACTAAGTATTGTGTCTGGTTCCCAAGGTACTGAACAGAGAGGGGGCACGAGTCCTTCTAGACTCGATTCTTCATGAAGCCACTAGCTAAGATGTCAGGCTGTAAAAAGAAACTAGTGGGAGACAGAGCCTTCTCTGTCCTCACAGCAAGGCTCTGGAATGCACCTCCAATGCAGGCAGACAATTAGACACTCTTCAAGATTCTTCCAAAAACTCACCTCTTTACTTAATAATATTGCATCATTGCTCCCGGAAGCAAGATTCTGATCCAATGAATAAAGTGGCACTCAAACAAAACAAGGTAACAGAAGACAAGCACATATGTATAACACTAAGGATAGGGAGATCTTCTGGTCTTCCAGGCTTCATGCTTGTCAAGGCATTGTGGCGAGAGGATGGGGTATGTGAGTGGTAGAGATGTCAGACCCGGGTGGGTCAGCCAGGGAACTGTTCCTTATGGCTGATGCTCCAAGCGTGTGGCCGATAGGTTGAGAAGTGTCTAATATAGTGCTATATCCATTTTGGAGGACCCGGGTAACGCACAATAGTGGTGCCAGAGGTGGCGCAGGAACCAGAGTGCTGGAAAATCGGGAGTGGCACAGTAGGGGTGGGAGTCGGGATTGCAGGGTTTGCACGGGGCCAGGGGTGGTGCAGGGCCAAAGTGCCACTAATGTGTAAGGCAAAATCCAGAGCTAGGGAATTGTGCCCGCTGGCGGTTATGCTGTCTCTGAATGTCACAGGGGTAGTGTAGGGCTGGCAGTGCAGGGGGCTGAGGTACCCAGAGTATGGCAGGACCATGAGCAGCTCTGTTGGCTGCAGTGGAGCTGTGTTGTACACAGAGTTTTGCAAGAGTGGTACAAGACTAGGTGAAAGGTAGTGTGGGTCCAGCTAGTCCAGAGTGCGCTACAGCCAACGAAGATTGATGATAAGGCAAGCTGCGTAGCCAATTCCAAGAGGTCTGCACCTAATAGGTGAAGCAACAGCGAAAGTTGTCAAGTCGTGCTATGCCTCAGTAATGATTAGTTCACAAAGTTGATATTAATTAAGAATGACAAAGTCTTGACAAATCTTCATCTGTCAATGGTTTATTCTTAAAGAATCAGCCGACATGTGTTTCGACGTAAGTCATCCTCAAGGCCTTTGCAGGATTATTAAATATGTAGGTCCAGAATGTGGTGTGCTGGTTAAGTGATGGAAATCCTAAAAAATGCCTCTGCAAGTTCCCCACAGTGTAGGGTTAAATCCTGCGTGGCGCAAGGGATTTTAACCCACCGATTTGGAGCACACAACTAAGGTTTGAGGTACTATTGACCAGATAGAGTTCCCATATCTTGGGATTTAACCCTACACTGCGGGGAACTCGCAGAGTCATTTTTGAGGATGTCCTTCACTTAACCAGCGTGCCACATTCTGGACCTACATATTTAATAATCCAGACAAAGGCCTTGAGGACCCCTTAGGTCGAAACATGTGTCGGCTAATTCTTTAAGAATAAAGCATTGACAGATGAAGATTTGTCAAGACATTTTCAGTCCTAATTAACATGAACTTTGTGAACTAATCATTACTGAGGCATAGCGCGACTTGCCAGCTCCAACTTTTGCTAGTGGTGCGAGACTAGGAGAAGCATGGGAGGGGTGCTGGAGCAAAATGTTGGAAGAGGGGCAACATTGGGAGTGGACCATTACTGGTGGTAAGGAGGAGAGCAGAAACAGGATTGCTACAGTGATGCTGGGATGAGAGTATTAAAGGACCAGTGAAGCACTGGGAGTGATGCGTTAATGGTGCATACCCAAGAGTGGCACAGTGCTCAGGGGAAGTGATGTGTGCAGGATGAGAAGAGGCAGAGACCAGGAGTATCACGTGGAAGAACTGGGATTGATGTAGGACTGGTGCTGGACAGGTAACCCAGTGGACAGAACCGATCTTTTCAGCAAAGCAAAAGCCCTGGATCTGCACACGGGTGGGCGTTGTGTAAATGCAACTTCAAAATACTGGGATAAGGCTCATAATGACATGGACACTGAGTATTATTTATTTATTTAGCCACTTATATATAGAGGTGTACCGAACTTCGGCTTCAAGTAAGTATTCGGCCGAATTCCGGCTGAAAAAAAGCTATTCGGCTCTGGCCGAATAGTTTCTTGCTATTCTGCTCTTGCCGAATACTTTGACATTTTCATTTGAAAACAATGCAACATGAAACAAAAAAGTTGCTCATCTTTTATACTTAGCCTGCAACAATACAGGAACATCTTTTCTTTTGCCAAATGTTTATATGCAATGTGCACTTTTTTCAGTTGGAAAAAACAAACGTAAAGAAATGTGCATAGATACTTTCAGTTCCTGCCATGTCACTTCCCATTGCGTACGTCATAGTCCCCCCTTTTCGTTTTTTAAGGACTTGAGTCCTGAGTTTAACATTATCTGATATTTTATCAGGAATTATAAGTTTCATATGTTTGTGTATTGGCAAGCAAGAGTGGCTAGGATAAGTGAAAAGTGAGCAGCATTTGTTTGGGTGGGGTGAATAGTTGTGAGATGGAGTTCACCATTTCAGATTTCCTCTTGACTTGTGTCCTGCATGAGCTGACAAACCATTTTATACATTTCTATGTGAGCTGCAAAGAAGTTTCGAAACTCAACCGCATCGACTTTGCAACTGGATAGAGAATGCAATGCATCTGATTCACAAAGGCAGTCCTTTTGCATTTGTGAAGCCTCCAACTTTAACTGGCACTGAATATGCAACAATCGTCTGTATATTTAGAGGCTGATTCATGGAATTATTTGCGCCGAAAAACGGGGATTTGTGCGCCATTCTGCCGCAAATCCCCATTTGTTAAACCGGGATTTGCGGGCAGAATGGCGCACAAATCCCCATTTTTCGGCGCAAATATTTCCAAGAATTGGCCCCAACGTGCCTTTATTTTGGTTAAATCTCCTTTATTTCTGGCTTTTATACTTTAAATAAAGATGCTACCTTAATTACAAAGAAGAGAAATAAACGTATAGCATGCATTTAAAATGGTGCTTTATTTGTTTTTTTAATAAGTGTGTTTTTTGAAGTTTGGAACATGATTTATTAAATAAAGAAACTATTCGGCTTCATATTCGGCTTCGGCCGAATAGTTGACAAACTATTCGGTATTCGGCAGAATACTAAATATGCTATTCGGTACAGCCCTACTTATATAGCACACAAACCCCAGAGGTATCTAGGTGCTTTTAACTTAAGAATACGGTTACAGTAAGTGCTTCAGATTACAGAAAAGAAAGCGTAAGAGGTGAATTACATAATGGAGTAAAAAGTTGATATGAATAAAAAAAACTTCATACACTAAAACTAAAACACACAAATAAACAACTCTGGAACAACTTTAAAGACCCTTGCCTACAGTGGATATATTGTACCTAATTTTTTGGCTGATGGTGTTGAAAGTCAGCACCCACATGCTGGTTCTCTCTCTGCTCTCCCCATCTGAGTTTTACTGTATGCCTGGTATACATTTCTGTATGCCCTGCGTGTTCATGTTACCACGCACTATCACCACCGGAGCGGCCGCCTGGCGCTATGGCCGATCTGAAAAAGGACGGTGTGAAACAACTGTGCTCTTACTTCAACATTTGGCTCTGGATGCAACGTGGACGAGCTCTAATGTTGCAATATACCAAACACCTGCGTGGAACACTTTTTCTTCAGGAGCTGCCTGGGGACGTCCATTTCAGTGAAACATCAACATGCTGGCACAGGAACAGCATGTCCTGCACCCGGGCATTGGGCACGCTGCTCCTTGCACCAGGTGTGAAAAAATGGAATCTAAGCCATGCCTCCAACGATCGGGATGGAAACCTTGAGGGGCAGCGATGCATCAATCAGAGATGCAGGCCTGCGAAGTGAGTGGGCACCCAGATTAGGGCATTCTATGGCCATCTGGGAAGGCAAGAGAGGCGTGCATGGTGCACACAGGGAACTGACATTGCGGAGGGAACTGACATTGCGGAGGGAACTGACATTGCGGAGGACGTTGAACAGGTGCAAAGGACTATCTTTCAGTGAGGATCTGTTGATTGACGCCTGGTAGTCAAGGCAATTTGTGATACATGTTTGTCTCTAGACTAGAATCATTTGCCAGGGAGGCTGGCAAGGATCTGGTAGACAACACTCATAGAGCACCAGGGGACCACTCCGGTGGTGATAGTGCATGGTACAAATATGCTTTAACATTAACTCATCATCACTGGTAATGAAACACGGCAGGGACTATGCACCAGTGTTGTTTTAATGGAAACTTTGCATGCCACCGCTGTTTTATTGCAACAAAGCATTTATTATTTGGCGTATGTCGGCGTAGCATTGTAGGAGGCAGTTTTGGTGCCAGCTTGCAGTGTGTCTTTTTTCAACCGTTAATGAACACTTTACACTTTTCCCCCCCTTAGCAATGTAGAAATGTCACACATTCAGCCACTGCAGAGGAGGCGCTTTGTTGGCTGCCTATGTTCTTGCACTGTCACTTACTGCCTGTCCTGTGTTCTCTTTCATCAGATCCTTGTGTTGGGGTCAGCAGCACTCTGCATTCCTTGAGCCCAGATTATCAAAGCTTTGCACTGGTGCAAAAATGTGGCGCACATTCATTTAGCATTGATTTTTCTGCTTAGATAATTGGGAATAGAGCAAACAGATTTAGCCCTAATTTTTATGATCTAAACATGTTTTCACAGGGATAAAAAGGAAGCAGCATAGACGATGCATATTGGTGCATGAGACTCCTGTGTAATCAGGTTTGCGTGCGAGTGTGCAAGCATCAGTCTGATGTATGCCAGATGACTCTGCTTTATTAAATTGAGCATAAAGAAGTGCTTTGCCATATTCTTTGAGTCTGTCCGGTTATTTGGTCTGAGATCTTTATTGGTAATTCAATCAAGCACGAAGAGACGCTACAGGTACTAGAGCACCCATGGAGGCCAGCTGCCCTTCGCATCATCACACAGGTGCTAAGTTATGCAATCATCAAAGAGGCGCTTAGGGCCTCCTTGATAATTGCACCCCCTTTACAGCCATGCTGTGCTTCAAAAGAGCACTAGAATAATTGCAAAAAAGTGACCTCATGGAAATACGTGCTAAAAAAACACTCTGATAATCCAGTCCCAACACTGCATTCACAGAGGTGTGCTTAATGTAATATCGACATGATGGTGCTGTGAAAACATAACATCCCAAAAAGGAAGCACTGTGAAGCACATCCGCAGCCCCACAAGAAAAAAACAATGTTCTTCTTCCCGCCTTAAAGACAGACTATGCCTGGCAAGCGAGCGTGCCTTCCATTCTACTCAGTTCTGCGTCCAGGGACATCTGCTTCCTCAGCCTGTAACTCTAGCAAAAAGAAAGACGCAGCTTTTGGTTGCTACAAGCCTTTCATCATTCAGAGTACACGGGTATTACCTGGTGCTAACACACTACATGGTGGCCTGGTAATATTACAATATATCATTTATGTTTCTTGAATCAGAAATGTGGCCTCTTTAATGACGTTCAGGGCGATGGTTGAGAGGCTGGCAGGCAGAGAGGTCAGGGATGTCATTTCATCCGAATACCAGGGGTAGCATAATTATCGCCACACGCCTGGTGACTTAATACTAGGCGTCATCACATGATCTTTCACCATGATAATATCACAGGAATTGATGTCACATGACATGTTGCCCTGGTGACATCACAGGAAGAGATATGGCAAAGTTAAAAATGAATATAATATGTGTACGATTAATACATTGAAAAATAGTACTAAAGTGAACAAATACTATTTAAGTTTCAACCATGTATTAATGATGGTGATGTCCTAATCCATAATGGGTGCAGTTATGGTTGGCTGCGTGCAGACGCAGCAGACGCATCTTAGATCACAAACACTGCGTTCCTATGCCAGTATTGCCTCCTATGGACAGTTAGTGACAGCATATATCTGTTAAAGCCTCACATGGCAGGTGTAGCATATGCTAAACACAAAATATATAATCAATACTGCCTCATATGCCAGGTTTCCAATAGAATATGCTAAACACAAAATATTTGATAAATACTACCTCACATGCCAGGCACTGCTTTAATGTGTTTTGCTATAAAATGCCAGGCGCAACATCATGTACCCAATAGTACCATATTATACCAGGTTAAGCCTCATATGCCATTTATACTCTCCTCGTATGGATTCTCCAACCTCCTATGCCAAGTTCATTCTCAGTCCTCCAAGTACTGCCATCCTACAGCAGGTAAGCCGTATTCTAGATACATGTTTGATTTTATAATGAAAACTCAATTTTCTCACTTTTGGAGATCTCATTTTGAGAAGTTAGGGAAAATTAGGCCCCCCCGAGGAAAAGTGATTTGCCCCAACAAACTTTGTTTTGGGAAAATGTCATCCAAATCCTTCCAGCAAGTCAAATGTTATTAGCAATAGAATTTTGGGAAAATGCAATGTATATTATATATATATATATATATATATATATATATATATATATATATATATATATATATATATATACATACGGGGGAAGGGGAAATGTTTTAATTTTCAAGAGTTGGTACATTGCCATAGTATTCGTAAAATGCTTTATGTCCATGGGAACAATTATTGTGACAATACAAGGGGGTGTCACAGCGATCGCAGTTTCCAGGTAACATTTCCAGGGAAAAATATCACAGGAATAACATAAGGGGGAAGAGGGTGGATTGGCATCTCGTCATGGTCGAAGGGCAGAGGTCCATGGACTTTAGGTCTTATTGTTAAAGGGGCCCCTCTATGGGAGGGTGGGGGGCGCGAGCTAAGACGGTCATCATTTCCGGCATCCGCTGAATTTCAAGGATTTTGTTGAAAGACAACAGGATGATACCTTAGGCTAACAAAGTTATTTATTTGCAAGCTTTAATAAATGACTTTGTTAGACTAATTAAGGTATTATGATGTCGTCTTCTTTTAGAGCACCACTATATATATATATATATATGTTATTTTGACTTATACCACGCTCCGCTACCACCCAGGTGCAGACTCCAGGGGCTATAAAGGAAGTAATTACAAAAGCTTGCAAATAAATGACTTTGTAATTCTAATGAAATAATTACATCAACCAAATTTAGGTCGTCCCAACCTACCAGTTTAACATTTGTGTCAACAAAACAACCTATAAGCCTTATTTCCAGCTTCTGGGGACCCATTGGCTGCTGCATAGTTTTGCTCAATTACTCCTTTCATAGGGGTTCAGTCCCATACTTTGCCCACGGTGTGTTCGAAAAACGATATTTTATTAAAAAACCATACTAGAAAGGCAGCGCCTCTGTTAGTGGTGTTGTTTATTGTTTGCTGGGGGAAAACATATGTTCTCATCTGTTAGTTAGTGTCCTGTGTCTGCATGCAGATTTTTACCGCTGACCTTTTTTTTACCACTGTTCTTCCAGTTGTCAGTTTAGTGATGGGGTAAAGTTGAACCCACTAAGATTTACACAATACACACTTTTGCTACGGATGTGGGAGGAAGGAAGAGAATCTGGTTTGGTTTGCCTTTCTGCCTACCGGTTCCACAATGTACAATTTGTCTTCCGTTTGTATTTATTGTCCCCATCTCTTCCAATCCGAGTGGTATTTGACACCATATTTCCAATGCCTTCAGGACACAATGCCTTTAATTCTTTCTATTAATGCCCTCTTTCTGCAATTGGCCGTTAGGCCTCGTGTTTTGTTTGAACTTGGTGGATGTTTTATGCGATTTCGATTTAACTGAAATATGTGCGTTCACTTCACGTCGGATAGAGGATTAGCCGGGGCTGCGCCATTTATATAAAGTGTTCCCCTCGCCTACACAATCAGAGCCTTCTACTGTACTTTCTTAACTAGATATCCACTGGAGCTCGGCTATACAAGGCCCCTCCTCGCACCCCCGGCGGAATCTGATACTTGCTACTGGATTATATTTCTTTATTCTAAAACATGCCTATCATGTCTGGGGGATAGGAATAAAAAGAGCAATTAAGTGGCCAGTGAGTAGAACAATTTGAGGTCTTTGAATGCAATGTACACTATAGGGTGCTCTGAAGCAGCCAAGGTGCAGCACATGGTGCCTACGAGAACACCAATAGAAACATAAATAACACATTGTTATTTGAAATTGTGTGATCCTGGGTCACTAGGCCACCTCATCAAAGCCATCCTTGGCATTCAATTTCATCCCCCCATGCATGGGGCAATGGGCATGGTATTAGATGTGAGGAGCGGGTATAAAACAGAAACAGGAAGGGGGTATGCCCATGTAACAAAGCCAACAGTTGTGGCTTTTGTGTAAGCATGGGAAAGGCATGTGGGCTCTGCAGGGCGGCATTACTGGATAGCTGAAGAAACTCACAGCCACCGTCCTTTTGGAGATATATGACCACGCTTAATTTTAACACTTCTAAACAATCAACACACCAAGTATAAACGTGACCCTAAAAAGTTAAACTGCATAAACATCAAAGATACATATAACATCACATACACATATGCTCAGATGTTCCTCTGAGTGACAGGTGGTCCATTCCGGGTGCTGTGCGACAGTGAGGTCCCCCTTACGTTGCTGTGGACCTGCCCACCATACCCTATGTCGGGGGTGATCGCCTTCTAACTCTTGGCCCCACTCCACCCTTTTGGTCACCACCTTCCTGTTGGACCACAGTTGGCCCAAACCAACCAGTGAGAGGCAGACCGTGCCCTCACCACTGCATCATACCGGCCTCAGGGTCTCCCCAGGGAGGAGTAAATCACTGACCACATGACCCACCCCCGCCTGCCTACCCCCCCACCACTTCTCATCCTAACGGGATGGTGGGATGGAAACTGGATGCAGACCTTAGTGGCAAGGTTTCCCAGCAGCAGGCAGGCGGTGGACGAACTGGAGGTCCACGAGCATCGGTGGATCGTCTTGTGGGAGAAGAGCTGCTGCTCTCCTCAGCCACACAGTCCCCTTTTTAATGGCTTCCTTGGCACTGTTGCCATGCCTCATGTAGTTCCTGCATTGTTCTGGCAGGGGGGGCATCCTCGCACACCCGGCCAGTTCCAGACAGCTGCTTCCTGTAGCCGCCTGCCTCCTCAGCCATATTGGGCCCCCCCCACTCTGCCCACCCTGCAGCCCATCCACTGGGGAGGGAACACCGGCATCAGTGCAACAGGACATTAGTGAAGGACATACATGGTGCTTATAAGCGGCTGAAGGATACTCTCCGGAGACTGCTTTGAAAAAACACTGGCAGGCACTTTAAGCACAAAGTTTAATGGTAAGGCTTGAAAAAGCTATCTCAAAGTGATCCCAGGACGATGTGTTCTGGGCGGGGAGGGGCAGGCAGTGGGTGGGAATGGCCATAGGGATTATCATGGCCATGGGCAGTCAATTGGTGGGTAAATAACCAAACAACAACTACAAGCTTTGTGTCCATCCTCATACGCTATTTCTTCCTAGCTGTACTTTGTAAAGCAATCGGTTCAGCTTATAGGTAGCGCCACCAAATAGCCACACCTAAAAAGCAATGCTAAGAGCAACCTTTCCACTCCCAGCTTTCCAGGGGTGTCAAATTCTAAAAGAGCAAGTTTACACATCCCGGAGAGCATAGCTGTTCTCCTAAACATGCTCACAGAACTTCCCTCTGTACAAACATTCTTTTCAGAGGCTGTTTGTAGGATTTGGGATTTATTTGAACTAGAGAAGGTGGATTATTTTGGATATTGAAAAACATTGGCTTTTGACTTTAGCTACTGCGTTGAGCCACTAAGTGCTGTGTGGAGACAGACACCGAAGTGGAGAAAGAAAAAAAGCTATGATTAATTGGATAAACTCATGAAAAAGCAAGAAACAACTCCTTCTGAAGGTGACGACGGAAGCACAACGACCACAAAATGGAGGAGACACCCCGATAACTGTGGCAGGGGCGTCTCTCCCCCGCTCTCTCTTCCCTCCCCCCCACTCGGGGGCAGGGGAGAGGGCGGGAATCCCCAAAAGAGCACCAAGCGCATCAAAAGCCCGCGAAGGGTCAGCAGAAAGAATGGGCGGAGCAAGGGCTTCATAAGCAGCGGGCGTTCAGCAGGAAAGCACTTTCAGCTCTTCCAGCAGCTGGACGCCCACAGACAAGGAAAGGATTTTGTTTTAAAACCCACCCACCCACCCTACAGGAGGAGCAGCTACGGCAGAGCCTAGACGTCATTGTCGCAGGACGACAAGGCAGTGTTTTGGCGACCAATGATAAGAGACAGGCTCCGAATGAGCCATTGCTAAACCGGAATGGTCTTCGCTCGTTCTGCCCAGCCCCTCCTGGGAGCCTTAAATGGCGGTGGCATCTGGTGGTAGCAATGAGGGCTCAGCTTCCCCCCAACAAACGACGCTCCCTCAGTCCAGAAATACCTGCACGGGCAGGTGCTTCTCAGACTCGAAGGTCTTGAGGGAGTTAGGCCTATGATGGACATGGAAAAAAGGGGGAAGAAGGATATGGAGCAGTCACTGCACCTTTGGAGCTATTTTCAATATCTGTTTGCTGTGGTTGTATATATGTGAAAATAAATCTGTGGCCTTGACATGCCAAACAAAAGGAAACATGTCTCATTCAGCACCTTACTGGAGGGGAAGCAAAAGGGGCTTATGAGAATGAGCAATTGGTGATGCATATGGTATAACAAATGGACAAATGCCCAGGTTATACAATATACAGGAAATTACTCTCTAAAACTTTCAGTGCTTATGAACTAAAATGAACAACGCTGGGGTGCCCAGTGCGGGTGATCGGCAGTACGAGGGGGCAACGAAGTTTCATTTTTGTTCTCTATGTTTTTTGAAGAACATGAACAAAGTGCCACTAATTCTTCTCAGGACACGTTAAGGCACTACAAAGCTACAGAAGTGCAATGTTTGTTTTTCTTTATTTGGTGTTTTGTAACACTCTAATTGGCTTTGTGTGTCTGCGTCACAGTACACGCCAATGGCATTACAAAAATCGGGCCTCATTCTTCAATAACTCTTCCACCGGAAATAGAGAATCCAAGTTCAAATGTGCAGAAACTTTATTGCTCAAGGGGCACCCTTTGGCGAACACTGAATACTGCGGCCGCAGTTTAGGAAAGCGTCAGGACAGAGATGAGGAATCCACACTAGAAGGGTGGCCAACAGTCTTGTATTTTGAGGCACTGTCCTGAATGCGGGGCCTTTGCCGTGCGGTCCGCAGACTGTCCGTGCAGGGCGCGGGACGTCCTGACTTTCTTAGTTCCCTCACAAGAGTTGCTCCCTCCCCACACCTCACGAGGCTTCGTACCATCTCTCCCTAAACCGGGAGTCTCATTTAGTGCATCCTAGGCAGCCAGCACACATTCAGCAAACAAAGCATTTGCCTCCGTTTGAGAGCCGGTGGGCTAGAGTGACTCCCCTGCTCGGAGAGAGAAGCGACCTTAGACTGACCATGGCTGCATTGCGTCCCTGGAACACTGCTGACCGCTGCCCTAACGCTGGACATCAACCTTGCCCAGCCCTCCCTGCTTCAGAAGCACTGTTAATGCTCTGGCACCCGGCTTAATCCAATACTAATCAGTCATTTGCACCCGGGGAAGGGCGCGCAGCCAATCAGGTGGCTGGAACAGTGCGGGAGAATACACATTCTCTTCCCGCTGTTCCAGCCACCCGAGGCCATTCCCCAGATGGCACCATTCCTTTTTTATTTTTGTAATGTGTGGAGGCAACAGGGTGCCTCACCCGGTTTCCTTCCCCCCCACCCCACCCCCTCCAAACAAACCCAACCCTTTCCCCACCTCCTCCCTCCCTCCCTCCCCACTTACCTGCTGGCAGTGGCAGATTTAAGGCAAAGGGCCCCGTGGGCAAACATGACAGAGGGCCCCAAGTGGACGGGTCATGGAGGCGGAGCCCAGAGTGGACAGAGTTGCACAATGATAGTGAAATGTGCATGCTCTGCTCTTCATGGCATAGGCAGAAGACTATACACAAAACAAGTTTCCTCTATTTTCCTCCTGTTCATTCTTGAAGAAAATGCTACAAACCTAGGCGTTGCCTCTGTGACTTCTTGGAAGAAAAAATGAAATTCACATGTGGTGGCAAAGTAGGACAAAACCTGAGCTCAGGGAAGCTCCCTTTCAAAGTACGTGGAATTCCGAGCCAAAACTGCCCTGGAACCCCATTTTGGTTTTAGATCCAGAAACAAAAGTATATATTAACGGTGTCGTTTTCCAACTATACTGAAAAATCACACTAGACATATCGTGCCAATAGCAGAGAAAACAAAGTGATTTTTTTTCCTCTGCCCCTCATTTTAAAAATAAACGTCTGCTGTGCGGGACAATAATGGGACGCCCATAACCTGGGCATTTGTCCATTAGCTATGCCATATGCATCACCCATTACTCATTCTTGCCAGCCCCTTTCCTTTCCCCTCCAGTAAGGTGCTGAATGAGACATTTTCCTTTGGTTTGGCATAACAAGGCAGTGGCGCCCCCAGAAATCTTTTATAGGGGTGGCCTGATGAGGCCCCAGTAAATCTTGGGGTGGCACCAAAACAAACACATAACTGAATTTCAAGAAATCTATTATGCCGATGTAGTATGTAGTCCAGTTGAAAACTATGTATATATGAGAGTTAAGGAATTCATTATTTAACAGTTAACTAATTAATGTATCTGATGCACATTTACTTATATCAGTAAGGTTAACATTTTGAGTTCCACAATCCTGTTTGTGCTATGTAAGGAATATGTGATGTGTATATGCATGTTAGACAATTTATTGTTCTTCAAACAGAATAGTTGTTCGACTTTGACTTGAAAAGACAAATATGCAACTTTAATTTAAGGGAGCACATTGATTGTAAGGAACAAAACATTTACTGAGAACACGCCTACTCAAGTAAAAAACAACACAGTGGCCTAAACATTTTTCAATACAACTGTATTTGGTTCATGTTGCTGTGTGTTCTTGTAAACTAAAATATATACTTACAAAAAGGAAACAAAAAGCATGATAATGGAGAATATATATTTTTGTATAGCCTGCTCAACCTATTTACATCCCCGCTTTTCTTGGCTACATTCTTTTGTGTGTCTTCTTGCAAACTAAACATGAACAAAGCAAAAGTGCATGATCATGGACAACAATATACATTTTAACGTAGCCTACTCAGTACTCAGCCTATTCATTATTATTGTATTATTAATATAGTTTTAATCGCCTGTTGCTGTGTCTTTTGTCAAACACATCCAAAAAATCATCAATATTTATTGCCCTATCCCTTCTTGACTCTACACTTAACAACCCCAAATGCTCAATCGCTCATCACTCATTGTATTTCTCAAGGTAGTCTTGATTAACTTTAGAACAGAAAAACTATGCTCACATGCTGCAGTGCTCACAGGTAATGCAAGTGCAATTTTGCAAAGTTTAAACATCTCATGGAACACTTCCTTATATGGCTCAAAGAAGACTGTGAGCTCTATTAAACTGGTCTGTTTTTCAAAACCACTAGTTTGCCTCCTATCAAGAATTCGCTTGACATGAGGGATCTCTTATTTTAGATCCTCACTGCTGCAGTTCTATTGCGAGGCAAATGGAAACACTACATTTTTCTCACAAAATGTGGGACTGGGGGGATTCAAGGCTTGTATCCCTTGCATAACGGCACAATTTTCTTTAGAAAATGTTCTCTTCACCTCAGAGAGAAGCACATCAACAATTGGAATAAATGTACCTGCCCGAAATTACTCCTTATCTGTATTGGCATGTCTTTGAAATATAGGCGTGGAAATGTAATACCCTTCAAGCCTAGAACTTGGTGTGACCTGACGCCCTAGAGGTGCAACAGCGATGTTGCATCGATCAGCAAGGGTCATAGTATTGTTCCAAATCTCATTAAAGACAGAGCCCTCTCTATAACTGTTTAATGTGTCAACAAGTGAATCAACAAGGATAACTGCCGTTCCTAAATTGAGTTGTGGGGACTGTAAAATATCTGACAGGTGTTTTATGTCACCAAAAACATGTGTGAATGTTAAAAGGAGGCCAGCAAACTGTAAATCGATTTGGGCTAATAGACCTCTTGCTTCTACAGCTCTGTCACCATTTTTCTCTTCAGATATTTCTTTTAGTAGACGTATGAGGGCTGGCAGTCTGTCCCTCACTGTCTTGCAAGCATTGTACCTACAGGCCCAGTGTGTCTCTGTCAATCTTTGAAACTCTCTTGGGGCCCCCTGAAACATGTCCCTCTGTACCTCTAGCCATCTTTGATGCACATATGACCCTGACACAAACACAAACAGTTTCTGCAGAAGACAAAAGAAACAATAACTTGCATTCACTAGTTTACTTTGAAATGTGTCTGACTACCACACAAATACCATTTTGAACCCGATTTCCATCACACCCTGCTATGGCAGAGCCTAATCTCCTAGCCAGAGGCAGATCAAAAGGCCTGCATTGGGCTGTGGCAGGTTTTGTGTCCGCAAGTAGTTCAAACCCTCTTCTCTCCCTCTACTCTTGAGCACCCAGCAGACTTAATATTAGGGGTTGCAGTGGTAGGCCCAGCAACGTATTACTCGTGTGAATTACCAACATTAAAAGTAATCAAATGTCCAACAATACACTTTTCTTACTAAAACAGCAACCATTTACACTTGCAGTGTTGTGCTTCTAGTGCTCATTAAACACAAGAACACAGAGGATTTCTTCAGGCAAAGATAATACATGAGCATTGAAAATAGTAGTCAAACAATAAGCAGTTCTCAGTAGAAGCCAAAATATACTCCAGTAAACCCATAGCAGTGGGCGAACTGGGCAGGAGCTTTGGGGAGCAGTGCTCCTGTAGTTTAAAAAAAATGTTTTACGGTTCCTATATTTTTAGTTTAAAAAGAAATCTTCTGGAATGGTTTCATTTTAAAATAGAAGTGTAGGAAGATATTGAATCTTGCACTTCAGTGCACCGCACTGAACATTCCCTTAAACAGTAGGCGCATTTGTTTGGAGGTTTGGATTTCGCGTGGGAGGAGGCGTGGCAATGGGGTTTGCGGGTAGCGGGAGCAAGCCAGCAGGGAACATAGTTCTGCTACTTCTTTTGGTACACTGAAACCACTGACCGCTAGCATCTGTACTCTATTACGCATCTTAGATAGTTGTAAAAAAGGGCCAAACCGTTGTTGACAAATGAGGGTCACTCTTTTTTTTTAGGTTCTCTTGCCTTTTTTTTGGTCACAGTTTCACCATGCTTCAAATACTAAGAATCGCAAATCTATTAGAAAAGAGTAACAGGTTTGATGCTTTCTACCCCATCAGGTCTCTCAAGTAAGGGTCCTTGATATTTAAAAAAAATAACTCGAACCGCTGAGCTGCCAAAATTATGGAAAATGCCCTAGTAGTTTACACGCGAGACACATTTCAAATGCACATTCAAGCACCTCGCCTGATACCCATAAATTCAAAGATTCACATTCCTTAGGCATTTAGCAGTGTACAGAAGCATTAAAATTACTTAGACACATTGCCATGCAAACAATATTAAAAAGACTGCTCTAAGATACTTCTTCAAGGGAGTTAATGTTATTTCATTAATGTCCAGACCATTAGGCTGTGGAAGGCAAACCAGTATGGCAGATTGCTGTTCTGTAAATCCTGTGCCTCCCTCATTATATCCAACATGTATTTTTCAGGAAATATGAACACCTTCAGTGAATTCTTTTTAACGTCACTGATTAAATGCATAAGTTGTTGGTTGTGTTCAAATACTAGAAGAAAGCATCACTCCTCGGTCATCCTTAAAGGCTGTTGACTTTCAGGGACCTCATTTGACCAAAACGCCAGGGGTAGCGGAAGTTTGACCCCACCCCGAAGTGATATCACAGGAAGCGATGAAACACAACCTTTCACCCCTTGACAAAACAGGAAGTGGCATCACATAGCATTGTTCCTAAGCACGCTACAAAACATATGGTTACGATATCACTATAATGCGATATGCATTTCATACAAGAATGGATCACCATGTGTATCGTTAATATCAGTGTGTATAGGCCCATATTACTAAATAACTGTGAATGCAACCAGACGTCCATGGCCAAAGGATAGTGATGTGCTATTATATAGCACTTAGGCTTAAGCGCTTTATATAGAACAAATATACATACAATATCACCCAACCTGTGCTGGTACTCATTTATCGACCTCAGAAGGATGAAAGGCTGAGTTGAGGTTTTCAAGAAAAGACAAAATCAGTGACTCCCCCTGAAGTGTGCCTGAAATAAACCTTTATTGAGTCTAGCAGTTATTGTATAGAATTCTAGAAAGACAAATTAGTTGGTATTCCTATTCTTTCTTATTTAGGGACACTGCTGAAAGTGTTAGACTTGTGGAACCCGAGTTCATAAAAAAATAAAATCCAAGCCCTGAACATGAAAGCCAGCCACTCCAGAAGCAAAGAGCCATATGGCGCTGGCCAAAGAACTAGGACCTTGCATTTAAACAAAAAACAACACTTTTTTTAAAATGTATTTACCTGGGGTAGAAAGAGATACCACAGGGGTAGCAAGGGAGACCCCTAAATAACATCCATGTTGACAATTCTTTCCAGCCAGGACCCAGCCATATGTGAGTGATAAGTCAGGGGAGTGTGCCACACACAGACACTGCTTACCTCAGCTCCCCCTGAAGTGCTTGCCTGCTGGTGGAATCTCAGCTCAGATCTCCTTTTCAGTGGCAGGCAGTGCCACTGCCTGAATCCAAAAACATTGGCAGCGTGTGTCTGTCCAAAGGTTTGTGCTGCACACGCGTGGGCGCAACTTGCAGCTGTGCAACGAACTGGATGGAATTGAAAGTGAAACCCAGAAATAAACACAGCCTGCCCTGGAAGTGTGAGCTAAAGCAAAAATGCGCGCGTCCAGGCGGGTTTATTTCCGGGTCCATCCTGACTCCAGTCCTTCATGGCTGGCAGCCGTAGGCCTCGGGCCTCGGTAAAAAAGCAACAAAAACATTTTTTTTTTTTGCACTGCACTGGGCATTTTATTGTCCATGCACAGTTCAGTGCGAAAAGAAAATATATATATATTTGTGTGCTTTTTCGCAGGGTGGCCAAAGGGGGGGCCAGCATTCTTATAAGGGTGGCCGTGGCCCCCCTTGGCCACCCCCTGATGGCGCCCCTGTAACAAGGCCGCAGATTTATTTTCACACATATATATAACCACAGCAAACAGATATTGAAAATAGTTCCAAAGATGCGGCGACTGCTCCTCGTCCTGCTTCCCCCTTTTTGTCCATGTCCATTGCAGGCCCAACTCCCCCAAGACCTTCGAGTCTGAGAACCGCCTGCCCCTGCAGGTATTTGCGGACTGGGGGAGCGCCGTTAGTTGGGGGGAAGCTGAGCCCCAATTGCTACCGCCAGACACCCCCGCCGTTTAGGCTCCCAGGAGGCGCTGTCCAGAATGGGCGAAGCCCCTTCCGGTTTAGCAATGGCTCATTCAGAGTCTTTCTGTTCTCATTGGTCGCCCCAACACCGCCTGGTCCTCCTGCGACAACGACGTCCAGGCTCTGCCTCAGCTGTAGGGTGGGAGGGTGGGAAACGAAAAACCTCTCCTGCTTGGCGGGCACCCGGCTGCTGGAAGAGCTGCAAGTGCTGCTGTTCCGGGTGCCCGCCGCTTATGAATCCCAAGCTACTCCCCTTTCTTTTGTTGCCCTTCGCGGGCTTTTGCAGCGCTTGGCGCTCTTTTTCTGCCTCTTGCCGCCCTCTCCCCTGCCCCCGCGGGGGGGGAGGGATGAGAGAGCGGAAGGAGGAAGGCCCCTGCCCCGGTTATCGGGGTGCCTCCTCCATTTCCCTTCGGGTCTCCGTTCGTCACCTTCAATCCCAGCTGTGCGTGTAAACGCTTGTGAATAGAAACCGCTCATCTCTGAACAGTGGAGGTCTTTTGTGAGTGGATAAGGCGCTGGGCCGATGGGGGGTTGTGTGCTCGGGAATGGAAGCCCCCTCTGTGCACTCTCCCACCCGAGGCTTTTTTTCAATCTTCCCCCCTTTTCATTCCAGAGGCTGGAGCCTGGGCCGCCCCGCACTGTCAGCCAGGGTGAGGTGCCCCTGAGCACGCAGAATCTGTGCACAGGAATCTGTGCACCCACCTGACACCACCTCACACCACGGTAGAGCGAAAAGCAGCAAGAGTCACTTAATTTAATTTAAATCATGCAAGCTGAAAACAACAGACTGTCTCGTGTCTCAGAGAGAGACTGGGAAGGGGTGGGTGGGGCAGGGTACAGGAGCCCACTCGCCATTTGTCTGCCTGGTGACTGTTAAATACGACACTGCATGCTGAACTGTAGCTATGTGGTCCGGTGCCAGCTCTCCTCCCGCTTGCGGTCGCCATAAAAATGGAAAAGGGACTTGGTTCCTTTTTCCTATGGCGGCGGGCGGTCATCTTTTTTTTTTTAAAACATGTTTTTCTCTGGAGAGAAAAAAAGAAACTATTTGCACCCAGTCCAGGTTAAACCCTGGGTTGTGAATGGCTTTTACCCCCGCTTTGAGGGTGACCATGCCAGTAAAGTCCCACAGCCCTCGCTCAGGCTGCTAGGCCGTTTCCGGTCATGGCCACCACCCACAATGGGGGTGAAAGCCTTATTCGCCAATTGCTTCCATAACAAATGAGGTCGGGTCAAAGTTGAATGATGTTATGATATCATTGCTGTGTCCTGTAAAATGATGTTGGAAAGTTGGACACCCTACACACAAGAAGGGCGCGAAAAAGAAAAACTAGTATGCAGTGTCAGGTTAGCAAGAGCAGATGGATGCAGAGAGGAAAAGTGACGGCAGGGCACGTGGGTGGGTGCAGATTTATCACTCTGCGGGTAAACACCGGACAAATGAGAAAAGAAGAGCAGGTGGAACAGGAAAGGAAGCGGAGGGGGGATGAGATCAAAGGGAAGAAGCATTGTGAGTGGCCTTTTGTGTGCAGTTATCCATATTTGTACAATTATCATTTTTCTTACAATTGTGTGCATACTTTAAATTTAATTTTCATGTCTCCGAAATATGTCATAGCTGAAGACCTGGCCTATAACACTACAGTGCTTTCATTTTGACAGAAGCTTCATAAGGTATTAACCTTTTGAGTGCCTGCTCCTGAGACCCCAGAATTGCTGAGGATCCTTTAGACATGGAGGGGAAGGAGGCACAAGGTGTACTGCCCTCCCAAAAAATTATACATATACGTGCTTTGTTACAAAATGAGGCCCCTTTTTTAGGGTGCATACATAGCTCCTAAGGCCACTCACAGGATTAAGCCCTTTGCAGCTCATTTGTTTAATCATTCATTGTTTGAATTGGCAGAACATGGCACAGTACATTTGGTTTAGTGAGCCTGACTGAGTGGGCTGGAAAAGCGGGCCTGGCCTTGTGGCCCTGATTGCGTGGGCCTGGCTGTGACACCCCAACTGAGTGGGCATGGTTTACTTGGTTGGCTGAGTGAGCGAGGTAAGAGGGTATGGCCGTGTTCCCCTCATTGCATGGGTGGGCCTGACTGTGTGGCCCCGAGTGAGTGGGTATGGTTTACTGGGCTTAGCTGAGTGGGCCGGACAAGTGGGCCTGGCCTTGTGGCCCTGACTGAGTGAGCATGGTTAAGTGGGCTTGGCTGAGTGAGCTGGATAAGCAGGCCTGGCCTTGTGGCCCTGAATGAGTGGGCATGGTTTAGTGGACTTGGCTGAGTGGGCTTGATAAGTAGGCCTGGCCTTGTGGCCCTGACTGAGTGGGAATGGTTTAGTGGACTTGGCTGAGTAAGCCAGATAAGCGGGCCTGGCCTTGTGGCCCTGACTGTGTGGGCGGCCCTGACTGTGTAGGCCCAACCGAGTGGGCATGGTTTAGTGGGCTTGGCTGAGTGGGACGCATAAGCAAGCCCAGCCTTGTGGCCCTGACTGAGTGGGCATGGTTTAGTGGGCTTGGCTGAGTGGGACGCATAAGCGAGCCCAGCCTTGTGGCCCTGACTGAGTGGGAATGGTTTAGTGGACTTGGCTGAGTAAGCCAGATAAGCGGGCCTGGCCTTGTGGCCCTGACTGTGTCGGCGGCCCTGACTGTGTAGGCCCAACCGAGTGGGCATGGTTTAGTGGGCTTGGCTGAGTGGGACGCATAAGCGAGCCCAGCCTTGTGGCCCTGACTGAGTGGGCATGGTTTAGTGGGCTTGGCTGAGTGGGACGCATAAGCGAGCCCAGCCTTGTGGCCCTGACTGAGTGGGCATGGTTTAGTGAGCTTGGCTGAGTGGGCCGTATAAGTGGGCCTGGCCACGGACAGTCTGGCCTTGTGGCCCTGACTGAGTGAGCATGGTTTAGTAGGCTTGGCTGAGGTGGCTGGATAAGTGGACCTGTCCTTGTGTCCTTGACCGCGTGGCCCAGACTGAGTGGGCCTGCGTTCATTTTTTCTCATGCAACCAGGTCATTAAGCATCATTGGTCTGGACAGCTGTGTATCTCCTTTGGTTTGTTTTGGAAATGAGCCCGCACTGCTTTTCTTAGTTGGGAACAAACTTGCTATGAAACCAGTTAACGGATGAGCCTTCCCTATTTGCCTACTTCGTGACACCTCCCTGTGCAGGACTGCAATCCGCAGCAGAGTGTTCTGCACTCCCATAGCACAGCATGCGAATGTACAAATGTTTGCACATGCCTCAGTTCTGCTGCTTGCATTGGAAGCATAAGTGCTAACGTCGCGTGCACATTTCCGCTGGTTTGTGATGTATACATAGTGCACAGATGCCTTGTGAGTGTGTGGTAAAGCGGCCCGTCAGCTACTATCTATTTACTCCGTCTTTATGCTTTCAGGTTTCAATTATTTACTTGCTTTATAAATATTTTTCCAAGCTTGCAAACATGTTCCCTTGAAGGGCTGCATCAGTAGAAACCGCATGTGTCCCTCGCCGGAGCTAGTGCGAGAAGCATTTTCATGTGGACAAATAGCCTTTGCAAACCATGCTGTCTTACTTTTTCCAAAACAGAATAGTTCAGGCTGAATACCCGTGATCCCATTTCAGTCAGTGGTCATTTTCAAAAATTAAAGAACTTTAGTGGCTAAGTAACAAATAAGGCGTTTCTCTGATTTTGACAGCTACCACTGAAGTGCTTCACCAACAAATCGGACGATCGCCCTCTGGCGTCTAGCAGGTGTGGCTGTGATTTTACGCTCCGTTGCGTCATTACGGCATTTCTGTTATTTAGCACATGTTCAGAGAGATTAGAAGGCAATTCCTGGCCCTCGTCCTGAATTTATCGAATATCACAGTGCTCCTGTGAACCGCGGTCGCATAGATGGGGTGCGGCTTTGAAAACACATAGTGCCCCCCAGGGTCTATGCTTGTTTGGCACCATTCTAGGATCTGAGAGATAAGTGGCATCACCGGAGGCATTTTACGTCTGTTTTTTGCATTTTGGCACATGCGTCTCATTACAAGTTTGGTGGTATCTCGGTGGTAAATCTGCTGAGATACCACTGAACTGTATTAAAGTTACCGCTACTTGGTCCGGCAGTATTACCGCAGGATTAGAAGTGGCGGTAGGTGGTGTTAGTCCCCATTAATTGGAGTACCATTGGAATCCATTGGGGATTTTGCAAGTAATACAGATGCTCTCAGCTCAGATAGAGGTCAATCCGCCACCTTACCGGCAAACACAAAGTTGGCCGATGCGGTAATGTGCCGCTATACATTAATACTGGCATTAATACTGGCACGTTATTACAGCACCAGCAAACTTGTAACAAGCTCCAAATTGTCTTCATGGGCTTTTATGCTGTCTTTTAAATGATTATTGATAAAAATGGATTCAATAAAGGGTTATATTTACACCCTAAGCACTGTATGCACCTTGGTTTTTTTTATACTTGCTTTTCATATCAACTATGCATTTGTTGTTAGGAGGCACCAAGTGATGATGCAAAAGGCAGGGGAATATTGTATGATTTTCAAAACGCTGTCCATTACCCACAAATGCCTCTCCAACACTGTCCCCCTTCCTCTCTCAGAAAATCACCAGAGCACTATTTGTCCAGGCAAACTAGGACCTCATATGCTCACCGCCTCCTCCAACCAAAAGCCAGACGTTCCAAAGCTGGAGGCTCGAGTTTGCCCTATATTGCAGCCAAACAATTGAACACCTTGCCTCCTGCACTGAGAGCTGAACCCTCATAAACAGTGTTTTGAATATCCCTCAAAACCTGGTTGTTTGCCTAGACTGCTCCTTCTCTCCTCTGTACCCTTACCGGATCCACCACATTCTGTTTTCCTTTTTTTCTGTTTGTTTGCAAGTAACTGGCCTCTGTAACAGCGCCTCAATGCCTCCAGGGTATTTGTGTGCTTTATACATTAAATAAATAAATACATAAATAAAACCCAATAAACATAACATGCAACATAGGTCACTGGATGAAAACCACCCTGTATCTAGCAAACTCGACATTAACCTCTCGTTTGTGCTCTGAGCAAGATTTAACATGTTCATACTCACGGCGTACAGGCAATGTCGGCCCTTGTTATAACAGGGAAGGGAAAGCATCTGTCATTCATCCTTTAATGCTCTCCTACAGATTCTTGCGGTGCCAGTCTGGGAAGAATACTGCCTAGCTGACTTTACCTTCTTTTATCTGACAGCTTGTCTCATTAATTGGATGCATGTCCCGACAATCAGCAAAAACCAATAAGACCAGTAGTCTTTGCCTTCACTGTCATTTTCAAACACCTTTTCTGCAGTTGTAACACCTGAACTGCTCACACGCCATTAACCAAAGAAGTTCTGCTAAGGATCATAGTTAAGTGCCTTTCTTGAAAACACTAACATTTGAATGATTTACAGAATCACTTGCTTCCCTGGCACTGGTCTCTAAATGAATGTACATATGCCCAGGAAAGTTAGCCCTGTCCTAATTTCGAAAAGCACAACTTTGTTTATGAATCCCAGCGGTCAGTGTTAACTCCTTCGTTTGCAAATCACTGCACTCAGCAACATCTAGCCTGTTCCTTTCTTCACTAAACATATAGTACATTTGAGGCTTGGTGGTAAATGGTATAAAACATATCTGTGCTTTGCACAACACTCACTTTAACTAGGGCATATTGATGCCAACTACCTGATATTTATAATGTTGTGCAGTCATAAGAGCCTGCATCAGTACAAAATCCACCAATTCCGCGGAGCGGGCCGTGGAGTCGGACGCAGAGTCTTTGGGTCTGCAATTGCTACGTTTCTATTCACTGAACCTGGCATCACCGTGATTGTGTTTCCAGTCCTGTTTCTATTGCCATCATCCACCCAGCCTGCATCCAGCCTGCATCAGTACAAAATCCACTCATTCCACGTAGCGGGCCGTGGAGTCGGACGCAGAGTCTTTGGGTCTGCAATTTATGCGTTTCTATTCACTGAACCTGCCATCACCGTGATTGTGTTTCCAGTCCTCTTTCTATTGCCATCATCCACCCAGCCTGCATCAGTACAAAATCCACTCATTCCAAGTAGTGGGCCGTGGAGTCGGACGCAGAGTCTTTGGGTCTGCAATTTATGCGTTTCTATTCACTGAACCTGCCATCACCATGATTGTGTTTCCAGTCCTCTTTCTATTGCCATCATCAACTCAGCCTGCATCCAGCCTGCATCAGTACAAAATCCACTCATTCCGCGGAGCGGGCCGCGGAGTCGGACACAGAGTCTTTGGGTCTTTGGGCTCTGCGGCCCAGCGGCCCCCGCCGCCCTGTGGCCCGGCTCTGAGCATTGAGAATTCTGTTAACCCGGAAGGAGCTCATGGCGCGGTGCAAACACCACCCAGACTAAAACATCCCTTCCGGACTGACTGCTAAAACGGACTCCTACTATTGAACCAAAGCTGAATCTAAGGTGAGCAGCACTCTTCTCTGTGCGACCTCTCTCCTCTCTTCCTGATTATCGCATGCATAATTGCCCGCTTAACTCTCTCCCACGACGGTAAGCACCTGAAACGGGAGAGTTTATAGTGCGGAATACACTCGGCGTGCGAGAGACTGTAGGGACCTCAACCTTTGATCTTGATCACCAGCACTATACTCCCTAACCATTACTAGCAGGACTTACCAACTGAGACGTGGCATGCAGGAGACTGCTGGAATTAGCCCTTTGACTCTCCTCGCCAGCGATCATGCTTACTATCGACAGTAGGCCCCATCTTCCTGTTTGCCAGAAAGTGCTTAGTGTGGAACTACTAGAAACTGCCTGGTAGCATGACGTCCAAATCCCCAAAGACACTTGCGGGTCCCAAAACAAGACTTTGCAGCATGCTGGAGATGTCTTCGCCTGCTACTACAGTGAATTAGCTAACTCTGGAACAAACCATGCATAAAAAAGAGGAGCATCACTTGAAACAACGAAGGCAGAGGAGATTGATTGCTGCGTGCACCATGATGCAGCTCTCTCGTTACAGGTGCACACCAACTCTACGGCCAACGGATGGCTGGAAAAATTCACAGAGCCTGTCACCGAGCTCTGGGAACAAGGAACATCGCATAACCCAGTGACTGAGGTGGCCATTCACAGCCAACTCCCGAGACCGATGAGTGTTGATCACCATGAGACATGTGAACATGATTTGCACATGGCGAGCACTTCCTGCAACAAGGAAAGCAACACAAAGAATACACATGAAGATACTAGTGGACATGTGATGACAGACCAGAAGCAGCAACGTATAACCCCTGAGAAGGGACAACCCTACCCGTGTATACCTCCTCTCCGAGAGGTATCCATGGGATCACTCACAGATCAACAACTCGAACTGCAAGCGGTAAAAGCAATGACACCAATAGGGGAGACACGCTACGATTGACCTTACACCCTATGTCAGTGAGAATCCAGTCATTCCTGGCTTGGAGCCAACCTGCCTAAAGCAACAAGAACCTGAAGTAAAGCAACATCCACTAGAACTCTCCAAGCAAGAACTGACTGCAACGATTCCCCATAATCAACCAACGTGAACTTCGCTAACAACCATGTCGAAGAAGGAACAGGCGAAACTCACAAAGTTAAAATGGCTCAATACCCACGCTCTCACAGTTCAGAGTAAAGACTATGCTAGCCATCATGCATCTAGAAGGAACTCTACTGCTGCCAGGCTATCACTTTATATTACTAAGATTGAATCTATAATGAACAGCGTCGAAAAATGAAAGGAAATTTTCGGCAACATCTCAATGTCAAGATACCCTGAACCCACCTCCACCCCGTTGCTAAACCATAATCTGTTAACTACGACTATAAATCAAGGAAGGAATTTACAGGAAACCACTTTGACGCCGTTGGTGAAGCATACCTTGCCAAGTATGAACAAGAACCAACAAAGGAAACGTCAGGAAATCAAGCAGAATTCTGATAAGGAAAACTTACCCACCCATTTTTCATATGACTTTGCAGAGTCCTTTTATACACCTCCTGCTCAACATGAAAACCAGAACCTGAATGCAACAATGGTAAAGAAGTAACTAATCCCGCAGTTTGAGATCCTAGATCATGATGAAGCAAACCAACCAAGAATTCTGACGGCAATGATGGATTAGCAAAACATGTTGATAGCATGATTTCTTTCCTCAAATTACACAAACACATTAAAGATACTATTCGCGATCAAGCGATGCTCCTAGCTCTAATCCATTCAAAGCAGGTATATATGGAGAACTTCATAAACATAATTGAAAAAAGACTGGACTCTGAAGCTGACCATTCACTGACATGGCAACAGAGACTATTTGAAATCGCTAGAGGAGACCTAGAGGAGAAAAACAGATTGACGACTAGTGTGATGGCTTGGATGCGAGAGACAGAGCACCAACAGAAACCCCTAGAAGTTAGCCCTGGAAGTACTGCAGAGATCACAACTACACTTACTATTCCTGCAGCTACTAGAGAGATGCAATCTTCAACTGGTGGTATTGTCAACTTTTGCATACTGCAACCCACTATTGTATCTCATTTGACAAAACCTGCAGTGCAAGCGGGTAGTGAGATCTTCCAAATAATTGCACCAGCCAGCAAACTCAAAACGGTAAGCCACAAATGAAAAAAAAAACATATCAACTAAAGAAACGGGCTCTCGAGCCTTCTTACGCACAATAAAACAACCAGTGGAAAGATTCAAGCCAGGCGACCGCAAATCTAAAACTCACTGATGAGAACACTGCGGACAACTTAGAAGAGCTACTCAACCCACAACGCACACGGTACAATACGAGGATGCTGGACAGCACGACAATATCTCATTGAATGATTCCAGTTTAATAATCGTAGATGAATATACAGCACGCATACAGCAGAGTTTTGAACTTACGTGTGAAGACATCTTAGACGACTCTTTGACAGATGAAACTACATCATCCATGGAGTACCATACAGACGAAGAAATCACTGATGCTCCCCTGGAAACCAGAGCAAGTCGGGCATCTGAGAATGAGAGCTTGAGAAACCAGAATCAAAGACACCGTATATCAAACGACCAGCAAAAAGAAACCCATCCACAAAGAGCTGATACAGAGGAGGGATCACAATCTGCAGAACACATTTCCCTCCCTGACTTTGTAAACCCCATGCCTGATTAAAGCCAGCATAGCCTGTGAATAGGAAACCTAACTTGTAAGAATGAGCGACTGATACTGAAAAGAACTAACATCCTTCTCCTATTAAAAGCAATACCCCAGTTGAATTCAATCACTTCTAGGGATATTAAGTTCGTAACATTTGAAGACCATGCTCGATTAGACAGATTACTACTGGAATTATGGGACAGATGTGCGATGGAAAAAATACTCTCGCAAAAAAAGTCCTACTGAATCTGGGAATCAGCTGTAAACAAACTGAACCACAAGGGAAAGTTGAGGCGTCGACCTGGAGAAGGAAAGAAGCTAATTTTGCATTAACTAAGAACTTTGGAGGTCAGCAACAGGGGAATTTAAGACATGAATCAAACTATGCAACACCTGCGCAGTACGAATTACCATCAGCATTTGCAGAAAGTAAAATCTCCCAAGATGATGAAACCTACCCGTTCCACCGAAAATATGATGAAGTCTCGTCCAACACTACCCTAGACGCATCATCCTTGTCCTAACCATCAACGAAAAAAGAAACTTACTGGTCTTTATGTACTTGGAACACAAGAGGGCACAGCCACCTATTCGATCAGCCACTACAGGAACTAGAATCAATTAACATTGTCTGCTTACAAGAAACTGGGCTGATGGAAACACCAAGCTGTGATAGTTTCACTACTTTTCTGAACCCTGCTATGAAAGGAACACGTAGCAGGGTTCAGAAAAGTAGTGAAAATCTCACCACAAAGGTCTATAGTAAGCAGCAAAAACATTAACCCATGGACGCAAAACACCATAGTCCAACTTCAGCAAAATCAACACACCAACAGCGTGAAGAAAATTGATCGAATGATATCCATTATGAATGTAAACTGGAACCCCGAAAGTTTGACTGACAATGTGTTCCTAGACGGGGTATTTCTAACTATTGATGAAACAATTGCAGAGTAGCAACAGGCCGAATTTATCATCTGCAGCGATTTAAATATCCACTTATACACGAAGCTTGGAGAAAGAATGGAGCATGCAGGCTTATCTATCCACGCTAAGGGGTGGCAGAAGGAAATCATCATGCGAAACCTCAGACAAGTTGACCAGCTTAAAGATCCCTCGAATGCAACTCTACCGATGTGGGTACGAGGCAACTCAACGCTATCATAGGCTATATATATGTATCAGCAGAGCTAATGGAATCAATTATGAAAATAACAAGTGAGCCAACGACAAGAAGTGACCACCATCAGCTAACAGTTAAAAGACACGGTCGGGGCGAACCCAGTAAGCTTGGTCCATGTCCACAGATAGAAGTCACTGGTGAAAAGCTCAGACTACGCATGACCTATGCACAACCGTGGGATGTGACAAAGCGTATCCAGCTACCAACGACGAGAGATGCAGACAAGCTCAATTATGAAGGTTTTTTGAGCCATTTCTTAAAACTGATTAAGACAAGTGGAATCAAGTTACATATGCACTCTTATAATGTTGAGCTTGCACGGAAAGAAAAAGAGATGCGCAAGGCCATACAAAACCTAAAAACTGTGAATGGAATGTCACACAGCGTGCAGAGGAAAAAAAAATAAAACAAGCTTACATGAATTGGAGAAATTCCTACCGTGAAACACTAGCCCAAGATGATGCAGAAGCCATTATGAAGTCATATAAGAGCCATAATCCAAGAGCTTTATGGAACCTCTTAAATAACAATGACAGTCAACAACTAGCACTGACGGCAAACGTCACTCAGCAGAAATGGACCCAGCACTTTGCGGACATGTACAGTGATCGCTCTATAGCTATGATCGGTACAGAACAGACTGTAACCAAGAAATGGGAGATTTACTGCGACAAGCAGGATTTATCAGAGATATTCCGTATATTGAATACCTCTGGAGCCCCGGGACCTGACAGTCTTTCAAATGTGAGCTTAAAACAGAACGCTGAGCTCTGGATCACCTTTATGATGCAACTATTAAAGACGATAAACAAACTCAACCAAATTCCCCCATCGTAGCAAACAGCCACTATAGGGCCAATATACAAACAGGCCCCACGAGACAACTCGCAGAATTTCAGGCCTATTGCATTACTTGATCCACTAGGTAAAGTTTTTGCTATGGTACTACTTAAAAAACTGAAGGAGTGGGGCAATATAACCAATCGACTTTCAACACGCCAAACAGGTTTCACGCCTAATGTTGGAATGAATGTAAACTTGATCATAATGAACTTGATCAAGCATGAAGCCATAGAAAGAAAAACAACGGTCTATGCAGAATTTATAGACTTGCAAACGGCACTCAACTCTATTTCAAGATCA
Organism: Ambystoma mexicanum; assembly: GCF_040938575.1. NCBI lineage: Eukaryota > Metazoa > Chordata > Amphibia > Caudata > Ambystomatidae > Ambystoma > Ambystoma mexicanum. The sequence continues at coordinate 985,831,902 of NC_090924.1, forward strand.
AAGTTGTGGAAGAAGCTAACAGCATGGAACTGCCCGAACGATATCTTAGAACCAATCAAGTTGCTCTACTCTAACACGTCAATCGTGGTAAGGCTATCGAAGGATGGTATAACTACTCCTCCCATAAACACAACAAAGGGCCTAAAACATGGATGCCCATTAGAAGCTACCCTTTACAACTTGTACACAGCAGACTCTGAAGAACACCAAAGCAATCTGGCCTTAAACCCTCTGAAACTAAACTCCATCCCAGTGCCAGCACAGATGTATGACGATGATATCCTCTTACTGGACAAAACAACTTCAGGGCTACAACAGAGTCTGCATTTTATGGGGGTCTATATGAAATCAAATGAATTACGCATTAATATTGCTAAAACAAAAGTAATGGCCCTGGTGAAACATCCCTTCAGGAAGCAAAGGCCATTGAAATTGACCATTGATGAAATCTGCCTAGAGGAAGTGTCAACCTTTAAATATCTTGGCATTACCATAAATCAATCGAAAATAGAAAAACAATGGTTCATTACCCTAGAAGGAAAAATGCAAAGCCTAGCCAGGCAAGGATGTGACCTTCACCAGAAGTTTGGAAAATTCTCATTCAAGCCTATCATGTCATTTTACAGACAGAAAGTGATTCCCGCAATCACCTATGGAAGTGATACAACGATCTACACAAACCCCAATAAGTGGACAAGATTGGAGGCAATGTTGTGGAGAAAGATTCTAAGACTACCTGACTCGTATCCAATGACAAGAATTTGGCACGAAATTGCTACACAATCATTATCATCAATAGTTACATGGAAGCAACTAAATCTACTGTGAAAACGTCTGACTGAAGAGAACATACCAGCAATCGAAATTTTGAGATGTAATCCCATGGCCATGAATAATGCAGTCCTTCAAATTTGAAAAGAATACCTACTACGACAGCTAGAGAACGAAGATATTTCAGTTGAAATGCTCACAAAAAGGCCCCAGCATGCAAAAAAAAACTTGTGGAAAATGACTGGATTAAGACCTGCAACACCAAAACCTTGTACTGCAGAAATCTCCAATGCCAATCTGATATACAATCAATTAATGAGATACCAAAGTACATGGAAAGTTTCCTGATTGTATGGTGCGTACAACTGACATGAAGATTCGGCTTAACACTCAACCAACTAGAGAAAAATTATCTATGGCCCGGCAAATCCCAAAGACAGACACCATTGCCGATTCTGCAAGAAAAAGCAGAGTGCCAGAAACAATACAGCATCTACTAATGATATGTCCAGAACTGATGCAAAAAAGGCTCATCTTTGGCAAATATTTCAGCCCCGCATATGGATAAGGATGCTCAATGGTCACTACTAATGAATGGACGAGACAATAAACTCATCTTTATGGTTGTGCAATTCCTACAGAATGTACTGGGACTGGATAATAGATCACTGGAGAACCGCAAGGGGGGCTCTTGGACTGCTATTTGATTCATGTTGTTTTACAGATGTAGAACAGGACTTTCCTTTCCTTTCCTCTCCTTCCTTTATCTTCAGTTTTTGTTCAATGAAGAAAACTGCAATACTTGGAAATTAAAAGTTTGTAATAAACTAGATCATTTTAAAATAAAATAAAAATAATGTTGCGAAGTTGTGGTGTGGTGTGAGGTAAAGTTTAATTAGTAGTGTGAGAGATTATATTTATTGATTTAATTTGCATTCAGTGTTTGGAGTCGCCTTAGCATTGGTGTTTCCAATATTTGTAGACTTCACTTTTTATAGATAGTAACCGTAATTGTTATTAAAAAATCTTTTTGTCCCCACTGATTTCCATTATTTATTTAGGTTACAACATAGGTGCATATAAGTGGATTGTGGTGCAGGGTATAACGCAGCATGGGCATGTAGACTTTGCCAAAGTGGTTGTAAATTGTGGGAAGGTTAGATTGTGGCCGAGGATGTGAAGTGTGACAACGGCTGGTAAGAGGCATGGTGAATGTGCATGGTGGCACAGCCTATAGTAGAAATTCTTGGATGGTTTTGAGTATGTGGCATACACTGATGAGTATATGTGGAATGTATTGTGGCATAGGCTGATGGTGTGTGTTTGGATTTTAGTGGGAAGTATGCCAGTGAATTATGTTATGGATGATGGTGAGAACAGGTATAGTGGTGAGATGTGTTGAGTGGAATTGGGCATGAGGGAGTAGTATGTGGTTGGTAATGGATGGTGTAGGTGTTGGTTGAAGCCAATGGCATGGATGGTGGTGGAGGGTGCACATGATGGAAGATATGTGTGGATGGTGTTGTGTATGTTGGTGTAGGCTGCTGTTGAGCATGTCTAGTGGTGGCGGTGCATATGGTGGTTTAGACTGATGCTGTGTATGTGTGGATGCTGATGTATATTGTGGCACAGGCTGATGCTGAGTGTATAAGCATGCTGCTGTCTAGAGTGGCAAAGGGTCATCCTATGGATAGTGGTGTAAGGTGCAGATGGTGACAGAGAGTATGTGTGGATGTGGCATAAGATGTTAATGATGGCATAGGCTGATGGTGTTTATAGGTAGATGGTGGTGGATGCTGATGTTAGGGATGGTGGTAGAAGGTTTGCATGGTGGTGAAAGGTCTTAACTGGAATGAACATGTTGTGACTCTGCTTGGATGGTGAAATGTTTGGTGGAAATTCATGCACTGGCCAACACATGTTGCACACAGTGGGTTAGCAGAATGTATCTCCCCACTATTATAAGCTTCTTCAGAGCCATTGGCCTCTCACTATCAAAGTGTAGGGACATATCATTTTAAATATTCATAGGATAATTACATTGCATCTTTATAGCCATCCTCCTTTTCGTTGGCAACATGAATCCAGCTATCATTTTCGTATGTTTCTTTTTTCTTCCTCCAGGGAACACACCCAGCAGACATATTTTTGGGATGCACTTGACCCTCACCAAAGTATTCACTGGTTCCAACACCCTGTTAGAATCTTGCGATCAAGGGCCATTCCCATACCATAGGTTAAAATCCGGCTTGTTCTTGCTAACACCTAGAGCAACTAAAAGTGGCTTCAGGAATGAATAAATGTAATCTCAACTGGCTCATGTAGAATCAGTAGAAAATGTTAACTTGCACGCTATGAATTGCCTCATGACCTAGCAGGTACACTACTGTTTGTCTTTCTTCCCCTGAACACCCCCAACCTACAATTCCCCTATCCCTCTACCCCCTTTCTGTTACTGCACTTGCACGCTACGAATTGTCTCACGACCTAGTAGGAACACTGCTGTGTGTCTTCCTTCCTCCTTTCATCCCAACCTACACTCCCCTTCTCACCCCCCTCCTTTCTGTTTCTGCACTTGCACGATCCGAATGCCTCAAGAGCGTTATTGTTTTTTCTTTCCCCCCTGCCTTGTTTTGATGCGCTTTGAAACACCATTTTGCTATACATTAGTGGAAATCCTGCATTCCCGATAGTACCTTAACTTGTGAGTGTATTTTGACATTTGTGATGTCATCTTTGATGTCATGGGTGTTAGTCTTAGCAGTGCACGGTGGTGGCATGAGTTATGGTTCCTTAGCTTACCAACTCTGGCGAATTTCTGAGGTTTTTCGGTTTTACTTGTAACCATAACATCCCTTTAACACATTTTCTTTCATTGAATATCATAGATTTTATTAGTGCAACTTAACCATAACATCTCTTTAACAAAGTTTTTTCAGTAAATTTCATGGGCTTTTATTAGTGCAATTTAACCATAACGTCCCTCTAACAAAGTTTTTTCAGTGAATTTCATGGGTTTTTATTAGTGCAACTTAATCATAATGTCCCTTTAACAAAGATTTTCAGTGAATTTGATAGGTTTTTATTAGTGCAACTTAACCATAACTTAACAAAGATTTTCAGTGAATTTCGTGGGTTTTTCCCAGTGCACCCTTAATTTCTTACAACTTGCTTATATCATCCTTACCCCAATATAGCAACATTTGTGTGCAAATAACAAAGTTTCACCTTGAAACTTTACCATTCCCCACCTTCCAGCATAATTTTAAACACTTCTATACACTTCTTGCAACTTTTTCAAATGCTTTTGCGTCCGTCAATGTTCGCGAATGTTTCCGGACAGTGTCACATCACCACTTGCATGATGACATGTTCGCAACGCATTTGCACTTCGCGATTGGGTCTTTGCTTCGCAGACAGTTCAGAACTGCACTTTCTGCTAATCTAGCACCTCTCAAGCTCAAAATATACCCTTGGACAGCTCCTACACTTATTCTTACTCATTATCCATTAACAATCTAGTACAGAGCACATACTGGGAAGGATACTAGCAAAACTGCTGTTTATTTTTAAAATGGCATCAGCTATTGCCATACCTCCTCCCCAGGAGCCATCACCACCGCCACCAACAGCTGGAGGACCTCCAGAACAAAAAAAGCACAGTACTTCCAAAGACAATGAACAGGACCAAGAAGATGAGGTAGAGGAAGAGGCTGGAATGGGGGATAATGGTCCGGCAGCCCAAGTTATCGGCCCAAGTATAGCGAAGGTGGATAACAAGTGCTCCAGGCCATCATCCCCCATTCCAGCCCCTTCAACGGGGGATGAAGGCCATTAGCACCTTGCAGGGTTGCCAAAGCAGTACACTGGTGTGCTAAAAAAAACATGTTCCTTCCTACAGCGGAACAGGCGCGGTGTCCCACTGTAGGAAGGAAAATCCTTTCCCAAGATGGCCACCATGGAAAGGGAAGGCTGGGCACCATACGGAACCCCTCTTCCCTTACCATGGCGGCATGCAGAAGGTGAAGAGACGGAGCATTTCCTACGGCGGTGCCCACCGCCGTCGAAATAAGGTAAGTAGGGAGGTGAGGGGGGGTTAAAAAAAGAAATGGAACAGACGGTGGGGTGTTGGAGATGGCAGTGGGGAGAGCCTGCCATCAGGCGGCTTGGGATGGGGGCTTGTACAGGCGGTTCATAGCCACCTGATTGGCTAGCTCCCCCACCTAGGGTGCTAATGGAAAATTGTATGCTAGAGAAAAATATAAAAGGACAGAAACAATTTTCTGTCCCAAATACTTTTCTCTAGCAGACAATAAGGACCATAATCGATGGACCTTTACAACTACCCATGGTCTCCACAGTACCCTTTACAGGCCATGGATCAATAAAAGACCTGGATGGCACGTGCACACCATCACATAGGGTAGCCCTTCTACCCTTTTTAATTTTATATTTTTACACTCCCTCAATGCCTGCTTTCGAACAGTCACATCCATCCACCAATCACTTCCAAAAACTGTACAAATAGCCCTATGACCATATTAAGCTTCCACCAACCAACTGCCACTTAACAATGTTCTACAAATCTTTTGCATCTGCATTTCAGATGCCAATGTGGGACGCCACTGGCCAACTACTGGAAGAGAGGAGTCCCAAGGGTGGGATGCATCATAACTGTAACTTCCCTATAACAAAGTTTCTGTCAATTTAATCGGTTTTCATAAGTGAAAATGTTTCATAGTGTTACATCACTGTATATAAGGTCATAATTCCTCTTTTCATATGTATGTAAGAACTATAAACCTCCTTTAAGAAACATATTTTTTGCAATGCATATTTATGTCTGTCGTTATCTGCAGCGCATGCTGGGGATGTAATTCATCATTCATTTGCCTACAGCATAACGCTCCACCATGACCCAGCCCAAACAAACACCTCTATTATTCGCTGCAACGCCCCTGCATCCTAGCTCAGTGTCCACTATACCCTGATAGTGTAACCAAGGGCCAGTGCTCATGGCTTGCAGCAATGGCCAGTCTCCAGATCCAGGGGGCATGGGTTTTGGCCATGCCGCATTCCCCAATAAGCCAATCAGAGTACACATTTTAATTTGCCGAGGGCCAGGACCACTACCCAGACACCAAATGTATATCACTAGGTTTTCTGCTTACATTCTTGCACTTTGGAAAAATAAAACAGAAGACATATTTCCAAAAACATGCTTTTAGGTACTTGCTAATGCTTGTCGCACAAATTTGTTGTAATCTAGTCCACCACGGCAGGCTGTAAACGCAAGCAGAATATTTTTTCCCATTCAAACCTACCACTTTGCCCATGCTACATGCTCCAATAAGCAAATTACAGTGCACATTTCTTCTTGCTGATTGCCAGGCCGTTGCCCAGAAACCAATATTATATCACTCTTTTGTGTACTTACATGTTCACACTTTCCAACAAATGAAATACGGGACATATATTTGCAATACCATGCTTTGAAGTTCTTGTTGACTCTGCCCATGCATATGTGCTGGAATCCCATCCAGCATTTCAACCTGTACCCACAAGCAGAATGTTTCTTTCTCCATTCAAACCTATCCTAGTTTTGAAAAACTTTACCCCATATCCGGTCCCAGGTGGCCATGCCCAACTTAACCTCATTGCTAGTCCCTCGTGGTCATGGGCAGATTCGTCAAATGGCACCACATTTATAAGCCTTTACTATATTTTGAGACCGCCCCTCTAGTTTTGCCCCCTCTTGATTCCAAAATACCACCAAAGTTTGCAAAAACATGTATATCTAGATCCAAAATCTTTTTGCAAACTTTTATACAGATTCGTCAAATGACACCACATTTATAAGCCTTTACAATATTTTGGGACCCCTCTCTAATTTTGTTCCCTCTTGAACAAAACAGTACCACACTTTCCAAAACCGTTCAGAATCAGGTATAATGTGATATTCTAATATATCATGCAGTATCATTGAGTGGCAACAAAGTGATAAGCCACCCAATAACTGCTTTTCACCAACCCTATAATGCACAAATAAGCATAGATGCCCCCGAACATTTCAGATGCTCGCGAACATCTCAGAACTACCCTGGACTGTTCGCGGACTTCAGAGAAGACACACGCCATTTTGGGGCTTTTTAAGGCCATATCTCACCCCATCCTCATCACCCCTCAACTCCCCAGAGATTGTTTGAGAAGTTTTACAAGTGCAATATTGTGTTTTTTTATGTTTTTACTGCAATGTTCGCGGACGAGCGCTGTCCGCAAATCCGACATTGCGGGCGTTTCCAAAAATCTGACACACCTCACATTTTTTTGTATTGACCAATCAGCAGGCGTGTCCAATGTTCGCAGACCCGACGTCGGCCTCTGGACCAATCGGAGGCCCGTCCGAGGACCAAACAGTTATGTGAGTCCGTGGACCGAACCCAGATATCACAACATTTGTTTGACATACGCTTTGGTCATTAAAAAAATAATGGGACCAATTTACACCAAATTTACAGAAGCACGCTTTTGGGACCAAGCCGGTGCTCCTGCCGCAAATTTGGTTAAAATCCATCCAGCGGTGTGGGCTGTAGGTGTGAGCACATTTCTTTGCCCATTGCGTGTATGGGAAAACACACAAATTATGGTCCCCCTATATCTTTCCCCCCCTTTGACGAAACATCACCAAACCTTGCAGGATCGATCTGAAAGGGACATATACTGTTTTGGCAAAGTTTCGTGAGAATTCGTCAAGGGGGAGGGCAAAGTTATAAGCTGCCCAAAAAGTGTTCTTCCTATGGGTTGAGCAACTTACCCTGTAGCGCCCCTGTAATACTTGAATCAGTAGAACGCATTTGTTAGATGTCAAGTGAAAGTTCCCCTTGTATGAGCTACTCAAAGCTGATGTGGAACTAATTGAGATGCACCACCCCTGTTGGATAAAGCCTTACCTTTGTGTGGTTGTTTGCCTGAAGACAGAGATGTCCTGCTCAAAATACCAACAATACCAGTAATTGGGTAGTTATTGAGCTGAACAAAAAGTAAATAATAACGTGATCATTTACATATGTTTTTACTTGGTCCAGTTGCTGACATAATGGTTTTTGTACAACTCTTGATTTACCATGAAGAAATTTTCAGTGGCGATGTTTGTTCCACCTTGTGCAATGCATCCCCCTCTGTCGCTCTTGTTTGTACATCTGCACGCAGCGCCCTTCAAGGTACCCCCCTTGCCTCCCTGCTCAACCCACCTTTCCTCACTGCTAACCAGACCCTGGTTTCCTGACTCCTCCTTTTGTAGAGCAGCAACATAGCGCTGCCTTGGGGATGCCACAAAGCGCTCTATGACATTGCAAGCACGCCGAAACTTAAAACAATAATAGCAAGATCATGAAATACACACACGCAATTCAGCTGGGAGTTTGGTGGCTGGTAGGGGGCTTAATTTCTGATTTAAAAGCAGATTTGAAAAAATTAATTTTGTCATAGGCTGCAGTCAAAATATTGTCAGGCAAAAAAGACACAGCAGACTTCCCAAGTTAAAGGTGCTTGTGTGACTCTCAACCTACACAAGGATTCCCAGCATGACCATGCATGTATTTATGTGGACGTCATTGGTGCATTAGAGGCTGCACACAGCATGTGATGGGACCAGCTGCACATGGTGGGGAGTTACACCGTATCATAGTGTGCCTATCCGCTGGATCACATGGCATTAATGGCACATTTGAGGCTCGTTTTAAAATATGATAGTCAAAGCCTACTGGCTTTGCCAATGCTTTTTTTTTTTATTGCAACCACATATACGCCCTGATTGATGGAATTATTAGCGTTGGAAATAGGGGTCTTGCGTACTAAATTGTGCGCAAATCCACGTTCATTTATACATGGAACGGACTGCGCTGGACTATCTTGGGACTTGTGTGGAGTTTGCGCAAGCTCGGAACGTCTATGTAAGCAGTCGAGCGCCTTGAGCAAAGGGCTGGGAAGGGTTCAGAACACAGAAAATGGGGAAGAACATGTGAAAAAGTGGGCGTTATCTGGGACGACCTGCAGGCAGTCCCTTGCACGCCCATATTTACGCCAAGCGACCAGGAAAACACCTGCGCAACCTCTTGCCATAGAAATGGCTATGCAAATCCCTCAATCACTACGCCACCCAAAGGCAGGCACACGTACACTTACGCATAGGATTCGCAGCACAGAGGTGGGTTTGAATGTCGGCTTTAGGGGTGCGTGTATGCAACCCGGGTTCCAAACTAGCTTAGGGGTGCGCATACGCAGTGTAGCGCCATGCAGGAACAGTTTACGCGTGTTCGCAAGCAGATTTTACCGAGTTCAGACTGAGTTATGAATTTTCTTACACATGTTGTCCGGGTTCCCGCACAGTTACGGGGGATCCTGCGCAGGGTCCCAGAGATGCAGGCCTGCTTGCGTGGGACCCCACGCATTGTCTGAAGCGTGTGTGTATTCGCGCCCGGGGAAGCACGCAAATGTAGCTGTTCTGGCTGTTTATGCTTTGCGTGTGGGCGTGTCAGTGGCATTCCAAGCACAACGTGCGAATATGGCTACTTTGCGCAGTTAAATCCATGAATACGCAGGTCGCACATTTTTTATACTTCACGCAGGCTCCTGCAGTGTCCTTCTCTGCATGCGGCCCTTGCAGGATTTCTGCGCACATTACCATGAATCGGCCCGATAGCCTTCAGGCTCTCTGGAGAAACGTGTTGCAATATTTACTTACTACGACTTTGTATTTGCACATCGTGGAATTAATATGTTGGACTAGTGTACTGAGGAAGCACCGACTCTGAGCCGGCTTTAATAGACGAATTACATGCTGAACCCAAACATGATGAACCTTGCGCCAAGGAAACGGGCAAATCTTGGCAACCGGGGGGAAGGGGCATTAACGTCAAATATTACTAGACTGGTAAACTGACTGCCCGTGGTAAATGAATTACTCTGAAAACCAAAATCACAGAAAAATATTATGTTTTAAAATGGTCCCAATTACCTCTGAAAGTAAGATTAGGTATACCTGAAAAATGGTCTCAGCCTTAAGTGCCGGCTGCAGTATAAATGTGCCATGTGCTGTCACACAACACATAGATAAAAAGACGGAATCCTTTTTCTTCTTGCAGTGACTCATACAATACCTCCGGAATTTGCATATTTTAATGTTGCCAATACTTATACATTTTGAATGTTCCACTAGTGGTATTTATCCACAGGTGGTAATTGCATATCACGACTAGCAATACACAACACTTATCCCAGAGCCATTACCGCACGACAGTGTGATCATTGCTATGGAATGGTCATTTCACATTTTTTTCAAGAATCAGGCCACCAGTAGCGAACCAAACGGGGTGTGTATGGTGTGTGCCTCACATCAGCTTCTAAAAGGTATTTGACCAGAGGTTGAACACAAAATGTTTCTTTGGCCAAGTGAATCGTAAAAACGGGAATGTGTCAAATGCTAGTAAAAGCACTTTAGTACGGAAATAACATTTTATAACATGATTTCAAAGTATTGCTCGTTATCGGTTGCCATTTTCTAGATTTTGAGCCTTAATACGAGTTGAGCAGTATTACCGCCAGACTTAGTTACCGTTACCACATGCGGTAGCGATGAATTGATGGTAATGGTCCCAATAATTTAGAATCCTTCAGACTCATTAGTGAGTACCCATATTTTGGTTCCCTTGAACTCCCTTGGGAACGTGTGTTATTAGTGCATTTCTGTGGAGGTAATTACCCCGACCCAAAGGCAAATGATTGTACTGGCTTTTGGTACCAACTAAATAAATAGGGAGAACAGTAAAACCGGCTGCATTTTCAAGTACCGCCTTTTTTACCACTACTGCGCAACACCAGGGTTCAAAGTGTACAAAAAAGGTTGTGGAACGATATTCCTCTCTGTTACACCCCCTACTGATATTCCCCCCGACTCCCCGCCAACCTATATCCACCCTCATCCCCCTATACAAACCCCATACTGTGGTCCTGCCTTTCCTCCACTCCATCCACCAAACACAGGGCCTCATTACGAGTATGGTAGTGTGGGAAAAAAGGGAAATACCGCCACTTTTCCCGCTCCGTCATGCTTCAAATTGGACCCTGGAGTGGCGAATTTACCTCCAGCATCATGCTGGAGGCAACTCATCCCACTTTCCATCAAAATCGCTAAAAATCGGCAGTAATTCTGCTGAAATTTTCAATGGAATCCTATGGACTGCAAATTAATGAGGAGTAACACTACCATCGCCACTTGTAATCCGGCAGTAATTCCACTGGACCAAGTGGCGTTAATGGTAATTCCGTTGGTCGGTATTCTGGCGGGTTTACTGCCGGAATAGCGCCCAACTCGTAATGAGGCCCACACATGTACTATCAAGAGAATGAGCACCATCGCTTTCACTCATTGGGCCTCATTACGAGTCCGGCGGTAACCGCGGCGGTAAAACCACCTGGTTACCGCCGGACTCGTATTACCATTCCACCTCTGTGACTCCCGGAATTACTGGGGCATTACAGCCCCAGTGTCCTGGGAGTCACGGAGGCGGAATGGTGTTAATCCCCATTCCCATTGAGTCGCATAGGACTCAATGGGAATGGGGAAGTGGAAACATCGGCACCATCTCGTGATGGTGCCGGTGTTTCCACGTCCGCCTGCAGGCGGGAGGTGTTCAACCCGCCAGGTCAGACCTGCGGGAAGATCACCTCCCGCCTGCAGGACTCGGGATCGGGCGGTCCGGAATTAACAGTGGCGGCCGGTTTACCGCCACTGTTAATTCCGGACCGCCTGACCTGTAATGAGGCCCATTGTCCCCAGAGCATGCGCCTTTATGCACCTTCCACTTTCCCATCACCCACCATTCACGCCACCATTTGCTCCACTTAAGGGCCATGCCCAGGACTATAGCCAGCCCCCACCCCACCCAGTACCTGCACACAGAGCTTTCCCTGCAGCAATTTCAAGTGAATTGCTCTTGATTGCAGAAAACAAACGCCTATCACTACACGCACCACAGTATTTGTTTTTTGCAACCAAGCAGTGCTGTGGTGCGGCTCAGAATGCAGGGTTCAGGGCTCAGGTTCGAATCACCTGAAAGGGGCTTATTAAAAAACAAAGGTTCCCTTCCCAGCTGGAAACGATGGAGGGTTTCCTCAAAGAGTAGAAGAGCATCGTACCCTTTAGTTCCCATCCACTTCGACCTCTGCATAACAGCTAATTAAGTCCTTAGTACTTTATTTATCTTAGTATATCTTAGTATATCCTAGTATAATCAGTAAGAGGTAGAAACATGGGGGAAATGCACACGCGTGTTTGTCACCTCTTTTATGTACCATGTTTAACAGGTTTTGAACTTTAATCATCCAAAAACCAAATATTCGGTGCAGCCATCGGCCGAATATCTGTCCAGTTATTGGAATTCGGCTGCAGACTACAATGGGCTGTGGCGCGCACCCCTCCTTCTTACTGGCGAGAAGACTTCAATGCATCCTTGTAGTGCTATTACAGTGACGCGCACAGGGCCGTGTGCCAAAAGTGTCCACAAAGGGCTGAGCGCGGGGGGCACCCCCTCCCACCTCGTCATCCTTTTCCAATCATTCCCTGCGGATTATTTCCCGTCCATTGTGGTCCCGGATGCACTTTCAGCTTTGATGAACCTTGAAGGACTTCCTATAAACAACAATAGGGCCCCTCTCTCAGCACCACAAAATATGAGCAGTCCAGAAGGGAGACAGTGTTCCCAACACGAGCCGCGCTGTGTAAACAACGAGAGCCTCCGCGGGCCAGATGTTCCTGTGCAGAGGGCAGATGCGGAAGGGGGAGGGGGCGGGGGGAAGGCAGCCAGGGGTCTAAGCATCTTTCTGCTTTAATCACTCGTCTCAACACAGCGCGTAGCTCGCGTTCGCCTTCATCCCTCCTCTGGAAGGCAACTACGCCGCCGGTGTTTAATGAAATCGCGGATAGATGAACTCGCTGTTAGCCAGACGCTCACAGACATGGAAAAGCCATTTGGGGCCGGGCGTGCAATTGTGTGATTCAGCGACGGTAGAGGCCTGGGTTTTCCAATTGAAGCCTGCTATGACCAGCTGACGGGCAAGGCTGCATTACGAGAGGGGACCTGCTCTTCTGGATGCCTTGCTGACCTGTAGACCGGGGATTACCGAGTCTCGGCTTTTGCACTTGGCCAACAACTTGTGTGATTCGAGGCAAATCACTTAAGCTCCCTGCGCCTCTTACTGTACATGTATTTAATGTGATTGAAATATGCCAAAAACTTCTGTACTCTGTGATGTCGAGTAATATTACAATAATATTTCCAAACTTCCTATCATACCTTAGTTTTGGCAGTTTGGTCGCAGCTGGATCTTCGACACGCCTATGAGGCCATTCTGAACCATATAGATGTTGGATGGCTCAGGGTCTGTGCCCCGATGGAAGGGGGGCACCGTCTTCTGCTCCAGGTAGAGGCAGGGAAAAGGACAGATATACAACAGGGGTGGTATACAGAGGGGCACAGAGGAGGGGTACCGGGTGGCAGGCAGGAGACAGGCGGCAACAGTCAAGCGAGTCCACAGTCACAGTCCAGCGATGGCCGAGTTGTTAGCCATTTCTTCTGCGCATTGCTGCAAATTGGTATACCCTGAACATTAGCAAATAGGCATTATTTACTGGAGAAATTTGTTAAGCACAGTTGGATTTGTAATTTGCACCAATAAAAGGCAAATTAAGTAAAACCTAAACTCTGCCAAATGGTTAACCAGATTAAAATGCTAAATAACTGCAACCAACGTTGAAACTAGTTTGACATTATTTTTCCAACCGTTAAATGCAGTAAAAATGTGTGCCTATGTTACTGGATTGTTTTTACAGAGATACAAGTTGGAAAACATCCTAGATACATTTTCCAATGTATCCTTGCTTGTAAAAGAATTCAAAATAAATGCAGTAAAAATATGTAGTGTTGCTGGATTGGTTTTATTGAGAAACAAGTTGAAAAAAATCTTAAATAAATCCTCCGCTTTAAGACCAAACAATCCTTGCTTATCAAAAAATCCAAAATAAATCCTGTAAAAATGTGTTCCTGCAAATTAGTGTTAGTGGATTGTTTTTAGTGAGAAACAAGTCATTAAAAATCTGAAATAAATCCTGTAAAAAATGTGTGCCCGCCAATTAGTGTTAGTGGATTGCTTTTACTGAGAAACAAGTCAGTAAAAATCCAAAATGAATCCTCCAACCCAAGACAAATAAATCATTGCTTGGAAAAATCCACAAAAAATCCAAAATAAATGCAAAAAAAAATCTGCAGCCTGAAAACAAGCCAGAAGCAATCGCCAAAAAATCCAAAAAGTGGATTTCTTTTTTACTAGGGCTTCAATATATGTTCCCTGAAAGACCTCCACTCCTTCTTGGAGCTAGCTTCACTCTGTATCAGATACCTCAATCAAAATATTTTGAAACCAAGGGTCATAGATTTAGGGTGATAACATTTTCAAAATAAACATGAACAAATCTGCACTGGTTTCCGCTTCTGTACGATCTGCGAAATCATGATTACAGTTTCGCCACCACCGAAATTTCACTCAGCAAGCAGAATATTTAATTTTCCTGGTTCCGTGCGTGTGCTCGACTGTTTTGCATGCCATTGGCTGAGTTCGCATTGGTACTAAGGTATGTTTTCTCATGCCGTTGTCAGATTTTGCCCCTGCAAACCATTCTGCAGCGCATGACGAACTGTTTTGGTCTGCAGTGCCGAAATGCAGCGCTAAGGGCATGCATACAGTTACCAAATGTGCATCCCATGTGACCGAAACCGAAATGGACCGATGCACGCATACGTGCGATTGAGAATCGGGTGAAATACGCTACATACACGAAACCCGGTGTGCACGCATTTTGTAGGGATTCCGCATGGTTTCGGCAGTGTTTCAGTGGATTTTGCAACAAGGGGATAAGGGAATCGGCGTGCAATAGCGAACATTTCGTATTTCACGTACCGCCGGATGAGTGTGAACATTTTTGGTGAATCCACTGATGTTGGGGACAGTGGAGATGGGCGAAGAGGATCAAAATCTGAGAGATGTCTTTTCCACGGCTGGTGGAGCAGAATCTTGCCCAGCACTGCGTGAAATTACACTACAATTTGAGAGTGGCTGCCAGGACTTTATTTCAGTAGTGGGCAAAATGGTGGGTAGGTTCCAGATTTTCCACCGGATATAAACTGTGCATATTTAGCAGTGTCTCTAAGAATATTGAACACTTTGTCCTAATTGATAGTCCAGGCCTCGTTATGAAACCATTTCTCCAGCAGCCTCTGTATCAAATGCGATAATGCCAATGACTGGTAACAGAATAGCTTGCTGGTTTCGAGCCAATCCGGGAAGGGCAGAGATCAAGTGTTACTATTAAATCTCAAAAAATGTATCTGGTTTATTAACAATCAAACTATGATGGTGATTTGTTGGTACACAAGCTTTTTAATCCATCTCTTCTGTGCTTTTTGTCTAGCTGGAGATTGTGCTGATTACCGCCACCCGCGCTGACATTGACGTGTGAAGGTTTATACTCTCCCACCGCACTAGCAACTGGGATCCTGCAAGTGATCAACCAACCCTCCCCCTAAAACAGACAGTGCTCGATTATAGGACATTCCCATCAAAACCGTGACTTCTGGTCAATTTACATAGCCTTCTCCACTTATCAAGGAGCTTCTCACCGCTACATGCCAATCACAGCCATAATGAACCTCCTCTAGACTTATGGGTGGCAGTGTCAAAATGTTTTCTTTCGGTCCACTGTCTGACCAATGTCCTCCGCCACACGTCCATCAGCTAGCCAGCCATGAAGCATTGGCATCTGCACCCCTGTGCATATGCTTTATTTGCAGTCCTACACTGCAGAGTCCATTTTCCATCGCAAACCATTGACGAAGGATGGATGGCAGTCAAGGAAGTTAAAACCATTCAAAGGATCCACACCTTTTTCCATGAAGACAAACACTGACGTTCTTCCAGGGAACCCATAGGCAGGAAATCCGGGATTTCAGGAAAAGTGCTTCATTTCCTAAGCCATGTGTGCCGGAGCCAACCATCCACGTGTCATGGGAGCAATACTTCCCAAACTTAAATCACATACCGTGTTACATGTTACACTGTCTACCTCATGCGAGCAGCAGAGGCCACACGATTTCAAACTAGAATCTGCCTCATCCAGCTTCTTTGAAAGAGGATCACAAATGATCCATCTAGAATAATGGCTGGAAGAAAGGGTCTGTTTTGGAAGAGACTTTGTTAATAATCACATGTAAGCAATTGTGAGTGTAATTGTTTGACTAATGTTAAAGCACAATACGAGTGGGTCACCCAGCAAACCTTGGGATGCCAAACTGTCCCAACAATGAAACAATGTTTAATAGGCTTGGAACTGAGCAAGTTAGAACAGCTGTCGGAATTCGCCCAGAGTCTGCACGTGCATCAGGTGGGGCCTCAACTATGCTTGGGGAATGAGTTGGCCTCCCAGCATCTTAGCACCTGTGGGATTTCTCTACATCTAACTACATGGTTGCAATCTAAAGCAACCATCCTCATCCGTTTACCTTCTGCGTTGATGATCCCTGTAAGCGGTAGAATCCAGAACACTTCTGGACCTACATAGGGGCCCGGCCTCTCTGCGGCTGGTGGTGTAATCTACAAGCAGCGCGCACTTTTACTTTACAAGTGCACAGGACCAATGCGTCCTGCTGTTTCCCTTTGTTGCCCACACGCAGGACTGGTGCTAGGACCTTTGCTCCCAGAGGCAAAAGGATACTTTGTAATCTCTTGTCTGGAGACGGTGCCTCATTTTCTGCTAGTGGGCCAGTGTCAGAGCAACTTGCTGTTGCCTCATGTGCACCGGCGTGCACCGGCGTTGATGGTGTATTACACCGCTTCCACCTCTTGTGCGCCCATAAATAGGAGCATCGGTCCTCTTCACATTGCTAGGACCAGATTCAGCTCCCTGCTCTTTTTGTGTTTCCAAGAGATATTTAGGCAATTTGCAGAGTCACATGTTTCACACAAATAAGTTGTCACAAACAGGAAACGTAAAAGGTTGAGGATTCTATGATAAATGTGGCACCAAACCAGACCATCCGAGAAACGGAAATGCTTCAGAGGATAAGGGAAAAACTGAGGAGACCAAGTATGTCAAACGCCAAGTTATTAGGTTTGTGGGGAAGAACAATATCCTAAGCTGCCACTCAGCATCAGACTTCTTACATTTTTTCTATTTTCTAACCTTGTTTACTCTTTTGCTATCTTTTTCGTGTGAACTCTGATCCTTAGAACTTGACAAGGCCACAATTATTGACCTGCACCCTTGGGAAGGGAGGGGTTGCACCAAGTACCTTGTTTTATTTCAGGGAAGGCGTGTCTACTGGCGATATCCTAAGCTGCCACTCAGCATCAGACTTCTTACATTTTTTCTATTTTCTAACCTTGTTTACTCTTTTGCTATCTTTTTCGTGTGAACTCTGATCCTTAGAACTTGACAAGGCCACAATTATTGACCTGCACCCTTGGGAAGGGAGGGGTTGCACCAAGTACCTTGTTTATTTCAGGGAAGGCGTGTCTACTGGCTGGCTGCAAGGACCTTGACCTATATGCAGTTCTTGTGGTTTCATAAAGTACATCATGGCTGTACCCTGAGTGCGAACCTACAGCACATCCTTTCATAAATCCCATTGTGAGGTTCTGTAGGCAGACATAAGTCCTATGAGAGGGCGAGAACGTCAGTGTGTGTGCCTGTGTGTACAGGCTACCATGGGATCGTCCATACATGGTCAGGGCTTGCTTGCTTGGAATTTACAGAGACAGGGTGAGCCAGAACCCGTTCGGGCCGCTGGTAAGGGGGTACCTGGAAACTTGAAGGACTTCATATGCAGAGAGTTTGGCTGGTAAGAAGCCTGCAATAGTTGAATGTGGCAAACACCACTGATTGAGTGGCCACCAAATGTTTCAATGGATGCAAAGCTGTGGTGGTCGTGCACCATTTACTTGCTGAAGATAGAGTGGAGGAAGCCTGCAAGATTCTTCTGATAGTCAAGCTCTGTCCAGTACCTTGGGAATTGGACTCCCTGCTTCCCCGCGTGAGACCAGGGCCAGTGCTCATCTCCCGTCTCTCATCACAGCCAGCCATGATGAAGTCTCAACATCCACCTATTCTCCTGCTCCTCAGTCCGATGGGAGAGAGGATCTGCATTCACCGAGAATGTCCTGCAGGGGAAAGAACCAGCCCTCACACTGTCTGAATGCCTCTGTACCTGCTCTTCTGTGCTGGGAGCTGGCGGTACTTCTGCTGGTACTACTACAGCCATATGCCTGTTGGTCCGGAGAAAGATTAGAAGTACTCTGTGAAACCTCAATCACTATCCCATCTACCAGAACCACCTCACTGACTCCACCCTGATCTGATCTTGATCTCTAAGAACCTGTGGACTAATAACGACAAACGTTATTCGAACCCAGGGGCACCTGTAAAACCCAGATTGACACATGAAAGCATCTGAAGACACCTGACCATGAAGTACTGACCTGACTGTTTGACAGCTGAGATCCGAAAACAGCCAAAGGGTCCTGACTGCGAGATACTGTCTGTGGCGTAGAATTAGATTCCCCAAACTCTGCTTCTGAGGCCCAGATTTTGATATCTGCACCCAGTGGTACATGATGAACACCAGGTGAAGCCTGTGATCGCGCATGCTCAGTGTCAGTTCTGTAGAGCCTCCCAGACCTCTGATTGCCCGTAGCCTTAACTGCTATTGATTCTCGAAATCCTTGATCAAGAGACTTGGGTTTTTTGCTAAACAACATTTTCTTTTTTGTACATAACTATTATAACAGAATTATAATGTAATACAGTAAGTAAACAATTGTTTGGAAACTTATGTTATTCATTGTGATAAAGTGTTACACTGCACCCAGAACCATCCGCTCCACTCTTGGGAGCTTGGCCTGGCTTTCTTGACCACATGAAACGGCCCCCTCTACTTTTAAGAGCTTGGCCTGGCTTTCTTGAACACATGAAACCACCCCCTCCACTCCTGAGAAATTGGCTTGGCTTTCTTGACCACCTGAAACCACCCCCTCTACTCCTGAGAAATTGGCTTGGCTTTCTTGAACACCTGAAACCACCCCCTGTACTTCTGAGAGCTTGGCCTGGCTTTCTTGAACACCTGAAACCACCCCCTCCACTCCTGAGGAATTGGCTTGGCTTTCATGACCACCTGAAACCACCCCCTCCACTCCTGAGAAATTGGCTTGGATTTCTTGACCACCTGAAACCACCCCATCCATTCTGGAGAGCTTGGCCTGGCTTTCTTGACCACCTGAAACCACCCCCTCCGTTTGGCCCTACTTTGGTAAAAGTGCCCATACTCTTAAAAAAAGTCTTTCTTTACCTTTCTCAATAAAATCAATAAGTATGTCTGTACCACATCCAAGAATAGACACATTTGAAAATATATCTGAAAAAATCCATACATTTTAGAAACCGTACCTTTCTCATTGAGGGAAGTTTTATACTCTCACTCACTCTTAGATACACCTCACCCAGGTCTCCCAAACAAAATGGCATTCAGAATGTCTCCATAAATATTCTAACAAAAAGTCTTCCAGTACTGTAATCACAGTAACCAGTGGGGTATCCAACCCCAGGGAGGAGTTGGCCTCTGCACTATTTGCACAATTAATAGATCACACAGATGTATTATTTATACCCTTAATCCTATCCAACTCTATAGCCTGATCGCGAGTTTGGATGCATTTCTTCTGGAAATACTGCCAGTTTGTATTACAATTACTGCATGCCGTAAGCAGTTATTCCCCAATTACTGCCAAAAAAGGAGTCTTACAAAATACTGCCAGCGGTAAATTCCTGCTTCACCGTGGTTAGCAATCCTCCAACCAATAGCTCTGGCGGTGTTGGAATAACACATTTCTGCCAGCGGTATGACATTGCCACTATGGGTAAATACTGCTTGTGGTAAATACCACTCGCGGTACAAAAAAAACCTATGGAACACTCTTTTCCAGCAGGTACACAAATAGCCCCAGGGTAAAATCCACCAGAGGTAAATACTGCCAGTGGTAAAAATACTGCCATTCATATAGTTCAACCAGCTAAATGTTGGTGGCAGTAAATACAGCCACTAACTGCAGTTTCTTTCATAACGGGGATTACCAGCAGTAATGGATGTTGCTGAATTTCGCTGAAGCTGGCAGTTTCTACCACCAGGGCTAATCATAACACCACATCTGTAATTAGACGCTTATGTGCAAATATTTAATTAAAGTACATGTTGGTGTGACATTCGCAAAATGCCTAGCACATTTTTGCATCCTTCAGTGTTATGTTATGTTAATATGCTTTTATGTTGCACCACATCGCTACTGTAGTAGTTTCAGAGTGCTCAGTCTTGCCCGTACATGCAATAGCTTCATTATTTGATAACCAATTTCAGATTCTAATTCATTGCAGCCTGATAAAGCTGTATTCCTCAAGGAATTCACAATCCTCATTTCCTCTTTATTAAACTCAGTGCCAGGGCACCGTGCCAGACATGCAGAGGGCCACCTCCGCTTCTGCAGTCTTACCCCAGAGAAGGGCAGAGGCTGAGAGCTAGCAGCTGCCACGGGGGCCTGGTGGTGAGGATCTCGCCCTGTACGGCTGCGCACCATGACAGCGGCCGGCCTTCGGTTCGACTCCCAGAGCTTATGCTGGCGGGAGGAGCAAGTCCTTCCCATCCCCCCAGAAAGGCGTGTCCTACGCGTTGGTTTATCGGCGACACCAGTTCAGTTGCTTCTCGATGGATTGGACGGCATTATCCCGTGTGCTTTCTGTGATATTTTCAGGTGCCTTTAGGCCCAGGGTGTCACCACACAGGAGCCACAGTGTTCTCCAACTGTGAACTTTACATCCTTTAGGCCCTAGTATTTATTGATTTCTTCATCTTCTGTTTGTGACCGTACTGCCTCTCGCGGCAAAATCCAAATGATCCTTTTACCAATGACACATTATCAACCATGACATTGTTCTGGTAAATTTAGGATAAGTGAAAGGCCCATTTGAACCCATGTCTGCAACGGCTCTACCCCTGAGGTGCCTGTCACTGCCACGCGCGGGCCTTGGCTACATTGCAGCCAACTCCGTTTAGCTCAGAGCCAATAATCACCAAAATCGTTCCTTGATTTAGCTGCAGGATCTTAATCTCTACCTCCATAATTATTGGGGTCACCCCCACTGTCCTTTGTCTTATCTCTTCTTCTGCTATCTTGAAACCTTGGCTCAAGGGTTGCATGTAATAATGTCCCCACAAAAATGTCTCCTGACAAAAAAGTCGCCGTTTTTTGCGGGTTCATTATTACATTGAACAATTGGAGCAGGGGACATCCCCGCAACCCGTCCCCATACGTAATGTCACCATATATAATGTCGCCAATGGCTTTTCCCGGCGACATTATGTATGGAGACATTATGTATGGGGACATTATGTATGGAGACATTATTACTTGATACCGTTTCAAGCTGTGCAGGATTGGAGATCGGCTAAGCCCCAGTCAAGCAACCAATCAAATGAAAGCTTGATCACTGGGGATTGTGCATTGAGCTACGCCAGACCCATTGATGCTGCTACGGCAGGTCGTGTCTCACCTGGTTGTGCTGGATGCCCTCCTTTCTGATGCTGGCAAGTGTTGAATATATCTGTGAGACCGGGCACGGCCAGTTCCGGAGCCTTGTGTGTAGGACTACATATGTGCATGGTCTGCCCAGCTTGCCATTGATACTGCTCCAGAATCTAAACATCAAACTTGCCCGGGTCAGCACAAATGTGCTGTTTAGGCCCAGCTGATGCAAGGCATTGGCCACTGTCTTCCATATATATGCCCGAAAAGTAGTAGCGCACTGGTCAAACTTTGCGTTCAATCTGTTCTCAATCACATCTGCATCCGTCACATATCATTGTAAGCAATCCTGACACATAGTAGTGAGTAGGAAGTGACCACAGGATGACACACAGGCATTTAACATTGATACATAAATAATACAAATACATACATAAATAAAGTTAAAACATGTTTTTTTCTGGGCTTAAATAATGCTGATTCTCTACTCTTTTAAACTATTGAAGTGTGAAATTCGTCTTTTAAAAAACATACTCCTGTGGTCTTGTCGTCTTCCTGTTTTGTGTGCGCTCTTAATCCTCAGGGTCAATGGTACGTGTTATAAGTATATTGAAGTATGGGTTCTCCTGGTCTCCCCGAGTTTGTGCGTTATCTTCTCTTCTTATGTTGGGTGTGGTTGCAGGGATTGGGGTCTTCCTACTGCCAGCAGTTAGGGCTAGACTGCTCCTATGGGGGCTGAGAAGCAATGGAATTGGAGGCTGGAAGCTTCCATCCATCTTTATTCAGTGTTGTGAAGACTTACAAAGTGGCACAGATGCGTCCACACATGGGTCGCTAGTTTGTTGTACCCAGGGTCCCAGCCTTCACCTCTCTGAAGACACCCAATCAGGGAGAAACAAATCTAGGGCTCTGTGTTATTTCATGCAGAAGGGGGGGGAATGTAGGTCAATATGCAAAATTGATATCGTTTGCCTGTCCATATCATTAATGTTGCCCTAAAGACGTTTTTGGGGTGGGATCAGGACTAATTTTCATATTGCTTTTTCCCTTCTGCAATTGATTAAAAACAATGCATTCAAAGGATGCCCACCCATCCCACTCCAGGGCTGCATATTCTTCCTTCTCCATCATTGACAATGGCCTTATTTATCATCATAGTTTATGTTGCCCGTGCCCT
This sequence comes from Ambystoma mexicanum, assembly GCF_040938575.1. Taxonomy (NCBI): domain Eukaryota; kingdom Metazoa; phylum Chordata; class Amphibia; order Caudata; family Ambystomatidae; genus Ambystoma; species Ambystoma mexicanum. The sequence goes on from NC_090924.1 coordinate 985,854,526, forward strand.
TATGTCTGCCCCTCCTTGGAGACTCTGTGACTCCCATCTTGCAACTTCTGTGTGCTCTTGGGCTGGCTAGGACCCTTTCTATGCATGGTCTGAAGGTCCTGTGTCCTGCTTCTTCCCCACACAGAGATTTAGGTCAGAGATGAATGTCACATTTCATATATTTATTTCATTGCTACAATATGTATTAGCTCTACAAATATTGCTTTACGTGAGTTTAAGATCCGTAAAATAAACACACACAGCTCCTAGGGCAACAAGACATTACTCTAGCAACCCCTGCATGCTTTTGGGTCAAAGCAGTTGTCAATTGTCAATTACATGCACAAAACGTTGTATATCTTTGTATCAGTTCATAATCAAGGTTCTATTGGTCCTCTAGAGTTTGATAGAGGGATCCTTGCCCAGAATTTAGTGCACTATAAACCCATAAATAAATGTTATAAATAAACAGAAAAGAGGACCTTGAGATAAGAAGCAGAGAGAGCAAGTTGGAGAGAGTTGGACAGAGAGAGAGAGAGATTGAAAGAGGGAGAGAGAGGGAGAGAATTCGAGTTGATGTACAGTCACAGGAGGAAGTGACGTAGGGAATAGTAGAGTGGAGTCGTGGATGGAACGGTAGAGAGGAAAATATGGAGCGAGGGAGAGCAGGGGGAAAAGGGACGGGAGGGAGTTGGACATTGAAGGTCAACATGATTAGTGCACATGATGCACTTTGCATTTCCCATGTAGAAGTGGATTGGCGCACGCACACACACACACACATGACCACCCCCCTCCCAGTCCAATAAATGTCCAGTGTTTAGATTACAATGTTGAAAGTTGTCACAAGCTTGGAGATTGCACAGAGGTATGAAAGGGTGCAGAAGAGTGTGCCCGCGTATGCCACATCCCCTTTGAAGTCCGCATGGAGCTACTCAGACGTTACTCTTTGCTGAAACACACCCAAAACAAGCACAGGCAACCGGTACAAATAATACGCCCGAAACAATGGGCTACTTCTGCGTTTCCAGGAAAGGAAATCTAGTCCGGGATAAGAAACACTATTTCCTCAGGCACTGAGATTTAAAGTCCAAAACGAGTACGACCCATACGTGTAGTCTACTTGGGAGGAAAGCTCAGGGGCAAAACGTTTGTCTTGGAAGCAGCATAATGGAGAGCTACACCGGTTCGAAACCCAGCCTTGCACTTTGAGACTGGCCTCCAGTAATTAGCGTGTTACGAAGGATGAATTCAGGATTTACCCAACAAAGTAGTAACACATCCAGACATGGAGTGACATTTTCTCTTCCCTCCTTAAAAACAGATCATTGATGCTTCAGTTGTGTATTTTGTCTGGAAAATGACCCCAGGAACGGTCAACAGAACCATTGCTGCCTGCTCAAGTGGGCAGGGTGCATGGGAAAATCATGAACGCAATGTTTATGAGGGAGGTTGGTTCTTCCAGAGTTGAGCAAAACTTAAATAACTATACTCATGCACAGCAGGGAGTACCTTTGCTTCCTAGAGTGTCCACACCATGGATCTACAGCCCTTGGCTTACCAGAGGCTTTGTACTACATGGCCTCAGTCCCAACCAGCATAGTCAATGGTAAGGGATCCTGGAAGTTGTAGTCCAAAACATCAGGAGAGCTGCAGGTGTCAGACCCCCGGTCTGCAGCGTCTGTACAAGGATCACATTTCTGCTTGGAGTGATTTGATAACTGACGATTAAGGCTCCCTTTCGTCAACAAAAATTAGTTCTTGAAGCCGTTTTGTGTGCAGTTCAGTCGTGCCAGAGACAATTAAAACAATTTTAAAATGTTGAGATTTTCATCTGCTGATGCTGGAAGGAACTGCTCTCGACTAAAGGGCAAAGAAAGGTTGAGCGGCTGCTCTCTACTCAAGAACTTAACATTGCATGGTCCAGAATGAACCAAAAGTTTAAAAAAAATCTAACAACTAAAAAAATCTAACAACTCGGCCGATATTTTCAAAATCTGCAAGAGGCTGGGCAATCCTGCTGCAGTATCTACCTCTCCTGTTCCCTCCCAGGCCCTCTACACGGCCTTGGCTTCATAATAACTTAAATAACTATACTCATGCACAGAGGGCTAGGGACCCTAAAGCCAAATAATATATCAGGTCTCTAAAGTGGGCGTTTTATATTCATTAGGGTCATTGTTTTGCGCTTCTTTCCGTAGGGTTCACTCCTTCCCCCAAATAGAGTATCTTATTTTGAGAGTGGGCTTCAGCTGGCTGTTGCCCGAGGCTTGCTTTTCTGCTGCCGGTGTGTGTTGACTTCTGGCTTAGTTTCCCTCGAGGTGACCTAGGACCGTTTCCGGTGGTGGGGCCTTGGGAGCAGGTGCACACGGTGCACCGTGAGCTCGTGAATAAGGATTAGCATCCGCGGATGAGGAAATCTGGCATTCTATATCCCGGTGGGCAAAGAAAGGCTGAGCGGCTGCTCTCTACTCAAGAATTTAACATTGTATGGTCCAGAATGAACCAAAAGTTTAAAAAAAAGAGAGAGAGAAATACACTTCTCCACATTTCAAACAAAGAATTCCTTACAACTGAGCTTGAGGGTGAGTGTTAAATTATGCATGTGAAGGATGCAATTGCAAAATGCGAGCGCAGTGGATAGACTAAAGGCGCGCCAGTCACCGCGAGCATGACCAAGAAAAGCCATTCCTTCTGGGTTCTTTCAGTCTGGGTAGCCTCCTTGTTCCCTTTCTTCTGTAGGCATGCAGTTCCCCTAACGGTGCCTGGCTACCTCTGAGCACGTTGACCTTGGGCTCACTTTCTAATCCCTCTTGCTTAAATGTAACAATTCTGCGAAATCAGTTCTTCGGTCGAACAGAAAAGGCATCTATAGGTGGAAAGGGATGCTTGGCTTTCCGGGTCACACTGGGCGCTTCCCGACAGAAAGCACAATGCAATTCATGGCTGCACCTTTCGTCAAAGCTGATCAAATATTTCCATTTTGATCAGGTTAAAGTCTGAGTAATGTCAAATGAAGATATTTTTATCAGAATATCGCTGAAAAAAAGCCACATAACCTCATATTAATGATGACCTACTTGTTAATAAAAAGGGTCTCTTCGAATAATTTCGGTTTGTGCAACTATTCGTCTAATGTAGAATTTTTTCAATGGCAGATATTTCCCAAAGGAATTACCCAATATAACAAAATTGTAATGTCTGCAGCTCTGCAGACATTACAAGGCAATGGAGTGGCAGTCGGTGGCTGCTGGTGAATATTTTAATTGGAGGGGCGTAAATGTTTCCCACGACTATGCCGTAGCGACCAAGCTTGGTGAGGCAGCGCGAAGCAATGGAAGGGCTTTTGTGGGGGGAATCTCACCCAGGAACATTTTGAGAATTAGGAGTTAAAATCAAGCATTTTATAGCACACTTTCTATGTAATATTGGATAAAATGCCATCAGTTGTGTAGGTTAATTCATGAACAAATCCAATAGAAGCAAGCCACACAGTGCACAGGAGCATTTTCCAACACATGTTTATGCCTTTTCCCACAATATATGCCAGTACAAACATATTTTCATGCTGTATGTATGTAATGTTTTCATGCTGTATTTCCTCCTCCCTCCTTGCCTCTACATCTCAACTTCTCCTGCTCGGAGACCTGAACATCGACCTCAATGCTACTAGCCCTTCTTTGGGACTCTTTCGCAACCTCTACGACTCTCTCTCTCTCTCTCTCTCTCTCTCTCTCTCTCGCTCTCCCTCTATCTCTTTCTCTCTCTCTGTCTCTCTCTATTCTTCCGTCTGGCCCGACTCACATTGCAGGACACACCCTGGATGTTCTGATCTCCACAGACCTCCCCTTCTCTAACCCTCTCACCACTCCTCTCTCTTGGAGTGACCACGTCCTCCTTTCCTCCCACCTCTCTCTCTCTACCCCTCAGGTTAAGCTGACTCCAGCACTGACACCTACCTTCTTGATCATCCAGGAAGTGTGTGTCAGTTGTGGCTTTTGCCGCCACTTTCTCTCCTCCTTCTTCACCTTTGGCTGACTCACACCCTGACACAGCTCTCTCTAACCTTCATCTCTCTGTCTCTAACACCCTGGAAGTCCTTGCCCCTGTCTTGAGGATCCGCTTGAAGCTCAAGACCAAGTGCACTTCTTGATACGATTCCAACCTCGCCACCCTTAAACGTAATTGTAGGGCAGCTGACAGGAATTGGAGGGCATCAGGCGTATCCCCTGACAAACTGGGCTGCCACCTTCTCCAAAGGCAGCATAGACTCTCTGTCCTCTCCAAGAAGAGAGCCTACATCCAAGCCTGCATCTCTGCTATTTTCAAAATCTGCAAGGAGCTGGCTAATCCTGCTGCAGTCTCTACCTCTCCTGTTCCCTCCCAGGCCCTCTGCACGGCCCTGGCCTCTCATTTCACTACTAGAACTCAGGACATCCTGTCAACCCTCTCTTCATCTACCTCCTCTTCCTCCTCTTCTTCCACTCCTGGCCCGTCTGTTGATGTCTCTCCTCCTCCTTCCTCCTCCATTCCCTTGTTCACCCCTGACAATGTTTCTAGGCAAGTCTGATCTATGAAAGTCTCATCAAAGCAGGTTCTCCCCTGCTCATCCAGAACCATCAAGGACCACATTGACACAACTTGCTCCAGCCTTGGCCGATTTCTGCAATCACTGCTTTGCCACTGGAACCTTCCCCTCTCCCCTCAAGCACTCACTAGTGCACCCCCTTCTTAAGATGCCCTCTGCAGAACTTTCCTCTGCGGCTAACTATTGACTGTTCTCCACCACTCCTTTCCGGGGCAAACTCCTGGAAAGGCTGGCCACCTCCCAGCTTAATCTGCATAGTGCATCTGTTGATTGTCTCCACAACCACCAGTCTGGCTTCAGAGCTGCCAGAAGCACAGAAACTGATCTCCTGAACACCCGGGAACACCTGTTCTCTAATTTCGACTCTAATTCTCCTTCTGTCCTCATTCTTCTTGATCTATCCTCCGCTTTTGATATGGTGAACCATGTCATCCTGCTCAATCAACTCCGTGATAACCTGGGTATTACTGATCAGGCCCTGGCTTGGGTGACCTCCTTTCTCACCGATCAACCCTTTCAGGTCCAACTGTGGTCTTTCTTCTATTCTATCTCTCTCGCTATTTGTGGTGTTCCCTAGAGGTCTGACCTTTCCCCCTGGCTTTTCAACCACTACCTGGCACCTCTTGCCCACCACATCGCTATTTACTGCTCCAACTTCCAGTGCTATGTGGACGACGCCCAGCTCTCCTTCAAGCTCCTCTCAGCCTTCTCTGCTCCTTCTCTCATGCCAAACTGTCTAGCCGCAATTCAGGACTGGTGTGCCGCCAATGATCTCTGCCAAAATGCCAGTAAGACTGAGATCCTCCTCATCGGTACACTTGCTCCCCCCTTTCCTCTCTCTCTCTCTCTGGCTGCCCAATCTGGGCCCTCTTCCTGCTCCTTCCTGTGAGGCTCGTTGTCATAGAAACTTGGTGTCATCATTGACTCCACCCTCTCCTTCTCTCCTTACATCTCTGACGTCTCTAAGAAGTCAAACTATCAGCTGCAACTCATCAGAGGTATTCTTCCTTTTCTCACTTTCCACCTCAAGCTCACTGTCTCCACAGCTTTGGTCCTCTCTTGGCTGGACTACTGCAACAGCCTCTATCTAAATCTGCCTGCCTCTGCTCTTCGACCTTTACAATGTAGCCAGAACAGGACCGCAAGACTTGTCCTTGGGCTCAAACCCAGGGATCGTATCTCGCCAGTTCTGAGATCCCTTCATTGGCTCCCTGTGGCTGCAAAGATCAAGTTCAAGACCCTTTGCATCGTCCAAAAGTCTTTCTGGGGCCTGGGACCGCACTACCTCCAACATTTTCTTCCTTAACATCTTCCTTCTCGAGCTCTCCTCTCATCCACCTCCAACTCTCAGAGTGTCAGACCCTTCTCCAAGCAGGGACTGGGGGTTAGATCTCTCTCCTTGGCTGGGGCCTCCCTCTGGAACAGCCTCCCTGCCTCTCTCAAACTTGAGCAGAGCCACCTCTGGTTCCGGAAGCAACTCAAGGCCTTCCTTTTCGCTTCCGCTTTCTCTCTTTCTCTCCCCTGCTGATGCCCCTGACTGCTCTGCACACTGGTCACCTGGCCACCCTTTGAACTCAGGCCGAGGCTCCTGCATGTCCAGTTGCCCTCGCACTGCCTCCGGCTCCCCCAGCACTTACGGGCTTGTACCTACAACCCTGCAGTCCCTTCTCTATTCACTTACGAGCCACGTGCTGGCTGCACTTATTGAGTTACCTGCACTTCTCCTTTCACCTCTTCCCCGCACTTCCGCGATCTGAATGATACAATGCCAAGTAAGATCGCTGTTTTGTCCTGCCTTTGTTTGCCCATCCTTGTCTTGTCACGCCTAGAAACACTTGTGTACAGGCGTGTTATAAATGCCATATCATATCATATGATATGTCGCCATATATATCCATGCAGACTGCACTAATATTTGCCTGTATTTCCATATATGAACATGCTTATGTTTGCTTTGCACATAATGACAGTAATGATAATATCTGAGAAAACAGGCCTACGCTGGCTCTGCTGATAGATGCCAGTATCCCCATGTAAGAACCTGCTCCTTTTGTCTTTACCAGTATAAAGGACATGCCACAGTAAGAAAAAATAGCCAGACTGGCTGCACCTGTGCAGGCCATTCTAGCCATTTAATAACACGTATCATGTTTGCTTTACCCTTGATGCCCAGTTAAACATGCCATGTCACAGTAAACAAATACATTCAGATTAGCTGCATCAATTTAGGCCATTCTAGCCATGTAATACACTTATCATGTTTGCTTTCCCCTTAATGCCCAATAAAAGAATGCTATGACAGTGTAAGAAAATATATACACATTAGCTGCAGCAATGCAGGGAAGTCTATCCACATAATAACAGGAATCATGTTTGCTTTACCCTTGGTGCATAGAGAAAAATGCCATACCACAGTAGGAAAATATATCCAGACTGGGTGCACCAATGTAGGCCAGTCTACCCTTGTACCAACACTTACCATGTTTGCTTTATCCTTGCCACCCTCTACAAAATGCCGTGATGCAGTAAGGAAATAATCCAGGATGGCCACACCAATGTAGGCCAGTCTAGCCATATAATTACACTTATAATGTATGTATGTATGTATGTATTTAGTTTTTGTAGAGCGCCGGTAGCCCACGGGCATCAGGGCGCTTAAACATACACAACAGATACTACATGACATACGACATTTAAGAGGGTCTACTAACCACCAGAAGGCCTCTGAAAGGCATCGTCACCCGATTTCTCATCTGAAAAGGTGAGTCTTCAGCACCTTCCTAAAGGTGAAGTGATTAGTTTCCAATCTCAGGGGTTCAGGGATGCTGTTCCACAATTTGGGAGCCAGTACAAGAAAAGATCAGCCCAGCCCGGTTTTCAGCTTAAACTTGGGCACGATCAATAGGCATTTGCCCCCTGATCGTAGATTTCTCCTGGGATTGTAGGGCACTAAACTCGTTTTCAGGTAGGCGGGCGCCGTGCCATAGAGGCACTTGTGAACCAGGCAGAGAGCCTTGAACTTTATACGTTCGTCTACTCTCAGCCAGTGTAAAGAGAGCCTCTCTTCCGTAACATGATCTTTCCTCTTCAAATTTTTCTTTAACCTGACCGCCTTGTTTTGGATCACCTGACAGCTGGAAAGATCCTTGGAAGAGGCCCCCAACAGCAGGGCATTCCCGTAGTCGAATCTAGAGAGGATAATAGCTCTGGCTATTGTTGCCCTATTTCCCTCATTCAGCAGTGGTTTGATGGCTTTCATCAGCCTAAGATAATAAGCTGTGTTTTTCTGGAGGAAACTGGTCTGGGCATGCGAGTCGACCGCAGCATCGACCATCATCCCTAGTGTCTTCACTTTAGGGACCACCTGAATTGTGGCGTTCTTGATTTGGAATGTGTTATACTCTGCCCCCAATTTTTCCAGATGACGACTGGAGCCGAACAACATCAGTTCAGTTTTGGAGTCGTTCAAGCACATCCAGTTTACCTGCATCCATTCGTCAATGATCTTATAAACCCTGGTGATCACTTCACTGTCTGTGGTGTGATTCCTACCCCCTAACTCCAGTATGAGTTGGGTGTCGTCTGCGTAGTTTGTAAACGACACTCCGGCTTTCACCAGTAGGCTACACAAGGAGCGCATATAGATGTTGAACAACATTGGTGATAAGCTGGCCCCTTGGGGTACTCTGAATAGGATATCACAAGGGTCGGAGAAACTGTTACCCCAGTGTACTCTCGCTTGGCGGTTGGAAAGAAAGGACAGAAGCCAGTCAATGGCCCCCTCCAAGCAACCAACATTCTCTCTGAGAGCCTTGATAAGGAGGGGGTGATCCACCAGATCAAATGTGGCGCTAAGGTCTAGCAGCATCAACATCCCCAACTTGTTGTCATCCAGCATAGTCAACATCCGATTCTGCAAATCCAGCATGACTGTTTCGGTGCTGTGGAATGCTCTGAAGCCAGATTGTTGCTGGTGCAGGATTTCCTGGTTCTCTACGAATTGTTGGAGTTGCTGAGTAGCTACCTTATCCAACAGTTTAAGAATGAAGTTTGAATTGGTTATGGGGCGGAGGTTCCCGGGATCTTTGGGATCTAGGCCCGCTTTTTTAACCAGTGGAGTAATAGTGACTTTCTTCAGATCTTTAGGCACCATGCCCTCTTGAAATGAAGCATTCACTATTCTCCGGAGGATGGGAGCGAAGATATCCTTGTGTTGGAGAATGATGCCGGGAGGCAGAATGTTTTCAGCGCAGGTGGTGGGTTTCATGTTGTTTAGCACCTCCAACATATCTGCCTCTGAGATAGGGTCGAAATTAAAGAGCTGCTCTCTGGCAGTAGTCTTAACTTCTATGGGGCAGTTCTCCTGTTTAGGAAAAGTTCTGGCTTTGATAATGTTTTGTCTCGCCTTTTCCGTTTTTGCTTGGAATGTATTTAGCACCGTATTACAGTCCTCCTCAGAAGGTGCAAAAGGGGGAGTAAGAGATACAGGCTTTTCAATATTCTTCAAGATATTGAAGAGTTTACTTGTGTTGTTGTCAGCTTGCTCAATTTCTGTGTTAAAGAAATTAGCCTTAGCTGCCTTAATTTTGTCTTTATATTCCTTATCCTTCCCTTTCCAGCTCGCTTTACTCTCTGTCGATTTATCTGTGATCCATTTCCTTTCCAAAGTCCGTTTTTCCTTCTTCAGTGCAAGAAGCTCTGGAGTATACCATTTTTGGCTATTGCTAATTCTCCTAGTTAGCTTAGTGGTAAGCGGTGCCACAGATTCTACTAACTCAGATAAATGTTTATTATATTTGTCAAGCAGATCAATACAAGAGTCGTGATCCAGAAAGGAGCACAGAATTTTGTCTAAGCAGGGCTTGAGCTGCCGCTCATTTCAATTTTTAAAGTTTCTAATTGATACCTTGATATGGGGGTTATGCTTATGAGCATAACAGGGTAGTTTTAGGTTGGCCGAAATCAGGTAATGGTCACTCCAGATGCAGGGAGTTGTATTACATTTTTGAATTATAATGTTGTGACCACACAGCCAGTCTAACTGGTTACCCTGAGGGGTGGTGGGGTCTTTATTAAAAACTGTGAAGTCGAGGTTATTCAGAGCTTTTTCCAGTGCTATGGCCCCTTTGTCCTTCTTATTGCCTCGCCAGAGGTTCCAATCTCCCATAACGACCGTTGACACATTTTCGGATCTCAATGTGCTTAATGTTTGCTTTATCTTTAAGGCCCTATTATACATGCCATGCCATAGTAAGTAAAGATATTCAGGCTGGCTGCTCCAATGCAGGCTAGACCTGCTACTAATAAGAATCAACATATTTGCTTTATGCTTGATGTCCAGTAAGAACACATGTCTAGACTGGCTGCAGCGTATAGGGCAGTCTGGACATGTAATAACATGTATGTTTGGTTTACCACTGATGCCCAGTAAAAATTGCCATACCACTGTAAGAATATATATCTAGGCTGGCTGCTGCACAAATTACCCCTTCCCCACAAATCAAAGAATCTTGGTGCTTGCGCACACCAGGCACACAAACATTCATACCACATACACTCGCTCATATACTCTCTCATTCACCCACACACCAATAAAGCATACACTTCTTTATTTACATGTGCACCCCTTCCAGCACACACACACTCTCTCATTCATCTGCACACCATACTGTATACACACACTCATTCACACGCTTACCCATAAACTCCTTCATGTACACTCATACTTGCAGACACTAGCCTACATGCAAGCCCATACGCCTACACACATGCATTCATATATATATTTTTTCTTACCTGCTTCCCCGGTCTGAATTCTAATCATTTTCAGGGTACCTGCCATAAAGGCCCCCCACCTGCAGCAGAGCACAAAAAAGGAACCAGGAATCAGGGAGAGTTTCCTGGTTCCAACACATGTAGAGTGGCACGGGTGCATCTCTATCATGCTGACCCAAGACGCAAGAGCACCTCCTAAGCACATTCAGGCCCACAGTAACCCAGCCCACATCTCCAATGGGTCATACAAAGCTGGGGAAGCAAAACTCTCCCAGGGGTACTAAAACTGTCAATGGGAAACCATGTTTACCTATACAGCTTGAAGCCAGCCTAGTAGTGCTCCCTCGGCTGCTCACTGCAGCTGAGAAACCGCTCAGTGTTTTCACTGGACTGGGTTATCTCGTACATAATGGGTGGTGGGTTGGTGTCCCTGTAGCCCATTATGGAAGAGCAGTCTGTGGTGGTAGAGTGATTATAATGGATGGTTTGTGTCGCCTTTCTCAACATTTCTCCTCTGGTTCTCCCTGTTTTGATTATCATTTTCCTCACACAATGGGTGGAATGTCCAAAAAGGGTTTCATATATTCCTTCCAATGAGAGTCTGGTTTGCAACAATAGCCCCATCTCCTTCCTAAGGCTCCAGCCACACCTGGTATCATATATGTCATTTTAATAAAGACCTTTGGAGAAAGCATCAGACCATCGGAGAACATGGGCTCTATTGAATGCAGTAAGTCCTGCGTTCCACACTGACTGCTGGTGTCTCTGCCCACTCTCTACTGATTATGTTTTAAAGAAAGAATAAAGCCTACTTCACACTGTAACTCTTCTACCTCACTGCACTCGGACCCTTCTAGTCCATTTCCAGTATTCATTAGGTAACCGACACAACGACGGAAACTGCACTAACAGTATCTGTGTTCAATGAAAGAGTAGTAAACGCGGTATAACGTTTTATTTTTTATTTTCTATATAGGTTATCACACTAACATCTGTTTGTTGCACTCTTGGATGGTAATGGCGATTATCACTTTCATGACGTGAACTGCCTTTGCTTCTCTCAGGACCTTAAACTGGGCAGGGTGTTGTTACTGCCCAGGGTGGCCTGAGTGGTGAGTTGGCACTGCTTTGGTTTCAGACACCCGCATACTCTACACGATCGCATGTATTTTAGGGTAAAGTCATGGGCTATATACATAATGTTATGTGTTTGGTATTGAAGTAGTGTGTTCTTACCGCCTAATTATAGCCCTCAATCTATGCCATAATGCTGTGTTATTGCTGCAAATGAGACAAGGAAGTCATGCTGGGGTTTTATTCTACACAATCAGCTGTGTCTTAGAGAAAAGTAAAGGGTCATATACATACTGTTATGCATTTCATACCGAAGATGTATGAGTTTCATTGCGCGCCTATGACAAATAAGAAATGGTGATATAAAATGGAAAGCCTTCAATGTAAAAGGGTGTCCTTAAACTACTGCTTAATTGGATGTGAAATGGACACACAACTATTGCATGCTATCACTCTACTCATATAGTACACCGTATAGAGCTATCACTCTCTCAGCAATGGCAATCCATCGCCAACCACCAACAGCGCCCACCCACCTGCCTGACCGTTTTTGGCGAAAATGCCCACACGCATCTCCTAATCGAAAACGCTTAGAACTCCCAGCACATTGACTACAGTCACAACCACAAAGCGCATTGAAGCCATACAAATGGGGAAAGAGCGCTATATAAATAACCAAATACAATACAATACAATACTTACAATATTTTTTATTAAAAGGATTACATATATGAAATAAATCATTTCTATATTACAAAGTTTCAATTAGCAGTGTTCTTATATTGATTCACAGGCATTTTAGAGCCATCTGAAAAATTATTTTGTTAAAAAAAAGCTCTGCAGGCATCTTTCACTTTAAAACCTCCCCCGCATAAGAATAATCTAAAATGCAATGCAGGAAAACTATGAATGGCCTGATAGCAGAAGTCCCTGTGCGCTGACGTGCTGGCTGCACAGAGCGGCTGCCCGAGAGATCGTCCGTTACACACATGTCATGCAATACTTCCTGTGCACTTCCTCTGCAGCCGCTCCCGGGTCCCCCTGGGGGCAGGCGGGGGCCTTGGAGGAGAAACACACGTGTGCGTGGGCTGTCTGCAGAGACGGAACCGATTGCCACCGGGGAGTGAGATCTTTCCACCAGGCGATAGACAGTAATGCCAGACACTGGACCTGGACCTAGAATAACCGACGAAGAAACCTGTGCATTGCGCGTTTGCAGGCAATAACAGCAGGCAGAGTTCAGCAGCCCTGCAGCTGTATGTTAATGTGTGCATGGGCAGCTTGCAGTCCAATACTGCTCACCTATACGTGTGAAAGGTTATCTTGAAATGTAGAATAAAAGAATGAAACAAGAAACATAATAATAATAATTATGATAATCATAGTGCTAATAATACTATAAAATAGTAGAAAAGTAGATTTGGAAGTTGTCCACACGGATTTTAAAATCAAAAACAAATATCATCTGGATTCCTTCTGATAGTCTTCAGTAAACAACAGTATGATATCATAGGTTATTTATAACACACTTAATACCCAGAGGTTTCTAAGCGCGATCCAGGGGTCGTACCCATGTTGCTCCATGTCGTCTTGCTTCCAAGGCGAGCACGTTGCCGCTGAGCTATGCTCTTGAGTCGAGCACGGCTCTTCACACCAGCCACCTATAATAGAGCAGTCAGCAATATTTCCTAGTGTATGGTATCAAAAGCTGCTGCTATAGCTCAGAATATACAAACTGTGCAATGCTGAGATCTTTTGGGAATGTACAACTTTTCCGACATTCACTTAAATTTTACCAATCCCCTATTTGGCTGGAGACCCGTCTACTAATCTCTGAGGGCCGGTTACTTGGCTAAGCCATGATGGGCTGCGGTAACATAGGTGTAAAGTGTAAAGGGGTTCATTCTTCGGGGTCTCCTGTGGGTGCGTCCCCGGTTGTAAAGGGGAGTTCAGATATATTTCCTATGGCCTTTGTTACGGTGACTTCGCACCTTTCGACTACTGTGCCTTGGCTGGGGTGAAGCCTGGGATCCTAGTGGGGATGAAGCTTGAAAGGCAGCAGAATGCACACGCTCTTTCCAGCTCTCAGGCTCTCTTTTTTTAGAAGTGGCATTATGGGAACTGACAGATATGCAAATTCCCTGTGCTAACACAGATGTGTTTAATGTATTTTGAATCATGGTGGAAGTGACACTCAGCCACCAATCAGGATCCACATGTGTGTCTGAACTGAGAACTGATATGTAATATGACTCAGACTGTGATTGTTCTGTGATGCATGGCAGTGATAGTGATTAGCTTCTTGTGGCAAACAGGTGCCCAGGCCATCCGAATACATGTATGGCTCACTGTTAATCCTTCTTTTCAGGATACAACGTAGGGCTAAAGTAGAGGGTACACGTGGGTGCACAGACCACTTTTTTCAGAGGGTGGAATCAGTCCCCCCAGCTAAAATAAGAAACATTGAAAGACTTCATTGAATTTATGAATTAAAGCTGACCTCGGGGATCGAACCGCTGTCCTGATGAAAAAAAACTACTAAAGATGAAATGTCCAATTTCGGTGTGGCATGTTCCAGGGAAAACATTTGTGTTGGTTCTTGCAGTTTAAAACATGCACACCTTTTAACATTTTCAAAAACACTATTAGAAGAAAATATGCTCTACTGATTTTGTGTGTGTTGATTTCATGAAAGGCAAATGCTGTTCGTCCTGTGAAATTTGGGTGGTTTTGCAAAGCCAATTTAATAAAATGTGCATATTTCACTTTGATATGCCAATTTCTGGTGACGTCACATCTCATTGTATTTGTTGATGAGTCCCCCCACTTTTATTTTTAGGACTTGACCCCTGTTATAACGTCATCTGTGACATTGAGGTTGCATGTCATCTACTGCTGCAATTTTCCTTGTCAGTGTGTTCAGCTGAATGAGAGTGGGGTTGTGGTTATAGCTGTCATGATGTGATGAATCAACTTCCGGGGCACCAGTGGTCCAGGGATGAATATCGGTTTCTAAACCATCAATCAGCCCCACACCTCTAGTACACCAGAAGGGAGCCGAACGGATTGGAAACACAAGCAAATTATAAATGTCCTTATCCAATTTTGGTAACGTGGAAGGAATGACAGGCTTATCTCTGAAAGGTCGTGGATCATTGGTTAGTTGCAACACAGCGAAAATACAATTATTACCCAATGATAAAAACTGACTTTCCAGTCAAGGGTGTATACAGATATCTACTTTATTATTATTCAACAGATAGTTCTAGCACACTACAAAATACAACCCACCCTGTAAAGGAATGCAGAGCACAGACAGTTTCAAGAAGGAAAAGGGATTAACTCTCCATACTGACAAGAGGTCAGTCGGTAAAGTAATTAATCGCAATAGTTCAAGGATACTTGGTGTTAGCACAAAGGGAGAAATGGGTCATAAAATGTCACTAGGGGCCTTCAGAGAAGGACCAGGGGGACAGAACCATGATGTACCTTGTGCTTGTAGAAGTTCTTGGTGCTCGACAGGGTCAAGTTGGTTTCAGGGTGCTTTGAAGCTCCTGCAACAGAGTTCAAGAACGGAGACAGCTGAGGGTATCAGACCTCAGGCAGTTCAGCGAGAGAGGCTGGAAGGACAGCTGCAGGCTGCCCTACATGGTGGCTCAGGGTCAGGAATCATTGTCTCAGTGCTGGTTGGCGGGTATGAAGCACTGGGCAAGGCGTCTCGGATGACATTAGCAACTGCAGCATGACACCAACCAACAGTGCAGTCAGTTGCAGATTGAGGGGCTCGACTGGCTCGAATATGTCCTTTAAGGCAGACACTGGTTGATGCTTGTTGATACACTCCTCCTAGCTTCTTCACTGGACTCATGTTGTCCTTTAAGGTGGATGGCCCAAAGCTGAGGAGAGTGTTGCAGGCAACGGCATTGTCCTTGGTTTGGTTCAGAGACTCTCTGGCACTTCCCACCTAAGAAGCTTGGTTGCAGAGCCTAGCAGGGCTCCGTGGGCAGCAGGGTTCTGGAGTTGCTGGAGGGTCTTCTGGATTCAGTATTGCCCTCTGTTCCCTGGGAGATGTTTAGGGAGAGTTCTTGCTTCCCTCTTTGGAAATCCTGGCCTTTCTTCACTGGCGGAAGCTGTAAGGCAGACTGTACCTTCAGCCAGGGTCCAAATGAGTTCTTCTTGTTACTCCTTGCAAAGTCTACAGATGATCTGCCAAAAGAGTGGCTCGACCCTCTTTTAAAGCCAAATGGACCCCAGTGATTCGCGCCTTGAAACACTTGTGTATAGGCGCGTTACAAATGCCATATCATATCATATCGTAGGCTAAGCCTACCTTAATGAACCAATCCTGTGTGCCCACCAACTACCTCCTGTATGCATGAAGTCATGGCCAGAGTCCCACCCATATTCCTGTCTGATGTGGAATCAAAGGGTCTCTCTGGTTAATTGTGCTCTCTGTGGTTCCTGATTAAAGTGGCAGGATTCCATTGAAGCTGTGGCGAGACCAGATTCCTGGTCACCGCCAAACCACATACTCGCAGCTTCTGAATGGAGTCCCCCTGTGGGGCTGGTTAATTTAAATACATAGTCCCAGACATGACAGGTTACTGCCCTTGATACTGAGAGGCAGGAGCTGGCTTTAGGTTGACACAGTGCATATCAAAGGTTGTTGGGGTTTTCCTATCTTTTGTTAACCTCTGCAGCCAGGCCCTATGTGGGCCTGTTTGAATTTTACTCTATTAGTATGTTAATTATGTTAATTGTTGCCACCATCTGCGAGGGTAAACAAACTGACTGGGCCGATCCATGGAGCCTTTGTTAGTTAATTAGGCTGCCATGGCAGGGGGACGGTTTGGCCCTCCTCCTTCTAGAGATGCATCGTGTACTCCACTTGTCAGATCTCCACTAAATTTGATAGGGAGGTCTGCATCTGTAGGCTGTGTCCACCCAGAGTACATGTGTCTATGTGTATGTTGTGGTGAGCATATAAAAATGTGCATGGATTAGCCCCACACATTTTCCAGAGGTTGATCTACCATCATTCCATATCATTTAAAAAGATTTAAAAGCCCAGGCGATCACACAGCCAGCGTGCGGATGGTTGAATTCCTCACACGTGGACAGGGGTGTGTTGTGTGTGTCAAATTGAAGAGTGTAGGTTTTAACTTGCCCATTCAGGAACTAATCATTTCTTGACACCTACGTATACTTTGTCCACTTCCATGTTTCTGTATTTATTCCCTGAGTTCCATGTATGATGCTGACCAATAGTAACCTATAATCTATCTATATATTTGATTCAAGGATTCACATATACCCATAGTAAGATCCCTGTAAATTCCTACTCCTGAATTATGAGCAGTTTGGTGGTCCTATCATCTCTTGAAATGTTGGGCCTTGGGTGTGATAACCAGAGATTTCTCAGCCCTTTTTCCCCCAACATGCAGAAGATCCAGCATATTCCACAAAAAAGGGGATCCTGAACCTACAATTGTGCCATAGGGCAAGGAGTGACCCCTTCTGCATAAGAGCAAGGCACAGCAACCCCAATCTCAGCAATGCTATCAACTGTTTGGCTCCAGGGTGGGCATAATTCATGTCCTTTGTGTTTTGCTTGCAGTATCCAAGATCACAGTCAGCGCTTTCACCTAAGGTAGCAATCTTGCACCTAGACGTGTACACACACAGCCAGAAACAGACAGATGGAGACACACACACACGCACACAGATACCCCTTTCAAACATAATATCAAACACCATCACTGCCTAGACAGTGGGAGCAGAAGTGAGGAACCTAGCATGGAGGGGTACACCATCCTTGGACACTATATGTCTCCTTTTCAAACAACAGGACAGTCAGTTTCTGCCATGATGACCAGCAGTACCCATACCTTGCTGACTATGGAAACAGACATACATTTAGATGTGGATACTGGACTATTAGTGAGCAACCCAAATGTGTCCCACACCAACCTGGAATCAGTATCAGTATAGAGGTAAGAGAACCATCACTCAATTTTTCAGTGGGGTTGCAGACTTGGCGGCAGTTTGTGCACAAGCCTCCAGCAATAAAGGTGAACAATATGAAACTGCAGTTTGTTCCAAGAAAGAAGCTAAGCTTTGTTTTGCATGATTCTAGCTAAATGTTATTTGCTGTTTAGAAAACTACTTCATGTTGTAGAGGAGCAGCAGTGTCCATCTGCAGGCGATCCCACCCCCCCTACTTCACCTGTATTGGAGACATGAGATTGTGCCGTGCCCGACACCAGCCATAATGCCAATACTACAGCGAGTGTTTGAAAGAAGATATCCATTGAGACAACCCTACCGAATGTACCCTCCACATGATGATAACTTACAGGACGAAAAACCTGAAGGAGTATGAAAAGATGCTAAGCGGGTGAATTGATGACATCATAAAGAAGTGTGCATGATGTCTCAAATTAAAGAAGTATGACAAAGTATGAGTTCTAACTGACAAACAACAATGCAAGAAGTCAAATGAACTATCGACGTAGACAAGATGAAGACTACACAGTAAATAAGATGTTGCTGAAAACAGAAGTTCAACACATGTAAAATGCAAGGTAGATTAAGTCATCAGAGAGGCCAGATTTAAGTAGTAAATAGAATGCAGGCGAAGCCGCCCTTGTACAGAACTGGACATTGGTATAATGAAATAAGTAAGCCAGATAACCATGAAGGGAGACGAAAAGTTTTGTTGCAGCAGAATCGCAGGCTCATGGAGCTGCGTGGCGAGGCTGTCTGGTCCAAAGTCAAAACTGACGAAACCAAGGTCAGCTATCTATTCTGAAAAGCAAGAAAGAACACCAAGGATGCCAAATTTTAATTCATATAGAGCATTTCAATTCTACAAAATGGACGAGATCATGGTCTCCTGTCACATGAGACAAGGTTGGAAATAGAGTTCGAACTTGGAGTCCCAGACGCGATAGTTAGTGCCCTCAATCCTGTGTATTCCCAAAGATGAGAATTCTCTACAAGGCCAAGTACAAAGACAATTTCATGGCAGAAGGCATGGGCGATGAGAGATGCAGAGCTAACTGGGTGGTGAGGTAGTATCATGTCCTATCTCCCTGCACCTGGGCTTAGTGCTGCCAAATGAACCGAATGTTCCAGACATGGCACAAGCGTGCCAACCAATTATATTAGTCCATATAACAAAGGACCTTATAGTTTGAAGGACCAATGAGAAACTGTGTATCTAATGTTTCTGGAAGTACATGTTTTTAGACCAAGATAGGCATAAGTTGTCCACCTGATAATAATCCAAGCTTCTATACAATTGTATATCTAAATGTTTCCCTTAACCAATGCCGACCCTTAATAGGTTTTCTCACTGTTGACATTTCTCAAATGTTCTTACAGACAGCTTTTATTAAATTATCGATTTTTCTGGTAATTTATGTATTTATTAATGAAGGTATATACATTCAATGTATTTATATTGTTTTACTTTACCTTTTAGATCTGTTTAACTGCATCTAAACTGGACCACCTTTATTGCTGGTCATCCACACTTCCGACAAAAAGGCTTGTACTCGGTCACAGCTACCCTGGGAGCTGAGAATTTGGGAAGCTTCTTTGCTTATCACGCCCAGATGTTTCGTTCGGTATCAGATTCAGTGCACTAGACCTTCAAGCTTTGCTGCATCAGGTACGTTTAGCACATAGTGAACAATCTTTCATGGCTAGTAACACTGGTTATATTTGAAATCAATGTAGGTTAAGGTAGCTCAGGGAAACTGAGGATTCAATATGTAGTGTTTTATTCAAGGATGTGTGTGTGCTATTAGCATTAGAAAGATGTGTGTGTTTAACCACAAAAGAGTGAAAGGTTCATGAATTGGTTATAACACTGGTCTGAGATGTACGTTATGTGGAATGGGGAAGGGAAATACAGGAAAAATTAGCCATGAGGATACACTGTAAGGGCACAAAAACAACCCAGAAACGCGTTAGCTGTCAATAGCACAGATGGCAAATTAGGATGTAATCATCCATAGAGTAGAACAACACTGAGGGGTCAAGCAATATCAGGGATGGGTGATTTTTGTATTTTCTAATAGTTGTGTTTTGGTGACACACCATGTATTGGATCTTGTTGAATGTCTTGTCACAGTGGAGATGTCGCCGTCTTTTGAGTATCTTGACCATGAACAAAGATTTAGATGTATGTTGTTTTCTTATCAACTGGGATTGTAGTCAGGTCAGGATAGGTCTTGTGTTGACAGACCTGGCTGAACTGTCTGGAAATCAGATCAATACATTTGTAAGATTTATTTATTTATACATTTGTAGAGAGCACTAAGCCCGGAGGCATTGAGGCGCTGAATACAGTACCAATTACTCATAATGAACAGACATGTACAGTGAAGCAGGGAAAGAGATAGCATAGATACAAGGCATCAGTCAGGCAAATAGTAATGTTTTTAGAGCGTTACGGAATGCCCCGTAGGAAGTTTCTGCTCGCAAGACGGGTGGCAGCAGGTTCCAATATTTGGCGGTGAAGGATGGGAAGCTTGAGCCTCCAGCCTTAACCCTTTCAAATTTGGTTTGGGAGAGACCATGTGTGTAGGCGGATCTCTTGGGTCTAGAGACGCTTAGCTTGGTTATCGTCTGTGATAGATTGGGAGGGACCTCATTGGAGTGGCATCTGAGGGTGAGTGATAGTGATTTAAATAGAATTTGCTTGTGAATGGGGAGCCAATGGGCATTTCTCCGGGCTGCGTTGATGTTACTGTTTAGGGATGTTCAAGGCAGCTCGCAGTGCATTGTTTTGAACAGTCTGCTTTTATTTTATGCTTTGTTTCGACATGCCTGCAGTCAAGTTGTGGGTTACAATTCTATGGTGAGCTTGTTTGGTTTCTGTGGATGGGTTTTTTCGATTTCAAATCAAAATATTCAGTTGCAAATCTTAAGTATGCCAATGCTAGTTCTAAATCAAACATCTCAATTTTCTTAACTATATGACTACATATCTGCAACAAATAAATACGGAGTTAAACGAATATTTATGTATTCAAATAAAAAGTAGCAGATCTGTAGTCATATATTTAAGAAAATTGATATGTTTGATTTAGAACCATATGGGGTGTGTGTTCCCATTGAAAAACACTGAACCAAACCTGCAATCAGGCCCTATATCACACGAAAGGGGTCATCTGAATGGCCTTGAAACAAAGGCCATCATTTCAGATTTACAAGCAGCATCTAATACATGTGGGCAAGGAAGTGTATTAGGAAAAGCTGAGAGATCTGGAGACATGATAAGAGCAATGGCATAAACACAGCTGAAAACTGAAATCCTTGAAGTTAGTGGATAAACTCATGCCCTGATATCAGTGAAATGAAGTCATTTATTTATTTTTTCATTGATAGCAGCGCACCAAACCCATAGGCATCAGAGTGATTCTTACAATAAGTGTGAAGTGAAGCATTATTAAATTGGTTGCAACATGCAAAAGGTACTTGTGGTGCATAAAGTGCCACAGATATGCAAGTGTCAATCAGGTAGTTAGATAGTCTGGCAGGCCACTCGTCACGGTGCGGGGGGCTAGAGCATGTATGCAAGGGTCAGTAAGGTATATGCAGGGGTTAAACAGGTAGGTAAGTAGGTGACAGATTACAGTGATGTGTTACTGACTTTGTGCAATTCAAGGCTGGGGTAGGACAGAAGCTGAGCCATATAAAGAAGAGTGCAGGAATACGAGTATCTAGGGGCCGATGCACGTGGGAGCCGTCAGCGAGGCTTACATTCCAGGACAGGGGTTTCAAGCTATCAGAAGCCTCCTGAGTTGTCGTGGAAACAGTGGATGTAGCGGCAGCTGGGCAAAAGTGGAGACGATCATAAAGCAGGTTAGGAGGCAGCCAGGACATGAGTGGGTGCGACGGTCATCTGTAGGCGCAGCGACCGGAGAGGTAGGGAGAGGTCCGGCCCAGACAGGCACAGACAGGCAGTAAGCCTTCCCCGGTCAAAAGAACCTGCTGGCGGAGGCCCTGACTAAGGGAGCAGGCAGCCAATCACCTCCCAGGTCAAGGAGCACTCCTCCACGCACACAGGAAGTGCTTGGAGATAAGAAACAGCGGCGGCCATCTTAGAAGAGTTACCACCACAGTGCTCTTGCCTGGATGCAGGTGGATGTTGGTGCAGGAAAGGCCTCCCCCCTCACTCCTAGATGGTATGGTTGAGAGGGACAGGCAAACACAGACAGTAAGCATTACTCGGCGGCCTTCCCCGGTGGAAAGAACCAGCAATGAAGTAATTGATGGGCAAGACTGTGAGGATGGATGGATAATGAGAAAAGGTAGGAAAGAAGAACAGGAGTTGACAGAATTATAGCAAAGGGAATTGCTAAGTCAAAGTTCACAACTGAAAGCAATGATGATGGTGGAGAGATGAACCACAGATGAACAAGAGGAAAGGGGTATGGTAGCTTCAGAAAAAATAATAAGAGTAGCAAGAGTATTTCCAGAATTTGGAAGCATAAAGAGACATTGGTGCCAAATGGGATTGATTATAGGGGTTACAGGCGCTCAAAGAATTGGTGGCCGTCAGAAGAGCAGAGAAGCTTTCGAAGTAGCAAAGCGAAGTAGGACTGCACCAAAAAGCATGAGCAGGGACATGCTAAGATGCTGATCAACCGGAAATAAGTGGAGGCCACAACAGATAGAATCTTTTATATATTAGAAGGATGTATGAAGATATAGCTTACCAGGGATCAATCATGCCAGGCGAGCTTAGCTGCGCGGGAGATCACGACCAGCAGTGGATCTGATTTGCTTCAGGATTCAGTGAAGCCTTTGTTCTCTTTCAAGCCATGTCCAACAGTCTGAGGATGGTAATTGGTTATTTATAAAGTGCTTAATTCCAAAGAGGTTTCTAAGTGAGGACGCGGGATTCGAACCTGTGCGTTAATTTTGCTTCCATGACAAATACGTTGCCACTGAGCGATAGTACCCGTGAGTGCATGTTTGGTAAATTGGGACAAGACTGGCTGAGCGCTAATCTTGAGATGATGCTGCCATGTGACGATTGCTGTGAGGAAAAAGAGATGGCAGTTAGGAATTCACAGGCATGTTATATCAGAGTGCAGCTGTTTATTGCATGGGCAGGTGATACTACAGAGGAGCTGGTCAGTAGAGGATGATATGAAGACCTGTCAATGCGCTGATAATCTTGAGGGAGTGGGAAATGCATACATGGGATTTAAAATGATTGTAACAAAGATGGCAGAATACTTTGAGAAGTGCCTAAGCATGAGTACAGTCAGGTGTGAGACTGTCTTCAACTATTCCGAAGGGCAGTGTAGGATGGTAAGTGGGGTCTGCATACACAGCATAGCAGCCATGCGGTTATCCTAATTGGTTATCTTTAATGGGGCCCACAATGTGATACCATGTGGAGAGCAAGTGGTAGGTCATCTGATATTGAGAGATGTTGAGCTGCCACGGTATTCAACACTAGTAAGGCCCCACTTGGGGCATGCTGTCCAGTTATAGAAGCCACCCCTCTAGAAGGGCAAAGACAGATGGGAAGCACTCACAAGAGGAGCTACCAGATGTTTCTGGGAAGTGCCCGAGCAATCAAACCTGCAAGTACTTCAGGTGAGCCGGGTAGTGTCGAGGGCTTGGATAGAGTGATTAACATTGTGAGAGGTATGCGCACAGTACACACATCCTATTTTGAAGTCTGGGGCAGCACAGCTTCTCATCTTCAGATTCTGTGCTGTATTTATTGAAGGTAACTGAACTCAGCTAAGTGAATCAGGCCCAGCAACGTGTTTCAATGCGCCTAAACCCAACTCATGCAGTATGGGTTCCTCAACAAAACACCACTGGATCCCATCACAGGCCACGTAAGCAGTGTGTCAAGTTAAGCGAGCTCACTATTTGGTTTAGAAGTTTCATGAGTAATTCAGTAAGGAGCTATGTATTACATAGGTAGAATAGTGGTCAGTCATAATATTGAGACAAAAAATGTCGAATTGCAATAAATTGGAAAACTTAATGTCGAAAAAAAAATCGAATTCTTAATTTATTTATTATTTTTTTTTTGGGGTTCTGCATGTAAAAAAAAAGGTTAAAAAAAGGGGGGTCGGGGAGGAACCCCCCCATTTCGAATAAAAAATGTATTAAAAAAGAAATTTCGATTTTTTTTTTCGATATTATTTTTTCGATTTTTTGACTTTAGACATTTTTGCATTCGATTTTATGACTATAAACCGGTAGAATACTGGCAGTACCTATATGAATTGTGACTGTGACCTAAGTCTTGGGCCAGTTGATTCCAAGTTGAGAATCCCCTCTGTGTCCCTGATGCCACTGAACTTCATAGCCAATCCCTTACTTTTTGTTTGCTACCTGGCCATTTTAAGCCATGGTAAAAAGATGCAGCAGAAACTCAGATTCTGGGCAGCGTGCCCTCGTGTCAAATTCTCATGTTCACCTCTCAATATGTATTATGAGCTGAATGTTTATTGTGGATAAAAATAATGGGTTGTATTTGTTAGACATGTTAAAAAGTCTGTTTCCCCATATCCAGAAAAACACACAAAATCCAGTCTGCTATGGCTAAGCACGATTCACTGATTTCCACATATCTTGTGTTAAGATATATATGACATGATATTTTATTTATATCGCGCTCATACACAAGGGTTTTAGAGCACGACCAAGCAAAGGGAGGGGAAAAACACACAACCTTACTAGGCCCAGTGACATTGAGAATGCACAAGTGCATGGGAAAGGGAAAGGGGAAGCGCATGGCGGGGAGGAAGAAGTGGAAAAGTGTGAAACACAGGAGAGAGCAGATTAAATAATAACAAGTGAAATAAATAAATAAGATGAAATAAACAGTGGTAGTGCAGTCAGCAAGTGGCAAGTGTTAGGTTAGTCCGATAGGGTCTGTGTTACTCCCAGCACCACAGAACCGACTTTAACAAACTTAACAAACTGACAGAGGTTGGAAGGAAGGGACGAGTTGAACACCTGTCCTTGAGTCCTTCAGTAACCATTCTCTATAACGAGGTGTTATTCACTGAGGCAGCGGGCTGACCCTGCCGGTAATAGCCCACCGCTCAAGTTAAGGACCCGAGCGAAGCAAGGAGAGGGGCTCTTAAATTCGGCAGTGGTGCCTTGGTGAATATGGACGTTAGCACCTGCAAAGATCACATGGGGTCATGAGGGTTCTTTTGGCTAAAAAAGCACAAATAAAACTTACTTGGCGATTCATGAAGCTCCTCTGTAGTACATTTTCCTTGTTGATGATCATGACATCATCAAAAAGGAAAAGGGACTTCAGAAGTACAAAGACACTTCAGGGATCGCACGATTTGTTTTTTTATTTGATTGAAAGGGCCTTTAGCACATGTATGACATCTTTGCTGGTGCTAGGCTGCTTGAGGCAACTAGCGAGTGGTGGAGGATAGCAAGGGGGAGGGGCCCAGGCTGAGCTGCATTCTGGCTGCGGGCTTGTATCAGTGAATAAAGTCTGCATTCCGAGCACCCTGATTGGCTAGTGCCCCCCCTCCAGGGTGTGAATGTCGTTTTATACTGTTTTAGCGTCCAGTATTTGATGCAATGCATAACATAAACTGACAGATGCTTTCATAGATATTGGAAATTCAATTAAGCTAAAAAATAAAAAGCTTCATAGTGCGGAAGAGCAAATAGGATTTGATAACTGATGGCAACCTGGTAGCTTGGATTTTACGATACTCCCATTGACCCCCACGGGTGAGCAATCGGCAGAGATAAGTCTAAGGCTTCCTGTTCCCAGGTGGGCCCTTGTCTTGCCACTAGTTTCCCAAGTTTTGCATCTCTCTCAAAAACAGGGAACGTTCATTTCTTTCTCTTTTTTTAAAAGATAAAACAAACCACTACAAAGGTTTATCCTGGCCTTTACTTTCGCCCCCACGTACAAAACTCTTTTGCAGGTTTTCTAATATTGAAATACAAGACACTGCGGATCTGGAAGCCTTACAAGACAAGTCCTGCAGTGTATCTGTTTCCTGGCAGTGAAAACAAATTAGAAATCCAGGCTTTCTGAAAGAGGCTCCACAGCTTGACAGCTTTTATGACGGCCATTATCCTCCAACGCTCTTCTTTGTGTTTATCAGCAAAGGCTGCATTTAATGGTTCAGTGGGAGAAACTCTTAATTTCCAAATAAAAGATTCTGCTGGAACTTTCTCAGCAGGATAGCCAATGCCTCCATCTCAAGCATACTCACTGCTGGGCTTCTGGGCATCTTCTCATCCATACATTGCTTGTGTTCTACCCAGGGATGCCTGATTGACCATGAATTTGCATGATAAATACATGCACCTCTGCCATGTGCGACTATGCAGAGTTTGGGCCCGAGCACCAGGCGTGGCTTGAGGTTTAGGGAGAGTTCCTGGGCCCTGATGTTCACTGATGCTTTAGTGTCCATTAGCCTCAGGATTTCCAGGCTGCCAGCCGTTTACCTGGCCCCTGGGTTGCTCTATTCTGTGTGACTGCTGTCCAAGATTCGAGGAATCAGAAAGGATTTCCACCCCTTCCTCCTACTCTCTGCCAGAACATATCCAAAACAAACCTTCCTTCCTTGTCTTCAAAAAGCTCTCATAATCCTGGCTTTTTAACAAATATGTTTAAACATAGAATGTGCCATGGTGATCATCTTTATTTATTTATTACATTTGTATAGCGCACAAACAGCCCAGGGGCATTGAGGCGCTGTTATTTGCAGGGAACTTAGTTATAGAGGTCTGTTTTCTGTGACCACTTACTGTGAAGTGGATGGATGTTTGCCACCCTAGCACGGCATACAGCACTTCATGGCAGGTCTTGCCCTCTCTGGGCATTGGACTGTGAGAAACCCACTTTTGCACATTGATCAGCTTTTCCACACCTGCAAAAGGTTTGACCTTTTGCCTTGCACTCTCCCTGGTAAGACAGCACCCCTGCACAGCTCCCACAGCTCAGCTCGGGGATGATGGAGGACGTGTAGCACCCCTGCAGCACTCCCTCCACCAGACTTGACACAGGACGTCTTTCATGCAGTTGCCCCCGGATCCAGCCAGCTTGTGAGATCTTTTTTGCGGGAAATCCAAGGTGGTCTCAAAATGTAATGCCAGAGCAGGGCTGATCTACAGCATCTGGGTACACACATTATCGTCGTCATTGAGCAACATACAGGCATGCTTCAAACATTGAAGGTGAGTGTGGGAAGGGTTCAGGGTTCCATGCACCTCCTGGGTGGCCTGCCTGAGCTGACATCGTTCATAGCATCGACTGCTGGGCTGCCATAATCCATGAGTGTGGTGGCAGCAGTGGTGTAGGATTCATCGAACACCGGAAGCTTCTCGAAGTATGAAGTGAATCATCTCCTACCAAGTACAACAGCAGAGATTTGGGACGTGTGTCGTTGGTTTCAGCGACAAAGTACATCTCAAGCGGCTCAAATAACCAATCACAAATATGTGATCTTACCGACGGAAAAGTCAGAGTGGTACATATCATTGCGACCAAAATACTGAAAAATACTGAATGTTTTAATTTTTTATATTTGGGGGTGCCAGCAGATTTTCTATACTTATAATGCCACCCTAACTTCGTCCCAACACATTTTAACCTATTACTCCACTACCCTATATATTTTCATTACTAAGGATTTCGGTGAAATGTACCACTCTTAATTATTTTCGGTAAATTGACTGGGTACCTCTCAAACTTCTCCAGTCACATCGCCCACCTGGGGCCTGAAGCCCAAGGGCCCAAACACATTAAGGGAGCCTAGGAGAGGCATGTGAATACTTGAGCTGGCAGGATTTGCAACCAAAGGCACTGAATGCGGGGCGGTAGCACCCCAATCTTGGCCTCGAGCATCCATTCCCCAGGCAGAGACTTGCCTCTGAAGAGCAAGAGAAGTGGAACTTCTGTGGCAGCAGCCTGCAGTGGAGGGTGAGTGGTGCTACCAGTGTGGATCAGGCCACAGCGCTGACTACATAGAGATCCGCGTATTCTGACACATCCACGGCAGGGGTGTGGCGGTTCATTCAACTACAACTGGGTAGTGATTTCATAGGGCCAATACTGTCAGTGTAGGGTGTGACCAGTGTGAGGGAGCAGGTGAAAGGTTAACCTGTCAGGAGCGCTGATCTTCTGAATATGTTCATAACGTGCAATCTCACCTTAGCAAAGCAGAGCGAGAGGATGCACCGGAGTGTGGCCTCCATTTTACCAGTTCTGGCTGCATATGTTGCAAGGCATCTAGTGCCCTGTGGATACCTCCGTCAGTTCGCATCTCCAGTTTCGTGTCAGGTTTACAAAGTCTAGACACACGCAATAAGACATTATCAGGGATGGCTACTAGACTCATCAGAATCACTGATGAAAACCTGGTCACTCTTATGGAGGTATCTCACCTCTTCATTCATTCTTAAATGAATGTGAATGTGTGTTTTACAAACATTAATCACAATTATTGAAATGAAAACCCAATACACAATATAAATCATATTGGTGGGATTGTTTGTAGCAACCTGTATGGTCAGATTGGCTTCTACTTCATCATGATGATATTAGCTCTGTTATTCTTTCAATTCAAGGCGATGCTATGAAAATATATAAGAATTGCCATGTAAAAGATCATTCAACTAAAAATCAAAAATAGCCTACTTGTTCTTTGATTGTCGTGGAAACAAGAGCTCATGCTCCGTATCTAGATGTGCTTCATTCACATTACTCCTTTATTATCTGTAAGTAATGAATAACCTATATTTTAAGGAGTGTCTAATCCCATACCACATATAACTCAAATAGTTAGTTACTCGCTAAATCTGCTATTCCTAAATCTCACCTTAAAGTTTTCTTCCTTCCTACACGATGCAGGAACAGGAAGATGGCTGCTGAAACAGCCTCCCCGGCTTGTTCTTCTTCTTGCTGATAGATTTTTATCCATCAGCAGTGATTTTTTGGATACCGAGGCTTGAGCCTCATTACTCCATCTTCTCGGGTTGAGTGTGTAGTCGTGGGTTTGTATTCTTCTTGGTCTGTGTGGTCTTGTCACAGTTGGGCTGGTTTCACAGGGTCTTCGCAGTGATGGGCCGCGGGTAGCGGTCGAAGGGGTTTGCAGTGGTGGCAGTGAGTCTTCTGATCAGAGGGTTCGGGTTCTGATCCAGTTCTTGGCAGAAGTTCTTTCTCAGCTTCGCTAGATGTTCATCCAACATCTCGATGTCCAGGTCGCTGTGAAGGTCTGCTATCCTTGTGAAGATTGGAGCTCCAGACGATATCCGCAAAGTTTATGCAAGACATTCACGTGAAAAGCGTACATTTTAGAAAGCAAGACTGGTAAGCTTCTGCACTGCCGACCACTCTAAAATCCCTTACACTTCAACACAGGGACTAATTCACAGAGTGTTTACCAATGGGCCTTGTTCTGGACTATCTGAAGACTCTTCCGGTGTCGCTCATGGCAGGTCATCCATGCTGGGGAGGCATAAATCAGGGTTGGTCTGATGATCGCCTTGTAGACGTTGAACTTTGTCCGGAGGGGCATGGACTTGCTCTTCAGGAGTGGGTACAGTGCTGCCATCTTTCCTGTTGCCTTCTGCTGAGTATTCTCGATGTGGCTTTCCCAGTTGAGTTTGCTGTCCAGGGTCACACCGAGGTAGCGGCTGCTGCTCTCCCATTTGATGGTCTCCCCGTTGAGGCTGATGTGTGGGTGCTCCTTGATCTTCTTTCTGGTGAACAGCATTGCAGTTGTCTTGCTGGTGTTGAGTTCTATCCGCCAGTCGCTGTACCACTTTGCGATGGTATCCAATGAAGCTTGCAGGTTCTTCGCCACTTCCTTTTCGCAGAATGACTGGGAGATGACTGCAACAGTGTCTGCATACAGCGCCAGGTTCGTCTTGTGGAGATCTGTCGGGATGTCATTGGTGAAGAGGTTGAACAGGAAGGGTCCGAGGAGGAAACAGCCTCCCATCCCACATTGTGTTTTTATATGACTTCTGTCTATGGTCACGTGATCATTGTTCGATCACGTGATCAAGACTATGGAGAATTGTAGTCAAAAATGATTATTACAGTTTACTTTTGTTTCCTATCTGGTGTTAACAAATGTAAGTAAAAACATCAGAATGTAAGTCACGCTACAAATTCCCTTGCGTTGATGGATTCCCACACGAGTGACTTCCGTGTATGATCACGTGATCGCTGTGTGATCAGGCGATCAAGACTATCGACAAATGTTTATTGAAGTTGTATTTCTGATATGTTGTTACTTAATAAAATTAAAAGCACGTGAATGTAGGTCACGCCATAGATTCGCTCACGTTGATGGATTCACACGTGAGTTTCTCTCGATCACGTGACAATATATTGCAATGAGGTGTTGCTTGCTGTTACCAAGGAAACTGACTTAATGTCTAGCAACACAATCACTGTGTTATTGCAGCTGCTTATTATAATGCTGAATTTAGTATTCCAAAATAAAGACTTTACTTTTAATGAATGTTGTGCTTACCTAACTAATTCCATAACTAACATCGTAGCATGACATTATTGGATATTAATGTACCGACTATCCAAGTACATAGAAAATGATAACCACAATGTTGTCACTAAAGGTCATTCTCATTGCTATATTAAATAGCAGAAAAATCATTATGTTGATGTGTTAAACACCTTTTGTGGTGGTTTACAGACAAATAATGATATTGGTCATATGTTGATGTCTGCTTGTGAATATTAATTAATTGTCATATCCCAATTGTGTGTAAATTGATTCTTTTCAATAGCCCCAAGAATGATTTGTGTGTATCACCAAATGAAACCTATACACTGAATAATGTTATTTTCTGTCTTATAAGATGTTGTTTAAATGGTATGATGACCATTACAACCATAAAAGGACAATTAAGTTGAAAATACGAGTTGCTTCCTCTTCTGTGAAGCCTAAAGTCTCTGCTCTGTTATCAGGGACGGCGTCAGGGCCTTTCACCTTTTTCAAGTGAAAGGGGCTTCGAGCCTTTGGGGGGCCCCCATGTTGGTATTCATCAGTCTTCTGACAGGGAAACATATTCTTTTCTTTCATGGCTTTAAATGTATGCTTTTGGGCCTTCCTGTTACAAGATGCATTTGCTGGAGCCCCTCGGGTGGTCTCTTCCTCCGGGGTATACAGAGGTGGGCTTTACACATTGTTGCCCTTTTGCTGTGCTTCTGCTTCGTCGCGTCCGCGTCTTGCTGACAAAGACTCATTAATAGCATTCAGCTACCTGCTGGGTGGCCGTCTCGTGATAATCTGATTTTTGTGTCTCTTTTATAATGATTATAATGTATACACCCCTTGGGTGCTTCACGCGGTTTTCCTCTGATCTAAGCAGGGAGGGGCCCACATATCATGTTGAAACGGGCTCCCATTAGCTGATAAACATCTTCAGCCGGTCCTGATCCCTGGTCATAGATTGGGATCCCCAAGCCGACCTTTGAATGGGCCCGTGGTCACCTGCAGCCGGCCCTGGTAACTGGTCTCGAGCTTGTGTTGTCTCTATTAGCTGCCATGATAATGTCCTCTGCATCATCTCATTTACGTGAGTGCATGTGTGTTTACGGCTAGGCTGTGGAGGGCCACCTGAGACTCACACCCCACAGCTTAACACTGAATATCAACATTATATTTCATGTCTAACCCCAGAGAAAACGGTCACTGCTTCCTGCGTTTCTCCATCCCAGGGGCGCGAGGTGGGGGAGGAGGGAGGGAGGCGAAGAGACTGCAATCCAGACATGCTGCAGTGTCAGCCTGTGCACGTTGTGAGGACGCTTGCCAAAGAGCATTACAAGTTCACACACCCTGCTCGCTGAGTCAGAACCCCGAGAACCGTGTATTAAAGAAACCACAATTGGGATTCTGGCATCCCTGGAGAGCTGCCACGGTGAGCAAGCAGACGCTGCGGGGATGTGGTGAAAAGCCGATATGAAAAGGGCACTTAACTATAAAGCACCGAACTGGCAAGTTTGCCAGGGGATTGATCAGACCTTGAAGGGGCTGGCGGCGGGCAAGGGTAGTTGTTGGGACGTATGGATGTGCCTATTGTTTCGTGTAACTGCTGTTTTCTTGCTGGCGCATCAAGCTCAAAATGGAAACTTGAAACTGATCATCAGACTCAAATTTCACACGCATGATACTTAAGAATCCTGAAATTTGTTTATCAAAAACGGGACGTAGGGTGTCGTTCCAAATCCGAGAAGACATTCTGGCCCATATCACAGAGTCCTTGCGTTGGAGAAAGTGCAATGAGCACTAGTGCAACATTTGCACAAGTCAGGGCCTGCAACCGTTGGCTCTCCAGATGTTTTGGACTGCATCTCCTACTAGCACTAGTGAGCTTAGTGAATGAAGAGGGGTCATGTGGGCTCAAAGTACAAACCATCTGCAGAGCCGCAGGTGCAAAAAAAACATTTTCCTGGTATAAAACTGCAAGATGTATTCGACTTGTGCCACTTTCACCAGCGCACAGTTTTTCTAATACTGCTCTTAACGTGCCACACTCAGGAAACAATAGCACAAATAAGGTTGCGATAACTTATGAGTGTTTTGCATACTTGACTGATTTTTTAAATCTTGCGCATCCTCTTTGATTTTCTTTGCAATATTTGAAATTGACGGACTTGAACTCTAATCTTCCCCCAGGTCAATTAACAGAGCGTGCGCATTTGAAGGCTCTTCGTTGCGTGACGTTCTGTCACTGCCATACTGTAGAACATTAGGGCCTGATTTGCACCGCGTTTTCCAATGGGATTGCGCCATTGTAAAACGGTTTTGTAAATCAGGCCCTTAGGGCATTCACAGAATATTTTGCGGGGTGCAAAACGACTGCACTACAAAAATACACTTTGCACCGGGCCTAATTCACAGAGCAAAGGGACTTTTCACTGCAAAAGTACTCTTTGCACCGTGCTAAATGGGCCTAATTCTCAAAAACAGTAGCTAGTAGTGCAGACGTACTGGTTTTTGTGTGAATTAGGCCTATTCATCACGATGCAAAGAGCATTTTTGCAGTGCAAAGCCACTTTGCTCCGTGCTAAACGCCTGGTCAATTAGGCCATCAGGGCTTAATTGACAGACCCTTTTCCAATGGGGTTTTGCCATTATAAAACGCTTCTGCGAATTAGGGCCTTGGAGTCTTACATTTCAAGGCTGAGCGCCTGCCGGGGAAGGGAAGACATGTGTTATTCTGTTCCAAACGGCAAGAAACTTCCTGAAGTGCAGCGGTTACACTCACTAAGCAGAGCGCCAGCTGTGTTGTGACTAACCCTGGCAGAACACTAAAGCATTGTTTGGGGGACTGGAGATTGTCATAGATAGCCCCCTTTACCCGCATGCTGTAGTATTACAGAGAGTTGCTTCGGCGGCGAGCAGAGTTTTCTTAAAGTACACTCTACTTAAAAAATGATTGCAGCAAAGTTTATGCAAGACATTCACGTGAAAAGCGTACATTTCAGAAAGCAAGACTGGTAAGCTTCTGCACTGCCGACCACTCTAAAATCCCTTACACTTCAACACAGGGACTAATTCACAGAGTGTTTACCAATGGGGGTTTGCCATTATAAAACGCTTCTGTGAATTAAGCCGAGTCCAACAATGGAAAGGGTATTGAGCAGGCAGCAACTTCCGGATTCAGAGTTATGTCACCATGTGTTTACTTAGAAAACATTGCAAAATAAAGTGGAAAAAACGAAACATGCAATTGGTATGTTGTTGAGAGGCTTGATAAAGTATTCCAGCACCGCGGGGACAGCCTCTTGCCTCTAGACTGGAAACCCAGCCTTGGTGGATGAACTAGCAGGGACACAAGAACGTGTTGAGCATTTTTAGTTTATGCTATTAGGTGGCCCTGAAAGGGAAATTAAGGTAGGAGAGAGATGAGATGTGAGCCGGGACACAGCTTGTGGGTGTTGTTTGGTTATTTACCTACCCATTGAGCACCCCTCGCCACGCTAATTCCTATATCCATTCCCACCCACTACCTGCCCCTCTGCACCCAAAGCACACACCACTGCGATCACTTTGAGCTAGCAATAATATCAAGCAGTAACATAAAACCGTGTGCTATATAGGGTGTGCAAGAGTTATTTGTAAGCAGTCTTCTGAGAGTTAATGGCTCATTTGCTTCTGTAGATGAGCTCTTTTTGTTATAAAATTTCTTAACCGAGTATGCCATCAGCCACTTGATTTATAAGCAATATGTTTGTCCTTGCATTTGTTCCTTGCACTGTAGTCCTGTTAAAAATAAGCAGTGGGAATGTCAACAGTTTTGGCTTGTGTATAAATATTGGATAGGCATTTGCTAGGCACTGATGATTTGTTCAGGTACTCACACTATTTTCCAGCCGTTGCCATCCATGGCTCAGTGGATTTATGTGTCCACTACAGGGCTCTATATTATTTCATTACCTGCAATTTCATCCCCTGGCATTTTAACGTGTAAATTCTAACGAAAACGCTCATCGATTTTTTTTGAGGGGTTTACCCCCCAAAGCCCTCCTACCATACTTATTTTTAGCTATTCCCTACCCCCCAAACCCTTATATGCCCCCCCTAAAAAGTTTGATGAGCATATTTGTTGTAATATACATGTTCAAATGTCAGGGAATTAAATTGCACGCTATGAAAGGACGTCATACCCACTACAGGAGCCTGTATTTGACCTCATGGTCACAGGTTCGAATCCCAGCATGTCCACTCCACCCTTTCTCCTTTCGAGGTCGATAAAATGAATGCCAATAAGTTGGGTAACAATAAACACCTGTTATCTGTGGCCCATCTGGGGTGAACGTGTGCTCTACAAATACACCTGTTGTGTTATGTTTATTTTAGTGCCTTGCTAATGTCCATCCAATGCCTACACACAAGCCAAAACTATTGGCTGTGCCAATGTTTGTTGTAATAACGCATCCAGGCTTCGGGTGGCCAGTTAATGTGGAATCCTGTCTGTCCAGATATTCTCCTGCAAGTGACCAGCCCACCATTAACTAGCTGTCCTGTTGCAGGGAGTTGGCTCATTGCCAGCAGCTGCCCCGATTCACAGACACATCTAGGAATAAGGCTTTTAAAGAAGCTCAAGAACAGCACTTTCTGGCTAAGAAAATCCCAAAAAACACAAGTGACTTCCCAAATTAGAAGCACCACTGAGCAAAAGCAAGGCAAAGGTCGCTTATAACGAGAGGACTTGGCAAGCATGCATTCAAGATGCACTGGACCATTTTATGGGGCTCTGCATCTCGTCAGGTGAAGGTCATTTGCTTCAAGAAACCTTTGACTGTTCCATCATGTCACCACTTCCTGTTATTCATACTGAAAGTAATCAATATGCACAGGTAAAGATAGAGCACCTATGCAAATGTGAAAGTAAACGTCATGTGCCATCTACAGTATCTGCTCTTTCCGAGCAACTGGAAGAAAACAATAGAAGACCTTTGGAATGATTAGTCATGTTTAAGGAATGCAGAAATAGAAAGCGGATCTCCATAAGTCTGACAATTCTAGGAACACCTGCTATCATGCTTGAGGAATGCAGAAACAGAAACAGAAAGAGGATCTACATAAGTGGGACAATTCTAGGATCATCGGCTTCTCATGATAAATTAAGCAACTAATGCCGGTCCCAAGTGTTGCACTCAGCCAAATTACAAGCTCAAGACTGACTGAAAGTTATTGCCTGGAACACCAGGTGCCATGCTGCAGAAATTGCGCTGGCCAGGTCTGACTACAGCAGAGGTCACACTGGGCAGCAGGGCCCTTATGCAGCCAGCACTAGAATCGTCCGTCCACATTCTCACCTGAGAGCAAAGAACACAACCTAATCTTCCACTGAAGATTAGGCTGTGTTTTTTGCTCTCAGGTGCGAATTTGGACGATTCTAGAAGATGATTACTTCTTTTCTTGTGAGACAAATACTATCTAAGGGAAGAAACGCCCACTTAAACCATTTACTCAAAGCTTGACGACGACTTTGCACCCCAGGATGCAGCCTGTTAGCTCACGGCACCCGGCTGGTGCTCGCTTGAGCAGGAATATCCCAGTTATACCACACAGGACCCATCTTAACTCTACATCCAGGTATGGGTTGCAGTGTTGGCTAGTCCATGATGAGAGACAGCTGCCCATCCAAGCAGACTTTATGGACGAGCCAAAGCCAGCCCAATGAAAAGCTAGCTTGAAGCAGAGGAAGCACTCCTTTGTTGATTGTGTTGTTGGGGATACAAGGTTTCCCCTGGCATGAAGTAAACCAGCTGCACATGCCCATTGAGCTATTATTATTATTATGGTATTTATTGAGCGTGGACCCAGCTTGGGGAAGCAACAGTGCACTTTGCAAGTCATAGGGGTAAGGGCACGATGAGGGAAGCAGAGAAACAAGGGAGCAGGCAGCTAACAACGGGGGTGGGCGTCCAATTTGGAAGAAAGGGATCTACGTGAGGAAACAGGGGGGGGTTATCAAGTCTCAGGTCAGGTGGGGAGTGGAGTGTGTGTGGACCCAGCTATTAGCGAGGAGCCATTCCTTGAGGAGGAGGGTCTAGAGCTCCTGTCTGAAATGTAGAAGTGGGGGTTTGGTGGGGGGGGGGAGGAGTGCTTTGGTTCCACGGAGGTGCATTGTTGAGTCGGGCACAGCAGGCTCAAAAGCCTGTAGGGGTCAATGCTGCACACCCCTGAATTGCAGGCTAACTGGGGCTTGGGCCCCTGGTTCCCCACCGTGCACACCAGGAAACAAGACTCAGGTAGAGGTGTTTGGTCCACACCTTCCCCTGCAAGATGTATGGGACGGGTGATCTGGGGGAGGTGCAGCATCAATGTTGTGCTGTGCGTATGTGTGTATGCATATATGCCTTTGTATGTGCGTGTGCATGCAGAGGATTGTAAAAGAAACCTTGTTCATGGTACGTTATGGTTGCAGTACAAACTCTACGAACCCTTGACACTCACCAATTATGGTAAGCTATGCAACCTTAACTCTCGCCCTCACCATGCACTGCTGTACCCACATACATGATATCAAAGATGACATCACAAATGGCATGATCAATGACATCACATAATCCATTTTATGGACATGGTGACACTTTAAAGATACTATGCAAAGAGGTTACATAATACATTTTGCCCACACAGTTGTTATGTACTAGGAAGTTCTTCTTGTTTAATGAGAGCAGGCAGAGGCCTTGACTTGTAGGTAGTACATGGGAGGACATGACAAATATATGTTGTGTTGTATGCTGTATATGTGGGCCTTAGGTTCCGGAAATGCACTTAAGTCAACTTTCTTAGGATTGGCCTGTTCTAATGGTGCATATACATTGAACTTATAATCATAAAACAAACATGTACCATTTATATTTCTTTGCATGATGACTTACATTAATCCTAGGTTCCTGTGCTGGTCATTGGATTCATTTGCTCCTTACCAGATGTTAGCTGGCTGTACATCCGTGTTGTGTGCACTAATGCCCTAGGTGCACTCTCTATATCCACATATGTGCCTAGTGTTAGTTGGATATTTAGCCCTTAAGTCAAGTTTACTCAGAGTTCTGATAGTGCTGGACAAATAATTCTTCTGCCGAGTACACCATATGAGGCGTGCTCTACTTCTCAGCTCCAGGCTGTACCTCTTGCCAATGATCATGTATTTTTAAGTTGCTTTTCTCTCAACAAAACTTCATAGGAAGTTTGTGTTAGTATAAGCACACTTTGTAAAAACATGGCCTAGTTAATGAGAGGCCTATCTGTTACCCTGCATATGTTGGTCGCAATGTTCTGAATACGTCCCTAATAAGCACTTTCTTTCAGGATTTCAACAGATTGGTGTGGTCATTTGTGATGTCATCAACAATGCCATCTGTGATGTTATCTGTGATGTCGTGTGTGGTATGAGCAGGTTTTCCACTGGATCTCAGAGGTTTTGATTAGGGAATTCTAACCATAATGTCCAATTAAAGAAACCCACTATTGCACCAGGACACTTTAACATGTTGGAAGACAAGGTCATGAGACATGCCAAGCCTCTTTGCATATACCTCCAGCCAATGAACCCACAAGTCTCCAATTAACCAGACAGTCCTCTTGTTGAGCTCCATGTAATCAACAATGCAGAGAATGACATTTGGTAGTTGCTGTTTTGAAGTTCAGCTCTCCCTTTACAATCAGAACACTTCATTGGTAATGCTTCACAGATCTCACCACGTATCTAACAAAACCACTAGACTGTGTACTTGCTTTAACTGGCTGTTCACGGACATCACTAGGGACCTTTTCAATTGTGAGATATCTATGGGACATGTCAAGGTTACCGATGGCATGAGCGATATCCGCAACCATCCGTGGCCTGTTCGCAGACATCACATGGGGGTCAGAACACACTCCCTTCTTCTCTTTCAGCTCAGATATATCCAAGTCTCTCGGAATTAACTGAATTCAACCAAACACGTGAGCATCCATTAATGAAATGAACATACACCTGATCAAACCTGCTCAACTCAGCGCAACACTTCAGGTGCATTTTTCACCTCTGGAAAAGGATATCTGTTTGGAATCAGATCCTGATCTATAACACACGTTCTCTCAAAACATTTACATCTTTACTCTCCCAGCATCTACAATCTTCATCATCTATGAAGACATCCCGAAATGTATCAACTATTTTAATAATGTAATTCAGCTTTTTAACACAGGGATTATCAATCAAAATATACATTAGACTAACAGGGTACATATTTACTTTAGACAACATAAATCTCATCAACATTCTAAACTGCGTTCACAATTCTAAACTATGTTCCTTCCTTCAGCACGCTCTTCACAATTAAACTGGTAATCACTTGCTGATAAGTAGAGCTAATCAAACTAAAACCTCACATGCTTTCATTGTGTACATGTATTTATATTACTAGTACTCTCTTTAAATAACTGACACGGTAGCAATCACACTCACATACAATTATTTATTTATTCCAAATGTGTATACACCACAATTAAGGCACTAATGCATCTGAGTACTGTACGAATGAAACAAGTATAAAAAAAAAATAGAAACAAAGTGCGATCTAAACGAAAAGACAATGCATAAAAAATATCAATGTTAAAAATCAACTGTCTATGTTAAAAGATTAATCAAAAGGGATAATTCAATAACCAGGTTTTCAGAACTTTCTGAAATTTCAAGCAATCAGGGATCAAATGAAGATTGTGAGCGAGAGCATTCCAGTGAGACACTGTAGCACCGGAAAAATACCTCTTCTTAGAAGAGGAACGCCGAAACTTTCAGACTTCTAGGCATAATAAATCCTTACTCTAAAGACCATGGGAACACCCAGAGATCCTCAGTTTCTTCGCCAAATATGTAGGAATCTGGGAATGTTCCACTTTCTAGGACATATAAATTAATTTGAAGGAAATTCGGTCTTCTAAAGGAAGCCAATTAAGGCATTTCAAAATTAGAGCAACCATATCCAATTTCCTAGCACCCACTGTTACCCGAGTAGCTGCCTCAAAAGCAGCTCTTAAAGCAGCCAGAGTAGAATGAGGGAGCACCACTAGGACAGAAGTCCCAAATTCAACTCTAGACAAAACTATAGATTTAACTTACAAATGAAAATAAACAGAGGAGAAAAAAGATTTTACAGCTCTTAGTGACTCCAAGTGATAACTGTCAAATTTACCAAAGCACTGATATAAGTAATAAAAGGCAAGTAAAAATCCAAAGTGAAACCCAAGGATTTAGACAAGGTTGTGAATGTAGTATGAGCCCCTAGGATATTAGGCTCAGAAAATGCATATCTGTGGAGAAGAATCAGAAAGCAAAAGAAACTCTGTCTTAGAGGACATCAGCTTCATGAAATGAGACGCCATCCAAATGTCAATATCCAGAAAGCAAGCATGAAGATTATACAAATCACCTTCAGAGGAGATCCCGATGTACAACAGGGTATATGTGGTGTACTGCTGAATATTGACATCATGTGTTGACTGTATGGCCCCCAGTGGCTCCATATATAGATAAAAAAGTGTGGGAGATAGGATTGACCCCTGAGGTACCTCAAAAGGCACTAGGAGCAGAAAATAATGGTCCCATCCAATGGTAAACTATTGTCATTGATTTAAAAAAAAACAGAGTGGAACATTTAAAAGACACCAAGCAGGCACCTCCACCATCCAGTATCCTCTTAACATCAATAATATGCAAAGTGTCTCTCTCAAAACACAACCCTGGTGAACAACAGATTGAAAAGTAGCCAGTAAGTGCTGATCAACAGTTCAATGGTTTATTTGATTAAAAACCAGTCTTTCTAAAAACCTGCACATAAATGTAAGCAAGTCACAAGACAGACATTAGAAAGACAATCCAAATCTAAATTGGACTTTTTTGAGAAGAAGGGACACATGGCCTATTTTCAATAAATCATGAAAACATCCTTTATCAAGGGAAAAACGAACCATTTGCAGAACAAAGGGAACACAAAGAGAAAAATGTTCTTTGAACTTGGAAGCAGGACAGGAGTTGTCCACATAAAAAATTGGAAGTGCGAAATCTGTAATGTATAGAAACCTTAGGACATGATCTTTTGAATGTATAGCCTGCTGTGAAGATAAAAATGGAAGTTGGATCATTTAAATGAACAGTACTATCATTTGAGTATTCTTCACTTTTGCCATCTAATTTTCAAGATGATTTATTTCAGTATACTGTAGATTTTCGTTATATGTAGTGGTGCTGAAGAGGACATTGCACCAAAATGAAGGGCCATTCCATCCAAACTAGTTGGCGGTGCTGAAGAAAATGTGGCCCAAAATTAAGGGGTGTTGAGTTTTTACTAGTTGAGATGCAGCTAACCAGACGTTATATATCTGTATAGCTAAGATTTATGTTGTGTTGCTTTTTGTATAGGTGTCTACATTTTCTTTTCTTGTTTCTTAGTGGATTCAGCTTTGATATATGACATTTATGATATGACACTTTTAACATTCTTCAATCACCAATGTATATTTCAGGGAATTTGCATTATTGTTTGTACATGAAAATATGAAAAAATGCCCAAGTGTGAATAATCGCTATTGAAATTATATTATGAAATTGTATTTTTATGATATGCAGTAGAGATTAAAGTAACATATTTTTCCAAAAGGTGTTTTTTTAGTGTGTGTGCACATCAAAGATGGGTGTACTCAAGGGTTGTCATTTACTTACTTAAATTGAAAAATACATATTTGAAAAACAATTCTTAAATTGATTCCATTTAATACCAAATCTGTTGGGTTTCTAATCTTTGCCTTAAGTGTGAATGGCTTATAGGGTAGCCTACTCTTGTTACCTTGCAATAGAATTCATAGTGGAAACAATATCTACTCTAAATTGATCCAAAACATTATTTACAGAACAGTTTTCTCTGCTAAGAACTGATAAATTAAAAAGAACTTGGGAAAGAGAAAAATAACTAACTAAACAGAGATCCTGTTTCAATATTGACGATTTCTCTTGACCACAGTAAGACTTGTACTGGAGTCAGGATCAAATAAGACCAGCAGATGATCGGACCAATCTACATTCTGTAAAGGTAAATTAAAATTAAAATTAGCGGGGCTTATTACCCAATCAAGAATATTTCTTTTCACATGGCTAGCAGAGTAAAACTCTTTTTTTACATCCAATTGATTAAAGAACTGAGCCAAAGAATTCCAGTGTTTACATATAGTATTGGCCTAAGAAATATTTAAATTACATCCAAAAAAAGAGGAAAAAGAAAGAATCCAAGGATTATCCATAAAATATTTCAATTGAGATAGAAACAATGAATAACTTCCCTGGGGATGATAAAGAATGTACCCATGAATAGTTAAGGAAGCATGAGCTTAAAACTGTAGAGCAATTTATTCAAAGAAGGTGGTGGAGTTACAATTATAAACAATTACAATTATTCCTACAAAATTATGGCAACTCCTCCACCTACTTTACCTACTGTCTTGATGTAAACCTGAAAAACATTTTGGAATAAGAACATTTAAAATATGTAGAGTATGAACACTATAAATCATGATGTAAAACAATACAATCATAAACGACAGCAGCATGTAAAATCTCAGAGTGAGCATTCATTAACAGACACCTAATTTGATACGTTTGTGTAAATAAA
Source organism: Ambystoma mexicanum (assembly GCF_040938575.1). Classification (NCBI taxonomy): domain Eukaryota; kingdom Metazoa; phylum Chordata; class Amphibia; order Caudata; family Ambystomatidae; genus Ambystoma; species Ambystoma mexicanum. The sequence continues at coordinate 985,896,123 of NC_090924.1, forward strand.
CGTTTGCCACACCTAGGTAAAATGGGAACATTAACAAGGATGTTTCTGTTCATAGTCCTAAAAGACTTTGTGCATGACAACCTAGAATGAGAAATATGCACATGGATTAGTCCTAAATCACCCTTTGTTAAACCACATGGTTTAAAAGAGTTTAGCAATCACATGGCTAAATAACAGACCAAAACCTAACTATATAGCAAAGTAACCAATGAAGAAATATTAATAAAAGACTATGAGAAATAGCTTTCTGTACATGTTATAAATCCACTGCGAGAAAAAAAGTCTCTAAACAATCAGGACTATGAAACACCATCCCTCACATTCCTCCCCGCAAACACCTGAGTGACAGATTAGCAAGGGCACCGGCATCAAGAGACAGCTGCCCTCTAGCTAATCCAAGCAAGCAACATGTAAATGACAGTGACGTTCCGTGGATTTCAGCATAGTCCACAGAGTTCCATTTTGATATATACGAGAGTAAGGAATGTCAGCGAGAACAGTACCAGGAGGAGGCCAAAACAAAATGCTCACTAATTTCACTCGCCGAACTGTGCAGCGACTTAATGTGACTTGGTACCTACACTGCCACATGGATCAGCAAGTAGGTTAGAGGATCCCAGGAAGTCCACTGTGGTCCTAATGCTGGATGAGAGAGCGCTTGGGCCACCAAGGAAGTTTAGACTGCCGAACTGTGCAGAGACTTAGCGTGACTTGGCACGTATGCAGGCGTGTGGATCAAGAGATCATATATCTTCTGTACAACAGTCTATGGCCCTTATTCACAGAATGGTTTCCAATAGGGCTTTGCTTCTGTACATCTCTAAGCTAACTGCAAAGATGCGAATTAGGCCCTATTAGTTCCAAATGTCTACAAAGCAATGGCATGTTTCCTCCTACATCTGACACTGTATAGTGTTTCAAAATACATGATGCAGTTTGAAATATCAATACATGTACATCATTTTCGAATGTGAAAAGAAATATAATTGGGAGGGAAAGAGATGAAATGTGTTGCCACACAAACCAATTGCGCTATGTTGAGTATTTGCATATAATGGAATTCACACTGCAAACTTTAAAGACCTTAATGTGGCAAACTGACTTTCCTGTGGCTTCTGTACATCTCTAAGCTAACTGCAAAGATGTGCATAGAATAATTGTCTTTCACTATGTTTTGAAGTGTATTTTCTTCATAGTTTGCCCTAATGTATAAAACATTGGGGTCATATTATCGGCACTACATTGTTGAATATTGCCACGCTGCCATTTTAAATCATTTTAGAACAAATTTTAGAATTGCCTTGATTTTAATTTTTAAAAGTCAGTTTAAGACCCATTTCTCTACCTGCGCCTCACTCGCACTGTTTGTATAGAAATTCTGTTGCCCTAACTATTTTATAGACTTAAACATGTCTTCCTGCACTAACTACGTGCTTTGGACTACAGTTCCCAGCTATTCTGTAGTTTGCACAACCTATTTTTCTGTTGTCAGACGTGTCAACGCCGGTGCGTCGGAGCCGGTCTGTGCCGGGAGAGTGTCCACGCACGTCTTGCTGCGTTTGCTCAGCTCCTGTTCGATTCCTACTATATAAAGCACACCACGCTACATCCTTACGCAGATTTGGACTATTGCTGAAGAAAAATGTCCCACTGTGAACTCCTCGCTGGCATTCAGAGGAACCGCCACACAAGATTGGAAACCATATCATGCTATTTATCCTTCGGCTCTACGACTAATCGGATTATTGATCTTAACGCTGACCTTTCACTCACGAACCCTGAACAATTCAGGAATGGTAAGTGCCCATTAAATTGTACAATAGTGAGTCAGGCTGCCAAATGTGATACACAATCACCTGTAATAGATGTGTTCCTCCCCAGTGGTCACAGTCCCAGGTCGATCACAGCACCAACACTGAAAATAGTGCTGCTAAACACACGCTCTCTGGTGCGCCATGCAATGGAATTAGAAGACTTTATCCTTGAATCACAAGCTGATCTTATTGCCATTACGGAAACTTGGCTCCAAAGTACAGCATTACATGCAAACCAGATTGCTGCTCCCGAGGGCTATAATATTTTACGTACTGATTGCATTGGATCAAGAGGAGGTGGAGTGGTTTTGATCTATAAAGAACTGTTAAACATTTTTAGATCTGATACTTGAGAGCTGGATCATTGCGAATCCATGCTGATCAAGCTACATTGTAATCCCACTACTTCTCTCATTATTTTATCACTTTATAGACCTTCCACTCAAACCCCGGATTTCGAGGAACAACTGTTAGCTTCTCTTGGTGCCCTTTCTAAACCCTCTTCATCTCTCCTTAGACTGCGAGATTTTAACTAATGGGCAAATAATCCTTCGGATCAAGCTGCCTCATTGTTGAACGTGCTTGAGGCTCTTGGCTACCAACAAAATGTCAAAACTGCTTCACATAGTGGAGGAATACCTTGGATTCAATCATGACCAAAAATCAGGCTATCGCGCCCATAGTAGTAGTAGAAATCTGCATATGGTCGATTCTTGTCTATCTTTTGATCCCCTTATTCCATCCCCTGTTGTCTCAAAATGCCCCTCAGTTAAAACATTTGTGTTATCCTGGAATACCCGGAAAGTCACACGGAAAGGCTGTTGACTCATTGGTCCTTCCTCAGCTATCAACCCTTGATGACGATATTTTCCTAGTCAATTTGACTAGTCATCTTAGAAACATTACCAATGTTGCCTTTGACACCCTAGTGCCTGTTTGCTCCATCCCCAGAAGAAAATAACTAAACAGAATTGTTGGTTTACACCTGAAGTCCTAACTACTAGGAAGGTCAAACGTATGGCCGAACGCAGTTGGAGGAAACATCCTTGTGACTCCACCCTTAGGGTCTATAAGGCTGGTGTAAAAAGCGTCAATGATACTATTTTTAAAGCTAAGGAGACTAAACTTAATGATCGTATTAAATCAGTCAGATCAAATTCAAGAGAACTGTTTTCCATTCTGCATGAATTGGAAGGTACACCAGCCAAATTGTTTACTGCCATTGACAGTAATTGGTGTCAAAACAACCATGACAAGTTTGCCCAGAAAATATCTCGCCATCAAACCCTCATGACGGAACGCGTTAAAACATTGATGAGCACTGTGACTGAAACATCTTCTGCCCCTCCAGCTGATCGACTAGACTCTTCTACATCCTTCTCGTTTATGGAGGTATCAGATACGAGATGCTAAACATTGTTCATGGGATGAAAACCACCTCTTGCAAAGGTTATATTCTCCCGGCATCCTATTTTAAAGTGTACTTGGCGTCAATTGTTTCCTGGGTCACTAGGTATATAAATCTGTCCTTCTTTGGGGCTCAATTCCCCCAATGCCTCAAAGAGGCATGGATATCACCTTTATTAAAGAAAGAGAACCTCAACATTACTGATCCATGCAACTATAGGCCAATAACTAATGTGCCTTTTATGTTGGAAATCATTGCCAGAGTCCAGGTGGGAGATGACCTGGGCTTAGACAACTGTTCAGAAACGTGGGGCAGGGATAAAGGTCTTGCCTTTGTGGAGTAGCGCAAGCAGGTACCCTGCTGCGTTGGTCTTCTTGGCAATGTGCATTTTGAATGAGAGGCAACAGGACAGTAAAGCTGAGTAATTTTACACTGCATGAGAAGTGAGGTATGTATTCGTTGAGATGTGTGTTACTCAGCCAATTGAGCATACTTGGTTGGGCTTCCTTGGAAAATGAATACAGTCTTTGTAGGGTTAAGTTCAGGTACGAATTTGACGTCTAAGCCTGAATGCGGGCGAGACAATGCTTAAGTCAATGAATGCCATTGATACAATTGCCTTTTAGATGAAGCTGTGTGTCATCTGTGTAGTAATGTATCTTGGTGTCATTGTTGGTGAGGAGGTCTCCTTGTAGTTCCATGTAGAGGTTGGGGATGAGAGGTGACAGGATCGAGCCTTGTAGGACTCTGCAAGTTATTGGCCAGTACTGGGCCCTGCTGGGGCCCATCTGAATGAGTTTGGTCTCTGTTGGAGACGTATGAGGCAAGCAAGCCACTGCAGCAATGTCCCACGAAATCCCATTTGTGGCGTGAGGATGCTGAGGTGGGATTTATGGTCAACGGTATTGGAGGCAGAAAGGAGGTCGAGGAGAATGAGTAAACATAGGTCCCCTTTGTCCAGGATGTTTAGAGCATCATTGATAACTTAGATGGAGCAGGTCGATGGGCTGCATCATGGTCAGAAACGGGTTTGGTCGTCCTGTAGGAGGTTGTACTGGGTGATCCTTTCATGCAACTCAATGGAGATGTTCTTCTCATTTATTTTGCTGCGGAAGCGTGATGGGACGATTGTTGGCCAAGTCATCTGGGTTGATTTTAGGTTTCTTCAGGGGGCGGAGGGGGGTTCTGTCCCATTTTCAGTGCATCTGTAAAGGTATTGATGATGTTGCAAAGTGCTGCAGGTACTTCACCTTTGATAAATGTCACAATGGAGGAGGGGAGAATGCTCTTTTTGTAATTGGTGGGCTTGAGGGTTCACAGAGTTTTGGTCAGGCCATCCAAAGTAATTGCCCTGAATTTGGTCTATCCTAATATGCTGCAAGTTGGTAATGATGGAATGTCTATGTTGTTTTTGGAGCAGTCGATGTGTTGCCTTAGCTTGTCTATCTTGTCTATCTTGCTTTCAAGAAGCAGTTGATGGTGATGTATTTGTGGGTGAACTGTGCTATAGTAGCGTTTGGCAGAAGGATGATGAGGTTATTCATGGCTTGAAAGATCACTCTGCTCTTGATGGATGCTTCCATGATGATTGTTGCATAGTAGTTTGCTTTGGTTATGGTAATGTGTGTCCTGCATGCTGAACGGACTGCTCACAGGGCAATGCCATTTTCTAGTTGGTAAGCCTTTCTCCAGAAGCTTCTCACTTGCTGGTGATAGGTTCCTGTGCACACCAATGTGTGGAGGGCTTATGCTTGTTGAGTTGAAGTTTCAGTAGTCCATTGGTGTTGGTGGTCTCAGCGTGTGGATGAGTGCACTGAGCTGACCATTGACATCCACCAGGGGTTAGGGGGAGGTCAGACGTGAAGGCCAAGGAGATGAGGTTTCCTTATAGTGCATTCATGGGGGAGTTCTTGAAAGAGCGGTGGGGTGCCTTGGTTGATTTGGGTTGGCTCCACTGGGGCAAAGGTGTCTGGTGGAGCAGGATGGGTATGAGTGCATGCCCTGTCCAGTCCAAATGTAGGAAGGAAGATAGACAATGGCCGGGGAGGTCGGACTTATGAGTGTGTTGCATTTGTTGCGGGTTGGTTCTGTGATCATTTGATTGATGTCCATGGTGTTAAGCAGTAGTCACTCTAGCTTTCTTGGTGACTTGGGAATATTTATTTTAAACAAACAATTTGGTACAAAATCAAATACATTTTGATCAAAATGTGACGAACTGCATGGGGGAGTTGCAACCTGCATTACACCAGATTTGCCAGTGCTTAAAGGGAGTGACCAGTGACAGGCAATGCAAATGAGGGAGGCAGCGACATGTGCAAGCTCATGGAAGAAACCATGGTGATTTTACAAGACAGGATCACAGGTTATTGTTTGACTTTGCACGGCCTAAATTGACTTATCATATTTTGAACTGGGCCAAATGTGCACAAACTACTTTCACTTTGTCAATTACTGTTTCCTACACGCCTAGCACGTTCTGCTGTTACAGGACATTCTTTAGATCTGACGTGCACGTAAACAGGTTACATTTTGCAATTGCCCATTAGGATGTTTCCTTCCTGCAACCTGGGCATTGGTCATACCTGCCGACATTCCAAAATGAAAAACCCGAGATCTTTGTCTCCGGAATACCCTGCCCACATGCTCGCAAGGCCACAACCACACATTGCAATATATTCACGTTTGTACTATCTATATGTGTTTAATAAACTCCCAGGATTGTAATAAGCACTAAATTTGCAAAACTAATTAAAGGATCCATCACAAATATATATATAATATATATATCACAGAAAAAAAACTTTCTATGGTTAAGTTGCACTAAGAAAAACCAATGAAATAGAGTGAAAAAACGTTGTTAAAGGGACGTTATGGTTAAGTTGCACTAATAAAAACCAATGAAAGTCAGTGAAAGAATGTTGCTAAGGGGACGTTATCGGTACAAGTAAAACCGAAACCACTGAGAAATTCACCAGTTATGGTAAGCTAAGCAACCATAACTACCGCCACTGCTAAGACTAACACCGAGGACATCAAAGATGATATCACAAAATATTACCGCAGGCCGTGTAATATTCAAACTTGAATGTGTATGTAAACTGAGTGCATTATCAACGTCATAATGAAATTTCTTGAAGGCGTCATGATAGCGGCATAGCACGTGTTCGCCAAAGCGGAGACCGTAATGTGTGCCCTTCATTACAGTAAACTCGCTTTGAAGGCAAACATGAGCACATTGTGGGACGAGGGGGGCAGCAAAGGAACACTTGCTCCCGTCAGATGTGCTGTTAAGAAGCGCCGAAGGAGGCAGCATTACTTGCCGGTATCGCGTGGCAGGAAAGGGACCAAAGCACACAAATCTAGTGGACGCGCAAGGACGCCGGAAAACCGGGAGACGCCACGCTCTTCCGTAGATACCTGGATAAGAGGGTAAAACCCCAAAGTCTCTGAGTGAAACCCAGAGGTTATGCAGGAATGGCAAGGGCCCGTGAGCAAGTGATTTACTCATGCACAACCCTTTGCATGCCTAATTTACAGCGTGGAAATTGCACACCAAACACAAGGAGATGGATGCAAATTTAAATGTCCACGGTTTTGCAACTGACTGCAGGTGCAAATCTGGCATGCATCGATATCCTCCTGTCTTTCTTTTCTTTTTTAAGACTAAGGGCCTAATTCACAGAAGCGTTTTCCAATGGGGTTTTACCATTATAAAATGCCTTTGTGAATGCGGCCCTTAGCCTATTTCCATGTAAAATTATCTAGAAGGGATGGTTTGAGGATGTCCCTTAAGCGAGAGACTTCCGAAAACATAGAATCTGACAGCAAACACACACGTGTGACCACATTAATCTGCATATATTTCTGCGTGTTTCTGGCTCATCGTGCTTTTTTTATTCTTCATTCTCTAACGCACCTTTGTCCTTCCGGAATATTAACTTGCAGTAACACTATCCTATGTTCACATATTATTAAAGCTCCATGCATGTTTTTTATTAAGTTTGCTTAGACACACATTGCCCTTCCTGTTCTGTTATTAGGGATCGGCCAGCTCCACTCACCCACACATTGCACAACGCCATGAAACACATCTCTCTCGCTGTTGCTGCGGCCCAAGGCTCCCAGCTAAAACAACACCGAAAGTGAGTGTGCGGCCAGCGCGCAAAAAGAAAAGAAACTGTTCTGGGATTCTGAGTGTGGGCGTCAGGCTCGAGGTGGAGGGTAGGCTGTTAAAAGGTGTAAAAAAACAGAGCTAAATTAAAATCGCACCCCGCTGCTCCATTTTGTAGAGATCACTTGCAGCATGCAACAATCTGATATTAAACAGATGGGGAAATCTATACAGCGTTATAGTAAAATGTTCAGCAAAAAGAGTATGGTTGTAGCTTTACTTTATCCATCCTGAATTCAGCTACAATTACAAGCAGACTAAGTAATAGGAGCCTAAACAATTTAATCTGGGATTTAGATGTACTATCAAGACTGATAGAAACATAGTGAAAATGCAAAACACTATCACCCGATTGTAGTAATTGTTTCACACAGCAGGCAGGTCTATGCACCCTTCTCTTTTCTAATACCCTGCCGTCTGCACTTCTTAAGGGATAACAGTACCCCCAAAGCATGCACTCTCTGCTCTGCCTGCAGCTGTTCCATGTTCATCACACGTTCATCATATTCCTAACTGCAAAGCAAAAGCACCCCTGAGCAGAGTTGTTCTGCGTTACATGTGAATATGCCAACCTGAAAAATGTCACCAGTGAGGTGAATTTCTTTTCCTGACCCCTAAAATACTTTCCCCAAATATACTAGGAGGGGTTTCGTTTAAGATCATAAACTTTAATACTAGAATATTTGGGGAAAGTGTTTGATTTTACGCAGGGTGCATATTTGGGGAAATGTCGCCCCCTCTGTGACGGGATGTTCACTGCATACCTTCTTCTGCCACTGCCTTGTGTGGTGGGTCTGGCATGCACTTTTTGTGTCGATGCATTTAGACAGCGGTAAAACAATGATTGCTAGCTTTTTTAGTCGAGGGGAGTTAGGAACAAATCTCGAAGCGGTTGCACATTCTGCTTGCACCCTTGCTTTGCGGGGGGCGGGGTCAGCCTCACAAGCTTTGTTGGGCTCTTTTTACTCCTTGCCTCTACATGAATGTCCACTGGCTCCCTCCCTTTCCTATGCCTTAGCTCTTTGTTAGTGCCCGGCTCGCCGCTGGGCCTGGGCACCCTGCAAAACACAACGTAGTGTGAATTTCATTCCTACGTTTCTCTGCCCTCGTTGAGTTCAGGCTGTCATATTTATGTCCCCCTCTTCTTCTACCACCTGTCCCCCTCATGTCTTCTCGCATGGGTGTACCCCACGGTGCCCCGGGCCTTCTATCAACCAAGCATCATTCCAAGTGCCCTTTCCTCTGTCTCCTGCCTTCAACTATTATCTCTCCCTATTTAAACTCTTTCATCGCGCCTCCTCCTCCTGCACCTCGCAATTCTCGATACTGATGCCTGTCACCCCAACTCTAAGGCCCCACCAATCCAAACACTCCCTCTACTTGTCTTGCTGGGCTTACATTTAGAAAAGCACTCACGGCATGGGACGCCACAGAGTGCTGCGGATTGGGGTTCTTAACTAGGAGAATTAGAGAACAAAGCATTAGATATGTGTAGTGAGACACCATTCATTGCACAGCTGTGCCCCTAGGTACCTGGTAGTGGGAACCGATTCTTACCCTTTAAGGTTGCCTTTTCTCTAGTTGGCTACTTCTCTGCGCCAGTAACTCTGCACTCGATCACCTTTTGTAACTCAAAGGTTGCCCTCTGCATTGGCCCTGTGATTGACTCTTCTCTTGTGCCCAATCAGGTCTGCACAAAATGAAATTGAGCTTTTATATCACGCGGCATGCCTCCTGTGATGCTCTCCGTGTCGTGCTTCCAGGACAAACGCGTTGCCCCTGAGCTATCTCCCCAGCCCAATCCCTGATAACATCCCTTCTCATCCTACCTCCTCACACTGCTCCATTAGAGTTCCGTCACATCTCCCTCCACTCTCAAATATCTCCCTAACGTGCAACACATCTGCAAGAAGCCATCATTCTGCCTGTATCCTCTGCCTGTTCCATCCGATTCTTTGCCTCCTTCCTGTCCTTATACCCCTCCATTGGTACCCGAGGCCTGTTTAGAAAGAGTCTTAAGTTCTTCCACTATCACCGTTTAAAATCACGATGGCCTCCAGATCATCTTGTGTGTCTTAATTTGAAACCTTGAAGTATGAAACCCCAACATTTGAAGATTAAATCTCGAAGATTAAAGTTTGAAAATGAAAAAGTGCCTTTATATGCACTTGGATTTGAATATGGAATATGGAAAGCACACTGCTGAGCAGGCTTCCCCTTCTGCTGCCATAGTCACATCCCCACGCCGCCATTTTGCTTACCCTTTATTTCACATTCCATACCTTATAGTCATCATTTCCCCCCTCATTTGGTATTGTGGGCTATACCTCCCCCTTCCCTAAGAAAATGTGTCCTTCTGAAAGTTTAGAAAATGCCTTTGTTTCAATATTAAAATGAATTGCCCCACTGCATTTCCCCCAACTACCACCTAACCTCTTCCTAATAATTATGTTCAATGGATGCGTATTTTTTCAAACCTTTTCCTAATTTCTTCTTAGTTTTATGTTTCAAACTGTTGATTTCAAAATAATGTTTTCAAACTATAATCTTTAAACTTGTTTTCTAATGAAACACCCTTTGCCATACTTTTAATTGAATATGTCCTGCTCTATCAGCCCCTCCTACTCTATCGGTCCCCCTGCTCTATCAGCCCCTCCTGCTCTATCAGTCTGTTTTACTCTATCAGCCCCTCCTGCTCTATCAGTCCATCCTACTCTACCAGCCCATCCTGCTCTATCAGCCACTCCTGTTCTATCAGTCCCCCTGCTTTATCAGCCCGTCCTACTATATCAGCCCCTCTTGCTCTATCAGTCCCCCTGCTCTATATGCCCCTCCTGCTCTATCAGACCCTCCTACTCTATCAGCCCTTTCTTCTCTATCAGTCTGTGCTACTCTATCAGCCCCTCCTACTCTATCAGCCCCTCCTGCTCTATCAGTCCGTCCTACTCTACCACCCCACCCTGCTCTATCAGCCACTCCTGTTCCATCAGTCCGCCCTTCTCTATCATCCCCACCTGCTCTATCAGTCCCTCCTGCTCTATCAGTCCCCCTGCTCTATCAGCCCCTCCTGCTCTATCAGTCCATCCTACTCTATCAGCCCCTCCTGCTCTATCAGTTCCTCCTGCTTATCAGCCCCTCCTGCTCTATCAGCTCCGCCCCCCCTCACAGGTGTATCGCCCCGGTCTGCAAAATATAAATAACACAGTTTACTCTGTGTAACTATTGGCTATTCTGCTGGCTCACAGTGGGGCAGTAAATAGGCCTATATAACAATAAAAAGAAGTCCACAATCAAGAATTACCATGTATTACTGTTCCCCCAAAACTGCTTGAGTAGCACCACGGGACAGATTTTTGGTAGAATTACATTGACTACTGGCTCATCATTGTCAAATGTTTTCCTTTCAACAACCTCTATCCCAGTCCACCAGACAGGACATCCCACACATCCACGCAGAAAGAAGCCTTTCCGCACCTTCCTGAGATGGCGACGGCCTCAGCATGTGTATTTAAGGAGAGCCGGGATCACGCTAACGTGTCCATGCTCTTGCAATGGCTCCCTGAGTGGGCCACGCCAGACATTTCACAGCGTTTGAGGCAATGCGGTTCTGTGCGCTTGTTACTGATCTGTTGCCTGCCCACCTTCCTGTCCATTTTAGCCCCTAGGGGGTCATTTGGGGGTCGCTAGGGGTCACAACTGCGACCACTCAGGTCTCCCTTGCTACCCCTAAAAAAACACACATTTGCTTTAATGGATGCTCTTGAGCTGTTGCCAATGCCGTGTGGCTCTTTATTTCTGGCTTTCTTGTTCAGGCCGGATAACAACAACGTCCAAAAACCATTTAGAGCAGAATAAGTATTAATTTCGGACTATGTATTTTGCTTTTTACAAGTTGCAGTTAGCATGTTTTTTCTGCCTTTGTCTCTGTTACGATCATCAAAAGACAATCCATCTTGGTGTCCTCGGTCACTTGTCAAAATCCTTGTGCCTAAAAGCTTATGTACAGCGTAGAAATGTTTAACCATAGTGCATAAAGTGGCCCTTGATTTCATTGTGCCACAATGAATGCTTTGTTGCAATGTGTCTATCTTTCCGATCTGTACGGCATGCTGTTCAGGATGTTTGTTTGCATGCATGAGGTAATGAGTGCCCAGAGAAAGGGGGATGCCCTGTGAGTGTGCTGCTTTCCCTGCGTTGCTCTAAATTCTTTAATAAACACAGTGGTCGAAGTGAGCGGGAGCGGTCGGGAGCGGTGCTCCTATACTTTTTTAATTTACCTTGTACAGCTCCTATACTTTTATTTTAAAAAGAAACCGTTCCGGAATGGTTTTGTTTTAAAATAAAAGTGTAGGAAGGAGTTGAAACCTTCACTTTCAGTGCACTGCACTGAACGTTCCCTTAAACAGCAGGTGCAAGTGTTTGGGGGGTGTATTGTGTGTGGGAGGGGTTGTGGCAATGGGGTTTGTGGGGAGCAGGGGCAGGCCAGCAGGGAACATAGCTCCACTACTTCTTTTCGTACACTTCGACCAAACCCTCCCAATGGTATGTATTTTGCCAACCTCTGAAGCCTGAAAAGTAGATCCATGCAGACTTGACATGTGGCCAACTTTGCACCAGACATGAATATGAACTGGCCTGCTGTTCAATCTCAGTTACCAGTTTACTGGTATCCACTACAGAGTGTAATTTGTTTTCTGACTTTGATAACATTCAGACATTTAATTGCTCATTTTACTATAGCCAGTATGCTAGCTATAGCTGGTAAGATAGGTCGGTGGGTTGAGTGCTCGCTGCTGTGATGTGTGTGTGATCTGCAGGTTGCAGGGTCAAATCCCGGCAAGGTCAAATCAGCCTTTCATCCATCTGAGGTCGATAAACAAGAACCAACGCAGGTTGGGTGATATTGTATGTATATTTGTTCTATATAAAGCGCTTGGGCATAGGTGGTATATAACACATCATTATCATTTGTCCTTGGATGTCTTCTTGCATTCACAGTAATTTGGTAATATGGGCCTATACACACTGATAATAATGATACATATGGTGATCTTTTCTTGTATGAAATGTATATCACATTACAGTGATATCGTAACCATATTTTTCATTGTGCACTTAGGGACAATGCTATGTGATGCCACTTCCCTTTTTTGTCAAGGGGTGAAAGGTCACGTTCCATCGCTTCCCGTGGTGTCACTTTGGAGTAGGGTCGAATGACATCACTTCCTATGATGTCATCAGAGGTCAAGGCAGTGTGATGTCACTTCCGCTACCCCTGGTATTTTGGTGAAAGGACATCCCTGGCACTCAGACAGGCCACTGACGCACGGCCAGATCAGGCATCACCTGTGCCAGTGGAGAAAAGCTATGACGTTGTCCAGCTCTGGGGACCTGATGCCTTGCTATATTCAAGCATGCAAGTAAGCCCACGAGGGCCCGATTTACACATTGAAAAATGATGCTTTCCGAATCAGGCTTCTGACTGTTTGAACGGTAGTAGGGGTCCCTGATCGCATGCTACATCTTAGTCAAATGAAGTGTGTATGTTTGGGGGGGAGACTGTTTTTGCTCGTCCTTGCTTGCCAGGCACTATTAAAAACTGTGCAAGCAGGAAATAGGCTAGCTTTGGGTGGGGGCGGGCGTGGGTTGGAAGGAGAGACTTGGGAAATGAAAGAAATAGCTTAGGGCAGTTTTGAGTCCTGAAATCTGATTTCTGATTATAGAGACATTGCGTGGCATTAGACACATTTCAGAGCTCACTTCCTGCAGAGACCACTCGTATTCATCATTTCACGCCCCCAACCATTCCCTGGCATTTATTTGCCATTTTGCAGTAACTTGTCAGTGCTGCAAAGAAAAGTAATAATGTCAATTAGAAGAATACGAGCAATCGAGCAAAGCAAGCAGAGTGTTTAAACATCACCCCCACACAGTGTAAAAAAATAATGCATGTGAGAATTAATTTGGGTGCAGCTACATTGAAGTAGCGCTCTTTACACATACCAGCCCTACTGTGAAGAGGATAACCCAGAGAAATATGACTGATTTATTCAATAGGCTCGCCCGGTCTGTATGTCTTGTGAAATCCTAACTGGGAATCGGCAGTGACAACCAATAACCAGAGCTGTCTCCTAGGAGTCTTGGTATGGCAAGGGGAGGATGAGAGAGGTCAACACAATGCTGGGAATGTAGGCAGTAGCAGATGCCCCATAAGCATGGTTAATTCAGCTCCTCCAGTCCCAGTGAGGGGAAATCTAGCAACACCCAAGTCACTTGAGGATTCTAGGCCTGGGGCCTTCCACTTCAGATCCTTAATTCGGCACTAGTCACGACCATGGGAAATCCAGCAAGACCCAAGTCACTTGATGATTCTGGCCTAGGCCCTTGCACTTCAGATTGTTACTTTGGCACGTTTCATGGTCATGGGAAACTCAGCAAGACGCAAGTCACTTGATGATTCTGGCCTAGGCTCTTGTACTTCAGAAAGTTAATTTGTCTCTAGTCATGGGAAATCCAGCAAGACGCAAGTCACTTGAAGATTCTGGCCTAGGCCCTTACACTTTAGATATAGATAGTTAAATCAGGGCTAGTCTCGGTCATGGGAAATCCAGCGAGAAAGTCACTTGATGATTCTGGCCCAGGCTCTTGTACTTCAGATAGTTCATTCAGATCTAGTCTTGGTGTTGGGAAATCCAGCAAGACCCAAGTCACCTGATGATTCCAATCTAGGCCCTTGCACTTCAGATAGTTAATTCGCCACTAGTCTCGGTCATGGGAAATCCAGCAAGACCCAAGTCACTTGATGATTCTGGCCTAAACCCCAGACTTTCAGATGGGTAGTTGGCGAGAAAGGAAACAATGCCATGAAAGAAGTGATGGTGAGAAACGTAACATAGAAAGGCCAATATGTTAGGAGGCAAGAGCGGAATGCACAGCAAGTAATCCAGAACTTTCCACTTAGCACTGTAAGAAGGACAGCATTAAAGCTGAACCACAAGGAGGATCAACACAACTTGCTGTAATAAATGGCAGAAATGAAGGAAAAAAGGAACGAGAGATTAAATGAATGCACGAGTATGGGGAGCCTTTGTGAAATGGCTTAGGGAAAAGATGCTGAGCATGAATAAGGCGCATTTAAACGGGAGAAAAGTCAGGGACAGTTTCTGTAAGCATACGAAAGGAGGTGAATGAAGAGGCGAAAGCGATCCACCAGGAAACATTCTGAAATGGAAGTGGAGAATACCAAATAAACCCTTTTATTTTGGGTAAAAAGAAACTTGACAGTGGAGAAACCATCTTTAAGAGATTCAAGGGATTGCGTGAGGAATAGAGTTCTAGCGTGTCTAAAGAAGAAAGTTGGCTTGGGCTTGATTAGACCGCAGGATCCTAAAAATCCTGGATAGAACACAGATTAAAGAATGGAAAGAGAATGCATTATAGTTGGTTAGTGTCACAGCCTTTTTGGGAATTAGTAAACTCTTATGTTATGTTACTTTGCCTTTGTACTGCTCTGAATCACCAGTGTCTGAAGATTACTAAAAAAAACAATTGTCCTTGTCTTTGTTCCCCACTTCCTAATATAACACAGACCTTATTCCTGATTTTGCTTGTTCGATGTCTTCTTCTTTCTCTCTAACATATTTCAGGCAAAGCCGGTTTAATCATGTGGCTTTGGATTCCCTGCCCCCCTTGGCGTGTGGCCCTTATTTCATTGTTTTTCTTGCGTGTTCATTTTGTTTTAAAGAGGTCGCCCTTTCCTCATTTTTAAATTGCCCCATTGAATTTCTTTTAAATGTGTATTCCTGTGTATGGAAACTGTACTCACTAAAGGCTAGGCAGCTGAAGGGTGTTAAAATAAACTCCCCTCGTTCCTTATCTACCAAACTCAGAGGATAGAAGGAAGGAGGAAGAGCCAGGGGATACTCCTAGGGAGAGCCCAACGACTATCTCCCTCTTCTTCTTGCTCTCATCTTCTCGCTCTCCACACACCTACACCTGGCTACCCCAGCTGTGGACACAATACATACTCAAGCACACGTTGGCACTGTGGTCACGGGTGTGGTATAAAGCACCATGAAATGACAAGACATACGTTTGCAAAAAAATGTATCTGTAAGCTCTTTTTAAGATGTGTCATAACTGGTAGCTACACAGTGCACAAAGTCAGCCATATAGTCTAGGCTGTTTTCTGACCCTTCTGGCATTGCCCTATTGCATAATGGGCCAGTCCCAATCTACCTTCCTATGCACTTCAATGGACCAGACCACACTTGACCTTTAAGAACTCTGGCCTTCCCTTTTTCATACCCTGATGTCTTTCTATGTTATCTCTCCTTCCTGCCCTCACTTTTTGGCCATACGGTGGTGCTTTAGCACCACCTATTTGCCAAAGGTATTGCATTGAATTCTTTTTTTGATGTTACTACTATGCCGGCCCATTCCTGCATGCGAGAGCCCATTAACCTCTACCGCCTACCCTCTTAGTTCTAGAGCACCCCTTTTTCTCCCACAAAAATATTTTGAAAGCGCTCCATCTTTACGCAACAGACCCAGAGTACAACACACTTGCTAGATTGTTTGGGCAACAAGGAGTGTATTTTATCCTGTTTTAGTATTTGAATGTCTAACGCTGACATCACTGAGATCCCAAAAGGGGTTAGCTATTCAAGATATCAGTCTAGACTTAGGCTAATGGTCAGCTATTGAAAGAGTAGACAGACTAACATCTATCTCTGAAGAAAGAAAAACTATATGACCCACTGACTCTGTGTGCAGCTGATGCGAGACGTTGGAAGGAGTGTGAGGTTGAGCAACAGTAGGTGGTAGGCTGTGCAAGGAATCAGCTGAACGAAAAGAGTGGCCATTGTCATGGAGTGAGTAATAGACAGGCAACTGACACATACAGCAGGCTGCGGTGATTATAAGAGGGCAACAAGAAGAAAGGAAGTGCGACAGAATTAACAGAAACTCAGGGAGTTGGGGCAGTTTACGTCCCAAATGCAGGTAACAATGTAATACAACACATTCCTAGAGCAGAAGTGCTTTCTCCCATCTGAAACCCTATCCTTGAATCAAGGAAGAGGTAACATAAGCATGCTTTTTTTCGGGGTGGGGGTGGGGGGCAAGTTGCACTGCTCTTTAATTCCAGAATGTGACACTCACTAAGAGGGAGACAGAATTTGTTTTAGGAAATCCTTTGAGCCCCTGGATGTGCTCAGGTGCTCTCTGAAATCAGAATCTATGGGCCTCATTACGAGTTTGGAGGCAGCCATGGAGCTATTAGCTATTAGCTCCATGGCTGCCTCCAAACCGGGCTCCTTTACCGGGTTCCTGAAAAGGGGACTTACTGGCTCATTCCGACATAGGAGGACCCGGTAAATCCTCCTTGCAGGAACCATTCCCCATTCCCATTTGAGCCCCCATAGGGCCCAATGGGAATGGGGAGGGAGGCAATAACAGGCAGATTACATCTGGCCCGTTATAACCACCCTCTTCCCTCGTGGGACCCGGAAAGGACGCCTGGCTTTACCAGGTGTCTGATCCGGGTCCCGCAAAGGGAAGCTCGTAATCGGCGCTCCTGTAATGAAGGGGGCCGGTCCTGTACTGGCCCCCTTCATTCCGGGAGCGCCAGCCTTATAATGAGGCCCTATGACTGATGATCAGGCTAGAAACAACATTACATGAATCTATTGTGAGTACTAAATTAGACCACGACTCTACACATGTTCCGCCAACATACAGAACCGGTGATATGGGATTCTGATGCTCTTTTTCCTACCTCTTGACTAGCAAGGCTCTGGGCGCTGTCACCCTGCCTGCCGTGCAGAGAATGTTTTTATGAGTTTCATCCGGTTAGTAGTTTGCAGCTGGATGTCAATCTCCAGCCACTACGATCACATACATGATGTGAACCTAATCTGTATGGTGGTATGTCATGGACAATCATACCGAAATTAGTCTATAATGGGCAAACCAACTTTCTAGTGCGCCTGGGTTGAATTTTTTTTAGAAAAAATATGTTTGACGTGCAGATGGTCTGTTGGTAAGTATGGTTCCAGATGGTTCCAGATCGCTGCGCATCTTGGTGACAAGAGGAAATGCCCTAATCTCTTGGACACGCAATCTTGAAAATGATACACCAGAGACAATGCGCTGATCCAAGAAAAACAGTCAATTGGTTTCAGCATTATATCACTGCATCACTAGTCTAACAGAGTAGAACTATGCCCTAGCCAAGCTAACATGTGTTTCGACCATTGCTGCTCTTTTTCAAGGCTGTACAACAGCAAAGGGGTAGTATACAATTATTCACTGATTCATCTATGTCGAATCAGTGCTAAATCAATATGCCAGTTGGTGCAATTCTTGATCTGGCGATTATATTTACGGTCATTGAGATCAAAACCTGTTTAAGTTTCTGAATGTTGAAAAGAGCTCTGTGGTTGTATACTAGAACAGTAGTTCTGTCGGCTTTCTGCCTGTTGGCCTACACGCGGGACGCCGAATATAGTGTAGTGGACCTTACAGGACACCCGAATTAGAAAATTGTGCATGACCTATGAAGACAGAACTACCGTTCTAGTATAAAACAAGGCCTTGTTCTTTATGAGAGAACTACTATTGGCTCTACATAAAAAGTCACCTCATCGTACTCGACATTTTCTCACCTTTTGAAACACCCTTTGCTTATAGACAGCCACCTTTCGATCATCGGAAAACAAAAATATGGCACTGACTCTGTTACACTCAGCGAGTGAACAACATCTGTAAAGATGGAGAATCAAGTTCAGCACCCATTGACATGAAAGTACTGAGGGTTCAACACTCTTTCCATGGTCGCTACCAGCAGCTACATCAAACCGCTAGCATTTCTCCTCAACCAAGCTCCAGACTTCTTCCTTTTATATGTGCATGTCACCCAAATAGCCTTCAGTCTAACCTATTGCAAGAGGTAATATCTCCCATCAGTTCAATGGAGGCTGATGGCACCTGTGCCTTTATCCTGGAAAAACAGAAATGTCAATACCTCCAAACTGAAATTTATATTTCAGCGCCTAGATGCCTAAGGGTCTGTGTGCGCTTTACAAATTAAATTAATAAATATATGGCCAGACTCTTCAATACCCCAAATGTCCTCACACAGGACAGCAAAGAATGTAGGCATCACAATCGACAATAGCATGTTATTTACTCCTCGGATTGATGAAGTAGTCAATAGGGGATACTTCTTATTGCATATACCCAGTAAAATATTAGCATACCTGGAAGTAACACAAAAGTATGAACTGGGCAAAGCATTGGTGCTTGCTATATTTGACTAAAGTAATAGCACTGTGATTCTGCTCCGCAAGAGTACAAGGATGAGTAGGAGTAAAAGGGCCCCTTTTGTGGTAATGTGGGCTCTGGGAAGGCTATTCTCTCAAGAGGGTTTTGAAGGTGTACCAGTAGTGACCCAAACAACACAGTATCACAGTCCAAAATAAGGGGAATGTCCAATCAAGGTTCTATAAAAATATAAATACTTTAATTAAGCACACCATCTGCATGTTTAACGATTAGAAAACACTGTATAAAAACTCACCCCAAAGGAAGAACAGAGAAAATGCGACAGAGTGGAGTGAGTGTAGTTCCAGGGGTGGTAGGTAAAGTATAAACCACAAAAAGTATATCTTGTTGAAAGCAGGAGCAATCATAACCTAACCATTCTCTAGGGCCCACATGGACCGAGGGGTAGTACAGAATCAACAGTACCTGGATTTAGTTTCTGGTGGGCTGATGCAGTCATACCCGGGGTCTAATGTAGGTGCAAGCTGATCAGGCTCAGTTTGTGCACATAACATCGTGGAAGCCCCAGCAGCAAGCAGGCGTCGAGTAGGGGCAAATGCAGGTGTTATGCGTGGTCGAAGGGTGGCTCTCAGGGATGCAGGTTGGGGTGGTCCCAGGAACGGTTCACTGTTGGCCAGGCCAGGTCACGCTTTAGTTGCCAGGAGGGGACGATACGTGATGTCCAGTGTATCAAGCCAGTGATGGTCATCGAAGTGGTGATCTTGGGTGTGTTGGTGTGTTGATGTGCGATCAATCAGGCAGCAATTCAAGCACTGGCTGGGCTGAGCCATGGTTGTAACCCCCGCACAGAGTCGGCATGTTACTCTCCAGTGAATCGGTTCGGGTCCCAGTATTGAGCAGTCACTTCTGGCCTACCAGGAGATAAACTTTGCCTGGGACATGATGTAGTGTCGAGTTGGTCGAAGGTGCAAGCAATGTTCGATGTAGTAGAGGAAACTTCCCTCTAGTTCCAGGTGTGCTGAACACAGAGCAACCGATTCGCTGTGGCAGAACAAGGAGCTTTGACTGGTCCTCCAGCTTCTGTGAGGCTACTCAGTGGGACTCAAGATTAGGATCATTCCGTTCCGGGTCCGCTCTCCTGCTCAGGAGATTCCAGCACAGTGAGGTAGGTCTTGATCCACTGCAGTGGTTACTCCTGATGTGCCCTGGTAGTGGTAGGGGACAGACTTTGCTTCTGCCTTGGAGGATTCCTTCTTCACCACAGGCTGAGGGCTTTGTAGAGTGAAATTCGCCCAAAGGAAGACCGGCGAGGCCTTCAGAACAAAACTGCAGCCTTAAAGGATCCAAGAGGAACTGAGCAACTCTGCTGAAGGGGTTCAAGTCCCCTTATTTTAAGGGCAGAAGTCCTCAATTGCTGCTCTGGAATGGAGTGGACATTGCCCTGTTGGTGCCACACTGAAAGTGCTTTGCTCCAGATGAGGCAGAGTGGACAGGAAGGAGAGAGGGAGAGAGACAGTGAGAATCAAGATGGTAGAAGCCTCCTTCCCCTGACCAGAGCCCTCCTGCCTATCATAATCCCGTCCCTTCCCTTCTCACTGAGAACAAAGGGCTGTAGAGATGGAGCACCATGATGCGATGCTACTTCTTTTGAATGGGTAAGCTCCCTCGATTCCTGGGTGCAGGACAGTTGCCTGCTGTGCAGCTGTCTTGGGCAGAGGGTGGAATACGCCCTCACATAGACATCAAGGAGGAGGCCTGGCCCTCCAGGTCCTTGTCCTGCCATTTGAAAGGCTACACCCAGCTGACCAGAATGCACATCACCTTCCACAGTGGTGATGACTCACAGGAGCTGACACTTGTGCGATATCAGTTGGAATGTGGCGGTCATGATCATAAGTACCACCATGCACTAGGAAACACTTGTGAACAGGCACGTTATAAATGACTTATCATATCATATCATGCACCAACCTAGGAATAGCATTTATTTAGTGTTTATCGTGCCATCAGCATGGCCGACTTATGATCATAATCATTTCTGGTACGGGGGCATGCGATGCAGTGACTTGAATTTCTCTGCGGTTATCAAGTGGGCATCTCGTGACCTAAGAACCTGCTCTGTGCCACAAGTAGAGTATGTGCCACGAATCAGGCTACTGTTGTGGTAGGGCATGAGTTGACCATGCTTTTAGCCTTGAGTTGACAGAAAAGGGCAATTTGGTTGGCAGATTACCCATTTTTTTAGATGGAATAAGCCTCATCATTCTATATGTTATTAAAAATCAAAAAAGGCTTTGCACCCTTTCCAGATAGCAGTCCCTCACAAGTATATATAACGTTCTAAATAAACGTCAACTCCACCAACTAAGAATGGTCCAAAACAGAGCAGTAAGATTGATCCTGGGGCTTAAAGCACTTGACCCTATCATGCCTGGTCTTAAAGCATCACAGTGCATTCCCACTGAATACTGCACCCCCATCAATGCCCCCTTCTGGAATCATCAGGTCCTCGCTCCAAAGGGTGGGGTCCAGACATACTGCAGAACTCTTCAAGCCCTTTCATCCTAAAGAAAACAATCAGATCAGCTGATGAGATCCTCATTATACCGCTGAAGTTCGAGAGTCTACCTCATGGCGGCCGAACATTTGTAGTGAACACCGATAGAAGCTGAAATGGAATTCCCCAAATCCCTGCGTTTGGAAACAAGTTACCTAAGAATTAAATGTGCTTAAAAATGTTCAACAAAGCATTCCCGGAAAGCCACCGATCCCTGTCTTTTGCTCAGCTGTTTCAGCCAGGGGTCGACGATCTCCCGAGTCCTAGTGCGCAGGCCCGCTGAATGGGGGGGCATTTAACTTTCCTCTAGGCATTGAGCTCACCTAACTGGGCGTGGCTTTTGCAGGGTGGGGATATGGTGGAAATAATTAGGCGGCTAATCAGTTACACCCGGTGACATGCAAGGACCAGGCATAAGAGGTCCATAGCTTTTTAAATCAATTATGTCAGAAGCAATTATCACGCTGAATGTTTATGATGAATGTGGACTTTAATTGAAAGTTCATGTAATGCAAATCTGTGTAGTTGAACCCACATTTAGTGGCCCCCTAAAAGGCATATGGTTAACTATGAGTGTATCATACTTTGCATTGTGCGATTAACGTTTAACAACATGTCTAATTGGACCCCTCCCCAGAAACCCACATGAATGCACTTGGGAATGACTTGCTGTAATGTGGCACTATATAAAACACCATGAAAATAAAAATGTATTTTATACAGGTTAGATTTGGGCAAGACAGGCCAGAACCTAGTTCCGCTTGGACTAAAGGCTGACTCGAGCTCTACGTAGCCACTGCTTGAATAACACGACCAAGATCGATCTGCTTGCACTGGAAAAATTGTACTATAACACATTCTTGCCTGGCTGGAGACAGGCAGCATCTCCCCGGTCTCTTGTTTTACAACTAGAACAGAGAATGGTGCCGGGGGTCTGAAGTCTTCCCTCACTGCCCCTGCAGTCATCATGTTGGGGAAAAGGTCTCACACAGAATAGGGCCTGAAAATACTTTTTCAAAACCTCATTAGAACTACAGTTCAATGTGAAGCTCTTTGGGAGTGAGGTAGTAGAGAATAGTAGACTGAATTTCTGTGTCCAACAATGACTAAAAGCAGAGGACCATGTCACACAGTTCTGTATTCTGTTATTCAGCTTCACGGTCTTGGAAGTGTAGTTGGAAACCCAGCAGGTATTCACTTTGCACTCTGTAGTGTTCAATTTATGATGGCAAAATAAAGCTACAAGTGTACTGGTTTTGCCTGGAACCATATATTTGCGAGTTGATTCATAGCGTGATTTGTGAACTACATCTCTATACACTTTCAATTGAGCATTATTTGAGCTCTTTAGAGTCATGCACTAGCTCAGACCTGCATCAGCTAGAGCTGAGGTGATATGCGGCCCAGTGCCTAACGTGCAGACCGGGCTCCAATTTGCACTTCACATCACTTTTCTAGCTGTGGCATATTTTCCAAAACTGGTACGACAGGTATGAGTTTGTGTTGTGGTGGTGGTGATGCAGGACACAAGGTATGGGTTGGGGGTGGCGATGTAGGAGGCTATGTATGGGTTGTGTTATGTCTGAATCGGTAGGCGGGATGCCACAAATGGGTCTTGTGTAGTGCGGGGCGGCATGACGCACGGTGTGGGTATTGTATTGTGAGGGGTAGGTCCTTTTCCGGTTCTGCATTTTTATTATTTTGGAGCCATGCCGAACCTCCCCCAACCCCCTCCTTTCCTCCTGTCCTCCCAATCGTCTCTTCCCGAGAATCCTCTGGTGGCCAGCCCACCTCTAATGCAAGTAGAGTTGCACACATTCTCATCACACGTGACCCACACGCTGTGGCCAGCTTCCAGTTCCAAGTCAGGGTGATTGTTTCAAGATGTTTTCCTAAGGAGCCCAGTTGTCCAGCTAAGCACTTTTTCAGTGCTGCAGTCCTTGCCAATGTCAAATCAATGCTGGCTCACTACTTGCTTCTTCTCTAAGACGTTTCACTGGCCTGGCACCGAGACTTTCGAAACAACCTCGCATTCCTGCCTGGCGGGTACTATTACACGCCGAAACCTCGTGTGGGCAGGAAGGCTCGACAGTGCCATGAGCAACATTTTTCTTGGTCAGACACAATGCCTCGGCTGAACTAAATACACACTTTAACAAGTGCCGAGATTCACGTATAGTGCCTGTGCGTTGAATCGGCGCAGTGTTTGAAGCTGCCGGGGAGCCACGACAGCCTAAGTAAACTCTGACCGTCGGATAATAGGACTATTATTTCTCTCGCCGACTTCCTGATTCGACAAGAAAAACAGACAGCGCTTGTTGCCGCCTGGAGGTCGGGAAGCATAGGATGAGCCCAGGGCTTGCGGGGAGCCAACTCCTTTTTAAGCACTCTGTGTATCCTCGCCAGGAAAAAAAGAGAAACGTTTCTATTGTAGGGGCAAGAAACCCACACATTTCACACATCATTCCAACTTTGTCCGCCAGCTGCCCCGGCATTCCCCAGCTCCACTGCAATGCATTCCAGCACTCTCACTGCCAGCAAACCCCCCCCCGTACCCCCCCAGCAGCGCCGCTAATGCAGACGGACAGACCCGGGCAGATAGGTTACAAGCGGCTTCCACATATTGGTGCATTTTATTAATAGCACGGGCAGACAATGTGAGCACAGGAGCACAATCCATGTGAACAGAAAATGAAGCGCCATTAGAGCCGAATAAGTCCACAGAAATGTTATTCTAAAGAAAAAACCCGAAACAACTTGATGGAGTTTATACGGTTTTCATGCTTCTTTTCTTTGGTGCTGTGTGTTATGAAAATAGATGTCGAATGCCACGTTCCTTTGTCAATAGGATAATCTCCCCTTCCCATTCCAAAGGCAAGAGTCATCTTTCAAGCTGCAACATGCAAAGAGAGCAGGCAAACCCCGTCTACCTCCAGCGGTCTGCTTTCCGCCCGGTCACCATCCTGGTTGCCTACCCTAGCAAGTTGAAAGCTGTTCTCTGACAAAATGGGCCTCATTACGAGTTTCCCCGTATCGATACCGGGAACCTGCCCTTACCATCTCTGCCGCCCGGTATTACCGAGACATTACGGGCGGTGGAGTGCCGTAAGTTCCCATTCCATGGGATGGCTGCAATTACCGCAATTACTACTTTCTTTGCCGGTATTGGCCTGAAATACCGGCAGGTCAGGACTACCAAGAGATCTGTGGCCCCCACCGGCAAACTGGAGTTATCGGAATTTTTTCCAGACTGGCACATTTGTAATGAGGCCCATTATTACCTCGCATTTGTCTACCTCGACTCTTCTTGGTTCACTTTAAAAGAAAAATCTATGAATGGGGGTGTACCCCGATAGTGTCCTCCTCCCTGCTCTTACCCGACATGCATCCTCTCACCTAAACTTACCCTACACACACAAATCCACGCGCACGTGAAAAAAGTCGACCAAGAAGAGTCGAAGTACAAAACCACGTGGCAAATGTGCTTGATGGAATCACTTTATAGCCGGTGTGGCTGTGCTGGAAGTGCTCTTGAACCTTCAAGACACCACTGTAATCTATTGCATCTCTGTTGCTGTTCAGGAAATTCAATTATTTGAACATTTATAGTATCATGTGGCTGTGTGGTTAGTGTACTAGAATCTTTACTGTCTCCCTGTGGCTGTGCTGAGAGTGTACTCGAGCTTTTACTTTATCCCTGTGGCTATACTGGCAGTGCATGCAGATCTTTCCTGTATACGCAGGTTGTGTTTGTAGTGCAATTGAACGCTTACTATATCTCTCGCGCTGTGCCTGAAGTCCACTCTAGCTTTTAATGTAGCCTTGTGGCTATGCTGGAAGTGCACTCAAGCCTTTATTCCTATGTCTGTGATTCAAGTGTACTTGAACATGTGGCTGTGCTGCAAGTGCACGTGAACCTTTTTTGCTGTATCACTGTGGCTATGCTGGAAGTCCACTCAAACATTTACTATATCGCTGCAACTCTTTTGGTAGTGCACGTAAACCCTCATGCTATCGGACTGTGCAGAAGGTTCCCTGGATACATTACTGGATCCCCCGTTGGTGCAGAAGTAAACTTTAACCTTCACCGGCTCTGCTCAGCGTGTGGTCGAACTTTCACCATATCACTGTGGCTGTACTCAGCTCGTGGTCTAACTTTCACTGTATCACCATGGCTGTGTGCAGCGTGTGGTCGAACTTTCACTCTGTCACTGAGGCTGTGCTCAGTGTGTGTTAGAACTTTCACTTTATCACTGTGTCTGTGCTCAGCGCGTGTTCGAACTTTCACTGTATCACTGTGGCTGTGCTCAGCATGTGTTCAAACTTTCACTGTATCACTGTGGCTGTGCTCAGCGCGTATTCAAACTTTCACTCTATCACTGTGGCTGTGCTCAGCGTGCGTTTGAACTTTCGCTCTATCACTGTGTCTGTGCCCAGCGCGTGTTCGAACTTTCACTGTATCACTGTGGCTGTGCTCAGCGCGTATTCAAACTTTCACTCTATCACTGTGGCTCTGCTCAGCATGCGTTTGAACTTTCACTCTATCACTGTGTCTGTGCTCAGCGCGTGTTCGAACTTTCACTGTATCACTGTGGCTGTGCTCAGCGCGTGTTCAAACTTTCACTGTGTTTGAACTTTCACTCTATCACTGTGTCTGTGTTCAGCGTGTGTTCAAACTTTTACAGTATCACTGTGGCTGTGCTCAGCGTGTGTTCACACTTTCACTGTATCACTGTTGCTGTGCTCATCATGTGTTCGAACTTTCACTCTATCACTGTAGCTGTGCTCAGCGTGTGTTTGAACTTTTACTGTTTCACTGTAGCTGTGCTCAGAGTGTGTTCAAACATTCACTGTATCACTGTGGCTGTGCTCAGCGTGTGTTTGAACTTTCACTGTTTCACTGTGGCTGTGCTCAGCATGTGTTCAAACTTTCACTGCATCACTGTGGCTGTGCTCAGCGTGTGTTCGAACTTTAACTGAATCGCTGTGGCTGTGCTCAGCATGTGTTCGAACCTTCACTATATCACGGTGGCTGTGCTCAGTGTGTGTTCGGACTTTCACTGTGGCTCTGCTCAGCATGTGTTCGAACTTCCACTGTATCACTGTGGCTGTGCTCAAAGTGTATTTCAATCTTTACTCCATTTCTGTGACCGTGCTCTGTAAAGAGGCAATAGTCACAGTGGCATATTTTAGTCATGAGGAAAAAAGAGATCCAGTTTAGTGTTTCACAATTCCTTTCTGTGTAGCTCTACCCTGAGGCATGGCGTACACTTTGTGTACAGCACTCACACATAAGTCACAGATTCTGGCACATGTGCCCTTTCTTGGTGAATCTCTACCTAATACACATCTAATGTATAGATGCCTATGTTTTAATGCATATATTGCACATAGTTGTAATGACTGTGCATGGCATCAATAGATTCCTTGTAAAGTGGCCAAAAATCTCTTGGTTTCCAATAGTAGACTTGATTTTGAAAACATGTTTGGTGGGAAATAATCCTTACCCTGGTGAATCGGGCCACAATCTCTTGGTTTCCAATAGTAGACCTGATTTTAAAAACATATTTGGCAGGAAATAATCCTTACCCTTGTGAATCAACCCAAAATCTCTAGGTATGAAATAGTAGACTTGTTTTTGAAAAGATGTTTGGTAGGAAATCATCTTTCCTCTTGTGAGTCGGCCCAAAATCTCTTAGTACCAAATGGCAGCTATGATTTCGATTTTTCTGTACCAGGAAATGATCAGGACTAAAAGGCAAAATGAATAAGTGAAAAAAAAATGTGTAGTTTCAAGACATGAGTCGATGATTGCAGGTCTAGCAGGTTGTTTAGCATGCCTCGCTGCAGGTGTGCTGGAGCGGCCAGTGCAGTAAGAGGTGACATTCCATGTGATGCTGCATTTTCAAGAACAAACTTACTTAGCAGCAGAGTTCCTGGGAGTAACGGATGTAACACGTCAAGATGTCCATAGTTGCATAGAGTGACGGCTACCCAGGTCTATATGACTGGATGGCATGATGCATGGGTGAGGAATGGGCTAGCAAAAATAAAACAGCATACTGTGTTTTCAGTGTTGACACTCACCCTAAAATGATCGCTGTCCTTGCAATTGACCTATTGTGGCACATAAGTTCCCAATGCTAAGCCATCTGACATTCAACATTACATTGCATTTCAGACTAGTCTGTGCACTGGTAACTCTATGCCTGATAAGGGGTTTATCATTGCAGGCTTCAGTTTGAAGCCCACTACAGTAGACCATGGGACTCGTATTTCTTCCTTGAAACCCTCTTGTCAGTGTTGTGATGCTTTGCCACATCTGTTGGCCTCTTATCGGACTGGGGCAGCGGCACCTTTTAGGAGAAAGTGCAACATTCTGTGCCTAAATGTGCATGTACATACAGGTGCATAAGCATTAGAATTGCCCCGCACCCGGCCACAGTACATGTACCAGAGTGTTGTGAAAGCACAGGTGGAAGTCATTGGCTGGTTGTTACAACAGTGCAGTGTCACCACACCAGCGCACGCCCCCATGTAGGCACGCCACTCCTGCCCCACAGTAGCCACATACACCTGGTGTCTGCAGACCTAAGAGACTGCAGGGAAGTCCTGTTTGCCCGTGTCTGTCGTCTGGTCTCTTGCACATACAGGCCTGTTAGAGAACAGTGCGCGTCCTCATTGATTCGTGTGTTATTGAACAAAAAACACTTCTTTCGGCAAGCATTGCAGTAGCCTCACCAACATATCTGAAATCCTGCATGCCACACGACTTTCCAGGGCTAATTTCATTCCTGGAACATTGCTTAATAGTGTTGTCCCCTCTGTGAATTTGTCCCAACCAAACCCGAGGTGAGCGAAATTCAATTGACGATCAATTATTATGAGACCTTCACGTGATGATCCTTCAAAGTCCAAACTCATGGACTCTATGTAGCTCCCGTTTACAGTGTTACTGAAGTGGGTAGAAGATGAACAAGCAGTAAGAAGCCATAGCACCCCAGAATATGTATTTATTTATTTATTTACTTATTTCATTTATAAAGCGCACAAACAACCCTGAGGCATTGAGGCCTGTTACAGGTAAAAGTCAGGTACCAAAAAAGGACAAATCAAGGAGGTACAGTGAGATTTTACATTGGTTACATAGAGAGACACAGGGCTGCATGTCCAGCCATGTATGCTTGAGTACTTTAGTTGTATGCCAGGAATATCCTGGCATGCCAGGTAGAGTCATCCTATTGTATATGCAGACATAAATCCCAAGTGCCATCATCATGTGGCAACTACTACCTCACTCTTCCAGATGGTGCCATCCTATGCAATCTCATGCCATAGATAGCCTCAAAAGCAAAATACAGTTATCAGATGTACAGCTTAATATTCTCAGGTTGTGACATTATATGTCACATACAGAATTGTTTTGCCTACATACTACCATAATATGCTCTGCAGAGTTCCACGAGCCCATGAACTGCCACGGTTTTCTGTGTACACTCACTTATGCTATGCACAACCTCCAATGCACACATGTAGCCTCTTTTACCTAGATATACACCTCACATGCCAAGTGCGGCCTCATATGGTCCCCCCAATTCTAGACATAGCTTTACATTGCAAGTACAGAGATCACATGCTTGATTCAGCCTGACATACCAAGTAGTACTTTAGTATGCCAAGAGCAGCTTCATAAATTCACATACCCATATTATATGATGTGAATTCTTTCAAATGTGGAAATGCATCATCATATGACCCCATATTGCGACAACATACTATGCACAGCCTCACATGCCTTAAGGTAATTTACAAAATCGAGGCATTTTTAGATGGTGTCATTACATCGTTTTCATTTATTAACGATTAATAACTTCATTGCTGATATTATGTGTTTAGGTCCGTTCGTTTAATAATGACTAGTCTCTAAATACTACACTTTCCTTTCATATTGTTTATGTCTTACGTAAATGGTAGCCATCTTGGAATGCCTCTAGCTTGTATTCTTCTTTAAAAGTAAAAACAGTGCAAAACTGTGTTAAAGACATTGGGCCTCATTATAAGTACGGCGGTAAGGTAACATCGCTGCCGGTATTGCTACTGGCACCGTTGCCACCGTACCACCATACTACAAGCTGTGTTCACGGGTGCCTATCAGCCCACCAGGTCTGACATGGCGGGCGGAGCGGCACCTGCAAGCACAGCAAGTTGGATGCACTGGCACCATTGTAAACGGTGCCGGTGCATCCGACGTCCCCATTCCCAGTGAGCCCTATGGGCCTCAAATGGGATGGGGATGTACCGGCACCCGTGAAAGGGCAATTACCGGCTACCTCCAACCTCGTAATGAGGCCCATTGGGTCTCATTCTAAGTGTGCCAGTCCGGAAACAACGGTGCCAGTAAGCTTACCAGCACCATTGTTTCCGGACCGGCACACTACAACTCTGCGGGCGGGTGCTGTCCTGCACAGCGGGTCAGCCCTGCCGGGCGGAGCTGCACCCGCCCACAGAGTTTTCACAGAAGCACTGGCACCGTTATTAACGGTGCCGATGCTGCCGTCGTCCCCCCAACCATATGGGACATACAATTTACCAGCGCCTGTCTTTCCGGGCCACCGGTAAATCACTACGGGTCCAGCGGCAACCCGTAAAGGTATCACCAGCACCGTAATGAGGCCCATTGTTTATTAAAGGCATCTTTCTCGCATTCTCCCCCCCTCTTACTACTACATGAAAAGTAGCCACAGCCAAAATACATTAACAGAGAAAAATGAGTCCAGTGAAACAGCAAAGAAGTGTGCCTGCTGTCCAACCCTCGCTTTTTTTACTCTTCGTCGTCCTTAGGGTGCTCTGCACGTCTTTCGTGGGTTGAGTTGTGCCCTTTTTCACAGCTGGACCTGGTAGTGCAGCAGAAAGATTGCAGTTAACTGGGACTCGATACTGCCACAGCAGGTCAGCTTAGCACCTTCGCCCCCGGCTGACTCCCGGTGAGTATTGGGCTGAGGGGGGTTCTAGTTATTCGGGGGGACGCATGCACTGCACATTAAGTTCTGTGGAACAGTAGGATACAAGCCCCAAGAGGCCCAGATGGAAATTTGGAAGTGGTCCAAAGTCCTGATTTCGAAACACCTTGCCCGCCTACGTGGGCATGCATGCCCCTGCCAGGAACTGCACTGTTGCACACACCTTCTTTCGAGAGCTAAAGGGTCTGCCTGCGAGATTTATTTACGGAATGTTTTTTCACTTACCCCATTGTGTAGATAGGCGCCCTTTGCAAATGCTATCTTTATTTTATCAGCAGTATTTTGTATTTTCAATATTTTTTAAAATGATTAAATTACATATAACCATGCCTGAAAACCCCCAAATAACAGGGACTGGAGTCATACACCAAGTGCCGCAGCCTCATGTGGCATAGTACTGGCATAGGTAAAGCATGTAGGTACTGGGATCTATAGCACGCCTCATACCACCACCCCCTCACTTAAACAAAAGAACCCACATGCGAGCAGGATGCATCAGATGGAGGTGTCTGACCAGTATTGGTGCCCCCATGTCCTGCCCACTTCCCACCATCACTGCAACTACAACCTCTTGCATGATAGTGAAGGCGGCAAAAGGCTTTCATGCCCCCTGTCCTTCTGCTGAGCACTCAGCAGCTAGGAGGCTGTGTAGGGTTTGGAGTAGGGACAACCAGCAGAAAGCATTCCTCTTCAAGGGCAGTGTTTGTTTGCTGCTGCTGGCACTACCTCTGTTACCAAGAGTCGCAGAGGCAGTGCCAAGGGGATTCCAATGCAGCAGCTGCTAGCCCAGTGACCTCTCATTGACATCCCGTGTAATCTACAGCTATGTGGGTGTTTAGCAACTTTCGCTTTTCCCTGCCAAGACCCTTCCTGACTCTGTCCCGGCAACTTACACTTATGCAGATCTGATAACTGTATGCATTCGGGGCAAGTCTACATACTCTCATAAGCTACACTCGCTCACATGGAATTCACATTTAGTGACTCATTCATAGTTTACCCATGTGTAAGTTACAACTTTTTCAAGGTGGAAGCCACACTTAGTTGTGTGTGAACAAATGTTTGGGAATCAACTCCTTTGTGTGAAAATCAATGATTTAGATACAAAGGGCACGATTCATGGAATCCGGCGCAGAAATGGTGCAAGGGCTGCATGCCAGGAAGGACCCTGAGCGAGCCGGGGTGCAGAAAAATGATTGCACACCACGCATATTCATGGATTCTAAGATGCATTACTAGCCGTCGTGCAAGCCACAAGCTGCGCGCGCAGCGCCTACAACACGCCCTCACACACACCAAAAATCAAGCCAAAGGACTAACAAGCAAGCCTCAGCGGCACCTCTGGCCCAGCATCCCTTACCTCGCAATCCCAGGGCGCACCCCAGAGAAAATTAGAGCCCTCCCTCGCAAGCCCAAGTAAGCCCCACACATTGTGTTCCATGAATCAACTCACGTGATTTTGCAAGCAAGTCCCTGATTTTCTGCGCAAATTATTCCATGAATCAGGCCCAAAGTTGGTGCCCCGTAACCAAAAGAGCACTCCCTGTGCAAATTTCACATTGTGCATGATGGCATTAGTACAACGGAAGGGTCCAAAAAACAGAATGCGCTGGTTCTACTTTTTGAGAGATGCATTCAAATGTATTATTCCCTCATTTTCATGGCGTAGCTGAGGCACATATGCGGAGGGCATCCCCATGGAGCCCTGTGGAAGGTAGCAACTGAGGTACCTGGGACTCTGTGCACCCACCCACAGGGGCTCTTCCCCCATCCAAATGGAGCTTATGTACCCCGTCTCTAACAAGGGGAGCACCTGCACTAACTGCTTTATGCTTACTTAGCGAGAGAGGAATGTGAACCCGCCTCACTGGTGAAGTGTGCTGCACCACAAGTGTGAGTCTCAGTAGAAGCCTTTTTTGTTGTTTGTTAATGGGTTGTATGTAAATACGAGTTTTGCAGCAGGCGCAACCTCCCTGAACTTCACCTGCTGCATGGTTAATTAATGAATTCATTTGATTACTTATATAAGACACTACACACCCTGAGGCCTCAGAGCACCTAATCTGGCTGCAGGCTTGTGGTGTGTGAAAGAGGATGACAATCTGTTGTTACTATACACTGCACAGCTTCTGGGTTGCTGCTTTTTACACCAGTGTGTTGTAATTGGAATATATCAGGTCTTGCTGCTGCATCTTCAGGCCCATCACACTTTCTTCCTCGACAGAAGAAAACATGCACACGATCGACTCATGTTGTTTTGAGTCCCATGTATTTTCTTAAGCTAAAAGAGCCAGAGTTGTAGGTGACATGATTGCTTTGTTGTATGGCACTGCTTACAAGGCAAAAACAAAGAGGGGATGGCCGGAAGGTTTAGATTGAATCTTAACCACTGGCTCAGATCTGGGCAACCCTCCAGACCACCGTTCTTCGCCTTCCTAGCCATTAAAGAAGGGAAAAGACCATATGCAAATCAAGCCTGGTCCCACCCCAAAAGGGGCAGTCCAGCCCGAACAGCTAGGTCACATACCTTCTGCACGAGACCACAAGCATCCCCAAACATGTTTCGGCCTTGTTGGGCTTCATCAGTGATGAGTAGCTTGGGTCTCTAGGCCCAGCAGGCACGAGACCCATATCTGGGCATACCCGTCCCACTCTGGGTGACAAATGAACCCTCCAGACCATCGTTCTTCGCCTGCCAAGCCATTACAGAAGGTAAAAGACCATATTGAAATCAGGCAAGATTTTGGAATTTCAAAGTCAGTCACTTTCCAATAATCAATTACATAATTCAGCACTTTCCTCGAATTTTGATGTTATCAGGTGTAGAGTTCAAGCCTCGTCATACGCCAGGCCGCCGTCCCTCGCGAGACTTGAGCAGAATTGCACGTGCGGCTTGCCACATTCTGAGCGTGTGGCTGTGCAGTGAGCACCCCAAACCCGGCGCTGCTCCTGAAAGCACTGGCAAGCATACAGGGAAAGCATCAAGAGAGTGTGTTCCTGGACAATTGTATAAATGTATATGCCTTTTCATGAGCAAGCACAGTGAAGGGAAGGAACTGCGTTCAGCGGTGTTACAAGAGGTTAATAAAGATATCGACCTCACATTGGCCTAGCATGTTCTTTCAGGCCACAATATCAGACAACCTATGGCGCACAGTGCCTTGCTTGCCTCCAATACAGAAAAGAACATGCAAACTATCCAATTTTACTAAAATGTTACTAAAATTGTACTAAAATTCTGCGACACTGAACAGAATTAGGACCTTCGAAGGTTTATTTTAGTGGGTCAGTTTTCATCTCGCTGATGCCACTCCTGAGGAGTGCAGATGTGTACACCGGAAGACGCTCTAGAGCTGAAAGACTGATCTGTTTCCTCTTCCAGGGCTTGGGTCACTGGCGATACTCACAGAGCTGGAGAAATCCATTGAACACAGCGACTTTAAGCTCTTCTTTCACACTCCAGGGCTCACACCACGCGCAGGTATGCCTGCATGTATGCACCCGTTCAACAAACAACAGAACATGTTTGCATAGCCTATAAGAGCTCCCACCCCATACACTAGCCAAGGAACTACAATATGCCGTTCTGTACACGCCTTTCATCTTCTGGCAAACTGTCGAGTGGAGCGTTATGTACAATAAATGTTAATGAATGGATAATGCACAAATAACAAAAGTGTAATAACAGCATCACAAGAGTCTACGTGGTAGCCATTTTGAATCATAAACAGAACATTGGGCCTCATTACGAGGAATGCGGTAGAGGGATAACGGCGCCGGTAGGGCTGCCGGCCCCGTTATCCCTCTACCGCCCCATTATGAGGTCTGCTGGCGGGTGCCGCTAAGGACGTCTGGTAAAATCAGGCGTCCTTAGCGAGACCCGCTAGCAGACCAGGATGCTAACAACGGGCCCAACATTAACGGGCCCATTGTTAGCATCCTCCCCATTCCCATTGAGCCCTATGAGTACTGAAATGGGAATGGGGATGTACCGGGTCCGGGTTCCTGGAATGGGGAAATACCGGGCCCTCCAAGGTCGGAATCGCCCAGTATTTTCCCATTCCAGGAACCCGGACCCGGTACACATGCCGCTAAAAGCGGCATGGCTACCTCCATACTCGTAATGAGGCCCATTGTATTAAAATATTGACCTGTTAAGTGCCAGGCTATTATGCAAGTCTATGCAAAAAGGACGAGCATACTCGTCCTTGGCACTTAAGAACAAGTAGACACTCTTCATTGCATCTGTATTAACTATTCATCAGTTGTATCCACGTTTTGTATTAGTAATGTATTGATATCACCATTTTATATTACATATCAAGTAACTACACATGATATGATATGATAGGATATGATATGGCATTTATTATGCGCCTATACACAAGTGTTTCATTATTATGCCCATGTTTCCTATATATTATGTAACATATCATAAGTGCCATTACATGTATAAAGGGCACTTATCCGTGTAATCAAGCGGGGAGCACAAGGAACTGAACTACTGCTGAGTGATCATACCTCGTTTATTTCTATGTTGGTCATGAACCTGGCTATGCTGTAGAGAATACAGAGAAGAACAATGCTATTAGTTATACATTTATTTATTCAGGTGCTTTATGGAGTGCCAAAGATGCCAGCTTCTTCATGGTCCTTTTAAGGGGGTGGGGGGCATGGACTGATGTTCGTCATTGTATTGGTGGGTTCCAATGCATCATGAGATATCTATCCCTATGGATATCCATCGCTCTTTGGGTTTCCTTCTTCAGTGTAATTGGGATCGTCTTTGCTGCAACATGGGGTTTGCTATTTAATACACGTGTTTCTTTGAATGTGAAGTATAAGGGGGTGGAGCAATCTGAGGGTCAGAATAGGAAGAGAGCTTATGCAACGTGTTCAATCACTAGAGGTGAGTATACCGGGCGACATGGTTGTATCTCACACATGAATGGATGTCAGAGGCCGGGTTCCCATGCAGGGAACTCTTAGCAAGTCAAAGAAAGGAGAAATAGCCATGATGGCCCACCCTGTGCACCTCACGCCAAGGTTTCCAAGGCCATTGCCAGAAGGATGCGGCGAGAGCTACATTTCTCACAGAAATGGCCACAGAACAGCACCAAACAAGAATGGTGATGGCGTAAATCCAGACACATGGAAGGCAATGAGAACAACATCTTGCTTAAAACAAGCTGTGAAGGCAATGCATGAAGTAATGTAGCTGGAAACACACACACCATGCAGAAAGGGGCTGTATGACCAGTGTTGTTGTAACATGTGACGGGGTGTGCCTAAGCAATATACAGCAGGTGTTATTTAAATCTCTCTCTCTCTCTCTCTCTCTCTCTCTCTCTCTCTCTCTCTCTCTCTCACACACACACGCACGCACGCACGCACGCACGCAAACACGCACGCACGCACACACACACACACACACACACACACACACACACACACACACTCTCTCTCTATCTCTCTCTCTCTCTCTCTCTCTCTGTGAAGGGAGCTTCACATTCAACATTTTGTCAATGCTACCAGTAGAGCAATGCCCGCTACACAACAATGAAACAGTCTCCACAGCCACAACGAGAAATTCCAACAGCAAGTCAAATGTGAGTGCACAACTTGCCATGTTCTGCTGATAAATCACTTGTTTTGGACAAAAATGAATATAAACCATATCAAGCACATACCTATGGATGGGCGGAAGGGATGAGAGAGAGTGACTCATTGGATAGTTGTGGCATTCAAACTCACATTAGAATGTATGTAACATGTTACTTTACTAATCACACAATGACAACACAGTGACTGGCTGCACATATCTAATGTTGTAAAACCCTCTGCTACTCCCACTCTATCGTGGGCATTCTGTAAATGCATGTCACCAATTGACACATGCCTGTTACGAAGTTTCTGCATCCAGTGAGATCAGTGGCAGCAGAAACAGGAAATGGCTGAAAGTTCCCACGGCAGACTCACCCCAGTGCCTCTAGTCTTGACACAGCCACGGTGAATGGGTGTCTTTTTGTTGTTCAAGGTCTACCACTATCGAAGTGTCACTCGTGTCCTACCAGCAGATCCGTCTCAGACGGGATCCAGCAGACACCATAGAAGATGGGTGACATGAGAGAACCATCGGGACCTGTGGTTGCTTGTTATTAAATAAAACAAGCGATTTTGATCCCCAGGTCCTTGTGTTATGTTGAAAAGAAGACCATGTCTAGGCTCCTGACATGCAGCGGGAGTGCTCCTTACAGGACATGTTTCATGATCTCTTGAGTATCTAGGGTAAGGATGGCATTGCTGCGTAGGAAAGTGGCTGCAGAAGCGGGGTCTTCACCCCTTTCTCGGGGGACTTCTGCGAGAAGTAGGATGATGTGCAAGGGTTGGCTGAGTGGCCGGATGCAGACAACCAGTGATATGATGTGGCATTTATAACGCGCCTATACACAAGTGTTTCAAGGGGCAACCAATGAAATTATAATGAAGACTTATATGCTGCATATGATGGCCTTCAACAAGTCTGCCATGGCACACTTGCAAGCTGTGGTTGATATTTCACCAGCCCTCCAGGGCACAATGAAGCTGGCCAGCGTGGCGATTGCCATGCTCTCTAGCATAGCTGCCAGGTTGCTCTCTATCACGCTTGACACTTTGAGCCAGTCCTGGTTTTTCTCATTGCAATCCTGGGGCTTGTAGCTTTGTTTTTCCAATTGCATACACGGGCCTGCAAATCCCAGCAATGAATAGGGAAAACCAGGACACGCATGACATAGGGAACCTGTCAGCTATGTCTGCAGGCATTGGCAATATTCGGAACGTCTGTTGGCTGAAAGGTTTTGCAGACCTTGACATTCATGGAGCTATTCTTTAATGATGCTCCCGATTCTCATGTGTGGTGTTTTTGTTGCTTGAAAAGATCTTAACTTCTGGATTTGTTTGCTTTGGAAAGCTCCCCAAAAAGTGTTTGAGTTATGTTAGTAATTTCGGAAGCGTTGGTTTACTTCATCGTGTTCTCTCGGGAGTTAGGCCTGGTGTCCAGGAAGTGGGAAATGCACTGGATGAATAACCATGTTTGGATTCATAGTCAGAAGAGAGCTTGGCTTTCGATATCCGGGGTACAGGTAGGCCCTGACACACCTGCAATTGGGCATCATGGCCGGTTGGCGGACTTCCTTTACTTTAATACTGCACATATTTAAGCTACATGAGAGTGGACCCAAAACACATGAAAGCATCAGGCAACGGCACAAAAGACATTCAAGGTTGTCTCTCTTCTCTAGCCCTCTTTCTCTTTCTCTCCCCCCCCCTCTCTCCTGCTCTCTATGGCTCAATCTCTTTCTCTCTCGCTCTCTCTCACTCTCTCTCCTCCTCTCTCTCTCTTTCACTCACTCCCCCTCCCTCTGTCAATCTCACTCACTCTCTCGTTCTTCCTCTCCCTCTCTCTCACTCCGCTTCTTTCTATCCCCCCTCTCGCTCTCTCTCACTCTCTCTCTCTTTCTCTCTCTCTCTCTCTCCCTCTTTCTCTCTCGCTGTCTCTCCCCCTCTCTCTCTTCGCTTGCTCTCTCTTTCTCTCCTCTCTCTCTCTCTCTCTCTTTCTCTCTCTCTCCCCCTCTCTCTCACACACTCTCTCTTTCTCGTTCTTCCAGTCTCTCTCCTTCTCTCTGTCGCTGTCTCCCTCTCTCTCCCTCCCTCTATCTCTCGCTATCTCTCCCTCTCTTTCTCTCTCTCTCTCTTTTCTCTCTCGCTGTCTCTCCCCCTCTCTCTCTTCTCTCGCTCTCTCTCTCTCTCTCTCTCTCTCTCTCTCTCCCTCTTTCTCTCTCACTGTCTCTCCCCCCCTCTCTTACACACTCTCTCTTTCTCGTTCTCCCAGTCTCTCTCCTTCTCTCTGTCGCTGTCTCCCTCTCTCTCCCTCCCTCTCTCTCTCTCTCTTTTCTCTCGCTCTCTCTCTCCCCCTCTCTCTCTTTCTCTCTCTTTTACCCTCTATCTCTCGCTATCTCTCCCTCTCTCTCTCTTTACTCTGGAAATATAATCGCAGAGTTTCATCTAATGTTCCTTGTGTTGCCCTATCCTACACACACTGCGCAACATGTCTAAGGCTCACTCCCACCTGCCTGCCTCCTGAGACCCATCCACGGACAGAGCATGGCGGACTACAGTCAATAAATAATATGCTTGTGCTGTGATTAGGCCGCTCTCTCCCTTACCCTGCAATGCTAATTCCAGAGCCATCTCCTTCACATCCGACATCCTAGCAGGTCTTAATCCAACCGTGATCAAAAACAAAGGGCAAGCGATGTGGCCCCTGCGCGCGTGTGTCTGTGTGGGCGCCCGTTTGCGCAAACGCGAAGGATCACCAGACCAATGTAATACAGCCCAAAAAGAGGCAACGCCATGTACTGAATGTTCAGCCCCCCCCCCACACACACACTCTTCGACTGGGCCAACCACGTGTACGTGCGTGCTATCGTTGCACAAGGCTTTCCGGATATTTTCTACAAAAAAAACAAGCCACCCCGTTTTGCTGTTAGACTGGAAGCACTTTGTGTGCCTAGCGTTTTTCATTGTTTCTTGGCAAGGATACTGTAACTGAACCAATCCCATGGATGCCACTCGCATTTCTGCAAATGGTGCCCAGTGACTTTATTGTGGGATAGTCACTGCAGACCTTTTTCGGTGAAAAAAAGAAATTGAAAATAATTTCGCCGACCATATACTTGTAAAAAGGTTTGTTTGGAAAAGGGTATACTTGTTCTGCAGTATGGGGCTGGGTGTGGGGGCTCATGGGGAGAACCGGGTCAGTGTATTATGGTGCCTAGTACCTTTTGTTTTATTTCTTGGAGGAAAGCGAGTAGCGCTTTATGGGGTTACATCTGAAAAGGGGATGTTTTCACTGCATTCTCGACTTCATTGACAGAATTTTGATGCAAAGATGATCCATAAATTACAGGATGATTTTCTCGCGAGAGTGGATTTCCCGAGGATTGGTCTGGCCGATGATGCGATTTCAGCATGGAGATTTCAGGGTTTCAGTCTCAATGCCAAGAATGACATTTTACGCCCATCCCAGTGAAGCGATCTGCATTTCTTGACAGGAGAGTTATCCGGGACTACAAATGCACTTTTTTAAAAGAGGACAGACTACTGTAGAAATGAACTCTACTAGATATAAAATGCTTCTGAAATCCAGAGTTATACCGCTCAGTACAGCAAACTGAAAATCTCTTTGACTCTCACTTTCCCCCCTACCGCACTTCCCCATTCTGTCAGGATTGGGACTGATTTAAGCACCAGGTGAACCCGAACAATTACATGACATACATTTGATTGAATCTGTGCGGGAATCCTCAAGTATGCAAAGTTTGTGTCTTACTCTTTAAGAGCGGGTATTGTACACATCGGATAGGATACGGGGCAGTACACAAACTTGGGGTACACCAATGAGTGACAGAAAGGAAGGGGAACATGAATCATCCATGTAATTCCCTACTACATCTGATGCTGCGTTACTAACTGGATAATTGACATAGGAATGAGTAAATATTTGAGCGTAAGGTGAGTGCTGTGCTGAAACCTGCCAGAAGCTGGCAGCCTGATTAGTGTAAATAAATAGTGAGAGATGTATTGTTACTGTGGGCCACCGAGGACTTTAGCACCCTTGGCGCGGGAGCCAGGCAATCAGGAGGCTTGAAACGCGGGCTGAATCTCCCAATGTTAGCCTGCGTTCCAAACCACCTAATGGCCGCCTTCCCTGCCTGCCATCCCCCCCACCCCATAGCCCTTTTTAAATAATCCCTCCTCCTCACTTCCCTCATTGCGGTGGTGGCAGTCACAGCCACCGCTGCTTCCTTCTTCCTTTCCTGATGCGTGAGGCTGCCAAGGAAAGGGAAGAGGGTCTCCTTCGCTTTGCTCCAGCCTTTTACTTGGGCCGCCGGGCCAGCACCTCCTGTTTCAGCCTTTGGAACGGGTGCTTAACACCACAGTAATGCTGGAATATGCTGGAGCATTCTAGAAGGTGACGAATGGTAAAGCCTTGCCAAAGGTATGACATAATGGGTTATGCCCGGATCTGATTCAATAATGTTCCTGAGGCCTTTGGTATGGGGTCTTCAGATTGAATGTTAGCATGCAACTCTCAGCTAGAATTCTAACTAGGAATTCAACTCACAATAGTTCCTCGGGTAACTAGTATGTGTTATTTTCCACTTTAGGTAGCATTGGCCTCTGCAAAGCCCCCAACAAGCAGCAGCAGGGCATTGCGCCAACACAGCTACAAAATGGATTCCTAATAGAGTGACTCTGCACACGAGGTGTATACATAAGCCACTGAGATCTTTGAACCTCCAAAGAAGCTGTTGCTCATGCCTGCAAGAGTGCATCAAATATGTTGTGTCAATGAGTGGAATGAGTGATGTTCCTTCCCAGGTTTGTGATAGAAGGTCGAAAATAGCTATCTAATTCCTTTCAACAAAGGGGCAGAGAATAGTTTCATTTGTCCTTCCTCTAAGCAGCTCTGACAATTCGATGCACATTTATTATCATATACCAAAATCTGCAAGCTGTTTCAGTATGTTTTATTTTTAATGAATTTATGATGACCTTATTTTTTGCTTAAAACTACTGATCACAATTCTGGTCCATGACAGAGCCTCTGACTGCTGTTCTTTAGTTATATGGGATTGCCTATTTTTTGATGAAGCATTTGAAAAATAGTTTCTGCCCATGAGGACATGCAGAAATACACAGTTTAGCAGTTGTGCATTAGGGACGTGTGGAGCGGTTTTGGTGTTTGTGGAACCAACCGTGAATACAGCCACTCTGTAGCGCCCCCAAGGGGAAGGGTAAAGATATCATCCAAGGGCTTTGAAAACATTTCGATCAGTTAGATACAAAAGGTGGGAGGAGGGGCAAGTGTAACATGAAACAAGATATGGGAGATATAGCGAAGTGAACAATAGGTGCAAGGTAGGGAAAATGGACATAGCATAATTGTTCTTTCAAAACGTGCTTAATACTGGAGAACAGTTTCAACGCACGAGACTGGCATTCGAACCTCTGTGGCTCTGCATTGTCTTGCTTCCAAGACAAACACGTTGAACCTGAGCTATCCTCCTGGCCTAAGCATAGGTGAAATATGGAAGTCCAGGACCACATAGTCCAGACACAGAGCGTGTGAAAAGGCTGAAGGAGTGAACTGTCTGTAAAAGTACCTTTTCAGTTTTATTTCAGAACTATAGGTGGTTGTCCACAAATCCAATGGCATCTGGGAGGGTGGTCCAGAGGGTGGCCCCAGCAGAGTGCAAAGTTCTGCCTGCATGTTTCTATCTCTTGAAGACAGTGTCTTTGAGTATGCTGATTTAATTGTGTTGCAGGGGGTGTATTTTAGTCTTCTACTTGAGGTAGGCCAAATCAGTGTCCCGGAACTGTACGGATGAGACAGATGGCTCTGAAGTTGATTCGGGCTCCAGCAGGTACAGCAATGCAGGAGTGAGGTGATCACATAGTTTCAGTCTAAGAATCAGCCTA
Source organism: Ambystoma mexicanum (assembly GCF_040938575.1). Lineage (NCBI taxonomy): Eukaryota > Metazoa > Chordata > Amphibia > Caudata > Ambystomatidae > Ambystoma > Ambystoma mexicanum. The sequence continues at coordinate 985,937,908 of NC_090924.1, forward strand.
GCTGCTATTTTCTTTAGAAATGTGAAGATTTTGGATGTGGCTTTTGGAGAGGCCTAGCAGGAGACTACCATAAAGCAATAGAAACAATGGTGTTTATTATTATGCATTCCTGGTTACTTTACAGGGAGCTTTGGGCGGTCTATTGGAAGGGCAGCAGTGAGGATGTGTGGCCCAGGAGTACTAATAGTCAAGTTGAAGGGACTCAAAGCTAAGATGCTGAATGGGTTAATGGCATTGAGATGTATCAGTGGAATGATTTAATCTGAACCAGTCCTCAAGAGAGTCCATACCACATGATATGGGCCCCTTCCAGCTCGCAAAATACCAACGTGTACCAAATGTAGGACAATTATACCAGAAACCTGACCAACACTTTTGCACCCTTATGCTAACCATCTACAAGAACAACATCATCTGCTCATCCCTTGTGAAAGTCATCACAGAAGAAGTACTCACTTCTCTCATCAATGCCATCAATGCTTTCAACGGGCAGGGCACCTTCCCAGGTGCACTGAAATCAGGACAGTTAATCTCCTTGCTGGAGAAACCCACACTCAACTCAAATGACTTGGCTAACTATCAACCTTCAGTCTTTAAGTAATTGATTGCGTAACTCTCTAACAGACATCAACTCATCCAGATGAGCTCTAACAGATCCAAACACTACTCAATCACCTGCTCCATTCTGTCCCCTGTCACCTTTAACCTCTACATGGAAATTCTGGGGATCTCCTCAGCAAAACCAACGTTAAGAAACATCAATAGGCAGATGACCCACAGCTTTACTTGCTGATCAATTGCATCATTTACATACTTTGACTCAAGCGCTTTCTATTCCCTGTCCAATTCCTGCACCTGAGTGAATGTCAACTTGACAAAGACCAACTGAATCCTCCTAGGAATCCCTAACAATCATACCCAAGTCCAGCATTGGCAGATGAGAATGAAGCTCGACAGATGCACCCCTCAACTCTCAACCATTGAAACATTTTTCAGCTTTACCATTGAATACGACCTCTCATTCAAAACACACACCGAAGAAGAACCAAACAGCATGGCACCAGGTTGCACTCCTCTGCAAAGTCAAGCCCGTCATCCCCAGCCTGAGTTTCACAACAGGCATACAAAGGGACATCATCTCCCAACTGGATGGTGGCAATGCCCTGCTTACAGGAGTCGTAGAGGCCACCTATGCCCCTCTGATAACCATCCAGCCCACCTTCTGTAGAAGCACACCTCCTCACAGGACTAAGAATATTTGAGCACATCATCCTGAACTTCAAGAAGCTGTACTGGCTACCCTTTTAAGCAACAGGTTCAAGATATCATGCATTGCTTCCAAAGCAGTCCCAACCAGTACACCACTGTCCAAGAAACTCACTGTACCCGGAGGCCAATCCACTAGCAGATTCCATGATATCACCAGCCTGGAAACAAAGCCTGCTAGAGGGACAACACCTAGGAAGCATGTCTTTTCCTGCTACACCCTCCGTCTCTGGAACAAGTTACCAACACAGATAAGACTGGCCGCCGTCACTTCAAGAAGGCTCGGAAGGCCCCACTCTACAGTGAACATCTTGGCAAGCCCCTATCACTCCACTCAACCCTACTTCTCAATCTTCAAAGGTCACCGCTCCCTTGCTCTCATGTACACGCCAAAAACTTCTGCCATCCCTTCATCCTGTCCGTAACCTTCTTGGTCCACCCCTTATGTAGAGCGATCCATTGCTTCTCTGCTAAATTTTCACAATATAACTCTCATTCATACTTGCATACCCATTCATTTATCATACTTTTTGTGTCAGTGTGTGAACGTTTTACATACATGTTTAAGTGAAAGAAGTTAATGTGGCCTTGGTAATGCTGGAGAGGAACTGGCATATATTAAGTGATCACAGGCAAATTCAAATAAACAAATACCCTAAGTGTTCCTACACGCTTGCATTCCAAAAAAGACGCGCAAATCCAGAAACACGTATGCCAGCAGGAAGCAGGCGTAAGCGGGCCCGCGCAGCATAAAAGTGCGCACAAACAACAAACAAGCTCGGACGCTACGATGAATATAACGTCCCTCGCAGCTGTGGTCGTGGGACACCGCAGGAGGAGGAGGATAGCCAGGCCCCGCATTTTTTTACCCAGGACCAGCCTTTTTGGGATGCCTGATGACCAGGTGTATGGGAGTTACAGGTTTCCACCACACATAATCCTAGAACTGGTCAGGGAGTGGGAGGATGACCTCACATCACCCACCCTGTGCTCCCAAGCAGTGAGCCCCTTGGAAAAGGTGCTCAATGTACTGCACTTCTTGGCTACTGGGTCATTTCAGCGGACAAGTGCCATAGTGGGGGGTGTGTCACAGGCCACGCAGTCACGCTGCCTACACCAGGTGTTGGCCATCATGACTACACGCCCCTCAGTCTGCAGGCACATATACATGCCCAGAACACCTGCAGAAAGGCAGGCCGTGGTCCAGGACTTTTACGGGGTGGCACACTTCCCCAAATTGCTAGGTGCCATTGATTGCACCCATGTGGCTCTACGTCCTCCCAGGGCCACTGAGCACATATATCGAAACCGCAAACACTGGCATTCAATCAACGTGCAGGTTGTATGTGATGCCAAGGGAATAATCACTTCAGTATATGCCAACTATCCAGGGTCAAGCCATGATAGTTTCATTTTCAGAATGTCACCCCTAAACCGGGACCTGGAAGCTGGCCTGGCATGGCGACACATGGCTAATTGGTGAGTATAAATGCCCCTGCACATGCATGCATATCAGAAACTGAGAAAAGGGAAAACCCCACTAATGAGAACCATTATCACCTCCCCAGGGGACAGTGCCTACCCTCTGAGTACCTACATGATGACGCCAATTCGGAACCCCACCACACCAGCGAGGTAAGATACAACACAGCCCATATTGCAACCTGGGGCATAGTGGAGCGCACATTCGGAGTGCTCAAGTCACGCTTTCGCTCCCTTGACCGCTCTGGTGGGCAGCTGCTATATGCGCCCCCAGTAGTGTGCAGGATCATAGTGGCAGCATGTGTCCTGCACAACGTTGCAACACGCTGGGGCGTGATGGTGGACATGCTGGTGCCCCCACATCCCCAACCACATGTACGGCCCATGCACATGGGAGGTGAAAGGGAACATGGTGAGGCAGCCCGTACCCAGCTTGTGGCAAATTACTTCACCTAAAATCACACCCCTGCGAAGTGCACACAGCCCTGGCAGATACCAGCTGACAATCAATGATGATGGCAAAAGGGACAGTTAACTGTCACAACCATACCAGCCTGAGATTGTTCACCTGAAAGTGTTACATTGTGTGCATCCCTACCTACTCAAAGACACCCAATGCTGTGCCACAAAAAGACACACATTCATGCAGCAGGAAAGATTGCCCCCTTGCAAAGTACCACATCAAAATACTGCCATGTCACCCAAACCCTCCCCATCTCAGCTACCCAACACACCATAGCATGGCATGCAATGTGAAAGCAACTAAATGAATGCACAACATATGACACAAGTGTCACAAAGTGCAATGTTCCAAATGTAAAGACTCCACAGACAATATGCTCTCAGTAATCAATAAGAATCACCACGCAGGAACAAATACTTACCAGCAACACAATACATCAGTACAGGAAGAAAGCGTGGCAATATAAGACAGGAAAAAATCAAAGTAGTGCAAGTATCACAACCTGACCAAGGCAGCACATCGACCCCTTCCAACTGCAGAGTGTTGCTGTCAGGCAAATGTGTCAGTGTACTGCATACAACATGAACTGCATCTGCAAAGGAGACAGCCTTGTGAAGACATGAAGAACCTACATGTAAATAAGGAGAAAAACATAGATGCCCAAGCACATATCAATACACCATGCATTGTAGAATCCAACAACAAACACCACTAGGCATGTACACACAGCTTTGACTACAGACTGCCCACACAATTCATGGGAGCTCAATGCCACTGTGTAAGTTACTGTCACTTGGTCAAGCCCATGGAAAGGGGAAGCAGAGGGGTGTGTGTGTCAGGAAACCAAGCATCTAACCCAAAGACAGGACAAGCATGAATGTGCCCAGCTGGAATACACAGTGGATGCCCACGGGAACCACACAAAGCAACAGACTGTAAAAAATAAAATTGAAAAAAAAAATAAAAAAAATAAATAGCCATGTGTGGACCAGGGCGGGGGGCATCACCCAGGAGGCACGAGGTACAGGGTGCATCCCAACACCCACATGCATGGATGTTGGAAAAAAAAATTACCTCTATGGGCTCATGGCCTGCACGGCTGCACTACAGTGGGATAACTGCCGTCGCTCTCTTTACCCTCTGCTGCTACATCAGGAGGTGGCCGTGATATGGAAGGCAGCCCACGCAAAGCCCTGGTATGGTCCTCCATGGCAGCAAGCATGCAGGTCTGGAAGGTTTGGTTCTGCAGGATAATGGTACGGAGATCCCCATGCAGCACCTCACAGGTTGCCTGCATTTCTGCATGCATGGCCTTGCGTGATGCCCGGATCTCCGCACGGGTTGCCTGGAGCTCAGCTGAGAGTGAACGTGTGAGCTGCTCCAGCTGGTGTTCTGACCTAAAATTCCGGGAAGCCTCGAGTTCACTCAGAGTATCTCTGAGGACCCTGTGTTCTAGCCTCAGGGCTTCCCTGTGGGCCTGTGACTCTACAGATATGGCTTCGCGCAGAGCCTCCAGTCCAGCCCGTCGGTCCCTGTTGGACGCCAATATGTCCTCCCTGTGAGAGTGGCAAATGGAGTCTGTTGCCTGCTACTGGAGCTCCATCTGCCTTTCAGGGGGGAGAATGGAAGCGGCCACCCTATCCATTGCCTGAGCCATCATTTCACACGATGCTCCCTGTTGTGCTGCAATACTGTACATGGAGTTCTCCCACACTGTATTGCCTGGTGGCGCAGGGCCACCGCGTTCACGGGAACCACACCTGTTTGGGACAAGGCGATCTGCACCTTTCTGTGATGGCACTGCCTGAGGCTGCAGGACTGCATTCCTCCTTTGATCTGCTGGCCCAGGAACATGAGCAAACATTGTGGAGTGTGACCTTGCATCCGTAACCACCACAGGCGGACTTTCCAACACTGACATCCCCATAGAGGGGTCTACCCCTGGTGCATGTGGGTTGGACAGAACAGCATCCCTGCCAGAAACACTCACCTGCGATGGCACATATGTCTCACTGTCCGATTCAGCACCTGAATCATAGAGGTCTGCGGAGGTGTACCTAGAGATACCCTTGGACAGTATGGTCTGCAGGAGGAATGGGTTTTCACCCACCACCACCCCATGTCCTCCACTGGTGCCCGGTTGTGGCTGAGATCCCTCCTGGGTCTGCACCATACCCTCCTCCTCAACAGCATCAAGTGCCTCATCACCTGCAAAAACATGACAGACAACAAATGGAAACAGGCATGAGCACCTTAGCACACACATAGGCCTGACGAGACAGAGATCCAGTACATAAATCGCACATGTCCCACATGAATATAACTCTGGCATGCATGCACTGTCAATGAGTTGGAAGGGTAGGCAAAAAGCACACACTGAGGACTCCAAGATGGAAAAGCAACACATATGCAGCATGCTGGATTGCACTGGCAGCACACATTAGCCTGTGAGTGACATGTCCAATACACATACATGACACATGCCATCACACAGATGTCACGTAGCATAGCCATGGTACATTTGACAACTACAGCCATATGTTTGTGAATGAGTACTGTCACCCATCCATGTGAAATGGACATGATGAGATGAAACATGCAAAATAGTGTGATAAAATATGCATGTGCCACACACTGCAACACATCCAGTGTTCAATTATACAGTGATGGCAGGCAGATGGATACATCAATGGTTTGTCACTTCAACATGACAGAAGACAACAGTCATGTTCTACATTCAAACATGGCCCAAAAATGAATGTGAGCAGGCCATTACTCAATCAGCCTGAATGGTTAAATCATTCCCATAATAAGGTAATAAATGTGGTCCATTGTGGGGTATAACCTATGACAGAAGCATGTCACATATGTGGCAGTAGGGCAGAAAAATGCATCGTAAAAATGGCAAAAATTGAAACCATCAGGCTGAATGAACAGGAAAACATTATGAACAATGTTGTTGCAAGATGACAGTTGAAGGGCAACTGCAGTAATCTGGTGCAAATTGGCTACTTTGGTCAGAAGGGATACTGTCATACCCAAACCCAAGTCCGGGGAATGGTTTGGAGGAAGCACATGGGTGACCCATACCAGTCATGACTACACACCCTCACCTGGCACTCAATCAGAACACATCACCCAAGCAACATACACATGGATTACACACACATGCATGGGCACTCACCGGACAATGCTTCAAGATCTGGTAGGTCTCCCATGCCTCGGATTTGTTCCTCTGTGACGAAGGTTCCAGCGACAGACTCATGTTCAGTGAGTTGGTCATCCTCTGGTGGAGACCCACCGCCAGTCACCAGAGTAGAGGCATGATAGGAGGCCAGCTTGTTCTTTGCTCTGCGTTTCAGATCATTCCACCGCTTGTAACAATCATCAGCTGTACGCCTCACAAATCCAAGGGCACTAATGTGGTCCGCAATGGTCTGCCAGTGGGCCCTACATTGAGCAGGCGTAGTCTTGCACCCTGCAGTCATCACCATTTTGCGGCTATGTGCCAACACATAGGCCACAAGTGCATCTAGTTCGGTGTCATGGAAGCTAGGCTTCCTTGATGTGCCGGAGTGTGTAGCCGTGTCTGGGGTCCCAGCCTGTAGTGCAAGAGCACCCTTCTTCCTCTTAGAAGGTGGTGCAGATCCTGAGTGGCTTACGCCGCTCTGGTTGGTAGGGGCAAAAGCGCAGGTGGACTGGGTACTTGAAGTTTGCAAAGGCACAATGACCAAAGGTCTCGGTGCAGGCACTGGCTGCAGGGTGATGTTGGCCTGACCAACGTCGGTGTGATGGACTTGGACCAACACTGTCCCGGCTGGGAGACTTGAAGCTGGGGTGGATTGAGCTGCAGCTGCCCCTGCAGCCTCCTCACCCTGGCTACTTGGGGCAGCAGATGACATTGCTGCCCCAGATCCACGTGGCCTGGTGACAGCAACTTTCACCACCACACGTGGCTTAGACTTGGTGACCTGGAAGTCAGCCTGGGAGTCATCCTGTGCTGGTTCAGTTGACAAAATGGGCCGGTTTAACAAGGGCTGAGCTTGGATGGTGTCAGCTACATTTCCCACAACCATGGGGGTGGGGGCATAGGTGGCCCCGATTGGTCCTCCACACACTGGCCTCTTGGGGCACCCTGCACATCCTGGCCACGTCCCCTACCGCAGCCACCTTTTGGAACTCGGCCACCTTTGCCTCCCTTACTGCTTGGTCACCTCCCAACCATGGCACTGATGTTGTTGTGCGTATGGGAGTTGCAGTAAACAATTGTCCTGGGCAATTGGGGGGAAAGGGGTAGGGTACTAGATGGAATTCGAACTCTAGTGTTCTAGCAAGGCTGTCTGGGACCCCTGGGGGAAGATGACGGGTCACGCAATGCACAGGCACCCCAAAAACAAAAGTAAACGTGCATGCTACCCCTGGTAGACCACGTGTGTGGAAAAATGAACCTGCACTACGCTGTGGCACCCAGAAACACAAAAATAAGCGTATGTGTGTTACATGCAGCCTACAATGACCTCTGAAGGGGTACGCGACACAAGGGGGCAACCACAGTTGGTAAATACGTGCATGACTCACCGTCTGCCTGGAAAAAGAACGTAAAAAGACGTGCGTTGGCAACACCCCCGCCAAAAGAAGAAATTAATGTAGTCTGAGGCAACAGGGAGTACGAACTGGAACTGTTGTGAAGTAATCGCGTGTGAACCGACAAGAAGTACAAGTATCACGCGCTCGTTCTCCACAAAAAGCACGTCCAAGAAAATGGCATCCTACACGTACCTTTTAAGCCAGCCCACAAGTGCGATGTCACTTAGGCGCCTACGCGCTAAGGGCCTTTCCTCCAATCACACGCAGTGACACCGGACATGCACTTTTTTCACGTGTACAATAAACATGCACCCGTGTTGTGGGAAACGCCCGCGTGCATGACCTCACAGATGCGCTTACGCGCTTAGGTCCTTTCCTTGATTTACACGCTGACGTGCACTTTTTTCACATGCCAAATAACTCCTTATCAAGCTGGCCAAGCGACAACACACGGAAGACCACGCTCCTTCCCAAAAGGTCATTTTCCTGCCCCCCAGAGCCCCGAGCCGGCTCCCACCTGCTATCTGCTGCTGCCTGCCTGCTGCCCACGTGCCCTGCTATTTGGTGCCTGCACATCAGCCATCTGCAGGGGTGCAGTTGCTGTGACCACCCCTGCTGGAACAGAAGACTCCCGACTGAGATACCATCGCTCCACAGCCTAGCCCCAAGACCCAGTTGCCCACCCACACCTGCCTCTGGGGTTGCCATGTCGGACACAACACCATCTGGCACCACTGACAACACCCAGCCAGAGAGGCAGAGGGCTACCAGCTTCAGTGCCAGTGAAGTTGGTATCCTGGTGGAGCAAGTCCTGGGGCAGTATGATGCCCTCTTTGGAAGTTTGCGTGCCGACAATGAAGGATGGAAGAGGATCTGGATGGACATTGTGACTGCCATCAATGAGGAGGGGGTGGCAGTTTGCAACATTCTAAACGTCTGGAAGCGCTGGGAGGACTTCAGGTCCAGGACCCTCAACAAGGCCCGGCGCCTCTTGAAGGCAACGGATGCCGAGGGGTGCCGGGTCCACCTAACCAACTACCAAATGAGGGTCCTAGAACATAAACGTCCAGCGCTCCACGTCCAGGTCCTTGAGAGGCAGACCCGTCTGGAGTCAAGCAGTAAGTGTACATGGGTACTGATTTGACGCTGTGCGTGTTGTGGTGTGCCAGGAGTGTGCAGGTTGCACATATGTCTTTGTAGGGCCATGTATGGATGCATATGTAAAGGGAGGTGTACCTGCCACATGTGATTCCTCTCATGTGTGAGACACATCGATGGTGTATGTGTTGGCAAGCATGATGGGCAAATGCATGTGTGGGTGCACACATGTAAAGGTTATATGTATGTACTGTGGCATGGTTGTGGTGTCACACATGGATGCTGGTTACTGCTGCATGTATCTGCACTATGTACATGTGCATTTGTGTGTATTTGACAAGTGTGCAACTGTGATGCAACATGGATGCATGTGACACTGACATGTAGAAGGATGAATGCCAGATGTGACATGGATGGCGATGACATCACTGCGACAGGTGAGATGTACAGATGCATGTAAGTCTGGTGGCGTGTGTGCATGTGTTCCGCACTCCCCGTGTTGCGTCAGGCTCACCTTTGGCTGCTCGTGCTGTTGTTTGTGTATGGATGGTGCTGCCTGGTTCAATATTCCTGTTGATTTGCTTAAGTGTGTGAGTTGAAATGACATGTCTGTTGGGGAGTGTGATGCCATGTCTGAAGTTTGATACTGCCACTCATGTACAACTGTCATGTGTGTATCAGTCCATTGTACAGTGCCCTGATCCCTGTGTTCTATCTCTCCCTGTCCGCAGCATCAACTAATGAAGAGGGCGGAGAGGGTGCTGTGGAGCAAAGCGGCTTGGATCGCACCACCAGCCGGAGACGCAAGGCCCGGCTCCCCTCCCAGGTTGTCATCTCATCGGGGAGTGAGGAGTCTGGTGCCGCATCCCAGGCCGCAGCTTCTGAGGGTATGTCCAAGAGGCGGAGGTCGGAGGTGGACTCCTCGGCAGCAGAAGGGGCAGCTGAGACCCCACAGGATCAGACGAAGGAAGATGGCATGGAGTCATCCAGGTTGGTGGGGGGTTTGGTGGAGGAGGAGGCCATGGAAGGGACACACACGGGGTCTGGAGGTGGGGATTCCACTGGTGCTAGTGGTGCAGTGCAGGGGCAGGGACAGGAGGCAGCACAGGCCGTCGCGGAGGTGCCTGTGTGTAATCCTGTCCCCGATCCTGTGACTGCATCATCCGGCACCAGCAGGGATGCCTACGTCCAGACCCGTTTTCAGGGAGGTGATGAGCACACAACAACTGGCCTTCCTCTCCCTGCGGACGTGGCAATCCGGGACCGGGTTGAGCCTGTCCTGGCTGGGAAAGCGTTGCATCAACAGGACATGCAAGGTTAACTGCAGTATTTTCGTGAAGACACTGCACGTCATCTCGGATGCCTCTTTGATCGCGTTGACCTACTGGGATGGGTCACCAGTGCTGGATTCCTCTGTGTGCTGGACCTTCTTCCAACCCCTCCTCACCTGAACCCCCTATGCGCCAGTCATCCTCCATGCCATCTTCCCACCCATGTATCACTTGGGTAGCATGTGGAGCTGCCTCTGACCCAGCGGCCAGGCTGGTGGACATATCCCTGCCACAGTCGGGAGTCGGACGTCCAGCAGGGGTGGCCACCACAACAACTGCACCCCAGCTGGAGGAGGGCACAGCAGCAGGAACAACAAGGTGGGAGAGATGATGGCTCGGGGTGATCAACATCTGAGAGGCAGGCATCGGCCAGAGGGCAGGAGGACCCAGGATTGGGAGTGTCTTCCATGTGGCAGCGGTTGGGCCAGGCCATAGGTGCAGAGCGGCGGTGGACGGAAGAGGCAGGGCTCACAATGGTCAGGGGCGGAGAACTCCATGTGGAGGGTGCTGAGGCGGGCCAAGTGCCTCGAGGAAATTCGCAGGGAGTTGGAGTTGAACATGGCATCGTCCCTGCGAACACTCGGGCCATGGAAGAGGACTGCCTCCAGGACAGAGAGCAGGAGTTCGATGATGCCCTGGCCCGGGAAATCGGAAAGTGAGCCGTCGGACTAGCCCGCCACCATTGTATATAGTTTTTAGTGTTAGGTTTCATTTTCATTTTGCTTTATTTTGGGGTGATTGGACTATACCCCACACTTTTGTATATAGTTATTTGTTAGGTAGTTTCTTTGATAGGTTTCATTTCTTTCGTTGGGCTCATGGACCCTTTGAAAATTTGTTGTACATAGTTGAACATTGGATTTTTGAGAACTTTTTTGGGGGAAATCACCATGGATCAATGGATTTTAGATTTTACGTTTCCTTTGGATTTGCTTTGGTGGACGGAGAGTTTGGACGATTTTTCTTTTGGATTTTTTTGGATTGGTTCTACATTTTATTTTATTATGTTTTGGACATGCATTTCATTTCATGTTTGAAATTTTTTTATGCTTTCATTTCTTTCATTACATTCATTTTGTGCATAATACATTTAGATATTTTACTTCCATGTGTGGGATTCGCTCATTGGGTTCATGCATGTCAAAATGTGGGTTTACACATTCAATGGCACCCAGTGTGTGTGTGTGTAACAGACATGTGTTGATGTGCATAGTTGACTTTTGGTTTGTGTCATGAGATAGACATGTCAGTGTGGGGTGGATAGGGAAATTCATAGCGTCTCAAGACTGGGGTGGCGTGCTGTGGGATTTTGGTGGACATGAGGCCCATTATTGGGCATGTTTATGACGTGTTGGGGGGACATGAGTCGGGGCCTGCTGGCAGGTGCCCGTCAATGCTGGGTGGGTGGGGGTTCAGGGGGACATGAGTCGAGGCCTGCTGGCAGGTGCCCGTCAATGCTGGTGGGGTGGGGGAGCAGGGGGACATGAGTCGGGGCCTGCTGGCAGGTGCCCGTCAATGCTGGGTGGGTGGGGGTTCAGGGGGACATGAGTCGAGGCCTGCTGGCAGGTGCCCGTCAATGCTGGGGGTGTGGGGGTGCAAAGTGACATGAGTTGGTGATCACTAGTGCAAGGTGACATGTGGCCTGGCTGTCGGGCATGCCCATGGTGGATGGGCTGGCTGCGGGACATGACCAGGGGTGCAGGGTTAGTCCCCTGTGGTGTGGGCTGCCTGCAGGGGCTGTGGAGGGGGTAGAGGGCACACCTGGGAGGACTCACACTGCCAATTCACGTGTGAAACACCCCGCGCACCCCACTGAATTCACGTACCCCGCTCTGCAAGCAAAATCGCATGTAAAAGTACCCGTGCACCCCAGAAATACACATACCCTGCTCGCCCAAGGCCTATCGCATGTGAGACGCCCCGCGCACCCCACTGGATACACGTATCCCGCTTTGCAAGAGAAATCGCATGTGACAGTACCCGCGCACCACTCAGAATACACATACTCCGCTCTGCAAGCGAAATCGCATGTGAAAGTACCCGCGCACCCCAGAAATACACGTACCCTGCTCGCCCAAGGCCTATCGCGTGTGAGACTCCCCGTGCTCCCCACTGGATACACGTACCCCGCTCTGCAAGCGAAATCGCATGTGAAACTCCCTGCGCACCCCAGAAATACACGTACCCCGCTCGCCCAAGGCCTATCGCATGTGAGACTCCCCGCACACCCCACTGGATACACGTACCCCGCTCTGCAAGCAAAATCACACGTGAAAGTACCCGCGCACCCCTCAGAATACACGTACCCCGCTCTGCAAGCGGAATCGCATGTGAAAGTACCAGCGCACCCCAGAAATACACGTACCCCGCTCGCCCAAGGCCTATCGCGTGTGAGACTTCCAGCGCACCCCTCTGGATACACGTACCCCGATCTGCAAGCAAAATCGCGTGTGAAAGTACCCGCGCACCCCTCAGAATACACGTACCCCACTCTGCAAGCGGAATCGCGTCTGAAAGTACCCGCACACTCCAGGAATACTCGTTCCCCGTTCACGCGATTTCAGTGTAGCGGCCCTGTTGGCTGGTCCAGGGTTAGCGCGGCCCTTTGCGCTGCATTGGGGATTTCAATGGTTTTTCCTTGCACAAGGGGCATTCTTGGGGGCGTAACTGGCGCTACGGGATGTTCTCTGTGCCAGCGCTCAAAATGGCTTGTCAATTCCATGAATACGCGGTGCGCCAGAATGCTGTTTAGCGCACATGGCTGGCGCACGCTGGCGCACGCTCCCTCTCAGCGCTGCTCGCGTGCGATGCCTCTGCGCTGAAATCTATGAATTACCCTGCTAGTCTAGAATGATAGGTTCGAGACAGTGGTGCATGATCTGGCTTCATTTACAATCAGCCCTACAGATAAGGCGTGTATTGGCCGATTACACTCCCTATAAATAGGAAAATACAAAAAATAAAAATAGATTGTAAAAATACACCCAACAAAAAATTCTAAACAGACACGTTGAACCTTGTGCCCCGGCTTTCACCCATATACTCCATGAAAGGTTTGGACCAGTAGTGCACATACTACCACAGGAAGTGCCTGATTGGAAGAAGTAAACATGCATCTTTTAATGTGCATGAAATCATTATTACAAAAACATTTACGTTTTCCACTTCAAACTTATTTTAACTCGCTTATAAAATACTCTCATTGGGAATTGGACTTACATTTTTACTGCCTAAAAATTCTTTTACTCCTAACTTTACAATCTTTCGTATTTCTCATAGTCACCGTATTTGCAATCGATTTCCAATGCTTCATAGAACTATTATTTATGCATTTTCCCCAGAGACCAACCTCAATCTACCAAGGGCTACTATTTACTGCTGAATTCCATTGGAACACCTCTTTGAATCACTAAGCGGATACATTTTACTTTCAGCTATTGAGCAGTCCTTGTGCGATTGTATCCTTTTTGCCTCTAATTATGAGCTGCGTTGACCTAATGCACTTGCAAACGTTTGGCCAGGGAAAATCAGGCACAGAGACTGTTTGGAGCAGTGTTTACTTTTAATCACAGTAAGCTCGTGGTCATTGAAGGAGACCAATGGCAGCCTTTCATGCTGCCACACTATGCTCACACACATTGAATGTGTACAGATAGGGGTCCCTTTGTTTCCTATTATGTATATTTTGCTGGAGTTTTAAATTGCATTTGAGTGTTTTTGATCAACATATCTAAATAACAATTTGGGCTGAGTAATGAAATGTTCTTATTGCATAAGATGGATATGCGTTACTGGTGAACTATATGGGATAAAGTAACCCCCTATCGTATGTTATAAGGATATTGCAAGTCACAGAAGGGTTCCGAATAGAGGAACAAGGCTGAAATGTCACAGAACTCTGAGGTGACCTGCAATGTCCTTTTTATGTATGGAAGCGGATATTTTATTCCTTATAATACATGGCCATACACTGTTACCCACTTAAATACCTGGCCTCTTGCTTAATGAAATGAAAGAGATCTTCCAGTTGCTGGCACATATAACTAATGAAGAATCCGTTTGGATTTTAAAAAACTAACATGCAGCGTCTAATGTGTTGCAGAAGAATAGTTTACGCAGTTAAATAAAATGCATCTAAAAACCTTTTTCATTTTGGGCTTTAAAAGAGGCAATACCATACATATTCTTGCTCTCAAGTGTATAAGGAATTTCAAAAGCTTACCCTGGCTTTAATTAAATACTGCAGTGGCAGACGGAGTTGTGCTCTATGCTGGCCCAAGCAGCAGACTTGGGAAGTCATAACTGAAGCATAATTAAGCTTTATAGAGCTAGCTCAAGGGCCATAGCAGGAATCATGGGTCCTGAGGACCATGTTAAAGGCCTGAGCGCAGCAAGGGCTCTGAATGAGGTCTTCAGAGACCATGACTCTGGGTACAGGCAAAAGGTCTATGAAGTCGTTATGCCCTTAAAGAAAAAGAAAAAGGCAATCTGCCTGGTGTGGGGACCTGGACATGAACCATGAGTCGGGAACTTTAGAGATATTCTGGTGGGGTCTGGACGTGAACCATAGCTCAGGTACTCTAGAGATATTATGTGTGGGGGTCTGGACATGAAACATAGCTCAGGTACTCTAGAGGTATTCTGTATGGGGGTCTGGACATGAATCATGGCTCAGGTACTCTAGAGATATTCTGTGTCGGGTCTGGATGTGAACCATAGCTCATCTACTCTAGAGATATTCTGTGTGGGGGTCTGGACATGAACCATAGCTCAGCTACTCTAGACATATTCTGTGTGGGGACCTGGATGTGAACGATAGATCAGGTACTCTAGAGATATTCTGTGTCAGTGTCTGGACGTGAACCATAGCTCAGGTACTCTAGAGATATTCTGTGTGGGGGTCTGGACGTGAACACAAACTCAGGCACTCTAGAGATATTCTGTGGGGGTCTGGACAGGAACCATGGCTCAGGTACTCTGGAGATATTCTCTGTGGGGGTCTGGGCATGAACCATGAGTCGGGAACTTTAGAGATATTCTGTGTCGGGACCTGGATGTGACCATGGCTTAGGTACTCTAGATGTATTCTGTGTGGGCACCTGGATGTGAGCCATAGCTCAGGTACTCCAGAGATATTCCATGGCTCAGGTACTCTAGAGACATTATGTGTGGGGACCTGGACGTGAACCATGGGTCAGGTACTCTAGAGATATTCTGTGTGGGGAGCTGGATGTGAGCCATGGCTCAGGTACTCTAGAGATATTCTGTGTGGGGGGTCTGGATGTGAACAATGGCTCAGGTACTCTAGAGATATTCTATGTGGGGACCTTGACGTGAACCATGGCTCAGGTACTCTAGAGACATTATGCGTGGGGACCTGGACGTGAACCATGGGTCAGGTACTCTAGAAATATTCTGTGTGGGGAGCTGGACGTGAGCCATGGCTCGGGTACTCTAGAGATATTCTGTGTGGGGGTCTGGATGTGAACAATGGCTCAGGTACTCTAGAGATATTCTATGTGGGGACCTCGATGTGAACCATGGCTCAGGTACTCTATAGATAGTCTGTGTGGGGACCCGGTTATGAACCATAGCTCAGGTACTCTAGAGATATTCTCTGTGGGGGTCTGGATGAGAACTATGGCTCACATACTCTAGATTCTGAGTCGTGACCTTGATGTGAACACAGTTGTGGGCTTCAAGTGAGGAAGGTTTACGTATCTACACCTTTTTCACATTGCACATCTTAACTGCTGCTTATTTAAACCCATTGGATCAAATATGTAAAACTAATGACTGGGCTCAAAGTCCATAGGAAGCAGGGCCCCTAAAGTCCAACAGAACAATCTCACAGATGCCTGATGGACCTTTCAGTGTGTGAGGAATTCGACCATCCACACGGGGAGTGGGCGCTCTCCTGGGCTTTTTTGATTTTTTTTAAATTAAAATTAATGATGGGAGATCAAACTCCGAAAATGTGTGAGGCCATTCTGCACACATTATCCCTGCTCACCGCACAAAATACATAGTCAGGTGTACTCCGTGAAAACACAGCCTAGAGGAGCCGTCCTCCCCGTCATGTTCAGCTGGAATGTGACAGCCATGGGTACATCAAAGCATCTCAAGAAGGGGGAAGGCAACACCTTCCTCCGGCCATCGGCAGCCTAATTAAAAAATCAAAAGCTCCATGGATCTGCCTTCCTATTTTCTCAACTGCTGATTGCAGCACATACTGATGAGAATTAATTGAGGCAAGCTTGTTAAAGGGGCTTGTTCACGGGACAGACAACAGGAAGGCAGGGCTAACACCTCTTTGATATGCAATGTGTCAACATGAAGCTAGTTTCCAACCTTCTTTATGAAGGGCAGTGAGCATCATATCTGGGACAACTGTTTACAGTAGGCAAACTCCCTTTCAGAGGGATGAAGTATATGATTTGAGGGAGACAGAAATTCAAGGGAGGCCTGTGCTTTGATCAAGAACCACAGAAGGCTCAGTTAACCAGAGAGACACTTTGATCTACAACAAACAGGAATATGGGTGGGACTTAGGAGTACATGGTGTCCTCCCTTACCTTTCCTGTTGCAAAGCACTCTGGTCCTGACCTCACGCATAACAGAAGATTGTTGGTGAGGACCCGGATTGATTCCTTAATGTAGGCTTAGCCTGCACCAATCACTGGGGCCCATTTGGCTTTAGAAGATGGCTGAGCCCCTCACTTAGCAGATCAGCTGAAAGCTTCAACAGAAGCAGGAAAGAAGAACTCAGCATTGGACGCTTGCTGAAGGTACAGTCTACCTTACAGCTTCCGCCAGTGAAGGAAGGCCAGGATTTCCAAGAGGGAAACAAGACCCTTCTGCTAAACATCTCCCAGGGAACAGAGGGAGATACCAGACTCAGAGGACCCGTCCAGAAGCTCCACAACCGGTACCCAGCCAGCACACAGCATGCCCTGCTAGTTTCTGCCAGCAAGCTTCCTAGGTGGGAAGGGCCAGAGAGTCTTAGAACAAAAGACAAGGCCGTTGACTGCAAACGCTCTCCTCAGCTTTGGACCGTCTGCCTTGAAAGGACGTCATGAGCCATATGAAGAAGCTAGGAGGAGTGCCACACAAGCATCAACCAGCGTCAATCTTTTAAGGACATTTTTGAGGCAGTCGAGACCTAGAACCACGATCCGCTGCACCACTGACTGTTGTCATGCTGCAGTCCCCAAAGCCACCCAAGACGCCTCAACCAGGGTTCCAGATCTGTCAACCAGCACAGAGACAATGATTCTAGACCCTGAGCTGCCGTGTAGGCCAGCCTGCAACTGTACGTCCAGTCTCGCTTGCCGAACTGCCTGCCGCCTGATACCCACAGCTGTCTCTGTCTTGAACTCTTTTGCAGAAGCTGCAAAACGTCCTGAGACCAACTCTACGCTGTCAAGCATCAAGAACATCTCAAGAACCAGGTACAGTATGGTTTTGTCCCCATGGTCCTTCTCCAAAGGCCCATAGTGACATCTACGACCCCTTGCTCCTTTGCTGCTGAAACCAAATAACCTTGAACATTTAAGACTGATTGCTTTACCGACTACCCTCCTGTCAATATGCAGATTGCATCCCTTTCCTTCGTGAAACTGTCTGTCTTCTGTGTTCCTTTACAGTGTGGGTTGTATTTTGCTATGCGCTAGAACTGTCTGTTGTAATGATAATAAAGTAGATATTTTTTATACAATCTTGACCAGGCAGTCCCTTTTATCATTGGGTAATAATTGTATTTTCGCTGTGTTGCAACTAACCAACGATCCATGACCTTGTGGAGATAAGCCTGCCGTTCTGTCCATGTTATCAAAATTGGACAAGGAGGTTTATAATTTAATTGTGTTCCAATATGTTCGGATCCCTTCTGGTGTACTAGAGGTGTGGGGTTGATTGATGGTTTAGAAACCGATATTCATCCCTGGAACACTGGTGCCCCGGAAGTTGATTCGTCACACAGTGCTAGTAGGATACTGAAGCCTGTGAAGAAAACAGGCCCGAGCCCCATCCCCACACCATCACACACACAGACACACAGGCACACTCTCTTTTTCTCCCTCTCTTATTTCTCCTCTCTCCCCCTCTTTCGCTCTCTCTTTCTATCTCTCTTTCTCTCTAACTCTTTCTCTCGCTTTGTCTCTCTGTCAGCATCTCCGTCTCACATGCTCCAAACATCAACAATTGGAATTAACGAACGATATGGATTCATTGTAAGCACATAAAAATCTCAAAATAAGCCATGTCAAATCTGGTATGATGAGAACCCTACAGAAAATTTACTTTGTTAAATACTGGTCTGGGTTAGACCTTTTTGCCTGTTGCCCTCCTAGCCAATGTTTACTGGTTGGTCGAAGCCCACATAACCCTATATAAATTGGTGTGTATCCCCGCCATATCCATTCAAAACATGGAGACATGAGTTCACCTACAACTGGAAAAGGGCACACTACTCCTTCCAGTATCACTTTATGCTGCACCCCTTTAGAGTGAAACATACATTCCAAGATTGAAACATACATACCCGATACTCCTGGGAGTAGTCAGGAGGGGAGTTGGGTTAATAGGAGTGCTATTCTATTCACGTACCTGCCCAGGAAAGGCCAGTGTTAAACCTACCATGAGATGAGCCATATTGTCTGTATGCTTATCCATCTATTGTCAGGTTATACATCATGTAATAGAATGATTGGTTTGGCAGTCTGTAGTTGAATATGAAGCACACAAAACCCATGTTTCCGTTGTTTACAAAGTGATAAATGTATCTGTCACCGACTAGCTCGATATAAATCCAGCCAAGAGTCAAACACCTAGTAAATGAATTGACTGCACTCCTTGCTTTGTAACAAAGAAGGCCATATTACGAAAATCATAGCCCTAGTGCATATGGCAGTCAGTGACGTCAGTGATGCGAGGGCCACTCTTTAATATTACACAAATAGGCAGGCGCCTGAATAGTCTCCAGGCATTCATAGTGGTGTGTGTAACCTGATGACCCGACTCATGCCATCATTAGGGAACGTGTCCTTGACATAGCCAGCAAGCCATGGGGGATAGCAATGCAGACCACAGGCGGAGGGACCTTGCGACTAGCCACGGGCTTCTCTGAGCTGTACATGTGTAGACTTCCCTGCACTTCCTAGGGGAAACCTTCTCACAGTCAGGAGCCCGGCAGTGAGGGGTCAAGTCCTAAAAATTAAAGTGGGAGGACTCCTCAACAAACGCAATGGGATGTGACGTCGCCAGAAATTAGCAGGACGAATAGCATTTGCTTTTTATTTGCTTTTCATAAAAATCAACACGCAGACAAAACGAAGAGAGGATATTTTCTTCTTATAGTGTTTTTGAAAACTCTAAAGGTGTGTCAAACTTCAAGAACCAATACAAATGTTTTCCCTGGGACTTGCAGTCCCGAAATGGGACATTTCACCTTTAGTTGCTTGCTATTTTTCCTCAAGTTTTATATAGTACAGTCATGAAGCGTCCGGCCCACAAACCTAACGACTGCAGATTGATCCCCGCGAGGGTGGCTTTAAATCATATATTCAATGTTTCTCATTTTAGCTGGGGGTTTGGGGGGACTGAGTCCACCCTTTGAATAAAGTGGGGGGACTCCGTCCCCCGCGTGTAGCCTCGACTTTTGCCCTGCCGGCAGGGCAGCAATCGGGCAATGCACCCACCCTTTTGCGAGCCCCCGGGGCCTTTTTCCCAGCATGACAGAGCATCACGGGAGACCGTCAGCCTCTCATGGCGTGCGGGGCGATGCAGTGCATTTCTGATTTCTGATGTGTTGTAGACACATGTACCCCCTTACCCCCCCCCCCCTTTTTCTCTGGAGCATCTGTATTCCGGGACATTAAGGATCTTTACTACTGCGAACAATGGTTTTATTTAGTAGTCAATACATGTTAATTGAGGGGCACACATAAACATCTTCACGCCGAGAATAACTGCATTAGATGGCTATGAGCAGTGTTGTGTTGCATGCCGGCACTGCAGATGTTGACGGTGTGTGAGTCGCATAACCTATTTTCATCACAGCTGCCTGGATGATAACTTGATTAATGTGTGCACATGGTTTAAACGTGGTGTTCTTTATCTTTGCATATTTTAAATAATTGAACATTTTAAGACCAAAACCTGAGGATGTAAGTCATGACTGGTGTTCTGTTGTTTGGAAATTAACTGCCCATTTGTTTTTAAATTGTATTATCAGTACACCTCTGATTTAAAAGGCACATTGCAACAGGAACATGCATGAAAATGGCTATCCTCAAAACTGACATAAGCAAGCATTGGCAACGCCAATAGGTTTTACCTGACACATCTGAAATTCAGCCCAATATGCCCAAATTATGCCTTCATATGCCTGCTGTAGTTACCATACATAAGGCATTCCCTTGCCGGTACTTGACAATGTGCCAATACCTGACACACATTCCCCAATCTTGCTATCATTTGCTTGGCAAGTTACCCTATGAAATGCATTGTCTAACAGGTAAAGCCATCCCATGCCAAGTGCTGCCCCAAATTCCAACTGATACAGTGGACAGAAACCCCGGCAAGAGATGCCTACAACCCTGTATGGTCTACCCTCCCTTTTTCGAGACTGAAAATCATTTTACAAGTGCAAATTATTTTTTATTTTTCATATTTCACATTCAGGGCTTTTAGAAATCAAGTAACGGGTACTAGAATCCAGGTGGAGTGGCTTACTTACTAAAGCTATTTTTGCACGTGCGTTCTGAAACCAACCTTGTATTTTCTAAAGTAGGACTAAAATGCATGTTTCTGAAATTGATGTGCACATTTCACTTCAAAACATGGGTAGTTTAATTTTACAAAAGTATTGACTATTTAATTTTAATCAGGCAATTCAAGTCATACACTAAGCCGAATCCCCTCACACTCTGTAATCCGAGCCCAGAGTACTGCTAATTGCCTGCGTTGGTTCAGCTGTCATGGCGATTAGAGTCCACCAGTGAAAGAAAATGCATCCCACGCTTTCGCTGTCGCATCCTCCCTTCAGGTATTCTTGCATTTATGTGTGGATATATAGCACGAGCAAAGTGGGATCTGGTGGTGGACACCATACATTAACAACTGATTCAACGACGATTCCACCTAGGTTCAAGGACACAATGGGCCTCATTCCGAGTTTGGAGGTAATCATGGCGCGATTAGCGCCATGACTACCTCCAATACCGGTACCGAGTCTGCCCTCGTTCAATGGGGAATTACTGGTCTATTCCGACCTTTGCGGGACCGGTAAGTCCCCATTGAAAAAGCCATTCCCCATTCCCATTTGAGCCACCGTAGGGCTCAAAGGGAATGGGGAAGGCGCTAATAAAGGTACCGCAAATAGGTAGGGAGCAAACCAGTATAGCATCTGGGATCCCCATCACTATCATGGAAAATGTGATTTGTGGTGTGAGGCCAACAGTTTTGAAGATAGTGGTAAGGTTGAGTAGGAACCAGAAGCATGCATCCTGTCTGGTAGATGGGGCAGATTGTCACTAACCTGCATGTTTGGTAGTTCAGTATTGAATCTAGTCGAAATCCAGCTTGATCGAGCAGTGATCTGTGAGGTCCCCAGATGCAGATTAGATCTTTTAAGAAGAAGGTGAATTAATTACGCCTGTTTTAGGAGATGTAGGAAAGATCCCTTGTGAGAGACAGGCATTGACGATTTGAAGGTGAGAAGGAGTGTCTGGCCCTGGATTTTTTTGATGATGGAAGAGAGAGGGTTCCATCATCGTATGCGGTAGGTTTAAGGTTTGAGAGGAAGTTGGAGAGCTCCGTGACTGATATTGGCCTGAATTTAGACCAATTATGAGGTTATCAGTGGGGAGCGAGGTTAAGGGAGAGTGCTTTGTTCAATTTGCACCCTGATTTTCGTGATTTTGTTGATAAGGAAGTTATTTATGGTGTCACATTTTGCTATTGGTGTGTGATTGGAGGTTCTGGCAGACAATATTTTATGGCCTGAAAGAGATCTATGCCTTTGTTTGCAGCACCATTATGAGGTTGCCGTTAATATTGATGCATTTACATTTTTTATGAGAACGAGGTTGGTCGCGTGCAGCAGCTTGAAAACTGTACCAGGGAACCTTCTCCCGACCGTTCCTTAGGTCACAGCAAGTTCAGCTGTGCATGGATGTGAGCTTGTGAAGAGTGTAGCAGTAATGAATCGCTGTTCCTTTAATCGAAGTAGATAAGACAAGTGCTTTGGTGTGTAGAGGCAGTCATGTAATGCAATTCATACACTTGTGGAGCATATCAGGCTCATGTTATCCGTTAAGCCGTGATTAGATTGGTTTCTCCTATTGTCTTTGGAAAGGGAAATTATATAGATAAGCAGTGGCAGAAACTTTAGAAAGTGCTCATGGTAGTCCCCATTCTAATCACCCTAATGGTAACTCACAACCAGTTAGCTTAGTGGAATCCCATGCAATTATACTACCTAAAATAGGGAAATAAGCTGTAGAGGAGCAGTTGGATGCATTATCCCTAACTCCCACCCCCTCACCGCCGCTATACTGGAACAGCAGAAGAAAGGCTCTTTATGGGACCCCATGTGCTGTGCCTATACTGCATAGAGTGTTCGAGAGACGATATGCACTCAGACAACCGTATTGAATGTACCCTTGCACTGAAAGTGTGGAAGGATGCCACGTGGAAGGATGTCAGCATGCACCATTGGACAGCATGGAGCGCTGAGTGAAATCAGATATTGGAAGAGTGCTGTCATAAAGAAGCAAATATACAAAGCCATACTGAAACAGTAAGAAAATACTGAAGAGTAACGATGTAACTCAAGTGATAAGAGAAGTAATCATGAATGCAAAAGAAGACAAATTAACTTGCTGAGCAATAAATGTAAATACACAGTAAGGCAAGGCAGATGAGATATATAGAAGCTTGTTTTAGAGGAATATATATAACGTGGCTAGGATAGCCATAATTGGAAAGTATATGTCGGCTTGTAATCATGAATGCAAAAGAAGACAAAGTAGCTTACTGACCAATAAGTGTAAATAGACAGTAACGCAAGGTAGATGAGATATATAGAAGCTTGCTTTAGAGGAATATATACATATAACGTGGCTAGAATGCCCATAATGGGAAAGTAGATGCCGGCTTGTGTTAAGATTCAATTCAGCTACCTCAGAAACAGACCAGGGTTGCAGGTCCCAGAGACGCTAGAAGAATAGCTTTGTGTGCAAGACAAAGAGGAGTCTATGTTGGCTTGTGATCAAGAATGCTATTTATAAGGAATAGCTGCAAAGCATGAAGGGAGGCAGACAGATAAACCACGCACAAGACATATTTCTCTTAGATTAAATAAAAAGAAAACAGCTGCAAGAGCCAAGTATTGGACAATTAAAAGTGCATCAAGTCTATATAAGGTAGAGTGAGGAAGTATCTAGAGGCCAAGAAGAGCAATGACACTCAGTATAATAATTAAATCAAATATAAGTAAAAAAAGAGGTGGAAATGGACGCATTATTGGTCTCTTCACATGTGACTCAGAAGTCGAAAACAAGGGTTATTCATTATGCTTCGGATGAAGATAGTGATGTGCTTTCACTCCCTTGAATGTCCCAGAACAGAGAGCAGGCTACAAGGTCAACTGCAGAGGGGAAACTTTGGCTCATGGCCAAACTGATGAAAGATGATGGACTAATTGGGAAAGTGGGGAGTAATCTGACGTGATTCAAGCAATAGGGTTTCGTTTCACTTATGTGCTTCTAGCTCAGCTGAAAGTCCATGGTTGGGTGAGAATGCCAACCAATCAGTGGGTCTACAGGGCAACCTGCTGTACAATGTTACATAGACCAATCCGCTGCCATTTTGTTTGATATAATCAGTATTATATGTATTTAGAGGTAATTTGAGGTGTGCCTCACAGCTAAGAGACAGCCAATGAAGTACTAACCTGTATACATTCTATAAGTAGATATGTTACCCTAACCAATCCCTCCTGCTAATAGGTTTTATGGTTTGCCCGTAGGATGAGATCATAGATGACACATATTGGGGTATAAGACCTCTGTGTAATCAAGTTTGTGTGCGAGTGTGCAAGCATCAGTCCGCTGTCTGCCAGTTGACCCTTCTTTATTAAATTGAGAATAAAGTAGTACTTTGCCGTATTCTTTGAGTCTGTCTGGTTATATGGTCTGAGGTCTTTATTGGTAATTCCATCTAGCACACAAGACACTTCAAGGTGCTAGAGCACAAAGCACAACAAAAAATAGCAAACAATGGACCCACTCGGGTCTGCCCTCATGATTCCACACACCCAGATCTAAGGATCTGTTTAGATCAGTGGCATGAGCACAGAAGTGCCACGCGAAGGAGCTCTTCTGTTATTACTGCCTGATCTGAAAAGAGATTTTAATGTTAAAATAATCTTTAATTTCCCTGAATTTCGACGTGAAACAAGTATGGATGGCAAAGAGGCTATCTGTTGTAGAGGTCAATAAATATTTTTATTTACCTAAAAAGTATTCCCATTTGGAAAACAATACTTTTACTTGAAACTTTAAAAAAATCGGGAGCAAAATGTCCCCACTTACAATTCTTATCTGGAGCCCTGGTTACCCGTATAATACGCTACGGTTCTTGCCTGGAACAGCACAATTCAACATACCTCTGTCTCTAGTTCTATTTGTACCCTTAAATTATGACTATATTATGTATTCATTACTAACTGCATACATACCGAAAGGAAAGCTAAACAGACCCATCTAGTCTGCTCTTGCCAATGCCTGCATAACACCATATACCTTCTCTAGTCACCATGTCAGTTTTCGGTCGTAAATTATGAATGGATCATATGGTCACTGCTCAATAGATACCTTTAGTTTCCAGTGATATTAAAAAGGATGAGGTGCTATATTGCATTGCCATGTATCACAAGGCCTTTCTACATCAACTGTTTGGCTGAAATGCAGTCTCTTTACACCAGCACAAACCAACACTTAAGAGTTCAAATCTAGGTCACTGAGAACTGAGCTTTGAGCACACTTTTGCAAGCAGCGGAAGACAATCTGATAGGAAACGTGTAAAGTGGAGGAAGACTAATTTCAGAGAAATAAATGATACATCTCACATCAAAGAATGGCAGTCTCAATAATATGAGAAAACAAGACAGCTGCCAATTCTTGTAAAAAGATTGACACCGTGGCCAGCTAATATGAAAAGCTCTGCACATGTCAGGAAGTGACATGCACATGCTTCTAGCAAATCATCAACCTCGTATTGTAGAGTAGGAGGATATATAGCCAAAAGACTGCGTTTATCCACCAATGCCATTTGGTCCCCTCTGTCC
Source organism: Ambystoma mexicanum (assembly GCF_040938575.1). NCBI lineage: Eukaryota > Metazoa > Chordata > Amphibia > Caudata > Ambystomatidae > Ambystoma > Ambystoma mexicanum. The sequence continues at coordinate 985,963,487 of NC_090924.1, forward strand.
CCCATACCATTAGTTTGCCACTTATGCAGCATACTCTAAACATGGTCACTAGAATTGCATCCTGGGTGAAAAATGTCAAAATCTATCATACACACAAATAACATCCATGGGGAGAACATGTTCTGTGGATTACTGATTACTTGCACTTTTACATATCCTCTCTTCTAAATTGCAACTGCAATCGTGCCACATAACCGTGCACATGAATCTATCTGAATACCACAGAAGATCTGACACACAGAATAAAAACATGTACAGCAGGGATTAGGGCAGGTGCACTGTGGTTTTCCTGCAGATATTATGGATTTGAAAAATGTGCTGTTCCTAAGCCACATTTTTAATTCAGCTATACACCTAGAAACACTTTCATTTGGGTATCTGAGATAGACTTGTCTTCTGTAAAGCAACTTGCAAGCTAACTAAATATTGTAATCAGATACATTATAGGGTAGCGATAGCTGCCCAATAGTTAAGGTGAGTCAGAGACACATAGGAACCCTTCAAAATACCCTTGTTAATAACTTTTGATTTGAGTAACGGATTTGGACGAAATTGCATAAATGATTAAAAGTCTGCAGGCCCCCTAGACTGCAAAGTTTGGTAAGGATTTGTTAAAAAATAAAAAAGTAATTAAGCATTAAAAAAAAAATCTCCAAAATTGCGGCCTACTTCCCATTCATTTTCCCATAGACAAAAAGGTCAATTTTTGCCAAAGCTCACAGCCCAAAACACTGGATGGATTTGGACCAGGTCTAAAACAACTTGGGCACGAAGCATTGACTCGCACACCATGCAAAATTTGGGGTTATTCCGTGCTTTGGTTAGTTAAAAAAATTGTCAGAGGGGGTCTACTTCCCCACGAATTATAGTTATATCTCCCATGGTGCATTGCAGGATCATGGTTTTCAGAAATGAAGGACGTGGGTGAAACATCACTGGTCATGGTCAAAGGCCATTCTCAATTACCATCCACATCTCCTATTCATGCAGTAACCAGGACAGACTCTGCTTAGCATCAAAGTGAGAACAGGGCCAGCCTCCTCAGGCCATGTTTCCTGATAAAATAGCCAATTTTACAAGTCCATTTAGACGAATGGGCCGGCCCTTTTCTTGCTTTGAAGCTAAGCAGGGTCAGATCTGCTTTGAAGCTAAGCAGGGTCAGTCCCGGTTACTGCATGGATGAGCATCCAACTGGGCCTCTAAATTATTTTCTTTTTTGCTACTGTCAGTCCTTGAAGATTTTGCACTCAGACTTTTTTTTGCCTTTTGCTGAATTGCGTTCTGGTATTTGTAGTCTCCCAGTCAATAATAAAAAATAAAAAAAATTATAGTTATATCTCCCATGGTGCATTGCAGGATCATGGTTTTCAGAAATGAAGGACGTGGGTGAAACATCACTGGTCATGGTCAAAGGCCATTCTCAATTACCATCCACATCTCCTATTCATGCAGTAACCAGGACAGACTCTGCTTAGCATCAAAGTGAGAACAGGGCCAGCCTCCTCAGGCCATGTTTCCTGATAAAATAGCCAATTTTACAAGTCCATTTAGACAAATGGGCCGGCCCTTTTCTTGCTTTGAAGCTAAGCAGGGTCAGATCTGCTTTGAAGCTAAGCAGGGTCAGTCCCGGTTACTGCATGGATGAGCATCCAACTGGGCCTCTAAATTATTTTCTTTTTTGCTACTGTCAGTCCTTGAAGATTTTGCACTCAGACTTTTTTTTGCCTTTTGCTGAATTGCGTTCTGGTATTTGTAGTCTCCCAGTCAAATAATAAAAAATAAAAAAATAGGTGTTTTTAGAGGAACAGTGGATTTCCCATCCCTGCAGTAATTGGGTCGAAACCTGCATAGCTTCAAAGTGAGAAAGAGGTCAGCACACTATGGCCATGTTGCCTAATATATGGGGCTCCCCTTAGAAGAACACTTAGAGAAACATGACCTAAGGAGGCAGGATCCTTCCTCGCTTTGAAACGTAGCAGGGTCGGTCCCGGTTACTGCATGAATGGCAGACAGTCCACGGTCCGAATGCCATTTGTTTTCTTAGTTTTAAATATCTCATAACACACGGCATCCGCATTTTTATAAAACAGAAAAAATGAAATTTAAAAAAATACATTTATGCTGAATACTGCTATCAGAGAACCCTGGCCTTAAGGAGTTTGAGACGCAGCATTTAAATATAATGCTACAATGATGTTATTGTTTGGATTTTCACATGTTTCATAGCTAGCCTTTTATCACTGAACATACTAAATTATAGGCTAAGTATGAAATGTATGCCTCATGAAGCAGCAAGCCATTTTTGCCTAGTGGTTAAATGCAGGTCCTCGAACTCTGGCAGACCGCGGTTCAAGGCTGTATGTTTTTTTTAATTTAACTAATTTAATTTCATTAAAAGAAAAGCAACGCAAATGGGAGCTGGTGAGGTTTGTTGCAGTGCAGTCCTGTGATCTTATTTAGCATGAGGGCATTTAGACATGGCTGCAATGTCAGCCATGTCGAAATATACTTTGTGTCAAAATAATGGCGCCGAAATGGCTTTCGCGCTGAGAAAGGCAGGTCGAAATGTGCGCTGCGGCGGAATGCCCGTGCCAAATCGGCCTATGCCAAAATGATGGCGCCGTAAGGGGTGTACCGCTTGGAGAACGCTGCTTAACAAAACTGTGTGCTCCATGGCAAATAATGGAATCCTGAGCATTGCCTAAAAACATTGTGAGTTCTCAAAGTTTCAAATATTTCATAACACACAGCAACCAAATAATTTCTTTTAAACCGTGCTACTGTCAGTCCATGAAAGTTTTGCACTCTGAGACAATTTCTTTGCCTTTTGCTGAATTGCATTCTGGTATTTGTAGTCTGACAGTCAAGATGGGGGGAATAATGCCACAATTGTACACTTTTTGCCTAACATAGTTCTATAAGGATTTAAATATTTGAGTGACACTATGGTATGTGTACTTCTCAATTTAGGTTTATAAAGCAGAGTATTGTTGAAAGCTAGGCATGGGGTGGGGAGGTGAAATGATGAGAGGGCAAGTAAGTAATGAGTACTTGTCCACAATCTGGCAAGAGAGTTTGCAATCCTGGACACTGGTGCAGTTATTTTCCCCTGATTGTGGTTGCTTTTCAGGGAACCAGTAACCACAAGCACTTGTTTCAAATTGGGATTTTGTCTTCCATGGAAAATTTCACTTTTCCAGGGAACCAGTAACCACAAGCACTTGTTTCAAATTGGGATTTTGTTTTCCATGGAAAATTTCACTTTTTCAGGGAACCAGTAACCACAAGCACTTGTTTCAAATTGGGATTTTGTTTTCCATGGAAAATTTCACTACAGATTGCTCGGCATAGAAATTGAGCACCTTTTATACTTTGCCAGCATATTTATTGAAAGATTTCCTCTGTAAAGTTATTTTTCTGGTGTTCATTACTTTTTTTAAACATCCAAAGCTATTTTGTCTTGCACACTTTCTTCTAAGGAGAAGGTCAATTGAACTACATTTGTATATTTCACTTTAAAATATGTGGCCACTTACTGTGCGTATATTCATAGGGGCCAGCTTTTGATTTTCGCTATGGGGGCAAAAGTACCTGGGCATATGTTATTCTTGCAGCCAATCATTTTTACCCTTTTCTGTGCTGCATAAATGCGGGTAGTTGAGGTCGTGCAATGTATCAGAACAGTCACCAACAGACAGGCCATAAACCAAGGGGCTTGTAGCCATCTGCCAAAGTGTGTGATCCTCAGCAAATAATGTTATCACACAGTGCATTAACTAAAAACATTGGGAGTTCTCAAAGCCTGCAATGTTTTGTACATAATAAAATAAATGGATATTTGCACATCTACAGTGACATTGAAGGTGAAAAATCACTGATGACCCAGGTTACCCATCCATGCAATAACCAGGAATGATCTTGCTTAGCTTTAAACTAAGGAAAAACCCTCTGAGGCCATGGTACCTAACAAATGAAGCAAAGTTACAAGACCACTTAGAGCAACAAGGCCTGAGGGGGCTGGCCGTCCTCATTTTGAAGCTAAGCAGTACTGTGCATCTATTCATGGGTGCCAGCTTTTGATTTTCGCTGTGGGTGCAAAAAGTATTGTGCATATGTTATATTTGCAGCCGGCCATTGTTTTCTGTGCTGCTTAAATGTGGTTAGTTGGGGTTCTGTGATATATCACAACAGTCACCAAGAGACCGGCCATAATACAAGGGGCTTGGAGCATGGGAACAGGACATTTTGGCATGGCCACTTAGGTGTGCACCGTTATGTCGTGACCGTTTCACCGCAGGTTCTGTTTGTGTGTGTCCAGTTAGATGCAGCCAGTTGCGGCAGGGACCTGCAGGCACTTTGCATTTTGTATCTCTCGGCGCAAGGATGTTTTGGCGCAAGAGGCCACAATTGCCTTGAACCTGCAGGCACTTTGCATTTTGTAGCCTGGATTAAACATGAAAAAGATGTATTTACTGCAAAATTATAAAACAGGATGGGACATGTATTACAACGTTGTTGCAGAATTGAACACGTGTTAAGTATTAACACATTTATTTACTGCAACATTATAAACTGCATGCAACTATCCCTCACAAACAACTTCACACCACCATGTACACACACACACGCTCACATCAAACACACACACACATTGCATACACACTCTATCAATGACATGCACACCCTCACACCACACATTCCCCTTACACTGCACATATATTGAAAAAGAGGACTACACCGTCTCTGGGCAATATTATAAACTAAAGGAAATTCAATTTTAAAAATCACATTTATGCTGAACGCTGCTATCAGAGAACCCTGGCCTTACAGAGTTAAAGAAGCAGCACTTAAGCATTATTCTACAACAAAGTTATTTTTTGGATTTTCACAAGTTTCATACCTATCCTTTTATCATTGAACATATTAAATTATAGGCTAAATATGAAATGTATGCTCGATAAAGCGCCAATCCATTGTGGCCTAGTGGGTAAATACTGGGCCTCGAACTCTGGCAGAACACGGTTCAAAGCTGTACGTTTTTCTTTTTATTTAACTAATTTAATTTAAGTAAAAGAAAAACAATGCAAGTGGGAGGTTGTGAGGTTTGTTGCAGTGCAGTCCTGTGATCTTATTTAGCATGAGGGCATTTAGATGTGTCTGAAATGTCGAAGGATGCAGACATTCTATTGGCTCATTTTGCACACACGGGTTATCCCCACGTTCCTAGTCGTTGCTGTGCATAGCCGCGCATGTATCCTTAGTAGACGCAGCTATGAAATTCTTTTTTTAATATAAATATATCTACATATATATGGGTAAATATGCATTTTAAAATATATTGCCAGTTACTGCAAGATTTTAATAACTATTCATGAGCAATAAATATACCTGTAAATACTTTAACAAGTTAAGTACATATGCAACTCATTTTTTGTAACAGGTTTATTTGGGGGTATGTGCTAGTCCAGTTGCTTTTTATTGTACTCTCTAGACATAATGCAGTGTTTTGATTAGCTGAATTGTCTGTATTATTAATGTCAATTATGTATGCAATAACAAAACCCTTGAAATTCAAGGAAAGAAAGCAGGGATGTAAAGGTGAGGGATGTAAAGCAGGGAAAGCAGGGATGTAAAGGTGAGCAATACATGGCAACAAAACCCTTGAAATTCCTTTCACCATGGCCACTAACTACAGCTTTCAATGTTGCCCATTCTATATTTGAAAACAGTGATGGGCTACTAGGCATGGGTTTCAACCATGCACATTGGTATTTTTTAACAGTAACCAACCACTAGCTATGGTCTTTGGCACTGGCCAGTGACCCCAGCCTTTGTTATGGCCAAGTCCACAGCCTAAATTGTTATTAAAGTAATTAAACTTTTCATGGGCTAACTTATACATTATGTTATGTCTAATTCAATTTTTGATGTAATCAGTTATATTTAATGTAATTAGTGCTTTCACCAGTGATGGCATTGGTGATGTGATTTGTAATGTCTTCAGTGTTCTCATACAACATGTTAATAGTGATGTCATCGATGATGTCATCATTGTGCTCATAGGCGGCGCAACAGGGGCCGTGAAGTGAAGGTGGCATTAGCTGAATTTCAGAGGTTTTGTTGTATTAAGTTCTCACCTTAACATCTCTGCAACTAAAGTTTTTCCTTGAATATATATATGGTTTATAGTGATTGCATCGAATGCCAAAACATCGAATGCCTTAGCATCCCAAAAAAATAATGAAAAAAAGCATTTTTTTTCTATTTTTTTTTTTAATGGGGGTGTCTCACCCAAGCCCTGTTTTTGTATCCGTTAAGACCATTGTACTTAAAATAAAACCTTTACCTTTGAAAAAAATGCATTTGATGCTTTTTTTCAAAGCATTTTTTTCGATGCTTTTGGCATTCAATGCTTTGTATTTGATGCAATGACTGGATACCTATATATATATATGTATACACTGAGGCTCACAGAACCCTACACATGTAAAATGTATACTGTATACATTTCAAAATAGGAAATCTTTGATTGTTTTTCTGTTTTCTTGAAGACCATTACCATTTAAATGCTTTATTTAAAATGCATCATATAGGGACATTTAAATAATCTTTTGTTAAGAGCTTTAATACCTTTACCACAATATAGTTAATCCATGATAATTTTTACGTAACACAGTGCTCACAATACCTTAACAAGTGTTAGGGCCTCCTTTCCTTTCTAGGCATTTTAATTTATCGTTTCATAAAATAGTGCTAGGAATCCCCCTAACAGCTAAGAACAAAGAGAAAATGTATGGTTTAAGCGTGTCATCAAGGTCTTCTGGGAGTTGTTGGATGCAAGTGCAAGTGCAACGTCCCAGGCAGGTGAAGAGATGTAGATTGGGCAAAACATATTAGTTTGTATGCTGCCTAGTGCTAGCAGTTATCGTTGGGCGTGACCGAATGTGCATGTATCAATTTGTAGTTAGCTTTGACACATATTTAAAACACCATGTAGCAATACAGAAAGAGCCACAATGTATTCAGATTGCAGATGCAGAGGTTAAAGATGGGGTGATGTGTTTTGCATTTAGTAGTAGTATACAGTGTTATGTTTTCAATGATGTGTTAGTAGGTAGTTGACATAGATAGGCGCGTGAGATGGAGTCAGAGAAGTGTTGCAGCATAGGCGAGGTCCAGGGGCTAAGGCAGCAGGAGTTCCGCCATGTTGGCTCTTAGGCTACGTTACAGGATGCGTTTGGGAAAGTACAAGAAACAGGCTTAATGTGGAGCTGCTGCTCTATCCTGTTGGTCCAGAGACAAGGTGCCTTCCATCCCCCGGAGGGAAGTTATGCTGAAATGGCCACACGTAGCCGCACTGTATCGATAATGGTTAATTCAGTGCATCTGCAGAGCTCAGAGGAGCTGGGAATGGAATGTTAGGTTCAGGGAGGAAAGGTAGGGACGCACCTTTTGAAGGTTGAATTCATGGGATGAGGGCATGGGGTTATGTGATGCAAGAGGCCCTGTGAAGATTTAGAGTACTACTGCCCTCACACTAAGAGCGGGCATACTATTGGAACAGTAGCACTGTGCACCAGGGACCAATAAATAAGAAAGATTCAAACATAAGAGTGGTGCCCCGATCACATCAATCATGGGAACCTCTGCTCCCAGAGCAATAAGGGGGGAGACGTGCTAGGGCAGTACCGTGATTTGGGACAGGAGGATCAGGGGTGATGCCAATACATTTATCTACAAGGGCAGGGAGTGTGTGCAACATTGACTGGTATAATGAGGAACCCCATTCTATTATCCAAGTAGAGTTGACCTCGCTATTCACACTTTGATTAGGCTCCGACGGAGGGGTGCACATCACGTGATGGTCAAGAATATTTACTTGTTACAGAAATGTATCATAGTAACAATGCACCTGGTAGTCAATCAACTCCAAAGTTTCACAATGACGATGTAGTAGATCACGTGTTTAGGGGAATGTGTTTTAGATAATGTGTGACCAATAGGGTAATGGACTATAGGCAATAATTAAAATTCTATATATCGCTAACCAATGGGGAGTGCGGGATCATGTTGTAATCTTTATTACGCATAGTTCTGTTCATTTGTGGTTTTCCACTATAAAAGCTGTAACTTCTTTGGGTGGAGCGAGATATGCGTTGGTTCGGTTCTACGGGACCGTCTGATACTTTTAGTTTTTTATCATTTGACTTTTGTGTCATTCACCTACAGAGTCTAGTCCCAGCGTGAAAAAAGTAGCGCTCCTGTCAATAGTCTGCTCCATTGTGGAGGAAGTTCATCTCAAAGGCTAGGTTCCATTCAACGAGCCAACATGATTTTACAATATTGGCTAAGAATAGTAAGGTGTGTTTAAATAAAAAGCTTGCAAAAAAACCTTAATCTGAAATGTGACTGCAGAATACGCAGTTTCTGCTATACTGCACATATCACAGCACCACCTAGCAGCCACCCTTGAAAGTTCACCACCAGATCAGAGCCACTCAGTAATACATTGTTGGTATGCGCATTTGATGAAATGCATGCTTTTAGCACAAAACATGCCTTTGTCTTTAAGTTCACTTTGGTTTTATTCATAGCGTTATTCAAGCCACAAGATACACCTCTCAAACCCACTATAGCATTGATGGTGTTCGCTAAACGTACCCGAATGCTCCAACCACAACGATGTCTGACTATACAGGGCTGACAAACCGCAAATTGGGCGAAATGCGCATGTGGATTTCTGAAGCCTCGAGTGCTCTGTGTCTTTGGTTGATCAAAGACAAAGACCGTTTTCTGGAGCAAACAGAAGCTTTGGATCTAATGAGTGTCCCCACAATGGACTCCTCAGTGGCTCTGAACTGGAGGTGACCTACGTAGGCAAGGCAATTACCTGGCTATCAATATATTTCCATATTAACTTTTTGGGCGGTTTGCAATATAATAATGACTACAGTGGTTGAAGTGAGTGGGAGCGGTTGGGAGCGCTGCTCCTCTATTTTTTTAAATTAAGTTTTACTGCTCCTATACTTTTGTTTTAAAAAGAAACCGTTCTAGAATCGTTACCTTTTAAAATAACAGTATAGGAAGAAAATGAAACTTGCACTTTCAGTGCACTGCACTGACCATTCCCTTTAACAGCAGGTGCATGTGTTTGGGGGTTTGTATTCTGTGTGGGAGGCGGTGTGGTGATGGGGTTTGTGGGAGTGGGTGCAGGCTAGCAGGGAACATAGTTCCACTACTTCTTTTCGTACACTTCTACCACTGAATAACTTGCATTTTATATTGTGCTTGCAATCACAGATCCTTACCAAGAAGCAGAGTTAGGGTTAACAAGTATGACTTCCTTACTTCTATAGAGCGAAATGCTGAGCTAGCCCTGTCTGCATTCAAACATGTGACCTGCTGGTCGATCGCAGGTCTCAGTGGCAAGTGCCTAACTGACCAAACTATCCGAATGGCAACATATGCCCCTGACTCTCTTTAAATGAGCGATGCTCATAATTCAGAGTGACAGATTTCTCGATGCGTAGATGTTGCTGTGGATTTCTAGGACAAGAACCCGGTTTGGATGGTTGAATTCCTTCATCTCAGTCACCCCTGTAGCTGGGCTGAGGATTCGCAAGCCTTTTCTGTCTGAAAGCAGAGGCACATGCAACAAAGTAAGTGCACCCTCCTATTTTGTGATGCATCTGCCTAAAATATTAATTATATTTGCCATGCACCATGTTTGTTGAGTTGATGGTTTTACAACCCCAGGGATGGCACACATGCCCTGAAAACCCTTATGCGAAACATTAATCATTTACGTGTAACCTGGGCTTCTGACATATTGTAGGTCATCATTCGTTGTGCATAATATATGCTTGTGCATTATGCATGGTGCAGTGTCTTTATCAAAGCTATAACAGGCCGTGCTTGGAGAACACTGCATTCTCCTATGACTTACATAATGAGGTCAAAAGTTGAATTCAATTTTAATTAAAAGTGAATCACGTGATGCTGAGACAATGAATGTCCATAGTTCTCTTGGCAATGTATTTCAAATATTATGATTGATGGGAAAAATCATTATGGCATTTTTTTTTGTAAGAACTGGATCTCACTAGAACTGTATTTTGTAAATATTTCACCATTGAAAACATGCAGCATATATAAAACCTCGGCCACTAAATGCTGTCCTATTAATTACAATTACATATGAAAGACATTCAACGTGAAACCAAAAAGCAAGCATAAGATTGATCTGGAAAGGCACCTGCTTTTCATTTGTGATGTATTTAAGATTTGATTAGTAGCATTACTCATTAAGGCATATTATGTTAGCTGATGTTTGGGGGTGAGTGTTGCAGGGGGGACTGCTAATCCGTTGGTGCTAGCACTTTGTAAAAATTGTTCTTTTTCTGTTTTGCCATTGAAGACCTGAGTGAACTCTAATAGGATATCTTAACCAGGTTGTTCTGTAGCGATCATTACATTTAGTGTTCCCACAACACTGGTGGCTGCTGTATTTTGAGTATTTTCCTTTTTTTCATTAAATAATAAATTAATACATATCTTATTGATACACACCGGCCTGGTTCCTAGTCCATTGTTACACGGGGTGTTTGTGGAGGTTGGGTGAGAGACGGGTTGTAGGCCTAGTCAAAAGAATCTGTAGTATATTAAAATGTATATTATAGATTACACTGTATAAAGCGGCATGAACAAATAAGAACATGAGGGAATAGCGCTTTATGACCACTGTGGCAATGGTAACACCACATGCAGTATTTCTGGAAAATGCCTATTTTGCCTCTTTGCACTATTATGTGTTGGGAACCCCTTTTTCACAAAACATGCCTGTTTTTGTGTGGTGGTCTCACAATAGCAGTACAGGATGCTTATTACCCATACTCTCTTACAGCATGCAGTAAAAACACATTTCCTGAATGGAGTCGGACTAACATAGGGGTGCAGATGACTCTAATCATGTGGACCTTTCCCGTCACCCTTTATCCCATGTATGCCGCATGCGGTAATGGTATTTGTGCCTCGAAATGAGTCCCCCAAGGTTTGATCTGTAATCTGCGAGGACCAAGCCAAAGGCAGTTTAATGATGTTATGTTATGCTGATTTATACCGTGCACCGCTAACCCCCAGGGGCCGTCTCCAAGTTCTGCAATGTTATTATCAATGTTCTGTACTAACCACACTTTTGTTGTTTTGTCTTTTATGGCCTCTACAATGTGGGGATGTCCTGAGCTTGGACAGCCGGGTTGGGCTGCTACCTGTGTTGGTGGAGGTAAGCACAGCCTCTTTCTCAATATGGATGTGAAAAGGCATATATGCCACTGTTGCTACTGTTGGTCTGCAAAGAACTGTCATGGCAGCAAAGCAGCGCGCGGGAGGCTCGAGTGGTAGCAGCAATAGGCAGCAGGGTTGGCCTTAAAGACCGCAGCGCCCCGGGCACCAAAACAAACATTTGAGATCATCCTTCCCCCACACGTGCCCCTGGTCATGAGGGGGGGCAAATTGTTCAATAGTCTCTGCAGCGCCCTATTGTTATTAAATGCGCTGCGCTCCCGAGAGCGGGCACATTTAATTTGAATAGGGCGCCTGCCGAGCCTTCAACCCCCACGCCAACTCAGGGAAGACCTTGAAAGACTCGCCTGAGCTGGCGTGGCGTGGGGCTAATGGCGCCCCACGCAGTCCTGCCCTAAGGCCCTCCCTGATAGGCAGCACACCAGGAGCCTGCATGCTGCTGCTGAAGATAGTGGGCGGGAGCGGTCGGGCGCGGTGCTCCTCTACTTTTCTTAATTAAGTTTTACTGTGTCTATACTTTTATTTTAAAAATAAACCGTTCCGCAATGGTTTCGTTTTAAAATAAAAGTGTTGGAAGAAGATGAAACTTGTTCTTTGAATGTTCCCTTAAACAGCAGGCGCATGTGTGTGGGGGTTTGTATTGTGCGTGGGAGGGGGCGTGGTGATGGGTTTTGTGGGGAGTGGGTTCAGGCCAGCAGGGAACATAGTTCCACTACTTCTTTTCATACACTTCGACCACTGGCTGAAGAGAACGTGAAATCCGCCTCTCTTGGTGACAGGAGGGCCGGCTTACAGGCAGCAGAGTCTGGAAGCACCACCGTAAATATGCTGTGAATAGCGCAATGCGAGTACAAGCGTAGAAAGGGGATAAGGGGGCCGGAGGATCCCGGCCTATAAACAGCGAGTCAGCAAGTCGGCAGCTGAGTTCCTGTTTGGAAGGTAACTGGAGAGGAGGCTGGAGGTGCACAGCCATCCTGGGAATCTGAAAGGAAGCTACACACACAGTGCCTGTACATTCTGCTGAGTCTCAGACCTGAAAAACAGGCTGGGAGGAGGTTGAAAGGACGTCTCGTCCCCTCAAAAGAGGCACTGCAACTGCTGGCGTCCCACACATACCTGGCATCCAGGGAGGGCTGAAGTAATCAGTGGGGTTTCTAGAGTCCCATAGCTCCTATTAGTGCAGAAAAAGCCATTGGGGCTGCTGGAGTCCCACACCATTCTACAATTTGAGATGGCGGAAGGAGCCCAAGAAGAAGCGATCGACCCAGAGAGAGCCTTAAAGCACTTGCCTGCTCCAATGAGTGAAGAAGTTGATGCAGTCCTAAGAGACTGATCAAACCTAGATCTCCTACAACGGGAGAAGGGGCTGCCTTAAGGTCCAGAGGCTGGTAAAGCACAGACCGCCTAGAAGGATGGAAAGAGGAGCCCACTGAAAGCCGAAGAGGCTGTAAACTGCATATGGACGGAATTGGGGAACAGGCCGCTGTAAGCCTGAGAGATTGGTAAAACACTCACCTTCCAGGCGGAGATATGATGTTGATGTAAGTCAAAATGGCCGGAAAGAATTCTCAATTCATGGGCTCAGCAGGGAGGATGAGAGCCTAGAAACAGTGAGCTCCCACAAACCTCTTACAAGAAGCAGAAACTTCCACTGTGTTCATTCACTAATCCGTCATAGCGACCCAATCGCTGACTGCCAGGGTGTAGCCGAGGGTCACCCCTTGCAATTATCCTTCCAGGAGTTGCGCATTAACCTGAATATTTTCAAGACTAGTAATTAGACATTTATGTGCATTTGGGGCCTGATTCATGTATTTTTTTTTTGCACAGTTCAAAGTGACTTTGCACTGCCGACACAAACCCTGATTCATGGAATGGTGCAAAGTGTATTTTTTCGCAGTGCAAAGTTATTTTTGCAGTAGAAAATTAACTCTGCACTAACTTTGCACTGCAAAAATACATTTTGCATAGTCCATGAATCAGGGTTTGTGACAGCAGTGCAACATCACTTTTCAGCAGTGCAAGGTCACTTTGAACCGTGCAAATAATTCCATGAATCGGGCCCTATGTCTGCAGCAAAGACCCCACGACCCTTTAGAAGCTACATGGCATCCGCTTTGTGCACCTCACCTCTTTCATGCACGTGACCCTTCCTATCCCTATCTTATAAGCCCTTGCGTTCCCCTGTCTTGCCACCTGCTAACAATATCACAACGTCCTTCCATCACACGTCTGATCAGAGGGTATGCCGGGATACTGAATACACGACCTAAGGCACCATCTGATAAAGAGTTATTCACACGTCTGCGTCCCCCCACCCCGTTGTTGGTGTACGTTATGCCAGGTAACCTGTAAGGGTATGTGTTAGCATTAATTGTGGGTCTTTGTGCAAGCCCGTGATGTTTATTTATAGGTGTTTCTAAGGGCTTGAGTATGCATACACACGTGACTGTGCATAGGTGAAAAAATATGTGTGGGTATGTGAAGGTGTATGTCATTTTAATCCATTATTTGTTTTGTAATGTTTATTGGTTATTTATAACGTGCTTAATACTCTGAGGTTTCATCTTAATACCCCGAGGTGTCGTCTTGCTTCCAAGGCGAGCACGTTGCCCCTGAGCTGTCCTCCAGAGCCTATGTGTGAAAATACACATCTGTATGTGTCCTAATAATCAAAGAATTGTGAGATCCTTCATATGGTGCATGGGTACCTGCATGTGTTTTGGGGTGTGTGTCCATGTGAGTGCATATGCGGTTGTGTGAGTGTGAATTTGAGAGCGCGTATGTGTGTGTTTGTGTGGGAGGGTTGGGAGTGCATGTGTGGGTCTGAGGGTGCATGTGTGTCAGGGCATTTAGGTGCAGATTTGAAGGTAGTGCAAGGGTATAACTAGAGATATAATTAGAGTACCTGGCATATGACCAGTATACCAGGGCCTAAGATGGAAACATAGCATATTCTGGGAGTACTTGGCCAAATGATAGTAATACTTGGCATATGATTTCAGTATCCTGGCATTTCCTGGCAGCACTTTGAATATTCTGCCTGGACATTGGTATATAATGGCAATACTTGGCATATCGTGTGAGTCTTTGAGTATAGCATTCCAGTGCATGGCTTTTGTGAAAAGTACAAGGGCATGTTATGTCAGTGCCTGGGTATATAATGCCAGTAACTGATTTAAGTAGGAAGTTCCTGGCCATATGTTATATGATGGCAATACAGTTTATGGTCCAGTGTCTGACCACGTGATTTGTTTCGGGAGCAGCTCCAAAAATGATAAATACCATCCATACAACACTAATACCATACACTCGTCCCCATACACAAGCACAGATAGAAGCTATGCACGTGCACCTAAAATCCAAACACTGACACCCACACATCCATCCTCTTTCCAGCAACACACTGATCTACGGGGCACTCAGACGGACAGAAAGGAGAGAAAAGACAAAAGAGAAGCATGCAAAAACACATACAATATTTAAAAAATGTAAGCTGTGCCTTGAAGAAGGGAAAGGAAAAATATAAATTCCTCTGATGGGATTTTCATCCGCCAGTATGTGTAAACGAAATGAAATAAGGGGCACTTAAAAGGATAGTTCATTTAATTTCAGAATTTCCCTTGGGTTTGTGTGGCTTTTGTGACAATTGGGATAATCTCTTCAAATACATGTTTCATAAATCTTATTAAAGCAGTTACCGAACTGTGGTGTCAGTCTATTTGACCATCTTTCCACAGTTACATTCTAAGCACTGTCTATAATCATCAAAATAATGTTTTGTTTGTGAGCATAGAGCAGAGCAGGCGTGAGAAATAATTTACTCAAAAAGATAACAAAACATATTTCTGATCAAAAAGCTTGGAAGACAAATATACATATTGAAGTATGTTAGTTAAGAAAGTCTGAAGTCGGACATAATGGCAGGCGTATGTATGTGAGTATCTAGGACGTCCTTTTGGCTACCCTCTTTGAATGTTCTCAATTCTTCACACAATATGGTGCAGGTGCTACAGAAAACGATCACTGGCAAAACCAATAGGTTTTGATTGTCGTTGCCCAAGAGCATGGATGGGCTGGGACCCAAAAGAGGCCCTGGAAATAGTTTTCAAAGTGGCCCCATATTAGACATTTTCAGCAAGCCCAACCCTTTTCTTATGATGAAATGTGGAAATAAAATAGGTTTACCACACAAAAGAGGCCCAGGGTGCAGAGGCTTACGAGGAAATCCCCAGACTGTGATATAGGCGAGTCCAACCCTGCCCAAGAGCAGCCTCAAATGCCCCAATAAACATCATGCCATGATTAAAGGACAGTAATGCATTTATATTAAACACAAAAAAGAGGGCAAAACAAAGACCATTCGTACAGTTTGTACAGTTTGTACAGTTTGTAGCAGCACCCAGAATCTGGAACCTTCCAAACTACATTAGGAATGGGCCTTCCCTTATCAAATTCAAGAAATTACTCAAAACCTGGCTATTTAACAAATACTAACTTGCTACAGATACCTAGTTCCTCATCAGCCCGCCACTGCCGAACTCCCAACTCTCTTGCAGTCATCCCAGTGATGGCTACACCGCTTGCACCCCACGACCTTTCCACTGGAACTAAGATCAATACCCAAGGAATAAGCTTGCATCCTGAACCTGCACATTGTAACTGAGTTATTTGATTGCATGCTTCTTTTGTTTATTTCACCTTGACATTTTCGTCACTGTTCTGTATCTGTAACTAAACCCTGATCATGTACAACTACTATGCAACGTCAACCCCTAAGATTGTTACCAACTATGTCTGTATAATTACGCCGTGATACCTTAGGGTTTGGGCGTATAACAAATGCAATAAATAAATAAATAAATACTGTTCACTGTTCAGCAAATCACAAGACAGACCACCAGGCGGAATACTTGGAAAGGGTCTGAAATCTGGGAGCCCAACCTTAGCTTGAATGCCCGATTCGGAGGAATTGGTAGATCATCCGTTCTTACACCACTGAACTATAATAGACACTCGCTTTCATTCGCGATCCTGTAACAGCTAGGGCCCTAATCTACTCTGAAATAGAAAATGCTAGGGCCATATATACTGGCCTTCCTTCCTATCAGATTGAGTGTCTACATGCTGTGCAGAATTATTCCATCTCCGCCCCTCCGCCAGCATGAGCTTCGCTGGCCATATCTTGCCTTCCGTATCGTGATCATTATCAAGGTCTGTTGCCTGGTAGTAAAGTGACTCCATGGACTAGGCCTAGTTAGTCTATCTAATACATTGTAGCCCCACATTCCTTCCTTCTGTGGATCTGTTTCTTCTGGTGCAACCCCCTTTGGACATCAAACCAAAGGGACTAGATGTGTGTCAGTGCAGGCTCCATGACTGGAACATATTTCCCTGGATCTCTGCTGTATCTTCATTTAAAAAAACACTGGACATGTACCTGCTTAAATACTTGGTACATGAAGCAAATCTTTCTGCGTCTGCAGTTGCCTATGGCAGAGGTAACTTAATTTGTTTTCAATTTCTTTATATAGAGTGGTAATTTAGCCTGCTGTGCAGAATTAAAACACATATTAAGTCAAATCAAATAATGTAAATTAAAGTTCAACTGCAGTTGCAATAATGTGTTATCAACTATAACCTTACTTTAATAAAAATAATACTAATTACACCTCAAATTGATCCCATTGAAAATGCAATGCACATTTAGGGCCCAGTTCATGGAATATTTGCCCCGTTTAAAGTGCCTTTGCACAGCTGAAAAGTGACTTTGCACTGCCGACACACACCCTGATTCATGGAACCGTGCAAAGTTATTTTTGCCATGCAAAGTCCGGGCAGAGTCATTTTGTACTGCAAAAATGACTATGCGCTGACTTTGCCCGGACTTTGCACTGCAGAAATACACTTTGCACGTTCCATGAATCAGGGTATGTGTCGGCAGTGCAAAGTCACTTTTCAGTAGTGCAAATTCACTTTCAACTGGGCGAATATTCCATGAATCGGGCCCTTTGTCTACATCCCCTCAACTTCAGAAATGACAGAAGTATATTTTGTTACAGTTGATGTAAGTATCGCATATGCTCATTTCCAAGATCTCAGTGATTTTGTCCTTCTACCATGTTCCAAAAATGTTAACACTAATTTGGAGTTAAAATCACCATTCCCTGCTATTTACAGCTGGTTAACATCTTTCAAATTTCTAATTAACCGTGAGTCAGGGATCATTCCCAACATGTTCTCTTAATCTACGGTACGCTTCCCACATGTCGAGAAAACAATGAACTGTTTCCATGGAATGATTGCTGCAGTCATTACCCATAGAATAATGTGATCCATTCACCATCTATCTGCCTTTAGTGTCAGCAAGCAGCCTCCCCACACCTCAACTTCAGCAATGTTGAACACTCTGAGATCCGCAGAACAGTCAGTATCATTGGCCATGAGAAGCGTGGCAAGATTAGTGATTGGGGGAAAGGGGGTTAAACAAGCAGTTAAAGCAAGCAAGCACTAGAAAGTAGGGAGTGGCTGCGGCTTCTCCGTGCCCAGGCAGGTGTTGAGGTTTATGTGGCTCAGGTCCATGCATGGATCGATTCACGCTCCATTCTTCCGGAACGGCTGGGGTTTACACCGTTAGTGCTGACCTGGTAGACGTTGGGCCGTTATGACCGGATAAAGCAACTTGACTTCATGCTAACAGGTAATGGTGCCATTTGGTGGAATCAATGAAGCTCGGATGCAATGCACTTCTTGGGCAGATTTGCGCTCTCTCTCTCTTTCTTTCACCGTTATACTGTCCCTCCTGTGTATACAAAGATTTCGTGTAAGGCACTTTACTTAATTTCTACTTTGGAATTTCCAGAGGTAATGCCAAACTAATAGTTTCACCACACTGCTGCCTCGTATGTCCTTTGGCACTTTTTCAGGGTGCCTGGGATATGGCGGTGATTACGCCTTACGGTACCCTTGGTAGTAACAGAGTCGGTTCGGTACCTGGGAAAAGATTCAGGGGGTTCCATTTCTTTCCCTGGTATGCTACGGCCCGGGGCTTAAGATGAGGCTCCTTTGAGCAAGTTGCGGCCAGTTTGGTGTGATACTACCTTTATGATTGAGCTTCTGTGAATATGAGGACCGTATTAAAAAACATACTCTGAAAACTGTAAAGTGCACAAAAAACAACCAACCTATACTTTGGGGCACACACATATTTTAAGGCTTTTAAGTTAGAGGCCTGTTCAAAGTCTGCTTGTGAAATATGCAGACAGGTGTGTGCTCTCGAGCAGTGATTTAAGTAAGCAGAGGGTTGCATATGTTTCCTTCTCAGTCTCTAATGGTCATGAACTGTCAGAGAAGGTCCACTCGCAGGATCTGTGGGTCTCATCTGTTTACATGTTTAGGGGGCAGTTCCTCTGGCAAAGAACTGCTATCCACCATCTGAGCTGCCCCTGCCTGGACTGTGCCGTGAAAACCCGAGAATAACATGTGTGAGTAGTGATGCCACACATGGACTCGAGTAAACGCATCTCAGGTTGCTATGTTACAAGCCAACCTTTTATGTGTAACATGCATGAATTACAAACTCCAATTAATGCACCTTTTCCAATGTGTGCTCCCATAGGTCTTCCATATATGGGTTGTTTTTCACAACTACCATAAAATGCCTTTTCAGAGTTAATACACAGGAGTTCTCAACTACCAGTAGTCTACTTACAGTCTAGAAGGTTAGTCCTTGTCATCAATGACTTTTCCTTTATTTGAGTCGAGAATCCTAGGATTTCCGCTAGCCTTGCTCTCTAATCACATTGCATCGGTGTGTAGTTCAGGGATTTCCCAAGGTAGGGTTGGCCTCAATAAATACCCACAATAAAGAAATTAATGTTTCCTAGTACTGACTTCCTTCCCCAATAAAGGTGTGGCCTCCAGCCCTAGCACCCCGCAATAACAGGATCCACAATGCCTTCTTGTAGGCACCCCTGAAGACCTTTAACTTGCTTAAAGTTAAAGAGGTGCCCTTGATAGTTAATAGCCAATGGTCCATTTTTTATCCATATCAAGCGACCACTTTCCAAGGTACATTTCATTTTATTTTAGTAGCAATTTCCTTAATGATGTATTGAGTATTCTGTACAGTATTAAGTGTCGGATAGAGTTCTGCCCAAACATTGACAAAGGCACCATGGGTTACTGTTCAAGCGCACATGGCTCGCAGCCCACACCATATAGACAATCTGCCAAAACTTGGACCCACACACATAAACCTGCCTGTAACTTCTTACTGAAAGTACATTAAAACCTGTTTGACGACACTCCAGGAGCGAATTTTGCCCTTTCCTGTGAATTGCAAGTCTGTGTGCATCGGCAGAATGTGCCTTTCTCTCATCATGTCAAAAATGTAAGTGCTCTGAATACACATGATCATAAAATAGCTTAGCATTGAACACAGATTCACCTGTTTCCCAGCACCTATGAAATGTACATGCTAATGGACTTGGCATCCATCTTCTAAATTGCAAAATGTAAGCCTACTGTGTGCATGCCCGGCCACTCTCCAATGAAGAAGAATATGCCAGGCTTTAGAGTGGACACATTCCTTATCTTCCAGCTCACAGTAGGAGAAATGTGTACCCTTTATTTTTACTTGAATGTACACAGTGCAGGGTCCCACAGGAACTGCCACTTTGTGGATCATACCCATGGGTTTGTCAAACTAACGAGTAGTGACCATGTCTCAAATTAAATGTGCCGGAACAATTACTTATTCAGGTTTCACAAATGGTGGTCTTGGATTTTTTTTATCTCAAAGTGAAACTTGTGAAAAGTTGAGAAACAAGTCACTAAATCCAGTGAACGTTCATGGAATTCAAGATTCGGGCCAGATCATATGGGTGTTGCCCGCACCGTCAGCCACCCTCTGGACTGTCACGTTCCTTGTGGATTCCAGTCTGAACCTCTGTAGAGAAGCAGATGTGTGCGTCACCCATGGAGCCCACATGCTCACCGTCATTTTGAAAGAACTGCAAGAAAGCACTGTGTATGACAACTGGTATCATCCCAATACCGCATTGAAGATATGGAAGACGTTATGTGCTCAGACAACTGTACCGAATTTACCCTCGAACTGATGTGGTAGAAGGAAGACTACAGACACCACTGGACATAGAAGAAGTATAAGTAAAGTCTGACAGGTGTAAAGTGACCTCATGAAGAGAAGAGACAAGGGCGCACTGAAGCGGTATTAATACTTAAATAATGAAGATGTGACTGAAGTAACAAAGTGAACATACATGCAAATATAAAGAAATTATATGCTGAGAAGATAAGTGAGAAGAAATGCAGCAGATGTATATACGCAGAAACGAAACACAAGTTAGATAAGACATATAGAAGCTTGCTGATCGTAGGAAATATAACTCGAGTAAAGCAGCCATGATGTATGGATGGACGTCGGTTTTGTGTAATAGTCAGTTAAAAGCCCCAGGAGAGAGATCAAGGCTGCAGAGCTGACAGGCACTGGAATACAAATTTGTGCAAGAACAAAGAATATTTGTTTGGCTAAGGATAAAGTATGCCGCACTAAAAAGCAACTGCAAGGCACAAGAGGATCGAAGAGGATAAGCCATGTGTGTAAGAAACATTTCTCTTAGAGTGAGCAAAGAAGTGAACATTTGCGAGTGCCAAGTATTGAACAATCGGCGGAGCAGAAAGCATATGCAAGATGCAGCAACCAAGTTTCCACAGGCCATGGAGAGTAATATCACCCAGTCAAATAGCACTAAATAGAAGCATAAAATGGACACATTTATGGTCTCCTCACACTTGGTGCAAGACCAGGATACAAGGCCTATTCATACATCTCCAGACAAAGATAGCAGTGTAGCATCACTCCCTTTAAAGTTCAGAGGAAGAGAACAGTCAGCATGGTCAACTACAAAGAAGAAGACTTGGCTTAGGGCCTAGCTGTTGAGAGATGGTAGGCTAATTGGCCCTGTGGGCAGTTGTCTGATGTTGTTCCCCGCACCTGGGTTTCATTTTGCTAACGTGCTGCAAACAATCTGAATGCCCAAGTATGGAAAAGAGTGCCAACCAATCATGAGGGTCTATGCAATGGTGGACTATACATTGTTGCAGAAGCCAATCTGCTGCTGTTATTCTGCTATTATCTGTATTATATGTAGTTAGAGGTTGTTCCAGGCATGCCTACTCGATAAGGGGCAGCCAATGATGTTACTAACACCCAAATAAGCTATAGGTATATTTGTTCCCTTAACCTATCCCTACGCCCAATATGTTTTTACTATTTGCCATGTAGGATGGCATCAATGCTGACGTATATTGAGGTATAGAGCCTTTGTGGATTTGAAATGTATTTGAAAGTGTGTGAGCTGTGATTTGTTAAGCTTGCCAGGATTCCCTATTTTATTGAACTGATAATAAAGTAGTATTTTGCCATATTCTGTGTGTATGTCCAGTTATTTGGGCCTGAAATGAGTTATTGTGCTAATTCCGTCCAGCACTTGGTATGCTCAGGTGCTAAAGGACACCTCTGTTGGGTGTCCTGACCCACGTTTGGACTATTATGCTGCAACATTTGGTGCTGTGGTCTTAGGAAATCCAAGATGGCAGAAAAGCCCATATTTGCGCCAGGAACCAGGAAAACCACGCAGTTTTTGCACACACCAAAATGGACGCCTGACCTACCACCCACCAGTGCAAGCATGATTGGCCAGGAGTGCCATGAGTCGAATGCGTGCCAAAGGAAAAACAGCAGTGCCTGTTAGCTCAAAAAGCGCTTTGAAATCACCTTTGTTTCTCTGAAATGCAAGCTAAAAATGCCTATTTTAAACATTGCAAGATATTCAAAAATCTCACTGAACACCAGCAGACATTTGGCAGAATGTAGTCTTGTGTGCATACAAAATCTGGGAAAAGAAAGAGCCTAAAATAATGTTCATAATGAAACTGGCTGAGCTGTGGATGTCAGCAGCTTAAGTTAAATTGGACTGAAAGCCACTAAAATCTAAATGTTTAAAATAAATGAGTGACCTACTGTTGAGTGTCACATAGTTTGCAACTGTTAAATGTCGTAGTTTTGAACTTAGAATCCGCGTTCTAGCTGCATGTGTAAAAATTGTAAGTTTGATTTGGATGAAGAAAAACTGGGCACAAAAGTGACATTTGGCTGAAGCCTGGCTTGAAGAGAGTGAATTCTGCCTGGCAACTACCCCCGACAGGAGTTGAAACTTGCTCACCCACTCTTCCCAGGCCTGGCTGCATTCTGCTGCCCCCACCAAAAGGAGATGACACCTCCCTGATTGAATCAGGGGAGGAGCACCTAGGACTGCAGGAAACTGGACAATGAGCCTTCCTTGGCTCAGGCAAATGTTAAATTAGGGGGGGGGTCGTAAATGGCTTCCTCTTGAGAGAAACTGGGAGGGGCAGTGCCTCTGTGAGCAACTTGAGTTGGAGGAAGTGGACAAACCAGAAATTCCACCATGTGCTTTGGGAAACCACACCCCTCTGGGCCAGAGCATAATTTTAAAAAGATGGATAATTCGTAGTACGGACTTGTCAAAATTATATAATTAATATCATCATTCTTGTGATTTTTCTGTGCACATTTTAAGAGGTGTTAGGAATCTGTGGTATGTTCTCGGGGGTAGTAGTGGAAAATAAGGTATTACTCCAAATGTCTGTATGTTAAAAATCTGACACTTTATCATCTGATGCCCATATTCCTTGTGCACATTTGTGTAAAATCTGGAAAAGTTTAGAGGTTGTGTTCTTGATGAAAAGGGCAGAATTCTGTCATAAGTGGACACAACATCTTACAAAGACAGGGATCGTATGGGTTGGTGCTACAGAAAATATGTTAACTGGACATATAATATTAGAAACATTGTACGTAGATAAATATGTATTTGCATCAAGAATAGATTTGTGTGCAAATTGACCAGGGGTGGATCCTCTTGACCCATAAACTACCTCATCACGATGACACTCCATTTGCTTCCCCCAATCAAGGGAGAGAGGAAAACTTGGTCAATGATAAGTTGCGAGGGGCAGGCTTAGTTATGCCAACACACACCCATTTTCTAAAGACATAAACTTCTTGGCTCAGTGGGGTCAGGGGGATTCTAAGAGAGGGGCGTTATACAAGGGTTCATCATCCAGATTATAACTTGTCATAAAAATATATAAATAAGGGTTTCCATCAGCATCCCAGACTAGGCATTGACTTAGCTGTAGTGTTGAATTGAAGCCGTTAACACCTCGAATCCTAAATCAGTACAATGGTTAAGGCTTTCTTTTTCAGCCTCACAGATTGGAAAACATGTTGCCATGTCTTTCTTTCCCACATCAAATCCTGGCAGTTAATGCCTTTGTTAAGATATGATCTAACTTGGCCATCCCTCCAAATCCAGGAAACTGTTTTCAGATGGTACAAAATGTGGATTTGTAAATATACGGGACCTTCAAAAATACAGTTATACATAATGCCAGCCCTGCACTCATTCCACTGCATTCCTTTAGCCAGTTAGGTCACTGTGACTTGTACAACAACCAATACGTGTCCCAGAAAACTCATTTCTTTTTTTTAGTACGTAACTTTATTGAATTGGATTACTCTATTAACAATTAACGCCCCATCACCACTGTCCCTTTTCTGTTTTTCTGCTCAAAATCCTGGACAGGGCCATGTATGCCCAAAAACAACACTACCTTGAAATCAACCAAATCCTAGGTCTGCGGAAGTCAGGCTTCTGACCTGGCCATGGAACAGAATCTGCCTTATTGAACCTAAAAAATCAACTTGACGCCCTTAAATATGAAGGCAAGCCAGCCCTTCTCCTCATACCAAACCTATCTGCCACCTTCAACTTGGTAGACCACAACATTCTCTGCAACCATCTTGCATCGGTAGCCAACTTCTCACCTGAAACCACTTCATGGATAGCTTCCTTTCTGGCAGACAGATTAATCAGAGTCTTCTGAGATATCGCCTGCGCCCCACCCTCCTCCATCTCATGTGGTGTGCCCCAGGGTTCCCGTGTGTCACCCACACTGTACAGGATCTTCAACAAGCCTCTCTGTGATCTCCTTGCCTCCATCACAAACTATGCCGGTGATACGCAAATTCTTCTACCTCTCTCTGGAAACTAAGCTGAAGACGCACAAACACTCAATGCAATCTACTCGACGATCCGGGCCTGGATGGCTGCTAATGGTCTCTGTTTAAATGATGATAAGACAGAGATACTGTTGGTTGGTCCTCCAGTTGCTATAAAAAAAACTAGATCTTCAATATGTCAATTTCAGCATTGACAGGTTTCAGATTCCTGTCTCCTCATCTGTAAAGACCCAAGGCATTTACCTTGACTCCACACTTTGGCTGACATGTCATGTCAACGCCATTGCCACCTCAGCTGCCTATACCACAAAGCTAATCAATGCCGCCAGACCATTCCTCGCTCCTATAAACTGTCTGACCATTACGAGGGCCATTATCAAAGCCAAGCTAGACTATTGTAATGCCCCCTTCGCTGGCACCTCAACGCATAACATCCACAACCTCCAGGCGATCCAGGACAATGCTATCCAAGCTGCTGTTAACAACCCGAAAAGAGAACACATAACTGAAGCAAGAAGAAGCATCCACTGGCTACTGATCAAGGAAAGGATCATCTTTAAAACCTTATCCATCACTCACAAATGTCTGCCCAACTCTGCACCGCCCTACCTCTCCCAAAGATTTTCAAAGTCCCCATCCTCTAGACCTACTAGATGGGCTTATGCACACAGACTTATCCAGCCTAAATCCAAATGGATAAAAAATGGGGGTGCAAACTTCCCATTAGTGGCAGCTCACTTATGGAACTCTCTCCCTGCCCCCCCAAGGGCAGAACAATCCAACCAGTCATTCAGGAAAGCTCTGAAAACCTGGATCTTCACCTAACCCACCCGACATTCCAATTCCTAATCCGCTTGACATTCACATACTACCTGTGTAACTGGCTCTT
Organism: Ambystoma mexicanum; assembly: GCF_040938575.1. Lineage (NCBI taxonomy): Eukaryota > Metazoa > Chordata > Amphibia > Caudata > Ambystomatidae > Ambystoma > Ambystoma mexicanum. The sequence goes on from NC_090924.1 coordinate 985,988,806, forward strand.
GAACCAGGCACATTTATGCCCCTCTTTTGTTCATAATGGAGTGTAACTGGTTGTAAAAGTGCCTTGATGTCTGAGGGTTTTGTGTGCTTAACAAATTTCAAAATAAATAAATAAATAAACTAATAAAAATATCATACAAAAATCATTACAAACCACAGCTTACAAATAACGAATAACCAGAATACAGAAATCAGCAAAACAATATCCTGTACAAAACATGCAAGTGATAAAAAAGGTTCCATCCTCTCCGCTGTGATCTCCAGTCTATACATAGAGCTGCTGGGAGCCCTCCTAGCCACACACAACATACATATCCACCAATACGCTGATGACACACAGCTATACCTCAGGATCGACTCCATCAAGGACATCCATAGGCTCAAAACCTGTCTCTCGCTGATCCAGTCTTAGATGTCCAGTGCATACTTGAAGCTCAACCACTCCAAGACTGAATTCCTACTCCTCACCAACAACACCAAACACCTAGATATATAGACCTGGCTAGCAACCATCAACCCTGAGGGCTTCACACCCAAGCTCACCTCCGACGCCAAGACCGACAGGTTTCACATCTACAAACACCTCTCCTTCAAGACACACATAGCTAAGAAAACTCAAACATCTTGGTATCAGCTCTCCCTCCTGTGGAAAGTCAAGCTCTTCCTCCCTCCAGACAGCTTTAGATCCACCGTTCAAGCACTGGCCCTATCCCACCTGGATGGGGGCAATGCCCGCCTTGAAGGCCTCCCGACCTCCTAACTTGTGCCCTTGAGAAGTGTCCTATATGCAGCTGCACGCCTCATCAAGGGTCTATGCAGATATGACCACATCACCCCAGCCTACATTGACCTTCACTGGCTCACACTGCATGCACAAATCACCTTCAATTCTTGCTACATCATCTATAAGGCATATAAGGCAATTGCCCGCAAGTCACCCAGGTACCTCGCAGGGAAACTCAGCATCTCCAGAGGACAGTGTACCACCAGGAGCCAGGACACATGCAGACTTGAAATCCGCTGCTGCAAAAAAGCAATACCAGAAAACAAGCCTTTTCTGACTACGCCCCAAGACTATGGAACCTCCTTCCTGTCAGCATCAGATTCGGCGCCACACGTGTACAATTCAGAAAAGAACTCAAGACCCACCTCTTCAAGGAGTCTCACCTCCTCAACACCTAGGCCATCACGTCGCCCTCAGCACCACCTGATTCGTTGGACGCCACCCACCTCTCTCCACCCCGCCACCCTGTACATCTGTACCACTCCTCTGTGACCCTCTGTATCCTACCCCCTGCTGTATAGCGGTTCCATTTTTACCTCTGAAAAATGCTCCGTTATGCATCTGTACTGTTATATACCTCTGTAAAGCGCTTTGTTGTGTATCTGTATTGTTGTATACCTCAGTAAAGTGTTCTGTTGCTTCTCAAAGCTAGGTCTGTGCTCAATAAATACTATCATAAAAATGAAAAGCTGAGAACAGTTCAATAAATAAGACTGTCTCAAAAGAACCTTCTTCACAAATTCATATAGGCTGTAGATAATATGTATGTAATTGCAATTCCATATAAAAGATAAGGCATCAGAGTAAAAAATGATATTAAAATTCCTAAAATAGAGAATGAAGTGTTTTCTTCATTTTTCTGAAAAATGTCTGCAGAACAATACAAAATGGGGGCGATTCTCAACATCACCTGTATTATTTCTTTATTTTGGCATTTGTATAGCACACTAAACCCGTGGGCGACATTGTTTATCTTGTACATACCTGTCCCACATTTCTGAAGTAAATTCATTCTGGTCATTAACACCAGTCGTCTGCCCTCAGGGCACTTAATATGACATATTTCGCTTCCATCCTCTGAAACTGCACTTTAGCTAGTGTAAAGTTTCAACTTTTCTGCCTACTCAGGACTTTATCCTCACAGAGAGCCTACTGCTTTACTTTTTGTTTTTTAAGATGGGACCGGGAGGCATACTCTGTGATTTTCAAATTGTGGATCCCCCAGCCTGATAATAGTGTGCAACCCTCCCTATGCCGAACATATTTATTAAGGGCCGGCGACCCTTCTATTTCCTCCATTATTATCTTCATATTCGGATTCCCTATGTGTCCCAAATGCACCTTCAGGAAATAACATGCACACCTAGCTCCCACCTGCGCTGCAATGCTCTCCTCTCCTATTGCTGCACGAGAAAAGGAACACCACCCTCTCCAAGGGCCTAAATCCCAAATAGGTCCTGCCTCTAAACTGCGGAAAAGCTTACGAACAGCACCTCCGACTCAGGAAAATCACCTTGCCATGACTCTTGCCAGCGTTCCAAAGCAGCCTGTTATGCAACCTGGCTGTCTACTCTGAGTAGCCGCATGGCACATTAATCGGAAAATAACGCTTTTTCTTCACCAACTTCATCCAAACCAAAGTACAGCATGAGTTAGCCTTACAAAGACTGCATTCTTTCCAGGCTGCTCAATGCTTGCGTTGTTAATCTATTTATCTCGTAACACACACATTATTCTACTAAAATAATGAAGTCAGGTACATGTGATTCAAATTCCATTCCCAATGGGGGAGTTCCACCTGCCTTCACTGCGGCCCGCGTCTGTATGCTCTCTGTATAGGCATACTCACCATCAGAAGGACTCTGGACGGTGCTTTTTGCCAGAATCCCAATGTGCGCCTTACTTAATATTAAAACCTGTTGCGGGATGAGCATGGGGTTCCCTTGTGTCAAACATGTACATATATAGAGCACCCATGGCTGGAAACATCATCCAGCAAGTATATCAGTGTTATGTAGCCAGCCCTGGTCCTTTTAAAACAGCCTCTCCTAATTAACGTACTAGTGTGGTGTCAATAGCTGCATAGAAAGTAAAACACAGATGGACAAACACATCCTTAACTGCCAGATTTCATGGAATGGTGGCGTGCCCTTTACCTGGATCCTGTAGGAGGAACATTTAAGCCAATCAGGCTACATTCTGATCAAAGAAAGCCATGTAGGGGGTTGCTAATCCAGGAGCTGGTAGACGCTTCTGGTGTAAACAAGTCCAGAAGCAAAACCTACCATCATCAAAGAAATGAGCCGCATCAGGGTCACAGGGTGCATTAGGAAAGTCTGTCAACATCTCTTGCATCTCAACAAGTTTAAGGTGCAGGTGTTTAACAAATCACTGGTTATTTTTGTAATGTTAGCAATACTTTAGAATTATAGGTCATTTTGTGATCTGGTAAAAAAAAACCTTTAGCATGCTCCGGTGTTTACAATTAACTCAAATATTGGACAATGCATATTAATTGCAAAGCGGGACTCGAAAAATCACTAAATGCAGGAATTGCAATTCATGTTTTTATGCACTACATATACAATGAAATCCTTGATTTTACCAACGTAGTCATAGCAAGCAATGAATTATATCATGGTTATTTTGCTCGTTTTTCAGTTTCATAATCACCCTTGATCACAAGCAAACTCGCTGCCTAGAAATCAGACATCTATTCAAATGGCGCTTGCAATGATACATTTCTCATATATGTCCATTTCTTAGCCTTGCATTATCAGCTGTTTTCGCCTATTTCAAAGCTGGTGCTTTTTGCAATCTGAAATGCACACACACCATGACTCCTGCCTGTGCTCACGGTGCAACTGTGCAACTGACGCTCATATGCCCCCCCCACCTTGCTTTCCTCCATCCTTCCTCCCACGTAACCTCACTCCATGCCATTATTTGTTTATTTATGTATTTTTTCATTTGTTGGAGTTTCATAAGGTGCCAACCATGAACTCGTCCACTTTGTGCACCGCCAAAGCACAAGAAGGGGAAGGGAAATTGAGTCTTTCACGGGCTTTGGAAACATTCAGATCAGCCAAGCGCAAAGGATGGGGACCCGCTGAAGAGCATAATAAATTAGATAAGCGCATAAGAACAATAATAGCCGTCTGACAATTAAGTGTGAGGTGGAGGCAGAGAGGAAGGCACACAGTGAGAACATTTTAGCCAAAACGGTTTCCTGAAGAGGGAGGTTTTCACTCTTTTGCAGAAGTGAAGATGATTCGCCAGTGACCCGATTGGAGCTGCACCCTAAGTTTTGCCTGCCTGCTTCTTTTTTCCTAACAGTGGCAAAAACCTCTGCTTTAAAGCCAGATGATCTAAGGTGTCTTGCATGAGAGGTAGCTCTTTACCTTCTGCCTGACATAAAGTGGACCTTTGTTCTAGGCAACTCTATGAGTAAGACAAAGTCTGAGATAAATACGTGCTCTGGAACGGAGCGAGTGCGCGGAACGAAGTGCAGGCCTCTTGGGATCCCCTATATTTGCGGCCCAAGATGAATCTGGATGCTTTGTTCTGAATAGCTTGTAGTGTTTGGGTGAGTTATCAAGGATACTGAAGAGGAGACTACTGCAGTAGCCAAGGCATGAATAAACCATGGATCAAGGAGATTTTTTTGTGTACTGAAAAGTGACTTTGCTTACTTTTCAGTGCACAATAAAGCTTACATTGATTATTGGAGCCGTCTTTGTGTGCTCTTCCTGGACATTGCAAGGACTTTGCGCAGGTCCTTTACATCTTTGCATGCAGTTGGGCACTCTGCGCGACACTCCACGCAGGGTGTGGGACAAGACTACGCAATCAGATAAATAGGGGGGAACATGAATATTGCCCATTCCCCACACAGAATGAGGAAGAACAAGGACTTGCGTGGGTGTGTCAAGAGATGGGCTACACATAGATATTGTGCACCAGCAATGCACAAACTGAAGCATATTCATGGATCTGAACACGCAACGTCACATCGGGTGAAGAAGCACGCAAAGCTTGTGATCTTACCGCTACATGAAAGGACCTGGAAAGTCACATTGGAACCAACGTGCAAAGGTAAGGTGGGATCATTTGGATAGCACAAAGAACATTTTGGCGCAGGGGGCTTTGCAGGAATTTTGCGTGTTTTCCGTAAATAGGGCCATAAAGCTTTTGGCAGAATAAATAAGGCAAGGGGGTATTCTAAGAGCAGGCGGCCAGGGAAGAACAGAGGTAATAGAATTGCTGGATCTGATGAAGGTCGTCATTGTGGCATTCAGACTGAGGCTGTTGTCAATCATCCAGTCCTGACCCTGCAGCAGGCAATTTGAGATATGATGAATTGCAGTTACAGATCCAGTAAGGCAAAGGCAATCTGTGTTTCACTTGCATATGCATAGAAGATGGTGGTGTTCCAACTTGCCAAGTGATGAGGCCAGTGCTATGCTTTAGATGGGCATCGAAACAGCATGGGGACAAGATGGAGCCTCATGCAACTCTGCAGAGCTTTACAGGGGCAGATTTAAGAGAAAAGAGCCTGATATTATGTTGATATCCTGGTCAGACAAGAAGGACGAGATCCAGCCAATGGCAGAAACAGAGATGCCAAAGGATATCCCCAGGTGATCAGGATGATCTTATGGTTAAGTGTCTAATGCCGCAGAACAGCCAAGACGAATGAGAACAGAAGGGGAGTTGGCATCCAGATACCTCTGTAACTCATCTCTTGTAACGAGTGATGCAGAGCTCGTATCTCCGGCTACATAAAGTAGGACTGATCAGCATGAAAAAAGGCTGTGCACCTCGCTGAACCCAGCAATTAACACATAGATACCGTTTCCATGATTTGGCCAATACATGGAGTGTCATCAATTAGCTGGGATATTGGGTTGGCATTTTTATTATTATTGTTAGTTTTGGGATATTTATTGAGTGTGAACCTAGCTTCAGGAAGCAAAAGATCCCTTTCAAGTCAGGGGGTGAATTACAGGGTGAGGCTAGCAGACATACAAGGGAGCGGGAAACTAACAATGGGGGAGGGCAGACCATGTGACCACAAGGGATCTAAAAGCAGCCATTGGAGGAAACGTGGGTGGGGGCGGACCACCTAGTATCAGGTTCGGTGGGGAGTGGAGAGGGTGTGCACCTAGATTTTAGGGAAGAGCCCTTCCTTGAAGAGGAGGGTCTTGAGCTCCTTCCTGAAAATTAGAAGCAAAGGGGTCCCTGGCCTTCCTGGGATGTGTTGAGATTGGAGTTCCCTTCAGAGCAAGCGGGAAAACACAATTTTGCAAGGAGCTGTTTACCAAGAGTGTTAAGTCTGCTGCAAGGGCAGGAATATTGTCATTGATAGTCAAACTGCTCCGAATAAGCTTTCATCTTTTTAATCAGTGAAGCAAGGTGAAATTGGCAAGTAGGGGTGAAGGCACAGAGGCAACAGAAGACCAAGGCAAGCTAGAGGTTGACAAATTGAGGCTTCAATCACCTCCACAACGACGGAGCAAGGGTAGTCTCTGAATTCTTGGGAGGCTGCCTAGGGTGAAGAGCATTTTAATAGAGAACTGAGCTTCTTGTGCATCCTAAATAGTTCTGTAGGTGGGTTTGAACCTGACGTTTTACGATTGTGAAGGAAAGATGTCTTCTTACGGAGGCTAGGTGCATCATAGACCGCCTGGTACCTGGTGACGCAATACTGTTTCACTTTTTATATAAGGCCTGTTGCCTTTTCATTCCCTTTTCCCCAATGGCTGAGTCGCTCCATTGTGAAACTACAGAGAGGGCGCTTGGGTTAGAAGACGTTGCTTGCAATGCATTAGTAGTACTAGGCACAGAAAGAGCACCCCATTGCCACCGCCTTTTTTTTATTTGAACGTGTTAACTCTAGTACTTTTGTGCTTTCGCACTTTGAAGCGTCTCTTGTGCTAGCTAAGATTACCAATAATGATCACAGACCAAATAACTGGACACACTCAAACAATATGTCAAAGTACTATGTTATTCTCAATTTAATAAAGCAGGGCAAACTGGCAGACATCGGGCTGATGCTTGCACACTCAACCACAAACTTGATTACACAAAGGTCTTATACCCCAATATGCATCATTTATGATGTCATCCTACGTGACAACTGTAATACCTATTGACGGGAGGTATTGGTTGGGAGAACATGTATACTTATAGAATACAAAGGGGTCAGTACACCATTGTTATGGTATGTGATGTTATGTTAATGAATTTGTATCGCACCAAAGCCTAAAGGCATCCAGGCGCCCTTAACAGAAAGAGTAAGCCAACAAGGTTCTCAGTATTACTCAAACAATGTGGTCTTCAACAATTCCATGAAAAGCAGGTGGTTTTCTTCCTTACGCAAGCTATTCTGGTAAAGCATTCCGGTATGGCTGTTCATTGGCTGTCTCTTATCAGTAAGACACGCCTCAAACTACCTCTAAATACGTATAATACTGATTATAGCAGACAAAATGGCAGCGGATTGGCCTATGCAACATTGTATAGCAGGTTGCCCCATAGACCCACTAATTGGTTGGCATCCCCACCCAACCTTGGACTTTCAGCTCGGCTAGCAACACCAAAGCTAAACGAAACCCAGGTGATTGAGACACATCAGATTACTCCCCACTTTCTCAATTAGTCCATCATCTCTCATCAGCCGGGCCATGAGCCAAGGTTTCCTGTCTGTAGTTGACCTTGCAGCCTGCTCTCTGTTCTGAGAAATTCAAAGGAGTGTGAGCACATCACTATCTTCATCCAAAGCTTAATGAATAACCCTTGTTTTTGGCTTCGGAATCATGTGTGAAGAGACTGAAAATGTGTCCATGTTGACCTCTTACTTACTGCTATTTGATTCAATTATGCTGGGTGTCTTTGCTTCTCTTGGCCACTTGCTCACGCCATCTTGTATAGACTTGATAGGGTTCCATGTCTTAAAATGGCCGTGTATACAAAATATTGTGGCAAAAATGTGTGGTTTTGCCGCCACAATCATGTAAAGGATTAGGGGGGCACCCAGACCCATTATACCATTTAAGGGCTGCGGGGGACACCCTCGCAAACCCTGCTCCCCTTAAATGGTATAATGGGGTATACCTTTACCGGATCAAACCACAGCATTTTTGCCAAGATTTATTTCACCAGGGACATCTTTGCCACAATTGTATTACCTGATACCCTTTATACACTATTAATTGTCCAATACTTGGCTCTTGTGAATGTTTTCTTCTTCTTTAATCGAAGAGAAATATGTCTCACTCCCATGATCAATCCGTCTGCCTCTGTTTGTGCTTTGCAGTTATTCCTGAAAAATAGTACAGTAGTGGGGGGTATTTTGGAATACCAACCATCAGTGTCCTGCGCTAGATAAATAAAGGTGGCAGCTGAACAGTGGAGTAACGAAGTAAATAAACCCCCTACTCCGGTAAAGTGTAAGTAAGTATATAGGGCTCAGAAGGAGCCCTGCTCCACTTGTAGGTCAAGCGCCACAAAATAAGGAAAATGCAGCAAACTGTTAGATTTTCATAAAAGTATATTTTGCAAACAGTTGCCCTATAGAGACACGTGTTTCGGCGAATCACTCGCCTTTTTCAATCAGGGCTAATTAGTAAGACAGAAATCAAAGGGAGGGGGAGGGGGAAGGATTATTAGGAACAATAGAGAAAACATCACAAAAGGAAAAAACAAGAGAAACAAGTCATTAGATATTTTGTATGTGCAAATTATATGTGTGTTAGTGTTCATAAAGTACAAAGAAATTGCTTACCTAAATAGTGAGAACTATAATTCACTTTTTCAAATATGGTGATAAATTTCATGGGATCAATCCCGCCTGTAAAAAAATGTGTTATGTATTATACCCAATCATGAGTATACTCTTTTTGGATATAAAATGAGCATTTATCTGTTTTTACGAGCACTGTGCCCCAGCGAGTAGTTACAATATAGGTACTTGGTAACTTATGTCAAAAGGGATCATACTTAGCTTATTTCGTGTCATACCGCTACTAGTACCCTATAGTGCCGGCACGAGTGTATTTAAAAAAACAATTTTGTACTAAAGTGAAGTGCTTAGGGCTCACCTCTCAAAAAGATGGTCTCCTTCCTAAGCGTCGGCGTCTGGAAACGAGCACAGACGCCGCGCTTATACATCGGTATTGATAATGCCGTCGCTATGGTGACGGTAGTCCTTCTACCTTTTCAAAATAACGGTCAAAAACCAGGCGCCATTTTTTAAAGGTGTAAACGTTTCAAATTTAAATTGTATGTAAATAAAATTAAAAATTAACATGGACATCCGATCAAGAATAGGACTAATTCATTATGTTTGAGCACAGTTTCCCCATATTAATGGGCGAGTTCTTTATATTAAATGTGATTAGATAGTATTTACATTAGTTTTATACAATATTAAACAAGTTTTGTTCCTTAAATGTGCGTAGTTAGCGCATTTTTCGTAATATACTGCTTATGATGCACTGTAGTGCCGGCTCGAGTACATTCAAGGACAATTTAATACTAGGATGAAGTGCTTGGAACTTACCTCACAAGAGGTGGTCTCCTTCGCAAGCGTCGGCGTCTGGAAGCGAGCATAGACGCCGCGCTATGCATCGGTAATAAAACTGCCGTCGCTACGGTGACGGTAGTCCTTCTACCCTTTCACAATGGCGATCGAAAAGCTGGGCGCCATCTTTTAAAGGTATGAACATTTCAAATTTTAAACTGTTTATGTGAAAATCAGGTCAGGACTTAATATAGACACCTGATCAAAAATACGACTAAGTAGATTATATTTGAAAACAGTTTCCCCATATTAAAGTATAGTACGAACGTGAATTGGAATTCTATCGGTGGAAGCTTGTAACTAATGGGTTGTGTATTATATATGAAGTAACTCATTTACCACTTGCATATTAGTATATATGATAGAAGACCAAATTACCATAAACTATTTCTAATGTTAGTTAGTATCCACAACTCTCAATCCAAAAATATTATTCAGTATTAATATCGTAGAAAATATTACATTGCAAAGAAGCATAAATTTCATTAATTCAGAGGAAAACTCCCATCTCATTGTCCGAGTTAAGGCCCACTCTTGTAGCTCTGAAGTGGCATATGGTACGGGCTTCCTGTTGTCTCAAGGAAAGTTCTCGATTACCCCCTCTTCTTCCTATGCTGATTTTTTTGAGGCCAATAAATTTAATACCATTTTTGTCATCCATTTGATGGCTCAGTTGCCAATGAACTGCAAGTGGAAGTGAGGAGTCCTGGCTCCTTATTGATGAAAGGTGTTCTCTTATCCGTATCCTTAACTCACGAATAGTGCTGCCCACATATATCTTGTTGCAAATACAGATAATTGCATATATTACAAATTTTGATTTGCAATTAATATTTTCTTTGATCATGGTGGAGATACCAAAACTGTCTGTAAATTTTATGGTGGGACCATGTGCATGTTTGCACATTGTACAGCACCCACATTTTCTAAACCCCATGTTAGTTGTTTGTAGCCAGGTATATCTTGGATGTTGATCTTCTTCCGGTAGCATGGAGGGACTAATAGTTGATTTGATTGTTTTAGCTCTTCTATAGATCATTGTTGGATGGTCGTCAATGTATTTGCGAATGTGTTCATCTAGTTTCAAGAGATGCCAATTTTTGCGTAGTATTTTTCGTATAATTCTATTGTTTGCACAGAAAGTGGTGATAAATTTTACAATGTCCGATCTTTTTTCTGCTGCTAATCCTGAGTTTGTTCGGTTAAGAGTTTGGTCTCTAGTGATCTTATGGGCTTTGTCCGAGGCAGCTTTTATAAATCTTGTCTTGTATCCTCGTGCTTTAAATCTGTTATGTAGCGTTGTGCATTCATGTTCAAATATTTGTGAGTCGGTACAGTTTCGTCGAGCTCGGATGAACTCGCCTTTAGGGATGTTGTTCTTTACAGGATCAAAATGGCAACTTGTAGCAAAAAGGGTTGAGTTAACTTCTGTCTGTTTGCGATATGTTTTTGTTAGTAACTTATTTTCTTGAACATAAATGGTGAGGTCTAAAAAATTGATTTCTGTTCTACTGGAAAAACCAGTAAAGACTATTCCAAAGGGGTTGCCGTTTGCTCTCTTCATGAATTCATGTAGTTCCTCCGATGTTCCTTTCCATATTAGTAGTACGTCATCTATAAAACGTGACCACATCACCACATTCTCTCTGTACATTGTATCCGTGTAAATATGTATATCTTCAAACATTCCCATGAATAAATTGGCAATGGCTGGGGCAAATTTAACTCCCATTGCTACTCCTCTTTTTTGTCGATAGTACTGGTTATTAAAAAGAAAGATGTTATTGGTTAAGGTTAGAGATAGCATTTCTTTTAACATTTCTACAAAGTGATAATAAGAGGCAGATTCATCTTTGAATGTGTAGTGTAATGTTTTCATTGCTGCCTCCTGAAAAATAGCATCCTTGATCCCAGGCCAACATAAACTGCTCTTCATTTTGCACACAAAGCTGTTATCCAGCATCTCCTGACCCTCCACCCCGGGTCTGTCTCTGAGGTAGCTGAATTGAGTCTTAGCACGAGCCGGCGTCCAGTTTCCAATTATGGCCGTCTTAGCCATGTTATACACTCCTCTACAGCAAGCTTCTGTATGTCTCATCTACCTTGCCTTGCTGTGTATTTACACTTATTGATCAACAATTTACTTTGTCTTCTTTGCATATATGATCACTTGATCATTTCGTACATGTTTCTCTTGTCACTTAAATTACATTGTCACTCTTAAGTATTTTTGTGTCATTTCAGTATGTCTTCGCACATCTTCTTCATGACATCACACTGCCCTCATCAGATTTCACTCAACGCGCCATGTTGTCCAATGGTGTGTGCTGATATCCTTCCACACGATATCCTTCCACTCCTGCAGTGCGAGCATACATTTGAAACGGCTGTCTGAGTGCATATTGTTTCTCGTACACTCAATGCGTTATAGGGATAACACATGGAGTCCCATATAGGGCTTTCCTCCTACTGTTCCAATATGACGGTGGGGTGGGGGCGTGAGTTAGGGAACATTCATCCACCTGCTCTTCTACACTGTCAAGTGTGCAGCAAGGGTGGCACTGCTAAAGACAGCTGCAGTGCTTTTCTCTGTCAGCCGATGAGTCATTGCTAGCATCCAAGCTACCTGTTGGAGATCTCCCGGCTTTTGCATTTTACATGTAATCGCATTTGTACTGAAGAGGCAATATGGTCAGTCTAAAAAACAACCCCACTGATTACTTTCAGAGTTGGAAACGGGATAGAGAAGCAGTTGGAGATACCCAGGAAATGCATAGAAAGAATGCCCCTCACTGGCCGCTAACAATAAAACTCTATTCCATGCCATCATTGCTGTTTCCTCGCCAGGAGAGTCTCCCTCATATGTGCTGTGAGTCCATACGACTGATTAAAAAATGAAAGCTTCAGCCTGAAGCTATTCCCCATTCTAATGGAATTTGGTGCAACAGTTCTCTTCCGAATCGATTAAGTGACCAACGCAGTAAGGCAATGGTCATATATCAGCCCTGGTGCCAGACCGCCACAGTTTATTAAATATGTTTGGTGCGTTTTATTATATCTCCAGGACTATGGGCCTGATTCATGGATTTTTTTTGCATGGTGCAAAGTGTCTTTTCACTGGTGCAAAGTGTCTTTGCACTGCCAACAAACACCCTTCTTCATGGAACCGTGCAAAGTGTCTTTTTGTCGTGCAAGGTCACTTTGCACAGCAAAAATACACTGTTCAGAAAGTGACTTTGCACGACAAGCATACACTTTGCACGGTCCCTTGTATATGGGTGTTGGTTGGCAGTGCAAAGTCACTTTGCACCATGCCAAAAATTCCATGAATCAGGCCCTATGTGTGTGAAAAGAATAATGCCACTGCTGTTACCCTATAATTGGTTGCAAACGACATTGACGCGATGACGTCACTGGAGAGGATACGCCCTACACCCTACACATAGAGATCATTTTACTCTTCCACCAATCAGCCTCTTATGCCACGTGCACAGGCGCTTACTCATACATGAAACATGGCTGGCACGAAAGTTCAAGCTCCCTCAAAAGGGTGGCATGTACGGGCCTGCTCGGCCATGGCATGCTACGTGAAAGGCAGGGCCGGCCACCCATACTAAAACCTTCTCCGAGTCATACATATTTTAGGCGCGATAGCATGTTGACGGCAACATTGGGCGTCCAGGAAAGAATGCAAACACACAAAACGAACTGTGATAAATTATGCAAGGTGCTGAAATAGAACTCACAAAGGACGCAGCGGGGGAAGCCGTTCAGTTTCCGAACGAGAGATGGTGAAAACAAAACAGGAAACAATGGGGATATTTTCCATCATAAGGCCCTCCTTCGCTGACGAACATTTGTCATACGTGGTCTTGACTTTGCGACTAATGTTACTAATGAATGCCAATGAATATTCTTTGCCCAGGTCATGGTTTATCCTATAGTCATACATGATGAGCCATTTATTGGATACGGATATAACCGGGACATTGCAGAGTGTACCCCATGAAGGCACATCCTCTCGTTTGCTTCTAACCTTTTGTGTGTAACTGACATCCAGGTCATATATTCACTGGGGCGCACATTAAGACTGTTGCACTAAATTTCATTTCTGTCTTATTTTGCTCTGTTAGTGTAAAACTGCAGAGTAATATTTTACATAGTGTGAGGATAGAGCATTGGTTGAAAAGTTCTACTTTTTATATGTATTTTTTAAAATGTGCACACATCGACTACATACTAAGACAATATAACGAAAAAGGCACACATGACAGATGGGGCCTGGCACCCTGTGCAGAGGCACACATGACATATGGGGCATGGCACCCTGTGCAGAGGTACACATGACAGATAGGGCATGACACCCTGTGCAGAGGTGCACATGACAGATGGGGCATGATACTCTGTGCAGAGGCACGCATGACAGATAGGGCATGGCACCCTATGCAGAGGCACACATGACAGATAGGGCATGACAACCTGTGCAGAGGCATACATGACAGATGGGGCCTGGCACCCTGTGCAGAGGCACACATGACAGATAGGGCATGACATCCTGTGCAGAGGCACACATGACAGATAGGGCATGACACCCTGTGCAGAGGCACACATGGCAGATGGGGCATGGCACCCTGTGCAGAGGCACACATGACAGACAGGGCATGACATCCTGTGTATTCTGCCAGCTCATGCTCAATATTGCCCGTCAGGTTTGACTATTTCTTTATATTTTCTTAATACAAATTGGGCCTGATTAACAGAGGGTTTCTCAATAGTATTACGCCATTAAAAAACGCTTCTGTGAATCAGGCCCAGTGTCTACATATTGCTGCAAATAAGCGCCACTGAAGCTACCAATACCACTAATTCAATTTAGAACTACACATGTACATTTAAGTTTATGTAATTCAGTCCAAGATAAAGTGCAATGACTTTATCGGACACTTATTTTGCTATGACTTGGTGCCAATTAATGTTATTCCACTCACAAAAGCGTTTCTCTGAGTTACCAGATTTCTTAAATCTGTTTTAAACACCGCATTGCACTTTTCGGATTGTCATTCCTGTTCTGTGACTAGATTTAAATGCACACGGCCTGGTTTAAGACGACATAGGGTCTGTATTTTAGTCTGTAAGAGAGTTTTGGGGAATTTGATGTTTGTAAAATATTTGAATTCATCTATTGATTGTTTAGAGAACAGTACTTTCCCGAATAAATCTGAAAAATGAATCCGAGTAAACCCTGGACTTCGTATCCCGAAATATCGGATAGTTCTCATGTAGTCCTGTTTCATTTTCCTGTACATGTTCCCTCTATTGCAGTCATTTTCATATAATGTCCCCAAAGCATGTCAAACAGATTACATGTAGCATGGCGACAGACAGCTCAATGTCTTAGGCCTGTGAAGCGGTACCAAGTGATGTTACTGGTGGATCTGCGGCAGACAATCTTTGCGGAAGTAATACTTTTCAGTGAGGTTAGGTCATCTGGCTGGGCGCTGAAAGAACCTGCCAGGATGGGGCGGGGTCACAGAGTAGGAAAAGGACGAGATTCACAGTGATGTCCCTGTGTCAAATTAAAAAAGTGATGGCCATGGGAATCACCCGTGAAATGCCATCCGCTATCCATGTGGAAAAGCAGACTCCCCCATGCAAAATGGAGAATGGTTGGCTCTAGGGTCATGAAGAGGTAAGTCGAGTGACAGTGGTCAGCAGGTGTAAAATAAGAGTAAGGAACAGGGCAGGGATGGCCAAAAGATCAAGGCAAGAGCTCCCCTGGCAGTGGACAGCAGGAAAAACAGGTAAGGAGAGCAGGCAGGGACACGCACACTGTCAGCAGAGTCATGTACCCCAGGGTGGTATGACCTTGATCCAGTGGAGCACGCTACAGTGTGTGCAGCCAGCAACCACACATGCCTATTTTCAAGCCCTATGCCTATTGAATGGAGAATACCTGACTCTCAAATTATTCTAGGTTAACTGGATAGAACTGGATAGAAAATGTCCCTTGATATAAAGAAGCACATAGTTGGCATGGTGATGGGTGTTATTAGAAAGATGAGATCCTTCTGCGGTACTGCTAAAGTGACCACAACCAACAGCCATCCTGAATTTAGCCTAACTGGACACATGTGTTCTCTGCACCGCCGTCAATCTTACTATCTGTTGTTGTCCTAAAATCAGAGAATCCTAGAGCCAGCCATTCTTAACGCAATTCTCAATTTTCTGCATCCTATGGGAGATTCATCCAAGATGGCTACTTTGACATTTCCCTGGTTTAAGAACCGCAATTTGTGAGCGATGCTGCTACATTTAAACCTCATTAAAACTTTGTTGATATCGCAGGTGGCATACTGTTGGAACCGCCCATATCAGTCTTGAGAGACTTTTATATGTTTTACCACCAGGCAGCACAATCTTTAAACTACAGTTATCGAAAATATTCGACATATATTTGTATAAATCCCTATTTAGACACTGAATTTAGGAAGACACTGCATTGTTCTAACCAATTGTTTAACACGTGGATCCATGAACACTAGAACCCAAGCAAGCAGTGTGGAGTCGAGGTGCTGCAACAGCGTCTATTACCGTACAATGATTAACAAATGCCAAAACAAACCCCTACCCTATGGTCGCTATGGCTGGAATGCCAAAGGTCAGAAGGACTCCTTGAAGCAGTTTTCCACCCGGAATTAGATTCCCCGGGCACAGGCATGTTACGCCGGCAAGCCTAATGCTCCATTAAAAATGCAAATACTCTCGCTCATTCCAAACAGTAAACACCTAAAGAAACGTAAGGACATACACAATTTTACAAGTGGCGTTATTGAGATGAAGACAGGCAACTTCCCCCTAAAATCTATCTAACGGAAATGTGATTGTGTGTGAGTTCCCATCATAAAGCAAAGAGATAGTCCTCACTGGCAACCCGCCCATCAAAGCCCTCTTGCCTCTTCGCTCTCAATCCCACTAACAGAGCCCACCCAGCCCCCTTCCTTTTCAGATCCGCTAGGGCGCCTCGAGAACAAAGAAGTGGCAACGGTGCGCTGTATAAGTCACAAGAACATAACATAACCATAGAGCCATTAACTGATAAATAACTGTTTATGGTAGTATGTTTATTTTGTTCACTTCCGTAGTTTGACACAAGAGAGCAAGAATTTGACTGCATGGTCTGACTTTTTTTCAACTGCAAAACATCTTTTCAATGAAATGTATGAAACTGCTTCACCTATTTGTCTTTGTAGGATAGCTCAGGAGCAACGTGCTTTCCTTGGAAGCAAGATGACACAGAGCAACACAGGTTTGATCCCCGGTCCGTGCTTAGAATCCTCTCCATATTAAGCATATTTTAAATAACCTATCATATCATTTGCAGCACATTTAAAGCTGCATATGCGAGGCTTTTCTTTCTCCAGTAGGCATTGATTACGTATTATGTGAAGACCTTTTGTATTAGAGTAAGTGTGAGGAATTCGGCCATCAGCACGGTGGGGGTTTGTTCGCCTGGTCTTTTTTGACATTTTTAATTAAATGGAATGATGGTAGACCAATCTCAGGAAAATGTGTGGGGCTAATTTGCACACATTTTCCTACTCTCACACCACGACAAATGCATAAACCTGTGTACTCTGGGTGGACACAGCCTACAGGCACAGCCTGTCATGTCATATTTAGTTGGGATATGACAGCCAGGAGTACACAATGCCATTTCAAAGAAAGGGGAGGACCAAGCTTCCCCCTGACATGGCCAGCCTGATTAACTAACATAGGCTCTATGGATCCACCCTGTTCTTTTGTTGGGCCCAGCAGCTGGTGACATTGATTAACATACTAATACAGTGTACTTCAAGAAGGTCCACATGGGGCCTAGCTGCCGAGGTTAACAAAGGAGCCAGGAAAACCCAAAAACCTTTCATATGTAACTGTGTCAACCTGCGGCCAGCTCCCGTCCACACTATCAATGACAGTGAGCTGTCATGTCTCGGACTGTGTGTTTACAGCAGTCCAACCCACAGGGGGCCCCATTCATAAGGTACAAAATGTGGTTTGCAGTAGCCAAAGAGTCTGTTCTCACCACAATTCCAAGGGAGCCCTGCACTTTAATCAGAGACCACAGAGAGATGTGTTAACCAGAAAGACACTTTGATCGACAACAGAAAGGAATATGTGTGGGAACAGTTTTCACCCCTTTACCTTCCCTGTTGCAAACCACTCTGGTTATGACCTCCTGCATGTAGGTTGTTGTTAGTAGGGACCCAAGATTGGTTCATAAACGTAGGCTTAAACTACACCAATCACTGTGGCCCACTTGGTTTTAAAAGGGGGTTGGCATATCATCTGAAGACTTCACAAGAAGTAGAAAGAACTCATCATTGGGCCCTGGCTGAAGGTACAGTCTGCCCTACATCTTCGCCAGTGAAGGAAGGGTGGGACCTCCAAAGAGGGAAGCAAGATCCCTTCCCTAATCATCTCCCAGGGAACAGAAGGAGATACCGCATCCAGAGGACCCTCTAGCCACTCCAGAACCGGTACCCAGCCAGCACACAGCATTCTGTGCTAGGCTCTGCAGCAAGCTTCCGCAGTAGGACGTGCCAGAAAGTCTCTGAACGCGAAACCAAGGACAAGGCATCTGCCTGCAACACACTCCACTCCACAGCTGTGGGTCATCCGCCTTAAAGGACGACACAAGCCCATTGAAGAAGCGGGGAGAAGAGCCTCGACAAGCATCTACCGATGTCCGTCTTAAAGGACATTTTCAAACTAGTTGAGTTCCTCGAGCTGCAATCGACTGCAACCCTGACTGTTATGAAGCCGCAGTCGCTTAAAGACATCCGAGTCATCTCGACCAGTGCTTCAGAACCACTGATCAGCACTGAGACAACGATTCCTGACCCCGAGCCGCCATGTAGGCCATCCTGCAGTCGTTTGCCCAGCTTCACTCGCCAAAGAGTCTTGCCGCCTGATAACCGTAGATGATTCCCATCTTGAACTATGTCACAGAAGCCTGCAAGGGTCCCTGAAGCCGACTCGGCCCTGCCAAGCACCAAGAACACTCACAGCACAAGGTACATTGTGGTCCTGTCCATCTAATCCTTCCCACAAGGCTCCTAAAGACATTTTAAGACCCATTGCTCCCTTTGTGCTGAAGCCAAGTAACCTTAAACTGTTGTGGTTATTAACCATACAGACTACCTTCGGTCAGTATCCAGAGTGCATCCCTTTCCTTCTTTGAAAATGTCTGTCCTCTGCATTACTTTACAGGGTGGGTTGTATTACAGTGTTGCTACATCTGTCTGTTGTAATATAAAAAGATATTATTTATACAGCGTTGATTGGACAGTCCCGTTTATCATTGGGCAATAATAGTATTTTTGCTGTGTTGAAACTAACCAATGAAATATGACCTTTCGGAGATAAGCCTGCTGTTCCGTCAATGTTACCAAAATTGGACAAGGGGGTTTATAATTTGTATGTTATTCCAATCTGTTTGGATTCCTTCTGGTGTACTAGAGGTGTGGGGCTGATTGATGGTTTAGAAACCAATATTCACCCCTGGACAATGGTACCCCGAAAGTTGGTACGTCAGAGGTAGTATGTTTCTCTTGTGCACTTCCGCAGTTTAACACAGGAGAGCAAGAATCTAACTGCATGGTCTGACTTTTTTTAAACCGTAAAACATCTTTTAAATGAAATGTTTGAAACTGCTTAACATATTACAAACACATTTGAAGCTGCATATTAGAGGGTTTTCTTCACTTCACTAGGCATTGATTATGTATTACAACTGAAGACCTTTTGCATTAGAGTAAGCAAGAGACCAAGTATTTGAGGGGGTGATGGTCAGTGGTGGAAAATGAAAAAATGTAAAGGGGGATCCCACCAGTCCCGGGCTGGGGGTGAAGTTTGGAGGAGGGGGCGGAGTTCCGAGGTGGCAAAGCTGGCAGTTGAACTCTGCTCAAAGGAAATGTGCACATTTGTAATTTCAAGATGGTGCAATTTCTTTCATGCTGCTTCTTTCCAAACTCCACACTATACATCAATTCCAGTTCAGATCACTCCCATAGCAGTTGTAACCCCAAACTACTGTTGGTAATGCAGTGCTTTTTAGTACATTAAGGGATCAATAGCCACGCTCTACATTCAAAGGCTACCAGGGTAGCACAGCAGGTTGAGAGACCGTCGCTGAGATGTTATATATTAAAAACTGGTTGTTAATGGTATGCATCTGTAATGCCTTATAAAAAAGCAAGTACTATCAAATGTGTTTGGGTAGGGGATGGGTTGGGCTGTCCTTTTATATTCAGTGCGGGCATGGGGGTATTTCTGCCCCTGTAGTGAAAATCAAAACTTGGCACCCATGAACCCCCCCCAGTTTAATTTACTAATAACTGCTGTCAGGGCAACAAGCATTAATTTGTCATTAAGCTGTTTGACAAGCATATAACATATTTATAAATATAACCTGTGATAAAACACAGAGGAAGGGTCCACAAAAAGTACAGGGTATTTGTGTGGTGAACCGACAGAAAAAGAAACACATTTTAAAGAAAACTAGTGAATGCAAGTTTAAGCAGCATTTTTGAGTTTGGAAATTATATATATATTTTTAATCAAAGTGTAAGATCACATTTGGAAATCAATAGTGTGCTCAGCATGTAGAAAGCCTGCTTTTAACAACGATGGCCCCACCGCAGTCATGGTCATGTTCCCGTGGTGTCACTTTCAAGCCAGAAGAAACTACACAGGCTCGGCAGAAACGCGTGAATGACAGCCGTGGAAAGGAGCACAGAGCAGATTAAAACACAGAGCCCCCAGCTTCCCCAAGCGAGACAGCCCGGGTCCGAGATATGGGAAGACATCTGATGCCATATTTCAAGAGCCGGCCCATTGACCAGCGCTGGTGATGGCACAACACTGTTTTATCGGGAAGAAAACTCTTTATATCGTGTGTAAAAGGGATATTGCAAGTCAACATGAAGTTTAGTGACCTGTTCCGTGACTGTAGGTCCTGATCCTCCATTGGATCACAAAACTCCCTGTTTACTTGAAATAGCCATAACATGTTGATTGCAGTAAATTATCCCATGTGCCTTTTCTAAGTACAGAATGGATAGGTCACATATTGGTAAGCCTCTCGTCACAGAGAGTAGAGCTGCTGTTATATTATAGCTATAAAAGAGCATTTTCTTGCATGCAACTTATTATATTTCTGAGTGCTTCAACAACAACACAAAGGACTCCAAATATGCACCAACCTTTAAGGAAAGTGCTCTGAGGAATTGAGCACAACAGAAATGGCTGGCATTCTAGAAGCCCCTTCTGCCACCTGATTATGAGTTTCAGATGCATCGGGTGGTTTATCCGAGAGGGTACATTGAAAGCACTGGTTTTGGTTAAGCAGGATAATTTACCCCAGTGCTGTCCTTTATATGTACCCCATGCAATACAGAGCCCATGCAGTCGCAGCCCATACTCAGGTGATAGTATATAAACCAGAAGCACCGCCTTTGCACTGTTATCGCCATACCCATAATGGGGGTCATATCAATGCGTCCACTTTTATATCTTGAACCGTCCAAGTGAGAAACTTTGACCTCTCCTAAAGACTGTGCATACAGGGGGTCGAGGAAATAGGGTTTTGCCTCATTTCTACAGTTGCCCATCAAATGAGGAATAAGGTAAACAAGCCCGATTGTGATCCAGCTTTCATTTGTGATGTATTAAGCAGCCATGTTTAACTTGAGTCCTTGTAATTATGTGTGTGCACTAGCAAAAAAAGCCAAATGTTTACATTTGCTAGACTATGGGGCTCATTACGAGGTGGGCGCAAAGGGATACCGGGCACTGTTAAGGACATTGGTGCCGGTAATACCTTTGCGCCCTTTTCCGAGGTTCCATAGCGGGTCCCTTCCTCAACGCCTGGTTTTACCAGGCATTATGGCCGGAGCCCGTTAAGGGACTTCAGAGCTAATAATGATACCGCAATTTGTGGTACCGTTATAAGCGCCTTCCCCCTCCCATTGGGGGCTGAAATGGGAATGGGGAACGGCTTTCAGAATGGAGACTTACCGGTCCCGCCAAGGTCGGACTGGACCGGTAAGTCCCCACTGAACGGGACCGGACACGGTCCCGTTATTGGTGGTAGTCATGGCGCAAATAGCACCATGACTACCGCCAACCTCGGAATGAGGGCCTATGTCCTCTCTGGAAATTCAGTGAGACCTTCTAATCCTGATTTCTTGGGTGACTTGGAAACTCCTGGCATCAAAGATGCTCCATGTTAGCGAAGCATGGAGTACTCTCTTCGTCGTATGGTACTCCACCGCACTTTACCACTCTAGGGCCCCGCCAGTCTCCAATGCACCCCCCACTGCAGCCATCAGCCCCATGGAGCCTCTATGGTGAAGTCACCCAAGCAGCCTACAGTCAGGCCTTGGGATTGGGCCTAGGCATTGCCGCCCTTGGCTTAAAGAGCAACAACCTGTCCTTAAGCACCTCAAGGAGGCCGACCTTCCATGACCCCTAATGTTCTTTCCCTCCCAGAAGCCCTCATGGGGCAGGGAAAGGAAGGGGTGTGCCATTGCAGTGCTCCAAGCTCCCCTCTGCCTCATTATAGCCCTCGGATCCCTGGCAAGCCTGCCGTCATGGAGAGTGCCAGGGAACATGGAGTGCCTGTCCACTTCATGGTAAATGCTGACACTGTCAGACAAGAGGGCAGAACATACATTTACCAGGAACTCTCTTTCCTGGTCTTCTATGTTTTCGATGTAAGTTCGAATGCTATAACTGACCCCTTTCCTTTTCAATGTCCACCCTGATTTTGATGGAGAGAGCCAGGAAACGTAGAGGGCCTATCCACTGACACTTTTGGAGAAAGGGCAAAAAATAGGGTGACCAGATTTAAAAAATAAAAAACCCGGGACAGGGCAATTAACATAAAAGCAGGACTAACTCTTGAAAGTGGCTGTCAAGGCACTACACCTCAGTAGTGTTTGAAGGAGAAGGGGGTTTAAGGGTTGCTGTTAAAAAAACAGACATTCTAATTAATTTATCACACACAAACACTATCTTAAGTTGTAAAGTGCTGTATTTCGTCTGCGTGCGATTGTGCAAACCTGCCTGCCAGCTATGTAGACCTACTACAAAAAACCGGGACCACTGAAGTAACCAATGGAAACATGATCTTGCGACAGGGGGACAGAACACCAAATTCCGGCACAGTCCCGGCTAAACTGCAACGTCTGGTCACCCTAGCAAAAATGCATGACCGGGAACTCTCTGTCCTGGTTTTCTATGCTTTCTCTGACTGGTCCAGTTCATTTTCCATGTGCCCTTCTGATTGTTCTCCTCCTCTTTCTCTCTCTTCTGTATAACGCCGTCTCCCACCCCTTCGTTTTCCTCCTCTTTCCTGAAGCACATTGAGGGGGCTTGCAGGAAGCATGAATTGATGGAAACACGCATACACTTCTGGGTGAATAGCTCATGAGTAAAGCACTGCTGGTCTCTGGCATAAGAGAGGGCCTGTACTTCGCAACGTGGATTAAGCCTTTCATCCTTCTGAGATTGACCAATCAAATACACTTTAAGAAAAATGGGTAATGATAATCCCTATTATTACAGCGTTTAGGAGATGGGAATCAGGCATGAAGCACTATACAAGAACACACATTATTGTTGTTAGTATTACTCATGCTAGTTTACTTAGTAGAACTTTATACAAGATATTGATCTCCATATTTCTAAATGTTGAAATATGGAAAACTTGGTCAGAATATATTTCAATAATTGCTAACACTAAGTAAAATCACGCCTTTGTATCACACCTGCCTATATTTTAAAAAGAAAAACCCAGAAATGTACGTCACCCCGATGCCCCGCCCACACCCACACAAGGCTCCACCCACTTGCTCTGCCCACATGGTTTTAAAAAAGGGCAAACACCATGCTGCAATGCCAGAAAAGGGGCGGGATTTGCTCGCAATGCTATGTATCCGCCCACACCTCCATGTGATGGGCCACTAGCAGTATGTTTGCAGCCAATCACCTGAAGGTGTTTTGGGATTTTCTGGCACTGCCAAAACCCGGAGATTCCACGCTCTTCCCGGAGACCTGGAGAGGAGTCTGGAAGCAGCCGGGGACTATGCAGGGCTGCCTTGTATTCAGTAGAGTTTGTACTGCTTAGCATTTGCAAAACACCCTTTGCGATGAAGGCTTTCCGTGGACAGAGCACAGGTGTTCATTTAGACTAAGCACGCCATGGATAGCACTAGCTATGTAGGAGGGACGCTAACACGGGAATTCACAGTATTTGCCACTGTCAACCCGCTATATTGTGTGCAAAGTACGGACACGTGTACCCTTTCTAGCCGAAAAGCCCCTGGTTTGTGCGACTACCAGGCCGACATTTCTTCCACAGTGCGTATCCCGGACAAGTTGAGTCTGGACTGAAAACCAGTTCTGCCACAATCAAGAAAGGACTTGCCTCTTTACTTATCAGCAGCTGTTTACTTTAGAATGCCGAGGAAACGGTGTCTTCGCTGAAAAGACTACCAGCAAAGCCCTTTTAAACGGTAGCGTTAAAATCACGTGTCTTCAGATATGGTTTAAAGAAAGCCTGTCAGCAGTGTGATTTATTATACATCGAGTACATTTCCAAGGGGTGGCGTGACTATTGCAAGTGGCCCGCGACGAGATCCCGCCTCAATTATTTCCCCTCTAATCCTGCTCATTACTGAGCATTACCGCTGAGGGCTGCGCGCCTCACGTGACGCCAAACGCGCACGTGAAGCAGGCGCGACCAACATAGGCTGCTACTTCAGTGTGTGTTTATCCTCATTAGATGCCTGATCTGATCAAACCCTAAGGCCCTAAGCTGATAGGGTTGGAATACACCCACTGTGCCCCAATCTTTTCCTACCCAGCGTTGCCCGCGCTGAAAACAACCAGATTACCACAACGTGCAGGTTCTTAATGGAGCCGTCTGCACAATAATTCCTAGAACTGCTGTAGAATCCAATCTTTAGGCACTGCACCGTAACACCATAAAGAGATTCATATCGCATAACAGCCTGGGAAGTCTTAAGCCACCTTCAGGGGCCAACTAAGCACATTCATGTGCATTTTCTGGCAGCAGACACAGAATACCACACACTGCACACTGTGCATGCACAGAGGCACACACACAGGCACACCTGCATGGTTATTATTATTATTATGGTATTTATTGCGCGTGGACCTAGCTTCGCAAAGCAACAGAGCACTTTATAGAGGTATACAACAGTACAGATCCATAACAGAGTGCTTTATAGAGGTATACAACAGTACAGATCCATAACAGAGCGCGGGCACTTTATAGAGGTATACAACAGTACAGATCCATAAAAGAGCACTTTATAGAGGTATACAACAGTACAGATCCATAACAGAGCGCGGGCACTTTATAGAGGTATACAACAGTACAGATCCATAACAGAGTGCTTTATAGAGGTATACAACAGTACAGATCCATAACAGAGCGCGGGCACTTTATAGAGGTATACAACAGTTCAGATCCATAACAGAGCGCTTTATAGAGGTATACAACAGTACAGATCCATAAAAGAGCACTTTATAGAGGTATACAACAGTACAGATCCATAAAAGAGCACTTTATAGAGGTATACAACAGTACAGATCCATAACAGAGCGCGGGCACTTTATAGAGGTATACAACAGTACAGATCCATAACAGAGTGCTTTATAGAGGTATACAACAGTACAGATCCATAACAGAGCGCGGGCACTTTATAGAGGTATACAACAGTTCAGATCCATAACAGAGCGCTTTATAGAGGTATACAACAGTACAGATCCATAAAAGAGCACTTTATAGAGGTATACAACAGTACAGATCCATAAAAGAGCACTTTATAGAGGTATACAACAGTACAGATCCATAACAGAGCGCGGGCACTTTATAGAGGTATACAACAGTTCAGATCCATAACAGAGCGCTTTATAGAGGTATACAACAGTACAGATCCATAAAAGAGCACTTTATAGAGGTATACAACAGTACAGATCCATAACAGAGCGCTTTATAAATAGAGGTATACAACAGAACAGATACACAGCGGGGGTAGAAAACAGAGGGGCACAGAGGCGGGGTACAGCTGAACCGAGTGGCGGGGAGGGGTGGGCGCCATCTAGCGAGTCAGGTAGCCCAATGGGCAAGGTGATGGCTTAGGTTTTGAGGAGGAGAGACTCCGTGAAGAGGTGGGTCTTGAGTTCTTTTCTGAATTGTAGGAGCGTGAGGGTGGTATACTGAACACGAAGCATTGTATACACACACACACATTTTGCCACACACTGCGGATATATGCAGCCACAAACTCTGCAACTCACTGTTTTGGAAGGCATGATTGTGTGACCGTTTTCACACTTTGACATGATAGTTTGTGTCTGATATTGTTAGCATTTATAAGGGTGTAAGGCAGATTGTGAGTGTGCTTTAGTGCAATAGGTACCAAAACAAGTCTGCTTGCCTGGGAACAGAATGCCTGGACCCGTGAACCTAAGCCTGTTCTGCCTGACCCCTATTTGTCGAACTTTTAAAATTCTCACATCATGAATAGCCCAATCAGTGTTTTCACCCCAAAGGCGTAGATGTGACCCAGAGAGGATTAGTGGCATTGATGACCAACTACGGGGAGGAGGAGGCCCCTCACTTGCTCTCTCCCTTTTTATTGAAATGCACTATCTACAGCAGCCATTCTGAATGCTGGGTTTGGCAGAACATCTTTTGTGTTTCGCAGAACATTTTCTATTTCACAGCATGTTTTTCACTTTGTTGTGTGCTCTTCATTTCATTTTGTCCCTCTGGCCCGACTGTGCATGACTGAATAGTGGTGTGTGCAGACACTTTTGTGCATGCTGCTGTATATTTTTCGTTCTGTTTTGTTCTTCGTACCTACTGCATATGTAAGATGGCCCTATTGCTGGTGGGGCGCAGTTGATCATATTCTGCATTTAGCAGAACCTTTTTAATTTGCAGTATGGTTGTCATTTTGTTTTGTCCCTTTGACCCTATTTCACATGTACGGCTGTTATGTGGTAGTTGGCTGAAGTAGAATATCTTGCAAGATTATCTGACTATTTTCATTTCACAGTATATTTTTAATTTCATGTTGTCCCTTCGACTTTACTGCACATGACTGATTAGGTTTGTGTGCATGTGTGTTGGGGGCTGCATATGTTTTTTCTGTTTTGTGTTATATTTGTCATTCTATGTTGGTCTCCTTCCCTACTGTTCGTGTACAGAAAGATACATATTTATTGGCCTTAAAAAGTGTGTGTGTATGTGTTTGTGTGTGTGTGTGTGTGTGTGTAGACTATATTTTGTTTCGCAGGATATGTTTAATTTCCTTGTATCCCTCTGATCCTTCTGTGCATGTGTGTTGGCCCTACGGCATGTTCAGTTTGGCAGATCATCTTGTATGTTCTGCAGAACATATATTTTTCATTTAATGTTGTCCCCCTTACTCACCTATTACTGCATAGAATTATGTGTGTTTTTGTTTAGCACTGTCAATTTTGTGTGTGCTTTTTTAAGTATTTTGTTAATCTTGTTTGTTCCTCTGTATCTACTGCACATGTTTGTAAACATCATTTTTTGGATTCAAAAAGTGAATATCTTGATGTTGGTTGGTGCGATTCTTTACATTTTTGCAGCATGGACTACATCAGCTAAGAGGGAAGGGTGTGAAGAAATCTTTAATGTTGAAGTGGAAAAAGTTTGAGATATTGTGGACTAAAAAATGCATTTTCAGCAGCTATAGAACGCCCAATATAAGGAACTGTTTTTTCAGAAATTCTTTTCAGCATGAAAATGTTGATGAAACATCAACAAACATCACCACATTTTATATGTGTGGTCAAATTTGGCCAGATCAGTGGCTTGCCAAATCTGGTGATCTTTCATGGATGGGAACTAAAAGAGTTACATAGCAAAGCATTTAGCATTTTCTTATGTAAAGTTAGGAGTTATTTTAACTATACTGCCGCTATTGTGGCAGCATAATATATAGTCATATACACATGGAAACAACCTTGTTTTTTAAAGTGAGTGTTGAGAAGTAGTCGCATTGTGCGGTGTGAGATAGGGTTTCATTTGTAGTGGGGGAGAATATATTCATAAGCATGGCTATTACATTTACATTTTAGTGTTCATATGAACCATAACCTTGCTATTTCCAATTTGTGTAGACTTTACTTTTTATAAAGCATGCCCTTAACTTAAAAAAATATTTTTTTCATTGATTTTATATTTTGAGGTTGCAGCATATGTGCATATTGGCCTTTTGTGGGATAGGGTGTTACCCGATATACAAAAGGAGATACAAAGCTCTGTTTGTCAATGAACAAATGTTAACTTCAAATTATTGGCTTTGCCAATGCTGGTTATTTTATAAATTGTTTTCAAAGTGGTTGGTCATTATAATTGGGCTACCAACATTTGTCAAAGAACAACTACAAATGCCAAACTATTGGATTTGCCAGTACTTATCATATCCTACATTTTTGCACATGCGATTGGTCATAGTAAATGAAGCTTAAACCATTTGTTTGAAAGTTAAGCCCTAGAAATGCCACATCTATTGGCGTTGTCTACACTTGTTATTTGCTACATACGGTTGGGTTTGCCAATGTGAGTTATTTCGTACAGTTTAACACAGGTGATTGGTTGTAGAAATGGAAGTTACAGCCTTTTGTTTGGCAAAGGCAACTGCAATTGCAAAACGTTTGACTTTGCCAGTGCTTGTTATTTCATGCATATTTATCCGAGTGATGCCTCATGGTAACTGTATTTAGACTTGTACTTCATAGTAAAGGGTGCATTGTGAATTGAACGTGGATATCTTGTACATTTTCAACAATTTGAAAAAGTGATTCCTCAAAGTAATTGCATTTGGAATTGTACTTCATAGTAAAGAGTACATTGTGTGTGACGTGAATGTTGCTGTTGTATATATTTGAGGATGTCTCATATCTATTTCGTACATTTTTGCACTGCACCTGCTAAAATATAGATACATGTGCCTTTCTTCTGAAGTTCATATATACTGTTTGGCTTGTGTATTTTTCAAAATTCTTTCACCATAAACAACTGGAAGCGCTCTTTACATTTATTTATTCATGGTATTTATGAAGCATATTTATCCAAGGTGCTGTACATAAAAAGCACAGTACAAAAATGTATAGTACAATAATAACTAAAGTATGAAGAGCCATGGGCCAGTCAAAGAGTCAGAAGAAATCATGATTAGGAAAGGCAGACTGCAAAAGATATATTTTTAGACGTTTCTTGAAAAGAACAAGATTAGAACCCGCCTGAATTTTTAGGGGGAGGGCGATTTATAGTTTAGGAGAAAGTAATTAGAAGCAACAAAAGCGAGAAAAAGCACCGGGAGGATGAAGAACAGAACGAAGACATTTGAGATGTGTCATGAAGAACCCTAGGATGTTGATATAAAGAATGTAAGAAAGCCAAAAAGTCAGGCGCCAAGGCATAAACACATTTAAAAACAATACAAAGAAAATGAAATTCAAATCTAGGACGAAGTTGGATAAAAAAGGGGGTATATTTCACGAGCACTGAAAATCAAATAATAATCTCACTGCTGAGGCTGAGGGAAGAACACAAAGGAGCAGCACAAGATCATAGGCCATAAGACCGATATATATGGGGAGCAGCAATCATTAAGACAAGACAGAACACGCGTTTGTGATAATAGTTTAGTAGAAGAAAAAGTTAGAGGATGATACATTTTCTTTGTTTTTCAGAGATAGAACCAACAAGATTGTGCATTGGTAGAAATATGATTTTGAGGAGAGAAACCTGAATCAAAAATAAAAATCAAGTTGCGGACATGAGGAGCAACCCAAAGACTAAGAGAGAGGAAATAAGTAGAGGAAGGTGACATCATAGAAGGAGAAGCAGGACAGAAAAGAATTTCAGTTTTCTTCAGGTTAAGACATACGAAGCGAAAGAACATTTAATTTTTCACAGCCAGATGGCAGGGGCTGGTTCATAGTGTCATAAAAAGAAGAGAAAGAAAGAAAAGTGTGGGTGTCATCAAGAAGTGTGCCTAAAAACTGTGGGGAAAAGAATCAAAGGAGCTGGAGGTGAAATTTAAACAGTAAAAAGAAGTGGACCACAACAGGACCCTGGGGTACTCGAAAGGAAATAGGAAAAGAACGGGATGAAGAATTTTTCCAGGATACCACAAAGGAACGACAAGAAAGACAAGAAGAAAACCAATGAAGAGCCGTTCAAGAAATTCCCAAGGAAAATAGAATAGAAAGCAGCATATGACTACTGGACAAATGCTACACTAAGATATAACAATATTAAGATGGAAGATAGTTTTAAATGGCAGGCATGCGGAATAGAGTTAGCAACGGAAAGGAGAGAGGTTTCTGTAGAATGACCTGGGCAAAAACCAGATTGATGTGAGGGAAAAAGATAATGAAGATTCACATTAGAGGTAGGGTGTTGCAAAATGAGGAAAATAGAAATTGACAATTTTCAGAAATCACATTCTGAAAAGAAATTTTCATGGATTATTCCTAAATTTGCAATGCAACATTTTATTGGCCACGGTCAGATGCTTGTCAAATTCATTGAATATGTTTATTTTTGGATTCAAAAGTTATAGGGCAAGCATTGTTTTATTTTCCTATGTAACCTTTGAGATATATATATATATATGCTGTAAGGGGATTCAATTCAACACTACAGCTAAGTCAACGCCTAGTCTGGAATACTGAATGAAAACCCTTATTGATATATCTTTAGGTCCAGTTCATGCGTTCTGGATGACTACCCTTGTATAACACCCCTCTCTTGGAATCCCCCTGACCCCACTGAGCCAAGAAGTAGTTCTGTTTTGCAAGTTTAAAAGGTTTATTTGATAAATTAAAATATATATATCACACTTTATAATAAATTAATAATTGAATATCACACTTAATCTGATATGGTAAATATTAACAACGGAGAATCTGGCACTAGCACACTTCTTTATAATGACTAATGAGTTGACCTGAAATGGATAAGGTAGCACACTGGTAAATAGGAACAAAAGTATAATGTGGTAGAGGATGCTTTATGTAGCTCAGGTGGATGCAATATTCAATGAATGCAGTACAGAAAATACGCAATATGATTCAACCAGACAATGTAATCACTTTTCTCGGGCTATTCCCTCCCCCCCTCTTTATGCAATGCAAGGAAATGGAAGGAAAACACACAGTCCTCAGAAATGCAATCAACTGTAATTCAGTTCAATCCCAGCAAGCTTACAGAAAACAGATAGGAGTTTTGAAAACACAGGCAATGCTTGGATATGTGCTGGCAATGAATGAGAAATATGCTAAATTTGCTTTTAATTCCCTTATAGAGGTTCAGGGTGAGTGGTATCTAGTTAATATTAGTCCAGGCTCACACTAGCAATGATGCAGGGATAGTTAGCAGGTTAAACGAATTTCTGGCCAATGGAAAGCAAACAGCAGCAGTTTTTACATGTGAAGAAATTGCAAATCGCGGTAAAATTCGCGGATGCGCCGAGCGCTATTACAAAGGAACCGCAAGGACTATCTCTACCGTTTTGGGGTCCTAGAAAAGCCTGGGATCTCAGCTTCCAAATGAAAGTTATTGCAAGTCTCTAGCCCAAACGGTTGCGGAGATATGAGTAATTTAGTAAAGGTCGTTTTTGGTTTTGTAAATTTTAAACGCACACTTTTTCAAAATGACAAGTGACAAATTTTTGCAGCTAGAATGACAGGTGACAGCTAGGAGGCAGTTCTACTTAGGTTAAATAGATTGAATTAGATGAATTTAAACTAAGAGATGTGTTCTGAGTTTTGCTAAGTACTCACAAGAGATTTTGAACAGGAAAGCGACTTGGTCACGGACTTCAGTCTGGTCAGGTCTTTCCGGGTTCTGCTCACAGCGCCTGGCCTCTGGAACTGCTCACAGGGGTCTGGTCTCTGCTAGGCACCGGTTCTTTGGGTCTCTCTGCTCTGGATAGATTGAAGTCTCTAGTTTGGCTTTCTGGAGTTTGATGGAGGTAAGTATGGATTTTTCCGGCAGAGCTTTCAGCGGCAGATGAAAAATGAATCTCCCTATGTGTCCTGACTCTCTGCTTTTATCTGTTTCTTGAGAATGGGTGTGTGTGTTGCATCACTAGACTTGCCCCTCTCAATCGTCATTGGTCAGCTTTCATTCGTCCCCTTGATTGGGGGAATGAAATGAAGTGTCATCATGATGAGGTCTGTTTATGATACAGAGAACCCACCCCTGTCAACTTTACACACAATCTATATCTGACCTAAAAACATATTTGCACAGGTACACATTTGTTTAAAATTACATATACATGGTGTGGCTGAATTTAGCCATGTCTATGTCCAAATCTGCTCATTCTCGGAGCTTGCATTCAAAGAGTGTACATAATTGACTTTTTAACTGCTTTTCCAATTTCCGACATGGACCCAACTTTACATACATGTGTGCAGGGGGTAGGGACATTAACTGATGAAGTTTCAGATTTTTAACATGCACACATTTAGAGTAATATCCACTTTTCCGCTAAAACCCCCCTGAACATACCACCGGTTCCTACCACGTCTTAAACTGTGGGCAGAAAAATCACAAGAATTATGGTATCATTTATAAAATTTTCACATGTCCGCTCTATGAATTATCCCCCTTTTTATAAAACCATATCCTTGCTGCAGGGGTGTGTCTTTTCAGGTCACATGGTACAGAAACCAGTCTTTCCAGTTTCTGCCAAGCCAGCTTGCTTCTCACAGGCAGTGCTCCTCCCAGCTTCTCCAGGAGGAAGCCACTTTTTACGACGTCTGTAATAAAAAACCTTTGCCTGAGTGGAGAGGGCTTTGTTCACTCTCTGGCAGAGCACAGGAAATTCAATTATCAGATAGATGGCATATCCTTAGCCTGGGCAGCAAAAGGAAGGTTGGCCTGGGAACACAGTGGTGACTCAAGTTTCACTGCTGATGGGTAGTTGCTAGGCAAAATCAAGTTCCTTAAGTCAGACCTTCAGCTAACTTTTTGTTGCTTTTAAAATAACTTGTAATTTTACACATGCAGCTAGAATGCTGATTCTAAGCGCAAAACTATGACATTTCAACAGTTACAAAGGCATGTGACACCAAACATAGGTCACTCATTTAATTTAACATTTTCGATTTTGGTGGTTTTAAATCCAGTTGTAGTTAGGCTTAAGCTGCTGACTCCATAGCATTTTTGTTATAAGCATTGTTTTTGGGCTCTTCATTTCCCAGATTTTGTAGGCACACAAAACTCCATTCTGCCAAATGTCTGCTGGTGTTCAGTGAATATTTTGCACATGTTGCAAGGTTTGAAATAGGCATTTTGCTTGCCTTCAGAAAAACACACAGAGTGGTTTTAAAACGCCGGCTTTTGGATAGTGGTGAGTACTGGTACTGCACCCATTTTTGGGATTTAAGAAATGAATTCCCCACAATTCTAGGTTGCATTTGGCAATCAGCATTGCCATTCCCAATGGTTTCAGACTACTGTGCGGGTAGTCCAATGGTGGTTTTAAAGCGCTTTGAAGCTAACCGGCGCTACTGTTTTTCCTTTGGCAACCCATTTCCCTCATGGCAACCCGGCCTTTCATTCTCGCACTGGTGGGTGGCAAGTGAGGCAACCATTTTGGTGGGCGCACAAACTGCGCAGCTTTCCTGGATTTCAGCGCACATGTGGGTTTTCCGCCATCTTGAATTTTCTAAGCCCACAGCACCAAATGTTGTAGCAGGGTAGCTTAAACGTGGGTCAGGACACCCAACAAGTCCCCCCCACGCGACTGCACTTTGAATTTGAGTCGATGGGGAGTCGCGTGCACAAGGGTTTTGACCCATGCACCGGTCTGTCCGCATAATCTTCTTCCTCTTCTGTAGATGACACAGTTCAGCGTTTTCTTCTCCATCCGGTACTGATCGATCGGTTCTCCTCGCCGGTCCTGATGGGAAGATTGGGCGGTACCCCGGGCCCGTTGCGTCTCTGCTCCCGGTCTCCGGATCGTTCTTCTTGGTCATCCTTCATGGTTTCATCTCTCCTAGGATGATAAAGCAAAAGCGGCAATATCTACTCATAGACGTTTTTCCACCACTGTTGAGGTAGTGGGGCAGCATATGCATTTTATCATAACGAAACATTACATTCTTATTTTGAGAAAAAAAAAACAGTATAACTAAGAGACAGTTTCATGCAAATCACAATATTTTAGAGACTAGATGTGGTATGTTTTATGGTTGGAACTGAATTAGTCTGAGACAGTGCCTGCTAGGATTCCAGAGGATTCCTCCAGTTGTTGCAGAGTGTGCCTGGGATGGCAACATTTCAACTGGTTTATGTGGACCCACTTGTCTTCCCCCTCTGCCGAACCGCCTTTGGGGATGCGGATCTTGTAGGCCACAGGGGAGATCTTATCGACGATCTCAAAGGGTCCCTTCCATGTAGGCAAAAATTTGCGCTGCTTGGCCTGGTTCCTTTGGAAGTTGTATAGATAGACCCGGTCTCCCACCTGATATTCCTTCCTGGAAGTTTTCAGGTCATAATGGGTCTTCATGCTATCAGCCGATCTTTCTAGATTCCGCTGAGCATAAGCAAAAGCATGTTGAAGGTGTTTCCTTAAATTCTCTACATACTCATGAGTAGTGGAGGCATTTATCAGTGTCTGCTCTTGGGTCCTATAGAGCAAATGCTGAGGAAGCACCATCTTGCGCCCAGTCATCAACTCAAATGGTGACATTTTGGTTGCAGATGAAGGGGTAGATCTGATAGCCATTAGGACCAGAGGTAATCGGATATCCCAACTTGGCCCAGAATCTGCCACAAACTTCTTTAATATGCTCACAATTGTCCGGTTATATCTCTCTACTGCCCCAGAAGAAGCTGGTCTATAAGCAATATGCAGCTTTCTCTTGACCCCCAGTATCTCCCACATCTTTGTCATTACTTCACTGGTGAAGTGGCTACCTCTGTCTGACTCAATCCTTTGAGGTAGACCAAAACGGGAAAAGATGTGGTTAATCATCAAGGCAGCTGCAGTTTCTGCCTTGCAATTTGGGGCTGGGAGACATTCCACCCACTTGGTAAACAAGCATGTCACAGTCAACATGTACTTATTCCCCCTAGCCGAGCGAATCACAGGGCCTACAAAGTCGATTTGTAAATCTGACCATGGCAGTGTCATTCCCCTCTTTTGTAAAGGCGCCCGGTGCGTGAGGGATGATGGCTGAAATTGTGCACACACAAGACACCCCTTCAAGTATTGGTCGAGGTCCTGCCCCATGTGTGGCCAGTAGGCAACCTCTCTTAAGATTTCCAATGTTGTGTGAAACCCCCTATGACCGGCGGTGGCCGCATCATGGGCGTGACTTAACATCAGGCTTCGGAATGAGGTAGGAACCACCCACTGGTCGTGGCCAGCTTTGGATTTCCTTACCAACAAACCGTCTTGGATCCGGAACATTTTTGGACATTTCATCAACACTTTTAGGTCCTCTTTCCCAATGTAATCGGTATCCGTCAGGGGAAAGTTCTCAGGGTCCTCAAGGTGCTGGTAAAATTTACCAATAATTGGATCCCCCTTCTGAGCGGTAATCAAATCAGCATCAGGGGTCTCCTTACTCCATTGTGCAATTGAAAGGTCGTTGTGAGCATTTGTCTGGGACCTAGTGATGGCAGTGACCTGGATTTCCCCCAACAGGGACTCAATCTCAATTAGATCCCCTTGGATGGCTCCGGTTTTGGCCAGCTGATCAGCTAAGTCGTTTCCAGTTTTGTCTGGTCCCTCTACTTTGGAATGACCCTTGATCTTTTTCCAATAGATGGTCATCCCATTCGATGTGACCAGATCATCAATGTTTTGGATCAACTTCCCATGTTTCAAGGGTTTGTTGTTAGCACATAACATGCCTCTGGTTTTCCAATTAACCAGGTGCTCCACGAACCCGTTCCGTACATAATCCGAATCTGTGATTATGACCAGTTCGTGGAGTTGATGCTGGACAGCAGTGAGGATGGCCTGATGCACAGCCATCAATTCTGCCACCTGACTACTTCGGGGACCAATTTTGTATCCAGCGGAGGGTTCTGGGGACTCATTCACCCATGCATTCCCTACGCCAGCCACCAGTTCTTTCTCCCCGTCGTTGTCAACATGGTAAGAGCATCCATCCACATAGACAGTGGGCATTCCCTCACACTTGTCCTCTTCAAAGACTTTGTGGGGGGAATTAAGGTATGCCTCCATGTTGTCCTTTATTTTTAGACTTTCGTCCTCGAGACAGTTTTCTCTGGCACAATCATGCAAGTCAGCCAGACCTTGCGCGAGGGGACTCTTCTTGTTTTGGCCATATCTGACCTCCACAGGAAAGCCTTGCATTGACAGAATCCAGGAAGTAATTCGGGAATTACTCACATTTCCGGCCCGGATTCTGTCACTTTGGAGATATTGCAGAGGCTGGTGTGGAGTCTCCACTATAATGTGTTCCCCCTGGATAAACGGGCGGTAATTCTTCAATGCCCACACCGTTGCCAGGAGTGCCTTCTCACAATCGTTGAATTTTTCCTCCACAGAGGATAAAGTTTTGCTCGCATAGGAGATTACTTTATTGACCTTGTCATGCTTTTGGTATAATACTGCCGTCAAGCACGTATTAGAGAACCCTGTCTCCAGGAAGAACTCCTTGTTTCTGACAGGGTAAGCTAGGCAAGGCGCTTGTGAGAGGCTTCTCTTGAGTTGTTTTACTGCCTCGGCTTGTTCTGGACCCCATTCCCACTTGACCCCCCCCTTCAGGAGATGAATCAGGGGTCTGGTGATCTCTGCGTAGCCCTCAATGAACTTTCTGCTGTAATTAGTCAGTCCAAGGAGGCTCCTTAGTTCTCGCAGAGTTGTGGGGTCTTTCAGTTTCTGAAGTGCTTCCACTTTCTTTTCCTGGGGACAAAGACCCTGAGGAGTAATCTCATGCCCCAAGAAGTTAACACGGGTTTTACACCACTGTGCTTTCTGAAAGGAAAGTTTTGCTCCGGCGGCCCTCAACTGTGTCAGAACATAACGGATCTCCGCTATGTGTTCCTCAACAGTTGAACTTTTGATGAGGACATCATCTACATAAGCCAGGTTACCCCTCGTACCCAGGTCGGGCATGGCCTTATGTAGGAAAATATTGAACTCATTACCGGAGTTAAGGTATCCGAAGGGAGTCCGGGTCCATGTGTACTGCTGGCCCCCAAAGGTAAAAGCCAACTTGTATTGGTCCTCCCTACTGACAGGCACGGTCCAGTATCCATTGGTCAGGTCTATTGCAGTGAATACCTGTGACCCCTGAATCTGGGCCAGCCCTTGGTCAATGTAGGGAAGAGGCCATCGGGAAGTGTGGACCCGTTTGTTGAGCTCCCTGAGGTCAGCGCAGAGTCTCCACTGGCCGTTTGGCTTCAATATTCCCAGCACCGGATTATTGAAGGTGCTGTGGACTGGACGGATTATTCCCCGGGACTCAAGGTTCTTAATTATTTCAGTAAGGGACTCCATTGATGCGAGAGGCAAGCGATATTGCTTCACAAACACAGGAGTCATGCCAGGGTCCGTGGGGATTGTTGTGGTGTGGATGTCGGTGCGACCACAGTCATATGAGTCTACCGCAAAGAGATCTTGGAAATCCAAGAAAACTTGTTTCAACTTTTGCTTTTGTTCCAGAGTCACACAGGCATCAGCTAGGTTGACTCTCTCTTCCACCATCTGCCTGAAGCCTGGAAAGACTTCTGGTTTGGCTATTTCAGCGGCCTCCTCCAGCTGGGTGGAGAAGTCCCTGGTTAGAGTGCTGATTTGGACCGGAGGCTTCAGGTGGGAAAGGCAGCCCTCATGGACCTGGAAAATCACCTCATCCCTCCTGAAGTCACAGGTCACATCTTCCTTACCATAGGGGCAGGAAGTGTACACCAGGAAGTTCCCCCCATGCCGGGTAAAAATCCTGTCTGGTGTTGCGTTGTCATCACTGTCACTGTCAACACAGTCCTTGGGGATGGGTCCTAACAGTTCATTTACAAGATCAATGGAGAAATGTCGGTCATCAACCGCCATTCCAATAATGGTGCCTGCGGCTAGAGTAATACTCTTTAAGTCGCTGTTATCCACCTCTATTAGAATGGGGTCATGTTCTATGTTGACTAATGGAGTTGGGTTTACCCCTAACCCTTGCTGTTGGAGAGAAGCATTTAGATGTATGTAAGCATCAGGGTTTTTCAACTCTTGTCCCCTTTTAACTTTCACTTCCAGGGAGAATTGTCGGGTCCTTTCTGGGATGGTGACTTCCTCTTTAACCTGAATTTCAACTGCATACGGTAGCAATTGAGCTGACCTAAATGCTTTTTCTGGATCATCAAAGCCCATGGGATTATCCGCTAATCGGGACCAAGCTTTGAAGTTTATTAGGTCCAAACTAATGGCAAAGCGATTGAGAATGTCACTGCCTAAGTAAAAGGCGGCAGTGACGTCTCGCACGACCCAACAATTATGGACTATGCTCTTGTTGCCAATGGAGATTTTGAGCATACACCTGCTTGGCAGGAGATGTTTTGAATTGGGTGCTTCCAGGTCCATTTCCCATTTGTCTATCAGTTTGAAGGTGGGAATGGCTGGATCTTTTGGGAGTTGGCGGAACATGGCTTCGCTGATGAAGCTCTTACCGTTGTTCACACACACTCGAGCGAGAACAGAGTCCTTCCCATCATTTAACTGGACAGGGATGAACAACTGCTCTCCAATTTGCTGAAGATCAGCCAGGCTCTGAGCTGATTTCACATCTTTCTGGACTATAGGAGTGGGAGTTTCAGATTGTGGATTAGTATAGAATTTCAGAGTGTTTCCTTCCAGCGTGGAATACCACTTTAGACTGGAAGGAAGGTTGATTTTCAGAAATAGAGAGGACCCCCCATCACCAGTCTGTTGTCCTACTGCTATTACTGTCACGTCTGGAATTTGGTTGTTCTGGAAGTGAAATTCCACTTGGTCAGATTTTTGTTCAACCATGTGGCATGTGCCGTTTAAACTAACATGGTTGACACTCTGTTTTAATTTTATGGGTCGGCTAGTCTGAGTCCAGAGGACCTTGTTTACACAATCTATTAGGGGTGACAACCTTCTCAGGAGGTCATTCCCTAGTAAACAAGGGGTGCCCTCTGGGGTCACAACTATGACCGGGTGTTTCAACTTATGTCGCCCAATTTTAATGTCCAAATCTGCAGTCCCCTCAACGGGAATTTCCTTCCCGTCAAAGTTCTGGAGTTGTCCAGGAAGTGAGGTGAGAGGAATTTGGTAATTCTCTCCCCTTCCTGCATTCAGTTCATCAAAGGCCCTTCTGGACAGAAGGGTAGCTTGAGATCCAGTGTCCACCAGTGCCGAGATTGTACCCTGCCCCTGTACTTGTACCGGGGCATAATATCTTCCCTCCTTCTCCTCAAGGGGGCACAGATAATGCACATTTTTGGACAACTGGTGGGCTAATTTTCTGGTTTTGGACATCGCTAGCGAAGGGATTTGGGCAGAATCTTGTGGAGAGCCTTGGGAATCTGAAAGAAAAATTTTGCAACTGGAGATCAGAGCCATTGTGGGTTCCCCTGGTTCCGGTTCTGGGCCGCCCCCCCCTTTTTGGAGGCAGTCCCCAGGATGGGTTTGAACCAGGGGATTTTCTGGCTGTTGGTTCTGGGATGAGATAGTGGGCGGCGGTAGCTCAGTCTCCACATCTCCCCAGTCTGGATTTGCATCCCTAGGGACCCATTTTTCTTTGGGAGGAGTTCCCCCCTCTCTGAAGGAGAAGATCCTTTTCCCAGGATCCTCTGAGGATCCCTCTCCCTCAAATTGGAAGATCTGTACCTCCTCCTCAAACTGAGTCTGTTTGGGTCTTTTGTTTCTCCTACCCCCCCTCTGCTCCTTAGGAGGCAGACTTTCAGGGGCAAGAGATTTTGTTTC
This sequence comes from Ambystoma mexicanum, assembly GCF_040938575.1. Classification (NCBI taxonomy): domain Eukaryota; kingdom Metazoa; phylum Chordata; class Amphibia; order Caudata; family Ambystomatidae; genus Ambystoma; species Ambystoma mexicanum. Next base: position 986,028,244 of record NC_090924.1, read on the forward strand.
CGGTTCCGGGGTTTCCAGGGGCTGTTTACAAGTGAGGAAGGAAGCTTCCTCCAAGGCTTTACACCCCCCTTCCCTTTGTGCCTCCTCCCTGGGAACCGGTGAGTTATCGGGGTGCTGCCCCCGTCATTGTTCTGGAGCACCAGGTCCAGAGTTGGGTGCGTTCTGCGCCGGCATGCTGATCTGAGGGTTCTGCTGTGCCCTCAGTATATGACCCATATCCCGCGCCATGTTTTGAACCTGGCGCTCTAACTGGGAAACCCGCTCAGGCTGATACGGGGCCCTGTTTTCTCCCCTGGGCTGATCCCGGGAAGGGTAGCTGTCCCTCCTCTGGTAATACCCCGGGTTGGGAAGATTTGGGTACCCCTCCACCCTTGGCCTCCCCTCTCCCGGATTCAGTGGTCTGGGCTCAGGGAACTGGGGAAAGAAGGATGGATGGTTTTGGGGCTGAAAGTCGGGTGGATATCTGGGGAAAAAGTTCTGCCCAGGGTTTGGTAAATTTCTGCCCTCCTGTGGGAAGTTTGGAGGGAAGTTCCCTGGGTTAGGTGCTTGTCTGGATCCCCCCCCTTGGGCTGGAGGAGTCCACACATAACCCAGGATGGGTCGATTTCCCTTGTAGCGAGGACTTACATAGTCAGGAGAGCGAGGGACCCCATTTGTGGGGCTGCCTCCCTGGCTCCCTGTCTGTGACTGGCCCGAGGACCTTCTGGGCCTAGCATTATTAGGTGCAGGTAGGTTTTTAGGCCCCCCCATCTCCAAATCCAAAACGGGGGTGACCTTTACCTCTGCCACCTTGGCAGCAGCAGGGGTGCTGTTGGCTTTGGGGTTTTTCTGGGCATTGCTTTTATTTTCTATGGGCTTCTGCACCTCATAGATCCGGGTAGCCTGTTCAATGACCCAGTCTAAAGATCTTTTCTCATGAAAGTCTCTCACGAGCTGGGTCATTATATATTTGGGCAAGGCATGGAAAAATGTATTGACAAACTCTCTACTATCTGTGCGCACCCTTCTGGTGGTTTGCGCAAAAGCACGCTTTAACTCCTGCACAAATTCTTGTGGGGCCTGATCCTCCCCACATTGTAAATTGTAGGCTGCCTTGCGAGCCTCTTGAGGATTTCTGTGAACAGAAAAATGTTTCAGGATGGCCGCCTTATATGTGGACCATCTTAAATGATTTTGGTCCTCCAGCCCCGCAAAGAAACTGGAGTATTCCGGGGAGAATGTCCACTTTACATATTGAATACAGCTTTGGCTGTCCTTCAAATGGAAAGTCTCCATCATTTGTTCAAACAACTCTAAGTGCTCCCAAACAGAATACTTAGCGTTCTTATGGTAAGGCGTGATGACGCTCCTGATCGCCTTAATCTGCTTTAAGGGGTCCTTGAGCAAGGCCCTTTTTGCCTTATTGGCCTTTTTGGTTCGGGTAACCCTTGTCCATTCTTCGTCGGACTCAGAGGCACTGCTCCCAGAGGTTCCCGTCTGTTCTTCCAGGTTTTCCCGGATTCTGCGAGCCTGGGAATGGCTGGCAGAATGTGGGGACCTGGTCTCCTGTGTCCTGCGCAGTTCAGAGGAGTCTTCAGATTCCTCCTTGCTGCCAGGATTTGATGGGTACCCCCTCCACTGACCTAACTGGGCAGAGGTTTTCAGGATGCCCTTAATGGGCCTACTCTCCTGGGGTTCCCCATTGAACTGTACTGTACTTGGGTGCCCATACCCGGATGCCCACCCCTCCATTCCTGAGTGGTACTGGCCTATGAGCCCCATACTCTTAGCTGGATAGTAATCTGCCATCCCTGTGGCCCTGTGCTCATGTGCGCCAGGGGACATGGGGGTGGTAGAGTCCAGGGACTGGGGGAGATGAAGGCCCCTGGTGTTAGGGCTCCTGCGGTTATGGTCAGGAATCTCTCTTTCCCAGCGGACCTCATCTCTATCCGCCCCTGCTCCCTGTTGCAATGCAAGAGCCTGCATTTGTGCTTTCAGTTCCTCTGTTAAGGCCTTACTCGACTCTATCAGTTTCTCCTGCATCGCTACCTGTTGCTGGAGCCTATCATTGTGTTGACAGAGGGCCTCATTCTCCCTCTGTGCTTCCTGGTTGGTCCTGGAGAACTGGGCCAGTCTTTGCTGCAGGAGGTTTACCTCCTGGGCAATGTCCCTATTGGCCTGCTCCTTTCTTGCTAGAGCATCTTCCACCCTTCTGGTGTGCTCTACCAAGTTCTGGTTTTCTTTTTGGAGATCACCCAGCCCCTGGTGGGCCAGGTGATTTTCTTCCATTTTTCTTTTTAAATGGCAGACTTCCTGGCCTAAGGCGTCTCTTTCCTGACTAAGCGCCTGCATTTGTGCCGCCAGGTCGTCCCTTTGCCTTTGGAAGGCACCAGCTTTCTGGCGCTCCTGATCAAACTCTGCCTGGGTATCCAGGTCTTTCAGAATCAGTTTATTGCTCTCCTCCTTCACTCTATCTAGGTGGCCTTGCAGGGTGACTACCTGCTCAGCACATGCCCTATTGAAGTCTAGCTGTTGCTCCAGCTTTTTCTGGCTTTGCAGTAGGGAGTCCAAACCTTCTTGGTGTTCCTTCTGCAAGGCCAGAAATCTGGTATCCTGTTCTGACTTTTCCTTTTGCAGCACATCCATATCCTCCTTTATTTTAGTGATGTACTGTCTGGTCTCATTTTCTGACTCCTGGCTTCTGTGCAGCCTTTGCTCAGAAGAGTCCAGATCAGATTGGGCCTTCTCTAACGCCATCTGTTGCCTTTTTGCCAGATCATGGCCTTCAGCACATTTATTCTGTATGGCTCCCATGTATAAATATAAATATGCCGCTATCCTAACAATCTTGTCGTGCTCATCTTTGGCCTTAGGAGCCATATATAGTTCACTCAGGGCCACGTGTAATGGACCCTGATCTCTATATATATCTGACCCTGTTTCCGTGACCTGTTGCATGATGGCCTGCAACCAGACTGTTTGGTCCTGGTGAGTCCACTCACCTCTCACAAATAACTTATGTAAGAAGTGCTCTCTGGCTATTTTCATATCTACCAAGGTCGTCATTCTAGAGATTGGTCTCTGTCCTGACTTACAGAAGTTAGTATTTTAGTTTTGCAGAACAGAACTTTTCTTGGAGTGTCCCTTTTGAGGAATGCTTCACAGCGTAATGCAGCGTGGTGATCCGACTGGATGTATGTATCCCGTCAGTTAGCACACTGTATTAAGCTGCACAAGTGGTATTCTAACCCAGAATCCCGGATACGAGCCCCCACTTTGTAAGGGGATTCAATTCAACACTACAGCTAAGTCAACGCCTAGTCTGGAATACTGAATGAAAACCCTTATTGATATATCTTTAGGTCCAGTTCATGCGTTCTGGATGACTACCCTTGTATAACACCCCTCTCTTGGAATCCCCCTGACCCCACTGAGCCAAGAAGTAGTTCTGTTTTGCAAGTTTAAAAGGTTTATTTGATAAATTAAAATATATATATCACACTTTATAATAAATTAATAATTGAATATCACACTTAATCTGATATGGTAAATATTAACAACGGAGAATCTGGCACTAGCACACTTCTTTATAATGACTAATGAGTTGACCTGAAATGGATAAGGTAGCACACTGGTAAATAGGAACAAAAGTATAATGTGGTAGAGGATGCTTTATGTAGCTCAGGTGGATGCAATATTCAATGAATGCAGTACAGAAAATACGCAATATGATTCAACCAGACAATGTAATCACTTTTCTCGGGCTATTCCCTCCCCCCCTCTTTATGCAATGCAAGGAAATGGAAGGAAAACACACAGTCCTCAGAAATGCAATCAACTGTAATTCAGTTCAATCCCAGCAAGCTTACAGAAAACAGATAGGAGTTTTGAAAACACAGGCAATGCTTGGATATGTGCTGGCAATGAATGAGAAATATGCTAAATTTGCTTTTAATTCCCTTATAGAGGTTCAGGGTGAGTGGTATCTAGTTAATATTAGTCCAGGCTCACACTAGCAATGATGCAGGGATAGTTAGCAGGTTAAACGAATTTCTGGCCAATGGAAAGCAAACAGCAGCAGTTTTTACATGTGAAGAAATTGCAAATCGCGGTAAAATTCGCGGATGCGCCGAGCGCTATTACAAAGGAACCGCAAGGACTATCTCTACCGTTTTGGGGTCCTAGAAAAGCCTGGGATCTCAGCTTCCAAATGAAAGTTATTGCAAGTCTCTAGCCCAAACGGTTGCGGAGATATGAGTAATTTAGTAAAGGTCGTTTTTGGTTTTGTAAATTTTAAACGCACACTTTTTCAAAATGACAAGTGACAAATTTTTGCAGCTAGAATGACAGGTGACAGCTAGGAGGCAGTTCTACTTAGGTTAAATAGATTGAATTAGATGAATTTAAACTAAGAGATGTGTTCTGAGTTTTGCTAAGTACTCACAAGAGATTTTGAACAGGAAAGCGACTTGGTCACGGACTTCAGTCTGGTCAGGTCTTTCCGGGTTCTGCTCACAGCGCCTGGCCTCTGGAACTGCTCACAGGGGTCTGGTCTCTGCTAGGCACCGGTTCTTTGGGTCTCTCTGCTCTGGATAGATTGAAGTCTCTAGTTTGGCTTTCTGGAGTTTGATGGAGGTAAGTATGGATTTTTCCGGCAGAGCTTTCAGCGGCAGATGAAAAATGAATCTCCCTATGTGTCCTGACTCTCTGCTTTTATCTGTTTCTTGAGAATGGGTGTGTGTGTTGCATCACTAGACTTGCCCCTCTCAATCGTCATTGGTCAGCTTTCATTCGTCCCCTTGATTGGGGGAATGAAATGAAGTGTCATCATGATGAGGTCTGTTTATGATACAGAGAACCCACCCCTGTCAACTTTACACACAATCTATATCTGACCTAAAAACATATTTGCACAGGTACACATTTGTTTAAAATTACATATACATGGTGTGGCTGAATTTAGCCATGTCTATGTCCAAATCTGCTCATTCTCGGAGCTTGCATTCAAAGAGTGTACATAATTGACTTTTTAACTGCTTTTCCAATTTCCGACATGGACCCAACTTTACATACATGTGTGCAGGGGGTAGGGACATTAACTGATGAAGTTTCAGATTTTTAACATGCACACATTTAGAGTAATATCCACTTTTCCGCTAAAACCCCCCTGAACATACCACCGGTTCCTACCACGTCTTAAACTGTGGGCAGAAAAATCACAAGAATTATGGTATCATTTATAAAATTTTCACATGTCCGCTCTATGAATTATCCCCCTTTTTATAAAACCATATCCTTGCTGCAGGGGTGTGTCTTTTCAGGTCACATGGTACAGAAACCAGTCTTTCCAGTTTCTGCCAAGCCAGCTTGCTTCTCACAGGCAGTGCTCCTCCCAGCTTCTCCAGGAGGAAGCCACTTTTTACGACGTCTGTAATAAAAAACCTTTGCCTGAGTGGAGAGGGCTTTGTTCACTCTCTGGCAGAGCACAGGAAATTCAATTATCAGATAGATGGCATATCCTTAGCCTGGGCAGCAAAAGGAAGGTTGGCCTGGGAACACAGTGGTGACTCAAGTTTCACTGCTGATGGGTAGTTGCTAGGCAAAATCAAGTTCCTTAAGTCAGACCTTCAGCTAACTTTTTGTTGCTTTTAAAATAACTTGTAATTTTACACATGCAGCTAGAATGCTGATTCTAAGCGCAAAACTATGACATTTCAACAGTTACAAAGGCATGTGACACCAAACATAGGTCACTCATTTAATTTAACATTTTCGATTTTGGTGGTTTTAAATCCAGTTGTAGTTAGGCTTAAGCTGCTGACTCCATAGCATTTTTGTTATAAGCATTGTTTTTGGGCTCTTCATTTCCCAGATTTTGTAGGCACACAAAACTCCATTCTGCCAAATGTCTGCTGGTGTTCAGTGAATATTTTGCACATGTTGCAAGGTTTGAAATAGGCATTTTGCTTGCCTTCAGAAAAACACACAGAGTGGTTTTAAAACGCCGGCTTTTGGATAGTGGTGAGTACTGGTACTGCACCCATTTTTGGGATTTAAGAAATGAATTCCCCACAATTCTAGGTTGCATTTGGCAATCAGCATTGCCATTCCCAATGGTTTCAGACTACTGTGCGGGTAGTCCAATGGTGGTTTTAAAGCGCTTTGAAGCTAACCGGCGCTACTGTTTTTCCTTTGGCAACCCATTTCCCTCATGGCAACCCGGCCTTTCATTCTCGCACTGGTGGGTGGCAAGTGAGGCAACCATTTTGGTGGGCGCACAAACTGCGCAGCTTTCCTGGATTTCAGCGCACATGTGGGTTTTCCGCCATCTTGAATTTTCTAAGCCCACAGCACCAAATGTTGTAGCAGGGTAGCTTAAACGTGGGTCAGGACACCCAACAATGCACACACACAGTGGAAACATTTTGTTTAAAGCAATATTATGGTTACATTTCCCTTTTTAAAGCGACCAAAAAAGTGCCACAGCCATTGTAAAACAACCCTAACTCGGCTACACCAATCACTCCCAATGATGTATCTCATTGTGTTAATCTCACTGGGAAATTGGCCCTTCACGTTAACCAATATGTGATCCTACTATTGTTTTTAGCTCTTTCCATTGCTCATGTCTTTGTATTGTGCAAGTCCTTTGTGTCGGCATATGTGGCGTCAATAACAGGAGATGGTGGTGGCTAAATGGAATTCTAGCTCACACTGCAACACTGGTTTCGGTTATGGTTTATTGTTTTAGAGAGCACACAATATCACCTCCAAGGAGGTATCACAGTGCTGGAAGGAAGATGAAGAGAATTGTCACACTGCTTCCCCTCAGGGGAAGTCCCCGCCGGCCATCACCTACTTTATGGGGGTCCTTCCAATCTTCCCCGACGTGGCGGTTATACCCGCAATGGCGTTTCCTGTGGGTCCGTTCTAAACTGGCTCTTCTTTCAGTGTATCCCAGCCCGCACATCCGCGGACTTCCCTGCCCAACATTCTGCGCATGCGTAGTACACAGAGCTCTATGGAAACAACAGCTTGCTGTTCAAACCTCGTTTTTGCCATAGGCCCTTATCTGCTTCCTCCTTTTGCCGGTTTGCCACATGTTAACGCGGTTGTTCCCGAACCGTGCTGCGCCCTGGCCCAGCTTGCTGTGGTCTTTCCTTGCTCTTGTCCAATTTCCTAGCCTCGCCCTACCTTCAGTGCTTCCTGTGGCCTCTTGCTCCTCTCTGGGTATCTCTTTACTACTTCTTTCCCTAGGAGTTAGGGGGGGGGTCCTCCTTCATTCTTGCCCTGGAATTCCTATTCTGTTTTGTTATCTGTTATTATTCACTTACCCAGTGAACGCTTAACTTCTCTGTGACTACCAGTCTCCTGCAGTTTACACCTGCACCTTTATATCATCTTTGGCCTGTTTTCATCGCCCTCTGCCTGTTTTCATCAGCCAGATCTAACTGGAGACTTCAAGCAACATTTGGACAGCATCTCGCAGTCTGGCCTTCCCAGTCAGTGCTTGCACTGTCTCTATGCCACGAAAATGTGAGGAGAGCCGTCCCGCGGCATCGGGAGCTTATTCAGAGTTCCCTAGCCGCACTATGGGGGTTTTGGGCGGGGTTCTCGCGCCACCCTAACATTTAAACTTCCCGTTCCAACAGTCTGGTGTCAACACCTCCATCCAAAGGGAAAACAGGAACACAACGCCGGCAAGACACTTTGCTTAGTAAGAATGTACAAATGACTTCAGAAAGCATGAAACAGAAACAGAAGAAACAAAAAAAATAAACGAAGCATGCCTGGCACAATATACAAAATCCATGTCGAAGGAAGTAAGAGGGAAGTCCATAGCGGCCCATCAGGGTCAATCCACAACATTTGTGTGTCACCAGTAAACTAACCAACACTACATGCCAGACACAAGGGCCTAGAGTCCCACATAAGAAAACTACCCAAGAAGGGAGTAAAGAGGTATGAAAAGATACTTGGGAAAACACTTATAGTCACAATTACCACCACTATCCTTCAAGTTCTATAGATAGTTCCAGATAGATGGCGAGCCTGGGGCTAAAGGGAGAACCTGGAAATCCCAAGCTCTCCCATAGTTCCAGTAGGATGACAGCTGATGATAACTCTTGGACTGGCCTATAGGGCAATAGGGCAATGCCCAAACCAAAAACATAAAATGCTAGTGTGAGCCAGTTTTTTGGGTCAAAGTGGGGCACTTTATTGGCCCATTTGGACCAGTTAGATACATTTATTCACCATGTGGCTAGCAGTTTTGACCCAAGACAATTTTATGCCCCAGTCCGACGCTTCTGATGATGATGTCGTAAAGTACTTAAAAAGGCTTTAGGAGTCGAGTCACCAGATTTCTCCAGAGAACCAATGGACTTCTTGGATTCTGGATGGACTCCAGGGAACCGATACATTCCCAGGTAGAGATCATGAAGGGCAGGGCGGACAAGTTTCAAGGCAGAAAGGGGAAAAACACCCCCTTAAAGGTTGTGCAGCAAAAGACCATGAGGCCTAATCCTAGTGCCCACGAAATGACGTTGGTGTTCCGGCAGCTACAGATCTCCCATGCCTCTTACCAGGGCTTTAAGTGGGGTAAGAAATCGAGAGGGCCCTCATTTGGGGGCGTGGCTTGCGGGATGGGCGTTGCCTAAAAAAGTACACAAACCATAATGAGGTGCGCAAACAAATATATAAATGTAATAAAAGCGTGAGGGGTCACAGGAGGAAGTTACAGTGACTGACAGAAACTGTGGCTGGCTGGCACATGTGTCAGCTTGCCTGACTCGAAAATTGCTCTGCCCCGGCTTGCCCCAGCCCACTTAAAGCACTGTCTCTCACATTAGGATGAATAAAGTTGTGGAGTTCATCAACAAGGCTGCACATATTGTGCCTTACAGGCATGCTCTCGTGTCCTCAAACACCATCGTCCCTCCCACCAATCCTCAAACCTGATGCCATACTGAAAACTGTACACCGGAGTGTGGGTCGATGAGTGCTAAAGGTCACCACCATGCTTTTGCTACCAATAGCGAGTAGTGCCTGTCATTAACTGTTGGCAGCCAGCCCAAGTGTTTTCATCAGCTATTGGCATGTTCTGGGGCTTTCCACTTTCTCTGTCCAGTGGTCACACTGCAGGAGATTCCCGATCACAGCTGCCCATCGCCGTTGGCATGCTTTCCAGCATCTTAAATGCATATTTTTATCAAAGAAAGTTAAGGATGATGTATGTGGTTAAGGGTGTAAAATGCAAATAGTGCTCAAATCTTAGCTTTCCCTCTGGACTAAAGTGTGTGACCCTGGGCAAATCATTTTATCTCACTGTGCCAATCTCGCAAAATTGGGATTCAAGGTATGGGCTTTGTATTGTGGCTGACAGAGAGGCATAATGCCGGGTATGGGATTTTTATCGGTTGGGGGTAGGGGGTTGACACTGCATGTGTGTGTTGTGGTGTGGGTATGGATTTTGTGATGGGGTGGGTTGGAAAGCAAGGCGCCATTTGGGAGGTAGGGAGCCATGTGTCATTTGTTTTTTTGCAGATTGGCGTGTGTTCGACTCTAAAAGCCAAGCCAGGCCCTGGCTCGGCTCTGGTTTGGCGCTAGGCAGGAATTCTCGGCCTCCCACAACTCTGCTGTATAATGAACCAAAAGAAACACATACGTACATAGGCATAAAGAAATATATGCTAATGTGCTTATGTATGATGTGTGTGCATAGGTAGCTGAACTATCTGAGGTTTCGCTACATGGTTACTGAGCTTTAACACACGCCTTCAGATTCTAAGTGTTATCCCGCCCGCCACACAAAGAATGAAATAAAGACACATGTCTCCAGCCATTACAAAATAGCGGTGCTGTGATTACAAGTGCATTGTGTTGTTCAATCTGATTACACTTTAATTCAGACCCTGCACTGCATTTCCTCATAATGGCATGCATGTGTCCAAATGTGCCTTCTTAACGCAATCCAGTACGTGGGTCTATTTGAAAGTGAATCAGCCAATCAGATGGTTTCTATTAGGCGAGCTGTTGTTCGAATGCGGCGGCGAGCTGTGCAAACTACCACCCGCCCCAGGAATGGAGAACAGCGCAGAACTTGAAATGAATCTCAGATATATGAGTGGAAACCAGTGATCTTTGCCAACTTCAAGTCTGCTCCTGCCCACTCTCGGTTCTACTTCCTGTTAGTGTTCAGCCAACAGAGCCTCACAAATCTTTCCCCCGCTTCATTTCTTTTTTTTCACTTTATTTCTCATTTTTTGGCACACACTGTACCTGCCCTAAGTCATTTGAACGGCTGGTTCAACTGTGTACCTAGTTGCCATGGGATAAAGCGAAACGCTGGGACTTCCATTCATGAAGCGTTGATTTTGCAACGTGTCCCTGCCATGCCTGTTCTCTCCCCTCCCGCCAAATCGTGGAACGATTTTTTTACTAGAAACGCAGCCACTACCCACCTGATAAAATATTTACATTCGTGGGCTGCGCATTATAGATTTGTTAGCCAATTATTCAATCTCACTCGACAAGAAAAATAGGCACGCGTTCGTGTCACGCGTATAGAACCACAGGCCCTACTGCTGAGCGGTTTCCGGTTTAAGCAGAAATGGGAAAGCGGGGGGGGGGGGGGGTCGGGCGGCATCAGAAGACCTATTAGGTGAGCGGCTAGAATGGATGAGTGTGATAATCTCGTTCTGTGCGTATGTCTACTGTTCCAACCACTTCACTCAATTTCACTGATGTCTCAAGTGGACATGTCACTGCGCATGCCCGCCTTCAAATGCATTGCAAACGCCGGCATTGTTCTAAAGAAAGACTTGCGTAGGACGCTTTTAAATATTTCGGAAAACAACAGATGGAAAGTTTTAAAACAGAGTCCTCCAAAGTGTATCGCAGTGCAACACTCGCAACAATGGCTTCGGACTGCCTGCATCTAGAGCAGTGGTCTTCAAACTGTGGAGTTGGCCCCCATAGGGGGGCTCAAAGGATGGCCGGGAATTAGGGGTGGTGAGGGGACGCAAGGCTCATCAAAAAGGGATTACGGCGACTGCTTTCAATAGAAAATATAAGCAAATATGGTATTTGGGGTGGCTGGCAACAGTCTCGGACTGGCCCATAGGACAATAGGCCCACGGCCGAACCAAAAATGCAAAATGCTGGTGTGGGTCAGTTTTTTTGGTCAAAGTGGGCCACTTTTTTGGCCAATGTGGGCCAGTTTAATGAGTTACTTCACTCTGCGGCTAGTAGTTTTGACCAGTGTTGCTGAATAAATATTCTTTAAAATGCACAATTAGCATCACATTTTTTCAAAAACCTCCCCCTTGTGTACTATTCAAACAGTGTCAGAAAAGGAATGAATAGCCATTTGCAACCGTGGGCCACATTTTCATTGGTGCCCGAGACAATTTTATGGTCCAGTCCGACGCTGGCCGGCAACCCTATTTATCTATTTAAACTGACGGGGGGGACTCAACCACTATACTTTTACTCAAGGGGTGGCTCAGCATCGAAAAGTTTGAATACCACTGACCTAGAGCAAGTTATACCGGAACCATTAGCCAAACGTTCATGTATTCTTTGTCAAGCCAATGAGGATGAGCCCTAGACAAACACCAATGACATAACATAACATTGAGTTTAGGCCACGGCATGTCAGTGGCCAGTAGCGTTTGATAGAGCTTAACGTCTATTTCACATTGCTTCATGTACCGATGCTTGGTAGCATGATTCACTCTCCAGAGACCTGTCCAGAATTTATGAAAAGCAGGATGTTGCCCAAACATTCATGGAAGAATGCTCACATTTTTAGGACCAGCTCACACTTTTTGAGAATCCTGATTTTTGGTATCAGAGGAAAAAGTGACCAATTGATCTGTTCTTGTTCTGCAGACCATGGTTTGATCTCAAACACAACGTAGTCATGGCCTTCACAGACCCTGCCTGAACTGGCTACTGCAAAAGCACTGTATGTGCACTTAATCACTTGCCCAGAGAAGTTTAAAGCACATCTTTTGCTGGACCAATCATGCAATAGCATCAATATGCACCCTGCACATTTGACTGTGGACCACGTTGGCTCCATCAGTTCACTCTGCAGTTCCTCACAACCATCTTGGTAGTATGATGCAAAGCATTGCTTCTCCAAACCTAATAGACACCATTGTGTGTTGGCAGCTTTTAAGGACACTGGGGATCTACTGAAAACCCGTTCCAGAGTTGTCACCTTTCAAATCTTTCGTGAATCTGCTTGATATGCCTTAAATGGCAGGCGGGCGACTCATTATCCCTAATTATTTCCGAGCCTCACATTTTTTCAGGTTGTGTTGGAGTTTTAGCACCAAGAAGGGACACAGGTTACCTTCTTGCAAGACCTGTTTCATAATCATTAGAGACCTTTCTGCCACTGCAATGTTTTATTTCTCATCCTTAAGCAGTGGGCTTTGCCAGATGTGATGCCCATGATGAACTGACTAGTGATCGGCTCAGTAATTTGGCCTCCCTTGCCTAGTGATGCTTTTCCATTCAGCGCACTCTCTAGTGATAACTGGTCACTGGACCACTTGTGATCTTTCAGTACTAGTTCTGATGGGTGGTCTGCATTCATAGAGCTCTCTTCATACACGCAGCCCACGCAGGAGCTGTCCTTACGCTTCTTGCAATGTCAAGCTCCACTGGGAAATGTGACTGTGTGACCACTTAAAACCTCACGTCTCAGATGGGTGAGGGCACCTTTTACTGATATATCCGCAAATCTGTTTATCCCAGGATATTATGAACACGTCAGACAAAGCGTGCTATTCGGTGCCACGATGCCATGCTTCCATGACCAAATGAGATGATGAGCAAATTCTCTTATTGTCTGATGTAACCACTTCTTGTTCATTCTGTCCTGTTACCATAAGCACTGTAACCAATTTGTTAAGCATAAGCGCCTAGATACCCCGGGTTTGGTGCGCCATACAAATAAATAAATAAATAAATAAATGATACTTAAATAGATTCCCCCATTTCTGTGCTCAGGAAATCTTACCACCATTTCTCGTGGCATCATTAGGGCTAACAGCGACTTTTACAGCCAGCGCCTTCAAATCCTTCCATGCTTTGTTACAAACATCCCTCGACGGGCTCACACCTCACTCATTCTCAGGAAACTACACAGGTTACCAGTGGCAGCCAGAGTTAAGTTTAAGGCACAGACACAAGTTTCTGTTCCGGAACGGCTCCAGCTTTTCTGCAAGGCTAGTTCTCACGGTACACCCCAGGCAGGAATCTCAGGACTAAGAATACGTTTCTGGTCTCTGTTCATTTTTTCAAACATACAAGAGCTCTTGGCCACTCTGTCCAAGTGTTGGCACCACCTCTTTGGAGTGCTCTTCCACTTGCAATCCGTAAAACGAAACGCACTGGCACATACCACAACGTTGATATTAAGCGTGTTATAAAGGAACAATTAAATAAATAAATAAATAAACATGAAACAAACACTGCGTCTGTTTTCTCTGGATACAACCTGCATATTAAATACCTGACCACAGATTCATCAGAGTGTATCTTTATTACAAATGAAGGGCCTTTAGTCTAACAAACTAAGGCTGGTTCATCGTTGAGTGCGAGCACACAGCTCTCTGAAAATACTGTTTTCGGGTTTCTTTATATAGCACAGACACAAATATCATGAATCAAATGAAATAATTCACATCAAATCGGTCCAATTTACTTGGTAACCTCTCTAGTATATACATGGTAAACATTCATTATATAGGCATGCTTACTAACCCATCGCATAGTCTGTAGAAGAAATAGGCCCTGATTCATGGAATTTCTTTGGCTTACTGAGAAGTGACTTTGCACTGCCAGCAAAAACCCTGGTTCACAGAGCGGTGCAACGTGTATTTCTGCAGTGCAAAATGACTTTGCACTGACTTTGCATTGGACTTTGCACTGCAAATCAATTTGTTAAGTTAAGAAACACCTGTGTATGAGCGCGATATACATAAAATATCATATCCTATCATATCATAAAAATACATTTTGCACCGCCCTGTGAATTAGGTTGTTTGTTGGCAGTACAAAGTCACTTTGCACCGTGTTAGAAATTCCATGAATCCGGCCCATATAGTCGCTCTGACAGTATATTAGCTTTGGTGATATTTATTTGGCTCCAGAATCCTGGCTTCAGAATATGCATTGGTCGCGGGCAGCATTTATTTTTGTGAGCAGGTTATGAAAGTTACATTGCATCTTGTGCTTAGACTTCAGCACCTGTTGACGGGCTTTGTATTTAGCTTTGTAATTGGCATGATTGTAGACTCCTCCCCGATTAATGATGCTGAATTCCTTGAGTCTTTAGGGTATTTTCAGCAGAGAACTTTTGGGGTGCAACTTCATCAGCTATCCATCATCTGCAAAGATTGAGGTCTGTTGTTCTGAAATGCCTCTTTGTCCCCCATTTAAGTTGATGTTTGTTCACAGTGCCAATTCCAAGGTCTTTATAGTTAGGGTAAACAATTGAGGCGATAGTGGGTGGCCCCGGCGAGTGCCTTTTTCGAAGCTGAAGAAGCCCAAGGTGAAACCATTTGCGACAAACATGCCCTTGAGCTGGAATACAGGGTGCTCATGCCACTACTAAACATTTCTCCAAAGCCTATTTTTTGCTACGTCAGCAACACAAATTCCCACTTCACGTTATCAAACGCCTTCTCCTTACTAATGCGTACCACAGGTCGTTTCATTGCCAATGATTAAGCCAAACACAACTTGTAGCCTTGACGGCCAGAATTTCAACAGCATCTTTGACAGTGAAGGTTAATCAGAGAGGAGGGTTGGTCGTGTTTGCATTTTTGAGCAGACACTTCTGTTATTTGTGATGCTTACAGATGGTCACCAAACGTACCCAGTGGAATTTGCTTGTTATATACTTCAATCAGTATTGCTGATAGCAGTTGTGAGAACTTTTAGAAGCATTCTTCCGCAGTGTCAAAGTCGTCATGTTCCTATTTCCACTCGATTTAGTTGTGGTTTAAGGGAATAGGAGACTTTGAGAATCGCATTAAGTTTAATTCATCCCAGAATTCCTACCCTTTGTAAATGTCACACCATTCGGAACCTTAAAGGCTTCTGTAGAATCCTAGGAACTGATGACCAATGTCCGGCTCTGAAGTATGCAACCGATTTTGGTTATTCGAAATGCCAAATATATTTGGCTGCACCTACCCTGCCCATACTTGTTATTTATGTATGTTTGAATCTAATGTCCTGCATTTTATGGACTATGTACTAACCTGTATGATCTACATTATGTGACCTTCTGTAAATCCTAATGACTGTAACATGCATGAAGTGACTCATGCACCTATCTAAAGTCTTGTAAGGTGTAACCTTCTGCTTACTTACCAGCGCCCAAATACCTGCGGGTCAGGTGCGCTTTACAAATAAAATAAGCAAACAAACAAAACAAACAAACATTGGCTTGCTGGCTCCTCTTTGTGTCGCACGACAGAAGTTTGCCACATCTGTCACCCCAATCCCGGAAGCAGTGTTTTTGGGTTCAGATCTAACAAATATATTTTGTTGATGTTGAACTTCAGTCTCTGGATCTTGTGCCTAAAAGGGACATTCTTCCTGTCTCGTTTTATTGGACACAATGGAATACAAAAATTGGCTTCTGCTGTTTTGGGGAAAGTGCTTTTCCACCTGTATTTGTTGCACATTAAATGCACAAGTGATGTGCTTGTGTCATTGTTATTTTATGTCTTGGAGTGACAGGTGGTAGCCACTATCCACTAACACCCTACAGGCACGCATTGCAGAAACTTTGCACGGGTGTAAGTGCAATTTTGCATAGTGTTAGCTCCAGCCCAAAGGTTGCCCTAGTGCAGAAAACATGTTAATTCAATGAATGTTTGCAACAGAGTTTTATTGGCACTAGGGCACACTTTGTCCTGGTGCAAACACTCAATAAAAGGATATGTTTTTTGCACTATGGCAATGTTTGCACTGGTGCTACTACCACTTACACTGGTGCAAGATCTCTGCTCTGCTGCCTTAATCTTTGCACTAGTGAAATCGTTTCCCGAGCACTAATATGGTTAGCATTGCACTTGAACTGGTGTAAAGTATCTGCAAATGGCCTCAGGATAACAATGAGTATTATGCCTCACGTATTTACACGATGACAGTGAATCCATCACTAAAGCAACATCTCCCAGAAGCCACACACAGGGACACTAAGGCCCTTATTCACAGTGTTTTCCAATGGGGTTTTGTCATTATAAAATGCTTCTGTGAATTAGGCCCTAAAGTTAAACGAAAATAGACAAGGACAGACCTCGGGAAAGCTGAGAACATATAATTATGACGGTAAAGGTGTGTGCCTAAAATGAGGTCCAAAAGGCCTGCCTCCCTCTCTATTAATCCTGAATAAATATACAGCATGTGTCATGTATGTCTCATACAGTTAAAAAGAAAAACTGTTCACAAATTATGCAGAAAAGAATAAACCATCCAAAAAAAGGCAGTGTGTCTCATCACGACTGGAACAAAAGGCTGTTCTTTAAATGGTCTTAAACTGGAATGCTGTTTTTCTGGGTTCAGCGCTCTGGGTAATTGCTTGCTCAAAGCTGGCAAGGAAGTCACAACAAGTTTCAACCCACAGTGACACACGACATTAACTACGGGAGCAACTGCCATCGCAGTACAAAATAGGGGCATTGGAAATAGATTGTAGAAAATGCACTGCTTGTTTTGCTTTCTGTTAAAAAAAGAACAGTGGCCTGATTTGTTTTCAGAATTTGTACTGATCGTACATCTGATACTTTGAGTCAATGGTACTGGCCCAAAGTTCACTTTACATTACACCATTCCAACTAATTTCCCAACACAAATAAACACCTAGACATGACTCAAACAGATTGTCACGCGTTGTGATTTGTGGATGTGGGCTGGGTTTTGGTAACCGGGACAATTCCTTTGTCCTTGTCCGATGACCCTGGTTCCACCATAGCTTTTCCAGTTTTCCACCCATACGTGAGGATGAGAGCAACAGTAATATGCCCCCTTTACCATGCAGCTCAAATACACAGCAAAGGCTGAGGGTGGTGTAAAAGAACATTTTCACATTTCCACTGGTGCAAATGCCATTAGCACTGGGGCAAACATTGCCCCTTTGTAAAAAAGAACATGACCCACTTTTGTTGCATTTGATTTCACCTCAAGGAAATGTTTGTCCTAGTTATTTGATCAGGTACAACAATGTACTGAAAAGATCAAAATCACACTAGACCGGCATGGCGAGTTCCTTAGTTTGCATACTCGACCTAATTTATTTATTATTTATTTATTTGGATTTATAGAGCGCACATCGGCCCGGGGGCATCGTGGCGCTAAAGAAGTCTTACTTGTTACAGGCATACATGGTGAATATACAGAGACACAGATTTGCATAGAAGCATATTTTCATACATTTGCTGTTATTTCCATACATACAGTGGTGAGAATACAGGTGAGGCGGGTTAGTTGAACAGCGTGGTTTTGAGTAGTCTACGGAAGGCATGGTATGATTTTTCATTCCTTAAGGCGGTGGGGAGTGCGTTCCAGTTTTTGGGTGCTAGGTGTTGAAAGCTGGACCCTCAGGCTTTGCTTCTTTTAAAGGTGGGTACATAGGTCTGGTTGGTCATGTGTGACCTTGTAGTTCTAGTGGAAGTATGGGGGGTGATCCTTTCAGAAAGATAGGGTGGGGCATTGGCAGAGAGGCATCTGTGGGTGATGGCCATGGATTTGAAGTAGTATGCGATCTTTTATAGGTAACCAGTGTGCTTCTTTTCTGGCTTGGGAGATGTGCTCCCTTTTTGGAATGCTTAGGGCTGCTCTTAGAGCATTGTTTTGTGTGACTAGCATTTTTTTAATGTTTTGTGCATACGTGCCCAGGAAGAGGGCGTTGCAGTAGTCCAGTTTGGTACCTACTGTGGCTCTGGCTACATTCAAGCAGTTTTTCGAGGATAGGAAGGGTTTAACGGCGTTGATTATCTTAGTGGTGAGTGCAGCAGAAGAGGCTATGGCATTGACTTGCCGTGTCATAGAGAGAGTGGAGTCAAGATATACTCCTAGTGTTTTTACTGCAGTGGAGACTGTGATGGTGGAGTTATAAATGTTAAAGGATTTGTATAGGCGGGAGTTTGTTTAGTGTTTCTTTGGTGCCAACTAGTAGGATCTCTGTTTTGTCCCCGTTAAGGCAAAGTCCATTGGCTGCCATCCAGGTTTGAATGGCTGTGTATATTTTTATTAGTGCTGTGGCGTCTTGTTCATATACCCCAGTAAGGGGGAGCAGGACTTGTGTGTAGTCAGCATAGTCGGTGTAAGCTATCTGTCGATGGTCGAGGTCATTGAACAGTGGGAGGGTGAAAATGTTGTATAAGGT
Organism: Ambystoma mexicanum; assembly: GCF_040938575.1. Taxonomy (NCBI): domain Eukaryota; kingdom Metazoa; phylum Chordata; class Amphibia; order Caudata; family Ambystomatidae; genus Ambystoma; species Ambystoma mexicanum. The sequence continues at coordinate 986,046,644 of NC_090924.1, forward strand.
GGGTGCAGTGCGGGATCCCTGTGGGACGCCACAATGGATAGTGGTTGGGGTAGCATTTGCCGAATCAGAAAAGACTTTCATAAGTTGACCCTCGAGGAAGGATTTGACCCAAGAGACGGCTTCAGGCGAGAAGTGAGCTTCATTTTTGAGTGGCGTGCCTAGGATGTCATGGTTGACCAGGTCGAAGGCAGCAGATAGGTCTAATAGTAGGAGGAGAGCTGGTTTGCCGTTGTCCATGATGTCGTTAAGTTGGATTTTAAGGTCTAATAGGGCCGATTCGGTCCCATGCCCTGGGCGGAAGCCCGATTGCCTTTTGCCTAAGATGGGATTTTCTTCGAGGTAGTGCTGTATTTGTGAGTAGGCGACTTTGTCGAGGATCTTGAGCAGGAAGGGAACTGTTGTGATGGGTCTATAGTTGATGGCGTTTTCTGGATCTAGAGTGGGTTTCTTGAGAAGAGGGCGCACCCAAGCTTCTTTTAGGGCTGGTTGGGACTGAGTTTGAGTTGAAGGAAGCATTGATGAAGGATTTGAGGAATGGTGCTAGTGTTTCAACGCAGTCTTTGACTAGTTTGGCGGAGCAGGCGTCGCCTTTGCAATTGGAGGGTTTGATTCTGTTGACGATATCGATTACCTCTTTATCTGAGACTTCTCTAAATTTAAAGGGTGTAATGTGACTTATCTTTTTGTTCTCATTCACTGTTTCCTTAAGGGATGCAATACGATTTCCTGAGTGAGATTTTTGTGATGGTTTAAGATTTTAGCTTAGAGGCATTTGATTTATTTTAGAAGGGCTGATTGTATGGTGTTACACCAGGCTTGGTCTTTGACAATCTCTTGGGACTTAGTGGCCAGTTTGGAGAGTTCCTTGAAGATAGCGAAGAGCTCTTTGGATTCTGAGGTGGCGTTGGAGATTCTATCATTATATGATGCAGATTTAGCTGCTATAATGCTTCTTTTGTATTGGGTGGCCAGTGATTTGTAGGACGATAGTGAGGAGGCATTGGGCGCTTTATGCCATAAGTTTAGGGCTTTGCGTTTTTTGGTTCGTAGTTCTTTTAGTTCTGCTGAGAACCATGAATTGGAGTGTTTGGAGTTTTTGGATTTTTTCTTTTGTAGGGGGGCGATGATGTCTATGGCAGTGCTAATGGTAGTTTTGTAGATATCTGCCAGTGCAGCTGGGTCAGATGAGGCAGGGAGGTTGTTCGTGAGAGGGACTAGATAGGGTGAGATGCTTTCTTTGGTGAGGTTCTTGGCGCTCCTGGCCATGGCGGGGTTGCGGGCGTGAGTTTTTTTTCTGAGTTGTTAGGTAAGGGGATGAAGAAGTGAATGAGAAAGTGGTCGGACCATGGGGTAAGCGTGGTGGAGCTGATGTCGATGCCGCAGTTGTGGTCAGCTACCCAGTCAAGAGTGCGCCCTTTACTGTGGGTAGGATGGAGAACTTTTTGTACAAAGCCCATTTCTTGGAGAGCTTGTGCTAGCTTGGAGGATGGTTTATCTTTCTGGTCGTGGAGCCCCAGGTTAAGGTCTCCTAGGAGAATGGTTTTGGTGGTGGTTTTAAGGTTTTCACCTAGCAGGTGTGTGAGGTTGTCTTGGAAGTCCAGTAACGGGCCTGGTGGGCGATATACTAGATTAAGAGGGATAGTGGTGTTGGGAGATAGTGCGATCTTGGCTGATAGAGAGTCAATGTTGTCCCCTAGTTTGGAGGTAGTTTGTCTTAATTCAAGGTGGTCTTTGACTGTGAGTGCCACTCCTCCACCTGTGGATAATGTTCTGACCTAAGAGAAATGCACTCGCCCGTTGGTGACAGGTGACAAAATATTTACAAGGGCTGTCTGTACAATGTTACTTGTACATGTCACCATAATCACACTTCATATTTAGTGCAATGCCGCCACCCAAACGTGAGCCATGCACAGTGCAAATTATTTTCCATTTACTGCAAAACGTTTGTTTGCAGTACATGTCAAATATTATTTAAAATATCCCCATTTCGCCAGCCACGTTGAGTACCATAGAAATGATACCCTTAATAAAATCTCCTCGCCGATGCGAGTGGGCTAGTAGATCTTGAGAACCCTGCACTGCTAATTGCACTTGCAAAATGCAAAGTTTGCGTAGTACGGCTCTGAGCGTTGATTAGTATGCACAGATAAGGGATGTAGCACAACCGCACAGTAGATTTGAATGAAAGAACTGTGCACATCAGGGTTTTAAAATGCTATGCAAATTATGATACCGCATATTGTTAGTTGAACACATAATTTAGGCAAATGATTTCAGCTTTTCAAAGTAAACATCGAGGTAAGTAACTGAAACCAAGCCAAACACCACAAGTGACGCAGAGGGCTGCTATACTTGTGGTCTTTGTTTGTTTAATAAGTTGAATAAAGGTTTGACAAGTGTTGTACTCAAAGAAATGAAAGACAGTTCAAACCTTCAGCGCAACTATTGAGGGAAATATGTTTTTTTTAATATAGTCTAAGCATATACCTAAAAGGATAGTCTGTGCATGATTGTGGTTTGGCACAGAAATATAAAAGGGCGAAGCTCTGCCCATTTGCCTTGAATTAAGTACATCAATGTTTTATTAATGGGGCGCTTTCAAAGCAATACTTTAAGTTACCTCCAATCCCCGGAGAGTTCAAAGTCAGTATTAAGAGGTGGAGAAAAACGCCCCTGTCCCTGTGTGCACAGCCTCATTCCAGTTGTCCAGGACGTGCTGATTTGCACAGCTGGGGGAAATGCGGAAAGGATGAAAGCAGATGCATGCAAACACATGCCAAAAGTGGCAGACAAAGCGGGCTTGACGTCGATCTTTCAAGATGCAGCAGGGCAGGACTTGCTGTGCTGATTGCTTTTTGTAAAGGAATAATAAACTAGAGAAACATTTTCAGAACAAGTCTCCTCCCTGCCTAACTCGCTGCTTTTGCATCAGAGGCTTTACTGCACTTCATACGTGTGATGATCCCATAGCATGACGGGTTTTCTTAGAAACGCTCACTGTAATTCGCTTTCTGTACACATAGATCATGAGCCAGATTGCGGAAGCTTTGCACTGGCGCAAGTACAGTATCACATACTATTAGAACCAGTGCAAAAACCTATTCTTTCAATGGGCCTCATTCCGACCCTTGCGTTAACCATGGCGCTATTAGCGCCATGGTTGACGCCGGTATTTTTCCAACTCCGCCATGGTGAATGGCGGAATTACCGCCCCATTCCAAGGTTGGCGGGGCAGTAATTCCCCATTCACCATGGGCCCTTCCCCATTCCCATTTTTGCCCCATAGGGCTCAATTGGAATGGGGAAGGAGGTAATTACGGTACCGTAAATTACGGTACCGTAATTACCTCCAAGGTCCCTTTGCGGGTTCGTTTTTTAATGCCTGCAAAAAGCAGGCGTTAAGTACCAACCTGCAAAGGGAACTCGGAATAGGGCGGTAAGGGTTTAACGGCACCGGTCTCGTTACCGGTGACCGTTAACCCTTACCGCCCTACCCGGAATGACCCCCAATGTCTTTTTGCACGAGGGAAAGGTCTGCCATAGTACTAAGCCTCTGGGGCCACATTGCAGAAACATTGCACTGGCGCAACTACATGTGTACATGCTATTCTTGCAATGTCTTTTTGCACCAGGGCAAAGTCTGATGTAGTGCTAAGAGTAATATTGTCCCCTTGGGCCAGATTGCAGAAACATTGCACTGGCGCAACTACATGTGTACATGCTATTCTTGCAATGTCTTTTTGCACCAGGGCAAAGTCTGATGTAGTGATAAGAGTAATATTGTCCCCTGGGGCCATATTACAGAAACATTGCACTGGCGCAAGTACATGTGCACATGCTATTCTTGCAATGTCTTTTTGCACCAGGGCAAAGTCTGATGTAGTGCTAAGAGTAATATTGTCCCCTGGGGCCATATTACAGAAACCTTGTACTGGTGCAAGTGCCATTTTGCATGGAATTAGCACTATGGCAAAAACTGCCCTAGTTCAAAAAAATCTGCTTTCAATGTATTGTTGGCCAAGTTCAAAGTGCGCCCTAGTGCCAATACGAAACTCATAACCTGCACACAACATTTTATGTGGCCTACACGTCAGCCAAAGTAGCATTTTTCACAAGTAAGACATTCAGTCTGATGGAATACATGTTGGTGCCAGTTTACACTGTACAAAAAAACTGCTGAACCAATGTTATCCCTGTACAGGGAACCATAAGTCGGATTTCTAGACTGAAACTTCCAGGAGCGTGAACATTTTTTTCCAAAATGTATGAAATGCAAATTCATTTTTTCAGAGTTCAAAACATGAGGATAGATTTGGGGTTTTCCTAATAGTGTGAGAGGAGAGTTGTATGGGTTCTGTAAACCTACATGATCAAATATAAGAGAACAAGGATCAGACAAAAGCTTACACATCCTGAACATAAAGCAACGTTTAGCATTAAGAGGCTGCCAAAATCGCTGACCTTTCGCTTCACAAGACCATTTTACATTTCATTAGTTCTACAATGTAAACATTACACAAGCCAGACAATGGCGCCCGTTTCCCCAAGCAGTGCAACTCTTCTACAGTGCACAAGCATATGCCCACATAGATAAACATAGCTCTATGACTGAGTAGCATTGTCATGCCAGGCTGATGTTAAACACAACAAAACAAAGCTGGCAGCCACTCCAGGAAACGATTCTGAAAGATGTCCAAGCAGTTGAGAGAGCAAAGACGTTCTGGTATTGCCGCCTTTCTTAATGAAGCCCGTTCACTCCTTCTGCAGCGTGGGTACAGCGCCAGCAAATGGCCCTGTCTACAGAGCCTCGTCCTTCGGCCTGATTCCTGCAGTACAATAGGGCAGCTTACCGGTCTAGAAGTAGACCTTATCTGCCTCAATAGAAAATAATAGCAGTATTTAAATCAAAATATGAACATTATCCATGAAACCCTAATTACTCTGTATATGTCATCTCAAAATGTCACCGAAGTCCCTTATCAGCTGACTATAAGAGTGACACTAAACACATATGAATGCTGCCCTGCTGTGCCGTTAGAGTAGGTCATTATTTGAAAAAAATGTTATTGAGCTTCAAACGTGGCACCAACATGTCCTGCTTGAACTATAATCGTATGCGGCGGGCTACTGCCACAGCTCAAACCCTTCTTCTCTTTAACAACGATGAACCTCAGAAACCTGCCCGCCCTCAGGTTATCACGCATGGGAACTCAATACCAGTGCCGAGCTCTCTCAGGACTGTACCTTCCCTGTGTATCTTGATGAAATGTTTGCCATCCTCGCTTGAAGAATTCCATGGGCCCAGGTAACCTTATAAAGGAGATGTCTGGCCGCAAGGTGGGCTCAGTGACACTTCTGCTGATCTTATGCGCTCCAGATGTGAGCATAGTATGTCCACGACCACATGAGTGGTCATTGCCTAAATGTTGTGTTGTTTAAGTGTAGATGGTTGTTGTCTCAAGGTGCGACCTGTGAAGGACTGTCACACTATCACAGCTCAGGAAACAGAACCCAAATCTCTTGTTGGAGCTTCTGATGTTACAGACAATAGGGTCCAACAACATCACACCTACCTATGTTGCTATGTAGGGGGCCGGGCAAATCCATTGTATGTGTGTATGTGCTTTCTTGCCTTGATGTTGTCTTTGTAGATTTGTTCAATTCAGGGAGTCCCCAGAGCTACAGCACCACTCAGCCTAATGCTTCATTTAAATGTGATTTGGTAAAGCCCCAAGAAGGTACCAGGCGCCCAGGGCTAAAGCTAGAGAAAATCACCAGGACGCTGTGTGGTGGTCTCCTACACCCCCTGTGTGCTGCTCAATCAAATAAATACAGGTAGATTGGGGGAAGCATCCCCCGTAAACAAGACTCCACCCTATGCTACTCACACCACCACCATCACAGGCATGCACATAACTTCTGAGATTCCATAGCGGTTTGAAAACCCAGCTATTTCTGAATGCCCACTGTATTTGGCATAGAAATCGACAACTAAGAACCGCTAATGTAAACTAAAAGGACAAACAGAATAGAATGAGTAAAGTAGGTCAAAGCACTGAAGTGGATAAAAAGAATAAATCGTACGAAAACAGTAATGCGGTCTAAATTAATGAAATTGATGTAATGATTGCAACGGTCAAGATGAACAAAATGGACGAAATTAATAAAGAAAGGAGGTTGGAAACATGAAAACAGGAGACTGATGAGTACACAGACAGATGGAATGGAATGTATGAGTGCATGGAATAAATGAAAGTACAGAATAGATAATTCAAGTACATGAGACGGATGTAGTGCATGAAACAGATAGAAAACACGGAACGGATCCAATACGTATGCCAAGTGACATGGCCTGAACCGATAATGCATGATGAATGAACAAAGTGAGTGGAGCGGATGAAATTGGTAGAATGGATGAATCGCAATGAACGGATGAGCGTGCTGAGCGGATGAACTAACTAAACACTGCTGGTTTCACACCCTCCAGCCAGGTGTGCTCCTCAGGCCCAATGCAGTCAGAACCGGTCTGGATAAAACTTGTCAGAACAAACACATACTCTTGATACCTCGACCACCAAAACTACCGCTATGAAGCAGCTACTACATGAATACCACACCGGCTGCGCACATATCCAGTGCTCACACGCACCTTTGCCTCTCTCTACTCTCTCTACTGACTCAAACTTCGGTTCCCGAGGACATTCAACCTACCAGTGCCTTGAGGCTATACCAGTGGTACATAAGGTGCTATATAAATGCAAAGTAACATAACATAACAGTAGCAGTTTCCTAACTTTAGGTTAGTTCCTCGGTACAAACGTTACAATAATCGAATTGGAAGCCAATTTTGTCTTGGTCAGGAATAGCCCATTCATTGTCCTAAACAGCTCAAGCGTTGGGATGTAGCTGCAACGCCCCAACCGTGGCAAAAGTTTTAGGCTGCGCAAATTGTATTAACAAAGATAGTTGGTCATTTAATATCAGTGTTTTGCCGTTTGGATTGGCAGTCCGACACACGTATTATTTGTAATTAAAGTTAAGCTTTGATACACTTTAGAAAGCATCATAGAGCCCTACACAATGAAAAATTAGTAACTATGTAATACTGTTGCTCATTATATTTAGAGGTTAGAGCCAGGGCATTGTTCAATAGTTTATAGCTAATAGTGGTGACCATATAGTGGTTTGGGTGTATTAAGGATTTTGAGTAACTTCTGGCTGTTGGTGAAAGGTAGCTAAGAGTCCAAAAGCGAGATATGGGCAAATGTAGTGCTTTATTAACATTTGTGCTGTGTGCCTTGGTAGCAAGACTTCTGCCTTTTTCGATTAGCCCTCACTAGATGTTATTTTAAGTAGCTAGAGAATTAGGTTGGAGCTTTTGCTTTGTTCATTTAATTAGAATGTATGCATCCTTACCCCAATGATGGAGCAGGCAGTCAAGGTTGAGGAAAGAAGGGAGATGCACAGATAGCAAGTTGTGTCAGGTGAGCAGCGCACAGAAGCTAAGAAGGGAATGTTGGTCTTGTACGATTAGATTAGTGCTGCAACTGTGAAGGACAGATTTTATGAGAACAAGGCCTGGTATTGGGCATGTTGGGCTAGGTTTGGAGCAATAGTGCCCCAAGTGAAAAGTGGTCAGACCATTTGAACTGCAGGTGTTTCCATTAATTGGAGCAAAGAAATATGAGAAATTCATTGCCAAGAGCATTGCCTCCACTGTGTGTTTTATAAGGCACCTGGTCCCCAAGAGAAATAGAGTAGGGGCCTTGCTAGGGGTGCAGTGGGTTCTCAGGTGCGAGTCACAAGAGGTAATGCCAAAGAGTACAGCTGCAAGGCTAAATGAGCCATTCGGGAGTGCCACATTTTCTGACCTCATGAGGAAGCTATTGTATTTCCAGGCGGGGTTGGTTGACCTCCTTGTTCACACTAGCCCCATGATTGGGTCCTCTCAGTCCTGCTCATGAGTCGTCCAAAGTGCTCTTGATCAATAAGGAGAGTACATTTTTGTAAAAATGTACCTGATTATAATGAACCAATCACATTACAGTGATTTCCGCTGACTGCACAATTAGGTTATCTTGTAAGGGGTTGTATTTAGATATGCACAACCAATGGGGAAATGAACTAAAGGGGATGTTTAGATTTTTTATAGGTTTTAGGCAATGGGGAATGTAAGATTAAGTAGTATCTGATATATTTTGCTTATGCTAATGTGAGGTTTTCCGCTATAAAAGATGTAACTTAGAATAGGCGTGTCGAGGGTGGTTTCAGTTTTCATTTTTACTGGACTGACTGACACTCCGGCTGTATTTGCATGTAATACAACTTTGTTTTTCTTACAAGCCATACATTATTTGATCCCCCTTCAGAGTCATTTTCTATCGATCAGTTTATGGGTCTGCCCTACACAAGGTAGCCCTGAGAGGAGTGAGTGACCTCATAAATGTTCTCTTTATTATGCTCTACAAAGGTAAGTATATGAAGGCAAGGGTGAGATAATAGAACACATATCATTACACCCTTCATCTTGTAAAATACTATGATTAGAAAACCGAGTAGCTTACTTTCAAGTAAGTTGAATTCACCCTCTTCCACTAATATTCAGTGGGAACTCTTTGCTGTTGCAAAATAACTTTTCACTCATGCAATCTGTTTGAATGACACACCTACCACCGTTGATCATAGAAATAAGGGGACCTCTTTCTTTTCTGCTAACATTTTGAAGATTCAGGATGCCATTAAGTTGGAATTAAGTCTGGAATCCCGGTGAACCCTTGCCAGTAAGGATTGTACATGATTAGGTGCCCATTCTTGCATCTGCTCTAACCCACATAATAAATAATTATATTATATTGGGAACAGTCCCCTTAATTTTAAACATGCCATCGTGAAGTGTCTCCTAAGAAGCCTACTCCTTCTGATCCAGATACTTTGAGCCCTATTTTCCTATTCCCATTTTGAGTAAAATGGATCGGAGAAAATAATGGGGCAACACCTGCAGGCTTTCTTAGAAACCACTAATTGTCCAGATGACCAGCATGTAGTTTTCCGCCCCTATAGTTGCACTAAACTAGTCCTTCCATTTGCATTAAATGACCCGAGAAGGGCAGGGGACACAGATGGAGTGGAGTAGCTGCTTTATTGTCACTTTAACTGTCCATAAACGTTTGATAGATGGGCTTGCCCAAGTCAGCATTTAAGAGAAAGCACTGAGTTGATTGGATTCCTTCCGGGTAAAGGCTGGACTATGTCCCACCTCACTCCTGGCCCTGGGATAGTAGGGGCCCCCGCACCACAGGGACTGTGGGGCCCCTGTTACACCAGTGCATGCGCGCACACACACACACACACAGCGCTTTGGCGTAAAGCGCTTAATAAATCAAGAAAATATAAATACAAATAAATACACATCTATCAGTGGAAAAAGTTATTACTTATAAAAAGGTTAACTCTACAAACACTGAGAATGCCAGTGTCAAGGTACCAACAGGCCCGTGTACATGTATTAATTTCCTAATTCATACAAATAACAAAACACTACGAATTGAACCTTGACTCACACAACAGAACTCCTTCATAAAACATAGGGCCTCATTATGAGTTTGCCGGTCAGGATACAACGGTACCGGTAAGCTTACCATTGTTTTCGGACCGGCAAACTCCGAATTGTGCTCGCAGGTGCCTTTCATTCTGCCAGGTCTGACCTGGCGGAATGAAAGGCACCCGCGAGCACAGCAGGCTACCTCCAACCTTGTAATGAAGCCCTTTATAGTGTATAATACCGAATACTTAAAGCAAGTGTTGCAAAGTAGTGCAAAGTAGTGCTGTAGTGTAGCATCGAAAAAGGGTTGTGCACTTGGGCTTGTCTTTCAGTTCTTCATTACCAGCCTTAGAGTGCAGCCTCTGACACATATAGTCACCCTAAGGGCAACCAAAGAGTTCATAGACCTTAGGGTAAGCCAGCCATAGAAGGTCCCACTGATAACGTTTGTAATGATTACTCTGAAGGTCATCACAGTACCTTAATGCAAAGGTATCGGTACAAAATAACGAGTGACAAAAAAAGAGTCACAAAACAACGATTTTTTCAATCGAATTTTCGCACATTTTGGGGAAAAATAGAGGGGCTGTGAGGTTATTGTACACATTAGAGTAAGGGGTTAAGCAAAAATTCGATTAAAAAATGTGTTGTTTTGGAACTCAGTATTTATTCTCATTATTTCAATGTAGAGCCATTGCAATAGAGAAACAATGATCTCAAAATAATACCTGGGACACATGGATCCAGTCCAATTTGGGTAGAACGTCTCGAAGAATATCTCATCACTCGCTGGTTGCTCCACCCACTGAACCCTCATTCTCCCTGTCTAGCACCGTCCCTGCGCTCCCGCTAACCATCCCAGCTCCCATGCCCCCACACCCTTCCCTGTAACCGCGTGGGTGTGCTCCCTATGTATAGTACTCCTTTGCTTCCCTGATGGGTTTCCATTTTGTAAACCCCATATATACATACATACATATGATATCTTCTTGTGCAACTTTATGTAACAAAAATAATAGTCTGATGGTAAAAAAAGGACAACACTAATTCACACCAGGCTTCATTGCCAAACTAATCTCACAGGGCTATAGGCATTCGTTTTGATGGTACTGGAGGTTACATTTTACAGGATACTATGGCAAATACTAATCGTAGGCTTAAAAAAGCTATTCATCTAGCTTATCACACTTCTAGAGTTTGGTCAGAATTCTGGGGTTCGATGTATATTTTGTTGTTCCCTTGGAACTGTAACCCCTTAAGTGCCAAGGGCGAGGTATCTCGTCCTTGGGGTTACCTCCCTGTTGCTAAGGACGAGATACCTCGTCCTTGGCACTTAAGGGGTTAAATAGAATGTTAGAGCATTTTAACTCTAATAGCTGTCCTTCTAATAGCGGGGTTTCAGTTTAATAGACTTAAAGGCAAGTGTGAAACAATGACTGGATATTTAATGCCTTGCCAAATTGCTCAATCTTTTTCGAATATAAATCATGCAGTAGTACTCAGTTAAGGCCCTCTGAGGTCTTAACATAATTTATTTAAATATTAAAGTTTATCATTAAGTTGGGAGCTTGAGAATTTCAAACCCCTTTACTACTGTGTAACACTGAAAATACATATGCTCTGTAAACTTGCATGTTGACCTAATATCTTCTCACATAAAGGCCCTGATTCATGGAATATATTGCACGGTAAATCAGAACATTGTGAGCCAAACCACTAGACCCCATCTGTCGATTCATGGAATTGACCGCGCAGGACTTTTTTGTGCTTTGCAGGGACTTTGCGCAGGCTCGCCATGTCCCTGAGAGTGGCTGAGTGCCTTGCTAGAGACTTCGCGCAGAGCACGGTTTACAGGGGTTTGCACGCAGATTGGCTGTGAAATTACTCGATTTACATACTATGTATGGTGAGCCTGTTGTCAGGGTGCTATGAACAGTTACGGGGGACCCTACACAGTGTTGCCAGGGTGTTGGCTTGCTTGCAGGGGACCCCACGCAGGATTATCGGGGTGCATGACTTCGGGCCCGGGGATCGCACATAGGCATGTATCAGTGGCTACATTTGTTTTGTGAGGGGCATGTCGGGACGGCGCGTAGGGTTACTTTGCGGGGAAGATTCAGTGAATACGTGGATCACGCACAGGTGCCTCTTGTGCTAGGGGGCACACAAAGTCCTTCTCACCGCGTGACCTTTGTGGGGTCTATGCGCACTTTTCTATTAATCAGGTTGAAAGTATTTACTTCAGAAATGATCATTGCTATTGTCAGAGCCCTCTATTCAACATTAAAGATGCCCTAATGACATTCTTCAAAGTCTCCACATTCAGGGGATTAAGGTCTACATGTACATGATAGGCGACTACATAGGGGACAGTACAAGAAGCATGCTCTTTTTTTTAGTTTACCTCATGATCAGGTGATAATTCCCTTCATCTTGGGCCTCTTCGTCGATCCTCACACAATCAGCACTAGCCAGTTGCCTGGAGCCCGCAGGATGGAGAGGATGCAGGCCTGCAACTCCCATTCTTGCGGGCGGCAAACACATCTGGCTTTTAGGATAACCAACACGAACATTCATTAAATACATGTGCATGATAGTTTTGAAGGTGCACGTCCTCTTCTGCCTGCAGTCTAAATGTTTAGTTTAGTTTAGTTTATTATTTGTATAGCGCCGCCTGGCCCTAGGGCATCCAGGCGCTTGCGATGAATACAACAAGAATAATGAATACAACAAGAATAATGCAGCAGAAATGTACAAATAGATTACATATTTACAGATTTACAGTCTTGGTGCATGCTAGTGCGGTAGGGCTAGGCAGTTTCTTTGGATAGAAGCCAAGTTTTGGTGTTGTGTCTGAATCTGTGAAAGGACGGTTCTGATCTCAGCTCGAGTGGAAGTGAATTCCAAAGTTTGGAGGCAAGCACGGGGAAGCTGGAGCCACCTGCTTTTTGGAGCTTAAATCTTGGGATATTTAAGCAGTGTGTTTGAGCTGATCTGGTAGGGCGCGCTGGGGTGTGGTGCTTGAGGTTGTCGGATAGGTATCTGGGTGCTTGGTTAGCTAGGCATTTGTGTGTGAGTGAGATGGTTTTATATTCAATTCTTTGTGGTATGGATAGCCAATGGCAGGTGCGTCTGGCGTCCGAGATGTGTTCTTGTTTGGGTATGTTCAGGGCTGCTCGCAAGGCGTTGTTTTGTATGACTTGTAGTTTGTTGATGTTTTTCTGACTGGTTCCCAAGTATAGCGCATTGCAGTAGTCAACTTTGGACAGGACTAGCGCTCTGGCTAAGGTGATGCAGTTGGATGGTGAGAGGTAAGGTCTGCTGGCATTGATAAGTTTACAAGTGTAAGCAGTGGCTGATGAGATGGAATTGATCTGTCTTGTCAGTGTGAGGGAGGAGTCGAGGTAGATTCCTAGGGTTTTGACGCTGTTAGAGACGGTGATGTTATTGCCGTCTATAGTGAATGCTTGGTAGAGTTTGTCGAGTTTATTAAGTCTGGGTTGGGAACCTAGGAGAAGAAGCTCGGTCTTGTCGTCATTAAGGCATAGGCCATGCTTGGCCATCCATTCTTGGATAATGGAATAAATGTTGTTGAGAGTAGTGAGGTCGGTGGAGTAGTTGCCTGTTAAAGGGATCAGTATTTGGGTGTCATCTGCGTAGTTGGTGTAGATGACACCCAAGCGGTCCAGTATGTCGAAGAGGGGTTTCGTGAATACATTGTATAGAGTGGGGGAGATGCAGGAGCCCTGGGGGACACCGCAAGTGACTGGGGCTGGGATGGCAGAGGCTGTGGGTGCGAAGACTCTCATGGATCTGTTGTTAAGGAAGGAATGGATCCATGCGTTGGCGTTATCTGAAAATTTGGCTGCTGAGGATAGATGTTTGCAGAGGATGTCGTGGTTGACCAGGTCGAAGGTGGCCGATAAGTCAAGGAGGAGAAGGAGGGCTAGTTTACCATTGTCTTTAATGTTGTCCATCTGTGTCTTAAGGTCAATCAGGGCGGTCTCAGTGCCGTGTTTGGGGCGGAATCCTGATTGTCTGAGTCCTAGTAAGTTATTTTTCTCGAGGTGGTTCTGTATCTGGAGATAGGCAGCTCTGTCGAGGATTTTTAGTAGGAAGGGTACAGTCGTTATGGGTCTGTAGTTGGTGGGGACATTAGGGTCAAGGGTGGGCTTCTTAAGTAAAGGAAGAACCCAGGAGTCCTTGAGGTTGTTGGGCACTATGTTGGAGGTGAAAGATGCGTTGATGAGGGAGGTGATGAAGGGAGCAAGTTGTTTGGCAGCATCTTTAATGATAGGGGCTGGGCAAGTGTCGCCTTGGCATTTGGACGGTTTAAGAGAGTAGATTATTTCTTCAACCTCTTTAATGGTTATGGTGGAAAACTCAAAGAGGTTATTGTCATCATTTTGGGGGGTGGTGTGGGTGTGTGTAGAGGGGGTGATGTTATCGGAGAGGGTGAGGCTTTCTTTCTTTGTCAGGATTTTGGCTTGTAGCGTGGCAATTTTGCCTAGGAGTGCTTCCTGGATGTTCGTGCACCAGTGGATGTCTTTGTTGCAAGTGTCTGGAATGGGGGAGGGTGATTCGAGTTCTCTCAGGATATTGAAGAGCTCTTTGGTATTAGATTTGGCGTTGCTGATTCTTTCATTGTACATGTTTTTTTTAGACTGGATGATGGCTGATTTATAGATGTTCGATGCTAGTGCGTAGGATGTCTTATTAATAGTGGATGGTGACTGTTTCCATGCTAATTCAGCTTGTCTTTTGGCTTTGCGGAGTGTTTTTAGTTTAGGGGTGAACCAGGAATTGAGGTGTGCTCGTGGTTTGGCTTTCCGAAGCTTGAGTGGTGCTATGGTATTTATGGCCTTAAGGATAGTTGTGTTGTATAAATCTACTAATTCAGTAGGGTTGGTCATGGTGGGTGAGAAGTCGATGATGGGTTGGAGTAGCGGGAGGAGTTTCTCTAGTGTGATATTTTTGTTGTTTCTTGTGAGTGTGGGTGGGGCATTGGAGGAGGGCCCTGGTGTTTGAGTGCCTTTGTTGATGGTGAAGGTAATAAGGTGGTGATCGGTCCAGGCGCATGGAGTGTTGGAGAGGATGGTAGTGTTGCAATTGAGGTCAGCTATCCAGTCAAGGATGCGGCCTTTGTTATGTGTGGGTTGTGCGATATGGTGGGTGAGTCCTAATTCTGAAATAGTGTTGGCGATAGTGTGAGCTTTGTCATCTTTCTCATCATTGAGACCTAGATTAAAGTCTCCTAGGATGAGTAGTCGAGAGTTAGGTTTGATATTGTTAGAGAGTAGAAGGGCTATGTCGTCATTAAAGGATAGTATGGGGCCTGGCGGTCTGTAGATGAGGTGGATGGTGATAGTGCTTGTGTGCGTTGTGGATAGTTTGAGGGTGAGTAATTCCGCTGATGTCAGTGATTGGTTTTGTATGTGTCTAATGTTGATGGAACTTTTTGCAATAACGGCTACTCCACCACCTTTAGCTGTTTGTCTGTCTGCACGGTAGATGGTATAGTCATTGGGTATAGCAAGTGATAGAGAGGGGCCAGATGCTGGGTGGAGCCAGGTCTCTGTAATAGCTATGAAGTCGAGATCATTGACGGTAATAATGTCGGCAATGTCTAAGGCATGGGCTACTACAGATCTCGCATTGATGAGTGCACCTTTCATGGTTTCGGTGGTGATGCATGATTTTTTGATGTGGGTGCGGGGGGAGGGTGCGATCAGGCCGTGTGATATCTGGTCTGTCGGAAGTGTAGGGCGTGTGCAGTGAGGGGCAGATTTGGTTAAGGTTATGTTTTGTTTGTTGCCTAGATTGGGGAAGGATGCGGGTGTGTGTGTTCTGGATCTGAGTCGGGTGAATCTCGATAATCCTGAGCAGGGATAGGATCTGCTGGTAGTGAGGTTCGTGATAGTGGGTTGGCCGATGGGAGTAGTTTGTGATGCTTCTTGGGGGCTGGGGGTGTCTGCTATGTGATGAGAGTCAATGGAGGAGGTAGGCTGGAAGGGGTTGATGTTGGGTAGGAAGGGGGTGGGGCAGGGTATGGGATAATGTCTGGGGCAGGCTAGTCTGCTGAGGCCGTTGGGGTGTAAGCGAAGGTGTGACCCTGTACAAGGGGTGTCATGGGGGACCAGGCAGAATGGGAACATAATGAGGAAGGTCCAGGTTATCATTTCTGAGTTTAGAGGGAACTGACGCACAAAATCGTCAGAGAGAAGCTAGTGCGCAATGTTAGTCCACAATGGTGCTGCAGTGAGGGTACTAGCGCAGAGAATCGGAGAAATGCTAGTGCACAGTGCTGATACCCAGTGCTAATACGCAGTGTACTCTAGGCGACCATAAGGCATTACACAATGTCACAGTAGTCTCTAAGCGACCATAAGGCACTTACACAATGTCACAGTAGTCTCTAAGCGACCCTAAGGCACTACACAATGTTGTCACAGTGGTCTCTGAGCGACCATAAGGCACTACACAATGTTACAGTAGTCTCTAAGCGACCATAAGGCACTTACACAATGTCACAGTAGTCTCTAAGCGACCCTAAGGCACTACACAATGTTGTCACAGTGGTCTCTGAGCGACCATAAGGCACTACACAATGTTACAGTAGTCTCTAAGCGACCATAAGGCACTACACAATGTCACAGTGGTCTCTAAGCGACCATAAGGCACAACACAAGTGGTCACAGTGGTCTCTACGCGACCATAAGGCACTACACAATGTTACAGTGGTCTCTAAGCGACCATAAGGCACTACACAATGTTACAGTAGTCTCTAAACGACCATAAGGCACAACACAAGTGGTCACAGTGGTCTCTACGCGACCATAAGGCACTACACAATGCTACAGTGGTCTCTAAGCGACCATAAGGTACTACACAATGTCACAGTAGTCTCTAAGCGACCATAAGACACTACACAAGTGGTCATAGTGGTCTCTAAGCGACCATAAGGCACTACACAATGTCACAGTAGTCTCTAAGCGACCATAAGGCACTACACAATGTGAGCAGTAGTCTGTGTTATACCGTACTGCGAGAGCAGGGTTCAGTGAAGGCTTGACACAGTTTAGGTTGCTGGCTGGAACAGTTGATAAAAGGTTGCAGTAAGGGGCGGTATGTTTACCCCAAAGGAGATGGGCAGGGGATCTGGCCCTATGCTCGGTGGTGTATACAGGCTAGAGATAGGCACAGTGCACAGTGCCTTCGAGGTGGACCGGTTCGGAGCCTGCTGGCTTGTGGCTGGCTCCCAATAGAGGAGAGGGGCCAATCACGATGTTTGCAGGGTAGCGGGGCCGGATGGAGGGCTAAAGATGCGGCGGACAGCCATCTTTAAATGGTGTGAACCTCGGGGCTTCGATTGGTGGCTGGATGCACTTAGAGTGCATTAATGGGGCAGATCCTGGCAGGAAGGGCCGCACTGGGCAACGCTGGAGCAGTGCGGATATTACTAAATAATTTGCCGCGTGTTGCCTTCAAGACGCACGCTCGTGCTGTAGCTAGGGACTCGTGACATACCTGGTGTCAGCAGCTCCAGCAGTAGATGGAAGGAGCTCCTGCTCATGGTGGCTCTGGATTGGTAAGGGCAAAGTTTCTGGCCCCTAGCTCCTGTGGCTCCGAACAGGCACCCAACAGGCCTTAGAATGGCCTTCGAGCTGGCCGCCGGCGTAATCCGCCTGCCGGCGGTTCCAGCTGATGAAATTGAGGCTTAGCCTCGGTTTCGCGCCGCGCTGCGCCCGGCATGGGCGAGTCAGGCGCCGTGTGGGGACAGGGTCAGGCAGGCCCTGTCCGAGTTCCCCGCTCGGCGCGTGGTTCCTCTGCTGGGCTGGTGGTGCTGGGGGGGCTCCTGCCCTCGCCCCACGATGAGGAAGGATGGAATGGGGGGTAAGCAGGCACCCAACAGGCCTTAGAATGGCCTTCGAGCTGGCCGCCGGCGTAATCCGCCTGCCGGCGGTTCCAGCTGATGAAATTGAGGCTTAGCCTCGGTTTCGCGCCGCGCTGCGCCCGGCATGGGCGAGTCAGGCGCCGTGTGGGGACAGGGTCAGGCAGGCCCTGTCCGAGTTCCCCGCTCGGCGCGTGGTTCCTCTGCTGGGCTGGTGGTGCTGGGGGGGCTCCTGCCCTCGCCCCATGATGAGGAAGGATGGAATGGGGGGTAAGCAGGCACCCAACAGGCCTTAGAATGGCCTTCGAGCTGGCCGCCGGCGTAATCCGCCTGCCGGCGGTTCCAGCTGATGAAATTGAGGTGGCAGGCAAAAGATGGCGCACAATAAAGGCTGCAGAGCGCTGAGGCTGGCAATGCCCTGGCCCACGCTGCGCCCGACTACACGCAGGGGTTTGCAGGCCCCAAAGGTCTGTGGAAGAAGAAGGACCCGGGTGCAGACAGAAGGTAAGTGTGTGTATGTGGGGGGAGGGGTGTGATGTGTGCATGTGTATGTTGGGGCCTATATGTGTGCACGTGGGGGTGAAAGGGAAATGGAGAGAGGAAGGGAGAGCCAAATAGTGGGTTCAAGTGAAACTTCCCGATTTTATATCAATTCTGACAACACGGGAGGGATGGGGTTTTCCCGCCCACCGAAGACCACACCAAATCGGCCGACAGACATAGAACCATTTGAAGGATCACTGCCCAGAGTTGTGCACCACTATCTTAAAACTATGGCAAGGATGGACAGGTCCTTCTCCAGAGTCATGACTAGCAGAATAATCACTGTTGAGGTGTACAAGGGGGGGAATCACATAACAGGTCAGCAGTTGCAGAAGATGCTCATTCTTCGAGCCTCCTGAATATCAATGCCCCCACCCTCCCCCAGGCGTACCTGTGAACGTGCTTCTTTTGTTTGTTTCTGCTTTCTATGGTGTGCCAAATGTCACACTTAAACCACAAACTCAGCTGTAACCAAGGGATGCTGGGAATCTCACAGAACTAAAAGTCATGCGAGTTGATATCCCACCTTTGAACGATTAAACTGGTACTCAAATGTTCCTTGGAAACACACTTGTCTCCTCCCTTACCACCCTGATACCCTTGCCAATAATGCATCTATACCACGTCTCCTTTGTCTGTGAAACACAATTCATTATCATGGCTTCTCACATCTGTGTAGAGGCCACCCCTGACTAGGTTGCCTGTACTTCGTGTTAATGACTAACACATCAACCGTAAAACCGTAAAACCCACCAGCTCTATTCAACTCATGTTCTTGTCTGCCCTTGCACTCCTAAAATGCCAACAACGGCCACCTGTGTCCTTTGCCTCTATTCAGAGAGTGCTACAAGAATGAAAAATGTCCTAGAAAAGAGGCAGACTTAGCTATGAACACAAATGACGGACGCATACATGCCATGCCTGCAGCTCTTGTAAATCACTGGTCATCAGACTGAGGATAACCCATGATGGTGTCCTGGATTTTGCGTATTGGAATGTCACTTGCAATGTAATGTGGCCACCTAACACTTGCTCACACCTCAGCGTGTGACTTTGAATAAAGTCAACACTTCGCCGTTTTGCAGAGCTAGTCTACCTTCCAAAGTCTTAATACAGAAGTAACGGCGAGGCCTCCCATAAGAGCCACTCAGAGCCACTGCAGCTGTCTTGAGGGATTCGGTCTGTGCCTCCCTGCATATTCTCGGTATTTCTGGAAACCAAAGTGTTCTGATCACGCTCGCTCTCTCTGTACTTCTCTTACTCTCGCTGTCTCTCTCCGTCCAGAAGAAAACAGCCAAATGCGCTCAGTGTCAAGTCAAGGTCCTTCCAGTCAAGGCCGTGCAGTGCATCGGCCAAGAAGGTTTGTCGGAAACCTCTCAATTTCTGCAAGCTGCCACTGGCTGTGATGAATGCACATGTACTAAACTGACAACCGTTTCCCGAAGTACAGAAAGGCTGACAAAATACACTGTGCCGTGCCTCGGACGGTTCCTGTCCTTCGCTCCGTTCCTTATAGCCCACCTGCCATTTCCTGGTATTGCCTCCTGCACCATGCTTAAACTTTATTGCGTGCCTCTCTCTGCCCCATGCCCTTAACTTGTCTCTCTTTCCCTTCTGGGCCTCTCTGCCCCTCACTTTGTGCTAGCCTTCCACTTGCTCTTTGCCACTTCCCCTGCCACTAGTTCCTCGTTGTGCCCCTTGAGTCACCCTGTTTGATGTTTACAGCCCAACCGAACGTTTGTAGTGGTGTCCGCATCCCTCTCACCCGAATCTTGCCTGAACCCCCGAAGTTCTCTTTGCCACTTACTTTTCAAGTACCCCTCACAGTGGCCTTGAAGCTTTGCCTCTTAATGCCCCCGCCGCCTCTCTGCCATAGCGGACTCTGTTTTGCAAATTGCCCCAAGCCCTTGACAGCACAGAGTGAACTATCTTTCATTCTCATGTTAGAATTTGTTGTTAATAAAAACCTTTTGTTTTTCTTTGACGTCTATTAGCTGATTTTCATGGCGAAATTGCATATGTACACAAATGAAAAATTCTTTCATGAAAATCAAAACTGTTTAGTTACTAGGCTATTTATAGAGCGCAGACCAAGCTTCGGGCAGCAAAGGAGAACTTTGCAATAATAGTGGGAAGAACATGGTGAGGGAAGCAGAGAAAGTAGTGATCGAGGAGCTAACAGGGGAGCGGGAGGGGGTGCAATTTGTCAGCAAGGGATCTCAAAGCAACCAGGGGAGGAAACAGTGAGGATCAGATCACCGAGTCTCAGGTAGAGTGGGGAGTGACAACTTTTCATAAACTATAGATGCTCTTTTTAACGTGGCAAAATTATAGATACATTGCAAACAATTAAAACTCGTCTGAGAATTGGCTGACCGGATTTTCACAATTTCATTCCTTGCACTAGAGGAACTTGAGCTCTAAGCTCCCGAACCAAGTCTCAAAAAGCAATTTGGCCAATTCGGAGATATTTGTCTTGAAAGTGTGCATTTATTTGACGGGCAGTCCCATTCTAGCACAATTGAAGAATTGTTGTTTTGACACTGTAACTAAGCTATGGAAACATTCAGCTAAGGTGCCCTAACGAGGGAAAAGATTTCAAGGGAAAGTCACTTTTTTGTTTTGTACTTAGTGTTCTGGAGCTTTTAACTGTGTTGTCGCTGTTGTGTCTCCTCAACCAAAGGAAGCCGAAAGACGAGGGGAAAGCATTGGTTTGGACCTTGCATCAACCCGCAATGTGAGAGACTCGATGAAAAGGAATTGCTCCTATAATTTTTCATTCTTTTTTTCCACTGACACCTACAGGAGTATGGAGGATAATAAAAATAGTCTATATAGTGTGTCATTTGTAGAGCTGTAACAATAGCTGGTACTCTTGGCCAGTTTAATGGCACTCAATTTCTGCACCCCAAAAGGAGGCAGGGCTGAGTCGGTCCTGCTGGGATTTGAACTTGTGTCATGTAGGCTGTCTCCATGTCAAAGGTGAGCACTAAACATGTGAGCTACTCACCCCTGACATGCATAAATAACAAACAACAAAGGAAATGCAACTAGAAAACTAAAGTCAACCGGGGAACTTTCTTGATAGCAATTCAGGAAAACCAATTTGAGCAACTGGATCCATTTAAAACCATTTGGAAATGTGTATTTAGGTAGCATGCCTTCTGGTGAAAAACATGAGACAGCAGAGGCTAATTGCATCTAGATCTAGTAGAATTTCCTCAATATCCTGCCCGTCAGACAAATAGAAGAAACGGCATGTTCAATTATATTTCTGATGAAGAACCCATCATCAGTGAATTGGTGCAGCTGTATACTTTCTTTCCTGGCATCTAAGTAATCAACCTGCAAGCAAGAATTAAAATATCAATTGTCAAATAAAACAATCACGATTATGAACTGATTAACCCTGGGGGCATTTGGTTTCTTCAGAGAGTCACTGGAACCAGTCTCCATTCCTCACATGGGGTTAAGTGGCTGTCTATATCCAGTGGTGGCTGGTGAATATTTGAATTGGATAGGTGTAAATATTTACACCGAATATGCCTGAGCTACTGAGCGTACCGAGGGAGCCCAAACCAATCAAGAGGGGCTGAGGAGGCGGGGGTTCTCTCCCAAGGAAAATATTTTGAATAATGAGTTTAAATGTTTAAATGTTTAAATGGTGCATTTTAGAGCACACTTTAAGTGAAAAATTGGGTTAAAACTCAGATTGTTTCCAATTGTTTTTTCAGGCTAACTCATAAAAAAATCCAACAGAGGCAAGTCCGCAACAGTCAACAGGAGCATTTCTCTCCACATTTTTATACTTTTGCGCCAGAATATGCTAATATAAAAACATTTTTAGCTGGCTCTGCCCATACATTTCCATGCCGGCTACACTCGCTCATTCATTAGCCACATCCACCCATGCATCATACACTCGCTCATTCATTAGCCACATCCACCCATGCATCATACACTTGCTCATTCATTATCCACATCCACCCATGCATCATACACTCGCTCATTCATTAGCCACATCCACCCATGCATCATACACTCGCTCATTCATTAACCACATCCACCCATGCATCATACACTCGCTCATTCATTAGCCACATCCACCCATGCATCATAGACTCGCTCATTCATTAGCCACATCCACCCATGCATCATACACTCGCTCATTCATTAGCCACATCCACCCATGCATCATACACTCGCTCATTCATTAGCCACATCCACCCATGCATCATACACTCGCTCATTCATTAGCCACATCCACCCATGCATCATACACTCGCTCATTCATTAGCCACATCCACCCATGCATCATACACTCGCTCATTCATTAGCCACATCCACCCATGCATCATACACTCGCTCATTCATTAGCCACATCCACCCATGCATCATACACTCGCTCATTCATTAGCCACATCCACCCATGCATCATACACTCGCTCATTTATTAATTCACACAGGGACGCATACATAATACATACAAAAAAACATAATACATAATCGTACATTCAGCCATGGTCCTGATGCCTCTCCTCAACAAGAGCTGGCAACAACATGGAAGCACTTGGGTTCTCTCGACACACAAACAGGAACCAGGAAGCACTTTTCAGCTTCTTGCTATAGAACTCTGGAATGCTCGCCCACTGGACATCGGTTCGTGTCCTACTTTGAGCTTGTCAAGAAATGACTACTCTTGGGCTCAGCATTTTCCTCTTAAGCAACTGAGCCTAATGGTTTGAATCCTGTTTTCTTAACCAATCGTTATTAATCTTGAGCGTGTTGTGTTTATGGTACATTTTCACTATTTACTTTTCTTTTTTACTGATTATTGCATATTGCTCAGTGTTTTGGATAAAGCTGCTATATAAATAACTAAAATAAATAAAATAAAGTAATAGCATGTGTACCATTTATGAAGACTACAAGATATGAATCACATTAATGAGAAACCCAGCAGCCAGCTCTGTTGATGGAATTAATTATTGCTTTTACAGCTTTCCCTGCACTCACACTATCCAAACTACAGCATGAGCAAGCCAATGGCTTACCTTGGTGTGATGTGGATCTACAAAGCCTGCACATCATGCATGTGGGAACGGTGGGCCATGAAAACAACACTCACATAAATGCACCCTTGGGAGATTGACGTCCTCACTGCATCTGACTTGTAGCCTTAGATTTTGACTGCACCGCTTTGCTTTAGGCCACCTATGGCCAAAACCTTAAAAGGACACCCACTTCCTGTGAATGTAACATCTTCTAAGTGGAGCATGCCACAACATCAATCGGATGGTTTGACAAGATTCCTTGTTTTTTTCCTCAACATATTTTACAGGGAGAGTACCACAAAAGTAGCTTTGTAAAAGGCATAGTATATTATTTTACGAACATTTTTATAGGCAGAGATGCATGCATCTGGGACAATTACAGTTTTAAAATGTTGAAACCAACTAGGTACCTAAATGTATGCAGGAAGTGCTCTGACCGAGCTAAAGGGGTGAGTTAGAAAATGTTATTTTTAAGTTGGCATGGTCTTTCAATTTTCTTAGAGATGAGAGACTGATGCCACTTAAAAGTGGAGAGAAGATGCGTCAAGACTCCACTGCCAAGAGAGATTGTATTTGACATATGTGCACCTTGTTTGATATATGGTGCTCTATCTTTTCTGAAAGGACTATAGTCACCTTACCACCATAGTCTAAAAACTACAATGCATCCAAAATACAGCAGAAAGACTACCCCTGAGACTAAAAAGAAGAGACCACATCACACTGCCCTGTGAAGTCTACACTGGCTAACAGAAAAGAAACACAATACTCTCAACGTCCTCCTCATTGCCCATAAAGCACTACACAGACAAAGAGCTGAATTCCTCCAAGCTAAAACACCCGTTACCAACCAAGAAGAGATTTAAGATTGAACAACGACCTCCAAATAGAAACAAGACACTACAATAAAAGGACATTTCGGAGGAACTGCTTTCTCCTCTCTGATGGTGAAACGTTGGAACTCAATACCAAAGAAAATAAGAACGACGTAAGAACACTTAGCATTCAGGAAACGACTAACCACATGACTATTCAACTCATTGAGATAAACATAGATGTGCACTTCTACAAACCATACACCAGGACCAAAGTAAACACAGGACAATACAGAATGAAGAACCAAAAATAAAACTACTCAACACGCAATGATCACCAGAAACCAATTAACCACCCCTTTCGCTTTTCCTCATCCTCACACCACTCACAAACTACATCATTAGTGAAACAACCAACCAGAAAGATGCAAACCACACATCCCCCTCTAATCATGCTACAAGCCAAATACCTTCAGACAACAAGCAACTCAGCAACTGGACACTACCCTTATGGACACAAGTCCAGTGCACATAACAAAGCACACCTAGAAAGCTTACACACAGATGGCAGTTTCTCCTAGTTCTGCATGCATGCACAGATGAGCAAAACCTCTATCATATCACTTGCTCCCTCACCAAACAACCCTAACCACTTTTCTTACAGAACCATGTGAGTGCATGGAGACCATGAAAATGGCAGCGGTGGGTGGTATAGATGAACCATAACATAACATGGTGGCCAAGCCCACCACTTTATAGTCTTCCAATAAGAAGTTTATCGCTCACCATATCAAAGGCAACACAGATGATTGGATTGTGTTATAACGTTCACCTTTTTCATTGCTTAATTGATGGGTCCATCATCACACCGATCATAACATTTTCAAGTATCAGGATATTTATTACCTTCAAGGGTATGGACTGCCATCGGCACTACCACTTTGGATTCTTCATCCTTTTTCTTAAACTTGAAAATAATTCCTCACAATTGGCCTCATTACGAGTCAGGCGTTAAGGGGTTAACGGCGCCGTAAACGGTGCCGACCCTTAACGCCTGATTCCGAGGTCCCTTTGCGCCATGGTGAGTTTAACGCCTGCTTTTTGCAGGCGTTAAAATCCATGGCGCTAAGGGACCATGGTGCTAATTACGCCACCGTAATTTACGGTGGTGTAATTAGCGCCTTCCCCACTCCCATTATGCCCTATGGGGCAAAAATGGGAATGGGGAAGAGTAAATGGGAAATGGGGATTTACCGCCCCACTCACCTTGGAATAGGGCAGGAAATCAGCCATCCACCATGGTGTAAACATAGTTTACACCATGGTGGTAAGGGTACGACCCAGGCGGTAACTTACCGCCTGGGTCGTAATGAGGGCCAATCTCTCCTTATAAGCAAGCACGGTTCGGTGGTAGGACCCTGCAAACTGTGACCTTCTCCATTGGCTGTGAGAGCTACCTCAAGTGTGTTCTCGGTGAGGTTGCCTTGCAGCGCCAATGAGCTGTTATTGGTTTCCGAGGTCTGCACATCTTTTGCATGCCAGCCAAACATAAATGGATGGATGCGCTAACCAGTGGTCGAAATGCATGAAAAGAAGTAGTGGAACTATGTTCACTGCTAACATGCCCCGCTTCCCACAAGCCCCATCACCACGCCCCCTCACGTGTGCAATCCAACCCCCCTAACAAACACACCTGCTATTTAAGGGAATGTTGAGTGCACTCAAGTGCAAGTTTCAACTTCTTCCTACAATTTTATTTTAAAACGTAATCGTTGCTGAATGTTTTCTATTTAAAATAAAGGAACAGCCCACTTCGACCACTGACGCTAACCAACTGTTCAAGCTAACGTTTTCTTAAAGTGCCTCTAAAAAAATTGTGCCTTGTCTAATTACACAACGATTATAAAACATCAACATATGTCAACATTGTGGTCCTAGTATGAGGGTATCAAGGGCAGAATAGTTACAGTCGATTTAAGCTTGGTCTTTGGGTAATCAGCATCTTTGTTTGTGAACCAGGAAGCTTTAGACAGAAGATTTGTTTGTGAACCAGGAAGCTTTAGACAGAAGACGTGGGACGTGAGAATAAAAGTATGGCCTTCTTGATGGACTTGGCACAGTGCAATAAAGACTGAATGTCAGGATTTAGTTGGTAAGTCGTTTTAGACTCGAGAGTAGTTAATCTTTACCTCATGCAGTATGTTCTCGGTGCCCCATGTGGTTAATATCGCGTGCAATTCCTACCCATAACTAGGCAGTATTTTAAAAATACGAGGTATTGAAAATATCACGTTTTTACAGTTACCACCATATGCATAATGAGCGTTACGGTAAAGGATTGAAAAAAAAGGGTCGAATGGTCAAAGGATCGACTCAAAAGTACCGAAAACAAAAGGATCTAAAAAAAAATGTTTGTTACATTTTTTTTTTTTGGGGGGGGGTCCCCCGCAACCCACATTTTTTTGGTAAAAAACATTTTTTTAACCTATACGAAAACCAAAAAAAATTAATATAATTTACAAAAAAATGTGATCCTTTTGTTTTTGGCCCTATTGTGTCGATCCTTTTTCATTTAATGCTTTAACTGGACAGCGAGCGTTAAATGTCTTATCTGCCACTACCCGCTCCTGAACAAGATATAAGACAGTGGAGAGTATATATTTATACATTAATGTATGTGTGCGTGTGTGTATTAACACTGTCAACGAGGTGCTTCATTAGTTCAATAATGATGCTGAGGATTTTAATTCAAAGCTACTGGTTCCAATAATGATACAAAATGATAATTTATTTATATCGCGCTCGTACACAAGTGTTTCAGAGCGCGAGAATTATCTGGGTTTTTAAAAAGCTTATGTGGAGCACTTTGCTAAAACTAGGTCTATATGATATCGAAATCTTGTTTTTCCAATAGAAGGGACGCGATTTAAGAAGAAATAAGGCCCACATATTTCAGGTAACAAAACATCAATAGTGTTGTGTCTACCAAATAAGCAAGGAAGGAGCCGCTTCTTACAATGATGGTGATCATTCAAAAGCATGCAGGAGAACGTTACCTTTAGAAACACGCCGAGGTGCTTCACAGCAAAACTTTACTGGACATGTTCCAAAGAAAAGAGGCCCATTTGTAGCGTGGGTAGCTGTAGGAAAGCAGCAGGTCCAAAGATCACAGTAACTGTTTCCTGTTACTACCATAATTGCCTGGCATGTTCACAGTCGTAGTGGGCACATCTGGCCTTTCAATACAGCCTACTGAATACGATAACACACGTTTTCTTGACCGGTCAAAATGCATCTACAATATGCTGGGAGCTCAGAATTCCAGATGTTCCTTGCGTGAGGTGTGCCAACATCTAACCTGAAAATAAGAATAGTATTCCAACACTCACAGCCAAGCACACCACCGCGGACGCGCACACCACATATGCACATGTGCACACTCAAACACACACCACACACATATAGTGCTATCACAATATATGCCCTGTCAATCAGTGCTGGCCAAAATGATTTCTGAAATCGCGTCACTTAGATGCAGCAGAGACATCTATATGGATAGGACAGCAAGAGTACATAACCGTGGCCTTCACAAGGATGAAGTGCTATGTCTTCATGAAAATTGACACACTGACGATTTGCCTTGTACAGCAGTTAAAAATGTGCGCCAGTCTAACCCTTCCAGACCCCACTGACAGATGGAATAATCCTTCCCTACCGATGCCTGTCAAGGGACTGCATGATTTCCATCTTCAACCCCCTTGGGGCATCCCTCATTAACGTTTTAATTCTATCACAATGAAATGGAAATGGGGCAGATAGAGAGATATTCAACAGTAAAATAAACTATCACAACCAACGGTCCCTCCAAACCATGCACTGGCTACTGATCACACACAGGTGAAAGCGCTAGACTTCATTGCTCAGGATATATGGCGCGCATGGCCCATTTGAGTCCAGTCCTAAATCTGCATCTAAAGACCAATGTGAAATGTTAGATCTGAAAACAAAATCTCATTGGTGAACTGGGTGGCTAGAAAACAGAGTTTGTGGGGGGAACATTGCTCCACCTCATTCGACTCTAGGGAATTCTGCCCTGGTGTTGCTAAGAATGAGGATATCCTTGGTCATGTCTACACACGAATTCTCATGCACTGTGACCTTGCACTCTCCCTTTTTTTGAACTGGGCACCTCCATCAACTATTTTGGTGCAGAGTGCTTCTCTCTGCTTTTTTGCATGAAGTGACGGGCGCAGTGCGTGCTGTGTGTACAGTCAGTGACATCATGCTCGGTAGCAGACAGGGATGCGGGTGGATGGCACACTGAGCCAACTGCTGGGAAGGGGATTTCTGGGGCGGCTGATGCTGGATGGAGGATGTCGGGGATGAGGAATACATGGGAGGAACATCCAGTCGAAAGAACATTACAGTGGGTAAGTAATGTATTGTTCTTCCCCACTGCTCCAGCTCTTCGTTTCCCATAAGGGGGGCTAATTTTCTGAAACTGTCTCTTCTAGATTCCTAGTAAGGGTAATCCCTAAGTATTTAATACTATTTCTGCCTTTACAAAATCCAATTCCTATAGAAAGGTCCAAACTTGACTTGAACATTTCCCCAAGGGGAGAAATATTGACTCAGGATAATTTATTTTAAATCCGGAATTTTGTCCATATTTTCAAATCTCACCTATTATGTGTGGTAACGATTGCACCAGATCGCTGACAAATGACAGCACATCATCAGCAAAGAGGGCTAATTTTATATTTGTTGTCACACACTGAGAATCGTTGTGCCCATTTCTCCTCAGTTCAGCCGCCAGTGGTTCCATCACAAGAGCACATACCAAAGGTGACAGGGGGTATCCTTGCCTCGTTCCTCTTCACAATGATATCTTCTCTGACGGATCCCCATTCGCCACAACCCTAGCCATAGGGCTCGAGTACAATATTGCCAACTATAGCAACCAGTGGCATCCAAACCCAAATCCAATCAGCGTCCGTCTTGGGAACATTCAACTGTCACTGTCAAATGCTTTTTCAGCCTGTAGTGCAAGTGAGACAGTCAGCTCATTCCTTTTCTGGTAGCTCTATATATCGGATGTAGTCTGTTACGGCCTGTGGGTCTTCGTTGTCCTCACAAGCATAGAATTCTTGGTAGAATGTCACAAAAGATCTAGTAATATCTGGGGCGGGGCGTTTAAGTCCACTCCCTCCCATGTTCATCCACTATACTTCTCACACCCCGTTCGACCCTCAGGCACCTGCCTTGTCCCCCATTTCATAGTACTGTTGCTTAACTGCCCTCAAATTCTGACAAACCATACCTGAGTCTAGCTTCTGCAGTGCTTGTCTCGCCTGTTCAATCTCCTGTAGCAGATAACTCCGTCTCACCCTCACTATTGATGCGTTCCTCCTCCAGCCGTCTATTTTTCAACCTCACCTCATTCTCCAATAGATTGTAAGCTTTTATCTTTATTGAAGCCTCTGCAGTAATAAGCACCCTCATGGTATCGGTTAGGAAAGATTTATTTTGTGTGGAACTTTCCGTCCATAGTTTCCTACGGAACCCGATTCTTTCTATGGATTACTTTTCTCCTGCAGATTACTCATCAAATAGTTATGCTTCCAGCATCAGCTGCTCGTAAAACCTTTCTACAAGGGGCATAGTGCACCGTCGATCCTTCTTGACTTGATGCAGTGGTTGTCGACTCCAACGTAATGTCAGTCGTCGTACATATACCACGTCACCTCAGTTCCTTTTTTCCACACACTCAGCACGCTGCTCACTCTCGTTAGAGAAACATCTTAGAAATTTGTCACTAAAATGTGTTTAACAATTCAACGTGATTTTGCCAGAATGTCTGCTCCCAAGGTGTCTGGTTTGCAAAGGTGCAAGGATTGTAATTCCAAAATAACTATTATGGACCAACAGGGTGTCTGCGTTTGGTGCCTCGGTCATGTCACCGAGGATTGTGGT
Organism: Ambystoma mexicanum; assembly: GCF_040938575.1. Taxonomy (NCBI): domain Eukaryota; kingdom Metazoa; phylum Chordata; class Amphibia; order Caudata; family Ambystomatidae; genus Ambystoma; species Ambystoma mexicanum. The sequence continues at coordinate 986,076,464 of NC_090924.1, forward strand.
TCTTGCATGAAGATAAACCCAAACTCCCTCCAGTAGAGAGCAGCAAAACTTGCTCTCAGTCAGCCCCTGTCTACCTCTGCGGCTCACTCAGCAAATCAGTCACCAGAGCCTGATACAGAAGGGCCCACTCTTGAAAAGGAGGACAGGCACTTGAAGATATCTAAAGAACTGTAACATTCCCAGAGCCTTTCCTTGTCCTCCCCAAAAAGGAAACGCTGTCATGACAGCATAGGCACTAGTCTGACTCTACCAAAGACCACAGTAAGTTTGCATTGGGCCCTACATCTAGAGCAGAGTGGGAGGCCTTTAAAGAACAGATGGTTGAGATATTCAAGGAGGCTGCAGGTACGGCTTATGCCTAGGTTCAGCAGGCAACTTCAGTGGCTCCCGGTGATCCTGATCCTAAGAAGTCTGTGTTGGTATCCGATGCCTTCGGGCCCGGTGCTACCTGCTGCCAAAACATTCACATCATTGAAGCCATCATCAGTGCCTCAAGGTGTGGGACATTCAGCATTGGTGCCTATCCAGATGCTCAATCTCTCTAATGGCCCGCAGCCCTGATCAGTATTTTCCAACACTATGTCGATGATTTTCTTTTGGCGATGATGGTGTCCAGGTACCTTTTGGTCTCCAACCAGCAAGTGGAGGCTCTGGGGGCAAGTATTTCTTCTCTGACCAGGGTGATTTACTCTCCTTGGCAGATGTGCTGGGGGATGCAACTGGCTTGGACACTTCTCCCAAATATTCTTCTGAAATTCAACAACCGCATCCCTATGGACATGTAAATGCCAAGTACAGTTCCACAGTAGAAAGGGTGGTTGATGCCCCAGTTTTGGACACCCCAGCCAAACCCCTGTTGGCTATGCACTCCCCAAAATCCTTGACCAAGGGCCCCTGCTGAGAGGACCTTACCTGTCAACATAGTCATTGTTGACTCTGTTGTAGCCTTGTGGCAAACATCTTCTCCTGTGTTCAACCCCTCCTGTGAATTCTGAATTCACAAATAAATATAACCCGGCAAGGGGAGATCCATTTTTCCTCTCTAGCCATCCGATTCCAGTGGCCCTGGTTGTCCAAGCTGCCACGGTCAATACTTGACCCGCCACATCCGACTCCCTGACTAATCCCTGCCGAGGAACGAGGAACACATTGGGTACAACCAACTTCTGCCCTCAAACCCTAAGGGGAAGTCAGCATCCATGCTTGGAGAGGAGGTGGGGTAAGCAGACGGACCGCAACCAAGAATGTGGAAAGGTCCAATTGAGCAGCAAGCAACCTAACTAACCAATGTACTAAACAATTCCCAGTTCCTGCTCCTCTGACATAACTAAGGCCACTATACACGACTAAGAGCTAGTCACACTACGCACTGAGAACTAATCTAACCCTGGCACTCAGCAAACTCCTCTGAGACTCTTGAAGTAACGTCACAGGAACACACCCATGCACATAGTCCATACTTCCACCAACACTACATATAGGGACACCAACATAATACAATAAAACACCTGAGTCATCAGTGATTTTGGGCCACCTTATGGAAACAATTTAACCAGTGTGCACCTCTACAATCCCACTCCAACCTCATACAACCCACACACCCAACAAAAACACCAGCACACATATGAGGCACCGAGTCGTACCTATATGGTTACAGCAGGTGGGCCTCTCAAGTCGAATCGAACCAACTCCCACACGCAAAACAATGGACACAGACACCAGTTCCTACTGGTTCTGAACCTATCCAATCATCCTATCCTCACTAACATATCCCACCCTCTTCTCTTGCAGAGCCACGTGAGTGCCTGGAGACTGCCCTCGGGTGGCAGCGGTGTGCAGTATAAACTAGCATAACATGACATGATCTCATTCCAAGGCATGCTTCTAAGGCAGCAGGGGCTGTCTGCAGTTGTCCTGCGCCCCCATCCAGCACAAGATAACTTGCAGCCCCCCAGGGAAATGACTCAGGTTGGGTATGAATCTCCCCTTCCCAAGATGTCCACAGCAGAAACAAAAAGAAACATCCTCCTGGCGGAGGTGCACACCTCCATCGATGGCCCTCATTGGTCAAATCTGCTTCCTCTGCCCCAGCCCTTGATCTGCCAGATGGTGGAGCCAGCATCATTCCAAGGCATGCATCTAAGGCAGCAGGAGTTGTCTGCAGCTGTCCGCTACTTGTTGCCTTTGCCACTTGCCATCACACACTGCGCATCATGCCTTATCATAGAAAACAAAAGTAAGCCCAACGTACTCGTAAGTACCGCCGGCACTCACTTATTGTCGCAATATGTTTTTCAGCCTGCCAAATGTGTGCGCCATACTCCGCTGCCATGCCCTACCACTTTTTTCATCCCGCTGTTACTCCCGATTCTTCCAAAAACTATCACCATAATTCACATAATTTAACCAACGATTGCCCAACCATAGCACCATGTGCATCCAAGTCCACACACGCAACCCTCTTTTCCTCCCGCTGCACACACACGTTCTGACAATGTAGAAATGGCTTCAATCCCCTACCGTAACAAGCTTCCGTCCCTCTCTACCTTCGAGGTACTATGAGCATCTGCCCGTGAAGAGACAAGCCTGCCCGCTAGCCTCCTCTTACTTAGACATGCCCATGAGTCTTCCATTAGCCCTGCGTACATCCACACAATTCCCACTGCTCTGCCTTACAAAGCCAAGCCTAAACTACTTGTCGCAAACCTGCCTACAGATCACCTAATACGCCAGCCCTCTACCTCTGATTCTCATACCCAAGCTACTCATGCCACAGCTGATCAGCCACACACCGCCATCCTCGCCTCATGTAAATTATCTGCACCACCCAATGAGCTAGCCCACAGTTCCTCTACTGCCCCACCTCCACCACTCTCACATGAATGCTCCAATCCACGCAATACACCTCCCCAATCACTCATCTCTGTGATGAACGCCAGACAGTGTGCTCACACCACCAGGAGCCCACCCACACACCTCCCAGCCTCTATCTTATTCAGAAACGCTCACCTGAGCGCTAAATGCAGCACCAAGCACCCCCTCTCCCAAACACCAACCACGGGCCCCACTCCTAAATTAGCACCGGGTTCACCCACTCACTTATAAATACCAACCATTTTATCTATATGCCACCTTCCCAACCCAATCGAAACAACTCCTACCCCACTACAACATCAGGACCTGTGGCCGCAAAACTAAAAACAACTGCTGCTGTCATTCCTATATTAGAATCACCCCTCAAACATCCCAACCACTCCAGGGTGCCATCATTAATGCTAGGTCACTCCCAGCCCATGCCCTAGATATAAATGACCTCATCACTGCCCAAAATCTAGACCTCTTAGCCATCACAGAGACATGGCTCCATCAGGCTTCTGGCCATGCACTATCTCTAGCCCTCCCACCAGGCTACACCATCATAAGGTGCGATAGACCGAGGGGGTGGCGTCGCCCTTATCTACAGGGAGCCCTTTCAAGTTAGACTCTGTAGCAAATCCACCGAGGAACACTGTGAACACCTCACACTAAAACCGACCACATCACCAACGGACTCCTTCACCCTACACATTCTGTACTGGCAACCAAGACATACAGTCGCTTTCGGGGAACATATCAACCACCTGCTAGGCAGCAACATCAAATCCACCACCGGAGTCATAATCCTAGGTGACATCAACCTGGACCTATACGTCCCCTCTGATGCAGCAGCCGCCACTGCAACAAATGCGGTTTCAGACCTTGGCTTCACACATTGCATATCCTCTCCCAACCATGACAAAGGCAGAACCCTTGACTGGATAGCCGAACTGAACAGCCAGGTCACCAGGACCTCCAACACCCCATGCCCATGGTCGGACCACCACATCACCAGCTTCTCCTTCCAACCCCTTAAACAACCCATCAGCCTGAAAACCTACAACCCACCTACTCTGTCTCATAGCTTGGCTTGAGACTAATCACCAAAGACCCCATCTATCCCGAACTCAAGCACCTTACCTCAGTACCTCAGGAGGTAACTGACCCCCTGGCTGACCTATATGCCATCACCCTCACTAATGCTATCAACCTGGTTGCCCCTCTCATACCCAGAAAGGCTAAACGCACTTGCCACCTCAAACCCTGGTTCATCAGTGAACTTCAAAATCTTGTGCAGTAATAAGAGACAAGCAGAAGCGCTTTGGAAAAAGCCCACACAGCCACTGACAAACGGCCTTTAACAAAATCACCAAACAATACAAGCATGGTATGACAGCTTCATAAGTGCAATTATACAACACTAGAATTGAGAATGCAAACTCAAACTCTAAGGAATTGTTCTAAATCCTCAGAGAACTTGAGACACCCACCACATCCCATTGATGAAGGCCAAACGTGGTGCACAAACATTCAGAGTGCTATGCGCAAGAAGATCTCTCTACTACAGAAACAAATTGAACAGAAACAGATAAAAAACAACAACAACACCCCTAACCCCCCACACCCCTCCAAAGTACACCCGGCACCTGCCTTCAAATTCAGTCAATTATCTGAGGACGAAACAGGCAGCATCTTAAATTAGGGATCATAGGCAAAGATAATTTCCTAGAGAAAAAGGTTTGCATATGAGTTTATTTGCATACCCACAATGCCATGCTGTTGTGGCTCAGAACTGGAGGTCGACTTCCAGCGATGGCTATGAGGTGGCGTTGTTGAATGTGTGACTTGGCTGAAATGAACATTCCTACTTTCACATTTCAGGTGAAAATGTATTTTTTTAAACCCACCATAACTTTCTTGGTGTTGTATATATATATATATATATATATGTATATATAAATGTATATATATATAATGCAGCCCTATATTTAAGGTGAAACTTATCATCCATAGGAAAAGCCAAAATTCTATGATTATTAACTTGAGAACCGTAGCACGGATCATCACAGCATTTGACATTCCTATATTAGGGCCTATATTAGGGCCCGGGTCACCCAAGAATAGAAAGTTTCATGCAAATTCGTGTTGCGATTCAAAAGATATAAAGGGACAAAAAAGGGTGTTTTTTTCACTTTTCCATTCATTTTCCCACAGGAAAAATGTCCAATCATTGCTCACGTACACAACCCAAACCGCTGGACGTATTTGCGTCAAATAAGAAAACAAGTTGATCACAAAGCGCTCAAAGGAAATCCTTTCTTGCTTCAGCGCAAATCCATCGAGTGTTTTTTTTTTTATTTGGCACCGAGCGAGGTGCCCCTGAAGCCAACAAGTTAGTTATATCTCCCAAGATGCATTGCTGTTGCCAAGCTTTTTTAGTTCTGAAAGGCAGCCATTTGGCGATTTGAGTATCAAGTTCTGTTTCAACATTGAAAAGTGCCTTAAAATTATACCAAAGGCTGTTACTTAAGGAGTTTTGAAGGCAAGGAGCATGTTGACAGGGTGAGGAAGGATGAGTGGTGAAGGTTTGAGGCATGGGGATAGCATAATTATTTTTCAAGTGTTTTTCCTGAGATAGAGAAGCAGCGTGAATGGGGAAAAGAAAGATGAACTACTCGTAAACTATAATACATCCAGACGTAGTAGTCAGCATGGTTGCTAGTGGGGGAAGATGAGTATTTCAAGTAGATTTTGGATGTTTTTAAAAATAAGACACATATTTGAATGTATAAGAATTATATATATATATTTTAAATGCTTTTCAAATTAAATTAAATTATGTAGGGAGTTTTATTAAGGTGATTTAATGTCTTGAGTTTGTGTATTGAGATCGAGAACTGTTTTATTTAACTTTGTTTAGTGAATACAAAGAGTGCCACTAAGACGCTTTCATGGCAGAGCTGTTGTTTTTTTATTTTTTTATTTTATTACATTTATATTGCGCAGCCATAGACCCATGGGTGTGAGGGCGCAGACAGGACAAATAAAAGACTTGGAGTAACCGGGAAATCCCAGGTATCTCCTGACCAGGGAAGACAGGTAGATTTTATTTTATTTTGATTGCATGAGGTTTTCACGTGATCTGAAGGAATGCTTCTCTGTTCAGTGCAGTTCTTCTGTGCAGTTCTCGATGTCGGGATTTGTTTATAAGTTGTAAAAGTTGATTTTAGGTTTGTTTAATGTTCAATTTTTTGATGGGAAGATGTGAGGGTATAAAGGTGATAGTTTAATGTTGTCAGTTTTGGGAAAGTGGCAGTGGGCACAGAGTTAAATCTGCACTCTTTCGCATGGATTTTCGATTTGTTACACACTTAAATAACCAAGAATTATCAATGTAAAAAAGGTGCTTCTCGATCCAGTGTTCTGTATGGAGCGTTCTTGAAGTTGTGATTAGTACAGCAGTTTTAAAATGTGCTTATAGGACTGTTTAGCCTTTGATTTGTTTGAACGATGGATGTCAGCGGTATAAAGGAGGTAGAGTTGTGTTGTCAGTTTTGGGAAATAGGCAGTGGACACGGAGATAAATGTGTACTGTTTCGCATGATTTCTCGATTCGTAAAATGTAGCTAATGAAAAGTATACAATATAAGAAAGGTGACGGTTATTTTCTGCAAGTAAAGTATGTATGAGTATTGGTTCAAGAAGTGTGATTCTCGATTCAAATTGTGTATTTGTATATTAGGAGTTGATGGTGTTGAGTTAACTTTGTTATGTTTATATGTATAGTAAAAAGTGTTGATAAGGATTGGGGAATGATGTAGCCACTATATTTGATTACAATCGTGAAAAGGGGCAGAATTTTTGTATCCGTGAATCGCGAATCGGAAATAAAATAGTCTTTTTTGTTCTCCATCTTCATTTAACTTTTTCCAAAAGAGAGTGCAATTATCAGTGTTTTTATAGTGTTTACATCCTCCCTTCACATAAAATGAAGTTATTGGAAGATCACGATGCAGTTTTTATCGTATTGGGTGCATAAATGGTTCTCGGTCTGCATTGCTCAATGTACTGTTCATCGGCTCAGTATCGATTGAAAAATTTGGAGCATTATGACTTCTCAATTCACATAGTGTCTTCATATATTCCCTTTTTTGATAATTTTCAATCTCAATAGTAAAAGACATAGATATTATTAATGAATCTAGATTTCATATTAGCCCGTCCCTCTAGATGGTCCTAATATATTTTCAATTCTTGATCTGCGTATTACTATTTGAAAAAAATGTTCATATTTAAAGGCAGTCCTTAAAAGGAATTCTGTGTTTATTATGTGTAAGGTAAATATGTGTATCAGGTCAGTCTTCCTCGTGACAGGCCAGCTCTAATAATGCTTTGTTATTCCTCATCACAGTCCCCAAATGCCCACCTCACTCTTCCTTGTCATAGTTCCTAACTACCCACCTCACTCTTCTTTGCCAGGGTGCCCAACTAAACAAATTCAGTCTTCTTCATCACAGTCCCCCAGTAACCCCAATTTGCTCTTCCTTGTCATAGTGCACCATTAATAATCCATTATCTATTGGACACAAAACCGATTAAATGCTTGTTAAGAGTGATGTTGCATATCTCATGAACAGATATTGATAACAAGTGCTATGGCATCAGTTAGGTTATCAGGAAAAAAAGACAGAAATACAGGCTATAGGAGGTATTGCATCACAAAACCCTTGAAATTCAGTGAAAGAACTTTAGTTGAAGTGATGTTAAGGGGCTGATTCAATGCCACAAAACCTCTGAAACTCGGGAGTTTCTGAAGCTGTGCCAACTTAACTATGATGCCCACCTTGCACTATCCCTAAGCACACTGATATCACAAATTACATCACTGATGAAATCACATATGACATCACTTATGTCATCATGAGTGACACCACCTGTACAGCAGATCACATGTGCAAGAAAGAGAGATGCAACATTTGAAAAGTGTGTTTCTGCATATAAGAATATATTCAGCATTTTGCCAGTGCCTGCCGGTTTCTTGGCTAGTGCTATCAACCTTTACAGGTGCACAGGTTTATGAATCAGGTACATAATTGCAAAAGCAATACATGTGATGATTGAAGCGGCAGGCATTGCTGACTATCCTCGCCTCCGCACGTAACATTCCCATCCTCTGTGCCAGGGTCAACATCAGAAGACATGCCAGTACACTATAGGGTAACATTGAAAGGAAGAACCCTGGGTCAGAGTTCTTAAGACTGCTCTTGACTTTGGCTTACTGTAAAACAGGAACCGAGGCTAATGTGGAATGCACCCTGCTGGTCTGGGCATGAATCCAAAGCCTAGGTAAACACCAGTGATTTTGCCAGAGTTAATGTCCTACCCACTCTCCCCTGCAATGGGGGGCCGCCCCATCCTGCAATTGTCACCCCTTTACCAGTCTGTCACTTTGTGTTATGTTTTGCCCATCGGCACTTTTTTTGCTATTGTACTATTATATTGTAAAACAGGCTGCTAAAATATTCTTTTCTGAAGGTCATGAGAATCCTAGAGTGTGCCCTAATGGTACGATAATGACCTACCCACCACCCTTCCCTGGACACAAACTGCAAATCAACCTCCCCACAAAAGTCTCCCTTTTCTTCCTCGGCGCTCTGAAACATTTCACATGTATGTGGCACGTTACAAAATAAATAACACAGAGGAGATATTGGGAAGTGACAGCTCCTGTCAATGCCGGCATTGCCCCGTTGATGGGAAACAGGAGATATTCAGACTTGGAGTTTCTCAATCTCATAAACGGACATGTCACCTACTACTGAAATCTGTGAAGATGGCGTTGGAACAGATGCTTTCTTGCACAACTAATTCTAAGAGATGCAGCTGAGCAACATCAGTGTGCGGGTGCATAGTGACGACTAAGGCCCCCACAGGCTATGGATACAAGTGTAACATTATGGATGACAACACAGAAGCATGGAGTATTCCAAAGAGGACCGTATGTGTATTAGGCATGGCCCTGGCATGCTCGCAGGCAGTTCCTGCTGCTAGCTGTGCCCAGCACCCAGCACAGTTACCTCCGTCACCTAGCAAGGCGTACCCCATTGTATATGATGTTGAATGTAACAGAAATATCTCTCCTTAACTGGTGACCCTGTTTCGTTGACATCGTTTGATGAATGAGCCCCCCAAATATTAGCATGCCTCGAACACCCCTTTACCTCTTGAACGAGTCTTCTGTGTCCCCCCCCTAGGCTAGGTCCTCAGCACTTCCCCCATTTGGCTCACGCTAACCATATTGTGTTAATAGCCATTACATCAGGGGCCGGCAAAGAAGCTTGAATGCACTAAATGCAGTTTCAACAGATGTTGATTTGGAAATCAATACCGTTAAAAGGAAATGATGACTTTAGAGCTATGAGGGGGGCACCCTATTTTGTTGGGAACATTCGTATTCCTCCGCTTCCCCTTTTGAACTGGTAAATGAGTCCACGTGTAATCTGTTTTCGTTCTACGAATAATATAAGGAAATCTGTACAGAAATCTGAAAAGAAAGGTTCTGCACTTTTGGCATATCTTGAGGGCTTTAATAAAAGAATACAGGAGACAGAGGGGGGCTCTTGAAGCCTGTTAATTGAGGTCCAATCTTCTGACCCTACATGGGCTGTAAATCTACCAGATTGAAATGTATGATTGGTTGGATCAGGCGGAAGGTGAAGTGTCAGGGAAGTCTTTTGGACTCGAACCGGGAAATACCAGCACCTCTAACGGGCACCGCCTGGGAGCAAAGGTCACACTTTATTAACATATCAGAGCGGCCTCTAAGAGTACACTTAGACTTACACTTACACTTAAGGAGGCATCACGGCCAGCAATGTCATCAAGTCACTGCCAGGAGCTGGGGAGTTTTAAGAGAGAAAACAAATGTTTTACCCAATCACTGGGTGTTAGTATTGACTGGTCAACCGCAAAGTATGTGATTTTAAAGGAGGTCAAAAGGAATCATCTATTTAACGGTGGAATTGAAATTGTGAATATTTAAGTGAGAAGAGTCTATGGAATATTTAAATTAAAGGTATACCTGGGCCTACTCCAACCTCAACCGTTTACGAGAATTTTTCCGAATACTGTAACAGTGGAGTTGCTGGATCGGGACGGGGAGCCTCCTCTGAAATCCTGCCCCCCCCCTACATCAGCTGTGCTACTCACTCTGCACTGTGTGCAGTGCTGTGGTCACCCGCACGGCACACACACAGGGCCACAATCAACAATGAAGAGCTGTTAAGTTTCCTCTCCTCTCAAGACCAGTCCCTCCAATCAGAATGTAGCATACAAAACTGTGAATGATGGGTCATTAGTGACTTAATGGTTGTGTGCCTACATTGTGATCAGAGGGGAGGTGCAGTGGGGTTTGGTAGTTGGTGTGAACAAAAGCTTCTCTGCAGGAGTGCTTGTGACATCACACATTCCCTTTCATAGGAAGCCCCCCTACTTTTATCTTTGGCCCCCTTTGTGCCCCCCCTAAATTTGATTCCTTATGATGCCACTGACTGAAAAGGGGAGAATATATCTGCTTACGAGATTCAATAGATTTGAAAACGTGCAAGTTGTACGCGGTAGAAGACGTATGGCCAAACACGAAAGAAAATGCAGACAATGGCCCTGATTCATGGGTTATTTGCGCCGAAAAAAACGGGATGTGTGCGCCATTCTGCCCACAAATCCCCATTTGTTAAACAGGGATTTGCAGGCAGAATGTCGCACGGAATCACGTTTTTTTTGGCGCAAACAATCCATGAATCAGGGCCAGTGTATGAAAACAGATCAGATGGAAACGATGAAACATGATGTAATGTATTGTGATCAAAATTATTTTTTTAGGACAGAAGTAAAGTCTAGCAAGTTTTGTAATTGTATTCCGATATCTATATTCGGACACATTCTGGCAAAGCATAACGGGGGTAGACAAGGGTCCCTTATTTTAGTAGTTATACCGTTATGGAAAGAAATGATTAAACAACTTTTATGAAGTGTTTTAAAATGGCACTGAGATTTTACTTTTACTGTGTGATTTCATTTGTTTTGCAAACTGATACATACATTTATACATTGTGTAAGGTTGTATGTCAACCATAGCACAATAAAAAACGTACTTAAAATATAAAATATTTTACCCCTTCCCCAACATGAGACCTTTTCTTAATGTGTTACTTAAAGTGTTCTTAATGTGTTCGGGGTTCAAGCCTCTTTCCCGTTTACATTTCGGACCCGCCAAATGGATTGCATCGCTAGATCAAGTCATTCTCTTAGAGCTGGAGGCCATAGTAGAATCTCTTAAGTACCTAGGCGCTTGCCCATAGATGCATTTATGCACGATGGTGCAGACCTTGAAGCAAATTCTAGCCTTGACAGATAGCCAGTGCAACTTTCTTTGATGAGGCGATATAGGCTCCCACCTTGGAATGTTTTTTACAATACGCACTGCGTCGCTTTGCAGGACTTGAAGTTTCTTCAGACAGCTCTTACTCGTGCCTGCTAATAGCGCACTACAATAGTCAATCCTAGGCATGATAGGTGCGCTAGATGTTGTGCAATTGGCTTCTGAGACGTATGGTTTTACTAACCTAAGATGTCTTAAATGGTACTGTGTTTTACTAGTAATATTGTGCACTTGGGCATCTGAGCTCAATGATGCCTCTAGGACAACCCTTAATGTTTTAACTTTAGACCCTGTACTGATATAATGCATGTGAATGGAGAACTCTGAATACCTGCTTCCAGGTTTGGCACGAGCTTGAGAAGAGCAACACACCAATAACTCTGTTTTAGCAGTGTTTAAACACATCCCAATTGATACCCTTAAATTTTAAATAGCTCTATAAATCACAGTGATCCTCTCACAATCTTTATCATAGTCTCCACTAAGGTAAAAAAATAAGCTGTCGTCAGCATAATTAGAAAAACACACCCCTTATTTGACTAGCAGACCACAAAGCGGGCGACAAAAAACATTGAAAAGAGTTGTGGCAAGCAAGCACCTTGTGGTTCTCCACAACCCATGCTCTCTGATTTAGAGTGAGCTTCGCCCCAGACATTTTTCAACATTCTATTATGGAGAAAGGATTTTATCCATGATATTGCATCACAAAAACAATTCTCAAAGTTATCCAATTTATCTCGGAGCTTTCCACGGTCGACAAAGTCAAAGGCTGCCGACAGATCTAAAAGCAACAACAGCTCCACATTGCTATTGTTCATGATTTTCAGCATTTTGGTTTGAAGGTCCAACAAGGCACTTTCTGTGCCATTAAAGGACCTAAACCCCAACTGCCATGGATGATACACCTCACATTTTTCCAAGCGCTCTTGTAGTTGAAGTGTTGCCACTTTCTCCACCACTTTCAACAAAAAGGGCACATTCGTAATAGGTCTATAATTTACATAATCATTTAGATCAAGTCCTGCTTTTTTTAATAATGGAGTCACTGAAACATTTTTCAGTGAATCCGGAATATGATTTTCTCTAAATGTTGCATTAATAAAACGAACCAGAAATGGAAGGAAGCATTGATGTTATCTAAAATAGTTTTAGAGGGAAGAGTTTCCCCTTCACACGTAGTAGGTCTCATTTTATTTAAGACTAGTACTTCTTCCGTGATATCTTGAAATGAAAAAGTTAAACAGCCCTCCTTTTTAACATCCTTATTTACTTGCCGAGGGGTGTCCTGCTCCTGTTTACTCAGGCTGTCATTCATCATTCATTTGTGTATGGGCTGCGTTAAGCTTTCGGGCAAATGCTTTCTGCATTGCTTCACAATCCGCCTCTGTGGGTGAGAACTGATGGGCCATCACTTTGGGCCTTTACAACTCTCTATGGATTTCGAAAAGCTTTCTGAGATTTTTTTCGGATGCCGCAACTTGAGAGTCGACATACGTTTTTCATTGCTAACAAAATTTCCTCGCGATACAGCTTCTCCAGCGACTTCCACATCTCTCTATTTGCCTGCATCTGATTCCTAACCCAGTTTCTCTCGGCTATCCTTTTCTCCTGTTTCCGAGCTGACAGAGCTGGGTAATACCATATTTGGTTGTGTGCTTTTTCTCTGATAAGCTACGTCTTAATTGGCGCCACTCTGTCTAGCCAGCTACTAAGTCCTTTCTCATATTCTACAACTAGAGAGTGCGGTGAATCCTCATAAGTGGTCAAGTTCATAATCCTAATAAGGCACTGTTCAGGGTCATCACAATGAATTTTATTAATGTTCCTATTTGTCACTTTTTTAAAGATATTGGGCCTCGTTATAACCCTGACGGTAGCTGTGCCTGTAAAACAGGCATGGCTGCCGCCAGAGTTGCATTTTTTCCAGCACCCGTCAATGAGGAATTACCCGGCAATGGGAATGGGAACGTCGGATGCACTAGCACCATCAATGACGGTGCCGGTGCATCCGACATGCTGCGCTCGCGGCTGCTACTCTGCCTGCCAGGCACACCTGGCAGGCTGACAGGCACCCGCGAGCACAGCTCGTAGTATGGCGGTCCGGGAACTACGGTACCGGCATGCTTCCCGGTATCATAGTTCCCAGACCGCCATGCTTATAATGAGGCCCATTCTGTTTCTGAATTACGAGATATGGCAGATTCAAAGAAAATATCATGAAGCAGTGGTCAGACCAGACACGTGGCTGGCTCTACGTACAATAGGCTGGATAACAGGTTCTCTGTGGCACCCCAATCCAGTACATTACCCATTTTATGGGGTGGCTCTTTACTACAATCGGTAAACCCGTGCATTCAAAAAAGTTGTTCTAAATGATAGGCTTCCAGATCTTTCGAATTCCCAAGCCATCTGTTAAAATCCACTAATACTAAGGTAGAATTGTTTTTTTTTTTTTTTAAATGAGGTTAATATTCCTGCAAACTCCTCAAGAAAAGATCATATCGGGTTTGTCTTGTTTTCAACAAAATAATTTCACACCCGTACATGAAATAGGAGCTTGGAAACATTTCAAATTTCCTTGTACCACACCTGCCACCTTGTGTAGGCTAAGGAAGCATTCCAGGGGTGCTTTAAGGGGGACACTGACTGATCCCTAAAAAGGCAAGACTGAACACACGTAGTCAGATTATGGGTGCGTTCAGGGCGGCTCAGTCAGCATTTGCACAAACACACGCACACATTCACACGTACACACACACCACTGCCTTTTAAGGGTGCGTGAAGACGCCTATAAGTGTGGGTCCAGGTAGATGTTGAACCCGCCCAGCAAAGGCCTCAGCACGCCACGGCACACCGATGCCTGCACTGTGGACTGCTCTGGAGTCTTTCTGTTGATGCACCCCACGGTGCAGTGTGCGGGGGAATCCGCTGGTATACCTCATAGATTTAAATGTGTCAATGTTTTAATATTTCTGACCCCCGTTCCTCCTCAATTCTCAAGATGTCCATCAATTCTTAAGCTATCATGCCGTCGCCTGCCCGCTCCAATGCTGGTTTGTATCTTTCTAAAGCATAACAAATGAACAAAGAGGCCACGTGAAAGCTCAGTTTGATTCTCTGATTTTCCAGTGTCATTGACAGGCTGACATTTGCTGACTATGGTCCTGACCTTCACATGTCCTTGCGCGACACGTGGGGACATGTGATCTATTGATCAAATGGAAAGCGGAGAAATCACTCATGCAAAACGTTTGTGAAGCAATGCCACAGATATTAAAAGCATCGAGGCCTCATTGATTTGCCCATGAGCAATTTACAGTTAGGGTTTATTGTTTGCTCAATAGCGTTTCAAGCCCAATTGCTGGTGTTTGCCTTGTCAGAAGGGGCTGGATGCATGAGCGCAGAGCGCCCCGCCTGCGGCCGCTTGAACACCTAAGTGCTCGTCTGTTCCAGGCAGTATTTAACTGAATTCAGCACCTCATGCTCCGAGCATCAATCATTTAAAAGGTCATGATATGGACGGCCGGATAACTCGGTGGAAATCACTGGGAACAGCAAAGGCGCCAGTGTACATGCCACGTGCACGCGGTCAATCGGGTCCTGTTGTTTCTCTCCACTAATCCACAGGGATCTATGTGGTTATTGTGACCACTTTTATTACGACGGCCGAAAATGCAGACTTTTTTTGTTGTACATTGTTTTTAACCCCCTCTCCCCCCCCCCACACCCTTTAGACCACATAGATATGCGGGGGGGAGTCCCTGCACCCACTATATCAGCATTATATTACATACCCCCCACATATATTTATGGTGTAAAGGGTTCTAAAAAAAAAGTCGGCATTTTCAGCCATCATAATTGTGAGGGCGACATTTTGGGCCATTACCCTCCACGGAATTACAAAAGGAACTAATGTACATTTAAACCAGTTCCCTATAGATCCATTACTAAGCCAGGAGGCTGGTTTACCGGTAAAGCCCTGGGCCCGATTCATGGACTTTTCTGCACGGTTCAAAGTGCCTTTGCATTGCTGAAAAGAGACTCTGCACTGATTCATGGAACTGTGCAAAGTGTATTTTGGGCAGTGCAAAGTCAGTGCATAGTCATTTGTGCAGTACAAAATGACTTTGCACTGGCTTTGCACTGCAAAAATACACTTTGCACAGTTCCATGAATCAGGGTTTGTGTCGGCAGTGCAAAGTCACTTTTCAGCACAAAAATGCCATGAATCGGGCCCCTGGTCTCTGACATGAGGGCAGTCTGCACTTCGTAAATTTGAATCCCCTGCCAGTGTTCAGAAGCGCAGGGAATCTGGTATGAAGCACTATATAATTAACCCAAACTATTATTGGCTGGAAAGATAGCAGCGAATTAAACAATTGATCTGGGTACATATGTGTTCAGCTTGAAGGACAAAGGTTTGCATCTGTTTAGGGTTGACTCAGCGCTGCATCCCCCCCAGTCAATACATTAGGGAGCATCGAATTGGGAAATGACACGTATTGTTATAGTGCTTAGAAGCTGAGGGAATACAGCATGGTGCTCTCTATAAAAAATGAGATTATTGTTAGATAAACATCAAACATGATATACAAGCTTACAAGATTGCAAAAGCAACTCTACAACTGCGAAAAACATATTGCCAAATTTTAGATACATTTGCCTATTATTTCAGAAGTCTGCCATTATATGCCTTTGGGATTCAAAAGAAGAACTATTCAAAATGGCTCGAGTTTGACTGCCACACTGGACTATGACATGGTGAAATGCAGGTCTGAACACTCATTCACCTAGCAGAGCGGTCAATGACCTGTCCAAGAGCAAGCTACGATCGACCCATCCTGCAACAGAAGCCACAATCCATCAGGGCCTGGCGGCCAGGTGAAATGTAAATATCAGGCGACAACTACCCACAAAAGGATGCAACTTTCAACATTTCATGCCGCACTGTGCAGTCCATGCCTTTTTCGATTGCTGATCGTTCAAATTGGCACTGTCATCAAGTTCGCAAGGGGTTGTGGCCTTAGGGTTTTAGTAAACTTAAAAACAGTCACATTCTTTTACAAAATAGGTCAGAGTTGTAACCCACTAGGCTCAGCTTGAAACTATTTAATAGCCAGAACAAGTAGTGTGAGGAGTGGTGGGTCCATTTAGAGCAGTGATAGATAACCTTATCCCCTTGCACACCCTCACGTCAATCAGCATCTGCTCAAGGATGTCACAGGCGGTGGAGAGCGCCACCAAAAATCTGCATAGAAGGGCACAGGCCACACACTCTGATCGAAAGTCCCTCATACATGGAAAAAGAGCAGGGTGCCCAACAATAGGCAGGAGGGAAGGGCCTTTAGGTACTTTACCCATCATGAGTACACATCCCCCCGTACTCCATAATGACAGACTTCCACCAGGCTGGATACCAGCAATAACTCCTGAAAGCACATATCACGTATCTGACAGACTTACATTTCACCTCAGTGAGCAGATCCGGACGGTAGGAGATGGAAAAGGGCTGTGTGAACTCAACAGCCACGAGTCACGGAAGGCCCAAAGCCTGACTACCCTTTTTACCAACTACCAAACTCGATATCCTTTCCAAAGACTGTGGAAACGGCAGAACTGCTTCCACATGGAATCACCAAAAGGTCAGCCCAGCTAGACATCAGTGTGTGTGAGTCCTTCCACATGGAATCACCACAAGGTCAGCCCGGCTATACATCAGTGACATCGGTGTGTGTGAGTCCTTCCACATGGAATCAACACAAGGTCAACCCAGCTAGACATCAGTGTGTGTGAGTCCTTCCACATGGAATCAAACCACATAGAATCACCACAAGGTCAGCCCAGCTAGACATCAGTGTGCATGAGTCCTTCCACATGGAATCACAAGGTCAGCCCAGCTAGACATCAGTGTGCATGAGTCCTTCCACATGGAATCACAAGGTCAGCAGCCCAGCTAGACATCAGTGTGCATGAGTCCTTCCACATGGAATCACAAGGTCAGCCCAACTAGACATCAGTGTGCGTGTGTCCTTGCACATGGAATCACCACAAGGTCAGCCCAGCTAGACATTAGTGTGTGTGAGTCCTTCCACATGGAATCACCTCAAGGTCAGCCCAGCTAGACATCAGTGTTTGGAGTCCTTCCACATGGAATCACCACAAGGTCATTGTCAAGACCGGTGGGGGGGTCTGTACTTCCGCTCTCTATATGGTAGAGGAGAGGCACAGAAGACCCCAGCCAAGATTCTCGATTACGGTAGCTATGGACGAGCAATCAAGGCCTAGCTTCTCAGGAGGTGATGCAGGCTGGTTCTTAAGTACAGTGTATCCCCAAGCCCCCACAAAGGAATGTCCACACACTGTATTACTGAAAACACAGTCTTTATATAATTAATATTCAAGGGTTATGTACACTTATCACAACAACGCACTTTGTGCTCAGGAAAACCAACAATGATAAATATCTACAATTCTAAAGTGGTACCACTAATATTAGACCTCATAACAGTGCATTCACAATACTGTAGCAATGGCACGCAGATCAATAAGCAGGAAACCAGCAAATAGAGAGAGGAGAGATAACAGAGGGTTGAAACAATAGGCAGAATACTGGCCCCTACCACTGGACACAGTGCTGTGTGGAGATCCCCCCACCTGGGCAACCTGTAAAATAAAGAGATATAACACAAGCCCAGTCCATATATTGTTCAACAGTCTTATTCTCTCCTACAATGTTTTTACCCCCCCAATGTACCTGGTGGAGTCGAGTTCTTCGAAGAGGCGTCGACAGATCCTTCTTGAATGACCCCCTTTAAAGCAGGAGTCACGGATCGTCGAGAGGCGTCGAGAAACGTCGAAGACCTCGGGGTTCGGCGACGGGGAATCGACGGCCCTTCTTGAATGCCTTCCCTTTCAAGCGGGAGGCACGGGGCGTCGAACGTCCGTCGACAAACGAGGTAGAACGATATCGAAGAGGCGGCAGCTTCGTCCGAGCGGTGCTCGTCGGCGTCGGGGCGTCGGCGTCCTGCAGGGCGGAGGTGTGCGGGGCACCTCGATGACAATAGTTCTGGACCGCAAAGATTGTAGAGACGGGAGCCCAGCAAGGGCGTCGAGTCGCTCGAGTCTTTGGGATCGTGAGGTGGCGGGAAACCCACCGGCGGATTCTCCTCTGCGCGTTGGTCGTCCTCGACTTTCTCCGGCAGGGCAAAAGCGGTCGACGGTGCGGACGAGGGAGTCCTTCGAGTCAAATGTTCTTAGGCAAGGAGCGGACGGCTCCGGTCGTCGGCGGCTCGGCGTCAAGTGGTTCCCCCGGCTGGGCAACACAACTTGGACGGGCCTCCAGCGGTTGCACAGACCTGCGAACCCTGGTCGACGGCAATGGACTTCGACAGCGTCGATGTCCGGGTGCTTTACTTCGGTCTCCTCGGCAGTCCCCTTCTCCGGTCGGCAGCCTTTCGATGGTCTGGCGTCCAGGGAGCTTCGGCGAAGATTCAGCGGTGCTCGATGGTCCCTCGGAGCACGGGAAGAGGGCGCCTTACCAGGCCCTCTCTCGGGTCAGTCCTCGACGATTTCGACAACCTTCAGTTCCGTCGAAGCAAATGCCACAGCAAGTCTTCTTCTTCCAGCTGGACGTCGAGGATCAGCAAATCCAGTTACTCTTGAGTGGAGACTCAGCTTCTGAATGCTTCTGAACAATTTCCAGTGGTGAGAGGTCCCCATATATACTATTCTGTCTCTCATCCACACTGCTGGCACACACACAGCAGCCAATCACACAGAAGGGCATTCATGCAGTCAGTCAGCCAATCAGGCACACAGTGCATTCAGGCCACACTCCTCCCTTTCAGACACTCACAACAAGGAATGTGGATTGGGACAAGTACCCAGCCATTCAACACTACACACTGCATTCAGGCCAGTTTCGGGCAGGGCTGTCTCAGTCTTTGTCTCACATGCCAGAAACCAGACAACCACAACAAGAAGTGTATATTGGTCACACACTCCATTCACCCAGGTCCCACCCACAGGAGGTACCCATAACATACAGTCACTGGGAAGGCTCCAGTCAGTCTAGCTGGGCCTTCACAACAACACCATATATGGAACTTCCACCCAACAGCCAGCCAGGGGGAAGGGACAGAGCCAGGGCTTCCCAGGACTTTGGGAAAAACAAGACAACAGGCAATAGAAAGCAAGAGGCCACAGGGGCCATCTTGTTTCTATCAGGAATCAACTGATCCCAATGGCAGGGCCTGGGTATCCCAAAATGGAGGACACCCAGAGCACCTGTCAAGTTCAGCATGGAGCTGCCACCAGCCCATACCCTGCTCTGTGGGCCACCCACAGGTGCCCAAAAACATACACTAGGGGCACAGGGTTGTACCCCTACCCATGGGTGCCATAAGGGTATCCCATGGGTCTGTTCACCAAACCAAAAGAGAGCTGCACTGCCAGGAGTCCCTCATGGACTCCTGGGCAGAAAACATGACAGAACACACGGTAAAAACAGAAAAAGGACAAGGATTCAGAGGCCCTGTCCCTCAGATGCATTTCCGGCATCACAGTCGCCCCCCCCAGACTGAGGTGGAGGGTGCCTAATCTCCCACGGGATAGACACCCTCATCCAGACGGTCAACATACCTTCTGGAAAGGCCATCTGCATTATCGTGACTCTTCCCTGGTCTGTGCTCTATGGTGAAGTCTAGCCCTTGTAGGCTAATCGACCACCTGAGCAATTTCGGATTCTCACCCTTCATCTGCATAAGCCACTTCAGGGGCTTATGATCTGTTTGGACCTTGAAGGTGGACCCCGTAAGGTAGGGCCTAAAACGCCTAAGGCTCCAAACTATACTAAAACATTCCTTTTCAACAGTAGCCCACCTAAGTTCTCTACCCTTGAGTTGTCTACTGATGAATATGATAGGATGTTCTCTCCCTTTGTCATCTAACTGGGACAAGACAGCTCCAATTCCGGTGTCGCAGGCATCCGTCTGGACGATAAAGGGTCGGCTGTAGTCAGGCGCACTCAACACAGGTGCCCTACACAGACTTTCTTTCAAGCCATCAAAGGCCCTCTGACAGTCTTCAGTCCAATTAACCTTCCTAGGCTGTTTGGGTGAAGTTAGAGCTGTCAGGGGTGCAGCTATGGTTCCATAGTCTGCCATGAAATTGCGATAGTACCCAGTGAGGCCCAAAAAGGCTCTCACCTGGGTTTGAGTAGTGGGAGTCTCCCAGTTCTGTACGTCCTGTACTTTACTGGAGAGAGGTTGGATTTGACCCCCTCCTACCTCATGACCAAGATAGGTAACTTTCCCCTGAGCTATCTGGCACTTGGTGGCCTTGATAGTGAGGTTAGCCCTTTTCAAGGCCTGCAACACCTTATCCAGATGTGTCAAATGCTCTTCCCAGGTGGAACTGTAGACGGCAATGTCGTCTAAGTAAGCCACACAAAAGGCTTCCAGCCCACTGAGCGCATGGTTGACCAATCTCTGGAAGGTGGCAGGGGCATTCTTCAACCCAAAGGGCATGACCCTAAACTGGTAGAGTCCCTCAGGTGTGGAGAATGCCGTCTTTTCCTTGGCATGGTCCGTCAGAGCTATTTGCCAATAGCCTGAGGTAAGGTCAAAGGTGCTCACAAATTTGGCAGCACCTATAGTGTCCACGAGCTCATCAGCCCTGGGCAATGGGTGCGCGTCAGTTTTGGTGACGGCATTGACTCCTCGGTAGTCCACACAGAACCTCCAATCCTTGGTACCCGCCGGGGAACTTGCCTTGGGGATAAGGACCACTGGACTGGACCAGGGACTGGTGGAGGGTTCAATAACACCCAGATCCAACATCTTGGCGACCTCAGCCTGGATGTGGTTTTTGACGGTATCTGACATACGATAGCTCCTGCTTTTGACAGGCACACTGTCACCAGTGTCAATTTCGTGCTTACACCACGGTGTAAGGCCCGGTGTCAGTGAAAACAGAGGGGCATACTGCTGGAGCAAAGCCCGGCAGGCCCTCTGCTGCTCTGTTGTCAAATCGGGAGAGAGTTGTACTCCCTCCACTGAGCCATCCTGAGGGTTGCTATGCAGCAAATCAGGAAGGGGCTCACTCTCATCCTCTTCTTGCCCTGAAGCTAGCAAGAGACATGAGACCTCTGCTCGCCTGTGGAAAGGCTTGAGCCTGTTGACATGGAATACCTGGGGGGCTACCCCAGAGGCTCCCATGTCCACCAGATAATTGACTTCGCCCATCTTGGAGATGATCCTGAAGGGTCCAGTCCACTTGTCTGCCAAAGCTCTAGGCTTGGTAGGCTCCATCACAAGGATTTCCTGTCCCGGAGTCCAATCCACTTGCGAAGCTTTCAGGTCATGCCAGTACTTATTCAATTCCTGGCTGGCCTTGAGATTTGCTGTTGCCTGACCCATCATTTGTGTCATCCTCCGCCTGAGGCCTAACACATAGTCCCCCACTTGCTTGGCGGGACCTGGAGGGGTGGCTTCCAAGCCTTCTCGGATCAAGGCGAGGGGCCCCCTCACGGGATGTCCAAAGAGTAACTCAAAGGGGCTGAAACCAACACCCTCTTGAGGTACCTCTCTGTAAGCAAACAGCAGGCATGGCAGGAGGAGATCCCATTTCCTCCTTAGGGGCTCTTCCAAAGCACCTAGCATGCCCTTGAGAGTTTTGTTAAATCTCTCAACCAGACCATTGGTCTGGGGGTGGTAAGAGGTGGAGAACTTGTAGGTTACCCCGCACTCTTTCCACATGGTTTTCATGTAACTAGACATGAAGTTGGATCCTCGGTCAGAGACAACCTCCTTGGGGAATCCAACACGGGTGAAAATGCCCAGGAGAGCCCTGGCAACCACCTTGGCAGTAACAGTCCGAAGGGGTATTGCCTCAGGGTACCTGGTGGCATGATCTACCAAGACCAGGATGAACCGATGTCCACCTGAAGTGGGAGGGTCAAGGGGACCGACGATGTCGATGCCCACCCTCTCAAATGGTGTGCCAACCACTGGTAATGGCTGCAGTGGGGCAATGACCCTGCCTCCAGTCTTGCCAGACAACTGACAAGTTGGGCAGGTCCTGCAGTGGGACTCCACCTCTACTCCCATCCGTGGCCAGTAGAAATGGGCAGAGAGCCTCTGCTTAGTCTTCTTGGTCCCAAGATGACCAGCCAAGGGCACCTCATGCGCCAACTGCAGTAGGAAGGGCCTGTAAACCTGGGGTACCACCAACCTCTTGCGGGCACCAGGTTCGGGCTTAGTGGGCTCACTAACAAGGAGCTCACCCTCCCAATAAATCTTGAATGTCCTAGGCACTTCACCTTGTGCCTGGGACAGGGCCTGTTTCCTCAGGCCCTCGAGAGAGTGGCACTCTCTCTGGCCCTTACAGAAGTCTGCCCGGGAGGGTCCCCCTTCAGCTAACAAGCATTGAAGGTCGGGATGATCCTCCGGGTTGAGAACCTCTCCCACAGGAGAGTCTTCTGTCTCTTCTCCCACAGGAGTTGAGTTTGGGTTTTCCGCTGGACCCAGCCCGTCCGGAGCATGGATCCCAATGGGTGCTGTCGGAACAGCAGGAAGAGAAGGTGTTCCCTCCACAGAGGTGGCCTTCTTGGTCTTCCTTCTTCTTGCCTTAGGCCTCGCCTTTGGCTCGGGTACCTGACTCACAGCCAGACCCGGTGTCACCTGTGACCTAGTGACTGCAGCAGCAGTCATGGGAAGACCATCCGAGATCAACCCCAACTCTACTAGATCATTTCCTAACAGAATGTTAGCATGGACATTGTCCTGAACCAGGACAGGAAGCTTTGCTGTCTTGTCTCCAATCATGAGTGTGACTAGGGCTACAGGCGATAATTTGGGAGGCCCACCAGCTAACCTGGTGGTTCTCAGAGGAGCACCTACATAGTCCTCTGGCTTGAGCAGGGTCCTGTCCACCACTGTCATGCTTGCCCCAGTGTCTCTCAAACCAGTAGAAGGCTGGCCATTCAAGAGGACACTTCTCAAAAACCTACGGGTGTTCTGCGGGATAGTTGCCAGTACTTCTGCGTACTGGTCCCAGGCCCCAAGGGACACTAAGGAAATCTCTACCGGAGCACCAAATGTGATTCCTGTAGAGGAGGGGAGGACAGTGGCCTCCACCTCAGCCACGGGGTAAGGGTAGGTCAGGCTGACAGCCTGTACTCCAAGTGCCTTACCTTTACACTTGGGGTCACCCCTTTTGTGATCCAGAGCCCCACAATCCCAACAAGTGCCAGGAGTGCGGGGTACGGTACTGGAACCACTGGGAACCTGCTTTGCAGCAGGTGGACCACTACTCTTATTCCCACCCACAGAGGACTTATCCCCACTAGATTTTTGGGTCTTAGGAGAGGAAGGTTTTGGTTTACCCGACTGTGATTGCTTTTGGGACTCCTCAGCTTTCTGAGAGGTCCCCTTTTCTTTGTCCTTGTCCTTCCCACTGGAGTCCTTAGGGGACACCCGGTGGGAGACCCACTTGTCAGCCAACCTAGCCAGCTTAAAGGGGTCCAAAATGTTCTGGTCAGCCACATACTGACGCAGCTCTGGTGAACAGGCTTCAGAAAAATGCTCAAAAAACAAGAGGTGGGACAACTCAACAAAAGTTTTCACCTTGTAACCGTCAATCCACCCCATCATGTTCATGTGCGCAGTACTCACCCAGTCAACCCAAGACACATTCTCTCTTTTCTTAAATTCCCTGAACCTTTTAAGGTATTGGGTAGGTGTTTTGCCAAACTTGGCAATCAAAGCAGACTTCATACACTCGTACTGACCCCTTTCTTCCACACTCAGCTTCAGAATACAGTCATACCCGGTTTGAGGCACTCTGCTTAACAAACACTTAGCCCAATCTCTTTTATCTACATCATGAATTGCACAAGCCATTTCAAACGCTTCAATCCATTGGAGGATATCTGAACCCTCCACAAACACACCAACCAAATCTTTCATAAACTTGGTGGCTGGGGACCTGCCACTCTCAATTGGTCTAGCTGAAGTCTCCACTCTAGCTCTCTCTAGCTGGATTCTCTGACATTCAGTGTCCTTGTCTTTGAGCGCAAGATCCCTATTCTTGAGTTCCACTTGCTGTGCCAGCTCCTCTTTCTTAAGCTCAGCTTCTATTTCCAACTTGCGATATTCAAAGGCCAATTTCATCCTTAATAACTCAAGTTCCATGGAATTGCTGGGGTTTGGAACAGAGGCAGCAGGAATGGTGGCATTCCCAGAAACAGATTCAGCGACAACCCCAGGGGCAGAGTCCTCACTGGTTGCATCCCCCCCTTCATCAAGGGTTTCACCATCAGTCTGGTAGTCCACCAGGGCAGCTATCAGCTCAGCCCTAGACTTATCCACAAAGTCTAACTCCCTGGCTTCACAAGCACTCTGGAGAGCCTCTAAGCTCATCCGAGTCAATTTACCATTTGCAATGGGCTCCATTGCCTGTAATGCAGTTATTTGGTACACACCCAAACCTTAATCTAATAAAGTGCGGATATTTTGTAAGTGGCACGGTTATACACTGAGTCTTAAAACCATAAGCATCCCACCGCTGCCACCAGCTTGTCAAGACCGGTGGGGGGGTCTGTACTTCCGCTCTCTATATGGTAGAGGAGAGGCACAGAAGACCCCAGCCAAGATTCTCGATTACGGTAGCTATGGACGAGCAATCAAGGCCTAGCTTCTCAGGAGGTGATGCAGGCTGGTTCTTAAGTACAGTGTATCCCCAAGCCCCCACAAAGGAATGTCCACACACTGTATTACTGAAAACACAGTCTTTATATAATTAATATTCAAGGGTTATGTACACTTATCACAACAACGCACTTTGTGCTCAGGAAAACCAATAATGATAAATATCTACAATTCTAAAGTGGTACCACTAATATTAGACCTCATAACAGTGCATTCACAATACTGTAGCAATGGCACGCAGATCAATAAGCAGGAAACCAGCAAATAGAGAGAGGAGAGATAACAGAGGGTTGAAACAATAGGCAGAATACTGGCCCCTACCACTGGACACAGTGCTGTGTGGAGATCCCCCCATCTGGGCAACCTGTAAAATAAAGAGATATAACACAAGCCCAGTCCATATATTGTTCAACAGTCTTATTCTCTCCTACAATGTTTTTACCCCCCCAATGTACCTGGTGGAGTCGAGTTCTTCGAAGAGGCGTCGACAGATCCTTCTTGAATGACCCCCTTTAAAGCAGGAGTCACGGATCGTCGAGAGGCGTCGAGAAACGTCGAAGACCTCGGGGTTCGGCGACGGGGAATCGACGGCCCTTCTTGAATGCCTTCCCTTTCAAGCGGGAGGCACGGGGCGTCGAACGTCCGTCGACAAACGAGGTAGAATGATGTCGAAGAGGCGGCAGCTTCGTCCGAGCGGTGCTCGTCGGCGTCGGGGCGTCGGCGTCCTGCAGGGCGGAGGTGTGCGGGGCACCTCAATGACAATAGTTCTGGACCGCAAAGATTGTAGAGACGGGAGCCCAGCAAGGGCGTCGAGTCGCTCGAGTCTTTGGGATCGTGAGGTGGCGGGAAACCCACCGGCGGATTCTCCTCTGCGCGTTGGTCGTCCTCGACTTTCTCCGGCAGGGCAAAAGCGGTCGACGGTGCGGACGAGGGAGTCCTTCGAGTCAAATGTTCTTAGGCAAGGAGCGGACGGCTCCGGTCATCGGCGGCTCGGCGTCAAGTGGTTCCCCCGGCTGGGCAACACAACTTCGACGGGCCTCCAGCGGTTGCACAGACCTGCGAACCCTGGTCGACGGCAATGGACTTCGACAGCGTCGATGTCCGGGTGCTTTACTTCGGTCTCCTCGGCAGTCCCCTTCTCCGGTCGGCAGCCTTTCGATGGTCTGGCGTCCAGGGAGCTTCGGCGAAGATTCAGCGGTGCTCGATGGTCCCTCGGAGCACGGGAAGAGGGCGCCTTACCAGGTCCTCTCTCGGGTCAGTCCTCGACGATTTCGACAACCTTCAGTTCCGTCGAAGCAAATGCCACAGCAAGTCTTCTTCTTCCAGCTGGACGTCGAGGATCAGCAAATCCAGTTACTCTTGAGTGGAGACTCAGCTTCTGAATGCTTCTGAACAATTTCCAGTGGTGAGAGGTCCCCAGATATACTATTCTGTCTCTCATCCACACTGCTGGCACACACACAGCAGCCAATCACACAGAAGGGCATTCATGCAGTCAGTCAGCCAATCAGGCACACAGTGCATTCAGGCCACACTCCTCCCTTTCAGACACTCACAACAAGGAATGTGGATTGGGACAAGTACCCAGCCATTCAACACTACACACTGCATTCAGGCCAGTTTCGGGCAGGGCTGTCTCAGTCTTTGTCTCACATGCCAGAAACCAGACAACCACAACAAGAAGTGTATATTGGTCACACACTCCATTCACCCAGGTCCCACCCACAGGAGGTACCCATAACATACAGTCACTGGGAAGGCTCCAGTCAGTCTAGCTGGGCCTTCACAACAACACCATATATGGAACTTCCACCCAACAGCCAGCCAGGGGGAAGGGACAGAGCCAGGGCTTCCCAGGACTTTGGGAAAAACAAGACAACAGGCAATAGAAAGCAAGAGGCCACAGGGGCCATCTTGTTTCTATCAGGAATCAACTGATCCCAATGGCAGGGCCTGGGTATCCCAAAATGGAGGACACCCAGAGCACCTGTCAAGTTCAGCATGGAGCTGCCACCAGCCCATACCCTGCTCTGTGGGCAACCCACAGGTGCCCAAAAACATACACTAGGGGCACAGGGTTGTACCCCTACCCATGGGTGCCATAAGGGTATCCCATGGGTCTGTTCACCAAACCAAAAGAGAGCTGCACTGCCAGGAGTCCCTCATGGACTCCTGGGCAGAAAACATGACAGAACACACGGTAAAAACAGAAAAAGGACAAGGATTCAGAGGCCCTGTCCCTCAGATGCATTTCCGGCATCACAGTCATCCCAGCTAGACATCAGTGTGTGTGAGTCCTTCCACATGGAATCACCACAGGGTCAGCTCAGCTTTACATCAGTGTGTGTGAGTCCTTCCACATGGAATCAACCCACATAGAATCACCACAAGGTCAGCCCAGCTAGACATCAGTGTGCATGAGTCCTTCCACATGGAATCACAAGGTCAGCCCAACTAGACATCAGTGTGCGTGAGTCCTTCCACATGGAATCACAAGGTCAGCCCAGCTAGACATCAGTGTGCATGAGTCCTTCCACATGGAATCACAAGGTCACCCCAACTAGACATCAGTGTGTGTGAGTCCTTGCACATGGAATCACCACAAGGTCAGCCCAGCTAGACATAAATGTTTGTGAGTCCTTGCACATGGAATCACCACAAGGTCAGCCCAGCTAGACATCAGTGTGTGTGAGTCCTTCCATATGGAATCGCCCCACATTGAATCACCACAAGGTCAGCCCAACTAGACATCTGTGTGCGTGAGTGCTTGCACATGGAATCACCACAAGGTCAGCCCAGCTAGACATCAGTGTGTGTGTGTCTGCTGACAGCACCATCAAGGGATGTAAATGGCAAACGTTTCACGATGCAAATACCACCTTACATAACATAACACATAATGGGCCTCATTCCGAGTTCGGAGGTAACCACGCCGCTATTTGCGGCATGGCTGCCTCCGAACTCGTTCAAACTCCAGCCTGGTGAATGGAGTAATTACCGGTCCATTCCAAGGTCGGAGGGACAGGTAATTTCCCATTCACCAGGGTCATTCCCGATTGCCATTTGAGCCCCCATAGGGCTCAATGGGAAGGGGGAAGGCGGCAATAACGGTACTGTAAATTACGGTACCGTTATTGACCCCTGGAGTCCCTTTGCGGGTCCCTCAACGCCTGCTAAAAGCAGGCGTTAAGGAAGGACCCACAAAGGGAACTTGTAGTAGGGCCGTAAGTGTTTAACGGCACCGGTCTCGTTACCGGTGACCGTTAACCCTTACCGCCCTACTCGGAATGAGGCCCAATGTCTCAAAAACATAACTCTGCAATTGTATCCTCAAGGAAAAAACAGAAGACTAGATATACATAGGCTAGGATGAAAACGATGCAGATTAGCAAGTGCTGATAAAGTTAATTAGAAATGAAACAAAGAGCGAGTATACATTTTCCGTTTTTACTGATATTTACACATAAATACAGACGGACATCAATCTGCTTTCTGTCTATATTTATAAAAATTGAAAAAAACGGAAAAACAGGTCTCTGTCTGTTTCTCTATGATGTCACTCATACATCGCAGGCCAATAACGTTGCAGATTGGAGGCATGGAAAGTGCAAAAGTTGCATACAAATAGCACACAGTTCTTCAAATTGCTGACAGCCTATATCTCAAGGCAGCAGCAGTCACAAGAGCAACCGTTTGGTGTTGTTAGGGAAAACATTGAGGTAGCATTTCTTTCCTATATGGCTGCATGCGTGCTTCAATAAATGCATTTTTATTCGAATAAATGCAAAAGAATACTGATTGCGGATTATCTATTTATAAGACAACAAATAAATGTACATAAATACCGAAAAAATAACCATGGATAAATACAGACGGAAATGTCAGAAAAAATAAATACCATAACACCGGAAAACGTACTTATAATATACATTATTGTGCAAACAGCCATTTAAAAAACAAGCAAAACAAATCACTGACATGATAAATCGAGAGGCTCTGTGAAAAGCATAAGCCTCGCGTCACACAGGGGTATACAGGCTATACACTCAAAGTGTGGCTTTTGCGAAAAAGGGACACGAAACATCTGAAGCAACCAGCCATGTTTACCACAACGAACGGAGAGATAGTAAGTACTCTTGCGTGCACTCCAAAGGGGCCGCCCATAAAAACATTCGATAGCGTGAATGAGTTGCTTGGGGGGAAAACGGCGCGCTCGGTGCAATTGTTCTCCCACAATGCGTGACAGAATGCGCAGCGGACGCCACCCAGCAAACCGTAGGAGTGCGACAGCCTCGGGTCACTGTCAGTGCAAATTACAAGTAAATATTGTAAGCAACTACGACTACTCGCAGTGACTGCCAGAAACTGTCCCGAAATGTGATCTGGCTCATGTTTACCGTGTCTTAGGCAATGGCTGTGTGCGCTGAGGGTGTGCTGAAGGCGGGCCATTGTTTACCCGTTTTAATGAGACCCACTTTGAAAGCAATGTGAAAAGAGTTCCAGCGGGTGAAGTGTAGCTGCGCACCAGGCAAGCTTTCAGCCGACGGAAGTTCCGACTATGCCAAAGGTTCTGTGTAGGCCTCCGAGTCCTGGGCCATGAATAAGACAATTTATCTGCGCTCTCAGAACGATTGCATTATATTTTTTGCTCGGAGTGTACAGCTATTGAAAGAGTTTAATATACGCTTAGAGGTTCAGCTGGCAGCCATTTTAGATAATGACACCAAAAGCTACAAACTAAAGATGTGTTATTTCATACAAAAATCTAAAAACATGTAGCAATGTTTATTTTTTTGGGAAACAAGGCAGGCGCACTGTGCCTTCAGGGTCGACCTACCACTGATTAAAAATTAGCTCACAATCACAAATCACTCTTCATTACTTTTTGCCACAAACGTTTTGAGTAGTCTCCGGGGAGAAGTGCAAATTGTGCATTTTAAACTATTTTGTTCAATATGTGTGGTTCCCCAGTTCCCTAATATGTTATGTAGTACACCACAGTCATGGTATCCAGGGGTGTTGCTAGGTCTGGAAAAGACCCGGGGCTACGCTGATGTCGGAAGTGTTGGGACTGTGGACTAGCTATAGCCTTTTGGTTGCAGCTCCTGAGATTCTATCCAGGGCTACAACCAAAAGACCAGGGGCTATAGCCCTCTCAGCACCCCCCCCCTAGCTACGCCTCTGATGGTATCTGTGTAGGCCTGTAAAGCACTAATAAAAACATGACTGGTTGGCGCTAAACATCCTGGCTGCTTACCCGTTGAAATCTATCAAGGGATGGATTATTGACGACTTAGAGGAGGACAAGCACGCAGTCAATCTCCTCTAACCACAGGGACACCTTTCTATGGAACCCTACCTTGATGGTTCATATTTCATGTGGGATGAGTAAAACGGTGACACACCATGTCGCAATGAATTCAGTGCAAATGTACGGCTTGCCGTATTTCTTTGAAGAAAGTGGGCCTAAAATTGTGGGAAGTGTCTGTAGTGATTCGTGCTAGGACCCCTGACGCAGTAGTGTAGTCTATAGACAGAAGCGTGAGCTACGAAGCATCGCCTAACCTGTTATTTTTCCTGGCTGCATATACACATTCATAGTAGCATGGCTCCGAATGAGGTTATGAAACGCTGGCCTCTTGTGAAATGTTCGTATGCTCTATGCCCACCCAATTTCAGAGGTTCCTTGTCTCTGTTTCCATCGTTTCTACCTCCAGTTGCAAGAAATCAGCCTGGCTGGTGAACACTTTGCACTTAATATTCCTTCATTGTCTAGAAACCGGAGTAGATGCCTCACCAGGGGTAACCAGCGCGTGGTCTGTGGAGGAAAGGGGAAGGGGAACAAAGAAATGAGAGGAACGGAAAAGCAGGAGTAGGAAGGAAATACACAGGCTAACCATTGGAAGCCCCGATACTGTAACACCTCCATGGTGGCCATGGGTGTAATATGAAAACTGTGCAACATAACATATGTGAACATTTCACCTGTCAAAAGTGTTCAAGGCACCACAACTGTTCAAAGCTAACTCTTTTCATGAACACCATTCATGCCATGTCACATAATGGCTGCTTCACAATAATGTGTTCCCTACCTCCAATTGGAAGCCGTTGCTTCACAACTGGTGAAGAAAACAGGCCTACAGTAGAAGAAGCAAAGTAACAAGCACAGTATTTTATAAAGGCTGCCCAACCATGCATAATATTTGATCAGGACTGCCTAGCTATGCATAATTGAGAGTGCCAGACATACCTTTCAGAGTGCCAGAGCCACCAAAGACATGCCTTTAGGTACTGTGAAGGGGGTGTATGCAAATGTATATATGTACATGTAGTTAAATGTGTATATTTAATTAAAACATGTTAAGTGGAATGTTAGCCATACATAATTGAGGCGCCCTGCTTCCACATATGACACAAACGCTTGTCTGAGAAAGGCAGGGAAAGAGGCCCGGTTGGGGTTTAGATTCAGGTTTGATGGCATATGAAGGAACTCAGCAGTGCATGACAGAGTTAATGATTAGGTGAATTCTACAACCTTTCTGTTCCAGTGCTAAGGAAAGTCCCTCACACTGTGCTTGACTGTACTCACTTCCTTCTCGGATGAATCCATCTCACCAGAAACACTCAACATACTGACATCCTTGTGATTGGTTGGTTGTAACCCCTGCATTTCAGAAACATGTGTAGCCCGTGGCCTCAAGGGGCCCAGCTAGCAGGGGCTACATGCTTGTCCCCTAGGGGAACTTGTAGAAATATTGACACAGACACCAAGGTAATAAAGGTATTATTTTTAATGTAGTGTGTTTTTCTCTTTATTAGTGTTTGTATGTGTATTTGGAATGGCCCATCCAGCCCAAAATGGGCTGGATGAAATATTGAAGAAAGAAGAAAAAATGTGAAAATAAAGAGAGCTCCCCTGCCCAAGAATGGGCTTAGCAGGGGAGAAAAGAACCCGGAGAGGATTGAAAAGAAAAGAGACAGCTAGAACAGGACAGTTGTAAAAGGACAAAAAGAGAGAGAGAAGAAAAAGAAAAACAGAGAAGGAGAAAAATGCTTACCTGGGGCTGCTACCTTCGAGCAGCCTCCAAGGTCATAGATGCCCCAAAGAAGCACCGGGCGGTGCGCGGGGTGACACCCCAAAGAGTGAGCAATGGGGACGATTGCTTGACAAGGGCAACTTGGCTGCCTCAGTGCTGTGGCGGGTGTCGACCTTCACGGGGGCAAGACCAGATGGGCCCAAGCATCATCAAAGGCTTGAGCAGTGTGCAGAGTGCTGCCAGAATCAGAAAAAGAATAGCTCAGCCGGGCCACGTGAGGATGCAGCCCAGGCTGCCCATCCATGCCCCATGTCATCCCGACTCATGGCCAGCGAGGCGGGCACCTTACACAAGCCCTACTGGGCTGTGCATGTCAGGTACATGCCAGGAGGTGAAGAGAGGGGAAGTCTGCTCCGCCAAGACAGGCCTGGGCTGGCTTGCGGGGAAAAGACATGGTTTTCTCCGTTGGGCAGCCTATGGGGCCTACCCAGATGTTTTGCCATGGCCACAGGCGCGCTGATGATTGCAAGTGGCCCCCATGCCAACAGGGCCAACCAGAAGAGTGCCAAGAGGCTGCAGCAACCATTGGTTAGCGCTGGTGGCCCCCCTCATTAGCGGGGCCACCGTGAAGATCAAAAAGTGCAGAGGGAGCAGTGGTGATTGTAGGGTGGGACCCCACACGCACAGGGGAGCGCTCAGAAGTAACCATCAGAGCACAGGCTGTGCAGTGAGTGCAGGTGGCCCCATGTGGTGGGCAGGGCCACCCTGAAGAAAGAAGAGAGGCCAGGCCCCCATCTGTCATCAGGGGACAGGCCCTCAGCCAGCACTACAACCAGCCCTGCTACCAGCACTGCAACCATACTTTCAGAGTGTCAGTGCCACCATAGACAGACCGTAAGGTATTGTGAAGGGTGCAACTGACTGCCCCAGTCACTCTGTATTGACGTAGTTTTATATGCTGTATATATACAGTATGTAAATGTATATATGTATATGTTGTTATATGTATATATATATAATTAATACATTTTAAGTAGAATGTTAAGTAGGGGAAGATGTAGGGTTTGGGGAATGTTATGCTGGTTTAAAAGTTAAGTAGGGGTAGGATGGTAATTATATATAAGACTTAAATCGGAAAAAGGGTGTATGATATGATATGATATGATATGGCATTTATAACGCGCCTATACACAAGTGTTTCAAGGCACGAGTAGAGGGGAGATACCATGGTGTGAGGCCTACATGAGGATGCCTAGCAAGATGGGACCACGCACAGACTACCACTCACACTCCATGTGGGTGGTAACTGAGTGTAGGTAAGGAGTCTGTTGTGTCAAACTCACCCTAAGAGTCCCCGGGACCCCTCCAAGGAAGGGATAGCTGATGTGCCAGGTCTCCATTTAGTTCGTGCTCATGACAGGGGAATCCTAGGGTACAAAAGAGGTAAAGGGTTAAAGCTATAATTGTGTTTTATAAATAAAGAGGGCTCCCCATTGGGATCTCAATAAAATTAACTCTGGTGTCTGTGTCCATCGGTAATCTAAACCCTCAGGGTGTAGCCCATCTCCTGTTAACAGCGATTTTATTTGGCAGGTGCAGCACCCCTCCCTACCAAGCAGGCCTTGGGTGAGGGGTGGTGCCCATGGGGACTGTCCCTGCTCCGTGCTCGGGAAGAGTACACCCTTGCACAGACCATGGAGGGAAAACAGAGGCTACATATGCTCCAAAAAATAGTTCTAAAAGTTAAAAAATATGATATCAAATATTTCAAATTTAACCTCACAATCCTAGTTTCCAATGTATATGTATTTGTATTTTATTGAATGCATACAGTGTTTTGGGCAAACAGCTGTAAATAATAGAAAACGAACAAAAAAAAAGTAATGACCAGAATTTCCATAAGGTTGAAATGTATTTCAGGGAGACAGAAAGAAAATGTTTTTTAAGTCTCAAATACAAAATAAAATAAGAAGATGCAGATCAGACAGTAAGAGCCCAGTGGTTCCATTCTAGGCAGCCAGAAACAAAATGGAGTTGAATCAATATTGGGTACAAGGAGGTTTAGGAACTGCATGAAGGAAATGAGATTGGCATCAACCAGAATGTGAGGGCCTAAAGACAGAAACAAGTGAGGAGAGGTAAAGGATCCAAGCCATGAATGCACTTAAAGACAATACAAAGAAAAAGACAAGCATTAAAGGTGAGCCAGGAAAGAGAGTGTTGAGGTGCTTGAAGTGCTTGTGGTGGTGAGGTGTGATGCTTGTTGTATGTCATGGTGTGCTTGTGACAGCAAGGGAAGGAGGTGTTGGGATTAGCCTTCCTTCCTCTGCATTCACTCTCTGGATGATGTGATGTCACTTGTGGAATGTATGAGTTAAGCCTGGAGTGTTTGTGTAGGAATGTGTTCTAACCCAGCCAGTTGAGCTATGTGAGCCTGGGTGGTGGGAGCCAGCGGGTTTTCCTCATGATTTCCTCCAATCTCCTGATGGACTTGATGACATCTGATTGTAACTGAAGATACCAATAAAGCAACCGTGAAGAGTACCTGACAGTGTATCCTTTTATATCCTAATGACTGAGAGGCAGACATAAAAGAGAGGCAAGCAAAGCAATGACAGAGCTGAAAGGAGAAAGGAAGAAAATAACATGCATAGAATAATTGTAGATTGAGCAAAGAGGAGTGCGTTGATAGGCAGGTAGACCAAACCAAGAGAGCAGAGCAGTAATGGAGCGAGAAAAACCCAGTTAGAAAAAATAAGGTGCATAGCTGCTCGAAATGACAGACGAGAAGAAGCTTTACGTACACTATAAAGATGAAAGCAACAGGAACAACCAGTATGCGAAGAGAAAAGGAAAGTGTAGAATCATACGTAATCCCAAGATTTTGCACAGATGAGGAACCGGGAAATTGGAGGAAATGAAAGGATTGACAGAGGAATAGGTGAAGGAAGGGTAGAAGCAGGAAAGACACCAACTTTGGTTCTGGAGGAGTTAAGATGCAGGGAATGGGTGGTCATCCATGCCTGGATAACAAGAAGGCGAAAACAAAGAGTAGAATCGAGTTAAAGAAAAAAGATAAGGAGAGAAATATCTGCAAATCATCCACATAAAAATGTCAGTAAGAGATTACTGACATTTATCACACAGAGCACTGGACTACTGAGGCAGGATATTAGCCCATATACAAAGTGCAGTTCATATATAACTAGCCCCACCCAAAAGGTAGGTGCTTCGTGTACTAGCAATAAATTAAACAATGCAAGTCTACATTGTCTGTCCATAAGATTTGACTTTAGAAAAGAAAACCATGACTTTCATTTGCATAAAATAAAATGCATCAGCAATTTTATCTCTCCTTAACTACACCAACATAACAGCTCTGAAGCATAGTAGCCAACCCAGCTTCCCTTCTGGGGCAGTAGGGGTAGCATGTCTAACACCCTTATGTTGCACACTGCATGCTGGATAATGTAATCACTTGCTTGCTCCAGTAGAGCGCTAGTGCTTCATAGAAAGGCCCTCAACACATTCAGGGCTGGGCACCAGATAACCAGTACCTAGTTAACTCTAAATGCTCCCCGGGATACATAGAAGGACAAGGAACCTTATCAGCAAACCATTGATACACAAACAAAGGACAGCCCAGTTGGGGAACATTGTTTGGATACAAATCATACCCTCAATGACCTTAAGGATAATTTCAGGACTGACAAGTCCATGAAAATCTATGAATTCAAATACGTGCAGATCTTCAATACACTGATGGAGATTTGAACAGGCATGGTGGCTTCATGAGTCCCTATCACAAACAACAGACTTCTACTGTTTCCAATCATTCAGGGGTCATGACATTCAGGCCTGACACACCCTATCAATTTCTCAAATGCTCTTGACTGGTTCTGAGTGACACTGCATCTGAGTCAATTCATTGTCAGGCTTACTGCAACCAAGCCCTATTAGACCCCTTAAGAACACTACTCCCCCAAGCTTCCCACAGGCCTCTGAGTGCTGCTGTCTCAGAGCAGACTGTGCCTTTTCCTCATCAGGTTTAAAGAAACACAGCCTTGATATGGTTTATGATCCTCAACTGTGCTACAACACACCCCACGAGCCAAAGGCATAGCACATGGCTGGATGTACCCTATGCCAACTGGCTTTGCAGATGCACAATCCTGATATGTGAATGACTGTGCCATCAATTAACTAGCAAAGCGAACTTATTCTGGTCGTCAACAGGACTGTGCTTACCATGGCTGACACTATCCCAACCCTTCATTCTCTCATGAGAGCATTCTGACCAGGTTTCCTTCAGTACAGCCCCACTTAGTTCAGTATGCCATTCACACTTTGAAGACTGCAATGCATGGGTGATTTAATTTCAGAAGTGCCCGCCTCTTTGACGAAAATACAAATCAGGAACACAGACAGGCACAGAGAAGGAAATCCTAAAGGGACTGGCTCAGTTGTAATTTTTTTTAATTCTTCATTCCATCTCTGCTTGAGGAAGTAGCATTGGTCTTCAAATGTGGGAATTCCCAAGGAAAATTGTTTGGGCCTCATTCCGAGATTGGAGGTAGTCATGGCGCTATTTGCGCCATGACTGCCTCCAATAACGGTACCGGCACTGGTATGGTTCAATGGGGACTTGCCGGTGTAGTCCGACCTTTGTGGGACCGGTAAGTCCCCATTGAAAAAGCCATTCCCCATTCCCATTTGAGCCCCCATAGGGCTCAATGGGGAAGGCGCTAATAACGGTACTGCAAATTGCGGTACCGTTATTAGCT
Organism: Ambystoma mexicanum; assembly: GCF_040938575.1. Classification (NCBI taxonomy): domain Eukaryota; kingdom Metazoa; phylum Chordata; class Amphibia; order Caudata; family Ambystomatidae; genus Ambystoma; species Ambystoma mexicanum. The sequence continues at coordinate 986,113,290 of NC_090924.1, forward strand.
CTGAAGTCCCTTAACGGGTCCCGTCCATAACGCCTGGTCAGACCAGGCGTTAAAGGAGGGACCCGCTAAGGGACCTCTTAGTAGGGCGGTAAGGGATTACCGGCACCGGTCTCCTTACCGGTGCCCGGTATCCCTTACCGCCCTACTCGGAATGAGGCCCTTTTCTTGCCAAGATCACAACACCGTCAGTGGTCAATTGTGCTGATGATATAATCTTCAAACTTTGACGGTTGTATAAATGTCTATGAAGTATGTCCCAATTTGGGATTTCACCATTTTATATGTTTGCTGTCGTACCACTAACGTTGTGCTATTAGAAAAGGAACAGAATAGTATCCCCTTTAAAATGAAATGTATTAGGAAAGTGTGTCGTGCAAACAAAGCAATTTCCTTGAAGCTTTCAGACTGCTTTGTGGCAAATAGATGTTTAACCATCCTGCATCCTGCCCTGTAAGAGTAAGAAGAGGATGTTCTCCAGCAGCGACGCTTTATTACCATGCATATGTACTTGCAGCCATTCCCAAATTGAATTCAATAGCATGCCACTTTCATCATTGTAGGCATTATTATCATTAGTATGATGTTTTACTGGCACTAATCATATAGATGGGAAGGAACAGCACCATGCTTCTCAGTAGTTTAAGATAATAGAACAATTCCGAAATTCATCATGAAAACAAAATTCAAAAATCCAGAATAGAACATTAAACAGATGAGATGGCTTTATGGAGTCTATCCTGTCTACACAATACATTCCACTGGTCCTCTTATCAGTTCTTTTAATCAAAACAACCCTACCTTCAAATTATTCAAATATACAGCAACCACATTATGGCAAAAATGTGGTCTAATGCTAAAAACTGGGATAAGCAGGCTTGGTTAACATTGCAATTAAAACCTTTATGGAAATGTGGCATACACTGAATAAGCCACTTTGACCTTGCAGTGAGCAGCTCTGAGTTGCACACTGTTATATCATGTTTTGTTACGTGGCATTAGTTAATAGCAAAATTGGCTTTTTATCAGGCCCCTTGTCCCAGAAGGTTTTAGTGAGGTAGATGTAATGAAATGTCTATGGAATATATATTTACCTTTCTATCAGTTCAGATATGACAGAGAAATGGCACTGATCTGATACTCCCCACTTGAACAATCCCACCTCACAATCTGGAACAAGAAACTGGCTATTTTCATTCTATTTGAAATAATAAATCAGGGAAATGCAGATGGTCCCCTAACTCACAATGCTGAGGAAGTTACCTTTATGACACTACACATAAATACATACTACAATGAAACTGAACACACTGTGTCCTGCCTGTTTTTGTCTCACTAATCATTTTCATTTAAATGTGCACAAACATCCATACATAGAAAAACAAATATGAACCCAGACAACATGCTCTGCTATTTTATGATACCATTTGTATCTGCATACTTTTTACCTTGTGTCTAGGCACAGAACTTGTTGTTGATGGTTTACAAAAATTAAATGAAACAATCAACAGTTGTGACCTATCTCTAATTTAAACCTACATGCACACTAAATCAAAAGGTGAAGCAGTTCTCAGAATAAAGTTTAGAAGCAAATGATTTACTGCTGTTACAGGTCCAGTAGGATTCTCAATACTAAGGCTGATTTAAATTTAAAATGTTGGACACTATCTATGACAAACTATTGGTTCCTAGCTGTGGAATAGACACTAGCTGATCATTATAAAGACTTGGGATTCTCAGTATGTCTTTTGCTTTTGCACTACTGGGGCAGTGGGTCCTTCCTCACTCACTATTTTCAAGGAAACAGGTTTGCCCTCACAACACCCCAGTTTAATGCACTCCCTGAAGAATAGATTTCAACTACCTTAATTGGCTATGGCAGACACCAAATAAGAGCATGTGTTACTCCATAACTAATGTGAGCAGTGGCGGCCGCTATCATAGGGCAGCAGGGCACTGCCCCCCCACCTAGGAGGCCCCCACCTTGGTGTGAGTGTTGCTGCTCTGTAGTAGTTGATATACGTTGCTGCTCCAGTATGCATTTGAGAAGTGTGGTGGCGCTGTGGCAACAAATATTACAGTAATAGTATTGGGCCTGGGCCGGCTGCCACAGTGGGGCGCGTCCCATTTTACTCACCTTTTCCCCATAGTAAAGTGCGTGGAGCTGGAGCTTGTAGCTCCACGCACTCTACGTAAACCCTTTCACTAGGAGGCTGGCGGAGCGCTTGAGGGGTGGCCCCGCCACTGAAATATGTGCGCAAATAGCGCACTAAAGATTCCCTGCATAGAAACAGTAATGTCATTGGCTGCTTGTCAGCCAATGACATTTTAGTGGGGTGATGGTCCAGGGCGCGCGCCTGCGCGACTTTCACACTTCTGTTCTTCTTGGTTGATCGTCGTGTAAGAGGCCGTATCGACGCTGAGCTGCCCGTGACCACGAACAGCAGACCAAAGATGTTTGCCGGTAACGGTAAGTACTGAGTGTCTGTTGGGGCCGTCACCGTGTATTAGCACGGCATCTTGGACTTTCCAGGCCAGTACAGTGTGCTCTAGGGGGACTGTGGTGTACAGGCTGAGGATGGGTAGTAGGCCCATGGGCCTGCTGCATCGGCGTGCTTGGCGTCGTGTATGCATCGTTGATGAAATTAATGGATGATTTTTTTTTGTTCAGTTTAGTAACTTAATTTAAAGTTACTTAACTGAATAAAAATCATCTATCTATTTCGTCAAGACGTCAACACAGCACTGCGGCAGCCAGGCCGGGCAGAAGGCCTTTGCCCGGGGCTCGGGCAGTGCTACAGGACCGTCCTGGAGCACTGCACTGGGCTCTGGGACGGCCCTACCCGACTGTGGGGCGCACAGCTCCCTTGAAGACGTGCATGTCTGGTCAGTTGTAGCCCGGGGGATAGTGCCCGAACTGCAGTAGCACCCCGACTAGCAGGCATCGGTTTTGCGGGGTGTGTGATTTGTGCACAGGAAACCGAGACATGGCAACATGTAAGCCTGCAGCCGGCGAGTCTCGTGAGCTCTAGCCCCTAGGTTCCTGCCCCGTGGGGCTGGGGGTTCGGCCAACACAGCCCCTAACTCTGGCTCCTACTTATGAGCAGCCCAACCGGGAGAGACCGATCCTCGACCCCAGAGTGTCCTATGCCCATGCAAATAGCATGTATCTATCGGTCACTGCAAACCTCTGCTGCCCTGGATAGAGGGTCCACAAAGCAGAACATGAGCGCAGGGGTTATTCACTCAATCGGGATCTATCAAATGTATAGTTTGACTTTTGCTTTGCCCCTGAATGCATTTCCTCGGTTCAAGCTATGCTCGGGGAGCAGTGCAGCCCCTCTTCTGTACATATACGGTGCAAGTTAGTGTGGTCGAAGTATGTCCCCTTATGGGGAACATAGGCTGCAGCATTAGGGGTGGGAAAGGGGGAGTGTTGCGAAGGGGTTATGGGAACAGTATCTGTCAAAATCTGAGATCACAAAATGTCTGTGTTTAGGTTCCAAACCTTGCAGAATGCACAGCCATGAAGTGCAAGGCCTTTGCGGGCCACCAATGATTGCCGTGTGTCAAAAGTTTTAAAACCTGCGACTGTATTCTTTTTTTTAGCACACATATACTATAAACCCACGACGAGGAGTGTACTTAATATGAGAGTAGGCGAGCAGTACCCAAATGAAATACACACGGAACCAAGGGCAGCATTGGGATGTCAAAGGCAACTGTAATTGATATGTATAACTCGGAGTAGAAGAAAAGTGCAACGTCCACGTAGATATACAGATATGCAGCCAGGACAGCTCAGCAGGTTGAGCGCTAGCAGTAGGGATCTGTCAGTCACGTCTGCTAAGATCACATTTGAGCAGCGTCTCACTATCACTCATCGGCGGCGCTCACATGAATACCCACCGTGCGGGACGTGTGTACATGGTAGATTTTATTAATGATTGCCTTTTGGTATGTTTAAGGCGAATTGGTGCATTTACGCAAGTAGGCAGAACAAAACCGAGAGCTCATCAATAACCCGCGTAGAGCACACTTCTCCGCAGCTGACTGGTGCTTTCTGCAGAACGGGACGGCTATGCATTCTTAATGACTGCCTGCCGTTTATACAGCATGTGCAAATTAGTAATTATTGATATGCTACTGTTATCAACTTAGCTGTGTAGAAGCTTAACAGATAATATTATGGACGGTGGGGCCGTAAACTCCAAGTTATTCTTAGCCAACTCAGGACACTCATTTCATCCACTTCAGAAGGACTGAAAACTGAGAACTTTCATGTGAGTTTCAACCCCAAATCTGCATGTAAAACCTCAGTATAACACTGAACCGTCTGACATAACGTTGGCCGTTGCAATCTCTGGCCACAGTAGAGAAGCAGACGGTTTTGCCAGCCCTTGAAATTCATAGTCTGCCTCTAATTTAAATAAAACACTTGCCATTTGTTCCTGCCCCTCCATCAGGAGGTGTTAAAGCATTTTACTTTATTGCCAAATACGTGCGATCATGGCTATATAGGGCACGAGTTATCAACTCCTAAAGAACGTTTTTTAGTTATGTTTAAATGGTAATCTGTTTGTTTTTAAAAAACGTATGCAGACTTTTTTGCACCTTTTTCTTATGGTACACTTTTATGAATTATGATTTTAAGAGTTCCTAAATCTTGAGCATTTGATTATTATGGATTTGATTATATTATTTTAATTGGTAGATGTTTTCGATACTCAAAGCTGTTGTTGCTTAGGTCACACTGTGTGCTTCATATACTGTACTAAATACTTGCTGCTAGGAGCACTCTGTTTAGGTCTTGTGAGAGGCGTCTGCAGTGCGCACAGGTTTGGCACCTTTTTCATTGGTGCCCGAGACAATTTTATGGTCCAGGTCCCAGACTGAGTTGGACTGGGCCATAAAATTGTCTCGGGAACCAATGAAAAAATATCCCACCACAGTTGCTAATGGAAATGTATTCCCTTTGTGACACTGTTTGACTATTACCCAAGATGGAGTTTTTTTTTTATAAAATGTGGTGCAAAATTTGTATTTTAAAGCATACTCAGCAACACTGGTCAACACTAGTAGTTGCATGGTGAAGTTACTTATCATCAACCTGCCTCAGTCACAATGGCCTAAAAAGTGACACACTTTGACCAAAAAACTGGCCCACACCAGCATTTTGGGTTTTTGTTTGAGCCATGAGCCTATTGCCCTATAGGCCAGTCCAAGTGATGGCCTGAAGGGCTGCATCAAAATAATTTTGTAATGCGAGCTCCGCAAAGTGCGCATGTAAAGCCCCATAATGAAAACATTATAGAAAATAATCATACAACTGATGACTGGCACATGGTGGTAGCTTCTGGACCTCCAGGCCCCTTTCATACACCATAGTACCAGCTATTCTCAATACAAGCTGCTGTAAAATACACCATCACACCTGCAAAACGTAAGAATAAAGTACCACCATTAGTATGTAAAACCTAATGCTTTTTATGTCATATTTCTGTGGGTTTGGACATTAAATTGCACATTTTGGAGGCAATTTTTCAAAAATGTTTGCAGTGTGAGAAACCACCCCGATCTCCATTTGGGTGGTGTGGGCTCACAAGCTGCATGCACTCGCTCCCAAATTTACCCTGGAAAATATATGCCCCATCAGTTTTAAAACTCACCAGCCTCCACTGAATGTGAGATATCTAAAGCCTCAAGTTCAGTAGAATGTCCCAATATGAGATGCTACTCAGGGTTTCAATTTTAATTATAAATGACAAAGAACATACCCATTGCGTTGTATTTCTCTCTTCCATGATGCAGTTTAAACAGGGGTACCAAACTATTTTTTAATGTTATTTGGGATTTAATTCCTCCTCAGGAAAAATACCTAGGCTTTAGTACTCACTTTCTACCAGTCATTCAAAGTCCCTGGATACATAGGAACACTGACTGGCAACAGGCCTCAGGCAGCTCAACCAGCTAAGCTCTCCCTCTGGACCATGTCTCTGCTCCAATATCCCACTCAATTAATGTGGTCCTGCTTTGGGAAAAGACCTCTGCATTCAGTCTCAGCCAATGTGGGAAGGCCCTTTCAAAGAGATTTAACCATCTTCTACATCCAGTTGGTATCCACTCTGTTACTCTTGTGTAAAACAAGTTCTCTTGCATCTCTCTATTCGGAAAACACTCCTTGTTCCTGTGTGCATAGCTTAAACACCCAGGAAACTCTGCCCACAAAGTATTATTTGATATAGCATCGTGAATTGGACAGACCCTGTGATAGATTCCCTTCACTTTCTGATACCCATCGGCGCCCTCCTTCTGGCACTTATTTCCCTACTGAATTTTATGGGTCATCTGTGAATTAGTCCCCCTCCACAGAAGCGAAAACCAGTAATGAACTGGCATATTCACTTTGAAAATACTTTTTCTACATGGAGATGTGATATTCGTGAAAATTAAATATTCAGATTTTTAAGAATATTCGGAATATTGAGATATTTATATTTCTGCCACTTTATGCATGATATAGTTAATAAAATATTCACATTATGCATATAATTTACATTTTAAAATTACTGCATTGGGCTTGGGTTTTTTCAGCTGAATCCAGATCTATATTTGATTTTTCAGTGAGGCAAATTGGTCTGAAATTATAACTGAAAATCTATTTTCAATTGTTATCTGTCCTGTTGCACAATGTTAAAGTTGACTTGTGCTATACAGTTAGCCATATTTTTTCTGTGTGTGGCTTGATCATTATCAGTAGCAACCATCTGATGCTTATCAAAATGACATTTAGCTGGAGAAAAGCATGAATTGGGAATCTGTTCTTTGGTACTAAGGTCTAATGGATCAGGTGCATATTCTTTGTGAAAAATAATGCTTTCCAAAATCTAGGGTTAAAGACCTCTCTAGGCATCTGCCTTTCAGAATTGCACGTAGTGGGCACCCCGCCACCCATTAATCCCTGCCAAAGTGGTCTTTCTGATTAGATTAGAAAAATAAGCCTATGGTTTTGGCCAGGATTTCCAAATACTGCTTGTATTTAGTTATATTTTTTAAGTTTAAGAGCAGGTCCTATTGTGTTTTGTAAACACAGCTGTTCTGCGTATACTCAATGAAATGATGTTAGTAGTGCTTTAATGGAGGCCTCGAGAATTTTGTTTCCTGGGAACAACTAATGGTTGTTTCTTCATGAACACATAGTTTCAGGTGAAATAAAGTTCACAGTGTATATGTTCATAGAATATTAAAGCTGGCTGAGACCTATACTGGTACATATAATGCACAGTGCACTTAGGGTCTGTAACTGTAACCCTACAGTCCCTTGTTTTCTGTGTACTACCCAGAGCCATGCTGCCCTGGCTGCATTTACTCAGAGCATTGCTGCCCTGTTTTCCCCTCTCCCTTGCACTTCCCCTCTCCCTTTCCCCTTGCACTTCTCGATCGTGCACTTGTACAATCTGAATGACACAAGGCCTAGTAAGATCATTTGTCTTGTCCACCCTCTGTCTTCCCTCCCATGTCTTGCCGCGCCAAGAAACACCTGTGTACAGGTGCGTTATAAATGACTTATCATGTCATATCATATCATAAAAAAACAATTCTCAATGTAAAACAGGTTTAATTATAATACTAATCTTACTGAATGCGGGTCTATCAAAACATGCTATATCTATGCTGTGATTTATAAAGAGCCATCTAACTTTGTAAATAAGTTTGCATTCTATCATTTTCTTGTGTATTGACCCTAAAATAGTATGGACCTACCCCTCCATGTAGCAATATCTGAAACAAATTCCCTTTATTTCCATTAAACCCTACATAGATCTGGTGAATGGCAGATTATCATGATGATTAGCCTCAAACTATGTTCCCAGGTGGGATTAAGGCCTCATAACCACCTCCAACTCCCAAAAACATATTATCAATGTGTGTGAGTTTGTGTGTTTGCTCACTGTACAGGGCTTTCTGAACATCTGTGTGCTTACTGATCTGTGAGAATATAAATTGCACACAGATGTTTCCTCTAATGTTTGCCATGACTAAAGGCCTTTGTGGGTATTGTTTTATGTTTGATGGTTGGATATTAGTGCCTTGGATTCATTTAAGTCTATGTACTTCCTTCTAACTCCCACCCCACCACCCCTTCTTTATGATGCGTTGTTTCCAGACATACATTGCCTTAGGTCTCTAATCACATTATCTGCTCCGTGTTATGAAGAACAAGCCCCTTTACAAATGTCGTCTATTCAATGAAGCCATTGCTTGCTTCCTTTAATCATCAATAATCTTCACATCCTTGGAATGGAACAGGCTTCCAGGCACCTTTACATTTTGCACGTTTAAATTTTGCAAGTTTACTCAGACCTATTTCCTGCATGGCCTGAACAAGGAACAAGGAACAATGCTCTGCTCTGCTCACAGCTTACAAATAATGGGATGTCATGGGGTGCTGACAACTACTTTCCCTTTAGGACTGGGCACCCTATAAGCAACAGTCCTTTTTTGGGTGATTTGGAAGTGACTGCTTAGAAAGGGTGCTACGCTTTATTTCTTGTCCTACATACAGCACAGCCAGCCATAAACGAAGGCCAGAAGCAAATGCCTTTTCCTGCAGTCTCTGCCGGTACCCATCAACACATTGGGACCAGGATGCCGACTAAACCTTGATGCAACTTTCCTTGCTTTCCCCATCCAGCATCAATGTCACCGAGCCCTACTAAGATGGCTGCTGCCATTCCTGAGGCTCTACTAGGCTCCCAGCCTCCTTCACACCGGAGGTCTGCTGATTGGCTGCCAGGTACCTTAACTATGGCTCTCACTCCCAGCCGGGAGACGCAGCCAGACATAACCAAAGGCCAGAAGCAAAGGCCTCTTCCTGCAGTCTCTGCTGCTCCCTGTCTGCAGAATCATTACCTGATAGAACAAGTCACTTCCCTTCTAAAACCATCAGCAAAGGTAAGGACTTCAAGCGACTACCTACACTTGCACCAGCTCACTTCTGGCTTTCCTCCAAACTGATCTGGGCTCTCGTGCACTCAGTGCTCCTGGATCTGTCTATCCAACATCCCCCAAATGTGACCCTAGTCCTGCACCACACTGCATCTTGCCAATCACTTTCCCTAATCTTAACTCCTAATCTACTACCTGACCGAAAACATAGCCGCTTTGCACTTTTGCGTCCTGTGATTCCTTACCATGCGACACCCAGTACCGTCTTTGCATTTACCAGTGCTACTGGTTGCATGGGATATCCTCCTTACCGATTTCTGCAGTGCTTGTAACAACCACACTTCACCTACCTCGACCACAATGCACCCCATAATTTACCTGAAGTGTCTCGGCAGCGCTTTGCTGCAAATGCATTCTTATCTATTTTGACTATTTGATTACATCAGCACGTTGCTGCACCAGGATGTGCCTTGTAACATAACTAAAATGTCGCTGCAGCGTTGTGCTGCAAATTCATTCTTACTATTTTGACCACAGCAGCACGTTGCTGAACCAGGATATGCCTTGTAACCTAACTAAACTTTTGTGGCAGCGCTGTGCTGTAAAATGCATTCTCGCCCTTTTTTGACCACAGCAGCACGTTGCCGCAATAGGATGTGCCTTGTAATTTACCTACATTGTCTCACTTATCTCAACTTTGTTTCTCATGAGTCTGTACCCCTGATGTAGCCCCCGCACTATGAGGCATGGCTTTGCCAGTTTGTGCATTTACCTTAATTTTGACTATATAGTATCTGTACTCCTGATGTACCCCTCCCACACCATGAGGTGTGGCTTTCCCAGTTTGTGCATTTACCTTAATTTTGACTCTATAGGACCTGTGCCCCTGATGTAGCCCCCCCTCCACACCATGAGGCGTGGATTTGCCAGATTACACTACTAAGAAACCACCAGTTATAACCTATACGTGTTGTCTTGTACTGTTAAGAATTACCTACTGTAACTAGCGCCCTGATGCCTGAGGGTTTGGTGCGCTGCTATAAATGCAAAAATAAATAAATACTGTGTCAGGTGGGGAAAAAATTGACACAGTATTCCAGAAGCCGCACAGGGGTGTGAACCCAGAGTTCCAGCTTCCCTTCACCAGTAGCCGCATGTGAGAGTGAAGGGTGTAAGCTCATGCTCTCCAATTCAGCAGGCACATGGGGTGAAAGCCCCTAAATCCACTAGCACAGAGGCATCATGGGAGTGTGAGCCTCCCCTCCATTAATTCCAGCAGGTGTGATCCCATGCATCCCCCTTCATAAAGCCACATATGCTGTGGGCTACAGCTCCACCAACCCAGCTGCTCTCCAATATCAGAGGGAACTGAAATAATAGGGATGATCCCCACCCCACAGTGAACCCTCCCCATTTCCCATCTCCCCAAACCAGTACTATGCCATACAGTAGGAGCCAAGCCTTACCATTTGCCCCACTCACTACTGGACTTTGTACCTCTTACTCCTGCCCCTCCCTCTGTTCTATTAGCAAGCCTCAGACATGCCCACCATCAGTTCTGCAGACTACACATATCAACTAAGTATTACACCCCCCTACACTTTGGACAAGTCCGCCAAAGGTTAACTCATCCCCTACAGAGGGGGCCTTCATCGTTTTCTAAAATGAACTGTCCAGCAGGTGCTTCCTAGCCAGTTTCTACTCTCCACCCCAGCTGATGACCGGGACTTTGAATGCTAATGCATTGTTCCATCTCTGCATACTATTTCCAGTTTATCCAATAAAAGGGATCAAACCCTGAAGTGCGTGCTGGTCTCTAAAAGGCGAAGGCCTGATAACATTTATAGAAGGTGCCAAAGACCAGGTTGGCCAAATACCACTTACTTGTTAATCTCCATTTCTTGGAGAAGACACTGAAAAGAGGTTTTATCCATTATCCAAAATCAATTGTTTTGTGTATGGGGGATGGGTATATGATAAACTGTACTTGCCTGGCAAGTGGAATGCAACAAGGTCTTCTACAAAAGGAGCCCCGCCTTTCATCAGCCATGCCTTCACCCACCACCCGACACCCAATCCTTCCTCATACCGTGCATCACCTCCACCGCCGCCAGGGCGCTTCCAAGAGGCTTGCTCTGCATGTCCCGAGCTACACCACTTCAGAATACATATACTTCTCTGGTGGAGTGACATTAATATATGGTGTCTCTCCCACACACATGATGCCATTATTGGGGCATTTGAGGCTACATTTGACACTGACAGGCAAAGCCTAACATCTTTGCCAATATTGTTCCTATTTCCACAGCTGAAATAGCAGTTTAAATACATTAAAAAGCCTTTAAAGTGATGAACTTATAAGGGACTATGACCTGTAATGTGTACTGTACAGCCAAGTCGGTGAATGGCTAAGGTGCCCCCTGAGCCTACATGCTTGGTTCAGAGGGTTAATGGCTATTTAAGTGTTTGATGCCGACCTGAAACTCAAATACAGAATGGGCTCAGGGTTCAAGAAACCAGCCCCCCCACCCTTTGTGAAGGCGGGGTTGTGTTTGCAATTTCTGAGACTCACCCCTACAGAGTACAACGGCTGTTAAGCACTTTGCCTGCATTTTTGATTTCTGGTCCAAATTCAAACAATACCGTAAAATCCACAGGCTGTTCCCATGAAATGTTTTAATCATTTAATGCATTTAATTGTATCTAATGAGGCCCAGCTCGTCAAGCCAGGTAGCAGCCGCTCGCTGCCTAAACAAGAGATGTTCATACTTGAAATTGAGGCAGCGCGCTTGATCTCTGTGGCACATGTGCACATATTGAGTGCCTTGAGGGCCTATTTATGTAAAATGTTTCTGTCTTACAGGAGACTGCACAGAGACATGAGGGTGCAGAAAAAATCTTGCGAACATGGGTGTGTACTTTAAACAAGAAAAAGTAAACTTTTGTGTTTGCCAGCGAGCAAGAGAAGGGTGTGTGATCCTCAGGGTTTGGCCCAGTGGACAGCCAAGTTTTAACATGCGTGGAAGTTACCAAAAAAAAGCAGCTTTCTGTGCAAGAATGCATTTGTGAATAGGGGGTTAGGAGCACAAGAACATTGTTTCAGTTTGTGTACCACTTTAAATCTTTGGCGCCCTGGGCTACTGGGCCGAAACTAGAGGAATAACCCAGTCTCGGGAGGATAGCTCATGTGCGACGTACTCGCCTGGGAAGCAAGACAACACAGAACAACACAGGTTCAATCCCTGGGTCTGCGCTTAGAAACCTCTGGGTACTAAGTGCGTTATAAATAACCTATCATATCATATCACAAGGAACTAACAAAATAACCATTTCAGACAAGAAGGGCCAGACTACAATATTCCATAGTGGATAAGTAGAAGTGAACTTGCACGTTAGTTCTCTGGCCCTCATTCCGAGTATGGGCGTAAGTGTAAAATGAGGCGAGAATGCAATGGCTGCCTCTTTTATTCCATCTGATAAATTCGGAGTTTGGTTCACGTTAAGAGGAAACAGCTTCAGAGAAATAGAGGAATTATGGCCAGCGAAATTCCCACTCCAGTCCTATGGAATTTAAAAATAGGGATTAACTTTAGTTCGTAATTTGAGAAATTTACCTCTCTTACTCATGGCAATACATTTAAATAACCTAAACCCTGTCTTGGACCCAATTCATGGAAATTCTGCCTGGAGGCCGTCCCTCGGAACACACACTTTTTCGCAAGTTCTTCCCCATTTTTGGTGTTCGGCCCCCTTCCCAGCGCTCTGTGCAAGCCACGCCCACGCTCTGCTTGGAGTCTCAAGGAGGGTCCTTGACGGCTCGCACAGACGTGCCGAGCCAGCGCAAACTGCACGCAAGTCCAGGAAAAGTGCCACGCATTCGATTCCATAAATGGACGAAGGCGGCTTTGCGTGCAGTTGTGCGCAAAAGGGACCTATTTTCCATGAATCAGGCCCTTGGTCTCCAGAAAGATCTGCAATGCTATTTTCTGAAATGCAAATGTCCACAACAAAACCTTTTTTTTAATGAAATGACTCCAACGCAGAGCTCATACAGGCTGGAAACAGCAGATCAGTTGCGCCAGCGTCTGCAGTCCTGATTTACAAAAATGTTTTCAATGGGACTTTTCCATGTTAAAATGATTTTGTAAATCAGGTCCTGCGTCATTTCGAATCCTTGTATGTGTGAATGTAGCTTTAGAAGCGGCAGTGCTGCAGCAATGCATGAAACCAGCGGCTAAAATGAAAACAATATCTGGGAGTGATGTGCCTGCTTGAAAACAATGTGCCTTCACAGGTCACTTACGTAACGTGGTTGCAATGCAGAAAATGAAAAGGGCACGCCCATCTGCAGGCACGCTATGGTACGTGTCCCTGAAAAACAACACACTGGTGTGTGCTGCAAAGAGTGCCAGGGCTCAGTCAGGAGAGATCACTCACTTCACTTTGCTTCATAATGTCTGTCTCTGTGCGTGTGTGTGTAATCAACAGGACCGCTAAGAGCCCACTGCAGGCTGCCCTTTTCACCATTTGCTCGTGAAGCTAAAGTATATGTTTCGCTCTGCTAAGGAATGCAAGCGCATACATTCGCTTCAGGGTGAAATTCCAGCTCAACTGCTTAAACAACAAGCAATGCTCTGCCGGTGGAGTGCAATAGGCATTCTCCTCTTAGCCGTATTCAAAATGGCGGGTTCAACACACTCGTTCTTTTGAACACTATTCAACCACTCCCTCTTTCTAAAAAGGTTGGGCAACACTTGCAGATCCTTAGATCATTTACAAGAGGAATTTTGAGCGCATGCAGCAAGTAGCAAGTTAACCCATAGTTAATCCCTTTCTGGAGAGTGAAAACACACCTCCACCAGAGGTTCACCTTTTGTGAAGCACTGCAGCGTCCTCCAGTTCATTTTTTTCTACAGCACAGTTGCTTCATCAGTTGCATGGCAGCAATCCTTCTTGCTTCACAACTGGACTTGCCACTGGACCTTCCACTGGACAACAGGAGCAGAGGAACGACTGTCATTGACCTTTAACCTTGCAACTTCCTGACCTTTGAGGCCTGTTAGTTTCTGAATGACAGTATTGCCCAAGTCGCCCTCCTTGGCAACACAGAACCAACAGAGAGACAACCCACGTACCACTCATATGCATTGGCAATTCAACAGCAATCAGTCAGGGCACGACCATTCAAAGAGAATTATCAATGCAAAATGTATTCAACATATGCAAAATGTTGATGTCCCATGATACAAAATAAAATAGACAGAGGGTTTAATGCATATAATTATAACAGATGTATATCCAAATGAAATGGTAAACACATTTCTCCCCTGTCAAAACACCCACCAAAACCATAATGTCAAACATCCATCCACATTCTAAATTCAATCATACATTGCCAATACCTCCAATGCAAAATACATCAACCCTATTAAAAAGCACAACAGGTAATGATTGCCCATCAGTGCCATCATAATGTATGATGCATGCCATTATTATACTACTTGTGGCAATGCGTGTGTTATAAACCTACCTACATACTAATGTACAGAAAAGCAGAAAAGCAAAAAAGCAAAAGAACAACTTATAGCCAATGATTGCTTGCAGGTTAAATATAGGTGCCTAAGGCAGTCTGGCCAAGTGGTACACGCCGCAAGCACTGCGACCAAAGAGCAACCTCAGCTACAATTCAAGAAAACGCACTAGGGGCCAGTCAGAACTTCATCTCCCAGGGCTCCCTAGGGCACCAGACTCTGTTGGCCATATTGTGCAGAGCCGGGCTCTTCAGCTGGCCCAACCTCGCACAGCCTTCCTGCAACTGCAGACCTGTGAGGAGCTCCCGCATCATGCTGTTGATGAGGTTGCCTGCCGGCACACAGCAGCGATGGAGCCTTGCACCAGTGCAACATAAGCAGACCTAAGCCTTTATGTGGGGCCCACAGGTTCCCTGAATGCTACATGCCATGCTCTTTCAGAGATAAGAACTCCAACATCACTCAAACACAGACATCTGAACTAGTAGACCCCGCTCCATTCTGACAAGATCAATACAATTTAGATGGGAGTAAAATAGTTCTATGGATAAACAAAGCTTACTGGCATCATGCTTCCACATTGGAGGATAAAATATAGGGAATGGTGAGGCAAAGTGCATTCCCTTGAACACTTGGATCTATTGAGCGTGTATGGGTGAGAGGTCAGAGTGAGATCAAAAAGTAACCGGTTCTTTTGAGATTTTAGCCTATTGCAGGATAACTGGCTTTACACAGAGGATCGAAAACCGTACTGAACGCTGATATAACTTGTAGTGTTGTGTTCTAAAGATAAGCATTGTCTAAGTGTTCACTTCGGCATGCTTAAAATATTTACTAGAACAACATTACCATAACATGCTCATAACAACATGTGAAACATGAGACACCATTGCCGGTAATCAGAGACCTTGTATGATATCATTCCCATTTTCTCCTTACCTATCCAGCATTTTACCTGAACCTATCATGTCACACTGAGACCTCTACAACCAGGGAGGTCCCTGTCCTCTTTCCATCCCATTTCTATTAAGTCTATTGTCTCCAATCATCGGGTCGGCAGGACAGTGGAGGCGGCAGGGTGAGATCTTATTGACCCCATGAAGGTCAGAGGTTTTGTAGCCCTGACACTGACATCGGGCAGAAATTGCGAACGATGCCCAAACCGTGAGGACCGAAACCCTGGCTTACCTTTTAAATGGCAGAAGTGTGATCCTGAAACTAAGTCCTATCTTTAACATTGGGTCCTATACTTGCTAATGGTAACTGAGCAGCATCAAGGTCGGTACCCTCATCAGCTAATCAGAAGCCGGTCCATCTCATATGTAGGTGTCTATGAGAGACGGAATCCCAGTTGAGGCTATACAAGTCTTAAGGTACCTACAGACTTTTTGAACCCTAATTCTTACCAATGTATTTGCTTACCTTTAACAAGATGTAAAACCTATTTTCACAATACCACGGTGTGGACTTTTACTTATGCATAGTAATCATGCGTTAAACTGTAATCTTTTCTACTCTACTCGCCCTGAAACTGTTGGCCTTGACTGCTGTACCATAGCCACCACCAGGGATGTTGCTAGGTCTGGCAAAGATCCGGGGCTACATTAATGTCGGGACGGTTGGGACTCGGGGCTAGCTAGCCTTTTCGTTGTAGCCCCTGAGATTCTATCTGGAGCTACAACCAAAAGACCTGGGGCTGTAGCCACCTCAGCCCCCCACCCCTAGCAACGCCTTTGGCCACCACTAAGATTAAGGATTCTCCCTTTGTTTAGGATTAGCCAAGTAACCACACAGACTGCGAAGTGGGAGATTTCCCCTGGCACTGGGAAATTATTTCAGAAGGGCATTTCAGTGTCAGGAGGATAGCTCAGCGGCAACGTGAAAGCAAGACGACACAAAGCAACACAGGTTCAATCCCCGGGTCCGCGCTTAGAAACCTCTTGGCATTAAGCGCATTATAAATAATCTATCATATCATTGTTCAAGCAAACATATTTCAATTTGTTTTGCTTTGTTTTTAAAATTCGACTTATTTCTGTAGTCTTTAGCTAATTAGAAATTATGGCAATTACCAAAACATGCACCGAAAGAAAATTATAGGTGCCTATGAATAATTGTATTTTATTGTTTATTGTTACAAAAGTACCAATCAATGGGATTATACCACAATAATATCAGAAGATAATTGAAAAGAGATCATTTGCCTCCTAAATATTCTTCCCTTCTCCAGGCCCTCCTCCCTCCAGACCCAGACTGACGGCTTTCTTGGGTGCTCCCTAGAGCCTCTCCGGCTTATTACTGATATGAACCTACAATCAATTAGTCTCCTCAGAGACAGGATGTTAAATCCTGAAGCTAAAGGGTTATTACAACAACATTAAGAATCGTGTGTCTTTTCTACTAGTGAAGGACACCAAGTGTGATCGTCTGTGTTAGCCTCGCTGTGTATCGCCTCCAGATGCCTGCAAAGGCGGCACTTCCTCACTGACGCCCTTTTTCCAGAACCTCCCCACATATAGAGCACAAGTGGTTACTTGATCCCAAAAATAAATGGTTTATTGTATAAGAGAAGTAATCAGTTTGGGGAAATGTCAGCCCAACATTTCAGAAAAATATCTTTGATTGCTTCTATGTGTTATCTATTAACGCACGTCAAGACCGGGCATTGCATTTTATTCCCCAAAACACTATGTTGGAAGCCAGTGCATGCCAGTGGGCTTTCCCAGCACCTAAAGCCTCATGTCCTTATCCAGCAAATGACTTTGACTGCTCAAAAGATACTACTTTTTACATTTGCAGTGTTTTTATCAATTTTACAGCCAAGACAATGACCTGCCTTCCTCTGATCCCTTTTTGCCTTCATCTTAGAAAACAGTTCTGGCTCAAATGCTTTCAACCGCAAAACTCTTCACAATCTCTGAGCCACCCCCACCCACCATGATGCTTAGGGACTCACTGGCTCATCACCTTGATTGGGGCAGGTGCGGAGACTTACCGTTTTAGGCTACTCAATACCCGAACCACTCCTCATGAAAAGACACCAAGGAGCTCCATTGTTGCCCAGCCCCCTGCGAACGACATGTGACAACGGCGGTCTTCACTTGCTACTGGCCTTCTGGCTTAGGTAAGAGGGCGAGAGTTGGTTCAGGAAATTGCTCAGCGATAATGCCGGGCCCTCACCAGCTTTCAGGACAACACAGGCCCCCTCTTCATTGTGTGTGGATGTCAGACTTCCCACTGTGAAGAATGGGGCGATTTCCTCCAATGGTTACAGAATTGCCAGAAGCCTGGACCTCCTCAGAAACCTAGACATCAACTCAATTCACAGCAAACCATAGAATGTTGTAACTAACTCTACAAAATATCTGTACATATTGATAATGAAAGATGTATTCCGGGGAATGAGTAAATCATATGCATAAGGAAGACTCACTGCTACAGCCCCCCCTTATCCCGCTAAGGACTAATGGCGAGCATGTACGTACTGATTTCCTGTAAGGACTCGCTCTAGGCTCTGCTCACGTCCAGAGGTAAGTTAAACTCAATGCGCCCGATGCTGAAAACAAGTAAACTGCTTCTCTTATGCTACAAGCAGCAGCGACTCCACCCCGCTCACCTTATCCACAACAGAGAACTGTGTGCAGATGGTGGTATGGGCTGCGACCACAGGTGTCTTGCAATGCAGTACAGTTTGCATACGTTCGTGTTGGCTGCACACAAGAACACTTATGGCACTCCCCCCTCAGCCCACATGGGTGGAGGATGAAGATCAGCCCGCCACCCCCAGAGTGCAAGGTGTTCATAACAGGGCATTTGGTTTTAGAGGGCAAAGTGCTTGCAATTCATTTTGCAATATATTTTTTTTTATTTTCCTAACCTTTTTCAGTGATGGAAATCTCATAGAATTATGGAAGCAACCATTAATTCCAGGTGCTGCGTGGCAGGCAGTGATCTGAAACACCCCTGCCTTTTTTGCCCATTCCTACGTGCCTGGCTGGCGACAGAGCAGATCATGCATGGAGGATGTGCTACAGGCTACTGAATCGCCTTTCTTGATGGGTGCTCTATGCCATGTGCTGCCAGCGGCCAGCCCCCAAGCAGACCAAAACCACAGACGTTTCTGTGTATTTCTTTGTTTCGGCAAATGGTACTCACGCAAAATGCACACGTCCTGCCTACTTGCGTGCACACTTCACACAAGTAGGGAAGCTGGGCTAACGTTCCAAACTAATTCTATAAGGGCCTGATTCACAGAAGCCTTTTATAATGGCATAACCCCATTGCGAAATGCTGTGTTAATCTGGCCCTGGGGCTCAGAACGTACGTTTTTTTGTTTTTTTTTTTATCTTGATTGTCCATTTTGGTTAGTATACTAAACTTAAGCATTTCATTAAAAAATAAAAAAAAAGCATTTTCCTAAAAAGTCACATTGTTTAAACAATGCAAACTCACAAGAATAAAATACTCAAATAAGAATTGCAATAAACCAATTTTAAAATACACATTTCATATAATTATTTTCCACATATGATTACATTCTCAGCCTCAACTTACTAACAAAATAATTACTGTTCTAAAAACGTTTGTGCAGCCTTCCAAATAAAGTATGCAGCCGCAGTAATGACAGTTGATTCGGCCTTGTAAAGTGCATTCCAAAATGGATCCGATTCAATTCGTTCGGTGGACGTGATAAGGTTTCCATATCCTTTGACATAAGGAGATTTTAGTCTGAGACAGTTAATATATGGCGACCGGTTTCTATCTCTGAAGGGCAAAGTCGGCAACGTCTTAGCTCATAGGGAATGTTTTCCTCAACTCCATGATATTCCCAAGTGGGTAACAGGTTGAAGCGCAAGTATAGAATGAATCTTTTCCAAGCTTGCTCACAGTACTTAGACAGGTGTGCGCAAGGTGCATTTAAAGAAAAGCTCTGAGTCGAACAAGTAGGTCTTGTATTTGTTTCTTAGTTGTTAATGCAGGCACATTTTTCATTCTGTCCCATTCTCTCGACTTCTTTTTGAAGATCGGTTCTATAATCGGCAAGTCATGTGCTTGTGCCAAAGAGATGCCCAGATGTCCAAGTCAAGTATGAAGCTATTGACTTTTCTATTGGCATCTCGAATTCCCAGTATTCTTACGAGACTATTTGCATTGTTCTGGGAGGAAAATAGTTTCAAGAATAAAATGGTACATTGGACCAGCCAAGAGGTGCACAAAGAACATCTTCAGTATTTCATCCTAAAGGCCTTGACATGGGTAGGACTAAGTAGATTCATAGTGGACCGTAGTACTCTTCCCTCAAATTTGTCAAACCAATTGACATATTTTAAGGGGAGAGCCTGGAGTCTGTACAATATTGCAGGTATAATGCTAGTTCTATAAATAATTAGCAGGCCTTCTATATTATTTTCACCACTGTTGGGTTGAGCCTTAATGGAAAGCCTATGTATAGGTAGCTATCAACTACTTCAAGATTGTCTTTGCACAGTTTCCATAAGAAAGTCGTTTTTTTGGCAATGAACCTGCTAAACACATGATTTTAGTTTTCTTTTTGTTCATCTGGTTTTCCTTGGCATAAAGAGCAAGAACGTCTATTGAGCGTTGGAGACCCAAAGTGCTCTAATGAAAGAGAATGGTGTTGTCGGCGTATCCTGTCCACGACAATGACACACTGTTCCCTTTAGATGGAAAATGTCATGCTGAAGCTATCGATGCATCCATGTGTGAGAGAAATAGATTGAAAACCAGGGGGGCGAGTACGCATCCCTGCTTCAAACCTGAGTTTGTATCAATGAGCGAGCTAAGCTCACCCTCCTGGTTTAATCAAACTACAACTGTTGTGTCCAAATGTAGTAATTTGAGAAAGTGCAATTAAGTGCGGGTCTATGTGTGAGTTTAGTTCATAAGTGTTCATGGGATACAAGATCGAAGGCCTTGCTGTAATCCTCAAGGCAGCAGTAAAGATTAGATTTCACTCTGCGCCTTGCTTCTGCATGCAGATATTGTATCATACATATGTTTTCTAGTGTACAATGCCCCTTTCTGAGGCCTGTTTGAAAAGCTGTTAATATGTTTTGCTCTTGGGCCCATTCCTTAAGTCTCTTTAGCAAGATTGATGAGAATATCTTTTGGCTCGATTTGAGCATGGCTAAGAGTCTATAACTAAGGGGGTCGTGTTTATCGACTTTTTTATGGATTGGAATGATAATGGCACACCTCCAACTGTCAGGTATGCACCCAGTAGCCTCAATGTGTTGGAATAGCTTTAGCAAGATTTTAACCCAAAGATTTGAGGTTTTTTCCAAGCTGATGTTAGCTATTCCGTTGGGTTCAGGGGCACATGAGGGTTTTAGTTTTTTTATTGTCATGATTATGTCTTCTTCTTCGAAACCCTCAACCAAAGATCTTATAATGGGGAGTATAGCTATCCATGTTAATGTTCTCACCATCTAATACAACATATAATTGGGTGATGCGTGCTGCAGAGATGGTGTTAAGTGCTATAGATCTTGATCCAGCCAAGAATTCCCTGAAGCGCGATCAAAACCTTTTGCTATCATTGGACTCCAAGATTCTAAATAGGATTAGCCAATTCGAGTTGTCTAAGGAGTGTTTATGCTGGTCCAACCAATTTTTATGGTGAGTTGTTAGCAAGGTAAGTTTTGCATTTTTTCTCATTGAGCGAGAGGTGGTATTGTATTCTGATCGTCCTGTCCCTGTGATAGAGGACCTTTCTATGCAAGGTAGCAGGATCAAATTCAGAAAGATGAGCTTTGCTGGCCTTGCTGATGATAATTTTATAATAATCGATAAACACGACGACACAGAGTGCATTACAGAATCTGGAAACACACAGGCCTTGACAACAATACACAGGTTGGAACAAGGATACTTACCCTTATAACACCACAGTGACTATTTGAGCTAACCATTATCTAATACATATATCACTATTATTTTCAGAACACAAGAGAACTGTCTCATAAGATGACGTTTCCACAATTCCACATCGAAATGGACATTTGAAGTCCTAAAGAAAAGAAAAATACTGTTGTTTTGTGTTTGGAAGAGAAACTATTTGTTGAAACTCACATTTAGAATATTTTTGAATTATCAGTATTATTAGGAAACACTGGGCCTCATTACACGGAAGGCGGTATTGATTTAACGTTACCGGTAATGATTTACCGGTAATGTTAAATCCCTATGTGGATCACGACCCCGCACACCGCTATTAGCGGCACCGCTAATTACGGTGCCACTAATAGCGGACACGCTGCGTGCGCGCGACCCTCCATTCCGTTAATTACGCCATGCCGCTATTAGCACAGCATCACAAGGCCAGTGCACATGCAAATAGCGGCATGGTAAATCCCCCCAAACCCTATACCGCCATGGTGCAAATACCGGCATCGCGGACCACCCGTTAAGGGAAATGGGCAGTGTACCCACCTGCCAGAGGTGGACCAAATCAGCACAGGTGAAGGCAATGGAGACTGTGGCAGCTCAAAAGGAGCACACCACACCCCTTCCCACACCCCTGCCCACACCAAGATGGTACCGATACTGGCAGCATTACATGGCCTGGAGGACCTCATTGCAGTGCAGCTGCCACAACAACAGGCAGCACAAAGGAGACGCAGGAGGAGGAGGAGGACGAGGAGGAGGACGAGGAGGAGGAGGAGGGCAAGACAGGCACAGCAGGCACCACAACGGCACCTAATCATACCACAGAGGCACCCACCAGTACCCAGGACCAGAGCCAGTCCATTCAACCTGACCCCTGAGCAGATACACACCCTGTACCATCTGGACAGGGCTCCTATCACCAGCATCGTGGACATGATCCACGACGACATTGCGAGCCTCATAGACATCAGAACTGCCATCCCCCCGCTACTGAAGGTGGTGAGTGTGCTCCACTTCCTGCCCACAGGCACCCATCAGCATACAGTGGGACAGATGCATGGCATCTCGCAACCAGTATCCTCACGCACGCTGAACCAGGTACTCGATGCACTCCTGAAGCATGCACCTGAACACATATCCATGCCACAGACTGGCCAGGAGATTGCAAACACAAAAGTTGGCTTCTATTCACTGGCAGGCATTCCAAGTTGCATCGGGGCCATCGACTGTACCCATGCGGAATTGGTGGTCCCACATCACAATGAAGCAGTGTACCGAAACAGGAAGCAATTCCACTCTATCAATGCCCAAATGGTATGTGACGCCAGCAAGATAATCACACATTGCTGTGCCAGATTCCCAGGATCAACACATGATTCCATGGTTCTGCGGGTCTCAAGTATGCCACGCTACATGGAGCCACACACCGGACAACGTACGTGGCTACTTTGTGAGTAGCAGGGCAAGCACATGGCAGCGTGATTTTGGGGGGGAGAGATACATACTCCAACTGGGTGTGAATGGGGGGGGAAGATACATACTCCAACTGGGTGTGAATGGGGGGGGGAAGGTACATACTCCAACTGGGTGTGAATGGGGGGGGGAAGATACATACTCCAACTGGATGTGAAGGGGGGGAAGATACATACTCCAACTGGGTGTGAATGGGGGGGGAAGATACATACTCCAACTGGGTGTGAATGGGGGGGAAGATACATACTCCAACTGGGTGTGAATGGGGGGGGGAAGATACATACTCCAACTGGGTGTGAATGGGGGGGGAAGATACATACTCCAACTGGGTGTTGACTGGCGTCCGTAGGGAAAATGGACATACAGATGTACGCCAATGTCCTTCAGGGAAGGCCACAATGTACCTGAGAAGCATCCACATGCAATTTGATGGTGCACGACTATGAGAACAGTGCAGGCTGTAAAATATTACACATCCATCCCCATTGCACATCATGCCACGCCACACATTACACACATCATCAACATGGCGTCAAGATGGTAATACAGAATCAGCGCATCACAGCATCAACCCAGCAATGTACCCTTGAATGCATGCAAAGGGAACACCCCTAGACATGGCACTGAACCACACACCTATAGCACCACGGAAGTGATGCTTCACAGCATGGCAACATTGGTGTCAGAATGTCAGTACACAAGCAGTGTGCTACAAAATTTGCCTGGCCCAGGGACACCTAAGACCGGGCCACACCCAGGACATGTGAAAACTACTGTTGTAGGCATTATTGTGCCATTTCTACTTGCAGGGTCGGCCACACACTTGCACGTTGCTGTCACACAGACCATCTGCATGTATGCGCACATATCAGCACTTGCATCACAATGCTATGTCAATTTGTGTGATGTGAACAGGCCGCCCTTGAGGTGAACAGTAACAGGACCCCATTCATCCCCCCATACAGGTGATGCGGCCTATCCCCTGAAAACCTGGCTCCTCACACCTGTACGGAGACCACAGAACAGGCACGAGGAGTTAATAAATAATGCACATACCCGTACCTGCATCGTGACTGAGCAGACCTTTGGACTCTTGAAGTCACGTCCAATGTGCATTACCAGGTCTGGTGCTGCTCTCCTGTATGGACATGAGAAAGTGGGCAAGATCACCATGGCATGTGTCATGCTGCACAATATGTGTGACAGACGGAATAGCCCACTGCCCCCTGACGTTGGGATAGAAGCACACGATGAGGATGATGGTGTTGATGTGGACGGAGGTGAAGGGGATGCAGGCGTTGCAAGAGGGAATGGCCAGGAGGCACGTGCTGTGAGACAGCATCTGATCAGGCAAAAAATGTTTTCGTACTGTCACATGGATATGGGGAGGAATGCACTGGTGTATGTCTCAGAGCACGCAATGGACCCTGTCGCCAATGAAGTACACACACACACAATGAAGATGTCCAAGGCTGTGTTTTCATCAGAAACCAGTGTATTGACTAACATAAAGGTGAAGAAGTGCAAGCCCCACAACATCCCACCACCCTTCCCCCCCAACATACCCATAACACCCTTCCCACCCCCCCCCACAACATCCCACCACCCTCCCCCCCCAACAGACCCATAACACCCTTCCCACCCCCCACAACATCCCACCACCCTTCCCCCCCCAACAGACCCATAACACCCTTCCCACCCCCCCACAACAGACCCATAACACCCTTCCGACCCCCCCACAACAGACCCATAACACCCTTCCCACCACCCCCCACAACAGTCCCTCATGTCTCTGCCATTTCTGCCATGGCCAATGCACACCTGGGTATCCCCATTAACCCCCTAATTGCAATTGTCCTTGGAAGGGTCTTGAGGGTTGCCAGACGTGCGCCTGGTGGTTCGCATCGAGCGCCTGAGGGGGCTTGTTTGAGTTGACCCGGAAGTCGAGGATGGGGCAGACTGGCCTTGTGGGTGAAAGTGGCGGTCCATTGTGTCTGCCATGCGGACAAGCACCTCCCTCAGACTTGCAATTTCATTGCATATCCTGTCCGTGTTGGCGTCCATGCGCTCAGTGGAGTGCCTCGCCGTCTGGACTATCTTCTCGGTGAGATTTGCAGCCTCAGCGACATGCTGCCCAACCAGCACGGTCAGCTCCTGTTGGCGCTGCAGGATGGCGGTGAATTGGTGATCAGTGCCGGGTGACCGTGCATTGGATGCCGTGTCCTCAGATGGCTCCAATGCAACAGGTGATGGTAGCATGGGTGACATTATTGCAGGGTTGGTGTCTTCGTAAGTCCCATCAGAACCAGGGGTCTGGGATGCCACGGGCTCTGGGCTTCCTGGGGGGCTTGGGGTGTGCATCTCCATGTGCTGGAGTAGGGTGTCCTCTGGATCGGACTGGGGGCCAGTGGCGGCTGCCTCACCAGCAGAGCTTGCCGCAGCTGATGGTGGGCCCTGGGTGTCTGGCATTGTTGGCTGTGTGTTTGCCTCCGGTGGTGGGGCCACAGTTGGTGGTGCAGCTACTGCTGCCCTGGCAGTGGCACTGTGACGTAGGCTGCCACTCTTCAGGTGTGGCCTTCCACCCTTGCCCCTGGATGTTGCAGGGGTTTCCTCCGTCTCCTGTGCCCTTGGCCTCTTTGATGTAGGTGGTGCCTTTGATGCATCAGCAGCATCCTCCCCATATGTGAGCCTCTCAGGGACGAGAAGGGGGATGGCATTGGTTGCGTTTCAATATACTCAATGTAAATTACAGGAATGATGCAGTTGTGGACATTGGGACTTAGCAGTTGTGGATGCAGGTGATGTGCCAGTTCAGTGCCTCATCCATGCATGGTTGAGTTTGGGACTTGTCTCTGGTGATGTGTGCATGTGTGTGTGTTTGGGTCTGACACTGACATGGTGATGGATGGGTGCATGTGTGGATGTGTGTCCATGCATGAGTGGGGTCTGGGCTCACATATGGGGGTTTCTGTGCATTCACACCGCATCCTGTCATGTGTACACTCACCTGCATCGGAAGTGGTAGCCACGCCGACCTCCATGCTGCCCACTCCCTCGATGCTCTCGGTGGCAATCATGTTGGCGCATGTCTCCTCCCATTCCTTCAGGCGTATTGGGGAGCCATCTCCGCCAGCAGTGGCAATGCGGTGGTTCTCCGCCAGGATGCCCCTCACCCGCAGCCTGAGGTCGTCCCACCTCTTCCTGTATTCACGCACAGTGCGCGTGCTGGTGCCCACGGCACTGACTTTGACTGCCACCTCCTCCCAGATGGCTTTCTTCTTGAGCAAGGTGGCGTGGCGCATATCATTTGCAAAGACTACCTCTGCATGCTCTGCAAGGGTCTGTGTCAACATGACCAGTTCCTCGTTGGTGTACTTTTCCTTCCGCTGCCTGTCACAGGTTTTCTTCAGGGCCTTGGGCATGATGCAGGTGTCACGGTTGATTTCACATAGCTCACTACTCCAATATGGTCCAGGGGGCAGAGGATGGCAATGGATTGTGTTTTTAAAGATGGCCACCGTGCTCTTTCCCGTTCCGGTGCGATGACGCTATTTCCGCTTCCGCTATTTAACGGTCAATGCTAATAGCGGTCACCGCTAATAGCGGTCACCGCTAATAGCATGTACAGTGAGGGCGGAGGTGCTATCAGCACTTTGGACGGGCCCGGTAAGGTGCTTTTGCGGCATGGCGGTAGGGTCATTTACCGGCATGGCCCTATGCGCGTGTCCGCTTACTCGTAATGGTGCGCTATTGGTGGTCTCCTGTGAGGGCAGACACGCTAATAGCGCCATGCCGGTAAATCCCATTTTTTAGCACCTACCATGTAATGAGGCCCACTGTGTTTAATGAAATAGTTATTGTTCCTGAAGAAGAGAGGCACACTCTCGAAACGCGTAGAGCTCCATAATCGAGAATGTTTTGTATTTTATGTACCTTTGAGTGAATTGAACTCTGATTTTTGCTGAAAATAAGTACTAAAAATATTGTGTTGATAAATCATTTTTGTACGACATTGTGTGTATTGAAATTTGCTTTCCTATTAAGAATTGCAAAACGAAATGAGTTACGAATTTAGCTGTTCTAAAAAAAAAAATGAGTGAAAATTGTGACATTTATTTAAATTTTGGTTGGTTCTTTTTTCCAATATCAAGAGGTGTGCAGGGGACGGGAGTTCCTATTATTAATAGGAATTCCATGTTTTTTCATGGACCTGAGACTAGGCAAGATGATATTGACTGGGCAAGGTCACCTGGATGGAGTTACTATCTGCTGTTGAACCCCTGAGTAAAATCCAGAGGTTAAAGTCGGTATCCATTTCAGCGTCCTCCCCCAAACTCCCCCCCCCCGTCTCCCCCGGCCAACAGTGTTGCTGTTCCAGAGTCCGTTTTCATGTTCATAATATTACAGTCATATTACAGTCAACAACAATGAAAACGGGCTGTGGCTGTCAGTAGCACTGTGCGGTCTGGTCGGGGCCACACAGGAAAGGTACGTTTTTCTTTTTTTATTATTATTTAAAAAAAACAGCAACAGTGTAGAAAACTGCTCAGGCCCTTAACTTGGGCGACAGGCCATTACCTACACCGCTGGCCTGCCGCCTCGGGGCAGGCATATTGTCTCAGTAGTGCTGAGTACATGTGCATGCCTGAAAACTGTGCAGATGGTTCTGTCTTCTGACAATTGAAAAATGGGGCATTTTGGACCAGAATGATGAAGGGGTTGCATTTCCAGATTGAAATGCATTTGTCGGACAGAGACTAAAATGGAAAAAACGTGGGATTGAACTATGCCAAATCTCCAAGTTCTACATACGGGACATTCCAGTAATCATGAGCACGTTCTCCTGACGGCGAAAAAAAAATCAGAAATCACGAAGGTGCACGGAGCTCACGAACTCTATATGCCCGCCAGATAAGGTAAGGGCTCGAGGAGTTCGGAAGTTGTGGTCAAGGAAGACTGTGGGGGAACCCCTCCATTAAGGCTAAATGGCGTGATACAAGGGCGCAGAAACGGAAATACAGAGCAGTTTTGGTGGGAAAGCAGGTCGTAACACATTTGAGGGAGACACCTAGATCCCTAAGCTCGGGACAGTTTGCTCAAGACTCTGACGCTCTCCATGAAAGATGCCTTTAAATGAATGACCTAAACTGTATAGGTGGCTTCATCACTCGCCAAGTGCGTCACCGACACCACCCCGACCGCTTCTAAACAGGAAAAACAAGCAGCGTGGGAGCATTAGCCGGACTGCAGATGGCCGCAGCAGACATCTTAGCTTGTGATTATGTAAAGTGTGGGAGATGGAAAGGGGGTGTGACACGCCTCTCCTCATGCTATGATTGTGAAGGGAAGACTAAGGCGGACGGTGGTGTCGATGATTCTCATAAAATGGCAGGGGAAGATTTCTGGTACACATTATGTAGCTCACGGCTCACCGTTTGGTGTGCGTGTCATAACACCGAATGCATTTACTTGCACTGGTCTTTCCTCAGGAGAGGGAGAGCGTTTAGTCTTTTGCACATATATTTGCTGTTGTTTCTTTTGCTCGAGTGTGCGGAAGCCACTAAAAGCAAGTAGCCTTTCCTGTTGGACAGGAACATCACCTGTCATGGCCCAGCATATAATTAAGAGGCAGGTGACGTTCTCACTAGTTAGACGTTGCAGCGCATGGAATGGCTGCAAGCAATGACTTATCTTTGGTATGTAGCATCGCGTGTGTCCAACGTGCTCCTGGTTTCCAGCGACAGGGTGGCCTAGCTTGGTAATGTGACGTGATGTTCTGCCACAGGGTCGGCAGTCTTTGGTGCTCAAGATGTTTTGTACTACAACTCCCATCAGCCGGAGCCAACATGGTGAATGGCGATGGATCATGGAACTCATGGTCCAGAACATCTGGAGAGCTGCAGGTTGCAGACCAATGTGTTATGAGTATGTGATGTGATAGATTATTTATAACGCGCTTAATACCCAGAGGTTTCTAAGCGTGAACCCGGGGATAGAACCTGTGTTGCTCCGTGTCATCTTGCATCCAAGGCGAGCGCGTTGCTGCTGAGCTATCCTCCCGAGACATGAACCCTTGCATTCAAAGCGAAGGCAGAGCAGAACAAGGAGGTGTGGCGGCGTTACCGATATGGGACCCTGGTTATTTGGGTTCTAATCCCAGTTTTGGTAAATCAAGAAACATGTGTGTGATTCTGGTGAAATACCTTTATCAGTCCCCTTTGACTATATAAAAAGCATTGTGCTTTGTCGTACCCTTTCATCAAGGGTCTACCCCCCCCCCGATCCCCCACCGAGTAAAATATACAAGTTGAAGAAATGGTTATGCAAAACAAATTCTGAATAAAAATCCCAGATTAAAGGCCCACAGCGGATGTGTGGTTTGCAGCTGAGCTCTGGGAATGTATTGTTTCTATTGCGCGTTGCAGTGGATGTTCTAACCCTATTTTGTACCCATAAGAACATTAAACATGTTTAGTATTCAGCATTAAGACATTACAGAGAGGTTGGGCATCCTGAGGTTGTTGGGTAATTATGGGTCCCATGTGTTTTTGCCACTCATTTTTAGTGCACTATTTTCTCTTTTTTAAAACACATTTCTCAATTTTAATTCCAGCTCATAAGTAAACTTGGGGGGAACACCCCGCCACTCGCCATAAACCCTCAACCCCACCCAGAATGAGCCATTATCCACTTTTCCAAAATACTTGTCACAAATATACATTGTAAGTGTATTTGATTGAGAGAGAGTGAACATGTACTATACTTCAAAGGTTGCGTAGTATGAGGCAGTGCATGAGTGCTTCTAATGAACATGTCTCTGCGGGTGTTACAGTCATTTTTATTTTATTGTTCATTTATAACGCGCTTAATACCAGCGAGTGCTACGGTATCAGTATTCTAACCTGTGTTCCGCTGTGTTGCCTTGTTTCCAAGACAAGCACGTTTCCCCTGAGCGAATCCTCCTGTGGAGGATTTGTGTGTGTGATGGTTAATACATCAGACAGATCATTGTATGATAGTATTGGGTCAATGAAAACATCAGAGTTTTGGAGAGGGGAACAGAATCCTGTGTTCCCACGTCCTTTCTCTCCCTGTCCCTCCCTCCCCCCCTCTCTCTCTCTCTGTCTCTCTCTCTCTCTATTGCTATTTCTCTATCTCTCTATATCAATAGATCCTTAGTCCCTGATGGACCAGCCAACTCCTGAAAAAAAATCTACACACAATCTAGACACACCTATACAATTATCAACATATCACAAACACACCATTTCTGTTAAAGATACTTCGAAAGGTAGTGACAGCCCACCTAGACATTTCTTGGAGCATTGGGGACGGGTAGTCCAAATTCGAAGACAGGCCTACCTGATATGCTGCCATGACACATTGATAAACATCAGGCTATGCTCCTGATCATGTTGCATGTTTCAACAGTCAATTAACCATATACAATAAGACACTCTTACATACAGTGTGCCCTGTGGAAAGGTTGTCAGAAGAAGATATGAATTGGTTTGACTAATTTCTCCCTAAATGTCTGAATTATGTTAGGCTTTTTGGGTTGGGGACAAGGCCTTCCTAGCTTCTTTGTCGGGTCTTATGAAGGTCTTCTTTACATCCCCTGTTATTCAGTAGCTGCACTAAAACTTTCCACAAATCTACTCCACACACTAAATGTGGGATTTCAGTGCTAGGTGAGATTCCCAGTTGGTGACCGTTTCCAAAAATATGAGGCAGCTCATGTTTTTCACCATCCAATCAGCAGGCGCGTACGATGTCTGCAGACATCACGCTGCACCCTGATTGGTCCAGAGGTGACTGTGGACCCCGAATCAGGAAATTAGACCACTGACCGGACCCAGATATCACACAGTTCTTTTGATCTACATTTGATCTACATTTTTGCAAAGTTTGGTGACGATTCGTCCAGGTTGACAAAGTTATAAACCGCCCAAAAGTGCTCTTTCTATGAGTTGAGCAACTTAACCATAACTACAGGGCCATAATCGTAGGCCCTCTAATATATCTAAAGACTACCTAAAGCATTGCATTATATAAAAGATCCATATGTTTAAGATCCTTCTTCTGTAAATTAAGATTACTTACCAGCATATCGCATTTTCTGACATTTGGAGCAATGGTTAAGGTCCCTCTTTCTCCTTGCTGCATAAAGGGTAAAGTTGCTACACCCCGCCGTATTTGAAGAAGAACACTGTTTTTCATCACATGCACAGCATACATCAAGAGAGGTGGTTTGAAGAAAGGCCAGACCGTTTAGTGTTTCCCCTTGAAACAGGCCTCTCGGTCATCTTTTGATTTTGCTGCATTTGTATTCATGGCAAACCCCTGCTCGCCTAAATTGGTCAGCACCTTGTGTTACCCAGGCTTCCTTTTTCAGACAGAATACTCTAAAACTGATTTATATATCATTGTCTAAGATGTAAAATGCCATTAGAGTCCTGCTTCATATTTTATAGATTCTCTTGGGATATAAAAAATTGGTATGCTATTTTTCAAGACATTAGCACAACATTTGGGTAACCTGTATAGATATTTAGACCAACTTGGGTTTTTTGGGAGGGAGGGAACAAGCTTACAACTAAATGTAGAGAGGGAAGCTTTATATTAATCTTGGTAGACTACCGTTAGCAAAGCTTTGGAAAGACTCTGTGTACCCTCAAGGGGGAGACTGGAGAAAGACTCAGTGGGATTAAGGGGTGTTGGTAGGTCTTGAAAAGATCTGGGGCTAGGCTAATGTCAGGCCTGTCGGGACTCGGGGCT
Source organism: Ambystoma mexicanum (assembly GCF_040938575.1). NCBI lineage: Eukaryota > Metazoa > Chordata > Amphibia > Caudata > Ambystomatidae > Ambystoma > Ambystoma mexicanum. The sequence goes on from NC_090924.1 coordinate 986,144,927, forward strand.
AGCTAGTCTTTTGGTTGTAGCCCTTGAGCTTCTATCAAAAGACCCAGGGCTATAGCCCCACCAGCAAACCCCCCTTGCGACTCCTATGGTGGGATTGCTGTTTTTATGAAGGAATGATACTATGATCTACCTGGCTGTTGATGCTGTATTATGTAATTACTTTCGTTAAGGTATTTCTCAATTTTTATAGATCTATTTGTTGTCAATCATATCCTTGTTTTATGTGAATATAAAATATACATTAAGTAAAAATGTACATTTCAAACGAAGGTTGGACTGTATAAATATAAATCTGTTATCAAGCCTGTGTTTTGACTCAGAGATGCAAATGCTTTTGCAATGTAGATTTCTTTATCAGCATGGCTATGGTCCTCAGACCATCGGTCAAAGAGGTTGACTTCTTCAAGGCAAGGGAAGTCTTTGCTCTGTAACTGGCCCCTCTGAAGTCAACATCCTCTGGTATTTCACTAGGTTTTTCTGGTGATGTATTTTATTGGTTTCAATTCTACTCAGTCACATGGGCTGGCACCACTTGTGCCCCACTTACCCCTTGAAAGTGTCCGGGGCACCTTAGTCTTTGCCATCTATTCTATTCCACTCTCGATTCATTTCATCTTTCCTTCCACATTTTCACTGATGACTCTTAAATCTTTCTTTGGATCTATGTGATTTCTCTGAGAATATTTCCTTAAAGCCCATTACATGAAATGTTTTTTTAACACATTTTACTGCAAATCAATGTGGGGCGGAGAACCCCCTGTTGCGCAGCCACCGACACATCCCCCCTCCCTAATTAATACCCTAACCCAAGCCTCCATCTACATTGTGGAGAAATGTGTTACCAAAAGATTTGATGCAATGAGCTTCGTTGAAATATTCGGTGATATAATGGTAGAATACCCTTTCTTTTTCCTCTTTCTCTGACTCTCTCCAATCTGCTATCTTCTATCCAGACATCTTGTTTTCTAAACCTAAACCCCTCGAAGTTCGTAATTCTATTTTTTCCTGCATCTTCCCCCTCCTCTACTACTCTCCCTTCTGGTCTCTTCTTTCCCCGTAATCTCTTCTCCTTCTCATCTACTGCAAGAAATCTTGCAGTCATCTTTGACCCTTCTATATTCTTTCCCACCAAATTTTCCCTATTGCCCGCATATGCTGCTGCCACCTTTCCAATATTAGTCATATCCATCCTTATCTGCCATTTCGGGCCCCCAAAATCCTCATTACCTCCTCTGGATTATTGTTCTTGCCTCCTTTTTGGACTTCCCTCATGCCAATTTACCAATGTGGCCCAGTGAAGTAGTTGTGTGGTGGCAGGTTCTGCAGGGAAGGAGTCAAACAACCCCCTTAGAGTGTCACACATTCTGAAATAGAGGAATATGTGAAGCGCAGAGACCCCCTGAATTCCTTGAATCTGTTCAGCACCATGAATTGACCATGGGGGGCCAGTCCTGGAACCTGGCCAGGCCTGATCTACCCATACATTGTATGCCACCTGTCTCACTAGTGATTTATACCATGGGAATGTGTGTGATGGGAAGAATGGGGGAGTAGAGGGGACCTAGGTTGGTCTACGTGCCAGCTTCCACCACGCTGTGCACGTGCAGTCCACTGTACTCCTCATCCCTGATGTGCTTCACTGAGCTGTAAGGACCACCACTCTCGGAGACACAGGGCTGCTAAGACTCTTTCCTCTTGGACATGCGGCCTGTCTAGGTTTGTGAAATACCAGTCCAAAAAGTGGGCTTGAGCCGCTAAATAGTAGGACTCAAAGTCAGGAATTGCCAACCCTCCTTTATCTAACGGGGCTATTAACTTCTCCCATCTTACCCGTGGATGTTGACCTGACAATATCAAATTTAAAATGATAGTTTTTGATTCTTTGAAGAACATCTTTGGGGTGACCAGCTGACCATTGAGAAAAACATACAAGAACCAGGGTCAATAGCAACATCCTGACCAGGGAGATTCTACTAAACTTCAAGAGTGGGACTGACATTCATCTGTCTACCAAGCCCCTTGCACATTCCATAACTTTCCCACCAAGAATTTCAGGTCCCATGTCAACTCTAGTCCTAGGTATCTTGTGTGTGGCATGTGCCATTGAAACCACATCCCGTGACGAAAAACTCCTATTTGCTCTGGAAGTGGAAAGAAGACTGACTGACTTTCTGGGATTGATTTTCCTGAAAAATGGCCAAACTCTAGGACATCGGTCAGAAAAGGTGCCAGGTTAATTACAGGGTCTTTCACATATAAAACCATATTGTCTGCGTACAATGATATGACCAACCTATGCATATGGATTTGTACACCCCACGCCCCCTTGACGATGCCGCTCACGGATTAACTCAGACAATGGTTCGATTGCAAAGGCAAAAAGAAGAAGGCATAGAGGTCATCCCTGTTGTGTACTTCTACCCATTAGAATCCGATATGATACGTGTCCATTAACTTCAATTCGAGCCAATGGCTGGGTATATAATAGCAAGACCATCGATATAAGCAGTTCTCTGCAGCCATGCACCATAATTTCTCATGGAGGAACAGCCACTCCATAGAATCAAATGCCTTTTCTGCATCCAGTAAAGCAGTCACTACCGCTACATCCGGGTCTACCGCTGACATTGAGCCAAATATACTTCTGAGACTATGTGACATCGATCTTGTGGGATAAAGCCGCCCTGATCTGCCTTCACACATTTGGACATCAGTGGTGCTAGTCTGGTTGCCAGGATCTCTACCAGTATCTTGTCAATATTAATCAATGAGATTGGCCAATAAGTCGAACAATCCGTGGGGTCTTTGCCTGGCTACGCCTCTGTTGCTAAGACTCTTTCCGCTTGGACATGTGGCCTGTCTAGGTTTGTGGAATACCAGCACAAAAAGTTTAGTTAAGTTTAGTTTATTATTTATAGAGCGCGCCAGACCCTGGGGCATCAGGGCGCACAAAACAGGAATATGCTCAACTTAATTACAGGTACATGGTAAGTAGGACAGTACAGGGACATCAGACAAGTTACAGTAGGCAGATATATACAAGGCAGGATATAGGTCCAGAAACAAAGTTTTACAGGTGCAGGTATTCTTGAGAGGAATATAAAATAATAATATGCACAGTAATAATATACAGGCACCAGGAACATTCCATTGCAGGAAGAAAGAGGCGGATTCAAATAGCTTGGTAATGGGGTGCAAGTAGAACTTCAGGTTAGTGCTTCAGCGGATATAAGCATGTCAGGGTAGTTAGGTGTCATTTGCTCTCAACCAATTGGTCAAGTTCTGTCTGAATTTCACAAAGGGCTGGGGTTCTCTAATGCCATGGAGTAGGGAGTTCCACAGCTGCGCAGCCTTGACTGGGAAGCTGTGTCCTCCTATAGTAGCGAGTTTGAATCGCGGGACTTGTAGGCAGTTTGCATTCGCTTTTCTTGTGGGTCTGGTCGAGGTTCTTATATATAAAAGGTGGGCTTGAGCCACTAAATAGCAGGACTCAAATTTAGGAAGTGCCAACCCTTTTTTATATAACGTGGCTAGTAACTTCTCCCATCTTACCCGTAGATGTTGACCTGACCATTTAAAATTTAAAATTATAGTTTTTAATTCTTTGAAGAACGACTTTGGGGTGGCCAGTGGACCATTGAGAAAAACGTACAAGAACCAGGGCAATAGCAACATCCTGTCATGATGCCTACCTCCAAGGAGCCAGGTCCGACCCAGCAACCCCAGAGGCAGGCATCCTTCCCCCCACGGAAGTTCCAGCGGGCCCAAGCTGGGGCCCTTTGGACGCAGTCCTGGCGCCTTAGGCGCCAGGCTCATGGTAGACCCCTGTCCTGGCGCCTTAGGCGCCAGGCTCATAAAGCTAGACATGTGTTCAAGTGTTTTAATGTGCACTTACCTGATGCAGACCATGCTGCTACATCCAGGCCCTCTTGAGGCCTGAATGGAACTACTTTACCTGTGGGACTACTTTCCACCTGGGTGTGGTCGGGGAAGGATACATACCTGATCGGTAGAAGGATACATACCTGGAACTTCTTCCAAAGCTATTTAAACCACGCCCGATCAGCAACTCACGCTTCGCGTTGTTCTGCTCCTCGCAGCTGGACGCTCACCGTGTCAACTCCTGCATCTGGACATCAGCCACGCCTGTCAGCATCCTGGGTCGCCTGCAAAGGGAGATAAGAGAGAATTGGAGAGAAAGAAGACCTTACCAGCTAAAGCTGCATCACGGAGACATCACACCGACGATCCTGAAAGAGAAGACATCATTTTGAAAGCATTTTGCTTCGATCGCTGCAGCGCTGCATTTCACTCACCTTTCCTTGGCGCCTCCATCTTCAGCAGCGACCATCCGGATCCGCACCCACTTCTCAGAGCCTAGAGAGAAAAAGACAAGAAGACAAGGTGAGAGAAGGAAGGGAATAGGAAAGGCTCAGTTTCCTTCTAAGACTTACCTGTTGGGTTATTCCCATTTCATTTCGGGTCCTGCCGCTTCCTGGCATTCCGGACCCCGGCCCCTATGGGGAAAAAAGACAAGGACATTGAATGAGCGAATGCAAAGACATTACCTGAACGCTCATCCAGAACTTACCTGTCATTTACTGGAACTGCACGTTTCACTTCGGGTCGGCGCCATATCTCCGGCATTCCGAACCCCGGCCCGTAAGGGGAAAAAAGACATAAGCATTAGCGCTTGCTGGAATAAGACAATGAACATTATTATTAAGCTTGAACTTTTGAACTTGCAACAGAACTCTTACAGCGCCTCACCTGAATAGTCAAGCTTATTTTGAACTCCCATCAAACCTCAATCCAGTGAAGTAACTGGGTTTCAACGTGCCCCTGCATCAGAAGCAGGATGGAGAACTCGTCCTTCCAGACCCTAAGGTGAGACTTCACGGGGAATCGTGGAAGGGTATCGTGGAGGGCTGGAAGGGAGTGGGAGGCTTGAGCATTATTCCATCAGTAGGTAATACTCCCTTTTCACGCACAGGGGAATATTCCTGCGAGCCAGAAAAGACCAGAGTAGAGGGGCCCTTCCAGTCTATCTTCAGAGTCCTGCGCTTCACCACTGAAGAAGCATCAGCACTCGAAGCCAGACCTGCGCCTCCGTGGGAATCAGGTGAGCGTGACACATCCTGACCAGGGAGATGTCGGAATTGAAACAATATTATGCCTCCTATCGCAGCAATTGTATGTGTATTGGCCTATGCCAAGTTGTCTAAACATCATATGCGAACAAACTCCGCGGCAAGGTTTTGACCTTAGAGAAAGTAATGTAAGTCGCCATCTTGGATTAGGCCGCCATTTTAGGTTCTCTTGTAATATGGACGTCACCCTGAACATCAAAATGGAGGCCGAATGACATTCTGAGTAAGATTCTGGCCGTTGTGACCTCCGTACACACGAATAATTAATATGCCTGCAGGCCACTTGTTGGGGTCGCAAACTGAGACCTTGTCCTATTGTTGACCTATGTGTAAATGTACAACTATATCAGCGAATCTAATCAAAATGCATTTATTATAGGATTGACCTGGCTAGGAACCCATAGGCCCGATCCCTAGAATGGTTAACCCGCGAGGGGGTTGGCCAAGGGCTGGATAAAGAGTATAAAAAGCCCAAGTATTCCAATGTACGGTCTCTCTTACTAATGCATCGAACCTTCGTTGAAGTTCGTTACGTTACTCTGAGAGCCGAATAGCTATCCGTTTGTCAATTGACTTTGGTAACTGTTGTAGCTTTTAAATAAAGCACTTGTATGTTCTTTGTAACCTGTGTTGGTGTGTTTCTTTTTGGGCTTCCCGGCCTCATATTATTTTTATGTTTTCACAGTGATTCTACTAAACATCGAGAGTGGAGTGACATTCATCTGTCTACCGAGCCCCTTGCACATTCTATAACTTTGCCATAATATTTCTGCCGAGAATTTCTGGTATCCTTGCCAACTCTAGTCCTAGGTATCTTGTGTGAGGCATGTGCCACTAAAACCACATCCTGTGAGGAAAAACTCTGATGTGCTCTGGAATCGGGTAGAAGACAGCCTTTCTGGGATTGATTTTAAGTTCTGAAAAATGGCCAAACTCTAGGACATCAGACATAAAAGGTGGCAGGGTAATTACAGGGTCTTTCACATATCGAACCATGTCATCTGCGTACAATGATATGACCAACCTATGCATATATAGTTATAACCCCCATTTGACAATGCAGCTCCCGGATTAACTCTGCCAATGGTTTGATTGCTAAGGCAAACAGAAGAGGGGATAGAGGGCATCCCTGTTGTATACTTCTACCCATTAGAATCTGGTATGATTTGTGTCTATTAACTTGAATTCGAGCCAATGGCTGAGTATATAATAGCGAGACAACTATATTTGGCAAGGGGGGGACGACGAGGTTCAGCGCAAGGACCTGTTAGGCTTAAGTGTAGTGAGAAGCACTGCAGGTGAGTGCGGGGGGCGGGACTTGCCAAGTCTTCCACCAGGTAAGTAGGACTAAATACAGGTTTTGCAAACACACTGCGCACAGACACTAGTTAAGACCACGTTGGTATAGTAGTTTTAATTAACACTAGGGTAGCCTGACACGTGTTTTGAGCACTTGCTCTTCCACTGAGGCTGCAGTGAGGTGTGAATCAGTTGCGAACCATAAGTATGGTAAATGATTGAAGAATAAGTCTCACAGGCTCCACTGTCACTTGCAGTTCGGATTTGCAGCGGAGACGCTGCCTCAACGCGGAAACGCTTCAATATTTGTTGTTGCAACTGCAAGTGACAGTGGAGCCCGTGAGACTTATTCTTCAATCATTTACCATACTTATGGTTCGCAACTGATTCACACCTCACTGCAGCCTCAGTGGAAGAGCAAGTGCTTGAAACACGTGTCAAGCTACCCTAGTGTTAATTAAAACTACTATACCAACGTGGTCTTAACTAGTGTCTGTGCGCAGTGTGTTTGCAAAACCTGTATTTAGTCCTATAATAGCGAGACTATTGATATAAACAATTCTCTGAACCCATGCACCACAATATCGCATGGAGGAACAGCCACTCCATAGAATCAAATGCCTTTTCTGCATCCAGTAAAGCAGTCACTACCGAGCCCTCCGGGTCTACGGCTGACATCGAGCCAAATATACTTCTGAGCCCATATGACGTCGATCTTGTGGGTATAAAGCGGGCCTGATCTGCCTTCACACATTTTGACATCAGTTGTGCTAATCTGGTTGCCAGGATCTTTGCCAGTATCTTTTTGTCAATATTCATCAGTGAGATCGGCCTATAAGTCGAACAATCTGTGGGCACTTTGCCTGGCTTGAGTACCACTGTCACTATTGCTTCCCTGTGGGAGCGGCCCCTGCTCCAGGGCTTGCTGGTACACCAGTCACAGCGGTTTCCTGTTGGGAAGCCCCTGTACAGCCCGTTGGACCTCTGGAAGCGTAATGTGGCTTCAAAGCCAACCCCTCTCCTCTTGACTAGACCAGTATATCGCTATCTGATCTGAGTATGTCTTTGGATTGTCTTTAACTCCTCTGTCTGCGTTCTATTCCCCTACTTCACCTGCTCTCCTATCGCCTATCTCCCCATCTCTTTATTGTATCACTTTTCTTCCTTTTAACTCTCACCTCCATCTTCATTTCCTCCATACTGTATTCAAGTGTATCCATGGTTTTGCCTCACCTTATCTCTTTGCTCTTGTCTCTCTCGCTATGCCTCTTCACACTCCATCCATTCTCAATATAGTTACCTACACCCTGTGCTCAAACCTGTATACACAGCCCATTTTCCCTCCTTCTCCCTTCTGGATCTGAAATACTGAAATTCTCTACCTTTAGACATTCGTTCATCCCCTTTGCTCCATATTTACCGCATACAGATTAAAGCCTTCCTTCTTTCCTCCCTTTCTGACATTGACATTCTTTGTGTCTGCTGTCAAAACTCCTTTTGAATTTGTTCATATCATTTGTGGATTGGTTTTTGTAATCCTCGTACAGTGGTTTGGTGAAATCGCTCTATAAATTCCAATTAAACACAAATAAAGCTGTGCAGTGGTTCTGTTTCTTAATGGAAGTTATTCTTTATTTGTACACGGTTTAAAATAAACCTTTATAAAATCATAACCAAATAAAAACAAATATTTTAGCAAATAATTTAACATTTTGACATAACTCCATTAGGCGTGAGACCTTTACATTATATTTGATCACATTTTTCATATAACTGACATATAACTGACAGCATATTAAAAATGAAACTGCGAGTTCATAGCTGATACACTAAAAAAGAATATGAGAACATTTCCTATTCAGTGTTATAAAACTGGCAATGTTGTAGGACCCTCACTACTGCAAGTTTTAATGCCACAGATTTCCCATTTTGCAAATTGTTCCACAAAAAATCTCAATATCAGCACATGATGAATCAGAAATACATTTTCTAGTTAGTGTAATACGCAAAGACAGTAAAATTGGACAGACTAAAAGCATATAATGTAGAATTAAATGTATACATACATTTTTACAAAAACAACAAAATGCTAATTCCAAAGGTATTTAATGTCTAATACATAAAATCTCATTTGTTAAAAGCACACCTAAACGCATAAATCTATTCCTAAAAGCCCGGTCTGGAAATGTTCTGAAATATTCTTCCAAAACACTTAACTTTTTATGGCCCACACTTAAATATGTATATAGTGATGAATTGACCACCTTTTGCCTTGTAGAAATCCTATCATTCCAGCGGTTGATTTACTGTACCATAACAGGGTTTGTAAGTAGCATTTCTTCTTTAACATCCATCTGGGATAAAAGCTCAGAATAGTAATCTGTAAACTCGCTGAGGTTATTTCCCTGGATTAGGCCCATTTGGCGAAAGTCCGCAAAGAGTAGACCAGAAGGTGAATTTAAAAACGTATAATACAGATCCAGCTGCTTCCACCAAACTGTACTCCTCAAAGACTGCAAACCTTATTCTTAACAAATAGCTGCAATAGAAATGCTTTGTGGAATATAAAACAAGACTTTACGCCACAATTTGGCTTCAAGACAATCAAGTACATCCAATAGTCATGTTGGGAAAATCTGCCGACCATATATGAGTTTCAAGACCACTTTGCCAAGATAACCTTTTTAAAACCGTAAGCCTGGAAAATGTCCCAAATTTTGCATCAACCTTGGCCATTTGTGCCACCAGCATCACTGCTTTTTGCTTAACCATTTTTCAATTACATTTTTAGCTAGGATGTGACAAAATTGGGTATCCAAGATACATCATGTCCTCCTTAATAGACAACCTACTCTTATTTATATACCAATAAAAAATATTTTTCTTAAGGTTTTTACAAAACTTCATGACTACTGTTTCATTAAGATTGACCTTTAGTTTGTTTCCTTCAATAAATATAACAAAGGCATTCATCATTCTTTGCAAACTTATTGGCGTAGAATCAAACAATACAAAGTCATCCGCATATGCCAGCCATGGCACACACAACTCATCAATTTTAGCGTGTAAATCGAAGCATTTGACAAACAGTCCACTAAGTCCACCATATACAGGTCAAAGAGGCAGGGGTCCAAAATACAGCCCTGGTGGAGCCCGTTCTTTGAGTCAATAGGTTTAGACATGGAACCCTCATTGTTCAACCTGACTTGTACTATTGTGTCTCCATGGATATGTATTAATATCTGCAATAATCCAGTAGGTCCCCATTTATTCAGTTTTGTCCATAGCAAACGAGAATCCACCAGGTCAAAGGGCATGGAAAGATCCATTGACACGGCGTAAATCGGGCTTGCCTTGTCATCCCATGGCAACCTTTGAATACATGACACTAGGTAACCCTCACAATCTGTGCCCACCTGCCTTTGAAAAACAATTGGATATTTGTGTAGAATGCCTTTAGCCAAGCTCCATTCCTCTATCTTCTCCAATATTAGAGCAGCAAATATTTTTGAATCTGTATCTATGAGAGTTATGGGTCTATAATTGTTGGGGGACATTTTATCACCCTTTTTATGTGTAGATATAATATTGGCTGTCTTCCAGGAAACTGGCATAGTCGTAGTTTCCAAATATTTTAAAATTTTAAAATAGTGTTAGCAGTATGCTGGCCCATACCCTCGGAGCCTGCTTAAGAAATGTATTTGAGAGAACATTAGGACTCCCTGCCCTAGTTTATTAATTAGAAATGGAGTCCACCCTGCCTGATGGCTGTTTTTCCTTAAACTGGTCTGCAATATCATTCCTCGGGACAACACCTTTTAGTATCTATGCACTATGGGGCAATGTCAGGCCAAATTGGGAGCTATCTGCTGTTTAGCCAGATGTACGCCGATGACGCCCAATGCTTCTTCCAGTAGCGGGATAGTCTCCCATGTCGATGATGGTCTCAAAGCCAATCACATTTGCATGACAAACTGCTGTCATTGCTCTAACAGTTGTACAGCTGAGGCGTTGTTGCTATTTAAAAGCCTTACCCCTTGAATCCTATTCCATGGAGCCGGCCTCTTAGCGAGCCTTCCACCACAAATTAGAAGGTCCGGAGACCTTGGAGTAACATTATGTTGCAATCGCTCCAAGACCGTGCTGGAGATAAAAGGCCATTAGCTGCAATGAGCACATTTCAAACCTGATTATTATTGAAATCATGCAAGTATTAGCAGATTTAGTTTATGCAATATTCTCAACGGGGCCTAAGAAATACATCTGAAACCTCTAGAAACTCATGCAAATCAGTTATTCCTGATTCGTCAGAAAATACAGCAAAACCAGTCAAAGGTAAACGTAATTCGTTGGGTCTTTGGCTACCAATCTGCAGAGGATAACTGGTCATGCCTCTTTGTTTCCTGCACAAATCTATCTACACACATGGCCCACTGTACACAAATGACCACCATGTCACCTTAGTAACTAACTCAGACTTGCCTTATCACTGCACCACCTAATTTGGAGCATCTCCACAGGCTGGATTATCAGCCTGGCTTTACAACAGTCTAGCCAGGAACATACCTCACCCCTAAAACATCAGACGTCCTTTAAAAAGCACTTGCATTGTCCTATTATACAAATTCATGTAACTTTTCCTCTTTGCACTTCTACACCATAACCCTTGCCTTGTGTGACTTTTCGGTTCGCCTTGCCATGCACTCCGTCCTACATGTCTCCAGTGAAGCATTCTAAAGAGGCACTGGCTAGTATGTGCTGGTTATATATTAGTATAAATAAATAAGTGATTACATGTGAGGAACTGGGAAGGGGCGACTGCAGACTTAGGGAAGGACTTTATTCTATTGAAGCTTCTAGGCAGCCCAGAACGGCTTCATTCTGTACCTGTTCTTCTCCATTCACAGTTTACGCATGATCTCCAGATTCTTGCCTCTGGCCCTTCAGTCAGGTGGCCAATCCTGCCGTGGTGAAGGGGCATACTCTGGCTCTAGCCATCATTCCCCCTGGAAACAGAACAGTTAGAAAAGGGGCCACACTTTCACCGTCTCCCACCTTCCCCCTCTCTTCCCTCATCTCCTTCCTCTTTGCCTGGATGCCTCCTTTCTATTCCCTCTATCATTGGATTTCACTCTCTGGCATGTCATGCCTGGCCTCATTCATGTCAGATTGCTCCCTACTTTTCCAGGATGAGCTCTTGGAGGGCTCTTGTTGTTGGTGTCAGATTCTGCCCACCTGTTTTCTCTCAGCCATTAACAGAGGACGCTCTCTCACAATATGTCTGCTGCCGGGACTCATCGGGGAGCCATTCCATCTATAGACCTAGTAAATTGGTTTCGGGAGTTGGTCCTTGGGACTGCTATGGTGTTTAGTAGCTTCATTATGTGGTTGTGCCTTCAAGGTTACCATCACTCTCCAAGCCTTTCAGAGTGTCAGAGCACTGTGGCTCCTCCTGTGCCCAAGAGCCCTGCGCCCGAGTTGCCATCCCATCCAGGCAACACACGGGCCCCCTTTGCAGTCCTAGGCCAGAATGCTACGGAACTGCTCTGGCTCCTTCCCTTCACGGTCACCAGAGCTCTTCCGAGAAACTGTATCCAGCTGGTGACGGTTTCCTGGTATGCCCGAGCCCCCTGCCCCCATGTGTCTTTCATTTGGTAGGAGTTGAGTCCTCTGCATCCTCTCAATGCATAATCTGATGCGAGGGTCAGAGGGCACAGAATAATGCAGGCAGAAGACACCACTACAGCAGAAACTATCGAGACTTCGCTGTTAGTGTCTCCCATGCACATGTCAGATAGCTTAACCATGGTAAAAGGCGAGCGCAGCATTTGAAGAATACCATGTCTGTTTATTAAGCACACACATGTTAGATGCCTAATTTACCATCTGCTACTGTATCCTATACAACAATGAACATATTTGATTTAAAGGTATTTTGATTTATTCATCAAGGGTTTGAATTGCAAGTCTAACGTTTTCACACTTTTAAATTATATTTTGCTGTTAAGCTACCCTCAAGAATGAAAATCAGGCTGCTTATTCATAATTAGGCATTTTCGTTTGCTTATTAATCAGAGACGTGGGCTGTACTACAATGTTTTGCAGTATTAGTTTTAGATAAAGCCTGGGCACACAACAGGTTGATAGTCACATGAGTAAATGTTTGCTATTCTTCCCTCTGCAGGCAACTCCCTCTGGGAGGATTGATGCTTAAAACATTACTTATAGTACCTTCAGTTAAGCGTGTATAGCGAGATAAAGGAAAGCAACCATTGGCAAAGCCAATAGGCTGCGACTTCCAAATGCCACGCCTAGGCTCAAAAGCCCCAGCATTGCCATGATGTGCCTGGCATAGGCCACCATATGGGAAGGCATAACTGCACATGAACACCTGACGGCGTTGTATGCCACGCTGAGCCTCAGATGTTCAGTAATGCGCTATTTAAAACTTCTGAATAGATAAATACACGTGTACTCGAGCAGGGAATCATTGAGTAAGTGAGTTCTCCTTTCTCTATAAATCTCCTGTTGCATTTGTAGCCGATGTCACAGGGCACCTTGAGCCAGCGAGGATCAAGGAAAGGATGCTTAGGAGTAACAAGGGAAAGGTGGAGCTCGCATGGAGCGGCCCACTAGATGCACGGAGAGAAGGAGTGCTGCGATCGACAGAAAACACCTCAGAAACGTGTCCCATAGTCGCTCATGAGATGCACAAAGGCTCATATGTCCACCTGGAGCCATTAGGAAGCATCTGGAAATGGCCGAGTGCATTTCCCGCCCTGCCCTGAAGTGAAATACCTGATTCAGCAGAGGCTGGTTACAGAAGGAGCAGGCTCTCGCAAGTGGGCTGTGCTAACTCTGAACGGCTTGTTATAGTGGATCTGTCGGTTCACAACCATGACATGGTTTCTACTAGCTCCCGTTTAGAGTAAGGGTTTGGGGTATTCACAGTATTCGTGTTATTAATAATGACAAGACAACCCAAATGGTACAACAAAATCCTGACTAAAACGACCCCCATAGAAGGTCTTAGCAACTTGGGGGCTGCCCCTGAACCATTATGCCAGCATAAAGGATCCCGTCACTGACACAGAGATGTAGCTTTCACGGTCATAACACAGAGACACGTGTGGCCAGACCCACGATAGCACATCCACACAAAATGTTTTCTGTTCCTTTATATAATGCAATTAAGCACGCTTACTTGAACGTTCATAATTAAAGGTAGAACATGTTAGCTATCTGTGCTTGCTTTATAATAAAGGTGAAAACAGTCAGGTGATTGGCACTCAGTCTAGTGTTATGGATCAAATATATATTTCTAAATTTTGGTCAAAAGAAAAAATGACGTTCAAAGTACCAGATAGAATCGATTGATTTGAAAGAAATAATTGAATACATTTCTATTTATTAAGAGTTCCCACAAAGGCAAAACAATAATCATTCTGCAGTATGCCAATATTAACCTAATCGGGCACTTGCACATGTTTCACCCGTTGTGGGCTTCATCAAGGCAAAGCTGACCCTGGTATTCTTAAGGTTACAGCAGAAAACGAACAGCATATGTTTTTCGGTCTCAAGGTTTCCATGGGCAAATAATTGTTACATAAGTTCCTTTTGCATCAGAAAATGATACATTCCTTACAGTCAAGTACATTCAGAAGATTTCACTTCTTTGATATATTTTCCAATTAGAGCCTTGTGGTCCTCATGCAAAGAGATCCTAGTGGATGTAAATGGTCATTGTTACATATTCATTGTATAATATTTTTGCGAATTTCGGGATTTCTCCTAAAGTATGAAATAATAATTTGGTTATTTTATATTGCCTGCTTATGTCGATCAGGGGGGTTAATGTGAGGGAAATAAAAGGAAAAAGGTCAAAGAAAAGTTATATTTAGAAAGATAAAATGCCTTCTAAAATACAATTAACTCTAGATGTGGATAATGGATTTAATAATGTACAATGGTGGGACCTAATAGAAACACTGAAAAGAATGTAAGCTCTAGTTTCTGTCAAGAACTCAATACCATGTATTATCCAAACCGTCTCCCCAAATGCATGGGGTCAGAATCAAGTCAGTCATCAAAAGGGCAATTGAGAGGCTTTCCATTGCTATAAGAAGTTAAGAAGTAACAGCTTATTCTGCTGTGCTAACATGGCCTAAATAAATGCAACAAGAGCGTGGGAGCCCCTCTACTGAGAACAAACATTTGGTCAAATATCCTGTCCATTGGACTGTGTCCCACTCAGGAGGGCCTGAAACCACGTTTTAGTTCACGGCACCCTTCCATTTGCATATCAGTCTGGTCCCGCCCACAAGGGCAGTCCAGCACCAAAATGCTAGGCAATTCTCCTCTGAATAAGAGTACCATCAGGAGCCCCAGACACGTGTTTCGGGCTTGTTCGAACCTTCTCAGGGAGGTGAAGCTGAGCCTCTCTAAGGCACAGGGTGCAAGGGCTGCGTGTCTGGATTATCCTCGGGTATTTAGGATGAAACCCCAAGTTATTGAGAGGCTGTCTATTACTATCAGAAGTAACAGCTTATTCGGCCGTGCTAACATGGCCTGAAAGAAATGCAACAAGAGCGTGGGAGCCCCTCTACTGAGAACCAGCATGGGTCGAATACTCTGTACTATGGAGTTTCTTCCACTAAGGAGGGTATACAACAACGTTTTAGCTCACTGCACCCCTTCACAGAGGAGTCATATTCACTTGCATAACAGTCTGGTCCAACCACAAAGGCAGCCCAGCACCGAAATGCTAGACAATTCTCTTCATAAAATGTTGACCCTTGACGTTGAGGCTCTGTAAATAATCTCCATTTTCAGTCAACCAATACCTGAGCTGCTGTCCATAATTTAGAATGTTAGACGTTTCGCTGTTAGAAACCCATTAAAATAAATACGTCACGCGTCCTTCCTCCAAATAGAAGCCCTGTTATGGAGTCATTTTCCCTGTGGTGCTTCAAATGGCAGCCCAGTCAAAAATGGAAATGTGAATGAGGCCATTGGTAAGGAGTTTGAAATTTAAAGTTCATTTTTGGCATCCTATGCTATTACCCCTGCAGCTAGTAAAGTATATTTGCCAACAAATCATTAACTATATTTGCATGGTTTGCATTCCACCCGAGTAAAACAGGCTCCTGAACAGGAAACAAACAAACCTTTTTTGTGTGCAAACTCTAGAAAGGCCATGGGGCGCAGCTTTTCTAAATCCTACTGCCGTAGCGGAAGGGTAGAAAGTACTTTCACAGCATGAGGTTGCAGCCTAGGTATTAATGCCACGATAAGGACTACTGCTGGAGCTCAAGAGGAGCACATCTACAGCCGGCGGCCCGACCGGCAATTCTTGTTGTGAGTTAGGAGCCCGCTTGATAATAGGGGTGCACGGATAATGCCCATATCTTCATGAAACACACAGTGTATTATACAAAACGTATATACATCCATTTTTTAGGTAAAGAGGCCGCACTTAATTGCACAAAATTCTCAGAGATCATGATGGGGACCCCATTTATTTTAGACCAACCATAATTGGTTACCTTGACCTTGAACCTAGCAGCCCTGGAGACCCGCCAGCTGCCAGTTTTGCCTACTATTTGTCTGAGCTGCTCCAGGGTTAATTGCAAAATCCAAATTTCCAGCAGGACAGTCCTGCGCCCAAGCCTGTGCTATATTTCCACCCAATGGGCAACCCGAGGGGCCACCGTCACTCACCCACTTGGCCTATTGGACGCGAGCGGACCTCTCAACCCACAACCAGGATAGTAAAACCATTAGTTCATCAAGTTCAACATTTTGGTCACAGTCTGAACATTTCCATAATCCATTGTGTAGGTCCCCGTCAACAGTGTCAAAATGCGACGTGAAAATAACACACAGCATAAGTACACACACAACATTCAGAATATCATTGTAACAGGATGGAAAACCCAGTTAATGGCAAAATCAACCCTGGAACCATAAAGGGTTGGATGGGTGTGCAAACGTCTTCCTGGGTTGAGTGGCAGAAAAAGAGGATGAAGCCATCATTTGGCCCCCTTTCATGTGGCGACAACACACCAGATTGAGGTGTGGTCCCATCCTACCATCCGTCACCTCGCTCCTTCCCACTGTTCCCTCGGAAGTTCACTTCAATAAATGCTCCGCCCTGGCCCACGAGACGGCCCCTAATGGCGCCGCTCATGCAAGGCCATGGCAGTGCCTCAAGGCACCTAGGAACCTCTCGGGTCTTTGTGACATTCACATTTGGTTCAGGTATTAAAGCAAGTATAGGACACTCTAGCGGCTGGATGTGACCCCACCAAAATGGTCTTAATTGTGTCAATGCTCAACTGCTACTTCCAGCTTTGCAACCTCTTTGGGGGTTTTCAGTGTGGGAGAGAGATTGGTGCGTGTCGAATAGGCATGGCACACACCCTATGAAAACCTGGCATGAGGCAGAGCTGACATACCATGGTTATGTTCACCACAGTGGTATTTGTCTACTGCCATTCATCACGCCAGGTGTGTTAATGTTGCAGGGTACCAACAGTCCACATTATGAAGCTAATTATCTTGTGGTGCATCAAATGCGAGCAGTTATATCAAATGCTTGAGCACAATAGTTACCAGAGATATCAGCAAACTGCTAACGGCAAATAGCAAACTTATCCTTGAGTCTATGAATGATAGCTGAGGGGCAACGCGTTTGTCTTGAAAGCAAGACAATGCAGAGCGACATACAGCGCAACATAGGTTTGAATCTTGATCCCGGTATCAAGCGCATTATAAAGGAACACTGTATAAAAATAAATAAAATTAATCAAGATATTCAATGATGAGACAAATGAGATCAAAACCATAAATAACCGATTCTGTAGGTATTTCCAGGCCTCACTTTCCTATGATATGAAGAAAATGTTGCCAGTGTCTAAAGGCCTCATTACGAGTTGGGTGGTAGCCCTTAAATGGGCGGTAGCGCTATTACCGCCACATTTAAGGGTTGGCCCAATCATGAGACGCATTCACCTCCAGCTCTCAGCTGGAGGTGAATGCGCTGGCGCAGAGGGCCTTTTTGGCTCTCATAGTGCCCCCGAGCCCATTGGATCCATGGGGATTTACCGTCTTACCGCTACTTGTGGTCTGGCGCTAATAGCACCGGACCAAGTAGAGGTAAAGCTATTTGCATTACTGCCGGGATACCGCCAAGGCCGTGATGCGCCCCAAAGTCTGGTAGATATCCCCAGCGTGTATGTATCAGGAACATTTGTATAGGATGGAGTCAGCCGATGTTGATTTACAGGGTCAGATGCACCATAGAGTGAATGTGCCTCACAGTATTTGATATATAAAATAATTTGATGCAGATTTCATATTGCAGAATAGATCAGGTGACTGTAACATAATTTGACTTTACATGTCATTTAAATAAATACAAATAAGAAGAAAGGAAATTGACTCAGGATGCAAATCGCTCTTCGAGAAGCCTGGTTTCTCACCTGCCACGGATTATGTTTCTCAGGTGAGTGGGAGGGCCCGGGAGAGCACCGGGAGCTGGTGAAAATTACAGAGCAAGGATGTGGACAAGAGATGGGTTCGCGGTTTTGTGTAGTTATTTGTGCTTGTTACACGTGATTGTTGAGTCCTTTTTGTAATAAGTGGCAGCCTAATTCAGTAAATGCTTGTGGAATGTGAAAGTGCCCTGCATAATATGGTGCATTATGGAGCTAGCCTCACTACATGCATCTGTAAAGGTGGCACTCCACCCTAGACACCATGGGTGATAGCCCATCATTCATGCGCCTGTGTGTTGTAATCCGAGCTTTCCATCTGGCGCCAGGCTTGCCTGAAAGTGACAGTGAGGCGTTGATGCCCTTTGTTTGCCCTTTGTATTTACTTATTCACTGCATATGCTGTACAGAGGTCACCCTGTCAGGACAGGTGCCTTGCACCGGGTTGTTGCACACATGTCTGAGCATTTTCATAATAATATGTTGTTTACATTAATAAGCGGATATATTAATATCTTTCTTTATATAGAAAATGGACAACAAATAATGCAACAGGAGACACTAAGCGTAATATGATAAAGCAGACAGTAGGGAAGACATTAAGGCGTGTAATCAAAAAGACTGAACATTATTCCACCAAAGTGGAACACACGTGTTTGTGGGCTCGAAATATATTTCATATATTAATGACTATTCTTCACGATTTTCTTCTGAACTGATATTGCTAACACCCACTTGCTTTTCATTAAATGCGGTGTACTGTCCTGAAGGAAATCCTGCCCTCTGATAAAGAAAGGCCGGGGCTCCTTGAAAACTTGGTAATCACGCGTATAGTCCAATTCACAACCAGAAACGCCCAAAGGTAGGACATAAAACCCACCATTCCCAAAAGAAATTCTAATGTTAAAACACAATATATCCAGGAAGAGAATAGTACCGTATTTTAAAAAACAATCCATCTTAGTAACTGTTGAAAGATTGTAATGTAATGCTTCCCTGTGTGCTGCTCAAAAAATAAACAAGTAAAAAAAAAAAAAAAGAATCCATCTCATTCTTAAAACTGCACAATGGGACCCTCTTAGTGAGGTGGGAAGGGGGGCGGGTACCTATATGCGTTCAATACAATCCGAAATCCATTCTCCCAGGTTGTTGTGGGTCAGCTGAAATTGTGTGCATTCTAAATCAGTGACTCTGCTTCCCTAACCTGAGACCTGAAGGGTTTTGGTGCGATACACACATACCAGCAAGCATCAGCACCATATTTACAAGGGAAAAGAGAGGCATGCAACTGTACCCTGATAACAGGATTGGCTGGTAATATTTGGGCAAGCAAGCATCCTTTGTATCATGTGAAGTGTAACGGGATGTGCTGTTTCAAGATGCTAGCATATTAGAGAAAGTAACATGTTTGAAGACTCATGTTACTGTCACAACCCATCTACCGCCTTCATTGCGATCTGGCACATTGAAACCCAACGGCTGGTAAGTGAACAGAGAATAACACAGGGGCTTGAGAGCAAGACTACGCATAACAACAGAGGTTTGAATCCCAGATCCGCGCTTAGAAACCAAACTCAGGTATGATATTGGGCGTGCTATAAAAAAATAACAAAATAAAATAAGCGACCAATTTATAATTAGAATGCTTTTGTTTTTGGATCTCAATATATATAAATAATTGAGTATGGAAATGAATGATAGTGTATGAGAAATAGTGAGCTAAATATAGGCAATTTAGTTTTGGTAGCCAAACTGTATCTGATTGTGTAACATTGTTGTGACTTTCCCTGCATAAATCTTTGGATCACATTTCCTTGATGTCACCATTAATCCATTTACTTAAGTTTTGCTCCAACCACCATTATCTCCCCAATAGGTGGGACTGTATAATTAAGGGGAACATAATGTAGTAACCATACACTAATCAAGATATATCTTATACACCTCGACTATTACAAGTGGAAATGCTTCCTGTACTGGTTCAGTGCATCATGGGAGAGTGTTATAGATTACGCCAATATACATTTATCATTTTCAAAACCTCTTCTTGGGACACGCCTCCATTTTATTGGTTCTATTACTTTGCCAGCATTGTTATTATTCTACCCTTTAAATAATCCCACCCTGCTGGGTTCAAACCAAGATGTATTATGCTATGGAATAACTTCTGCATTTCTACTTAAAACGTTTGCATTTATTTGCAGTTAAATGTGTAAGTTATAGATGTTAAGATTGATGTTTGTGATACATTCACTTGCCTTTAGACAAAAATCTAACTCAAAGATAATAGCAGAGATGTCTACATACATCAACACAAAAAAGAATTTTGAAAAGATTCAGAGGAGTACTATTTTCAATCAATTAAAACAGGGTGATACCTGAAGTGAGTAATTCAGTAATGTGTGTCTTGGGTTGATTAAGCTATGTATTAAGAAGCACTTCCCTCTTAGATAAAGACAACTTACTGGAGAAAAGGGTTGCATTTGAGCTAATGTGCATACCCACAATGCCTTGCTGTTGTGGCTCAGAAATGGAGGTGAACTTCCAGCGATGGCTACAAGGTGGTGTTGTGAAAAGTGCACCTTGGCTCAAATGGACATTCCTACTTTCACATTTCAGGTGAAAGGTTATTTTTCCCAAACCTTTTTAAACCCACCATAACTTTCTTGGTGCTGTGAGTACATATTGACATAGAGTAAATGAAAGGAAAGTCCATTCAGCTATGAAATAATGTAATAGATCAAATCCTTCTGTGGTTTAGGAATTGAAAGTAGTGTCGAGGACTAAGCCTAGATGCAATAGGATCTGAGTAGCATACGGAAGGCTTGACTAGAAGGTAGGTACTGGGAGGAAGAGACTGGGATAGTCGAGGCAATGGACAGGGGACACGCAGGGAAGACACTGAAAGGGGAGAGGGTCAGAATGGGTGGAAGCTACACGAGACTCAATTGAAGAGGACTTTCAGAACTCAATTCACATTCATTTTTTTCAGGTTTTTTAACATATAAACCTTTCAATCTGCACAATCACTCAATTTAAAGAAAAGATTACTGAATTCCTTAATTAAAGAACGAGCATAAATGTATGCCATAACAAAATCTATTTCATAGTTTATATAAACAATATCTATCAAAAATTATAGACAGATTATTACAATAACTCCATGTTATCTTCACCTTACAAAATGATTCAATACACATTCATTAAAAATTACCAATATCATTTTAGTCCTAATTCACTACATTGATTTGTGGATGACAGAGAATACTCAATGTAAACATTTGGAAGCACTGGGTCTCATTCTTAGTGGATGATTTGACTTGTGCATCCATTGTTTATGTGCACATCACAAAAACCGCAATCCTTGCATGCCTCGTTCACAAAGGAAACCTGCAGTTGTGACCCTGGTGCTTCACTGGTCCAATGATACAGATAGTGGTGTAGCTGTGGTGTGCGGTGCCCAATGTATTTGTAAGCACATTCCCTAATTAGCACTTTCCATACGCATTGCCTTGGACCGGTCATTCCCGTACACATAGACTGACCTGATGCACAGACAAGGCAGAGAGGTCCCTGCTGACCGCTGCCTACCTTTGAGCTCCCTTTGTGAAACATTCTGCAACCCATGTGCACTGCTCTTCTAGGGTTTCATTGATGCCCTTTTATTGAAGCTTTCAAAGCACAACAACTATATCAAATATAAGGCCCTAGAAGTCATTGGTACTTGTTGCTAACACAGCTTGGTGGTGGTCCTTATTTTTAAAGGCACCAGAGCTAATTCATTATTTCCCCTTGGATTAGTGTAAAACAGGTCCCCATCATTGTACATTCTTACTGTGTTGAAATGTTATTTGTATAGCTTATTGAATGATTGTAAAGAGACATCTTGCGATGTTCTTCTCTGCTACCAGCGAAGCAGCTTAGTTGTCCCTAGGAATCCTACCAGAGAGCAGTCTAAGCGGTTCTATGTCATTTAATCAACAGGTGTAATTTCGATGAGTTTTTTCAGAGTGTTTTTTTACCAAAAAAACGAATCAAAATGGATTTATTTAAAATGTTGGGGGGTTCCCGCTTAATCCCCCATCCCCTATTGTTTTTTACCTATTCCTGACCACCCCTTATGTATACTTGTCCAACCCCCCTATACATTTAGATACTTTTTTTGGTAAAATGTACTCAGGGGGAAAAAACATGGAAATGACACCCGTCGATGAAAAAACGCTATGCCGTCTAAGCATAATATGGCTTTTGGATCTGGTTGAAGAGGACACCATAGTCTTGCCCAGCCGAGTCTCCCTAAATAGAAAAGGAAATCTAACTGCATGAGATATCGGAGTATGGACACAGAAAAGCAGGAAACAGAAAAGATAGCTCGAGTTCAAGAAGTTAAGAATCTGAAGCAGAAGAATAAGAAGGGTTGGATGCAGATGGAAAATACAGTATTAAAGGCACAATCTGATGAAAGCAAACAGTTACAGATCTCTTCTGCTGGAATGTTCTAAACATGCCCAATGCTCCAACCACAAGGCTGTCAGACTGTACCATTCTGATGATCACTGATAAGGGCCAAACCTGCTATGCAGTTCCCAACAGCCTCGAGAAATGTCTGTCTTGGGGTGATTAAGTTATGTATAACATAGAACTGTGCTGTGATACAAATACAATTTAATGGATTGTCTGGAGCAAAGGGCTTGCATTTTGGTTAATTGGCATAAATGAAATGCCTTGCTCATGTGGTTCTGTACTGGAGGTGAACTTCCACTGATGGTTACTTGGTGGCGCGGGTGCCATTTGTGGCACATTTCAAATGGCTTGTTCTACTTTCACAATGTTTGAAACTGAAAAAGGAAACCGCTTCTCTATAGGATGGCATCTTTTTGATGGTGGTGATCTCCAGGGTTATTTTCCTGATGTTTGGGCACCAGTTATCTCGTTTGCATGAGGAACGCTTAGCACTTAGCGCACAATCAAACAAACTGGGTTCCAAATATGACCCCTGCACGCATGTCCAGGTGCTGGCAGTGGAATAGCTCACAATTGTGGCTAATCATTTTTCCTATAGACCCTTAGCTATCACTAGACAACCTCACTTGTCGCTTAGCCCAATATGGCAGGCTCCCGAGCCCAAAAGTGCCAGCGCTGACCAGAGATGTGGGCTTTACCCCTGAATTAAAGAGATGCAAAGGCTTTTGGGGAAAGTCAGTTTGAATGACGGAAAGAGAAAGAAGTAGCATCACTACCAGGCATGTGACACTTTCCACAGTTTTGAACTAACAGAGAAGTCATGAACAACCAACAGAGAGGATCCTGCTAAAGCTACGGTGGTCTTAATGTGGAATTGGAAGGGTTAAGTTATTTTAAACTAGATGACACAGTATTGTGCAGAGTTATCAGCAAATTGGCAGGAGCGTTGAGTCATTGAGGGCGCCTGGGTTGTATTTCATACAATATGCAAATTTCATCTACCATATACCCTGCATCACTTGAAGTACAACAGAAAATACCACTTAAATCACTGAGCACAACATAGCTAAACTGGTGATGTTAAATCAGAAACAAACAAGTCAACTTCAGAGTGCTGCAATAGTCAAGGACACACCGAAGAAGGAAACAGTGTTCAATATGAAGATGAAAGTGCCCAGAAAGGAGAAGTGCCCTTATCCTGTGCCATCGTACGTGGCTTCCGAAGAAGGAGAGGCTACTACGTGCGTAAAAAAAGAAAAAACACCATGTGTCATCTACTGGACAAAGTGTTGAAACCATATCCAGAGACAAATTACAAATGTTTGACAAGTGATTTGCATGTAATGTATGTAAATATGTCCTATGTAGGGTGACCAGACAGCCGGGTTTTCCCGGGACAGTCTGGGGAGTTTTTTTATTTTATAAACCCCGCCCGGGACCCGATTTTGAAATCCCGAAATCGGGTCCCGGCGCATGATCTTTGTGCGTGAATCGGGACGTGAAATGCTTTTCACGCCCCCATTTCCTCCACCTTCCCCTCCCCGGCACTCTCCTCCAATGAGAGCAGTGTGCATGCTAGCACACTTCCTCCCCGCTCCCCTCAACAGGTCACTGACATAGAAGTAGGACTAAAATTGCACGTGTATTTACCTTAGTCCTACTTCTGTGTCGATGGCCCATCCGGGTTTCTATTTTTTTTTATCTGGTCACCCTAGGACTATGTAAAGTGCTTTAGATTAAAGAGTGATATAAAAAAAATAATTATTTGTATTTTTAAACAAATTATTATTATACATTCTATAAAAATTACCAGTACGAGATGTTGGGAACATCGAGCACCAGACCACTAGCTGTATATTTCGACAAAGAAAATGCTGCAAAAAAAGTATGCCAAACGACCCCTCTCCCATCGATCTTCAGGAAATAAAACAGGGGCAGTATATTTGTGTCTACAATCATTCAATAAAAAATGCATGGGAATTATAATGATTTTTCCAAAAACACCAGGGGCCATTTCATGGAATTATTTGCGCGGAAAAGAGGAAACTTGCGCGCCAAACTGCATGCATAATTGCATTCCACGATCCATGGAATCGAATGTGCAGGATTTTCCTTGGACTTGCAAGGATTTTGCGGCAGCCCGGCACAACCTGGCGAACGGCTGAGTGCCTTGCGGGAGACACTGTGCCGAGCATGGGTGTGGCTTGCGCAGAAGGCAGGGAAAGGGGCGGAACACCGACAATGGGGAAGAACATGCAAAAAAGTGGGCATTACGAGAGACGGCCCGCAGGCAGTCCATCACATGCCAACTATTGCACGGAACAATACGTACACAGGGATATGACCGCGCAACCTCCAGGAAGGGAAATAGCCACAAAAAGTCCTCATACTATCCGCTACCCAAAGGCAGGCATACAAACACTTACGCATAGGTATCACTGCGCAGAGGTAAGATCGGGTGTCAGAATCAGGGGTGAAGGGTGCAGGCGTCCAGCTGGGACTCCAATCTAACCCAGTGTATTGGGATACAGTAATGGTTTACGGGGGTTCGCATCCAGATTTTCCAGGTTTTACCCAGGTTACGATATATTGTACGAATGTTGTCGGGGTGCAGGTAACAGTTATAGGTGAAACCGCGCAGGCACTGGCGTAACAGGGGCCCCTGCAGCCCCCGCAGTGTGGGGGTCCCCACGACCACATGTTCTGGGAGTGGGCCCCACTTGAAGTAAAAAATAAAGAAAAAAAAGGTTTCAACATTTTTCTTTTTTACTTTTCTTTTTGAATTCACTCTGCATTTATAAAGAAATGATTTCTGTAAACAGAAATCATTTCTTTATGAAGGCAGACTGAATACAAAAAGAAACTTTTTTTTTAAGTCCGGGGGCTACCCCATCCCATGACATGAAGACCCTAGGCTGGAGGCCTCCATGTCATGTGGTGGGGGAAGACCTATGACTTAAAAAATAAACAGTTTATTTTTGAAGTCACTCTGCCTTCATAAAGACATTATTTACTTTATGGCTCAGTCCTTAAGGGAAATAATTTCTTTATGAAGTATGAGTGACTTCAAAAAGAAACAATTTATAAGTGTTATGGATCCCCTCAACCCCATGACGTGTGCGTTTGTGAGTGTATGGTGAAAGAGTGCACACACATGTATGGGTGGCTGGGTATGCGTGTGTGAGTGCACGGTGAAAGGATGCACACTTACAATTATGGGTGGCTGTCTGGGTGTGCCTGTATGGTGAAAGTGTCCACACTTAAATGTATAGTTGACTTTGTGAGTGTATGGTGAACGGGTGCACACTTAAACCTGTGTGAGTGTATGGTGAAAGGGTGCACACTAATGTATGGGTGGCTGGGTGTGCATGTATGGTGAAAGGATGCACACTTAAATGTATGGGTGGCTGCCTGGGCATGCCAGTATGGTGAAAGGGTGCTCACT
Source organism: Ambystoma mexicanum (assembly GCF_040938575.1). Classification (NCBI taxonomy): domain Eukaryota; kingdom Metazoa; phylum Chordata; class Amphibia; order Caudata; family Ambystomatidae; genus Ambystoma; species Ambystoma mexicanum. The sequence goes on from NC_090924.1 coordinate 986,170,780, forward strand.
TAAATGTATGGGTGGCTGCCTTGGTGTGCCTGTATTGTTAAAGAGTGCACACTTGAATATATGGATGGCTGGGTGTGTGTGTGTATATATGGTGAATGGGGTGTGTGTTTTTGCTCAGGAGCGCAACAAAACCTACATTTCAGGGGAGTTAACCCTTAAAATGTTGGGAGAGGCGCTAGCTTCACGTGTGGTGTGGAGGAGCAAACTTATTTGTTTGGGGGCATCTAACTTGTTTACGCATTTTAATGAGACTATTCTAGTGTAGCTTCAATGTTACAAGCAGTGAACTCTCTCCTTTAAGTCTGAAAACACCCACGTATGGACTGCTGTGAGAATGACTGGTCTCCTGTTCCCTCTCTACCCTTCCATTCACTCCCCAGGCATGCAAGTACTACACCCACATCACAACCTCAATTGCTTAAAATGGCATTTGAATGCAGGTACTAACAGTGAAATGTTGTACATTAGTAATTGCTGTGCTGGGTCCTTGTTAACAGCAAAACCCAGGTGGCATTTAACATCTGTGTCCTTTTATGTCCGGCAACTACTCTGTAGGTCAGCCAGGTCAAGTCAACATAGCCCACGATTTCAGGGGGGAAGGAGTGCTGAAGCCCAGTCAGCTCAATGGTGTTGCACCACTACTTGTGTTTAATGTCTTGATTACTTATTGGTAATCTTCAATACTACTAGCCCTATTCTTCCCCATCCCAGTACTTGTGTATGAGGCAGTACTTGTGTATGAGGTACTTGCCTCTTACATAAGTACTGGGATGAGGTAGAGGTACATGAAGGTAATGCCTGATTTAGCTACCTGTAACCTTCATTACTCCTAGTCCCACTCTTCCTCGTCCCAGTACTTACCATTGAGACAAGGGGCCTCATACGTAAGCACAGGGACAAGGAAGAGGGACACGCAGGTAATTCTGGGCCAATGAGCTGATTTTGGAGGTAGGGGTATGGGATGAAAGGGAGAGGGGATGTGTGGGGGTGGGATTGTGCAATAAATCACAATGGTCGTCCATGTCCATGCTAAGCAGGCATGGTATGTGGTGTTAGTGGCTAGAGAGGCATTTTGGTGCAGCCAGTCTAGTCATTTCTCAGTTTGGTATGACTTTTTTAACTGGGCATTTCTGATAAAGCAGTCCTGCTAAGTATAATTATCTGGCTAGAATGGCATTTGAGTTCTGCCAGTCTAGCCGTTTCTTACTGCGGCACTGTATATTTTTCTGGGCATCTGTGATAAAATTATATGATATGATATGATAAGTTACATAACACGCCTGTACACACATGTTTCTAGACACGACAAGACAAGGGAAGGAAAACGGAGGGAGGACAAGACTAATGATCTTACTAAGCCTTGTGTCATTCAGATCGTGCAAGTGTGAGAACAAGAAGTGCAAGGGTAAAGGGAGGGGAGAAGTGCAAGGGAGAGGGGAGGGGAAAACAGGGCAGCAATGCACTGAGTAAGTGCAGCCAGGGCAGTGCGGCTCTGGGTAGTGCAAGAAGAACAAGGGACTACAGGGTTACAGTTACAGCCCCTAACTGCGTGGTAGCCCTGGAGGCAGTGCAAGGGTGACTAATCAAGAAAGAGCCTGGACTCAGTGAGGCTGAGTGTAGTCAAGCAACCAGTTGATACAGAAACAGGTAGCTCAGCAGGGGAGGGAGAGAGAGAAAGCAGAGGAGAAGAGGAACATTTTGAGCTGCTTCCAGAACTTCAGGTGGTCCTGCTCAAGTTTCGGAGGGGCAGGGAGGCCATTCCAGAGGGAGGCACCTGCAGGGGAGAAGGATATACCCCCCCACTCTCTGCCTGGATAAGCATCTAACCCTTAGGGTTCGAGAAGGAAACATTTTGGAAGAGAGTGTTGGATGTAGTGCCGATCCCAGCCCCAGAAAGCCTTGTGGACAATCCAAAGGGTCTTGAACTTGAACCTTGCAGCCATCGGGAGCATGTGGAGAGATTTCATGGCTGAAGAGATACGGCCCCTGGGCTTGAGGCTAAGGATAGAGGGCAGAGTGTAGGGGAAGGCAGATCAAAAAAGTAGCTGTTGCACAGTAGTTCAGCATAGAGAGAACCAGAGCGCTGGAGACAGTGAGCTTCTTGGTGAAAGTGAGAAATGGAAGAGTCCCTTTGAGGAGGTGCAGCTGGTAGTGGGACTCCTTGGTGACGTCCGAGATGTGAGGAGAGAAAGAGAAAGTGGAGTTGAAGATGACACCTGGAATGAGCGAGAGAGGAGAGTAGGCTGAGGGGAGCCTGAAGGTAAGCGTAGTGTCATTCGCATAACACTGTAAGTTAGAGGAGAAGGTAGAGATCAGGTGGGCCAAAGGGGCCAAGTAGAGGTTGAAAAACCAGGGTGAGAGGATAGAGCCCTGGTGAACGCCACAGGTAGAGAGAGGTGGCGGAGTGAAAGGGACCAAGTTGGACCTCGGAGGGGCGGTCCAAGAGGAAGGAGGTCAGCCACTCCAGGGCCTGTTCCATGATGCCCAGGTTCTCACAGAGTCAATTGATCATGATGGTGTGTTTGACCGTGTCGAAAGCAGAGGAAAGTTCAAGAAGGATGAGGACAGAAGGAATGCTGAAATCAATGATAGAGATCAGATCTTCACAGGAGAGCAGTTTGTGTGCCTCTGGCAGCTCTTAAGCCAGGCTGATGGCCATGGAGACAACCAATGTGGAGAGTAAGGTGGCAGTTGGCTAACTTTTCCAAGAGTTTGGGAGAGGGCAACGTTCCAGTGGCAAAAGAATGATTACAGAAATTGGGCAAGGCTGGATCAAGGGTGTCAATGTGTTCCTTGATGGTTCTGGAGGACCAGGCGAGCACCTGTTTCGACAACACTTCCATAGATGGGACTTGTCTAGAAACCTTGTCAGGTGTTATAAAGAGGAGAAAGGAGGAGCAGAGGGAGAGATGGCCAAAGGGGGCCGAGAGAGGAAGAGGGAGAGGATGAGGAGATAGTGAACAGGATGTCCTGAGTTTTAGCAGACAAGCGACAGGCCAAAGCCATACTGAGGGCCTGTTGAGGGAACAGGAGAGGTAGAGCCCGCAACAGGATCGGCCAGTTCCTTGCAGATTTAAAGAGTTTGGCTGTGTTGTTAGAGGCCGCAGAGACACAGGCTTGAATGTGCACTCTCTTCTTGATGAGTCTTATTACTTCGACTGGCATTTTGGTGAAATCAGTCTAGGTATGTCTTAAGGTGGCCTGGTATGCTTTACTGTAATGTGATTATGTGTCTACACTGGTCTACATTGTGCGCCAGTTGGACATGTTTTCATTGTGGCATGGCATTTTTAATAGCAAAGCATTAATGCTCATGTGCATTGTTCGTGACTTGCATGTATTGGATTGGTGTTACCCTACATAAAAATAGCAAACACTGTGGCTTTTTAGTCAATTTTTCTCAGAAAGTGTGCTGTATATTGCATTAAAACACATATTTATATCTTTCTCCTAGTGCAGTGTGTGGCATACCCCTAAAGCAACACGTTTGTGCCTATTGCGCAAGCGTGGTAATCTAGGCCGGCCCAGAGTGTGGCGCGACTCGTGATTTGTTGCCGAGATGGAGGGCCCCTCAGCATGGCTCACAGGGGGGCCCCCAGATCTTGTGTTACGCAACTGCACGCGGGGTCCCTGCGATGCAGGCCTGCTTTCGGCGGACCCCACTCACTATTTTCAGGGTGCACATACTCGCGCCCGGGGCACACACAATGGTGGCTGTTTCTGGATGTTTTTGATTTGCATGGGGGTGTGTCAGGGTTACTTTGCGCGAACAATTCCATGAATACGTGGAGCGTGCAGAAAAAGGTCTGCGCGCAGGCTCGTGCAGTGTCATTCTTGGCACGCAGGCATTGTGGGATTTCTGCACACTTTTCTTTGAATCGGGCCCCAAATGCTCTCCAAAACCTTGAAAGTTACTGGTAGAAAAAAAGGGTCCTTAGTGTCCCTCCCTAATCAATACGAATGGTAAAAAGTATGTGCAATATGGTTAACCAACTATGTAATCTGATCAGTAAATAAAACCAGAAGTTAGAAAGTCCTGGACTGCACGAAGTCCGAGAGAACCCCTAAATAAGGCCTGCTCCAGACTGGTCTTAATCAGTGTGGCTTCACTCCTCTCACAGCCACCACTGTAATGCGGAAGAAATCTCAGCTCTGGTGGTCGGAAGTGGCGGTATGCAGTCAGTCGCCTGTGGTATACCACAATGCAAATTTGGCACACAGCACTCAGTGGAAGGGATTGAACATATGTGCATCAGTGATTAACCACTAGAAGGGACCTCTGCCAATCTCCACTGAGGTGTTTGCAATGGACAGTTTAACCCACAGTAATTGTAGGCACTGCCCAGTGGTACGCTATTGCTTGTCAGGCACTATGTCTGCTGCTGGGAGGAGCTGCCCACTGCTGAACGATACATTCATTTTACAGCCTTCTGTGTGTTGCACTACCTGTAGGGCTTCTAAGCAGTGGTAGAAGTGTACCTAAAATGTAGTGGGCCTGTGGTCTCGGCAGGGGAGAGGGTAGGTGGAAGCATAGTACAACATGTGACAAGGTGTCGGGCCGGGGCATTGCAATAGCCTGACTAGTAACTAAGGCTTCTATTACAACTTTACACTTGCACAGGGATATGCATGGACAAATCCTCTATGTAGAATGGTGAATATTGGCAAAAAATGTAGACGAATGGTAAACAGAAAAAAATAAAAGTAGTGGAACTCCGCTCCCGACCGTTCCCGCTCACTTCGATCACTGCTTCTAAGACGACAGAGCCACTCGTTCTATGAACTCCTTATGTTCCTTCCTGCAATAGTTGCATGACTATCCTATGCCAGGCCCTAAAAAGGCTATATAATATTAATTCTATTGTTAATCATTCTTCACTGCGGACTGTTAGGATGTTTATGCATAATCCTAGGTGTTTATGAGGCTAATTCACAGAGTGGTTTTCCAGTGGGGTTTGCCTTTATAAAACGCTTCTGGGGATTAGGGCCTATGTCTCCTGAAATCCTCAGTGCAGAACCGCAGTGTTCTTGCACCACACTACTATTAAAGGGCAGATGATTAATCAGCAATGACCGCCAGCACCATCCTCCAGCCTATTAGTAAACAGAATACCAGAGAAATCCCCTGGCTGTTTAAGCCATGTGTACAGCGAGCAACCTCCGTTAGATAAATTATCATCATGGCCTGCTCTGTCTTTCCATGTTTGGTGTTTCAAGCTGCGAAACCTTTTCTTTTTACACATAAAACAAATTTAGGAATTACTAAAACAGAATGGCTATGCGGAGAACGCATTCCTTCCTCTTAATAACAATTAATCACAGACTTTCCTCCCAAGAACCTTCATAAAACAACCAAATATTGAGCCCCACACTTGCGTGTTAAACGTGCAATGTGTTAGCTTCAGGTCACTGAACACGTACCACAAGGTTATAGTGGAAAGTCCTGGTTAGCTTGCAAATTAAACTTTTTTTGGTGAATCTTACGAATACAAAGATTCTCACGCCAGATGCAATGTTTCAAAGTGTGTTTCTTTATTCTCCGTAGTATAGACACATGGTCTAGAAGTGGTCAGCCGACACGTGTTTCGACCCCGAAGGGTCCTTCTCAAGGTCGCTTAAATAGTGGTAATCAGGTTATTTTTGTTTCCCCAGGGGGTCTTCAATTGAAGCCGTGTGGCAGGTTAATCAAGGCGGGCTCTGTAGAAGTTCAAGGCGCGTGCCGCCGTCCGTCAGGTATGCTGTAGGTGAAGTGAGGGATCTGCTTGCAGGGATTGAATTAAAAAAAACACTGACATGGGGCCAATTCTCGAAGATCAGTGGGTTCAGCAGAGGCATATCTTGCCTTGCTAGAGCCCGATTCACATAGGGAACTTGCCAGCTGAAGGAAGGGCTTGCTGCAGGTGCAAGGGATCCTCGGCGGGGCGTTCCATGCATGCTGAGGTGCAAGTCCACCCCTGAACACGTGAGTATGTATTGGCTCACTAACCCCATATGATGCTCCTTTAGGCGGCTGTGAGCACAAATGCATTCCCCGTCTCTGCTTGGGAGGTAATAAAGTTAAAGAAAAATGGAAGAGCTCATGCAAAGCATAAGCGTTTCTATTGAAGGCAGTATTTTTATCCAGTTTATTTGAGTGAGTTTAAAGACTCCTGGCACTATTGGGCTTTCCCTTACGCCTGGACTGAGACATGGTGACCAAGCAGAGGATAGCAGAGGATAGAGAGGTGTATATCGCCAGCAGACTGTTGCAAATCAGACCAGTGTCAGAACGTGGGCTTTTTGCCCACTTCCCTGCATGCAGCGCGCATACAAGTGAGCACATCTTTTTATGATTAAGACCCTATGTGTATAAGCAAACAATGATATCCTACATCTATCCACACATGGGTTTAAATCACAAGCTGATCTTCAAACGTACAGCATAAATTCAATACAATATTGTAAAATATGTTTTAACACAGCACCTGCTATAGAAATGTTGCAGTTTTCAGGTGTTCAACTACTCTATTGAACAGCACATAGTGTATCGGCCTTGGAATGATGTAGGGCTGAGTCGGCCCGTCGAAGACTGGAACACATGACCTGAGTGTCGACCACAGACCTAAGGAGAGAGCACTCAACCTGCTGAGGTATCTTACCGCCTAATGCCAGGTTCTCAAAACCAATTCTCTGGGGGTAATTCAGAAAAATACCAGTTGCCGGATGGAACGGGCAATGTTGATGCAACCCTGTGACCAGCAATGAGTGGACCGAGTTCCTTGTATTCACAGAGGGGACCTGAGTGAAGGAGGAAGGCTGGGCTGCATTTGCAAAGTTGTCACAACCTGCTCCTTTGTATTTCTAATTATCAGGCATCTACACGACACCCACATGGGTATTTCAGCTTGTATCCACAAACGTGAAGGATTGGGGCAAGACTTCGCTCGATTTGGGAGCAAGGTAAGGCCTTTCCCACTCCAATTGCACAGGTGGATAGGTAAAATAAAAGCAAAACACAGATGCACGGCATGAGCGTTTCTATTCAGCACTTTGGAAAGTAAGCAGGCTCCTAAAAACACCCGTGCCCACACAATGATTCCCCCTCTTACTGGCCAGCAGGGCACAGCAATCATAGGCAATGCCCCACAAATGAAATGCAGATTTTGTTCCTGATTCATGGAATTTTTAGCAGCAACAAACAAACACCCTGATTCACATGGCAGTGCAAAGTGTATTTTTGCAGTGCAAAGTCACTTTGCGCAAGTGAAAAGTCAATGCAAAGTCACTTTGCACAGCGCTAAAAGTTCCATGAATCAGGCCCTTTGTGTGGGAGTCAAAAGTGCCCGGGTAAAGGATGTGCCCATGCATATTTGCTCCGGTGTTTAGGCCCTCACTGAGATAGTGAGGGGTCGTGGCACTGGAGGGCAGAACAATATTTAATGACCTCGTCCCTTCCGAACTGCTCTGGTAATGTACCTTAAAGCAAATTTCGGGAAAAGAAAATATCATGCCATCATTATGCAGATTCTGCTTCAGCTTTCTTCACCTGGGGAGTGCAGGTGGCCCATTTATGTTATACATTTCACACGAAGAAGCATCTTCAAAAGGGACAGCGTCCAACTCTGTAAGGAAGCACTGCATGGAAACTGTCCAATAGTTCACCTGTCAATCATTTATGATGTCTAAATTATGCATGTCGGTTTTCACTTTTTTAATGGTTGGAAACAGGGCTGAGGGGGCATTAGCCCCAGGTCTTTTGGTTGTAGCTCCAGATAGAAGCTCAGGGAATACATCGAAAAGGCTAGCTAGCCCCGAGTCCCGACAGTCCCGACATTACCGTGGCCCGGGATCTTTTCCAAACCTAGCAACACCCCGGTTGGAAAGATAGGTATGCTTGTGCCCACCTCGCCGGTGAGGTATGGCAGCCCAAGTCCATGGGCCCTGGAGGTTGTAAGTGAGCTGGAAAAACATGCGAGAAATGTAGAGACCCGCATGCGGGAGGTTTGACGGCCTGCTCAGGTTTTACCTTGCTGGTGTCACCTGAAACTCCGAAGGAAAGAGCAGGCCTCAGGTTTCACAACACTGCAGGCTAATCACACGGAGCACTTCAGACGTACACACTATCTTCTAGTAGGTACATCTGTTGAGGAGCACGCAGTCTGCTGGTAGGTACATCGTGTCAAGTCCACGCTTCAAATAGGATTGTGTTCTGCGGACAGCAAAGTAGCCTCGTCAGCATTAGGCTATACTTCTTGCCTTGTTAAGGGAAAAAGTACGCCAACCACGTTTTCTATTTTCACCATAAGGCGATTTCTTGCCAGGTGAACCATTGCGAACCTATATGCACAAAGTGCTCATGTAACTATCTAGGGTTTTATTCTAAGAAACCTATGAGGATCATGAAATAACTCAGGATTTCGTGCCCTTTCCCATTTAATGAACACTCGCAATAGTAATAATCCAGTAGTAATAAAAGTAATCGTGTTTGAGCTCAAAGACACCTCTCTTGAATTGTTAAACTATAATAAAATGCTGACAGGCAAAGGCACGAGGTCTTGTATGATACTGGGAGCGTGCGCCTCTTTTTAGTAGGCAGTGGCATATACCCTCGTTCCAGCTGCCCCCCAGCTGTGATGTCCATCACTAGTCACACATTTCCTGGCCTGGTTTAAGACTCAATACACTCATCTCTCAGATGAAGGGCCTCATCAGGGATTGGCCGTAGCGGTAACAATGCAGCGGTAGCGCTATTACATCTATTACGGCCGCATTACTGCTCTGCCAATCCAGAGTTTGGGCGAAAAGTTGAATATTTAGCTCAGGTAAATCTCCAGTTTTCGGCCCATTTTCGCCGCTATTACTGCCGGCGCTATTAACACTGGTGGTAATAGCACCAAAAAGCCCCATAGAGTCCTATGTACTCATAACAAATGGGAACTAACAGCGCCAAATGGGGACTAACAGCGTATTTGCGCCAGACCGAGTTGTGGTAACGCTAATAGCATTGGGCGGTATTCCAGCGCAATTACCGTGATGAGACCCGAAGTCTTTCGGTTTGAGTAAATCTGCTAAAGTAGCCTAAACTGAAATGACAAAGGGGGCATTTGCAACTGTTATCTAGTTGCTATGGAATATGGGAACAGAACGTATTACTGGGTCTTTTCCAGTTAATGAGCTAAAATGTGAAGAAATGACAACCTGCATTTGAAATACATTTCCTTAAAATAAAGAATTACATATGATCTGGTTGTGGGGGAGTATCTTGAACAAGTGCAGCAGGAGACCGAGGTGCAATTCCAACGTCGGAGAACTGTCCAATCCCCTGCCTGCGAATTAAATGTAGTGAAGGATTGCCTTTCAGGGGCCAGATTACAGAAACCTTGCACCGGTGCAAGTGCACGTTTACACAGTATTAGCACTTGGGCGAAGCGTGCTCTATTTTTATAAACACTGCGTAAACACTGCGACACATTAGAAACCCTTTCCGCAGTGACAAGTGCAGTTGGGCATGTTATAAGCACGAGAGCAAAAATTGCCCTTGTGCAAAAAACATACATTTTGAATACATTTTTGCACCGGGGTAAACTTTGCCCTAGTGCTAATACTTGTTGGTATTTGCACTAGGGCAAAGTTTGCCCTGGAACAAAAATGCATTGAAAATTTATGCTTTTTGTGGTACAGCCTTTTTTACCCTGTTGATTTTAACATGTCCAACAGCACGTGCCGCGGTGCAAAGGTTTTCTAATATGTCCCATATTTTTTCTTTAAATAGCGCAAACGTTGCTATGGTGCTAATACCGTGCAAACGTGCACTTGCACCCATGTGAGGTTTCTGTTATCCGGGCCCAGGTGCCTTTTAGCTCTTCTTTTTCCCCTGGTACACGAAAAACTCAGTGATCTGTCTTTCATGCTGAAATTATGCCTGATGGAGGGACACGTGAATTGCACACTTTTTTCAAACAGTGCATATCACCTGTCCATCTTCGTGGGGTATGTTGTTATGTTTTGTTATTCAGCCTATATCTGCCCCCCACGCCCATCAACACTGTAAGAGTCTGATGTCACTATCTGGATCTCTTTAAGAGTCACAAGGCCATCCTGCAGTGACACGCTCTAGTCACCACCACTTGTGGCCCTTTATCCGTCAAAGTCAAATTATGTTCAAGGCTGCTTTACTCGGTAACCTTTCTCTTCCTGAACACTTTCCTCTCTCCTGTGGGGCCATGAGTCAGTGGACTGCAATATGTAATTAGATATATCTATGGAATACATTTACTTTCCTAGGAATTATGTTTACAGAAGAATGACACTCATTTTACACTCCCCCAATGCAACAATCCCACTTCACAATCTTGGCAATTAAGTGACTGTTTTAGTATGAATGTTTTGTTTTATAGAAAATAACAAATCCAAGCACTGCAGGTGGTCCCTTTATTGCAACATTCAGGAAGCGCCCAGAATAATACTAATGAATGCAGGCAACTTGCCTCCGGAAAAGAAAACACAGCCTGCCCACTGTTAGCTCACTGTTTTCATTGAAATTGCAGAAACATGTGTTCTGACTATTCTAGACAATAGGCAGGGCCACTTTACAATGTACACACGCACATTGGCATTTTTGTATTGGATTATCGTGAAACCATTGATGCACAGTACGAAATTGTAGTTGTCTCCAACCCACCTCCTGCTTTATATTAAACGTTTAAGCAGTTCTAAGAATAAAGCTGGAAACAAAACAGTCTACTTTAATTTTCTCCAAAACTAGTATTGCCATCAGAAAACGACATTGCTTTACTGTGAACTCCACCAATCTTTGGACTGATTTAAATCTAAAATGTTGCCCACTAGCTGTGCACCACTGTTGGTTCCTAACTTGGACATCAGTACTATTTGCTATTGTTTGTTAAGCTGAATTGGTGCCAAATAATTGCAAACGCCTATCTCCGGGTCTCTGGAACTTTTGAAATGCTGGGATAGCATGGCCTAACACCCTCAGCATTTTCAAGGTATAAGGTTGATCTACACAACACTCCTGTTTAATGTGTTTATTAAGGAATACATTACAATTGGTAAACACCAGACTAAGGACATGTCATCCCACATTTCAACTTGAGATGTTGAAGGACTCCAGCGATCCCATATTGTTGGAGAAAGTCCTCATATTCTCTAAATTTCTCCTTTAAGTGACAAAGGGACTCATTACGACTGTGCCGATCTGGAAACACCGGTGCCGGTAAGCCTACCGGTGTTTCCGGACCGGCACAGTGTGACCTGGCGGGCGGAACGGCACCCACTCGCAGAGTTTCACAGAAGCACCAGCACCGTTGTTAACGTGCTTCCGTGGTCCCCATTCCCATGAAGTCCTATGGGATCCATGGGAATGGGACTTACAAAATTACTGGCGACTGACTTCCCGGCCGCCGGGGTCGGAATACCCCAGTGTTACTGGGAAGTCAGGTGCCAGTGATTCATTTACGGGTCCGGTGGCAACCTGCTGGTTTTACCGGCACGGTTACCACTAGACCCGTAATGAGGCCCAGAGTTGTTAAACAGGGTTTCCCAAAATATATTTCATTGCTATTTGGGTTGTAATTAATTATTGAGAAAATTGTCAAAATCTTCTGGGGTTAGAGTACTCACTTATTGTTAGTCATTTAAAAGCTCAAGGCAGGTATTATTGTTATTATTATTAGTGGATGGGTGGTGGGCTAGGATCATCTCTGGAAATAATATAAAACTTGTGTGCGCAATTGTGAATTATCTTGACGTGACTTTGAAAGCAGATGCTTAATACTTTTGATTAGTCTTCGTGCTGGTTTTCTGGAGGGCTTGTGGAGTTTTCTTTTCCTTTTTTCTTCTTGTTGTCTCTTTCTTTTTGAACCAAAAGTCTGAATCTTGAGTTCAAATTGTAGATTCGTTCAAATAAAAAATAATTTAAAAAAACAATATTATTATTATTATTATATTATTGTATTTATTCAATGTGGACCTAGCTTTGAGAAGCAACTAAGCACTTTACAGAGGTATATAACAATACAGATACCTAACAGAGCGATTTACAGAGGTGTACAACAGTACAGGTGCATAGTGGATTGCTTTTCCATGGTAAAAACAGAACAGGTATACATTGGGGAGTGGAATACAGAGGGGCACAGAGAAGAGGTACAGCTGTACTGGGTGGCGGGAAGGAGAGGAGCGGGCAGCATCTAGTGAGTCTGGTGGCGGGAGGGGCGATGTGATGGCTTAGGTGTTAAGGCAGAGAGATCCCTTGAAGAGGTGTCTCTTGAGTTCTGTTCTGAATTATAGGAGCGTGGGGCGAGTCTGATGCTGACAGGAAGGAGGTTCCATACTCTTGGGGTGTAGGCATAGAAGGCTTCTTGTATGGACCTTTCCATTTTGTGATGGCGGATTACAAGTCTGCACATGCCCTTGCTTCTGGTGGTGCACTGTCCTCCAGAGATACTGAGTTTCTCTGCAAGGTAGCTGTTTGACTTGTGGGTGACTTCCTTGTAGATGACGCAGCAAAACTGGAAGGTGATTCAGCATGCAGTGGGAGCCAATGAAGGTTGATGAAGGCCAGGGTGATGTGGTTGTATCTGCATAGACCCTTGATGAAGCATGCAGCTGCATGTAGGACACTTCTCAGTGGCACAAGGGAGGACAATAGGAGGCCTTCGAGGAGTGCATTGCCTCCATTCAGGTAGAATAGGATCAGTGCTTGAACAGTGGATCGAAAGCTGTCCAGAGGGGGCAAGGGCTTCACTTTCTGCAGCAGGAACACCGACCGGCTTCAGGCAGCATCACTAGGTAAGTTCTTCCATTCAGTTGGTCCACCTGATCCCAACATCCCCCTTATGTAATCTGGTTATTTCTTGGTAAAGGACTCTTCATTCAATCCAAAGTGAGAGAAGACATGTTAAAGGATATTTTTCCTACAGTACACCATGTTGGAATCCAAATGTTGTCTTCTCATGTTGGGTGGGCCCTCTTGCGTTTCTGTTCTCCCAAAACTCCCTCTTCTACCAATGTGTTTATGTTTAAATACCCAGCAAACTCCAGCCATGCAGCATCATTTGACGTGGCATTTTGGATTGGACAGAACGGGTGATAGTTTCCATTTCCTTTCTCAAACCCACACAGGCCTTAATTCTTGTATCCACTGGGACATTACATTCTCTGTGTCATAAGGGGATGTATCAGCTACAAAGTACTCCTACAATCCGGAATGAGGAATCAGAATTGGACTGGAATATTAATTGTTCTTATAATTCTCTATGAACATGTGATATTATCAAAAATGTTAGATTCTGATTCATAAAAACGTTCTGAATCTGGAGTGTTTGCTTCTGTCACTTCATGTATAAAGAAGGTATTAAATAGTGTGAATTGTGCATCAATAATATATTTTAAATGTATCATTTGTATGTACATGTGATCTTTTCTGGTGGATCCAGAAATATGCCCGGTTTCCGATTCAGACAAAGAATTCAGAAGTTATAACTGAAAATACTTTGCTCACTTGTCCTCTGAGAATGCACCTTTTTAAGCAGTCTATCGTGAACCTACGTTACCTGATGTGCTTTTCATTTGGGGTGGCTTGCCCTTTGTAAAAGCAGAAACAATATGTTTTAATTTTTTCACTTAACGTAAGCAAATATTTGATACATATGAGATACATTCATCTCGATCTTCACTAAAATTGGATCAGGGTAAGGACCATCTTTCTCACTTGATCTCCCACCATCCAAATTTAGCATTGCCTACTTTGGTGTACAATCCAACCAACCTTCATGGACAAAGCACCCTACACCAGCTGAGCTCTGTAGTGTGCCTTTAATATGAGTCTTAAGAAAACAGTTAAGTGGGAATTGCAGGCACCCCACAGATCAACAGATTCACAATCTGGGGTCCCCTGGGGACAGCAATCACAAGTAAATCTAAGAGGATTAAGGCTGTCTTTTTCACCCAAAAGGCTTGTTTACAAATAGAAATATGTAAGTAGTGTTGGTTAATACTAACAATTATATGTCATACATTTTAATATTTTAATTGCCTTTTAACGAGAATGGGCTATATTTGTCCTTCATGTCATTTTTCCTTTACAGCAATTCTTTTTTTTTTGCCCTTTTTTTAAAATGGGCGGTTTGCATCCAATGGCCCATTACATTCTATGTGTCACAAGGGGATAATTATATATATAATTGTTCTTTTATAACACGCTTAATACCGGAGACCAGTTTCTAAGCGCGAGACCGGGATTTGAAATTTGTGTTGCTATGCCTTGTTTTGCTTCCAAGACAAACGCGTTGCCCCTGGGCTATCCTCCCAGATGTGTCACCTATCAAGTACTCCTACAATCAGAAATGAAGAATCAAAATTGGACTGGAATATTAATTGTTCTTATTATTCCCTGTATGAATATGTGATATTATCATTAATGAGAAAATCTGATTCATAAAAATATTCTGAATCTGAGTTTTTTCTTCTGTCACTTCATGAATAATGAAGTTATTAAAATGTGTGAATTGTGCATGAATCATATATTTTCAATGCATCATTTGTCGATACATGTGTTTTTTGATCTGCTGGATCCAGATATATAATCGGTTTTCGAATCAGACAAATAATTCATAAGTTATAACTGAAAATACACGTTACATAATACATGTGAATGCACGTTTTTAACCTGTGTATTATGGACCTACATTACCTGATTTGCTTTTCTTTTGGGGCGGCGTGCCCCTATAACAAAGGAAACAATCTGTTTTAATTGTGTGTCACTCAACATAAGCCAGTATTTGATAATCTATTTTTTATGGTTCATGCTTAATGGAACAGACACATTCTTTGTGAGTTCTAATGCTTTGCAAGGTCATGGATGAATTACCACCCCTAGGCATCTGCTCTCAAGGATGCACATTCGGACCAACAAACATGAACATTGCTGCGTTTCAGGCAATGTAATGCCATGGATTTGGGTCCTTTCTAGGCATTTTGATGTATTTATTGGAGTTTGGAAACAGGATACTTGTCTTTAGTACACACAGATGTGTCCATTAAACACTGTCTTCATCTTCATTGGTCAAAGTGATATGGGGTCTGAACACTCCTAGTTCACAAGTGAGCTGATATCTGCACAAACAGACCTTTTAAATTCAAACCAAATTGACAATTTCAATGTTACATATAAAATGAAAATGTTGATTTGTGCCATTTGTACCCTTAAAGGCAATCTGATATGTATATATCCATCAATAGACATATTGTGATCTATAATACATGTTGTGACATAGTAAATGACTTAGCAATCTGTCATTTTGTTCATGGAATACTACGTTTCAATTTGTACAGTTTCTCATGTTGCCTTTCACATGGAGGCAAACATGCTGCAACACCTATACATTACATTATTTCATTTTAATTAAAGTCTGCAACATAGAAAATATTCATTTTACTTTGTTTTTTTCTTTTTAACATTGTTTAAATGATATTTCAGAGTAAAGTAATGGTCTGACCATGCATTATTAAGTGCAGGGCAATATACTTAATCAAATAATACACAAGAAATAAGACCCCGGAACAACTGGATAGGTTTGCATCATTAACCAGGTCTTCATAATGGCCCAAGATGTTGATAGAGATCAGCAGTGCATGGAATCCAGTCTGATGTCTTGGAGAAGTGTCATTGTAATCTTGCTGATGACACTGTAACCCTCTCCACATTTGAATCAATGATGAGTGAATGCTGACAACTACTAAGTGAGAAGTTAGCGGGGGTCCCACTTCGATGATCGATCAATTGCCCTTTGCTAGCCCCTAGTGAACGGAAGAAGTGATGGCTGCACTTGTTCATGGAGGTCACTGATTATTCCCCATCATGCAAACTCCGTTTCTCAGGGCCATAAGAGACATAGCAGTTGAAAGGACAGTTTTCTCCTTCAGAACCGATTGTAATTCTTCAAAATAGTGCATCCGCTAATCCCATTCTGGTACATTCAGATGGACATGCATCTATGGCTACTTGTGTCTAGGTGATGCTCTGGGCTGGACCGTGTATGATGGTCCATGTATGAGATGCCTTCACCTCGACCTTCACTAACAAAAAAGGGGAGGAACCTTCCTTGTCACTTGATCTCCCGCCATCCAGATCCAGCATTGCCTTCTCTGGTGTTCAAGGAAAGCAATCTTCGCGGATGAAGCCCCCTTCACCGGCTGAGCCCTACCGTGTCCCTCGAATACATGTCTTAAGAAAGCAAATAAGTGGGCATTGCAGGCACCTGAACGATTCACAATATGGGGTCCCCTGGGGACAGCAATCTCCAAGTAAATACATGAGGTATAAGGCTGTCTTCTTTACCTACAAGCCTTGTTTACAAATAGATACACGTAAGTAGTCTTGTTTGATACCGACGGTTATATTTCATACATTCGAATTGCTTTTTAATGAGCATGAGCTTTATTGCTCCTTCATGTATTTTTTGTTTTTTAGTGAATAGTGTTTTTCCCTTTTTTTAAATGGCCGGTTTCGACCTCATTCCTCTTCCACACTCCTCCCCTTTCCCCCTTTTCCGCTCTTCTACCCCTATCCTTTCCACCCCTTTTCACGTGTGTATGCCCCATCCTTAATTGCACACACATTTCCTTTGTCAACATTGTTTATTTCAATGATGGGGTCGAAATGCTGTGATTCGCAATAGAATGTTCAGATTGGTGACTGTACTCGATACTGCTCCTGTGTTCTAGATGACTATCGAGGAAAGGACTCTGACGCGGGGGCCGGGGCTGGAGATGCAGGCCAGCACTATAGCACCTGGACTACCAGAAGAATGGGAAGGATGGCGGCATGTCTAAATTCATGGCAGAAAAGAACCTGCGAGTGGCTCTATATATGTCACATGTCATGCTTGTGCCTCACTTGACTATTTTAGAGTAGATTTGGGTGAGAAACCTATCATCGCATAATAGGACTATCAATCTCAGTTTTCTGCTTTGTATACTTTTCAAACAAGATGAAATGTGCGCAGGTGCCTCTAAATATCCTTTATATGTACAACTCTCATTGGGAAGAGAGAATGTGTACAGCCCACGTTACCCAGAAAGCTGGGTAAAGTTCTGCACAGGGAACTCAACCCCAATAGAATAAATGATGGTCAGAGCCAGCCTATTGTTACAATCAAGTTTGGAGGCTGTTAGAATCAGTATATATACTTCTGTGCTACCAACATTTGAATGTTAAGGTGAGTGTTGTGAAAAATGTAATAAGCACCAAGGAAAGTGTATTTAGGGATTTGAGCATACAACTATTTTATCACATGCATGTTGGTTAAATATAAAGATCTGTGGTCATGTTTATGTTCCCAAAATGCAATTTGCTTTTATGCAAAGCAAACTGGAACCCTCACTGGTGTCATTTGTCTCCCTTCCATTTCTCACAGGGATACTTCAGGAGAGTAGAACACAAGTGTACTGGACTATTCATCTTTGAATGACAACCTTCTCTCTGTAAGCAACGTGCACGGTTAAAGTGTCATTTTCTCGTTATGAATACAATAATGCCTGCCTCTGTCCACCTGGCCTCCTCTGGCACTCGCTTTTCTCATGAGCCATTCTGCCCTGACCGGGACCCCCCCCTGCCACCCGGCCTCCTCTCCCCTGCACTTCTCTTACTGCACTTGTGCAGTCTAAATTTCACAAGGCCTAGTACAATCATGTTGGTTTTTGTCCTCCCTTGTTCCCCCACCCGTTTGTCTTGTTGCTCCTGAAAGCACATTGTATACAGGTGCATTGTAAATACCCAATCAGCCAATCAAACGTGACTCTCGGCGCATTAAAAGAGACAGCGATTTAGAGAGAGACAGAAAGAGAAAGAGACTGCTTAGAGAGAGGTGGGAGAGGGCAATAGAAAGTGATAGGTCAGTGTATGATATGCCAGGAATAGTTAGTACATACATATGACAAAAATGTACATCCTTTAAAAGCCCTAATGTAAAAATGAGAAAATGAGATGTTCATCTTCGGATGTCTGGGTGGATGAGTAATGTCAGAGAGGCAGAACTCCGTCATTACCGATGTCTCCTGTAAGAAGCTTTCAACTGGGGGCTGTCTGCCGCCCTGTTTATGTTTATATATTTATAAGGTGCCGAAAAGCCGCAGGCATCGGGGAGCGGGAACAAAAACACAAGAATGACAAAAAGGAAAGAAAAACGGGACAATAGAAAACATAACAAAGCAGAAGGGGTGAAAAATCTGTAAAGGATGCAAGTGTTCGGCTGTCGACGAAGCATTACCCTGAAGTCCTGCAGTTTATAGGTACTCTGGGGGCTGTGACGTGCGAGTCACGGTGCGCGCACGTGCGAGCCTCGTTTGGGCTATGGACATGCGCAGTTAAATAAAGTGAGCCCGTGCCGGCAGTTACGGCCGGGGCGCCAAACGGCTAACACCGTGTCCCGCGTGTTCCTGTGTGAATGTGCGCCGGAGTGAATGCAGGCCGGCCCGAGACATGGGCGACCACACCACATCGTGGCGACGAGGCGGGAGGCCAGCCGGGAGCAGAGTGAATGTGTTCATTTTCACAACGCTGCACCGAGGCACATTACGAACCTGGCGTGAACAATACGGAGGTGTTTTCATGCGTCGTAGACAGCAGTAGCGGCCTGGAAAGGTGCTTGTGCGCTGCTGTGTACCCGAAAAGCCTATCACGACCTAATTTTTGGAAACCCGGCAGTCTTCACCAATCAGGAGGACTGTACCTCAACTAGCCGACACCACCCAGGGGCTGCCGGTGCAGTATTCAGGTTTGCGGCCTCGAACACACCACAAGGTGCCTGTGCGACCTGTAAAGAAAATGGCAGAGAGCGACGGCGAACAAGAGGCAGCGAGAGTGGTGGTAAGGAGGCAACAAGGGGCGTTACTTCCTATGCAAGAGTTCGACACGACGGGCCCCCCTTCCAAACTGGGCCCGAGGTGGCTGTTGTGGATCAAGAGATTAGACATGTACGTTACTGCCATGGGGGAGACCGATGACGACGCAAGGAGAACCACCCTGTTGTACTCGGCGGGCATGGACGTATTACGCATCTATGAATCACTGAATCTACAGGTAACAACCTATGACGCCGTCAAAGCTGCTCTTGAAAACTACTTTATCCCGTTATCCAATGTGGACTACGAGAGGTTCCTGTTCTGCGGCGAAAAGCAGCGGGAAGAAGAGTCCCTCGACCAGTTTTGCGCTCGTCTGCGTCAAATGGCTACAACCTGTCGGTGGGACAATGAGGAATCCATGGTTCGAAATCAGGTCATTCAAGGCTGCGGCTCGGGCAAGCTACGCAGGCAGGTTTTGAGGGAGCCGGGTTGGACTCTGCAACAAATTTTGGACAGCGGCAGGACGCATGAGCTGGCGGAGTCAAGGGCTGCCCAAATGGATGCCGCAATGTGCCCGGGTAAAGTGGAGGAGGCTTTTGCAGTCGGCAAACAGGGGGCGTCAAGGGCTAAGTGGGTCCAGAGGCGCCAGGACACGGGGTCCGTGCAAGGGGCGTCATCTGTGTGCCAGTACTGTGGATATGACCTTCCACACTCCGAAGAGTGTCCGGCCAAGTCGAGAACATGCGGCAGGTGCGACAGCCCGGGTCACTATGCACGGATGTGTCGTGCTCCTGCCCCGGTGACCGTGAAAAGGGGCCCCGCCAGGGTGTTCGGCGGAAGTTCAAGGAGACAGAGGAGCGTTGCCGCACTAGAGCAGAAAACGCAGAGGCTCAATTGGCAGAGGAAGAGGAAGAGGAGGAAGAGGAGGTCTTCTTCATTTCAAGTTTGGCCACGGGGGCGAGGAAGAAGAGGCAACCGAAGTGTGTCGTGGACAATCAAGGGGTGCCGACACAAGTGCTGGTAGACACGGGAGCCTCGGTGTGTGTACTGGCGTCCGACCATTACCAGTCCATACCGGGCCCACTGGCGCTTGACGTTTCAACGGCGAAAATATTCACGTTCGGAGGAGATACACCGCTCCCCATCAAGGGCGTCTTCGTGGCACCGGTGTCCAGAGGAGGCAAGACCATCAAAGCTTGTTTCTTTGTCACAGACGTGAGCCCTCACTCGCTACTCAGTTGTGCGGCTTCTGAGGCCCTCGACCTGGTGCATTTCGCATGGGAGGTTTACCAAGTCGACATAGAGCAGTTACTGGGCAAGTTCCCAGGCATTTTCGAAGGCGTGGGGAAACTGAAGGCTCCTCCAGTGCGGCTGCACATAGATGACACCGTCAGGCCTACGGCGCTCAAGCATCATAGGATCCCGTTCCACCTCAGGGAAAAGGTCGAAGAGGAGCTTCGGTCGCTGGTGCAGATGGACATCATTGAGAGGGTGGAAGGCCCTACGCCCTGGGTCTCGCGCATTGTGGTAGCCCCCAAGCCGAAGCAGCCTGGAGCGGTGCAGATTTGTGTAGATATGCGGCTCCCCAACGCCGCCATCAAGAGGGAGAGACACATAACACCCACTCTGGATAACATTATCGGCGAGTTGCAAGGCGCAAGAGTATTCTCGAAGCTAGACTTGCGTGCGGGCTACCATCAGCTTGAACTCCACCCAGACTCCAGATTCATTACGACGTTCACGAAGCACGAAGGCCTGTACCAGTTTAAGCGCCTAAGCTTTGGCATCTCATCGGCTGCCGAAGTCTTCCAGAACACCACCAGGGGAGCGCTGGCGGGCCTGAAAGGCGTCTTGAACATGAGTGATGACATTCTGGTGTTCGCAGAATCTGAGTCCGAACACATGAAGAGGCTGGAGTGCGCACTGAAGAGGTTGGATGATTTGGGACTCACCTTACATCGCGATAAGTGCGAATTTTTCAGGGACAAGATCGGGTTTTTTCGGATTCATCTTCCTTGCCAGTGGGGTGTCTCCGGATCCGGCAAAGATTAAGGACATTCGCGAGGCCGACGCACCCCAATCCCCTACCGAGGTGAGGAGTTTTTTGGGGATGGTCAACTACTGTGGGCGGTTCATCAGAGGGTTGGCCTCCCTGTCGGAACCTCTCAGGGTGTTGACCCGGAATGATGCCGTGTGGACTTGGGGGAGGGACGAGCAAGAGGCCTTTCAGCGCCTCAAGAATGCCCTGTCGGATGATGACACCATGGCGTATTTTAACCCATCAGTGGAGTCAGAAATTGTTGTAGATGCGAGTCCCGTGGGTGTTGGTGCGGTGCTGCTCCAGCCAGACAAAAGAGGGGAGATGAGGCCCATCGCGTATGCGAGCAAGGCGCTCTCTGACACTGAAAGGCGCTACTCGCAGATTGAAAGAGAGGCCCTGGCCATTCTGTGGGGCTGTCGCCACTTTCGGCTATACATTCTGGGCAAGCCCGTGGTGGTCGTGACGGGCCATAAGCCGTTACTGCCCATCCTGGCGGGAGTATCGTCCAAGCCACCTCCCAGAATCGAGCGGTGGATGCTGGCCCTGATGGAGTACGGGGTGAGGCTCGTGTATAGGCCAGGCACCAACAACCCGGCTGACTATTTGTCGCATCACCCAAACAAGGGGAGTGGGGACCTAAACGAGGAGGTGTCAGAATGCCACGGACTACTCTGCCACGTCGTGGAAGGGGCATTGCCAGTGGCCCTATCGAGACTCACCATCGCAACGGAGTCGTCCAAGGATGAGGTGTTCCATATCATCAAGGCAGCGGTGAGGAGTGGCGACTGGAAAGCGGTGCTAAGGGACAACTCCAGGCGGCAGCTAGGAGCCCAGAAAGACCTTCAGGCGCTCTGGAAGGTGAGGGATGAGCTGTCCATTTCGGATGACGGTCTGCTACTGAGAGGACGACAGATTGTGATTCCGCAAGCCCTGAGGAATCGCGTCCTGGAGCTCGCACACATCGGGCACCAAGGGGTCGTCAAGACCAAGGCAAGGCTCCGTCCGAAGGTGTGGTTCCCTGACCTTGAGGGCATGGTGGAGCGCTTCGTGGGAAGGTGTCTGCCGTGTCAAGCTCCCGGGGACAAGGCCCCACCGATCAGGTCGATGGAACAAAGCGAAAAGCCCTGGGGAACGGTGCACGTGGACTTCGGGTCGACTGGTCGGGGCATGTACTTTCTAGTGGCCTTGGACCAATGGTCACGATACCCAGAGGTGGAGGTGTTGGAACACACCGCGACTGAATACACCACTAGGGCCCTGGACAAAATGTTCGCGACCCACGGGTTCCCGGAAATATTATGCTTGGACAATGGGCCCCCATTCACAGGCAGTATGTTTGCCCAATACCTCAAAGACAGGGGCATTCACCACCGAAGGGTATCCCCTCTGTGGCCTCGCGCCAATGGGGAGGCTGAAAGGCTAATGCGCACTTTGAACAAGGTGCTAAGAATTTCCGCTCATGGAGGGGAGAACCTTCCCAAGAAGGTGGTGGAATTCTTAAGAGAGTACAGAACCACCCCACACCAGTCCACGGGGGTGGCTCCCGCTGAAGCACTGTTCGGACGCTGCCCCAGAGGCATGATACCGGAGTTTGAGGGCCATGGGCCAGGCGTCATTGACAACGAGAAGGTCAGAGAGGATCGCATGGCCCGGAACCAGCGAGAAAGTGAAAGAAGGGGCCTGCAAGACAAAGAGGTATGCGTGGGAGATGCGGTGCTGGTCCGTAACCGCCACCCCGAGGGCAAGTTGTCATTGCCATATGAACCCCATCCGTGGAGAGTCACACATGTCAAAGGGACCATGGTGACAGCAGCCTGTAACCGGGGCACGGTCACTCGCAACAAGTCCTTCTTTAAGCGGGTCGACACATCTACGGAAACGAGTGAGCTGAACGGGAGCAGGGCTGCCGAGGAAACCCCTGAGGGTCGAATGGAGGACGTCCCGAGGGAGCCTGGCCCAGCCGAGGATGGACTCCGTGGGGCCGTGCCAGAGATGTCCAGGTACCTGATGAGAAAGGGGCGCCGACCGCCCTCATACCTCAAGGACTATGTCCTGGACTCGGGAGACTGAGCCGAGGTGTGTGAAGTATTTTCTATGGGAGTAACAAAATGTTGGGGCGGGGATGTTCCAAGTTTGTGCTATTATCAAGTTTGTGCTGTTATTGCCACATGTAGTGGGTTGTGTTTTCGTTAAAGAAAAAAAGGGATGTGACGTGCGAGCCTCGTTTGGGCTACGGACATGCGCAGTTAAATAAAGTGAGCCCGTGCCGGCAGTTACGGCCGGGGCGCCAAACGGCTAACACCGTGTCCCGCGTGTTCCTGTGTGAATGTGCGCCGGAGTGAATGCAGGCCAGCCCGAGACACGGGCGGCCACACCACAGGGGCCACAGGCTTTCATAGTGCTTTGAGCCCGCTAATGGTAGGGCACTACTGACAGCTCTATAGTGTCCAGATGGGAGGGCAGAAGAGGGAATAGCTACTGTTCCACTGTGTGGGGTCCAAGGAGAGTGGGGGTGATCTGCTTTGCACGTGGAGTCTCCCAGGGGCTTCAGTAAGCTGATGCTAGGGGGTGTTGTTTGTTCGCGGGTGCTATTCCACATGAATCAGTCTGCTGCGGCTAGGACCAGGTACCCATGCCATGCATCAGGCCTTTCAATTGCAAGTTTCACTATTGAACAACTCAGCGGCAACCTTTTCATCAACCTTGGAAGCACCGCAGGCTGCATTGCCCTTGCACGGGCCTCAGAAGCAAGCACGCAACTCACTGAGCTATCTGACCAGTCAAGTAAGCAACACATGAAGGAGTACAACTGGGGCTCCTGCCACAAAAAAAAAGTGTAACCTGCAAAATCTTAAATCATTAAGTGGTATTAGAAATGTCTGCAACAGCTCCCAAACAGCTGCCCCCATTGAATACCTACCCAATAGCCTTAACATATTGTGCAGCAACTCAAACATGAGGAGTGTGCTTTGTTCCCTCTGCCCTGACATGGGGTGACATCCCAGTCCATGTAATATTTAACAACGCTGCCAGCCAGGAGATAAAGTCTTATGTCAACAAAAGACGAGATAGTGATTTGCTCGCTCGGGGTCACGCTTTTCAGCGCACGAACCTCTGACGCGAATTCCAAGAACATCAGCACAGCCCATTCGTTCGCTTTCAGGGTTAGTCGCCGCCCAGACAGCCTTCCCAGGCACACTAAGAAAAGATACAAACACACAAGAAGAGAAAAAGCAGGCCGCTATATTCTGATAGGGTGCCTTCGGGATCGCATGCACTGTGGCCTGACGTCCCGCAGAGGCGTCAGAACCGGTGTCCACCTAAAGTAGCAGATTTCTGCGGTTGGCAATGAGGGCGCATTCCGGGCTTTTGTATGCAGGCGGCTCCCGATATCTCCACTGACTGTGAAATCTGCCAGCATAACATTCCTCACTTCTTCCATGCAATTTCCAAGTGTCAACACTTTCATACTGCAAATAGTTTCGCAGGTTTTTTTTTTTTTAACTTTCCTTGGCGCACTGCAACGGCCGCATTGCACAGCCGTGTGTTCACCAAAGGTGCACAGTGTTTTTTTTTATCATTAAAAGACAATTTACAATGTATTTAGAAATGCCAACCGTTCCGCTGGTTACTCTGGAAATAGTCCAGTGACCACATAGGCAACAAAATGCACCCAGGGCCCTAGAAATACATTACCATGTAAGGTGTCTAATGCAAGGAACCTTACAGAAGAGCACAATTAGAACCAGCGCCACCTCGAGGTGCGCAGAGGTGGTGCGGCCACACGAGGGCG
Source organism: Ambystoma mexicanum (assembly GCF_040938575.1). Taxonomy (NCBI): domain Eukaryota; kingdom Metazoa; phylum Chordata; class Amphibia; order Caudata; family Ambystomatidae; genus Ambystoma; species Ambystoma mexicanum. The sequence goes on from NC_090924.1 coordinate 986,195,454, forward strand.
CCCCCCAGCGCAGGAAATAAAGGGTGTCTTGACTCCAGTAGAGTAAATAATCACGCTGAGCCGGGTGCGGCCCTTATACGCCCTTTTAAAGGAACAGCAGGGGGCTCAGTTCTGTTGTTCGGCTGATACTGATTTTGATAGGCATTTGTGGTGGGTCGGTGCATTGACGACCCACGACACCTCGCCAAAGAGTTCCTGATGCGTCACTAATTGCCCCAAGAAAAGCAGTGAAAAGCATTAGCAATGACTGAGGTGGGAGCTTTGAGTCTCAGCAGCCACAGGCACCCCCAGAACGAATATGATGAGGCGAGGGACCTGTAAACTGGCGGCTGATGCAGGTGCATCCGGCAGCCCCTCGACTCAGACCACCCCTGACCAGTGCTGTCAGAATGTTGGGGAGGGTGGGATGGGGCAGTTGGGGTGCACCGATATATCTCACACAGGGCGCTGGCAGACCTGGGGCCGGCACTGATTAGAACAGCCCTTGTGCCAAATGCTTCGATGAACAGCACAGGTGTGGCGGGGGTAGAGAAGCCGTGGGAATTATTTTAGGGGGGCCAGGGGTGTTTGTCCCCCACAACTTTTGTGGCAGGGGCCCCTTTCATTTAGATGTCATGTCCCCCAAAATGTTCATCCAAGTTACTCCACTGAGAGAAGCCTCATGGCTCTTAGAGGGTTCAATAAAGCAAAGACATGCTTAACTGTTTTTTCAAGGAGCTACACAACTTCACCCTCCTACAAAGAGGCGTGTCCTGGGACTCTCAGCTGCACTCTAGACTGCAACATTTTAGCACCATCATTTTTCAGGACATAAAATACAGTGAACGTTCAAGTGTGCAGAATTAGCAAAATGCACACATTTTTGGAGGAGCAGGTAGACGCTATTTTTCCAGTTCCCGCCCCCTCACCACCTTCATACTGCAACAGTCGGTAGATGGGACCCCCTGCCTTGTCCCTCTATCACATCCAGTGTATGAGAGACGGTATGCATTCAGACAGCCATACACAATGGACCCTTGCACTGAAACTGTGGAAGGATGTCGCATGGAAGAATGCTACATGGAAGGGTGCCGCCTGCCAAGATGTCCGAATGCATCAATGAATATTATGGACATACGTGCTGAGAGCCCTTTGAATGTTCCAGGACAGTGAGCAGGCACAAGGTCAACTACAAACGGAAGGCTTTGGCTTGTGGCCTACCGATGACAGATGATGGACTATTTGGGAAAATGGGGAGTAGTCTGATGGGATTCAAACGCCTATGTTTTGTTTCATGTATGTGCAGCGAAAGAGCCAAAAGTCCAAGGTTGCGATAGTATACCAACCAATCAGTGGGGTTGAGGGACACCCTAACGTACAATGTAGCCTAGACCAATCCACTGTTGTCTTGTCTGCTGTTGTTTTGTCTGCTCTAATCAGTTCTATATGTATTTAGAGGTAGTTCAAGGTGTGCGCTACAGATAATGGGCAGCCAATGATGCACTAATCCTTATATGCTCTATAAGAGGATATGTTCCCTTACACAATCTTCCCTTGATAGGTTTTTTAATTCGCCACATAGAATGACATCATAGATGGTGCATATCGGTGTATAAGACCCCCATGTAATCAATCTTCTGTGTGCGAGAGTGCATGCATCAGTCTGATGTCTGCTAGTTTGCCCTGCTTACTTAAACTGATAATAAAGTAGTGCTTTGCCATATTTCTTGTGTCTTTCTGATTTTTGGTTTGAGATCATTATTGTAATTCCATTTAGCACAGACGCTTCAAGGTGCTAAAGCACACATGAATCAAATGGCAGAATAGCTAAACAACAGGACGTAGGCATACATTTGCACACTTAAATTCAATTTGAAGTATCGTACGTCAAGGTGTTTCTTTGTTCATATGATAGCATTATGTAAGGATTAGAATGATAATTCAGCCATGCACACCATGTAAAATGGAGGGTGCACTACTTCCTTAGACTACCTGCTACTTAACCTTCGTATCGCGAGAGCCTGTGGATGGATGGCTGGCATCAACATCACTAATATATTAGGTTCATAATTAGAGCCGGACTAACACAAAGACCCAGTGCCTGTGTTAATCAATATTTAATTGTTTCTTTTTTCAATCTAGTTGGGTGTCTGTTGCCTCTGAAGCAAAACAGAGCTGCGCGGCTCGTCGCTGTTCCCTTAACGGAAACATACCTTTGGGTATCTTGGGTTACAGTGTTAGGACACAGTTTCAAGTGCTTCCGCCACCACTGCTCACGAGGGCAACTCTGGTTGCAGAGGCGGTACAGGAGCTGGGGAATTATTCCCGCCCCAGTTGCCTCCCGTACTCTTTTCATGAGATCAGGATTCAGCCTGGACAGCCATCGGCACTTTGCTTGGTCATCTCCCATGTCTCCACAAATGTGCATTCAACATCCAATGCCATCATGTCTGCGTTAGTTAGAACATCACATGTGAGCTATGTGGCTTTGGTCATCCCCTCTGTCCTGGTAAGGAGTTGGTTTTTAAGTGGCAGGAATGATTGACCCATTTAGTGTAGCTAACACCGGGCACATCCACAGGCCCACGATAGGAGAGTTATTTAGGTGGCGCAACAGCAGGCAGTGCTTCTATTCCTAAAGAGCTCCCACCATCACTGCTCACTATAGGAGAAAGACAGGTCCCCCCCGGGCCCCTGAGGTGAAAGCACTCATACCCGATGACCGCCCCCCCGGACATGAGCGAGAGCACAGAGCTACGGAGTGGGCATTGGGATACTTCTGGTTTGTGGTTGCTCTTCCACTGTGTGTGTTCACACAGTATGGGCAGGGACCTCAATGTATTCTGTATTATTGCTGGAAGGTTGTTAATGAGCACCAACAGACCCCCTATATTATTTAGGCGTGTACCCTAAAAAGACAAACACCCTGATTCGTGGAACAGTGCAAACTGTCTTTTTGCAGTGCCAAGTCAATTTGCACCGTAAAAAGATACATTGCGCTGTTCCATGAATCAGAGTGTTTGTTGGCAGTGCAAAGTCATTTTGCACCATGCAAAATATTCCATGAATCAGGCCCAATGTGTTCCAAAACATTGGGATTCACAGAACATAGTGTTAATGTGTTAAATACTGATTGTTTTTTAGCATCATGCACTATTGTTTCTAGTTTGTATTTATTTGAAGAACAGGGGTGTCAAGAATTGACTTACAATGGATCTACGTGATTACTGCGCATCGGGAAATTGCAAATCTGAAAATATCGAATTGCAAAATCCTGTTGCGCTTTGATCACATAGATAACTTTACGCCATCCAACATTCCCCTCCCCCTTGCTCCACTTACCTTTTTTGGCAGGACACACAGAAATGTCCCACTGACTCGCCTGCACCCCTGATGCGTTAGTTCCCCCCACTAACGTGGGTCTCAGCTGGCGCCGCTGCATCCTTTTTTCTATGTTTGAGCTTTTTGTTTTCTTTATTGTCCCCTGCTTCCAATGTCATAAAAGCGGGGGACACCCCCACAATCCCCAAAGCCCATAATGCCAAAGAAGTGGAATGGGGGACACCCCTGTAAACCCGCTCCCCTGTTCGGTATTATGGCATTCTTTTTTTTTGGCCAATGCCGAATGCGGAGTAAATGTGCATTCCGATTTTTTTCAATTTTTTGGGGCAATTCCCTTACAATAACACGTTTACAAATGGCAAAGGCATTCCCCTGAAGGGTGCTTGTACAATAGCAAAAAGATGAGAACAAGTGATGAGACGGTTTATGAGGGCATGAAAAAAGTGGGGCAAAGGCCAGGGACAAAAACAAATATGGCTTTAAGGTTAGCTGAAAAATACCAAATTGAAAGCCGGCCGTCGGATCAATTATATTTTCTCCAAGCAGCCAAAAATATCAAGCTTTCAAAAGCAGTTTCTTCTGAAGGTTGTCATCTATGAGGTCATTAGACTTGGCAGTGCTGGAATGAAAGAAAAAGTGGCCCTGCACAACCCCCCCCTGCATGACCCTAGTCGATTCCAGGGGTGGAGGAGGCTCGTTTTTTTTTTAACTCCCCACTCCTGTGCTGGAGTAGGGAGTTAATCACTGGAATAGGGCACTGATACTAAAGCATCAGCACCTTATTCTAACAAACCCGCCCTGCTCCTGCACCGGACCAGGAGGTTATTACCTCAATAGAGGGCGATGCTAAAGCATCGGCACCCTATTGTTATTAAATGCGCCCTGCTCCTGCACTGGAAGGCCCGGCGTCAGCAGAAGAGGGGGGTGCATTTAATTTCAAAAGGGCGCCTGCCGCAATTTCTTCCAACATGCCGCTTGGGGGAGCGCTTTTAGGGCTCCCCGAGGTGGTGGCCGGCTAATGGTGCCCTGGGTGCTTGCCCGGCCAGCACTGCCGTAAGGCCCGGCCTGAGACCTGGGACACAAAAGTATACGTTTCAATAATGCCCTGCGCATGGGAAATGCTACTGAGATATCACCCATAAGGTGTGTCTATCAATTTCGAATGATGGCTCATCTTTTTTCCACTTATCAGGAAGTGAGAGGCAGAAACGCTTAGCTCTGATTCACAGAGCGTTTTCCAATGGGGTTTTGCCATTATAAAACGCTTCTGTGAATTAGGCCCTTACTGTTCGTTGGAAGGTTAAAACATGTTGCTAAGAACAGGCACATCCATATGCCGACCTTGCTTTACAACCATAAAGCAATTACCAAACCTAGTTTGCGAAGCACAGAGCAAAAACAAATATTCTACGATCTTTATGGCTAAAAAATAATTGCTTCCCTCCCTTGGAGAGATGCGGATATGAAAAAAAGAGTGTTAATCTCTTCAGAATCTCTGGGTAGCAAAATAGGTTTATAACCAGGTCATAATTAAATAAGAGTGTGAGAATTCTACCATAGCGATTCTGTAGGGATGCGCTTTCCGCATGCGCGAACGCGCCGCGGCGTGCACGGCTGAGATACTGTTTAATCAAGACGCTGGGGTTGAACTTGGGCCCAATGAACAGAAGTGTGTGTTCAGGTCAGGTCGGACCTTCCTTTGTTTGCTATTCACGTTCATATACTTTGTGTAGCGAGTGCATACTGTAATGATGGGAGTGCACTTGTTGACAGTATGGCAGGAACTATGAAGTCGAAGCGCAAGTTACCGGCCGGGCACAGTAGGGCTACACCAGTGGTGGCAAGGCGTTTAGTAGGATCCGTGTTGATTCCAGTTGCATGGCAATGGTATACTATGCCGTTATTTATTTATTTATTGTAGGTTCTTTTAATGAATTGTAGATTTTACATATGTGTACTTTTGAGGGGTTCGCCCGAAATAAAGTATTCTTGACGATGATTCCCATCGGTTCAGGGAATCTAATGATAGGGTGGCCGGATCGGTTTTCTTTACAGTATACTGCACAGGCTGCATCGCTGCTCCTATGCTTGAGTTATTGGCTTTGGCATTTCCTCTGAAATAGCTGAAATGCACGTGCTGCATTGGCACTTTGCTTCCTCAGTGGAAAAGGCATGATGGTGTTTGGAGTCTATGTCGTCACTGCGTCGGCCGTAACTACGTCAACGCCAATTACGGCGCGGCACAGTGATCAAATCGATCATTATACTGACCTACCGCACCCCACATACCCCTACCGAACCCCCATCAACCCACTTACCTTCACCACGGCACCCTTCTGTGTGTGCCACCGACTCCCGGCTATCCCTGCGGCGCCGGTTCGTTCCACTTGCGTAGGGCAGAGCTGACACCACAGGTGCTTTTTTTTGTATTATTATAATTTGTTTAGCTTTCTTTTCCCCTGCTTACCACAATGGTAAGCAGGGGACACCTGAACAACCCCTGACTCTCGTTCCTGACCTCAAGGAGACCAGGGGACACCCCTGCACCCTCCGCTCTGCTTGGGGGCAGTAATGGGAGTCAGTATTTTGTGTGCCTCCAAAGTCGCAGTGACAGGGGGGGGCGCACCCATGTGGGCGATATTATGGCATGAATTCCGGCGTGAGTGTTTTGGATGATGTTGATGGAGCTTTCGTGTTGGCTTTGGTAAGCTTGTGCTGAATGGTTGGAGGGGCTGGTTCTCGTGCAGCACTTGTGCATCTGGTTCTGTGTTCACGTCCCTGCTGTGGGACTTACAGTGCTTGTCTCACAAAGCTGCAGGGGTCAGTTCAATGTGCTTCGTGGTGTGGCCGCATCGTGTTCCACAGGTAAAGGTCATTTGTGGTTTAGTCTTATTGCCAAAAGTCAGCTTTATATAGACAGTTTCTAGCACTTTGCATTGTGGGCGGGGGAAAGGAGGGTGTGGTTGATGTTTTTGAAGGATTGCATTTGTGCCATTGGTTTTCGAGAAAGTGTTTGTAAATTTTCCATCGGCTAAGAGGAGCTTTGGCGCAATGGCAGTGAGTGTGTGGAGTTCGATGTTTTAATATGTTAGGAATTAAAGATCCTACTGTCCTCTGTGTGTTTCTCATGCAGCAAATGTCTATTTCTAATCTGTTCAGTAAAAACAAAAATCCATGCAAAAAGCACAATGTAGTGTTTGAAGAATGGGTGCTGTGAAGTGGCCAGGGGTGGACTGGGAACCAAAAGAGCCCCTGCAAATAATGTTTAAAGTGCCCCAAATGACATTTTGTCAGCAAGCCCAACCCTTTTCCTATGAGAAAATGTGGAAATAAAACAGGCCACCACACAAAAGAGGCTCTGGGTTCAGAGGCCTACCAGGAAATCCTTTTCCTCTAATGATTCCTCGGAAGAGATGTTTAAAGTTCTTTTTGCGATCTCTGATCAACAGGTCTCGATCTCAAACCATCTTCACAACTTTGCAATGAAAATGCCAACTTTTTGAAGTTATTCGAATGTCTTTAAAAGACATTAATAAAGAACTCCACCCCAACGCCCCTGTGCTACAGATACACGGGATACCCAAATGATCTCATACAATGACCAGCTTTTCAGCCACTAACAGCTAAACATGCGTCTGAAGAAACAGCCAAGCAGGTTCGCCTGAAGATCCCTGCACACCTACAATAATTAAGGAAATAGCAATTCTCATTACCAAACCCATTAGATCTAGCATTCATACCCCAACTCCTCACAGGAGTGCAATGGTACTGAAGCAAGTTATGGTTCTTCACCTTTTGAAAAAGAAAGGACTAGATCCATTAAATCCTTCCAACTTTCCACGTCCATCTGAATTTCGATTTCTTGGTAAATATTTTGAATTAGCAGTGTTCTTTCAACTTGCCATTCATGCAGAAACAGCTAACATTTTGGACCACAAACAGGCAGGTTTCCACTCTGGTAGGAGTACCGAGACTGTTATAGTCTCAACGCTAGATGACACCAGAAGATCGGTGGATGGTGCTAGTGTTGGCTTGCTCTGGTGTTGCTGGATCTTTCAGCCCCCTTTGACACAGTCAACCATTCCATCCTCCTGGGTCGACTTAAACTCCTCTGCCTTTCAGGTTCTGCTCTCATATGGATTCAAAATGTCCTCCAGTGCATAAGTCGGTATGCAGTGACATTATCGATTAGAAAACAACGAATGGATGTTTAAACGAAACCAAAACACCAAAAAATATAAGGAATTTATGAAAAATATACAAATGTGTTTGGGATTGGGAATAGTAGTTTTTGGGAGGGGAAAAACTATTTTAAAAAGGGTGGTTTGGCGGGGGAGAGCCCCCAAAAAAAAAAAAAAATGTGTTCTTTTTATATAAATGTTTTGTGTTCATTCAAAATTCATTCTTTGCTTTATAATTCGATGTAATTCATGTAACCCACAACTCTAGGTTATTTCGCAACACCTTGGCCAGCTATTAGCTCTGTTGTCTCCCAGGATTCACCTATCTCCCCAATTGTATTTGCCTATATTTACACCCACAGACGGAATTACTACATTCTTTTGGAATGCAGCTTTACACTTATACCGAGGACACTCAAATTCAGATGAATTTAGATGCTGAGATAAATGCTAATAACCCTGACTCTACATGTGTTATGACAGCTGTTGCAACCTGAGTGGACAAGAACAGACTTATATATAATGCACACAGACCAGAAATCCATCTATGCGGTCCTCCAGGCTGTGCCCGGAACCCCTCTATCTGGCCTACAATACATGTCTCCCCATGTATTTCATTTAATAAAGCCAGCCATGTAGGCACCATTTTTGACAGCCAATGAATACTTGTGCCGCAGAATTATTTTGAAAAGTGGTAGGCTGTTCTTTCAGTCTACATAGAAAGCTAGTAAAACTACTTAATTTTGTTTTGTTTTAGTTATCAGATCCAACTTGTAAATGCCTTTGTGTCCTCTAGGTTAAACTATTGTAATTCAGCCTATCTATGTCTTCCAAAATCCAAAGATGAAAAAAGTACAAAATGCATTAGCTAAAACTTTACCTTGCCTCGCTGTCTCATACCTCACCAGCACTGAAGCAACTGCACTGGCTACCAATCTCACGATGCACAACATGCCTTTTGGGGTGTACACTGTGCTGTCCAAGACACAAAAACTGCACTACATGAAATGAAGATGTGCATTATCACTAAGGTGTCCGTGCTGAATGCAACCTGAGTTAGACATATTTGCTTCAAATGTGTCTGCCTTTGTGTTAGCAGTTCCGCAAAAGGAAGGCACTGCTTCTGTGCTTTTTATCCTAACTCTCAGTCATGTAACTTGTCATCCTTTCTAAATGGGCACATCTCTCTTATTGATGAGCTAATTGGCACACCATTTTCTGGGGGTTGCAGCACATCAGGTGTAGGGCTGGAGTTCCAGCCCTTTCATTATGGGCAGTGGGTGGGCATGCATCACTCTTGGTAGTGTATGGGTTCCCTCTAATGCCATGACCAGCTGGATATATACGGAATCTTTGAGTATTAGCTTGCTCTTGGGGTCGGTGTCCTGAATGTCTGCTAAGGCAGGTCCCTGGGGAAGATGCTTATGTACTACCAATCCAATTAACAGCACCACAACTGTGACATGTGGGGTTCAGGGAGGTCTATGAGGTGTTCCTGCTTGGACTGCCACTGATAGAGGACTGTGTTCAGAAAGGTATTGGTGCATAACTACCCCAGTTAGAGAACCTCGTGTGGAAGGGTTGTGTTTAGGAGGCGGGGAAGAAGGTGGCGTGATGGTGTCTCCTGCTCTGCCACCTAAGAAGCGCCATCTTAGAAAATATTGAGCTATCTCAGGGCATCAGGAGATACCACCACTGTGGCGCAGGGGATTGCAAAAAGTCCACACTCGCAGAACATCATGCAAGAAAAGAGTGAAGAAGTGCACTCTGAAGGTAGTCTGCTCTCTGATTTCCAAAAGAGTGACATGCAATCATTGGTTGATTGCAAGATCGTAAGGAAATCACAAGTAGCCCACAGGAAGTCCTTCCGGTATATCAATCAGCCATGACTTCCCAGGCATCAATATTTCAAGGACTCGTCGAATTGCAATCTATGGACGTGTGTGGCATTTTACGGTTTGGGTGGAATTCATCCAAACAAATTGGTCGAATCTGATTTGGTCGAGTTATTTTTCCCCTCTATTCCGAATTGGCTGCAAATTTATGTGGGGGGAGACTCCCTTAGTACCCCCCAACATCCCCCTATATTTATATTTATGATTCCCCCTCACATATATTTGCAGTCAATTTCGATAAAAAATCTGCAACCAAATCGGATTCGACCACTTCGGACGCGGAGTAATCTGCCAACACCGATTTTACTGTGGTATTCTCCATAGAAGCTGAGTGGCACAGATTACAAAGGCCTAGAAGGCTATTTTTGAAGGATTTTCATAACGGGAAAAGTAAATTGTTGTATGGATGATGCTGATGGGCAAGGAAGAAGAGTGATTTAGAAGGGGCAGTGCAAGGCTAGGTCTAATCCCGCCCTCCTCTCTATTCTTCTTCTTAGGAAAGCCATTCACTCTGAGGGCTTCATTGTGAGTATGGTGGTAACAGCAAACATTATTTTCAAAATTTCACATAGTGATGAGTTGGGATCGCATGGAATAATTGCCATATGGGTTAAATATGCTCTTCTTACCACATGCAACGTCTTTTTATTCATCCAATTTCATAAATATACCATCAATGCTAACTCATAATTAGGTGGTGTTTAAAAAATATGTGCTTACAATACCACATGTTTTTAGCACTACCGCATACTATAAAAAAAGCCTTTTAAGTGTACCTTTTCCAAGAAATGTATGCTTATGTTGAGTAGAACCAGGTTGTGACAGTTGTGTTGCCTTTGCTGAGGAAACTGAGTGGCACATTAACTGGGAAATGGATCCCCCTTTCTTAAACAAGCTATTGGTGGACAAGATCAAAATATGTGCTTCCTGTAAAAAGGCAGACTGCAGCCATACTTGCTTAAATTTCCCAGTTTGTGGATTAGGGGACCATTTATGTTGCCACGCCAGAGATGTTGAGAGGATAGGGACTGAGCGGGCAAGGCCCACCCAAAATCTGTAAATGCCCACTCACCAGCACTGTTAATGTCACTGAGCTGGGCCCAGCTCCATTGGCTTTAGGTCCCAATTGTTAGACAATCCTGGCTACGCCTCAGTGCTATGCCTCAACCAACTGCCCCATTTGGAGGTTTTGGGGCTCGTATAAAGGTTGCTCGAAAAGTGCGACATTGTTGAATCTGTTTGGACAAAAGTGACCCAGAAACAATACGGCATCTTATCCTGGAATGTGGAACGATTTGTTCATCATTGTGATTTTATAGATTCTGTGTCCTTCCGGGGTAGGTGTCTCGTAGGAAGGCAGCCAGTGTTAATGATTAGATTGTGGTGCTGTGGGAGGCAATAACGGCTCTGATCTCAACGTAAGCTACATATACTAGACTTAGGACGCTGATTAAGTTTTGATTGAAAATCGATATTATTAATTATTTTAATCGAGACGGGGAAATATTGAAATAACCAATATCATGTTGTTTTTATGCTTCATTGATGTATAAATGCACTTTAACACTTTAAATTGTAAACTCAATTCCATAATTGTATGTGTATTTGTATGTGTTTGTATGTAATGCGGTGTGAAAATCTACTAAGTAGCTGTAGCACACCTAATAAATAATTTGAAAAAGAGAACCAGGTTATTGGGCCTTTCTGCATAAACACATGAAGTGATGTCATTTGACCCCACCCCAAAGTGACACAACAGGAAGTGATGGAACAGAACCGTTTACCCTTTGACATAAATCACATAGCATTGTCTCTAAGTAAACTATGAAAAATATGGTTACAATATCACTGTAACGTAATATACATTTCACACAAGAATGGATCACCATATGTATCGGTAGAAAAAAACATGCTATAATTACAACTTGCGAAAAGCAAAATACATAGTCCGAAATGGACGCTTCTTCTACTGTAAATGCTCTTTGGAGGATTGTGTCTGTATTGTGAATTTGAGGTGTTGAAGAACAGACTAACTCAGGGACTCGCCCCCTGAAGTGTGCCTGAAATAAACCTTTAATGAGTCTAGCAATTATTGTTTCAAATTCCAGAAAGACAAATAATTCGTTATTCCTGTTCTTTCTTATTTAGGGTAACTGTTCAAAGTGTTACACTTGTGGAACCCCCTTTTTTTTTTAAGAAGCCTGAACAAGAAAGCCAGCCACTCTAGAAATGAAGAGGCATATGGCATTGGCCACAGCCCAGGAGCTGCAATTTGCAAAAAAACAAAAACAAAAACATATTTAAAAACATTTTTTTTAGGGGTAGCAAGGGAGGCCACAGGGGTAGCAAGGGAGAACGCAGGGGTCGCAAACTATCACAGCACTCAAGAACCTATTGCCTTCAGAACTGTCTCAAACACCAACAAGTTATGAGTTAGCATGCCTGGCCATTAACTCAATTTGAATGTTTTGCAATTGCAATTGCAGACAGTCTTTCTTCAGTGGATGTGAATTTAAAGAAATACTCCTGATTCCCTGTTCAGCCACAGTGGGCATCAGTGGGTATTTCCATTCCATCAAGTATAGCTTTTTTGGAAGCCTAGCAATGGCAGACGGGCCTAGGGGATCAATAAAATATCAATAAACTATTATTGATACGCACAAAAGTGGCTAATCGGTCAACCTTGTCACAGTGAATCTGCTTCTACGATCGTTAACCGTTTTCTAATTGTCATATGCGTGGATTGCATTTTGCAGCCCACTGTAGATGACGGAAAGTGGGAAAATACTACACAGGCTAGGACGATTTGGCTGGTGAGCACAGGAGTACAGTTCATACATCAATGGCAAGTAGCAGTATTTCCAGTGTATGGGCACAAACGTCATCCCATTGAAATGAGCGGCGAATGGCAGAGAGGTAAGAAGTAAATGTGACATTGGTCTAGGTGTTAGTTGTTTGATGTCCCACATGGCTTCCCATCTGAGAAGCCAGTCCCCGGAAGGTAGAACCGGTGCATGAAGCCATCAACGATCTACATTTTTGACCTGCTTTATTAGCGCGTATTTGATCATTCTGTGAACTGCGCCACAGACTAGCCGCTGTGCATATGACCTATGGTACTGAAGGGAGAAGCTGTTTCTGCAGTGCCTTTGTGTAGCCAAGTACTGTCTACGCGTAGGGTTGTACATGTGTACCATTCGTTTGGGATAACTGGAGGTTACACACTTTATACAGAGCTGAGCCACTGCCCACCAGCAAACTCTACATCTCAGCAACGGGGAATATGTTAACAATTCAACTCAGAATGGGCAGGCCTTAGTTACTGCTAACTATACCGTTGGTTACTTGACAATGAAATATAGTGACTCATCTGTTTATTTTCCTGAGCGGTTATCGTTAATAGCTAAGGGATTGGGAGATACATGTGACTGGTGTATTGTCTGTTGTATTTATACACTGGTTTTCAATGTGAGAGTGAGTGAGTGAGTCAGTGAGTCAGTGAGTCAGTGAGTCAAGACACCTATACTGAGACTTTGAACAATGAATTACCTCCTAGAACTGCAATCAATTTTCCCCATGGGTCATTAACCCTTACCCTAACTATGGGCTGCAACAGCTGTTCCAGAAGACGAAGAGTGAGTGTGTGTGTGAGTGTGATGGTGGCAAACCCAGGAGTAGACGATGTGGAATTCCAGTACACTGAAGAGCCTGTTTTTTCATCACTATGACCATTAATGAGGGCATTTCCCTTATTGATGTGTGAAATAACGAGGGCTTGGCCACGGAACAGAATTCGTTTGGGGGAAAGAAGGGTTTGATTTTCCATAGTGTATGGATCTATAGCCATGCAGAGTGCAAGTGCCTTTTTGGCTTTGTGCTTTTGGAAGGAAAGACTACTGTGAGGAATTCTACCATCCACACGGTGGGTAGCGCTCGCCTGGGTTTTTTTAAATTTTAAACAAAATTGACCTACGATAAGGAGATATAGGTTTAATGGATCTGATGAACTGGCTAAAAGGTTTGATTTGTTTAACCATTAAATGCCAATAAATAAAAAAAATGTAAAAAAAGAAATTGAATGATGGTAGAAAAACCTCCGGAAAATGTGTGGGGCTAAACCGCACACATTTTCCTATGTTCACTGCACAACATACACATGGACCCGTGTACTCTGGGTGGACACAGCTTACAGGCGCTGTCCCCCCTGTCATATTTAGCTGAAATATGACAGCCAAGAGTACATCAAAGCATCTCAAAAGGGGGAAGGCAAAACCTTACTCCTGCCATGGCCAGCCTAATTATCTATCAAAGAGTCCATGGATCTGCCCTGTCCTTTTCTGTAAGCACTGCAGAAGATGGCAGCAATTAACATAATTACAATACTAATAAGTATAATTCAAACAGGCCCACATAGGGCCTGGCTTTAGAGTTTAACAAAAGACAGGAAAACCCCAACAATCTTTGATATGCACTGTGTCATCCAGAAGCCAACTCCTGCCTCTCAGTATCAAGGGCAGTGACCTGGCATGTCTCGGACTGTGTGTTTACAGTAGACAACCCCACAGGGGGACCCCATTCAGAAGGTATGAGTATGTGGATTGATGGACACAGAAAGTCTGCTCTCTCCGCAGCTTCATGGGAGACCTGCCTCTTTAATCAGGAACCACAGAGTGCTCAATTAACCAGAGAGAACCTTCGATCCACAACAGACAGGAAGATGGGTGGGTCTTAGTGTTACATGTTTCACCCCTTTACCTTTTCTGTTGCGAAGCAATTTGGTTATGACCTCATGCATACAGGAGATTGTTGCTGGGGACCCGACACTTGGTTCATTAAGGTAGGCTTGGTCCTACACCAATCACTGTGGCACCTTTGCCTTTAAAAGTGGGTCAAGCCCCTCTTTTGGGAAGGTCATCCGAGGAGTAACAAGAAGAACTCATTTAGACCCTGGCTGAAGGTACAGTCTGCCTTAAAGCTTCCACCAGTGAAGCAAGGCCAGGATTTCCAAAGAGGGAAGCAAGATACCTCCCTTAAACATCTCCCAGGGAACAGAGGGAGATACTGAATTCAGAGGATCCTACAGAAGCTCGATAAACGGTACCAAGCTAGCACAGAGCGTGCCCTGCTATGCTCTGCAAGCAAGCTTCCAAGGTGTGAAGTGCCAGAGAGTCTCTGAACCAAAACCAGTACAAGGCCGGTGCCTGCAACACTCTCCTCAGCTCTGGGCAATCCTCCCTAAAGGACGACACAAGCCCAGTGAAGCAACTAGGAGGAGTGCATTGACAAGCATCAACCACTGTCCATCTTAAAGGACATTTCCGAGCCAGTCGAGGATCTCGAGCTGCAACGGACTGCACCATTGACTGTTGTCACGCTGCAGTCGCTAACGTCATCCGAGATGCCTCAACCAGTGCTTCAGACCTGCCAACCAGCACTGAGACAATGATTCCTAACTCGAGCCACCGTGTTGGCCGGTGTGCAGCCATCCATCCAGTCTCGCTCACTGAACTGCCGCAGCTGACTCTCATCTTCAAATCTGTCGCAGAAGCTTCAAAGCACCCTGAAATCGACTAGACCCTGTCGAGCACCAAGAACTTCTACAAGCACAAGGTACATTGTGGTTCTGTCCCCCTGGTCCTTCTCCGAAGGCCCCTAGTGACACTTTACGACCCATTGCTCCCCTTGTGTTGAAACAAAGTATCCTTGAATTATTGCGATTAATTACTTTACCGACTACCCTACTCTCAGTATGCAGAGTGCATCCCTTTTCCTTCTTGAAACTGTCTGTCTTCTTTATTCCTTTACAGGGTGGGTTGTATTTTGTAGTGTGCTAGAACTGTCTGTTATGATAATAATAAAGTAGTTATTTTTATACAGCCTTGACTGGACAGTCCATTTTATCATTGGGTAATAAATGTATTTTCGCTGTGTTGCAACTAACCAACGATCTGTGACCTTGCAAAGATAAGCTTGTCGTTCCATCCACGTTACCAAAATTGGGCAAGGAGGTTTATAATTGGCTTGTGTCTCCAATCTGTTCTGATGCCTTCTGGTGTACAAGAGGTGTGGGGCTGATTCAGGGTTTAGAAACCGATTTTCATCCCTGGACGACTGGTCACCAGAAGTTGATTTGTCACATTTTTGACAGGCGGTCAAATATAGTTGGAGCCTTGCGCACAGATGAGTTACCCAATGATAAAAGTACTGTTGCAGGCAATGTTTAGACACTGCTAGGTATTTGTAATAATCATAGATCTTGACATAGAGACTGTGAAAGGCATGAGCAAGGATATCCTGCATGTCCTATGTCAAGAGAGGGGACTTCCCCACAGCAGTAAGGTTAATAAACCTGAGTTACTGACCAGCCGCCCAGCTTGGGTAGAAGCGAGGGTGTTTGGGGAGAAGAACCCAGGGGATGGTCTAGGCCCTGTGTACCCGAACAGAAACTACCTTCTGGAGGGGGAAGTGGAAGATGACAAGGAGGACAGCATGAGCAGTGTTTCTCGCCAACCAACCCACCGGGGGGCAAGAGTGTTTTCTCAACATTCTAGAGTGACAGTGAGGTCAGGGGCAAGTGGGACATCCCACAGGTCCCAGGCCTCAGCACAGTATCTAAGTGGCTGAGTAATTGTTCCCGCTGTTAATGAGGTAACAGCTAGAAAGCGCCTGCAGTAGCGCTACAGGAACAGAAACAGCGGAACAAGGTCACCATAGAGAAGAGCTGGGCCACCATAGAGCTGCGCAAACTGGCACTTGAAGAGAAGACGGAGGCCAACAGGTCTATCTCTAGCAAAAGCAGCAGTAGTAGCTCAAACCAGAGTGCCCGGGATAAACCCTGGTGGCATATCCCCAAAGGCTTAGTGCAGGCTTACAAAAGTGGGAAGGATATTTTTGGTTGGTTTGAAGCATTCAAGCTGGCTTTTCAGCTACAGGATGTGGACGAGGTACTGTGGGATGCCGCCCTGCTGCTGCGATCTGAGTATGATCTGCAGGTCACAGGTTAGAATCCCGGCAGGGCCAACTCAGCCTTTCATCCTTCCGAGGTCGATAAATGAGTACCAATTTCGGTTGGGTGATATTGTATGTAAATATGTGTTCTGCAAAAGCGCTTTGGATTAAGGCGGTATATAAATAACACATCATTATCATTATCATTATCACTTACCGACACCAGGGACCTATGCAATTCTTCAATTAAACTCCTAAGGAAAGGCACGTTTATGAAAGAATGAAGGCAGCCATCCTCAGGAAGTTCTGTAAAACCCCTGAACAGTATCTCAAGAGCTTCCAAGAGCTCAGAAAGAAAGGTGGGCAGACACTTGAAGCATTCACACACTTGACATTGAAATATCTGGCTGGGTTGGTGGCTGTTAACAAAGTTGACACATTTAAAGGGATGTACAATTGAATTGCATGTGAGCAGGTATTGAACAATTATGAGGTTGACCTACACCAGCATCTTGTGGACAAGACTATTGGAGACACTAGGGAGCTTGCAAAGGCATGTGAGCAGGTATTGAAGAATTATGAGGTTGACCTACACCAGCATATTGTGGCCAAGACTATCGGAGACCCTAGGGAGCTTGCAAAGGCTGCTGACAGGTTTGTGAGCACTCAAGTCCAGAAAAAGACTCAAGCGAGCACACCCAAACCAGAAGAGAAATCTTCAGACAAAAAGGTAAACAAGGATGGGAAGGACAAAGATCTAACCCACTCCTCTTCATAGTCAGGTCCCCAAAAGAATCAAGGGAAATCCCAAAACGTTAGTTCAGTGGTACATACTGAAAAGAGGAGTGCAGGTACCCCTAACAAGGGTTGTTTTGTGTTTAAGGAGCTGCACCAGAGGAAAGGGGATCCTGCATGCAAGGCCTTACCCAAGCAAGCTATAGTGAATGTTGGACTGATGAAAGAGGCCATCATTAGTGTAGGCCTCCTAGAGAAGGGCTCCCCATTAGGCCAAGGAGTGGTTGAATGTGGATTGGTTACACTGAGTGAGAATGGTACCGGGTCTCCAGAAGCGATCCCAGTTCCAGTAATACTCAACTCTATTTAGAACATGTGTATATCAATGGATACAAAACTGATGCGGTCTGAGATACCGCGGCTAGCATCAGTGCTGTCACCCAGCAGTGGGTACAGCAAGGCCAATATATTGATTGGCCTAATTGTAGCGTCAGTGGGTTTGACTGAAAGAGTAAGTGCCCTTTGGTGATAGTAGAGTTCAGCTGGCGAGGTGAAATGACCTGTGAATTGTGAAAGACTCCATCCCTGTCCCATGTATGTTGGGTAATGATCTTCCTGGTCCCGAGATAGTCGCAGCGGCTACCTGATCGAGGGCCAAAGAGATCACCAGATTGAACACTCTCAGAGCCTTAGAGCCTGGAGTGCTTCCAGAGAGCTTGTTGGAAGGACCGGCATGGCTAGTAGCCCCTAGTCCAGTTGAACACACTGCTGAGTCTCTTACTCCTGTGGGAGGGTTGCCAGTAGCCACTGAGGATCCTACGTTGGTAGTAGGGGACTCAGTGACTTCAGAGTTGCCTGGCCAAGTGCAGGAACCTGAGTTGGAGGACAAGGGTGCGGATCTGAAGGGCCTGCCCAAGCTAGATGAATTTTCATCAGCTGGGGGCCCAGATCAGATGGACTTCTTCACAGCCCAGAAAGTGTGTCCCAATCTGGGAAGTCTGTGGAAGCAGGCAGAGGAGCAGGCTAAGGGCAAGGCCCCCTGACTGTTCAAAGTGTACTGGGAGGATGGACTCCTGTACAGTGAGCCAAAAGACTCAGGGCACCAGAATGTTGGTGATTCCCCAGTGCCACAGAAAGTTCCTTTTGGATTTGGCTCACCAAATTCCTTTGGCGGGTCACTTCGGAGTGCCTAAGACATCAGTACTGTTGGCTGTGCACTTTTACTGTCCGCAGATCGTCATAAAGGTTAAGGAACTTGTCTGGTCCTGCCTGACATGTCAAGCTTCTGGCAAGTCAGGTGGTGCCACAAAGGCTCCCTTAATTCCGCTACTCGGGGTTGGGCGGCATTTCGAGAGAATGGGCATGGACATTGTGGGTCCTTTGGATCCTCAAACCATCTCAGGGAACAGATAGATCTTGGTTGTGGTTGACCATGCTATAAGGTACCCCGAGGCTGTCCCCCTGAGGAGCATCAAAGCCCCTGTGCTTGCGAAGGCTCTGATTGGGATATTCTCTCGTGTTGGATTTCCCATGGAAATCATTTCTGACAGGGGATCAAACTTCATATCAGCAAATATGAAGGATATGTGGGAAGAGTGTGGACTGACCTACCGGTTCTCTACATCCTTCCATCCACAAACAAATGGGCTTTTTGAGTTCAAAAAGGCCCTGAAAGGCATGATAGGTGGCTTGGAAGAGCACCTGAGCAGAAAATATTCTCCTATTATGCCTCCTTTTTGTCTACAGGTAGGTGCCACAGGACCGAGTAGGGTTTAGCCCCTTTGAGCTTCTGTTTGAACACCCTGTACGCAGGGCCGGTCTTAGACCAGATTGCACCCCAGGCAAGAAGCATCGCTGGTGCCCCTCCTCCCCCCAAATAAATGTCGATAACAAAAAATGTATGTTACACATGTTGTTAATAATAGGGTGAGAAGCATCCCAGGAGCTTGACGCCCTTTGTGTACGTCCATCCCTCATATGCACAGACTCACTGTGTGCAAGTGTTTGACTGGTGGCTGTCAGAGTCAGAGGCACCGCACAGCAGAGGTGTATGTGCTAATGTCTATGCACACCTTCACAATCACTTGAAAACACTGAGAGTTAAAGATCAGAGCACATCTGACTATAAAAGATAATCCAATCCTTTTTGCAGCTTGGTTTCACCCTGCCGAATGCCCAGTTTGTGCATTTTCATTGTTTCAACTTCTCTACATTAATAAAGGACGTTTAAAAATAATATATTGCTTTCTTTTCTTCATCACAAAATATGAGCAGATTTTGGTGTTTTTGGGAACAGTTGCCATGGGGGGAGGCAGGCACTATCAGTGACACGAAGTGCACCTCATGTATGTTAAACCCGTGCAGTGCATTCATCCAATGTCTTTAAAACTCCTTCTCTTGTGGTGCTCTCATGTCCCTCCCCTCTCTTTCTTCTTCCCTCTTTTTCATTACAACTCACTCTAAATCAGAATTCTGGTCAGTATAGCCCCTGCCTCTTGTTTTTCATGTTATCACAGGCATGGCTGATTTTGGTAAAGCACTGGTGCATAGTGCACCTAAGGCTGAAGCTTTCGTGGCATCACCACACGCAGGAGTTACTGGTCGTATGAATTGTTGCTTGGAAAAAGGCCAGGATTGTGTCACCCCCTGGAAAGCTGGCCGTGATGTTTCCTGGGAGATCAGAGCTCATGAGTTAGCGAATTGCAATGGCATCCCTAGAGCTCTTCCTTACTTGATTATTGATCATACAGGTTAAGAGACCACAGCTGAGGGAGAGGCCTGTGCAGTGTTGTTTTATATATTCCGAAGACAATACTATGGTGGTGGAGACAGTGCCTGCATGTACAACAGTGCGCTGCACTAACAAGAAAAGGGAAAAAGTTAGTATCCCGCACCTGTGCCAGATCTGCAGCTCGAAGCAATGCGATAAAGCGATTCTGTGACTTCCCACAAGACTTGCACAGTTTAAGTTTAATTATGTGTGTGTGCCAGCTGTCAGTTGCAATTGCTGATCGTGGACTTAGGGTGACAAGAATGCTTATTCAAATAGGCACACCATTTTGCAGGACATTACTATTTTGGAATTTTAAAAGAGGCATGTTTTATTAGCGATACGTTAATTTACTACATACCTTCTCAAAACCCTTTGTCAAAAACAGCTTTTCTACCATTTAGGAAAACACAGACTAGGGGAACAGATTTTCTGAGCAGAAACAGTCCAGTAGATTATTTTTCCAGTGATCTCATATGAGGCCATTCGAGGACCACCTTACTTTTCATATATCACTTTAGGCAGTAATGATAAATCAGCAACCCAGGTTATGTTTCCTTAGTAAGAATATAATGGCACTGGTGGTACAAATGAAATATATTCTTATCCAATAAACACGGTATTCTTTAATATTGCTGAGCTGCAGCATCAACAATCCTCTTCGCTATGAGAGCAACAGGATGGCCTTATTTTCATATCAGACACCCATCATCACCTGCATTTCACATATGTCCACCCACCCTCGCACTGCTTACCTCACCAGTTTCTCTCATAGGTCGCCCTTGGCACGACAGACGGTTTCTCTCTCCCTGGAGCTTGGCCTCCTGACTCCTGAGTCCTGCCCTGCAGGACGTGCTGCTCCTGTGCCTGGATCCAGCCCTGAGCCTGATGGCAATATTACATTAGTGTCTCTGACTCTGGTGAAGTGACGGTCTCTGGCTGCTGTCCACGCCGGGCGAAGTATGAGCTCCCAACAGCCCAGCCAGCTCAATCAATCACCCCCTGATTGCAGATCGTGTGATGAAGAGGAGGCACATGCTGTCAAGCCTGGCCAGGCCCAATGAACTGATAATTGTCTGCTAGCCCTGGCTTTGCCGCCCGCAGAGCACTGCTGCTGAATGAAAGAATCATGCACTGCTCTCACAGAGAGCGACTGATGATTTTTACTCGAGTTTTCTTGTTTTTATGCTCACTAAAACTCGTACTAGTAACTTACACTTAGTCAAATAAAATGTAATGATGCAGGAGGCAGCATTGATTAATAATCATTTATTTGCAGCAAACCAACTCCAATCATGATGATTGCGCCCCCTAGAGGCTGGCACATCAGGCAGCCGCCTGTACGGCCTGATGCAAAGACCGGCCCTGCCTGTACGCGGTCCCCTCCGTCTAGTGAAAGAGGAATGGGAGGGCAACCCTTCGTCTCCTACACGAGATGTGGTGTACTATGTACTTGGCCTTTGGTCTAGAATGGCAAAGTACATGGAACAGTCTGAAGGGGCCCCTGAGGGACCCTTGGTTGTGGAAAACAAGGCACAATCACCACACACGAATGGATACGCCAGACACGAGGTTCTGTTCCCAAAATCTAGGGTTTATTGCAATACAAAATAGTCCCAGTTGGCCAAATGGTCCCACGCCCCCGACGTGTGTCTAACAAACCTCGGGGGACGCACGAGAGTGAGAGACGTACTCAGTTACATATATACAAAAGGAGCACCTTGCAATCAGCAATGACACAGTATGACACATTCGATGCCGCCACCAATTCATTTCCCTTTTGAATTGAATTAGAGGCGATGATTGACCATTGTGACAAATATGACACCTTAGACTACCATATTTAGTAACGGTTTGCAATCTCCAATTTTACAGACACCATTCTTTATTTGCGAGAACAGAGCATTTCTGTTTTCATGGGCAAGCTGCGCGTAGGAGACTGGCACATACCAGGCCTCGCTATCTCTTAGTTTCGATTCTCGCTCTAGAGGTCAGCCCGCTCTCCGGGGCCTCACTGTGCTCAGAAAGGGGGGCCGTAAAGAAGAACATAATTCAACTCTTTAAATGCTAGTTTCATACATTGCTATTCTTTCAGGAGACTCGCTGGCATTCGTGTACTGATTAAAATGCCTTGCTCCCTGCCTTCAAGGATATGTGAGGGAAGGAATTGGGCATTTCTGTCTGGCTTTCCAGTGTAATGTTTCAACATGTTTCTTAGCCTTGGATCATTGAAGCGAACTAATATCTACAGCAAAGCAGTTTTACATGAGGCAAAGTGGCAACGTTAGAGAGAGCAGAGAGAAAACAAAATGGCGATTCTGGTCATCTTAAAATGGCCTCACTCTATTTGAACTGATAGCTACGTAATAACTAATGAGCATATATTCTTAACACTGTAAATGAGGCGATTGGTCTTCGGCCAACCAATTAATCATGCATTTCCTTCCGCCTAGGGGGTGTTTAGTATTTCTGGACTGACAAGTCAATGAAAAATCTAAAGGCCAGTCAGGAGCTGATGAAGCACTGGCATGACCAGAAGACCACAGTAACAGTCTATTCTCCAGGCCGGTGGGTGTGGATGATGGAGCCTGTCAAACCCAGTGCCCTTCAGGAAGGAGGACTGGGTCTTACTGTATGCTGTAACAATTCAGTGAGGTGAATTACCTCATTGATGTGAAAGGACCTAAACAGATGTGCAGGGTCTTTCATGTCAACTGGCTAAAACCCCATTATAACCGGGATGACTTGGTCAAGGAATTAGTGACTGATGGAGAGATGGAGGAGGAGACCGATCCCCTCCCAAACAATATTGGCACATGAGTACCTTTGACCTCACGACAGGGTACTGGCAGGTCGGCTTGACAGATGGAGCGAGAGAGAGATCAGCATATTCAACCGCAGAAGGACATTATCAGTTCACTGTGATGCCCTTCGGATTGAAGAACGCCCCTGCCACTTTTCAGCAGATGGTTAACCAGGTTTGTGTGGTCCGGAAAATTTCACTGTCACCTATTTAGACAACATGGCTGTGTTCTGCCACACCTGGGAGGATCACTTATGCCACCTGAAACAAGTGCTTCAGGCACTGCAGAATGCAGGTCTGACTATCAAGGCCACAAAGTGCCAGATATGATAACACAGGGCAGAGTGACTTATCTAGGCCGCCTTGTCGGTGTAGGTAAGAAACAAGCTGTTGAAGCAAAGGTACAAGCTGTGAAGGATTGGGACATCCCCCCACACAGAAGCAGGTGAGAGCCTTTCTAGATCTCACCAGGTACTACCGGTTGTTCATCAAGGGGTATCGAACCATTGCCATGCCCCTGAATGATGAAACTTCCAAAATGATGCAGAAGAAGGTTGCTGCAATATCAGTGCTGCATTTGGAGCAGAGGCCAGACTGGTAATCACAGAAGTGGTCAAACTGGTCAATTATGGCAAGTAGTTGTGTCTCAACTACTTTCTTGATAAGCTTCCAGATTAAAGTGAGGCTTGTGAAAGGTCTGTAAGTGGCTAGGTCCACTGGGTCAAGCAACGTTTTTTTGAGAAGGGGTCATATGAGACCCGCCTTCAGCACATCTGGGGAAATGCACCTTCATTCACTCAGGGAGGCTGTCAAGCCCGCGCCGCTGGCGCACGCATTGGCAACTATCATGGACTACTTGGTACTCATTGATCCTTCTAATACTCTTTGAACAACTCCTATTCACGCCTTGGTCTTTTATTTCCATTTGCTCAACTTTGGTTCTTTCTTATTTTATTCAATTAACTACATTTACCATAATGCACCTGGCTACAGTCCTCAATTCCTGGCTATTCTCATTCATCGTTATTGGGACCGCAATCCCCAGAAGCCCTAGCGGCCAGTGCTGCTTCCACCTGCTCAGGACCAGAGAGGGAGGAGGCAGATTGTCTTCAGGTGTGCTGCTCCAGGTGCTGTCAATTAGCCTGCCTCAGAACAGGGCAGGGCTGTATATAAGCAGCTGCCTGCAGGAGCACAGTGTCTTTCATCTTGAGATCTCCCCGCTCCTGTTTGCCTTGACCCGCTACTTTGGATGCTGTTCCTGTTGCTGCATTATCGTGTTTTGATCCAGTGCCCTTTCCGGGCTCCCTGCATTGCAGCCAATCATGCTCTGCTGCCTTCTACCTACAGCCCTTGTCCTCTGGGCTCCCAGCCCTGCAGCCTGCCTCACTCCGGCTGCCTACAGTCCTTGTCCTCTGGGCTCCCTGCCCTGCAGCCTGCCTCACTCCGGCTGCCTACAGCCCTTGTCCTCTGGGCTCCCTGCCTACAGCCTGCCTCACTCCGGCTGCCTAGAGCCCTTGTCCTCTGGGTTCCCTACCTTGCAGCTTGCAACCCTCTGCTGTCTCCAAGCCCTTGTCCTCTGGGCTCCCTACCTTCCAGCCTGCACCTCTTTGCTCCTACAGCCCTTGTCCTCTGGGCTCCTTCCTTGCAGCCTGCTCCCTCCGCTGCCTACAGCCCGTGTCCTCTGGGCTCCTTCCTTGCAGCCTGTCTCCCTCCGCTGTCTACAGCCCGTGTCCTCTGGGCTCCTTCCTTGCAGCCTGTCTCCCTCCGCTGCCTACAGCCCTTGTCCTCTGGGCTCCCTGCCTTGCGGCTTGCTACACTCCTCTGCCTTACAGCCTGTTTTACACTTAGCTACCTACGGCCCTGCTCCCCTGGGCTCCCTACCTCGCGGCCCTATTCTTTTGGGCTCTCTGTCTGTCGCCTACTACTAATCTCTCTCTGTCCTGTTCTTCTGGACTCCCTGCATTGCAGCCTACTACAGTCCTCCGCAGTCCACTACAGTTTGCCTGCACCTAGTGCCACTCTTGACTGCAGACCTGCTTCCTACTTTGCAGCCCTTATGTTTTCCTGACTGCTGCTCCCTTGTTCTCTTCCTTGAGTCCTCTGTACTCCACCTTAGGTTATCTACTTCAGTCTAACTGCCTTTCCTTAATTTCCTTCTGCTAGATTGCTCATTGACTTCCTTTTCGCTGGATATACCTGTTCTTGTCTTCTCATGTGTCTTATGTAATCCCTTTGTACAGAGCTTGACTGTTGGTTTCCGGCAGGCAACCTATATCCCTTCCCTTGTCCCGTTTTCAGTGTTACAGACATCCACTGCTGTTGTTCCTAGCCATGAGCATACAGCGTGGGCCTCTGTTATAGCAATCTGTGCAGAAGGCTGGAGTTTCCTAAGGTTCTTGGAACACTCTTTCCCATTTCAGCATACACCCCAAGAGGGAATCCAGTTTGTTTGTATCTTTGTATCTTTTGCCCCTTTTGGCTCACAGCTACGGTTTCCTACTCTTCTTTCTTGTTGAACGTCCTGCTGTGTGTGCTTATCTGCTACCTTACTTCAGCACAGCCACCCAAAACCTACCTGGGTACCCTGTGCCACTCTTGACAGAGTGCCATTCTTGACAGAATGCAAGACCCAAAAGATTCTTGTTCCAGAGGCAGGAAAGGCACACACAGACCAAAGATGCCTTCTTTTCGGTTCAAGAAACCGCTACAAAGATCTAAAGTTTTCCTAAGGACAGCAAACAAAAACCCTAGTTTAAAAGACAGACTCGTCCTAATAAACAAAGGTTTCCAAGCACAGTACTACACTCACTGGCTCTCTGACCCTTCTATGTATAACTACTATGACATTTGCAACTATGATCCACAGTCTCTATCTGTAGAAGAACTACAGCAAGATAACGAATTCTTGCAGATTTTGTTAGCCCAACCAGTGGATAACACTCATGCGCTTTCTGGCATTACTTTTGACACTGCTTCAACCAAAGATGTTGCACTCATTGTGGCAAACTCTTAACAAGAGTACGTTATTGCCAAAGTGACATCCTCAAGATCAGCTTGGCAAGCTACACAACCTCCCCAGACTACCGATACCACTCATTTAACAGGACAAGACATTCAGTATCCTGAAGTTAGAGCAGCTGGTCCTGGGTACAAAGGACCAATACTGACCATCGGTTGTCTTAATGCTTCCCCTGTAACTACTAACCACGATAACTGTAAGGTCAGTCTTCAGATTGTAACACCTGGCTTTTCTGCTACACCAGATTCCGAAGTTGTAGAACTGGCTAATGGAACATACCAGTTTCAAGAACAGCTCTTGCGCCTTAAAAGACAAACCCAAGACCTCTATGATGAATTTGTCTATCTGCATTATAAGAATCTAGCAAAGGGACACAATTTACCAGACCATCTGACACTATGTCCAACACCCGACATTCTGTCTTTAGAGCTTAACAGATTAAGGCCCGTACTGGTAACACAGAAGAGGATACAGACTTATACAGAGCAGTTGGAAGACCTGAACTTGGCATATACATACCAGTTAAAGCTTGACACCGCTCATTCACTTATTAGCCACAGTAACACAGGCTGTCGTTCAGATAGTGAAGAATGGACTCCTCCAGTGGGCCAGATCGCTCACACGGCCATTACACCAAATATCAAGAGTAATCATCTGACTGGATATTCCGCTGAGTCAAAGGATTTTTCCATTCTTGCCCTTGATGCCGGTCCTTTACTCCCACTTACAGCCTCTACTGAAGTGACCAGATCTGAGATGTACTCTGCTTCTATGAACATTGGTACTCCTGACCATGAGTCAGATCCTGAAACATACCCATTACCTGTCTGGAATCCAACTTTGCCTACTGTCAATACCCCAGATCCATGTATCAACTTGGGCACACAAGACTTTGCAGGCTAGCCTTCGGAAAGCTTACCCTTTCCTGGTCCTACATCCACCATGCTACTTGTTACAAGATCTGCAAGCCCAATCTCTGCTGCTCCCCCTGCTAATACTCCTGAATCTGCTACTGATGCTGCATCTCAAATCACTCCTACTGCAGTCGAACCACCCCCTTCCTCTCTGCCTGCAAGGACAGTACCTGTTGCTAAGCCAGTTAAAAGTTCTCCTATCAAGGCTACAGCTCCAGTAGATCCTGTTGGTGCCTCTGTAGCACCTAAACTACCAGTCACAACGCCATCAGTCTCAGTTGCGTCCCTGTCTGCTGGTGCTCCTGTGACACCTATACTTCCAGCTGTTACATCATCTGAACTTCCTACTGCCATTCCTGATCTCTCTGCAACTTATGGAGTTCCTGCAACATTTGTTACTCCTGAAGTCTCTGTCGCAAATCTTCATGTTTCCATTGCTGCTTCTGACTTTTTGGACGACCGTCCTAGAGCAACCAATTCAGCTGAATCTCTGGTTCCACCTTTCAGCACTGTACCATTGCCAGTCCTAAGGAAGACCACTTCTTTCAAAGCAATATATGCCATGGAGCCTGCAGCACATCTCCACAGTTCCTCAGTTCATAAACGCACTGTTGGGTTTTGGGTCCCTAAGAAGTTGTCTTTTCTGAACTCTACCTCAAAGGTTCAAAACATTGGTAATGTCTCCTCCCTTCAAGACTCTCACCTTGCAGCATTAAACAGTTTTTGGTGCTTCATGGTGTGCCTTTTTGGTATAAGACTCTCTCGAGGTGTGACAGGCCTTGGACTTGCTGTTCTTGTTGGTCAGTCTTCAGGGGGCCTGGAGAGGGGCATGGAGAGGGGCATACTGTCATGCCCGCGCCGCTGGCGCACGCATTGGCAACCATCATGGACTACTTGGTACTCATTGATCCTTCTAATACTCTTTGAACAACTCCTATTCACGCCTTGGTCTTTTGTTTCCATTTGCTCAACTTTGGTTCTTTCTTATTTTATTCAATTAACTACATTTACCATAATGCACCTGGCTACAGTCCTCAATTCCTGGCTATTCTCATTCATCGTTATTGGGACCACAATCCCCAGAAGCCCTAGCGGCCAGTGCTGCTTCCACCTGCTCAGGACCAGAGAGGGAGGAGGCAGAGTGTCTTCAGGTGTGCCGCTCCAGGTGCTGTCAATTAGCCTGCCTCAGAACAGGGCAGGGCTGTATATAAGCAGCTGCCTGCAGGAGCACAGTGTCTTGCATCTTGAGATCTCCCCGCTCCTGTTTGCCTTGACCCGCTACTTTGTATGCTGTTGCTGCATTATCCTGTTTTGATCCAGTGCCCTTTCCGGGCTCCCTGCATTGCAGCCGATCACGCTCTGCTGCCTTCTACCTACAGCCCTTATCCTCTGGGCTCCCAGCCCTGCAGCCTGCCTCACTCCGGCTGCCCACAGTCCTTGTCCTCTGGGTTCCCTGCCCTGCAGCCTGCCTCACTCCGGCTGCCTACAGTCCTTGTCCTCTGGGCTCCCTGCCTACAGCCTGCCTCACTCCGGCTGCCTATAGCCCTTGTCCTCTGGGCTCCCTACCTTGCAGCTTGCAACCCTCTGCTGTCTCCAAGCTCTTGTCCTCTGGGCTCCCTACCTTGCAGCTTGCAACCCTCTGTTGTTTCCAAGCCCTTGTCATCTGGGCTCCCTACCTTGCAGCCTGCACCTCTTTGCTGCCTACAGCCCTTGTCCTCTGGGCTCCTTCCTTGCAGCCTGCTCCCTCCGCTGCCTACAGCCCTTGTCCTCTGGGCTCCTTCCTTGCAGCCTGTCTCCCTCCGCTGCCTACAGCCCTTGTCCTCTGGGCTCCCTGCCTTGCGGCTTGCTACACTCCTCTGCCTTACAGCCTGTTTTACATTTAGCTACCCACGGCCCTGCTCCTCTGGGCTCCCTACCTCGCGGCCCTATTCTTTGGGGCTCTCTGTCTGTCGCCTACTACTAATCTCTCTCTGTCCTGTTCTTCTGGACTCCCTTCCTTGCAGCCTACTACAGTCCTCCGCAGTCCACTACAGTTTGACTGCACCTAGTGCCACTCTTGACTGCAGACCTGCTTCCTACTTTGCAGCCCTTCTGTTTTCCTGACTGCTGCTCCCTTGTTCTCTTCCTTGAGTCCTCTGTACTCCACCTTAGGTTATCTACTTCAGTCTAACTGCCTTTCCTTAATTTCCTTCTGCTAGATTGCTCATTGACTTCCTTTTCGCTGGATATACCTGTTCTTGTCTTCTCATTTGTCTTATGTAGTCCCTTTGTACAGAGCTTGCCTGTTGGTTTCCGGCAGGCAACCTCTGCCCCTTCCCTTGTCCCATGTTCAGTGTTACAGACATCCACTGCTGTTGTTCCCAGCTATGAGCATACAGCGTGGGCCTCTGTTATAGCAATCTGTGCAGAAGGCTGGAGTTTCCTAAGGTTCGTGGAACACTCTTTCCCATTTCAGCATACACCCCAAGAGGGAATCCAGTTTGTTTGTACCTTTGTATCTTTTGCCCCTTTTGGCTCACAGCTACAATTTTCTACTCTTCTTTCTTGTTGAACTTCCTGCTGTGTGTGCTTATCTGCTACCTTACTTAAGCACAGCCACCCAAAACCTACCTGGGTACCCTGTTTCACTCTTGACAGAGTGCCATTCCCGACAGAGGCATTCACAATACTGAGAAGTGCATTAAGTGCTGGGCCAGTGAGTTGTTTAATGAGGGAGGCTGGTTGGAAGTAGTCAGTGTAAGTAGTGAGTTTGAGTGAAGCGTGTGTGTCTGAGAGATCCTTAGGAGAGCAGAGGGTAAATTCTGCCCAGGAAGGTAGTGCCGGGAGGGATGGCTAGCCGGGCTCTGTCTGGTTTTTAGGCTTCGATGCGACCTTTCATTTTATTAATGAAATAGCTGTTTATTCCATTGCATCACTCTTGCTAAGCCCGGCACCTCTGGGTCAGGTGTGGCCTCGGAGCAGTGCTTGACTATTTTGAATAAGGTTTTGCTCCTGTTAGAGGCCTCTTCAATGGTGGAAGTGTAGTAAACTGACTTAGCCTCAGAGATCAGGTGTGTGCATTGGGTATATAGGGAATTGATTAATGAGATAGGCTGCAGTCCTTGTGCCACCGCTTTCAAGGGATCTGATAGTGCGTTTGTTTTGGCGAGCTTGGGTGTGTACCAGGGTGCAAACGATTTGACTTTGGTGCAACTAGACTTTAGAGGTGTGTGAGCGTCCACTAGTTCATTTGCAGGGTGGTTAAATTTATCCAGAAGGGCTGAGGCCTTCCCTGTGGAGGGGAATTTTGGAACATTGCCTCTGGTGTGTTTAGCAGGAACTTCTTGAAGGATCAGCCCTCAATAACAGAACATTTGGCCTAACCTTAGTGAGGCAGCCTTGTGTGAGATATGCGAAGGGGAATTGCAGCATGGTCGGTCCAGTCGAGGGGAAGGGGGTTTGAGCATGAAAGGATCGGGCAGGAGGTGAAAACTAGGCAGAGCGGTCATAGAGAATAGGGAGTCACGTAGGTGTTTGCTGGTTGGGGCTCAGGATGTTGAAATCTCTAAGCAAGGTATTATTAGTGTAGGAGAGAAATTTAGAAAGGTCACCTTATAGTCCCTGAATGTGCACTTAGAATGTTAGCTGGTGCACTTTCTGCATTATAGAATGGATCTTCTAGTCCCTAAATGCCCACTCAAAAGGTCAGCTGGCACGCTTTCGCTATTACTGAATGCACCTTATAGTTCCTTTATGAGAATTCAAGATGTTACCCAGGAGGATGGGGTATTATGGAATAGACCTTCTAGTCCCTGAATGCACACTCAGAATGTTAGTTGGTAAGCTTTCAGAATCACAGAATGTACCATCTAGTTCGTGAATGCGCGCGCACATTTGTTAGTCGGCGCGCCGCTTTCATAATCACTGAATGGAATTTATAGGCCCTGAATGTGCGCTTTCGATATCACAGATTGTACCGTTTCCACAAGGGACAAGCTTTTAAGAATTAGGTTCTGGGAAAGTAATGAGTCCATCGCAATCACGGTGATTATACAGTCTGTAAAATTAAACGGAGATCAGAATGTGGGACCTTGCAGAGAAACCGTAGCACGATAAGCAGTGCATTTCCAAACTCTTTCTAAATCAGACCCCACCTGCGCTGTACCGCTGCCTCTTACGAAATACCGCGTTTAATTCCATACTGGAAATTGGGCAACTTCTTTCGTAGGTGAAGAGCGCTTAATAATTTATCACGGGAATATGACGAAATATTCTTAGTCATTTTGCCAATTTAAACATTGATCAGCTTCTTCATATCTCTGTTGAGAAGAAGGGAGCGTTTTGTGATCCGATGCGCTGGAGGCGTAACAGCTCTGGCTCTCACTCCTCGGCGATGACTGGCTTCCTGTGGGAAAACGGGACGCGCACCAACACGACCCATCCATCGTCGGCGAAAGAGACAAATACCTCCAGGCAGCCTCGTGGAAAGACTCGTTTTCTTATCCAGGGAAACACCCCTAAAGAATGCATACCTTCACCGGTAAATAAATGCAGAACATTGAGCAGATCGGGGAGAACAGAGTGAAAAAGAGGAGCCAACCAGAAGGAAGCAGACAGGAGAACAGGATACAATCAGGAGTCTGGTCCATTCATTGTTTGGAGTTTGAGGCTGCCATTTGGCTTCTTAAATCTGTCTCAAGAAAACATGAATTGGCCACCTGCATGACAACGCCTTCAAAAATATGTCTCAAAATGTGGGAAGAGTTTTAAAAACGAGGCACAAAAGGCCATGCGGATTATCCAGCAGGAGAGCTCAGGTGCTATGCATTGGTCTTGGAAGAAAGACAATGCATAGCACACGGGCTCGCGCACCCTCCCCCTATTAAGCGCGGTATAAAAGAACAATTATAATTATAATAGTGAGCCAGGACACATTCCTGGAAGGTCTCTGTAACAATGGATGACGATGGGCCAGTACAATAAGCAGAACTATTTCTTACTCAAATTGAATAACTGCAAATGACAATCGAAAGAATGTCAGCTGTTTCTTTAAAAATAAAGCCTGTTTTTTTTTTTGCAGAATGCTGACTGCACTGCAGAATGCGCATTATGGGATTCCACTGCAAACCAGGAGTGCTGGGGGAAGTTGCCCTCTTTCCCTGCAGAAGGCCAGAGCGTGCAGTGCAGGCTGAAACCCGGACCTATGCATTTGCTACGTTCTCTCCGTTCACATAGCCTAGGGTGACCAGATTTTCAAAACAAAAAACCGGGACGGCCAACAACCCCATCACAGCCACAAATTACCGCCCCTCCCCCAACACACCCCCACAACCACCACCCAACCATATTTCCGCCACTTCTACTTTCTATAAACTGTATATGATCTCATTTGTGCAGTTTTGTCTGTGATTCTTGGCATGTTAATTCAAAACGAGCGTTCGCTCTAATTGATATTACATGGCTTGCTGTACAATAAATCCCACGCCAGTCTCTGTGGCACAGTCAGTAAGTGTTGTGACTTGTACCTGAGAGGTTGGGGGTTCAAGCAAAACCTCCAACTTCAAAATTCTGAAAGTGTTGTGAAAAATAATTACGGTTTTAATTACTGTAGCCACCCAACCGTGCAAACCCCAGACAGTGTTTCAAAAATGAAAAAACTCCCGGGACCCCAGGATGGAGGGTGATTTCCCCAAACTGTCCCAGGAAAACCTGGATGTCTGGTCACCCTAACCTAGCCATATCATTGTATGTATCAGGGAAGACAACATGAATTTCCGGGGGTGGAGGGAACAGACATGCCCAGATTTTAGCAATGTGTTTGGCGGTAGGTGCCCGGGTACCCATATACCTGCATACTCGGCACGCCCAGGATATATTTAAGAAATAAACCCTGACGAGCAGAAGATTTAGCAGGCCAGTTGGAAGCCTGAGCAAAGTGGGGGCTTTACCGTTAGCCCAGGCACTAACTGCCCCAGTAAAGCCCTCACCAACAGAGGGGTTTATTGCGATTAGCATCCCAGCATGTTTACTGCAATGCCAATAATTGTTTTTTTTACAGTTGATAGATGACACGGTTGAGCTAGAACGTCTTTTAATGCGCCTCGTAAGCCCCGATGAAACAACGTGGTTCTTTTGTTTTCAGGCCACTTAGCTTCAGCAACCAATCGGTTGAAAGTAGCGATGTACGTTAACAAATCCTGATTCCCCTGTCGGAGTTCATTGTCCACAACTTGTTCTCGGGTATGGCAAGAAAAGAGTTTTTCCATTTCCCCCTGAAAGTCCCCAAAGTTAGGTAATAAAGGATCATCATGGGACACCAATGGTATCGACCAATCTGCGGCGCTGCCACTTAGATATGATAAAACAAAGGCTACCCGGGCTTGGTCATTTGGGAATGCTCCGGGCCTGCAGAGAAAATGAAGGCGACACTGATTCATGAAAGCTGCGTATTTTCGTGGATCACCAGCAAGCCTCTCCGGTGTTGCCAAAGGAACTGTACCTGGTAACACACCTTGTACCGGAGTAGAGACAGTGGATGACATGCTTGGATTTTGCATCGGTGGGTTGTTCCCAGGTAGAGGCATCTGACCCACTTGTGATTGCAAGACTTGCCTGCTGATATCTTCGGTATGCTCTTTAGTCACCAATAAGTCTCTCCGGAGAGCGTTAGTCTCCTGTCTGGCAGAGTGAACCTCGGCACAAAGTTCTCCCAACAATTGGGCCAATTGGTCTAATTCTGATGTTTTCATGGCGCCCAGGTGGATTGGTTTGGCAGGCTTTGCGTTTTGTTACGCTCACCTGGTATCCAGCTGTGGGGACTCTGGTGCCCTTCTCAGCCGCTCCCAGGTATAATCAGAGGAGAAGTTCTGCCTGGAAAACAGGTGGGCAATGTTCAAGACTGGGCAACTGGTGTAAGAGCTTCCCAACACCCCGTATGCCCGCAGCCCCGACCCGGACCTTTCCTCACCTTGTTACGGGTTTTGGCGTGCTCTCCGTCCTGCCTTCTTGGCAGGGGCGCATTGTCCTTTGTGGGCGAGTGCGATCTAGTTACTTCACTGATGCAGGCCCTTTAGAGTCTTTCAGGTAGGTCTTATTACTGTTATACTATATGCCTTTCTTGGATTTAAATAATGTCTTTTCTCTCTCCTTAGGTGCGCGGAAGTTCGCTGTGGAACGTTGGCTGAATTGGGACTCGCCGGCAGGTGATGGTGCTTCGAGAGCGCCTTGATGCGGTAAGTAGGTGCTATGCACAGCGCTATGATGCCTTGCCTTTGCTAACCTGTTGTCTTTTGTTCCCGTAGGTTGCGGTGCTCTCCCAGAGCAAGAAGTCCCAAGGCGATGCTGGTCGATGGGCGACTCGTGAGGTAAGCTGCCGGCACAATTGTAAAATGTCTAATGTCCTGTTTCTCTCCTTTTTGCAGATCCGACGGTCCGGGAGGCTCGTTGTTCCTTGGATGCTGTTTGCAGGAGCGCAGGGCAGCTAGCGGTGGAATCACAGGTAAGCTGCTGCTATTAACAATGTCCTTTTGTTTTTCAGATGCTGTTCTTCTGAGGTTCGCAGATGCAGCTGAACACGATCAGCGTCACGTTGCAGGATTGCAAAGTAACGCGAAGCGTGCTATCCAAGTCGGTGTGGTTTAAATAGCATCAAGAAAGTAGTCCAGGTAAAATAGTCCCTAGGCTACCACACCCAAAACACTATACCGCATAGCTTGGTTCCAAGGAGCCAAGCTATGTGGAGGCCTCCATGTTGGCTGACACTGAAATAAAGTAGTCCCCAAGCACAAGTCTTCATTAAGTATGAGTCTGGCGCCAAAGGCGCCAGGACTGGCCCCAAGAGGGCCTAGGCAAAGGATGCCTAAGCTTGTTGGGGGCCCGACCCGAGACCCCTCCTGGCCCATGGACCTGCCGGGGGGGTTGTCAGGAAGTGGATCGTGACATCCATCCATGTTACAAAAATTGGACAAGGAGGTCATATAATTTACTTGTATTCCAATCTGTTTGGATCCATTCTGGTGTTCCAGAGATGTGGGGTTGATTGATGGTTTAGAAACCGATATTCATCCCCGGACCACTGGTGCCCAAGTAGTTGATTCATCACAGTGACAACCTAATATTTTTATCACGGCCAATATGTTCATCCTCTCCCAGGCCTGTCCTGCAACTGCTACGAGTGTGGAATGAAGGCCCAAAGTGTCTACCGACCGCAGCCTGTAACCGTTGACACCTATTTCCTACCCATTCTGACAACCCTTTTGAATGCCTAAACCCTCATATCAATCCGTGTGTGGGTGTGTGTGTGTGTGTGGTGGCAGGCTACCCCTACTCCTTGTGCTGAAGTGTCATTGACTTTTGTATTCCTTTCCTACCTCGGTGTAGGCGGAGGTGGTAAGTGCCCCCCCTGGTATGGTAAGGTGCTGAAGCTGCCACACCGGTTCATACATTAACATTACAAGAGTCCAAACATACTAGGAACCCTTTACTTAGGTCCCTGTTCCAAACTCCTTGTGGGTCGGTGTCCCTCTGCGTATCGTGATCTGACTGATGTGGTTGTGAGACTTGTAATGCGCGTATCCCAAGGAAACCGGACAGAAAACTTGCATCTATGTGCATGTGTCCTTCAGGTGAACGAGAAGAAAGATTACTGTGTATAAATTATTAATATAGAAATGTTTTCAGTTTTTTTAAGAGACTGAAGCCATCAATCTGGCAAAGTTCCAGAGAATGATTACTCCAAAATGTAGGTCCTACAATAGAGAAGTGTTTGTTAACAGAACACAAGGCTCTAGGGGGTGGTAATACGGATGTAACTTATAGCTAAGATAAACAAGAGCAAAGCTTTTCTAATGGCCCTTCATTTTATCATTCCTACCCTCATAGCTACTTAGCACAGGACTCTGTCTCCGGCTAGGAGCCTGTTTTCCTCATAGCCCTTCACCCACTGCTTCCTATCATCATAGCTAGCTTTGCTCCTGGTTATATCTCAGGCCAGGGGCTCCATTTTCCTAATGACCCTTCATCTTGTCCTTCCTATTCTCACAGCTAGCTCTTTGCTCCTAGCTCTGTCTCAGCTGCTGGGCCATTTCTCTTAATAGTTCCTCACCCAGTGTTTCCCATCCTCGTACCTAGCTTTGCTCCTTATTCTGTCTCATCCGCAGGGCTTCATGTTCCTAATAGTCCATCACCCACTGCTTCCTATCATCAAAACTAGCCTTGCTTCTTGTCCTGCCTCAGCCTAGGGGCCTGTTCTTCTAATAGCCCTTCACCCACAGCTTTGTATCCTCACAGCTAGCTTTGCTCCAGGTTCTATCTCAGCCTAGGGGGCCTGTTTTTCTAATAGCTATTGACCACTGCTTCCCATCTTCATAGTTAGCTTTGCTCCCAATTCTGTCTCAGCAATGGGGTCTCATTTTCCTAATAGCTCTTTACCCATTGCTTCCTATCCTCATTGCTAACTTTTCTCCTGGTTCTGTCCAGGTGACTTGGAAGTATTTCAAAGAGCCGGTTACATCGTGGTGCAGCGTTTTACGTCTATCTGTCCTTTGGGAAGTCGATAAAGCATAGGCATTGTGCAGAAACAGACCGCACTGGGAGGAGCCGCCTAAGGGCCATAAAACGTTGACTCACCAGCGGCATTCCGTGCAATGGATTTTGTGGCTTAATCAGTATTTGTCCATGTGGGCCTAAGCTGTGTGTGACCTGCATCTCAGGTGAACCCTTTGTGAATTTACCAACGTTAAGGAGTGAATTGCCCGCTTTTAAGCACCTCGCTTTTTCGATGGGTCACTGTGTCACAGAGAAGTGATACCACCGCTTGAAGATAGACTTTTTCAGCACAGAAGACTACCCAATCAAACATTCTAGGAATACACACAACAAATAACCAAGAACTCAATGGAAAAAAACATGACTACAAACACCAATGTGATCAAAAATTAAAAGTGTGTCCTTTTTTGTCCTGATGAGGGCCTTGGCAGGAGACTTCTCTCAAGCCAGGCCCGAAACTCGAGTCGACATGACAACAGTTTAAAATCCTTCCAGGAAGAAAAATGTGTTTTTTTTCTTGCATTATATACCAAGATGTGGCGATTCAATAGATTAGAATGATTGCAATATATGCCAATAGTACATTATAAGTGATGTCTTTTTAAGGGCGACGAACAACATCCAACATCAAACGTCTAAAGGTTAGGCCTGTTGGTTTGTTTTAACCAAATGGTCATTATTGCATCTTTGCACAGGTTTGAATGGGTTGTTTTGAATGGGGATGGAAGTAGTTGAGATGAATGGGTTTATATGAGATCACAGTATGGTGTGGTGTTTTTAGATAATGAAATGGTCCCAAATTAGATTTTAGCTTATTGGTTCTTCATTCAGGCTTTTTATGTAATGTCAATGAGTGATTGTTAATTGTGTATTTTTGTATTATTGTATTTTTGATAATGATGTTTATAAAAGAAAAAAGAAACATTAAAATCAAACTAGTAATAAACATGCTATAAAAAATTAAATCTTTGAAATTAAATTTCTTTAGAAGGTATTGTATGCAATCTATTTGGAAATGATTCAAATGCAAAGAGAGTCAGTACCTGTCTAGCGACAATTGTACCTTTTGTCTTGTCCTGGTTCTGTCTTAGCCTACTGGCCTGTTTTTGTCATAGCCCTTCCCCCACTGCTTCCTATTCTCATACCTATCTTTGCTCCTGGTTATACCTCTCCTGAGGCCCGGGCCCATTTTTATAATAGTCCTTCAGCCCGTCCTTCCTATCATAATAGCTAGCTATGCTCCTGGTTACATTTCAGCCGAGGGCCCCCCTTTTCCTAATGGTCCTTCATCTTATCCTTTCTATTCTCATAGCTAGCTTTTCTCCTAGCTCTGTCTCAGCCACTGCACCATGTCTCCTATTAGCCCCATACCCATTGTTTCTCATCCTCGTAGCTAGCTTTGCTCCTGGTTCTGTCTCAGCGGAGGGGCCTCACTTTCCTAATAGCCCTTTACGTAGTGTTTCCTATCCTCATAGCTTGCTTTGCTCAGGTTTCTGTTGGGACCTACTGGCCTGCTTTTCTAATTACCTATCACGCTTTGTTTCCTATCTGGACAAGAAACTTTATTCAAGGAGTTCCTCCTAGGACTACATGCCTTCCTTCTAAAGGCCCTTTTCCATATCCTTTCAATCCCCACTGAAATATTTTCTCAGGGTTTCTCCTAGGAATACATGCATAATGGCCATTCACTCTATCCTTCCTATCCCCATAGATGTTCTAAGAGATCCTTGTGGACCTACATGCCTGCTTTCCTACGGTCCTTTCCTGCCTATTCTTCCTGTCCTCCCTGCCAGATTTTCTTAGGGTTCCACCTGGGCCTGTATGCCTGCTTTTCTACTGGCCCTTTTTTTCTATCCTTTCCATCCCCATTGCCAGATTTTCTTAGGGTTCCTCCTGGGTCAGCATGCCTGCTATTCTACTGGCCCTTCATGCCTATCCTTCCCGGCCCCACTGCGAGATTGTTTTAGGGTTCCTACCGGCCCTTGCTACCTATCCATCCCATCCCAATTGCTAGATTTTCTTAGGGTTTCTCCTGGGTCAGCATGCCTGCTTTTCTACTAGCCCTTCCTGCCTATCCTTCCCATCCCCACTGCTAGATTGTCTTAGGGTTCCTCCTGGGCCAGCATGCCTGCTTTTCTTCTGGCCTTTCCTGCCTATCCTTTCCAACCCCATTGCTAGATTTTCTTAGGGTTCCTCCAGGGGCAGCATGCTTGCATTCTTCTGGCCCTTCCTGCCTATCCTTTCCGACCCCATTGCTAGATTTTCTTAGGATTCCTCCAGGGGCAGCATGCTTGCATTCTTCTGGCCCTTCCTGCCTATCGTTCTCGTTGCCATTGCTAGATTTTCTTAGGGTTCCTCCTAGGCCACCATGCCTGCTTTTCTACTGGCCCTTTCTGCCTATCCTTTCCGGCCCCACTGCTAGATTGTCTTAGGGTTCCTACTGGCCCTTCCTACCTATCCATCCGATCCCAATTGCTAGATTTCCTTAGGGTTCCTCCTGGGTCAGCATGCCTGTTTTTCTACTGGCCCTTTCTGCATAGCCTTTCCGTCCCCATTGCTAGATTTTCTTAGGGTTCCTCCTGGGCCAGCATGCCTGCTTTTCTTCTGGACCTTCCTGCCTATCCTTCTCATCGCCATTGCTAGATTTTCTTAGGGTTTGTCCTGGGCCAGCATGCCTGCTTTTCTACTGGCCCTTTCTGTCTATCCTTTCCGTCCCCATTGCCAGATTGCCTTAGGTTTCACCTGGGCCAGCATGCCTGCTTTTCTACTGGCCCTTTCTGCCTATCCTTTCCGGCCCCACTGCTAGATTGTCTTAGGGTTCCTACTTGCCCTTCCTACCTATCCATCCCATCCCAATTGCTAGATTTCCTTAGGGTTCCTCCTGGGTCAGCATGCCTGCTTTTCTACTGGCCCTTCCTGCCTATCCTTCCCGCCCCCACTGCTAGATTGTCTTAGGTTTCCTCCAGGGACAGCATGCCTGCTTTTCTTCTGGCCTTTCCTTCGGATCCTTCCCATCCCCACTGCTAGATTGTCTTAGGTTCCACCTGGGCCTGTATGCCTGCTTTTCTACTGGCCCTTTCTGCCTATCCTTCTATCCTTCCCGTCCCCACTGCTAGATTGTCTTTGGGTTCCACCTGGGCCTGTATGCCTGCTTTTCTACTGGCCCTTTCTGCCTATCCTTCCCGTCCCCACTGCTAGATTGTCTTAGGGTTCCTCCTGGGCCAGCATGCCTGCTTTTCTACTGGCCCTTCATGCCTATCCTTCCCGGCCCCAGTGCTAGATTGTTTTAGGGTTCCTACTGGCCCTTCCTACCTATCCATCCCATCCCAATTGCTAGATTGTCTTAGGGTTCCTCCTGGGCCTGCATGCCTGCTTTTCTACTAGCCCTTCCTGCCGATCCTTCCCGTCCCCACTGCTAGATTGTCTTTGGGTTTCACCTGGGCCAGCATGCCTGCTTTTCTACGAGCCCTTCCTGCCTATCCTTCCCGCCCCCACTGCTAGATTGTCTTAGGGTTCCACCTGGGCCTGTATGCCTGCTTTTCTACTGGCCTATCCTTCCCGTTCCCACTGCTAGATTGTCTTAGGGTTCCTCCTGGGTCAGCATGCCTGCTTTTCTACTGGCCCTTTCTGCCATCCTTCCCGTCCCCACTGCTAGATTGTCTTAGGTTTCACCCGGGCCTGTATGCCTGCTTTTCTACTAGCCTATCCTTCCTGTTCCCACTGCTATATTGTCTTAGGGTTCCTAGTGGGCCTGTATGCCTGCTTTTCTACTGGCCTATCTTTCCTGTATTTTAACACACATGAACACTTTTGGGGTGGTCCACCTTATTTCAGTGTGGAAGCTGATTCTTACTCTAGTGCCGATTAGTGGATGACCTCAAAGAGCAATATTCACAGAAGGTTCCTCATATTATATGGGGGCTTCTGTCCTTAGGCATGGGGTATATGGGGCTTCTGCCCATTTCTAGGGTGACTGTTTTGTTTCAGAGGAACTTGGGGCCACATTTCAGAGAGGAACTGTTTTATCTTCTTTTAATGACCTTCATAGGAAGTGTGTGGTCCCTGAGTTACAAATTACTCGTTGATGGTTCTGGATACAAAGAAATTGTTCGTAAAAAGTGGTTAAGAACAAGGAACTTCATCCATAGTACAGTGTTTTTATGGTCTAGTTCACGGGGAATCCCTGGTTAATTTCTGAGATATCCTTAGTTAAAAGGTGGTCGACCGGTTTCGATGATGGCTATTTATCATCTTCTTCAGGACCATCATTTTCTTATGTCTCAAGGAGATCAAGGGCAGGTGAGGGGCACGTGTTCCGCAGTGACGTCCCGAGGCCAGATACAAGCGGCCGCTCGAGAAAACACACGGACTCGAGAGACGTACCACCACAGCCAAAAAACCTGGCCAACAGCTTGCACACGCCAGAGCTTTTGGAAGGTGAATGGGCCATTTGGACCACGTGCCCCTCACCTGCCCTTGATCTCCTTGAGACATAAGAAAATGATGGTCCTGAAGAAGATGATAAATAGCCATCATCGAAACCTGTCGACCACCTTTTAACTAAGGATATCTCAGAAATTAACCAGGGATTCCCCGTGAACTAGACCATAAAAACACTGTACTATGGATGAAGTTCCTTGTTCTTAACCACTTTTTACGAACAATTTGTTTGTTTCCAGAACCATCAACGAGTAATTTGTAACTCGGGGACCACACACTTCCTACGAAGGTCATTAAAAGAAGATAAAACAGTTCCTCTCTGAAATGTGGCCCCAAGTTCCTCTGAAACAAAACAGTCACCCTAGAAATGGGCAGAAGCCCCATATACCCCATGCCTAAGGACAGAAGCCCCCATATAATATGAGGAACCTTCTGTGAATATTGCTCTTTGAGGTCATCCACTAATCGGCACTAGAGTAAGAATCAGCTTCCACACTGAAATAAGGTGGACCACCCCAAAAGTGTTCATGTGTGTTAAAACATTGTTTCAATTAACACTTCGGAAAAACTTTGAATCATTAGTCATTGTTTCCCTGAATGTGATCCACTATCCTTCCTGTCCCCACTGCTAGATTGTCTTAGGATCCCTAGTGGGCCTGTATGCCTGCTTTTCTTCTGGCCTATCCTTCCTGTCCCCACTGCTAGATTGTCTTAAGGTTCCACCTGGACGCACGGGCCTGTGTTTCTATTGGCCCTTCGCCAGATCCTTCCTATCCTGAGATGTAGCTTTCCTCAGGGTCCATTTCAGGCCATCTAAGTGCTTCGATCATATGACGCAGATAAATATCTGATTCTGAGGAATACTTAGTGGTGCTTATAGTTCATGACAGCAAGTGATTGGCGGGCATAGAGTGAATGCTTTGGTTAGCAAACACATGCCACCTGATGAAGAGTGACAAGTGTTGCCAGAAAGTTCTAAAGAAACAAAGGGTGAGTGTTTCACACTTCCGTGTTCTCTTGTGAGCTCGTCACCACAGAAGACTTGTGTAGTGTGCCCACCCACAGCTGATAACTAAAAATACATGCCATCTCAGTCGTAATTCGTATGCGTTACTTAATAGAGTATGCGTTGCCAGCATCTATAGTTAGCCTATAAAGCCAGAGCATCCCGCCCCAGTGTCATTATTTGCATTAGGGCCCTAGTCACTTTGCTTTTGCTATTTTAAAGACAGGGCCACTGGCCCCAGAAGCCAAAGAAAGGAAAGGCGGGCTGGGGGAGCTGCCTGACCCGCGACGCGGGGCAGTTAAAGATGCGTGCGCAGCGCAGCACACAAGAGTATCACAACATCGCAGCGCCATAACAACACGCGTTAAGGGGCACCTCCTTAAATAACAAAATGCTCACCAGCAGATCTTAACGTGCTGGAACACGAGACGCTTAATTTGAAAAACTTCTACCGGAGGTAGAAGCGCGTTTATTGGCTTTGTGGTTATACACCCCAGCCCACATTCTGCCCCCTACGCTTCATATTGCGCCATTATCGCAGTAAAATGCGCACACCGTGGGACATGCCATGCGCAGGTAGACCGCAAAGGTGGAACAGGTGAGTGGCAGGCAGCCCAAAGGCTCGGTGGTAGACACCGCGGTGGGTGTGGCAGCAGCAGAGCGTCTGGGGGTGGTGGGGGGTGGCTCTGGCAGTCGGCGGGCAGTGGCCCTGCGCTTCATCCCACTGCGCGACTTGGGTGGCCGCAACATTCCCAGTCAGCCCCCACAGCCGACTTCCTTTCGCAGATAAAGCAGCAAGCTGTGCAGACGGCATTGTTTGATGCCGCAAGGCCTCTCAACCCTTGAGCACCTCTTACCGGGGCCACCGATTGAGGGGTTCAGCTCTGGCGGAACTCGGGGCGCTTTACGCAGAACAGGGGGAAAGGTCGCGTGCAGAAGGCAGTCCACGCTGCAAGCATGGCCATGCATGAAATGTGAACACACCTGAAAGTAACTACAGAAAGGACGAAAATTCACTTCCCTATTGTCAAACGAGCATTTCATTAGAACACAACCCAGACCTGTAGCGGGGCGCAAAAGGGCAGGCGATAGATTATTATGTTCCGACCTGCTGTGTTACAGGCGCCCCGTCCCCTGCCAGTTCCCTGCCCAATGTGAGACCTCTGCCCCCCTTGCTGTCATCTGCCCGCTGCACGCCTTGCAGCCCGCAAAGGGCCGCCTGGCTGCCCTGTGCTTGACGCTCGGCCACGCACTTGCTTTCTTTCGCTGGGTCGCATTCTACTCCGCACCTACACCCGGCCAGAACCCCAGTGGGGGCTCAGCACCGAACGCTGGAGCGTGCTCTGCACGAGCACACACGTCAGTGAGGAGGACACGCCGTGTGCCTGACCTCTGTTTGTGTACACATCAGAGGGCGGTGGCAGACCTGCCCTTCCCGGGATCTGCAAAAGTACATGACGTGTATTATCAGAAAAGCAGTACACCGCGCGACAGCAATCACATGGCCTATAATTGTGTGGCAGTGAGTGTTCAGGTGAAGGTGCGGGCTGGTGCCTTCACGTGCATGCGATGCATACGGCGATGCGCGTCAGGCGCTGCGACACAACACAAACCCATTGAAGTTAATGCCCTGAGTAAACCTGTTCTTCAAACAACCTGCCTGCCATTGCTGTGCCCGCAGTAAAACAATGACAGACTCCCCTTTTCGAGTCCAGAGAAGGCACTGCAGCGCGTACCCGGCGCATTCCTCCCAGCAGCAGCCACACTGCCTGCTAGTCCCCGCGCCCTAGACAAGTCAAACACGCGTTTTCTTCCTGTCTCCAAAAGCGGTTAAGGCAGATCGAGTTCCTCCTCCCCCGCCACCCCCCTCCCCACGTCCAGATCTCCAGGAATGAAGGCGACCAGGAAGAAGCATGAAACGCATGATCCGGCAGGTCACCACACATCCCGCGGGGCATCCAGTCAAACCGGCGGCACCAGCAGCACGGACTGGCGGGATCCCCCGCGACAACCAACGCCCACCTGACGGCACAATGCTGCCCCCGCGGGAGGCGAGCGAGGCGCTCAATGCAAGAATAGGGCGAAGGGGCGCAAAGCACAGACGAAGCAAGCGCACGGCGTGCACTCGGGTTCTCTTACCGATCTTGTCGTCCTGGGCGAAACTGCCCCGTCCGATGATGAGCAGTAGCAGCAGCACCGCAGCCGCGCGGGTCGTCATCATCGATCCACCTTTTCTGCCCCAACACCAATTTTAAGCATTAGAAATTATAGTTTTTTTTGGATCCTCGCTTCTGCCCGCCTTTGCTTTTCCCCAAGTGAAGTCTTATTCTGTTCCTTCCAACTCCCCTCGCTTGACTCCAGCCCCACGGGTTCACGGGTTCTCCTCCGGGCTGCCGCTGCTGCTACAACAATCCATGCTGCGGTTCCTCCGGGAACGGTTCACC
The DNA here is from genome assembly GCF_040938575.1 of Ambystoma mexicanum. Lineage (NCBI taxonomy): Eukaryota > Metazoa > Chordata > Amphibia > Caudata > Ambystomatidae > Ambystoma > Ambystoma mexicanum. Next base: position 986,239,455 of record NC_090924.1, read on the forward strand.
CGAGGAAGGGAGCAAGTCCACGCGACAAGGCGCTGTAATCCTGCGTTCAACTTGTCACCGGTCACAATGGTGCGTGGAAAGCTGTCGTTCCTACTTGGCAGGCTTTCGTTATCGCTTGCCTGCGAGCTCTGACTGGAGCAATGTTCCAGCTCCCGGAATTGTAAAACTTTTGACAGCTTAGCCTGGGCTCGCGGGCTCCCTCTATGAAACAATCATTCTCGAGAACCTTTGGAGTGTGCGTCCTGGCAGTGACGCCAGAAGAGGCGGGCCCCCTCCCAGCTGAGAGGAAGGGGGGTGTGCAAGGACAAGCAGATGGCAGTGCTCAGAAGAACACACAGGGTGTGTAATGTTCCCTCCTGGCCTCACTTCAGTAAACCAAGACGCACGAATTAACCTGAAGCAATTGAACTTTTTAACGCACGTTGCTCTGGTTGGATGGCCACTCTCCAGACAAGGTGCAGGGAACATAAACGTGCTGCAGTGACAACAACCCCATGCCGCCTTGCCCTGCACTCTGTTGTGGAGGTAAGACCACCGGCCGATGCAATGCGTTAGAATGCGAACACCTGCCCGGAAACGTCTTTCCTACGAACATTTCAAAAAGTGAGGGGCTTCGGAAATGGCATGTATAGCTCACCTTGTCGCATGTTAGCTGCAGTCATAAGCTTGCCGCGCCGTTTTGGAGCACCCCTCGCGCCCCATCTTACACTTGCCAGACACGCCTCCCAAGCACCATTCACCCCAAAACACACTCCAGTCTGTCCTTTACCTGAGCTGTGAAGCGACAGCACTTTAGGACAAGGATCCAGCGCTGCAAAGTCATAGCAATGATAGCTAAGTGCTATACAAAATACCGTAGTCACTTACCCTAGACATATCTGCCCGGGGAGAAACTGATCAAAGGAGAGCATTATTTCCCGTCACCAGGGTGTGTAGAATAACAATGCCTCCTTTTGCGAAGGAGCTGAGCTATACACTTCTCCACCCTGCATCATGATCCCGAGGAATGCAAATGTGTTACGTTTGTTGCCCTCCTTGTTGTCATGCCCCGCTGAGACGTCTTCACGTGGAGGGCAAACGGAGCCGGTGCCCCAGGACCCAACCTGCTGGAGACCACACCTGCCTAACTGATTTAAAGAAGTCAGTGACCATTTACAAAAAATAAAAATAAAAACTAGCACATGCCATTAATGTGTGTGGTGCACTGCAGAGGCGGCGAGCCTGCAGATTGGCTGTTGTTGGCATCTGAGGTCTGCGCGGATCAATTCAGTCTCTATTGCGTTCTGTGTTCACTGAAGTGAATATTGTACAGTCACTACATCACATCGTGTGTAGCAGTGCCATCTTTCCTTGGCGACACGTTGACATGTTTATTGATAACTTTGACTTTCATGATACTTCAGAAGATAGCTCATGTGTTACGCACTTGTTGCAGAAATCGGCGCTCACGTGCCCGATGACATTTCCAAATCCTCGTAAGGCAGATTCAGCCTTTTCCCGCTCTGAGGTTGATCAACTTGAGTAAAAAAACGTCCATGCTACTGACATCGACTCTGCCACAAACAACACGCCTGCACCAGAAAGCACTAGTTCAAAAAACTAAAATAGCATCAGTATGGTTCAGTTGGTGAGCTCCTTGTCTCTAAACAAGGACTGTAAAAAGTTAGCACCCTCAACGAGGAGTGTAATGCATTAGTCAGTATGGTGATAAGATAGCCACATTCGAGGCAGTGGAACCAAAGCGGTGATGCTCTTAGCCTGGCTTTGTTCACTGGAGGCTACTGTGATCCTGGGCAGATCATTGCATCTCGTTATACATTACCGTGCTGCCTTTTGTGAACAGGTGTGCCTTCTCACATTCTGGTGATGCTGTTTATCTCATTGCCTGCACCTTCTTTTCATGTCAGCCATTTTGAGTGCGAAGGGGTCCTAGGCAGTAGAAAGCAAACCAAATGGTACAGGTCTCTGGCAAGCTTATTTTCAGGTCTGATTATTTGACACAACAAGAGGTTTGCTTTCTTCAACAATTTCAAATGCTTTTCATATCTTGAATAAACAATCTCTAAGTCTGTGTCAAGCAATGACTATTTGCAGGTGTAATATCTGTTACTTTACTACCATATCATAGTTTCTTTATTCAGTGTATTTAAATCTTTAAAATACAGCATTAAAACCAACAAGAGATTTTGTTTTTTAAATGAGCACATCTGATAACATTCTGGTACTTGTAGAGTTCTATTTAGAATGGAGAATCTAAAGCTACAATCATTCTGCTTTTGCAAAACATGAAACTATAATTTATATATAAAAAAAATTGCCATGTTGGTTTATTTTTTTTGTATTTTTTTATTTTATTTATTTATTTACAATATATACAGAAAGATAATATGTCAACACATTAGAGCTACAGAAGAGAAAAACAGTAAAACAAAATTAGAAGAAATCATTAAACACATTCCAGATCTTCTCATACGAAGAAAATGTACATTTCAACTTGTAAAGCAGCTTTTCCGTCCTCGACAGATTGTGCATCTCTTGAATCCATTCCTCAAAGGAAGGAGGGACCCAACCTTTCAATCCTCTGAGAATCAAACTTTTGGCCACAATGAACGCCCTAAAAATCAATTTCTTAAGAGCGCAGCTGACGTCAGCCAACCCAGGATCATCACCAAGGATTACCATCCTAATATCCAGGACAGAGCCTCCACCAGAAACCCTGTCACACACACCACAGACTTCATTCCAAAAATCTCTAACACGCACACAACTCCATAGCATGTGTTCCAGCGACCCAACTTCCTGGACGCATCCCCAACAGTCATCATTATCAATCATGCCCCTCTTATGAAGTGTTTCAGGACACCAATAAACTCGATTCAGAATCTTAATTTGCCAAGACCTCTCACTCAGATTCAGTGAACACAAGGAAACATTACCACACATATTCTGCCAGTCATCAATATCAATCTCTGACCCAATTCTCTCCAAACTATCCGCAAATTCTCATTACTCTGATAATGTGGTACAATTAGCCTGTACAGCCTACTGGCTAAACCACCTTCCTTCCCATTTGGATCAGCCAGAAAAATACCCACATCCAAAGAGTCAGACCAGTCCACTTCACCCACTGACCTCTTCAGGCGTCTATAAGCAGAGTCAGACAAACCATCAAAATTCCATCTCTCTATCAGCTCAGCAGCAGTCAACCACCGATCATCATTCCCCAAGTCAGAGACCCATTTAATATCCATCAAGAACCATTCAGGCCAAAAACTGTCCTCGAGTTATCCCTAATCCTAGGATTCAGCCAAATAGAGGCACACCTGCACTTAAATGCATCCCGACCTAGTAACGACCAAATAGCAGTCCATGAATTGCGCAAAAAGGACGTCACCAACAAGCCACCACCAGGAATCCTAGTATTAGTGGTCAACAAGGATGCAGGGCCTAGCGGCCCATAAGCATTCGACTCCGCCACCCCCCAGCTGTCATCACCTTTCAAAAATGGAACAAAAGAATGAGCAGAAAAGGCCAAATGGTAGGCCCTAAAATTCGGAAGACCCAAGCCACCCAAATGGACCGGAAGCTGTAACTTCCAAAGACTCAGTCGTGGCGGTTTTCGGTCCAACAAAAACTCCTGAACTAGACGGTCTAGATCTCTCCAATATCCACTATTAATTTTCAATGGAAGCATACTAGTGACAAAGTTAATTCTGGGCGTCAAATTCATTTTCAGGGCATTGACTTTACCCCACAGGGAAAGATTAAGCAATGACCACCTTTCCAAATTCATTTTACAATCCCGGATGACTGCACCCATGTTCTCATCAACCATCAGGGTGACAGGATGCGTCAACCACACCCCCAAATAGCGCATGCGCACATCACACCAAGTAAACCCTAGCCCCGTAATCAGAGTCTTATCACACCCACTGGACAGGGGCAACACTTCTGATTTCAAGCAGTTAATCTTGTATCCACAGCAAACGTGAAAATCAGACAAAATCCTCATCAGACAAGACAGTGACTCTTCCAAATTCTGTAGCACCAATAAGAAGTCATCTGCATAAAGCCAAGCCTTTTGCACGAGACCCCAACAATTAACACCCTGCAAATCTGGGTAATTTTTAATACATATCGCTAGAGGCTCAATCGCCAGAATGAACAGCAGTGGAGAAAACGGACAACCCTGGCGCGTGCCTCGATTCAAACAAAAAGGCTCCGATATCACCCCATTAGACTTAACGTCTGCAGTATGATTGGTATATAGAAGAGCAACCCAAGAAACAAAATCCTCACCCAGATTCATCCTCCTGAGAACCGAAAACAAGTAATCCCAACTGACCCTATCAAAAGCTTTCTCCACATCAACCGATAGGACCGCAGCATCGCAGCCCATTCTAGCCGCCATTTCCATAGTAAGCAATAACCTCTTGATATTACTGGACGTATGTCGATTTTTCATGAATCCTGATTGTTCTTCATCAATCAAGGTGGGCATGAACTGTACCAGATGCATGGCAAGAACCTTGGCAAGAATCTTATTATCGGTATTGATAAGGCTCATTGCACGATAACTAGCAGGATCATTACAGTCCTTACTTTTTTTCAAAAAGACTGAAATAGACGCATGGTTAGTACTGTTAGGCAAGTGCCAATCCAGTTTACTAGAAACAAACATATCTCTCAAGAGCTCTAAGGCTGAGTTCGGGAGGATCCTATAAAACTCACAAGGGAGGCCATCTGGACCCGGGGATTTATCCACATTCAGCCCCGAAATTGCACTTTTGATCTCATCAACCGTTATCATACCACCAAGAAGATCACATTCAGCATCCTGAATGCTAGGCAAAATCAAATTTCCAATGAAGTCCTCACCTCTACCTGTTATACCAGCCTCAATACCATATAGATTCTCATAGAAGTCACGGAAAATGGAATTAATTTTTCTGGGATTAAATGTAATTCTACCCTCCCGGTCAACCAAAGAAGCAATAGCTGACTCTGAAATCCGTTTCTTCAACTGGTAAGCCAGCCATCTGTCACAACGCTCTCCCTTTTCGAAATATGTACATTTAGAGAAGAACAGATCACGCTCCGCCCTTTGCGACAAAAAGTCTTCCATTTCTTTTTTAAGCTTTTTCAAAGTTGTCAATTTCGCAGAGTTAGTCGGATCAAGCATCAGATCCCGAGAGATCTCACCAATACGTTTATCGAGATCACGCCTCTTACCCTCTTCCTTTTTCCATTTACCGCTAGGCAGCCCCAAACAAACACCACGCATACAGCATTTAAAGGCTTCCCACGTGTTTGCCACACTAATCTCTTCTGAACGATTCTCCATAACAAAATAGTTTGCTACCGAAACAATCCGATCTAAAATATCATCATCCAACAATATAGAGGTGTTGAGTTTCCATGAGAAACCTCTTTTACACAGAAATTTAAGTCTGAAATGCATCTCAACGGGGGCATGATCACTCAAAAAAATATTACCAATACCACTAGAGACAACACTTTCTGATACATTCCCACCCGTAAAAATCATGTCCAGTCTAGAATACACACCATGTGAATTAGAATAGAAACTGTATTGGCGTTTATCCAGATTCCCCAGGCGCCACGCATCTTTCAGATTGTGCTCCACCAGGAGTGATCTAAGCGCCCGGTGATGATGATCACAACGCAGTACTCTCCGGACTTGACTTCTGTCCAGATCAGGATCAACCACAGTATTAAAGTCCCCCCCCCAAGGAGAATATTGGAATTATTCAAATCTAAGAGGGTTTGCGCCACCATCCTAAAGAAGGAGCCATCGTCCACAGTAGGAGCATACACATTGCACAGCGTTAACAACTCCCCTTGAATCTCAACCAACAAGGCAATCATCCTACCATCCTTATCTGCACATTCTCGCAAAACTTTAACAGGTCATTTCTTCCGAAACAAAATAACCACACACCTTGATCTTGATAAAAAGGAAGAGCCATAAGCAGAACCAACCCACTCCTTTTCCAACCTGGAAATTTCATCCGCCAAAATATGAGTCTCGTGCAAAAAACAAATGTCAGCATGCATGTCCTGTAACATTTGAAACACCTTCTTCTTCTTTAACAAATTATTGACCCCGTTCACATTCCAAGAGACTACACAAAGGTTATTAACCGTCCCATCTGTGCAAGAAGTCGCCATCATAATTTGAAGGTCTGGAAGATCAAAAAAGTAAAAACTTGAAAAATGACATATCCATGAAAATGAGCCAAAAACAAAAAAACAAAAAACCAATACAACAGATAAGAGAATAAGTGAAAACACATTTAGAACCATTCCCAGGACCCCCCCAGGTACAATAAAAATATATTAACACATTGAAGCATAACTATCCAAGTAAAGAAACCAGAAAACATATAAAGAAAACCCCAAAATCCACAAAGTCAACCCTCAAAGCCACCATCCCCCCAAAAAGGAGTCTGCAACAATGCATAATAACAAGCAATAGTGTGAAATAAGCAAACAGTACATATATCCCAATACCAAATACCCAAAGAAAGAGCAATCAAAAAGAGCTGTTCCCCGAGGCAGAGTAGAAAGCCAAAAAAAATAATTAAGCAATAAGATCACGGCCCAGATATACCAATGAACCAGCAGGAATGTCCAACGTATCCAGCCAGCAACATAGAATCCAATATGCGCCTGTCGCAGTATCCAGTCATGTACTTCACAGGTTGCAGATGACTGAAGTTCCCATTTATGTGACATACATACTGTTCGTAACCCCTGAACACAGGCTCACAATTACTATGTTAACGAAGCTTGAGCTAACAACTGTTATGGAGTTGGAACTCTCAGTATTCATGCCGAAGGGCCGCTCCTGGATCCCAGCCCCCATTCCACCGGAATCATAATCTCTGATTATTGAATGCAGTCCATGCTCCCAACACTTGTTACTTAGTTCTTGCACCCAGAGTTCTTACTTTGATGGTAATGCAACACTGAGCCCCCGCAGATAGGGTTTAAGAATATTTCTAACCCCCTTTTAAATGCAGTAAAATTTCATGACCCGGTATCATTTCAGGATATCTATAGCCCTTAGTCTGCAATTCGCTGCCATCAACCAGTCGGCTCTTTGATGAATTCCCCCATCTGCCGTGAATCATACCTTTCAGCGAAGTCGATGTCACTCGAGACCGCCCCATTCCGCACACGGATCACCTTGCTGAGCTGCGCAGAGCACGGACCAGCTGCCGTCAACACAATCCAGTTCCAGGAAGCAGAGAAGAGGAGCGCCACCGACACTCGAAACCACACAAAGCCATCGGCCGGTCAGCTGATCGCAACTTGCGTGTGCGTATGGCACACGTCATTGAAGGTTCCTTTCTCAAACCAGTCCGAGGCCACGCCGAGCGCGGACCGACGCCATGACCAGGACTTCCACGCGAGTCAGGTGAATTCCAGCGCGTTTTCAAAAATCCTAAGTGCAACTGTCATCAGGAAACGGCGCCATTTTAACGTGCTCAAAAATACAATAAACAGAATAAAAGATGTAAAAAAAACCCAAAAAGTCATGAAGGTGGATGGTGGGTGGATGGAGGGGCACCAGTAAATTCAAAGTCACTGCATGGTGGGAGAAGGCATAGAAAGGCTCCTCTTATAGGAATCCAACCAATCTAACGCTTGCACCGAGTCTGAAGTGCACTTATCACCATCAGGAAACACCGCAGTGAAAACATTATTTCTATTAAGAAAGGCCCTTAGAGAAAGCTGCCTGGCAACTTCTTTAGCTCCCTGAAATTATCTTCTCAGGTTCAAAACCTCTCTAGGATAGTCAGGGTAAACAAAAACAGCTTTACCTTTAAAAGTGACCTTCCCAGCCAATCTGGCAGCTTTCATCAGGCGCTCCTTAGATCTGAGGTTCAAAAAGGTAACCAAGATATGCCTTGCCTTGTCTCCCAGGTGTTTGCCAATCCGAAAAATGTTATCAATGTCCTCCAGTTTGATAGTGGTGCATTTACAACTGTCTTTAAAAACCTGAAAAACCAATGCAGGCAAGTCTTCATCATCACCAGTTTCCTCCACACCAACCAATCTGATGTTCCTTGCCCCGATCCTTAATTCCATATCCAAGCGCTGTTCCTTTTCTTTCTTCAAGTCAGCCTTCAGATTATTGAAAGCCTGAAAGCTACCAGCTATCTCAGAGCTCATGGTAAGGGAAGATTTTTCCAAATCAGTGACTCTGCCATCCAACTGTCCAGTCTTCAAACTAAGCTCAGCCATAGTTAGCTTAATATCACTAACATCCTTGGCCACCTGTAGAATAGTCTTGTAGACATCAGAAAGGCTTGGGGTATCCTCCATTTCAGGAACCTGTTTGGATTTCTTAGAGGCAGGATTTTCAGCTTCACAAATCTTTTCTTGAAACTCATAACAATCACTTTATAAATATCTTCAGGGAGAGGTCCAGAGCAGTTGAGTTAAGCTGCTACTCCGCTGCCAGCCATTCTAGAATCCGCCATGTTGGTTTATCATGTGATGCGAGTACTTTCCAAGCCAGGACTACAAAATGATATTATTTTAGTTCATGAAAGTCAAATATTCACAAATAGTCTTACCTTGCATTACAACAAGAACTGGGAAACAATGTGGTCTCTTGCCAAAACTGCAAACTTGGCTCAAATCCCAGCATCACCGCTTGGCTAAAGCTTGTCAGTCTGGGCAACTCATTTAGGGCTTGAGTCACAGAGCGGTTTCCTATGGGATTGCGCCATTATAAAACCTTCTGTATATCAGGCCCTTAATCATATAGTGCCTAACCTATTGCTGGTCTCTAAATATTTCTAAATTGTTGATCCATATGAGTGACTTATTTAACATGGTATGCTCTTTAAAGGAGCATCACTCATAGTTTAACTAACCATGCTGTGTTATCATACAATAGTTACCACTGATACATTGCACACCAGATAGCCATGTGTTTCTTTACTCAATCACAACAACACTACTTAAAATGATGGCCCTCTTCTATTATCAGTGTTTGTTATGATAGATGCCGCTTCCTGGTACCTTCTTATACAAATCCTCTACCAATGATATGGTATGTGTACAATCCTTGTTGCTTCCAATTTGCCATGCGTGACCACTTACGCATCCTGAGAGGCTGCCAATCGGAGTTCTGTGTCTATGCTGGGATTGTGTATCATTTTCATATAGCCACTTATCTGTGTCAAGCATCTATGCTATAGCCAGTAGAATGTCCACGTGGATGCTATTTTTAAAATGTGTTATATAGCTATAATAGGACACAAACACCCTCACCGTGGACTACTAATGTTGTCCTTGAAATGCCAATTGTTTTCCTGATTCCAGCAAGGATGAAGGGGTAACAGCATAACTTCAAGGGATCTCCCTTGACTATTTTAATCACTGTCAGGGCTTTATATCAAGTTATGGGTTGTGATTGGTGTGGGGTACATTGGGCACATGATAAAAGGAAATGCATCGAGTCACACTGAGCCTTAAAAGTGATGAGCCTGGGGAACACACTGCTGGCCTAAAAGTGCAGGATCTAAAAAGGCACATTGGTGACGGATAGACAAATTCAGCATTTCACTCACAACTGCCACACATTAAAATGTTGTGTGCATTGTAAATTAAGAGTACATAACAGGCCTGGCATGCGGAATTCAATGCCATGAAAATACCTTTCATTACATGTGTCTGAGGCCTACACTTCAACACCGGCGGCCTTACTGACAAAAGAAAGATGCCTCGAAAATGCGGGCATTCTACAGTTTGGAAGCAAAGGAACTGTTTAACAGTGAAACTCCCTGGCCTAAACCATTCAAATATAGATCATAAAGTGATGTGGACATTGTTTTCACGATGAGAGATATTAAAAGGCTTCACATGAAAAGTAAATGCAACAGACAAAAAGGCAGCATTTCATTTACAGCTGCCACATTAAAAAAGGCTGTTTCAAATTATAGAGAAATCCACATACTGATTGGGCTGTGCATGTGATTGATAAAGCCAAGAACAATTAAAGGCTTAGTCTACATGGAAAGCATGGCATTTGCAAATACAGCATCATCTTCACAAATGTTAGTGTCTGTTGCTAGAGGCATGACTTTAAGTTTCTATTTCCTAAGAAGGGCCCAGTTTCTATTCAGAACACTCATGCAGGGATCACCCGGAAGGAGTTTTATTGGGGCATGTTCTCTGAGATAAGCAACTGGATGACCTTTAACTTTGGGAGAAGAAAGCCTGATGGGATGATTGCAGGCTTAAGTCAACTATATAGCAGCAGAGACTGGAACAGATGCTCAGAGAATAAACAAAACTGATACTGTGAAATGAAAGTCAGGATCTTCAGACATGTTTGAAGATTCTCATTAGTTTACATGGGCTATCACAGTGGTTTATTTTCTCAGGAATCATAAGTCGCACCGTAATGGTTCAGGCATCACTGAAAAGCTGCTGTACAAGCCTACTTGTTGATGTAATTCTTCTTAAAGTTTGACTGTAACAATCTAAAATGTATTTCTAGCTCCCTGAAAATGTCCTGAGGCTGAAACATGGGGAGGTAGTAGATTAGTGAATGATGTAACAGTGTATATCAATGATATTTGCGATGTCATCTTTGATGTCCTGGGTGTTAGTCTTAGCAGTGCACGGTGGTGGCGCGAGTTATGGTTGCTTAGCTTACCATAACTGGCGAATTTCAAGGGTTTTTTGATTTTACTTGTAAGCATAATGTCCTTTTAACAACATTGTTTTACAGAATTTCATAGGTTTTTATTAGTGCAACGTAACCATAACGTCCCTTTAACAACGTTTTTTCATTGAATTTCATAGGTTTTTATTAGTGCAACATAACCATAACGTCCCTTTAACAAAGTTTTTTCATTGAATTTCATAGGTTTTTATTAGTCCAACTTAACCATAACGTCCCTTTAACAAAGTTTTTTCAGTGAATTTCATAGGTTTTTATTAGTCCAACTTAACCATAACGTCCCTTTAACAACGTTTCTTCAGTGAATTTCATGGGTTTTTACCAGTGCATGCTATTTTCCTACAACTTACTGATATCATAATGACCAAATATAACAATATTTGTGTCCAATTTACAAATTGTTACCTTAAAACTCCATTTCCCACCTTCTAGAATCATTTTTAACACTTCTATACACTTTTTGCAACTATTTCAACTAGTTTTGCATCCATAGATGTCTACGAACATCTGACTTAATTGCGGACCTTCCGGACAGTGCCACATGACCATACACTAGCGTGCGGCATGATGACGTGTCCGAGAACCAATTCGCACTTCACAATAAGATCAGTTCGGAACTGCATTTTCTACTGATCTAGGGATTTTCAACTTCAAAATTTCCCTTGCACACCTCCAACAGCTTTACGTACTCATAATCCATTACCAATCTAGTACACAGTACATACTTGGAAGAATTTGATCAAAACTGCTATTTATCTTAAAAATGGCATCAGTTATTGCCATCCCTCCTCCCCAAGAGCCACCACCACCACCAGCTGGAGGACCTTCACAACAAAAAAGCACAGTACTTTCAAAGACAATGAAGAAGACAAAGAAGATGAGGTAGAGGAAGTGCCTACTTCTAGCACCAAGATTGAATCATGGGTGTGCACGTTCATTACTACTGTTGGGAGTTTACCTAATGGCTCATGCTACCAAAGTGAAATGCACTTAGTGCAATTTTGTACTCAGGCGCAGACTACCTGGACAGTACTCCTATGGGACCACCTCCATGCGCCGCCACACCAAATCTAATGACCGCAATGCTCTCAGAAAGGTTGTTCCTTTCTCAGCAAGTATTATGCTGTCTTCCTCCACCTCATCTTCTTTAACAAATACTGTAACCACACAGCCTGATATCTGCGGGCATTGGTGTGTTATAAATAAAGAAATAAATAAGGAGGGCTACGGACCATTATCGTCCATTGCAGCCCCTGAAATGGGGAATAAAGGCCATTAGCACCCCTGGTTCCCAAAGCAGGAACCCAGGTTGCTAAAACATAGATTTTTCTTCCAATAGCGGTACGCCTGCGGCGACCGGCTGTGAGATGGAAGGATTATTCTTCCAAAACGGGACGCCTACGGTGTCCCGCTGTAGGAAGGCAAATCCTTTTCCAAGACAGCCAATATGGAAAGAGAAGGCAGGGCTCCGTACACAGCCCCACTTCCCTTGCCATGGCAGCCTGCAAAACCCTATGAACATATTACCACAAGCACTTTTTTCCCTTTCAAACCTATCCTACCTTTGAATAACTTTACCACATAGCTGGTCCTAGATAGACATAGTCACTTTAACACCATTTTTCGTCCCTAGTGGTCATGGCCAGTAGCCAGATTGTCCGCATCATGACCTTATGCCATGACCCAGACAATGTCGCAACTGCCCACGGCCACAGGCTATACCTCAGTCACCAAAGGTATATGACTATTTTTTGTACCTACATTATTACACTTGTCAAAAAATAAAACACAGGCACATTTGCAAAACCATGCTTTAATAACGTTGCAACTAATAAATAGCAATGCTAAAGAAGGAGCAGTTTACGCATACCCTACAAATGGGAAAGCTGTGCACTTGGCAATATTGGAGGAGAAATGTAACAGCGTAGAAACATAAAATGTCACTTATATTAGCACAATTATAGTTTCGGTAATGTAAAAATAAAGGGCGGTCCGCTGGAGAGTGGGCAAAAGTAAACTTATATAATATGTACTGCCTCCATTCTGTAACTGCAAGTCAAACACCAATGTATTTGCATCAGAGAATCCTCGTGGACTGATATTGCATGTCCCTAACAAACTTTTTAAAACATAACCTTATCAAGTGCTATTTTTTGGACCCTTTCATTCCTTGAATTTCTTGTAATGTTTCAGTTTCGCTCAAGGTCAAAAAACAAAAGCCCCTTATACAATCACTCAGATGCGCAGGTGTATTGAGCGTCCAACCAAAGAAACAACTCATGTGACCTTCATGGCGTAATTTCAGGGGGTTTTCGGTTTTACTTTGAACCATAATGTCACGTTTGTATTATGTCACGTTTGTAAAGTTTTTATTAGTGAGTTTCACAGGTTTTTAGTAGCGTAGCTTAACCATAACGTCCCCTTAACAAAGTTTTTTTTAGTGAATTGTACAGGTTTTTAGTAGGACAATTTAAGTATAAGGTCTTGTTAAGAAAAAAATGTTGTACTGCATGTCACAGATTTTCAGTAGGGCAACGTAACCATAACGTCCCTTTAGCAAGGGTTGTTTGCTAAACAGTACACACCTTGCGAAGAATGCCACATGAAAGTATGCTGGCGTATAGCACCGTGACATGTCCCGGAATCAGTACACACTTAACTGTACGATCTATGCCTCGTGGGCAGTGTTGAAACAGATTTTGTATTCATGTAGGAACGTCCACCTTCAACATTTGCCGTACACAACGCCAACACGTATTGGTATGCAGCGATTACCAATGCACTACACATTATATATCAGTAGTAAAAGTTGTACTTATCTGAAAAAGACATCAGCTAAAGGCATCCTTCCTCCCTAAGAAACAGCAGCACTGGTGTAATGTGAAAGCATAAGAAACAGTGGCACTACCTTGCACATAACAAACAGACAAAATTTGTCGCCGTACATCTACCGACCCATATTACCGTTTCTTGCCTTTTTCCTCATTGCTGTTCGCAAATTGCCTTATTGCCTGCCGTGCCAAAAAATAAAGCCACCCGTAAACAAACATAATAATGCGTTAATAACAACCTTTCACAGTGTAATGGAAAATAAAAATAAAAATGTGCATACACTCCAAGTACTGCATATTTCTCATTAAAGTACATAGACGCAATGATCTTTGCCAGTAACAGTCTAAATTAGCAAAACAGTAACGTGTGCTACTGAAAAGGACGATTACTTTTTGTAATCCGGGGCGGCTTTTGCAGTTCGGATTACAAACCAAAATCTTCTTTCAAGATGGCCACCATAGAAAGGGAAGGCGGTTATTGCATACATAGCCCCTCTTCCCTTTCCATGGTAGGCTGCAAAAAGCACAAGTACGTGACGTGACGCAGAACCTGTAAATAAACATAGAGCGACGTACAACCTAGTAACTTACATTTGGAAATAATACAGTGGAATGTAAAAGAAAACGTGAACATTTTAGAGTTTGCAAAGTAGGTTTATTTAACAACAAGCTGGCAGAGACCATCGGAGTAATTCCATTCCAATGCAATCATAACAATGCTTGTAAGAGCGGCATTGCAAATGTTGAAGATGAGGAACACGGTTTTTTCTCACACAAACATTTTGGGGTCTTCGTTGAAGCAGTCGCTTTGTTTCCACAAGGATTTCCCAGAAGTCGCCATGACCTTGAGCTTACAGCCCCATAAATGATGTGACGTTGGTCCGAATAGCGAGTTCAGCGTAAGGACAAAGCGGGCTTACAGTGTCATTCCACATAATTATTATGGATAGGCAACCGCTCACCAGCAGTTGTATTTGCCGTCCGAAGAAGCCCTCACTCGGCATTTGGAAACCTTGGCACGCACAGTACGGCAATATGTACCTAGGCGGGAAAGGTTACAGAAAATATGTGTCAATAACCAACCTCTACCAAATAATTTCAAAAAAGACACAAAAAATGTGCTACACAAATGTATGTGTTCAAACATGACATTTTAGTAAATACTAATGTCCATGTGTACCTATAGTAGCAGGCTACAAACACCGAGATTTTGCATGCGCCGTAAGAGAAAAAAAAATGCCAACTACACAGGAAGAGGATAATTCAGTTATGAAATGAAAAAGAATGGACAATTGAAAAAAAATTACGTCTCGTGATTTCAAAGAAGACCAAAAAATGTGCAAAGTTAGACACAAAGCTATGTGGACAAAGGTAACTTTCAAATAAGAAATATTAATGCTAAAAAAGGAAGAGTGCAGTCATACCCCACAAATGTGCAACCTGTGCACTCTGCAATATTACAGGAAAAATGTAACAGCGCAGAAAGATAATGCGGCAATTATAGTGGCACAATTAGATGTGCGGTAATATAACAATAAAGTGCGGTTCGCTGTTGAGTGGCCAAAACTAAACTTACATAATATTTACTGCCTCCATTCTTTGTGTGCAAGTCAGACACCAATGTATTTGCATCAAAGAATCTTCATAGACTGATATTGCATGTCCCTTACAAACCTTTTAAAACATAACCTTATCAATTGCTATTTTTTCGACCCTTTCATTCTGTGAATTGCTAGTAAGTTTCCCTTTCGCTCAAGGTCAAAAATCAATTGCCCTTTATACATTCACTCGGATGCGTGGCGTATTGAGCGTTCAACCAAAAAAGCAACTCATGTGGCCTTCACTCAGAAGCCAAATACATTCTTTCTTTGAAGGAACATATTGAAATCCAATTATGAGAACAAGTACTACCATACACCTCCAGAAGCGCTGTTTCCAGCAAAACACCGCAGATGGTGGCCTTAGTTTTCAAAACTTAGGAGGCCAGTCTGACGGCAATATTATTGCAAAAACATTTTAACCCACACGCAGTAATTGGTCGTGGTACAGTGAGCATGAACTTCCATTTAAACGTATCACTTTGGTGACAAGAAAACTCCACTTTTTCAGTTTGTGCTTCCACATCCCATTCTGCCCCCCTCAAAGGTCACCTTCTGAAATACTATTACATGAGTGTGACAAGTCCAATGCTGTCTTGTTTTGGATGTGTTTCTGGTGATATCCGCGTACACTAAAACATGAATAAAAGATAGGAGGGGCACCGAAGAAAGCTGACTTACTTCACGCTGTTCTACAACCAATCAGGGAAAGAGTCACATGTTCGCTGGCACAAACTTTTTCCCCCATTCAGTCTAAGGGGAAAAGAGACGTTTTGAGAACTCCTCCCCCTTATAACTTTCGCCCCCCTGCACCAAACATCACCAGACTTTCCAAAGAAATTCAGAGTGTTCAATATATTTTGCTTGCAAAGTTTGGTGACGAATCATCCAAGGGTAGCACAGTTATAAGGCAGCCAAAAAGTGTTCTTCCTATGGAAACAGCAACTCCACCATAACAACACAGCCACTAACGTGCCTGTTTAATATGCTGCAGTGGTTGTGGGCAGGACCTAGAGATTTGGATATATGTCCACAGATATTTGAATGTATAGGTGTACATTGGCTTATAACTCCACTGCTTATAACGTTGTTTCTGGATGCATGGCCTTCGGCCATGCACCCAAGACTATATACCCTCCCCAAAACCATCTGACATGCTAACCTATAGTACGGGTGTACGCATTGCTGTAATATCATGTGGTGGTTCTGGCCAGGGCCTAGGGTTTTAGGAGTATGTTGTATGGGCTACGGCCTGCAGCCATGCAACCAAAACTCTACATCCTGCCCACAAACACCTCAGTGATGTGCAGTAGTACGGGTGTATTGATAGGTGTGGTATGCTTCACTTGTTCTGGCCAGAGACTGCACTCCTAGCTGTATGTCCATAGATATTACAATGTGTGGGTGTGCACTGGCTTATACCTCCAGCGCTTATAACTTAAAAGCCAAGACTCTAGGCCCTGGCCACAACCACCGCAGCATGTCACAACTATGCTGGCGTACTAATCAATAACAGACCCATAGGAAAATGTAATGTAATAACGACATGTACTCAATTTCAATGGTCACTAACACCACGCGTGTCCTTCGAACATTTTCAAGGTGCCTGTACACAGCACGGACTGAAATGCTACCCCTTTTAGACCACTCATTTTCTGCACGTATAAACATCCTGTACAAGGCGGCAATGGAGAATACATCATTAACAGTTCCCGCCCAAACAAGTACAGTATTTCATCCATCTCTTACTCTCTGAACAACCCCAAGCATTGTAGGAGATCAAAATAATTTCCCAAACTCCATTTCGCATGGCGAATACATCATTAACACCTGCCACCCAAACAAGTACAGTATTTAACCCATCTCTTACTCTGTGATCCTCCCCATGCACTGTAGGAGAGCAAAACAGTTTCTGAAACAGCATTTCGCCTCTGTTAGCGACCGTGCTGTCTTCGGATCCAAGATGTCGGGCGCATCCACACATTCTGACGCACATCACAGCTCGCTGTAGCCAATCGGTGAAGGCGTCGCGTGTCCGCAGTCATGACACCACCCCCCTGGCCAATCGGTATCTTGTCCGTGGAGCGAACAGGGAAATGTGACCACGGAGCGAACATAGATATCACTAATTGTTTGACACATATTTTTTGGTCATTTTAAAGGAAAGTACTGGACGGATTGTCAGCAAATTTACTAAAGCACGCTTTCGAGACAAAGCCCCTGCCCCTACCGCAAATTTGGTGAAAATCCGTCCAACGGTTTGACTTGTAGGCGTGTGCAAAGTTTTTCCCCCATTCAGTCTATGGGAAAAAAAGACGTTTTGGGACCCCCCCATAACTTGTGGCCCCCTGCACCAAAAATCACCAAACTTTGCAATTTCAGAGTGGGCCATGTACTTTTTCTGCAAAGTTTGGTGATGATTCGTCCAGGGGGAGCGAAGTTATAAGCTGCCCAAAAAGTGCTCTTTCTATGGAAACTGCAACTTAGCCATAACTACACGGCCACTACTGTGGCCGTGTAATATATATTCAGTAAAAAAAACTTTGTTAAAGGGACGTTATGGTTCAAAGTAAAACCGAAAACCCCCTGAAATTTGCTAGTTATGGTTAGATAAGCAACCATAACTCGCGCACCTCTGTGCACTGCTAAGACTAACATCCGGGACATCAAAGATGACATCACAAATGTCATTGATGACATCACTTTTGACATCACATGTGCATTTACCTTTCATGAAAAGTCTGTACAAGGGATTCTTATTGTAATGTCAATAAAAACAGTGTCAAGGATCATTGGAATAAAAATCATGAGGTACATAGTGCATTAAGCAATGCATTAATCCAAATAGCATTGTATTATCAAGTTCTTTCCAATATACCAAGGTACACATGTAGTAACATAGGCATAGTGTGCAGCAGACATGATGGAGATGCAATATTAATAATCTTGCCATGTTAAATACTAAAATTATAACTGCTTTCTTATTAGAGTTTTGCATACTGTAAAACATTTAATAAGTACCTAATAAAACCCACCTACTACATTATTGCATTAATGCACACAAAACACAAACAGACAACAACACATACAAATATGAGCATATATAGGGAAAGTGAAGTAACCTAACTGATTATCTTCATGCACAGAAATGATTGCTCTGCTTCAAAGCTACTACTTCCCTATGTATAACTATCACATATTGTGAATAGGCCCTAAGGAAAGTAGTGCAAATGCAATGTGTAAAAATATGAGCATACCCAGGGAAAGTACAGTAATAAAAAACAACAGAACTATAAGTCAGTGTTGATAACCTTACTAATCATCTTCATACATAGATAGCATTGCTGTCTTCCAAGTCTGTGTTTTCCCCTATGTATATGTTTCATATGCTGTGAGTGGACCCTAAGTGAATTACTGTTAGAACATATTTCAAGTATAAGTCTACAAATATAGTACTTTTTGAATTTTTAGTTCCTGACTTTTACTGGCCTAAATATATAAGTAAAGGAAAAAGAGTGAGCCAGGCCTCTGATATCATCAGTGATATCATCAATGACATTTGTGATGTCATCTTTGATGTCCTGGGTGTTAGTTTTAGCAGTGCACAGTGGTGGCGCGAGTTATGGTTGCTTACCTTACCATAACTAGCGAATTTCAGGGGTTTTTCAGTTTTACTTTGAACCATAACGTCCCTTTAACAAAGTTTTTTTACTGAATTTCATAGGTTTTTAGTGGCACAACTTAACCATAATGTCCCTTTAACAAAGTTTTTTTACTGAATTTCATAGCTTTTTAGTAGCGCAACTTAACCATAACGTCCCTTTAACAACGTTTTTTTTACTGAATTTTATAGGTTTTTAGTAGCGCAACTTAACCATAACGTC
This sequence comes from Ambystoma mexicanum, assembly GCF_040938575.1. Taxonomy (NCBI): domain Eukaryota; kingdom Metazoa; phylum Chordata; class Amphibia; order Caudata; family Ambystomatidae; genus Ambystoma; species Ambystoma mexicanum. Next base: position 986,258,497 of record NC_090924.1, read on the forward strand.
CCTTTAACAAAGTGTTTTTACTGAATATACATAGATTTTTGGTAGCGCAACTTAACCATAATGTCCCTTTAAAAAAGTTTTTTTTAACTGAATATACATATACATACTGTGAATTTGATGTATGTTTACTAGGATTCCCTTACTTTATATATATGTAACATAGAACATACTGAACCCCCAGCTAGTGATTTTGATATTTGCGGACTGTGCGTATGTCCGCGGACCGACGCTGAAATGGGGGAGGAAAGCCATTAGCAACCTAGGTTCCCAAAGTGGAACCCGGGGTGCTAAAAAAAGAGGATTTTGCTTCCTACACCGGGACGCCTGTGGCATCCCAGTATAGGAAGGAAAATCCTTTTCAAAGATGGCCACCATGGAAAAGGAAGGCAAGGGTTCCATCCAGGGCCCTCTTTGCTTTCCATGGCAGCCTGCAGAAGGCAAACAGAGAACCCTATGACCATATTACCACGAGCACATTTCTCTTCCCTTTCAGATCTATCCTAATTTCGAATATCTTTACCACAAAGCCAGTCGCAGGTGGACGTGGCCACTTTAATCCTATGTTTTCTGCCTTGTGGTCATAGCCAGTAGCCAGATTGTCTGGATCATGACCTTATTCCATGAACCAGACAATCTGGCCACTGCCCATTGCCTCGGGCTATCCCTCATTCACTAAAGGTATACCGCTATTTTTCAAAAGTGTCAAATAAATGCACACACAATCGTCATATAACCTAGCCCCCACTTGACAAAATCCATCCAGACTGCACGAAAACATTTATATCTAGATCTATAACCTTTTTGCAAACCTTTGTGTAGATTTGTCAAATGGCACCACATTTATAAGCCTTTACACTATTTTGGCACCCCCACTCTAATTTTGCCCCCTCTTGACAAAATCCCACCAAACTTCGCAACAACATTTATATCTAGATTGATTATTAGTTTGCCCAAATAAGCGTAGATTTATCAAATGTCACCTCATTTATAAGCCATTACATTATTTTGGGACCCCCCTCTAATTTTCCCCCCTCATGACAGAATCCCACCAAACTTTGTAAAGTCATTCGCAATCAAGTCACAAATATACCATCCCATCCTCATCACCCCTCACCTCCTTAGAGATTATTTGATAAGTTTGACAAGAGCAATGCTCAGAAAATATTATTGTTCCGAGGATTCAGGCATGTATTTTTATAGATACGTTGATCAATCGCACAAACATTTCCATTGCACCTTACCTTAGTTTTCCTCTTTTGTACACATGCGAAATCTGGCAAGAGGGCACGGCCATCTTGTGCTAATCTTACCCGTTGCTGCATCGGCCTAAGGCAGCGTTATTCAAACTGTGGGGCACTACCCCCCAGGGGTCCACGGGTGCATCACTGGGGGGCCCTGAGAGCTCGGCATGAAAACAAAAAAAAAAAAGAAAATCTCTTCTTTTTTATAGATTGGAAGAAATGGGCAGAGTGGCTCACATGGTTGGGCTGAAGCATGAAAATGTCTCAGGCAACAATGAAAAAGTGGACCGCAGTTGTAAATGGATATTCATTCCTTTAGCCATAGACTGGGCCTCATTACAACTATGCGGTATGGTAACAACGGTGCTGGTGCATCCAAGCTCCCCATTCCCATTGAGCCCTATGGGGCTCAAATGGGAATGGGGATCTACCGGTACCAGCACCAGCGAAAGGGCAATTATCAGGTCTGCCTAACTCGGCATGACCCGGTAATTGCCCATTCACGGGTGCCAGACCTGGAGGCAACTCCAGCGGCAGCCGTGCCGGTTTTACCGGCACAGCTGCGGCCAGGGTTGTAATAAGGCCCACTGTTTCAATAGTACCCAAGGGGGTGCTTTGTGTTAAAATGTAAGTAAATTGTGATATATTCAGCAACAATGGTCAAAATTACTAACTGCATAGTTAAGTAACTCATCAAACTGGTCCACATTGGCCAAAATGGTGGCCCATTTTGACTGGCCCACACTAGCATTTCACATTTTTGGTACAGGCATTACCCTGTAGCCCAGTCCGAGCCTGGCGGCTCATCCATTATGGAGGAGCTAAGGAGCCAGCCCAGTGAAACAGTGAGCCCTCTCCCCCAGCTGCTATTTCCAGCTGATGGAGTGCTCCTGGGCTAGCTGAACTGTCAAAGGGAAAACTGTTTCCCTTTGACAGTTCAGTTTAGTTCCCCAGCCGCACATGCTCACTGAGCCATGCAAGTGTTGGGGCGTTTTGCTTCGCCAGCATTGCATAGCTCATTGAAAATGCTGGCTGGGGCACTGCATGTCTGTATGTCCGAGGAGGAGCTCCTGCGCCTCCTCGCACATACGGACAGAGCAGCCTGGAGCAGGGCGTTTCAGTACCCACACGCAGGTCAATGCAGAAGGTACGTTTATGTTCATTGTTTTTATTTAAACATGTGTATGGATGCGTTTATGCTTATGTTATGAATGAATGTATGGTGATGGATGCTTGTGTCAATGATAGAGTGATTGCTGTATAAATGTGCAGCGCCTTGCATGCATACGTAATCATGTTGATTGTGTTAGGCCCAGTGGGGCCCAGGGGACATGGATGGTATCTTTTTACTGGACATCTATTATAGATGTCCAGTAAAAAATGTCATGCCTGCCCCCTGGACCCCCAGCAACAATTGCAAACTGTTTGGCTATTTACCCATTTTCTTTTTAAAGTATGCTCTACAATGAAAACATTTTAACCCATTATTTAAAAAACATTCACAGGGGGAAACCCCCCCGAACCCCTCTATATTGGTTCTGGCTCCCTCACTATGCTCGGTCGCTATGGCATTTTTGGGGGAAATAGTTATGCCCCTACACCTAAAAAAATCACCAGCCATCACTGGCCCTCAGACTGTGTTGGAAACGGGATGGGGGGAACCCACGTACTATGGTGGGAGCACAATGGGCAGGAACCATGGGATAGTGGTGGGAGCAGAGTGGGGAGAGCCCAGGGTGGGTGATGGGGTGCGGAGAGACCAGGGACTGGGTAGGAGTGGCACGAGGGAGCCCAGCGACTGTGATGGGAGCAGGTGACGTAGCACAATATATACTGTCCATTTGGCATTTCTGGGGGGTCCCGACCTGCCCAAATTTTGCTCAGGGTGGCCCCGGCCCAAAAAATGTGAAGACCACTGGCTAAGATGAACTGCCCTGATGGCACTAAGCCCTGAGCCTCACATCACCAAACCTAGTGATATTGTCCACCTACCTCGGTGACGTTCCTGAGTAGCGTACCAAAACGTGCCCAGTCATCACCTACGTGACGCAGAAGCTGAAAATCAACACACAACTTCTCACAACACAGCATGGCAATTCGGAATAGTAAACCGTACTTTAAAAAGAAACAAGAAGACTGTACAATTCATAAAGTACTTTTATTTCACAATAAACGCTCCGACAACATCAGTGGCTGTGTAATATATATATATATATTCTTATGTTTATTTGTAAAACAAATGTTTTTACCACTTAGGACATTTTGAGTGCAAAACTGACATTTAATAAAATCTAAATGCTAGTAGGTGTTTTCTTTTCATCTCTCCCATCATTATAACTGTATACTCTGGGGCCTTATCCCGAGAGAGTGGTTGGGCCTTGGGGGAGGAGAGGACCATAAGTGTACAATTAAAATTCAGGGAGAATATGTTAACACCTCCTGATTTTATTTGAGGAGTATAGTTTTGAAGTTAAACAGTGGCTGCACAAGCCACAGAGGGAGGAAGTTGCCTGAAACCATCCGGGTGGAATGACTGAAAAATTGCTGGTGAGTTCACCTTGCCCGGGAGACAGTAATTGGGAAATACTAAAAGCTGATTGGGCCATATGACCAAGGAGAGCCTAAGAGAGGGGGTGTTATGATTTATTACGCATTCACACTCAATTCAGGGAGTTAATTTCTCCCCAATCAAGGTGGCACACAACAGATCACTATTAGTTTATTAAAGTTCACTTTGGTAAGGCCTTCAACCCGTCTCGCACCTAATGCCAACAAATACCCGGTGCCACAATGGACTAGGAATCAGGCCGGTGTGAAGAAAGAATATAGATTTATTAATTTATTTAAACCAAATTTGACAACATTTTACAAACAGACTAACATCAGCCACCAATGCTGTGGCAACACAAGAACACAAATGAATTCCGTAATGACGCCAACACAGAGATAATACTAATATATGCAGTCACAATTTCCCACAGCTTTCTTTTCAAATCACCCACACCAATACAGAAAAAGAACAATTCAAACACACAGTGAATGCTGATTTGGTTATAATACTTTTCTCCCAGCAACCCCCCACCCTCCAAACATCAATTAGACTTGGCCCATCTGAATTGAAGGCCAGTGGCAGAGCGCGTGAACACAATGGGAACATCGTTTTGGGATTCTAATAACTTACAGGAGAGGCCTTGTAATGGGCATCAGGGAACAGCAGGACACCTCTGGGAAACAAGGGTGTCAGTCAAGAATATTCCCCTCTGGCTCCTCCAAGGGGTCCCAGTCAGCGTCTGTGTCTCCTGGTTCCTGTATCCAATGCAAGATTTGGAGCCTCTCTGCTTGGGTGTTTCTCGCAAGAATTCAGCAGGAGGTTACCTCCCGGAATAAGTGTAAAAGCTCAGTTCTGATGCACACTGGTTTACTTAGAGGGCAAATGACATCGCGGATTTCCGCAAAAGGGATTGGTTGGTTGTCTCTACCCACACCCCATCTGTGTGCTAATAGGACAAGGAGATGAGGGGTGTGAAATTGGAAAGCTGTGGGAGGAGAACGCTTTGTCATCCCAAACTGACATGTCAGCTTGGCCTGTTTAAACTCTGAAAATCTATCAATATGGAAACTACCCTAATTCTTCAAATATTTACATGTATGGATATATTTTTAAGAACTACATTTTAAGGCAAATCAGATGATGCTAATCTGAAGTTGGCACACCCTTCCTAAGTAGAGATACATTTTTTCTTTGTTTACTCAGGAGCCGTATCAGTGAAAAATATGCCACTTCATAGTTCCCATGTTAATTATGTCCTTCACCGTCCCACCAACTTTCAAATCTCTCGTAATCAAGGGATGGTCGAATAACATTTTTATTAATAACCTCTGTTATGTTTATCACACAAAAATTGTTTTGGCATGGTTCAAAGGGTGTTACTGTCACCTTTAATAAAAGTCTGGAATGACCATTGTGGCGTTTATGCTGCCCTTTTATGCAATAATATGTATTTTTCCATTAACTAAACTCCAGCCTTTACTTTGTCTCCTTAAGTTTCATTTCCCGTTAAGCATGTGATCAGCCAGAGGCAGGCTCATGTTTATCTTCACCTGTCCCTTCTTGGCCTTGTAAAGGTCCTGGCTGCAACTCTAATGTACATTTTATGGAAGCTGTGACCTCAAGGTCACTTCTGCTGAAAGAACAGGCATGGCTTTATCTTTTTCCACCATGGTTTAAATCTAGGCAGTGTATTTCTTTATATTTTTTCAAGCAATGGACCTGATTGATTGTTGACAACCAGACCTCCCGCTCCAGGACCAGCAGAGGAAAGGTCTTGGAGGTTAAGTTTCACTCTTTGGAGAAATGACCGGCTGCATGTACAATTCTGCAAGAAATGACTTTTAAACTCACTCACAATGCATTTTAAATGATATTTTATAAGGCGCCTGGGCCTTATATCCATGTGTAATGTGCTTCTTTAATCTCACAGTTGCAAAAGACACGAGTATCACTTCTGAATTGTCCATATGTATAGGGCAGTTATATGAGAAAACCATGTTCAAACACCGAAAGTCTAGTAGGCACTTCTAGTTGCATACTGTCAATTGGATGAGGAAAAAGAAAGTTATTTTATTTCTTATAATTGCAAGAAGCTTGGTTTCAATTGAGATTTTGGGATCACAGTCTTATGTCTTATGTTGCATAAATATGTTGTGCATGCTGCTATCTGTCTCCTGAAGTAAAAAGTGTAGCCTTCCATGGATTTAGTAAAACAGCATTGTCAGAAAAATGTCTTTCTTTTCCTTGCTGAAATGCATTGTACATCTCTTCGCACTTTTGTGATTTAAGCCCATTTGTTTTCTTTTGAGATTCTTAGTTCTATAGGCCTCATATCTGACATACCCATTTCTGTGCTGCTTTAGACTTCAATTGAACTTTATGAATCACTCTGGCCTCTTTATTCCTGGCGTTCAGGGGCTATATTTCACCCCACAGGATCTTTGATTCCAGTGAGACAGAGAGAAGAGCAAGGTGAGAGTGGGGTTTTAGGTTCCTTGTGGCCTTGGTTCATCCCAGGAATGTCTGTCAGAGCACGTCCGCTCTTTTCTCTTTCCCAAGGGAGTGGTGCTCTGGTCTGCACTCCACTCTTTTTGGATTTGGGGTTTTTGTCCTGGACCTCTCCCATTCCGGTAGCTCCACCTAATGTCCTGTAGAGGCAAGAAGTTATTTAATCTGCTGAGAATAAAAGAGAGGTTAAGTATTTTATACAGTACTAATTTACCCAGTATGATCAACATGTGAATTGACAACAAACCAAGCAGTTACACATTACTTTTCACTTGAAGTATACAATTCTGAAAGGGTTTCACAGTTGAAATAAAGACGTATTTCTTTTTTAATTTTAATTTAATTAATTTTTTTAAAGAGAGGCTCAGATTATTTAACACTGAAAGGAGTTTTTGACAGATTTTTAGCAATATGGGACTGGTAGTGTATGTGCACCTCTCTAAATTGAAAGGATATGCGTGTGTGGCACAGGTGGTACATCGATACTTGGAACCCAAATTTTACCTGCTACTCTTTCCCGACCCAGCAGTATGTAATTTCCCTCTGAAAATGCACACCAATCAGTTACCTGTCCGGGCTGTGGAAGGCGCAAAGTGGAAGCTCCCAAAACAGGAACGATATTGAAGAATGTGCAGAATTAAAACTAATCTTGAGTCCGCCAGACATCTCCTTGCTGAATGTCCTCGTATGGGCCTGTTATACTTGGTTATGTTGGGGCAGTTGGGCCACGAGCTTGCCTCAATAAAATCTGAAGAGTTCTGGATCTTTTGCCTAAACACTGATTCAAATATGACCCACTTGGCATTATATAGGGCGTAGAGAAAGGTGGTTATATATCTCCACGACTAAAAAGAAAATGAGTATTGCAGCATTAATGAAATGGCGTGGGGAAATGCTTTGCATGTATATGTTATGTGTTGAGAAGAATGAACTATCAGTTGATTCGAAGTAGGTGCAGTATATGCTAAATTGTGTAAATTGTGTGTAAATTGTAAAATTGTGTATTTATTATATATCTAATATGTATGGTATATTCGAATGAAATAATGTTGATTGTAAAAGTTCTTGTTGGAACTAAATCCAATTAAAATTAAATTAAATTGAAAACATTAAAACATTTTTGTTACATTTCTTTCTGTGAGAACCAGTTACCACCTTTCAGAAAATCGATTATGGCTCACTTAAAAAATTGCACTGAAAATATGTGGTAGACACAGTTTGATCAACAGGACCTGTACATTTTCGTCCAGGTTTGCTGCACTGCCTGGTACCAGCCAATAAGCACACGCTCAGAGTGCATCTAGTGGCTTCAGTCTATTCAATAGGATACCTTCTTCTTTCACGAGGTGCCAAAAACAGAATCCGGGTGTCCTGCACAACTTTCAAGGGGCTCTGAAGCATTGCTGCTGTGGCCGAGAGCAATGGCCGTTCATGCATCCTGAACCATTTCCAGTATGTGCGTAAACATATGTGCTCCCCACCCTCCAATGCCAGTACTGTCTCTGATGTTTGCACATTTGTACAAGCCAGTTTCTAAGATTCTCCCAATAGATATATCCAAATGCGCATTGAAAGTAACGACTGGAATTTTTGAAAACCTAACTACCATTGTCAAAGACATAGGTCTAGCCTTAGTGTAGGTACATGTTGGAGTAGTCGAGGGGTCCTCGGACGTGGTAACTACCATTGTCAAAGACATAGGTCTAGCCTTGTGTAGGTACATGTTGGAGTAGTCGAGGGGTCCTCGGACGTGGTAACTACCATTGTCAAAGACATAGGTCTAGCCTTGTGTAGGTACATGTTGGAGTAGTCGAGGGGTCCTCGGACGTGGTAACTACCATTGTCAAAGACATAGGTCTAGCCTTGTGTAGGTACATGTTGGAGTAGTCGAGGGGTCCTCGGACGTGGTAACTACCATTGTCAAAGACATAGGTCTAGCCTTGTGTAGGTACATGTTGGAGTAGTCGAGGGGTCCTCGGACGTGGTAACTACCATTGTCAAAGACATAGGTCTAGCCTTGTGTAGGTACATGTTGGAGTAGTCGAGGGGTCCTCGGACGTGGTAACAACCCTGGGAAGTGGGAGCTGCACCAGAGAAAGAAGGGAAGTAGAAAGAGTCGCGCGAGCCAAGTGTGTGAAAGGCTAGAGCAGAAGGATGTAGAGGGTGACGATGAATAGAGGCAAGGTGGGAGACATGTGGTCGAGATAGGCAAGGGTCAGCAGGTATGGAAAGGTGCATTAGGGTTTCAAGGAGCGTTATGAGGCTGGGGGCGGGGGGACACCGGGACATCCCTCGGTAGGCGTATCATACACATGCATATCGCGTGATTCCGCATCCACCTGGATGGTTTTCCTTGAATTGGCTCAGCCGCCTGCAGTGCTGGCTGCCACCACTGCATTTTTTAAAAATGATTCCCAGCAGGGCCATGAGTGTCTGCTGGGCTGGAGAACGGAACCGCGCAGTGCACATTGCCAGGGCAGGTCAGCAGGGCAGGCTGTAGCCGGGCCGGGCTGCGTGAGGCCTTGGCAAGATTGATGTCGGCTAAGGTAATTAAGACGCTGACAATGATATCACTATATCATATTATGAAGGAAAATTTGATATGGCAATGAATAAGTTCCTACTGGAAGGACACTGGCCCGTAGGCTACGTAGCCTTTCAAACGCCACTTGCACTATTTCCCTATGTTCCACTGACCTGCTCCTCTCTGTTTTCTCGGCACCCATTGTCCATGTGCGCTTAACATGGAGAACATGCCCACTCTACAAGAACCAAAAGAGCTGACTTTGCAATACATAATTGCTGAGATTTATACCCTCCGTCTTCGGGCTCGTGTATATAAATTCTATGAAATAGCCGCAAAGCGCCAAATGTGGCTTGAAATAAAATACTGTCATTAAAAAAAAACATGCATGCAGAGGGGTACCAGGGAGGGTGACTCTGTGACACGAGGATGTGTACACAACAAACGACTTTGAATGTGATTGCGAAGGGTGCATGAATGCCATGAAGACTTCCACACACCCCATATAAACCATTTCAGACATGCGGCAGGCAGCAATGCAGTCTGCTCCAAGGCACAGGTGAGGGATGTAAGCAAGCAGCAGACGGGCACTCATGTACCCAGTCATGGCCAGAGGAGACATGCCAGAAACAGCAAACTCTGCGGCAGGTACCAGTGTGCACTGCTACTGCTACACTGCACTTCGATGTGTCTTGCAAGGGAGCAGCAGCAGGCACCACAGATTGCAGTGACCAGTCCAGCTACACAGAGAACAAGTGCATGGCTTTAAACTCTTTCCCCAGGTTGTTTTAGGGAAGGTTACAGGTCTGAGGTGTGCTATCTAAATCTAGGGTGTTTGCTTGTTTTTTAACGCTCACACTTGGGATAGGTTTACTCCGTATTAACTGCATTTAAAGCGGACTCCATGTGGCACCCATGTCCCCTCCCAGATCGTGGTACGCACTTTAAGAGGATCCCTTTTTACATTTCCCTCTGTAAACAGTTAATTACCTCAGTAGGAGCTTGTCTGGACAGAAAGGATTATTACAGGTTCTGCTCTTGCGCCCAGCTGCTATGAATGGGCAAGGCAGGTGTTTTTCCCCCTGTGACTGATTGAGTGCCTTCGACACTCACATGCCCATTTGCCTCCACTTCAACTAAACGCAGACCCAGTTGGTCTACTAATCTGAGGGCCTCGGTCCTTTGGCTGATGTTGGGAGGAAACCGTTTTATGGAAAGGCTAAACGTGGTGTTTTCCCCTTGTCGCGTGTGTGTGTGTGTGATGTTTTTTTAGAATGTATTTTGTGTAGTGTCTTGTTATTGGTGTGGTAGGTTGCAGTTACCTCGGTGTCATTGAGGGATTCATCTGAATCGTGAGTACCCAGTTAAAATAGACCCCCATGGACGAGTATTGTGTGCTTGAAAACATAGCCCCTATGAAAGGGCTGTGATGATTGTGGAAACATCAGAGACCAGAGTTATCAGTTTGGTGGGAAAAAAAGTGAAGGTATAACCTTTCATTTCGCCATGGTGATCAAACGCGTGTTGTTTAACACTATGCAATGCAATATTTACTATGCATTTGGACTTCGGAGCGTCCACAGTAGGGCATCTGTATGGTTTTAAGGCCTTGAAGGTATAGTTAGAAGCCATCTGTCTTTACCACGATGCAGCATTGCAATGATTGTCTGACAACAATGCAAATGTATATTCATGTGTCTAACTTAATGTGACATTAAAATATTTATTTATGCAGTATGTATGAGTATAAAGGTGATCCTGTTACAGGGCCTATAAGCCATTGGTGTGTGTGGATATTAGTTAATATGAACATGCATTTGAAAGTACATTCTGATTGAATAGGGACATGCGGATAGTTTCTCTTACCGGTAAATAAGGGGCCTGTGAGCTGGCCAATACACTTGCTTTGGGTGGGGGCACTAAGCCATTTTCTATCGCTCGGGCTTGGTCTTATCTCCTGCTATCCCTGAATTCTCTAAACCCCCACGCAGTTGCGTGATGAGGTGTGTGTCCTTTGGTTTTCCCCAACAGGCCGCTGCTTGGCCGTTCAGCAATCCTTTTATTACCTGTTCTTCCACCTCATTCTCCACTATCAAAGCGCACTACACCGTAGACATGTATGAGAAATTGAGCAACAGGTTAGCACGTTATGCTGCACGGGTAGCGCTTGTGTTGGCATTAAAGCACGCAGGAGAAAAAGCAAGTGAAGAGGAGGTCCCAAGTATAGCCCGCACTCCAACCATCCATTTTGAAGTACCAGGAACGTTCACACCGATATATGTGATGTATGATGAGCAAATAAACCAGCAGAGAGCCACAGTGGGGCTCTGTCCCGTACCAATCAGAAGAACAGAACCTATTGAAGTACCAGTACCAAGGAAACCATGGACAGTAAGGTATCCATTGAGGAAGCCATGTCAACCAATAAAGCGAAATGAAGATTGTCTAAATACAGTCCCTGAAGAAACCAAAAAGGTCTTGATGTAAGACAAATGGTGACGTCACAAGAACCTGGACTGACTCAAGTATATAAGAAATGATGACCAGAGAATGACGTAAAGAGACAAAACGCCATGAATAAAGGATATCGTGAACCTAAAGTGAAAGGATAATGTCAAACATAAGAAGCTTAATCCATGAGCATGATGAAGATAGTCAACCAAGTTTACACATGTACAAATGCTTGGAACCGCAAGACAGCTAAGAAAATTGTGCGGCTTGCTATGCTTAGTAGAAAGATAGTGCGGCAAGTGCCACTTTACATAATCTACCTCAAAGATGTACGTTATATAAGTATATTTCCACTTTGCACAAGGATCAGAATCAACGAAAAGGTTACTAAAAGGCCACAGGAGAAGAGTTTCATATTTGGCAAAATCAAGACTACAGCGGCAGAAACGAAACTCAGCAGAGGCAAATCGTGCCTGGAGAACCAAGGTTGTATCTGTCAAGATGCATGAACAGTGGCTACAATTAATTGAAGCAAAGAACAGAATGTACTGCTCCGAAGGGTCAAGATAAGAAGCCGAAGGCAGGTGGTGGGTGAAACGAAAGTCAAATACACAAATTGTATGAAGAAGAGGCAAATTCACGGTGTCTGAACCACGTGACCAGCCGAGCGAGCAGAAGTAAGCCTTTCACACCTACGCATGGAGCCTCATCGTACCCATCCTCCTTTACTTTCTCAGAACAAGAGGCAGACGCAAGCCCAAACTACAAGGCAGTAATTGACACACGGCCACTAAGGTGATGAATGGCTGTAACATAAATTGAAGGAAATCTGGGGTACAGACTTACTCCCTGCACCTGGGCTCATTATTCTGCATGCTGCTAAGCAAAGTGGAAAAGTATGGGTGCGGTTTGTGCCAACCCAATCACAAGGGACCAAGTAATCTAGGGTCCTATAGTTAGTAGAACCAATGAGACGTTGTACTCTTAGTGACTTCTGCAGTAGCTAGTTTGAAGGTAGGGCTTAGATGCCCCACCTGACAGTGTTTACCCAATCCCCTTACTCTGTTGCCATATACAGATATAGTACCTATAATAAAGTTACCTTTCCTGAACCAATAGAATTGTATGCCAACTTTTAAGCATTACACATCAATGATGACAAGTTTTCAGTATAAATATTATGATTTTCATGAAGTTCGTTGGAGTTGAAGCGAGAAGGAAGATCGTGCCACTGCTGATATTCATAACTCCCTGTTTTCTGTACTTGTCATTAATCGGACTCCCTTTGCCAAACCGTTGAGTTGTCATTATTGATTTGGTGTTGGAGTATTTAATCTGCACCCCCATCCATCTCACGGGTGCTGCTGTCTTGTCTTAAAGTGCTTCTGTGCAAACCGCGACTCTATGGACTGGTTGGGGGTCCTGGAGCACACTTGCTAGCAGAGATTGATGGTTATCGATTATCGATTAGAATAAGACACCCATTGACCATCGCATAAAGTAACTCTAGGTCCTCGGTAATATCACGAGTCCTTTGCCATCCGGCTGAGTAGACCGTAAAGCTCCCCGTAGACAGTGGCAGAATAAAAAATAAAATCTGCAGAACGAGATCTGAAGGGACCTGTGTTACCCACATAACCCCTTCCCACTCCTACCGGTAGCTGAGCGGGTGAACGGCTGGAGAAGGCGGTGACGAAGGCAGTGATCCCGAGCATCCAGAGAGGAAACATGCGAACGGTGAGTGAAAAATACTAAATGCTTTGGCAAAAAGTGCATGCGTTAGAACAAGTAAGGGAAAAGGTAACATAGGGAGGCGGGAAAACAAAATATAGTCAGAAGTAGAGTAGGATGTATATATATATATAAGGGGAAGGAAATAGTAACTCAAAGGGAGACTAAAAGCAGTAAAAGAGGATACAGGGGAGGACACCCGAGAAGAGAGGGAATACCGGTAGGGAATACCCGAGAATAGAGACGATTCGCCTTATTCCTCGCTTTAATATAGCGACTAGAAGAAACTTGTATGCAGAGTCCTGAATGAAGAGGAACAAATAGGTCACCACAGCGGTTAAAGACGCCTGTGAAAGTGATAAGTTTAAACTCCATGTCGGGGTATTATTAGAGGCAGAGGTATTTGTGACCAGCTGGAGTTCGTCTAGTCTGTTAACGTCTGTCTTATGTGTTATTTGTTGTGACTTTGTAGGTTGAAATTTTTCCTTCAAGAACCAGCATAAAATGTACACGATTAAGTAACTGAGATATTGTAGTATACAAATTGATGTTTATTGATTAAAAAAAAGGCGATATGAAATGTTTGTGGAAAAAACGGGATTGGAGCTTGCGACGATTGGTGCTCGCTCATATTGTTGGAATTGGTTAATGAAATTTACAAGTGTTGTATAAAGTGAAAGTGAACAAAGTTAAATATGGAAGACATGACTCCATTAGTACACCTGTGCAAACAGTTGCCAAAACACGCACATAAGCTGAAAAACTACAGTGTGGAATGGGTTAAATGAACTGCCCACAAAATGTTTATGCCTTGGCCCCAGGGTGGATCCTTATCTAAAACAGTGTTGCAACACATGACGACATACTTGCATGCCAGGTACACGGGTAAAAAGTTAGACAAATGCTTAGCTAGTCTAGAGTTGTGGAAATTGTACCAACAGGATGAAGAGGAGGAGCCGCCAGTAGATTGGATACTTAACGTATGTACAGAGGGGGGTGTGATGCCCTCAGCGCCAACTGCCTTGTCTGAAACGAAAACTGAAGACAGTAAGGACGAAGAGTTATACCCGTTAAGAGAACTTAAAGCAGCCACCTCCAAAGTTCAGAGGGCCAAGGAGAGACGTGAGAACGAGAGAAAAGACCAGACACAAGCCAGTACATCTCTCGACACGGAGAGGGAAGGCAAAAGATGGAAAGGGAATGAGAATAGAACTGATGAGATAGCACTCACACAGAACTAATGGATAGGAGGTCAGATTTTATTGAAACTCAATGGTAATGTCATTGATGACGCAAAACAAAAGGAGAATCTAGATAATGTGCAGAGAAGGGAGAAGGAGAAAGAAAAAGGATTGAGAGACGAAAGAGTAATGAAGAAAGATAGACAGAGACGAGAACAGTTATATCGTGAAGAGCAAGAAAGGCAACACGATCGTAAACAGAGAGTAGCCAATGATTAAGACAGACAGGAGCAGCGAAGGATAGAGGAAGAACAGAGGATATGAGAGAAAAGAATAAAGAGATGAAGGGATGAGGAAATCCAAAGAGCAAATGAACGTAGAGATGCAAAGATAGGATCAGAGAAGAAGCGACAAAGCGGAGGGAGTTCGTTGACGATGTAGAACGCAGGCAAAGACAGAGAGCACGCGATCTCGAATATCTGGAAAGAGAGGTTAAAAAACCTGAGCCAGTAGTAGACTGGGAAGATATAGAAGAATTCTTTCCTGAGTGCGATTCAGTACCAGGCACGTCTAGGGCTAATATCGAGGATGACTTTGACACCAGAAGCATCAGAGAGACGATCGATAGAATATATGATGAAATGGGGCTAGAACAAATACCCCAAGGGGAGAGGGAAGACGAGCGCCTCGAGAGCACTCAGCTTTACGATACTGAGGACGTCTCCCGAAGTAGTGGGAATAGAGAACTGTCCCTAGATAGGTTGGAAATAAGTAGGAACAAAGAGGACGCAAGAAGTTGCACGAGTTGGGGGCAGACAATGTCTGACACCGAAAGAGAGGAGCATGAAGAAAAGGAGGAAGTGAGGAGATGCAAAAAATGATTCTCAAGGGGGAAAGGAATAAGATGGGTAGACACCAGTGACTCTGTGCCGAGGGCATCAGGATCAGCTACGCAGTCAGACTGACACGAAGAAGTATCTCACGGTCAGAGGGGGGGGTGTCTCCACCACCCTATGTGAGCCAGCTAAGGACATTGCCAGGTAGGTGACGATGCAGGAATATTACTCCTGCAACTGCAATAGAGAGAAGAACAATGAGAGAAGAGAGAGAGGGCTATACGTTCCAATTTCCTTTGCTCGAGAAAGGTGGAACAAGACCACAGTATATACCATGGCCACACATGGATCGGGAAAACCTGAAAAATAAGCTTCCAATGCTGACATCGGGAGCCAGAAAATGGATACACGAGTTAGAAAAAATGACGGGAGGGAACATGTTAGCTATAGGGGATATCAAAGGTCTCTTAATCGCCATACTTGGTGATAGAGCAGATGATGTGTGCACACCCCCAGGTTACCCTGGTGTGACCACAGTTAATACCGCACATGACGGAGCACCATTTAACAATTGCAGAACCGCGGTGTGGAAAGCATTACAATCGCTGTATCCAGATACTTCCGATATGGGAGCTATCATGACTCAGAAAATGAAGGAGTCAGACGACCCGTTGATTTACATACAGAATTTCCAAGACGCGTGGGTACTTGAGACTCGGGAATCTTGGGGGAAATCTATACCTGTGTTCTACCATATATTATGCCAAGGGCTGCCAGAGCCGGTACAGAAACAGCTTAAGAAATTGGTAGGAATTGAGGCCAAACCATGGTCGGAAATACAGCTGACCATCGCACACTATTGCAGGCTACTGCAAGAAAAGAATCGCAAAAAGGAAGCTGCACGGAAAGGTGAAGAGGCAAAATTAGTACAGAAGAAATTGTCAAAATATGCCCTTGAAGGAGCAATGATAACCAGCACAGACGGATCGAACATGCAACAAGCCAATAATCCACAGCAGAATAATCAGGGCAATACAGGTTTTTACCCCAGGGGAAGAGGATTTAGAGGATGAGGATGGCAGAGTAATCAGGGAGGTTTTCAAAACATGCAAAATGGCAACCCAGATATATCAAATGGGCAAATGATCAGACCACCGCCAGTATGTGGGTTGTGTGGGATGACAGGGTGTTAGGCAGAATTATAGGCAGTACCCTTTGGGAGCACTACACACAATTAAGACTAGAAGTGACAGTACAATTTCACCTTTGGTACAAGCCTGTACTACACAGTTATAGTGGTAGCAGTAACGGAGCAGCCAGACTTATCTCAAGAGTAAGTGAGCAGTACAAATGGTTACACAAAGGACAGCAATTATTATGATTCAGGCAAACACTGACTCAAGGTTTCTAAGTAAAAGAATATATATTTACTCAACATTTGTATAACAATTCACTATTCTAAGCAAGTTAAAAATCACAATCATAAATACACCACACCACTTCCCTTAAATTCCAGACAAGTTAAGCTCACAAAATGAAGTGGGAGCAAAATGGCACTCCAGCAATTTAAAAGGGAGGGAAAGACAAAGTTATTAGAAATGAGGCAAAACCTACAGGTAAGTTCTCAGGGCAATTGAACAAGAGAAACTACAGTGAGGAGATCAGCTAGAAAAGGCTTAGGGCCAAAGTCAATGGGTCAAACGTCTTTAGCGCAAGATCACACAGTTCAGGGTAGTTTGCGGTAAAGTTCGTGGCACAGATTCCGGACGAGATTGGTTGGTAGAAAAGTTAGTTCAAAAAGAAGAGAAGGACAAGCCCTCAGATTGGAGAAAGATTTCAAACTCTTTCACCGCGGCTGAACGAAACGGACAACCGGATTTGCACAGTACCTTAAAACGGAGAGGGAGCTGTAGGTGAGGTGGATGTTCCTGGTGGTTCCTGCAGGCTCACGGTTCCTGAAGCGACTGTCGGACTGACACGAAGTAGGAAGACTGGAGGGTGCTGCGCCACCCAGGGAAGAAACCAGCAGCAGTGCAAAACAACAAATAAAAGGTGCGCTCCTTAAAACTCAAGCAGGGTCCCACCTTCCTGGCTATCCGGCCCACTGTAGCTCTGTACAGCGAGTTCGACCAGAGGAGGGGTCCTGGCTTCTATTTTGGGCGAACTGGTTGGTCCCACCAGCTCAAGGGAAGAAGTTTCCTGGAGGATCTTCTCTGTCGTCGGATTCGGAGATTCGGACCTGCAGCAGGGCCTCACTGGGCGGTTCAGTCGTGGTAGGGGTCCTATTTTTCCAGTTCCTCATTGGTTCTTTCGTTCCAGTGGCAACTCTGCCTTTCCAATCCCATAGACCTGCTTTATATGTAGTTTTCCCCCATTCATACAGCCTGGCTGTCAATCACACAGCAGGGTGGCTGGCCTGGCAAGGTCAGTCCACTTAGCCAATCAGACAAGAGTGCGACTGAGGTTACCAAGGGAACCCATGGCAGGTGTCTGAAGATCTCTCCCTCACATCCTGCCTACATAGACTATCAGGCGCCTTAAGGAGGGCTTCTGTGCAGAAGCCTGCGAAAAGACAGCGAACAAAGGAATCATCCCAGGTTTGGCGCACAGAGAAAAACACAAGAAAGATTTTTAAAAAAGAAATGGCGAATAAACCCAGCCGGAACCAAAATAAAATGTATTTGGTCAAGCAGGTTTATGTTCGAGGCTAATATAATAGCCTATACCACATTTATATAATATAACCACAGTAGAAAAGTTAGGGCAGTTACCACTGCCACCAGCCAAGTCTTAATGTTAAGGGAGCGAACCAATGCCCCAAGAGGTACAGACAAAAAAGGATAAGAGTTAACCCTTTCCAGTACTCCATGTAAGATGGGGTCTACTGCGTCTGTGATTTAAAGTGACTATATAAAGTTAATGGCAACTTTAACTGTTTCTGGGGGACTAGAGTCAGTGGGAAGTCTCAAAGACAACCCTGGGCACTGCACTGAAGGTGCTATGTACCACACACAAAAAGTGGTGCTCATGGAGTAGGTGAGGCTCCAGAAACCCAAGATCACACAAAAAGTGAAAACACACACAGCAAAACACATGTAAGAGTGGGAAAAAGGCTGACACTCTTACCAGGTGAAAACAAAAAATCCTAGAAATCCAGCAAAGCTAATGAGGGACTCATAAGGTAAGGAAAATCAGCCATTTATGAGAATTCTCCCTAACACAGGGAATCTAGCATGCACATGCAGAAGTCAAGGCATGATGCAAAAACGGCCAAGCAACAGGAGCAGGTATGGTGAATCCACCTGAATTTTTACAGCAGGGGGGAACTGGATTTGCACAGAATCACACGGTGCAACTGCAACCACCAGGAGCACAGCAAGGCTTGCAACCTCCGAATTCGATGAGCTTTCCGCAAGGACAGTCTCTACAGTCACTGATGCAACTGTCACAGTCAGTAAGTACAGGACAGACCATGATCCCTGAAATGAGGAGTAACGCTGGTGAGGGGGGAAGTTCGTTCTCACAAGGTGGGACAAAATTATATATGGACTAGGACAGCTCACTGGGAACCCTGATGTGTTCTATCCTATCAGTGACACCAGATCATCACCGGGAACCAAGGGTGGATGTTGTTGTAGGGGATAAAGAATATTCCTTCCTAGTTGACACAGGTGCAACACGTTCGTGTATAAGTGAAGGCAAGTTCTCTTTGTCCGGCCATGCTATAAATGCTCAGAGTTTCACAGGAGCTACAAGTCGTGTTCCTTTTACAAACGCACTTCCAGTCTCTATAGGAGAATTTGATATGAATGTACCTTTGTTGTATTCGCAACAAACACCCAGTAACATCTTGGGTCGAGATCTAATGACAAAGTGAAACATGACAATCTTATCCACGGAGGATGACATAGTACGCTCCACTCCACTCCAGGAATGCATTATTTGAACGTATGCAAAATTATTAGAGCATACGCAGTACACACAGCTATGAGGACTGTGCCACTAGAGCCAGAAATATTTGGAGTATGTGTGCTAATGGAAGGGTTGCCAGGCCTTGCATACAAAACCATGGGGACCCCAGATGAATTCCTCTTTAGGCCAAGGATACCTATGCACGAGGAAAACGGACAAGTATTTCCCTTGATGATACACACAGCTGCAATACGAGGGAAAATAGCTTTGATTGATGGCTGTGATGATGAAGGCCGACAATGGTGCACAGTAATCGCCATTGAAGAAGGGTACAGATTGACGGACGTCACTGATGACAATCTGTTTGATGAGCAAGCAGATGAGGGAGAAACAGCAGTTGAGGTGAACCTCAACTTTTGGGTGAGAATGATCAAAAGAGAAGTGCCTCAGAGAATGATTCTGGTACAGAACCGTCCTGAATATTTCGAGAAAGACATGGCCCAGGTGCATGTCTCAGTGTGGACCACAGGTCCCTATGACGTAGGTTTACTGAAAGGTGTCGGAGAAGGGAAAATCAAACTAAAGCCAGGAACAATTTTACCAAAAGTACGACAATATCCCATGTCCAGGGAGGCAGATGAAGGAATTTGTAAGACAATTTCGGCAATGATGGAGCAGGGCATCCTAGTGAGGTCAGAGTCGTCATGCAATACTGCAGTTTTCCCTGTCAAGAAATCAAAGGGAGGGTCTTGGAGGCTAATTCAAGATCTGAGGCTGATAAATAATATTGTTGAAGCCGAGTTCCCTTTAGTCCGAAACCCGGCTACGATCCTATGTAATATACCTGTTGAGGCAAAATATTTCAAGGTGATTGACTTGAAAAATGCATTTTTCTCAATTCCATTGCACAAAGACCCACAAGATCTGACATCATTTATGTTCGGACAGATGCATCTGAAAAGCATGAGGCTACCCCACGGGTACTATGAGTCACCTTCTATTTTTAACAGAGTCCTGCAGATGGACCTAAGTAATATTGCATTAGAGAAGAGCAATGTAGACACGATTCTGTTCAGCTATTGACTATATTGGCTGAGAAAGGATATAAAGTTGACAACGAGAAGTTAAAATACTGTCAACAAGAAGTGCTATACATAAGTCAGCTAATCTCACATGAGGGGAAAAGAGTTACCCCAGAAAGAGCTGAAGCAATACTGAACACAGCCAAGCCACACACGGTAAAACAGATGCAGAGTTTCTTAGACCTTTGCAATTATGTGAGGACATGGGTCTTCTATTACAGCTAATATACCAAGCCGTTGCTTCAAGCACTAAAGAAGTCACAAGTGACAAAGGAAAAGATTGAATGGTCTGAAACCATGGAGGAAGGATTTGCTGAACTCAAAAGAGCCATTTGCAATGCACCAGTTTAGGGATTCCCAATTATGCAGAGGAATTCTACCTGTTCTCACACACGAATGGCAGCGTTATAATGGCATTGCTCACACAGAGAACCACATTGGGGTACAAGCCCCTGGCATACTATAGTAGAAATTTGAACCCAGTGATGAGGGGCCATTTTTCCTGTGCGAACAAAGTTTAGCTGCTGCAGCGTTCGCCATCAAGAAGGCTACTACCATTGTAATGGGATGCTCAATGACGTTGTACGTCGAGCACTCGCTATTTGCTATTCTAGAGAAACCGAAGGGCACAGTGGCATCTCAGAGAGTTTCTGCTGGTGAAGTTATCATATCAAATCCATCGATTAAAATATTCTGATGCAATATAGTGAACCTAGCTATGTTCATAGCCGAGCCAGTCACTGAAGGAGAGCCAATACATGACTGTGCAAATTATGAAGAATTCTATGATGAGATTCCCAGAGTGAAAGAAAATGCATTGGCAGCTGGAGAAATTGTCTTCATTGACAGTTCTTCGAGAATTGATCAAAATGATTGGCAAGGATATACAGGTGTCGCTGTGATGAAGCACACAGCAAATGGAGAATTTCGAGTACTTCTTAGTGCACGAATGCCATCTCATTATTCAGCGCAAGCTGCAGAGTTATTAGCGTTGATACTCGCGATTGAGAATCACGTAGACCACGAAGTAACAGTGTACAGCATATGTGACATAAACAGTGCACGCAGGCTTAGCGCGCCAGTGCAGCACGCAGCCTTATTGGACAGGTTGATTCAGGCACTGCAGCTCCCAGTGAGCATAGCTGTCGTGAAATGCTCCACCCACACGAAGGGGAAAGATTTTATCTCACAAGGAAATCAAGCAGCAGACATGGAAGCCAAGCGTATGGGATCCAAAAGCTAGACAATTATGGATGTGGAAGTCACTAACATAAATGAGAAAATGATCGTCGCACGGAGCGAACCTGAAAGTTACAATAATATGGGACAGACACAGTTGATGGAACTCCAAGGGGAGGCATCACAGGAGGAGAAAAACGTATGGAAACGGCGAGGGTGTTTTTTAAACCCCTCCGAAAGACTGTGGCGACAAGACAGCACTGATAAACCAGTAATGCCTATCGCCCTGTTCAAAATAGCGCTGGAGCAGCTACTCTATTCAGCAAACATGACAAAAGAGAATCTAGCAGCAACGCTCGCAGCAGACTGGTTCATACCGAACTTAGCAGAGCATGTTGCATTTTTTATGGTGAGCTGTATAATTTGCCAACGGTTCACAACTGGGCACACACTAAAAGTAATCAGAGGAATCATCCCAAGGCCCAATGGGCCTTTTCAGCACTTGCATGTAAATTACGTCGATATGATTCAAGTATGTAACGGGTACAGATATTTAATTGTTGGGGTGTGTCCATTCTCTAGATGGATAGAAGCAGGTCCATGTACACACCCAGACTCTACCTGTGCGGGAAAATTCCTAGTGAGAGAGGTATTCCCCAGGTGGAGGGTATGCAAAGTCATGAGATCAGACTTTGTAAATGAAGTTTTTGAGCAGATTAGCTTGTTGCTTGGTATAAAGCACAAGTTCTCGTCGGCGTATCATCCGCGAGGTAATGGGATATGTGAGAAGCTCAACAGCTTATTAAAGGAAAGGATAGCCAAGTTGAAGCTGACTCTAAGAAAGGGATGGTTGCACTGCCTTCCTTTGGCACTGTATGCACTCCAGAATCAACCCGGTTCCGACCACCATCTTACGCTGCACGAAATAGCCACAGGAAGATGAATGCGTACTCCATTGACACCCCGAGACAGAGCTAGATGTGATGCCCAGTCAACAGGAGAAATCTTAGGATCTGAAATGCAAAATTACTTGAATTGCATGACATCTTGCCTTACTGTAATTTCAGGCTAGCTGCAGCGACGAAAAAAAAGGCTGCAGGGCAGCACGGGACACAGAAGGAGATCTTACTGCAGACACAGCTCAGGGACTATGTCTTCCATCCATCTTCCCTGGAGATACCATCCTGGTAAAGAATCATACGAGGAAGAGGTGGGATGAGCCAAGATTTAACAGTCCCTTTACAGTGGAAGACTGCACTCCCTCTGCAGTAAAGCTTCAAGGAAGAAGAGCTTGGATCTTTTTGGGTGACATCAAGCCATACATCGGAGAAGGCCCCCTGTCTGCACCCCAGCGCAAAGAGACTACAGACGACGGGAAAGAACCACAGCACGTGCAGACGAGATCCATGATCAGGAAGAAGGACGCATGTCCAGCAGCAAAATAAAGACAGAAAACTTTGGTGCAACAGTTGTGGCTTCATTTTGGACATTCCTCCGAGCAAAAAAGGGGATAAGGACATAAACATTTTTTTTTTTTAAAAAAGACACTCTGTGCATCCTAGTTGCAGGGTGAAGAAGAAAGATGCACGTAGAAGCCACAACATCGTTTGTTGACTTTGAACTTTGGTCTGAGGCACACTGAAGCTTTGATTAGAAAAGGATATGCCAAATTTTGATCAAGGACACATACATTGGAAGAAAATACAGTATCCAGATTCCTTCTACACGGAGATCTTGTTCGGAGTCACTTATGGTATCCCACAGTAGAAACATCACCAAAGATGTACTATCATATTTCGAGCTAGTGCTAAGAACATACCTGTCATTGGTGGGGAGGCTCACTAGTGTCACTGATTTCCTTCAAGGTCCTGAAAACGAAAAAAATGATAAGGAAGCTGCTTACTGTAATTGTCGAACTGTTCCTCCTACATCCGGAATACAGCAAGGTAAAAGCAAATGTCCCAAGCGGAGGAAGAAGCGAATAGGCTTATCAACATACTATTCTTTCGCCTAATTGAAGACTGTCCAGGTCTTGTCGGAAGAACTACCGACGTATTGACATTCCTTCGAGATCCAGCAAATACAGAACGTATAAGCATAATCCTAAATGGTATTGTGATCCAAGTTGCACTTCACGCACACCGAAAGTGCAGAAACTGTTCATAGTGAATGAGAGCCAATAGTCCCAAACCTCAGCAAGGTCAGGACAAATGTCCCTGTCACCAGAAGATAGCAGATTGGAGAACAATGTCTTCTTTCGCCTAATTGAGGACTTTCCAGAGCTTTTGGGGAGACCTGTCGATGTTGACGTCCTTACGTTCATCAGAGACCCAGCAAAGTCTACCCAGCTAAGCATCCTCCTGCATGGTATTTTAGTGCAAATCAAACTCTCCAATCTCCACCAGAGTTTCCGGAGGAGACTGT
The DNA here is from genome assembly GCF_040938575.1 of Ambystoma mexicanum. Lineage (NCBI taxonomy): Eukaryota > Metazoa > Chordata > Amphibia > Caudata > Ambystomatidae > Ambystoma > Ambystoma mexicanum. The sequence continues at coordinate 986,282,117 of NC_090924.1, forward strand.
GAAGCTTTCCGCCGAGAGACAGATCGAGAGAGCAGTGCCAAAGATTTAATTTCTTATTTTTATATTGACAAAGGACACAATATGGCTTCGGGAATGGAGCAGATCAGAGGTGTGGACTGGGAGCTAATATATTTTGAACATGCACAGTAAAGAGACTTACTGAATTATTGCTTGATCTTGACACTTTCCATAGCCCGACAAGAGAACTGTGTCCAGAAATACTAGACAATCCAGTGTTCAGACAAAGGGGGATAATTGTTTAGTACCTGCAGCTCACAACCAGAACCAACAGAATCCAGGGATAATATTGTTTAGAAGGTACATTAAAAGTTAGCATATTTCAACAGATGATCGAGATGGGGATTCAGAGAAGCAATCACGTCCCTCCCCCAGGTGGAGAGACGTCCGTCCTTTCCTGGAAGTAAATGCTTCTGATGGACCTACAGGGGAATAATGTATTTATGTATTATATTTATCATTATTTTGCTGTCACTGTCCCAATCCCAGTACATCCACCTAATGTTGCATACATGAAGCCTACGAAATTACCCAGACCTTAAATAGTAATTCCCGTCCATAGGAAATCTGCTGGTGGAATGAGTGAACTTGAGATGGATGTGATTAGAAATGACACACACACTCTTATGGTGGCAAGCAAAGTGAAAAGCCGGAGACAGGGTCGGCAGAGTATGAATGTAAAAAGGTTACTTACAACCACACGCATGCAAACATTGAATGCACACACACCAGGCCTAGTGTCAATAACTGCAGAACCACAATCCGAAGCATGGAAGAAGAAGAGACTGCCCACTATGAGGAGTTCCACTACAAGTGAAGTGAAAAGACAAGTGGAAAAAAATGAACCCCTGAAGAGACAAGAGGAGCCGGAGAATAAACCCACAGAGACCACATCAACAAGCACATATGTTCCAGTGAAGGGGACAAACACAAGATCTACAATACAGCCATATACTAGCCCAATGACAGAGTGGATATGGACACTTTTGACCAAAAGAGAAGGAATGCAAGAGAAGTTGAAGAAGAAACCAACCGAAATAACATTAATGAACACCCTTAATGCAACACCGATGGAGGAGAAAACAAGCTCAAGGGAAATTTCACGAGCAGAGCTGATAGCAGAATCGATTTGGCCGTCATTAGCCAGAGACAGGAAGAGGCAAGAGGAAATAGAAAGGATCGTTAGGCTTTCCTCCACTTGATTAGCACAGATGAAGATACCTGCATCATGGACCGGGATACCTGAGAATCCTCCAGCAAGGAAAAGCCATACAGATTCATTAAGGGATGTAGTTATAGCAACTACATGAAAACCTTAAGGATGAAGAGAAGCATACACATAGATGACAGTGAACTAAATGATTACTTGGACAGCACAGCACATTTGGGAAACAACATTTGGTACCAGCACATGAAAGAAGTTGGAAGAAGTGGTTCAGAGGGGGAATGTTTTGTTTGTGCACTCCTACCATATAGCATGGGGAAGTCCAAGATCAAGGTAGCTGTAGAGATTGATGTCCAGACAGCACACTGTGTCTCGCACGTAGCAATGTGTAAGACCAGAGGCCAGTTCATGGGAAGTGATGCTTCATTGAAATGGGCAACTGCAGCAACTGATCCTGATGAAGATGATTATGTCCAGGACATAAAGGCAAGGAACAGAGCTCATACTAAGAACCACGTGATCAGGTATGAGAAACCTGGAGTGAAAGGAGCTGAAATCAGATGGGAAGTGAACAAGAAGCTAAATGTCCAAGGGAAAACTCAAGAAGATGCTTGTGGATGGAAAAACAGAGGCCAAATGCAAGTCTGGGGAATAGTACTTTCACCAGATGGATGAGAAAATGGGGTTGTGATTTGCATGGCATGGATGGTCCTCGTAGCCTGCAAGGAAGCAATTGAAAATTCACAACGGATATGCAAGCCATTATGGCCAAAGCTTGCAAAACTATTGACATGGGTCGAAGATAGAGGGGGACCTTTGCAGATAGTGGCATTGGAGAATCCAAAACTGTGCTTCAGGACTAATGGCACAAGGAAGATGGAAGAGAATCAGAACTGTGGACGAAATTTTGATGCTCCAGTGATGGTGCATGGAACTGCAGTAATAATGGATCATTATTGGGCATGTGGATCAAATGCATACATCAGACTGCCGAAAAACTGGGGAGGTATATGCACACTAGTGAATGTCCACGTTCCAGCGTTGGTGATCCTGAAGAGTGACCTGAGCATTGACAGTTTCCCAAAAGCAGATGCTCACCTGAGGAAGAAGAGATCTGTGGAACTGCTGAATAGAATGAAGAGAGAAAATAATTTTTCTGCCAAATCAGAAGAAGATTTTCATGCAATCCCATATGAACACAGGCTGTTCAGCCTCACCTCATCAGTGGTTATGACAATCTTCATGCCAAGATTCCAAGTTGGAACAAACACTAAATGGTTGCAGATAACCAGATGGGAGTTACTGCAGACCATCAACACGGTCATGAAAGGATTCAATGCCATAAAGGAAGAGTTAAGGGCAGTTCAACTGATGACTCTCCTGAACAGAAATGTCCTTGACATGATCACAGCTATGGATGGAGGTGTTTGTGCAAAAATCTGAGAATCATGTTGCACATTATACCCTCTCACGGCGAAGAAAATGGAACCTTAAAAGAAGCCTTAAGTATGCTGATGAAGCTACAGGACCAGATGATTGATGAAACTGACGAAGTTGATGATGACAGCTGGTTTTGATCACTATTCTCATGGGTTCCACAATGGATGGTAGATGCATTCAAGTTCCTAGGAGCCCTGCTAGTGAGTCTGTGTCATCAAGATAATAATCTCTGAGTGCCAGAAAACTGCGAAAAAAGTAATTAGGATGAAGATCATGACTGATGTCAAGCCAGGTTGGAAGCCCAAAGACTTGGCTGATGAAGAAATAAAAGACTTTGTGAAGGCCAGCATTCACGCATCAGAAGGAACAAAGTTTCAATATCCCAAGAAGCATAGAAATTATGTGGGGAGATGGGTTTACTGCAGCCCAAATGGACAGTGTCAACTAATGACGTGGAACAAAGACGAACACGTGAGAACAGCAGGTAGTCCAAAATGAGTCATAAAGATAAGGATCCCAAAGAGACATTTATTTAGACCATCATGTGTAGACCCAGAAGATGAAGAGAGAATGGATGCAAACAATGAAGCAAAAGAGAAACTAAAAGAACTGAAGAAAGAAGGGAAAGTGGTCGATGAATCGCCCAGAGAGGTGAGTGTAGAGAAGTGTCATGATGCCTACCTCCAAGGAGCCAGGTCCGACCCAGCAACCCCAGAGGCAGGCATCATTTCCCCCAGGGGAGTGCCAGCGGGCCCAAGCTGGGGCCCTTTGGACGCAGTCCTGGCACCTTAGGCGCCAGGCTCATGTTGGACCCCTGTCCTGGCGCCTTAGGCGCCAGGCTCATAAAGCTAGACATGTGTTCAAGTGTTTTAATGTGCACTTACCTGATGCAGACCATGCTGCTACATCCAGGCCCTCTTGAGGCCTGAATGGAACTACTTTACCTGTGGGATTACTTTCCACCCGGGTGTGGTCGGGGAAGGATACATACCTGATCGGAGGAAGGATACACTTTTGGAACTTCTTCCAAAGCTATTTAAACCACACCCGATCAGCAACTCACGCTTCGCGTTGTTCTGCTCCTCGCAGCTGGACGCTCACCGTGTCAGCTCCTGCATCTGGACTTCAGCCACGCCTGTCAGCATCCTGGGTCACCTGCAAAGGGAGACAAGAGACCTTACCAGCTAAATCTGCACCACGGAGACATCACTGACGATCCTGAAAGGGAAGACATTATTTTTAAAAGCATTTCGTTACGATCGCTGCAGCGCTGCATTTCACTCACCTTTCCTGGGTTCCTCCATCTTCAGCAGCGATCATCCGGATACACAGCCACTTCCCAGAGCCTAGAGAAAAAGACAAGAATAAGAGGTGAGAGAAGGAAGGGAATAAGACTTACCTGTTGGGTCATTCCCATTTCATTTCGGGTCTTGCCGCTTCCAGGCATTTTCCGGACCCCGTCCCCTATGGGGAAAAAAGACATAAGCATTAGCGCTTGCTGCAAAAAGACAATGAACATTATTATTAAGCTTGGACTTTTGAACTTGCAACTGAACTTTTACAGAGCCTTACCTGAATAGTCAAGCTTACCTGAACTCCCATCAATCCTCAATCCAGTGAAGCAACTGGGTTTCAACGCGCCCCTGCATCAGAAGCAGGATGGAGAGCTCATCCTTCCTAACCCTAAGGTGGGACTTCACGGGGAATCGTGGAAGGGTATTGTGGAGGGTTGGAAGAGAGTGGGAGGCTTGAGCATAACTCAGTCAGTAGGTAATACTCCCTTTTCACGCACAGGGGAATATTCCTGCAAGCCGGAGAAGCCAGAGTAGAGGGCCCTTCCTGTCCATCTTCAGAGTCCTGCGCTTCACCATTGAAGAAGCATCAGCACTCGAAGCCAGACCTGCGCCTCCGTGGGAATCAGGTGAGCGTTACAGAACGCGAAGCCTACCCACAATTTCCCACCCGGGCGCTATGGAGACTTCCGAGACTGACCAGCTGGCCCAGCTTTTGGGGGAATTACGGGCGGAGGTGCACTCAGCCCGCCAGGAGACTAACACTCTCAAAAGAGAACTGATCTTATCCAAGGAAAGAACAGATGACCTAGCCAAAAGGTTATTACAGGCCCAGGCAGGGAACAGTCCTTTACCTAATTCCAGGGACATTTCCACATCAATGGGTTTGAGTAACCCGGTACAAATTAATCTACCTGGACACATGCCTTTGGCCCCGCCTGAACGTTTTGCGGGGGATCCCAAGAAATATGCCGTCTTTATGAACCAATGTCGTTTACACTTTCTATGCAGATCCGGAGCCTTCCCTAACGACCAGACCAAGGTAGCCTTTATACTATCTTACCTCAGTGGCAGTGCTGCCGATTGGTCTATTCCATTGGTAAATCAGGATGATCCCATTCTCCAGAATTTGCAGGGCTTCCAGGCCAGCATGGAAAGATTGTTCGATCGACACTCTCAAGGACAGGCCCTTGATAACGAACTGCTATCCTTACGACAAGGTAATCAGGATCTTCTGTCCTACATAGCCACCTTTAACAGACTGGTTGTGGAAACTGGATGGCCAGAAAGCAAAAGGATCACATTGTTTCATCGAGGCCTGCGCGGAGAGCTTAAGGATGTTCTAGCTCAGATAGTAAACCCACCCCAGGTCTGCGCAGACTACATTGACTTGGTGGTTCAACTTGATCACAGACTTCAAAATAGAAAAGCAGATCGGTTCAAGTATGAAAACCGAGCACCGATCAAAACCCACGTTAACTCCAACAGTACCGACGTATCTGAACCTATGCAAATCGGTGGTGTTAAAGGACCATTAACGCAGAAAGAACGAGAGAGAAGGCGGCAAATGCAACTCTGTCTGTATTGCGGGACTTCCGGTCACTTTCTTCGAAATTGTCCAGTTAAACCACTTAAGAAGGTGGTTGGAGCTACTGATAATGAATTAGTGACACCTGATTCGGGAAACGACCTAGCCCGGCAAGCGTAGGGGTCCGCTTGCCGAGCTTGAAAACTAACTCTTTGACCTCGCATTTTGTCATGCCAATGGTGCTCGTGGACCCAAAACAGCCTCAGCAGTTGCATGCTATAAAAGCATACATCGACAGTGGAGCTATTGGAAATTACATAGACCGTGAATTGGCTTCCAGGATTAAGCTTCCTCTCCGCCCGAAAGTAACCCAAGATGTCATTACTACAGTAGATGGAACCGAAATAGCTTCAGGGCCTGTAACACATTCCACTGTTGAAGTGACACTGGTGGGTCAGGATGGCATCGGGAAGCAAACGTGTTTGATGTGATCAAGGCCCCACAATTTCAAGTAATTCTTGGAATTCCTTGGTTAGAAACACATAATCCCAGAATTGACTGGCGAGCAAAGAAGATAAGTTTTCCTGATTGTGAACCAACTTGTTATCCAAGAAATCCAGGTATGGGTCTAGCCTCAGCAACTTCCACCCCTGTACAGCTACTGTCAGAATACCAAGAATTCCAAGACGTTTTTCAGAAAGAACAGGCTAACACGTTACCTCCCCATCGGTCTTATGATTGCCAAATCGATCTGGTACCCAATGCTCAACTACCTTGTAGTAGGTTTATTCTCTTACGGAACCTGAGAACCTGCATTTGCGTCAGTATTTAGATTAGTACCTAGCCAATGGTTTTATTCGCCCGTCCAAGTCTCCTGTCTCTTCAGCTCTGTTCTTCGTGCTGAAAAAAGAAGGCGACCTTAGAACGTGTATAGACTATCGCGCCCTAAATCAAATAACGATTAAGAATCGTTATCCTCTGCCCTTGATCCCTGAGCTTATCGACCAGGTGAAAGACGCTTGTGTGTACACCAAGTTAGATCTCCGAGTAGCTTATCACCTGGTGCGCATAAAAGAAGGCGACGAATGGAAGATTGCATTCCGCACCAAGTTTGGGCTCTTCGAATATCAGATGATGCCCTTCGGTTTGTGCAATGCACCTGCCGCCTTTCAGTACTTTATGAATGATGTTCTTCGGGAACTTATCGATGTCTGTGTCATTGTTTACATTGACGACATCCTGGTGTACTCTTCTTCAGAATCTGATCACAGAAAACATGTTAGGGCAGTTCTTGAGAACTGCGCCAGCACAGATATTTGCAAAACTCGAAAAATTCGTTTTTCATACCACAAAAGTTGAGTTTCTCGGATTCATCCTGACACCTCAAGGAGTCCGAATGGACTCGCGAAAGGTGGACGCCATCCTCAAATGGCCTTCTCCAAGCTCGGTGAAGGGAGTTCAGAGCATGCTCGGCTTTGCCAATTTCTATCGAAGATTCATCCCGGAATTTTCCCGAACAGTCCAACTCATCACCGCTCTCCTAAAGAAAAACAAACGCTTCGAATGGACTCTTGAGGCCGAACAAGCCTTCCAGGATCTGAAAACCAAATTCACCTCTGCACCTGTATTGAAGCACCCGCACCCAGATCTCCCATACATAGTGGAAAGCGATGCATCCAGTTCGGCCATGGGAGCTGTCCTGTCGCAAAGAGACCCAAAAACTAACCAACTACACCCAGTGGCCTTTTGGTCCAGAACATTTTCTCCTCCTGAAATCAACTACGCAATTACCGATAAAGAGTTACTGGCCATCAAATCTGCTTTCAAGGCTTGGCGTCACTACCTTCTCGGGGCAAGACACACCATCACCGTAATTACGGACCACAGAAACTTACAGTATTTAAAAACGGCCAAAGCTCAATCTTCACGACAACTCCACTGGGCTCTATTCTTTGTGGAATTTGATTTTGTAATTACCTATCGCCCTGGCTGCAAGAATGGAAAAGAGGACGCCTTATCCCGGATTGGCATGGAAGAACCTAATTCGAGCTTAGAACCTGTGCCCATCATACCTGAGCAAAGAATCTTAGGCTTAACCTCATTGCACACTATTGAGGACATCCAAACGCAAGTAAAACAACTTCTAGACTCTTCAACCTTACTGGAATGGAGTCAGAAGGGTCCTCATTACACCGTTAAGGATGACTTACCCTACTTCCAGGAGCGGTTGTTTCTGCCAAGTAAAGAATTGCAAGAACTTGTTATTGCCCATCATCATGAATCTTTAATGGAAGGACATCCTGGTATCGCTAAAACGGAGGAAAAAATTAAACGTCACTTCTGGTGGCCTTCTTGGAGAAAAGACATAAAGTCTTTTGTTCTGTCTTGCGGGATTTGCGCCCAAAACAAGGCTCAAAAGAAAAGGCCAGCCGGCCTACTTCGACCCTTGGATATTCCACCGGCGCCATGGCACACCCTGTCAATGGACTTTATAACCGACCTGCCTCCTTGTGCTGGTTACAACACAATCCTTGTAATTGTGGACCTATTCACCAAAATGGCCCACTTTATCCCTTTAAAGGGTTTGCCTTCTGCTTCGACCTTGGCCAAGGAATTCCTGGAGAATGTAGTTCGCATACATGGTTTCCCTTCCATATTAGTCTCGGATCGTGGAAGTCAATTTATCTCCCATTTTTGGAAGAAGTGTTGCCAACTAGCACAAATAGATGTGCGGTTATCCACCAGCCACCACCCCCGTACCGACGGACAAACCGCGAGAACCAATCAGACTCTCGAGCAATATCTTCGGTGCATGTTACACCAATCCGAGTTAAATTGGAAAGACATCCTTTGGATCGCAGAATATGCATACAACAATTCAGTGCATTCTGGAACCGGACAAATCCCCTTTTACTTTGTATGGTAACCATCCTCGGACCTCTGACCTAGATCCACCTCTGACCCTGGAAATGCCCGCAGTAAATCATCTGCATTCCACAATAACCCAAGCCTTCGAAGAAGCTGCAACTCATTTACAGCAAGCCAAGAAAAAGTATAAAGAAAACGCAGATTTGCACCGGAGTAAAACTCCGCCTTACCAAGTAGGAGACCAGGTATGGCTAGCAACTAAACACTTATCCCTCAAGGGCCCGCGAACCTTCAATCCCAGATTCATAGGACCTTATCCCATCAAGGCTATAATCAACCCAGTGGCCTTTAAACTGGATCTACCGTCCAACATGCGTATACATCCAGTTTTTCATGCATCACTTTTGAAGCCCGTACAACCAGGAACCCGATTGTCCAAGCCTCAAGATCCAGTTCAATTCAAAGTTAAAGACATTTTAGACTCCAAGGTAGTAAAGTCGAAACTCTTCTATCTTGTTGACTAGAAGGGATATGGACCTCAGGAGAGATCGTGGGAGCCTAGTAACCATGTCCACGCACCTCGATTAGTACAAAGGTTTCACCAGAGATTTTCGAACAAGCCAAAACCCCCGGAGGGAAGAACCTTGGGAGGGGCCTTGAGGGGGGGTACTGTCATGATGCCTACTTCCAAGGAGCCAGGTCCGACCCAGCAACCCCAGAGGCAGGCATCATTTCCCCCAGGGGAGTGCCAGCGGGCCCAAGCTGGGGCCCTTTGGACGCAGTCCTGGCGCCTTAGGCACCAGGCTCATGTTGGACCCCTGTCCTGGCGCCTTAGGCGCCAGGCTCATAAAGCTAGACATGTGTTCAAGTGTTTTAATGTGCACTTACCTGATGCAGACCATGCTGCCACATCCAGGCCCTCTTGAGGCCTGAATGGAACTACTTTACCTGTGGGATTACTTTCCACCCGGGTGTGGTCGGGGAAGGATACATACCTGATCGGAGGAAGGATACACTTTTGGAACTTCCTCCAAAGCTATTTAAACCACACCCGATCAGCAACTCACGCTTCGCGTTGTTCTGCTCCTCGCAGCTGGACGCTCACCGTGTCAGCTCCTGCATCTGGACTTCAGCCACGCCTGTCAGCATCCTGGGTCACCTGTAAAGGGAGACAAGAGACCTTACCAGCTAAATCTGCACCACGGAGACATCACCGACGATCCTGAAAGGGAAGACATTATTTTTAAAAGCATTTCATTACGATCGCTACAGCTCTGCATTTCACTCACCTTTCCTGGGTTCCTCCATCTTCAGCAGCGATCATCCGGATACACAGCCACTTCCCAGAGCCTAGAGAAAAAGACAAGAATAAGAGGTGAGAGAAGGAAGGGAATAAGACTTACCTGTTGGGTCATTCCCATTTCATTTCGGGTCTTGCCGCTTCCAGGCATTTTCCGGACCCCGGCCCCTATGGGGAAAAAAGACAAAGACATTGAATGAGCATATGCAAAGACAGTTCCCGAGTGCTCATCCAGAACTAACCTGCCATTTACTGGAACTGGAACTGCACGTTTCACTTCGGGTCGGCGCCATATCTCCGGCATTCCGAACCCCGGCCCCTAAGGGGAAAAAAGACATAAGCATTAGCGCTTGCTGCAAAAAGACAATGAACATTATTATTAAGCTTGGACTTTTGAACTTGCAACTGAACTTTTACAGAGCCTTACCTGAATAGTCAAGCTTACCTGAACTCCCATCAATCCTCAATCCAGTGAAGTAACTGGGTTTCAACGCGCCCCTGCATCAGAAGCAGGATGGAGAGCTCATCCTTCCTAACCCTAAGGTGAGACTTCACGGGGAATCGTGGAAGGGTATCGTGGAGGGTTGGAAGAGAGTGGGAGGCTTGAGCATAACTCAGTCAGTAGGTAATACTCCCTTTTCACGCACAGGGGAATATTCCTGCAAGCCGGAGAAGCCAGAGTAGAGGGCCCTTCCTGTCCATCTTCAGAGTCCTGCGCTTCACCATTGAAGAAGCATCAGCACTCGAAGCCAGACCTGCGCCTCCGTGGGAATCAGGTGAGCGTTACAAGAAGGTCCAAAGTATAGCCCGCACTCCAACTGTCCATTTTGAAGTACCAGGAACATTCACACCGAGATATGTGACGTATGATGAGCAAATAAACTAGCAGAGAGCCACAGTGGGGATCTGTCCAGTACCTATCAGAAGAACAGCACCTATTTAAGTACCAGTACCAAGGAAACCATGGACAGTAAGGTATCCATTGAGGAAGCCATATCAACCAATAAAATGAAATGAAGATCGTCTAAATACAGTCCCTGAAGAAACCAAAAAGGTCTTGATGGAAGACGAATGGTGACATCACACGAACCTGGACTGACTCACGTATATAAGAAATTATGACCATAGAACGACGTAAAGAGACGAAACGCCATGAATAAAGGATATTGTGAACCTAAAGTGAAAGAACAATGTCAAGCATAAGAAGCTTAAGCCATGAGCATGATGAAGATAGTCAACCAAGTTTACGCATGTACATATGCTTGGAACCGCAAGACAGCTAAGAAAATTGTGCGGCTTGCTATGCTTAGTAGAAAGATAGTGTGGCAAGCGCCACTATACATAATCTACCTCAAAGAAGTACGTTATATAAGTATATTTCTACTTTGCACAAGAAGCAGAATCAACCAGAAGGTTACTAAAAGGCCACACGAGAAGAGTTTCATATTTGGCGAAATCAAGACTACAGTGGCAGAAATGAAACTCAGCAGAGGCAAATCGTGCCTGGAGAATCAAGGTCATATATTTCAAGATGGACGAACAGTGTCTACAATTAATTGAAGCAAAGAACAGAATATACTGCTCTGAAGGGTCAAGATAAGAAGCTGAAGGCAGGTTGTGGGTGAAACGAAAGTCAAATACACAAATTGTATGACGAAGAGACAAATTCACAGTGACTGAACCACGTGACCAGCCGAGCGAGCAGAAGTAAGCCTTTCACACCTACGCATGGAGCCTTATTTCACCCATCCTCCTTTACTTTCTCAGATCAAGAGGCAGACTCAAGGCCAAACTACAAGGCAGTAATTGACACACGGCTACTAAGGTGATGAATGGCTGTAACATAAATTGAAGGAAAGCTGGGGTACAGACTTACTCCCTGCACCTGGCCTCATTATTCTGCGTGCTGCTAAGCGAAGTGGAAAAGTAGGGGTGGGATTGGTGCCAACCCAATCACAAGGAACGAAGTAATCTAGGGTCCTATAGTTAGTAGAACCAATGAGACGTCTACATAGCTAGTTTGAAGGTAGGGCTTAGATGCCCCACCTGACAGTGTTTACCCAATCCCCCTACTCCGATACCATATACAGATATAGTACCTAAAGTAAAGTTACCTTTCCTGAACCAATAGAATTGTGTGCCAACTTTTAAGCGTTACATGTCAATGATGATGAGTTTTCAGTATAAATGTTATGATTTTTATGAAGTTCGTTGGAGTTGAAGCGAGAAGGAAGATCGCGCCACTGCTGATATTCATAACTCCCCGTTTTTTGTACTTGTCATTTAATGGACGAGTTGTCATTATTGATTTGGTGTTGGTGTATTTAATCTGCACCCCCATCCATCTCACGGGTGCTGCTATCTTGTCATAAAGTGCTTCTGGGCAAACTATGACTCTATGGGCCGGTTGGGGGTCCCGAGCACACAAGCAATGACAGAGTTAAGAACATGGCGGTAGGCTCTGATTTTCTGCTCAGAATAAGTACCCGCCATACATGGTTTGGTGGCAGGAAAATAAATTCCCGTCCACCAATGTCAGACATGTCAAGTTTTCTGAGTAGTGATAGAAAGTGGTAGAGTTGAGCAGAGGGCTGGAAAGAGCGAATGCAATATAAAATCAACAGAGGCGGAGCTAGAGCTGATGAACTGCCAGCAAAGAGAGCAAAGAAAAGGCAAAGCTTTGACTGAACACTTCAGAGCTGCCACATATCGGGGCCATGTTGAGGAAAAGAAACGAGGCTGCCCTAGAGACCGTACAAATCAAATGAGCTGAGTTACAGAGCTTCACAAGTAAAGACCAGCAGCTAATGATATTGCAGAACTGAGGAACTGAGGGTGCCAGGAAGACTGTCTAAGGGAAGGAGGCAGGGGTGGACTGGCCTATAGGGAAGTCTGTGGTATTTCCAAAATGGATGGGCTGGCTGAAAATGTTTACTACAGGGCCGCTTTGAAAATTATTTCCAGGGCCTCTTTTATTTCCCAGTCCACCCCTGGGCTGGGGTGGCACTCGGCCACACATGGTGCTCAGGGTGTGACACGGAGCAGTGGGACAGAGGCAGGTGGGAAGTCCCTTAGAGAAAGGGGCAGCGTGGCGTACTGAGGCAAGGGGGGGCACTAAGCACGATGAGCTCTGGGGAATTGCAGAACCGAGTGCTTTTCGGCTGGAGTAAACATGCTCATATGCCTTGGTGACCTTAGGGAGTTTGCGGGATATGTATTTATAAGGAATAGAAGTAGAGCTCTTTATATATAAAGAACATTAAGGGCGTGTGTGTGTGGGTGGGAGGGTGTCACGGGAGGGAGACCACCCATGCCACTCTAGTGAGAGAGTATCATTCAAATGTAAAATAGTGATATCTACAGAGTTCAAGACCATGGCAAGCCCGATTGGCACTGAGTGGAGGCAGAGTGGGCACTTAGGATGAAGGAGTACTGTGCGGTCCATGTGGTCACTTGTGAGTGCAAAGAACACTGCGGGGTGCAAGTGACATCCAGACAAGTGTAGGCCAGTGGGGAGCATGGGGTGGACATGGATCTCTGAGTGGTGCATTGGGATCTGGAGGCGAGGATGCAAGGAGCACTGGGAACTGGCAGTGCAAGAAGCGCGTGCACAGAAAGACCAGGTGCACTGGTGTTGGGTGTCCTGACCCACGTTTGGACTATTATGCTGCAACATTTGGTGCTGTGGGCTTAGGAAATCCAAGAGGGCGGAAAAGCCCACATTTGCGCCAGAATCCTGGAGAACCGTGCAGTTTTGCGCACAGCAAAATGGTCCCTTGACCTACCACCCACCAGTGCAAAGAAAGATGGTTCTGTTCAAAACCCGTTTTTATTAATGTAAAAAATTGCTAAGATCATGGGCCCGGAACCACCAAACAAAAATCCAACTATAGTTGAGTGTTTTACTTTACTCTACTACAGATCCACATCAATGCCATGTCAAGCAAGGATCATCTACTATCAAGTAAAATCCTTTCTTTTGGAAATGTATTAATTAGAGCTTTGCTAAAGTGATCCTGAACTAATTTAAAGTAGCTATCACCCACCCTGAATCTCTTATAGGGAATTAAAATCATTTTTAGCATATTTTTCACTTCTTTGCATACCACCTTTAAAGTACTTTGCCTGTTTTTAAAATCATCCCAGTTTCTCTAAGCTTGCTAGGGGGGAACTGAATTTGTATTGTACTGTGATTGTATTCCTGAAGATTGTGTGTGTTACTTCCATCTCCTTACATTGAATAGGGGGGGAGTGAATTGTCAGAGAAAAAGTGATTCTATTATCTTTTGCTGAAATCATATCAAGTTTATCCCTGTGTTGCTTCTTTTCCACCTTGCATTTCCTTGTACCATATAAAGCATTCTCAGCTACCTTAACCTCTATACTACTCCTAAGTAATTAAACCAGTGAGCTAGTAGAACATCATCCATTGTTGATCACTGTCATATGTCTAAGGATGACATCAAATATTAATTTATTAGAAAAGTGTGATATATATCTATTGTTTAATTTTTCAAATAAACCTTTTCAATTTGCAAAACAAACCTACTTCTTGGCTCAGTGGGGTCAGGGGGATTCTCAGGGAGGGGCGTGATAAAAGGGTTCATCATCCAGATTATAACTTGTCATAAAAATATATAAATAAGGGCTTCCCTTGAGCAATCCCAGACAAGGCACTGACTTAGTGGGAATGCTTGATTCGAGTCATTAACACTGGGGAGCACTGAAAAGAGCACTGAGAGCACTGGTGAAGCATTGTTTGCTATGAGGTCCAAGGTGTACCGTGGTACCAGTGTCACGGGGGGAGAGGGGGGATTCAAGAGGCACTTGGGGAATTGCAAAGGGCTCTATGGGGTTCAATGGGCACGCGGGCAACAGAGAACCGAGCAGTGAAGGTAAACATGGGACTGTAAGAGAAGGGGCAGTGGCATGGAATAGTGGCAGCACATGAGTGCAAGGGGCATTGTAGAGGGCATGGCATGGAATAGTGGCAGCACATGAGTGCAAGGGGCATTGTAGAGGGGATTTATCAGTGATAGGAGGAAGGAGCATAGGCTGCATGGGGCACTGGTGGATACAGTGAGTACATGTATTCGAGTAGCACTGGAGGGGTGCAAAGGGCACTGGGGGCAAAGGCGCACTACTCAGAGACAAAAGCTCACGAGGGCTGACATAGAACTTGGACTGAGCACACATATCATTGGGCAGAGGGCACGTACACCAGTGTGGGCTACAAGGGGCACAATCGAGTTGCAAATGGCAATGTGTGCAAGAAGCACTGTTATGCAATGTGTACGTAGGGTGGAAGAAGTACCAGGAGGCAAAAGGAACACTGGGGGACACAAGTGGTAAAATGGCTCACACGGTTCCCTGGATGTGCTGCAAAGGGAACTGGAGGGGCACGGGGCCAGGGACAGTAGATGGTGGAAAGAGTAAGTTGGGGGGAGTTTACAAGCGAAGGAGCACAGGAGGGCAGGAATGCTGGGAAACTGAATAACTATCAGTACTCTGGCATCTCTTAAGTGCTTGGAATAGGGGGGCTGAGGGGCATTGGAGAGTAGTAAGGAAATGGAGTTTTCAGGGGGAAGAAGCACATGGGGGTGAAGAGACACTGACTAGTAGATTGTCAGCTGGACCAATACAAACGTTGCAATGTTCTAGCAGCTAGAGTGCACCGGGATCACTGTGGGGGGGGGCACACCGGCGCAAAAGAGCACACAGGGGCCAACGAGTGCCTGTGGGTGGGACAGAATGGAGCACATGAGGAAAAGAGCATTGGGGGAAAGAAGCACTCGTAGGAGAGGAACAATTACGTGGGAACACTGGTTTCACAGTGTGAGTTGTTTATTATATGATATGATTGGTTATTTATAACAAGCTTAATACCGAGACGTTTCTAAGCGCGGACCCGGGATCGAACCTGTGGTGCTCCTTGCAAGGCGAGCACGTTGCCCTCCCAAGACCAAGCTATCCTCCCAAGACTTCTTCAAGTACCTTATGTTATGTTAGCCAATGTTTTTACTGTACCTGCCAGTACCGTAGTGGTCTTATGGCATCTGGCATGGTCTGAAAGGTGGCATGGTGTGACGCTGCCAGTGTGTCGCCAGGCCATAGTATGTGGAAAGGAAGGGCAGGTTTGGGGAGGGAAGAGATGATAGGAAAGAGAAACCAGGCAATAGAATGACCAAAATGAGAGAGGAAAAACAGTTGGGATGAGTGGAAGGAGATATAGTTGTTGAAGCAGGGATACGTGTGTCTCCAATGTGATAAGCGTTTTTGTTCCTGTTTCAGCATTTCCCACAGTGGGACTGCTCGCCTTTGTTGGGCAGGTAATGGTGCTCACCTCAGAACATGGAAAAACAGAGCTAGTAAAGTCACTCACACAACTCTCAATGGCCCTTATTCACTGGGCGTTTTCCAATGGGGTTTTGCCATTATAAAACGCTTCTGTGAATTAGGCCCACTGTCTCTAATCTCCACAGTGTCAACTGAACTCCCAGACAGCACCCGTCAGTGAGTCAGGCTACATTATTACAGTCACACATGAGCCGGAGGAAGAACCGGAAATGGAAGGGTCCGGATTCCCACCGGAAGCCATTTCTTCTTCAAGGTGCAGCTGCTTTATAGGAGACCACATGCAAGAGAAGAATGCAAGACGCCTGTGAACGAGATAATGCTCTCTTCAGCCAGACCTAAAATGGCATACAGAAGAGTCCTTGGAGGCGCAGCAAGATACGAACTCCCAAAAACATGGCCACCATATCGTACACATGTACAGCTATAGCATGGAGCAGGTGAGCTGGGGAGACGCAGAAAGAGAGAAGCCACAAGACAAAAAAGAGAAAATGCCCCGTCCCCCCCTTCGTCCCCGCCTCTGCATTCAGAAATGGAAATACAAACTACAATGGACTGATAGGTGTATACAGCAGAGCGAGTACTACTGGCGCGGTGCTTACCATTAATGTGTGGTTTTCCACTACGTGTGTTCTATATAGCTGTAGGTTGGTAGCGAAATATAAAAACACATTCTGCCTGATTTACAATTTTTCAATGGGAAAAACGATTTGTAAATCATGCCCATTAAAATGAAAGTGTTTTGTTTTTTAAGGTGTTCTACATTGTGCAATATGACCTTAGATGTTTGCCACTAAAACAAAAATAGTGAAGGCCGGAAGGTTTAGAATGAATCTTAATCTCTGGCATTGCTATGGGTAACCCTCCAGAACATTGTTCTTTGCCTGCTAAGCCATTACAAAAGGGGAAAGCCCATGTGCCAATCAGACTTGATCCCACCCCAACAGGGGCAGTCCAGCCCAAATTGTTTGGTCACATTCTTTCTGCATGAGACCAAAAGCATCTCCAAGCATGTTTCGGCCTCATTGGGCCTCATCAGTGAGGAGTAGCTTAGGTCTCTTGGTCCAGCAGGCACCGGAGCCACGTCTGGGCATACACGTCCTACTTGGGGTGACTACAGAAAAACAAAAGAGGTGATGGCTGGAAGGTTTAGAATGAAACTTAACCTCTGTCATTGCTCTGGATGTTTGTCAACATGTGCTCTTTTGTGTGAGGGCCAGGAGGCTCACCAGTGAGGGGGAATCTTTGATAACAGTGCAAAACAGCAAGTGAAAAGCATATGAAGGAGAAGCAGATCTTTGGGGAATGTTTTGATGATGGAGGGGGGGCGAGGGCTCAATTGGCCACACCACAGCATTGGCATAGGCACTTGAGAGGCTGAGGCTGGCACCAGCATTGATCAGCAGAATAGAAAGTGCCGCCTCCTCCAATCGTACAAAGGCATGTTCAACAAACCCAATTGCAGAGCTCCTGATTGGTCTGCAGGAATACCACGCTAGGCTGCACACTCTGCCTGTCGATGTCCGACCATTGTTTTTCAGGGTCCTTTTTAGGAGAAAGTGGATAGTTAGTTGGGGGACACCGGGGGGGGGAATGCAAAGCGTTTCCCCCCAGGGTTTATTTTGGCACTGCACAGGCCAGCGAGTTGGACTGCGTGTAGTGAGCCCCCTGGGGGTAATTAAGGGTCAGGGAAGGTTCGGGAAGCAGGCGACGGTTGGGACTTGAGATTTTGCAGTCCCGAGCCATCCCTGATTTTGGATCTGTTAGGGTTTTTTATGAGGTGAGGTGGCTGTTAGTATAGTTCAGGGTGGGTAGGTAGTTAGTATATAAAAAAAGAGGTTTTAATCTGAGGTGATCGGAAATAAGATACCTCACTCTTACCTTTGGTATTTTCGGCTCTGTTGTTGTGGGTTGGTTAAGCGGTTCAGGTTATCGGGTGTTTGTGTCCCTTTAGGTTGGTTAATTTTAATTTGGGGTTTCAGCATTTTCTGTCGGTCTCTGTTAATCTGTGTGGTGCGTTCGGCGGGTGAGTTTTGTTTTGCCTTTTGGGGATCTTGTTAGCAGTCATCAATCAGTCCCCCTCGTGGTGCCTCGCACATTATTTTGCGCTTCTTAAGGCGCTGGGGGATTCTGTAGCCCAGGTCCTTCCCCAGCCTCCACGTACCTTTACGGGGGCGGGGTTCTATTTGTTGCAACGTCGCGCTTGTACGCAGTTGCAGCCGGGGATCGGGATGAGGCAGTGCGGTTCCCTTAAAGGGGCCACACTGCATTTCTTTGTGTTGAGTAATCCTTATATTATACAGGGGGCAGGGTTTTCTTGATTTTTCTCTGCATTCTGAGCCTTGTTTTTCTGTGTGGCCCGTGTGCCTCCTGTGGCAGTGTGGAATGTCCGTTTTTGCGCCCACGATTACATTTTTTGTGTGTTTTCTTCCACTGTGGCTAGATAAGTGCTAGGGACAGGGTCTTCTGGAGCAAAGGTGATTTTAGGGGGATATCTAAAAAAAATAAATAAAAAAAATATAATATATATACATAAATAAAGAAATAAATATATGTATAATAATTTTCGGGTAATTCACTCAGGGGAATCATAAGAGTTAAATAAAAAAATGTCAGAAGTATCTTATTTTATTGCCCAGTTTATGTTACTGGGCTTTCCATTTTCAAAGGGCAGATTTCCTCGGGTAGGTACTGGCTCGGGGGCTTCGGTAGTTAGTGGAACGGCAAAGGGGCATATTTTAGTGCTCATACAGATTATTCAGTGCACTATGACGGTCCAAGGAGCCAGTGGGAAAGGTTTAGTGGATGCCAAAGCGCTGAGGGAGGCCCTGGAGATTATTGCCAGGGCATCAAAGGCCCAGCTGGAGGGGCCGTGGTGGAGGTTACGGGAGTAGGGGAGGTAGGTGGGGTTAGGCCGCAGTGTGGAGCAGCGGCAGATGGGGCTCTCGCTGCAGTGGTGGCTTGTACCCCTGCGGCTGGTAGAGGGGAGGTCTGGGAATCCAGGGGCAGGAAGATGAGGAGGGAGATTGACAGGAGAGCGCCCAAGGGAGAAATGCATGTTGGTGGGGAGCCAGACATGCAGGGACTAATAATGACCAGGGGGGTGGAGATGTGAGGAGTGTCCAAAAAGAGGTAGGTTAAGGGAGCCACGGCAGTGGGGGTGATGGGGTGCAGATTGGGACAGGAGGACAGAGAGGAACAGGGGGTAAATACCTGAGGAAGAGTGCAGATGGGAGAAGGAGAGCGAGGTCCCCATCAATTAGTGAGGTAAGGGAGGGGTGTGGAACGGCCCCCCAGCTAGGAGGATTTCAGGCGGAGGGCGCTGCGCAGCCGCCGGTGTTCCAGAGGATGAATATGGGGAGGGTTTAAGAATGGCCCCTCCTCAGGCAACGCGAGGACAGTCTAGAGGGCGCAGCATGGCCCCTAGCGATGAGGATCACAGGGAGGAGGAGAGCACACCTCGCCCAAGAGAAGAGGACCAGGAAGGGGTTTCTGCGGCCCCGCCGAGAAGACATCAAAGGAGTGGCGGACTCCCTGGCTCACAAGAAGAGGATCTACGCGACCCGAGCATGAGCTCGCATCAGCAACGGTATTTCAGGGGTCATGAAGTTGGAATTGAGGAATATGTGGGACAGTGGGAGGATGAAGGTTATAGGGAAGTAAGGAGAGGGGGGAATGAGAGAAGGGGTTCTAGGTGGGATTATGAAAGACGGGAGCAAGGGGCTTGGGTGCAAGAGGTCGGGGGAACAATTGGCTGGGTGAGACTGCTGACATGTTTTGTCCCCGCAGTAGGAGCCTAGTAAGAAATGAGATGAGGAGCATCGGAGTGGAGGTCAGACCGCAGACAGGCGATGGCAGGTCGGAAAGAGGTGAGCGGGAAAGTGACTGGTCAACTGCATGGCAGAGGGGGTATGCGAGAACGGGGCAGGAAATGAAGGGTCTGGAAATTGCTCGGTGGAGGTACAAACGGACAAAGTAGTTCAGCTTGAGGTACAAGTTTCAAAAGAAAAAGAAAATGAAGTGAAGGGCAAAGCGAAAAAGCTACCTTATATGGGCATCACAAAACCTTTGGGGGCGCATTTGATGGCAGCGACCAAGGATAAGATTCAGGAAGGGGAATTTGTGGATGTGTTTAAGCTGCTTCATAGGGAAGTGAGAGCAAAGGAGGGTTCTAAGGAAGAGGAGAGAGAGTTGGCCTCGCTCCCAAGAGACTCAGTGACAATTGAAAATTGGACGTCGCCATTTATTATTTACGCCAGTGTCTATTGTGAGAAATTTATGGAGCGGTGTGTGGCTCTGTTAAAATATATGGATGTGATCAGGAAGGTGTTTACAAATTTCGGGGGCTTTGCGTGGGTGCGTTACGATGAGGAATTCAGAGCAAGAATGGCTGAGGACAGTCAGGCTGTTTGGGGGAAATAGACATAGATTTATGGTTGCAATGGATGGCACCAACGAGGCCTGCCCCGACGTTGCACACAGCAAGTGGGCTGCCAGTGCCTTTACGGCCCTTTCTTGGTCGTCCCGCCCACAAGGGGGTGGGGGGAAGAGCAGAGGGCAGCCCTCAGCAGCGTGTTGGGCATTTAATAAGGACGGCTGCACAAGGAATTTCTGTAGGTTCAGACATGAATGTAGCAAATGTGCAGGGAAACACTTTCTCACTCAGTGTTTCCAACAGGGAGACAGGGGGAGGGGGAGAGGAGCCGGAGAAGTGGTTGGAATTTTATCCGGACAGGGAAGGGGCTAAGACTTTGAGTCAGGGTTTTTGTCATGATTTCAGGTTGGGTCATCAGGGACCAAGGGTACGCCGGTGGGCGGAAAGTTTGAAGTCAGCCAAAGAAAATGCTGAGGTGCTAAAACAAAAATTGGGCAAGGAAATAGCGGAAGGGAGGATAGTAGGGCCATTTGATGATCTGCCGGGTGATTTAGTTGTAGCTCCACTGGGTGTTGTGCTTAAGAAAGCCCCGGGGGAATTCAGATTGATACACCATTTGTCATGGCCCGAGGGCATCTCTGTCAATGATTTCATTGACCCTGAGGAATGCGGGGTTGTATATGCAAGTGTGGACCAGGCAGTGGGTCTAGTGAGGAAAGCGGGGAGTGTGGCCTTCATGGCCAAGTGTGACATTAAGGCGGCTTTCAGGTTGTTGCCGGTGCACCTAGAGGATTTTTGGCTGTTGGGTTTGCAATTTGAGGACAGGATATACATCGACAAAGCTTTGCCAATGGGGTGCGCAATTTCATGCGCCTTGTTTGAGCGTTTCAGTTCCTTCTTACAGTGGGTTTTTTCATACAGTTCCGGTTGGGAAAGTGTGCTGCATTACCTTGATGATTTTCTGTTTATTAGCGGGGCAGAAGGAGAAAGATAGTGCGAAGACATGCTAAAGCTGTTCCAAGCTTTGATGGGGGATTTGGGTGTGCCTCTAGCGGAAGACAAAACAGAAGGGCCGGCAGTGGTATTGATCAGTCACTTCCTATGATGGCTGGGTTGAAGGAACGCAATGGGTCTCCAGAGGGGGTGATTATTCATGCTGAGGAAAATGACCTGGTAAGAGATACTGGTGTGGCTCTTCTTTGAAAAATTTAAAGGGATTTGTTATGGGTCTGAGAAATGTGGCCTCAAGCATGTGTAGTTTGGACTAAGTTGTTGCTGCGGAGAGTTTAGAGGGGGGCTGAGAAGTGAGGGTGCGATAGAGTGGGCAAGGAAGGGGATAAACAGAGAGATGGTAAATATTTGTGTCTCAGCAGCCGTGCAGGTTTTGGACCACAGAGACATAGTTTATGAAGGATTCATGATATTTAGAGAGGATGATATCTGTAAAGACTGGTAGGGGGTGTCTGTACTTCCGCTCTCTGTATGGTACAGGAGAGGCACAAAGGACCCCAGCCAAGATTTTCTATTATTGGTAACGTAGTCGAGCAATCAAGGCCTAGCTTCTCAGGAGGTGATGCGGGCTGGTTCTTAAGTACAGTGTAGTCCCCGAAACCCCACAAAGGAATTTCCACACACTGTATTACTGAAAACACAGTCTTTATATAATTAATATTCAAACGTATGTACACGATCACAATAACGCACTTTGTACTCGGAAGTCAATAATGATAAATATATACAATTCTAAAGTGGTACCACCAAGGTTATCAAATCTCATTAAAGTGCATCAACTGTACGGTTAGAATGTCACACAGATCAATAACGAGGAAACCAGCAATAGAGATAGGAAGGAACGCAAGATGGATAGACACAGTCCCCCCACCTGGGCAACCTGTAAATAAAGATATATAGCACAAGCCCAGTCCATATAATGTTCAATAGTCAATAGTCTTATTTCCTCCTATTAAAGTTTTACCCCCCCAATGTACCTGGTGGAGTAGAGTTTGCCGAAGATGCGTCGACCGATCCTTCTTGAGTGACTCCCTTTAACGCAGGAGCCACAGATCATCGAGAGGTGTCAAGGAACTCGGCGTTCGGTGTCGGGAAATCGACGGCCCTTCTTGAGCACCCTCCCTTTAAGGCAGGAGTCACGGGTCGTCAAAGGTCCGACGGGTTGAATTACGTCAGTGAAGTGGCAGTTTTGTTCCTAGCGGTGCTCGTCGACGATAGAGCGTTGGCGTCCTGCAAGGAAGAGGCGTGCGGGGCACCTCGGTGACGATAGTTCTGGACCGCAAAGAGATGATGAAGAACTGTGGCCCAGCAAGGGCATCCAGGCGTCTCTGTGGTCCTTAGGTGGCAGGAAACCCACCGGCAGATGCTCCTCGGCGCGTTGACGGTCAGGCCTTCTCCAGCGGGATAAAGCGGGCGACGATGCAGACGAGAGCTTCCGATGATCAAAATGAAGTTCTTAGGCAAACCTGAGCATGGCGGTCGTCGACAGTGGCGGACAACAGTCCGGGTGCTTCTCTTGGAGATTCCGCGGCAGTCCCCGTCTCGGGTCGGCAGCCTGTCGAAGGTCTGTCTACCAGGGAGCCTTGGCAAAGATCAACTGTGCACGATGGTCCCTCGTAGCTCAGGAAGAGGGCGCCTTACCTGGTCCTCTCTGGGTCAGTCCTTGCAGACACAGCAGCTTTCAGATTGTGAAGGAGAGCAACAGCACTTCTTCTCGTCCAGCGGGGCTTCAAGGTCAAGCTTCAGTTACTCCAGTTACTCGTCGTAGTGGACCTCAGCTTCTGAACACGATTCCTAGCAGTGAGAGGTCCCCAGATATACTGTTGATCTCCCATTCATTCCGCTGGGTCACACTCAAGCATCCAATCATGACTAAGGGCATTCATGCAGGCAGCCAGTCAGGCACACGAGGTATTCAGGCCATTCACTTCTCTCCAGACACTCACAACAAGTTATGTGTATTGGTACAAGTACCGAGCCATTCAACACTCCAAACTGCATTCATACCGGTTTCGGGCAGGGCTGTCTCAGTCATTGTGTCAACCACCAGATACTAGACATCCACAACACAGAATGCATATTCGTCACACACTCTATTCACCCAGGTCCCATGCACAGGAGGTACCCACAACATACATCACCGGGAAGGCTCCAGCTAGTCTGGCCGGGCCTTAACAATAACACCATATATCGCACTTCCATCCAACAGCCAGTCAGGGGGATGGGACAGAGTCAGGGCTTCCCAGGACTTTGGGAAAACAAGGTAATGGGTAATAGAAAGCAAGAGGCCGCAGGGGCCATTTTGTTTTCCATCCGGAATCAACTGATCCCAATGGCAGGGCTGGGGTATCCCAAAATGGAGGATACTCCGCGCACCTGTCAAATTCAGCATGGAGCTGCCACCAGCCCATACCCTGCTCTGCGGGCCACCCACAGGTGCCCAAAAACATACACTAGGGGCACAGGGTTGCACCCCCACCCATGGGTGCCATAAGGGTATCCCACGGGTCCATTCACCAAACCAAAAGAGAGAGAGTTGCACCGCCAGGAGTCCCACATGGACTCCTGCGCGGAAAACACGACAGAACACACGATAAAAAGCAGTAAAGGACAAGGATACGGAGGCCCTGTCCCTCCGATGCATTTCCAGCATCACAGTCCCCCCCCAGACTGAGGTGGAGGGTGCCTAATCTCCCACGGGATAGACATCCTCATCCAGACAGTCAACATACCTTCTGGAAAGGCCATCTGCATTATCGTGATTCTTCCCTGGTTGGTGCTCTATGGTGAAGTCTAGCCTTTGCTGGCTAATGGACCACCTGAGCAGTTTCGGGTTCTCACCCTTCATCTGCATAAGCCACTTCAGGGGCTTATGAACTGTTTGGACCTTGAAGGTAGACCCCGTAGGGTAGGGCCTAAAACGCCTAAGGCTCCAAACTATACTAAAACACTCCTTTTCAACAGTAGCCCACCTAAGTTCTCTAACCTTGAGTTGTCTACTGATGAATATGATAGGATGTTCTCTCCCTTTGACATCTAACTGGGACAAGACAGCTCCAATTCCGGTGTCGCAGGTATCCGTCTGAATGATAAAGGGTTGGCTGTAGTCAGGCACACACAACCCGGGTGCCCTACACAGACTTTCTTTCAAGCCATCAAAGGCCCTCTGACAGTCTTCAGTCCAATTAACCTTCCTAGGCTGCTTGGGTGAAGTCAGAGCTGTCAGTGGTGCAGCTATGGTTCCATAGTCCGCCATGAAATTGCGATAATACCCGGTGAGGCCCAAAAAGGCTCTCACCTGGGTTTGAGTAGTGGGAGTCTCCCAGTCATGTACATCCTGTACCTTACTGGGGAGAGGTTGGATTTGACCCCCTCCTACCTCATGACCAAGATATCTGACTTTCCAATGTGCTATCTGGCACTTGGTGGCCTTGATAGTGAGGTTAGCCCTTTTCAAGGCCTGCAACACTCTACCCAGATGTGTCAAGTGCTCTTCCCAAGTGGAACTGTAGATGGCAATGTCGTCTAAATAAGCCACACAAAAGGCTTCCAGCCCAATGAGACCATGATTGACCAATCTCTGGAAGGTGACAGGGGCATTCTTCAACCCAAAAGGCATGACCCTAAACTGGTAGAGTCCCTCTGGTGTTGAGAACGCAGTCTTTTCATTGGCATGGTCCGTCAGAGCTATTGGCCAATAGCCTGAGGTGAGGTCAAAGGTGCTCACAAATTTGGCAGCACCTATGGTGTCCACAAGCTCATCAGCCCTGGGCAATGGGTGCGCGTCAGTTTTGGTGACGGCATTGACTCCTCGGTAGTCCACACAGAACCTCCAATCCTTGGTACCTGCCTGGGAACTTGCCCTGGGGACAAGGACCACGGGACTGGACCAGGGACTGGTTGAGGGTTCAATAACACGCAGATCCAACATCTTGGCGATCTCGGCCTGGATGTGGTTCTTAACCGTATCTGACATTCGGTAGCTCCTGCTCTTGACAGGCACGCTGTCACCAGTGTCAATATCGTGCTTACACCATGGTGTAAGGCCTGGCGTCAGCGAAAACAGAGAGGCATACTGCTGGAGCAAAGTCCTGCAGGCCCTCTGCTGCTCGGTTGTCAAATCTGGAGAGAGATGCACTCTCTCCACTGAGCCATCCTGAGGGTTGCTATGCAGCAAATCAGGAAGGGGCTCACTCTCATCCTCTTCTTGCTCTGAAGCCAGCAAGAGACATGAGACTTTGGCCCACTGGTGGAAAGGCTTGAGCCTATTAACATGGAATACCTAAGGGTGTACCCTGGGATTCCCATGTCAACCAGATAATTGACTTCGCCCATCTTGGAGATTATCCTGAAGTGTCCAGTCCATTTATCTGCCAATGCCGAGGCTTGGTAGGCTCCATCACGAGGACCTCCTGTCCCGGAGTCCAATCCACTTGCGATGCTTTAAGGTCATGCCAGTATTTGTTCAATTCCTGGCTGGCCTTGAGATTCGCTGTTGCTTGACCCATCATCTGTGTCATCCTCCGTCTGAGGCCTAACACATAGTCCACCACTTGCTTGGCGGTACCTGGAGGAGTGGCTTCCAAGCCTTCTCTGATCAAGGCGAGGGGCCCCCTCACGGGATGTCCAAAGAGTAACTCAAAGGGGCTGAAACCAACACCCTCTTGAGTTACCTCTCTGTAAGCAAACAGCAGGCATGGCAGGAGGAGATCCCATTTCCTCCTTTGGGGCTCTTCCAAAGCACCTAGCATGCCCTTGAGAGTTTTATTAAATCTCTCAACCAGACCATTGGCCTGGGGGTGGTAAGAGGTGGAGAACTTGTAGGTTACTCCGCACTCTTTCCACATGGTTTTCATGTAACTAGACATGAAGTTGGATCCTCTGTCAGAGACAACCTCCTTAGGGAATCCAACATGAGTGAAAATGCCCAGGAGAGCCCTGGCAACCACCTTGGCAGTAACGGTCCAAAGGGGTATAGCCCCATGGTACCTGGTGGCATGATCTACCAAAACCAGGATGAATCGATGTCCACCTGACGTGGGAGGGTCAAGGGGACCGACAATGTCGATGCTCACCCTCTCAAATGGTGTGCCAACCACTGGCAATGGCTGCAGTGGCGCAATGACACTGTCTCCAGTCTTGCCAGACAACTGACAAGTTGGGCAGGTCCTGCAGTGGGACCCCACTTCTACTCCCATCCGAGGCCAGTAGAAATGGGCAGAGAGCCTCTGCTTAGTCTTCTTGGTACCAAGATGACCAGCCAAGGGCACCTCATGCGCCAACTGCAGTAGGAAGGGCCTTTAAACCTTTGGTACCACCAACCTCTTGAGGGCAGGTTCAGGCTTAGTGGGCTCACTAACAAGGAGCTCACCCTCCCAATAAATCCAGAATGTCCTAGGCACTTCTCCTTGTGCCTGGGACAGGGTCTGTTTCCTCAGACCCTCGAGAGAGTGACACTCTCTCTGTCCTTTACAGAAGTCTGCCCGGGAGGGTCCCCCTTCAGCTAATAAGCATTGAAGGTCAGGATGATCCTCCGGGTTGAGAACCTCTCCCACAGGAGAGTCTTCTGGCTCTTCTCCCACAGGAGTTGAGACAGGGTTTACCACTGGACCCAGCCCGTCCGGAGCATGGATCCCAATGGGTGCTGTAGGAACAGCAGGAAGAGAAGGAGCTCCCTCCACAGAGGGGGCCTTCTTGCTCTTCCTTCGTCTTGCCTTAGGCCACGCCTTTGGCTCGGGTACCTGACTCACAGCCAGACCCGGTGTCACCTGTGACCTAGTGACCGCAGCAGCAGTCATGGGAAGACCATCCGCGATCAATCCCAACTCTACTAGATCATTACCTAACAGAATGTTAGCAGGGACATTGTCCTGAACCAGGACAGGAAGCTTTGCTGTCTTGTCTCCAATTACGAGTGTGACTAAGGCTACAGGCGATAATTTGGGAGGCCCACCAGCTAACCTGGTGGTTCTCAGAGGAGCACCTACATAGTCCTCTGGCTTGAGCAGGGTCCTGTCCACCACTGTCATGCTCACCCCAGTGTCTCTCAAACCAGTAGAAGGCTGGCCATTCAGGAGGACTCTTCTCAAATATCTACGGGTGTTCTGTGGGATAGTTGCCAGTACTTCTGCGTACAGGTCGCAGGCCCCAAGGGACACTAAGGAAATCTCTACGGGAGCACCAAATGTGATCCCTGTAGAGGAGGGGAGGACAGTGGCCTCCACCTCAGACATGGGGTAAGGGTAGGTCAGGCTGACAGCCTGTACTCCAAGTGCCTTACCTTTACACTTGGAGTCACCCCTTCTGTGATCCAGAGCCCCACAATCCCAACAAGTGCCGGGAGTGCGGGGTACGGTACTGGAACCACTGGGAGCCTGCTTTGCAGCAGGTGGACCACTACTCTTATTCCCATCCACAGATGACTTATCCCCACTAGATTTTTGGGTCTTAGGAGAGGAGGGTTTAGGTTTACCCGCCTGTGACTGCTTTTGGGACTCCTCAGCTTTCTGAGAGGCCCCCTTTTCTTTGTCCTTGCCCTTCCCACTGGAGTCCTTAGGGGACACCCGGTGGGAGACCCACTTGTCAGCCAACCTAGCCAGCTTAAAGGGATCCAAAATGTTCTGGTCAGCAACATACTGACGCAGCCCCGGTGAACAGGCTTCAAAAAAATGCTCAAAAAACAACACGTGGGACAATTCAACAAAAGTTTTCACCTTGTAACCATCAATCCACCCCATCATGTTCATGTGCGCAGCACTCACCCAGTCAACCCAAGACACATTCTCTCTTTTCTCAAAATCCCTGAACCTTTTAAGGTATTGGGTAGGTGTCTTGGCAAACTTGGCAATCAAAGCAGATTTCATACACTCATACTGACCCCTTTCTTTCACACTCAGCTTCAGAATACAGTCATACCCAGTCTGAGGCACTCTGCTTAGCAAACACTTAGCCCAATCTCTTTTGTCAACATCATGAATTGCACAAGCCATTTCAAACACTTCAATCCATTGGAGGATATCAGAACCCTCCACAAACACACTAACCAAATCTTTCATGAATTTATTTGCAGGGGACCTGACACTCTCACTGGATTTCACTGAAGTCTCCACTCTAGCTTTCTCTAGCTGGATTCTCTGACATTCATTGTCCGTGTCTTTGAGTTCAAGATCCCTATTCTTTAGTTCAACTTGTTGAGCCAGCTCCTCCTTCTTAAGCTCAGCATCTATTTCCAACTTGCAATATTCAAAGGCCAATTTCATCCTTAATAACTCAAGCTCGGAATAGAGGCAGCAGGAATGGTGGCATTCCCAGAAACAGATTCAGTAGAAACCCCAGGGGCAGAGTCCTCATTGGTTGCATTCACCCCCTCATCAAGAGTTTCACCATCAGTCTGGTATTCCACCAGGGCAGCTATCAGATCCGCCCTAGACTTAGCCACAAAGTCTAACTCCCTGGCTTCACAAGCACTCTGGAGAGCCTCTAAGCTCATCCGAGTCAATTTACCATTTGCAATAGACTCCATTGCTTGTAATGCAGTTATTTTGTACACAACCAAACCTTAATTTGATAAAGTGCAGATATTTTGTAAGTGGCACGGTTTTACACTGATTCTTAAAACCATAAGCATCCCACCGCTGCCACCAGTGTAAAGACTGGTAGGGGGTGTCTGTACTTCCGCTCTCTATATGGTAGAGGAGAGGCACAGAGGACCCCAGCCAAGATTCTCTATTATTGGTGACGTAGTCGAGCAATCAATGCCTAGCTTCTCAGGAGGTGATGCGGGCTGGTTCTTAAGTACAGTGTAGTCCCCGAACCCCCACAAAGGAATGTCCACACACTGTATTACGGAAAACACAGTCTTTATATAATTAATATTCAAAGGTATGTACACGATCACAATAACGCACTTTGTACTCGGAAGTCAATAATGATAAATATATACAATTCTAAAGTGGTACCAACAAGGTTATCAAATCTCATTAAAGTGCATCAACTGTACGGTTAGAATGTCACACAGATCAATAATGAGGAAACCAGCAATAGAGATAGGAAGGAACGCAAGATGGTTGAAACAATAGGCAGAATGCTGACCCCTACCAATAGGCACAGTTCTGTGTGGAGATCCCCCCACCTGGGCAACCTGTAAATAAAGATATATAGCAGAAGCCCAGTCCATATAATGTTCAATAGTCTTATTTCCTCCTATTAAGGTTTTACCCCCCCAATGTACCTGGTGGAGTAGAGTTCTCCGAAGATGCGTCGACCGATCCTTCTTGAGTGACTCCCTTTAAAGCAGGAGCCACGGATCGTCGAGAGGCATCGAGGAACTTGGCGTTCAGTGTCAGGGAATCGACTGCCCTTCTTGAGTGCCCTCCCTTTAAGGCAGGAGTCACGGGTCATCGAACGTCCAACGGCGAACAGGTTGAACTACGGCAGTGAAGTGGCAGCTTCGTTCCTAACGGTGCTCGTCAACGACAGAGCGTTGGCGTCCTGCAAGGAAGAGGCGTGCAGGGCACCTCGGTGACAATAGTTCTGGACCGCAAAGAGATGATAAAGAACTGTGGCCCAGCAAGGGCGTCGAGTTGTCGGCGTCTCTGTGGTCCTTAGGTGGTGGGAAACCCACCGGCGGATGTTCCTCGGCACGTCGACGGTCGGGCCTTCTCCAGCAGGATAAAGAAGGCGACGATGCAGACGAGAGCGTCCGATGATCAAATTGAAGTTCTTAGGCAAACAGGAGCACGGTGGCTCCGGTCGGTGACGGCGGTCGTCGACAGTGGCGGACAACAGTCCGGGTGCTTCTCTTTGAGATTCTGCGGCAGTCCCCGACTCATATCGGCAGCCTATCGAAGGTCTGTCTACCAGGGAGCCTTGGCAAAGATCAGCTGTGCACGATGGTCCCTCATAGCTCGGGAAGAGGGCGCCTTACCTGGTCCTCTCTGGGTCAGTCCTTGGAGACACAGCAGCTTTTAGATTGTGAAGGAGAGCAACAGCACTTCTTCTCGTCCAGAGGGGCTTCAAGGTCAAGCTTCAGTTACTCCAGTTACTCGTCATAGTGGACTTC
Organism: Ambystoma mexicanum; assembly: GCF_040938575.1. NCBI lineage: Eukaryota > Metazoa > Chordata > Amphibia > Caudata > Ambystomatidae > Ambystoma > Ambystoma mexicanum. The sequence continues at coordinate 986,312,529 of NC_090924.1, forward strand.
AGCTTCTGAACACGATTCCTAGCAGTGAGAGATCCCCAGATATACTGTTGATTTCCCATTCATTCCGCTGGGTCACACTCAAGCATCCAATCACGACTAAGGGCATTCATGCAGGCAGGCAGCCAATCAGGTACACGAGGTATTCAGGCCATTCACTTCTCGCCAGACACTCACAACAAGTTATGTGTATTGGGACAAGTACCGAGCCATTCAACACTCCAAAGTGCATTCATACCGGTTTCGGGCAGGGCTGTCTCAGTCATTGTGTCAACCACCAGATACTAGACATCCACAACACAGAATGCATATTCGTCACACACTCTATTCACCCAGGTCCCACCCACAGGAGGTACCCACAACATACATCACCGGGAAGGCTCCAGCTAGTCTGGCCCGGCCTTCACAACAACACCATATATGGCACTTCCATCTAACAGCCAGTCAGGGGGAAGGGACAGAGTCAGGGCTTCCCAGGACTTTGGGAAAACAAGGTAATGGGTAATAGAAAGCAGTAGGCCACAGGGGCCATTTTGTTTTCCATCCGGAATTAACTGATCCCAATGGCACGGCCGGGGTATGCCAAAATGGAGGATACTCTGCGCACCTGTCAAATTCAGCATGGAGCTGCCACCAGCCCATACCCTGCTCTGCAGGCCACCCACAGGTGCCCAAAAACATACACTAGGGGCACAGGGTTGCACCCCCACCCATGGGTGCCATAAGGGTATCCCACGGGTCCGTTCACCAAACCAAAAGAGAGAGAGCTGCACCGCCAGGAGTCCCACATGGACTTCTGCGTGGAACACACAACAGAAAACACGATTAAAAGCAGTAAAGTCAAGGATACGGAGGCCCTGTCCCTCCGATGCATTTCCAGCATCACAGTATCCATTTGTCAGTTATTGGAAATACTTATTATCTGTCGGAATTGATCTGGTTGGGGAGAGATATGTTGAAGAGTTGGAAGTAGGAAAGAATGGGGTGGGGTGGGGCAGAAAGAAAACCTTGGGGTGGGGGTTTTCTGTTGCCGGGGGCATGGCCCCTTTAGATGTGGGGGGAGGGAAGCACAATGGGGAATGCACGGGAAAGGATGGGGGTGGTGCTGTTTGCACAAATGGGCTACCCCGGGGGAACAGGTATTGAACCTAAAGGGGCATGGCCCTGGGGAGAAAGCGGGATGCCTTGAGAAGTGGGAAGGAGACAGTAGGGACCAAGGGTTAGTCAGGGAGGACGTGGATTTATTTATCTATTTAATTGTTGGGGAAAATGAAAGTGTTAATTATTAATTGGTTTGTTTAAAATAGTTTGTAAGGCCAGGGAGCCAGGTAAGCGGTTATTTATAAGCTTTGGCCTGTCACATTAAAGCAACCTTTTCCACTTTAAATGAGTCTGGATTTTTGTGCAGTAAGCCAAAAGTGGGACCCCGGGGGGAACACAAAGCGTTTCCCCCCGGGGTTTATTTTGACGCTGCACAGGCCAGCGAGTTGGCCTGTGCGTAGTGCGCCCCCGGGGGGTATTTAAGGGTCAGGGAAGGTTCGGGAAGCAGGAGACGGTTGGGACTTGAGATTGACCCGCCCTCCCTCCCCCTTTTTTGGGTTCTGTCAAGTATCTGGTTTTATTTATCCCGGGGGAGGGTGGGCTCCTTTTAATTTGGTTCTGCGGGGTTTTCCTTCTTTCCAAAAGTTTTTTCCTGGGGTTTTATTATTGGTCTAAGGTTGTGCTGTTGCGGTAGTTTTTTGTGACAGGTTGGGGCATTAGTTTGAGAATTTGTGATGTAAAATATCTGTTGCTGATGTGGCAGGTCAGACTGGCTACAGGTCATAGGTAAGAGGAGTTTGGTGTAGAGGGGGGTTTTATGGGTCTGGGAAGTTGTTGGTTGCCGGGGGCATGGCCCCTTTAGATGTGGGGGGAGGGAAGCACAATGGGGAATGGCACGGGAAAGGATGGGGGTGGTGCTGTTTGCACAAACGGGCTACCCTGGGGGAACAGGTATTGAACCTGAAGGGGCATGGCCCCGGGGAGAAAACGGGAAAGCCTTGAGAAGTGGGAAGGAGACGGTAGGGACCAAGGTATGGTTAGGGAGGAAGTGGATTTATTTAATTATTTAATTGCTGGGGAATATGAAAGTGTTAATTATTAATTGGTTTGTTTAAAATAGTTTGTTAGTTTGTAAGGCCAGGGAGCCAGATAAGCGGTTATTTCTAAGCTTTGGCCTGTCACATTAAAGCGACCTTTTCCAGTTTAAATGACTCTGGGTTTTTGTGCAGTGAGCCAAAAGGTCGCTATGGAGAAAACGTTACGTTTAACTGAGGGAACTATACAATTTGTGGCACCCAAGAATGTTAATGTAGCGCATTGCACCGGCCTTGCCCTTAGTCACAAATGACGGAAAGTCAGACACTGCTCCAAAGAATGAACGTGCATTGAGAATTATGGCAATTATTGTGACATCTCTTGGAAAGAATACGCACTTTTCCAACCTGAAGGCACGCTATTAGAATGCATTTCAAAAAATGCTAAGCTGAGTGCAAAGAGTTATATTTGTTTATTTAAAACACGTTGGCAGATCTTTGATGAACTTAATTTGAAATGACATCAAGGTGACGTTATAAAACGTCAATACACAGGAAATTCTCGAGATAAATGTAGCTTTACCACCTTAATTCAATGCACTGCTCACGCCATCAGTCAGCAATACCATCACTGATGCCACAGATACAATGAAACTTTTCGAAGTCAGTGAAGATGGTGAAGTGAGCATTTTTATTAATATATCCAATAATCATTCGTCATATGCACAGTGGTGGAAAAGGACTTTTTTACTGGGGGAGTGCCACCTAGCGTGGGGTTAATTGGGGGTTATTTTAGTCACCCCCATAAACATTTGCCACTCAGCCCCTCTCAGCCCCTCATGAGATGAATCATGAACACCTGGAAAATAGCAGAATGTCTTTCAATGTTGTCAGCAAAGTACAAAATGTGCGCACATTTCATACCCCCCCAAAAATGCAAATCAATATTTCCTGTATAGTGCAAGTTATAGTGCATAGGTTATCAGACCACTCCTGCTCAGACCCTCCAGTGCTCTAGTGGGGAAGTGGGGAGGTGTCTCGCCTCTCAACCTAGCGACCACGGTAGCATTCGAAAATCAATGTAAAGTGCACATGGATTCCCCTGGATTGGGGAGCCGGATCTGAGATCTAGCGAGATCTTTTTTGTGGGATCAAAGATCCGGCACAATGACAGCACTGTATACGCACACCTTTTTGCTATTTATGCGTCCTACATATATAGTAATTTAAACGCATTTTCGCGAAGCTCCCAATTCAAAGGCAGTTTTACCAACACATACGCATAGAATCCATATATTCTTTGCACAAACATGTGTACACATTTAGGATTGTAAATGCGCATGTATGAGTTCACTTGTGCATGTGTGCAAGCGTGCAAAGAGATGAGTATGTGAGCCTGAAAATGCGAGAGTGCAAATATCTGCGTGTACAACCGTGCATTTGTGTGAGTGTGCAAATGTGCAGGTGTGCCAATGTGTGAGTCAGTATATGTGCGAGTGTGCACAGATGCATTTATTTAATTTAATATATTTATTTGTAACACGCTGACAGGCCGCAGACATCTAGGCGCACATAAACACAAAGACATAGTTTCACAGGACAACAAGAAAGGACCATCAACCGGGAATCAGCTTTATCAAGAGGCGATCTCTACGGGGAATACGAAGGTTCAGCTATTCAAAGAGGAGAGTCTTCATCAGATGTTAGCTATAGCTTGACAGGACAAGCTATATCAAGAGGCAATCTCTAGGGGGAATACGAAGGTTCAGCTATTCAAAGAGGAGAGTCTTCATCAGATGTTAGCTATAGCTTGACAGGGCAAGCTATATCAAGAGGCGATCTCTACGGGGAATACGAAGGTTCAGCTATTCAAAGAGGAGAGTCTTCATCAGATGTTAGCTATAGCTTGACAGGGCAAGCTATATCAAGAGGCGATCTCTACGGGGAATACGAAGGTTCAGCTATTCAAAGAGGAGAGTCTTCATCAGATGTTAGCTATAGCTTGACAGGGCAAGCTATATCAAGAGGCAATCTCTAGGGGGAATACGAAGGTTCAGCTATTCAAAGAGGAGAGTCTTCATCAGATGTTAGCTATAGCTTGACAGGGCAAGCTATATCAAGAGGCAATCTCTAGGGGGAATACGAAGGTTCAGCTATTCAAAGAGGAGAGTCTTCATCAGATGTTAGCTATAGCTTGACAGGGCAAGCTATATCAAGAGGCGATCTCTAGGGGGAATACGAAGGTTCAGCTATTCAAAGAGGAGAGTCTTCATCAGATGTTAGCTATAGCTTGACCAGGCAAGCTATATCAAGAGGCGATCTCTAGGGGGAATACGAAGGTACAGCTATTCAAAGAGGAGAGTCGTCAGCCTTTTTCGAATGGCGACCCAGTGTTTTTCTAACCACAGCTCCAAGGGTAAAGCATTCCAGGCGTGCGCTGTTAGAGTATGGAAAGAATGCCTGTTTCCTCTTGCTGGCTAAGTACGTGGGATAACCAGCTACCCAGGGTTACTTGAGCGGAGTGATGTCAAAGGGGTCATAAACTTTCAAGTGATGCTTAAGGTACAATGGTGCGTCACCATAGATACATTTGTTGGCCAGGTAGAGTGACTTGAAGCATATGGTCTGCTTAACCGCTAGCCAGTGGAGATTCTTCCTAGCACCAAAAACATGGTCTTTCCTTGGGATATCGCAGACCATGCAAACTGCTTAATTTTACAGTTGTTAGGTGATAAGAAAGGTTTGATGTGCCGTAACACTTTGAGGTGGTATTGAGAATTGTGCACAATTCCATTCACATGCGTTTCCGCACAGAGATATGCTTCCAGATGCACTCCTAATGTTTTCACATATTTAATAACTTTTATACAGTTCCCTTCATTTGCCATACTGGCATATTCAGGAGCGAGTTTGACTCTAACCTGTGGGGAGGCAAAAATCATCAGCTCAGTTTTTTTGCAGTTCAAACACATCCAGTGTTTTGACATCCAGGCTTTAACTAGCCCGTAGATGTGTTCAAGCCTGTCGCAGTCTTTGCTGTAATCCCCACTCAGCTCCATAGGGACTGAGTGTCATCAGCATAGTTTGTAATATAGATTCCCATAGAAGTGAGCAGATTGCAGAGAGGTTTAATGTATCGGCTGACTAGTGACACGGATAAATATGCCCCCTGGGAGACGCTAGCATATATTAATTCTGATTCTGAGCTAGCTTCACCCCAACATACTCTAGACAACCTGTTATTCAAAGAAGAACAAATCCAATCTGAGGCATCTACTGAACAGTTTCCCAGGGTGGCTAGAGATGCTAGCAGGCCTTCATGGTCTAGCAGGTCAACGGCAGCCGACAGGTCCAATAAAATCAATAGCCCTGAACCACTTCTCTGCAGCACATCCAAAATAATGGTCTGAAGGTCTACGAGGGCACCTTCTGTCCCATGGTTGCTCCTAAACCCTGACTGATTTGGGTGGAGAGTACCTGAAGCTTCAAGATGGCTTTGAAGTTCGAGTGTAGCTATTTTATCCACGATTTTCAACAGAAAGTGGGTGTAAGTGATGGGCTGTAGATTACCTAGATCTGTCGGATATAGACCTAGTTTCTTGACCAATGGTGCAACCACCACATACTTAATAGCATCCGGTACTAAATTCCATCTAAATGATGCATTTACAAAATATACCAAGAATGGAACAAAGATTTAAAAATTAGCCAGGATGAGTTTTGAGGGAACACTATCACCCATACATGAAGTCGGTGCATATTTCTTAGGAAGGTTTCCATCTCTGTTTCTGTAACAGGGTTCAAATTGAAGTGTGGGCCTTCCCTATGTACTGGCATCTGAGATTCCAACCGAGTCTCAGTGTTTGCATAAGAACTTATTTTGTAACATGCAGCATCGATTTTATCCCTGAAAGCAGATTGACTCTTCCTACAGCCTTCATCAGATGTAGGGGTAGAACGGTCTGAAATGTAGGCTTCTCAAGATTCCAATATATCTCAAAGAGTTTTCTGGAATTATTATCTGTACCTGCAATTCTATTATCAAAAAAGTTTCTTTTTGCTTCATAAATTAGTTATATTCTCTTCTCATCTATGCTTTTCTCAAACTCGCTCTGCCTGTATTTTCTCCCTCTTGGGTTTAGTGATGTCCGAGTTAAACCATCTCTGGTGTTTCACATTGTCTCTAACTGCCTTAGATTTCATAGGGGCCACTTTGTCCAGCACAGAGTTTAGTTGCAAACTGTATTCCTGCACCAACATGTCAGGGGAATCAGTGTCTTTGCATGCAGGCCATGATTTATTTAATGCACTGGTTTAGATTTTCTGGGTTGATCAAGTTCAGGTTACGACCAACTATTATTTTGAGTTGATTCTGTGTCCTCTCTACTGTACCAGGAAGCTCGATCGAACAACTTACAAAGTAGTGATCGGACCAAATACATGCTTTAGTATCAATGATCCCCATTGTGATGTTTCTTGATGCCACCCAATCTAGGAGTGGTTGACATCAGTGGTATGTAAGGTGAACGTCATGTTTTTTAGTTGTCTTCCTAGATCGAGGGTTTCTTTGTCAAAGTCATCTTTTAGCCAGTGATTTTAATCACCTAACTGGATGGTAGCACTATTAGGTTTATTAAAGGGAGCTCCAAGATGAACTAGTTCCTCCAAATGTGTGAGTATGGAGTGTGTACATTTGTGTCTGTGCATTTTTGCAACGTTGTGCTTGTGTTAGTGTGCACATACGTCAGAGTGCAATTGTGTGTGCAAGTGTGCTAATGGTCACATATACAGGTGTTCAATTTTATCATTCATACAGGTGTGCAGTTGTGCACATGTGCAGTTGCACATATGTGCATTTTGCACATACGCCATTGTGACTGCGTGAGAGTGCATAATCTGCTTGTGCAAGTGTGCAAATGTGTAAACATGCAAGTGTGTGTGTGTGTGTGGATGTGTATGCAAGTGTCCAAATGTAAAATGAAACATTCTCTTGATCCAGTGAAGATTAAAGAAGACCTATTCCACTACTGCACTTACCCAAGGAATCAGGGCAAGACCTGAATCCGTTAAGATGCCAAGATTATTTTTGCCAGTTTAGTTGGTGATGGTGATACCCCAGGTTGGCTGACAAATGACTGATGAGTTGCTTGTTTGCGAATAACCAAAATCCCAGTTTTCTCTGGATTAATGTTTAAACTGCTTGTTTACACTGAGGATTGGATAGCCAAAAAACAGTCCGAAAACCAACTGGAAATATTTTGGTTATTTGTGCTCATGTTAAAAAATCAGTTGGGTGTCATCTGCCTAATTATATGAGCCAATCATAAAGAATTCTACAAGAGACAAAAGATGGCTAATATACATATTAAACAGAATGGGGGGGGGGGGACCTTTGAGCCCTGAGGGACATCACCGTTTATTTTCAGAGTGAAGGAATTGAAAGCGGGGATACGGGCTCACTGGAAGGATAGGAACCTCTCTACCACCTGTTTCCTCAGCGTGTCAATTTAATCTTATTGGTGAGGACATTGTGGCAGATGATGTCAAACACTGTCAAAATGACCAGAGCCTCAGTGTCACCTTAATCAACCTGCATTCTTTAGTCATCAAAATTAGAAATAACCGCAGCCTCTGTGCCATTTTTGGGGTCTAAACCCTCTCTGGTGGCCGTCAGGGATGTTATTCCTTTCTACACACTCTTGAAATTGTAACACCACAGCCTTCTCAATTAATGTCAGACGTATAGGGCAAAGTGGAGATAAAGAACTGTATTATATGTGGCAATATGACTAGATCGGTCTTCAAATTGAGGTGGAGAGTTCCTGAACTGAAGGACTCTCTAAATGATATTTCGGAGAGTGTTTCCAGTAGCTTGATTGCTTGCTAGTGATTTAACATGGTAGGGGAGCATGGAACTCTCAGGGAATCAATTGTTTTGCTATTGAGACTAAATAAGTACACATAGTTGAAGTTAGAGGGTCACATTCATGCATCTAAAGAGAAAGAGAGGTGTGTACCACACAGATTCAAGGAGTACAATATTGGGAAAATGATCAGAGGCAGAGTTGATGAGGTCCATTTTGTCAAAGAATAGAAAGCTCCATGTTATTTTATGCTATCTTGCGTTTGTATAGCGTCTTCTGCTATAGTTCATGGGGCGAAGTGCTTTTGTCTGTCAGAGAGGCAAAGGAGGAGTATGATAGAACATTCAGTAGTGGTAGAGAGGATCAATGTCAGGTAGATAGTTGGGATGAGGGCAAGGCATAGATCAGGTGCCATGAAGACATTGGAAGGAAAAGGGGGAAGAGCTACGTGTACAATTGGACTTCATTTATCATGGGGCTTAACTGTATTCTATTAGGGGCAGCGCTGAGAGGAGAGATAGTTGGAGAAGAGGTGTTCGCTGCGGCAGGGAATTGGCCTTGAATGTACTCACTGCAGGGTGAGCTGCAGCATGTCACAGCCATGCCCAAGAAAACACAGATGGTAAAGCCCTTGGTTGTGTTCCATGTTCTGGTTGTAGCATTGTTTACCTTGAAGCTAGACATTCTTATGTCAGTTGCTGCTCTGCCCATGCATCACTCCCGCTGCACTCTGTAGGTTCTGACCAATTATATGATATGATATGATATGATATGGCATTAATAACACGCCGAAAACACAAGTGTTTCAAGGCGCAATGAAGCAAGGGAGAGGGAACAGAGGGAAGACAGAGACAACGATCTTTCTAGGCCAGATGACATTGAGATCGCGCACGTGCAGGGGAACAGGGAAGGGAGAAGATGTGGGGGCAGGGGGAGGTGGCAGTGCAGTACATGGCAATGACAGAGGGCGCAGAGTAGAAGCAGGTAGATTTAGAAAGAGGCTTTTGCAGTAGTCCAGCCTAGAGAGAACCAGAGCTCTTTAGATAGTGAGCTTCTGAGGGAAGGAGAGGAAAGGAAGACTACCTCTGAGGAGGTGCAGCTGGTAGTGTGACTTCTTAGAGACGTCAGAGATGTGAGGAGAGAAGGAGAGTGTGGAGTCGAAGATGACCCCAAGGTTTTTAGCCTCACAGGTGGGAGCAGGAAGAGGGCCAAGAGAGGCCAGCCAGAGAGTGAAAGGAAAGCAGGGAGCAGGTGCGCCGATGAGGAGAATCTTGTTCTTACTGGCATTAATAAACTCCTTACCCCCTACACACCCCCACAAATCTTTTCACTGGTGACAAGTTGATCCACATAGTGGGTGGACGGACAGACCTGCAGAGGCCCTCTGTGTCTAATGGCAGCAGGGATGGATGGAGCATCCCATTGGTAGCAGCGTTATTCAGGGCAGAGGGTCAGTGCACTCCTTGGCCTGGGTGGAGCAGGTGTTCACGTTGCCCTCGGCCACAACAGGGCCTTAGAGGTGGGCAGGGGGCACAACAGATTTGGGTGCAGCGCACTCTGCAATGTGTGAAGGCCTGAACGACAGTGTTAGAGTAATGAACCTCAAGTCATGAGCAAGCATCCGTTTCCCTCTGTGATTCCCAGCAATGGGACGTGGCGGCATCTCCTACATTTCACAATTGGCAAAGAGGCTTGCATCACATCAAACTTTGGCTGCAAGGCAGTTTTAGTGCTAGCATCTGCATTCTGTTTTTGGGTGTCACTTCCAATTGATGGTTACTCTGTCTTGGGCAGGATCCGGATTTGACTTTGGATTGAACTTGCGCAAATTAATTTGGGAGGCAATTTAACCTGGCAGCTGCAGGAATTCCTCCACCACCTCCCTTCCTAGCAGAACCTGGGACACCTCCCATTTGATAGGAGAGGTGCAGAAGGATGTTTGATACTTACCTTGTGGCAATCGGAGTGGATACGTTTTCACCAGCCAGAAATGGCTGGTGAACTGGGGAGCTGAGGGGTGCAGTGTCTTTGATGGACTCACAGAGTTTCTACCAGGGGGGGCCAGAGAGTTTGATGGCTTTGCGATTGCATCAGGAAGCTTGAGGAGCACTTTGAGCCCAAAAAGAATGTGCCATATGAGAGGCACACATTTTTCCAGAGGAACCAAGAGTTTCTGGAACCTGTGGAGAGTTATGAGGTGGTTTTAAGAACATTAAGCCATGCATGCAAATGTAGGCCTTTGACAAATTCGTTGGTCAGAGACCAACTTGTGCAATACACCAATAGTGCCAGAGTGCAAGAGAAACTTTTGGCCAAGGATCTTACCCTAGAGCAAGCTTTTGAGCTGATGAGGAGCATAAAGCAGACACCGACTACATGAAGAATATGAGGGTGGAGAAACAGAGCCATGAAGTGTGCACCATCAAGCCAAAGAAGTGGAATGAAGGGAACAAAGACATTAAATGTTTTAAATCTGGGAGTGGGAGGCATTTATCATCCAGTCTGTTTTGCCCAGCCAGGAATGCAAACTGTAATAAGTGCAAATGCAAGGGACATTTCGCCCGTGTGTGCAAGGAAGGTGCAAGCAACATGGTGGAGCTGGTGGCAGCATCACCTGAACAGGAGGTGGCCCAAGCTGCCCAGTCGCCTTCCACCGAAGGGAGTGCCCAACATGATTTTTAAGATTTCTGCCATCACTGGGGGCAAGCAAGGTCTGGTGGATAACTTTACCATAGATGGGAAAGTTCTACCCATGAAGGTGGGCAGTTCATCTCCATGGAAAATCATATCCAGTGAGACATTCACAGGGGCCTTAGGAGGTCGAATCCAGGAAATTGAGGTACATGATATTCAGCTGTGTGGTTACGGAGAGTTTGAAATCAAGCTGCTGGATACATTTCGGGCATCCATTGAGTACAGGGGCAGGAAGTGTATGTTTACATGGCTACAAGGGGGTTGTCCCTGTTTGGTTGGGATGAGCAGGCAGGATTGGGCATCCACATTCAGGCCAATCTCAGTGACCCAGTGACAGTGGCTGAGGTGGAGGACAAATGGGCTGTTGAGCTTCTGCAAGTGTTCATGGGTGAATTGGGGAGACTGAATGACTTTAAACATTGCATCAAGGTCTTGTGGTTTACAAGGTGTGGCCAGTACCTCATTATATGAAGGAACAACTAAGGGGTGAACTTGAAGTGTTGCTACAGAAAGGGATCTTTGAGAGGGTGGAGAACACAAAATGGTTGTCTCCTGTGGTACTAGTAACCAAGAGCAATGGCAACATGAAAACTGGGTGGATCACCATCCTTTGCCTATTATTTGGGAAGTGTTGGCTATGCTGGGGGGGACAAGCACTTTACAGTTATTGATCTTTCAGTGGCATATCACCATGTGCCATTGGTGCCACAGTGCCAAGAGGAAACAGCTTTTGTCACCACTGAAGGCACATTCAAGTTCTGCAGGATGCCGTTCGGCCCGGCTTTGGCAGCAGCAGTGTGCAAATGCGTCATGGAAAAGGTACTAGAGAATGTAGAGAAAAATGTTATATTTCAAGACGATGTATTGATTCATGCAAACTTGAGGGAGGAGCATGATAGGGTAATGATAGATGTTTTGGGCATGTTGAGAGAGGCTGGGCTTACTGTTCAGTGCTGAAAGTGCAAGATAGTTGTGTAGAGTGTTGAGTAGCTAGGTCATCGTATTTGGGCTGAGGGTGTCTGCCCAAAGCTCAGTTTGGTGGAGGCGGTTGGCCTAGCCCCAGAACCGAAAGAGAAGGACAAGCTTAGGTTGTTTCTGTGGCTGGCTCAGTATAACCACAAGTTTTCTACGCAACATTGTGGTAATATCCTCTCCCCTTAGATCATTACTTAAAAAGGCAGTGAAGTATGACCGGTCTGAGGAGTGCAAGAATGCATTTGTGAAAATCAAGGCGGGCATAATCAACACCCCCTATCTGGAGACATTTTGTAGTAAGAGCAAAACATATTTGACGGTGGATGCTAGCATTTTGGGGTTGCGGGCATCTTTGACACAATGCGATGGGGGTATGGAGGAACTTGTTGTGGTGTTTATGTCCAGACCACTTAAGGAGGTGGAACATAACTATTCTGTCATGGAAAGAGAGGCCCTCGTGGAGTCTGGGCAGTTCTCCATTTTACATTTTTTTGGGGCCAATGTTTTGTGGTCAAGATGGACCACATGCCCCTGATGCAAATGTTGTCAGGTGGTGGGTGGAGCAATGGCTCACCAACAATCTCTAAGGGGTTTTTCGGTTTGCAGTGTTATGATATTCAGTTATGTTATTTGCCAGGGGGAAAAATAGCTTAGTGGAAGCTTGTTTGTCGCGGCGCATCTGCCCGTTGAGTCCATGGATGGCAAGCAGGAAATGTGTGCCGAGGAGATGGTGATGGCCAGCATTGAGCACAAGGCTCTAAGTGAGGAGGAGTGGGAGCGCGCTGGTAGTGAGGATGAGGTTTGAAGTCTATTATGGAGTGGGCCAGTAATGAAGTGCTGGGAAAAGAAATGTGAACTGTATTTTGAGGTGAAGGATGAGTTGCCCTTGTTGGGGAGGAAGCCCAGGAGAGGGATGAAATGTGCTCCTCCTGAGAGAATCAGGGAAACGCTGGTGGAGCTGGTGCATCAGGGACATTTGGGGGCAAATGACACCGAGAGGCAGTTATGCCAAAGTTACTGGTGGCCTACGATGGATCAATTTGTGGAAAGGAAGATGAGGGATTGCAGTGAGTGTTTGGTGAGTGATAAAAGCAAGGTGGCTCGAGAGACTTTGCTTATTCCTATCAGAGTTCCAGCTCTGGAAAAAGGTAGCAGTGGATGTGATGGTTCCGATTCAGGATCTGGGAGGAGGCTTCAAGTATGTTTTTGTGATGTAGACTACCATTCCAAGTGGGTTGAGTGGAAGGTGATGAAGGAGGCTATGACAGTCGAGCTGGTCAAGTTCTTTGATGGGTTGTTTTTTCATGAAGGATTTCCCATGGAGAAAGTGACTAACAACAGTGTTGAGTTTTGTTCTGAGACTATGAAAAGGTTTTGGGGGAGTACTCAATCATACATGTGCGTACCGCTCTCTATCATCCCAGGACCAATGATCTGGTTGAGCATCTCAACAGATTTCTAAAAGGTGGTATCCAGTTGGCTTTGAGGTCTGGTTTGCCACGGAAATCGATACTGAGACAGATGGTGTGGGGTTATTGCAACACATTGCATTCCGTGACAAAGATGTCCCCTTTTGTTTCATTGAATGGCGTAAGCCCGGCACCAAGTTGTGTCCTGGTTGGATGGGAATGGCAGGAATCAATTAGGAGGACTACGAGGAAATCATGAGAGTGGTGGAGGAAGGGCATGCGCATTATAGGAGTGTTTGGCAAGAGCATTAGGGACAACCCCACGATTGGGCTACTGGTGATTTAGTTTTGATCAAAAATCCTGGGTTTGGTTTCAAGTGTTTGGAAAGCAGGTTTTGAGTCCCAAGAGTGTCACTGGAGTGAGGAATGGTGTGGTGGAAGGAGAAGTGTGGTCGAAGGGCAGGTTAGCACCTTTAAGAGGTGTGGCTTGTGCAGGAGTGGATGGTGTGAAGGATTTGGATCTTGGTCAAAGGTATAGAACGAGTGAGAGAGTGAGAAGGGTTCCAACTCGCTGGAAAGATTGTGTTTGTCAGAATTTTTAAGTGGGCCCTCCATGGTTCAGTTTAATGTGCAAGTTTAATTGCTTTGTTTTATTTGCTTGGTTAATTGATTTGTTTTCATTTGCTTTGCTTTTACATTTCTCTCCTTCTGTTTTCACCTATTCTGTCATCAATCATAAGGGGGGAGATATGTTGTGCTCCTTGTTCTAGTTCTAGAGTTGTTTACACTGAAGCTGGACATTATAACGTCAGTTGCTGCTCTGCCCATGAATCACCCGGTTCCGACCAATAAACCTCTTACCCCCTACACACCTCCACAACTCTTTTCACCCTTCTACTTGCTTAGGCCCCCAATGGCATTTAGCAGGGGCTGTATGACAGAAATTCAAATATGCCCATTTTGTAAAAGCTCCCTGAAAAGCAAGCAAAAAACGTACATTGGTTGGTTTCTTCATTTATGCATGACATGGTTACCAAAGGCATAGGCTTATGCAAAAATGGTTAAGAACACCAAACCTGTCTAAGGCTAAGCTGTAGTCAGACAACTGAGCCTTACACAGTGTCATGGTGAGCCAAGGCATGTAGAAACTATGCCCAATAAAACACAGCATGCAATGCCCCTTATTCAATCCCTTGAGCCTTGAAGGGCGATGAACGGCCACATTCTATAGATGGGAAAGCTTGAAGGAAATATGATCACATTTAACTGAGGGTGGGATTTCAACCATGGCTTCCTTTGGAGCAGAAGCCACAGTCAGACCTTGAGTACTGGAGGTTCCTGAGTCGTGCTAGAGCCTTTAAGGTAATGGTTATATAGGTGTGTGAGGCAGAAATCCTCTCAACCTGAGGCTCTGTGCTTATGGGAGTTAAGATATGTAATCCCTTCTTTGACTAACCTTCTCCCCCTGGGCTGTAGTTACTGTGTCCTATTAATAGAGGGAATCATGCAGACGTTCATTGTTTACCCTTTTGGTTTTTCTTTCTTTTCTTTGCATTTTGAGGGGGTTTGCTACATGCTGTTTTATGGCATCTTCATAGGTGCTTGAAAACTAGACATTTAAAGCAAAACATTACAATGAAACCTCAACATAACATAACATGACCTATCCAGATAGTATAAAAGGAAACCAACATCAAATCCCCCTGCCCACTCTCCAAAAGGAGTGATCGCTTGCACACAGTAGCACTCAGATACATTCTAGTTAGCTTTCTGAATTGAACAAATTGATCTCAGTAGAACAAGACATTACACAACATGTTTCTCCAGCATATAACATGGCACGGCATTGCATAACATATTACAGTGTAGCATATTAAATCTACCTGAGTGTAGCACTTCAAAACCAGGCATGCCATCGATAATGTACCTCAGTGCAAGCATATGCAGCCCAGACAAATAATGATGTAACCCAGTACAAACAACACAGCAAATGTGAACACACAGAGAGAGAAACACGCTCACACACTGTTAGACTGTAAATGCAAATGCATAGACCGAATGATATGAATAGTATGTTGGCCAGAAGCAAATCGCATCATGTGACAAACATTGCAAACCGTGAAACCTGATTGTGACCATTGGGAGTCCATTTTCTCTTTTGTAATGCTTTGCAAATATATTCTATGCTTCAGACCCATACGCGGTGTAAGGCCACAGCTTGAACTCCGAATGCTAACGTAGACAGGAATGTAGAGACATGCAGAAATACATTGTTTTCCTCTCACTGAGGCCTTGAAGCTGTGCAAGCACCGCGCCTAATCAGTAGCTCAGGTGCCGGTTTGTCTCGCAAGTGCTGTTGTAAAAGGCAGTTAAATGCGAATTATATGCAACTAACGGTGCTCCTTCACGAAGGATGGTATTTTTCTCTCCTTTAGAACTGTCTGTCCCTTAGCTCATAAACCGCAGCGAACAGATAACATTGGTTGGAATGTCGCCCTGCTAGAACATGATATCCTTCCCCTGCGCCAGTGCCCCGTGTTCCCCATAACAGAAAACCGTTGATGCAGCCTTTGCTAGAATACTATAGTTTAGACTGACTGAAGTTACATGCATAGCTATCAAACCCTACCTTGTTCGTCATGTATAAGGGCGGGCCGAATGGTATTGTAAAGGATAATGTATTATGTATAAATATGACTGCTTTAGTGCTGCTCTCTCTCTCATCTCACGGTGTCTGGGAACACATGTCGTGAGGCGTTGAGACCTGGTCGGCTGACAGAGATACTTTATGAATAAACCAGACTTGTTTGGAAATCGAACCTCATGACTGGCGTGTAATTTAGTAAATGGTTATTGTGCCTTCATTCCATAGATGGTCTAACAAAGATGGCCGCCCGAATAGGGACCCTCCCTGTGATGCTCCATCGCATACGTTGAAGGCAAGGACGAGTCTAGGACGAAAATGTCAGACCAGGATCAGAAAGTGTTCGGGGCGCCCCTGCAGAAATGATTCGAGACTCCTCCGCAGATCTATACACAGCCGATCCCTGATCGACGAGCAGTGGCCAGAGAGCATCGAGGTGTGAGTCCTGGAAGCGAGGCAAATTGTGCCAGACACACGGTCGTGATGATTCTTGGTTGCGCCTGTATACGGGCAAATTGCGTCCTGAGAGATGAATTGATTGATCAGGTGAGTCATGCCCCGATTCTTAAATGTCCTGATATTGGTTGAGTGTTGCACTTGCAAGTACAAATGCCCAGGGTAAGAAGAGGTAAGAGTTAACCATGGCAATAGTGTTTAATACGGTTTGGCATAGGCAGACCAGACGTGTATCAGACCTTCAGTGGCCGAATAATGGGAGCTTCGAACTAGCGTGTATATAACATTTAGAATCAGTTTTGCTAGGGAAAAAGGCCAGACCTGCAGCGTTTGATGTTGTAAGGGACTGGAGAAAGGAAGCAAATCAATGCTTGAAAAGTAGAGAGAAACATGCACATAAACATAAATCAACCGTAGAGAAAGTGCTAGAGCATGATCAGCAGAAGCAAACAGAAGCCATTAGGAACATGGATAGGGCCTTCCAATTAGACATACAGAAAATACATCCTTCACAAGATTTGCATACAACAGACTTAATGATACAAAAAGATACTAAATGAGCGAAGAAATGATCATCCAAACACTGACCCAGTTGCACCGCCTCCCTATGTATCTCCTCCTGTTGCTATTCCCACGATTCCATCTGCACCTGCAGTAGCCGCCCCATTTGCGCCCATGACATCATTCCCTCCACCTCCTTCAGAGCATGAGTTATACGCTTTAGCTGGCAGTTATGCATCAATGGGGCCTGAAAGAGGAAGTATTAGACTGACTCGTAGTACGATTAGTAAGGAATGGAAAGACCATCTGAAACAGTGGGCTGAAACGTATATTGATGATGGCAATGAAGAAGCTGTGCAAAGTTCCATATCTGATCATAGAGGCCTTGGTGAAGAGCAGGTATTGTTAGAATGTATGGGAGATTACCTTGTTAAAATGTGAAGTGATTTGATTAATACAGTGGTATCGCAAGAGTTGCGTGATTTGATTGTCCTTTCCAATTTGCGAAATAATGCAGCGAAAATATGAGAACATGTAGGGTGAATATTTGTGTTTAAACGAGAACTTGATCGGTTGCATAAAGATATAATGACCAGAAACTATTTCTTCTGTCGTCAAAACCTTAGTGAAGAGATGCGAATTTGTACGCAAGATGCTCTTAGATGGATTACGGATGCTGCCATTTCCCCAATTGAAGTGCATGATACGTTTAGTCAATACACACCAGAAATGCAGAGAAAGGTGTTACAGGTTATGGTTGAATATTTACAGGATGAATGCATGAAGAAGAAGGTTTGTGGTCCTGCTGATTTGATGATGATTTATAAAAGAGCATTTTCGATTGACACCGGAACAGCTGCTTTTTCCTCTTGGCTTTGTTGCTTAATAGACAAACAAATATAGAATCCCCTACTTTGCAATTACCTATGAGGGAGGTGCCTCCCACGTCCGAAAGTAGAGGTTGCTGCTGATGGAGTAATTCCAGCGCGAATGATAGAAGCCCATTATATCGCACAGTTTGTACATGTTCCATTTTCTAGGCAAGAAGGGAACACTATAAAGCAGGCGGTTCCTGACATTAGGAAAAATCCTGCGGGTTTCTATAAGGAAATTGAATCTGACATTGATTTATTGTTCCCTGTGATTCTTCCTGCGGACAAATGGAAGCAGATTAGAAGTATAAATGATGCGCCAATGTTTGGCGATACATGTGAAACTTTGATCAGAGTTGAGAGTAAAAGAAAGGCAAATCGGAAGAAGCGACAGATATTTTTAACCGGTTTGAAGATGTATTTGCAGATTTTAGTGGTCAAGAGCTATGTACCGAACCTGGGAAGAGATTATTTGTTGATAAGTTTATCCAAGGATTGTTATCGGAAATTCAGACATTAATAATAACATCTGAAAGTGCATGTCAAGCAAAATCACAAAGTGAAGTATTACATATGGCCCAATATTATGAGAACCGAGTAAATTCAGAAAAGGATAAGGAAATAAGGAAGAAAGGAGATTTGAAAACCAGAGTGTTACTGCAGCAGGTAGCCAAAAATAATAGAGGTGGCGGGAACGCATTGTCTAGAGTCCAATTTGCACTATCATCCAACATGAAAGGGGGTCCGATAGGTATAAATCAATGTGCCTATTGCAGACAAGAAGGCAATTGGCAAGCACAGTGCCCGCAATTACAGAATAGAAATGGGACTATTTTGAGAAGACCGTTTAGAGGTCGTCCAGGAATAGAGGGCCAGAATAGAAATCAGATGCAGCCACAATTTCAGGATAATCAGGTTAATCAGAATCAACAACAAAATGCCATGAATGGTGGAAATGTTTTTGATAATCCCTCCAATGCATATTACTCTGAAGACTTTACATCTGATGATGTACTGTTCCCCTAGTACAGCCCGAAACAGGGTTTGGAACCAGTGCCTATTCCCATTGACCAGAAAGGACCCTACATAGAAATGAAGGTGGGAATAGGGAGCACAATTTTTTAGTAGACACAGGTGCACAGAAATGTCCGATCGACATCAGCGGGTTCCAAATATACCACTGTAAGGGCATAGAAATGTCTCAGTAGGGTTCTCAGGTACGCCAGTAATTAGTCCAGTTTCACAACCAGTGCCAATCACACTGGGTCCATTTACTGAATCCTGTCCGTTTCTTTTCACAACAAATTGCAACAAAAATTTGTTGGGATTAAATCTATTGAAGAAATTGAATGCAGTAATTTATGGTTCTCCTGATGGAGTATACTTAACGATTTCGCCACAACAAACTCCCGTATCGCAATTTGTATCTCTGCCATTACCGACTAAATTGCGTGAAGTTCCGACTTGTATATGGGCGGTGAACGATAATGATGTAGGATGTTTGAAAGTAGAACCAGTAAACATTATTTCGAAGGAAGGAATTAAGTTACCGCTTATTCCGCAATACAAAATTTCGAGTGAAGGTGAAAGAGTATTGAAATACATTGTGTCAGATTTAATTGCTAGAAATGTAATTGAAGAGATTTCTGGAAGTATTTGCAACAGCCCGATTCTTCCAATTTACAAGAATGGAGGTAATGAAATCCCTTACCGTTTTATAATTGATTTACGTGCGGTAAACAAAGTAGTAGATCTCCAATTCCAATTAGTCCCCAATGTGACCACGATTTTAACAATGATTCCAGCTTCTGCATCACACTTCAGCGTCATTGACTTGAAAAATGCGTTCTTTAGTATTCCCGTTCATCCAGACAGCAGATACTTGTTTGCATTTACATTAGGAGGGCGCTCATTCACATTCACACGTATTACACAAGATTACACTGAAAGTCCAAGTATTTACAGTAGAGCATTGAAGGAACAACTAGATATGCTTGAATTACCAGCAGGGTGCATATTGTTACAGTATATTGACGATCTGCTTATAGCAGCAGATACAGAGGACATTTGCAAAGAAAGCATTGTCGCACTATTGACACATTTAGCAGCACGCGGTCACAAGGCACCGTTGAATAAATTCCAGTGTTGTCGAGAGGAGGTGGCCTATTTGGGCTACCTCCTATCATAGGAGGGAAGAAGATTGACACCAGAACGCATAGAAAGCAACTCTGATATGCCTATTCCAAACACGCAAAAGGAAGTCAGGGCTTTAATTGGCATGGCTTCATATTGTCATATTGTAGGCAGTGGATTGCAAATTTTTCTATGATTGTGAAACCCATAGTGGCATTGACAAGGAAGGATGTTACCTTACCTTTGCCATGGAACATGAAGTGTAAAGAAGCTTTTGCCCTGCTCAGAGCTGCGTTATGCTCAGCTACAGTTTTGGGCATGCCAAATTATGAAAAGTGTTTTATGTTATTTGTACATCAAAATTATGAATGTGCTTTGGCTGTTTTGACTCAGGAACACGGGGGCAGAAATAGACCATGCAGTTATTTCTCTTCCATGTTGGATCCTGTTGCATGTGTTTTGCCATGTTGCTTGCGAGCTGTTGCTGCAGCTGCTGCTTCAGTAAAACAAACCGAGTGGATGATTTTAGGTCACTCTTTAACAGTGATGGTACCTCATTCGGTAGACGTTCTTCTAAATAGAACGCAGATGCAACATTTCACATCCGTCCGACTAACGAGGTATGAAATCATCTTATTTGCACTGAATATTCAAATTAAGAGATGTTGCGCTTTAAATCCGGCTGAGTTATTGCCTCCACCCAGTGAAAAAGTGAGTGAGAAATGATTATCACATGATTGCTTAATTATTACTGAGCAAGAGACAAAAGGAAGAATTGATTTAACCGATACACGCCTGAAAGAGCCAGATTGAGAGTTGTTTTGTGACGGCCCTTGTTTCAAATTGCCAAATGGCATGTCAACTGCTGCTTATGCCATTACTACACTGAAAACTATTGTAGAGAGGAAACGAATCCCATATAACTCAGCACAAGCTGCAGAAATAGTAGCGTTAACCAGAGCATGTGAAATTTCTGAAAACCTTAGTTTGAACATATACAATGATAGCCAATATGCTTTTGGGGTGGTCCACAGTTTTGGCCAATTAAGGGCTGAAAGGAGCTTTCTGACGTCACATGGAACTAAGATTCAACATGGCACTTTGATAGTGAGACTGTTGACAGTACTTGCGCTTCCCAAGTGGTTAGCAATAATGAAATTTGATGCACATAAAAAATAACGAGTAACGTAGGAAAGGGAAACACATTTGCAGACCGAATTGTGAAACAAACTGCCACTGATTTGCACACAAAAATATATGTTGAAACACTGGAGAGAGTGTCCTGCATGATAGGGGATGGAATTGAGACAGAGATACAAGCAGAAGCCACTCCTGAGGAAATAAAACAATGGTCTGAGGGTTCATCAGAATTAGATCCTGGGGGTTGTTGGGTAGACAAAGAAAATAATAGATGGATGTTGCCAAATGCATATGTTATGACAATGGTTACCATGGCCCACAGTCCAACACATATATGCGCGAATAAGATGTCCCAGCACCTCGATTCTGTATGGTACAATGGCAACATTAAGAAAACTGCTGAGAGATTGGTTCAGAATTGTATGTCTTGCTTACAGCATAACATTGGAAAAGGGACAGTGACACCAGTAGGAAGTTTTGGCCCTCCCTCTAAGTCATTTGAGGTCATCCATTTTGACTTCATAGAAATGGAGAGATGCCACAACTATAAATATGTCCTTGTAGTGGTCTGTGCATTTAGTGAATGGGTAGAGGCCTATCCCCTGAAAGATTGTTCAGCTATGTCAACAGTAAAATCCATGTTAAATGAATACTTTCCCAGGTTTGGGCTACCCCGTGTCATATGGTCAGGCAGTGGCCCACATTTTATAGCGGCCGTGATAGTTCAGATTTGTGCAGGCCTCCGAATCGATAAACGATTCCATTCAGCCAGACATCCGATGAGTGCAGGTCTGATAGAACGCTAAAATGGTATCTTGAAAAATAAGTTGGCCAAGATATGTTCCGAAAGCAATTTGAGATGGCCCGATGCATTACCACTAGCTTTGTTGTGTATGCGCACCTCTGTGCAGGAAAGGACTGGTCTCTCACCATACGAAATAGTTATGGGGAGACCAGCCAATGTCTGGAATGTGCCACGTCCGAAGAAATTGAAGTATGTTAAATATATACATTACTCACTGACTATTGAAGACAGATGACTCAAAACATGCGTTTGATTCATCAGCAGTTGCAGCAGGCTCTTCCTGTCAGATATACGGGCCCAGGACATTGTCTGCAACCGGGAGATTGGGCCCGTGTGAAAAATGTTGAAAGAAAATGTTCGCTTGCACTGTGTTGGAAGGGACCGTACCAGGTGCTTCTGGCCATGCAGACTGCAGTTCTAGTGAGCGGTCGAACGCATTGGATCCAGGCAACACACATGAAAAGAATCCCATTTCCTTTGCCACATGAGAAAGAGACCGATAATCCTGACATAAAGAGAAAACCAGCAGTGATCGATCACAAAGACATCGCCGAAAATCAGCCGGAACTACTTCCTGGGCCCAAGAAGGGGCCTGGGGAGATTGCAACAAAAATTGAAACATCAGGTTTACCTCAACTTTGCTCGTCTGTTGAATCATCATCACTGATTGCATCGCTGGTTGGCACTGTTTCTGCATCTGCTGCAAACAACGACAGTGCATTGTTCATCAATCACACTGTACCTGGAGCTTTAAGGTACAATCTGCGTTCATGAAATCAGAAGTAATCAGCGGCCTTTGTTTCTAGCTCACGGGCGACGCAGGAAATGGAGGCCTAGGGAAAGGGAGCATATAAGCTGTATCGGATGAGAGCTCTGACACATGATTTCCCAGTGCAATCTTTGAAAGTGAAGGGCTTTGCAACCTAGCATGAACAAGCGGGGCAAAAGGTACCACCACTATGAAAAATTGATATTGACTCTTGCTCCTGCCTTTTTGGTGCTGTTGAGGTAAACACCAGCTTGCTGCCATCTTAAGCAGGCTGAACCAAACCTTTTTGAACTCTGCTGACTACACGTGTGTTGCCGTGGAAAACTTTTCCGACAGATGCTGAGAAACCTTTCTTGAAATAAGCTTTATAGATCATGCCTGTATTTGCTTCTGCTGCCGCCTGCACTGATGCTCCCGTTGATAGAACCATAGACACTGACATTAAATCTCCTCCAAGAAAGACTTGGTCTACAAAGATTAGCCTGCTCCTGATTGTCATATCTACCTGTATCGTATCTACACTAATCCCAATGTTTTGGTACTTGGAAACTATGAATCCCATGAACACCATTATGCCAACTGTCAATGCTCCCACTATGAATACCCCAGCCTATGTGCTTTCTTACACCCTTCCGTCACGAGATGTGAAACACAGAAAAGGTTATGATAACAATACACTATTATTGATTATGAATATGACCCATGATATCTTGAATAAATCCAATTGCTGGGTGTGTTCGCATTTACCCCAGCATGGGGAAAGAGGAATGAGTTGGTATATAAATCCTCTACCCCTTAGTACTGCCTGTTATGCATCATTAAGAGCTCTATTTTTTGGAAGATGGATTGATAGTGCTACTGGAAACTTTGACACAACAAACATAAATTAATTCTAAAGATTGGTATTAACACCGCTGGGTTGTTCTGTGTTTACAAATAGAAGCAAAATGAACACTGTATCGACCAGCCCCATTGATAGACTCTCTAGGCCTTACCAGTCCCTAATTACTTTCAAAATGGCTCCGGTTGGTAACAAAGATGCCATGCCCCCTCCTATACTA
The DNA here is from genome assembly GCF_040938575.1 of Ambystoma mexicanum. Taxonomy (NCBI): domain Eukaryota; kingdom Metazoa; phylum Chordata; class Amphibia; order Caudata; family Ambystomatidae; genus Ambystoma; species Ambystoma mexicanum. Next base: position 986,335,924 of record NC_090924.1, read on the forward strand.
TTAATCATAGTCCAAATTCTGTTCCATTTTGCTTACACATGGGCCCTCATTACGACCCAGGCGGTAAGCGGAAAACGATGCCGGTAAATGAATACCGGCATCGTTTTCCGCTAGGTCCGATTATAACCCGCGAAAGTGCCATTAGCGACATCGTAGTTTACGGTGCCGCTAACAGCACCAAGGTCGCGCGCGCGACCCTCCATGCCGTAAATACCGGCATGGTGCAAAGCTACGCAGATCACAAACCAAGCCGACATGCCCCTAACGCCATCGCCAAGGCAGTTAAGTACCTTACCGCCATGGCGCTAATTCCGCCATCGCGAACCAACCGTAAATGGCCATGTGCAGTGTTCCCAGCTGCCACAGGTGCACAGAAGCAGCACAGGTGGAGGCAATACAGACTCTCCCAGTGCTAAAAGAGCACACCCCACCCCTACCAGCCCCAGTCACACTCCACAATGATACCAATAGGACTAGCAAAGTTGGGGCTGGAGGACCTAATAGCAATGCGAGTGTTACAACTGCAACAACAACAACAACAACAACAGGCTGCACAGAGGAGACGCAGGAGGAGAAGGAGGGCAAGGCAGGGCCAGCAAGCCCCACCAGCACAGCCAGTGGCACCACACAGGCAGCCCCCAATCCCACGCATCAGAGCCAGTCCATTCAACCTCACCGCAGAGCAGATCCACACCCTGTACCGACTGGACCGGGACACCATCACCAACATTGTGCACATGATACACAACGACATTGTCAGCATGATAGAAACACCCACCGCCATCCCACCCCTACTGAAGGTAGTGTCCGTGCTCCACTTCCTGGCCACAGGCACCTACCAGCACACAGTGGGCCACTTGCATGGCATATCCCAACCATTATTCTCACGTACACTGATCCAAGTGCTTGATGCCCTCCTCAAGCACACAGACGACCACATCTCATTGCCACGGTCTGCCCAGGAGATTGCCAACACCAAAGTGGGTTTCCATGCACTAGCTGGCATACCTGGTTGCATTGGTGCCATCGACTGCACCCATGTTGAATTGGTGGTCCCACATGCCATGGAGGTACCATACCGCAACCGTAAACTATTTCACTCAATCAACGTGCAAATGGTCTGCGACTCCAACAGGATCTTCAAACATTGTTGTGCCCGATTCCCCGGATCAACCCATGATTCAATGGTCCTTCGGAACTCCACAATACCACGCTACATGGAGCGACATGCAGGCCCAAGTTCCTGCCTACTCGGTGAGTCTAATGTCATGAGCATGGAAATGCGAAGTGTGTAGGTGATCGACATACCAATGCATATTTCACCTGGCAGAAAGGGGGGGGGGATGATGCATACGTCACATGGCTGCGACTAGCAGTAGCCAGATCATACCCTGAGGCAGCACTCATGTCATCTGACAACTGTATACATGATGCCTGATCTAATCAGCCCTAACATGTGAATGAAAGTGTACCCCAACCATGACACAACCATCTGCAAGTGCATTGTACAAAATGTGACCACATTGACTCCAAAGGAACGCACCTACATGCACGTCACCAAACACCATCTACTGAAAGGCCTGTCCCCCATAACTGCGCACAAAGGAGGCACATGTCGGACAGGAAAATCAATGCACCACTACACAGACAGCAAGACCCACAAACTGTCCCCATTGACACCAGTATTGTTCCCTGGGGTCATAAAGAGCCAGACAGCAATGTTGCAATCATGTGAGCTTTGACCGCACAGGACACGTGCCAGGTCACATAAAATAACGGCCTGAACGGGCACAGTGGATGGGCACTCACAAGGCAATTGCCCCCCCTGCATTGTGTCTTGGCATGCAAAACAGCTAGAGAGCCATGAACATATACCGGTTGCATAGTGTGAATCCATTAGCACAACTAAATTTGGTGCAAAGTAACAGTTGAATGCAAGGCATGGTGGCGCGTCATGTTCAGAAAGCAATCTCATTCCTGACACATACATTGTTGCCCATTTACAGGTGATGCAGGCTATCCCCTGAAGAGGTGGCTCCTTACACCAGTCCGGAACCCACAGAACCAGAATGAGGAGGACTTCAACCGTACCCGTGTGGTGATAGAGCAGGCCTTTGGCCTACTGAAGGCACGTTTCCGCTGCCTCAGCAGGTCTGGCGGGGCACTCCTGTACCGCCATGAGAAGGTTGCGAAGATCGTCATGGCATGTGTCATGCTACACAATATGTGCGTCAGATGTAACGTGCCTCTGCCCCCTGACGCAGAACTGCAACCACCTGGTGATGAGGATGATGAGGGTGGGGATGGGGCAGCACCTCAAGGAGGCAGCGATGCACAGGAGGGGCGTGAAATGCGTCAGAATCTCATTGACCAATACTTCTAGCACACACAGCGTGTGCGTGTAACATGTGACTTCTTCCATCTACGACGACCGGAGCTGCGACTTGGATGCCTCCCCACTTCCATCCTGAGGCCCTGCAATGCACATGGTGCATTTTCGGAACTGCAGGTAAGCCCCCCTGGGCTTATTGTATCGGCGCATGATCGCACCACAGCATACTCACAGCATTCTGCTAATTTAACTCCGTGACTTTGCCATCAGCCACATGTACTTTCTTTGCTAAATTCGCAGATGCTGGCATGCTTTGTGTGTTGTTGTGTGTTTTTGCCTCACTGGATTCTCGAGGCACGGCCATTCCAAGATGGCGTTTTCTTTTCTTTCTTTGTTGGGCACCGGAGTGCCTTCCATCCTGCTGCTGGTGGCCTGGGATTGGCCCTGGCCCACTACATCTGGGCCAATGAGGAGGCCGGCAGGCTTGGCCGGCCCTCCTCACAAGGCCCACTCCCGGCCCTGTAATCTCTCTTGCTGCCTTCTCCCCTCACTTCTTCCATCTACGACGACCAGAGCTGCAACTTGGATGCCTCCCCACTTCCATCCTGAGGCCCTGCAATGCACATGGTGCATTTTCGGAACTGCAGGTAAGCCCCCCTGGGCTTATTGTATCGGCGCATGATCGCACCACAGCATACTCACAGCATTCTGCTAATTTAACTCCGTGACTTTGCCATCAGCCACATGTACTTTCTTTGCTAAATTCCCAGATGCTGGCATGCTTTGTGTGTTGTTGTGTGTTTTTGCCTCACTGGGTTCTCGGGGCACGGCCATTCCAAGATGGCGTTTTCTTTTCTTTCTTTGTTGGGCACCGGAGTGCCTTCCATCCTGCTGCTGGTGGCCTGGGATTGGCCCTGGCCCACTACATCTGGGCCAATGAGGAGGCCGGCAGGCTTGGCCGGCCCTCCTCACAAGGCCCACTCCTCAGGCCCTGTCCACCGCGGTACGCCAGATCGCCGGCCCCATGTGAGTGTTTATCTACCCCCCGTGAGTATCTGTGTGCCCCACCTGCCCCCCGTGAGTATCTGTGTGCCCACCTCCTGCCCCCCATGAGTATCTGTGTGCCCCCCCTGCCCTTGTGAGTATCTGTGTGCCCCCCTGCCCCCGTTAGTATCTGTGCCCCCCCAGCCCCCCGTGAGTATCTGTGCCCCCCCCTGCCCCCCGTGAGTATCTGTGTGCCCCCCTGCCCCCCGTAAGTATCTGTGTGCCCCCCTCCTGCCCCCCGTGAGTATCTGTGTGCCCCCCCTGCCCCCGTGACTATCTGTGTGCCCCCCTGCCCCCCCTGCCCCCCGTGAGTATCTGTGTCCCCCCTGCCCCCCGTGAGTATCTGTGTGCCCCCCTCCTACCCCCGTGAGTATCTGTGTGCCCCCCTGCCCCCCTGCCCCTGTGAGTATCTGTGTGCCCCCCTGCCCCCGTTAGTATCTGTGTGCCCCCCCTGCCCCCGTGAGTATTTGTGTCCCCCCTTGCCCCCCGTGAGTATCTGTGTGCCCCCCTGTCCCCCCGCCCCCCGTGAGTATCTGTGTGCCCCCCTGTCCCCCCTGCCCCCCCTGCCCCCTGTGAGTATCTGTATGCCCCCTCTGCCCCCTGTGAGTATCTGTGTGCCCCCCCTGCCCCCCTGCCCCCGTGAGTATCTGTGTGCCCCCCCTGCCCCCCGTGAGTGTCTGTTTGCCCCCATCCCCCCTGAGATTCTGTTTGCCCCCCTTGAGTATCTGTGTGCCCTCACCCTGCTTGCCCCCCCCTCTTGCTCTGCGCTCCACCCCCCTCCTCATTTCCATCCTCTTCAACTTCCCTCCTACTCCCCCCTCCTTTTCTCCCCCCTCTTAGACTTCCCCCTCCTAGCACTTACTCCTATCATCTGTTCCGTGACTCTTGATAGCAGCTTGTCTGTCTCCCCCCCTTTTGTTCTCCCCCTCCCCCCTCCCCTACTTTTCAATTTGTCACTGACTTTTTGCTCAGTAGCGTGTCTTGTTCTCCTTCCCCCCTCCGTCCACTTGCCCCCCTCCCACCCCGCCTCTTGTTACCACCTGCACTGCGTAAATTGTCGTCAGACTTAGTAATGTTACTGCTTGCTCTGTTTTCCTTCCTTTCCATCACCTCTTGCCTTACTTGTTCTATGCACTTGCACTATCAGAAATGTCGACAGGCCTATTATGATAGTTATTTTCACATTCTGTATTGTTTCAAGGATTTTTGCTGAATGTAACTGTATTTTTCCTAAGTCCCCTCCCTCCTTGAAGCGCTTTGAAACACATTGTGTATAGGCGCTATATAAATAAACTATCATATCATATCATGTGGACGGCACTTGGGGCACTGTGTGTGTCTGGTATATGCACACTGTAGACTGTACAACAATAAAGCACACATACACAATGAGCAATGTCCACACATTTGGTTTGTGATAAACGAAAAAGTGTATTGTGCTTCTGAAAAGGTATGACACACCCAATCCCCCCTCCCCCTCCCCCCTGAACACCCCAACACACTCAATCCCCCCTCCCCCTCCCCCCTGAACACCCCAACACACCCAATCCTCCCTCCCCCTCCCCCCTGCACACCCCAACACACCCAATTCCCCCTCCCCCTCCCCCCTGAACACCCCAACACACCCAATCCCCCCTCCCCCTCCCCTCTGAACATCCCAACACACCCAATCCCCCCTCCCCCTCCCCCCAGAAATCCCTGCAAAGGAGTGCCAGTGCCCGTGGTGAAGTGGGTAATGTTTCAGTGGTCCACTGGGCGGGCACTATTGCCAGCCCCCTGTCCCGGAACCTGTGGCCCCCCTGCCTGTACTCCTCCGGGTCCTGGATGACCTGCGGACGGGGCTGGATGGGGCCGAACTTGCAGCTGAGGAGGTACCGGCCTGCTCGGTACGCCGTGTGTCCATGATTGTCCGTATCAGTTCACTAATCATATTCCGCACTGCGGCTAGTTCTGTGCATATGTTCGTGCTTGCTGATTGGATGGCTGCCTTGATGCTCTCAGCACACCTCTCCATGCCTGAACTGGCACCTCCACAATCAGCAACATGCTGCGTTAGGAGTGACGCCAGTTGTTCTTGCCTCGCTGATATTTGATCCAGTACCTGCCTGAAATCAGGCCCAATGGAGGTTGCAATTGCAGGCCCAATAGGACTACTCCCCTCTTCCCCTACTCCCACTGGGCTTGGAGTGGCTGGCCATGAATCTCCAGGGGATTGCCCGTGTGTCCTGTCCATGCAGGCTACATGGGGACAGGTGTGGGGAGGTAAGTTGGGTGTTGGGGGGACCTTCCATGTCATCATCCACATTTGCCACATCGCTGTCAGAACAGCCTGCGATGGCTGCAGTCTCCCCGACTGTACTGCTCCCCGCAGACACAATCCCCTCAGTGGGCAGCAGTGGTTGTGTGTCTGCCGTGGGTGCTATCATGTCCCTTTCCTCGGGGGGAATTGCTGCCCTGGGCTGTTCGGCAACAGTAATTTTGGCCTGCTGTGGGTTGGCCATGGGTCCAGCAGAGGTGGATGGTTGGTGGCCTCTTCTCTCTGTCCTGGGCTTCTTGGCTGGGGTGGTGCCACTCTCGTCCCTGCCGGTGTCCGAGTGTGAGCCTGTGGTGGAGCAGAGGAGGGAAAGTGTTATTGATGGTTCAGCGGACATTGAGCAGGCATTGTGATGAGTGCCATGGTTTAGATGGATAGATGGTGGACTTTGTAGGCCGTGACATACAGGTTGTCTCCCTTTTGGGTGGGTTGAGCATGCAGGAATGTGTGTGCCTGCTGTAGAGTGTACATGCTGCATGTGTGCAGAGTGTGGGTCTTCTGCTGATGTGTTGCGTTTGCCATATGGGGCGACATTGTGATTCCCATGTAAGTGTGATTCAGGGTGTTTTGCAAGGCTGAATTGGAGACACCTACCTGTGTCTCCTGATGTCGGGGCTCCTCTCTCCATTCCGCCGATGCCCTCAATGCACTCTATGCCGATCAATGAGGCACATGTCTCCTCCCATGGCTGCATCTTCAGTGGGGAGTCTGCTCCACCGCCAGTTGCCAGTCCCAGGTTGCGGTTTGCTGACAGTATGCCCCTTACTCAGAGCCGGAGGTCATGCCACCTTTTGCGGCACTGTCTGGCGGTGCGTGGGGTGGTACCTACGGCACTGACGCGTTGTGCCACGAGTTCCCATACTGCTTTTTTCCGGGCTATGGCTGGTCTCGTCATCTCTGATGAGAAGACGATGTCTGCCTTTTCCTGCAGCGTTTCTGCCAGCATAGTTAGTTCTTCGCGACTGAAGCGGTTCTGCCGCTGCCTGTCGCAGGATTTTTTAACAACTTTTGGCATGGTTAGGTGAGGAAATGGGTGGGTAATGGGATTCACAGGGTTTCAGGGTCGAATGTAGTGTGGTTGGGTAGGATGGCAATGGATTGTGTTTTTAAAGATGCTCGCTGTGCTCTTTCCCGTTCCGCCGTGATGACGCTACTTCCGGCTCCGCTTATTTACGGTGCCTGCTAATTACGATGCCTGCTAATTACGGGGCTCGCTAATTACGGGGCCCGCTAATTACGGGGCCCGCTGATTACGGTCGGCGCAATGATGGGTGGCGGTAGGTCACCCTGCGCGGCGTTCGATGCCGGTAAGGGCTGTTTACGCCATGGCGTAGTTTACATTACCGCCATGGCGTAATGCTCGTGCGCGATGGGTCGGAATATGGCGCTCTTTACGCCATCAGTCCATGGCGTAAACGATGATTACGCCATGGCGGTAATGTCGCATACTTACCGCCAGGGTCGTAATGAGGGCCATGGTCTGATGAGGACACAATGTTTGGATGATGATGCTATTGGCTTAGGGCCAAAAGGAGGGTTTGTTAGACTGTAAATGCAAATGCATAGCCTGAATGATATGAATAGTATGTTGGCCAGAAGCAAATAGCATCATGTGACAAACATTGCAAACCTTGAAACCTGAATGTGACCATTGGGAGTCCATTTTGTAGATGCCAGCCATTTTCTCTTTTGTAATGCTACGCAAATATATTCTATGCTTCAGACCCACACACGGTGCGAGGCCACAGCTTGAACTCCGAATGCTAACGTAGACAGGAATTTAGAGCCATGCAGAAATACATTGTTTTCCTCTCACTGAGGCCTTGAAGCTGTGCAAGCGCCGCGCCTAATCAGTAGCTCAGGTGCCGGTTTGTCTCGCAAGTGCTGTTGTAAAAGGCAGTTAAATGCGAATTATATGCAACTAACGGTGCTCCTTCATGAAGGATGGTATTTTTCTCTGCTTTAGAACTGTCTGACCCTTAGCTCATGAGCCACAGCATACAGATAACTTTGGTTGGAATGTCTCCCTGCTAGAACATGATATCCTTCCCCTACGCCAGTGCCCCGTGTTCCTTGTAACAGAAAACTGTCTCTGCAGCCTTTGCTAGAATACTAATGTTTAGAGTGACTGAGGTTGCATGCATAGCTGTCAATTAACTAACCCTAGCTTGTTCGTCATGTATAAGGGTGGGCCGAATGGTATTATAACGGATGATGTATTATGTATATATATATGACTGCTTTAGCGCTGCTTGCTCTCTCTCATCTCACGGTGTCTGGGAACACACGTCATGAGGCGTTGAGACCCGGTCGGCCGACTGAGATACTTTATGAATAAACCAGACTTGTTTGGAAATCGAACCTCACGACTGGCGTGTCATTTAGTATATGGTTATTGTGCCTTTATTCCATATATGGTCTAACAACACACACAGAAACACACACACTGTCTGCACAAGACTCACTGTTTCTGGGTCTGAAGTCTTTTTATACTCTTGGGGGTAACTTGCCTTACCATTACAACATTTTTATGATGTGGTTTTATGTTTTTATTTTAAATTCTTGAACATGTGTAAGTATCCACATGTGTGAATGTGCATGTGTCTCAGGGTGCAAATGTGTGATTGGACAAATGCGTCAATGAGTGTGTTGCAAATCGCTGAGTGAGTGTATAAATCGAAAGTGTGAAAATATGTGAGTGCAAATGTGAATGAGTGGGCAAACACCGGAGCATGTGAGTGTGCACATCTAGACACATGTGAGTGTGCATGTTTGTAAGTGTGCATGGGTGCAATTATGAAAGTACAAGTGTTAAAGTACACGTAGGCAAGTGCACACATATGCAAGTGTTTACATGTTCATGTGTGCAAATGTGTGAGTGTCGACATATGCACAAAGGGCCATGGTCTGATGAGGACAAGTATTTTTGCAAATGTGTGGGTATCCACCTGTGTGAGTGTGCACATGAGCATGGGTTCTAATATGTGAGTCTGAAGGTGTCCACATGTATAAATGCTCATTTGTACACCTGTGAAGTTGTAACCATTCGTGATGGTATACATGTGTGTGTGCCTGTGTATGTGTGATATGTGAGAGAAAATGTGTGAGTGTGCATGTGTGTAAGTGCCCCCCTGTGTGATTGCGTGACTGTCGGAGTGAGCAAATGTGTGATTGTTAACATATGGGAGCATGCACAAGTGTGTCTGCAAATGTGTGGTTATGCAAGTGTAAATATGTGCATATGTGCACATATGCAACTGTGTTCATGAGTTCAAGTGCACATGTGTGAGAGTGTAAACTTGTAAGTGTGCAGGTATGCATGTATTCATATATATGAATGTGCAGATGTGCATATGTGCAAACTGATCTGTGTTGAAGTGTTCAAATGTTTGAGTGTGCAAATGTGTGAGTTTGAAAATGGAAGTGTTGGAAAGTGTGCAACTGGGTCTGTACACGCATGAGTGTGCATCTGTATACCTATGTGAGTATGCACATGTGCAATTGTACACATGCACATACCTGCAGATGTGTGATTGTACACACATGTGTTTTTGCACATGTGCATCTGTACCCTTGTGTGAGTGTGAAGATATGTCAGAGTGCAAATTCTATTTTACATTACTGGGATTTAAACATCGAAATGTTCAAGAGAGTAAATGTGTGAATGGACTAGTGTGCAACAGTTCAAGTATGTACATGTGTGAGTGTGCACATTGTGAAGATAAATGGAACCCACAACTGTTTCTCTAAAGCAAACTGGTGCTGTAAAACTGAAACTGTGCTGCTTCTTCTGTGAGGCATGTGACTCAGTGTTGCGGGAATCAAAGACACATGGACACTCTTTCAAGTTTAAGTGAGAGAGCTGCCAGAACAATGCAACACTTTAGTAATGATGTCCACTTCTTACTCACTATCATGACAAGGGTGCACCTGCGGGAGGCAGGCAATGACGTGTGTACCTGAAATCTGTGACTCGCCACATTGGGTCTTTGAGTACATTCCACCAACAGATTGGGTTTTTACCATGATCAAGGAAACAGGAGATACAGAATGCATCGTTTTAAAAGTGAACTTTATTATTAAAAGTGCAGAGAGGCCTGAATATTCCAAAAATATCCTGCTTACCGGAGAACTCGCTCTACGATGCAGACATTTTAAAATGATAATCTAGTGGTAGGTGTGAGGGTCAGTAATGCGAGGCGGACAGCAGCCTGTGTTTTTCTCAAGATTAGAAATGTTTTTAAAGAAAAAGTTTGCAAATAAATTGCTACTCTTACTCTATCAGGGAATTTCCTACCTGGTCTGAAGGCTAAGGGACTAACTCCTAACACAGAAAAACTGGCTGTCGTTTTAATCAACAAAACATTCAAAAATAATCATAAACAACAGAAAAGAATAAACAGTATGTGAACAGTATTTCGGATGACCTTCACCTGTCCTGGGTAAATCCCTTCCCCAGGGTTTTCCAAGGTCAACTTCTAAATGTTCAAAGGAAAAGAAAAGTCTTGAACCAGTTCTTATCAGTTCTTAAAAATGTTCAAAAGGAAAGAAAAGTCTTAAACCAGTTCCTGTAAGTTCCAAGTCAACACAAAAGTTCCTCAAACAAAAGACCACCGGTAACAACTCTTTAGCTTTCAGTTGAAAGTATCCCCTTCCAATTTCAGACAAGAAAATAGCACCAATGGTAACCCTTGACCAGGGTCGGACTGGGACAAGAAATAGGCCCAGTCACCCAAAAAAAAGTAGCCCACGCCTTGCCTCAAAAAGGTGGCCCACCCCTCGCCTCACAACCCTTGACCTCTGATGAAATCACCGGAAGAGATGTCATTTGACCCCACCCGAAAGTGACATCCTGGGAAGCGATGAAACATGACCTTTCACCCTGTGATAAAACAGGAAGTGGCATCAAATAGCATTGTTCCTAAGTACACAAAATTACTGTGAATCGAAGCAGACCTCCAAGGCCAAATGATAATATGTTATTGTATAGCATTTACACATAAGCTGTTTTTTATAGAACACATATGCATACAATATCACCCAACCTGTGTTGGTTCTCATTTATCGACCTAAGAAGGATGAAAGGCTTTTTGGAAAAAAAGAAAAAAAATGAAAAAAAATATATATTTTTTTCTATTTGTTTTTCTTCCAAACTGGTCCATGCATGGCCAGACACCGGCCCCCACTCCCCATTCGACCCTGCCCTGGACATCTTTTTTCCAGGATTAAAGCCACAGTTCAAAGATTAGGTTAACAACTTCTTATTCTTCTACTTTACAATTTATTAAGACCTCTGCAGTACAGTTGGTATAATTGTCAGGAATCTTCTATTTGGTTTGTTGCTTTGCTCTTGACAACCACCCTTCTACTACTGTTACTGTGGGAAAAGTCTCCTTTGTTCCACAGTATGCTACTACTTCAAACACTTTCAATGTGACATTCACTGGCAGTTTAAACACCACCACAGTTCGGGTATTTCTGCTTCTTCTTCTTCAACGTTATAATTCATAATTCTTAGGCATATTAAGACAAGACATTTCAACTTCTAGAGGTAGGCAATGCACTCTTCATTCATATGCTTCAAGAAAAGGGCAGCCTCTTTGCCTCTTCTGTCTTCCCTACTGCCACAGGTATAACCTTCCTCTGCTCCAAGACTGACTTTGGGCCTCATCACGACTTCTGCGATGGGCTGGCGCTATTAGCGCGGGGGCTATTAGCGTGACCGCCATAGACCCCGGCGCTAATAGCGCGGGATCACGAGTTCGGCGGACTTGGAAGTCCCCATTCCCCATTGAGCCCATTCGGGAATGCCCCATTCCCCATTGGGCTCAATGGGGAAATTTCGCGCTCATACCGCCGGCAAATTTTTGGCGGATTTCACACCAGCTCAGAGCTGGCTTGAAATCTGCGGAAGCCCTGATTCGACAGACCCTTAAATCCGGCGGTAATAGCGCCGGATTTAAGGGTTACCGCCAAAGTCGTGATGAGGCACTGCAGCAGTCTTCAGCATTACAGATTATTTTCTTTTCTTAATCATTTGTAAAAGCACTCAGCTCCCTTCCCAGCTTTGTTCACATCTTCTTGGTTCCAGTAATTATCCTAAAACTATATTGCCAATCTTCCATCTTCAGGTTACAATGCCACACTTGTATCTGTGGAAACCTGCCCTTGAACAACCTCACAGATCAGGTGGAAAGATTGAAATAGGACTTGTTTCACTATGGAAAGGGTTTGCTTTTTGGCTTGGGTAATGCATGTTCTTCTTGTCAGTACAACAACTTCTGGAATCAAAGAATAATTGTTCTGAATATTACAAGGTTCTGTCTTCAAAGAAAAACAGATTTCAGCACATGGAACCACTCTTTAAAATAGATCTTTAACTCTAAAGAGGTATACATGATTGTATTTCCATGCAATATCACAGAGAGAGTTTAAAACTCCTTTCAGGAAATAAAATTGGTCATACGTGACCTCCCCTTGATGCTGCATTGCTGCCAACAATTTTGAAAGTCAACATTCATTTTTTGGAATGGTTTTCACCAGTCGTTCCCTTTTTAATTAGAGACACGCGACCACTCCGGCAACAGTAAATTGTTCAACAATGGATATAATAGGCTTTTCTTATTAGTGTGCATTACACATTTCCATTGTTTAGAAAGGATTGCTTCAATGGCGAACAGTGTATACTCACTTTTGAACGTAAGCGAGGTACTTTAGAGCTGGTAACAGTTACCGACAAGGCTAACTGCATGACCCTGAATACAGAGCTTCACTCAACGGCTCCAGGAACACTGCGGTTGTGGACTGCTTCACTTTCCCGGCTTCTTCAACTTCTACCACTGCTTTGGGCCACAGGACCGTCTCAGAACTTGCAGGAAAAATCTGCTGTTTCCACACTCCAGCATTGCTACTACTGCTCCTGCCAGCCTTCCAACTCCTACTCCAGTTCCTTCCTTCTCCCCTCTCCTGCTGGAGCCTTTCATGCGTCACAGGTTTGGCAATTGGCTTCCAGTGTGAGCCATTAATTTCAATTGCCTTACCCTTGCAAAGGCAGTTAGGCTTAATTGCATGACTACTACAACTACATGTTTCTTTAGCCCTCTTCTTCGTCTCAGTCCCTGTAGGATTCTGGGACATGTAGTTTACATCATCAAAGTTAGGATTTTCTACTTCTTGAGTATTTTTAAGGGTAGATTTAATAGACAGAATGGCTGTAGGGTTTAACTTTGCTAGAGGGAAATTATTTAAAGAAGACAACATTTCCGCTATTCCTTGCAGTGTACCTTTGGTATTGAGGAGGATATTTAGGAACCAAAAAGATTCTTTCTTTTGGTGTAATATGCTTTGGTGTTACAACTTTAGTGTTTACCACCTTAAATTGAAAAGGAGGTTGAGCGGTATTACAATAACAATAAGCCATAACCTCTTCTGGCACAGTGTTAAAAGTCTCCCTGTTAGAGGAAAAATACTGTAGCTCATCCCACAGAATCTCCTCACTACCCTGAGTCTTGTCTCCACCCATGTGATCCTCCCACAATACACCACCCCGGGGATTGGGATGAAGAAGCATCTGCCTTTACCGGGACACCTGTGAGGAGAGTTTAGGCAGGGATTCAGTGAGGGATCTGCAAGATTCTTCACATAGGATGCTAAGTATTCTGAATGGCATGCACATGCATTTCTTATTTTACATCAACTGAAGGAAATGAGTCCTCTTTAGCCCTCTTCTTCTTCTCAGTCCCTGTAGGATTCTGGGACATGTAGTTTACATCATCAAAATTAGGATTTTCTACTTCTTGAGTATTTTAAGGGTAGATTTAATAGACAGAATGGCTGTAGGGTTTAACTTTGCTAGAGGGAAATTATTTAAAGAAGACAACATTTCCGCTATTCCTTGCAGTGTACCTTTGGTATTGAGGAGGATATTTAGGAACCAAAAAGATTCTTTCTTTTGGTGTAATATGCTTTGGTGTTACAACTTTAGTGTTTACCACCTTAAATTGAAAAGGAGGTTGAGCGGTATTACAATAACAATAAGCCATAACCTCTTCTGGCACAGTGTTAAAAGTCTCCCTGTTAGAGGAAAAATACTGTAGCTCATCCCACAGAATCTCTTCACTACCCTGAGCCTTGTCTCCACCCATGTGATCCTCCCAGAGTACACCACCCTGAGGGTTGGGATGAGGAAGCATCTGCCTTTCCCGGGACACCTGTGAGGAGATTTTAGACAGGGATTCAGTGCGGGATCTGCAAGATTCTTCACATAGGATGCTAAGTATTCTGAATGGCATGCACATGCATTTCTTATTTTACATCAAGTGAAGGAAATGAGTCCTCATTAATTATGTATTTAATGTTTTTTTTCATTTCACCAGCAAATGTCAGATTATTGTACAACGCCTGTAATGGTATATTGAACTTATATTGAACTTAAATACTACTCCCTAGTATAATATGTCTTTTGTGTTGTTTGAATAACAATGGTGATTGATTCAGCCTGATTTTATGCTGACTTTAAGTTGACCTGGGTTTCAACTAGAAGCACAATAGCTCCAGGCCTTAGGGAAACTCTTTTGGAGGGGAGAATGTTAGAAAAATACTCCAAAATGTTTTAAAACTAAATCATATTCGCGGTCCTCCAGGAGATTATTATTTGTTGGCCTGAACCTATTCACTTCATTGCTCAGCTTCATTGAAATGTCCCCATTCACCTGTCATCCTTACCCATCCATCTTCGCAAAAAAGGCTTCTGTCACTTTACTCAGATCCATCACTGTCTGAACCACTTATGAAGATCTGTGTATTTGAGTCACGAAGCTGTATGTATTCACTGTGCAAATACAGGACATGTTCAGACTTATATATTTTCCCATTGATAACAGCTCATGTTATTGCTATTGACTTTACAATATAAAATTCAATTTAGTATTACTCAATGACTGTACCAGTTAGAGGCATGGGAATAGCTGCATTGTGACAATGTGAATCTCCCCTATTTAATGAATGCTTTTCATGATTATAAAAATTCAAACAAATTATGAAAAGTGATAACTTCATGAATAACCATGCTACACATTCATGTCACGTACCTAGCCAGGCATCTTGGCCAGTAGATTTCCAAAATCCATGTTTCCTTAATATATCATACTCCTGTGTGACATATAAAAGGAAATCAGATTTTACATTCTGAAGCATAGAGAGAACATTGGTCCCCACCTATTTTCTAATCAAAAGTATAGAAAATGATAATCATACAATAAATATTGGCTGCATGCATTCAATGGGAGTGTCTAACATGAGTATGTGTAAGGTGCAAAGGTGTGAGTGTATGAGTGTGCATATGTGTGATTGTATGTGTGCATGCGTGCATGTGTGTTTATGCACTTGTCCAAGTGTGAGCATGCTAAGAGTGCAAATGTTATGTTATATTACTGGGATTTGTACATTCAAAAGTGCAAGTGAGCAAATTTGTGTATGTGGCAGTCTGCATTTGTGTCTGCCAAAATGTGCAAGTGCACAAATGTGTGTCAGCACACATGTGAACATTATGCAGATTTGTGAAGGTGCACACATATGAGTGCCAGCCCAGTATATGGGTTGGGAAATGTACACATTTGAGAGTGTTCCCATGGAAGAGTGTGCATATATTCATGTGTGCACATATGTAAGTGTACACATGTGCAAGGATGCCTTTGCATGTTTACATGTGCATGTGTGTGTAAATGTTCACATATACAAAGGTGGAAGTGCAAATAGGTATGTGTGAGTGTGCATGTGTGCTAGACATGAAAATAGGCAGTCATGAAAATGCTCGTTGTTAGGATGCTTTAAGCCTAATTTCTTTGTTGAGGGGTTCGCAAAGTCCAACCCTTAAAACATGAACACTACACCCTGCAGCTGCCAAGATATTCTGGACTATGACTCCAATGACCCCTCACTATTGACTATGCTGCCTAGGCGGATGGGACTTGCATTCCAAAACATATGGAGAGCCAAAAGGTGCAGAGGCTAAGATGGCAACACACAAAGGTATTTTTAGGAGCAAGTTGATGTTCTTTGAACTTTTTCTGCATGTTATAAGCAACCAAATATATCAGGTTTACCTGCCAATTTCTGTGATATTTATTTCTGGGAAGGACCAATGTTGGCAATCGGAAGTTTACGTTTTCTAAGCAGCCTCTTCCCTTTCAATAGGGATGAAAGACTTCACGGAGAGATACATATGTTATTTGGTGAAGAACTGTTCCTGCTGTTACATAAGCTGTTTATAGAAACCTGGCAAGGTGGTAGCTATCCCGAATTGCTAACAGAATAGCGCCCAGGATGATCCAGAAGGGAAGTAATGAACAGAATGGTTGTATCAAAGGGCCTACATTTGATAAAAAAATCTATTTACCCTATGCTACTTCTGGCATTGCTGCCCAGACAAATACTTCACCACTTGCTTGGATGCTAATAATGCTTTTGATATGGTGGAATACAGCTTTCACTGGGCAGGGATTTGCCAAACAGATAATCCTCAATTCTTTGTGTCTTTGATGAAAGACTCTTATACTAATCTTACTACTTCAGTTGTTCTTAATTGCAAGTGATCCACTCTGTTTCAGGTCACTGGAGTAACAATCAGAGGGTGTCCTGTGATAATACTGATTCTTGTGCTGTTTATTCTTCCTTTTCCCACATTTATAGGTAGGCTTTCCTGTTTTCAGTGAAATCCGATAAACACTGGAAAAACATCCCCGGAAGAAAAGGTGCCTCCTATGTTTAAACTGAAAAACACTGTTTCCTCTATCCCAGTGGTGCCTTAGTGTGAGCAGGGATGGGAGGAAGTTTGGGGTGAAGGAGTGGCTGGAGAGGTGGCTTGGCAGTCAATAGGGACCTACTGCCCCCCATGTATGCTTTTTTGCTTTCTCCCATTGCTCCCCCAGCTGTCCCCTGACTTATTAAAAAACACTGCACATTCAATTTTACATGGTTTTCTTTGTAAAGAAAAAAATATTTGTATTCGTATTTGGTCAGAGCTATTTTGAGGAATTGTAGACACATTCAAGCCATTTTTGTGGTTGACGATTCACATCGTAAAATTGGCTAAAATTCCTCAGAATATCCATTGACTACTGGCAAATATTTGTATCTCACATGGATTTTTCAGTGTCTCTGTTTGTGGCCACATATACTCTTTGTATGTGTTTCTGTCTGGCAGAGCGCTGAAAAGTGTCAGCTACCTGTTAGCTTTAAAAGGAAAGCTGTGTGATTCTTGCATGCACAAGGCTCACATGAGACAACAGTGTCACGATCACCTACCAACCTACTGTGCCTCTCTAGAGCACCAGCACCCAGCAGCCAATCAGAAGCTGCAGGCCCCTTAATTGCTACATAGAACTTTCTTTCTTCAAGGAGAGTTTTAAAATTAGGAGCGATCAATGAATGGTGGTTCATTTAAGAGACCATTGTTTTGGACAAGACACTCCTAACCTTTCTGTGTAAAGAAAGCAAATGGGCATTTAATTCTGAAAGTGCAGAGAAAGCACAAGTTAGTTGCCTTAATCTACGCCGTCCTCCAGGCCAATGTCACACAGGATAGTTTTAAACTAACTAACTACAGTATTTTCAGATGTTCATATTTAACACCAAAAAGTGTTATTTATTTCTCGTAGAATGTAATACTTCCATCACATCATAGATGAAACCGGCATTTGTCAAACACAAACAGGTTACCCTTTCACACATTACATTTTGTTAAAAGCCTTTCAAAACCCAAATGCCATTTTGTGCCTTTTGCTGAATTGCATTCTTGTGTTTATAGTCTCCGAGTCAAGATGAGGGGAATAATGGCACAATTGTACAATTTTTCCCTACCATGGGTTCTGGAAAGGATTTATATATTTGTGTGAATACCTTACTATAGTATAAGTACTTTTCATTTATTGGAACATTTCCTCTATAAGGTTATTTTCTATTTACTACTTTTTTTAAAGTCCAATGCTGATTTCTCTTGCACACTTTCTTCTAAGGGGAACTACATTTGTATATTTCACTTTAAGATATGTTCGCTTATTGTGCGTATATTCATGGGTGTTTGCTTTTGATTTTGGCTATGGGGACACAGAGTGAAGTGAGAGAGCCATGCGCATCCCCAGTCAAACCAACACATTTTCCAGCACATGTTGCAACAAGAATAGGGAAAAAGCCATATTATTTACCGGAAGGTATAAACATAAAACCTCTCAGCAACAATCACCTAACCTGATGAGTTGCCTTTTCAACATTCTGCTATGGGATCCCCTGATATTCCCACACATGACAAACAGTTTTTGACCTGATCATCCCCTCCAGTCAAGCCTCAGGGGGTACATTAATGAGACTCCCTTCTCATTTTTTAGTGAGCACCACTTGATAAACAGTTATTATCTGCTTGGCGTTTATTTCTTTTGACAGTCAAAATAATTCTTATCTCCACCAAACTGAGTTAGATATTACTGGATTAGCACACACATCTTTATTCTCCGGAAACTGTTCATAACATCTTGTTCTGAGAAACATTACCCTACTTACACACACAATGAAACAATAAATGAATATGTGTGTTATTACACTGTAAAAAACAGTTATCTGCAATTTTTTAAGGGGGCAAACGGGAAAACAATGATGAACACAAATGCTGAACATTTTTTGAAAACACTGGAAAAACACCTCCAGAAGTAAAAAATAATAAACCCCTAAAACAGGAAACCCTATTTATAGGCAAATACTGTCACAGCACTTATCCATGTACAAGGAGTTACAGATCTAGGTACCACAATATGTGTGGGGGACATTGTTTTTTACGTTTCTGCCAACTCAATCCTAAGAATAACATTTCAGTAGACACTTTTTGTGCAGAAAAACACAGTGTCTGCCATTAAATGTCTCAGATTACAACAGCACAGTCTGCCTAATGGTGACCAAATTAGGCATTATACTTTACTTAACTTTATTCTATTTGTAACACGCAGCTATGACCCTGAGGTTTACGAGCGCACAAAAACTGAGACAGAGCACACAAGACAGACCTAAAAGTGGAACTTTCCTGGGGAGAGAGAGGTACACAGTCTAGATAAACTGATCCTGGATCTTAGGTTCATAGCTGTCATCAAAAAAATAACAGGGTTTTAAGCCTCTTTCTGAAAACTGCTGTTGAGCCCATTTCTCTAAGGTTGGGCGGAAGGGAATTCCATGACCTGCGTGCAGCTATAGCAAATGCACAGTTCATAGCCTTGCTGGATTTGCAGGCTGGCCACTTCAGCTGATTGGTGTTGTTAGACCTGAGGAGCCTTAAACCAGGTTTCTCAGATAATGCTTCACTCAAGTTAACTGGCATAGATCCGGCACAGCATTTGTGAGTGATTAAAAGTAGACAATAATGAATCCTGGCCTCCACTGGGAGCCAGTGTAAACAATGTCTGGCATCCGAGATGTGATCTTTCTGTTTAAGTCCTGTGACAACTCTCATCGCACTATTTTGAATGACTTGGAGGCGGCTGCATTCTGATTTGGGGATGCCAACTAGCAGACTACAGTAGTAGTCCATCTTTGTCCCCACAATAGCCCTTGCTATTAATTCAGAGTTATTTTGCAAAATGAATGGCCGGGGGTGAGACAGCAGCTTTATTTAGTAGGCTGATATAGAAACTAGGCTGCTCACGTGGGCTTTCATGTTCAAGTTCTTGTCTCATATGACACCTAGTGTTTTTACTTTCGTCTTTGTCATGATATCACACCCTGCGATAGAAAAACACTCGTAGTCAGGTTGTAACTTCCTTATTTTATTCTCAGTCCCTACTATCATCAGCTCTGTTTTTTCTTTGTTATGTGCTAGCCCATTCTGTATCATCCAAGTCTGTATAAGGTCATTGACCTTGTTAATGGTACTTTCATCCTCCAGAAATATACCTGTTAGCAGGATGACACATTGAGTGTCAGCCGCATAATTAGCAAAAGACACATCATTTTTCTTGAGAAGGTTAAAAAAAGGAACAGTAAAGACATTGTACAGAGAGGGTGACAAAGAAGCACCCTGTGGTACAACGTATGCTAAAGGCACTGGTATAGCTTCAGTATCCTTACTGCACACTGTACACCGTCTATCACTCAGGAAAGAGGTGATCCAGAGAGCAGCGTTATCTGAGAAGTGAGCCACTTCCTTCAACCTAGTGACCAATAAAGCATGTTTACCAGGTTGAAAGCTGTGGACAGATCCAACAGCATGAACAAGGTGGTTTGACCTTTATCCATGGAGAAAAGTAGCCTGGATTTAAGGTCCAGTAATGCAGTTTCCATTCCATGACCCTGCCTTAAACCTGATTGCCATTTATTTAAAATCATATGTTAATTCAAATGGGCGGAAATCTGGATGTAAGCCACGCAATCTACATTTTTCAAAAGAAATGGAGTGTTGGTGATAGGCCGGTAATTGGCTGCCGTATTAGGACACAATCCAGGTTTCTTTAATAATGGGGTGATCCAGGCATTCCTAAGCCCCGCAGGCACATGATTTTCCACAAATGAGGCATTAGGAAATGTACACAAGGCACTGCTCAGGATAGGGGAGCAGGACTTTATAATCATTGCAGGGCAGGGATCCCCTTTACAGCTAGTATGCTTAAGGTGGTTAATAATATTTGCCAGTTCAGCTTCCGAGACAGACATGAAGTTAAATTAACAATCTATCGGTTTTAGCAGAGGCATCACCCGATCACAGATGTCGGTTGCCATATTGATATTTTCCCTTTTTACTTAAATGGCATTTTTAATCCAATCTAGCTTTCCCCACATGGCATCTTGAATCAATGTACACCAAGCAGTAACTTCTACTGGTATATTGGTGCTCTTCTGAACAGGGGTTTCTAGCTCTTTCAATATTTTCAAGAGTTCCATGGACTCTAATTGGGACTGAATTATCCTCTCATTGAACACATCTTTCTTAGGTGCTATTACTGCTATTTTATAATCCGTTGCTGCTGTTTTATAAGCCTCCTTGTCCAGAATGTCTTGTGATATCTCCAGGCATAGAAATATTTATTTTTAGACGCTTTCAATTTTTGTAGTTGAGGGGTAAACCAATCGTTACCTTTTCTCTCAACTATCTGTTCGGTCTTCAATGGTGCCAGGGTATCAGTGGCTTCCTGTAGAGAACCAAAAGTCGAAGCCATGGTTCCAGGGGTATTGGGGTTAATTTCTTAAAATTCCTTACTAAGACATTATTCTTCTCTTTTACTCGGGTCCGTATAGGTTTATCACCCACTATTGTAAAATGAACAAAAGAGTGATCTGACCAGGGGCAAGGCAGGACTGCTAGGTTGATTATTTTAATGTTGTGAGTAGCCCCCCAGTCTAAGGTTTTCCCCTTGCTATGAGTCGGGACGCTGACAAGTTGCTTGAAACCCATATTATTTAAAGAGTCTTCCAGCATGGTGGCTGATATATCTGTATTGCAGCCCAGCCAGTAGTTAAAGTCACCCAAAACCACAAAGTTAGTATTCAGTTTGAGGTTAGGTATTAAAAGATTGCAAAATTGTGTGGGTAAGTCTACCCTTGGATTAGGAGGTCTGTATATTAATAACATGTTGAGGGTATTTTCCGCATTAATAGGTATCTTTATGTGTTTTAACGAAGTGCGAATAATACCAGGAGAATCTACCTCAAATATTTGCAAACTTGATTTAAAGATCAAGGCAATCCCGCCACCTCTCCCTTCTGGTCTGTCCTGCCGCAACATATTATACCCACCTGGAATGGCTAGCCCCAAAGTGGGACCCGCTGCTTCATAGCACCAGGTTTCAGTGAGTGCATAAATGTCAACATCACAGTCAGTGACATAGGTGGGTACTTCTAGTGCATGTTTTAACAGTGATCTGGTATTCAGGAGCACTATCATGAGAGCTGATATATGACTCCATCTCATATCCACAATCTTACTGACAGAGTGGGAGGGACCAGATAAATCCCTCAGTACCACCTTTGGCATTATATCATTGGTCCCTTGATCTGATACATCCTCTTTCTGGTCAGTTAAAGTGACCTGTGATGCCCCTCCAATGTCTCCACCTAGGCCCCTGGCCCATTTCCCATCTTCCTCCCCTAACAAAAGAGCTGCAGATCTCTCTACTGTGATATTGATATTGATATTTTATTTCTATTGCGCTCGGACACAAGTATTTCAGAGCGCGACAACGCAAGGGTTGGAACAGGGGAAAACAAAACAGCAATCTTACTAGGCCCAGTGACCTTGAGAACGCACAAGTGCATGGGAGAGGGGGAGGGGAAAAGTGCTTGGAAGGGGGGAGAAGTGGAAAGTGCGAAGCAGAGGCAAAACAGATAAATAACAATAAATAAATAATAAAGGCAACAAACAGTGGTAGTGCAGCCAGCAATTTGCAAGTGCTAGATTTAAGGCAGCAGACAGGGTAGGTCTGATAAGTGGAGGAAGAAAAGGGGGGGGCTGTATGGGTGCAGATACAGACCCCAGTGCAAGGGGTGGCCTGGAGGCAGTGTGGGAGGGTGGGAGGGTGAGCAGGTACCTGGGCCCGGAGGACAGAGGGGTGGCCAGGTGCACGGTGCCAAGAGAGAACAGATCAGCAGGGGAGAGGGGGAGCGAAGGCAGAAGAAAAGAGGAAGGTCTTGAGGTGCTTCCAGAACCACAAATGGTTCTCCTCAAGTTTTAGAATGGCAGGGAGGCTGTTCCAGAGGGTGGCCCCAGCCGAAGACAGAGATCTACCCCCAGCTTGTTTCTTTGAAAAACGACTGACCCTGAGGGAGTTGAAGGAAGAGGAGCAAAGAGCGAAGAGCTTGAGATGGGAGGTATTTGCAGAGGGATAGCTGAAGGTATTTTGGACCCAGGCCCCAGAAAGCCTTGTGGACAATGCAGAGGGTTTTGAATTTAATCCTTGCATCCACTGGGAGCCAATGGAGAGATTTCAGAGCTGGAGAAATACGATCCCAGGGCTTGATGCCAAGGACAGGTCTCTCAGTCCTGTTCTGGATTAGTTGCAGAGGGCCGAGAGTATAGACAGGTAGATTTAGGAAGTGGCTGTTACAATAGTCCAACCTAGAGAGAACCAGAGCTTGGGATACCATGAGCTTCTGGGGGAAGGAGAGGAAAGGCAGAGTACCTTTGAGGAGGTGCAGTAGGAAATCTGACTTTTTAGAGACCTCAGAGATGTGGGTGGAGAAGGAAAGGGCAGAGTCAAAGATGACCCCAAGGTTCTTAGCCTCGCAGGCGGGGGGAGGAGGAGGGCCAAGGGAGGCCGGCCAGAGAGTCTTGCTGGCATTCAGACAAAGATCATTGGTGGCACACCAATCTTGAATGGCAGTTAGGCAATCAGAGATGAGAGAGGGAGAGGAGGTGGCAGAGGGCAGCCTGAAAATGAGTTGAGTGTTGTCAGCGTAGCACTGGAAATTTGAGCAGAAAGTGGCAATGCAGTGGGCGAGAGTTGCCAGGCATTGGTTGAAAAGCCAGGGCGAGAGGTTAGACCCCTGGGGAACACCACAGATAGAGAGGAAGATAGATGAAAGGAAGGACCCAAGTTGGACCTGGGAGGGTCGATCTGAGAGGAAAGAGGTCAGCCAGGCCAGAACCTGATCAGTGATACCCAGGTTTTCATGGAGACGGTTCAGCAGGATGGTACGGTTGACCGTGTCGAAGGCAGAAGAGAGATCGAGGAGGATGTGGACAGAGGGAATGTTAGAGTCAATGTTGGAGAGCAGATCTTCACAGATGTTCAGGAGAGCAGTTTCCGTGCTTCTGGCAGCTCTAAAGCCAGACTGGTGGTCATGGAGACAGCCAACAGAATTGGAATGAAGGTTAAGCTGAGAGATGGCCAACTTTGCCAGAAGTTTGCCCAGAAAGGGAGTAATGGAAATTGGGCGATAGTTAGCTGGACAAGAAGGATCGCTGTGGGTTTCTTGAGAAGAGGGTGCAGAAAGGAGTGCTTCGTAGGGGAGGGGAAGGATCCCGAGGCAAAGTAGTGGTTGCAAAAGAGTGAGGGTGTCAATGTGGTCCTTTATGGTTTTAGAGGAACAGGGATGAACCTGTTTTGACGAGGCTTTCATTGATCGGACTTGTCTAGCGACCTTGTCAGGGGAGAAAAGAGGAAAGGATGAGAAGGATGATCGGGGGTGGCTAAAGGAGGGACAGCAAGCACAGATGGAGAGGGGAGGGGAGAGGTGTGGGTGGAGAGAGTGGACAGGATGTCCTAGGTTTTTTTAAATGAAGTGAGAGGCAAGGGCATTGCAAAGAGCCTGGGAGGCAACAGGAAGGGTAGAGACTGAAGCAGGATTGGCCAGCTCCTTGCAGATTTTAAAAAGTTCAGTTGAGTTGTTAGATGCCGCAGAGACACGAGCTGGAATGTGGACTCTCTTCTTGGTGAGGACAGAGAGTCGGTATTGCCTTTGTAGCTGGCGACAGGCCAGTTTGTCAGAGGATGAACAGGAAGTCCTCCTTTTCCTCTCAGCAGCCCTACACTTAAGTTTAAGTGTAGCTAGGTCAGAGTCATACCAGGAATTGCACTTGGCTTTGGACTTCAAACGGATCCTCATGACAGGGGCAAGAGCATCAAGCGTATCAGAAATTGAAGAGTAGAGCAGAGACAGGGCTGTGTCAGGATGTGAGACAGCCAAAGGTGGAGGGGGGGAGAGAAAGTGGCAGAAAAAGCCTGAACTGACACACGCTTCATGGGCTGGATGGCCGGATGTCCGAGAAGGTAGGTGGTGTTGGGGTAGGCTTGGCTTGGGGGGAAGAGAGGAAGAGAGGGAGAGATGAGAGGAGAAGAGGGAGTGATCACTCCAGGAGAGACGAGTGGTCAGAGGGATGGAGAGGGGGAGGTAATAAGCGATCAAGACATCGAGTGTATGCCCTGCAGAGTGAGTCGGACCAGAGGGGAGGATGGACAGGGAGAGGGAGTCACAGAGGTCACGGAAGAGTACAGAGGAGGAGCAAGGAGAGTCTAAATGTATATTGAGGTCACTGAGGAGGAGGAGTTGAGTGGTAGAGGCCAGGAGGGAGGGAGGAGGAGAGGTCTGCCCACTCAGAGATAAATGAGGTGATTTGATCAGGAGGCCGGTAGATGGTAACCACAGTAAGAGAATGGGTAGGCAAGAGAGAAAGCCTACAGACAAGGCGTTCAAAAGAGGAGTAGGTCTGAGTGGGAATGATAGAGGCAGGAATCCACTCAAGAAAGATCAGGGCTACCCCACCATCGGACCGGTAGGATCTGGATGCTGAGAGGATCTTGTAGCCATCAGGAAGGAGAGTGTCAAAGCTTGTGACAGAGCTGGCTGTGAACCATGTCTCAGTAAGACCAAGGACATCAAGGTCTAGTTCTTCAAGGAGGGGGCAGATGTCAGAGGAGTGTTTGACAGCAGAGCGAGAGTTGAGAGTGGCAATATGAAGAAGTTTGCCAGCCTTAAAGACCTTCTGGGGAGGGGTACAGATCAGAGGTACGCCCTGCGAAGGAGAAAGAGCCCTAGGAGGGGCAGAGGAGCAGGAGGAGAGAGAGGGCAATGTAGCCAAGGGGGGAGAGGAGGGGACAGCAGGAGAGGATAGGAAATTAATGAGGCATGGGAAAGAAAGCATGGGTGTGGGCGTGGGCGTCGAAAGCTCTGTTATGGTGGCATCCTACTGCATGCCCTCCTCTTCCCTCAGAGATCCTAAGCATGGACATTGATGGGATCAGCAACATTAGCTTTGATCATTATTTATGGAAGTTAGGGCCCTGCTCAAACAATGGGGTTGCTTCCATTGAGTATTTTTGGTAGGTCAAAACTTGTAAATAGTTTTTATAAAACCACAGTTCTGGCCCATATGCAGGGTCCTCCAAATGTAACTTTCGAAGGAACCACTATCCCTTTTAAATTCTTTGATGGCAGTATTTACGTGAAATAAGAAAGCCCTGAGAAGAATTCTGAAACAACTACAACAGTAATAGACTAACAGAGGTTTAGCATTACTTGACTTTCAATATTGTAACTGGCATCACAGGATAGAATGTTAATGGGACACCTTTGTAATGGCCAGATTTTGAAAGCAGTTTTTCTCCTGTGAATTGTCACACAAATCCAGGAGGTCATGAATTATAGGGACCCTAGAAATGTCATGAGGGTATGACCTAAATGTCTGCAAGTATGTTTTGGGAATGGGGAGCAGATTTGTTGCTCCTTCCATATAGCACATTTGCTTTACTCTGCCTTGTTGTGAGATAATGAAGGGCTCCCAGGATTGTTTTCAGATGGACTGGTGGCAATAAGCCTCAGTGAAATACATTTGACTGACCTCTGAATCACCCAGATTTTCAAAGGATTTGGGATATACTGTTTTGGATTAACTCTTAAGGTTTTCAGGTAATATATTCGGGTTAGGCTTATGAAAATTCAAGCTGATGAAATGTTGCTCTAAACCTTGGGCTGAACAGGTCAAACCTTTTCCTGCCACCACATGCTCAAATCAAATGTTTAAATTAATTGAGTAGGTCAGAAGGTCTAAATCTGTCCTGCAACGGATGTTTAAAGAAAGCTAAGTGTCAAAATTACTAATATCTTGCAGCATGCTGTTTCTTTTATATAGAAACCAACATTATCTCTTTGTTTGCAACTGGCTAAACATTGTAATCTTTAAAAAAAACACTTAGTGCACAACTCACGAAAAGTAATCTAAATAGAAAATGTGCAGATAATGCCTTTTTTATTTAAATGTGCAGGTCTCTATTCACAACGGGAGGCTGCACATATCCAGAGGGTTGTTCCGCAGCACACAAGGTATGCCAGCCACCTACTTTCATACATTATTGCCGGGAGCATATGTGGTGCTCCCTGCAACCATAAACCTCATACTGTAGGTATGTTAAGTGTTTTTTGTATCTGGCAAGAACTCCTAACATTACAATCCTACCTGATTGCTTTAAGGAGCATCATCATGAAGGCTTGACATTTGCCTGACCATTCCCTATTTTTAAATAAAGAACCTCAGTAGTGATCATGTAAGCAAACTCAGAAAGATGAAACTTCATGCATCCCTTTAGGCATGACCGACTCTTCTCCAGCCTTACACACTTTTCAGAGGTCCATGTCTGTTCATTATTCCCTATATTGCAATTTGATCAACCTCAATAATACACAATGTGTCGACCTCTGAATAATGAAAAGCAGAACTATGCCGGACATCTCACTGCTCTGTTGGTCTAGCATGGAAATGTACATTTCCTCACTTCAACTTCAATAATTTGATAACATTCAGAAGGATGAAATGCTGAGATGTTCTTTCCCAGAGTCAAACCTGGGACCTGCAGGTTGCACATAGATCATTGTGGCCAATAGGTATGTTGGTTGCACCCATGTATTTAAACAATTTTTCCTTTCTTCGCTTCCCTTGTTTCACCTTTTTTGCCATTCTTTACCTCTCTTTGTCCAGTTCCAATATGGCACCCGTTGTAGTACGTGTGACTTATGGACGTACTTTTGTGACATTGTTGGTATTACTCAGCGCTGGAGCAGGTGCAGCCTTGTTTACATTTACTGTTGTGGTTTAGGCGTTCTACCCTTGTGTACATTTGGCTTTATTACGTAGTGCATGAGGCGAGTAGGCAGTTTAGTTCTTTTTTGAACTCTATTACTTTTCCTAAGTTCTGGATGGCAGGAGTCTGTCTTCTATGTCCACGCACGCTATAGTTATAGCGCATGTGCTGAATGGTGTCGCTTTTACTTGCTTGCGGTGATCGGCAACAGGCGAGCGCTGTTCCGAACACAATAAGGTAAATATCTTATTGCAAGGTCTAACTATTATCATGTAACTCCCTCATTGTTGGTAGTACGATGTTACATGTTGTTCACTTGTTTTCCTAGATATTAGAGAGCGTGCAAAACTCTATTTACGTGCAAGCTTCGGTTGAAGTACTGAAGCCCATTAAACAGTGAATATCACTGCAGCCCCGTAGTGGAGGTAATGATGTCAATATGTAAAGGTGCTGGCTTTGGTGTTTTGGGACACTATGTGGTGTGTGTGGTTTTGATTTGATTGATTTGATTTACATTTTTTGGACTCATTGGTACAGGTGTTTTAAGGTGTTTTTAGGTGATGTAATTGTTGGGCTATAAGGTGAAGGTGCATTTCTTCAGGCGTTATATAATAGTAACTTGGTATACTGTTGGATTTATTTCTCCTGTTTATTATTTTTTATCGGTACAGATCTTGGAACTAGCAGGGCTACTTTGAGAACCCATATATTAAAATAGACTTGAGTCAAGAAGTTTGAAGCTATTGTTGGGACTTTGACATTAGCACTACTAAAGTCACATTCAGAGGTATAGTACTTTTGCTTTTTGAGGGCAGGCCTATTGGAGACCTGTACCTTAGTCCTCTAGACACCGATGTGGTGAAACCTAGAGGTGTGTGTTTGAGTTACTTTGAGAACGTGACTCACTGTCTTATCTGTTGATGTTGGTTTTATTCTATGCAGGTGGCCCTACATTGGATCACCTTACCCCTTACCCGGGATTACATTGTGGTGAAAAACTTATGTGAAAAGCCCCTTTTTTCCCCTGAAGAAAGTTCGAGCACTGAGAAGCTATAAAGAACTGAAACATGTCAGGGTATGGTTGTTGCGAATCGACAATCTGTTTAAATGCATAGTGTATTGTAATTGTCATGTGTCTGTTGAATTTTATATGTTGTTAATTGTGGTGTAATTTATCCCATTAGGTTGATGTTATACCCGCCATGTGGGTCAAATCTTGGGTTATTTTGTGTGTTTTAAAACAAGTTTTTTTAGTAGTATTTTATTGATTTTGAATATGATAATTAAAATGGTCAAATTTATAAGAGTTTGTTGTACACCAAGTCCATTTTTTCAGGACCAATGGTTATAGGTCATCATTAAACATCTTCTGCTAGACATATGAGTGATTCATTAGATTAAATGTTGTGTACCTGTTCTCCTTTTTGTGTAAATATTGATGGTTAACCCCGAACCGTGGAGTTTTCAGTGGGGTGGTTGCTTACCTTATGTATAGTAAACTACACATAGATCTCTACAGTGAACACGTTAATCTACTGAAATCTCTTACTGCAGAGTTTAATGTACTGTCGTACGTGGATAACATTCACAAATGCACAGGGCACCATTTCCTCTTGCTAATGCCAGGCTCACCTGATTCCTCCCTTTCCCCTAACCTGTCTCTCACTTTCTGAAGCCCTTTCAGTTATTTTGTATATTTTATTCTCACAAATCAACCCAAGACTGCCTGAACTTCTCCCAAACCTCTTTGAAGATTTATGGCTTGTAAATGAGATTCAACCAGATCGAGGCTAGGAGAAAAATACAAGGGAATTTGCAAACATCCCTTTTGTATTTACACATTTATTGATTTCCAACCATACAGACATAACATTAACAATAACATTTAATCTTAAACATATATACATAAACATTACAATTAATTTCTTCCCATTCTTCCCAGCTAGGTCATGTAACATTTGCAAATTGCCAGAATAGATCTAGCATAACAATACCTTAAAACTAGTAATTTATAGTTCTAGAAACCTATCCCATATTTGTTCATACAGACTTATTTTCTTGTCTCTGCATAAAATAATTCTCTCCATCCTCAACACTTGTTGCAAGTCCAACCTCCATTCTGATACATCTGGTATTTCCTCACCTTTCCATTTCCTTAGAATTATCTTTTTCGCAGAATTCGAACCTCTGAAAAACCAACAGCGTTGTGGGAAAGAGAGATCCACTATCAGATCCTCTTCCCCAGGAATAATACTAGAGTAATCATAGTCTTCATTTAGCAGCAGAATCTTATTCATTCTAAGCGTAACCTCTCACCAGTAGGTTCGCAAACTGTTGCATTCCCATATCATGTGCTCAAATGTGCCCACACAATGCTTACACCTCCAACAGGCCTCTGATTGAATTAATCCTCTGGCACACAGTTTTTGCAGAGTCCAGACTACTCTGTTCAAGATTTTGCTTTGTCTACTTCTTTCACCTAGGTGCAATGATGTTAATGCCACGTTCTTACATAAATTCATCCATCTGTTTGCACTCATCTGAGATCCTAGCACTTCTGACCATTTGTCAAGCAACTTTTTATTTGTTTCTTTGTATTTCTCCAATTTTTTTTAAACCTTAGAGGTTATGTGACTATCCAATTTATAGTCTTGCAACCATTCTGGCCAATGTTTGCCTTTCTCTGGCACTCTATCCTTCACTGCCCTCTTCAGTTTCCTGTACTCCCCTAGGGTGCAGTCTTTAGGATCCTTTTCTTCAGTACATTTTTTGAAGCTAATGCATTTGTTATCCACACATAGGTCTCGCAGCCATTGTATCCCTTAATCTTGCTAGGAGATTTGTTGGAGCCTGCAGATCACGTGTGAGAACATTGATCAAGATTTAGTTTCAACTTGGTTAAAACATGTTTAATAACTATTTCCAGATGAAGGGTTCTTTGATTAAAACTATGTGTCTACCCCAGTTGCTATGCTGTTGATATTTAAAGGGTTTATATTGGGCAGGGTGCAATATTGATTTACTGTTCAGGAGTTTTAGATATCTATGTTTCAGACTTTTGCTGGAAAGGGAGATAATTGTCTATTTCAAATACTAATATTTAAGTAAGAAGAACCTGAATCCTTGACTCAATGCTTGTATGTGTGCGCCTCACACAATGGCACATCACAATTTATTATTTTGATATTATTATACCTCTTTCCACTTGGATCAAATTTATGCTAATTAACAATATTTTTGTCTACATTTTCAGATGTCAGTAACTGATTTAATGCATTAATAGTGATAAATTGTGGTCTTATTGAGAATATGAACAGGAGAAATTGGGGACAAATCAGGGAAAAGGCATAGATATAAATGATTACGGTCTGATGTCTGATTTTCTGTTGTGCATATATAAAGATAAATGTCAATGGACTTTTAAGTAAATGTATTATGTTTTCTCTTGTAGTAATTGCTTGTCGATGGATGGATAGTAGCCCACCTCCAGACAGAGCTGGTATGAAGAAACTTTGTAACACATTTAATTGAGAAATGAATCATCGAGCACAATTTTTCAATGAGCAGTGTGGAAAATTAATATGTAAAGTAGCTTTTTCCGCTCCAGCTCATTTTTCTGGATTTCTGAGGCCTAGGAGGGCATCAAAGCAGAGATAGCATCTGCAGCAGTATGTTCATGGCCATATTTGCAGGTAGTGTTTTATATCTCTCAAAGCAGAGAATAAAACTGAAGAGTAAATGCGATTTTGCCTAGTTTCACACTTCAATTTTACTTTCTGCTTTGAGACTGTCAAAGATTGCATGCAGGGGACCCAATAGCATCTAAGTACAGGTTTGCGAGGTCCACTGGATGCAATTGACATTTTTTTTTAAAATGACCCCCTTATTAACTAAGGGTTATAATAAAAAATAATGGTGGGGTCCCTTCCAACATTGCCTGTATCCGATGGAGGATTTGATTTTAATTTACGTGTCATTAATTTTATGGTGAATTAACTTTTGAGGATGTTGTCATATGTTGAACTGAATGTATTACCCTACCGTGATTATATATTTGTTTGTCTTTCTGCTATAAATTAGTATGGCTTCACAGATTAAAAAGTGATACAAAGCTTGCTTTAAAAAATAATCTTGGGGGGGGTGGTTCAAAACACAATGATGATCCTCTTTCCCAAAAATGTATTTCATATTTTGCTGGGAGCAAATGATAACTTGAGGAGGGTGGTGGGTGAAGAAGTGCTCTGCCATGCTGTGTACCGACACCCATTAACAGAATCAGGACCAGGGCCGGTATGGGGAGGATACCCTGGTCTATCCCACCCTCACGCTTGAGCGTTACAAGGAATTGCCCCAATGGCCCAACTTTCAGCATGTCCCCTTTAAGGGGATGAGTTTAGATTGTAGATCTGCAGGAGGCCGTAGGACTAACAGCAACAGAGAACCAGACCTTACAGGACAGAGCTTCCCAGATGCAAGCTTTTTGACTGATATCCTCACTGACATAAATGTTACTGTATGGGGGCAAAAACGACAAGAGAAACATGTTTAGGGCATGTAGACTGCCTGGCAATAACGCAATCTGAAAATTCAAGATGGCGCATTGCCTTTAACAGTTCACAGAGAGAAAAGAGGCATGCCTAGAGAAACACATAGCAAAAAATATTGTCCATGGGGAAACCCACCAAATTACAAAATCCAGGGTCTTGAATGCATACATCTGAACCCGGTGGTCCAAAGATTAACCCTCGGGATGGGTTCGAGAGACTATTAAAAGCAAACAGAAGCATTACGTTGTGTGGGAGTTTGTAGAGAACGGAGGCAAGGATAAGGCGCTTGCTACAGCAGAGGATACAATTACTTTGGAAGCGACTGGAGGAGCACAGAAGAAGTGTCTGGGAGAGCAGAGGAGCAGGTAAATTGTAAGAGAGCAGAGAGTTGAGGTTGGGGAGGACGGGGTGGCACAAAAGAGCAGAAAGAGTGGGGAATGAAAGACCCCTGAGGTTGGGGTGAGGAAGCACTAGGGGGTTGGAGAGAGTGGGAGACCCCAGAGTTTGAGGAGAGAGAAGACCCAGAGGTTAAAGAGAAAAGGAGGCAGAGCTTGAGGAGCGAAATATTGATTGGCTTGGGAGAGAAAGACCTCAGTAGCTGAGGAGAGTGAGACACAAGAGTTTTCAAAGAGAGGAGCACAGTAGGCTGGGGGAAAAACAGAAGGTGGAGATACCCAGGACAACTAGGAGTGAGAAGATCAGGAGGTGTTAAAGGACTAAGAAGAGCAGAAGAGGGAACCATCCTACAAATAGATGGAGGGACCAAAAGAATAGGAGGAGCTAGGGAGAGACGAAGAACACTCTGGGAAGGGTAGAATACACAGAGAGGAGAAAGAGGGCCTCAAGGCATAGTGGAAGCTGAATAAGGAGAACATCAAAGGGACATCCTGGACAGGTAGAGGCAGAGGAGGAAGATGAAGCAGATATGAAGACAGCCAAATGGTGGATAGAGGAGGAGCCAGTGAGCCCTGAGTCCCTCCCTCAGATATACCAGATACCTTTGGCAGAGAATACATTTAGTGACTCTTACCAGTGGTTGGCCATATTTGGAGTGCTTGAGTAAATGACCTTGGGCCAAAACCATACAGAGCCAGTAAAGTAGAAGATGGTTTCACCTGGAATGATGGAAAGAGTATACTTAAAACACCTCTGATTGTGAGTGACCCTTATCTCATGTGGATTTCCCGGCAGGGGTATCCATACTTTGAGAGTGTTGATTCAAGCATGTCTCTTGATGCTTACTTTATTCCAGTCTGAGGAAAAGCTATCCTGCAAGTTGTGTTCCCTTTGTTTCAACCTGAAGAGAAGCCATTTGGTTGTTTTTCTGAGTTGAACCCCTTTTCTTTTGTTACTTTAAAAATGAAAAACCCTTCAACCTGCTACCTAGGTCTATGTTTCTTATTGATGCCCACCCAGCTTTGTGAAAGAGCTATGACTTGTATACAGACCCCAGTAAGTTGATAAGACACATGGTAGTGAATGTAATACATGCCATTGCACAGATGGTGAAAGACAAGGAGGCACCAGTGATGTGATTCTTATCACCCATACCCTCAGAGCCCTCCTCTTCCACTGGAGAAGTGTCCAAGACCCCCCAGCAGAAACTGTGGTCAGAATAGAGATAGGGAAGAGCATACAACAATTCCCTGTGGTGAGCAACTACTCTCATTCATTAGCACAGGAGAGGTTTACTAATATCACATTATTTAATCCATAGCTCATACCATCCAGTAACCCTTTGTGTGTCTATTAAAGACATGCGCCAAACATAACATATCAATACAAAGTACATTTGAATAGATGCCCCACTCAAAACACTCAATAATGAATACTTAGTGAATGCTTCTTATATTCCTGTGTATAATTTAATTCTTTTAACAATGATAAATAAGTAAAACATTGCCACCATTATGGTCACTACACACAACACACTCAAAACGCAAATCATCATTAATGAATAAGCAGCAATCATGGTCTATGTCTACTCAAGAACCAAAGTGACCAACATTTTCCAAGATATCATAGTCACCTCAAAAACACCTACCTGCCTCGCCAAGGCTTGCTCGGCAACCTTACAAATCTTTCTTGGCAATTTTCATAGAAGCACCTAAAAGCACCTCCCCTTTCAATACCTCAATACCTTTCTCAATGTGATATAAATGAAGGGAGGGAAGCCTCTCATACTCACTCATACTCATACTCTCATAGTCATACTCACTATCTGTAGAAAGTAGGGAAAACAGAGGGTTGGTGAAGACTGGATGTGTTGGATAGTCTACAATCCAGGAAAACTAACACCATGTGTCAAAAGCCACCTATTAAAGCACCATGATCCTTTTTAAAAAAGTAGAACAAGTGAAAATATGCCTCAAAAAGAGTTAATGTCAATTGGGATTGCCCATGGTGCAGAATGTAGCCAATCAAGAATAAGGTGTTCATATGTGGTGAGCTGATTTTCCTTGGGGGGTTGAAGAAATATTCCCCATGCAGCTCAATCACAATCAATAGTTCTGCTCAAAAGTCCATAGAGTCCTTTAGTGACCCAAATGCCTCAAAGCAGCCAAAATCCGGTTAAGGGGCTTCAAAATCCAGCCAGGAAAAATTGAGGGACTTCAACCCTTCCCCTATGCATTGTGGATAAAGGGCCCAGTGCTTCTCCCTCTCCTTCCAGCCGTCCTTCTACCTATTATGCATATGCCAACAGCAAAATCTTCTCCCCGGCATCCCAAAGCCTCCCTTTTATGCTATCTGGGCTTAAACTGTCAACTCCCAATATTAGCATACATATCTAACGGAAGCAAAAAGTGGCTTAGTCCCAAAAAGCTGTTGAGCTCACTGGTCCATTATCAGTGTAAAGCATCTTTTTAGGGAAGTCAAAAGCTTGTTTATGTTGAGAGCAAGGTTAATGCACCTTTCACCCATTATACAAGTTGCTCAGCAGCTTCAAGCTGTGCAAGAAGTTCTGTTCTGTAGTTCTCAGTAGTTCTTTCAATATCTGTTTTATTTACTATTACCAAGGCACTTTGGCACATGTCCCAGAAAAGTCGTGAAAAGTCTGATTTGTTTTACGCAATGTACCCACAAAAATCATAAAAAAGATAATGGTCTGGCGTGGAGTGGGGAAATCCAAACCAACGCTATGCTCTGCATTCAACTGTGAATCCATTGTATCGCATTTAAAAATGGTGCTTGCATTTAAGAAACCTAATGTCATGAGGAGTGGTTCCTGGAAGCTGCGGTCTTGGTGGAGGAGCCACCATTAACATTCCATCATGTTTCTCTGTGCATGGTCTAGTCTTTCCGTTCGGCTTCCTGTTTTTTAAACTCCTTGCCAGCACCCCTTTGCGTTGCAACTCTGATTTGTTAGATGCTCCCGCCAGTCAGCCTCTCATACTAGCTTCCTTCAACATTCTAATACTCCTGGTCACGGCAAGTGTTTTTCCCTATTTCTCTTTTTGCTTTGTTTTCTTTCTTGTGCTCTATCTTTATTTAGTGACTTTTCAGAGCAGCTGGTCCATGAGTCTCGCCTCGCTGTTGCACCTTGGCCAACTCTCTCGCTCTCTCACTACTTCATTCTCTCTCTCTTCCTCTCTTTCTGGTCTTTAGCTCTTCCTGTTCTTTGGAGCCACGGTCCCATTTGTTTGGCATTCCATACTCCAGACCGCATTCAGCTTCTCCTCCTTTATTCTTATTTTTTACTGTTGGATCTGCACGCAAATCCTCCAGCTGCAGACACTTGTGGTCTGCTTTTCATTTACACTGGTTAATTTGCTGTGCACCGCCACTGGGCTCTTGCTACCGAGGTATTTCACCTCTTCCTTCTGTTTCACCACTATAGCTGTTCTTTCTCTGAGTTTGTTATTCTCCTGTACTGTTGCTGTTTTTCCTACCTTCCTTACTCCCATTTGGTTACTTACCAGCTTATTTGGGGCCCTTCTGTCTCTCTACATCAGACAGAGCCTTTTCTTCTACTTACCTTTAAGGAATTTACCATCAGACTGGAATTCACCCATTCTTCCCAACTGTTGAAGAATACCCTGATTGCTCTTGACCACTTGGTACAGAAGACATCACTCAAAGGACTTATATTCTTTCTGGAATTCCATCAAGGGGTTTTTTGCCAACAGCTTTTTCCCCTTCCTGGGCTGCACAGGGGAAACACCATTGTTGTTGTTAACTGTTCCCTAGTTCAAGGACAGTGGTGAATTCCCAGAACAGACCCTACCTCTTCAAAAAGAAGGGAACTCCTGAAGAAACCACTGCAGAACTTTTTTCTGAATGATATGATCATTTATTTATTTTTTTTTTTTTATTTTTTTATTTTTATTGGCTTATACAAAACCTTTAAAAAAAAAAGAAAAAAGAAACAAGTCAACCATTTCCACGTTCAGAAACATACATGAGTTCACGTTTCAAGATACAGACAAGAGAAAGCAGGAGTCCACAGCAAAGGCCAAGGGCGCCTTGACATATGACACCGGTTGAGCTTTATTTGATTACAAGCCGTACGAGCCTGTACCGTCAACCTTCTTCTTCGGTATCCTCCGAATCAAGGAACCCTTCAATTTCCTGCAAAAACACGGTTAGCGCCCTTGTCAGTTTTGTGTTGGAACCAGAGAACATCAGCTGCCACCATTCTTCTGCATTCCTTATTGCGTGCTCAGAAACTATTTGTCCCAGATGTTTAGTTCTTTGTGATTTAAAGAATGGGCAGAATAAGACAAGGTGCTTGAGTGATTCATCGCAGATTTTGCAATACCTACATACGGTGTTCGAAGCAACTTTTCCTATCCAGTTCTTTGTCCGATCTCTAGTTCTGAATAGGTTTAGGCGAAATCTCATGTGTGTGGCCCTTTTTGCGTTGTCCGGGAACAAAGCTACATAGTTTTGTAGAATGTTAAATGCTCGTGCCTCAGCTGGGGCATCCTTCATTGCTTTAGTCATTCTTCTGTCTTCACTAGTTTGAATCCAATCTGCTTCCCAGATCTTCTTCTTCACCAGGTCTGGATTGGCCTGAAGAGTTTTAATATTCGTTCCATGGATGGTTAATAGTTCTTGGCATCTTTTGTACCACAAGGCTAGAAGACAGTCTGACTTGGCATTGCCAGGATTGCTTAGTATTTTAAATTGAGGTGCTGTTACAGGCATCACAGTTTTCCTGAATAGGGCCAAGGTGTTCCACGTGATCCGGGCTTCAAGCGAGATCATGCCCAACTCGTAGAGTAAGCAGGATGTAGAGGTGCTATTCGGAGGATGTAGAATTTTTACCCAAAAAATGTGTTCTAGGGTTGACCAGAATTCAGCCGAGCATCCAAAGGCATTCTCTGCACCATATATCAAGGCTGGAACAGCCTTCTGCTGATAGAAAGCTATCACTGGCTTGAGTGAAAACTTTCCATATTTTTTGTTTAGTATCGATGCTTGGGAAGCTAATTGTCGACATTTTGTCTTCGTGATCTCCATCCAGGGGCTGTCATTTATATTTGTGTTAATTTGCATCCCAAGATATCTGGTGCTTTCCACCGTAGTAAGTGTTTCCTTTCCCAGGTGCCATCTGAATTTGTTATTTTTCCGGTGGCATCCATTTGCAAATTCTGTAGTGTTAGTATTTCGCTTTTTAAGTTGTTAATGAGCAATCCGTTGTTTTCCACGTAACGTTCGACTGCATTTATTTTGCGCTGGAGGCCAATTGGGGTAGAATCCAACAAGATCAAATCATCGGCATACAACATCCAGCCTAATGCAGAGCCGTGTAACATGGGGGAGAAGGATCGTGGCTCATTAATTGCGACACCAATGTCCGAAAGAAAAAGATTGAAAATGATCGCCGCCAAAGGGCAACCTTGCTTGACACCACGAAAAGTGTTAATTTCTTCTGTGAGCAGTCCACCTTGGTCAAGGCGCACTCTGATGGTGGTGGCAGAGTGGATTTCTTTGATAGCGGCTAACAGACTCTCAGGACACCCCCAGTTAGACATTTTTGTCCAGAGTAGTTCTCGGTCAATGGAGTCAAACGCATGGGAAAAGCCTATCAGAGCAAGATAGACCTTTCTCCCAGCTCTAATGGCTTCCATTTTCAGCAAATTTATCAGCAGAAGGTTAAGACCACAGCCGACTCCCTTTACAAAGCCTGTTTGTCTTTCATCAAGGTGACCACTATCAACAATCCATTGTGAAAGGTTTTGTTGCAGCATGGTTGCATACACTTTGCCCAATACATCCAAAAGAGCTATTGGTCGATCATTTTTAGGCTCGAGCCGATTTCCTTTTTTAAAGATGGGCACAATTATTGCTTTTTTCCAAGACTTTGGAGATTCCTGTCTTCTACAGATTCGAATGAAGAGTTCCTCACAAAAGTCCGCCCATAGCTCTGGGTTTTGTTTTAGGGTAAAGTTAGTCAGACCATCAGGGCCAGGTGTCCTTGAGGCACTGGCGTTCTTAATTATCTGTAGTATGTCAGCTTTAGGGAAGGTCAGGTCCCATTTGATTAAAATTGGTGTTATGGGGGCCTGACAGGTACCTTTTTTGCTGTACAAGTTTTTAAAATGTGAAGACCACCTTGCTGCTGGTACCATATTTGACATCAATGCGGATTGAGGAGCCCCTTCGTTGTTTAGAAGTCTCCAGAACTCTGCCGAATTTTTGTTGTTCATTTTTTGCATCATTAATTCTGCATCGTTTTGGAACATAAGGGCTTTATGGGATCTTATCCAATTTTTGTATTTCTGTTTTGCGACACGTTTTTCTCACGCTGATTCTATAGAATCTCTGAATCTCAGGAGTCTGATAGAAGCGCGTAGTTCTCTCTTTCTTCTCATGATCTCAACATCGAATTTATGTTTGTTAGCAAAGCCTTGGTTTCTCAGTCCCTGTTTTTTTTCCACAAACAGATGTAATAGATGTGCGTATTCGACTCCACAATCCAGTTTGGTGAAAGTTTCTGAAATTGTGGAGACTTCAGCAGAGAGCAATGTTAGCCTCACTCTGTTTGGTTCAGCCAATATCCGATGTTCCCATCGTTCTTGGGACGGTTGATTTACGGCTGCCAAGGTGAGAATTACCATGTCGTGATCGCTTTGAGTCATCGGTATTACCTCAAGTGACTTGATGGATTGTTGGATCTTTTCTGAGGCGAAGAAGTAGTCCAAGATGGAATTCTGATCTGCTCGTCGCCACGTAGGTTTAGCTGGTATATCGCCGACAGAATTTCCATTGAGCATTGCTAAATTTCTGGCTTCCATTTCCCCCATCCATTTTGAAGCCACGTTGTTAGATACGTACACGACTTCGTTGTTTTTCATTCTTGTTGCCAGACAGTTGATATTCAGGTCTCCACAAATTATTATGTTTGTTGACTCATTCTCAAGTAAGAGATCGTCAATTTTAGATGAGACTAGATCTATAAAGGAAGTTGACCCGGCCTGAATGTGATTCCAGTATATATTAAATATATGGAAAAGAGTCGAATTGTCAGTTCGGGACCCATCCAAGGCTATCGTTGACAGTAGTATAAAGGGTGATAGGTTTAGAGAGTTTGTGATACGACATCCCAAGCTCTTTTTTACAATTGTCAACAGACCTGCCATTGGTCTTCCTTTAGTTTTTTTAAAGGCTGAATTGAAGGCCACTTCATATGCATCCGCAGTTGGGCAACTCGTCATCCACGTCTCTTGAAGGCAGACCACGTCTAGCGCGTCCGGCCAGGGTTCTACAAATAGGTGGGAGAAGCCCCTGGTATTCCAGGATCCGATCTTAAATTCCCGTGGCTCCTCTACCACTTGGCGTTACCGTTTTGAGGATCTCCCTAATGCTTCCGCCAGCCAGAACCAATCCTTTTGTGTTCCGCTTTGATCTTGTGGGCTTTGCGAGTCACCAAGACTCGGATCCGTCATGCAAGCTCCTTTAATGGTGATTTTGATGGTATCCTCTATGGGGAGTTTCCCTGGTACAGTCTCAGGGGAACTACTGGCCATTGTCTTTTTCATACTTCCAGAGCCAGGATGCAGATCACGTTCTAACAACGATTCCACATTTCAGGGAAACTCATTTTCCACGGTTTTGTTCGAAAACAGTGGTTCCTGATAGGACAAGTCGCATTTAGTTTTATGGGAGTCTGCTCTGTGAGCAAATTCCGCTTGCTCATACACTTCTGAGATGCCGAAGCCCATAGACATAAGCGCGGAGCCCGCATCCAGTACAATGTTCAGAACAATTCTGGATCTAAAGTGGAGGATGATTTTGTCATTTTGGTCCTCATTTTTGAATTCCACCGTCTTGATGTCCTCAGATCGTATCGTTCTGAGAGAAGGCACGTGTTGAAAGAGGCATAGAACGTTTGTGCGATTTAGGATGAGTTTCTCTCCATTTTCTATACGTTCTAGCCTCAACTTGTGGGAAGTTTGACTTTTGTCGCCAGCGCTTCTGTCCGTCCTGTTCGTTTTGCGCCATTCCTTTCTCTCACGGCCAAGCCGTGTGTCGAGGGTCTCGTTTCTAGCCAGACCTACTCTGTTTACGTTGTCTTTGTTGTAGTCGAGGCCTTCCGAAAATGTATCTTTTGATTTATTATGAGGCCACACGCCGTCTCTCAGAGCATGCTTCCTTTCTAACGATGGTTTAGACAGCGTCTGAGATTGAGCAAGGACTTTTCGCCTTTCTTCCAATGTTTTAAATATGGGACTTGAGGGAGTTAAGTGAGGCTCGTCTTGTTTAGGCTTCTTTTCGAAAAGAGTACATAATCTTGCAGCGCCAGCTGGTATCCGGATAGACACTGAGTCATTACCGTCACTTGGAGCTTCCGGCTGTGCATCCGGAAGTAACGCATCCTCAGCACCCATCTCAGAAACCTTATCCTCTGATTCCAAGTCTTCATACACAGACAGGTTGATTAAGTCGATGGATTGATCCTCGGTAGGTTCAGGGAGAGGGACAGATTCAGCAGGCTTTACAGAAATGTTTGCAATTGTAAGGTCTTTTTTCTTTGTTGGATCTCTGTCATCTGTCCGAGTGTTATTAACAGTTACATTGACAGTTTTTAAATTCCGAAGGAATTTTCTTGAGTTGTTGCCAATTCTTCGGTTTTTAGTTCTTTGATTTTTAGTTTTTTTCAGCGATCCTGGTTTGGGCCCCTTGTGATCTGCTTTCTGGGGTACAGTAACCTTGAATATATCAAATATTAGATTTTTGGGCTCCGTTGTTTCTGGAATTAGGATCACCTCAGGTATGCGAGGGGTGCCCGTGTCAGTCAAGGTTGCCAAAGAGGAGGGTTTTTGAGGATCCAGTGTCGCCAGATTTTTAGGGCCCTTACTGCTTTCCAAGACACTAGCAAAACTCATTTGAAGAGGTGCTTCGGTTCTTAATTTTTCGTGGCTGGGGCCCAAGCCCTCGTTCATAGGTTTTTTAGGCTCAGATTTTGAGCCTTGGCTACCCCGAGTGTCAGGCACTGAGGGAACCGGCGAGCTTTTTTCGCTACTCAGATTGTTGGCCTCCCGACAATTCTGAGTTATTGGTGCAGTTTTTAGGGCTTCTGTGGTTTCTCTAGGATTGTTAATAGAGTCCAATACACCCATGGTAGAGTGGAGCACCAGCGAGCCAGTGTCTGTGTCGGAATTTCTCATTGAGGTGTAGGCGGGAGGTTCCATGGAAATTAGCACCTTGTCGGTTTGTTGAGCAACTGAGTGCTCCCGGCTAGGTTGCCGCTTTAAGTCCTGTGTCGTCGTAAGTCGATACCTTAGCACGCTTAGAGCTTCTTTCGCAACCTCTGCAAGGAGCTTTTTATCCAATTTGTTGTTTTCTTTCTGTTCTGTTAGTGTTTGCAAGGCAGAGGTCAAGTTTGTTTTTATTGCTCCATTATCCTTTCTTTCAGCGCGCACATCTTTTTCCATATTGATTATCTTTGAATTCATAAGCGCCACTAAGGTTGTTAGGTCCTTCACATTATCATTTAGTTGCTCGTAGAGCTTTAGAAATGGAGTAAGCGAAATTCCAGTTGCTGACATTAAGACCGATTGTAGGTCTTTAGTGAAGTTCGCATCAAGCCTGATTTCTGAGTTGCGATCTTTTTTATGTGATTGAATTTTGGATCTCCTGACTTTTGGAAAGTCACGTTCTATGATTGAAGAGGCAGTTGAACAAGTCTCAGAAGAGGATGAGGTGGAAGCGTGAGAGTCACACTCACAGGTGTTATATGCAAGATTTTGTTTAACACTTCTGAAGTCAATTGGTCGTGTTGTCGCATTTGCCTGTCTTTGAGGGGCACAAGCCTGAGAACAGGCTATACGGGGTGAAGCCGGACAAACAACATTTTCTTCATTTTGCAGAGCGATTTTCCAATTACGCAGAGCATCAGAATTTGTGATAGACCAGTCTGCCCCTGGCTGAATATCATGGTTGGGCGCCATAGGCGTCCACTGATTCTGCTGGTCAATTATGCTGCGGTCTCCTCTAGATGTAAAATTGCAGGCTTTGTTTATTTGGGAAATGTCTTGCAAAGTTTTGTTTACGACTTCTGTCGAGACTCTTCTGTTTTTAGGGTGTGCAGGAGAAACGCGT
This sequence comes from Ambystoma mexicanum, assembly GCF_040938575.1. Taxonomy (NCBI): domain Eukaryota; kingdom Metazoa; phylum Chordata; class Amphibia; order Caudata; family Ambystomatidae; genus Ambystoma; species Ambystoma mexicanum. The sequence continues at coordinate 986,378,254 of NC_090924.1, forward strand.
CCCTTATTTAGAACAGATAAGTGCTTGTCGAGGGAGCAAAATACTTCGTCTTCCAACACAGTGTTGTGCTTGACAGGGTCCGGTTCATCCATTCCGTGTGTAGAGTGGCCGTATGGTTTCTTAGAGGATGGGAGTGATGAGGTGCGCAGCTCTGACAGAAAGGCCTCTTTCCAGATTGGGTCCGGGCTGTCATCACGGCTACCGTTATTTGTGCATCCTCTCATAATATATGCGCGCCACGCCAAAACCATCAATTTAGGTAGTTTGTTTGAAGAAGAGTTTATGGAATGGGCGTCAGTAAGGAGCACAGCGTTCAGAGAACTTGGGCACGGCCTTGCCGCAACCTCCGTCTCTGTATTACAGGTGTCACCCTCGGTCGGCACAACAGGCGTGGCGACGGGCACACAAGAATCCCCGCCGCGTCTTACCACTCTCTCAGAGCTCGCGGAGCTGGCAGTTGGATCGGGCACCGACAAGCTGACAAGAGAGGCAGTCGAAGGCTCGGGGTGAGAGAGTCCGCTCCGAGGATCGCCCGCAGGCGAAGAGGCCCCGACCCCCACCGGAACTGACCCACCATTTCCCAGGTGGGAGGGGATCCCCAAACCCACGCGGTCATCCATGAAGCCACCACCCCCACGTCCGCCAGGCGCACACTCCCTCTCACCCCGCTCGACTCTCCCGTCACTCGCCGAGCATAGTGACGTCACACTCAGTGTGAACTTGCTCGCATCGATGGCCAGTTTGTGTAACATGGGGGGAGACAGGTAAGGGGGATCGAGGGGTGAGACTGGCCCTGCTAGGTGATTGTCAGTATTTTCAGTATTTGACGAGTCCACCTGCAGGGTAATGGAGGCTATTGGAGGTATAGAGGATGTAGAAGGTATATAGGGTATCATTGGTGTGGCGGCATATACTGCGTTTCTCCTTGCACTTTTGTTCAAACACATCAATGACGATCCCAAATCTTCAGGTTCTCTCACAAAGTTCTGGTAAACTCACTTACGGTGTCATTATGTCTAATCAGTTTTGTACTTACTCGTTGGCCAATGTTCGCGTCAGTCAAATTAGATGCTGAGGCGGAGGCGGAGTTCCAACGTCGCAGCCTTGTATGAGGTGGGGAAGGCAAGCGGTCTCCGCCGGTGCCTGTTTTCCCGCGTTTGTGCGATGATCCATTCATTACGGCAGGCCCGCAGGCCCTCGCCCTCGCACCAGAACACCAAAACACACTGCGCACACTGCGCGCTCCTCGTGTGCTAGGGGTTTTAAGCTACTTCCTCCTGGAAGCAGTAATGGAAATGGAAAACAGACTTCCAAGTGTCCCAAAAGCAGCAGCAGCAGAAAGAGCCTGGGCAGTCTCAGGCTCACCAAAACACACTGCGCACACCGCACGCTCCGCGTGTGCTAGGGGTTTTAAGCTACTTCCTCCTGGAAGCAGTAATGGAAATGGAAAACAGACTTCCAAGTGTCCCAAAATCAGCAGCAGCAGAAAGAGCCTGGGCAGTCTCAGGCTCACCAAAACACACTGCGCACACCGCGCGCTCCGCGTGTGCTAGGGGTTTTAAGCTACTTCCTCCTGGAAGCAGTAATGGAAATGGAAAACAGACTTCCAAGTGTCCCAAAAGCAGCAGCAGCAGAAAGAGCCTGGGCAGTCTCAGGCTCACCAAAACACACTGCGCACACCGCGCGCTCCGCGTGTGCTAGGGGTTTTAAGCTACTTCCTCCTGGAAGCAGTAATGGAAATGGAAAACAGACTCCCAAGTGTCCCAAAAGCAGCAGCAGCAGAAAGAGCCTGGGCAGTCTCAGGCTCACCAAAACACACTGCGCACACCGCGCGCTCCGCGTGTGCTAGGGGTTTTAAGCTACTTCCTCCTGGAAGCAGTAATGGAAATGGAAAACAGACTTCCAAGTGTCCCAAAAGCAGCAGCAGCAGAAAGAGCCTGGGCAGTCTCAGGCTCACCAAAACACACTGCGCACACCGCGCGCTCCGCGTGTGCTAGGGGTTTTAAGCTACTTCCTCCTGGAAGCAGTAATGGAAATAGAAAACAGACTTCCAAGTGTCCCAAAAGCAGCAGCAGCAGAAAGAGCCTGGGCAGTCTCAGGCTCACCAAAACACACTGCGCACACCGCGCGCTCCGCGTGTGCTTGGGGTTTTAAGCTACTTCCTCCTGGAAGCAGTAATGGAAATGGAAAACAGACTTCCAAGTGTCCCAAAAGCAGCAGCAGCAGAAAGAGCCTGGGCCGTCTCAGGCTCACCAAAACACACTGCGCACACCGCGCGCACCGCGTGTGCTAGGGGTTTTAAGCTACTTCCTCCTGGAAGCAGTAATGGAAATGGAAAACAGACTTCCAAGTGTCCCAAAAGCAGCAGCAGCAGAAAGAGCCTGGGCAGTCTCAGGCTCACCAAAACACACTGCGCACACCGCGCGCTCCGCGTGTGCTAGGGGTTTTAAGCTACTTCCTCCTGGAAGCAGTAATGGAAATGGAAAACAGACTTCCAAGTGTCCCAAAAGCAGCAGCAAGAGCCTGGGCAGTCTCATTTATTTGCATCGCGCTGGTACACAAGTGATTCAGAGCGCCACAAGGCAAGGGAGGAGAAACAGGGGAGAACAAAACAACGATCTTACTAGGCCCAGTGACATTGAGAACGTGCAAGTGCATGGGAAAGGGAAAAGGGGAAACATTCATGGAAGGGGGAGAGTGGAAAGTGCAGAGCAGAGGAGAACAAATAAATAATAATAGATACAAATAAATAGATAATAGAGGCAATAAACAGTGGTAGTGCAGCCAGCCAGTGGCAAGTGCTGTGTTTACAGCAGCAGACTGGGTAAGTCTGAATAAGAGCAGAAAAAGAAGAACATGGGGAGGGGTGGGGGACTGTATGGGTACAGATACAGTCCCCAGTGCAAGGGGTGGCCAGGGAGCACTGCAGGAGGATGACCAGGTACCTGGGCCCAGGGGACAGAAGGTGGCCAGGTGTACAGTGCCAAGAGAGAGCAGATCAGCAGGGGAGAGAGGGAGCAACAAAACAGGAAGGTCTTGAGGTGCTTCCGGAACCTGAGATGATTCTCCTCAAGTTTTAGAGTGGCAGGTAGGCTGTTCCAGAGGGAGGCCCCAGCCGAAGACAGAGATCTACCCCCAGCTACCCCCAGTACTTTAAGACAAGATAGCTGCACGTTGAGATGGATCGGGATGCAGGTTTTCTTACTCCAACACCAATCAATAAGGACAACTCAATGGTTTGGCAAAGGGGAGTCTGTTTAATGACAAGAACAAAAAATGGGGAAACATGGAAATCAACAGTGATGCGATATCCGGTCTCGCTTCATCTCACTCAAACTTCATACAAACATTATTGACGTGTAACACTCAAAAGTTAACATGCAATTCTATTGGTTAGGAAAAGGTAACTTTACTATAGGTACTATATCTGCATATGGTAACGGAGTGAGAGGATTGGATAAACACTATCATGTGGGCCTCTAAACCCTTCCTTCTAACATTACTCTAATAGACGTCACTATGAGTACGACGTCCCATTGGTTCTACTATCTATAGGACCCTAGATTATTTGGTCCATTGTGATTGGGTTGGTTTCAACCCCATGCATAAATCTACACTTTACTTAGCAGCATGTAGAATGGTCAACCTGGTGCAGGGTGCCCCACGATTCACCCAGCCTCCCCTCTATCCATCATTACTTTAGTGGCTATGTGTCAATTAGTTGGCTGTGGTCGCCGCAAAACTGTGTCTTCTTGTCAGGAAAAGTTATGATATCTCTGTCTGGGTGGCTGCCAAGCATAGGTGTGAACCCGTGCCTCTACTCGCTTGGATGGTCACATGCTATTACACCGTGAATTTGCCTCATTTCTCTCAATTTGTGTATTTGATTTTCATTTCACCCGCCACCTGCCATTGCCTACTTATCTCGATCATTCAGAGGCAGGATATTCTGTTCTTAGCTTCAATTAAAAGTAACTACTGTTCATAACTTCTATTGATATGACCTTGGCTTCCCTGGCACAAGCTGCTTCTGCCGAGTTTCGATTCAGCCTTCTTTCCTCGTGTTTGCTAGAATATGAATCTTCTTGCGTTTGGCCTATCATAACCTGGGTTGGTTCTGCTTTTAGTGCAAAGTGGACTAGCACTTATATAACATGCTTCGTTTTGAGGTAGATTGTGTGCTTGCCGCTCTATTCTCCGACTTAGCATAGCAAGCCACACTGTTTTCTTAGCTTTCTTGCAGGTACAAGCATATGTACAGGCGTTAGCTGGTTGAATATCTTCATCCTGCTTACAGTTTAAGCTCCCTTGTCTTTCATCAATGTTCTCTTCTTTCAGTTTCACAATATCTTTATTCATGGCATTTCGTCTCTTTGTGTCATCCTTGGGTCGTCATATCTTCTATGGGTGCGTTAGTCCAGGCCCTCGTGACGTCACCATTCGTCTTCCATTAAGGACTTTTTGGTTTCTTCCTGGACAGTACTTAAGCAAACTTCATTTCGTTTCATTTGCTGGTAGGGTGTTCTTAGTGGATACATTACTGTCCATGGTTGTCTGGTTATTGGTACTTCAATAGGTATTGTTCTTCTGATAGGTACTGGGCAGAGCCCTACAGCGGCTCTCTGCTGGTTTATTTGCTCCTCATACGTCACATATCTCGGTGTGAATGTTCATGGTACTTCAAAATGGGCGACTGGAGCACAGGCTTTATTTGGGACCTCCTCTACAGACTGACCCTGAGGGAGTTAAAGGTAGAGGAGCGAAGAGCTCGAGATGGGAGGTATTTGCGGAGGGATAAATAAAGGTATTTTGGACCCAGGCACCAGAAGGCCTTGTGGACAATGCAGAGGATTTTAAATTTGATCCATGCATCCACTGGGAGCCAATGGAGAGATTTCAGAGCTGGAGAGAAACGATCCCAGGGCTTGAGAGCAAGGACAAGTCTCGCAGTCCTGTTCTGGATTAGTTGCAGAGAGCAGAGAGTAGAGGAAGGTAGATTTAGAAAGAGGCTGTTACAATAGTCCAACCTAGAAAGAACCAGAGCTTCGGAGACAGTGAGCGTCTGGGGGAAGGAGAGGAAAGGCAGAGTACCTCTGAGAAAGTGCAGTAGGAAGGTTGACTTTTTAGAGACCTCAGAGAAGTGGGCAGAGAAGGAAAGTGTGGAGTCAAAGATGACCCTGAGGATCTTAGCCTCGCAGGTGGGGGTAGGAGGAGGGCCAAGGGAGGCCGGCCAGAGAGTGAGGGGAAAGGATGGTGAAGGTGTGCCGATGAGGAGGATCTCTGTCCTGCTGGCATTCAGACAAAGATCATTGACGACACACCAATCTTGAATGGCATTTAGGCAATCAGAGATGAAAGAGGGAGAGGAGATGCCGAGGGCAGCCTAAAAATGAGTTGAGTGTCGTCAGCGTAGCACTGGAAATCTGAGCAGAAAATGGCAATGCAGTGGGCGTGAGTTGCCAGGCATTGGTTGAAAAGCCAGGGAAAGAGGTTAGACCCCCTGGGGAACACCACAGGTAGAGAGGAAGATAGATGATAGGAAGGACCCAAGTTGGACCTGGGAGGGTCAATCAGAGAGGAAAGAGGTCAGCCAGGCCAGAGCCTGATCAGTGATACCCAGGTTATCATGGAAACGATTGAGCAGGATGATATGGTTGACCGTGTCAAAGGCAGAAGAGAGATCGAGGAGGATGAGGACAGAGGGAATATTAGAGTCAAGGTTGGGGAGCAGATCTTCACGGATGTTCAGGAGAGCAGTTTCCACGCTTCTGACATCTCTGAAGCCAGACTGATGGTCATGGAGACAGCCAACAGAATCAGAATGAAGGTTAAGAGAGATGGCCAGCTTTTCCAGGAGTTTGCCCAGAAAGGGAGTAATGGAAATTGGGCAATATTTAGCCGGATAGGAAGGATCAGCTGTGGGTTTCTTGAGAAGAGGATGCACAAGGGAGTGCTTCAGATGGGAGGGGAGGGATCCTGAGGCAAAGGAGTGGTTGCAAAAATCGGAAAGGGTAGGAGCAAGGGTGTCAATGTGGTCCTTTATGGTTTTAGAGGAACAGGGATGAACCTGTTTTGACAAGGCTTTCATAGATCTAACTTGTCCAGCGACCTCATCAGGGGACAATAGAGGAAAGGACGAGAAGGAGGGTGGGGGTGTTAAAAGGTGGGTCAGCAAGCACAGACTGAGAGGGAAAAGGTGGGCGAGGGGAGGAGAGGGTGGACAGGACGTCCTGTGTTTTTGAGATAAAGTGAGAGGCAAGGCCATTGCAGAGAGCCTGGGAGGCAAGAGTAGGGGTATAGACTGCAGCAGGGTTGGCAATATCCTTGCAGATTTTAAAGGGTTCTGCCGAGTTGATAGATGCCGCAGAGACACAGGGTTGAATGTGGACTCTCTTTCTCTTTGGTGCGGACAGAGAGTCGGTATTGCCTTTGGAGCAGGTGACAGGCCAGTTTGGCAGAGGATGAGTAAGAAGTGCTCCATTTCCTCTCAGCTGCCCTACACTTCCGTTTAAGTATAGCTAGGTTGGAGGAATACCACGAATTGCACTTGGCTTTGGACTTCAAGCTGATCCTCATGACAGGGGCAAGAGCATCAAGAGTATCAGAAGCAGAAGAGTAGAGAAGGGACAGGGCTATGTCCAGGTGTGAGTCAGCCAGAGGAGGAGAGGGGGGAGAGAAGGTGGCAGCGAAAGCCTCCACTGACACATACTTCATAGGTCGGATGTCCGAGAAGGTAGGTGGCAGTGTTGGGGTGGGCTTGGCTTGGGGGAAAGAGAGTGAGGGATGAGAGGAGAGAAGGCAGTGGTCACTCCAGGAGAGAGGAGTGATCAGAAGGATAGAGAGGGGTAGGCCAGAGGAGATCAAGACATCAAGAGTGTGTCTTGCAGAGTGCGTCGGGCCCGAGGGGAGGATGGAGAGGGAGAGTGAATTGCAGAGGTTGTGAAAGAGCAGAGATGAGGGACAGGGAGAATTGAGGTGGATGTTGAGGTCAACAAGGAGGAGGAGTTGAGTCGTTGAGGCCAGGAGGGAGGAGGAGTGGTCAGCCCACTCAGAGAGAAAAGGGGTGATTTGACCAGGGGGCCGGTAGAGAGCAGCAACAGTGAGAGAGTGGCCAGGAGAGAGTGAGAGCCTGCAGACAAGGCATTCGAAAGAGCAGTAAATCTGAGTGGGAATGATAGTGGCAGAAATCCACTCAGGAAAGATCAGGGCAACACCCCCTCCAGGCTGAGTGGATCTGGTTGCAGACAGGATCTTGTAGCCATCAGGGAGGAGAGTGGCAAAGCTTGTGACAAAGCTGGCCGTGAACCATGTCTCAGTAAGACCAAGGACATCATGGTCCAGTTCTTCAAGGAGGTGGCAGATGTCAGGGGAGTGTTTGACAGCAGAGCGAGAGTTGAGAGTGGCAAGATGAAGAAGATTTCCAGCCTTAAAGACCTTCTGGGGAGGGATAGAAATCAGAGGTACGCCCTGGAGTTGTGGAGGCAGCCTGAAGGAGGGCAGAGGATGGAAAAGTGGGCAAGGTAGCCAAGGGATGAGAGGAGGGGACAGCTGGAGATGAAAGGAAGTTGATGAGGTGGGGGAACCGCCTATCGAAAAGGAGGAGATTGGCCTGAGGACCTTGGACCATGACAGTGCCATTTAGGTAGACATTAAGGTTGACACCGGAGGAATCGAATGAAGCCATGAGGACTTCACAGCGAGTGCCACCATTAATGGGAGAGGTGGAGACAGGACAGAACACAGAGATCACATGGGGGAGTCCATAGATTCGGCGAAGGAACAACAAAGAGGATGTCACTGAGGGTCTGTCTGGAAGAGAATCTGAATTCTCCTCCAGCGGCAGCGACACCGAAGCACAGGTGGGACCATCAACATTTGACACCTAACTATGTACTTGCATTAAAGTGTTCATGGCTTGGAATATGTGCTCAAAATTACCATGTTCCAAACATTACTAAACATGGCTAAAACTGAAAATCCATGTCATCCCCCCACAACGAGCTATAGAACAAGCAATGGAGGCCTCTTAGGATCCATGGTAATAAGAGTAAAGAGACAAAAGGACATGAAGAACATCAAATACTACTTTAGTCACTAAAAATTGTTTACTCTGGAGCCTCACTATTAAAACATTAACATATATCTTCTTGAGAAGAGCCGGCTGCAGCAGGAGCTGGTCAGGGGACAACTTCCGGTCGCTGATGAATGCTGATGATCGCAGAGTTGGGTAGATGTTCGTCACATGAAAATGTTCCAAACAGTTCTCATTTGTCATCAGGATACAGCTTTGGTGCCTTGAACAAGTAATTTTTTTACTTGTCACAATGAAATAATATACAATGATCAGGATGAACCCAGCTGCGAAGATGTAGAACACAGGTGGGATCGCTGAGCCTATGTTTCCAAAAAAGTCTAAAATACTTTTCAATGGGTTGAAAGCGAAACGTTTTGGATCCTAACATGGCACAACCCTTTTTCGGATTAGAGCGTTCTAGTAGGGTTTGTATCTCCTTTGATCAGTCTGGTGTTTTTGGCTACTTGCTGTGCTCTATTTGATGCTTCCACAAAGGTTTATATGGTGCTGATGATGTGTACTTTCATATGCAGGAGATATGCCATTTTCAATGATAACTGCAGGAACTTCAGCGGTGACAGCTTCACTTCAGGCCAATTCAATAGCACCAGTTCAGTCCGCACTAGGGGATGAAGGATATTGTCACAACAGTTCACCACCTTTTGAGACAGTGATCAAGCTGGTATCCCCCATAGACACACCACAGCATGAAGCATTGAACTGCACAATGTAGTATCCATTTGATAATAGTACAGCTCTACTATTAAAGGTTTCCATTTGAATTGCACTCAGCATACATTTGGTGGAGTTTGAATCCTGATCACTTGGGCCAACCTTAAAAATGTCCTAGCATCTTGCATGAAGCGTTCCCACACAACCTTTCAAGGAATACAGGCATGGGTGTAGGGAACCTCATAGATGGTGTGTATCTATTGTTTGTGTATGTGGTACATGTTACCCCAAGACTACAATACTTCATGCAACAGAGGTGTATTTGCTGGCACAGGAATGTTCTGGATCCCATGCAGTGTCTAGGATATGAGGGTGCTCATTACAGTTCTAGCGGTAACCGTGCTGGTGCTACCGGTGGGTTGCAGCCGGACCCGTAAATATTTACCAGTGTCTAACTTCCTGGTGATGGGTCTGCTACCGTGGTCGCTGTGCCCGGCAGGGTCCGACCTTTTGAACACGGCGACTCCGGCAGGCAGACCTGTAATATGCCGGTCAGCAGAGTATAGGTGAACCCTGAATGCAATGACTGTGTCCAGAAAGTTGGTGACTTTCAGAAGTTCAACCATTGCTTGTTGTTCATCTTGTAAAGATCCAAGTTCTTTTAAAAGATATGCACCATTTCCACTACCACATTTCTCAGCTTGTGTATTCCATGCTGCAATGCAACAAAGTTGTCATCAGGGGTATGAAGGCTCATCTCTACTGACTGCCCAGCCATTTTCTGGAGTTCCAGGACTGCTGTCTTCCAAGTAGGTTCTGATTGTTTTGCCTCCCTTCTGATACTAGCCTTTTTTAGGTGACTTATCCCTTCTCGGACTGCTGAGCAATTGCCTGTTCTTCCCCATGTGTCTGTCTTGTTAATAGCCTCATTTAGAAGTACTTGCTTTGCCATTTGTTGGCATGCTTTACCTATAGATATGGCATAGGTAAGTAAGATATTTTGTGAAGTCCAAGCCAGGTAAGGCCCTACGCCTATACCTTAGTGCCTTTTATAACATTCATACACGCCAAGATTCCAGTCTACTGGAATGCCTGAGGCCTATGTAATATGTTCATATTTGTTTTCATGTATTGCTTTATTAAGCTGTCAGTTGTCTCCCAAAAGCCTCCCAATTTGTATATGTGGATAGAAAGTACAAACTACAGTGGGTACGAGAGGGGGGGGGGCTAGCACAGAGGACAAGGTATGACGTGTAGGATGTTAATGCAGGATGTACTCACAGCAACACTATTTTTAACGGTAGTAAGGTAACAGTTGTGCACCCAGCAAAAAGCAATTTTATTTATCAATGGTATCAGCAAGTACACAGCTGTGTTTAATTTTAGTTAAAGCAGAATGAAGGACAATGCAGCATGTGCACACAGCCAAGTTCAATGTAAGGCACAGCAGAATGAAGCACAGTGCAGCATGGTGCAAGTGTAACAGAAGCAGCCAAACGCGAATCAAGCAACATACCCCAAAACGTTTGTAAATGCAGCAAACAATGCAGATGGAGCCCAGGGAAACAGAAGCACCCAAATTTGAATTAGGCAACACACCCAAAAAACGTTTGTAAATGCAGCAAACACTGAATGCAGATGAAGCACAGGGAAACAGAAGCACCCAAATTCGAATTAAGCAACACGCCCCAAAAACGTTTTTAAATGCAGCTACACTGAATGCAGATGGAGCACAGGGAAACAGAAGCACCCAAATTTGAATTAAACAACACACCCCAATTTTGTTTTTAAATGCAGCCACACTGAATGCAGATAGAGCACAGGGAAACAGAAGCACTGATATACATAAAAGAAAGAAGTATATGTAGTAAAAAGAATGAGGCCACCCAGATTCGATTTTTAAACATACAGCCAAAATGCAATGCAGATTTTGTGTAGGCAAATATGCACAAGAAGTGAAGGCGTCCAGGGGGCCGCTTAAGGTGAAGCAGGTGGCCGGTGGAGGGTTGCAGAAGAAAGATCAAGGGTCATTCAGAGTTAGTAACCATGCCGGAGGAGGGCATAACAGGCTGTGATCGCAGGGAGGAGTAGGCATAATAGACACCTACGGCGAGTAGTGGGATCAGGAGCCCAATTGAGCTCAAGGGGGAGGAACAGCATGTGAAGTGTAAAATAAAAAGAAGTAACCCGTGGGAAGGTGAGTCTTACCGGCTCAGTGAGGTGTAGAGAACAGAGCATATGCTGCAATTAACGGTCCACAGATGCAAGCCGCGAAAAGGTCCGGGCCAGACTGGGAATCCAAGGCCCTTGATGGAGGCCCTTAGAGGGGACTGGCATTTGCCTGCCGGCCCCCAGGACTGGGTGGGCTTTGGGAAAAACCATCAAGCAATCTAGCACTTCGTGGGAGACTGCTGGTGTGCATTATTGCACTGCCTCACGCCTGGCGGCCATGTTGGAAAGGGCCCGGGCAGCTTGTATTAGTAGGACTCCTCAAGGCCGTAAGTGCCTATGATGTTCCTAGGTGGAAGTTAAGAAGGAATTGATGGTTTTCTTCAGCACAGGGACACCACCCAGCCAAATGTTGCAGAGGGTAAGTCAGGATTGCATGGAGGGGGCAACCAGCGCAAGTGAACCAAGCACCCGGCCTTGGATATAACAAGAGCGGGTATTAAAAATCAGGCATGACTGAGTGCCTCCTACCCCTTCTGAAGCTGCCCCCACAGAGAGTTACTTATTTATGCCGCCTGGAGTGTGAGACAGCAGGCAAAGCCATCCATTACCTCTGTTGCAGCTGGCAGAGGTGTTCCCAATGGTTGAAAATGGGCACAAAAGCTGCCCAGGATCTTCCCAGATTAGCAGGCTGTCTTGCCACACCAGCCCCAAAGAGCGATCCCAGAGATTCTCCCCCTGAGAAAAGCACCCAGCGGGTGCACTGTGCGACTGCACGTCCCTGCAGCTAATGCACTGCTGCAGCCTACCGGAAGGATGAATCTCCTGCGCTCCTCACAGGGAATCGGGAGGCACACCCACGTCATTGCAGGCTCAGTAGGAAAAGCAGCTTCCCGGCCACACTCCCAGCCTGATATGGGGCAGGCCTCCCTGGCCACAGACGCTGGCCCGCAAGGGATTACAATCTTGTCAGTCCTGCGGTAGCCGGAGTACATCTGCCGCCGAATTAAAATGGCGCCTGCTCTCAAGCGCTTGAAGAGAGATGCTCCGTTCAGTGCTCAAGCACCCACTGGAGGACATCCAAAGTAAAGTGGAAACCATCTGTTATCAGATCTGATGGCTAATTGTTGAAAATATAAGTATGGAGAATATCCATTAGTCCACCACAGCCCGCGTGCAGGGCAGGGCTTATCACCCAAGGAAACTCTATGGTGCTGTCCCTTTAAAGGAACATCTCAATCCAAAATTGTCAGCAGAGCATACCACCCTCCTTTGGTCAGAGACCCCCAAAGTAAACCTTGGCATAATGGGAAGACAAAGTTTATATAAGACACTAATGCTTAATCAGACCAGTAGTCACTTTTGGAGTACTGCAACACAGAAAATAGTGTGAGAGCAAGAACAAACATGTACAGGCCTTGGTGTGCAGAAACTCTCTGACTTAATTCCAGTTACTTTCAAACAGGGAGAACAGGTGAGAGTTGCAGAGCACCCGGCACTTATGCAGTGGTCCTCCCTGTTACAACTTCAGAGAGATTCTTGAAAACTTGGATGCCAACTACTTATTTATTACTGAACCCTTGAGCGAATGCTACAGACAAAAGTCTCATTGTCCAGGGGGAGGTGGATAACAAAACAAGAGTAGGCCAGGAACAGGCTCTTCATGCAATCCCTGGTGAAAGCAAGGGGACAAACATTAAATGCCAGCAGAGAATTGGAAATTATTTTAGTATGGAAAAAGGATCTTGAAGACTTACTCGGGCGAATTATGACACTCTCCCATGCATTGAACTGTGAAAGTCAAAGGTGGTGGAATGCCTTTAAGAATCCTTGGTATACCAAGCAAAAAAGTACATGGCAGGGCCACCAAAGTAAAGGGGAGGCTATGCATGGATAGAAGGTAGCCTAGCGTCAGACCCACAAAGTGCTTGCACCTAAGTATCATTGTACAAGGGCAGTCCCTCGAGTATGGATAGGCCCTTATGTAAGGACAGCAGATTGTTAAACAGGTGTGGGGGTCTAGAGAGACTGCAGATGAGGAGAAGGAGTGGCTTGGAGAAGAAGAACCTGGAGAGGAGGGTATAGGTGGGTAGACTTGAGAAAGACTGGAGAGGCGTAGAAAGGAGTGACAGGAGGAAGTTGGAGAGAAGGGTGAAAAAGACAGGAAGAAGTGGTGATGGATGCACAGGAAGTAACACTGAGGAAGAAGGAAAAGAAAGAAAGAAAGAAAGAAAGAAAGAAAGAAAGAAAGAAAGAAAGAAAGAAAGAAAGAAAGAAAGAAAGAAAGAAAGAAAGAAAGAAAGAAAGAAAGAAAGAAAGAAGGTGTTAAGATGGATTTCTGAACTCTGACTTGGAGGGGCAGAGGTTCAGAAGGCCAGCCTAGTTTCTTGGAACAGGGTAACCTTTGGACAAGCCAGACCAATCAGGGTAGCGATGGCGGCGGTCAAGACTAAGGGCCTCATTACACGGTAGGTGGTAACCATGGCGCTATTAGCGCCATGGTTGCCGCCGGTATTTTACCATGTCCGCCTTGGTGGATGGCAGAATTACCGCCCTACTCCAAGGTGAGCGGGGGCGGTAATTCCCCATTCACCAAGGCACTTCCCCATTCCCATTTTTGCCCCCATAGGGCTCAATGGGAATGGGGAAGGAGCTAATTACGGTCCCGCAAATTGCGGTACCGTAATTAGCACCAAGGTCACTTAGCGGGCCCATTCCTTAACGGCTGGTAAAATCAGCCGTTAAGGTCGGGTCCCGCAAAGGGACCTCATAGTAAGGCGGTAAGGGTTTACCGGTACCGGTGCCCTTACCGGTACCGGTAAACCCTTACCACCTACCGTGTAATGGGGCCCTAAGTCTCAAGAGGGGTGAGGGTGACGGAAAGACCTCAATGAGCACACAAAGCAAGGACACTTACAAATTACTCTAGACAGGTGTTATATTAAAAATATAGACACATTTATTACAAGGTCTTTGTAACATCGACCATAGCAAAGAATCACAATAATACTAAAGTAAATCAACACATCACAATCAATACAATATATATACAAGACCAAGGGGTCTAAGGAGTTAGGAGCAAGTAATATGTAGACCACCTAGAAGGGGAGGAAAACAGGCAGTGCAAGTAATCATTAGACACATTTAGACATCCGAAATACACCTTACTAGGAGGAAGTCCGAGCCCTACGAAGAGAGAAGGCTTATGCTCAAAAGTACCTGCACGCGCTGGTGCCAACGGACAAAAGAGGGCCTCTTCAAGGATATCAGGCAGTTCAGGAAGGTGAATGAAGTGATGCAGAACAAGTCCCCACTACTCAAGCAAGGCCTCCACTAGTGGGCAGAGGCAGGGTGAGAGTGCGGGATAGAGTCGCTATTTCGCAACAGTGGTAGAAAAGAAACGGGCTCCTGCGCGAGGGGCCACTGGTTCGGGTATGGACTACTCACCGGTCCCCGACGCAGGCAGACCCAGACTTCTCCAGTTCAGTTCACGTTGCTGGCAGGTTCAGCTGTGATGATCAGGACGTCTCGACACCGGGTAGATTCTTCAAAGCAGGATGCAGGGTCGAGGGTGTCCCAAATGCAGCAGACGTGCACAGGTTAGAACAGGGCAACACGGCAACCGCGTTTACTCTGGTCCTGGCGCACTCGTCTCACTTCAGACCTGGGAATGCCAAGTGTACGAAATTCGGTGTGAGGGTGCCGTGGACACAGAGCAAGCAGTATACCAAGTTTCGAGGGCTTCCCCGAAACGGCGGCGGTGACAGAGCAAAGCGTCCTGTGTAAGCTGGTCAGCCCACTGGTTGGCCCAGGGACACTTCCGAAGAGGCTTACTTGCAGGGTTTGATGAAGGTGCCGGGAATAGTTGATCCCACTATTCCAATGGGTCGAAGCGCCTTCGCAGACCTTCTAGGACGATCAGATGCAGAGGGGTCTCGCAAGACGACAGCGGTTCAGGGTGCCAAACCTTCAGCGGGTCACCAGCGGTTCCTCGACTCAGCTTCTTGTTGCAGGATACTTGGCTCCTTATTCCTTGTTCGGTGTGAACTCAGGAGATCGACATGGTAGTGGTGTTCCCAGCCTCCTCTAATCCAAAGTTCCCTTTGCGCCAAAACGGAGAGGACCCAATGGGAGATCTGCTCACAACCCCTCACACCATACGTGGACTTATCACGGATGACGGTGGTCCCAGGCGTTCAGGACAATCCAGACTCTGTGGCCCCCAGGATGTGTATTGGGACCAGACATCCCAACCCACATCCTGGAGGCACACACAAGGCATGCAGAAGCCCGCGAAAGCTTTGGGGTTTTGCGGGAAAGTGCATGACCAAACAAGGACTTCTTCGGGTCGGCTCGACCTGGGGGAAGGAGAAGGGGCAAGACGGTCAGCAGACAGGACAAAGAACCTCGTGGCATGGCCATTTTGGAGCCAGCCACTCATTTGTGCCAAACGCAGTAAGCGCGGATAACTTGGCAAAAAAGGGTTAAAAACACAAGAGAAACGATAGCTGCCACCAGTCACGTCCGTGACACACTTGCACAGTTCATAATACGTCCAGCGAGAGTTTCTAGGGCCTTTAGAATGACTAGAGACCCAAGAGCGCGGTAATGTAAGTTACGGTGCACTCTTGTTTCATGTTGCAGAAAAGCTGCAACATGAGGAAAGGACTAAGGGAAACAAAGTCTCCCAGTACTGACTGTCTTAAGGGCATGTCAGTTTCCCCATAAGAATTGAGCGAAAGTCCAGGGGAGTGCTGCGGAAGGCTGTGCTTCTCTGGCAAAGTCTAGATCAGGGTGTAAAACAACAGCAAAAGGTTTGGGGGCTGCCACATGGAGGGAAAAATTACATACAATATGAAATCTTTCCTAACACTCGCCCCTGCCAGACTAAGGACAGTGGGAACTAATCCACCCCTGGATGAGTTTCTTATTCAGGTTGGTTAAACATTCTGGACAACCCATCAGCATTGCTATGTTGGACACCTGGCCTATGCTCAATATTGAAGTCAAAGCCTTGTAGACTTATGGACCACCTAAGCAACTTTGGATTCTCTCCCTTCATATTCATCAGCCACTTTAAGGGCTTATGTTGAGTTTGCACAGTGAAGTGTGTCCCATAGAGGTAGGGCCTCAGCTTCCGTAGGGCCCACACAACAGAGAAACATTCTTTCTCTACTGTGAGCCATCTAAGCTCTCTGTCCTTAAGCTGGCGACTAATGAAACTAATAGGGTGTTCCTTACCCTTCTCATCTACTTGTGATAGTACAGCTCCTGTCCCAGTGTCAGAGGCATCTGTCTGCACAATAAAAGGTATTTGGTAATCAGGGGCCCTGAGGACAGGGGCCTGGCACAAGGAGTCTTTTAAGCCATTGAAGGCCTTCTCACACTCTTCAGTCCAAGTTACCTTCTTGGGTTTCTTTGGGGTGGTGAGAGCAGTCAGAGGGGCAGCTATGGTGCCATAGTCTGCCATCAAATTTCTGTAATACCCAGTGAGTCCTAAAAAGGCTCTCACTTGGGTCTGTGTAGTGGGGGTAGGCCAGTCTTGTACTGCTTGTACCTTACTGGGTAGAGGCTGTATCCTCCCTCCACCTCCTTCATGTCCAAGGTAAACCACTGAGCCTTGTCCAATCTGGCATTTACTGGCCTTTATGGTCAAGTGGGCTTTCTGAAGAGCCTGTAACACAATCCCAAGGTGTTTCACATAGTCTTCCCAGGTAGCACAGAAAACTGCTATATCATCCAGATATGCAAGACAGAATTCATCCAACCCATTCAACACATGATTCACAAGCCTCTGGAAAGTGGCAGGTGCATTCTTCAACCCAAAAGGCATTACCCTGAACTGGTAAAGACCTTCCGGAGTTGAGAAGGCTGTCTTCTCCTTGGCATGTTCTGCGAGGGCTATTTGCCAATAGCCTGCAATGAGGTCAAACGTGCTGATGTACTTGGAGGCACCCAAGGTATCCACCAGCTCATCTGTTCGAGGCAAGGGGTGGGCATCTGTCTTGGTGACAGCATTCAGAGCCCTGTAATCCACGCAGAACCTCAATTCGGGAGTACCTGCTTTTGGTACCAAAACCACAGGGTTGGACCAAGGACTACTAGAGGGTTCAATCACCCCAAGATCTAACATTTTGTTGACCTCCGTCTTAATGTAAGACCGGACTTTGTCTGACATCCTGTATCCCCTACTTTTGGTAGGTACACTGTCTCCTGTGTCTATGTTATGTTTGCACCAAGGTGTCAAACCAGGGGACTGTGAAAACAGGGGGGAAAATTGCCTAAGCAAACTTTTCACCTCAGCCTGCTGATCAGAAGTCAGGTGAGGGGCCACTCAGACACCCTCAAAGGAGCTACCTGAAGGACTACTTTGGAACAGGTCAGGGAGAGGTTCAGAATCCTCTTCCTCAACATCTGAAGCTAGTAGCAGTGCTGCGATTTCAACTCTTGGGATGAAAGCCTTCAGCCTATTTACGTGGAACACCTTTGGAGCCTGTCCATACCTTCCAAGGTCCACTAAATAGTTGACATCACCTAGGGGCTCCACCACTGTGTAAGGGCCTAAACATTTATCCTGTAAAGCTCTAGGCCTTATGGGATTCATGATCAGGACTTGCTGACCAGGTGTGAAGTTGATGAGGGAAGCTTTCTGGTCATACCAATGTTTCACCAGGGCTTGTCCTGCCTTCAACTTAGCACTAGCCAGACCTATCAGGCTTACCATCCCTTTTCGGAGCCCTTGCACATAGTCTACTACGTTGGTAGTAATACGGGGAGTGGGCATCTCCCATCCCTCCTTGAATATGGCTAAGGGTCCCTGCACAGGGTGACCAAACAGAAGTTCGAAGGGGCTGAAGCCAACACCCTCCTGTGGTACCTCTCGGTAGGCAAACAGTAAGCATGGTAAAAGAAGATCCCATTTTCTTCTCTGGGGTTCTTCCAGAGCCCCAATCATACTTTTTAACGTTCTGTTAAACCGTTCTACCAGACCATTGGTCTGGGGGTGGTATGCAGAGGAGAACTTGTAGGTGACCCCACATTCTTTCCACATAGCCTGCATATACTTCAACATAAAGTTGCTGCCTCTGTCAGACACAACTTCTTTAGGGAAGACAACCCTAGTAAAGATGCCGAGTAAAGCTTTTGCGACTGACTTGGCAGTCACAGTCTTCAATGGGATGGCCTCAGGATATCTGGTGGCATGGTCGACCAATACCAGGATAAACCTATTGCCTGAGGATGTTTGGGGGTCAAGGGGACCAACAATGTCGATCCCTACCCTCTTGAATAGTACTCCCACAACTGGGAGTGGTACCAATGGAGCTTGGATTGTTGAACCACTCTTACCAGATAATTGCCAGGAGGCACAACTCCTGCAGTGACTTTCTACTTGCACCCCCATCTTGGGCCAGTAGAAGTGCATGGTTAACCTTTGCTTGGTCCTCTTAATTCCAAGGTGACCAGCAAGGGGCACTTCATGCGCCAGCTGCAGGAGTAAGGGTCTTACAGCAAGGGGAACCACCAACCTCCTACGGTCTCCTTCTGTAGACTCTGTGGGCTCACTATACACTAGTCCACGTTCCCAATAAATCCGATGCTTCCCAGGAGGTTCACCCTCAAGCTGGGAGCAGGCCTCTCTCCTAAGGCCTTCCAGAGATGGGCACTCACGTTGGCCTTTACTGAATTCTTCCCTGTCAGGACCACCTTCTACTAACAAATTGTTTAGTTCAGGATGGTCATTGGAGTCAAATAATTCAGGCATCACCACCTCCTCGTCAGGTCTGGGTGATTGACCAACTACCTCCACCGCAGTGGTAGGCGAGTTAGGGGGAATATTTTCTTTCCCTCTTTTTGGTTTCTTGACTCCTTTAGCCTTGGGTTTCCCCTTTGGCTGGGGCAGGGCATTGGTCTTGGCCAATGCTGCCCTCGATTGAGACCTTGTACAGGGTCTGTCAGCAGTATCTCCCACAAGCCCTAAAGCTCTGAGATCGCTGCCCAAAAAGACCTTTTTTGGGACACTCCTCTGAATGCTCACTGGAATCCTGACTGCTGTACCATTAATAGTAAGATTTACAGGTATTACTGGGAACATGAGAGGTGGGCCGTCTGCCAACTTAGTGGGCATCAGAGTAGCTCTGGAAACTTCCTCTGAGTCTACCAAGGTAGAATCCACTATAGTTCGACTGCTCCCACTATCCCTAAGAGCTGGAGTATCTACTCCATTGATCAGCACACTGTCTTTAAAGTAGTGCTTGGTGTTATCTGGAATCCTAGCATAAGACTCTGTGAATTTAGGCTCCCAGGAACCCAGGGAAACTAAAACTACCTCAGCTTCTATACCACTCGGGAAGGAGTCTGAGGAGAAGGATGCTATGGTAATCTCTTCTTCTTCGTAGGAGGAGAAGACCAGATTAGCAGAGTGGACCCCCAAGGTTTTGACCTTACATCTGGGATCCCCCTTCACGTGGCCAGTTGCTCCACAAGCAAAACAAGATCCACTGGGTCTGTTTACAAAAGGGAGGCTTATTATAACCAGAGTTCTGTTTTGGAGGCTGACCTCCACTACCCTGTGAGTTCTCTTGTGTCTTACCTTTATTTTTATTTTTTGTGGCCCTTTTGGGAAGAAGATTTATCAGTTTCCCCATCCACCTTATCTTTGGACTTTTTCCCTTCCTCCTGCTTACCAGGATGAATCTTGTCCTTATGGGACACTCTGGCAAGCTTCTTAGGATCTATCTCCTTCGAATCTGCCAAATTCTGCTTAAGCTCAACGGAAGAAGATGCAAAAATATGTTCCAGCATGACAAGACTTATGATACCTTCAAAGGTAGAAACCTTATAACCTTCGACCCAGCCAGTCAAGTTTTTTAAAGGATTCAGTTACATAAGATACCCAAGTACCACCTTCTTTTTTCGTATACTCTCTGAATCTTTTTAAGTATTGGGCAGGAGTCTTTCCAAACTTTAAAATGAGAGTCTGCTTCAACATTGCAAAATCTGCTCTCTCAGCTTTCGACATTTCCATAATGGCACTGCAGCGAGAATGGGGCAGTCTGCTAAGTAACCAAGCAATTTTATCAGCATTGTCAACTTGTTGAACTTCACATGCATACTCAAATGTATTCAGCCAGTCCATAATGTCAATCTTTTCCTCATACACACTGAGCAGATCTTTTGGAAACCTTGGATGAGAGGAGGCCCCAGACCCATGTTCAGGACCCTTGGATCCATTGGCAACTTGAAGCTTGGCCAGTTCCTGCTGGTGATCCCTGTCTTTCTGTTTTTCTGCCTGTTTGATCTTTAGCTTGGCCCTATTGAGCTCACGATCTTCCTGGAGTTTGGCCATATGGAACTCAAACTCCTGCTGCCTAAACAGCAGCCCTTGCTTCTTGAATTCAAGCATGGCTTCCCCATCAGCACTGGCAGAAGAAACATTGGACATTTCACCCTCCCTGTCCTCATGGTCGCTGTGGATCAGTGCAGCGGCAGAACTGTCAGTTCTACCAGAGAGAGCAGCCCCACCTCCTTCTGCACTGTCCTCTGAAGCTATAGCGCTAAGCTGAGCTTCTTGCCACGCCACGATTCTTTGGATCATTTCCATTTTGGTGCCTTGAGAGGAAACACCTCGTTCAGCACACATCTTTTTCAATGTTTCGGATTTAGAAGCATTTAAAGTTAACAAGGTACTTGTTTCCCTACTGTTAGATAGGACTATGGCCTTTAAAAAGTTATAGTACGACAATTCACTATGTGTCCTGGTAGGAATAACTCGAATTGCCTTTGCTCGTGCGCAACACTGGATACCTTCAGTCGTATCCCACCGCTGTACACCAATTTGTTAAGATGGATTTCTGAACTCTGACCTGGAGGGGCAGAGGTTCAGAAGGCCAGCCTAGTTTCTTGGAACAGGGTAACCTCTGGACAAGCCAAACCAATCAGGGTAGCGATGGCGGCAGTCAAGACTAAGTCTCAAGAGGGGTGAGGGTGACGGAAAGACCTCAATGAGCACACAAAGCAAGGACACTTACAAATTACTCCAGACAGGTGTTATATTAAAAATATAGACACATTTATTACAAGGCCTTTGCAACATCGACCATAGCAAAGAATCACAATAATACAAAAGTAAATCAACACATCACAATCAATACAATATATATGCAAGACCGAGGGGTCTAAGGAGTTAGGAGCACATAATATGTAGACCACCTAGATGGGGAGGAAAACAGGCAGTGCAACTAATCATTAGACCCAGTTCGATATCCGAAATACACCAAACTAGAAGGAAGTCCGAGCCCTACGAAGAGAGGAGCCTTATGCTCAAAAGTACCTGCACGCGCTGGTGCCAACAGACAAAAGAGGGCCTCTTCAAGGATATCAGCCAGTTCAGGAAGTTGAATGAAGCGAATGCGAATGAAGCGATGCAGAACAAGTCCCCACTACTCAAGCAAGGCCTCCACTAGTGGGCAGAGGCAGGGTGAGAGTGAGGGATAGAGTCTCTATTTCGCAACAGCGGTAGAAAAGAAACGGGCTCCTGCATGAGGGGCCACCGGTTGGGGTATGGACTACTCACCGGTCCCCGACGCAGTTCACGTTGCTGGCAGGTTCAGCTGCGATGATCAGGACGTCTCAACACCGGGTAGAAGCAGGATGCAGGGTCGAGGATGTCCCAAATGCAGCAGACGTGCACAGGTTGTTACCACAGCAGGGCAACATGGCAACCGCATTTACTCTGGTCCGGGCGCACTCGTCTCACTTCAGACCTGGGAATGCCAAGTGTACGAAATTCGGTGTGCCATGGACGCAGAGCAAGCAGTAGACCAAGTTTCGAGGGCTTCCCCGAAACGGTGGCGGTGACAAAGCAAAGCGTCCACGTAAGCTGATCAGCCCACTTGTTGGCCCAGGGACACTTCCAAAGAGGCTTACTTGCAGGGTTTGATGAAGGTGCCGGGAATAGTGGATCCCACTATTCCAATGGGTCGAAGCGCCTTTGCAGACCTTCTAGGACGATCAGAGGCAGAGGGGTCTCGCAGGACGACAGCGGTTCAGGTTGCCAAACCTTCAGCGGGTCACCAGCGGTTCCTCGACTCAGCTTCTTGTTGCAGGATACTTGACTCCTTATCCCTTGTTTGGTGTGAACTCAGGAGATCGGCATGATAGTGGTGTCAGAAGATCGACATGGTAGTGGTGTTTCCAGCCTCCTCTTATCCAAAGTTCCCTTCACGCCAGAACGGAGAGGACCCAATGGGAGATCTGCTCACAACCACTCACACCATACGTGGACCTATCACGGACCAGGGTGGTCCCAGGCATTCAGGACACTCCAGACTCTCTGGCACCCAGGATATGTATTGGGACCAGACATCCCAGCCCACATCCTGGAGGCACACACAAGGCATGCAGAAGCCTGCGAAAGCTTTGGGGTTTCGTGGGAAAGTGCATGACCAAATAAGGACTGCCCCGGGTCGGCTCGACCTGGGGGAAGGTGAAGGGGCAAGACGGTCAGCGGACAGGACAAAGAACCTCGTGGCATGGCCTTTTTGGAGCCAGGCCACTCATTTGTGCCAAATGCGGTAAGCGCGGATAACATGGCGAAAAAGGGTTCAAAACACAAGAGAAACGATAGCTGCCACCAGTCCCGTCCGTGACACACTTGCACAGTTCATAATAAGTCCAGCGAGAGTTTCTAGGGCCTTTGGAATGACTAGAGATCCAAGAAGGCGGTAATGTAAGTTACGGTGCACTTTTGTTTCATGTTGCACAAAAGCTGCAACATGAGGAAAGGACTAAGGGAAACAAAGTCTCCCAGTACTGACTGTCTTAAGGGCATGTTAGTTTCCCCATAAGAATTGAGCGAAAGCCCAGAGGAGTGCTGCGGAAGGCTGCGCTTCTCTGGCAAAGTCTACATCAGGGTGTAAAACAACAGCAAAAAGTTTGGGGGTTGCCACATGGAGGGAAAAATTACATACAATATGAAATCTTTCCTAACAGAAGGAAGAAAGGGAGTGAGGGAGGGAGGGAAGGAAGGAGGGAGGGAATGGCCAAATGTTACAGGAGGACAGGGAGGTGGGAATAAACTGGAAAGAAGAGAAAGATATCAGGCTGGAGGCAGACCTCGAAAGGAAAGAGGTTAAGATACATACAAAAGAGGGTAGAGAACATCTAAGAGAAGATTAGAGAAACAATCTTTGTGGATCAGAGTGGCAGAGAAGGAACATTGACATAAAAAGGAATACCCTGAGAATTAGACAAATGAGGAGAAAGGGTTGGGCACCAGCGTCATGTCTCCTAGACTAGGAGTAGATGTATACCTATAAGGTGCCAATTCACCCAGCCTACAACAAGTTTAAATGGCCTACGCACTGGTGGAGGCTTGGGAGAGTAACCTTGCCGGCTCCCACGGTCTACCAGGTCGCTATCACAGTCTGGAATGCAGCGGTCTGAGGTCCTTTAATCAGTGCCTCCACGAACTCAAGATATTCAGAGGAGAACCAGAAGATAAGAACCAAGGAAAGAAATTAGGAGACACTTAAAAATCCTTATTAGTGACTGGGAACTGCCAAGGGTTTCCAATAGGGAGCTCATATTGAAAGGCTGCTAATTGATCGTAGAGGCTTTTTGCCTTGTTGAAAGCCACAAGCAATCATCCTTTTTTGTTTAAGTTGATTCCAGCCTACATTTATCCATATACACTCACATTTGTTTGAACCCCACTCTTCTGATGCGTGTCTCTCATTGATCGCCACTCAGCTTTGCAACACATGCCCGGAGCCACAAAAGTGTGAGATGATGCGGTAAGTGGAGCTCACATTGTCTTCCTGGTGAAAGAAAGACAAAGAGCGTGTAGCAGTGGGTTTAGACCCAGTTTACCTAAAACTGAAGACACTGGGTTCGTCTTGGGCTGCCTTCCTCAGGAGATAAGAGGCGGTATTCTATTGATTAGGTTCAGGGAAAGAGAACAGGGTACCACAGTAATCTGGGTAGGCCTTGCTGGACACTATG